>NC_064639.1:785208673-790208673 GCF_023864345.2 Schistocerca serialis cubense | reverse complement strand
AAAATAACTCTGAAATTAACCGGTGTGGTCGAATTTTAGCAGCCTAGGACTGAACTAAGTGCAGTCATACCCTCTCGACTGCAAGTGGCGCTGTACTACGGAGAGTTGAGAAGGCTCCAACTCCTGGTGAGGACATCTCCTCGACGTTGAGATTTCGCTTTTCTTTTCCTCTCGTGTAGAATATAAAATGGAATTTCCTTTCTCGACTGAAGCATTTGTACCCACACATTTACAGACGGCAGTGTGCTTCAGTGTATACTGTAACAATTCCGCCGTTTAAAACTGAATGTAGAATTTGCAAGTCGTCTCAGGTTTCCTTTTTCTACGTGCATACGTCAGACCACTGTTGTGGTTTCGTTGTGCAGTAGGGGAACGTAAGTTGGGGAGGTGAATCTTCCTGCGACGGTTACGCAGAACTAAGAGAACACGCGCCAGGGTGTCACACCAGTCTCTTCCTGCAGCACGGGCAGTGCTGTGCAAGAAAGAGACGAGAAATGATTAAGGAGAATATTTCAGCACCGCTCTATAAAGATTCGGATTTACCACCGCGCGATGGAATCAGCATAATTTCTCATGAAATGCGTGAAAAAAAAGCACAAGACTGGTAGTCACTGTTGGTCACAATATTTCCTGTCGCTCAAGACAGTGTGAATCTACAGTTTAGAAGCGTCTCCCAGACAGTCGGAGCTAGAAATTCGAGAGTATTCTGTTTTGAATAAAAAGTCTGTACCCAGATTCCGAGAAGGGGAGCTTGCGGACGTCTATGGTCTCAACCTTTCCCGACTGTTAGGGAGAATGTACATATCACGACCGTTACTGAAGGTGCCCCATACTTGAAGCTAGATTTCCACTCTCCAGTACCTGAGGTGCATGTTACTGTTCAAAATTTTGTTTATAATCAAAATTCTCATTAGAAGCCAAAAACAGGTAGTTGCGCATCTTACTGTTCTGTCACCGGTAATACACTGAAGGTGAAGGTACGTCCACAGGGAGGAGCGGAAGGCGGCAGGAAGTCGCATGAGCACAGTCCGCTGCACACACCTCACTACTGCCTCTACCGCTAATAGCAGAGCGGCACTGCCCTATACCACCAGCAGACGTGGTAACCGCTGCGAAGCTGGTGCCGTGGTGTAGCCTTACCTCACGCAGCAGTATCTCGTACGCGGTACATTCGTAGAAAACTTTGTCTGTTATTTCACTGCTTCTCATGTTGACACCACTGTAGAAAAAGTGCTTCGCGCCCAGACAAACAGAATAACGAGGACGGAAAGCGGTGAGATCGGTGTGTCTCATAATTTAAATGCTTTATTATTTCCGGTTACGAGCACGCAGATCATCTTGTATCAGTAACGGTCTTGTATCCAACAGTTGCGAATTTATTCCTCCTGTTGCACGTGACACTAGGCACCCTCTCTCCAAACAATGTCTTGCAATCTCACAAGAGCATAAAAATCACACTGTCGACATAGAGAATTACATCTTCTGTAGCGCTGAATCCATTTTTGATTTCCAGAAGCGGTGACACAGTGAAGTCGCAGAAAACAGGAACATATGCTGAGCCCTACGGCAAGGCTTTCGATGTCCGTTTGATTACATTATAATAAACTATAGTTCACTTCAGCAACTCAGTTTTTATAGCACCCCAAAAATTGTTATAGTGGTTTAGGACAGGGAA
Source organism: Schistocerca serialis cubense (assembly GCF_023864345.2). Lineage (NCBI taxonomy): Eukaryota > Metazoa > Arthropoda > Insecta > Orthoptera > Acrididae > Schistocerca > Schistocerca serialis. Next base: position 790,206,998 of record NC_064639.1, on the reverse strand, counting down.
GACTTAGAAATATGTTACTTCTATATCATTGTAGTTTACAATAAGCGTTGAAGACGTCTGCAATGTCCACAAACGTTGCAGACAACATCCTCTGCGGAAGGAATTGTACTAGAATAACTAAAAATTTATGGCTTCGTCAATAACTCTGCCTTTTCTAAAATGGTAATGGTTCTACCTATGAACAAACTACCCTCTGTGAATCTAAGCCTTTAGGCCCTACGCTTGACTGGACCACTTATTTATAGTTCTTCATGACTAGCTGTCCACGAAATCATAGTCGCCGGAATTTTTAAATTACGATCACTTCCAAAGTTTTCCAAATCTTCACCAACCATCGCGTATCTTACTCTCTCCTATAAAAACAGAAAAAAAGTGCCGACCCATTTGTTGAGGTATCCTACGGTATTCACCTGACCATTCAGCGGTGTCCAATTTTACTATTATCACAATTGTGCAGCCTCCTTTTGCAAGTCCGTAAAGGCGGCAGCTGTATCCAAATATTCCGGCCGAACGATTGTTCCGAAATTGTGGGATTGTTTTGAAAGCATCACAGGACTGTATAGTGTAGTGTCTACAAAAAACTTTGGCTACTCTCAAAATTTCCACAAGTGTGTTCAATCAGATTCGTTAATGAACTAAAGTTACGGGAAAAAATTTCATGAGATTTTCTTGAGTAATGTATAAGGGGCTCTCAGACGAACACGAGACACATGGAAAGAAAAGTGAATAAACGGTTTATTGATTCAGAAATAATAACCACATCTGTTAAAACATTTATCCCACTGTGAGCAAGACGGTTAATGCCTTCATGGAAAAATTTTTCGGCTTACATATGGGACCATGTATGTGCGCAGGCGTGCGCCTCTTCGAAGCAAATTGACGGCCACGAATTTCTTCCTTCAGGGCTCCAAAAATATGGAAATCGTTTGTGGACAAATCGAGACCGTATGGAAGATGTGGAAGGGCTTCACAGAGAAACTTGTGCAGCGTAATTGAAACAACCCTAGAGACATGTGAGCCCGTCCACCATTTCTGTACTCGCAGTGATCGCAAAATAACAAGGAATATTTAGAATGCAAGTCTGAAATGACCTAAACGTTCTCCTTTTAGCCACCATCGCAAGCCACCACGGCCGGCCGGCAAGGAGCACTACAACAGTAATGTGTGGATAAGTTGAGAATTGGGTCAGTCGGCAGGCGTGCTAGGGTGGTTCGTGCTTTTGCGATGACCACTGTGTCCGGATGGCACAGCGATCAGCGCATCTGCCTAGTAAGAAGGAGATCCGGGTTCGAAACCTAGTTCGGTACAAACTTTCAACTTTCCTTATTGATTTAAATTAATGTCCACTGGTAGCTAATGTCATTAATTCCTTTGTGTCTTGATAACATTATAAACCTGAAGATGTGTATGTACCGACGAGAAACCAGTGGTTGCGATATAAGCACCTTCATAGAACTATGTGACTTTTGGAAGCAGCTCACCATTCTTAACTTATTTCATTGTTATAGTTTTTATGATAATTCAAATGGTTATTGAGTGGTGAGTGTTTTTTATTGTCATTAACAATTTCTCAGATCTGTGACTGCCCTCCACAAAAACTTGTTGGTACCAGAATGTTGCTTGTAGTTTTAAAGATGCATGAAATAGCGAAGCCATGGGAAATATGTATGAAGAGTACAGAACACTTTACATGAAAAACTATCTACAAAAAAGTTCGTGCAAGGTGTGTAACATATCAATTAAATGAGGATTAAAGCAAATATGCAAACGAATTTCTCCACGACACATGGACCATTTTCAAAATAATGCACCGGTCTAACGAATTTCGGGAATTTCGGAATTCCCCTGCGAAGACTGATTTTGGTCCCCCCTACTTTTTCCTAGAAAGTATAGATTGTAATTTTGTTTACACTTTGTATAGCTTCCATGATTTTATATATATATATATATATATATATATATTTGTTGATGGATTGAAGTTGATTTGAATCTATGTAGTAGATGGGCCAGCAGCTTAAGTACTGGCTTACCAGCGACTTCGCGTGGCCTTAGAACTTGTTGGTAAAAACACATTTTAATTCAATTATCTTTTTGTATGGAGTCTAATGTGTTCAGACCGAGTTTTAAGAATACCGAACGGTGTACATTTCATAATATCTCCATTTATTTTTTTCTTTTTGGTTCGAATATAAACAGGGTGGGTGCTGCCACCCTGGCTGGACAGCCAGTCGGCTTTGCCGTGTTAAATTTATGTATTTATCGACTAAAATATGAAAAACTACCTGAAATATATACTAAAACAAGGAAAATATCCACCAAAAATATACGAATATACACTTAAAATGAACAAAACCCAGACCTGAAACCAACACAAAATAGAAACGGGAAAATAAGAATCCAACAATTTATTAGGCATTTCTAACATTACAGTAATACTAAACTAATTCTGAAATGATTTTAGTTCTGTCTGTTATAATAAATTACTAGATACTTTACTAAATCTTTCAGAAAGGCCTTTCTTACATCTCTCAAAATAGTTTTCACATTTGGAAAAGTCCCCTCTGCATCACATTAGGTTACGATGTTCATTGTTGCAAAGTCGCTTGCAAAATAATTCTCCGAAAGTACGTCAGAAATCAAAGTCTGATATAATGTTTTTCTTCAACTTGCAAATTTAAGAACAAATACGCGTGTGCTTATTTTGTTATGTGCGTGGCCTGTTCAAAAAATTCCGAAACATTCGTAATTTAGCACCTATGGTGTGTTGGAACGAAATGCGGTTTCCATCCCTGCACACGTCAGTGTTTGAAGTGTAATTGCTGGAAGTTTCACTGTTGTATATCTGTTAGTTATTGCTCAGTGCTGTATTTAGTAGCACATTGTATCACACAGTTTCCAAATTTCGAGGTGCAAGGTTAGAGGACCAACGATGCTGTATAAAATTTTGTGTGAATCTCGAGAAAATGTTTAGAGACACACACCAAATTATGCAGGAAGCCTACGGTGATGATTGCTTAAGCCGCACTTGGTATTACGAAACCCTTCGACATCTACCGACGACACTCATGTCAGGAATAATTGTGCGTGCCAATCGAAAACTGACTGTCCGAGTGATTGCTGAGAAATGTGACATTTCAGTTGGATCATGTCATGAAATCCTGACACAGCACCTTGGAATGCATCATGGTGCCTCCAAGTTCTTCCTACGACTCATGAGGCCGACCGCCGTGGCCGAGCGGTTCTAGGCACGTCAGCCTGGAACCGCGCGACCGCTATGGTTGCAGGTTCGAATCCTGCCTCGGGGATGGATCTGTGTGATGTACTTAGGTTAGTTAGGTTTAAGTAGTTCTAAGTTCTAGGGGACTGATGACCTCAGATGTTAAGTCCCATAGTGCTCAGAGCCATTTGAACCATTATGGTGTAAGTAGGCTGTGTAGATTTTTTTATTGGTAATGCGACGTAGCGCTCTGTATGAAAATCACTGGCTGTGCCGTGTGCAGTCTGTGTGTAATTAGTGTAGCTATTGTTTATTGCTAGCGCGTAATTATAGAGAGAATTTCCTCTGTAGTTGTAGTTTTTCATTGTTGTACAGTAAAACAGTTGTGGCATGCATGTAGATTTGCACCAAGTATTTCGCAGCTGCGCTTGCAATTAACTAGATATTATTTTTAGTGCTATGTTAATGTGTTCTCTTATTTTTGCTCTTCAAATTGTGCTTTTCTGTGTTGTCGTGTGAAATATTGTGACAATAATGGCGTGTGAAAAACGTAATACTAGGCTCCAAAGTAAACTGAGAAATGACAGTGAAGACGAAAGCAGTGTGTTAGCGCCACCGTGTAATGAATTAACTAATGTTCAAACTAGTAATTTGGTTATTGTGCATAGGGAAATGAAGCGGGCTGCAAATAATGGTGTAGACAGTGAAACAATTAGTGAACAGGGAAGCATTATCGATCGATCGGTAGGCAACAGTTCGCCTCAGGAATCCGATATGACAGGACACAATCTTGCAAATACTGTAAATTCAGGTTTTGTGTCTTCACCGTTTTCTCAAATAAGTCAAGACACATTTTCTGCTCGTCAAAATGTGAATGTTGCCGGTGCCAATGCACTGCCGAAAAGCATAGAGGAACAGATTCCAGACACTAATACATTATTATTGCAATTAATGCAACAAATGAAACAAAATCAGAGACAAACACAGCAACAGTTAGACACAATGGAACTAAATCTTCAAAAGTTAGACACAATGGAACAAAATCTTCAAAAGTTAGACACAATGGAACAACACCAGAGACAAACACAGCAACAGTTAGACGCAATGGAACAAAATCTTCAAAAGTTAGACACAATGGAACAACACCAGAGACAAACACAGCAACAGTTAGACGCAATGGAACAAAATCTTCAAAAGTTAGACACCATGCTTGAACAAACACGTGAAGATTTAACTACTGATTTACATAAAACCGAATAGAAATGTCAAAAAGTCTGTAATGACGTAAAAACACAAATTTGTGAGCATTTCCAACCTATTTTTTCGCGTCATGAAAGTGCATTACAGAATCACGAAGCAGCCATAAAGAAACTGCAAACTATTGTTCATGAAAATCACGACATCTTGCAAGCTAAAATTGACTCAGAGGCCCGCATCTCGTGGTCGTGCGGTAGCGTTCTCGCTTCCCACGCCCGGGTTCCCGGGTTCGATTCCCGGCGGGGTCAGGGATTTTCTCTGCCTCGTGATAGCTGGGTGTTGTGTGTTGTCCTTAGGTTAGTTAGGTTTAAGTAGTTCTAAGTTCTAGGGGACTTATGACCACAGCAGTTGAGTCCCATAGTGCTCAGAGCCATTTGAACCATTTTTTTTTTTTTTTTTTGACTCAGCTGCATCTACCGATTCGGTTATGCAACTTGCAAAAGCTCAGGAAAACTTAAAGGACACAGTAGATACGATTTCAACACAAATGGACACCCTGAAACTTGGTTCAGAAAAACACACTGAGGAAATAAGTTCACTATCGGAGAAAGTAGCCGAACTTTCGGATCAGTTCACTAATTTATCTACGAAGGTAGATGATAATCTGAATGACACAAGACCGGTAGTCTTTAATGATACTGAAGAGTACGAACAAATTAGGAAATTCAAACAAAATCAGAATCAAATTAACACACAACACCAAAGCGAAATCCGGGAAGTACAAGATCAGTTGACACAGGTAATACAAGAATTACATATTTCAGATAACACTCGCGCTACAATACGGGAAGAGAGAAATAGAAATATGGAACAGCCACAAAATAATAACACAGGACACTTCGGAAATTATGAAAGAAATTGGCAAGGTACACCGAATTTTGAGATGGAACCGCCGAAACGACGTAACAATGACCGACATGCGACTCCCCGTTTAGAAATATGGAACAGCCACAAAATAATAACACAGGACACTTCGGAAATTATGAAAGAAATTGGCAAGGTACACCGAATTTCGAGATGGAACCGCCGAAACGACGTAACAATGACCGACATGCGACTCCCCGACGTGGTGATTTTGACTATAAGCTGTTTATTACTACACGTAAATTCAAAACATTCAAGAATTCCGGCAACGACATTCAGCCACAAGCGTGGCTTCATCAATTCTCTCATTGTTTTCCTCCCAACTGGTCATTAGAGCACAGATTAGAATTTATGTGTGGCTATTTAGAGAATGAACCAGCTGTAAGAATGCGATCGGTCATTCACGATTGTCACAGTGAAGGAGAATTTTATCATGCCTTCCTCTCAGCATATTGGTCTCAAGCTGCACAAGACCGAGTAAAACATAACATCATAATGATAAAACATTTCGAACAATCTGAATTTTCCAGTCTTGTGAAATATTTTGAAGACATGTTGCACAAGAATCAGTACCTGTCAAACTCATACAGCCCCTCAGAACTCATCCGCATTTGCTTAATCAAATTGGCTGAACATTTACGACATATTATTTTGGCAGGACGTTGCAAAACCGACAGTGAAGCTTTTCAGGGACTCTTACAAGAATTGGAAATCGATACTGACATTCGCGGGACGCGAAAACAGGAACACACCAATTACAGGTCACATCCATCACAACTCCGCGAGGAAAGAAATAATAACTGGACACGACAAGGCTATTCTTACAACGTAAATCGTGACCAAAACAGACACCACCCGCATGACAACCGTTGGTAGAGTAGTAATAATTACAGGGAAAGATCACCTCTCCGCGCTAATGACTATCACGGAGACAATCAGAGAAACAGACAATATGGGAACCTAAATAATTATTATCAAGGGAGACAGAATAACTTCAGATGCAACGGTCCAGCGCGCAGTTACGATTCAGGGAGAAATTCTCCACCACTTAACCGACAAGAAAGAAACTACAGGAACTACCGACATGACGACAGACAATATAATCATAACGACAGACCTGAATTTCATCAGAACTGGCGGGATTCAAACAGGGCAGGTCTCCTAATCCCAATAACGACGCATGCCAACAAAGAGATAGCCAGACAATGACTCGCACCGCAGGCAGCCACGTGCGCCGGCTGGCTCAGAAAAAAATATCATAGACGCTAACCCTGAGAAAAATTTGAGGATTCTTTACCAATGTACCATATACCACATGACAATTCCGTTGAAGCTGGAGCTCTGCATAGTAGGAAGAGTAAAGGCTTGCACCACATTTCACATGTAAAACCGTTTATTGAAAAATAATCTGTTTTTTAACTTAGTTTTTGCTATAAAAATTTTCACTTCACGTTACTAGTACTCGTTGTCACACTTAGAAACTGTTAACTTGCAACAACGTTTTGAAGCTAACTATCCACTCAAGAACCTAGGAAACATATTTAGACAGTAATTAAGAATGCATTGTTATAGTGAACAGACGACACAGTGTTATTGTGTGTTTACATTTTTGCTTGTTAGTTGCATGATTACGTAACGACTATAAGGCTTACATACTTAGAACATATACAGGTACTGCTAGTGAGATTTTAATGCAACATTTTGGTTTTTTTTGCTTGTTAGTTGCACGATTACGTAACGACTATAAGGCTTACATACTTAGAACATATACAGGTTCTGCTAGTGAGATTTTAATGCAACATTTTGGTTTACTTGAAAAGACATTCATTACTTGAAGTACTTTCTGTGAGATTAAAGATGACTTAGTATTTGGTTTCTTTCACAGCTACACGATTATATCACAACGCTACTAATGTGTGACACAATTTAAATTGTTGCTTTTGCGGTGTATCTGTTTTATATCTGCACAGTTTTTATGTATTATTCTGGAAAGTAAAACATGTTTTAGTAGTAACTTTTGTGGTATAGCTCTCAATGAGACAGCCTTTTCCGTAGCACAACAATACGTTACAGTACAGTACTTTCTTCATCACGGCAATAAGCGTACTAACTACGATATCTGTACGCATAGCATTTCGCTTTTGTTTATTACGAGGTAAGTACATTGAGTTCCACAGAACTTTGCTTACAGACGACTATAATTACGACACTTGGCACATTTTTTACCCTTAAGTAATGACAGAGATTATGTTACAACAAGACGCACAGTTTAGCGCTACAGTACACGTATTTGAGTGATTAATCTTGTACTTAAAACATTTATTTTTAAAGTTTTCTGTGATACATTTCATTCCATTGCTATAGTCTGCAACACCTGAGGGTATAAATACAATAATCCTCAGGGGGGTACACGCCTACTTTGTGTACCATGTGTTTGGCAAGCACAAGGAGCCATAGCTAATATGGTATTTGCTTATACAACTTTACACATCGGTACCATATTCCTCTAACACAGAATTACACAGCTATCTGATTATTTAATAGAGAAACAAACATTCTTTTTACTATGTCAGTGACAGATGTTTACGCAATTACACAGTTAGATAACTTCACACTTATGAAATTGTATTTCGTCTGTACTTTGTGAACTGTTCATATTTTTTCGGAACCATTGTGATACTTTGAGAGCTCTGAATGATGTATTTGGTATGGGATCACGATTTTAAAGTACGTTTGAGGTAGATGACACTATTGAAATGAGCAGAGAATTTTTTTTAGGTTTTGAAATTATTGCAGGTAGTTACGACGTTTTTGAGATTTGACTGAGGTGTTATGATGTTATTTTTACGACGACGATGTGTATTATGCTGTTGAGGTATGTTTATGATCAATAGGCTGATGCTATATGAGGAATTTGATTATGCTACATATTTATAATGATGAAATATTGAAGAATGTCGACGAATATGTATATGTGTAATAAGGTAAGGCATAATGAGTAGTGGTTAGGGACTCTGATTTGTGAAAAGGGATGTTGGAAACCAAGAATCGTACTTCAAGAGTTATGAAATGTATGTATATGCGTAAATGTATCACAACGCCGACGAAAATTATTTGGACGCTGTTATATTTGTAGGATTTCGTTTTTACACATTTGTAACGCAAATTCTCAGCCTGTGCTATTTTTTATATGAGACTGTCACTGTAGTGCAAACTGGTGTCGTAAATATTTCGGTAAGAAAGCTAAGAGACCTTGACATAATGCATTATGGGCGACCAGCTGTACGAGTCGCCTGGAGAAAAAGCCATTAGGTGGAAAAAAAAGAGACCATTAACCTCGCTATTGACATTCCATTGTAGAAAGCATCGCAAATACGACACGCTCATTCCTTGGAAACATATCGTACTTTTTGCTACTTACTGAAATGCTTATGAATTGATGGGAAATATTCTTACATCTGCAAACCTGATTATGACAAGTGTTTTTCTACGAGCGTTGAGAGCTACTGACTTATGAAATGCCACATAGCTATTGAATGATGTTTTTATGCTTTGGTTTGCATAATTGCTTATTTCATTTGATATCTGTTTTCCAGCTGTGTTGCAGCATTGGTTTTATAAAATAAACTTAAATGCATTTGCTAATGTGAACACTTTCTGTCAACAGATCTATTAAATAATTATTTTATGATCCACATTCTTCGGAAAAGGAGCTCTTGGAATGGAAAGAACAATAAGAAGGGACTAATAACAGTAAATGCATATATAATTTTCTTTTCAAGTACTTGGTAATTTTTTGTAGAATTAGTTTTTGTGGTGCACCACTTTAATTACATAGTCATTAAGATGTGATTATACATTTCCCTTATCTACATCCCTTAGAGAAAGCTTTTGACAATGTTGACTGGAATACTCTCTTTCAAATTCTGAAGGTGGCAGGGGTAAAATACAGGGAGCGAAAGGCTATTTGCAATTTGTACAGAAACCAGATGGCAGTTATAAGAGTTGAGGGGCATGAAAGGGAAGCAGTGGTTGGGAAAGGAGTGAGACAGGGTTGTAGCCTCTCCCCGATGTTATTCAATCTGTATCTTGAGCAAGCAGTAAAGGAAACAAAAGAAAAATTCGGAGTAGGTATTAAAATTCATGGAGAAGAAGTAAAAACTTTGAGGCTCGCCGATGACATTGTAATTCTGTCAGAGACAGCAAAGGACCTGGAAGAGCAGTTGAACGGAATGGACAGTGTCTTGAAAGGAGGATATAAGATGAACATCAACAAAAACAAAACGAGGATAATGGAATGTAGTCGAATTAAATCGGGTGATGCTGAGGAAATTAGATTAGGAAATGAGACACTTAAAGTAGTAAAGGGGTTTTGCTATTTGGGGAGCAAAATAACTGATGATGGTCGAAGTAGAGAGGATATAAAATGTAGACTGGCAATGGCAAGGAAAGCGTTTCTCAAGAAGAGAAATTTGTTAACATCGAATATAGATTTAGGTGTCAGGAAGTCGTCTCTGAAAGTATTTGTATGGAGTGTAGCCATGTATGGAAGTGAGACATGGACGATAACTAGTTTGGACAAGAAGAGAATAGTAGCTTTCGAAATGTGATGCTACAGAAGAATGCTGAAGATAAGGTGGGTAGATCACGTAACTAATGAGGAGGTATTGAGTAGGATTGGGGAGAAGAGAAGTTTGTGGCACAACTTGACTAGAAGAAGGGATCGGTTGGTAGGACATGTTCTGAGGCATCGAGGGATCACAAATTTAGCATTGGAGGGTAGCGTGGAGGGTAAAAATCGTAGAGGGAGACCAAGAGATGAATACACTAAGCAGATTCAGAAGGATGTAGGTTGCAGTAGGTACTGGGAGATGAAGAAGCTTGCACAGGATAGAGTAGCATGGAGAGCTGCATCAAACCAGTCTCAGGACTGAAGACCACAACAACAACAACATATCTACATTGTTGTCTTTAGTGTACTATTTTTTCTGCTTGCAGGTTTGTCATGTTTAGATATAAGTTATTACATTTACTGCTGCTTGCTTTACCAATTTCCGTTTTTTTTTTTTGTCATTGCTGTTTATGTTAATTGTTTTGTGCTGCTGCATTGCCTCATCCCTTAGTTTATGCATCTGAGCTCAGTAGATTTAAGTTAGCTTAAGAGGGGGTAGACTATATAAGAGAATGAGTTGCGATGAGTTGGAAGAAATGCATTGAGAAGTTATACGAAAAAAGTACAGTAAGCAGGTATAGATAGGACTTTTTGGAAATAATGAAGAACGAAGGGAGTTCTAAGAAAAGTAAAGAAAGTTTTGTTTGCAGAATACTGCAGTAAAACAAACCCTGTCCTTTCCTTGTGTTATCCCACTATGTGTTTGTGTACCCTTGGGTATTTGTGTTCTTCCTGTCTTTATGTGTTTATCTGATGAGAGTTACTTTGTAGAATTTTTCTGATAATATGTTATTTACTGTGTAAAGATGTTTAGACATTATTTATTCTGTATTGTTTTAATGCTCATGTGTGAAGTTGATGTTTCAAAAGTTATTCTGATCTTTTATGTATTTACTTATGTCATAATTCCTGTAACACTGATGTATATGTTTATTTCTATTCTTTTGTAAAGCCCCTATTACTACAAATGTTCTCTGTATTGTTATGTTTTTTAATGATGTATTTTGTGTCTTTGTTATTGTATTCTTATGTTATAAAATTGTAATTGACACCAGTTCATCAAATTAAGTAACTTGTAAGTTACATTTCACTGCATACGTTTCTGTTGGTCATAGTATATGGACAATATGTGAGTAGTAGGGACTGATAGTGTTTGCACGTGTGTTAATAATTCAGCACGGGACTGGATAACAGCATTGCTGGTACTAAGGACATTTCAAACAAATTTTTTTGTGAGTGTACAAGTGGTGGTTTATGGACTTGCTATATTCTCTGCAAGACTCTGCGATGGTGATTGTGCACCTGCACAGTCGCAACAGATGGCTGCTGGCCGTCTCTACAAGGACTACAGTGGGTCTGCACCTTTGATGACCCACCAATACCATTATTTCTACAAGGACTGCAGTGGGTCTGCACCTCTGGTGGCCCACCAATACCATACTCTCTACCAGGACTACAGTGGGTCTCCTCTGTGATGACCTACCTACCAATATTCTTCAAAACTTCGACTGACTCTGCTGTGGGTTTGCTCTGTTGTGGCCCATTACCTGTCTGCATGTCAAGAGTCAGCACTGTCTTTTCGTTGGAAGGACAACACTACTTCTTCAAGACTGCATGGAAATCCACTACTTCTGTGTGCATTCTCTTTTACTGCTCAGACTTTGAGGAAAAAAAAAAACACTGTAATTTTACTGTGATGAATGATCAGGACTGTCTTTATGGACTGTGAGAAAATTTTAGCTTTTGACCAACATTGTATCAATAAGTGTCTGCATTTGATATCATTGTTATTGTAATTATGAAAAATTTTATCAAATCATTATTGGCCACTGCCCAAAACAATTAGTAAAATTTTTTGTGGGGAGCATGGGGGCTATGTAAGTAGGCTGTGCAGGTTTTTTTATTGGTAACGCGACGTAGCGCTCTGTATGGAAATCACTGGCTGTGCTGTGTGCAATCTGTGGCTGGTTTGCATTGTTGTCAGCTATTGTAGTGTTGGGCAGCTGGATGTTAACAGCGCGTAGCGTTGCGCAGTTGGAGGTGAGCCGCCAGCAGTGGTGGATGTGGCGAAGTGAGATGGCGGATTTTTGAGAGCGGATGATCTGGACATGTGTCCATCAGAAACAGTACATTTGTAAGAATGGATGTCATGAACTGCTATATATGTTATGACTTTTGAACACTATTAAAGTAAATACATTGTTTGTTCTCTATCAAAATCTTTCATTTGCTAACTATGTCTATCAGTAGTTAGTGCCTTCAGTAGTTATAATCTTTTATTTAGCTGGCAGTAGTGGCGCTCGCTGTATTGCAGTAGTTCGAGTAACGAAGATTTTTGTGAGGTAAGTGATTTGTGAAAGGTATAGGTTAATGTTAGTCAGGGCCATTCTTTTGTAGGGATTATTGAAAGTCAGATTGTGTTGCGCTAAAAAAATATTGTGTGTCAGTTTAAGCACAGTCATGTATAATTTTTCTAAGGGGACGTTTCAACGGCTCATGAAGTCAAGACCAGGAAGACCTTTTCTTCGTAACCTACGAATAGCTTTTGAATCGCGCAAATGAGAACAAGACGTTCTTTAAGAGAATCATAACTTACCATGAGACGTAGATTTACGACTATGATGTTGAGATCAATGTTCAGTCTTCACAATGGGTCGGGTAGTCGGGGAAGGTTCCCCAACACCAAAACAAGCTCGTCAGGTCAGGTCAAATGCGGAGGACATGCTAATAGTTTTCTTTCAATTTGAAGGATTAATTCATGATGAATTTGTGTCATAAGGACAAACTATTAATCGACGGTACCACCAGGACGTGTTTCAATGGCTGCGAGAAAATATGATAAGGAAACGGGCTAAAATATAGCGAGCCAATTCCATAGCTCTTGCATTATGGATAACGCACTCGCAAATTCACCACTGTTGGTGCATGACTGTTGCACAAATAACGAAATCACCGTGCTGCCTTATCCTCCGTACTCTACAGACATGGGTCCTGTGGACCTTTGTTTTTATTTCTAAAGTCGAAAACCCCGTTGAACGGACGAAGATTTGCTTCGCGCGACCCAGCAAGAGGCGTACCAAGACAGCTTCCGGAAGTGGAAACGGTGTTGGGAGCGGTGTATCAATTGCGGAGAAGAGTATTTCGAAGAATACCTTGCACAGTAAGCAATAGATAAGTGTAGAAAAATTTTGTGGACATAGTTCTACAATTTTTTGAACAGACCTCTTATGGAAAAATTTTATTTACAATATTTCACATAAAATGAAGTAACCACAGGTTACTGCAGACATGGCAACAGCTGTATCGACTGAGCCTAACACTGTGATTTTCTTTAAAGAAAAGTGGCTGCTCCAGCGCTAGGTTTCCTACTTACATATTACGTTAACCTGTTTTTACAAACAAGACAAGCAGCTGGTGAGAGCTGTCGTAGAAATAAACTCGGTTTATATGCATTCTTAAATTTAGTTTTCGTAATGCTTTATTACTTGTTACTGTTGTTCACGCGTTAGTATACACTATGTCATCAAAAGTATCCGGACGCCTGGCTGAAAATGACTTACAAGTTCGTGGCGTCCTCCATCGGTAATGCTGGAATTCAATATGATGTTGGCCCACCCTTAGCCCTAATGACAGCTTCCACTCTCGCAGGCATATGTTCGTCATGTGCTGGAAGGTTTCTTGGGGTATGGCAGCCCACACTTGACGGAATGCTGCGGTGAGGGGAAGTTATCGATTCGGCGTTCCGAAACGTCCCAAAGGTGTTCTGTAGGATTCAGGTCAGGACTCTGAGCAGGCCAGTCCATTACAGGGATGTTATCGTCGCGTAACCACTCCGACAAAGGCCGTGTATTATGAACAGGTGCTCGATCATGTTGAAAGATGCAATCGCCATTCCCGAATTGCTCTTCAACAGTGGGATGCAAGAAGGTGCTTAAAACATCAATGTAAGCCTGTGCTGTGATGGTGCCACGTAAAACAACAAGCGGTGCAAGCCCCATCCATGAAAATCCAACCCGACCGCACCGTAACATCACCGCCTCCGAATTTTACTGTTGGCACTACACAAGCTGGCAGATAACGTTCACCGGGCATTCGCCATACACACATCCTGGCATCGGATCACCACATTGTGTACTGTGATTCGTCACTCCACACAACATTTTGCCACTGTTCAATCGTCCAATCTTTACCCTCCTTACACCAAGTGAGGCTTCGTTTGTCATTTACCGGCGTCGTGTGTGGCTTATGAGCATTCGCTCGACCATGAAATCCAAGTTTTCTCACCTCCAGCCTAACTCTCATCGTACTTGCAGTGGATCTTGATGCAGTTTGGAATTCCTGTGTGATGGTCTGGTTAGTTGCCTGTCTATTATAAATTACGACCCTCTTCAACTGTCGGCAGTCTCTTTCAGTCAACAGACAAGGTCAGCCTGTACGCTTTTGTGCTGTACGTGTCCCTTCACGTTTCCACCTCAGTATTGTGTTAGAAACAGTTGACCTAGGGATGTTTAGGAGCGTGGAAATATCGCGTACAGACGTATGACACAAGTGACACCCAATCACCTGACCACGTTCGAAGTCCATGACTTCTGCGGAGCGCTCCATTCTGCTCTCTCACGATGTCTAATGACTACTGAAGTCGCTGATATGGAGTACCTGCCAGTAGGTGGCAGCACGATGCACCTAATAAGAGAAACATAAGATTTTGGGGGTGTCCGGATACTTTTGATCACATAATGTAATTCCACAATTGTTCTGAGCGAACGTCGACTGACCAGGTAGTAAAACCTATTACATTCCACGCTATAACTATGCAAAATAAGGTACATAATTTAATAAATTCTATCTAACGATAAATAAGACGAGGATAACTCTACTAAACTGTATAAACACTTACTCATCTAAACCTTAATTTTTGTGCTTCTCGAGCAGCGGAAACCTTCACCAACATCCCCGTGTCGAACGAACGCGTATTGACTCTTTTCACTGCTATTACGACTAGACATGTTAGCCGCTTCTTGCTAATCATTGAAGATCTCTATTAGTTTTTAATTGTCTTTAACTTGGAAAAGCTACATTCTGCAGAGTCTACAGACACATACATGCACAAAAATATTCTTAACGCACGTGTTAAAATTGGGGAAAATGTCTTGCAAGTTGTTTTCTAAGATGTGCTGAAGTATTTCAAAGCATATGTTGGCAGTTTGTGGAAGCATAGGGGACAACATTTCCAATTCCTTTACAAGATCCTGTGAATTTATGTCTTCTGACTTCATTTTAGCCTCTCTTACACATGTAAGATTTCTGCATCCTCTCTTGAGATCGTATTTCTTTGTTGTCAAATTCTTAATGTCGTAAATACCACTGAACACGTCACAAGAGCTTTTACTTTCGTAATGAAGCTGCCTTTTAACAGTAGCAGGTCTGATTTTTTAACTCAGCTACATTTCCTAAAGCTGAAACAAATTCCTCTTCTTCTTCCTCAGCCTTTTCAAAACAGTTGGCTCTGTATCCTTCAATAACGCTAAGCGCTGATTTTATTAATTTTACTGCCGTGTCTAACTGCATATCTTCTTGATGCTTTATTGACTTTGTTGACACGACATGGAACACTGCGTCACATCACAGTACACAAAGAAAACTTAAATTCTGTGATTTCTTTAAAGAGGCTACATATTTCACTGAAACACGTTGGATCATTTTTGGGAGTGCTTTCTTTTTTTTCTTCTTTACTCTGCTAATGCTCGTATCTCACAGCTCAAACACTTTCAATCCTAGCATCCCAAGTTGTATCTCACAGCGGCTTCAGACTCACGTTTATGTGATTCTTGAGTGCTTGTCAGCGCTTTACAGAGGCAGAAAATAATCTGAAGAAATTTTGAACTTCGCCAAACAAATGTAACACAGTTACAGGCTACTTAACTGCATCACTAACAGCCAAGTTCAAGCTAAGATCACAGCAAGGGGTATAATGAGCCCTTGGATTTTTTCGATGAAACAAACTTGAGTGTCACTCTTCTTCCTCTCATGTTGCTCCCGTTGTCAAAAGATTGTCCCCGGATATCTGCAACTGGTGTGCCAAGGATAGTGCTACCTGAAGCAAAAATTCTGAGAGGCCTTTTCCGGCAGTGTCACTCGCTTAAAAATAAAAAAGAAAAAAAGTAAAAATTCCTCGATTGCATCTAATTTTGAAAACACATCTACCATCTTAAAACCACACTTAATGATCCCTTGTGACTTACATCTATTGTACAGTCTAGTATTATTGAATAATATTTATTTGTGAGTATGGTATGCCTTGTGGTAGATACGATTTCATCAGACGTTATGGTAATGATTTTATTTTGCGTATCCTTATTTAAGTAAGTAACCAATCATCCAAGTTTAACCACACAATTAATATTAACATTCACTATGAGATCAAAATTTGGCATTAATTCTACTTTCCCTAAAAAGTTTTCATTACCTGGATTTCCAAACATTTCACTGTCACATCTTAATGGAAGATTTCTTTCGGCATGGAAATACATTATGGAAAATGACATTAACAAAACTGATCAGTTTGATCTGGGGTAGCCTGATATATTAATTTTGAATTCTCAGCTCTCTGCGAAAGCTCTTTCCACTTGCACAGTTCATTAACACGGTTGCGAGGCAGTTCATGGTTAGAGAGAACTTTTGACGAGCTTTGTCATTCTCTTAAATCATTTCTTGTGAGAGAGCCAGAACTTGAATGAAGCAACTTGCAACAAAGTCAATATAAGGCATCTTTTATTAGAGAATGTACCTGTTCAAGATACGGTAACTTTGTCGTCATTTAAAATATGACGAAAGCAATGAAAAACTGTAAACCAATTTCTTGTCTCGCTATCCACAGCAAATTTTAGATTTTTTCAATAATATCTCGTGGGTCTTCCATAATTCCTCATATCCTATAACTACCGTTTATAATACCAGCCTGTTCTCGGATCGCTAAGATCATCGTCAACTCGAAGGGCGTTACTTTCCTTAGACGATTTTCTTTGTGTTGCTATAGTTCCTTCCCCAATAACACTGTCATACACTGTGTCTGTTGGTAGGAACAGTTTCAGCAGCCACTAATCCTTACTTGCACGAAACATACGATTCTTCAGCTGCATGAAAAGATGAAGCTATAGTAACACTATATTTTTTTATATCAAATTGTACACCCGAAGAAACAAACACTGCCAGTTCGGTTTAAAAATTTATTTCATGAACACTTTTGTCACAACTGATCTTTCAGGATGTCACATCCACGCTTTTATTTTTATTTTCTTTTTCACCCGACGAAAACTTGCATAAAACGAATCACAGACTCCTATAGCACCAGACACAGACACACGGACTGCGTTCGCACTTCACGCCTGCCTGGGTTGCTGAATCAAAATAACGAAAATATGAGAGTCCTTAAGTCTGGCATGCAAGGGTTGAGGGCTGTCAATCCCGGCGTACCTGATGATTTCGGCCTACATGCCGCACTTTGGTTAGCGTTGTAGGCACAAAGACTTTCCGCACAGGTCGGTGACATCAAACGTTTCTGTTATATCCGGACAGGTCGGAGCCCGCCTGGGAGAGAAATGGAAATCTACGAGGGCTGTTCAATAATGGATGATAATCATTTTTTTATAACGACATACCTTATCCTCATAATTTTGATGGTTCTTCTCAAAGTAGTCTCTAATGAATGCGATGCACTTGTCCCAGCGTTTCTATCAGTCTTCAAAAACATGCTGGAAACCATTATTTGAGAGGTCCTTCAAAATCGCCTCCGCAGCTTTCACCACTGCTTCTGATGATTGATAATGCCTCCCACGAAGGCGTTTCTTCATGTTAGGAAATATAAAAAAGTTACGTGGTGCTAAATCCGGACTACAGGCAGTGTGAGGGATGCACTCCACGTTCATTTTTGGAAGATATTCAGCAACAACATTGGCAACATGCGGCCGCGCATTATCGTGGTACAGCATCCAGCCTACTTCATGGAAATGTGGTGTTTTGCGCCTGAAATGGACTTGCAATGTTTTCATGACGTCCCTGTAGTATTTTACAGTTACTGATGTGTGTGCTGGTACACCATGCTGATAAACCACTTCATGAATTTCAAAGAGTGAGGTGACTATAAGTTTCCCAGCAGAAGCAACCACTTTTGCTTTTTTGGGGCTAGGTGATAGAGATTTCCACACTGAGCTTTGCTGTTTGCTCTTAGGATCAAAATGCTGTAGCCACGTTTCATCATCAGTGATTATATTTGAAAGAAACTCTCCATCTTACTCTAACATCAACTTTAATTGCATGTAGACCTACACGCTAATGTCCTTTTGCTCGGGAATCAACAGCCTTGGAACCCATCGTGCACAAACATTTGTCATATGTAATTATTCTGTCACCAACGTGTGGGTGGCACTCAATTAAATGTTCAGTATTTCAGAAAGTGATCTTAAGGTAATTCGCCGATCCTCTTTCACAATGACAGCAGCAGTGTGCATTTTTTTTCCGCAAGAGCAGTAACTGGAGCACCGGGTACACCTCCCATTCAAATTGATTGTCTCCCCTCTTTAAACATTTTACACCACCTTCGAGCTGTGCTGTAGCGAAGAATAGACTCTCCACAGGCTTCCTGTAACATTGTATAGGCATCAGGTGAAGACTTTATTGAGCCGAAAGCAGAATTTCAAAACCGCATTATTGTTCCTTGCGTGTTACCTCCATTGCAGCGGTATGCGATACGGAACATGTCTGACCTTGCCTGCCTCTCACAGGCACGAACCAGGAGACCCAACAATGAAACTACTACGGCGTGTTTGTTGCACATTAAGCTAACAGAATGTCATAAGACTAAACTTAAGCGCGAGAAATTATGACAATAAAGAATTATGATCATTCTTTATTGAACAGCCCTCTTATATTGTCGTCGGTTTACGTGGGGAACAACTGTCGCGGTATTCAAAAATTCAAATGGCTCTGAGCACTATAGGACTTAACATTGGAGGTCATCAGTCCCCCTAGAACTTAGAACTACTTAAAGCTAACTAACCTAAGGATATCACACACATCCATGCCCGAGGCAGCAGTCGAACTAACGACCGTAGCGGTCGCGCGGTTCCAGACTGAAGTGCCTAGAACCGCTCTGCCACTCTGGCCGGCCGACTTGTGTGTGGTAAAGGCTGGAACATGAACTGTGACGACATTATTATCAAATGCATCCAACACGACCAAAGTGCTGTTATTGTTTTCTTGGCTGCCGAATGACAAACACCGGTAGACATCTGTCGCAGAATGGAGGATATGTATGGGGCAGCATGTCCGTCGAAAACAGTCGTTGTGGAATGGTGCGCCAAGGGATGCTGCTGGTTCATGATAACAGACGTCTCTATATCGCAAATGTCGCAGCGCAGAAGACCCGCCCTATAGTTCTGACCTCTCCCCACTCAATTATCATGCCTTCTGTCTCTTAAAAAAGCCCTTGAAGGGTTCGACGATTCCTATCGGTCGAGGATGTACAGCAAGCAGTTACTGACTTCTTCCCGGGGCAGGACATGTTTTACCAAACGGGTGTCTCCAAACTGATGAGTCGGAGGGATCACTGCCTCAACGCTCACGGCGAGTTTGCTTGATTGGCTTACCGATTCCGGACTGCAAGGTCTTTGAACGGAAAATTTTGATCGATCCTGATAGGACGAATACTGAAGGTGCTCTCGACAGCGGGAGTAGTGTTAATGCAGCCTATTAACATTCTCAGTTTGAAGAACTTTTTTCTTTTAGCACGAAACCAGACGGGGGTGAACGTCAAGCTCGGGCTCGCCCGCGACTGCGGTTCTTGATATAGCCTTAAAGCAGTTCTCGCTGATATGTTACTGTTTAATAGTCATGTACCTGCGACTCCACGCCAGAAACTAATCAGAAACCAACGTAGTGAGCAGGAATCCCGTGACCTTCACCAAGCAAAAGTTAAGTAGGTTACATCTGACCGGAAGGTGTTTTCTTCTTATTTGTTACCTTCCAACAAGTAAATCACTAATCGCTTAATAACTCTCAAGCACTCTTAGCCAGGTGAATAAAGAAATATGTGAGAAAAGAAAATCAATTTTTATCAGAACAATGCCCCTGCCCAGAAAATGCCTCGGTGTTGCGACACTGAGGGGTTTTTAAATATGAATTGTAGACATATTCTTCATATTCAGCAGATTAGTGACAAATTGACTTCCACCGATTATCACATCTAGAGAAATATGTGGCAGGAAAATGCGTCGAAAACAATGGTAAGGTTATGGTAGCTTTAGAGGGGTTCTTTGCATGCTTCTGATTTTACAGCCAGTACTGGAATCTACTAACAGAAGACTTTGACAAAGAGCACTGACTGCGACAGAACAAAGTATAGTAAGTACAGCTCTAAGCAAAAACACACAATATTCCACTGTCATGCCGTGAATGTTTCCTCGTGTAATGTAAGCAACTGTTCAGCCTACTGTTGTTCAAATGACTCTGAGCACTATGGGACTCAACATCTGAGGTCATCAGTCCCCTAGAACTTAGAACTACTTAAACCTAACTAACCTAAGGACATCACACACATCCATGCCCGAGGCAGGATTCGAACCTGCGACCGTACCGGTCGTGTGGTTCCAGACTGAAGCACGTAGAGCCACTCGGCCACTCCTGCCGGCCCTACTGTTGTTTTAGCGGTCTGACACAAGGGCGCCCATACCTGGGAGCAGAGGAGGTCGTCGCCTTCCCCCTCCCCCCCTCTCTCTCTCTCAAGTAAAGGAAAAAATTAATGTAGTCAGCTGTTTTTCTTTCAAGTCGGTGTAAAATAGCTTTTTAACAGAGTCGGAACTGCATGATCTCAAAAATAAGAATGAGATTGATATACTTTGTCTGTGTGACCACCATGTAACTGTGGGAATGGAAAATGTCAGTATAAATGGGCATAGTTTAGCATCTCACACTTGTAGATCTAGTATGGATAAAGGAGGAGTTGCCATTGTCATAAGAAAGGGTATAAATACAGAACTGTTGAAGCAAGCAAATTTTATGTTGATCAGCACTTTGAAGTTTGTGCATGTGAACTTCAGCTAGATAATGTTGTGTTGATATTAGCAACAGTGTACAGGTCTCCACTATTATGCTATCTGTAAGACAAAAAGAAGAAGTTATAAATCTGTGGTGATTTCTATGTTAACTTTCTAATCAATTCTGATAGGAAAAGTGAACTAGAAGTGTTGCTGACAACTTATAACTTAGAATCAGTGATCAATTTCCCTACACGTTTAGCTCAGGACAGTAGTACTCTAATAGATAATGTATTTGTACAGCAAGAGGATGTAGAACAAACACATGCTTTCCCTGTGGTAAATGGATTATCTGACCATGATGCACAACTGATTAACTTACAAAACGTAACAGGGCGTACACTTCAGAAACCATTAAGTAAAAGTGTGACAGTCCTCAACCTGGTATCTATAGATCACTTCAGAGAAAGTTTAGAAAATGTAAACTGGGAAGATGTATATAATGAGTCAAATACTAATGATATATGCAGCATATTGCTTGATAAATTTATATTCTTTTTTGAACATTGTTTTCCAAATAAAATTACTAAATGTAACACCACAAACTTTTCAAAGAAACCTTGGATTACTAAAGGTATTAAAGTGTCTTCAGAAAGAAAAAGGAAACTGTAAGAGACAGCAAGAACTAGTAAACATCCATATGTAGTATTACACTATAAAAATTATTGTAACATACCGAAGAAAGTTGTAAAGAAATCAAGAAATATGTATGTTAGGGAAGAAATTACCAACTCCAGCAATAAAATCAAATCGATATGGAATGTTGTTAAAAGGGAGACAGGAAGAGTAACCACTGGGGTAGATAGTATTAATGTTAAATAGAATGAGACCATCTTAACCAACAGTACACAGGTAGCCAATGTATTTAACAATCACTTCTTAAGTGCAGGAGAAAAAATTGGTGAGAATAGTTCAAAAGAAAAAGGCAGGCAGTAAATGGAAGAGTCAGTTTTGAAAAATTTTAGTCAGATTAAGATTCATCTAACAACCCCTTGTGAAATAAGGAAAATTATTAAATCTTTGAAAAATAAATGTTCTGTTGGAGTAGATGACATCCCTAACAAGTTATTAAAACAATATGGAGCAATTACAGCTGATGTTTTGAGTCACATATGTGATGCATCACTGACTCAGGGTATTTTTCCAGACAGGTTAAAATATGCCATTGTCAGGCCTCTATAGAAAAAGGAGGAAACCACTGATGTCAATAATTACCAGCCAGTATCCTTGCTTACAGCATTTTCAAAAATCTTTGAGAAAGTAATGTACTCAAGAGTGGTTAGCCATCTCAGCAGTAATGGGATACTTAGTAAAGCACAGTTCGGATTTCAGAAATGCTGTTCCACTGAGACAGCAATATAAAATTTCACTGTCCACATATTAGAGTCTTTAAATAGTAAAATGTCACCAGTAGGAATAATCTGTGACTTATCCAAAGCATTTCATTGTGTGAACCATAAAATTATGTTAGAGAAATTATAACTCTATGGTATAAATGGAACAACATATGAGTGGTTTAAGCCATTTCTACAGAACAGGAAGCAAAAAGTCTCTATATGCTTCAAGTGATTCAGAGGAGTTTGCCACTTCATCTAACTGGGGCGAAATTACATTAGGTGTTCCACAAGGTTCGATCATGGGTCCCCACCTGTTTTTGATATATGTGACTGACCTCCCTTCTTATGTGAAACAAGATGCTGAACTGACACTGTTTGCTGATGACACAAGCATAATTATTAATTGAGTAAAAGAAAGTCCGATAGAAAATGATATAAATAGGGTCTTTGAAAAACTTATTAATTGGTTTTCTGCGAATGGGCTTGCTCTGAACTTTGAAAAAACACAGTACATCCAATTTTCTGCTGCAAAAGTATAATTTCTGTCATGGCGGCAGCAGTGTAACACGTGTTAGGTTCGGCTCACGAAATTTAGTTGAATTCGAAGGTGTTCTCGCAGGTGGTGTTGTCTAGTACCAGTGGAAATCGTGTAAACAACAGTGTTCTGTGCAGTAGTGCTATTTTCTTTCTGTGCTCCGCCAATATCTTCGAGAAAATGGTAAACAGAAGAGTCAACAGCAGCGCGACCAGCAGCGGGGTAGCAGCAGGTGCGGTGGGTCTGCTCTTGGCGGAAGGTGCGGCCGCGGCTCCCGGTATAGCGGAGCTGGTCCGCTCTGAGGTAAACAATGCGCTTCGCGATAAAAACAATCTCGATCTGATAGCAGGCACTATATCAGATACTGTAATGGCAGCAGTATTGGCCAAAATTCGAGAAACTGTTGAGGCCAATACTGCCGAAATTACAGCACTAAAAAAGTCTGTGTCTGAATACGAGAAAAAGGCACGAGAGTTGGAAGTGAAACTATCTGCCGCAACAAACGAGCTAGAACAGTACCAAAGGCGAAATAGTATACGACTGTTTGGAGTAGCAGAAAATAAGGAAGAAGACACAAACAATCTGCTTATACAGGTTGCGCGTGAAAAATTAGGCGTTGAAGTGACCAAGGCAGACAGTGACAGGAGCCATCGGGTGGGACGAAAACTACCAGGTGCTACCAAACCTCGTCCAATAATAATTAAATTTGCCTCATACCGAAAAAGGGCAGACATCTTTACCCAGAAGAAGAAGTTAGCAAGGACGGGGCTTACAATAAGGGAAGATCTGACACAAGAACGGCTAAAGATTTTAAACAGTGCCATATCCCATTTCGGTCTTCAGAATGTGTGGACTCAGGATGGCAGAGTAATCATTAAGACAGCAGCTGGAAAGAAGACAGTCACAAACATGACAGAACCGAATAGTATTAAGTGAAGCTACTCGAGCCAAAAGTGCAAACTTAACACCATTTGCAAATTGTAAGCGCCCTATACTCAGATATAGTCTTGTAATTGTATTAACTTTTTGATTATACCCATATTTGTACCTTCAACTAATTGTTTTTGTAACTGTATTAACTTTTTACTATTTTTTTGTGTCTGTAGCGCTAACCATTACTTAATTTTAGTTACTGCTAATACTTTTTTCATTTTCTCAATTTATTCTCTCCCATTCTGTAATAGTTCTATTGCAATTATTAGTCTCTCCTTTAGTTCATTAATCACCCATCTCTTCGGTTTAAATTGTTCATAACAAAAATCACTATCAGTATCACTTTAGCAAATTTCAATTTAATTCTAGCTTCCTACGATAATCTATTAATTATTAAGCTTACATCTCTCTGCTGGCAGCATCGGCCTCTTAAATCACTCCCCTTTCCCTTATTTCCACCCTAAGCTGTTTCAAATACTCTAATTATATTTCTCCTCTTACGACATAGGATACATAGTGACACACAGCCGTCACTATTTTGGTCATATTTTCCTTGCACCGGATACCACTAATCCATTTTCTATACTCCCGCAACCTCAGGAAATCTCTTGCAGTCGTGTTTCTTTCGGCACGCGCGGAGCCACAAACAGGGCGCGCAAAATCTCGCACACCCCTGTGTTATGTCACTTGGCGGAAGCACCGGCCAGTGACCCTCGCAGCAGGTAGTGCCTAACAAAGGGACAACCAGTCTGCCACCCTACTCCAGGCTGCTCAGCAGAACGCGTCAGAGCTTTTAGCAGCTCACTGCAACATCCAGTCTTTACCTGCACATTACGAAGAACTTAGCCTCCTCTTCAACCAACTAAACTACCACGTAATCCTCTTATCCGAAACGTGGTTGAGATCACACATATCCTCTGCATCTATTCATCTCCCAGGGTACACATTTCTTAGGGCAGACAGATAAAAAAAGCGAGGTGGCGGGGTCGGCGCGTATATACGAACAGATCTCAAAGCGAAAGTCTTATGTACGTCAAATCCTGCTGAAGAAAAAGAGGCTGAATTCATGTTCATTGAAATAAATACACAAAGTCGGAAATTCTTGACTGGCGTCGTGTACAAGCCGCCAAAAATAAGCTCAATGAGTTCCTTCCAGTCGGAATTACATTCACTTCAGTGTCAATACGAACATGTCATCGTAATGGGTGACTTGAACATAAACCTGCTAAGAGACACTCCCTCCGCAATAAACGTAAGAAGACTGTTTAGTTGCAATAGCATGAACATTCTTCCATTGCAACCTACACACCATACGGCGCACAGTCATACTCTTATAGACGTAATCGCAATGAAACAGACTGACAAAGTAAGAGATGTTGGTCAAACATCGCCCCCTGGCCTCTCAGCACATGATGTCATATTCCTGGCCTAATCTGTGCAGCCCCCAAGGATCAAATCGCGTTACATAACTTGTAGGAACATGAAACGTATTGACCTTGACGCTCTAACAGCCGATTGCTCAGAAATCTCATGGCATCAAATAATCAGAGAACCTACAATCGACGGCAAAATTAATGAACTTGGTGATAAACTCACTGCCCTCTATGACAAACATGCACCTGTGCGCACAATCCGTGTAAGAAAATCTCCTGCTCCATGGCTGACAGCTGAATTACGTCAAATGATGACTAATAGGGATGCTGCCCACAGGCGTTTCAAGCAGATCCGAAACCCGAGCGTTTCGAAGAATATAGAAAGCTACGGAACAGAGTGAAACAATGCATTCGCAATGCTAAAATCAGGCACGCTCGCTCCCTTGTATGCAGCGATCTGACGCCCACGACTCTATGGAAGAATCTCCGTAGCTTGGGGGTCGGAAAGGCAAAATCGGAAACTACTTTTCATGTGTCAGCTAACGAATTAAATGAATTCTTCTTTGCACCTCTGAATACCCGCACGGCTGATAATTACCGTCCACAAGAATCCCCAAACAGGATAACTAACAACGATACCTTCCATCTAAAACATGTAACAACAAATACGGCAAGAAAAGCAATAATGAGAATCTCTTCTGATGCAATAGGCAACGACGGTATCGGTATAACCATGATTAAGAATGTTGCCGATATCTTAGTACCTGTCTTAACTGACATATTTAATTTTTCCCTCGTGAACGGAATATACCCCACTGCATGGAAAAGAAGCATAATTCGACCCATCCCTAAGATCGAAAACCCGCAACTGCCTAGTGATTACCGACCAATTAGCATACTGCCTGCTGTTTCCAAAGCACTTGAATATATTTTTCATGACCAAATCACTGAACACTTGCATGAATTCAGCCTATATGACAAATTTCAATCCGGTTTCCGTAAACATCACAGCACAAACACTGCTCTAATTAAAGTAACTGATGACCTGAAATATGCCATCGACAGTCGAAAGGCAACAATATTGACGCTACTGGACTTCAGAAAAGCTTTTGACACTGTTAACTTTGACATATTGCTCAGAAAAATGCAACAGCTTAATTTCTCTGATAGTGCAATGAGATGGTTTGAAAGCTACTTAAAAGACAGATAGCAATGTGTTGTCTGCGTAAATGAAAAATCTTCCTGGAAACACGTTTCCTCGGGAGTGACACAAGGATCAGTCTTAGGACCACTTTAGCCGGCCGGAGTGGCCGAGCGGTTCTTGGCGCTACAGTCTGGAACCGCGCGACCGCTACGGTCGCAGTTTCGAATCCTGCCTCGGGCATGGATGTGTGTGATATCCTTAGGTTAGTTAGGCTTAAGTAGTTCTAAGTTCAAGGGGACTGATAACCTCAGAAGTTAAGTCCCATAGTGCTCAGAGCCATTTGAACCATTTAGGACCACTTTTGTTTTCTTTATATGTCAACGATATTTCGTCGGTTCTGTCCTCCTGTAAATATCATTTCTATGCTGACGACCTCCAGATCTACCTAAATGTCAGACCTGAAGATGTAAACACTGCAATCGCTCAGATGAATGATGATCTGTCTTCAGTAGTGACATGGGCGAAAAACCTGGGGCTTAAACTAAATGCAAAATAGACGCAAGTAATCTTAATAGCCCATCAGAAATTAATAAGTTCAGATTTCCGCGAACGGCTACCTCCTATTCTGCTCGACGGTACTCCAATACCATATCAGAAAACAGTGAAGAACTTGGGTGTAACTCTGGATGAGCATCTCAACTGGTCGGAGAATATAGACGCAGTGTGCCGAAAGTCGTCTGCTTGTCTCTATGCTCTCAAAAGGTTTCGGAACATATTTCCACAGGACTTGAAACGCCAGCTCGTGCAAGCATTTGTTCTACCGAACCTCCACTATTGTGATGTGATTCAACAAGGCATGAGTAGTGAAAACAAAAGACAGCTAGAACTAACCATGAATGCCTGTGTGCGTTACACCTGCAACATCCGCCGATACGATCATGTTAGTGCTTCATACTCCGAGCTAGGGTGGCTGCGGCCGGACAAATTGCGTGATTACCACACTCCATGTCTACTTCACCGACTCCTCGTCGCGCAAGCACCCCAGTACCTTGCTTCAGAGATTAAAAACCTGTCATGCCATCATAATCGAAACACGACGTCACTCTTATTTGGTATCCTAACTGTGCCCACTCACACAACAAAAACTTTTGCAAACTCCTTCTCAGTTGCCGCTGTCCGCCTCTGGAACAAACAGCCCCTTACGTTGCGCAAAATTCAGTCTCCTGCTGCTTTTAAGAAGAAGTTGAAGCATTTCCCACTATCATCCTCATAAAGTTCTCCACAAAATTAATGTACAAGGCCAGTCCTCTCATCTGTCAAACAGCAAAGCTAGCGTCTCCTATCTTGCTCCTGAGATGCCTTCCTCTTCATCTATATCTATTAGCCACGTAATCTTCTTTTCCTTTATATTTCCTTAATTATGTTTCATCATGTCTCTATATCTTTCTCCTCCCTTCACCATGAGTCTCCCTCATACTCCCTGCTGCCAGCACTCCTATCTAAAATTTGTCTCTTCAATAATGTCTAATTATAACAGTACTTATGATCTAAGAATATAAACTCTATATGTATGTATTTTTCCAGGTGTACCTTTCTAATTGTTTATTTCACTTTTTGTACTAGATGTAGTTTAACATGCCTACTAAAACATATGAATG
Source organism: Schistocerca serialis cubense (assembly GCF_023864345.2). Taxonomy (NCBI): domain Eukaryota; kingdom Metazoa; phylum Arthropoda; class Insecta; order Orthoptera; family Acrididae; genus Schistocerca; species Schistocerca serialis. Next base: position 790,178,918 of record NC_064639.1, on the reverse strand, counting down.
TAAAATAAGTAGAATGCCTGGTTAGATGTAAGAGAGGGCCTGATGGCCCTAATCTTGCCAGGTCAAATAAATAAATAAATAAATAAATAAACATAACACATCAAAAGAAGTCAGTAGCCAGGATAGAGCATACTAAGTTTCTGGGTGTACATATAGATAATAATCTTAATTGGAAAAGTCATATTTTGAATCTCCTAAAGCGACTAGGTTCAGCAACTTTTGCAATCAGAATAATTGCCAATTTTGAGGATGTAGAAATTGGTAAGCTAACATACTTTGCGTACTTCCACTCTCTGATGTCATACGTAATAATATTCTGGGGCAACTCAACACTTAGACAAAAGGTATTCACTGCTCAAAAGAAAGCAGTTATAATAATGTGTGGGGTTCATAGTCGCACGTCTTGTAGGCATCTGTTTAAAGGGTTAGGAATTCTTACCACTGCTTCACAGTACATTTACTCAGTAATGAAATTTTTTCTCGACAACATGGACCAGTTTAAAATCAACAGCGACATTCATGCTTACAATACTAGAAAAAAGAAAGACCTACACTATCCTTTACTTAACCCATCTTTGGCACAGAAAGGGGTAAAATATGCTGCTATGAAACTTTTTGATAAATTACCAGAAGAAATAAAATTTCTGATAGACAGCAGTAATAGTTTCAAAAACAAATTGAAATCATACTTCCTTGACAACTCTTCTATACCATTGATGAATTATTGAATATGAGTAAATAAATGTGGAGATACAATATACGCATTTTGTGCCATTTAAGGGAATGGGATAGATAATAGAAATATTTAGGTATAACAGTATAATGTAAAAATAAACAACTTGTTTCCTGTGCGCATTTCTTGTGCATTTGAGACGTTCCACATCATAACGGTTTTTCCGTGCTGTTGATCGATGGAACACGTAACTAACTAAGTAACCGATGTTAAAATACTATGTACAGATTATTCCAAAAATGCTGATGTCATCATATGTGCATTCGTGAACCAGATAACATGAGCATGAGAATGTTATAAATTTCCTGACGAAATGTCTATTGTGACGGAGAGCTAGTAGCCATTTTAAAAGCAGTTAAGTACGCAGGAAACTGCACTGACGGCAAAATTATTATCTTAACCGACTCCCGAGCAACAGTCATCATCTTGGAAAACGATTTTACACAGCAATACACCAACCAGGCGTCTATGAAATTATGACTCAAGTCAATAGGCTATAAGTCAGCAAAAAGAAATAATTTGTGTCAATCACTACAGCCGGCCGGTGTGACCGAGCGGTTCTAGGCGCTTCAGTCCGTAACCGCGCGACTGCTTCGGTCGCAGGTGCGAATCCTGCCTCGCGCATGGATGTATTTGATGTCCTTAGGTTAGTTAGGTTAAAGTAGTTCTAAGTTCTGGGGGACTGATGACCTCAGATGTTAAATCCCATAGTGCTCAGAGCCATTTGAAACATTTTTGAAATAATCACTACAGCGGCATCGGCGGCAAAGACTTAACAAAGCGGAGCTTCGGGAACGCCATGACATCCATCGTTACCACAGATGGACTTCATTCAACGACTTAAAAGGACGATGCGAAAGAGATGGGGTGGGGGATGGAGAAGCTGAACCAGCGACAAAGGGAAACATTATAGAGCAATACGCCCTGTGATCCCGTCAACGTGTTAGTACACGAATCACATAGTGTGAAGAGGGTTTTATACAACCATAACACGAATGAAATTAGTCCCGGTCGTTTTAAAAAAACTTTCGTACCTCCTAGGACTGACCGAAGCCCTTTTTGTACTCGTGGAGAAGAAGTAGAGATGAACCATATAATAAAGATAAGCGGGATAGGTGGGACGCTAAATCAACTGAGTGCTACTGGGTACGAAGGCTCCCTCTGGTTACCACTCTTTTGGGAACAACAGATGTTAGGGTGTATGAATTAATAAACACAGCTCTCAAGGAGTTATGGCCTTCAATATAACCACTCACGTCGAAAACTAGAGGAGGAGGAGACTCGCAGCACGAGACCATAGGCTACAGCGGATACTCCTAGGGAGCAGAGCTGAGAAGAAGAATTGCATTGCCTGGAGGACAGCCCCATTTACCCAGCACATCGGCAGACCAGTCGGACACATAAAGTGAAGTGTATTTGTACACAGTTATTTTGTTAAAATAATACGCCTTTTGTTGTAAGAGACTTTAAATTACATTTTCCACATAAATAACCTTCGTGTCTACAGGTTGGTCCATTGATCGTGACCGGGGCAAATATCTCACGAAATAAGCGTCAAATGAAAGAACTACAAAGAACGAAACTTGTCTAGCTTAAAGGGGAAAACCAGATGGCGCTATGGTTCGCCCGCTAGATGGCGCTGCCATAGGTCAAACGGATATCAACTGCGTTTTTTAAAATAGGAACCCCCATTTTTTATTACACATTCGTGTAGTACGTAAAGAAATATGAATGTTTTAGTTGGACCGCATTTTTCGTTTTGTGATAGATGGCGCTTTAATAGTCCCAAACATATGGCTCACAATTTTAGACGAACAGTTGGTAACAGGTAGGTTTTTCAAATTAAAATACAGAACGTAGGTACGTTTGAACATTTTATTTCGGTTGCTCCAATATGATACATATACCTTTGTGAACTTATCATTTCTGAGAACGCATGCTGTTACAGCGTGATTACCTGTAAATACCACATTAATGTAATAAACGCTCAAAATGATGTCCGTCAACCTCAATGCATTTGGAAATACGTGTAACGACATTCCTCTCAACAGCGAGTAGTTCGCCTTCCGTAATGTTCGCACATGCATTGACAATGCGATGACGCATGTAGTCAGGCGTTGTCGGTGCATCACGATAGCAAATATCCTTCAACTTTCCACATAGAAAGAAATCCGGGGACGTCAGTTCCGGTGAACGTGTGGACCATGGTATGGTGCTTCGACGACCAATCCACCTGTCATGAAATATGCTATTCAATACCGCTTCAACCGCACTCGAGCTATGTGCCGGACATCCATCATGTTGGAAGTACATCGCCATTCTGTCATGCAGTGAAACATCTTGTAGTAACATCGGTAGAACATTACGTAGGAAATCAGCATACATTGCACCATTTAGATTGCCATCGATAAAATGGGGGCCAATTATCCTTCCTTCCATAATGCCGCACCATACATTAACCCGCCAAGGTCGCTGACGTTCCACTTGTCGCAGCCATCGTGGATTTTCGTTGCCCAATAGTGCATATTATGCTGGTTTACATTGCCGCTGTTGGTGAATGACGCTTCGTCGATAAATAGAACGAGTGCAAAAAATCTGCCATCGTCCCGTAATTTCTCTTGTGACCAGTTGTAGAACTGTACACGACGTTCAAAGTCGTCGCCACGCAATTCCTGGTGTATAGAAATATGGTATGGGCGCAATCGATGTTGATGTAGCATTCTCAACACCGACGTTTTTGAGATTCCCGATTCTTGCGCAATTTGTCTGCTACTGATGTGCGGATTAGCCGCGACAGCAGCTAAAACACCTACTTGGGCATCATCATTCGTTGCAGGTCGTGGTTGACGTTTCACATGTGGCTGAACACTTTCTGTTTCCTTAAATAACGTAACTATCCGGCGAACGGTCCGGACACTTTGATGATGTCGTCCAGGATACCGTGGAGCATACATAGCACACGCCCGATGGGCATTTTGATCACAATAGCCATGCATCAACACGATATCGACATTTTCCGCAGTTGATAAACGGTCCATTTTAAAACGGGTAATGTATCACGAAGCAAATACCGTCCGCACTGGCGGAATGTTACGTGACACCACGTACTTATACGTTTGTGACTATTACAGCGCCATATATCGCAAAGCGAAAAAAGTAGTCCAACAAAAACATTCATATTTCTTCACGTACTACACGAATATGTAAGAAAAAATGGGGGTTCCTATTAAAAAAAAACGCAGTCGATATCCGTTTGACCTATAGCAGCGCCATCTAGCGAGCCAACCATAGTGCCATCTGGTTTCCCCCTTCAAGCTAGACGAGTTTCGTTCTTTGTAATTTTTCCGTTTGATGCTTATTTCGTGAGATATTTGGCCCGGTCACTATTAATGGTGCACCCTGTGCATTCCAGTTCTATAAAATTTATATTCCGTTTTCTACAACTGCACTGAGATTTGTACATAGGTCAAAATTAAAACTGGCTGGTGTTACTGATGTGTTTAAATTATGGGTGGTTGTATGATCATCAACTGCCAAAATAAATAAGAAAAAGAGGTGTGTGCAGCGCAGCAGATGACACCGCACGCGCGTATCCGACATGTGGAATGCGGAATGCCAGACTGCTGTCACGCTGATCGGAGGACCGGAGCGGCGCTGAGGTTGCGGGTGGCACTTCTCGAGTCGTTCCTGTCAAACGGGATTGCCAGCGACCGCCGTGGACCAGTATATAAGCGGCGGCCGCCGGCCGTCACCGTAGACGGACGCCAGCACTGACCAGCGGACGACATGGCTTGTAAGGTGAGGCTCCACACTGGCAGTACACTCGATGTTGTTACAACGCCGAGACTGCTACGGTCGCAGGTTCGAATCCTGCCTCGGACATGGATGTCTGTGATGTCCTTGGGTTAGTTAGGTTTAAGTTGTTCTAAGTTCTAGGGGACTGATGACCTCAGATGTTAAGTCCCATAGTGCTCAGAGCCATTTTTTACAACGCCGAGTCTGTAGCTCTCAATATTCAGACAATCCCTGGCCGTCTGCGAATGACATGATTTCATCATCATAGTCATCATCATTAGCCATTTGGGAATCACTGTTGTGATAGGCCTAAACTATGCTTCCACAGCATTACGTTTTCGACCATTGCTACCCATGCTGTTCCTGCAAGTTTGCTAATATCCTCTACACATCGCCCATTTGGGCATCGTATCGGTCTTTTTCATCTGTTGCAAATCTGCAAAGATTTGTATCTGTGAATACGTCATCCATTTGTCTGGCTACGTGGCGTAAGTTTATTTATACAAAGGAAGTAGTGTTAAAGGAGGATCGGCTTCAGTTTTTGGACAGAATAATTAAATCAACAATTCGATTGCCGTCAGTACATTCCGTATATTAAGAAGATCCGCTTTTAGAGTGTTAGGTTAGTACATTATACATGGTCTATTGTTGCAAATGAGCATCAGGAAATGGCTGCAACAAATAGAAAATAAATAAATAAATGCCGTGTGACTAGGGTCTCTCGTCGGGTAGACCGTTCGCCGGGTGCAAGTCTTTCGATTTGACGCCACTTCGGCGACTTGCGTGTCGATGGGGATGAAATGATGATGATTAGGACAACGCAACACCCAGTCCCTGAGCGGAGAAAATCTCCCACCCAGTCGGGAATCGACCCGGGCCCTGAGGATTCACATTCTCTCGCGCTGACCACATTTTATTTTTTTAATCTCAATTTTTTCGCTTTCGTTCGTTGCATCTGGTTTGGGCGGACGTCGTAAAACACCCGTTTAAGTTCGTTGTTGATCGATTAACTCAGTTTTTTTATTACAGAGGGCAGCTAACCCTCTGACCGAAGACGCTGAGCTACCGTGCCGGCGTCCACTCAGCTACCGGGGGCGGAGAACAAATACGAAGGAAGTAGTTCATTGGTTACCACAATGGGCCTACACTTGGCGGGAGCAAGCCATAAATCCACGACAAGGCATCATGAGTTAGGAGGCCCTCTAGTTCTTCTTCTTCAAAATTTCACGTTAGGCTCCGCCAGTCATTTGTGTTCCCAACTTTCGCAACCCATTCTCCTTTTCTCAGGCCCATCGCCTCAGTATACCTGTCGACATCATCAACCCGTCTTGTCTGGGGGCGTCCTCGGCCCCTTCTGCTCTCCACGGATCCTGAGAATGTTACTCACAGTAGTCTTTCCTCTTCCATCCTAATTAGGTGTCCAGCCCCCGCCAGTCTTCTGTTCTCCATCCTCTGGGTCTATTTCAGCGTGCTAAATTACTTTAGGGGGTTATCTTGATGGTTCAGTTAGAATTTTGACTACTGGTTAAATCCCTATACTTTGAGCTAGTCTTCTGCACCAATTATCTTGACTCAGCAAAGACGCTGGTCTGTTACATTTGCCTTTGCAAAACGTGTGTGGGTGCCCTTCCCAACACATTCTTTGGTGTTTCGCCAAATGTTTGCAATTTAGTTTTTGCAACGTGTAGCCAGAGTTAGCCCAACAAATCCTGCCTCTCACGTCTTTCATACGACACCCAACGTCAACGGAGAGCGTCAGTTTGTTTCTCATTACAGAGAAATTGATTATTAAAGTGAAATTTTACGTGTCCATTCCATGGAGTGGCCCCAAATTAGTCTGTTTTAGTGCCGGCTACGGGTGCCAAACTTCACGCATGGGGCGTTTGTGAGCCACGGGTGGGCCAAAGCCCTTAATGTCACTCGGCTTTGCTCGCTCCTTCTCGGAAGTACCCGGAACAGCGCAACATTGCATTTAGCACTGCTGTGCGGCATTTTTCGGTCGGCACAACCCTCTCCAGTTCAGCAGAATGATGCTATTAGCGCTGTTTAATCTGCGTTCTTGGGTGAAGTGTTGTGTCGGCTACTGTGGTAGTCAGCACAGACGCAAGCAAGGAAAGACAGAAATTGCCATGGCCGGAGACAGGAATCCAAAATCATAACATTTGAAGATTAATAGGACAGTTTATTTCTAAAAGGAAAATAAACGTAATTTAACTTGCTTCCTGTGCCTCCTACGTGCAAATTTCTTTGACATACCATTATTAGTCGCAGAACGCAGACTAAGTATCAGCTTGCTATTACTCGGTACTGATGCTCTCGAAGTCTGGACCGAACTGGGTCCGAGCAGCGATGGGAGGCTGGTTACGTCAGCGTTGACAGGGGGCGCTGAACTCTGCCTTCCTGGAGGTGTGGCGCTGACCGCTCTCTCCATTGGTGCTGGTCAGCGCCTTCTTGATACCGTTTCACGGCGCTACGGTGGCTGGTGTGCAGTCGACGCTTTAGGACTGCACATGAAGGCCGTTCACAGGTCCAGTGGCTGTTTGCACGATCGACTGCATTGGCCTCTTACTTAGCTTGCGTTTATCGCGAATCTCTTGCCCAACGTAAAGTCCGGAGCGACTGGAAAAAAGCGCAGGTGACGCCTGCATATAAGAAGGGTAGAAGGACGGATCCTCAGAATTACAGACCAATATCCTTAACATCGGCTTGTTGCAGGATTCTCGAATATATTCTCAGTTCGAATATAATGGATTTCCTTGAGACAGAGAAGTTGCTGTCCATGCATCAGCACGGATTTAGAAAGCATCGCACCTGCGAAACGCTACTCGCCCATTTTTCACATGATATCTTGCGAACCATAGATGAAGGGTATCAGACGGACGCCATATTCCTTGACTTCCGAAAAGCGTTTGACTCGGTGCCCCACTGCAGACTCCTAACTAAGGTACGAGCATATGGGATTGGTTCACAAGTATGTGAGTGGCTCGAAGACTTCGTAAGTAACAGAACTCAGTACGTTGTCCTCGATGGTGAGTGTTCATCGGAGGTGAGGGTATCATCTGGGGCGCCCCAGGGAAGTGCCGTAGGTCCGCTGTTGTTTTCTATCTACATAAATGATCTTTTGGATAGGGTGGATAGCAATGTGCGGCTGTTTGCTGATGATGCTGTGGTGTACGGGAAGGTGTCGTCGTTGAGTGACTGTAGGAGGATACAAGATGACTTGGACAGGATATGTGGTTGGTGTAAAGAAGGGCAGCCAACTCTAAATATAGACAAATGTAAAATAATGCAAATGAATAGGGAAAAGAATCCTGTAATGTTTGAATACTCCATTAGTAGTGAAGTGCTTGACACAGTCACGTCGATTAAATATTTGGGAGTAACATTGCAGAGCGATATGAAGTGGGACAAGCATGTAATGGCAGTTGTGGGAAAGGCGGATAGTCGCCTTTGGTTCATTGGTAGAATTTTGGGAAGATGTGGTTCATCTGTAAAGGAGACTGCTTATAAAACACTAATACGACCTATTCTTGAGTACTGCTCGAGCGTTTGGGATCCCTATCAGGTCGGATTGAGGGAGGACATAGAAGCAATTCAGAGGCGGGCTGCTAGACTTCTTACTGGTAGGTTTGATCATCACCCGAGTGTTACGGAAATGCTTCAGGAACTCGGGTGAGAGTCTCTATAGAAAGGGAGGCGTTCTTTTCGTGAATCGGTACTGAGGAAATTTAGAGAACCAGCATTTGAGGCTGACTGCAGTACAATTTTACTGCCCCCAACTTACATTTCGCGGAAAGATTACAAAGACAAGATAAGAGAGATTAGGGCTCGTACAGAGGCATATAGGCAGTCATTTTTCCCTCGTTCTGTTTGGGAGTGGAACAGGGAGAGAAGATGCTAGTTGTGGTACGAGGTACCCTCCGCCACACACTGTATGGTGGATTACGGAGTATGTACGTAGATGTAGATGCAGACAGGTGGGATTCATTGTTCTGTACATCAAAAAGCACTTTGTGCTAAATTTGAAGGCCTAGATCACGCGAAGAAATTGGTGGTACGAATAGTAAAATCTCTGAAGTCGCACATATTATTCCATTGTTAGCTGCAATACATTTCAGTGCAACTGAACGAAGAGTATGCAGACTTCATGTGTTACTGCAAAGTACGTAGGTTAAGTCAAGGGGCAGGACTGAAACGATTTTTCGATTTAAAACTCGCCATTGCTGAATTAATGAAAGAAAAAAAGAGTGCAGGATCTAAAATTAGAACATCGCGAATGGAGTGCAGACTTCGCATTTTAAGTAGACTTGACTGCACACTGCGCGCAGTGAGACATTGCAACGTAACTTCTTTCTGATTTGTTGGGGACGCATTTAAAAAGAAAATGGCATTGTAGAAGGGACACAGTCTGACAAAACAGTCCAGTTCCCTAAGCTCGTTACCATTAAAGAAAACGAAGAGTTTCAGGAATTTATTGTGGCCGTTAAAGAATTACAAGGATAGTTTTCTGCAAACTGTAAATCTTACACATGCATTCGAGATGTTTTCATCTTCGTTTGCTGTCTCAGTTGAAAGCGCCTTTGTGCACGTGTAACTGATCGACCTAAAAAGTAATTCCCATTGTAATGTCAAGTCTTTATATGTTAAAACTGTCCAAGACATATACACTGCTTTCCTCGGATAGAATTTCGAAGTCTCCATAATGAGTTAGCAAAAGTGCTACAATATTTCGTTGTGCGTATTTATGTGAAAGATCTTTATTCGATTATGAAACTAATAAGTCACGATTACGTAGCAACCTGAGTACGAAATTGTGATACTGTCTGCGTCTGTCCGTATGCCGGCAGTTGACACCATACAACAATTATATTATGTCTTCAGCGCGCCAAAGATAATTAAATAATAGTGAAAATTTGTTTGGTTTTGTTGAGAAATGTGAAGTATAAAACCAACTCATATGCAGTGTGACTGCATTGGCATTTAAATGCGGCTCATTCGCAGCTTCTCCCCTCTCCCCCTCCTCGTACTCAGTCAGTGTGGCGTGGAGGTGGGGGAAATGTGCTGTGAGACTGAGCGCTTTTGCACTAGGGCCCAGGCAAGGCCTGCGAGGCGAAATCTTGGGTGCCCATGGTCTAGTGCGTTATTCGTTTTGTTGATGTGTACATACTAACAGAACAGCAAAACAGGAAGAATAATCACTACTCCAGCAGTGAGAGAGTAGCGCTTCTGCACAGCAGTAGCAGTCAGTGCGAGCTATAGCACTGCTGTCACTGCTTGGATACTGGTTATTCTTCGTTTTACACATCAATCAAAGGAATATTGCACAAATTTGGTACCGCTCTGTCAAATGGACACGTAAAATTTCACTTAAAAATCGTTTGTTTGTAATGGGAAACAAGCCAACGCTGTGCGTCGCATGAAAGACGTAATGAGCAGAAATTTGTTTGGGATGAGTCGAGCTACACGTTGTTAAAAAGAAATTGCCTAATTGTTAGAGAAAGTGAGCCTGGCGGCTCTTAGGAGGGACACACTATGTATCGGTTTCAGAGTAGGTATTTAATGTGTTGCATTCCTCACAAAACACACACACACACACACAGCTTTTACCTTTTTAAAATCGCGACATAATGCGTCTAATACTTTGCACTAGCCCCTGTGTATAAGATTTCTAAGCTATGCAGCACTACCTAGACAGGAGTTAGACATGTCCATTTGCTGTAATAATTTGCTGATCTGATGTCTTGTTCAGAATGAATCTTCCACTGTGCATCGCTGTACACAAGAATGTGTGCTGTTTTAAAATTTCCTGAAAGATTAAGACTGAATACCAGGTTGGGGCTCGATCCTGGAACCCAGAATTTCGAGGGCAACAACATTACCGAACTTTTTTACCAAATGAGTTATTCTGGCACACTCTAGTTTGCTTTTCAGCAAAATTCCTCAGCTAAGCTTACCGAAATCTTCCGATTAAATACGATCATATTTTGTTTTAGTAAGTTTTGTCCAGACAAGCCACGGCCACAGTGAGAAATTGAAATCCTACTTGCCGTGCGGGATTAGCCGAGCGGTCTGAGGCGCTGCAGTCATGGACTGGGCGGCTGGTCCCGGCGGAGGTTCGAGTCCTCCCTCGGGCATGGCTATGTGTGTTTGTCCTTAGGATAATTTAGGTTAAGTAGTGTGTAAGCTTAGGGGCTAATGACCTTAGCAGTCAAGTCACATAAGATTTCACACACATAGGAACATTTTTGAAATACTACTTGCTGATAGCGATGTTTAATGTAATAGCCTCAGTACCCAACACCCGTAATTTTCTTTTGCCGCCTAAAGGTTGTGATCTCTGTTTATCAGCAGGTGATAATTTTCGTGGCAGCCCTGTCGCTGGCCCACGCTGGTTACCTGGGCGCCCCTGCAGTCCTCGCCCCCGCCGCCCCCATCGCTAGGGCCTACGCCCCCGCTATCGCCGCCGCCCCCATCGCAAGGGCATATGCCCCAGCTATCGCTGCCGCCCCCATCGCCAGAGCTTACGCTCCAGCGATCGCAGCCGCCCCCGCCATCCGCGCCGCACCCGTGGCCGTGGCCGCCGCCGCCCCCGCCGCCGTCGCTGCCGAGTACGACCCGCACCCAGAGTACAGCTTCGCCTACAACGTCCAGGACGCGCTGACGGGCGACTCCAAGAGCCAGCACGAGAGCCGCAGCGGAGACGTCGTCCAGGGCAGCTACAGCCTGGCCGAGCCCGACGGCTCCATCCGCACCGTCGACTACACCGCCGACCCCGTCAACGGCTTCAACGCCGTCGTGCACAAGGAGGCCGGAGCCCACCCCGCCGTTGCCGCCGCCCCCGCCCGTGTGGCCGTCGCCGCCCCCGCCATCGCCGCGGCCCCGGCGATCGCTGCCGCCCCCGCCATCGCCGCCGCGCCAGCGCTGGCGTACGGTGCCGGCCTCGGCTACGGCTATGCTAGAGCAGCCTACGCTGCCCCCGCCATTGCCGCCGCCCCCATTGCTAGGGCAGCCTACGCCGCCCCCGCCATCGCCGCCGCGCCAGCGCTGGCGTACGGTGCCGGCCTCGGCTACGGCTATGCTAGGGCAGCCTACGCCGCCCCCGCCATCGCCGCTGCCCCCGTCGCCAGAGTCGCCTACGCTGCCCCCATTGCTAGGGCTGCCATTGCCGGGCCCGCACTGGCGTATGGAGGATACGGATATGGCGGATTAGGATACGGCAAGGCTATTCTTGGTTAAACCCCTTTGTACAAACTATTCATTCCGTTTTCGTGAATGTTTCTATTATCATACACTTCCTGTGTTACAAACTCTTCTATGTAAATAAATCGCTGTTCACTGTAACGTTGTAATTATTGTTTACTTCCTTCTGTCATGACAGTGAGACAAAACAAGAAGTTGACAATTCATGTTACGTCTTTGTAACACTATTGAATGAGAACACTTTTCTGAGCAGAAGGGAAACATTTGAGTTTTCGTAAGTATTAGATTTATTTATGTCTTACTTTTGTTTGTTTTTTACTTTCTTCGGCAAGTACTGCCGCAACTTCTAGAAAATAAAGTTGTCGAAGTTTTTATTAGTACTTATTCTCGTTACAGGAAGCTAAATGTCACTCAGTGGAGAAAATTCTTTAACAATTAAATGCTCTTAGATGTGCCTTATAAAACTAAATGTTATTACCAAACCTGGCGTAAATAACATGTAATTAAAACACCTTCTAATGGAAAGAACAAAATCAGACGGAGGAATAAAAGCCTTTTTTATCTATTTCTTATGCCATAGGCTAGGTGTCACTCTTGTAATTAACATCACACCCAATGTGTGCGATTGTTAAGTGTAAATGATTCAAACTGCATGTTACTAATTACACTTACACGTTTGTGTATGAGGAAGGAATGTTTTTATCTAGCTTCATACGCGATGTCAGCTTCGCAAGTAAGGTTTGTGACGCACCTGAAATGTTCTGTGAGAGATGATCCACAGACTGTGTTACTCCATCGTCTTGCAATTAACACTGTTGCACAGGCTATCTCGACACTCTTTTATTCATAAGTACCTCGGTCGCATTGGATGGGTAAATTACAGTTAACTCACGAGCAGGCACGGCAGATCACAATGACTGATTACAGTTTGTTTTGTGCATTTTTCTTTTCTCTTTATCTTTTGTTTTTTTTTTTTTAATTTTTGTAACTTCTCGTTTTTATTAGTAGTTTTACCTTTTGTCTTTTATACATTTTTAGTTCTGACAATGCCTCCGTAGAATCGAAACCAGTTAGCTGTAAGTTATGTATCAAATACGAAGAAGATATCTGTGAAAAAAAAAGAGTATGCTGTAAATAGGCCGCATGTTTCAGTTTACAGTGTCAAACTTCATCTGTCGAAACTGTAATTATTGAAACCTTTTATAGTGTAACTGTTGATAGGTTGGACATAGAACATCAATACGATACTCTGATCAGTACATTAGTTTTGCTATTTGGGCAACAAAATAACTGTCTATGGCTGAAATAGGGAGGATATAAAAAGTAGATTCGCAATGGCAAGAAAAGCGTTTCTGATGATTACAAATTTGTTAACTTCGAATAAAGATTTAAGTGTTAGGAAGTCTTTTTCTGAAAGTGTTTGTATGGAGTGTAGCCTTGTATGGAAGTGAAACATGGACGATAAACAATTTAGACAAGAAGAGAATAGAAGCTTTTGAACTGAATAATGCTGAAGATTAGATGGGTAGATCACGTAACTAATGAGGAGGTACTGAATAGAATTGGGGAGAAGAGAAATTTGTAGTTCAACGTCACTTCAAGATGGGATCGGCTGATAGAACATTCTGAAACATCACCAGTTTACTCTCTGTCGGGCTATTATGGCCAGGGGATGTCAGCTGGTACGTACTTCTCCATTCAATAAACTTTACCAACAGCCGTATACTTTAGGTCATTTTATTTTATTTCGAACGCAGCCACTTTCGGCAATTCATTTTGCCACCTTCAGGCCGCATATGCTTTATTATAATCAACGAGCTTATCGTATAGCGCCATAAAACTGGATACCACGAATCCCAATCGTTGTGCAGATGATTCATACGAAAGGGAAACACCAACTGAGCTCTCAGTGGATTCACAGTATCCAGTTTTATGGCGCTATACGATAAGCTCGTTGATTCGAAAAAAGCGTATGGGGCCTGAAGATGGCAAAATGAACTGCCGAAACTGGTTGATCCCGAAATAAAATAAAATAACCTAAAGTATACGGCTGTTGGTAAAGTTTACTGATTGGGGAATCACCAGTTTAGTTCAAAAATTCAAATGGCTCCAAGCACTATGGGACTTAACATCTGAGGTCATCAGTCCCCTAGACTTAAAACTACTTAAACCTAACTAACCTAAGGACATCACGCACATCCATGCCCGAGTCAGGATTCGAACCTGCGACGGTAGCAGTCGCGCAGTTCCTTACTGAAGCGCCTAGAACCGTGCGGCCACAGCGGCCGACACCAGTATAGTACTGAATGGAATGTGAGGGGTAAAAGTCATAGGGGGTAACCAAGAGACGACTACGGTAAGCAGATTCTGAATACATATACGTAGATAGTTACTGCATTTTTTTTAGTATTGTGCTCCATCAAATGCTGTTTCACTGGGCATTATTTTCGTGGCTAGTTGTCCTAGACATGTAGTCCTTCTCGTGACATGGACACACTCATATCCTCTGAAGAAAGAGGTTACAACATACTGGTTGTAACTGCTCTCGCGTAGATACTTACGAATTATTAGCCGAGTCCAACCGGTTAGTCCACGTCGACTGCTCGACGTGTTAGCTCGATTCATAACATTAATAACCTGAGGCCTTCTCGTGACCGAAGCAATTAAGGTTAGAGGTGTTTGACAGCTAGACGAGAAGGAAAACTCATTATTTCGTAAGCTGTGCAAACTTTCATAAGCGATCGTGGATTAGTTGAGAAAAGGAAAAAGAATTGCAGCTCTACCAAACAAAATTTTTGAGTTTGACTGGAGTAAGGGATATTCTAGTGTCTACATATACCACCAACCAAGTAGCTGCAATTTCAGAGTGGAATCGCACAACTATTTTAGATACTCATTAGGAAAAGAAATAGATCCAACTTGTTTCACACACGTAAAATTTTAGTTTGACGTTTTCTTTACAATGAGAAAATCAAATAACTCTCGTATCTGCCTACCAGAGAAAACTGGAACTAGGTGATAATACGGTACGAAACATAAATACTCGAAACTGTGTTACTCCCGTTAAATGTGTAATACTTTTATAGCAGTTGCTAAAAAGTATGAGAATCACATTTTAATCAGTTTTGTGGAGCACTCTACAAATGTTACATAAAAGTTAAGAAGACTTTCGAATATCTGAATACATTATACATTTGTATTGTGATGAGCTACTATGTAACGTGTTGAGGTGCCTGGAGCTGTGTATGGAAGTTTTCGTGTTTGCAATTTAGTTTGTTAGTTGCTTAGTAGTTCCCTTTTCTCGTTATTTTTAAACGGACAACCTAATGATTACTTTCAAAGAAGCTAAAACGGGCTTGTTTGACCTGAATCTAGAAAAATGCAATAGATAAGATGTTGTTGTTGTTGTGGTCTTCAGTCCTGAGACTGGTTTGATGCAGCTCTCCACGCTACTCTATCCTGTGCAAGCTTCTTCATCTCCCAGTACCTACTGCAGCCTACATCCTTCTGAATCTGCTTAGTGTATTCATCTCTTGGTCTCCCTCTACAATTTTTACCCTCCACGCTGCCCTCGAATACTAAATTGGTGATCCCTTGATGCCTCAGAACATGTCCTACCAACCGATCCCTTCTTCTGGTCAAGTTGTGCCACAAACGTCTCTTCTCCCCAATCCTATTCAATACTTCCTCATTAGTTATGTGATCTACCCATCTAATCTTCAGCATTCTTCTGTAGCACCACATTTCGAAAGCTTCTATTCTCTTCTTGTCTAAACTATTTATCGTCCATGTTTCACTTCCATACATGGCTACACTCCATACAAATACTTTCAGAAATGACTTCCTGACACTTAAATCTATACTCGATGTTAACAAATTTCTCTTCTTCAGAAACGCTTTCCTTGCCATTGCCAGTCTACATTTTATATCCTCTCTACTTCGACCATCATCACTTATTTTGCTCCCCAAATAGCAGAACTCCTTTACTACTTTAAGTGTCTCATTTCCTAATCTAATTCCCTCAGCATCACCCAACTTAATTCGACTACATTCCATTATCCTCGTTTTGCTTTTGTTGATGTTCATCTTATATACTCCTCTCAAGACACTGTCCATTCCATTCAACTGCTCTTCCAAGTCCTTTGCTGTCTCTGACAGAATTACAATGTCATCGGCGAACCTCAAAGTTTTTATTTCTTCTCGATGGATTTTAATACCTACTCCGAATTTTTCTTTTGTTTCCTTTACTGTTTGCTCACTATACAGATTGAATAACATCAGGGAGAGGCTACAACCCTGTCTTACTCCCTTCCCAACCACTGCTTCCCTTTCATGTCCCTCGACTCTTATAACTGCCAACTGGTTTCTGTACAAATTGTAAATAGCCTTTCGCTCCCTGTATTTTACCCCTGCCACCTTTAGAATTTGAAAGAGAGTATTCCAGCCAACATTGTCAAAAGCTTTCTCTAAGTCTACAAATGCTAGAAACGTAGGTTTGCCTTTCCTTAATCTTTCTTCTAAGATAAGTCGTACGGTCAGTATTGCCTCACGTGTTCCAGTATTTCTACGGAATCCAAACTGATCTTCCCCGAGGTTGGCTTCTACTAGTTTTTCCATTCGTCTATAAAGAATTCGTGTTAGTATTTTGCATCTGTAACTTATTAAACTGATTGTTCGGTAATTTTCACATCTGTCAACACCTGCTTTCTTTGGGATTGGAATTATTATATTCTTCTTGAAGTCTGAGGGTATTTCGCCTGTTTCATACATCTTGCCCACCAGATGGTAGAGTTTTGTCAGGACTGGCTCTCCCAAGGCCGTCAGTAGTTCCAGTGGACTGTTGTCTACTCCGGAGGCCTTGTTTCGACTCAGGTCTTTCAGTGCTCTGTCAAACTCTTCACGCAGTATCGTATCTCCCATTTCATCTTCATCTACATCTTCTTCCATTTCCATAATATTGTCCTCAAGTACATCGCCCTTGTATAAACCCTCTATATACTCCTTCCATCTTTCTGCTTTCCCTTCTTTGCTTAGAACTGGGTTTCCATCTGAGGCCTTAATGTTCATATCTTGATGTTCGTATCTGTTGAGAGGCCAGACAAACGCGTGGTTCCTGAAGGGGGGCAGCAGCCTTTTCAGTAGTTGCAAGGGCAACAGTCTGGATGATTGACTGATCTGGCCTTGTAACAATAACCAAAACGGCCTTGCTGTGCTGGTACTGCGAACGGCTGAAAGCAAGGGGAAACTACGGACGTAATTTTTCCCGAGGGCATGCAGCTTTACTGTATGATTTAATGATGATGGCGTCCTCTTGGGTAAAATATTCCAGAGGTAAAATAGTCCCCCATTCGGATCTCCGGGCGGGGACTACTCAAGAGGATGTCGTTATCAGGAGAAAGAAAGCTGGCGTTCTACGGATCGGAGCGTGGAATGTCAGATCCCTTAATCGGGCAGGTAGGTTAGAAAATTTAAAAAGGGAAATGGATAGGTTAAAGTTAGATATAGTGGGAATTAGTGAAGTTCGGTGGCAGGAGGAACAAGACTTCTGGTCAGGTGACTACAGGGTTATAAACACAAAATCAAATAGGGGTAATGGAGGTGTAGGTTTAACGATGAATAGGATAATAGGAATGCGGGTAAGCTACTACAAACAGCATAGTGAACGCATTATTGTGGCCAAGATAGATACGAAGCCCACACCTACTACAGTAGTACAAGTTTATATGCCAACTAGCTCTGCAGATGACGAAGAAATTGAAGAAATGTATGACGAAATAAAAGAATTATTCAGATAGTGAAGGGACATGAAAATTTAATAGTCATGGGTGACTGGAATTCGAGTGTAGGAAAAGGGAGAGAAGGAAACGTAGTAGGTGGATATGGATTGCGGCTAAGAAATGAAAGAGGAAGCCGCCTGGTAGAATTTTTCACAGAGCACAACTTAATCATAGCTAACACTTGATTTAAGAATCATGAAAGAAGGTTGTATACATGGATGAACCCTGGAGAGACTAAAAGGTATCAGATAGATTATATAACGGTAAGACAGAGATTTAGGAACCAGGTTTTAAATTGTAAGACATTTCCAGGGGCAGATGTGTACTCTGACCACAATCTATTGGTAATGACCTGTAGATTAAAACTGAAGAAACTGCAAAAAGGTGGGAATTTAAGGAGATGGGACCTGGATAAACTGAAAGAACCAGAGGTTGTACAGAGTTTCAGGGAGAGCATAAGGGAACAATTGACAGGAATGGGGGAAAGAAATACAGTAGAAGAAGAATGGGTAGCTTTGAGGGATGAAGTAGTGAAGGCAGCAGAGGATCAAGTAGGTAAAAAGACGAGGGCTAGTAGAAATCCTTGGGTAACAGAAGAAATATTGAATTTAATTGATGAAAGGAGAAAATATAAAAATGCAATAAATGAAGCAGGCAAAAAGGAATACAAACGTCTCAAAAATGAGATCGACAGGAAGTGCAAAATGGCTAAGCAGGGATGACTAGAGGACAAATGTAAGGATGTAGAGGCTTATCTCACTAGGGGTCAGATAGATACTGCCTACAGGAAAATTAAAGAGACCTTTGGAGATAGGAGAACCACTTGTATAGATGAGATATTTACCCATAAATGCAAACGTTGTGTCGGAATATAGCGTTCACCAATCGATAAGCGGTGTTTCCGCACCTTTCCTCTCGCCTTCATTGCCAAAAGTGCTGTAATAGTGATGTATTTTACTCAGCCACGGTCAATGTTTCCCCATTCCTGTCCCTCCGGACTGTGGCTACATTTCCGGTGGCCTCGCGTCGACGGGAAGTTAACTCCTAACCGTCGTATTCACTGTCACTGCCAATCTACCATTGTTGCTTAGAGCCATGTTTGTATTTGCCCGTCCTCCGTTTTCTTCATAGACTTATGTTATGTTGGACTCTGTGAAAACATGTACAGCTTTTAATTCCCTATGTAATTCGGTGCTCTCCGATACACACGATCGAACAGCGGAGGAGTGGTACTCAAGCGTCAACTTTAGGTTACAATATCTCCGGATGTAATTAACATTTTACAATGCAACAAACTGCACTGATTACGTATTTGTTTATATGTTCAGATGTGCTAACAAAACTAACGTGGTTCCATTTTAAAAGAAACTAGCTTTGTGTTAAAAAACATACTTCCGTGCATTTTTGTATGGTTTGTATTAAACAATTACACTAGCTCCTCTCCTCACATTCGGTCTGTGGAATCGGTTCGTCAGTATTTGATGTGGTTTACGAAATATATCCAGCGGTAACGTTAGGTGACTCACCCTGTATAGTTAATGTATAAATAAGAGGCGAAAAAATTAATATGCTGTCCGTTCGGGATTAAATCGCGGCGTAACAAGGTTGCCAGCCCAATTACGGAACGATTTAGGAACAAGCTCCTACGAAATTATTAACTACTTCAAACAAGATTCTCCTTTTGAAATAGTTTCATAACAGCAGTGATATAGTCCATAACTTCTCCAAAAAATAAACTTCATCGCATATTTTATTTAGGGGCCTAGAAACATTGGTTTTCTTACAGATTTACGAGGTAATACATAGAGACAACATTGATAACAATGGACTTTGTGTTGGCACATATTGCCCAATAAAGTGAGCCAAGTGTCATACTGATTAGTGGGTTAGTACACTGCCTGACGGAAATGGGTATTTCAGTGTAATTTCTGCACATACATACCATCGATGGATATGTAAAGATTCTTATTTGGAACTCTCTGCGCAGGCAGAACGGCCACCAGAGTGCTTCAGGGTTTTTCGTGCTTAGTGTTATTTCCAGGCCTAGTAGGGTATATAAAAGGCGCGAACAGCGTCAGATGCAGCGTGATCGCTGAAGGACACGGACATACTGCGTACTCGTATGAGACAGAGTTATGAGCACTTAAAAGAATTTGAAAGGGTCCTCATTGTGAGTCTGCTGGTCGCTTTTGAATGTGACCATGATTCGATGCTGGGCTGAATGGGAACAAAAGGGCAGGTATACTCGTTGTCAAGGCTCCTGTCAACCATGACAGGCCCTCCCACAAGGGAGGATCGCCCTATTGTATACCAACCACATCGCACATCGCAACCCCTTCACATCTGCGGCTACCATCCGAGAACAAGTAATGTACTCCATGCAGCAATCCGCGTCGCCCCGCATCATACGTATTAGGCAGTCAGCGTCCCATGAGTCGGCTGGCGTACCACAAACGACTGTTTTGGACTGATGTCTTGATCAGAAAGCTTGGACTGCTGCTGAACGACATCAAATTTTGTTCAGGGGTGAGTCGCGGTCCTGTACCATCCCGGATGATTGTCGTCTCAAGTATGACGGCGACTTGGGAAAGGTCCCATTCTTCTAAAGTTATGAAGAGGCACAGCGGTGTTAATCCGCGTGTCCTGCTGTGGGGAGTCATCGGATATGACTTCAGGCCACGACTGACAGTGATTGAGGGAATTCTGACGGCACAACGGCACGTCACTAACATCCCGAACCTCATGTATTAACTATTATGGTGTCGGTATCGTGGTGCCATTTATCAACAGGACAATGCCCGTCCACGCGTGGGACGTGTCTTTGTGAACTGTCTGTGTCATGAAGAAGTCTCGTGGACAGCGAGACATCCAGACCTGTCCCCGACAACGCCGAGTTCGTCCCAGTGCTAGTATCAAAAATATCGTGGACAATTTACAACAGTTGTGGGCCAGCTTGCTTCTGGAGTGGATACAATTGACTTTGTGACACCCTTCCCAAACGAATAAGTGCTCGCATCCAGGTCAGAAGGTTTGCGTTGTCATACTGATAAATGGTCTCATACTGCCAAGTTCTTTTAAAATTCGAATCGACTTCGTAATAAGTGAAACAACATCACATATCCTCTCAACGTGGGTGTTCCACTTTTTTGTACAGCAGTGAATATTTCTGACAGTTTCTTTCTTAAAAAAGTAGAAAAAATTTGTTATAGCTTCTTTTCAGCTGGATACCACTGTGTCGTCATAAAATTCTTCGTTTCTACAGTTTAGTGAGCATGAAAATGTATCTAATGTTGATGAAAATTCATCAACTGCCAGCTCTATTTCCCCTGACAAATAAACCGGCGATAGAAATCAGACGTGGACGCATTTTAGCGGAGGACGTTCCGAAACTACAATCCCATTTAAAAACAGTGATTGCGAACACAACGTTGTGTTTGAAGGTTTGGAGTTTAAGCGTGTGAAATATGTGACACAATAGGTGTATCAACAGAATGAATATAATACATATCACATGAAGGATTGTTTCGTTAAATTTAAAGAAATTTGGGTGGCTCATTTATTGAGTGCCAACAAAACAAAAATAGACAAAGAAATTTCTCAGTAACATTCAGCACATTTCAGAAAGAATCCAACTGATACTGTGCGCTATTTTGTTACTGTGGATGAGTCATGGACCTGCCATTTCACACTAGAAAGGAAACATTCAGCAAAGCAGTGGCCATAAGTGGGCGAGACTGCACCAAAAACTGGGGAAATCTATTTTAAATAGGGTTATGCTCCGCGTTTACGGAGAACAAAAAGGAAAAGGGGTAAACTGATCTACACTCCTGGAAATTGAAATAAGAACACCGTGAATTCATTGTCCCAGGAAGGGGAAACTTTATTGACACATTCCTGGGGTCAGATACATCACATGATCACACTGACAGAACCACAGGCACATAGACACAGGCAACAGAGCATGCACAATGTCGGCACTAGTACAGTGTATATCCACCTTTCGCAGCAATGCAGGCTGCTATTCTCCCATGGAGACGATCGTAGAGATGCTGGATGTAGTCCTGTGGAACGGCTTGCCATGCCATTTCCACCTGGCGCCTTAGTTGGACCAGCGTTCGTGCTGGACGTGCAGACCGCGTGAGACGACGCTTCATCCAGTCCCAAACATGCTCAATGGGGGACAGATCCGGAGATCTTGCTGGCCAGGGTAGTTGACTTACACCTTCTAGAGCACGTTGGGTGGCACGGGATACATGCGGACGTGCATTGTCCTGTTGGAACAGCAAGTTCCCTTGCCGGTCTAGGAATGGTAGAACGATGGGTTCGATGACGGTTTGGATGTACCGTGCACTATTCAGTGTCCCCTCGACGATCACCAGTGGTGTACGGCCAGTGTAGGAGATCGCTCCCCACACCATGATGCCGGGTGTTGGCCCTGTGTGCCTCGGTCGTATGCAGTCCTGATTGTGGCGCTCACCTGCACGGCGCCAAACACGCATACGACCATCATTGGCACCAAGGCAGAAGCGACTCTCATCGCTGAAGACGACACGTCTCCATTCGTCCCTCCATTCACGCCTGTCGCGACACCACTGGATCCGGGCTGCACGATGTTGGGGCATGAGCGGAAGACGGCCTAACGGTGTGCGGGACCGTAGCCCAGCTTCATGGAGACGGTTGCGAATGGTCCTCGCCGATACCCCAGGAGCAACAGTGTCCCTAATTTGCTGGGAAGTGGCGGTGCGGTCCCCTACGGCACTGCGTAGGATCCTACGGTCTTGGGGTGCATCCGTGCGTCGCTGCGGTCGGGTCCCAGGTCGACGGGCACGTGCACCTTCCGCCGACCACTGGCGACAACATCGATGTACTGTGGAGACCTCACGCCCCACGTGTTGAGCAATTCGGCGGTACGTCCACCCGGCCTCCCGCATGCCCACTATACACCCTCGCTCAAAGTCCGTCAACTGCACATACGGTTCACGTCCACGCTGTCGCGGCATGCTACCAGTGTTAAAGACTGCGATGGAGCTCCGTATGCCACGGCAAACTGGCTGACACTGACGGCGGCGGTGCACAAATGCTGCGCAGCTAGCGCCATTCGACGGCCAACACCGCGGTTCCTGGTGTGTCCCCTGTGCCGTGCGTGTGATCATTGCTTGTACAGCCCTCTCGCAGTGTCCGGAGCAAGTATGGTGGGTCTGACACACCGGTGTCAATGTGTTCTTTTTTCCATTTCCAGGAGTGTATATAACACACGAGGGAGCAAAAGTGCTTTGCGAACGAGAAAATTGGTGGATATGAAGGATAAATTGAATGAAAATTCTTACTATTTGACAGGTTTGTTACCCTCTGACTGCCGGTTCCTACATAGAAAATTTGTGTCAGTGAAACATTTGTGTGGAGTTAAAAGCCAAGTATAGATATCTAGCTTTCAGATCTCCAAGAATCTTCATTCTGACGTAGACTCTAAAAACTGGAAAATGTCGGCAAAGTAAATTGATCTACAAAGAGATAATGCCGAATAAAATGTGTGTGTTTAACCCGAGATATATGGCGTTTCATTGCCAGATCGACAGTAATGACAAAATTTTAGACACCTTGTACCGGCACGGGCTGGACTAGCTTAATGCCTCCATCTGAATGACGGAGCGCTATCTGAGGATTCGCCTGCCCTCACTCCACGTGACACTACGGAGAGGTTTGGGGTTCAGCTCAGAAACACTTACCATCTAGTCGGATCTCACTGTGCCGACGATCGATATTTACCTTAGCTATGGAGGCGGGCAAGTACCCCCATGACACTCCAAGTCAACTGCTCCAACGGTATGAAGTTTCGTATACTTATATATGGACATAAATCGATATGCATTTGGGTTATGATCGTTTTTGTTCCTGTGTGTTATAGGAAACCTGTATCGACAAAAAGAAGACCGATAAAGACACTGATCGCAAACGAAGAAAAGTGGGGTCATGTGCGCTGATACTTAAAAAGAAAAATGGATGGAGTTTACCAAGTCATTAGAAACGGACGCTACCTCAGTGGAGCACGAACGGCGAAAGAAATTATTCATGGCATCGTTGAAACCACGAGTCTGGCAACCACATGTAGCGAATAATGAAAAAACAAGATAACTGAGTTCTGCATCTACAGACTGATATCTGAAGCCTGCTCGCTCCGAATAAAGAATCCAGTTCTTTTCTACTGTGCTACTTCCCATGGGGTTTTAGATACTTCTTCTCGTTTTGAAATGAGAGAATCGTCCCTTCTTCCTTTCATCCTTTCCCGGACTGGAGGAGGCTACTTGTTCTAGGGCCTCATTTGGAATGCGAAGAGTCTAAATAATTTTCGACGAAGTTTTAGCTACTATAATACACGCTGCAGCCTTCGTCGCTGTCCTGGTATTGAAAGTTATCGGATTAAAGACATATATACAGCATACGCGCTTAAGTGAACTTACATAACTAGGAAAAATGACGTAATGTGGTACACATTTCCATGTAAGGGGAAGGAGGGCTGGGGGGGGGGGGGAGGGAGGGAAAGGGGAATGGATGGCCCACGTCCAGGGTATCTTTGCAGTAAGGACGCCTTTAGGACTATAGGCGCCTTAGTAGTGCAGCCACAGAAACTACCACATCAGACAAATGTTCCTTCACGCTCTATCAAGTTTAGTTTGCTTCTGGCGAAATTTCCAATTCGATTAAAGAAATAGGGAAACTGAAAGCTACGGTGTGATATCATGTTCATTGGCAGATTTTTTTTCCATCGTTTAAGGTGCCTGACACATACAAAGAACAGTTTCAGGATGTCTTGTACTTTATAGTTTGCTGAAATTAGTTTGGGAGTTCGTCAAGAAATCATGTTGATCAAGTAACGTTTTTAAGTGTGTGACAATTATTTTTTTCGGTCATTTCTGAGAAATTCTCCAGTAAGTAGAAAAACGCTGCGTCCGATTTACGTTTTCGGTGAAATCTGGTCAACGAGAGTGATAATCGACTAGTTTCCAAGAAACACAGTCTCACACCCTGTCATTAATGTTTTTTATTCACACATAATGTATGTAGAGAAGCGACTCCGATAGGATCATATAGCTCATCGAATACGAAGGTATGGGCCGCGCGGGCATTGATGCGTGTGTTGTCCTTACCGTAAGTTAGTGTAAGTTACACTAATCAGTGTGTAAGGCTAGGGACCGATGACCTCAGCAATCTGGTCCCATACAACCTTACCACAAATTTCAAAAAAATTTTACAAATGTAAGTGTACTTAAAACGTATTATCAAAATACCACTTCTGTCACGATTAAGGTGTTCATTCCGACTGTATCTAGCTAACTGCATTGTTTCCTCTTGTGTCCGTAAAGTACTGACAGAATTTGGACTCGACATTTCAAAACCGGTAGCATCGAGGAAGACATTTCAATTCAGGCAGCGGAGACAGTATAAGGATAAGCTGTTTCTACTGCATACTCAGTTACACGTCCGATGAACGGCTTATGCTTGGCAGATTATAATCTTGCAGAACAGCTTCATTAAACACAGGCAAATGCTCTACACTGAAAGCATTAAGTAAATATATATGTATGAATGATACGGATATTCATTGCTCTTGAACAAAGTATTTTAGTTTCCTTGGAAATTATTCCTAAAGTGTTTATAAAATTATCGGTTCCATTTGTAATGTAATTCTGTTGTATTATTTGCTCTTGTCGTCTCCCACAGACAGTCAGTGAGCACTTGAATTCATTCAAATCAATTTATTTACCTTGTAACCTCCCCACAAAAATGTATGAAAATATTTTAAATGAGAACAGACATCGTGCTAAGTGTAACCTCCCCGTAATTATTTTTAAATGATATGAATTGAATGAAAATGCAAATAGGGCCAAATGTTAGCTTCCCACAGTACTAAAAGTCAATGATAATAAAAATGTGCAAAATTGTTAAGTCCCCACAAAATTAACGTTAAGATCAACCTAATAAATTTTATAAGGGCAGCTGCGCTGACCTTAGGCCCTGTGCAATAATTAATCTGATAAATTGATTCTGGGAGGAAAAGCATAGGAAATATTGTTTCAATTGGAATGATTATTTTCTTAAAACGATTGCTTTGAAAACAAAATTATTATTGGGGCATTTCTTGAACAAATTAATTACAATTAACAGATGTTATTGGCTGAGCGCAATGCTCCTTCATTACCTTATTTAACAATATACCTCGAACCGAACCTTGACCAGAGACCCACGTCGACGCCCGCCGACTCCTCACACACAACTCCGACTGAGTACAACTCGCAGCAGCCTACTCGCAACTCGCTACGTACAACAACTGAACTCTCGCGCGGTCAAGGGCAGACTAGCAACGATAAATAACTCTCTGGTCAGAGATTCTGTCATGCCTCACCATCGCTGCTACTGAATACTTAGATTTTCTTACCGATAAAAATTGCTTAAAATCTACGTTCTCGTCACTGAATTTGAGAACACGTTCAGGTTTGTGTGAGAATCTGTTTGTCTGTGTCATTTCGGATTTCAAGTTGCGTAGCTTTTCAGGTTTTAAATCGCGTAGCTTTTCGGATTTTAAGTCGCGTAGTCTCTGTAAATTACCCAAATTATACGCGCCGCGTGAGTCTGACAAATGTTTACAAAGTGGCGTCTGCTGTGATGTGTTAAACGGTGAGACATTTTTTATCTCTGTTACCTCTTGCTGTAAACATTACAATTTTCTACGTAAGGTGTTATTAGATGAATCGATCTCATTGATCGTCTGTTGTAGATTTTGAAATTCAGGTGTTCGATTAAATGAAACCGGTGCAGTATCGTCTGATTTGTTGTCATTATTACTTTCAATAACGTCAATACGACTGGCCAATTCATCATATTTTTCAGTCAGTATTTTTGCCTGATCATCGTTTTTACTGTCAGAAGCATTAATCTGTTTTTGTAATTTACGTGTGGTCTCGTTCAATTTTTAACGTCAGCTTTGATGTCATCGGAATCCCGTGTTAGTTCTAATTGTTCGAATCTGTCTGTCACTGTCTGAATATCTGCTGTGTGTGTATCTGTTTTTGATTTAAGATCAGAAATTTCATCACGTAATTCGCTGTTCAACTGTTCGATGGTATTAATTTTGTCCGATACTGTAGCAATATTGTTGTCTACATATGTTTTTGCCTTCGCAAACATTTTATGTTTATCTTCTTGTCTCTGTGCAGTGATTGTTTCCATGACTTGACGTTTTACTTTATTCTGATCCTGTATAAATTTACGGAAACGCGTATCACTGTTTTGTAGGTGAAGATTAAAACGTTCGTCAATCTGAGTGTTCTGTTGGTCGAATTTCGCGTCTATCTTTGCATCCATTGTGCGCGAAAGTTCTGCTGTCATTAATTTAAACTCGTCGCGTAATTGTGTAGCTTTTTCAGAACATTGTTTACCGACTGTACTAATTTCGTCTCTGAGTGATTCTGTTGCAGCTGTTTGCATGTCCCTTAATTCTTGAGCAACAGACCTAATTTCTTCGTTACTTTTCCTAGCACAAGCCTCAATTTCCACACGTAATTGTTCCTTAGCATCATGACACTGCGCGGCAACGGCTGTAATCTGCTCGCTAAGCTGTCTGGAATTGTTGTCTAATTTTTCATTAAAGTGTTGTTTGAGATTTTCGTTACCTTGTTTGTTCTGTTCACTAAGTTGTTTGAAATTTTCATCATTGTTGTCTAGTTTTTCATTAATTTTATTAAGTTGTTTCAAACTCTCCTTAACTTGTTTGTTATCCTCACTCTGTTGTAGCAATAGTGCCATAATTTGTTCCAAGCCTAAATTACCTACTCTATTTTCTGTGCTGTTTGATTGCGTACCTGCAATTGTCGGGTTTTGTGTGACCATTTGGTCATTCTATAATTTACAAAAAGGATTGTCAGTCGGATGTACACTGTCAGTCACTATTTCGGAGTTAAATAAATCCGTCCTACTTTCAGTACACCGTCCATTTTCATTAGAAAAATTTGTCTGTACGTTGCTTGAATTTTCCAAACCAGGTGTGTTAAGCTGGGCAGCGCTCATTACAATAGAGCGCCCCGCGTCATCAATTGTCGTCAAATTAACAGAGGACACAATTAAGTTCGCTTGTTTATCATTAAAATCTACATCATTATTGGTGGTTGGAACGCACTGGTTGTCAGTGAACGCAGGATTGTCATCATTACACTGCGTGTCACAAGTACTATCGGTGAAGTTGTTTAAATCAGTAATTTCATTCATTATACTTCGCGATGCACTATTCACAGTCTTTCGCGGCATTTTTACAATAGTCACAATTATTCACAAGTGAAATAAGCACAATACAAAAATTAACAAACACAGATACAGCAGAGCAACGAATTGCCGATGATCTGAGGAAAGAATGTCATAAAATTAGTAAAAGCGTTGCGCCAAATGCTAATTATATTTTAGTTAATAAGAGCAGATATCTGACTACTTTTCAGAAGAATCTCAAAGAAATACGATCCTAGTCCGGATGTCGCCAAGTGTAACCTCCCCACAAAAATAAAAGAAAATATTTAAATGTGAATAGTCATCGTGCTAAGTGTAACCTCCCCGTAATTATTTTTAAATGATATGAATTGAATGAAAATGCAAATAGAGCCAAATGTTAGCTTCCCACAGTACTAAAAGTCGATGATAATAAAAATGTGCAAAATTGTTAAGTCCCCACAAAATTAACGTTAAGATCAACCTAATAAATTTTATAAGGGCAGCTGCGCTGACCTTAGGCCCTGTGCAATAATTAATCTGATAAATTGATTCTGGGAGGAAAAGCATAGGAAATATTGTTTCAATTGGAATTATTATTTTCTTAAAACGATTGCTTTGAAAACAAAATTATTATTGGGGCATTTCTTGAACAAATTAATTACAATTAACAGATGTTATTGGCTGAGCGCAATGCTGCTTCATTACCTTATTTAACAATATACCTCGTCCCGAACATTGACCAGAGACCCGTGTCGACGCCCGCCGACTCCTCACACACAACTCCGACTGAGTACAACTCGCAACAGCCTACTCGCAACTCGCTACGTACAACAACTGAACTCTCGCGCGGTCAAGCGCAGACTAGCAACGATAAACAACTCTCTGGTCAGAGATTCTGTCATGCCTCGCCATCGCTGCTACTGAATACATACGTGTTTCAACCTTTACTTAAATTTTAGCGTAATCGAAGTTTGTTTGATGTAACATGACGGATAGTTTCGCTAATTACATAAGCTTGATTGAAATTATCCGTCCATTTTGAGACTGATCTTTTTACTAATATTTATGTTATAGCTTCCTTCATGCGGTTAAGTTTTCGTATTTGGTTTCGTTTTTTAGGAATCATCCCCAACATTTATTAGAAAAAACGACATCTTATTCGCAGTGACATAACAGTTATTTTCGGATATAACCATCATGAACTAACCCCGATATGAAAGCATTAATTAACTTATTTTTCGACACATTCTTTGAAAAGCATTCTGAAGCAATTATAGTATCACAATGAATCATATTCTGCTTGATTTTGACAGTGATTTTCGTTTTTGTATGTTGCAACCCTTCTGTCCCATATCAAATCGATTCAATAAAAATATGTATAATAAGTATTATCTGCGTGCAGACTGAGATGGTATACCGTAAGAGCCCTTGCATCCATTTCGATCGATTGAATCATGCTAAAATTTGGTCTTCAATATCGTTGGATATTGTACAAACGATCTTTTATTCATAAGACACTTCGTAGTAGTTCTGACACAAATCTAAGATAGACGTCATAAAAATGCTGCAACAAGCCGTTTCAACTGGATGTGAGAAGATATAGACATTTCTGCAGAAATTTCAGTGAAACAGGCCAGTCTGTAGCAGACCGACGAGAACAACAGTTTCTGATTATTCGAATCTGATAAATAATATGATGACAACACTGATGACGTCATGTTGGAACGGAGCAGTATGTTTTCTTTGCACTAAATTATGATAAACAAAACATTATGCAAAGTTTTTTGTTTTTCAACCATTGCAATAATCTCTGACAAATCAAGTCGTGGAATTGCTACCATCAACACTACAAAACAAAATAACACAAGTACAAATAAAGCTAAGGCAGTTGATTTGAGAATCTGCAGATGAGGTCTCGCCTTTTATATAAAAACAAGAGACATAACCTCAACATGTGTTACCAATCTGCTGAGTGATCGTAGCGTCAGCCACACATCCTATATACGTACATCGAGAATTGGGGACTCCAAGGATGCAACAGTTTCTTTGTCCTCTGTTGTGATTGTTTAGTGTATACAGCTGTTAACGAACACTGAAGAGCCAAAGAAACTGGCACACCTGCCTAATATCGTGTAGAGATCCAGCGAGCACGCAGAAGTGCCGCAACACGATGTGACATGGACTTGACTAATGTTTGAAGTAGTGATGGAGGGAACTGACACAATGATCCTGCAGGGATGTTCATAAATCCGCAAGACTACGACGGGGTGGAGATCTCTTCTGAACAGCACGTTGCAAGGCATCCCATATGTGCTCAATAATGTTCATGTCTGGGGAGTTTGGCAGCCAGCGGAAGTGTTTAAACTCAGAAGAATGTTCCTGGAGCCACTCTATAGGAATTCTGGACGTGTGGGTGTAGCATAGTCCTGCTGGAACTGCCCAAATTTGTCGGAATGCACAATAGATATGAATGGATGCAGTTGATCAGACAGGATGCTTGCTTACGTGTCACCTGTCAGAGTCATATCTAGAGGTATCAGGGGTCCCATATCACTCCAACTGCACACGCTCCACACCATTCCAGAGCCTCCTCGAGCTTGAACAGTCCCCTGCTAACATACAGGGTCCGTGGATTCGTGAGGTTGTCTCCATACCGGTCGACGCCCATCCGCTTGGTACAATCTGAAACGAGACTCGTCCGACCAGGTAACATGTTTCATTAGTAATTCAATGTCGGTGTTGATGGGCCCAGGCGAGGCGTTAAGCCCTCAGTCATCAAGGGTACACGAGTGCACCTTCGGCTCCGAAAGCCCATTTCGATGACGTCTCGTTGAATGGTTCGCACGCTGACACTTTCTGAAGGCCCAAATTGAAGTATGCAGCAATTTGCGGAAAGATTGCACTTCTGTCATGTTGAACGATTCTCTTCGACCGTCGTTGGTCCAGTTCTTGCAGGATCTTTTTCCGGCCGCAGCGATGTCGGAGATTTGATGTCTTGCCGTTTTGCTGACATTCACAGTTCACTCGTAAAATGGTCGTACGGAAAAAGCTCCACTTCATTGCTACCTCGGAGATGCTGTTTCCCATCGCTCGTGCGCAGATTGTAACATCACGTCCAAACTCACTTAAATCTTGATAACCTGCCATTGCAACAGTAGTAACCGATCTAACTACTGCGCCAGACACTTTTTGTCTTATATGTTTACATATCTCTGTATTTGAATACGCATGCCTATACCCGTTTCTTTGGCTCTTCCGTGTATCAACATGATTGAGACGATGGCTTCTGGCAGCAACTACG
This sequence comes from Schistocerca serialis cubense, assembly GCF_023864345.2. Classification (NCBI taxonomy): domain Eukaryota; kingdom Metazoa; phylum Arthropoda; class Insecta; order Orthoptera; family Acrididae; genus Schistocerca; species Schistocerca serialis. The sequence goes on along the minus strand of NC_064639.1, from coordinate 790,147,858 downwards.
CCATAAAATTCATGCATGTGTGACCTCTGCGCTGGGTTCCCGCCTGGGGTGGCCGTACGGACAGGCCGAAAATGTTTATACATGTGGAATGCAGATCAGCTGGAAAGTGAAGTCGGCGGCCAGGTTGCACGTGCGAGCGGCCGGCTCTGCTCCGAGAGCCGTTCTCGTCAAACGGGATTACAGCCGCGACGGCTGCGGACTGCCAGCCCAGGCCTATATAAAGTGCAGCCGCCCCTGCCGGAGTCGCACTTCACCCACTGCTGACCACTAGACATCATGGCTTGCAAGGTGAGTTGTCTTCCGCAAGTAGAGGACCCGCAAAACTTTTGCTAAGAAGCAACGATCTTCTTTCACTACTAAACAGCCCAGTTTTCTGTCTCGTGTTTATCACCATTAAGCATTGACGTAAAGGAGATTGGTTAATCGAATATTGCGGAAAGGTACGAGGTTGTCGTTAGGCTCATTCGTTGCTGTAACACACAAGAAGTATATTTTATGCGTGAATTCTGTAAGTAGTCGACTGTAAATGGGAGAACCAAAGACCTGTTCAGCTGATTGGAAGAACCACGTGAATGCTGCGGTAGGGTAAACGAATAGTCGCCCTCGGTTTATGAGGAGAATTTTGGAAAAATATTGTTCATCTGTAAAGGAGACCACATATAGAACGCTGGTGCGATCTATTCTTGAGTACTGCTAGAGTGTTTGGAATATGCACCAGGTCGGATTCAAGGAGGATATCGAAGCAATTCAGAGGAGGGCTGCTAGATTTATTACAGGTATAATTACATAACATGCAATTGTTGCGGAGAAGCTTCGAGAACTCAAGTCGGAATCTCTGGAGGGAAGGCAACGTTCTTTTCGAGGAACACTACTGAGAAAATTTAGAGAAACGGCCCTTGAAGCTGACTGCAGAACGATCTTACTGCCGTCAAAATAAATTTCACGTAAGGACCACCAACATAAGATATGAGATATTAGGACTCGTACAGACGCACATACGCAAACATTTCCCCTCGCTCTATTCGCGAGTGAACAGGAAAGGAAATGGCTAGTAGTGTTACAGGGTACCATGCGCCACACACCGTACGGTTACTTGTGAGTATGTATATAGATGTAGTTGTAGATGTAAATGTAAATCTGGATGTAGATGTAACTGAATCCGGTAACACGAAAACTTGCTGCTCCATACGAAACTCCAATATTTCGTGCGTTTCGGGGAAATTGAGTGAATTTAGTTTACCTACCTCTATCAGATAATCCAGTTTAGATTTTCCACCCTAAACCTTTACATATTTTTAACAATCTGTTTTCTCGTTGGAGGTGTCCTGATGAAATTAAGATGCTTCTAAATATAGCTTCTGCATAAAACACCTCTATTTGAGAACCAAGCATTGACTCGGCAATAGCTTCGAGTGATGTGAGCGTGGAAGTGTCTGCCATGAAAAGAAAAACCCAGAAATTTGGAGAACATTTCTAAGATTACTCCGGGATACTACATAGTCCGTAATCTACGTTGGAATAACTAGTATATCGTAATAACTAGTATATATATCGTGACCAATTTAGCCGAAAAAGGGTGGAGAGTTGGTGGTATAAAGTTCTTGATCGCAAGCGTTTGGGTCAATGTCCCGGGTTATATTCGAAACTTGTTCACAGTGTCTCTAGAGCGATTATGTAAACCACGATCCTTCGTGGATGACTCAAAATTTCGACGAGTGTAGCTTCCAGCCTAGTACATGGTGACCAATTCGAGTTCTGGATATATCGATTATCTATTGAAATACTTAGCATTTCCTAAATAGGCTGAAGATTTGTATTCGAGTCCGTATCGTGGTATTAATTTGCCAGGAAGATACGTTTTAGAGCACATCCTTCCCCAGACTGAAAATGTTACTCCACAGATTTTTGCTACGCGTTCTTATGCAAATTCGATTTTTCAAATATGTGTATAACTACAGAGAGTAGACTACGAGACCACACTGTAACAGACTATTAGGCCCGGTCATTTAATATCTTCATGTAACATTATATATCCGAGTTTCATACATGTCACTTTGATCTGTGACTGGATATGGCTCTGAGCACTATGGGACTTAACTGCTGAGGTTATTAGTCCCCTAGAACTTAGAACTAGTTAAACCTAACTAACCTAAGGACATCACAAACATCCATGCCCGAGGCAGGATTCGAACCTGCGACCGTAGCGGTATTGCGGTTCCAGACTGCAGCGCCTTTAACCGCACGGCCACTTCGGCCGGCTGTGACTGGATACTTGGGCGAAAGTGGCCTACAGTATTCGTCGGTCAGTAACTACAGCGTCGGCAAAACAGCACTCGCTGGCGAGCAAAGTATTTCACGCAGCTGAGACAGTCAATCCAACTTACACCATCTGTCCTGGGTAAGGATGGTGTAAGTGGGGTTGACTATCATAAGCTGCTTGAAATACTTTCCGGGATAGTGTTATTTTGTCCACGTTGTGTAACGCTAAAGAGATTTGAAGAGCCATATACATTTCATCTCTCTAATATTAAAGTGTTAAACTTCTGATACACAGTTTTACGTCAGAAATATGACTGACATAGATTCATAAACAGTCGTTGATTACTTGAATTTGCAATGGTTTCTGACTGGCATGGTGGTAGCAGTTCTGTGAAAATACAGGCTGGGGCCCTTGCCGAAATTGTGAGTGATCTCCGAAGGAAACGTGGTTTACATTATTACTTGAGATCCTTCAACCTGTCCCTGTAGCGCAGGCTGTTAACACCCGCCATTGTTGTGGCGCCCAACTCGGAGGTGGCGTATTCGATTAATGGTGAAAGAAGAAATTTTCACCACCAATATTTAGCCGAAAAAGGGTGGAGAGGTGGTGGCAAGATCGCAAGAGTTTGGGTCAATGTCCTGGGTTATATTCGAAACTTGTCCACAGTGTCTCTAGAGCGATTATGTAAACCACGTTTCCTTCGTGGATGACTGAAAATTTCGACGAGTGTTGCCTCCGGCCTACATTTCCACAAAGCTATTACTACCACACCATTCAGAAACCCCATGAAGTGAGGCATGTGGCACTGTTGATTAAGATTCGTCAGTCAGATATTAATCCTCTCGGCCACTTTTTTTTTTTTTGCTATTCTAAAGGAGTAGGTTGTGTGCCACCACCTTATCTTATGATAATACAAACAAAAATTTGAAACCACACAACACCTACACATATACCAGAATAATATACAGTCGAAATGTACAAGTAAGTCACGACTCTCATACACAACGAGGATAGGGGCTACTTGCATGGAGGAAGACAAGTCATTCCAATTAAGCGGCTCAACAACCACTAGTGGTCTTCCACCCAACATTATTACGAAACTTCGTCTTTCTTCTTTATTATGGATTTTCTGTTGCAACTGAACTAATAGGTTACATATCTTCCTTTTGTCCTGTCTCTAGTACTCTTCACCTTCAAACTGCTCCTCTTTCTTTCTCTTTCCTCACACACTTCTTTCTATTTTACCGTCAACTTACCGTTTACTTTCAGTCCCCTTCTTATTACTAATCTTTGCTTCTTATCATTTAGTAGCCTACGGTTTAAATTTTAAACTCTCTGTCGTCAAAAGTAAACGACCATTTAGTAGCCTACGGTTTACATTTTGAACCCTCTGTCGTCAAAAGTAAAAGACCACTGCACGAAAAGCCTTTCCTATTAGCCCATAAGTCACTTCTACCGTGAAACGTAGTCCCTTGTACCGTTTCCCGTAACAATAGTTATTACGCTATGTTTCTATACTCGTTTTCTTCGCTAAACCTCACTTTTTCATATTTCCTCTTTCTTCAGATTTGAGAACAGCGTGATTTACATGATGTTGTAATTGAATAACCTTCTTTTTCAACCATGAGCATTCGGTGAAATTTTTCAAAGAGCGAGAAAGTTTCAAAACTGGCCACGTTTGATGCAACTGATTTGATGAATTTGTAAACGTGTTGTTCCCCAAGAAGTAAATTTGACAAGAAATACGCAAAATTGTGTCAAAAGACTGATAGTTACGTACTTAGTATTTTTAGTGTAGATTGCTTTGGTACCTGTGCGCTAAGAATATTTCAGCAGTGCACACGATGTACATCCTTTCATTTATTAATATGAATATGGATGCCGCCTATTTGATTCAACGATCTGAAATTTTGTATACATTTTCGTTTAGTTCGCTAAATTTCGCTCTTTTCTGTTTCCTTTCTCCAGCGCGCTTCACATTTAAGAACAACGCGTCTAATATGACGTGATATCTAGTGTATCCAATGAGTTCTGAAATAAAGCTAGAAAACATATACAAAAATATTATTCATACTCCTTCAACGTTAGACTGAAACCAAAAATGAAGAAACAGAACCTGAAGTGGAGAAACAGGAAATAAATTTTAAAAAAGGTTTACCCAAGTTCGTTTGCTTATAAAACTTTGCATCTGATCACGACAATGGATTTACTACATTGATTTCATGATTACTGGTTTTTTAAAAGTCGAATAAAACGTGTTTTAAAAGCTCTATTTTTTGGGTTTGTTAGGTGAAGTGTAGTCCAGGGCAGATACACGATTAGATGAATATGGAAAATCTCCCAAAACCATACTCAGACTGGCCGGCAGAATTAACGTTTACTTGCCTAGAACTGCAATAAGGTAATCATCATGCCTTCAGTTCGTCTCATTACTGTGGCTACATGTGGCACTGTGTTGTACCCACAAAATTTGAGAAGGTTCCAGCCCTGGAGACTGCATTTTTAGCTTAAAATTCACGCTATTCTCCATCTCTTCCAGCGCATAAAATCATATTTCTTTTTTCGAGTGATTTGTGTAAGGCCTCAACGAGGGAGCGACAGAAAAGAATTGAATACATTTAGTTAGTTACTTACATGTTACGTGGATCATTTTGCACGGTAGATCACAATGATGTGGAATGAGTCATTTTACATTTACGTCAATAATGAAATTGTACAATTGTTTAAAGAAAAACATATTAGTTTGATACTAACCTACAGAGGTTCCTATCGAGGTTGACTCCAGATCAGCGCCAAAATTACATCGCGCCCAAGGGATCAGCATAATTTTCTGTGAATGGAGTGACAACTTAGAAAATCCAAGATATACAATATAATTGTTATTGGCGTTTAAAAACACCCGAAGTGACGTAAATGACGCTGAGACTAGTAATTTAATATGAGACACACGATGTCGCAAATGTGGGGAAATACCCCAAAAATGGGTGAGAACCGTTGGAAATGTGACGTCACCAGATGACGTACCTCACCGCAGCGTCTGGGCTTGGGCGTGAAGCGATGACTGAGCGATGCAATATCTGCATTCGACCAAACGACTCGAGTTTCGAATACCTTTTGTAAATGTGATCTATTGTAAACGTCGAAGTTGCAAAATGTAATCAAGTAAAATTTGTTCATTTTGTATCCTTTCCTTTTCTCCCTTTTTTATTTGTTGACGTACATTATTTAGTAAGAGAAACGTACTTCATGTACTAGTAACAACGCAGTTAGAAAGCTTATACTCATTTATTGTGATACAATACGGTATATTGTTGTTGAACTGTACTTCGCAATAAATCAACGGAGACCGCAAGATTGGTAAACAAAACAACAAATCATTCCTCAATGTAAATATAGAATTATCTAACGTAATGAAAAAAATAGCCAGATGTAAGACCCTCCCTGAGCCCCTCGCCCTAATGTTGTGATTGCGGGCCCTGAGTCACACCGACGTGAACACTCGACTTGGGTTGGGATGATCAGGTGTGACAGACCGACAGGCTCAACCGCTGCCTGTGCGGCGAATCACTTCATCTGCAGGCGTCACATGTTCAAAATTTGTCATCCCCTTTTGAGGTATTTCCCATGATTTGCAAGCCCATGTACCTGTTTCAGTGTCATCTACGTTGCCTAGGAGGTTTTCCAACGTTAATAAGAATCATATGGCATAGCTACTGCTAAGGCTGCAGCACTTCTTTTTTTTCGTGGTTTGCAGTATTAAATCTGGAGTTTATTGGAGTAGCAGACAATAATTGTTAGAAAGTCGAAGGAACTCTGTAATGAATAGAAAACTTGAATCCAGATTCCAAGACGGGGTAAGCGCCCGCTGTTGCGACCACCTCCCCCTTGCAGACACTTATGCCTCCAACTTACTATTATGGTTAAGAACGTATTACAAATCAGAAATAGCTTTCACGGTTGATTTGAGAAAAATCAGGAAAAGTCTTATTGATTGCCTACTCTCTCACATAGAACGGTTGTACTGTAGTGTCACCGGCGCAAATAGTAGCCCTATCTTAGTACTTGGTTCTTAAGTTCTCCGTTTTCTGGGGACATGCAGATGGTGTAGCTATAACGCATTTCACAAGAAATAAAGTATCCTACTGAAGAGTTAAGACGTTAGTGTAGGGAGACGGTGTTTTATGGCTAATTACAGCAGTTTCATAGACAAAACAAACTGATTGCGGCAAATAACATACGATAACTTCTGTCCGCAGGCACTCATCTTAGCGGCAGTACTGTCGCTGGCCCACGCCGGCTACCTGGGCGCACCTGCAGTCCTCGCGCCAGCCGCACCCATTGCTAGGGCTTACGCCCCCGCCATCGCCGCCGCCCCCATTGCCAGGGCGTACGCCCCCGCAATTGCTGCCGCTCCCATCGCCAGAGCATACGCCCCAGCCATCGCTGCTGCCCCCATCGCCAGGGCCTACGCCCCAGCCATCGCTGCCGCCCCCGCCATCCGCGCTGCCCCTGTGGCCGTCGCCGCCCCCGCCGCAGTGGCTGCCGAGTACGACCCGCACCCAGAGTACAGCTTCGCCTACAGTGTCAACGATGCCCTGACTGGTGACTCGAAGACCCAGCACGAGAGCCGCAGCGGAGACGTCGTCCAGGGCAGCTACAGTCTCGCCGAGCCCGACGGCTCCATCCGCACCGTCGACTACACCGCCGACCCCGTGAACGGCTTCAACGCCGTCGTGCACAAGGAGGCTGGTGCCCACCCCGCTGTTGCCGCCGCCCCCGCTCCCGTGGCCGTCGCCCACGCTCCCGTGGCCGTCGCCGCTGCCCCAGCGATCGCTGCCGCCCCCGCCATCGCCGCCGCGCCAGCGCTGGCGTACGGTGCCGGCCTCGGCTACGGTTACGCGAGGGCGGCATACGCTGCCCCCGCGATTGCCGCCGCCCCCATCGCTAGGGCAGCCTACGCCGCTCCCATCGCCAGGGCTGCCATCGCTGCTCCCGCCCTCTCCTATGGAGGCTACGGATACGGCGGTCTGGGATACACGAAAGCTATTCTTGGTTAAGCACCATCTTCATCAATAGTCACTCATTTGCATCTTGAATATGCTCATATGTTATTGCTCATGTTTCTGTAAGTCTGAAATACTTTACAAATAAAGTTATTGTTTATGTTATTCCATATTTTGTGAATCTTCCGAAAGTAATACCACATGTTACATCAAGAGACTGATAATATTAATGACTGATTCAGAATTACTGAGTATGCCCATGAATTTGCTACTACAGTGCGAGGTATGATCGACAATATTTGAATCTGCTAATGACATTAATCTCCTTCGTGTTGCGTCAGAAAGCAATTAATGATTGTTTGTAGGCGTCTTTGATCTTTTCCTGATTGTCTATAGACCCCGCTAATTTCAACGCTATCCCGTTCTCACTATTTGAACAGTGTAGTCCCTGTACTAAAACTTTCAATCATGTATCCTTTCAGATGTAAAATTGTTTACCCACTCAATCGTGAAACGAAAGAGATCTTCCCTCGTAAATTGCATGAATGCCGTGTTTAGGTAACTTTCGTTTTATCTCCTTCCATTTTACATTTATTTTTTATTTTTTTAACACTACATCGTTTTCATACTTTCCTAGGACAGTTGTTTGATCACATTACAAACTGCCTGCAAATTATAAATGTGCTACGTGTTAGCCGCGCGGAGTGGCCGCGCGGTTTGAGGCGCCATGTCACGAATTGCGCGACCCCTCCCGCCGGACGTTCGAGCCCTCCCTCGGGCATGGGTGTGTGTGTTGTTCTTAGCATAATTTAGTATAATTTAGCTTAAGTAGTGTGTAAGTCTAGAGACCGATGACCTCAGCAGTTTGATCCCTTAGGAATTCATGCACATTTTAACATTTGCTACGTGTTACTTAATACATGTATGTAGACTGCACGCAGGTGTTTAAGACACTGAAGTGTGGCTAAAGCTCCATAGTCTAATTCTAACGTCGTCCGGCAATGAAAACACTTCTTGAAATAGAATAAAAAGCCCACAGCACAAAGTTCTTGTATATCTCCTGAAGTTAGTATCCAGGAATAGTGTAATTGTGTACTGACGACAATGAGCTCGCAGAATATCCTTAATCAACATTAGAAACGTATATAATTGGAAACTCACTTATCCACCACATAAGCGGTTTACGTATCGAATGGGCTTCTATAAACGCCGGATTTCAGTCTGAACATCAGCATTATATACTCACTTTGCACATAACAGTAGCTGATTTTTTTGGAGGTCGAATTCGCTCCTTTGAAATCCTACGTGTGCTCGGATAAGACCAAACTGGCGCAGATGGAGGACTAGCTGTTGTACAGTTCGCTGTCATCTTCTGCAATAGTGGCCACATGCGTAAGCACGCTGTGAATTATTTCATCGCAAAACAGCAGTATGAAATGATTGTCAACAGTGAGGACGGGCTGCAGAACACTGTCCCTGAGAGAGTATGATACAAGTGAGGTGTAATGAACGGCCTTCACCTCCGTCGTGGAAGAGTACCAATAATCTCCCGTTCGTTGTTCCCGCAAGCAGAAAATTTGCGGTTCTGACACCATAATTCAGCAACGGATATTTGTGCAAATCCGAGACAACACTTGGAGATGACAGCATTTACAGTACGTCGTTGCTGTGAACTCTCTCTCTGTCTCTGTCTCTCTCTCTCTCTCTCTCTCTCTCACCACAATGCCACGAATCACCGTAGCCCTAACAACATGAACCTGCCCGAATGACCTGAGTCTAGCGCAGAGTCCAGAGTCTCTCTGCACGGCAAAGTATTTACTCTCAGTGACGGCAGCACTGTTCTGTTTCCTTCCACGTGAGACGGGTACTCAGCTACTCAACACAAATGGAACAAATACTAGAATATTTTATACTTGATAGTATGCCTCCTCCTTCATTGAAATGAAGAACAAATACATCCTCGCAATGCTGTGGATAAAAAAGAGTGAAGATCAATGAATGTGCAATGCGCTAATCACGTAAAACGTTATGCCTAACGGGCACCAATATTACATGCAAGTACTTGAGTGTTACAGTTACAACAGCACTTGAATGTTGCAGTTGCAATTCCAGAATGAGAATGGCTGGATGATGGTTGGGATAAGGAAATGAGTTCCTGACAGAACATTGGGAAATCGTCAGAACATTGATTTTTTCCCATGTATCACAGTGCAAAAATAGTAACTGATGCAGACCAAAAGGCACATGAATGGGGCGAAACTTGCCTTACAGGAGTTAGCACAAGTTGAATTGTCAACGTTTACATGTTCTGTGACTGAACCAGAGATGTGCGAAGTGTGTCGCTGGTGTACTAACTGAACATTGTCGCGGTCCAACGGCGTCACAAAAAGTTGTAAGAAGGCACGTGGATGGAGACTTCCACATTCCCCGCGCAAAAAAATCACATACTGTGAGATAAAACGACCAGGGATTCAATCCTGAATACTGGAGCATCATCATCTACCAATTACGGGAACATTATCTGAGAACAGAGCAGTCGAAGAATGATCGAAGGATACATGGACTCATGACTGTCCATCTTATTCATGGAATATAGAGCCTTGAGTGTGATGTAGCCAAAATAAAATTACTTGCCTAGAGCTTTTTAAATATCGAAGTTGGTACGAATGTTAGTACTGCTTAAGATAGACAGTAACCCACGGTGTTACACAGATTTCTGCGGATTCACAAGACTATGTTTTTATTACAGAAGTTAGAAGCTTGGGATGGATTTTAACTTAAGCACCGAAATGCAAAGCTTTTAATTTCAAAACGACGATGAGATTTTATAAACGTATAACGCAAGCACAGAAAACATTGGAGTACTTCATACAATGCTGTTTAGAATCAGAGTTCTCAATTACATTTCAAAAATTTTCGATACCTGCAGTTACTCCACTTGCTGCTTTTGCTACGCGGCGTCACAAAAAGTTGTAAGAAGGCACGTGGATGGAGTCTTCCAAATTCCCCGCGCAAAAAAATCACATACTGTGAGATAAAACGACCTTAAGGTATGTTTACGGGGGCAATACAAATTACATATTGCGGACAGTATACCACGACAGTATTGACCAGTAAATTTTCAACCAAATTAATGTTGCCGTAGCTCATTTCTGGGCCAGAGTAGTTTACGCGGTGAAACATTGCCGATATCCACTCGCGGTCAGATTAATGTTCTCTGTGAATTTAACAGTTGTGTTGGTGCTAACACAAGAAACATAAGAAAATATTGAATGACAAACCCCACTTGACAGTGTCTAGTTGGACATAACATACTGTTCCAGTAGACAGCAGTTTACGGGGCTATGTTGGTACCGATCTGCCTCCCGCACCAAGCCGTGAAACTCACCTGTCGTGCAACTGTCTATAAATGGTTGAAAAAGGCTCTGAGCACTATGGGACTTAACATCTGAGGTCATCAGTCCCCTAGTATTTAGAAGTACTTAAACGTAACTAACCTAAGGACATCACACACATCCATACCCAAGGCAGGATTCGAACCTGCGACCGTAGCGGTCACGCGGTGCCAGACCGCAGCGCCTAGAACCGCTCGGCCACAAAGGCTGGCAGCTGTCTATAAGCTGCGCTCCAACATGTGAAGTCTGCCTAATTAATATTTTATCCCAACTGCACTAGGGGAATTAGAGCACAACTACTAATAAAGAGAAACCAATCCTGGTAGAAATGAACTATATTGTCGAAGCCCAGTGTTCTCAGATTAAGTGGTGCACATTCGTCGTCACATCGTTACAGGTTCAAAGATGGCGCCAACCAGAATTCACAGAGGCTGCTCTCACATCAGCCTGACATAAAGTCGATCGGCCGTGACGCGTACCGAGATAGTCCGTGCAACTGCGATAACACTGTGTGCCGGATGGTGCAGTGGTTACCGCAACTGCCTAGTAAGCAGGAGATTCCAAGTTCGAATCCGAATCCGGTAAACTTTTTCATTCGTCGTCGCTGATTCCGCATAATGTACCACTGCAACTGATAGCAGTGATCCCCCTTCAATCCTCTGTCGAGGATTCATGTCGCGAACAGCTGAGGTTGTCCCACAGATCCTCAACTGGGTTTAAATGCGGGGAGTGCTGTGGGTAGGAAAGTGCAATAAATTCATCTTCGAAGCACGCGTATACACTGTGACCCGTGTGCACATTAGATCGTTCTGCTGGTAGATGGAATAATGCTGGGGAAAAAACAATCCGCATGTACGGGTAGAAATGGTCCCCAAGGATAGATGCATACTTGGGCTGATCATTGTACCTTCCAGAATGACGAGACCACCCCGGGGAATGTCATGATAACATTCCCCAAACCACAACGCTTCCCCCTCAGACTATGTTTACAGAGTTTCCTTTAATTTACGTCTATGGTCACAATCTTTTCTATTTAACAGATTACTGGTTTCGGTCTTAATGACCATCATCAGATCTGTTTACAGAGCTGTACACCGAGCGAAGTGGCGCAGTGGTTAGCACAGTGGACTCGCATTCGGGGCGACGATTGAACATCCCGCGTCCGGCCATCCTGATTTAGGTTTTCCGTGGTTTCCCTAAATTGCTTCAGGCAAATTCCGGGATGGTTCCTTTGAAAGGACACGGACGACTTCCTTTCCCATCCTTCCCTAATCCGATGACCTCGCTGTTTGGTTCCCTCCCCAGAATCAACCCACAGTACTGTATACACTAACGGCCGTCTGCCCGATTGAGAGCAACACGAGATTTATCTGATTTATCGCTACACAGTTTATATCCCGTTGGGGTACTGGCATGCAAATTCCAGCCTCCGTCGCTGATGAACAGCAGTCAGCATGGCTACGCGAACGACATGTCTGCGCCGGTCGGTGTGGCCGAGCGGTTCTAGGCGCTTCAGTCCGGAACCGCGCTGCTGCTACGGTCGCAGGTTCGAATCCTGCCTCGGGTATGGATGTGTGTGATGTCCTTAGGTTAGTTAGGTTTAAGTAGTTATAAGTCTAGGGGACTGATGACTTCTGATGTTAAGTCCCGCAGTGCCTACAAGGGAACCTCCCCATCACACCCCCCTCAGATTTAGTTATAAGTTGGCACAGTGGATAGGCCTTGAAAAACTGAACACAGATCAATCGAGAAAACAGGAAGAAGTTGTGTGGAACTGTGAAAAAAAATAAGCAAAATATACAAACTGAGTAGTCCACGTGCAGGATAGGCAACATCAAGGACCATGTGAGCTCAGGAGCGCCATGGTCCCGTGGTTAGCGTGAGCGCCTACAGAACGAGAGGTCCTTGGTTCAAGTCTACCCTCGAGTGAAAAGTTTAATTTTTTGTTTTCAGACAATTATCAAACTTCAGGCACTCACACATAATCAACTTCGCTCTCCAAAATTCCAGGACATGTTCAGATTTACTTGGACATATGCAGGGTTTGACGGTCTACACACGGAAAAAATTGAAAACGTTAAAAACGTGTTTTGACAGAGCACAGTGAAAACTGTGCGACTGTGAAACTGTTGCATTCATTTGTTACAGTTTATGTGACAAACTCTTATGTTTTCATCACTTTTTTGGGAGTGATTATCACATCCACAAGAAAACCTAAATCGGGCGAGGTAGAAGAATCTTTTTACCCATTCGCCAAGTGTACAAGTTAGGTGGGTCGACAACATATTCCTGTCATGTGAAGCACATGCCGTCACCAGTGTCGTATAGAATATATCAGACGTGTTTTACTGTGGAGGAATCGGTTGACCTATGACCTTGCGATCAAATGTTTTCGGTTCCCCTTGGAGAGGTACGTCGTTTCGTCTACTATTCGCGCGGTTTTGCGGTGCGGTCGCAAAACAGACACTAAACTTATTACAGTGAACAGAGACGTCAATGAACGAACGGACAGATCATAACTTTGCGAAAATAAAGAAATTAAAATTTTATCTCGAGGGAATACGTGAACCAACGACCTCTTGTTCCGCAGGTGCTCACGCTAACCACGGGACCACGGCGCTCCTGACCTGGGATTGTCTTTGATGTTGCCTATGATGCGCATGCACTACTCAGTTTGTATATTTTCTTATTTTTTTCATTGTTCCACACAACTTCTTCCTGTTTTCTCTATTGATCTGTGTTCAGTTTTTCAAGGCCTATCCACTGTGCCAACTTATAACTAAATCTGAGGGGGGTGCGATGGGGAGGTTCCCTTGTTAGAGCCATTTCGAGGTGACTGCTCGGAGGCCCATAGGCAGCAACGTTCGCTGATCGATCGTCGAGGACACAATGTTGGTAGCCCATTGGTTCATCTGGGTTGTCAGTTGCTCAACAGTTGCACGTCTATCCGCATGTACGTATCTCCGCAGCCGTCGTTCACCACCAGCCCGTGGTACGCCACAGTTGCCTTGCCGCCAGTTTTGGATAGCGCCATTTTGCCATGCACAGTATATTTTAAGGACGGCGTCACGAGATTTACAAACTTAGTCGTTTCGAAAATGGTTCCACACTTGCCCCGAAAGCGAATGGTCACTCCCTTTTTAGTGTCAGATAAATCTCTCAGTCTCTGAATTACGACAACAGCTGCATTGTTTTCTGCGTCTTCTCGACGAGTTTTATATATCCTCCACTGTTAGTGCTGCCACCTACCCTCTGTGAGTGATTAAATTACATTTACGCTTAAAATTAGCCGTGGTGTCGCTAATATGAGTGAACCGCGTATTTACGGTATACAAAATTGAAAGGAAAATCTTAGGGCGCTCACGTGTATTATAGTGTCACAAAGTGAGTCCGGCTCTACTGCATACGCTCCTGTCTGAGCCAATGGTTCATTGCGCGATCCATACGTTGGTTATGGCCGAGCATCGTTGGGGCAGCTCCTTCTTAAGAAATGCTCTTGCGCGCAGATATCCGTGTGGAGATGCTCTGTACTGTTGAGGAATGAAATTTTCAGCACGTTATCGCAGCTGCGGAAAAAGTCAGCTCTTCAACACTTCCAAGTATCTGATTCCTGTAAAAGAAAACGAATCGTAAATCGATTCTCAGGAACGGTATAAAACACACGATGTCTCGAAGAGCCATACTGGTTCTCTACTATAGTATAAGGCTATTAATTTGTGAGGAGTCTCTTTTCTACTTAAATGGAATGCAGCCCCATCACTGAACACTAATTTGAACACTTATCACCACGACACAAAATGAATTCACAATATTCTATACGCTGTTCTTCATCATCATTATAAAAGATTTCTAACAATTAAGTCCTGAGACTTTCTGAGACAATAAGACTAGGACGGCCGTTGGAGTGTATGGCTCGCTTGGGGAGGGCTACTCTGCGTAAAATCTGACGGACAGCAAGAAAGTCAGAGGCACTTGAACGAAGTAAAGGCCACACAGCCACAGCTGCTGAAGAATCTGCCCCATTTAAGAAGGAGTTGCTTGCGTTAAGTCCGACTGCCACCAAGAGAGATGCTGAGAAGTCACAGACATCTGGAGACACTTGAACAGGGCCGGCCACTGTGGCCGAGCGGTTCTAGGCGCTTCAGTCGGGAACCGCGCGACCGCTACCATCGCAGGTTCGAATCTTGCCTCGGGCATGGATGTGTGTGATGTCCTTAGGTTAGTTAGGTTTACGTAGTTCTAGGGACTGGTGACCTCAGATGTTAAGTCTCATAGTGCTCAGAGCCATTTGAACCATTTTCTTGAACACTTGAACATTCGAAACGAGCTGGTTTGTTTTTGTGTGACTGTTTTTGCGACAACTGAGAAATACAGCTAAACATTAGAATCAATCCGTTGGGCAGATCGTTGCCAGCGCGTGGGAGCTTTCATAGGATAGTACACGTGAGGACATGACGGGAGTTCCTGACCCCCACGTCGAACGCCGCAAGATCAAAAGTTTTCATCCTGTACGAAACGTGGTCATGAAGCAGTGGTCAATCATTCGATGGAATTGCGAACGGAGCCGGCCAATGACAACGCACATACGACTGGAAATTCGGCCAGTCTGTAAGATATGTTAGCAACCAAGAAAGATTCAGTGTGAGACTGAGCTATTGTAACACCGAGAGGTCAAAAGGACATTGAGGCAGTCAGAGACAGTGAGGTATGTCAACATGTAGCCTACAGTCTCTTCTTCCGTTCCATCATTTATCGGCACTTTGTAATGTACTCATTTTCACTCCATGTTAAATGAACGAATCGTTGTGGTCCATTGCTTGGGTCTTGAGTATTCGAGTACACTCTGCATTTTCCTTGACTGGGATTTGCCTCCAAACATTCCAATAACACCGCTTTTGGAAGATAATTACCGTGGACAGTAGCCTCCAGCACATTTCAAACTCAAATGAAAAGTATGATCGTCTTGTGTACATCTCCCACATATCTGTATCTTTTGGCGATTATTTATTGTAACAGAAGCTATGTTTTTCTACCTACATCAAAGTTGTTCACTTCAAATGTTGTAGTGACAAGCTGGTTACGTTTTGCTTCGGCTTAATAATCGTCTACCGATCTAAACCGGTAGCACCGAGCATAAAAATAAACAGCTGATGATCATCTACAATGAAGTTTCACAATTATTTGACTTGTGCAAAGTCCCACTTCATCACAAATCTAAAATACAGATAATGAAAGCTGCCGGGTATCAACTTGTCCCCACGGTGAAATGAGATGTTCGATTCATCGCGTCGATTTCGTGTCTGCCGCACACGCCCTCGCGCAAAATCTGTCTGCGAGTGGTGAGATGGTCGATTCTCCCCTTCTACTTGCAGACTACTGAGTCGTGTCTATGTCCATTCACAACGGCTGTAAGGCTTATATTCGTATTTACTCTACGGTAATAAACATAAAAGTTCCATGTTTTAAGCCATGAATTAGAGTGTTTAATTTACATCTTCGTTCAATTCACCGCATTTTGGCACTCAACATGGGATGATCTCATCATTGAGGTGTACGTCAATCAGTTTTTCTGTTTGAAACACAAATGTCGCAAAAAACGCCAGTCAGACACGTAGGAATGACTAACTTGCGGTCGTCACCACGAGTAAACTCTGTTGAATGCGTTCTACGCACTGAACGAGAACACGGACACGACCTGCGAATTTCCCCTTACATAAAGAAAGAGTGCCTTGAATCTTCTGGTATCATAGTAGAATACTTTGAGCCGGAGGAGTTACAATGCCGTATTCTCGATGGAAATCACGTCTCGTGGCTGCAACTGAATTGGACCTGTTTAATCGGAGAAGGCAAAAAGCCTTTGGTTGCTCGACTCGACGCACACAAGGTAACGAACGAGCGAGCACATTAGCTGCACTAGGAAGACTCCTAGCGGCAGCGACATGAGCCGACGACTTACAGCTGGCTCCAAGGTATAGTTTCGTTTTGTAATTTAAAATTCACCTCTAGTTTGGATCGTTGTTGTTATTGTTGTTGCTGGTGGTGTTGGTGGTGGTGTGATCTCCTCACCCTTCTTTATCCTGCGCAAGCCTCAGAATGTGTCCTCTCAACGAATCCATCTTTCAGTCAAGTTACGCCACACATTTCTTTTCTCCCAATTTATATTCAGCACCAGATCTACCTGTCAAATCTTCCACAGTCTTCTGTAGCACCTTAATTTAAAAGCTTGCTTTCTGTTCTTGTCTAAACTGCTTATAGTTCACACTTCACTTCCGTGAAAGGCTACACTCGGGACAAATGCATTCAGAAACGAATTCTTAATGCTTTAACATATATTTTATGTTAACAAATTTCTCTTCTTCAGAAACACTTTTTTCCCTTTGCTACTCTACATTTTACATCCTCTCTGCCGCGGCCATCATAAGTTATTTTACTGTCAGAATAGCATATCTCATCTACTATCTTCAGTGTCTCATTCTCTAATCTAATTCCCTCAGCAATGCGTGATAGAATTCGACTACATTACGTTAGCGTTGTTTGCTTTTGTTAATGTTCAGCTTCTATTCGCCTTTCAAGATACTGTCCATTCCGGTCTCTATGTACTCCTTCCACCTACCAGCTTTCTCTTTTTTGCTTAGAACTGGTATTCCGTCTGAGCTCTTGACACTGACATGGCTCCTTCTCTTTCCTCCTCTTTCCTCCTCTTTCCTCAAAAAGCCTCTTTAATTTTCCTATAGGAGCTGTCTATCTTTTCCCTAGTTGTACAGGCTTCAATAGTCTTGAATTTCTACCCTAGCCTATCCTGCTTAGCTGTTTTGCACTTACTATCAGTCTAATGTTTAAGACGTTTGCATTATTTTGCGTGCTTTATTTCCTGCATCTTTATATTTTCTCCTTTCATCAATTAAATTCAGTATCTTCTGTGACAGCCAAGATTTTCTTCTAGGCTTTGTCTTCTTACCTGCTGTCTTCACCATTTCCTCTCTCTAAGCTACCCATTCGTCATGTTGTATTCCATTCTCCTGTTTCAGACAATCGTCGTGCAGAGCTGCCTCTGCAGCTTTAAAAAAAGCTCTGGTTGTTTCAAATTACCTACGAAGCATTTCCTTAATTTTATGTCTATTTGAAATTTTTTCAGTTTTATCAAAACTAGACATGATTGTCTCAATGGGAATTCCGTGATCGTCCATTAAATAAAATATGGCGTTTCAGTCTTCCATCGCTATTCTTTATTTTCAATTGCCGGTTTCGGGCTAGCTGCCCATCTTCAGATCATATATTGTAGCTACAGAGTAACTTGTCCGTACAGGACACTCGGTTCGCTGTCATAAGTAAAGTAAATTTACTTTTTATTTTCAGTTTTAGTCTATAGTTCACAACCAATAAATTATGGTCTGAGCCCATCTTTATTTGGGTAGAATATGTAAATATGTAGTGTTGTGGAGTGCAATGAATCTTTGTGAAACATTCTATATTAAAAACGCTACCTCTACTTTTCCTCAAACCCGCCCACTCACCCACCCACCCACAAACACACACACACACACACACACACACACACACACACACACACACACACACACACACACGCCACAACTGTTTCTCATCTCTTACGATGCTATAAAATGCGTACCGCATAACGCTTCCCCACTGATGGCGTCTTTGGTTGATTTGGCCCTTTGAAGAAACAGACGCATATTCTTACATGTAATGTTTTAAAATAGCTTGCAGCAATATCCACATATTAGTTAGCCAAGAGTACGACTTCAGAATGTGTTTTAAGCTGCCTTATTGCACTAATAACAAGTCTAACAATGTGGTGCCCCTTTGGTATTTTCAAGGCGTCGGGTATTGATAATTTCAGACCTTCGGAGGAGTAGCGGATAGCGAACTCACGTTATTCCTGCACCATATTCCAAAGAAGCAACCTGGAATGTTCAGGTGCTGAACGGTTCTTCCTCCACCTGTCTTCTAGTTCCACCAGTCATCTGAATGTGATTGAGAAACATTGTATGGTGTCTGGTTATTAGTGTAACAGCAGAGAATCAGACCGCATTCCAAGGACGTAACCAAAGTTTCTTGGTTTGACACTGCGGCTTACAGGAGCCAGAATTTATGTCAAGACCTGTTGCTGTAGATCGACAAAAATGACACAGTACCCTGCTCGATCGTTCTTGTAATAGTAATTAATATTTAAGATGAATATCACTCTTTCTACACTTGCACTTTTCTTCAAAGCATCTTTAGAAACGTGCATGCAAAAGAGATAATTTCCCAATTCAAGTTGTAGACTCCCTGTGTTTATTTAAATTCAGGTAGAAATATATTTCTGCGACATACTACAACCCATTCGAACAACAAACCAATCTTCCTTGGAAACATTCGTAGATAGCTTCGCTTCACATCTCTGCAACTGGTGATGAAGAAGTAAACTTTTGTTTGCTACAGAAAAAAATCTCTTGTTGTTCAAAGGAAAATCATACCAGAACAAACAAAACCAGTTCATACTCCACTCTTTTTATTAAACACTATAGAAATATAATCTCGAGTGTGATTCCTTGGTTCCAGTTGGTAATATACTGAAATTGTGTTACCGGTACCTAAAACGCCTAACGTGTATGTATTATTATATGCAGATTGAAGGTGGAGAGGGGAAGAAAGGAAAGGAAAGAAGAGAGATCACAGCTATCAGCTGCATTTTGACTTTACGCACAATTGGCGGCTACGAGTGAAAACGTGTGCCGGACCGGGATTCGATTCGAACCCAGGATCTCCTGCTTACTGGGCAGGTGTGGTCACAACTTTTTTTTTCGGTGCAGGCATATCATGATACCCGTTCAAATTCATTGTTGATCCATTGATACATTCTCCGTTTTTTTGTATTTGTTTGAATATGAAACCACTAAAAACAAATTTATCTTTCAAAAATCCTAAGTAGTCAGTTTGTTAGTTGTCAAATTTAGCTTTGTCAGGCTTAGTTAGTGATGCGCCTCTAACGATCTCTACACCACGTTAAACCCTGACGATTACTGATATCTCCGACAGTAACCTACTGGGTTATGTGCAAGATGTCTTACAAGAAGTATTTGCAAGCTTGAGAGTACCTAGAATACAAAACATTCACATTCTAGTTCAATTTCAAAAATTAATTTTTGATAATATTCGGTATATATATTTTCTAGTGCGCAAATATAGTAAGTTCTTAAACTATAAATCATAATATTGCTTGTTATAGGGATAGCGAACGCGAGGGTGAGATTTTACAGTTAGATAATATTTCATATTAGGCTGTCGTTAACGAATAAAATCCATAACGATGATGCCAATCAACCTTCAGTTACAGTGATTTATAACAGGCAAATAATGTAACAAAGATCTGTGATGGGGGATGGCTCACAATATTAAAAACAAGAAATTACCTTAAAATGACCGTTCACTTTGAATCAGTAATGAACTCATTAATGCCGAGTAGAATTCTTGGCAATTTTAGTAGCCTACTCCATCATGGACGTCATTTTTTCGGTCTTTGTATTTATTATTCATATTTACTAGCTTTACTGTTTTAGTTCAGGTTGATAGTGAAAGTTGGAGTCATTAGTTTTAAAGCTTTCTGCACTAAAGTACAGCGTGAAGTAGAGTGCCTCAAAAATTTGCACCGCTATTGCATTCGTCTTACACCTCAGTCCGTAGAAAATTCAACCCTTCTCCTCAGTTCTAGGGAAGGCATTCTTGCACTTCACTCGCGTCTATAGAAAACGGGTAGCTGATCAAGCCTTTAAAAGAATCGTAAAACTACGACGTTTAAGCAAATGCTATGCAGTTCCTCTGCTAACATTCGCTGGTGTCAACATTGCTGTTTCTGTAGATACAGGTAGTACCTATGGTTCTACTGGAGAGACAGAAACAAAGAACTGCAAAATTCAGAAGATGATTAATCTTAAGGTTGTAATTTGTTTATTACAGCTCCAATTTTGTTTTCCGTTTCCATTATTGCAACATTTATAATCACAATCTTCTGTCGAAACTCGCATTGTAACCTTAAATGACGCGATTCGGTCTCGGCAGGGCAAAGTCTCTTAACTGCAGATGAGATGGTGTTTCACATGTAGCTTAATCTATATACGTGCTTTGACAACAGTGTTGCGGAGATAATTACCACATCATTTACGATTAACCCCATGCTGCACGGTGGCGTACTTCATATATGGCGATTGTATGTATATAAAAATTCACTAGAAGGAATGGCTGCGGTGAAAGTGGACATGAATTACAGCGTGTTTATCGACCTCGACATTGCCGTATTCCCGACGGCTTGACTAACATAAGTTATTCTAGCAGTTGTGATTACGCAAGGATTCCCTTGCGCCCACTAGCAGGCCAGGCCCCTGTTACAACAGGCAGCAGTGAGTGCGTGACATAAACATTCGGCGGGCGGAATGCTGATTAGCATACGCGTAAAGCCAGTGGTCAGGTTTGCGTACGACTCGTGGAGCTTCTCGAGCACTTCCCGTCTAACGGGATTGTCGGCATGCCGGCCAGACGTCGCTATATAAGCTGGGAGCTCGGCCGTCCGGGGCATACGGCAACCAACCACCCACTGACGACATGGCTTCACAGGTGAGAACTTGCGAATGTATTTGTCTACTGGAGAATTTAACTGTTACAAGTGTTCGTTTTTAAGATGGGATATTGTGAACGAGAGTTCCCAGATCATTATTCTCGTATGAGTCCAGGAACGACTTTACCTTGTTAGTGTAGGCAGTTGTTGCTATATAGAATAGGCCTATACCCTGTTTTACAACTGGCCCAACCGATTACAATTACAGGTCGCATCCTCTTCAAATGAATAGGTAAATACTGCTTTGATTTCTCGGCGTTTAAAGTTTCCTGACATCAATGATTTGGAAGAAAAATCGAAAAACTTTTATAACAAAACCTGCTTGTTACACTTTCAGATGCCTATAATTTGGCTGAAGTATAGACGTAATGAAAAGTGTTTGTGATTGGCGAAATACAGTCACAGGGGATGACCAGAGGTAAGAAAATGCAGACAAAAGAAAGAAAGATGTATAGAATAATTGCCTAACACGATACTCATATTAGGACATATTCTTTACAAAAATTCTGTTATCTCGACTTTCAAGTTTTCAGTAGGGTCCCGCTAGTATTGACTCTTGGCGATAGAATCACTTTATCCAAATCTGAATTGACCAAGTAACTAACTCAGTCCGAACAGGCCTCGGAAGGTCCAACAGTACCGACCGACCGCTCTGTCATCCTCGACCGATAGGCATCACTGGATGCGGATACGGAGGGGCATATGGTCAGCACACCACTCTCCGGGGAGTTGTCAGTTTGCGTGACCGACGGAGCCCCTCAACGGACCTCACATGGCCTGAGAGCACCCAGCTTGCCAACAGAGCTCGACAGGTCCAGGAGGTCACCCATCTAAGTGCTAGCCAAGACCGACAGCGCTGAACTTCTGTGATCTGATGAGAACCAGTGTTACCTCAGCACCAAGGCCGTTAGCCTTGACCACGTAAGTAAGAGCTCAAATAGGCCTATTCGTAGCTACCGTAACTCGTTCCTCATGTGATTCCATATGTATCAAGAATTTAGTAGAATGAATCTCCTACTCTGCAGCAGAGTGTATTTTGTTGTGAAAATCCTATCAGACTGAAATTATGGGTCACATTGGTGGGACCCGAACTCAGGCTTTTGCCCGTTGGGAGCAAAGCTCCTATCAGGTACGTCCTTGGCTACTTTGGTTTTGTGGTCATTAAGCCGTATTTTAGACCCGCGTTTCTCAACCGTCTTTCCTTTCGGGTACACTAAAGTACGTTGCAAACTTCCGCTGCACCCCTCCATAAGATTTTTTTCCTAGATGCAAAATGCAAAAAGCGAACACATAAAATACATAGCTAGCTTTTTACTACAGAACGACTGTGAGATAAAAATTTTGCAAATTAATTGCGTAAGACGTTTCAGTAGGGATATATGAACATAAAAATAACGCCAGTAACAAAAGAAACTTGTTGCTCTTAAGCAGGAACACAAAAATCTCCCGACATACCTGACACGTGTTCGTAACACACCATTACGGCGCGACACGGTGGTTGAGAAACCCTGATCTACAGCATCTTTCTACAGAATGTAACGGAAAGGTATGCCCAAACTTTCAGGAAACATTCTTCACACAGAGAGGACTAAAATGCTTTATATGGTCTTGGCCCTGGAATAGCTTTATTTCCATGTCAGTGTTCATTTACTACTTCTCTTCATAATCACAATTATCACGAGAAACAGACAGAAACAAAATCGGTGTCTTATGCCACGTTCAAAATGTCCTCTTGATTACGTTTGGTTAGAATATACACTAAGTTGTAATTCATACGTTCACCCCCAGAGTTTATTGTCCAATGGAATGAAGGTAATGTTAACGCCGTTATTGCTTGTGGTAACACGCGATTAAATTGATTGTTCTGCTAGGATCGAGCACGTAGCATCAACTGTTTAGTGTTCATCAAGGACTTAGTTTCCATTACAGAGCAATGGAAGTGTACTTAAATGCGGAGTTGGCAGGCGCCCATTTACTATACGGATTAGCAGGTGGTAACGGCCTAGTGCGCAACGCTTGTATCGGGACGTTTAAGTCTACTTCTCTCGACTGGAGGAGGCCTAGAAGGATGAGGACACTTCAACTGGAGGAGGAACTTCTTCATACAGTTGACGACACCCGCGGTGTCAGCGTACGACAGGTAGTTGCAAAAAGTAATGTTGAACACGTAACTGTTTGGACAGTGCTACATGAGAATCTTCTGTTACCTTACCAGGTGCAGAGACTGAACTCTAGCATCGAAATAATTCGTGTCTGGAAGTTTGTCCGTATAATATATTTTGTTTCTCTACATGTGACAAATGTTTCCAGAAGGTTTCGCCATGCATTGTTGCTACAGTCTATATACCCAATGTTTCGTCGTCTTCTGAGGGACACATCTCAGAATCTATAAAGATGAAGACAGTTGCCTTTAGGGTATAAATTAACTAATTAAGTTTTTCTTCATAGCCTCTGATGATGTCTGCAGCAGCAGGAGACGAAACTTCAGGCACAAAATCAGGTCTTTCACCATGGCCTAATGCCCACATAACTAATGCCAGCAGGATATAAATAGCGGCGCTGAACGCCTGCTTTGTTACTAAGTACGAACTACAATCCACTTTTAGAGCTTTAGTTATGAAGCATATTAAAGAGACTGTGGCCGAACTGAAGCTGTTAAAACAGCTCATGAGCCGTTATTTTGATAGCTCAGATTGTAAAATACTGTGGACGAGACGCAAGGCTATAGTTTCCAGTTATGATTTGACACACAGTTTCAGTTTGTCAGGCTGTCTATATATCAGTGGCATAAGACATCTTCCAGTTTCTTAAAAACATAATCCGTAAAATTTGTTTCTGTGAGTGTAGTTCGTAAATGATTGTCACAGTCATATGGTGCAGAGGCTGAGCACCCGGTCTGAGATATTGGATTCGCATTTCAGGCGACCTTAATAGTCCCGACGTTGCCTATTTTCCGTAGCTGCTACTAATTAACCCAATGATTCCAAAATAAGATTTTCACTCTGCAGCGGAGTGTGCGCTGATATGAAACTTCCTGGCAGATTAAAACTGTGTGCCCGATCGAGACTCGAACTCGGGACCTTTGCTTTTCGCGGGCAAGTGCTCTACCAACTGAGTTAGCCAAGCACGGCTTACGCCCCCTCCTCACAGCTTTACTTCTCCTGCGAGGAGAGCTTCTGTTAAGTTTGGAAGGTACGAGACGAGGTACTGGCAGAAGTAAAGCTGTGAGGAGGGGGCGTAACTCGTGGTTGGGTAGCTCAGTTGGTAAAGAACTTGCCCGCGAAAGGCAAAGGTCCAGAGTTCGAGTCTCGGTCTGGCACACAGTTTTAATCTGTCAGGAAGTTTCAACCTAATGATTGTTTGAACAAAAACACTGCCAGATCCTTTCCCATGTGAGCTAATGCTCCATCTTTAAATATTTTGACGTCCTGCTTACAAACGTTTTTACGTTATATCCACAGTTCTTTTCGTTGGTATTTAGTTTTCGGACTTTTTCTGTTGACAGGTTATCATTTTCGTGGCGACACTGTCGTTGGCCAACGCTGGATACCTAGGCGCTCCGGCGGTACTCGCTCCAGCAGCCCCCATCGCCAGGGCGTATGCCCCCGCCATCGCTGCCGCCCCCATTGTTGCTGCTCCCATCGCCAGGGCCTATGCGCCAGCTATTGCCGCCGCTCCGGCCGCGGTCGCCGCAGAGTACGACCCACACCCCGAGTACAGCTTCAGCTACAGCGTAAACGACGCCATCACTGGAGACTCCAAGGCCCAGCACGAGACCCGCAGCGGCGACGTGGTCCAGGGCAGCTACAGCCTGGCCGAACCCGACGGTTCCATCCGCACCGTCGACTACACGGCTGACCCCGTCAACGGTTTCAACGCCGTCGTGCACAAGGAAGCCGGCGCCCACCCTGCCGTGGCCGCCGCTCCCGCCCCCGTGGCGCTCGCCGCCCCCGTCATCGCCACTGCCCCCGCCATCGCCGCCGCCCCCGCTATCGCCGCCGCCCCCGCTCTGGCCTACGGCGCCGGACTTGGCTACGGCTACGCCGCGGCCGCTCCCATCGCTGCGGCAGCCATTGCTGCACCCGCCATTGCTGCAGCCCCCATAGCCAGGGCAGCTATTGCTGCGCCAGCTCTCGCCTACGGTGGATACGGCTATGGCAGTCTGGGATACACTAAAGCCATATTTGGCTAAACTGCACTTCACCAAATTAGCGCCGAATAATTTATGAAAGTTTCCATTGATCATATGTCCATTCTTACATGTAAATAAACCATTTTCTATTCATCTATGTTCTTTTTCATTTTTTACTCATTTATACCTCAGTCCAACAGCTTGTACTGATGGGTATTTGGAAGAAGGAAGAAGTGCATTGGAAAGACAGACGACTGTTACAGAATCTATATTTACACCAGAAAGTAAGGAAAAAAGATTGAAAGTCAAATGTCAGAAGGAAGCAGTATTGGACGAGGTGTTAGACAAGGTTTTTGCCTTTCCCCACTGTTGCTTAACGTATACCTTAAAGAGATTATTGCGAAAAGCTTGGATGGGAAAAGAGGAATATGTATTGGTGGAAGGAGAATAGAATGTATAAGATTTGCTGATGACATGGTATTAGTGGCAGAAAGTGGGCGGACAGTGAATAACATGCTGAAAGATCTGAATGAAGCTTGTGTGGAATATTGGATACAAATAAACACAGAAAAAGCAAAGAGTATGGTCATCAGTACAAGACGCAGACTGTCCAATATTAAAACAGGACAATCTACCATTAGCCAAGTAAGTGAATTTAAATATCTTGGAAGCACAATAACTGAAGACTTGAGATGTCACCAGGAGGTGAAAACTCGAACTGCCATAGCGAAGGAGGCATTCAACAGAAAGAGGAGACTCTTATGTGGCAATAAAGGACGAAGGGAAAGGCTTGGCAAATGTTTTGTCTGGAGAGTGGCACTATGTGGGGAAGAAACATGGACGCTGAGACGAGAGGATGAAAAAAGGTTAGAAGCATCTGAGATGTGGATGTGGAGGAGAATGGAGAGAATAAGCTGGGTGGAAAGAGTGAGTAATGAAAGAGTGCTGGAAAGGGTTGGTGAGAGAAGATGTCTGCTGAAGGTTGTAAGAGAAAGGAAAAAGAACTGGTTGGGACATTCATTGAGAAGGGAGTGCTTGCAAGTAGATGCTTTGGAAGGATTGGTTTGTGGGAGAAGACTGAGAGGAAGAAGGAGATACAAGATGATAGATGACATAAAGGGAAGAGGAAATTATGCAGACCTGAAGAGGATGGCGGAAGACCGCACAGCCTGGAGAACTACTATGTGAAAACCTGCCTTTTGGCAAAACACTGATGATGATGATTATACCTCAGTAAGAGAGTACATCTGCAGCTAGTGATGCCCTAGTGGTTGGCTTTGATATCTCTAGATTGCAAGTTCCCAGGGCCGATTCTTGGCTATATCAAAGATTTTCTTCGCTCGGGGACTGGATGTTTGTTAGTGTTGTCCCAATCATTTCATCTCAGCTTCATTGACGCCAAAGTGGCATCAAATACAAAGACTTGTACAAGGTGGTTGGGCAATCTGAGGCGTGGTCTCCCGGTCAGTAATGCATTTCGATCATTTCATTTACTATTCGTAAAACTCCCAAGTTTCGCCGATTTTTCGTACTCACGTTTTTTGAAACTTGTAAATAATTCGGTATTACAATACACAGCCAGTTTGTAAGAAAAAATGGCAAATAGTAAATTCATAAAATTACAAAAACAATTTTTTTCGCCTAAAGTCCACATTTGATACATATTAGATGCATATGAAGCAGCTGTTTTCCACATGAAAAATCTCACATCAGTAACTATTCATCTGTGTAGTTATATTGCAAAATATTAAAAGTTAATACAATAAATCACGAAATCATTAAAAACTATTAATGGAAAACACAATAAATTAACACAAATCAGTGGAAATTGAAAACAAATGAAAATGAGTGTTTTATTTACTATGAGTATTTATGAAATTATTTCATACAAGGTGGAATGTGGAGGATTTGGACACAAAGAAAAGGTAAGTGTTCAGGAACTAGAGAGGTTTAAGATAAGTGTGTTCTCAGCGGAACGAAGGTCAGAGGGAAGGGAAATGAAAATATATCACATTACATTCGTTTTCACTGTGGCGTTACAAGGAAGGAGAGGGTCAACAGAAGGATTTCAATAGTTGTGCATAAGAAGCATGCAAATGCTTGGAGGAAATTAATGAGAGGATTATGACTGTAGAAATCTCAAAATATGGCCACAAATTTATCATTGTCGGATCTTATGCACGTACAAATGACGCTGACATTAAAGTCAAAGATGAGGTTTGAGATAAATCAGGAAGGAGGCTAGAGAGCATAAGAGCCCGTAAAGAAAAAATGTTAATGGGAGAGTTTAATGGAAAGGTAGGGTTGCACATCGATAGTGGAGTAGAGGGAAAATATGATGATGAAGCAGTAAATGACAATGGAGAAAGGTTAGCTGATATATGTGAGAAATTGTCCTTGAAGATTCTAAATGATTTCTTTCCTCACAAGCAGATCCACATGTATACGTGGGAAAGTCCTTCCACAGAACTTAGGTCAGTAATAGATAATGTTGATGAAAAGATCTCGGGCTTCCATCCGGGCGGCAGAGTTAAAATACCGCGACACTCCGAAGGAGTTGGGTATAACACTCTTCTAAACGTCGCGATATTTTAAAAGTGCAATCGGGTTCAAAACCTGAGACCTTTGCATCTATAGTCTAGCCAGGAAAATCTACATTAACACACTGACTGTAACAAGAATCTGTACAATTTCTTTATAAATAACGGTTAGCCAACAAACAAAGATTCTAGGCGCGCAGTCCGGAACCGCGCGACTGCTACAGTCGTAGGTTCGAATCCTGCCTCGGGCATGGATGTGTGTGATGTCCTTAGGTTAGTTAGGTTTAAGTAGTTCTAAGTTCTAGGGGACTGATGACCTCAGATGTTAAGTCCCATAGTGCTCACAGCCATTTGAACTGTTTTTGAACAAACAAAGACGCCTAGAAGAATGAACGGCAGAGCATGTGTACCAAGGAATTAAACGGTTCGTACATGTAACAGCATTTGGAACAATGGCGCAGAAGAAAGAAGCAGGAAAGAGGGCCCACAATGGTGGACTCAATGCACCGAAGAAAAGGTAAACCTAAAAAAGGTATTATTTATAAACTGATTGTGAACAAGGGACAAACAGGACAGTGCCTTCTACGTTAGAATGAAGAGCTAAGTAAAAGAGCACATCTGTACAAGGAAAAATGAAATCTCGAAGAATAAGTGCGAAGAAGCCGATGGATGTATGGGGGGGCACAAAAATGGCGACGGCATTGGAAATGGTTGCAAGGCCGAGGAAAGAGGCAGAAGAAATAGAAATCTTGCTGATTATCAGTATGAAAGAGTGGTAGAAGCGATTAAAAGGCCTCATATCAGAGGGAAGATGAAGTGCAAGAAAATAGAATGGGAGATGGAAGAGAACCATGGTGGTGAAGATATGGAGAAAATAACCACGAGCACAAAAGGCGGGTACACAAATAAAAATAAATGTACCAATAGGGTTATTGCGGCATGGCCCACGTACTCTGTATAAATATCTAAGCACGTTATTTAATAAACGTATGTAGTTTTGAGAGGAAATTGCAGTTGAGTGAACTTAGTGTGTTTACGCTTCATACGTAGCAAAGGAAGCAAGAAAGCATGTAGCAACTATCATGGCGCAAGTGTCACAAGTTTAGTTAGCGGGCTGTAAGGGATGGTTTTAAACTGAAGAATAGAGAAGCTTATAACAGAAATTGAAGACCAAAGTGACTTTCGAAGAGGCAGGCCTTGTGTAAATAATATCTCTTATCCTACGACAGATCACGGAGAAGAGATTGGAAAGGAATCGAAGCGGTCATCTAGTCTACTGAGATCTTCAGAAAGTATTTTGACATAGCTGTTTTTAAAGTGTAATGATACTGCCACCATTCGACTGTAATAATTTTTATTTTATTGTTGTAAGGTCCACATTTTCAAGTACAAGACCTTGTTTATATGTAAAAAGACATCAGACTACTATGAAAAACGAGTCCTTGTCGAAAAAGCGTATATTGTCATATAGGTCAGATGCACTCTGTGATCAAACGTATCCGGACACCCCCAAAAACATAACGTTTTTCATATTAGGTGCATTGTGCTGCCAACTACTGCCACGTAATCCATATCAGCGACTGGGTAAGAACTGAGGCAATACGGGAAAGGACACAGATCCATTGTAGTATTACGGGTAGAATAGAAGAAAGACTGTTTGGATCGTTAGGGTATAACAAAGGAATGGAAGAGGATAGATGGTCAAAGGGTGCCCTTTCCTGGAAGAAGAAGGCGCGAAGAAAAGGAGGAGGAAGATTACGAAAAGAATGGATAATGGTAACCTAGAGAGGAAGAAGAGAAGAGTAATAGAAGAGGATGAGTAAGAACGGCTAGATCGAGGCGTTTCACTACTGAGACGCGAGATGCGGTGACAGCTGTAGTACCTCCACGACAAGAAGACGACTTTATTCGTTTTGAGATAATCCCAGTTTCATTAAAATATTGATGCTTTTGCAACTACACTGAGGTTATCATTTGCAGTTTTCACATTTGTAAATCTTCCAGTCATGTTTCTCAGTCCCAGCACACAGTCTTCTTAAAAATTTTCTTCGCCCAACAGTTTCTTTTCTTCCTACGAAACTTCTGAAAAGAAATAAAAAGAATGTCCGCTAACAACAGAGCTCGTTACGTGAAGCTATAGGCGGCAATTCTGGGACAGTGCAGTGAGAGAGAGAGAGGCAGACAGAGAGACAGACAGAGGGACAGAGAGAGAGTGGCGAGCCTTGTGTATTAATTATGTATTAATTATATACCTGTCCTGAGAGGGGTGCATTGAGCCAACATTAGTGATTCTGATCGAAGTAGTGAAGTTGACTGTAGCGTGTTAACAGACAGACAGAGATTTTTGATTCCAAATTGTATCATTAGATTTATTTAGTGTTAGGTTTAACCGTCTAACCTGTAGGTAAAGGTAATGATATATTTCGCCAGGTGCTGCCTGTCCTTAATCCAAGTCACGCACAAGAGAAACAGAACTCCGAGAGGCGAGATGCCAGAATACAACTACCGGGTGATCAAAAAGTCAGTATAAATTTGAAAACTTAATAAACCACGGAATAATGTAGATAGAGAGATAAAAATTGACACACATGCTTGGAATGACATGGGGTTTTATTAGAACCACCCCATATTGCTAGACGCGTGAAAGATCACTTGCGCGCGTCGTTTGGTGATGATCGTGTGCTCAGCCGCCACTTTCGTCATGCTTGGCCTCCCAGGTCCCCAGACCTCAGTCCGTGCGATTATTGACTTTGGAGTTACCTAAAGTCGCAAGTGTACCGTGATCGACCGAGATTTCTAGGGATGCTGAAAGACAACATCCGTCGCCAATGCCTCACCATAGCTCCGGACATGCTTTACAGTGCTGTTCACAACGTAATTCCTCGACTACAGCTATTGTTGAGGAATGATGGTGGACATATTGATCATTTCCTTTAAAGAACGTCATCTTTGCTTTCTCTTACTTTGTTATGCCAATTATTGCTATTCTGATCAGATGAAGCGCCATCTGTCGGACATTTTTTGAAGTTTTGTATTTTTTTTTAGTTCTAATAAAACCCCATGTCATTCCAACATGTGTGTCAATTTGTACCTCTCTATCTACATTATTCCGCGATTTATTCAGTTTTCAAATTTATACTGACTTTTTGATCACCCGGTACATCATCGGCTTCGGCTGCAACTATATCGTCGGCTTCGGCACAGAACGAGCGAGTCGAGGCCAAGGAGGAAAACCTTAAGTAAACTAAGAACTTTACGTTCTTGTGTCTGTTTGGTGTGTTGTTCCTCAATTGTTACAGAAGAGCAATGGTAGAGGAGGAGGAGGAGATTAATATTTAACGTCCCGTCGACAACGAGGTCATTAGAGACGGAGCACAAGCTCGGGTGAGAGAAGGATGGGGAAGGAAATCGGCCGTGCCCTTTCAAAGGAACCATCCCGGAATTTGCCTGAAGCGATTTAGGGAAATCACGGAAAACCTAAATCAGGATGGCCGGAGACGGGATTGAACCGTCGTCCTCCCGATTGCGAGTCCAATGTGCTAACCACTGCGCCTCCTCGCTCGGTAGCAATGGTAGATTCTTGTGTATTTGTGAAAAGGGGACAGTATCATTTTGACTATCGTGTGGAGTCAGTAGGTGTTTGAAAGTGCATCTAATATCAGACGGAAAGATAGAGTCACTTGTATTGAGATAATAAATTTGTCACTTGTGGATATTAAGAATTAATTCGCAACCAAGTCTGAGGACATGAAGGAGTTATTAGGAACAGATCTAGGGCGCTACTTCTTACATACGTGTTTAGACATTTCGATCAATTTGTGGCATTTAATCTTTGGTATTACTGGACAGAGTACGATAAGCAATAGCATTTCAGTGAGCGTGTTGACATCAATATAGGAGCAACTGTCTATTAAAAGTCACTGCTATTGACTTTAACTTAATAATAACACATAACGGATAGGTATTTAAAAGCTATATCGATAAGAATCTACGCAAGTAGAAGCAGTAAGTTGGCTGAATTGCAATTCCTCAGAACCTGAACTTCTGTCTAGCGAGAATGTTACCGCTGGGTTCCTTCACATGATAAACCATTATTCTTAAGACTGTTTTTTGAAAAAATTTCTATTTCTTCTCTTCTTGTGGCTGGGTTGTGTCTGCTAACAACAGAGCTAGTTACGTGAAGGTATAGGCGGCAATTCCGGCACAATGCAACGACCAGCCATGTTTATCAGTAACAAGGCCTACTGACGATCTTGCCATTTTCCTCAACGGTGCAGGGAGTTTTACAGCAAATTTTGAAACATCTAATGCCAAGAACGGAGTTGTGTAAGAAACAAGTCTCTAATCAGAGATCTTTTTCTCGATTTTAACTTTGTTGTTCTCTTGTAAAAATTTAAAAGAAAGGAAAAATGGTTCTTTTGTCTACAGTTTTCCTAATTATAACTTTACTACTATATGTCTGTGCTTGTATCGTCACACGTAAAAGGCAATACTTCAGTATTAGTGGCATATGAACCAGTCAGTTTCCTGGTGTGATACCTGGAACATTCTTAATAATTGCTTATTTTCTAATCTGTCTCATTATTTTTTGTAGTGATGAGGTGAGCAGCATAATTCTATTGTTTCAGAATACCGTCTCAGTTTCTGGATACAAATAAGTTGTGTGTGACACCGACATTCTCCTGACAAATGTATGATCTGGCATTTTGATCATCTGAAATTTCGGCTATTCAGGTGATGACAAGATGTACTCTTGGACAACAATGTGGGAAAATGAGTGGGCGCAGTCCCTTCCGGAAGGATTGCACTACAGGAAGGTTGTCGGATTGTTTGATTGGCTCTGACAAACAGATGGAAGTCATCAGGTGCACTCTTTCAGGCACAGTGTCACAACGAATCTTCCTGATGGGTTTACTGAAGACTGGGGTCAGAACTCGAGCTGTCATGGGTTGTTTACCGCTGACACCATACCATAGACAACAGAGACTTGCGTGGCGTAGAACCAAAATCAACTGTGTTATTGACTGGCATTCTTTGTTGTTCGACCATGAGTCTCGCTTCTGTATCGCCAAATCGACGCCAGCGTGCCGGTAGCCGAACTGACTAAAGGCCACAGCGAGAGTTACTGGAGGTTATAACGGGAATGATTTGCTGATTGTTGAAGGAAGGCTGAATAATCGCCGTTATATGGCAGGACTCGTAAGTCCTATTGTAAGTACCCTTCGTGACAAGGTTCAAGTAGCAGATCCTGAGTAAAGTACAGATCACTGAATGGTGTCCCTAATCCCCTGATATGTCTTATGTCTGGCAGTCATAAGAAAACATAGTTTCACCAGTAAAAAAAAAATGCTCCTATCAGAGCACAAAAAAGGCGAATACGCTCCTTTTTAAAATACTCTGACTAAAAATGGGGGACCAGTCGCCTCACTGTACCTTCCTCAGCACCTTCAAAAATGTCCCCAAAAATTTTGACTTGCTAACACACTCGTGCTCTTTTTAACATGCAACTCATCTCCCACAAGCTGTTCTAAATGTATCTCACTCAACACCCATTGTTCAGTCGCTGTAAGTCGCTCATTCCTATTCACACCCACTTGTCCATTCTCACTCACTCATTTAGCCCATCTCGTTGTCGTTACCCTTTTGTGTTTCTTTATCACTGTTCCCTGTCTCACAGCCATAGTCTCCTTCGTTCTATCCTACTACTACTATTGGCTCGTCTCATTATCACTGTCTGCCACTTTCTCTCTCTTACTGCTCATTCATTACTTCCCATTGCTGCTGTCTCTTCTCACTGTCGCTATCTCTCTCTTCCTCGCTGTCATTGCCATAGACTCCATCTCTCATCATCACTGTCTCTCACCTACTTACAATTTTCGGTCTCTTTATTCCTCTCCCACTGGCACTATGTCTTTCACTATTTTCCTAACACTGTTCTGCCCTATCAACTATGTCCCACACCCACTGTGTCCCTCTCTTCCTCTCACACTGCCAATGTCCCCTTCGCTCTTTCAGTACCACAATCGCTGTCTACTGTCTTCCAGTATTTATTACTCTTCGGTCTCTTTCCCACTGACGCTGTTTCCTTCTCTCTCAGCATAAAAAAGCACGAATATTTTCGCATGCCAAAAGTTTTGGAAAAATTTATAAAGATACTGAGGAAGATAGAATGAGTCAGCTGGTAACCTATTTTTCAGTCGGTCTCTTAAACAGTAGAATATTCGCATTTTTGTGCTCCGATAGAAGCTTTTTTCCGCTGGTTCCTTTCTTTTCTGTGCCACAACAGGACTACCACTCAAATGGAAAGAACTTTATGGTCCAGTAAAATTTTCATTATTTACTTACGTGAAATTAAAGTAACGCAAAACTAATTTTGCACTTAAGACCGGATTTTACATGCACAAAAATGTTGCATGTGCTTCACAACTACAACGTGGGTTCCCAGAACCCTTCTGATGATAACGGAAACACTTTACAGAATATTTCTCCGTGCTATGTCATTTTATAAACTACGTTTTCGCCTCACACCGGATATTACGTGCGTACCTCTGTGTCTCGGAAACGGGTGAAGATATCTAGAAAATTTTCAAGGTTCTCGAGATGGGGCCATTTGCTGTGCCTAACGATCTTGCAGTTGGCTTTGGTACGAAAAGATGGTGAACATAAACTTTTTCTGGGATTTTCTAAGGAGCCGTCCACGAATTATTGGTGCCTCCATTAGCCTCTTAAGGGGTATTGTAGACCACATCAGATGCAAAAAGAACCAAACTAATTGCTCCATTTGCCTAAGTAGGAGGATATATGTAACATTCATAATTTGACCTTGTAGAGTATGTTAGTGACACTAAGGCGAACGCTCTCTTCGATATATAAATGGTTCCTAGCCCATGGGCTTGACCCTATCTTTTTATCACCAACAGAACCCGAGGCATGAGCCGCAGAATCGTTTTTATGCGGGGTGTTTAGGAACATGATAGGCAGCGCTTGCTGTCGCATGCGTACCGATACCAGCTCCCATCCAGCGACCTTCATGAACGTATTTCAGGCATAGTATCAAAATTTTCTCAAGATGATATTCGCAGGCTGT
The DNA here is from genome assembly GCF_023864345.2 of Schistocerca serialis cubense. NCBI lineage: Eukaryota > Metazoa > Arthropoda > Insecta > Orthoptera > Acrididae > Schistocerca > Schistocerca serialis. Next base: position 790,112,826 of record NC_064639.1, on the reverse strand, counting down.
TTACTTCCATACAATTATCAATATACGTGGGTATTCATGCGAGTAGGGATCTCTCATCATACTGATGCTGATGATGGAATCAGTTCCGAATGGGATGAAAGGTTTAATGATTAATTACCCAATATGTGATTAAGATCTCCACAAAACATGATAAACAATGGTTTGGTGTTTGATGTCGTAACAGATTGAGTTATAGTTACTGTAGTTTAATTATACATTCAAGTATTTTAGTTTCTCTCCTAGATAAACGTCCTATGTTTGAGGCAGTTGCTACTCACTGCTAGGAAATCCATCCCAATAACAGAAGATATTGAGCTTGAAATGGGTCACGCACTTCTTAAAAGCTAACTTCTGCTCTTATACTCTCTCTTCCCTACATGTTTTGTCCACATTCGCATTTAGTTGGCTGTGCTTTGCTAACCTGATTTTGTAAAATCAATGATTTATCCGGCTGGAACCGTAAAACAGTTTGTAATTGTTGACCAAGTAGATCGTCATGGTGGTATTGATAAGAATATGTATATGTTTAATTTTTAAATCTCCACGTTTTCGCAAGGTGTCTAATTTGTTGATTTTCAAAAATTCATCAATTTCGCTGGTTAACTTTGAGTTATATTTATTTGAAAACCTTTGGTACTATCAAAATTTTGGGTAATCAATTATTATTCAGCCTTCGTGGGCCATATTCAGTTCTGGAGTGAAATAGAGGTACAGAAATGACACAAAATAAAAATAATAAAATAAAATTACCCTAAAACAGCTACAGTTTCACACAGTGTGCTCAAATAGAAAAGCAAATGTTACGCTGTCGCCTTTCTTGTGATCTTTTTTTCCCAACATTTTTATTTCATATTTTATTCTGCGTGTAAAAAAAACTATGAATTTTGTTAAAAACTTGAGAACATTTAACTTCACATAATAGTATGCAACAGAGCGTTGCGCTCTCTCGAAAATGGAGAAATATTTTTCAAATGGTGCAAATGGCTCTGAGCACTATGCGAAATAACTTCTGAAGTCATCAGTCGCCTAGAACTTAGAACTAATTAAACCTAACTAACCTAAGGACATCACACACATCAATGCCCGAGGCAGGATTCGAACCTGCGACCGTAGCAGTCTCGCGGTTCCAATCTGTAGCGCCTAGAACCGCACGGCCACTCCGGCCGGCAAATCTTTTTCACTGTAGCTTTAATATTAAGACGAAGATAACTGTAATGAATTAGGGATACTATGGTCTGAGTTTTTACAGATATATGGAACGCAATCGTCATATATACTATTGTTGGTGGCCATCTTAACGATTTTGTAGTTGAGAGAGGAGAGTTTTGGACAGTTATTGTGACTTAAAACGTCAGGGACTGTTAATGACTGATTCTCACAATATACTGTATTAAGTTTCAGCAACGTGTCCTGTGTTTTTCTCACATCTTCCTGAACCCTGGTTTTCATGTTTAATGATTTTTATCCACGCAAATTGTTGGGTTGGATGGAATCTGCATCACCATCTTTGTTTTCTCCAGCACATAATTTCGTTACGTAATTTCATTTTTTAAATACAACTAATTCACAACACGTTGACCCTCCACTCAATGCGCCGCAATAGCACAGGTACGAGCTATCTGCTACTGACAGTCAGAACCCAGCACTATGAACTGAAAGTGAACGCTTTTGCTAATGTGCTATGATTACCGCATTTCACCTCTGTTGTAGCGCATCTTCGCTGAACATATGAAATCACATTCACATAAAGAAATGGTATTCAGATTGGATTTGAACTGACAGAACAAGGTTTCAATGGTTGTTTGTTGAACTGAAGTGATAAAATTTCATTGCTGTGCTATTCACAAGAGATAAACTTATGTGGCACCAAGTTAATTAAAGGCCATTTAAACTGCTATTTCACGCTAATTAGTGAACAATGGAATCAAAATAGTTTAAGTATTACTTAGAAACGGACATAGCTTTCATTAACAATTTTATACGGTATTCAATCCCAATATTTCACAGAAGTTACAGAATTTTGAGAGTTCTATTTTCAGTTACATTCACAGCTAGATGACACCTGCGTCAGATTGCATAAAATATTATGCTAGAAAGCTAATAAAGCGTCTCATCGTAATATGTGTTAGTTCAAATGGAGAATATATGATCAGAACTGGTGCGTGTTACAAATGGACGACAGAGAAAGCTTTAATGTCGTACTTCTAGTGGATGCGTGGCAAAACAATGTAAAAATGATATTAAGAATAGCATTTTATAAATAAATAAGCTCTTGTGTTGCCACTGAAATCTTTGTGTTTGTATAATTCTTGAGTGGTTTCAGCTGAAAAACAATAAGTAAATACTGTATTTTAAGGACTGTGAGACTCTATGGACTATAAGACGCAACTTAATTACTAAGCATTTAAAAAAAAATAACATTTTTGTCATTTATATTATTATACTGCAAAGACAAACTAAAAAAAAATTCTTAGTTTATAAAACCGAAATGACCTTTAAAATGCCTGCAAATCGTCATCTGAACGTCCTTCTTTTTCTTCTTGCTTTTGCCATCATCGTTGTACTCTTCATTTATAGCCCGCATAATTTATTTTCATTTTTATTTTTTTCCATTACGAACCTACACTGAAGAGCCAAAGAAACTAGTCTACCTGCCCAATATCGTGTAGATCCCCCGTGAGCACGCAGAAGTGCAGCAACACGACGTGGCATGGACTCAACTAACGTCTCAAGTAAGGCTCCAGGAAATTGACACCATGAATTCTGCAAGGTTGTCCATAAATCCATAAGATATACGAGGGGGTGGAGATCTTTTTTGTACAGCGCATGGGGAGGTATCCCAGATATCTCAATAATGTTCATGTCTGCGGAGTTTGATGGCCAGCGGAAGCGTTTAAACTCAGTAGAGTGTTCCTGGAGCCACTCTGTAGCAATTCGGGACGTGTGGGGTGTCGCATTGTCCTGCTGGAATTGCCCAAGTTCGCCGGAATGCACAATGGACATGAATGGATGCAGACGATCAGACAGGATGTCACCTGTCAGAGTCGTATCTAGACGTAGCAGGGGTCCCACATCACTCCAACTGCACACACCTCACACCATTACAGAGCCTCCAACAGCTTGAACAGTCCCTTGCGGACATGCAGGGCCCATGGATTCACGAGGTTGTCTCCATACCCGTACACGTCCATCCACTCGATACAATCTGAAACGAGACTCGTCCGACCAGGCCACATGTTTCATCAACAGTCCAATGTCGGTTTTGACGGACCCTGGCGTGGCGATAAGCTTTGTGTCGTGCAGTCATCAAGGGTACACGAGAGGCTCTTAGACTCCAAAAGCCCATATCGATGTTTGCGACCGAAACGTTGAAAGGTTCGCACGCTGACACTTGTTGATGGCCCAGCATTGAAACCTGCAACAACTAGCGGAACTGTTGCACTTCTGGCATGTTAAACGACTCTCTTCAGTCGTCCTTGGTCCTGTTCTTGTGGGATTTTGTGTTTTACCTGATTCCTGATATTCACGGTACATTCGTGAAATGGTCTACGGGAAAATCCCCACTTCATCGCTACTTCGGAGGTGTCGGAGATGCTGTGTCCCGTCGCTCGTGCACCTACCTTAACACCGCGTTCAAACTCACGTCAGTGTTGATAGACATCCATTGTAGGAGCAGTAATCGATCCGATAACTGCGCCAGACACTTGTTGTCTTATATAGGCGGTGGCGACCGCAGCGCCGTATTCTACCTGCTTACATATCTCTGTATTTGAATAAGTATGCCTATACCGATTTCTTTGCCGTTTCAGTGTATCTACTAACACAAATATTGTAGTGTTACCGATATCTAAACAAATATCACTATCAATTCAAGTGCGCAGGGTCCGTAGACTGCAATGACGCATGACGGCTATACTGTGTTCTGGATTTGTGATGTAGGGGCGGGAGCGAGAGAATGCTAGCAAGCTTTTGAATCCCTGCAACTCATGTTTGTCGCATGGAGGCACTCCTGCTATCAGTTGAATCCAGTGCTGCCAGACAGAGATAGGTTTCTCGCAGCATCGAATACATGGCTATTTTTAAGACTGGCGGGAATTATAAATTATACACGGGGGATTTTTATATTAACTTCGAGTATAAGACACACCTCAATTTTGGAGGTAACTTTTTGAAGAAAGAAGTGCGTCTTGACACGGCGGCTAGTCAGTAACCTTGGGCCTTCAAGGTATGTTCAGGGTGGGGTTTTTTTTATAGGTCGTAAAATACGGTTAGTTAAACACGTAAAATGTCAGTTATACTTCGAGCAAGTTTTATCATATTGTCTTACTGACGACTGCTGGCATAACAACGTTTTATAGCAAAAGTAACAAACATGTTCCCTTTGTACGTATACAAATGAGCTCAACTACACATTACTAAAACCTGCTGCTTACTCATGTGGTACCATCTCGGTGCACTCCCCGTGTTAAGCCACAGATAGCTTCGTGTGTTAACTCTGCCCAACTGTAGCAGTGAAAATAACACATTTCTGATAAGCAACAAGGTAGGTGAAGGCAGAAATGTTGCAAGTTGACGTAGAAAAACGTGTTTTGTATGAGATTCGAATGGGTTATTCAGTGAGGTGACAAAAGTCATCGGATACCTCCTAACATGGTGTCGGATCTTCTTTCGCCCGGCATAATGCAGCAACGTGGCGCGTACTCAACAAGTCGTTGGCATACTGCCTCTGTAGCCGTCCATAATTGCAAAAGTGTTGCCAGTGCAGGATCTTGTGCACGAACTGACATCTCGATTCTTTCTTTCTTTTGCTTACGCCGTAGGCCCGCAGTGATCGCAGGGTCGGTGTGGTTAGAATGGATTTGGCAAGGTTAGTTTTAGGGGTGGCCGGATGCCCTTCCTGCCTCCATCCTGTACTCCCAGGGATGGAATCAGTGTACCCCAGCTGTCTGCATCTAGTGTAAATCGTGAAACAGTGCGAACGTGTTGCAAATGTCTGCTACGCGTGTAACTGAGGCGGAACGTGGGGACCAGCGCGGTATTCACCTAGCGGGATGTGGAAAACCGCCTAAAAACCTCATCCAGGCTGGCTGGCACACCGGCCCTCGTCGTTAATCCGCCGGGCGGATTCGATCCGGGGCCGGCGCGCCTACCCGAGTCCATGAAGCAGCGCATTAGCGCACTCGGCTACCCTGGCGGATCGAACTGACATCTCGATTATATCTCATAAATGTTTGACGGGATTCAAGTTGGGCGATGTGGATGACCAAATCTTTCTCTCGATCGTTTGGAATGTTCTCAAACCAGTCGTGAACAACTGTGGCCCTGTGACATGACATCATTGGTTGGGAATATGTAGTCCGAACTGGCTGCAGATGGTTTCTAAATAGCCGTACATAACCATTTCCAGTCAATGATCGGTTCAGTTGGACCAGAGGACACAGTCCACGCCATGTAAACACAGTCCACACCATAATGAAGCCACCACAAGATTCCACAATACCTTGTTCACAATTTGGGTCAATGGCTTCGTGGGGTCTGCGCCACACTCGAACTACTATCAGCTCTTACCAGCTGAAATCGGGACTCATCTGACTAAGACATAGTTTTCCAGTCCTCTAGTATCCAACAGACATGGTTATGAACTCAGGAGAGGCACTGCCTGTAATGTGGTATTCTTGGCACACTCTTGGCGCTGCGTGCCTCGGAATATTGAATTTCGTAATGACTTCCGAAATGGAATGTCCCATGCGTCTACCTCCAACCCATTCTGCGTTCAAAGTCTGAGAATTCCCGTCGTACATTCGTAATCACGCCGGAAATATTTTCACACGAATCATCTGCCAGCTCCGCCAATGCACTACTATACCTTTATACTTCGTGTAAGCGATTCTACGGCCATCAGTATATGTGCATATCGCTATCCAATGACTTTTACCACCTCAGATGTGGCACAGGTGTCAGATGTGACAACCCTTAGGCAGTACATTATGGGCGTTTTTTTTTTCGTGAATGATAATTTTATAGCTCACTTATACTAACAGTAACACTGAAACTAAAATTTTTGTTTAAATTACGAAATGAAACTCACTTTTATACACTCTGGATAAACTGTCCAACCACCGTACCTTAATTTTTTGACCCTTGTTTGTTTGCTTAAACAATCTTAGACGAGGTTAATCAGTACTGCGTATGTCCCAAATGACGTTTATTGAACAGTTCTTATCATTAACGCTTTAAGAACTCTACATTGAAGCCAGAGGACTAAACTCTGCCGTTTTGGTTGAACATAGATACGCCAAAATACGCTGACATTGCCTGGATGAACGTCTGGAATGTTAAAAACCAAAGATTTTAATCGCAGACGCCCAGTGTTCCTTCAAAGAGCCAAATGCAGTCTCTGGTCTACTTCTGTGGACGATGATAAAGTACAGAGAACAATTATTAAGAATATATGTGAACGAAAATCGTGGACTGAAGCTGCTTACTCCTGAATCAGAGATTGGGTGTGTAATTAATTTGCGTTTTTCATTTTTTACTAGGTCTAGTAACTGTATGTTTGAGGTAGTCTTGTACTTCGATAGTTAATCTGATTTCAGCGTTTATTGATAGTGAAAATGAAGAGAGCACTATTCTACGTTCCGGTGGAGGCCGTTAAACGATGTTTCTTTCAGAATGAAACAAATGCACTCATACAGAATTTGCAACTAACTTACACAGTTAGACAATAAAACTATGCGGAGAGTCGCCATAGCAGTTTATTCTACAACTGAATTGCTAATTTCAATTTACAAAAAATTCACAGAATTAAGGTATACAGGGTGAGTCACTAACTGTTGCCACCAAGAATAACTCCGAAAGTTTGAGAGGAGCTGAAAAATTTGTGGGAAAAAAATTGCATGGGACAACGGGGGCCAAAATATGATGTTGGTTTTTTTGTTGCGAGGTGGGGTCGCTTCAGAGATATGAAGGTCAACTTCGTTTTTTTAAATGGGATGCTATAGTTTATTTTCTCATAGTAGCTATCGAGACGAATCCAATGATGAGTAACAGCACGGTCTTTGAAGGTCAACGAAGGTTACAAAGGTGGTATATATACTGTACGTCCATTTACAGAAGGTGTTCGAGCGAGGCGGCGCAGTGGCTAGCACACTGGACTCGCACTCGGGAGGACGACGATTCAATCCCGCGTCTGGCCATCCTGATTTAGGTTTCCCGTGATTTCACTAAATCGCTCCAGGAAAATGCCGGGATCGTTTCTTTCAAAGGGCACGGCCGACTTCCTTCCCCGTCCTTCCCTAATCCGATGAGACCGATGACCTCGCTGTCTGGTCTCCTCCCCCAAACAACCCAAACCAAACAGAAGGTGAAACTTCCTTGCAGGAAGTTCATATCGGCGCACACTCAGCTGCAGAGTGAAAATCTCATTCTGCAAACAGAAGGTGTTCGAAGTGATGATCATTGGTATCAATGCAGTGCTGCAATCTTCTTATCGTGGGCTGAGTGGTATTCCTTATCACATCGGCACTTATCGAAGCACATGCTGTGACAATTCTCTCTCGCATATCTTCAGGTGTAGTTGGAACGTCCTTATGAACAATGACTTTTACGAATCCCCATAAGAAAAAATCCAGAGACGGCAAGTCTGGCAAACGAGCCGTCCACGACACATCTCCTCCGCGTCCCATCCTACGATTTGGGAATTGCCTCTGTTGCTCATTTCTAGCCATCAGCAAAAAAATGTGCAAGGCACCTTCGTGTTGATACCACATTCTGTTTCTTGTTCTTAAAGGTATTTCTTCCAATAACAGACCTAATGTTTCTTGCAGGAATGTGGTGTACTTCCTACCATTAAGATTTCTTTCGATGAAATAGGGGCCTATAATTCTGTCCTCCAGAATCCCACGCCATACGTTCACGGACCACGGTTTTTGGTGTGCAACTTGCCGCAGCCGACATTCATTTTCAGGTGCCCAATCATGCATGTTATGCAAATTCACATTTCCATGGTTCGTAAACGTAGCCTCGTCAGTAAGTAAAATCAAATTAATGTATGTGTAATCTCTCTGGATCTGAAATCGAGCCCATCGGCAGAATTCAATGTTACGCATGCAATCCGTACCAGTTGGCTGGCTCTGAGCACTATGGGACTCAACATCTGTGGTCATCAGTCCCCTAGAACTTAGAACTACTTAAACCTAACTAACCTAAGGACATCACGCACATCCATGCCCGAGGCAGGATTCGAACCTGCGACCGTAGCGGTCACGCGGTTCCAAACTGACGCGCCTAGAACCGCACGGCCACACCGGCCGGCCGTACCAGTTAATTCTTGGTGGAGACTGATATGGTAAGAACGATATTTATGGCGATGCACAACACAAACAACACCACTCTGGCTCATGCCAGATTCCCTTGCGATTTGACGCGAACTAGCACAAGGATCTCGAACCACAGTGGAAAGAGTACCAATTTCCGTTTCTTTAGAAACTTTCCTTTGCCGGATATCTTTAGAATGCGTTAAAGATCCAGTTGTTCTCAATTTATCACAGACATATTTAAATATAGGACGTGTAGGGTGAGTACGTCGAGGATATATTTCAGCGTATAAGTCTCTAGCTCTCAATGAATTTCGTTGGCATCCTCCGTAAATGAGAAGCATATCAACTTGTTCTTCGAAGGAATACATCATTCACATTCGCTTGATTCGACGATAGTAAACTTACCGTTCCTATTAGTGTTGTATTGCGAAACCGTCGAATGGTGTTTGCATATCAATGGCACGTTAGATGGATACGCCGTATTCGGCGAATATTTGCTATTTGCGCGATATATGAGAGAGAATTGTCAGAGCACGTCCTTCGGTAAGTGTGCTTCGATAGGTGCCGAAGTGATAAGAAATACCACTCAATCAATAATAATAAGATTACAGCAGTGCATTGATACCAATGGTCATCACTTCGTACGCCTTCTGTAAATGGACGTTCATGCCACCTTTGTAACCTTCGTTGACCTTCAAAGACCTTATTGTACATCATTGGATTCGTCTTCATAGCCGCTATCAGAAAATAAGTACGGAACTATAGCATCCCATTTTAAAAAAACGAAGTTGACCTTCATATCTCTGTCGCGACCCCATCTAGCAACAAAAAATGAACGTTATATTATGGCACCCGTTGTCGCATGCAACATTTGTCCCACAACATTTTCAGCTACTGTCATATTTTCGGAGTTATTACAGGTGACAATAGTTAGTGACTCACCCTGTATAACTGATATTCGAAAATGTATGACGACCGTATTGTATTATTCAAAACCAGTCTTTTGTTTTTTTCCCTTTGTACGTCCTTGTCTTAGATATCAGTACATTAAAGGCTCTTCGCGAGTTAGAGGGTGCCTAGTTCCTTCAACTGTCTCTCTCAATGGGACGTTGGTACTCATCTTCGTTACTTTCTTAGTTCGTTCTATTGCACCAAACCGAGCGAGGTGGCGCAGTGGTTAGCACACTGGACTAGCATTCAGGAGGACGACAGTTCAAATCCACGTCCAGCCATTCTGATTCAGGTTTCCCGTGATTTCCCTAAATCGCTTCAGGCAAATGCCGGAATGGTTCCTTCGAAAGGGCACGTCCGATTTCCTTCCCCTTTCGTTGCTAATCTGAGCTTGTGCTCCGTCTCTACTGACGTCGTTGTCGACGGGACGCTAAACGTTAATCTCTTCCTACTCTATTGCGTCAAGTAGTCTTTTGTCTGCGCGAATCAGACATTTTAGAGAAATTATAAAAAATAGCACTTAGTATAAGTTAATTGCTTTGGTCCCTAGTATTGTTCTCTACGATTCACACTATGGACTCCTTTGTACGTCTCAGGGTCATCACAGACATTTCCCAACTGCAGTCAGTAGAGATAAGCAAAACGTGCTCGTCATTTTTTGTTCATACTGTACATATGTAGTTCTTAGACTTCTTTCTATTTCGGGTCTCTTTCCTCAGGATCTTTCTGCTGTATTTAGAGGCAACTTTTTCTTGTTTTCCACTACTTTTTCTATATACGTATGCATTTTCTTTGCTATAGGCCGCTATTCTCATTACATGGCTATACTACTAGAGTTTAAGTATCACTCTTGTATCCACAACTAATTTAATAACAGCTTCTTGACTTTAAGTCTTCTGTTTTGTTTTAATCTTCCCTATTTTATGGCTCTTGGAAGCAATGAAAATCATTACGATGTTGGAGTGAACAATTTTTCTCTACCCGCAAGTCCATGTGTGGCCAGAGGAAACGCATATTCTACAGAAGTGTTGCAAACCAGTATCTAAAAACCGAAGGGTAATCGTCAATTTCATTGTTACTGGTGTACAGTTTTTCATATTGATATTTTCCTTACTAGTTCTCGCACCAGGGCATTTCACGATATATTCAAAATCATGTTTCTGCATTCTGGAAAAAGTACGTATGCAACATCAGCTCACAAGTTAAAGTTCCCTGCGCATGGTTGTTCATTGCTCTCCCTCACTTCCGTGTCCACACAGCAGCAACCTCTCGAGTGGAATCATTTTTTATGTCAATTAGTGTGCGTAATTTCGCTGCGTACACTCTGGTTTTCACATAACTGCTATAACAAGATATAACAAACCAGTGATTTGAGAGAAGATGGACGATACATAGTAGCGCTGTTCGTTATTGTCGCCTTCGCCATTTTCCGACTGCATGTGGAATGGAAGTATTTGAACTGAAAATAATGGGGCCAACGGCCTCGTCACAGTGGTAAAACAGGTTCCCGTCAGATCACCGAAGTTAAGCGCTGTCGGACAAGGCTGGCGCTTGTATGGATCACCGTCCGGGTCTGCTGAGTGCTGTTGGCAAGCGAGATGCACTCCGGCCAACTGAGGAGCTACTTGATTGACAAAAGCAGCGGCACCGGTCACGAAAACTGACAACAGCGGAGAGATAGTGTCCGATCGAAGGTCGATTTATAGCCGATGTCGAAGCTGAATAATCGGCTATCGCCCTAAACTTCGGCCGAACCAGAGAGTTTAACAGCTCCACGAAATTCCGTTCAGGTTTGGCAAAATGCGAATAAAATAATGACTTTTTAACCCTTTCGTGGGAAAAATTATTGAGCAGTTTTTTTTAATGAATGGACAGCAGATAGTTGTTAACAGATAGGTATATTTATCATACAGAATATCAGATTTGCTCCAATTGTGAAAGTGAGGTCACACAATAAGGTGGGAAGTATTCTTCCCACTGCCCTTCCTTGGAGTTAAATGACAAAAACAACTTTTTCAATATATGTCATATTTATTTGATAAATTTACTTCTCTTGTTACAATGATTGTTCACAATTACTTGCCATGAAATTTTCTGAAACATGGGTCTATGCAAAGTGGTATTTGAAAATGTGTACAAACACAGCGAGTGCTCTTTTCCGCAGCTTTGGTACTACAATGACGGCTCGTCCAGTAGGTTTCTCCTAAACTGGGTTGACATGACGAAAATCTTCAGGTACTTTACCCCTTTTTGCCGGAAAGACAGGTTTTTGTCCATGCCTTTTTTGGCACGAGAAGCCAGCGATCAATTGTGTGGCTAGATGGATCCTGTATGTGGGCTGATCATGCTGTCAACTTTCTCTTTTACTTATTTTCCACAGGATAAAACTGTTCACTGCAGCAACGTCCACCAGGAAATAAAATATTCTGTGCCACCATTTCACAGAACGTCTGCCAATAGCATACCTTTCTAGTAATTGATCAAACTTATCGACACGACCCATTATTTTGTTGTATTCTGCCACAACTTCAGGACAAAATGGTTCAAATGGCTCTGAGCACTATGGGACTCAACTGCTGAGGTCATTAGTCCCCTAGAACTTAGAACTAGTTAAACCTAGCTAACCTAAGGACATCACAGACATCCATGCCCGAGGCAGGATTCGAACCTGCGACCGTAGCGGTCTTGCGGTTCCAGACTGCAGCGCCTTTAACCGCACGGCCACTTCGGCCGGCTTCAGGACAAGAAATCTCTGTACTAGTACCATACTTGTTTTTCCTTTTCACTGTGGCTGTTTCTCATGGGTCATGAACTGAGGGCAGGAAAGTGACTGGACGGCTATCCACCCATTTTACTCCAGAAATGGCTCCTTTTGTTTCAAACTGGAATTCCCCTCGTTCCAATTTTACGTTTTCCTTCATAAATTTGGGTAAATCAAAAGTATTTACCTTATACTATAGCTTTGAGGAAAAAATCACAAAATGTCACGCAAACAGCACTGAAAGGCTCCTCGACAGAGCAACACTCAGCTATACAATGTCTCTGCGCGAAGGTACAGCAAAAACGGCGGGAACTTCCGACTGGAAGTAGCACCCTATACTGTTCACTAGGTAGTAGCACCATACAGAGGTGGGAACTGTAAATCCCATGGGACTAGGAGCGAGTTCATTGTAATGGGAAGCATGTTTCCCACGGCTCACGAAAGGGTTAAAAATATAATATAAAAAATGTAACGAGATGATTAAAATTATCTTGCATCCTGTAAGAAATAACAACACTTTGAAATAAACTCAATTTTAATATTTATTTACTTGAAAAATACTTGAACAATTACAGTTGGAAAAACACGTAATAATAGCCAAATGAATCTTAAATTTCCATTAGCGTTTTGATATCCATCAATGAAAAAGAACTGATAATCAAAATTAAACAGTCTTATGTTGTAACCTAAAAATAATAATTTGTCCACATTTTCGTCAATCAAGTTAGATCACCTGTCCACATATATCTCTCTCGCTGCGCTGAACAATTGTTCACTAGGAACACTAGTAGGAGGGGCAGGTAAACGTTTAAGTGTAGTTGAGCGTAGATAAGTATATGGACTAGAAGTCCATTCCTCAGAAGTAACGCGGATCTACTCGTATTAGAGTTGAAATCAATAAATGCGGTGCATTTCTTGAGTAAGAAAATCTCCTGTTAACGGGCTCGCACAACTGAGTCTTGAGCAATTTTACATTTTGCAAGATCTTCCTCTCTGTGGTCGATTTTGAATTAAGCTTGACGATCAACAGTATTGTTAAAGATACTGACGAAGAGTCACTTGAAATATGAAGTGTTGCTTGATGAGAGAACTTGAGTACCGTTGTACATTAGTTTACTTGCATCCATTGTTCTGCAGTTGGCAGTATTATCTCACCGCTTTCTGTGAGGTATAAATTGATAGCAGTTTTTTGTTCAACGAGTCTTTCCAACATTAAAAAAAAGGTTCAAATGGCTCTGATCACTATGGGACTTAACATCTGTGGTCATCAGTCCCCTAGAACTTAGAACTACTTAAACCTAACTAACATAAGGACATCACACACATCCATGCCCGAGGCAGGATTCGAACCTGCGACCGTAGCGGTCACGCGGTTACAGACTGAAGCGCCTAGAACAGCGCGGCCACACCGGCCAGTTCCAACATTAAATAAGTGCTATTCCAGCGGGTTTCGACATCAAAAATCTAAATGTGTTTGGGTAAGTCGCATGTTTCTTGAAACTTGTTTAAATATCGCGAAGCTTGTTCACATCTTTTCAAACGTCCTACAATTTTTCTATATTTTTTATATTACATCCATTACAGCAGCGTCTTTGAATCATAAATAATTAGCTGTAGCGTATGACCTACTCATCCAATATACGCAAAGTTTCCACAACGCATGGCTGCTTGCATATTAAAAGCATTGTCGCAGGTACCCATGTCGATTTTATTTGTTAAATTAAATTCGGGACTAATTTGACTAAGTTTCTTTGAAATATGCTGCCCTGTGTGATCTTGTTCCAAGATAATGGTTGCCAGTTTAACTTTTTGCCTTTTAGAGCTTTAATTAAGTGGCCTGTGCAACTCAACAATGAGCATGTCTTTGCTGGATTACTCCATGTGTCAGTGGTAAAGCTGACATATTTCCTTTAGTTTCTCGTACGTCGCTGGTATTAAAGTCGTTCTAAAGTATTTCTCAGATTTTCCCTCTACCTGGATAGAGTGTCAGGGTCAGTCAAATTGAGCCTATGAAATGCATCTCCTTCAACAACGTTGTATGGCAGAATGTCAACGATAATGAGATCCATAATACTTTCATCGATTCACAACGATATCGAATGATTATCAGGCCACGGCGGAGCAACTTTTTTCCCAATTACATCCGGCAAAGTAGGTAGTGTGACTACCTTTTTGTCTTGCGAAGAGTTAAATGTCTGGTCCCTATTTGATCAAACTATGGTGTTTTTCATTTATCTTACAATAAGCTGCCCATTCATTTTATGAAGTTTCGACCAATGATTTCTAATATTTGTAATGGTCTGTTCTTTTTGGATAAAGCAGTTCCAAGCGACAGTGATTTAATACACACTTTACAAGTTGCGATATGTTTTTCCAAAAATATTTCCAGATGGGATTTAGTCTCACAGAAGCCACTATGTACCTGAAGGAAAAAATAATAAACAATCACACCAACTATCTCGAGCCCGAATCTAAGCCGAAGCTTTTAATATGGCCAGTAAACAACATAATAAACGCACTTAAATACATAGAAAAATCCATGCTATTGGTGTAAATGCTAGTGCTCATCATACCCAAATTTACCTAGGGGCTTCGAACCCACAACCCCTAGGCTTAGTAAAAAAAAAATGGCTCTGAGCACTATGGGACTTAACATCTGAGGTCCCCTAGAACTTAGAACCACTTAAGCCCAACTAACCTAAGGACATCACACACATCCATGCCCGACGCAGGATTCGAACCTGCGACCGTAGCAGTCGCCGGTTCCGGACTGAAGCGCCTAGAACCCGGCGGCCACCGCGGCCGGCTAGGCTTAGTAGTTCCGAACGCGAGCCACTAGATCAGAGAGGCCGCGAATATGAACTTTCGATTAATTAAAAAAAAAGTGCACGTATAAGGTTACGGTCACAGTGCAACCGACGTCAGCCGTCAGATTATTTTCGACAGACGTCGATCGATATCTTCGGGCGATTGGGTAGTCACAGAGTTTCTGACCGAATTGGTCGATTACACAGGTTTCCGTATGTTCGGTTCGCATCAGTGAATGTGGTCAATGAAATGGGTATTCCACAACAAGTTTTACACTAAAATACAAATTAATAAAGGCAAGGCAATTCGTGTCGACGAGTTATTCTTACTAGAAAAACAAGAAGAAAATCCTGTGCGCTGTTTCAACTTCTCTAAAATTACAAGTTTCTTAGGTATTTGAAAAGTTAATTTCTTATGATTACCAATATCATTTTTTATTGTTCTCATTTTTCAGGACTACCTGTTGAGGCAGGAGGTAACTGCATGTCTTGCGAATTTATTGTTCGTCTTAAAACTCTCACGAACAGCAGCCAACGATGTAGAAACAAAATACACATTTTTTTTTCAAAAAGAAAATATGTGAGGCGAACAAATACGCCATTTCACGTACTGCTCAAACTATCTGGTTGAATAAAAAGGTGTAACATCCGAGTATCTGGCGTCGTTAACATGTAAGTACGTAAGGATAAAGAAAAAAGAACTTAGTATTTTGGTTCTTGTTTGTAGCAGTACAATACGCAACTCGACACATATATGACAGATACAAGCCCTCTTCTAACCAAACAAATGCTCTGTGGTTCAAAATTAACAATTTTTTTCGGTAGCTTACAGATAACTTGTCGTATTAGGACTCAAAACTCTTCATTCTTAAAGTGAACAATGACGTAAGATCCTAACATTCCAAAATATAAATGTAAAGTGGCACAAGAAGAATATTTTGAGCAGCATTTATTTTCAGAAATTAAATAGAATATAGTGCCTACTGTCGCTTGTAGAACAGTGACGCCCACGTGAAAAGTTGTAGCATTTAGAATACTGATCTGAATACTTTTTCGCAGAGATTATGCAGAGTGCTTTTTGAGATTAGTTTCTCTGAAAATTAAAAAAAAAATGTCGCACAAAATACTTGCAAAATCTAACCGGATCCCACAGCGAGGAACGAGGGCCGGCCATGTGAAAAATCGGTACAGCGAAAATACTAATATGTATTTTTTTTTAGTAGAGGTTAAACGGGGTACTTGTTGAGATTTATTTTTAAAAAAAACCAAAAGGAAGACATACGCATTCGGTAACAAGCGAATATGATGCGAGTTAAAACAATCTAAATGTACATGTCCAACTTTGAGAAATATCGCACGCATATAAACCTAACGAACATAGCTTGTAATGTTTCTCCAGTTCCCCGAGCTGTGGGGGACACGCGGCCAGGGGTAGCGAAAACAAAGGCCGCTGCGTAAGAAGAGAATGGCTTCCTCGAAATACTGTCAACACGCACGCAGTTTGGGCTTCGAATTCCTCGCTTGCTGTGGTGTAAATAGCATTAAAGTATTAAAAAAACGGGTTTCGTGAAAGCGTTAACCATAAGATGTGGTACATATTTATATCTATAATACAAAACAAAGAAAAAAATTAAATCCTGCTAAGACACGATTATTCAGTGAGTGATACACTGAAAGCCATGTAAATAATTAGTTTGATACTCAGAACGGGTACAATCATTAACAAGTCAATCTCAGTCACTACATAGTCCACTGCGCACTGAACGGCTGTTCATTATAGTGTCGCACACTGCAAATTGCTTTCATTGGCAGCAGTGCTTAGAGCTACGGAATATTCCGGATTCTGCCGACAAGCTCCGACAGGAGCTGAGAGAGCTCAGGAAACCAGTTAGACATTGGTCATCAGGGTGGAGTTGATGGCAAAGGAGACAAAGAGGAGAATCCGACAAACCGATGTTGTTCGGTCACTGTTTTGTGTCAAATTTCCTGTTGACCATGTGATACCACATTGCCCGGACGTTCTTAGGGAGGAAGGTCTGGTGGATGGTACTCCACACTATGGGCCACTAGTGTAACTGTAGTCGATGAAATAGGGCGGAAGGTGAGACCAATGAGGCGCAATGTGCCACGAGCTCCCAGTGGTAAGGTGGAGGCAGGCAGGAGGACTTCAAGCAAGCTGTGTGTTAAGGATGTGCCCTGTCCATTCCACTGTCTTCTTATAGTATTCGCATACAAGGCTGCAG
Organism: Schistocerca serialis cubense; assembly: GCF_023864345.2. Taxonomy (NCBI): domain Eukaryota; kingdom Metazoa; phylum Arthropoda; class Insecta; order Orthoptera; family Acrididae; genus Schistocerca; species Schistocerca serialis. Next base: position 790,095,746 of record NC_064639.1, on the reverse strand, counting down.
CTCACCTGCAGACGTTGACGAGTCCGAGACCACCATTCCATGAGGGCAGCTTAAGTGTCTCACAACGAACTTTAACCATGGAGCCAGCTGCAAGATAACAGACAAGTACCACCTGAAGGTTGCGCCCAATGGCCGTCGGCAGAGTGAGCACTTGTGCGAGGTGGACCGATTTTGATGACACATAACAATTAAGGAATTCAACGCGATGATGTATGTCCTGGCGACGCAAGAGGTTCTGCTGGACGTCGTTGCGGATGACATGTAACAGGTGACATAAATTCGTTACGGCTGTGCGTGTGATGGTGGGGATAAGAGTGACGACGAGATACCGGAATGTCCACACTAGCGACAGGGATGCTGCTTCACCTTCCTGGTGGCCTCGTCCGACGTACGTCGTAGAAGATTTGGTGGCGTTCGTGGCACTGCCCGCAGCAACCCCATAACGCGTAATCAATTCGAGGACTGGTCGAATCTCGGAGCCGAAATGGACGAGGAGGAAGTCATCTGCGTATGCCCGGCAGCGAAAGGTGTGATGTTGTAGGGAGAGTCCAGGGAGATCGGTCGTCAGGTCCCCAAAGAGGGCCTCGAGGGCAACAGCAACAGGAAGGTGAGATGCATATCCGGCCTGCCACCGAAAACAGGAAACCGTGGCGCACTGTAATGAAGACGCTATCTAAATCCATAGCGACGACCACTGCATGGAGTCTGCAGATAGCCGCGGCAGTGTCCTGTGGCAGTCTGTACGTTAACCTGTCCCCCCAGGCCTCTTTTGCTCGGAGGAGAGGACACGAGGGAGTATTGTCCAGAGACACATTGCCAGTAAGTAGGCGAAGATCTTATAATCTGCACTGAGTAGGGTGAGCAGTCTATAGTTTGTGAGTGTCGAACCGGGGGGCTGGTTTGTGCATCAGAATGATAATGCCCGCAACAAAGGTGGGTAACACTGCTTTATGAGATGTAATCAGTTCTTGGAACATAGTCGTCCACCATGTTGCCACAAGCTCCTGGCAGGTTTAGTAAAACTCAGCCAGTAAGGCGTCTAAACCGGGCGATTTGTTTCACTGCACCCTTATCGACTGCGTCGTTGGCATCGTCTCGTGTGACCGCCGCTGTTAAAGTATCCTCCTCTGTGCGGGTGAGAGCGCACATGACGTAATGCAAGATGGAGTCATTCTTCGGCATCGGCATCTTCTCCCCTGCAAGTACATCGGTAGTGTTCAACGAACGCGATAACGATGTCATTCTGATTGGTCGCTTGTGAGTCACGAGGCGTGACAGAGTGTCGATGAGCTGTCGCCGACGCCGTTGTTCATCAGGCTCTACATGATGCATGGATGGAATTTCAAATTCCATCTGATCTTGGAGTCACGTCTGGTCACCACCCCCTGAAGTTTCTGGCGTGCCACACAATTATCCTCGCCTTACCTCTTTGCCATTCCATCTGGTTGTCTGGGCCTGACGGCTTAGCGTCAAGATCTCGGAGGACAGCATAATAACAGTTGATGGTATTACGACGCCATTCGGCTAAGAGGCGATGAGTGAATCGATCTCCATCTTGTTACCGAGGGTTGGTTCAAATGGTTCAAATGGCTCTGAGCACTATGCGACTAAACTTCTGAGATCATCAGTCGCCTAGAACTTAGAACTAATTAGACGTAACTAACCTAAGGACACAACACACATCCATGCCCGAGACAGGATTCGAACCTGCGACCGTAGCGGTCGCTCGGCTCCAGACTGTAGCGCATAGAACCGCACGGCCACCGAGGGTTGGGTCAGTGGCTGGCAGCGTTGTTACCGTCAGAGCGGGGTCGATGGCCGACCGAGGCGACGGGCAGTCTGAGGCGCCCTCCATTGGGGTAGGATGTGGCTCAGTTGTGGAGTCCTGTCGTCGTTGCGAGGTGACAAGAGAAGGAAGAGCCGCGGTGTAGGTCACCGGTAGCACCATAGTTTGCGACGCGGGTGGTCCGTCGGCGGTTGGAAGTTGCGTAAGGCACCATTGTAGGCATTCGGATCTAAGGTGCCCTTCTTTGCTACATGCGGAACAGGTCCGAGGCTTGCCGTCATACATAATTATTACTCGGCCATCTGCTGATCTGTAGACAGGAGGGGACGTGGCTATGAAGATCATGGGTGGCACCGTTTATGACAGGATATGTGTGAGACTGCGTCCATTCCTGCGCAGTATGGATTTGGGCTGTCCAGTACCATCCTAGTACCGCAACGACTTCCTCTGCAGGAAATTCGAAAACGCGTACCGTGCGCATACCTGAGCCTATGTGGTCGATGGTCACCGTCCCGACTTTGCCGTCAGCGCGACAGAAGCGGAGTCCCTGTTTGCTTTGACGTAGGATGCGATCGGTGGAGCGTCGTTACCGATTTTAACATAGACTGTGCTGTTCAAGATCGGTAAGTGTATTCCTATGATGTCCGTCGTCGGGATCTTCACTTCATCTCGCAGAAAACGCTCTACCTCGATTGGGTAGGGCATGGTCACTGCAGAAAGTAAATCGAAGTGTAGATTTACGGCAACGGTTCGCCATGTATCGTAAACGCTAAGACAGCACGTAAACAACGGCTGTCAGAATATAAACAAAGCGAGATCTCTCTCTCTGCACACGGAAACAATAGCTTGTCCGCTCTGTTGCCCTGCCAAAGGAAGAGTGACCTCGGCCACGGAGGCGGGTTGTTAAAAGAATTTATTTACATTTCAGGACAGACGTACAGTTCTTACTGTATACAACATTTACAGACAGTAGAAACCCATACAACGACAGTTAAAGAGCTTACGCATACCTCTTGTGACGTCGGGACACAAAAACGTAGCACAAGGCCTCTGATCAAGTATTGGAGCCCCATGCAACAATCTGTTCGGCCAAATGTTTTTTTTTTTAAGATAGATTGCTGATTGCGTATCTTATTCTATAAATCAGGAGTTGTCAACCTTTTTACCTATCGCCTACTTTTGATTCTGTATTATTAGTAAAATTTTGTGACCGTCCACCGGTTCCTCAGAAATTGTGACTGATAAGGTAGGGAACTCACTTTACAAAATTTACAAAGCCGAGTTACATTAAGTTAAAAAATGTAATAGTAGCTACTTACCAAATACTTCATGACAAAAGTTTGTGAAAATGTAAAGAAAATGTTTTAAGACCCCTACCGTTTACTGTCTGCCATGAAAACTGGAACGCCCGTTAGTGGGTAGTAGGGACCGCAGCTTTAAATGTTCATGCCATTATCGTAAGCAAATTTAAACAATGTGACAGCCTTTTTGTGTTCTACAACATAACAAAACTTGGGCTCCAGAACACAAAAATTTTTTTAGAATAAAGAGAAAGATGCAGGCGACTGGAATTGGTAAGGCCTCTTCTGGTACAACACAGGCTCTTAGGAGTAATCAAAAAGATGATTATCAATCAGAAACAGCAGTACGAATTTTACTTACTCTCAAACACAATAGAGTTTTATAAATTCAGTGAGATGTTTTTGAAATAGTTCATTACACATTCACTATTGAAGTAGTAACGTTACACAGAAAAAGTGCGCCTACATTTCACATATTCTCTTGAGATCCACATCTGTCGGTCTTTAAGATAAATCATTTCAATATCAACCAATTCATTCTACGGCAGAGTACCGCTACTTCACTGTCTACTTCACAGTCGAAGTCAGGCTTCATCCGGTGCGTCCAGTGGCTCGTCTGTGCAGGACACGAGGTTTTCCTCGTCAACCTTCGCATGCTCCTCAAGAAATTCTTTGGCATACAAGATACTGTTGTTGACCTGTACTGGCTGTCACAGTGTAGAAGAGGTTTTTGTAAGACAAGTGGTCTAGAGGGAAAGGGAGGAGGGGGTGGTCCCTCATAACACAAATGCAGACGGTCCCAAAACTGTCCCGATATGCTCAAAATCACCATATTAGTAACCAGTCACTAAATTTTATGTGTTTTTGTTTACGATCTGTTCGCAGGATTTGCTTCATTGTCAGGATAGGACTTTGTATGTTGGGCTCAAGTTTATTGTTTCTTCGTGGGAAACAGACTTTGTAAGTAGGTAATGTGTTAAATGCACTACTGCTGAGGAAAGTGCACAGCTGAGGTCATAGGACTGCAGATATTTCGACATCTTTAGTTTCCCGGGAGTACTGCATATGATGTACACATCAGAACTGCCATTTGACTATGGAGAAAAGTATCAGAAACGTATGGTAAATTAAAAACTTAAAATTTAATGATTGGTTGCTTTGTGTTTTTATTTGTATTAGTTTAGCTTTGAATAACCGTTTCTTCACATCGACGTTGATTATTTATCGACCCCGCTGCTGAGAACTGCAGTCAGCTCGATGAGAGGCGGTCATCCTTCACACTGTAAGGGATCCGTGATCCCACGAACATAGATGCTAGTATCCGACACCAAGGTCGATAGCAGACAGGAGTCGATTGTCGAGTGCTGCAGGAGGCTGTGAGACGAGTGTCGAGTGAGAAGTGGTGTTGGAGAGACGGGCAAGAATGGTGGTTGAGTGAGTAGTAAACGGTAAATTCACCGGTGTATGACAAATGAGCGCGTCCCCCTGATCGTCGTGGGGTGGACCCTCATCGATACCGATTCGCGAGTGATATGAAACCAAAAGTGACAAGTGCCGAATTACGTGTTTCGCGTCAACCGCGTCCGCCAGCAACAACCGTGGATTGCAGTGAGGATTGTTGTGAATGTTAACCGTCATCATTGCGTGTGACGAAGTACCTAAAATCAGCAACCAGTAAAAGATATAACTGTGATTAGATGTGTAAGGCGAAGGTAGCAACTGCCTCAGAATTTGTGTGTTAGTAGAAAATGCATATCAATTTGTACATCGCAATCTTTATGGTCTTTAATGATAGACAAACTTTCAATCATGAACTATTCCCTCTCAGAACAGCCGCACTCGGTTGAGATACCCCCGAAACCACAGCAGAAATACCGATAGCCTTTCATCCGTTAAGCACAATGTCATATAATCATAATAATTAACTGTTTGGCGGCTTCGGTAAAATACATAAAACCCAATAAAGGAATTTAAACGTGGGTGTTTCAACACCTTCCAATGAACTATGCATTTGATGGTCATCATTGTTACCTCTTAATGGTTCATTGTCTCACACTACATCTCTCATGTGAAGTATGTCGCTTTCCAGGTTTTTTTGAGTAGTCCCTGTGTTGTAATGTAGTCCTTTGGTATGACTCTCACAAGATGCGTTTAAGTTAAAGTTGAATTAATCGAAATTATATCTGAAAATATCGTTTTGTGGCAATGGTGCCCAAGGAAATAAGAAATATGTCTCCAAAGATGTTTATTTAAGACTAAAGATTACAAACAATTAATACCACAGTGCTAAATACATGCAGTGCAAATAAGGAGAGAAACGAATTCAAGAATAAATAACATCTAGCCTAGAAGAAATAGCATTTAGCTTAGAATAACCTTGCCATAGGACAGAACAGGGCCGTAGGCCCTGGCGGAAGGAGCGGCGGACACTGCAGGCCCAGAGTATGCCGCTCTGGTAGCCTGTTGAGGGGCAGGGGCGGCCCTGGCGGCAGGGGCGGCCCTGGCGGCAGGGGCGGGGGCGGCAGCGGAACCTGCGGGGGCGGGGTGGGTGCCCGGCTGGCGGTGCACGACGGCGTTGAAGCCGTTGACCGGATCGGCGGTGTAGTCGACGGTGCGGATGGAGCCGTCCGGCTCGGCCAGGCTGTAGCTGCCCTGGACGACGTCGCCGTTGCGGGTCTCCTGCTGGTTCTTGGAGTCTCCGGTGATGGAGTCAGACACGCTGTAGCCGTAGCTGTACTGGGGATTGGGGTCGTACTCTGTGGCGATGGTAGCAGGCGCAGCGGCGGCGACGGGGGCGGGGGCGGGGGCAGCTCTGACGGCGGGGGCAGCAGCGACGGCCTGGGCGAACCTGGCGACGGGGGCGGCGACAAAGGCGGGGGCGTAGCTGCCAACTGGGGCAGCGGCAATGGCCGGGCCGTAGCTGCTGATGGGGGCGGCGTCGATGGTGGGGGCGGCGTAGGCGGGCGCGGCGAAGGCGGCACCGGGAGCGACGATAGCGGGCGCGCCCAGGTACCCGGCGTGTGCCACGGCCGCCACGGCGGCGAGGACGATCAGCTGCGGCAGTCATGCAGTGGCTACTTTACCATATTGTTAACAAAAGTGTGTCCATTATCCATCATAAGAAAAAAAATCAATAGGTGCTCTCTGTCTGTCTGCACCTTGTCTTTCTGTTTGGGCTTTATTATGTGGAACCATTGGGATCATAATTTTTGTCTTTTTCATAACAGAGAGCTGTGCAATACTGCACATCTAGGCTGCGTTCCATAATAGCTGAGACTAGAGTTGTGCTATATCGAAACTGCTGTTCGGTAGTTTTGGAGCAGTACAAAAATGGCGTAGTAAATTGTAGGATTATTAATAGTATTTTTAGCATTGGTAGGAAAAGAAAGATAAACGAATGTGCAAGAGAGAAACCGGGAGGCACCGACTTCTCTATGTTTTGTTTGTTTGTTTAGCTGTTTCCTTTGCACATAATCAGAAACACACATCATTCAGTGTTAGTCCATTATATATTTTATATCTTTACAGAATACAGATTGCATTTTATAAGCAATAAAAATTACTTGATCGCCTAGCTTCTGCGCTCTGTGCATTTATGCAACAAAAGCAATAACTATTGGTGCAAGTACAGTTTACATGCACAGACATAAAATATATGTAGATAAGAATTGTTGTTATTTTGTACTCAATAGAACATTCTTCATCATGATGAAAGGCAAGAGTTTTCTTTTATTGTTGATAAATGCGGAAGTTGTTTATGAATAACAGAAACACGTTTTATATAAGTATGCCGATGTATTAAAGAGATGCTTGATACATTTTTGTTTAGCAAATATTTTCTTTATTTTACCTTTTTCTTGAGGAAATTGCGTTTTCTAGCGCTGTTTGATAAAATGTATAGTTTTCTTTATTTTTTACTTTTGTTGAGGTAAATATGTTTTGTAGCGCTGTATGATAAATTGTATAGTTTTCGTTATTTTTACTACAGTATCCCTCTGTTTTTCTTTACAAACAACAGTTTTCAAATAAAATCTGAATTAAACGTTGAAATGTTTGATTTTGCTATAAATACTGTTATAAGTACTGCTATAAATTCTTAGGTAGCAGACGGGAGAATAATTATGTACCAAAATCTTCCTTAGCTTATGTGGCCCTTAATATATCCTCACTCAGTTTCTAAATGTTTCCTGTTTTTAGAGGGATCTAGTTAGACATTGATTACATACGTAGAGTAAAGAAAGCGATTGTCATGAGGTAACGCCGGATAAGTATGCAACACACCTAACTCACAGATAATGCAAGTACGACCTTAACTGACCATGGTTACTAGGAAAACTACCGCTGTCTACGCTTACTCACGGCAGTCTGAGTAGCCTACGCCAGTTTTGGAACTTTAGCTGAGATACTGGACTCCAACGTAGGAGGACTTGGATTCAGTTATTCGGTCATTCTGAAGCATTTTTTTTATACTAGTGCGTACATGGTGTCACTGCCACTCTTACGGGACGTTAATCTCCAATCATCTTTCGCATTCCCGAATAGTTTCTTAGTCTCCGTCCGGTCATTCCGATTGTGGTTTTGCCGGCCGCGGTGGTCTCGCGGTTCTAGGCGCTCCGTCCGGAACCGCGCGACTGCTACGGTCGCAGGTTCGAATCCTACCTCGGGCATGGATGTGTGTGATGTCCTTAGGTTAGTTAGGTTTAAGTAGTTCTAAGTTCTAGGGGACTGATGACCAGAGATGTTAAGTCCCATAGTGCTCAGAGCCATTTGAACCATTTTTTTGATTGTAGTTTTCCTTGTCTATCCTGCATTTCTTCACGAGTCACATGTATCGGTCACGGTTCTTTCTTAGTCAAGAGTCCGCAGGTCGTGGTCGTGCGGTAGCGTTCTCGCTTCCCGGGTTCGATTCCCGGCGGGGTCAGGGATTTTCTCTGCCTCGTGATGACTGGGTGTTGTGTGATGTCCTTAGGTTAGTTATGTTTAAGTAGTTCTAAGTTCTAGGGGACTGATGACCATAGATGTGAAGTCTCATAGTGCTCAGAGCCATTTGAACCATCATAGTCATGACAGAAATTAACTGAATACTCTGCCTGTGTTGATATCGCTGTCAATCTCTGATCTTTTGATATCGCTGTCAATCTCTGATATTTTTTTTTTTTTTCTTCGAAGTATTAAACAGTGATGTGGTTTTTACCACGTAGACCAACCCTCGTGTAAATGTTGCGCATCCTTATTCCTAAAAGAAGGAACCTCGACTGAGCCTGAAAGTACCCACAGGACATCTGCGGTCTGTCTAACAGTTTATTATTTTTTTTCTTCTGACGCAGTTGTTAAGTTGAATTATCGAAAGTCTGGTATATTTGGATCAGATCGCAATGAAAATTTGGTTTTCGCTTCACGACGGGACATCTTCTGGTATCAGCGAAAATTTTGATGGCTGCGCTGCAAATTGCTAATATCTTAAGGTGGTCAATTCTGCCTAAAGCCGAACTAAGCTCTATGGATATGAACTGAACTAATCTGAACTAATGGCTGCATAAGGGTGCAATAATACAAAATTCAGTAGTACTGCTACTCTTCGCCACACGCGTTAGTCTAACTGAATGTCTTCAGGAGTAATGCTTGCACTTCACAGTAGTCTGCACTGCTCTGGTAGAAGAATGGCCAAATTGTTTTAAAACACCGTCAAGCTGTAGTACACGTATAATTAAGTTACCCCTGCTTTGTTCAAATATTCAAATGTATGTTAATTCCTAAGAGACCAAACTGCTTTAGTCATCCGCCCCTAGACTTACACACTATTTAAACTAATGTATGCTAAGAACAACACACACACGCTTGCCCGAGGGAGGACTCGAACCTCCGGCAGGAGGGGCTGCTCAACCCGTGACATGGCGCCTCAAACCACGTTGCCACTCCGCGCGGCTCCTGCTTTGTTCTTAATAATACTGGTTGTATGCTAAGAGTAAGTAAGCTGTTGAACACACTGATACATTACTATCTACCTTGATGTTCTAAACTGTCGTAAATACTCTGTGCGAAAATGATACCGGAAAACTTTGACGTCTCATAAAAGGTAATGCAGTAACAAAATGAATATATCAATCCATGAATGGAAAACTCTTTCCACAATGCTACGAAGTATCGTAAATGTGTGGACTGACAAGTACCCACACCCTAAGCGGTGGGACAAGTAGTAGATACGCGTAACTAAGAATGCAAGTTTCAAGAATTCGACAGTATTCTGTAACGAAGAAGAAGAGAAATAAAACGCTGAGATAAAAATAATCAAACGTAAGCGGCTGTCTTTGGCTGAAAAAATACGCAAAAAATTTGAATGAACCAGTATTTTTCGCAAGTGGTATTAAGAAACAAAGAAAATCCAAGACGTTAACTTGCCTTGCTTGTTTCCATTATTGGACACACCTGCTTACCATGGACTGATGTACTTGCTGGACGGTACCTGTCGCGATCTGATCATTTTTACTCGTTGCATGTGTACTGCTAACTCAATCATCTCATGACACTACCGGAATTAAAATACTCACATTCTTCAGAAGTTTCGACAAAATAAAGTACGTTATGTCCGGTAAAAAAATTTTACTGTAGCCAAGTTGGCATAAATTCGTCTTTATTTTCGAAAATCGATTTCGACAGACTTTGCTGTTATCTTATGGTCTTCAAAAATTTTTGTTAAAAAACATATTGTTTGTGAATTGCAACCTCAAGGCAGGTTATCACATTAGTGGACAAAACGTAAAACATTATGCAAAGCCTTGTCAGAAATGAGACATTTTCAATCAAAAAGCACTTTGTGCACATGGCAATGTCCGTATGTGCAGTGGTTACAAATGATTGTTAAGGCTTAAGCGCTACATAAACGGACATAGCCATGTGCACAAGGCGCTTCTCGGTTGTATATGTTTTGTTTCTGACAAATCTTTGCACAATGGCAAAATGTGCTACATTTCATCCACTACAGAGTACATTCAAGCCTTTTGAATGAACTATGACAGAAGCCAGAACAATAGAGGACTGGCGTACTAGGACAAGTATTGAAACTATGAAATAGTGCATTGACAATGGCTAGGCACTAGCCGAAATATAAATTGACTTTAGTGAAGCCCTAAAAGAAAGGACGACTGATTGCTGTGCTCTACCATTTTGAAAGTCATATCGCATTCATTGAGTGCATTCCACATTCCTAACGGAAGATAACTTATCCACATTACACCAAGTGGACATTTTATCCGGTCGTTATGTATTTTCTTACGATCGCTTAACGACGATACTTTCCCGTAGTAAACAGCATCGTCAGCGAACTCTCTTGTAGTGCTGCTGACCGTTTGTGTATACTGAGAACATTAAAGAGCCTACTACCATTCCTCTGTGCACTTGTGATGTTAATTTGTTCTGTGTAGAACTTTGCCTCCCAGGGTAATGTTCTGGGATCTGAAATACTCACCAGCAAATCGCTCAACTATGAAGATACTCCGTACGATAGCATCTTGGTTAGTATTTGACGATCCTAGGTAGACGCTTTGTGGCCAGTATTGTACCTGTCGACACCTGATTTCTAAAGTGAAGAATACGGTACCGTTTTTTTTTTTTTTGTGAACTTAGACGTTTTTCGGTTCTGGCAGGGGAGTGCATTAATTATGCTAGACTTTCTGTTATTTGTAGTTTCGTTTTTTTATTTAAAGTTCCTCTGTGTATTTTTTATATGTTCAGAAGGCGTAAATGTAGCTACCTAGAAGAATGGTTATACTTGAACTTTACATGTGGTCTGAAACAGATTTGAATAAAAACAGTAATTGAAAATCTTAACACATATTTTGAAATAACGCGTAAATTTCTACCTTCTGGTGTACATGAAATTTATTTCATAGTTTATATTTTCATACCAATATAACTTTTTGGAAGCCTATCTTCGGCACATGCGTATCTTTGGTTTTTAGAAGCATGGTCGATTCGGCATGTATGTAACATGTATGTAACGGAATGGGTGGAGTGAACCGTGTCAGCGTGCTTGTACCTGGGGGCTAACAGTTCTTTTTTATTTGGACTAAGTTGGCCGCTGTGGCCGAGCGGTGCTAGGAGCTTCAGTCCGGAACCGCGCTGCTGCTACGGTCGCAGGTTCGAATCCTGACTCGGGCATGGATGTGTGTGATGTCCTTAGGTTAGTTAGGTTTAAGTAGTTCTAAGTCTAGGGGACTGATGACCTTAGATGTTAAGTCCCATAGTGCTTAGAGCCATTTATTTGAATTATACAAAAGAAATTTCAGTTTCACTCTTATTATGACGAAATTTGTGTGCATCGTCTACGTCAAATGTATACGAAGAGTTTTAGCTTGCATTGAAGAAATAGCCAAAAACGAAGCTTGCGTTTTATTCAAGCAACTGATAAAAACCTGGACCACTCTCAACACCAGGTCAACAGAACACAGCATCCTCACCGGCCGGAGTGGCCGTGCGGTTCTAGGCGCTACAGTCTGGAACCGAGCGACCGCTACTGTCGCAGTTTCGAATCCGGCCTCGGGCATGGCTGTGTGTGATGTCTTTAGGTTAGTTAGGTTTAATTAGTTCTAAGTTCTAGGCGACTGATGATCTCAGCAGTTAAATCGCGTAGTGCTCAGAGCCATTTAAACCATTTGAACAGCATCCTCAAAACAACGCTCCCGAAGAGTCTACAATCGTTACGTGAATGTACCCCGCTCTAGATTATTAGGAAGTGCAAAAAGTGAGAAGTCTGCTCTGAAGTGCCTTCATCAATTAACTGTTTTCAGTAATATCATTGTGGGAGTTCAATACGTTTCAAGTAACGAACACTTTTCGAAAATCTAAGGACACTAGTCATTTGACTTGGATGTACCTCCTACAGGACATCGTGTATGGATAAAACAATCTGTATTCCATACCAGTGGTTTTTTTCTGAATCTGTGAAGACCGAGAAAAGTCTCTTGTCCTCTAGGATCGTCATGACGGAACTGGCCACACGAGACGTACCTTGTAAGCCATGCTGGAGGTGCCGCTGTCGTGGCGGTGCTGCTGGTGGAGGCTGCTGTGTTGTTCTGAAGCACCCCGCGGCCCCTGCCCTTATATACCTCGTGGTGAGCGCGTCACTCTAGCCGCCTCTTGCTGACACTCCTGTCAGGCCAGTTGTCGCAGCCGTATCGGTTACTCTTTCGTACGCCGCTGCGCCGTGCTCCTGGATTTCAGTGGCGTTTTGCAACCCCTTCGAGATCGGCACACATTTGCACCCACAGCTGACCACTGGCGTTACGTACTGACCAATTATGTGATCAGCTCGTGATTCCGTAAACGTCCGCGTTTTGCTTTCTTTCAATATGAGGCTAACGCTGCGTGCGGTGTCAACTGAAATAAAAGCATCAGAAAACTAAGACTGGGTTTGTCAGTCTCTACAAGCGGTAACACCTATTGCTGTGACTGTATTGGAGCAAGGTTCAAAATGGTTCAAATGGCTCTGAGCGCTATGGGACTTAACATCTGAGATCATCAGTCCCCTAGAACTTAGAACTACTTAAACCTAACTATCTTAAGGACATCACACACATTCATGCCCGAGGCAGGATTCGAACCTGTGACCGTAGCGGTCATGCGGTTCCAGACTGTAGCGCCTAGAACCGTACGGCCACACCGGTCGGCACTGGAGCAAGGTGTAAAGATTCTAGATAAGGAATAAATCTCTCTCTTATTACGTTTACATATCCAGACATACTGTTGAAGAGTGAAAGATTACATTCAGTCACGAACTCTGTTAATTATTCAGAGACGTTAGCATTGGTGTAAGATTTTTGTAGCGACAAGGTGGAACATTCAGTTTCGATGAATGGACAAATACGTAGTTCAGAGACAACAGCATAACTTCTCTTGTGGTGTACTGAATTCATTCAGCACGACCTTTGACCTACTGCAACCGTACAGCATGAGAGTGCTTTATATTTCTGTAATCATCCTTCTAGCTGAAGGGTAAGCAATCATGAGAGTGGCTCAGACAACAATAACTTACTTTATGTTATTAACTTATGTTAAGATAGTTTGCCTAAAACTATCTGTTGATGAACCCTCCCATCAAACACCTAATCAGCACTGATTCACAAAACATTGTTCTAGTGAAACATAAGTCACTCTTTTCTTCTACACAAAATATTGAGTGCTATTGACAATGGATCTTAAGCTGCTTCCATATTTCTAGATTTTCGGAAGGCTTTCGCCACAGTTCCTCACCAATGGTCTCTAACCAAATTGTCAATCGGAGTACCAACTCGAAAATGCGATTCGATTCCTTATTTACTGTCAGAAAGATCACAGTTCGTAGTAATTGACGGGAAGTCATCTAGTGAACTTGAAAATATGTCTGTTGTTCCCGTTGACGAGATATCTGCGTACTGCGAAAAGTAAAATGTGTGACGTCCTCCACACAGCTGCTAAAAAAGATCCACTACATTTCAGTTACATGATAAATCATACAAACTTAAAGATTGTCCACGCAACTAAATATCTAGGAAGTAAATTACGAAAAACTTAAATTAGAATCATTATACTAAAAAATGTGGAGCAGACGAAACAATGACAGTGTGTTTTGGCGGAACACTTAAAAGATGCAACAGATGGGATTGATAGACGACACTGGAAAAGTTCAGAGAAGAGCAGCTGGTATTGTATTATCCCGAATTAAGGAGAGAATGTAACGAATATGATAAGCGAGTTGGGTTGCAATCACTAAAACAAAATATGCTTTTTATTTCTTTTCGCGAAATTTCAGTAACTGAATTTTTCTCTGAATGTGAAAATATTTTGTTGACTCCAACCCACATAGGCATAAATTAGCATCATAATAAAATCAGGATGAGAAATTCTCCTATCATAGTACAAAAAAAGGCGAATATGTCCTTTACAGAGTTAGGGGTTTAAAAGAAGGGAACTAGTTTTCGACTTATGTGGCAGCTTCATAGACATTTAAATTGAAACATCTTGACATGTTTGAACTTTTTACTTGTTAGTATTAGTCCCATGCAATTTAATGTAATGCATCGTGTCAAGTGAAGTAACATGATACATAATGACATCCTTCCAAACAAATCCACCGCCAGAAATTTTATACCCTCAGCTATTACATATATGCTCTTTAGCCTGTGTTATTAATATTGTTTATTGCAGCTAGTGAATCCTCTGTATTTTGGATATAGGATCAGGGACTTTAGTCTGTAAATTGCAGGATGCGGGTGTGGCAACACCTTGCAGCTAAGAGAGCTCACTGCGCTGCGGAAGTAGGGTAACTCGAAAAAGAGCGATTACGTCAAAATGTTTTAAGTGTCTTTGAACATATTGGATAATTCGAAAAGCTAGTTGCCTTTGCTTTCAGTCCTAATTCTTGTCAGGATATATTCGCCTTTTTGTGCTATGATAGGAGTATTTTTCATTCTGGTTCCCAACTTTCACTCTACCATAATTTCGACATTAGGCCGCCATAGCTTGGCACTCGACATAGACTTTTATTGATTCGGGCGACGACTGCTCCTGTATAGGTCACTTAACTTGTCTTTCGGACTGTGCTGCTTATATCGCGGCAACACATAAATGCTTCACAAAACAACACAACGACAATTAATTACATGTGCTTACCTTCCTACAAGATGTTAACCGATTTGCAAAAGATTAAAACATGTCAGTGTAGCACATAAAACACACAAAAAACGTGTTTTTTTGCCCACAAAATCCGAATGACGCTAGATTTTTTTGAACGCAAGCTTTCAATTTTATCGTAAGAAGGCATTTCTTATTTATCTGCATCCGTTTAAGACGTTTCCATGCATTCGGTTCACTTAAGAATGATTTTTATGTGCTACATTTACCTCTACTTTAAACCATCATATCTAGACAATGGATAAAGATTATTGGATAAAAATTTTCTTTTTGATTTTATCCACTTATCTACCTTAGTACAAAATTTGAACAGCTTCGTACAAGTTTGAAGTGTAAAAGTGGTGTACTTCCAAAACCTGCCAGAAAAACATGTTTTTGCACGTAATTTGAAAGGTAGTAGTGGCGCGTGTAAAAAACTTACTGCCAATACGTTTATTGCACGTAAAATCGGACACAAGCTACATTTTTAAAGTGAGTTTTCAATTTTATCGAAAGAATGGATTTTTTATTTGTTTCACTTTAAACTGTTTCCATGCATTCAGTTCATGTAAGAATAAATTTTAAGTGCTACATTTAGCCCGACTTTAAACCATTGTATCTGGACAACGAATAAAGATTATCGAATAAAGAAAGTCATTTTGTGTTTATTCATTTATCTATCTTCGTGCAAAGTTGGAATCGATTCGTACAAGTTTAAAATACAGAAGTGGCGCAGTTCAAAAACCTCAAAAACCTACCAGAAACAAAATTTTTTTCCACGTATTTACACGTAAAATCCGAAGAGTCCACATACAAATTGTGCCACTAACTGAACATTAATGCCAGCCCAATTAATATTTTTTGCAAAAGGAATTAAACGATTCGCACAATTTGACTGGGCGCCAACTCCGGTTCGTCGTTCAAACCTTGCTTGATATACTGCAACAGCTACAGTAAGCTAGATGTTCTAATGGCTATGCAATTGGCCCCTGGGCCGGGCTAAACCAAAAACTTTTCACCTAATGTTCCTAGATCAAATAGGAACCGAGTCCCCCCGACCCCAAAACTACAATTCTGCGCGCGGCCTTCTCAAACATATTTGTTACAGCACTTCTGCGCTGTAACGATAAGAGAAATAGGCGCTCGCGTGCTGTTTGAGTGGAAGGGTAGAGAAATAAAGTAATTCAGTGAGACTCTGCCGAACACTGAAGTTCGAACTACAGAATAATCATAATAGAAATAAACGTTTTACCATATAGTATGTGATGTAGATGTAGAAAGGACGTAGACTGGTAAGCGAATCACAGTACCCCAAAAGTGTGGCTGTTGTTTGAATTCAGGTTACTGATAATCCAGGTCAGTTTCATTTTTTAACATTCGCGTTTTTACATTCCTTTCACAAATTTTATGTTGATCGTTTACTCTAGGTTTTCTACCAGGTTACAGTGCATTTATGTGTGTTTGAAACATGCTATTTACCTGAACCGATTTAGGGAAATCACGGAAAGCCTAAATCAGGATGACCGGACGCGGGTTTGAACCGTAGTCCTCCCGAATGCGAGTCCGGTGTGCTAACCACTGCACAACTTTGCTCGGTAGTAATTAGTGGTAAGTCGAGCGATGGTAGAAACCGGGAGGAGAGGTTACCTCAGTTTACCCTCTTACAAGGGACCGCGCCCACTAGTTATCACCGATTTCGTTCAGATTTGTGGTGTACGCACGGCTGGGCCAAAAATGAAAATGGTAGCAGGGAACCCCAGATGACCGAGCGTTTAGAAGAAACCCCATTTTTGGTGCGTTTCATGTGAGACGTGAGCCATTTATGTTAATGTAGTTCGAAGGCAGCGATTGGTGCTGCGGAACGAGTAAAGAACGGTAATATGACGGTCGTGAGTTCGAGTCCATATGCAGAAACCTTTCTTTATTTTCAATTCTTACCATATTTTTTTGCAAACTAACCGAAATAATACCAAATAAATTGTATTTATTAATATTTTCATAACAACTTGAACGACTAGAGATAGGAAGTTCATAGTCACAGGACGTGTACATCAGTATATTTTGCAGAAATGATTAGCATTTGAACCGTATCGGCCTACGGGTTCAACATCGATGTCGCGGCGCAGCACGCAACACCACCTACCGGTAAAATGTGCCTGCAGCTCTCGTTGCTATTGGATCAGTGTAACTTGATCAGACGTGCAGGATATCTCACAGACGTATGCACGCACCGAATCGTGAGTTTGAAAAAGGGCGCATTATTGGCGTGAGAGAATGTGATACACTCATCCGGCAAACTGATGCTCGTGTTTCGACAGTGCAACGGGTATGCAGCGAATGGTTCACGGAAGGCCGTAGAACACGACGAGATGGATCGGGTCACAGCAACCAGATCACCTTCCGAGTTGATCGACATCTCATCCGAATGGCATTGCAGGATAGATCTGCGTCCTCCTCGGCTCTGGTGCAAAAGTGGGACAGTGTAACGTATCGTACACTATCAGGGGTAACAGTCAGTCGCCGTCTATTACGGCATCGGTTACGTGCGCGCCGTCCACTTCTCCACCTACCTTCGACGAATTTGCGCGCCTTCCACTTCTCCACCTACCTTCGACGAATATGCAGAAACATGCTGTTCGAAGGTCAAAGTGAGATTAACGGAAGTCCTGTGTGCTTTAATTAGAAGTCCTTCTTGGAAACTTATTTGCAATGTCATAGTGAAAGCTGTCGTTACACCCCTTTCTTGGAAATTGTTTTTTCCTTTTCTTTTCAATTCCCTATGGAGATATTAACGAATAAAATATGTTAACCACTATTTCGGATTATTTGCAGTGCCTGTAACGTAAAAATTTAAAATACAAAATCAAAAAGCTTCCACATCCGCACTCGAAACTAGGACGCCCCTATTACCGTTCTGTGATCTCTCGGTGTTCCAAACGCTACCTTGAATTTACATTACCTTAAATGGGTCATGCCTCATCTGACCCACGCCACGATTGCTTTTTTCGCTAAGCGCTTGGCCATCTGGAGTTTCCGCTTCCGACACTTTCATTTCTGGCCGAGCCCTACATATACCATAAATTTGGACGAAATAGGTGAGGAAGAGGAGACATTGTTCCAGAGTAACAACATCCCAGTCACTTAATCAGTTTCACTGTATACACGACCTAAGTAGGTAGTGGTCCAAAATGTTACACTGCTGGCCATTAAAATTGGTACAACAAGGAGAAATGTAGATGATAAAAAGGTATTCATTGGACAAATATACTATACTAGAACTGACATGTGATTACATTTTCACGCAGTTTGGGTGCATAGATCCTGAGAAATCAATACCCAGAACAACCGCCTCTGGCCGTAATAACGGCCTTCATACGCTTGGGCATTGAGTCAAACAGAGCTTGGATGGCGTGTACAGGTACAACTGCCCATGTAGCTTTAACACGATACCACAGTTCATCAAGAGTAGTGACTGGCGTATTGTGACGAGCCAGTTGCTCAGCCACCATTGACCAGACGTTTTCGATTGGTGAGAGATCTGGAGAATGTGCTGGCCAGAGCAGCAGTCAAACATTTTCTGTATCCAGAAAGGCCCATACAGGATCTGCAACATGCGATCGTGCATTATCCTGCTGAAATGTAGGGTTTCGTGGGGATCGAATGAAGGGTAGAGCCATGGGTCGTAACACATCTGAAATGTAACGTCCACTGTTCAAAGTGCTGTCAATACGAACAAGAGGTGACTGAGACGTGTAACCAATGGCACCCCATACCATTACGCCAGGTGATACGCCAGTATGGCGATGACGAATACACGCTTCCGATGTGCGTACACTGCGATGTCGCCAAACACGGATGCGACCATCATGATGCTGTAAACAGAACCTGGATTCACGCGAAAAAATGACGTTTTGCCATTCGTGCACCCAGGTTCGTCCTTGAGTACACCATCGCAGGCACTCCTCTCTGTGATGCAGCGTCAAGGGTAACCGCAGCCATGGTCTCCGAACTGACATGCTGCCCCAAACGTCGTCGAACTGTTCGTGCAGATGGTTGTTGACTTGCAAACGTCCCCATCTGTTGACCCAGGGATCGAGACGTGGGTGCACGATCCGTTACAGCCATGCGGATAAGATTTCTGTCATCTCGACTGCTAGTGATAGCAGGCCGTTGGGATCCAGCACGGCGTTCCGTATTACCCTCCTGAACCCACCGATTCCATATTATGCTAACAGTCATTGGATCTCGACCAACGCGGGCAGCAATGTCGCGATACGATAAACCGCAATCGCGATAGGCTACAATCCGAGCTTTATCAAAGTCGGAAACGTGATGGCACGCATTTCTCCTCCTTACACGAGGCATCACAACAACGTTTCACCGGGCAACGCCGGTCAACTGCTGTTTGTGTATGAGAAATCGGTTGGAAACTTTCCTCATGTCAACACGTGTGAATGCTATGAAAAGGTAATCATTTGCATATCACAGCATCTTCTTCCTATCAGTTAAATTTCGCGTCTGTAGCACTTCATCTTCGTGGTGTAGCAGTTTAAATGGCCAGTAGTGTACTTCTGTTTCATGACTGAGAAACGTATTATTCGTATAAGACAAACTGTATAATTTCAGGACTTCCGAAGATGCTAGTACAGTGCTACACAAGTACAGTGGGTGTGAATTGTGCAGCAACATGCTGTATGTCGTACATAATGCGCTGAATGTTTCCAATATGAATATTATGTGACCATATTTTGTATAAATGTTGTTCTGTGTATGTCCTGTGTGAACAAGATTTCTGATGGTTAAACGTACAGGCTGATGTATAAGAGTTCAGATCCATTTGTGTGCTTGTGTTGTATTGTAGAATATGAGCTTTCGTTCTTTTTCTCTTTGTGCAAAGTGTATATGAGGCGCAAATGCTTATACCGTCCACCAGTGCCTAGATGAATGTGGCTAACCGCCTCACAACCACACTGAGCCTGACTTGCAGAAATGGCTGGGCAATAACTGATCCCATATCGAGGCAGCAGCTACTACATGATCTGACTGCACAGCCACTTCAGAGGGTTAAAATGTTCCTATTGGAATGTGCTGCAAACATGGAGCGTCGTTTAACTGTTTACTTGTCTTAGTAGTGGTTTTGCCAATTATGTAAGGGAGCCAATGGAGATCAAATGTTTTGGTTAGTTTCACTGTGTTGGCAAGCGCTTGTTATATTGCCCAGGTAATAGTTCAAAATCGTGGTATATAGATTCCATTAGTTAAATAAAATGTTTTTCGACGATAGTTTCACATATTACACTCAAGCGCGAAAGAAACTGGTGTAGGCATGCGTATTCAAATACAGAGATATGTAAACAGACAAGATACGGCGATGCGGTCGGCAACGCCTATATAAGACAACAAGTGTCTGCCGCAGTTGTTAGACCGGCTGCTGCTATTACAATGGCAGGTTATCAAGATTTAAGTGAGTTTGAACGTGGTGTTAAAGTCTGTGCACGAACGATGGGACACAGCATCTCCGAGGTAGCGATGAATGGCGGATTTTCCCGTACGAGCATTTCACGAGCGTACCGTGAATATCAACAATCCGGTAAAATATCAAATCTCCGGTATCACTGCGCACGGAAAAAACTCCTGCAAGAACGGGACCAACGACTACTGAAGAGAATCGATCAACGTGACAGAGGAGCAGCCCTTGCGCAGATTGCTGCATATTTCAGTGCTGGGCCATCAACAAACGTCAGTATGCGAACAATTCAACGAAACATCATCGATATGGGCTTTCGGAGCCGAAGGTCCAGTGATGTAGCCCTGATGACTGCACGACTCAAAGCTTTACGCCTCGCCTCGGCCCGTCAACACCGACATTAGACTGTTGATAACTGGAAACGTGTTGCTTGGTCGGACGGACCTCGTTTCACATTGTATCGAGCGGATGGACATGTACGGGTATAGAGACAACTCATGAATCCATGTCAGCAGGGCACCGTTCAAGCTGTTGGAGGCTCTGTAATGATGTGGAGTGTGTGTAGTTGGAGTGATATGGGACCCGTGATATGTTTAGATAGGACTCTGACAGGTGACACATACATACGCATCCAGTCTGTCCACCTGCATCCGTTCATGACGACGGACTTGGGCAATTCCAGCACGACAGTGCGACACTCCACACGTATAGGATTGCTGCACAGTGGCTGCAGGAACACTCTTCTGAGTTTAAACACTTCCGCTGGCCACCAAACTCCCCAGCCACGAGCGTTATGAAGCGTATAAGAGATGCCTTGCAACGTGCTGTTCAGAAGGGATCTCCACCCCCTCGTACTCTTACGGATTTATGGACAGCACTGCAGGGTTCGTCGTGTCAGTTCTCTCCAGCACTACTCTAGACATTATTCGAGTCCATGCCACGTCGTCCTGCGGCAGTTCTAGGTGCTCGCGGGAACTCTACAAGATATCAGTCGGGTGTACTAGTTTTTTCGCTCTTCGCTGTTTTCTTCCTTCCTTTTTTAGAAAAGAAATATAAAGGAATGCATATCGCTGAATAGGGGCCCGCATTTCGTAAGCGCTACAGGCCACGCACTATCTTAAAAACGTTCAGTTATCGTCTTGTTTCCCCGAATAAAGAAACAGACGTTCTCCTTCGTGAACAAGACTATCGGAGAATAGGATGTCATGGCCATCTACATCTACATCTACATGGATACTCTGCAAATCACATTTAAGTGCCTGGCAGAGGGTTCATCGAACCACCTTCACAATTCTCTATTATTCCAATCTCGTATAGCGCGTGGAAAGAATGAACACCTGTATCTTTCCGTACGAGCTCTGATTTCCCTTATTTTATCTAGGTGATCGTTCCTCCCTATGTAGGTTGGTGTCAACAAAATATTTTTGCATTCGGAGGAGAAAGTTGGTGATTGTAATTTCGTGAGAAGGTTCCGTCGCAACGGAAAACGCCTTTCTTTTAATGATTTCCAGCCCAAATCCTGTATCATTTCTGTGACACTCTCTCCCATATTTCGCGATAATACAAAACGTGCTGCCTTTCTTTGAACTTTTTCTATGTACTCCGTCAGTCCTACCTGGTAAGGATCCCACACCGTGCATCAGTATTCTAAAAGAGGACGGACAAGCGTAGTATAGGCAGTCTCCTTAGTAGGTCTGTTACATTTTCTAAGTGTCCTGCCAATAAAACGCAGTCTTTGGTTAGCCTTACCCACAACATTTTCTATGTGTTCTTTCCAATTTAAGTCGTTCGTAATTGTAATACCTAGGTATTTAGTTGAATTTACGGCTTTTAGATTAGACTGATTTATCGTGTAACGAAGTTTAACGAGTTCCTTTTTGCACTCATGTGGATGACTCACTCTTCTCGTTATTTAGGGTCAACTGCCAATTTTCGCACCATTCAGATACTTTTTCTGAATCTTTTTGCAGTTTGTTTTGATCTACTGATGACTTTATTCGTCGATAAACGACAGCGTCATCTGCAAACAACCGAAGAAGGCTGCTCAGATTGTCTCCCAAATCTTGACTTTCCGTCAATTACTGCGAACTGTGACCTCTCTGACAGGAAATCGCAAATCCTCTCACATAACTGAGACGATATTCCATAATCACGCAATTTCACTACGAGCCGCTTGTGTGGTACAGTGTCAAAAGCCTCTGAAACCCCTTGCCAATAGCACTCAGCACTTCATGAGAATAAAGAGCTAGTTCTGTTTCACAGGGACGATGTTTTCTAAAGCCTTGTTGACTGTGTGTCAATAGACCGTTTCCTTCGTGGTAATTCATAATGTTCGAACACAATATGTGTTCTAAAATCCTGCTGCATATCGACGTCAACGACATGGGCCTGTAATTTAGTGGATTACTCCTACTACCTTTCTTGAATATTGGTGTGACCTATGCAACTTTCCTGTCTTTGGGTACGTATCTTTCGTGGAGCGAACGGTTGTATATGATTGTTAAGCATGGAGCTAAAGCATCAGAATACTCGGAGAGGAACCTAACTGGTATACAGTCTGGACCAGAAGAGTTGCTTTTATTAAGTGATTTGAGTTGCTTCACTACTCCGTGGATATTTACTTCTATGTTACTCATTTTGGCAGCTGTTCTCGATTCGAATTCTTCTTTTGTGAAGGCATTTCGGAAGACTCTGTTTAGTAAATCTGCTTTGGCAGCACTGTCTTCGATAGTATATTCATTGCTATCGCGCAGAGAAGGCATTGATTGTTTCTTGCCGCTAACATACTTCACATACGACCAGAGTCTCTTTGGATTTTCTGCCAGGTTTCGAGACAAAGTTTCGTTGCGGAAACTATTATAGGCGTCTCGCATTGAACTCCGCGCTAAATTTCGAGCTTCTGTAAAGGATCGCCAATCTTGGGGATTTTGCTTCTGTTTAAATTTGGCATGTTTGTTTCGTTGTTTCTGCAACAGTGTTCTAACCCGATTTGTGTACCAAGGAGGATCGGCTCCATCGTTTGTCTATTTACTTGATATAAATCTCTCAATTGCTGCCGATACTATTTCTTTGAATTTAAGCCACATCTGGTCTACACGTATATTATTAATTTGGAATGAGTGGAGATTGTCTCTCAGGAAGGCGTCAAATATGATTCATTCCACCGTAGGCGAAATACGTTTGAATTCCAAGTGTTGGACAAAAATTTGCAAATTCCGGGAGAAATGCATGCTTAGAAATAAATCAGATGCTAGCCAGGCCTGAAGACGGTGCTGTTGTATTTGACCACAAACGGCAACTGTGCAATGTTCTCAGTACGTTGCAACTGTCAGTCCTTGTCAGAACAGTGTTCCGTGTAGTTACGAGTGCATTAAATCGGAGCTGAGTGAATTCAAAAATGAGCAAATTTCTTTTTGCTATTCTTGTGATAAGTGTTTCCGTAACCAAGGATGCCGAAGTGTTTCGTATTTCAAGAGGCATCATATTGAAGATTTATAAGGCACACAGGAAAAAGAGGGAAAAACAGTCGCTAAGTCACCATACGGACGAAAGTGTCCGTTAAGTGATCGTGACAGACGGTCACTGAAGAGGTTTTTGAAGAAAGATAAGACGGTAATAGCTCCAGACGTCACTCTAGAAATGAATGTCACACTCACGAACACCGTTGACACCACAACAACACGGAGGGGGTTCCAGGAGCAGGGAATTACAGCACGACCTGGAATTCCGGAACCGCTCATCAATGATGCAAATGTCCGTCACAGGAAAACGTAGTGCCAGAGCTACAACACCTGGACTATGGATCAATAGATGGATATATGTTGTTTCAGACTTTCCACCTTCTGTCCGAGTTCACGTTCCAAGAGCGAAACATGGCGGGGCATCTGTGATGATATGGGCTGCCAGATCGTGATAGTCCATGGGAGCCATGGTTACTCTGGAAGTCCGCGTCCCATGGTACTATGCTTGTACCCCAATGGTGATGCTGTGTTCCAAGACGACACGGTCCCTGACCATACAGCTCACGTAGTCCAGGACTGGTTTTGTGAGCTCTACGATGAACCATCGCATCTCCCCTGGCTACCAGAGTCACCACATCTCAATGTTATTGAGCCTTTGTGGTCTACTTTGGAGAGAACGTTGCGTGATCGCTTTCCACCTGCATGATTGTTACATGATCTTTCCACTATTTTCGAGGAAGGGTGGTATAAAGTTATCTTTTTATCTGTACAGCACCAGTATTTATCCATTCCGAGACGAATGGAAGTTGTTTTGAATGCGGACGGGTTCGCTGTACCGTATTAGGCATGGTAAAGTATTGTGATTATGGCGTTTACATATTTTTGTCCAGCCACCATACAACCTCTGAAATTAAATGAGTGGAAACCGTGGAGGTGGAGTCAGCGTTAGCCAGTAGCATGAACCGGTACAAGTAAAACGCGTTCAGAAACCCTGAACCTGCAATGTAATGATAGCTACTACCACATAAAACCGCGACAGCTCTTCTTACTTTCTAATTACTGTCCGCCCATAGTATTTCCTTTCAACGATTACTTACACCAAGGAGAACCGAATAATAATATTCGCCAGCGATTCATCTACGACACTCTTACGAAGTTTTTTGATGATAGAAACTATTCTTTCACAAAACCGCCTCGTAGTAGTGTCGTAGACGTATTGACGGAGTGTGCTCTACCATTGTCTTCCATGAGGAAAACATAGGCGCCTTCAGTAGTTGTTAGTTACCTCAGAAAGGTTTCAAAATATTATTTAGATACTTATCATTAATATAATTTGTTGGAAAAATGTCGGTCCAGTAATTTGTGTTGCATTAGCTGCAGGCCACACTTCTGTTTTCATATCTTGCACAGGTTCTTGATATAAGTGATGAGGATTGTTCTGCTAGTTAATATGTCGCTCGTACACAGGTCTATGGGCAGATGTTACTGACACACCATTTTAGTGTGTTAAATGGTTCAACGATTTTCTCAGTCTTCTTTCAAAGGTCGCCCTAATTAGTCAGCTTAAAACCAATTGACCATCTTCCACACTAACAGAGTAACGAGCCTTAGCGTCATACAGTGGTCACATTCTGCCTACGGAATATTGTCTCCTGGAGAACATCGGAGACAGTGCGTGCTTCATACGTGGAACACCCTACATCTGTCTGGCTTTGGACAAATCTTGTGAAACTTTCTGGACATAATGAAACTCTGTGTCACATGGAGACTCAAGCTCGGAAGCTTTGGCTTTCGAGGGCATATACTGTATCAACGTGATTTCTGATGCTGGTATCAAAGCTCAACTTGGCTGAGAAGTCCACCCTCGAGTGGCCAGCACGTCTGACTGGTATGCAGTGGGTCCAGGTTCTATTCCTGGCCGGGCTGGGGATTTTCTCAGCTCGTGGACTTGGTATTGCGTTGCTTTCGTGATCAGTGACATTCCCAAGTTGCTCAATGCGGCGTCACCTTAAAAGACTTGCAACTTGGCAGCCGAAGATCATTAGGTTGTGGCTCCCGGCCATCCATGCCATACTATCGTTTCGTGGCAGAGTTAGGGGAATACCTGTACGCAACTATGGTCTACAGATTTGATATAATTTTTCTACTCAAAGGAAGAGATTAACGTTTTTCAAACTGGTAATATTAAGCTCGTTCTTATTGAACTAGTGTGTGTAGTGTCTCTGTTTGTATGTCTGTGAAGGAAACTAGCTTGATCGTCGTCAACTACTCCCACAGCATACGTAATTTCGTACACGTAGACAAGTTAATCTCGTGGTTGAGAAGTAGCTGCCGACTCCGACGGTTGTCTGTAAAATTTTTGAAATATAAGAGAAAGAAAACTTCTCGAATTCGAACACTGCCATTCACATTTGGTAATTCGATGATTGTTTGCGAGTAGAGTAAAATGAGTTTTTAGCAGAGAAAACTTTCTCTATTCTTTTTACCGTGTTATTGAAGCAGGTTCTACAGCAAACGTCGACCACCAAATGTTCGAAGTCCTATACAAGCTTGTAGCACATAATAGTTCATCGCAGAATCCTTTGATCAAAATTAAATATGCTCAATTACCTTTGAAATGCTACAAACTCTACTTTAACATTACATATCTCTTGCGAATCTCAGATAACACAAATTACTCAATGTGGCGGCTAACAATGACTGATTCATTGCACACACTTCCTACACGTCCTCTCCTTATCCTGTCTCGTAACAAAGTCCAGTCACATTCCGATTTTCTTACTTTTCATCGCTCGCCATGGAGCAACGCGGAGTCAAGGAATAAACATTTCGCTCGCCTATGCGAAGCGCGCCACCTCGCGATGTATCTTCTCTTTAAACCAATAACAATAGAAAGGTCGTTGAACCGATCAGTCTCTTCCGGCAGTACGGGGCAAGGGATACTATGCAGATAGGTTACTAGGACGTCTGTTCGAAAACTTTCTTTATATCACTTACCTTCGAGCCAGCGAGATGCAAAAACATTCTATCCACGGATTTCTTCTTCTTGGAACCCCACAGTCTTTGGTCGCTTAGCGAATTCTTGTCTTGGAGGCAACGCCCTGCTGATCATTCCTGTATCACAGCACTTGACGTCTGCGTTTAGCGTGCCTATGTTGACTTAGAGACATGGCACACTTGTGTTTTCGCCAGCCGATGTAGTAGTCACATAGCATGGATGCTGTCAGCACCTTTCACGGTTCTGTTGCTCCAGATTCGAGGACTTGCTTAGTGTTTTTTTTTTTTTTTTCTTCGATGGCCATTTCTGTGCTGCAACATGAAGGCATTTACAGTTAGAAAGATGCTTGCTATCGTACTTTGGCGTAATACTCTATTCGCATAATTTTTAACATCGTATATGTGCTTTCTTTGGGACAAAAGTTAAACCTGTTGTTCATAGCTATAGACTTTGTTCCATGTTCAAGGATCAATATCGGTCTTTCATTAGTTCATTCGCCGGCCGGACTGACCGAGCGGTTCTAGGCGCTTCAGTCTGGAACCGCGCGACCCCTACGGTCGCAGGTTCGAATCCTGCCTCGGGCATGGATGTGTGTGATGTCCTTAGGTTATTTAGGTTTAAGTAGTTCCAAGTTTTATGGGGCTGATGACCTCAGCTGTTAAGTCCCATAGTGCTCAGAGCCATTTGAACCATTAATTCATTCGTGAATATAGATAGTGGCTCACGTTACTACCCCACTTATTTAGAATTGCTACGGCGATTGGAAATTATATGGAGTTACTTGTGTTCTAACTTTGAGGTTTATGCTAACGGTGTTCCACGCCGTCCCACGGAAGACGCCTGTAATCAATCTCTCTTCAATTATTTCTGATCCCGTAGCCACTTAAAATTTATTAACCCAGCCCCAATGTGATCAGTCCCAAACGTGATATAGTCAGCGCCAGTGTGATAGTTTGCTATCAGTCCAAAGTAATAACTGACGCTAGCACACTTAAATAAAAACGTTATATCTTCGGTTGAATCGTTTTTTCAGAGAAGCTACCATGAACAGATTATATTCTTATTTCGTTGCATGCATAACACGTGCTGATCCTGACTATGTTGAGAGTGACTGTGTCATTAATAATTTTTATTAGAAGTTGCGAGGCTATACAGCATGGGTGTTCATTGACATTGGGAATGGCGTATGCTCTGAGGTTGTCTTTCCAAGTTTGGTATTTTGGTTGTAATGAGGTATTAACTGAATAAATGTTCAAGATCTTTATCGTTGCATTATGAAAGTCCTTCGTATCTCCGAATATCTCTGTAAAAATAAGATCGCCTTAATATTAACATGGATTAACATCTTATATAAATGGACAATATTTTCAGCGTGTAAATTGTGACGTCATATCAACTAGATGACGATGTTGAGGTCCCATACTCCGAGGAGCGCAGGGGACGAAGTGGAAGAGCCGCTGTACTAGGCAAGGTCCTAGTGGAGGTGGTTTGCCTTTGCCTTCCTCCGACCGTAATGAGGATGGATGATGACGACGACACAACAACACCCAGTCATCTCGAGGCAGGAAAAATCCCTGACCCAGCCGGGAATTGAACCATGACCCCGCGCGTGGAAAGCGAGAACGCTACCGCAAGATCACGTACTGCGGACGTCAACTAGCTACTCAGATAAACCTTCAAAAGCAGTAGGAGGCTTTCAACGGTAATCACGACGTCTCGCGTCGCAACTGGTAACATTTCACGGGCTTTGTACGATTCTCAAGAATGAGCTTAGAGATTTTTTAGCTTATTTCGAGATCTGGAACCTAAATGTGGTACCTTGTAATATAATTACCTGTAGATCTGAGGTTTCATTTACTCACGATAGGGTATTTCTCCATGTGACTGCCTATCCAGAATAAACTCGATTGATTATGGCGATCCGGAACGGTAACACGCGATTATTTACGGGATTAGCTTAGTGAAAACCGTCGCCCACTTGCGGTGAGCGTAGAGGAGGACTGGCATTGCGAAACTCGTGTCACAGCACAGCACGGCACTGCAGACCGCACCGCACCGCAGAGCAGTACGGGTGTGGGCGTGGCCGCGGCCGGTCACGTCTGCGGCGGCGCCACCGCGCGGCACACCTGTTCCGCGCCCCACTGTGCGACTACCGGCTGATCAACTGCCTGCAGCGGCACAGGCAAACACAAATGCTGGAAATCCATAACACGAGTCAGACTCATGCCTCTCATCGTCACCAGCCATTTTATCTCCAATGCTGCACACAGACCTTCTCGCCTATTATAGTCTCCAGACATAAACGCCGATTCTACATTTTATCTCATTTAATATACTTACCTTCTATCAGGTTTTGATCTTGGTCTCTTCTTATTTGTTGGAAGAAATGAAAACTCCTTGGTCTAGCGACAGTCCATTATCCTGGCTACGTGTCCCACCCTCCTTCATTCCATTTTGGTTGCAGCCACAATCACGTCTTCCAGTCCAAAATATTCCCTCATTCAAATTTTTTCATGTAATCCCTGTATGAATCTCTCCATTATTTTCAGACAACCCTCATATTTAGAATAGTTTTTACATCTAAAGTCAAATTAAATTAAGTTTTTAAAACTAATTAGTCCGCCCTAGGCACTCCCTGTCATTGTTACATTTTGTGTCTTTCTTTCCCGGTTAATTCAGTCGTTATTTTCAACTGCTCAAAATATAAAAATCCGTCATCTGTTTCTGTGACTTCATCGGTAATTTCTACTATTATTTTTTCGATGTGTTAATCATACAAGGCCGGCTGCTGTGACCGAGCGGTTCTAGGCGCTTCAGACCGGAACCGGGCTGCTGCTGCAGTCGCAGAATCGAATCCTGCCTTGGGCACTGATGTGTGTGATGTCCTTAGGTTAGTTAGGTTTAAGTAGTTTTAAGTCTAGGGGACTGATGACCACATACGTTAAGTCCCATAGTGCTTAGATCCATCTGAACCATTTGAATTATACAGGGTGTAACGAGGATGAGCGTAGATTTTTTATTCGTGTCTGATGATAGTGTACTGAATAACATTACATCAGTGATTTCTTCATTTGCAGACTAATAATTACAGCTGTTAGGAATACTATGTTTTTAAGTTGAGTAGCAACCTCAAGTACATGTGGCAAGAACATGCCAATAACGTGTATTTTCCTTTTGAGGAGCAGTTCAGGCGTTGAAGTGTGGGTTCGTAGATGCAAAACGGTTAGCACTGACAGGCATAGTGGCGCAGTTACGACCATGCATAAAACTTCAGGTAGTAAATTGTGGGTGACTTGTGGGAAGACTGTTCTACACAGAGAAAAACAACCAACACATTGATGAGTGCACATATTAAGGTACGACATATAAAAATATCTGCCCTTATAGCCGTTACACCATTTTGTATTACAATGCCTAACAAAAAGTAAAGCACACAGATGACATGGTCAGCTGTCAATGCACCTTCACACGCGTACACACCGTCGTGGGAGATTCCGCATACTCGTGTGAGGCAGCGCTATCAGCACCTGACTGATTTAGAAAGTGGCCTTATTGTGGGCATCCATTTGGATAGCTGGTCGAAGGAAAGTATTTCGGAAACTTTTTACTAGCGCGTATTTCTTTTTCCTTTTCTCCATTAAAAATTCAGAAAATATCCACTAGGACTAATGAAAAAAATTTTGGTGATATGAAATCTATTTACTCGACACCTCTTTCAGTTATGAATGTCCCACTTCCTAGACGTAGTCTGATAGAAGCATATATGGTCTTCAGAGCATTGTAGTGCTAATTCATAGGCCAATCTCACGTGGGGCTGAACGAAACCTTTACACTGCCTACTCAAATTATTACGACCAACTTGCTGCTACCCAGAGGTAATGCCATCTGCAAAATGAAAAGTACGATAGTGGACTTTTCTGCAGCGGAATGGGAGGATCGCTGTTTATAATAGACTAGAACAATGACTGGTACTTCTTACATGGCGTTATTGGACGATTCTCATGAAGGTATGAAGGAAGATCAGAAGTAAGTTGGTTAGTTAATGTTCCATAGATGACGATTATTTTTTAAGATTTACAGGATATGTATACATGATTGGTGTTAACGTTAATGAACACATTATCATTCTATTCGTACTCACGCAAATACACTTGAAAACAAGTCTTTTTTTTCTTTGCCAGCTTCTAAGCAGAAATTCATCAATAAAATAGAAGGAGTAGTCCAGGAGAAATGATTTTAAATTAGATTTAAAACTTGCTACGCTACATTTCAGACATTTCATGTTGTTAGAAAATGATCAAAAATATGTAAATGGCTTAGGAAACTGAGGTCATGCAACTTTAGTTCGAAGCTTACAAGCGAAGACACTGTTGCTTAACTGCAACAAAACACGTAACATACAGTTTGTGGTGGAGAACTCTCATAGGAGTTTCACAAATATAACAATGAATTCCACTATCATTGGCACTGAAACTCGAATTTTGTTTACCTTGTATATCTTTTCTCTATCATGTCCCACCATAGATTTTATTTACTAATGTCTGGGGGCCAAGACAGATTCTTGTGGTTGGTCAGTCAGGCAGTTTCATCTTCCATTAGTCATCTGAACGATTCTTTTATCGAAATCATGTGGAACGAGTCAGTTTATTGGTATACATGAGACATGATTAGCGTTAACATTAATGAACATATTAATTTTTAGTCAAAGTTATGCCACTTCATTTAAAAAACAGTTGTTTTCTTTAGGCTATCAATTTTCAAACAGAGATTCGCCCATGGAATAAAAGACATTGTCCAGGAGAAATGACTTTTAGGTTAGACTTAAAACTTGCTTTGGTACCTGTTGGAAATGAACAAAAATTTTTATTGTTCCATACTGAACCCCTCTCTGAGCCACTGTTAGCTTTAACAATGGACAGTAAAGATCATTTTCCCTCTAGTGTTGTAGGTATGTACATCATTGCTCTTCTAAAATTTTGACGGCGCACTTAAAATGCCTAGCTCCTTGAAGAGATAGCTCCATGACATCCATGGCGGAACACCACATTTTATTCTTACTGCTTGCTTTTGTGCAATTAGTATTTCTTTCTAAGTGATAAGTTACCCCAGAAATTTTTTCCATACATCGCAGTTAAGTAAAAGTATGCAAAATACGTCAGGAGGTTGATACATTTGTTTCCAAGATTAGCAGTTATATGAAGAGCAAAACCAGGTGAACTTAATTGTTTGAGAAGCTCAGTAACATGCTTGTCCTAGTTCAAGTTTTGGTCAGTATGTACACCCTACTCACTGACTACTGCTCAAGTGCTACATCAGTTCTTGATATGGCTCTGTATGTTGCACAGAACTGAATGTAGTGCGTTCTTTTTTTTTTTTTAAATTTAGAGAGAGCATTTTCAGAGAACCACTTAATAATTCTTTAGAAAATATCATTTACCAACATATCTTTTACTTTCTCTCTAATGAGATTTATTATAACACTAGTATTGTCTGCAAAAGCTACCAATTTCGCTTGTTGGATGTTAAGTGGAAGTTAATTCACATAGATAAGGAGTAGGAGTGGACCCAAAATTGATCAATGTGGGACTCTCTTTGTGATTTTGTTTTTTACCCCAGTCACTAAAATTTTCTACCTTTACAACATTATCTGAATTATTTAGCATAGTGCTCTGTATTCTGTTTGTTAAGTGTAATACAAACCAACTGGGAGTAAAGCCATCAATTCCAGAAAGCTTTAATTTTTCTAAGAGAGTATCCTGATCTATATAATGGAAGTGTTCAGAGAGATCACAGAAACTATCAACTGGCGATATATTGCGGTTTAAGGCTTGAACTATTTGATGAGTAAGTGTATAAATATAATTCTCAGTTTAGTAACCTTCCTGGAATTCAAACTGTGATATGCTAGGTATGTTTTTTCCACTTACGTGTGCGACTGCTGTTGAGTGCATTAATTTTTCTAATACTCTGGAAAAAATGTCATTTAGGAAATGGATGATAATTTTTTAAGTGTGTCCTGTCACCTATTTCTGTGAAGTGGTTAAATAATTGCATATTTTAACATGTCTGGAAAAATTTCCTGTGCCAGTGTTGCATTTCATATATCACTAAGGACATTACTTATTAAATTCGCAAACTTTTCAGAATTCTGTTTGAAATTCCGTCAACCCCACAAGAACTTTAGTTTTCTAGATTTTTTATAACTGTATTAATTTCAGTGAAGGGTGTAGATTCTACTTCTAGTTGCTTAAAGTTTTGTGGCATGGCATTTTTAATAGTTCACTTTGTTCTTCAACTGAACCATTTAATCCTATATTTGCAGCCATATTTAGAAAGTTATTGTTAAAAGCACTTGCAACTTGTAAATTATCAGTCAGAACATTGTAATTTATTTCAATTGTTACACAGTCTTGTACACTGACTGGGTGTCCTGTTTCCCATTTGAAAATGTCCCCTATGGTTTTAATTTTATCATGTGTATTATTTAGTCCTATCAGGACATTCGTACTCCTGGACATTTTATTGACTATCCTTAAAGTACTACAGTAGTTTATAGTATTCAAGTAATGTCAGATATTGATGTACTCTGGCTTTTGCAAAAATTTCCTACTTCCACTTGCATGAGATATTAATTCCCTTAGTTATATACAGCTTACTTGTTTTTTTAATGGATGTCTTGGATAATTTTTTTGCAAAGTAACTTTCAAATATTGACACAAATTTACTATGGAATGAATTGAATTGACATTAGCATTTCCTTCTACATATACCTGATTGCATACCACAGCTTTTAACCTATTCTTGTATCCTGTTCTCTGTAATAAGCTCAGTGCTTTGTATGAACCTGTCTCTGGGTTGTAGTGTGTCATACTGTTTATTTCCATTAATTGTGCGTCATGATCGGATAGTCCATTAGCATTGGGTAACATTAATTGTGTCAGCCTGAGCACTGTCTATACAAATGTTATCAAGCAGTGTATTACTATTCTGCTACCCATGTGTTCGAAAACTGATTTCTGAAATTAGATTAAAACACCCAAATAATAATTCTAGTTCATTTTTCTTGACCATATCTTTTAAGAAATCTACACTGAAATCTCCACAAACTACTGTTTCTTCTTATCTGACAGGTAGCTCAATACCACAGCTAGATTTCTCATAAATAGTTGAAAGTTTCCTAGAGGGGATCTGTAGACTCTTACAATTATCGGAAAAGTATTCTGCAGTAGAAGCTTACAATTTCATGCTTCTAGGTTCTGATTAACACAAAAACTATTTATTTCAATATTTTTGACTTTGCGTACAACTTTTACGTATGTTGCAACACCTTCTGTTTCCATGTTAAGTCTACATCAAAATTATGCAATTCTATAAGCCTTGATATTTAATTTCTCCATTCCTGTTGTTACGTGATGTTCAGAGAGGCACAGAGCTTCTACCTCTTCAGAATTTTCCACATCTTCTAGACATACAACCATCTCATCTATCTTCTTTTTTAGCCCTCTAATGTTCTGATGAAACAAATTAATTTTATTTTTCTGGAAACTGTTAAATGTATTTTGGCCTTGTACTGCTCTAATTTCTTGATTCAATGTTCTCTGGCTGTAACTAGACTTTGACCTAAAAACTGGCCTCTTTGATTATAGTAGCCACAGGGATTTTCTCTTGTGTGCTTGGGTGCTTGTGGTCCCCCTTACAGTTTCTGCAAGATGCTCAGCTAATCTCCTCCCCCTCCTCCCCCCCTCCCATTTTTAGATTCAGGCTGTGATTAGTGTATTCCCATCTCTCAATCGCCGCTAGAGGCACGGCACCGATATGAGACTATGCTTCAGCCAGAAAGCTCACTCAGCTCTTTGTTCGCAGGGCTAACAGCCGTGTTAACACAGGGCTAGTCATGTTGCTGCACAACTTCAACAAACACCACACGAGTGCGCGCTGTAGCTGCTGCTACACAAGGCCCCTATGCTGACATAAAACTAAATCTGACGCCAGGTGCACGATGCCTGTGACCTGATATTCTGTGCCTAGCTTTTCTAGTAGCAATTGGCCTACACCTCTCCAGTGACTGCTCCGTAGTAGCAAGACTGTTTTTTTCCTGCATGAGTTTTCTACCGACCTAAACTTACAGTCGTTCCTACGAGTCTGCTGCACTCTGTTAAGTTCAAAAACTGGTTGAGGTACTTCCTCTATTTCAGGCAACACGTCAAACTGATTGCTAACCGAAATTTTAAATGTCATTTTTCAGATTCTTTCAATTTGCTCCCATTGTGTCTTTCCGCCTTCAACATGTCTAATTCGAAATATACCATTTCAAATTCTGCCTGGAGGACACAAATCTTTTTTCCTTCTTCCACGATTATCTTTTCTCGACTACATAATCTGACACTCCATGGAAGAGCCCCATCTGACACTTTTTCAACTTCACCGCTACATGCTCCGCAATAAAATCCCAACTCACAATCCTGACATTTTTCTCCCACACCACCACACCAATTAACCAACGGCGACATCCACATTTGTCACACATGACGCTACTCTTACAGTCAGCTAAAGAGCACTAAAAGCACACTTACACAGTAATAAAG
The DNA here is from genome assembly GCF_023864345.2 of Schistocerca serialis cubense. Classification (NCBI taxonomy): domain Eukaryota; kingdom Metazoa; phylum Arthropoda; class Insecta; order Orthoptera; family Acrididae; genus Schistocerca; species Schistocerca serialis. Next base: position 790,060,502 of record NC_064639.1, on the reverse strand, counting down.
AAGTAATCAGTAAATCTTATCTTTCGATGAGTTGTGCAGCCACCTTCCAGGGGTGTGTCAGACGTAGAACAACACGGCCGAAGTTCATTGAACGTTGATAGTACAAGACACGAAGTGAACGAAAACTATAAAAGCATGGTATTTTCTAACATCACTCTCAAACCGACGCTATCAGGGAATTATTTAAAGCACTGTAATGGATCCAAGACAATGCGTAATGATTATACGGCGCGCAGAAGTTAACGGTAACTTATAAACACACCACCGATTTTCGCTTATCGTAGATTGTATTTCACAGAAGACTTGAAACGAATGAAAACCCTAAAAGCACGGTATTTATGCGCTATATAGCAAATAAAACCGGAAACTATGATGAGCACCTCACTGTTGTAACAACTGCTGTTGTTTACTTTCGAGCACGTCAGTGCATCCGCCTGCAACGGCTGCCAACTGCCAACTGAATGTAACGTTCCATCGACGACGAGCTCTTACAGGCATAGCGAGGCTCAGATATAGGAGGGCTGGAGAAATAAGTCAGCCGGATGCCTTTCAGATGATTAGCTGTAGCGTCTGACTCAGTCGATTTAAGATCACAGAAACTCTGGTTGATCGGAGGAGGATTTAAACCGCTGTCCTCCTGAATGCAAATAAAATGTGTTACGGGTGCATCACCTAGCTCGTTGTGAGGTGAAGAAGGAATAGTCACGAAATCGAGAAGGATAGTGATATTCCACAGTCCACTGTCAAATGTAAGCACGTAGCTCGTTGCAGAGACGGATGTATGCAACTTAGACCGCGGAATATTTCCCACTTTGTTCGGTAGAGTGGTCCTTGAGGATCTATTCTAATTATTGCCCTCAAAAATGTTTGAAGTTGATGGATTTTCGATGAGTGATTAGATTGTATGTGCCGTAAACGCAAAAATACACTGCTGGCCATTAAAACATGATTGAGCTTAACGATTTCCGTATTAAGAACTAAAATCTTCCTTGAAGGTCGTTGCTATATTTTTTATCGAATTTGCCAACACATTCTCCTAAACAGAGCTTGATATGCGTAGTCCAGGCTTGTTAGGCCTACATAGGCACTTGGATCTTTGATGACTGCAGTCACTTTGAGAGCTGCTGAAGCTTCGGAGACGTACAGTGGAAATCAGATAGCGAACGTAGCAGTCGAGGTTGTGAGCAGATGGGCAAATGCTGGTAATGGAGGCGAGATCAGAAATCAGGAGAATTTGTTGAGACCTTGATCATAGTCATCGAATAATTTTTGGACACTTTAAGTCGTCTAGGACGCATTATCTTGCACTCCAAATCCTCCAGGGTCTTCGGCGTTTTATTTTCTGTCTTTTCCCAAGCGCGTCTGCTGCTACTTTCTGCTTGTCTGAGTATAATTTGTTTTTGTAGTAAGTGCACTTGGTATACTTCGTTTGGTGACAATGTTTCATCGGTTCTTGGATTTTTCTCTTTTCAGGCAGATCATGCTTCGCAATTGATAAATTTATATCTGTGTCCGAATCAGAATCAATCAATATTTTCACATCTCTGAAATGAGATCGTAGTTTATCTTTCATTATAAGTTAGAATATGTTTGAGCTATAGTCATATGTGCATCATCTAAAGTTGCAAATATACTTTTTTACGATGTAGGTATTTGTAATCGTTAAATGATTCATGCAATCAAATAGTTTATTTCCATTGTTATTGCACTCCCCCATTTCAAATGATTCAGGTTGTACTGTCGGTGTAGCATTCACTCTTGCATTAAAATCACTACACACCATTATATAGTCATTTCCATAGACTTTATCAATCTTTTGGGGCTCTGCTCAATAGAAGTTTTGGAATTCCTTGCTACTTTTCTGTTACCGAAGTATGTATGCTTACTGTACTCAGGTAAATTTATACTCACTTTCGCTCTCGCAGACACAAGCTATAACGAGTTTGTAGTTACAAAGTTTTCAACTTTTTGAGTGAAAAAATGACACGGAGTATCTCACTTTTCGTCCATAGTTTCTGTGCAACACTACCACAAGTTAGAAAATACTCAAGCAGTTACCGTAAGTTTCTTTCTTGTTACTACAATGACCGAAATTACTAGTTCTCGCCTTCAATATTTTCTGTAATTTCATTTCTTTGGATCTGAGCAGGCTTAAATTCCTGTCTCTTCTGCTAGTTACAAGTCTAATCTTAATTACAAGTTTCTTTTTTTTGACATACTTTTTTTTTAACGATGCCAATAAAAACCATAGTCTTTCAGCTCCTCTCTACTGTTTTAGAAACTAATCCTGGAAATAAGTGCTATGTTCACGGCATCTGCTGTATGCTGCACGCAGTCTAATGCCAGAGTCTAAATGTCAAACTGCTCTTACTGAAAACGCTACAAGGTCCTGTATTTATGCCCATATCAAATGTCGTTGAAAATATGGCATAATATTACCATCAAACTGGGAACGAGCCTTTTCTTTATGAGTAACTGACTTTTTTTTTTTTTTTTTTTTTTTTTTTGTCATCAGTCTACTGACTGGTTTGATGCGGCTCTTCATCTCAGAGTAGCACTTGCAACCTACGTCCTCAATTATTTGCTTGACGTATTCCAATCTCTGTCTTCCTCTACAGTTTTTGCCCTCTACAGCTCCCTCTAGTACCATGGAAGTCATTCCCTCATGTCTTAGCAGATGTCCTATCATCCTGTCCCTTCTCCTTATCAGTGTTTTCCACATATTCCTTTCCTCTCCGATTCTGCGTAGAACCTCCTCATTCCTTAACTTATCAGTCCACCTAATTTTCAACATTCGTCTATAGCACCACATCTCAAATGTTTCGATTCTCTTCTGTTCCGGTTTTCCCACAGTCCATGTTTCACTACCATACAATGCTGTACTCCAGACGTACATCCTCAGAAATTTCTTCCTCAAATTAAGGCCGGTATTTGACATTAGTAGACTTCTCTTGGCCAGAAATGCCTTTTTTGCCATAGCGAGTCTGCTTTTGATGTCCTCCTTGCTCCGTCCGTCATTGGTTATTTTACTGCCTAGGTAGCAGAATTCCTTAACTTCATTGACTTCGTGACCATCAATCCTGATGTTAAGTTTCTCGCTGTTCTCATTTCTACTACTTCTCATTACCTTCGTCTTTCTCCGATTTACTCTCAAACCATACTGTGTACTCATTAGACTGTTCATTCCGTTCAGCAGATCATTTAATTCTTCTTCACTTTCACTCAGGACAGCAATGTCATCAGCGAATCGTATCATTGATATCCTTTCACCTTGTATTTTAATTCCACTCCTGAACCTTACTTTTAGTTCCATCATTGCTTCCTCGATGTACAGATTGAACAGTAGGGGCGAAAGGCTACAGCCTTGTCTTACACCCTTCTTAATATGAGCACTTCGTTCTTGATCGTCCACTCTTATTATTCCCTCTTGGTTGTTGTACATATTGTATATGACCCGTCTCTCCCTATAGCTTACCCCAACTTTTTTCAGAATCTCGAACAGCTTGTACCATTTTATATTGTCGAACGCTTTTTCCAGGTCGACAAATCCTATGAAAGTGTCTTGATTTTTCTTTAGCCTTGCTTCCATTATTAGCCGTAACGTCAGAATTGCCTCTCTCGTCCCTTTACTTTTCCTAAAGCCAAACTGATCGTCACCTAGCGCATTCTCAATTTTCTTTTCCATTCTTCTGTATGTTATTCTTGTAAGCAGCTTCGATGCATGAGCTGTTAAGCTGATTGTGCGATAATTCTCACACTTGTCAGCTCTTGCCGTCTTCGGAATTGTGTGGATGATGCTTTTCCGAAAGTCAAATGGTATATCGCCAGACTCATATTTTCTACACACCAACGTGAATAGTCGTTGTGTTGCCACTTCCCCGAATGATTTTAGAAATTCTGATGGAATGTTGTCTATCCCTTCTGCCTTATTTGACCGTAAGTCCTCCAAAGCTCTTTTAAATTCCGATTCTAATACTGGATCCCCTATCTCTTCTAAATCGACTCCTGTTATTTCTTCTATCACATCAGACAAATCTTCACCCTCCTAGAGGCTTTCAATGTATTCTTTCCACCTATCTGCTCTCTCCTCTGCATTTAACAGTGGAATTCACGTTGCACTCTTAATGGTACCACCGTTGCTTTTAATATCACCAAAGGTTGTTTTGACTTTCCTGTATGCTGAGTCTGTCCTTCCGACAATAATATCTTTTTCGATGTCTTCACATTTTTCCTGCAGCCATTTCGTCTTAGCTTCCCTGCACTTCCTATTTATTTCATTCCTCAGCGACTTGTATTTCTGTATTCTTGATTTTCCCGGAACATGTTTGTACTTCCTCCTTTCATCAGTCAACTGAAGTATTTCTTCTGTTACCCATGGTTTCTTCGCAGGTACCTTCTTTGTACCTATGTTTTTCTTTCCAACTTCTGTGATGGCCCTTTTTAGAGATATCCATTCCTCTTCAACTGTACTGCCTACTACGCTATTCCTTATTGCTGTAGCTATAGCGTTAGAGAACTTCAAACGTATCTCGTCATTCCTTAGTACTTCCGTATCCCACTTCTTTGCGTATTGATTTTTCCTGACTAATGTCTTGAACTTCAGCCTACTCTTCATCACTACTATATTGTGATCTGAGTCTAAATCTGCTCCTGGGTACGCCTTACAATCCAGTATCTGATTTCGGAATCTCTGTCTGACCATGATGTGATCTAATCGAAATCTTCCCGTATCTCCCGGCCTTTTCCAAGTATACCTCCTCCTCTTGTGATTCTTGAACAGGGTATTCGCTATTACTAGCTGAAACTTGCTACAGAACTCAATTAGTCTTTCTCCTCTTTCATTCCTTGTCCCAAGCCCATATTCTCCTGTAACTTTTTCTTCTACTCCTTCCCCTACAACTGCTATCCAGTCGCCCATGACTATTAGATTTTCGTCCCCCTTTACATACTGCATTACCCTTTCAATATCCTCATACACTTTCTCTATCTGTTCATCTTCAGCTTGCGACGTCGGCATGTATACCTGAACTATCGTTGTCGGTGTTGGTCTGCTGTCGATTCTGATTAGAACAACCCGGTCACTGAACTGTTCACAGTAACACACCCTCTGCCCTACCTTCCTATTCATAACGAATCCTACACCTGTTATGCCATTTTCTGCTGCTGTTGATATTACCCGACACTCATCTGACCAGAAATCCTTGTCTTCCTTCCACTTCACTGACCCCTACTATATCTAGATTGAGCCTTTGCATTTCCCTTTTCAGATTTTCTAGTTTCCCTAGCACGTTCAAGCTTCTGACATTCCACGCCCCGTCTTGTAGAACGTTATCCTTTCGTTGATTATTCAATCTTTTTCTCATGGTAATCTCCCCCTTGGGAGTCCCCTGCCGGAGATCCGAATGGGGGACTATTCCGAAATCTTTTGCCAATGGAGAGATCATCATGACACTTCTTCAATTACAGGCCACATGTCCTGTGGATACACGTTGCGTGTCTTGAATGCAGTGGTTTCCATTGCCTTCTGCATCCTCATGTCGTTGATCATTGCTGATTCTTCCGCCTTTAGGGGCAATTTCCCACCCCTAGGACAAGAGAGTGCCCTGAACCTCTATCCGCTCCTCCGCCCTCTTTGACAAGGCCGTTGGCAGAATGAGGCTGACTTCTTATGCCGGAAGTCTTCGGCCGCTATGCTGATTATTTATCAAAATTTACGCAGTGGCGGGGATCGAACCCGATGCCGAAAACGTTTTGATTATGAATCAAAGACGCTACCCCTAGACCACGGGTATAGGTAAGAAATCAAAATTTCCATCTCCTTACGCCCATGTCAAATGTTAGTGAATATGTAGCATTATGAAAAAAAGAAAACAAATTTGAAAGACCATTTTTACGTGAAGAAGCTTAATGTCTCCCTGATACAACGACTGTAAATTTAAAAATATCTGGAGCGAATAAGTGCACACATCTTTTTCCATATACTTCTGAAATCACCCCCAGAGAAAAAAATATTCCACTTTTCATTCACCAGGTAAACATGAAACTTCAAATTGTTTTCTTTCGTAGAACGACAGACACAATGGTGCTAGCATTAACGCTAAGAGTCCACATCGCTTGATCAGGATATAAGTATTCTTCTGGCAGACCTAGAAACGCGCAAGGGGGCTGTTTATAACAGTAATCGCCAGTAGCATGTCAATAAGTGCCTGCAGATGGACGGACGATAGAGTATCGATAAAACAAGAGAGAGCTAAAACCGATTTGAAGCGATCGTTTTCACAAAGTTCCGTTGTTAGCACGGACTGTAGAGACACTATTTTCTTTCAGTTCATCTCTCGGGATTGCCTGCAACTCACTAACGTTTAAGAAAAAATTGGCATAATCTGATTTCCTACTCAACTATCTCAATGTTGCATTACCAACATTAGAAAAAGGTTTTAGGTTGAGTGTGGTTAGTATTTGGAACCTGGTAGGTACGTGTCCATGTAATTAATACAGAGACAAGTTTTACACATGCAGCTGACAGAAGAGACGCAAGGAAATAAGTATAAGACATCTTTATTTGCATGTTATGGGTACAGAATGAATGTGATTGCGAACCCAGCAACAAGTAGGGTTCAGGGTTGCCCATGTGGGAGCCGCCGGATGAGATTTCACGCAATGACAGTCCTACCGTACGGGTAGACAGGGGCAGCGTAGGGAGCGGCAGCATAGGTGGCGTAGGCGGGTGCAGCGATCGCTGCCCTAGCGAAGGGGGCGGCTGCGATGGCGGGGGCGGCGACGGCGGTCCTCACCACAGGGGCGGCGGCCACAGCTGGGGCGGCGATGGCAGCCCTGGCTACGGCGGGGGCGGCCACGGCCACAGGAGCGGGGGCGGCAACAGGCGGGTGGACTCCGCCCTCCTTGTGCACGACGGCGTTGAAGCCGTTGACGGGGTCTGCGGTGTAGTCGACGGTGCGCACGGAGCCGTCGGGCTCGACCAGGCTGTAGCTGCCCTGGACGACGTCTCCGTCGCGGCTCTCCTGATGGGTCTTGGAATCGCCGGTGAGGGCGTCGGACACGCTGTAGCCGTAGCTGTACTGCGGGTGCGGGTCGTACTCGGCGGCGGCCACGGCTGCGGGGGCGGCGGCAGCTACCGGCACTGCGGCGGCCCTCACGGCGGGGGCGGCGACGGCCACAGGGGCAGCGCGGACGGCGGGGGCGGCGACGACAGCCGGGCCGGCGTAAGCGGGAGCAGCATAGGCGCTGGCGGCGTACGGAGCGTACACCGCGGGAGCGTCCAGGTAGATGGCGCGAGCCACAGCCACTACCGCCGCGAAGATGATCACCTGGATGTAAGAACGTACCAGAATTCGATAAGCACTGTTACTTTCTCTTTTTTTTCATTCTCGCAATTACTTTGAAGTTAGTTTTTTATTTTTCGCTATTTGTAAAATAATCCCTATGCAATCGACTACTGGCTTCAGTTAACTAGAAAATTACTGAAAAATATTTTCTCTATTCTCCTCTATTCGACGATTGTTATGAAAGAGGCCATATAGCTAGCCTTAATTTTTTTCTGTGATGTTTGATGCACAAGGAAGGGATTAGGTCTCTGGCCTTCTTCATTCCGTGTCTTGTGTCCATTACGTTTAAGGTTCTAAAATTTTAATGACCGATGAACAATTTCGCCTGTGGCGTTAAACGTTCGACAATTAGTAATATCTACTACCCGTTTTAGTGAATGAAGAAGTGGTTATAAGACTAGAAGTGTTTGAAGTAGGAATGGGCTTCAACCAACGTAAAATCATACTGATTTAGATTTTTCGTAATTTCGCAAAACCACATGTGACTTTCGTTGGGACCGTTCCATTAACATCGTTATTGCCGCATCTCGCACTTATTCCTTTCGTCGCGTAACTAGACAATTAACGAGCTCCATATCAATGGGGCATTAATCTCTAACCATTATTATAACTAACATATTAAAAAAACCACAAGTCGCACACAGCTATAACCAGTTTCGCCCCTGACGCGCGAGCATCATCAGGTCTACAAAAATTATAGTATTTAGCAATAACAGCAAAAAATTTTAATCATTAAATGGCAGCTAAGGCGAGTGACAATAGTTAGCATGATGAGAAGAAGTCAGGAGGTTAAAAGCACCATGCGGTATCGCAGCTAAACATAAAGTGATGTGGCTTGGATCTGCCATGCTTACTGTAAGCTAACTGATCAGATATATGACCAGAGCAAAACGATGTAAGTTATCACATTTGACAGGGAACGTAACAGTCATATCGATATTTACAAACCATGTACTAACATTATTTTCTGTTGCACCACATCGAAAGATCTGAAAAACCCGTTCAAATTGAACTCACTGTAATCATTTAATAAATTTTGCAAGTTTCTTTCCTTTTCCGTAAATATCTTCAATTCCTCTTCCACTTTAAGAAAGAGCCTTTACCTGCTGTGTCGGTTACGCTCATGCTATTCTGAATTCATCCTAGGGTGTGCTGGTTGCGTTTAAATACTCGCCTTGACGTACGTTCAGAATTTGTGTAACCATGTTCTTCATAGCGTAAATACTCGTAAAAACTGTGTTCCAGCCTGAATAGTAATTTTACCCATCTCCTCCTTTCCCCACAACATGTTGCCACCGTGGCAAAAATCATAAGTTATTGCGTCGTAAACTGCTTTTAGTGATTAACTTTATCTGATATTGTTTCTAAGTACAGTAATGTTTACACATCTGATGATACTCGCGTCTGATATGCGAAACCGGTTAGAAAATCAAATTTTCTGGGACCTTCGACTGTTTTATCCGAATATTATGGTTGGTTGGTTGATTTGGAGAGGAGGGGACCAAATAGCGAGGTCATCAACCCCGTCGCATTAGGCAAGGACGGAGAAGGAAGTCGGCCGTGCCCTTTCAAGGGAACCATTCTGGCAATTCCCTGAAGTAATTTAGGGAACTCACGGAAAACGTAAATCAGGATGGTAGGTCGCGGGTTTTAACTGTCGTCCTCCTGAATGCGAGTCCAGTGTGCTAACCACTGCGCATCCTCGCTCAGTCGAGTACTATGTGTCGACGGAAATCCTTAAGTGCGTTTACTATGCTTTATTCCATCAGTAGCCTCCCAGTCAGAGCAAAGAAACTACAGTTCAACTGTGGCTGTCACTACTGGCAGGAGTTCATAATTTTTAGAGCATAAGGTGACAGAAATCAATCTATCCCTCTAAACAAGGTGAAACTATCTTCCAAACATACACGGAAAGTATGTGGGCATGGTTTTATTCTCAGTGGAGAAAAATATTGGTTTATTGTTATTTGTCGAATACACTATTAAATTCTGCGCAACTTCCATTGAATGAAGTGAACCACCATTGTGGACATGAAATTTCAACTCTTTTGATCTTATAGGCACGTTAACTACGTGTACAGGATAAACTGAAAGGGAAGAAAACTGAATGTAGAAAATTGCGAAAATTGTAGGCAAATCCATGTGTGGTTTTTTCTGACATGTTTCACTTCAGTTTCACTAACGGATATGTTTCTTCTGTTTCTTGGCAAAGAATGTCTGCATAGAAAAATGATTTAATAAAATCTTTTTACCGTGCCAATAAAGATGTAACCTAACTAGTGTCAGAAGCACAGAGGGTGGACAAAAATATGTAAACAACGAAAACGCCACACAGTACCGTGCCTAATACGGTGTAGGAAACCTGGAGGCATTCGACACAGTTTGCAGTCCTCTCGTAATGGAAAAATACTAGTCCTATATGATTTTCAATGGAATCTTATACCATTCCCCCTAGTGGCAACTTGAGGTAACGATGATGGAAGTGCATAGCGATGACACACCCCTCTCTCCAAATTGGACCACAATGGCTTTATAATACTGACATCTGGAGACTGTGATAGCCAGGGAAGAAGCGACATTTCATCCTCGCTCTCACATAATCATTCCTGGACGATGCGAACTATGTGAACAGGGAGCCCGTAATCTTGGAACACAGCATCACTATCGGGGAACTAACGTAGTACCACGTTATGGACCTGATCAGACAAAATGGAGACATATTCCTAGTCAGTAATGCGACCTTGCAGAGTAAGCATGGGGCCCTTGGAATACCACTACACTACTGTCTAAATCATCGCCGAACACCCGCACATTTTCACTCTTCGTACACAGACTCGGCCAGAACTTGGAAACAGTGAGAAACAAGACTCATCCGACAAAATCGTATCCCTTCATTGCTCCATGGTCCGTGTTTTATGGCTTCGGCACCACGTTCCTGTTACGGTTGTTTATGTCACTGATGAGCGGTTTTGGAATCCCCTGCTTATGGAGCCTCTTTCGTGTTTTTTGGTACTGACAGTGTTTGCAAGTGCGACATTCAGTTTTACAGCGACTTTCGCGGCTGTAGTTCTCTACTTTTTCTTCACAATCTTCCCCAATAACCGACCGTCACGGTAACTCAACACACACTCCGCGTTGTGAATTAGCGGATGATGTTTTTCTTCTTTTCCCTATATGCAGTATAAACCTTCCATACGATGCCTCTTGAAACACCAAACACTTCAGCTACCTTGGTTATGAAAGCACCCACCATACGAGCTTCAGCGACTTGCCACGTTCGAATTCACTTAGATCTGACATAATGCACTCACATCTACACAGAACACTCTTCCGGTCACGGCTCACACTTGCAATGTATTGACAACATTACGCAGGTACCTTTCGTGGTCAGACGCAACGGCGCAACCTGCGGAGTTGGTTAGCATATGTACTTATGTTCAAGTTAGCATTTCTTGTAGCATTTTGCATATTTTTGTCTAACCCCTATACTAAGAGGATTGATTGACGGCAGAAAATTTTTCTGCGAAATAGAAAACAGGTAACTTGCCTTCCCTGTAGAAACAAGCAACAGATGCATCTAACTGATATGGTATAAGATTTGTATACTACAGTATCCTATTCCCGACATATGATACAGTATTTAGGAAACAGTACCTTTATCTCGGAACCAAACGTTCTATTGCCAAGATAGTATAAACACTTCTTCGTTTTCGGCGACCGGTTTCAACAGAGTTGCTGTGATCTCCTGTCTTCAAAATGTTTTGTCACAAAACGTGTTCATTGTGAGTTGGAACTTCATTCTAAGTTGTCATAATAGTGGATAAAATGTAGCATTTTATATAAAGGTTTGTTAGAGATAAAATATTTACAGTCAAAAAACACCTTGTGCGCTTGCTATGTTCGTATATGTAGCGCTCACAGATGATTATTAAGTCAAAAATCACAATATACAGTAAAACGCGCATGAGCACATCTGTTTGCGTTGGCCTGACACTTTCCGTTAATGGAAGACTTAACAATTGTCTGTGGGCGCTACATATACGGACATGGCCATGTGCTCAAGTTGCTTTTTGTTTGTAAATGTTTTATTCTGTCAAACCTGTATATAATGTGTTATTTTTTTCCACTAATATGACAAATTGGCATAAGGTTCGAACTCATAATGAACATGTTTTGTAAGAAAAATTTTTGAAGAGTAGAAAATAACAACGAAGTCTGTCACTTCTCAGTATCCGAAAATTCAGTTCGTTTATCGGTGGAAGAAACTGTAAAATAATTATTTACTGACACTGGAGCATACTAGTTGTGATGACGAGAAGTCACGTGAAACTCATACTCCCGCCTTCCAGATATCGATGTTTACTGATTTCGTTAAATCTGCTTGTAGATTACACTTAACTAACTGCCGGTCAGAAAAAAATTAGTATTATACACTTCCGAATTATATCTTAAGGCACTCATATGTAGCAGTATCTGCAGATCCGGAATATAGTGTTATCAAATCAGAGTAGGAAAACGAAAAGCGAGAGAAGAAATTATAATAAGTGCACCTACATCGTTTTCCATATAAAACGGTGTTGACGTCTGTCCAGAGGATGAACTGTGCAAGCAATCTGCAGTTTTAGTATTGAACTTTTCCCTGCTTAATACTCTCGACATTTCGAAATTTAACAGTATCAAAACCTTCAGAACATGTCAACAGTCCACTGCAGAAACTATACTCTTTCAAGAACAGGAAATGTCATGGAAGACACCATAATTATTGCATCAGAACGACTCATTAAATGTGTCGTCTTTGATATCAGCGTGCACATTTTGCAAAGCAGGTGAACTATGGAAGATAGGAGGTCTATCCAGAAAGTAACCTTCGTCTTCATGCCGCATAGGAAGTAGTGGGTGGAACCAAACAGTCGCTATATTGGAAATGAAACGAGCGTTTGGCGTCATTGGGCGAGAGGCCCCTTGCGGGGCAGGACCGGCCGTCTTGGTGTAGGTCTTATTACATTCGACGACACATTGGGCGACCTGCGGACTGCATGGTGATGAAATGATGATTAATACAGGACAACATCAAGTCCCTCAGCGGATAAAATCCCCGACCCAGCCGGGAATCGAACCCGGGCCCGTAGGACTGCAATTCGTCACGTTGACCACTCAGATATCGGGGCGAACAGTCGCTATATTGATACACGCGAACATTAGTACCCTTAGAGTTGCGATAGCAAGAAAGTCATAATGCTTCTCATTTCTCTACAGTAGCCATTCAAAATGAGCGTTGCGATTGATAAACCAGCCAAATGTACAATTTGTTCTGTATACGATTTTAAATGACAAAAAATCTCAAAATCCCTGCCCTCGGTGGGTCCAAGCACTCTTTTTTAGGACCACAAAACTCAAGGGCCATTTCCTGATTTGAAAAGAAGAATTATTGCGTTAGTTCGAACGGGACATATCTGAATATTCAACCTATAGCTCAGAGTTGGCTGACAATGATTTCCACCTCTTCACACACATGGTAAAGTGGCTCGGCTCCCAACGCTTTGACCAAGACGAATATATATATATATATATATATATATATATATATATATATATATATATATATATATATATATATATTCTAAGATTTTTCTAATAAATTTGCTACAGTTATTCCAATATCTCATTTATTGGCTAATGGAGATGTCTGGAGATGTCATCTCTGATATTCTTTGGACTAAGCATCCACAGTAACGACATGAAGCTATGAGAGTTCAGTAGCAAAATGAACTCATACTCAAGTTTCAGTTCGTCAAATAAACGAGTGATATACTGAGAAAAGCTAAAAAAATGAACAAAACTTTAACTAAGTGTTTAGAAGTTCGTGCTATGAGCTACTGATGGATACCAACTCATATTCACCCACGGAAATGTGAAAGTTATGTACAACGAAGAATGGTAACTTACGCCTTATGTCCCAGGATATTTTTACTATTTAATGAGTAAGCTTTGAAACCTGATAACATAATGCTAATAGCTTTGCTTGAAACTTATTTGGAATATGGCTTAGCAATCCAGAAAATGTATTATTGTCGCATATTGTCTAATAGAGACTGAAAAAAAACTGTGAACAGACCGCTACAGAAATTCAAGAATCAGTGCTACGATTTTCTAAGAAAAATATTTCCTACGAGAGAAACTATACAGCATAATACGTTGCACGTAACTGAATGTTCAATAAAACATTCTACATAACGCGTGGAACAGTGCCACAAGATTCACTTGGCTGATATGTTAGTTAAGTCTCTGTTCTCAGAGATTCTGCGGACGAAGTACTTGCCGGCGCCTGACGTAACGCAAAGAAAGAAAAAGTTGTACGTCAGAGATGGATAGGAAATGGATCGAACTTGTAGGACTGCAGCTAGTTCTAAAGTCACGTTCACTGCGTTTTCGAATAAATCCTACATTCGCTCATACTGATGCGAGAAAAATTCCGCGGTTGAGCTCAACTAGCTGATGATCCAATCGTATCACACTTCATCCAACACTACTTGTAGAGCCACTGAGATTACCATACCTGCGTCCTTCGCTATGAGCAAACTAGAAACGTAGAGTGACCACTTTTACTGGTAAATAAAGACACAGGTTAGTGTTTGAGCCGAAGGGAGGCCCGCCTACCTTGTAAGCCATGTTGCTGCCGAGACGGTTACCGAACTCTGGCGGCCTACCTGGGACGGCCGGCTTTTATAGCGCACGACTCGGCAACAGATGGCTGAGAAGGCTGCCCTCCGAAATTCTCCATCAGGCATATGTCAACCTGCAGAAACGCCTTCACTGCAAAAGTGGTCGCACCAATATCGGGTCATCTGGTCTGCTGTCCCATCCCACTGCTGTGAGCGCTTGACCTGAATTATGGGCACTAGATCTCTGGTACGAAGACTGTCGATGAATTACCTCGGAAAAAAACTATTTATTGACAAATAGTACGGATTCAGAAGATACCGTTCTTGCGAAACACATCTAACTCTTTATCCTCACGAAGTAATGAGTGCTATCAACGGGAGATACCAGTTTGATTCGACACTTTTAGATTTATAGACACCCTGCCTCACAAGCGACTTCTAATCAAATTACATATCTACGGAGTATCACCTAAGTTGTACGACTGGGTTCGTGGGTTCCTGTCAGGAAGGTCTCACTTCGTGGTAACTGATGGAAAGTCATCGAGTAAAGTCCCCAACGAAGTGTTATAGCCGGCCAGTGTGACCGAGCGGTGCTAGGCGCTTTAGTCTGGAACCGCGGGACCTCTCGGGCATGGATGTGTGTGATGTCCTTAGGTTAGTTAGGTTTAAGTAGTTCTAAGTTCTAGGTAACTGATGACCTCAGATGTTAAGTCCCATAGTGATCAGAGCCATTTGAACCATCTGAAGTGTTACAAGCCCTCTGCTCTTCCTGATCTACATAAACGACATATGAGACAATCCAAGCAGCCTTCTTATATTGTTTGCAGATGATGCTGTCATTTACCGACTTGTAAAGTTATCAGATGATCAAAGTCAATTTGCGAAATGATCTAGACAAGACATCTGAATGGTGCGAAAAGTGGCAGTTACCCTAAATAACGAAAAGTGGGAGGCCATCCACATGAGTGCTAAAAGGAACTCGTTAAACTTCGGTTACACGATAAATCAGTTTAATCTAAAAGTCGTAAATTCAATTAAATATATAGGTATTACAATTATGTTAACTTAAATTGGAACGATCTCATAGACAATGTTGTGGAGAAAGCAAACCACAGACTACGATTTATGGCAGAAGCGTTAGAAAGTGCAACAGGTCTACTAAGAAGGCTGCTTACACCAAGGTCGTCCACCTTTTGTGGAGTACTGTTGTGCGGTGTGGGACCAGCATCATCTACATCTATATCTAAATCTACATCTACATGGATACTCCGCAAATCACATTTAAGGGCCTGGCAGAGGGTTCATCGAACCACCTTCACAATTCTCTATTATTCCAATCTCGTATAGCGTACGGAAAGAATGAACACGTATATCTTTCCGTACGACCTCTGATTTCCCTTATTTTATCGTGGTGACCGTTCCTCCCTATGTAGGTTGGTGTCAACAAAATATTTTCGCATTCGGAGGAGAAAGATGATGATTAGAATTTCGTGATAAGATTCCGTCGCAACGAGAAACGCCTTTCTTTTAATGATGTCCAGCCCAAATCCTGTATCATTTCTGTGACACTCTCTCCCATATTTCCCGGTAACACAAAACTTGCTGATTTCTTTGAACTTTTACCGTGTACTCTGTCAGTCCTATCTGGTAAGGATCCCACACTGCGCAGCAGTATTCTAAAATCAAATGGCTCTGAGCACTATGGGACTCAACTGCTGAGGTCATTAGTAGTATTCTAAAAGAGGACGGACAAGCGTAGTGTAGGCAGTCTCCTTGGTAGGTCTGTTACATTTTCTAAGTGTCTTGCCAATAAAACGCAGTCTTTGGTTAGCCTTCCGCCACACACCGTTGGGTGGCTTGCGGAGTATAAATGTAGATGTAGATGAACATTTTCTATGTGTTCCTTCCAATTTAAGTTGTTCGTAATTGTAATACCTAGGTATTTAGCTGCATTTATGGCTTTTAGGTTAGACTGATTTATCGTGTAACCAAAGTTTAACGAGCTCCTTTTAGCACTCATGTGGATGACAGCACACTTTTCGCTATTTAGGGTCAACTGCCACTTTTCGCACCATTCAGATATCTTTTCTAAATCGTTTTGCAGTTTGCTTTGATCTTCTGATGACTTTATTAGTCGATAAACGACAGCGCCATCTGCAAACAACCGAAGACGGCTGCTCAGATTGTCTCCCAAATCGTTTATGTAGATAAGGAACAGCAAAGGGCCTATAACACAATTTTGGTGGACGCCAGAAATGACTTCTGATTTACTCGATGACTTTCCGTCAGTTACTACGAAGTGTGACCTCTCTGACAGGAAATCACAAATCCAGTCACATAACTGAGACAACATTCCATAAGCATGCAATTTCACTATGATCCGCTTGTGTGGTACCGTGTCAAAAGCCTTCCGGAAATCCTGAAATACGTAATCGATCTGAAACCCCTTGTCAATAGCACTCAACACTTCATGTGAATAAAGAGCTAGTTGTGTTTCACAGGAACGATGTTTTCTAAACCCATGTTGACTTTGTGTCAATAGACCGTTTTCTTCGAGGTAATTCATAATTTTCGAACACAATATGTGTTCTAAAATCCTGCTGCAGATGGCACGGACGGAGGACATCGAAAAAGTTCAAAGAAAGAGCAGTTCGTTTTGAATTATCGAGAAATAGCGGAGAGAGTGACAGGATGTGCATGGGTGCAATCATTAAAACGAAGGTGTTTTTCCATGCGGAAGGATCTTCTCTTGAAATTTCAGTCACTAACTGTCTCTTCCGATTGATCCCACCTGCATAGAGAGAAATGATCATCATAACAATCAGAGCTCACACTGAAAGGTTTAAGTGTTCGTTTTTCCAGCACGCCGTTCGGGAGTGGAACTGTAGAAAAATACCTTGGAAGAGGTTTGATGAGTCCGCTGTCAGGCGCTTAATTGTGAATTGCAGAATAATCATGTAGATGTAGAAGTAAAGGACATTAGAAGAATCACAGACCCACAAAGATGTAGCTTCTAGATCGTTATTTACACCGGCTGACAAAAAAAACTGAAGAACCCAGGAGACATGATCTTTGACAATGCAACTTTGTACACGTACACACCATCGGCAGGTATGTAAATTATAAGAGTGCCTGCCCTATGTCATCCTTCCCTTAGTTGTGAATTTTTGCCTTCCGAGCAGTTTCTATTTGCAATTAGCGTGGTTTGTGTCACTTACAGAAACTGCGTGAGCCTGACCACCTCTGTGTTCGCTGAGCGCCATGTGCTGCTTTCCTGGAAAAGTAACATAGCTGTAACTCCAGGTATAACGATTGTGGTGATAAATTTTCATTGTTTGGTTTTAATAGTACTTCTCCTTTTCAAATGATACCTAGCATTGTCAGCGTCTGTTCAGGCGGCGGGAGTGTGACGGCAGTCACAGGTGCTACTCGTGATGTCATGAACTTTTATGATTAATATGTTCTTTTAATTATGTTTTAGATTCTGATCTGGCCGGGTCTATTAGTACACCGGGTACGCTGTTGGAGAGCTGTGAAATTTTATGTGTTGGCAATCTCGGTGTTGTAAGGCTAGACTCCTTACCAGATTCTTGGAGTCTCACTGGTTCGGTGTGCCATCTTACACTGGTATCTGATCATTACATTATTAGTAGAACCAGAATTTCAAATCGGAAGGGAAGTTCAAAATTGTTATTTAAAATCTATTTAAACTGTGTTTGTAGCTTGGTTACATTAATACACTTATTTCTGGTTTTCGCCAGTGTTTAAATTCTACTATTCTTTAAATTCTTAGTTCAGTCAGCTAATCGTAGTTTACCAGCTGTTGTTGCACCTTATTCTGGATTAACTGTTCAGGCAACTATTTGTTGCCATTGTGTTATCGTGCCAATTGACCTTCTGGTGTTCCTAGGCAGCTTCTTCTCGCATGAAAGTTATTTTAGGTACGCCGTGATGTTGCCTTATAGGTCAGCTAATGTTTCTACAGTCCATGCATTCAATTATCCCAACCTGAGAAGGGTGAGCACACTGGCAGTACGATATTTCTGACCAGCATTTGTGATTCACTGCGCTGTTAGCTTGTTTGAAGCTCTATAGCACAGTGACTGTGCTTAAGTTAAGCTTTATCCTCACTGGTTCGCGTGGGCCTAAATTTTTTCAGAATTTGCAACTTTTTGTCTTTTAGCTTGGATTCCTTTTGGTAAAATGCCCTTTCTGTATCAAGTTTTCCGTAGTCACCTGGATGATTTTATGGCCCTTGTACTGCGTATATTTGTCAGCTCTCTGAAAGGATCATGTAAAATTTTGGCTTGTAATTTAAAAAATTCTTTTGGCTTTGGTATTTAAACTTGTTTAAACAATTCACCCATTACTAAAGTTTTGATAGTCGTCGTTACAATTGACCTTCAAAATTTGGTCTCTAATTTAAAAACCATTCTGTTAGCTTGAGACATTTAAATTTGTTTAAACATTTTAGCTGTCACTAAATTTGTGTTAGTCATTGTTAGATTGACTTCTCAAAAGTTTAGCTTTAAATTTTTCAGGTCTCTTAAAAGACCGTGTTGAATCTTAAGTATGCAATTTAAAACATTGTGTGAGACTAGTGTACCTGTGGTATGGATGTTAAATAAGTTACGCCGTTGTGCTCCTTTGAATTCAAAACATTCCACTTATTGTTTTAAGAACTGCTGATTTCTAAAAGATTATTTCATTGTGTTGTACTATTGCAGTTTTGTTAAAAATTGTTTAATAAATATGAATCACTTGGAAAATAATAAATAATGTCATAACCTGGGGCCTAGATCTTCCAAGCATTCCTCTTAACCTGGCTTGTGGGACCTCAGTTGATAGCAGAGAGTGTTTTGGATCCACAGACTTCTGGGTTAAGGGCCCAGGACTTATCCCCGACTTACCATTTAACGAAGGTATTAAAGTTATATTGATTTAGGTATGGAACAAATTTGACAATACGTTTGAGTGGACACAAGTGCAGAAACCCAAGGAATATGGCAGCAACGTCTGACTCCCATGGGGGAATGGAGTCATAACAAATTTATGTCAAACAGAAGCAATGTTACAGAAACATCAATAACCTGCTTGCAAGCAGTGGCTGGAATTCGAAATATGCTATTGAGAAATTTTGGAAAATAGGGGTAATGTTAGAACTACTTGGAAAAAAGAAGATGGCAACATCCAAGCACACTCTACAGAACCTCAGCCATTGACTTAGCCAACTTAAAGAAACTTGAAATAGGAAACTCAAGAGCGATAGACAAAGTGAAGTTAGTCTCACCTGCTCACTCAGATATTGCTCATGAGTTTAGGGATATTGCAGCGTGCAATGTTTATCAGTTTTTGATTGAGATGTCTGTTTGCACTTTCACATTGCTAGATTTGACAGTGTATCCTGAAGACTCCTGTACATTTTTGGAGAAGGATCTGATTGAAACATCAAGCCTACTGGCTTTGGAATCTGCTGGTGGACTTAATTGGTGGGTTGAGCTCAGAGCATGTTAGAGTCTGCAGCAACTCGCTATGTCTGTAGATGGGAATTGTTTGTTGCATGCTGCATCTCTTGTAATGTTATCCAGGCAGGCTCAGGGAGGATGAAAGGTCTTGTTACAGCCTCCTTTGACAACCCAAAATTTGAAGGTCTTATCTGGAAGACCCAGGGAAAATTAAGTGTCTTGTCACAACCTCCACTGACAGTTCAGAATTTGAAGAGCAATAATCATTGCAGTAGAATTGCCATAATGAGTAGAATTCCATTGATCCATCTTTCATAAGCTGTGAAATCTTGTGATACTCAACATAGTGCCATAGTTAATTGCATGAAGCCATCCAGCATACTCTGTCCATTAAGTACTGAGTGTGCATATTAATCAAGATTGTCTCCCATGTGCACCCAGAATACATGAACCGAATTTACAAAGGAAGTAGATAACTATTTATATACATCTTAATACCATAATGATTTGTCCAGAAAAACATATAATTCCATCTGCATGTGCCTTATCCAAAATGCTTATGTGATATACAATCAGTAGAAATGGTTATCCCCTAATGTGTAACGCTTCTCAGTAAAGTTATGGTCTAATTTCAATCAGTTGCTTAAACAAATAAATAGTTAATGATAATTCTGGTAGCAATTGTCCATGTTACGTATCCATCCTGATCTTAAAGCACATCACATAAATGAAAGATTTGTATCCAGTTTTCTAGTTACACCCATGTATCTGTCTGGCAAGAATGCTGTAACCACATATACTACATATTGCAGCATTATGAATAACCAAGATCACTACCATACTTATACTAACTACAATCACTTCCTATGAATGTTAATGAAAACAGAAAAATACGACTGACAGAATTCACTGAACAGATGCAAATCCAAGCTTATGAGAATATCAAAGAAATACCTACACTACAATAAAGAAAGCGAAGTAGTACCTGCCATAAAACATCACCGTCTCCCTGACCACATAACACTTCAAGATTCAATAGACAAGATTACTTTAAATGGCGTATATCATTACCAATGGCAAAGATCAATGGCAAAGTCACTTACTCTAAGTACGATATAACACCTCAAATGCCTAAAAATGAAAGTCTCTCAGTTGCACTACACTCTACAAAATACTTGTTACAAGCCAGTATTCAGAATTGCAGAAAATACACAAAAATATATTCCTGCACAAGCAAACTTTAACTCTTCTCCAGAAAATTTTCTATATTGTTTGATTTTATGATAAACTGCATGAAAACTTACAAGACAGCACTTTTCTGAAATCTTTTACTTATATAAAGTCTCTGAACTGATAGTTTCACAAATACACTCCTGGAAATGGAAAAAAGAACACATTGACACCGGTGTGTCAGACCCACCATACTTGCTCCGGACACTGCGAGAGGGCTGTACAAGCAATGATCACACGCACGGCACAGCGGACACACCAGGAACCGCGGTGTTGGCCGTCGAATGGCGCTAGCTGCGCACCATTTGTGCACCGCCGCCGTCAGTGTCAGCCAGTTTGCCGTGGCATACGGAGCTCCATCGCAGTCTTTAACACTGGTAGCATGCCGCGACAGCGTGGACGTGAACCGTATGTGCAGTTGACGGACTTTGAGCGAGGGCGTATAGTGGGCATGCGGGAGGCCGGGTGGACGTACCGCCGAATTGCTCAACACGTGGGGCGTGAGGTCTCCACAGTACATCGATGTTGTCGCCAGTGGTCGGCGGAAGGTGCACGTGCCCGTCGACCTGGGACCGGACCGCAGCGACGCATGGATGCACGCCAAGACCGTAGGATCCTACGCAGTGCCGTAGGGGACCGCACCGCCACTTCCCAGCAAATTAGGGACACTGTTGCTCCTGGGGTATCGGCGAGGACCATTCGCAACCGTCTCCATGAAGCTGGGCTACGGTCCCGCACACCGTTAGGCCGTCTTCCGCTCACGCCCCAACATCGTGCAGCCCGCCTCCAGTGGTGTCGCGACAGGCGTGAATGTAGGGACGAATGGAGACGTGTCGTCTTCAGCGATGAGAGTCGCTTCTGCCTTGGTGCCAATGATGGTCGTATGCGTGTTTGGCGCCGTGCAGGTGAGCGCCACAATCAGGACTGCATACGACCGAGGCACACAGGGCCAACACCCGGCATCATGGTGTGGGGAGCGATCTCCTACACTGGCCGTACACCACTGGTGATCGTCGAGGGGACACTGAATAGTGCACGGTACATCCAAACCGTCATCGAACCCATCGTTCTACCATTCCTAGACCGGCAAGGGAACTTGCTGTTCCAACAGGACAATGCACGTCCGCATGTATCCCATGCCACCCAACGTGCTCTAGAAGGTGTAAGTCAACTACCCTGGACAGCAAGATCTCCGGATCTGTCCCCCATTGAGCATGTTTGGGACTGGATGAAGCGTCGTCTCACGCGGTCTGCACGTCCAGCACGAACGCTGGTCCAACTGAGGCGCCAGGTGGAAATGGCATGGCAAGCCGTTCCACAGGACTACATCCAGCATCTCTACGATCGTCTCCATGGGAGAATAGCAGCCTGCATTGCTGCGAAAGGTGGATATACACTGTACTAGTGCCGACATTGTGCATGCTCTGTTGCCTGTGTCTATGTGCCTGTGGTTCTGTCAGTGTGATCATGTGATGTATCTGACCCCAGGAATGTCTCAATAAAGTTTCCCCTTCCTGGGACAATGAATTCACGGTGTTCTTATTTCAATTTCCAGGAGTGTACATTCCGACAATCACTGCACCTTACGGTGGACGTGAATTTTGGCATTTAAATTTGTTGTCCTACGTTTGCGCAAGGAACGCTCGAAAAATCGTCTGTTCTGGAAGCTGTTACTATTAAGATAATAATGAAACTGTCAAAAATAAAATTATATTTACCGTACTTGTGAAGTGCAATGCAAGTGGTATCTTATCAATTTTCAAAAAATGCTTCTACAGCACACAACTTTCGACGTACAGTGCGAGTATACAAACACACTGATAAAGGTAAAGACTGAAGAACGAGGAAATAAACTTAACGACTGATAAATGATTACAAAGACTCCAAGTATAACTATGCTCCCTTAACAAGAATTCACCCTTTCATGAAGTTCTCACAACTAGAACCGTTAGCAAAAATCTATCTTAATTGTTTTCCTGTATAAAATTACTTTCCTTGACACGTATTTCAATTATAAGACAAATCCGTGTGCTTCACTATAAAACTTTTTACAGTAAACTTTAACCATACGCAATGCTCTAACAACAAGAAACTACACAATTACGAATATATAAAAAAAAGCTGGATTATCTTAGAAAACTTCCCTTCTGACGTTCTTGCGTTCATATCATCTCATTTCCACAAAATTTTTCCTCAGAGTAAATTAATGCAAAATGCTTTTCAAATAATGCCGCCTCCACTACACAGCAGGTCAGCTTCCATCCTTCTCAAAGCAAGTACATAGCCAGACTGTCTGGCGCACACTAACTGCTACTCCGACAAAGTAAAACTAACCTCTCTGACCAAGATCTATGACCCCAAGAACAGACTTACAAAGAATTTGGTTATATCGATATGACAGATGTTAGGTACATTTATTAGATTCGCAATTTCATTCACATTTATGGCCAAACTACCTGAAAATTGATATGGCAAATGGAACAGTCTCCTTTTAACTTATACTGAGTCAAGGGGAAAACTAAATCTAACTGTCCGCAAAAATAGCGTGATAACGACGGTGACGGTTGCACAATTGTAGCAAATCATTTCCAGCCTCTGTTCGTAGTATTCGTTAACGGCTACAGTGGAGATGGTTATCGGTACCCAGGGAAAGGAGGCTTCCTTCAGGTTGGGGATGATGTGCTGGTCTTTCCCTGATCGAAAAGGGTAGAGTGTGGGAATGCTAGGCTGATTTCAAGAGCGAGTAATTTTTCTTGACGACCGAAGTTTTCCAGCGCCTGGTGGAAATAACTTCTGAAGGTCTTGGCAGGAAGTAGAACATTCTAGCGACGATCTATCAGCGGGAGTAGGAATTCACTAACGTTGGTCCACAACAGAAAGCCCTGAAGATCATAGCAGTTTTGTGAAGCAGACTGTAGGTTGCGAAATCGGGGAAACGACTGGCAGCCCTCGTCTAATGTACGAGTATAAGACGTGAAACCTGCAGGAGATGCTGGTGTTTTGCTGTTGTACTTCTGAACTGAGGAAGTGCTGATTCTTTATGATCAATCAAGCTATTTCTTGCAGTTTCAAAACCTGTGAAAATCCGAGAATGCGTTCGCGCACGCAGGCGTGAATTTGTGGATGAGTCGTATCAGTTTTTTATAGGTAAGTGCTGCTGTTTAGGGAATGAGTTCATGCTCAGTAGACGGAGTCCTTGAGCTATGTTGAGAAGCCAAACAACTAGCTGGACCGAGCTGTTCAGTGAGCAAGATGCACTTTAGTTGAAGAAACCATATTCGTTTCCATAGCAATTTGAGCACGATGTTTTTGTGTGATTTGTAGTGGCAACTTCTGCCACCGAATGTAACAGCAGCACCAAATGTAGTGGGAAGAGGTAGAAGGCTCCATATTAAAACTTGTCAGAGGTTTCCAAGTGATTTATTGTTTCCAACTACAGTGCCACTTTCCCCTCTCTCTGTGTTAGCGGGTCCCGCAATGCTGAGGACACAACTTTGCTGACTCCAAAACGGCTTGGCATGGAATGACTGCCTCAGCGACCCATGCACACACTGCTGTGTGTCGCCTTGTACATCCTCGACGTCAGGATGTGCCAACAGTCGACTCAGCGGTCTTCGCCCCTGCTGCCTCAGCGCCGCTCGCTGGGAGCCGCAACTGGTTCACTGCACGCTTCTTTGCCGTCATGGTTCAGATTACGGGCGACAACAAGTGCCCATGATCCAGGGTCCGAATCTGCGGCCCTCGCCCTGGATGTCTCCAGTGCAGGTTGGGAGCCAACAAGTCTGCCCGCAGTAGCGAGCAGTGGAGTGGCCTGTCGCTGACTGGCTACGGACCCTGCGTCAGCCTCAGAGGGCTGAAGCAGCGACCCACCAGGGACTGGAATGCTGGCGCCCCATCTGCTGCAGCGTGTAGCCGGTGGTGAGACACGCCCCGCCATCCAGGAGAGCTGTCACACTTGAATGCCTTGTTAGAAAACCAGCACCTATTTATACGCAGCTGTGCACCTCTGTTTTGCTAACGCACCACTTCGAGTCACGTACTCACGAAACCTGTGTTGCACCAGTGGGCCCCTTCTGCCTGTAACTCGCGACATGCAAACTGCTGTGTTTACTCTTTTTCAGTGGTTTGACGGCCCTGTGGCCTCCATTCTGCTTCACAATCGCTGGTCAGTGTAACTTACTGTCAACAGGCCCGCACCTGGCTGTAACTTGTGTGCTCAGAAATGTTGCACCGAATCTAACTTTCCTATCTTATACTGTGGTGCCACTACAGATTTTTCCCAATTGCCTTTAAATTGTATTTTACGG
This sequence comes from Schistocerca serialis cubense, assembly GCF_023864345.2. Taxonomy (NCBI): domain Eukaryota; kingdom Metazoa; phylum Arthropoda; class Insecta; order Orthoptera; family Acrididae; genus Schistocerca; species Schistocerca serialis. Next base: position 790,035,492 of record NC_064639.1, on the reverse strand, counting down.
ACTTTTTTGTGGAATTAGCGAGCAGAAGTTGCTACGACTCAGCTGGAGTAGGTTTATGACCTGATAGCGATATACATACAGCATTCCATTCCAGTGGTCGGATTTCGGAATCTTCCTTAGAGCTGTTAGACAGCTCTAGGGCTTCAATTATTGACGTTGGAGTATTGAGAAGTGTCACACTTCTCGTGCGTCAAAACGAGTTTGGCGACCCTTTTTTAAATTGGTTATAATGGTATAGTAGTACAGAGAATGAATGCAAGTCCACCGATAATTTTTTCCGCTTAAATCAGTGGAGTAGTACATGGCATAACTTGTCCTGCGCGCTGCACATACTCGTACGTAGGGGGTCAAAACTTAAGGACGGAAGTAACTTTCACATGATGTCTCAAATGAAGTGTGACACATCTCAATGAAACTTGTGCCATGCACAGAAAGAACTGCTGCAGTATAGCACGGAATGTAGCCAAAAGAAATACGCAGTGAGACAAACAGAAATGCCACTTTTATTTAAAGACGGTAACTACACTGGTCATTGCGGTTTATGATGGCTCCCAGAGACATGGTTCTCATGGTGGCCCCCTGATACATGGTTCTTAATAAGGTGCATGATCATCACGGATGGCAGTGCATGTTCTGCAATGTGCTCCCTTGTCGGACACAAGGCTGGTAAGGAGTTCTTATTGTGGGGTGTTGTGTTATGTCACCAGTGCGGTTGACAACTGATGGATGGTTCATAGTGCATGTGGACGTTCTGCAATACGGCTCCCCAACTTCTCGGTGGGATTTAAGTCCGGGGAACGATCAGGCCTGTCCATTCGCCAAATATCGTCTCGTTCTAAGAGCTTCTTCACCTGCACAATTCGATATCGTCGCGCATTGTCGCCCATAACAAGAAGTCAGGGCCAAATGTACCACTCAGAAGACACTTGTGGGAAAGCAGTACAGTATTATAACAGCGTTGACCGATGAATGTTCCTTGTTAATAGATTTGGAGATCAGTACGTCTCTGCAACATTATGTATCTCCATACTGTTTAACCTAGACCGTCAAAGCGATCATGGATCATGTTCGAAAATGAATCTGGATACCTTATGTGTTCCCACCTCTCGCCATACGAGGGTACTTCGAGAATCACAACTCAGACAATCTGCTCTCATCCGAGAAGAAGACACGACTCTACTCCTCATTGGTTCAGAGCCTATGATGTTGGCACCATTTGCAAACGGTGCCGCTAATGTACGGGCGTCCACGGGACACAGTGCACTGGTCACCAGGCAAAGAGACCATACCCGTGCAGCTGCTTGTCACTTTGGAGCGTGGGATTGCGTATCTTGCAATCTTGTTAAATGTGGTTGCAATTGCACCCTCTGTTTGACGTAGATCCCGTCTTGCCTGTTGCACAATGTTGTGGTCATATGCCAGTGTAGTTTATTGTGGTCGATCACATCTCGGGCAGTAGTGCCTGTGGTTCTTAACGCCTGCCATGGATGTGGAAAAATTCTGTGAGCAATACCAAAGTCCTACGCTAACCTTCGTCCTTTTTCCAGTTATCCGCTGATGTTTCCCCTTGCGAAGTCATCCAAATGTTGTCTCCGGACCAGGTTGTAACGGAGAACACCACCGCAGTGCGTCGAAACTTCTCACTGATTGACACATGCTGTCTTTTCCGACTTCTTCATCTGCCTCGCGTTGCGCCATTTGGCGCTATAGTAACCATAACGTCATGCCACGTGACGTCCAGCTTTCTGTGCACGACTGGGAGACCTCTGGCAACATTCTCTCGCGCTTTCAGTCATTTTTAACGAATAGTTGATATGTTATGGTACTTTATCCAATAAATACTTAAATTTTGCAGAGCAGTGTAGGTATGAGTGTGTAGATTCTAGATGCCGTTGCGTATAGGTATTCGCGTGACGCCACAGAAGCTCCGAGGAAAAATGAACAGAACGTTTCACAGTCTCATTACTTTTTCGAGACACTTTCCATATTGACACTCATATGATATAACATTCAGTGTCGTGTATTCTCGCCAGTGGAAATAACGGTTCATTCCATTTGTAAATTGTAAAATATATGCTGCTGCTGTGGCTGTAACTGCATCGGATTTTTTTATTGTGCAATATCTTTATTGTTATGAGTAAATACTGATAATGCTCGGCCGGTTGGCCGTGCGGTCTAACGCACGGCTTTCCGGGCGGGAAGAAGCGCCTTGACCCCGGCACGAATCCGCCCGGCGGGTTTGTGTCGAGGTCCGGTGAACCGGCCAGTCTGTGGATGGTTTTTAGGCGGTTTTCCATTTGCCTCGACGAATGCGGGTTCCCCTTATTCCGCCTCAGCTACACTATGTCGGCGATTGCTGCGCAAACAAGTTCTCCACGTACGCGTACACCACCATTACCCTACCACGCAAACATAGGGGTTACATTCGTCTGGTGTGAGACGTTCTCTGGGGGGGCCACCGAAGACCGAACCGCACAATAACCCTGGGTTCGGTGGGGGGCGGCGGAGGGGTGAAGTGGACTGCGGTAGTCGTCGTGGGGTTGTGGACCACTGCGGCTGCGGCGGGTACGCAGCCTCTCGGTCGTTTCTAGGTCCCCGGTAACATGCAATATAAATACTGACAGTAAGAGATAGTTCTATTTCGGATTAGGTACCAAGCATAGTTGGATTATAAAATATTGACCAATGTACCTACTGTAAAAGACGAGATTCAAATTTTAAACGTTTTATGGTAGGTAACACAACCATTATATTCGGCTGCCATAGCATGGTACTGAAGAAGTGGTGAGAGAAAACTGAACCGCTGTTTCCCGTCTCCACCGTTGCCACATCGTTTACACAAACAGATCGCTGACCTTCCAGAAGGAGAGTGGTTTCACATTTGACAAAGGATATTGACGTTTTAAACCTGAAACCACTTCGCATTGTGTGGTATAATATATATTCTGGTTACTAACATGACTATAAAACAGACGTAAGCTGGTCACTGGTAAAGGAGTTTGTGAATAGGACTGAGGACAATTACCAATGCTGTACACAAGTAAAATATGAGTCAACGCCTTTATTTACACGACATAAATACAGAGATGGCCAGCAGATTTCCACAGAAGCAGCTGCAATATGTGATTGATAGCCATAAAATGATTTAGCCGAGGTAAGTTCTAGCATAGGGGTAGATAGGAGCAGCGTATGCAGCCCTGGCGAAGGGGGCGGCGGCGTAGGTGGCGTAGGCGGGGGCTGCGATGGCTGGCCTGGCGATGGGGGCTGCTGCGATGGCGGGGGCAGCGACGGCGGTCCTAACCACAGGGGCGGTTGCCACGGCGGGGGCGGCAATGGCAGCCCTTGCTACGGTGGGGGCGACCACGGCGACGGGAGCGGGTGCGGGGGCGGCGACTGGCGGGTGGACTCCGCCCTCCTTGTGCACGACGGCGTTGAAGCCGTTGACGGGGTCTGCGGTGTAGTCGACGGTGCGCACGGAGCCGTCGGGCTCGACCAGGCTGTAGCTGCCCTGGACGACGTCTCCGTCGCGGCTCTCCTGGTGGCTCTTGGAGTCGCCGGTCAGCGCGTCGGACACGCTGTAGCCGTAGCTGTACTGCGGGTGCGGGTCGTACTCGGCGGCGGCCACGGCTGCGGGGGCGGCGGCAGCTACCGGCACTGCGGCGGCTCTCACGGCGGGGGCGGCCACGGCCACAGGGGCAGCGCGGACGGCGGGGGCGGCGACGACGGCGGGGGCGGCGGCGTAAGCGGGGGCGGCGTAAGCGCGGGCGGCGTACGGGGCGTACACCGCGGGAGCGTCCAGGTAGATGGCGCGGGCCACAGCCACCACCGCCGCGAAGATGATCACCTGCACAGTAATTTGGCAGTTGGTGTATGCTACTTAATCCGCTTGTAGAGGACATTGCTGTTTATTCTAAGTGATATCATACATCCATTGCATTTTACTGAAGTAAGATCTTCAAATTTTCTTTCAAATCGTAATTAAAGTCTAAAACTATTGTTTTTGGCAAGTGTGACGATCGTTTGCGTGAAAGGGTGAAAAGTGAAGCCCATCTCAAGAGCGACAAGTGTAGTTGTAAAAGCAACAGGCCCTCCCATATGTTCAGAAATTGTGAAAAAACAACTTATCAGCAAGTGGCCCTGTCATACTTCACATAGGTCAACCTATGAAGAAAGTAGTTGGCTATGGTTGTTATGATACGATATCTATGTTTATGGTTGAGACATGGAGATATACCATTATTGAAAATATGTGCCAGCTCCAGAGAGTTTCCCCACATCCATCAACAGTAGGATGCACCCAGTGTCCACCCATTAAGAATACTGTTTCATGTCGCATAGTTCTCCCTCAGTCGAAGTAATGACTCTACATGTACTGTTAAGGTAGGGGTGTATTATAACAGCTGTAATCCGCCCACATACTGTTTATCGATTTATGTTTGGTCATTCCTTACTATAGTGAGGCTGGTTACAAAGTTAGGAATCGGGCAATCATAAGTAGCCAGTTTTTGAGGGCGAACGTACTCCTAACATGCGCCGGTAACTGAAGTTCTGACAGAGAGCCTACACCACATGCCCTATATATTCTTCCACATTCTTCTATGATTCATTCGCTTCCAAATTGCCGCAATAATAAAGAGGTTGTATTATGCTAACACTTTTGTATGACACAGTTCCAATTTAAATTCAAGTATCAAGTCCCTACTTGTTCTGATCGCACTCACACTACAATTACAGCCACATCTATCACCAGCTTATATGAGTTTACCATCGCTGCTTCATTACTGTTCGATTGTCCGACACGAATTTAATCCTGAGCTTCAAAATTCCCAAATTTCTCACACACATAAGTGTCCTACTCGCGTGATGGCTCTGATGCGATTGAGTATAACCTTTCCATCAGATACTTAACTTTTCTACGAAGTCCCGAAACTTTTCTACGAGATCACGGAAAGCGCGGGCATTTGAGATCCGCCCTGCAAGTATGTTCTAGCTCGACTGAGTCACTCCTTCCCGCCAAACGATCTCCAAGAGTCTATTTGACCTGCTAGACCATGTGGCATCTCCGCCAGCGACACTGCTGCGCTATAGCAAAGTAACGTAAGTTGTAGATTCGATCCTTCAAGTATAGGATCAGTATTTCTACCCGTACGCTGGTTGGACGGTTCAATATTAACGGGCACACTAAGCGACGCCCTATCCTTGTGTGCATCAGAGGTAGTTTTTTAATTGAACCTGTAGTGCGGTCTCGAACGGTCGTTAGTATGACAATATTGCACATAAGTTTGAAAATTCTTTGCTGTTTTTCGTCCTCTACTATGCAGTTTTAGTCGTTGTCTTCTTGATTGTAAAAGAGAAACAGTGGGTTACAAATCACGGGCAATATCAAGAAATCATTCAGAGACCCAAATGTTGACAGATGTGATTGTTTAAAATAGCTTATACCATTCTAAGGCGAGAGCATGAACGAACAGAGCGGTAGAGAAGCAATTATATGGAGATAGGTAAGGAATCTAGTATGTAAGCCAGCTAGGTGGCCGAGCGGCGCTAGGCGCTACAGTCTGCAACCGCGCAACCTCTACGGTCGCAGGTTCGAATCCTGCCTCGGGCAGGATGTGTGTGATGTCCTTAGGTTAGTTAGGTTTAAGTAGTTCGAAGTTCTGTGGGACTGATGACGTCATAAGTTAAGTCCCATAGGGCGCAGAGCCATTTAAACCATCTAGTATGTAAAGGTAGACTTACTGTGTGCAAGAGAAGTCTAGATTCTAAGAAATCATTGCTCAGTAACGTGGAAGATACAAGAGCTGATACAATTCACAGACTATTTCTGACCTGTCCAAGAGAGGCAGTGGGACAGATTGCGATTTACAGGTAAATGTATAATAAAGACTGTAATCTCCTTGAACTTCAAATGCAAATCACCATACATTTTGAACACTGACTGACACAGACATAGACATAATTGTGAAATGTAAAGTGACACCGCATACGGCTCCTTTTCGATACAACAGCGTACGAGCACCAGAGAACTATCTAAGTTGTTTTCCTCTAGCTTTCACTTCCAAACATGCGAGGACTAAAAATTCAAAAATATTTGATTTGGCTCTAGCGGCACTAGTGATGGAAAATGAAGCACTAATATGCCATTTGAGTTTCCATGAATAATGACCTAAGTGTTGGCGTATGCGCACTAATATAGTCGGCCCAAGCACGTTAGACGGTTACGGACACGTATTGATGCTAATGGATGCCAACCGCATGATTAAAAATTAACAGTCACTGTAAACAGTGAGAAGTACCGCCGCTGCTTCCTCGGTTTAGTGTATCACACAGCACTTAAGTTTTCGAACCACAGAAGATGGATTTGCAGAGCCACTGATGCGCTGGCCTACCTTGCAAGCCATGTCGTTGTCCAGACGCTCGACGAACTCTGCTGCTGTGTCCTCGACGGCTGGCTTTTATAGCGCGCACCGCTCGAACAGATGGCCGAGTAGCCTGCCTCCTTAAATTTTCCATCAGGCACCTGCCACGGTACACAGCCGCCTGTGCCATAACTTCAGAGGACGACCAGCTAGTGCGCCTTATGGTCGTAACACGCCCATTGTGGTTGCAATACTCACTTCAGCATCTGCAGGCTTCGATGCAGCTACAGCAGTGGAAGTCAGTTTAAAGGGAGGATTCCAACAAAAGTAGTTAACACTGTCTGAAAAAGACGTATCGAATTTATTATGAAAGTAGTAGATAGATATAAGACATATACAATCAATATATATTTACATAGATTCTTTCGTATCATGAGTAACAAAATAAGAAGTTCGCATTTCCCGGATGAATTTCCATCCATAAACACACTGACTGTCCTGCTGTGTTACTGCATTGTTAAGTAAGTACTTTTTCCAATCTCCATGTTTCCTAATTACATCAAAAATTCTTTTCGGCATTGATTTTGTTATTGTTGTTGTTGTGGGTTTCAGTCTTGAGACTGGTTTGATGCAGCTCTCCACGCTACTCTATCCTGTGCAAGCTGCTTCATCTCCCAGTATCTACTGCAGCCTACATCATCCTGAATCTGCTTAGTGTATTCATCTCTTGGTCTCCCTCTACGATTTTTACCCTCTACGCTGCCCTCCAATACTAAATTGGTGATCCTTTGATGCCTCAGAACATGTCCTACCAACCGATCCCTTCTTCTAGTCAAGTTGTGCCACAAACTCCTCTTCTCCCCAATTCTATTCAACACATCCTCATTGGTTATGTGATCTACCCATCTAATCTTCAGCATTCTTCTGTAGCACCACATTTCGAATGCTTCTATTCTCTTCATTTCCAAATTATTTATCGTCCATGTTTCACTTCCATACATGGCTACACTCCATACAAATACTTTCAGAAACGACTTCCTGATACTTAAATCTATACTCGATGTTAACAAATTTCTCACCTTCAGAAGAGTCTGCATTTCATATCCTCTCTACTTCGACCATCATCAGTTATTTTGCTCCCCAAATAGCAAAACTCCTTTACTACTTTAAGTGTCCCATTTCCTAATCTAATTCCTTCAGCGTCACCCGACTTAATTCGACTACATTCCATTATCCTCGTTTTGCTTGTGTTGATGTTCATCTTATATCCTTCTTCCAAGACACTGTCCATACCGATCAACTGCTCTTCCAAGTCCTTTGCTGTCTCTGACAGAATTACAATGTCATCATACAGTGCATTTTGTTACGGTTTGTAATTCTTGCAGGGAAACTGTCGCCCACTCTTCTCATATCGCTCTTTGCAGCTCACATACAGCCTCAGATTGCCTTCCATTGTGATAAACATGCCAAAGGTTTTCCCAGTGTATCAAATCCGGGCTACGTGCAGTCAAGAGAAATACATGTATATCTGTATCTTCAAACCACTTTTGGTCGAAGCAGAGTCATATACAAATGCATTTTCTTGTTGAAACATTTAGCTTTCGTTCCCTAGATCCTAGTTCTGTATCTAGCACTTCAATGAACATGTTAAGAGTTCATTCTAGTGTTCAGCCAAACAATGGGTGATTTATCTTTAGTGCAGAAGGCTGCCAAAATCATAACTCTTCCACGACAAAAATTTCTACTCATTCTTACCTGCTGTTCTGTTCTTGGATTCATGCCAGTCTCACTGAAATCCACACAGTCCATCTAAATTAAACTTCTTTTCATCACTGACAATCATTTCATCCCATTCCGAACTCCTTGAGATATGTTTTTCAGCAAAATGTTTATGCTTGGTTGTTAGAGCAGATATTTGTCATGTTAAAAAATTTGTCGTACATGTCTGGCAGTTACTGGCAACTGTAAATCAGCAACAAATCGAGAAGAACAAGTTGTATCCCTTGTTTTGTCCAAAAGTAACCATTTCTATGCGTCAGATGATTTTCTACTTTGCCCGTACTTTCCGTTCAGCACAGAATAACTAAATTATCAATCACTGTACTTGAATGGATCAATTTCTTTGCGATTTGACAATTAGAGTTTACATTTAGTTTTAAGCAATGATTTTTGATTTTTCTGCAAATGACGAACGTTTTCTGTTTGGCATGTCACAGTCGTGGTTTATGTACACAACACACACTGTCACTATTAGTGCGTTTCCTATATGCAGTAAAGGCAAGTAATCACCCACTAACACCACACGCAGACGACTGCCTTATACCAACTTCTACCCTCTACCACCTGAATCGCTGAGTCTTGTTGTATACTGTAGTGCTGATACCAAATACAATTTGTCTGAATTGTCGATATACTGGTTCTCATACTGCTGCAGATACTTCGTAAACTGTGCACAAGTATTCCAACCAACAACGCTATTTTTTCTACAAATACCCATGCCTCTATACTGATTCCCTATACTGTACAGTGAAACGCTTCCCGTTACTTTTTGATAACACCTTTACATGCCTTGTGCCTCAGACATTCCAGTAATACGCGTTCTTCATTCAGTTAAATCTTTTAGGCATACCTGTACATTAAAATTTTGCTGATTCGCATTCTCCCATAGTACATAACGCCAATGCAAATGTGAAATTTTTCCGAAATATAGTACTGTTTTAAAGACTATGTGCTTTTCTTTAAAGAAATCGATAGGGACTTCATTTGCAAAAAGCAATGAGGAATTGCTTAAAGGCATTATTTAATTTTTCTTCTTCTACTGTTATACACCTGGTGCCCCAGAAGGAATGCTCAACACACAGGGATATGACAGGAACGGCCATTCGAAGAAAAAATCTGGTGAACATGGGCTCTAAAATCGGTACCTTAAAAGCTACGAGCACTTCTCTGTCGTCGATACTGTGAAATAAACCTCTTCTACTGCAAGCTCTTTGCTTTCTACATTTTCGGAGACGGTAGTATGGATCAAAACAGGAAAAAAAATGTACTGAATATGGTCTCTAAAATCCCTACCCTAAGAATTATGAACGCTTGTTCAGCAGAATATATGTGCTTCACAGAAGCGAAGATGAACAAGTGCTCATAGATCTTAAGGTACGCATTTTAAAGCCCTCGTTTTCTAGAATTTTTTCTTCGAGTGACCGTTCCTGTCATGTCCCTAAATATTGACCTTTCCGCTTAGTACAGTCTGTACTGGGACTGACAATATTACTCGGGTCATCTTTCAGAATCATTAGCTATTTTCGCTTGAAGTGTCATTAACATACAACAGAAATAAGATAACTTCAGAGGTGAGACGGTTAGCTCTCTCCAAGATAAAAATCTTCAGGATTTTACGAACTGTCTCTCCCCTGACCGAAAAGTCTCTCCTTTCTGTTCCAATACGTAGCAAAACTGTTCGTAAAAACGTTTCTCTATGATTAACTGTGAACCAAAAATCTAGCTACTTCCTGTGGAAAAAGAAACCGCACTTCATCATTTGGAGGTACTGTTTCCAGGAAAAAGGTAAAAATAAAAACTTTGGTTTTGTATTTGCTAGCACACTTACTTCATTGCTTGTCAGCTGATGGCAACCTGACGTGTCAAATAAAATTTTTTGCGCTTTATCTATCGTTGACAGAGGTAGTCTCTTTCACGTAGTGTAAAAAATGGACTGAACTTACTTAGAACTTTATAATGAGATGGTAATCACCTTGTAGCAAAAATAAAACAAATCCTCTGTGCTTTTCTACATAAGCATAATGAAGAAATTACATGAAATATCATTAATGCCAACTACAGTAAAAATATCAATAATGTCAAACGAAACAGTAGCACTAAAGCAGAGAAAAAGTATCGGCTTAAGCAAGAATGGAAAAGCTGAAAGATATATATTATAATAGGAAAACAATAAAGAGATAATTGAGTCGCTTTTAAAACTGACACGTTCTTAAGGCGTGTAGTTCAGTCTTATGGAAACTTCGAGATAGTTGATTTCATATGACTACAGTGGATAAAAATTCCATGTATTTCTTGATTCTACTAACAGTTAGAATACCAAACTTATATTATTCTTCATTGTTACAGCCATGGCACGTAAACACATAGAAGGATACACAGTGGCATGTTGGTCAGTAAACCAGTAATAAAGCGCTTGTCGTAGTCATATCGCATGTCTCTTAGTCTTGGACGCAATGAAACTTACGAGGCTTCAACATAGTCCTATAGTTGCAAGTTGCGCAAATGAATTGCTGTCCAAAATTAAAGCAGCGAACCGCAATTTCTCCGTCTTGTGTCTAATTCATTGTATAATCATACAAACTGTCAACATATGTCCATAAAATCGTGTTCTGCATGGAAAATGGCATTCCGGTCAACGGACAACCACATGAACGATGACGTCAGGGCACTTATCAAACGGGGTAGTGTTTACCAGGTAGTCCCACATCCACAATCGCTGTGTATACAGTCACCGACGATGCAGTGTGGCACAAAGAAGACGCCCACCAGACTCTTTGCCGTGGAGGCCGATAAGCAGAATGGAAGCAGGATAGTTGAAAACTGATGAGGCCCAATGGCTCAACTGAATCGTTCTGTTGTTTCTAGCATGTGGCAACAATTTATAGAGACCGAAACAGTACGCCAGAGACCAGGACAGGGCCCACCACGTGTGATATCAGAAAGAGAGGACCGTTATTTGGATGTAAGGGCACCACAGCACCGCCTTAGTACTGCACGGCAGTTGGCATCTCTTCTCGCAGCGTCCACTGAACGTGTTGTATCCAGACAGACGGTGTACAGAAGGTATCGGCAGAGTGGCCTTTATTGTTGGAGACCTGCTCTATGTGTACCTCACATGAGTCTTCACAGATGGGAACTTCTAGATTGGAGTCATCAACATGCCACCTGGGCGGCCGAACTTTGGGCCAATGTTCTTTTGACAGATGAGTCCCGATTTGGTCTGGAGAGTGATTCTCGACGCATTCGTATCTGGAGGGAACGTGGAACACGATTTCGGGACCCAAACATTATGGAAAGAGAACGATATCGAGAAGGATTCCTAATGTTGTGGCCAGCGATTACGTTGACGACATCAACATCTCCTCATAAAATTGTGTAGGTGAATCGTCAAGATTTAACTATTGTCAGGTATCGTGACGAGATCTTGGGACCTCATGTGCGCTTTTGCGAGGTGGTGAAGGCCCATACTTCGTACTGATGGACGACAATGACCGACCTCATAGAGCAAGAACGGTTGGTGTTTTCTTTGAAACGGAAGATATTGCACACACGGTGTGGCCTGCTCGCTCTCCCGATTCGAATCCCATAGAGCATGTCTAGGGTGCACTAGGGAGAGAGGTTATATCACGTCAGCATCCACCAACCATTCTCCAAGATTTGAGAGAACGGGCGTTATTACCTCAACATGAGATTGACGATATCATTCACAGCATGCCCCGTCGTTGTCAGACCTTGGGTGCAGCCAGAGGTGGTCACACCCTGTACTGCGCACTTTAACCAGTTGTAGAAATGTGTGTGCAAATACGTCAAGTTGGAAAAAACGAAAAAAAATTTGTCATTTTTAGGCATATTGCAGTTGTCTCTGTTCTCTATTCTTTATATTGTTTCTACTTGACTGTCCCCTGTTTATAGTGTTTTGTGTCAAAACAAACACAACCCTGCAAAATTTCCGTTTGTTGCTTTAATTTTGGACACCAGCGTATCTTATGTGAGCTGGGTCGGTAAGAAATTTCTAGTAGTTGTGACTTAAATCATAGCAGTAACATTTGGATCAGATGATGTTTCCATGGATTTAACATCAGCGTTGTATCAAATCAAGAGTATCGCGAGTTATATGGTCTTATTTTCAATTTTATTGTTTATTTTATTTGGTTCAGTAGAGGTAGGGGTGGCAAAAAGTGATAGCAGGTTGGAGTTCAGGAGAATGACGACTGATTTGTTTGTGAATGAAATACTGCTTAATATTTTCTTGGGTTCAGTTTAAAGCCCAGATCCTGCACTCATCCGGGTACTGTACATACTCTATCAGTTATGCGTGTAGCGCCAGAGGTGTTCTATGTACGTTTGGTGCTTGAACAACGCTGATGATCGTCGGCAAAGAAGATAATTATAGGAGGACAGAGGAAACAGGATAATACCCTTCACAGAATCCCAACATGTCAGAGCCCTATGACATTCCTGAAATATCTCGATTTCTACAATATCCTTCGAATCCACTGTAACATATTCCAAGCTCGGTGAGAACAAACCTTAAAACAGCACTCTACATGGAATTTTTGTGCCAGTCACTCGAGAAAAGTTACCCCATAATGTGGCCAAACAATTAAGCAGGATCATTCGTAGCTGGGATTTTACATTGTTCTTCAATAGTTAGATGAGCTTCGGATTTCTAATGTTTTTCATTGTGGGATTCAGGTAGGCTCCAATTACTTTGTGAGTGGTCCTGCAGGAATTATTGGGTTAGCTTGTTTGTCCAAGAATATTGCAGTACTTCAAGAGGATATTATGAATATTAGTATCATAAATGATGGGGTAAGAATAAATCTTGAAGGTAACAACCTGCAGAGAGCTCCAGTTAATGGATGAGGGGGCTTTAATCAATGGGGATGTCACTGATTCACGTAAATTCTAATAAAGCTGCGTTTACTACACTGATTGGTTGAAAGGAAAGAATTGTAAACGTTTTAGTGGCGTGGATCTTGTCTAAATTTGGTTTATATTCGAGCGCGAGTTTCCAGAGATGAACTGCGAGTTTCTGGGCGTGTAAAGGGAGACCTGCAGTGAGAGTATTGACATTAATGTGGTATTTAAGAGTCGTAGTCGTCGTTCAATATGGAAGACGTACGATCCAAGTGTGTAGAGGGAGCGTGAAGTTGTTTTTACGATTCCTTTTGCGGATGCCTAATGTGGAATCGGCATCCAGAGTGATTGCTCGTGCCTAGCGTAAAGATGCGGGACGTTTTATTGACAGACACTAATAGTACGTTGCTAATCAGCTGGAAGAAGCTACAGTCGAAAACAGTGGACTTGACAAGATTGAGCTGAAGTGAATGAAATATGCTGTTTCTATGGAACCAAATTTTTGTTTCGACATGACCGACTTGTTCAGATATGTTTTAACTATTTCTAAAACGTCACCTCCAGAAGTTTGAAGACCATTTTACGGGACACGATTAGGTAGCTAGGTGCAGCTGGTAAGAGGCCTTATATCTTAACGTCCGATAGCCAGATCTGAGGGTTTTATGGAGAGCAATCGGTGTGCTACAGGATATTTCCCAGTAGACAACGAGTTGTGGTCTGTAACCCCAACCTCGCGAATCAAAGCGTGGCGGGCGAGACTTCTAAAAACCGTTTCACAAATTGAGAGCTGATCTGCGTCTGTCAATCATTATTTGGTTCACAGACAGAAATGTAATTACGGCATGCGTCCCTTCCGCAGCAGCGGAGAAACGTTGCTTGTCGAGAAATTTTTACGAGTGACTGAAAAAAGCAGGATGTCAGACTTTATTAAACACTTTGCCAGCATCAATGCGGCATTTATCTAGACAGCGCAATTTGCAACTTTTTTTTCTTTTGGGGGGGGGGGGAGAAGTAGTTTTGTTATGGCTTTCAGGAAACCTGATTTGTTTTCGCTAGCAGAAAAGTGTCCGAAGTCGAAGTGCACCAACTTGAAAAAGCATTTTATAAACGTGACGTATTATCTGAGTCACAGATCCCATGAATTCTGGATGTCATTAATTGCACAATTTACCAAATTCTACGAGAGAATCAACTATAGCACAGAATATTGGAAATAATTGTTATTTACATTATTTTTATCTAGAAAGCCAGTGTTGTTTTCAGAATGTGACCAGTTGTTAGTGAGAAACTTCATATGCTGTTGTCAAATCCTCGTGGTTAATATGATGTTCAAATGGACTTATTTTCGTCGATACATTGCGATCATTAGGAAGGTCTTTATGTACCTTGTATCGCTAGTCACTCAGAACAATGGAAAGGCTTCATGCAAAGGGCATGGACGACGACTCAACGGTTTGGTTTCCTCGATATAGGATCTTCCTCCTCGACTTAATAGATGATATCTCGCAGGTGACATAAGATTAATTACAGGGCAAAGAAGCTTTTTAGTATTTTTTTCTTAATGTCCAATCTTCGCACAAATATAAAAATCCGTACCAGCTATCCTGAGTTGCAACCTACAGGACGGCGTTTGGAGTTAATGTTCCTGGCCCTTAAACTGAGCGTCCAATGTCTCTACGAATGCCAGCTGTCTTTCTTCTTCTGTTCTGGTGATGAAGTTTGTCAGGATGAAATGAAAAAAAATTATCCTTTACTGTTTTAGCCTGTTAATCGTGAACTAGGAAAAACAGTGAGAAAATCTATGGTACCTTGCTTTGCTGTGTTGTATGTAAAAGTCACAACAGACAACTCTTCGTATCCCTGTGTTTCTGTTCGGCGTCAGAGTATCGCTATCCAGTGAATATTTTCCTTAAAATGTTATTAAAGCGTTCTTTGAAGGCATTTGTCTATAGGGGTCGGTAGGTGTCACTCTGTGGACGCTGTTGCATCGTGAAATTACTCCAGGCATCGGCCGCGATGGAAACAGTTTATAACGACTAGAGATCATTAAACTTTGGTGCTATATATTTCAAAACTGTGTCTACTACAAGATACGT
Organism: Schistocerca serialis cubense; assembly: GCF_023864345.2. Lineage (NCBI taxonomy): Eukaryota > Metazoa > Arthropoda > Insecta > Orthoptera > Acrididae > Schistocerca > Schistocerca serialis. The sequence goes on along the minus strand of NC_064639.1, from coordinate 790,020,398 downwards.
GCCGACTTCCAGAACTTTGTAGTCGGTACAGTTCTGAGGTGTGGGGTTGATCTGTTATTCTGCGCAACGGATTTATCTGAGATGTACTCTTTACCCTGTGGCTCCTGCAAGATGGAATTTCCACCCCCCACACTACTACAGAAGTCAGACAGACGCTCCTAACGTTCTAAAGAGAAATGCCTGAAAAACTTTCAGCAATAAATATCTTCTGGAGTCGTCTGCTGTCAGGAAATGACACAAAAATTCACAAAATTTCTTACGTAACTAGCGGGATACTTGGGTACTGGAGTAGTGCTAGTTAGTGTCAGAAAAACATGAAACTAACGAAAGTTATTATTTATTTTGCAAAAATTCTGAGAAATCACAATGGTACTATTAGTTATGAATTGAACAAGTTATATCCTGGTTCTTTTCGGAATGTGAAGTTACCTCTCAAGGATAGGATTCGCTAATGAAATTTCTATACAAAGTTTCAGATGGTTGTTGACTTGGCAAAATGGCTGAGAGGCACGCCTACTCAACTTGAATAATTATCCTTTAGAATGTTGCTAGGTACTGTCGAGGCTGTCGCGTGTGAAATGCAGTGAAGTGTACTGTTGTGGAGGAAATATGGGGCTCGCAATAGCTGTAGCTCACAATACCGTAAGCTGCTATGACTGCTGTCTGCGCCGCTCGTTGCTGACAAATAAGGTAACTCTCTTTCTATCTGGATTGATCGTCGCCAATCAAACTCTCCCTATGCCTTGATGAAGTCAAGGATTCCTATTCGCCCTTAGTCTAACTATTGGCGTGGTACACCGGTCAGATAACCAGTCCACCGTGATGCCACTCAAAATTCGCTCGCAGGAATTTAACTATAACTCTGTCCGTTCACACTGCACAATAAGTGTGTCGGCCAACACAGTGAACAACGCTTAATCGCAAAGACTCAATATAGAGTAGCACTTCGATTCGCTCTCGACAGAGGTGATCTCCCAGTGAAGTACTGAGGAGAGACTTGTTCCTCGCTCTTCGAGTACACGTACGAGCGCACACGCTCTCGTTACGTGTTCTCGCTCCAAGAGCGACAACAGAACGGCCTCTCCACGCTAGACGTGAAGGGGTACATCTTTTGGTCTCTTCCATTATTCCTTCAGCTCAAGGCGTCAGAAATATCGTCTGCCAATCAGCATTGATCTTCTAAAACGGGAAAATGACGTTTCGTTCAAGGCGACCAATCTGGAAACCTGTAGCATTGGCGTTTGGCGTTTGCTGTCTCCCTGTGAAAATCTCTGAAACTGCGTCCTATGTGTAAAGAATGTATAGGCTGGCCGCTTCCACACAATGTAGCGGAATTTGCTTTTAAGCCGAACACGGGGTTGTTCCCTCCTTTCACTCAGGCCCACGCTGTCCGCTACACGGGCGGTCACCAGCCGACATAGGCTGGGTCGTCCTCTGAAGGGACCAGCGTCCCGTTGTGCGGTTTCCCTCCCAAACTAAAAGCTCCTGTGACTGTCATGTCTGGAATGTAGGTGTGTACGTCAGCCTCGAGTATTTCAACCACGGTGCGCTTACTTTTTAATTGCATATCGTTTACATGAATTCATACAGACCACGACGTCTTACACAGTTTTGTTGATGGTGTAGAAAGTAAGATGATTAGAGCATATCTGTAGCCCTTTATTACCATCTGTCGGTGTGGGGAACGTCTCCAAGATGTCGTTTCCATTCGGATGAAATGGAGCAACTGCACGAGCATCGGTACCAGATGACCGGGGATAAGTGAGAGACATGCTTCAGTCGTTGGCGTTCAGTAGTACAATGATTCTTCTTGGAGAAGTATGGATACAACTTATTCAGTTCCAGGCTTGAGTGCCTCTTTAGGAGAGGAAATGAATTATCGAATAAAAAATACAAGGTGCCATTTAAAAAAGTCAAAGCGCTGTTCGTATCTTCGTAAAAAAAAGCTACAACGAATCTGACTGATGTCCTTCTCACGGCTAAAGAACATTTGCTTGAAACATTTTGTAACTTGCATCTGGACCAACAGTTATTTATGGTGGTCGAGATAAATGGGACACCCTGTAGCGTCATTTAACTCCGTTGGGGTGCTCTCCAAACTACCTTAAAATCTGTCGATTTTGCTCCATTAAGAGTGAAGAGTGGTTTGTCAACACGAAGTTACGTTTCGTAATGAATGCACGTTTCGTAAGCGCTCACGAAATTGCGGACCTAGCTGAACTGCCTGCTTCTGCATTATCAATACATAAACCGTTCTAGCTCAGTATAGGATATATTAGTATATAATTACAATATAATTATATAATTTTAATATGTGATAATATATCTAACTACATCCCTAACAATGAACCATGGACCTTGCCGTTGGTGGAGAGGCTTGCGTGCCTCAATGATACAGATAGCCGTGCCGTAGGTGAAACCACAACGGAGGGGTATCTCTTGAAAGGCCAGACCAATATGTGGTTCCTGAAGAGGGGCAGCAGCCTTTTCAGTAGTTGCAGAATGACTGACCGATCTGGCCTTGTAACACTAACCAAAACGGCCTTGCTGTGCTGGTACTGCGAACGGCTGAAAGCAAGGGGAAACTACAGCCGTAATTTTTCCAGAGGACATACAGCTTTACTGTATGGTTAAATGATGATGGCGTCCTCTTGGGTAAAATATTCCGGAGGTAAAACGGTCCCCCATTCGGGTCTTCAGGCGGGGACTACTCAGGAGGACGTCGTTATCAGAAGAAAGAAAATTGGCGTTCTACGGATCGAAGCATGGAATGGCAGATTCCTTAATCGGACAGATAGGTTATAAAATTTAAAAAGGAAATGGATAGCTCAAAGTTAGCTGTAGTGGGAATTAGTGAAGTTCGGTGGCAGGTTAGGTTACGTTAGGTTAGTGTTTAACGTCCCGTCGACAACGAGGTCATTAGAGACGGAGCGCAAGCTCGGGTTAGGGAAGGATTGAGAAGGAAATCGGCCGTGCCGTTTCAAATGAACCATCCCGGAATTTGCCTGAAACGATTTAGGGAAATCACGGAAAACCTAAATCAGGATGGCTGGAGACGGGATTGAACCGTCGTCCTCCCGAATGCGAGTCCAGTGTGCTACCACTGCGAAACCTCGCTCGGTCGGTGGCAGGAGGAACAAGACTTTTGGTCAGGTGAATACAGGGTTATAAATACAAAATCAAATAGGGGTAATGCAGGAGTAGGTTCAATAATGAATAAAAAATAGGAGTGCGGGTAAGCTACTACAAACAGCATAGTGAACGCATTATTGTGGCCAACTTAGACACGAAGCCCACGCCTACGACAGTAGTACAAGTTTATATGTCAACTAGCTCTGCTGATGACGAAGAGATTGATGAAATGTATGATGAGGTAAAAGAAATTATTTAGATAGTGAAGGGAGACGAAAATTTAATAGTCATGGGTGACTGGAATTCGATAGTAGGTAAAGGAAGAGGAGGAAACTTAGTAGGTGAATATGGAATGGGGGTAAGAAATGAAGCCGCCTAGTAGAATTTGGCACAGAGCATGACTTAATCATATCTAAGACTTGGTTCAAGAATCATGAAAGAAGGTTGTATACATGGAAGAGGCTTGGAGATACTGTAAGGTTTCGGATAGATTATATAATGGTAAGACAGAGACTCAGGAACCAGGTTTTAAATTGTAATCCATGTCCAGGGGCAGATGTGGACTCTGACCACAATCTATTGGTTATGAACTGTAGATTAAAACTGAAGAAACTGCAAAAAGGTGGGAATTTAAGGAGATGGGACCTGGATAATCTGACAGAACCAGAGGTTGTAGAGTTTCAGGGAGAGCATAAGGGAACAATTGATAGGAATTGGGGAAAGAAATACAGTAGAAGAAGAATGGGTAGCTTCGAGGGATGAAATACTGAAGGCAGCAGAGGATCAAGTAGTTAAAAAGACGAGGGCTAGTAAAAATCCTCGGGTAGCAGAAGAAATATTGAATTTAACTGATGAAAGGAGACAATATAAAAATGCATAAAATGCAGCAAATGAAGCAGGCAAAAAGGAATACAAACGTCTCAAAAATGATATCGACAGGAACTGCAAAATGGCTAACCGGGAATGGCTAGAGGGCAAATGTAAGGATGCAGAGGCATATCTCACTAGGGTAAGCTAGAGCCTGCCTACAGGAAAATTAAAGAGACCTTTGGAAAAAAGAGAAGCACTTGTATGAATATGAAGAGCTCAGATGGAAACCCAGTTCTAAGTAAAGAAGGCAAAGCAGAACGGTGGAAGGAGTATATAGAGAGTCTATACAAGGGCGATGTACTTTAGGACAATATTATAGAAATTGAAGAGGATCATAAGTCGAAACAAGTCCCCAGGAGTAGACAACATTCCTTTAGAACTACTGACAGCCTTGGGAGAGCCAGCTCTAACAAAACTCTACCATCTAGTGAGCAAGATGTGTGAGACAGGCGAAATACCGTCAGACTTCAAGAAGAATATAATAATTCGAATCCTAAAGAAATCAAGGGTTGACAGATGTGAAAATTACCAAACTATCAGTTTAATAAGTCACGGCTCCAAAATACTAATGCGAATTCTTTACAGATGAATGGAAAAACTGGTAGAAGCAGACCGAGGCAATACAGACCCTACGACTTGTCTTAGAAGATAGATTAAGGAAAGTAAAACCTACGTTTCTAGCATTTTTAGACTTACAAGGGAGGCCACGACGCTTGGAACGCGGATTTACTGCAAACTTCGTATACTCGTAGTACTCCATGAGGACAACAAAATGTGTAAGCAGTAGCGCGTATTTCTCAAGCGTTATTGAGAAAATCGCAAGAAAATTTCGGTCGTCAAATATGTATCAGTACGCGGCCATTTTTACCATGAAGCGGCGACAGCCGAGTGGCTGTCGGCACGGTAGCTCAGCGTGTTCGGTCAGAGGGTTTAGTTACCCTCTGTAATAAAAAGTTGAGTAGTCAGGATCAACAAACGAACTTGAATGGACGCCATGTACCGTCCGCAATGACCAAACGCAACGATCAACAAGGAACAAAATGGAAAAAAAGTGGTTAGCGTTCAATCCCTGTAATCACTGGATCGAGTTTTGTTCGTCAGTTTTTCTTTCATTTTCACCACAGTCATTTTCTTTGCTATTTATATTAAAATTGATATTATGGGAAAAATACGTGTAATCGGATGAGCTTCTATTAAATTTACGATGTTATTTGGTAGTCTACAATTTTTTTTTCACAAATAATATAATATTCATAACTATCGACTAGTAAACGACCAAACGCATAAAGTGATACTGAAAATGTGTGCTTGTCCGTGTCTTCAAAATTGTTCGTATTTAATCGCAAGAGAACGAGAAACTGCTTCTCGTGAAGACGCTATTAAAAAACACTCGATACCGCATGATAAATTATCAGCGCCGATATTTAAGGAAATACTGCGTTATGCATGGTTTGCTTTCAAATTATCGGCTGAAAGAGAGGTTTTTGAAAATGTTAACGAGGTTTGTTTTTCCAAGGAAAACCTCAAAAGACCTTGCGTATGCGGAAACTTAGCATTTATTCAATGCAGCTGGTGCCGTTTATGTTTTCCATGTTTTTACGAAACATCCACCCTGCAAATTGTACCCGTAATGTGGATAGCGACGATTAATTGTACATCTTAGAAAGTCGTCTGTTGCGGTCAAAACTTGCAGGTAACAAGTAGTTTCGGGCTCCTTCTAGACATAAGGGATTTCTCAAATCACGGAAAAGCATACATTTTCAGTATCACTTGATGCGTTTGGTCCTTTATTAGTCGATAGTTATGAATATTATATTATTTGTGGTAATAAAAATTTGTAGACTGCCAAATAACATTGTAAATTTAATAAAAGTTCATCCGATTACACGTATTTCTCCCATTATATCAATTGTAATATAAATAGTAAAGAAAATAACTGTGTTGAAAATGAAAGAAAAAAAATAACGAATGGGACTCGATCCAGTGATTACGGGACTTGAATGCTAACCACTTTTTTTTGTTGTTCATCTCATTTTGTTCTATTTATTGTTCGTTTAATTCGTTCGTGGCGGACGTCCGATGACACTCGCTCAGGTTGCTCGTTGATCCGTTCACTCAGTTTTTTATTACAGAGGGTAGCTAAACCCTCCAACCGAACACGCTGATATACTGTGCCGGCAGCCACTCGGCTGTCGCCGCTTCATGGTAAAAATAGCAACGCACAGGTATATATTTGACGACCGAAAGTATCTTGCGATTTTCTCAATAATGCTTGAGAACTACGCGCTACTGCTTACACATTTTGTTGTCCTCATGGAGTACTACGAGTGTAAGAAATGTACAGTAAATCCGCGTCCCAAAACGTTGTGGCCTCCCCTTGTCAGAGAAAGCTTTTGACAATGATGACTGGAATACTCTCTTCCAAATTCTGAGGGTGGCAGGAGTATAATACAGGGAGCGAAAGGCTATTTACAATTTGTACAGAAACCAGAAGGCAGTTATAAGAGTCGAGGGGAATGAAAGGGAAGCAGTGGTTGGGAAGGGAGTGAGACAGGGATCGGTATATTGAGCAAGCATTAAAGGAAACAAAAGAAAAATTCGGAGTAGATATTAAAATCTATGGAGAAGAAATAAAAACTTTGAGGTTCGCCAATGACATTGTCATTCTGTCAGAGACAGCAAAGGACTTGGAAGAGCAGTTGAACGGAATGGACAGAGTCTTGAAACGAGGATATAAAAGCAAAACGAGGTAATGGAATGTAGTCGAATTAAGTCGAGTGATGCTGAGGGAATTAGATTAGGAAATGAGACACTTAAAGTAGTAAAGGAGTTTTGCTATTTGGGGAGCAAAATAACTGAAGATGGTCGAAGTACAGAAGATATAAAATGTAGACTAGCAATGGCAAGGAAAGCATTTCTGAAGAAGAGAGATTTGTTAACATCGAGTATAGATTTAAGTGTCAGGAAGTCGTTTCTGAAAGGATTTCTATGGAGTGCAGCCATGTATGGAAGTGAAACATGGACGATAAATAGTTTGGACAAGAAGAGAATAGAAGCTTTCGAAATGTGGTGCTACAGAAATAAAAACTTTGAGGTACGCCAAGATCGCTGAAGATTAGATGGGTAAATCACATAACTAATGAGAAGGTACTGAATAGAATTGGGGAGAACAGAAATTTGTGGCACAACTTGACTAGAAGAAGGGATCGGTTGGTAGGACATGTTCTAAGGCATCAAGGGCTCACCAATTTAGTTCACATGGTTCAAATGGCTCTGAGCACTATGGGACTTAACTGCTGTGGTCATCAGTCCCCTGGAACTCACAACTACTTAAACCTAACTAACCTAAGGACATCACACACATCCATGCCCGAGGCAGGATTCGAACCTGAGACCGTAGTGGTCGCTCGGTTCCAGACTGTAGCGCCTAGAACCGCTCGGCCACTCCAGTGGGCACCAATTTTGTATTGTAGGGCAGCGTGGAGGGTAAAAATCTTAAAAAAAATGGTTCAAATGGCTCTGAGCACTATGGGACTTAACATCTATGGTCATCAGTCCCCTAGAACTTAGAACTACTTAAACCTAACTAACCTAAGGACAGCACACAACACCCAGTCATCACGAGGCAGAGAAAATCCCTGACCCCGCCGGGAATCGAACGCGGGAACCCGGGCGTGGGAAACTAGAACGCGACCGCACGACCACGAGCTGCGGACTAAAAATCTTAGAGGGAGACCAAGAGATGAATACACTAAGCAGATTCAGGAGGATGTATTTTGCAGTAGGTACTGGGAGATGAAGAAGCTTTCACAAGATAGAGTAGCATGGAGAACTGCATTAAACCAGTCTCTGGACTGAAGACCACAACACATATTACTAAAATATTTCATAAACAAGAAAGTCCCAGAAACTTGAAAAAAACCATACATGATAATCTTTAAATAATTCTAGGATGCGGGAATGGAAACGGTGAGCCAGACGTCGCCTGCCAGTGATTATAATAGTTATAACAAGAGCGATACACCTAGCATGCGGCAAGATATAATCACCTGTGCGTAATGCATCTCTTATATTTAAATGGAAAATTGCGTTATTTTATTAGTCATTTTGCACTAAAAGAAAGTAACCACATTTAATGAGTTTTCGACCGTTAGATACAAACATCCATCTATTAAACAGGGAACAAAACTTTTAAAAGCATATCCTAAGACACAAAAAACGACACACCACGAAGGAATTATCCGAAAGGGACGGAAATCGTTAGACGTGATGTACATGTACAGACTAATAAATGGCCCCTTACGGCACAGCGGCATGCCGACGACATTCTACACCAGATTTTGTAGCTCTTCATGTCACCGCTAGCTGAGTGGACAGTGCTGTGCTGCGAGGCGGTCACGCGCCAGAGCGCTGCAGCCGAGGCGCGCAGCGTGTGTTTGTGTTTACTTCGGCCGCTGTAAGTGCTGTTTCTCTTCTAGACCACCATGGCGCACAAGTATCGAAAAAAGACATTACCTTTCAACTTTTGTTTCGACTTCTCCCGACCCAAGGCAGTGGAGGTAGAATGATTTATTGGCGATGAAGTTGAAATACCACCAACGGATCTAATTGGTATCCACTTGTCATAGTTAGCAGTACCGTATACGTCAAAATGATCAACGATACGGCCTGCGACAAGGTGCTTCAAGAGGCAAAACGTGGACTGCGCCTCTGTCATTCCGACGACAACGTCGGACCCGTTACTGTCGATCACGCAGGTCTCGGCTCACAAACGATAAGCATCTTCGAACTGCCGGTCGCACTACCTACAGACGTCGTCATCGCGGCGCTCCGTCCCTATGGCAACGTTCTGGAGCATGTCGCCGAACTATGGGTACAATTTCAAACCCATCTCGTTTTAAACTGTGTCAGACAGGTCCGCATCGAGTTGCAGAAACACGTGCCTTCCTATCTACGTATCGGAGGCTGCCGTGCCATTATAATGTACGACGGCCAACCTCGGACCTGTTCCGGTTGCGGGAAAGAAGGTCACCTACGGTCTGATTGCATTCAACGACGTGTCGCGCAGCTCCCGTTGTCGGAAGCGTCCGTCACACACATGATGACCGCCCTACCGGTCACTTACGCAGCGGCTCTTGCCACGTCTACAGTCTCGTCTAGTCGGTCGCCCGGTCTCTCCAATCGGCACGTCCCACCGTCCCAGTCACCTACGGACGGTGCAGACGTCCCACCTGACAACCTTGCCGCCGAACAGGCTCCCGCACCGGACGCTGAGGAGACCAGTACTTCTTCACAATATCTGTTTGACAATTTCATTTTACCCACCGACGCCTTCGAACCAGGTCGACGCTCCTCCTTGCCGTCGTCCGACACTGGGGAACACGTGCGCAAACAACGCTCGCCACGTGGGCGCAACCGCCGCCGACGTTCACCCACGAGCTCTCAAAGCGTCGCTACCAAAGACGACGAAGACGACATCCAAGCAGCCGATATTTCCACCCAGAGGTCGGCGGAGAGCTTTCACGATGAACAAGACGTTTCGCAGGACGGGACCACCATGCAGGTCGCCACGCACAATGAAACGATCGGTGCGCAGGTTGAGACGCCTGTCTCCCCGCCGATAGCTCCAGGTCTCTCTCACCACGACGCAATACCCATGGACATTGGACAGACCCACAGCACAGGAGCATGGGTCGACGACGTTGAGGAAGGTACGCCCTCTCCTCCGGATGAGTTGCCTCCCCCTTACGAGGCTGCCTGTTAACATCAAAAGCGAGGCACTGCAGCTGATGGGACGGGGCTTCCTGTCGGTGCCCTCCTCATACTTCCCTTGGTGATGGTAGATGCTCGTCCACAACCACTGAAACAAACGTACCGGTTCGCCACACTGAACATCATCATGATCGGCACTGCACCCAAGCTGCAGCTCCTATGTCACATGCTTCGGACTTCTGACGTCAACGTCGCCCTTCTTCAGGAAGTACGCGTTGCCACGCTACCACCGGTCTACGCTACGACTCATACACTTCCACATGTGGTCAATCAGGGCGTGGAGTGGCTTTCTATACATGCGAAGGAATCCCACTCACGGACACGACAACTCTTCCCTCTGGTAGGGACATGGCTGCTACCATCTTCGACACGCGCGTCATCAATACCTACACTCCGTCTGGTTCCACGAACCGTCGGCAGCGGTCTACTTTTTTCGGACATGACGTGGCCGCCCTATTTTCTGGGCACTATGATCGCCTTATCATGGGAGGCGATTTCAACTGCGGCCTCCATCCGCAGGACCAAATGCCTGGTTATTCGCCAAGCCCGGCGCTGCTCACTTTAATCGAAAATTTTCATCTAATGGACGTTTGGGAAAACATTCATGGAATACCCCAGGTTTTACCCGTTATACAGTACATTCTGCGAGCAGACTGGACCCGTTTTATGTCTCTGCCCACATTGGCAACAAAGTCTCCCAAGCAGAACGATGGCCCCTTGCATTTTCGGACCATTGCGCCGCCATTTGCTCCCTGGCTTTGCCACCTCAGTCTGTATGGCGCATCACAGGTTACTGGAAGCTTAATACCTCCCTCCTTAATGATCCACACTGCCGACAATGTATTGCCACTACATGGGCGTCTTGCGAAAGACGATTCCCGCAGTACACATCCACATTCCATTGGTGGCTCAATTGTGCCAAAGCTGCGATCAGAAAGGTGTTCATGCAGTATGGCAAGGAAGCAGCAGCATGGCATCGAGACACCACAAATTTTCACTACGCCGTCCTCCGTAAGCTCGAAGCGCGCCCTCCATCACCTGAAACCCATAGTGAACGACAGCGTACTAAAGATCGTCTCCTCTCTCTCCAACGTGCAGGACTGCATGGTGTCGTGGTGCCTTCCCGACGACAGGACCTCCTCCACGACGAAACGCCATCCACAATCCATGCCGTATCCGACCGTCGCCGTCGACATCCACTTTTCGACCCCAGCATCACGACCTCCGACGGTGTTCACCACACAACACAGGCGGCAGTAGTGTCTGCCTTTGCTGAACATAATCGCCAATTTTATGACGACGAACCGATGGCAACGCCAATTCCTAATGATCTTCGTCCTTCCCCTGATCGGACCCTCACCGTCGCTGAGTCAACGTCCATGATGTCTGCAATCACCGCAGATGAGGTGGTAGATGCGATCAACAAAGGTGCCAAGAACTTATCACCAGGACAGGATGGTCTCCCTGTGGAGTTTTACCGGGCGTTCACCACGTTAATGCTTCCTCGCTGGACGGAAATGATCCAGGAACTCTTTACTCCGTCCTTCCCATTTCCCCCTGAATTCGTCACTGGCATTCTTCTGCCTGTGCCTAAGCCGAAGGGAGGGTCTCATGTCTCTGCATATCGCCCCCTTACATTAATGAATACAGACTATAAAATCTATGCACGCCTCTTAGCAGCGCGCATACGCACCGTCTTACCTACGGTCCTTTCACCAGAGCAAACTGCACGTGGTACAAAGTTGTGACCGCGCGTAGCACCCTCATCCGAAAACCATCTTACCGACAAACTTTTGCCGGTTATCTCCGCAGCATCTTCCTTGACCCCACTCAAAGTTGGGGTGTGCGATGCCTACCCGTTACGTAATGCAACACCCTTATCCACGTTCTCATGCATCTAAAAAAAAGCAAGAAGACAGAATATGTTATATTTTGTTGTATTTAATGTTTTTCTAATATTTTTGTTCAACTTACAATCATTTGTATATGTTTAAATGATACCTTGAAGGACTGTTGCATTATATATATATATATATATATATATATATATATATATATATATATGTGTGTGTGTGTGTGTGTGTGTGTGTGTGTGTGTGTGTGTGTGTACTGTTAGTTTTTTTCAATAAAGACTACTGAAAAAAAAGCGGTCAGGGTGACGGATTGCTGTCCTACGGGCCCGGATTCGATCCCGGCTGGGTCGGGGATTTTCTCCACTCAGGGACTGGGTGTTGGGTTGTCTTCATCATCATTTCATCCCCATCCGGTGCGCAGGTCGCCCAATGCGGCGTCGAATGTAACAAGACCTGCACCAAGGCGGCCGGACCTGCTCCGTGAGGGGCCTCCCGGCCAATGACGCCAAACGCTCATTTCCATTTCTTCCATGGCAAGCAATGCTATGCTTCATTTCAACAATATAATGCCCCTCTGCACACGGAGAGAGTTTCCACCACTTGCCAAGCCCTTCCTTGGCTAGCAAGGTCGCCGGATCTCTCCCCAGTTCAGGGCATTTGGAGCATTATGGGCAGGGCCCTCCAAGAAGCTCGGGATTTTGAAGATCTAAAGCGCCAATTGCGCAGAATTTGGCACGATGTCCCTGAGGAGGACATCCAACAATTCTGTCATTCAATGGAAAGCCGGATAACTGCCTGTTTTAAGTGGAGGTACCGGTGAAATTTCAACCCGGTCGTAATAAAATCGTAAGAGGCTGAAAATTTATTTCATAATTTATTTTGGCATGCTGAATTAAATAACTAAATCCAATTTTCGGAACGAAATTGTTTTCATCACTTTCGAAGTTCTGGTTATCGAGAAATTTTTTTATTGTGACCATTTTGTCTCAAAAATCTTAAGAATATTTAGTTTTCTATCACTAGGTAGTTATGTACAGTGCAGAAATTTAATTGAAACATAAATGTTACATATGTCAGTATGTGAGTCACCTAACGTTACCGCTGGATATATTTCGTAAACCACATCAAATACTGACGAACCGATTCCAAAGACCGAACGTGAGGAGAGGGGCTAATGTAATTGGTTAATACAAACCATACAAAAATGCACGGAAATATGTTTTTTAACACAAACCTTCGTTATTTAAAATGAAACCACGTTAGTTTTGTTAGCACATCTGAACATACAAACAAATACGTAATCAGTGCCGTTTGTTGATTGTAAAATGTTAATTACATCCGGAGATATTGTAACCTAAAATTGACGCTTGAAACCTCCGACTTTCAGTTGCGTGTTGTAACAAACACGGGCCACGGTCGGCGAGCAGCATCTGCAGGGACATGTTTACGATGACGACCGTGTTTACGAGCGTGGCTGTAGTGCACTGTTGTGGTTTGGTCTAGCTGTCGCAGTGTCCCATGTAGCGCTTGCTGCTATTGTTATCCTGCATTCGTCTCCGCACGCAGACCAACTGTAGTACACCGTGTTACCAGACGTCTGTGATAGTGTAGTGATGTAGGAACTGTGACCATGGTGTATTCGAACTCTGAAAAGGCGAAGATGATACTCATCTATGGCGAGTGTCGACGAAATGCAGCTGAAGCCGGGACAGAGAGCATCCAACGTGCTGCACATTGCAAAACATCTACCGCCAACTGTATGCAACAGGTATGGTCGTAGCACGCAAACGGGTCCGTAACAGGCCCGTCACAGGAGAAGCCGTCGGGGTCTCTGCCTCGTGATGACTGGGTGTTGTGTGGTGTCCTTAGGTTAGTTAGGTTTAAGTAGTTCTAAGTTCTAGGGGACTGTTGACCAAAGATGTTAAGTCCCATAGTGCTCAGAGCCATTTGAACCATTTTTGAACAGGAGAAGCAGGTGCAGTTGGTGTGTTAGCTGCTGTTGCCATGAACCCACACATGAGTACACGGGACATTGCGAGAGCCGGTGGACTGAGTCAAAGTAGTGTCACGCGCATACTGCATCGTCACCACTTTCACCCGTTTCATGTGTCGCTACATCAGCAATTACATGGTGATGACTTTAATCATCGAGTGCAATTCTGTCAATGGGCATTAACAGAGAATGCGTTGCTGTTCTACCTGTTTACCGATGAAGCGGGTTTCACAAACCACGGGGCAGTGAATCTACGGAACATGCATTACTGGTCCGTGGACAATCCTCGCTGGCTCAGACAGGTAGAGCGACAGCGACCGTGGACTGTAAATGTATGGTGCGGAATCATTGGCGACCACCTCATTGGTCCTCACTTCATTGCAGGGGCCCAAACAGCTGCAACATACATCGAGTTTCTACAGAATGATCTGCCAACGTTGCTCGAAAATGTCCCACTGGAAACGCGTCGACGTATGTGGTATCACCATGATTGTGCACCTGCACATTCCGCAATTAACACTAGGCTGACCCTTGACAGGATGTTCGACGGGCGTTTCATAGGACGTGGAGGACACACAAATTGGCCAGCCCGTTCTCCTGATCTTACACCTCTGGACTTCTTTCTGTGGGGTACGTTAAGGGAGAATGTGTACCGTGATGTGCCTACAACCCCAGAGGATATGAAACAACGTATTGTGGCAGCCTGCGGCGACATTACACCAGATGTACTGCGGCGTGTACGACATTCATTACGACAGAGATTGCAATTGTGTGCAGCAAATGATGGCCACCACATTGAACATCTATTGCCCTGACATGTCGGGACACACTCTATTCCACTCCGTAATTGAAAACGGAAACCACGTGTGTACGTGTACCTCACCCCTCATGGTAATGTACATGTGCGTCAGTGAAAAAGACCAATAAAAAGGTGTTAGCATGTGGACGTAACATGCTGTTCCAGTCTCTTCAGTACCTAAAGTCCATCACCGTTCCCTTTGGATCCCTACGTAATTCGGTGCTCTCCGATACACACGATCGAACAGCGGAGGAGTGGAACACAAGCGTCAACTTTAGGTTACAATATCTCCGGATGTAATTAACATTTTACAATGCAACAAACGGCACTGATTACGTATTTGTTTATATGTTCAGATGTGCTAACAAAACTAACGGGGTTCCATTTAAAAAAAACGTAGGTTTGTGTTAAAAAACATACTTCCGTGCATTTTTTTTATGGTTTGTATTAACCAATTACACTAGCCCCTCTCCTCACGTTCGGTCTGTGGAATCGATTCGTCAGTATTTGATGTGGTTTACGAAATGTATGCGGTAATATTAGGTGACCCACCCTGTATATGCATTAACTGTACGAACATCTGCTACGGTCGCAGGTTCGAATCCTGCCTCGGGCATGGATGTGTGTGATGTCCTTAGGTTAGTTAGGTTTAAGTAGTTCTAAGTTCTAGGGGACTGATGACCACAGATGTTAAGTCCCATAGTGCTCAGAGCCATTTTGTACGAACATCCGTAATCGTCTGTGTATATGTGCCTAATGTATATTAGAGCCGAAATCAACTTAAATAAATAAGTGTAACTATAGTTTACTTTTTTCTTTTTGTAGTTTCCAGACTCGCGATTTACGTTGCCGGGGGACTCAGTTGTGAACTGGAAAGTAAATATTTATAAAGGTTTCTGGTCCAGAATGGGGGCGGCAGGGTGTGAGGTTTATAGGTGACTGAAGTTCTAACACAGAGCAGTTACTCTACATAATTACATTCATATCACGATACAAACATACATACAATCTGGCAGTAACGCCCCTGCAGTCTACCTACTCTATTCCGGGTGGCCAGCTTTACCGCAGGTGACCTCCCGCCCATGTCGACACAGCGGAAGCGGAAATGTGTGATGTAATACGTCAACTGAATGTGAAGAATACAATTTTGAGATGTATCAAATTTTCTTTTATTTATTTTACCTTCACACTGGTCCAAAAATTGTATAATGTCGTAGTAATCCTATTTTATGCTAAATTCTTGACACACAACATAAACGAAAAATTTTTGAAATTGGTTTAACTTTTCGTATGAATATACTGTCAAAAAGGCAATTGTACTTCAATTTCTTTGAAAAAATAGAAATGATCGAAACGGAAAAATGCTACTCGTCGCCGGCCGGAGTGGCCGTGCGGTTCTAGGCGCTACAGTCTGGAACCGAGCTACCCCTACAGTCGCATGTTCGAATCCTGCCTCGGGCATGGATGTGTGTGATGTCCTTAGGTTAGTTAGGTTTAATTAGTTCTAAGTTCTAGGCGACTGGTGACCTCAGAAGTTAAGTCGCATAGTGCTCAGATCCATGTGAACCATTTTTTTGCTACTCCTCTGGTAGTTTAAAAAAAATTAGCTCAAAGCATTGTTGTGAATACATTCTGTGATTAACAAAAACTACACGTGTGGCTTTGTAAAAATGATTTTTTCAAAATTCAAAATTTAAAAAGTGATGAAAAAATTTTGCTTCGGGAACTGGGTTTACCAAATGAATTCAGCACGTCAGTGTAAGTTGTGAATTAAATTTTCAGTCCCCTGCAATTTTTTTTTTTTTTTCTACAGGGATGAAATATCACCGGGAGCTCCCCTTAAGGGCCACAGGTGGACCAATGTGCTATTTACTTGCTCAATTTGTGAGGGTCTTTGTCTTGAACAAATTGCACATCTTTTCTGAAACTGCCGGCCTTTGTGGCCGAGCGGTTCTAGGCGCTTCAATCCGGAACTCCGCTGCTACTACGGTCGCAGATTCGAATCCTGCCTCGGGCATGGATGTGTGTGATGTCCTTATGTTAGTTAGGTTTAATTAGTTCTAAGTCTAGGGGACTGATGACTTCAGATGTTAAGTCCCATAGGGATTGGAACCATTTTTTTCTGAAACTGTAATCATTTGTTTGTCTGTATATGCACGTTACATCTACCGATTTCCGTCACATTCGGATAATTTCATCGTGGTGCGTTATTTCCTTATGTCTTGAAGCGTATCTAATTATGAACTGTGAGTCCACCTGTCGAAAACTGACAAATAATTTTAATGAAATCGTCATTTCACATTCCTTCTGGTGGACTCGTTAATAATAGTTGTGTAATCAGCAAAGAGTATTTTTTCTTCATTACTAGTGTACGATAACACGTCATTTACAGGGTGTATCACAATTAATGGCGTAATCAAGTACATTTAGAAGTAAAATACATCCCTTAAACGCTATAACCACATCCTCATCTTCGAAGCTGTGAAACAAATCTCTTTTATTGTAAGCTCTTTGCTTTCCATTGATAGGTGATAGAACGGACTGAAACGGGAAGAAAAATCCAGTAAAGATGGGTTCTAAAGTGCATGCCTTAAGAGCAGGGCGCGCTCGTTCAGTAAAAGAGATGTGTTCACGATAGCGAATATGAACAAGTGCTCATAGCTCTTAAGGTGCACACTTTAGAGCTGATGTTTAATAGACATTTTTTCTTGTTTTGGTCAATACCACCGCTTAAGCAAAGAGGCTGCAGTAGAAGAGTTTTGTTTCACCGTATCGAAGACTAAGTGCCCAAAGCCTGAAACGTCCCCTTAGAAATATTAGTGAATTACTGTGCTGATAAACCTCTTACGTTATTTGATTTTCAAATAGCTGAGCAATATTGAACCTACTCAGACATTTCTCTCTTTACTTACTCTGATCATCACTAAACTGACATACAATATTTTTTACCCCAACTAAATCTGACTTTCAATCATCCCTACAAAAGATTGGCCCTGACTAACAATAACCTATACCTTCCATGAATCACTTACCTCACAAAAATCTTCGTTACTCGAACTACTGCAATACAGTGAGCGCCACTACTGCCAGCTAAATAAAAGATTCTAACTACTTAAGGCACTAACTACTGATAGGCATAGACAGCAAATGAAAGATTTTGATAAAGAAAAAAAAATGTATTTACCTTAATAATGTTCGAAGGTCATTATATACATATATATATATATATATATATATATATATATATATATATATCCGTTCGTGACATCCAGTCTTATAAATTTACTGTCTCTGATGGACACACATCCAGATTATCTGCTCTCAAAACTCCGCCATTTCTCTCCCAACATCCACCACTGCTGGCGGCTCACCTCCAATTGCGCGACGCTACGCGCTGTTAATATCCAACTGCCCAACACTACAATAGCAAATTGCAACAATGCAAACCAGCCACAGACTGCACATAGCACAGTCAGTGATTTTCGTATAGAGCGCTACGTGGCGTTACCAACATAAAAACCTGAACAGCCTACTCTCATAGCCCCCATGTTCCCCACAAAAATTTTACAAATTGTTTTGGGCACTGGCCAATACATATTTGTTAAGAAATGTTTATATTAACGCTAACAAATATATGAAATGCACACACTTATCGATACAATGTTGGTCAAAAGCTAAAATTTTCTCACAGTCCATAAAGACAGTTCTGATCATTCATCACAGTATTAATTACAATTTTATGCACAAAGTCTGAGCAGTAAAAGAAAATGCACACGGAAGTAGTGGATTTCCAAGCAGTCTTGAAGAAGTAGTGTTGTCCTTCCAACAGAAAGAAACTAAGTTCTTGCAAAAGATTATTACAGGCACCATTTTGCGATCTTCTCATTATCTACTCCCTAACCCAAATACTTCTCTTTTTCTTTTTCACGTTTTGCATTACAATTACAAGAGTTGCAGCATATCTCACCCGCCTACTTGTCATTTTACACTTTGGCTGACACTCGTAGTTGTACTGAAAGCATATGTAAACAGTATCAGCAAGTTGTTGACGCAAGTTTCTTGCCAAAGAACTTGCAGAAGAATCTTGCTTAATTCTTGCACTGCTGTGTAAACACAGCTGCAAGCGAGCAATAACTTCTGCAAGCGACTTGCTAGTGTAAACCCAGCTTTAGAACCAGCAATGCTGTTAACCAGTCCCTTACTGACTTATTAACACACGTGCAAACACTAACAGTCCCAACTTCTCACATATTGTGCATATACTATGACCAACAGAAATGTGTGCAGTGAAATGAAACTTAATTTGAAGAACTGGTGTCTATACAATTATAAATTTACAACATAAGAATACAATCACAAAGGTGCAAAATACATCATTAAAGAACATAACAATACAGATAACATATGTAGTGGTACAAGCTTTACAAAAGAATAGAAATAAACATATACATCAGTGTTACAGGAATTATGACTTAAGTAAATAAATGAAGTAAATATAAACATTAATTTCACACATGAGCATTAAAACAGAACAGAATAAATTATGTATAAACATTTTTACAAAGTAAATAACGTAGTATTAATGCAAATTATATTTGAGGAAACAATATTCCTCATCATAGTAAATGTAGCTTAATATTAGAAGAGAAAAAAATTCTACGAAACAGTACACAGAGACAGGAAGAACACAAATGCGCAGGGGTACACAAACACATAGCGGGATAACACAAAAGGAAAGGACAGGGTTTGCTTTTCTGCAGTATTTTGCAAACAAAACTTTCTTTACTTCTTGGAGATCCCCCTTCGTTCATCATTATTCCAAAAAAGCCCTATGTATACCTGCTTTCTGTAATCTATTCATATCCTCTTCCAAAATAATTATACTTCATTTAAAAAAAAACTTTTTCGTCATGGTTTGAGAGCCAATCTTCAAATTTCAAAGCTATTGACTTACCTTCCTTCTCTAAACTTTTTTCAGCATCGTGAAAGTTTAAGATTGCTTTGTATTCATTCATAAAGTCTACCCCCAATATAATTTCTGTTGACAATAATGGAATGATAAGGAAGTTCATAGAGAAACTGTGGCTTTGACAAAAGAATTCTAAGTTGGTTTTTGGACGTACATCTACACTTTTTCTAACGATTGCACCTTGTAATTTAATCTTACGTAACGGAAGTGTGGGGTAATCGTTCGATTTGATGCATTTGCTAAAGGCTCTTTCACTAATTACAAGAAATGGGACTGCCAGAGTCAAGTACTGCCCTTAGAAAAATTAGTGAAGTACTGTACTGATAAACCTCTTACGTTATTTGATTTTCAAACAGCTGGGCAAAACTGAACCTACTCAGACATGTCTCTCTTTACTTATTCTGATCATCACTAAACTGGCATATAATATTTTTTAGCGCAACACAATCTGACTTTCAATCATCCCTACAAAAGAACCCTTCATGAATCACTTACCTCACAAAAAATCTTCGTTACTCGAACTACTGCAATACAGCGAGCGCCAATACTGCCAGCTAAGTAAAAGATTCTAACTACTGAAGGCACTAACTACTGATAGGCATAGATAGCAAATGAAAGATTTTGATAAAGAAGAAACAATGTATTTACCTTAACATTGTTAAAGGTCATAATATATATACACTCCTGGAAATTGAAATAAGAACACCGTGAATTCATTGTCCCAGGAAGGGGAAACTTTATTGACACATTCCTGGGGTCAGATACATCACATGATCACACTGACAGAACCACAGGCACATAGACACAGGCAACAGAGCATGCACAATGTCGGCACTAGTACAGTGTATATCCACCTTTCGCAGCAATGCAGGCTGCTATTCTCCCATGGAGACGATCGAAGAGGTGCTGGATGTAGTCCTGTGGAACGGCTTGCCATGCCATTTCCACCCGGCGCCTCAGTTGGACCAGCGTTCGTGCTGGACGTGCAGACCGCGTGAGACGACGCTTCATCCAGTCCCAAACATGCTCAATGGGGGACAGATCCGGAGATCTTGCTGGCCAGGGTAGTTGACTTACACCTTCTAGAGCACGTTGGGTGGCACGGGATACATGCGGACGTGCATTGTCCTGTTGGAACAGCAAGTTCCCTTGCCGGTCTAGGAATGGTAGAACGATGGGTTCGATGACGGTTTGGATGTACCGTGCACTATTCAGTGTCCCCTCGACGATCACCAGTGGTGTACGGCCAGTGTAGGAGATCGCTCCCCACACCATGATGCCGGGTGTTGGCCCTGTGTGCCTCAGTCGTATGCAGTCCTGATTGTGGTGCTCACCTGCACGGCGCCAAACACGCATACGACCATCATTGGCACCAAGGCCGAAGCGACTCTCATCGCTGAAGACGACACGTCTCCATTCGTCCCTCCATTCACGCCTGTCGCGACACCACTGGAGGCGGGCTGCACGATGTTGGGGCGTGAGCGGAAGACGGCCTAACGGTGTGCGGGACCGTAGCCCAGCTTCATGGAGACGGTTGCGAATGGTCCTCGCCGATACCCCAGGAGCAACAGTGTCCCTAATTTGCTGGGAAGTGGCGGTACGGTCCCCTACGGCACTGCGTAGGATCCTACGGTCTTGGCGTGCATCCGTGCGTCGCTGCGGTCCGGTCCCAGGTCGACGGGCACGTGCACCTTCCGCCGACCACTGGCGACAACATCGATGTACTGTGGAGACCTCACGCCCCACGTGTTGAGCAATTTGGCGGTACGTCCACCCGGCCTCCCGCATGCCCACTATTCGCCCTCGCTCAAAGTCCGTCAACTGCACATACGGTTCACGTCCACGCTGTCGCGGCATGCTACCAGTGTTAAAGACTGCGATGGAGCTCCGTATGCCACGGCAAACTGGCTGACACTGACGGCGGCGGTGCACAAATGCTGCGCAGCTAGCGCCATTCGACGGCCAACACCGCGGTTCTTGGTGTGTCCGCTGTGCCGTGCGTGTGATCATTGCTTGTACAGCCCTCTCGCAGTGTCTGGAGCAAATATGGTGGGTCTGACACACCGGTGTCAATGTGTTCTTTTTTCCATTTCCAGGAGTGTATATCAGTTCATGACATCCAGTCTTACAAATTTACTGTCTTAATGGATACACGTCCAGATCATCCGCTCTCAAAACTCCATCATCTCTCTCCCCACATCCACCACTGCTGGCGGCTCACCTCCAATTGCGCAACGCTACGCGCTGTTAACATCCAATTGCCCAACACTACAATAGCAAATTGCAACAATGCAAACCAGCCACAGACTGCACACAGCACCGTCAGTGATTTTCATATAGAGCGCTACGTGGCGTTACCAACATAAAAACCTAAACAGCCTACTTACAAGTTCTTCAGGTATACGTTTAAGAGCGATGTTTACTAGAAATTTTGCTTCCAGTACCGCGCACTTTCAACTGTAAGCTTTCATGCCATTATTACGATATACCATGTATTTGCAATAAGGTGTGGCGCCTCTTTTTGAACCACTTAATATTTTAAGAAACAGTAATTCTACCTGTACACCATGAAAGTGGGTGTAGCCCACAGTGATATGATTTACACACAGTTCCATGTTCGTCTAACAACACAGTAAGGAGCCAGCGGTCTTTGTTTCTTTTCTCATGTTGTGTGACTAATTACGACAATGAATAGTCCATTTCCTGTTGCAACAACAACACTCAAAGGCGACTTGTTTAATTTTCCTTACGTAATTTTCCACCCTTTTTTTATCCTGAAGAATTGAAGTTAAATGTGACCATTGTAACTGTACTAGTGGAAGCTAGTGTGGATTTGCGTGTTACTGTTAAATTATTTTAATGTTTAATAGCAATTTATGTTTTTCAGATGCAGTCACACAAGCCGAAACTGTTCAGTCACTTTGGCTTGAGCTGAGAATCAGTGCGTTTTAAGAAAGAGAGGTATTCAATCAAGATGCGTATGAAACAGTTTTTTACATGCAATCCGTTAATAATGTAATGCTTAAGTCAGAGATGTCATTGAATTAAGATGAGCATTTTCTCAGTTACGACAAGCTGATAACTGTTCCTCACGAAATATAGGGGTAAGGAAATAAAATAAATATTTCATTAACTTCTTTTCATAAAATTAAGCCAAATATCAACAGACATCAGTTATAGAGGACAGAACTGAGTTTCCATCTGAGCTCTTGATATACATACAAGTGGTTCTCTTTTCTCCAAAGGTCTCTTTAATTTTCCTGTAGGCAATATCTATCTTACCCCTAGTGAGGTAAGCCTCAACATCCTTACATTTGTTCTCTAGCCTTCCCTGCTTAGCCATTTTGCACTTCCCGTCAATCTCATTTTTGAGACGTTTGTATTAATTTTTGCCTACTTCACTTACTGCATTTTTATACTTTCTCCTTTCATCAGTTACATTCAATATTTCTTCTGTTACGCAAGGATTTCTACTAGCTCTCGTCTTTTTACCTACTTGATCCTATGCTGCCTTCGCTACTTCATCCCTCACAGCTACCCATTCTTCTTCTACTGTATTTCTTTCCTCCATTCCTGTCAATTGTTCCCTTATGCTCTCCCTGAAACTCTGTACAACCTCTGGTTTAGTGAGTTTATCCAGGTCCCATCTTCTTAAATTCTCACCTTTTTGCAGTTTCTTCAGTTGTAATTTACAGTTCATAACCAATAGATTGTGGCCACAGTCCTCATCTGCCCCTGGAAACGTCTTACAATTTAAAGCCTGGTTCCTAAATCTCTGTCTTACCATTATATAAAATATCTGATACCTTCTAGTATCTCCAGGCTTCTTCCATGTATACAACCTTCTTTCGTGATTCTTGAACCAAGTCTTAGCTATGATTAAGTTATGCTCTGTGCAAAATTCTACCAGGCGGGTTCCTCTTTCATTCCTTACCCCCAATCCATAATCACCTTCTACGTTTCCTTCTCTTCCTTTCCGTACTGTCGAATTCCAGTCACCCATCACTATTAAATTTTCGTTTCCCATCACTATCTAAATAATTTCCTTTATCTCATCATACATTTCATCAATTTCTTCGTCATCTACGGAGCTATTTGCATATAAACCTGTACTACTGTAGTAGGCGTGGGCTTCGTGTCTATCTTGACCACAATAATGCATTCACTATGCTATTTGTTGTAGCTTACCCGCACTCCTAATTTTTTTTATTCATTATTAAACCTACTCCTCCATTACCCCTATTTGATTTTGTATTTATAACCCTGTATTCACCTGACCAAAAGTCTTGTTCCTCCTGCCACCGAACTTCACTAATTCCCACTATATCTAACTTAAACCTATCCATTTCCATTTTTAAATTTTCTAACCTACCTGCCCGATTAAGGGATCTAACATTCTACACTCCGATCCGTGGAACTCCAGTTTTCTTTCTCCTGATAACGACGTCCTCTTGAGTAGTCCCCGCCCGGAGATCCGAATGGGAGACTATTTTATCTCCGGAATATTTTACCCAAGGGGACGCCATCATCATTTAACCATACAGCAAAGCTGCATGCCCTCGGGAAAAATTAAGGCCTTAGTTTTCCCTTGCTTTCAGTCGTTCGCAGTACCAGCACAGCAAGGCCGTTTTGGTTAGTGTTACAAGGCCAGATCAGTCTATTATCCAGACTGTTGCCCCTGCAACTACTGAAAAGGCTACTGCCCCTCTTCAGGAAACACAAGTTTCTCTGGCCTCTCAACAGATACCCCTCCGTTGTGGTTTCACCTACGGTACGGCTATCTGTATCGCTGAGGCGCGCAACGGCAAGGTCCATGGTTCAGGGGGGGGGGGGAGGGATAAGAGTACTAACAACAGCTATTCAATACAGCAGCCTTTTATTTTGAAACAATGTCACATTCACAAATGCTTTTAAGGCAGTGAATAGTGATGTTAAATTTTTATTAGAAGTCTTAGTTCTGCAAGAACTTATGAGGTAATTCATATCCAAATCCCACACTGTTTCCCTCCCTATGAACATGAATGAATGAAACTGCGGGCAATACAGGAACAGATCTCTCACAGATTGATTAACCAGTGAAGTGGTGTAGTGGCTAAGATTGCAGTGTAGGAATTTGGAGCAGCTTAGGTCATACCGCAGTCCTGTTGCCGTGTTTCTGTGGACTATAATATTTTTCCCTGACTGTTTCTGAAGAGCTGTTAGTATCTCTCTCTAATGACTCGCACGCCACTGAGTCATTATACGCTGTAAAGTGACATTAAGTGACCATCTGGCAAACAAGGGAGTCAATGAGTTTCTGGAAAGTGTCAACAGGAATGTGGAGCCATGACGACACAATAGTCATGGTCCGCTGCGCTTGGTTTTCCCGTTGAAGATCAACGGTGCGAACTGCCCGATCGGGGTGGTCTCACAGGTTCTCTATTGGGTTTAAATCTGGGGAATTTGGTGGCCAAGTGGCTACGCTAAACTCTTCCCTATGCTCTTCGAACCACGCACGTACACTACGAGCTGTGTGACGCTTTGCATTGTCCTACAGGTAGATGATGAGGAAAACAAACAACACTACTGGCCATTGAAATTGCTACACCTAGAAGAAATGCAGATGATTAACGGGTATTCATTGTACAAATATATTATACTAGAACTGACATGTGATTACATTTTCACGTAATTTGGGTGCATAGATCCTGAGAAATCAGCACCCAGAACAACCACCTCTGGCCGTAATAATGACCTTGATACGCCTGGGCATTGAGTCAAACAGAGCTTGGATGGCTTTTACAGGTACAGCTTCCCATGCAACTTCAACACGATACCACAATTCATCAAGAGTAGTGACTGGCGTATTGTGACGAGCCAGTTCCTCGACCACCATTGACCAGACGTTTTCGGTTGGTGAGAGATCTGGAGAATGTGCTGGCCAGGGCAGCAGTCGAACATTTTATGTATCCAGTAATGCCCGTACAGGACCTGCAACATGCGGTCGTGCATTATCCTGCTGAAATTTAGGGTTTCGCAGGGATCGAATGAAGGGTAGAAAATGGTTCAAATGGATCTGAGCACTATGCGACTTAACTTCTCAGGTCATCAGTTGCCTGTAACTTAGAACTAATTAAACCTAACTAACCTAAGGACATCACACACATCCATGCCCGAGGCAGGATTCGAACCTGCGACCGTAGCGGTCGCTCGGCTCCAGACTGTAGCGCCTAGAACCGCACGGCCACTCCGGCCGGCAATGAAGGGTAGAGCCACGGGTCGTAACACATCTGAAATGTAACGTCCACTGTTCAAAGTGCCGTCAATGCGAACAAGAGATGACCGAGACGTGTGACCAATGGCACCCCATACCATCACGCCCGGTGATACGCCAGTACGGCGATGACGAATACACGCTTCCAATGTGCGTTCACCGCGATGTCGCCAAACACGGATGCGACCATCATGATGCTATAAACAGAACCTGGATTCATCCGAAAAAATGACGTTTTGCCATTCGTGCACCCAGGTTCGTCGATGAGTACACCATCGCAGGCGCTCCTGTCTGTTATGCAGCGTCAAGGGTAACCGCAGCCATGGTCTCCGAGCTGAGAGTTCATGCTGCTGCAAACGTCGTCGAACTGTTCGTGCAGATGGTTGTTGTCTCGCAAACGTCCCCATCTGTTGACTCAGGCATCGAGATGTGGCTGCACGATCCGTTACAGGCATGCGGATAAGATGCGTGTCATCTCGACTGCTAGTGATACGAGGCCGTTGGGATCCAGCACGGCGTTCCGTATTACCCTCCTGAACCCACCGATTCCATATTCTGCTAAAAGTCATTGGATCTCGACGAACGCGAGCAGTAATGTCGCGACACGATAAACCGCAATCGCGATAGGCTACAATCTGACCTTTATCAAAGTCGAAAACGTGGTGGTACGCATTTCTCCTCCTTACACGAGGCATCACAACAACGTTTCACCAGGCAACGCCGGTCAACTGCTGTTTGTGTATGAGAAATCGGTTGGAAACTTCCCTCATGTCAGCACGTTGCAGGCGTCTCCACCGGCGCCAACCTTGTGTGAATGCTCTGAAAAGCTAATCATTTGCATATCACAGCATCTTCTTCCCGTCGGTTAAATTTCGCGTCTGTAGCACGTCATCTTCGTGGTGTAGTAGTGTAATGGCCAGTAGTGTACATGGTCCCCAAGGATAGATCCATATGTCTGTTGATCAGTTGTTCCTTTGAGAATGACGAGATCACCCAGGTAATTCTAAGAAAAAGGTTCCTCATACCATAACGCTCCTTACTCCGGCCTGGGCCGTCCGGACGACTGTTGCACGTTTTTGTTTGCAGACGATTCACGTCTATTGAGCATAAAACGTGATTCATCAGAAAAGACCAAATTTCACTACTCAGTGGACGTTCAGTTGCGCTATTGGTGTGCAAATTGAAGCCTTCGTCGTAGAATGAACAGTCAGTGTGGGGGCATGGTCCAGGCACGTGCGGCAACGTTCGGTGAACGGTCGCTGAGGAGACATTGTTGGTAGCCTTCGGTTCATCTGGACGGTCAGCTGCTTAACATTTGCAGTCTATTCGCACGAAAACATCTCCGCAGTCGTCACTTACGGCCCGTGCTGCACCAAAGATGCCCAGGCGCTGTCTTCGCATAGAGCCATTTTGCCATGTAACGTTAACGACGGGGCGGCACGCGAACAGTTTACAGACTTCGGGGTTTCGGAAGTACTTCCACTCTTGGTCCTAAATCTATTGATCTTGCCCTATTGAAGGCTACGTAAACTGCTCCATTTAGGCATCACGACAACGGCTGCAGTGTTTTCCGGACACGTTTTATGTACCCTCCACTGCTAGTGCTACCATCTGCCGTCTGTGAATGGTTACTGCATGCTGACATCGGACATAGGTGGTGATCATATTTATGTGATTGAACTGCGTACAAGAAATCCCTGAAATAAATAAGGTATAAGAAATCGACTGAGTGTAGACATCTGTGATCATGTCGGAAACATGTTTACTTGTTTGCTACTGCTAGATCCCTAAGCCAAATAGTATATGTATGTGTATTTTGAGGTTATAGAATGTTTGGTTACAATAATCTTAGAATGCAGTGTTACATTTTTTTTCCGGCACAGCAGTGCTTGTGCTTGTTCAATAAGTGATTATAATAAATACACTTATACCATTTGAAGTTGAGGACCAATGCATTCCCAACTCTATGGTTTTTATGTGTATTACTGTTAATTTGTAAATTAACAGTGAGAATATTACGCACCAGTCGTCTAAAGTGTGTCATTTATTTACCAAAACATGTTTCGGGACTACATAATTTCCATAGCAAGTTCTATGACACATGGAAATACAAATCATTGCTTCGCATTACTAGACATACTGACACACATGCAGATTTATCTACTTTGGCCTATAGCATCACATACATAAAGTTAATATGCCATTCGTCACCATGAAAAGTAGAAAGCAAGTAGTAAATATGCAACGTCAAGCATATAAAACTTTTTCTTACACATCTCATATTGGCGCATAACACTCCAACAAAGACACGTTCTCGTGTTATGGATTACACTATCATTTTGTGTATAGATCGTACCCCCCCACAACTATACTGCTGTCTACAGTAAATTTATGTCTGAAGTCATAGCTAATTCTGAAAAACAATGTTTCACCTACTTCGCATTGTCAGCATCCACTGAGGATAACCAACAACTTAACGGCTGCTAGGGAGATTAGGTTGGTGGCTGGTTCTCACGATGACGTCACTGCAGTGGGCTCAAAAATGCCCCTTGGACACCCCTGTATCTTCTAATGGGGAAAATAATCTCTGTTTCCCCAAATTTAACAGTGAACCATCTTTTCTCCAGCGTACCATAAATTGATACTGTCTGTGACGGTTCCCAACAAATCGTGATCAATCTTGAGGTACTTTGCTACCATCGATGAACCATTATCTTTATTATTATGCTCTTCAAACCAACAAAGCAATGTAAATCCACAGAAATATAGAGTCATGCCATATTGGGTAATTATCTCATTTAAAACGGCAAGATTGTTCAACAACAAAGTTGTTGAAATTGCATTCCAGACGGACAACGAAATGAAGCAGAAGATGAAGTGTAAGACTGACATAGGTGTCAGGATTGTGAGATGAAGTATGTGGTCAAGTACGAAGAGTCTTTAAAATAAAGTTTAAATCTTCATTGTAAAAAGCAGATGACTAAGAAATTATCATTACCAAAAACATTTAATGTGTACCATCACTATAATAGCATGTGTAATGGAGTATTAAGGTGATAAATACAAGCTTGAGACTGAATACTGCTTCATTGTTACCGTTTGGTTGGCTGTGCTGCATGACGATGGCACAGAGGCAATCTTTGCTAAGGGCTTAACGCTGCTGTTATACTTCTCTCTCTCTCTCTCTCTCTCTCTCTCTCCATCTATCTATCTATCTATCTCTTTCTCTCCCTGTCTTCTCCCTATCACTCAGTCTCGCTCTCTCTCACTAGGGATGGCCAGATCTGATTCTCTGATCAAGCAGGAAGGATGATCTCCTAGGAATGAAACTATATTATGAGTCAGCGCCTTTATTTACATGGCATAAATACACAGATGATCAGCGAATTCCAGGGCAAGAGTTTATGTAATAGTCATACGTCAGTGGAAGTCTAAAACGGGTTCAGCGGAGGTAAGCTCTGCCGTACGGGTAGAGAGGGGCAGTGTAAGCAGCCCTGGCGAAGGGTGCGGCGGCGTAGGTGGCGTAGACTGGAGCTGCGATGGCTGCCCTGGCAATGGGGGCGGCTGCGATGGCGGGGGCGGCGACGGCGGTCCTCACCACAGGGGCGGCGGCCACAGCAGGGGCGGCGATGGCTGTCCTAACCACAGGGGCGGCGGCCACAGCAGGGGCGGCGATGGCAGCCCTGGCTACGGCGGGGGCGGCCACGGCCACAGTGGCGGGGGCGGCGACCGGCGGGTGGACTCCGCCCTCCTTGTGAACGACGGCGTTGAAGCCGTTGACGGGGTCTGCGGTGTAGTCGACGGTGCGCACGGAGCCGTCAGGCTCGACCAGGCTGTAGCTGCCCTGGACGACGTCTCCGTCGCGGCTCTCCTGATGGGTCTTGGAGTCGCCGGTGAGGGCGTCGGACACGCTGTAGCCGTAGCTGTACTGCGGGTGCGGGTCGTACTCGGCGGCGGCCACGGCTGCGGGGGCGGCGGCGGCTACCGGCACTGCGGCGGCCCTCACGGCGGGGGCGGCGACGGCCACAGGGGCAGCGCGGACGGCGGGGGCGGCGACGACGGCGGGGGCGGCGGCGGCGACTACAGCAGGGGCGGCGGCGTAGGCGGGGGCAGCATAAGCGCGGGCAGCGTACGTAGCATACGGAGCGTCCAGGTAGATGGCGCGGGCCACAGCCACAACCGCCGCGAAGATGATCACCTGGATGGAGAATAAGAATAAGTATCATTGTTGACAGAATAAGTATTATTGATGTCTCCTATAAACACTGGTTTACATTCTGAAATTTGGGGTAACTAATCCGGCATATGGAATGAAACTTCTTTTACGTTGTGGCTACTAGAATACTCTGATCATATTATAGTTTCTACCACTGCTTGAATGTGCACTAGGACATTTAAAAATGATCTACCTCGGAGATACTAGAGTGCGAGTGCCGCATTACTAGCAGTCATAGCTTTACATACGAAAAACATCACTAAGTAGTATGTGGCTGTGTCCAACCAATACATGGACTCTCCTTCGACGAAATATGTTAACTGTGTGGCTAATGACGCTGTATGCCTTAGGAGGGGGAACGTGGAAATAGTGATAGAAGGGGACAACTCTGGCGATTTTCCAACTAATTCCCTATAGTCACGGGCTTAAAAGTGAGCTACGTTACTGGCTCTTTGTTCCCTGTGCAACGCCAGAGGAGATTTGATGAATATTTGATAGCATCTGGTGGTAGGATGACATCGATGCTCACCAATGAGCGTTCGTGACATTTATCGTCACTGAATGAAGTATTTTAAGCCCCTGGCATGAAATGTGATTGCTGTTAAGGAATGTAAGTTAACTGTATATACCAGGCGAGGTGGCGCATTAATTAAGACACTGGATTCGTGGTTCAAATCCCCGTCTTGTCCCAATATAGGTTGTACTTCTCCTCTAATGACTTCGTAGCCCACGGGACGTTAAGCTCCTATGTTCTTTTTTCTACTCTTTGTAAAAGAAAGTAATAATCTTCGTAAACATGCATGTAGTGAGATGGAGCGGATCTGGGTGGTAGAAACAAGGAGGGCATCTCGAACCAATGACATGAAAGTGTTACTAGTTGCAGAATGATAGCAGAGTCCTCCATCCATCAACCCACGAAGCTGATGGAAATGGTACGCACTGAAACACAGAAAAAAAGCATGTCGACGAGGTATTTATTACTGTCAGGTGAAGAATCGAAATTCTTGTCTCATAGCAAAAGTCCATTTTTTGTGAACATTTGTGAAGTTTTAGCTATAAAAATAGCCAAACGTGACACCTAAGGAAGGAGTGATAGTTTTGTTTGTGAATGGAAAGTGACGACAAAAGATAGGAATTGTTTTATTCTGTAAATGAAATAAGCTTAGATTCGTAGAGTATAGGTTTAGATAGTGAGACGAAAACATCGACTGACTGAGTATTCTTTTCACAACTAACTGTAAGTTTTACAGCATTCATTCGTCAGATTTTAATGATAATTTATATGCTTCTAGGTCCCCTTTGTGTTCCATAATTTTAACAAGCAGGAAAGAAATCAGTGGTTGATAAATTTTGGGCTTCCTGCATTCCACATATTTGAAATTATAATCAGGAATTAAGCTAGTGATTTCGATCGAACATAGAACAAAGTCAGTTAAATGAAAGACAAATTAACAGACGCTCAGAACGTAAACCAATACACAGTACACGTGCCACCACAAGCTTCAATTTATTTTTGTCTTTTGTGGCTCTCATTCACTCTGTCGTCACTGATAAGCTAAAAAAAAGCCATTTCTTCGTAGTAAAGCTAAACGTAAAGTGATATAGACGATGATGGTAACGCTCTATTTCTCTCGCGGTTTCAGGAACACTGATAATGAATCATGTTTCTCTTACAATGATATTAGTATTGAAACGTCCCCTTAGAAAAGTTTGTGAATTACTGTGCTGATAAACCCCTTACGTTATTTGATTTTCGAACAGCTGAACAAAACTGAACGTACTCAGACATTTCTCTCTTTACTTATTCTGATCACCACCAAACTGACACACAATATTTTTTGCGCAACGCAATCTGACTTTCAACAATCCCTACAAAAGAATGGCCCTGACTAACAATAACTTATAACTTTCATGAATCACTTACCTCACAAAAATCTTCGTTACTCCAACTACTGCAATACAAACAGCGCCAATACTGCTAGCTAAATAAAAGATTCTAACTACTGAAGGCCGTAACTACTGATAGGCATAATTAGCAAATGAAAGATTTTGATAGAGAACAAATAATGTATTTACCTTAATAGTGTTAAAAATTCATAATATATATATCAGTTCATGACATACAGTCTTACAAATTTACTCTCTCTGATGGACACACGTCCAGATCATCCGCTCTCAAAACTCCGCCATCTCATTCCCCACATCCACCACTGCTGGCGGCCCACCTCCAACTGCGCAACGCTACGCGCTGTTTACAACCAACCAGCCACAGACTGCACACAGCAGTCAGTGATTTTCATATAGAGCGCTACGTGGCGTTACCAACATGAAAACCTAGACAGCCTACTTACAGTATCATTGTAAAATTGTTCGAGTACCGTCCTATTAGGTCCACTATGCTCCACTATGGGAAACAAAACCCCCTGCTATTTCATGTTCAAAACAGATTATTGCTTAGGTCAAAACAGAGTATTGCTTACGGCTGGAAACACCTCTGTTCTCAGATAACGAACAGTGGAGGTAAGTCCTAGCAACAGCTTCCCGAATTCAGCGTAGAAAAAAAATACGCCTGTTTCCTCGAGACACAGAAGGTGGGTGCAGTGAAGAGACAAAGCGCGCGCTCGCCTACCTTGTAAGCCATGCTGCTGCCCGGATGCTTTGCGAACTGTGCTGGGCTGCCCTCGCCGACTGACTTTTATAGCGCTCAGTGCGGGAACAGATGGCCGGGCACCCAAATTCTACATCATGCACCTGACACGTTACAGAATCGACTGTGCAGCAGCGCCGTAACTCCAAAGTCGAGCCAGATATCCTTCTGTGTTGTTCGTAACGTTGTCCATTGTGGGTGCTGGAGTCACTGTAGGAGCTAGGGGTTCAGAACAAAGAAATGGCGCAAGCTTGGGCGCGTCTTTTTCACGAATGCATTACGAGACTAGTGCTTCAGACTCTTCTACAGCTGTTAGCTATCTTCCAGTAAGGTACGTTGGAAGTCGATTTTTGTCTTCCGCTGAGGGACGCTCGGGCAATAGCAATACATTGAAAATACACGCGGCCAAGGAAACTCCAAAAGGTAGAAATTATTGTACTTAATATCAATTTAGGAAGTCAATAACGTAGCAAAACTTTAGACTGTTTTGCCCTTCTAAAACACTGCAAGACAGATTGTCACGTTGGTTTTTCTTACTTGTAAGGCATTCATTAACATTTTAAAAAATCAGTTTTATGTCTTCGTTTACTGTTTTTGTCTGCATGCTAAGTGAATAAGTTTTCGTAGCACAATAATGGTTAAAATCTAAGGTCTCTTTCTTTCTTCTGTCAATAAATGTTGTAAAACTGACATCAAATAACTATTTCAATAATTAAAAGTACGACATGCGTCGTCTTTCAGAATCTCGTTGATAAGTTTTGATAAACGGATCGCTGTACAAAGGGTTGTCATTTTTTTTTTAAGGTTCATATCCTTATGACCCTTATCCGTCAGTTACGAGGTGCATTTGTAATGGTATACAATGAATGACAGCTCTATGGCAGTTATTTTATTTTTTGTTTTGCCACTTACATATTTTATATGTGTTAATGTGTCACATTTCTTTAAATTTATTTATATTTATGTGTGGTTAAAAAACAAAATAAAATTAGTAGTGCACTAATGTTTTGTACGAGGCTCTTAGACAGTTTTCTATGTTGTAGGAGGTTCTGTAAGAGGTTCTTATACCATTCGTATTTAAAATGGCAATAACTGAGTTAAGTCATGGAAGTGTAATTAGACAATGCCTTGTATATTTCGTGTCTTTCAACTTTGTTAGCTAGTGTGCAGCAAAAAGCGTATCCCATTTCTTCAAGAGTCTTGGAGCCGTCCTTGTAAATTTGGACGTAATTCGTGCAGCCGTGTTTCGTAAGGGTAATTTTGCACTAACTGTCGATGAGGACATACAATATAAAATGATATTCGAGAAACTTGCTCACTGTTTTACTGCTGAACTGCAAGTGACGTAGTTCGGATCGGATGCTGTCTTGTTTTTAGAAGAGTCGTCTATAAACATGACTCTTGGTTTTGTGGCGCATAAGTACATGTAACAACCGTATCGTACTGACCATCACCCTGTTCGAATTTCTTTGTCTATGTAGTATGAAAATCTTTGCTAACAACTGTTGTCATCCGTAGATTTTTTTTCTGCAAGGAACGCGTTAGTCGGTTATTTATCATTACGCTCAAAAATATTCACAGTACACAGTAGTGTATCTTTCACAAGTTTTCTAGTAAATAAAACGTAGTGTTTCTGAACTATATGCTCCCGTAATCCATGTTGTTGTTGTGGTCTTCAGTCCTGAGACTGGTTTGATGCAGCTCTCCGTGCGACTCTATCCTGTGCAAGCTTCTTCATCTCCCAGTACCTACTGCAATCTACATCCTTCTGAATCTGCTTAGTATATTCATCTCTTGGTCTCCCTCTACGATTTTTACCCTCCACGCTGCCCTCCATTACTAAATTGGTGATCCCTTGATGCCTCAGAACATGTCCTACCAACCGATCCCGTCTTCTGGTCAAGTTGTGCCACAAACTTCTCTTCTTCCCAATCCTGTTCAATATTTCCTCATTAGTTATGTGATCTACCCATCTAATCTTCAGCATTCTTCTGTAGCACCACATTTCGAATGCTTCTATTCTCTTCTTGTCCAAACTATTTATCGTCCATGTTTCACTTCCATACATGGCTACACTCCATACAAATACTTTCAGAAATGACTTCCTGACACTTAAATCTATACTCGATGTTAACAAACTTCTCTTCTTCAGAAAAGCTTTCCTTGCCCTTGCCAGTCTACATTTTATATCATCTCTACTTCGACCATCATCAGTTATTTTGCTCCCCAAATAGCAAAACTCCTTTACTACTTTAAGTGTCTCATTTCCTAATCTAATTCCCTCAGCATCATCCAACTTACTACATTCCATTATCCTCGTTTTGCTTTTGTTGATGTTCATCTTATATCCTCCTTTCAAGACACTGTCCATTCCGTTCAACTGCTCTTCCAAGTCCTTTGCTGTCTCTGACAGAATTACAATGTCATCGGTGAACCTCAAAGTTTTTATTTCTTCTCCATGGATTTTAATACCTACTCCGAATTTTTCTTTTGTTTCCTGTACTGCTTGCTCAATATACAGATTCAACAACATCGGGAAGAGGCTACAACCCTGTCTCACTCTCTTCCCAACCACTGCTTCCCTTTCATGTCCCTCGACTCTTATAACTGCCATCTGGTTTCTGTACAAATCGTAAATAGCCTTTCGCTCCCTGTATTTTATCCCTGCCACCTTTAGAATTTGAAAGAGAGTATTCCAGTCAACATTGTCAAAAGCTTTCTCTAAGTCTACAAATGCTAGAAACGTAGGTTTGCCTTTCCTTAATCTTTCTTCTAAGATAAGTCGTAAGGTCAGTATTGCCTCACGTGTTCCAGTGTTTCTACGGAATCCAAACTGATCTTTACAGAACATATTAATTAGAGCTAGAAAGGGATTCCGTTTCCCATCAAGTGTGTAAGAGAGATCGAAGGGTCGAAGGATATTGTACGGCTTCATTAACTTTCAATGTGGCCTATTCGAAATGTAGATGCCATTATAATCTGTAGGTCAGATGTATTCTTAGGAAGCTGACTGAGGATTTATTAGGAAAAAAGAAGGGAGATGAGGGTTTCACGTCCCTTCGATGACGAATGAGGTAAGACAAAAGCTCTGTCTGAGGACGATTAAGAAAGAAAATCAGTCGTGCCCTTTCAAAGCAACAGTCCCGGCAACTGTCTTACGCGATTTAGGGAACCACAGAAAAAGTAAATGTGAATCTTATCACTGTGCCGCTTCGCTCAGTATTTTTAATAGTTAAAAGTATAACTTCTTTTGTCATTAACACATTTTTACCACTTCGGATGCAAGAGTATTATGACAACTCTGAAGCATATCTTCTTCTTGTTTTCGTTACCGCTTACCTTGTCTTAGGTGCCCGCTCCATTGTTCTTAAGTTTAAGCTGTTTTATTTTTTGTTTTATTTAACTTTGCGGTCTGATGCTCTTCTTGTCGCCACAGTCGTCAGTCATCTGGGGGAGCGAAGTCGTGTTCGCCTCCATTCTGAGAATTTTGCGAACTTTGACTATGTGTCATCGTATCTTAAGGGTTGGAGCAACGTCCTGTCTGAGGCGGAAAGTGGAGACCAGTACAACATTTGCCTAAACGAGCGTGCGAAACCACCTCAGACCACAATAACGCTGGCTGGTGCTGTAGCCACTGTCGTCAATCCGCCGCGCGGATTCTATCCCGGTGTGGGTCACCTTGGTGTCCCGTAAGCACGCACACTGCACACTGCGCTACACGAGGAATTATTCTGAAGCACTTGTGTACTGAATGATTTCGACTGGTTTCCGGGCAGGTCAAAAGTCGGTGTAACATTACTAACTGTTACATTCAAAGTCTGTCTATATACTTTAAGAAAAATAACGATGTACCACGAACGAAATATGCGAATGGGATGGAAATCGGTAGAAGTGACGTGCATGTACAGACGAACAAACGATTAAAATTTCGGAGAAATTCGATGATTCGTTCAAGAGAAAGAGCATTAGAAATTGAGCAAGTCAAAAACGCGTTAGTCTAGCTCTGGCCCTTATACAAGCAGTTATTCGGCTTGGCACTGACTGACAGAATTGTTGGATGTCCCTCTGAAGGCCGGCCGTCGTGGCCGAGCAGTTCTAGGCGCTTCAGTCTGGAACCACGCTGCTGCTGCGCTCGCAGGTTCGAATCCTGCCTCGGGCACGGATGTGTGTGATGTCCTTAGGTTAGCTACTTTCAAGTAGTTTCTAAGTCTAGGGGACTGATGACCTCAGGGGTCAAGTCCCATAGTGTTTAGAGCCATTTGAACCATTTTTCCCCCTGAAGGATATCGTGCAAAATCCCCAGCTGCCTCGAGAGCCCTGCCCCATAATACCCCATACCTTCTCAGTTGAGGATAAATGAGCAAACGTGCTGGCTAAGATATGGTTTGGCAAACGCGAAGACAAGCAATAGACACTCCCATCGTGTGCGGGCGAGAATTACCTTGCTGAAATGTAAACCTAGAATTGCTGCAAAACAGATAGTGGAATATCGTGAACGTAACACTGTGTTGTAAGAGTAACTCAAGTAGAATTCAGTGATAAGTCCCGCTTCGAATTTAGCCCCGATGACCAACGAAGACATGTGTGAAGACGTCCCAGAAAGCGGTAGGATACGTAACGCATTGTCGCCCACCACACAGCCCGACAATCAAGAGTGGTGGTCTGGGGTGCCGTTTATTTTCATGACAGAACCTCTTTGGTAGTCATCCGGGGCACCCTTACATCACAGCGCTACGTCAACGGTAATCTACTCCTAGTTTTCTTGCTCTTCGTGGTAAACCATCATGGGCTTATACACTGGTGTCCAAAACTAAAGCAGCAAACAGAAATTTTGCAAAATTGCGTTTATTTTGCCACAAAACTGTAAAAACAGGGATAGTAAAATGAAAACGATCTAAAGAATACAGAACATAAATAACTGCAATATGCATAACGGTAGACAAAGATGTTTTTCGGTTTTTCCAACTTATAAGATTTGCACACACATCCCGACAACTGGTTGATGTGCTCAGTATAGAGTGTGACCGCCTCTGGCAGCAATACAGGCTTGACAACGATGTAGAATGCAGTGAATAATGTCATCAATCTCATGTTGAGGCAATAACACCCATTCTTCCTGCAGAGCTGCTCTTAAGTCTTGGAGAGCGGCTGATGGGTGCTGACTTATGCAACCCGTCTCCCTAATGCGTCCCAGACACGCTCTATGGGATTCAAATCAGGAGAGCGAGTAAGCCACATCTTGCGTGCAATATCTTCCGTTTCCAAGAAAACATCAACCACCCATGCCCTATTACATCGAGCATTATCGTCCATCGATACGAAATGCTGAGCGGTTGCTCCCGCGGAGGTTCGAGTCCTCCCTTGGGCATGGGTGTGTGTGTGTTTGTCCTTAGGATAATTTAGGTTAAGTAGTGTGTAAGCTTAGGGACTGATGACCTTAGCAGTTAAGTCCCATAAGATTTCACACACATTTTTTTGATACTAAATGTGGGCCAACAGCACCTCGTAAAACCCCCCATGAGGTCCTAAGATCTCGTCCCGATATCTGAGAGCAGTTAAACCTTGCCGAGTCACCTGTACAGTTTCGTGAATAGGTGTTCGAGTGGTAAAAATAATCCCTGCCCATAACGTTAGGGATGCTCCTCTATATCGGTCTCTTTCCATAGCGTTTGAGTCCACAAATAGTGTTCCATGTTCCCTCGAGATGCGAATCCGTGAAGAATCACTCTCCAGCCCGAATCGGGACTCAAGAACAATGCCCACAGTTCGACCGTGCAGGTGTCAGGTTGACGACTCCACGCTACACGTTCCCTTCTGTGAAGACGCGTCAGAGATACACATACAACAGGTCTCCGACAACAAAGGCTACTCTGCCAAAGCCTTCTTTCACCGTTTGCCTCGATACAGCACATCCAGTGCATGTTGCCAGGTGAGATGCCAGTTGCCGTGCTGTACTAAGGCGGTACTGTCGTGCCCTTACAGCCAAATAACGGTCCTCCCTTTCTGGTAACACACGTGGTGGACCCTGCTCTGGTCTCTTGGATACAGTTTCTGTCTCTACAAACTATCGCCACATCCGAGAAACAACAAAGTGGTTCACTTAAGCCGTCGAGTCACATCAGTTTGCGATTCTCCTGCTTCCATTCTTCCTATGGCTCTCCACTGCAGAGACACTGGTAGACGTCTTCTTTGTACCATAATGCACCGTCTGTGACTGCGTCTACAGCGATTGTGGATGTAGAACTACCCGGCGAAGACTACCTCGTTTTAGAGGTACTGTGACGACATCGCTGGCGTGGGTGTCCGTTGACTGGAATGCCATCTTCCGTGTAGAACACGATCGTACGGATATCTGTTGAGAGTTTGTATGATTATATCGTGAAGTGGACACGGGACTGGGAGATTGCGATTTGTTCAAAATGGCTCTGAGAACTATGGGATTTAACTGCTGTGGTCATCAGTACCCTAGAACTTAGAACAACTTAAACCTAACTAACTTAAGGACACCACATACATCCATGCCCGAGGCAGGATTCGAACCTGCGACCGTAGCAGTCGCGCGGTTCCAGACAGTAGCGCCTAGAACCGCTCGGCCACTCCGGCCGCCTGCGGTTTGTTGCTTTAATTTTGTTCACCAGTGTATTTCAGCAACATAATGCCGCCCGCACATGGTGAAAGTTTCTCCTACTTGTCTTCGTGCTTGCTAAACCCTACCTTGGCTAGCAAGGTCGCCGCATCTCTCTCCGACTGAGAAAGTCTGGAGTATCTTGGGCAGGGTCCTCTACCAACTCGGGATTTTGACGATACAAATCGCCAACTGCCACGACAATCCTCATCACGACATCCAACAACTCTATCAATCAAAGCCAAGCCGAATAACTGCTTGTGTAAGGGCCAGAGGTGGACCAACGCGCCGGCTGGAGTGGCCGTGCGGTTCTAGGCGCTACAGTCTGGAACCGAGCAACCTCTACGGTCACAGGTTCGAATCCTGCCTTGGGCATGGATGTGTGTAATGTCCTTAGGTTAGTTAGGTTTAATTAGTTCTAAGTTCTAGGCGACTGATGGCCTCAGAAGTTAACTTGCATAGTGCTGAGAGCCATTTGAACCATTTGGACCAACGCGTTGTTCTCAATTTGTGAAGCATTTTCTCTTGAATAAATCAGCCATTTTTTCTGTAATTGTGGTCATTTGTTTGTCTGTACATGTACATCAAATGTACCGATTGCTGAACTATTCGCATAGTTCCTTCGTGGTGCGTCGTTTATCTCTGTCTTTTTCTTTTTTTTTCAGAGTGTACAAGGTTTACTAGTGGTGTATGTTTCTCAATATTTCTACGGTCATATAGAAAATGCTGCACGTTTTAATTCCTGTCTGTGTCTGTGTGAGTTCCATGACGCGAGATGTAGGCCGCTACCGTAGTAAATAAACAAGAGTGTTTTGTTAGCATTCAAACATTTTTTACACTGATTGCAGTCCGCAGCGCCAACTGCATCTAGACGCGTGGAGAACAAATCATAAATAATTACTGCATTCTATAACTGGAGAAATATATAGCTTTATTAGGTACCTCGTGCCCAAGACAGCAACGTAGTAGGACGGTATATGTGTCTCACATGCAATCAAAGAGGCCACTAACTTCACAACTTTTCCTGGTTTTCTAGCAACTCTTCGCGTGAATAACGCTTATGTTCAGATGTGTGTGAATTCCCAAGAGACCAAACTGCTGAAGTCATCTAGACTTACACACTACTTAAACTAACTTGAACTAACTTATGCTAAGAACAACACACACATCCATGCCCGAGGGAGGACTCGACCTCCGGTGGGAGGGGCCGCGCAATCCGTGACATGGCGCCTTTAATTGTGCGGCAACTGCGAGCGCCAGCTCCGTGTGGCAGTAACGTTAATCACATTTCTTTAGTTCCATATATATTTCTTTGGCTTTGCATACATTTACTTATTTGATAGAGCTGTGAGAACGTTATATACGTCCTACAATTCTGTAGCAAGACACTGCAGTCATACAGATCCATCTTTTTGTGCTTAATTATACACGGTTGAGTCACATTAACGTGACCAGCGCCTATATTCGACGTCAGTGTGCAATAACTACTCAGAACGGCAGGTGGAAGCACAGTGAATGGTATATAAAGCGTGTCGTGGCGGTGGAGGCGGGCAGGCGGGGGGAGGGGGGGGGGGTGTGGTAACGGTGCAATCATTGTCACAGTGCAGCAATGCAGAAACGGAGCAATTTATCTGACGTTCAGTAGCCCATGATCATTGGTTCTCGAGCCGTGGGTGAAAGGATTTCTGAAATGGCTCAGTATGCAAATTGTTCGAGTGCCATAGTGGTTAAAGTAGATTGGACACGCCCAAATGGCGCTATCCAAATCCGGCGGCGAGGCAACTGAGGGGCACCATGAGCTGCAAATATCACAGTGAACGATGGCTGCGGAGATGTGTACTGGTGAATA
The DNA here is from genome assembly GCF_023864345.2 of Schistocerca serialis cubense. Classification (NCBI taxonomy): domain Eukaryota; kingdom Metazoa; phylum Arthropoda; class Insecta; order Orthoptera; family Acrididae; genus Schistocerca; species Schistocerca serialis. Next base: position 789,979,420 of record NC_064639.1, on the reverse strand, counting down.
GACGTGCAACTGCTGAATTATACGCTTAAAGCCGGCGGCAGGCATAAAACATCATCCGAAATTGTACTGAATGCTTTCTCAGAAAATTATTTTGAACAATTAGATCATGAGTCCACTCGAAGCGTAAATCGTTGCGAAAGCATACTTACCTTTTAGCAACAAATAATCCTGGACAAATAGTGATTGTTGTTATGAATACAGGGATTAGCGACCACAAGGCAGTTGCTGCTAGGCTGAATGCCGTAACACCTACAACCGTCAAAAAGAAACGCAAAGTACATCTATTTAAAAAAAGCTGATAAAAATGCTCTTAACGCCTTTTTAAGAGACAGTCTTCACTCCTTCCGATCTGATCATGTAAATGTAGAAAAGTTGAGTTTTGTAGAAGTTCGAAATATAGCGCGTATTCAATGCGAGATGCTTTTAATAATTTCCACAGCGAAATTCTGTCTCGAAATCTGGCAGAAAACCCAAAGAGATTCTGGCCATACATGCTGCACACCAGTGACAAGACGCAATCAATACCTTCACTGCGTGATAACAACGCTGAAGTCACTGATGATGCTACTAAAGCAGAGTTATTAAACACGGTTTTCTGAAACTCCTTCACCAAAGAAGACGAAGTAAATATTCCTGAATTCCATTCAAGAACAACTGCCAAGATGAGAAACATAGAAGTAGATATCCTCGGTGTAACAAAGCAGCTTAAATCACTTAATAAAGGCAAGGCCACCGATCCAGTCCGGTTCCTCTCAGAGTAAATATCTCCATATTTAGCAATTATACACAACCACTCGCTCACAGAAAGATCCGTACCTAAAGACTGGAAAAGTCACACCAATATCCAAAAAGGAAAGTAGGAGTAATCCGCTGAATTACAGGCCTATATTACTAACATCGATTTGCAATAGGGTTTTAGAACATACACTGTATTCGAATGTTAGGAAGTACCTCGAAGAAAACGATTTATTGACATATAGTCAGCACGGATTCAGAAAATATCGTTCTTGTGAAACACAACTAGCTCTTTATTCTCATGAAGTGATAAGTGCTATCGACAGGGGATGTCAAATTGATTCCATATTTTTAGATTTCCAGAAGGCTTTCGACACCGTCTCTCACAAGCGTCTTCTAACCAAACTGCATGCCTACGGAGTATCACCTCAGCTGTGCGACTGGATTCGTGATTTCCTGCCACAGTTCGTAGTAATAGACGAAAAGTCATCGAGTGAAACAGAAGTAATATCCGGCGTTCCCCAAGAAATTACAATTACAAATAACCTAAATTGGAACGATCACATAGATAATATTGTGGATAGAGCAAACCAAAGACTGCGATTCATTGGCAGAACACTTAGAAGGTGCAACAGGTCTACTAAAGAGACTGCTTACACCAGGCTTGTCCGCCCTATTCTGGAGTACAGCTGTGCGGTGTGGGATCCGCATCAGGTGGGACTGACGGATGACATCGAAAAAGTACAAAGAAGGCAGCTCGTTTTGTATTATCGCGAAATAGGGGAGATAGTTTCACAGACATGATACGTGAGTTGGAGTGCCAATCATTAAAACAAAGGCGTTCTCCGTTGCGACGAGATCTTCTCATGAAATTTCAATCACCAGTTTTCTCCCCCGATTACGAAAACATTCTGTTGGCACCCACCTACATAGGGAGAAATGATCATCACGATAAAATAAGAGAAATCAGGGCTCGCAGAGAAAAGTTTAAGTGCTCGTTTTTCCCGCGTGCCGTTCGAGAGTGGAACGGTAGAGAGATAGCTTGAAGGTGGTTCATTTAACCCTCTGCCAGGCACTTTATTGTGAACAGCAGAGTATTTACGTAGATGAAAACTGATCGCCCAGGTAAACCAAGGGGTAACAACACTGTCTCCTCAACGACTGTTCAGTGAACGTTCCTGCGTATGGGTGTCCACAGCAGGTGTCTGGTTCTCGCAGCATTGCTGACTGCTGTTCATCGGAGACGAAGGCTGAAATTTGCACGCAAGTATCGAAACTGTCAGTCCACAGGGCAGCAGTTGGTGGCCTTTTCATATGAATCACATTTTATGCTCCATCGGACCGACGGCCGTTGGCGTGTACGTCGTTAAACGTCTGAAAGCGAACACCCTGCGACAATTGTCGGAAGACACTAGGCCACAGGAGGGAGCGTTGTGCTCTGGGGAATATATTGGTGTCACTCGTTGGGTGATCTCATGATTCTGGAAGGCGCACTGCATCAACACAGGTAAGCATCTATCCGTGGGGATTATATTCAAGCTTATGAAAGGTGGTCACATTAATATGGCTGGACAGTGTAGATAACTCTGTTTGAATGACTGCTGCTGTCGCTGGTTTCATCTGAACTCTAATTCTCTTACCCTTACCATTTATATTCTTTCTAAGATGGGCGCTGTACGGATACATCTATCTGCCGGTGCTTTTAGGGTGTAAACAGCTGCTACTTTTATCGAAAAATTAAATAAATTGCTCAAGTTCCGTTCTGCTATTTATTTCCACACGCAAAATTATTCTTAGAAGAGGTTGGTAGTCTCTGAACTGATTGTTCACTTCCATGATTTGCAGCTTTACTGAGCTACTCTCTCCAGAATGTGAAAATATTGTCTGTACCACGTCAACGACCACTTGAGATCATGTGTTCGATTCAGCAGAAAGACGTTTGTCATGTAATCCATATTCTCTTGCTACGTGATAGTTGTTATAGTTGAATTTACATTTCTCAATAAGCTATTTGACTTCTTGATGTTCACATGCATTGTGTTTCAAAATATTTGCGACAAACGTCGAGGAGTAACAAATCACCTCGTGGGGAACAACTTCTGTTCGAAACAAAATATTCGCTGACATTTCCCAGCGGTGCTAGGTGTCCTATAGTATTCGTCGATCCTGGGACGACGACATTTCACAGAAGTAGTAGGATCCACTAACCAGCTGCGCAACATACTACCTACTTCAGTAAATTGATAGTTTATTTTGAACAAGAAAACGGTAAGAATGACTGCCTCTAAGCGGAGGAAGACGTTTTAGAAACGAATAAGGAACTGCAATTTTGTGCGGCCTACCGCATTCCACACGGAACAAATGACTGAGTGACAGGAAACAGACAATGCGCCACAGAGTGCCTATGCGCTGCCACCTCTCAGTAGATCAGTCAACGAAGTCCAGGAACGATCGCATAGGGGGAAAAATACTGTAGTCGCTAACTTTGTTGCTTTGGTAGGAATGAGCGACATGAACAAAAACTAAAAACCGCCACCGGTGGGATGTGAGCGTGGGGAGGGAGGGCGGTTTAAGGTCACAAGATTCAGAAAACTACGGGTTTCGGCTTCTAGATGTAGGTAACCGAATAATTCTTTCAATAAATGCAGAAGTACGACTATTAACAAGAGCATCAGACGTTCTTCACTCATGAGCAGTACCTGCTTTAGGGGTTAAAATTGACATCACACCAGGTCGACTAAATCAAGGAACATTTAGAATAAACCTGCTCAGAAGTTTGTGGAGCAAACCACAGATTTATACCAATTGCAATTGAAAGAACTTCAGTAAATTTACTTATCAAGTGATTATCTAAGATAATCAAAGGAGTTAGTTAAAATGTATAACATTAGAGTGTCAATCTAAAATAACTATGGACGTATTATTATTAATTACAGTAATTGTAGGTTATGCCGTAAGTTATATATTATTTATTGCCTATACAAACCGAAACATACTTCATGGACATTTAATTGAAACCATCTGAACAGCATTACCAGTAATTACCCTAATTTTTATTGCTCTCCCATACAAATGATCGCATAGGAGGGAAATTACTGTTGTCGCTAATTTTGTTACTTTGGTAGGAAAGAGTGACATCAACAACAACTAAAAATCGCCACCGGCGGGATGTGACCGCGGGGAGGGAGGACGGGTTAAAGTCACATTTGTATGTTTTTTTTGGATAACTCGCAAACCGCTGCTTATAGAAAAAGCGTTTCCAAGTTCGAAATTGAACTACATTTAAATTTCGTGTAAGAAATGTCATATTCATCTTTGTCAAGGACTTATAATTTCCCCGTTACAGGGGATAGAAAAATTGCAGATTATCAAAAATAATGTTTTAATCGTATAAAATTAATGTTACCCGTTAAATGAAGTGGGTTAAGAACAAATGTGTGTACTCAAAAATGGTTCAAATGGCTCTGAGCACTATGGGACTTAACATCTGAGGTCATCAGTCCCCTAGAACTTAGAACTACGTAAACCTAACTAACCTAAGGACATCACACACAACCATCCCCGGGGCAGGATTCGAACCTCCGACCGTAGCGGTCGCGCGGTTTCAGACTGAAGCGCATAGAACCGCTCGGCCACTGTGTGTACTCTTCTCATTGTTTATAGGAACGTATTATACTTAAAAGCTCACTTAATAACTTGAAATAAGTACTCATTTAATAAGCTGAAAATAACTCCACTGTATAAACATGAGCTCAGTCATTTGGTCTATTCACATACGAGAATTGGTCATGAAATGCTAGAGAGGTATAGCTTCTCTGCAAAATAAAAGGCAAGCAGCACTCGCATTGAAGAAAATCTCCTTCCCTGAACGGATGTTAGAGTTGCCGTACGGGGAGACTAAGAATCAGTCTCTCTCCCTAGCAGTGTACAACAGTGGGCAGAGATTTACGTAGAGTCTGTCCATACGCGTTTCTTGTGTTCGTATTATTAGTAACTCGTATCTGTACTCCACCTAGTGTTAACGCACTCTGTGGAAAATACACAACATCCGGCTATGTCTAACCATTGTATCGTCAGTGATTCCTAAGGCGCCCTGCAGAGGGTCGCTGTAACTTCGTGGAACGCCCTGTAGTTGCTTCGTGTGACATATTAAGTTAGGTCGAGTGGAGAATACCTGCTCACTTTGCAGTTTGCAGATATTTGAAGCAGGGAACTGCATGACCACAATCTGACGACCTACCTTTCCTGGCAATTCATGGTCCAACTGCCCTGCCCTCTCCACGCAGTCAGACCCGAGAGCACAGTTTATCTTTTAACACGGGTCTGTAACACTTAGATGTGATACACACATTTAATTTTGTATTAGTCTACTTATTGAGCAATAAACTCTAATTTTATACCACTACAACACTATTTTTATTAATCTGTGATTTTTCCACCCCCTGCCACGCGCAAACGAGTAGACCTACAGAAAAAATGAATACGATCATTTTTGTAGAAAATTTTATGTAGTTTATTTTTGTACTGGGAAACATTTTCGTTGGAAGTCGTGGTTTTTGAGCTATTCAGTAAAAACATACAAAACGGGCCCTTAAACGTTGCCCCCCCCCCACCCCCACCCCCGTCCATACACTCACGCTCGCACCCCAACTGCGGGGCATTTTATTATCTTGTACATGACACTTTCTCCTACCACTGTACAAAAATTTGCAATTGCAGGAATTTTCTCCTGAGTTCATTTGTCTTTTTTCACTTTTCTGCTGTTTTCATTTCATAATGTTGCAGCAGAACACTGAAAAAGATAAATGAACTCGTAGCACAAATATAAGACTTACACATCCCAGAAACCTCATCACTCATCTTTTTCGACATAGAGAACATGTACACCTCCGTACTCACTGCAGGCACAATAAAACTAAATGAAGAAAACTAACAGACGTACAACGAACTACCTGCAGACAATATTAATGAAATAACTAAAACCCTTGAAGCAATCACATCCCAAAATTACTTCAAATTTGAAAAGGAATTTTATTTACAAGAAGATGGGCTTCCAGTGGGATCCCCAATATCAGGAACACTGGAAAACATATTCTGTCTTTAGTTGCATAGACTGAACATACTTCCATGAGCTATCTATCTACGGGTGGCAAGAGACCGCGACAGGACAGGTGTTTCGCGTATTTCGTATATAAAGATACTGCTCATCGGGAAATTTCATGTGCTTTCACGTCGCTAAAAATTGCTGTCGACGTGGAACAACGATTGGGATGGATTTCATGACGAGCAAGAATATGAGCGCAAATGTTAACCAGTAGTATCAAAAAGGGCGGAAGTGTCAGACCATTGCAGAAGCCAAGAAGTTGTGGTGTTGCTCCTAACTTACCAGTCAGCTCCTCTAACGAGTGAAACGAAGGAAACAAACCGTCTTCCGTGTGGGCTCGGAAACAACGCGTTTGATTGTGAATCGAGCAGTGAATGATGCGCTGATTAATTAAAGTTAACCAAGGGAATATGACTGACCTGGAACGACCGTACCACAGTCGTAATAGCGGAAAGAAGCCAAATTTTACTCGACGAATAAAATGTTTTGTGCAGTTAATTAAGCAAACAAATAACTGATGTGAATTCATAGTGTTACCAAGTCTCTAGCACAGATTTTCCCAAATTGTGTCCCGCGTAACACTGGTGTTCCGCAGGAAGTGAATAAGAGCTCTGCGAAAACTATTAATAACGTGCCGATTTTTTCCGACATTTTGACGATACTAATTGTTTTTAAAGATTTTATTATGATTTCTGCGTTATTAGTTATAATTTAAAATTGAATTAATCAGAAGCTAAAACAATTTTTTCTCATTTTTTAAAATTTTCTTAACCTTTAAAATAAACAAGCAGTTCATTCAGATCACAGACGCAGTACCAGGATTCTCAGACTATTCAGTCAGAGAAAAAGTGAGGGAACCCCTGCCCCACCTTACAATAGAGAAAATCATGAAGATACTTCAGACCTCATGAACGGTAAATGTTACTATCTGTATTAGGTGCACTTAGTATTCCTGTATGTACGTCTGCTCTCAGTACAATTTACTCGCCAAAAAGACACTTAGGAAGGGGTCCATTGCGGTGTACACTAACAACCCGATGTAGACGTTAGAATTCAGAAGAATGTCAGAAGAGTGACAGAACGGAGACCTTGCTAGGACTCATTAAAGGAACCTGTCTCAGCAAGAAAACACGGTTTTACGGCGTTTGACACTATTTTCTACTAATACAAGATAACATTAGAATCCAGTAAGCTGCCTCACAGCTTAAAATCCAACAAAGACAAATTTTTGAACCTAGATTTAAATGATTTTAAGAACAACACCCCCAATAAAGCTGCCCTAATTAACGGTGCATGACATGCTTTGAAAACACAGATAATAATCTAACATTGCTTCGTAAACTAAAAAATGGACACAAATTGAACCTCTATGAAGAATTTGAAATTTTTATTCACAAGTGAAAATAGACAGAACACGCTCAATGACAAAGTTGAGAAAGTGGCAGAGAAGGTTTTTATAAGCATACTAGACGATACACAGTAACTTTTGTAACTATTTATTTTTGAATTTCCTAAATCATAAATCACTCCCAAATTCCCAAACCGAAATAAATAAATTTCATACTCTTATTTTTTGCGACAGTCGTTTTCTTAAGATAAAAGGTAGGAAAGAATTAAACACTTATATATTTGTTACTGGTGTCTTTGACTCTCAATATATGCTAGTAATGAGTACCCTTTGAGGTACAAGGCACTGTATGTCTACATCTGTACAATCTCTGGACTGTTGATTTTCTTGTTTCGTACTTTTGTGACATCTAAAGTTGAAAATCTATATTCATGACGAATCACAAGGTTTTAGTAGCGAAATGATACTCAAAAGAGACAATTGGCTACGTCCAGCAAACAAAAACGTGATGTAATCCATTTATCCACTTGAAGATGAATGTGTAAGACCTTGAAGCGCGCCTTGGTAGAAAATAAAAAGTGATTGACTCATATAATTGTTTTAAGTTACCTGTTGTTGTTGTAAACAGTAGCAGTTTCCTAACAAAAGTTCAAAATGGATGACATAAGGTAATTTTCTACTGCCATCTTGAAAGAGCGTTCCTGGAAATAACTAGTTAACTTTCACAAGAGCATTCTGAGGGAACTCCACAGATTTGTTACATTGCAGTTATCTGGCTGGTAAAACCGCTAAGGCTCCCGAGATTATTAAAGGTACTTAAATTTTGTCCTTGATGTTTACAGCGCCATTACCGATATTATACGGAAAAAATGATCTCATTCTTTGTTACGTTATGAGGACTCCAAAACCAGGTTATCGAGAAAAAACACAGGGAAACTTTGGAACATGATGCAACAAGTGGGGCGGCTAAAGGAAATCAGGGAGGATACGAAAGAGCTAGAAATAGCCCTGGGCGATTTGCAAAACAAAACATACAATTTATAGGAGCTGAAAACATCGAAATGTAATTTATACCAAAAGCAGACAAATGTCAAACAAAAGAATGTTTACAGATGAGGAACGACAAAAACAAAAATGTGACATAAGAATCGAGTACTTGATATGCAAAACAGCAGTGTATTTTGTTGATCAGATTATCGCTCTCAGAAATAAACAAGATCTAGAACATGAACAAATAGGAATAAAGATGGATGAGTAATACCAACTGTTAGAGAATCAGTGATTAGTAGTAAAAAAAATAGATTCAATGAGGCAGAAAAATGTGGTACTTATAAAAACAGAAATCAATAACATTTGCAAAACGTGATAAAAGTTCAGAGTAATGAAATGAGAAAAGAAACTGGAATTTGAAGGGACTACGGCACAGACTAAAATTAGGACAGGATCACGTGCATGCAGCACTCAGAGACTTTCATCCAATAAAAAATCTGATAATGAAGAGTTCGTGCACCCCACTGTTTCGCCTGATTTGTGCTTCAATCCGTTCCGCGACGAATGTACGGTGCCAAAATGATCACAGCTCCCTGGCTGCTGAAGTGGTACAGCCTAGGCAACAACGCGTCGCTACACAAAATGAAAATGTCACGTAGAGCGTGAGTTACTATTAATTAAAAACTGTCAGATCTTTATGCTGAATCCTGTATTATCCAAATTCCTCTTGCATTAGTTACTCCCAAACAAAATGTATAACGTAAAATCTTTCACGTTGTGACATACATTAAATGATTTTTGCTCTCTGTTCGCACATTCCGACTCGAGTAGTTCTAGCTGTCTGATTTCTAAAACCCCTGTCATTGTGAATCTATTTGTGAGTCACCCAAAGATGGAAATTTTGTGCTGCTGTCACCGATATTCAAGAAAGGTAGTAGGAGTAATCCACTGAATTACTGGCCCCTATCATTAACGTCGATTAGCAGCAGGATTTTGGAACAAATATTGTGTTCGAACGTAATGAATTACCTCGAAGAGAACTGTCTATTGACACACAGTCAACACCGATTTAGAGAACACCGCTCTTGTCACATATAACTAACTCCTTACTCACACGAGGTGATGAGTGCTATTGACAAGGGATTTTATATTGAATCTGTATTTATAAATTTCCAGAAGGCTTTTGATGCTGTACCAGACAAGCGGTTTGTAGTGAAATTGCCTGCTTATGGAGTATCGTCTGAGTAATGTGCTGGATCCGCGATTTCCCGTCAGAGAGGTCATTGTTTGTAGTAACTGACGGATAGACATCGAGTAAAACAGAAGTTATTTGTAGTATTCCCCAAGGTAGTGTTACAAGTCCTTTGCTTTTCCTTATCTATCTAAACAATTTACGAGACAATCTGAGCAGCCGTCTTAGGTTTTTTGCAGATGATTCTGTCGTTTATCGTCTAGTGAAGTCATCAGAAGATCAAAACAAATTGCAAAACTATTTAGAAAAGATGTCTTCATGGTGCGAAAATTTGAAATTGACCCTAAGTAGTGAAAAATGTGCGGTCATCCAAACGTGTGCTAAAAAGAATCCGTTATACACGATAAATCAGTCAAATTAAATGGCCGTAAATTCAACTAAATACCTAGGAATTACAATTTCGAACATCGTAAACTGGGAAGAACACATAAAAAAAAATGTTGTGGGGAAGGCGAACGAAAGACTGCGTTTTATTGGTGGAAGATGCAACCGATCTACTTCAGAGACTGCCCACACTACGCTTGCCCGTCCTCTTTTATAATTCTACTGCGACTCCTTACCTGATAGGATTAACAGATTACATCGAGAAAGTTGAAAAAAGAGCAGCACGTTTTGTATTAGCGAGAAATAGGGCAGAGAACGTCACTGACATGATACAGGAATCATCAAAACAAAGGCGTTTTTCGTTGAGACGGAATCTTCTCACGAAATTCCAACCACCAACTTTTTCCTCTGAATGCGGAAATATTTTGTTGACGCCGACGTACATGGGAAGGAACGATCATAATAATAAAATAAGGGAAATCAGAGCTCGCACGGAAAGATATAGGTGTTCGTTTGTTCTGTGCGCGGTCCGAGATTGGATTACTAGAGAGTTATCGTTAAGGGGGTTCGATGAACCCTCTGCCAGGCACTAAAATATGATTCGCAGGGTATCCATGTGGATGTGGATTTGCTGTAGCACTACGGCATTTTCACGTGTAAATTTTCACGTAGTGTATGCTTATAGCTTTTGATCAGTCGCACTTTTCTCGAGTCTTTAATATTAATTTCCCACCAGTACATTACATTGTGCTCAGATGTAGAGCAATAATTACAGTCAAAATAATATTTTCACTCAATTACGTTTAGATATAGTATAGATATATTTAAATTATACTATAATTCTACCTTTCTGCCTTACAGTCAAGGACAAGTTTCCCCATCCCTATGGTCATACCTGTGCACAATCCGAACATTCTGTATCCTACAGATAAATTAATAGACTTACTTGCATCCATTGTTTCCAGAATGAGATTTTCACTCCGCAGCGGAGTGTGCGCTGATGTGAAACTTCCTGGCAGATTAAAACTGTGTGCCCGACCGAGACTCGAACTCGGGACCTTTGCCTTTCGCGGGTAAGTGCTCTACCAACTAAGCTACCCAAGCACGACTCACGCCCCGTCCTCGCAGCTTTACGTCTGCCGGTACCTCGTCTCCTACCTTCCAAACTTTACAGAAGCTCTCCTGCGAACCTTGCAGAACTAGCACTCCTGAAAGAAAAGATATTGCGGAGACATGGCTTAGCCACAGCCTAGGGGATGTTTCCAGAATGAGATTTTCACTCTGCAGCGGAGTGTGCGCTGATATGAAACTTCCTGGCAGATTAAAACTGTGTGCCGGACCGAGACTCAAACTCGGGAGAGCTTCTGTAAAGTTTGGAAGGTAGGAGACGAGGTACTGGCAGAAATAAAGCTGTGAGTACCTGGCGTGAGTCGTGCTTCGGTAGCTCAGATGGTAGAGCACTTGCCCGCGAAAGGCTAAGGTCCCGAGTTCGAGTCTCGGTCGGGCACACAGTTTTAATCTGCCAGGAAGTTTCACCAGAAATAATGTGGAACAATATAGAGAATTAAGGAGAAGAGCTAACAGACTGTGCAAGAAAAAGAAAAGAGAGTGGAATAAGAAGAAATTTCAAGAACTAGAAGAACTAAAGGAACAGAGTGAAATAAGAAAGTTCTATCATGCCATAGGCAAAATGAAGAATAGATTCCAACCAAAAACAACGGCCTGTTCCAGTAAAGATGGGAAAATGATAAGGGAGGAAGAACAGATAGTGGGAAGATGGGCAGAGTATTTCAAAGATACACTAAGCACCAGCCTAGAAGATGAAGAGACAGCCGCACAGGAGGAAAAAGTGGAGCTGGAAGTAGACAATGAAACCAATGAGGCAAGAAAGCCAGCACTACAAGAGGTCTCCCAGGCTGTGCACAAGTCAAAAAACAATCGAGCCCCTGGGGAAGACAGCATAATAGCTGAATTAATAAAAACTGGTGGTGAGGCTGTAATAAAGGAACTGCACACATTAATATCAGATATATGGGAAACAGAAACTATGCCGGATAGTTGGAAAATTGGAGTAAGAGTCCCCATTTATAAGAAAGGGGACAGAACAGCATGTGAAAACTATAGAGGTGTAACACTCCTAAGTACAGCTTATAAGATCTTCACAAGTATATTAAACGAAAGGATACAGAAGTGTGCAGAAGGCATACTAGGGGAATATCAGAGTGGCTTTCGACCAGGCAGAGGAACAACGGATCAAATATTTGTGATAAGGCAAATGATGGAAAAGTTCTATGAATATGATATAGATCTGCATTTCTTATTCATCGATTTCAACTAAGCCTTTGACAGCATAAATCGGCAATAACTATACAGAGTACTGAAAGCAGTTGGTATATGTCCTAAATTAATAAGACTAATCAGAATGACAATGACAGAGACAAGAGCAAAAGTAAAGGTCCTTAGCAGAACAAGTGATAGCTTTGACATTAATAAAGGTGTGAAACAAGGGGATATTCTCTCCACTGTCCTATTCAACATAGCCCTGCATAGTGCAGTAAATAAAATCAACAAAAGAGGCACCATATTTATGAAAACTAGCCAGATATGTGCATACGCTGATGACGCTGCTATAGTAGGAAGAAATACCAATACACTCCTACAAACATACCAGGCAATGGAAACAGAAGCCTTAAAAATTGGCCTCATAGTAAATTAAAACAAAACAAAATATATGGTAATGTCACAATCTGAGGCCAGAAGAACCCCTAAAAACCTAAACATCAATGGGAAATGCTTCAATGGAGTGTCCTCTTTTAACTACTTGGGAGCCCTAATAACAAATGATAACAGTATTGGAAAGGCTAAAGGGGAAAGAATACAAGCAGGGAACAGAGCTTACTTTGCAAATATGCAGCATTTCAAAAACAGCCTTGTTACAAGAAAAACAAAACTGCTAATATATAATTCTCTAGTCCGCCCAGTTATCACATACGGCTCAGCGGTATGGACGTTGACAGAACACGATAAAAATGCTCTAAGAAGCATTGAGCGGAAAATACTACGCAAAATCTATGGGCCAATAAGGGAGGAAGAAGGCTGGAGAATACGCTACAATGCCGAATTACAAGAGTTAATACAAGGCAGGGACATAGTAAAATTTGTGAAATCACAGCGAATACGATGGCTAGGACACTTGGAGAGAATGGCAGAGGATAGAATTCCAAAGAAAATGATGAAAGGTATGATCCATTCGGTTAGGCGAAAAGGGAGACCTAGAAGAAGATGGATCGATGAGGTAATAATGGATATCAGCAATATGGGAGTCCGGGGGTGGAAAAGAGCAGCAAATAACCGAGAAGTGTGGAGGGAGATTGTTGAAGAAGCCAAAGCTCACCAAGGGCTGTAGAGCTACTGAAGAAGAAGAAGAAGAAGAAGAAGGAAGTTTCATACCAACAAACTGTTGGATCCATGATACGCAGAATCAGTGATGTATTTCGTTCCAAAGACGAACAAACAAGCTATTAAGCAGGCGGTTATAATGTTTTGGGGGTGCTCAGTGTATATTCACGTATACTTACACATATCTTTTAGCTTAACATATGTGGTTCCACTGTATCATATGCTAAAAATATGCCATACAATTTATGTGCATTGATTGTCCTCCATAAAATATTCAAAACTCTCTTACGTACGTCATTTTCAGGTATCTTCCCAAGTAGAGACGTAAAATGGATCTTTATCCATGTGCCTTCCTGCAGGACAATGCTCATAATTTAAACTTATTACTAACTATATTTTAACTTATTACTATTTATGTATTTGCACCATTCGACCTTTTATCCCAGACTTCCTGCGTTCGTATGTTTACCGAATAAACTTCTTCATATCTTTGTGTGCATACAGTCGTTCCATCTTTCCGAATTTGGGAGATGGTAACAAACAGCATCGTTTATGTGGAATGTTACCAGGAAAGGTTCTGAATATAGTATTTTCCATCTCTTGTTTGCCTTTTAACTCTACTAGATTTCTGATGTATTCATAACACAAGGTCCTCTATCAAGAAGGTACAGATGTAGCTTAAATTCCTGTCATGTTGGGCTTCTTTTTATGCCTGTTCACTCAGAATAATTGCAGCTTTTATTATTTTCTCTTTGAGTGAAGGTTTTTGTACTGGTATACATGGCAAATGTTTTGACCACTTGTAAAGTTAATTTTTCCGTAACATTAATTCAGTACGAATAAATCCTATAGATGGATGTGGTAAATTATTAACTGTGTGTTGAAAGAGAGCAATGTGCTCTACCCATATCGTTTGCGTACTTGGTATATAAATCCTATCAAAGCTATTACACTCTTTGAATATACGTTTACCTGGACTTGCTTCTTCGTGAAATCGGGCTACTAAAATGTGTTTTACTTGTTCTTTGAAAAAGATTTTCCATTTAGGATTTGTAAAATATGATTCATTGTAAGTTAATATAGCCTTAGGTTTACCTGATCTAGGAAAATATTCCTCTACTATCCTCTTCATAATTGTACTAGTTACAATGGTTCTCATAGCATACATAGGTGACAGTTATTGAACTATATGAAAAAAAAACGTAAATTAGTTACAAACTACCGCGTGCATACACTTTATTCAACATGTAAACGTCGCTACAGATATTCGGATTTAGGTTATGACATGTTCCATGTTCGATGTGCCTGCCATCATTGGCGATGATGTAGCGCAGACGAATAGCGAAATTTTTATGACTCGCTGAAGTGTCGGATCATCGATGCTGTCGATGACCTCGTGAATGGCTGTTTTCAGCTCAGCAATGGCTTGGCGATTATTTCTGTACACCTTGTCTTTAATACAGCCCCACAAACAGCAGTCGCATGTATACAGATCCGGAGAATATGGTGGCTAATCGAAGCCCATACAAGTGGCCTCTGGGCACCCCAGAGCCAGAATGTGTTCCCCAAAGTGCTCCTCCAGGACATCACTCTCCTGCTTCGATGGGATCGGGCTCCGTCTTGCAAGAACCACATCTTGTCGAAACCTAGGTCACTTTGGATAATGGGGATTATATCATCTTCCAGAATCTTCATGTACGATTCTGTAGTCACTGTGCCATCAAGGAATATCGCATCGAATTTTCCGTGACTGGACACTTCACACCACAGTCACCCGCTGAGGGTGAAGGGACTTCTCGATCGCGAAATGTGGATTTTCAGTCCCCCAAATGCGCCATCTTTATTTATTGACAAACCCATGCCAATGAAAGTGGATTTCGTAGCTAAACCAAACCATATTCACATCAAAGTCCTATTCGTCAATTCTGTGAACAATAGTGTTGGCGAAACACAACCGCTGTTCCACGGCCCTGGGGCTTAGTGGCTGATCGGTCTGAATTTTATGTGGGAAGAGATGCAGGTCTTCAACGACAATTTGTCGCAGTCTCTCCCAGTTGATTCCCATCTGTTGTGCAGCTCGTCTGATCGATTTCATACGGCAAGTTTTCATCGTTTTTGGACGACCAACATTGCCAACACTGTAATCATGAAAACTACCCATTCTCTCAAACATGCGAATCAAATGCCTGATTGTTAGCATACTTGGACTGGTTGTCTTCAGCTTGAACTCGGTCGAAAACTTCCTTTGAGCCGCAGTTGGGCAATTATTGCTCGCATAGCAGGCCTTCAAAAGCGCTATATGCTCAGGCATTTTCACGTGCAAATGGCTGACAGCAACAAGGTGCGTGCGCATGTGCATACTAATTCCCAGCACTCCCCGCGGCCAGCAGTGCAATTTGAACCTCCTAACGCAAATCGTTCAGAAGTTATGACGATTTTACTTCATGTAGTTCAATAACGGTCACCCTGTACATATGCATTTTATAAAGACATTGTACGCAGCACCTCTTCTTCTCCAAGGAAATGGTCCAGCAGTGTTAAGTGAGGCCATTTCTAGTGGTTTCGTTGTAATGATAAGATGTAATTCATTCATGCAGAACAGATTCGAATGTTAGGCCTTCTGACATATGATACACATTTTTATTACTCTTTGCACCTTGCGTAGCAAATTTGGACAGTAACAATACGAAATAAATTTCTCACTACACTTCTTTAGTCCACAATGACACCACGTGTGGTGTGTAAACCTAACAACATCGGTTACGTAGTCTTCACGTATTCAGACGCACCATTAGTTTAATTCCGGCGCTCGTCCATTAAATAGCACACCCCTTTGTAAATTATGTAGTACGTACATACCTAGATTTCCAACTTTCTTTTTATTAAGTTTCTCTTTTACCTTCCTTCAAGGAAGGTCCCTTTCTCCTAATTTCCCAGTTCCTGACACAGTTTTAAGTTACAGAGTCTGTAATTTTTGTTTTGTATTAATAAGATTTTAAAATCTGTAATCTGTTCATTTAGTTCTGTAAATTCCTTTAATACTTGTGGGAATCTCGAAAGTGCTATATGTTTTGTACCCCTTTCATATGTATTACTTCAGAATTGATTTCTTGTAAAAATAAGGACCAACTTGTGTAACAACTTACAAGTAAACAAAAAAGATAAAGCTTGGTGGACACAATAAACTTTAGTGTGTTTTCCCCACAAATAGTATTGAAACTTCCGAAAGGCCCACACTGTGGTTAATGTTTTGAGTGCGGTAGCCGAGTCTGATCTTTCTCACTCGGTGAGTGTTCAGCTAGCAAAACTAATTACACGACTCGTGCTCTTTCCGTCTGTTTCTCTAATCTGAAACAGACAAGCACCGAGACCCTGTAAAGATGGATCTGTGCTTAAACAAAAATCTTGTGTCATGTCTGGATGGTGTCAAATATTTTCATTAACTAAAATTTCCTTTATGGCCCCGAAGTCTCTTTGACATTCTTCAGTCCATACCCAGGTATTACTTTTTCTTAACAGGTTCAGGAGCGGATCACTATTTAACAGTTGTTTAGGTACAAACTTTCTAAGTAACGTAGGTAGTCGTAGAAAAGCGTTTGTTTCCTGTTCTGTGATGTAGAAAAGTTTTTGAAGCCGCATTCTTTCCGGGATCAGGTAAAATATCTGTGAGAGAGATAAAGTGATCAAAAATTTTATTTTTTCTTCCAAATTTGAACTTTTGTAAATGAACAGTAGCAAAATATTCAAGAGTTTTCTTAAGTACCTTCTCATATATGAGGTAAAAGGCATCAACGACGGATAGAAAATACTCTAAATGTTTTTCTGGTATAGTGACTAATTTCTCCTTGATGTGTACAGGTAGCCTTTAAAATTTTAAGAACATTTACATGTGGCATAGGTTTACTCCAATAACGAGTAGTACTCAGATATTTCTCAAAATACTTCCTTAGTGATTTTGTCTATTATTAAATGGTTCCGGGTCAAAAACTTATCGTCTTAGTTGTTCTTGTACTCCATGTGACCAAAAATTAGCAAGACAAGCCTGTTCAAATTGATTATAAGCTTCAGAATCCTCAGCAGCTAATAGCAAAGCGTCCCGTTGTGTGTATTGCATTACGTAACGAATCTTCTGCTGTTCATTCCAACAATGCGATATAATATTTCTAAAAGATCTAAGGAGTACTATGACATGTACATTCTTTGTTTCAGTGAAAATACCTGAAATTATGTTTTAATAGGCTTTCGTCAGTCAAGATTGTCGACAGGGAAGATATATTACCATGTGTAGGCCTACAGCTGGCGGCGTCACGTATCGATAATTTCCTAGCTGTACACAATGTACTGATCACTTTTGTCTTTTCGTTATTAATGACAAAAGGTTCACTTGAACCCAAGATTCCTCCGCCTGTTTCATTACATATTTGTTTAATGGCAGTCTTCAGTCGCTATCGAGTTTGTTAACAATCTTATCCTCGTGATTCTTGAGTTTCTCCCGGCGTATTTGATAATCAAAATATCCACGGGTGTGCTGCCGGTCTACAGGTATAGTGTCCAACGGGCACAATATTTCGGCGATCATACATGTCGCCATCATCAGGTGAACTGACGGACTGAGCTCCTGTGAACGTGCCGGCACGGAGATCCGTACGTTATGGCTGCTCAGAGGGAACTGGGTTCGGTCGCGGCGGCGGCCGATTTAAATACCCTCCGCCCGCGGCGCGCTCCCTCCGCCGTCCGCGCCCCGCGCCACGGTCGCGCGGTGGAACAGATTGCGACGGCGTCTGAGATGACGTCGGTGTGATGGCTCTGTCCGCCGTGGTCGTCACAACTATACGTTTGCTCGATTTACTCTTGATTAACCCAATCGCTGGTTCCCAAGCCTTGCTAAGATTATAGCCACAGTCACGGTTTATGAGGTCGTCATTGGTGCGAATTTCGATGGCCTCTCTAACAACGCTGTCCCAGTATCTCGACGTCTGTAAAAGAATCCTCGTGCGGTCATACTCCATGGCGTGATTTTCCGACAAACAATGTTCAGCGACCGCCGACTTGCTCGGATACATCAGTCGAGTGTGCCTCTGGTGTTCACGGCATCGATCCTCGACGGTACGCACCGTATGACCGATATACGACTTGCCACATTGACACGGAATCTGGTACACGCCGGCCTTCCTCAAACCGAGGTCATCTTTGGCGCTCCCCACCAGTGCACGAGTTTTATTTGGAGGACAAAACACAGTTCCGACCCGGTGTTTCTTCAGAATGCGGGCGATTTTCCCCGAGAGTGCGCCTGTGTATGGAATAAATGCAGTGCCTACCTCCTCCTCGCGACTTCATCCATCTCAACAGGTTGTGCTGCAGTGGTTGGGCGGAGAGCACGTTGAATCTGCCAGTCTGAGTACCCATTTTTTCGAAATACAGTTCTCAGATGTTCCAATTCCTGGTGTAGACTCTCTGCGTCAGATATAGTGCGCGCCCTATGTACTAGAGTTTTAAATACCCCATTCCTCTGTGAAGGGTGGTGGCAGCTGTCTGCGTGCAAATACGGATCAGTGTGCGTAGTCTTCCGATACACCCCATGACCTAGGGTGCCGTCAGCCCTTCTCTTGACCAAGACGTCAAGGAAAGGTAATTTACCCTCCATTTCAGTCTCCATAGTGAATTTGATGTTGGGGTGTATGGAGTTTAGATGTGTAAGGAAGTCAAGGAGTTTATCCATACCATGTGGCCAGATGACGAACGTGTCGTCCACGTAACGGAAAAAGCAAGTAGGTTTCCATACGGATGACGACAGGGCTTCCTCCTCGAAGTTCTCCATGTACAAATTCGCTACCACCGGTGAGAGTGGGCTACCCATGGCGACTCCCTCCGTTTGTTCGTAGAGTTCTCCATTAAAAAGAAAATACGTAGAAGTCAAGACATGCCTAAAAAGTTCAGTGGTCTTCTCGTCAAACTTCTGACTAATCAATTCTAGTGACTCTCGCAGGGGTACCCTCGTAAACAAGGAAACGACGTCAGAACTCACCATGATATCTGACTCATCCATCCTGAAGCTCTCAAGGCGTTTAACAAAATTCACGGAATTACGGATGTGATGAGGGCATTTACCCACATAAGGACTTAATATTCCCGTCAGGTATTTGGCCAACAAATATGTAGGTGCCCTGATGTTGCCGACAATGGGGCGTAATGGTACCCCCTCCTTGAGAACCTTCCACCCTACAAAGAAGGTGGAGAACAAGACGAGGGCGCTTCTCAAGGACGCAGATTTACCGGGGGGTGACGCTAAGAAATTGTTACCCCAAGGTCCTGTACCGCCTAGACTATATGGACTCCCGAAGGTTCACAAAGAGGGGGTACCATTACGCCGCTTGGCCACCGCGACCGGCAACTTTTTAGGCATGTCTTGACTGCTACGTATTTTCTTTTTAATGGAGAATACTACGAACAAACGGAGGGAGTCGCCATGGGTAGCCCACTCTCACCGGTGGTAGCGAATTTGTACATGGAGAACTTCGAGGAGGAAGCCCTGTCGTCATCTGTATGGAAACCTACTTGCTTTTTCCGTTACGTGGACGACACGTTCGTCATCTGGCCACATGGTATGGATAAACTCCTTGACTTCCTTACACATCTAAACTCCATACACCCCAACATCAAATTCACTATGGAGACTGAAATGGAGGGTAAATTACCTTTCCTTGACGTCTTGGTCAAGAGAAGGGCTGACGGCACCCTAGGTCATGGGGTGTATCGGAAGACTACGCACACTGATCTGTATTTGCACGCAGACAGCTGCCACCACCCTTCACAGAGGAATGGGGTACTTAAAACTCTAGTACATAGGGCGCGCACTATATCTGACGCAGAGAGTCTACCCCAGGAATTGGAACATCTGAGAACTGTATTTCGAAAAAATGGGTACTCAGACTGGCAGATTCAACGTGCTCTCCGCCCAACCACTGCAGCACAACCTGTTGAGATGGATGAAGTCACGAGGGAGGAGGTAGGCACTGCATTTATTCCATACACAGGCGCACTCTCGGGGAAAATCGCCCGCATTCTGAAGAAACACCGGATCGGAACTGTTTTTTGTCCTCCAAATAAAACTCGTGCACTGGTGGGGAGCGCCAAAGATGACCTCGGTTTGAGGAAGGCCGGCGTGTACCAGATTCCGTGTCAATGTGGCAAGTCGTATATTGGTCAGACGATGCGTACCGTCGAGGATCGATGCCGTGAACACCAGAGGCACACTCGACTGATGTATCCGAGCAAGTCGGCGGTCGCTGAACATTGTTTGTCGGAAAATCACGCCATGGAGTATGACCGCACGAGGATTCTTTTACAGACGTCGAGATACTGGGACAGCGTTGTTAGAGAGGCCATCGAAATTCGCACCAATGACGACCTCATAAACCGTGACTGTGGCTATAATCTTAGCAAGGCTTGGGAACCAGCGATTGGGTTAATCAAGAGTAAATCGAGCAAACGTATAGTTGTGACGACCACGGCGGACAGAGCCATCACACCGACGTCATCTCAGACGCCGTCGCAATCTGTTCCACCGCGCGACCGTGGCGCTGGGCGCGGACGGCGGAGGGAGCGCGCCGCGGGCGGAGGGTATTTAAATCGGCCGCCGCCGCGACCGAACCCATTCCGAGCTGCGATGTCACTTGCGACTGATGTGTTCTGGAGCTGAGGGTGTGGCGAATCGCCGCCTGGCAGAGCTAGCTTCGTCAGCGGCCCCATCCGGCCCCCCACCAACGACAACCCGGCCTATTCAACCGGACTCTGAGATGGCTCGTTCTTTGGACTCTGCACCTTCGCCTGAGAGTGCTGCCTCTTCCTCTGGCGGCTTGCCGCCGACGCCGACCTCTTCTGCTGATTCTTCTGGGCGATGTGGCATCGATTCAGGAATCGATGCCGCCGCCCTTAGGCGGTTAGATAGGGCACATGGCGCGTCAGGGCCCCCTTCACGTGGGACCAGCCCGCGCGCGCCGAGGCAAAGGCAGGATTCCACTTTCCTTCGTCCCTCGTCCGCCCTAGACATGCTGGACATTTCGGACGCTGTCAATGTGTCCGAGCATTCGGACTGCGACTCGCTCGGCGGCTACATGGACGACAGCGACATCGCGGAGGGCCTGGAGGAACACCTCACCGCTCTCCGTGACGCTGCAGAGGAGGGAGAGTACCCGTTTGACCCCGCTTTGGGAGCTCGGCGGTTTCTCTACCCTCACGCCGCTGCCGCCGACAATGCAGACGACACCATGCAGGTCGAGCAAGAGTCTCGCAAGAGGAAGCCTGCTGCGGCCTCCTCCGACTCTGAAGCCACCCCCACCGCCGCTGCACGGGGAAAGAAGCAGAAGGCAGCATCTGACGTGGAGGGATTCACCATCCCCCGCGAGACGGCGCCTCGCCGCCACCTTACCGTGCCGCCGACAGTCCCGGTGCACAATCAGTACGCGCCGATTTCTGACGGCACGGCAGACACTCCTCCCCCCCCCCCCCCACCCAGCCCTCCCACCCCAAACCTCCGCCGCCCCCTCCCATTCTGGTGGAATATACATAACCGTACACTAATCTCCGAAAACTCCTGGACCACATCATTGACTCCGACTACCGTGTGAGGCAGACAGGCGAAGACCTCTACCGCCTCTACCTACAATCCCCCGCCGACCTCCAGAAGGTAATTCATGTTTCTGGAGAACAGAACATCGGCTGCTCCACCTCCCCAGAGAGGTCGAGGCGGCTCCGGGTTGTTGTCCGCGGCCTCCCTTTTAAATATGCCGCCGACGACCTCTGGGAGGCGCTGCTTGCCCTCAACATCACCCCTGCTGTCATCTCCCGTGTCGTCTCTCCCCGCACCAAACTCCCCACCCCCCTTTACTTTGTCTCTGCCGACGACACACCAGAAAATAGAGTCCTCCTGACTCTACCTGCCATCGACCGATGTTCGGTCACCATCGAGAAGCCCCGTTCCCGGCGCCTCATTCTCATTTGCTACCGGTGCCAGGGCCTAGCGCACTATGCGAGTGACTGCACTCGTGCGGTGCGGTGTGTTAAGTGCGCCGGTGGACACGAATCCACCTCCTGCTCTAAACCTCGGGAAGTCCCCCCCACCTGTGCTCGCTGTGGTGGCGCCCACACAGGTAACTACCAGGGCTGTCCCAAAATTAAGTCGTTTCGCGCCCATCAGCGACGCTCTGCGGCCCCTTCCCTCGTGGAGCGCCACGAGGTTGGCTCTGCGGGTCCCCCTGCATGGTCACGTCCACCCGACCCATCTTCCCTCCCGCCCTCCCGCCCCCCACCATCTCCTGCAACCTTCCCATCCCTCCCCACCCCCCTCCTCACCACCCCCATTCCCCCTCCTGACCACCTCCCCCACTCCCCCTACCCCCAGCCAGCCCCATTCACCCCAGCTCCCCCCCAGCCCCCTCCCCTCCTTCCCCGTGACCATCCTGGTCCTTCCCCCCACCCTCTCCCCTCCTCCCCTGTCCCCCCGGTCTTTGGAGACCTTATCTCCAGTGTCGTGGACGCTTTGACATCTGCGATCACTGGGGCCCTTGACGCTCTCCTACATTCCATTCTCCAACAAATTGCAGCCGCCCTTTCCCACTCCCTCTCCCCCATCACCGCCACCCTCCCCACCCACCGTCATGGCTGTTAGACTCCATGGCCTCACCGTCCTCGTCTGGAATGCCAATGGCATCCACCACCAGCAAGGGGAATTCCGGCAGTTTCTGCTTGACGAAGGGATCGATATCTGCCTCCTCACTGAGTCCCATCTTAAGCCGGGGGTCAGTGTCCGGGTCCCCAATTTCTGCTGCCACCAGACCGATCGGCTAACCGCCTTTGGCGGGACCGCAGTGTATGTCCGCGCATCCCTCCGCCACCACCCGATTACTCTCCCCGCCCTTGCCACCCTTGAGGCCACCGGCGTCGTCGTGCACACTGTGCAAGGCCCTATAACATTTGTGGCCCTTTACCGTCGGCCCCGTGGCCTCCTCCATGCCCCTGCCTTCGCCACAGTCCTATGTTTAGGCGGCGACCACTTCGTTGGGGGCGACTGCAACGCCAAGCATACTGCCTGGCACAGCCGCCTCACAAACTCCCATGGCCGTCGCCTCCTTCGCGTGGTCAAGGCACATGGTGCCCGCGTCGTCAGCCCATTCGACCCCACCATCTTCCCCCATCGTGTCCCTCCGGATGTCCTCGACATCGCCCTCGTAAAAGGTCTCCCCCTCCCTATCGACGCCACCACTCGTGCCGCCCTAGCCTCTGACCACGTCCCTGTCATCTACTCCATCGACCTTGTCGGGTCCCTGGAGCCACCCCGTGCCTCCTTGGACTTGCAGGGCATAGACTGGGACTCCTATCGGTGGCGTGTCGAGGCGGCTCTGCCCACAATCCCCGACGCTGCTAGGGTGGGGGCTGACCTCACCCTCGCGCACTTCACGGATGCTGCCGAAGCTGCTGCTGTTGCTGCCACCCCTCCCCATCCCCCTCATCCTCCCTCCCACTTGCGTCCTCTACCCCCGACCATCCGTGCCCTCATCACGACTAAGAACCGGGCCATCCGTGACTGGCAACGCACCCGCGACCCTGCCACCAAGCGGCATGTGAATCGAATGCAGCACGACGTACGGGCCACTATTCAAGCCCATCGCAATGCAGCCTGGGAGGCAAAGCTCTCCACTCTCAATCTCCAAGAAGCATCTGCCTGGCGCCTGGTCTCCCAGTTCCTCCGGAAGTGTCCCCATCTTCCCCCCCTCCTGGTCGGTGCTGAGGCTGTGTGCGATCCTGACGCTAAGGCCAACGCCTTGGCTGACGTTTTCGCGCGC
This sequence comes from Schistocerca serialis cubense, assembly GCF_023864345.2. NCBI lineage: Eukaryota > Metazoa > Arthropoda > Insecta > Orthoptera > Acrididae > Schistocerca > Schistocerca serialis. The sequence continues at coordinate 789,955,427 of NC_064639.1, read as the reverse complement.
AGCTTCACACCGGTCGATGATCCCATTGACCCCACCCATGTCCACCTGGTCACGGCTCATGTCCACCGGTTCCTCGGCACCCATGACCCTGACGACTTCATCACCCCCATCACGGATGAGGAGGTCACCCGGGAGCTTCAGTACCTCCATCCTCGGAAAGCTGGCGGCCCTGACACCTTGACCAACCAGCTTCTCAAACAGCTTCCCCCACCCTCCGTCGCCATCCTTACCTCCACCTTCAATTCCGTCCTCTCCTCCGGGCAATTCCCTTCCGCTTGGAAACATGTGGAGGTGATTGCCATCCCAAAACCTGGTAAAGACCCTCGCTCCCCTTCCAGCTATCATCCCATCAGCCTCCTTCCCGCCCTCTCCAAGCTGTTTGAGAGGCTGTACCTCAAGCGAGTCCTAATACATGTCGCCCGGGAGCGCATGATCCCCGACGTTCAATTTGGCTTCCGCCGTGGCCATGCCACCACGCACCAGCTCCTCCGCCTCGTTGAGGAGGCACTGGACGCCATCGAGCGTCGGGAGTACTTCGGGGCCATCTTCCTCGACGTCTCCCGGGCCTTCGACTCAGTCTGGCATGAGGGTCTGCTGTATAAGCTTTTTCAGCATGGCTTCTCCACCTCCCATGTCCGTCTCATCGCCACCTACCTAGAAGGCTGCACTTTCCATGTTCGAATCCTGGGCGGTACCTCCACCAGGCGGTGCATCAGGGCAGGTGTTCCGCAGGGGAGTGTGCTCGGCCCTGTCCTCTACAGCCTTTTCACGGCCGACACGCCCACCACTCCGCGGGTTGATCTTGCCCTGTATGCTGACGATATGGCCGTTTATGCTCGCTCCCAGATCAAGGCCCTCCTCCGACAGCATCTCCAATCAGCCATCGAAACTCTCATGGAGTATGCCAAAAAATGGCGCCTGGCATTTAACGCTGCCAAAACGCAGGCTCTCATCATGTGTCGGCGCCGGTGGCCCATCCACTATCCCCCCGTCACTGTCCTTGGCACCCCTGGACAGGGCCGTCACCTGGCGTCCCCACATCGAGGACATAAGGCGCAAGGCCTTGGGGCGCCTAGGTCAGCTCTATCCTTTCATTAACCCGTCTTCCTCCCTTCCCCGACATCTTGGCGTCCTCCTCTACACATCCCTGATCCGCCCCATCCTCGAGTATGCTTCCGTTGTGTGGGGTAATGCCGCCCCTATACACCTCCACCGTCTCCAGACAGTACAGAATCGTGCTCTCCGCCTTGCCCTCCACCTCCCGTACCGTTTCCCCACCCGTGAACTTCATTTTCTTGCTGGAATCCCCCTCCTTCACGAACGCGTCTGCTCCTCTGCCATTTCCTTCTATCACCACTCCCGCCATTCTGCCAATCCTCTTATCCTTTCCCTCGGCACTCGCCTCCACCGTCTGGCCACCACCCGATGGCTTGACCTCCTTGCCGCCTGATCACGGGTCGCCCCCTTTTCCCAACCCCTCCTCACTACCCATGTTCCCTTCCTTTCTTCCTCCCCCCTTACCTGCCAATTGCTCCATGCCTCCGACCCCTCAATCTAAGAGTGTCTGCCTCGCCGTCAGAGTCGCCGACCAGCTCTCTTGGTATTAGTTTTCCTAATCTTCATCTCTCATTCTTTCTTCTGCTTCTTCTCCTCAATCTCATCAACGACCGGCTTGTCAATTGAGCCTTTCGTCTTCCTACTTCTCTTACTGTTAAAAAAAAGATACCCACACCGGGCCAGCCACATGAGGCCTTTCGTTTTCCTCCACTTCTACTGTCTCTCTCTCACTCTCCTGTCTTCTTTGGGTAAAAAAAAAATAAAAAAATAAAAACAAAGCAACATGCACACCGCCAAGCCATTCTCTACCGCCAAGACTCCACTCACCGCACCGCCATGAGGAAGGCAAAGCGCTCCAGCGCTAGAACTTCCGTCTCAAGCCGAGGGTCCACCCTCACCTGTGCAGCGTCAGCGTCAGCGCGACCGAACTTCCCTCTGAGCAGCCATAACGTACGGATCTCCGTGCCGGCAAGTTCACAGGAGCTCAGTCCGTCAGTTCACCTGATGATGGCGACATGTATGATCGCCGAAATATTGTGCCCGTTGGACACTATAGACCGGCAGCACACCCGTGGATATTTTGATAATCTTATCCTCCATTCCTGTTACCATCCTTTCGACTTCCGCAACTCCTAAGTGCTATGTTGCTCTGCCACCTTTTCTACAAGTGTAGTATATCCCAACATCAGTACGATTGTTTAATTTTTGCACATCGTTACCGACGCGTTTTTGTTCTATTTTAAGAAATCCCGTATCCTTCGACATTTTTTGCATTTCATCTGGAAAATCACCGCATGTGTTGTGTAAATCTGACATGCTAATTTGCACCACAGATAATGCATTTGCTAAGCTATCATGTACTGTATGTAAACTATTTAAGACAATCTCATCTAACCGTTGAGTGTTTTTCTTCTGTTCACTTATAACTTCAGAAAAATTTTGAGCAAACTTGTGTTCTAACTTACGCTCAAAACTCGAAAATCTTGTTTTTAAAAACGAAAATTCTGTTTTAAACTCGGAAGTTTCCGGTCAAATCTAGATGACATTTGATCCAACTGCGCCGGCCGCGGTGGTCTAGCGGTTCTAGGCGCTCAGTCAGGAACCGCGCGACTGCTACGGTCGCAGGTTCGAATCCTGCCTCGGACATGGATGTGTGTGATGTCCTTAGGTTAGTTAAGTTTAAGTAGTTCTAAGTTCTAGGGGACTTATGACCACAGATGTTGAGTCCCATAGTGCTCAGAGCCATTTGAACCATTTTGATCCAACTGCTTAGACTGTTCAGACTACTTAGACATCTGTTCCAGATACTGTAGTATAAGACTGTCACCCCTAGATGGCGGTAAGACGGGATTTCCTACTCTTTGGTGTTGTTTCTTTTCAGTTGGTATTTCCTGTTCCGCTATTTGCAGACTAGTAAAGATATGTAATTCACGTAAATCATCACGTTAAAAACTATGGCGCGCGAATGCGCTTGTGAGCGTCGATCGAGACGGCCACTTATCTTAAGTTATCATTGTGGGTCATCTATTTTTGACAAACCATTCTTTGTTATTTTTACTGTTTAAAATACGGTTATCAATTGCCCTACTTCCATTGCTTTCCTGTGTTGCCGCAGTTTCCATTGTCGACTCGTTACCAATTTCTGGTACATTCATATCGTCGGACTGCACTATTTCGTCCGGTTTTCCAGTAATATTATTCACTTCTATAGTAAAATTCTATCAGTGATTTCTATATTTACTAAGAGATACTACTTGTTACTGTGTTTATGACTAGTTCACTGGCAGGATGTTTTCCATCTACACCTAGAATGTAACAACTATACAAACGGCTACGCCATTGGCCACTTCTGTAAGACGCTATTTCAGTAAGAGAAATTATCTGTACGAAAGAAAGAAAGAAAAACTATTTTCCTAGAAATACTAAGACTAGATTTCCATAAAAATTGTACAGTTGTTGTTGTGGTCTTCAGACCAGAGACTGGTTTGATTCAGCTCTCCATGCTACTCTATCCTGTGCAAGCTTCTTCATCTCCCAGTACGTACTGCAACCTACATCCTTCTGAATCTGTTTAGTGTACTCATCCCTTGGTCTCCCTCTACGATTTTTACCCTCCACGATGCCCTCCAATACTAAATTGGTGATCCCTCGATGCCTCAGAATATGCCCTACCAACCGATCCCTTCTTCTAGTCAAGTTGTGCCACAAAATTCTCTTCTCTCCAATTCTATTCAATACCTCCTCATTAGTTATGTGATCTACCCATCTAATCTTCAGCATTCTTTTGTAGCACCACATTTCGAAAGCTACTATTCTCTTCTTGTCTAAACTATTTATCGTCCACGTTTCACTTCCGTACATGACTACACTCCATGCAAATACTTTCAGAAACGACTTCCTGACACTTACATCTATACTCGATGTTAACAAATTTCTCTTCTTTAGAAGAGTCTACATTTTATATCCTCTCTACTTCGACCATCATCAGTTATTTTGCTCCCCAAATAGCAAAACTCCTTTACTTCTTTAAGTGTTCCATTTCCTAATCTAATTCCTTCAGCGTCACCCGACTTAATTCAACTACATGCCATTAACCTCGGTTTGCTTTTGTTGGTGTTCATCTTATATCCTCCTTTCAAGACATTGTCCATCCCGTTAAGAGTTGTACAAGTGGATGCAAATGTGCCTAGTATGATTCAACTGATACTATTAACTGAATTTTTACTCATGTATTCCAAAATGTCGTTGCCTGTAATACTTATGCTTTCTTCGATAATTACATTCTTTAATTGTTGTTACTTTTCCAAGATTCTTCTTATCACGTGAATAAATTCCGTTTCCGATTATATATCGGAAAGTTTCATCATACTTACTTACACTGGCCACACAAACTGCAGCCGGTCCGTAGCCTCACTCAGTCCAGCCATCCACACTTCTGCACCTTCATCTCCCAGACCAGTAATTGCATGTCTCCCATGGTATTATCCTTCCACTCATTCTCGGCCGTCCTAGTGCTCTCTATCCTTCAGCTTCTCCATCCATTACAGCCTTTATTACCGTGTTCTTCCCTCTCCTCCTCACATGTACGTACCATCTTAAATGGTTAAAATGGCTCTGAGCACTATGTGACATAACATCTGAGGTCTTCAGTCCCCTAGAACTTAGCACTACTTAAACCTAACTAACCTAAGGACATCGCACACATCCATGCCCGAGGCCGGATTCGAACCTGCGACCGTAGCGGTCACGCGGTTCCAGACTGTAGCGCCTAGAACCGCTCGGTCACAACGGCCGGCACGTACCATCTTAGTCTCTTAATTTTCACACTCTCTAAGACGTCAGGCAGTGTGTATAACTGAGTTCTCTGTTTTTCCTTATTCTCCACTGTTCATTTTCTTTCACTGGTCCATATATTTTTCTCAGTACTTTATTTTCAAAAGTGATGAGTTTTTCCTCTGTTTTCTTTGTCAGGGTCCATGTCTCACTTGCATAGCACACTATTGGCTTGATGACGGTCTCATATAATCTTATTTTTGCCTGCTTAGACAGTAACTTCGATCTTATGATGTTGTGCTTAGCTCCTAGACATCTCAGCCCAGCTTGAATTCTTGTTACTATCGCTTGTTCCATAAGGCTTTGTTGGTTGATGTTGACACTGAGGTACGTGAATGAAGTTTCTTCATTAAATGGAAAATTGTAGGCATTAGTACGTTCGTATTCGAACTATTCTGGAAAATCATACTTAAACAGTTTTAATGCTTCTGTTTTTACGAGATCAAAACTCTCTCGTGATTCGAATAAAAGGCACATAATTAGAATTTTGTACAGGTCCTGCCACGCACAGACGCCATTATATTGTAATTTATACAGTATAGTCGGTGTAACGGTGACGATACAACGGTGTGACTGATCTCGGAAAGTTACATATGTGTTACAAAATTCATTACAATTGAGTCCCGATACAAGTTTGGAATCTGCGTATTTCATTTAATGTGTATGCAGTTTCTTGCATTTTCTTATCAAGCCGTTGTGCAGGGATTTTATTTCGTGCGTGAGAAAAATTCTTCCGACGTCTTTTATAGCCACGATGTTGTATCTCTTCATTCTTGACCGTATCGCCTAGATTTTGAAACAATGAACTTTACTTCTGAGGATGGCTTATGAGAAGGGTCAAAATAAATTTTCTTTCTTTTGCAGCTGTACAGTTGATGTACGTACAGCAGCGGTACACTATAACTGATATACTTTTTCACATCACTGATAAATTCGCTTCTATTTGTTATATAGCAACGGAAGCAGAAGCTCAAATAGTATAATGTTCGTAAAACTTCGTATGATACCACGTCTTCTAATGTGGAGTAAGCTACGGGGGTTGGAACTTTATAGTGGCAACTATTAATTTACAGCTCGTGCAAAATAGATACGTGTTTCAAAGTTTTACTAACCTTTAAAGTAGTCATTAGCATTGTGTATAACCCGTTGCCAGCGATGTGAAAGTTGTAGGATACTCTTAGCAGTGCCAGTTGTGTTGACAGTTCGAGCGGCGCGGTCTATTGCCCGACGAATTTTGAGCCGTTCTGAAGCGAATGCCGTGAAGTGTTTCTTTCAGTTTAGAAATCGAGTTGAGCTCACGAGGGCTTAAGTCAGGGGAGTGCAGTAAGTAGTATAGCACTTAGCAGCCCCATCAGTCAAACAATTCAGTAAGAGCTTGCACTGTACGTGCTTGAGCATTGTCCTGCAAAATGATGGTCAGGTCCTGCAGAAAGTGTCATCACTTCTGTCTGTAAGCTGTTCACTTTTGGAACACAACCTACGACCAGCTGCACTCCCCTGACTTAAGCCCTCGAAAGTTCAACTCGATTTCTAAGCTGAAGGAAATACTTAACGGCATTCGCTTCAAATTCAAATGGCTCTGAGCACTATGGGACTTAACATCTGTGGTCATCAGTCCCCTAGAACTTAGAACTACTTAAACCTAACTAACCTAAGGACATAACACACATCCATGCCCGAGGCAGGATTCGAACCTGCGGCCGTAGCAGTCCCGCGGTTCCGGACTAAGCGCCTAGAACCGCTAGACCACCGCGGCCGGCCATTCGCTTCAGAACTGCTCCAATTTCGTCGGGCAGTAGACCGCGCCGCTCGAACTGTCACAACTGGCACTGCTAAGATGAAATGGTCGTCATACCGAAAACAAGGGGTCGACCTGATCTTGAGTCACTTAGTCCGATTACTTTCCTAAACTTCGAATATAAAACCGTCGCTCGAGCTAGAAACATGCGTCTCTCTTAGTTGCTCGACAAGAGCATTACCGTTCACTAAAGTTGTGCGCCTAGACGCACGATACTGACTCCTGTCATCGAATGCCGAGATGTTGTTCGGTGGCTGTGGCCACTAATATCTCCAAGACCTTGCATTTCCTCGACCTACACAAGACATTTGACTGTGTCAGTCACAGTTCCTTTAATTAGTGTGTTAACCGCTTTGGGCTTAACTCACGGCACATGCAGTTGCTAGACAATTTTAAACCGGTATCCACGCCTCAGTGGTTGTGAACGCTCACCTTAACCCCCTTCCTAGGGATTTCGATCAGGTGTGGTCTATCCGAGGGAAGCAAGCCTCTTATCCATGTCACTCTTTGCTCTTTGCTTTGTTCTTAAAACCCTTGCTTCGGCGTATTGCCACGCGACTACGTGGCTGGACTATACTGGGAGAACGATTCTCAATCCTCACTTAGGCCGATGACGTCAGGGTTTTACTACGAAATGCCCACCACATTTCCTGGCTCGAGGATGCTTCGAATTGCTTTCGTTGCCTTGCTGGTGCTCACTTTAATGATCGCAAATGCATGTTCCTGTCGTTACGGGCTTTAACTAAGTGGTAGTTCCTATGGCGACGGTGGTCGATCGCCACAAGACTTTAGGGATCATAACACATCGCAACCCGACCAAAATGACGGCTTTTAACTGGCAGGAGGTTACGTCTCTTGTTTAGGGAGCGATGCTTGAACACGAACGCCGTTCCCTTAACCTCCTTCCCTAAGAGCCGTTCTTAGACACATGCATTTTCAGTAAACTGTATTACATTGCTCATTAATTAGCCCTTCTTCCCGAGATGATGGCCCGCAGACTCAGGCAACTATTCTTATTGATTCTTGTGGCGACGACACATCTTTCTAGCTCAGTGTGAAGCGGTGGCAAAGGCCCCACAAGCTCCGAGGGTTAGGTCTTCCCGATACTGAAGTAAAGGCGTCCATCTTGTTTGTACTTCACAGTGTCTTAACATGTACATGGGCGCCATATTCCGTTACATCTCTTTTATTTTCCTGTCTCCTGTCTGTCAGTCGGGCTCCGCCCGTAGATACTGGACGTGTTACCCGTACATTGCGACGTATCGGCGAATATTTCACAGTCGTCAGATTCTTAGGTGCTGATATCCTTTCAAAGACGCACTTGACTACCGGCGACTTATTAACCAGTTCGGATCAACTGCTTTTTTCTCTTCCCTATTGAAATAGCTTCCCCGTCAACATACTGAAAAACTGTCTGGCCTCATCCTAGTCTTCTCATATTATCTATGGAGACTGCTTCGCCATGATATTGGGTCGTTCATCGTACGATACCGATTGGCGACGGTCTTTTTCGCACAGGCCTTCACCCGACTGGTCAGTGTGACAAATATCACTACATTGATACCTTACTTCACTGGTTGGTCTCTTAGTGACGGGATCATTAGCTCTGGATTCGTCGACAGTTGGCCTTTCTTTCCTCAGAACTTGAATCCGCTTTTTCCCATGAATTTCTTATTCGTTCGGACGTATCCTTTTTTTCCTCAGACGAAAACAAACACGGTGGTCTGGCTCCTGGGTCACTACGTTTTTGATGGATGGAACAACCCTGATCCCCATCTCTTTCACCATTATCTGGAGGCCGCGCACTGGAAGTGGCTATGGTTCCCATGTTATCCAGCGTTTTTGCAAATATGCTTGTTTTTAATCAACATGATGTTGGTTAAGTACCCCTGTGGTCTTTGATTCCCCCATCTTTCTGGTACAAGTCACGCAGAGCATTGTTTTCATCACTTTTCTTCCTTATACACATGAAAAATTTACAAAAATGTAACACAAAATAAAAAAATCACAAATAAATTAATGTATTAAAAACAAGCAATAGGCCGTGGGTTACTTTTCTGGTTGCTTAGGCTCTTTTTCTCTCGTTTGGTTGCTAATAATTACCTGTTTTCTTAATTTTTAGCTCATATTACTTGATGATTTTTACTATGCTCGTCTGAATTTCCATGAAACTAACAAGTGAATTTGATAATAAAAAAATTGAGAATGAGTGGCAGGTGTCCAGTTGAAATATCGTTGAGTATAACTGTGGACTACAGGCAGAAATCTCTAAATTTATTTGAACAGTCGAAAGATTGTTGCATCTAGAGTACTAAACTTTATAATAATTTTGTTTTCATAATGATCCAAATTATCGGCGAATTTTAGAAAAGAAAACGTTGTCCTTTATGGGCTGTACAATTTTCGGTTTATAAACTGAAGGAACAGTGTTTGCTTTTCTATACTTTATAAGTTTGCAATACAGCACATTTTACTTTTTAGTATTCGCTGCAATAAAAACAATAAATTTCAAGGTAATCTGCACATTTCAGCACCTGCAATGGCGAGTACAGTCGTTTCTGCTTTCCGGTTATTGGATCGATGGTAAAAACCCGAAGCAGTGGGTACGGTACTTAATTCTTTCCATTTAGGTAGGTACTGGTCACAAAATTTTATTTTACTCTCAGATGCATAGACTCATTATTCGTAAACAGTGATTTTTTTATTAGTATGTGAATGGAACAGATAAAAGTCAACTGTGATGGGTATTTTGAGTAATGTTGATAATGTACTAAGATAAAGTTTCAAAAATCATAGCATCTACTTACTACGCGTAAATTAATAAAACAAAATTTTACTAGATGTTACCCTCACATAGAGAGACCTCCGCTGTTAACGATGGTAAAGGACAGACGATGAGAAATAGATTTATGGCTCCTGAAACATGGATAACTATGCACTTTATTCATATAAGTTGACAGTTCCACGATGAGACGAGATATGGCTCCTCTATCTCAGATTTCAGGTTCTCACTAATGGCAGCTTTGTCAGGATGGGTGGACTTAAACAGTGGTAAGTACCAAAATATAGCCAAGGGACGATTTTACGAACCTGAGAATGATGCAGATGATTACGATTCGGATAAAGACCCTGAATATTTTTCTGAGAGGAAATGCCCTTCAAAAGTTGTTGCTAGTCATGTAAATGAGAATATTTATTTAAGCATGCAAACGATACGGTGTCCCTTACCATAGTTTAAGGTCGGCCGGTGTGGTCCAGCGGTTCTAGGGCCTTCAGTCGGGAACCGCACGACCGCTACGGTCGCAGATTCGAATCCTGCCTCGGGCATGGATGTGTGTGATGTCCTTAGGTTAGTCAGGTTTAAGTAGTTCTAAACTCTAGGGGACAGATGACCTCAGATGTTAACTCCCATAGTGCTCAGAGCCATTTGAACCATTTGAACCATAGTTTAAGTGAATTTACATGACTGGGTGATGGTAGAAATGTTAAGTGTCTTCGTACATATTAATTTTATATGGGTGCTGAAACATAAATTCTTGAGATTGTTACACTAAATTACTGCAAAAATTGCTAATGGAAATCTTAGTATCTAACACTGAAACGATTCGGACCTTTTAAATCTGAATATTTGAGACGTTTGGCAGCAAAGTTTCGTTATTTCGCCCAGAATGATAGGTGGCATTCAACCGCAGTGCTCATGTACGTACCTCTTCAGGGAGTTGGATATTTTAAGTGCACCATCAAAATGCATATATTCGCTAAAGAAATTCCATGACAGTTTAAGAATAGTAGCAAGTCAACGCTAACCGGTGTTAAATGCATTCAGTTTTGCAAGTAGAGGAAGTACCAACTGACGTATTTTTAAGAATAAAATTTTGTGTAAAATTTTCAAGTTTAAAAATGTCATTAACGTAGATATCTTGGAAAACAATGATTTATCTGAATTTAAAAAATCGCATTGCATGTGCACGTACGCATTTGAAATGTTTTATTTATGATATCTGATTGAAACTTTACTGTGTAGTTTCTTAAAACAACCAACTTGTCCCTTGTGACTGTTTACAGCCGGGATCTTCATATCATATGCAGTGATACTGTCACCAGTCCAAATATCGATCTCAACAACATGGTGCTTCACTAGACTTTTGTTCTTTTAGAGATGGTGTACGTTACCTTTACCAGATCAACGAACTTAATTCCCCAGGCAATGATAGAAAGACCGTCAGTTTAACACGGATTCCGAACCATGGGGCAACTTAGCAATTTTCATATCAACAAACACTGGCAGATGGGAAAGAAGCAAAAATAACAGTTACATATTATACGGAAGTACAATAATACATTTAACAATTATGCGTGTATGTTGTTTAATAAAGACCCCCTCATTTTATCAGTACTCGGGCCCAAGGCGAACTTAAACCGGACCTGCCTCAAGTGTGCGGCTGTAACACATGTACTAACGAGGAAATTCAGAATCAAATACCAACTTCCAGATTAACATTCCTGCACCAGTAAGACAATGAACGCTGCGTTATGATTCAGTTCTCGGCCTTCCTACAAGCAGGGTTTTCTTACAGAAGCAAATTCCCCCCAAAGAAGGAGCAAGGACGTAGGAGAGACAACCTGCTTTTGTCCACCGAGTGCAAGGGCGTCGGCGGCCTTGGGCGAAGAGAACGGCGCGACAGATGGCTGGCGTCGCCGTGCAGATGACGCTGACTAGGAGGTCGGCCGACCATCAATTTGGCGTCATGGCGACGGCCTCGATACCGTTACTGCTCGCCGGACCTTATGCAGGAATTCAAGCGCCTGGTAATGGTCGCTGGGACGGCAGTGAAAACGGCTGACCGTGAGGTATCCTGCTACAAAGAAACGACAAGCTTCCAGCGTGGGTAGGACGAGTCGAGGTGCCCACAAAGAATCCAGATTCTATGAGGGTACTAAATGTTGGATTATTTCTAAGCGGGACTATGTTCTTAGTCACAGAAATCGAATCTGCGGCTCTTAGCTAAGATTATATTCCTCTCTCTCTCTCTCTCTCCCTCTCTCTCTCACTCACTCACTCACTCTCTCTCTCGCTTTCTCTCTTTCTCTCTCTCTTTTCCTGTTTTTGATATTCCTCATTCTGGATTTAGCAGATTTTACATTTCTGTAATGGGATGTTATTCACTTATCTGATACGCGGGAGTAGTCTCTGTATGCGTAATTCTCTGAATGCTGTTTAATAGAGAGATGAAGGTAAGATATTTGCGACTGTATGTATATGTAGGTAACCCCTTATAGTGAAAGGCTCTGAGCGAAGAAATATCTCAAAAAATAAAAGCAATAAGTCAGAAGGTACTCCTTTAGTTTGTGTTTCAAAATCCAAAACTCACTGTACACATATTTCAGTCTCATTAGAAGCACATTGAAAATTCAGTGTACAGAACAGTCCACATTTCTCTTCGATGATTTTGAGAATGGGCTGTACAAATGCAAATATTTCTCTGTTCACCATGAGTTAATGCAGCAGTTCTTTTCAGATAGATCATTTTAAAACCCATATGGCATTAAAGCTTTGCGTTAAGATGCAAGAGTTACAATTCGAAGAGGTAGTAATAATGATCCATACGAAGTTCGCTAACTGCCGCGCAGATAGATCCGTTCGCTCTTCGTTGGGTTGAGAATATTCTTTGTCAGTTCTCAAGGTTGTTCCAGAATATGCTACTATAGTACATCACCATCAGCAGCAGTATCATCCACAGTTTCACAACCATAGGTGAATAACGTCTTTCTCCCGACTTCTAGATTTATTAAGATCTTCATCCAGACAGATGAAAATATGAAACTCTTTAGCCTCTTCATAAGACAGGTGACAAGAGAGATTTAAATAACTATCATCCAGTTTCATTACTGACATCTTCTTTCAAAAAATCGAAAAACTAAGGTGCTTAAGGCTACTCTCAACGTAGTACAAACAATTTGCTTAATATACCAGTGTTGGCTTCCAGAAAGCTTACCCAACTGAGTTTGCTGTTTACACATTCAACCACCAAATATTGCAGCCTTAAATAACAAAATATCGCCATATTTCATTACGTGACCTGTCGAAGGAGTTTGACTGTATAGATCATGTTACACTCTTAGAAAAACTGAAGTGTTATGCTTTACACACAACTGGTTTGAATCATACTTAAAGAACCTAATGCAAAAATGTGTGCTGCATAATTCACACAATATTGGAAAAATAGAAAATTTTGGGAGGAATCACAAAGGGAGTCCCACGTTGTTCAGTTTTAGGTCCACTCCCCATTCCTCTCACATGTGAATGACCTTCCACTTAATATTTAATAACCAGAACTGGTATTTTTTGCAAAAAATACTAGTGTTATATAAATCCCATTGGAGAAAAAGGAATAGAAAACATTGTTAATCCCGTTTTAAAAAGAATTATTAAGTGCTTTTTTGAAAACGGACAACTTGTAAATTCTGTAAAACAAACAGTCACACCAACTACTGATGTAGCACATGAACAGGAGTCAATAAATAGGGCAGAATGCTCAAAATTATTGGGTGTATGCAATTCCTGATGACAACTTGAAATGGAAGAAGCATATTACTGAAGTTCTCAAAGAACTGAGGTCAGCTAGTTTTTCTCTCAGTGTATTTGCTAGCCTTGGAATAAACAGATCAATTTCCTGACATATTTTGCATATTTCAGATTAGTAATGTCTTATGGAATGATTTCCCTTGGCAAATCTTCACTTAGAAAGAAAGTATTGATTGCATAAAAGCGAGTGGTAAGAATAATAGGTGGCATTCAACCGCAGTGCTCATGTACGTACTTCTTCAGGGAGTTGGATATTTTAACTGCACTATCACAATGAACATATTCGCTAAAGAAATTCCATGACAATTTAAGAAGAATAGTATTATATCGATACTTACAAAAGGACGTTTATTAGCCATTATTAAATATGTCAGTGGCTCAGAAAATAGTTCAACATGCAACAACGAAAGATTTTGATCACCTGCCCAATATCATAAAATGTCATACAGACATCAAAGCAAGTTTTAAGTCTAACCTAAAATCATTTCCCCTGGACAACGCTTAATTCCATGGACAGATTTCTGTTTAAAAACTGATAGCCTGCAACATAATATCGTTGGCTCATATTTGAACTATCTACGCTTTGCCGATAATGTTGTGTCGTAAGTGCAGATTCTGAAGGACTAAAGCTTGCCTCTGCAAAGATTGCCTTCATATTAACATCAGGAAAACAAACCTTCTAAGTAAAGACAACCACACACTTGTAGTCGGATACCAATCTACAGAGACTGTTCATGAACACATCTGCCTTTCTCACAAGAGTAAACTAAGGAAAAACACTCAAAATTCAGAAATTCCTCGCAAAATAAGATCGACATGAATAGCATTTCAGGAATTAAAAGTCATCCTCAAGGATGGCCTAAATAACGAGAAGGTCTATAATATGTGCATACTGCCAGTTACAACCTAAGGTCTAGTAACTACGACTGTGCCTAAGGCAAGTGCTCGTAAACTAGATAGGATTCGATCAGGGATCGGATACGTACCTCCACAAGATTAGAGCAAGTGGAATTGTTCACTGGAAGTCACAGGACCACAAGAGAGTTAGCGGAAGACGCCAAAAGAGATGGCTTGATGGTGCGAAGCTGCAACGCGATGGTATTAGTTGGTTCAAAAACGAAGACAATAGAAACAAATGGGGGAGTCTTATATCAGCAATGGACTGACATGGTCTAGTAAGGTCTTGTAGGTATTAAGCTGTACAAGAAAATAGTAAGCTACACACATTTTTAAATATGATGCTATCGCAGAATATTAAAAATTATTCAGATACTTAAAGTACGAAATAAATTAAATGAAATGATCGTATGGCATTATTGGCCGGGAGAACCCGTCCGGGTTCGGCAGCCTTGTTGCAAGTCTTATTTCATGTGACGCCACATTCGGCGATTTGCGCCTCGATGATGACAGGATTGAGAGGACAACACAACACCCAGTCCACGGGCGGAGAAAATTTCCAACCCGGCCGGGAATCGAATTCGGGCCCGCTGTAAGGGAGACAAACACGTTACCACTCAGCTAAACAGGCCGACAAAGCACGAAATGAAGAAGTACTAAAAGAGCAACTGAGAACAAAAGTGTGTGGAAAACATTTACCAGAAGAAGGGACGAATCACTAGGACTTCTACTATAGCATTCAGAAACTGTTAATGTGACCCTGGAAGGAGCAGTAATAGGAATAAGCCTAAAAGGTTATACAGGATTTTGGATGTGTGGGAGAGTTGCCAAAACTGTTTCACTTTAAGGATTTTATTTATAACATAAATAGTAAGTCACAACAAAATTATTTAAACAATACTATTTTCAACTGCAGGACGTTTTTCTTGGTGTCTGATTTATTTCTGTAGAGGCTTCCCCACAGAGGCTCCATTTTTCTTTTACACGTCTTGCTCTTCACCTCAGACGCTCCTCACCGACACCCTGATTAGGTGAAATTTCTTGCGTGGACAATTTCAGCCCACATTCTATCTACCATGACTTCTTGTGCATTGAAATTGTGGGGAAATCCATTTTGTTCTGCAATGTCGAAAGCAAATTTTCTTAAGTCCAACATGCTTGAAACGAACACTCGTCTTCAAATGTGGAAGTATGCTTTTTCACTTCGTTTTTAACTTCGTTGGAAAATATTTTACTGCTGCCTAACTTTTTATGTACTCGTGTGTATTTCTGTTTTTATTTTCAACATTACTCTTAATCTTCCTTGTATATAAAACGAAATGTCCTGACTGGTTCACTGACTTATCATCGGACAACTCAAGCCGCTAAGGATAGAAACTTGAAAGTTGGAGGGGGTTTTCACCTTACACTATAGACATTGTTTAAGAAGTGACTTTTTAAAATACCACGCCTAAAAGAGTGAAATAGGAGATGAAAGATTTTTTAAAAATACTTCGATATTAAGGAAATTTTAGAAGCTAAAAACAGGAAAACTTTTATTTGGTTTCTAGGTCAGAAATTTAAAAAAAAATTACGTGTTTCAGCATTTGTGGGAATTTAATCCCAAAGGAAGTAAAATAGCAGATGAAATTTGTTTTTAAATAAATTATTATTATAGTACCACTAAAGCAGTTTTAAAATCACGTCTAAGAAAATTCGTATTTCACTCTCTGTCGGAAATAAAGAAATATGTGTTTCATTGTTTTAGGAAATTCAGCCCCTAAGCGGGTGAAGTAGGAGAATAAAATTTTAGGAAAATATTTCATTAAGAAAGCATTTTTAAAGCTTAAATCTACGAAAATTTGCCTTTGGCTTCTCGATTAGAAACAAAAGGAAAAATACGTGTCTCAGCGTTTTTTCAGATTCAGCACCTAGTAGGGTGAAACAGGGAACGAAAGTTCTGTATGAAACTTTCCGTTACATTAAAACATATTTAAAGCTAAATCTACGAATATTGGTATTTGACGTTTTGGATGGATATAATGGAATATTGGTTGGGGATTAAAGTATCTAGGGCAATAACACTAAAAGAACTCAAAAGGCAGGATTAACGGAAACCTCCGACTCGAGCTGCCAGAATCGGTTTCGGTCAGACGTACATTCGGAAAAGGCCTTGCTTCCATGGCCTTACTTAGCGTGAAAAGGGTGTAATTTGCGAACTGAATGAAAGGAAGCTATTTAACAGTCACCGCAGAAAATAGGCTTTGTCAGAATTGCATAGAAAAAACTCGATCTTTAGTACATAATTTTTTCAGAAAGCCTAATATATGTCTACGAAATTTTTCTCGTTGTAATAACAATACAAACTAAACACCGACGATGACAAAATAGATACCACTTTTACATGCGATTCCATGTACAGGAATATCTGTCAGAGGGAGAGAATTCAGCACTGGTTTTAAGATATACTAAAATAACTATAGACCCACTTATCCTATTTTTAACTATAGAACCACTTATCCTACTTATAGAGGGTCTATACAAGGGCGATGTACTTGAGGACAATATTATGCAAATGGAAGAGGATGTTGATGAAGATGAAATGGGAGATACGATATTGCGTAAAGAGTTTGACAGAGCACTGAAAGACCTGAGTCGAAAGAAGGCCCCCGGAGTAGACAACATTCCATTGGAACTACTGACGGCCCTGGGAGAGCCAGTCCTGACAAAACTCTATCATCTGGTGAGCAAGATGTATGAGACAGGTGAAATACCCTCAGACTTCAAGAAGAATATAAGAATTCCAATCCCAAAGAAAGCAGGTGTTGACAGATGTGAAAATTACCGAACTACCAGTTTAATAAGTCACAGCTGCAAAATACTAACGCGAATTCTTTACAGACGAATGGAAAAACTGGTAGAAGTCGACCTCGGGGAAGATCAGTTTGGATTCCGTAGAAATGTTGGAACACGCAAGGCAATACTGACCCAACGACTTATCTTAGAAAATAGATTAAGGAAAGGCAAACCTACGTTTCTAGCATTTGTAGACTTAGAGAAAGCTTTTGACAATGTTGACTGGAATACTCTCTTTCAAATTCTGAAGGTGGCAGGGGTAAAATACAGGGAGCGAAAGGCTATTTGCAATTTGTACAGAAACCAGATGGCAGTTATAAGAGTCGAGGGGCATGAAAGGGAAGCAGTGGTTGGGAAGGGAGTGAGACAGGGTTGTAGCCTCTCCCCGATGCTATTCAATCTGTGTATTGAGCAAGCAGTACAGGAAACAAAAGAAAAATTCGGAGTAGGTATTAGAATCCATGGAGAAGAAATAAAAACTTTGAGGTTCGCCGATGATTGTAATTCTGTCAGAGACAGCACAGGACTTGGAAGAGCAGTTGAACGGAATGGACAGTGTCTTGAAAGGAGGATATAAGATGAACATCAACAAAAACAAAACGAGGAAAAGGAATGTGGTCGAATTAAGTCGGGTGATGCTGAGGGAATTAGATTAGGAAATGAGACACTTAAAGTAGTAAAGGAGTTTTGCTATTTGGGGAGCAAAATAACTGATGATGGTCGAAGTAGAGAGGATATAAAATGTAGACTGGCAATGGCAAGGAAAGCGTTTCTGAAGTGGAACGTGGACGATAAATAGTTTAGACAAGAAGGGAATAGAAGCTTTCGAAATGTGGTGCTACAGAAGAATGCTGAAGATTAGATGGGTAGATCACATAACTAACGAGGAGGTACTGAATAGGATTGGGGAGAAGAGGAGTTTATGGCACAACTTGACAAGAAGAAGGGACCGGTTGGTAGGACATGTTCTGAGGCATCAAGGGATCACAAATTTAGCATTGGAGGGCAGCGTGGAGGGTAAAAATCGTTGAGGGCGACCAAGAGATGAATACACTAAACAGATTGAGAAGGATGTAGGTTGCAGTAAGTACTGGGAGATGAAGAAGTTTGCGCAGGATAGAGTAGCATGGAGAGCTGCATCAAACCAGTCTCAGGACTGAAGACCACAACAACAACAACATCATATTTATATCTTCCTTTTTTTTAACGCACTACATGAAATTAAATTAAAGCCGTTGGAACACTTTAATTACGCGATTCCCTCTGAAAGTCTGCTTTGCAATGACGATAAGTAAATCTCAGGGCCAATCATCAAAGGTGGCAGACAATGACTGGAGGAGGATTCCTTCTCTCGTGGGCAATGCTATGTCGTTTGTACAAGACCCAGATCCAGCAGCAACCTGACGTTTTTGCACCAAACAGTACATCCACCAATGGTATACACAAAGAAATACTTCAATAAATTCCAAACTCCTGTCTGCGGCTTTGTTTGTGTAGACTAGACTATTGATTTGTGTGTGAACAGTGTGCGTAAGAATATATTCAATTAAATTAAAAGAAATACAAATCTTATACGAAGAATTCTTTTATTAAATTTTAATACGCTTTCTGCAAATTTGTCTACGTCGACGAGATACGCTGTCTGCATAATGTGTACATTTACACATGAGCAATTGGCGTACAAAACACGAATTCGGCTAAAGAAAAACATAAATAAATAAATAAATAAATTTATGCATCCCATACAGTCTGCACGAACAAAACAGAGGGCGCTGAGCTGGTTGCTTTATATGCGTTCGTATTATTAAATCCATGATGCCAATTTAGAGATGCTGTTACATCTAAATGCAGTTTATCCGTGCTCCACTTCCCACAACGCCTTTCTGTTGCGATACTGTTAAACAAAATAGCCATATAATAAATAACTTATAGTGAAGAAAGCATCAGAGAAATCATTTATAATCATTACGTTGCACTAATAATGATATACCAATATTTTGAATTTCACTACAAGAGCAAGTTTCTTAAATTGTAGTGGTACTACAGGCATTGTCGCCATTTTCTCTCTGTCAGTTTCCCACAAACGATCCACGACGAATACTGGTTCATGACTGTCTGAAAACTAGCGATAACTAGAGCGCTCCGTCATAGCAGGTAAAGCGATAAATTTAGCAGAATGTTGCCCCAAAAATATTTTGGTGCTTCTAGCCATTTTCTGGATGTGCTGCTTATGATGATGAAGTTATATCCACTTGATTAACCTAACTTCCTTATTAGAAAGAGAATTCGTCTGTAAGAACTGATGAGCAAAAAATACATTGCGCAAACCAACATTATTTTGACTGATCTTTTACATAATGGACTCGTTGTTCGATGGTATTGTATGAGTTACCAAGCTGCAGAGAGCTGTAGACTGGCAGTCCGTCATTGAGATTAGCAGAGCTGTTGATAGACAGTATCCAATGACGGTATGCAGCAACAAGAAGTCTCTCGCATGGGATTTCAGGCACAGAGTGCACTCAATAATTAAATCGATGAAGACTAAGGACTCTCATGGATATGATGGAGTGCCTAGCAGAAATTAAAGTACTGTGCTGCACATGTTAGCCCTGTATTTAGCCATGTTTGTAATTTTTCCTTTAGGAGTTGTCAGTTTCAAAAATGGTTCAAATTGGCTCTGAGCACTATGGGACTTAACATCGGAGTTCATCAGTCCCCTAGAACTTAGAACTACTTAAACCTAACTAACCTAAGGACATCACACACATCCATGCCTGAGGCAGGATTCGAACCTGCGACCGTTTGCAGTCGCGCGGCTCCGGACTGAAGCGCCTAGAACCGCTCGGTCACCGCGGCCGGCTGCTCAGTTTCCTGAACGAGTAAAGTACTCAGTAGTATGGCCGCTTTATAAAAAGGGAGAAAGAGATAATGTAGACAATTTTAGACCTATTTCTATGCCATCAGTGTTTGCCAAAGGTGTTGTGTACGTAAGGATAATTGATCATTTTATATCACACGATTTGCTATCAAATGTATTGTTCGGCTTTAGAAGTCGTTTAACAACTGAAAATGTTATATTCTCTTTTCTCTGTGGGGTACTGGATGGGTTAAACAAAAGCTTTCAAACGCTAGGCATATTTTTTGATTTAACTGAGGCGTTTGAGTGTCCATCACAAAATGTTGATCCACATGTTGGACCATTACAGAATAGGGGGAGTAGCTCCCAAATGGTTCACCTCTTACTTTAGCAACAGACAGCAAAAGGTAATTATTCACAATGTCGATAATTGTTGTGATGTGAGGTCTGAGTGGGGTACGGTCAAGTGGGGTGTGCCCCAGGGATCAGTTTTGGGGCCACTCCTGTTCTTTATTTATTTAAATGATATGCCCTCTAGTATTACAGGAACTCTAATATTTCTTTTGCAGATGAAACTAGCTTGGTAGTAAAGGATGTTGTGTGGAACATTGACTCGGTATCAAACAATACAGTTCATGACACAAATTCATGGCTTGTAGAAAATAAATTAACGCTAAATCACAGTAAGACTCAGTTTTTACAGTTTCTAACACAGAATTCAACAAAACCTGACGTTTTAATTTCATAGAATGGGAATATGATTAATGAAACTCAAGAGTTCAAATTTCTAGGTGTTCAGATAGATAGTAAACTGTCGTGGAAAGCCCACATTCAGGATCTTGTTCAAAGACTTAATGCTGCCATTTTTACTATTCGAACGGTATCTGAAGTGAGTGATCGTTCGACATGAAAATTAGGTCGCTTATCTTCATTTCTTACGTCTTATGGTATTATATTTTGGGCTAACTTCCCATTATAAAAGGATGTTTTTGGCTCAGAAACGGGCGGTTCGGGCAATAAGTGGTGTAAGTTCACGAACCTTTTGTCGATCCCTGTTCACGAGTCTGGGAATTTTGACATTGGCCTCTCAATAAATATATTCCTTACTGCCATTTCTTGTTAATAATATTAGCTGATTCCCAAGAATAAGCAGCTTTCACTCAGTTCATACTCGGCAGAAATCAAACCTGCATTTGGATCGGACTTCCTTTACTCTTGTGCCGAAAGGTGTGCAGTACACTGGTGCACCAATTTTCAATAAGCTACCACTAGAATTCAAAAATCTTAGCAGTAATCCACGCGCTTTCAAACCGAAACTGAAGAGTTTTCTCATGGGTCACTCCTTCTATTCTGTCGAGGAGTTGTTGTATTGTTGATTGCGTTTACTTCAACTTATGGTTTTACTTTTTTCGCGATCATAAATATTTTATTTTTATTTTTTATTAGTTTTATGTCGTAATTTCATGTACTTACACGTTCCAGGACCTTGGAGATTGCTCCTCAATTTGGTCATACGGAACTTGACTTGTAAATAAATAAAAATGAGGGACTACAATTAGCAAGTGTCAGTGCTGTCGGATGTCATTCAACTTTAGTTCACAGCTGTGGTATTAGACAATAAAGTGCAGCAAAAAAAAAAATGGTTCAAATGGCTCTGACCACTATGGGACTTAACTTCTGAGGTCATCAGTCCCCTAGAACTTAGAACTGCTTAAACCTAACTAGCCTAAGGACATCACACACATCCATGCCCGAGACAGGATTCGAACATGCGACCGTAGCGGTCGCGCGGTTCCAGACTGTAGCGCCTAGGACCGTTCGGCCACTCCGGCCGGCAAAGTGCAGAACATTTTAATTGAGACTAATATACAAATAAAAGAATACTATGAGAGCCAACGTATGACGAATATTTTGCTTGTTTTAAAAACAACGAAATCGGACGGGTGCGAATATTACTCTCGCTCTGAAGGTACCGTACAAACTTAATTATGTATGTAGATAGTTCTTCACATTTTTTCGATAGTGAGTTCCGAGTCTCAAAATGCGTGACATAAAGGCCGGTAGCTTTTGATTGCACTGACTTAGAAGATTAAATGTTTTACACTATCAAGGGACTGTAGACTTTACTATTTGCATAAATTTCAACTTGATACCTCTATCCGTAACTGAGAAAAACGGGTCTTAATAGACGGCCAGACAGACGGACAATAAAGTGATACTATAATGATTCTGTTTTTACTGACTGACGTATAGAACCGTAGAAAATGTGGAATTTGTTTCTCAGATCTAAGCAAGAAGTCATTTAAGATGTTAATTTTTGTTATTGTATTTACTTGGGACAAGATTAAGCCAGACGAACATTTACGTTTCTTATTGTAAGAAAGATCAATTCACCAAAGTTGTTGTCTTAAAATAAACTACGAACTTCAGGAGTGAATCAACAAGTGTTATCCATAGTGCAGTTCGAAAGCCTCTGTAACGAACAACTATGATTAATTCTGCCATGGCTGATCAACAAAAACGGAGACTTGCTTTATTTTTCAGACACTTTTTGCTTTTCGCGTACTACCAAATAATGGAGGCGACGCGAGAGAAGCAGTACGGCGCAATAAAATTCTGTCGTCGTTTAAACCTAACTTACGAAAAGCTGTAGCAAGTTTGCGGTGAAGATGCAACAGTGTTTAGGTGGCTGAAGAACTTCAAAGAATGCCGACTTCACTGTGTTAAGCCAGACGGCCTGCTGTTCCGGCTTCTGCTGTGGCTGAAGACATTAACACAGCTGCTGCGATTGTCCGTGAGGGTCGGCAGATAACATTACACGACTTCTGTGAAGTGTTGAGAATTTTGTACGGTACTGTCTTTACGATTGTGCATGATCATCTCTATATGGTTCTTGTTTGTGTCCTTTCGGGTGCCATGTCTGTTGACTCCCGAACAAAAGGCTGTGCGAACGGAGACAAGCTGTCCGATGCTGCGCCTCTTTGCTGATGGAGAGGATGCGTTTCTGGAATCGATTTTGACCGGTAATAACACATGGCTCCATCATTAAGATCCTGAAGGAAAGCGAGCTAGCACAGTGTAGAAATCGGTAGGTTCTCCAGTACCAAAAAGGCGAAAGCTTTTCCGTCTCCAAGGAACGTGATGGTGATCACATTTGTTTTACTGTTATGGAATGATTTACCAAGCCAGCATTTCCTCAAATGGTTCAAATGGCTCTGAGCACTATGGGACTTAACATCTATGGTCATCAGTCCCCTAGAACTTAGAACTACTTAAACCTAACTAACCTAAGGACTGCACACAACACCCAGTCATCACGAGGCAGAGAAAATCTCTGACCCCGCCGGGAATCGAACCCGGGAACCCGGGCGTGGGAAGCGAGAACGCTACCGCACAACCGCGAGCTGCGGACAGCTTTTCCTCATCACACTACTGTTACAGCAGCATACTGCATGTCACTATTGGCTGAAATGAGGAAGCACATTGCAAGGAAACGACCAGAACTTTCTCGGACTTGGTGGTGACTTCATCATGACAATGCTCAGCTTCACGTCACAGATGAAATGATGCAGTTACTGCATCAATTCACCATTACCTGTGAACCGTATCTGCCTTATAGTTCCGAACTTGCACCCTGTGATTTTTTTAATTATTCCCATCATTAAAGGCAAAGCTTTGGGGCAATCAATTTGAGAAGTCTGAACCAGTGTTTAAGAAAAGTGAGGCGATTCTCAACGATCTGACAAAGAATGGTTTGTACCATGTGTTTGGGGACTAGCAGAGACGCTATAAACTGTGGGGGCGTACTTTGAAGACTATCACATAAACATTGAAAGGGAGTAATAGATATTGTAAAAGATATCAACCGTCATAGTGACTGTTCATGGGATACACTAGCAGAACTAATACACTACTGGCCATTAAAATTGCTACACCACGAAGATGACGTGATACAGATGCGAAATTTAAACCGACAGGAAGAAGATGCTGTGATATGCAAATTATTAGCTTTTCAGAGGATTCACACAAGGTTGCCACCGGTGGCAACACCTACGACGTGCTGACATGAGGAAAGTTTCCAACTGATTTCTCATACACAAACAGCAGTTGACCGGCGTTGCCTGGCGAAACGTTGTTTTGATGCCTCGTGTAAGGAGGAGAAATGCGTACGATCACGTTTCCGACTTTGATAAATGTCGGATTGTAGCCTATCGCGATTGCGGTTTATCGTATCGCGACATTGCTGCTCGCGTTGATCGAGATCCAATAACCATTAGCAGACTATGGAATCGGTGGGTTCAGGAGGGTAATATGGAACGCCGTTCTGGATCCCAACGGCCTCGTATCATTAGCAGTCGAGATGACAGGCATCTTATCCGCATGGTTGTAACGGGCCGTGCAGCCACATCTCGATCCCTGAGTCAATTGACGGCGATGTTTGCAACAACCATCTCCACGAAGAGTTCGACGACGTTTACAGCAGCATGGACTATCAGCTCGGAGACCAAACCTGTGAGAACGAATGGCAAAACGTTATTTTTCGGATGAATCCAGGTTCTGTTTACAGCATCATGATGGTAGACTCCGTGTTTGGCAACATCGCGGTGAACGCACATTGGAAGCGTGTATTCGTCATCGCCATACTGGCGTATCACCCGGCGTGATGGTATGGGGTGCTATTGGTTACACGTCTCGGGCACCTCTTGTTCCCACTGATGGCACTTTGAACAGTGGGCGTTACATTTCAGGTGTGTTACGACCCGTGGCTCTACCCTTCATTGGATCCCTACATTTAAGCAGTATAATACACGACCGCATGTTCTAGGTCCTGTACGGGTCTTTCTGGATACAGAAAATTTTCGGCCGCTGCCTTGGCCAGCACATTCTCCGGATCTCTCACCAACTGAAAACGTCTGGTCAATGGTGACCGAGCAACTGGCTCGTCACAGTACGCCAGTCACTACTCTTGATGAACTGTGGTATCGTGTTGAAGCTGCATGGGCAGCTGTACCTGTACACGCCATTCAAGCTCCGTTTGACTCAATGCCCTGGCGTATCAAGGCCGTTATTACGACCAGAGGTGGTTGTTCTGGGTACTGACTTCTCAGGATCTATGCACCCAAATTGCGTGAAAATGTAATCACACGTCATTTCTAGTATAATATAGTTGTCCAATGAATACCCGTTTATCATCTGCATTTTTTCTTGGTGCAGCAATTTTAATGGCCAGTAGTGTATATCACTGCGAAATTATATTTCAGTTTTCGGCAGCAGATAATGTCGGAACTCCTGTTGTATACAAAAACTGCAACTGCAAGCGTAATAACTTTTCCATACTGCAATGAATAAAACTGCTGACACAGGTTTTACTCGTTTATTCTTAACGATAAAGCCCGAAAGGGTATAAATAATATTTACAGAGTCACAGTGGGAGAAATGAGCAGAGTTGGAGTTTAGCCGTGGTAGGCCTTGCCGTAAGCCAGAGCAGGGGCGGCAGCGATGGCGGGGGCGGCGGCGACGACGGGGGCGGGGTGGGCGCCAGCCTCCTTGTGCACGACGGCGTTGAAGCCGTTGACGGGGTCAGCCGTGTAGTCCACGGTGCGGATGGAACCGTCGGGCTCGACCAGGCTGTAGCTGCCCTGGACGACGTCACCGCTGCGGCTCTCGTGCTGGGTCTTGGAATCACCAGTGAGGGCGTCCTGCACGTTGTACGCGTAACTGTACTGGGGGTTGGGGTCGTACTCGGCAGCGACGGCGGCGGGGGCGGCGGCGACGGCGACAGGGGCGGCCCTCACGGCGGGGGCGGCGACAGCCACAGGGGCGGCGCGGAGAGCGGGGGCGGCGTACGCCACGGGAGCAGCGTAGGCGCGGGCGGCCAGTGGAGCGCCGGGGGCGTAGACGGCGGGGGCGCCCAGGTAGCCGGCGCGGGCCACGGCCACGAGGGCGGCGAGGACGACGAACTGTGGGGCGGAAGACGCTTTCACACATCTGCTGCGCTGATCTGCTCTGGTGAACTCCTTCAGACATTCAACTCCCAAGTCTTATCATACATAACATCATATATTTGCGTCTAACTGTTGGAGACTTTCTATAGATTGTTTTTTACTGACAGTAGACATGAAAGTCCTCATGTTATTAAATAACTGAAGTCAGGAAATACCTCCACGTGTACAATCTGAGATCACTTTTACTCAACGAGAGAAGCGTATAGAATTTACGTTTTTTCTTACGTTTCCGAGACCTATTTAAATATGAAACTTCCTGCCGGATTAAAACTGTGTACCGGACCGAAACTCCAAGTCTGGATCTTTGCCTTTCTTGGGCAAGTACTCTACTAACTGACTCACGCAAGTACGACTCCCGAACCGTCCTCACAGCTTTATAGCAGTGAGGACGGGACGGTATTCATTGCACGCGGAAGACAATAGTCCCACGTTCGAGTCTCGGCCGGCACACAGTTTTAACCTACCAGGAAGTTTCACATCAGCGCACACTCCTCTGCAGAACGAAAATTTCGTACTGGACACAGATTGAAATACATTATGGTACCCTAGTTTTGACATACTGCTGCTTGTGGATATGATCGGATTCATTCTGAGATAAGCATCTAAAGCGAGATCCGCAGCATGGCTCCTTGATATAGCCCCCATTATTTGCAAACGATAATAACTTTATATAAACATATATGTAGTGTTATATAACGTGCATTGTTATGGTACATGTAATTTGTCAAAGGAATTAGGTTTATAACTTTGTTTCCGCCGTTTTGCAGTAGATGGCAGTAGCCGCAAGTCATGGTGCAGGCGGTAGATCGTATGCGCCATACAATAAGCTTAGACATTTGCAAACATAACGCTACCAAAATGTTAGTAGATTTGTGATTGTATCGTAAAATTATTATCTAATTAATATGTCGATTACGAGTCCAATTCTTGTCATTTGAGGGAAGTTTTAATTTTCTGCTGTAATATGAAGAAATCTGCCGCTGAGGCTCATAAAATGCTGGGTAAGAATTATGATGAGGCTCTTATTAGTGAAGGAAAGTGCAGAGAATGGTTTTAACGCACTAAAAATGGTGATTTTGACGTAGAAGACCGGCATGTTGGTGGAAGAGAGAAGGTTCTCGAAGCTATTGAAACCAATGGAAACAATCACAGGACATCGTTGTCGAAAGCAGTTCATGCGTTTCAGCCGAGCATTGAAAGACAAACGGCCACAACACAGCGATTGGCATGAAAGGGCAATTTTGCAGCATAACAATGCTAGACATCCATGTCGCAAAAAAAAAAACGTAGTTGGAAACGTTGAAATGGAAAGTCTTACCCGACCCGCCGTATTCTCTAGAGATTGCTCCCTCTGACTAACACCTTTTTCGATGACAGGCACACGGTCTGGCTGACCAGCACTTCAGATCATATGAACAAGGGCAAAATTGGATCGACTCATGTTTCTCCTCAAAAGACTCCTAGTTCCTCCCCTCGGAATTCTCACGCTGCCCGAAAAGTAGTGGCCGGCGATGGCCCATTTTGTGTCGTAATTTTTTTTAAAGTTTTTCACAATGAAGCCTCTAACTCCGAGAAAGGACGGCGGAAGCGAAGTTGTAGGCCTAATATGACTTGTTTTAGAGATTCAAGGTAAGGTCTACAACTTATTGTGTATCAACCAATTGAATTGCATTTAACCTTCAACAATTCTCTCCCGTTTTTCTTTACCTACATTGTATTTTCACCTAACGCCACAAGAAATAATAACTCAAGCTTTTAAAATATCTCTACTTTTGTAAATATTTATGTGTATATTTGTCACATCCAGAAAAAATTTTGTTGCTGCCATTTGCATGGAGCAGCTACGCGTCAAGCAAATTCCCAATAATAATCCACTCTCCAACGGTTGTAAACAGAACTCATGTCTTACACTCGGTGGTGGATCTAAACGAAACACAAAACACTGCTCATTTATTCGTTGCTATTTACATACGACCTTCGACCTAGGGGCAAAGACAAGTCAGATTTATCTCTGTTTTGCAATTGGACATGTATTAGTTAAAATCATGTAACTAATAAACTAGTTGCATCAACCAACAATGTGAACTTCGCCCTGTTTATGCTCTGAAATTCTAACATCACCGAACATTAAACAATAAATAGTCTTTAGCTAATGCAATGCTATGCTTCGTTGTCACCTATAACCTGAACTACCAGTACAATAATGAGCTAAGACTCGCAGCCCTGGAGAAGATGTCGAAACGGGGGTGAATTCATCTATCAGATTGACCACAGTTCGTCTGCTACGTCCTTCCAAGCTGATTGAAGTTTACAGACAGTTTATTATCGCACTTGTGCCAGTGACGAATTGATCTCCTCTTTCAAACTGCAGTGTATAACGTACACGCAGCTGAAATAACAGAACCCAAATCAGGAGATAGAATACGTAACTTAGTCAGTCGTTTTTCCTTCGCTTGTTTAGCTTAAGACGAATTTGTTGCTGCTACAAGAAGGGCATACTGCCGTTTAAATGTTATGTAATCGTGCTGAAAGCTGGCTGGGCTGTGTGTTTGTTTAATGAACCAAATTTACGGGTTCCAGCAATATTTTATATAGTGAATTATTGATCATTCATTGTCGAGTATTAAGTCAATCTCCTTACCCCTGTTGAAGTAAAATGGCTCATAACTGTGCGAAGAACATTTTTATGTACCACTTACGTCTTACGGAGATTTCTGCACGTCTTTGTATCAACTACGACAAACCATTTAGATGTAAGCGCGCAACGATACTGTGAGTTATCCTTGGTCGTGGAAGAATAACTAAACAATATTTTGTTTTTAACATTAAAATCTATTAGATCATTTTTGCGTTTTGTGAAAGAAATTGCACACCTGGCAAACCGCGAAGGAGGGATCGTGGCCTGTCTTGCCACCGCTGATAAAAAAAACCATTAAAGTTTGTTAAAACGCCTGTGTTCAAGCAAATAAAATAACGTTATGATTAGTATCACAAACGACAAGAACAGAGCGTGGGCAATGTTGTTTCAAGATTGTTAAGGCTTTCGTGACCACTTGTTGACAAAATGCCTATTGGCTTCTGTCTCGGGTTCTTTGCGAGTAAAATCAACAGACGAACGTCGGCCGAAGAACCCGAGACAGAAGCCAATAGGCAGTTTGTCGTTGTTTCAATAATTTCACAACACTGCCCCCCCCCCCCCCCCCCCCATATCCATAACCCAGCCTGCATCAAATTATCTACCTCATAGTCCTGTATGCCCATAAGAAAGCTCAGTCTATGACCCATAAATCTTTCGTTGGTAAAAATACCTCTTTAATTCAGCTCAAAACATTTTCTAACTCACTGACCGGCATCATATGCAAGACGTTTTTGCAGTTCACTACTAACGGTACGAAAGTGTGGACGCCTCACCTTGTAAGCCATGCTGCTGTGAGAAATCGCTGTGTTCTGCCCCAGGTGTCGGCGACCGGCGCTTATATACATACGCTAATGTACTGCGCTGTCTGGCGAACTGGATCTGAAAGGTGCTTAGCATTCCTGGTACGAAATCTGACCTGCTCAACGTGTGGTGTCGCAAATGGGACAGGTGGGGGCTATGAGTCGGCCCACAGAGCAAACTTTGCGGCCAAATGACACGATGCAAAAAAAAGTCAAATGACCGTTTAACGCAGCCATTTACCTGCCTTAGTAGCAGCGCAGTCGGCGTGTACGAGAATTTGCATATCACTTTCTCTGTCACAAGAAATAGTGTGTTGCTTTGGCTGCTGCTGATGAAACGGAGCATACTGCCAATTCTTTGAAAACAATCAACTTTGAATACTGAATTCTTTCATACGAATTATTAAGTAATTGTATCTAAAGGCGTCGCTAAAATTAAGTAGTTACTGAGCGCTAATTATGTTCATGAATACAGCGAAACATCCTCGTCTGGTGCTCTCTACACTCGAAACTCGCCAGTTTCCAGTTGTGAACTATGCCACGGGCATTTGAGCACAAACGACATACCAGAGGCCAACAATCAGGAAATACAGCTGGGATTATTACAATATTACATATACAAAGAAATAGAGCCTATGATGAAGACATGCGTTGTAATGGAGGACAAATGAATTCTATATAGCTACAATTTTGGAGAGATGGAACTACTGCCTTCTTCATGACAGCACAGCTTATCCTGTTTCCTGGACGTGACGTCACTGGACCAGACAGGGCCGGCGAAAGTGACAGTTGCAAACAGGATGGGTAAAACAATAGAACTAAGGGCATTTCATCTCGACCATCACATTAGTCCTAGACATGAGGTAGTGAAGATACTGGACGAGCCACTGTGTCAAGGGTCCATAACTGTTATACGTATCTGGTTCAAACTGCCACCGTTTCTGTAAAACTGTCCTTGTCTGGGACACTAAACTATCCAGCTCACTGTGTAGTGCAAATGCTGCGTTATAAAAAGGAAATTTAAATACCCAAACAATACCAATAATTTTTAAGTTGGATCTATTTATCACTCAGATACTATAAATTATATCAAGTACCATCAAATACTTTGCCTACAGTTAAGCTGGAATTTCTAAATTTGGTTGATTTAAAAGGCACACAGTCAATCCAACTTTCAGCACGAACACCCAATATTTAAACGACAGTTTCCGTAGGAGCAACAACGCCATCTTAACATAAACTACTGAGAAGAGAAAGCTACTGACTAAATTATGCGCTCCACCTACCCTATTTGTGTTCTCATATTCGTTGAAGGTAAACATTCTTTCCTACAATCAATTGTGCCGTAGTCTCATGATAAAATTATACATAAATACATTAATGACAATTACTTTCGAAATATTGCGGAACAAATGGTTTAAAACCAACTACGTTGATAAAAGAGTAGATCTCTTTTGAAAACAGTATTAACTGTTAGCATTGGAAAGAACATTGCCGGCCGGAGTAGCCGTGCGGTTCTAGGCGCTACAGTCTGGAACCGAGCGACCGCTACGGTCGCAGGTTCGAATCCTGCCTCGGGCATGGATGTGTGTGATGTCCTTAGGTTGGTTAGGCTTAATTAGTGCTAAGTTCTAGGCGACTGATGACCTCAGAAGTTAAGTCTCATAGTGCTCAGAGCCATTTGAACCATTGGAAAGAACAGTTACACAAGGTGAACCAAAATTTTCTATTCTCAGTTAATAAACGTCTAACTAGATCTTTCGGTTAAGATGTTTTTCTATGTGCAACTGGGCCAAGGAAGTCTGTCGATGGCAAAATAACAGCTCAGAAGCTGTGATACACTAATTAAGAAATTTAAGCCGAAAACAGGGTATTGGAAGTCTTGTCTCTGTCTTGGCATCTTGTTTCAGATTAATCATAGTTTTCTCAAATCAGAAACATATTCGAACCATCTCTCGAGTACTGTGTTGGACGATACTTCCATATATCCCTGAGGGACTTAACTAGTCTTGAATTTTATGATGAGGGACAACAAAACTTTAGTAGCCTTCCCTGTTTCGCGTGATATTTATTTTGTGTTTATTGTTCACTTAGGCAAAAAAATGTACTGAATTGTTGTATATGTAAAACAGATCGTATGTGCAGCATGTAAGTATACATGTATGCGTGTATGTCCATCATCTCCTAAATCACCTTATCGATTTTCGCTAAATTTTTACGCACATACTGCTTGCTTTATGAGATTCAGCACTGTGGGTGTTACAATCTCCTAGCTACTGTAAGACTGGACATACAGACAAAAAGGGGTTTCCTTCTTCTGACATGTAGGCTGCTGGGTTAGTATCATATGCCTTGAAAGGGCTGCACATGCCGATGGGAACAGCTGAGGAAAGAGTGAGGGAGGAGGTGAATAATGACAGAGGACAGAGGCTGAGAAGGTGGGGGAACGGAGAGGTGAAGTGATGGACAAAGAGAGGGAGGGGGAGCTGGTGATGCAAAGAGAGAAGGGGAGGAGAGGATGGCCAGAGAGGCAAAGAGGAGGAAGATGAGATGGACAGAAGGAGTGAGGTGTTAGGAAAAGATGGGAGCAGTAGAGGAGAGAGTCTGGAAGAGGAGATGGATGTAGAGAGGGGGCAGGGAAGATGGACACAGAGAGAGGGATGAGGAGGGGACAGCCACAGAGAGCGGAGGATGAGATGGGCAGGAAGACATAGAGGAGAGGGAGATGCAGGAGGCAGATGGAAGGTATAGAGGGATAGTGGACAAGAGGAAAAGAGGGGGAGGAGAATATGGACAGACAGGATGAGGAGGATATGGACAAAAGGAGATGAGAGGAAGATATGAGGGAGAAAGGGACAGAGGAGATGGACAAAGAGAGGGGGGAGAGGGAGATAAAGAGACAGAGAGAGCATGGAAGAGGGGATAGACTAATAGATATGGGAGGATGAGGTGGTCATAGAGGTGAGAAGATGAGGTGGACAGAGAAATAGGTGGAGTAAGAGATGGACACAGAGGAGAGACATGTGTGCAACTGATGTGTTGGCAAATGTGCCAACACCTTGTAGATAAAGGAGGCCGAATGGCACGCTATCTAACGCAGACGGGCGTGACTTCTGGAACGGAATAAGTAGTGAATTCTATTAAGAAAAGTATGCAGCTCCTCGAATACTTAACTTTTATTTATCCTTGTTGTACATCGTTCTTCTTGTTGAGACACTTCATACGATAACTATCAAACTATGTAAGGCTAATGGCGCCTTGCTAGGTCGTAGCCATGGACTTAGCTGAAGGCTATTCTAACTGTCTCTCGGCAAATGAGAGAAAGGCTTCGTTAGTGTAGTCGCTAGCAAAGTCGTCGTACAACTGGGGCGAGTGCTATCCCGTATCTTGAGACCTGCCTTGTGGTGGCGCTCGGTCTGCGATCACACAGTGGCGACACGCGGGTCCGACATGTACTGAATGGACCGCGGCCGATTTAAGCTACCACAATGTATGTGGAACATACACACAGGGGAAGACATGTAATAAATGGGGTAGAGGCTACTCTGTCTCTCTCTCTCATATATATATATATATATATATATATATATATATATATATATATATATATATATATATATATATGTCTGTCAATTACACGAGAGGAGGGAGCTGTTGCAGATGGCAGTCCGGATGAGATGGACTGCCATCTGCAACAGCTCCCTCCTCTCGTGTAATTGACAGACACTGCGTGTGTGTTTTTTTTGTTTTTTTGTTTCTGTAATGTATCCCTCTTGCCTTTTAAACCTTTGATTGAATGCCCTGTTTATTTTTTCGTTTTTCTTTAAGCTGTAATGTACATATGTAACTTTTACTACTGTATAGAGTACTTTTGTAAGTCTTTTTGTCTTTACTTTTCCTTTTGTTCTTCTTGCTGTAGGCCTTAAAGGCCCGATAAGGCAATAAATGATGATGATGATGATGATGATGATATATGTATGTGTGTGTGTGTGTGTGTGTGTGTGTGTGTGTGTGTGTGTGTGTGTGTGTGTGTGTGTATCAATTCCTCCAAAGTCATTAGATTGATTCCAACCAAACTTGGTTCACATCCTAACTGCTATCTGGGCATCAGGACTTCGGGGTTAGAAACTCACAGCACACATGTGTGGGCAGAACAGGTTCTTCATCCCCTGACATCTAAGTTGCACTGCACAACATATGCGTGCTGTGAGCAATTTTGGCATGCATTGCAGGGGCTACTCATGCATATGGGTGTGGAGGAGATGGATAGTGAGAGGAAAGGATGAGATGGACATAGCCAGGGGTAAGAGGATATGGATTGGACAGAGAGGCGGAAGCAGGAGATGGACCTAGAGAGAGGGGGAGGAGGAGATGGAGAGGCAGAGAGAGTGGAAGGAGGCGATGGAAAGATGCAGATGAAAGGGTGAGGTATACAGAGGAGGGGAGAGGAGAATTTGGACGGAGAGAGGGGAGATGAACAGATAGAGGGAGGGTAGGAAGACATGGATCCAGGCAGGCGAGAGAAGGAGATGGACAGAGAGTGCAGGGATGGGGAGTAGGCCTGTGATACTGGGGAGGGGGAAATGGACAGAAAGAGAGGAAAGGAGGAGATGGAGGATTATGTGGTCCCAGAGAGGGAGTATGAGATGAACAGAGATATGGGAGATGGACACAGAGAAGTGTGGTGGAGGACATATACAGAGAGATGGTGATGGTCAGAGAGAGGGGGGTGAAGGAGATGTACAGTCGTTTGGTACACGTTCTAAATGGACGGTGGATACATATACAGTGGCAACAAGATACTCCAATAGTCGATACAGCGTAAGTAATGTCCTCATAAGTTTCAACTTTGAAGCATAATCAACTACAAAACCAAAACGATAGCTGTCAGTATGGCATCAGCAACACTGAGGCGTTTCCATACAGACGTTCACAAATTCGCCTTCCCACAAATAACTTCCAGAGACTGCAATTTTCCCTGTGACTTTCACTTTCGATTGCAATAAATTAGGCACAGGGGCAGTCTATTATATACTGCAGAGTGATTTGTCACCTCCGTGTTTCTTTCACGGTCATCTATACGTTGCTTGCACAAGGGTGGACTCACCCCAGAAGTTATTCATCCTAGCGCCTTCGGGTGTAACGGAACATTGTGTACAATCAGATCTTGAGTTCAATAAAAATTAGTCAACTGTGCATATTGCGTGCAACTTTCCTTGTTGTGGATGATGTTCCTACAGATTTGGTATTCCATTTGTTTAATCCTCTTTGTCAATATTTCTTAATTTCTACTCTGCAGTCTCAGTTACATGGAAATGACACTTTCTCGATATGACACTGCAAAGACAATGCACATTGTTTCATTTACAATTACAGATTGGAATGAATAAACACTTCACATCTCCCGCACAGAGTGAGGGAGGGGGTCGGGGAGGGGAGCGAGAGATGGTCATAGAAAGGGAATAGGAGGAGATGTATGTGATTTATGTGTCGAACGCGTACACTGGTGAAGCCACGGGGGAAGAGGCTAGTAAATATATAAAGGAATTCATCCAACATACAATTCTATTTCACATAAGAAAGTAATTGGATACGTGAATGTTCAAATACGTACATTTTGTAGGCTTTCGTTAAAGCAACTCTGAATGTGAGTTCAAACAAAAGCCTCATACCACATTCTTGAAGTGTGAAACTTGTCTCGAAAGAATACTTGTTTTCAACATAAAACTGCCTTTTCCTGTTGCTACTTAATTTATTGACCCCTTACGCGGTTCGCCTTGTCTTGTTCTAAGACACCATCAGTGGGATCTATAAAAATACAGTTTTGTTAGTTTTAGATTGTTAAACGGTTCACGTCGCGGCTTTTTTGTAAAATAGTAATTACTTACGAATTGCGGAGTTGCGTTTCCTCCCATCTGGTCTGGAGGTCGCACTACCACTTTTATTACTGCCATATAAGAACGATTTTGCTTGGCAGAGCTGTTCTAGGCACTTCAGTCTGTAATCGCGCCACCGCTACGGTCGAAGTTTCGAATCCTGCCTCGGACATGGATGTGTGTGATGTCCTTAGGTTAGTTGGGTTTAAGTAGTTCTACGTTCTAGGGGACTGATGACCTCTGCTGTTAAGTCCCATAGTGCTCAGAGCCATTTGAACCAGTTTTGAACAACTTTGCTTTCTGACATTCTCCATACTGTTCACCATGTATCTCAATCTTTTTGTGGTGTTCTATTGTTTTTGCCACTCTATATAACTATTTCGCCGGACCCTGCTTTTCACAACGTAAATATTGCGACTCCATTACGTGTTTCCTCCTCTTTGGCGTGTTTACCCACTTGTTGCCAACCTAACGAAGTATGAAGTATATGTTCAAGACTAACTTCTATTCATGATGTTTTCACCGTGTGTCTGTATAAGAGAGAGAGAGGGAGAGAGAGAGAGAGAGAGAGGGAGAGGGGGGGAGAGAGTGTCGACGAGTGCTTTTTTGTTGGTTTTTGTTTTTGTTTTTTTTAGGTTGGTTGTTTGAATTGTATGGTGTTGTACTAGTTGTTAGCGAGTGGTTGAAAACTTTGGTGACAAGTGATCTGACTTCGTATTAATATTCTGTGGTAGGGTTGATGGATAAGTGAGTGTAAAGATGGGTATTATTATTATATTTGAAAGTATTATTATATCAACCCTCTTTGGGAGCTTTATTCTATTATCTTACGTATTAGTGTAAATAATGAATTGCTTGGCATGTATACTTGGTCATTCAGCAGGGTTTTCCTTTCTGCTTTCGTTTTCTGTATTTGGTAATTTTCTTGCAGGGTTAGGAGGTGTTTTTATTGTTGATTCTACTTCTTTCCATGTCACCTTCTCTGTTGGTTGGTTTATGGTCATGTTCTCTTAAGTGACCTGCAAATGTGCTGTGGTTTGTCCCATATTTCCAGGCTCTACCTGTTAGTCCTATGCATCTGCCTTCACAAGTATTACACTGTAGTTGATATACATCTGCTTTCTGATATATGTCTCTGTTTCTTGTCGGTTTTGGGGTGTATTTTTGTATAGAATTGCCTGTTGTGTGTGCTATGTTTATTCTCTGTCTTTTGAAAACGTTGGTGATTTTATGAGTGAGTTTGACTTTGTATGTCATTGTGTACCATCTTGTGTTTTCTTTCATCTTTTTCTGATTATCCTGTGTAGTTATTATGGGACTGCATGTTTGTGTTTGGTTATGTTGTGCCGCTGTCTGTAGTTTGGTGATTTCTGATTTTGTTTTACTATTAATTTTTTGTTTGGCTTTGTGACTATCTTATTATTGTAACCATTATTTTGTGCTATCAGCATTCTTATGTCTAGTTCTTTTTGGTAGCTTTCTTTGGTGAGTGGTACTGTGTTGAGTCTATGGAGCACGTGTCGAACTGCTGCTTGCTTTTGTGAGTGTGGGTGATTCGAGGATTGGGGAATAATAATGTCCGTTCCCAGAAAGAAATTTTCACTCTGCAGCGGAGTGTGCGTTGATATGAAACTTCCTGGCAGATTAAAACTGTGTGCCTGACCGAGACTCGAACTCTGGAAAGGCAAGGTCCCGAGTTCGAGTCTCGGTCCGCCACACAGTTTTAATCTGCCAGGAAGTTTCGATAACGACCATTTCTGTGGGTTTACAGTAAATTTCAGACATATGCTTATCGCTTTGTTTTTTGATTGTTATATCCAGAAAGTTAAGTAGCAGCAGCAAAAGGCAGTTTTATTCACAAAACAAGTATTTATATGCTTGCTGCGGAGGATGGCCACACAAACAAACTTGTTTCTCTCACAAGAGTTCCATGCACCAGTCTTGGCAGTATTATTCCGAGGTAAACAGTGCTATGAGCTCCGTGGATGCAAGGCAGATCCTGTAACTGACAAAGGATGATTAAAGTCCGGAAAGACCAAAGCAAGCTCCATCACCTGCAAGATATCCATGAATGACACTTAACAGGTTGTCTACGATTATGGTATCTACTCTTCTACGCAATCTTTCGGTAACTTCGGGTAAAGGACAATTTGATCGTCTTCACGAGGAGCTTCGTTCACTACAGTAACAATATCTTCTGACAACGGACAGCATTATCCAACAGAAACATGAGGTTAGCCAAAGGAGACAGACATCAGCACATACAGATTGTTCGCTGACTGTGCTGATAAGTATGTGATATTATAGTAGTGGGCAGACCGTAGGAAAATGCAGAAAGGGAAAATGTCCACTTGATGTAATGAATGGCAGCTCTCTATCAATGTAGATAAATGCAAGGTAAATACTATAACAGGAAGGAACCCGATAGTATCTGATTTCGAAACTAGTGCTGAACGTCTGGGTCCTGACATATAATTTGAATACTTATAGATAATGCAAGGATTCAGTAAGAAAAGAAAGAACAAGTGATATCTGCAGTAGAGTAAACAAGTGGTACATGTGTTAGAAGGGTTCTCAGAAAGTGCTTTGCATCTGTGACGGAAGTCGCTTACGAGGCACTAGTGTGACTAATTCTGTAGTTCAGGTCCAGTGTTGAGAGTCCTTATCAACGATGCAAGACTCGAATATCTAACGAAATCATATACGCTCCGCTGGGATTGTGACAGGTCGATGTGGCCAATACGAAAGCGTAAAAGAAACTCTCGGGATGCTTAATGGGAATTATTTTTAAGAGAGGTAACATTATTCTTACGAAACCCTGCTATGTGAATTTAAGAACGATAATTTGACATAGACCGTGGGGCAGTTCTATGGCCACCACCGTATTTCTCGTGTGTTGATCACGAGAAGGAGATAAAGGAGGTTAGCACGCGTACATACGCTTATAGACAGCAATTTTTCCCTCGCTTAATACACGATGCTAATAGGTCTTAAAATCATTATTATTGGTACACGGCTAGAATGTGAGTCTGTTGACCTCTGCCTGATCGTTGTTAATAATTAACTCATGAATTCTACCAATCGATAATCTTCCACTTGTGCTCTTTGTACATTATACCTCTACGCACGTTTGCCGTTGGAGTAGAACATGACTGCTGGAATTTACAACTTTGCCAAAAATGAGGGGGGTGTACTTCACAGGGCGAAAAGGTAGGGGGGATGAATGAAATATTGGAACCAGATCAGTCTCAGTAACAAAGGTAACCTGTGGATTAAATGTTCATGTACTGTGGCAAAAATTTCTCCAGAACTCCTAAAGTGATAACATAATGGGATGTTTTGAGAGGACAAGCGGAGGACTGTTGCCTAATCGTTGGATAAAGCATGCTAGCCACAGGGAATTGATGAAATACGTTTGACTTAAGCGATTAAACAATATGAGAACAACTGCCTTAGCGGCTGTCAGTTTATCGTGATCCTAACATAATCGGCAGTAAAGAAAAAATAAATAAAATAATATCAAAAAGAGAATTTGAAACAGTTTAACGCATCCAAGGCAGAAATTATTCATATAAATTCCACTGCCTTTGCAATAATTAGTCGCACCAATAACTAAGAAGCAGCAATAATGAAAACAACACTAATACACTATTATTGTCACAACTACTAATAGGAATTATAGTAATAGCAATACGATACAGATCGTTCAGCCTGCCTTACATCACTTGTTACCTTTTCAACTGACACACTCTGAACATAGCATTGGTGAGTGTCACATAGGTATACAAGCCTGCTTCAAAGGCTCTTAGTAAAAGCCAGCTGTTTGCTAGCCTTAGTATGTGAACGTCACGCTACGTTGAGAGCAGCCAATTGAAAACCTCACAAGCGGTAGCTCCAGACAGCACGAACTTTCCGTAGCTGGTGCTCCAGGAGAAGATGTGGGACAAGGCTTTCAGTTTTTGAACTTTTTTCTTTTGTGAGCTCGTACCTGTTATTTCTGTTTTTAATCGGCGCGGGGAAGTCAGCAAGGAAACTACCGAGAGGCTTGCTAGTAGATTTGGGAACCTTTTCGAGAAACCTTTCTATCAACCGCCGCGGAAAAAAACTGGAGTCGTACACATCACTTGTTTACGATATTTGCGGCCCATTGTGATAATGGAGACAGATGAGCATTGATATTTTGGATGGTCTTTCTCAGTTTGATTGACATTGCTCTCTTGTCTAATTGAATATAGCCAGTGTACATGTAGTATCTGTAGTGAAACAGAAATGACGACAAGTCACGGATATTTTTTGATAAGAGTAATGAACTTAATACAAATTTGTGGTCGGCGCTGACACTACATATTCCCTTTGCGACTTTGCAGGTCCAGACATTACGCACTGTTAGGGGAACGTCACGTTAGAGCGGAACAATTTAAGCTATCCTAAGATCGTCTGTTACTTTTCTAAAGCATATACTTGGTTACGAACTTTCTGGAACACTGATTAGTATTCGAATAGGTGGTTAATCGTCTTCAAATAGTCGGTTGTGGGCCAGATCTTCTAAGCACTTAGACAGCAGTAGAACAAAGCAGACGGGACGGCAGCTCTCCTGGTGTAGTGATTTGACAAGTCCCTATCCCCACGCCACCGGGAAAATGCTTGTGGTCAGTTTATGGTTGAAAATACTCGTTGTTGTCGGCAATAGTGTGTCAGTAGTAAGTTTCATCATTTGCGCTATAATTCCGTGGTATTCCGTAGTGGCTGATGCGACACTTTCTCCCATTATATCATCTATGGTGCTAGTGAGTAAAGTGAAGTACTGATTCCTCGGCAGGAGCAAGACGTTCAGCGTTAGCTTTTAATTTACTTGTCCATACAGTAAGCAGGCTTTCCCATTGGACAGATTGTTGGAATCTATTGTCAGTTAGTGTATGGTGTGTTTGAATTTTGCGCTTCTCTCAAAGTGATTGAATCGGCTTGGCATTTTACGTTCACTTCCTGTGGAGTTCGCACTGTAGATGATAAGGCGGCCAGGGCACTATCACACATCGTTCCGTGTGCTGTATTGCTGATGGATGTACGAGAGACTACCCAGTTCTTCACTTCACAGTGATACTATAAGATAAATTGAACAGACCTATATGTGCTGTATTGTGCATTATGTTCCCATGCAGAGCACACATTATTTACCTGAAACTATGTTTTAATGTTTCATTTATGCCATGTCATTTATTATAAAATTCAGGGAAGTTTTAGAACATTAATACATAAATCATAGAGTAATTGATATTTCTACGAGTTCTCTTGATTTATGGAAAACCATTGTAGTTTATAAATGGAACTTCACCTATAAATTTGCCTGGAGAAGTGTCCTGGGTAAATATTGCATTATTTAGATAATTTCCTTATACACGAGAGGCACCGAGTGAGGTGGCGCAGTGGTTAGCACACTGGACTAGCATTCGAGAAGGCGACTGTTCAAACCCGCGTCCGGCCATCCTGATTTAGGTTTTCCATGATTTCCCTAAATCTCTTCAGGTAAATTCCGGGATGGTTCCTTTGAAAGGGCACGGCCGACTTCCTTCCCCATCCTTCCCTAATCCGATGGGATCGATGACCTCACTGTTTGGTTTCCTCCCCCAAACCAACCAACCACGAGAGGTGATGAATTCTAATACGTGATTCCTTCGAGATGGCCATGTCCGATCCCCTCATCTATCCTCGTTGAGGCAGTGCTTCGTCTGAAATTTACCCCTTCATGTAACAACGGAATAAGCACAAAAAGTAAGCCGGCCGGAGTGGCCGAGCGGTTAAAGGCGCTACAGTCTGGAACCGCACGACCACTACGGTCGCAGGTTCGAATCCTGCCTCGGGCATGGATGTGTGTGATGTCCTTAGGTTAGTTAGGTTTATGTAGTTCTAAGTTCTAGGGGACTTATGACCACAGCAGTTGAGTCCCATAGTGCTCAGAGCCATTTGAACCATTTGAACCACAAAAAGTAGAGAACGAACTAGTGGAGGGTTGTAACAAAGGAATCCTTTGGGTCTTAGAAAGGACTGATAATTATTTTATTCCTTTTATACGGCACATACGGATGCAGGACACATGGAAAGAGATGGAGGAAACTATGTGGCAAAATTATCACACTATTCACAAATCTAATGGTGACTGTATAGTTTAAAAGTCTGACTGTTGATGTAGTGAGCGCAGACACTGTGTAATGTGAAACGTCCCCTTTGAACAATTATACACGACTGTGCTTAAACTGACACACAATATTTTGTTAGCGCAACGCAATCTGACTTTCAAAATTCCCTACAAAAGAATGGCCCTGACTAACATTAAACTATACCTTTCACAAATCACTTACCTCACAAAAATCTTCGCTGCTCAAGCTACTGCAATACAGCGAGCGCCACTACTGCCAGCTTGATATCATCATATATAAATATAGCAGTTCATGACAAATTACAAATCTCCGCCATCTCTCTCCCCACATCCACCACTGCTGGCGGCTCACCTCCCACTGCGCAACGCTACGCGCTGTTCACATCCAACTGCCGCTGCCCAACACTACAATGGCGAGTATTACAACAATGCAAAGCAGCCGCAGACTGCACACAGCACAGCCAGTGATTTTCATACAGAGGTGGCGTTACCAATAAAAAAACCTAAACAGCCTACTTACATAGAGAAAACATAAACAGCCTACTTACATAGCCCCCATGCTCGCCACAAAAAATTTTACAAATTGGTTTGGGCAGTGCCCAATACAGATTTGAAAAAATTTTTCAT
The DNA here is from genome assembly GCF_023864345.2 of Schistocerca serialis cubense. Classification (NCBI taxonomy): domain Eukaryota; kingdom Metazoa; phylum Arthropoda; class Insecta; order Orthoptera; family Acrididae; genus Schistocerca; species Schistocerca serialis. Next base: position 789,913,464 of record NC_064639.1, on the reverse strand, counting down.
AATTACAATAACAAAGATATCAAATGCACACACTTATTGATACAATGTTGGTCAAAAGCTAAAATTTTGTCACAGTCCATAAAGACAGTCCTGATTCATCACAGTAAAATTACAGTGTTTTTCTTTTTTTTCAAAGTCTGAGCAGTAAAAGAAAATGCACACAGAAGTAGTGAATTTCCATGCTGTCTTGAAGAATTAGTGTTGTCCTTCCAATGGAAAGACAGTGCTGACTCTTGACATGCAGACAGGTAATGCGCCACAACAGAGCAAACCCACAGCAGAGTCAGTCGAAGTTTTGAAGAATATTGGTAGGTAGGTCATCACAGAGCAGACCCACTGTAGTCCTGGTAGAGATAATGGTATTGGTGGGTCATCAAAGATGCAGACCCACTGTAGTCCTTGTAGAGACGGCCAGCAGCCATCTGTTGCAAATGTGCAGGTGCACAATCACCATCGAAGAGTCTTGCGGACAATATAGCAAGTCCATAAACCACCACTTGTGCACTCACAAAGTTTCTGGAATTGTCCTTAGATCCAGCAATGCTGTTATCCAGTCCCTTGCTGAATCATTAACACACATGCAAACACTATCAGTCCCTACTTCTCACATATTGTCCATATACTATGACCAACGGAAATGTGTGCAGTGAAATGAATGCTTACAAGTTACTTGGTTTGATAAACTGGTGTCAATTACAATTTTATAACATGACAATACAATAACAAAGGTACAGAATACATCATTAAAGAATATAACAATACAGATAACATTTGTAGTACAGGCTTTACAAAAGAATAGAAATAGACATATACATCAATGTTACAGGAATTATGAGATAAGTAGATACATAAAAGATCAGAATAACTTTTGGAACATCAACTTTACACATGAGCATTAAAACAAAACAGAATAAATAATGTCTAAGCATATTTACAAGGTAAATAACATATTATTAATGCAAATTATATTTGAGGATAACAGTATTCCTCATCATAGTGAATGTAGCTTAGTATTAGAAAAATTCTACAATATAAGTCTTATCAGATAAACATATAAATACAGGAAAAACATAAATACCCAAGGGTACACAAACATATAGTGGAATAATTCCAATAGGAAAGGACAGGGTTCGTTTTCAGTGTAACATTTGGTACTGCAGTCCAACCCAAAACTTCATATATCTTTCCTCTTATTTCATCCTTTGTTTCCACCAAAAAAATTCTATCTAAGCATGCTTTCTGTATTTTGTTCACATCCTCTGTCAATAATAGTTTTTCTCCACTGTACAGTATCCTATTTCTTATAAATTTATAATAGTTAGTTTCTTATATAGTCTACCCCCTCTTAAGCTAACTTAAATCTACTGAGCTCAGATGCTAAACTAAGGGACGAGGCAATGCAGCAGCACATAAAACAATTAATATAACCAGCAATAAAAAAATGGAAAATCGCAAAGCAAGCTACAGTAAATCTAAATTACCAAGCAATTCAACATTACAACTAATATGAGGCAATGCGCAGCAAACAAAAAAATAAATCTGGCTTAGCAGAGTAACACAAATTAAAGTTCAGTAGCACTATGCCTGGCAAACAGCAGCTTATATCTAAACATGACATAGCTCAAGCAGAAAAAATATTACAATAAAAATAACAATGCAGATAAGGAAAATGTATAATCACATCTTAATGTCTAAGTAATTAAAGTGGTGCACCACAACAACTTATTGTAAAAAAAATATTACCATGTACTTGAAAAGAAAATTGTGTGTCCAGTTACTGTTACTAGTCCCTTCTTATTGTTCTTTCCTTTCCAAGTGCTCCTTTTTTTAAAGAATGTGGATCACAAAATTATTATTTAATAGATCTGTTGACAGAAAGTGTTCACATTAGCAAATGCATTTAATTTTATTTTATGAAACCAATGCTGCAACACAGCTGGAAAACAGATGTCAAATGAAATAAGCAATTACGCAAACCAAAGCATAAAAATATCATTCAATAGTCATGTGGCATTTCGTAAGTCAGTAGCTCTCAACTCTCGTAGAAAGACACTTGTCATAATCAGGTTTGCAGATGTAAGAATATTTCCCATCAGTTTATAAGCATTTCAGTAAGTAGCAGAAAGTAGGCGCTCCACAATATAATCGTATGTTTCCAAGTAATGAGCGTGTCTTATTTGCGATGCTTTCCACAAAGGAATGTCAATAGCGAGGTTAATGGTCTCTTTTTTTTTCTCCACCTGCGCCTCTGAAAGGCTAATGGCTTTTTTTTTTTTCGGGCGGCTGTCGCCCAGGTGGGTGCCCGTGACGCATTACGTGCAGGTGGTCACTTAACTTTCTTATGGAAATATTTACGACAGCAGTTTCCGCTACAGTGACAGTCTCACATAAGAATATTTCACAGGTCAAGAATTAGCGTTGCAAATCTGTAGAAAGAAAATCCTATAAATATAAGTGTCCAAATAAAATATTCGTCAGCATTGTGATACAGTCACGAATTTACGCGCATTTCATAACTCTTAAAGTACGATTCTTGGTTTCCAACATACTTCTTATTCCTCATATACGGTAGCATCATCTTATTGATCATAAGCATATCTCAACAGCATAGTACACATCGTCGTCGTAATAATAACATCATAACACCTCAGTCAAATCTCAAAAACGTCGTAGCTTTCTGCAATAATTTCAAAACCTAAAAAAATTCTCTGCTCATTTCAATAGTGTCATCTACCTCAAACGTACTTTAAAATCATGCTCCCTTACCAAATACATCATTCAAAGCTCTCATAGTATCACAATGATTCCGAAAAAAAAAATATGAACAGTTTACGAAGTACAGACAAAATACAGTTTCATAAGTGTGAAGTTACCCAACTGTGTATTGCGTAAACATGTGTCACTGATGTAGTAAAAAAATGTTTATCTCTCAGTTAAATGATCAGATAGCTGTGTAATTTGTGTGTTAGAGAAATATGGTACTGATGTGTAAAGTTGTATAAGCAAATACCATATTAGCTAGGGTTCCTTGTGGTTGCCACACACATGGTACACAAAGTAAGCGTGTACCTCCCTGAGGATTAATGTAATTATACCCTCAGGTGTTACAGATTACAGCAAAGGAATGAAATGTATCACGGAAAAACTTCGTATCATTGTACTTCAAATATCTTTAAAAATAAATGTTTTAAGTACAAAATTAATCACTCAAATGCGTGTCCTGTAGCGCTAAATGTGCGTCTTGCTGTAAGATAATTCTGTGGAAGTGTCGTAATTATCGTCCTCCGAAAGCTAAGTTCTGCAGAAGTCAATGTACTTACCTCATGATAAACAAAAGTGAAATGCTTTGCGTATAGATATCGTAGTTATTATGCTTATTGGCGTGATGAAGAAAGTACTGTACTGTAACGTATTGTTGAGCTACAGAAAAGGCTGTCTCATTGTAGCTATACCACAAAAGTTACTACCAAAACATGTTTTACTTTCCAGAAGAATTCAGAAAACCTGTGCAGATATAAAACAGATACACCGCAAAAACAACATTGTAAATTGTCACTCATTAGTAGCGTCGTGATAAAAATCGTGTAGCTGTCACATAAACTAACCTCTGTGTCATCTGGTATCTCTCAGAAAGCACTTTAAATTCAGAATGTATTTTCAAATAAACCAAAATGTTGCATTAAAATCTCATTAGCAGTACTGGTAAATATTCTAAGTACGTAAGCCTTATAGTCGTTACATGATCGTGCAACTAACAAGCAAGAATGTACACACACAATAACACTGTGACGTCTGTTCACTATAACAATGCATTAGTAATTTCTGTTTAAATAAGTTCTCTTGGTTCTTGATTGGATATTTAACTTCAAACATTGTTGTATGTTAACAGATTCTAAGTCTGACAAAGCATATTAGTAATGTGAAGCGAAAAATTTTATGACAAAGACTAAGTTAAAAAGCAGATTATCTCTCAATAAGCGGTTTTACATGTGAAGGGTGGTGCAATCCTTTACTCTTCATAGTACTCAGAGTTTGAACTTGAATGCAATTGTCACGCGGCATACGTCGGTAAAGAATACTGGGATTTTTCTCAAAGTTAGCGTCTATATTATTTTTCGCAGAGCCAGCCGGCGCACGCGGATGCCTGCGGTGCGAGTCATTGTCTGTTCCTTTGTTGGCGCGCGTCGTTATTGGGATTAGGAGACCTAACTTCTACAAATTCACCTTGCCGAGAGGGCCCAAGCTCTGTTCCGCCAGTTCTGATGAAATTCACGTCTGTCGGTACGAACATATCGTCTGTCGTCATGTCGGTAGATTCCATAGTTTCTTTCTTGTCGGTCAAATGGTGGAGAATTTCTCCCTGAATCGTAACTGCGCGCTGGTCCGTTGCGTCTAAAGTTATTCTGTCTCCCTTGATAGTATTTATTTTGGTTCCCATATTGTCTGTTTCTCTTATTGTCTCTGCGATAGTCATTACCACGGAGAGGTGATCTTTCCCTGTAGTTATTACTACTCTGCCAACGGTTGTCATACGGGTGGTGTCTGTTTTGGTCACGATTTGTGTTGTGAGAATAGCCTTGTCGTGTCAAGTTATTACTTCTTTCATCGCGGAATTGCGACGGATGTGACCTGTAATTGTTGTGCTCCTGGTTTCGCGTTCCGCGATTGTCAGCGTCAATTTCTAATTCTTGTAAGAGTCCCTGAAATGCTTCAATGTCGTCTTTGCAACGTCCTGCCAAAATAATATGTCGTAAATGTTCAGGCAGTTTGATTAAGCAAATGCGGATGAGTTCTGAGGGGCTGTATGGGTTTGAAAGATACTGATTCTTATGCAACATGTCTTCAAAATATTTCATAAGACTGGAAAATTCAGATTGTTCGAAACGTTTCATCATTATGATGCTATGTTTTACTCGGTCTTGTGTGGCTTGAGACCAATATGCTGAGAGGAAGGCATGGTAAAACTCTCCTTCACTGTGGCAATCGTGAATTACCGATCGCATTCTTACAGCTGGTTCATTCTCGAAGTAGCCACACATAAATTCTAATCTGTGTTCTAACGACCAGTTGGGAGGAAAACAATGCGAGAATTGATGGAGCCATGCTTGTGGATGAATGTCGTTGCCAGAATTCTTAAATGTTTTGAATTTACGTGTAGTAATGAACAGCTTATAGTCAAAATCATCATGTCGGCGAGTCGCATATCGGTCATTGTTAGGTTGTGTCGGCCGTTCCATCTCAAAATTCGGCGTACCTTGCCAACTTCTTTCACAATTTCCGAAGTGCCCTGTGTTGTTATTTTGTGTCTGTTCCGTATTTCTATGCCCCTCTTCCCGTACTGGAGCGCGAGTGTCCTCTGAAATATGTAATTCTTGTATTACTTGTGCCAAATGATCTTGTACTTCCCGGATTTCTCTTTTGTACTGTGTATTGATTTGATTTTGATTTTGTTTGAATTTTCTAATTTGTTCATACTCTTCTGTGTCAGTGAAGGCTACAGGTCTTGTGTCATTCAGATCATCATCTACCTTTGTAGATAAGTTAGTGACCTGATCCGAAAGTTCGGCTACTTTCTCCGATAGTGTACTTATTTCTTCAGTGTGTTTTTCTGAACCAAGTTTCAGAGTATCTACTGTATCCTTAAAGTTTTCCTGAGTTTTTGCAAGTTGCGTAACCGAATCGGTAGATGCAACTGAGTCAAATTTAGCTTGCAAGGTCTCATGATTTTCATGAACAATAATTTGCAATTCTTTTATGGCTGCTTCGTGATTCTGTAATGCATTTTCATGCCCCGAAAAAATAGGTTGAAAATGCTCACAAATTTGTGTTTTTACGTCATTACAGACTTTTTGACATTTCGATTCAATGTTATGTAACTCAGTAGTTAAATCTTCACGTGTTTGTTCAAGTGTTTGTTCCAATGAGTCTAACTTTTTAAGATTTTGTTCCACTGTGTCTAACTTTTGAAGCTTTTGCTGTGTTTGTCTCTGATTTTGTTCCATTGTGTCTAACAGTTGCTGTGTTTGTCTCTGATGTTGTTCCATTGTGTCTAACTTTTCAAGCTTTTGTCCCATTTGTTGCATTAATTGTAATAACAATGCAATGGTGTCTGAAACATGTTCCTCAGTGCTTTTCGGCAGTGAAGTTGCACCGGCAACATTCACATTTTGACAAGTGGAAAATGTGTCTTGACTCATTTGAGAAAACGGTGGGAACCCAAAACCTGAGTCTGCAATATTTGCAATATTGTGTTCTGTCATTCCCGATTCCTGAGGCGAGCTGTTGCCGACCAATCGATCGATAACGCTTCCCTGTTCACAACCTGTTTCACTGTCTACACCATTGTTTGCCGCCCGCTCCATTTCCCCATGCGCAATTACCAAATTACTACTTTGAACATTAGTTAATTCATTACTCTGCGGCGCTAACACACTGCTTTCGTCTTCACTGTCATTTCTCAGTTTACTTTGGAGCCTAGTATTACGTTTTTCACACGCCATTATTGTCACAGTATTTCACACGATAACACAGAAAAGCGCAATTTGAAGAGCAAAATAAATTAACATAGCAATGGAAATAATGTCTACTTAATTGCCAGCGCAGCTGCGAAATACTTGGTGCAAATCTACATGCATGCCACAACTGTTTTACTGTACAACAATGAAAAACTACAACTACAAAGGATTCTCTCTATAATTACGCGCTAGCAATAAACAATAGCTACACTAATTACACAAACTACAAGAAAAAAATCAGAAGATTCCAGTGAGGTATCCTAGGCTAAGGGTCGACATATGAAACGTCCCCTTTGAACAATTATACACGACTGTGCTTAAACTGACACCCAATATTTTGTTAGCGCAACGCAATCTGACTTTCAAAATTCCCTACAAAAGAATGGCCCTGACTAACATTAAACTATACCTTTCACAAATCACTTACCTCACAAAAATCTTCGCTGCTCAAGCTACTGCAATACAGCGAGCACCACTACTGCCAGCTTGATATCATCATATATAAATATAGCAGTTCATGACAAATTACAAATCTCCGCCATCTCTCTCCCCACATCCACCACTGCTGGCGGCTCACCTCCCACTGCGCAACGCTACGCGCTGTTCACATCCAACTGCCGCTGCCCAACACTACAATGGCGAGTATTACAACAATGCAAAGCAGCCGCAGACTGCACACAGCACAGCCAGTGATTTTCATACAGAGGTGGCGTTACCAATAAAAAAACCTAAACAGCCTACTTACATAGAGAAAACATAAACAGCCTACTTACAAATGGAATGGAGCAAAGAAACAGCCAGTTTTGTGTCAGGTGCTGTGAAAGCACTGGTGTTGTGACCAGACGAAACTACTTTCGTCTGAGAATAACTGTGGGTTCCTTGATTGCTTTGGGAGAAGGCTTCTCGAATTAGAACACATGAGATGTTATTTCACTGTATTGCGTAAACCACTCGCTGAGTGGCAGTCAAGGGTTGAGCTTGCTCCTCTTACTCGCGCACTGTCAGCCATAGGCCCCGCTTGCACGGGAGACAAAACAGGAGTGTTTTCGGCTGCGCTTTTATTAAAGCCCAGACGATCACTCACGTCGAGTTGCTTTGGCACCAGCGGCTGGGGCAACAGCTTGTTGGCAAATTGTCGTTGTGTTTTGCTTGCTGTTGGTTGGCGCGGCCTGGTGCGTGTCGTGGACCGGTTTTCCGGCTATTTCGGGCGTCTGTTGCTGCCGCAGGTACTTCACCTGCTCCTCCGAGGCGTAGGGCATTTCCCAAGTCAGGGCCTGGTCACTGGCCAGTCACCCGCGCTTGGTAGGCTGATAGGGTCGGTGTTGTTGCTGGATAGGTATGACGGTGACAACGAAGGCAACACCCGACACCCCCTTGGCGGCTTGTCTCCCATTCGGCGTCCTGACATGGATCCCTCCAAGATAGTAGGAGGGAGAGTCGTTCCCCAAGCGGGAGGCTCTCTAATCACAATTATTCACACTGTAGACGGTGACACCAAGCAGAACTCTGCTCCACCACCACCATTACCACCACCATCACCACCACCACCACATACACCAATACGTTTGGTGAGCTCACCACCGTCAACCTAGGGACTTTCCCTCCCCGCCAAAGCCTTGCCCCCCCCCCCCCTGCTCAACTCCCCCCAGAGAGGAAAGCCAGGAATAATCCTCCACAACGCAGGGAGAGGAACATCCTCCCTAAAGAGACCTCCACATCCAGACTGCAGTCCCTGGATAGGGAAAGGACCTCCCTGAAGAGAAATCGTAGCGCTAGGGACGCCGACAGTCCGAAGGAGCTGCGTAAGAGCAAATCGGAAGACTCATTGGCGGTCTCCCCATCGGCAAAAAGAGGGGCGCAGGAAACTGCCCCCTTAGACATGCCTGCCGGCTGCGGTGGTCTCGCGGTTCTAGGCGCGCAGTCCGGAACCGCCCGACTGCTACGGTCGCAGGTTCGAATCCTGCCTCGGGCATGGATGTGTGTGATGTCCTTAGGTTAGTTCGGTTTAAGTAGTTCTAAGTTCTAGGGGACTGATGACCACAGCTGTTAAGTCCCATAGGCCGGCCGCTGGTGGCCGAGGGGTTCTGGCGCTACAGTCTGGAACCGCGAGACCGCTACGGTCGCAGGTTCGAATCCTGCCTCGGGCATGGATGTGTGTGATGTTCTTAGGTTAGTTAGGTTTAAGTAGTTCTAAGTTCTAGGGGACTAATGACCTCAGCAGTTGAGCCCCATAGTGCTCAGAGCCATTTGAACCAAGTCCCATAGTGCTCAGAGCCATTTGAACCATTTTTTAGACATGCCGATGGTGGAAGAAACAGTTAGAGAGAACGAAATAGTCCTCCCAGGTGACATCCCGAGCGACGAACCGCCCTTCGAACAAGCCAGAAGGACGGTTCGCCGCTCCTCATTCCAGGAGCATCTGCCCCCCCCCCCCTCCCCCAATAGAAAGCAGAAATCGGTTCGAACCGATTGACCCGCAAGCAGCCCCCCCAGTACGACCACCGGTCAAAGCGGGAGCAAAAAAACTCAAAATACCGCCGATAATAGCGGAGTGCCCAGAGTCCTATAAGGCCCTCGAAGATTTGCTGAAAAACTCTCTCGGAAACGGAGAATTTAGCACAAAATCGGGAGGCGGCGACAAAGTAAAAATTTTCGTCAAAACATCTGAGGAGTACAGGAAGGAAAGGGATGTCTTGCAAGAACAAAACATCCCTTACCACACCTTTAGGTTAGTAGATGAAAAGCCTATTAAGGCAGTAATCAGAGGTACCCTGAAAAAGATGTCCCATGAGGAGGTCAAGGAAGAGCTTGCAGGACAGGGTTTTGACGTGACAACGGTCACACACGTTAGGAAAAACTGGTCCCTGACACTAGTGATACTAAGAGACACTCCTCAGAATAGGAAGATATTCCAGGTAAAAAAAAATCATATCACTTGACGTAACTGTCGAGAAGCTACGACAGAAAAACAAGTATAGGGAATGCTACAACTGCCAGGGAGTGAATCACGTAGCTAGGGACTGTACAATGCCCCCACATTGCGTGCGCTGTGCAGGAAACCACCAATCCAGAGATTGCCCCAAAAAAGAGGATGGAGGGGAACCAGTCTGCTATAACTGTAAGGGCCCACACCCAGCCAGCTATGGCGGATGCCCCACCATCCTAAGAGCAATAGAAAAGCAGCAGGCTCACACAGCGCAGCAACAGCCACAGAAAGATAGGAAGGGCAGGAGAAACGGTTGGAGGGGCCAACCCCAGCCAACCGAACAGAACAGGAAAGAGCGGATGTTGCGAGAGACTGTCGCTCCAACCCGCCGCCACACAAGTGTAGTTGACGGGCGCCAATGTTCTCGCATATTGAGCCCAACCAACTACACCCCAGAACAAGCCAGTACCGATCCGACTGGCCCTCTCACCGTCGACAGGCACCAAACCACAAACCCGGAAGGACCTGCGCCCGCCAGCCAGCCACGGGTTGCAGAAGGCATGATAAGCGGACCACTGAACAAAGGGTAATCTTGCTACACCGCCGCCAGTGGCCGGCAAACATGCACAGCCAAACTCCCGCAAACCAAGGCGATATTGCACTGCTAGCCAGTTCTATGAACCAGCTCATGGGGGCAGTCACGACGACACTCTCCATGATGCAGCAGCTAACAGCGCAATTCGCCGAAATATCAGCCACAATGGCAAAAATGTCCTCGCAATTAGCTGCGAAAATTACCGAAACCCCCAACACCCCGCACCATGGATAGACGCCTACATATCCAAGGGCTAACCATCTGCGTCTTCAACGCTGAAGGTATTCACAAACAGGTACAGGAATTTAAGCAATTCCTGAAAGACGAGGACATAGACGTGTGTTTGATGTCGGAGACCCACCTCAAACCGGGGGTGAGAGCTTCGGCACCAAACTACGCAAGCTGCCGCAAGGATAGGCAAAAACACGGAGGCGGGGTTGCACTCTACGTAAAACGAGGCATCCCCCACCATCAGTTAATTCTCCCTGACACACAGTCAATAGAGGCGGTAGCCATAGAAATCCAAACTGCCACCGGCCCCCTCACGCTAGTGACAGTCTATAAGCAACCAAGTGTCATCCTCCACGAACCCGACATAGTGGCACTAACCCAGCTACGAGGCAAACTTCTAACTGGGGGAGACCTCAATAAATGCGAAACACTCTGACTGGAATTCCAGGCGAACCAACAGAGCTGGCCGCCAGTTACAGAGACTCGCGCGCACCCACCAACTCAATGTGTGGGCTCCCGAAGAACCCACACACTTCCCTCGAAACGGAGCACGCCCAGACGTTATAGACATAGCTATAACGAAAAGGATTACGGGCTTTGTGTCCGCGAGTTCGCTGAACAAAATGTCATTCGACCACAATCCCGTACTCTTTGAAGTAGACGTGGGCTAATGGCTTGCGATCCAGAACGGACACCCATCGTTCAAACGAACGAACTGGGAACAGTTCTGAGACGGACTAACGGAAGACATTGCCCACACCCCGCCTCCGAACAGAGACAACACAGAACAGGCCCTCAAACACCTGACTCGAACGATCCTGCAAGCAGCGGAAGCGGCCACCCCGAGGCCCCCCGAAAGTGCACCCGAAAGTAGGCAATTCCCCCCGCATCTGCTTGCGCAAATACGACACAAAAATAGGATCGCTAGAGAATGGAAAATAACCCGAAATCCAGGTACTAGGAGACTACTAAATAGATTGCAACGAGAGCTGAGAGCAGCGCTCGATGAGCATAGAAATAACGAATGGTCTGCTCGTCTGTCCGCCCTTAAGGTGGAGGACAACAGCTTGTGGCAGGCAACTAAACAATTTACTAAAAGACGCGCAAAAATTCCGCCTTTGCACGGCGAGAGCGGCCTCGCGTTTAGCGCTGCTGACAAGGCAAACGCACTCGCAGACGTCTTTGAAAGACAATTCCAACCGGCAGAGGCACAGGATAGGGCCCACGAAGCCGTAGTCAGAAGACAACTCAGGGTCTTCCTCGCAGCAGAAGACGATGAAGATGACGCACTGCCACCCTTCTCAGTAGAAGACGTAGTAGGCGCCATAAAAGCATTACCCACAAAAAAAGCGCCTGGCCACGACGTGCTCACAAATTAAATATTAAAGAACCTACCGCCTGTTGCAATCGAGCTCCTAACGGACATCTTTAACGAGATCACGCGATCGCGCAGATTTCCAAAAGCGTGGAAACACGCGGAAGTAATCGCGATCGCGAAACCTTGTAAGGACCCCCTTTCCCGCAAAACTATAGGCGCCCGCATCTCGTGGTCGTGCGGTAGTGTTCTCGCTTCCCACGCCCGGGTTCCCGGGTTCGATTCCCGGCGGGGTCAGGGATTTTCTCTGCCTCGTGATGGCTGGGTGTTGTGTGCTGTCCTTAGGTTAGTTAGGTTTAAGTAGTTCTAAGTTCTAGGGGACTGATGACCATAGATGTTAAGTCCCATAGTGCTCAGAGCCAAAACTATAGGCCACTTAGTCTTCTCCCTACCTTGAGCAAGCTATATGAACGCCTTCTGTTGTTCCCTATTCAGCAGCACCTCACTAGGGGACAGATAATACCGAAAGAGCAGTTTGGCTTCCAAAGAAACCACTCTGCAACACAACAGCTGATGAGGATGGTAGAGGCCGCTACCCTAGCACACAGCTACAAAGGCTACTGTGGAATGGTTGTGCTAGATGTAGCAAAAGCCTTCGATACGGTCTGGCACATAGGTATACTGTGTAAGCTATATACCCAAGGTTTCCCTGGGGCATTGCTCAAACTAATAAGAAGCTACCTCACACGACGAACTTTTGTAGTCAAAATCGACAACAAATGTTCCTCCAAAAGGGACATACGAGCGGGAGTACCCCAGGGATCGGTATTAGGGCCCACCCTGTACAACTGCTACACAGCAGACACCCCCACAGCCCAACATGTTAAAAATGAACAGTTCGCGGACGACACCGCCTTCATCTCTCTCAGTGTGAATCGCAACGTCGCTACCGCGCGCCTCCAGTGCATCTTAAACAAGACGGAAGCGTGGCCAAAAAGTGGCGGATCACGCTCAATGCCGACAAGACCCAAGCGATAATGTCGACGAAAAAGCTAGGGAAAAGACCTCCCAGATACAGACCTCCCTCTGTGCTGACATTCCAAGGCAGGAATCTACCATGGAGGAACTCTGCGCAATACCTCGGGGTCACGCTAGATAAACGACTCACTTGGCAAACACATATAGCCAATCTGAGGAAAAAAGCAAGCACCAGGCTGCAGGTTCTATATTCAATCTTAAACGCCAGTAGCGGCCTTTCCGGCGACCTAGGAATCAGGGTCAGGCCCATCTTAGAATATGCGTGCCCAGTGTGGGGCTAGCAGCAAAATACCACCTGAAGAAGCTCCAAACCATACAAAATAGGGCACTTAAAAGAGCCATACACGTGGACACTCGGTTTCCTACAAACGACCTCCATGACATAACAGGTCTAAAACCACTAAGAGAGCGCTTCAAAGAACTCTCCATAGCATTCTACAGGCAGGCCCACCGCTCACAAAATGAGCTCATCAGCGGTCTAGGGCAATATGACTCACAACAGTTTAGGTGTAAGAGACCAAAAATAATTACACTAAACGACAATTAAAAACATGAAAACCCCATATATATATATATATATATATATATATATATATATATATATACGCAAATACATAAAAAAATTACATAAAAATAAATGTTAAAAAACGCACAAAACACCCTAAAAACAAAAAACAAAAAGTAATTAAAAAAAACAAAAAAATACAAGAAAACCGTCAATCTGCCCCACAGATCACACAAAAAATCGTGTTCACTGCACACACAGGACATATCTAAAATAGGCCAACATTAGTAACACAAACTCCACTCTAGGCAGGAGGAAATGTCTACAGACAATACCCTCCACAAAAACCGGCTCTCAAACATGAGGCCAAATATTACTGAAAGCAGCAGCAGCGTAAACGAATAAAAGATAACTTTCACACAGCACTTTACCAAAGGATTTCCTGATAACTAACAGCTGTCACTGATTATGAATTCATCTCTTGATGCATAGATTAACAATTTCTTCTGCTGAGGAACAATGTTCGACATTTGCAACAGTAGAAGTTCACCAGAAACTTCAACAACTTGTTGATCCTACATTAAGATGAGGACCGCCGTAGCTGAGATCACGAACTGGCCAGAGTTCTTGCACGCTACACACTACACTGACCACAGTGTGAGGGCGCTGCCGTGCTGAGAGGAGAGGTGTTCTCTTCAGGAGCGCCTCCCGTGCTTTGCGGACTGCAGCGAGACATCGCTAACATCTGTGACTGGCGTGGCACGCAATCTCTGGGCGATATCAGAATTGGAAATTGGTATGCAGGAAAATACTGGGAGAAGACGGCTCGCCAGGCTTGGGGGAAGCGACAAAAAGTCATAACAGACTTTTGTAAAAAGATGGAGGGATGCGCAGCGGAGAAACTCCCTTGATGAGCTGGCGCCCGTGGTACAGCGAGCAACGGACCAGGCTGGCCATGCCATCTTAAGTACTGTTACTCGCCAGGAAACAATATCAACGAACCACAGAAGTGCATTTGAGATGTGTGTGCGCTCTTTGCTATAAATAGCATATAAAATGTTCAAGATATATAGCGGAAGAAGAAATGTCACCCACCAGATCATCTGCATAGAATAACTACTTTTCTAAGCCGTAGGTACTATAAAAATAATATTTAAAACTCGTATATCAGTTACCTTGCTCGATTGGTGTTGGGCATCCCACTCCAGGATGGGTTTGTGGCATAACCATTCTAGCACAAATAATTACCGTAGAATTTAACTTGTGCTTCCTACAAGCATATGATTATTGTGTTGTAAATGGAGCGTGATTGTCGTAATAAAATCAAGTCTTCTCTTAATTCAGCTACCTTCATTCCGGGCTGGGACCCAGCGGCGTTCCTGGAGTTTTGTTGATTGCTGTAGATGTTTTTGCACCCGTTGCAAGCAGAGGTTTGGGTGTATCCACTACGCATCAGGACACAGAGGTGAAAATACAGGCTGGGAAAGTTGAACTGGAGTATTACAAAACTGCTATTTGTCCGCTGAATTCCGCAGCCCTCCCCCTCCTCCCACCTCACCGTCTCAAAATGCTACTGCCAACGTATATGCTATCGCACCTGCAAGGTGGCTTACAGAGTTACATGATGTAGTAGATGATGTATTTGTATATGAGAGAAGGAAAACGACGAGAATGAGACATAGATTCGTCAACTTCTCGTTTTGAATACTATTATAATGGATAGAGGGCTTAATTCCGTCAGCAGACATTTATACATTGCCACAGGCCCAAATTCCTTAGAGACTGCTGGACAACTTGGTATGTACTCATATAGTGTCTGAGTATAAGAAATTGTAGGCTACAAAATTTCAATTGTCTTTCCTGGTCAAACAATAGTGTCAACAACTTCTTGTGTCCAAACGTTTACAACTCGGAGCGTCGATCCGGGGGTACGCGGGTTCTACTGCTAGTGGTGGTAATCATTTTCACTGTCAGTATTGCCGGCCGCGGTGGCCGTGCGGTTCCAGGGGCTGCAGTCCGGAACCGCGCTGCTGCTACGGTCGCAGGTTCGAATCCTGCCTCGGGCATGGATGTGTGTGACGTCCTTAGGTTAGTTAGGTTTAAGTAGTTCTAAGTTCCAGGGGACTGATGACCTATGATGTTAAGTCCCATAGTGCTGAGAGCAATATGAACCATTTCGAACTGCCAGTATTTGGCCAGCAGGGGAGGGAGAGGTGGTGGTGTAAAGTTCCTGATCCCCAGACTTTGCACTGATGTCCTAATTTGAATTCCAGACGCATCCAGTGTATCTCATGAAGTTAGGGCGTGTGACACTCTTGATGGTGATACGTCCGTGGGATGGGAACATTATGCTTGGCAACCACCTTGGTGCTATTCGCAAGGAATAGGCTATCTGCCGGCACTGGGTTACACCCTCTCGCTTGTCACGTCATCATCAAACACATACACTCGACTCCAGACACACACACACACACACACACACGCACACACACACACACACACACACACATATATATATATATATGCGCGTGCACGCACACACACACACACACACACACACACACACACACACACACACACACAGACACGCAGTACATACATGTAGTTTTACTGTGGAGCACCCTGCAACTAAATAAACAAAAAAAATAAACTGGGAGCGTTAGCCACAGCGTTACTTATACATGTGGACAGGATCAGCTATGTAGGCGAGTACCAAAAGTAGTCATCTAGAAAGAGTATGTATGACATGGTTACAAAAACAACTTTGACAAGTACTATATTTGAGCGACTATTTATTGAGGTGCGCTAATGTATAGTAGTGGGTATAAAAGTTTGTACATAATGGCTATGAGAATGCATTGTGGTCGGATAAGCGTTTAGCCGTGATAAGCCTTCCCGTAGGCCAGCGCAGGGGCGGCAGCGTAGGCGGGAGCGGCGGCCACGACGGGGGCGGGGTGAGCACCGCCCTCCCTGTGCACGACGGCGTTGAAGCCGTTGACGGGGTCGGCCGTGTAGTCGACGGTGCGGATGGAGCCGTCGGGTTCGGCGACGCTGTAGCTGCCCTGGACGACGTCTCCGCTGCGGGTTTCGTGCTGCGCCTTGGAGTCACCGGTGAGGGCGTCCTGGACGTTGTAGGCGTAGCTATACTGGGGGTTGGGGTCGTACTCAGCGGCCACGGCGGCGGGGGCGGCGTACGCCCTGGCGTAGGGGGCAGCGTAGGCGCGCGCGGCGTAGGCCGGGCCGGCGGGGGCGACCACGGCGGGGGCGCCGAGGTAGCCGGCGTGGGCCACGGCCACGAGGGCGGCGAGGACGATCAGCTGCGGACAGGGAAGACCAGCTTGAATCGCACTGCCAATTTCATCACCCTTAGAGGTAAAAAGAGGAATGCGCTCATCAGCCCAAAGGTTAGTTTGAACACTGTACTACTTAACTGAGTACCGTTCTAGTGAATCTGGTATTTTGTTCTCTTCCTCCGACCTTTGAGGTTATTTACCCAGTCATTTGTAAGAGGCTATGGCTGTATTCGGAAGGACAACGGTTCAAATCCTGTCCGGCCGTCCTGACTTAGGCTTCTCTTGATTTCCCAAAATCGCTTCAGGCAAATGCCAGGATGGTTCCTTTGAAAGGACACGTCAGATTTCCTTCCGCATACTTCCCTAATCCGAGCTTGTGCTCCGTCTCTAATGAGCGCGTTGTCGACTGGACGTTTTAAACACTAATCGCCTTCTCCTCCTCCTCCAGTTATAAGAGGGCCTGCTGGTTAAGGTGGAGCGTGAATCACACTGCATCTGCGCGTTTTTCACATAAATAAACATTGCCAGGGGTAAAAGATATGGTAAGTGAAAGATGAAGGTCCTAAAACTTACCGTGGATCGAAACCGGCACCTTTGGATCTACAGTCTAAGACTACACCACTATACTACCGAGCCACACGAATGTTAGGGCCTACAAATAAACTGTTGTCTGACAGTGGCTAACTCAGTTTCCTACTAATACCGGCAAGTCCTATAAAGGGTGTACTGACATAATACGTGGAAGACGAATTGTTCTTTACTTATTTTCTGTACAGCAACCACACTATCTATGTGAACTTTAGCTTCGTCCCACGTACTGCCTCAATATACTGTGTATGAGACTGACATCTGATGCATTAGTAAAGTTTACGCTCGCCACCATGAACAGCTTGAGACTTCAACACTATAAACCAAGAGCTGCTATTCTGTCTTGCCACGGCTGAAGTAATACATTTTCACGATAGGTATCTCGTTCCCAGTACGCACTGTCATAATCTGAGAAATGTCTCTCCTACTTAAATTGTACAACCTGTTGAGCACGCAGCCATCCTCCCTAGCTTTGACTCGTCGCCTCTCCTCTCCGGACAGCGCGTAAATGAAATTCCCGAATCTATATACAGCACGAACACACTTTACGCGATTCGATTTGTTGTTTAGAATTGTTTTGCTTGGTTGTATTTTGCTGATTGTTCGGTTTTGTATAGAAAAACGTGGAGTGGTGACGTGGGGAACGACTGCTTCAAACCCCTTTATGACTTTACGTTTTGACATCTCTGGAAGCTGTCCTAAACATCATCAGCAATTAAACTGAAGAACATTTACGATAATGGGAACATATGATAAACAGAGTGTTCAAAACAGTTGAATATTTTGAAGCAAGAGAAAAGTAGTTCAGTAAACACAACTCGAATCACGCAAGAAGTGTTCAAATCTCAGACAACATGCCTTTACGGACTCAGGATCACTGGACTTGTCTTTCTAGACGAATATTCGACACTGAAAATATTCCACACTTTTTCTGACATCTCGTATTTGTGACATGACATCCGAATATTAATTCGTAACTATTTCCAAATAGATATTATGGCTGCAGTGTATAACACAGCAAACTAAGCCAGATATAAGCACTTCTAATAAACAGATGTATAGTTGGTTGCGAGACCTCGTTTTGGCGAACGAGAGACAAGACGTGTGGCAAGTTGTCACGCCGCTTACCGTACTGAACTCTGTCCTTTCCGTGTTCTGGTGTACTTCTGACACCTAAGTGTTGCCACATGTTGTAAACTAAGTCCGACGTTTCGGTCACAGCTAAGATACCTTTCACTAGGTTTGGAAACTGCCTTACAACGCGATACAACAGGTTAAGCCAATGGCTATTTACCACAGAAGATCTAGAATGCGAAGATCTGCACTCATAGCTCAGGTTTTTCCGAACAGCTTAACGCGCAGCGCGCTAGCTAGTTAGACAGGGAGGTTTCTCAGATCTTGCCCGAGTCTATTCGGTGGATTAATTACAGTAGATCATGTAAACATGCCAGATTAAACGTAGTTTTCAGTCGATTATCCCAGCTCGTTTAGGGAAATAGTAGGCTGTCCCCAATCTCTGCATCAGAAAATATGATATAAAAAAAAAAAAAAAAAAAAAAAAAAAGGTTTCACGATTCAGAGACAGATTGCCATAAGCGACTTCCGCCCCTTAGGTTCACTGATGGCAACAGCAACAGGGATAGCATTCGACCACAAGGGTGAAATAAAATAAAATAAACTTATAAAGCAGCGGACCCTGAACGATGGGATAATCGCTAGGAATGAGAGTTGATGGTTAAGAAATAGCGTTTCGGGCTTAATCTCGAGGTCTATGCGTTCTTAATGGAATTCCAAGTGGTCTTGTTCGTCCTATAATTTGCGTATCTGGTTTGGTTCACCCTTTAGTTTCCAAAAAAACTGTCCGTTCGAACACTGCTAAGAATGCAGAAGTAAGCTTAAGGTTTTATCGTTCCACTGACAAGGATGTCCTTTGATATCGATGGGCACAAATGGTCTAAAACATGGTTAGCAAATCATCTTGGCTGTTTTATTTTTCAAAGGAATCGTTCGCGCAACTCCCAGTATAGGTAATTAACGGAAAATCTGAATGAGGATAGCCGGACGAGGATCTGAACCCCGATCCTACAAAATTTGAGCGCAGTGTGCTAACCTCAGCATCAACTCACTCCCTTATTGGAAACAAATGTATTGTTTCTTCACACAATGTACACTTCAGTACTTCGTGGCGTGTAACATACAACAACAGTTATTGCTAATAGTTTCACGATAAAAAAATAATATCATTGCTATATGCAGTATGAGTTCCGTTCAGTGAAACATAGCGCCCAAGGGTATTTTCCTTTTCCTTTTTTTTTATTTTTTATTTTTTTTTATTGTGAGACCATGATAACTTAACTGACGTTCTTGTATCCGTAGACTTAAACCCTGTATCTCTCTCTGCTCCCTTTCGTACGTATATTTTGTGGGACGCGTATAAACATTGCAAAAGTAATCAAAACTGTTATAATGGTAACTAGTGCCACTAACACAAGCATCACTGAGAGCTAATCACAAAGCAGTCTGTATCAAATATACATATACGTTGTCCCAAATCTTGAATTCTGCCTGATACTTTGATCTCGTAAATGGCGTACATAAGTATTTTCACAAATCCATACGCTACAGAGAAAGCTCTCCAATTATAAGAGACCCTTCCAAAATACGCCGCCCCAGAATTTTACGCTCACGCGCTGCCTACTCGTAGAGCAGCCCGCACGTAAAGTTCGCCAGGAGAAAAGATATGGTTGCCTCACCTTGCAGGCCATGCTGTTGTGTGGTTGTCGGTGGTGTCTGCCCGCGGTGCCGCCCGCCTGCTCTTATATAGGCGATCGCTTGGCCCGTCCAACTGGATGTGAAACGCCGCCGCTTCCATTCTCCAGACAAAGCGCGCCCCACCCTGCGCCTTCGGTGAGCACGTGCTGGTAATAAGGGCAGTGGTCAGCGGACGCCATTAGCCTAAAGGGCATCTGCGAATTTACACGGCGTTACCCGGAATCAAACGAGCGCGTTCCAACAGGTATTACTTCAGGCCGTTTGCGTGGCGGACAGAGCTTGCTTTGTTAAACGTGAGCTTTCTCCTCGCCGAAAAGATGCAGCGAGTAATATCGTTGACAATCAGGGCGGCGGGATCGAAATGTTAATTCCCAACCTGGAACCAGCTGCCTAGTATCCACTGCTCACACATGTTCAGTCCGCAGTAGCAAAAGCCGCATTGCGAAAGTAGAAATACTTCTTAGTTGAGAAGACGGATTGTAAATCTCGCGCAGAGTGTAACTGAATAATTTGTTTCCAGAGCATGAAGCCAGGATGTCTAAGAGTCTAGCCTAGAAATTCCACCTCTAAAATTCCCTTGTGGTGGCATCTTGCGTTAAAAGGTATTGCAGTTTATGGCAGCAGAGATTTCCGGCGAGGACAAGAGGCACGTTTAAAGTTGCACGTTTCAAAAATAAAATTTTGCGCACGACTAGCCTAGCAGGTAAACAAGAAAGACAAGTGCGTATTAAAAAAGAGTGTAAAGTAATTTCCGTTTACAATTTGTATCGAAGGAAGAAAGAAAGCAGTGAAAGAAAATTTGAGGAGACGAATATAAGTGCACAGAAAATACAGCGAAGGCACGAGTGACAATAAAAATAAATTAGATGATCTGTTAAACAAAAAGCCGCAAATAAAGAGTGAAACAATTCTGTCAACTGACAATAAGACGAGACAGGAAGATCAAAGCAATGAAGAGATTACAGCCAAACAGATGATGTCAGAAATTGGTTACGTCAACAAGATAAGTAGTCTATACTTAGTAATTCACTGGTACAGAATTTAAGAAGTTTCTGAAACGCTGTATAGAAGTGACAGTAGCAATGGAGGGGACTGGATGTTTGTGCTGTCCTCATCATTCCATCATCATCCATGAAAGTGACTAGACTGGACTGTGTATAGATTGGGAATGTGTACAGGCACTGATGACTGCGCAGTTGTGCGCCCTACAAGTAAAACATAATCATCATCGTCAGTAGCAATGGAAAAACTGAAAACTAGGATCATTTGAAATTTTGTTCTCTAGAAATCTGTTACAAATTAATTTTAAATATAAAGTACGATATGAAGAAATTAGAAAGAACATAAGAATAACACAGTCTACGGAAAACACTGATTAGACAAAATGCGACGTTGATAGCGCATCTACTTCGGCATTTAGGTATAATTCCCTTTTTCTCTGGATCAAACACTAGTTACAGAAACTGTAGGAGAAGACAAAGATCAAAATTTGTACGTCAAAATTAATAGTTTCATTGGCTGTGGAATGTTGTCATAGAGGTTGAAATCAGGCTAGGAACAGGTAGATTTACGATGCCGTAGGGCAGCCCAACATACTTGTTTTATTTATCATGGTCTGAGCTATTAAAATGATTTGAGTGCCTGAAATGGTAATGTGAGTAAATAACACTGACTATGAACTAATAACATTAATCCTGTAGTTGCTGCCACTAATAGTAATAATAATAATAATAATAATAATAATAATGACAATAATAACTTACAAAAATCATCAAGAGTAAAGAACCATCCGGAGTGTAACTTAAGCGACTTAGGGAACCAAGGAATATGAGCCTGAATGCCCGGGCACTTCTCTCCCGCAAGAAACCCACTGTCTTATTTAGCACTGCACGACCCGGCGAGCCATCTAGTACATAGAAAAGTTTTTTACCTTACGTATTTTTGTTCTTTGCATGAATTTTGTTTTGCGATTGATTTGTTACTCCCCCAATATACTTCTCCTTCCCCCTTTCCTCCCTTGTTATTCTCTCTTCCCTTTCGCTACCGGCTCCAAAATGAACCACATGAAACATTACTGCACTGTTGGGTATAAATTTTAAATTATTGTATTTAGTGTTATATATAGTTCTTTGTTCCTATTTGACCTACCCGGTTAGCCGAGCGCGCTAACGCGCTGCTTCCTGGACTCGGGCAGGCGCGCCGGCCCCGGATCGAATCCGCTCGGCGGATTAACAACGAGGGCCGGTGTGCCGGCCAGCCTGGATGTGGTTTTTAGGCGGTTTTCCACATCCCCCTAGGTGAATACCGGGCTGGTCCTCGCGTCCTGCCTCAGTTACACGGCTCGCAGACATCTGAACACTTTCGCACTATTCCATAGATTACACTAGTCGCAGACAGTTGGGGTACGCTGATTCCTTCCTGGGGGGTACGGGGTGGTGGCAGGAAGGACATCCGGCCACCCCTTCAACTAACATTGCCACATCCGATTAACCATGCCGACCCTGCATAAACGAGGGAAAAACGGCACAAGCAGAAGAAAGAAAGAAAAGATAGTTCTTTGTTCCTATTTCTGTACTGATTTCCAGTATTATTTTCTTACTAAGTTGCTGATTTATTTCTGTGGGCGCTAGTATCACCACTATGTCCATACTGTCACGTTATCTGGTGGCATATTTTTTAGCTAGGTTGTATAATGGCGACCCTTCATTAGTTGAGAACTGATGGTGAAGACCCATACATATGACGATATACTGTGTGAGGGGCAGTTCTATTTGGTATGATTATTTTATTTTTAAACGTATTTGTAATACCTTCGATAACTTAACACTTTTGTAATTTATTCTTGTGCTTATAGCTTTGTATTCGTTTAGCGGACGTTCTGAATATGTTCCGCGCCCGAAATGCGTCAGTTTGAGCACCAAGTGACCAGTTTATATCAAGCGAGCCATTTAACATTGATGTAAGAAGTGCTCTCAATTTTACAACGTTGTCGCATACCTGCTGGGCGACTTCATGTCTTAACTAAAGAGTATTCTACTTTCCACATTTTTCTTAAAACGGAGGTCAGGGAACATACAAATATGAGCAGTATGAGATTTTCACTCTGCAGCGGAGTGTGCGCAGATATGAAACTTCCTGGCAGATTAAAACTGTGTGCCGGACCGAGACTCGAACTCGGGACCTTTGCCTTTCACGGGCAAGTGCACTACCATCTGAGCTACCCAAGCACGACTCACGCCCCGTCCTCACAGCTTCAATTCTGCCAGTACCTCGTTTCCTACCTTCCATACTTTGTAGAAGCTCCCTGCGAACCTTGCAGAACTAGCACTCCTGAAAGAAAGGATATTGCGGAGACATGGCTTAGCCACATTTCCAGAATGAGATTTTCACTCTGCAGTGCTAGTTCTGCAAGGTTCGCAGGAGAGCTTCTGTAAAGTTTGGAAGGTAGGAGACGAGGTACTGGCGGAATTAAAGCTGTGAGGATGGGGCGTGAGTCGTGCTTGGGTAGCTCAGATGGTAGAGCACTTGCTCGCGAAAGTCAAAGGTCCCGAGTTCGAGTCTCGGTCCGGCACACAGTTTTAATCTGCCAGGAAGTTTCAAATATGATCAGTGTTCAAGCAAGCATCACTCTCTTTCGTTTCTCGACGCAGATTTCCATGCGCACGAAGTGAATCCAAGGTTGTTCCCTGAGGCACTTGCCGCTTGTGCCGGCGATCTCTCGGCGTCTGCAGCAGCGCGGCTGCGCCGTGTCAGTGACCCAGGTAGTGCTGACATAACGCGCCGGCCGCCACGTCACGCCGTGAGGTCACCGCGGCCGGCTTACAGCAGTCGACTGGCTGGCAGCTGGAGGACGCCGAAGAAAGCGGCGGGGATCCCTCAGCAACTCTCCATTTCACCGCGCCAACGCGTCTGCGACCGGCGGCCCCAACTGGGTCAATGCCGAGGCTTTCACTGACTGCTCCACGCGCGTCGTCGACGTATGTCCGTACATAGA
Organism: Schistocerca serialis cubense; assembly: GCF_023864345.2. Lineage (NCBI taxonomy): Eukaryota > Metazoa > Arthropoda > Insecta > Orthoptera > Acrididae > Schistocerca > Schistocerca serialis. Next base: position 789,889,692 of record NC_064639.1, on the reverse strand, counting down.
AACGTCAGATGGTTAAAAACTCCCTTCCAGAACAGGCAGCTGCGATGAGATCGGAGATTATTTCGTTTGCCTTCTATTATTTTCTCCGCGCGCGAGTTACGTAGGCAAGAACTTCAGTGTCTATTGTCTCGACAGACAGATCTTTTACTGCCACTCTGGTCAACAGCGAACCTGTTTTCTCTACGAATGCATTGCTGGCGATTACAGTTACAACACCACGAAGGCGGCATGCAACTAACATCGAATTATCTGGCGCCAGTAAACGCCTAGCATACCAGCGCAAACGCTCATAATACAACGTAGGAGTAAGACCAACTACATTCCGTATACAGGGTGTGTGACTATTACAAATACAAGCAAAAGGAATGAGTAGAGCACAACCGAGCGTGCAAATAATTCTAATTTCCCAATAATCCGGATCCAACGGTTTCCTCAATATGATGTATTGCGCCTGAATACATGGACACTTTATAACAGAGTCCCGGAGGAGTCAAACGGCAGACATACTTTGAAGGACAAGCACAATACAACAAGTGTTCCAAACGGTCACAGTTCATGTGAACGCAGTCTTCATCACGTCTGTTCATCGTTGCCCGTACACGTTCAAAAATCCCAACTCTGTTCCGAATGCATTGACAACCATCCACAACACGTTCTCGGAATTCGACACTGTCAAGAGGGATGGACTACACCAAAGCTTTTAAATGGGGTGAGTCGAGGGAAGATGATAATCGTGGCATGGTACCTATTTGCTCATGTTACTTCATTGTGTCAAGAGAGCAGCACTTAGTGGTCCATTGCTTCCTTGAGTCCAAGTCTGAGCGGAAAGCGATAGGCACAGTTGCGATATTTTTCATCTTTTGGACCAAAAAATGCGGTGCGTACGAAAACTTACACTGGATAACAATCAAAAATCTATTTAAAAACTATATTAGTGATTTCTATACATTTTTGTCAGTTCTAACAGCGTGTTTGTCATGTACTCTGCGTCGAAGTATGTGTATCACAATCTACTTCCCGTTCGCTGCCATAGTGGAACACATATTAAACAGGCAGCTCGTACCCGATACCTGGGATAGAGCCCATATTTTCTTTAGGATAAGATGGAAACTCGTAATAACATTTTAACATTTATTTATTTGCAGACCGTGCCTAGAAATTACGTAATAATGACAAATAGATGCAAGTGGATTGGAGAATGCCTCCAGTTAGCAAAGGATCACATAAAAGTGTTGGCATGAACTATTTTCGAGTTTTATGGGAGTATGGGATTCCATATGGGATATGTATAATGACTGTGCTGTAAAACAATACATGTCAACCATAGAACGGTCAGTAATTGCAATAGAAAAAAACTGTTACCGGATATAATATTTTCCCATACACATCGCATCGGTTTTCAGTTTGAAGAAACCTTACCAAACGTGTTATTGATCTCGTTTTGGAAATCTCAAAATTTCTCATTTTAATGTATAGCATTCAACTGGGTCAAGTTTGGGGACCTATAACGCCATAGTAGTGCCGAGCCACCACCAACTTACTTGTTGTCGAAGATTCGCTCTACGTATTCCCGAACAGTCTCATGAATGTGTGCTGGTGCACCATCGTGCGTGTGCCATGTACTGTACATATCTTTTCACCGTAAAGAACACCACGCAAAATGAAGCCATAGACATTAGCAGTATTGTAACACTGGCATGACTGCACCTGTGTGTAAGTCACATTGGGGAAGCTACTGGTTTCTGGACCTATGTTTATTAGGATTACATGCTTTTTTCATTGTCCTATACTCGCCCCTTCCGTTTGTACCTGTAACGGCCAAATACCTATACAAGGAAATATTGCACAGCCAGTTTCTCATTCAGAGATCAGATCTGAATATTGGTTAGATCTCAGAAGACCGTGTAAGGCTCCGTTAAAGAACGGGAAGTGCCTACCAGCAAGTGTTAGAGATGGGCAGCTGCAGGCTGATGGCACATCGGGGCTGCAGTGTAAACCGCTCTCATGTTCAGAAAAAAAAGCAGAACACCTGGACGATTAGAGATAGGACGTTCATATTCACAGGATATGTATATTAGTATGTACTGCAGAAATGATAAGCATTTGAACCATGTCGGGCCACGGGTTGAAGGTCAACATCGATATCGCGGCGCAACACCACCTACTGGTAAAATGTGCCAGCAGCTCTCGTCACTTTAAACCGAAGGTATTGGATTAGTGCGACTTGAGCAGATGTGCACGGTGCCTCGTAGACGTATGCGCGGACCTTACCATCAAATCAGTGAGTTTTGAGGAGGGCTGATTATTGCCATGGGAGAATGTGATGCTTCCATCAGGAAATGGCTGTTCGTGTGGCAGTACAACCGGTGTGTGCAGAATGGTTCATGGATGGCCGCAGAACACGACGAGATGGGTCAGGTCGCACCACAGAAACCATCCCTCGAGAAGATCAGCACCTCATTCGAAAGGCATTGCAGGACAGATCTGCGTCCTCCTCTGCTCTGGCGCAACAATGTAACACATCGTACACTATCAGGGGTGACAGTCCGTTGCCTTTTATTATGGTGGGTTGCATGCGCGTCGTCTACTTCTCCGTCTACCTTTGACGAATGTGCGGAAACATCCTAGATGACAATGGTGTATGGAAACGTCACTGGGAAAGGAATGGCATCAGAAAGTGTTTTCCGACGAATCCAGGTTCTGTTTGTTTGAAAATGATGGCCACATTTTGGTTTATCGCAGACAGGTGGAGCGGCATCACACTGACTGTATTCGCACAATACATACAGTACCAGCTCATGGCCTTATGATGTGGGGTGCTATTGAGTACTGCCACAAATCACAGTTGGTGCGTGTCCAGGGCACTGTGATCAGTGTGGCGTATGTGAATTACATCCTGCAACTCGTAGCCACACACTTCCTGCACAAAATCCCAGACGCCCTTTCTCGGCTTGGCAATGCACGACCACATGTTGCTGCACGAACATGTGCCTTCTTGGTGTGACAGGATGTCACCCTTTTGCTCTGGCCCGCCAGGTTGCTAGAATTGTCGCCAATCGAAAATGTGTGGTACATGCTGAAACGACTGTCGCAGCACTGTGACCCTATGGCAACCACGATAGATGAACTTTGGAACCAGGTGCATGGAGAAAGTTATCAGGGCTCGTGGTGGACCCGGTTACTACTAGGCAACAGCATACGTGCTGAACCGAGATGACTGAAATGCTAATCATTTCTGCCAAACATACCATTGTAAGCGTCCTGTGAATATGAACGTCCTTTCTCTAATCGTTCAAGGTGTTCTGTTTTTTTTCCCGTTGGTCGGTATCCTGAAATTGTCAAGCAAACATGGATGGAGTCGATGGATTTCGGAAGGCCACACTCAGTGCTATGCAGGACTCAACAGCCTGACACTTCTAGCGCCCAGGAAGATATTGGTCGTTCGGCGATGCAGGATCGTATAGCCACGTGACGTACCTTGCGTCAGGAAATGGGCTTTTTTGCAAGAAGATATCCACGCCGACAGTGCGTCGACGTCTGGAGCACCACGAACGGTCAACGTGGGGACCGTTGTTGCGACTTCGATTGACGTGGCAGCAGAGAGGGCGCTTCGACAATGGTGTTCCCAGGGACTACAGGGGGTACCACAGATGCGGCACTGCGTCGCCTTTTCAGACGAGACTCTGTTCTGCGTACAGCATCACTATGTACGTTTCCATTTGTATGGAGGCTCCGAAAACAACAAACGTTGCGAGACTGTATTCGTCTTCGTCATACAGGCCCAGCACCGGGCGTGATGATATGGTGTACCACTGGATAAGCCGGTAAATTTGACAGCCGCTGTTACATTTCTGACCCGTAAAGGTTGCTGGCTGCGCCTATCCTCGAGGTCTCTGAGACGCTATCGTTCAACAAGACAACGCAAGACCGCATGTTGTCCCTGCTGTCTTGCTCTACCCCAATACAGACTGTGTTCTATGGTTGCCCTAGCTAACACATTCTCCTCATCTGTCACCCACTGAAAACATCTGGTCATGAGTTTCCGAGGGACTGGGGTGCTACCACCCTCTAGCCACGACGGCTGATGATCTCTCACAGAGAGTTGAAGTAGCATGGAATGGCGAACCCATATCTCTCATTCAAACTCATTTCAACTCGATGCCCCGCGGCACTGGCGCCATTCTTTCTGTCAGATATGACATCTCCGTGTAACAAGTTTCGCACCCCGTATGGCCACAAATCACCTGCACATTACACAGCATTCTTTCTCCCAGGATGGTTACAGGCTCGACTTCTTTACAAAGCTTAGAGTCTCATTTGAGCGTTGTTGGGGTAAAAGGCATCTTGTTGAGGGTTCAGGTTAATGGGGATTTTACTTCGTGACTTGTCTACGACATGTGTCGCTGTCTCAAGCACGAACGTGCCACGTAGAAATCGAAATTGATAGGCGAGTGATTCCCCCCATGAACCATGGACCTTGCCGTTGGTGGGGAGGCTTGCGTGCCTCAGCGATACAGATAGCCGTACCGTAGGTGCAACCACAACAGAGGGGTATCTGTTGAGAGGCCAGACAAACGTGTGGTTCCTGAAGAGGGGCAGCAGCCTTTTCAGTAGTTGCAAGGGCAACAGTCTGGATGATTGACTGATCTGGCCTTGTAACAATAACCAAAACGGCCTTGCTGCGCTGGTACTGCGAACGGCTGAAAGCAAGGGGAAACTACAGCCGTAATTTTTCCCGAGGGCATGCAGCTTTACTGTATGATAACATGATGATGGCGTCCTCTTGGGTAAAATATTCCGGAGGTAAAATAGTCCCCCATTCGGATCTCCGGGCGGGGACTACTCAAGAGGATGTCGTTATCAGGAGAAAGAAAACTGGCGTTCTACGGATCGGAGCGTGGAATGTCAGATCCCTTAATCGGGCAGGTAGGTTAGAAAATTTAAAAAGGGAAATGGATAGGTTGAAGTTAGATATAGTGGGAATTAGTGAAGTTCGGTGGCAGGAGGAACAAGACTTCTGGTCAGGTGACTACAGGGTTATAAACACAAAATCAAATAGGGGTAATGCAGGAGTAGGTTTAATAATGAATAGGAAAATAGGAATGCGGGTAAGCTACTACAAACAGCATAGTGAACGCATTATTGTGGCCAAGATAGATACGAAGCCCACACCTACTACAGTAGTACAAGTTTATATGCCAACTAGCTCTGCAGATGACGAAGAAATTGAAGAAATGTATGATGAAATAAAAGAAATTATTCAGATTATGAAGGGAGACGAAAATTTAATAGTCATGGGTGACTGGAATTCGAGTGTAGGAAAAGGGAGAGAAGGGAACATAGTAGGTGAATATGGATTGGGGGACAGAAATGAAAGAGGAAGCCGCCTGGTCGAATTTTGCACAGAGCACAACATAATCATAACTAACTCTTGGTTTAAGAATCATGAAAGAAGGTTGTATACATGGAAGAACCCTGGAAATACTAAAAGGTATCAAATAGATTATATAATGGTAAGACAGAGATTTAGGAACCAGGTTTTAAACTGTAAGACATTTCCAGGGGCAGATGTGGACTCTGACCACAATCTATTGGTTATGACCTGTAGATTAAAACTGAAGAAACTGCAAAAAGGTGGGAATTTAAGGAGATGGGACCTGGATAAACTAAAAGAACCAGAGGTAGTACAGAGATTCAGGGAGAGCATAAGAGAGCAATTGACAGGAATGGGGGAAATAAATACAGTAGAAGAAAAATGGGTAGCTTTGAGGGATGAAGTAGTGAAGGCAGCAGACGATCAAGTAGGTAAAAAGACGAGAGCTAGTAGAAATCCTTGGGTAACAGAAGAAATATTGAATTTAATTGATGAAAGGAGAAAATATAAAAATGCAGTAAGTGAAACAGGCAAAAAGGAATACAAACGTCTCAAAAATGAGATCGACAGGAAGTGCAAAATGGCTAAGCAGGGATGGCTAGAGGACAAATGTAAGGATGTAGAGGCCTATCTCACTAGGGGTAAGATAGATACCGCCTACAGGAAAATTAAAGAGACCTTTGGAGATAAGAGAACGACTTGTATGAATATCAAGAGCTCAGATGGAAACCCAGTTCTAAGCAAAGAAGGGAAAGCAGAAAGGTGGAAGGAGTATATAGAGGGTCTATACAAGGGCGATGTACTTGAGGACAATATTATGGAAATGGAAGAGGATGTAGATGAAGATGAAATGGGAGATATGATACTGCGTGAAGAGTTTGACAGAGCACTGAAAGACCTGAGTCGAAACAAGGCCCCCGGAGTAGACAATATTCCATTGGAACTACTGACGGCCGTGGGAGAGCCAGTCCTGACAAAACTCTACCATCTGGTGAGCAAGATGTATGAAACAGGCGAAATACCCTCAGACTTCAAGAAGAATATAATAATTCCAATCCCAAAGAAAGCAGGTGTTGACAGATGTGAAAATTACCGAACAATCAGCTTAATAAGTCACAGCTGCAAAATACTAACACGAATTCTTTACAGACGAATGGAAAAACTAGTAGAAGCCAACCTCGGGGAAGATCAGTTTGGATTCCGTAGAAACACTGGAACACGTGAGGCAATCCTGACCTTACGACTTATCTTAGAAGAAAGATTAAGGAAAGGCAAACCTACGTTTCTAGCATTTGTAGACTTAGAGAAAGCTTTTGACAGTGTTGACTGGAATACTCTCTTTCAAATTCTAAAGGTGGCAGGGGTAAAATACAGGGAGCGAAAGGCTATTTACAATTTGTACAGAAACCAGATGGCAGTTATAAGAGTCGAGGGACATGAAAGGGAAGCAGTGGTTGGGAAGGGAGTAAGACAGGGTTGTAGCCTCTCCCCGATGTTGTTCAATCTGTATATTGAGCAAGCAGTAAAGGAAACAAAAGAAAAATTCGGAGTAGGTATTAAAACTCATGGAGAAGAAATAAAAACTTTGAGATTCGCCGATGACATTGTAATTCTGTCAGAGACAGCAAAGGACTTGCAAGAGCAGTTGAATGGAATGGACAGTGTCTTGAAAGGAGGATATAAGATGAACATCAACAAAAGCAAAACAAGGATAATGGAATGTAGTCTAATTAAGTCGGGTGATGCTGAGGGAATTAGATTAGGAAATGAAGCACTTAAAGTAGTAAAGGAGTTTTGCTATTTGGGGAGCAAAATAACTGATGATGGTCGAAGTAGAGAGGATATAAAATGTAGGCTGGCAATGGCAAGGAAAGCGTTTCTGAAGAAGAGAAATTTGTTAACATCCAGTATTGATGTAAGTGTCAGGAAGTCATTTCTGAAAGTATTCGTATGGAGTGTAGCCATGTATGGAAGTGAAACATGGACGATAAATAGTTTGGACAAGAAGAGAATAGAAGCTTTCGAAATGTGGTGCTACAGAAGAATGCTGAAGATTAGATGGGCAGATCACATAACTAATGAGGAAGTATTGAATAGCACTTGGGAGAAGAGAAGTTTGTGGCACAACTTGACCAGAAGAAGGGATCGGTTGGTAGGACATGTTCTGAGGCATCAAGGGATCACCAATTTAGTACTGGAGGGCAGCGTGGAGGGTAAAAATCGTAGAGGGAGACCACGAGATGAATACGCTAAGCAGATTCAGAAGGATGTAGGTTGCAGTAGGTACTGGGAGATGAAGAAGCTTGCACAGGATAGAGTAGCATGGAGAGCTGCATCAAACCAGTCTCAGGACTGAAGACCACAACAACAACAGGCGAGTGATTATTGCCAGTCCTCAACCAACAACCAATGAGTCCTGCGGTAGTAAATTTTCCGTCCTTGAAACTATTTCTGGCTGTGATGACCTCCTCAACGACGGGACATTACACAACAGTTTTCTCCCTTTCTTCGTATTCGTCAGGACTTCGATTCATATCCCCGTCCGGCTAACAACATTTAGGTTTCGCGTGGTCGTCTTCAATCGCAGAAGGTAGAGGTCGGGAGAGTTAATGTGTAAAGGACTCACCTTATGTCCTTCCCTATCGTTGCTTGTTCTGAGCCTGTGCTCCGTCTTTAGTGACCACTTTTTCGACGGGGCGTCAAGTCCCAAACTTCCCTTCTTCCAAACACTGCAGAATCTCTCTTCCATACAGCTGTGGTACTATCACTTTGCTGAGAATGTATGTAAAGATTAAATTGGCTATTCCGCAGCTTCAGCGTATATTCCGCTTAGATGGCTAGTTTGGTTATTCTGCAGCTTCGACATATTACGCTTAGAGAACGAGATTTTTTTTAACAACGTTCAAACTATGAATAAGTCAAATCTTCGTTAAGTCCTCTCCTTCAGAGATGCTGGACTCACAGTACCTTTTGAGAGTTTCTGCAGCACTCATGACATTCGCGCCAGTGTTTCCTAATTCGCCCTTCTCACTACGAGTTACACTACTCTTTAAAGTTCACATGGTACACCACCTTTCACCAGGACCACTCCAAAGCTACTAAACGTCTCCCAGGACCTCTCTCTCCCCTGAGCCCAACACGAGGCTCCTCATTCACCATTACGCTTCTCCTCATTAACAACCCTCTCTAACAGTCCTCTACACAGCTGACGAAATCGAGATTTAGTTTCTCTAAAAGATCGTTCTACTTCTCGAAACGCAGCTTGGCTCGTAATTACACTCTAGCATAAAAAAGAAACGCCCTGCATGGGATGGAAATCGATAGATGTGATATACATATACAGCAAACAAATGCTTACAGTTTCTACATCTACATCTACATGGATACTCTGCAAATCACGGTTAAGTGCCTGGCAGAGGCTTCATCGAACCACCTTCACAATTCATTATTCCAATCTCGCGTGGAAAGAATTAACACCTATATCTTTCAGTACGAGCTCTGATTTCCCTTATTTTATCTTGGTAATCCTTCCTCCCTATGTAGGTCGGTGTCAACAAAATATTTTCGCATTCGGAGGATAAAGTTGGTGATTGGAATTTTGTGAGAAGATTCCGTCGCAACGAAAAACGCCTTTCTTTTAATAATGTCCAGACCAAATTCGTTTCCATTTCTGTGAACTCTCTCCCATATTTCGCGATAATACAAAACATGCTGTCTTTCTTTGAACTTTTTCGATGTACTCCGTCAGTCGTATCTGGTAAGAATCCCACACCGCACAGCAGTATTCTAAAAGCGGACGGACAAGCGTAGTGTAGGCAGTCTCCTTAGTAGGTCTGTTACATTTTCTAAGTGTCCTGCCAATAAAACGCAGTCTGTGGTTAGCCTTCCCACAACATTTTCTACGTGTTCCTTCCAATTTAAATTGTTCGTAATTGTAATACCTAGGTATGTAGTTGAATTTACGGCTTTTAGATTAGACTGATTTATCGTGTAACCGAAGTTAAACGAGTTCCTTTTAGTAATCATGTGGATGACCTCACACTTTTCGTTATTTAGGGTCAACTGCCACTTTCCGCACCATTCAGATATCTTTTCTAAATCGTTTTGCAGTTTGTTTCAGAAAAACTGGATGATTCATTCAAGAAAAAGAGCTTCACAAATTGAACAGGTCAATAACTTCTTTGTCCACCTCTGGCCCCTATGCAAACATTTATTCGGCTTGCCATTGATTGACAGAGTTGTAGGATGTCCTCCTGAAGGCTTTAGTGTCGATGGATACAGTGGCATCTTACATCGCCAAATTCCCTAGACGGCTGCAGAGCCCTGAGCATACTGCTCCACAAGTTCTTAACAGGAAGATAACCATCGACGTTGCTGGCTAAAGTACGGATTGGGAAGCGCAAAGACAAGCAGCAGAAACTCTTTCCGTGTGCTGAAATGTAACCAGAGGATGGTTTACAATGAGGGGTAACAAAACGGGGTGTAGAATATACGACCTACTGCTGTGCTGTCGCAGTGTAGCGGATGAAAACCGGAGGGGTCCTGCTATGAAAAGAAATGCACCCCAAACCATCACTTCCGGTTGCCAGGCAGTATAGGGGGCTACAATCAGGTTGGTTCCCATCACAGTCCAGGGAACCTCCAGACACGTCTTCGGCCTGGAATCTCGTTGACTCGAGTAGAATTGACTTCTGTCATGAGACACACTTCGAACTGAGCTCCGATGACTAGAGAATACGTGTATAGAGACCCCCACCAAACAGAGGTGGCACACCAATCAGACTGTGGCCCGCCGTAAGGCCCAACAACCAGTAATGATGCTCTGGGGGGTCATTTCTTTTCATACCAGGACCTCTGTGGTTGTCATCTACGGCATCCTTAAAGCACAGCGGTATGTCGACGATATTCTACATACCGAGTCCGCCTCCGTAGCGCAGTGGTAGCGTTACCGCCTACCACGCAAGGGGGTCCGGGTTCGATTCCCGGCAGGGGACTGGGTGTTGTGTCTGCTTCATCATCATTTCATCATCATTGACATGCAAGTCGCCGAAGGGGCGTCAACTAAAAGGACTTGCAATACGGCGGCCGAACCCCGAAGGGGATATCCCGGCCAATAAATGCCATACGATCATTTCATTTCTACATACCGATTTGTTGCCCTTCATGGCAAGCCATCCTGTGCTCACATTTCAGCAAGATAACGCCCGCGCACACACGCGAGGGCTTTCTACTGCTTGTCTTCGTACTTTCCAAACCCTACTTTCGCCAGCATGGTCACCGGATCTCTCCCCCAACAGAGAACGTTTCGAGCGTTATCGCCAGGGCTCTCCAACCATGTCGGGATTTTGACGATGTGACGCAATTGGACAGATTTGGTACGATATCCCTAAGGAGGACATCCAACAATTCAATTTTTTTCAAAATTGTAATCATTTGTTTGTTCGTACATGTACATCACATCTACGGATTTCCGTCCAGATCGGATAGCGTCGTGAGTCGCTTTCTTTTCTTTTTCAGTGTTTTCTTTTTTCTTTTTTTAGTGTATGTTGCTTAAGAGACAGTCTATAGACTTCAACTGAACTACAAATAGCTTGTGACATATTGTGATCTCTAATATATATCTTATCAAAAGAATGTACGAACATATGTACTGATGTTGCGGAAAACCATGGCTATTCCAGTAAACAGGAAACGCTAAAGAAAACGAGAGTAGATGTCGTACCACGTTTTATACGGCGTGATTCAAACAAGAAGTAATGTCTTACTCAGCGTACCTAAGTTCGCACAAGTGACGAATACCTAAAGTTCTCCTCGTGCCACCTATCAGCTGGACAAGGTCGTACCAAGAGCTCCAGCCTTCGTCAGAAGACATCAAAGCACTTACTTTTCTACTGCAGGAAACACCACACTGTATACGGATCATCGATCACCACAACGTCCTGAACTATACAGAGTGAATCTGAACTACACATTCAAAATTTCCTAATTTTTCCCGACATTTATTCTGAGTATTTTGGTGTAAGAGTCCTGTGGTCTCCGGTGGTTCGTTACTGAGTAACTGCATTTCATTAGATTCCTTACTTCGTTTTATATTTGTGTCTGCGTTTCACTGAATGTAAGCTTGAGGGCGAAGTTTTACTTCAGCAAGAACCGTGGGAGAATAGAACAAGTTTCGTACCAAACTAGACGCAGTGCATACAGCAGGCATTGCCTGTCTTGTGCCGATATTTAGTGCAACACACGTACAAAGATAAGTGGGGCTAAAAAATGAAACAAATTGTAATTACTCCATAACAAGTCAGACCACGGGTCGCTCATACTGAAACACTTATGTGACACCGTTGAACGACTTCAAAAATATTGTCCAAGTCAGTTTACCTTGTATATAGTTCCAGTTAGAGCTTGTGCAGTTTTTTTTTTTTTTAATCTCACTACATCAAAGTAGTAAAGTACATTTGCTCTGCACAAGCACTTGAACGAGCCATCACAAGGCAAACAGGATTCACCGATTAATAGACACCGTGGAAAACGGAAATGAGAATGAGCAAACATGTATTTGGTGTGATATTTCCCTTCCACAAGGTAGGTGTTCCACCGCTAACACCACCTCTTTAGTGTTGTACATACGGAATGAATTGTTGACTACTTAGAAATTTCTCCTTCGAGCAATGCTTTTTCAAGATTTAGTTATCGTAGCATTTTTTTTTAGTGCCTGTGTATCCTATTTAGAAATGTTTATCGCCTTTTCTGCCTAAAAGCCAGAAACACAAAGTGAGCAGAAGGGGCTTAATGTTTCCCGAGAGTCTTGAATCGACTGCAAGCTAATAGCGTTACGCACTCGCCAACCAAATAAAAATGGAATTGACGAGGTCAGTGAACATGGACCATAACTTCAAGGGAAATGGTATTGGGAGAAGTAGCAACAGATTCCGCACTACTCTTGGTTTCTCAACTCGATGCTCATGAGAGAAGAAACTGCTACTATCAACAGACTAAAAGAATAGGTCAAATGAATATTAATACAACAGGATATTCGCTAAAACTAATACCATCTCTAAGCTGAGATTTCTGCCCCACTACTAATAGAATTTAATAAATAGAATCATGCAAAACAATTACACTGTACAATGTAGAAGCTGGTTGCACATGTCCTTGAAAGAACAAGTGACAAGGGGCCGTTTGAGATGGCATGGGTGTGTCAAACAAATGGACGAGGGGAAAAATAGCAAACCGATGGCTACGCACAGATGTGATTGGTAGAAGTCCGGTAGGAAGACCACGGAAAAGAGGGCTGAACCAAGTGAAGGATGAATTAGGAAAAAGATAAGTCAGCCGGCATACAGCCCTGAGAGAAGAATGGTAAATCGACAGACACAAGGGGAGAACGCACGTAAACCACACCCGGACAAGTGGAGAGAAAAAACTATGATGATGAATATTTGAAATATTAAGGATTATTTTTCTGTTAGACTAGCTCTTAGTTGCATTGGCAAGTCCGTTTCCAAATTCAATTGCCATTTAATCCGTCTTTGTAAACATTAAAATTTGAGAAGCTTTTCTTATGTTTCTAGTCTGAACTGTTCACTGCGTCTACCATGGAGAAATAACTTAACAAACGTGTAGTCATGATATGGATTACATAAACTCAATAGATATCGCAGAATATTAAACATTAAAAATATTTAAGCTAGCTGTTGGTGTGACGCTCTGGCTTCCTCTATAGTCATTATAAGAAGAGAAAATAAACGGAGTGGTCTGAAGATTAATTGGTTAGAAAATTCGCTGCAGCTACTGCTAAGAGGTAGAGTCTTGATGCGACTAAGACATCATGTTGGTTGACGGTACGTAGTTTCACATCTCCGTTGGTGATCAGTGAATGCAGGTAGCTGGCACACTCAGAGGTACGGGATGCTGTAACCACATATGTGACAGTTTACAGTAAAAGTTAGTCATACTTTCTCTTTATGGATAATGATGCCCATGTATGTCGAACTGTTGTGATGGGTGACTTCGTCGTAATTGAAGGTATCTACCACATGAACTGGTCAGAGAGATCAACGGATCTGAATCCTACGGAATATGTCTGGGATGCTATTGAGGAGACGACCTGCAACCCGTCAGTTGACAATAAGGGCTTTTATAGGCTTCCAATTAGCCATGGTTCAGGAATGTGTTCAGCTACCAGCAGGGATATCCAGTTACATCACAGAAAGCTTCATGTCGTTTCCTTACACGTGTAGAAGCAAGAGGTAGCCATATCTCTGATTATCTGTTTCGTTTTTATGGAAAATGGTTCCCTGTGTCGTTTCTTTATTAGTAAATGGTAATCCCTGGAGGGAAGGCGATATTCTTTTCGCCAAACACTACTGAGAATATTTAGAGAACCGGTATTTGTAGTTGATTGCCCAACGATTCTACTATGGTCAACGTACATTCCACACAGGGACTGTGAAGACAAGATAAGAGAAATTAGGGTTGGCACGAAGGCTTATAGATCTTAGGCACTGTATAACATTAAAACACTTGATAATGGCACTTTAAAGCCGAAATCCTGATCGTGTAAATGTAACACTGCAAATAAAAGACAGTCTAACGGCGGTACTGGCTTTAAAGGTTTATAGATTGTCGTCTTTCCCTCGCTCTATTTGCGAGTGGAACAGGAAATGAAATGTCTAGTAGTGGCACAAGGTACCTTCCGCCATGCACCATATGGTGGCTTGTGGATTATGTACGTGGGTGTAAAAGTAGAAAGACATGCCTCTGATTATCGAACAATTCTTACATTTGTGTTTCACCGTTAAAATACTTGAGGATTTGTGTCAGTGGTTGCTTAAAATCTGCAAGCGAAGCGCAAAGCCAAAACACTGGTATAAAATTCATTCGTAATTATGAAGTTTAAGAAGTGTGGGCTGAAATTATAGATGATTGTCTGGTATGTTCATGTTGTATCACCACTTCAAATTAGTAGTGTCTACTTGGATTTTATTTAGAACGTTCTACCAAATTTACTACAGGCCGTAACAGTGCAAATAAGGGGAAGCGTGTGGTTTCTACGCAATGGAGCTCCAGAATGTTGGATTTCGAGACTGGATCATCCATTTTGAGCCAATTTAAGACACTGGTTAAGCATAAAATATTCCTAAATCAAAGACGTTTCATCAAGGCGTCATGCTAACCAGAGATATCATTTTAAACCACCTGAACGTGTGTGAGAGGGGTTGGTAGTCCACTATCCAACGAATGCATGCGTGTGTAGAAATAACTTTGGCATATTTTGTATATTTTTCGCGAGATTATTATGAGTAAATTATGTATATATTCTTTAATTAATACCACAAAAAGAAGGATTTTTTTTATTATAAACTGTTCAAAAAATGCTTAAAAATACTTGCGAACGTGTGTGAATTTGGATTCAAGGGAAATAGGCAATGAAAGAATAAAACTTATTTAAGCAAAAAAATTACCCGGGTACGAGTAGGACTCGCGCACTGAGGGTTCCGTACAAACTTCATTATGTGTACAGACAGTTCACCCATTCCGGCAACCGAGAATCTCAAGCATTGGTCCCAGAGATTCCAAGATTTTCGACCATATTTTAACTTCAATAATATAAATGTGACATAAAATCATGCAGGAGGCAGGCGACCATATTTGTAATAATCATTATTTCCCCATTCAGGCTGAAAGGGTCGCAATGGTTAAAGTCAACCATCAGCAAGGAATGACTTTACTGCTCGTATGAGGAGTTTCGGGATTTATTCATGATCAGATATCCGGGAGCGATTACTACACGTAGATATGGCGTTTCAAGCTGCATGAGAAACAAACATTCGCTGGCTAGTCTGCGAATATTTGTTTCACATACAACTTGCAACGGCATTGTGTCATATACAGCTTGAAATGATATATCCGTTAGTCTACGAATATTTGCTCATATACAACTTGAAACACCATACAGGTATGTACGTGCGTTAATCGCTCCTGGATATGTGATGATGGATACATTGAGAAACGCGTCTTATGAGCAATAAAATCATTCCTTACCTGATGTTTGTCTTTTACCATTGCGATCCAGTCAGTCAGAATGGTGAACTACTGATCGCTATACCGTTATACAATAATTTCAAGTTGACATCGGGTAACAAATTACAAAGGATTTTTTTTCGTGTGATGTAGTTAAAGATTAATAATTTTCGGCTTTTTACGTTACTTGTACTATGCAACCTTGCTTCTCGCCAAATTTTATCATTTTAGATCAACGGGATGTACCTCATACGTAGGTTTTGATGAATAAGATTGCGAGAGTCAAAATATGTGACATAAATGGCCGTCATCAGTGATGACGTGGAAGCTAAAGTTTATTATACCGCCAAGAGACCGTACACTTTGGTCTGTAACACAAATTTCAGCTTGATGTGTCTACCCGTTTCTGAGAAAAAGGGGTCTTAACACACGCACGGACAGACAGTTAGATGAGAAATTACAAAAAATATTTGTTTTCGTTTGATATAAAGACAGATTTACAGTTTCCTGATTTTTTCCTTTGGTTGCACTGTGAAACTTTCCTTTTTGCCAAGAGAAAAGTGTACGGTCATACGTGTATCATTTGTGCTCAGATAACATGGCGCACTGAGTTAAGAAGGAAAGAAAACCAAACAAACTATGATCCAATAAAAATCGCAAAGCATTTACAAAGCGTCATTGACTCAGTGACTAAATCAACTGTATTACCATTCGGATGAATTAACAGTAAACAGATTCTGAACGGAGCTGTGGAACATGCTCGCCTCAGAAAGACCCAATAACCATATGTGACACGCGATTCTAGTTACAGCAGTTCCGCGGGGTGAAACATGAAAGAGTTAAACACAAATCACACAAATGTCGTGAATGACTAACAGCGTCGTATCGCAAGTGCGCATTTCCTGACCGCAACCGAGCAATGGCCACCACTTCAACGTCCAGCGTTCACCAACTTTCGGCATTCAGAAAAAAGTACGTCTTCCTTCAATATGGCGAAAGGCACGGGTGCCTGTTCAGACTCATGACCCAGAATTCTCCGCAAGCAGACCGTGACCTGGTTGGCCGGTTCATCTGAAACTAAGAAAGGCTTTCTGGATGCCTCGCAGGCTAATCCCAAAGATAACTAAGTTGTCTGTAGTCGATACTAGGGACAGAATTGTATCTCTGCGGTAGGTCTGCGGTAAACTAGTACACGAAAATGATTGAACTCTATAACAGCAAATTAAATATTGAAAGTTGCAATGTAACATTAACCATTAACTTTTTTTGTATGTGTGCCCCGCCCCCAAAGTTCGTAAAATAATTTCTGAAACTCACTTTGTATATTAAAAATTAAGATGTATATTTCGGGTTACATAGGACGTTTCAGAAATGAATCGTAACATAATGTGTGTGGTTCACATAAAAAGTCTTTAATTTTTTGGTATAGACTGATATATATTAGATTTAAAAAAATCTCAAAATAAATAAAAGTTCTTCACAGATCAATACTTATGTGTACTGCACAGATAACAGAAGTAGCTTATCGAGACTTACTAATTTTGCATTGAAAGAAAATGTCACAATGTACGACATTTTTGGTTTCCTACATTATCGTGGACAAAGGCCCATCGATCTTAAACATTTATTCCTGCATATCAGGAGCAAACGTGAATCCATTGCCGACGCCAACCAACGGTGCAGTGACACCATAAAATCCTTTACCAAAAATGATCACACTGCATCCATGGCCCATTCCCAACGCAACCACTTCAAGTATATTTTGAAATATGACGTTGCCTGAATTGTGGTTTTTTTCAGTTTCGTCCTAACCAATGAGGATCATGGTTCACCTTCAGTTTCTCTTCTTACTTTGTTGAGTGTTGTTCCAATGGCCTTATATCTTCTTCCTGTTTTGGGTTTCCTTTCTTTTTGTGCGTACTGCCCCTATTTTTTTTCAAAAAATTCTTTCCTCACAGGTATTTTTCTGGATGTAGTATTTGTGTCGCAAAAGAGTTTTTTTTTATTTCTGATTGTTGCCTACTTATTGAATCCAGATATCACAGTGGTTAAAACTATTCTAATTCTTTTTTCTTGAACGAGTGGGATATTTGGTAACTATTGAAATATTTGCTAATATGCCTTAATTCACTCTATACGGAGTTGCCCAAATTAGGTCTGCATTCGCATTTCTGTTACTTCTGATGTTCTACATACGCTTCGGTGATTTTCCTCTTTGATTCCCATTTTTCATCTATCAAAAATGGTTCCAATGGCTCTGAGCACTATGCGACTCAACTTCTGAGGTCATCAGTCACCTAGAACTTAGAACTATTTAAACCTAACTAACCTAAGGACATCACACACATCCATGCCCGAGGCAGGATTCGAACCTGCGACCGTAGCGGTCTCGCGGTTCCAGACTGACGCGCCTAGAACCGCACGGCCACACAGGCCCGCCCTCTATCATCAGCCTGCATTGTACATATTATTTCTCTTGTGCAGTTCTCTTTTTCTACTATCTGTAGTCTGTTTAGTTCTCCATCAAACGTCCTCACAACTATAAACATACTACTGTAACTACACTAATGAAGTGCGATAATTTTATATTTCGACTACCACCTTTGTTGTATAGCTTGCATTGTAGACTATTTGGTCTTTCCACACTACCGTTTCTTCCTCTTATTGCCGATCTTTTTAATCAGTTTTCGGTTATGTAATTTTAAAAGTTGTCACATTTTCTAGTTTGCTATTTCCTTTAGATATCTTGCGCTTTGGTGCATTCTTTTGTATTTGTCATAAATTTTGGTTCTTCAGCTTATACTCATCCATGTCTCGAGTTGTTATGTCAACAGGATTGCATTTGTTGACACGTTTAAAAAGAGGTTTATGTAACATTGTCAGTTCGAGTACATTCCTTCAGATTTTCTACATGTAATAATTGATTTTGTATGAGATTTTGTAATGGCATTCCTTCACAAATATTGCCGGTCGAAGTGGCCGTGCGGTTAAAGGCGCTGCAGTCTGGAACCGCAAGACCGCTACGGTCGCAGGTTCGAATCCTGCCTCGGGCATGGATGTTTGTGATGTCCTTAGGTTAGTTAGGTTTAGCTAGTTCTAAGTTCTAGGGGACTAATGACCTCAGCAGTTGAGTCCCATAGTGCTCAGAGCCCTCACAAATATTGGTTACAAATTGTACCGAAAGCGTTTTTTTTTTTTATTTTATTAAACTGTTAATAGATACTGTGGTGTAAGGTTGAGAGTAGCTGCAGCAGTCACTTGTAAAATTTTGTTTCCGAACAACAACAAATTAATGATCAGTCGATTAATACAGTATGTAATAGTGCAATCAGTCTGAAATGTGTAACAGTTAATGTAGAGAGACAGTGTTTACTGGAGGGATTTGAAGGAAGCTTTCACTGGGTGTCATATAAAAAGAGGCAGTTAAGGTGGGTATAGATATATTTTAGAAATATATCAAAGAGTAACTATAAATACAAACAAAGAAAACAGGATTGTTAAAAGACGAGACTAGCCGTGGTAGGCCTTGCCGTAGGCCAGCGCGGGGGCGGCGGCGTAGGCGGGGGCGGCGGCCACGACGGGGGCGGGGTGCGCGCCGCCCTCCCTGTGCACGACGGCGTTGAAGCCGTTGACGGGGTCGGCGGTGTAGTCGACGGTGCGGATGGAGCCGTCGGGTTCGGCGACGCTGTAGCTGCCCTGGACGACGTCTCCGCTGCGGGTTTCCTGCTGCGCCTTCGAGTCGCCGGTGAGGGCGTCCTGCACGTTGTACCCGTAGCTGTACTGGGGGTTGGGGTCGTACTCAGCGGCCACGGCGGCGGGGGCGGCGATGGCGGGGGCGGCTCGCAGGTAGCCTGCCTGTGCCACTGCTACCACTGCGGCCAAGACGATCAACTGCTGGGCAACAAGACATCGCAAAGAATCACACATTGGACTTCTAAGGTAGCAGCATGAAAGAAAATTGTCAACATTCAAGAGCGCACTGCCGTGCTCTCACATACAGAAAAACTGCGCAAAAGTCGCACTAATATTTTTAACACCACGTCAGCGATCCCCTTGGTTGCAGACAGAATATAGGCAGGTCCACTCTTCTCTAGCTATTCTAACCGCCTGCACCAATTGTCAAGCGACTCCAATTTACCATGGATTCTTAAACGTACTTGTTCTCTAATAAGTTGATACGCACACACACACTCAGCTTCCTCCCTATATACTAGCTTCCACTTCCATATTAGAGATGATCAGTCTGTATGTATTGTATTCCCCCTGATCTTTGAACTGGCTTACTTAGACAATAATAGGAGAAAAGTTTTACCTGGAATCCGAACCATTTTGATATACACAGGGGTGATTCAACCGGGTTTTATGCAGTTCACAGTGCCTTCAAATCCAACGTGCAAGAGTTTCATAATCTCTCGCTCGCTACGTGCAAACTATTAGTCCCACAGAAAAATGAACAAGACCTTATGCAGGAAATTTAATGCAGTTAAATTTTTTACTGTGACACGTTTTCGCTAGAGGCCATAGTTCTCGAGTTATTCAAGAAATATGCCTTTGAAGGTCCTTTTGTACGTTTTTCTTGAATAACTCGGAAACTACTGCTTCTATCTCAGTGCAAATGTAACTACATTAAATTTATTATAAAAAGGTCCCGTTCATTTCCTCTGTAAGACTAATAGTTTGCGGGTAGCGAGCGAGAGAATCCGAAAAACAGCGTGCGGTATTTGAAGGCTTTGCGGGTTATATATTAACGCCTTCAAATATATACATATTATATCGCTTTGTAAATCGATATTCATACTTGTAGGCTACATATACAAACGACGGAAACTATGTTTGTTGTTACATAATTTGATGAAAGTCCGTCTAGTCTCTAGTTCGTGACGTCACTTACATGAACACCATCAGTATCTGAGCAATTACACCTCTTCGCCTAATTTTCGCATCACGAACCTAACTTTGCTGTTAAATATCCTGCGTCGATTTAAGCTCTTAAAAATTCCAATCGTCCTAAAAACAAATTGATTCAAACACTTGCGTGCACCAAATACAGCCTGCGCCTAGTCTGATGACACTGGTCTTGGAAATCCCTAGTAGTCTCTAACCCCGGCCATGAAATAATTCTTCTCGAAAATTTCTTCAAAATGCACTATGAATGCACTGCACCTCAACTTAAGTATTCGGCACATACAGCTTGCGATTAGATTATTTTCTAGCTCTACTTTCAGCGAATATACCAATGCACGCCATATGATGGGTAGAATGTTGCCATGTGAGTCAGCCCGAACAAAACGTACAAACTACGATAATTTCATTTAAATAACTTTTCCCTGGTAACTAGTTGGGAAGTCTCGGCTCGTTAGTTGATTCGGGGAAATAGATACTTCTCTGAAAGAAAGAACAAGGACTATAGACCGTTGAAACTGTATAGCTCAGTGCAGTGACCTCCAGACGCTAAGACAAAAGGGACCACTCTGTAATCCATTCGTGACTGGACCCGTGTTAGACAAAACCCAGGAAATGTGATTATCGCCGCGACAGTGGGCACTGCGGAGTACGGCCGCGTGGGGCGCAAACCAGATCTGCGGAGAGAGCCGTTGCCGCTGCCGTTGCCTCACCTTGCAAGCCATGCTGGTGCTGGTGTGGGTCCTCGCTGCTGTCTGCTCGCCGTGGACACTCGCCCCGCTTATATAGCGCACCACCTGACAGCCAACAGCCACCGGTCACCACGCCGAATGCGGCCACACCCTCCGACACCTCGCCACAACTGTTAAAAAGGGCAACGCTTGCTTGTGCAGCAGCTGCAACAATAAATTTACGGTTCCTTGCGACACCCAAGAGGCTGCTATAGCACAGGTACTTCCTCATGTTGTTGTGGTCTTCAGTCCAGGGACTGGTTTGATGCAGCTCTCCATGCTACCCTATCCTGTGCAAGCTTCTTCATCTCTTAGTACCTATCGCAACCTACATCCTTCTGAATCTGTTTAATGTATTCATCTCATGGTCTCCCTCTACGATTTTTACCCTCCACGCTGCCCTCCAATACTAAATTGGTGATCCCTTGATGCCTCAGAACATGTCCTACCAACCGATCCCTTCTTCTTGTCAAGTTGTGCCACAAACTCCTCTTCTCCCCAATCCTATTCAGTACTTCCTCATTCGTTACGTGATCCACCCATCTAATCTTCAGCATTCTTCTGTAGCACCTCATTTCACAGGCTTCTGTTCTCTTCTTGTCCAAACTATTTATTGTCCGCATTTCACTTCCATACATGGCTACACTCCATACATATACTTTCAGAAACGACTTCTTGACATTTAATTCTATACTCGATGTTAATAAATTTCTCTTCTTCAGAAACGCTTTCCTTGCTATTCCCAGTCTACATTTTATTTCCTCTCTACTTCGACAATCATCAGTTACTTTGCTCCTCAAATAGCAAAACTCCTTTACTACTTTAAGTGTCTCATTTCCTAATCTAATTCCCTCAGCATCGCCCGACTTAATTCGACTACATTCCATTATCCTCGTTTTGCCTTTGTTGATGTTCATCTTATATCCTCCCTTCAAGACACTGTCCATTCCGTTCAACTGCTCTTCCAAGTCCTTTGCAGTCTCTGACAGAATTACAATGTCATCGGCGAACCTCAAAGTTTTTATTTCTTCTCCATGCATTTTAATACCTACTCCGAATTTTTCTTTTGTTTCCTTTACTGCTTGCTCAATATACAGATTGAACAACATCGGGGAGAAGCTACAACCCTGTCTCACTCCTTTCCCCACCACTGCTTCCCTTTCATGTCCCTCGACTCTTATAACTGCCATCTGGTTTCTGTACAAATTGTAAATAGCCTTTCGCTCCCTGTATTTTACCCCTGCCACCTTCAGAATTTGATAGAGATAATTCCAGTCAACATTGTCAAAAGCTTTCTCCAAGTTTACAAATGCTAGAAACGTAGGTTTGCCTTTTCTTAATCTAGCTTCTAAGATACGTCGTAGGGTCAGTATTGCCTCACGTGTTCCCATATTTCTACGGAGTCCAAACTGATCTTCCTCGAGGTCGGCTTCTACCAGTTTTTCCATTCGTCTGTACAGAATTCGCGTTAGTATTTTGCATCCGTGACTTATTAAACTGATAGTTCGGTATTTTTCACTTCTGTCTACCCCTGCTTTCTTTGGGATTGGAATTATTATATTCTTCTTGAAGTCTGAGGGTATTTCGCCTGTCTCATACATTTTGCTTACCAGATGGTAGAATTTTGTCAGGCTGTCAGTAGTTCTAAAGGAATGTTGTTTACTACCGGGGCCTTGTTTCGACTTAGGTCTTTCAGTGCTCTATCAAATTCTTGACGCAGTATCATATCTCCCATTTCATCTTCATCTACATCCTCTTCCATTTCCATAATATTGATCTCAAGAACATTGCCCTTGTATAGTCCCTCTATATACTCCTTCCACCTTTCTGCTTTCCCTTCTTTGCTTAGAACTGGGTTCCCATCTAAGCCCTTGATATTCATACAAGTGGTTCTCTTTTCTCCAAAGGTCTCTTTAATTTTCCTGTAGGCAGTATCTATCTTACCCCTAGTGAGGTAAGCCTCTACATCCTTACATTTGTCCTCTAGCCATGCCTGCTTGGCCATTTTGCACTTCCTGTCGATCTCATTTTTGAGACGTTTGTATTCCTTTTTGCCTGCTTCATTTACTGCATTTTAATATTTTCTCGTTTCATCAGTTAAATTCAGTATTTCTTCTGTCACCCAAGGATTTCTACTAGCCCTCGTGGTTTTACCTACTTGATCCTCTGCTGCCTTCACCACTTCATCCCTCAAAGCTATCCATTCTTTTTTTACTGTGTTTCTATCCCCCATACCTGTCAATTGTTTCTTTATGCTCTTCCTGAAACTCTCTACAACCTCTGGTTCTTTCAGTTTATCCAGGTCCCATCTCCTCAAATTCCCACCTTTTTGCAGTTTCTTCAGTTTTAATCTACAGTTCATAACTAACAGATTGTGGTCAGAGTCCACATCTGCCCCTGGAAATGTCTTACAATTTAAAACCTGGTTCCTAAATCTCTGTCTTACCATTATATAATCTATCTGAAACCTGTTAGTATCTCCAGGCTTCTTCCATGTATACAACCTCCTTTTATGATTCTTGAACCAAGTGTTAGCTATGATTAAGTTGTGCTCTGTGCAAAATTCTACCAGGCTGCTTCCTGTTTCATATCTTACCCCCAATCCATATTCACCTACTATGTTTCCTTCACTTCCTTTTCCTACTATCGAATTCCAGTCACCCATGACTATTAAATTTTCGTCTCCCTTCACTATCTGAATAATTTCTTTTATCTCATCATACATTTCTTCAATTTCTTCGTCATCTGCAGAGCTAGTTGGCATATAGACTTATACTACTGTTGTAGCCGTGGGCTTCGTGTCTATCTTGGCCACAATAATGCGTTCGCTATGTTGTTTGTAGTAGCTTACCCGAACTCCTATTTTTTTATTCATTATTAAACCTACTCCTGCATTACCCCTATTTGATTTTGTATTTATAATCTGTATTCACCTGACCAAAAGTCTTGTTCCTCCTGCCACCGAACTTCGCTAATTCCTACTATATATAACTTTAACCTATTCATTTCCCTTTTTAAATTTTCTAAACTACCTGCCCGATTAAGGTATCTGACATTCCACGCTCCGATCCGTAGAACGCCAGTTTTCTTTCTCCTGATAAGGACGTCCTCCTGTGTAGTCCCCGCCCGGAGATCCGAATGGGGGACTATTTTACCTCCGGAATATTTTATCCAAGAGGACGCCATCATCATTTATCCACACAGTAAAGCTGCGTGCCCTCGGGAAAAATTACGGCCGTAGTTTCCCCTTGCTTTAGCCGTTCGCAGTACCAACACAGCAAGGCCCTTTTGGTTGGTGTTACAAGGCCAGATCAGTTAATCATCCAGACTGTTGCCCCTGCAACTACTGAAAAGGCTGCTGCCCCTTTTCAGGAACCATCCGTTTGTCTGGGCTCTCAACAGATACCCCTCCGTTGTGGTTGCACCTACGGTACGGCTATCTGTGTCGCTGAGGCACGCAAGCCTCCCCACCAATGGCAAGGTCTGTGGTTAATGGGAGGGGGGGGGGGGGTCGTAGGGTCAGTATACAGTATTTCTTTACCGCGAGGAAAAGCTTTCAATGAAGAGTCTCAGAGATGAATAATGAATAACGGCTGAAAATATAATTTTGTCCAAACTTTTCCTGCATTCCGTTCAACATTTAAACAGTGCTGCATTAATGTACTCTGCGAAAGGAAAAAGACGGACGTTAGATATGCTTTATATGTGATTTCCCCGACATATACTACTGACGAATATCCCGCTGAGCTCAATAATCTAAAAACAGAGCACTAGCATTATTGGACTTGTACAAGGGAAGAAAACATCTAGAGTTTCATTCAAGAAACCATTTTCGTTGTTGTTTTGGTCTTCAGTTTGAAGATTGGTTTGATGCTGTTCCATACTACTCTATTCTGTGCAAGGCTCTTCATTTATCCTGATGAAGACAACGTCCTGAGTAGTCCCCTCCCGAAGATCTGAATGGGGCACTATTTTACTTTCGGAATATCTTACCGGGGAGGATACCGTCACCTTTTAATCGTACAGTAGAGCTGCACCCCTCGGGAAAAATTACGGCTGTAGTTTTCCCTTGCTTTCAGCCATTGGACGCGGTTAAGGCGGTCAGTCCGGAACCGCGCGACTGCTACGGTCGCAGGTTCGAATCCTGCCTCGTGCATGGATGTGTGTGATGTCCTTAGGTTGGTTAGGTTTAAGTAGTTCTAAGTTCTAGGGGACTGATGACCACAGAAGTTAAGTCCCGTAGTGCTCAGAGCCATTTGAACCATTTTTTCAGCCATTGGAAGTGCCAGTACAGCAAGGTCGTTTTGGTTGATGTTACAAGAAAAGATTAATCAATCATCCAGACTGTTGCCCCTGCAGCTACTGAAAAGGTTGCTGCCACTCTTCAGGAAACACACACTTTACTGGCATCTCAACATATACCCCTTCGTTGTGGTTGCATCTACTACGGCTATCTGTATCGCTATGTTATGCAAGCCACCCAAAGCATGGCATGGTTCGCGGTTCATTTGCTGTGTGGTGTGGAGGGGGAGGGGGGGGGGGGTGAAGAAACCATACAAGCATTCGATTGTAGTGTTTTTTCGAAACCATAGAATTCTTAAATTTGGTTAGATAGCTTTTACTTTAAAGTGATTCCTTCCGATTAAGCTTATCAATCATCGACTCCTCTAATTTCCGCAGTTTCACACTACAACCAATTCCTCTTCATATACTTTATTTCATTCATGTGACTTCAACTCAACTAATTTTTACTTCACGTGTCTTAATATTTTACCCGCAAGGGAAGACAATATTTCTGTATAATTCATTTTTCCAACGATTATTGTTAACCACCATAGAGAACGACAGGTACATACAAACGAAACTTTGCTCGTCATAGATGTGGAGAACGTTTCTTGCATTCTCATAGAATGATCTGAACGATGTGACCCAGCGATTAGCACACTAGCATTCGGGCAGATGACGGTTCAAATACCCGTCTAGCCACCCAGATTTAGGTTTTCCGTGACTTTCCTAAATCACTCCGGGCAAATTCCGGGATGATACCTCTGAAAAGGACACGGCCGGTTTCCTCCACCGTCCTTCCCTAATGCGAACTTGTTGCTCCGTCTCATTAGACTTCGCAGTCGAAGGGTCGTTAAACTCTCGCCTTCTTCTTTCCTTTCTGGACCATGCAGAGGGCTATGGCTAGAAAATACTTTAAAAATTAATCAATGTCCGCAGTTTTACCGCTTCCATGTCACAAAAACCAACTAAAAACTAATCTTCAGTTCCACAGCTGATTCTGGTTAATATTAATAAGAAACCACCACAACTGTACAGATACATTTTTATTGTGTCTCACGACTATTATCGTTCGAAACACCATACTCAGGTTTCCTGCAGTTGAACAAAAGAATAGCTAAGGCAAAAGTCGTAGTAACTTTCCCGTATGAACGACATGCAACTCACATACAAAATGCTCACAGAGTTGTACCACTTCCAAGACATAAGAAGTCTAGATATCTTACGAAACGTAAGCATTAGGAAATGTAAAGGCGCCAGAGAGACGGTTCTGACGTTCCGTTTAATAATGTAAACAAGACTAAAGAAAAATCAAGACTGGCTCGTAGGATCTGTCGACCTACAAAAAGTGATCGATGATCTAAAATGGGGCAAAATGTTCGAAATTCTGAGAAGAGTAGGAGTAATCTATAGGCAAAGATGGCTAATATACTATTTGAACAAGAGTAAAGAAGGAACAATAAGACTGTCTGACCAAGAACGAAGTGCTTGGATTAAAAAGGGTGTAAGACAGGAATGCAGCCTTTCGCATCTACTATTCAATCTACACATCGAAGCAGCAATGGTGGAAGTAAAAGAAAGGTTGAAGGTGGGATTAAAGTCCAGGATGGAAGGATATCAATGATAGGATTCGTTGCTGAAATTGCTATCGCCAGTGAAAGTGAATAACGATTACAGGAGCTGCTGAACCGAATGAATATCCTAATGAGTACAAAAAATGGTAAACCAGAAAATGAGCATAGAAAGTAGAAGCAGCAGAAATCGAGTAACGAGAAACTTAACATCAAAATTTGTGATCACGAAGTAGATGGAATTAAGAAATTCCGCTAATTGGAAGCAAAATATCCCATGACGGACGAATCAAAGAGGACATAAAAAACTGACTAGCACAGGCGAAGAGGGGATTGTTGGCCAACAGATCTCTGTTGGTACCAAACATTAACTTTGTTTGAGGAAGAACTTTCTGAGAATGTACGTTTGGTGCGCAGCATTGTAAGGTAGTAAATTATCGACAGTGGGAAAACAGAAACAGAAGAGAATCGAAGCATTTGAGATGTGGTGCTACAGAATAATGCTGAAAGTTAGATGGACTGATAAAGAATGAGGAGGCTCTACGCAGAATCGGTAATGAAAGGAACATATGGAAAACACTGACAAGAAGAAGAGCCAGAATGACAGGATATCTGTTAACACAACAGGGAATAACCTCCATGGTAGTAAAAGAAGCAGTAGAGAGCAAAAACAGTAGGGGGAGACAGAGACAGGAATACACCTAGAAAATAATTCAAGACGTGAGAGGCAAGTGCTACTCCGAGATGAAGAGGTTGGCGTAGGAGAGCAATACGTAGCAGTCCATCAAACCAGTCAGAAGACAGATGACTCAATAACAACAACAAGAAGTAACGTTAAAGTCAAATTCCGGAACATGATGATCATGCAAACACTCCGTAGACCGCCTATCATAAGGATGACACTATGTCGTATTGGAAGCAATTGTTTTCTGAGTATTTTACGCATTGCTGAATCTATGTACGTTGAGATGAAACCATTGGAGTACTTGTTCATTTTATGGGCTGTTAAGATAATCCGACAATCGGTAACTTACACTCAACAAAGTCGTACCAGCATGTTCAGGTATTTACTTCTCTCGTTGAGCGGCGCTGTTTGAATAGTCTAGTGTACACAGGATCCCATGTTGCTTGTACTCACTGCTTTCCGCGCTTCTGCCAGGTGGTCGACGGAGTGTTTATATAATCGTCAGGTTCGTACGTTACGCACGCTAACTAGACTTCTTAAGTCATGATACTAGCACAACTCTGAGAATTTCTTATGAAGACTGTTGATAGCCTGAGTTCCAGATCGTTTACTCTTGTAAGTTACCATAGCTTTTACCCTAACCATTTTTTGTTCAACTGCGGGTAACCTGATGATGTTCTTTGGAATGGAACTGGTCGTGGCATAATAAATGTGTATTAACACAGCTATTGTGGTTATTATTAATATTGAGAAAAACTTAGTGATTCATTTTCCCGCGACTACGAGGTGAAAAAGTGGAGTCATTTACTATGGCTCTGGTACCTATTAGAATTGCACCCAACTCGCTAAAATCGTAACAGTTCGCAAAGCGCAGGGTGCGGATTATTCCAGGAAGATGAGACACATTGTGTGTTAAATAGTATCCGGACACCCCAAAAAACATACATTTTTCATACTGGGTGCATTGTGCTGCCATCTACACCCAGGTACTCCATATCAGCAACCTAAGTAGTCATTAACGTCGTGAGAGAGCACAATGGGGCGCTCCGCGGAACACGCGGACTTCGAACGGTGATTGGGTGTCACTTGTGTCATAACACAAGCGAGATTTCCACACTCCTAAACATCCCTAGGTCCACTGTTTCCGATGTGATAGTGAAGTGGAAACGTGAAGGGACACATACTGCACAAAAGCGTACAGGCCGACCTCGTCTGTTGATTGACAGAGACCGCCGACAGTTCAAGATGGTCGTAAAGTGTAGGCAGACATCTATCCAGTCCATTACACAGGGATTCCAGACTGCATCAGGATCCACTGCAAGTACAGCTGGGCGGGAGGTGAGAAAACTTGGATTTCATGGTCGAGCGGCTGCTCATAAGCCACACATGATGCCGGCAAATGCCAAACGACGGCTCGGTTGGTGTAAGGAGCGTAAACATTGGACGATTGAACAATGGAAAAACGTTATGTAGAGTGACGAATCACGGTACACAGGAAAAACGTTGTGTACAGTGACGAATCACGGTACACAATATGCCGATCCGATGGCAGGGTGTGGGTATGGCGAATGCCAGCTGGACGTCATCTGCCAGCGTGTGTAGTGCCAACAGTAAAATTCGGTGGAGGTGGTGTTATAGTGTGGTCGTGTTTTTCATGGAAGGGGGCTTGCACCCCTTGTTGTTTTGCGTGGCACTATCGCAGCACAGGCCTACATTGATGTTTTAAGCACCTTCTTGCTTTCCACTGTTGAAGACCAATTCGGGGATGGTGATCGCATCTTTCAACACGATCAAGCACCTGTTCATAACGCAAGGCCTGTGGCGGAGTCGTTACCCCATAATAACATCTCTTTAATGGACCGGCCTGCACAGAGTCCTGACGTAAATCCTATAGAAGGCCTTTGGGATGTTTTGGAACGCCGACTTCGTGCCAGGCCTCATCGACCGACATAGATACCTCTTCTCAGTGCAGCATTCCGTGAAGAGTGTCCTGCCATTCCCCAAGAAACCTTCCAGCACCTGATTGAACGTGTCTGCGAGAGTGGAAGCTGTCATCAAGGCTAAGGGTGGGTCAACACCATACTGAATTCCAGGGTTACCGATGGAGGGCGCCACGAACTTGTAAGTCATTTTCATCCCGGTGTCCGGATTCTTGTGATCACATAGTGTAGATGTTGTATTTCCTGTGTATTGTAATCGATTTTGGTAGAGTTGACCACAACGGAAGGACACATTTGAAGGTTAAAAAAATGTGACACACAAACACACAACGACAAAGGTTTTCATAACAATGTAAACTGTTTCGTCTTTAAGGCAGTAAATGGGCAAATCACAGCTAATGTATCATGCATATAATAAATGCTGTCTAGCTGAAAATTTCATAGAAAAATTGAATTTACAATGGAGGTTATTTAATCATCATGAGTTACTTTCCAGGATGCAATAGATTGATTTACTTTCCAAGAATTTGCTACTATTACATGAGTTTAGGGTGAACTTTTCAGTACCGAAGTGGAGGTGAATATCGCCTTGGGTCGTATTTTACTTGTAACTCAGTGCGTTAACTGGTATACTGGTATATGCCAGGACCGTATAGCAGTTAAGAGGCGTACCTTATACTTCCGAGCCGGCCGGAATGGCCGTGCGGTTCTAGGCGCTACAGTCTGGAGCCGGGCGACCGCTACGGTCGCAGGTTCGAATGCTGCCTCGGGCACGGATGTGTGTGATGTCCTTAGGTTAGTTAGGTTTAATTAGTTCTAGGCGACTGATGACCTCAGAAGTTAAGTCGCATAGTGCTCAGAGCCATTTCCACCATTTTATACTTCCGAACAACATGCCGGCCGCTGTGGAAGAGCGGTTCTAGGCGCTTCAGTCCGGAGCCACGCGGCTGCAACGGTCGCAGGTTCGAATCCTGCCTCAGGCATGGATGTGTGTGATGTTCTTAGGTTAGTTAGGTTTAAGTAGTTCTAAGTCTAGGGGACTGATGACTTCAGACGTTAATTCCCATAGTGCTTAGAGCCATTTGAACCACTTAAACCGAACAACATCCTCGTGAGTGGTTCATGAGCTCTCGTGGAAAAACCTGCACCTGAACATTCTGTAAGCAGCATTGCTTGCGAGCACGTGTGAACTTCCGAGCATGCAGCAGTACCAGCAGTTAAAACAGAGCCATCATCTCTTGAGTGGCCAAAATTAAGACAATTTTGTTGCGAACCTACGTCTATCACGGACTCGATTTCTGGAACAGATTCCAGTTTCTCAAGTATCCACCACTGCGTCACAGGGGTTTTACCGCCCAACAACATCCATAGCTTTGAGAGCCTCAGCCAGATCGAACGTCATGAAAATTAAGCCCGCTCCGTTTGGAATGGACAATGGCTGTCTCACGGTTTATTAAAGTGGATACAATCTCACCTTTGTTCCAGAGATGGTGTCGACTAACAGCGGACGCTACCTTGCCAAAATTTCACGTGAATGCGAATGGAGAATAAGGCTCTACATACGGCTGATTCTAGAATGTTTTATCGTCTGTGGTGAATAGTACAGACTGTCTTCACCGAAATGCCCCAGTTGTAATTCGTTACTAACACGAAATTAAATTAAATAAATTTATTCCTTCTCAAAATGTGTGTGTATGTTAAGTTTTTTTAAAAAAATCACGACATCAAATCAAAACACGTCCAAGCGAACCACTGCGGCGACGTGAAGATTGTCTAGTCTTCAATTATTTCAATAAAGGTGGTCTTGATCGCATGTAAGTAATTTACTTCATTGATGACCGGTCCCCTGCTGTCACCAAGGAGAAAAATGATCTGATTTGACCCCATAACAGATAAAAACCTGTCACAAATTGAAATAAACAACTTACATGTGATTAAGGCTGCTTTTATTGAAATAATTTTATTACAGTTTCATCAGTCGCTGTTTTCTATGAAAAGCGTTCCGAAACTCCTAAATGTTTAGTCTGTAATCAGTTTCCAACTAGGTCCCCTGCAACATGTGCAGAGAGATGGCACCGATGCCTTTCACAATACAAGAGAGGGGGTCTTATGGGCCTCTGCAATGCCGTGGCGAACACCCTGTCCTTCATGTTGACCCAGAGAAAAAAAGGCAGTGATGTGATGTCAGGCGGACAGAACTGCTAATTCATTGGCTGATCACGTCCAGTTCAGTATCTTGGAAACGTTCGATTCAGAGCTCTACGAACATCCAACGACCTGTGAGTTGTATCATCATCTTGTCGAAAACAAAGATTTGGTTGCAGATCTTCAACATGAGGAAAATCAAACATCTACATCGTGTCTAGATAAGTCGTTCCGGTGACAATTTCGACAGCAAAGAAGAACGCTCCAATTATCTTGTCACACATGAGGCCTCGACAGACGTTCAGTAGAGGGGTATCTCGCACCTTTATCCTGATGCTGCGTGCGTTCTGTGACCCCTAAGTGTGAACGTTATTTTTATTCACAGATCCAGAGACATGTATTGTGCCCTAATCAGAAAACATTACAGCTGACAAGAGATCAGGATTCTAGTCGATTACGTCAAACAATTAACATTCAAATCAATATCGCTGTTATTTGTCATCGGGCTTTATGGCCTGCAGAATCTGCGTCTTGTACGAATAAAAACACAACCGCTTCTTGTGGACCTTATGAGAAGTCGCATGTTGTATCTGAAAGTCCTGTGAAGTTTGACAAACGGATTTGCGTGGACTTCGTTGGAACTGTTGACGCGCATTCACAAATCGTTCTTCAGAGACACGTCTCTTCTCTACACGCCGCGTCATATTGCTGCCTGCGTCCAGACACTGCCTGTGTCACGCTTTTAGTGTATTGGCGTCTGGCGCTACTCTCTTTGCGCCTTAGCAATGGATTGAAACTCTCCAAACTAACGCATAGTTTGTGCCTTATCCTCAACTGACGCCATTTTCGCTTGGACGGATAACAATGAAACCGTCAAAACGTGCCAAAAGCTGACAAAAGTTAGGCAGCATCTTGTAATAGAACATTATGAAAGAGAATCCACAGCCTCCCAAGATCCGAGATGTAAAAAAAAAAAAAAAATGTAACGTCTATATAAATTTTTCATTGTGTTTTTGTTTTAAAACACCTGCTGGGACTAGCTCAGCTCCTTGTATCACTCACTTCCTGGTGATATTGTTATCATTGTACAACTTAGATTAATTACATATTCTCCAAAGTAGCACTACTTTTGTTCAATGTTACTAATATTTCCTGTCCTAACACTGCTTTTAAATGTTTTTTCAGGGTTGTAGCAGTGGGTGCAAGATGAAGTTGGTTGTTACTGATAAGGTGATGCTGTTAATTGGTTGCCATTGTTGCACACACACACACACACACACACACACACACACACACACACACACATACACACACACGAGATATAGTGCAAATATTGATAGTATTGTAACCTAATCTAGTAACTTCAAGAAATCCTGTAGAGATGTTGCTCAATGGAGTAGAAAGAATTATCAAAAATTATCGTAGAACACTAGCCAAAAAAAGTTAAAGACGTGAAACGGATGTTCCGATATAGGCACAATTCTGTAAACATACGTACTGCCAGTAGGCATACAAATAATGAGTTAAAACCATCAGTGATGACTAGAACCACCATGAGATTGCCTGACTATTGCCACAGCGTGACCAAGTTCTTAGGTTTGTCAGGTAGTACAATTGGCGTCAATGCGTTAGATGGTTAATGAACACTGCAGAGAACCATGGAGAACGTCATGGAGAATGCTGTGTGCTCGTGTGACACAATATTATCGGTACCTGACAGTCTGAAAACGCCACCTTGCGGTTGACTGTAGACGAATTTTTTAATATGCAGGCATTTGGAGTGTTTGGATGTGATGATGAACCAATACTGGGCTGTATGGGAACGTGAGGAAAGCCAAACGCATCGTTAAGAACCTGGTCCTCCAAATCTGGCCATACCAAGGGAGGATCCCCCTCCTGCGCACCAAGCTCGTAACATCTCCTTCAGATACATACCAGACGTTCCGGAACAAGTAATGGATTCAATGCAGCACCCTGTGTATTGGTTGTAGGCTACTAGTAATCTGGCTACTAAATAGCTACCTAATGAGTGAGCTGGCCTGCCGTGGTGGTCTAGCGGTTCTAGGCGCGCAGTCCGGAACCGCGCGACTGCTACGGTCGCAGGTTCGAATCCTGCCTCGGGCATGGATGTGTGTGATGTCCTTAGGTTAGTTAGGTTTAAGTAGTTCTAAGTTCTAGGGGACTGATGACCACAGATGTTAAGTCCCATAGTGCTCAGAGCCATTTGAACCATTTTTGAGTGAGCTGTCTTTGACACCACAGCACAAACACATGCGTTTGGACTGGTGCCATAATTGGGAAGCGTGGATTGCTACTAAATGGCGTCGCGTTATGTTCAGTGGAGAATGTTGATTCGGCTTTAGCTCAGATGAGCAAGTAAGGTATCTTAAAGTACAGCGAAAACAACATGCCAATGTTTTGGAGAGACACACTGATGTAGGTCTAGCATCATAGCTTCAATTAATACCTGAGGAAGAATAAGATATTCTTATTTTTAGTTGCAATGTGTCTTCGACATTACTGAATCAAATTTACAAATCCACAGGTAATATCAGCTTACTTTCTCGAGAAAATTAAGCCACGACTATACTGATTTGTTATGAGCTGCTACAACATTTCTTCCATTTTTTAGTTTAAATGATGGTTTTTCTGTTCGATATTTCTTATCGATCTCTTCCGGTGCAAATAATGAACAGATATCCTTTTATAACTCTGAATTTATTTCTATGTTAATCAAAACATATGCAGACACAAATTTATTTCTCACTGTTGTAAAACCTGCAAAGCTTTGAAAAAGCTCTGCTTGCATCATAAATGTAATTTTGTTTGTATACAAATTTCGAGGATTTTTTAAACACCAACAACACGAAGAAAATGTTTACCATGCCGAAAGTCTTTTTGATACCTTCTTCCTGTAAAAGAAGACGATCTAACTGCCTTGCACACACATTAACAGATACTATGAGAAGTGTGCCAATTAGGAGTTAGTAGCTAGCAGACGCATTCGTATAAAACAGATAAATGTTTAAATGCTTTGACACTTCACGTTTTGTCTTTACAAAATTCCTGTGCAATGGGGTACAGTATTCAAAGTGTCTAGCCGCTTGACTGCTAGCGACGTATATATACCCGTGCAGCAACGTCGTGCCTCCAGTGCTGAAAATGTATATCACATTCGACAGCTGTTGGGTGGGCCCGGACTGCTAGCGTCAAGTATATATGCTTCAAGGTTTTCTTAGTAAATGCACGCTATAAGACACGCGCTATTCGTGGACAACTCCTACACAAATCCGTCTCTCTTCCACTACGTGCATGAAAGAAGAACAAACGCATGACGTACATTTTGCGGGAGCAGGAAAGCCAATTTGCAAAGAAGTGAGATGGAATCTATGCCAATACACACTATGATGGCTTTCTAGTGCTATGTCAAGACAGACGTATGTACAGGGCATACACAATTTAATTCCAGTTTCAAAACGCTGTAGAAAGACAACCACTCCTCAGAATGACGTCAGATTTGAACAGCATATTATGACGCAGAGGAAAATGTCATGGAGAAAAAATGACCTGTAGATGGTGCTTTAAGAGTCAGGATACGCCCACCAACAGACTCGCGGCTCACGGCAGTTCGTCAGTTTGCGTCCGAGACGCACAACATGGCTGTCTCCAAGAAGGAGCGTGCGTTGCTGGTGCAGATCTTTTACAAAGGATCGTGACTGAGCCAGCAGCGCTGCGCGAGTCCCGGACACTTGATGGGTATGAAAAAAGGCATTGGTCCTAGGTCTAGAAAAAATGATCATAAAATTTGAAACGAGAGGTTCTTTTGAAGTGCATTGTGGCAGAGGGAGGAAATCAGTTGAACAGGCATTGTCGAAGATGTGATCACAGCAGTGCACGAGGGATCGAGCGGTGGTGTGAAAATACACTACTGGCCATTAAAATTGCTACACCAAGAAGAAATGCAAATGATAAACGGGTATCCATTGGACAAATATATTATACTAGAACTGACATGTGATTGCATTTTCACGCTTTTTGGGTGCATAGGTCCTGAGAAACCAGTACCCAGAACAACCACCTCTGGCCGTAATAACGGCCTTGATACGCCTGCGCATTGAGTCAAACAGAGCTTGGATGGCGTGTACAGGTACAGCTGCCCATGCAGCTTCAACACGATACCACAGTTCATCAAGAGTAGTGACTGGCGCATTGTGACGCGCCAGTTGCTCGGCCACCACTGTCCAGACGTTTTCAGTTGGTAAGAGATCTGGAGAATGTGCTGGCCAGGGCAGCAGTCGACCATTTTCTGTATCCAGAAAGGCCCGTACAGGACCTGCAACATGTGGTCCTGCATTATCCTGCTGAAATGTAGGGTTTCGTAGGGATCGAATGAAGGGTACAGCCACGGGTCGTAACACATCTGAAATGTAACGTTCACTGTTCAAAGTGCCGTCAATGCGAACAAGAGGTGACCGAGACGTGTAACCAATGGCAGCCTATACCATCACGCCGGGTGATACGCCAGTATGGCGATGGCGAATAGACGCTTCCAATGTGCGTTCACCGCGATGTCACCAAACACGGATGCGACCATCATGATGCTGTAAACAGAACCTGAATTAATCCGAAAAAATGACATTTTGCCATTCGTGCACCCAGGTTCGTCGTTGAGTACACCATCGCAGGCGCTCCTGTCTGTGATGCAGCGTCAAGGGTAACCGTAGCCATGGTCTCCGATAGTCCATGCTGCTGAAAATGTCGTCGAACTGTTCGTGCAGATGGTTGTTGTCTTGCAAACGTCCCCATCTGTTGACTCAGGGATCGAGACGTGGCTGCACGATCCGTTACACCCATGCGGATAAGATGCCTGTCATCTCGACTGCTAGTGATATGAGGCCATTGGGATCCAGAACGACGTTTCGTATTACCCTCCTGAACTCACCGATTCCATATTCTGCTAACAGTCATTGAATCTCGACCAACGTGAGCAGCAATATCGCGATACGATAATCCGCAATCGCGATAGGCTACAATGCGACCTTTATCAGAGTCGCAAACGTGATGGTACGCATTTATCGTCCTTACACGAGGCATCACAACAACGTTTCACCAGGCAACGCCGGCCAACTGCTGTTTGTGTATAAGAATTCGTTTGGAAACTTTCCTCATGTCAGTCCGTTGTAGGTGTTCCCACCGACGCCAACCTTGTGTGGATGCTCTGAAAAGCTAATCATTTGCATATCACAGCATCTCCTTCCTGTTGGTGAAATTTCGCGTCTGTAGCACGTGATCTTCGTGGTGTAGCAATTTTAATGGCCAGTAGTGTATGTAGTGCAAACATGTAGTGCACGGGGAATTGCCCGAACTTTGGACTTGCCTGCGAGCACAGTGCATAAATTGCTACGAAACATCCTACTTTGTTGTCCATAGAAAACCACCGATGTTCAGGAGCTGCCTTCGAGCAAGACAAACGTTGACTCTTGAATTTCTTACTCACATGGAAGACGACTATGAATGGCCATGGAATATTCTGTTGACAGACGAAGCCCATTTCCGTCTCTAAGGATATGTCAATAAGCAGATTGTAAAATATGGGCAACGGAAAATCGGTATGCACATCAACCGGTAGCACTTCATTCCGAAAAGGTGACTGTGTGGTGCGAGCTGACGGCATCGTTTATCGCAGGGCCGTATTTTTTCGGGGAGATGGGTCCTGCAGATCCTGTTACCTGTGCAGTCTCTGTTATTGCGCACCAACTCATTCCAACCCTTCATCAGCGTGGATGCGTGAGTAGCCCTTTTTTTTCATTCAAGATGGCGCTGCTCCGCACAGGAATATCGGCTGCTGGAGAGGCTTTTCGGAAATTCTGAATTATCATTCGTCATTTCCCTAGGTCACCTACCTTAACCCCTGTGACTTCTGGTTTTGCGGTTATCTGAAAGATGTATTCAATACTCCAATTGCGAACGTAGCTGAACTGAAGGCAAACACTGAAGAAGCATTCTGAGCGTGACTCCAGAGACAATCCGATTTGTCGTGGAGCATACTGTTTCTCGATTAGAACTTGTGGCAGAAAACGGTGGACAGCGTATTGAACATGTCTTGCACCAGTTTCACGACATTTGCTTTTTATGCTGCTTTTGGCCCGAAGATAATTAAAACCGAAGTCCTTTTGCGTTTTATTCCGTTTCTGGCCAGTTTTTCGCATTAGATGTGGTACGATCTGGCGTGTTGGATGGGCTTACGTAACTAACAGTGTCACAACTGTTGACTGACGAACTTTTGCAGTCTTGCACACAGAACAGTGCAGGTGGAGCTGTGTGCAACTCAAACCATAGCCGTCAAATTGTGATTCATCTGTCACCTGTAGCTGACCCCATTTACGTTAAGACGCTTTACAGCGCCATCTAATTGTAAAACTTTCGGTTTTTTTTCATGAGTTTCCCCATGCGTCAATAATATGCTTTTCAAATTTCGCGTCAGTCAGAGCAGTAGCTCACTCTCTACAGCGTTTTGAAACTGGATCAATAATTATGATCACCCTGTATGCTGCTGGCATGCTACAAAAATGTGATAAAATCAGATGCGAAAATGGACTGCCAAAGTAATCCCGAAATTTTTACCGAAATTTTTAAACAAAAACATGTGTTGGATTACACCGAGTCTAAGGTTCAAACCCCCCCCCCCCCCCCATGAACCATAGACCTTGCCGTTGGTGGGGAGGCTTGCGTGCCTCGGCGATACAGATAGCCGTACCGTAGGTGCAACCACAACGGACGGGTATCTGTTGAGAGGCCAGACAAACGTATGGTTCCTGAAGAGGGGCAGCAGCTTTTTCAGTAGTTGCAGGGGCAACAGTCTGGAT
Source organism: Schistocerca serialis cubense (assembly GCF_023864345.2). Classification (NCBI taxonomy): domain Eukaryota; kingdom Metazoa; phylum Arthropoda; class Insecta; order Orthoptera; family Acrididae; genus Schistocerca; species Schistocerca serialis. Next base: position 789,851,171 of record NC_064639.1, on the reverse strand, counting down.
GATTGACTGATCTGGCTTCGTAACACTAACCAAAACGGCCTTGCTTTGCTGGTACTGCGAACGGCTGAAAGCAAGGGGAAAGTACGGCCGAAATTTTTCCCGAGGGCATGCAGCTTTACTGTATGGATAAATGATGATGGCGTCCTCTTGGGTAAAATATTCCGGAGGCAAAATAGTCCCCCATTCGGATCTCCGGGCGGGGACTACACAGGAGGACGTCGTTATCAGGAGAAAGAAAACTGGCGTTCTTCGGATCGGAGCGTGGAATGTCAGATCCCTTAATCTGGCAGGTAGATTAGAAAATTTAAAAAGGGAAATCCATAGGTTAAAGTTGGATGTAGTAGGAATTAGCGAAGTTCGGTGGCAGGAGGAACAAGACTTTTGGTCGGGCGAATACAGGGTTATAAATACAAAATCAAATAGGGGTAATACAGGAGTAGGTTTAAATAATGATTAAAACAATAGGAATGCGGGTAAGCTACTACTAACAGCACAGCGAGCGCATTGTTGTGGCCAAGATAGACACGAAGCCCACGCCTACGACAGTAGTACAAGTCTATATGCAAACTAACTCTGCAGATGACGAAGAAATTGAAGATATGTATGATGAGATAAAAGAAATTATTCAGATAGTGAAGGGGGCCGAAAATTTAATAGTCGTGGGTGACTGTAATTCGATAGTAGGAAAAGGAAGAGAAGGAAACGTAGTAGGTGAATATGGATTGCGAGTAAGATAGTTAACACTTGGTTCAAGAATCATAAAAGGAGGTTGTATACATGGAAGAAGCCTGGAGATACTAACAGTTTTCAGATAGATTATATAATGGTAAGACAGAGATTTAGGAACCAGGTTTTAAATTGTAAGACATTTCCAGGGGCAGATGTGGACTCTGACCACAATCTATTGGTTATGAACTGCAGATTAAAACTGAAGAAACTTAAAAAAGGTGGGAATTTAAGGAGATGGGACCTGGATAAACTGACTAAACCAGAGGTTGTACAGAGTTTCAGGGAGTGCATAAGGGAACAATTGACAAGAATGGGGGAAAATGGCTCTGAGCACTACGGGACTTAACTTCTAACGTCATCAGTCCCCTAGAACTTAGAACTACTGAAACCTAACTAACCTAAGGACATCACACACATCCATGCCCGAGGCAGGATTTGAACCTGCGACCGTAGCGGTCACGCGGTTCCAGACTGTAGCGCCTTTAACCGCTTGGCCACACCGGCCGGCAATGGGGGAAAGAAATACAGTAGAAGAAGAATGGGTAGTTTTGAGGGATGAAGTAGTGAAGGCAGCAGAGGATCAAGTAGGTAAAAATACGAGGGCTAGTAGAAATCCTTGGGTGACAGAAGAAATATTGAATTTAATTGATGAAAGGAGAAAATATAAAAATGCAGTAAATGAAGTAGGCAAAAAGGAATAAAAACGTCTCAAAAATGAGATCGACAAGAAGTGCAAAATGGCTAAGCAGGGGTGGCTAGAGGACAAATGTAAGGATGTAGAGGCTTATCTCACTACGGGTAAGATAGATACTGCCTACAGGAAAATTAAAGAGACCTTTGGAGAAAAGAGTACCACTTGTGTGAATATCAAGAGCACAGGTGAAAACCCAGTTCTAAGCAAAGAAGGGAAAGCAGAAAGGTGGAAGGAGTATATAGAGGGTCTATGCAAGGGCGATGTACTTGAGGGCAATGTTATAGAAATGGAAGAGGATGTAGATGAAGAGGAAATGGGAGATATCATACTGCGTGAAGAGTTTGATAGAGCACTGAAAGACCTAAGTCGAAACAAGGCCCCGGGAGTAGACAACATTCCATTAGAACTACTGACAGCCTTGGGAGAGCCAGTGCTGACAAAACTCTACCATCTGGTGAGCAATATGTATGAGACAGGCGAAATAACCTCAGACTTCAAGAAGAATATAATAATTCCAATCCTAAAGAAAGCAGGTGTTGACAGAAGTGAAAATTACCGAACTATCAGTTTAATAAGTCACGGCTGCAAAATACTAACGCGAATTCTTTACAGACGAATGGAAAAACTGTTAGAAGCCGACCACGGGGAACATCAGTTTGGATTCCGTAGAAATGTTGGAACACGAGAGGCAATACTGACCCTACGACTTATTTTAGAAGCTAGATTAAGAAAAGGCAAACCTAGGTTCTAGCATTTGCAGACTTAGAGAAAGCTTTTGACAATGTTGACTGGAATACTCTCTTTCAAATTCTGAAGGTGGTGGGGGTAAAATACAGGGAGCTAAAGGCTATTTACAATTTGTACAGAAACCAGATGGCAGTTATAAGAGTCGAGGGACATGAAAGGGAAGCACTGGTTGGAAAGGGAGTGAGACATGGTTGTAGCCTCTCCCCGATGTTGTTCAATCTGTATATTGAGCAAGCAGTGAAGGAAACAAAAGAAAAATTCGGAGTAGGTATTAAAATGCATGGAGAAGAAATAAAAACTTTGAGGTTCGCTGATGACATTGTAATTCTGTCAGAGATAGCAAAGGACTTGGAAGAGCAGTTGAACGGAATGGACAGTGTCTTGAAGGGAGGATATAAGATGAACATCAACAAAAGCAAAACGAGGATACTGGAATGTAGTCGAATTAAGTAGGGTGATGCTGAGGGAATTACATTGGGAAATGAGACACTTAAAGGAGTAATGGAGTTTTGCTATTTGGGGAGCAAAATAACTGATGATGGTCGAAGTAGAGAGGATATAAAATGTAGACTGGCAATGGCAAGGAAAGCGCCTGAAGAAGAGAAATTTGTTAATATCGAGTATAGATTTAAGTGTCAGGAAGTCGTTTCTGCAAGTATTTGTATGGAGTGGAGCCATGTATGGAAGTGAAACATGGACGATAAATAGTCTGGACAAGAAGAGAATAGAAGCTTTCGAAATGTGGTGCTACAGAAGAATGCTGAAGGTTAGATGGGAAGATCGTATAACTAATGAGGAGGTATTGAATAGGATTGGGGAGAAGAGAAGTTTGTGGCACAACTTGATTAGAAGAAGGGATCGGTTGGTAGGACATGTTCTGTGGGATCAAGGGATCACCAATTTAGTATTGGAGGGAAGCGTAGAGGGTAAAAATCGTAGAGGGAGACCAAGAGATGAATACACTAAACAGATTCAGAAGGATGTAGGTTGCGATAGGTACTGGGAGATGAAGAAGCTTGCACAGAATAGAATAGCATCTAGAGCTGCATCAAACCAGTCTCAAGACTGAAGGCCACAACAAGAAGGTTCAAATGGTTCAAATGGCTCTGAGCTCTATGCGACTTAACTTCTGAGGTCATCAGTCGCCTAGAACTTAGAACTAATTAAACCTAACTAACCTAAGGACATCACACACATCCATGCCCGGGGCAGGACTCGAACCTGCGACCGTAGCGGTCCCGCGGTTCCAGACTGAAGCGCCTAGAACCGCTCGGCCACACCGGCCGTCTCGAGTCTAAGGATGCGGGGGACAAACACGACATTCTCCTTAGCGCTATGTAATGTGTTCTTAAAGCAATGAAATAACACAGGGAACGGTTTTTTCTCTCCTTAGATACATCCGTGTTAAATTCCGATGTTATTTACAAGATCAACACCACAAAGAATTCTTGAACTCTTGTATTTCGTCTCAGCCTCATTTGTCAAACTCTAGGGGCATGAGGGGCATGAGGAGGTCGTCGATCTGAGGACAAAAATCCATTACGGCTTCGAGAAGAGCGCTTTCCAAGTGTTTTCAGTAAAATAACACGGACCTGTAAGGAGACGGATCAGCTGCAGAAAGAACGAAAAACAAAAGTTATCGCGTCACTGCGGTAAACAATGTGAAGCGGGACTTGGTCTTATGCCTTGCTTCGAAATCTATCACGCAAAAATCTTTCTGAAATACGCTTGTTTGCAGTGTTATCTAGTCTTGGGAACTTAGACAATAAAGAACAACCAAAGTACAATTTGTTTTAAGACCTTGTTGATGAGGATAAATACGGGAGAGACTGCGATAATAACGATGATATCAGGCGCTGTCGTGTTCAGCGCCGCATATCGTGCCCAGCAGGGCGGCGCCGTCGTGTGGAGCTGCGCGACCACACACGGATGGGCGCACTGTTATGGCGCCCTCAGCAGTGAAAGGAATAGCTTGTGTAAGACTGAACACTACAGAACATAATACGATAGCGTGAGCTCACACAATGCACTCATATATTATAGCTAATCGTGTGCCCTAATTAGCAAATCGAATTTACGATCGACCATGCTTCTATCTCTACGGCCTCAGATAAAGAAATATGAAAGTAGCACTGTATATCGGCTATCTATCAAAAATAAAAAAGATTAGAATCGAACTTTCCGTTGGTACTACAGCCACCAAAGAGGAAGCACTAGCTGAGATTGGATAAGCTATCTCGAAGTAATTGAGGGAAACCGATGAAAATATAAATTAGGGTGACCGCATAGGGTTTAGCACAGCGCTTATTTTGAATGTGAATCCATTGTAATGTACAGCCACTCAGGACTGTTGGTTGATTTGGGGGAGGTCATTGCTCCCATCGGAATAGGGAAGGATGGAGAAGGAAATCGGCAGTGGCCTTTCAAAGGAACCATCTCGGCATTTGCTTGAAGCGATTTAGGGAAATCACGGAAAAATTAAATCAGGATGGCCGGACGTGGGTTTGAACCGTTGTCCTCGCAAATGCGAGTCCAGTGGGCTAACCAATTGGCCACCTCCCTCGGTCACTCAGGGTGAAAAAAAAAATATTGACAACCGTAAAATTTTGAAGAAACTCGTGTGCATGCATGCCTGCCATGACGTAGCGGAAAGTGAGAGAAGTTACTGAAACAACTAGACGCTCCAACATTATGAACAGGAAGGGCAGTTACAAGTCGCCGATGGCTGGCCTCTAGCGATCGAAGGCAACAGAACGAAGGTATTCGCCAGCAGGAAGAATAACAAGACCCCATTTCACCAGGATAAACAAGTGGTCGCAAGAACGAATGCCGGACATTTGCCACGCCGGACATTTGCCACACTTGTCCCTTCGCCAGGTAGCGATCCCTCAGGTAAAGGGACGCCCTTCCTCGTACTTCTTATGTCCGCTTTCGAACCACGGTCTCCACATCTTACTCGATACAACCAGTACGTAAAGGACCTTCTTCTTCGACATCTTGGTCAAATGCAGAACTTCTTTTCCGAACTCGAAATATTTATAACTTTTGGGAAACGAAAGCAATACCGACGATTATGTCAGTTTGTAATTATTTCTGCCAAGTATAAATATAGATCCCTCTGTCTGTACGGTAGCTTCCTTTCACGCTTACTGATTGCTATAGAAACAGTCCATCGCCATAGAAGCAACAAGAAAAGAACGCTGTAAACAGAATGCGAATGTACGCTAACCATTTATTTTTGATCGCTGCATTTGTGCCTACTTTAATTGCTACAACTGCATGCCCAAAAGACAATTAAGGAAAGAAGAAATGAGTACGTGAATGTTTGAAAAGAAGGACGACATACTCCATATTAATTTACTCTAAAACCCGATATCCCTTGCGGCGAAACATTAGTTAATAAAGTGTAGCGGGACAATGTTCAAAACATGACTGAAAGTACGTTCATAAACAGAGATAAGAACATCTATGATTGACATGCCATCTAAAGTCGACATACAATTTTAAAATGTTAGAAATAAGGAAATGAAATAATACAGAATGCTATGCTTGTACCATACGTTGTTGTTCAACATTGTTTAGCTCTGGTGTTTACGGGGTCACATAGTAAGCATCCTAGGTTTTGGAGGGAAAAGCCGTAATTGTAATGATCTCAACTACAACAGAAACAAGAAGCACAAGTTAAGGAAAAATAATGTAATGTGTGTTCCAGCTCACAAGCGACATTGAAGCAACTAGTTCCTGTGACTTAGTATGGACAGAGGTTATATTCGACAACCGGAATAAATTAATAACTGGCTCCTTTTACCAACCCCCGGTCTAGATGAAACAGTTGCCGAACATTTCAAAGAAAACTCGAGTCTCATCGCAAATAGGTACCCTACTGATACAATTATAGTTGGCAGTGACTTCAGTCTACCTTCCGTATGTCGACAAAAATACATTTTCAGACCCTACTGTAGATACAAAACAACTTCCATAATTGTTGTAAATGGTTGTTATAAAATTATTTTGAACAATTAGTTCACGAGGCCATTCGAATTGTAAATGGTTACGAAAACACACTTGACCTCTTAACCACAAATAATCCTGAGTATCACGACGGGTACAGGAATCAGTGAACACACAGTCGTAGCTAGGCTCAATTCCGTAACAAAGAAACTCACCAAAACTAAAAGCGAAATATATATATTTATAAAAGCAACTAAAACTTCGGTTGACGTCTTTCTAAGAGACAGTCTCCAATCCTTCCAAACTACGTACGTGAAGACCATATGTGGCTTAAGTTCAAAGAAACAGTATCAACAGCACTCGAGAGATTCATACTAAATAAATTAATATCAGACGGAACTGATCCCCCATGGTACACAAAACACGACAGAAAGTTGCTGCAGGAGCACCGAAAAAGGCACGTATAATTTAGGCGAGCGCAAAATCTCCAAGACTGGCGAAGTTTTACTGTGGCTCGAAATTTGGTACGGATTTCAATGCGAGATGCATTTAATAGTTTCCACAACGAAACTCCCTCTAAAAATGTGGCGAAAAATCCATAGAGATTCTGGTCCTGTGTTAAGAAAACCAGCGGAAAGGCTCAGTAAGTACCTTTACCGCGGGTCGGGCGGCGAGAGAGGAGGAGGATGAGAAGGAGGAGGAGGAGGGGGAAACATGGGACCCAACCCTTCGGAGCAGGTAAAATCGTCGCAAATGTCCGCCCTGGCAAATGTCTGCACACCCACAAGAACATGCATACATACATAGAATGTTGCGAATGGGGTTTCCAATCAGATGTTATGAAATACTGGCCTGTCATAGTTCGTGAAGGTGGGGTCCACGTGCCACTGAACATTCAAGGGCGATCTAGTAGCATGTCGTAAATTATGATCGTGTACCCATTTGTATTTCGCCGATTACAGCGGCATATGTGGTGAAACGAAGAAACTGCTTCAGACGAAACTTATGTAAATTTGGCCGTAGAAATGTAAAAAACGGCGGTTCCCATTCAAGATTTAAAAGTTGTCCCCCGCCATCCACGCGCGGGGTCGAATGTGACATCATTGGATCTCTTTCTCCGAGACAAACAAATTGGAATTATAACTTTTTTGATTCGATGTGTAATTTTCGAGATATTTCAATGTCTTCAGTTAAAATGAACACCATGTATATGGAAAACTATTTCCAGAAAGCAGCCAGCTCTTTCACTATGCTGATGACACAGCCTTCCTAGCCCTCTCCCCAAAACTCCAGATATCCCAACGATCTCTCCATTTCAATCTTAATCATTTTTTCGCCTGGTGCGACAAATAGTTGTTGAAGTAAACCCCCTTCAAAAAACAGGAATAATTATAAGACGAACGATCCGAACCTGCAGTTTCCAGGAATTTCACCCAAACATTTACAACTGTCCTATACAGTTAACGAAAACACTCGACTGGCAAGTAACATGATATCCTTATCTACTTACAATCCAACAGAAAGCCCAGAATAGATTAAGAGTTCTGAAACTACTAACGAGCCGAACATTCGGATTACAGCCCTCTCCACCGTACTCCACAGTGATTCGCCCTATGCTCCCTTAGGCCAAAGTTGCCTGGATACCAGCTCCGCCTAAATTCTATCACTCCTCCCAAATCCTTGAAGGCCATGCATTAGTATTGTTTTTCGCATCCTTTTACTTTCCCCATGTGAATTCTCTACGATCTAATCAAATTTCCAACACTTCTCACCCACCGCAAACAGCTCCGCATATCCTGCACTATCCGCAAACTAGATTCCAATAAGCCTATTTTTTCCCCTCTTACTACCAATACTGATATGCTGCCACGTCTCTACCGTCTCAACACCTACACACAGTTTATATCCTATCACGATCCAACTTCAACCAGCTCCCACTCCCAGACAGAAAAATCTGTCCCAAATATTTATCCATCGACTATCTTTCCCATCTATCCCGCTCCATATCGGGGCTCCTTCTTCCCTCTGACCTCTGCATATTTCCCCATCTCTTCTATTCTTGATACTGTAGCATGCCCACGCCAAACTCCTCACTTTCTCTCATTTCACTATCGACCTCAACAATAACTTTCATCTTCATAGATACTATCAAACGAATTCTTACATTTTTAACCACAACCTTCAAGCCACTTTTCCCTTCCCTAAACCATTTTTCTCGTTGCATGTCTCTCAGCTTTCTGAGAATGTCCAATGCTACTTTTTAAAAGAATGTCATCATGTTTGCAAAATGTATTATGGGTATATTTTTACAAAATAGGCTGATTAAAATATCGAGTCAAATTTGCTAGGAACTTGGCAGTACAGGCGCTCTTGCCAGTGTAACGTTGCCCCCCTTTTGGTCTGGTCTGTCATAAGCTGTTGTATCGTCAAAGAGGGAGGAGGAGCGGACAGAGGTTCAGGGCACTCTCTTGTCCTAGGGGTGGGAAACTGACCCTAAAGGCGGAAGAATCAGCAATGATCAACGGCACGTGGATGCAGAAGGCAATGGAAACCACTGCATTAAAGACACGTAACTTGTATCCACAGGACATGTGTCATGACGATCTCTCCATTGGCAAAAGATTCCGGAATAGTCCCCCATTCGGATCTCCAGGAAGGAACTGCCAAGGGGGAGGCTACCATGAGAAAAATATTGAATAATCAAAGGAAGCATAACGTTCTACGAGTCGGGGTGTGGAATCTAGAAGCTTGAACGTAGTAGGGAAACTAGAAATTCTGAAAAGGGAAATGCAAAAGCTCAATCTAGGTATAGTGGGGGTCAGTGAAGTGAAGTGGAAACAAGACAAGGATTTCTAGACAGATGAATATAAGGTAATATCAACAGCAGCAGAAAATGGTATAACGGGAGTAAGATTCGTTATGAATAGGAAGTTAGGGCAAAGAGCGTGCTACTGTGAACAGTTCAGTGATAGGGTTGTTCTTATCAGAATCGACAACAAACCAACACTGACAACGGTAGTTCAGGCATACATGCCTACGTCGCAAGCTGAAGATAAAGAGAGTGAGAAAGTGTATGAGGATATTGAAAGTCTAATACAGTATGTAAAGGTAAATGAAAATATAATAGTCATGGGAGACTGGAATGCAGTTGTAGCGGAAGGAGTAGAAGAAAATATCACAGGAGAATATGGGCTTGGGACAAGGACTGAGAGAGGAGAAAGACTAATTGAGTTCTGTAACAAGTTTCAGCTAGTAATAGCAAATTCTCTGTCCGAGAATCACAGGAGCAGGAGGTATACTTGGAAAAGGCCGGGTGATACCGTAAGATTTTAGTTAGATTTCCTCATAGTCAGACAGTGATTCAGAAATCAGATACTGGATTGTAAGATGTTCCCAGGAGCAGACATAGACTCAGATCACAATACAGTAGTGATGAAGAGCAGGCTGAAGTTTAAGACAGTAGTCAGGAAGAATCAATACACAAAGAAGTAGGATACAGAAGTACTAAGAAATGACGAGATACGGTTGAAGTTCTCTAAGGCTATACATACAGTAATAAGGAATACCTCAGTAGGCAGTACAGTTGAAGAAGAATCGACATCTCTAAAAAGGGTCATCAGAGAAGTTAGGAAGGAAAACATAGGTACAAAGAAGGTAGCTGCAAGGAAACCATGGGTAACGGAATAAGTACTTCAATTGATCGATGAAAGAAGTAAGTTCCTGGAAACTCAGGAATAGAGAAATACAAGTCGCCGAGGAATAAAATAAATAGGAAGCGCAGGGAAGCTAAGACGTAATGGCTGCAGGAAAAATGTGAAGACATCGAAAAAGAAATGATTGTCGGAAGGACAGACTCAGCATACAGGAGAGTCAAAACAACCTTCTATGACATTGAAAGCAAGGGTGATAACATTAAGAGTGCAACGTGAATTCCACTGTTAAATGCAGAGGAGAGAGCGGATAGGTGGAAAGAATACATTGAAAGCCTTTATGAAGGGGAAGATTTGTCCTATGTGACAGTAGAAGAAACAGGAGTCGATTTAGAAGAGATAGGGGATACAGTACTAGAATCAGAATTTACAAGAGCTTTAGAGCGCTTAAGATCAAATAAGGCAGAAAAGATAGATAACATTCCATCAGAATTTCTAAAATCATTGGAGGAAGTGACAACAAAACGACTATTCACTTTGGTGTCTGGTGACATACAATCTTGCTTTCGGAAAAGCATCATCCAAACTATTCCGAAGACAGCAAGAGCTGACAAGTGCGAGAATTACCGCACAATCAGCTTAACAGTTCATGCATCAAGTTGCTGACGCAGTTTGGCTTTAGGAAAGGTAAAGGCAAGAGAGAGGCAATTCTGATCTTGCAGTTAATAATGGAAGCAAGGCTAAAGAAAAAACAAGACACATTCACAGGATTTGTCGACCTGGAAAAAGCGTTCGACAATGTAAAATGGGGTAAGACATTCGAAATTCTGAGAAAAGTAGGGGTAAGCTACAGGGAGAGACGGGTCATATACAATACGTACAACAACCAAGAGGGAACAATAAGAGTGGACGACGAAGAACGAAGTGCTTGTATTAAAAAGGGTGTAAGACAAGTATGTAGCCTTTCGCTCCTACTGTTCAATCTGTACATTGAGGAAACTATGATGAAGATAAAATAAAGGTTCAGGCGTGGAATTAAAATTTAAGGTGAAAGGATATCAATGAGACGATTCACTTATGACATTGCTATCCTGAGTGAAAGTGAAGAAGAATTACATGATCTGCTGAACGGAATGAACAGTCTAATGTGTACAGAGTATATTGACAGTAAATCGAAGAAAGACGAAGGTAATGAGAAGCAGAAGTAATGAGAACAGCGAGAAACTTAACATCAGGATTTATGGTCACGAAGTAGATGAAGTTAAGGAATTCTGCTACATCTATATCTACATCTACATTTATACTCCGCAAGCCACCCAACGGTGTGTGGCGGAAGGCACTTTACGTGCCACTGTCATTACTTCCCTTTTCTGTTCCACTCGCACATGGTTCGCGGGAAGAACGACTGTCTGAAAGCCTCCGTGCGCGCTCGAATCTCTCTAATTTTACATTCGTGATCTCCTCGGGAGGTATAAGTAGGGGGAAGCAATATGTTCGATACCTCATCCAAAACGCACCCTCTCGAAACCTGGCGAGCAAGGTACACCGCGATGCAGAGCGCCTCTCTTGCAGAGTCTGCCACTTGAGTTTCCTAAACATCTCCGTAACGCTATCACGGTTACCAAATAACCCTGTGACGAAACGCGCCGCTCTTCTTTGGATCTTCTCTATCTCTTCTCTCAACCCGACCTGGTACGGATCCCACACTGATGAGCAATACTCAAGTATAGGTCGAACGAGTGTTTTGTAAGCCACCTCCTTTGTTGATGGACTACATTTTCTAAGGACTCTCCCAATGAATCTCAACCTGGTACCCGCCTTACCAACAATTAATTTTATATGATCATTCCACTTCAAATCGTTCCGCACGCATACTCCCAGATATTTTACAGAAGTAACTGCTACCAGTGTTTGTTCCGCTATTATATAATCATACAATAAAGGATCCTTCTTTCTATGTATTCGCAATACATTACATTTGTCTATGTTAAGGGTCAGTTGCCACTCCCTGCACCAAGTGTCTATCCGCTGCAGATCTTCCTGCATTTCGCTACAATTATCTAATGCTGCAACTTCTCTGTATACTACAGCATCATCCGCGAAAAGCCGCATGGAACTTCCGACACTATCTACTAGGTCATTTATATATATTGTGAAAAGCAATGGTCCCATAACACTTCCCTGTGGCACGCCAGAGGTTACTTTAACGTCTGTAGACGTCTCTCCATTGATAACAACATGCTGTGTTCTGTTTGCTAAAAGCTCTTCAATCCAGCCACACAGCTGGTCTGATATTCCGTAGGCTCTTACTTTGTTTATCAGGCGACAGTGCGGAACTGTATCGAACGCCTTCCGGAAGTCAAAGAAAATAGCATCTACCTGGGAGCCTGTATCTAATATTTTCTGGGTCTCATGAACAAATAAAGCGAGTTGGGTCTCACACGATCGCTGTTTCCGGAATCCATGTTGATTCCTACAGAGTAGATTCTAGGTTTCCAAAAACGACATGATGCTCGAGCAAAAAACATGTTCTAAAATTCTACAACAGACCGACGTCAGAGATATAGGTCTATAGTTTTGCGCATCTGCTCGACGACCCTTCTTGAAGACTGGGACTACCTGTGCTCTTTTCCAATCATTTGGAACCTTCCGTTCCTTTAGAGACTTGCGGTACACGGCTGTTAGAAGGGGGGCAAGTTCTTTCGCGTACTCTGTGTAGAATCGAATTGGTATCCCGTCAGGTCCAGTGGACTTTCCTCTGTTGAGTGATTCCAGTTGCTTTTCTATTCCTTGGACACTTATTTCGATGTCAGCCATTTTTTCGTTTGTGCGAGGATTTAGAGAAGGAACTGCAGTGCGGTCTTCCACTGTGAAACAGCTTCGAATAAAGGTGTTTAGTATTTCAGCTTTACGCGTGTCATCCTCTGTTTCAATGCCATCATCATTCCGGAGTGTCTGGATATGCTGTTTCGAGCCACTTACTGATTTAACATAAGACCAGAACTTCCTAGGATTTTCTGTCAAGTCGGTGCATAGAATTTTACTTTCGAAGTCACTGAACGCTTCACGCATAGCCCTCCTTACGCTAACTTTGACATCGTTTAGCTTCTGATTGTCTGAGAGGTTTTGGCTGCGTTTAAACTTGGAGTGAAGCTCTCTTTGCTTTCGCAGTAGTTTCCCAATTTTGTTGTTGAACCACGGTGGGTTTTTCCCGTCCCTCACAGTTTTACTCGGCACGTACCTGTCTAAAACGCATTTTACGATTGCCTTGAACTTTTTCCATAAACACTCAACATTGTCAGTGTTGGAACAGAAATTTTCGTTTTGATCTGTTAGGTAGTCTGAAATCTGCCTTCTATTACTCTTGCTAAACAGATAAACCTTCCTCCCTTTTTTTATATTCCTATTAACTTTCATATTCAGGGATGCTGCAACGGCCTTATGATCACTGATTCCCTGTTCTGCACTTACAGAGTCGAAAAGTTCGGGTCTGTTTGTTATCAGTAGGTCCAAGATGTTATCTCCACGAGTCGGTTCTCTGTTTAATTGCTGGAGGTAATTTTCGGATAGTGCACTCAGTATAATGTCACTCGATGCTCTGTCCCTACCACCGTCCTAAACATCTGAGTGTCCCAGTCTGTATCTGGTAAATTGAAATCTCCACCTAAGACTATAACATGCTGAGAAAATTTATGTGAAATGTATTCCAAATTTTCTCTCAGTTGTTCTGCCACTAATGCTGCTGAGTCGGGAGGTCGGTAAAAGGAGCCAATTATTAACCTAGCTCGGTTGTTGAGTGTAACCTCCACCCATAATAATTCACAGGAACTATCCACTTCTACTTCACTACAGGATAAACTACTACTAACAGCAACAAACACGCCATCACCGGTTGCATGCAATCTATCCTTTCTAAACACCGTCTGTGCCTTTGTAAAAATTTCGGCAGAATTTATCTCTGGCTTCAGCCAGCTTTCTGTACCTATAACGATTTCAGCTTCGGTGCTTTCTGTCAGCGCTTGAAGTTCTGGTACTTTACCAACGCAGCTTCGACAGTTTACAATTACAATACCGATTGCTGCTTGGTCCTCGCATGTCCTGACTTTGCCCCGCACCCTTTGAGGCTGTTGCCCTTTCTGTGCTTGCCCGAGGCCATCTAACCTAAAAAACCGCCCAGTCCACGCCACACAACCCGTGTTACCCGTGTAGCCGCTTGTTGCGTGTAGTGGTCTCCTGACCTATCTAGCGGAACCCGAAACCCCACCACCCTATGGCGCAAGTCGAGGAATCTGCAGCCCACACGGTCGCAGAACCGTCTCAGCCTCTGATTCAGACCCTCCACTAGGCTCTGTACCAAAGGTCCGCAGTCAGTCCTGTCGACGATGCTGCAGATGGTGAGCTCTGCTTTCATCCCGCTTGGAAGTAGAATAACCAATGACGGACGGAGCAAGGAGGACATCAAAAGCAGACTAGCAATGGCAAAAAGGGCATTCCAGGCCAAGAGAAGTCCACTAATATCAAATATCGGCCGTAATTTGAGGAAGAAATTTCTGAGAATTTACGTCTGGAGTACAGCATTGTATGATAGTGAAACATGGACTGTGGGAAAACCGGAACAGAGGAGAATCGAAGAATTTGAGAATTAGGTGGGCTGATAAGGTAAGGAATGAGGAGGTTCTCCACAGAATCGGAGAAGAAAATAACATGTGGAAAACACCAATAAGGAGAAGGGGCAGGATGATGGGACATCTGTTAAGACATGAGAGAATGACTTCCATGGTACTAAGGGGAACTTAGAGGGCAAAAACTATAGAGAAAGACAGAGATTGGAGTACATTCAGCAAATAATTGAGGACGGAGGTTGCAAGTGCTACTCTGAGATGAAGAGGGTAATACAGGAGAAAAATTCGTGGCGAGCCCCATCAAACCAGTCAGTAGACTGATGACAGAAAAAAAATCTTCTCTTAGGGTAGTCTGGCCCACAACGTATCCTTCATATCCTGAATAATGACACTGGGAGAGATATGACGTCCGATCTGGTCCCAAACAGATTCTATTGGGAACAGGTCTGGCGGCTTTTCTGGAGCCGGTAGTACCTCATTACAAAGAAGACAGTTCATATAAAAACGTGTCCTATGTGTGGATGCCGCGTGGGGTAGACGTGCGGTCTAGGAGCCTTGCCACGGTTCGCACGGCTCCCCCCGTCGGAGGTTCGAGTCCTCCCTCGGGTATGTGTGTATGTGTTGTAGATTAAGTAGTGTGTAAGCCTAGGGACCGATGACGTTACCACTAATTTCCATTTCCATATGTGGACAAGCAATGTCTTCTTGACAAATAACACCGCATGAGCGGTAACACATGAGAATGCAGGATGTTTGTAATGTCCCGCTGAGCTATTAGAGTTCCTTCAGTCACAATCAGCCATGACATGAACTCATACCCGATGGCTCCCCACCGGGGCTAACATGAAATATCGGCTCCGCAACGAATTTGTGACGTCACACTAGCTTCCTTGCCTGAAATAAATCACAAAAGCTCAGCCGCGTCCTGGGCAAGGCGGAAATGCAGCATGTCAATGAAAAGATACCCAGTAAAATCCTCACCTTTGCCATATGTTATCGAAGGGAGGGTGTATTTAAACGCGCAGGTACATATTATTAAAGTGATCTCAAATAATAAATCGCTCCCAGCTGGAGATGGTCGCTGCAATTTGTAAGACCTGTAGTATCACGTTCTTTGAAGTACGCCACTGGACGTATAAATTTCATTGGTCCCACTCTCCACCCCATGACGTCAGCAGTAACATCGCTGCGTCTCTCCACAACACCAGAAGAATGGCACCACTCCAGGCGCAGCCGTTTTTGTCGTTGTGTGAAAGGCAGCCTACGCATGGGACTGTAATTACCTACTGTGGCTGCTGCTAGTTTACGACCGATGACAGTACAAAATCCGAAAACCGCTAATATTAACATAAAATTATACGTATAAGTATAATTATTAAAGTAACTGTTTGCTGCGTATATCCATTAATCGTTTTCTGTCACTGCATCTTCTCTAGTGTACCCATAATGTCTTTACCGGTGATATAAGAATATGCTTATTCGGTTTCATGTTAATATATATATGGTCCGAGATTGAAGAAAGAAATAGGTTTTACAACACCTCAGTCGTAGATTAATAACAGGGCACATGTAGAAAACAACCAAAAATATTAGCAAAATAACAAAATTCGGAAACTTCAGGAAGGAGGCCGGATAAGAAAACTAAAGATAATTACTTTCGTGTGGCTCTCCAAAGATTGATCTAATTAATTCAAGGGTTCAGTATCGATCGTGGTGGAGAAGTCAGTCTACGATAGAAACACTAATTGTTCTCCTTGTTTAGCTGTCACCGAAAATAAAGCGCCTGCGAATAATCTGCGGTCGCTATATCGAATGAGCATATTATATAACACTCTAATTATAACGGGAACCAAAAACAGTCTTTTTGCTGTTACTGGGCGACACGTAAAAGTTCCAGGAGCACATTTGTTAACTCCAAGCACACATCACAGAAGAAAACGAAAATATCTTCAGTAACACCAGAGAAAGGTCACACGCTGTTTTGATTCAGCATCCGTGAGAAATCGTCAGTCAGAACGGAGCGCTTGTATTCATAAACGTCGCTTCAAAACAGTCTGTAGGAGAGGAACCTCGCGAAACCGCATCATCATGGTCTACCACCCATGAGAAAAAAGATGCAGAATGTGTGAGAGAAAAGGAGATCATATTCACTAAAAGTAATGCATAAATATTTAATTACAAATGAGGTGACAGTTTAGCCGCATCGCTACAAAACGTTGCACAAGCCCGATCATTGTTTGCCTATTGTCAAATTTGTGCGCAGGAGAGCTACGAGTTAACAGACGGTCGTAGAAGTATGCCATGAATAATGGATATAATGAGCGTCAGTATTCCCAATAGTTTAAACAGCATGGCCATTTTCTTGTGCAGTGTTCTTTCTTTGATTTAGAAGAGATGTTCTTTGATTTAGGGCGTTCCACAGCGAGCTTATTAGCGCTCTGATACGGAAGAGCTATCTCATTTAGGGATACTAGAATTTGTGTAATTTTTCTTCACAATTATGGCTGTCGAACATTCGGTGAAACCTTTCAATTATGTTGTACCCCTATGAAATGCGTTCCTGCATTTTCTGGTTTCCCATCTTTTTCTTGCGTATTTGTCCCGCATTGGCACCGGATCGGCGTGGCTATTGATGGATTTGGCACCGTTAATTTAAGGGATTTCGGAACAACGAAAAGTAGTCCCCACTCACAGGAACGTCCAGCAGTCCGTTGATCTTTAGTAGTCTCAAGGACAGCCATTCCATGCCCTTTGACGGAAACAGTTATGGATTTCACACTCGTCACATTAGTTCTTTACTTCTTCTACTTGTAAACCTGATGTTTAGTTTATTTTATGCGACAAGTTAAAATTTTGTGTTGGACTAGGATTCGAACCCAGTGCCCTGTCCTTGGACGCTAACATCTTCAAATTACACCATCCGAACACACCTCACGAACAGACCCTAACTTTCAACTTGTCACAGGCTCCTCCACTCTCAAAAACTTCAGCTGGTCTTCCACTGTGTTGAGAGCCAGTAAATCCTAGAGAAAGGACGAAGTGGGGAATGTGGCTTATGCATAGCCTTGGGATACTTGCTGAAAAGTGTCAAGTTTAAATGTCTACAATGCGTGATCGGATGCAGCGATCGGTAACGCGTTACATTGAGAGGCTCGACTGCAGGCTTAGCGGACAGTTTTAGCTTGACATACATAACTAACACTAAACACAGCACACTTTCCGCATAGAGTAGAAAGACAATTCATTATGAGAATCTTACTGTCCAATTTTTTGGTAATCATCGTGACCTTGTAGCTTAACCTCGCAGCAAATTCGAAAATTCGCCCAGACATATGAGCTGTGGATGTTATCTTTTTCTTATTCGAAGCGATCTCACACAATACTTGGTAGAACACAGATATTTTAACAAGGAGTGAAGATTTGTTCTTCGAGAAAAAAAAACTGTATTGAACTGTATTCAAATGGCTCTGAGCACTATGGGACTTAACATCTGAGGTCATCAAACCCCTAGAACTACTTAAACCTAACTAACCCGAGGACATCGGCCGTGCGGTACTAAGCGCTTCAGTTTGGAACCGCGTGACCGCTACGATCGCAGGTTCGAATCCTGCCTCGGGCATGGAGGTGTGTGATGTCCATAGGTTAGTTAGGTTTAAGTAGTTCTAAGTTCTAGGGGACTGATGACCTCAGAAGTTAAGTCCGATAGTGCTCAGAGCCATTTTGAACCCAAGGACATCACAAACATCCACGCCTGAGGCAGGATTCAAACCGCGACAGTAACTGCCGCGCGCTTCCAGACTGAAGCGCCTGACAGCGCTCGGCTTGAACTGTATTGTCATTGTCTGAAGACAGGTGTTGAAACACTGAAACAATTATTAAACAGGCGGTGCTTTCATCTTCCCAATGCTCTTTCTTTGTGCGAATATAAACTGCCGGTTTCTATATTTTTCTTTATTGTTGTTTCATCACTCTCGCCCAATAAGGGTGGTGGGTGGAGTGTCCACCACTCTTCCATTAAAAGCTTTGAAAGAGACATTATGAAAAACAAATACACCGCCTGACCAAAAAGGTGAAACACCTAGAACACATAGTCAGAAGTCAATGTAGCTTCGTACATGTGCATACCATCGGCTGCTATGTAAATGATTACAGTGCATTACTGCTGTTCGTGTTTAGTGTTGTTAGCAGGCCTGGTGGGGTGTACGAGGGGAGGGACCAGGGTCTGATGTGGAACGCCCACTGTAAAGGACACGGCAGTGCAGTGCGACAGTGTGAGGCAGCGTTATCAGCTCCTAACAGAGTTGCACAGGGGCCTCATTGTGGGTTTCCATTTGGCCATCTGGTGGAATCGCGCAGCATCGAGATTTGTGTGGCATTCGGATGTGACAGTGACTGTTGCTGGTCTCCATCGCCATACTTGTCCTTAAGGTAGCAGTCGACTACGTCTGACTACCGTAAGGAGGATCGCCGTATTTAACACCAAACACATCCATTGCACCTGCGTCGGCCATCCGAGAACAAATAATGGGCTCCCTGAAACACAATATTCTACTTCTCATATAAGCTAACTAGTCGTCATATGGACTACTAATTAGGTAAGGCATCACCCTCATGACTTACGTACTTTTTGCTTCTTTTAAAAATATATGTATTATTATTATTCTCGATTATTCCCCTTTAACAGAGCATGTGAATTTGAGCTTGCACAGCTGACCTTCCTTTTCTTCTTTTCTTTTCTTCCCGAAACCTGTTCTTTAATTCTCTGCGTCATTTTTTTCCTTTCGTCTGTCTATTTTTTCGCAGTTGTTTTTCTCGTTGAGACTTGTTCAAATTTCATGTTTTTGATTTTACTTCTGAACTGTTTACTATCCTCGCTTTCTTCTTCTGAAATTTCCTATTGCTGGTCTCTTTGAGTTTCTTTCATCCAAATGGTCTTTAATATGCTTGCATTTACGATGTTAAAAATTTTCTTTGTCAGTGTTTTCACCTATCCCATATAGGTGTCTGCAGAAATGTAGGTGTCTTTCCCTAATTTTATTTGTGATGTCGTTTATGCGTGTTTGTAGAGTTCCTTTTCAAGTCGTCTCACCCACGTTCCATCTCGGAGGACAACGCCAATGATTTTTTAAAGAATTTCTCGTTTTTGCTTCTCTATGTTATGAATTTTTGTCATCCCTTTAATTACTGTGGTTTCTACCGCATGCGAAGCTTCTGGTAAAACAACCATGTCGTAGTGTCGTAGTTTTGCAATACGAGATGTTGCTGTTTTGTTGTGCTGATTCCATATCAGTTTTTACGCCTTTTGCTGAGTGAACATTCTTTCTGCGTTGAAGATTGTGTTCAGTCCTGTGGGCTGGATGGTTTCCCTAAGTACTTGAAGTGAGTGGCCAGTGATATTTTTCCACATTTTGTTTTCACTGGACGCTTTCCGGTTGATTTTCTGTTCACATACAGAGATTTTTTCATTGGAAATTTGGAGTCCGGTTTTACACGAGATTTCGTATAGTTTATCCAGCCCTTAGTTTGGCTCCATCTCTGTTGTTCGTTAATATAGTAAGGTCATCTACAAAGGACAGGCACTTCGCAGTGACATTTTTTCTTTTCTCTTTTCCAGTTTGTATCTCTCTGACGCATTTTTCACATTCTCTGATTATTTTTTTTCAGTACGATGTTGAACAAGAGTGGCGCTAAACCGTCTGCCACTAAGCCGTCTGCTTGTCGGTCTCCAGTGAGTTTGAGACTCTTTCCATGAATTTCACTGTTGAAACGGTTTTTAATAAAGTTTCCTGCAGGATGGGTCTAATTTAAATATTGATTGAGTGCATTTTATTAACTAAATCGTTAAACTTCTTCAGAGCGCGTTTGAACAGGTTACAGATTAGCAATACACATTGAAGGCAACAGTACTGCACTGTTTAGTAACTGGATCTTGGTATTCTACAGTTCAGTATGATAGCTGTAAAAGCATAAATAATGCATTGCTGCATGTTTTCTGGTATTGTTGGAACACTTTGATGGACAGCATTCTTGACTGCCCCCCCCCCCCCCACACAAGGAAAAAAAAAAAAAAAACAGTGGTGTAATGTCCGGAGATGGGGCAGGCCACCTAACTGGCCCGCCACCTCCAATCCATGTACCAGGGTATTTACGGTCCAGAGTTCGTAGTGCTCGTAAGGCGCTATAAGCAGGGCATCCACCATGTCCTCTGATTCAGAGATACGGCGTCCAAGAGAACAGGAAAAGTGTGTCCTGTAAATCGGGTATTCTGTCTGTCATTTTGGTTGCTGTTTACAAAGAAAATTCCGATAGTGGCATCTCCAATAATTCCGCAGCAAACTTTGACGTTCCATGGACGTTGATGCTCCACCTGTCGGAGACATCGTAGATTTTTGATGGACCAATAATGCATATTTCTTCTATTGACAGTTCCTTTGTTTAAGAATGACGCCTCATCGGTAAAAAGAGCATCCAAGAAAAAAATTAGAATTAGTCAGAAGTTACGGTATATTAATAATTTTTACTTATGGACCGTCTGACAGCAAATGAATAAAACACAATTTTAGTGCCATACGCGTTTCGCCTTTATTTTCTGCAAGGCATCATCAGTGGCCTGGAATATGTACATATGTTAGCTATTTTATTTAAATTTTTGTCATTGTGCCTATAGGTTATAAACAGTTCTGGTGGTTGGTATTTCCTATTAAGTAGTAATTAATTAATATACCGTAATATTACACGCAACTGAGGAAAACAGGACTATAAAAGTAGTCAGAAGTTGTTGCTGAACCTACTGACAAAATTGAATCTTATTGTTGAAGTCATTTCCATGGAGTTCTTCGTGTGAATGAACATTTTGAGCTTGAATTTGTGACGTTTCAAATTGCAATGTGCACTTGTTTTCGAGACAGCAATTTCATGTTGAATTTGTACTATGCTGACTTTAGGGTTCACGACTATGGCAGCGAGCACTGCAACCTCAGCAGCTTCGTCTGTTCGTGTTCTACGGCGATTTCGAGGTCTTGCATTTAAAGTTCCCGTTTCACGCAGACGAGAAACGAGGCGGCCAAACATTCAGTGAAAAGGCTGTGGATTTTCAGGGAATCGTTTGCTGTAAAGTAGTTGCGCCTGAACAGAATGTCTCCTAAAAAAATGGTTCAAATGGCTCTGAGCACTATGGGACTTAACTTCGGAGGTCATCAGTCCCCTAGAACTCAGAACTACGTAAACCTAACTAACCTAAGGACATCACACACATCCATGCCCGAGGCAGGACTCGAACCTGCGACCGTAGCGATCGCGTGGTTCCAAACTGTAGTGTCTAGCACCGCTCGGCCACTACGGCCGGCTAATGTCTCCCGCCTACAGAAAATTACATTACAGGTATGTACAGTAGAGTACAAGATAGACATAATAACATAATAATTATAATGTTCTCAAATAGCACTGAACATAAAAAAGCAAGTTACTTAAATATTTCCTGTCAACGTACTTCCTCCGTAGATCAGCGGCATTTCTACCTTATCGTCATTAGTGTACGTCATACACCTTTACACAACAAAAATTGTATTCATAATGTGTACTGCAGCCGTGCAGTTAATCTGATGCACGAATAAATTGGTATGCAGTGTACTGTATGCTAAAGCAACAACAAATGAGGTGCGTTGGGCGGAGAGCGGGAGGGGAGGGGGAGGGGGGGAGGGGGATGAGTACCTGTCTTTATATGAGTTGGAAATGATAAACAAAACCCCACCTCTACTACAGTACTACATTGGGTACGCAACGTGTTCAATCAAGGCAGTAAACAGCACGGTTTCTTCATAGCCCGCATACTCTTTACCGTTGGCAAATCTACGCTTTACTGACAAAAATAGTACTGTGTAATACAATGTTGAATAGTTCTTGGAGAATGTAAGTGTATACCTGAATGAAATGTATATGGTTCCTTTGAAAAAATTTAACATCTACCCCGTATCTCCTACATCTGCGAAGATATACAAAACTTATATTCTCAACAATAACTACCCAATGATGTTAATAAGCGTTGGTTGAAAGAATTGTTCATTTAACGCATCAGAAAAAATTTATTTTGGGTGATCGAGATAAATTGGACGCCCTGGATATGTATATAACACACTTTTGAAGACAGAAATCAATAGGTAAGGTCCCAGTGTTATGAATCCAAAAGTAAACTTGCATTCTCAGAGCAGTTCAGCAGAGCTCTCTTTGTCTTCTGTCGTGAACGACACTGTGCGGCTTGTCGACGCTGTTCAGTCCCTCAAAAGGTCTCGAAGCGCCATTTCAAGCTTTAAGCCTCTGCCATATTGTTACTTTACGGGAAAAGGCGTATCACCACGGGATGAAGACTAGGGTGCTTAGCAGTGACATCATTCGCATATTCACCGAGTGACGTAGAGTTTTGGCCGTTAGAGCAATGAGTTTCCTTTCAGAAGGGCGGTCGTTTCAATCGATATAGGGCCCAGAAAATTAGGTTTTGCATGTATTCCCAAAAATCACTTAATACTAATAGCAGGACGGTTCCCTTAAAAGGACAGGGCCGATTTCCTTCGCACATCCTTCTCCATGTCGACCATGTACTATGTTGCCGAGACGTTAAACCCTAATCTTCCCTCCTTAAAACACTCAGTCATTATAATGAGAGGTAAAACACTGAACAAACACTCAAGAGGCAAAGAAACTGGCACACCTGCCTAATATCATGTAGGGCCCCGCGAGCACGCAGAAGTTCGGCAACACGACGTGTCATGGACTCGACTAATGTCTGAAGTAGTACTCAAGGGAATTGACTCCATGAAACCTGCAGGGCTGTCTATAAATCCGTTAGAGTAAGCCTGGCTGGAGACCTCTTCTGAACAGCACGTTGCAAGGCATCCCAGATACGCTCTATAATGTTCATGTCTGGGGAGTTTCATGGCCAGCGAAAGAGTTTAAACTGAGAAGAGTGTTCCTGGAGCCACTCAGTAGCAATTCTGGATGTATGGGGTATCTCAGTTTCCTGCTGGAATTGGCCAAGAATCAGATAGGATGTTTACGTACGTGTCACCTGTCAGAGTGGTATCTAGACGTATCGAGGGTCCAATATCACTCCAAATGCACACATCCCAATCCATTAGAGAGTCTCCACCAGCTTGAACAGTCCCCTGCTGACAACACAGGATCCATGGATTCATGAGGTTGTCTCCATACCCGTACACGTCCATCCAGTCGATACAATTTGAAACGAGGCTCGTCCGACCATGCAACATATTTCCAATAATCTACTGTGCAACATCGGTGTTGACGGGAGCTTTGTGCCGTGCAGTCATCAAGGGTTCACGAGTGGGCCTTCGGCTCCAAAAGCCCATATCGATGATGTTCCGTTGAGTGGTTCGCACGCTAACACCCGTTGATGGCCCAGCATTGAAATCTGCAACAATTTGCGAAAGGGTTGCACTTCTGTCACGTTGAACGATTCTCTTCAGTCGTTCTTGGTCCCGTTCTTGCAGGATCTTTTTGCGGTCGCAGCGATGTACGAGATTTGTTGTTTTATCGGATTCCTGATATTCACGGTGCACTCGTCATATGATCGTACGGGAAAATCACCACTTCACAGCTGCCTCGGAACTGCTGTGTCCCATCGCTCGTGCGCCAACTATAGCACCACGTTCAAACTCACTTAAATCTTGATAACCTGCCACTGCAGCAGCAGTAACCGACCCAACAACTGCGCTGACACTTGTTTTCTTATATAGACGTTGCCGACCGCAGCGCCGTATTCTGACTGTTTACATAACTCTGTATTTGAATAGGCATGCCTATACCAGTTACTCTGACGCTTCGCTGTATATTGCAACAATTAAGAATGCTGTCTGAAGACCATTACCTTCAAATTATGGTTCGTAGGCACCTCGAAGAGATAGTAGTATAACTGTGCGCCGCCTTTTCCGGGGGCGTGACAGGAGTATGTCGATCCAGGCAATACTCAACCGTCACCATATGTAGCGTCTGATCTAAAACATACATAACTTCTATGTAATGGGAATTTCATCATTAGATGTCACCAGAGGCGGACCCGCCAATATAAAGAGTTACGGTGAATATTGTGATGTCAGTAGAGAAACAGTTACAGCAGAATTGGTCGACCAGAAAAGCTCAGTGACTTCGAAAATGGACTATTCATTGGACGTTATCTGAATAACAGATTTGTCAAGAATATTTCAACCCTCTACCAAAAGCCACCAAGTTCGACTGTTGGTGATTTGATTGTGATATACACGAACTCAAACAAACAACAATAGCTAAACCAAGATCAGGCAGAACTCACATACTGACGGACACGCGCCGTCGAGTATTGCGGAGAATGGTTGTTTGAAATAGCATTGAATCAGCGAGGGGAATCATTCGTGAGTTCCAAAGCGCTACCAGCAATGCTGCTAAGATAATAATTATGTGTAGGGAGTTAAAAGTAATTGGGTGCAATAATCTAGCAGGTCCTCTTAAACCAAAAACTTCTGTAGTCAGTGTTAAGTGACGCTTGAGGTGACGTAACTGGTGGACGCTAATAGCCAGTGGATGACTGGAAAAGAGTGATTTCGAATGATTAATCGGACTATATCCTGTGGAAGTCCGATGGAAGGGTTTGCGTTTTCCGAAGTCCTGGAGGATGTTGCCTGCCACCATGTGTAGTGCCAACAGTGGAGTACGGAGAAGATGGTGTTATGGCATGGGAGTATTTTTTGTGGTTTAAGGTGTGGTACCTTTATTCTACTTAATAAAACTCTAAATTCTGAAGGATGATAACACATTTACAGCATTTTGTACTGCTTTCGTTAGAGAAACAGTTCGGAGACGTTGACTGTTCGTATCACACCCTGTCATAAAGCAGCATTTGTGAGCAATTGTCTGTGGACAATAATATCCCTCAAATCGACTAATCTCCCCACAGTTCCGATCGGAACCGAATGCAACACACTTGGAATGTGTTATAGCGTGACTTCGCCCCACACCCCAGCATCCAGTGCCACTACCTTCTCCGGTTTCGGTTCTTGAGGAAGAATGAGTTGAAAATCCCCAACAGACATTTTAATACTTCATTGAAAGTGTCCCCAGCAGATTTCAAGTCGTCATGACGGCTGAGGATGGACACATCCCATATTAATGTCGACTATAGGTGTCCGTATAATTTTGATCAAGTAGTATAATCAATTTGGGCTCTAGGCGACCATTAGAAACGTCCGAGTATCATCGTGTGGGAAGAAGGTGATGTTGGGAAATCTGGGGCGGAATGTGGTTCAGTGATGTTTAGTGTTCTTCAGCGACGATCGTAGGATTTGTGTGATATCTTGTCATCGTCGTAGAATAGTTGCGAGGTGGGCAGAAACCAATACATATCTCACGGATGGAGCAGAGAGGTGGGGCAATCACGTTTTGGACCGATATCGCATGCTGAAGTTCGACGTCTCTCATCTCTGTGGCTGTGTAGTTTCAGCACAGGATCCTTCAAATTATTGTCCAGAACTTAGGTCTACTTTTAGGCGTCAACGTGCAATAACCACTCAAAGATTGCCGGTGACAACACTAGCAGTGAAGGGTACATAAAGGACGTCTGGGTGACACGGAAATTGTACAGTCGTTGAATTAAGGCGGCAAACGGAGCGATTTATCTGACGTCCAAAAGGACCCGGTCATTGCTTTCGGGACAAGGGAGGAAGCATTTCCGAAAGAACTAAGTTTGTAAACTATTCGCGTTCCGCCGTGGTTAAAGTACACCGTGCGTGGCAAAATGGCACTATCCAAAATCGGCGGCGAGGCAACTGTCGTGTACCAAGGGACATAAATGACGGGAATGAGCGACGGTTTTGGAGATGTGTACGGGCTAATAGTCATGCAACTGTTGCCCAACTGACCGCCCAGATGAACCAGTTTCTTTTTCCTCAAGGATGGTTCAGCGAAGTTGCTGCGTATTGGCCTCCGCAGCAGGCACTTGGTTTATGTAACCATTCTGACTGCAGTTTATCGACGACGTAGACTAGAATTTGCGAGCGACAGTACGCGAATAGCGCATCAGACGTCCATTGAGAGGCGACAAGTAGCCTTTTCAGACGAGAAGGGAGGAGGGAGAGTTGTGGTCTGAGTCATTTCGCCATTCTGGACGGCACAATGGATCAACACAAGAATGCATCTACCATTGGGGATCTCGTCCACCCCTACATGCAGTTTGTTTTTTTCTCAGCAGGATGGATCTACCAGGAGGTTAGTGCAACATATCACACAGCTCGCAGTGTATGTACGTGGTTTCGAAGAGCACCAGTACTATCATGGGCTCCAACCTCCTCGGATTTATACCCAGTCGAGAATCTGCCGGACCACCTCGATCGGGCTCTTTGCGCCATGGATCCTCATCCGTAAAGCCTGGCGCAGCTGGCCACAACACTGCAGTCGGCATGACTCCACATCCCTGTCGGCATCTTCCAGAACCTCACTGACTTTCTTCCTGCATGTCTCGGAGCGATCCGCGATGCAAAAGATGGTTATTCATTCTTTTGACTGGTGTCTACATTAATGAGACTGGACAGTGTAGTTTGGTTTTTATTTTACAGTAAAGTTATTTTTTCAGATTCGTAGGAATTATTCTTTCGTTTCCTCCTCCCATCGAATGTAAGATAACTCAGATTCACAGGTACGTAATGCAAACGCAACTTTTTTTAGCAAATTATAGAAATTGAAGTCGGTGTTTATCCACCTTTGTGTCCTCAGCAGTAGGTACTTTTATTCACTTCTACATTATTGGCCATTAAAATTGCTACACCACAAAGATGACGTGCTACAGACGTGAAATTTAACCGACAGGAAGAAGATGCTGTGATATGCAAATGATTAGTTTTTCAGAGGATTCACACAAGTTTGGCGCCGGTGGCGACACCTACAACGTACTGACATAAGGAAAGTTTCCAACGGGTTTCTCATAGACAAACAGCAGTTGACAGCCGGTGCCTGGTGAAATGTTGTTGTTATCCCTCCTGTAAGAAGGAGAAATGCGTACCATCACGTTTCCGACTTTGATAGAGGTCGGACTGTAGCCTATCGCGATTGCGGTTTATCGTATCGCGACATTGCTGCTCGCGTTGGTCGAGATCCAATGACTGTTGGGAGAATATGGAATCGGTGGGTTCAGCAGGGTAATACGGAACGCCGTGCTGGATCCCAACGGCCTCGTATCACTATCAGTCGAGATGACAGGCATCTTATCCGCATTACTGTAACGGATCGTGCAACCACGTCTCGATCCCTGAGTGAACAGATGGGGACGTTTGCAAGACAACAACCATCTGCACGAACAGTTCGACGACGTTTGCAGCAGCATGGGCTATCAGCTCGGAGACCATGGCTGCGGTTACCGTTGACGCTGCATCAGAGACAGGAGCGCCTGCGATGGTGTACTCAACGACGAACCTAGGTGCACGAATGGCAAAACATCATTTTTTCGGATGAATCCTGGTTCTGTTTACAGCATCATGATGGTCGCATCCGTGTTTGGCTACATCGTGGTGAACGCATATTGTAAGCGTGTATTCCTCATCGCCATACTGGCGTATCACCCTGCGTGATGGTATGGGGTGCCATTGGTTACACCTCTTGTTCACACTGACGGCACTTTGATCATTGGACGCTACATTTCAGATGTGTTACGACTTGTGGCCCTACCCTTCATTCGATCCCTGCGAAACCCTACATTTGAGCAGGATAATTCAAGACCGCATGTTGCAGCTCCTGTACGGGCCTTACTGGATACTCAATGCCCAGGCGTATCAAGGCCGTTATTACGGCCAGAGGTGGTTGTTCTGGGTACTGATTTCTCAGGATCTATGCACCCAAATTGCGTGAAAACGTAATCACATGTCGGTTCTAATATAATGTATTTGTCCAATGAATACCCGTTTTTCATCTGCATTTCTTCTTGGTGTAGCAATTTTAATGGCCAGTAGTGTATAAAACGCAAAGATGTCTCAAGCACAAATTATCCTAACGAAATCAGAGCTAAAAAAGGTTATGTCTGTTTTTATTGCCTAATTTCTATTCTGCTGGGTTCTGTAGGGCCCTCTTTACTTTACTGTGTATTGGTAGCTTCTCATCTGCAACTAACTACTATGACTTATAAGTCTGGCTGACCCTGAAAAATATTTGGGCATTTATAGACAGTAGTTGCTTGCGTGGTAGGCGGACTAGAATTCCCATAAATTATCCTGTGAACATGACTTTTGCTTGAGCTTCAAAACCAAACGATCATTATTTTTTTGACCAGTTTGTACACTTTACCTTACTTCAACTGACTCATTTACAAATATATTTGAGTTGTTTCTATATTTAACCGATGTAAGCTTTTATATGTTGGTGTATGCGGTGTTTTGTTAATTTTATCTAATAAGAGGACTGACAGCCGTGTCATCTCTGCCGACTGGCGTCATCAGATGCGGTTACAGAGGGGTTTGCGTGCTGTCAGCACACTGTTCTCCCGGCTTTGTCTTCAGTTTTCATGATCTGGAGCCGCTAGTACTCGGTCACGTAGCTCCGGAATGGGCATCGCTAGACTTGTGAGTGCGCCCCCTCCCCCCTTGCAGCAGGGCACAGTGCATCTGAGCCTGGACGGTAAACCATCCGAGTGCCAACTACGCCCGACGGTGCTCAGACGGGAACCGGTGCATCCACTGCGGTACATCCTTTGGCTATTAAGACCTAGTATATAACCAAAATGGCAATGAAATATTTTATGTGATGTGTGCGTAAGGGATAGGAGATACATTAACACCCTGACGACCGGCGACATCACAGTGGTGTCGTGCGCGAAATGGCGGTCAACGGCCGGCGACACCACAGTTGTGTCGTGAGCATAGTATCGCGCAGTGGCTGGTGACAGCACTTCAGTATCTTTTTCATTCTGTTTGTGTTTTGTTTAGGTAACAATAAGTTACACACGTCAACAAGTTTCTTGTTTTTATAAATACTTGTGCACTTTCATCATGGCAGACGAAAGAGACGATACGATTATTTACGATGAATGTGCGGACGTCTTGTCTGACGTTCTGGACGATCTGGCCGATTGCGAATAAGATATTGGATATCAAAATGAAAGTGAAGCAGAATCGTCGGAAGAAGAATCCGGCGAACGCTACGGTTGCCAACTGATTCGGATGAATCAGACGAAGAAGACAGATTATGATTTACTGAGGATCAATAATAAATTTGAAGGATCTCCGGGTCCACAGACATTCCCCAAAGATACACTGAGAGTCGTGGATATCGTAGAATTATATATTGGGAACGATCTATTTGACTATATTAGAAAGAAACCAACAAGTATTACAGTCAAAATTGCAACAGAAGAAAATTTGATAGAAAAATGTCAAATTTTTACGGGACTCGAAGTTAGAAAATGGTTTGGGCGTGCTATCCTTATGGGAACTGTAAAAAAAAAAAAAGCAAGGATCGATGGTTACTGGTCAACGAATCCGTCGATAGGCACACCGACATTTCGCAAAACGATGTCCCGCAATCGATTCTGACAAACATTATCATTTTTACATTTTTCTGAGAACAACAATATACCGGATAATACCGACCGGCTTTTCAAAGTGCAATTCGTAACTGATTATTTTTCCAAAAAGTTTAAAGAAACGTTTAATCTAAGTCAAACATCTCAATTGATGAAGGAATGATACCGTGGCGTGGAGAGTTAAATTTTAAAGTTTACAATCCGTCGAAAATTACGAAATATGGCATACTCATTCGGCTGCTGTGTGATTCGAGTACGGGACACATTTCCTCATACAAGATATATTCCGGGGTTGCACAACCTTTAGCAAAAGCAGTGATGGAACTATTGACACCTTATTATGGTAAGTGGCATCATCTCTAGATAGATAATTATCATAACAGTGTAGAGCTTGCAGAGAAGTTACTTGAAAAGAAAATTCGAGTTTGTGGAACGATACGGCAAATTAGAGGATTTCCGGAAGAATTAAAGCGCTCAAAAGTGAATGTGTTTGAAGCTTGTCATCAACGGAAAGGTGACAAGCGACCGGCGACAAGCGAAGTAATCCGAATTAGCGCTGCCGGCGCCAAGCGAGTAAATTTGTACGAGACGTGCGGACGGCAAAGTGTTAAAACTGCACGTTGATTGCTGCTTCTTGCTTCGATGACATGAAACAATAAGTATGATATTTCACTCGAAGCAAACTGCCTTCTACAGGTACCAGCTTTGTATAATATACAGTATGATTCAGTATGAACCGAATAAAAGACTTCTAGTGCGGATGTAACTTCATCCGTTGTCTTTTTCGTGCTTGTCTTCTGCATTTGA
Source organism: Schistocerca serialis cubense (assembly GCF_023864345.2). Classification (NCBI taxonomy): domain Eukaryota; kingdom Metazoa; phylum Arthropoda; class Insecta; order Orthoptera; family Acrididae; genus Schistocerca; species Schistocerca serialis. The sequence goes on along the minus strand of NC_064639.1, from coordinate 789,820,424 downwards.
GTAATTTCGTAAAAACAAAGATGGAAATGTAGAAGTGCATTATTTATTAAACATCCATACAACAACCAAAAGAAAAGTCAGTTCATTGCTTCAGTTCCATCATGACGTTTATAGGCATTGTTTGGAATTACAGGCGACCAGATTGTAGTAGATTTGTTCATGTACAGACATGGATTACACCAGTGCTAAAATGCTAGCGGAAGACGTGGATCTATAGAAAAGCTATGTCAGTTAATAGAGGTGAGGAACCGCTGTTCGCAAAATTTTGTGTTGTCGCTTGCGAGAACGTAGGAGTTAACTAGCAGCAGCAGGGCAGGGTCGGGTTTTGCGTCGATAGCAGGAAAAGTGAGACAGACCGGGCTGGAGCCGGCAGGACTGGCTGGTCGCCGCAGGGTGGCGCTGCGCTATATAAGCGACCACCAGCAGTCGTCTGGCCACAAAGCGCAGCTCCCCGTCTGCCACAACTGCACCAGCATGGCTTGCAAGGAGAGACAACCTCTCTCTCACATACACACACACACACAAACACAGATCAGCTATAGTAGCTCCATGTCATGGACACATGTGTTTGTTACATATTTGAAATTTCCGTAGGTGGTAAACGTTGGCTGGCTTTCTTACCTCAGTACATATTCGTAACGAAATGCATCGAACGACCGTAATATTCGTCGAATGTGTAGCACTCTGTAGTGTACAGGGAGATCGTATTAAATAAATCCTGCGATATTTGTAGAAACTGTCATATGATGAGTGCTTCCTGCGAACACATGCAACTGGTCCACGTAATAAACAAATGTTTTGCCACACAACAAAAAAAATGGCTCTGAGCACTGTGGGACTTAACATCTGAGGTCATCAGTCCCCTAGAACTTAGAACTACTTAAACCTAACTAACCTAAGGACATCACATACATCCATGCCCGAGGCAGGATTCGAACCTGTGACCGTAGCGGTCGCGCGGTTCCAGACTGAAGCGCCTAGAACCGCTCGGCCACACTGGCCGGCGCCACACAACAGTATGGTGCCTTATTCGATCATCTGACGATATTTCCGAGGTAGACCGTTTTACAAGTAATCCACTCATACAAAGATGCATAATTTCATAACTTCACTGCGCGTCAATTAGAAAGGTACACTTTCATACTTTTCAACACTACATTATCTCGTTTGGAAGTGTTACGTACCTTTGCATCTCCCATCACACACAGCTCTTCCAAATCTTGCAGTACATTGTAACAAGTCGTGACTTCATTCCAGCTTATCTTACGAAGCCTCTATTAACTTATCTGTGAAGTACTACACCGTAGCTTTCGTATGCTACCACGTTTCCAACAGATTTTTAACTATGGTAATCTCATACAAACTCGTGTCTTGTATCAGATACGCTTTGCTTCATAATCTGACTCTAATGCAAATTTAAGTGGCAGATGAAAGAGCCTAGACAGTGGTGTTACAGAAGCTGTCAGTGCCTTTGGAAACTTTTGGGTGTAGGATGGTATAGATCAGTTTGTAGCACTCGAGGTCGTAATTAACTATTAAATATCTTGCTTGACCAAGGTGCAGTTTTTTATTTTCTAATCAGCTCGTCAAGTCCACGTCTGTAATTTTCCTCTACCATTCTCGTGCCAGCAAAGTGGGCAGTCGTGTATGGTAGCCCCGCGATCTGAGGCACCTTGCCATTGGTCGCGCGGCTTCCCTTGTTGGAGGTTCGAGTCCTCCCTCGGGTGTGTGTTGTCCTTAGCGTAAATTAGTAAGTAGTAAGTAGTGTGTAAGCCTAGGAACCGATAACGTCAACAGTTTGGTCTCATAGGTTAACTTGCCACCACCACAAAAGCATTGCTTGTACTAAAATCGCCGGCCGGAGTGGCCGTGCGGTTCTAGGCGCTACAGTCTGGAACCGAGCGACCGCTACGGTCGGAGGTTCGAATCCTGCCTCGGACATGGATGTGTGTGATGTCCTTAGGTTAGTTAGGTTTAATTAGTTCTAAGTTCTAGGCGACTGATGACCTCAGAAGTTAAGTCGCATAGTGCTCAGAGCCATTCGAACCATTTTTGTACTAAAATCAACAGAAACAAGTAAATGTCACATTACATTGATTTTACCTGCGTTAAATAATTCCTCCGCTGGAAAAGTAAGAGAGGAAAACAGCTCCGTTTAAATACAACAGTAATTAATATTGTGAAATAAGACGTTTGTCACTGGATGGATGGTAATGTATAAAAGGCAGCAAACCGATAACGCATTTCCTTTCAGCTTGTAGTGTTGGCCGCCCTGGTGGCAGTCGCCAGGGCCGGCTACCTGGGCGCACCCGCCGTCTACGCGCCTGGAGCTCCCCTGGCCACCCGCGCCTATGCCGCCCCCGCCATCGCCGCCGCTCCCATTGCCAGAGCCTACGCCCCAGCCATCGCCGCCGCCCCCATAGCCAGATACGCCGCCGCCCCCATCGCTAGGTACGCCGCCGCCCCCGCCATCAGAGCCGCCCCTGTGGCCGTTGCCGCCCCTGCCGCTGTCGCCGCCGAGTTCGACCCCAACCCGCAGTACAGCTACGGCTACAGCGTGCAGGACGCGCTCACCGGCGACTCCAAGAACCAGCACGAGACGCGCAGCGGTGACGTCGTCCAGGGCAGCTACAGCCTGGCCGAACCAGACGGTTCCATCCGCACCGTCGAATACACAGCTGACCCCGTCAACGGCTTCAACGCCGTCGTGCACCGGGAGAGCGGTGCCCACCCCGCACCGGTCGTCGCCGCCGCCCCCGCCATCGCCGCCGCCCCCATCGCTAGGGCTGCTTACGCTGCCCCCGCGCTAGCGTATGGCAAGGCTTACCACGGCTAGATTCCCAGTGGGTCATCTTTTACGCTCATAACCATCATGTACAAATTTATATATTCATAATTAAACGTCAGTATCTAAAAAATCCTGGCTCGTGTCAATTATTATCCTACGGAGTCGTTGGAGGCATTTCACCATGCACTTTAAGAGCACTGTTTCTTGCTGCTGGAAACATCTGCATGGAAGAGGTTAGTTGCTTTCACCATCCATGAAGCAAGGCTCACATCTGTTGCGTACAATGTCGAAGGCTTGATTCCACTGATTACTGCAATACCACGAACTATATTTCACTGTTTTATTCTCTCTATCCTCGCTTGTACCAAATCTCCCTTTTTTTCTTTTTTATAACCTCCTCGTCCCGAGTACATCAGCATTTTGCTTGTACTATTATTTGTTTCTCACGATTGTTCCCACGTCAGGAAAGTGGACTTTGCTTATATTAAATTAATCCTCTACATACATTCCATATTGTTATGTCCCATCATTCGCAAAGACTTCCCAATCAGTATGAATGGTAATGCATTAGGCAGGATCTATAGGATCTATGCTGCCCTCTGCATGGCCACGATCCGTGCCGATGAACGAGCGGAGTACAGGAAGGGTGACTTGGATAGACAGTGCTGATAACAAAACTGAGACGCAAAGAAACATAGTCGCTCAGCAGTACTTCATTACTGTGCTTCCTGATCACAACGAGCCTTGGTTCATCTCAAAGACATTAAACCGTCAACCTGTTCGGTTTAATAATTCTGGGGACGATCTAATGAGAGCCACTCCGAGCAGTCTTCATGTGACGCTTAGATAATTATGCCCCACTTCACTCAACATCTCTGATATCCATCTACCTCTGTCACAGTAAAGAAATATTTGAATATGCAAATGCCACGCAGTTAACACTATGGCTAACTGTTTTCGTTACCTCTAAATAAGAAGAAAAGATAAATCCCTTCAGAACCTCCAGATATTGTGCAGAAATAGAGAGTATATGAAACTGTTTGGGTCAAATTGAGGTAATAATTAGCACCCAACCAATTATACTGAGATAAGGAATCAATCGTCGAAAGTGCGCATTCATTGTGTTGTGGGCATACAAAGCGCACACCGCATAACAACAACGTAGCTAATAGTAATTGTTCAATGTGACAACCGCCAGCCTCAATGCATGCATGGCAACGGCCGCACTCTCACTATCATCACTGGTGTCGGTTGTGCCAGGAGAAAGGCAGTTGGGACCCTAGCAAGCAGGTCTTCACTCGTTTCTATTGGGATTTCATACACCAACGTCTTCACATAGAGGAAAAATAGCAGAGATGTGAGATCCGGCAATCTTGCTGGTCATGGGAAAGCACCTCTCCCTCCAATCCGTCTAGAAGGGTACACGTTGTTGAAGTGCTCGCGGACCTTAGCATGGAAGTAGGCTGGTGCACGGGCGACAACGGATACAGCTTCCACGAACTGTGGCGACGTGTCTGGCAGGAACACCAGATAAACGTGGACCAGTCAGTCGGGGAGGCAGCAAATGCCCTCCCATATGTTTACAGAATATCGTTGCTGCTGGCCACCGATGTGTATGGTGTGGGGGTTATCCTCACTCCGAACATGTCTGTTTCAGCTGTTGAAAACACCATCACAAGTGAATGAGGTTCCATCTGCGAACAATAAAAACTGTACGAAGTTCGGTGCTACAGCACTGCAGTAGATAATCTTTTGAGAGACGTGAATGCGGGGCTCAAAATACGTTGGTCACAGTGCTTGCATACGTTCTTTGTGATAGGGTGTAATACCTGTTGCACTAGTATTCTCCCCAATGTATCCTTCGGAGTGTGCGTTTCTCGGGCAAGTTGTATAGTTGGGTGATCGGCTACACCAGCCAACACCATCTTCTGAAAATCTGGTGTTCGGGCGTGTCTTTGGTGGTAACCTTGGGCGGCTCTATATCCGTGAACGACTCCGTCTGTCGTAAGTTGGTATCCACGGAGGTAAACTTCTTCTCCAATTAGGATGATGCCTGTTGGGAAAGGGTTCTCTGTACTTATGTGGTGTTTTACAGCATTGCCTCCTGCTGCACGTCTGCCAGCTCTTGTGACGAGTAACGTTCCATCTTTGACCGCACGTCATGTAGTGTATACAGTAAGTCACCTCACCATGGACATATCACAAGTTGTCTGATGGAATGGACAACTGACTCAAGGCATAATGGTGTGCGTGTGACACAGATTAATGCGCTGATGCGATGCATGCGATTGTCACATGACACACAATCTATGAGCTAAGTTGTGTATAGTATGTCTGTTTGGTGGTCAGGGGTGTACGCTGTTTATCTACATCTACATCTGCATGGATACTCTGCAAACCACATTTAAGTGCCTTGCAGAGGGTTCATCGAACCACCTTCACAATTCTCTGTTATTCCAATCTCGTATAGCGCACGGAAATAACGCACATCTACATCTTTCCGGCGTATGTTCCAGTGTACAACAGTTAATTGGAATCTTTGCACCACGAGGAGTGGTTAAAATGGTTCAAATGGCTCTGAGCACTATGGGACTTATCATCTGAGGTTATCAGTCCCCTAGAACTTAGAACTACTTAAACCTAACTAACCTAAGGACATCACACACACCAATGCCCGAGGCAGGATTCGAACCTGCGACCGTAGCGGTCGCGCGGTTCCAGACTGTGGCGCCTAGAACCGCTCGGCCACAGCGGCCGGCGCGAGGAGTGGCCGCGTGGTTTAGGGCGCCATGTCACTGATTGCGCGGGCCCTCCCGTCGTAGGTTCGAATCCTGCCTCGGGCATGGGTGTGTGTGTTGTTCTTAGCATAAGTTAGTTTAAGCTTAAATAGTGTGTAAGTCTAGGGACCGATGACCTCAGCTGTTTGGTCTCAGGAATTCATACACATTTGAACTTTTTTTTTAATCTTTGAGAGAATACGGCAGAACTGCATGCACAAGATGCGTCGTTGTTATGCGGTATACTCTGTACATGTCCATAACTTAATAAATATCCACTTTTGACCATTGGTTCCCTATCTCAGTGTAATCGATTGAGGACGCACTATCACCTGCTTCAGTTTTACCCAAAATATTTTAGACACCCTGTATAACTAAAAAAAGAATTTTAACAAAGTTGGCCAAACACGCAACATTGTGAAGGATTTGGCCACGACATTTTTCGAAGGGAACAATTTTGCGTTCACTTTCTTGAGATACATGTAAACCTAGAAAAACCTGAAGCAATTTCCCCGGCCGGAGGTTGAGCCTCGCTTCTCTCAAACATAAATTCAGTGTCCTGTGATCAAGCGATTTGTTTAAGCTCAATGTAGCCATTTTCTTCTCAGAGTTCTTTATTCAGTTTTTCGTAGATATTAATTTTAGAGAAAAATAAGAAAAAAGCTAAATGGATAAAATACGCGACTGATACAAAAATTTAAGTGTTTACAAAGGTATCCATAAAGAAGCCAACATCAAAAATAATTAAAAGCATAATGTTGGTATTAAAAAGATCAGGAACCCGGAAAGGCGAACGCTTAGAAAGTCACAGGAGTCTTGTGCTACACGATTCACGAAAATTAAAGACAGGCTATAATGGTTGTTACAGATACATATCAGGATAAAAAATGGAATTACCTTAAATACAAGTCTTTCAGCTGAAAGAAGGTGTAAAATACATCATCTAGTTTGGTAAGAAGGTAAAGCTACAAGAAACGAAGAGTTATAATTCACTTTAGACAGGCAACCTACACAGAAAATTAGTAACTTTTTGTTGTTCAAAAATTGACAGAATTGTTAAATACTGAACAGCATTCTCAAAATAATAGTATACTTCTTTTGTACTTATGCTGTTATACAGGAAACCACAAACTGTGTCATTTCCGCAGAAGTAAAGGGTTATCCAAAATTAAAGGAAACATTGACAAATCTTTAATTCGAAAAATATGTTGCCAATAACAATTTGGGTTATTTACACAAATACGGAGATGGGCATTAAAGTCTTCTCTTTTTCAGTTATGAAATAATTCATTATCAGATTACTGACATTGCTTACTAAACAAGCACCACTGCAGTTTTTATAGTGGCAGAGTGCAGCTAACAACAGAGCTGCAGTTTCGTATGTAAACTGTGACGGCAAAATGAGATGAGACGGGCCATGGTTGGATGCATATTGCTCTGCGAAGCATTAGAGATTAAGATTGTTATACCCGCCAGTGCTTTAGTTGTTCAGTGCTTACACTGTGCAGACCAATTACACCTGTCCCAGCTAACCAGAAATCATACAGTATAAGACCTGGACAAGTTAGAGACCACTTTTGTTGGAAAGACTGACTGACGAGATATTGATTTCCATATGCATTCACGAACTACATTCAAGTCCTGACATAATCAGTATTATTAAATCACGTAGGCTGCGATGGGCGGGCCACGTAGCTCGAATGGATGAGGGCAGGGCAGCGCGCAGAGTACTGGTAGGGCACTTAGAGGGAAAACCTCCTGTGGGGAGACCGAGGCGTAGATGGGAGGACAATGTGAAGGCTGATTTGAGGAGCCTAGGTACTGAAGGTGAAAGGAAGGAAATAGCCCAAGACAGGGACAGATGGCGAAAATACGTTGCTGCGGTAATGGACTCTCGAGTCCGGGATGACCAGTGAGTGTGTGTGTATATGCCAGTTATAGTAGCTGCTAAATAGGATGTGCGACGTGTGGGATACCTTAATACTTCTTAAATGTAGCACCATGCAATGAAGCCTGTTTCTTAACATCATTTCTTATCTCAGTTTCGTATACGGTGTATGATTATTCGAGCTACTGTACCGTAAGGGGCGCAGGTTGATTGCCAAGAAAAGTGTTAATATCATTTTCATGGTTCACAAAGAAAATTGATTTTATTGCACTATAAAGTGTCTTTACAAGTTTTGTGGTAATTAAATAGTATGTTCCATAATGTGCAATTTAATGACTATCCTCGCTGAGAGGGAAAAACCAATCCACACTGGCGAGTCGGCCACCCAACCGACTAGTAGCGTCGTGACGAGGGATGAACTGGAATCTCGCAAGGTCTAAAATGAAATAGTTTTACCCTACAGCACAGTATGCTAATTGGGAATCGGAACCCAATACCATCCCTCCTGGCTGTTGGACCTCTCATTTTGCTATCGAAACAAGCAGTAAGGACAAACTCAAAGCATCAGCTGGGTACCAGTTCTGCTCCAAATCCTCCAAACTCCAAACAGAATCTCCTACGGTACCATTGAACACACTTCTTCAGAGAAAGGATCCAGCAAAGAGTTCGATTTAACCACAGCCTCAGAGGTGTTACAGAGATACATTTTTAGTCTTCAGCAGGATGTAGTTTGTCGTGAACGTTTGCAACAAGTTAAAGTGGCAGATAACCTGGATCGAGACCCACACCAGCGTTCAAAACAAAACTGCCGTTTTGTAACAGTCTGCACCTTGTCCCGAGTCACCACCACATCCAATGGCAATCAATGCACAGATTTTTGGTCGTTAATAACGTGTTCCTGTTCTTCACGAGCGCGGAAAGCCTCCGCAGTTTCTTTGCTGTCTAAATTGTGACTCAGACCCGACGAGAACTATAACCCATGATCTACAGCGTTCTGTATGTGTGAGTGAGCTAACTGCTAACACTCTCTTTTGTAAATTTCCTTTACTTCACTTCTATTGTCTCAAATTATATGTCAACAGACTAACGGTTTCGGTCAATAATGACCATCTTCAGATTAGGACAAGTTTTTACAAAACAGATCTGAAGATGGTCATTATAGGCCGAAACCGGAAGTCTGATAAAAAAAATTTATGACCATAGAGGTGAAGTAAAGAGAATTTATACTATACTCGGATCACTGTTCAATTCGCGATCATGTCGCAACTTTTGTGACTCCCTCCCGTGACAAGCGATATTCGACGCGAAAGTAGCTCGATGTCTCATATTTACACGATCTGCATGATGGTTCCTGCGCACAATACTCCATGATATCAAATTTCCAGTGGCTACAGGAGTGGTACACCCTAGTTTGGGTGCGTCACCCTCCATTGTTTGTTCGACTGCACAGCAACGAGTATTAAATACCTAGTCGCCTCACAGCTCTTGCACAGCCTTCATTTTCGGTTCGGGCTGCAGGCATTGTCACAAGCTATGGACAACAGAAGAACGAGACTTCATCATCTTACCAGCATATTATATACCAATGCAGTCCGTCTTCTAAACGTTGCCTCGACGCTACTCAACGGATTCGAGTACCGTAATTGACATTTTTTACTGTCATGGTCCAACTATCATCCTATTCTCAAACACGTCTTTGCCTTTTACGTGCTTCTGACATAAGCAGATTACAGCACTGCTGGATTAAATGTGGAACTCTTATGCAACACTGTTTCAGTATCCAAAGATGAAGCACACATTATATCAGTCTGACGTTTGTTGCACGTCGTCTTCATGGTGTTAGAACTGTGGTGTACAGCATTGCGCTTGTTGGTAACAACGCGTTGATTGGCTTACACTGCACAGAATTATTACTTGTTTGTGATGTTTTACTAAAATTAGAAATCACAATATTTCACGTCACTGGTTATCTACCTTTTCTATCGAACGAATTAAAACTGATGTTGATGTAAAGGCAGACCTTCTTCCAATCAGCTACCGCACCACTTAGCAAGGCTTTATTCATCATGCGCAATGCTGGCCATTGCAGTTCTAACGCCGTGAAGACGACGTACAAGAAACAACAAACTGATATAAAGTGTGCTACATCCTTGGTTCTTCAAATGATTAACATTTCAGAGCAACTGCACAAGGATGGCCGGAGTAACACCATCTACAATTTTCATATAACGAAAGATAACCCAGTCAGTTTCTCATTCAGATGTCACAAATAATTGTGAGAAGATCGTGTTGTGCCTCGTGTAAGGAGGAGAAACGTCTGTCAGAACGAGTCGAAATTCAGCAGCGCCGGTTTCGTGATCTATCGAGAATGCTCTTAATGTATCCGCGATATTGCTATTAGCGTTGCTCGGAATCCCACGATTGGTATGTGAAAACGGCTTGAATCGGTCAGAAGGATCATACTCACCGCCATGCAAGATCTCAACTGGTTTAGGCGTGTAGAGCGCGAGAGGGTAGATATAGTTGTTCGGTCGTGTTGGTTCGTACAACTACGTTACGCACTTTGAGTCAGTGAAGTGGGCTTATCTGCAGCAAGACAGGAAACTACAAGAACAGTGCGACGACGTGTGGAGCACCACAGACCAACAGCTCGACGACCGTTGTTGCGGCTTTCCTCGAAGCGGCATCTGTGTTGCCCAGCAACAGTACTCGACACAGACGATATCTTATTCTGTGTACAGCATTACGATAGACATATCCGTGTTCGGCCGCTGCGAGGAGAACGAACGTTGCCAGACTCCATCATTCGTCGTCGCCATACAGGTATAACACGTAATGTGATGGTATGGGGTGCCTCTGAGTACACAACACGATCGCCTCTAGTTCGCATATGTAATCTGGATATCAGCTGTTTCATTTATGACCTCTTAAGGGGAGTCGGAAAGCAATTTTTATCCCTATTCTGCCAATGTTATTTTACACTTTGAATATAAGAACTATAAGTGATAAAACAATGAAATTTTTGCTGTATTTATGTAACATATACGCCTCAATTTACAAGTAAAATGAACATAATACCTCTTATGGTTTTGAAGAAAAAAATTATTCTTTCACTAGTAAAATTTAACTTTTTGTCCATTAATTATTATAAAACAATTTCTGATTGTTTGGTGGTTCTCAATTTACTTGTTATAACTTATTACCATCTGCAATACAAATTGATCAAATTTCTAAACCCATTAGTTTATCAAATAATGGTAACTGGACGTAAAAAAATGTAGTTTTGAGAAAAATCCATTTAAAGTTTAATATTGCAATTCTAATATACACTCCTGGAAATGGAAAAAAGAACACATTGACACCGGTGTGTCAGACCCACCATACTTGCTCCGGACACTGCGAGAGGGCTGTACAAGCAATGATCACACGCACGGCACAGCGGACACACCAGGAACCGCGGTGTTGGCCGTCGAATGGCGCTAGCTGCGCAGCATTTGTGCACTGCCGCCGTCAGTGTCAGCCAGTTTGCCGTGGCATACGGAGCTCCATCGCAGTCTTTAACACTGGTAGCATGCCGCGACAGCCTGGACGTGAACAATATGTGCAGTTGACGGACTTTGAGCGAGGGCGTATAGTGGGCATGCGGGAGGCCAGGTGGACGTACCGCCGAATTGCTCAACACGTGGGGCGTGAGGTCTCCACAGTATATCGATGTTGTCGCCAGTGGTCGGCGGAAGGTGCACGTGCCCGTCGACCTGGGACCGGACCGCAGCGACGCACGGATGCACGCCAAGACCGTAGGATCCTACGCAGTGCCGTAGGGGACCGCACCGCCACTTCCCAGCAAATTAGGGACACTGTTGCTCCTGGGGTATCGGCGAGGACCATTCGCAACCGTCTCCATGAAGCTGGGCTACGGTCCCGCACACCGTTAGGCCGTCTTGCGCTCACGCCCCAACATCGTGCAGCCCGCCTCCAGTGGTGTCGCGACAGGCGTGAATGGAGGGACGAATGGAGACGTGTCGTCTTCAGCGATGAGAGTCGCTTCTGCCTTGGTGCCAATGATGGTCGTATGCGTGTTTGGCGCCGTGGAGGTGAGCGCCACAATCAGGACTGCATACGACCGAGGCACACAGGGCCAACACCCGGCATCATGGTGTGGGGAGCGATCTCCTACACTGGCCGTACACCACTGGTGATCGTCGAGGGGACACTGAATAGTGCACGGTACATCCAAACCGTCATCGAACCCATCGTTCTACCATTCCTAGACCGGCAAGGGAACTTGCTGTTCCAACAGGACAATGCACGTGCGCATGTATCCCGTGCCACCCAACGTGCTCTAGAAGGTGTAAGTCAACTACCCTGGCCAGCAAGATCTCCGGATCTGTCCCCCATTGAGCATGTTTGGGACTGGATGAAGCGTCGTCTCACGCGGTCTGCACGTCCAGCACGAACGCTGGTCCAACTGAGGCGCCAGGTGGAAATGGCATGGCAAGCCGTTCCACAGGACTACATCCAGCATCTCTACGATCGTCTCCATGGGAGAATAGCAGCCTGCATTGCTGCGAAAGGTGGATATACACTGTACTAGTGCCGACATTGTGCATGCTCTGTTGCCTGTGTCTATGTGCCTGTGGTTCTGTCAGTGTGATCATGTGATGTATCTGACCCCAGGAATGTGTCAATAAAGTTTCCCCTTCCTGGGACAATGAATTCACTGTGTTCTTATTTCAATTTCCAGGAGTGTAGATCATGTGGCGATTTCATACCCAGTACAAAAAGAAATTTACGACGTCCAAGTACGCAGAGGAGCAAACATTGATTCAGACCATTACCTAACAAGAATTAAAATCAAGTTTACAGCACGAAGAAGTCATCAGAAGAAAACAGAAATACAGAAATATGACACCAAGAAAATTAAAGAATCTAAAGTAAAAGAAGAATGGGAGAAGGAAAAGGCAAACATATGGGAAGAATTTCATTCTAAAATCACGCGAATAGCTAAGGAAACTATTCCCTTGAAAAAGATATTCAAACACCCTTGGTGGGATTCAGACTGTGAAAATGCATTGGAAAGGAGAAAAACGGCATTTCAAGAATATAACAGTAAAAAATCACAAGAAAGTCTATATTTATTTAACGAGGTTAGAAAACAGGTTTCAAAATCTATTAGGCAAGCAAAAAGGAAGTACACAAAGGCACAACTGGATGCCATAGAAGAAAATTTTCAAAACTATAACACAAGAGACTTCTATAGAACTTTTGCAGATAAAATACGAGGATATATCCCTCAAAATTTATGTTTCAGAAAACCAGATGGTAAATTAGCCCTAACAAACCAGGAAAACTGTCAAGTATTGACTCAATATTTTTCTAACCTACTAAATTGCCCAGAACCTAGTTTAAGGCTTCCCAAAGAAATCAGTGCCAACGCTCAACCGGATTCATTACCACCAACACAGGAAGAAATCAAATGTCACATTAAAAACTTAAAAAATAATAGAACATCTGGCGAAGATGGCATTGTTGCAGAGCTATTAAAAAACCTAGGACCAAAGACGTTGCAAGAGCTCACAAAAATAATAACAAAAATATGGGAAACAGAAAAATTACTAGAGGATTGGAAATATGCCCTTATTCACCCGTTACATAAAAAAGGAGACAGAACAAATGTCAATAACTACAGGGGAATCTCACTTTTACAAGTCACCTACAAAATTCTCTCAACATGCCTGCTGAAAAGAACACAAGAGCAGCTGGAACGCCAAATTGGTGATTATCAAGCAGGCTTCCGCCCCGGTCGCTCATGCATAGAACAAATATTTAATTTAAAGACAATATTAAAACACAAAGCAATTAGAAATGCCCCCATAATTTGTACATTTGTAGATTTTAAGAAAGCCTATGACTCAATTGACCGGCAATCTTTGTTTAACATTTTATAGGAACTTGGACTTGACTCCAAAACACTAAGGCTTATCAAAGAATCACTGACAGACACTGTATCTAAAGTTAAATTCAGGGGAGAAATCTCTGAACCTTTTCTCATAAAAACTGGAGTACGTCAAGGTGACGGGCTATCTCCACTTCTGTTTAATATAGTCCTGGATAAAGTCATTAAGGAATGGGAAAAAGAATTAAAAAATCAATCCTACTGGAAACCAATCCATCTTGGTAGAACCAAAGACAACGTGGAGATATCTTGTTTAGCATTCGCGGACGACTTGGCCATACTTGCAGATGATGAAGAAATCGCCACCAAACAAATAGAGATCCTTAAGGAATGCGCGGATAAAGTAGGTTTACAAATTTCGTTTCAAAAGACAGAATTTTTCTGTACGAAATTCCATATACACAGTTTGAACACAAAATATGGAAAAATAAATAGAGTAAAACATTTTAAATACCCAGACGAAATTTTGGAGCCAACCGGAGGAGAGAAAGTTGCACAGAAGATCAGACAACAGAAAATGAAGAGAGCATATGGTATGACACATGAAATATACAATAAAAAATGCATCTCCTCGAACACAAAAATCAGACACTACTGCGCAGTAATTAAGCCAGCAGCACTATATGCTAGTGAAACGCTCACACTCCACACAAAATGTGATTTAGAAAAAATACTAAAAGAAGAACGCAAAATTATGAGAAAGATTTTAGGTCCAAAATTAACAGAAGAAGGATACCGGATACAATCAAGAAGAACCACAGAAACTATATCAAACCTGGCAGCAGACATAAGAAGGCGAAGATTAAAATTTTATGGACATGTCACTAGACTTCCCCCCCACACGACTCACCAACAGAATTCTCACTTACATAGAAAAAGTCAAATCAACAACACCATGGATTAGCCAAGTAAAATTAGATTTACAAAAAGCAAATATTGAACTTAAAGATGTCAAAGATAGAAAAACTTTTAGAAATAAGGTGGAAAAGTGGATTGTATTGTCGGAGAAGGAAGCACTAAAGAGACCAGGAACAAAATGGACAGAAGAAAGGAAAAGAAAACATGCAGAACGAATGAAAGAAGTATGGAAGAAACGACGTCAGAAAGCTTTGCGTGATCCTTCTGGGTCCATTCGCGATAAGTAAGTATATATATATATATATATATATATATATATATATATATATATATATATGATGGATTTTCAACATTATTCAGGTAAATACATTGTTTGTTCCCTATCAAAATCTTTCGTTTGCTAACTATGCCTATCCGAAGTTAGTGCCTTCAGTAGTTAGAATCTTTTCTTTAGCTGGCAGTATTGGCGCTCGCTGTATTGCAGTAGTTCGAGTAATGAAGATTTTTGTGAGGTGAGTGATTCGTGAAAGGTATAGGTTATTGTTAGTCAGGGCCATTCTTTTGTGGAGATTATTAAAGTTAGACTGCGTTGCGCTAAAAATATTGTGTGTCAGTTTACTGCTGATCGGAATAAGTAATGAGAGAAATGTCTGAGTACGTTCAGTTCTGCTCAGCTGTTTGAAAATCAAATAACGTAAGAGGATTACCAGCACAGTAATACATAATTTTCTAAGGGGACGTTTCAAGTGTCCAGTAAACATGGGCTCCAAAATGTATACCTTGAGAGCTGTGAGCACTAGGTCATCAGAAGGTATGTGTTTCACTGTAGCGAAAAGATGAAGAAGTGCATGTAACTTTAAAATATCCCTTTTAGAGCCTATGTTTGGTGAACATATTTTTTTGTTTTGTTTTGGTCGATACTACCTCCTCCCAAAATGTGGAAAGCAAAGAGCTTGCAGTAGAAGGGCTGTGGTTCATAGTATCGAGGGTGACCAAGCGCTCATAACTTTTAAAATGTGCATTTTAGAGCCCACGTTTATTGGACCTTTTTTTTTGTTTTTATGTACGGTATCTGTCCCCAAACTTTCAAAACGTCGTTCTAAAACACTCTCTATAACACAATGAATGGAGGTTTACCTTCGTCTCAACAAACACGATACACAGTATCATTGTATCGATATATATTAATCGACTTACTACAAGTTTTATCTCGCTTAAGAACAAACGTAATTTACCTGACGAGCGCGAAACTATAAAGAGCGCGATTTCTTTCACCTACAATTTTTATTCTGCTCTTTTTCAAACAGTTGCTTATTATCAGTATAAATTTTAGATGACAAGCACCACTGACAATTTCATGTACGGGTTATGTTGTTACATTGTTATGGAGTATGAATATAATTCATATCTTCATATATATGTGGTGTCTGTTCTTTCGGACGTGTCGGAAAGAGCAGATTCCACATGTATATAATTAAGGCGAGGACAGCCAATAATCTCCTCAGTGCAGATGCCCACTACATTCGAGCTCATACGTGAATTGCCGAAATGCCGCAAGTAATGAGGATAGTGGGCAAGGGGCGCTACTTTCGTAGTGTGTGAATAAGTTGAGAATTTAGGTCTGACGGGAGCCCTGCTAGGGTAGTCCGTGCACTGCGATAAGCACTGTGCCCGACTGGCTCAATGGTCAGAGCATCTCCCTAGTAAGCAGGAGATCCGGATCGAATCCCGGACCGGCACGAATTTTCAACTTTCCCCATTGATTTAAATCAATTTCCATTCGCAGCCAATGTCTTTAATTACTTTGTGGCCTTCGTATCTTCAATTTTGTTGTAAATTATAATTCGAAAGGCAAGGATCAAATATATGTATACATTGAGAATTTGTGTACCTGAGAAGGTAGGAAGGAAAAAGGGATACTAAAAACTATAAAAAACAAAACTGATTAGTTATTAATGTGTATGTATTGAAGTGCAGTTATGACTACATACATTTGTACAAAATGACAGCGAAGGAACATAATTATATCAGAAATCAACCGTGGTAGGCACCACCATAGGCCAGAGCAGGGGCATACGCAGCCCTAGCGAGGGGGGCGGCGTAGGCAGCCCTGGCGATGGGAGCGGCGTAAGCCCTGGCGGGGGCGGCGACGGCAACGGGGGCGTGGGCGACGGCGACAGGGGCGGCGGCGGCGGGGTGGGCGCCGGCCTCCTTGTGCACGACGGCGTTGAAGCCGTTGACGGGGTCGGCAGTGTAGTCGACGGTGCGGATGGAGCCGTCGGGTTCGGCCAGGCTGTAGCTGCCCTGGACGACGTCGCCGCTGCGGCTCTCGTGCTGGGTCTTGGAGTCACCTGTGAGGGCGTCCTGCACGTTGTACGCAAAGCTGTACTCGGGGTGCGGGTCGTACTCGGCAGCGACGGCGGCGGGGGCGGCGGCGACAGCTGGGGCGTAGGCCCTGGCGACAGGGGCGGCGTAGGCCCTAGCGACGGGGGCGGCGTAACGAGCGATGGGGGCTGCGTAGGCGGGGGCGGCGTAGGCGGGGGCGGCGTAGGCTCGGGCAGCGAGAGGTGCACCGGGGGCGTAGACGGCGGGGGCGCCCAGGTAGCCGGCGTGTGCTGCCGCCACCACCACGGCGAAGATAATGAGCTGCACAAACAAAGTGATCATAGTAATTTTTTGTCTATACCTATGAATATCTCATCTGTGTCGTATCAAGCAAAATTGTAGAGGCTGAACTTGTACAGTTCAAAATTGTGTTATGTAAATCGTTTGCAGTAGGAGGAAGATTAGATTTTACTGTCACTACAGCAGCAAGATCGCTATAGGCACGGTAGGAGAAACACTGGGAAGGAAATTTACGATACACTTCCAGCATTCGCCCAAAATCATTTAAGAAAATTATGAAAAATTTAAATGAGTTTGTCTGAAAAGGGATTTGAACCTCACTCCCTTAAATTCCGAGTCCTTTATATTTTACAGTACCTTCTTTTTATAATAATCTTAATCATTTTGACAATTCTATTTCGGTGGTACAGAACGAAAAGATATAGGCATACTGGAATAAAACTCGACGAAAAATCTGAAAGAGCAACAAACAAAATGATCAACAAAAAAAAAATTCACTCCTGTTTAATATGTAAGCAAAGTCTTTGTCACAAATTTGTGGACAGGTTACTTGCAAGTTTTCAAACCCTGTCTCACTTTTTTTTGTAGCTGTGTTGCAGTATCAGCTGTGGGAACCGAGTAAAATGCATTCCTTATGGCACAAAGCAAATAAGATTTACAAGTGAGCTACCTGTTAATTACTGTTACGTTTTGCGTATGTATGAACGTAAATTACGTGTATCTAAGTCAGAAGAGTGGCAATACAGACGCTTGTTTCATGTGCTGCATTTACACGCATAATATACTGACTAAAGTGTAATGTAGTTTTGGCTTGTTCAAGAATGTGATAATACCCGTATAAGACTAGCTCTTTCACAGAAACTGAACAAAAGGAGTTAAACAAAACCTTTAATTTTTGTCGCTTCTTCATTCTAACCCACTCTGTCATTCTTGAACGGGATTAAACCGAGTGGAAAGGTTTTTAGGATTCGTTACAAATAATTCTTCAAGCTGTTTATTTTAAAACAAATGCGGAGTGCAACGTATCTTGCAGTAAGTGACGCGTTCGGTATGGAGCTTCACGGGTCGATTGCAATCATTTTACTGTTCTGCGAACACCGTTATGTTCTGAAGTTGTGATCTTGCACATGATGCAGTTGCAGCATTCTTACGTTACTATCTTTAACACCAACTGCAAAGACTCCGAATTTCATTAAGGAGAAAACCTTTGTTTTCTTGAATCAGCCTGACAAACCTATGTCCTACCTAGCCTGTTATTCAAGGGAAAGTTACGTGTCTCCTACGTGTTGTGGTGCGTGCATTAAACATAAACTGAGAACTTATAGACATGTCGCAGCACGACAGACGGGACAGAGACGCGGACCGTTCGCGGGCAGCTCCTGAGTCAGTCATTGAGATTCTGGCGGTGGCTGCCTTTTGGTTAGTCAGTTCCCGCAGTGGAGGAACGCGAGAGAAAGCTGGGCGTGGTCTCACCTTGCTGGCCATGCTGCTGTGTTGTGTCGCTCGCTGTCTCTGTCCTGTCACTGCGCCCGCTGGCGCTTATATAGCCCCACCTTGTCCCACGCTGTCCCGTGATTGGCCGTCAAAGGTTTCAGCCGTTCACCGAACAAAACCTGGGGTGCCCCTTTGCACTTTTCGCCAGAATACTTTCAATAACAGACCTATGTCTCTGGGTGGCACAGTTCTCAAAGCAAGGCGCAGAACTTTCGCCAGTGATTGAGCGATGATTGATGAAATATATACTCCTTACATTTTTAACAATAAGTTAATTTCCAGAATGAATTTTCGCTCTGCAGCAGAGTGAGTGTTGATATGAAACTCCCTGCAAGATTAAAACTGAATGATGGACTGGGAATCGAACCCATCCTTGACCTTTGTGGGTTAGTGCTCTACCTACTGAGCTACCCAATCATGACTCGGCATCCCTCCTCACAGTTTTATTTCCTCCACTAGCTCAAATATTTTTTAATCTGCCGGGAAGCTTCAAATTTTTATTGTTATAAAGTGAAAATAAAATTTCTTCAGCTTTGGAGATGTCCTCAGAGTCAACGTTCATTGTTTGCCAATTGTACGCCTAAAACCACTAAAAAATGTTACTGGTTGTACCTAGCCGTCACGAGGATGACACAAAACTGTTCTATACCACCAACCCAGTAATGGAAAATCTTCATTTGAGAACGGGGATATGGTTTGAAACTAGTTGTGTGAATAAACAAAATTTAAATAAAATTCACGGGAAGTTCATGTGCATTATCAATACATAGTGCCTATTATCAGCATGTATCTTCAACAAAATTCTTCATACCTGTTTTTTCCTAGGGCTGCGTAATAGAAGATACACCGTCCTTCCAAAAAGTTCCGAGACTGACTTTATTCCTGGCGTATAAGCGACGTTAGCGCAGTAGCTACGGTGGAGCTTGAACTGACAACTGTAAACAACAGATGTGCATTCGACCAAACAGCCTTGAGCAGGTAGTGTTCAGTAGTGAACGTGCGGCCGTAGAGTATTAACGTTGTTGCGTGTCAAATCATGAAGGAGCAACACCTCTATATCAATCGTTCAAGTCGTTCTACAGAAGGTTTTGAAGAAGAGAAAAGTGTGTGCAAAGTATGTCCCGCACACCCGAACAACTGCCATGATTTAACTGAAATGCAACATGTGGATAATTCTGTGCTGGAAAATATCATCATGCGTGACGAGACTCGGTGTTATCAAAACGAACCTACCACAAAACGACAGAGTGAAGAAACTCACGTGACACAAATGACAATCAAACCAATGTGACGCCCGAATTGAATAATATCAGAACCAAAGAAAGAATGACTTTTCTGACAGATTCACATGGTAGCATCAACGTTCTATCTGTTGCACTCAAGCGAGGGGGCGGGGAATGGGTTGGGGAGGGGGGGATGGACGGGGGGGGGGGAGAGGCTGGCAGGACTATGTAGATCACCTGAAGCGCTGAAACCACCTTCAAACTTTTCTCTGTTTTTTATTGATCATCTAGAAACTCCTTGGACTGACGTCTGGAAAAGACTGAGATTCTTAACCTAGCAGTCCTGCTAGGTTAAGAATTCCAGTCTTCCAGTATACTGGTATTTATATTCTCTCACAGCTGTTTCTATTCGTCGGTAGTTTTAATGTAGAACATTTCCAATGTGCAACTGAGAAATGTGAAGGACATATTTCTATTGAGGGAATCTCGAAGTTATGCCATACATGTTATAATAGTTTTATTTTTCTTTTCGTTATTGCTAGCCAGGGAGCACACGCCATTCTCAGTTCCACACTCATTTACTGTTTGCTTTTACTACATTATTTCTTCATCTTTGACAGTGTTCTTTCTTTAGATGCTTCACAACTATTCTCTCACAACTTCGACATTGTAGTCCTTTCAGTTCTAAGACTTCCCCTCTAAAAACATTTTTTTCTGCCGCATTTCTTCTTTCTCATGTTGTGTATTTCTTTCATAACCTCTCGAATCTAGCTTCGTGTTAATTTCTTGTCCCAGAGCTTCTTCGAAACTGGTTTGTTTGAATATTGTCGTTCACCCAGTATAAATGACCAACAAGTACGTCTTCTTTTGCTAATAGTTTCTACTATTTTCATCTATGTTACTTACTACTTAATTTCCAGTTTTGTCATTTGGCAAAATATCCCTCACACTTTTTAAATCCAATCTGGTCTGTCCATACACAGTTAAGTGCGACGAATTGCTTGTTTATAGGTTTGATAGTTTCACTATCGTGTTATAATGCGTTGTTTTTAATTTCTCGATATTCACTTTTTATTGTAAATATGTTTAGTTTTTCTGTCTCCTCTTTCTACTTTGTACATCATTTCATATGCAGCATTTTCTTCACTTACTTTAAAATATTTTGTTACCTCTGTGATGATTCTTACGCCTGCCTTAATTTCTACCTGCTTGACTTACAGTACCCAGAGTAAAGTCATCCACAAAAATTAAGCACAGTTTACTTCAATATAGTGTTCGTTTACCCTAGGTTTATCGGTGGTACTTGCTGTTGTTTTAAAATTTCTAATTCACGACCAAGAGACAATAATTGTTATTGTAGTGTTTACAATACAGTAATATTAATATTACTTTCGGTTGGAAATAAACACCACTAGGATAAAATAAATTTAAGTACTCCTAGTATGAGTGATATTAACAAACAGCTAAATCTTAAAACTGGCGTAAATACGAAGGATGCATCCAAAAAGTTGATGATTTAGAAAGAATGTCGTATGTTATATGCGTAGATTGATTAACTAATTAACATACATGCAGTCGAATTGTGGACGTAAGTTGTTTAAGGCACAGTCTGACGAAACGGAGGGATAGGTTGGTCGGTCACATCCAGAGGCATCAAGAAATAGTTAATTTGATAATGAAGGGTGTGCTGCGTTATGGACACGATGTAAGTTCGCCTTTACTCACTTTCGGCATCTGAGCGTATAGGGCGTGGAAACAAGGTTTCTGTATGTAAAAATGTATGTATTTTATGTTATGTATGTTTGTTGTAACGATGTTCTACATATGCGTTTCGTTAAAGACCAAAGGGGGATTAACGCACAAAGTAGCAGGGAGGTAGCCACTGATCGTCGCAGAAACCAGAGATGTAACGACACTGTGGAGTAGCTCACCGCCGCTCGAGCTGGTCTGAGCGACGATAATAATGAAATCATTGTCAACCGTAGAGATGGCGTTACTTGTTTGTTCCCACTGTCGGTTCCAAATGATTTGTACTTGGGAAGGGTGGGCAGTCCACGTGTGAGATTCGTAGGAGTCAGTTAGAAAAAAAGCCGTCATGTCATAGTTCGTACTGGCTGAGGTCTGATTTGTGGTCTGGTGGGAACAGACTTTTTTGATAAGCAGACTAACGGGTTCGGTAAGTCGAATGTTGTGAAAAGACTACCGTTTACTGGATTGGCTGCGAGATTTTTTCTCCCAAAACTGATTTATGACTGACTTTATTCGAGTAGATGCCTCTGCTAGTATTCGCTCCTAACAATTGTTCAGTACTTGGAAGGCAGAGTATAGTATATTATTGATTAAGAGTATTTTGTGGGTGAAAGTACCGATTAAAGGTTTACGTGGAAGGAACTGAAGTAGACAAGTCGTCGTTTGGTGATAACTTATTGTATCGGAAGCTATCCGAATTTGGTCCGTGTCGTCCTGCTAGTTGGTTGAAAGCACTCCAAGAGGTAATTGGAATGGGTGGTTTTGTGGTGCCTCGAGCGAGGTATTGGGTCGAGCGCATATTGTTAGATGTATAGCGGCTAGAAGATTACCACTGGAATTACTTGGCTTGTTAATACTGACTTTGCACACAATAATTGGAGTTGGCCCTGTCCTTGACCGTTGTTTAAACTAAAACCCAGTAAAGAGGAACCATCGAACGAGAAGCACGTAGCAAAACTGAGACCTGACTGACTATGAAAGACGAGTGGCCAAATTTCATCTTAGAAACTGCAGTGGGTCGCGTATCGCCAACACATGAAGAAGAAGAGTTTATTGGATCGCATAATTTTCAAGGACCAAAGAGGCCCTGTCACGTAGGATTTTTGTTTTGTTTTCGTGTTTCATTACCGTTAGTGGGGGGGATAACTAGTTTTGTTGTTGGCACTCACACTCGAGCTATGTTTCACTGTATTGAAATATCTAAAACTCAGATAAATAAAGCTACATGCATTCCAAAAGAGTAAACTAAAATAAAGAATTTGCGTCAGTTGTTCATTCCAGTAGATAATATTTGTGGTCACTGATAGAAATATTTTGATACTACGTACTAGGTAAACTTAATTTTACTAAATAGAAAATACCTTTACATATTTATCTGTTTCCTAGAAGAGTTAAAGCCATCCTTGTTGACGAGTTATTTCCACTACAGTTGAGGAAAACCTATAGGGGAAGAAAGTAGCTTGATTTAGGTAATGAAAAGTAAAGAGTATTCATACCTTTGGTTGGTAACAGTAGGTTGGTCGCATAATTTGCTATTAACATGGTTAAAGCAGGTGAAGAAAGATAATTGTGTAATTAATGACTGAATGAAAAGAAAAATTGTTAAAGAAAAAGAACTGAAATCACTCTTAATTGGGAAACGAGGTTTCCTTAGAAAGCAAGTATTTGTTGATAGATTCTTTACCGTAGTTTCTGAAAGTGATCGCAGATAATGAGAGGTTGCATTAGCACCACGGTACATTACGTCCAGCTAAAAATTTCACAGGTATTCCGAATTAAGGAGAGACATTTTCACAATAAAAGAAAATATTTCCATACGACAGTATTGACACAGAACAGGGGAACAGTGTTTCTTATTTCAACATTAAGAAAAACACAATCCGCATCAAATGAAAGTGCCAATATTCTGAAGCAGTTGAGTATTATTTCAGACTAAAAGCTCAACGATATAATTTAATGCTGCGATTAAATTTATCACTTTAAACAAAAGAGAGCAATGTTCACATTCTTCCATAGCATAAGTATGTGTTCACCTATAAGGTTTTTGCCTCTTCATATTAGTCTGAGCTGAGCCGATTTGTTAATTATTCCTTAGTTTCGAGTAGGACTTCTGATAACTGAGATGACATAAGTCTTTTACGCCTGCGTTGCGTATTGTAAAGCATACACATAAAAAAGTCTTGCATCAACTCGGTTCCGAGAGTTCCAGAACCTGTACAGAAAATTGGAATAAAGATCAACATAAATATCATTTCCGCCGTTTTTCAAATGGTATAAAATGGCTCTGAGCACTATGGGACTTAACATCTGAAGTCATCAGTCCCCTAGACGTAGAACTACTTAAATCTAACAAACCTAAGGACATCACACACATCCATGCCCGAGGCAGGTTTCGAACCTGCGACCGTAGCAATCGCGCGGTTCCGGACTGAAGCACCTCGAACCGCTCGGCCACAGCGGCCAGCGCTTACATCTTAAGGCGTGTTTAGTGACATCTCTGAATAGTCAAAGGGACTGTGTCTTGGAGTAAACTATGATTACAAAGTTTACTAATGATTAAAATCGTTGCAGAAATCTTCGATTACTTGTTAAGGACTTGGCACATTTCGAAACTTCAGAGTAGGACATCACTATGGTATCATACTAAAAAAAAGTAAAAAGCAAAATGGAGAAAAGAGCCTTTCACGGGGATTAGAGAAAAAAGTGGCTTATAGACAGTTCAGAATGTCTGCTTTCTTTTGCGAATACCATGCCTGTGAGTCCTTTTCCTCGGATATACATAAAAATTAATATTTTACATCAGCAACCTATTTATTGATGTAGTAAATTTTCTTGAGGTGTTGCAGCTTAATTTTCAACACTTAAGTGGCTTATTTCTTTCCAGTTTTTATGTGTTGTTCGTTCTGCCCCTTTGCTTTCTGTTGCAGGCCCAGCCAGATAGCGTTTCAAATCCACGGGATGTTTCCTACGTTTAATTACATTTAATTCTAGTTGGTTCAAATGGCTCTGAGCACTATGGGACTTAATATCTTAGGTCATCAGTCCCCTAGAACTTAGAACCACTTAAACCTAACTAACCTAAGGACATCACACACACCCATACCCGAGGCAGGATTCGAACCTGCGACCGTAGCAGTCCCGCGGTTCCGGACTGCAGCGCATAAAACCGCAAGACCACCACGGCCGGCTAATTCTAGTTCTAATGTCTCTCCTTTCATGAATAATATCTTCATTTGAGTATTCGCCAAATATGGAATATGTTTGAAAGCAACCTTACCTCTGAATGCTAGTTCTTATTTTTCACTGAAGCTACATTTCCTCTTTGAATTTTTAACACATAACAAACTGGCTTAGCAGCATGTAAATCTCGTTTTCTTCACTGTTGTCCTCTTTCCTACATTACATTTAGTCGTAATGTTTTTCTCGTTCACATTATCGGTACATTCCCTCACTTTCGGGACGCCTTGGCGTCTTTTACTATCTAGGATACAACTTCTACCGTCGCGAATACTACATCTACATCTACATGATTACTCTGCAATTCACATTTAAGTGCTTGGCAGAGGGTTCATCGAACCACAATCATACTATCTCTGTACCATTCCACTCCCGAACAGCGGGCGGAAAAACGAACACCTAAACCTTTCTGTTCGAGCTCTGATTTCTCTTATTTTGTTTTGATGATCATTCTTACCTACGTAGGTTGGGCTCAACAAAATATTTTCGCATTCGGAAGAGAAAGTTGGTGACTGAAATTTCGTAAATAGATCTCGCCGCGACGAAAAACGTCTTTGCTTTATTGACTTCCATCCCAACTCGCGTATCATATCTGCCACACTCTCTCCCCTATTACGTGATAATACAAAACGAGCTGCCCTTTTTTGCACCCTTTCGATGTCCTCCGTCAATCCCACCTGGTAAGGATCCCATACCGCGCAGCAATATTCTAACAGAGGACGAACGAGTGTAGTGTAAGCTGTCTCTTTAGTGGACTTGTTGCATCTTCTAAGTGTCCTGCCAATGAAACGCAACCTTTGGCTCGCCTTCCCCAGAATATTATCTATGTGGTCTTTCCAACTGAAGTTGTTCGTAATTTTAACACCCAGGTACTTAGTTGAATTGACAGCCTTGACAATTGTACTATTTATCGAGCAATCGAATTCCAAAGGATTTCTTTTGGAACTCATGTGGATCATCTTACACTTTTCGTTATTTAGCGTCAACTGCCACATGCCACACCATACAGCAATCTTTTCTAAATCGCTTTGCAACTGACACTGGTCTTCGGATGACCTTACTAGACGGTAAATTACAGCATCATCTGCGAACAATCTTAGAGAACTGCTCAGATTGTCACACAGGTCATTTATATAGATCAGGAACAGCAGAGGTCCCAGGACGCTTCCCTGGGGAACACCTGATATCACTTCAGTTTTACTCGACGTTTTGCCTTCTATTACTACGAACTGCGACCTTCCTGACAGGAAATCACGAATCCAGTCGCACAACTGAGACGATACCCCATAGACCCGCAGCTTGATTAGAAGTCGCTTGTGAGGAACGGTGTCAGAAGCTTTCCGGAAATCTAGAAATACGGAGTCAACTTGAGATCCCCTGTCGATAGCGGCCATTACTTCGTGCGAATGAAGAGCTAGCTGCGTTGCACAAGAACGATGTTTTCTGAAACCATGCTGATTACGTATCAATAGATCGTTTCCTTCGAGGTGATTCATAATGTTTGAATTCAGTATGTGCTCCAAACCCCTACTGCAAACCGACGTCAACGATAGAGGTCTGTAGTTCGATGGATTACTCCTACTACCCTTCTTAAACACTGGTGCGACCTGCGCAATTTTCCAATCTGTAGGTACAGATCTATCGGTGAGCGAGCGGTTGTATATGATTGCTAAGTAGGGAGCTATTGTATCAGCGTAATCTGAACGGCACCTAATCGGTATACAATCTGGACCTGAAGACTATCCTGTATCAAGCGATTTGCTTTGCAACCCCTAAGGTATCTACTTCTAATGAACTCATGCTAGCAGCTGTTCGTGTTTCAAATTCTGGAATATTCCATTCGCCTTCCCTGGTGAAGGAATTTCGGAAAACTGCGTTCAATAACTCCGCTTTAGCGGCACAGTCGTCGGTAACAGTACCATCGGCACTGCGCAGCGAAGGTATTGACTGCGTCTTGCCGCTTGTGTACTTTACATACGACCAGAATTTTTTCGGATTTTCTACCAAATTTCGAGACAAGGTTTCGTTGTGGAACCTATTAAAGGCATCTCGCATTGAAGTCAGTGCCAAATTTCGCGCGTCTGTAAATTTTAGCCAGTCTTCGGGATTTCGCGTTCTTCTGAACTTCACCTGCTTTTTCCGTTGCCTCTGCAACAGCGTTCGGACCTGTTTTGTGTACCATGGGGGATCAGTTCCATCTCTTACCAATTTATGAGGTATGAATCTCTCAATTGCTGTTGCTACTGTATCTTTGAATTTGAGCCACATTTGCATAGTCAGTTCGGAAGGAATGGAGATTGTCTCTTAGGAAGGCTTCTAGTGGCACTTTATCCGCTTTTTTACATAAAATTATTTTGCGATTGTTTTTGGTGGATTTGGAAGAAACGGTATTGAGCTTAGCTACAACGACCTTGTGATCACTTATCGCTGTATCAGGCTTGATGCTCTCTATTAGCTCTGGATTTTTTGTGGCTAAGAGATCAAGTGTGTTTTCGCAACCATTTACCATTAGCGTGGGTTCGTGGACTAACTGCTCGAAATAATTTTCGGAGAAAGCATTTAGGACAATCTCGGAAGATGTTTTCTGCCTACCACCGGTTTTGGACAAGTATTTTTGCCAACATATCGAGGGAAGGTTGACGTCCCCACCAACTATAACCGTATGAGTGGGGTATTTATTTGTTACGAGACTCAAATTTTCTCTGAACTGTTCAGCAACTATATCATCGGAGTCTGGGGGTCGGTAGAAGGAGCCAATTATTAACTTAGTTCGGCTGTTAAGTATATCCTCCACCCATACCAATTCGCACGGAGTATCTACTTCGACTTCACTACAAGATAAACCACTAATGACAGACACAAATACTCCACCACCAATTCTGCCTAATCTATCTTTCCTGAACACCGTCTGAGACTTTGTAAAAATTTCTGCAGAACTTACTTCAGGCTTTAGCCAGCTTTCTGTACCTATAACGATTTCACCTTATGTGCTTTCTATTAGCGCTTGAAGCTCAGGGACTTTCACAGCACAACTACAACAATTTACAACTACAATTCCGACTGTTCCTTGATCCAAGCACGTACTGTGTTTGCCATGCACCCTTTGAGATTGCAGCCCACCCGGTACTTTCCCGAGGCCTTCTAACATAAAAAACCGCCCAGTCCACGCCACACAGCCTCCGCTACCCGTGTAGCCGCGATATCCTAATCAGTAGTCAAACAACACGTCCTACAAATTGAATCTGTTTTTTTAATACATTACAGCAGAGTTTTAGCCTTGCTTGTACTCGAGCGCTAAATAGCTTTTTCGGCCTAAAAATTAGTAATGAACTATTACACCGTCTCGGCATCGCTCGGCCGTCGCCAGACGTCCATAGTTCATTCATTTTTTGATGATTTAAGCTCTGTGTTGCGTATGAGACTCTTACAACGTTAAAAATTACTCATTTCATCCTTAGCCCAAATTTAATTTGATAATTAGTAGTGTGGTAGCGTTCTCGCTTCCCACGCCCGGGTTCCCGGGTTCGATTCCCGGCGGGCTCAGGGATTTTCTCTGCCTCGTGATGACTGGGTGTTGTGTGATGTCCTTAGGTTAGTTAGGTTTAAGTAGTTCTAAGTTCTAGGGGACTGATGACCATAGATGTTATGTCCCATAGTACTCAGAGCCATTTGAATCATTTTGATAATTAGTAGCAGTAAATTTTGCAGCCGGATATAACTATCTCAGCATACTACATTCCACCTTATTGATTGCCGTTGTCACGGTGTTCAGTTTCCACCCCATCCTGGCACCAAACTGCACTGTCATACGTTATTCTAAAGGGAATGTTATTCTAAAAGGAATACACTACATCCACCGATAAAACTTCTGATAGTTTTTGGGATATTTTCTGAGTATTTTGGTGTCCGGTCTCTCGCTACAGAGGAATAACGTAATTATGGTTTATTTGGTTTATTATCCCAGTTACCTTTGTTTCTGTGAAAATACCTTCACAGCAGTGTGTTGCAGCTGGGGTACAAAAGGGGCCGATGACGAAATCCGAACGCTTGCGGCTCAGCAACTCGGTTCATCGATGGGACAATAGCCGGCGTTTCGAGACATTTCGAGGCGCTTGACGGGCCGCGTACGTGTTCTCAGCTGCAACGAGATCTGCTTTGTCTCGTATAAAATCTGCCCAAGCGGTCAGGGTTGGTTGTCGACGTAGTCGG
Source organism: Schistocerca serialis cubense (assembly GCF_023864345.2). NCBI lineage: Eukaryota > Metazoa > Arthropoda > Insecta > Orthoptera > Acrididae > Schistocerca > Schistocerca serialis. Next base: position 789,791,620 of record NC_064639.1, on the reverse strand, counting down.
GCTACGAATCGACTTCTGTTCTGTGTTGGTTTCCACTGTGAGGTCGCCAAAGTTCTTGCTGCTGCATGCCACCGCTGGATGGGGCGAGGGTCGAAGCGATGCCCTTTTAGTCACCGAGCCGCAGTGAACCTGCCAGCACCCACAGTCGTTTCAGCCGGGCGGGACGCATCCGCGCCGCCAGTAGCGTAACAACATAAGGCTGCCGCATCTGACAAAGCACTGCAGAGATATGCCGACCAAGCACGATCTTGGCAGCAGCAACTATTGTCGTCATGACACCACTTCTGGGCACCGTGGGCCATGAGATCGACGGCTGGCCAAGCCCCTGAAAATGGACGTCGCGGGGCGAATCAAGAATAACTGCCAACACGAGCAGCTTAGAAGTAGGCCTACATAGCGTCAGTACAGCGAAGCAGCTTCAATCACCTAATAAGGGTAAGGCCTCCGATCCAAATTGTATAACATCCAGGTTCCTTTCAGAGTATGCTGATACAGGAGCTCCATACTCAGCAACCATATACAACCGGTCGTACGACGAAAAGTCCGGACCGAAATACTGGAAAGTTGCAAAAGTCACACCAACGCCCAAGAAAGGAAATAGAAGTTCGTGTATGAGAAAATCGAACATCTGCCACGCTACTTCGATACTGTTGATGTGTCTGCACATTTGCTACATGAGGATCTCGTCGTTTCTGTCTTGTTGTTCGCTGTCTTTCGCTATTTGAAATACTGCCACGTCACTGCCTTTGTTCACATTTTTGATGGATTTCACTAAACTGCATTATTCTACGTATATATGTGCGTGGAACATTTTGAAAAGTACTGTGTTATATTGTGCTATCCACTGATTACATTTTTCCAGTTCGTCGCTGCCTCGTATGCGTATTTTTGCTGTGAATGCACCGTTTTTGGGCGATCGTCTTTTGTATTTGGGATAGCCATCAGCTCCGGTTTGTGTGTCGTCCATGTACGGCTTTCGGTGATTTTTTTTTTTTTTTTACATTTTCCATCACTCATACATGGCGAATAAAACTTAATTGCCCGCATGGTCCGCAAATCATGTTTCTCACTACTATGTAATACCGTTACAGATTTTGTTATGGACTAGGAAATTCAGCTTGCATAATTTTGTCGATATCCGTGGAATGAATTCTGTCGTGTACCCTTATGAGATTGTGTGAGTGAAGCAGTCCTCGTTTTTGCCACTCGATTGTTTACATCCAGCATCTAACGGTTCCAAAGATGTAGTGTTTTGTGATGACTTCAATAAATCTCATTTGTTTTTGTCGGAAAACTCGGACTGTTATGCTGTGTCGATGCATGGGGGCTTGTCCGTATCTTAGTTGTTCTTTGATTTCTGGCCACGATGAGTTGCATATGAGTGTTATGAAGAGGTCAGAGGTCCATATTTTCTTATGCAGATCAAGGCATCTTGAGTGTATTCGTGCGTGTCTCGGACATCCTACCTCTAATGTATGATGAAGGTAAGATTATGATTCTTCCAATGCCGTCAATGTTTCCATTGTAAGACGTATGCTTTGCCGGCGATGTGCGAGGCATGACAGAATCTCTGACCAGAGAGTAGTATGTAGTTAGTTGTTGCTTGTCGCGAGTCTGCGCGAGTCGACTGTAGCAGTCGGTCGGCTTTAGTAGCGAGTGGACGGTAGTAGTCTGCGGGAGTCGGCATGCATCGGCTGTGTGCTCTGCGCGCGACTCTGGTCAGGGTTCTGGAGGATGAGTATTGTTGTAGAAGGTAAAGAAGCAGCCTTGCGCATAATTAATAATGTATGTTAATTGTAATTTAATTTGTTCAGAAAAAATGCCCCAATAATAATTTTTATAATATAAAGTAACTCTTTTAAAGAAAAGCACTCATTTTAATTTCCATTGCATGATCATTTCTTCCAAGAATTAGAAAAAAAAATACACGCCAGCATTGCACGAAGCTGTGCTAAAATTTTTTGCATAAGAGCAGATATATTCGCAGTTTTATTCAGGTAAGAATTTTTGCTTTTTTTAAATTCAGAATACAGGGCCGAAGGTCAGCGCTGCTGTCCTTATTAAATTTACCAGATATTATTGTTTCTGTTGGGAGGTTACATTTAGTTCATGGTTCATTATTTAATTAATATTATTGTGTGGGTTTATGATCAATTATCATTCATTAATTTTTGTGTGAGGAGGTTACACTTGGCTCCATTTCACATTTTTCATTTAATAATTTTTGCGGGGAGGTTTCACCATCCTCTGTGATTACGTCTCCAAAGTGGATGTAATCTTCCGTGCGCAGTTTCTTCTGATGTAGTCTTATGTAAAGTATCCGTTCCGATTCTATTGTTGCATACATTTCTACCACGAATTGTTGGACTAAACGGCGAGTGATGAAAATATGACTGTATCTTTCATTGTCTCTGATCGTTTAGCGGTAAGCGTAGAAACCCTTGGAAGTGAATATTTTGTTTGTTTATAAGCCTGGTTCAGGTTAGTTTCACATTAAAACGATATCCGTTCATTCCTTGCAGAAATATTAATAGATATTGGAGGGAGTCATATGAACGGTGTGTCCCTGCAATGCGCTGTAGTCCCTCTGTGTTTCAATGTACAATTATGTCACGGCTTGTGCTTTCATTGTTCACAATTACGATGGCGACTTCGTCTATATGAGCTGCATTAAATCGACGTTCGTGTTCTCCAGGTAGTCTCTTGTCAGCTCGTATTATAACTTTGTAGTCATCATAAATCATTTGGTCTAATGCTGTTCTGGATATGTAAATCAGTTGATTGTATTTGTGTAATCTTGGACTACTTCTCGCCTCAATCCACTGATATTTGGGGATCATTGATCAGTTTCTGTTTCTTCATTTCCGATAAAATATACTTGCGTAAATTTATGGTCTTCACTGGGTAGTGGTAGTAATGAATCCATGTTGTGATACATTTGTCCTTGGATAGAAAAAAATATAATCAATTTCCTCTCTGTTAGTGTTGATCAAAATGACTCCGAAAGAAGTCATTTGGAAGCAGGCATTGTACACTTTTCTATTTTGTAGAAAGTGTTTTGATTCTCGAGTTTCCCTGGTCATTTAATGTAAAAGTTCCTGCGGAGGTGCTTCCAGTGGTGGCAATCGAATTTTTCCATTCAAGCAAAAGAATCCTGGTGTTTCTCTACTGAAATTTTCGCTTTGCACAATTGACGGATGTTATGTTTTTTCCATTAAGACGTGTTTATATTTTTTATATTCTTTCATCGGGTCGTAGTGGAATGCTTCGTTTGTTAGGTTGTGCTGTTTACTTGTTCCTGTCTGCGCTTCTCGTAGGGCGATATTTTCATGGCTAGCTTGAGTTCGCAGTCTTTTATTATAAGATTGTGTCGCGATTCTTGATTTTCCAATCCATTCACTTCGTTGTTCTTCGGTTTCTCTGCTTCTCACGGCGCTCATTCTCGTTCGTTGGGAACTTAAACGTGCCTCGCGCTGTTCGTCTGTTTCGCTTTCTCTTTGTTCTTTTTGTTTTCGCCGTTTTGCTTCATAATTGACATGATCTTCTCCTCTTTACGTTTGGGCATTGTCTAAAATATAAACCAAATCTGCTTTTCATTAACAAATACACTAAGTACACTGTACACACTTTTCACACTTTATTGTCGATTTATATTCAGTCGCTGTATCTCCTTGACTACTCACACTTTACTGTTTGTTTATATTAGCTCACTGCACTAGCTTTTCGGTTTCTTCCTTCATCACTGATAAGGAAGTGACCCCCGAAGCCACAACTGGTCTTGCGTTATATACCCCTGCTAATGGGTAGCCCCACCAGTTACGAATTTCAGAACATATGAAAAAAGCTTCGAATACTCCAGAACGTTCCAGAACATTCACAACATTCGATTTTGTTCTGGAATGTTCGTCAATGATCTGGGATGTTCCGGGATGTTCCCGAAAATTCTGGAATCAGAACATTTCGGATCATTCTGGAACATTCCAGAACATTCTTGAATGTTGCGGAATGTTCTGGAATGTTGTCGGATACTCTCGAATGTTTAGGAATGTTCTAAAAATTTCTAGTGATTAATATATTATCAATAACTAAGTCAATCCTCCAAACATCTTTAATACGTTCTTTCCTTTTCCTTTTAATTTTAGTTTATCGTTTTTAAACACGTTAAAATAAAGTAATATTACCGCGGGTGCTTGAAATACGAGTATGTTGTTGCAACACGGCGTTAGTGGCCCGATGTTCACTGTCATGTTTCTTAATTAGAGAGCGCATTAAATAGTAAATCCCGACGGCCGCGTTACGTCTTGAACTATAAGACTCCTTGAACAACCTCCGAAATTTTGTCGTGTAGTTCTGGCTGACCCCGTATACACAAGCTAGCAACCCTGCTGGCTCTACTCATATGATGGCCGCCCCACATTTTGAGATGCAACTTCTTACTTTAAATTAGTACTGGAGAAAATAATCGTCGCTGTGTAACTGGTGTGATCAGGAACGTCAAAAGTGGGGAGAAGTAAGTAAGCATTTCTCAGAAGCAATTTAGATAAATCACGGAAGACTTAAACCCACTTGACTGCTATTCGAATCCTGTGTGTCAGAGGCCAATGCCTGCCTGCCAAATTAAAATTCGTAAAAATGCATTAGGAATACTCGAAGGAATGATTTCTCTTTTACCAGCTCATTGTACACTGTTACGAGCGTATTTACTTATTAACACTAACCTATTAGTGGTAATAGGCTGATTACACCTAGACTGTCTGCCCTCAGTAACGTTGCTCCACCACATCTGAGACGACAGGCAGCAGTGATCTTTGGGTGGGATAAGATTAATAACTTGGGTCTTTCCCAAAGGCTGGCAACAGCCTTACCGCGGTGGATACACCGGTTCCCGTCAGATAACGGAAGTTAAGCGCTGTCGGGCGTGGCCGACACTTGGATGGGTGACCATCCGGACCGCCATGTGCTGTTGCCATTTTTCGGGGTGTACTCAGCCTCGTGATGCCAATTAAGGAGCTACTCTGCCGAATGGCAACGGCTCCGGCCAAAGAAAACCATCATAACGAGCGGGAGAGCGGTGTGCTGACCACACGCCCCTCCTATCTGCATCCTCAGCTGAGAATGACACGGCGGTCGGATGGTCCCTTTGGGCCACTTGTGGCCTGAAGGTGGAGTGCCTACCCTTCCCAAAGGCTACCTGTCTAGGACATTGTGCGCAGTTCACCCAGAATGCGTCTCAAGTCAAGAAAAACCATTCTGGGCAGCTCTTGATATCCAACCACTCAAAACTGAAGATGTGTGATAGGTGACACGTAAGAACAACACTGTTCGCAATACAAGTTCACAGTAACAACATCCATCGAAAATGTTCTCGCACTGTTGTCAGTTTACTACTTGGAATGCATTCTCATAAATAAAAGTATTGAAAGTCTACAGTACCTAACATACATCACTTCCCCACTTAAATGTCTTTTAGCGACTCTCTAAATATATATTTATAAACATGTCTTTCTCCACCAGTTCGTAGGGATGTGAGGTCACAAAAAAGAAATAAATAGTGAATCAGAAAGGATTTTACAACTTTGGACTGATGTAGAAATTTGTTGAGACAACTTGCAGAAACAGTATATATGTCATTTTGCAGCAAACAACATCACGTTTCGCATAAAAGTGTCAAGTATAATTTTGGTTCCATGTGACTACCATTTGTGATGCGGCAAACATCCCACGGGTAGTCAGTTTCTTCCCACACTCATTGCAGATAATCAGGCGTAATTTGTGGCAGTGTAGACTCGATTCGATTTTTCAGGTCAGTTAAATTGTTTGGTAGGGGAGGAAAGTACACACGGCTTTAATGGACCCGTAGAGAAAGAATTCCAGTGGTGTCAAGTCTGGTGAGTGAGATGGTTACGCACTGGCCATTCACGGCCGATCCATAGACCCAGGGAACGATTATCGAGGAAACCACGAACTTCCGTGAGGTAATGAGGTGGCGCCTCGTCTTGCTGGTAGTAAACCATCCCATCTCGGTCATCTTCATCGATCTGTGAAATTAAAAAGTTTTCAAGCACACAATACCAACGACAGTTTTCTCCATGAAGAAAAGCGGCCGTACACTTTCAATTTGCAAGGGGTGCAAAACACACTATCTTTGGTGCTGTAATGAATGTGTTTCAGGGTTGCATGTGGATTATCGCTGCACCGTATTCTGCGTTTGTAGGGGTTCACGAAGGCACTAATAAGAAAATGTCGACTCATCGCTGAAGATTATTGTGTTCAAGAATGTCTCGTCGTCCTCTAACCGATGCAACATTTACGCACAGAATTTCCCAGGAGGGACCTTATCTGCATCACGAACGTACTGCACCATTGTGAACCTCTAAGGTGTCAAGTGGCAACTTTCACGCAGTACTCGCCAAACAGTCGTTTGTGGAAGGCCAGTCTCGTGAGACGCGTGTCGCGTTGGTTTTTGTGGGCTGCGAACAAAGATCTCTCTTACCCGTCCGAAAAAATCATCAGCACACGGGCGGCCTGGTGATTTATCACGTCACAGTGAACAACCCGTCTCAACAAAGTTCTTGTACCAACAGTAAATTGCACGGCTGATTGAAAGTTCGTCAGCGAATTCGATGCGAGATTTACACCGAACATCTGTTGCAGAGTTCGTTTCATGAAACCACAACACATAGGTAGCACGCTCCACACCACTTAAAGTAACTATTTTAACTGCGCACTTCGTTGCGCTCCTGGTGGCAGAATGCAATATGATGCACTACTTGAATAAAAATTTAAGTTATTTACTACAATGGCACACCTATCTATTCTATAAGTTATCTCAATAAATTTATATGTCATTCCAAAGTTTTAAGGTATATTTTTATTCACACTGCCTAAATACATACCTCACAGTAAACTTAATCCGCTTGGCTACCCTTATTGATTATATTAGTTTTAACTCAACATAATTTTCTTTGTGTATTAAATCACTCGGAATGTATAATAATGTTGTAGTAACCATACTTGATTCCACTATTTTTTACACAACTCGATCCGCCACATCAGCAAAAAAAATTAATGTAATTTTTATGAAATTTAAAACTACTGCGAAATTATGTATTACACGTTTCATATTAACGGAATTTCTGTGCTGATTCCATAACTGAGATTCTCGTAGACTGTTATATTTCCAGAGTTACGAATAATCTAGTAAAATTATCCATATTTTATTAGTATTAATTCAGCTGACTGGCTTACGTTTGTATGTGGAAAAGATGATCTTTTGTTCCCCAACATTAGTTGAATGAACGTAACTTCTGAAAAGCATTATTCAATTGAATCTTATATTGCACGACATCTGTCATTATTAAATCAGAATAAAATTTTGGAATTAACCGGATAATCAGGTCCCCAATGATACCTACTATCCTATTATGATTTTTTTCATTAGGTCTTCTGACTGGTTTGGTAAGGCCGCCACGAATTCCTCTCCTGTGCTAACCTGTTCACATCAGATCCGTAAAATACCATCTCTCCGTTGGTTATTCCATCTTTTTCTGATGACCACCTCCCTCAAGGCATTCCTTCCTGAATATCCGAGTGGGGTATTAATTCGGAATATTTTGCCAATGGATAGATTATCACACTTTTTAAATTACAGGCCACGTTTCCTGGGATAAACATTATGTAACTTTAATGCAGTGCTTTCTAATGCCTTCTACATTCTGATGCCACTGATAATTCCTGATTCTTCCACCTTTCAGGGGCAGTTTCCCATTCCAAGGGCAAGCAGTTGCTTTGAACCGCTGTCAGGTCCTCCGCCCTATTTGAGAAGACCGTTGGCAGGACGAGGCCGACTTCTTATGCCGGAAGTCTTCGGGGACCATTGCTAATGATATTTATTGAAATTTGAGCAGTGACGAGGTTCGAACGCGAGACCGAAGACGTTTTCATAACTAGTCATAGACGCTACACTTGAACAATGGGTGATTAACCTCTAGTTACAGATCGCCAGTTCACAGTAGCAATATATGGGGTGATAAATTAAACTGGTTTCAATATTCGAAATATGGATTTCATACAGGAATCTTAAAATGCAATTTTAGAAAGACTGTATGGGATCTGTGGAATTAGCTAGCAATCGGCAATGCTGTGCTGTTGTTATAAACATATTTTACGTGCAAAAAAACATAATTTACATGACATCAATTTAGGTTAAAATAGTCTGTCGCTACATGTCCCAGACTACTTTGCTTCAATGATCGCTATTCGATAGTTAAATTAAATCTCAACCTGTCCTCTCAGTCTCCTATAACCACTCAATAAATATATTTTGCTGAAAAGGCATCTATAAATTACACACTTTATGGTTAACACCGGTTTTATTATGTCTTGAGTTTATGGAAATGTCCCCTACGTCGATCTAATGTCCACTCAGAGTACATGAAGATACATCATTCACATTTTTCATTGAAGTACGCCATTAATTGTGTTACTCTTTTCGGCCGCCGTAAAGAAAAACATACTGTTGCTTATTGCACAATGCTAATCATTGAATAAATCGTTGGACCCGTATTTGCGCCATCGTTCAAGTGGCATCGACTTATACTTGTTCACATGAGCTGACCCCTTAGACTAATTGCCTACGCGCCTAGTCTGCAGGCACCAAAAGCTCACTCCATTCTCTAGCTGACGAGACATCCCCTTGTCACCTGTGGCCTTGGGTCCAGCATAGATGGGCAAGCGTAAGATCCGACACATCTTAGATGTATCCTTAACTCATTGTTCATAAGAAAAAAGTCGCCACTAATATAATCTTTTGCAATTCATATTGTCATCCTGTTCGCAATACAACTGTAACAAAATCATTAACAAAAATTGACTACTCAAAGAGTGAATCCTGTACTTAAATTCTCCATGGACAATATTAATTTGGTCAACTGTACGTGAGCTGTCTGTGAAATAAGCTATTTATTTATCACTTACCCTGTAGGTTGTTCTACATCTATTTCTACATCTACATAGATACTCTGCAAATCACATTTATCCAATCTCGTATAGCGCGCGGAAAGAATGAACACCTATATCTTTCCGTACGAGGTCTGATTTCCCTTATTTTATCTTGGTGATCGTTCCTCCCCATGTAGGTCGGTGTCAAGAAAATATTTTCGCATTCGGAAGAGAAAGTTGGTGATTGGAATTTCGTGAGAAGGTTCCGTCGCAAAGAAAAACGCCTTTCTTTTAATGATGTCCATCCCAAATCCTGTATCATTTCTGTGACACTCTGTCCCATAGTTCGCGATAATACAAAACTTGCTGCCTTTCTTTGAACTTTTTCAATGTACTCGGTCAGTCCTATCTGGTAAGCATCCCACACCGCGCAGCAGTATTCTAAAAGAGGTCGGACAAGCGTAGTGTAGGCAGTTTCCTTAGTAGACCTGTTACATTTTCTAAGTGTCCTGCCAATAGAAGTCATTCTTTGGTAACCCTTCCCCAAGACATTTTCTATGTGTTCCTTCCAATTTAAGTTGTTCATAATTGTAATACCTAGGTTCAAATGGCTCTGAGCGCTATGGGACTCAACTGCTGAGGTCATTAGTCCCCTAGAACTTAGAACTAGTTAAACCTAACTAACCTAAGGACATCACAAACATCCATGCCCGAGGCAGGATTCGAACCTGCGACCGTAGCGGTCTTGCGGTTCCAGGCTGCAGCTGTAATACCTAGGTATTTAGTTGAATTTATGGCTTTTAGATTAGAATGATTTATCGTGTAACCGAAGTTTGAGTTACTTTTAGCACTCATGTGGATGACCTCACACTTTTCGTTATTTAAGCTCAACTGCCACTTTTCGCACCATTCAAATATCTTTTCTAAATCGTTTTGCGGTTTGTTTTGATCTTCTGATGACTTTATTAGTCGATAAACGACAGCGTTATCTGCAAACAACCGAAGACAGCTGCTCAGATTGTCTCCCAAATCGTTAAGATAGATAAGGAACAACAAAGGGCCCATAACACTACCTTCGGGAACGCCAGTAATCACTTCTGTTTTACTCGAGGACTTTCCGTCAATCACTACGAACTGTGACCTCTCTGACAGGAAATCACAAATCCAGTCACACAACTGAGACGATATTCCTTAAGCACGCAATTTCACTACGAGCCGCATGTGTGGTACAGTGTCAAAAGCCGTCCGGAAATCCAGAAATACGGAATCGATCTGAAATCCCTTGTCAGTAGCACTCAACACTTAATGTCAATAAAGAGATAGTTGTGTTTCACAGGAACGATGTTTTCTAAACCCATGTTGACTGTGTGTCAGTAGACCGTTCTGAATTCATTGAAATTTTCAGTGCAAAGAAACAGCGTTTTATCTTGTGGTAGGAAAGTAAAATAGGTTATGAGAAGTGACATTTCATTCATTTATTGGTTAAATTAATGTTTATATTTTGTTTTATTTCTTTTTACTCCTTACATCTGAGAGGTTAATTTTCGCTCTGTATGACGGCTGATGAAGTATAATAGCTGACGAATTGCCGTGTATATTCCACTTACTCATATACAGCACTTTTCAGATCGTAACGTCGTATTTCACTCCGATTCTGTCGCCACTGACGCTTCCATCAACGACCAGAACTTACCACTTATTTGACTGCGTAGACTTCTGCGTACGGCGTTATGTGATTAAAATATTCTTACTGGTCTTGTACCGCGTCGTTGTATCAAATACTTTAATTATTAACTTAAAGCCAACATTTTAACTGTATTACAACAACCCTTCTGGGGACAATACTGGTTTTGGTTGAGGAAAGATGGTTCTAGTTGTTGCAGACGATCGGTGTCAATATGACATATCTTTGAAATTGTGTTGGCACCAGAATATAATAGGCTTGTCACGTCGTTAGGGGGGGCGGGGGGGGGGGGGGCGATAGGAAGGAAGCTACTGGTGGGTTATCGGACTTCTCAGTGAGCAAATCAGCGCTTGGTTTTTGGTGGACACATTTTCTTCCTCTTGTGTGCGGAAATACACTGACAATTCCCCTGTAGCTGTTTGTTTAGTTTCTCTCGTCTGTACCCGGTGAGGCTTCTGCCCCGCGACCGCTGGCGGCCCTTTGAACTGGGACGACCGGCAGCGAGGACGCCGGAAGCGTGTAGCCTTCCTGTCTGTTGCTGTTGTCAGGCTGCTTAATGATTTCAGTCGCCTCTCGAATTTTACGTTGCCACGTCCATGACCCTTTCGCCATCACACGGGTTTCCTGGAAAAAGGTAAGCTGTCCAAAGTCACGGCAGAGTTCCGCTATCGCCGATCTACTATGCTGTGCTAATCGCACAAATATTCACGTTCTGCTACTAGTGTCCTAATGGTCTCCCAGGCTCTCCTATGGTAGCAGTCGCGTAGTCACAACGTAGTTCATATGCTCCCGAAGTATTTGGTTTGTTTACTGCATTATTGGTTCAACCTGTCATGTTTTGGCATAACGGTTCACTGACACCCTGCAAGTATGGTAAGTGCACTAGCGGGATCTCCTCTTCATTGCCCTTTTGTCGACAGCTAAACAAACAGCTACAGAGGAACTGTCAGTGTATTTCCGCGCGCACCAAGAAGGAAACGTGCTCGCCAGAAGCCAAGCGATGATTTGCAGACTGCCGCCTATCACTGAGAAGCCGGTTAGCCCACCAGTTGCTTCTTACCTATGTTTCCCTTTCCGTCACGACTGGCCTGTTATATTATAGGGCCAATAAAGTTTCAAAAATGTGACGTATTGACGCCGATCGTCTGCAAAAAATAGAGCCGCTTTCCTCCACCAAAACAGAATCCCACTCAACAAGAGAAACTATGAAAAAGAAATGAGTACAATCATACAAGTAGCCTGGAACAATGGGTATGACACGCATGTAGAACACAGGCTCAATAAAAAAAACACAAATACAAAACAATCACAACACTTCCAGAATACAAGAGAGCTCTCAAGCTGCAACTTACAGACACACTCAGCAAACAGGCACAATGACAACATCACACAGAAAAGAACCAGTTGGTACACTATGACTCACACACATAAAGAGACAGGGTTTCCAAACAGCATATAAGATTGGGAAAACCCTCCAGTCACACTTAAGCCAACCAGCTACCAAGAGGGATAAATTCCAGCAATCAGAAATATATAAACTTGCATGTCAAAGTTGTGCTGCAATATACATAGGCGTGAGATGCAGGAATTTTAAAACGCGGTACAAAGAATATAGCAGGTGTTGGAAGTATGAAACAAACCATTCCACATTTTCAGAACATTTAGAACACCACAGCCACCATCCTACAAACGTAGAACAAGAAACGAAAATAATGAGAATAAGCAATCATGACAAACATCTTATACAAATACAAGAAATCTTCCACATTTAGAAAGCCGTCGCTGAAAACAAATATGAGATAAATGAACAAACACACATCAGTACAGGATCCGTTCCACACTTAATAAAATGATAAGATAAAATCGTCCCGCTCACACAAACAGGAGAAATAATAATAATAATATATATCTCGCCCCCCCTTCGCCTTCTCAACACAAACACACACACAAAAAGCCCACAAAAAATGTTTTATATCACACCAAAACACACACACACACACACACAAACACACACACACACACACATACACACACACACACCCACACACACCCACACACACACACACACACACACACACATATATATATATATATATATATATATATATATATATATATATATATATATAAATGCACACATAAACAGATCACGTTACTGCAAAAGGTACACTTGAAAGCTGGCAATAACATTAGATCTTTGGCAAAAAATTCGACAGTCGGCAACAGAAACCAAAAAAGTGCATCAAAACAAGTGTTCAGTTCCTAGCGCTGTGAAATGTGGGAAGGAAACCGTAAGTGGCATTTATAAGAAGAGGAACGGTATGGAAAATGGAACAGAAGCGTAATATGTAGAAAACTGTCCACGCAACCTGTAAGTACAGTTCAAAATATTACTACATAATAGGAAAAACCAACCACCAGAACTGTTTAAAACCTATAGGTACATTGCCCAAAATGTAAACTAAATAGTAAAAATATGTATATATTCCAGGCCACTGAAGATGACTTGCACAGATTAAAGCCGAAAAGCGTATGGCACGAAATTTGTGTTTCATTCAGTTGCAGTCAGACGGTCTAAAAAGAAAAAATTATCAATATACCGTAACCGTTTTAAGAGCTTTCTGGACAATTCTAGCTAATGATTTTGTCACTCCGGTCGCTCGACATAATTGCCATCGAACATTTATCGGTTTGTGCACAAAATCCTGCACCGGCAACACTTTCGCAATTCTGGGCAGCATGGCTCAATATTTCTGCAGGGAACTTCCAGTGAGTTGTTGAGTCCATTCCACGCTGCATTATACGGCGCAAAAGGAAGTCCGACGCGCTATTAGGAGGTGTTAAACTAACGTCTATTGCGACACTACAAAGTTTTCAAACCCTCCCCTGGAAAAATTCAGACCTCGGCCCCGGTAGAACGAAGAAATAGTCATAGTGAGAGCTTTTACAGCTGGTTGAACTGATCTACGTTGTGAGTTCGCAAATTTGGTTGAGAACTCATGCTGCAGTAAACTCGCCATTGGTTTCCTGCATCCACATGGTTGAATGCCAGGCAGAAATTGTTACATCTTGAAGCACCAGATGAATACCTGTCAGCCTTTTTGGAGATGTTCATCATATAACGGGTATAAAATGATTAAAACTTTCATTTCAATCGTAACTGATGTTCGCCACCAACGTCAGTGCGAGACTTGGCCTCTACAGGCGTGACTGGACAACTGTATTCGTTATGTCAGGAAAGCAAACAGCCACCGAATGTAATCTTGCGGGTTTTTGCCCTGCCTGAAACATATGTCGTGTCTGTCTGTGATTGTTGCTGGTTGAAGGCTCGTATCAAAGTACGCTTCTTCCCATCGCACCCCAGACCCATTCTATGGGTAACAAATTAAGGGGCAAGCTAGTCTATACAAGGATCCGTACATTCTCGAGGTGTCTGTGGAGCGAACTGTAAAGTGCGGTCTTGCATTATCCTGCTGGAGAATGCCATTTGGTTCTTTGTATGATGAAGGCTATAACGACAAGCCTTACCATTCGTTCTATATATTGGCGAGCATTCAGTCTCCCTTCAGCAGTTACCAAACTAGTCGTGGTGTTGTATTGAAAAATCACCACACCGTGATTCTCGATGTTGGAGAGGTAACGGGCTCGAGAATCCTGTGACCTTCCACACTGACCAACTCGTCTACTGAACACCACAGAATGCCACTCAGTGACCGAGTCGTCGCTGGCTCTGTTGTTTGTGACAGGCCTGTTCACCGAACTGCTCGTGCGAGTTGGCTCGTGCATGCGCCTCAGCAGTGAACAACCGACCGCGTGGGAAGGGGACAGGAGGTGAGGATGAATCGGAACAAAGCAACTCGGAAAGAGAAACTCAATTCTACGGCCGATACAGAGATGTATCGCTTCACGGTGGCTAACTAATGGTTTTCGTGGCAAATTTGTTTCCTCATACTGATGCATTGATGAGAATTGTCAGTGAAATTAATCTTACGTATCTTTTAATTGATGAGGTGCAGAACATGGGGCAGCTAAGTAAAATGAAAATATTTAGGTGCAAACACTGAAATAATCGTAGCTGCAAACTTGTGAAGTGAACATTTATGATGGAAAAACTTTTATCCATGTCTATAATAGTCAAATTGTTACGAAACTTATGACGCTACTTCTACATCTATATCTACATGGCTACTTTGCAATTCACACTTAAGTGCCTGGCAGAGGGCTCATCGAACCATTTTCATACTACTTCTCTACCATTCCACTCTCGAATGGAGCGTGGGAAAAAGGAACACCTAAATCTTTCCTTTCTAGCTCTGATTTCTCTTATTTTATTATGACGATCATTTCCCCTTACGTATGTGGGTGTCAACAAAATGTTTTCGCATTCAGAAAAGAAAGTTGCGGATTGAAATCTCTTGAATCTCTCCGCAAAGAAAACCGGCTTTGCTTCAGTGACTGCCACCCCAACTCGCGTATCATATCAGTACGCTCTCACCCCTACTGAACGATAGCACAAAACGACCTGCCCCTCTTTGCGCTTTCGCGATGTCCTCCGTCAATCCTACCTGGTAAGGATCCCGTACCGCCCACAAATATTCCGGCAGAGGACGGACAAGTGTAATGTAGGCTGTCTCTTTGGTGGATTTGTCGCATCTTCTAAGTGTTTTGCCAACAAAGCGCCGTCTTTGTTTCGCCTTCCCCGCAACATTATCTATGTGGTCTTTCCAATTTAAGTGCTCGTAATTGTAATTCCTAGGTATTTAGTCCACTTGACAGTCCTTAGATTTGTGCGGTTTATCGTATACCCAAAATTTATCGGATTGCTTTTAGTACCCATGTGGATGACCTTGTACTTTTCTTTGTTTAGTGGCAATTGCCACTTTGCGCACCATACAGAAATTATCTCTAGATCATTCTGTAATTGGAATTGATCATCGGATGATTTTACTAGACGGTAAATTACAGTTTCATCTGCAAACAATCTAAGGGGGCTTCCTGTCATGCTGCACATCTGTAAGCTATAACAGTAGCTAGACATCTTACAGTGACGTGTTATAAATTGATTTTGGTGTATATGGCCTATTGTTTTGAGTTCCTGCTTTTTACCGATTCCTGTAGAGCTACTGTCCACTTTAGTAGTGCGCTTTGTGTCTGAGGCTAAGGCGGTCATTCCTCTCAAGACGGCGCACGGTTTCCACCTCCCCTGCGCTGTCAGACCATCCCAGGTTACCGGGAGCCCTTACTGCACGGCCATCGAGCGAGCGTGAGAGCACGTGCTGTCCTAGCCACCTCCTGAACAGGCCTGATCTGCGATATGGTGTCAGCGGAAAAGGAAATTGCAACCCAGCTTCCAGTAATCTACTCCCTACAGTTCGTGGTGGAACTGTGGCTGTAAAATCTTCCTGTATTTCAGCTGTTTCCGGCCGTCTGTTCGTCAGAGTAAGTCGAACAAACCCATAACGATCTGGTGGTGTAGACCTACCGGAAGTACTCATGCCTCTTCTTATTATACACGGTTGTTATGCGTCCAGCTGATAACCACTCATCTTCGAATCGTTTCTCTACAACCAAATGTCTGTTCAGTCTGTCAGCATGAAATGAGTTGTCAACCGCACTGTTGGTGGAATGGTATGCCCTATCACAAGAAGTCCTAGGCAAACCTTGTGGCCAGCATGGGAGCACGTTGCGGAGCATTCATTGAAATCGTGGTGACTGGACACCGTAATGAACCGTAGCCAGCGGTTCTAATGTTCAGGGGACCATCATAAATAGCTTTGACTTCAGTGCAGTTATTGTCTTTAGATAAAAGTGTCCATTCTGTCCATTTCACGGAGTGTTTCTTTCTGTTACCTTCCGTACTATACTGCTGCAGTTCTTTCCAGGTCTGGACCAAGTTTCATCGAGCTGTGGTACTTGGCACCGGCATAACATACGAATGTTACTTTCGTCCTGAACGATTTGCACACTAGTGTAATAGTAGTAACTTATAGGAGATTTTCTGCTACAGATTAAATTTCTTTGAATGAACCTTAATGTGTAAGTACTTTAAACCATTATCATTAACACAAACTTGTCTGCCATCTTACAAAATAAAATATAAGAATGTTTTACGAAATTTAAAATGACTAGGAATTAATGTATGAAGTTTATAAACTTAAAGGAATTTTCGCGCTGATTTCGAAACAGATCTTAGACTTTGTGAGTCTTTAATGTTTTCGACGGTGTTGAAGATTTAATAATATTAATTCAGCGGATGGCTTTTTATTTACAGTTCTCTATGTAAAACGTGACTTCTTGTCTCTAGCAATTCTTAAACAAATGTTGCATATCAAAAAGCCGTTTAATTGAATTTTAATGCTGTACAGTTTCTTCCTTTGTTAATACGTGATACAATTTTGGAATACACCAAATGAGTTGGCCCCCATGAAACCAGTAACAATATTATGGTTGTCATCTGTTATAGGCCCTCGTTGTAGAATAATATAGGATTGGCTTCAACATTCGGCTTGTGTGTTATTTATAGAAATCCGAAAATACAATGCCAGGAGCTTTGTAATACACATATAGAAACGGCAGGCAGTCAACAATGTTGCGCTGTTGTCATAAATATGTCCAATGCGAGCTATGGCCGACCCTCTCTTTAAATTCCCGCCCCACACGTCTTGCGTATGTCACTTCTCGCGGCTCGGAGCTTGTGGCGCGAGGGGAGCGGCGGCGGATTGCACGGTTCAAATGGTCCAAATGGCTCTAAGCACTATGGGACTTACTGCTCAGGTCATCAGCCCCTAGAACTTAGAACTACTTAAACCTAACTAACCTAAGGACATCACACACATCCATGTCCGAGGCAGGATTCGAACCTGTGACCGTAGCGGTCGCGCGGTTCCAGACTGAAGC
Source organism: Schistocerca serialis cubense (assembly GCF_023864345.2). NCBI lineage: Eukaryota > Metazoa > Arthropoda > Insecta > Orthoptera > Acrididae > Schistocerca > Schistocerca serialis. The sequence continues at coordinate 789,774,099 of NC_064639.1, read as the reverse complement.
GCCTAGAACCACTCGGTCACAACGGCCAGCCGGATCGTACGGGCAGTCCGTGTTTTGAGGCCCGACCGGAGAATGAACAGGCCAATGTCCGAGGGCAGTATGAGCCGTTCGGCCAAAGTTGACGTGCCATGGAACGATTGGTAGCCCTTTAAACGTTTTTTCTATTTAGTAGTGAGCACAGGGATTGGCTCTACAACCATATGTGCTGTGATCTTGGTTATTTAAATTTCCTGTTGGTTCTTCTCTTTGGAAGTCACGTTATTCGAGGAGCCTTATGACCCGGTAAACTTCCTGCTTTGAGTCGTGTTACGCGACTTGATACCTTGTTGCGTTGCCTTGGAAGGGGTTAGGGAACATATAGCAACCGGACGCACTTGTTGCCATACAATTTCTCACGCTCAGCAGTGGATTCGATAATTTGCTAATCCTGTACATTGTTTCAAGGGCGACCATGTTCAGCCATAGACCAAGTTTTTGAAGAGGATCATCTGAAGTGTCCATTGATCTGCACAAGTACTGTGACCACCCAGTTGTGTTAATGAGAATGACAGTGGAATTTAGACGCTCCCTCAGTTTGTTCCAGTTTTCAAGTGTTGTGACACTCTTTGACTGTCTTGCACGTGCACCCAGTGCGCGCTCATCGTATTGTGGCTGTTAACCTCGCCTCTGTACGTCGGCTTCATGGAATTCACCGCCTCCTTAACTCAAGATATGTACACTACTGGCCATTAAAATTGCTACACCAATAAAAAATGCAGATGATAAACGGGTATTCATTGGAAAAATATATTATACTAGAACTGACATGTCATTACATTTTCACGCAATTTGGGTGCATACATCATGAGAAATCAATACCCAGAACAACCACCTCTGCCTGTAATAACGGCCTTGATTCGCATGGGCATTGAGTCAAACAGAGCTTGGATTGCGTGTACAGGTACAGCTGCCCATGCAGCTTCAACACGATACCACAGTTCATCAAGAGTAGTGACTGGCGAATTGTGACGAGCCAGTTGCTCGACTACCATTGACCAGACGTTTTCAATTGGTGAGAGATCTGGAGAATGTGCTGGCCAGGGCAGATTTTCTGTATCAAGGAAGGCCCGTACATGACCTGCAACATGCGGTCGTCCATTATCCTGCTGAAATGTAGGGTTTCGCAGGGATCGAATTAAGGGTAGAGCCACGGGTCGTAACACATCTGAAATGTAACGTTCACTGTTCAAAGTGCCGTCAATGCGAACACGAGGTGACCGAGACGTGTAACCAATGGCACCCAATACCATCATGCCGGGTGATACGCCAGTATGACGACGACGAATACACGCTTCCAATGTGCGTTCACCGCGATGTCGCCAAACACGGATGCGACCATCATGATGCTCTAAACAGAACCTGGATTCATCCGAAAAATTACGTTTTGCCATTCATGCACCCAGGTTCGTCGTTGAGTACACCGTCGCAGGCGCTCCTGTCTGTGATGCAGCGTCAAGGATAACCGCAGCCATGGTCTCCGAGATGAGAGTCGATTCTGCTGCAAACGTAGTCGAACTGTTCGTGCAGATGGTTGTTGTCTTGCAAACGTCCCCAACTGTTGACTCAGGGATCGACACGTGGCTGCACGATCCGTTACAGCCATGCGGATAAGGTGCCTGTCATCTCGACTGCTAGTGACACAAGGCAGTTGGGATCTAGCGCGGCGTTCCGTACTACCCTCGTGAACCCACCGATTCCATATTCTGCTAACAGTCATTGGATTTCGACCAACGCGAACAGCAATGTCGCGATACGATAAACCGCAATCGCGATAGGCTACAATCCGACCTTTATCAAAGTCGGAAACGTGATGGTACGCATTTCTCCTCCTTACACGAGGCATCACAACAACGTTTCATCAGGCAACGCCGGTCAGCTGCTGTTTGTGTATGAGAAATTGGTTGGAAACTTTCCCCATGTCAGCACGTTGTAGGTGTCGCCACCGGCGCCAATCTTGTGTGAATGCTCTGAAAAGCTAATCATTTGCATATCACAGCATCTTCTTCCTGTAGGTTAAATTTCGCGTCTGTAGCATGTCATCTTCGTGGTGTAGCAATTTTAATGGCCGGTAGTGTAAATTACTGTTTGAAATCTATGTTAAAATAATGTACATTTTGACGTTTGGGGCTTTTCTCAGTCAAGTACTTTTTTAGGACGTAGCGTCAGTACTGGTAGGATGGCCACATGTCTGTCGGTTGTATGTGAATCGCACTTGTCATATTGAAATGTTGTGTGGACTTGCCCATTGATGACTAACTGGCACATATAAGGTCCACAGAGTGTGATAAGCAAAAGGATGCAAACTCTTAAGTGTTACCATGCTCTGAAGGTTCTTCATGTGTTCGTTCGCTAACCATTTGTGAAATGAGGAGTAAAACTAATTTATTCCCTGTCTCACGGCATGTTACAGTGTACTAGATTTATTTATTCTACTATTTGTTATTTAAATATTTTCATAGGGTGACCTTTCCTCACCTTTTATTTATTTATATATTTACCTTTTGTTGCAACTTGGTCCTGACTTCTAATTATTGATTCTCCACCTTCTGTTCTAGGCGCTTCAGTCTGGAACCGCGCTGCAGCTACGGTCACAGGCTCGAATCCTGCCTCGGGCATGGATGTGTGTGATGTCCTTAGGTTAGTTAGGTTTAAGTAGTTCTACGTCTAACGGACTGCTGACCTCAGATGTTAAGTCCCATAGTGCTTAGAGGCATTTGAACCATTCCTCCACCTTCTCAAATGGCGTTCTTGAACCGCTATGCATGCACGCTCACTTACTGAAACATTTAAGTGTTTTCTAACGTAGACCTTAAGAGAATTTTCAATGTCTGTCTGAAGGCAGATGTTTCACGCTGTGCACACTCGTTCTTTTATTAATAACTTAACTGCTCGTAGGGGTGAGATTTAGGGAAACTTGCTCTGTCTGCCTGCAGGCAGATCCATAAACTTGTGCACCTGTTTACTTTATTAAATTATCTAGATGCCCTTGGAGGTGTATTTTAAGGATTTCTTTTTCATAGTTGTCTCAAGGCAGCTGTAAGTTACTCTGTCTACCGGTATAGCTATTAAGTTTTGAACCTTTGAGATGACTCGGGCTTCTATGTTGTCTTAAAGGGCTGTCTGTTTCCAAATACACACACCAAAAAAATTTTTGCATGACCCCGATTCCCAGAACTCCTGAAGACAAACGTTAACTGTGGATATTGTAACACAGACACAGTCCCTTTGACTGTTCAGAAGTATCAGTAAAACCGGCCAAAAATATAAACAACCATGCATGAGCAGGGCCTAATAGACGGAAGGGGTCCGACAGCCGATCAGTTCAGTCATTCCACCAGGAAGGAGGTACACGGCTCGTGTTGTCTGTAATTCAATAATGCCTACACGGTCAATACTGCGGTTCGATCGCGTCCGCATTGTTACTTTGTGCCAGGAAGGGATCTCAACAAGGGAAGTGTCCATGTGTCTCAGAGTGAACCAAAGCGATGTTGTTCGGTCATGGAGGAGATACAGTGAAACAGGAACTGTAGATGACATGCCTCGCTCAGGCCGCCCAAGGATTACTACTGCAGTGGAAGACCGCTATCTACGGATTATGGCTCGGAGGAATCCTGACAGCAACGCCACCATGTTGAACAATGCTTTTCGTGCAGCCACAGGATGTCGTGCTACGATCCAAACTGTGCGCAATAGGCTGCATGATGCGCAACTTCATTCCCGACATCCATGGCGAGGTCCAATTTTGCAGCGAAGACACCATGCAGCGCAGTACAGATGGGCCCAACAAAATGTCGAATGGATCACTCAGGATTGGTATCATGGTCTCTTCACCGATGAGTGTCGCATATGCCTGCAACCAAACAGTCGTCGGAGACGTATTTGGAGGCAACCAGATCAGACTGAACGCCTTAGACACACTGTCCAGCGAGTGCAGCAAGGTGGAGGTTCCCAACTGTTTTGGTGTGGCATTATGTGGGGCCGACGTACGCCGCTGGTGGTCTTGGATGGTGACGTAATGGGTGTACGATACATGAATGCCATCCTCCGACCGATAGTGCAATCATATCGGCAGCATATTGGCGAGGAATTCGCCTTCATGGACGATAATTCGCATCCCCATCGTGCACATCTTGTAAATGACTTCCTTCAGGATAACGACATCACCCGACTACAGTGGCCAGCATGTTCTCCAGACATGAACCCTATCGAACATGCCTCGGATGGATTGAAAAGGACTGTTTATGGACAAAGTGAACCATCAGACACTCTGAGGGATCTACAACGAATCGCCGTTGAGGAGTGTGACAATCTGGTCCAACAGTGCCTTCATGAACTTGCAGATAGTATACCACGACGAATACAGGCATGCGTCAATGCAAGAGGACGTGCTACTGGGTATTAGAGGTTCCGGTTTGCACAGCAGTCTCGACCACCACCTCTGAAGATCTCGCTGTATGGTGGTACAGCATGCAATGTGTGTTTTTCATGAGCAATAAAAAGGGCGGAAATGATGTTTATGTTGAGCTTCATTCCAATTTTCTGCACAGGTTCCGGAACTCTCAGAACCGAGGTGATGCAAAACTCTTTTTGATGTGTGTATTAAGTATTGTTCATTTGCTGAAGCATTTTCTGAGTTGTGGTTCGTAAAGGTGGAAATTTTGAGTCTGAAATCTAAGAACTGGGGTCAGACATAGCTTTTGTGTTTAACTATTGCCTTATTTAAATTGTTACTAAATAAGATTTGCAATTATTTAAACTTGAAAAGTTCAGAGTGTTGTTTGTAATCCTGTAAATCTATCTGATTTTAATTGTTTTTCTTAAATAAATAAGTTTTGATAAACAATGGTGAATGATTTGAACTCCAGTCTGTCCAGTCCTTCCACTTAATTTCCTGTTTGCCTGCTTGTTTGATAATGTAAAAGAATTAAATTGAATCTACTTGATATAAATTTTGGTAAGGGTCAGCGAGTTTATCGCTAGGTATCGCAATAAACTTTGTTTCTACAATCGATTACCGATTATGAAATTGTAACACAAGATTCTGCCTGTCGTCCAGTATGGCTGAACTCATGGATTCCGTATTCGCGCCACAGTCATGGTATCCTAACACGTGCATCAATATCTCCGAACGATAAACCGCCATCTCGACAGGCCACGGTCCTAGCGCTGTCGAATTCCGATACGTGTTGGGAAACGTTCCCCTTCTTACAGGAGGCATAACCTACCACTGTCGAGTTCCAACACGTGCTGGAAAACGTTTCTCCTTCTTACACGAGGCGTAACCTACCGCTGTCGAGTTCCGATACTTGTTGGCAAACATTTCTCCTTCTTACAGGAGGCATAACACGACCTTCTAACAAACAAACAACATCGAGATGTGACTGGTGAATGAGAAGCCCGCTGCCCAGCCTTTTCTTACATACAGAATGTAGACGGCATTACCCTTCCCTGCCTTGTGCAGTTGCATTTAAATGCTAATCATTTCCTTATCCAAGCAAACAAGTAGTGGCAGCTCTGACAGCCTATCAGAAATACAGTAAGAATGAATAAATATATCGAGGTGCTATTTTCACGACGTTATAGTGGACAACATAGCGGACTTCCTGACGATCGCATGTAATTTTGAATTACGACACCAACTTTTTTCTTTTTTCATGGAATTGTGTTCTGCTTTCTGTGGCATCTGAAAGAAACTGACAGGTGTCATGTATAATTTTGGTATTTGAATCGATTGTGAGCGAGCAGCGATTTTGATAAGCTGTATTGCAGAAGTTAGATTAGTATCTCCGATGTGCGCGAGGGCGCAGTGGGTCAGACAATGCTAAGCTGTGTTAGAGTGAGGAAGCAATGGCAATATTATGTTTCAAATGTAAAGTATCAATTTATCAGTTTGTTCATTCAACATGATTATATCAAGATTGTAACGGAAACTGATTTGTGAAGGAGAAAGTCTAATGGAATGTCAGAGGTAAATATTAGAATGATGTTACTTTTTTTCACTATTGCTGCGCGATCGGACTAACTTGGTTATCATACTGAGAGCTGCTAGATAGGAAAGTCTCTTATTTGGATGTTAAGATGTTCATTAAATTTAGAATCAGCCTTGACCATTTCTTAGCGGTATACAAAAAATCTTAGTGTTGTCGTTTTTGCGCACGTTTCATTTTTTTTACCAACATTTCTCTTACAATTTTTAATGGGTCATGGAACCAAATGTGCTCGGAAAATTAGTTCGATTTGCATCTCATTAGCCGGCCGCAGCGGCCGAGCGGTTCTAGGCGCTTCAGTCTAGAACCGCGCGACTGCTACGGCCGCAGGTTCGAATCCTGCCTCGGGCATTGGTGTGTGTGATGTCCTTAGGTTAGTTAGGTTTAAGTAATTCTAAGTTCTAGGGGATTGATGACCTAAGATGTTAGGTCCCATAATGCTCAGAGTCATCTGAACCATTTTAAGAGAACTCTGGAGTGCCTCTGTGTAGATACAGTAATTTGCAGCTTTCGCATAGCGGAGCGCAAGACAGAGCAGTAGTGGAAAGCGTTACCCAGATTTGCGCAGAACAGGGGTAAGGACAAAATATTTTTATTTTTTTTATTTATTCAGGCAGGGCCAACTTATGTCATTCAGAAACAGTTTTTGTGATCAGTTTTGCAAAACCAATTACTGTAGATTTCATGTCAAAGTTCATTTTTTCAAGCAGTTAATACTGCTCAAAATTCTTGCAGTCAGGTTGCTAACTTTTTCAGTAAGACTTCCGTTTTCATTACGACAGTTAATTACTATTACAATGCAGCTTTGCTTCCACTTTACGACAGTACAAGTTTCATTACGACAGTTTTTTTATTATTACAACTCAGACCTTACAATCAGAAACGGTACGTCAGTCCTATTTTTTATTATTTAAAGAGAACTTTCACTCTTATTTTTTTATTAAAGAGAACTTTCGCTATTATTTAATTATTTACAGAGAACTTGCAAAGTTTCTAAGAGTACTGCAACGACATAATATGTACGCGACTTGATGAAATAGTATCAAGATAACAGCGCCGCACACTATTGCTCCGCTGCCAGGAGAATAGATTCCACAAACGTCTGCCCCATTACCAAATGTAAGCAAACACGTAACTCAGGTATGGTTGTTGTGTTTACCAGTGCACTTGAGGTCCATCAGTCCGTGTCCTCTTGTTGTAGCAGTCAGATAACTTGCTCGTAAAGCCACTGAGCCATTCACACTATTTACGAGAATCTAAGAAGTGGGTATCGTTAATATCGAACGTTGCCAGACTGCTCGTGTTAGAGCAGCTGTGCTGTTGTATGCTGAAGAATATCCAGATCGCGCAAAGCACTCTTGATCTGTCTTTGCAACCATTACAAAAACTTTCTAGAAACTGGAAGTGCGGAGAATAAAGTACACCAAAGACAAAGATGAGCAACTAACCAAAGAAATGAAACTAACATTTTAGCAGCAGTAACACAGAATGCAAATGTCAGTAAGAGGCATCTCGGGCGTACGAGTGGGATCAACAAAACGAGTGTACTGCGAACACTACATCCTTGTATTTCATCCTCTTCACATTTCGCTACATCTACCAGTTTCATAACAACGACTTCCGTCATTGGTTACAGTTCTCCGAATGTTATCTACGAAAAGTGCAAAGTGATGCGGCATATCTATGCAAAATTTTGTATAGTGAAGCAGCACCGTTTAAAAATTATAAGCAACTCAATCTCCGCAATATGCACCTATCGTTAGTTGTGAATCCACATTGATTCAAAGAAGTGGATAAAAAAAATTTACGTTTGCTACACGTTTTTCAACACCTACATCACTGGCCCTCTTCTGTTGATGGGAATCCAAACACATTCTACTATGAAAGTTTGGAAGGTAGGAGACAAGATACTGGCAGAAGTAAATATGTGAGTACGGGGCGTGAGTCGTGCATCGGTAGCTCAGATGGTAGAGCACTTGCCCGCGAAAGGCAAAGGTCCCGAGTTCGAGTCACGGTCGGGCACACAGTTTTAATCTGCCAGGAAGTTTCATATCAGCGCACACTCCGCTGCAGAGTGAAAATCTCATTCTGGAAACATCCACCAGGCTGTGGCTAAGCCATGTCTCCGCAATATCCTTTCTTTCAGGAGTGCTAGTTCTGCATGGTTCGCAGGAGAGCTTCTGTAAAATTTGGAAGGTAGGAGACGAGATACTGGCAGAAGTAAAGCTGTGAGTACCGGGCGTGAGTCGTGCTTCGGTAGCTCAGATGGTCAGTTGGCCTTTGGCTGTGCTGCGGTGAGGACGCGCTGTTTGTGTTCCTGCCGCAGAGCGAGCACTTGTGGTGTTTACATCGTACTCGGCCGTTTCGCGCGTGCCGTACTCAGCATATAGATCACCATGGCGCACCAATACAGAAAATCAACGCTCAAATTTACGTTCCGCAACGAATTTGCACGGCCCAAAGCACTCGAAGTCGAACCATTTCTACGAGAAGAAGTTAAAATCCCGGCGACCGACATTCTCGGCATTCACTTGTCCATTGTGAGTAGTATCGTATATGTCAAGATCATCAACGACGCAACATGTGAACGGATCCTTCGGGACACGAAACAGGGCCTCCGTTTCTGCCATGCTGATGGCAATGTGGGGACTGTACACGTCGATTATTCTGGCATGGGACTTCGCACGATCAGAATTTTCGAACTTCCTTTCGAATTACCGGCGGAGGACGTCGTGACAGCGCTGCGCCCCTACGGCACGGCCCATGATCATATTGCGGAAAAATGGACGCAATTCCAGACATATCCTGTGCTGAATGGAGTCCGCCAGGTCAGACATGTACCTTCATATCTGACTATCGGTGGCTGCCGTGCCATCGTCATCTACGATGGGCAACCAAAGACCTGCTCAGGTTGTGGGAAGGAGGGACACCTCAGATCAGAATGTCTCCAACGTCGAATCACTCAACTGCCGCCGGCTGACGCAGACCCGCTATCGCAGCCGACGCTGCTTCCCGTGACTTATGCAGCAGCCCTCACGACAGCTACCACTTCACCACGACAGCCGACATCCACTGTTGGGTCGCGGCTCCATCCTCCAATACAGGGCGATGACGACACACCAGTTCCACAAGCTACGGATTCAATTCCGATGCCGCCGCCCCCGTCGACGGATAACAACATACATGACGATAGCATGGCCGTAGACTCGCTTATTGTGCCTACAGCTGCCTTTGTGCCGGAACGTCGGGAATCTTTGCCGCCGTCTGACACAGGAGGACACACCAGGAAGCAACGCTCGCCGAAGCGACGGAAGCGGAGGCGTAGAGCAACTTCCGAACGGGATGCGACGCAGCCTCCAGAAGACGACGACTCCACCTTCAATGACGACGCTACCACAGAGGCAGCCGCCATTTGCTGCAGTGTGGCACCACCGAACGGAACTGAGGACAAACCACATATACCTACAGTGGCAACATCGGATGCCGATATGCAGGACAGATGCTGCCCACCACCTTCTGGAGTGCAAGCACCCATGCCGAGTCCTGAGGAAGCTAGGGAAGCCGATCTTGCTTTGAGTTCCCCGACGTGGGCGGATGACCACGACGACGACGGAACCATGCAAGTTACGCCAACAGGGCCCACGCCATTGGCGCCGGCTCTCTAGAAAGGACGACAGGTGAGGTTTGTGGGGATGCGGAGGTGTCAATAGAGTCAGAAGCGCCATAGGCAATTCCAGTCTTAATGGATAACACCTGCGGTTCGGCAACAAGCTTATCGTATAGCCACGCTTAACCTCAACACGATACGAACGGCAGTGAAGATCCAGTTGCTGCGTGAGATGCTTCGTTCTTCGGATGTTGACATTGCCCTGCTGCAAGAAGTGTATATAGCGGCCCTCCCCGTTTTCTACGGTTATGTGACACATATGTCACCGGCGGACCGGAATGGCAGCGGTACGGCAATACTAGTGCGCGACGGAATTGCCATCGAAGAAGTGACTTACCTTCCGTCAGGAAGGGGGCTGGCGATCACAGTACTGGGCACACGTATCATTAACATTTACTCTCCATCAGGAACTGACCAACGCCGCGAACGATCGCTGTTCTACTTGGAGGATATCGCCCCCCTCTTTATCAGCCGCTACGATCAATATATCTTCGGCGGCGACTTTAACTGTGTGCTCCACCCCAAAGACCAAGTCCCACACTTCTCGACTTATCAAGAACTTCGGCTCCTGGTTCGTGATCTGCTTCTCACCGACACGTGGGAGACAGTGCACGGTTACCGTCCCGGGCCGACATACCTTACTAGTCACTCAGCCAGTCGCCTAGACCGCATTTATGTCTCACGAGCTCTAGCGCCGGGAGTATTGGACGCCGAACGTTGGCCGCTTGCCTTCTCCGATCATAGCGCTTTCATATGCACACTCACTCTACAACAGCAGCGGATATGGCGCAGCCGAGGACCCTGGAAGCTGAATGTGGCACATCTTCAAGCCCCGGAATGCCGTCGGATTAGCGCCAACACATGGCTGGATTGCGAACGTCGTCTTCCCCGATATCCTTCGACTCTAGCATGGTGGGTGGACTGTGAAAAACCAGCGTTTCGGCGTGTGCTAACTCAATTCGGTAAAGATATCGCAGCTTGGCATCGTCACACATTGGACTTTTATTACACGATGCTTCGCGAACTCGACAGCCAACCACCATCTCCAAACCGACAAATGGAAAGCCGCCGAATTAAAGGTCAAATATTGTCTCTTATGAGCAAACGTTTGGAGGGGGTCGTCGTGCGATCGCGACGTCAAGACCGAGCGGAAGGAGAAAACCCGTCTATGCATCACATAGTGCTCGACAGCCGCCGACGCCGACAGCAGCTGATCACGGACCTCGTATTGCAAGGTGGTAGGATCGTACTGAGTCAGGCCGCGGTTACAGAAGCCTTTGCAGATCACTATCGCCGGTTTTACGACGAGGTGAATACAGAGGAAGAGGAAGCGGACGATCACGACATACTGCAGCACGTGTCGCACACCCTCGACAATGCAGCAGCGGCGACGCTGTTAGGTGGAATTACACGGGACGACATCGAGGACGCGCTTAACAAGGGAGCACTCAACAAATCTCCCGGGCCAGACGGACTGCCGCTCGAGTTTTATCAGACTTTCCGCGATCTAATGATGCCCCGATGGATCAGCATGTACCAAGAACTGATGACCCCCGGTTCCCACGTGCCACCTGCATTCGTGGAAGGTCTCCTTATACCGATACACAAGCCTTCCAGAGGTCGGACGGCCGAGGACTACAGGCCCATTACAATGCTCAACTCGGACTATAAAATCTTCGCCCGACTACTCGCCAGCCGCATAAAGAAGGTTCTGCCCCTACTCCTCTCAATGGAGCAAACGACACAGGGCGGAGTGACCAACATGAAAACGGCAACCAGAGAATGCAGGGATTTAATAGCCATCGCCACATGCTGTCGCCTTCGAGCTGCTCTGATCTCCATTGATTTCGACCACGCCTTTGACAGAGTTCACCACAAGTTCCTTCTGTCCGTTATGGCCCGCGTGGGCTTCCCGCCTGACTTTCTCGACATCTTTCAGCGCCTTTTCCGTGGAGCTGCATCCCGTGTGAATGGACGGATTGCGGGTCCCTTTCCGATCCGACGTTCAGTTCGCCAAGGATGCCCACTCTCCATGATCCTTTACGCGATCGCACTCGAACCACTTGGAGGGTTGAAAAACAGGCTCTCGGGAATGTCATTGAGGATCACACCTTTCACTGCAGGATATATGCTGATGACCTTCTATTACTTGTCCGATCTGGTGATGATGTACGATCGGTGATACAATGGATCAATCGCTATGGATTGGCAGCGGGCAGCCTCATGAATGTGGCCAAGTCAGCAGCGATGCCGATTGGGAGAGGTCTACAGGAGGACGCTTTAGCCCCACTCCCACTAGTTAACAAGATCCGGTTCTTGGGCGTAACATTTACACAGGATGTGCGCCGCACGGCTGCCATGAACTATGCACGATTACTACAGGCCTTACGCACAGAAGTTCGCCGGAACTTACTTCGACGGATGGACCTCCTACAGCATGTGGAATACCTCAACCTTCACGTGGCGACTAAGATGATCCACATGGCCCAGGTCCTACCGATATCGACAGCGATGGCACACAGATTGCAAGCAGCGTTTGGATATCACCTTACCGCCGGACACCTATTCAAAGTCCGCTACGAAACACTCACCCTCCCTCCGCGTGATGGCGGACTGGGACTTATAAATGTACGAGCGAGAGCTACAGCGTTATACTTGTGCACAATGATGACATTGTGGACCCACAAAGATGCTTCCCTTACTGGACGTCTGTTAGAGGAATTGCTGCCGGCGTCTCTTCTGCCACCTGTCACGGTTGCGCACATTACGCCTTCACTCTCGCACCTCTCGGCATTTATTCTTGAGTATAGTTACGTGCACCCAGACCTTCCCAACACTCGCACTCCCAAGGCGAGAGACGTTTACAGACTGCTGCTAAGGTCCATCCCTCGCAATGTGATTGAGAGGAAGAGCCCTACGCCCCTGTGGCCTGCAGTGTGGAGAGCGGTCCAGAAGCCGTTCCTCCCCACGCGGGTACGAGCCGCGTGGTACCAGGTGGTGAACGGGAAGGTTGTAACACTACGAAGGCTGCACGCTATTGGGATGACGGATTCCCCCTTTTGCCCGCGTTGCCACCTCGTGGATACTGACGAACACCGCTTAACATGTGGATCGGCGTTAGAGGTATGGCTTCTAGTGCAGAAGATCCTCGCCTGCTACCTACGTATCGCGCCTCGCACAATTGAGCCACGGCTCCTCCTTTGTCCAGAGGATACTTATTTCTCACCTGCGAAGACTCACGCTCTCACATGGTTTAAAGGCATGTCCATATACTACCTCTTTCGAGATAATGAGAAGATGGTGCTTGATTACTGGCAATTTCTCCAGGACAGTCACAGCACACTTGAGTGTACACCCCGATACCGACAACTATTTGCGAACTATTTGCGCAGTGTCTTCGACAACCCCCCTCACAGTTGGGGAGTACCGGGCAGAGGATGACCGCCGACATGGGGCTCCACACGCCGCGAAATGTTGTACCAATTTGGAACATAGAATCTGTACGCAGAGGGGCCATGTACATGGAATGGCGTGCGGGATTTGGTTGCATTTTTCTTTCTTTATTATCTGTCATCAAACTATTATTTTCATAGTTTAGAAGGAACTCTTGTTCTGTTGTTGCTATGGCTGTAATTTTCTAATTTTGTTTGTCGTAACTGAAAGACGCCTTGGCAGCGAAAATTATTTCCAATAAAATTTTTTTTTTAAAAAGGATAAAAAAATAATAAAACAAAAAAAAAAGAAAAAAATGATGGTAGAGCACTTGCCCGCGAAAGGCAAAGGTCCCGAGTTCGAGTCTCGGTCGGGCACACAGTTTTAATCTGCCAGGAAGTTTCATATCAGCGCACACTCCGCTGCAGAGTGAAAATCTCATTCTGGAAACATTCTACTATCTCGAGATCTAAGATGTTTTGCTGCCGCAGAGATTGGAAAACATTCCACTGAACATAAAGCAATCAATGTGATTCCAACAAGATGGGTGTAGTGACAGACCCTCTTAAGGAAACGACTGAGAGTATTGGAACAGTTGTTCAGAAAACGCAATTGGCCTTCACCACACACCAAATTTAACACTTACCTATTTTTGTCTGTAGCGAAATCAAAACAACTGTCTGTGTAGCAGTGCTTAAGGTCGACATTTTTGTACTTTGTATAACAATCACGATATTAAAACTATGAACCGTACCTGAGTGACGTGTTTGCTGACATTTGGTATAATAGGGCAGACGTTTGTGGAACCTCTTATGCTGTCGGTTGGCAGTGGTAAGCGGCGCTGTTATCTTGATACTATTTCATCAAGTCCCATAAATCTTATTTCGTTGAATTTCTCTTAAAAGCGTCTTCTAAATTCCACAGAAAAAAATTATATAATACCATTAGAGAAAACAATGTCGGTCTCGTAACTAGAAGATTGTAAACGATAAGAATTACTTGCGAACGTCAGGAAATTTGTCATATTGTTCGCTGTAACTTCGCGAAAATCTCACCTTGATATATTTACTCATTCTGGATGCGGTTTGGGTAACCTGTCATAGCTGTCTCATCCTGTACAATACATGCCATTCCAGTTTGGTGTTTCTTACAAATCATCTTCATGATATTGCAATTCAAATAGTTAGCAGTGTAAACATATGGAAAGGTTTCCAAACTTGATTAATAGGTTGCAGAATGGAAACATTCAAACGATTCTGTCGATATGACTGACATTCATTGTAAGCCACCAGAATTCTCTATCTGACTGGCAATAAAGAGATATCGCAACGTCAAGAATCCTATATACGATGTACTACGCCATTGGAAAGCTTGATCTTATACAAGTCCCTATCCATAGAACCCACTTTAAACCAGCTGAATCACCGTCAGGTGCAGTAACGTCAGAAAGTTTCAGAACGCCGTTCCAGAGCAACCTCATGACCCTGCTAATAGAAATCCGCAATGATCATGATGACGCCTTCTAAGAAAGTGCCTGAGAAAGTGCGTTCGATTCCCAGTCAGACATTATTCAGCTACCTTTAACTTTATTTCTTCCTGAATTGTAACGGTGCCGACGATTTTGAACTCTAACCTTTCATTCTTCTTATAAAGCCAGCTATCCACCACCGAATATTTATTACATACATTTATATAAAGCAAATCATTTAGTCTCATTAAATGTGATTTAGCAACAATTTTATCTGTTTCCCCAAGGTATATTCTTTTTTCCGTTGTAGTTATAGGACTCGTAGTAACGTGACGACTGATGGGCTGGGCTTTCGAGTTAGAAGTGTGGGCGATACTGAAAAAAAAAAACGTAGATCTAACAAGTCATTCATTGAGACAACTGCTTAGGAAGTAGAACGTACGATAGAAGTTGGTGTGTGTGTTTGAGAGGGGCTGCGTCTCGGACCTAGACGGAACTTGTTAGTTACACATATTGTGTAATACGTGAGCGTTGCAGTTGTATCATATCAAATACGTTGGGAATAGTGGGTAAGAGCAAATAAGTATCACCAATGAAATGCTCTCAATATGAGATACACCCTACAAACAGGTACGATCATAGATTCTGAATGAGTGTTCGTTCACACTGACATCCGGGGAGTCGTGGGGCCCTCGTTTTGTTTTAGCTTCACACACAGTGTGCAGAGGGAATGCTGGTGACTGAAACACATGTCAGATATGGCAAGGTCGACACTATTCGCATATCTAGTGTCGTGTTGCGTGCTTGACTGTCTAGAAAGTGAAAGCATAGTGGTGTTGAGAGATTCTACGGGCAGTAGCGGTTCTCGCGTCTTATTCCTCACAGCAGTGTTCCAGAGTTAAACAACGTCTCACTATGTTGTCAGAGTGAGGAATTGCAATCAAGCCATTAATATATTTTCCAGCTACACGTATACCTCGCCATCAATGAGTTTTCATACATCAGAATTCGTTACTTCATCTCAGTGGTATGCCGTACTTGCATCTATTTAGCAAAGATATTGTAGATGAGCAGTTGTTCAGTCATCTGAAGGAACAGGGATTAAAATAAGAAGTAGAAGTGGTTCAGATAAAAGACTGTAACATAAATATTTGTATAGACATATATTGACATGCATGAATGGATACAAAAATTTGTACAAAATGAGGATGAGAGGTTGGTTGGTCCACATCAGTCTTTAACCATGGTAGGCGCCACCGTAGGCCAGGGCGGGCGCGTAGGCAGCCCTAGCGATGGGGGCGGCGTAGGCAGCCCTGGCAATGGGGGCGGCGTAAGCCCTAGCGGGGGCGGCGACTGCAACGGGGGCGTGGGCGACGGCCACGGGGGCGGCGACGGCGGGGTGGGCTCCAGCCTCCTTGTGCACGACGGCATTGAAGCCGTTCACGGGGTCAGCGGTGTAGTCGACGACGCGGATGGAACCGTCGGGTTCGGCCAGGCTGTAGCTGCCCTGGACGACGTCTCCGCTGCGGCTCTCGTGCTGGGCTTTCGAGTCACCAGTGTGGGCGTCCTGGACGTTGTAGGCGAAGCTGTACTGTGGGTGGGGGTCGTACTCGACAGCGGCGGGGGCGGCAGCGACAGCTGGGGCGTAGGCCCTGGCGACAGGGGCAGCATAGGCCCTAGCGACGGGGGCAGCGTAACGAGCAATGGGGGCGGCATACGCAGGGGCGGCGTAGGCGGGGGCGGCGTATCCTCGGGCAGCCAGAGGCGCGCCGGGGGCGTAGACGGCGGGGGCACCAAGGTACCCGGCGCTAGCCACGGCCACCATCACGGACAGGACGATCAACTGTGAAAAGTAGAAGCTATTTACTTTCATTGTCACTGACACTTTGATGAAGCAGTATGTATAATCTAAAACTAAAACTCCGTCCAAACAAGTCCTCGAAGGAACACCGGTACCAACCGACCGCGGTCTCATCCTCGGAGGGATGGGGGGGAGGGGAGGAGGGGGGGGGGATGTGTTCAGCACACCTCTCTCCTGGCCGCTGGCTGTGTACGAGACCGGAGCCGCTACTTCTCAGTAAAGTACCTCCTCAATGAGCCTCACAACGGCTGAGTGCACCGTGCTTGTCAAGAGCGCTCGGCAGACTGGACGGTTACCCATCCAAGTGATAACCAATCTCGACAGTGCTTAACTTCGATGATCTGACGGAAACCGGTGTTACCACTGCCGCAAGGCCTTTGGCAGTACGTGTAATGTACTTCCTAAATGTAGTGTGTATAGTTACTTCATCTAATAATCCTCAGTGCAAATTACTACAGAATCACATACATTTAGGTATCATATACCAAGCAGGAAGTAACATTATAGGCTAGAACTATACCTCGAAGTTCTTCCCTCAATTAAAGAAAAATAAATGTCAATAAAAGAATCGTGAGATGAATCATAAAACAATCAGTACTGTTATCTATTGCAAAAGAAAAATTAATTCAAACGCAACGAGCAGAAGTACGCAGACAGACACCCAGCATTTTGTAGATATCTAAAGGTTTCAACGTATCACTAGTTCTTCTCCAGGTCATGCGAAGTCTAATCATGTTATACGATTATGATTCGGAACTAACACCTACAGGAGAATGCCTGCAGTCGATGGTCATCACTCGGGTTACATCTTTCACTGATGTTTCTTTCATATTAATTACGCCAAAAGTATGGAACATGAGCAGTTTAGTGAATTTTGTTACAGTATATAAACTGCATCGTGAATTCGGTAGACGTCGGTGGAAATGAATGTACAATAAATTTGAATAGAGAAAGGATCCTACTGTTAAATGATGCTACCGCGAATATGACGAAGCAGAGGAAAGCAGTTAAAATTTTTTATCGTAACCGAAAGTATGTTCCTAGTTCAGCCCATGTGCTACATCGTGTATCTGAAGCAGTACGTCTAAAATAGGACAATGTGTGTACGTTGATATCCTACACAAACCAGGTAAATAGACGCACAAAATACAACGGTTTGACACTGCAGATAGCATTAATTTAGCCATACGTTGACTTTTTTGCTGTTGAAGGTATTTTCAAAATATGTATACATATTGCCGCATTTAGAGCTATACTCTCAGATTTAGCTTTGTCTCCACAACGTATTTTAACCTGTTGGGGTACCCCGTAAATGCCGCCATCTTTTACGGTAAGGATTGTGATGAAGTAAAGTCGGTAAGAGTCCGTTAATTACCGCAAATTTGTTTAAGTGTGCATCTGTTTGCTTCGTTCTATTGAAAATAATTAAGTTATTGCTCTATTTTTTTTTCTTTTCGGGTCTGGGTCGAAGACGCTTTGGGAGCCACTAATACAGCTTTCAAGAAAACAGATTTGAAGCAAGATCTGATTTACAGCAAACCAAATTTTTAGCATTTGTCTGCAGAAATAACAAAGTTGGGATCCTCAGGTAACTGGTAGAATATTTGACAATGGTTGAAGAGATCGAAAAATCAAGAAATGAGAGTTGCAGCAAAAGATAAGACTAACAAATTTATCGGATAAAATCCTGATTTTAAGTTTATGAAGTTGACAGAAAAATATTTTGTGGCGAAAATATAAAAGACTTTCACCGTGATCCGCCTTTGTCCGAAATTTTTTCAGTTAAGTATGCACCTGACATTTGTTGTAGCATAGAAGGGGCATTCATTTTTCACGTACGTAAATGTTTTGGCAGATAAACAAATTAGGCTTAGTGAAGAAAATTTGGTTAAATTGACTGTCGCGTACTGTTTTAGAAGGGAATGAAAATAAATATAGAACTGTATTTTCATATAACATATTTTTATTGTTTTGCTGTCCCATTACGCACGTTTAATGATGTGATACTGCATGTATGTATGCACGTTTTACGCGTAATAGTGCCTGAAAATTCTGGTTCTGATAATACCCCTTCTACATTTGAAAAGATTTGTAAGTTAAGGGTCCGTAGCTCGTGATCGTGTGATAGCGTTCTCGCTTCCCGCGCCCAGGTTCCCGGGTTCGATTACCGGCGGGGTCAGGGATTTTCTCTGCCTGGTGATGACTGGGTGTTGTGTGATGTCCTTAGGTTAGTTAGGTTTAAGTAGTTCTAAGTTCTAGGGGACTGATGACCAAATATATTAAGTCCCATAGTGCTCAGAGCCATTTGAACCATTTTTCTGTAAGTTAAGGAAAGAAATGGTGTGAAATATATCCATCCACTGCTATTGCCCAGCGTTTCCACCCCTATGTACTTCATGTGTCGGATAGCTTCCTCATACTGCCCAACAAATTGCTTCCCTTAAAAGTAAGTTACTGCAAAAGTTTTGGTATGAACAGAACGCAGTCCGCTCTAGACAGACGCACGTGGCCCAGGACCTTTCGGCGGCCCCCGGGCAAACGCCAGTGAGAGCTGCTACTGTACCGGTTGTCTCACCTTGCACGCCATGTCGCTGCTGCTGCTGCTGTTCCTTTGCTGTGTGCCTGCTACGCCGCCGGCCACAGCTTATATAGTCAGCCGTCGCCGCCTGGTCCCCCCTTGGGCATAAAAGTCGTGGCCATTCACCGAGCAAAAGTTGACACCCGTCGCCCTTTCCATGTTGCAAAACTTCAGCAGCTAAAATGAGTGATGAATAGAGGCGCAAAAATTCTTTAGCCTTTTTCACTTCACTGTTTTTAAACATGACATAATACGTAAAACTATTTTTACTTTGTGCTGAAAACCAAAAAAAAAAAAATTAAATGTAAGAAATACTGGGACGAACTCAAGTCTCACATGTGGCATCGAAGACAGTATCGAACAATTACCGCGTAATCATCACACAATTTAAATGACTTACATAGTAAATCGTCAGCTCGAACGTATTCATATCCTCTGATGACATGATAATAAGCAAGAGCCGGTAATGCTACCATTTCTGTGACCATAACCTGAAATATATGATAAAAAAAATTACGAGAGAGACACTGTGTTTCTGGCATGATTGGTATATGTAATTTTAGAATTAATTTTTTTGTTGAAAATACGAGGCGTGTTTTTTTAAGTAAGTACCGTTTTGAAATTAAATAAAGACGTGCTAAGATATCTCAAAAATTTTGTTTTTACATGAAAGCCTGTGGCTTAATCTGCGCACTGACGCCAGGACAGTCTGATTCTTACTTGTTTACGTTGTGTACTGAGTGTTTAAGATGCCTCCGATAATCGTGAGTCCCGCCAACTGTGAAGTACGGGCTGTTATAAGATTTCTTAGTGCTAAAGGCCTAAAAGCAATCGATATTCACCGTGAGATCTGTGCAGTTTACGGGGAAAACATTATGAGTGATGGAATGGTAAGAAAGTGGATGAGAGCATTTGAAGATGGCCGCACAAATGTGCATGATGAACAACGGAGTGGGCGTCCTTCTGTCGTTAATGAAAGTTTGGTGCAGGAAGTGGACAATAAGGTGAGAGAAAACAGACACTTTACGATTTCCTCCTTGCGAAATGACTTTCCTAGTGTTTGTCATAGTGTTTTGTATGGCATTGTGACCGAGTACTTGAATTAACCTACCGAAAATTGTGCGCACGTTGGGTACCGAAAATGTTGACGGATGTGCACCAAACCAAACGTTTAGACAGTGCATTGACTATCCTTAAGCGGTACAACGACGGTGATGATTTCTTAAGCCAAATTTTAACGGGCGATGAGACATAGGTGGCCTACGTCACACCAGAATCAAAGCATGGAAGTTGATCAAGGGCATCGTTTTGCTGCAAGACAATGCCCGTCCGCATGTGGCGAGTCAGACCAAAGATCTCATCACAGCTTTTCGATGGAAAACTCTAGATCATCCTGGGTACAGCTCAGATCTTGCGCCCAGTGACTGCTATCTGTTCCTGCACTTGAAGGAACACCTGGGAGGTCAGCGTCTTCAAGACGATGACGAAGTCAAAACAGTGGTGATGCAGTGGTTAACAAGTCAGGCGGCAGACTTCTATGAGGAGGGTATTCAAAAACTGGTACAACGTTATGAAAAGTGCCTCAATATTGACGGAAATTACGTAGAAAAGTAGATTAAAGTAGAGGCTTCCATGTAAGAATAAAATTATTGAGATATCTTAGCACGTCATTTTTTAATTTCAAAACGGTACTTACTTAAAAAACATGCCTCGTAGTATATATCCTATTCCCGTAGGGTCAAATTACAGGGTCAACGTTTTAGTATGAAAGCTATTTTTCGAATTAACCTTCCTTCAAAAAGATTGTTGACGTTCTTCATAGAGAAACACCGCACTCTTATCGGTAGATTTCTTTCATTACCCAACCAGTAAGCCGCTCACCCCACAAACTCTGAAGGCGTGCGTGTTAATTTTTCTTGATTTGGATGTCTGAAATCGCGCTCTTAATGTTTGAACTGCATAGACAGCCGTGCGCAGCCTCGACAGAGATGCTGCGCCGCGCAGAGATGAGTCAGAGGTGATCTTTGCTCTGCGAAGAAGCGCGCCAGATTTATCTGTCGATCGCGAGGAGAGGAGACAATCAGTTGAACTTTGGTGTTAGATGTCGAGTTTTGGTTTAGTAGCAGCAACGGACAAACAATGGAATTTTTTGCAATTGTATTATGAATCAATAGAAGACTTATTCCGGAGAGGAAAAGAATTGATTTTTACATTGATACGGTTATATTTGTACAGAATGGATTACAGCTAATGATTAAATTTGTTTTATTTGCAGCAGGGGTTTGATAATGCAGCATTCTTGGTTCGTCAGACTTTCATACGAGAAGTCGTTTTGCTTTTGATTTTTTGTTAGGATTTATCGATCATTGGATTTAAGAATTTGATTACTGCATTTTTAAGGAGAGATTATGCGTGCGATATTCAATATTTGTAATTATTTGTTTACTGTCGCGTGATTTCAGTGAAAACTTAACTATTTTTGACATTTGATTAAATGCTATGGAGTCAAACGAAATGAAATTGGAGTTCAGTTTATTTAAACCAGAGCCACTGTACGCATCTTAAGAGTCGATTAATTTTCAATTTATTTAGAAACCATTACCAAAATGTATGAACCAAGAATGATAGCAATGTTTTTGGAGTACGCATTGCATCTCTGCGTTTCTCTTTAGTTAGATTTCGCACCTGTTCTTTATGCATACTCGCAGTTTTTGTTACCAAAAGCTTTAAGTTGCCTACAGATTCACATTTACATTCAACTGGCAACAGGACGACTATTCACATTGGTGTTTAGAATGGGTGAGGCTGTCGACATACCATCAGACTTTCGGAAAAGCATCGTTCACACAATTCCGACGACTACAAGAACCGACAAGTATGAGAAGTATTGCACCACCACTTAAGACCTCTCCACTGCCTTAGCTGAGTGGTCAACGCGTCTGACTACCAACCGTTGGCGCAGGGTCCGATTCCACGCCTGGTCAGAGATTTTCTCCTCTCGGTGACTGGGTGTTGTGTTGTACTCATCATTTTTTCATCATCATTGACATATAAGTCGCCCATCATCACGTTAACTGAAAAGACTTGCAACTCGGCGGCCGAACTTCCCCACGGGATGACTTCCAGCCATCAATGCTATACGTTCGCTTCATTTCATTCGCTTAAGAGCTCATGCGTCCATGTTCCTGACAAGAGTATTATACTGAATAATGGAAAAGAAAATTGAGGGTCTGTTACATGACGATCAGTTTGGCTTTAGGAAATGTAAAGGCACCAGAGACATAATTCTGACTTTCCGGTTGATAATGAAAGCTAGATTGAAGAAGAGTCGAGACATCTTTATAGGATTTGTCGACCTGGAAAAAGCGTTCGACAATGCAAAATGACGCAAGACGTTCGGAGGTCTGAGGAAAGTGGGGTTAAACTATAGGGAAAGACCGGTAATATACAATACGTAAAAGAATCAAGAGCGAACAATAAGAGTGTAAGGGTGTAAGACAGGGATGAAGTCTGTAGCCCCTACAGTTCAATCTACACGTAGAAGAAGCAATGACGGAAATAAAAGGAAGGTTCACGAGTGGTATTACAATTGAAGATGAAAGTATATCAGTGATAAGCTTCGTTGATGACATTACTGTCCTGCTGCCTTGCTGAATGGAATGAACTGTCTGGTGACTACAGAATATGGTTTGAGAGTCAATCGAAAAAATACAAAAGTAATGAGAACTAGCAGAAATGGTACAACCGATAAATTTAACTTCAGAATTGGGAATCACGAAGTTACAGAGATCTAGCACGTGTACGAGTATCAAACATAGGCCTTAATTCGCGGATGAAATTTCTAAGAATGTAAGTCTGGAGCACATCATTGTATAGTAGTGAAACATGGACTGTGAGAAAACCGGAACAGAAGAGTTGGGGAGGAGACCAAGCAGGGAGGTCATCGGTCTCATCGGATTAGGGAAGGATGGGAAAGGAAGTCGGCCGAACCCTTTCAAAGGAACCATCCCGCCATTTACCTGAAGCGATTTAGGGAAATCACGGAAAACCTAAATCAGGATGGCCGGACGCGGGATTGAACCCTCGTCCTCCCGAATGCGAGTCCAGTGTCCTTACCACTGCGTCACCTCTCTTGGCCCGGAACAGAAGAGGATCGAAGCATATCAGATGTTGCGCTACAGAAGAATGTTGACAATTAGGTGGCCTGGTAAGGTAACGAATGAGGAAGTTTTCTAAGAAATCGGTGGGGAAAAGAATATGTGGAAACACTGATAAGAAGACAGGAACAGGATGATAGGACATCTATTAAAAGATCATGAATAACTTCCATGGTACTAGAGGGAGCTGTTGAGGGTAAAAGCTGTAAAGGGAGACAGAGACTGATATACTTCTAGTAAATAATTGAGGACAAAGTTTGAAACTGCTACTCTGAGTTGAAAAGGTTGATACCCGAGAAGAATTTATGGCGGGCCGCGTCAAACCAGTCGGAAACTGATGACTGAAAAAAAGCATGTAAAAGAGAAAAAGTTTAGAAAAGGTTAGAAATTACGTTCAAACTATGTTGGTAGTCGATATGTGCTCTCACTATCAGACACTGGATGAGGATAGACTGCGTATTTTGCGCTGATCTTTTAAGCAAAAGCACGTTCTTCGCGAATCTCAACGTTAATGGCCTTATATCGTGTGGACTATGTCCGACATAATTTTGCAAGTACGTTTAGTAATATACTGAAGCGTCAAAGAAACTGGTACAGGCATGAGTATTCAAATACATAGATATGTAAACAGGCAGAATACGGTGCTGCGGTCGTAAACGCCTGTAGAAGATAACAAATGTCTAGCGAAATTGTTAGATCGGTTATTGCAGCTACAATGGCAGGTTATCAAGATTTAAGTGAGTTTGAACGTGGTGTTATAGTCAGCGCACGAGCGATGGGACACAGCATCTCCCAGGTAGCGACGAAGTACGGATTTTCCCGAACGACCATTTCACGAGTGTACCGTGAATATCAGGAACCCGGCAAAACATTAAGTCTACGACATCACTGCAGCCGGAAGAAGATCCTCAAGAATAGCACCAACGACGACTGAAGAGAATCGTTCAACGTGACAGAAGTGCAACTGTTCCGCAAATTGCTGTAGATTCCAATGCTGGGCCGTCAACAAGTCTCAACGAGCAAACCATTCAACGATACATCATCTACATGGGCTTTCGGAGCCGAAGGCCCCTCGTGTAGCCTTGATGATTGCACGACACAAAGTGTTACTCCTCGCCTGGGCCCGTCAGCACCAACATTGGACTGTTGATAAATGGAAACATGTTGCCTGGTCGGACGAGTCTCGTCTCAAATTGTATCAAGCAGGTGGACGTGTACGGGTACGAAGATAACCATATGATTCCATGGACCCTGTGTGTCAGCAGGGGACTGTTCAAGCTGGTGCAGATTCTGTAATGGTGTGGGGCATGTGCAGTTGGAGTGATATGGGACCCCTGATACGTTTAGAAATGACTCTGACAGGTAACACCTACGTAAGCATCCTGTCTGATCAACTGCGTGCATTCATGTCTATTGTGCATTCCGACGGACTTGGGCAATTCCAGCAGGACAATGAGACACGGCTTGTGTTGTCTGTATTTCAACCATATCTAGACGATCAATACCGCGGTTAGATCGCGTCCGCATTGTTTCTTTGTTCCAGGAAGGGCTCTAACAAGGGAATTAACCAGACGTCCCGGAGTGAACCAAAACGGTGTTGTTCGGACATGGAGTAGATACAGAGAGACAGGAACTGTCGATGACATGCGTCGCTCAGGCCACCCAAGGGCTACTACTGCAGTGGATGACCACTACATACGGATTATGGCGGAGAGGATGGCTCAGAGGAACCCTGACAGCAACGCCACCAAATTGCACAGTGCTTTTCGTGCAGCCGCAGGACGTCGTGTTACGACTCAAACTGTGCGCAACAGGCTGCATGATGCGCAACTTCACTCCCGACGCCGTTGGCCAGGTCCTTCTTTGCAACCGCAACACCATGCAGCGCGGTACAGATGTGCCAAACAACATGCGGAATGGACCGCTCAGGATTGGCATCACGTTCTCTTCACCGATGAGTGGCGCATATGCCTTCAACCAGACAATCATCGGAGACGTGTTTGGACGCAATCCGGTCAGACTGGACGCCTTAGGCACACTGTCCAGCGAGTGCAGCAGGGTGGAGGTTCCCTGTTGTTTTGGGGTGGCATTATGTGAGGTTGACGTACGCCGCTGGTGGTCATGAATGGCTGTATGATACGTGAATGCTATCCTCCGACAGATAGTGCAAACATATCGGCAGCGTATTGGCGATGCATTCGCCTTCATGGACGACAATTCGCGCCCCCATCGTGTTCATCTTGTGAAAGACTTCCTTCAGGATAACGACATCGCTCGACTAGAGTGGCCAGCATGTTCTCTAGAACCCTCTCGAACATGATTGGGGATAGACAGAAAAGGGCTGTTTATGGACGACGTGACCCACCAACCAGTCTGAGGGATCTACGCCGAATCGCCGTTGTGGAGTGGGACAATCTGGACCAACAGTGCCTTGATCCTCTTGTGGACAGTATTCCACGACGACTACAGGCATGCACCAATGCAAGAGAACGTGCTACTGGTTATTAGAGGTACCGGAGTGTACAGCAATCTGGACCACCAACTCTGAATGTCTCGCTGTATGGCGGTACAACATGCAATGTGTGGTTTTCATGAACAACAAAAAGGGTAGAAATGATGTTCATTTTGCCGGCCGGGGTGGCCGAGCGGTTCTAGGCGCTACAG
This sequence comes from Schistocerca serialis cubense, assembly GCF_023864345.2. NCBI lineage: Eukaryota > Metazoa > Arthropoda > Insecta > Orthoptera > Acrididae > Schistocerca > Schistocerca serialis. Next base: position 789,748,246 of record NC_064639.1, on the reverse strand, counting down.
TCTGGAGCCGCGCGACCGCTACGGTTGCAGGTTCGAATCCTGCCTCGGGCATGGATTTGTGTGATGTCCTTAGGTTAGTTAGGTTTAAGTAGTTCTAAGTTCTAGGGGACTGATGACCTTAGAAGTTAAGTCCTATAGTGCTCAGAGCCATTTGAATTTTTGATGTTCATTTTGGTCTCAGTTCCAATTTTCTGTACAGGTTCCGGAACTTTCGAAACTGAAGTGATGCAAAACTTTTTTGATGTATATATATCAGCTCTGTCTGCAAAATGTGTTGTGAACAGTAACTTTTGAGAATATTTCTTGTGGAGGAATGTGTAAGTATGATCTGGTTAATTTGCACTGTTTTTTAAGCAAAAGCAACTCTTTCGCCAATCTTATTATTTATGACGTCATATCTCCTGAACTATGTGTGATATAATTTTGCAGGAAAATTCTGTGGTGTATGTGGACACCATCTGCAAAATGCATTGCTAATAGAGTTAGTAGTAAACAAATAATGAAAAGCCTTGCGTTATGCGCCGGTTTAATTATATGAACAGGGAAATTGGATAAGAGATAACATTTTCCTTTTCATTATTTTGTGGGGGTGTCACCGAGAAAATGTTAGAAAGGGTTTGAAATTATGTGTACACTTTGTTGGAAATCGCTAAATGCTTTCATTCTCAAATACTAGTTGAATATATCTGGGTGATTTGCGCTGCCTCAAGATATACACATAGTTTCTAACTGTAATATTCTCTCATACAGGGTGGGGCAAATAAAAGTGGCGCGGAGAATCGAGTTCCAGTGTACAAAGAAAAGCAGCAGTGGAAAGGAAATACAGGACTAATCTCACTACAGCAGATGTTGAAAGTGAGTACCATTCATCTCTTAGCACTTTTGGTCCAGGTCAGCAAGTTGCTGAAGGCGGATCGAAACTGGAGTGCTGGGATTTCTGCAATCTCATCCGAAACCTTCTGCTGCAGCTCTTGAACACTATGACGGCTGTTATGATACACCTTAGACTTACGGGCTCCACACACAAAGTAATCGCATACTGATGTATTTGGTGAGCTTTGTGGCCAGATATGGCCGCGAACATACTGACCGCTACTAACATCTCCGTCAGTGTGAAGATTGTGAAAATGTGCTCCAAGTTACCGGTGTGGATCACTTGTCGGGAGTAGACGTGGTGTGCGCGTCATGGAGTGTGGTTCACATCCCATCGTATCCACTCGTCTAGGCCACTGGTATTTGCCTCAACCTTTCTAAGATTATATCTCTCAATGAATAGATTTTAAATTTTTAAATTCCGTCAAAAATTGTGTGAGATGGTGAAAATATATTTTTGTAACCGTTTCTGCGCCATGCTTCGTTTTAACCGTGTAGTAACACAGATATTGGTCTGTGGCCGACTTATGTCTGGCGTTCAGGCGTTGTATGGGGTCATTCTCTTTCTTAGCTTTTATGTGGACTCCATGTCAGGTCTATAGAAGCTCTTGTGTCAGTTTGCAGAAAGCGACTCCCATTTATACTTCGAAAAGATGTAACGAGTAGTGCAAGCACATTCTATTAAAAATACTTGGACTAAGTTCTTAAATGGATTTGTCACACCAAATAATGATGCGAGTATCATATTAACATCCTTTAAAGTCAATGATATTCACAGGCAAAGTATTGTTTTCTGAAAAAGGCGGACAAATGTACCGTAAGGAGAGGCTTTAGTAGATTTTTCGCACCTTCCCAGTATTATTTTGATACAACGCAATCTTTGGCTAGCTTCCCCACAATATTTTCTATGAGAGGTACAGTTTAAATTGACATTAGTTGTGATCCCTACGCATTTAGTTGAATCGACAACCTTTAAATCTATGCTATTTGTCTTTTAATCAAAACTTTTTTTTTTTTAGGATTCATAATGAAGGACCTCACACTTTTATTCTTCGGGCTGAGCTGCTATTTTCCGCAGCATGTAGATATTTTGACTTAATCATTTTGTAATCCGATTTGATCTACTGATAACTTCACTAGATGGTAAGTGACAGTATCATCTACAAACACTTAAGTGTTTTCCAGAGGAATTGTCTCCTAAATCGTTTATACAGATTATGAACAGCAGAGTACCTATAACGCTTCCTTGGAGAACCTTAGATACAGTATAATTCGGTTTTTCTAGTGACTTCCCTTCAATTACTAAAGACTAACAGAACTCATGAATCTAATCTCACAACTTAGACGGTACTCTACAGGCATGCAGTTCGATTAGGAACAAGTTGATATGATCGGTGTTGACAGCCTTTTGTAAACCTAGAAATGATGAATCAATTTGAGATGTCCTTTCGATAGCACTCATTACGTCGTTTGTATAAAGAACCAGTTGTTTCACAATAACGACATTTTCTGAATGCGTGCTGCTTAAGTGTCAATGTAGCACAGTGTATGGTCCATAATCCCATTATAAATTAATAGCAGAGATATGGGTCTTCAATTGGGCAGGTCACTTCTATTGTGCTTCTTTCCAGTCTGTGGGTGATCTTCTGTCGAGCGAGTGGTTGTTCACGACTGATAAAAATGGAGCTGTCGTCAACATATCCTGTAAGGAACCTAATTTGTGTTAATCTGTACTAAGGAACTTACCTTTATTGACTGACTTAAGCTGCTTCGCTACACCAAGTGTATCCAAATTAGGCATGTTGGCAGCTGTTCTTGATCTGAATTATGGAATATTTACTGGACCTTCTTTCGTAAAAGTATCAACGGAAAGTAATGCTTAGCAAAGTTTTAGTGGTGCATTCGCCGATATCATTACCGTTGTTAACGCGCGGGGAAGATATTGTTTGCATCTTGCTTTTGGTACGCTATCACCAGAACATACTCGGATTTTCTGGCATATTTAGAGACAGTTTCGTAATGGTGACTGTCAAAAGAATATCTAAGTGTAGGAGGCACTAATTTTGAGCTTCCATAACTAATCGCCATTCTTTGAGATTTTACTTTCTTTTAATTCTGGCATACTTCTTTCTTTTCTTCTGCAAATGTCCAGACCTGTTTCGCGTCTTACTGATCTATTTCGTATAAAATCAATTGCTGTCACCGCCTTCTCTTTAAATCCAAACCATATCTTACATAGTTCGCTATAAAGACTAGAAACCCTCACTCAATTAGCAAAGCATCAAACAGTTTTTTTCTTCATTTTAAACAGATTCATTTTGCGTTTGTTTTTGGATGTTACGGTGTTTAGGCACGCTAAAACGAACTCGCGGCTACTAATTCTATATCCATCATGACACTGTATACTTGTTCAGGTTTTTTTGTCACAAAGAAGTCTTCGCGATCACTCCACTTCATGTGGACTCCTGAATTAATTGTTTAAAAAATTTTCGAAGAAACTATTTACTACAATTTCGGACCATGTTTTATGCCTATCACCGACTTTGTCGAGTGTAACTTCTACCCACACTGGCAGCAACTATCTCCTTCCAGACAGAGCGAGGTGGCGTAGTGGTGAGCACACTGGACTCATGTTCGGGGGACGACGGCTCAAATCCGCGTTCGACCATCCAGATTTTCCGCGATTTGCTCATATCGCTCCAGGCAAATTCCGAGAAATTTCCTTTGAAGGGACACGGGCTATTTCCTTCCCTGTCCTTGGGTGATCTAGTTTTTGAAGGCATGTTAAACCCTAATCTTCCTTCCTTCCTTCCTTCCTTCCTTCTACTTCCATTTCACTACAAGATAAGCTTTCTCTAGCAGCAACAAACACGCCCCAAACAACTGAATTTAGTCTATACCGTTCTCCCTTGGTCAAAACCTCGATTAAACTTTTCCCTTGCCTTAGCCAACTTTAAATAGCTATGAAGATTGTTTTTTAAGTGCTTCCCATGACTGCTTGAAGTTCTGGTCGTTTCCCAACACAGCTACGACAATTTACAAATGTAATCTACCATCGTCCTATGTTTGACCCACTCTCTCAGAGACCGTACGCCTGTCTGAGCTTTTCCAGCATCCTCTAACTCACATATCGTTCAGTCCGCACCACACACGCTCCGCTAACCATATAGCCACCTAGCTCCGTACCAAAGGACGCAAAGTCCTGTCAACAATGTTGCAGATGTCTCAAACCAGACTGACTGTATTTACGACTTCTTATAAACGCTGAAACCAGAGTGAATCTCCTCTGATTCTAAGCGACACGCATCGTTGCCACCGACGTGAGCCACTACCTGCAGTTGGCTGCTTTCTGCGCTTTTCGTGGTATCTGGAAGCGTCCGTTCCACATCTGGGTTGACTCCTTCCGGTAGGCACACAAAGTGCACAATGGATTTCTTCCTCTCCTTGACAGCACAACATCCCTAAGGATCTTCATCACCCACCTAACACTGGAGTAACCTAAGACCAATAACCCTATCTTCCGTGAATGTTTGGACCTTGTAAACCGAGAAGTATCCTATGACATAGGGAAAACGCTTGCATCTGCCAAAGCTTCGTAATACTCACAGATATCGCCTGAAATCCGTTTCTCAGGCAATTTGGAGAGGCCTTTCGATCCGTCTTCCAGAAATTCTTTTGTCGGTCACATCTTAGAAAGACCTCTTACTGTAAATTTTAATGAACCTCTTTTGGCTAATTACAAATACATGATGTTCGGAAATTCCCGTTACAAACTTCTAGGACTTGTTTAGGGAAGTGAGTACATTATATTTTAAATAGGAACTTATGTTCGAAAACGTACCATTTGCGTTCTATGATGGTTTCAGTTCAGATGTTAAACTCATCCACTTCCGTTTGAGGAACTGAATTAGGCTTGACGCAGTACTGTTATTAGGTAACAAAGAAGTATAATAAATCATCCCTTTATCACTGAAGTACATTTGTATTAACGCTTAACCATTATGTTCTGTACCTGGATTACTTTTTGTTTTGGTTTTTTACGAACATGTAATGTTTGAGTGTTAATACAAAAAAAAAAAAATGTGCTGAAGTGATAAATGGATGTGTCGTTGCCTTTCGTTTCGAACTGTTACCTAATAATTGTAGTGCGTCACGCCCAAGTGAGTTCTTCAAGCATAAGTGGATGAGTCAAACATATGAACTGAAACCGTCGTAGAAAGGAAACGGTACGTTTCCGGACATGAGCTCCTATTAAATATATTATATACTCATACCGCTATAGAAGTTCTGGCAGTTTGTAACGGGACTTTACGACCACCTAGTATACATAATAAAATGACACATATGTACATTAAAAGTGACAGAAGGTCTTCGCTGCTGCCTGCAATTGCAGTAGTTTCTATTACTTCGGATTATAAAAAGTAATAATCAAACAGTACATTGTTTAGACGAATTGATGTTTATTAATGGATACAAAAATTTGTACAAAGTGAGGATGAGTAGTTGCTTGGTTGGTCCACGTCAGTCCTTAACCATGGTAGGCGCCGCCGTAGGCCAGGGCGGGAGCGTAGGCGGCCCTAGCGATGGGGGCGGCGTAGGCAGCCCTGGCGATGGGAGCGGCGTAAGCCCTGGCGGGGGCGGCGACGGCCACGGGGGCGTGGGCGACGGCCACGGGGGCGGCTACGGCGGGGTGGGCGCCGGCCTCCTTGTGCACGACGGCGTTGAAGCCGTTGACGGGGTCAGCCGTGTAGTCGACGACGCGGATGGAGCCGTCGGGTTCGGCCAGGCTGTAGCTGCCCTGGACGACGTCTCCGCTGCGGCTCTCGTGCTGGGTCTTGGAGTCACCAGTGTGGGCGTCCTGGACGTTGTAGGCGAAGCTGTACTCGGGGTGCGGGTCGTACTCCACGGCGGCGGGGGCGGCAGCGACAGCTGGGGCGTAGGCCCTGGCTACGGGGGCAGCGTAAGCCCTAGCGACGGGGGCGGCGTAACGAGCGATGGGGGCGGCATAGGCGGGGGCGGCGTATCCTCGGGCAGCCAGAGGTGCGCCAGGGGCGTAGACGGCGGGGGCGCCCAGGTAGCCGGCGCTTGCCACGGCCACCACCACGGACAGGACGATCAACTGCCGGAGAAAGAGAACACTGTTAACATTCTTGCTATCGTCACAATCCTAATTAAACAATACTTCATCTTTTATGTAGAAATTGTTCTCCCTTACTGCTGTGGCTCTGCAGTAGATATCTTTTATGTAGGTATCCGTAACATTCCCGTATGGGAGTCTGAAGTGAAGAAAAATGTGGAATTCGCTAAATGAAATTCGGAGCAAAAGAAGAACAGCGTTAATGTAATTTTAAAAACATGCATCAATACTGAGTCTCCTTTCAAAACTTACTATTATATCTACAATCCGTGGATTAATACGCTACAACATACTGCGAAGTTTCTGTATGAAATAGTAAAGAAAGTTCAAATGGTTCAATACTGCCTGCGAAAGGCGCACATCCACAATTAAATCGCAGTGCTACACTTTACATTAATCTATTCCACATGTTCCCACGTTATCTGAATCGTAGTGTACTAATTATTGTGGCTTCTGAATCGTAGGAATGTACGTGGTTTCTTTGATAATCGTCCTGACTCAAGTACCATAAAAAATATTACATGAAGGAATTTGGCGTAATGTTTGAAATAGATTATGTCCATAAGGTATTAAGAAAGGAACAAAAATGTGTCGTCTAATACATTCCTGCTCCGCTCTATCGTCCACAATGTTCAGTTCCATTTTAAGTGATGGACAGATTCCGTGGTCCTCGTTTATGACGTACGACAGGTGGAACTAAGCTCTACATAAAGCTGCGCTGAGACGTCGGTACGATGACAAGCGAACACGAGAGTGTGCTGCTGCCCCGGCTGCCTCACCTTGCACGCCATGCTGCTGCTGCTGCTACGTTCCGCTGCTGTGTGCCTGCTTGGGCGGCGGTCACAGCTTATATAGCCACAGCCGTCGCCGCCTGGTCCCCCCTACGGCGCAAAATTTTCGCCATTCACCGCACTAAACCTGATCCCTGTCGCGCTTGTTCGCCGCATACTTCCTACATTGCAAAACGTAAGTGGCGAATATGAGTGTCTTAGTTAATTAGTAACATATACCCATGTTCCGTTTGCCCGTTAAATTGTAATGATATGAAACGAGTCATTTTATATTAACATCACAATTTATTTAGTAAATATAGCTACTTCTTCTTCTTCTTCAGTAGCATTACAGCTCTTGGTGAGCCTTGGCTTCTTCAACAATCTTCCTCCACACTTCTCGATTATTTGCTGCTCTTTTCCACGCCTGGACTCCCATACTGGTGATATCCATTATTACCTCGTCGATTCATCTTCTTCTAGGTCTCCCTTTTCGCCTAACTGAATGGATCATACCTATCATTTAAAAAAAATGTTCTAATGTGTGTGAAATTTTATGGGACTTAACTCCTAAGATCATCAGTCCCTAAGCTTACACACTATTTAACCTAAATTATCCTAAGGACAAACACACACACCCATGCCCGAAGGAGGACTCGAACCTCCGCCAGGACCAGCCGCACAGTCCATGACTGCAGCGTCTGAGACCGCTCGGCTAATCCCGCGTGGCACCACCCTACACCCTATTTATTATTTCCTCACCATGTGTTACACTTACAGGGTGAGAATTATTGAACTATATAAAAAAATCGTCATAACTTCTGAACGGTTAGCGTTAGGATATTCAAACTGCACTGTTGACCACGGGGCGTGAAAGGAATCAGCATGCGTAAGCATGGTTTGGTTTCATTTAGATGGGTTCGTCAATAATTATAATTGCGGTATTTCGGGGACTGAGAATCCGCACTTCGCAATCGGGAAGCCTCTTCACCCTCAACGGGATAATCGGTGCGATATTCCTCAATGTCACGGTGACTACCGGACGGTACGTGAAGGTTTTGGAAGATGATTTCATCCCCATTATCCAAAGTGACCCTGGTTTCGACAAGACGTGATTCATGCAAAACGGAGATCGACGTCATCGAAGCAGGAGAGTGTCTGATGTACGAAGGAGGACTTTGGAGACCGCATTCTGACTGTGGGATACCCAGAGGCCACAGGCCTGGGTCTCGATTGGCCGCCACATTCTCCGGATCTGAACACATGCGACTCCTTTTGTGGGGCTGTATTAAAGACAAGATGTACAGCAACCCCAACCTTCTAACTAGCGAACTCAGTGACAACAGACGATCCAAATACACACACACACACACACACACACACACACACACACACACACAGCGGGTATGGTACTGCAAAATACCTCCAAAATATTCTCTTACATAGCACTCGCAACGGAACTCCTACAAAAACCACCACCAGGCCACCCCACCTAGATGCCAGACAGTGAAACAAAACAACGTAATATCACGCGTGCGCACTTGTTCACACACACCCACACACACACACACACACACACACCAAATAACACTATCAACACTCCGGAAGACAAAGCACGTACGAAGCACCTTGCATCCTGTACAGTGTGCGGGACACAACAACCAGACCCCATCACAATCAAACAGACCCCCAAACTCCGCAGCCCTAAACAACTTCCCTCCCATCCTCACCCCACCAAGACGGCAACTATTGCAAGTATTGTAACTTAAAACAACAAACAATACTCCGAAAACAGAGAACCTCCGTATTGTAGCATTTATTATAGACAATATGTTCCCCTAAATTTCTGAAAAGTTATTTCCATCTTTACTTTTTCTATATTCTTACTGTGCATCCCACATTACATGTTTTAATACCTCACGTCTTATTGTATTCTCACTTGCATATACTTATGTTTTTCATTTAATCTTTTATGTTTTATAGCTTTATATTAACTTGTCCTAAAATGAAATAAATATATGATGTGCAAATTCCTTTTATCAAAATAAATGAGTAGCAAGGACTTCTTACAGTCATTTGTAAATAAAGGATAAAAATAAAACGTTAGCAATGAGCAACTTAGAAAGCTTTAGAAAAACCAACTCTTTCTGAAGGTTTTTTTTTTTTTTTTTTTTTTTTTTCATCAGTCTACTGACTGGTTTGATGCGGCTCGCCACGAATTCCTTTCCTGTGCTAACCTCTTCATCTCAGAGTAGCACTTGCAACCTACGTCCTCAATTATTTGCTTGACGTATTCCAATCTCTGTCTTACTCTACAGTTGTTGCCTTCTACAGCTCCCTCTAGTACCATGGAAGTCATTCCCTCACGTCTTAGCAGATGTCCTATCATCCTGTCCCTTCTCCTTATCTGTGTTTTCCACATATTCCTTTCCTCTCCGTTTCTGCGTAGAACCTCTTCATTCCTTACCGTATCAGTCCACCTGATTTTCAACATTCGTCTATAGCACCACATCTCAAATGCTTCGATTCTCTTTTGTTCCGGTTTTCCCACAGTCCATGTTTCACTACCATACAATGCTGTACTACAGACGTACATCCTCAGAAATTTCTTCCTCAAATTAAGGCCGGTATTTGATATTAGTAGACTTCGCATGGCCAGAAATGCCTTTTTTGCCATAGCAAGTCTGCTTCTGATGTCCTTGCTCCGTCCGTCATTGGTTATTTTACTGCCTAGGTGGCAGAATTCCTTAACTTGATTGACTTCGTGACCATCAATCCTGATGTTAAGTTTCTCGCCGTTCTCATTTCTACTACTTCTCATTACATTCGTCTTTCTCCGATTTACTCTCAAACCATACTGTGTACTCATTAGACTGTTCATTCCGTTCAGCACATCATTTAATTCTTCTTCACTCTCACTCAGGATAGCAATGTCATCAGCGGATCGTATCATTGATATCCTTTCACCTTGTATTTTAATTCCACTCCTGAACTTTTATTTCCATCATTGCTTCCTCGATGTACAGATTGAAGAGTAGGGGCGAAAGGCTACAACCTTGTCTTACACCCTTCTTAATACGAGCACTTCGTTCTTGATCGTCCACTCTTATTATTCCCTCTTGGTTGTTGTACATATTGTATATGACCCGTCTCTCCCTATAGCTTACCCCTACTTTTTTCAGAATCTCGAACAGCTTACACCATTTTATATTGTCGAACGCTTTTTCCAGGTCGACAAATCCTATGAAAGTGTCTTGATTTTTCTTTAGCCTTGCTTCCATTATTAGCCGTAACGTCAGAATTGCCTCTCTCGTCCCTTTAATTTTCCTAAAGCCAAACTGATCGTCACCTAGCGCATTCTCAATTTTCTTTTCCATTCTTATGTATATTATTCTTGTAAGCAGCTTCGATGCATGAGCTGTTAAGCTGATTGTGCGACAATTCTCACACTTGTCAGCTCTTGCCGTCTTCGCAATTGTGTGGATGATGCTTTTCCGAAAGGCAGATGGTATATCGCCAGACTCATATATTCTACACACCAACGTGAATAGTCGTTTTGTTGCTACTTCCCCCAATGATTTTAGAAATTCTGATGGAATGTTATCTATCCCTTCTGCCTTATTTGACCGTAAGTCCTCCAAAGCTCTTTTAAATTCCGATTCTAATACTGGATCCCCTATCTCTTCTAAATCGACTCCTGTTTCTTCTTCTATCACATCAGACAAATCTTCACCCTCATAGAGGCTTTCAATGTATTCTTTCCGCCTATTTGCTCTCTCCTAGCCGGCCGGTGTGGCCGTGCGGTTAAAAGCGCTTCAGTCTGAAACCGCGTGTCCGCTATGGTCGCAGGTTCGAATCCTGCTTCGGGCATGGATGTGTGTGATGTCCTTAGGTTAGTTAGGTTTAAGTAGTTCTAAGTTCTAGGGGACTGATGACCACAGAAGTTAAGTCCCATAGTGCTCAGAGCCATTTGAACCATTTTGCTCTCTCCTCTGCATTTAACAGTGGAATTCACGTTGCACTCTTAATGTTACTACCGTTGTTTTTAATGTCACCAAAGGTTGTTTTGACTTTCCTGTATGCTGAGTCTGTCCTTCCGACAATCATGTCTTTTTCGATGTCTTCACATTTTTCCTGCAGCCATTTCGTCTTAGCTTCCCCGCACTTCCTATTTATTTCATTCCTCAGCGACTTGTATTTCTGTATTCCTGTTTTTCCCGGAACGTGTTTGTACTTTCTTTTCTCATCAATCAACTGAAGTATTTCTTCTGTTACCCGTGGTTTCTTCGCAGCTACCTTCTTTGTACCTATGTTTTCCTTCCCAACTTCTGTGATGGCCCTTTTTAGAGATGTCCATTCCTCTTCAACTGTACTGCTTACTGCGCTATTCCTTATTGCTGTATCTATAGCGTTAGTGAACTTCAAACGTATCTCGTCATTCCTTAGTACTTCCGTATCCCACTTCTTTGCGTATTGATTCTTCCTGACTAATGTCTTGAACTTCAGCCTACTCTTCATCACTACTATACAGGGTGATTCAAAAAGAATACCACAACTTTAAAAATGTGTATTTAATGAAAGAAACATAATATAACCTTCTGTTATACGTCATTACAAAGAGTATTTAAAAAGGTTTTTTTTCACTCAAAAACAAGTTCAGAGATGTTCAATATGGCCCCTCCAGACACTTGAGCAATATCAACCCGATACTCCAACTCGTTCCACACTCTCTGTAGCATATCAGGCGTAACAGTTTGGATAGCTGCTGATATTTCTCGTTTCAAATCATCAATGGTGGCTGGGAGAGGTGGCCGAAAGACCATATCCTTAACATACCCCCATAAGAAAAAATCGCAGGGGGTAAGATCAGGGCTTCTTGGAGGCCGTCCAGAACTTTTCCCTTTGCACAAACACCCATTCTCTGTAAACTGTTTATACCAACGTTTAATACATCACCTATCAGGAGGTTTAACACCATACTTCGTTCGAAATGCACGCTGGACAACTGTCGTCGATTCACTTCTGCCGTACTCAATAACACAAAAAGCTTTCTGTTGAGAGGTCGCCATCTTAGCATCAACTGACGCTGACGCCTAGTCAACAGCGCCTCAAGTGAACAAATGTACAACTCAATGAAACTTTATAGTTCCCTTAATTCGCCGACAGATAGTGCTTAGCTCTGCCTTTTGTCGTTGCAGAGTTTTAAATTCCTAAAGTTGTGGTATTCTTTTTGAATCGCCCTGTATTGTGATCTGAGTCTATATCTGCTCCTGGGTACGCCTTACAATCCAGAATATGATTTCGGAATCTCTGTCTGACCATGATGTAATCTAATTGAAATCTTCCCGTATCTCCTGGTCTTTTCCAAGTATACCTCCTCCTCTTGTGATTCTTGAACAGGGTATTCGCTATTACTAGCTGAAACTTGTTACAGAACTCAATTAGTCTTTCTCCTCTTTCATTCCTTGTCCCAAGCCCATATTCTCCTGTAACCTTTTCTTCTACTCCTTCCCCTACAACTGCATTCCAGTCGCCCATGACTATTAGAATTTCGTCCCCCTTTACATACTGCATTACCCTTTCAATATCCTCATACACTTTCTCTATCTGTTCATCTTCAGCTTGCGACGTCGGCATGTATACCTGAACTATCGTTGTCGGTGTTGGTCTGCTATCGATTCTGATTAGAACAACCCGGTCACTGAACTGTTCACAGTAACACACCCTCTGCCCTACCTTCCTATTCATAACGAATCCTACACCTGTTATACCATTTTCTGCTGCTGTTGATATTACCCGATACTCATCTGACCAGAAATCCTTGTCTTCCTTCCACTTCACTTCACTGATCCCTACTATATCTAGATTGAGCCTCTGCATTTCCCTTTTCAGATTTTCTAGTTTCCCTACCACGTTCAAGCTTCTGACATTTCACGCCCCGACTCGTAGAACGTTATCCTTTCGTTGATTATTCAATCTTTTTCTCATGGTAACCTCCCCCTTGGCAGTCCCCTCCCGGAGATCCGAATGGGGGACTATTCCGGAATCTTTTGCCAATGGAGAGATCATCATGACACTTCTTCAATTACAGGCCACATGTCCTGTGGATACACGTTACGTGTCTTTAATGCAGTGGTTTCCATTGGCTTCTGCATCCTCATGTCGTTGATCATTGCTGATTCTTCCGCCTTTAGGGGCAATTTCCCACCCCTCTATCCGCCTCTCCACCCTCTTTGACAAGGCCGTTGGCAGAATGAGGCTGACTTCTTATGCCTGAAGTCTTCGGCCGCCAATGCTGATTATTTATCAAAATTTAGGCAGTGATGGGGATCGAACTCGGGACCGAAGACCCTTTGATTATGAATCAAAGACGCTACCCCTAGACCACGGGTCAGACCTTGAAGGTTACAGAACCGAAAAATCTAAAAGGAAGTGCACATCCCCGCACAACTTCTGGACCTCGCTACACTCTTCAGGAGCTCTTTCTCGCGGAACATTCTTCGGATTACTACGCATCGCACGGATTTTTGGACGTGGCCATCAACACGAACGTTGATGAAATCTTCTTGGGCTTCCATCCGGGTAGCTGCGTCGAAAATGCGCGACGTTTCGATGAGTGTCATTCTCATCATCTCCTGGCGAAGATGATGGGAATGACATCCATCGAAACGTCGCGCATTTTCGACGCAGCTACCCGGATGGAAGTCCGAGAAGATTTCATCAGCAGTATACACCGGGAAAGCCTACATTCACATAACACGAACGTTTCTTCGGATTCTGCTTCGGACTGCCTGTACTTCCCAGTATGCACTGAACCTGTGATGTTGAACAAACTTGTTGCTGAACTGACGCGAGATTTTGCATTGTGTACAAAGTACATCTGTTTACAAATAGGGAAAGTGTCAACCGTTAACCCGGGTATTATTTACCGAATGCTAAATGGTCATCTATGCAGTATGGAATTCCCTGAGAGTTCTACCAGTTTGCCCGAAGTGGAACTGAAAGACACCATTATTGCACTGATTTGTGACAGCGTGAATAGACATTCGACCATAATAGAACAAGATAATGGTCTACAGTTTGATGGCTGAACTCCATGATATAGCAATGATTGACAGTGATTGTATATCTGATTGTAAAACACATGAGCAGTACTTTCTTCAGAAACTAAATTAAATTTCGATTATAAGAAGTCTGCAGTTGAATTTTGAAAAAACGGAAAGAAGGGAAAAAGGTCCCTTTCATCTATGCAGCATAAATATCACAAAGTTATGTCAATGAAACATCTAGGAAAAATATTTTTTTCGTGATGGCGCACAAAGTGATAAGATAATGATAGTACACTACTGAACTTTACAAGAAGTAGTGTAGGCTATGGACCATCGACTGTTTATCCAAGATACCGACATTCGAAAGTGGGCCTTGCAAATGAGCAGGGACGTAAAGTTACACAATTTCAATGCATGCCCCAAATGGCTACTGAATTTTGAAAAGGTGCGCGGAATTTTATCTCGGAAAACAAAGTTTATAAGTAGACACTGTATAAATGATGAAAATGATCTCGACGAAGTCATTTTACGACTTTTAGCGCTAGTTAAGGAGTACAACAGCGTATTGGGAGCTGAAAATTTGTACAACTTCGAACAGACCGGATTCAACCTGGAGTTCCATTCTATACGTACTTTTTTCCAAAATGGTGTAAAGAAAATTGAATTCATACCGCAGCCATTGTAATCAGTTACAGTCAAACGATTCAGCCATGCAGTCTCTGAAACTAGCAAACTGTTTACCAGCCTATTCATAGTTTTAAAAGAAACTAATGGAGAGTTTTCACAGAGAAGTAGAGAACTTCTTTTTGAAGCCAAAAATGTTCTTGTGACGCCTGACCATGTCAGATGATTCTTGACAGAAGTTTTCTTTCCCAGTGCAGGAGAAAAATCTGTATTATCGTTAGATTCCTGGGGCGGTCAGTGCGAAAGAACTGTTGTGAATGTCGTAACTGAGGACGAGGAACTTGTTCTTCTGGTGGTTCCAAAAAGCTCAACGGGGCAAGTTCAGCAGTTGGACGTATACGGCTTTCGATGTTGGAAGAACTTTGTGACAAGATTCTCAGATTTAGTTCTGCTGCATGATTATTATGTCAATCTCTATTTGAAAAACAATATGATGAAGCTGCTGCCACTAGTGCATTGGCAGTTCTCTTCGTCGAGGTGTTCCAATGTACTGAAATATGACTGGCACAAATCAGTTTTAAGCATTTATTTACCGATTATCATTACTGTAAAGATTTTATATCATAATAATTGGTTATCATTATTTTCTGTTAAGAAAATACACGTATGTGAACCGGTAACTAAAAAAAAAAAAAACAAAAGAAGTATGAACTGAAAAAGTAAAATAACAGTTTCCATAATACAACAAATAACTAGAATAATAATGAACGTTTATATATTTTAATTAGGTGTGTTGCACATACTCCAACAGCACATTCTGTACAACTTATTTTCCAAAACTGGTATTACAGAAACTATCTTCATCACACATGAATGTATGTGGAATGTGCATTTCTTTAATTTATGTTGTAATAAAAGTTTCCATTTCGCAAAATTCATTAACGATGTAGGAGTGATTTGTAATTTTATGATTTTTCAAAAGTTAATTATACAGTTTTCAAGAACGTAAGTTACACTTCAACTTTATATAAAAGTGTTTTATGTTTCATGGTTTCGAAGCTATTTCCTCTAAACCCAATACACCAAATTACTTTTCGGCATTTGTTTTACCCCTTAAAAGTGAAGCTGGGCAAAAACAAAAATACTTATTCCTTTATTTTGCTCCCTACAAACACCTACCAAATTTCATCAAGATCGTTCATTGACTCTAGGGAATATTCCTTGTGAGTGTAACGATATTGCCGGCCGGGGTGGCCGAGCGGTTCTAGGCGCTACAGTCTGGAACCGCGCGACCGCTGCGGCCGCAGGTTCGAATCCTGCCTCGGGCATGGATGTGTGTGATGTCTTTAGGTTAGTTAGGTTTAAGTTGTTCTAGGGGACTGATGATCTCAGATGTTACGTCCCATAGTGCTCAGAGCCATTTGAACCATTTTGTAACGATATTCCTGTCTCCTGCTGGCATAGTGAGCATGCATAACATCGCATGTTTAAGTTTGATATCATAATGTAGAACTAAACTATGTTTTCTACATAATTACAAACTTTTAAAAATTCCACCGAGTACAGCATCTTGCATGAATAGATATACCTTATCCCTGATGGCTGGGAATACAAGTTCTCAGTTGTAAAACTCAATGTAGATCTCACAACACAAAGAAGCCTCGAAAGACAGTCTAGAACGCTTCAAAAATGATTTCTAAGTAATTGTCCCTGTAACCGCCCTGTTAAATTGTTAGAATCTTAGTCAGAAATGTCGCGTAATAAATGTTTCGCTTGAAGCGCCGTTGTGACGCAGGCAAAGGCCAATTGTGGAAACTAAGCCACTGAATATTAAAAGCAACGTTATTAAAGAATACACCCGACTGATTACACACAATAAGAGAGCACGTACATTCAAGAATGAGTGGTTCAAAATAAGAATTAATACTGTAAGAGGAATGGGTCATAAGTATAGATAGATCGGTACACACTCAGTTGTATGCGAACATACGATCGGTATAGAGGCACGTACATTCTATCATTCCCCGTGGCCTGGGTAAAAAGAATTGTGGTTAAAATGCATTTATTCATCTAAGAAAGAAAATAATCGGACTTCGTAAGTAAATGAAAAGAAAGATTGCAGGCGAGGTAAATGACCTATATATTGTAATTGACATTGGCAGCCACGAAGGGAAAGAGATGAACGCATTCAGTACCTCTATTGTTGAGCAGGGCCGTCGTGAACATCGTCGCCACCATCTAAATTCTCCATACTAAATTAAAATAATAATAATCTTCCAGAGTTACAGGAGCTGGGATTCATAGTATCGAAAGTGAGAAAATCGTTCTGTTTCGAAAGTTGCTTTCATTATTTAGCACAATTTCACTAGTAACTACACAGCCTGTCTTATCACCAGGACATGAGAACAACGAAAGATAACTATTACTAAACCTAATAAACGAAGAGCGTAAATCTTCTTTTGTCCATCACTGTTAAATACTTCTCAAATGAATCTTTGGCGTTAGAGTCGAAAAATTATCTGTACATTTATCAATAAGAAAAAACTATTAACTTCCTTTATAACTCCTATAATCGTAAACATCATAGACCGAACAAATGTCCAGACTAAAAGGAGACCTGGCAGATTGTTGATCAGAGAGCTGCTTATAGCTTGTGAGGTCAAGTTACTAACGGTGCATCCCAAAACTGCTGTACCGCTCCCTTTGATACCGCATACAGTTCAGTGCTACAGAATTACTGAAAATTATTGAAATCTGAATATGGGTGTCCACATATCTGCAAACAGCAAGCACTTCACAATCAAATCAGTGAACACCTCAATCCCGCACTCGAAGTTTCCCAGCAGATATCATGTTAACAATCCCAAGCTTTATCTTCACAGCGTCGACTGTATGACATTTGGTATATACTGTTTCTGAGCTCAGCTAATGCAGCACAGAAAAAAAATTTATAAACTAGTAACGAACAAATGAGGCAAGGTAACTGAGCTCTATTCTGGTACCTGAGATAAACTGAAATAATTCTTTGAACAACTGATGTCAGTTTGAATATAATTAACAATCGATTTATGACCACTGATACAATGAGTGCCAGTTTATGTGCTGATTTTCATGGAAAGCTACACCATGAGTTATCTGAAGCTTCAAATTATTATTTACATATGATATTAATGTTGTCCTTTGCAGTTACCATGCGCTACAAGCTTCCTGGCAAATTAAAACAATGTATCAGACAGGGAATCCAACACGGAACTTTACTTTTTGTGGACAAAGTGTTGCTGGTTTTCTTTTCCTTTGCCGGGACTCAAATCCAAGACTCCCACTTACTGTTCTTCCTACCAACTTTTTTCTGTGTATTTATTTTTTAATCCAAATTAAATAAGAACAGATTGACGTTCCAATATTTACATAAATTTGTTGTTTTAGTTAAATAGTATTTAGCAGCCTTCTTTTCTAAACTCACTACAAAATGAAATATTAACTTGGGTAAACAAAACAATACAAACACACCCTCAAGCGGCCCAAGGACTCTTCTTTTTTTCTAGCCGTCATAGTCCGGTGTATTCTTTTATTTCAGAAACAAAAAATAACTAGCCATGAAGAGACGTTATACGGAGTATACAATCTTTGTTTGTGATCCTTTCTTCTAACTTGTTTTTCATGATTAGAAAATGGCCACAATAGCCGAGCTTACGCACAAAAAAAAAAAAAAAAAAAAAAAAAAAAAAAAAAAAAAAAAAAAAAAAAAAAAAAAAAAAAAAAGAATCAGGCTGCTGTTGCAAAGTCATCCGTGAATTAAACACTTGTAAGGAAAAATGCTGAGAAGATGAAAAGAAAAAGGAAGATAAGGACGGTAGGAAGACTTGCATCGCCATGCTCCACTCGTCTCGCCGTTAGAACAACGGTCTGGCAGCGCGCGACCGCCACGGTCACAGGTTCGAATCCTGCCTCGGGCATGGATGTGTGTGATGTCCTTAGGTTAGTTAGGTTTAAGTAGTTCTAAGTTCTAGGGGACTGATGACCGTAGATGTTAAGTTCCATAGTACTCAGAGCCATTTGAGCAATTTAGAACAACGGCCGTTCTATCGTCGGTGGGGAGAGGGGGTGTTTCCTGCCTTTGTGGCGCGTTTCGTCTCGATTCCACCTCCTGGGAGGGTTCTAAGGAGTTCATGAAAGTGGCTCGATAGTATCGATGCCGGCGCAAGGTGTGGCGTTGTACATGGACACGTGCCCAGAAGTTCTCCGGATCTACGATGTGATGGCGTGCCACTTAGACGACGGAAAGTAAGGCGCATCAGGATGTATCGGCATGGTAGGAGAGACGTGTTAGGGGGCACTCGAAGGTAGAAAACCACAATTTTCTATACAAGGCTCCAGACGGCTGCTGGAGCCCCATACTCGAAACTGCGTAAATCCGTATCTTCGACATCGCAATTGAGGAACAGGGGTGAGTCCACCAGCGCGATGCGGTGCGGTTCCTGCCTTGTAGTATATTTGCTATTGACGAGAAAGTACCACGTCACAGTGATGTCAGTGTTGTTGTATGGTTGTTGGCTCGTTTCCTAAACTATAGGTCATGAAAACTGGGGTGACGTGCTTCGGCGGGGCTTCGGGGTAGGGACGCTCAGAGAAGGCGGTAGATGCGTAGGTATTCGTCTTCCAGCCTGGGGAGCGTGTTGCATATGTAACAGTATTCCAAAAGGAAAACTCCGATCAGTGGCATTTGAAGTAGTTTATGTACCAATGACGTTGGCAGGCGTCTCGAAATAAGTCATATTCGGCGGTCAACATTCCAGTGAAACTAATATCCTCGCTTTTCCACAACCGGAGGGTAGTATTGGTGTAAAGTCACGTGGTACTAGCTCTTACGTCAGCAAGCGTGAGGCCACCATCCCACTTCGGTAAGGTAAGGGCATCATACTCGAATATGAAGATATGGCCGCAACATATAAAATACCCGAAGGCTGCTTATAGTCTGGCAGCCATTGTCGCAGTGATGGGCAGAATCTGGGCCATGTGGGGTATCCGGGCTGCCAGGTGTGTACTGACAAAGGTGATCCTCTGGCACATTTTCAGCAGGCGTAGTAAGTGGCTCTGTATGTTCGCCCGCACGCGTTGAAGTAGTGCCCGAAAATCGATCATCGAGGCACGGCGAAGCTCTCGCGTGCACACCACTCGGAGAGAGCGGAGGATGTCCACCAGCTCAAAGAGAGCCACGCTATCTGTGACCCTGACTTACTGGGCGTTCGATCCGTATATATTCTCTGAGTCTTCTAATGACGAGAAGCCTGGACATCGCCCCTTGAAGGAGGTGCATGATCACACCTCCGTGAACGTCGGCGATATCACTATCCAGTCCGTCACTGCGTTGAGTAATGCTTGACTCACACGATCAAACATTTGATTGAAATCGATGGAAATAGAAACGCGTGTCAGTCGGAATTGTGTTGCCACAGCGATCACTGAAGGCAGTCTTGATGTTATTATCGCCAACTAAGGAAGTTTGTTCACGGGACACAACTTATCGGAACATTTGTTTGTGTCGCATTGCTAGAACTCTCGTGGAAATTTTGAAGTCGCAATTTAGTAACGTGATTGGCTAGTAACTACCAAGCCGTGTTCCTCATGCAAGTTTCGGGAAAGGTATGAGTAAGCCTTCTATGGGCGTTGGTGTCTTGAGTGGTGCGCCACACAAAGTTTGCAGTACGAGACCGATTCAGTGATGCTTTGGCCACAGCTCGAAGGATATAGTTGGTGGTCACTTCCACAGTAAGGAGTGTTACCGCAGCGGCGTCCAGTTTATGATGGATCTCCTGGGGAACCTCAACAATAGCCTCTGCACCGGTCGGTACTTCTTGATAGTGGTGTCTCTCGTCCGTCATGAAGGCATCGGCGACGGGATCTTGCGATGTCAGCCGTCGTCCATCAGGTAGGTCTGAAGTTGACAATAAAGCCTGTTGACGTCGACAAACATTTTGAGGATATGACGCATATAAGGTTCTTCACCACTAATCCTGTTTTTGCCGCGTGGTTGTATGATGTCTCCTTCCAGAGAGCACCTGGTCAAGTTTAAAATTTCTGCCTTGATGCGTTGATGTTCTTTTTGACGGCCCAGGGGACGGGGGACGGGGGACGGGGGACGGTCCATGAGGTCGCATTGAGCAATATAGTAGAAATCTGTTGTGAGGTGGTTCCACCAGGCTTTGGCTCTGCCATATTGTGTCAAGATGCGGCGGATGGCCGGTTTGGCGCACAGTATCCACCACTGCAGTGTGGCCTCGTACCGCATGATGCGTTTGACACAAGCATATCAAGCTTCTGCGACCCGTTGTCGACATTCGGGGTCTCGCAATAGCGCAGTGTCCAGTTTTCAGGGTCCTGCGCTGCACCATATAGAGTGTCTGCTCTGCGCCATGTAGACTGTCTATAAAGGTCGATGGTACAGATGTAGATTTCATATTCCGAAAAGACAGATGGTCAATGTTCCGCGTGGAGAAGATAGAATGTGTCAGACATACATATTTTATCGAGCCGGCCGGCGCAGTGTCTCGTGATGTGTGACGCCCCGGGCGATCACTGTGTACCACTCTCCGTCTTCAAGTGCCGATGAGACGAAGGTGGCGGACAAAAAAGCCAAGTTCTGGGCATGTGGTGAAATGTGGTTATTCGCATGTACGCTCAAAATCGCAATTGAGATTTCCGACCACAATGAGGTGATTCTATTTCCGAGAAATAAAGGCGTGATAACCTTTGCATGGACCTAGGAGCTATCCCATAGGGCGTGTAGTTTTATGATTCTGATTCCCTCACATGTCAGGTAGATTTGCGACATTAGAAACTGCAAGCCCTTCTCGGAGGAGGGTGGTCCTCCACGAGTATTCCATATCCACAATCGTATCCATGTGACCAAGATCAAGTTGCTGTCCTCAGTTCTTGTAGAAGGGCTATGTCGATGTCCGCTGCACCTGTCGTGTTGTGCAGTACTTGAAGCTTAAAGTGGTAGCCGATATTATTGGGTATGCCTGGTGGGGGATCCGTGCTGACGATATGCTCATAGCTGCTGAACTTTGAGGTGGAGGATTGTGGAAGCCCATAGGGCAGGAGTCGTTGCGGGATAATCTCTCATTTTAGTGTCAGTGTAATGGAGGAACAAATCTCAGTTCCGCATCAGGTTGGAGTGGCAAATCCCCATCATCTGGGCCGGCCGGAGTGGCCGAGCGGTTCTAGGCGCTACAGTCTGGAACCGCGCGACCGCTACGGTCGTAGGTTCGAATCCTGCCTCGGGCATGGATGTGTGTGATGTCCTTAGGTTAGTTAGGTTTAAGTAGTTCTACGTTCTAGGGGACTGATGACCTCAGAAGTTAAGTCAGAGCTCAGAGCCATTTGAACCCATCATCTGCCCATAACAACGGTTCGTAGGTTTCAACATTGGCGAGAGGTGGCGGCGCTGGCCGAGTCGGCGCAATCCCTTCGGCGACGACGGGCGTGCTATTTCTACGGCTCCCGGGCGTGGTTCTTGCTCACAATTTCTGGTGCAAGAATGTCATTCTTGGGGAGAATGCGTCTCCCTGGCAGCAGAAGATTTCGTGTATGAATTCAGATTTTTGCGGCACCTCTTCGTCTTGCGAAGTTGACTCAGTGGTCGATTCTGATGTCTTGTGCGTTTCCTGCGCCGTTAGGGCTACTTTTCCTTCCGGCAATGTGTCTCGATATCTTAGGAAGAAAGTGACTCCCGTCGTTCCGGTAAAAAAGCCGCTGCTGGGATAATGCGGTCTTCAGTCTCCATAAGACCCTCACGAGTATGCTTGTGATCTTCGAGTGTGGGTGGGTCCGGTTGGAAGTTATGTTAACGGGCAGCATTGTCGGTGGCAACCTGCTGTGACGCCTTCGGCTGTGTCAGTCCTGGGAGAACGTTATGAACAGCGCCTTCTGAGGGGTGGTCGTGCGGTGCCAACACGTAGGTGATTGGAAATTCAGTTGTGGTTCGGTCGGCTTTCGTGTCGTCGTACCGTAGTTGTGTGATGCGGCGTTCCAGGCATGCATTGCGGACGTCGCCCTCTTTGCCATAACCAAAAACATGTTCGGGGTTGACCGTCGTAACTCATCACTGATCGGCAGCAGCCAACTAAAATGTACCCGTGTTTCGGCTACACGTTTGTATACTCTTCTGTAAGGGCTTAGCTCCGCGATGACTTCTTCCTGTACCTCGAAAGGCAGTTCGAGAACACGGATCGTTCGAAGCCCAAGTTCGGCATGGCCCACAACCATAGGCCCGATGTAGTCGTCGGGGTGTCGAAATTTGAGTAATTGTCGCGTCCGTTGGATAATCTCGTTGCAGGCAACGTCGGAAGTCATCTGAACATAAATGACGCTGCTGACCATCGATAGGTCAACGACGATGAGATCATCACAAGGAATCTTGACATCATCACGTAAGAGTTGGCCATGACAGTTTGTTCGACTTAGAGGCGCTGTGACGCGGAAGTAAACAAACACCACGCGTGCGGCGGCGGGGACGGCTGTGAGCGATCCGCACTGCTGAACTGCCAGAGGCGGATGCTGGTTAAGCTACCCACGCGTGACTCACAACCCGTCCTCGAAACTACACATCGAGCAGTACCTCTTTTCTACTATCCAAAGTTAACAGACGTTCTCCTGCATATTTTCTGGGACTGACACTCCAGGAAACAAATTGGCCTTATGCGAGTGAGACTCACCTTCGTACAAATTTAATTAGGTGTGTACACAGTTCTGGGGTCGGGGAACCGGAATTCTCGACGATTTTTGCTTGTTATCGATACTGATACCGGCAAGATGTATGTGCAACAATTCCAAGACTTTCGAGAATACTTTAATTTTAACTTTGAAGTAGGATAACAAATGACAAACTAAATATTTTTTTGGTGTGATATAATTTCAAATGAAGACTTTTTGGATTTTTTCCTTTACTAGGACTGTTAAGGCTTGTTTCTTGCCACAGTTCATGATTCTAGGTCAATGGGAAGTAGCCTATACCTTTTAATGAGTTTGCGAGTGTCAGAAAATGTGACACAAATGGCCGTATGTTTTGACTGTATTTACTTAGAAGGTTACATTTAGTACACCGCCAGGGAACCATAGACCTTAGTACATCACTTAAATTTGAACTTGATACGTCTACTCGTTCCTGAGGTAAAAGGTTTTAACAGTCGTATAACTAGACGGATATACAAACACACGGACAACAAAGTATTCCTTTAAATGTTTCGTTTTCACCGATTGAGTCACGGAACTTTAAATATGATACTACGGAGAAATGGCTTAGCCACAGTCTACAAGACCTGATCCAGAATTAACGTTACACTCTGCAGCAGCGTGTGCACCGTTGTGCAACAATTACTTGAAAAAGTAATACATACCTATTTGGCAGAACAACGCAGAACTAGATGTCACCTTGAGCTTTTTCCGTAATAGTGGTACATGACCAGAAATTTCTTTCTGGAACATGGACAAACTGAGTTGTTCTCGCCCGATGGCTCGATCCAGCTGGTTCTCACCTTGCACTGTATACTGCTACTACTGCTTCCCACCAATGTCTTCAGCTTCCTACCTGTCAATTAAGACATCTGTCCCCTCTGGCTATGTTTGTTAATGTGGAAACGCTGAACTGCAACGTGCCGTGAATCGGACTCCAAGACACCCTGTAAGTATTTCTGTATAACCCGCCGGGTAAGTCCGCTCAGAGATGAAAGCTCAGAGGTAAGGCAAGGGCGTAGCACTTCCAATAAAATCATGCCTAGTAAAGCACAGTGCCAACGGCCTTGCCGCAGTAGTAACACCGGTTCCAATTGAGGAACTACTTGACTGAGAAGTAGCAGCTGCAAAACCGACAGCGACCGGGAGAGGGATGTGCTGACTACATGCCTCTCTATACCTGCATCCAGTGAAGCCTAATGGCTGAGGATGACTCGGTGGTCGGTCGGTACCTTTGATCCATTCGCAACCTGTTCAGAGCCAGTGGTTGTAAGGCACAGCAGTGTTCAAACAACCTTTTAGATGGTGACAGATTTACCTTATTTTCTGGTAATTGGTTAAATTGCTGGAAATGTTTTATGGCGTAGACATTCTACAACTTGTGCTACATGGCATACAACATTGGCTACGTATTATAATTTACAAGTACTGAAAATAGTTATAACACTGTAGCTGAATTACGTACATTTGGGAGAGCTATCGTAATTTAGCATACATTGGAAAGACTGGGTTTGGGATGAAAATGAAAATAAGTAATAATGTACCACTAAATAGTTTAGACAAATATTATATTGATGTTCATTAATGAATACAAAAATTTGTACAAAATGAGGATGAGCAGTTGGTTGGTTGGTCCATGTCAGTCCTTAACCATGGTAGGCGCCACCATAGGCCAGGGCGGGAGCGTAGGCAGCCCTAGCGATGGGGGCGGCGTAGGCAGCCCTGGCGATGGGTGCAGCGTAAGCCCTGGCGGGGGCGGCGACGGCCACGGGGGCGTGGGCGACGGCCACGGGGGCGGCAACGGCGGGGTGGGCGCCGGCCTCCTTGTGCACGACGGCGTTGAAGCCGTTGACGGGGTCAGCCGTGTAGTCCACGGTGCGGATGGAGCCGTCGGGTTCGGCCAGGCTGTAGCTGCCCTGGACGACGTCTCCGCTGCGGCTCTCGTGCTGGGTCTTGGAGTCACCAGTGTGGGCGTCCTGGACGTTGTAGGCGAAGCTGTACTCGGGGTGCGGGTCGTACTCCACGGCGGCGGGGGCGGCAGCGACAGCTGGGGCGTAGGCCCTGGCGACGGGGGCGGCGTAAGCCCTAGCGACGGGGGCGGCGTAACGGGCAACGGGGGCGGCGTAGGCGGGGGCGGCGTATCCTCGGGCAGCCAGAGGTGCGCCAGGGGCGTAGACGGCGGGGGCGCCCAGGTAGCCGGCGCTTGCCACGGCCACCACCACGGACAGGACGATCAACTGCCGGAGAAAGAGAACACTGTTAACATTCCCGCTCTGACATCTCAGTCCCAGATAAAAAGTGCTCCCTCTTTTGTGTTGAACGTATTTTCCAGTTTTCGTATGGCCCTGTAGAAGGTGTCTGCAATATTCCTAAGTGGGACTCTGAAGTCAAGAAAAATTTGGCAAAAATAAAGTGGAGATTTTCTACTGTATGAAGAGTCCATTGAAAGCAAAAGAACTAACGCAGGGACATGTCTCTTTGATAGGCGCTAGTGACCAGTAGAGCGTGTGCTTTAGATGTAATTCTATGGAATATTTAATTGCATCTGCATCCGTTGGACTAATATATTATATCATTCTAAAGTGTTTTCTTTTTTTTTTTTCCGAGGCGTGCTCTACCAACGAGGTGGTAGGTCCGCAACTCTTCAGTGTTGAGGAAATTGGATATTTTTTTTTATTCGTCTGTCGGGGTTGCACTGATATAAAATTCAGCTGTAGTGGTTATCAGTTTGACGCTGACACACCCACTCTCAAACCACACACCTTGCTATTAACCGCTATTATTCATACAATATGTGTATAGTGCCAAAAGCCACAAACTACCTCTGTACAGGAAAGTATACAGTGGGGAACAAACACCCTCATCAATGATCTTAGCCTATTGTTCGTTAAATTTTCCTCTACCTTCTCCCTCTGTTATATATATATATATATATATATATATATATATATATATATATATATATATATATATATATATATATCCCTCTCTCCCCCCCCCCTTTTTTTTTTTTTTTTTGCACGAAAGGAAGTCCAGGTGGCTAACACTGCTTGTCAAAGGCGCGCAAATGGCAATGCAACGCACTATATTAATGTATTCCAATTCCAAAAGTATCTGAGATATCTCAGCATAATGTAGTAATTATTGTTTCTTGAGAACAGCGCGAATGCCCATTGTTTCTTTGATAATTGTCCTAACTCACGTAGCCTAAAAATTAGACATGGAGGAACCTGGAATAATGTTTTGACCCACGATGTTTTAACAGACGATCTCATTATTGTGTTACGAAAATCAACAAAAAAAATTGCCGTGTAAGACACGTCTGTCGTTCATTACCGGCAATTGTGTTCAATCCTTCGTCGTTATACGTGATTTCTTGGCCCTCGTTTACGAGTATACGAGAGGTGAAAGTAAGTTCAAATTAATGCTTGGCAAAGCCGTCGCCACGGCGCCCGGTAAACACGAGAGTGCGCTGCTGCCGGCTGCCTCACCTTGCACGCCATGCTGCTGCTGTTGCTGCTACGTTCCGCTACTGTGTGCCTGCTTGGGCGGCGGCCACTGATTATATAGCCACAGCCGGAGCCACCTGGTCCCCCCGCGGCGCAAAACTTTTGCCATTCACCGCGGAAAACTTGACCCCTGTCGCGCTTGTCGCGTGCATACTTTCTACATTGCAAAAGTCAGTGGCGAGTGTCAGGAGACATAAGGAAAGTACAGATTGGCTTTAATGTTTACTTCTTAAGAGTAGATTTTAAAAAAATAATTTTACTCTCAGTTTCACTTTTGACATTATATGCGTTGATACGTTATTGCAAACGTTAGTGCAAAGGAACACAGATTACATGGTGGGTCTGAAAACTTAAGTGAATTGTCTCAGGTAATAAAGGAAACAAAAGTTACAAACAAAATACTTTTACTGGTCTTGAAAAGCAATCACCATTAGCTGCACAGTTCTGACATTTGCCACAAGGCTCTTTCAAACCGACAGCAAATGCATCTTCTGGAGTCGCCCGAAGCACTGTGGCCCCGTGTTGTTGGATATCCGCATCAGTGCAGGAGATGACACCTAGTGTGTCAGTATGTTCCGTAGACCATGCGACAGTCAATGCATGGTCTGACACAAGGAAAATTACGCTGTTCTCACGTACGTATTCCATATCCTTAAACAATAAGAGGAACTTGGCAGAACAGAAAGAGCTGTGTATAAAAAGTGGACTCATTTGTCTAAATAAATTCCCATTGCTTAGATTACTGCGGTCTTTCGTTTCAGCACCATTGCAGTGTTATGTAAGGAAATGGAGAGATAAACAGTGGTCATTGATAGGTGCAATTATTCTCTTATTTTGCACATTCTTCTAATGTCATTAATAAAGGAATATGAAATATTTCACAATATAGGTATGGGATTCCAAAGTAGTGTAAAATCTCTTTCGGTGTGACTCCCGTTTGCGAACGTCCTTGCCGCAGTGGTAACGCTGGTTCCCGTCAGATCACCGAAGTTAAGCGCCGTCGGGCTGGCCTAGCTCTTGGGTGGGTGACCATCAGATCTGCCAAGCGCTGTTGGCAAGCGGGGTGAACTCAGCCCTTGTGAGGCAAACTGAGGAGCTACTTGATTGAGAAGTAGCGGCTCCGGTCTCGTAAACTGACATACGGCCGTGAGAGCGGTGTGCTGGCCACATGTCCCTCCGTATCCGCATCCAGTGACGTCTGTGTGCTAAGGATGACACGGCGGCCGGTCAGTGCCGCTGAGCCTTCATGGCTTGTTCGGGCGTAGTTTAGTTTTAGTGACTCGCGTTACTGATGGGGGTGGAAAAGTTGTTGATTGCTTAGTGAGAGAAAAATTATTTAATAATTCTGAAAATCAGATACACACCCAATTTGAGGATGATTCTCGATAGAATCGTTAGTCGCAGCACTCAAAATGGATTTACATTAGCGAAAGAGGTACGAACGGGTTATATCCTAGTGCCATATTTCATAATTATTGTTATATTTACGATCTACAAAAAAATTACACGTCTCTGGGGTGGGGTTGTTTGAGGGAAGGGACCCACCAGCGAGGTCATTGGTCTCATCGGATTAGGGAAGGATGGGGAAGTACGCCGGCCGTGCCCTTTCAAAGCAGCCATCCCCGCATTTGCCTGGAGTGATTTAGGGAAATCACGGAAAACCTAAATCAGGATGGCCGGTCGCAGGATTGCACCGTCGACCTCCCGAATGCGAGTCCAGTGTGCTAACCACTGCGCCACCTCACTCGCTAAACACCTGTCACGCTTTAGAGTGCTATGCAGGAGGCAGAGGGCTTCTCTAATGAGGTGACCTGGAAAAAACTATTAGTCCTTTTACGTTTTGATCGTGGAATCGAAAAGTTAAAGACTGCAAGCTCTTAAAAACGGAGAGAATTATACTCGCTTAATTTTTACGTACTGCGCAAGAGGCCATTTTGACACTCCCCAAGGCTTCCAGGAACTAATCCGTTTTCATTTGAAACAACCCCATAGAAAAATTTTACATGACTGTGCTTAAACTGACACACAATATTTTTTAGCGCAACGCAATCTAACTTTCAATAATCCATACAAGAGAATGACCCTGACTAAATTAAGCTATACGTTTCACAAATCTCTTACCTCACAAAAATCTTCGTTACTCGAACTACTGCAATACAGCGAGTCCCACTACTGCCATCTAAATAAAAGATTCAAACTACTGATGGCACTAACTACTGATAGGCATAATTAGCAAAAGAAAGATTTTGATAGAGAACAAACAATGTATTTACCTTAATAGTGTTCAAAAGTCATAATATATATATATATATCAGTCCATGATATCCAATATTACAAATTTACTCTTTCTGATGGACACACGTCCAGATCGTCCGCTCTCAAAATTCCGCCATCTCTCTCCCCACATCCACCACTGCTGGCGGCTCACCTCCAACTGCGCAAAGCTACGTGCAGTTAACATCCAGCTGCCCAACACTACAACAGCAATTATCCAACAATGCAGACAGGCCACAGACTTCACACAGCACAACCAGTGATTTTCATACAGAGCGCTACGTGGCGTTACCAACATAGAAACCTAAACAGCCTACTTACACATTTACCTCCTTTTACGACCTTGAAGAAGGACTCATAGGACAATATTAGTCACTGGAAAAGTTCTATTCAACGCTAAAAAGTAAATATGCCCGGATGTGACAAAACAAGATTAGCATTAGCATATCTACTGTTTTTCTACAGAGACTGTAATATTCCATCTGGCACCGAAATTATTTAGTGTTAATCTTCACTGCTCCCTTGGGCGAAGTCTGTGCAATCGACTCACACAGCTGGGCCCAGTTCACAAAATGTTTGTCACATACTATCTTTCGTTTGTGCCAAACTGTTTTAAAATCTTAGTATTCATTGTTGTCCATGTTGCTTTCAGGTTTCGTTACCTCGTTTGTGGTACTTTGAAATATCAATTTTTACAGTAACATCAAATGCTCTGGCGTTCTGTTCTTTAATCCGTAGTAAAGCTCACAATACTGTCTTTACACACAAAAATTCATTCCAAGTCATCTAACTACATTGCATAACTTATCTCTCATCACGTTAGCTTCATACAAGGTGATTTCTGTCTTTGTACATATTTTATTCGTTCATATTTCAATAAAACAACAAAACAAGTATTTTTCAGTGATTTCAGTGATCTGGTGATCCCAAAAGGCACGACGGGACAAATACAGCAGTTGGCGCATACGGCTTTCAATGTTGAAAGGACTTTGTGAAAAGATTTTGAGATCTACGAGGGTAGTTCAGTAAGTAATGCAACACTTTTTTTTCTGAAACAGGTGTTGTTTTATTCAGCATTGAAATACACCAGGTTATTCCCCAATCTTCTAGCTACACAACACTATTTTTCAACGTAATCTCCATTCAATGCTACGGCCTTACGCTACCTTGAAATGAGGGCCTGTATGCCTGCACGGTACCATTCCACTGGTCGATGTCGGAGCCAACGTCGTACTGCATCAATAACTTCTTCATCATCCGCGTAGTGCCTCCCACGGATTGCGTCCTTCATTGGGCCAAACATATGGAAATCCGACGGTGCGAGATCGGGGCTGTAGGGTGCATGAGGAAGAACAGTCCACTGAAGTTTTGTGAGCTCCTCTCGGGTGCGAAGACTTGTGTGAGGTCTTGCGTTGTCATGAAGAAGGAGAAGTTCGTTCAGATTTTTGTGCCTACGAACACGCTGAAGTCGTTTCTTCAATTTCTGACGAGTAGCACAATACACTTCAGAGTTGATCGTTTGACCATGGGGAAGGACATCGAACAGAATAAACCCTTCAGCGTCCCAGAAGACTGTAACCATGACTTTACCGGCTGAGGGTATGGCTTTAAACTTTTTCTTGGTAGGGGAGTGGGTGTGGCGCCACTCCATTGATTGCCGTTTTGTTTCAGGTTCGAAGTGATGAACCCATGTTTCATCGCCTGTAACAAACTTTGACAAGAAATTGTCACCCTCAGCCACATGACGAGCAAGCAATTCCGCACAGATGGTTCTCCTCTGCTCTTTATGGTGTTCGGTTAGACAACGAGGAACCCAGCGGGAACAAACCTTTGAATATCCCAACTGGTGAACAATTGTGACAGCACTACCAACAGAGATGTCAAGTTGAGCACTGAGTTGTTTGATGGTGATCCGTCCATCATCTCCAACGAGTGTGTTCGCACGCTCCGCCATTGCAGGAGTCACAGCTGTGCACGGCCGGCCCGCACGCGGGAGATCAGACAGTCTTGCTTGACCTTGCGGCGATGATGACACACGCTTTGCCCAACGACTCACCGTGCTTTTGTCCACTGCCAGATCACCGTAGACATTCTGCAAGCGCCTATGAATATCTGAGATGCCCTGGTTTTCCGCCAAAAGAAACTCGATCACTGCCCGTTGTTTGCAACGCACATCCATTACAGACGCCATTTTAACAGCTCCGTACAGCGCTGCCACCTGTCGGAAGTCAATGAAACTATACGAGACGAAGCGGGAATGTTTGAAAATATTCCACAAGAAATTTCCGGTATTTTCAACCAAAATTGGCCGAGAAAAAAAATGTGTTGCATTACTTATTGAACTGCCCTCGTAGTTCTGCAGCATGATTATGATGTCAATCTCGACCTGAGAAGAAGTATAATGAAGCTGCAGTCACTAGTACATTGGCAGTTCTCTTCGTCGAGGTTTTCCAATGAACTTAAATATGACAGGCACAAATCATTAGTATCATAATAATTGTTTGCTCATTACTTTCTGTTAACAAAATATACGTATTTGAAAGGGTAAACTAAAAAAAGGAAATGAAATATGAACCGAAAAAGTGAAATAACAGTTTCCATAATGCAACAAAATATTTACAACAAATAACTGGAATAAAAATGAAAGTTCAGATATTTTAATTAAGTATAAGGGGCGTTCGGAA
Organism: Schistocerca serialis cubense; assembly: GCF_023864345.2. Taxonomy (NCBI): domain Eukaryota; kingdom Metazoa; phylum Arthropoda; class Insecta; order Orthoptera; family Acrididae; genus Schistocerca; species Schistocerca serialis. The sequence goes on along the minus strand of NC_064639.1, from coordinate 789,716,593 downwards.
AGAAACGAGCCGGAGGCATAATCACAGAAACCAGTACTTGTATGTTAGAAGTACTGACCCTGGCTGTTGAGACACTTGTCCCACTGTGGAAAGGTGGTTAACGGCTGTCTCATGGAATTCCCGGGGCTGCAATGCCAACCAGTTCTACATGTACAGCTGAACGTCGTCCACACGAGTGCAAGAACGGTTATGCTGACGTTCTTCTTTGATCAAGATGGCCCCCTTCTGATTCACTTCCTGCAGCACGGGACAACAGTGAATACCCAGTGTTACTCGCAAACCTTGACCACCCTTCGCCAAGCAATCAGATCAAAATGACCAAGCAATCTCACCTGTGGCATCGTCCTGCTCCACGACAATGCAAAGCCTCATACGGCCAACACAGTCGCGACACTCCTGCAGAAATTCAAATGGGAGGTTCTCGGCCACCCTCCATACAGCCCTGACCTCTCTCACTGTGATTACAGTTTTTTGGTCCTTTTAAAAAAGCTCTGAGGGGCAAACGATTCGCCTCGGACGATGACGTCCAGCTGCACGTGCGTAACTGGTAAACATCGCAGCCCGGGTATTTTATGAGACAGTCATTCTCCGCCTTGTGTCACAGTGGCACATGTGTCTCAACAGCCAGGGTCCATACTTCTAACATACAGGTATGGGTTTCTGTAATTATGCCTCCCACTCGTTTCTTTTTGAACGCCCCTTATATATTGTACATACTCCAACAGCACGTTGTGTACAACTTATTTTCCAATAATGGTATTGCAGAAACTATCTTCATCACACATGGATGTACTTAGAATGCGAGCTTCTTTAATATATCATTCTAACGCATCTAGCTACACCGTACAACTTCTCATCACGTTAGCTTCATAGAAGGTGATTTCTGTCTTTGTACATATTTTATTCGTTCATATTTCAATAAAACAACAAAACAAATGTTTTTCAGTGATTTCAGTGATCTGGTGATCCCAAAAGGCACGACAGGGTAAATACAGCAGTTGACACACACGGCTTTCAGTGTTGAAAGGACTTTGTGAAAATATTTTGAGATCTAGTTCTGTTCCATGATTATGATGTCAATCTCGACCTGAGAAGAGGTATAATGAAGCTGCAATCACTAGTACATTGGCAGTTCTCTTCGTCGACGTTTTACAATGTACTGAAATATGACTGGTACAATTCAGTTTTAAACATTTCTTTACTGATAACCATTACTGCAACGATTTTGTATCGTAATAATTGGTTGCTCATTATTTTGTGTTAACAAAATATACGTATTTGAAAGGGTTAACTAAAAAAAGAAAAAGAAATATGAACCGAAAAAGTGAAATAACGGTCTCCATAATAGAGCAATATGTACAACAAATAACTGGAATAAAAATGAAAGTTTAGATATTTTAATTAGGTTTAAGGGGCGTTCGAAAAGAAACGAGCCAGAGGCATAATTACAGAAACCAGTACTTGTACGTAAGAAGTATTGACCCTGACTGTTGAGACACGTGTCCCACTGTGAAAAGGTGGTGAACGGCTGTCTCATGAAATTCCCGGGGATGCAATGCCAACCAGTTCTACATGTACAGCTGGACGTCGTCGTCCACGCGAGTGCAGGAACGGTTATGCTGACGTTCTTCTTTGACCGAAATGGCTCCCTTCTGATTCACTTCATGCCGCACGGGGCAACAGTGAATATCCAGCGCTACTCGCAAACCATGACCACCCTCCGCCAAGCGATCAGATCAAAACGACCAGGCAATCTCACCCGTGGGGTCACTCTGCTCCACAACAATGCAAAACCTCATACGGCCAACATAGTCACGGCACTCCTGCAGAAATTCGAGTGAGAGGTTCTCGGCCACTCTCCATACAGTCCGGACCTCTCTCCTGTGATTACTATGACGTCCAACTGTACGTGTGGAACCGGTTAACATCGCAGCCCGGGTATTTTATGAGACAGTCATTCACCGCCTTGTGTCACAATGGGACAAGTGTCTCAACAGCCAGGGTCAGTACTTCTAAAATACAGGTACTGGTTTCTGTAATTATGCCTCCCGCTCGCTTCTTTTTGAACGCCCCTTATACATATATTGTACATACTCCAACAGCACATGTGTACAATTTATTTTCCAATAATGGTATTGCAGAAACTATCTTCATCACACATGGATGTACTTAGAATGCGAGCTTCTTTAATATATGTTGTAATAAAAGTTTCTATTTTGTAGAATTCATTAACGGTGTAGGAGTGATTTGTAAATTTTCAGATTTTTTCAAAAGTAGATTATACAGTTTTCAAGAACGTCAGTTACACTTCAACTTTTACATAAAAACCTTTTTTATATTTCATTGTTTCGAAGCTATTCCCTCTAAACCTAATACGTCAAATTAGCTTTCGGTGTGTGTTTCACCCCTTAAACATGAAACTGGACAAAAACAAAAATATTTTTTTGATTTATTATGCTCCTTACAAACACCTGCCAAATTTTATCAAAAGTTTTCATTGACTCTTGGGAATGTTCCTTGTGAGTGCAACGATATACCCGTCTCCTGCAGGCACAGTGAGCTTGCTAGTTAACATCCAATGTTTCAGTTTAATATCATAATGTAGAACTCAGCTATGTTAATTACATAATCACAAGGCCGGTTGGGGTGGCCGAGCAGTTCTAGGCGCTACAGACTGGAACCGGGCGACCGCTACGGTCGCAGGTTCGAATCCTGCCTCAGGCATGGATGTGTGTGATGTCCTTCAGTTAGTTAGGTTTAAGGAATTCTAGGTTCTAGGGGACTGATGACCTCAGAAGTTAAGTCCCATAGTGCTCAGAGCTATTTGAACCATTGTGAACCATAATCACAAACAAACTTCTAAAAATTCCAACGAAGTACAGCTTCTTGCATGAATAGATATACCATATCCCTGATGGCTGGGAATGCAAGTTCTCAGTTGTAAAACTCAGTGTAGGTCAGCCAGCGCACAAAAGTCTCGAAAGACAGTCTGAAACGAGAAGCGCAAGAAGTTTCCTCCACCCAACGTGGACAACTTGGACAGGCTAGTGTACAGGCTAGTGCACGCTGCGATTGGTTCAAAGCTATAGACATTCATTTGTCGTGGAAGAAATAAGTGCCATTCAGGCAGAAGGCATTAGTAAATTCCAAGCTTAGGCAGTAATGTGATCACGTGTTTAAACGGCAAGGGTATGTATACTACGTATTTAGCTTCAGAAGTGACTTTACGTAAGTGACTCACACAATCATGAGCTTCTTAGAAAGAACAAATGTCCAGAGTAAAAGAAGACCGGGCAGATTATTGTTCAGTGAGCTGTTTATAGCTTGTGAAGGGACTGTGAAGTCAAATTACTCACGGCACATCCCACAACTGCTTTACCGCTCCTTTTGATATTGTGGACATTTCAGTGCTACGAAACTATTGAAATCCTCCAAGAGTATTTCAGTGAGCCCAGTCCCACCGTTTTGATATAAAATCAAAACGCGGTAAGAAAGACAAACTGAATATGAGAGTCCACATATCTGCAAACAGCAAGCATTTCACAATCAATTAGTGAACATTCGAAGTGTCCCAGCAGATGTCATGTAAGTAATCCCAAGCTATATCTTCACAGCGTCGACTGTGTAACATCAGATATGCACCATTTCTCACCTAATACAACACAGTAAACAAATTTATAAACTAACAAATTAGGCAAGGTATCTGAGCTCTATTCTGGTACCCTGAGATTAACTGAAAGTAAATTATTATTTACATCTGATATTCATGTGTTCCTTTGCAGTTACCATGCACTTTGCTGTACTTTTTTTTGTTACCAGGACTCGAACCAGAAACCAGGGATCTCCTGCTTACATTTTTCCCTACCAACTTTTCTTTCTATGTATTTATTTTTCGAACCAAATTAAATAAGAATTGTTGGACATTTCCAGTTTTTACATAAATTTTTTATTTTAAATAAATAATATTTATCAGTCTCATTTTCTAAACTCACGACAAAATGAGATATTAGCTATGGTAACAAAACAAAAAAACTCAGGGCACAAGGGCTCTTCTTTTTTTTCCATCCGCCACAGTCCGACGTATTCTTATATTTTAGAAACAAAAAAACTAGTCATGAGGAGACGCTATACAGAGTTTATGATCTTTGTTTGTGATCGTTTTTTTTCTTTCTAGTTTTACATAATTAATAAATGGCTGCAATAGCAGAGCACATGCGAAAGAAAAACAAATGAGGCTGCTGTTTCAAAGCCATCCGTGGATTAAACACGTGTAAGGAGAAATATTGAGAAGATGAAAATAAAAAGGAATATGAAAAAAGTAGGTAGAGTTGCTAGGCCGTGCTTCCCGTCGTTTCGCCATCAGTACAAATGCTGTTCTATCGTTGGAGAGGGTGGAGGCGTTTCCAGCCTTGGTGGCGCGTTTCGCCGAGATTCCAGCTCCTGGGCGGGTTTTAAATAGTTCACGAAAGAGGCCCTATAGTGTCGATGTCGGCGTAGAGTGTGGTACTGTACTTGGATACGTGTCCAGAAGTCCGCCGTATCGATGACGTCGCCCCGGAAGAGGTATTTGAAAGCCAAGCCACTGATCCGTGTGATGGCGTGCCATTTATACGATGGATATTAAGTCTCATCAGGATATATCGGCATGGTAGAAAGCCACAATCTTCTGCACGAGGGTCCAGACAGCTGCTGCTGCACCACACTGAAAATGGTTTAAATCCGTGTCTTCGATATTGTAATTGAGGTACAGGTGTGACTCCACCAGCACGATGCGGTGCAGTTCCTGCCTCGTAGTATATTTGCCGTTGATGAGAAAGAACCTCGTCGCGGCGATGTCAGTGTTTTGGTATAGTTGATGGCTCGTTTTTCAAACTGTAGGCCAGAAAACCAGGGGCCTACGTGCTTCAACAGAATTTAGGCGTGGGTACGGTCGGAGAAGGCGGTAGATGCGGCGGTTATTCGTGGGGAGTGCGGTGCATATGTAGCAGTATTCCAGAAAGGAAAATACGGTGTGTGGAAATGGAAGTGGGCTATGTTCCAATGATATCAGCAGGCGTCTCGAAATACACGCGAATTCGGTGGTCAACATTCCAATGAAACTAATATCCTGGCTTTTTCACAGCTGGAGGATAGTATTGTTGTAAAGTGCTGAGGTACTTGCTCTTACGTCAACAAGCGTGAGGCCACCATCCCCCTTCGGTAAGATAAGGGCATCATACTCCTCATTGAAGATGTTTCCGGTACATATAAAATACGCGAAGGCTGCCTGTAGTCTGGTCGCCATTGTCGCAGTGATGGGCATAATCTGCGGGATCCGGGCTGCCAGGTGTGTATTGACAAAGGTGACCCTCTGGCACATATTCAGTTGGCGTAGTGGGTGGCTCTGTATGTTCGCCCGCATGCGTTGCAATAGCGCCCGAAAACTGATCGTCGAGGAACAGCGAATGTCTCACGTGTACGCCGCTCTGAGAGAGCGAAGGGTGTCCACCAGCTGAAAGAGAGCCACGCTATCGGTGGGAAGGCCACGGCCGTTCTTAATGGCGCGTGGTTTTACGTCCTTCATAGCACTCCCTGTCCCCACACTGTAACGGGTAAAACCCATTGCATCGTGCCTTGTATTTCGGCCACTGAACATGCGACGAGTGGCAAGTCGTCCGTGTAGGTATGGCAGCAAAACACGTGCTCCCAGAGTGAAATACTATGAATCGTCGCCGTAGTCCGCAGATAAATGGTCCCATCGCAGTGGCGTAAAGCGAGGTCGACAGTGGGCAATCCTGCCGTACTTAGCGTTTCATCCGTATGGATTCTCTGCGTCTTCTAATGACGAGAAGCATGGACACCTCCCCTTCAAGGAGGTTTTTTTTTTTTTTTTTTTTTTTTTGGTCCTCAGTCAACTGACTGGTTTGATGCGGCTCGCCACGAATTCCTTTCCTGTGCTAACCTCTTCATCTCAGAGTAGCACTTGCAACCTACGTCCTCAATTATTTGCTTGACGTATTCCAATCTCTGTCTTCCTCTACAGTTTTTGCCCTCTACAGCTCCCTCTAGTACCATGGAAGTCATTTCCTCATGTCTTAGCAGATGTCCTATCATCCTGTCCCTTCTCCTTATCAGTGTTTTCCACATATTCCTTTCCTCTCCGATTCTGCGTAGGACCTCCTCATTCCTTACCTTATCAGTCCACCTAATTTTCAACATTCGTCTATAGCACCACATCTCAAATGCTTCGATTCTCTTCTGTTCCGGTTTTCCCACAGTCCATGTTTCACTATAATACAATGCTGTACTCCAGACGTACATCGTCAGAAATTTCTTCCTCAAATTAAGGCCGGTATTTGATATTAGTAGACTTCTCTTGGCCAGAAATGCCTTTTTTGCCATAGCGAGTCTGCTTTTGATGTCCTCCTTGCTCCGTCCGTCATTGGTTATTTTACTGCCTATGTAGCAGAATTCCTTAACTTTATTGACTTCGTGACCATCAATCCTGATTTTAAGTTTCTCGCTGTTCTCATTTCTGCTACTTCTCATTACCTTCGTCTTTCTCCGATTTACTCTCAAACCGTACTGTGTACTCATTAGACTGTTCATTCCGTTCAGCAGATCATTTAATTCTTCTTCACTTTCACTCAGGATAACAATGTCATCAGCGAATCGTATCATTGATATCCTTTCACCTTGTATTATAATTCCACTCCTGAACCTTTCCTTTATTTCCATCATTGCTTCCTCGATGTACAGATTGAAGAGTAGGGGCGAAAGGCTACAGCCTTGTCTTACACCCTTCTTAATACGAGCACTTCGTTCTTCATCGTCCACTCTTATTATTCCCTCTTGGTTGTTGTACATATTGTATATGACCCGTCTCTCCCTATAGCTTACCCCTACTTTTTTCAGAATCTCGAACAGCTTACACCATTTTATATTGTCGAACGCTTTTTCCAGGTCGACAAATCCTATGAAAGTGTCTTGATTTTTCTTTAGCCTTGCTTCCATTATTAGCCGTAACGTCAGAATTGCCTCTCTCGTCCCTTTAATTTTCCTAAAGCCAAACTGATCGTCACCTAGCGCATTCTCAATTTTCTTTTCCATTCTTATGTATATTATTCTTGTAAGCAGCTTCGATGCATGAGCCGTTAAGCTGATTGTGCGATGATTCTCGCACTTGTCAGCTCTTGCCGTCTTCGGAATTGTGTGGATGATGCTTTTCCGAAAGTCAGATGGTATATCGCCAGACTCATATATTCTACACACCAACGTGAATAGTCGTTTTGTTGCCACTTCCCCCAATGATTTTAGAAATTCTGATGGAATGTTATCTATCCCTTCTGCCTTAATTGACCGTAAGCCCTCCAAAGCTCTTTTAAATTCCGATTCTAATACTGGATCCCCTATCTCTTCTAAATCGACTCCTGTTTCTTCTTCTATCACATCAGACAAATCTTCACCCTCATAGAGGCTTTCAATGTATTCTTTCCACCTATCTTCTCTCTTCTCTGCATTTAGCAGTGGAATTCCCGTTGCACTCTTAATGTTACTACCGTTGCTTTTAATGTCACCAAAGGTTGTTTTGACTTTCCTGTACGCTGAGTCTGTCCTTCCGACAATCATATCTTTTTCGATGTCTTCACATTTTTCCTGCAGCCATTTCGTCTTAGCTTCCCTGCACTTCCTATTTATTTCATTGCTCAGCGACTTGTATTTCTGTATTCCTGACTTTCCCGGAACATGTTTGTACTTCCTCCTTTCATCAATCAACTGAAGTATTTCTTCTGTTACCCATGGTTTCTTCGCAGCTACCTTCTTTGTACCTATCTATTTTCCTTCCCAACTTCTGTGATGGCCCTTTTTAGAGATGTCCATTCCTCTTCAACTGTACTGCCTACTGCGCTATTCCTTATTGCTGTATCTATAGCGTTAGAGAACTTCAAACGTATCTCGTCATTCCTTAGTACTTCCGTATCCCACTTCTTTGCGTATTGATTCTTCCTGACTAATGTCTTGAACTTCAGCCTACTCTTCATCACTACTATATTGTGATCTGAGTCTATATCTGCTCCTGGGTACGCCTTACAATCCAGTATCTGATTTCGGAATCTCTGTCTGACCATGATGTAATCTAATTGAAATCTTCCCGTATCTCCCGGCCTTTTCCAAGTATACCTCCTCCTCTTGTGATTCTTGAACAGGGTATTCGCTATTACTAGCTGAAACTTGTTACAGAACTCAATTAGTCTTTCTCCTCTTTCATTCCTTGTCCCAAGCCCATTTTCTCCTGTAACCTTTTCTTCTACTCCTTCCCCTACAACTGCATTCCAGTCGCCCATGACTATTAGAATTTCGTCCCCCTTTACATACTGCATTACCCTTTCAATATCCTCATACACTTTCTCTATGTGTTCATCTTCAGCTTGCGATGTCGGCATGTATACCTGAACTATCGTTGTCGGTGTTGGTCTGCTGTCGATTCTGATTAGAACAACCCGGTCACAACTGCGCCGCGCTGGAGTAGCCGAGCGGTCTTGGGCGCTGGAGTCATGGACTGTGCGGCTGGTCCCGGCGGAAGTTCGAGTCCTCCCTCGGGCATGGGTGTGTGTGTTTGTCCTTAGGATAATTTAGGTAAAGTAGTGTGTAAGCTTAGGGACTGATGACCTTAGCAGTTAAGTCCCATAAGATTTCACACACATTTGAACATTTGATTTTTGTTCACATCTGCGTGAACGTCGGGGGAATCACTATCCAGTCCATTATTGCGTTGAGAAATGCGTGACTGACACGGTCAAACGTTTGATTGAAGTCGATGGAGACTGAGAAGCCTATCAGTTGGATGTGTGTTGCCACGGCGATCACATCTCGTATTCACCAACGATGGTCTGGATGTTATTATCGCCACCTAAGCTGATTTATTCATGGGACACATAGCACAGCTAGAATACGCATGGAAATCTTGAAATATGAATGTAGTAGCGTGACCGGCCGGTAACTATCAAGCTGTGTTCCTCCTGCAGGTTTCGGGACTTGTAATACCGAAAATGCAGATAAAATACCTTCTGCACCATTCCATATTTTTCGCCGTTTTATATCCGTTGATAACTTGCATTGTACTTATGATTCTCAAGCTGTAGACTTCACTACAGAAACTATATTTCATACGTAATCCATGTAATAGTGTATTTACTTCTAACTGTATATAATTGATTGTAATTACACTCCTGGAAATTGAAATAAGAACACCGTGAATTCATTGTCCCAGGAAGGGGAAACTTTATTGACACATTCCTGGGGTCAGATACATCACATGATCACACTGACAGAACCACAGGCACATAGACACAGGCAACAGAGCATGCACAATGTCGGCACTAGTACAGTGTATATCCACCTTTCGCAGCAATGCAGGCTGCTATTCTCCCATGGAGACGATCGTAGAGATGCTGGATGTAGTCCTGTGGAACGGCTTGCCATGCCATTTCCACCTGGCGCCTCAGTTGGACCAGCGTTCGTGCTGGACGTGCAGACCGCGTGAGACGACGCTTCATCCAGTCCCAAACATGCTCAATGGGGGACAGATCCGGAGATCTTGCCGGCCAGGGTAGTTGACTTACACCTTCTAGAGCACGTTGGGTGGCACGGGATACATGCGGACGTGCATTGTCCTGTTGGAACAGCAAGTTCCCTTGCCGGTCTAGGAATGGTAGAACGATGGGTTCGATGACGGTTTGGATGTACCGTGCACTATTCAGTGTCCCCTCGACGATCACCAGTGGTGTACGGCCAGTGTAGGAGATCGCTCCCCACACCATGATGCCGGGTGTTGGCCCTGTGTGCCTCGGTCGTATGCAGTCCTGATTGTGGCGCTCACCTGCACAGCGCCAAACACCCATACGACCATCATTGGCACCAAGGCAGAAGCGACTCTCATCGCTGAAGACGACACGTCTCCATTCGTCCCTCCATTCACGCCTGTCGCGACACCACTGGAGGCGGGCTGCACGATGTTGGGACGTGAGCGGAAGACGGCCTAACGGTGTGCGGGACCGTAGCCCAGCTTCATGGAGACGGTTGCGAATGGTCCTCGCCGATACCCCAGGAGCAACAGTGTCCCTAATTTGCTGGGAAGTGGCGGTGCGGTCCCCTACGGCACTGCGTAGGATCCTACGGTCTTGGCATGCATCCGTGCGTCGCTGCGGTCCGGTCCCAGGTCGACGGGCACGTGCACCTTCCGCCGACCACTGGCGACAACATCAATGTACTGTGGAGACCTCACGCCCCACGTGTTGAGCAATTCGGCGGTACGTCCACCCGGCCTCCCGCATGCCCACTATACGCCCTCGCTCAAAGTCCGTCAACTGCACATACGGTTCACGTCCACGCTGTCGCGGCATGCTACCAGTGTTAAAGACTGCGATGGAGCTCCGTATGCCACAGCAAACTGGCTGACACTGACGGCGGTGATGCACAAATGCTGCACAGCTAGCGCCATTCGACGGCCAACACCGCGGTTCCTGGTGTGTCCGCTGTGCCGTGCGTGTGATCATTGCTTGTACAGCCCTCTCGCAGTGTCCGGAGCAAGTATGGTGGGTCTGACACACTGGTGTCAATGTGTTCTTTTTTCCATTTCCAGGAGTGTATAATTAAAATATTGTGAAGTGCTCGGTAATAACCAAGGTACCTTTATGTAAATGTGTCCACCGTAACGACGAAATGGAATTAGCTGTGCCGTTGTTCATCTTTGTCTTCTCTGCGTTGCGAGCAGAGAGGAGGCAGAACACCCTTTCATGAGTGTTTGTGGGGCGTTCACGCCGACGCAGTGTGCAGCTATGCTCGCACCAGTGGAGACGCGCCTGATTCGTTAATACGCGAGTATTGATAGGACGATAGGACTGGACAAGCGGAGGAAGCTGAAAGTCTAAATATTGCCTGTCCCATAATTATCCGTGGCTCTGGAGACGACTCGGGACTCTACTCTACCAGCAGCAAAAGCAACAACGGTCAGCGCAGCATTGTCGACGGATACATTCTTCGTCGTCCGCACGGCTACGGCACGTAAGACTGTTAAGTGAAAAATTATTTACTTACGTAGGTATTACCAAGCAAAGTTTCTGTTACAATGTATGGCTGAGCTGAATAATAACCTGCAATAGTTAAAACTTGTAGGGCACCTGCGCTGTCATTGTCCTCACACATTATTACCAAACAATGTACCTTTCCTTTCCATGCAAACACTGAGTGTCGTAAGATGGTTCAAATGACACTAAGAACTATGGAACTTAAAATCTGTGGTCATCAGTCCCCTAGACGTAGAACTACTTAAACCTATCTAACCTAAGGACATCACACACATCCATGCCCCAGGCAGGATTCGAACCCGGGACCGTAGCAGCAACGCGGTTCCGGACTGAAGCGCCTAGAACCCGCTCGCCCACAGGTGTCGTAACAATAGGAAAATTGGTTAACTATTTATTGCCAGTTTCATGTGTTTGCTAATGACCAGTTTCGGTCGAAATTTTCTGCCTCAGTAGCTTTTCATTCTTGTATTGCATAACAGAGGCTCCTTCAAGCAAAGTAAAATTTCACTGGCAAAACTAATAACTAAAGAACCATCACAAATTAACAGTACTCAGTTTCATTTATTATGTATGGGACTTAACTTCTGAGGCCATTAGTCCCCTAGAACTTAGAACTACTTAAACCTAACTAACCTAAGGACACCACACACATCCATGCCCGAGGCAGGATTCGAACCTGCGACCGTAGCGGTCGCGTGGTTCCAGACTGTAGCGGCTAGAACCGCTCGGCCACAACGGCCGACACTACTCCTGGTTTGGTATGTATTGTATTCCTGTTATTTTAAAAGCAAAATCAGTTGCTCACTTGCTTAAAGTAAATTCAATTCAATCTTTCAATAACCAGAAGTAAACTGCTCGCCTCTTTCTAGTGGAAGGGATTTTTTTTTATAAAACGCAGTTTAAGTTAAGCCAGTCATTCATTTAACCAGTAACTCCATTTAATTTTACTTTCAAAATTTAGTATTTCAGACTAATTAACTGTAAACTCTGTGCTTTCTGATTCATTTATTTTCTCATGAACTGTTGTGCTGTGGAAAAGCGTGACAACCTTTGCTAAGATTTCTTTGCCCTTACAGTTCTCACGATTCTGGAGATTTATTGCTCTAGCGGGAGGGCGACCATTTAATTATCTCTTTTTTAGCTAATCAGTGTTTTCTTTGTGTTATTAGTAATTTTTGTAGTAAATGTTACGTGGTACCCTTCTTCCCCCTGTGCAGATAGTGAGCGATTGCACAATAGTCCACCCATTTCAAAATTATCATTAGTACTTAGGTTCATTTTATAATAGATTCTTCTTCAGAAGAGTCTGTTATACACTTTTCTCAACTAACAGGTGTTATTTTCCTTCGGTGACGATAGCGTTACTCAGCCCGCATCTCGTGGTCGTGCGGTAGCGTTCTCGCTTCCCACGCCCGAGTTCCCGGGTTCGATTCCCGGCGGGGTCAGGGATTTTCTCTGCCTCGTGATGGCTGGGTGTTGTGTGCTGTCCTTAGGTTAGTTAGGTTTAAGTAGTTCTAAGTTCTAGGGGACTTATGACCACAGCAGTTGAGTCCCATAGTGCTCAGAGCCATTTGAACCATTGATAGCGTTACTCAATGTAAATTTTCATTAGGCATATGCAATCACGGTCAGTTACATCGAAATCCAGTAGGCCGATTAGGAAGGGGGAGGTTACAGACTGGTATGAGTAAGCGTTTCAAGGACGTTGGTGGCGGCAGTACAGTGCCAAACAAAGTTCCTAGTGCATGTCTCTCCAGCGTGGCAACATCAGATCTTGGAACGTTCTGTAAAACTCGAGCGGTAAACCGTCTGGGCCGGGAGACACAGTCAGTGGTCCATTGGCCACAGGTCCAAGGATATCGTAGGCCATCACTTCCGCAATAAGGAGGGGTGTTGCCGCGTCAAGTGTACGATGGATCTCCTGGGGAACCACAGCAATAGCATCTGCACCATCGGTACTTCTTGATGGTGGTGCCTGTAGTGCGTTGTGAAGGCGTCGGTGATGGCAGCTTGCGATGTCAGCCGTCGTCCATCAGGTAGGTCTAAAGTTGACAGTAAGGTCTGTCGACGTCGACAAACGTTTTGAACGATATGATGCATAGAAAATTCTTCACCGTTGATTTGTCTTGGCGGCGTGGTCGTATAATGGCGTTTTCCAGTCTACACCTGGTCAAGGTTAAAAATGGTTCAAATGGCTCTGAGCACTATGGGATTTAACATCTCAGGTCATCAGTCCCCTAGAACTTAGAACTACTTAAACCTAACTAACCTAAGGACATCACACACATCCATGCCCGAGGCAGGATTCGAACCTGCGACCGTAACAGTCGTGCGGCTCCGGACTGAGCGCCTAGAACCGCGAGACCACCGCGGCCGGCGGTCAAGGTTAAAATTTTTACCTTGATGCATTGAGCTTCTTTCTGACAATCTGTGGACAGAGGATCGTCCATGAGGTAGCATTGAGCGCTATAGTAGAAATCTGTTGTGAGGTAGTTCCACCTGGCTTTGGCTCTACCGTATTGTGCCAAAGTGCGACGGATGGTCGGTTTGGCGCTCAGTATCCACCACAGCAGTGTGGTTTCATGACGCATGATGCTTTTAACACATGCGTGTCGTGTTTCTGTAATCTGTTTTCGGGGTCTCGCAATAGCACGGTGCTGAGTTTACAGGGTCCTGCACTTGCGCCATATAGATTATCTACGAAGGTCGATTGTACAGTAGTAGGTGTCATAATCCGGAAAGGCAGACGGTCAACGTTCCGCGACGAGAAGATTGAGTGTTAGAGTGTCAGAAATATATATTCTATGGAGTCAGCTGAGGGAGTGGCTCGTGATGTGTGTATGCTCCGGCTGGTTACTGTGTACCACTCTCAATCTTCAAGTGTTGGAGAGATGAAGGCGGCGGACAAAGAAGCGTGGTCCCGGGCATGTGGTGAAATGTGGGTATTGGTCTGTACGCTCAAGAACACAACTGACATTTCCACCCACCATAAGGAGATTGTATTTCCGACAAAATAAAGGCGTGATATCTTTTGCACGGAACTTGGAGCGATCCCTCTGTTTATCCGTGCCTTTGAGGTGTGTCAATTTATGGTTCTGGTTCCCTCAGCTGTCAGGGCCACATTTGGCACCGTTGGTGGATCTGCGACATCGGAAACTGCAGTATCTTCTCGGACGAGGCTGGTCCTACGCTGTGTTCCATATCCGTGTGGGCGGCGTATCTCTCGTATCCATGAGACCTAGACGAAGTTGCTGCCCTCAGTTCTTGTAGAAGGGCTATGTCGGTGTCCACTGCCCCTACCATGTCGTGAACTTTAACGTGGGAGTCGATATTATTGATATTGATAGCAACTATTCGTTTTGCCTTGTGGTGGATCCGTGCTGCCGATGTGCTGTTATCTGTTGATTGATGTCGTTTAGCATTGTGTAAATCTATAGGGGCCGTAGAGTCGTCGCGGGATGATCCCCCATTTTGGTGTTAGTGTAAAGGAGAAACATTTCTCATTTCCGCACCAGGTGGGAGTGGCAAATCCCCATCATCTGGCCCGCATCTCGTGGTCGTGCGGTAGCGTTCTCGCTTCCCACGCCTGGGTTCCCGGGTTCGATTCCCAGCGGGGTCAGGGATTTTCTCTGCCTCGTGATGGCTGGGTGTTGTGTGCTGTCCTTAGGTTAGTTAGGTTTAAGTAGTTCTAAGTTCTAGGGGACTTATGACCACAGCAGTTAAGTCCGATAGTGCTCAGAGCCATTTGAACCCATCATCTGCCCATAAAAAACCGTCGGTCAATTTCAACATTGCCGAGAGAAGGCGGCGCTTCCCGAGTCTGCACAGTCGCTTCGGCGACGACGGGCGTGCCATTTCCATGGCTTCCGGGCTTGGTTCTTGCTCACAGTCTCTGGTGGACGAATCACAGTCTTGTGGATAATGCGTCTCTCTCGCAGCAGAAGATCTGTCGTGTACGCAGTCAGATTTGTGCGCCACCTCTTCATCCTGCGGAGTTGACCGACTGGTCGATTCTAACGTTTTGCTGCGTTTCGTGAGGCGTTTGGGCGACTTTTCCTTCCCACAATGTGTGACGGTATCTGAGGAAGGAAGATATTTGCGTCATTCCGGTACAAAAAAAGGGGGGGGCTGGAATAATTCGGTCTTCAATCTGAATAAGACTCTCACTTCTTGTGAACTTCGAGTGTGGATGTGTCCTGTTGGAAGTTATGTTAACGGACAGCACTGTCGGTGGCAAGGTGCTGTGACGCCATTGGTTGTGTCAGTCCATCGAGAGCGTTATGAACTGCATCTTGTGACCGCCACATAGGTGAATGGAAAGGCGGTAGTGGTTCGGTCGGTGTTCGTGCCGTCGTGTCGTAGTTGCGTGATGCGGCGTTGCAGGTATTCATTACGGATGTTGCCCTCTTTGCCACAACCAGAAACATGTTCGGGGTTTTCCGTCATAAATCATCACTGCTCGGTAGCCGCCTACGAAAATGTACCCATGTTTCGGCTATATGTTTGTGCACTTTTCCATTCGGGCTTAGCGCCACGATGACGTCTTCCTGTACCTCGATGGCTGGGTGTTGTGTGCTGTCCTTAGGTTAGTTAGGTTTAAGTAGTTCTAAGTTCTAGGGGACTTATGACCACAGCAGTTGAGTCCCACAGTGCTCAGAGCCATTTGAACCATTTGAACCTGTACCTCGAATGGTAGTTCGGAAATACTGATCGTTCGAAGGCCACGTCCAGCACGGCCACGCCCACAGGCCCGGTGTAGTCCTCGTAGTATCGAAATTTGAGTCCGTGTCGAGTCCGTTGGATAATCTTGTCGCATGTAACGCCGAAAGTCATCTGAACATAAAGGACGCTGACATCTTGGGTTGTCGGGTGCTCTGCCGGATATCAGCGTCGTACTTGCACGATATTTCGGTCTCGTAGCTCGTAACCTTCATCAGGTGCGACCTGAGACTGCTCCTCGAGTGGACCTGGTCCAGTATTTATGCCAATGGCCTTCCCCCTCGACCAACGGCTGCAGGCGCTTCCTCTGTGGTCCGTGCCCATTCCCTGCGACCTGCTGGAGCGTTGCTGCTCCGTTTTCCGTCCGCTGCGGTTCTAGGTGTTGCCTCTGCGGTCCACGCCCACCAAACCCACTCCTGGGGGTTTCATCTACGGTTTTGGGTACCAAACGTTCCCCCTGCGGTCCGCGCCCGCTCACCACGACCTGTTGGAGCGTTGCCGCTCCGTTTTTCGTCCGCTGCGGTCCACGCCCACCAGTCTCACTTCTGGGTGTTCCATCTTCGGTCTGGTGTGCCTGGCAGTCCGTCAGGGGCTCGTTTTCCATCTCCATGTCTCTGGTTCTTCTGTTTGTGTAGTGTTGCAGCTGGCCCCATTGCTCCTTTAACAATTCCAGAGCCGGATCCCAGGCTCTGCTTAGCTGATACCCTGTGTCACGGTTCATAAGATCGGCAGCGATTTTAATTTCTATCGATTCTCTTATAACACTGTCCCAAAATCTGGGTGTTTGTGCTAGAATCTTGGTATCCTCATACTTCATGGCATGATCTAGTTCTAGACAGTGTTCAGCAATGGCTGACTTAGTCACCTGTCTTAATCTAGTGTGCCTCTGATGTTCTTTGCACCTGATCTCCACAGTTCTTGTCGTCTGGCCAATGTAGGACATGCCACATTGACAAGGTATATTGTAAATCCCTGGTTTTCGTAACCCCAGGTCGTCTTTGACACTCCCCAACAGTCCCCCAATCTTGTTGGATGGACAGAAAACACACCTGATATTGTGTTTACGGAGGATCCTACTGATTCTGGCAGAAATAGAGCCAGAATAGGGCAGATATGCCACCTTCTTTGTTTCATCTTGATCTTCTTCGGGAACCTGTGGTATAGTGGCTGGTTGGAGTGCCCTCTCAATTTGTCTGTCCGTGTATCCATTCTTGGAGAAAACTGTTTTGAGACGTTCTATCTCTATAGGTAGATTCTCTTGGTCTGACAGGGCACGTGCTCTGTGGACCAAAGTCTTCAGAACCCCATTCTTCTGTGCAGGGCGGTGACAGCTGCTGGCCTGCAGATATAAATCAGTGTGTGTTGGTTTTCGGTACACATTGTGGCCAATTGATCCATCTGCTTTCCTCTGGACTAGTACATCCAGAAATGGCAGCTGGCCATTCTTCTCCAGTTCCATGGTGAACTTGATATTAGGGTGGCATGAGTTAAGATGTTCAAGAAACTCATTGAGCTTGTCCATCCCATGTGGCCAGATCACGAAGGTGTCATCCACATACCTAAAGAAGCATGTGGGTTTAAATGTGGCTGTCTCCAATGCCCTCTCCTCAAAACTCTCCATAAACATGTTGGCAACCACAGGGGACAGTGGGCTGCCCATAGCTACACCTTCAGTTTGCTCGTAATATCGGTTTCTGTACAGGAAATATGTGGATGTCAGTGTATGACTGAACAGGTCCAACAGAGCACCGTCAAATTTCTCTGCAATCAGTTCTAGTGAGTCCTTCAGTGGGACCCTGGTGATCAGCGATACCACATCAAAACTAACCATGATGTCCGAATCTGTGATGTGCAGTTGCTTGAGGCGTTGCAGGAAATCTTCTGTGTTGCGAATGTGGTGAATACATTTGCCCACATATGGAGACAGGAGACCTTTCAAGTACTTGGCTGTTGTGTACGTAGGTGCCCCAATATTACTGACAATTGGACGTAGAGGCACGCCCTCCTTGTGTATTTTAGGCAGACCATACAGTCTAGGTGGCACTGGCCCTTTTTCCCGTAGTTGTCTGATTATCTTATCGGGCATCCCTGTTTCCTTCAAGAGAGCACTAGTCTTCTTGGCCACCTTGTCTGTGGGGGTCACACTCCAGAATTCTGTATGCAGGGTCCTCCAGAAGTTGGCGTACTTTCTCATCATAATCCACCCACTGCAAGATGACAGTGGAGTTCCCTTTGTCTGCTGGCAGTACCACAATGCTGTTGTCTTCCCGGAGTTTCTTGAGTGCAAGCCTCTCCTCGGTTGTGATGTTCGATTTCGACGGCCTGGCCTTGGTGAGGGCCCTGCAGGTCTCTCGGCGGACTTCCTCTGCCACATTAGGTGGAAGTGTGGCGGCAACTTCCTCTACTGCACTGACGAAACCTGAAATGGGTACGTTACTAGGGGTCGTAGCAAAGTTGAGACCCTTGCTGAGTACCTTTAAGGTTGTATCATCAAACTGTACGCCACTCAAATTCGTCACAGTGCGTGTCTCTTCCATCTCTTGTGCTTTCTTACTCATGCGGTCAAACTTTGCAGATTGGCAAGATGAGGCATTCCTTCTAACACACTCAGCTAAAGACCAGTAGGCACGGTCTACCCAATCCCAATCTTCTCTTGTTAAAGAGGCTGCCATGTGCAGATGAATGTGTAATAGCTCCCTGGCCACAACATCAAACCTGTGGCGAATATCTCGAATCTTCTCTCCCACCAGTGCCATGCTGGCTCTGCGTTTTATCTTGTTCGCCGCTCTTGAGTTGATGTGATGTTTAATTCTGGCAAATACTGGTACCACTTCTCCATCTCGACACCTCAGCAAAAAACTGAGAGAACTCAGCATCTTCCCTTTCTTCTGCCGAAGCTTTTCCAGCTTCTTGATATTCTGATACATCTCCTCCCCGTAGAGACTTTTGATGTAACTCTTCAGGCTTTCCCGGCGCTCTAATGACATCTTGGGTTGTCGGGTGTTCTGCCGGATATCAGCGTCGTACTTGCACGATATTTCGGTCACGTAGCTCGTAACCTTCATCAGGTGCGACCTGAGACTGCTCCTCGAGTGGACCTGGTCTCCTGTCTCCATATGTGGGCAAATGTATTCACCACATCCGCAACTAAGAAGATTTCCTGCAACGCCTCAAGCAACAGCACATCACAGATTCGGACATCATGGTTAGTTTTGATGTGGTATCGCTGCTCACCAGGGTCCCACTGAAGGACTCACTAGAACTGATTGCAGAGAAATTTGACGGTGCTCTGTTGGACCTGTTCAGTCATACACTGACATCCACATATTTCCTGTACAGAAACCAATATTATGAGCAAACTGAAGGTGTAGCTATGGGCAGCACACTGTCCCCTGTGGTTGCCAACATTTAAACCCACATGCTTCTTTAGGTATGTGGATGACACCTTCGTGATCTGGCCACATGGGATGGACAAGCTCAATGAGTTTCTTGAACATCTTAACTCATGCCACCCTAATATCAAGTTCACCATGGAACTGGAGAAGAATGGCCAGCTGCCATTTCTGGATGTACTAGTTCAGAGGAAAGCAGATGGATCAATTGGCCACAATGTGTACCGAAAACCAACACACACTGATTTATATCTGCAGGCCAGCAGCTGTCACCACCCTGCACAGAAGAATGGGGTTCTGAAGACTTTGGTCCACAGAGCACGTGCCCTGTCAGACCAAGAGAATCTACCTATAGAGATAGAACGTCTCAAAACAGTTTTCTCCAAGAATGGATATACGGACAGACAAATTGAGAGGGCACTCCAACCAGCCACTATACCACAGGTTCCTGAAGAAGATCAAGATGAAACAAAGAAGGTGGCATATCTGCCCTATTCTGGCTCTATTTCTGCCAGAATCAGTAGGATCCTCCGTAAACACAATATCAGGTGTGTTTTCTGTCCATCCAACAAGATTGGGGGACTGTTGGGGAGTGTCAAAGACGACCTGGGGTTACGAAAACCAGGGATTTACAATATACCTTGTCAATGTGGCATGTCCTACATTGGCCAGACGACAAGAACTGTGGAGATCAGGTGCAAAGAACATCAGAGGCACACTAGATTAAGACAGGTGACTAAGTCAGCCATTGCTGAACACTGTCTAGAACTAGATCATGCCATGAAGTATGAGGATACCAAGATTCTAGCACAAACACCCAGATTTTGGGACAGTGTTATAAGAGAATCGATAGAAATTAAAATCGCTGCCGATCTTATGAACCGTGACACAGGGTATCAGCTAAGCAGAGCCTGGGATCCGGCTCTGGAATTGTTAAAGGAGCAATGGGGCCAGCTGCAACACTACACAAACAGAAGAACCAGAGACATGGAGATGGAAAACGAGCCCCTGACGGACTGCCAGGCACACCAGACCGAAGATGGAACACCCAGAAGTGAGACTGGTGGGCGTGGACCGCAGCGGACGAAAAACGGAGCGGCAACGCTCCAACAGGTCGTGGTGAGCGGGCGCGGACCGCAGGGGGAACGTTTGGTACCCAAAACCGTAGATGAAACCCCCAGGAGTGGGTTTGGTGGGCGTGGACCGCAGAGGCAACACCTAGAACCGCAGCGGACGGAAAACGGAGCAGCAACGCTCCAGCAGGTCGCAGGGAATGGGCACGGACCACAGAGGAAGCGCCTGCAGCCGTTGGTCGAGGGGGAAGGCCATTGGCATAAATACTGGACCAGGTCCACTCGAGGAGCAGTCTCAGGTCGCACCTGATGAAGGTTACGAGCTACGTGACCGAAATATCGTGCAAGTACGACGCTGATATCCGGCAGAACACCCGACAACCCAAGATGTCATTAGAGCGCCGGGAAAGCCTGAAGAGGTATATAAAGGACGCTGCTGACCATCGATATGTGAATGCCGATGAGATCGTCACAAAGTATCTTGACATCATCACATAAGAGTTGGGTATGGCAGTTTGTTCGACTTAGAGGCGCTGTGAAGCGGAAGTAAACGAACACCGCACGCGCGCAGAGGCGGGGACGGCTGTGAGCAGTCCGCACTGCGGAACTGCCAAAGTCTGGTTAAGCTGTCCACTCGTGACTCACAACCCGTCCTCGAAACTATATTTCTAGCAGTACTTCTTTTCTGCTGTCCAAACTTAATAGAAGTTCTCCTGCGTATCTTGTGGGCCTGACACTCCAGCAAACAGTGCCAGATGCGAGTGGGACTCGCGCTCTGAAGGTTCAGTACAAACTCAATTATGTATGTACACAGTTAATACATTCCAGGAATCGAGAATCACGACGAGTTTTGATGGTTATCGACATTGATACCGGCAAGATCTCTGTCCGAGAATCCCAAAACTTTCGAGAACGTTTTAATTTTAACTTTGAAGTCGGATAACTAATGACAAATAATATTTGTTTCATTTGATATAATTTCGAAATAACCGTTTTTCAATTTTTTCCTTTACTAGGATTGTTAAGGCTTGTTTCTTGTTACATATAGTGATTTTAGGTGAATGGGAAGTAGCTTAGGCGTTTTAAAACCTAAATTTGAGATTATAAAAATAAGTGACGTAAACGGCCGTATATTTTAATTCCACTGACTTAGAAGCTTAACTTATTTACACCACCTAAGGAGTACACATATATTTCAACTTGATACTCCCACCCGTTCGTGAGAACATGGCGTGTTAACATACGGACGAACACGGAGACAGTCTGATATAATTACAATTTATTGACTTTTTCCTTCATTATTAAAAGAGTTGACCGTGTATTACATTTATCCTCGTATTATGATGCCAAAAAAATTTTTTTAGTTACATAATTACAAATTAATGATTTAGGACTTTTCCTATACTTATACTGTAAAGCCTTTCTTCTTGCCAACTTTCATGATTCTAGATCAATGGGAAGTACCCTGTCGGTTTTGATGAGTTTGCGAGTGACAGAATAGGTGACATAAATGGCCGTACGTTTTGACTGTCTTAACTTAGAAGGTTACATCTTTTACACCGCCAGGGAATCATGGACCTTAGGACATCACATAAATTTGAACTTGATACGTCTACTCGTTCCCGAGGTAAAAGGTTTTAACAGTCGGGTAACCAGACGGATACACAAACATACAGACAACAAAGTGATCCTTTAAAAGTTTCGGTTTCACCGATTGAGTCACGGATCCTTAAATATGATACTGCGGAGAAATGGCTTAGTCACAGTCTACAAGACCCGATCCAGAATTAATCTTACTCTCTGAAACGGAGTGTGTACCATTGTGAAACATTTACTTGGAAAAGTAACACATACCTACATAGCAGGACAACAGAGAGATAGATGTCACCTTGAGTTCTTTCCCTAACAGTGATACATGACATGAAATCTCTTTCTGGAACATGGATAAACTGTGTTGTTCTCGCCCAGTGGCTCAATCCAATTGGTTCTCACCTTGCACAGCACACTGCTGCTACTACTTCCCATCAATATGTCTTCAGATTCCTATCTGTCAATTATGACATCTGTCCCCCCTGGCTATGTTTGTTAATGTGGAAACGCTGAGCTCCAACGTGTCGTGAATCGGACTCCAGTCACGCTGAAAGTATATCTGTATAACCGGTTGGGTAAGTCCGTTCAGAGAGTACTGCGCTCAATAAAACCATGCCTACTAAAGCACAGTGCCAACGGCCTTGCCACAGTAGTAACACCGGTTCCAATTGAGGAGCTACTTGACTGAGAAGTAGCAGCTGCAAAACCGACAGCGACCGGGAGAGGGATGTGCTGACTACATGCCTCTCTATACCTGCATCCAGTGAAGCCTAATGGCTGAGGATGCCTCGGTGGTCGGTCGGTACCTTTGATCCATTCGCAACCTGTTCAGAGCCAGTGGTTGTAAGGCACAGCAGTGTTCAAACAACCTTTTAGGTGGTGACAGATTTACCTTATTTCCTGGTAATTGGTTAAATTGATGGAAATGTTTTATGGCGTAGACATTCTACAACTCGTGCTACATGGCATACAGCATTAGCTACGTATTATAATTTACAAGTACTGAAAATAGTTATAATACTGTAGCTCAATTACGTACATTTGGGAGAGCCATCGTAATTTAGCATGCATTGGAAAGGCTGGGTTTGGGATGAAAATGAAAATAAGTAATAATGTACCACTAAATAGTTTAGACAAATATTATATTGATGTTCATTAATGGATACAAAAATTTGTACAAAATGAGGATGAGTAGTTGGTTGGTTGGTCCATGTCAGTCCTTAACCATGGTAGGCGCCACCATAGGCCAAGGCGGGAGCGTAGGCAGCCCTAGCGATGGGGGCGGCGTAGGCAGCGCTGGCGATGGGAGCAGCGTAAGCCCTGGCGGGGGCGGCGACGGCCACGGGGGCGTGGGCGACGGCCACGGGGGCGGCAACGGCGGGGTGGGCGCCGGCCTCCTTGTGCACGACGGCGTTGAAGCCGTTGACGGGGTCAGCCGTGTAGTCGACGACGCGGATGGAGCCGTCGGGTTCGGCCAGGCTGTAGCTGCCCTGGACGACGTCTCCGCTGCGGCTCTCGTGCTGGGTCTTGGAGTCACCAGTGTGGGCGTCCTGGACGTTGTAGGCGAAGCTGTACTCGGGGTGCGGGTCGTACTCCACGGCGGCGGGGGCGGCAGCGACAGCTGGGGCGTAGGCCCTGGCTACGGGGGCGGCGTAAGCCCTAGCGACGGGGGCGGCGTAACGGGCAACGGGGGCGGCGTAGGCGGGGGCGGCGTATCCTCGGGCAGCCAGAGGTGCGCCAGGGGCGTAGACGGCGGGGGCGCCCAGGTAGCCGGCGCTTGCCACGGCCACCACCACGGACAGAATGATGAACTGCCAGAGAAAGAGAAGACTGTTATCATTCTTTCTATCATCACAGTCTCAGATAAAAAGTGCTACCTCTTTTGTGTAGAACATATGTTCCAGTATTGGTATGGCCTTGGAGAAGGTATCTGCAATATTCCTAAGTGGGAATGTGAAGTCAAGAAAAATTTGGCCAAAATGAAGTGGAGATTTTCTGCTGTATGAAGAGTCCATTCGAAGCAAAGCAGATAACGCAGGGACATGGCTCTTTGAAAACCGCTAATGACCACTAGAACATACGCTTTAGATGTTATTCGAAGAAATATATAATTGTATCTGAATCCGTTGAATATAATACAAAATTCATTAATTTTTTTTTTATTTATTTATTTTTTTTTTTTTTTTACAGAAAGATGGGAAGTCCAGGTTGGTAGCACTGCTTGTCAATGGCACCCATCCTTATTTAAATAGCAAAGCAACGCACTATATTAATGTATTCCAATTCTAAAAGTTTTTCAGATATCACTGCATAATGTAATAATTGTGTTTCCTCTAAATAGCACGAATATCCCTTGTTTCTTTGATAATCATCCTGGTTCAAGTAGCCTAAAAGTTAGACATGGAGGAACTTGGAATAATGTTTTAATAGACGATCTCATTATGGTGTTACGAAAACAACAAAAAATTCGCCGTCTAAGACACGTCTGTCGTTCATTGCCGTCCACTGTGTTCAATTCTTTTACGAGTATACGGGAAGTGAAAGTAAACTCAAATTAATGCTTGGCAAAGCCGTCGCCACGGCGCCTGGTAAACACGAGAGTGCGCTGCTGCCGGTTGCCTCACCTTGCACGCCATGCTGTTGCTGTTGCTGTTTGCTGCTACGTTCCGCTGCTGTGTGCCTGCTTGGGCGGCGGTCACTCATTATATAGCCACAGCCGGCTCCGCCTGGTCCCCCCCGCGGCGCAAAATTTTTGCCATTCACCGCGGTAAACCTGACCCCTGTCGCGCTTGTCGCGTGCATACTTTCTACATTGCAAAAGTCAGTGGCGAGTGTCAGGAGACACAAAGAAAGTACAGATTACCTTTAATGTTTACTTTTTACGAGCAAATTTGAATAAAACATTGCAGTTTGCATTGCATTTTGCTCAAAACGTGGGGGAAGAAAATTTTAAAAATTAATTTTACACTCAGCCTCGTGTTTAACGTTGTATGTATTGATACGTTAGTTCAAAGGAACAAAAAATACATGGTGGGTCTGAAAACTTCGATAAATTGTCTCAGATAATAAAGGAAACAAAAGTTACAAACAAAATACTTTTAGTGGTCTTGAAAAGTAATCACCATTTGCTACAACACACTTCCGACATTTGTCGTAAGACTGTTGCAAACCGACAGCAAATGCATCTTGTGGAGTCGTCGAAGCACCGTCGTCACGTGTTGTTGGATATCCGTATCAGTGCAGGAGATGAAACCTGGTACCGTCAGTATGTTCCGTAGGCCATGCGACAGTCAGTGCATGGTCGGACACAAGGAAAATTACACTGTTCTCACGTATGTATTCCATATCCTTAGGCAATAAGAGGAACTTTGCAGAACAGAAAGAGCTGTGTATAAAAAGTGGACTCATTCGTCTACATAAATTCCCATAATTTAATAATTTTGAAAATCAGATACGCACGCAATTTGGGGATGATTCTCGAAAGAATCTTTAGTCGCAGCACACAAAATGGATTTACTTCAGCGATAGAGATACCAACGGGTTATGCCCTTGTGCCGTATTTCATTGATTGTATTTAGTTTTGCGATCTAGAAAAAAATACCTGTCTCTACTTAGATTGGCATGCAGGAGGCAGAGGGCTTCTCTGATGAGCTGACTTGGGAAAACTATTATTCCTTTTATGTTTTGATCGTGAAATACTGCAAGCTCTTAAAAAGGGCGGTAATTATACTCGATTAATTATTACGTAATCTGCAAGAGACCATTTTGACACCGTCCAAGCCATCGAGGATCTAATCCGTTTTCACTTACCTCCTTCTACAGCCTCGAAGAATAAGCCATGGGACAATATTAAGTTTGTATACCGTTTTGTTCACTTGAATGATTGTTATTAAATAATGGACGGACATGCTCCCATCTCCCCAAGTTCTCTTCAGCGATAAAAGCAAAGATAACCGAATGTGACGAAACAAGATCAAACTTACATATCTACAGTTTTTCAACAGAGATCATAATATTCCATCTGGAACCGAAATTATTTATTGGAACTCTTCAGTAGCTAGCTGTACTTAAAATTAGTACATTGCTTTTCCTAACATATTTCTGTAGACTACAGGTGGCGACGTTCCCGATTATCAAGATTCAAATCCTAAACTGGGCACCCCGACTTAAGCAGTTTCCTAGATGCGACACGGCCTTTCGTTCTTAATCATATCGAAGCTAAGAACCTTCTTCCCTTCTTTCCTCCTTCTCTTGTTGGTGTATCAGGAAGGTTGAAACGTATTTGTTTTAAAAGTACAGAAATATTTTTAAAAAACTTCAGAATTTGCTATGCTTAATATCAGTTGCAAGAGGAGAGCTAGTTCCAAGCTTTTAGGAGAGAAGGTACTTTCTATCTCCGCCTTGTTAAATTGATCATTTTCAATGTATCCGTTCTCAGGAAGCGTTAATAGGAGGACACTTAAATTTTTTCACATACATTTACATTGTTCGCCAAGAAGGTGACATTTTTAGGAGTAATATATTAAATTATAATTTCGAAAAAAATTTAATATTGACCCGTTTTGGGACGTATTTTTAAAATAAAAGACACTATAATAGAACTAGGAAGTCAAGAAAAATCTCACTTCATGCACCAATATTAAGACGACTGACTGTTAGAACTTCATTGCTCCGGGATAAGTGGTTTCAGAGAAAAGGCACATTTGGCTAGAAAAACAAGGAAGTTACAGGAAATTAAGTTTAAAATTTTATTGGACTTACAGTGTCTATAATATTTTCCTGCTATGCATTCATCATTTAAATTCACAGTTTCTTTCACCGCATCGCTCATAGATTATACTGCCACTGATTTGCAACCAGCAAGCAGTAAAGCATTATATTTCTGAAATATTGTAAGAAAGCTTATCAGGTTCATAATGGCACATAAAGTGTTGACTTCATTCCAATGGTACGCATGCCACACACAAACCTAATACACTCCTGGAAATGGAAAAAAGAACACATTGACACCGGTGTGTCAGACCCACCATACTTGCTCCGGACACTGCAAGAGGGCTGTACAAGCAATGATCACACGCACGGCACAGCGGACACACCAGGAACCGCGGTGTTGGCCGTCGAATGGCGCTAGCTGCGCAGCATTTGTGCACCGCCGCCGTCAGTGTCAGCCAGTTTGCCGTGGCATACGGAGCTCCATCGCAGTGTTTAACACTGGTAGCATGCCGCGACAGCGTGGACGTGAACCGTATGTGCAGTTGACGGACTTTGAGCGAGGGCGTATAGTGGGCATGCGGGAGGCCGGGTGGACGTACCGCCGAATTGCTCAACACGTGGGGCGTGAGATCTCCACAGTACATCGATGTTGTCGCCAGTGGTCGGCGGAAGGTGCACGTGCCCGTCGACCTGGGACCGGACCGCAGCGACGCACGGATGCGCGCCAAGACCGTAGGATCCTACGCAGTGCCGTAGGGGACCGCACCGCCACTTCCCAGCAAATTAGGGACACTGTTGCTCCTGGGGTATCGGCGAGGACCATTCGCAACCGTCTCCATGAAGCTGGGCTACGGTCCCGCACACCGTTAGGCCGTCTTCCGCTCACGCCCCAACATCGTGCAGCCCGCCTCCAGTGGTGTCGCGACAGGCGTGAATGGAGGGACGAATGGAGACGTGTCGTCTTCAGCGATGAGAGTCGCTTCTGCCTTGGTGCCAATGATGGTCGTATGCGTGTTTGGCGCCGTGCAGGTGAGCGCCACAATCAGGACTGCATACGACCGAGGCACACAGGGCCAACACCCGGCATCATGGTGTGGGGAGCGATCTCCTACACTGGCCGTACACCACTGGTGATCGTCGAGGGGACACTGAATAGTGCACGGTACATCCAAACCGTCATCGAACCCATCGTTCTACCATTCCTAGACCGGCAAGGGAACTTGCTGTTCCAACAGGACAATGCACGTCCGCATGTATCCCGTGCCACCCAACGTGCTCTAGAAGGTGTAAGTCAACTACCCTGGCCAGCAAGATCTCCGGATCTGTCCCCCATTGAGCATGTTTGGGACTGGATGAAGCGTCGTCTCACGCGGTCTGCACGTCCAGCACGAACGCTGGTCCAACAGAGGCGCCAGGTGGAAATGGCATGGCAAGCCGTTCCACAGGACTACATCCAGCATCTCTACGATCGTCTCCATGGGAGAATAGCAGCCTGCATTGCTGCGAAAGGTGGATATACACTGAACTAGTGCCGACATTGTGCATGCTCTGTTGCCTGTGTCTATGTGCCTGTGGTTCTGTCAGTGTGATCATGTGATGTATCTGACCCCAGGAATGTGTCAATAAAGTTTCCCCTTCCTGGGACAATGAATTCACGGTGTTCTTATTTCAATTTCCAGGAGTGTATTACATTAATTGTGTTCTTTCTTCCAGGTCCGTCAGATCATTTTTTTGAAATCTTTGGAAGTCAGCCTCGGTATTTCTTTGCTTAGAAGCAAAAAAAACCATATGTTACTTATTACTTTAGGGAATAACTGAATAAGAGAACAAACAACTTCTGAAAGCTCAAAGCAGAGGAAAAAATATCCTTAGGCTTATGAATTAAGAGAAGTCATAGAGCAACAAGTGGGTGTGTTTCACTCTGCAAGCTCCCATTTAAAGTGGCATCTACGGCCTTTAAATAAGGATTTGGTCTAAAAAGCTTTTATGTTCGTACGAAGAAAACTTCTAACCGCCATAATCAACAATAAAAAGATTAAGATTTTCATCACTTTCATCTGTGGTTTTCTTCCTAATTCTCATAATAGATCAGTTGCTCACTTGTCTCTGTCATTTATATCTTACAGCTGGACCATCGCAAACTAAATATTTGAAGCACCTCAGCAGCATTCCTTGATGGGTTTTGCCTTCTTCTTTATACTGTTTCATCTCAGTACCACCCGGGAAAAACTGTGTTATCTGTAAATATGGACAATCATCATACCTAAGGATGCCAACCAAGTTCCAGGATGGCAAAAGGAGACTTCAGTAAGAGCGCAGCATCCCGCGTTAAGTGCTGAAGTTGCATCATCGCCGCCATCTAGCGAAGCTAGTGGAAACTGTCGGCTGCTCAGTTACTCTTCCTGAAGGAGTCTTAGGAAATTCACATTTCAAATGAATTCTGTTGTACGGACAGCTGTAGCCTGCAACGACATGAGGCAGATGAGGATGACCGACTGAAGAATTCTTTAATTTGCTACGATTCTCTGAGTGCCGTGGTCATCACTACCATTTAAATCTGAAAAACACCTGTTTCGAAAGAAAGCAACTGATTCAACTGTAGTGGTTACAATTTAAAAACAAATGGCGACAAATACGACATAAAACTATTTAAGATTCTTTTTCATATGCCTACTATACACTTTTTAACAGAAGGGTCATTTCGCGGTTATGCAGTGATGTCATGCCCTAAGATGAAAAAAATTTATATTTTGTTCTGATTGAATAATCAAATGAAAATGAAGTGTGAAATTATATAACATGCTAGAAATGGTGTAATGTTTGACAATAGTTTACGTTTTCTTTTTATGCATTATGCTTCTGTACTCTATTCGAAATCATTTTAGAGCTGATACTTCAGCATGAGCACACGGACGCACGGAGCAGAGATGTCTCCTGCAGAGAACGCAAAGCGTTATCTTTCATTTCATTTAACTCTCTCAAACTCGAAACAATTCAATGTACAAAGATGAAACTGGCATCCTTGTGTCCTGTAAGAGCTGCACTGTATTTTATTTTTGTTTTATTTACTCGTTCGGCAACAGTTTTTTTAAGATGATGTATGGAAATTTTACGAAAATAGATTTCCTGCTGATGTTAGCAAATTTTCATATTGCGAGAAACTTTTTGCTTTTGAATTTAAGTGAGCGTATTCTCCTAACAGAATCTTACAAATACGTTGGACCCTACATCTTCATTTGGTCCGAACCAGAACTCTGTCAGATATCTGCAAAATGAGATAATTTGGACAAAATGTAGCCTTTTTGGTTTTATTACGATATGCAGATAACTAGATTTATAATTGCCTCATTGTTATTTGTTCTGAGCAGATTTTGTACTTATTTCTAACATAAAAAAATTATGAGTCCTAACCGAGGTAAGAATTCTTATAAGTTTGTAAAAAAGAATGATAGTGATACAAAATATTTTACCTCATTATTGCAGCAATTATGTACAGCTAAATCTACATCTACGTGCTTACTCTGCTATTCGCAATAAAGTGCCTAGCAGAGGGTTCAATGAACCACCTTCATGCTGTCTCTCTACCGTTATGTTGTAAACATTGCGACAGATCTCTTCTGTATGGCAACAACTGAATTTCTGTGATAAACTTTATTTTAACTCAGATGTCGAACAATATTCTTGTTATTAAGAGTCAAAATAATCGACAGTATAATGCAGTCACTTAAACTGCTAACTCCAAAGATTCAGCTAACTTCGCCTGTGCATCATCTTTTGTGGTGACAATGGAAGAACCCCACTAACACTACTCTCTTTGCCATCACATATGCTTGAAGTGACACTGTCTTGTTTAATGACCTGTTCCCTCTCTTGGATTTTCTAAAATATCTTTATTTTACAATGTTTTACCATGATATGTATGTATGTATGAATGGCGGCTTTCTTGCCGTCTTCAGTGATGACTCTCCTGACAGCTTCGTTCGCCAGTACTTTGACTGCAGAAAGAGAGGTTTTTATTATTAATGGCAATGTAATTTTTAATTTCGGCCCTTACTAATGCTACTGGCGTCGTCAGCAAGCCATAGTTTCTTTCTCCTACAGCAGCTTGCAGCTACAGAAATGTTCGGAGTGAAAACCCACATTGTATTGAACTATAAACAGCAATGTGCAGTTGCCTGGAAAATGACTTGCTACCTTAAGTTCAAATGGTTCAAATGGCTCTGAGCACTATGGGACTCAACTGCTGAGGTCATTAGTCCCCTAGAACTTAGAACTAGTTAAACCTAACTAACCTAAGGACATCACAAACATCCATGCCCGAGGCAGGATTCGAACCTGCGACCGGAGCGGTCTTGCGGTTCCAGACTGCAGCGCCTTTAACCGCACGGCCACTTCGGCCGGCTGCTACCTTAAGTGTGGCCAATAATTTGTTGAGTGTTGGATGTCCCTTTCTGGAGTAATAATCACTAACATGGCAACGTATCAGATCCACTGCAGATGAATCAATGGTAGTAACCCAGTTATCCTTACAACGTATGTTGCCCATATTTTACAACTTCCTCTGTTTTCCTGTACATTTACTTGCCAATATTACAGCAGTATTTTTGTTTAAAATCAGACCTTCAGCAGTTATTTTGAACAACTTGTTAGTGGAGACAAGCCAGTCAACATAAAGTTTCTCGAAACAGGCATGTAACGCCCAAGAATTTCTCTCTGCTGACCTTGCACGGATATCCCATGGGCAAGAGAGCGGCGTCGATCTGTAACTGAGATCAAAGTGATATAAGAACGAGAAGTGTTATATGCACAGCCGTCAAAAGTAAAAGCCTCTTCGCTTATATTTCCCGGAGCAGATAAGCTGAGTTGCAGTTCGCGCTCCCCTTAATCATCCATACTAATACTAATACTGATACATACTTTATACTATACTGTGCTAATACTTACAATACTAATACTTACTAATGATATTAAAAATTCGAAAGAAACTCTGTCTGTTACGCTTTCACGACTAAAAAGCTGAACCGATTTTGATGAAATTTGATATGGAGGTAGCTTGAATGTTGAGGAAGAACATACGCTAGTTTATAAGCTGTGTATTACCACATATTTATTCATTTGACGAATGTAACGCGAAATATGAATTAATAATTACCCTCTGAAAAAGTTATTAACTCTTTGACTTTAGAATTGTATTATGTTTGTGAAAGAGCTTTTATTGTTTGATATTTTCTACATAATACGGTTGAGCGTTTTCAATACAATACTTATACAATCTTCTATATGTTTAATCCATACTTCTATAGTAATATCAGTGACAAGCCCGTCACACCTTAGCCGCTCAGCATATCGCGTGTGTTATGACTTCTAAGACGTGTATTGTTTCGCAACAACAGATCGAGACTGAGCGGTTTGCCTTTCTGACTCACAATCCGGGAGTACCTGGTTCGATTCCAGGTGGGATCGGACTTTTTCCGCTCGTTACTGAGTGGGAGTGTTATCATTTTATCGTCATCGACGCACAAGTCACATAAATGACGTCAAATGAAATACTTCCACGAAGCGCGGCGACTGGTAAGTCTTCATGTAAGTTCTGCTCTTAGCCAAATTCGGAAAATAAAGAGCTGCTGTTACAATTGCCTTCTCAGGGACAGCTGCTACGCTGATCAGTTGTGGCCGAAAGTCGCATGCATTACATATGCTGCCACTGAACTTAGCTCACGATGATAATACCTAAACCAGCAACCGTGGACGGATGTTGCAAGAACGTAAACAGTTACTTTGGGTATACAATGTCTTAACAGACTCTGCCGTTAATAACTGAAGGTGCTCCGGAAGATGAAATAAATGCATGTTGAAAGGCGTCAACCTTACGATAACATGTTAAAAAATATAGTTCAACAACAAATATGCGCTTAAAAGTGTACAATGATACAGAATCATCATAATATGTGGGATGCTCTTCTGAAAATTGGCGAAGATCGTTCTGATACCGGTGCCAACGGCATTATTACGTTATATCGTGAATTCTGTAATATTGATCACAGTACATAAGAATTGTTGAACAGAGTGTATGGTGAACGGCAACCAAACTTGGAAGTTAAAGAACGTTTTTGTGAAAGGGCAGTTTCGGCGCCAACAAATGAATTTGGAGGACTGCTAAATGAAGGAAAAAAATTGTCACAAGTAGAACGAGATTTTGTAGAGTAGGAACTGTCAGAAGTGCCAATTGTCGGAAATGCCTTCTCATGAACTAAGTTTAAAGATTGGTGTTTCAGTCCTCTTAAAGAGAAATCATGATACGAGCAGATCGTTTAACGGTACGTGAGTAAAAATTACACATATATTGTTAGGGCTACTATAATTAGTAGCTCATCTAAAGTAGAAACTTGTCACAAGTAGAACGAGATTTTGTAGAGTAGGAACTGTCAGAAGTGCCAATTGTCGGAAATGCCTTCTCATGAACTAAGTTTAAAGATTGGTGTTTCAGTCCTCTTAAAGAGAAATCATGATACGAGCAGATCGTTTAACGGTACGTGAGTAAAAATTACACATATATTGTTAGGGCTACTATAATTAGTAGCTCACCTAAAGTAGAAACTGTTTTGATTACACGAATCTCAATCAAACTAAAGGATTTGTCTTTTAAATTTAAAATATTACAACTCCCACCTAACACGCTTTTGGATAGACCATAAATAAATCCGAATGGCATATACTTACTCAAAGTTGCCGGTGTGCTTTTCGAAAGAATGTGTTTTTATCACTGACAGCTCTATGTGGCGTGCTCACGTGTATCCAGCCCATAAAATACGTAAGTTCTTGCAAAAGAGGGCAATACCAAAAACATTGTCTATGCAACAGTGTTAGAATCTTCCAATAAATACCTGGTACGAAAGAAACATTTTAATATTTTAACTAATATTCAAAATACGACAAAAAAATTAAAACACATTCATTATGTACCTACATACCAGCAGACAAATTTGTTTTCGTACACACATAGTTATCTACACCACTATCTATCCAGATATTTATAAATTACCGGTATACTTCCTCATCACCACTTATCATAACGGAATTACTAAGGTGCGAGCGCAGCTGTGGATAACAGCTAGTAAACTGTATTTTACAGAAGCTGAAATTTGTTTTACGAGCCATGAGATTTGATGAATGAATTTCTACTGTCTTCGGCTGGTAATGTATGTACTTATAACACTTGTCATTACGTTAATTTCGTCTTGCAACTGCATACTTATTTAGAGCTTCGGCCACGTGACCACTACCTTCCTCAACGAAAGTATTCATAAAACAACCACCATTCATCTTTTTTATTCGAATTTCACTTACATACATTTTAAATGCTGGATAATTCTTCATGGTTTGCGCCCTCATAGTAAAATGTTTAAATCTACATTTAACAGTGATAAACGACTTCATGCATTTATTGCTACATACAACACTGCAGCATAACTCTTGTCAAAACATCTGAAACTAATCAGCGTTACTATGGTTTGAACTCTGAAACAAAAATCTGCGACACCACAATAAACAGCTTCGCATGTTTCACAACATTCCATTAATAAATTTCATACTGCGCAGAATGGAAACAACATTTGCATTGAAACAACTCCTTGGTGTATATTTGTTAAATGCTAAACAAAGGTTGTCTAATCATGGAAGAAGTCGTAGAAAGTAGGGTTCATAAATGGAAATCGATTTCACAAATTACTAAATTTTTATTTGCATTTAAAGACCACATGGGATCTTACTCCAGGTTTTCTCCTGGAAAACAGAAACACAAAAAATTAACTCGAAAAATTGAAGCTAATAATGTGGGAATTTGATGGACATCACTAGGAAGACTGATAAAAGAATAAATTACCGTTCCTTATCCGCACAAGTCACATTGTCAAAAAAACAAGAGAAATGCCCCAACGAATTTCGCATCCAAGGTGCACAAACAACAAGGTAAATGCGAGTTTCTCATACTCTGAGACATTAAACTAACACACCATGCTACAGCAAAAAATGACGCTTAAATC
This sequence comes from Schistocerca serialis cubense, assembly GCF_023864345.2. Taxonomy (NCBI): domain Eukaryota; kingdom Metazoa; phylum Arthropoda; class Insecta; order Orthoptera; family Acrididae; genus Schistocerca; species Schistocerca serialis. Next base: position 789,681,998 of record NC_064639.1, on the reverse strand, counting down.
TTCAAACAGTCGGCATGGGAAGACAACCAGGAAACGAAAGACCTGTATTCAGAGTTCTCTGTTCTCAGTCCAAACTCTGTTTGAAGAGCTCACAATAAGGGTGTAGCCATTGTCATCGAGCGAAAGTGTCTCAAAGCATTAAAATAGAGTGGAGAAAATAGTTTCGAGCCTGATACGGCGCACAAACAATTTCTAAGGCTGGTACCGGTCTTTGTTGAGTTGCATACACAGTGTCTAACAAGGAACGTAATGCACAGCATCAGCTGGACAGTAATACAGTCGAGATGGTGCGAAATTTCTCAGGTTTGATGGGAACGGAAGGGTAGGATTCTTGTTGACGTCTGTGCCGTATACGTACTTGTCACATCTCAAGCGGGCACATGGGGGCTAAGGCACCCCTGCGACCGCACGTTAAAGATTAACGCCCGGAAATCGCAACTTCAGGACACAGCGAGTTTTATGCGTCTTTGCTACAGCGCATACGGAGATGCCACGGTTCTAGAAGGGACAAATCAGCGCCTGAAATTCCTTTGGCGCGAAGGGGTGAGTCCGTCCAGCCAGAGCATACCAGCGGGACAGAAACCGGATGCTTGCTCTTCGCGCGATGACGCATAAAAGTGAAGTATTTTGTGGAAAGATTATACAGAATCGAGCCAGAGCCATCACGTCACTGGGACGTGTATGTGTGTAAGCAAAGTTACTGTGGTTAAAATACGAGGGTGAGTCAAATGAAAATCGTAAATATTTTTTTTTTAATATTATTTATTGTGCAGAAGTGGTACAGAGCTGTATGACTTTTCAACATACTCTCCCCCACGTTCAATGCAAGTCTTCCAGCGCTTACAAAGTTCATAAATTCCTTTAGAAAAAAATTTCTTTGTTAGTCCGCGCAACCGCTCATACACCGCATGGCGTACCTCTTCATCAGAATGAAACTTCTTTCCTCACATTGCGTCTTTGAGTGATCCAAACATATGTAAATCACTTGGGGCAAGGTCTGGTGAGTATGGTGGATGAGGGCACTCAAAATGCAGATCTGTGATTTTGCAACTGTTGCACGGGCAGTGTGGGGCCTTGCATTGTCATGTTGCAAAAGGACACTTGCTGACAGCAATCCACGTCGCTTTGATTTGATTGCAGGACGCAAATGATTTTTTAGGAGATCTGTGTATGATGCACTGGTGACAGTGGTCCCTTTAGCCATGTAATGCTCCAAAAGAGAGCCAGCATAACCTTCCCTGCTGATGGTTCTGTTCGAAACTTCTTTGGTTTTGGTGATGAGGAATGGCGCCATTCCTTGCTCGCTCTCTTCGTTTCCGGTTGATGGCAGTGAACCCAGGTTTCGTCCCCAGTAATGATTCTTGCAACGAAGCCATCACCTTCTCGTTCAAAGTGCCGAAGAAGCTCTTCACAAGCATCAACACATTGTTCTCTCATTTCAGGAGTCAGCTGCCGTGGCACCCATCTTGCAGACACTGTGAAACTGGAGCACATCATGCACTATGTGGTGTGCTGACACACGACTAATATGTAAACATGCTGCAACGTCATTCAATGTCACTCGGCGGTTTTCCTTCACTATGGCTTCAACCGCTGCAATGTCCTGTGGAGTCACAACTCGTTGTGTCTGACCTGGACGAGGAGCATGTTCTACTGAAGTCACACGATTTGCGAACTTCCTACTCCATTCATAGGCTTGCTACTGTGACAAATATGCATCACCGTACTGAACCTTCATTCGTCGATGAATTTCCATAGGCTTCACACCTTCACTACGCAAAAACCGAATAACAGAACGCTGTTCTTCCCTGGTGCAAGTCGCAAGTGGGGCTGCCATCTTTATACTGATACTGCGACGGTATGTGTGCATTTTCACTATGCTGCCACCTACAGGCCATTCTGCACGCTGTTTGTAAAACGCTTACCAACTTACAGGGTAACGGCGAGAAATTTCGATTTGTTATTACAAATTTAAGGTTTTCATTTGACTCACCCTCGTAATATGGTCAACTCGTATAATCTCGAGATAGATATGTGCAGGAAACTGTAGTGTGAGTGCGCCCAGAATCAGTAGGGACAATATATTTTAATTTAAGGTGTAATAAATTGACTATGTCGTACTAAAATGTTAATATATTACGACCTTTTCATTATTGTTAGAATATTTTGGAAGGAAATGAATTACAGAACAGTGTCGGAGTGTAGGGCATGTGACGTAGCCTCACAGTCAGAACTTTCGTTATCGGTGCTTGTGCTTTTGCAGTAAGTTTGCCCTTCAAAACTGTCGACTGAGGAATGAATGTCCGATGCTTAATTTTCCAACTAGCCAGACTGGGGCAAATAATAATCAACAATAAATCAATAAATCGTTTGGAGGGTGGCTTATAGAACCTTCCTAGATCTATCACCCAACCTGAGGCAGGCTTCTCCATCGCTGGAATAGAAATCATGTGTTGTCCCCACATTGGCATCCTTGCCTGACTACCTTACAGCCACCATCGAACAAATTGTGCTGCCCACTCTAAATATTAAATAAATGTAACTGAACTGATACAGGATCGTAAAACGATCTCCACCAGTTATGTTCCTCATCAGTGTAGGAATTGGCTGGATCTTAGACTGAAATTCTTATGCTGGCTTTATAAAGTGTTTTCATATCGGTAAATCGTAATTTAGGCATATTTCCTCATATTACTCAAAATATTGTTTATAACTATTAGTACATTTGATTAATAATAAAAGTGATTTGTCTTCATTGCTGTATCATGAGCTTTTGAAAGACAGGTTACTTGTATACTTTGCGTGACTGCTTCAGTTGTTATGAATTTTATAAAGAATAACAGTTATAAACGTTAGTAAGTTTATAAATAATATGTTTAAAAGCACTATTCTGGATTAAATCTCACTTTGGCATGGAAAGGGGTGAATTATGCTACCACAAAAATCTCTGGTCATTTGCCAAATAGTATTAAGAGTAAAAGCAAATTAAAAGAATTTTTGAATGACAACTCTTTCTACTCAACAGATGAATCCTTAGATATGAGGTAATAACAGTAAAAAAATAAAAATTAATTTAAAAAATTAATTAATTATTTTGTGTAAATAAAACTTATGTTAAAACGACATGTTCCACATCATTATGAAACGTCATATTCATGATCTATGGAACAAGGATTAAAGTATTATGTATGTATGTATATATGTATGTATGGATTAATTTGCAAGGAGCTCGTCTCACCATCACTATTCATAAGTTGTGATTAGTTATTTTGTAACATGACTGTAAGTCATTTTACTTAATGCAGTTTTGTCAAATAAATATATGATTGGAGACTAGCAGCTATATCATACGGATTGTTGATGATTTACAGCAGTAACCAGCGAGGAACTGCTTTTAGGTAACTTTATTCAAAACAAACCGTCACCAGTTTCGAATTAATACATTTAATCATCAGACGGTTTTCATGCTTTTGTCAAGACACATGTTATAATGGTATAGAACTGAATTTGACGTGAAATAAACACTAATTCACAGAAGTTGTAAGCGCGTAACGAAGATGGTTAAACTATAGACTTGTGTCGGTTTGCAACTTACGTGAAATACCCGTCCTGGAACATTTGTTTCGCACAGCTTTTCTCCAATGAAACGTATTCATATAGTTTTTTGTATTATTTTGCTTATACTCGTTTTCATTACTAAGTGTTTTTGTTGGGTCACAAAACAAATTATCAATCCACATCACGTGTTTTGACTTGCTTGCAATACATGAAAACAAATGCAGAGTGTTTACAAAGTACGTGAATGTCAAAGATGCTGCAGTAGATTTGAAAGTTCACTTACAAAGACTCTTTATGGAAGGGACGACATAATGTTGATTCCAATGTGACGAACTAGAATGTCACTTATTTTATGAAAAGATAGGGGAACTCAGCAGAAATTTCCCACTCTTGGTGTACAAATGCATATTAACAACAAATATATGGTGGTACTCCTCTGGATCAGTGTCTCCTCAATTGATCAGGCTCTTTGCATCACGCATGGTGGCAGGGCATTCATTCAACTGGATTCGCCAAAATTTTGGATAAAAAATAATCGAATTTTCTATGTTGGTGAGGCAGCACGACGGCATCCTGTCCTTTGAAGTATGTACAGAAAAGGCAAATGTCATACTCAATTATTTTCTGAAGACGGCAGTGGTGGCACGGCGTCCTCTGCCTTGAACGAGGGCAAATACCGGCTCTACCATCAGAAGCACAGAGCAGGCCGCAGGCCAATTTCTTCAAAAACTGCCTAACTCCCCAGGGATGCTCGCCTTCTGCCGACAAACAGGACCTAAGACCACACTAAGTAAGAGTGCATCTACCTATCAAGAAAAACACAAATTTTTGGTCCCAGGCGCATACGTCCAGTACACTCAATAACGTAACCACACAATAATATCAGTAAATGAAACAATATTGCATAGTAATATGGGACAGTCATGTCACACAGTGATAAATTACAAAGATGGCCTTCCAGGAAAGGAAGCGTACATTACTGTTACATTAAATCAATACATATTTAACATTAAACATAGGGCATTAAATAGAGATAAACTTGAGTCTTAGCGAATAATGGCATTACAGTCTTATTTAATAATTTCGTAGGTAAACAAATATGGATAAAAGAGAATGCAAGAACCTCATGTGCTAATTGAACATTGCAGACGACAGCACATTACAATTTATTAAAATTTAGTGCCATGCACAAAATTGTCTTTAGAAGACAGATATAATGTTATTAGATTTATTACTAGACCTGCAGATAGGTAAAGAAGCTTTACCTATATTGAAGTGTGGAAAGCACTATCTGGAAGTTTTTCAGGAAAGGAGTACTAGCCAACTCGTTAAGGATATGGGCAGAGGAGCCTTTTGTGTGTGTGTGTGTGTGTGTGTGTGTGTGTGTGTGTGTGTGTGTGTGTATGTGTATATGTGTATGTGTACGTGTATGTGTATTTCTGTTTCTACTGTTATCCCATCCATAGGCCCACTGTATGGACAGAGGAAACTTTTGTGTATGTGTGTGTGTGTGTGTGTGTGTGTGTGTGTTTGTGTTTGTGTTTCTATTTCTACTGTTATCCCGTACACAGGCCCACTATTATACCCAACAGCAAACGTTTTAATGAAAAGAATATTAAAATCTTCCTGCTTATTGCTGGCCTCCCACATTAGCTCTTCATATTCACAAAGCTGATTCTCTTTCTCCAAAAGCTGCTTTAATTTTCTTGTAGCCAGCGTCTATGCTTCCTCCAGTTACACATGCTTTTACAGCCTTGCACTTATCCTTCAGCTATGAGTGCTTAGCTATTTTGAATCCTATCACAATATCGTATTTTAGGCGTCTACTTTAATTTCTGCATTTTATAGTTTCTTCTTTCACAAATGTTTCTTGTGTTATCCTTTTCTTTTCTTCTATTTGGTTTTCCACTGCCTTCAACATTTGATCTCTCAAAGTTACCCAGTCGTCTTTATTGCATTTCTCTCCCCTGTGTCCGCAAATTGTTGCCTAATGGTCCCTTTGAAACTCTCAATAACGTTTGGTTTTTCAATTTATACAGATCTCATCTCCTAAATTTTTTATCTTTCTGCAATTTCTGCAGTTCATAGCCAATAAATTATGGCTAAAATCGGCATCTGCACCTAAACTGTCTTACAGTTTAAATCTAATTTCGGAACTTTCCTTGCCGTTATACAATGGATCTGAAACTTTTCGGTGAGCCCAGGTCTCTGCCCCATATACAGACTTCTTTCATGATTCTGAAATAAAGTGTTAGCAATTACGAAATTACACTCTGCGCAAATTCAACCATGCAGCTTCCCCTTTCCATTCTTTCTCCCAGCCCATGTTCTGTTACGGTTTTTCGTTCTCTCTTTGTTCCTTTTATCCAAATAATTTCTTGAATCAAATTACATTTTCGTATCTTTTAATTACATGAATAATTCCTTTTATCTGATGATAGATTGTTTCAATCTCTTCCTCATCAGCAGAGCTAGTAGACATCAGAACTTGTACTACTTTTGTGGGTATTAGCTTCCTGCGTGTTTTGAATACGATGATGCATTTGTGATGTTCATAATAGCTTGCATGTATTATTTTCTTTATATTATTACATCCATTCCTGCAGCACCCTAGTTTGACTTTGCACATTTAACCCTGTACTGACCTGACCAGAAGTCTTGTTCTTCTTGACAATGCGCTTCACTGACTCCCATTATTCTAACTTCTACTGTCCATTTCCCTTTTTAAGTTCTCTAACTTATATAGCTCATTAAGAGACCTTACCTTCTATGCACCGGCACTGTTATACGTCAGCAGACAATATGATTTACTACGACCTCTCTTCTAACAGGACTGAGTCATCCGCCTGTACGGAAACTAAGTTTGTCTCTGCCTACTATACCACCCTTCTCTTGGCCCCTCACAGCATTAAGATCGATTTTCAATTCCGTCACTTGCTGAAGCAACTGGCTGATAGTCGCCTTTTGTTTGGGAGCTTTCTTTATTCGTGTCAAAGGTATAGATTACAAGGGGGGCAACAAAAAGCTTAACATTAATAAATACGTGCGCATGGACCATAGACATTAACACATTTAAATGTGGAAATAGTCAAACGTGACAGTAATTAAATCACTTTCAACTCCAGGTGGGCTGCGTCCAAGCATTAGAATTTGTACATGAGTAAAAAGTCAAATACATTTTTGGGTAGAGGAATTAACAAACAAATTAATTTTTTTTCACCGAGAAACGGAGTAAGTCCAAGTCGTTAGAGCTGCCCAGCATTAGATCTTGTTCGGTGCCTGATGATGGGCACAAATGGCAGCTGTGCAGTTGAGACATTGTCTCTTCCTCCTCACACCCACAGGCTGAGGGTCCACTAATATATCCCCAATTTTCATGATGTGCTGTACACCAACCAACACCAGATTCGCAATCTGTTGAGTTCTCATGATGGCCAGGATGCAGTTTTTCTTTAGTTTTTTGCACCATAGAGGGACATTCTCTACTCTGTTTTCCCACATGTCTAGCCTTTGGGTTGTATTGTTGTTGTTTACATAGACTCATACAAAGTTCTTTCTCGACTTCAAATGTGACGATGCTGGGCAGAGGTCAAACAGAGGGTGAATATCAGAGGTCAAAGCTCTACATCCCTCTGCTTGGGAGCTGCTTCACGCCAGATGTATGGCGGAGCTATGCCTGCTAGAGCATGTAGCTGCTCAACTTTAATTGATCTGAAACATCCATTGATCATGTGACACGTCTCATTCAGATCGTTGTCCACCAGCCTAGCATGGCAGGAATTATGTTAGACAGTCCCTGCCTACTCACCCGCAGAACAGCATAACACCAATTCAGCAGTCCGGATAGTGGCTGGTTGTGCACCCCAGTTAGATCCTCTCAGTTTCCGTATGATATTGTTCCTTGCAGATGTTCATCTTGTGGCAATGCGAGTCTAAGGTGCAGTCCAAGGTCCTCTCAAGGTATCTTGGAGAAAAGGAATGTTCGAATTGAGTGCAATTCCATGATATATTTAGTTGCTGATTGGCCTGTCTGCTTTTTGTGTGGAAAGCATAGACTTGCATTGTGGTAGGATTAGACGTTAGATAATTTTTGTAGACCCGTCCTAGTTCTTCCAAAGCTTCAGACAGGTTATTATCAGCATTATGGAAGTTCTTTCCATGGGTGGCCAACGCGAGACTACCCGCATACAGAAAACTTTTAGAGAGTATAGCGACCAGGATACTACCCTTGGGTAGCCCATTTCTCTGTACCTCCATCTACTGTGCCGTCGTTGAAACTCCATGCAGAAATTCCTGTTGCTAGGGAAGTTGGCAATTAGGGTAGTTAAAATAGAGTCATTAGTGATGTCGTAGAATTTTTTCAGGAATAATTTATGGCTTTCAGCGTCGTACGGAACAGAAGGTTAACAAAGGCCACACCGGTGATTATATGTGATTCAAAACTATCTTCGATGTACTAGGTAAGACAGAGGATCCGTGAAGTGCAGTTTTTACCAGGTCTAAAACCAGCCTGTTGAGGTGTGATCGCAAAGTCATTTGCGGTTCTGGAGTATCCTTTATATACTCTAAATCGCGTGTTACACACAACCAGTCATTAACGTCGGTCTTAACTCTCCTTATTGAGCACAGAATCAAAGTTACAGTATTTAGCACACCAGGAAAAGTCACAGTTCAAATGGTTCAAATGGCTCTGAGCACTATGGGACTCAACTGCTGAGGTCATTAGTCCCCTAGAACTTAGAACTAATTAAACCTAACTAACCTAAGGACATCACACACATCCATGCCCGAGGCAGGATTCGAACCTGCGACCGTAGCGGTCTTGCGGTTCCAGACTGCAGCGCCTTTAACCGCACGGCCACTTCGGCCGGCAAAGTCACAGTACTCAATGCCAATACAGCACCTACTTCACCAAAATAATCAGCCATGATGTATCTGGCTGGTCCAACACTCCCCACAAACGCGCAACGTTCCCACCCATTGACGCCCTCTGATGTTCCATTCGAAAATTAATTGGACTCACCTAATCTGGTTCAAGCCAATGCAGCGACAGGGATGCAACCACTTGGTTCTGTCTTCCTGCAACATAATGGAACAAGAGTGCATCTTCGCACAACCAAATACTAAACACCTTAACTACATATAGTACATTATGAATGTTACTGTTACATCCTACAAGGGGACTCAGAGCACAACCGCGTTCTACTACCGGTGATATGCGTCAGTTTAAGTTAAATACACTGAAGAGCCAAAGAAATTGGTAAACTTGCCTAACATCATGTAGGGCCCTCGCGAGCACGCAGAAGTACCGCAGCAGAACTTGGCATGGATTCGACTAATGACTGCAGAAGTGTCGGAGGCAACTGGCACCATGAATCCTGCAAGGTTGCCCATAAATGCGTAAGAGTACGAGGCGGTGAAGATCTCTTCTGAACAGCAAGTTGCAACGCATCACAGATATGCTCAATAATGTTCATGTCTGGGGAGTTTGGTGGCCAGCGGAAGTGTTTAAACTCAGAAGAGTGTTCCTGGAGCCACTCTGTAGCAATTCTGGACGTGTGTGGTGTCACATTGTCCTGCTGGAATTGCCCAAGTCCTTCGATAGGGACAATGGACATGAATGGATGCAGGTGACCAGTAAGTACGTGTCACCTGTCAGAGTCGTATGTAGACGTATCAGGAGTCCCATATGACTCCGACTGCACATCTCCAACAACGTTACAGAGTCTCCATGTGCTTGAACAGTCCCCTGCAGACATGCAGGGTCCATGGATTCATAAGGTTGTCTCCATACCTGTACACATCCATCCACTCGATACAATTTGAAACGAGACTCGTGCGACTAGGCAACATGTTTCCAGTCATCAAGAGTCCAGTGTCAGTACTGAGGGGCCCAGACGAAGCGTAAAGCTTTGTGCCGTGCAGTCATCAAGGGTACACGAATGGGCCTTCAGCTCCGAAAGCCCAAGTCGATGATGTTTCGATTAATGTTTCGTACGCTGACTCTTGTTGACGTCTCAGCATTGAAATGTGCAGCAATATGCGGAAGGGCTACACTTCTTCCATGTTGAACGATTCTCTTCTGTCGTCATTGGTCCCGTTCTTGCAGGATCTTTTTCCGGCCGCAGCAATGTCGGAGATTTGATGTTTTACCGGTTTCCTGATACTCATGGGACACTCGTGAAATGGCTGCGTGGGAAAATCCCCACTTCATCACTACGTCGGAGATGCTGTGAACCATATATATACTATACTATAACACCACGTTCAAACTCACTTAAATCTTGATAACCTGCCATTGTAGCAGCAGCAACCGATGTAACTGCGCCAGACACTTTGTAACCTCCCCCTTACTAATCGGCCTTTCCTGCTTGCGATATGACATACGACCGTAGATGGGGTGTATGACTAATGGATTTTTACCAATTGTGGTAGGAGGAAAGTGTACAACAGACCCTTCTGATGGAAAAGCCTACTAAAAATAAAAATTCATTAAACCGAACAGGGTTATAATTTGCAAAAATGAAAGTTATTTTGAGCATTCATTCACGAACAACACTGGACAGAAAAGGGGTACCAATGATCATGAATCCAAAAGTTACACTAATGAACGAAAAGGAAATAATTAACGTTCACGAGCCCACTAGAGCAATTTACATCCAAACTCCTGTACAAGATGATGGGAAACAAAAACATGTATTATTAAACACTGACGTGGCAACTGAAGGTTGTTTCAGTGACCTCAACGTTACGTCATGAAAGAAATTTAGAACAAAAGCAAACACTTTTTACTTTGCAGTTACTTATTTTGCAAATTGGATTTCAAATTATTGTCCGAATAACTGAGCCTTTTTTACTGACTTGAACAGAGATAAATAATAGAATACGTACCAAACCAAACAGCCATGTGCCCTAACCTATACGTAAAATAAATTAAATTTCCGCACTCTTAATTTGTGCCTTTCCTTAGATTTGGATTTTTTTTTCCAGTGATTGAGTCTCAACTTTAAACTTGAAATTGCTTTACTTTACTCATATACTGAAGCCTCGGTTGTACAACAGTTCGTGGTGGTGCGGTAGCGTTCTCGTTTCCCATGCCCGGGTTCCCGGGTTCGATTCCCGGCGGGGTCAGGGATTTTCTCTGCCTCGTGATGACTGGGTGTTGTGTGATGTTCTTAGGTTAGTTAGGTTTAAGTAGTTCTAAGTTCTAGGGGACTGATGACCATAGATGTTAAGTCCATAGTGCTCAGAGCCATTTGAACCATTTTTGTACAACAGTTAATTGAAAGTAGACTGAGGCTAAAATTCTTAAAAGTGAAATTATTCATTAATAAACTGGCTGTAACTATTCAAGTTGTTTCTTATGACACTCGGTTACCACATAAGGGGAAAAAAGGGACAAGGACCCTGTTTGGTAACAATGTCTGAGCACAATGAGGACGCAATCGTCCTGAGTTTAACTGATTATTAGTTAAATAAATTTTGTCAATCAAATCACATTCAGTTGCACTTTCTACCAATGAACAGTCTTACTTCAGTGCTGTGCATACGACGAAACTCGGAGTCGACGAATCTGTGTTGCTGTAACTGCTGCTGTTGTTGAAGATGGTAGCATCTTGTGGAGCACGGCTAATTAAAAGAACGGGCAATCGAAATTAATGCAGCCTCTTCCACCCGTCCACTGTCCTTACTCCTGCTATTAGACATCTGGCCGGCGCGCATACATGATGCCGCCGAAATGGTACTCTCTACTGGGAGAGCGTTAATACCACATTTCCGCACACTACAAGCGCTGGAACCCGTCTCCCTCTCTCCACGCCCTCCACACAATAACAACTTATCCAAAGATTTTGCAACGCACAAGCACTGCTATTATCGTTGCTAGTCAATGCAAATTACAATTCTTTTGGCTTTTCCCCAGAGCTTATAAGTTTCACAGTAAGACACAGACAAATACAATGAAATGTCAACAGACTTCTACCTAAATTTACACATGCAGTGAAGCTACGTCATTACGTATTAAAAGAAATCATTTAAATTGCAAATATTTACATATAATTCAGCAAAAAAAATTTATACATCGGTAGCAGGTGCCATGCGTCCTGCGTTTTCGGGTTTACAACTTGTTGTCTTATATAGGTGTTGCCAACTGCAGCACCGTATTCTGCCTGTTTACATATCTCTCTATTGGAATACGCATCACTCTACCAATTTCCCTGGCACTCCAATGTAATAGAAGGTAGCAATGCAAGGAGCAGAATTTCCGAGGCTCTCCATGTTCTGGAATAGAACCTCAGAATCGAACATAAATTGGATATGCAGCCTGAAACCCAGGTGCAGGAACTTATACAAATGAAATGACATAACTTCATATCTGCATGGGACCAGTGAAGTCTCTGAAATTGTGTCATTTCATTTTTATAAGTACTTGCACCTGAGTTTCAGGCTGGATCCCCCATTTACGTTCGATGCTGAGGTGTTATTCCACAATATGAAGAGCCTCAGATATTCTCTTAGTGTGTAATGGAGAATTTAAAGTAGACTGGGGCGGCAGTGCGAATTTTGATCGAGGAGAGAGGCGTGCCAAGGTAATTGATGCAGTTGTGTGAACGAACCTCTATGCCAAGGTGGCTTAGTGGCTAACGCAACTGTCAGGTAAGCAGTAGATCTGGGTTCGATTCCCGGCCTTGGAACAAATTTCCACTCGCCGCTTCAGTCTATGTACATAAAATCGTATCTCCTTGAGCCGGTAAAGATTCTGAAATTGTATCATTTCATTCCAAAATAATTAACCGTGGGAGCAACAAAATATTACTCCCAAATGGCGGTAAGAGGCAAAATATACTTCCTTTAAACAGTAATAATTGCAGAAATTTTTGGGCATCCAGCAAACAAGAATTTAAAAAACATTAAAACAATCAGATGACTGCGCAGACAACCACCACCAAGGTACGGCCAAACACTTAAGACATCACGACGATGTGCCAACACTGTGCCGGTGCTAGAAAGGCCAGACAGATAGAGAGTACATTTACAACATACACAAGTTGTGCATTAACGGGATACCATAGCAAATTATACCGATAGAGTTTCATGTGAGGACAAGGTATCACCTGAGCTGCTTTAAAATACAGAACAGAAATCAACAAGCCAGTGTGAGTGAATCGCATACAGGCGTCAGTAACGGCGCCCGCGTGACACGGAACCACAACACAGCTAGCGCAGCCGTTAAGACGAACACGTAAGCGCGCGAAACCCGAGAAAGGCTAACGAATCGTCCACGACAGACTGATTCTCGTTAATTGCAAACAGAGCTTAGCTTTTCTTGTAGCTACACTACGTACATTGATTTAAACCATCAATTTTTCCTATTTGTGTGTCTGCGCTACCCAATAGCGATGTTGGTATTGGGTGACTACAGCAGGTGTCCTATGCTGTGAATATTGGCTGTCATCGGTAGGCGAGATCACGTAACGTCAGCCATGATTGGCTTACAAAAGCACATCGCAATCTCGATTTCAATGCTTCGGAAACTAACGTGCTGTGTTTGGTGGAATTCGAATTTATACTTTCGTAATACGAAAATATGCAGCGTACATATTGCTGCACATCAGAGAAGCGAAGATCTTTCCAAAATGTATTTTTTTCTGGGTTTCGTTTTCTGAAGTGTCGGGAAGCTCTACGTCGGTGTATAAAACCTTAACCATTCGAAGGGTTGTTAAGTTTCACATTTCCGAGGGGAAGTATACCATCACTTAACACGGTAAAGTGTATTTTCACGGGGGAAAGGTGTATTTGTAACCGGGAAATCCGGAAAAATTCCTGGATTTTTTTTTTACTTACCCACATATACACGCTATTCTCTAAACCCATCCACCTCATTTACAAAGCCCATGCGTAGGCATTATTTAGAAAATACATATAGGCTCAAAAACTTGACAACTATCCAACAGCTTTTTTTCCCTGATAGGCAACTTTCCATAAGCTTTTTTCCCCAAATAGGCAACTTTCCATTCACAGGAAACAACAATGTAGTGTACTATACTTAAAAAAACTACACTCTCCTCGCATGTGTTTTGTAACATACTCTGATTTTTCTTCTTCAGGACAATAACAGTGTGAAGATCAACGACTATCCATCCGCTAGTTCTTTCAGCTCCATAAAGAATGTACAAACATACATTCTTATATCACAAAGCAGCTACAAGCCATCTGAACTGAAAACGATACATATGTGCTAGCTTCAAATATCTCTCAAATGTAAGTGTTTAATGTAACATAGTAGGCTTTCCTGGCGTAATAGATCTTGAAAGTCTCTTCGGGTTTGCTGCCGGATCCTAAAATCAACTTCATATTTCGACGATCCAACTGGTCGCCATCTTCAGGAGAAAGCTGCTTAGTTCTCAGCGGAACTCATCAGCAGAAGGAGCTTTCTCCTCCAGCTTTAATTTCAAAAGCATTTACAGCAGGGCACGTGATACATGTTATTTATTCCCTGGTAGGACAAAGCCTAGTTAATTGCAAAGTAAGAAGTCGAATATGACCGATCAGCTAAGATCAGTTCAAGTAGATCCAAGTAAATTGAAGTCTTTTTCTCAAATACATCTACACTATTTTGAACGAAATACACTCCTGGAAATGGAAAAAAGAACACATTGACACCGGTGTGTCAGACACACCATACTTGCTCCGGACACTGCGAGAGGGCTGTACAAGCAATGATCACACGCACGGCATAGCGGACACACCAGGAACTGCGGTGTTGGCCGTCGAATGGCGCTAGCTGTGCAGCATTTGTGCACCGCCGCCGTCAGTGTCAGCCAGTTTGCCGTGGCATACGGAGCTCCATCGCAGTTTTTAACACTGGTAGCATGCCGCGACAGCGTGGACGTGAACCGTATGTGCAGTTGACGGACTTTGAGCGAGGGCGTATAGTGGGCATGCGGGAGGCCGGGTGGACGTACCGCCGAATTGCTCAACATGTGGGGCGCGAGGTCTCCACAGTACATCGATGTTGTCGCCAGTGGTCGGCGGAAGGTGCACGTGCCCGTCGACCTGGGACCGGACCGCAGCGACGCACGGATGCACGCCAAGACCGTAGGATCCTACGCAGTGCCGTAGGGGACCGCACCGCCACTTCCCAGCAAATTAGGGACACTGTTGCTCCTGAGGTATCGGCGAGGACCATTCGCAACCGTCTCCATGAAGCTGGGCTACGGTCCCGCACACCGTTAGGCCGTCTTCCGCTCACGCCCCAACATCGTGCAGCCCGCCTCCAGTGGTGTCGCGACAGGCGTGAATGGAGGGACGAATGGAGACGTGTCGTCTTCAGCGATGAGAGTCGCTTCTGCCTTGGTGCCAATGATGGTCGTATGCGTGTTTGGCTCCGTGCAGGTGAGCGCCACAATCAGGACTGCATACGACCGAGGCACACAGGGCCAACACCCGGCATCATGGTGTGGGGAGCGATCTCCTACACTGGCCGTACACCACTGGTGATCGTCGAGGGGACACTGAATAGTGCACGGTACATCCAAACCGTCATCGAACCCATCGTTCTACCATTCCTAGACCGGCAAGGGAACTTGCTGTTCCAACAGGACAATGCACGTCCGCATGTATCCCGTGCCACCCAACGTGCTCTAGAAGGTGTAAGTCAACTACCCTGGCCAGCAAGATCTCCGGATCTGTCCCCCATTGAGCATGATTGGGACTGGATGAAGCGTCGTCTCACGCGGTCTGCACGTCCAGCACGAACGCTGGTCCAGCTGAGGCGCCAGGTGGAAATGGCATGGCAAGCCGTTCCACAGGACTACATCCAGCATCTCTACGATCGTCTCCATGGGAGGATAGCAGCCTGCATTGCTGCGAAACGTGGATATACACTGTACTAGTGCCGACATTGTGCATGCTCTGTTGCCTGTGTCTATGTGCCTGTGGTTCTGTCAGTGTGATCATGTGATGTATCTGACCCCAGGAATGTGTCAATAAAGTTTCCCCTTCCTGGGACAATGAATTCACGGTGTTCTTATTTCAATTTCCAGGAGTGTAATATTTCACTTCTTAAAAACCCTGGTGCACCATGTGATAATTATTGCTCTAATTTTCATCTCCATTTCTTCCAAGACACTTTTTTGGCTGCGCTCTCTGTCATTATAGCTGCCATTCCGAGTTGAAATCAGTGGTGTGCTCTCCTGTCTCCATACATGATATTCAGAATGGTGTTGAATGCCCACCTGTAATACTCTTTAAGAGGACAGCAGGATATTGATTGATGCATTCAACTCGTCCAGCTATTGTCTCCCTTGATCTGATAATACTTCGTTTCACAATGCAGCTAAATTGCATTCTAACACCAAAAATACTGGAAATGATTCGAACATTTTCTGTAAGTACCAGCCAGTTATGAATCATATGACATACACTGTGAGCTGCATGTACGAAGTGTGTGAGAAAAGTAATGAGACTGGCAACGCTGTTGTTCTTGTTGTGTATATCGGTGTGTTCATCCCTTCCAGACACTCAGTCCGAGTTTCAGCTCCGTACAGCCATCACGTGATTTTTGAGAGCGCCATCAGTGGAGTTGTGTTTTTGTTGCGTGTTACGAAAACTGAACACCGGAATTTTGATCAGTGTTATACCATCTACTTTGTGTTAAACTTGAGGAATATGCGAATATGACCTTTAAAAAGTCGACACAGGCCTATCATGAACGTTCCTAAACAGCACAAGTTATTCGCTGGTACAAATCATTTTTAAAAAACCGAAAACACATTAAAGATGAACCTCACTCAGAGAGACCTTCAACTTCAAGAACCGACAGAAACATCGAACGTGTGTGTGCTTTGCGACATCAGTCCGACATTTAACAATAAGGATGATGAGTGACCGGTTAAACACTTTCACTGTACATCAAATTTTGACCGAAGTTTTCCACATGCACGAGCTTTCTGCTAAAATGGTGCCGAAAACCTCACAACTGGGCAGAAGGACAACCGAAGTTATGTATGGGTTGATCTTCTGGAGAGGACTGCCAGTGACCACGAATGGTTCAGTAGTACGATCACAAGTGATGAAACCTGGATTTCTGAGTACGATCCTCAGACAAAGCAGCAAAGTGAGTTGCGGCACACTGAGACACGTCCTCGACCGAAAAGATCCCGAATGAGCAAATCAAAGAGCAAAACTACTCTGATTTGCTTTTGACAGTAGGGGCATTGTGCATACGGAATGTGTTCCTCCAGGAGAAATTGTCAACCTGGTGATTTACAAAGATATCCTTCAAAGGCTCAGGAAAAGAATGACACAAGTGAGACCGGGCATTACATGGCCGAGCGGTCCTATGCGCTTCAGTCTGGAACCGCGCGACCACTACGATCGCAGGTTCGAATCCTGCCTCGGGCATGGATGTGTGTGATGTCTTTAGGTTAGTTAGGTTTAAGTAGTTCTAAGTTCTAGGGGGACTGATAACCTCAGATGTTAAGTCCCATAGTGCTCAGAGCCATCTGAACCATTTGAACCGGGCATTGCAGACAAATGGATGCTGCATCATGGCAACTCCCCATGTCACATGGCCACTTCTGTCACGGAATATTTGACCTCAGAAGTCATTCCCATTGTTCCATAGCCCTCCTATTCTCATGATCTGAGTCCTTGTGAGCTTTTTTTTTCTTTTCCCGAGATTGCACAATCTTTTACAGGACATCGTTTTGGGACTCTGGAGAGCATTCAGAGGAATGTGACCGCCATGTTAAAGGCCCTACCAGTTGAAGCTTTCCAGTACCGCTACCAAGACTGGGAGCTACGACTCAACTGCCAAAGGATAGTACCTTGATGGAGACAATACTGATGCTTGAAAAAAAAAACAGTTATGGTAGATAAAAAAATCAGTCTCATTACTTTTCTCACACACCTCGCACTGGGCCTTTGTTCAAACATTAAAGATAGTTTTTAGAAGAAGTATGATTCAATGCTCACGTTCAAAATGTTTCTGTGCTAGGAATGGTGGTAGTACAGACAAAATAATGGGAAAAAATTGATTATACACTTATATATTGATGTGCATTAATGGGTACAGGTATTTGTACAAAATGAGAGTGAGAGATTGGTTGGTCCATGTCAGTCCTTAACCGTGGTAGGCACCACCGTAGGCCAGGGCGGGGGCGTAGGCAGCCCTAGCGATGGGAGCGGCGTAGGCAGCCCTGGCAATGGGAGCGGCGTAAGCCCTGGCGGGGGCGGCGACGGCCACGGGGGCGTGGGCGACGGCGACGGGGGCGGCGGCGGCGGGGTGGGCGCCGGCCTCCTTGTGCACGACGGCGTTGAAGCCGTTGACGGGATCAGCCGTGTAGTCGACGGTGCGGATGGAGCCGTCGGGTTCGGCCAGGCTGTAGCTGCCCTGGACGACGTCGCCGCTGCGGCTCTCGTGCTGGGTCTTGGAGTCACCGGTGAGGGCGTCCTGCACGTTGTACGCAAAGCTGTACTCGGGGTGCGGGTCGTACTCGGCAGCGACGGCGGCGGGGGCGGCGGCGACAGCTGGGGCGTAGGCCCTGGCTACGGGAGCGGCGTAGGCCCTAGCGACGGGGGCGGCGTAACGAGCGATGGGGGCGGCGTAGGCGGGAGCAGCGTAACCTCGGGCAGCCAGAGGTGCGCCAGGGGCGTAGACGGCGGGGGCGCCCAGGTAGCCGGCGCTTGCCACGGCCACCACCACGGACAGGACGATCAACTGCCGGAGAAAGAGAACACTGTTTTATCATGGTTACGAACACTACAGCTTCGAATGTATTGTCTGCTAACGGCATGACAGTCTATTTTTACACATTTCTGTAACCTCCTCTGTACGAATGTCTTTGAGAGCACGGTTGGTGAACTGTCTTCTTTGATGAAAATTGTGGCATTCACTTTATCTTACAACGTTTACATTGATTATAAATCTGTATTCTACGTGTTAAGTAACAATTCATGGTTATGACTAGCCATTTGGCTTCCACCTCTGCACAGATTTTGCTGTGCAGCTACCGAGCGTACAAATAGAGCAGGGAAATATGCAAAACATCTAAGTGGGTTATTTCCAGTTAATGAAGCAAAATAAATGTGGGGGCATTTTACCAGCTGAAGAGGTCCAGATCGACCAGAACAAAGACACAAAAATTGTCCCCCATGACTATACTAAAGCTGCTATTGTACTTCAATGCATACATTTTTTTAGATTTTACTCGAAAAGCAAACATCCCCATGACTATACTAAAGCTGCTATTGTACTTCAATGCATACATTTTCTTAGATTTTACTCGAAAAGCAAACATTAACAGCAATTCTTCTTTCGACAGGTACTGTTTATATACATTGATCTCACGTACTCTGATAATGCACTACTTTACTGGAATATTTTATTCGCTATGTGAATGAAGGGGAAGTAGATTATGAGAATGCCTCTTTATGTACAACATGATATAGATCATAATGAATATCGAATAACCAAATTTATGGTATGGAAAATATTAGGCAAAACTGTATCCACATGGTTCACAGCCTCTCCCTGTCTTTCATACTCCATCATCGAGTCAGACAAACACCTCTCGATAAAAAGGCTGCATTGAGCAGAGAACTCAAATATACGATGTAGAGTATTTCTTTACTGGTATTGTAATTCAATAACTTCCCCTGCCTCTACAGTACATGTATTTGGTACTATCATCAAGCCACTACATTACTGCTAAGCATCATTACTGCGACTCATCAATATCTCCTCAAGACAGACGCACGAGGACTGGGTGACGCATTCCCCATCCTCGCGCCGCACCCCGGGCAAACACGAGAGAGAGCTGCTGCTCTACCGGTTGTCTCACCTTGCACACCATGTTGCTGCCGCTGCTGTGTTCGATTACTGTATGCCTGCTGGGCCGCCGGCGACAGCTTATATAGGCCGCAGCCGGCACCGCCTGGTCCCCCCTGTGGCGCAGAAATTTTTGCCATTCACCGATCAAGAACCTGACCCCTGTCTCACTTGTCGCGCGTAAGCTTTCCACATTGCAAAACGTTAGCGGCGAATATGACTGATGGATAGAACGCAAAGTCGCTATAGCGTTAATCATAAAAGGCTTAAACAGCACAGCAATTGTTTTGCTTTGTATTCAAGGCAACTGGAAAACACGGTAAAAATTCAGATTAAGCGTAGCAGTCAGTTTTAATTAAAAAAAGTACTTGTTGAGATTCTGCTGCATGGCATTACAGCACCAGAAATTTCATGTACGAGGAAATGAGTTCTTCGCATCATGTACTAAGCGAATCGTCTACTACAGTACTCCATCTCTTGTATGCTCTTCTTCCAGGGCATTTATGAATGACAGCCTTTACCGGGAGTCTTTCTGCATCCATACAGTCTATGTTTCCTCTATTTTCTCCCATTGGCTTTCGTTTCCTTTTTTGATTTGTTTATATTTCCTAAATCTTTCATTTTTATCTTTTACGATCTTCTCTTGTACGTCGTGCCTGCTTTCTTAGAAACCTCTTTCTCCTGTCGGTCTTCTCACAGAAATATCGTCCAGGCTTTTTGTGTCATTTAGTTCGGTCAAGGTCTGGGTTACGCTGTCATCATGGCTCAATTTTTATAATGACATGCCCCTTCCTTCTCTCCTATATTACTTACATCTGTGTGATCCTTGTCTTGTCTACTGAGTGTTTTCGTCATTTTATAAGCGACTGTTTGTCCACCGTGTAAATCATGTTTTAATAAAATGTTCCCATGATCCAGCTTGAACTTTCCGTGTTATATGTTCCGCATTATTTCTCTTTTATTTATATTCATTATAGTTTTCATTCGAGGTATTGAAAGCTTGTTTTTTCTTTAACTGCCGTTTACATTTCTTGAGCCCAAAGCCTTAGTCCCCTACGATTTCTATATGTCCTTTCCTCCTCCAGGACCTCATTAGCTATGTTTGTCACAGCTTCTTTTTAAAGTTTCCCTATTCTTCTTCCGAGTCTTCTACCGTTTTCAAATTTGCTAATACCTTTGACATTCAAGTTTTGTGGAGATTTCCTATGCTGCTTTATTCTAAAAATCACGCATTAAAATTTGGCCTTGTTTTTGTTCCTTAATTGATTTCTTTGGTTTTCTCCAGTTTCCATAGACGTCAGTTATCGACAACAATAAGAATAATTGCTAAAAATAGTTTTCAATATCATACTTCTAACTTATGGGATCTTCGAGCCCATGAAATCACATGAGGCACAGCGACTACATCTACATTAAAATCTCCCCGCGGAGATTGTGACAGATGATACGGTGATACGGATACAAAACATACCGTAAAAGCTAGCATCAGCCGTGTTTGGTGCTTACCATATGAGGTGTCACCACATCAGCGGCGATGCAGAACGCCATTGTGGGCTGTTATGCTGACGCATGGCAATACAAGTCACAGAGAATCACACAGTCCAGCACAGTTTGCTCTGACTGCCACTGGTGTTCTGCATAGCTGAATATTTGGTCTCCTCCCGTTCATGCTATTATATAAACTGACTTTCCCCTTAACTTGTAGAGCAAAGAGAGTATTATTTTTTGATGATGTAAGCATAATACTCAAGCGCAATAAAATGCAATAACACATAAAGCAGTAAATGAATTATTTAGAAAAATATTGATTGGTTTTCCGTAAATAGCTTATCACCTAACAGAAAAAAAACTGTTCATTCACTCTCGTAGGTCCTCGCATATAGATCACCATCAATAACAGTGAAGAGAACATTACGTTCAGAATTACTGGGTGTCCATATTCATCACAATTGGAAATGAAAATGACATAGTGCAGATCTTAAATGATTAAGTTCATCAATATTTGTTCCAAATGTAGTTACTGATTTTGATGATAAAAGCACGAGAATATTGAATTACTTTGCATATTTACGTTCACTGTTGTCACATAGAATAACGCTCTCAGGAAATTCCCCATACATGCACACACTGTACAGAAACATTCTGTGAAGATGATGTCCGCGTTCCCTATGTAGGAAACTGTGCTAAAAATTGGATATACCAGCAAGGACCTCACAATAAATCTGTTATTTGATGAAGTTTGCTGTGAACAAATAGCCACAAGTTGAAAATAATAACAGTAATCCCAAATATAGCACTAGATACAAACCAGTCTACCTTGACCCCTGTGCAGAAAGAAGTGAGGTATACAGCCATAAACGTATCTGGTCACCTCCCGTGAGAATTAAATGTGCTGATGGACAAAGCATTTTTAAACAAACTGAAATCATTTCTGACTGACAACTTTTTCTAATACATAAATGAATTTGTGAGTACGTTTATATTTATTCAGCTTAACTATAGATCAAAGGTTAGAGTGGAAACACAGGTATGTAAATGGCCAGACGTATTTTATCTTATTCGTAAACCTCCTTACTCGTTCCAAAAGCACACAACACACGTTCAGAACAACTATATCGATCTTCGTGGACTGAGCTATTTATGTATTTCCGGAACTTTCTTTAATTATACTGAGAATAGCGAAAACTTTCCAGAAGCAGCACCGTGTCACTCTAGCAGCTCCTCTCTGATACACCAGTTGAGCCAGTAAACAACATTAGCTCCATTCTCCTCCCGAAATTCAATCACATGAAGAACGCGTTTCGTGGTGTAATGTTATGTATGTGTCTTTGTGTTAGAAGCATATTACAAAATACTTCGCCACCAACCCATGTATCTCGCAATGGATAAATCAGTCGTGTCGTTTTCAGCTGAACCGACCAGAGCAGTACCTATGATCGTGTTTTCTTGTATAATGCGTATCTGAGTGTATCTTCAGTTTTCCTCGGTGAAACGACAACCAGCAACGGAAGACAACTGATGACCTCAAGTTCCGATGTCAGTTTAATGCTTTTACGGACCTCGATTAAATTGGTCGAGGAACTCGTCCAGAACTGCCACGCCACAAACGTATCATCAAAGTCTCTATAAAAGAGCCTTGATGGACATGATGGTCTCCTTAGCGTGACCTTACCAAATTCCTCCATGTGGTAAATCACAAACGCAAATAATACAGGCCACCTCACGAAGGTTCCAATTGTGCAGAAATCATGTCACTGCTAAGAGCAGACATAACAATCTTAAGACATGACGTTCTAAACGTCAGTCTAACATGGTCAGTCTTCTTGGAGAGGAACTCTAGTTAACAGTGGAAGATATGTCAGCTCTTGAAAATGACATTTGAATCTGGTTTTGTTGGTTTTACCATATGCACAAATGTGCTAGGTTTCTGATATGGTGATTGCAGTGATGCCGTATACATTGGTAAGTCGATACCACGAACTAAGGGTCTAAGCGGGACATCCCAGTGCTGCACGTTTGGAAGTTCGTATAAATCATGTCAACTCCGTTAGGTGCAGTCTGTACTCGAACAACTATGGCCAGAATTATATCTTTACCACCACCATTTCATACACACGGTCCTTACCATGCATTGTGGTTTCCAGCTATATTGTTGCCGTGGATATTTCCGAGCCTCAACCACCAACCTTCAATTAGGTCGCCGCTCCAATCTTTCCATAAGTCCCTAAATCCAGCAAAGAATTTCCTTGGTCCATCTGTCATGAATTACCTTGACTAAAGGCCCTCATTTCATTACCCTTACTGTCGTAATAAGGATATTGTTAGTGGCATTGTATGCTCCTCACTGGAGCTAAGCCCGCCAGACGGCATTCTTATCTGATAGTTTGCAAGGTGACAATGGATGTAAACCTTCGATGTCACTTTACATTTCATTCGGTGACAAGTAGTTAAACATTGTATATGCAAAGTAGCATATAAATTGACCCCAAATTCATATCTCAGGTTATATAGCAGTTTGATTATAAGAAAGTGACAAGTGTAAATGACCACACACGACGTAGCGATGCCACCCGATGGCGTTAGCCGAGAAGATACATCCCTGGAGAGTGACGCCAAGCTGATGTAGTTAGAGACAGATATAGTGTAACCTTCGCCTTCCTTATTGGCCAACTGGATTGCGATATAATTGACCATGATCGCGTATACCTAATGAAATTTTAAAGTGAGTAAGGCTATCGTTACCGACGAATAACAACATCGTTTAGTTGGACGAAAGTGTACAACAGACTCTTCCGAAGGAAAAATCTATTCTAAATTTAAGCTAAATACTGATGATAATTTTGAAATGGGTGGAATATTGTGAAATCGCTCACAAACCTCACAGAGGGGAAAAAGGGTACTACGTAGTATTTACTACAAATATCACTGATAAGACAAAGAAAACACTAATTAGCTAAAAAAGGAGAATTAAACTGTCGCCGGCCCACTAAGGCAATGAATTTCCAGAGTCTTGAGAAAGATAATGGCAAAGAAATTTAAGCAAATAATCAGTGGCGTGGCAACAGAAGGCTGTCACTCTTTCCCACAGCACAACAGTTCACAAAAACATAAATGAATCAGAAAGCACTGGATTTGCAGTTACTTATTCCGAAATATTAAATTTTGAAAGTAACGTTAAATGAAATTACTGGTTAAATGAATGACTGACTTAAACTCTGTTATGTAAAAAAATGACTTTCAGTAACCTCAGTGTAACATAATGCAAAATTTAGATAAAGGCAAGCAATTTACTTTTGATTATTGAGTAATTGAACTGAATTTACTTTAAGCAAATGAGCAATTGGTTTTACTTTTAAAATAACAATACCAAGACAGCGGAGTCACTTGCTTACCTAAATACAGAATAAATGAAATTGCGCATTCTTCATTTGTGCTGTATCTTTAGTTGTTCGTTTTGCCAGTGAAATTATACGTTACTTGAAGTAGCCTCTGTTATGCAATGCAATAATGAACAATTACTGAGGCAGAAAATTTAGACTGAAAGTGGTCATTAGCAAACACACAAAACTGGCAGCAAATAGTTAATAAATTTTCATATTCTTACACACTCAGTGATTGAATGGAAAGGAAAGGGACCCTGCTTGGTAAAAATGTCTGAGGACAATGATAAGACAGGTGCCCTACAAGTTTTAACTATTGCAGATTATGTCTCAGATTAGCCATACTTTGTGAAGGAAATGTTGCTGGGTGATGGCTACGTAAGTTTATAATTTTTCACTTAATGGTCTTACGATGTTGTAGCCGTGCGGACGACGAAGAATGTAGCCGACGACAATGCTGAGCTGCCGTTGTTGCTGCTGCTGCTGTTCAATGAGAACGCCGAGTCGTCTCCAGATCCATGGATGTTATGGGACTGGCAATAGCTGTAACTGCAGCTTCCTGTGCCTGTTCACTCCTAAAGTGCTCTCAGTACCCGCGGGTTAACGACTCAGGCGCTTCTACATTGGTGCGAGCATAGCTCCACACCACGTCGACGGGAGCGCCCAACAATCACTTCCGCACTCTTTTATAACTCACAACGCGACAGAGACTCTCCGTACGCAAACATAAACAATGGCACAGCTGCTGCCATTTCGTCGTTGCTATCGATACATTTAAATAAAGTTCCCTTGGCTATTACCCAGCAATTTACAATATTTTCATTGTAATTACATTCAATTATATACAGTCAAAATTAAATACACTATTATATCGATTACGTATTAAATATAGTTTCTGTAATAAAGTTTAGGACTTCAGAATCATAAGTACAGTACAAGTTACCAACGGATATTAAACGGCGAAAATTTTTGGATGGTGTAGAAAGTGTTTTATCTGCATTTTCGGTGATACAATAGGGCCGGACGCGATTGGGACACGAATTAATATGCTCGATGTAGAGAGTGAACACTGATGAGTGAGGTCGTTATTATGTAAAGAACTGGTGAAATAACTAACAGAATACTGAAGGCGGAAGACAATGGTGAATACTGTATATTAAAAATACATTAACAATTTTATTTTGTCGAACTGCTACGTACTGGAAACACATGCTGCAATAGGTACAATTAGCGTATAATAACAGCTGGCATTTTAATCTAACAGTGGAAATAATAAGTGATCATGTAAAAGAAATAAGTGTAGCTCTCCCCTTATTACAATAAATCAGCTACCTATAAATGTACCTCAGGAAAGGGTTGACTCGTTCCATTGTAGCTCAGTCTCATATTAAGATAACAAAGAACTTGAAAAATTTCATATTACTGCCTCAAGCAGTTGGTAAACCACTTTATTTATACACCATTTTCAGTGGTCTGACTATCGTCATGTTCCGTATAACAAATAAAGTAATATAGAAGTAACATTACAGGCTTAAATTCACGAATTTGTTAACTAGCGTAAATGGTAACAACAATACGTACTTAATGGAACGTCACTACTCAGATAAAATTATTCACAACATCATGTTAAGGTAAACATAAAATCGTTATCGTCACGTGATAAAACCATGAATAATACACAGAAAATAAAAGTATACCATAACACAGTGATGTGGCCCACTACATATCAGAAAGACGTTACAGAATTACCTGTTATCACATTATAACATAAATTACGTCGAAATCTATAAAAACTGTGTTAGGGATTGTACTCATCCATTTTAAAACTATAATCGACGTTAACACTAAGAACAGATTCATACCACACACAGTTTAGTGATGCAACGAAAGATGTTATAGAGGTCTGCATACATAGATAGTGACTAAAATCTTACGATTACTAAGCTTCATGTCTGCTACGATAAGGACATGTCACAGTCATAACATGTGTTCTATACATTGCATCAAGCATGAAGGGATGCAGTTGGTTTGCAGCTGTCAGCGTGCATTCCATTACTACCACAGGTTCCATGCATGTGCAGGAGACTGTCTCCTATAGCATAATACTGGTCCCACCAGCCTGCGTCCGTGGCGCGCTGCATGTTTAGAGGCGCCGTTCAGAACGATGACGGCGATTGTGGAGACGACCATCGACCTGGTGTGGCAAACAACATGATTCATCCGGAGAGTCGACACGTTTCCACTGACTTACGAATCCCAATGGTCCAACGCCTACTGCAGTCGAACTGTCAATGTCGTTGGGGCAACGCGTGAAGACGTGATTTCCTGCGGAGCTCCATGTTCAACAATGTACAATTAACAATGTGCTCCGAAACACTTGTGCGTGCACCAGCATTGTGCTCTTTCGGCAGAGATGCGACAGAGCACCATCTGTTCTACTTTACAGAGCAGACAAGCCTCCAAACCCAAAGTCCTGTGAATGGTCGTGGACGTCTAGTCATTTAGCACCTAGCGTTAATTTCACTGTCCCTCAAACTCTTTCCTTAGATGCTCAAGTAACGACCAGCTTTACCGTTTTCGGGACACTCGTTCACAGGCTCTGCGTAATTATAATTTGCCCTTTGTCAAAATCGTTTATGTCAATGTATTTCCCCATTTGCAGCCCATATCTTCGCTGGTGTGATCCCTTGTCCGCGTCTGCTCGGCTGATATACGTCCCCGCAACGTCACCAGGCGGAGTCCAGTATCACGGTAGGCATAGGTCATAATAATTTGGCTTATTAGTGCGTGCTTCCTGCTAGATTTATAAAAACGGATTACGTATAAAATTAAGTCTGAGATAGCACCTGAATTGAGCAATCCTACTGTAAGGTGGTCATATCATTTCGATTTCTGTAAGTTACCGTTGTGTCAGAGAGAGAGAGAGAGAGCAAGTTATGATAGTCTTAAACGATCTTTTTTCTTGTTGTGGCACAGTCTTTGCTTCTGTGCAGTCTGATACATTCTTAGCGGAAATGTGGTAGCTGATGGACGTACCCAGTACGACTGTAATAATGAGCGTATGGCATTGGTGGCCGGGAGACCCCTCGCGGGGCGGTTCGGCCGCCGCTCCACAAGTTCTTTAACGCCACTACGGCGACTTGCGAGTGAATGAGGATGAAATGATGATGAAAGACACACAACACCCAGTCATCTCGAGGCAGAGAAAATCCCTGACCCCGCCGGGAATCATGATTGTATCTGTTGGATGAAAAAAGATTTATTGTAAATGACATCAAGGATGAATTTGATGTATGTACTGAACTGCGAAGTGAGTGCAAATCTTGATTTCTTTTTTTTTAAAAAAAGAGAAGAAGATCGGAATGATTATTGTCAGCTAGTTAACTTTGTTAATTTTCTCAGAGCTGAGAGAAAAACCACTTCATTTCCCTAAGTCATGCATTAACATATCAACTGATTAAGCTGTTTGGTTTTGATAGAAATTCTCAGTTAACATCGTACCCTTTTCAAAATCATTGTTGACTTTGTTAAGCGTAGTATTGTTCAGACCAATATTATGTGCGAAAATCATCCAATATTTTGCTCTGTCTTTATGAATATATACTTCATTCTAAAGTCGTTGTCTTGGAATATCATTTCATAGAAATAGTTACCCCCCATCCCATCGTTTAAATAAGGTTTATAATTACGCATTACCACATTGTTCTATATGGTATGCAACAGTTTGAATATTGTATGGAAATTTTATTTAAAAATAGAACTCTAGCTTAGCCGCTGCCTGCTTGGTGTTTGCTGTTGTGTTTTCGAAAAATCTGCAACAATGTTGTTAAGGCGCGAGGTCAGTGGATATTATGATTAGAACCAGATAATTATCTTACTACAGTTGCGCGTTTAATTATGTTCTGTTTAGTCAAAGGTTAGCACACAAATTTAAGTTGAATAATAGTTTATGGGTACATAGTTTTGGTAATACGTACACTTTTCATTGAGTGGTAGGTAAATCTGAGTTAAATTTCATACAGAAACATATAGTGGGAAACTTACACAATCAATGTTTCGATCCATGGATTAAATTAGTAACGCGAACTGACTGCAAAATTTATAGAATATGACCTAGATAGGGAAGGGGGAAGGCTTACTTTGCACGATTTATAATGCGCATTTCAGAAGAAAACTGATTTTATGTGATCCTGAATAATCGTAACAAACATCTCACTTTACGTGAAGACGCGAAAAACAATGAACCTTACAGCCCAGTGGTGTGCGAGGGACCCATACTGCTGTAACAGCACATAAATACAAGATGTCAGATAATCTCACTTTTTATCGGACGAACGAAGACCGTCTCTGTCAGCAGCGTGAAGCACCGTTTCTACCTTTCGTGCTGAAAAACAATGCATAGAAAAATGAATGTTCACCGTTCCAATCTGAGATTGTTCGTTGTATGAATTCCGGGAAGTTGTACCATTGCTGAAGGCATAGAATGATCTTGTGGTAACTGCTGAGTGCGACGCAGTGTAAATACGTCTAAATAGGAAACTGTTGAGATGAAAAATTGCTTTGAAAGAACATTCGACTATAAATCCGCATAGTTGTTTCTACAAGCAGTTAAGCCTAGACAGCACACGCAACACTAGTGTTCAAAAAACACGTGATACGCCAAGTTTCAGCACTCGAGAAAATGAAATAAAGAAAACTGTATAAGTAGCCCAAAACACTGGAAAAAACTCATTGGAAGGTGTGTGACAAATATAAATGAGCTACTATTTAGATGTGTTACTGGAAAACAGATGTAAACTGCCCGTAAAGGTACAAATACCGTGTCTCCATATGGAAGACACACTTTAAAGTCATGAAAGTTTCTGTGAAATTCTCTATCTTAAACTTAGTACTGCGAACCAAGTTAATAATTGCGTGTGAACTACATGACCCCTGAGAATGATTAACAAACTCGTATTGCAAATGTGCTCGTCTTACACACAGCCAAACTGCATCTTAGCAGCCGGCCGCTGTGGTCGGGCGGTCCAAGGCGCTTCACTCCGGAACCGCGCTGCTGCTACGCTCGCAGGTTAGAATCCTGCCTCGGGCATGGATGTGTGTCATGTCCTTAGGTTAGTTAGTTTTAAGTAGTTCTAAGTCTAGGGGACTGATGATCTCAAATGTTAAGTCCCATAGTGCTTAGAGCCATTTCATTTTGCATCTTAGCACACTACAAACAGCCAACTTATCCATCAGACCGCCAAACCAAAAGCTCACACCAGAACTATTGTGTGCCTTAACACATGCTAGCCAGGGTTTTCCGCGAGATGGACAGGGTACTGATTCGCCGGCTAAACCAGAATTCAAAGAGCCCTTCCCAAACATCCGGCAGACTGTTACAAAGACGAACTGCGTTGGTAGCAGTCGATAATTAGGTTCAGAAACGTATCTTGGAAGTGGTAAATAATACGTTATATGACCGAAAGTTACAAGTGTAATGGGAACTTACAACCTGGAGATACCAGAAGCTTTCACACAGAGTGCATAATGGTAAGTCAGAAATTTAGAAAGCATAGTTTAAACAGCAAACATTTCAGTGGCATATTTGGACTCTGACCACATTTATTGTTTATGAGTTGCATATTAAAGCCCAAGAAATTCCAGAAAGGTAAGAAATGCAGGAATTGGGATGTGGGTAAATTGATAGAACCAGAGGTTGAAAGTTTCCTCGATTGGCAGAAATAGGGAAAGGAATACATAGAAGACGAATAGGTAGCTTTTTAAGATGAAATAGTGGCGGCAGCACAGGTTTAAAAAGGCAAAAAGCCAATATCAATAGAAATCTTTCGATACCACACGAGGCATTTAATATAGTTGACGAAAGGAAAAAATTTAAAAGTGCAACAAATGAAGCAAGGAATACAGACTTCTAAAATGTGAGATTGAAAGAAAATGTAAAATGGAAAGCAAGAATAATTGGACGAGAAATGAAAGTACGTAGAAGCATGCGTGACCGGAGAAAAGGTAGATGGTGGCTGAATGAAAATTCAGGAGACCTTTGAGGAAAAGAGAAGTAAGTCTGTGAACATTAAGATGGCAACATCATACTAAGAAAAGAAAGGAACTTTGAAAGGTGGAAAGACTACATAGGAGGTCTATAAAAGGGAAACGAACTGGAAGACAATGCAACAGAATCGGAAGAGAATGTAGGTGAAGAAAAAATGGGAAATATGACGCTACCAGAAGAATTTGACAGAACTCCAAAAGCCCTACATGGAAGCAACACCCCTGTAGTAGAGAGGACATTCCCTCAGAATTACCGATATCCATGGGAGAGCCAGCTATGACAAAATTATTCCATCTGTTATACAAGATATATGAGACAGGCGAAGTACCCTTATACTTCAAGAAGAATGTAATAACTCCAAATCCAAAGAAGGCAGGTGCTGACAAATGTAAATATTACCGAACCATCATATTAATAAATCAAGATTTCAAAATAATGTCATGAATTACTTACAGAAGAATGGAAAAACTGGTAGCAGTCGACCTCAGATAAGATCAGTTTTCGATCTGGATAAATGCAAAAACACACGAAGCGGTACTGACCCTGTGACTTGTCTTGGGATACAGGCTGAAGAAAGGTAAACCCACGTTTATAGCACTTTTAGATTTCGGGAAAACTTTTACAATGTTCATTGGAAACACTTGATCTTATGAAGGTACCAGAGATAAAATAAAGAGAGCGAAAAGTTCACTACAACTCGTGCAAAAACCACACAGCAGCTGTAGGTATTGAGAGACGTGAAAGGTGGGCTATGGTTGAGAAGAGTGTAATAGTTGTAGCCCACCCCCAATTTTATTCAGACTGTATACTGAGCACGCAACAGCGGAATTCAGAGAGAAATCTGGAAGGGGAATTAAAGTACAGAGAGAAGAAATAAAAACTTACAGGTTTGTCGATCACATAGTAATTCTGTCAGAGGTGGCAAATGACATGGAACAGCAACTTAACGGGATAGATAGTGTCTTGAATAAAGGTTATAACATGCATATCAAATAAGGACAACGGACTGCAGTCGAATTAAATCAGGTCATTCTGATAATATTAAATTAAGAAATAATAAACTAAAAAGAGTTGATGAGTTTAGTTATTTTGGCAGCGAAGTTACTGACGATGGCCGAGGGAGAGAGGATATAAAATGAACACTAGAAATAGCAATAAAAGTTTAATTGAAGACGGGAAAATTGTTCACATCGGACATAAATTTAAGTCAAGACACATCAAGCTGATGTATATGCAAATGTGTTAGGAATGTCTGGAATGTAGCCTTGTACGGAAGTGAAACATGGTCAGTACACAGTTCAGACAAGAAAAGAACAGAAAATTTTCACATGTGTTGCTATAAAATATGGTGAAGATCATGGGTAGATGAATATCTTAAGTGTAGGTATGTAATCAAATTGGAGAAAAAAGAAATTTATGGCACAACTTGACCAAGAGAATTTATTGGTAGATAGGACACACCATGAAGCATCACAGTATCGACAATTTGGTAATGGAAGGAAGTGTGGAGAGAAAAGAGTAGTGGTAGACTAAGTCTTAGCTGAGGCAGGTTCAGATGGATGTAGGTTGCAGGTGCTAGGCAGAGGTGAAGAGCCTTTTTCTCTGGATAGAGAGGCGTGCAGAGCTTCATCAGACAAGTCTTCGGGCTGAACACAACAACAACTACCACTACTACTAACTGAGAGACGAATGAGCTGTATTTCAATAGAAACAACTTTACAAATTACGACTAGTGGGAGCATAAGATGGAAGAATTATATGAATTTTAGGAAACAAAGCATCGTCCAACAATTTGGATGGTTAAGGACTGTTAAGAGAGGAGAACATGGGATTTCAATACGTGATGAAAGAAGTATAGATCGCTGTTAAACAAAATAAATATGGAAAAGACAGGAACAGAGGGTATAGCTACAAAGCTGATAAAAAGGGACAAGAGACTGAAACTAACTGTTAACAATAATTAGTGAACTAAATCTTGAGAAGGGCTATTTATACACTATATTTTGTGGATCTGGAAAAGGCATTCGACTAAGTAAAATGATCAAAGCTTGTTGAAATCCAGCAGAAAAGTGGCCTGAGTTTGAATGTAAGAAGCTTACTCATCCCTCGCCACACGCAGCCAGACATTTTAGAGCTGTAATTTTAGATATGACTTTTTCCTGGAGCAGACGCGGTTTCAGGCTTTCTAGTACCTCCGTGACTAGAGCGGTTGTGTTCAACACGCCGTTAGTATGCAGCAGTCAAGAAGGCATGTTGTAGCCGATGACTCCGCAAGATATCACACTTGGTATTTGGCCGCTTAGTCATTCAGCATTGTAGCCTACAACGCGCAGGTCACCACCGCACAGACTAAGCACCTTAGGTGGTGGTGGAATAGCACGTATTCGGCCGTCACTGCAAGACACTTGCTTTCGAATGTCGCTTGCACGCAAGCTTTTTTTGAATTCTGGACAACTAAACAGCAGTGCGACACTCAAAAGGGTAAAGATTTTAAGATGATTGTCACGCCAGATCACGGAGAGTAGACTGTAGTGTTATATTTGTCTAGCAAAAGCTATTAATTAATGTACTGAAAAAAATACGCATTGATTTATTGTGTTTCCTTGACGAGAAGAGACGGAAATTAATTAATTCTATTCGTTATATACGGAACTACACTCCTGGAAATTGAAATAAGAACACCGTGAATTCATTGTCCCAGGAAGGGGAAACTTTATTGACACATTCCTGGGGTCAGATACATCACATGATCACACTGACAGAACCACAGGCACATAGACACAGGCAACAGAGCATGCACAATGTCGGCACTAGTACAGTGTATATCCACCTTTCGCAGCAATGCAGGCTGCTATTCTCCCATGGAGACGATCGTAGAGATGCTGGATGTAGTCCTGTGGAACGGCTTGCCATGCCATTTCCACCTGGCGCCTCAGTTGGACCAGCGTTCGTGCTGGACGTGCAGACCGCGTGAGACGACGCTTCATCCAGTCCCAAACATGCTCAATGGGGGACAGATCCGGAGATCTTGCTGGCCAGGGTAGTTGACTTACACCTTCTAGAGCACGTTGGGTGGCACGGGATACATGCGGACGTGCATTGTCCTGTTGGAACAGCAAGTTCCCTTGCCGGTCTAGGAATGGTAGAACGATGGGTTCGATGACGGTTTGGATGTACCGTGCACTATTCAGTGTCCCCTCGACGATCACCAGTGTTGTACGGCCAGTGTAGGAGATCGCTCCCCACACCATGATGCCGGGTGTTGGCCCTGTGTGCCTCGGTCGTATGCAGTCCTGATTGTGGCGCTCACCTGCACGGCGCCAAACACGCATACGACCATCATTGGCACCAAGGCAGAAGCGACTCTCATCGCTGAAGACGACATGTCTCCATTCGTCCCTCCATTCACCCCTGTCGCGACACCACTGGAGGCGGGCTGCACGATGTTGGGGCGTGAGCGGAAGACGGCCTAACGGTGTGCGGGACCGTAGCCCAGCTTCATGGAGACGGTTGCGAATGGTCCTCGCCGATACCCCAGGAGCAACAGTGTCCCTAATTTGCTGGGAAGTGGCGGTGCGGTCCCCTACGGCACTGCGTAGGATCCTACGGTCTTGGCGTGCATCCGTGGGTCGCTGCTGTCCGGTCCCAGGTCGACGGGCACGTGCACCTTCCGCCGACCACTGGCGACAACATCGATGTACTGTGGAGACCTCACGCCTGTAACCTCCCCACCGAAATTTAAAAGGAAAGACAATACTTAATAGAAAAGGAGCCAAGAATAACCTCCCTGCAATCAAATGTACTGACAAAGGCAACAAAATGTGAAATTCGCAATCTGACTCTGGTGTAAGCTCCCACAAAAAAAAAAAATGAAAGTCAATTCAGTGATAAAACAATCTCAGTAATAATGATAATTCAATTAAACCGAAATATCGGTCTTTGGCCCTGTGCAAAAATCAGAATTAAATTCTTACCTCATTGTAACTGCTAGTCAAATTTCTGCTCTTATTCTTGCGCACGGCTTGGAGGAACTGCATTGCAAATAATAATATTCCTTTTTTTTTTATTTAACTGAAAACTGAAACTTTTCTTTAAGGGAAGTGGAACGAAATAGTTACTTCAATTAAATAAAATTTTTACGTAAAATTGCTTTTGAAATCAAAATTATTATTGGGGGCACTTGTTGCAAATTAATTACAATAAATAAACTTTACATTATCTGATGATTATCTTAAGTAACAGTATACCTCATTCAGCATCTTGACCAGTGTTGCCGACAGACTACATCACACAACCGCACTGGGCTGCTACTACTGACCGACTGCTCTGCATGACGACTACTAGCGTACTCTACATGACGGCTAGCACTGTACTGCTGGACGCAACTGAACAGAGCTACTGCTCGCAACGACTACTGACAGAGTACTGCTCGTAACACTCGCGCGGTCGAGCGCATACTAACCACGATAATAGGCTCTCTGGTCAAAGGTTTTAACGTGCCTCACCATCGCTGTTACGTTACATACGTGTTTCATAACCCTCCACTGGGGGGGCAAAAATTTGGCAGCGATGGTGAGTCATTTGGACTTGCCATCGCAAGAAATTTTTACAATCTACAGAATATTCAAATTTAATACATAAATTAAATGTTGTGCACATGCACCGAGTACAAAATATATCAGACAAAGACAAAATGTGAGTACAAAACATAGTAGTAAATCAGAAAACTGTATATACAAATTATTTGACAGAAAACGAAGTGCACAGGCACTGAAAAAATTCTTTAGCATAAACAGAATGGCAAAAAAAAAATCATACACTGAAGTATTGAACATACAGAATGAGTACAAATCATATTGAAAAATGAGAAAAGTGCACAGGCACTGAAGTTCAGTAGAAAACATATTAATACCTAACATAAGTGCACATGCACTGTAGTTCAGAACATATCCTCAAAATAAAAAAATGTATATACAATATAAAAGACAAGAGTGTACATATACTGTACTTCAGAACAAATCGAAAAAATGTCTTTAGCATTTTCGCAATAAATAAACATAATGGCAAAAAAATCATCATATTGAAAAATGAGAAAGGTGTACTCGCACTGGAGTTCAGCGAATCGAAAAAATGTATAATCCATGAACATAAATAATGTTAGCAAAAAATGATTTTCACTATGTGACAAGAATTAGGATAGGAAAGGGAAGGATTGCATCATGGTTGTAGCACTTTAGATTGCACACAGCTGTTCTGAAAGTCCATATCTTTCCACAGAAGTACAACACCAAGTGACACAACTTGAAGTTCTTTTTCCATCAGAATTTATCAGTGTAGCCAAGACACTGAACTGTCGTAGTAATGTTCCATGTTCTCATTTTGGAAGTACTCTAGGTACACCAAACAGTGGGACCATAATAACGTCTTCATCGCTCACGGTGGTGGACAGCATGTCGTGTCAACACCACGCTCTTACAAGGCACACCAACGTAGAATTAGTGCAAAACCAAAGATAGTGCTCCATGATCACTAGGATAAACAGGACAAATGGACATTGCAGTAATTCAGGGTAGTTAGCTCATGAGGTGAAGGACATTAAGTCACATAATATTGACAATTACAGTCTTCATTAGTAGTTTGCGGCATTCATAGCCCAGTTATTGAACATTTCTGTACCAAGTATGCAGTATTACAGAAAAATGTTCATTAATTGTTTTACATAGAATCAGTAGCCTTCTTTTCCTAGTTACAAAGCATTATGAAATAATCGCGTTCTTTTCCAGTTACAAAGTATAGCATAGTTAATTAATCATTTGTCATTCCAATAGTATTAATCATTAGCCTTTTCCTAATTACAAAGCATTATTAAACAGTCGCATTCTTTTCCAGTTACAAAGCATAATTAAGAATCATTAGCCTTCTCCTAATTACAAAGCATTATTAAACAATCACATTCTTTCCCACTTATAAAGCATAGTATTAACCATTACCCTTCTCCTAATTACAAAGCATTATTAAACAAACATATACTTTTCCAATTATAAAGCATAGTTAATTAATCATTTGTCATTCCAATAGTATTAATCATTAGCTTTTTCCTAATTACAAAGCATTATTAAACAGTCACATTCCTTTCCAGTTACAAAATATGGCATAGTTAATTAATCCTTTGTCATTTCAATATAGTAAGAATCATTAGCCTTCTCCTAATTACAAAGCATTATGAAACAATCGCATTCTTTTCCAGTTACAGAGTATGGCATAGTTAATTAATTATTTGTCATTTGAATATAGTAAGAATTATTAGCTTTTTCCTAATTACAAAGCATTTTCATTTCCAATTACAAAGCATAGCATAATTAATTCGTCATTTTCCAAGTGACATATTATTCATTGCTGTTCAGCATTACTCAGAACTTTCTCAAACTGGTATCACTATTTGGGACTGGTAATACATTTTTTTGTTAGCAATGCATTGCGTTGGGATCGATAATTAATTGCTGAGGCATAATACTATTTGCTTTTGACCTATTGCTGCAAATGAGGATAGGTAACGTCATTCGTCATGAGTCAGCTGTAGCAAGGTTATGTAACAAGGCAGTATATGTGATCACATTTATAAATGATAAACACAAATGGGTAAAAAAAATAAAAGTGCAAGTACTGGAACAGGTATAATAAGTAACAGGTTTAGTAAGTATCATGAAAAGCTTCTCCTGAAAAAAAATACAAAATGGATTATTGACCTGAAAGAAGAAGCGCACACTATGCTGAAAAGTAGTGAACTTCGAATTAACAGGTAGTGAAATGTGTATAA
Organism: Schistocerca serialis cubense; assembly: GCF_023864345.2. Classification (NCBI taxonomy): domain Eukaryota; kingdom Metazoa; phylum Arthropoda; class Insecta; order Orthoptera; family Acrididae; genus Schistocerca; species Schistocerca serialis. The sequence goes on along the minus strand of NC_064639.1, from coordinate 789,644,865 downwards.
AAATGTGTTCCATAGCTGTCCTTTCCAAAACTTTCCGTCATCCTACTATGCAATATAACACCTGCTGTCAAAAAAAAAAACTGCAACAAATACTTAAATAACTACATAGCCTAAATATAACCTCAACATTATCCTCATCTGTAAAGAAAAAACTTCATTATCAATCACTTCATTATCCATATTATCATAACTTCATTATTATCATCATCACCTGTAAAGAAAAACTTCATTATTCATAATGCCATATCCTTCATCATTATTCATCAGTATTCATTATCATCTGCAAAAAAATCACTTCATTACTCATTATACAACTATTCCTTATCTCTAGCATATTTCATCACTAAAACTAAGATGTGTAGTTCAGTCTGACAGCCTGCATCAATCACCTTGTATTCTGAAAGAAAAAATTAGTTAAGACTGCTATTCTACGATGAGTATAGTATATTCTTGTTAATGCTTGTTAATCCTGATCCATTTACTCTTCCTCATAAAGTTATTGCATCTTCTTTCGTTTATTTCGTAGGTGAAATTCCCATTTCTGTTGGATTTATTTCTTACACGCATCATTTCTTTCTGAAATTGATGAACAAAGATTAATGTCTTGCATTTAAATCATATACCCACTAAATAATGACTAGTTTATGGTGACATAATTAACCATACAGCATAACATGACAGAAAACGTAATATGTCAAAGACATTGACAGTGTTCAGATGCAAAAATGTACACAGAATAATACAATGCAGCAGCAAAAAATGTAAAACAGTCACGATGTTGAGATGTCATAAGGCAAAAAAATGTCAAAGTCGAGTGGTGTGTTATATCTTAACTATTTCACAGTGCATACAAACAAAACTGGGGTACAATGATATACACAAAGAAATGGAAAATGTGCGCGGTCTGATATGTAACGACAAGAAAAGCGACCTGCTAACCTTACCTTGCTGGGCACTTGCCAAGAAAAAATACGATAATCATCAGTAATTAGTCATGTGAATATAATTGCATTAGTAAATGGCATCATAGTGTGTTGAATCATAAAGTGTCTTCATTCAATAAACGGTTTAACGTTTGAGATATGGTGGTTGCCTTTCGACTTTCTGGTTCTCAAAGTTTCGACGTGTACAACATTGGGGTGAGGGATGCTGCGAATCCGATATGGACCTGCGTATAGAAATTCAAATTTACTGCACTTACCTTTTAATTTGCTGGATAAATAGTGTGTACGTACTAATATCTTCTGTCCAATGTGAAAGTCGCGGCGTCTACAAACCTGTTTTTGCTGTCTTCTCCGGCGCTCTGCGGCACGTTTGATGTTGTTCAGCGCAATGTCAATTATTTCGTGGTGTCTTAGTCGACGACATTTAGGGAAGTTTACTAATTCTTTAATTTTGTTTGGTGGTTCAACGTTTTTCAATATAACAGACGGAGATAGCATAGTGGATTCATTTGGAATGGAATTAATTACATCTTGGAATGAGAGTATGTGTGTATCCCAATCAATATGTCTTTTGTGACAGTATATTCGGCACAGCTTACCAATTTCTTTCATTAATCTTTCACAGGGGTTCGAAGAAGCATGGTACTTGGATATATAAATCGGAGAAATGTTTCTAGCTCGTAACATGCGTGTCCATACGCCACATCGAAATTGTGATCCATTGTCAGAAATTACTTCCATCACATGCCCTACATGAAATAGAAAATGTTTTACAAATGCTTTCGAAACAGTTTTAGCAGTAGCTTTGCGTAATGGAGTGAAAGTAACAAATTTTGAAGTGAGCTCAACAGCGACAAAGATGTAGCAAAAACCTGTTAGTTCTGGGAATCGGACCAAAAATATCTACAGCGGCCATGTGTCTTAATTTAACAGGTACAATGGGATATAAAGGAGGAATATGTGAAGTGGTGTCTGATTTAGCTTTCTGGCAAATTTTACAAGACGCTAAAACTCGTCGTATACGTTTCTCCATGTTAGAAAAATAACAGTTCTGTCTCAGTATAAGAAAACATTTTCGTGCTCCGTAATGTGCGTAACTTAAATGAGTGTACCATATTAATTTGTTAACCAGTTCGTCAGGAATGCATAATAACCAATTGTTGCTGTCAGGATGAGAGCGGCGAAACAGAATGTCTTTGCGTACAGTGTAATGGTTTCTAATCGTAACATTATTCTTATCTTGCCAAAGGTGTTTAATTTCTTTCCACACGTTGTCTTTATTTTGTTCTTGTGCTATGTCCTGTAATGACGATGAAATAAAATTTTCAAATGCAACTTGCTGAATGTACATGACACTGAAATTTGTTTTGCAGAAGTTGGTTGCTACGTCTTGCTGATTGTTGCCGAGAGAACGCGATAGTGCGTCTGCTATAACATTTTGCGTGCCGGGAATGTGAACTATTGTAAAATTAAATTCCTGTAAATAAAGTTTCCATCTGCTTAATCTGTCGTGAGTGAATTTGGCCGAAAGTAAAAATTGTATCGCTCTGTGGTCTGTGTAAACGGTGGTATGTCTGCCATAAAGAAAGTGCCTAAATCTCGTGAAAGCCCATACAACACATAATGTTTCAAGTTCTGTAACAGAATAATTTCGCTCAGCAGGTGACAGAATGCGGCTTGCAATTGCGATGTTTTTAATTACTATTGAACCATCTTCTTCAATTTCCTGGAAAATATGTACGCCTAAAGCGGTGTTAGAACTGTCGGTGGCAATGGAAAAATTTCTAGTAAGGTCTGGGTGCGATAACAGTGGAGCATTCAACAAAGCATGCTTCAGATTCATGAACTCAGAATGTGCTTGCTTATCCCAAGACCAAATACTGTTTTTACCTGTTAATTGGCATAGTCTAGGCGTGTCTAAAGCGGGGTGATGAATAAATTTACGAAAAAAGTTAATTAAACGCAAAAAACTGCGTAATTACCTCTTTGTCGTAGGAACAGTAATGTCACGTAGAGCTTGAAGTTTTTCCGGATCTGGTGCAATGCCTTCTGCTGAAATTACGTGTCCAAGAAATTTTATAGAAGTTTTGCCAAAGTGCGATTTACTAAGGTTAACTGTAAGTCCTTGTGCATGGAAAGTTTGTAACAGTTGTTCAAGAATCATATTGTGTTCCGACCAGTTAGCTTCTGCAATAAGAATATCGTCTACGTACGTCGTAATTCTGTCTTTAAGCTCTGTCGGAAGTATAGTGTTCAAACCGCGAATAAAAGCTGCAGAAGAAATAGTTAAGCCGAACGGTAATTTGCGAAATTGATAACAGTCGCCAAAACAAAGAAATGCTGTGTATTTTCTGCAATTCGGATGAAGTTGAATTTGCCAAAATCCCGATTTCAAATCTAGTGTAGAATAAATAGCAGTACCATGAAATTTCTGTAGAAGTTCCTCTAATGTCTGTGGTCGATCAGTTTCATTAATAATAATGTCATTAATGTGACGTGAATCAAGTACGAGGCGAAGTGAGCCATCTTTTTTCTTAACAATATGCAGCGGGTTTATGTACGGACTAACTGCTGGTTCAATAATTCCTTGATCAAGCATATCCTGCAATTCTTTTTTAACTTGTTCTCTGTGAATATATGGAATGGGATAATGCTTTGCTTTAAATGTATCGTGCTGTTTGACTTGAAATTCATACATAAAGCCGGACATAGTACCAGGAATGTTGTCAAAAACTGGAGCTTGCTGTAAAAGAATTTTGTGTAACTGCGTTCGTTCGTCGTCTGTAGTTGCACTGCTCTCTTTAACCTTATCAGAAATCAATTGCATTATGTCGTAGTCAGCTTCGTCTGGAGTATTATAGTTGTGTACGTACGTATTCGTGAACAATGTGGGATTACAGTCTATGTTACGTGTTGCGGAAATGACCTCTGTGCGGTTAATTGTTTGCTCTTCCGCAGATAGTGAGTGCTGAAATTCTATAGCAAATTGTATATTTTCATCCTTTAAAATTAAATAAGAATTCTGAAAATCAATAACTGCGTCGTGTTGTACCAGAAAATTCGTACCTAAAATAACGTCTGTTGTCAATAAAGGAACAATCCAAAAATTAGAGTGGAAAGTATGACCTCCAATACAAAATGATAAATGCGTCTGTAATTTAACGTCTACACCTTTACTCGACACTGCTCCTTTCACTTTTGTTTTGCCTAATGGTAATGTCGGATAAGTATTCTCTTTGTTGCACTCGTTGAAAGTCTCCTCATTTATTACTGATATAGGTGATCCGGAATCGATTACTGCTGAGAATTTCGATGAACCAATTTTAATTTCGATAACAGGATGTGAAATGGTTTTCTGAATAACTGGTCTTTCCTGCAAGAGAGTGTCTCTGATATCGTCAAAAGTAATTACATTTTCGTGAACAACATTTTGCGTGTCAAAGGTAGTGCTTGTATTATTGGAAGATGCGTCCTGTGCAGTATTTAGTCAGATTCTATCTGACGTGTTATTATTATTAGGAGGATTCTGTGGCATTTCTACTATTTGAACTGTTCTATTACTTCTTCCAGACGTGTTACGCTCTGGATGGTACCTACTGTCGGGTTCATTCATGAGAATATGTTCTTGCATATGATTTTGCTGTTGGTGAGACTGACTGTTATTATAAGTACGCTGATAATTGTGCTCATCGTTTTTACGTCTGTCATGAAAGTCATTCCTATACGGTGCATTACGATAGGAATTGAAATACTGTCTTCTTTGTACGTAGTTGTTTCCTTGCTGACGTACGTTACTATTTGTTGTATCAGGGACTATACGTGCTCGCGGCGGAACATTAAAGCCCGGTTGACCTTGTGCATTACATTGTTGGTTATGTATTCCAACCGGCTGACTTTCATGCTGTTGTGGTGGAAAACGTCTATTGTTACCAAAATGTGCTTCCTGTTGCTGAAAATTTTGACGATATTGATAATCTGAATTTTGTCTGTGATTTAAGTTCTGGTAGTTGTCGTTCCTAAAACGTCTGTTACTTTTCCTATTGAAATTACGTCCCTGATCATAATTACCGTAAGTTTGTTGACCTTGGCTATTATATGAAAGGTTTTTGTTTACAAAAGAATAATCAGATTGCTGTACTTCCAAGAGCTGTAAAAGATCTCTGAATGCTGAAATGTTTTCTTTTTGCTGGCCCATTAGAAGTGACACTCGTAATGACCGTGGTAATTTAGAGATGCATAATTGTATAAGTGCGGATTCACTGTACGGTTCACTTAGGTACTGGTTTTGTTGCACCATGTGCTCAAAAAATTGCGTGACACTGGGAAAATTGGAGTTCTCATAATTTGGCAAACTAATTAACTGATCTTTAATTCCGCGCTGTGTCGTCTTCGACCAGTACGCTGATAGAAAAGCATTCTGAAATTCCTCTACCGAGTAGCACTGTCTCGCGATCGGTCTCATACGAGTTGCCGGTTCGCCTTCCAAAAAACTGCAAATAAATTCAAGTTTATGTGTTACAGGCCAAGTCGGTGGAAGAGCAAAGCTAAATTGTTGAATCCAATCCAGTGGGTGAATCTGCGTTCTATCGTTTTTGAAAACTTTAAACTTTCTCACTGACAGAAAATGTTTGTAATCGAAATTATCATCTCTGTATGATGGAACAGGTTCAGGATCGTAAGAGAATCTATTGAACTGTGGTTGATCGGAATCTAAGTCCCGTACTCTCTGTAGATTACATAATTATACGCGCTGCGTGAGTCTGCCAAATGTTCATAAAGTGGCGTCTGTTGTGGTATGTTATTAACTGAAATGTTTTTCATCTCTGTTACTTCTTGTTGTAAATTTGACAACTTCCTACGTAACGTGTTCTTAGATGAATCGATCTCATTAACTGTCTGCTGTAAATTTTGAAATTCAGGTGTTTGGTTAAATGAAACCGGTGCAGTATCGTCTGATTTATTGTCATTAGCACTTTCGATAGCATCAATACGACTGGCCAATTCATCATATTTTTCAGTCAGTATTTTTGCCTGATCATCGGTTTTAGAATCCGACGCATTAATCTGTTTTTGCAACTTACGCGTAGTTTCGCTCAGTTTTTTAACATCAGCTTTGATGACATCGCAATCCTGTGTTAGTTCTAATTGTTCGAATCTGTCTGTCACTGTTTGAATATTTACTGTGTGTGTATCTGTTTTTGATTTAAGATCAGAAATTTCATCCCGTAATTCCGCGTTCAATTGTTCTATGGTATTAATTTTGTCGGACACTGTAGTAATATTATTGTCTACATACGTCTTCGCTTTCGCGAACATTTTACGTTTGTCCTCTTGTCTTTGTGCAGTGATTGTTTCCATGACTTGTCGTTTTACTTTGTTTTGATCTTGAATAAATCTGCGGAAACGCGTATCACTGTTTTTTATGTGCTGATTAAAGCGCTCGTTTATCTGAGTGTTCTGCTGTTCGAATTTCGCGTCCCTCTTTGCGTCCACTGTGCGCGAAAGTTCTACCGTCATTGCTTTAAACTCGTCCCGTAATTGTGTAGCTTTTTCAGAGCGTTGTTTAGCGACTCCGCTAATTTCGTCTCTGAGTGTTTCTGTTGCGGCTGTTTGCATTTCCCTTAATTCTTGCGCAACAGACTTAATTTCTTCGCTATTTTTTCGTGAACAAGCCTCAATTTCCACGCGCAACTGTTCCTTAGTGTCATGGCACTGCGCGGCAACGGCTCTAATTTGTTCACTAAGCTGTTTGGAATTGTCATCTAATTTTTCATTTAACTGTTTGTTCTGCTCACTAAGTTGTTTGAAATTTTCGTCATTATTGTCAAGTTTTTCATTTAAGCGTTTGTTATCTTCCCTAAGTTGTTTGACCTGTTCATTAAGTTGTTGTTTGAAATCTTCACTCTGTTGTTTGGAAGTGTTATCCAGTTTTTCATTAAGTTGTTTATTCATTTGTAGCAAAAATGCCATAATTGGATTCGACACAACATCATCATTTCTATTCCTCGCGTTGTTTAGTGGTGTATCTGGAATTGTCTCGCTTTCTGTAACCATTTGGTTATTCTGAGATTCACAAAAAGGTTTGTCAGTCAAACATACACTGTCAGTCCCTATTTCGGAATTAAATAAATCCGTCGTACTTCCAGTACACTGTTCATTTTCACTAGAAAAATTTGTCTGTACGTTACTGGGATTTTCTAAATCGGGTGTGTTAAGCTCGGCAGCGCTCATTACTATAGACCGCTCCGCGTCCTCAATTGTCGTCAAATTAACAGACGAGACAATTGAGTTCGTTTGTTCATCATTAAGGTAAAAGTCATCATTAGTGGTTGGAATGCACTGATTGTTAGTGAACGCAGGATTGTCATCATTACACTGCGTGTCACATGTCCTATCGGTAAAGTTGTTTGAGTCGGTAGTTTCATTCAAAATACTTCGCGATACACTATTCACAGTCTTTCGCGGCATTTTAACAATAGTCAAAATTATTCACAAAACAATTAAGCACATATGCAAAAGCAACACACAAATACAATAGAGCAACGAATTGCCGTTGACCTGTAGAAAGAAAGTCACAAGATTAGTAAAAGCGTAGCGCCAAATCCTAATTATACTTAAGCAAATAAGAGCAGATATCTGACTGTTGTTCAAAAGATCCTCAACGAAACACGATCCTGGACTGGGTGTCGCCAAGTGTAACCTCCCCACCGAAATTTAAAAGGAAAGACAATACTTAATAGAAAAGGAGCCAAGAATAACCTCCCTGCAATCAAATGTACTGACAAAGGCAACAAAATGTGAAATTCGCAATCTGACTCTGGTGTAAGCTCCCACAAAAAAAAAAAAAATGAAAGTCAATTCAGTGATAAAACAATCTCAGTAATAATGATAATTCAATTAAACCGAAATATCGGTCTTTGGCCCTGTGCAAAAATCAGAATTAAATTCTTACCTCATTGTAACTGCTAGTCAAATTTCTGCTCTTATTCTTGCGCACGGCTTGGAGGAACTGCATTGCAAATAATAATATTCCTTTTTTTTTATTTAACTGAAAACTGAAACTTTTCTTTAAGGGAAGTGGAACGAAATAGTTACTTCAATTAAATAAAATTTTTATGTAAAATTGCTTTTGAAATCAAAATTATTATTGGGGGCACTTGTTGCAAATTAATTACAATAAATAAACTTTACATTATCCGATGATTATCTTAAGTAACAGTATACCTCATTCAGCATCTTGACCAGTGTTGCCGACAGACTACATCACACAACCGCACTGGGCTGCTACTACTGACCGACTGCTCTGCATGACGACTACTAGCGTACTCTACATGACGGCTATCACTGTACTGCTGGACGCAACTGAACAGAGCTACTGCTCGCAACGACTACTGACAGAGTACTGCTCGTAACACTCGCGCGGTCAGGCGCATACTAACCACGATAATAGGCTCTCTGGTCAAAGATTTTAACGTGCCTCACCATCGCTGCTACGTTACATACGTGTTTCACGCCTCACGTGTTGAGCAATTCGGCGGTACGTCCACCCGGCCTCCCGCATGCCCACTATACGCCCTCGCTCAAAGTCCGTCAACTGCACATACGGTTCACGTCCACGTTGTCGCGGCATGCTACCAGTGTTAAAGACTGCGATGGAGCTCCGTATGCCACGGCAAACTGGCTGACACTGACGGCGGCGGTGCACAAATGCTGCGCAGCTAGCGCCATTCGACGGCCAACACCGCGGTTCCTGGTGTGTCCGCTGTGCCGTGCGTGTGATCATTGCTTGTACAGCCCTCTCGCAGTGTCCGGAGCAAGTATGGTGGGTCTGACACACCGGTGTCAATGTGTTCTTTTTTCCATTTCCAGGAGTGTATTTTTGGAATATGTAAATGTGAATACCAAGCTGGCTGTGATCATTAGATACGAGTTTTTGTGTGGAAGATCATGCCTTAATGGCAACTTTACGGATCTGTATAGTCCCGTCAGGAGTCGCTAGTGTAACAAAAAATAAAAATTTCGGTTCAAACGTCTATTTAAGGTGCAATAGAAACAAATGCCAACCACGATAGCATGTTTTTTTCCTGGTGGGATCAAGTCTTCAGATAGGACCAAATAGAATCAAGTGTCTCACTTTTGACATTTCTGCGAAGTATTCCACAAGTAATATCCTCGTTAGGATAGTCAGTGCCAAACACAGTAAACCTCGTACTTACCATGTTGGCGGAAGTTTTGCACTGACAGCTTACGGACACAGAGGAGTAACGATTCTGTCATATGCTGTACACAACCTGACAAAAAACTGAAGAACCCACAAGACATTTTCGGAAGTCAATGTAGCTTCGTACACGAACACATTAACGATGAGTGTATAAATAATTAAAGCCTCAATCCTCTATGTCAGCTAGAAAGGCCACCAGATTGCATTAGTGTTGTTTTTGTTATTGTTGTTACCAATCCTGGTAAGGTATACAGGGTGAGTCACTAACTATTGCCACCAAGAATGAGTCCGAAAGTATGACAGGCGCTGAAAAGTTTGTGGGACAGAAGTTGCATGGAACAACGGGGGCCATAATATGACATTGGTTTTTTGTTGCTAGGTGGGGTCGCTTCAGAGATATGAAGGTCAACTGTGTTTTCTTAAATAGGATGCTATAGTCTGGTACATATTTTCTGATAGCGGCTATCGAGACAAATCCAATGATGTGTAACACTAATGTCTTTGAAAGTAAATGAAGGTCACAATGATGTGTAACAATAAAGTCTTTGAAGGTCAACGAAGGTCACAAAGGTGGCATGAACGTCCATTTACAGAAGGTGTTCGAAGTGATGACCATTGCTATCAATGCAGTGCTGCAATCTTCTTATCATGGCTCGAATGGTATTCCTTATCACATCGGCACTTATCGAAGCACATGCTCTGAAAATTCCCTCTCACATATCTTCAGGTATAGTTGGAACGTCTTTATAAATAATGTCTTTTATGAATCCCCACAAGAAAAAATCCAGAGGCGTCAAGTCTGGTGAACGCACCGGCCACAACACACCTCCTCCTAGCCCAATCCAACGATTTGGGAATTGTCTCTGCAACTTATTTCTAGACATCAGCGAAAAATGTGCCGGACTCCCATCGTGTTGATACCACATCCTGTACCTTGCTCCTAAAGGTATTTCTTCCAATAAGAGACCTAATGGTTCTTGCACAAATGTGGTGTACTTCATACCATTAAGATTTCCTTCTATGAAATAGGGGCTATAATTCTGTCCTCCAGAATCCCACACCATACATTCCCCGAGCACTGTTTTTGGTGTGCAACTTGCCGCAGTCAACATGGATTTTCAGTTGCCCAATAATGAATGTTATGCAAATCAACATTTCCATGGTTCGTGAATATAGCCTCGTCAGTAAATAAAATCAAATTAATGAATGTGTCATTCCTCTGAATCTGAAGTTGAGCCCATCGACAGAATTCAAAAAATGGTTCAAATGGCTCTGAGCACTATGGGACATCCGAGGTCATCAGTCCCCTATAACTTAGAACTACTTAAACCTAACTAACGTAAGGATATCACACACATCCATGCCCGTGGCAGGATACGAACCTGCGACCTTAGCAGTCGCGCGGTCCCGGACTGAAGCGCCTAGAACCGCTCGGCCACAGCGGCCGGCGCAGAATTCAATGCGACTCATACAATCCCTACCAGTCAATTCTTGGTGCTGAGGACGATATTTATGGCGATGCAGAACACGAACAACACTACTCTGGCTCATGGCAATTCTCTTGCGATTTGACAAGAACTAACACAAGGATCTCGAACCACAATCGTTCTTGATGAGACATGCTTCATACGATAACTATCAATTGCGATGGCGCCTTGCTAGGTCGTAGCCATTGACTTAGCTGAAGGCTATTCTAACTATCTTCTCTGCAAATAAACGAGACTTCGTCAGTGTTGCATCGCTAGCTAAGTCGTCCGTACAACTGGGGCGAGTGCTAGTAAGTCTCTCGAGACCTGCCGTGTGGTGGCGCTCGGTCTGCGATCACTGACAGTGGCGACACGCGGGTCCGACATGTACTAATGGACCGCGGCCGATTTAAAGCTACCACCTAGCAAGTGTGGTGTCTGGCGGTGACACCACACAAACCATAGCATCCTCGTCATATCTCTGAAGCGACCCCATACAGAAACAAAAAACCAACGTCATATTGTGGCCCCAATTGTTCCATGCAACATTTGTCCCACAAACTTTTCAGCTACTATCATACTTTCGGAGTTTTTCTAGGTGGCAATAATATGTGACTCACGCTGTATAATGGGGGCGAGCAGCGTCAGACGTCGAGTGATCATGGTGAATGACACTGAGACGACGCGTACTCGTATGAGAAAACGTTATCAGCACCTGGCAGCGTTTGAAGGAGGCCTCATTGTGAGTCTTCACTTTGCCAGAAGGTCTAATCGTGCAATATCGAGACTTGTGAAGCATTTCTTGTGACAGTAGCCAGATTGGAACGTGAGGATAGGCATATGCATCGTCAAGATTCCCGTCGACCACGCCTGTCCACCACAAAGGACGATCGTGTATTATTGTGCACCGAGCACATCGTAATCCCTTCACATCTGTGGCAGCCATGGAAAACAAGCAATATTCTGTGTCATCCCGCATCATCTGTCGGAGACTAGCAGCAGTCGCACTCATGTGTAGCCTGCTGTGAACACCACGACGCCGCTGCCTGCGTCTGGAGTGGTGCCGTGACTGGGAAGCATGGGCTGCTGGCGACTGACGTCACTGGCATCAAGCGGCCCTGCACTATTCCGGATGACCGTCTTCGGCGAACATGATGGCAACCTAGAGAGAGGTCGCAAGCTTCCAGTGTTTTGGAAATTAACAGCGGCGCTACTCCTGGCGTTATGGTGTGAGGGGCCATCGGGTATGATATCAGGACACGGGTGGAAGTGATTGACGTAACACTGACGGCACAACGGTAGGTCACGGACCGTCTGCGTTCTCACGTGTTACATCTCTTTCAACTGTATCGTGGTGTCATTTTTCAACATGACGATGCTCGTCCACACGTAGCACGTGTTTCTATGAATTGTCTGCGTGATGTTGAGTTACCCCCTTGGCCAGCAAGATCCATAGGTCTGTGTCTCCGATAGAATAAGTGTGTGTGTGGGGGGGGGGGGGGGGGGGAGTGGGAGCATCGACGTCAACTCAACTCCGTCCCAGTGCCATTATCCAGGGAATCAGGGACCATTTACAATTGTGTGCCACATTGCTTCAGGAAAGCATTCAGTAGCTTTGTGACATCTTTCCCAACTGAAACAGTGCATGCATCCAACCAGGGGGAGGGGGAGAGGTGGGATGCGACGTCGTACTGGTAAGTGGACTCATGGTACTGCCAAGATCTTCGTAATTTGACTCTATTTTGTAGTTACTAAACGAACGTAACATATTCTCTCATTTTGTAAAGCTTACTTTCGTTTCCTCCTCCCCTGCTGGGTCGTTCACGTTTTTCTTGTCACATCATAGCGTTAATCGTTGATGAGTCGTTAGAGACTATCGACACAACGTCTGCAGCTACACGTCGCTATGTTCCATTGTCGCTTCTCTCTCTCGCCTTTCTGTACTTGAGAACGTACTGATTAACGCCATTTTCTAGATCTGTGTGTTTGTTAAATACGAAATACCAGTGTATCCTTTTCCTCTGATGTCAGACGAAATACGGAGTGAGTAAGGGGGAAAGGTACATGCTTTGAGGGTGGACAGTACAAGCGATTCTGAACAAAAAACTTCATATGAACATATGTCGTATTACGAGTGGTTTCCGAGGTAGAAGACATTTAATATCACTTTTGTACGTTTTTCTTTAATAACTCAAAAAGTGCACCCTCCAGGGTGTCGCAGCACAAAATTAGACTACATTAAATTCCCTACTAAATAGGTCCCATTCATTTTTTTCTTTAGGACTAATAGCACGAAGAGAGCGCGAGATTATTGAAAATCTCGTGTGACGCGCATGCGCTATATCTTAGTTTTCGTAGGCCGTTTTGAGGTAGTCTCCCGACTTGACAGACCAGTTGTTCAAACTGTTCGTCTGAACATCCTCTGCAAAATTGTGGCACGTTGTAAACAATGAAAATATTTGAATAATACAGAAAATAAAAAACAATCTACATTAAACGTGTTCTATACGTAAACGATTCGGGATAGGATATATATCCGTATAACATTTTCGTTCAGGACCATTAAAACTATCAACCGTCAAATCATATAGCTTCCCTCCAGACACACCTTGTATTTGTTTGCTTGCTTAAATATAAATCTTTGATGTACCATTTAGAGACTCAGGCAGCTAAGAGAGGTCACCACATTTATTTCTAGGACGAGTGAATATCTGGAGGAGGCATTTCCGCTAATTTGTAACGGACAACGTCGCAAAATTTCTGATTTCAGGCAAGTTATTCTTAGCATTTATACCTGACATATTATGGCACTGATTATGAATGGACCAACACTGAAGCTGGTATACACATGCGTATTCAAATACAGAGATATGCAAACAGGCAGGATATTGCGCTGCGACCGGCAACGCCTACATAAGACAAGTGTCTGGCGCAGTTTACTACTGCTACAGTGGCAAATTATAAAGATTTAAGTGATTTTGAACGTGGCGTTATAGTCGGCGCACGACCGATGGAACACAGCATTTCCGAGGTAGCGATGAAGTGGGGATTTTCCCATACGACCATTTCACGAGTGTACCGTGAATATCAGGAAACCTGTAAAATATCAAACCTCCAACATCGCTGCGGCCGGAAAAAGATCCCGCAAGATCGGGACCAACGATGACTGAAGAGAATCGTTTAACCTGACAGATGTGCAACCCTTCTGTAAATTGGTGCAGATTTCACTGCTGGGGCATCAACAAGTGTCAGCGTGCGAACCATTAACGAACCATCGAGATGGGCTTCCGGAGCCGAAGGCACACTCGTCTACCCTAGATGACTGCACGACACAAAGATTTATGCCTCTCCTGGGCCCGTCAACACCGACATTGGACTGTTGATGACTGAAACATGTTGCCTGGTAGGACGAGACTCGTTTCAAATTGTATCGAGCGGATGGACGCGTACGAATATGGAAACAACATCATGAATCCATGGACCCTGCATGTCAGCAGGGGACTGTTCAAGCTGGTGGGGGCTCTGTAATGGTGTGGGGCGTGTGTTTGGTAGTGATATGGGACAACTGATACGTTTAGATACGACTCTGACAGGCGACACACACATACGCATCCTGTCTGGCCACCTGCATCCATTCATGTCCATTCCGACGGACTTGGACAATTCAAGCAGGACAATGCGACACCCCTCACGTCCAGAATTGCTACAGAGTGGCTCCAGGAATACTCTTCTGAGTTGTCTTGCCTTGCAACGTGCTGTTCAGAAGAGATCTCCACCACCTCGTACTCTTACGGAATTATGGACAGTCCTGTGGGATTTATGGGGTCAGTTTCCTCCTACACTACTTCAGACATTAGTCGAGTCCAAGCCACATCGTGCTGCGGCACTTCTGGGTGCTCGCGGGGGCTGTACACGATATTAGGCAAGTGTACCAGTCTTTGTTCGTCAATGGGAGACTAGATAGCCACGGTTCCTATATATATTAACATATATGCTTCCTCGTGAATGGAAGATCTCTCACTGGACACAAGGCAATCTATCTGGAGCCAACACGATGGACTTCGCTCAAAATACACACCGATAATTACAGTCCTTCTTAAGAGATAGTCGTCGTTGGATCGGTCGTTCGGGAAGCACAAAATGGTCTCAACGCACACCGGACTTAGCACTTCTGGATTTGATGTTTCCGTTTAGGCTTTTTGATTCAGTTCTCCGTACTGATAAAAAACATCGATGACACGGTATTCTGATTAACATGGGTCCCTACTGTGACAAGTTCAGATAAAGTTCACTGTGCAATGTTGTCTGTCCTGAATAGCTGGATATCGTGTATCAATGCTCAGGGCCAACATTTTGAGGACGACAGTCATAATAATAGACACACGAATCGTACCTGATTTAGGTGCTGGCTTACATTTGATACACACGCTTTTGGGACCTCTTCATCTGGCGACAGGGAAGCGACGTGCGGCGTTTTGACCAAGGAACAGATATGTTGTGTCACTGAAGTCCTCTTCGCAGTGGCGCTACAGTCTGGAACCGCGCGACCGTTACGGTCGCAGGTTCGAATCCTGCCTCGGGCATGGATGTGTGTGATGTCCTTAGGTTAGTTAGGTTTAAGTAGTTCCAGTTCGAGGGAACTGATGACCTCATAAGTTAAGTCCCATAGTGCTCAGAGCCATTTGAACCATTTTTCCTCTTCGCAAGCTCATTCCAGGGCCACAAAGTATGTAGTTCCATAAAAAAGAAGGTCGGCGTAATAATTCGACACGTGTAAACATTGAGATTTACCTGTGTACCTCAGAAAATTTGCCACTTTGTCTGCCATAACGTAACGAAAACTGCAACTTGATTCAACGTGTTGAAGAGGTTGTTCCGTCAACCATTGTTGCAGATTGTGTCCTTTGTTGAAACGGATGGCGCCTATCGTCAGGCCTGCGTGAACATCCTTGAATCATGTCAGCGATTGGCAGAGAAGGCTCAGAAGATCAGCCTTGTTCACATAATTTCACAAAAAATGAACCGGAGACTACGATGGTTCTACGACAACTAGTCTGTGACTTCCTAGACTTGGACCACATGGTTGAGAATTATAAAGTATCCCTCTATGTCTAGCGGTTCACTTCACATCAAAAGTAGGCGACAGTATTTGTGGCCCACACAACATTATTTTTCCTTTAGACCCATGTGTTGTTGATGAAGATATCTCTAGAAGACCCCATAATTGTCAGTATAGCCGCAAATAAAAGTCTTTCTTAGATGAGATTGTCAAATCCATGGAGAACAACTGCCACAGTATTCGCAACAAATTGTCATTCTTTGAAGTACTCCAGAAAATCAGAAGACCTCACATAACATCGCGTTAGGAGCAGGGTGACATTCTACCACTGAACCACCGATACTCATATAAGGAGCAGGGTAACAGACAAATTTGACAGTAGTGGGATATCTGGCACAAATCTAAGTGTAAACCGATGTGCTAATGGAAAATGGAACTGATGTTTCCGTCACCGTAGATAAGAAAGTCAAATCCACCGAGACAGAAACTGAAATTACTTGCGAGATCATTTTGGAAAAACTCAGTACCAAGGGCGGTCAAAAACCTATAATTTACTCCTACTATCGATATCGACAACCAAAATCACTTCCAGTTGCAGTGGCGTTTTGACCAAGGAACGGATGTGTTATGTCACTGAAGTCCTCTTCGCAGTGGCCGAGCGGTTCTAGGCGCTACAGTCCGGAACCGCGCGACCGCTGCGGTCGCAGGTTCGAATCCTGCCTCCGGCATGGATGTGTGTGATGTCCTTAGGTTAGTTAGGTTTAAGTAGTTCTAAGTTCTAGGGGACTGATGACCTCAGAAGTTAAGTCCCATAGTTCTCAGAGCCATTTGAACTTTTTTTTTTTTTTTTTTTTTTTTTTTTTTTTTTTTTTTTTTTGTCATCTTCAGTCCTGAGACTGGTTTGATGCAGCTCTCAATGCTACTCTATCCTGTGCAAGCTTCTTCATCTCCCAGTACCTACTGCAACCTACATCCTTCTGTATCTGTTTAGTGTATTCATCTCTTGGTCTCCCTCTACGATTTTTACCCTCCACGCTGCCCTCCAATACTAAATTGGTGATCCCTTGATGCCTCAGAACATGTCCTGCCAACCAATCCCTTCTTCTAGTCAAGTTGTGCCACAACTCTTCTCCCCAATTCTATACAATACCTCCTCATTAGTTATATGATCTACCCATCTAATCTTCAGCATTCTTCTGTAGCACCACATTTGGAAAGCTTGCATTCTGCTCTTGTCCAAACTAGTTATCGTCCACGTTTCACTTCCATACATGGTTACACTCCATACAAACACTTTCAGAAACAGCTTCTTGACACTTAAATCTATACTCGATGTTAACAAATGTCTCTTCTTCAGAAACGCTTTCCTTGCCATTGCCAGTCGACATTTTATATCATCTCTACTTCGACCATCATCAGTTATTTTGCTCCCCAAATAGCAAAACTCCTTTACTACTTTAAGTGTCTCATGTCCTAATCAAATTCCCTCAGCATCACCTGATTTAATTCGACTACATTCCATTATCCTCGTTTTGCTTTCGTTGATGTTCATCTTATATCCTCCTTTCAAGACACTGTCCATTCCGTTCAACTGCTCTTCCAAGTCCTTTGCTGTCTCTGTCAGAATTGCAATGTCATCGGCAAACCTCAATGTTTTTATTTCTTCTCCATGGATTTTAATACCTACTCCGAAATTTCTTTTGTTTCCTTCACTGCTTGCTCAACATACAGATTGAATAACATTGGGGAGAGGCTACAACCCTGTCTCACAGCCTGCCCAACCACTGCTTCGCTTTCATGCCCCTCGACTCTTATAACTGCCATCTGCTTTCTGTATAAACTGTAAATAGCCTTTCGCTCCCTGTATTTTACCCATGCCACCTTCAGAATTTGAAAGAGAGTATTCTAGTCAACATTGTCACATGATAGAAACGTAGGTTTGCCTTTCCTTAATCTAGCTTATAAGATAAGTCGTAGGGTCAGTATTGCCTCACGTGTTCCAATATTTCTACGGAATCCAAACTGATCTTCCCCGAGGTCGGCTTCTACCAGTTTTTCCATTCGTCTGTAAAGAATTCCCGTTATTATTTTGCATCCGTGACTTATTAAACTGATTGTTCGGTAATTTTCACATCTGTCAGCATCTGCTTTCTTTGGGATTGGAATTATTATAATCTTCTTGAAGTCTGAGGGTATTTCGCCTGTCTCATACATCTCGCTCACAGCAAGGCCGTTTTGGTTAGTGTTACAAGGCCATATCAGTCAATCATCCATACTGTTGCCCCTGCAACTACTCAAAGGGCTGCTGCCCCTCTTCAGGAACCACACGTTTGTCTGGCCTCTCAATAGATACCCCTCCGTTGGGTTGCACCTACGGTATGGCTATCTGTATTACTGAGGCACGTAAGCCTCCCCACCAACGGCAAGGTCCATGGTTCTTGGGGGGGGGGGGGGATTATTAATTAGTTTCCTTTATTATTAAGTAATAAAGTATTCACAATCATTAAATGAACATACAATAAATAAATGAGCAAGTCAAGGTCAAGAACATACAAAAAGTTCTATAACAACAGGTAATTATTTAAATGAATTCGTCTTCTTCAGTTGAATCATTTTTTAATTGAACCCTTATTTCAATTACATTTTCTTCGTTGTGATTAAGTGCTTGTTCAGCACTTATTCTGAAAATGTTTTTCATCAAAGCCAAATTTTCTGGTAACCTGTTTTTTTTTTCTTCAGTCAGACTTACTATAAATATTATGCACTCATTACGCAACATTTCTTCGTCTTCCATTGGTAATCCATTTTATACCATTTCAAGCAACTGCTTTTCAAAGTGGAAGCCCAGATAACATCTTAGTTAGACGAAATCACAAATATTTTGAGTAAAAATATCAACTTTATTTGAAGATAACGTAACTTCGCTGACATGTTGGTGAAGTCATCAAAGAGTTTAGTGTGATCTGTATCTTTCGCCATTAACTCTTTATTTCAATTAATATTGGATATAAAAATGAAATATATGTGTAATTAATCTCGTTCGCATACATAGCGTGCGATAACTCAGTCATGTGACACTTTTCGCGCACTTCAGCTACGGAAAATGTGTTTTTAGCTCTGACCTTTGCGAGTATATTCTTGATACAGCGGATTCTATTGACAACCACCTTGTCTGGTACGCTTGAACTATTTTTAACGGTTTCTGTCCATCGTTGATGGTTTTGTATACCTCCTTATATAAAGATTGTCTGGAAGAGGAGCAACTAAGCCAGTCATACGTCTCTTTAATTAAAAACTCCAAATTTATCGTTAAAAATTATTTTCCAGCAGCTGAGACAGGCAGTTGCAAGGAATGGCACAACCAACGTACGAAAATAAGGTGTGATGGCTCTTCTTTCAGGTTTGTAAATACTTCGTTATTTATTCCAACCATGACAGAGGCATTATCTGTACCAATGTCCATTAAATTATCAAGTCGCAAATCGAATCGTTGAAATGTCTTCTGTATAGCAGAGACAATAGCTTCAACGTTATACTCGTACAGTTCAGCAAGGTCAAGGTATGTAGATACCAGTTTTAGGTGTTATTTACTGTAATAAACTGTAATCAGTCCCAAGTATTTATGCACAGCAGTATCAGTAGATTCATCAATAAATTAGCTAAGTGGCTGATCGTTCCAATCCTGTTTTAGAACGTCAGTGAAATGCGGTGCTAACATGTTTTTTTGTAACTGAGGTGCACTTAGTTCGGTGCAGCTAAACTTTTTCGATGTCTTTTTTATGACTGTGATTAATTACCTGTCCCAAATGGTCGACTACTCGTATGGTCACATCGCTGTGAATAATGCAAGTCTCGCTTCTTCCTTTTTTTTTTTTATTCCCAATGGGCTCCGACTTAAAAGCAATTTTAGACTGCATAGTTACAACCTGCAACAATTTACTTAGTCAAAGAGTGGTCAAAGATGTAAAACTGATCAATGAATGACTAATAAAATTGGAAAAAGGTTGCTTACCCATTTATTTTGTAGGTGCTGCTTTGACATCCCATGAGACTTCAAATCTCCATAGTAACTCCTTAAAATTGTACCAAAAAATTTGCACTTCGCTACCCGACCCGTAGTACTTTCAATAACTTGAAGCCAATCTTTTAGATGTGGGTCTTGAGCCGGCCAGGGTGGCCGAGCGGTTCTAGGCGCTACAGTCTGGAACCACGAGACCGCTACAATCGCAGGTTCGTTTCCTGCCTCGGGCATGGGTGTGTGTGATGTCCTTAGGTTAGTTAGGTTTAAGTAGTTCTAAGTTCTAGGGAACTGATGACCTCAGAAGTTAAGAACCATAGTGCTCAGAGCCATATGACTTTTGTGGGTCTTGAAGCCAAGAATCCCGAAACTCTGGCATATATTGTAGTTTCGGCATAGTTATACACAAAAGAAGTCGTGAATAATACCATACGCAGAGAATTACGACTGTATAGTGGACACCACGAAAGACGGCAGTCGATTAACTTTTTCTGTGAATCTGATATGACGCACCCTGCGTGAGCCAGCAAACGCTCCGTGATTATTCGAAGCTACAATGAAACAAGTGAGCACCCATTGTTTGAAACCGGCTACTGCACTCCCTGCATCTGCGCAAGCCGCCTTCTCTAATGAAATGAACTATAACCAAGTGCTACTAAATACTGTTCATTCTACAGGGAATCCTTGCATGTAGTCTATCGAGTGTGATGGTTCGTTTGATATCACATTCTAATGCACATTGTTCTCTTTTCAGTAAAAGTTAAGTAAACCTGAAATTAAATAAAGCAGAAATAACATATTTAGAAACATATAAATAACTTAGTAGTTGAGAGATCACATTTTTACTAACAAACTGAATTTTACTAAACCACTATAAAATCCAGTAGCAGCAATATTTTGCCACTAAATGGAGCTTGGAAACCATCATCTGTAGTATAAAATACACTAAATTGGCAACACTGGTACTAATAAGGAAATACCTTAAGAATGGAAATGATGTTTGTAATAAATATGTAATTACAATTTCCATCTCTCTGGAATAAATACTAAACGAGACATGTAACCCACTGCGAGAGGTAATGAATTCGGTAAGGCAATGGCATTTCACCCTTCGTGAATTTCGTTCACAATAGTAAAATTATTGCACTCACTTTGTGACTTTGAAACAGATTCAAGATCATTTCACGATGCCACTATGGAATTCATATTTTGAATTTTCAGATTAGCATTACACGTAGAACATGGAAACTTCATCTGCATCTACATCTCTACTCTGCAAACCACCCAACCGTGTGTGGTGGAGAGTATTTCTGATCCCACTATCTTTTTCTCTCCTTCCCTGTTCATTTGAGGAATGGCACATGGGAAGATTTGCTATCGGTGAAGCTCCGTAAGGGCTTTAATGTATCTGATTTTCTCGTCGTGGTCAATTCGCGAGACACGTGTGAGAGGAAGTAATCTCTATATTATGAAACGCAATGCCTTGACTGACTGACTCATCATCGCCCAGCCCATATCGCTAAGGATAGAAACTTGAAATTTGGAGAAGGTGTGGATCCAATGGAGTGCAATAGGGGATGACGGTAACTTTTTTTAAAACAAAAAGCCGCTATTAAAGCAATTTTGAAGCTAGACCTACGAAAATTAGTATTTAGTTTGTCGGTCACAAATAAAAGAATACGTTTGTCAGCATTTTTGAAAATTTAACCATGTGGAGGTGAAAATGTAGGCGAAAGCTTTTTTTTAAAACTATATCATTATTAGAGAACTACAACAGTATTTTTAATCTCAGTTACAAATAAAAAATACGTGTTTCAGCATTTTTGCAAAGTGAACCCCTAGGGGAGTGAACAGGGGATAAAAAATTTTTTATGAAAAAAACATTTAAAGTTAAATTTATGAAAATTTAAATATGGCTTCTCAGTTAGAAATAAAAAAAATACGTGTTTCACTGTGTTTGGAAACTCAACCCCTATGGTGGTGAAATGGGGACGAGAGTTTTTATGGAAGTGTTTTACTGTGCAAGCATTTTTGAAGTTAAACCTATGAGAATTTGTCTTTGGATTCTCTGTTTTTGAAAATTCAGCCCCTAAGGGGGTGAAATAGGAGGTAAAACGTTTTATGAAAATATTTCATTGTGAAAGCATTTTTAAAGTTATGTCTTTGAAAATCTGTATTTGGCTTTTCTGTTAGAAATAAAACATACACATGTCACTGTTTTTGGAAACGTTTTATCAAAATATTTCACTGCGAAACCATTTTTAAAGCTAAATTTTTGAACTTTGGTGTTTGACTTCTCGGTTAGAGATGAAGAAAATACATGTTCCACTCATTTTGGAAATTCAACCCCCAAGGGGGTGAAATACAGTAAGATTGATTCACTCTCTCATACTCGCCCAGCCCAAACCGCTAAGGATAGAAACTAGAAGTTTGCAGAGGAAGTGGATCGTATACTGTAGGCATCGCTTCTGAAGGGATTCTCCGAAATTCCACTCCTAAGGGCTGAAATAGAGGATGAAAGGTATTTTGAAAGTATGTGGCTATTGAGGGAATTCTGAAGCTAGAACTACGAAAACTTTTTGAGAATTTTGGAAATTCAGCAACTAAGGGAGTAAATAGTAGGTGAACGTTTTTTTGAAAATAAATGGTTCCGAAGGATATACTAAAGTATTTTAAAGGCTAAATATGTGACAACTGGTATTTGATTTCACAGTGTTTCCGGAAATTCATCCCCTAAGGGAGTGAAATAGGGCACGAAAATTTTTAAGAAAATATTTCGTTGTATTAATAAAATTTTAAATCTAAATTTAAGAAAATTGGTATTTCACTTCTCGGTTAGATACAAAGAAATGTTTTTAGGGGATGAAAGTTGCTATGGAAATATCTCCACAAGAACGCAAAAGATATGATTAACAATAGACTCCAGCTAACAGGATCGCTTTTTGGTCAAAAGTAAATTTGGAAAAGACCTTTATTAGAGTGAAAAGTTTAGAGGGTGTTGCAATTTGCGAATAACGTAAAAATTCGATTAAATTATACCTGGCTATTCTTGGAAAGCACACCTCGAAATTTCAATATTAAACCACTTCGTGCAACACGACTTTCTTGTGACGTCTGCCACCGGAGACTCTGTTGGGTATCTCCCTAACTCTCTGGCGCCGAGTAAACGATCCCCTGACGAAACACGCCTCTCCTCATTGCATCTCTATTTCTCTCGTTGCTTCAGCCTTGTAAGAGTTTCACAGTCGGTCTTACAGGTATTTTGTAAGATACTTCTTTCGTGGACGCTTTACATTTGGCGTCTGCTTTTCCTACTATTTACTTTATGTGGGCATTCCACTTTAAGTAGTTTCGGATGTCTATTCATAGATATTTTAGGTTGTTCCTGCCTTCAGTGACTGGTCACGAATAATGTATGGAACAGCAGCGGTTCTCTTGACCTATTTATGCACAAAACGCTACATTTATTTAAATTCAGAGTCAGCTGCCGGTAATTGCACCAGTTGTCGATCGTCTGTAGGTGTTCCTGCATTACGCTGGTCCTCTATCATTGTAATCTTCTACACACGCCAGCATCGTCCGTGGGTAGCCTCATGAAGCCATCAAAGTTATCCACTAGGTCAGTGATTTGCAAACCTTTTCGGGCTAGAGCTGCTTTGAGCTTAATACGAGGGTGGTTTGATAAGACTGCTAAAAAAGAAAAAAGAAGTTTGTTTCGTAAGCAGTTGCCTTACTTTTCGATAAAGTCCCCTTTCAGAGATAACTCTTGGTCCTGCGACCCTCCAGAGTTTTCATTCCAACGGTAAAATAAGTGCTGTCAAACTCTGCAAAATATTCGTTGACTGTAACTATCAATTCCTCACTTAATGAAAATTTCTTCCCAGCAAGCCGAAGTTTCGAGTGGGGGAACAAGAAGAAGTCGCTTGGGGATAAGTCTGGTGAATAGTGCGGATGAGGAACCAATTGAAAGTCCAGTTCATGCATTTTCGTCATTGTTAACGCTGATGTGTGCGACGGTGCTGTTGAACGAGCACTTTTTTTCTAGTCAGCAGTGGCATTTTTTCAGCTTACGTTTTTCAAACGATCCAGCAATGAAGCATAGTAGGGTCCAGTCCAGGTTCTGCCTTTTTCTAAGTAATCTATGAAGATTATTCCTTGGGAATCCCAAAAAACCATGAACATTATCCTGCCAGCTGAAAAAATTATCTTTTCCTTCTTGGTGCATTTTCACCAGCATTTGTTCATTGGTTTGACTGCCGTTTTGACTCTCGTGTCTAATGATGGATACGGGTTTCATCAACAATCACATACCGGTGCAAAACGTCTTGTGAACTGTATTAAATATCGCTAGACGTTGTGTTGAAATGTGATGCTGGACGCGCTCTTGGTCGACTATGAGCAATCGCGGCACCCACTGCGCACCCAGTTTCTGCATGTAGGATATTATGCACTCGCTCAGCTGAGATGCCTCCAGCCTCAGGAATCTCACGAATTTTTATTTGAGGGTCTTGCATTACCATATCATGGACTGTGTCAATCGAGTCCTTTGTGGTGACCCCAATAGGACGGCCGAAGTGCGCTTAGTCTTCGGTGCTTGCCTGGTCACTTTAAAATTCATTAATCCACAAATAAATGGTCTTCAATGATGGTTCAGAGTCCAAGTGAACTTCATCCACTTCTTATCCCCAAGCGACTTCTTCTTGTTCCCTACGACTACGATTGAAAACGGGGAAAATAGCGTTTTGTGCTATTATTAAACGTCTTTATGTGGAGGGCTGGAAAGACGATGCCAAAAAACCTACCTGAGGTAAGCAGGATGTTACAAAATGTACCAAAATTCGTTGAGCCTTGTTACCTACTTACGGATAAACCTGTTTCAGCAAGCTCCGAAACGCAACCAGTGATGGGGTAACGAACTTTGATTCCAATGTGGATCCTGAAGAAATATCAATAAATTGCTCTTGTTCTTCAGTGGTAAGTGTTGATGGAAGTTCTGTGCAGAAACTATCGTTGATTTAGTTGTGTTGATCACTTTGTTCTTGTAAGCACTTCAGAAAGTAATCACCTAGCTCAGTTAAATGATACACCAACACAGACTTCAGTTCTTCACCCAGGCGAAAGTAATTGCCTTCTAAAACCGTTTGAAAAGCGGGGACAATTTAATATATATCTTTATCATCCAGCATTTTCCTGAGCAATATTACTTTCTTTCTGTAGCTGAAATTTTGTCTTTCACTATGAAGTTCTTTTTTTTTTGTACTGTAATTTTTTTTAAATTGTGAGAAAAGTGTTCTCTTGGTTTGTTTACCGAACTACCGTGATTTGACATCAAATGTCGTTTCATTTTATTAGGAAGCGTGCCCTCAGTAGCTAGGTCTCTGAAACAAATGACACACCGTGGTCGTTCTTCGTTTTCAACAGCGTAAAGCCGCAATTCAAATAACTGTTGTCATACTTAGTGCATTTTCATGTATTCTTCTCTTTAGACACATCTGAAATAGTGCATTTTGTGCTTGTATATAAAAATTTGTATATACTGATAGAGAAAAACAAATCACAAACTATAAACAAAAATCAAAAACGATCTGCATTCGATAAAACGAGCCTTCAAACTCATTTTTACTGAATGTGAACAAATGAGTCATATAGTACGATTAGACTGCCATCTACCACGCTGTCATGGCAATAAGACTTACGTGTCGGCCCGCTGTATATCACTATTTGCACATATGTTTTTCCTTTACTCGGGAAACAAACTAAATTAACTAAATTTTTATTCTTATGAAACCACTGCGGCGCCTGTATTGGAATACGATGACCGCCTGGGTACCGCGACCCGCACTTTAAAAGCCCCTGATCTAGATCACTAATATAAATTATAAACACTAACGGCGCTATAACATTCCCTTAGAATACTCCTGAAATTGCTTTTATGAGTATATTTGCCGATTTTGTACCGTTAGCACCTATGTATTGAGTTCCTGAAAATTGTAGCCATAGTACTTCCACACATACACTACTAGTAACTTACCACTTTGCAGTTTTTAATCATTTCTTCATGTTACAGCAATCTGCAGTTGGACCGAGTACCCAAAAGTCAGGGAAAGGTTTGTCTCATTAGAAAATGTGTCGTGCAGCTATAGAGTAGTCTGTTAGCGTTAGTTTGTCATTCAAAATGGTCTAAAACTCGATTTCGTGTTGAATATTTTGAAAGGTTTATGTGTCTAGAATGTTGGGACGAAAAGGTTCTCTAGACCGTGCGTTACAGAAGTTTCTACAGTCCATCGTTCGATGCAGTGTCACGGCCGCCGTCGGACTCTCTCAGCCGGAGAAGCCAGGCTCAGGTTGAAAACTTGTGGCGTGCGGCACGAAATGATTTATATTGCAGTATGCATGCAAACATATTCGCCGAAAATGCTGACGAACAATTTGTGCAGACTGCCGAACGCATCATATCCAAGTCAGCCACATCGGCTTTTCTCACCAAGAAGTAGTAGGGAATTGCTCTCCAGGAACAATTCAAGTTAGTGGAGGGGATATACGGTCCTCGAATTGCAAGCTAAACGTAAGTAACGAAAACACTTTTTTTGTAAAATTTTTGGTCAAAATTGATCAGAATGTATTTTTTGGTCCGACAATTTGGATTAGCCATTCTGAATTTCGAAAATCTGACTTCAGATCTGTGTTCGGCGACATAAGAAATGTATAATAACACGTAGTTTTTATGGAAACTGAACTAATAATACATATAAAAGTTTTCCCTAAACATTAAACAGGCTTTTTTCGAGAAACAATTTTTCAGAACTGAGTCCAGCATAAAATGAAAATGGTTCAACCTATCAACGTCTATCTTTAACCCCGAAAAGCAAACACTTCGTGATAGCTTATGCCTATAATATCTGAAATTTGCTAATATTGTTTATTTTTTGTAAACCCATAAAGAGTGAAAAAACTTCAAAAAATGAACTCAAAGTTCGAGTTAGCACCCTGCCGTTAAATTTAAGGTTATTTCATTGCAGCTAGACAAAAGCTCCCATAAATTTAATATAGTAATGACTGATGTTATCCATTTTTTTAATTTCAGATAACTTCTGAGGGGATTCACTGCACGCAGTCTGCGTACTTCAAACTCGCGGGCCCTCCATCAGACCATAATCGCAGACGCCATTTTTCGTATTGAAAATCTAAAACAAAGTTCAGAATCCCCAAACAGATCCTGTGTACGTCTTTTCATTGTCTCAAAAAAAAATCCAGATTTTGCCAATCTGGTCTTAACGAACTGTAGCGAACAGTGTGAATATCGCATTTTGAACGTGGGGTGGTTCTCGACAGAAGACGCATACGCCATACCATAGGGAGATTACTCCAGAATTATAGTTTCCGACGTAAATAGCTTTTTTTTATCCTCCTCGCCCTATATGGGTGAAGGGTAGGCTGTCAGCGACACAGTTCTCCGCTCTTCCGCTAGGCAAATTAAAAAACTGACAATGGGAAATACAAAAAAATGGAGATGTTTACTATTTTAAATTAAAAAATCAAAGACAGACAGTTAGAAAAACGGAAATATATATATATATATATATATATATATATATATATATATATATATATAATTGCACCGCCTTGCGACGTGTTCTTTATATATATATATATAATTTCACCGCCTTGCGACGTGTTCTTTATATATATATATATATATTAAGAACACGTCGCAAGGCGGTGAAATTCTTCTGATAAAAACCCCAAAGCTCTTCGCTTTCACTTAAAATCTGAAGAACCTGCAGTTGGCTGAGAGGTATTGCTGGAAGAGAGAGATTTAAGCAGTGTGGGTAGAAAGATAAGGGTCTTTAAGTGAGAAAATTATGGAGATGAGAGGTAGGAGCTGAGGCGGATAGTGGGAAAGACAAAGGGTGAGAATTAGTGTGTGTGTGTGGGTGGGTAGGGCAGTGGTTGCAAGAGGAAAGGAATGTGGATGAATGGAATAGGAAAGGATAGAGGAGTCCTAATGTGGAGTGGGCCAGGTGGGGAGGAGGGATATATATAGGGAAAGATCTCATTGTCTGGGAGAGAAAGTTGGTTAAAGTTGCATTGGGATAGGATTTGGGGTATGTGTATATGTAGGAGTGTGTTTGTGAAGGCGTAGCAGCATACCAGGGTTGGTGATCAGAGACAGTGGGGTTATTTGAGTCTAATTTGTGGACAATATAGGAGATGTGGAGACGTTCACTGTGGATGAGGAGGGTTGGGAAGTTTATCAGGTGGTACAGGACCCAAATGGGAGAAGTTAACGAATGTGGAAAGCGAGACAGAGTGCATCGCGTTCGAGAATCTGGAGGGACTTCTAGAACTTTGGTGGGGCAAAGATCCATACACCAGAGGATCGGTTGGATCAGGGTTTTATAGGCATGGAGAATAGTGGAGGGGTGTAATTCCAAAGTTTGGTCTGTTAGTAGTTTTATTCTGTTGTTAGCTTTCTGTTGGATGGTTAATAGGTGAGGTTTCCACGTTAGTTGCCAGTCAAGGCTTAGTCCAAGATATTCTACTGTGTTAGTTAGCTGGATAGGACGACTATAAATAGTAAGGTAGAAATCATGGAGGTGGAAGGTGACGTTGGTTCATCCTGGAATTATGGCCTGGGTTTTGGAGGGGTAGATCTTAAGGAGCCATTAATTACACCAAGAGGTAAAGTGACTGAGTAGGATTTCGAGGGACCGTTGGAAGTTCTAGAGTGTAGATTAGAGGGCGAGGAAAGTGGTGTCATCAGCATACTGAAGGACATGGACTGATGAGGGTGGTTTGCGCATATCAGATGTTTAGAGGAGATACAGGAGAGTATAGAGCCTTGGGGGACTCCTGCAATGGGATAGAAGTTATGGGAATTGGTATTGTTAATAGTGACAAAGGAGGGGTGATTTGATAGGAAGGAAGCAATAACACTGACATAGTTAATTGGAAGTGTATATGTCTGGAGTTCGAAAAGGAGACTGTAATGCCATAAACAGTTGTAGGCTTTTTCTAGGTCGAGGAAGACAAAAAGCCGGCCGCTGTTGCCAAGCTGTTCTAGGCGCTTCTGTCCGGAACCGCACTGCTGCTACAGCCGGAGGTTCGAATCCTGCCTTGGGCATGTATGTGTGTGATGTCCTTAGGTTAATTAAGTGTAAGTAGTTCTAAGTCTAGCGGACTGATGACCTTGAGGAGATGTTAAGTCCCATAGTGCTTAGAGCCCTTTGAACCATTTGAAGACAAAAATAGCAGATTTGTGGGAATTAATGTGATGGGATAGGAGATGGATGAGGTGTTCGAGTGACCATCAAAGCAAAAATTGGTGCAGAAGCCGCACTGGTAATGGGAAGATGGTGGTATTGGTTCAAGTGTTGATACATGCATTGGGAGAGAATGGATTCGAAGACCTTACTAAATACCGAGGTGAGACAGATGAGGTGGTAGGAGGAAGTGCCAGTAGGCGGTTCGTAGTGTTTGAGAAAAAACAGAATTTTGACTGTTTTCCATTTTTATGGCCAGTAATCTGCGGTAGGGATAGTAGGTCGCAAGGGTGATGAGAAAGGAGAGGGAACATTCTTTGACGTATCGATAAGTAATGCAGTCATAACTGGGGTAAGTATTGTGCTTCTTGTGGAGTACTCGTTTTATGTCTTTCGCTGTATTGGTGTATTTAATTCTGTTTCTGGCATTGTCCATTTACAAGAAGTTGGCAGCCAGGCGTGTAACAGCGGTATTTGTACGTTCATGGATGGTAGTAAGAAGTGAGCAATCAAAATGTGGTTTATCAGGGATGGAGCGTATGTCAAAAAGATCGGATACAAAAAGGTTAGCTTTACTCGGATATGTCAGGTAAGAGATTTGTTCGCAGCCCTGACGCCAGCTACAAGCGCCTTTCACTTGCTGTGTTATAAGTAATTTAGCTAGTAATTCATCGTTTTTGCTGTCTATTCTATAGTATTTAGTGCATTAGTGTCAGATACACGTGATAAGTTAAAGGTTTCAGTTTTTATTTGCGTCTGTATAAGATAAGCGAACTTTCTATTTAGGACAGTTCCGGGTGTACGCAAACATTTGTTTACATTCTTAACTGACGTTAAATACGCGGGATTATCAATTAATTGCTATTATTAGTGTCATTTAGGCTCGACACATTGAAGCTAGCAGTTTTTATAAGTTTTATTAGGTTATTTTTCGCGTGAATGTAAACGTTTATTTACATTATCAATACGAGAGTTAATCAGTTTATGTTACTGTACAACACTCAGCATTCACGTTTATTAGTGTCATTTAGACATACGTTTTATTAGGAATAGTGGTACCGACAGTGATTTCTAACCTCACTTGTATACGTTTGACTAGCGCAACCTGCGACCGTTAACAGTTAAGCAAACGTAAAATACGTGGTAAATTAGTATTACAGCACAATATCTGAATAAATCAGTGTTACAATACAACTTCTGAGCTCTTCCTACATATGGTTTAGTTAGCAGAAAGCTAAAGCTCACCTCGCCGTCTGTTTAAATTCCTTAGCTTGTTCTGGGCTTTAGTGATTGTTTACTGTAAGCCCATCGGTTCCTATAACGTAGAATTCGTATTTGTGCTTTACATTCTGAACACTTATTGTTAGCCAAAGGTTTTGTTTTGTACCTGCATCTGTCAGTGTACAATACCCAGTGTTTACGTTCATTAGTGTCATTTAGACTCGGTACATTTAAGGTAGCAGTTTTTATAGTTTTATTAGGTCACATTCACGTGTACGTAAACGCTTGTTTAAATTACAAATACGAGGGATAATCAGTAGGTGCGGCTTACCGTAGGTCACTGTTTAATTCGTTAATAATATTCACTAGATAGCCCCCAACAGTTTACTGTAGGTCACTGTCTTATTCTTTAGTATTCACTAAGTAGCCCCTGGCAGGAAAATAAGCACTAGATCTCGCTTCTACCATAAATTTTTATTTTCATTATTGAGTGTCCTTTCTGCCAACTAAAGTGTAGCTTTCAACCTTGTATGGCAGTAGGTTTCCTTAAGTTTCTTATAGTAAATCAGTTATTAGCTATATGAATAGGGACTGTGTCTGTTGTGTGCGGATGCAGGAGGAGTTGGCTACAGTCCAACCGCCGCTGGAAGCTTTGTTGGCCACAGTCAACAAGCTCCAGAGTGCCACCTTGAGGTGCGGTGGGGATGGGGTGCCTGGGGCAGCCTCTACTGTACTAGATGTGCAGGGGGGATGTCACAGCTCTCTTGTCACTGAGCCGACCTCAGGTGCGACTGAGCCGGCCGGCCCACGCTCACCTCAGTGTGGGTGGCAGACTGTGTCGAGGTCTCGAGCCTCAAGGCGAAGGCTGCATGGGGGACGCAGGCTCCTGCCAAATCCCATGCACTTTGCTAATAGATTCAGTGTGCTATCTGACTCTAGGGTGGGGGGGGGGGGGAGGGGGGCTGAGAATCAGAATGCACCTTCTGCCAGGACAGTGGCTGCTCCTTCAGCAAGGTCCGGACAGGCACGTGGGGGTAAGGGTTTGTTAGTTATTGGGAGCTCCAATGTTAGGCGGGTCATGGAGCCCCTCAGAACCTTCCAGCGGCTATCGAGCGTGCGGGTTGCAACCAGCTGCAGATTGTTGCACATGTTGGCGCCAACGATGCCTGTCGTCGGGGTTCCGAGGAAATCCTTGGGTCCTTTCGATGGCTGGCTAAATTGGTGAAGGCGGCCTCCATCTCTCGAGGAGTGGAAGCCAAGCTGACTATCTACAGCATCCATCGATGATGGACTGGGGCCCTTTAGTTTGGCGTCGAGTGGAGAATCTAAACCAGAGGCTACGTCGACTCTGTGACGAAAATGGTTGTACATCCCTCGACCTACGCTATGGCGTGGAATGTTGTAGGACGCCCCTCGATGGATTTGGGGGGGGGGGGGGGGACTACACACAGGAAGCAGCTACATGGGTAGCACAGTACTCGCGGCGTGCACATGGGTTTTTTTTAGATTAGGGTCCTCCCCACGGGAAACAAACCGCTGGCCTCAAAAACTACCAGTTCATGACACTAATGTGCGTGTACCAACTGTAAAAATTGTTAGTTCGCCTAAACAGGTCATTCCAAACGATTTAAATATGCCTAATCTCATATTAGTAAATTGCCAAAGTGTCTGTAGCAAAATCCCCAAGTTAATCTCCGAAATAAACAGTAGCAATGCCAATATTGTATTAGGCACCGAAAGCTGGTTGAAACCAGACATAAAAAGCAGTGAAATTTTGAACTCGGACTGGACAATGTTTAGGAACGATAGGACTGATGCTATGGGAGGTGGCGTGTCCATTTCAGTTAAAAGCTGTTTAAACGCAGTTGAGATCGATACTGGGTCGGACTGTGAAATAGTCTGGATAAAGCTGTCAATCAGACAAGGATTGACCACTGTATTAGGATGTTTTTATAGACCACCAGCATCCGCAACAAACGTCGCAGAACGTTCAAAAATGGTTGATATGGCTCTGAGCACTATGGGACTTAACATTTGAGGTCATCAGTCCCCTAGAACTTACAACTACTTAAACCTAACTAACCTAAGGACATCACACACAGCCATGCCCGAGGCAGGATTCGAACCTGCGACCGTAGCGGTCGCGCGGTTCCAGACTGAAGCGCCTAGAACCGCTCGGCCACATCGGCCGGTGCAGAACGTTTCAGGGAAAGTCTTGAGTACATAGGAAGTAAATATCCAAATTATCCATTAGTTATAGGTGGAGACTTTAATCTAGCATCCATTGACTGGGAAAATTACACGTTTATCACAGGGGGCAGAAGCAAAGAATCGTGTGAAGTTATTCTAGGAGCGCTCTCAACATACAACCTTGAGCAATTGGTT
Organism: Schistocerca serialis cubense; assembly: GCF_023864345.2. Classification (NCBI taxonomy): domain Eukaryota; kingdom Metazoa; phylum Arthropoda; class Insecta; order Orthoptera; family Acrididae; genus Schistocerca; species Schistocerca serialis. Next base: position 789,612,288 of record NC_064639.1, on the reverse strand, counting down.
AGAAAACCAACTCGATATGGGAACATGTTAGATATCTTGGCGACAAACAGACCTGATCTTTTTTAGGAAGTTAATCTAGAAGAAGGTATTGGCGACCATAATGTCGCTGTGGTTTCTATGTCAGTGGAAGCTGCAAAAAAATCCAAAGAAACACTGTAGAGGTTTCTTGTTTGGGAAAGTAAATAATAGTATCATTAATGAATAGCTTCATAGTCAGCTTCAAGCATTCACCGCGGTACACAAAGATATTGAGCATCTTTGGTCGGAATTTGAAGGTATTGTCCACTGTGTGCTAGAGAAATATGTGCCTAGCAAAAGTATAGGGGAGGGAAACGATCCACCTTGGTACAACAAACATATTAGGAAGTTGCTGAGAAAGCAGACAATTTTGCACAGTCACTGCCCCGCTGACAAACAGAAATTATGCGAAATGAAAGCAGCTGTCAGAAGGACAATGAAAGATTCTTTTAACGATTTTGAAAGCAATATTTTATCTGAAGATTCTAAAAATAACCCTAAAAATTTTGGCCGTACGTAAAATCTATGAATCCTACAAATAATTCAATACCTACTCTTGCTGACAGTATGGGTAATGTAACTGATGATGATAAACAGAAGGCCGAAATTCAAAACCTAGCTTTCAAAAACTCGTTTACGGTAGAGGACTGCAGCACCATTTCCCCTTTCAATTATCGAACAAACGAAAGGATGTCTGACATAGTGTGTAGTGTATCTGGGATTGTAAAATAGTTAAGATCCTTAGACGCCAGGAAGGCATCTGGCACAGACGGTATCCCCGTAAGATTTTATGTTGACTATGCTACGAATATAGCACCATTCTTATCCATCATCTATCAGACATCATTGGTACAGTGGAAAGTTCCACGGGACTGGAAGAAGGTCCAGGTCATAGCAATCTATAAAAAGTGTAGAAAATCGGATGCACTTAATTACCGGCCAATTTCACTGATATCGATTTGTTGTAGTATCGTGGAACATATTTTGTGTTCAGACATAATGGCCTTTCTAGACTCTGAGAAGCTCATCTGCAGAAACCAGCACGGTTTTCGGAAACAGCGGTCATGCGAGACACAGCTGGCCCTCTTTGTGCATGATATACAACAGGCTCTAGATACCGGCTCCCAGGTTGATGCCATGTTTCTCGAAAGGCGTTCAACTCAGTTCCGCACTGTCGCTTGCTACAAAAAGTGCGCGCTTACTGGCTATCCGATGACATATGTGGTTGAATAGAAAGTTTTCTAACAGACAGGAAGCAGTATGTCGTCCAGAACAGGGTGACTTCAACAGAAACAATCGTAACTTTAGGTGTGCCCTAGGGCAGGGAAATAGGTCATTTGCTTTTTACGATTTACATAAACGATCTGGTTGATGGTATTGACAGCCTCCTGAGACTGTTTTCCGATGATGCTGTAGTCTACAGGTAAGTAGTATCACACGAAAGTTGTGAACAAATCAATGAGGATTTGCAGAAAATAAATGCGTGGTGTAATGATTGGCAGTTATCTCTCAATATTAGTAAGTGTAACCTACTGCATATAACACGACGAAAATCCCCATTAATGTACGAGTACAAAATGAATGCCCAGTCTTGGAAGCGAAAACGTCCGTCAAGTATCTGGTTGTGACTATTCGAAATGATCTCAAATAGAATGATCAGATTACACAAGTAACGGGTAAGGCGAATTCTAGATTGCGGTTTATTGGTAGAATCATGAAGCGATGCAGTCCTTCAACAAAGTAAATAGCTTACAATACGTTAGTTCGTCTAGTCTTGGAGTATTGTTCGTCTGTATGGGACCCTTACCAGTTGGGTCTGATTCAAGAGATTGAGAAGGTCCAAAGAAGAGCGGCAAGATTCGTGACTGGCACATTTAGCCAATTTACAAATCTCATTGAAAGTTTGAAGTGGGACACACTTGCAGATAGATGGCGCGTTAAGCAGAAGGGGCTGCTCACTAAATTCCGAAATCCGATCTTCACCGAGGATGTAGAGCATGTATTATTACCACCAACTTTCAAATCGCGCAATGATCACCATTCAAGGATAAGGGAAATAAGAGCTCGTACTGACAGTCGGTTTTCCCTCGCGCGATCCGCTAGTGGAACAGGTGGGAGAAATATGACTTTGGCGCGAATTGTGCCATCCGCCACACACCGCTTGATGGCTAGCGGAATATATATGCAGATGTAGATCGTTGTCATGGAGAAGCAGGTAGTTAGGTGTGGGGTTATTGCCGGTGAGTCGATGGAATGCTTTCCAGTACTTGGAAGAGTTAATGTGAGTGTAGCGCTGAGTTTGTGCATGGTTGGCGTAACTCCCAGCGTTTTTTTTTTTTTTTTGCATTTAATAAATTCCTGATGTGTCTCTGTATTTTCCAGTGGCTTGTGTATCCTGATCACGAGACTGCTAAAGGAGAGCTAAATGCAATGGGATTCTTGGGGGAGTAATAGGGCTTATGGCTAGAGGGTGTGCAGTGAGGATATATGTTCTTAGTGTGGGTGAACCTAGCATCTGACAAGGTCTGCTGCAGGAAGAATAAGGCATGAGCCATATCGTCAGGTTGGTGGAAGGACATGGGGTGCTTTCCAATCTGAGTTTCAGTAGATTCCCAGCAGGCGTTCCAGTTAGCGTGGAAGTAGTCGTTGATAACTCTTGGGTGGAAATTAGGATGGGGTGCATGGAGATGACGTTGTGTGAATGAAAAGTGAGGAACACAGGAAGGTGGTCACTTCCAATCGTATCAAGGACTTCTGCAGTGAGGTATCCAAGGAAGTTTTGAAGATGCTGGGATGACATGAGGCGATGGTGTTGCTTTCAGGAAGGCTATGGTGTGGGATGGAACAATGTCACCTCACAGGGAGTCGGAAAAGAAGGGTATGGTGTGGGATGGAACAATGTCACCTCACAGGGAGTCAGAAAACTGACGCCACAGATGGAGTTCTACCAGGGATCTGCTATGGATATTGAGCTTAGCTGGAGTAATATAGGTGGAAAAGGTACTCTCTATGTGGATGAGGAAGTCATAGGAGAGGAGGTGATTAGATCAGATTTAGATGGTGGCACAGGTAATAGTTAGGGTTGGGAAAAAAAGGGTAAGGATAAAATGTTTGGTAGGACTATTATATAAGGGTTGTGGCCAATAGGGACGTTCTTGTTGTGCTCAGTATGCAACTCCACCTCTGGCCAGGTGAAGGAGGTTATCTATACAGTGGATGATATAGAGGGAGGTTTGGATGGTGTGATAGGGTTGGAGGAATGTTTCATTAAGGATGAATGTATAGACATTGTGTTGGGATATGTTATGCATCAAAAAATGTTTACTGGTGGGGAAGGAGCAGACATTTGTGGTACAGGATTGTGTAGTGCTGTTACAAGGGATAAGAGTGAATTATGTGGATGGGGTCTGAGGAGATTCAGGCAAGGATGTGAAGGGAGGTAAAGATGAAATGGATCTGGTTATAGGAGCAGGTAGCTTGGGTTTTGAGATGGAAGATGGGGCAGGTAACAAGGGAGATTTGTTGGAGGGTGTGTTGATATTGGAATGGCTGGTGGCTGGATGTTTTGGAGGATGACTGAGAGAATTTGATAATATCTTCAGCAGTGGGAGTTGGATGAACGGAATTGTGGGGATGAGTAGCGGCATCAATGGGACAGATTGGGACAGTGAGCTCTTGTTTGGTAGTTTGTGGCTTAGTTTTGGATTTCGCAGAGTATGGGGGGTGGGAGTCATTGCAGGTGTTGCAGGTAGGAGGGGATGCTAAATTAAGGCACTGTTTAAGAAATTGGGAGGCTTTGCAGTGTGGACAGGTAGGTGGGTTTTTACAGTCTGCAGTCAGGTGGTCATTGTAACATAGAGCTTTTTGGTATCAGTAGGACGTAGGATGCGATTTTGAATGTTAGACCTTGTGTCAGTGGTAGTAGATCAAGGCTCTCACTTTAAGGAGAAGGTCCATGATGGCGGCAGATTCAGAAAAGACATGGACAAGGTGAGTGGGGTGCTTCATAATTGATGCATAGGGCTTTTTGAAGCACTAAATCAAGTTGGTTGTTCAGCTCAGATGTCACTTCCTCACTTGGGATCATATCTCAAGGTCAATGTCTATGATCATTTTTGTGAGGGTGGGAGGATGGCAGGGAGGTTGAGGTTGTTTGGCCATGGATGTGGTGGTGAGAGTTGTTAAGGAAGATTTGGGACCAATGATAATGCAGGGAATTTTGGAGACGAGGGCAGTACGGAAGTTTGGGGTTTAAGGACTTTAGTAATACATAATCATTTCTTGGGATGATTTGTTGGATATGGAGGCTTGGTAGGTATTTTTTGGTTTCTAGGGTGAGGGATTCGGATTTAAGGAATTTTTGGTCAGTGTTGGAGAGGATGAAGCTGTGGATGGTAAAGCAAGAAGTTGGAGAAGGAGGAGTTGTATCCATATGCTGAGTGTCATCATGTTCGTTTTGTTTCGTTTTGTGGATTTTTGGGCATGGGAGGAGGAGAGACGTCATTGGTTGCCGTTTTGTAGGTTTTGTAACGGCTGTTGGAGGGAAAGGTGGTTGTAAGATGGGAGTTGGCAGGATGTGATGTTAAGGAGTTAAGCAGGCCTTAATCATGGCTGGGGACAGAAGCATGTTTAACTGCTGTGGTAGGACAGGACATGGTAAGTAAAGGGAGATAGATGTAGAGCGGTGGATTAAAAGACATGCTCCATATGGTGATAATAGGAGCAGGAGATGGAGAGGTGTAGATAATGGTGCAGATAATGGTGCAGAAGGTTTGTTCATGAAGATTAAAGTGATAAATGGCATTGACTGCAGTGAGCATTCACCGAGGTGGCGCTGGGACGACGGTGACGATCTGTGGTGAAGTTGTGAACTATGAGAATGTCTCCGATGTGGCAAGGATGGAAGCACCTATGAGTATGTCAGGCGTGATGAGGTGGCGGCGATCAAAAGATGAAGGCCGCGGCGATGACAAACAGGCGATGAAACTACGATGACCTTGATGGTGGCAAAGACTAGCAGTGAAGATGCGGTTGGCAATGATCAGTGGCGAGGGCGAGATGACGATGCGAAGATGATGACTGGTAACGAAAGTGATGGCGGCTGGCGAGCGCTGGCGGGGAAGGCAATGACACGTAGCGAAGACTGGCAGAGAAGGCAACGACGAAGACGATTGGAAACTACTCCATATTGGAATTTAAATCCTAACAGCAGAACGGCAGTTATTCCCAATGGGAAGGGGGGTTCCAACTCTCGAATACAGTAAATAGTGCATAGGTTGCGTATTAAGTATTGCAGAGGTAACGTTATCACATGACGTAACAGAGCACCGGACGACCACAGGGGTTTGCTGACTGGACGCCACGCCCCCTGCGCATAGCGCTACCGGACGATCGGCGGTTTGTTGTGAGCCAGATCGACATCATTTTGAATAATGTGGAGCTTTAAGAACCCATTTCTATTAACACATTACGCTGACATGTGCGCCACATTGCCTTTAGCTGCCAACCACCGACTCGTGTCGCTTTGCTGACATGTCGATACAGGATTCATTGACTGTAATTGATCTGCGAACATTGTCACTGGATCGTAAAATAGTAGTTGCGTGTAGCATTTACCGATGAATAACCCATGTTACGTTGTCATTCTCATAGACCATGTGTGCCAGGCGTTAAAATACTCTGATGGAGACAGTGCATTAGTCATGTTACGCCGTCACCAAGGTAGCCCCTGGGGGCCGGCAACACGACAAATACCACACAGGACCGAGGTTCTCTATGCCCAAGGTGTTAGCAATGGTAAACATTGGCTGTTTTGTTAACAGACATTCCGCGTACTACTTCCTGCAGAGGGTGTTGGAGATGGCCTGCAGGAAGTATTACTACACCAACATCTGATTGGCTGTCCAATACTATTTAAAGGCTAGAACCAGCACCGGACGTTAATTCACGCCGAATACCGGCCTTAAGGACGTTTCCACGGAAGACTACGTCTTCACCATCAGAATAGGACTTGAAATTAAGTGTATGTGTGTTACCATGGACTCTTGAGGGAAACTTAGAAGTTATCTTTTGTTGCGTCTAGTAGGATATTCTTACTGGCTTTGTGATTGTGACTTTTCGTTGTTATTCAGTCATTTACAAGTAGACTCAAGTAAATAACAGTTGTGTTGTAGAAACTTTCAAATTGACAGTTACAACAAGTCATTGGTCTTCAGTTGCACGTAAGTGGCTCAGTAAACACTACTAATGAATTCACGACCCTCTGTTGACCACTCCATATCACACAGTCGAGTATTTCTGCGATGCTGTCGATACCAGTGTTACCTTCCACGAACCCAGCATCAACTGCATGTGAATGACTGTGAGTAGCAGTGCAAGGTGTATGGGGTAGCATCTCTCCGTAATAATTCCAACACACTGTAGAGTCACACCTCGAGATGTTACAGGAATTTTGAGGGCTCACCGAGGAGCGATTTATGTTTCGTGTTGCAAAGGATGTAGCTGATTTCCTTGACTATCCTCGTCCCGTCCCGGCTTGCACTTCACTTTGTCCCTAATCATTTCGTCGTCGACGGGATATAGTGACGTCATTTTGGTGGTTACTTCAGTGACGCCCATTTATATATGCACCAAATTTAAGGAACGTATTCGACAGATGTTACGCTATTATACGTCTAGACAAGTATCCACATCTTTTCATAACGGTAGCAAACTGACGTTTTCACTAAATTCATAGTTTGGCAGTAGAGAGAAAGTCCTAATGGAATGATAGTGAAACATAAAAACATAGTTAGTTATTTGACATCATCAAGTGGGAAATTTAGTATTACTTTACGGCAATAATTAACTAGCAAGGACATGAAGTGGCCGTTTTGCTTTAGCTGATTACTCTGAGAAATATGAGATGAGTCTGAGCTGTGGGCTGTCTATACTCCTATACAAAAATGTAAGTACATCAGTCATTCTCCATTAGCTGATTGTCTCCCGAAGACTGTTGTGATATCCGAAAGAATATTTTCAGAATAATGTGATTATGTTTTCGAATTAAAACCTCTACTTGTAGCAGGATTATTTGTTAATTAACGTACGTCCTGTTAGCATACAAGATGGCTGTCTGGTTTCGGATACGGTGATGTATCTCGTATGAACTACTGGATTATTCTAATTACGCACTCTTCAGTGATGTGGTATGGCCATAGGACTATTCGTAAACAATGCATAGAAATTAGTACACAACTGTACGTGTCAAAATTTCTTGAATTCAAGAATCACAGATTGCATTCGAACAGTTAATAAATAGCTAAATATTCCTATGTGTTTTATGTAAAAAATGGCTTTCTACAACATACACACTGCTATTTTGTACAGGAGATAGGCAAAGTAATGTGAACACCTGTACTTACTTGGCAGAGGCTTATTAATAAGGGGTTGGACCTCCATTTGCCCGTAATACAGCTGCAATTCGTATTGGAATACTGTCACACAATTGTTGTATAGCCTTCAGTACAATGTTATGCCACTTTTCGATCAGAAGCTCTTCTAACTACTGTATTGGTGAAGGGGGCGAAAATCTGCTCCGGAGTTTGCGATCAAACACCATCTATAAGGGTTCAACAATGTTCAAATCCGGGAACTGTGCTGGCCAGATAGGACGCTGCAGTTCAGTTGCATGCTCCTCATACAACGATTGTACTGTCATGGCTGTTTGAATGGGTGCATTATCGTCCTGAAATATGGTATCATTATTAGAGAACAACATTTGAATCATGGGGTGCACTTGATCACCTAAAATGTTCACTTAATCGATGGCTGTAACACGGCCTTTGAGAGTAATGATGGGACCAGCAGAATACCGTGATATGTCTGCCCATACCGTCACACTTCCACCCCCTTGCTTAACCGTTGGCATCAAGCAATCAGGATTGTAAGCTTCTTTTGGCGTTCTCCAGACTTAAACCCGGCTCGATGTTGGAAATAACGAAAATGTTGACTCGTCGGGCCATATGACGTGTTTTCACTGATCAGCTGTCCAGGATTTATGCTCCCTACAACATGTTTCACGCTTTTATGCGTTGGTTGTCGTCACTAATGGTTTCGGTATAGCAGCTCGTCCGTGTATATTCGCTTTATGGAGATCTCGGTTGACAGTGTCGATAGACACGGGGTCTCGAAGACGGCTATTGGGCTCTGCAGTCAGTTTAGCCACCGTAACTTAGTGTTGTTTTGACACAGTTCGTGTTAGCGTACGACGATCTATGTCATTTAGTTTTGATTTGCGCCCACTATTACGTTTACACGATGATGTCTTTCCTTGTTTTGTGTGGGCTGTCATGACTGTTGAAACAGTTGCTCTTGAAACATTCGCTAAGTTGGTCATCTCGGTTACTGATGCTCCAGCTTATCGGGACCCTCTTTCGAACGCTCTTAGGTCTTTCATTGCACGTCGACCTCTGCCCCTGAATGCAAATATGAAGTGTGTTCTACGCGTAAACAACCTGCACTGATGCCTAGTCCGTACTGAACACGCCCAGTCCAGCGCGACATGTGCCTTGGTTCAAATGTAGAACTTTTGTGGCAACTGTGATGAAATAAAGGAATCTGATCGAGCCAATAGCCAACAATCTGGTGATTACACTTGCGGGCGACAGCAGCGTTAATTTAAGAGTCTGTAACATCACACGTCACGCGACTAACAACTGTTATTTGTTTGTATCCAAAAATTTTGCTGACTGTTCCTACAGTGAATATCTCACTAATCTCAGAACACAGAAGCCAAAGGGAGTACGTCACACTAAGCTGAAGTATCGCAGTCTTTCCTCGGCTTCAGCGGTCGTCACTACCATTCCCGTTGGTAGTCTAGAGACACACAGAACTGAACCAGACGTGGTAGTATGGAGAGCTATGGTCCTTAACCTTCAATCACCACCATCCATTGCTAAAGGCATAATGACTTTTCTTCACACTTTCGCACTGTTCTCAACGCAGTGGCTGGCTCCCTGTTGATTGAAAATGGATGCCTAAGCAGAAGAATGACCATGGCGCTTGTGGAAGCATCTGCGATGAATATGTTCTAATTTTGCTGTGGCTTGGCAGGTCCCAGACCTAGTAGATACTGGATATGCGGAGTACGCTTTCGTTAGACTACTGCAAAACTTCTATTAACCACCCCTAACTATGACTCTTCCTTTCCGGTAAGGAAAAGATGTATTCTTCAGGAAGTAATCCAGGCACTTGCTGATTCAGTGCCTCACAGAACATAAGACTGTGCTGCAAAATTGGGTTGCACCACCAACTGATCACATTCTGGAATGAAACTTGTCCAAACGTACACACAGAGAACTGGAAAGTGTCTTTTTGATAAGTATGCCATGGAAACTTAGAACTTTCCAAGCACATCATTAAAAAAGGCATCACTTCGAGGTGCTTCAGTATTTAGTCTTGTAAGCCGGCCGGAGTGACGGAGCGGTTCTAGGAGCTACAGTCTGGAACCGCGCGGCCTGCTACGGTCGCAGGTTCGAACCCTACCTCGGGCATGGATGTGTGTGATGTCCTTGCGTTAGTTAGGTTTAAGTAGTTCTAAGTTCTAGGGGACTGATGACCTCAGAAGTTAAGTCCCATAGTGCTCAGAGCCATTTGAACCATTTTTTTAGTCTTGTTAGTGAAAACGATATATTGTAGGTTATGTATTCCGTTTGGGATAATAGTAATAATAAACAATTTTTGTTTTTTGTTTTGAAGAATGCTATGTAGTGAATTTATCGTGCGTTGCATGAAAACTTGGATGAAGTGTCGTGCAGAAATGTTTTTGTTTCAGACTGACAAACGCCAACAGTCCTGAGACTATTTTAACACAAATACCATACATAGTTCCAAAAGGAGTGTGGGTGATCTGGCTCTTCACTAAGGGACGTCACATTGACGTATTATGATACACTTTGTTAGTGAAGAAGTGACTCAGTGTGCTTGGCTGAATTTTAACGCCATTAGTGCAGACACTCACAGCTTTAATCAAACATTTCACAAATGTAGTTTGAAGTATAAGAAGTAATAAATAAAGACTGTGTGATTAAATATTTATTTGCATGCTGGACATACAGATATAAATAATGCGGTTTGTACAAAACGTGAGGCGTCAAGCAAATGTCTTGACAGCTTAGCCGTGGTAAGCACCTCCATATGCGAGGGCAGGAGCAGCATAAGCAGCCCTAGCGATGGGGGCAGCGTAGGCAGCCCTGGCGATGGGGGCGGCGTAGGCGGGGGCGGCGATCGCAGGTGCGGGGTGGGCGCCGGCCTCCTTGTGCACGACGGCGTTGAAGCCGTTGACGGGGTCGGCGGTGTAGTCGACGGTGCGGACGGAGCCGTCGGGCTCGACCAGGCTGTAGCTGCCCTGGACGACGTCTCCGCTGCGGCTCTCGTGCTGGGTCTTGGAGTCACCGGTGAGGGCGTCCTGCACGTTGTATGCGAAGCTGTACTCGGGGTGCGGGTCGTACTCGGCAGCGACGGCGGCGGGGGCGGCCACTGCTGGGGCGTAGGCCCTGGCGACGGGGGCGGCGTAGGCTCTGGCGAGGGGGGCGGCATAGGCAGGGGCGGCGTAGGCCCGGGCAGCCAGCGGCGCGCCAGGGGCGTAGACTGCGGGAGCACCCAGGTACCCGGCGTGCGCCACCGCCATCACGACGGACAGAACGATCAGCTGCAAACACAGGGCTCTTTACGGTAAATTCAGACCTCAAGTACTACGAAGAGAAAAACCCAGACACATACCACACCACAGAAGATAAAGATAAAAACATCCCACACATTGACAAAATACCGCAAAAGACTGCAAATATCTTCAAAAACTATGAAATAAAAATTTGATTGTCTACGTATAATAAACTACTACAGAAATAAATATATAACATAATGTGGTGTCACCGCCAGACACCACACTTGCTAGGTGGTAGCCTTCAAATCGGCCGCGGTCCATTAGTATACGTCGGACCCGCGTGTCGCCACTGTCAGTGATTGCAGACCGAGCGCTACCACACGGCAGGTCTAGAGAGACTTACTAGCACTCGCCCCAGTTGTACAGCCGACTTAGCCAGAGATGGATCACTGCCAAATACGCTCTCTTTTGCCGAGACGATAGTTAGCATAGCCTTCAGCTACGTCATTTGCTACGACCTAGCAAGGCGCCATACCATTTGATAATTAATATTGTGAAGCATGTACCGTAACGAGAGATGTTCTACAATTATGGATTAAAGTTAAGTATTATATCAACTACGTACTTTATTTGCTACTATTAATTCCCTTAACTGTTCCAGACCTCGCGCCAGTCAGCGTGTAATTAAACGCGTGCATTTCGGCCTCCTCTCGCAACACAGTGTTGGCTCTTCTGCCAACACTTCACATAAAGTGTAATCATGACCCATATTAACATTCTGGAATATACAAACTAACGTGCTAGGAACGCTTCTTCTTCTGCCTAGGAGAAACAGGCCGAGATTTCCTCACCAGAGCACGCTGAAACCTATACACAGAACGTATTATATAGCCGGCTGCATCTACAGTAAAAGGCGTCCATTCAGAACAGCAGATAAAAATATCAAAGCAGTCCACCGGCTAAGTAAAGGTCATAAAATGGATCTGTTGGGAAAACTGTAGATATACTCAGATCACAAAAAATCTAAAGACGACCCATTAAAGGAAAGACTGGAAAAAGATGCAGCTAAAGCCACAGATGCTTCAATACTGTAGCTCAGTAAAAATAGCGATACATTGAAATGAGTACCAGTGTAAATATGTATAAGCAATGACGATCCAGAATGAGATTTTCACTCTGCAGCGGAGTGTGCTCTGATATGAAACTTCCTGGCAGATTAAAACTGTGTGCCGGGCCGAGACTCGAACTCGGGACCTTTACCTTTCGCGGACAACGCTCTACCACGCATCGAGTCTCGGCCCGGCACACAGTTTAAATCTGCCAATGACGATCCAGATTATTAAGATAAATACCTTGTTACCTCTGTACGAAAGAATATCATACTCTGTGGACGACCTATGGAGTTATCCCTGTTTATTGTATGTAATAATATCTTCGTAACTGTTTTGTTTTGTACGTTTCCTACTATCGTTGTGTATTTTCACAGAAAATTGTGTGTGATGTTTAATACGCGCGAGTATCTGCACAAGTGGACCACATAAAAACCGTAAGTAGAAGTCCTTCCCAAATTCGCCATCAGTTTTATACAAAGATCGACCATTAAGTAGAAACTGCACGTGTTTATATTACAGTTAAGACAATATTACACCGCAGCATCTCAGACATCGAAAACTTCACGAATAAATGGCGTAGCACAAAAAAACGCACTTAAAATGGAAATCATTTCCCAAAACGCGTCGTACTAGGAAAGAATAAAAAGAAAATCGTTACTGACAACATAAAAGGTTATTTGACAAACAAACTCACTGTTTTTACGTGGGAGGATTTCACCAATCATTTGTAATGGATAAAATATAAAAAGTGATTGTACGTTCCTCTCTTCACAACGAAAAAATATTAACACAAGCGTCCTTCCCTCCCTGAGTTCTAAAAATACACAAAATTTCAATATCGTAATTTATAGTGGCTAACTAGATGGTCTAATGCAAAAAAGCTTTGTAGTTTCTTAGCTATTTTCTAAATAACGAAAGCTTTGTGAACATGTAGTCGATAATAGTAATTCGGTGGGTCTACTACAAAAATCTAGTACTGATCGTATTAAAAGTTCTGGTCGGGAATGATTTCAGTTGCCCTACGACGCAGAGGTGTCTTCATGGCAAATTTGGGAAGCACTGGATAACAAGTTCAGTGGTGCAGCTGTGCCGCACGTTCAGTGTAGAACTGTTTGGGTAATCGGGTTTACGATCCTAATGGATACTACAGCACTAAACTCCACTCTGCGTGAGTTACTTCACATGAAAGACAGGTTGGTTTCCAGGACGCAACTACGGCAAATCAGTGTCTACATCCTTCATGGATTCCATCATTACCGTCTAAATTATCCTGTTGTCGGTGAAAGCTACATCTGAAAAAAAAAACTCCTATAATTACCACGAAATGCCATGATTGGTTTACGTTCTTCTTCTACAATACACTTGCATCCGAAAATAGTAACAAGTTTCATTTAATTGTGAGTGTTTGTTTTCAATATACGTAGTCATTTTTTGGAAGGCTAAACACTGCATGATCTGTTACATATTCGCTAAGAATTAAACTTGTTTCCTCAGAATTAGAAATATTTCCAGAGAAAATGTAATCATAGTATCCACACCAACCTCCTTTGTTGATGATTGCAGGTAATCTCTCTATGCAAAGTAGAACTGCATGGAAAAAGAAAAGAGAAGCCGACTTCGTAATTAGTTCTAAATAATTTTCATACACAACCTTTCTCCCGACATGTCACCAGAAACATAAAATTTTCAACACGTACCACGTTTTGTAGGCAACTATGTGAAGTGCTCGAAGAAATTTCTTTTAGCAGAGTCGCCTAAAAGTCGGTTCGCTGTAATCATGACAGATCACACCATTCGAGTGTCTGCATGGTAAATTCAACACCTTACTGTAAAGCTTGTGGACATAACTTCATGGGGCAAAATATTCACGTAATCTCTATTTCGTATTTACACTCAAGTTCTGTATTCTACAGAACAACAAAATTGCTGTATTTCTGAATACCGACAACAACAAAAAATTTTATTTACTTAATCCTTCACCAGAGTCAGGGTGAAGGCGCGTGTTGAGAAGGGCGATGGCGTAATAGCAACTAAAATTTCGTATTATTTTCGATTAAAATGTTGCGAATGATCCGCTTATCTATGTTGTGGAATAAGTAGCGTAGAACCTACATTTCACTTGGCGATCTGGTGGATGAACTGACAGGCTCGAATCATGCTGTTCAGTTCTGCATGTTTGTGACAGATTTGTATAGATATCGTGCCGCCGAATAAGCACAACACAAAAACGTAGAATTTTGAGGTGAAAAAAATTCACAGATTCGGAAATTCGCAAGAGCTCTCTGAGTATTTTCATTACGCTTTGACTCTGACCTTACTGTTATTTTACGAACAGCTGTGCCGCACGTTCATTGTAGACCTGTTTTAAGTCGCTTCCCGGTAGACTGCGTTTGAACTTAATCTCGCTGACTACCGCGTTCACGCGTACGAGTAAACAGCGTGGGCTCGCTCACCTTGCACTCCATTGCTGCGGTGGTGTTGGCTGGTTTCTGACCGCCGTGCACACGCCGCTGCTTATATAGTCTCAACCGCGGCGCCGGGGCGTTAGCCCGGACCTGAATCACTTCTGCCATTCTCCACACAATGCTTGACCCCATTCACATTTTTCGCCAGCTTATCTCTAGTGCGGGCGGAGACAGCTGTCGTGCACCTGCTAGGAAACTTGCGTGAGGAATTTAGTGGTACAATAGAAAAGTAATCGTTTTGAAAAGCGCCACCGGATTTCTTACAGTGGATGAAAGAATCAGAAGTTTAGAACTGTTTTCAGGTTACCCTGCGCGTTGCTGAGGGTTCTTCTGTTGGTGCACACCTTTTTGGTAAGGTGTCGATACTTTGCCGGCCGCGGTGGTCTCGCGGTTCTAGGCGCGCAGTCCGGAACCGCGCGACTGCTACCGTCGCAGGTTCGAATCCTGCCTCGGGCATGGATGTGTGTGATGTCCTTAGGTTAGTTAGGTTTAAGTAGTTCTAAGTTTTAGGGGACTGATGACCACAGCTGTTAAGTCCCATAGTGCTCAGAGCCATTTGAACCATTGTCGTTACTTTCACACTTTCGTTGACAAGAAACAACAGGTCAAAGCATTTCGTCCGGCAATCAGCGATACTCCGTACTCATGGAACGATAGTGCTAGAGTAATTATTATTATTACCGTGCGACTCGTTCCGTAGCCGGCCGAAGTGGCCGTGCGGTTAAAGGCGCTGCAGTCTGGAACCGCAAGACCGCTACGGTCGCAGGTTCGAATCCTGCCTCGGGCATGGATGTTTGTGATGTCCTTAGGTTAGTTAGGTTTAACTAGTTCTAAGTTCTAGGGGACTAATGACCTCAGCAGTTGAGTCCCATAGTGCTCAGAGCCATTTTTTTTTTAGTCGTTCCGTCAACAAGAAACTGTGTGACCGTTTCTAATTGATTTTTAAATTGTCTTCTTGACGACTTATTTAACTATTAGTTACAGTAAAACGGTTTTATTGCCCAATGAAAAATGACAACATTTTCGCCGAAAGTATTGAATAATTTTTTCCTACAGAATACTTCTCTCGTTTTGGCAAATATTTGGTTTTTTAAAACAGTTGTACACGACTGTGATACCTGACACGAAGAAATTAATAAATTTTCTGTCAATCATTGGCGCAGCCGCTGTTGATATGAAATATAAATTAGTTGTAACGTATGGCAGCAAACAGCCACAACTTTGTTTTAAATTTCTGCGTTTGAAAACATCTTGCGAATATACGAGGGTAATCCCAAAAGTAAGGTCTCCTATTTTTTTATAAGTACAGAACTCTGTTTGTGTGGCAGTTGGTCACACTGTTATGAAGAATGCTTCACTCACTGTGTGTAAATATGCGCACGCAGCGCTGAGGCGCTCAGTCTTGGCTTGGCAGCCATTGAGAATGGAGCTCCCGTTGAACGTTACCGCCAAGTGCGAAATGCGCGTTGCTATTCGGTTTTTGAACGCAAAGGGCACTGCGCCGATTGAAATCCATCGCCAATTGACGGAAATGTATGGTGAGTAGTGCATGGATGTCAAAAATGTTCGTAAGTGGTGTAGAGAGTTTGCAGCTGGTCGGACCGAAATTCACGACGAACAAAGGAGCGGGAGATCGTCAGTTTCTGAGGAGATGAAGATTGAGCAAAGGATGCGTGAAGATCGGCGGATCATCCTGGATTATCTCTGCACATTGGTTCCTGAGGTTTCCCGAAGCACCGCTCACAGAATTTTAACGGAAGCATTGAACTACCGGAAGGTGTGGGCGCCACGCATGCTGACTGAGGACCATATGCGGCAACGAGTTGATGCTTCCCGAGCGTTTCTTCACCGCCTTGCAGCCGAACAGGACAACTTTGTGGACTCAATTGTCACGGGTGACGAAGCCTGTGCATAACACTTTACATCTGAGACCAGGCAACAATCACGCCAGTGGCGGCATCCTTCTTCGTCGAAGCCGCGGAAATTCAGACAAACACAGTCTGCCGGTAAAGCCGTGACAACCGCTTTTTGGGATCGGAAAGGGGTATTGCTGGTCGACTTTATGCCCACTGGGACCACAATTAACGCTGACAGGTACTGTGAAACTCTGAAAAAACTCAAACGGGCAATTCAGACCAGGAGAAGAGGAGTGTTGAGCAAGGACGTACACATTCTCCATGACAACGCTCGCCCACACATGGCTCGGCAAACCGTTGCTCTCCTGCAACAGTTTCAGTGGAACATAATCACCCACCCACCCTATAGCCCTGACTTGAGGCCCAGTGACTATCACCTGTTCCCTAGGTTAAAAGAACATTTGACTGGAAAGCGATTCAAGTCCGACGACGAGGTGAAAGAAAAGGTTCATAACTTTCTGAACAGCATGGCGGCGAGCTGGTATGACATGGGCATACAAAAACTGCCACAGCGTCTACAAAAATGCACCGACAGAAATGGTGATTATGTCGAAAAATAGCTAAATATTCAAGCTCTAAACTGATGTAAACCATTGTAGAAATAAACAGGTCTATGTACTTATAGGATACCCTACTTTTGGGATTAGCCTCGTAATAATCGAAAACGAAGCTTCTGTTTCAACAAACGTAAAAACGTAAAATGTTTCCCATATTTATTTTTTTGTTGTTCCAGCACTTAAAAATATTCGCGGCCTTTATAACGATGGTGGTTCAGGGCGTTCAGCAGCATGATTTTCGTAGTACCTCGTAGCATAGATGATCAGGCACAGTAACCTCAACCTCCAGCACTCGTGTCTTAGGCAACTGTTCTCCTTATTTTTTATATAAGACTTTGTCATGAGTGCATACGCCAATGATATACTACATTGTAGGATTAGTTAATGTTTTCCATTGTGGTTAGTGTTACGTACGTGACAATAGATTTTCTTGCAACGCGGAAAGAAAATAGACCACTTTCAGCCACAAATGATGACCCTCTTCCTCACTATAAGATGCACGATGAACTTAGAGTCCAGAAGTCATCTCCAGTCGTTTAACGCCAGTATTTATTATTGTTTACACGTAGTAGTTTCCATATTCACTTCTCTGTCAGATTATACAACCATGACCAAAATAAGTACTCCTGTTAAAAAAAATGTTAGTTTCTACACATATCAAAAAAGTTTTGCATCATCTCGGCTCCGAGAGCTCCAGAACCTGTACATAAAATTGGAATAGAGATCAACATAAACATCATTTCCACCCTTTTTATAGCTCATGAAAACCACACATTTCATGTTGTACCACCATACACGCAGTGGCTAGCACACTGGACTTGCATTCGGGAGGACGACGGTTCAATCCCGCGTCCGGCCATCCTGATTTAGGTTTTCCGTGATTTCCCTAAATCGCTCCAGGAAAATGCCGGGATGGCTCCTTTGAAAGGGCACGGCCGACTTCCTTCCCCGTCCTTCCCTAATCCAATGAGACCGATGACCTCGTTGTCTGGTCTCCTTCCCCAAACAAACCAAAAAAAAAAAAAAAAACACCATAGAGCGAGACATTCAGAGGTATGTATTCGTCGTGGCATACTATCCACAAGTTCATCAAGACACTTTGGTCCAGATTGTCCTACTCCTCAACGGCGATTCGGCGTAGGTCCCTCAGAGTGGTTGGCGGGTCGCGTTGTCCATAAACAGCCCTTTTCAATCTATCGCAGGCATGTTCGATAGGGTCCATGTCTGGAGAACATGCTGGCACTCTAGTCGAGCGACGTCGTTATCATGAAGGAAGACATTCACAAGATGTGCACGATGGGGGCGCGAATTGTCGTCCATGAAGACGCCACGCCAATATGCTGCCGATATGGTTGCACTATAGGTCGGAGGATGGCATTCACGTATCGTACAGCCGTTACGACGCCTTTCATGACTACCAGGCCGAACTTCGGCCCCATATAATCCCACCCCAAAACAGCAGGGAACCTCCAACTTGCTGCACTCGCTGAACAGTATGTCTAAGGCGTTCAGCCTGACTGGGTTGCCTCCACACACGTCTCCGACGATTGTCTGGTTGAAGATATATGCGACACTCATCGGTGAAGAGAACATAATGCCAAAATGAGTAATCCATTCGGAATGTTGTTGGGCCCATCAGTACCGGACTTCATGGTGTCGTGGTTGCAAAGGTGGACCTCGCCATGGACGACGGGAGTGAAGTTGCCCATCATGCAGCCTATTGCGCACAATTTGAGTCGAAACACGTCGTCTTTTGGCTACAAGAAAAGCATTATTCAACATGATGGCGTTGCTGTCAGGGTTCCTCCGAGCCATAATCCGTAGGTAGCAGTCATCAACTGTAGTAGTAGCCCTTGTGCGGTCTGAGCAAGGGATGTCATCGACAGTTCCTGTCTCTCTGTATCTCCTTCATGTCCGAACAACATCGCTTTAGTACACTCCGAGACGCCTGGACACTTCTCTTGTTAAGAGCTCTTCTTGGCACAAAGTAACAATGCGGACGTAATGGAACCGCGTTATTGACCGTCTAGGCATGGTTGAACTACAAACAACACGAGTCGTGTACCTTCTTCCGGGTTGAATGACTGGAACTGATCGGCTATTGGACTCCCTCCGTCTAACAGGCGCTGCTCATGCATGGTTGTTTACATCTTTGGGCGGGTTTAATGACATCTCTGAACAGTCAAAGGGACTATGTCTGTGATGCAATATCCACAGTCAACGTCTATCTTCACGAGTTCTGGGAACCGGGGTGATGCAAAACTTACATTGATGTGTGTAGTAGCAGCTGTACAGCCTTCAGGCTCTAAAAATTTACATTATTTGATAGGGTTTTAAAACATTACAGTGCATCGAGTATACTTGTCAACAATTAACATACACGTGCACGTTTGAAAAATATAGTCTTCTCGAAGAATAACTGCAGACTATAGTATTACATCCTTTTCTATTCTACGCTAAGGTATGACTCTGCTCAAAATGATATCTTCCCACAGATTTATGATATTCAATGATATTTATGCCGTTATGTATTCATATGATAATAAAGTCTAGCGAAAGTCTGTTGATTGCACCTATTAAACAGTACATTTGTTTTCATATACGCTATAAAATAATCGTTCCATACGAGTTATTTCCCCAACACCACCTTAGTGTTAGAAGTAGATACTTTCTGTCATTTTTGGAAACTGTTTGTTGTCTGAATGTTTGCAATAGTAGAATTTTTTTTTGTCTCATTGTTTTTAAATTACTCTCTCTCTCACTCTTTTGATATCCATAGTTCGCTAGACCCCCCCCCCCCCCCCCCCATGAACCATGGACCTTGCCGTTGGTGGGGAGGCTTGCGTGCCTCAGCGATACAGATAGCCGTACCGTAGGTGCAACCACAACGGAGGGGCATCTGTTGAGAGGCCAGACAAACGTAGGGGCAGCAGCCTTTTCAGTAGTTGCAAGGGCAACAGTCTGCATGATTGACTGATCTGGCCTTGAAACAATAACCAAAACGGCCTTGCTGTGCTGGTACTGCGAACGGCTGAAAGCAAGGGGAAACTACAGCCGTAATTTTTCCCGAGGGCATGCAGCTTTACTGTATGATTACATGATGATGGCGTCCTCTTGGGTAAAATATTCCGGAGGTAAAATAGTCCCCCATTCGGATCTCCGGGCGGGGACTACTCAAGAGGATGTCGTTGTCAGGAGAAAGAAAACTGGCGTTCTACGGATCGGAGCGTGGAATGTCAGATCCCTTAATCGGGCAGGTAGGTTAGAAAATTTAAAAAGGGAAATGGGTAGGTTAAAGTTAGATATAGTGGGAATTAGTGAAGTTCGGTGGCAGGAGGAACAAGACTTCTGGTCAGGTGACTACAGGGTTATAAACACAAAATCAAATAGGGGTAATGCAGGAGTAGGTTTAATAATGAATAGCAAAATAGGAATGCGGGTAAGCTACTACAAACAGCATAGTGAACGCATTATTGTGGCCAAGATAGATACGAAGCCCACACCTACTACAGTAGTACAAGTTTATATGCCAACTAGCTCTGCAGATGACGAAGAAATTGAAGAAATGTATGATGAAATAAAAGAAATTATACAGATTGTGAAGGGAGACGAAAATTTAATAGTCATGGGTGACTGGAATTCGAGTGTAGGAAAAGGGAGAGAAGGAAACATAGTAGGTGAATATGGATTGGGGGACAGAAATGAAAGAGGAAGCCGCCTTGTAGAATTTTGCACAGAGCACAACATAATCATAACTAACACTTGGTTTAAGAATCATGAAAGAAGGTTGTATACATGGAAGAACCCTGGAGACACTAAAAGGTATCAGATAGATTATATAATGGTAAGACAGAGATTTAGGAACCAGGTTTTAAATTGTAAGACATTTCCAGGGGCAGATGTGGACTCTGACCACAATCTATTGGTTATGACCTGTAGATTAAAACTGAAGAAACTGCAAAAAGGTGGGAATTTAAGGAGATGGGACCTGGATAAACTAAAAGAACCAGAGGTTGTACAGAGATTCAGGGAGAGCATAAGGGAACAATTGACAGGAATGGGGGAAATAAATACAGTGGAAGAAGAATGGGTAGCTTTGAGGGATGAAGTAGTGAAGGCAGCAGAGGATCAAGTAGGTAAAAAGACGAGGGCTAGTAGAAATCCTTGGGTAACAGAAGAAACACTGAATTTAATTGATGAAAGGAGAAAATATAAAAATGCAGTAAGTGAAACAGGCAAAAAGGAATACAAACGTCTCAAAAATGAGATCGACAGGAAGTGCAAAATGGCTAAGCAGGGATGGCTAGAGGACAAATGTAAGGATGTAGAGGCCTATCTCACTAGGGGTAAGATAGATACCGCCTACAGGAAAATTAAAGAGACCTTTGGAGATAAGAGAATGACTTGTATGAATATCAAGAGTTCAGATGGAAACCCAGTTCTAAGCAAAGAAGGGAAAGCAGAAAGGTGGAAGGAGTATATAGAGGGTCTATACAAGGGCGATGTACTTGAGGACAATATTATGGAAATGGAAGAGGATGTAGATGAAGATGAAATGGGAGATATGATACTGCGTGAAGAGTTTGACAGAGCACTGAAAGACCTGAGTCGAAACAAGGCCCCCGGAGTAGACAATATTCCATTGGAACTACTGACGGCCGTGGGAGAGCCAGTCCTGACAAAACTCTACCATCTGGTGAGCAAGATGTATGAAATAGGCGAAATACCCTCAGACTTCAAGAAGAATATAATAATTCCAATCCCAAAGAAAGCAGGTGTTGACAGATGTGAAAATTACCGAACTATCAGCTTAATAAGTCACAGCTGCAAAATACTAACACGAATTCTTTCCAGGCGAATGGAAAAACTAGTAGAAGCCAACCTCGGGGAAGATCAGTTTGGATTCCGTAGAAACACTGGAACACGTGAGGCAATACTGACCTTACGACTTATCTTAGAAGAAAGACTAAGGAAAGACAAACCTACGTTTCGAGCATTTGTAGACTTAGAGAAAGCTTTTGACAATGTTGACTGGAATACTCTCTTTCAAATTCTAAAGGTGGCAGGGGTAAAATACAGGGAGCGAAAGGCTATTTACAATTTGTACAGAAACCAGATGGCAGTTATAAGAGTCGAGGGTCATGAAAGGGAAGCAGTGGTTGGGAAGGGTGTAAGACAGGGTTGTAGCCTCTCCCCGATGTTGTTCAATCTGTATATTGAGCAAGCAGTAAAGGAAATAAAAGAAAAATTAGGAGTAGGTATTAAAATTCATGGAGAAGAAATAAAAACTTTGAGGTTCGCCGATGACATTGTAATTCTGTCAGAGACAGCAAAGGACTTGGAAGAGCAGTTGAATGGAATGGACAGTGTCTTGAAAGGAGGATATAAGATGAACATCAACAAAAGCAAAACGAGGCTAATGGAATGTAGTCGAATTAAGTCGGGTGATGCTGAGGGAATTAGATTAGGAAATGAGGCACTTAAAGTAGTAAAGGAGTTTTGCTATTTGGGGAGCAAAATAACTGATGATGGTCGAAGTAGAGAGGATATAAAATGTAGGCTGGCAATGGCAAGGAAAGCGTTTCTGAAGGAGAGAAATTTGTTAACATCCAGTATTGATTTAAGTGTCAGGAAGTCATTTCTGAAAGTATTCGTATGGAGTGTAGCCATGTATGGAAGTGAAACATGGACGATAAATAGTTTGGACAAGAAGAGAATAGAAGCTTTCGAAATGTGGTGCTACAGAAGAATGCTGAAGATTAGATGGGTAGATCACATAACTAATGAGGAAGTATTGAATAGGATTGGGGAGAAGAGAAGTTTGTGGCACAACTTGACCAGAAGATGGGATCGGTTGGTAGGACATGTTCTGAGGCATCAAGGGATCACCAATTTAGTATTGGAGGGCAGCGTGGAGGGTAAAAATCGTAGAGGGAGACCAAGAGATGAATACACTAACCAGATTCAGAAGGATGTAGGTTGCAGTAGGTACTGGGAGATGAAGAAGCTTGCACAGGATAGAGTAGCATGGAGAGCTGCATCAAACCAGTCTCAGGACTGAAGACCACAACAACAACAACACAGTTCGCTAGAAAAGGCATACGAGAAAAACAATAACAACAAGTATGCGTAATGCGTTAACTCCTGTAACACCTACAATAATATTTGAATAAAATTCCTGAAAAACTCACGAAACTCTTGCCTTCTATTACATTAAAGAACGGATAACCATACCGTTAGTGTCAAGAAGTAAATATCACCTATCATGACGTCGGTTGAGTGTCAACTTGAAAATAACTGTCAACATTTGAATTTATGAAAAAGATATCATCTTTACATTTATGTTCAGGATGGTACTCATGAATTTATTTTTTAAGCTGAGGTAAGTAAAATCTAAAAGAATAAAAATTATAATACGAAAACATGCAAGAGAACAGATAAACGGTGGAAGTTCAAACAGTATGTTACCCATTATTATGGGAGTTTAATTAAGCTTCATAGAGTGTTGTGCTACGCTTGAAAGCGACACAACTACAAGACACTAGTTTACGACATAGTGACCAACACTCTGTAAACAATGATAGGAACGCTCTACCAAACGTTCAGTTCCTCGACGATAGAAATCTGCTGCTCAGTCACGGATGCATTCGAGTGCCGCTATGTGAATGTGCTCATACTGTAAAGTTTCTCCTCCCTTCCCAGATGCTCTTCTATCTTGCCGAAAATCGCATGTTGCAAGATCTGGTGTTACCGATCAGCATCTCCGACGACTGTGCGGCCTTGATAAAATTGTTGGTACCAATTCAGTACAGCTGGACGCGACACTGAACTTGGTACATATATCGCCAGAATTTCTAAGCGAATCGGCGTGCAGTTTAGACGTTTTTCCACGAGAATCTTTCTGTCTCACGCACTTCGACTTCAGAACACATTTCCACTTGCTACGCCATTCCATTACATACTGTGACGCACCTGTTATCCGTACCGCAAAAGAACTGTATCTGCAGGATACTCGGAACACGTACTCCGTTCTGACAATGCGCCACTCTTGTTGCGTAATTATCTCAGCGGGGTAAGACGTGTCTAAGTCACTTTCTGAAGTCCCTACGAATTTCCCTATTTGAGTTTGACGAAGAAATAATGTGGCATTCCTTTTTTCTTAAAGTAAATTTTATAATGTTTTATATTGACCGTTTTAGCAATCCCAAAATCCACGCTGAATTTCACTGTTAAATATTGCAATGCTAGAAGCCGCGACCTATAAAGAAATATTCGTATCGGGAATATTTGAGGTAAGCGGGCTTCCTCTTGCGCTATACGAGATTGGAATAATAGAGAATAGTGAAGGTGGTTTCTATGAACGCTCTTCCAGGCACTTAAATGTGATTTGCAGAGTATCCATGTAAATGTAGATGTAGACACCTTACTGTGTTAGTACATACAGATGCCTCAATGTACCGCAACCTGAAGATTCCCTATGTCGATTTTTCAGTTGAAGAGAACTATAAGGTGGTCTTCCATCCGTATTTTGCCTCTTGGCTCCCATTCACGTTGTGTTATAAGTTTTCAGCATACAATTCCAGACATCTTGCAATAACTTACGTTTTCGAACGCTTTTACTCAGTCAACAAATACTATGAAAGTGCCTTGACTCTTCTTAAGTGTTAGGCGAAACTTCAGAAATACCCTGACAGGTCGCCAATTTTCTGTTTCACTCTTCTTGCTATGGTGACCAGGGGCACTAGCCGCAGCTCTCACGACAGTCACGATACACGCATGACAATACGTGACTCCCGCACGCTCCGTTGCAGCCACGCGGGAACGTCAGCTACAAACCCAGAGCCCCAGCAGGCGCACGAGAACAACGGACCACCCGGTATCGCGCCAGAGATCAGCAAGGGATCACTGGCCGCACCACAAAACCACATCTCCATCCCGTCACGAATGACTACGGGGCAGCTAGTTGCTTCCTGAAGAGTGACTGTTTAGACTGTTTAACCCAACCCAGGGACCACTGCGGACAGTTCCCGTAGGCGATAGCTGGCCGAGTCATGCGCAGACTCTTCGCAAAAAAATAGTTCAAATGGCTCTGAGCACTATGGGACTTAACATCTGAGACCATCAGTCCCCTATACCTAGGACAACTTAAACCTAACGAACCTAAGGCCATCACACACATCCATGCCCGAGGCAGGATTCGAACCTGCGACCGTAGCGGTCTCGCAGCTCCAGACTGTAGCGCCTAGAACCGCTCGGCCACTCCGGCCAGCCGACTCTTTGCAGTCCATAACTCTCATCGACGTGTCACTGGGGAAAACTACGTCACGCTGAGAGTTAGGCTTCGTAGTAGGCTTCTTCCAGTGCTAATTTTTTTTTTTCCTTTTTAGTCCCGGTTTCTGAGAGTTGGTTGGAGCCTATACCTCAGAACAGTATTTAGCTGGAACATCTGAAGAGATATAATTAGTCTCTCGTTATCCCTACTGAAAGCAAGCTTTTCTGCGAGCTAATAAAAAAGTTGTTTGTAACATCCACCGGGGCTCTCCTCAATTAATAACGAAAAGTATGATTTTTCACTGATGACCTCAGATGTTAAGTCCCATAGTGCTCAGAGCCATTTGAACCATTTTTTCTCCCTCTACAACTTTTACCTTCCACGCTGCCCTCCATACTAAATTGGTGATCCCTAGATGCCTCAGAACATGTCCCACCAACTGATCCCTTCTTCTAGTCAAGTTGTACCACAAACTCCCCTTCTCCCCAATTTTATTCAATACTTCCTCATTAGTTATGTGATCTACCCATCTAATCTTCAGCATTCTTCTGTAGCACCACATTTCGAAAGCTTCTATTCTCTTCTTGTCCAAACTATTTATCGTCCATATTTCACTTCCATACATGGCTACAATCCATACAAATACTTTCAGAAACGGCTTCCTGACACTTAAATATATACTCGATATTAACAAATTTCGCTTCTTCAGAAATGCTTTCTTTGCCATTGCCAGTCTACATTTTATATCCTCTCTACTTCGACCATCATTAATTATTTTGCCCCCCAAATAGCAAAACTCATTTACTACTTTAAGTGTCTCATTTCCTAATCTAATTCCCGCAGCATCATCCGACTTAATTCGACTACATTCCATTATGCTCGTTTTGCTTTTGTTGATGTTCATCTTATATCCTCCTTTCAAGACACTGTCCATTGCGTTGAACTGCTCTTCCTAGTCCTTTGCTGTCTCTGACAGAATTACAATGTCATCGGCGAACCTCAAAGTTTTTATTTCTTCGCCATGGATTTTAATACCTAATCCGAATTTTTCTTTTGTTTCCTTTACTGCTTGCTCAATATACAGATTGAGTAACATTGGGAATAGGCTACAACCCTGTCTCACTCCCTTCCCAAACACTGCTTCCCTTTCATGTCCCTCGACTCTTATAACTGCCATCTGGTTTCTGTCCTTTAAGATTATGAGGATGATATTCTTTCAAAAGTCCGATTGTCTTTGTCCAGTCTGAAGGATTCTATACACAGGATTCCCACAAGTTCTGGAAATCAGTGAAATGAAGGAACTTGAAACATGTCAGGGAAATCAGGGAAACACCAGAGAAATTTGAAAAAAAAAAAAAAACATTGGAAAAATCTCCTTTTTGTCTCAGTAGATGAAATAGTGTGTTTACTGAGATGTCATGCATTGTCGCTGACTGGGCGCAACTGAGTACGTGCTCCGCTTCCCTACTCCATTATTCTCACTGCTTCTCTCCTTCCCACCATTTGCCTCAGCTTACAAACAGTGCCGCCACCATTTCTTGCCGCTAGCCCAGCAGCTGCCGGCGAGAGGAAGGGAGGCTTGAGGAGTGGTTTGTTTGGATCTGATTCTCAGAGACTATTGGCGCAGCGGCCGGAAACAGCGGTCATGTGTGCATGAGTTGTGTCTGAGTGGCAGTGTGAAGGTGTGTGTGCTCTCGTTTTCTGACAAAGGCTATGGCCAAAAATTTAGTTGTGAGAGTGTGACTGTCTTTTCTGTGTGCCCGTCTGCGGCTCAGCGATCATCTTCACAGTGAGTTGCTACCTGTTTCATTATTATTGATTCTCAGAGTATTCGTGCAAGTTATCTGTTGCTTCAACTGTTCACCGCAGTCTCATTTCATCAACATGGTGTGTGTGATACGTAAACAGCTGGCCAGGCGAGTGGACTTCCACAACGGGCCAAAACCGCAGGCCATTTCTGCAGGTTTTTCTAACGGATCGGGCATGCGGATCTTAAGTCCATCATTTCCCACTAATGTGTAGGCCCTTCCTGTCGGATCTAGACGCACCGACCTGCCTGCAGGCCGGGTCTGTTTGTGTGTGGCATAATGCGGCGGATTTTCCAGGGCTGTGGTGCTCCTGTGCAGGTCAGAGGCCGCAGGCGATGGATTTCAGGAATTGCGACTGTCTTGCCGCGAGTACAGTGTACTGTGCGACGTTTTATAGACATTTTATATATAGGGGTACTTTGAAAGTAGTCCATATATTAGAAAGTATAGTCGATAAGAATAAGAAAATTTTGGGAGTGGCTAGCTATTTGTACGCTACATACTCATATATTTCTCGAAAGAAAAATCACACAATGTCTGTAAAATGAAATAATCGACTGCCATTGATGGACGGGATGTCTCATCCAGGGAAGCTCTGCTTCCGGGTTGCAAGTCTTCAAAAATGGTTCAAATGGCTCTGAGCACTATGCGACTTAACTTCTGAGGTCATCAGTCGCCTAGAACTTAGAACCAATTAAACCTAACTAACCTAAGGACATCACACACATCCATGCCCGAGGCAGGATTCGAACCTGCGACCGTAGCGGTCGCTCGACTCCAGACTGTAGCGCCCAGAACCGCACGGCCACTCCGGCCGGCTGCAAGTCTTCATTCAGGTGACGCCACATTTGTCGACTTTGGTGTCAGTGATCATGAAATGACGATGAGGACAACACAACATCCAGTCCACGAGCGGAGGAAATCTCCAACCAGGGCGAGAACCGAATTCGGGTCCGCTGCATGGTGGGCAAACACGTTACCGCTCATCCAAGCAGCTGGACACACAATACCACTCAAATAATAGACATAACACAGTGTGTAATAATTGCCAATAATGAACATAGTAGAACCAACATTTTATTAGTGGTCACTTATAGTGTTCATCTACCCAACTCTTTCGCGCCTTATGCACTTCTTGCAAGATACCTACTTTTCTCTGAGGTTATTTCTGAAATCAGTGAAAGCATTTTAAATCTGTCTTTCAACTCCAAGGAAATGCTTATTTTTGTCACAAAATGTGTTTCGTTTTAGTGAAATAAAATAATATCAGTGGTCTTAATTGAACACATATACCATTTGGCTTGGTTCCTCCAGCTAAATACAGTTCATTACAAAAGGTGTTGATGTTAGTACTTAAGACTTTTGCTCATACGTTTAGAACTAGAGAATTCCCTACATATTTGTCTTTTTTTTCGGGTTGTTTTTGCCAACTTATGTCTTTATTAACCCTTGAGATATCAAAATTTTTCAGGGAAAAATGCTAAAACTTGCCTGGAAATCAGGGAAATATCAGGGAATTTCACTTGGGGAAACTAGTGGCAACCCTGATACAGCAACTACAATCACATTTTGCTTGTTACTTCGCCCAGTGATTTTAGAAATTGTGAAGGAATATTAACTATCTCTTCTGTCTTATTTGATCGCAAGTCTTCTATGACTCTGTAAAACTCTGTCTCCAATGCTGGATCCCCATACCAAGTGCCAGTCATTTCTTCTTTCACGCCAGTAGACAGTTCCTCCATTTGCAAAGGCCTTCAGTGTCCTCTTTTTCACATATCCTATAAGGTAAGAAATCAAAATACTTGAAAAACGCCGTTGGTGCTGAAACACAATGGCGGAGCACTGCAAATAGAAAAGGCTTCCTGCGCTGCGTCGCATCGATCTAGTGTACGCCTCGCCGGCCTTATTGCGTAAACTGGAACCAGCTGACAGCCTGCTATGTGTGGCGGCCGGCAGTCTGCTGCCGCTGCAGGCTGGACACGGGCCAGCGTTTGCGTGACAGAGCTGTAGCAGCGGGCCTTGCGGTGTTCGCTCGCTGTCCATAGTGTACACCGCAACTGCAGAGTAGGCCGTGCTACATTATACGCATCTCGTCCGAAATGCACGGTCACAAGAGAACATAAATTTGGCGTGACGGCGTGTAGTTAGACATAGTGTCAAAGTACAACAGGGGCGTGCTAAAAAGTAATGGCTCTGAATCTTTTATTCTGTTCTAAATATCGGTTGAGGGTATTACATATCAGCCATATTAATGGGTCGACTTTCCCGCTTCGCTGACGCAACTTGCAACCCTTTGCCGCTAGAGGGCTCCGAACTGCAGCGTGTAAGGTGACTGTGTGTAACGTAATTATGTCGATGCATGAGTGGTTCTTAGGAAACTGAAAGTACAAATTCGAAGAGTTCCCCCACATATGGAGCACCCTCTCCTTGGGCATGACAATGGCAGACCACACGAGGCTGCAACAGTCAGACGCCTTGGGTTCACTGTCATCGATCATGCTCCACATAGTGCCGATTTTCACGTGTTTCCGAAACGTAAGAAACACCTTCGACGATTTCACTTTGATACTAATAAACCGGTGCAAGCAGGAGTGAAATTGTGGCCCCGTTAATAAAGTCAAACTATAAAAATGACTTTTTTTTAATAATATCAATATTTATACACCTGTTTGGAGAGAGAGAGACTGATTTTTGATTGAGATTTTTACTTTAAGTCGTAACTGGTACCTGAATTTTGGTTGCTGCCTCCTTGAATGATCAGCTTCTGCACCAGTTGTTGACGTATTGCAATTTGGAGGAAGTTATTGTTCTTTAAGGTTTAAAATACGACTCTGTTAGTTACTTGGCCGTATTGCGGATAGCTTTGAGCCCAAGTTTTCGTAGCTTTTCATACCTAAGGGACCACTGTTGTAAGTAAGATCAAACAGCAGTCTGCTTTTCGTGAGAAAAGGAGACTGCTTGGCACACGAACTTCCTTCAAACTACACGTCCTGCTACATCAAAATTGGTCAGTGGAGTTCAGCGCCTTACTATTGTACAAGAACATAATCCAGTTACTGTAATTAAGAAATTACGAGAGATTGTTACTTATTGAATGAAAACTATAGAGAATGCATTTCTTTTCCTGTATTTTAGTGAACTTCGTACACTTACAATTCTGTCGATTGATAGACAGCAACGACAATGAAGTTTACTTCCTTTTCCAAAAACAAGATATTTCTATTCTTCACTTCCAGAAAATTTGTATACAGAAATGTTTGGCAACTCTTAGACATACTTTACTCGGTTTTATCACTAAAATATCAATTTTCATTAAATGTAGTAATATCTTCTAAGCGACGGCCTAGCAACACGTCCTCTTTCCACAAGATACAGATTAACAGTGTTTCTTTTTAATAAAATCAATTGTCTTTTTTTTAGAGTCCATATTCAGAGATTCTCTAATACTATCGTTGCGGGGATTGCGCGCTAAAGAGTTTCTTGCTGTCCAGCTGCGCTTCACTTCACTTCAAGTACTTTTTGAATCACATTTACATTTACGGTATTTACATACATTACTGAGCTTCTTACAACAAAATCAGATACAAATTAGTTAAAGAAAAACAAGCAGTGAGGCACACATAACATTACAAAACATTCTGCAGTGACAGTGTCAACAAACCGGTCTCTCTGTCCATAATATTCTTCAGGATATGTGACCGCATTGTCAAAATGTAAATTTCTTCAACGCTTTGGCCACTATTGCAAATGGCCTTCCTCGCGGTATTTTGTAAGCAAAACATCCTTAGGAAGTCCATTTGCAACGGTGGCCGAAACGCTGGAGGAATTTTGCATGTTGAGAATGCGGTCACGTAGCCTGAAGAATGTTATGCGCAGTGGTAGTGGCAGTGGAAGCCAACGTTTACAAACTGGTCTTTCGTTGAGCGAAATGTATTCATCGCCAGGATATGTTGAGAAATAAATATGTAAACATGAAGAATAAAGATTTAGAATGTTACTAAGATTTCATTAATTTTTTAAAAAACTTCAAGAGTTTCGCATAAAAATTCGGAGGCGTTACGTTTCATCACGCCATCGTAGCATAATTCAAAAGTTGATATTTTTCGCTATTTACCGATTTATACACAAATTCAAGCAGATTCATAGAGTAGCAGATATAATGAATTTAGGATCTGCGAAAAATTTTGTAATGCACTGCCTGAAAAACGAAGTGTAGTACCCACAAGATATCACAGGACGTCAAAGTAACTTCGCACGTACAGCCGCTAAGTAAATTCACTGTGACAGGTAGAACGGCCATGGGCCAGTGCTATTTCCAAGCTTGGTAGGATACATAAGGGATTTGAATAGTATTAGACTCTCATGGTAACTATGAAGTGCATGTACTCGTGTGAGACAGGCAGAGACGTGGTAGACTTTAAAGGGGCCTCAGTGCGGATCTCCATTTGGCGGGCTGGCTGCATCGAACACCATCCAGTTTTTTGGATGGCTCGGCTGTGATGTGGCCCTATGTTGGACTGCATGGTAATGTGAGGACAAGCACAGTCGTTATCAAGTTTACAGTCGACCACCACAAGGGACGGTCGTTTTATTTTGCACCAAGCACATCGTAACCCTTTCACATCTGTCCCTTCCATCCGACAACAAGCCATGGACTTCCTGCAACGTTCTGCGTTGATCTGCGCCATGGGTCAGAGACTAGCAGCAGGAATAAGAAATTACTGTCCCACGCATATGCTACCGTTAACACGACGACACAAAAGGCTCTGTCTGGAGTGGTGCCGCGACTGGGAAGCTTGGATTGCTGATGAATTATGTCGCGTTGTGTTCAGAGATGAGTCGTGGACTGGTGGATGAGCGTCGTCGGCGAGTACAGCGGTGATCTGGAGAGAGGTCTCATTCTCCTAATGTTTCAGAGAGGCACAGCGGTGTTGCTCCTGACACAGTGATGTGGGGAGCCATCCGAGAAGACTTCAGTTCACGACTCGGCCACAACGGTATGTAACGAACATCCTGAGTCCTCATACGGTACCTCTCATGCGACGGTATAGTGGTACCATTTTTCAGCAGGACAATCCTCGTCCACACACGATACGTGTCTCTATGAAGTGTCTGCGTGGTGCTGAGGTACTTCTGTGGCCACCAAGATGCCCAGATCTGTCCCCAGTAGAACACGTGCGGGTCCATCAGGGACCTTAACTCTGTCCTAGTGCCAGTGTTCAGGATACCAAGGACTAGTTACAACGGTAGCGGGTCAGCTTGCCTCGGGAGAGGATAGAAAAGCTTTATAACACCCTAACACCCTTTCCAACCAGATCAGTGCATACATCCAGGCCAGACCGGGGGGGGGGGGGGGGGGGGTCTGCAAAGTCACACTGACAACTGAGTTCATACTGATAAGTTTCCGGTAAATTTGAATACATTTTGCACCACTCTCCTGTATTAAACTCTAGACATCTCCAATGTATCTCATGAAGTGATGGCGTGTGAGACTGCCGATGGTGATCTGGCTGTCGGATGGGCACAGTAAACTTGGCATCCCTCTTGGTGCTACTCGCGAGGTGTAGGCTTTGTGTCAGAACCAGGTTTCACCTCCTCCCTTTCCTTCATCCTAACAACACAAACCCAAAACCCAACATTGCGCTGTAGAAACATTCATCGTAGTCCATACAACGCAGATTCACACTTAACGCTTCATAACTCGCCAGAGGAAGGCTATGGCAAACCACATCCACTTGGACCTTGCTCAGGACAAAGATGCATGTTTTCTGCATCTCCTCCTCGACACTTCTTCCCTGAGTATGGGACTGTATGTACGTATGCATGTATGTATCTGTGTGTACGTGAGATCAAGGTTAACTCCAGCTTTGCAGAACCGATTCCTGAGTGATACTCTTCTTGAATGTGCCACATATAACAATACAACGTTATTATAAATGATCGAAGACGTTTCACAGATTTGCTGTAGCTATGTTATTTGACATGTTGTCACAGGGTTTTTCACACACATAGACGACCTTATAAAGTTTTTTGGCATATTAGAAGTGCACCATATGTACCACCCTACTGATACTGCAGATATCATGTCGATAATCAAATTTTTCTCACGTCTGGTGCAGTATGCGCCTACCAATCTGTTCAAAAGCTCTGTTCATGCGAGTCGTATCTCTGGTAGGTTTGTTGCTAGAGGAGGCGTAAACAATGAATCTTTCGCATAACCCCATACAAAAAACTCGTGTAGGGCTAGGTACGAATAGCGTGGACGCCCTGACATGAACTGCTGATCATCAGCCACACCACAACCGATGTATCAGTTTCTCAATTTCCTCTCCAAGAATGGAACGGCCAGTTGGTGGATCTCTATTGAACCTCGTCCTCATGTGTCCTTGCACTATTACGGCAGATTGATGTGAATGGATTTCAAGCACAACATACGCTTTCTTGGCACTTGTCGCCTGTTGACTATTTGCTCAATGCTGCGCTCTCATGGCACGAATCTGACCTGCAACTGCAACAATACAAAACCTTTCTTAGTTTTATATGTGGGTACTGAGTTTTGTGACAATATGTCAATTAATGTAGCTACAGTGATTTTATAAAATCGCTTCAGTCATTTATAATAACCATATACCATAGGGTGAGTCTAAAAGAGCTTTACAACTTTACTTTCATACAGAATTTTATTGAGGAGGCTTGTACAGGTAGCGGAGATGTCTTGTGGCAAAATACTGCAAGTTTCATCCGATACATTCACTTTCACGTTAGCTGTACGCAATGTCGATTAGTCGCTAAAAACCATGTAAGCAGTGTCTCATCTTCCTCTATCCGACGTAACATTCTGCAAAAAAATGCATTACGTGTCTCCTTATCTGCACTTGTGAGGGCGCGTAAAAATGTCAGTCTCTGTGGCTTCAGGTGCAAAATTTTTCGTAACACTCTGTCGTCAGTTGATTGGGAAACTCCAATCTATCGTAAGGCATGATGCGTTGATTTCTTGGGGCGAACAGAACCCGTCCTCACTCGCTCGACGACAGCCTTAGAAACTCGTGGGTGACTTGGAGATTTGTTATGACGAATGCTACATCTAATTTAAATGAAACTCTGACGGCAGGAGTAAACGGTAGGCGTACTACACTACTGGCCATTAAAATTGCTACACCAAGAAGAAATGCAGATGATAAACGGGTATTCATTGGACAAATATATTACACTAGAACTGACATGTGATTACAGTTTCACGCAATTTGGGTGCATAGATCATGAGAAATCAGTACCCAGAACAACCACCTCTGGCCGTAATAACGGCCTTGATACGCCTGGGCATTGAGTCAAACAGAGCTTCGATGGCGCGCACAGGTACAGCTGCCCATGCAGCTTCAACACGATACCACAGTTCATCAAGAGTAGTGACTTGCGTATTGTGACGAGCCAGTTGCTCGGCCACCATTGAGATCTGAAGAATGTGCTGGCCAGGCCAGCAATCGAACATTTTATGTATCCAGAAAGGCCCGTACAGGACCTGCAACATGCGGTCGTTTATTATCCTGCTGAAATTTAGGGTTTCTCAGGGATCGAATGAAGGATAGAGCCACGGCTCGTAACACATCTTAAATGTAACTTCCACTGTTCAAAGTGCCGTCAGTGCGAACAAGAGGTGACCGAGACGTGTAGCCAATGGCACCCCATACCATCACGCCAGGTGATACGCCAGTATGGCCATGACGAATACACACTCCCAACGTGCGTTTACTGCGATGTCGCCAAACACGGATGCGACCATCATGATGCTGTAAACAGAACCTGGATTAATCCGAAAAAATGACGTTTTCCCATTCGTGCACTCAGGTTCGTCGTTGAGTACACCATCGCAGGCGCTCCTGTCTGTGATGCAGCGTCAAGGGTAACCGCAGCCATGGTCTCCGAGCTGATAGTCCATGCTGCTGCAAACGTCGTCGAACTGTTCGTGCAGATGGTTGTTGTCTTGCAAACGTCCCCATCTGTTGACTCAGGGATCGCGACGTGGCTGCACGATCAGTTACAGCCATGCGGATAAGATGCCTGTCATCTCGACTGCTAGTGATACGAGGCCATTGGGATCTAGCACAGCGTTCCGTATTACCCTCCTGAACCCACCGATTCCATATTCTGCTAACAGTCATTGGATCTCGACCAACACCAGCAGCAATGTCGCGATTCGATAAACCGCAATCGTGATAGGCTACAATTCGACCTTTATCAAAGTCGGAAACGTGATGGTAGGCATTTCTCCTCCTTACACGAGGCATCACAACTACGTTTCACCAGGCAACGCCGGTCGACTGTTGCTTGTTTATGAGAAATCGGTTGGAAACTTTCCTCATGTCAGCACGTCGTAGGTGTCGCCACCGGCGCCATCCTTGTGTGAATGCTCTGTAAAGCTAATCATTTGCATATCACAGCTTCTTCTTCCTGTCGGTTAAATTTCGTGTCTGTAGCACGTCATCTTCTTGGTGTAGCAATTTTAATGGCCAGTAGTGTAGGAGGCTCCTTATGTTAGTCGGCATGAAATTTACGTTGAATCCTTGTTGCTGACTTCGTTTCTTCCATCCAAATCTCTCAGTGAGTACGTTCATGTCCTGTGAAGTCTACCATTTTGATTTTAAACTTTCTTTCGTTCCTAGTGACGGAATTCGCAACTGACGTTTCTAGTGACGGAATTAGAAACTACAGCAATACGGGAATGAAAATTGAAGTATTTTGCTGCAAAGCGGCACCTTAACGACATGTCAGCCGTTTCATTAAAATATTGTATGTAAGTGAATTTGCGAAGTCCTTTTAGAATCACACAGCAGTTTTCATCACGAGTTACTAAGAACTGGGTTCCACAGTTTATGTGCTTGGACTAATGTAAATTGAACATCCATCACTAGGAACCACACTACAATAACATTTTCATCGGTGAGCAATTAAGAAGGTTTGCATGGATGAGAACGTCCTCGAGAACGAAGTGAACTTTCTGAAAAACTGAATCCTGGGAATATCGCAAAAATCAGATTTTTCCCTTTTATGACAAGATCTGGTTCAAAATGGTTCAAATGGCTCTGACAAGGGAACCTCCCCATCGCAACCCCCTCAGATTTAGTTATAAGTTGGCACAGTGGATAGGCCTTGATAAACTGAACACAGATCAATTGAGAAAACAGGAAGAAGTTGTGTGGAACTGTGAAAAAATAAGCAAAATATACAAACTGAGTAGTCCATGGGCCACATAAGCAACATCATGGACGAAGTGTGCTTAGAAGCGCCGTGGTCCTGTGGTAGCGTGAGCAGCTGCTGAACGAGAGATCCTTGGTTCAAGTCTTCCCTCAACTGAAAATTTTACTTTATTTTTGCATAGTTATTATCTGTCCGTTCGTTCATTGACATTTCTGTTCACTGTAATAAGTTTAGTGTCTGTGTTTTGCGACCGCACTGCAAAACCGTGCGATTAGTAGACGAAAGGACGTGCCTCTCCAATGGGAACAGAAAACATTTGATCGTAAGGTCATAGGTCAACCGATTCCTCCACAGGAAAACATCTGATATATTCTATACGACACTGGTGACGGCATGTGCGTCACATGACAGGAATATGTTGTCGACCCACCTAACTTGTACACTTGGCGAATGGGTAAAAAGATTCTTCTACCTTGCCCAATTTAGGTTTTCTTGTGGATGTGATAATCACTCCCAAAAAAGTGATGAAAACATAAGAGTTTGTCACATAAACTGAAAATAAAAAATTAAAATTTACATTTGATGGATGATTTGAACCTAGAACCTTTCGTTCCGTAGCTGCTCACGTTACCACGAGACCACGGCGCTCCTGTGTTGCTATCGTCCCTATTGTTGCTCATCTTCCCTTGAACTACTCAGTTTGTATATTTTGCTTATTTTTTCACAGTTCTACACAACTTCTTCCTGTTTTCTCGATTGATCTGTGTTCAGTTTTTCAAGGCCTATCCACTGTGCCAACTTATAACTAAATCTGAGGGGGGTGCGGTGGGGAGGTTCCCTTGTGAGCACTATGGGACTTAACTTCTAAGGTCATCAGTCCCCTAGAACATAGAACTACTTAAACGTAACTAACCTAAGGAGAGCACACACATCCATGCCCGAGGCAGGATTCGAACATGCGACCGTAGCGGTCACGAGGTTCCAGACTGTAGCGCCTAGAACCGCTCGGTCACCACGGCCGGCGACAAGATCTTGTTCCGGCCTGTTAGCTGACTGCATAATGTCCTCCAATTTCACTTTGGGCATATACTCCTGCCAAGACCGATTGGAACTTAGGTAATATGTATGGAGAAACAGTTACAGCATATTTGGAAAATCCCAGGAAGTTCGTAGGAGAGAATGCCGTTACAGCATATGTGGATTATCCACGTACAACTCTTTTCTAACACAAATTAACTTTTTTATAACGACCCATAGACGGGAGTGCGTGTAGATTTTGAATCACCAAATGGTAAAACAATACTTTTGAGTAGCAATGGTTAAGATGCTGGACGTATTTATTCACATTTGGTTGAATCATGATTCAATGATCATTGGCTCCCGTTATCCTCATAGTACTGAGTCTTTACTCCACGTCCAGTGACTTTGCTAACAAAACGTACAGCACTGGTGAGTGTTCTGCTGCAAAAAATTAAAAAAAAATGTCAGTAGCTGAAAAATGAATATTCGGTAACTGACGCTAATGTTCATTCTCTAAAGAAATGATTTACATGTGTTGGTGCGTTTTAACATAATCTAATACCCTATGTAAGGTAGTTGTATCAAATAAAGTTCAGTTTTAAATAAGGCCCACTGCTCGAAATTCTGAAGGTATGAGCGAGAAGACCAGGACACCACTTATTGAACCTACTGTTTGTAAGCACATCATGGCGCTAGCAACACATTGCAGCTGAGATTCTTTCAATCCATTTTGTGTTGTTGCCTTTGAGTGCTTCGTGTGACCATCCTCGAAAGTGTGGCTTTTGCAAATATCTGGAGTAATTTGAAAGTAGTCTTCTGTGTACGAGTATTACATAAGTTTGAAAAGCTCGTTTCTTTGTCTTAAAAACTGTGTAATCAAATTTGGGAAATTAGTAGTAGCATGGAAGTAGTCAATAATTAAATGACGAAACGTAGGAGGTCTCTAAAAGGGTTCAATTGGGCCTTGTTTAATTGCAAGGGAAACATTATTTCAAAGTCTTTGTTTGCAGACAAAGGAGCCCATAAAAACATGAATGACTCAACGCAAAAAACAAAATGATAGCCCAAGAACATAAACGTGGGAAAACCAACCAACCTTATGATACTTAAAAGAGCAAAGAAGCAAAGGGATCATGGTATTGCAAATTCTCTCGAAAGGATCGGGTTTTAGATATACAGCTATGTATCTTGTGCAAAGAATATGTTCAGGAACAATGTATGTGTTTACATTCTGAAGATGTTTAACCATTCATTTGTCCTTATTGTGAGGATGCTCTATAATGTGACGACTAAATATTATGAGTTTAAATGGAATTTTCATACTTCATTTTACGTTTGTTTTTCTTCCATAAATTTTTTGTGATTTCATGAAATCGCTTCAGCCATTTATAATAACCACGTACCACAGTGTGAATCTAAAAGGACTTGCAGTAACAGTACTACTGTCACCTCTGAAGAAAAAACTTCGTATGGACATACGCCCTATTGTGAGAAAAAACTCGTATCTTGTGCAAAGAGCGCGGACGTCATTACATGACATGGATTGCTGATCATCAGTCCCAAAACAACCGATCCATCAGTTTCTCAATTTCCTGTCCAAAAATGGAATCGACGGTTGGTGGATCTGTATTGAAGTTCGATGTGATGTGTCCTTGCACTATTACGGCAGACTGGTGTGAATGTATTTCAAGCACAACATGCGCTTTCTTGGCACCTGTCGACATCTTGCCTCACTGCTCAATGCTGCGCTCTCGTGGCAAGAATCTGAACTGCAGCTGCAATTGCAAAAATACAAAAGTTTTTGAGTTTTCTTATATGAGAGCTGAGTTTTGTGACAATATGCCAATTAATGTAGTTACAGTGATTTTGTCACCTCTCAAGACATGTACATTTCCTTCTGATTCACTCTGTATACCAATTAAGGACCACTTAAGATTCGGCAACTTCTGTAATTTTAATTTGTATATTCAGGGATACGTTGTATGCAGTACTTGAAATGTTTCCAAGATGGAACGCATCTATACACTGAAGCGCCAAAGAAACTGGTATACGCATGCATATTCAAATACAGAGATATGGCCGCGCGGGAGAGCCGTGCTATCTTTGGCGTCTTGCCACCGTTCGCGCGGCTACACCCGTCGGAGGTTCGAGTCCTTTCTCGGGCATGGGTGAGCGTGTTCTCTTAAGACAAGTGTCTGATGCAGTTGTTAGAGTGGTTACTCCTGCTACAATGGCAGGTTATCAAGATTTATGTGAGTTTGAACGTGGTGTTACAGGGTGTTTCAAAAATGACCGGTATATTTGAAACGACAATAAAAACTAAACGAGCAGCGATAGAAATACACCGTTTGTTGCAATATGCTTGCGACAACAGTACATTTTCAGGCAGACAAACTTTCGAAATTACAGTAGTTACAATTTTCAACAACAGATGGCGCTGCAAGTGATGTGAAAGATATAGAAGACAACGCAGTCTGTGGGTGCGCCATTCTGTACGTCGTCTTTCTGCTGTAAGCGTGTGCTGTTCACAACGTGCAAGTGTGCTGTAGACAACATGGTTTATTCCTTAGAACAGAGGATTTTTCTGGTGTTGGAATTCCACCGCCTAGAACACAGTGTTGTTGCAACAAGACGAAGTTTTCAACGGAAGTTTAATGTAACCAAAGGACCGAAAAGCGATTCAATAAAGGATCTGTTTGAAAAATTTCAACGGACTGGGAACGTGACGGATGAACGTGCTGGAAAGGTAGGGCGACCGCGTACGGCAACCACAGAGGGCAACGCGCAGCTAGTGCAGCAGGTGATCCAACAGCGGCCTCAGGTTTCCATTCGCCGTGTTGCAGCTGCGGTCCAAATGACGACAACGTCCACGTATCGTCTCATGCGCCAGAGTTTACACCTCTATCCATACAAAATCCAAATGCGGCAACCCCTCAGCGCCGCTACCATTGCTGCACGAGAGACATTCGCTAACGATATAGTGCACAGGATTGATGACGGCGATATGCATGTGGGCAGCATTTTGTTTACTGACGAAGCTTATTTTTACCTGGACGGCTTCGTCAATAAACAGAACTGGCGCATATGGGGAACCGAAAAGCCCCATGTTGCAGTCCCATCGTCCCTGCATCCTCAAAAAGTACTGGTCTGGGCCGCCATTTCTTCCAAAGGAATCATTGGCCCATTTTTCAGATCCGAAACGATTACTGCATCACGCTATCTGTACATTCTTCGTGAATTTGTGGCGGTACAAACTGCCTTAGACGACACTGCGAACGCCTCGTGGTTTATGCAAGATGGTGCCCGGCCACATCGCACGGCCGACGTCTTTAATTTCCTGAATGAATATTTCGATGATCGTGTGATTGCTTTGGGCTAACCGAAACATATAGGAGGCGGCGTGGATTGGCCTCCCTATTCGCCAGACATGAACCCCTGTGACTTCTTTCTGTGGGTACACTTGAAAGACCAGGTGTACCGCCAGAATCCAGAAACAATTGAACAGCTGAAGCAGTACATCTCATCTGCATGTGAAGCCATTCCGCCAGACACGTTGTCAAAGGTTTCGGGTAATTTCATTCAGAGACTACGCCATATTACTGCTACGCATGGTGGATATGTGGAAAATATCGTACTATAGAGGTTCCCAGACCGCAGCGCCATCTGTTGTTGAAAATTGTAACTACTGTAATTTCGAAAGTTTATCTGCCTGAAAATGTACTGTTGTCCCAAGCATATTGCAACAAACGGTGTATTTCTATCGCTGCTCGTTTAGTTTTTATTGCCGTTTCAAATATACCGGTAATTTTTGAAACACCCTGTATATTCAGAACACAAGCGATGGAACACAGCATCTCCGAGGTAGCGCTGAAGTGGGTATTTTCCAGTACGACCATTTCACGAGTATACCGTGAATATCAGGAATCCGGTAAAATATCAAATCTCCGATATCGCTGCGGTCGGTCGGAAAAAGATCCTGCAAGAAGGGATAAACGACGAGTAAAGAGAATCGTTCAGCATGAAAGAAGAGCAACCCTTCAGCAAAGTGCTGCTGATTTCATTAGTTGGCCATTAACAAGTGTCAGCATGCGATCCATTCAACGAAATCTCATCAATATGGGCTTTTGGAGCTGAAGGCCGCCTCGTGTACCCTTCACGAATGCATAGGACGAAGCTTTACGCCTTGCCTGGGCCTGTCAACACCGACGTTGGGCTGTTGATGGCTGAAAACATGTTGCCAGGTCGGACGAGTCTCGTTTCAAATTGTATCGAGTGGATGGACGAGTGCGGGATGGCACAACGTCACGAATCCACGGACCCTGCATGTCACCAGTGGACTGTTCACGCTGGTGGAGGCTCTGTAAGGGTGTGGGGCGTGTGTGGTCGGAGTGATGTGGCACCCCTGATATGTCTAGATACGACTCTGATAGGTGACACGTACGTAAGCATCCTGTCTAATCACCTGCATCTCTTCATGTCCATTGTGCATTCTGAAGGACTTGGGCAATTATAGCAGGACAATGCGACACCCCACACGTCCAGAATTGCTACGGAATGTCTCCAGGAACACCCTTCTGAGTTAAAACACTTCTGCTGGCCGCCAGATTCATCAGATATGAACATCATTGAGCATATCTGGTATGCCTTGTTACATTCCGTGTAAAAAAGATCTCCACTCCGTCGTACTCTTACGGATTTATGACCAGCCCTGCAGTATTCATGGTGTCACTTACCTCCAGCACTACTTAAGACATTAGTTGAGTCCATGCCACGTCGTGTTGCGGCACTTCTGCGTGCTGGCGGGGGCCCTACACTATATTAGACATGTGTACCAGTTTCTTTGTCTCTTCAGTGTGTTACTTTTGTAAGTATCTCTTGAATAATATGAAAACCACACCCTTCAGCGCAAACGTGTCGCAGTACAAAATTAAACTACGTTAACATTCGTACAAAAAAACTCCTATTCGTTTTCTCACTAGGACTAACAGTTCGCGCGAAGAGAGCGCGAGAAAGGTGAAAATATTGCGCGACGTGAATCTGCTCTAGCTCAGGTAGTTTTTGTAGGAAAATTTGAGGTAGTTTCCCAACGACGTGATAGACCACAAGTGTCCTGCATCAGATTGCACGTCTCAGCTTTTTCTACACTTTAAACGAAGACTAAGTAGCTTTTGTTGATGTTCATCTGATATCCACCTTTCAAGACAGTCTCCATTGCATTCAGCTTCTCTTCCAAGTCCATTGTTGTCTCTGAAATAATTACAGTGTCATCGCCAAAGCCCAAAGTTTTTATTCCTTCTCTCCGAACTTCAATCCTACTCCAAATTTGTTTTTCGTTTCGTCACTACTTTGTCAATGTACAGGTTAAATAACAGACGACAGGCGACAATCCTGTATCACACCTCTCTCAACCACTGCTTCCCTTTGCCTTTGAATAATGCAGAAAATAAATAACAATGTATGTTAAATGTGTCCTGTCTCTGAAAGCCTTTGGAATACGGCATATGTCCATATGAAGTTTTTTTGTCAACAATCACTATCGCTAACGCTATCACCCCTCAAAGGGTGTACCTTTCCTCCTGACTCTCTCTGTATGTATTTTGCGTAGCAAGACAAAACCATATTTCATCTTAAAAGGAAATTAGTGTTACAGTAGAGAGAAAAGACGTTTGTAACTGTTTTTATATTACACATTCCAGGTACGCTGATAAATATGGCTTTGTACATAGTATTTATATGAATACATGTTGACTGGAGAGATTTTTAATGCAGGTAGGCCTTTCCGTAGGCCAGCGCAGGGGCGGCAGCGATGGCGGGGGCGGCGTGCACGCCGGCCTCCTTGTGCACGACGGCGTTGAAGCCGTTGACGGGGTCAGCCGTGTAGTCGACAACGCGGATGGAACCGTCGGGCTCGGCCACGCTGTAGCTGCCCTGGACGACGTCACCGTCGCGGGACTCCTGCTGGCTCTTGGAGTCGCCGGTGATGGCGTCAGACACGCTGTACCCGTAGCTGTACTGCGGGTACGGGTCGTACTCGGCGGCGACGGCAGCGGGGGCGGCGGCAACGGCCCTCACAGCGGGGGCGGCGTAGGCCACGGGGGCGGCGTAGGCGCGGGCAGCGATGGCAGGGCCGGGGGCGACGACGGCGGGGGCGCCCAGGTAGCCGGCGCGGGCCACAGCCACGAGGGCGGCGAGGACGATCAGCTGCGACAGAGAACAGCACATCTCAAAATACAGGTCAATTACTTCAAGTTCCACGTCCTTAATCACAGCTCTTCTAGTGATTCATTCATCTTAATAATACATCCCGCGTTTGTGCGGGATGTAAGGAGCCACCAATATTTTCCACGTAAAATGGTTTCCAAAAATGTAACAGAATACGGAACTAAGTGATAAGATACATTAAGCGTCCGCATGCGTGCATGTCCCAAGGAACATTGCATAGTACTTCATAACAACACAAACACAGCAATAGTGTAAAAAAAACAGGACATTCGAAGTCTAAAATACCATGTTTCCTAGAGTCGCTCCTCGTATACGTCAAGACTTATCTTCTGTAAACACTCTCTAAAAGCACATACACCACCGAGCGAGACTACAACAATTATGACATCGAAGTAAAAAGTAACAGTGCAAATTGCAGTTAATTAATTGTTACGTTCTACCTATAGTAGTGCTGGAAGCAGAACGTAAATAAATTGCGTATGGATAATTACCTTTTGTCTTCTTATCAAACGCAATCGCTGAAGAACAAGACGTTGGGAAATTTCTTTCCGATGAAATCTCCTCTGATATGACACTCTATCTGATGTACAGACTACAGCTTTTGTCTAGAATTTCGTCTCGAATTTGAATAGTTCACTCCACGTCTGTCTCCTAAGAAACCACCTGTCTTCTACCACACGGGATTACTCAGTGCTATTTGTAATAATAATGTTGCTGACCATATAGCGCAGCGATAAATTTGATACTTCACTTACTAACTTCATAACTACTTTCTTTCGATTTACGCTGGAACTGACAGAGTAAATATGTCTCCAATAGTACAGGTAATATCTTGAGCACATTTATCTGATTATCGTTACACATGAAGCAGGATAACAAAACTTATTATGCCTACTATTTGGTTGACTTACTGATAGCCATTCTCAGTAACGTTTTTTGCCCACAACTAGCCTCAGGTAAAATTTGTATATTTCTCTAACTCATTGTTTTCCTTCCGCACACATAACGCCTTCTGTGTTCGAAAACAGTCAAATCTACTAATGAGGAACATTGTAATATTCTGCGCTCATTCCGTAGTTGTTGAAGTCAGATCTCTTCGTGACAGTCGTATAATTAGGGTATAGGTAACTCGTAACATTCATATATTGGAAAAAATATTCATTTTGTTTTGCACTTATTGGGAATGTTTATTTTTGACTCATTCAGTCTGCTACGAGTGTAAAATATTTTCTTTAGGAATTTTATTGCCTATATCGTCAAAGCTGCTCGCGTTTTTGATTAAATCATAATGAAGAAT
This sequence comes from Schistocerca serialis cubense, assembly GCF_023864345.2. Classification (NCBI taxonomy): domain Eukaryota; kingdom Metazoa; phylum Arthropoda; class Insecta; order Orthoptera; family Acrididae; genus Schistocerca; species Schistocerca serialis. Next base: position 789,567,761 of record NC_064639.1, on the reverse strand, counting down.
ATTATTCAAATGGTTCAAATGGCTCTGAGCACTATGCGACTTAACTTCTGAGGTCACCAGTCGCCTAGAACTTAGAACTAATTAAACCTAACCAACCTAAGGACATCACACACATCCATGCCTGAGGCAGGATTCGAACCTGCGACCGTAGCGGTCGCTCGGTTCCAGACTGTAGCGCCTAGAACCGCACGGCCACTCCGGCCGGCCAAGAATATTATTCGATGTTACATTAAATCGGTAACATTTCAACACTGCTAGCTTAACGATACTTCAGAATGTGTACACTTCCCGTAGTTAACGCAGTGGACTCGAAGTAGTGTTCAAATACACGTTCGGCCATACTCATTTAGACACAGTGGTTTACTAGACCACTTCCTAAGAATTCTAATTTTTTCGACAAGGACATGGTTCATAACTTACGCCGTTCGTGATCAATTCGAGCTAAACTTTTATGTCGCCAGATTTCTAGAATTTACAGCTGTGCTACTATATTCATTTGGTTCGCTTATATCACTGGAGCACCAATTTTTGTATTATTGCTTATCTGCTACAGTTGAAGGCCCAATTAGAAATGCTAATGATCCACGTCTCTGAGAGTAAAGAATGAAAGTATGGTATCGTAGTAATGTCGATCGAGTGATGAGGAAGCGTAGAAACTACCGAACCAGATGGAGCGATAGTTAGCACACTAGAGTCGCATTCGCGAGAATAACAGTTCAGATCCGCTTCCGGCTATCCTAGTTCAGGTTTTCCATTATTTACCTAAAGCGCTCCGATCAAAGTTCGGGGTAATTCCTATGAAAGGGTAAGGCCGATTTCCTTCCCCATCCTTGCAATAATCGGAGCTTTTGCTCTGTCTCTAATGACCTCGACGTCGACGGTACGTTAAACCCTAATCTTCCCCCTTCCTCCGTAGAAAGTAAACAATGGTGTGTAAAATCAGAAATCATGGTTCATTTATCCACTGGAAAACTTAATAATGAACTCCGCCTACTCTCTTATCAGAAGAGTTATACCAAGTCACTTTGTTTTTATGAGTCATGATTTCATCATCAGGGTCTTAGTTCTTACGTAAAAATCTTCATGACGATGTCAACACGCCAGAAACGCATATATTTGGAATTTGTTATTTCCTTTTGTAAAGTCACTATAGCTACAATGACATTTGTATACAGCAGCGAAATATTAGCAGTCACCTGTGTCTGAAGGCTACCGTAATCAAACAAAGCTCCGCAAGAAACACTCTTAACTATGTTCACCAATTTCGTCGTAGATCATTCCGCAAGTGACAGCTGGTTACGATGCTCAGTATCTAAATGTGTAGCACAATTTAGTGTATGAGTACATTAAAGTGACAGCACTTCATACCAAGTGACTATCAGCACATGACGGTTCAGTGTCTCACCTTGCAGGCCATGTTCCCGGAGTGGGTCTTCAGCGTGGAGTGCCGACCCAGCTCCCGGTCACGGCTTTTATACCAGCCTCGCCGGCTGCGACCCCGTCAGACAGGATTCGAACAGGGGCTGCCGGGCCCTTGCCAAATCACATAAACAACCGATGGGGCGTGTGCCAAAGCGATATTACACACGCCTAAAATATAAGTCGGCTGACCCAGTGCGTCACGAGTGTGGCTGCAGCAGTCACGTATATAAGCGTGCATTCATTCGTCGTCGTGCAACTTATGACTGGGTGCCTACGTATGAACATTTCTTGTACTTCGGTGAGGTACGCAAAGCATCACGTCACTTCAAACAAAAGTTTCAAAGTCCGTGAAAGTACTTTGTTAGAGTATTTTCTAATTTAAACTTGACATCTAATCCGAAAATAAATCAAGAAACCTATCATTTACTCCTTCATTCAGTTGATAAAGTATCTGAACAAAATACAAAACCTTAATTAACAACCTGCAAACATCGCTTTGAAGAAGCAGCGCATCGTATCACCCAGTCAGATTTTAGAAGTACATACTGCGTTGTGTCTCGAAATACTTTGGTGAAGCGTTTACGAAGACTCACATTCTCTGAAAATCTTCTTCGTATCTCTTTGACATTGGACTGCACTAATGGTAGTGAAAACCTACTGCTTGTGCGTAGTACACAAAGACGATAGCGAAAGCAATCCGTAAAAAAAATAAAAATAAAAAGTGTAATAAAATATTTAACAACTGTTTTTCACTAAACATCTTAACAGATTAAAATTATGTGCCGGTCGGGGCCTGGGGCACGATCAATGTGGGATGTACGACGAACATATCCACACATCCGTTAGGACAGTAAAGCGAAATCTGGCGTTAATGGGCTACAGCAGCACACGACCGACGTGAGTGCCTTTGCTAATGCCACGATATTACCTGCAGTGCCTCTCCTGGGCTCGTGACCATATCGATTGGACCCTAGACTACTGGAAAACCCTGGCTACGTCAGATGAGTCCCGATTGCAGTTGGTAAGAGCTGATGGCAGGGTTAGAGTGTGGCGCAGACCCCACGAAGTCATGGACATAAGTTGTCCACAAGGCACTGTGCAAGCTGAGGGTGGCTCCATAATGGTGTGGGCTGTCGTCATATGGATTGTACTGGATCAACAAGTCCAACTAAACCGATCATTGATTGGCTATGGTTATGATCGGCTACTTGGAGACCATTTGCATCCATTCATGGATTTCATGTTTCCAAACAACGATCGAAGTTTATGGATGGCAATGTGCCTTGTCGCCGGGCCGCAATTGTTTACGAGTGGTTTGAAGAATACTGTGGACAATTCGAGCGAGTGATTTGGCTACACAGATCGCCCGACATGAATTCCATCGCAGATTTATGGGACATAATCGAGAGGTCAGTTCGTACACAAAATCCTTCATTGGCAACACTTCAGCAATTATGGAATGCAATAGACGGCTCAATCATCGCTCAATATTTCCTCAGAGGATTTCCAACGATTTGTTGAGTACATACCACGTGGAGTTGCTGCACTATGCTGGGAAAAATGAGGTCCGACAGGAAATTAGGAGGTATCCTAAGAGTTTTCTCTCTTCAGTGTACATCTATAACAATGAACTTATCATTTTAGGACCACAGGGTAAGATGTTCACAAAGATGATAGCGTCAGTCATCAGGGTGCATCCTACAGATTAGACATATATCATTGCTTCATCTTTACAGTTTAGCAGTTAGTTGAGAGCTTTACAGTACCTAAAAGGGGTGGCGACGGATTTGTTTACTGTGAGACTTGTTTTAAGCTGGTCAGTTACGTTCTTAATTTCTTTGGTACAGCATGGAGTACTTATGATTTTTCATTTCAATATACTCTTTTGCTTTAACCCTTGAACTACCCATACTAATCTCCTGAGCTGCTTCAAGTAATTCGTTATTGGCTACATGACTGGTATCATTTCTTATTTGCCTGTTTTCTTCAATAATAGAGTCCTGAAGCTACTACAATAATGTCCTGGTTTATCTTTTAACTACTGTCCTTATAGATTCAATGCTTTCTCGATGTCTTATTAGTACCATACTTTATTGTTTTCCTTGAGGAAAAAGCTGTTAAAGACAGATAGAAACCCATCTATAAATACATTAAACTTGGAATTGAGATCTGCGTAAATCACTCATCTTTCCTGTCAGCGTCCTGTAAAACTGCCTTGGAACTATTTGTTGCCTGTTTTCTATGATTCCACTTCAGTGCAATCATATGAGGTGTTTGGTATAGATAGTTGTTCATCATCATAGTCCGAAACGCAGTTCACTACTTGACAACCATTTATGACCGTTTAGGAGGGGACTTCGAAAAGCAATTTAAACATTATTATAGCTAGCCAGGGAACTTTTATTGAACCCTGCAATGCTGCACAACATTTAAAAGTGACACAGATACTTGATATTGTTTTTAACAGGGCCACCAAATTTCTGCAAACAACAGATACGACGGACCGCTTATATCAGCCGTCTTAAATTACCTTACCTAGAGATCGCGCAATGTAGGCACGATCATGATGGGAAATTACATAGACAACATAGAGGGCAACCACTGTCTGGACAATAGGGATTTTCCATGTGTTAATAGAAGCTGACGTATATTGCAGGAAGTACAATGTTAACAAACCTCCAAGGCCCTATGGAATCCTTATCAGAGTCTATGCTGATTTTGAGGCTGAGTTAGCCTCTCTGTTAACTATAATCTATCGTAGATCCCTCGAACAAAAATCTGTGCCCAGCAGCTGGAAAAAATCATAAGTCGCACCCATTTACAATTAGAGTTGTAGAAGTGATCGACAGAACTACCATCCATTATCATTGAAGTCGAATTTTGCACATTCTGTGCTCAAACGTATTGAAGTATCTCGAACCAAATGACCGCCTCTATCCCAGCCAGCATGGATTCCGAAAACACCGATCATGTAAAACTCAACTCGAACTTTTCTCACACGGCATACTAAAAGCTTTAGATCAAGCGACTCAAGTAGATGCAGCTCTTCATGATTTCCGAAAAATATCTGAGTCCCTACCGTATCGACGCTTATTATTAAAAGTATGATTGTGTTGGGTACCAAGCGAAATTTTAGACTGGACTGAGCATTTTCAGGTAAGGAAAACGCAGCAAATTATCTTGTATGCAGAGTCATCAGCAGATCTATAAGTAACTTCGGGTATGCCCCACGGAAGTGTGTTGCTACTCTTGCTGTTCATGTTGTATGTTAATGGTTGGCTCTGAGCACTATGGGACTTAACATCTTGGGTCATCAGTCCCCTAGAACTTAGAACTACTTAAACCTAACTAACCTATGGACAACACACAACACCCAGCCATCACGAGGCAGAGAAAATCCCTGACCCCGCCGGGAATCGAACCCGGGAACCCGGGCGTGGGAAGCGAGAACGCTACCGCACGACCACGAGATGCGGGCATATGTTAATGACCTTGCTGGCAATATTAATACTAACCTCACACGTTTTACAGATGATGCAGTCATCTACGACGAGGTACTGTCTGAAAGAAGCTGTTTCAATATTCAGTCAGACCTTGAAAAGATTTCAAAGAGGTGCAAAGATTTCAGCTTGCTTTAAATGCTCAGACATGCAATACTGTTTCCAGAATGAGATTTTCACTCTGTAGCGGAGTGTGCGCTGATATGAAACTTCCTGGCAGATTAAAACTGTGTGCCCGACCGAGACTCGAACTCGGGACCTTTGCCTTTCGCGGGCAAGTGCTCTACCATCTGAGCTACCGAAGCACGACTCACGCACGGTACTCACAGCTTTACTTCTGCCAGTATCTCGTCTCCTACCTTCCAAACTTAACAGAAGCTCTTCTGCGAACCTTCCAGGCTGTGGCTAAGCCATGTCTCCGCTATATCCTTTCTTTCAGGAGTGCTAGTTCTGCAAGGTGGTGGACGTCCGCAGCTGGTGAGGGGTGCAAGAGCAGCCGGCGGCGAAGGGCGGTCAGTGCTGAGTAGAGATGCTCTCTACCAAGACTACGATTCGGTCGTTTTCTCCTGGTAGTATTGGTAGCAGTGGTAGGGAATGAAAGATGTATAACAGAGAAGCTTGGAGCTCACGACTTCTCTCTGTTATTGTGTTACTTCCTTTGTTTTGGGCATAATTAAAACCACACAACATTTAGTGTAACTCCATTGTGTATTCTATATCCTTACAAAACACAAATTTCGTTTTATAAGTAATAAAAATTAATTCATCGCGTAACTTTTGAGTTTTATGCAACCAGAGCAATTACTTTAAATGTAAGAACAGTTTACATCCACAAACGTAAAAAGTCTTTATTATTATGGTTTTTTTTTTGGTACTAAGTAGGACGTTCTTCATCATGATTAAAGGCGAGAGTTTCCTGTTATTACTTAGAAGGGCGAAGTGGTTTATGAACAACAGGAACATGTTTTATATAAGCTTGACGAAGTACCGAACTGCTTTTTCATACGTTTTTGTTTTTTTAGTTTTCATCTTTTCTGAGGAAATTACGTTTTCTGGCCATATATGTTAAAATAGTTTTTTTTCCTACGACATCCCTCTATTAGAAGTTACATTTTTGAATAAAGCCTGAATTAAATACTGACAATTTCAATTTTGCTTTAAACACCCTTTATTTTTAAGTAACGGGCAAAACTTTCCACAAATTACGCTGCCCTTTATGCCCTGAAGAGCCAAAGAAACTGGTATAGACACGCGTATTCTAACACAGAAATATTTAAACAGGCAGAATACGGCCCCGCGGTCGGCAACAACTGTCTGGCGCAGTTGTTAGCTCGGTTACTGCTGCTGCAATGGTAGCTTATCAAGATTTAAGTGAGTTTGAACATTGTGTTATAGTCGGCGCACGAACGATGGGACACAGCACCTCCGAGGTAGCGATGGAGTGGGGATTTTCCCGTAAGATCATTTCACGGATGTACCACAAATATCAGGAATCCGGTAAAACATCAAATCTCCGACATCGCTGCTGCCGGAAAAAGATCTTGCAAGAACGGGACCAACGACGAACACAGTGACAGAAGTGCAACCCTTCCGCAAATTGCTGCAGATTTCAGTGCTGGGCCATCAACAAGTGTCAGCGTGCGAACGATTCAACGAAACATTATCCATATGGGCTTTCGGAGCAGAAGGCCGACCCGTGTACCCTTGATGACCGCACGACACAAAGCCCTACACCTCGACTGGGCCCGTCACCGACATAGTATTGTTGATGACTGGAAACATGCTGTCTGCTCGGACGAGTCTCGTTCAAAATTGTAACGAGATGATGGACGTGTACAGGTATGGAGACAACCTCATGAATCCATTGACCCTGCATGTTAGAAGGGGGCTGTTCAAGCTGGTGGAGGCTCTCTAATGGTGTGGGGCGTGTGCAGTTGGAGTGATATGGGACCTCTGATACGTCTAGATAGGACTCTGACAGGTGACATGTACGTAGGCATCCTGTCTGATCGCCTGTATCCTTTCACGTGCATTGTGAATTCCGACGTACTTGGGACACCCCACACGTCCAGAATTGCTACGGAGTGGCTCCAAGAACACTCTTCTGAGCTCAAACACTTCTGCTGGCCACCAAACTTCCCAGATATGACATTACTGAGCTTATCTGGGATGCCTTCCAACAGCCCTGCAGGATTCATAGTTCATGGTGTAACTTCCCTCCATCACTGCTTCAGACATTAGTCGAGTCCATGCCGTGTGGTGCTGCGGCGTTCCTGCGTGCTCGCTGAGTCCCTACACGATATTAGGCTGGTATATCAGAAAACCAGCAACCACACCGCTCGGCATGCGACTTAGTTTAAAGGGCTCCGTATATGCTGAATGTTGAAATTTTCAATTTTTTTTCATTGATCTCAATCTACAGAATTTCCCCTTTAAAATGATATACACTGAAGAGTTAAAGAAACTAGTACACCTGCCTAATATCGTGTAGAATCGCTGCGAGCACGCGGAAGTGCCGCAACACGACGTGACATGTACTAGACAAAATCTAAAGTAATGCTGGAGGTCATTGACACCATGAAACCTGCAGGGCTGTCCATAAACCCATAAGAGTGCAAAGGAGTGGCAATCCCTTGTGAACAGCACCTTGCAAGACATGTCTGGGGAGTTTGCTGGCCAGCAGAGGTGTTTAAACTCAGAAGAGTGTTCCTAGAGCCGCTCTGTAGCAATTCTGGGCTTGTGGAGTGTCACATTACTCTGTTGGAATTGCCCAAGTCCGTCGCAATGACATGAATGGATGCAGGTGACCGGACAGGATGCTTAAGTACTTGTTACCTGCCAGAGTCGTATCTAGACGTATCAGGGGTCCCGTATAACTCCAACTGTACACGCCCCACACCATTACAAAGTCTCCACCTGTTTGAACAGTCCTATGCTGACATGCAGGGTCCATGAGTCATGAGCTTGTCTCCACATCCGAAAACGTCCTTCCGCTCGATACAATTTGAAACGTGACTCGTCCGACCAGGCAACATGTTTCCAGTCATCAACATTCCAGTGTCGGTGTTGACGGGTCCAGGCAAGGCGTAAAGTTTTGTGCTGTTCAGTCACCAAGGGTACACGGGTGGGCCTTCGGCTCCGAAAGCCCATATCGATTATTTTTCGTTGAATGGTTTGCACGTTGACACTTGTTGATGGTTCAGCACTGAAATCTGTAGCAATTTTCGGAAGAGTTGCGCTTCTGTCACGTTGAACGATGCTCTTCAGTCGTCGGTGGTCCCGTTCTTGCAAGATATTTTTCCGGCCACGGCAATGTCGGAGATTTGATGTTTTACGGGATTCCTAATATTCACGGTACACTCGTGCAAATGATTGCACGGGAAAATCCCCAATTCATCGCTATTTCGGCTCGTGCGCCGACTATAATACCACGTTCAAATTCACTTAAATCCTGATAACCTGCCATTGTAGCAGCAGTAACCGATCTAACAACTTCTCCAGACACTTGTCTTATATAGGCGTTGCCGACCGCAGCGTCGTCTTCTGCTTGTTAGCATACCTCTGTATTTGAGTATGTATGCCTATACCAGTTGCTTTGGCGCTTCATTGTGCGTATTAATTCCTTACTTCTGGTTTATTAATTCATTTAATCATAACATTGTGTGAGCATCACCATTTTCCAAGAATCTGAACGAAGAAAGTATGATTCGTCAGTTACGTAGGAGATGGGGATTCAAAAGCTTTCAAAGCAGCTGACGAAGAGAAGCCGTACGGAGAAAACGTTGATATCACTAAACCGGAGTGCATAGGTCATGTACAAAAGCGAATGAGTACGAGGCTGCAACGACTGAAAACTGCATGCAAGTGAAAGAAAATAGAAGATGACAGAGGAGTAGGTGTTAAGAGTAGACTCACAAAATCTGTCGTAGACAAAATCTAAAATTATTATGCTGTGGCCATCAGGCAAAATGTGAGTAGCGTAGAAGACTGTGAGGAGCGTAGATGATATGAGAAGAACTGTATGGGCAGTTTTGGTTTTCCTATTTTGTAAATCTCAAAGAATATAGAGCCTAACTTACACAGAAAAATGTAGACAGTTTCTTATTTTGATGTCAACTTTTTTCAGAAATAAGTATTATCTTAAAAATAACCGTATTTATATAAATCCTTTTGTTAAAATGGTTAGAAACTTGTAACCTACAAGCCACATTTTTTACAAAATTTTTATTCCCAAAAGTTTCTGCTTAAGGAACTCTTTCACACGAACAAATTTTACATTGTTTAAGATAGGGATTACCAACCTGCTCAGACTCCCATAAGACGAATAAGAACGTACAATTAATTTGAACATAATGGAGAGAGACGAAAGTGATAAAAAGAACATAATATAGACCCAGAATGAAGCCAGAAGTGATAAGTCAACTGATGAGACTGTAAGGAATGAGGTAGACATGGATGTATGTGACAATACGTCAACAGAACCGTAGATGGAGGGCTTGAGTAAAAATAGTAACAACTGAGGAAGAGGGGCCACCTGACTGGTTTCGGGAAATGACAAGGATCCTTTGAATATTTAGAAGTGATATAAAAGCTGATTACCAATCTCTTAAGAAATACCGTGAATCTAAATTGGACTAAAATATTAAAGAGTTAAGTAAAGATTTAAGTGTGAAGTTCTACTCCGGTATTGCTGTGCTGAAGACTGATAATAACGAAATGAGAGTAAAGTTAGAAGCTAATATGTCGAAGTTAGATAATTTAGAAACTAATTATGTAATTTTAAAATCGGATATGGAAGCCTGCATTCAAGGAATCATATCGAAAAAACAAATGAATTAAAAGGGGAAATCATTCACAGAGTAAAGGCCGTGAAAACGCAGGTATTATCCCTTAGGAAGACTAAGCAATGATTGAATGAAACGCTGGAGGAAGTCAAAACCTACAGATTAAATAATGTTACGGGTGTAAAAAGGGGGTCAATTCGAGACTCAGGAATTAAAATTACATAATTTTTCACCCTAGGACCCGTCAGGTGAGCTACATCTAGTGATATGCGTAAAGTCATTTTAAGGCACAATCCATTCAGGATGAATAGAGGGTAGGAAAAGTAGGTCTGGATTTGGTTTCTTCGCCATATGGGGTTTTATACACCAAGAAATTTATAAGACCTTCGATGAGTTTCAGATAACTTTCAAAAATCGTTTCTCATTACAGGGTGTTCAAAGCCGGTTAAGTCTCGAAATATTAGACCCTGGGAGCTATACTAATTAGTATGGCGGCCTGCGGCCTTATTTCGCAAGGTATATGAATCTAGTGAAATATTTGAATGATCCTCTAAGCTGCAAATACGTGGCACGAATATTAGTAACTCGTCTACCCTACCATGTCAAAGAAAAAGTTATTACTAAAGATATAAGTCATACTCAAGGGTTATTGAACTGTTATGAAATACTATATACTGCAAAAGTCACTACTAATATTTTATTAGGACAACATTTTTCGGCAGCATGCTGCCATCATCAGGTGCAGTTACTGTTATCCGATGATTGCAGCGTGCTGCCTAACTCGACGCGCTAATAAAATGTTAGTAAAATGTGACTGTTGCAGTGTATATTACATCACAAAAATCTTACAATACAGTCGTAGTCCTAAAATAACATTCATGTAACACGTATAAATTTAAGTTGTTGGATTAGTTGGACCAGTTAGGTGGTTTGGAGAAGAGTAGGCCCAACACAGGGTTCCAGATTGTATGTTGAGTCGTAATGGACTTTCCTGGGAGCCTGGTCAGAGAAACCAATGTTCGAACAGAAAGACATGAGCAACGATCACTATCAGCCTGACGGCTTACCAGGAAATTGTGAAGGAGTATTAAATAATAAATCATATACTAAAAAAATAAGCCGGCCGCGGTGGTCTAGCGGTTCTAGGCGCGCAGTCCGGAACCGCGCGACTGCTACGGTCGCAGGTTCGAATCCTGCCTCGGGCATGGATGTGTGTGATGTCCTTAGGTTAGTTAGGTTTAAGTAGTTCTAAGTTCTAGGGGACTGATGACCACAGTAGTTAGGTCCCATAGTGCTCAGAGCCATCTGAACCATTTTTTTAAAAAAATAAATTTCAGGTGGGCAATAACGATTATCGAATTCCTGGAGGGGAGTGTTACGATATGAAAGGAAGCAGGAAAACTGGGGCGAGTGTCACTGTCCCAGACAGTTACGTCACTACAGCTACAATTGAAGAGATTTTCGGACCTCAAGGAAGTGGCGTGCGAGCTGTATGTGGGGTGGAGATGGCCTGTGTATATTGCCCTGACCCGGAAGAAGAGGGATGCGTTTCCTGTAGAGTCGACGGGAGGGGAACAAAAATGTCACGAATGGTGTGTGCGTGGGGGAGGGGAGGGGGCGGAGATTGTCCTTACTAAAATCCCGATCGCATGACATGAAACAATTATTTAGTTACGTTAATCACATTATCACAAAATTCATTTATCTTGTTACTTACCTGAGGTGAAATTGCTGTTTCCTTATCTCGGTACTGTTAAAGAGCTGTCATTGTTAAGGTGAGAGGTAGCTCACGTTTGGATTGGAGTGCGCCGCACATTCAGTTGTCAAGAATCATCTGTTAGGTTAAGCCAGTCAAAGACGATCGCTGGATCTACGACCTAAAACGTGGTAAACCATTAGCGCTGGGTAATCACGGGATTGCGATAAATGCTACCAGGGCATAGCAAATACGATGAATTACATTATTTAATGACCTTATTTAACTTTTGTGGGAGGGAAGGATTATTTAGTTGCGGACATAGTACGTTTTATTTGGAAGCCACACCAGTATTAGATTATATACCAAAGGTTGTTGCATTGCATAGTGTTGGTTACTACTGAATATTTAATTAACCTTATAATTAAGTTCCTACTGCGAAGCATTTGAAGTATTAGATAAATGTTGGAATTAGCCAATGTAGTATGTTGGACGATGTTTTCGTGGGAGACTACACCAAACACGAGTTGATTTAAATTTTGTGAAAAAGATTGCGATTACAACTACGTTAGGAATTATTTTACATTATTTGTCTATTGTGTGGTAGTGTTAAAAGTAGCAGTGAATAATGAAGAGTGACTTATAGCATTGAGAAAGGGGTTCCCAAACACTTACGCTGATAATGAATTAACTAAGGGAAACGAAATGCCGTAATTACTTAGAAATAAGTTCGTGATTAATTAAAATAATAAGGAATCGCGAATAACTATCATGTAAGCTCATAAATCAATTGATTGAACTAATGATAATCATTGTCGCGAGGCTTGAATAAAATTACTCTCGGTCGTGCCTTTGCTGTTGTTACGTTATCTAACTGATATTAGTCCATATAGAGTTAAAGGTGGAAGCATCAATTTTGTACTGAGCCATATGTGCCTATGGTAACTAACGTTTGCAATTATCTAGATCTGACAGTGTATTTGGCTCGAGTTATGTAAATTATGTTATATATAATCCGTGGAGGGAATACGAATGAGATGGTGGGTAAATCTGCCAGAATAATTATTTTTTTGTTATTGTGACGTAAATATATCGCTACATACTAATATAGTGAGTTACAATGTAAGAAATCAGGAGTAATATAAAAAGTATATTATGGTGTGTAAGACTTGGGTCCCCGGACACTTAAAGCGAATGAATGATCAGATTTACATAAGGAAACGAAATAGCACTCTTAATTTTGTTACAACATGTGGACTTAGGATGTAACGCAGGGATTATCTCGTACCTACACTAAGACTGACTACTGATGAAGAGTATTTCAAATAGAGTGTACATATGACAAAGCATTATGTAGTCAAAACTATCGACTAAAGCGTCAGGGTTCGTTTATTGAAGGAACGAATGCATTGTCAAGTTTATATTCATTGACGCTACATGTCGGTTGTCTCCTGTTTGCTTAGTTACCGTCAGATGTTGCAAAACGGTTGTTCGGCAGCAGAAATCATTTTGTGTTCTCGAGTTTGTGAAGTGTGGGCTCGTGATGACAGTGAAAAGACGTTTCAAGTTGTGGTATCAAACTGATCCTTCTAATGGACGGGACATTCGCTAATGGTATCGACAGTTTGTAGACACAGGAGGTGTGTGTGAAGGAAATAGACCTGGCCGCCCTCGAGTTTCCGACGAAAATATCGCAGGAAGTGAAACCGCTTTCCAACGCAGTCCTACGAAATCAACACATCGTGCCGGTAGGGAGTTACATAGGGCTACAACAACAATTTGGCGTGTTTTGATACGTCGGTGAGTGAATATCTGAATGAAACTCTACCGAGTCGTTGTATTGGTCGTCAAATGGGCGGCAACGTAGGTTGCTTCCTCCACGATCACCGGATTTGACTACCTGTGTCTTTTTCCTGTAGGGTTTTATTAAGGACGACGTTTACGCACAAACACTACCACGGAACCTAGAAGAGTTGAAGAACCGATGAAGTGACGGTGTACCGGCTTATCCGAGTATGGGAGGAATTTGACTGTTGATGTGATACTCTTCGTGTCGTTTGCAGAGGACATAGTGAACATCTGTAATCTAATCCTGAGAGATTCGTAAATATTTGTCCCAAGTTGACAGTTGTATGTCTTACAGTTTGATAAATATACGAGTTCGAAATATGCACATACTTTTTGAAACACCCTGTATGCTAAGAAAGACTAATAATGGCTTCATAAGCGAAAGAATGTAGCTATTTACTATTTATTATTTCTGACTTAATTTAATAGAGTTATGATTAAATTGTCAATACTGTTGACCCCTAAGAATGATGACAGTACTGACTAAGCTGTCACCGAGGTGCTCCGTCTAGGCGCCGAGGTATGTGACCGCTTATATCGTCCGTCTTAAATTAGCTTACCCAGACATCGAGGAGGGTAGGCTCGACTTTATGAGAAGTTACATAGACAGCTGAGGCTGTAACCACTGTCTGGCCAAGGCGGATTTTGCATGTGTTAACAGAAGTTAATATGTGTTGCAGAAAGCGTAATGTAAGTTACGGGGTGCCGCTGCTGGTGAACACATGGGTGAACCGAGTAGCTGGTCAACAGCAGCGTGTAGTCTAGAGCCGGGCAAGGATGAGGCAGGAGCCACAGAGTCAATAACTTCGCTGGCATAGATTGAAGCTATGTGAAATGTTAAAAAAAAAAGTTCTCTTCTGACCTGTACTAGGCTCTGTAAGGACTTTGCACCCAGCGAGACTTGACTTATATTGAATCCAAAAGGACTTGTTTGTAATTGTCATAAATCTGTGATAGGCAGTGTTTTGGGTGGCGCTTTACTGCAATAATTCAGAACAATATGTTTGTGTTGAATTTAACTTGTGGTGACTGTGATTTGTAGTTGAGACTTTAGTGGAGTTCTGAGGGATTGATATCCTATCAATCTGAAGTCAGGATTGAGTATAACCGCCATTATAGAGAGGGAGAACATAGCACCAAAGTTACATTGTGTTTATTCTTAGAAATTGGTGATTTTTACTCAAGAATCGTAACACTCCTGTTCGCCCTTGCCAATGTCTTAGCATTCAGGCAGTGTTTTTCACTAGGGGCGGGATTAATATCGTGAGATAGCAGATATTATGGTGATAATTATTCAATTCTCATATTCGCGTGGCATCTCCCTAGGTCGCTGACCAGTACTCGTTGTGCTTAGTTTCCTATGGGCCAGGTGGTCGACAAACCAAATCCTCCCAAGAATAGTAAGCGCCCGGAGGATATGTGAGATCCACCATACTGTCGGAACACTTTATTAGTCGTTCAGTTCTTCGACTATAGAAATGTGCTCCTTGGTTAGTGAGCCATTCGAGAACCGCTGTGCGAACGTCCTCGTCGTGGGAGATTCTTTGTCCTCCGATCAACATCACCCACGTCTGTGCGGCGTTGGTGAAATTGTTGGCACCGTTTCATCATGGCTAGACGCTACTTGCTTTCGGTCTATATATCGTTAGGGTTTCCCAGTGAATCTGTTTGCAGTTAAAACGTTTTGGCCTCAAGCTTCACACTGTCGCGCGCACTTCAGCTTTGGAGTAGGTTTCCAATCGCCGCGCCGTATCGGTCGTACACTGTGATGCACGTGTTTTCCGTGCCGTAGCAGAAATGTTTCCGCAGGAAACCTGGAACATGTTCTTTCTTCTCACTAAGCGGCACTCTTGTTGTGTAAAGGACTTAGCTTTTGAAAACACGTGTAATTTTCTTTGTGAAGTCCCTACGTGTATCAATGATTAAGGATTTGCCCACAAAAATGTTGTCTTGTCACTGTGGTACTTTTCTGGGTAATTCTGCTGGGAAAATTATCATCAGAACAAGAAGTTGTAAGTGTAAAGTAATATCTCTAAATCGACTCTTTTATCTGATCTTTCAAAAAATTAATGTCAAAATGTCCGTTGGCTATCACTTGCTTTTTTCTGTTTTTGAAGTGTCACAATATTGACTCAAATTTTTGTAACAATATGTTGAGGTATCCCAGTGGAGATCCATACACTGTAATGCCCTTTCCGGTAGCAGCAATTCACAAGCACATGCTTCCAATCGTCTATCTAGACAGAAACTACCGGTGTCAGTAGATTTTATCTAGGTGTCATTATTTACGTACATGATAACTCCTCCTTTCTGCATATTTTCCTCACAAAAAAGAGCTGCTAATTTGTAGTCCTCTATGTTTAACGTATGGATTCCTGTATTTAGATGGTACTCTGAGCAATATAACACTTCAACTTCCTGTTGACATTCTAGATCACATAATCGGATAAGAAGTTGGTAAATTTTGCTCTTTGGTCCTCTAATGTTTTGATGCAGAATGGTAGGGTTTTTCAGACTAGTTTGTTTTACATGTGACGATTTAAAGCAGCCCAGCGGAAGGAGGCAAAAAAATGGTTCAAATGGCTCTGAGCACTATGGGACTTAACTTCTGAGGTCATCAGTCCCCTATAACTTAGAACTACTTAAACCTAACTAACCTAAAGACATCACACACATCCAAGCCCGAGGCAGGATTCGAACCTGCGACCGTAGCGGTCGCGTGGTTCCAGACTGTAGCGCCTAGAACCGCTCGGCCACCCCGGCTGGCGGAAGGAGGCATTCAACGCAAAAATGTTCTTATTGATCAGGAACTCACAAGTACATTAGGAGTCATTCACAATGATTTGCTTAAATAGCAATCGATGCTATACGCAAAATAAACTTACTTAAATCGATTAAAGCTAGAGGGCACTGCTTATAAAAAACAGTCTATTTTTACTTGCCCGCTAAGAGAAAGACTATAACTGATCGTTATAGATGCAAAGTGGAACAAAAATTGTGTGTTAAATGAAACATAACACATCGTTCTATGAATGAAATCATCATCGACGTCAACTAAAATTAAAGAACACGTTAAAAACACTCGGCACGTGCGATGTAATAGTAAGCGTGTTTTTAAATCACAGTGATATTCTTTTGATCCACTTTACGTCAAGAATTAAGACAATCCACTCTCAGGCCGCGACAAATGTTTGTTGTTATGAAAGTGCAAGTCGCTATTTCACTTCAATGTTTCAACTGCTGCTTCAGTGCTTTTGTCTCGGGAATTTTCTACCATTCATCACAATATTTGGAGGATGCATTGCATCATTTATCATCTGTTTCCCAAGGTCAGTGATTTACTGGGCGGCACTAAAGTTTGATCTGATAGAAACCGACCAGGGTCAGCAATTTTTTTTTTATTGACGAATAAATAGAAGGATCTGTTCGGCGTTGTGTGCTGACAATGCACAAATACAGCTTCATATGTTCTGTCTGAAGACTGTTCTAAGAGATGTTCACTACTTTTTTAATTTCTTCTTTTTGCTCTCCTTCTTTCGTAACGTATTAGGGATTGTAGTGTGTTACGACATCCACATTTTATTTTGTTAATTATATTTCCACACCTTTCTAGTCGACGCAGTTATCTTCTTCAAATTGGGCTGACATGTGCAGTATTTTGAACATCGTTCTCACTTCAATATTTCCGTTCCTGTCTATTCTTGTACACCCTGCATCTTTTCCCGTTAAGCTAATTTCTGCTGTCTATGTTCTTTCCTCGTCGATAGATTCCTCCATTCTCTTCTTTGCTAAAAGTATAAGTACTTTTGGTGAACAACGGTCTTCACTTTCTACACAAGCATAATATAAAGTGTTGTGGGCACATAACAGGAAATTTCACAGACGGTTAATTTAGGGAAACGCAAGTAAAATTGCTGGAACTGAAACCTTGCTGCTAGAAACCGATAAAGGCAGTCTCCAGAACGCTTCTGTGACTTGTTTTGTGATCAAAACCAAGAGCGATTAAGTTCACTGATTCGTCTACCACGTCAGGAATTTGAAGAAAGAGCAAAATATTTTCTGACTCATAGATGAAACATTATTTACTCTCTCCAAAAAGCAGCACTCAGTGAGAAAATTAGGAACTATCAGTTACCGAACCTCCAAAGATCCTAAGGCGCGATATACACTCCTGGAAATGGAAAAAAGAACACATTGACACCGGTGTGTCAGACCCACCATACTTGCTCCGGACACTGCGAGAGGGCTGTACAAGCAATGATCACACGCACGGCACAGCGGACACACCAGGAACCGCGGTGTTGGCCGTCGAATGGCGCTAGCTGCGCAGCATTTGTGCACCGCCGCCGTCAGTGTCAGCCAGTTTGCCGTGACATACGGAGCTCCATCGCAGTCTTTAACACTGGTAGCATGCCGCGACAGCGTGGACGTGAACCGTATGTGCAGTTGACGGACTTTGAGCGAGGGCGTATAGTGGGCATGCGGGAGGCCGGGTGGACGTACCGCCGAATTGCTCAACACGTGGGGCGTGAGGTCTCCACAGTACATCGATGTTGTCGCCAGTGGTCGGCGGAAGGTGCACGTGCCCGTCGACCTGGGACCGGACCGCAGCGACGCACGGATGCACGCCAAGACCGTAGGATCCTACGCAGTGCCGTAGGGGACCGCACCGCCACTTCCCAGCAAATTAGGGACACTGTTGCTCCTGGGGTATCGGCGAGGACCATTCGCAACCGTCTCCATGAAGCTGGGCTACGGTCCCGCACACCGTTAGGCCGTCTTCCGCTCACGCCCCAACATCGTGCAGCCCGCCTCCAGTGGTGTCGCGACAGGCGTGAATGGAGGGACGAATGGAGACGTGTCGTCTTCAGCGATGAGAGTCGCTTCTGCCTTGGTGCCAATGATGGTCGTATGCGTGTTTGGCGCCGTGCAGGTGAGCGCCACAATCAGGACTGCGTACGACCGAGGCACACAGGGCCAACACCCGGCATCATGGTGTGGGGAGCGATCTCCTACACTGGCCGTACACCACTGGTGATCGTCGAGGGGACACTGAATAGTGCATGGTACATCCAAACCGTCATCGAACCCATCGTTCTACCATTCCTAGACCGGCAAGGGAACTTGCTGTTCCAACAGGACAATGCACGTCCGCATGTATCCCGTGCCACCCAACGTGCTCTAGAAGGTGTAAGTCAACTACCCTGGCCAGCAAGATCTCCGGATCTGTCCCCCATTGAGCATGTTTGGGACTGGATGAAGCGTCGTCTCACGCGGTCTGCACGTCCAGCACGAACGCTGGTCCAACTGAGGCGCCAGGTGGAAATGGCATGGCAAGCCGTTCCACAGGACTACATCCAGCATCTCTACGATCGTCTCCATGGGAGAATAGCAGCCTGCATTGCTGCGAAAGGTGGATATACACTGTACTAGTGCCGACATTGTGCATGCTCTGTTGCCTGTGTCTATGTGCCTGTGGTTCTGTCAGTGTGATCATGTGATGTATCTGACCCCAGGAATGTGTCAATAAAGTTTCCCCTTCCTGGGACAATGAATTCACGGTGTTCTTATTTCAATTTCCAGGAGTGTATTAATCAGAATGCATATGGAAAAGAACAAGCCATAATTCATTCCACTTTCACCCGTAAATTGAACGTGAAGCGTACACACTACTTTCGACAGAGTAATAAGCATTGTATGCCACGCCTCCCTTACTCATTTTGAAAGCATTATTATGGATACAAATCGAGAAAAAACGTATTTAGTGAACGTAAAGAACATTAGAATGATTCCCACTCGCCTACTTTCCCTCAGGAGTGGTTTTCACTCTTTGTCCCATTCAGTATGTTTCCTCTCCTGTAAGAATATTCATTTCATTTGTTTATGAGTGCACCGAACATAAACACACGCACGCACACACACACAAACACACATCTAAGACCAGTTTTAAGGGAAGTGCTAGGTGACATCGTAAGTCCAATTACGAGAGAAAGAGGAAATGGAAGAGTCAGTGTTGAAGCTCTTTGGCTGTTACAGAAAATGATCGTAGAACAGGCAGATCTAACATAAAATGTATGAGGCTGAATTAATTTATTGTGACATGGTGTACGAAATGTTGACATTAGAAACTAGTTATCGACAACAATAGCTACAAATGTAATGCAGGTTATATGTTTTGGGTATGTGGCTACTTTTAGTACATTTTCAGATTATTTAATAACATAATGACTTCAGTTTAGTAGCAAACATGGTCAAATTACTTATCCACCCCAATTCATGCACTCGGTAAAATGCGTTTAAATTTAACATTGGAAGCAAGACAGTTTTTCTGTTTGCTATAGTACGCTTCACATGCTACTAGTTTTTAATGCTTAATTCAGTTGCAGACCTGAAGGAAATTTTTGTAACGACACATTGCGTCCCTTTCTGACTAACAGACAGGTTTAGTCAAAAGTAATGATTATCGTCTCTTTTCTTTCAATATTTATTTGTATACCTGTGGGTAAACAGTAAAAACTATCTCAACGTTCGCTTTTGTGCTCCAAGAACTTTCTTTTTAATTTGTGTGGAACTCCGGAATATTACGTCTTAAAACGTTCGTGGGTGTAAATCTGTAGATTTACTAGTGCGGAGTTCGAGAATTTTTGAAAAAAACAAAAAATCAAAATCTGAGGTATTCTCTGATAATTATAACGAATATTTCAGTTTAGAGTATTGTTTTCTGGTTGTTAACACATACATGACGTCAACATTCACAATTGGCTCTACAACGATGCCAATGGCTGGGTATTTAAGTACGTAAGAGACAAGGATGTAGTGGACAAAGAATGTTCAGTAGAGGAGGAAAAAGAAGGCGAGACTGCCAAGGAATCGGATATCATGCACATCGAGGCACTGAAATGCGTTATTTATAGACTGCGAGAGAGCCTAGTATCTTGGTACGATTATCAGACTTAGGCCTCTAGCCAGTCCTGTAAGAAAAGTTAAATAGACTTTTTAATTCTATTTTTAAATGATGATATTCGCTTTTAAAGTGCTACAGTCCTTTTATGAAATTACTATATTTATTGAGGAAAAATTAAGGTTTTTCCATATGTGAAAACATGTCCCAAGGTACAACATGGTCCTGTACCTACGAACAAATGTTCTACTGAAATTTAAAAGCGTTGCAATCGAGAAAATCTCGTCACTACAGTATTTAAACTACTCTTCATCTACATGATTACTCTGCAGAGGGTTCATCGAACCACCTTTAATGTACTTCAGTATCGTTCCACTCTCGAACAGCGCACGAGAAAAACGAATACTTAAATCTTTACCTTACGAGCACTGACTTCTCTTATTTTATTATGATGATCATTTGTTCCTATTTAGGTGGGACCCAACAAAGTATTTTCACACTTTAAGGAGAAAACTGGTGATTGAAATTTCATAAGATGGTCCCGCCGTAGTGAAAAAAGCCTTTGTTTTCTTGACTGCCACTCTAATTCGCGTATTACATCCGTGAATCTCTCTCCTTTATTTCGCAATATTACAAAACGAGCTGGCTTTATTTGAATTTTTTCGATACCTTCCGTCAATCCCAACTAATGCAGATCCCACACCACACAGCAATACTCAAGAAGAGGGTGGACAAGCGCAGTGTAAGCAATCTCTTTAGTAGATCCGGTATCTTTTCGTAAGTGTTCTGCCAATAAATCGTAGTCTTTAGTTTGCTTTCCCCACAACAGTATCTATGAGATCGTTCCAGTTTATATTATTCGTAATTGCAGTCCCTAAGTATTTAGTTTTGTTTACAGCCTTTAGATTTGTGTGATTCATCGTGTAACTGAAATTTAGTGGAATCCTTTTAGTGCTGATGTGGATGACTTCACACTTATCGTGATTTAGAGTCAACTGCCACTTTTTACACCATACAGATATCTTGACTGAATCATTCTGCAATTCGATTTGATTATGTGATAACACTACAGAACTATAAATGACAGTATCATCTAGCAAACAATCTAAAAGGGCTGCTCAGATTGTTTCCTAAATAGTTAAATCGTTTATGTAGGTCAGGAACAACAGAAGGTCTGGAACACTTCTTTGGTGAACGCCAGATACTACTTTTGTTTTACACGGTGACTTTCTGTCAGACGACACTCCACAGGCAAGCAATTTAATTAGAAGTCACTTGTGAGGAACGGTGTCAAAGCCTTCCGGAAACCTAAAAATATGGAATCAATTTGACGTCCCCTGTCGATAGCATTCATTACTCAGCGAGAATTGAGAAATAGTTGCGTTTCACAAGAACAATGTTTTCTGTGTCTGTGTTGGCTATTCGTCAATAGGTCGTTTTCTTCGAGGTGATTCATAATGTTCGAGCTCAGTATATGTTCCAAAATCCTACCGCATATCAACATTAGTGATTTGGGTATTTAATTCTGCAGATTACTCATATTTCCTTTCTTAAGTATTGGTGTGACTTTTGCAACTTTCCGATCTTTCGCTACGGATATTTCTACATGCGAGCAGTTGTATATGATTGCTAAATATGGAGTTATTGTATGAGCATAGTCTGAAAAAAAAACGACTAGGTATTACATTATTAGTCTACTAGATACCAATAATCACCACGTGAAATCAAATTAAGCAGATGTATTATCAGTAACCGGTTAG
The DNA here is from genome assembly GCF_023864345.2 of Schistocerca serialis cubense. Lineage (NCBI taxonomy): Eukaryota > Metazoa > Arthropoda > Insecta > Orthoptera > Acrididae > Schistocerca > Schistocerca serialis. Next base: position 789,545,850 of record NC_064639.1, on the reverse strand, counting down.
ACGTTCGATGCATGTTGAAACTGAATCTGTTGGAAACTAACAAAAACTTCCATTTGCAAGACAGGGAAATTTGTTACTGCATTAAAGAAGCTCACGTCATTTGCAAGTATCACATGTTCCATGGTAAAAGACCTTCTGTTTCAAGATACAAGATTGCGCACGACCGACGTTGTATCTCTTAACTATCCACGTGTTATGTCTTATATAAACAGTTTGAAATATGCATAGCCGTTTACTCACCATAACATTCCGTATCTAAAAAACTGATAACATACACACATCAAAAGACGTTTTGCGTCAGTTCTCAGAACTTCTGAAGATAGATATTGACTGTGGATATTGTACCACACATACAGTCGCTTTGAGTGTTCACAAATGTCACTAAACCCGCCCAAAGATGTAAACAACCATGCATGAACAAAGCCTATCAGACGGAGGGGGTACAACAGACGATCACTTCCAGTCATTCCACCAGGAAGGAGTTACACGGCTCGTGTTACCTGTAGTTTAACCATGCCTAGACGGACAACCTCGCGGTTCGATCGCCTCCGCACTGTTACTTTGTGCCAGGAAGGGCTCTCAACAAGGGAAGTGTCCTGGTGTCTCGGAGTGAACCAAAGCGATGTTGGTCGGACGTGGAGGAGATACAGAGAGACAGGACCTGTCGATTACGTGCCTCGCTCGGGCCGCCCAAGGGCTACTGCTGCAGTGGATTATGGCTCGGAAGAACCCTGACAGCAATGCCACCATGTTGAATAACGCGAGGTCCATCTTTGCAACCACGACACTATGCAACTCGGTACAGATGGGCCCAACAACATGCCGAATGGACCACTCAGGACTGGCATCACGTCCTCTTCACCGATGAGTGTGCATATGCCTTCAACCAGACAATCGTCGGAGACGTGTTTGGAGGCAACCCGGTCAGGCTGAACGCATTAGACACACTGTCCAGCGAGCGCAGCAAGGTTGAGGTTCCCTGCTGTTTTGGGGTTTTTGGGGTGGCATTATTTGGAGCCGACGTACGCCGCTGGCGGTCATGGAAGGCGCCCTAACGGCTGTACGATACATGAATGCCATCCTCCGACCGATAGTGCAACCATATCGGCAGCTTACTTACAAGGCGTTCGTCTTCATGGACGACAATTCGCGCCCCCATCGCGCACATCTTGTGAATGACTTCCTTCAGGATAACGACATGAACCCTATCGAACATGCCTGTGATAGATCGAAAATGGCTGTTTATGGACGATGTGACCCACCAACCACTCTGAGGGGTCTACGCCAAATCGCCGTTGAGGAGTGGGACAGTGCCTTGATGAACTTGTGGATAGAATGCCACGACAAATACAGGCATGCACCAAAGCAAGAGGACGTGCTACTGGGTATTAGAGGTACCAGTGTGTACTGCAATCTGGACAACCACCTCTGAAGTTCTCCGTGTATGGTGGTACAACTTGCAACGTGTGGTTTTCATGAGCAAGAAAAAGGGCGGAAATGATGTTTACGTTGATCTCTATTCCAATTTTCTGTACAGGGTCCGAAACTCTTGGAACCGAGGTGATGCAAAACTTTCTTTGGTGTGTGTATTTCGTATAGCTTTAATACATTATACAGCACTTAAATGCTTGGAACGCGGAATATTATCAAGTGCTGCACAAAACAGAACCTCATGTTTAACAACAAAAACTGTAGGAAATGGCGGAAATTGCTTACGGCGGTCTCTTGTGCGCATTTCTTCGTGCCATTCTAAAATTAGTCAGTAGACTTAAGTATTGACCAAGAAATATGTGTTCGTATCTGCACTATCCTCCAGGTGCAACACGCTGTTCTATGCAGGACAAAATTTGTTGTTTGCTTTCTGGAAAAAGAGGACCATTGTCAGAAAAAGTTAATGGACAAAAGAAACGGAACAAATTGGAGTATTAAAATGGTTAACAAATTTATTAATACACGGTGGACAGTCTGGTTTGATCCCAGTAATAGTGTCTTGTATTCTCGAATACTACTGATGTGTGCTTGAATGAGTAGTTGCTCCCACTGTCAATAACACACACTTGAAATATTACAACACCAAAAGGGCTACTGTTTCAACAAAATAATTCAGAGCTAAACAAATGCTTCCGCCCGGCCCGTAGGTGGCTAGTCTCTCATCTGCCCTTCTCTGCGACAGGTGGTAAGTTTCACACGCACATAAATACGAAATCCAATAGGATTTATGCAACTATTTAGATCGAGGTGTTACTTTCGGGTTTAGGTGAATAGCTGTGGATCAGTGTAACTAGAGTGCATTTTCTTTTATAAAACTACAGATCAATAAGCTGTTTAGAATTATTAAATCTGTGGAGCTATCTGTATGTAAAAGAGAGAGAGAATGGAAAGAAGACACGAAGTACGATCATTACTGCGATGTAAAGAATGGCGTCAGTCTCAATGAGCGTCACTAAGGTTTACATGTAGAGCTAGACGAATCTTACAACAGTAATTTAGCTGTGGGAATACAAACTGATGTCAAGGTCACAACTATTTACGATTTAACACTTTATTGCAAAGGAAAAACCATTTCACTGTCAGTTTTACATTATGAGGTGACACATCTGACAGCGAGAGATTTCTGTTCCTGAATGCAAAGTTTAACATATTCCGATTTAACGCTACTATCATTTTTAATAATTATCTCTTTTATTTTATACGGTGTAGTCATGCCATAGCGATGCGCACATATACAGTTGACGGTAGTATCGCGGACAAAAGATATAAAAGGACAGTGCATTGGGGAAGCTGTCACTTGTAGTCAGGCGACTCACCGAAAAAGGTTTTCGACTTGATTATGGCCACAGACGGGAATTAACAGACTTTGAACGAGGATTAGTAGTTGGAGCTGGATGCACGGGACATTCCGTTTCGGAAATTGTGGGGTCCTGCCCACTCCTCGCTTATAGGGTGCCTAAAGGACCCCGCGTTCTCGGAATGGCTATACAATTCAAGCAAAACACATTAATGGTTTTTATTACAATGGAGAAATTGGAAATTTTTGGTAATGACTATGGGACCAAACTGCTGAGGTCATCGGTCCCTAGGCTTACGCACTACCTAATCTAACTTAAACTAACTTAACGCTAAGGACAACACACACACCCACGCCCGAGGCAGGACTCGGAACCTCCGACGGCGAAAGCCGCGCGAAGCATGACAAGACGCCTCAGACCGCACGGACAAGGAAGAAGATTGACAATACTTAACTTGTATTTACAAGAACGTATAGCAAGCGATGGGCGACATTCAAATAAGTCAAAGTCTTTGCTATATACAATGTTCATGCAAATTTGTCAAACAGTTTGTGGATCGCTAATAACGGCTATCTAGTGCCTTCTACTAGGGTCGGGCTAGTACTGTGCTAACACCATGCAGCCGAGGCTGGCAGAAGCGGCGCTTATATTCTCTTCTTGTAGACGTCGCTCCTGTCGTGGTACGGTCCTAGTCAGCGGGCTATTGCCTGACGTCGTCTCACTGCCTTCTCTGCTCTTGCTTTCTTCGTCTTCGTGCCGGCGCTTGTGGTTACGCCACAACAGAAATCGTTCTGGGCTTCAATACTCCGAGATCCACGGTGTCAAGAGTGTGTTGAGAATACCAAATTTCAGGTATTACCTCTCATCACAGACAACGCAGTGCCCGGCGGCCTTCACCTAACGACCAAAGCTAGCGGCGTTTCCTTAGAACTGTCAGTGCTAACATACAAGCAACACTGCAAGAAATAATCGCAGAAATCGATGTGGAACACGCGACAAACGCATCCTTTAGGACACTGTGGCGAAACCTGGCGTTAATGGGCTATGGCAGCAGACAACAGATGCGAGTTCCTTTTTAACAGCACGACATCGCCTGCAGCGACTGTCCTGGGCTCGTGACCATATCGGTTGGACCATAGATGACTGGAAAACCTTTGCATGGACAGATGAGTTCCAATTTCATTTGGTAAGAGCTGACAGTAGGGTTCGAGTGTGGCGCAGACCCAACGAAGCCATGGAACCAAGTTGTCAACAAGGCATTTAGCAAGCTGGTGATTCCATAATAGTGCCACTGGTCCAACTGAAACGATCATTGACTGGAAATGGTTATGTTCGGCTACTTGGAGACCATTTGCACCCATTTGTGGACTTCACGTTCCCAAACAAAAATGGAATTTTCATGGATAACAGTGACATATGTCACCGGTCCATAATTTCTCGCGATTGGTTTGAAGAACAGCTTGGACAATTTGAGCGAATGATTTGGCTACCCAGATCGCCCGACATGAATACCATCGAACATTTATAGGACATAATTGACGGCAATTCTTTCGGAATATGGACGGCAGTAGAGGCAACATGGCTCAATATTTCTGCAGGGGACTTCCATCGACTTGTCGAGTGTTCTCCACTAGGCCGGGCAAAAGGAGGTCTGACACGATATTGGGGGATATTCCACGACTTTTGTCGCCTCAGTGTTATACCTCTTACTGTTGTCCACCTCTAGTTAATGACTGCATGTAATGTCCCGTTTCAAATTAAGCAATTAGTTATAAAACAAGAAAAATGGTTGCAACCAGCGAAATGCACTTTCTTGCATAACTGAGAAATATCTTCTGCTGCAGCTGGCAGTCACTGGAGCTGTAGAGGTCAGATGTTCTGTATCCACGGGAAGACGATAAGATGGCAGCGAACTATCTTGTAATGAACTATATAATTTAGAAAATATTATTAATCCCCACTGCTACTCTGGTACCTCATCTTGTTGTGTAAATTTCGTTGTCAAGCCTTTTAAATTTCTTTAGCAAGTGTATCGGGCTGATATGTACTGCGATGGCATACGAACACGGTTTTTTACACACAATAATAGACGTCCATGTAACGGCGTATCTGTAGTGGTCTGGTATAATCCTTTTTAAAATGTCACTTGTAATTTAATGAGTGCTTTGGTCCACATATTAAATGCCTACTAACGTTTATCGAGCACTTCTTCGTCTATATTCTCAAACACAAGAGATCGATAACAGCCACTTTTAAAACACAGCCTGTGTCATCTTTGTAGTTCAGGATTTCACTCTGCCTCTCAGACGAACTATTTAGTATCTAGTATCTGTAGGTTAAGGTATACTCGCGTTTTGTGTTTATCAGTCCCTCCTCGTACTTTCGATGTTTGATTCTTTGTTTTGATAATCTTCTGTAGTTATGCGTCGATCTTATGCTGTTTTAAGTCTAATTCGTCTTCCTTTTCTTCGCTGATAGTTTCAAAATCGCTGCTCTACTTAAAAGTTTGATATTTCCCTGCATCAATGCTGCTATGATAATTGGATGGCTGCTTCTTCCTTTCACATATTTCTGCGCTCTACAACTGTCTCCACTGTTTCAAGACTCTCACTTTCTTCCCCATGTTACAACTCACGACTATTACCAAAAAGAAAACTGCCTCCTTTTGCATTGATACATACATAAATATGTTCTGAAAAAATCAATAAGATACAAATTATCCTTAATTAACCTTACACACAACGTTTATCACGAAAACAGGTGGTGCTAATTGGCAGTGGAGAAAACCTCCGTTATAGTATTATTTCCAGAAAGTGAACTGTAAGCAAGTGACACGAAACATAGCGTTCTGTAAATATAACTTTGTAAATAAGTTGTCAGTTTACGACGAGTAACGTGTAAGTTATGCAGTGAGTTTTCAGATGTTTCTTGTAGCCTGTTTTGTAAATACAGCAAATAGCACTTCCAGAGAAAACATGTGTATTTTAATTATCAGTGGTATTCAGTCAACCGTGCAGTCTCCAGTTTACAGTGTTTTGTTTGTATTGATCCGTAATATGCTTTTTTGTCAAAAAATACTCGGAGTATTCTCTGTTGTTCACTCCTGTTGTTCATGTACTACGTAAAGCTAGCCCCTCGCGATTTGTTCTGCAGATCTGAATAATAATCTCACTTTTTTATCAAAGTAAACAAAAAGGAGTCCTTTACCTCGTAATCTATTACAAATTATTTTAAGGACATTACTGAACTGCTTTTTTGTTGCTGTCTTCCCATAATGATTAATTGCAACTGCCAAATCAACTGCAAAAAATACTATGATTTATGTTACGAACAAACTTTAACAAAGTGTGGCCCCACGGTGTGGCGACACCACTCTACAAGTTCCGAGCACCCAAGTTAAGCAACGCTGGGCGTGGCTTGCACTTGTAAAGCAGACTGTCCAGTCGGGTATGGGTCACTGGGCAGCGAGACTTTGCTTCGTGAACAGACAGACGTGAAAGAGAAAACACCAGCTGTGCTCCAGCTACTGTGTACACGCCGTAGCTTTAATTCCGAGTGCGTTGCCGTAACCCCCGGGGAGACCTTTCACGAAAGCGTTTGTGAAAACTATGTGGCGATAACAAACGAGACAAGGGCTATGAATGTCATCGACATATACGGCGGTACGTAACACTTTATAACCTGGTGGGATGGTTTCCAAAGTACATGATTTTCCTACCACGTAACCCAAATGTTTAGGCATCAAACGAGAGAAATAATTTCGGAGTAACTGTTCATTATCGCCGTCGTTGAGACTGTATACTGATGGCCGAAAAGAAGACATCAGGCTTTAAGCCAACGCTTTTTGACTTATAGCTGTATCTGTGATGCAGTATTACATCGAGTAAGTTATACACACAAGATATGATTTAACATTATTCCAACATCAATTCCGTAACAAAGGTCTTAATGTAGATTAGTTTGGTGGAACTGTACTGAGAAGTAGCCAGTTCGAGTCCTACTGGTGAGAGGTATCCCCAAGTTTTGGCCAGTAAGAGACGTGGTGTCGTAGAGTTATCGATCACCAGAATATGCAGCAGCGTCCATGCTCAAATCTCATACGTCTCCACAGTATCGTGTGAAGTGAGCGCGTGACACTATTACAGGTGATTAGTCAGTTGGAGGTTGGCCTCTGAACCAATCCTTCTGCTCGACTCTGTTTTCTTTAACTTGGGCAGTTAAATAGTAACCCAGATTACGCTGTGCCTCAGAGAGCATAAATACTTGTAAAAGATTACTGCAAAGATTCTGCGTCAAACTGTGATGACCAATGGCCCGCTCAGCCCGTTCGGTGTCCGCTGATGACCATGATCAACATACGTGTTGGCTTGCAAATTCGGTTTAGAATGGAACACCTGCTATATCACGAAATTCACAAAGCTCTTGTCGATTTTTCCAGACTCCTCGGTGAAGGTATGTTCTCGAAACTTCAACAAAAGCCCGTACCGAGCTACTAAGCGTCTCTCCTGCAGTCTTCCACTGGAGTTTATCTATCATCTCCGTAACGCTTTCGCGATTACTAAATGATCCTGTAACGAAGCGCGCTGCTCTCCGTTGGATCTTCTCTATGTCTTCTATCAACCCTATCTGGTACGGATCCCACACTGGTGAGTAGCATTCAAGCAGTGGGCGAACAAGTGTACTGTAACCTACTCCCTTTGTTTTCGGATTGCATTTCCTTAGGATTCTTCCAATGAATCTCAGTCTGGCATCTGCTTTACCGACAATCAACTTTATATGATCATTCCATTTTAAATCACTCCTAATGCGTACTCCAGATAATCTATGGAATTAACTGCTTCCAGTTACTGACCTGCTATATTGTAGCTAAATGATAAACGATCTTTCCTTCTATGTATTCGCAACACATTACACTTGCCTACATTGAGATTCAATTGCCATTCCCTGCACCATGCGTCAGTTCGTTGCAAATCCTTCTGCATTTCAGTACAATTTTCCATTGTTACAACCTCTCGATATACTACAGCATCATCCGCAAAAAGCCTCATTTTCGATGTTATCCACAAGGTCATTTATGTATATTGTAAATAGCAACGGTCCTACAACACTCTCCTGCGGCACACCTGAAATCACTCTTACTTCGGAAGACTTCTCTCCATTGAGAATTACATGCTGCGTTCTGTTATCTAGGGACTCTTCAATCCAATCTCACAATAAGTCTGATAGTCAATATGCTCTTACTTTGTTCGGTAAACGATTGTGGGGAACTGTAACGAACGCCTTGAGGAAGTCAAGAAACACGGCGTCTACGTGGGAACCCGTGTCTATGGCCCTCTGAGTCTCGTGGACGAATAGCGCGAGCTGGGTTTCACACGATCGTCTTTTTCGAAACCCAAGCTGATTCCTACAGAGTAGATTTCTAGTCTCCAGAAAAGTCATTATACTCGAACATAATACGTGTTCCAAAATTCTGCAACTGATTGACGTTAGAGATATAGGTCTATAGTTCTGCACATCTTTTCGACGTTCCTTCTTGAAAACGGGTATGACCTGTGCCCTTTTCCAATCCTTTGGAACGCTACGCTCTTCTAGAGACCTACGGTACACCGCTGCAAGAAGGGGGGCAAGTTCCTTAGCGTACTCTGTGTAAAATCGGACTGGTATCCCATCAGGTCCAGTGGCCTTTCCTCTTTTGAGCGATTTTAATTGCTTTTTTAGTGTCTTACTTGTTGGACAGACATCACGTTGTCACAATTAAGGCTGTTTTCTCTTATAGACAATGGGACACCGGTATGTCAAGGCTGTCAATGGACGGTTCTTCACATTTTTTCAAGCCGTGGCCCCTTATACAAGTTGTCACTGTCTATAGTTCCTGTCGAGCTATAAAAATCACCACGAAGCCGTGATCCAATAGCTTACGAGATACACATGACTGAACATCGTTGTGCCGGTAGATGGAGTGCTTTCTTGGCTCATGAACTGCATGTTAAAAGGTCTACTCTGACGCCTAGCAAGCAAATACACACCTTAGAAATATCGAATTAGGTGCAGCACAAGAATAAGTCTAAGAGTAAATGTATCGTAAACGCATTCACATTGCTTTGTAATCTTCTTAGTTACGTTACCTGGCAACGAATGTTGCGCTAGCCGTCCTCCCGCGACATATGCAGGTGTTACCAGAACAGCGGACGTGCTGTTAATGGAGGACTTGCTTTGAAAGCTAAATTTCTAACACTTGATATTTATTATATGTGGCAAAGAGGAACAAACTCGTAACTTATTCATGGCAGTTCCTCCTAAGTGCTTTGGGATAAAAGCTGAAAAAAAGAAGCAGAAGAGAAAATGGAAAAATGATTCAAGCGCAATTCATATAATTAACCTCGCGATAAGCAGTCTACATCTGTCATCTCCGAAGTAAAGGTCAGCACATGGTGGTAAGTAAATCGTCTCCAGGCTATGCAGAAAAGTATCTTAATGTGGTTAACGTTATCGCACGTGTTAAAAAAAGAAAGTTAAGAAACATAAAAGTGCTGAGCATGTAACAACAGAGAACGTAAGAATCAAATAGATTCAGATAAATAGTATCAGATAGATACTAGTGGCATCTTCTATCGTAGCATTTAGTTACAATCATTCCAAATACACATAGCTCTTTTTTCGTTTTTTTAGGGGGGGGGGGGGACACCACAGACAGTCTCAAATCTTTGTCCGCCCTCGCTATATATAATTTTAATAACTTTGTCGAAAGCATAAACTTCCTTAAGACATAAAACAATAAAAGATTCGTGTGGATATCTCCGCGCCAATCTCAGTGACGGACAGTTACAACAATTCCGTTTGCTAGTCTTTCCGTTGCATCAACTCATTGTACAGGTATAGGTAACGAGTCTTAACAGTCACTCTAAAACAATCATCGCTTCAATTATCTTAACAAAGTCTTCTTAAATATTTCAAGTAATCTAACTATGGCTATAGCGTAAAAAGAGTTCAAGTCCCCTTTCTGCTCTTCACAGCAGTGGATTACAGCGCAACAAGCGTGCTGCATTTACTTTCAGGACGTAGGTTGAATTTCAAACGATAGGGTGTAAAATGTTCTTTAAATCTTGATACTAACCTACAGGACCTGGGGTGTTTGGGAAAGCAGCTGCAGTACTTTGCTCTTAATTTTATAGATTGCTGATAGACTCTAACTGACAATGCTGTCCGATTTATTTAGTAATTTCAGTGTCTTCCTTGTTATGCACTAATTTATGTTACTGTATTCTTATTAAAAATAAATAGTGTTTGCTTAAAGATATTACTAGCAACCGCTTGAAAAGTGTTTCTTTTCAGTTCTGTTGGCTGTATTTCGGACTGAAAAAGTCGGGCCTGTTTCCATTAACTTCGTGCGATAATCAGCCCTCCGTGCACAGGGTATTAGTATGACCATTCTCGACTATTTATCCAAATTTCGAGGAGGCATGTGTAATTTTACCACCCTCGATGTCACTGACAGTGCGAACAGGTGGGTAAGACTTTCTGCATGTGATGTTGTATGCCATCTCCTATTTACTTACATATGAAAATGTCATTTGTAACGAATTTACAGTACAGTTGTGCTCTTATACACTGAAGTGCCAAAGAAGCTGGTATAGGCTTGCGTATTCAAATACTGAGATATGTAAACAGGCAGAATACGGCGCTGCGGTCGGCAAGGCCTATTTAAGATAATAAGTGTCTGGAGAAGTTGTTCGAACCATTACTGCTGCTAATATGGCAGATTATCAAGATTTAAGTGAGTCTGAACGTGGTGTTATAGTCGGCGCACGAACGATGGGACACAGCATCTTCGAGGTAGCGATGGAGTGAGGATTTTTCCGTACGATCATTTCACGAATGTACCGTGAATATCAGGAATCCGGTAAAACATCAAATCTCCGACATCGCTTGAGGCTGCAAGAACGCGACCAACGACGACTGATGAGAACCGTTCAACGTGACAGAAGTGCAACCCTTCCGCAAATTGCTGCAGTTTTCAATGCTGAGCCATCAACTAATGTCAGTGTGCGAGCCATTCAACGAAACATCATCGATACGAGCCTTCGGAGCAGAAGGCCCACGCGTGTACCCTTTATGACAGCACAACACAAAGTTTTACGCCTTTCCTGGTCCCGTCAACACCGGCATTGTTGCCTGGTCGGACGAGTCTCGTTTCAAATCGTACCGAGCGGATCGACGTGTACCGATATGGAGACAACATCACGACTCCATGGACCCTACATGTCAGCAGCGGACTGTTCAAGCTGGTGGAGGCTCTGTAATAGTGTGGGGCGCGTGCATTTGGAGTGATATGGGACCCCTGATACGTGCAGATATGACTCTGACAGGTGACAGTACGTAAGCATCCTGTCTGATCAGCTGTATCCATTCACGTCCATTGTGCCTTCCGACGGACTTCGGCAATTCCAACAGGACAATGCGATAAAACATACGTCGAGAATTGCTATAGAGAGGCTCCAGGAACACTGTTCTGAGTTTAAACATTTCCACTGGCCACCAAACTCCCCAGACATGAGCATTATTGAGCGTATCTGGGATACCTTGGAACGTGCTGTTCAGAAGAGATTTCCACCTCCTCGTACTCATACGGATTTATGGACAGCCCTGCAGGATTCATGGTGTCAGTTCCCTCCAGCACTACTTCAGACATTAGTCGAGTCCATGTCACGTTGTGCTGCGGCGCTTCTGCGTGCTCACTGGGTCCCTACACGATATTAGGCAGATGTACCAGTTTCTTTGGCTCTTCAGTGTATAATGGGCATAAAAGAAAAACATGACTCCCCGGTACGAAACTGCTTGTTGTAGTCGTACTCGCAGCAGTCCGTGTATGCTGAAGCCAGCCTCTATTGAGTGTGTGGAACACAGTACTCGACTCTACGTGAAGCAGGATGACACAAAAAGCACATCGTTGGCAGGTTAGAGGCTGAGTCACAGCTAGTGCAAGGTCGGCTGGCTCACGGGCTAGATATTCCAGGAGAAAGTAAACATTAAACAAGAATGAGGACAAGGTCGACCGCGCATTACAACTTGCCTCTACGACAGTTGTCTTGCCCTAACTACGTCGAGTCAGCTTTACACCAGTCCGCCTTCCGGGGAATACTTGTCCCTTCAGAATGTATACTGTAAGCTGCCAGAGACTGCTCTGTGTGCTAGGCGACCCGCCAAATTTATTCGCGTCATCCGAAGGCAGCGAGTAGTTCAGTTAATAAGTGCCATCGGTTGATCAGTGAAGAGTGGGGTAGTGTTCTGTTCTCGACTGAGTTCCAGTTCAGAGTGGAGACTGACTGTCAACAACAATTTATCCACCACGAGCTTTGGATACGCTTAAACGTGGCAAAGTGCCAGTGTTCTCGTATGTGGCGCGTCAAATTGGGAGCAGGTACACCTCGTCATGTCTCCCATAGTTTACTACTGCGGAAGCAGTTTTTAATGGTGACGTCAATATTTGCTCTTTTATTATGATACATACGGACGTGAGTGGTATCCGATGGATGATAGTACACGACGATGTAGGACCTGATATACACTGAGCTAACAGAAGTCATGGGATACCTCCTAATTCCACGTCGGACCTCTTTTTGCCAGGTTTAGTGCAGCAAATCGACGTGGCGTGGACTAAAAAATTCGTTGGAAGCCCCTGCAGAAAAACTGAGTCATTATGCCTCTGTAGCCGTCCATAATTACGAAAGTGCTGCCAGTGCAGGAGTTTGTGCGTGAACCGACCTCTCGCTAATGTTCCATAAATGTTCGATGGGATACATGTCGGGCTACCAGGGTCGCTAAATCCTTCGCTCAAATTGTCCAGGATGTTCTCCAATCCAATCGCAAACAATTGTGGCCCGTTGAAATGGCTGGGAACGTAAAATTCATGAATGGTTGCAAATGGTCTCCAAGCAGCCGAACATAACCATTTTAGACCAGTGAAGGTTTCAGTTGGACCAGAGGACCCAGTCCACAGCATGTAAACATCGCCCACACCATTCTGGAGCCACCGCCAGCTTGCACGTGCGCTGTTGACAACTTTGTTCCATGGCTTCTTGGGATCTACCCCAGATCTTACCGAAAACTTGTCTACGCGATGTGGTCACGAGCCCACGGGAAGCGCTGCAGGTGATGCGCTGTAAGCAAAGGCACCCGCGTCGGTCGTCTGCTGCCATAGGCCATTAACGCCAAATTTCGCAGCACTGTCCTAACGGATACGTTCGTCGCGCATCCCACATTGATTGCTGCGATCATTTCACGCAGTGCTGCTTGTCTATTAGCACTGAGGACACTGTGCAGAAGCCGCTGCGCTCGGTCGTTAAACGAAGGCTATCGGCCACTGCCTTGCGCGTGCTGAGAAGTAATGCTTGAAATTTAGTATACGTGGCACACTGAAACTGAATGCCCCATGCTTCTAGCTCCTACTGTCATTTCGCGTTCGAAGTCTGTTAATTGCCGACGTGCGGCCACAACCACATCGGACACTTTTTCCCATGAATCACCTGAATACAGATGACAGCAATGCACAGCCCTTTCATAGATTGTGTAAGCGGTACTACCGCCATCTATATATGTGCACATCGCTATCCCACGACTTTTGTCACCTCATTCTATGAGTATCTGCAGCGTGAAAACAACGTCGCTCCTCAGATATATATTCGACGCAGCATCCTTGCAGTATCGAATTTATAAATAGGGTAAATGATACTATGGGACAGATTTTATGTTGATTGTTGCGTTGCTAGATACTATATTATTAGATAATGCAGTTTAGCAATATATTTGCACATCAGGGAAACCGTGACAGACGACGACGTTTAATTGTGTCTATTTACCGACATGTAGGCAAGGAATGAGTGTGGTATTCGTGGCTTTCTGACGTACGTTCGGTAAATGCGGAAATGTGAACTATAGTGACGTTAATTGGGGCAACATGTCTGTTGAAAGCCACCGTTGTGGAATGCTGCGACAAGGGATGCTGTTGCTTCATGATAACCCACTTCCCCATATCGTAAAATGTTGTAACGCAGAAGTTACTCCAACTCACAAGGGGGCACTCGAACACGCACCCTATGTAGTTCTCATTTTTCCCCATGTGATTATCACGCCTTCGGTCCCTAAAGAAGGCCTTGAAGAGTCGACGTGTCCCTTCGGACTAGGACGTGCAGCAGACAGTTAAGGACTTCTTCACGCTGCAGGACACGTTCTTTTACAAAACGAGTATTTTGCAAACTTGTGCGTCGGTGGGATGATTGCTTCAATGCTCACGGCTATATTATCTGATGGCATACCGGTTCTGGACTGTATGGCCTTCGAACGTAAACTTTATGATCGCCCCTTAAGTTCGACACAGGAAGTGTCATACGTTCCTACGAATTAGGCGTAGTTTTAATTTAATTTCAGGTAAACAGATTGAAATGTACGTCTCAGAGTAGATCAGTGATATATTATACTGCATTCTAGAATTATAGCAGACATCAACACCCATTTGCGGAAAGAATTTACCACACTTAAGACAGAAATGCTATCAGTTATGGTGGTACTGGAGCAGATGAGTTGTTTTCGTGCTCAGAAGGAAGTTCCTCGTCTGTTTTGACTCCCGAAGTGCCCTTAAAACTATCACCATATATACGTACACAGTAGACAAGAATGTGCAGAACATCCAGGACTCCCTTCTCCGCCTACAATTTCGGGAGAAGGAAGTGCCATTCTGCTCGGTACCAGGGCAAAGGGGAATTTAGGAAAATGAATTAAGCCAAGGAAGTGTATAAAGGCCATATCTTAGCCATTGTGTTGCAGGGTCATGCATCGGTGGGAAAAAGGCCCTGAAAGTAGCGCACAATAATTTGCGGCTAGTAAAACCAACTCTTAGACCTTGGAGTATCTCTTTCCGGCCACCGAGCCGAGCTGAAGTTCTTATCAATTGTTTTCAAGTAGCACATAATCAGTTGGAGCATAGCTTGTGACTTACAAATTTCTGTACGCCCCATTTTAACTGAATATATTTTACATTCAGGCAAGAGGGCTGAGATTAGCTTACCAGCTGTCCTGTCCCATATTTTCACAGACGTTGAGATGGATATGGTACGACTTTTAAGATTTTGTGAAATGATTGATCTGCTGCCTAAACTACATACATAAAAAAAGTTTTGCATCACCCTGGTTCACAGAACTCCTAAAGACATGTGGATATTGTGTCACAGACACAGTCCCTCTGACGGTTCAGAGATGTCACTAAACCCGCCCAAAGCATGTATGAGCAACGCCTATTAGAGGGAAGGGGTCTGACAGACGATCACTTCCAATCATTCCACGAGGAAAGAGGTACACGGCTCATGTTGTCTGTAGTTCAGCCATGCCTAGACGTTCAATACCGCAATTCGACCGCGTCCAAATTGTTACTTTGTGCCAGGAAAGGCTCTCAAAAAGGGAAGCGTCCAGGTATCTCGGAGTGAACCAGAGCGATGTTGTTCGGACATGGAGGAGACACAGAGAGACATAAACTGTCGATGACATGCCGCGCTCATGCCACCCAAGGGCTACTACTTTGCTATTGTAGTGTTGGGGAGATGGCTGTTAGCGCGTAGCGTTGCGCAGTTGGAGGTGAGCCGCCAGCAGTGGTGGATGTAGGGAGTGAGATGGGGGAGTTTTGAGAGCGGATGATCTGGACAGAGACAGTAAATTTGTAAGACTGGATGTCATGAACTGTTATATATATAATGACTTTTGAACACTATTAAGGTAAATATATTGTTTGTTCTTTATCAAAATCTTTCACTTGCTAACTATACCTATCAGTAGTTAGTGACTTCAGTAGTTAGAATCTTTTATTTAGCTGGCAGTACTGGCGCTCGCTGTATTGCAGTAGTTTGAGTAACGAAGATTTTTGTGAGGTAAGTGATTGACGAAAGGTATAGGTTATTGTCAATCAGGGCCATTCTTTTGTAGGGATTATTAAAAGTCAGATTGCGTTGCGCTAAAAATATTGTATGTCAATTTAGTGATGATCAGAATAAGTAAAGTGAGAAATGTCTGAGTACGTTCAGTTTTGCTCAGCTGTTTGAAAATCAAATAACGTAAGATGTTTATCAGCACAGTAATTCATTAATTTTTCTAAGGGGACGTTACACTACTACAGTGGATAACCGCTACTTACGGATTTTGGCTCGGAGGAACTCTGACAGCACAACGCTACCATGTTGAATAATGCTTTTCCTGTAGCCACAGGACGTCGTGTTACGACTCAAACTGTGCACAGTAGGCTCCATGATGCGCAACTTTACTCCCGACGTCCAGGGCGAGGTCCATCTTAGCAACTACGACACCAGCAGCGCAGTGCAGATGGGCCTAACAACATGCCGAATGGACCGCTCAGGATTGGCATCACGTTCTCTTCACCGATGAGTGTTGCATATGCCTTCAACCAGACAATCGTCGGAGACGTGTTTGGAGGCAAGCTGATCAGGCTGAACGGCTTAGACACACTCTCCAGCACTGTCCAGTGCAACAAGGTGGAGGTTCCCGGCTGTTTTGGGGTGGCATTATGTGGGGCCGACGTATGCAGCTGGTGGTCATGGAAGGCGCCTTAACTGCTGTACGATACGTGAATGCCATCCTCCGACCAATAGTGCATCCATATTGGCAGCACATTGGCAAGGCAGTCGTCTTCATGGACGACAATTCGCGCCCCCATCGTGCACATCTTGTGAATGACTTCTTTCACGATTACGACATCGCTCGACTAGAGTGCAAGCATGTTCTCCAGACATGAACCCTATCGAACATGCCTGCGATAGACTGAAAAGGGCTGTTTGATGACGACGTGACCCATCAACCACTCTGGGGGATATACGCCGAATCGTCGTTGAGGAGTGGGACAATCTGGACGAACAGTGCCTTGATGAACTTGTGGATAGTATGCGACGACGAATACAGGCATGCATCAATGCAAGAGGACATGCTACTGAGTATTAGAGACACCAGCGTGTACTGCAATCTGGACCTCTGAAGGTCTCCCTGTGTGGTGAGACAACATGTAGTGCGTGGTTTTCATGAGCAATAAAAAGGGTCAAAATGTTGTTTATGTCGATCTCTTTTTCCAATTTAATGTACAGGGTCCGGAACTCTCGGAACCGAGGTGATGCAAAAGTTTTTTTGATGTGTGTATTATGGAGAAGGTATTAATGAGAGTAACTGATATTGGTTTTTTAATAATAAGTGATTAGCCATCCACACTTTCATAAGTTATATATTTTAGCGTTTATTCTGCAGTTTAGTTACGAATTTGGTACTGCATCTCAACACTGAGAGAGTGTTTCATTCTTTGTGATTGCATACGACTGAAGCAAATGCGAGCGAACTTCGAATGGAGTGACAGTAATTTTGAATAAAACTGTATTTTATGTAATTTTTAGTTTTAACTAATACAGGGATGGCACCAGGAAATTCGGCTGTTAAGTGCTCTATATCACTACTTCGACAAAATCACCCTTAACAACAAACTTTTTTCCTTAGTAGTTACCACAGTTTGCTATAGCCACCAGACGGTAAACGTAATATATAATGGTAAACAAATAGCCACTCGGGGCCGTATTGTACTGTACAGAATTGTAAGCTCCGTGGTGACATTTTATTGGCATTTCACACGGTGAAGGCTAACCACTGTCAGTGACGAATTTTCGGGTGTGTTGTGTCACGTGTCACAACACTGCTACGGTATCTTTTAGTGCATATACTTTCACCATGTCTCAAGCCATTTTCCGAATCTTGGAGCTCTCCTAAATTAGAGTACCAGTGGATCAACTTATTCCCACAATCACCTTACCGCATCACGTTCCTGCATTAATATCAGCATGCTTGTAATCCAGTATTTACATTTATTGCCAATTAATACTTCGATTACCCGAAGTATAATTCCGTAACGTAATGTACTAACGCTTACATCACATCTTAGGCAACATACGCTTAAGTTCGAAAGCTATATGTTCTCTGAAGCAGCTAATACTATTCTCATTTTGCAGAATTTAATGACGTGTTTGTTATCCAGTAAATTAAGTGAAAGAAAAGTCAAAGGTCTCAAAATGAGAAAGATATCGAATGTCTAACGTCTCTGTGTTACATATATAGTATTCGAACTGTTGCAAATAGTAGCGTAATTTCCCCCATTAGCGTTTTCATAATATATGGACTTTCTTTCCAGTAATTTAAAGCATTCTATCGTTCGCAGTACTATCATTTACCCATTTGCCCCGTCAATCCAAAACGTTTCGAGACTATATTAATAAAAAATAAAGCAAAGACACTGGTTTTAATTTTTCAGGTGTTCAACATGGCCTTTCCACACTTGAGTCCAGCGCACAGAACATTCATACAACCGGTTTCGCTCGTCACTCTGGCATTTTGTTGGCACCCACCAACGCAAGGAGAAATTATCATCAAAATGAAATTTTAAAAATCAGAGCACGCATGGAATGATTTAAGCGTTCGTATTCCCCACTCGCTGTTCGAGTGTGAAACGGTAGAGATTTAGGCTGAAAGTGGTCCGATGAACCCTCTACCAGGCACTTAATTGTCCTGCCTTACCAGGTAGAACCAGTAGGAGAGATAGAGAAGATCCAGTGAAAAGCAGTGCGTTTCTTCACACGGTTGTTTAGTTGGCGCGACGGCGTTACAGAGATTCTGAACAAAGTCCAGTGGCAGGCGCTACAAGAAAGGCGTTGAGCGTCACGGAGTAGTTTACCATTGAAGTTCCGAGAAAATACGTTCAGGGATGAGTCGGGCAGCATATTACCTCACCGCAATACGTCTCGCGAAATGAGCTCATATAGAGAAATTACAGTCAGTACAGAGGTTTACCGACACTCATTCTTCTCACGCACCATTCGCGATTGGAAGAGGGAAGGGTACATCAGATAGTGCTATCAGAAGTACCCTCCGCCACACACAGTCAGGTGACTTGGGGAATGTTGGTGTAAAATCATGTGGAACTGTCAGAAAATTCCTTCTTTCCGATGTTGTCCATTTCCCGTATCGCACTGGACTGAATGGCGGTTGTGTTATCTAAACGTGGACCCATAATGTGAAATTCTGCACGTTGTCTTTGTGTGGCAGGTTCGTATTGATAACACCAAGCTTCGTCATCTGTGATGATTTTTTTCCAGAAAAGAATCGTCCATGTTTTGCATTTCAATCAGGTCGCAGCAGGCGTTACACTGCGCTGTCTTTGTTCGGGCGTCAAGGCGAGCAGGCCAAACTACGCAGACAGTTTTTTCTTCTTCAAAACATTCTGGAGAATATGCTCAACACTTGGTTTATAGATATTGCTCCACAGTGATTTGTGAGACACTGCAGCCGCACGTCTACTATTTAACACTGCCTATTCACAGCCGATTGGAAGGGTGCACATCTGTTGATTACGATTGTTAGTTCAACCTACCATCGTGCTTATTTCACTGAAGTCGCTTATACACCAAGAATAAAATCAGTCTGCAAACTTTTAGGACCGACAGTGTATGTGTATCTCTTTAATGGTCTAAACACAATCCATATGAGAGGCAGTAGTGTGTCACTAAACATTCCCAAACAGTTTTTATCGCCTTTTTGGTTTTTTTTTTTAAAAGTAAATCGATCTCATATCCAAGAGTTGATGATACTTTCTCGGGCATACGAAGCGTACTGGGGCAGCGTATTTGAGTTTAGTAGTGACTTGCAATGAAGTATCGTCCTTACAATGATGTACAGTATACTGTGTTGTGCGGCAATCAATACGCAAGTGTCCTCGTCGCTCAATGGCGTGTTAACATATGTTTATTATGGGATATCTGACGAGAAAAATAAAATAGTTTTTTCCCACAATTCAGGATCCGCTTCATTCGAGGTACTTAGGTACCCAAAGAATCCCTGTAGGTATCTCGAAGTTCAACGATTTTAGTGCAGTTCTGTTCAGTTCTAAATTCATCTGATATATTAAATGGGTAATTCATACAGACATAGTAATTGTAAATAATTGCAACAGAATATGATATTTTCCAGTTTTTTACTCAAATTAAAGAGTTCAGTGGCAGAGTTTATTCGGTTTGCTTTCCGACTATAGTATCAATGTGCCAAAAAAAGTAAGTACAGCAATGAGATTAGACTATAAACAAGAATGTCGGAAGGACATCCGCAACTGAGCATAATAGCAGAGATTGAAAATACCGCTTCAGCTGTAAGGTTCTTTTTATTTATTTATTACGACCAGTTTCGGGCTCTTATGTGCCCATCATCAGATGTTATACTAAAAAAACACGAGATCTAAGTTAATAATAGTTTTTAGACGCAGTAGTACACACAAAAAATCAAAAAGAAGAAGTTCCACATAACATTTTTGAAACCAGCGGTCGGGCTAGGTGCGGTAAAACTTAAGTGAATTGTACAGTGTCACCAGACAATTCTACGGACGACTGCCTGGATAAAGAAATATAGAATGAACACCAGGACACTTACTCTTTGTGCTCTGACCCCGAGCGCTGTCGAGGACGAGTACAGGACGCGATGTATCACCAGCGAGCGCAGAGCACGGAATAGCGTACACCAAGGGAGAACCAAACTTGTAAACCAGAGTGGCAAAAGTACTGCCATCTGTTGACGGGAAAAATAACGCCGAGCCACTAAGTATGTATGTCTCGTTTAGTCGTCAGCTTTTAGTTAGTAGCTTTTAAATTGATCCCACTTTTAATGTGTCCCTTCAGTGCTATTGCTGTCCCATTAGTACTGTTAACTGGTGTAGCAGTTTTTGACAGTGTAGACTGTACAATTTTGCTACCTTTCATTTTGTTTAGTAGCGAGATGCTTTTTAATAGGAATGGCACGTGTGCGTGTTCTTTTAACTCAGGACTGTGGCGCGTTGTTCCACGTTGCCATATATACACTCCTGGAAATGGAAAAAAGAACACATTGACACCGGTGTGTCAGACCCACCATACTTGCTCCGGACACTGCGAGAGGGCTGTACAAGCAATGATCACACGCACGGCACAGCGGACACACCAGGAACCGCGGTGTTGGCCGTCGAATGGCGCTAGCTGCGCAGCATTTGTGCACCGCCGCCGTCAGTGTCAGCCAGTTTGCCGTGGCATACGGAGCTCCATCGCAGTCTTTAACACTGGTAGCATGCCGCGACAGCGTGGACGTGAACCGTATGTGCAGTTGACGGACTTTGAGCGAGGGCGTATAGTGGGCATGCGGGAGGCCGGGTGGACGTACCGCCGAAATGCTCAACACATGGGGCGTGAGGTCTCCACAGTACATCGATGTTGTCGCCAGTGGTCGGCGGAAGGTGCACGTGCCCGTCGACCTGGGACCGGACCGCAGCGACGCACGGATGCACGCCAAGACCGTAGGATCCTACGCAGTGCCGTAGGGGACCGCACCGCCACTTCCCAGCAAATTAGGGACACTGTTGCTCCTGGGGTATCGGCGAGGACCATTCGCAACCGTCTCCATGAAGCTGGGCTACGGTCCCGTACACCGTTAGGCCGTCTTCCGCTCACGCCCCAACATCGTGCAGCCCGCCTCCAGTGGTGTCGCGACAGGCGTGAATGGAGGGACGAATGGAGACGTGTCGTCTTCAGCGATGAGAGTCGCTTCTGCCTTGGTGCCAATGATGGTCGTATGCGTGTTTGGCGCCGTGCAGGTGAGCGCCACAATCAGGACTGCATAGGACCGAGGCACACAGGGCCAACACCCGGCATCATGGTGTGGGGAGCGATCTCCTACACTGGCCGTACACCACTGGTGATCGTCGAGGGGACACTGAATAGTGCACGGTACATCCAAACCGTCATCGAACCCATCGTTCTACCATTCCTAGACCGGCAAGGGTACTTGCTGTCCCCTTCCTGGGACAATGAATTCACGGTGTTCTTATTTCAATTTCCAGGAGTGTATAATCTACCTCTACATCTACGTAATTACTCTGCTATTCATAAGAAAGTGCCTGGCAGAGAGTTCAATGAAACGCCTTCAAGTTTCTCTACCGTTCCACCCTCGAACGTCGCGCGGGAAAAATGAGCACTTAAATTTTTGTGTGCGAGCCCTGATTTCTCTTATTTTATCGTGATGATTATTTCTTCCTCTGTAGGTGGGTGCCATCAGAGCGTTTTCGTAATCGAAGGAGAAAACCGGTGATTGAAATTTCGTGAGAAGATCCCGTCGCAACGAGAAACGCCTTTGTTTTAATGATTGCCACTCCATGTATCATGTCTGTGGCATTATCTCTGTTATTTCGCGATAATACAAAACGAGCCGCCCTTCTTTGTACTTTTTCAGTATCATCCTTCAATCCCACCTGGTACGGATCCCATACCGCACAGCAATACTTCAGGATAGGGCTGACAAGTGTAGTGTAAGAAGTCTCTTTAGTAGATCTCTTGCACATTCTAAGTGTTCTGTCAATTAATCGCAGTCTTTGGTTTCCTCTACCCACAACATTATCTATGTGATCATTCCAATTTAGGTTATTTGTAATTTCAATCCCTAATTATGTAGTTGAATTTGCAGCCTTCAGATTTGTGTGACTTATCGCGTAACTGAAATTTAGCGGATTTCTTTTAGTACTCATGTGAATAACTTCACACTTTTCTTTATTCAGGGTCAATTGCCACTTTTCTCCACACACAGGTACCTTATCTTAATCATTTTGCAATTCATTTGGGTCATCTGATGACTTTACAAGATGGTAAATGTCAACATCATCTGCAAATAATCTAACAGGGCTACTCCGATTGTCTCCTATGTCGTTAATATAAATCAGGAACAATAGAGGGCCTATAACACTTCCTTGGGGGACGCCGAATATTACTTCTGTTTTACTCGATGACTTTCCGTCTATTGCTACGAATGTGACCTTTCTGACAGTAAATCACGAATCGAGTCGCACAACTGAGGAGATATTCCATAGACACACAGTTTGGTTACAAGACGCTTGTGAGGAATGGTGTCGAAAGCCTTCCGAAAATCCAAAAATACGTAGTCAATTTGAAATTCCCTATCGATAGCACTCATTACTTCATGAGTATAAAGAGCTAGTTGTTCTTGACAAGAACGATATTTTCTGAATCCGTGCTGCATTGTGTCAGTAAATCGTTTTCTTCGAGGTACTTCATAGTGTTCGAATACAGCATTTGTTCCAAATTAAAAATTTGCTTGCCACTCATGGAAAGGGAAAAAATTTTCATTGTGTTTTACGTTTTATACATAAATCTTATGTCGCCAGCGTCCAGTTAGTTTTACTACAGTTCTGTACTGCCCCTATTCAATATTTTTCTTTACCCCTCATGTAGTCATTTTTTTTTTCATGTAAATTCCTACGTGATTTTTTGTTTCATTTTGGATGTAAATCACTAATTCAAATTGCGAACGCTGGGCTAGTGGCTCGGCGTTGTTCTTCCCGTCAACAGATGCAGTACTTCTGCCACTCTGGTTTCCGAGTTTGTTTCCCCCTTCGTGTTCGCTGCTCCGTGCTCTGCGCTGTCTGGTGACACACCGCGACCTGTGCTCGTCAACGACAGCGCTCGCGGCCACAGCACAAAGAGCAAGTGACCTGGTCTTCATTGTATAATTCTTTACCCAGGTAGTAGTCCGTAGTGTTGTCTGGTGACACTTTGTCATTGACTTAGGTTTTACCGCACCTAGACCGACCGCTGGTTTCTAAAATGTTATATGGAAATTCTTTGTTTGTTTTTCTACGTGTACTGCTGCGTGTAAAAAGTATTATTAGCTCCGGTCTCTTGTTCACACCTGATGGGCATATAACAGCCCGAAACCGGTCGTGTTTTAATTAAACAACTGAAGCGGTATTTTCAACCTCTGCAAGAAGATTTGAGTTTGACTACCCGTCGGGGACGAGTTCGTTAGCAACAGAGCTCAAGCTTGGAATAAGCAAAAATGAGGAAGGAATCGGCCATGTCGTTATTAAAGGGACCATTGCGTCCTATAGAGATTAACGGAAACCGCAGGAAGTGTAGGCGGGGATTGTCGTATGAAGATTTCAACTCTTCTTTTCACCAACTTTAGTCTAGTGCTTTAACCTCTGCACCCATTTTGTTGGTACCTGAGTCACCATCAGTGTCTAAGTAGTTGCATGAATGTTCAGTGTGAAACAGGCATCTAGGAAAGTCCTAGTAGAGGAGATGCATTCCTAGGCGAGACCTACAATTGTCTGCTATATGTACTTCGTATTGTGACGTCAGTGCTCTGCACTTTAAAAGCCTAGTACGTTGTGAGGAATATACATTTGCCTTCATCTACACCTACACCTACATTCTGGAAACCACTAAACCATTAGGAAGTACAGGGCAGAGGTTACTTCCCCCGGTTCCAGTGTTACGGTTCCCTTCCGTTGCATTCACGGATGGTGTGCAGGAACAACGATTGCTTAGACGCCTCTGTGCCTCTTGTAACGAGTCTTACCTTGTCTTTGCCATCACTACATGAGTGATATATAGGGAGGTTATAATACACGAGGACTATTCGTTTATTAACGTCCGCTCGGTCATGAAATGGAAACCATATCGAAAATTCGATGAAGGTTGAGTTCTGAGCACACGGTAAGTACGCAAAGCTGCCAAAAAAAAAAAAAAGTGTCTCCCGCCAAGTACGATTGTCTGCTGAGAGATTTAGCCTGATTTAATGCAGCCCACATAACGTAACTGTGATGCGTTTCTTTCTTCATGAAAATTCTCATCCGCACCGTGCAGGGGCAACGAAGCTCCTACAGCGTTTTCGATGGGTGGTGTTTGATCATCCACCATACAGCCCGAACTTGGTTCCTTCAGAGTTTGATCTCTGCCCACATGAACAACTGTCTATTAACGCAACATTTTGGCACTGGAAACGGCTACAGACCAGTGTAGGAAATAGTGAAAAGCACAGGTGGATGACTGCCTCCTATGATGAGGTCACTGGAAAGCTAGTACAACACTACTACAGGTGTCGCAAGTCGGAGCGGTGACTACGTAGAGAAGAGGCTGTTGCAGATAAAACATTTTTGTTTGTCACTGTATCACTGTAGTTTCCATTTCGCGACCGATCGGACCTTAATAAACGAATAGCCCTCGTGTTTCTTAAAACTTTCTAAGTACGCATTCATCAGATACCTTCAAACACCTGCCACATTTTCAGTATCTCCTTGATGCGCTCCCGTAGGCCAAAGAAGTAAGTAACCAGTCACAAGAAAGCAGTAAAAGCCGAGAGGTCTATGCGCTGCAGTCAGAGACTGTGCGGCAGGTCCCGGCGGAAGCTCGAGTCCTCCCTCGGGCATGGGTGTGTGTGTTTGCCCTTAGGATAATTTAGGTTAAGCAGTGTGTAAGCTTAGGGACTGATGACCTTAGCAGTTAAGACCCATAAGATTTCAGACACACACAAAGCAATAAAAGCGTTACTGATAACACTGTCATGGATTAGTAATGTCTTCTCTACTTGAGATTCTTAAGTTTCTAAGGACTGTTCATGTAGCCTGGTATGAGACCTTTGACACCAAGTATTGTTTCTGTGTTTACACCAAGCATTTAAATATTTCATGCGTTTTTCCTGCAGCAGATAATGGATCAACGAAAGATTTCTGTGGACTTGGTAGATAAACTATAAATCAAGGTTGTAAACCAAATTAAGGTGTACGTTCAACGTTTATTTTAGCACATTGAACTAGAAGATGAAATGAAAACATTTGTACAAGGTGTATGTTCTAGTCAATATACATGCTGGATGTGTTTAACCAAGGTAAGCTTTGCCGTAGGCCAGGGCGGGGGCAGCGTACGCAGCCCTAGCGATGGGGGCGGCAGCGATGGCGGGGGCAGCGGCGATGGCGGGGGCGGCGTGTACACCAGCCTCCTTGTGCACGACGGCGTTGAAGCCGTTGACGGGGTCGGCGGTGTAGTCGACGACGCGGATGGAGCCGTCAGGCTCGGCGACGCTGTAGCTGCCCTGGACGACGTCACCGCTGCGGCTCTCCTGCTGGGCCTTGGAGTCTCCGGTGATGGCGTCTGACACGCTGTAGCCGTAGCTGTACTGGGGGTTGGGGTCGTACTCGGCGGCCACGGCGGCGGGCGCCGCGACGGCTCTCACAGCGGGGGCGGCAACGGCCAGGGGAGCGGCACGAAGGGCGGGGGCGGCGTAGGCCACGGGGGCGGCGTAGGCGCCGGCGATGGCAGGGCCGGGGGCGACGACGGCGGGGGCGCCCAGGTAGCCGGCGCGGGCCACGGCCACGAGGGCGGCGAGGACGATCAACTGCGGGAGTAAAGAAAATACTGCACTTAAATACATATCCCACAGGTGAAATACACTGAGGTGACTTAACAGACTTTGAAAGCGGAATGGTAGTTCCAGTTAGAAGCATGAGACATTCCATTTCGTAAATCGTTAGGGCAGTCAATATCGCGAGATCTACGGTGTCAAGAGTGTGCCGAGAATACATAATTTCAGGCATTACCTCTCACCACGGACAAAGCAGCGGCGTTTGCGTAATGTTCTCAGTGCTAACATACAAACAACATTGCGTGAAATAACTGCAGAAATCCATGTGGGATGAAGGTCGAACGTATCCGTTAGGGCAGTGCGGCGAAATTTGGCATTAATAGGCTATGGCTACAGACGACCGATGCGTCCGTGTCTTTGCTAACCGCACAACGTAGCCTACATCGCCTCACATGGCATCGTGACCATATCAGTTGGAGCCTGGACGACTGGAAAACCGTGGCCTAAGCACTACGGGACTTAACATCTGAGGTCATCAGTCCACTAGAACTTATAACTACTTAAACCTAACTAGCCTAAGGACATCACACACATCCATTCCTGAGGCAGGATTCGAACCTGCGACCGTAGCGGTCGCGGGGTTCCAGACTGAAGCGCCTAGGACCGCTCGGCCACAACGGCCGGCAATTTCAGTTGGTAAGAGCTGATGGTAGGGTTCGAATGTGGCGTAGACTACACGAAACCATGAACTCAAGTTGTAAACAAGGCACCGTTCAGGCTGATTGTGGCTCCATAGTGGTGGGGCTGTGTTTACATGGAATGGGCTGGGACCTCTGGTCCAACTGAACTTATCATTGAATGCAAATGGTTATGTTCGGCTACTTGAAGAACGTTTCCAGACATTCATTGACTTCATGTTCCCAAACATTTCCAAACAACGACGGAATTTTTATGGGCGACAATGCGCCATGTCACTGGGCCACATTTGTTCGCGATTAGTTTGGAAAACATTCTGGACAATTCGAGTCAATGATTTGGCCATCCATATAGGCCAATATCAATCCCATCGAACATTTATGGGACGTAATCGAGAGCTCAGTTCGTGAACAAAATCCTGCACCGGAAACACTTTCGGAATTATGGACGGCTACAAGAGGCAGCATGGGTCAATATTTCTGCAGGAGACTTCCAACATGTTGTTGAGTCCATGCCATTTGGAGTTGCTGCAATAGTCCGGTGAAAGGAGGTCCGATACGATATTAGGAGGTATCCCATGAATTTTGTCATCTTCTTACGGCGGAAACATGCGCGTTTTGCGAAAGAGCAAATGGGTGCTTCCAACTGATAGTTTATTTTACTAACGTGCCAAAATGTCCAGCGTTAGGCAAAGTGTGACACCCACTGTAACAATGCAAGAGAAATCATACTATTCCTGACCTTTGTAGACAAACGTCAGAGGAACACTGGGTTAATTAATATTATGTTCTGGACTATAATTGGAAAACAGTTTTCTGGTCCTCTCTAGCAAAACAATATTAGCTATTGAGGGTCTGTCTATTAGGCAACCAATTTTAATGTTTCTTCAGTTTTCCTTATTAACATATTCTACAATAGTTGCTGCACTGTTAATCGCCAGGCACTTGATCAGTAGGAGTACGAGCGACCTACTTCTGATAACGTACAAAGGGTAATCACAGAGGCCTAGTAACCCCCTTTAGAAAATAAAGTTACGTAATTACTTGTTTATAGAGGAAATACATTCGCAGTTGAGAATATTAACCTTTTCCGACTGTATATTGGAACGAAGCAGATTTATGCCGGACCGTGACTCGATCCCGGATTTCCTGCTTAACGCGCGCGGTCGCCTTAACAGCTTCGGCCATCCCAGCACGAATTACCGCTAGATCCAAATTTCCATATATCGTCGTCCATGTGTCACAACGTACACTCCTACCTGCGTATATTCCATGCATTTCCGAAGGAACATCACATCGTATCTCTTAGTAAGACAGGCACTGTTATTTCGTATTTTTCGTTTGTTTGTTTGTTTGTAGATATATGCCTGCAGCCTTGGTACATATTGAAATCCGCATGCCAGAGTGCTTTACCAGAGCACCATAGAAGACAGAAGACAAAATGACACAGCCCACCTACACTTACGAGTGGTCTGGGTCATTTCCTTGAACCTTCTTGCGGCATGCTACGATACCCTGACGTGCGGATTTCGATGTGTACCAGAGCTGCAGGCATTACGTGTAAATAAACAAACAAAAATAAGAACATGGATTTCTTTTTTCGATACGACAGTTGAATCGTTTATGGCCACCTCTCATGGACTCCCTTCTGTTTTCCTGTTAGACCAAATAGGCAACACTGTTGCATCGAGAACGCTAGCTAAAATCCCAATATCGGGGAAAAAAATTGACACGGTGACTAGTCTGAATAACTGAGGAGCTACTTGATAGAGAAATAACGGTTCTCTTTTGGAAAGTCGACGGTAATGGTCGAGAGAGCGGTGAGATTGTCACGTGTCCGTCCACTACTACTATCTAATGAGAGAAGGTAGCGGAGTGACACCGTAGATAAGACACAGAAATCACGCTCTAGCCTTTCCAATCCCCTTACAGCGATTCAGATTTTGGCTCCCCGTGATTCCACTAAAGCGACTGGAATAGTTTCCTCGAAAAGGACACCGTCGATTACTTCCTAACCGTTGTGCTATCTAAGTCTGAGCTCCATACCTAATATCCTTGTCATCGACGAGGCAGCGGCTGAAGCAGTGGCCGGTTGGCAGGACACTAGCACCAGCGAGTTTCGTGTTATGTCACATGCAGAACAATGTCGCTTCATCCACATTACCATTGCTGTCCTACATCTGCCAGTTCAGAACAGTTACATCTACTGCCATTCATCTGTACGCTCACTTTTACCTCCATAGAAATTCACTGTTTTCCTCTGTACTTATTTCCATACCTATAACACCTACAGCCACCACAAAAGCTACGCTGGTGCGATGTATAAGACCCGCACTCGCATTATGGAGGAGAGAAATTGAAATCCTGATTTAAGCTGTCATAGTAACCCTAAAAACCAATGATGCTAGGAGTCAGCCTACTGAATAGGGTGCGACCGGAGGACATTATCTCTTACTGGCTTCACATTCGAAGTTAATCCTAGTTGTTGATATGCACTCAGCCGGCCGCTGTGGCCGAGCGGTTCTAGGCGCTTCAGTCTGGAACCGCGCGACCGCTACGGTCGTAGGTTCGAATCCTGCCTCGGGCATGCATGTGTGTGTGATGTCCTTAGGTTAGTTAGGTTTAAGTAGTTCTAAGTTCTAAGGGACTGATGACCTTAGATGTTGAGTCCCATAGTGCTCAGAGCCATTTGAACCATTTTGATATGCACTCACACCAATCTATCTTTACCACATTGGTCCTTACACTCGGGGATAAGTCACCTCATTCAGCAGTAATTTACAAAATAATAGCTGAGGTTCTAGTCCCCCCTCTCTTGACAGAATCAGTGTATAATACTTTACTGCCTAATTTTAGCTGTTTATGCTCGCTTACGTTTCTTTCTTAGTTGAATCGCAGTTCACTTACATCTCCGCAAGCATTACTTTTGATTTTAACATGGTTCAAATGGCTCTGAGCACTATGCGATTTAACTTCTGAGGTCATCAGTCGCCTAGAACTTGGAACTAATTAAACCTAACTAACCTAAAGACAGCACACACATCCATGCCCGAGGCAGGATTCGAACCTGCGACCGCAGCGGTCGCTCGGCTCCAGACTGAAGCGCCTAGAACCGCACGTCCACTACGACCGGCCTCTTGATTTTAAAACGTCAGTTGAAAGGATACTTCGCAAACCGGCGCCATACGCGTTTGCTAGCGCCCGCTTAGTTGGTACGTGGCCGTTCCCGAAAGGACCACACTCGACTGCCTGTACTGCTCAAGCACCACGAATGATTTTCGATAGGACGGAACAACGCATTGCTAAAAACAAAAATATGGAAATTTGTGGTAAGATCTTCTGGGATCAAACTTCTGGGGCCATCGGTCCCTAAGCTTACACACTATTTAACCTAACTTAAACTATCATACACTAAGGACAACACACACACACCCATGCCAAACTCGAACCTCCGACCTCTGACGGGGAGAGTCGCGTGAACCGCGACAAGACGTCTAAGACCGCGCCGCTACCCCGCGCGGCACAAAAAGATGAACAAATGACGCGAAACCTACACAAAATCTGTTTTTGAGGGAGAAAACTGCAACCACATACATTATAAGTGAATGAATAATTTATTTGACACGACAGTGACAAATTATGGTACGTATTTTACATTATTTCTTCAAGGAAAATTTTTTCTTTGCGATCGAAATCTAGAATTTTTAGGATGAACCCAACTGCCGTCTGATGATAGGTTCTCTTTCCGAAACTACACTGCTAGCCATAAAATTTGCAACACCAGGAAGACAGCAAGCTGCGAAGGCAAAATAGGCGTCCTGTCCAATTTGGTCCGAATACCATGAGTGTCATGTGACTATGGAATTGATGGGTTCAGCAGTGCCGTGCTCAGCTTCGTACTGAATCTCAGTGGCCCCACGCGACTTGCGCCTGACAGAACAGACACATTGTTCTCTAGGTCGCGCTTGATGTAGGCAACGAGTTAGGAGATAAATGTGCTTGTTTGCAGCAAGACAAGTATCATTACCGACAACGCGATGACGGCTGGAGGACAACATCCGTCAGCATAGCGACCATTGTTGCGCCTTCCATCGAGGTGGCACACACAGTGGTGCGCCCAACACCGTACACAGGAGTGCCATCATGTCGTGCCTTCAGACGAGTCCCAAAGGAGATATACCTGTGCAGAGGACCGAATGAAAACGAACTTATCCAGATCGCATTATTCATCGTCATACTGCCCCAGCACGAGGCGTGACAGTACGGAGTGCCGCTGGGTGTGCAAGACGATCATTCCGAACCGAATAGGTAGTGATTTTTGACATTTCTAGTGTGTTACAGCCGGTGGCTGTGCCCTTCTTGGAGGTCTCCATGACATTACCTTTCAAAAAATAATCGAACTCCGCATGCTGTCCTTGCGGCCCTGATGTATCTCGATTCAGAGAGTGTTCGACGACTATTGCTGTGGTCTGCACGTTTTCCAGATCTCTCACCCACTGTGAACATCTGGTCACACGTTGCTGGGAGATTAGCACGCCACCATCCGCTAGCCTCTATATCTGATGAACTCTGGCGTGCAGTTGGAACAGCATGGAATGGTGAGCCCAATTCATTTCGATGCCCAGCCTGTTAAGAGTCGTTGCTGCAGACAGAGGTGACAACCTGTATACTGGATTTCCCGCCCAGTATGCCCCCAAATCACCTACAGATTTAATCATGTATTCTTCCTGCTGTATTGTATAAAGTAAAAGTTCGTTATTTGTTGTCCTTGGTATTGGAATTTTAATGCGGAGCAGTGTAGTTACTTAGAATTGACTTACTACTCCAGAAATACACTGTAAGGAAAAAACACGGACCACGAAACAACTATCAGAACGGGATGGATATAAGTAGATGTGAGTGCGTGTACAGACAAGCAAATGATTACAGTTTCGTAAACACTGTATGATTTATCCAAGTTAGAGTGCTCCACTAACTGAGCAGATAAACAACGCTTTGGTCCACATCTGGCGGCCCTTACGTTTGCGGTTATTCGGCTTGACATTGACTAATAGAGTTGTTGTAGGTCTCCTGGGGATATAGTGCCAAATTCTGTCCAACTGGCGCGTTAGATCTTCAAAATCCCGAGCCGGTTGCAAGGCCCTATCCATAGCTCTCTCAGTTGGGAGAATATCCAGCGCACTTTGCTGACCAAGATAGGGTTTGGCAAGCACGTAGTCAAGCAGTGTGCGAGCTGGCATTATCTTGCTGAAATATAAGCTCAATATGGTTTGCCTCGAAGGGCAATAAAACTGGGCGTGTAACATCGTCGACGTACCGCTGTGCTGTAAGGGTGCCGAGGATGACAACCAAAGGGGTCCTGCTCTGAAAAGAAATCGTATCCCAGACCATCACTCGTGGCTGTTAGGGCGCATGGCGGGCGACAGTTGGATTCCTATCCAATTCTGTCTGGGGCACCTCCAGGCATGTCACCATTGGCCATTGTGCCTCATTTCGAAGCTGGACTCACCACAAAAGACAGTTCTACTGGAGAAAGCACAGCGGTAGTCGACGGTATTCTACACCCCGTTTTGTTGCCCTTCATGGCAAACCATCCTGGGCTTACATTTCAGCAAGATAGTGCCCTCCCGCACACGACGAGAGTTTCTGCTGCTTGTCTTCGCGCTTGCCAAACGCTACCTTGGCCTTCAAGGTCTCCGGATCTCTCCCCAATTCAGAACGTTTGGAACATTTTGGACAGGGCTCTCCAACCAGCTCGGGATTTTGACGATATAACGCGCCAAGTACACAGAATTTGGCAAGATATCCCGGCAAGATAACCCAACAACTCTGTCAATCAATGCCAAGCGGAATAACTACTTGCGTAAAGGCCAGAAGTGGACCAACACGTTACTGACTTGCTGAATTTGAACATCATTCCTATCGATTTTCGTCCCTTCCCCCCCGCCCCCACCCACCCCCCTTTTTAACCGTAGTATGGCCCCTCGCAGCTTCATTCATTTTCAGAAACAGCCACGGTATTTCCAAGCCGCTATGGTAAATATAACTACACAAGAATTTTCAAGAAAAGTATAAACGCAAGACAAGCCAGTCTATCTATCAACGAGCATTGTATCGCCACATACGGTACTCGTAAATTCGGTCTTCTGCTCTAATGAGGAATAATGCTCTAAAAGATTGTCTCTAGAGTTTACAAATAACCGTATGAAACTCTAGACGCTGCTACTGTGTGTGTGTTTCCCGTTCCTCACCTTGCAGGCCATGACGTCGGAGGAGGCGGCTCGTGGAGTGCTCTGGCAGCTGAGCGCGCCGGCGTGTCTTATATAGCGGCCGCCGGCGTCTAGTAGCCAGCTGGTCCGCCGTCTGCAGCCCTGCCACAGGACCGGACCGGGCTTAGCACAGTAGCGCCTAATTGGGCGTGGTGCCGCCTCAGATTTCGGGGCACAGCGGTATTTTTATCCGCCACCTACATATCGGGGTCAGTACGTGCACTGACGAGTTTCTGTCGAAAAAACAAAAGCTGCATCACAGTTCATTGTAATCCAAGACTAATGATTCCTACTCAAAGTTTGGCCGAATAAGAATTTTGTGAATGACTTTCGTGGATAAAGGAAACGTCCTTAAAACACTTCCAACGAATTTCTTATAAAGGTAAAGAACGTGGAAGAAAGCAATTCCAAAGCAAAGCTTTTATGAGACGCTATTGAAGCGATTTCGATAATAACGAGAGACTGTGTGCCAAGCTGTATATCGTACTTGTTCTGGCTATGGAATGGAAGCCAATGGCCGGCCGGGGTGGGCGAGTGGTTCTAGGCGCTACAGTGTGGAACCTCGCGACCGCTACTGTCGCAGGTTCGAATCCTGCCTCGGGCATGAATGTATGTAATGTCCTTAGGTTAGTTAGGTTTAAGTAGTTCTAAGTTCTAGGGGACTGATGACCTTAGAAGTTAAGTCCCATAGTGCTCAGAGCCATTTGAACCATTTGGAAGCCAATGTAGTCCTAAATTTATCGCGTAAATTTTGCCACTTCTCTCGTAATACAATTCCTGAAAAACAAAACTATGTGCGATAGTCAATAATCAGTTCCTGGAAAAATCACACTGGATAGCGATAATTAAACCATAAACTGAAAAGAATGGCGTATGCTTTACTGAATTCGTATGTTTTCAGATAGTTGACTGGCCAGCCGTTTACAAGCCCAGAGTTTTCTGTTCGTGTTGGGGTTGCAACTGCTGCGAAAATCGTAAGACAGGCAGTTGACTGAGATTATTTGGGAAGATTGCCAAATAAAAATAGTAGACATCTATGATTTCAGACAAATAGAGGGTAGCCACTACAAAATTTGGAATTTTCCTAAAAGCTTTGCAACTTTAGACGGAAGATGCATTCTAACTGTTTGCACTGACCATTCTGTTCAAAAGCTACAGTCTAGTGTCCTGTTGTGTTAGAAGGACTCCTCGATGCTAGTTGAGGAGCGAAAATGTTAAACGTTCTACTTGCCAAATCTCATATTTGTGAGAGGAATCACAAAACAATGTATCTTTTTTTGTATTTATATTACTTGCATCCAAATACTTGAGAAGGTATACCGATAGCACAGAATTATCTGTGCAACAAAATGAGAGAAATTAGAAAATAAATAATCTATTAAGAACATTCTAAGTACCAGAAAGCTACCAGAAGCACTAAAAACGCGTTTTGTGAGGAAAATGGTAATTACAATACATGACATTGCCACGGCACACTTCAGAGTTCGAAAATGTTACTGTTGGTGGTTACGGAAAACAAAACGATGGTCGAACATTAATTACTTCAGCTTTTTTCTGTATTTTTCAGACGGAAGACCAAAAATTCATATTTCCAGGGCTTCGTAAAACTGTTATGTAATTAAATCCTTTGTTATTCTAGGCTATGAAACTTATCCATCTTCAAACAGTTCGTTAGAACTTAACGGAGGGCATGAGTTACATTCTCATTAATAATACAGGGTTATTACAAATGATTGAAGCGATTTCACAGCTCTACAATAACTTTATTATTTGAGATATTTTCACAATGCTTTGCACACACGTACAAAAACTCAAAAAGTTTTTTTTAGGCATTCACAAATGTTCGATATGGGCCCCTTTAGTGATTCGGCAGACATCAAGCCGATAATCAAGTTCCTCCCACACTCGGCGCAGCATGTTCCCATCAATGAGTTCGAAAGAATCGTTGACGCGATCTCGCAGTTCTGGCACGTTTCTTGGTAGAGGAGGTTTAAACACTGAATCTTTCACATAACTCCACAGAAAGAAATCGCATGGGGTTAAGTCGGAAGAGCGTGGAGGCCATGACATGAATTGCTGATCATGATTTCCAGCACGATCGATCCATCGGTTTTCCAATCTCCTGTTTAAGAAATGCCGAACATCATGATGGAAGTGCGGTGGAGCACCATCCGGTTGAAAGATGAAGTCGGCGATGTCGGTCTCCAGTTGTGGCATGAGCCAATTTTCCAGCATGTCCAGATACACGTGTCCTGTAACGTTTTTTTCGCAGAAGAAAAAGGGGCCGTAAACTTTAAACCGTGAGATTGCACAAAACACGTTAACGTTTGGTGAATTGCGAATTTGCTGCACGAATGCGTGAGGATTCTCTACCGCCCAGATTCGCACATTGTGTCTGTTGATTTCACCATTAAGAAAAAATGTTGCTTCATCACTGAAAACAAGTTTCGCACTGAACGCATCCTCTTCCATGAGCTGTTGCAACCGCGCCGAAAATTCAAAGCGTTTGACTTTGTCATCGGGTGTCAGGGCTTGTAGCAATTGTAAACGGTAAGGCTTCTGCTTTAGCCTTTTCCGTAAGATTTTCCAAACCGTCGGCTGTGGTACGTTTAGCTCCCTGCTTGCTTTATTCGTCGACTGCCGCGGGCTACGCGTGAAACTTGCCCGCACGCGTTCAACCGTTTCTTCGCTCACTGCAGGCCGACCCGTTGATTTCCCCTTACAGAGGCATCCAGAAGCTTTAAACTGCGCATACCATCGCCGAATGGAGTCAACAGTTGGTGGATCTTTGTTGAACTTCGTCCTGAAGTGTCGTTGCACTGTTATGACTGACTGATGTGAGTGCATTTCAAGCACGACATACGCTTTCTCGGCTCCTGTCGCCATTTTGTCTCACTGCGCTCTCGAGCGGTCTGGCGGCAGAAACCTGAAGTGCGGCTTCAGCCGAACAAAACTTTATGAGTTTTTCTACGTATCTGTAGTGTGTCGTGACCATATGTCAATGAATGGAGCTACAGTGAATTTATGAAATCGCTTCAATCATTTGTAATAGCCCTGTGCTTAGGTTATTACGAGCATGAGGAACTCAACAAGGGATTATAGTGGTGCTCCAATAGAAACTCTTTTGTGGGAATGCTGTTCACACGTTTCCCCCTCAGATCTTGGCGCTTATCGCAGCTCTAGCCCAGACTTACCGTTGTTGTTGTTGTTGTTGCTGTGGTCTTCAGTCCGAAGTCTGGTTTGATGCATTTCATCACGCTATTCTATCCTGTGCAAGCATCTTCATCTCTGCTTAACTGTTGCAATCTAAATCCATTTGAACCTGGTTACTGTATTCCATCTCTTGGTCTCCCTCTGCATTTTTTAGAAGCTTCACATCCCTCCATTTCCAAATTCACGATTCCTTGTTGCCTCAGAATGTATAATGTTCGCTTATGTCTAGAAAAAACAGAACACCTTGAACAAGTAGAGGTAAGAAATTCATATTCACGGGACACGCACATGAATATGTTTTGTAGCAATTTTCAAGCATGTCGGCCCGCGGGTTCAAAGTCAACATCGATATTACGGTACACCACCTACTGGTAAAATGTGGCTGTTCTAGGAGCTTCAGTCTGGAACCGCGTGACCGCTACGGTCGCAGGTTCGAATCCTGCCTCGGGCATGGATGTGTGTGATGTCCTTAGGTTAGTTAGGTTTAAGTAGTTCTAAGTTCTAGGGGACTGATGACCTCAGAAGTTGAGTCCCATAGTGCTCGGAGCCATTTGAACCATTTTTTTGTGCCTGCTTCTCTCGTTGTCACTGTAAACCGAAGGTAATGGATCGGTGCGACTTGAGCAGACGTGCAAGATGCCTCGCACACGTATGCGTGAACCGTACCGTAAAATCAATGAGTCTGAAAGAGGGTGCATTATTGGCATGAGAGAATGCGATACCCCCATCCGAAAAATTGCTGCTCATGTGGGACGAAGTGTTTCGGCAATGTAACGGGTGTGTGCAGAAAGGTTAACGGAAGGCCGTAGTACACGACGACGAGATGGGTCAGGTCGCACCACCGAGATCAGCCCCCAATAAGATCGACATCTCATCTGAATGGTATTACAGGACAGATGGTTCAAATGGCTCTGAGCACTATGGGACTTAACATCTGAGGTCATCAGTCCCCTTGAACTTAGAACCAATTAAACCTAACTAACCTAAGGACATCACACACATCCAAGCCCGAGGCAGAATTCGAACCTGCGACCGTAGCGGTCGCGAGGTTCCAGACTGAAGCGCCTAGAACCGCTCGGCCACACCGGTTGGCTACAGGACAGATCTGCGTCCTCTTCGGCTCTGGCGCAACAGTGAAACAGTGTAGCAGACTGTACATTAGCAGGAGTGACAGTCCATCGCCGTTTTATTATGGCATGGGTTACGTGCACGTCGTCCACACTTCCCCACCCACCGTTGAAGAATGTGTAGGAACATGATAGATGGCAAATGTGTATGGAACGACGTAAATGGGGCAGGAATGGCATCATCCAATGTTTCCGGACGAATCCAGGTGCTGTCCGTTTGAAGTGATGGCCGCATTTTGGTTAGCCGAGACAGATGGAGCGACATCACAGTGTCTGCTCTCGCGCGATACATACAGCGCTAACTCGGGTTCTCATGGTGTGGGGTGCTATCGGGTACAACCGTTAATCACAGATGGTACGTGTCCAGGATACTGTGACCAGTGTGACCTACCTGAATGACATCCTGCGACCTGTAGCCATACCTTTCCTGCACACCACCCCAGACACCATTTTTCAGCAAGACAATGCTCGACCACATTTTGCTGCACGAACACGTGCCTTCTTGTTGTCACAGGATGTCAGCCTTTTGCCCTGGCGCGCCAGATCACCAGACTTGTCACCAACCGAAAATGTGTGGGATGTGGTGAAACGACGGGCACAGCGCTGTGACGCAATTACAACCACCATAGATGAAGTTTGCAACCAGGTCAGTGCAGCATGGATGGCTATGCCACAGGACGCAATTCGCGCCTTATACCAGTCGATGGCCTCACGCATGGAACAAATTATCATGGCCCATGGAAGACCTGCGCTTACTAGGCAACCGTAATTTTTTTTATTTTACATCACTTTAAAAGTATCAGTATCACTGATTTATTGCGTAAAGTGTAACATTCTCATTCGTGTGTCGTGTCGTCGAGGTAAGAATCATGTATTTCGTGACAATTATG
Source organism: Schistocerca serialis cubense (assembly GCF_023864345.2). Taxonomy (NCBI): domain Eukaryota; kingdom Metazoa; phylum Arthropoda; class Insecta; order Orthoptera; family Acrididae; genus Schistocerca; species Schistocerca serialis. Next base: position 789,507,614 of record NC_064639.1, on the reverse strand, counting down.
GAACCAACAAACGTGGACGTGATTCCACGATCATGCCAATAGAGAGAGCCTTACAATCTGTGTAACTAAACTTTGCGAGTGGGGATTATCGTTCGCACATCGTGTTGAGATGACAACAGCCAGCCGTTCCGCGAAACGGTTATGCGTGCAGTGGTAAAGATCACTGGAAGCATCGTTAGGATGAACTAATTTTAATTGAGGGAACTGTGTCGACTGTCAAAACTGTCTAAACAGTGATCTTGTGTGACTCGGTGCTAGTGATCGAACAGAGCAGCTAACCAGCACGAAAACAGGTTTCAGTGTACTGTAGGTAGACCACGCGGCTGAAGTACGGTGCTTACTAATTATAATATATGTCTGCTGTGTGATCAAACCAGTTGAAAACAGTGCAACCAACATTACGATGTTTTGCTGGCAGAATATATTTGGTTCTTTACCAGGTATTTGTGGTCCTGGTGGTGCACATAGTCCCTCAGCGAACAGCTAATAATAAACAATTTCAGAATCAATTCTTCTTGGAGAATCAAAAGATTAAGTGCCGAGGGGAAAAGTACTGTCAGTCTAACCACATGGTCCTAAAATATTTGAGTCCACCTGACTGTGTTGCATAACATCGTGCATTGTGTGCAACAGTTGTAGGTGACATTGTAACATAGATTAATGCCCCCGCTCCTCCCCCCCTCCCCCCCCCCCCCCCAGGACCGCTTACAACTCGATACCTTCTTTTAGTGAAGTTGTGCAATAAATTTAGTTTTTCTCCTGCTTTATTCAGTACCTCCTTATTAGTTATTCGATCTACCTCTCTACTACTCACCGTGTTTCAGCAGCACCACATTTCGAAAGTTTTTAGTATCCTTCCGTTTGACCTATTTATCGTCTAAGTTTCACTTCCGTATAAGAATATACTCCAGACAGTACCTTCAGGAAAGGCTTCCTAGCGTTTAAATCTATATTACATGTTAACAAATTCCTCTTTTCCAGAATGTTTTCTTGCTGTAGCCAGTTAAATTTTATATCTTCTCTGCTTCGGCCATCATGGGACATTTTGCTACGCAAATGGCAAACCTCATCTACTACTTTTAAAGTCTCATTTCACAGTCTAAATTCTTTCAGCAGTGCCTCGTTTAATTCGACTACATTCTATTACCACTGTTTTATTTTTGTGATGTTCATTTCATAAATTCCTTTCAAGACACCATCCCTTCCGTTCAGCTGATCTTCTATGTGCTTTGCTGTCGCTGGCAGGATTACTATATCATCAGAAAACCTAAACGTTTTTATTTCTTCTTCCTGAACTTTAATTCTCTTGCAAATTATTCCTTCGTTTCCGTTATTAATTGCTCAATGTACGGTTTGAATAACGTCGGATACAGCACTGCATACCTTCCATGTCCTTCGGTTCTTATAATTTCAATCTGATTTCAGTCCAAGTTGTAAATAACCTTTTTCTCGTTGTGTTTTATTCTTGCTACCTTCAGAATTTCAAATAGTGTACATCAATCAGCAGTGTCAGGAGCTTTCAAATGGCTCTAAGTACTATGGGACTTAACATCTGAGGTCATCAGTCCCCTAGACTTACGACCGCGCGGGATTAGCCGAGTGGTCTTAGGCGCTGCAGTCATGGACTGTGCGGCTAATCCTGGCGGAGTTTCGAGTCCTCCCTCGGGCATGGGTGTGTGTGTTTGTCCTTAGGATAATTTAGGTTAAGTTGTATGTAAGCTTAGGGACTGTTGACCTTAGCAATTAAGTCCCATAAGATTTCACGCACATTTTTTCCCCTAGACTTAGAACTACTTAAACCTAACTAACCTAAGGAGATCACTCACATCCATGCCGCAGGCAAGATTCGAACCTGCGACCGTAGCAGCAGCGTGGTTCCGGACGGAAGCGCCTACAGCCGCTCCGCGACAGCGGCCGGCGTCAGGAACTTTCCCTGTATCTATAAAAGCTATCTTCTAAGATACGGCGCAGGATCAGTATTGCATCGCGTGCTCCTACATTCCTTTGCAATCCGTATATCATCCCCAAGTTAAGTTTCTGTCTTTCCAATTTTTATCAGTATTTCCCAACCATGACTTATTACACTGATAGTTCACTCATATTCACACTTGTCATCATCTGCCCTCTTTGAAACTGGAAGAGATCTCAGTAATTTTGAGGAAATGTTTGCTACTTCAAGATCTCTGTTTCGACTTAGCTCATTCAGTGGTCTCTCAAATTCTTGGTGTAGTATCATATCTCCCATCTGATCATCTAATTCATCTTACCTTCGTAAAACATTGTCTTCGATTTCGTTTCTCTTGTACAACCTATTACACCGGTGTCCAAAATTAAAGCTCCAAACCACTATTTCCTCGTCCTTTGTCTAATTCACGATATAATCATACTGACAATTATCTTAGTTTCACAGATCTGAAAATTACCGAACAATCAGTTTAATAAGCCACAGCTGCAAAATACTAACGCGAATTCTTTAGAGACGAATGGAAACTCTAGTAGAAGCCGACCTCGAGGAAGATCAGTTTGGATTCCGTAGAAATATTGGAACACGTGAGGCAATACTGACCCTACGACTTATCTTAGAAGCTAGATTAAGGAAAGGCGAACCTACGTTTCTAGCATTTGTAGACTTAGAGAAAGCGTTTGACAATGATGACTGGAATACTCTCTTTCAAATTCTGAAGGTGGCAGGGGTAAAACACAGGGAGCGAAAGGCTATTTACAATTTGTACAGAAACCAGATGGCAGTTATAAGAATCGAGGGGCATGAAAGGGAAGCAGTGGTTGGGAAGGGAGTGAGACAGGGTTGTAGCCTCTCCCCGATGTTATTCAATCTGTATATTGAGCCAGTAGTGAAGGAAACAAAAGAACAATTCGGAATAGGTATTAAAATCCATGGAAAAGAAACAAAAACTTTGAAATTCGCCGATGACATTGTAATTCTGTCAGAGACAGCAAAGGACCTGGAAGAGCAGTTGAACAGAATGGACAGTGTCTTGAAAGGAGGATATAAGATGAGCATCAACAAAATCAAAACGAGGATAATGGAATGTAGTCGAATTAAATCGGAATTAGATTAGGAAATGAGACACTTAAATCAGTAAAGGAGTGTTGCTATTTGGAGAGCAAAATAACTGTTGATGGTCGAAGTAGAGAGGATATAAAATGTAGACTGGCAATGGCAAGGAAAGCGTATCTGAAGAAGAGAAATTTGTTAACATCTAGTATAGATTTAGGTGTCAGGAAGTCGTTTCTGAAAGTATTTGTATGGAGTGTAGCCATGTATGGAAGTGAAACATGGACGATAAATAATTTGGACAATAAGAGAATAGAAGCTCTCGAAATGTGGTACCACAGAAATTAGATGAGTAGATCACATAACTAATGAGGAGGTATTGAATAGAATCGGAGAGAAGAGAAATTAGTGGCACAACTTGACTAGAAGAAGGGATCGGTTGGTAGGGCATATTCTGAGGCATTAAGGGATCACCGATTTAGTATTGGAGGGCATCGTGGAGTGTAAAAATCGTAGAGGGAGACCAAGAGATGAATACACTAAACAGATTCAGAAGGATGTAGGTTGCAGTAGGTACTGGGAGATGAAGAAGCTTGCACAGGATAGAGTAGCATGGAGAGCTGCATCAAACCGTTCTCTGGACGGAAGACCACAACAACAACAACAATCATACTGACTGTTAGGTGTCCGCAAGGTCGTGTTCTGCAAGCCAGATGGCATTCAGGTCAACGGACAACCACGCCAGCGACTTCAGGGCACGCATCAAACTGGGTAGTCTCACATCCACAGTCGCTGTGTCATAGGCGGTGCAGTGTGGCACAGAAAAGACGGCTCTCTGCGGTGGAGGGCCATACGAAGAAAGGAAACAGGACAGTTGCAAACTGATGTGACCCGATGGCTTAATGTGAATCGTTCTGTTGTTTCTCTGATGTTGTGATAGTTGATAGAGACCGAAACTGTATCCTGAAGACCAGGGCAGGGCCGATCACGTGTGACGTCAGAAAGAAAGGACCGTTATTTGCTGTAAGGATATGACGGTACCGCCTTAGCACTGCACGTCAACTGGCATCTGACCTCGCAGCTTCCACAGGTGGTGTCGTTTCGAAGCAAACGGTGCACAGAAGGCTTCAGCAGAGTGGCATTTATTGTCGGAGACCTGCTGTATGTTTATCTCTAACACGTCTTCACAGAAAGGAACGTCTAGAGAGGAGTCGTCAACATGCCACCTGGACGGTCGAACGGTGGGATAACGTTCTTTTCACAGATGAGTCCCGATTCGGTTTGGAGAGTGGTTATTGACGGATTCGCATCTGGAGGGAACGTGGAACACGATTTCGGTACCCAAGCACTGTGGAAAGAGACCAATATTGTGGAGGATCCCTCATGGTTGGGCAGGGATTATGTTGACCACTTCATGAAATTGTGTTGGTGAATCGGCAAAGTTTAACTGCTGTTGGGAATCATGACGAGATCTTGAGAACTAATGTGTGGTTGTTGTGAGGTGCTGTGGGCCCGGACTCCTTACTGATGGACGATTGGACGATAATGCTCGACCTCACAGAGAACGGGTGGTTGATGTTTTCTTGGAAACGGAAGATATTGCAAGCATGCCGTGGCTTCTTCACTCTCCCGATTTGAATACCGTAGAGCATATCTGGGATGCACTAGGGAGGCGGGTTGCATCACCTCAGCGTCCACCAATCACGCTTAAAGACTTGTGAGCAGCTCTGCAGGAAGAACCCATTCTTGTAAGGCCTGCATTGCAGCCAGAGAAGGTCATATCCCACACCGAACACATTAACCAATGGTCGGAACGTGTGTGCAAATCCACTTGTTTACGTTCTGTATTCCTTACATTGTTTCTACTTTATTATCCCCTGTTTATACAGTTTTGTGGCAAAATAAACGCAACCTTGCAAAATTTCCGTTTATTGCTATAATTTTGGACTCCAGTTTATATATTACTTTCAACTTTCAGCTTTCCCTTCGTTGTTTCTCGTCCTATCTACGTTTCTCCGAGCCACATAAGCTTCCACCACCTTGCACTTCTCCTCTGGTCCTTCGTACATAACCATTTTGCCCTTTTTACATACCTCATTTTTGTACGTCTGTATTCTCTTTCGCCTGCTGTATTCTCTATCGCCTGCTGCAATTGCTGCATTATATATATAGGTTGAGGAATAATATGGTGGAAAAAACCAATCTACTTTCAGAAAAGAAAGTGTTGCATTACTTTTTGAACGCCCCTCGAATAATCAGTCTGAAACGTTCCAGTATCCCCCCAGGTCTCTTCCACGTACACAGTCTTTTTTCACTATTTTTTAACCCTTTATTAGCGAGCTTAAACAACGTTCTGTGCAAAATCCTACCACTCAGCTTCCTTCTTTATTCCATTCCCGCAGTCCATGTTCTACTGCTATTCTCCCTTCTCTCCCTTTTCCCACTATCGAATTTCAGTCCACTATCATTGGCATATAAACGCGTTCTACCATGGTGAGTGTTGGTTTCGTATCTACCTTGGCTCCGATAACGTGTTCACTTTGTTGTTCATAGCAGTATACTCGCGTTCCCATTTCTTTATTCACTATTAGACCTAATACTGCATTACCCCTATTTTTTTAGTATTCATAAGCCTGTACTCAGCTGACTAGTAGTCCTATTCCTACGGCACTTCCATCTGTTCAGTCTCCTTTTAAATTCTCTTAAGTGCCTACCCGATTAAGGAAACTAACATTCCACGCTCAGACCCGTAGAATGTCAGACCCTTACTCTCAAACATCCAAGACCCCACGTTTCAAAGGAGTCAAGGAAAGTACTACGTCCTGCAACGTACCCGACGCTAGCTTTCATGACGCTAAAAGCAGAGAACAAGGGTCTCGTGTGGAAAGCTACCAACAGTACCTCTTCTCATGTACCGTCCGTAAATAGAACAAGAGGGAGAGGAGGGGAGGCGAGATCAGTACACTAGTACACGAGAAAACTAAACAATAAAATAATGGTAAGCTGCAATAAACATCATAAACACGATGATAGGCATGCGTTCAAAGTGAAGAGGAAACCAACAGCAACGGATGATACTTAATAACTCTTGACATTCATACACTCATGCTCATAAATTAAGGATAATTGCAGAATGTGGTGCCACACAACGTGGCACTACACAAAACTGGCGCCAGTAGCATAGGCACATAGGGAACACACACGACACAGATCTGTAAGTCCACGGCATTGGTGATAAATTGAGAAAACCGTCCCGAAACACATGTGCTACAAAACGCCACTGTTTCCTGCGCATGTACCCCGACATCAATATGGGATATGATAACCATGCACACGTACACAGGCCGCACAACGGGTTAGCCTACTCTGGATCAGGTGGTCGAGCAGCTGCTGGGATATAGCCTCCCATTCTTGCACCAGTGCCTGTCGGAGCTCCTGAAGTGTCGTAGGGATTTGAAGACGTGCAGCGATGCGTCGACCGAGAGCATCCCGTACATGCTCGATGGCACTTACGTCTGGAAAACAAGCAGGCCACTCCATTCACCTGGTATCTTCTGTTTCAATGTACTCCTCCACGATGGCAGCTCGATGGGGCCGTGCGTTATCATCCATCAGGAGGAAGGTGGAACCCACTGCACTCCTGAAAAGGCGGACATACTGGTGCAAAATGACGTCCCGGTACACCTGACCTGTTACTGTTCCTCTCTCAAAGACATAGAGGGGTGTACGTGCACCAATCATAGCCCCAACCCACACCATCAAACCACGACCTCCGTGCAGATCCCTTTCAAGGACATTAACGGTTTGGTATCCGGTTCCTGGTTCACGCCAGATGAAAACCCGGCGAGAATCACTGTTCGGACAATACCTGGACTTGTCCGTGAACATAACCTGGGACCACTGTTCCAATGACAATGTACTGTGTTCTTGACACCAGGCTTTACGAGCTCTCCTGTGACCAGGGGTCAGTGGAATGCACCTTGCAGGTCTCCGGGAGAATAAACTATGTCGTCTGTAGACCGTGTGTCTGGAGACAACTGTTCCAGTGGCTGCGGTAAGGTCCCGAGCAAGGCTACCTGCAGTACTCCGTGGCCGTCTGCGGACACTGATGGTGAGATATCGGTCTTCTTGTGGTGTTGTACACTGTGGACGTCCCGTACTGTAGCGCCTGGACACGTTTCCTGTCTGCTGGAATCGTTGCCATAATCTTGTGACCACACTGTGTGGCACATGGAGGGCCCATGCTACGACCTGCTGTGTTTGACGAGCCTCCAGTCGCCCTAGTTTTCTACCCTCATAACGTCATCAATATACGTTCTTTGAGCCCTTTTCAATACACAGTCTCCACTAGCATGTCTGAAAACTTCTGCACAGTAACTCGCTGCACCGTACTCTGACATGAACCAACACACCTCTGCGTATGTGGACTGCTGCCAGTGCCACCGCATGGTCATACCCCGAGGTGATTTAAACCCGCAAACCGCCCACCGGAGCGTTGTTTCACCATGTATCAGCATTATTCTTACTTTATGAGCATGAGTGTATATATAGCCTTTAATGACTCATGAGTCAGCAGGGTTTAATTACTGAGCTGAATATTATAAGACAGCTAGCCAGAGCTAACGGTAATCATGAAAACAAAGTGAATAAATTAATACATAAGAATATCATACGTATGAATATAATAATTATACAGAAATAAGTTATTTCATAATGTAAAAGGCTAATGCTAATGGTTCGCTCGTTTCTCACGCCCAGTCACTGTATAAACTGCACAAACTGTACACGCATTGTGCCATTTTTTGTAACGCAACTTCCCATTTCCTAGCCATTGAGTCATTATCCTTCCATAACGAATTAAATGTTGAGCTGAGAAAGAAGGTACGGTGTTAGTATTATACATCATGTAATATATGTAGTAAGTTTTTTCGGTAAAAAAAAGAAGGAAAAAATGTAGTGTGAAAGTGCTATGTGCAATTATATATGTTTTATTGTTGTTATTAATATATATTTGGGTTACATTTTCAACAAACCTCTATTTCGTGTTATCTAAGTTGTTCTTCAGTGTATAGGATGTATTGCTCAACAGGTATTTTCTAAGTGTCTTTTTAAACATATTTAATTTTAGTAATTTGTTTGAGCTCCTTTGACAGTTTACTATAGTTTTATATCTTCGTCGAAAATGATGTTTCAGTTTTATGTTTATTTTCTCTTGGTAAATATAAGTTCAGTCTAGATTTTGTTCCATGGTCATGGACAGAGCTGTTTGAGCAATAATTATCATCTTATTTTTGATGTGTACTTCTGATTGGTAAATGCACTCACACGCTGCAATTAAAATCCCCAATTTTTTTGAACAATTCTCAATGAGCTCGACTGCAATTTTTGTTATTATACTTAACGCCCATTTCTGTACTCTGAAAACTGTCTTCACATTTCGGGAATTTGATCCCCAAAGACACACCGATGACGAGACTGCTGTGCCGTGTTAGTTAGAGAGACCAGACAACTAAGGTCATCAGTCTTCTGTTCACCCCCCCCCCTCCTCAACGACGGAAGCAGTGTACCCAATCTGTCTGTGCATAGAGTAAGTTCTGTTTGAAGTTTGAGAAAGTGTTCTAAATGTTGGTGTAGCACGTATCTGAGATCTGAGACGGAACATGTGAACCAGCCGGGCATTCGCCCAGTGGGTGGTGGGAAACTACCTAAAATCCTCATCCAGGCTGACAAACACATCGACTGCTCGTCGTTAATCCGCCGCATTAATCCAATATTCGCTCCGGGGCCATCGTATCACCCCATCCTGGGAGGGGTGGAATTAACGTGCACGGCTACCCGGACGGGTATGACAAGGATCTAAGGGCATAATTTACTGATGAAATTTTGTTTGCAAGTATCTCTGCGTGTTCGCACTACATTTAATTTAACAGCGTTATGTTCCCTCTTCAGACTGAAATGCATGGAATTATTTTCCTCTATGTTCAGTGACGCTTTATTGCTTATTGGCCAACTGACACCTTTTTTGGGGGTTTCATTTGTTACGCTTGCAAGTAGTTCTCCTGTTTCCTCAGTGACTATATAACATAGCTGTCATCAGCAAAAAGAATTTTTCCCCACGACTAATGCTGCTGGGAAAGTCATTGACGTATATAGGAACAGTATTGGTTGTAATATGCTACTTTGAGGAACACCTATATTAATGTGATTGACCAAAATTAACGCTGACAGGTACTGTGAGACTCTGAAAAAACTCAAACGGGCAATTCAGAACCGGAGAAGAGGAATTTGAGCAAGGGCGTACACATTCTCCATGACAACGCTCGGCCACACATCACTTGGCAAACCGTTGCTCTCCTGCAACAGTTTCAGTGGAACATAATCACCCACCCACCCTATTGTCGTGACTTTGCGGCGCCCAGTTCCCTAGATTAACAGAACATGTGGCCGGAAAGCGATTCAGCTCCGACGACGAGGTGAAAGAAGAGGTTCATAACTTTCTGAACAGCGTGGCGGCGAGCTGGTATGACATGGGCATACAAAAACTGACACAGCGTCTACAAAAATGCATCGACAGAAATGTTGATTATGTCGAAAAATAGCTAAATGTTCAAGCTGTAAACTGATGTAAACCATTGTACAAATAAGCAGGTATATGTACCTACAAAAAAATAGGAGACCTTACTTTTGGGATTGCCCTCGTAATTACAGCAATACTATTAACCTTCTGTGCCTGTCGAGATTCGAATTCCTGACCATTCCCATAGTTGTGTGATCTGTCTTCTGACATTAATGAAACAATCTTTGATATCTCGATTGTGGACACAACGGCCAAGTCGCGCTACGTATGTGTTTGTGCCCGCGTGCTTCTTTCCTGGAAGTATACGGCCCGTGCAAGCGAATAGCTGTTGCCGTGACACTGCCTATATTCAAGGACTGCATACCCCTATTAATTTTAGTTTGTTTTACCCACTCAACAAATAGTGTTGAAGTACATTTTAGGAAGACAAGGTTACAAGGGACGTGTCTATGAAAATATATTATTTCTAGTTATGTTTATATGACGGTGATGGGTTCGAGAGGTGTGCATAACAACATTCCACAATGAACCTATTTTTTATTAAAGGCGCAAAAACTGAATATACAAACAAGATACGAGCCAAAGAATTTCAATTTTACAATAAGCATATTCAATTACCCTAAAAATCTGTAACCGTTTAAAAGAATGCAAGTAGCATCCCTTAGACACTGGATTGGAACTTAAATAGTGGCAACTATTTATTCACAACTGATACAAAAGAGTTACATGTTTGCACCTGTTACAATCCTTCAAAGTAGTCACCAGCGTTGTGCAGAACTCGTTGCCAGCGATGTGGAAGGCGTAGTATACCGTTAGGACAGAGAATCTTAGAAGCAAATGACAGTGCTGACTATTCTTAAATTAACGCACAGTGCTGACTATCCAACAGGCAACACAAGGTAACACAATTCCCTTAACATCAACTAATGATAGATGACCACATTTCGTCATTTGCACATTCACTTTGTGTAATTAAACTCCGGGGTCAGTAATCCAGTGCAGCTTAGCTTGGCATTATACAACTTCCCAACAAGCCAAACCTTGCACATCGACGAGAGAAACAGAGCAGGCTATAGTTCCGACATCATACCCTGGATAAACGATATCCAGCTCGCGTCAGGTTGACACACACAGCAAGACGTGTCCACGCAGTCCAAGTTGTTTCTGCCGTGTTCACTTGCTGGCCGCCACATAGGAAATGAGTCCACACGAGAAGGCAGCAGTGCCGAAGCGTCCACGGAGAGCCCTCTTGAAAGGCGTGGCCGACGAAACACTTCCATCGATGCGGTTGGGTGGGCGTTCAAATCTGTTCTCATTCGTGATGGAGATGAACAGTCACAGTTTATATTTTTATTACTATTATAAGATTCTTGTAAAACAGATATGATGATGAAAGTTTCATCCTTCTAAAAGCGTCAGTTTTAGTGACTTTGAATAATGAAAGGTGACTGGGCCTCTATTTTAACACTGATTTTAACAACCGCGACCTCGTATCCGTCATGGATTAAGTGGAAGTGACTTTTAGTTAACGATAATTTCCTCTTGTTGCAAAATTTCAATAATTTCCTATTATCGCTATTCGTCATACGGGCGATCAAGTTCTGTCTCGCCCTATCATTCATTCATGCTACTGCAATGTGTCTGGGATTTTGCAGCTTCTAGTGGTAGACAAATACGAGTAAAAATGGTCTTATAGCGGTATTCAAAGACCATTACTGAAGTGATCATGATAAGTTACGTAGCATAAAAATCCGTCAGGTTGTTGCGGACCATCAACTTAACTTCAAGTACTGCGTGAATTAGGAAAAAAATGTTACGAAAGTTTCCCCAAGAACTAGGAATATGTACATACCTTAAGACATATTAACTTAGCGCTGTCTTGGCCTCGTATTACCCACGCGTTCAGCGCTAGGTGCCACGTTTTCTACTCTTCATGAATATCGCGAATTAATATGCATGCAGCACAGTCACCTAAGCAACTTAATACTCTTTGCTCGCACACGGCGACACAAACCCTATTAATCTCAGATCGCTACTGCTCCAGGAGTAAGTAATATTACTTCATTTGTACGTCTCTATCTTGCTGCCTTAGCACGCAACGTTCCACATATTCCAGGCTACAAATGTCAAGTAGCTTTTGTATTACGTATAAGTTTCTATGAAGAATTCACCTTCACACATTAATTACGCTTCCATATACAGTCCAAAATGGGAAAAAGAGGTGATTGCCTACCATGAACGAAATGTTGGGACAGCATTAAACTGACGTCATACATTGTTTGTATAAAAGAACCCAAGTGATTAATGCTTCGGAAAAAGGACTATATTGTTTTTAAAGACCTAGTATGTGCGCTGGGAAGAAATGGGATTTGGTTACGTTGAGGTGCCAAAAGTCATGGGATACTCCTAATACCGTGACTGACCTCCTTTTGCCCGCCATAGTTCAGCAACTCGACGTGGAATGGACTCAAAAAATCGTTGGAGGTCCCTGCAGAAATATATAGCCATGTTGCCTCTACAGCCGTCCATAATTGCGAAAGTGTTGCAGGCGCAGAATTTTGCGCGCGAACTGATCTCTCGAGTACGTCCAATAAATGTTAGGTGGCATTCATGTTGGGCGATCTGGGTGGTCAAATCATTCGCTCGAATTGTCCAGAATGTTCTTCAAATCAAACAACTGGGGCCAGGTGACATGGCGAATTATCATCCATAAAAATTTCATTTTGGTCGGGAACATGAAATGTATCTTTGGCTGCAAGTAGTCTCCATGTAGCCGAATCTAGCCATTTCCAGTCAATGATCGGTTCAGTTGGACCAGATGACCCAGTCCATTCCGTGTAAACACACCCCACACCAGTAATAGAACAAAGTATGTACTATTACACTCTCCATTGTTGCCAAATTTATGCAAGATAGCGGATCCAAGATGGCGGCGATAGATATGGCAACATTGCAATGACGTCATAGCGGGAAGTTCAAATTTTGGCGGGAAAATAGGTCAACTGGGCTACCTCCACTAAACAAACCGCCCCCTCCACCCTCCCCCAGAAAATGGTGGGAAGTTCAGATTCGAGCAGGATAATGCAACACACCATGGTTACCTCCACTAACCTAAGTAAATGGCGGGAAAATAGGTCACTTGGGCTACCTCCCCTAACCTGTCATCTGGCTGCCACCTCTTACTAGGAACTGACTAGTAAATGACTCAGCCTGTGGTGGGCTGCTGGATAGGATGGACATAAGTCTTTATTTTGCATGAAGTGTTTATTAATCAATTTGTCTTGTCAGTGTCTTCACCGTGAGGTCTGGAGTCCAACTTATCTAGTACACAGTACCACCACCAGAGGGTACTGTTGTCCCTTCTGTGACGTAATCCAGGATGGTGGTCTGTGGGAAAAGTGGTGGGAGAGGGTCTCAGCCTGTTCTGGGCAGCTGGAGAGAAAAAGGATTGTACTTTATTTATTTAGGAACAATTTATTTAGGGATGGATTTCACGTAGTTTATTTTTTACACTGATACGAAACACCCTGGTGTACTTGGGATCTCGTTTTGTATTATCGCAAAATGGGGGAGATAGTGTCACAGACATGATACGTGAATTGGAGTGGCAATCATTAAAACAATATACTTATGAAATTTCAATCACCAGTTTTCTCCTCCAATTGCGAAAACATTTTGTTGGCACCCACCTACATAGGGAGAAATGATCATCGCGATAAAATAAGAGGAATCAGGGCTATTACAGAAAAATTTAAGTGCTAGTTTTTCCCGCGTGACATTCGAGAGCGGAATGGAAGAGAGACAGCTTGAAGGTGGTTCATTGAACCCTCTGCCAGGCACTTTATTGTGAATGGCAGAGTAATCACGTAGATGTAGATGTAGAAATAGTCCGAGGACCTGAAAACTACTCGTAAATCACCAAAATAATGAAGTACAGTGATGTACAGACACGGAAACAGCTGGTATAAATTATCGAAATAATGTACAGAACACCCTACAGACCTGCAAACGACTCGTAGATCGCCGAAATATTCCATGTAAAACACTTTGCAGACACGCTTGTTAATTGTAAACTGTCGAAATAATGCACCGCATAGCCTATAGACCTGCAAACTACCCATAAATCACCGAAATAATGCAGTACACTGATGTACAGACACAATAACAACTCGTAAACTGTCGAAATAATGCATTGCACAGCCTGCACACCAGCTCACAAAATAATGCAACAGATACGAAAACAACTCGTAAATAGTCAAAAAATAATGCATATGTAACGCTATGCAAACGCTCACAACGCTTAAACAGCCGAAAATGACGCAGTGCACAAACACTCATTGCACGTAACATCACTTTAGAGCTATAGTCAGCTGCTATGTATCAGCAAACTACCCCCGTACAGAACTTAAAGGCGCGCACGCCAAACGGCGCGCTCCGCCTGTCCCAAACGCGATACGCCTCTGGCCCGTGTGCACATATTTACCACTACCACTGCGATACCTCTCTACCTGTGGATATTGACATCACAGGTGCTGCTATAAAAATCTCTTCCATTGCTTCCTAGAATAGCACAGGGTGCATTGTTCCTAGAGATCCGAACAGGGCATGTATGCTGCATCTAGCCGTGCATGCTTGTTTACCTGCCCTGCATGGTTGATGCACCACCACGAAATATTCGCGCTGCCACCAGGACCTGTTTATGAATATAGCCCTGAATAACACTGACTGCATTCTACCCAATGGAACATCACATGTTCCCTTACTGGAAATAGTGATGTCCTGCTCTCACATACATCTCAGAAGCTTTAAAAGTTCTCACTGCCAAAAGCCTTCATTATGTCGGTGCACTCTCACGAAAACACCGTTAATCATAAAAGCATTCTTGCTGTCTGGAAAGACAACAAAGTCTAAGCACAGAAAGGGGTGGGAGCGAGGGGAATCAGAACAATTACACAAACATAATTCGAAGCACTGTCCTACAGAATAGAAAAATTGCGTGAATGTTCGGTATCCTATAGCTACTGGTCTGGAGATGTCCTAATGCCACTGTGGCAGATGAGTGGAGGGATCCCCGAAACAGATGGATGGTCTGCTTCAACTTTCTTTGAACACTTGCTCTCTCAGAACTTTCCATAGATACCTTACCTCCATCTTGCTCAAATCAGTTTGTAGACGCTCCTATGCCCCAGCACGAAGGGTGTCTTGTGAATGAATGGAGTATTCTGATTTTATGTTACTGAATTTACCCTCCAAATTACAGATGCTGTCGGTGTGGAAGCACTGTCTGCCTTTTTTTTTTTCTTTCTTCTGACGAGACTTTCAGTAGCATAACTATTTTGTACAGACCACCATATTGTACTGACAATTAAACACTGAAAAGTGGCCTAAAGATTGTGAAATACAGGAAGACCCTTACTCAGTTACACCGCTCTGCCACTGAGGACGGAAACCTGAACCTTAGAGTGTGAAACCGATCTCTAACCCAACAATATATCACCATGTACCGTGTTGGTGTAGTAAACACACAATTGGTATCCTACACCATACAATATCGCCCCTTTGCATCATGCATAAAGCTATCGACTGCCAGACACACGTACATACACCACAAAGACAGACAGCATAAGCACATTCACTGTAGGCACACTCCTCACTACACTAGCAGACGGAAGTCACCCTCAGAACTGTTGTACAAAAGCTGGGTCGGTTCCTCTCGGCACAAAGACATCACCGTTTTTAGTCCCAACCTGCTTGCTTGCTTGCTTTCTACACCAATCTCCAGACCTTAGGATTACAAGAACACAAGTATTTTCACATGGTTTGCCTGAACATTATACCATTTACGCGGTACTTCTCGATATCAAGCACATAGCAATATCGCTTGCGTAGCAGTACCACTCGCGCAACACTATTCCGAAGATATAGACTGGAAATTATTTCTCCAGAAATCTAAAACTTTAGCGAGGAGGAGTATGCTATAAACCACTGAGTAACTAGAAACTTATCCCGTCTGTAAAGACCTTTACGTGAGAACTCGAAAAAAATATAGAGGTAACTGATATTTCCACTTGCGAATTCCGATGTCGGTGATGCAACACATTCCAAATCATCCCAATAATTTAGAAAGTCAACTAAGGTGTTTTTCATGTCTAGAGAACCAGCAGACATGTCTTCCACCTGTCTTTCACCTGCTAGATGCACACATCGCAATCGATGTTTCCTCAACTAAATAAAGGGGCGAAATGTGCAGAAGCAGTCAACTGGACAATTTACGTGGGAAAGAATAATGGTCCAGCACAAACACACGTCCATATTGAATCTTCTCAAATTTCCACGCGATCACGAAAGCTGTCCAACACGTACTAAGTATTAGTTCGCTATTCGGCCGTCTAGAGGATGACACGGTTAAGTCAGCTACATTCCTACACCCCAACAGGTCTCTCCATTCAGACAGCTCCTACCGTTAGCCGGAAACGTGAATCATTCCGGCCACAGGTCACCGGCGCTGCACGCCAAGCACGCATAAGCAGTCTCGTCCTAGGAAAACCGGCCACATATACAGGGTTTTACAAAAAGGTACGGCCAAACTTTCAGGAAACATTCCTCAGACACAAAGAAAGAAAATATGTTATGTGGACATGTGTCCGGAAACGCTTACTTTGCATATTAGAGCTCATTTTATTACCTCTCTTCAAATCACATTAATCATGGAATGGAAACACGCAGTAACAGAACGTACCAGCGTGACTTCAAACACTTTGTTACAGGAAATGTTCAAAATGTACTCCGTTAGCGAGGATACATGCATCCACCCTCCGTCGCATGGAATTCCTGATGTGCTGATGAAGCCCTGGAGAATGGCGTATTGTATCACAGCTGTCCACAATACGAGCACTAAGAGTCTCTACATTTGGTACCGGGGCTGCGTAGACAAGAGCTTTCAAATGCCCCCATAAATGAAAGTCAAGAGGGTTGAGGTCAGGAGAGCGTGGAGGCCATGGAATTGGTCCGCCTCTACCAATCCATCGGTCACCGAATCTGTTGTTGAGAAGCGTACGAATACTTAGACTGAAACGTGCAGGAGCTTCATCGTGCATGAACCACATGTTGTGTCGTACTTGTAAAGGCACATGTTCTAGCACCACAGGTAGAGTATCCCGTATGAAATCATAACGTGCTCCATTGAGCGTAGGTGGAAGAAACTAAAATGAGCTCTAACATGGAAATTAAGTGTTTCCGGACACATGTCAACATAACATCTTTTCTTTATTTGTGTGTGAGGAATGTTTCCTGAAAGTTTGGCCGTACCTTTTTGTAACACCCTGTATATTTTATCCCTGTACTTACAATTAAATATTACGATCGCGGTCTCAATTGGCTGACATTCGACAATGAGCGAAGTATTGGAAATACACCCTGCTGATGGCTATGCCTCTGGAAACAGAAATATCACTACCATTCTTGTAACTTGACATACTCTTTCCTTTGATGTCACAGTATTCTATGTCAAATCCATACCTTCCTTACGACTGGACATAATTTCCTTTGCACTTGTCAGAACACAAACACATACTTCATAAGCCTGATGCTCAAGGCGAACCTATCAAATATAATACACTGCCAATAACTGATTGCTGGCGATACGAAATAATACTGAGAGAAAATCAGCGATGGGTGGACAGCTCTCGTAAGTTTTTTCTGCGAGTGTGACCACTGTGTCTTAGAAAGAGAGACGTAACCGCCTTACAAACCGACAAACCTCAAAAAAAAAAAAAAAAAACGATCGCAACGACCATATAACTATCACGAGCAGTCTTGATTCTACAGGTACATACAAGTATCCGTGTTAAAATCTGTACCAGCTTTATAAATCGACTTATGGCATTACCTCCAAATTAATTGGTTTTTCCAAACAAATACCTCAACACTGAATATAGACGATGATCGCTGGAGTGTATATTACCAGGCCAACAGTGCAGTTACACGTAGCCCACGATGCAACCTCATGATAAAATCAGGAAATTTTGAAAGTGATACAACTAAGGAAAGTGGTATGAAACCAGTGCAACTCCCTCATGCAGTCACTAGATATTTCTCCAGTATTTGTACTGTATTCTCTCTCGATGCCATGTCAGAGGTTCTGCGATATATCCAGTGGGTTACAGGCGAAGGCTGCTTGAAAAGGATCACAAACTGTAGATGGTCTGCTGATTGAGGTCGTAAGAAATGTACACAGGCTTTTGAGATCTCTAGTGTTACACTCTCCGGTAGAAATGCTGTCTGGGATTAGGTATCAAGTCTTTCCATTCAACGACATACCTGCATTGGATCCAGTGGAGAAGTCCTTTAATGATTACTGTCACTAGCGAATCTGGCACTCATGTATCATGAAACGAGTAACGTTTTTCGAACCTATCAGCTACAGTAAAATTTTAGATAGTCCCTATGCCTCCTACAATTGCTACCGTTTCTGCAGCTTTGCGTATGTGATTGTTCCCATTTAAGTCAGAGCTGAGCAGAACTCAGAGAGAGCTTATCCACAACTTTCTGCAACCCGTGTAGGAAACAGAGTGACCTGAGTTAGTGTGACAGGGCCATGTTTCCACCATTCGGTGGATATGGGAGCATGTTGTCATAGCTCTGCCAACAGTGTTCAATGTGTAAGGTCAGCGCCAAACGAAGTCTGCTCCTGCAGCACGAGGTAGTATAAAAGACACTATGGGAATTGGAGGAAGGACAAGGATTTTCCTACTGCATTGTGGTATGCCCCCAAACTACATACCACTACTGCTGTATGAAGCAGATCCGCGTCCCTCGGGGCCAATTCATGTCTATCGGCCCAACAAGCTATCTTCGTTATTCTGTACCATCCAGCAGAGAAAACTTACGAACTATAAAAGTTACACTAACTTCATCCAATAGAGAACTCAATAAGATTTTTACTGCATCTCTCTCCTCCCATACATCAAAAACAAATACCGTCTGCATGCCGGACCCGAGCACATTTGACGATCCTATTAAATATACAACTATTGATCCATTGCACAGATCATTGTACAGTTGCATCGCCTGTGCTGTAGGAGGATGTCTGTATCGCACAAACTATACTAAAAGTCGAAGAGACACTTTGTAGACTGCCATACATTTTGTTTTTTCCACCGCGACTTCGAGATCCATGTCAGGTTCTAAACTGACATTAACACATTCTGATCCATTGCTTCTCACAGAAAACTATATGTCAGATGGTATAAGTCATGTTGTTACTGCTGATACCATAACACACCACACACATTGGATGATTTTAAATAAAAGACAGTTACAACATAAGGAAACTGGAAGGGTTTGGCGGCGCTGTGGAGATTTTCCAAACTGCTGTCCAAAGGTGACTGACGGCCTCTACATTTAAACTCATCAGTCACAGTGACAGAATAGCTGATGGCTCTGCATTCCATTTCGACTGATTCCTCATACTGCAATCATGTACACAATCACTGTTTTGGTGCTAGCCATCCCCAGAAGGTTTGCCCCTCCACCAAAACTCTTTCTCAAATTCACACAAGCGATGTCAGTCAATCATTATGTGATAACCAACAGCATACCAGTGGACGGATAGGATGGAAAAGATACCATCGATGTACTGTAATAATAAGCATCACAGTTAATAGTGTGAACAATTTGAGCAATTTTACAGTAATTTCAACACTGACCAATGATGTGACAGCATGTTTTCCAATTTCATTATCATAGCTCAACCGCCCCTTCTCTACTTTGCGAGTATCATTGCGAATGTAGATAGGTGACTGTGTAGTACGTCCATTCATTGTTAATTCTCGAACACTTACATCCACAAAGTGTACCAGAGAGTGCTCTACATATTTCTAGCACCTCGAGCATAATGCTTAATTTACAATCTATCTCTATGTGTACGGGAGTCACAGAGCATTCTCACAGTCTTAGGATAAAGTTAGAGACTGAAAGACTCCCTTGCACTGTCTTTGACCAACCCGCCCTGCAGCACTGTTACCAATTTAATCTGCAGCTGACCAGAAGTAGACCGCTACATTCTACGTTTTGTGAATGAATATAGCTTGCCGAGTCCTCACCTATCCAAGTGCACATGATTTCGCCAGATGCGCCCATGTGGCGGAGATTAGCACTCCTTATCGATGTATAGTAACAGATTTGAAAGTGTTGTGTTGTAATAGCAGACGGTTAAGAAGAACAAGAAATGGTTGATTTTTATGCATGATGGAGTTCCAGATGGATGGAGTTCGCACATTTTATCTGAATCAACTACGCTATCAACTTTAAAGTATTGTTCTAGTGTCTGGGATCAGTGCCAAGAGGGTGTTGGTAAGAGAGAACATAAAAACACACACTCCTAAGGCTTCAGAATTCTGCGCTTAGAACAGGCTATAATGTTAGATTCCTTGAGTTTCTGACTTATCAGTAGTGTGGAATGCAGCACTGTTAATATTCCAATGTAAGAAACTCTAAATTGAACAAACTACTTCCTTAAAACAGCGGCTCTGTGTGCTACATGCGCAATATAACTTTCCAGAGATGTATAGTGGCCACTGTTCACATCCGATTACGATTCAGAAATTGCACTATGAACACATCAGTCCTATATGAAATTATTGTTAGTTACAGAGAATACCTCTTACAAGGAAACAGATAAACGCATAGCAGCAGCGTCCGAAATGTGAAATTACAAGTCATGCCGCCACTAACTCTGTAAACAGCACATCTGTCAAGCATATGTATACACGGGGATTGCTGTGTCTCACAAACACCTATCGCTAATTTAGTTATGAAAGTGAAGTATAGATTTTACACCCAAGATGCAACAGGGGAATGAAGTACATCACATAAATCTTCGTTCATTGAGAAGAATATGTCACGTTTCATCTAATATGAGATGGAAGTCCTCTGATGACCAAGAGGTTTACTGTTAACGATCGCAAATAGACACTGCTCCAAGACCCAAACAGAACACGCAGTTGTATACGAGTCAAACGCAGGCTATGTCACACAACTGATGCATCCTGACAGAACATCAGGAAAAAATGGTCAAATGACCTGCAGCAACTTCTCCCTCTCTCTCTCTCTAGAATGAATCATCAGTATACCATTAAATTGCACTTCGTTACAACTCCATCTCAACCGTCCACTCAATCCACTCTATGTCATCCTTTAATGCAGATGCAAGTGAGTTTAGAGGCAGATGGTTCTCAGTCTTCCTGAAAAGCGTCAAATACAGTAATCAGCTCACGTATATCACTGTTACCTCAATAGAGTACAGTAGAGTGCTGCCTCGACTGGAAAAAAGCAACTGTTTCCCTGGTTCCCTTTGCTCCCATGTCGACTTTTTCACAGATTCCTCTTGCTATCACATTCTTATTCCCATGGACAATTTGTTCTGCACCAGCCAGAACATATGCAAGTACTTCCTCATTTCCCCACATTTCGCCTCGCTTGGTAGCCGCACAGTATAAGGCACCTTGCCATGGTCTGCATGGCTGCCCCCGACATAGGTTCGAGTCCTCCCTCGGGCATGGGTGTGTGTGTTGTCCTTAGCGTAAGTTAGTTTCAGTTAGATTAAGTAGTGTGTAAGCCTAGGGACCGATGACCTCAGCAGTTTGGTCCCATGGGAACATACCACAAATTTCCAAATATTTTCCCCACATTTCGGTGTATTTTCCCTCAATTTATACATATTTTCCGTAATTCTATCGATTTTGTGTCAGTTCTACCCATGCGATAATGACAAAACATCCCGTTCCGTGTTCTAAAATTGCTTGTAAATGTAGTACAGCTGACAACACCTAGCTCAGATGCACTGATCGGGAGGCATAGTAGAGCACTGTACTCGACTGTATGCAGTCGCCTCCACCCCACATATTCCACATCTGCAGAGTGTGTGCTCTGTTTTCTGTGTGTCTGTGTATGTGCATGTGTCATGGAATGCTCCATTCATTCACAAGACGTCCTTCGTGCTGGGGCATAGGAGCATCTACAAACTGATTCGAACAAGATGGAAGCAAGGTATCTATGGAAGTTCTGAGAAAGCAATCTCTGGCAGGGATGCCATCACCCATCTGCCATTGTGGCATTAGGACATCTCCAGACCAGTAGCTGTAGGATACCAAACATAAAAGATTCTCTTCTGTAGGACAGAGCTTAGAATTCTGTTTGCATAAATTGTTCTGATCCCCACCCCCCATGTCCCTGTCTGTGCTTAGACAGTGCTCTCTTTCCAAACAACAATACAGGTGTTAAGATTAACGGTATTTTCGCGAGCATGCACAGACATAATGAAGGCTTTTAGCAGTGACAGCAGGACATACGATTTCCAGGAAGGGAACTCGTGATGTCTAGTTAGGACCATTTGAAAGAATGCAATCAGTGTTATTCTGTGCAGGTAAGCACTTGCGCACAGCTAGACGCAGATCGAATGCCCCTTTTTGGATCGCTAGGAACAATGCATCCTGGGCTATTCTAGGAAGCAATGGAACAGATTTTTATATCGGTACCTGAGACATCAGTACTCACAGGTAGAGTGGTATTGTGCTAGCAACAGTAAACAGGCATGCACGGGCCAGAGGCATCTCGCATATGGGACCAGCGTGAGTGTACTGTTTGGCGAGCTTGCCTTAGACTTCTGTACAGGGCCAGTTCACTGATACGTTCCAGTTGACAAAAGTTCTAAACTTGTTTTAGGGGCAATGAGCGTTTGTGCACTGCATTACTTTCGGTTGTTTAAGCGTTGTGAGCATTGTGAGCATTTGCATAGCGTTACATATACATTATTTTTTGACAACTTACTAGTTGTTTTCGTATTTGTTGCATTATTTTGTGAGCAGGTATGCAGGCTGTGCAATGCATTATTTCGACAGTTTACGAGTTGTTTTTGTGCATGTACATCTGTGTACTACATTATTTCGATGATTAACAAGTAGTTTGCAGGTCTGTATGCTGTGCAATGCATTATTTTGACAGTTTATAGTTAGCAATTTCGTCTGCAGAGCGTTTTACATGCATTATTTAGACAATTTACTAGTTGTTTTAGTGTCTGCACATCAGTGAACTGTATTATTCCTAGAAAGAGGTGGCGGTCAGATGGCTTAGGTTAGTGGAGGTAGCCCAAGTGACCTATTTTCCCCGCCATTTCCTTAGATTAGTGGAGGTAGCCGTGGTGTGTTGCATTGTCCTGGTGGAATTTGAGCTTCACACCATTTTCTGAGGGAAGGTGGAGGGGGGGGGGGTTGTTTAGTGGAGGTAGCCCGATTGACCTATTTTCCCACCAAAATTTGAACTTCTCTCCATGACATCATTGCAATGTTGCCATATCTATGGCCACCATCTTGGATCCGCCATCTTCAATAACTCTGGCAACAGTGGAGAGTGGGGTGGTGCATACTTTGCTCTACTACTACCGTTATGAAGCCATCACCAGCTTACACAGTGCGTTGTCGACAAGTTGGGTCCTAGCTTCATTGGGTCTGCAACTCACTCGAACCCGACCGTCAGCTGTTACCAACTAAAATCGAGACTCATCTGACCAGGCAACGATTTTTCAGTTGTCTAGGCTCCAACCGATATGATCACGAGCCCAAGAAAGACGCTGCACAGAATGTTGTGCTACTAGCAAAGGCATTCCTGTCAGTCGTCTGCTGCCACAGCCCATTAAAGGCAAATTTCGCCATACTGTCCTAAGAGATAGGTTCGTGTCATGTTCCACATTTTTTTCTGCAGATATTTCACGCAGTGTTGCTAGTGTTAGCACTGACAACTCTATGCAAACAGCTCTGCTATCGGTCGTTAAGTGAAGGCCGTCTACCACTGCGTTGTCTGTGGTGAGGGGTAGTACGTGAAATTTTGTATTCTCAGCACAATTTTGACACTGTGGATCTCGGAATATTGAATTTCCTAACAATTTACGAAATGGAATATCATATGCGTCTAGCTCCGACTACAATACCGTATTCAAAATTGTTAGTTCCCGTCGTGCAGCCATGATCACTTCATATTAATCACCTGAGTGAAAATGACACGTTCGCCAACGCACTGCCCTTTTGTGTGTAGTGTACGCGATACTACCGCTATCTATAATGTGTATATCGCAATCCCGCGACTTTAACAAAAGGGTTCAAATGGCTCTGAGCACTATGGGACTTAACATCTATGGTTATCAGTCCCCTAGAACTTAGAACTACTTAAACTTAACTAACCTAAGGACATCACACAACACCCAGTCATCACGAGGCAGACAAAATCCCTGACCCCGCCGGGAATCGAACCCGGGAACCCGGGGCGACTTTAATAACCTCAGTGTATATCAGGCCTAAAAGCGATGAGAGGCTGTAAATAAGAGGCTCCAGCCGTATTAATGGGGAGACTACCAAAGTGATGTTGGTGTTCCATGGTTTTCGTAAACCATTTGTAACGATAACCTTGATGGATCTTTTACTAAGACCACAATCGAGTTTCTCCATTGCCAATCTTCAACGCAACTTGATCAGAGTTTCTTGATGTCGATGGAAAGTTAAATTCCAGCACTCCGTCATTTTCCTCCCTGTGCATGACACTTTTCTTTTATCAATTTATGTACTAGGGTCTTCAGGCCCTCTCTTACATCGGAAAAAATAAAGGTCACTTATTTCCGTTCGACAAGTTGTTAGGAGTGGAGACTAGCGAGGATACTTGCGTTTCGACCCTGCATAGTGATGTTTTCGGTAACCTGTGCACGAAGTTATAGGGATTCATCAGTTGACAGAAGGTTTTCCCTTTGAATTCTGTAGCACTGCAGACGTAATAATAATTTTGGGAAGAACTGTAACTCACATAAACCAAGATCGACGATTATATCCATTGCACGGTGTACTATCATGTCTCCCATTCTACTCGTGCGGCACTACATAACATACCTAAATAAGACAAATACCAGTCGCCTAGTTAGTGTTCTGTTTCTATTGTAGTAAAATTTAACTGGATCTTGACTCAGACGCTAACATGTTGCCGTCTTTATACCACTGAGTAGATTCATGTTTCCATTTGCGATGTTCCAAAATTACAGTGACTTTTAGAATGATAAACTTGATAGCAGAACAGCAGCATTTGTTGGTGTAAGCCAATTAGCATCCTCTATAGTTAACCACCGTATGAGCGCGGAGTGTAATGTTCAATTTATTAATCCTCACATTGGGAAATTTCTTTAAAACATCTGAATTTCCCGTATATGTATATATATTTCAATTCAATCAGTCGATCTCCTCCTTCCCCCTCCCCCTCTCTCCATCTCATCTGGCCCCCCTCTCTTCATCTTCTCCCACTTCTTTTTGACCACGCCTTCCGCCCCCCCCCCCTCACCGTTCAACTCCTCCGGCCCCTCTCTCTGCCTAACACCTACTCTCCTCTCTCTTCATCCATCTCCTCCTCTCCACTCTCTACCTATCTCCTCCTCTTTCCTTTCTATGTCCATCTCCTCTTCCCCCTCTTCCTATCCATCTCTTCCTCTGCCCTTTTCCTGTCCATGTCCTGCTCACCCTCTCTCTGTATCGTGTAACGATATAATTTTGTAAATATATTCAGCGGTATATGTGGATATTGTGTGCTAAATGTATTGCGAATAGAGTTAGTGGCAAAGAGGTAATGAATTTAAACGTCATGACGTCATGCCAGATGCAACAGTTTTACTGATTGAACAGCGAAAACAACAATTTTTTTCCTGTCATCACTTTATGGGGGTTGTAAGTGAGAAAAGCTTCGTAAATATTTGAAATTACGAATAAAGTTTATTGCAAATCATTAAGTACTCTCATTCTCAAATACCGGACGAATAAAATTTGGGCATTCCGTGTCGTTGGCTACACTTATTTTTCACCCACAAACCTTTTATAGGAAGATGGTTCTTATCTCAACTGCCATTCTTCCCAGACACCAAGTTTGGTTGGATTCGGTCCAGTGCCTTCGGAGGATATATGGAACATAAATACATACATTTTTATAGTATGTAGGGGAATATTTTCTCTGTGAGCCCATTTTGATCAAATAACCCACATACCGAGAAACTCGGAAATCGAATTAAACTTAAGAGAGAAGAAGTAAAAACTTCAAGGTTTCATAATGATATTGGAATTGTGTCACAGACGGAAAATGACATGGAAGAGCAGCTGAACGGAATACACAGTGTCTAAAGAAAGGTTATAAGATGAACATCGAAAGTAAAACCACGGCAGTGTAATGTAGTCAAATTACACTCCTGGAAATGGAAAAAAGAACACATTGACACCGGTGTGTCAGACCCACCATACTTGCTCCGGACACTGCGAGAGGGCTGTACAAGCAGTGATCACACGCGCAGCACAGCGGACACACCAGGAACCGCAGTGTTGGCCGCCGAATGGCGCTAGCTGCGCAGCATTTGTGCACTGCTGCCGTCAGTGTCAGCCAGTTTGCCGTGGCATACGGAGCTCCATCGCAGTCTTTAACACTGGTAGCATGCCGCGACAGCGTGGACGTGAACCGTATGTGCAGTTGACGGACTTTGAGCGAGGGCGTATAGTGGGCATGCGGGAGGCCGGGTGGACGTACCGCCGAATTGCTCAACACGTGGGGCGTGAGGTCTCCATAGTACACCGATGTTGTCGCCAGTGGTCGGCGGAAGATGCACGTGCCCGTCGACTTGGGACCGGACCGCAGCGACGCACGGATGCACGCCAAGACCGTAGGATCCTACGCAGTGCCGTAGGGGACCGCACCGCCACTTCCCAGCAAATTAGGGACACTGTTGCTCCTGGGGTATCGGCGAGGACCATTCGCAACCGTCTCCATGAAGCTGGGCTACGGTCCCGCACACCGTTAGGCCGTCTTCCGCTCACGCCCCAACATCGTGCAGCCCGCCTCCAGTGGCGTCGCGACAGGCGTGAATGGAGGGACGAATGGAGACGTGTCGTCTTCAGCGATGAGAGTCGCTTCTGCCTTGGTGCCAATGATGGTCGTATGCGTGTTTGGCGCCGTGCAGGTGAGCGCCACAATCAGGACTGCATACGACCGAGGCACACAGGGCCAACACCCGGCATCATGGTGTGGGGAGCGATCTCCTACACTGGCCGTACACCACTGGTGATCGTCGAGGGGACACTGAATAGTGCACGGTACATCCAAACCGTCATCGAACCCATCGTTCTACCATTCCTAGACCGGCAAGGGTACTTGCTGTTCCAACAGGACAATGCACGTCCGCATGTATCCCGTTCCACCCAGCGTGCTCTAGAAGGTGTAAGTCAACTACCCTGGCCAGCAAGATCTCCGGATCTGTCCACCATTGAGCATGTTTGGGACTGGTTGAAGCGTCGTCTCACGCGGTCTGCACGTCCAGCACGAACGCTGGTCCAACTGAGGCGCCAGGTGGAAATGGCATGGCAAGCCGTTCCACAGGACTACATCCAGCATCTCTACGATCGTCTCCATGGGAGAATAGCAGCCTGCATTGCTGCGAAAGGTGGATATACACTGTACTAGTGCCGACATTGTGCATGCTCTGTTGCCTGTGTCTATGTGCCTGTGGTTCTGTCAGTGTGATCATGTGATGTATCTGACCCCAGGAATGTGTCAATAAAGTTTCCCCTTCCTGGGACAATGAATTCACGGTGTTCTTATTTCAATTTCCAGGAGTGTAGATTAGTCGATGCCGAGAGAACTACATTAAGAGGTAAGACACTGAAAGTAGTTGCGTTGTGCTATTTAGGTAGAAAATAAATAATGTTGGCAGAAGTAGAGATGATATAAAATGTAAACTGGCAATAGCAAGAAAAGAATTTCTGAGGAGGAGAAACTTGCTAACATTTATAATTTAAAGTTCCCCACTGCCTTTTTCTGTCAGTATGTGTAGGCTAATCTCAGGAAAACTATAGCTGTTTTAATACGATTTTCGCAAATAAAACGAAGAAGGTTTGTATATATAATTTATAATTATAGTAATGGAGAGCGTGTCACGTTTGCGTTGTCATCTGCGCCATATTTAATTGGCATTTCGCGTGACATCTCGTGGCAACGATGGGACCTACGAGTTGATCAGCTGCAGAAAAGGCGGTATCTCGTGGAAAAAGCAGTAAACAGACTCCGACACTCAGAGAGTATAGAAGCATCTATACACATACAGAGTGGTCTATTGATCGTGACCGGGCCAAATATCTCACGAAATAAGCGTCAAACGAAAAAACTGCAAAGAACGAAACTTGTCTAGCTTGAAGGGGGAAACCAGATGGCGCTATGGTTGGCCCCCTAGATGGCGCTGCCGTAGGTCAAACGGATATCAACTGCGTTTTTTTAAATAGGAACCCTCATTTTTTATTACATATTCGTATAGTACGTAAGAAATATGAATGATTTAGTTGGACCACTTTTTACGCTTTGTGATAGATGGCGCTGAAATAGTCACAAACATAGCTCACAATTTTGGACGAACAGTTGGTAACAGGTAGGTTTTTTTAAATTAAAATACAGAACGTAGGTAAGTTTGAACATTTTATTTCGGTTCCAACAATGTGATACATGTACCTTTGCGAACTTATCATTTCTGAGAACGCATGCTGTTACTGCGTGATTACCTGTAAATACC
This sequence comes from Schistocerca serialis cubense, assembly GCF_023864345.2. Lineage (NCBI taxonomy): Eukaryota > Metazoa > Arthropoda > Insecta > Orthoptera > Acrididae > Schistocerca > Schistocerca serialis. Next base: position 789,479,396 of record NC_064639.1, on the reverse strand, counting down.
ACATTAATGCAATAAATACTCAAAATGATGTCCGTCAACCTCAATGCATTTGGCAATACGTGTAACGACATTCCTCTCAACGGCGAGTAGTTCGCCTTCCGTAATGTTCGCACATGCAATGACAAAGCGCTGACGCATGTTGTCAAGTGTTGTCGGTGGCTCACGATAGAAAATATCCTTCAACTTTCCCCACAGAAAGAAATCCGGGGACGTCAGATCCGGTGAACGTGCGGGCCGTGGTACGGTGCTTCGACGACCAATCCACCTGTCATGAAATATGCTATTCAATGCTGCTTCAACCGCACGCGAGCTATGTGCCGGACATCCATCATGTTGGAAGTACGTCGCCATTCTATCATGCAGTAAAACATCTCGTAGTAACATCGGTAGAACATTAGGTAGGAAATCAGCATCATTGCACCATTTAGATGGCCATCAATAAAATGGGGGCCAATTATCCTACTATAATGCCGCACCATACACTAACCCGCCAAGGTCGCTGATGTTCCACTTGTCGCAGCCATCGTGGATTTTCCGTTGCCCAGTAGTGTATATTATGCCGGTTTGCGTTACCGCTGTTGATGAATGACACTTCGTCACTAAATAGAACGCGTGCAAAAAAATCTGTCTTCGTCCCGTAATTTCTCTTGTACCCAGTGGCGGAACTGTACACGAAGTTCAAAGTCGTCGCCATACAATTCCTGGTGCATTGAAATATAGTACGGGTGCAATCGATGTTCATGTAACATTTTCAACACCGACGTTTTCGAGATTCCCGATTCTCGCGCAATTTGTCTGCTACTGATGCGCGGATTAGGCGCGACAGCATCTAAAACACCTACTTGGGAATCATAATTTGTTGCAGGTCGTGGTTGACGTTTCACATGTGGCTGAACACTTCCTGTTTCCTTAAAGAACGTAACTATCCGGCGAACGGTCCGGACACTTGAATGAAGTCGTCCAGGATACCGAGCAGCATACATAGCACACGCCCGTTGGGCATTTTGATCACAATAGACATACATCAACACGACACCCACCTTTTCCGCAATTGGTAAACGGTCCATTTTAACACGGGTAATGTATCACAAAGTGAATACCGCCTGCACTGGCGGAATGTTACGTGATACCACGTACTTACACGTTTGTGACTGTTACAGCGCCATCTATCACAAAGCGAAAAAAGTGGTCCAACTAAAATATTCATATTTCTTTACGTACTACACGAATATGTAATAAAAAATAGGGGTTCCTATTTTAAAAATACGCAGTTGATATCCGTTTGACCTATGGCAGCGCCATCTAGCGGGCCAACCGTAGAGCCATCTGGTTCCCCCCTTCAAGCTAGACGAGTTTCGTTCTTCGTAGTTTTTTTGTTTGATACTTATTTCGTAAGATATGTGGCCCGGTCACGATCAATGGACCACCCTGTATGCATATCTGCTGTACACTGTTATAGGCATGCGTATTCAAATACAGAGATACAATATGTAAACAGGCAGAATACGGCACTGCGGCCGGCAACGCCTATTTAAGACAACAAGGCCCTGCAATGGTGTGGGGCGTGTGCAGTTGGAGTGATATGGAATTCCTGATGCGTCTAGATATGACTCTGACAGGTGACACTTACGTAATCATGCTGTTTGATCACCTGCATCCATTCATGTTCATTGTGCATTCCGACGCACTTGGGAAATTCCAGCAGGACAAGGCGACACCCCACACGTCCAGGAACACTCTTCTGAGTTTAAACACATCCCCTGGCCACCAAACTCTCCAAACACGAACATTATTGAGCATATCTGCGATGTCTTGCAACGTGGTGTTCAGAAGAGATCTTCATCCCCACGTGCTCTTATGGATTTACGGACAGACCCATAGGATTCATGGTGTCAGTTCCCCCCAGCATCACTTCAGACATTAGTTGAGTCCATGCCACGTCGTTTAGTGGCACTTCTGCTTGCGCACGTGTGCCCCACACGGTATTAGGCACATGTACCAGTTTCTTTGGCTCTCCAGCGTAAATTAAAGTCTCCTGCCGCGTTTTTCTGTCTCTACGTGAAGGTTAATCTCAGAAACTGCTGCAGGGGGTTTGATAAGATTTTCAGTAATAAATATACTTATTCACGAGAAAGGCTTATGTATATAATCTATTAGCGCTACGACAGGCAAGTCGTCCGGCCATGGATGTTTAGTGACACACGTGTTAAGTTGTAGCGAGTCGCTAGTCGAATATAAAGTGCTAGGAACTCTTTTCTGCAATATAGCTTTGTACGGAAATGAAAGGTGTTCGATATCTGACAAGAGGGTAATAAAAGCTTTGAAATTTGGTGCTGCAGAAGAATGTTGAAGATTAGGTGGGTAAATCGAATAACTAAGGTGGAGGTACTCAATCGAATTGGTAAACAAAGAAATTTATGGCAACCTTTGTGTAAAAGAATGGGTCGGTTGTTTGCGCATACTCTGAGGCATACAGGAATCGCTAATCAAGAGGACTGTGAAGACAAGAAAAGCGCCGGAACAAAACCCGATACATCCACTTTTGCTGTGTTCGCGTGTTTGAGCTGTAGGGGGGAGATACGGGAGTAATAATACATGCTGCCACAAAATAATTTTCAGCACAACGCGACATCAAGTGTTTTATGGTGTTTTTCTTCCTTTTATAGCTTGTGGAGCCATTTAGAGATTACTATTTGTTACTTTCTGTATTAACAGCAATGCGGATTTATCGGTTTTTGTCCCGACGCTCCTCCCTTGTAGAGGAAGACCTAGGAATGGATACAGTAAGCAGGTTCAAATGCAGATGCATTACAGTAAGTATGAAGAGACGAAGAGTCTTGCACAGCATAGACTCGTATGGTGATCTGCACCAAAACAGTCTTTGGACTGAAGTTCCTAAAAACAAAAAAACTGCCTATTGTGACTTCGTAGGCTTTTCCGTTATAATAACTCTTGGTAGTTTCTATGGTTTTGCTGCCGGATCCTAAAGTCAACAAGGATAGATGTTTCAGCGTTCCATCTGTCCGCGATCTTCGGGAGAATGCTGCTGCTGCTGCTGTTGCTGAGTCTCTCTGGAAACTGATGCTACGGTTGCACATCGTCGTCGTATAAAGGCCTCCATACCGAACGCGTCACATATGCCGGTCATCACGGTTGCTGCCAGCAAGACTGGACTGATTGCGCCGCCGTAGTATGAGGGGCGATCAATAAGTAATGCAAAAAATTACTGTGCAAGCCAGTCGGTTTTATCCAGGATTCCATTACACCGTATTACTCCGCATTCTTTTGGCTACAAAACCCTATTTTTTTACGTAATCTCCGTTCAGTGGGACAGCCTTACGCCACCTTACTGGCAGGCACTGTATGCCCGCATGATACCACTCTACTGGTCGATGTTAGAGCCAACATATTGCTGCATAAACAATCTCCCCATCTCCAGAATGAGATTTTCACTCTGTAGCGGAGTGTGCGCTGATATGAAACTTCCTGGCAGATTAAAAGTGTGTGTCGGACCGAAACTCGAACTCGGGACCTTTGCCTTTCGCGGGCAAGTGCTCTACCATCTGCGCTACCCAAGCACGACTCACTACCCGTCCTCACAGCTTTACTTCTGCCAAGGGAAGAGCACTTGCCCGCGAAAGGCAAATGTCCCGAGTTCGAGTTTCGGTCCGGCACACAGGTTTAATCTGCCAGGAAGTTTCATATCAGCGCACACTCCGCTGCAGAGTGAAAATCTCATTCTGGAAACATCCCCTAGGCGGTGGCTAAGCCACGTCTCCGCAATATCCTTTCTTTCAGCAGTGCTAGTTCTGCAAGGTTCGCAGGAGAGCTCCTGTAAAGTTTAGAAGGTAGGAGACGAGGTACTGGCAGAAGTAAAGCTGTGAGGACGGGCCGTGAGTCGTGCTTGGGTAGCACAGATGGTAGAGCACTTGCTCGCGAAAGGCAAAGGTCCCGAGTTCGAGTCTCGGTCCGGCACACAGTGTTAATCTGCCAGAAAGTTTCAATCTCCCCATCATCCAGGTTCTGCTTCCGGCGGAGTGCGTCCGTCATTGTGCCAAAAAGGCGGATTTCTGAAGGTTGAAAGGTGGCTACACTGAGCCACAGCGCCAGAGACTTTTGTTTCGCCGCCTCCACTGGCAGTGATTATTGAGAAGTAGCGGAGTGCAGTGCTTGTTGAGAACTCGTAGTAGTCAGTGCTTGCTGAGATGTCGTAGTGAAGAGTGCTTGTCGAGATGTGGCAGTAGTCAGTTATTGTTGAGATGTGGTAGTAGCGAGTCGGTGTGGAGATATTGTAATGTTTAGAGTGCTTTTCATCAATATAAACGAAGGTAAAAAAAAAAAAAAATTCTTTTCTCTCTCATTATTTCAGTGTCCAGAATAATGCGTCATTACAGGTTCAGTCAACAAAGCATCTGGCGTGTGTTCTTGTATTAGAGTGTAATTCTGGTTTCCTTACGCAATTACAGTATTTCTATTTTTTTTAATTACTTCAGTATAAATGGTATTTAAAATTTCTTGTCTTATTGAAGAAGAACCGTGCCAGATGTGTACGTTGAATCACACTTCCACACACAGAACAGTTACACTTCTGCTTTGTTGTTGCGTTGGTTTTATAGTTGCTGGGGACTTAATTAATTAATTAATTGTGTTAACGGAAATTTTCTTTCATTCTTTGTTGTTATTCTATGCAGTCAGATTGCGTACAAATACTAGTCAGGGCCAACCGTTTACGAGACACAGCGTAATCGGACATACAGCAACTAAAAATAAAAAAAATATTTTCAAACTATATAATTAAGCCCCCATGCAAGGTGCGAGGTCCGAACTGTATGGTGGATAAGGAGGAACAGTCCAATGAAGTTTTTGAGCTCCTCTCGGCTGCGCAGACTTGTGTGAGGCTTTGGATTGTCATTGACAAGGAAAATTCGTTTACATTTTTGTGGCGACGAATATGCTGAAGTCCTTGCTTCAATTTCTTGATTGTATCACGGTACGCTTTAGAGTTGATTGTTGCTTTATGAAGGAGGTCATCAGACAGAATAACACCTTCAGAGTCCAGGAAGACTGTCACCATGACATTACTGGGTGAGGCCGCGGCCACGCCGTGGATTGCCGTTTTGTCTCAGGTCCGAAGTGATGAACCTATGTTTCATCGCCTATGACGATATTCGACTAAAAACTGTCAAGACCAGCCTCCTAAAGAGTAAGCAATTATGCACAGATAGTCCTTCGTTGCCGTTATTGGTCTTCTGTTAGGGGGCAACGAAACCATCAATATGGTTGAAATGGCTCTGAGCACTATGGGACTTAACATCTGAGGTCATCAGACCCCTAGACTTAGAACTACTTAAACCCAGCTAACCTAAGGACATCACACACATCCATGCCCGAGGCAGGATTCGAACTTGCGACCGTTGCAGCAGCACAGTTCCGGACTCAAGCGCCTAGAACCGCTCGGCCACAGAAGCCGGAGAGGAACCCATCAGGCACACATTTTCGAGTACCCCAGCTCGAGGATGAGCGTGTCAACACTACTGACAGAAAAGCACAGTTGTGCAGCGTGGTGTTACATTTTGATCTTTTGATGATCTCGAATGAGAGTGTCCGCACGTTCCGACATTGCGGGGGTCACAGCTGCGCGCGGTCGGTCGTCACGCGGTAGATCGGACAGGTTTGCGCGACCTTGTTGCGATGATGACAGACGCCTCTCCCAACGACTCACCGCGCTTTTGTTCAGTGTCAGGTCTCCGTATACTTTGTGCAAGCGCATATGAATATCAGCGATGCTCTGATTTTCAGTCAACAGTAACACAATGACAACTCTCTGCTTGGAACGTACCTTCGTTACAGACGCCATTTTGAAATATACGTATAGCGCTGCATCCTCTCTGAACTTCTTGGAACTATGGGGGCACAAACAGGAATACTCCATGGTGTTCCACAACAAATTATGCATTTTTTCAACCGAAATCGGCCTGTAAAAATGTGATGCTCTGCTTATTGTACGTCCTTCGTAGAAAAGTGGCGCCATCGATATATCATATTCAGAGACCGTTTATAATCAATCGAGAAGGCCGCACGAAAGAACGTTATGTTCTGATTTCAGATAGTACAGGGTTCCACGTCCTGCTAAGAGGAAGATCCTCGTCTTTGCTAATCAGGTAGTCCGCCAACCTAATTTCAATTGGCTCTTTGTAAACACTGTAATAAAAACCTGACGTACTGACAGCTATTGGAATTTCGTCAAATTGGTTAATCGTTGGCCCTGGTGTCCTACTAAGGGCGCCGCTGCCAGCCCAGACTGGGAGGCAGCAGCTGTGAAAGGAGGCGCTTGCGCCGCGTATGCTGCAGAGGCCTATATACGACTACGATCAGTAGTCTTAGCATCAGCTTTCAGCGGGACTCAGCAGCTGCGGAATTCTCAGGAAGATGATGGACAGATGCATCGCCGAAATACCGAGTCTTGTTGATTTTAGTATCCCGCAGGAAACCCGAGAAAATCGTCGACATCTGAATATTAATAATTATCTCTGAGCCATTTTCTGGCTGTTAATTATTACTTTTACACAGGCGGAACACTGACAGGCGGACTTCTGGAGGTGTAGTGAAGCACATTTCATTATCAGGTGGTACGAGAGCAGTGGGCGGAGTCGAGTGTCTCCTAAGGCGGCATCTCACAAGTACTAGCTCTTGCTTGCGCTGTTGTAGCTGCGTCAAATTGAGTCGAGCCCCCACTGGCAGTGACTGTCACCGATAGTTATTGTTTATTATGCTCGGCACCAGCCTCTTGAGCGACTTTTGCAGCAGACAATGAAGCATCTCACACGAGACCCAATACGCACAGTCTGTTGATTCTTGAGCACAGTGCTTTTGGGCCAGCAGAGTACAAGTTGAGTAAGTCCGTTAACCGAACCGTATGTGGAGTTCAGGCAGGCGACTTGTTTCATTTAAACATTGTCAAGCATTCGTGTCAAATCTAAAATAACAATCTCATTTGCTAACTGAAATGGATTCAAACAGATGCCTTTTAGATAGGATAATCGATATTCTATTTAATAATAAATAAGTGCGTAAATTAATTGTCTATTATTGCTTCTGTTAACAGCGACGTCCTACCTGCATACGTCGTCTTGTAACGTCAATCCTTCACATCCATTAATAATTAGACCATTGATTTAGAACGACCAGTAAACTCCCGATTCTTCAAAGAATCGAACTTCCATGTATAAAACGGCTTCAATCGTGTGATTACTTTACAATGTAATGCGGTAAATACTTGAAGTTAAGCGTGTAAGAGAGAAAAAGTTTCGAAAAGGTTTGAAATTATGCTTAAAGTTTGGTGGGGTTCGCTTGGCGTTGTCGTTATGAAACACTGCATGAATGTAGTCTAGGTAATGTGCACTCGATTCTAAACAAAAGATAGTCTCCTTAACTATGTGACGTACAATCTCAATGTTTATAACGTCATATCTTCTGAACTACCTCCTGTGCAATGGTGTAATTTTGGAGGTATACCCAGTGATACATGTAGATACTGTTCGAAAACTGCGTTGCGAGTAAAGTCTGTAGGGACCAGATAATAAATAAAAACGTCGTGCCTGATGTTGAAGTCTTGCTGCAAGAACTGTGAAAACGCAGTAAATGAACTTTTTTCATTCATCATTTTGTGTGTGTGGTGGGGGGGGGGGGGGGGGGTGCGGATCGAGAGTGGAGGGGAGGTGGCGGGGGAAGGGAGAGGATTAGAAGGGATGATGGCAGCAAGGAAAAGTTTCATAAATACTGAACAAATAAACTCCGGGTATTTGCAGGCCGTCAATTACGCTCCCTCAAGACAAATTCACAGATTCTATCTGTAATACTTGTTCGTATTTAAGAACCTTGAAAACCGTTTTTCACTTAAAAAATGGGATTCACAGTGAGTGAAAACTCTGTGTTCCCAATGAATGACTACAAATGAGCCAAGGCGGCTTGAAGAGCGTTCATTCACTGCGAATCCCATCACTTCATAAGATCTTTATTAGTAAAAACGGTTCTGAAAATTCGTAATTATTAACAATGTACTTTCTTAGCTGTGACTGATCTATGTACAAAACGGTATGTAATTCTTCCTTTTACTGTGTTAAACTTCTAACATAAGAGTATATCTGTTAATGAGTAAATTGTAACATCATTTTAACTTTTTAATTTCCGTAAATAATCACTAGAAATATTGAAAGCTGTTAGATAGGTCTATATCTTGTGGCCCGTTCGCTCGTTGACTATCAGCATTGGTTCCACCTGTTAAAACCTACCTCGTCTCCTTTCGTCGATGCTTGCCAAATGTGATGGTATGCCTATTCTTAATTACCAAACACCACTCGTTGTGAGGTTTGTACAGCATTAAAATAAGTAACACACGATATTGTCGAAGCCCTATGCCCTCTTATTAGGTTGCTGTACGTTAACAACAATACAAACGCACAGATAAAAGCGCCATGCTCCAGAATTAAAAAAAAAAAAAATGGTTCAAATGGCTCTGAGCACAATGGGACTTAACTTCTGAGGTCATCAGTCGCCTAGAACTTATAACTACTTAGACCTAACTAACCTAAGGACAGCACACACATCCACGCCCGAGGCAGGATTCGAACCTGCGACAGTAGCGGTCGCGCGGTTCCAGGCTGTAGCGCCTAGAACCGCTCGGCCACTCCGGCCGGCCAGAATTCATGGAGGCTGCCTATAGTCGGTATTTCACAGTAATACTGTACTATTCTCTAGCAAATTTGCCTATCCAGCAACCACAGACTGATATGAAACACTGACACTACTGCCACGCGGGACCTTATAAATGAAACGCCAGGGTAGTTCTGAAACTGCTTGGCGCCAAGTCACGCAGTGTTCTCACAGACGACAACAGCTGACATCAATAATGGCGAGCAGGTCACCTGCGATTATTTAACACAACACTGAAAAAGTTAAAGATAAGAGGCATTGCCCTACACACCAGCGTCGACGTGAGAGATGATGGAATAGCGACACAAGCTTTATTCACCTGATCTAATAACGTCTAAATCTGCAGTTACTGTCACAGTCAAAAAGTATGATTTTAAAACACCATTTAAAGTCACTTCCTAAGTGACTGTTCATATATCAACTCTGCAAAGATCAGGTGAACTACGAAAAAGATTATTGCGTCACTGAGGTTTAAGTGATCAACAGCTACAGGTTCATCCTCAGTCAATTGTCATGATCTTCCTCGAACAAAGGTGTCTGACTCCTATTTATAAGTTTTTAGCCAACTGTGACGTCAGACATGTCAATTTTCCGACTGTACACCATTTTGATATTATGATGCTCCACACTTGTTGCTTCCGTGTAAACTCGCTGCAAAAGCTTCTTACAATATTTTTTCGGTCGCTCTGTGGTAAAACTATTTTTCTGGACAGATTTCTTTTTCTTCTCTTAGCCTTCAGGACAGGGGACTAATCCAACTACTGTTACTGAGAGGTTACTCTTAGTTTTTGACCGAAGCATTCCTGTGCCAAGCTTCGAGAACATTCCCGACGCCCCCGCTTCCGCCCCAGCTGGAGGGCTTACGTCTTCGGCGGCCATGCTGCCCTAACTTGCGTTCCCGATGCTATAATCAATTAAAATTCGAAAAACTCATGATGCATTTCACGGATATTGATGCGATCTGCACCAACAACTGCAAAATAAACAAACACTATATTTAGGATATGTTTCAACATAAATTAGTGTCTTCCTCTAGAAACCAGATTATATAAAAGTACTTTCTGAATCGAGCTTGAAGATCCAAATAATACAGCACGTCCACGTTTCAGTCTCAGCCACCACCTTCTTTGTACAACATGCCGTAAACAAGTATTTTGTCTACTAGGCGACAAATACATCTTGAAAGGTTTACTAGAAGTCAAGAGAAACTACACAAATTTAGGTCCTGTTACGAACAACCTTCTGGGATAGGTAAATAAAGGATGAAACCTGAGGTTCAGACAGTAGCTGTTTGTTGAATTTGTGTTGTTTCTTACAGAAATATTGTATAGTCGACAAAATGTCATCATACATAATCCCATTACATGTTACATAATATTACAACAGTCTGATAATATTATTGGTCTATAGTTCTCTTCTTCTAGGATCTGACTCTTGTTGAAAACTGGAACAACCTGTGCACTTTTTCAGCCACACTGGACTTCCCGTAACTCCAGAGACATGCAATAAACTGATGTTAGATTCGTTCCACAAATTTATATAAACATTATGTTCGCATTGATGAACGTTTCTCGTGTGACTGTCCTAACGTTTATTTTGCTTTTGTTTTTTTAATAAGATTTCGACATCGTTAGAACCAAATGATGAGGATTTGCTTTATGGTGGCTTTCTAATTTTGTATATTACTACAAGGGCGTGCTGAAAGTAATGCCTCCGAAACTCTTTTAAATAAAAACAAACATGGCGGTTTGGAACGTAACTATGGCAGTGGGTGCTGTAATCAGGTTTTCTTCTGTAATGGGCAAGTTCTGAGACTGACATTAATTTTAAAGAAAATTTCTGATTGTTGTCATTTCGTTAAACCAGCGAAGAATGATGGATACAAAAGCAGAGAAATCTCCAAATGCAAAATGAATTCGCTCAAAGATCTGATTAGCACTCAAACCCCCAAAGTCATAATATTTCGACTAATAAAAGTGTTCTCGTTTCATCTCCATGCCCGAAAGCGTTTGAATAACAATGTAAGCATTTACGACGCTTCAGTAGTAGGACATTTTATAAACTGCCAGCGTTTGATAACATTTTATACCGCTAAAACTTGCCTTTGTTGCAAGCGCCAAAGTGGATCAGAAAATAATCATTCACCAAAATCTCAAATGACCCCTTTCAATTACTTAGTGAAGAACCACGTCGCAGGCGTTTTGTAGCCCTTCTGGTAGCACAATATCGCGAGGAAAGGGATCGCAATAATTCCTTCTCCCCCACTCGATATACTTATCCACTCGCTACTGATCTAATTAGACTCTGTTGAATGAGCTGACGATGTTCCCGCTGGTTTATCTGCCTGGGTGTTTGGTAGCGTAAATTAATTATTACAATTTCTTTGTGGCGTTGCATAATATCTTAAGGTTTTTGACTGACGTCATTACCGAACTTATATCTCTTAATCTAACGTGAAGTAATATTACTCGGGTGGATCAGAAATAAACTAATACCATCCCAACTACTCTCTTAAAGTGTTTGATCGTTTTTCCATGGTCTTGGTTTCGAATGGTAACTACTACGTTTAAACTGTCACAAATAGCTATGTCTTGTGAAGCTTCTTAATATCTTTACACTATTGCAAAAACTAGCATTCGCTAGGAATATGTAGAATTTACTGACTTGGCGCAGCAAATCCATGCATGGATAGTGGCGTGCTATGGTGAGTCTCCAAATGGTGTCCTCGTCATTCCGTGTTCAGAGCTCTTAAACTACGTTCTCCCCCATGCAAGACTGATAAGTGTTATTTAATTATAACATACATTTATATAGCAGGACAGTACCCATAACCAGCCCCGCTGCTGACATCAATATTATGAAAAGCTTGTAAATAACTAGAGACGTTTAAATGTACTTATTTGTTAACTTCAAAACCCTGTGGAGGCGAAAATTCTGTTTCATAACGGAATTCGAGACTATAGATTGTAAATTCTCCTGAAAAGTATCGCAACTAGTGCAGGATCGGACTAAACTGCTTACATTCTGACAGAGTGTATAATTTTCAACGATTAAAGCACTGAACTTGTCTGGCCGTGCTGCACTCGTTTGACCATGTTGGTTTAGAGCATTTTAAACTACTGATAACGAATACTGGGATGTTTCCTATAGTAAGCCCCATCCAATTTCTTTCCCTGCTCGTCTCTAACTCATCTAATGTCTGCTCCTAAGCACCTCGCTGTCGACGAGACGTGAAACCAACGGTTCCTTCACGCTTTTTTGTATTTTTGTAACACACACATTAACTGTAACATTAATAATTTGCGACGCCTATTAAGAGCGTGCAGTTTAAGTGTCTGCTGTTAGCTCCAGTTGTATTCTCTCTGTTCTTTTCGTGAACGAGGACATAGAGTGGGAGACGTTTTTGTTTGTCAAGGAAGGAAGATTAATTATTGCTATTCTGTGAACGAAAACGGCATCAGGGGCAGAGAAGAAGCTGATACATAATGTTGTTGTTGTTGTTGTGGTCTTCAGTCCTGAGACTGGTTTGATGCAGCTCTCCATGCTACTCTATCCTGTGCATGCCTCTTCATCTCCCAGTACCTACTACAGCCTACATCCTTCTGATACATGATAAAGATGTGAAAAAGTCAGTCGTATCAGTTTTAAAGGAAGCGCAGCCATATTTTCAACGTTACCGGAAAACTCAAATCTATTGTCGGCATTCCTTTGGTGAAACATTAGCACCATGTATGAGGAAGTTATCGTACTACTAATTAAAGATGATATCTTAGCTTTTAGAAGTGAAAAGTACTACATCAGTTGAATGTGGAGTTGTAAAACTACTGTAAGCTACTGTAGACTACCACAAGTAAGTGAAGACTATGGTAGTTTTCCTAATAACTTTGGTCAGTTAAGGTCGTACCCGCGTTACCTGTACATCAGGCGTAGTGCGTATCTATCGGACGTTACCTCATGACTGTCGCTTTCTTTCCGTATACGATCGGTATCTTAAGAGATTCCTCTAAAAACCGTCTAGAAACGGAGTGAGGATATATAAAGAGCCACGTGACCTATGGAATACTTTTGTTCTACACAGTAATTCTCCTGTCTTTTATATAAAAATAAACATTATTTACAGCAAAATTGAACTTGACGATGTTTAATGCAGGTTTTATTCGAAAAATTTTTATTTCTAACTTGAAACAGCGATAAGTTGTAATAAAATTTAAGAAAATAATACAGATTTATCATAAAGCAGGATAAAACGCAATTTCCTCAAAAAGGCAAAATTAAAAAACGCTGAACAAAAGTATATCATACATCGCTTCAGTACTTCGTCAAACTGTCTAAAACGTTTTTCTGTTATTCATAAACAACGCTTCCATTTATCAGTAACAACAGGTAACTCTTGTCTTGGATCATGATGAACATTCTATTGAGTAAAAAATAACAAAATTATATACATTTTGTTATGTTTGAGCATGTAAACTGTACTTTGATCAAAAGTAATTGCTTTGGTTACATAAGAGCGCAGAAGTTACGCCCTCAACTAATTTTTATTACTTATTAAATGTAATTTATATCCTTTAAGGATATAAAATACACGGTGGACTAACACTGAATGATGTGGGGCTCTTATTACGTGCAAAACAAACAACCAATCATACAAAATAAGAGAAGTCTTTGGATCCCATTTTCTCTCTTACACCTTTTCTATATTTCTTTCCTTACTAATTCTTCCGATACTACCGGTAATCCTACCATTTGCTACCGCATTTATGTAGTGTAACAAAACCACCGAACTGCAGTCCTGGTAGGGTGCAACTCTAGTTTAATGTGATTCTTTGAAATTGATCGTGCTTAATTAGTCCAGAAGTATATTAAATAGCGCGATTCTAGAATCTTACAGAAATCAATTTTCGTTCTGTTTTCCTTGGACTAGATTGCTGCACAGAAATTGAAATTCTCTCGAAATCGTAAAAAAGTAGTGCTCGGTTTATAAGGTTTCTTGCTGACTGCATAATGTAGGCGTAACTTAACTAATTTGTGCGAGTAAGATACACCGCGAAAAACATAACATTAAACGTATAGTAAAATAATTTATTTATACATTATAGGTACATTGAACATGAAGTTTGATAGCTCAGATGTTCACAGAGGCGTGTCAGTCAGATGCGTCTAACCAAGGTGGACCTTACAGTAGGCCAGGGCAGGAGGAAGTGACTTAGTGGATGAGGGCCTTGCCGTAGGCGAGGGCGGGGGCAGCGTACGCAGCTCTAGCGATGGGGGCGGCGGCGTATCCGTAGCCGAGACCAGCGCCGTAGGCGAGGGCGGGGGCGGCGTAGGCAGCCCTAGCGATGGGGGCGGCAGCGATGGCGGGGGCGGCGGCGTAGCTCAGTGCAGGGGCAGCAGCGATGGCGGGGGCGGCCGCGGCGTAGGTGAGGGCAGGGGCAGCGTAGGCAGCCCTAGCGATGGGAGCGGCCGCGGCGTAAGCGAGAGCAGGGGCGGCGTACGCAGCTCTAGCGATGGGGGCGGCGGCGTATCCGTAGCCGAGACCAGCGCCGTAGGCGAGGGCGGGGGCGGCGTAGGCAGCCCTGGAGATGGGGGCGGCTGCGATGGCGGGGGCGGCGGCGTAGCTCAGGGCAGGGGCGGCGTACGCAGCTCTAGCGATGGGTGCGGCGACAGCCACACGAGCGGGGGCGGCAGCGACAGCCACACGAGCGGGGGCGGCGACAGCTACCGGGGCGGGGGCGGCGACGGCCACTGGAGCAGCGGCGACGGCCACACGGGCGGGGGCGGCGGGGTGGGCGCCGGCCTCCTTGTGCACGACGGCGTTGAAGCCGTTCACGGGGTCGGCAGCGTAGTCGACGGTGCGGATGGAGCCGTCGGGCTCTGCCAGGCTGTAGCTGCCCTGGACGACGTCTCCGTCACGGGTCTCGTGCTGGGACTTAGAGTCTCCGGTGATGGCGTCGTTCACACTGTAGCTGAAGCTGTACTGGGGGTGGGGGTCGTACTCAGCGGCGACGGCAGCAGGGGCGGCGGCGACGGCGACGGGGGCGGCGCGGATGGCGGGGGCGGCAGCGACAGCCACGGGGGCAGCGCGGATGGCGGGAGCCGCGGCGATAGCCACAGGGGCGGCGGCGTAGGCGGGGGCTGCGGCGTAGGCGGGGGCGGCGTAGGCACGGGCAGCCAGGGGCGCACCGGGTGCCAAAACGGCAGGAGCGCCCAGGTAACCGGCGCGCGCAACGGCCAGAGCCGCTACGAAAACTATCAGCTGTAAACAAAAAGCGAACAGGTAAGACAAACAAACATTAAACCACGTACATATACTGTATTTACAATTTCGTTTCACTGTGCTTGCACAGTTTTCCAGGGAAGTACATAACCTGCATCATCAAGTGATACGAGGGCCTAGGTACCAATGACACGACAGCTGTCAATGACACCAACTTCTACCAGCGAGGTGAAGCCACATGGCTGCACTCCTGAAAAGTTATCAACAATTGCCCAGTCTTGTTTTTCTCTTATTCGTTACCGTTTGGAATGTGAAAACTGAAAGTTATAAGGTGAAACATATTACAGTGTCGTTGAATACTTAAACATTGATACTGTTTTTACCGGTAACTACCGTTGCCTCACGTCAGAAGATAATGAACACAGCAATCGTTGAGCCAGTTCCTGACATACAGACGTACCAGCTGTAACTGCATTGACAGAGAGGCTGACATACCCAAACGAGCGATTCGATTCGAGACATGACAAGCAGGTTCGTGCTTTATATGACTCGGGGAGCACACCTATTTCAAAGTAGTCGAAATAATTACTGCAGTGGTATGGAATGTAATGTCGTTGTAACAGGCCGGCCGAAGTGGCCGAGCGGTTCTAGGCGCTTCAGTCTGGAACCGCGCAACCGCTACGGTCGCAGGTTCGAATACTGCCTCGGGCATGGATGTGTGTGATGTCCTTAGGTTAGTTAGGTTTAAGCCGTTCTAAGTTCTAGGGGACTGATGACCTCAGCTGTTTAAGTCCCATAGTGCTCAAAGCCACTTGAACCATTTTTGAATCATCGTAACAACTTTCTAACTGCAAACTCACCGCCCGCTTCTGAACATACATAATTTCACTCCTTCTCTTGTGAGAAAGAATCAATCACTATAGTTCCTAGTGACCGCCTTTTTTTTCATTTCCTGGTACCTTACTGTGTATATGTGAACAGTTCATTGTTGCATGGCCATCTAAAAGTTTTCAGATAAATATTCTGCTACTGACGCCCGATTACGTTGGATTTCTTCACATGCCAGAAGGCCCTAGTATCTGGATACTACTCGTAGCATACAGAACAGGCAAGGCGAGGGGGAACAGTGGTAATACGTCTGACTCGTAGTCGGGTTGTGAGGGTTTCGCGCCCCCGACAGTTCGTCCAGATACTGATGGTCTGCGGTTTTCTTATTCACATGGAGCAATTACCGCGATAGTTCCATCAACAAAGCAGCAGCTGATTTAATTATTTACTCTCGTCCAGTTCGCGGCGGCTCTCCATCTCAAACCTCGTCATCGACAGGACGTGGAACAGGACGTGGAAGTCTGACCTTTCTTCTTCCTTTCAGAGGAGTGAGGTTCAAATCCCCGTCCGATTATTGAGATTGCAGTTACCCACGGCCCCACTAAATAAAATGAAAAGAATAGCAGTATGGATTCTTCGGTATGGTTGTTGCCGTTTTTTCCTCACTTTTGTCCCTAATGTCTCTGACATCAATGCAATTGTAAACTTGTCCTCCTTTAGCATTGACTGCTATGATGAACGTTGATGAGAATAAATTTCGCGTTCATGTCCTTGAGGTTTATTATGCGCTCTGAAGGCATCGATTGACTACTCGAAGTCATAGTCGAATTGTTACTTACTGGAATGAGTTCCCAGACACTTTAGCTCATGCGTCTTCAGGAACCATCTTTCCGCAATATGGCTGAGGTATAATTTGAAACCACAGAATATTTTTACCTAGTCAATAAAGTCAACGAATGGTGTGCTTTGGAGCTCGAGTCTTTGCTCCGCTTTCTACATCCCCGGAGGCCGATCTCCTAAGGAGTACGACTGGCCTCACCGGCAGACGGTTGAGCATAATTTCGGTAAATGCTTTGCGGGGAAACCTGGAAGATACTTGAGAATAATCTGGCTGTAACGCTGCCTTACGACCTGCCTTTGGTAGCCGATTGCATGTGCTCTCGCTGACCTACTACTGGTATCCCCGCACGACTCCTGGGCTGCTAATGCGAGTGAATTTCACTTAATGCTGGCGCACCCACGTACGTATGGGGGACTCCCCGTGGCGTGGCTCACCTTGCTTGCCATGGCAGGTCCGGTGCTGCTGGTGCTACTGCTACTGCTGCCGCCGTCGCCGGTGATCTGCCTCAGACGCCGCCGGCAGCAGCTTATATAGCGCCGAGAATCTCGCCAGACAGGAATGCCTATTGGTATACTTTTACTGCGTTCGAAACCCAGTTCAGTGCCCAGCTCGCCTTCCCCGTCCGACTTGGCACTAAAATATAGAGTTACCTCATACAGACGTATTCGTCAGCTTAGCTTAGCTCGCGAAAGTTTCCTGTCGTACGTTCTGTTTACATCAAATGATTCTGAATTTGTCTAATGTGTTTTCTGTCTGTGATTTCCTTTGCACTGCTATGGTAAACCTTCTAACGCTCTGAGGACGATTAATTCCATTTTTATAACTCTGATCGTCTGTCTGACATATTTTCCTTCATTCCTGTCAGGATTCTCTGACAGTTGGCATCTAGAAAGACTCACGTAATTAAACACACCGGCGATACAAAAATGCAAGCCAGCTGCCCTCCGTCTGAAGAAGTGTCTATAATGAAAATCAAAATCAGTGTTCCATCTAGCAGGAGATCTGTTCCCAGTCAATTGCTCAACATAAAAACACTGAAAGTTATTTCGCGATGCTTGTCAGTGCTAGTATTTAATATGACGTTAAGCATCCAGGCTCAGTTTGTCCTCCCGTGAAAATCTATGAGACATAACAACAGACATCAAAAGAATTCAGAGACGAAGTCCTCCGATCGTAACATGTCGGTGTAGGCCGTACGTAAGTGTTAAAGAAATTTTCGGGAAACCTAAATGGGAAACCTTGGAAGAAAGACGATATAATTCTCTCAAAACCATGTCGGATAAATTTAAGGACACTGTATTCGATCAAAACTGTCCGACCATTATGCTGCCACGATCGTACGTATCGGATAGAGATCATGAGGATAAGATAGGAGACATTAGAGCGCGTACAGAGGCATATAGACAATCTTTTTTTTCCACCCTCTCGAACGCAATAAGAAAGAAACGCAATAATACTGGTCCGATGTACTGTACTCCAGCCAACTCTGAATGCATGATTGACAACCTGCTTCGACATCTTAAATGGGCTAGGTTTCTCTGCTATCTAGATGAGAATATTGTCATGACATGGTTGACATAAGGAAAAGTACACTTCTGTTTTTCCTGAAACTGTGGTGAACGTCTCATAAATTATACTACTTCCAACATTTTTCTCACTTTATTGAAATCTAATACGTATTATCTAAATATAATGCTAGTAATGTGTAGCCCATTCTCTCAGACACATATGAGGGAAGTATAGAAAATAAATTTTCTATCTTTAAAAGGTACGACACAATAGATGGGGAACTGCAAAGTGGTACGGTTTATAAGAAGCTCTTCTAAATTTTACCAATGATATTGTAAATTGTACCACTAATGTTTTTCCTCATTTACAGTAAGAAATGTGCAAATATGATGAATATGACCAACAATTATTTTTTAAGATATCGGCAAACAGTTTCAGCTCTTACTACATATTCATTGTCTAAAATATTGGGTTACTTTTGAACTTACACTGGACTGTTTCAACGTTAACTGCTCATTCGGGTTTTCGGCTATCACAAAAAATACTTTTTTCCTCGAATTTAGATTCGCACATCGGCTATAGAACAATACTAAACATCTGAGGAATTTAATCATTTCTTCCTCCTGGTCAACTTTGCAGAACTTGCAGAATCAGATAGACGACTTACAGCCATGTTTGGGTTTAGTTTTAACAGGTATTGTCAAGGAGGAGCCTCTTGTAAGGATTAACGGATATCTCAACAGCAAGATGATGTTGCTCTGCTTCTTTTTCTTGTTTGCAGAGCTGTAATACGAGGGACATCTTGTGGGCCTAGTGACACTCTCTCATTACCTGTTTGTTTTGTGGGAGTTGAAGGCTTGAGGAGTATCTAATTTCCATTAATTTGTCATAATTCGCAAATAGGTCTCTTACATTTATATTTTTTCAACTGGCAACCTGCAGAGCAGTACAGTTATGAGGTCAATTACTAGATCAAATCACTTGTTAAAATATGTATAGTGAACATTATTTTACAATGTATTGGTACAATATACAGGGTGTACATAAAGTCCGGGAACACTTTCAATTATTTATTGCACAAGAAGCAAACATTGTACAGATATCATACATATGTCATTTTGAAGAGAAACCCTATAAGTTTTTTTCACGTATACCGCCACAGCGTAGTTTGGTAATTTGCCGATAGTCAGCGCTAGTCGCCAACATGGCGAGTTCAGGTGCGGAGCGAGCTGTTTCATGAAAGGGCCTCCCCGGTCACCAGATCTCACTCCGTAACATTTTTTTCTGTGGGGACACATTAAATATATGGTGTATGTGCGGCCTCTACCACGTGATGTAGCAGATCTCCGGGAGAGAATGCGGGAAGCGACTGCCACAGTCGACGATGCCATGCTGGGACAGGTATGGCAAAAATTCGATTACCGTATTGACGTCTGCCGGGTCACTCATGGTTCGCATATCGAATTTTTGTGAAAAAACTTCCAGAGTTTCTCTTCAAAATGCGATATGTATGACATCTGTACAATGTTTAGTTCTTGTACAATAAATAATTGAAAGTGTTCCCGAACTTTATGTACACCCTGGCACAATTTATAAAACGAAGCCATAGTTTTTAAACTTACTTTTTACTGCACAGAGGGTAGGGCGATTTTAACTGTTTCCACGCTGTATTATCACTTAAAAGATATAGCTATAAGCTGCATAAACTATAAATAGAGTTGAAACACCTGCAAGAGTACGGATTATTAGTTTCACAAGCAAATATTTACTTCCGCAGAGCCCTAAATATATTTTAACCACTCTAAGTGAGAATTCTCGACGCTCTGTCGAAATCGATACGCATTCAACAGGTAGCTGAAACCTAATACACGTTCTGGGGAACAGGCAGCATCACCATGCAAGTAGTTTGCTAGATATGTTAGTTAAAAAAAAGGTATAATTTATATGATTCTACCCTACATGCCATAAGCACAATATCACTGGATGTCTTAGGTCACGTAAAACATCTCCCGTCGGAAGGCAGAGAAGCCTAAATTAAGCAACTGCTTTTGAAAAAAGGGAAGGTAATGTGGACCGTCAGTGAGAGAACACACACAGAGTGCACAATATGCAGCAAGAAAACTGTACGTTTCGTCATTACTCCAAAACTGAGCACTGTTGGTTATCTGTCCCTTGGTCTCAAATGTAATAATTATTACAGTCATTGCAAATTTCTATTGTGTCACCCAGAAGACACCGGAAAGTAGAAAATATTGGTTTAGAAGTATCTTGCAATATCGGTTTGAATTCAGACATGGGTTTTTGCGCAAATCAGTATCTAACCAGTGCCCTCGATATGTCTTAAAAATTGTAATGAGAAAATCTGAGCACTTTGTATAAAGGCTCTCAAGTGGTGGGACACTGTAGGCCTCAGTACATGTCTGCTGTAACGCATGGCTCCACAAAGCTACACGATCAGACAGAGATACGACTGAAGTAAGTAGCGGCTTGTGAGTGGCGTTTTGCATTATTTTTATAATCACCAACCACCGACCACTTTCAAACAGGAGAGAAAGTTTGGAGCTTTTCAAACTAAAACGTGCGCAGCAGGAACTCCAGCAGAACGGCAGTACCACGGGTGGCGCCAGGCGCTCTGGCCGATGAATTTCCTTTTGTCGGACGCACTACAACTTAAACGGTTGTCCGAGAAAAGATTAAAAATCTCGAACTGAGTGTAAAGGAGGTACAAGAAATACCGACCAGCACAAAAATTAAAGCATTCTTGTCGTAAGCTTTACAATCAACCACCCTGCCGTCGCGATCTCGCACGCAGTGACTGCTACCTCTTTTTACACTTGATACAACGGCTTAGTGGATAACGGTCTGAAGACGACCACAGCTGTTGTTAACTGGTTCAATTCCCAGACAACAACTTCTACGCCGAAGAGTTGAAGGAGCCATTATAACATTACGAAATATTCAGAGCACTGCACGGTGATTATGTGGCAAAGTGAAGGACGGTTATGGGGAATTAAGCCCACCAATTCAAGCTTTTCCCAACGTATGTATATATTGTGATCAGGTAGCCCTACGCTTTTAACATGCCTCGTCAGTTCGTAAGTAAAAACAAAATCAAATATATCTTTAAAGAGAGAGAGAGAACGAGTGGTGAAAACATATTTTGAAAAAGTAAAAACGATGTCTATTCATATTTATTGGGTACCGCAGGGGTGTACTGATAATCATATTGGGTATAATGCACAGTTTAAACAGGATGCAAGTTATTTAAGTTTTCTGAAACACATGTTGCTGGTGTTGTGGTCTTCAGTACGAAGACAGATTTGATGCAGTTCTTCATGCTGACCTATTACGAGTATGTGCAACTCTCTACATTTCTGTGAAACTTCAGTTTCTCCCGGCATATAAGATGTTCAAATAACTTACGTAAATGCAGCAGTGTGACGTCTTCGACAACCTCCGATATTTCTAAAGGCGCAGAACCTGTCATTCTCAATGCACAGTCGCAAACAGTCAGCGTTGTGCAAGGGAATTTAAAACCTCGTTATGCAGAGCACATGTGTAAAGATAACACACGCACGCACACACACAAACACTAGCCCCACAACACAGCCAAAGTTATCGATAGTGAACATTAACAATCAACGAATGAGATAGCTTTAACTCTGCCCCACTATTATCTGGCCAGAGCGAGAGCAGGATTCCGCGCAGAATGTAAGCTAAAACCTCCATCTCTGTTTAGAAGATAACTTCCTCATTTAATTTCAACTGCTTCCTTCACAACAACTATTCCAGTACATGGAAGTGCACGCCAGAGTCTGCGTGTTGTTATAGACCATAGGATGACCTGTGGCAAGGCAATGTTGTACAATAATAAATTTGCTCGGCTCTTGTAAGCGTGTGTGACGCCTACGTTCACTATACCGCTCCTTCAAGGTCCTGATGATCTGACCAATGTATAAGATGCCACTACTGCAAAGAGTGCGTCAGAAACGTAGGTTACGCAAAAAAGATCATCCTTTACGAATCGTAAAAGGGCCATAATTCTAGATGGTGACTGAAAAACATATTTCACGCCATATTTCCGCAGAATGGGTTCATTCCTGTTGGAAATACTTCCTGCGTAATGCAAAAGGCCGTAGACATTGGTTCCACCTAGCTATTACCATCCCTCACCGTACTCATGACTGATCAATAGAGTAACGCTCGTCTGGTCTATCTTTCACTGCACCCATTATGACTAAAGGTGACTTCGAGATGGGATAACTCAGCTGCCAAACAGTTAAATGGTCTGAGATGACGCTGGGCCTGAGAACCAAGACACGAAGTACCTCTTCACTGCCAGCCTGTAGATACAAATTAGTGGCCGGCCGGAGGGGCCGAGCGGTTCTAGGCGCTACAGTCTGGAACCGTGCGACCGCTACGGTCGCAGGTTCGAATCCTGCCTCGGGCATGGATGTGTGTGATGTCCTTAGGTTAGTTAGGTTTAAGTAGTTCTAAGTTCTAGAGGACTGATGACCTTAGAAGTTAAGTCCCATAGTGCTCAGAGTCATTTGAACCATTTTTTACAAATCAGTGTGACAAGTAGGCGGTTTTATTTACAATACAAATAAATTAGTGTGAGTTGGTTTGCTATACACCACGCCCCAACGTACCATCTACCTTTCTTCTGATCTGCACGTTAAGGAAGGAAACGAGTCACGCTTTTGGGCACCTCCATCGTGAAAGGAATTTTTGAGTGAACTGAATTCAGATGTTCTGAAAAGCTGTTTAAATCCCCACTTCCATGAAAACAACCAACAATAGTATCGTCTAAATATATGGAAAAAATACGCAGGTTTCAATGCCGCCAACTCCAACACACTTCCTCGAAATCTTTCATACACTAATTGGCAATAAAAGGTGACAATCGGCTTCTCATTGAAACTCCATGTGTCTGATCATAGTACTGGTCACTGGATAAAAAGTATGTTTAATTTAACACATGTCGGAATAGGTACATTGTTTCTACGCAAAACCTAATCTCAATTAACTGTAACAAATGAGACAGAACAACACGAGTAAAGAGAGAGAGACCACGTAAAAACCTACATAAATATCAGTCACTCAAACTCAGTCCCTCTAACAGACATTATCAATCCTGCTCTCTCCCTGGTCAAACAAGAGGGACAGAGTTAGAGCTACCTCATCCGTTGATTATATCCACTTAACACTTCTGACGTTGGTCATCTTTGCTTGTGCTTTGGGGCTAGTCTTTACTGTGTGTGTGTGTGTGTGTGTGTGTGTGTGTGTGTGTGTGTGTGTGTGTTTGTGCGTGTGTGTGTGTGTGTGTGTGTAGGTGGATGTGGGTGTGGGTGGATTGATGGGTAATGAGTATCTTCCCACATATGCTCTGTATACCGAGGTTTTAAATTTCGTTGCACAGCGTTATCTCGTTGCTATTGTGCTTTGAAAATGACGGAGTGTGCACCTGTCGAAATATTGGCGGTTGTCGAAGACGTCAACCGCCTGCATTCTCCAAGTCATTTGTGCATAACCAGAACTACTGCAATCTACTTGCATTTGGACCTGCTTACTGCACTCACGTCTCGGTCTCCCTCTTCAATTTTTTACTGATTGTTTGAGTGGGGTTATGGTACTAAACAGCGAGGTGTCTCTACAATTTTTATCCCACACAAATTTCATTTTACCTCAGTCATACAATATGTGTATGTGTGTGTGTGTGTGTGTGTGTGTGTGTGTGTGTGTGTTTTGTGTGAGATCACGACTGTAGGGTTAGTAATCGAAAAGTTTCCAAGAAAATGGTTTGCTCTTTGTGTATGAAGAGGGTTCCTCCAACGAAGCAATGGGAGTTTCAGCTGGTTTCAAGTATGCTCAATCAAATTCATGGCAGCACATAACGCAGACCACTCAGTTCGGTTTATTTTTGGTTACTGGCGGCAGACGTTTGCAAGACGTGCGCGGTGTGTTGGTGGATTATTGTCTCAGAAGACGGGCCCATAATAGAAATGTTGCCTGCTGAGCTGGACAAAAGGTTGAAAGATTTTGTCTAGATACTACACAGCCCTCAAATTAGCTTCAACAACGATCAGAGGCGCCCCATATATTTACGTGCTGCCGACCCAAACTTGATTGAACACCTCTCTAATGGGCTTGTGAAAATGCATGCCTGAGACGTCTGTTGGTACTTGGCTACCTGAACATTCTTGTACGACGGTCATCAGACGTGAGGTAAGCCTTGCATTCATAGTAGATGTGAACCTATCGTCACTGATCTAGGTTCTCTTATAGTTGTTCGCTTGGCCACCTTCTTCACGCAACAGGCTGCTGGTTGATTTGTACTACGGTTTCTGACGGACACCTAGAGGACAAATTTACCGTGTGGAGGCAACTGGATAGTGTCTGGGTCGACACTACTCTTCCTGTTGTCACCAAAGACATTCTCCTTTAGGAACTTATGAGCTCTATATTTTTTGGCAGCTGTCAGCTGCAGTTGTTGACCGCGCGCGACAAGTGCGACGTAGAGTTTCAGCATTCTGTGCCTCACGATAGCGGTTGAAAGTTCGAATGACGCCACTGTGGTGCACGTCAGTCCAGCAGACAACCTTTCGTGTTGATAGTCCTTCTTGCTGCAAAGTGGCAACACGCCGTGACGCTGCGTCTTATCTTCGAGGCGTTTTGTCAGAGTGAATAGTGTACATACGCCGGATTTCCTTCCGTATACACCACTTGAGACACGGCACGCTCTGATGAACTGCACTAGAGTGCACAGGTACTTACACAGGCTTGTCTTCCTTGGTCAAAAACGTAACGAGAAACAGTTTGCACTAAAGGAAAAAGCTATAATAAGTCACTACAGAGGTGAAAACGTTTTTGAGCAGTTCAGTTGAAAGTCGTTGAGGACAGAACCGAGATGGTACCATTGGCATAAAGGGGAAAATGGTGGACGATCCAACACTGGGCGCTATTGCATCTCTGGAGGCGTGTCGTCTCGTCTATGCTACCACCATCATCCTCGGACCAATTGCCACAACTGGCAATAGCGTCGAACACTATCTTTCGTGATGGCATCTGAAACTTGTGTGGATACCTCTCTGCTCTGTGGTTAGGAACACTGACCGAGGTAGTACTGTGGTAAGAAACTTGTGACTGCTTCCTTTCTTAAAATGAAGATTGAATTTACTTAGAGAAGGGAGCTCGTGGGGACGTAGAAAAAAAAAACAAGAATTGTATGAGCTGATGTGGCAACCGAACATTGTTCAAAAACTGAAAGCACGGAGAATAAGCTTGGCAGGCCACATTGCTAGGAGACCAGACACCTCTCGGGCAAAAGCCGTACTTATGGGAAGACCTGATGGTACCCGTCCAATCGAAAGACCCAGAAAGCAATGGATGAGCTACAGAAAGACCTTTGCCAGCTATGAAGGCCGGCAGGTGTCGCCGAGCGGTTCTAGGCGCTCCAGTCTGGAACCGCGTGACCGCTACGGTCGAAGGTTCCAATCCTGCCTCGGGTATGGATTGTGTGATGTCCTTAGGTTAGTTAGGTTTAGGTAGTTCTAAATTCTAGGGGACTGATGACCTCAGATGTTAAGTCCCATAGTGCTCAGAGTCATTTGAATCATTTGAGCTAGCTACAAGTCCGTGACAACTGGATCCAAAGTGCACTAGATCGCCATCTATGGAAGAGCATTGTTTGGCCGGCGCATGATCTACAGGGTCCTCGATCGCCGATTTGATGATGATGAAGGTGATGATGAGCTTACTTAAATGTATTTAAGATGCCTCCAATCCCGGGCGCTACCGCTCCTTCTAAGTTTATTTGGTGTTATAACTTTTCTCGGATGAACCACAGAAATAAGCCGCCTAAATAAATGTCCTTTGGATAAGTGAGTTACCAGTATAAAAGTCGCATCTGGAGCCCTAAATTTACCATCTGGATGCATTACAAAAATGTTATGTCGCTACGTGGAACACAAAATCATAATTGTAATAAGTCAACGATTTATCGTAGCTAATCGCTTTGGTTTAAGAACAGTAAGCTACGCAAAAGTACTATAAATAAAATGAGAATACTTTAATATCGGTTCACTCTGTACAATTAACCACTGATCACTCACCTAAAAAAAAATTACGTTGTGACATTACTGTCACATATCGCTATATCGTATTGATTCCTGTTTGCCATCATTTTGTGGTTAATATTGCTCACATTTGCTACGAGGCAAGCTTTGCGTTTTCTCACTCGGAAGGTGTTCTCCAGCTGTAATCCCTAGATCTTCTTCGTTGGGAGGAGGCAGTCGGTGAATCTAATCAGGAAGGGTGAAGGCCTCTGGAAGATTGACAGCTTTCGTGGAAGTAAGGCTGTAGCCTGTTTCGTGCTTTTGTTGGCAGTGCCAGTTCCCCTCCTAGCCCTGTACGGCAGGTTTTGTGCTACAGCTTCCTTCTCCAGAGAATAATTGAGCATGACGAGACACCGAGATGCTGCTCAACTACTGTAGGAAACTCTGTTGTTTTATCTCCAAAATGTAGTGCACCCGGTCGAAATGAGTCACTCCGCCACCGAGCGAAGAAGCCGACCAATCAATAAGACACTGCTCCACCACAGTACCAGTTATTTACTTGTATTTGTTCACAGTAAACAAATCCGTCACAGCTGTGAAATACTTTATTGACCGAAGTCTGACTCAACAGAAGTCACTATACACTACCATGATTTGGGGGTCTTGACCCCATCATCACGTGTGTCTGAAATCTAGCAGTAGTAGGACGACATGTCCGTGCCCTAACAGCTAATAGGCTAACATGTACCGTAGATAGACCGTCAAATAACTTCCCAAGTTGCAGCCACTATTTGGGATGTTACTTGACGATCCATCTGCAGTAGATGTTTGCGTATTAGCTGTTAGGACATAGACATGACGTCCTACTACTGATCGATTTTGTCGACGGGATATTGAACCCTACCCTCCCTTCCCTCCTTGATGGAAGACACACTCTAGGCAGAAGAGAGTATACGGTACAGTCAACTGCTGTCGAAAACAATTTTTCTATATATGTATGGGTATTGTCATTCTGGTCACGTACGGCTTTGAACCCACATTTACTACTGCACTCGAAAACTTTACTTCCTGTGGGTAAAATGCGATTTAGGCACTATACACATGATGCTTTTTGTTTTATGGCTCTTCAGAATAAGTTGGTTTTTGTTTCCATTCGTTGGGACATATGACTTTACAGAGGTAGTAGTCAACAGATTCTAGTGTCCTAACTCTCGTCCTGGAAGAAGCAGCTTAGAAACTTACTAGGGGGGCAAATTGTAACTCTCCGTGTCTGGCAAGGAAGGGAAGGAGACATGCTGCCATAGTTCCCCATCGTCAAATAACATTTCGTGTTAAACGCCAGTCTTCTCTGTAGCGTATCATATGGTGAGGACATGGGATACACATGATGATCATGCGTTGATCGTATGGAGACTAAGCTCGGCGCTCCACTAGCTGCTAATGGAGAAGAGTTGGCGAATTGCATACCTTCTATGTCCTTTCTGTCTCATTGCTATCAATGATAGAAAGATCACACTACACAGCGCACACAGTCATCATAGTTGTGTGCGTACGGGAAAGACGTTAATATGTGTGGAGAGAGAAATCTTTTGCAAGTTCGTGGTTCAACCTACCTCTCATTTGTTCAAATTCTACGCTACTGACCTTAAAATTGCTACACCAAGAAGAAACGCAGATGATAAACGGGTATTCATTGGACAAATATATTATACTAGAATTGACATGTGATTACATTTTCATGCAATTTGGGGGCATAGATCCTGAGAAATTAGTACCCAGAACAACCACCTCTGGCCGTAATAACGGCCTTCATACGCCTGGGCATTGAGTCAAACAGAGCTCGAATGGCGTGTACAGGTACAGCTGCCCATGCAGCTTCAACACGATACCACAGTTCATCAAAAGTAGTGACGCGTATTCCGACGAGCCAGTTGTTCGGCCATCATTGACCAGACGTTTTCAATTGGTGAGAGATCTGGAGAATGTGCTGGCCAGGGCAGCAGTCGAACATTTTCTATATCCAGAAAGGCCCGTACAGGACCTGCAACATGCGGTCGTGCATTATCCTGCTGAAATGTAGTGTTTCGCAGGGATCGAGTGAAGGGTAGAGCCACGGGTCGTAACACATCTGAAATGTAGTGTAGACTGATCAAAGCGCCGTCAATGCGAACAAGAGGTGACCGAGACGCGTAACCAATGGCACCTCATACCATCACGCCGGGTGATACGCCAGTATGGCGGTGACGAATACACGCTCCCAATGTGCGTTCACCGCGATGTCGCCAAACACGCATGCGACCATCATGATGCTGTAAACAGAACCTGCATTCATCCAAAGAATTGACGTTTTGCCATTCGTGCACCCACGTTCGTCGTCGAGTACACCATCGCAGGCGCTCCTGTCTGTGATGCAGCGTCAAGGGTAACCACAGCCATGGTCTCCGAGCTGATAGGCCATGCTGCTGCAAACGTCGTCGAACTGTTCGTGCAGATGGTTGTTGTCTTGCAAACGTCCCCCTCTGTTGACTCAGGGATCGAGACGTGGCTGTACGATCAGTTACAGCCATGCGGATAAGATGCCTGTCATCTCGACTGCTAGTGATTCGAGGCCGTTGGGATCCAGCACGGAGTTCCGTGTTACCTTCCTGAACCCACCGATTCCATATTCTGCTAACAGTCATTGGATCTCGACCAACGCGAGCAGCAATGTCGCGATACGATAAACCGCAATCGCGATAGGCTACCATCCGACCTTTATCAGAGTCGGAAAGGTGATGGTATGCATTTCTTCTTCTTGCACGAGGCATCACAACAACGTTTCACCAGGCAACGCCGGTCAACTGCTGTTTGTGTATGAGAAATCGGTTGGAAACTTTCCTCATGTCAGCACGTTGTAGGTGTCGCCACCGGCGCCAACCTTGTGTGAATGCTCTGAAAAGCTGATCATTTGCATATCACAGCATCTTCTTCCTGACGGTTAAATTTCGTGTCTGTAGCACGTCATCTTCGTGGCGTAGCAATTTTAATGGCCAGTACTGTACATCGCCACACTACGTAACTTGTATACACCAGATAAATTCAGTGTATATTTATTCCGATTTTTGCGTTATTATTGATTATTCATATAATGAGTCCGGAATTTGCTATCTGTGTTACGAAATGGGCAACCTTTTCGCGGTGCACAGCCCCAGTTGTAAATTGGCCATCTAATGGCTTCAGGTGCAACAAAACTTGATTTTCAATCCTTCATATAATTTCTGACTGAGATTAAAAATTTCAAATGCTGTCCGATCTACACATTGAAATGTATAATGTTATGATAAGCCTTTAACACAGTAAGACAAGTATTACAGTTAGAACCTCTATATAAGTCTTAAGGCATCGCTAATCAAGGGCGCAAATTACGCAGGCAGTGTTCATTCAGTATTTGACCATGACAGCTCTTAGTGACTTCGAATAAAATTAACACACAATTGCAAACCTTTCCGATACTTTTTCTCACTGACATTCCCTACAAAATGATGAAAGGAAAAATGTGTATCGGTTACTACGTTTTTTCTGTTCATGCAGTAAAAGTGCAACATCATGCGTCAGGTACTAATTTACTACTTCTTTGCTAATAACTCTATTCGCAACAAATTTTCCAGATAGTGTCCACATATACCACTGAACGTACCTGCAAAATTATATCACTGTACGACGCATAGTTCAGGAGCTATGACGTAATAAACCTTTAGATGCATAAAAAACTAGCTTTTGCTTAAAACGGAGCGCAGGTTACCCAACTGTGTTTGATGAGAGCACTTACCGTTTTCCAATAAACTGTAAGCATATTTTCAAAGCTTTTCTAAACTTTTTCTCGCGAACACGTATACCACCAAATATTTAACACTTTGACTCATTTGTAAACTAATCAGACATTAGAAGCTGTTTTGTACGTGGAAGATCGATTCTTTAAGGTATCGGGCGGTGGCGGGTTTAATTGGTCGTTTCAGAAGAGACTGTCACGTTCCATCTTCATATTTTATCTGTTATAGCCTTTATACAGCAGATATTAGCGTTCGAAACGCAACCTAGAGACTGTGATCTGTGATGAGTTATTCTCGCGATAAGGCAGTCTGGGGCTGTATAAAAGACATTGAGTTTGTCGGCGTAGGCTTCAAATACTGCTGCTGACTTTGTCTCATCGACACCCCGAGCACCGAAACTCATTTCACTGCCTTGAGCAGCAGAGCTTTCATTGAGCTTTTCACTGCCTGCTTCATCTTGCTACGCATCTTTCTGTTTCTTTGTGCTATTTGGTCTTTATAACTTGTAGTCAGTAATCAACAGTCCTATAATTGATACTTTGACTAACGGAGTTGGCGCTCTTGTTACTTGGATTCATAGTAACGTACTGTGTTTGTCAAAGGATATTTATTTGTGAGCATTTGTTGATGCCTTTCATGTGATTTACAGTCACTGACAAGAGCACAAGTTGGAACTTAGAGAACAAGGATGGTTTTTCCCTGTCTCCGCAACAGAAATCGTACAGACGTTGTTGCGATGACACTAGACTTGCAGGTTCCCTCCCAGGTGGTACAAAATGTTTTCGCCTTCAGTAAGGGTAGGAAAGATAGAGTCGTACAGCTTCTAGTAAACATCCCAAACGCCAGATTCTGCGTTAAGTCCCAAATGTAGTGACAGTGACTTATGGAGAGACAAGACATGACAGTAGCGATTGTGAAGCAGTCATTGGACATAGACGCAGCTTAGCAGGCTCTCTGGTACGCTTTATAGATTTATTTAAACGCTCTGCATGGTATTTTACAATTTGTGGCGTAGTTGACTTTATATAGGTGTCTCTTTATTTCGTTCTACTCGACTTGCGAATGGAGCGCGAGAAAAGTGTTTATATGCCTCTGCAGTCTTCATATCACGGTCTTTCCGTGACATGCATGACGAGAACAGGAGAATTTTTATACAATGTGTCATATCTACAGTTCTACGATAGGTATACGCGCAAAAGGTTGTCATTCTTCCAAAGTTTCTCGAGCAATTTGCTTGATCACCTCTGTAACAATCTTTTTTGAGCTGAACTGATTTGTTACAAAAATGTACAGCACCGGTCTGATTTTCTCCCATACCTACCTCTAACTCGAGTTGACAAGAATTCCAAAAACTCGACAAATACTCTGCAAAAGGTCGCACAGGAGATATTCGCGTGATTTCTTTGGGAGCTGCTCTCTTTCTCCATAAATTTGAGTAACCTATTTTCCCTTTATAGCGCTGATTTTCTATGTGCGTTTCATTTCATATCACTAAGTAACGTTACCGACAGATATTTTATCGGTGTGTCAAGAGTCCAGCGGCATATCACACCATCCAGAAGATAAAGGATAATTAACCTGGCGATGCACATTATCTCGCATTTATCCACATTTGAAATGAACTGCCATTCATTACACTTTGTGAATATTCTAAATCTTTTCTTCGCAGTTATTTAACAATGAAGTTCATCTATGAGCGTCTGCGTCGTCAGTATCTTCTCGCACTTACAGGTTGTTAGTTGCACTGACAAGGGCAGGGGGAGAGGGGGAGGAGTTCAGTCAAATATAAAACACAATATTGTTCGTCTGATTCACGTAATGACGTCAGTAGCATGATGCGCTAGGGAATCGCTTGTGGGAAAATGGAGAGACGATAGCCATGTATGTACACGGCTGACATGCTCAGGATCACCATCTCAGAATCGCTAGGAGTGAGCAGGAAAAACATGTGTTCGTTGCTGACTGTTGAACATCGTGTTGTTATTCATTTTCTCCACGCACAGTTCGTTGTTGGTACACTAAAACCCAAGTGTTCAGTAGAGATATGGTCGTGATAAAATGAAAAGCTATAGCAATAGACTGTGTCGGGCGTCCAGCGTCAATGAAGACAACATTCAAGCTTTACGTCTGCTTGTGGAAGGCAATTACCACAGTACTGTTGCAGAGGTCGCACTACACATGGGCGTAAGTATTGTAGATGCCCATACCATTTTATCAGACACACTT
Source organism: Schistocerca serialis cubense (assembly GCF_023864345.2). Classification (NCBI taxonomy): domain Eukaryota; kingdom Metazoa; phylum Arthropoda; class Insecta; order Orthoptera; family Acrididae; genus Schistocerca; species Schistocerca serialis. Next base: position 789,447,197 of record NC_064639.1, on the reverse strand, counting down.
GTATATGGGAAAATGTCGACAAGGTGGGTTCCACATTATCTCACCAAGGCACGACTAAATGTGCAGAGAGACATGTCTCAAAGACTTCTGAATGACCTTGAAGAAGTAAGAGAGGCTTTTATGGGCCGTATCTACGATGAAAGGTTATCGCTATGTAAGGTGGCTATATTTTCGCACCTTACAAGAACTCATCCGCATACTTTGCCTTGATCTACAAACACAATTAGGTATCATGTGATAAATTGTACATCGTATCTATGAATGTATAAAAGAGACTGACATTGTCACGTACGCCTTGTAAATAATTGTTAAGACTTATTGCATGAAAGGTGACGGATTGTGTTTGTTATCAGAACGGCGTAATGAATGACTGGCTGTACTAGTAGAGGTTGGAAAGCCAGTGGAGATGAAACGGCAGGCGCGACTCATACTCTGGGTGGAAGGCCCGCACAGGTGTTGGTCCTGCTTAAACATAGGAAGTAGCTAGACGGACTTTGTGGCACCTGAGCTCTGGCGCACAAAAGGGTGACGGCCGGCCGCTATTGTAGTAGGGCCAGAAGGATAACCGGATAATACTTCCGATCTTTGCAAATCTTGGACGCAGGTGAGAGGAACGAAGAAGTGGCACCTCGGAAACCAAGCAGGCTGGGTTATTTCAAGGATTATTACTCAGAAGCGTACCATTGTATGAGTATAGGTATTTCCTCGCAAACTTTCCGCATTGGACGACAAAAGACTAAAATATGCTTGATCGGCGTTCGGAAGAATCTGTAGAGAGGGAGAATATTCCGTGGTTTCGGGAATATGATTCGTTTTCGGAATTACGAGGGTGAGGAGCTGAGCCTTGCTGAGAGGCCAGCGGTAGAGAGACGAGGTCTTCCATTGTGAGCGCCCGTGTGTTGCGGTCGCCCAGTATCAGCTTTGTTGATACAGACGGATTTGCTGTCTTTGCTCTCAGGAGAGTTCATAGTTAGAACAGTTAGGCACTGTACTGTTGCGAACGTATACGATTCTGCACTTCACATCCGGGTTGGAAGTCGTCGTTGAGTACGCAGCGTTCAGTAATTGAGAGCACTTCTTCTGCCTATGCTTACGTTGAGGCGTTAACTGAACTCCGTCCTTGCGGCTGGGAGTTCGCGTTTCTCATCTGCAGAACACAAAGAGGAGAAGACAGTATTAGAGTATATTAGTCAGAGGACCGCCTTCTGCCTTCCTAGTGTTTGAAAGAGTTTATTTGTGGCTGGAGTTCTTCCATAGTCGCAGACGAGTACGAGAACCATCACTTCGATGCACCGGACGCAGTATATACGGTGATATCGCAAATTGCTTCGACTTATTAGGGCTATAGAAACTAAACAGCTGTGATCACGTTAGTTTATTTCCACTGAGATTCCACACCACCATAGATCATCTTTGAAAGTAGTGTCTTCTAGTGTTTGATACGTAGATAATGCCAGTCATTTCGCGTTATTGATATTAGATCACGCAGTCATAATAAGGGGCAGAGTTGGGCAACTGATTACCAGTGTTACTTAGGAAATGTAAACTTTGCAATATAAAGGTTTTTTTCAGTCTGCAATAAAAATATAAGCAGGAACAACGTTTATCATTTAGTAGGATTAGTTGCCTTCATCATTCATTTATGTTTAGATTGTAATTTATAGAATATAGAGATCCTAAGATCTCCTTCAGAGGGTAGTCAGACAGGGTCAAATCATCATTTTAGCGTTTATTATTTTCCGTTGAGCACATTCATTTTACACCCGGCTGGAGTAGTATCTTGTAGCTATACCCCAGACAATAAGAGGACGAGTGTGAAATGAAGGAAAGCTGGAATGAGGGCACCGATCAAGGCAGCGATTCGACTGTCAACCTGAAATATTTTGTGAAAAAAATATGGTTTGGTATTCGATAGGTGTATTATTGATCGACTACCTGCATTTGTGATGGACAGTGAATGCGGTCTGCTGCTGCAAACTGCTGAGATGCTTTTCGCAACATACAATGCCAGCATAATAATTTGCGATGTCTTTCTGCACGACAGTGCACCACAGATATAGCAGCTCTGACTCGAGAAAAGCTCACCAAGCAACACTGGTAACCTCTTGGACATCCACCTTATAGTCCCGACTTGTCCCCATGCGACTTCCACATGTTTGTTCCAATGAAGGAGACATCGTGAGGATGACGCTTCAGAGACGACACAGCAGTCGAACATCCCGTGAGCAATTGGCTACTGGGACAGCCAAATTCTTTCTTCCATGAAGGGATCAGAAAGCTTCCTATTCGTTAGAGAAAATGTATTTTTGTTGGTGAAAACTGTGTAGAAGAATAAAGCAATTCATTGGTGTTGGTATATATATCACAAATAATGCTGTTGTATCCAAATTTTGCAGCTGCAGGTGTGACTGTATTCAGTACACTGGAAGTATGAATTAAAAAATGTCTTCAGGTTCAAATGTTTCGTGTTTTATTAAATAACTACTAAGGGAAAACAGGCAGAAACTTCAAAAATCGTTTTCAAGAAAACATAAATGCTTTCAGGCTCAATCACATCGAAATATCAGTTATTGCACAACGTATGTTGGGAACGAAACATATCATCAACAGTCTAGAAAAAAATTTGATAGTACTGCATAATGAAGACAATGGTAAGATTCTAAATCTGTTAGAACAATTGGAGACATACCTCCATAAAATCCAAAAAACCGTAATCTATGTTAAATGTACAGACAGATTTCGGTAGCCGCATTTATTTTAAAGACCTCTTCTTAAGTTATTCCCTTATGTCAATTGTTTAATAATTAGATCTGTGGCACTACGAATAAATTCATCTTTGATCACACCATGTACATCTGTGAAGTTTTTACAAAAATCTATGTGCCAATGTGCCTCTTGAGTGAAGTGATATGCATGAACAGGATGGAGAAACCAAAGTATCATGATGTTAAAAATTTTAAAACGCTTTTCTTGTATTATGTGGTAAGTTCACACTGTTCATTTTTTCCACAGTTTCGCACATATTTTCGGCATTTGACTTAATCTAACGTCAAACCTTTTCATAACAGGAATAAGCACTTCACCTCATTCAGTAATAAAAATTAATCATATGGTACAATTCTCCGGTTTATATCATAGTAATTCTCGTAATAAGAGCGGTCCAACACTGATTCCTTCGGTAACTTTCAAGATGACCTTTGTTTCGGTTGTGAACGAGCCAGTCATAAAATTTTGGAGGTATTATGTACACCCTATGTTTGAAATGATAGACAGTCGGTTTGCGGTCGAATGCCTTTCGGGAATCTAAATCAGAAAAATACGACCGTTCGCTCAGTGTCCCTCATTTTCCGTGTATCGTCTGTGAAGAGGAGCAGCCGACGCTCGCAGCAATGAAATCTCAGCCACGAGTTGTTTGTGTCGCAACTTCCGATCTGCTGAATCATTTTACGTACGTCAGATAAAAAGTTTATCTGAAAGTTTGTTTGTTACTATAAGTTGTCTTATAGACGACCTACATAACTGTTCTAATACACGCACAGGCTGCAGTTAACCTTTGTGTGTATCATAGGTATCGCTGTCCTTTTAACTACTGATTTATATTTCAACGTAAGCTTCCGCAACCACTGTCCATTCTCAATCATTTTTTCTCTCGGGTATGTGGCTGTTAATATTAGAACATGACGGAGCCATCACATAATTAAGAAACCTCTTAATTAGGACAGGTATTTTCCATTTCTTATCATTTATTTTGCGACACATTTGTCCAAGAGCAGGATAAGATTAATTTAAAGGTCGACCACAGCTCTTCTATACCTGTTCAGGTTGAAGTTGTTTTTCGATTAGAATGTCTATCACTACTAATTTTCCCTAACAAAAATGATTTTTTCACTTCTTGATACTTTGTTTTAATTGCGTGTAGTACTCCTTCTAGTTACTGAGACGCCACCAACAACGACACGAAACATCACATTACACGGCACAAAATACGTTTACATGACATTACTGCACAACTTACATCTTACACTGAGGAAGAGAGACATATTGTTGCATTACTTCCATAAGTCCTGAGGAAACCCGTGAATATGAGCTAGATTCTGATTGTAATTGTTAATTAAACATATCTACTCATTATAGTTGCGCTCAACTACTTAATAAATGACTCACTGAAAAGTATCTCTATTTTAACTATCACTCCAGTGAAAAATGTTTGGGTTGTTTAGATTTATTTCGCTTTGTATAAACTGGTTCTGGCTTCTGTTGTTAGTTTCCGATGTAACGTAAAGAAAGGTTAGACTGTAAAGTCCCATAGATATGAAAAACGTCTGAGACATTGCACTCACTCTGCCGGACTAGGATTGGCAAGAAATTTTTCGAACCTTGTTGGAGAATTAGTTCGCCATTTGCCTGAAACGATCTAGAGAATCCGTTAGAAACCCAAGTCATGATGGCCAAACTTAGAATTGAACCCCTCTACTTCTGAAGGCGGAGTTTCCTGCTTATACCGTTGAGCCACTTTTCTTCGTACAGTACGCCTGACTTTTGTTTAGGACAGATTACACCGTTCCTGCATCAACTTAATGGAAAGTGTATCCTGAGAGCTGAACAGAGTGGTAAAGAATACGCAACTTCAACAATGTCTCTCGGAGACGAATCGCATGTAAGTGTGGCTGATGGAAGAGAAAGTGAAACTCGTCGTAGAAAATGGTTGAGAACTTGACGCTGGCATGTGCAGCTAAAAGCTTGAAAGTATATTTCTGTGTAGCGTGCCAGAGGCAATATCGAGTGATCTTCTCGGTGGCAATTTCTGGAAGTGTTCTTGTTTGAAGATATACAACCAGGTCTCCGACGTGAGAAGGCTACTGAATCTGTGATAACAACACAAATGGTTCAAATGGCTCTGAGCACTACGGCACTTAACTTCTGAGTTCATTAATCCCCTAGAACTTAGAACTACTTAAACCTAACTAACCTAAGGACATCACACACATCCAGGCCAGAGGCAGGATCCGAACCTGCGACCGTAGCTGCCGTGCGGTTCCAGACTGTAGCGCCTAGAACCGCTCGGCTACTCCGGTCGGTGATAACAACACATCAACCGTAGTTGAAACAACAGTAAATTCATAAATATAGTACCATGAGGAGGAATTAATTGCATTATTCACTACTCAAACTTACCCGCGCTGCTTCCTGGACTCGGGTAGGCGCGCCGGCCCCGGATCGAATCCGCTCGGCGGATTAACGACGACGGCCGGTGTGCCGGCCAGTCTGGATGTGGTTTTTAGGCTGTTTTCCACATCTTCGTAGGTGAATACCGGGCTGGTCCCCACGTTCCGCCTCAGTTACATGACTCGCAGACATTTGCAACACAGTCACACTATTTCACGATTTACACTAGACGCAGACAGCTGGGGTACACTGCTTCTGTCCCGGGGATATGGGGTGGCGGCAGGAAGGGCATCCGGCCACCTCTTAAAAATTAACAATGCCAATTCCGTACTTAACCCTGCCGATTCTGCGCACAATGCGGGATAAAGGTGGTAGCAAAAGGAAGAAATAATCCACTACTCAAACTTAATGTGGCACAGAAAAATCTCTGAACTCTTCCCCAGTAATGTGAAGAATCTAATAGATAATAAAATTAACTTCAAACAGAAGACGAAAATATATCTATTTGACGAAACAGTTGAATATAACATGAAATTAATATAAAAAACGGTCATGATATTATCACTATGTTGCCACATTTTTCAACTGAGAGGACATATTATAATTGTAAACTAACAGACACCATAGCGAGGTACCCCGTTATGATTGACTGAACATGCGAATAATTGATTCAAATGTTCAAATGTGTGTGAAATCTTATGGGACTTAACTGCTAAGGTCATCAGTCCCTAAGCTTACACACTACTTAAACTAAATTATCGTAAGGACAAACACATACACACACATACCCGAGGGAGGACTCGAACCTCCGCCGGGACCAGCCGCAAATAATTGATTACTTAAACGAATTAAATAACTAATTTATACAGGGTGACGTTTCGAAGTGCACGGAAAAGGAACCAGAAAGTTATGTACTGTTTTTTACGCCAACGAGTATTTACGAAACTGTCTCTGCTTTTATATGGCTCACAAACGACAAGATGGAAAACATAATACAAACTTATTCGCACACAAAATGACCACATTATAAAGATTTCACGGAGTTTCTTAGTCTAACGAAGCCCATTGGTCACAAATTACACAAGCATTTCTGCAGTGAACAAAATGAGAAAGGCTCCCAACTCCGTACCTCGTCCAGGCCTCTCTGGCAGAGCTACCTGGCAATGGTCTCTGAGTGTATGCGGCAGACCTTTCCTCGTCCGTATCCGCCAAGCATCGTCAGTAGCTACGAACCAGGAAGTCTCCTTCGTGGCCGCTTTTCTGGCATCCTAGTGTAGCTGCCTATTCTGGAAGCAAGAGGCTTCCGAAGACTATACCCTAAAACAAAAAACATTGACATTAATCACGGACCGTAAGGTCAAAAAAAGAGGCATTTTAGTCTGAAAATTGTCTATACGTTTCCGTATGCATCAAAGAAGTCACGCAGTATATCTGACGCGTTTCTCTAGCTGTGTTGCGTTTGGATGACCATAAAAGGGTTTTTCCTGTGTGGTGTATCGAGAAACACAGAGCAGTGCACATAGTATGACATTATCTTTTTTTATTTGACCTTCAGCAAGAATACACCGCTTATCCATTAACAGTTCCCCTGTCCAGCCTTCATCATTTACTCTACTGAGCCATCGGCAATTATAAAATATTGGATATTTGTATTTTTTCATACAAGTGAACATGTTCCTTTAAAATAATTAAGCAGTATTTCCTCATTATTAGTACACAAAGTCTTGATTTATAAACATAGGAGTAATAATTAAATTTTTCTCTACAAAAATAACTAAAAATGGTGATTTGCACTTTCTCTTTAGGTCTGTGGTCGGATTTTAAAATTGTCACCTACTAAAATTTTCATCAGATACCTAAAAACTGGCTCATCATTCTTTACTGGAACACTAATAATACCTGTAGGTATTGGTAGCTCAACTTTTCTCAGTTATGAGTGAAATTCTTCTCTGTTCTGCTTGAACTTGAAACAAGCAAAGATTAAATGACTAGTACCTCCAACATCTAAATTTCATAGTGTATGCGATACAAGAGAGCAAGAAAGTTGCTGTGCTTGAATATCATCCGAGTGACTGTAAGCGATAGATATGCTGTTTACTGACGTGTTACGAAACCAAGAAAAGCGCTGTATGAGGGGCTTAACCCAACCATAACACTTTCCTTTACATATGTCTCACATTTTCCATTCCTCTTCCACTGGGAGCTGATTTCCATTTTTGCTTGATGTAAGAAGTCTGTGAATGGTAACTGGATAGCAGGGTAAGCTCCGGGTATACCTGATTCCTTGGGCGACTGCTCTGTCATTTCATGTACAAAATGCCTGTGTAAGTTTTATCCAAATTAATACGTTTATTTCTCCGAGAGCACTCCGTTACTCGGTGGGCTATGTCTCGAAAATGTTTACTACTTTCTTTTCCCTGGCTCCTACACTCTTTGGTACTGATGATGCTTTCTGAATCAGAAATAAGTAACCAATTTTCGTCGTTGTTAACAAAAGAGCACTTGATTGCCTCAATGACTGCCACTACTTCTGCTCTATAAGAAGAGGTGAAAGAGATGATTAAATCTTATACTGTGCGTAGCACCCGTGCTCGGACACAAGAAAGCAATCCAGCCTTACTTTCAGACGTGGTTCTTCAACCATCAGAGAATATAATATAGAGAGCCTCGCTGCATGTTGCAGAGGTACTTTCTGACCATAAAGTTAAGACATCATTAAAAACGGCGCCACAAGAACACTGATCTACATACATACTCCGCAAGCCACCGTATGCAGCGAGAAGCAGGATATCTTACACAACTACCACTCACTTCCTTTCCTGTCCCAGTCGTTAACAAGGAAAGGGGGAAACGATTATCTATATGCTTCCGTACGACCCCTAGTTCTCATCTTATCTACGTGGTCCTTACGCGAGATGTGCTTCGGCGACAACAGAATCGTTCTGCAGTCAACTTTAAATGCAGGTTCTCTAAATTCTCTCAGTAGTGTTCCGCGAAAAGAATGTCGGCATCGCTCTAGGGATTCCCTTTTGAGTTCAGGAAGCATCTCAGTAATACTCAAGTGCTGATCGAACCTATCAGTAACAAATTTGCAGCCCCCCTCTAGATTGCTTCGATGTCTTCCTTTAACCCGATCTGTTGGGGACCCCAAACACTCGAGCGGCAATCAAGAACTGATCGTACTAGTATATACGCTATCTCCACATTTCCCTAAAAGTCTCTCAATAAACCGAAGTCGAGCATTCACCTTCCCTGCTACCGTTATTACGTGCTCATTCCATTTTACATCGCTTGCGACGTTGCGCCTATATACAGAGGGGTCCAAAAAAAATGTATCCGCTGTTTAAAAGTCCATAACTTGCGAACTAATTGACGGAGTTGTCTCATTTTTGGTGAAAGTGTAGCTTAAAGTCTAACTTAAAGATATCACTGTAGGTGTTCGAAATGGTCACCATTAATATCCACACACAAACGATGCCGCCGAACTGCAGCACGAACTACTGACTGCAACGTGTTCAGTTTGATATTTGCACATGAATGTACGATGGATTCTCGAAGTTCATCCAATGTGCGTGGCTTTTGTCGATAAACGACGTCCTTTAGTGTTCCCCACAGGTAAAAGTTAGATCTGGGGAACGTGGTGGATACTCCACAGCACCTACGGCCTATCCATCTTCCTGGTAGATTTTCGTCGAGATAAGCCCTAACACGATTTTGGTAGTGGGCTGGGGCACCATCTTGTTAAAAGTAAACTCTTCCGTCTCCAAGTCTCGGATGGCAGGTAAAATGGATGTCTGAAGTTTCTGAAGGTACACCCCACCGGTAACTGTGTCGTCAAAGAAGAATAGCCCAAACAAGCCCCGTAAGACAACCCACATCACACATTTACTCCTGGCAAATTCACGGCTTTGTCTACAGGGACGTTCGGATTTTCGGCGGCCCATAACTGCAATTGTGGCGATTTACTGTACCACTGAGTTTGAACTGTGCCTCGTCAGACCACACAATCATCTCTGCAAACTCTTCATCGTTGCACACCATGTTAGTAAACCACTCGCAGTACTCCATTCTACGATCTGGGTCGTCCTCGTTCTTTGCGTTTAGCAATCATGGGATGTAGCACTTCCACTTTGCTGTCTTCAAAATTCGCCGAACGCTTGAGCGACTCTCGTCAGTTTCACGGGCACACAGACGTCTGTGGTGAGCGAGTGAATTGTTGTAACACACAACGGGAGTTAGCTGGACTTGTTACTGTTACAGGTCGTCCAGATCGTTGTTTGTGTACATCTTTAACACAGCCTTCGGCTTCAGATTTGTCTCGAATGCGACGAATCGTTAAACGTGTCGGTGCCTCTGTCTGATGCTCATTTCGCCATTGCCGTTGAACCTCATTAATGTTTTCTTACGTAAAATACCACTTCAAATCTGACTTCCTTTCATTGAATGTAAGCCTTGCGCCAGTCATGTTTACTCGAGTAACTAGGTGCAACTAAGATCAAAACACTGACTATCTGGTGACTGTCATCTGACAAAACAAAACAACGCAATACAACACTTGTGTGGCGATTGCCGGAACTACAAACTATTACACTTCCAAAGATGAGACAACTCCGTCAATTAGTTTGCCACTTACGGACTTTTAAACAGTGGATACTTTTTTTTTTTTTTACCACTCTGTGTTTAACCGACGTGATTGGTTCAAGCAGTGCTGCATTCGAACATTACGGGCTATTTTCATCCGCATTAACTTAAATTTTCCTATATTTAGAACAGTAGTCATTACACAAACCAGAAATTTTCTCTCAGTTATCCTGTTTCAGTCCGCAGCTCGTGGTCGTGCGGTAGCGTTCTCGCTTCCCGCGCCCGGGTTCCCGGGTTCGATTCCCGGCGGGGTCAGGGATTTTCTCTGCCTCGTGATGACTGGGTGTTGTGTGATGTCCTTAGGTTAGTTAGGTTTAAGTAGTTCTAAGTTCTAGGGGACTGATGACCATAGATGTTAAGTCCCATAGTGCTCAGAGCCATTTTTATCCTGTTTCTTACTACAGTCACTCAACGCGACACCTTCTGTACACCACAGCACGAACAACAACAGACGCAGACTTCTGACTGCTGAATACTCCGTCCGTTAGATCATTTATGCATCTAGAGAATAACAGCTATCCAATGATGTTTCCCGGGGCACTCCGGCCCATTCCCTTGTTGTCTCTGATGAACATTCGCCGTCGAGGACAACGTACAAGGTACTATTATTAAAGAAGTTTTCGAGCCAGTCACATATCTGAGGACCTATTTTATATGCCCATACAGTCAGCAGTGGAGCACCAGGTCAAACGCTTTCCAGAAGTCGACAAATGTGCAATCTGCCTGTTGCCTTTCATCCATGGTTCGCAGGATATCACTTGAGAAAAAGGCAAGCTGAGTTTCGCACAAGCGATGCTTTCAAAACCCGTGCTGATATGAAAAAAGAAGCTCATTCGTCTGAAGGAAGTTTATTATATTCGAACTGAGATTATGTTCAAGGATTCTGCAGCAAACCGATGTTAAGGATGTTGATCTGTAATTTTGCGTGTCCGTTCTTTTCCTCATCTTATATGTAGGAGACACTTCCACTATTTTTCCAGCACTTGGGACTTTGCATTGGCGAGAGATTCGCGATAAATGCAAGCTAAATAGGGGCCAATGCCGTAGAATACTCTGTGTAAAACTGAATTGGGATTCCATCCGTATCTGGCAACTTGTTTGTTTTTAACACTTTTACTTGCTTCGCTACGCCAGGGATATCTATTACTATGTCATCCATACTGGAGTCCTTAAGATGGTCAAACGGTGATAGGTTTGTACGATCCTCCTGCGGAATGATTTCTTAAGCGCAAGAGTTAAAACTTCGGCTTTCCTTTTGCTGTGTTCTGTTGCATTTCCAGACTAGCAACGGCTGACTGGATAGAAGCTGTCGACCCGCTTCGCGATTTTACATAAGACGATAAAGATCTTTTGCTAAGATAGAACGGTTGTATTTATTGTATGTTTGGCGCATCCAACTTGTTACCGACGCACGAATTTTTGCTAACTTTTGCCAGTCGTCATTTGCGTGTCCTTTTTTGAACAGAGAGTGCAACAGTCTCTGGTTCGCGAGCAACTTCCGAATTTTGCTGTTAAACCATGGCGGGTGTTCTCCGTCCTTAACTGATTCACTTCCCGGTTGAAGTAGCCAGCTCTTCAGAACGGTATGTCGTTCTTGTTACGGTCGACTCAAACATGCAGTGTGTTTAACGCTTTCCGGACGTGGCAGGGCTCTCGGAAACTAGAGCAGATTACGTCTGCGGGTACACCGATTTATTTCTCAGCTATATTTTTTTTTCTCACGTTATTAGTTTGAGGTGCTGTGGAACTGGGAGAAATCCACGTGTCGACAACCACGACGTCAAGAAGTAGCCGAGACAAGGTGGTTAACTAGAGTTGTTTTAAAGAAAACTATATGAATATTATTTACCGTAAATATATCAAAAGAATATGGAAGCCGTTATGTAGTCTTCGAAGTTGCAAGGTGCAGTCAATGACTTTCATTATTGGCTGGGTAAACAGATTCCCTTTGCCCTGCACACTAGAAAAGATCGCTATCATAAGTAATCAGGGCCAGTGCGAAGTCTTTGTAGGGTCAATGATGCAGGAGAAGAAATTTAATAAAAAGTGAAACTAAAAATTAAACCTAAGTAATGATTGGCATTCACAGTTGTAAATGAGTATCACGCCAAGATGTATCAGAGCTATCAAAAAAGTTACCAACATAGGCACAGAGACAATAGACAAATAAATTAAGGAAAAAACAATAACAATAATAATAGTTTTTCAGCCGTCATAGGGAAATGAGTGTAGACTGAGAAAAATTGACCTCGCCGTTATCAGACGAATAACACTGCCTATTACGTCACTTCTATGATCGTATCATGATATCACATCTTCCAGAAAAACATCTGTTCAGCTACAAAGGACGGTGACGACAGCACCACGCTGTGGAGCACTTTTTGTTAGGTTTCCGCGAAACTAAAATATATTTTGTGCCTTAAAATACTTATAGACTATCATACCAAGGTAAGTGCCTTTCTCACCAGCATTACATCATCTAGTAGCGTATATGACCATGGCGCCGACCTAAACATTATACCACAGTTGTCAGAGGAGTATGATAATGTATTCCTTTTGGTGACCTAGTTCACGACCGCGCCACTTATGAACCCTGTCTAACGCGTTTGAGACGACATCGAGCGCCATTCTGAGCTGAAAATCCACCTCGTAATCTACAGGCTCTCCATGACCCAGGCGTGAACACTTGACACCACAGGACAGGTACACGTCTAGAAAATGGAATTACTGCGCCTGCCAAAAGCAGACGAACTCCGATAACATCGATATGCCTTCCTCCTTTCCCAAAGGTCACAACTGGAAACAGCACTCTTTAGACAACTATCTGTTTTCCCGCAAAAACAGTAAACTTCATAAGGAAATAACCAAAAGTAGACACAGAGATAAAAAATTACGATTATAAATTTTCGGCTGCTAGTATTTGTATACGAAATAACAAGAACTAAAAGTTGTTTCGCAACGCTTTGAATAAGACGTTTATTCTTCCGAAACGAAAAGTGATATAGTCATACACCTCAAACACCTACCGTTCCCTCACACCGGACAAGAAATTCATGAGCCAAAAGACAGTGTCCAGATCGGTGGCAAGTTAGAGGCGTTTCATTTCGCCTTTGTGGCTAGAAGGAGCAAAGTACGTCCAGACAGTTCACTTCACCGAGTGCAACATTTTTGTCCGCCACTTAGAATATTGGGCTACGCGGGGTAGCCGCGCGGTCTCAGGCGCCTTATCCCGGTCCGAGCGGCTTCCCCCGAGCGGCTTCCTCCCTCGGGCATGGGTGTGTGTTGTCCTTAGCGTAAGTTAGTTTAAGTTAGATTAAGTAGTGCGTAAGCTTAGGGACCGATGACCTCAGCAGTTTGGTCCCATAAGACCTTACCACAAAATTTCCAATTTACTTAAAATATTGTGGCATTGTAGGTGTGTAGGATTCCTTCGTTTTTGCATCTGTCACTTTATTGCCCTGTATTCCCATACGCCCTGGTATCCAGCGAAGTATCACCTCCTTAGCTAGGGTGTAACTGAATAAAGGAATACATACCACAGATGTCTTGAAAATAAGGTCTGGTGAGGAATTTCGTAGAGCGAGCTCATTTCATATGGTCCACTACCGGAAGAAACATGCACCGTAGTGTCATAGGCTCATTTGATAGTATTCATCTGATAGTAGGTTTTTTAAGACAGAAACAAGGTAATTCACATAACAGCCAATCACCTTTTTATACCTATCGGAATATATCGTCTCATAATTGTGATGTATACATAGGACATTATAAGATGTAATCTTTACTATGTGTTTTGGTACTCTCCCAATTATATTCCAGGAGATCAAAAACAGCTCTGGGCTTCTTGATTCGAAATGGATAATCCGCTTCATGTCTGGATAAAAAGTGAAATTCTGTTCACGCCCAGAGTCACAGGATCTTGCGGTCTTGTTTCGAACGGCTTCTTATGAGGTAGGCGATTAAGGAAAGGCATCTGCATGATGATACGCTCAAATCGATCGAAGTTTAACAATAACTTGTTCACAAATAATAAATGACGTAGTGAGTTGCAAAATATAATATGGGAAATCAGTAGCATAGGTTACATGAAAAGAGAAGTAATACAAACGAGTAGAATTAGAATATATAGCTGACTGTGATAGTAACGCCGTCGTAACTTTTGTGGCTTGAAACGAGTACTCCATCATAGTCTCTCGATGTCCTGATCGTTGCCTAAGGCGTCAGGCTCTTTTCTCTAATGCAAGCTTAATTCGACTTGACCTCACACTTGATCACAGCAATGTTGGCCAAGTATGATTAAAATTAAGGACAGGAGGAGACACCAGAACTCTACTTAAATAAGAGTTGACAGCAAACTCAAACATACGCTTATGGAAATAACTGCAAGAAGGAGTTATGCAACATAAACGAAAGTTGGTAGGCGTGTTTCTACATCGTACACATGATGTCTATTCAAATTCCGCGTCACTCGCGTAAGAGTGGCGCTAATAGCACCTCTACGAGCATGCAAATCAGATTTGTTTTAAATACATGCTGTAACGGTAGCGAGTGTTAGATACCTTTGAGAGTCAACGTGGTGAGTTAATTTTAAGTCAAGAATGCCTTTAGGGCGACAAAGACGCTATTATCAACACCTCACTGAGTTTCAACGAGGTCGTGTAATAGAACTACGAGAAGCTGGATGTTCCTCCTACGATATTGCAGGAAGATTTGGCAGGAATGTAGTCACTGTGCATGAATGCTGGCAGCGGTGGCCGCGAGAATGTATGGTCGCAAGAAGACCGAGCTCCGACGTCCACGTGGCACTACCGAGAGGGAAGACCATCGTGTTCAGCGTATGGCTCTGGCGCATCGTGCTGCATCTGCAGGAGCACTTTGATGAGCTGGCACCACAGTGACACATCGAACTCTTACAAATCGGTTGCTTCAATGACAGCTTCGAGACAGACGCATTCCACTGACCCCAAACCACCGCCATTTGCGACTTCAGAGCGAGAGCTCATGGAGGGCGGGGTGGAGGTCCGTTGTGTATTCAGATGAAAGCTGGCTCTGCCACTATGCCATTGATGCTCGGGTACTGATTGGTTACATGAAGGCCAGTTGAGGGCCAGCAACCAGCATGTCTGCGTGCTAGACACTTTGGACTGACACCTGGAGCTATGATCTGGGGTGCACTTTCATATGAGAGCAGGAGCGCTCGTTATCGCAGCAACCGGACTGCAAGTTTGTACATCAGCCAGGTGATTCGAACTGTTGTGATGCCATTCATGAATAGCGTTCCAGTCGGTGTTTTCTAACAAGATATCGCTCGCCCACATACCGCTATTGTTACTCAACATGCTCTACAGAGTATCGACACATTGCCTTGGCCGGTTCGATCACCGCATCTGTATCCAGTCGAGCACATGTGGAAGATCATCAAACGACAACTCCAGAGTCATCCATAAACAGCATTAACCGTTCCAGTATTGACCGACCAAGTGCAATCAGGCAAGAAACTCTACCCCACAAACTGTGACATCCGGCACGTATACAACACAACGCATGCACTTTTGCATGCTTGCACTTAACATTATGGCTGTTACACCGGTTATTATGTACCAGCATTTCACATTTGCAGTGGCTTATCTCGCACTTATATTAACGTGATCTTAAGATATTAAAAAAAAAAGTTCAAATGTCTGTGAAATCTTATGGGACTTAACTGCTAAGGTCATCAGTCCCTAAGCTTACACACTACTTAACCTAAATTATACTAAGGACAAATACACACCCATGCCCGAGCGAGGACTCGAACCTCTGCCGGGACCAGCCGCACAGTAAATGACTGCAGCGCCTAAGACCACTCGGCTAATCCCGCGCGGCTCACTCACATATGTTACCTAGATAAATGTATTCCCGAAATTTCTCTATACTCTATATTAACTATTTTTTTCCGTTGGCGTATATACAACGATGAGGGAAACCATTGTGACTACTGCTCGCCGCGAGTGTGAAGCCGCCTGGTGGGGCAAATGAGATAATCCTCTCCCAGAAGTGACTCTGACAAAGGGCAGATTCCTACGGACGTCTGGGAACGAGCAATTCGAAAACGGCAAAGGTAGTCGGCTGCTCGCGTACTACTCTCACTAGAACCTTAGAAAAGAGACTGAAGGACATCCACACCTCATCAAATATCACGGAGATCGGAGGCTTTCCCACTCCTTAAAGTAGGACAGGCGACGATCTGAGGCAGATCTGACGACAGAGTACAATGCTGGTGCAGACACAACTGTTTCGGAGCACACCATTCAGCGCACACTGTTGACCATCGGATGCCGCATCAAAAAAATGGTTCAAATTGCTCTAAGCACTAAGGGATTTAACATCTGAGGTCATCAGTTCGCTAGACTTGTAGCTACTTAAACCTAACTAACCTAAGGACATCACACACATCCATGCCTGAGGCAGGATTCGAACCTGCGATTACAGCAGTATCGCGGTTCCGAACTAAAGCGCCTAGAACCGCTCGGTCACAGCGGCTGGCATTCCGCATCAGACGAATCGTACGTGTTCTCTTGTCGATAAAACGAGATCGTCAGTTAACACTGCAGTGGGTATGGGATCATCGACTTTGAGCCGTGGATCAGTGGAAACGTGTCGCCTAGTCGGACGGATTACGCTTTTTGTTACACCAGATCGAGGATCATATCTCGATATGCTGTCATCTAGGCAAACGGCTGCTCGAAACATGCACTACGCCATGGATGCAGCCCATTGAGGTCAGAACAATAATAAACATGTATGATATTCACCTGGATTTTCATGTGACGAGCCGTTGGAAGAAAAGCCCTCATGATAGCTGTGCACTATGTAAACAGTGTTGCAAACCACCTGCAACCCTTCAACAATGACGTCTTCTCCATCAGTGATGGTATCTTACTACAGGATAACTGTCCCTGTCACAAGGCCAGGATCGTGCTACAGTGGTTTCAAGAGCGTGGTGTCACCATCACGCACGTTAGTAGGAGTACTGCGAGGATTCCAGTGCACCTTTCAGCCCAGGGTTGTGTTTTAGCGATGCTGGCATCAGGGCCCAGTGAGGCCATTTCTTCTATGTACTCATCAACAACTTTGAACTTGACCTTGATCCCTCGTGACGCCACATGAAGTCACTGACCTTGTACGCATGACGTCATCAAAATGAGGAATGACAAGAATTTAAAAATCAAAGACGGTGGATGATAGCAGATCTAAAAATTAAAGATGGCAGGTGTCGGTAAACTTAAAGATTAAAGATGGCAAATGGAGAGAAATTGAGAAATTAAAGACATAATTTTTTTCAAATTCATGATGCCTTTTGGCACTTGCATCTGCCCTGCCTTTCCTCTCCTCCAATGAAGCCTAGTATTTTATAGACCATTTAAATGGAACAGCCAGTCACAATGCAATCGCCCTGGTGCTCAAAAGTATGCGAATAGTATGAAATTCTTCCACCATGCCCAAAACATTTATCCAAAAATTATGTAAAGGGTGTAACTTAAAGTATATTTGACCGTGTCGAAAGTGTCTGAACGCTCTGAATTTTTTTGTAAGTTAATCAAAGCATATACCCAAAGTATTACGTAAAAGGAGAGAAATGAGATGAGCGGATTGCTATGAATAAAACACATTCTGGCGAACGGGAAGAAAGCTGTATTCAAGAGGAGACATCTAATGCTTTTAAAAATTGATATGGTAGTGAGGAAAATATTACTAAAACTAGAAAACACCATTGTACCAAAGAGGAAACATGGATCGCTGGAAAACCAGAGGTAAAACTGGGAAGGTTTGTGATGTGACGGTACATAAGCCTATTAACATCATCAACAGATGAATCATCAACAACGGATGAAATATGAAATGAATAAACACTATAAGGCAAACTGAGAGAAGAAGTCTACGTAAAGCTCTTGTCACCACAACGAACCGATTGCTGGAGGGTGCACGAATGGAACCCGGAACAGTTAGCATGAGGAGCAGAACAGGAGTAACATGTGTGGAGGCGAACAGAGATTAGAAAATATAAAACAGGGAATTGACGATGTAGGGTGCAGCAGAAATGCAGCGATAAGAAATATTAGCACGAGAGAAGAAGAGGCAAAAGTCGGTATCACACTACATAAAAGATGAATCAACAGCTTAGTTGTTCGTGCTTCTGATAACAGGAAACTGTTCGAAGTATTTCTGCTGTGAGGTAGTTAATTTCGGAGAATTTGGACATTTATCTCCGTAACCTGTGTAGACGTCGTCCAAACATGGAAACGAAGTATTGGACAACAAAAATTATGAGGGAAAGGCCTGCTCCCGAACAAGTACATCACTGTACAATTCGAAAGACTGATGACTTTAAAAAAAAAAAATTAAGGCGATATTTTCACTGGCTCCATAAGAACAAAGCACTTGTCCTCAACTAAGAAAAAGAGTTCCATTCTCACTATTTCTGTTGATGAAATGTCGACAAAAACACTTGAATTCGATCGGTGTGGAATCGTAAAACTGGAGCAGTGGTCACTAAAGCAAGGGACTTTCAGAGAATAGCAGGGTGGCTTGCTGGTCTGGAAATAAGCGTAGTGTTCAAGAACGCACAAGGACGCAGGGGCCGGTCGCTGAACCCAGTTCGCGCCTTCGGCCGGCTAGGGAACGGCCGACAGCGCAGGCTGCTATAAAAGGTCAGCCGTCAGACCGCTAACTGGCAGCTTTGGATGTGACCACGCTTGGGAAACACGACGTTTCAGGCCACGACCTTTAGAAAAAAACAGTTGTCATCGGAATATGTAGCTGTCATGTAGTGAACGTAATTCGCAGATACCACAATATAAAGATTATACCTCATATAAAAATGTAATGTTTTGGAATCACTTTCTAATGAGATTTCAGATAACACCAACAGGCATTTACATTCTTCCTTTTTAAAGACAGACTACAGTAAAAAAAAAAGCTACGAATCATTATTTCGGAGTGAAAGAAAACTGTAATAATCGTGAGAGAAATGGGTATCATAACTTAATGTCTTAGACTAGAGACTTAAATACTTTCTCGCTGTTTACCACGGTGTCGAGAATCGTAAATACCTCCATCTCTTCTAAACTGTCATCAAGTTCACTCTCTTCGTCACGTACACGTTCCACTTTTGCCAGAGTTCCTCAATTCCATTTCTTCACACCGTTTTTAACCTTTCTATCCTTTCACCTTCAGGATTTTCGCTAACCTTGACAAACTTTCCTCCTGCATCCATTCGACATCTCAATATAACTTCAACTATTGATCCTGTATAGTCGTATCTGCTGGCTTTGGACGGCATTTTTGTTTCCACGCGGCTGTGTTCCGGATGTTGTCCCTACTGATCGTTTTACCGTTACTTGTTTCTGGAAGTATTTCACCTATTCTGCTTGTATTTTTTCGCTCCCGTCGGTATGCGAAACACGATGTGGTGGGTACAATTTGCCGTATAGATGACTCAGTTGGATGCTAAATCAGCGTGACATAAGCTGACATGAATGCAGCCATAATCTGTGTTGTAAAACGAAATGTAAATAAACAACAGCCACTCACTACGTTGAACTGTCTTTGTTTCAGACTGAGTTCGAAACTGAATTTCACTGCCGACAGCGTATTGTAGGTTCTATGCAGCAGAAATACGACTCCTTCAATGGAATATGTTTTCATTTTGTCTGTACAACAAATATATTACCCTTCTCAAAAATAAAAGAGTCCATTTTAATGTATCAGGTATATTACTGTAATTCCTTCCAGATATTCTTAACTGAACTGCAAAAATTGTCCGCTATGCAATAGATAGTAAATAGCGGATATTTGAAATAACCGTCACGTAAATATAAATCACATTTTTCGAAGACGGATAAGAAAGAAACTGTAAATGTATTCGTGACCAAATGTTTATCAGCACTTTTAATCTGTACTAAACACCTTAATTTCTTAGTTATGAATACTTGAAGAAATACCCTTCACACTCTCATAGCCGCCCCGATATGGTACAGGTCATAAAAAAAAAAATATTCATCTCGAGTGAAATACCGATTTAGAATGGTTGCGACATGTTCCCTACAGCAATACTGTGTACTTACGACATCTGGAGTTCGGTTCCTTTCACCGGCAGCGGATCGAACGTATCGACTTACTCAGCTAGCGTAACCTTTCACATCGATACATGTCGAGGTTGCGGTCATTGAAATAAAGGCTATCTGAGAGATCCCGCATACCAAAGGTTGTTAAGACACTGCCGACGCGCAGGCGATTCCATACGACCTTGTATCCGACAACGGCAAACACGCGTGTCTGTGCGTGAAAGGCTAAGTAACCCGTGCTTACGAACAGGTCGATTAAGGTACCTTTCAAGGTGTGATTCCAATGCGGCGGTCGTAATAACACAACCCGCGCTGCAGTAGATGAGCGCCTCTCCAATAACACTGCTTTAACGTAACTGAACGCAACCGTTTCCAATGGCGCGACTGTAATCGCGCGACAGCGGAGGCATCGAAGTCGCGCGCCACATGACTGCAACAGCAGAGTTACACCATTCTAGAAAGAGGCAAGCAGAAAATTAAATGCATCCCTTGATGATGCGAATGAAGAGATGTTAATTAGTACCTCCTTCCGTCTCAGATTTGTTTCTGACCTCTTAAAGGCAATTTTGTTCTTAAAAATCTGATGTCTCAGTAGAATATGTATCCTAGCCAAGAAAAAAGTAAAATTCACATGGTATCAGCAGATTCCCAGGAGAATACCTAGCTCTTACCTAAATTCCAGTTTCATCGATTCCAGTTACAAATGAAGATTCCATATTCCTCTTATAAACATTCGAAACCCAATAAACCCCATTATTTAATGGTATTCAAGAGGAAATTCGAATTTAACATCTTTTATGAATGTAGGCCATATACGATTGTGAACCACAAGACATTCTCGTCAATGTAAACATTCACTGTTAGTAACACATATACATCAACCATCGACTACTAAAATATATTACGAGAAACCATAACCTTGCACCACAGCAGAGGGCCTGTGATTCTGAGAGAGGAGGAGAGACTGCCTTGAGGCAAGACGTGTTAAGTCCCGATGTAATTAATAAATGAAGTTCACCTCGTGTCAGCGAATGTTGAGATGGTTCGTCGGTGACGAGATCGACAACAGCAACAGCGAAGATAGTTACTGCATCGAATAGTTAGCAAACTAACGATGTAATTCAACTGGTAACCGAAGATTTCCAACAATTTGTGTCAGGAAGATATGGAGGTCAGGCTTTAGAATGGAAAGTCTCATATGTTTCGAAGTCGTCAGGACCTAAGGATGAGAAACATTTCACCTCTGGATATGTGAGACCGCCCCAGTCTGGTTCTGAAATGGGGGCCTAAGCCAGTGCAACTAACTGAGACTTCCGAGAAATCTGGGTGCGATCTGTGTGGCTCCATGTATTCAGAACTGACTCTGACAATGGTTTCTGAATAGACGTAGTATTTACGCTCTAATACAAAAAAAAACTATGCAGCACGAAGAAATTACCCAATGTAACGGAAATCGGAATATGTGATGCCCATATGCAGACGAACAACTGACTATAATTCAGAAAAATCGGGTGATTTATTCAAGAGAAAGAGCTTTACAAACTGAGCAAATCAATAACGCGTTGGTCCATCTCTAGTCCTTATGCAACCAGCTACATGGCTTGGCATTGGTTGACAATGCTACATGTCACGTCAAGTCCTGTCCAATTGGCACATTAGAGTGTCGAATACCAAGTATGTAGGGCCGTATGGTGACAGTCAGGTTGGTATCCAACTGTTGTCCTGGACGTCTACAGAAACGTTTTCGGAAGTCATCAGGGCCATATGGTCATCAGGCCCGACATCCAGAATTGATGGTGTGGGGCGCCGCTTTTTTTCATAGCAGAACTCCTCTGATTACCATCCGCCGCACCTTTGCAGCACAAGGCTACGACGACGATATTGTATGCCCCAAATCACCAAATCAGTTTCCAATCAAGGACATGCTGGCCATCATCGGTCGATAACATAAGCGTCATCCACAGACAGCATTAACCGTCCCTGTACTGACCGACCAAGTGCAACAGGCATGGAACTCAATCCCACAAACTGGCATATGTCACCTGTACAATACAATGGATGCACGGCGCATGCTTGCATTCAACATTACAGCGGTTACATCGGTTATTAATGTACCAGCGTTTCACATTTGCAGTGGCTTACCTCGCGCTCACATTAACCTATGTTCTTGCATTTAATCACTTAAATGTGTTACCCAGACAAATGTATTACAGAAATTTCATTACTCTACATTAATTATTTTTTGGTGTCGTGATGTTTTTTTTCCGACAGTGTATATAGCTATCGTAAATATTACAATTTCGTATGTTTTCGATCTGTTTGGTCCTCGGTTGTGTGCTAATAACCCTTGGTTTGTAAGTATGCCGATTGGTACATTTTTCTGTGACACAAGTGACAATACTAATAACCCAATGGTCACAAATATCTCTTCCATCCTGTAGATGTACTGGTATTCGACGCAAAGTCGAACTGACTCAGTAAGGTAACATGTTTAGAGGCACATGTCCTGATAATAATTACACTCCTGGAAATGGAAAAAAGAACACATTGACACCGGTGTGTCAGACCCACCATACTTGCTCCGGACACTGCGAGAGGGCTGTACAAGCAATGATCACACGCACGGCACAGCGGACACACCAGGAACCGCGGTGTTGGCCGTCGAATGGCGCTAGCTGCGCAGCATTTGTGCACCGCCGCCGTCAGTGTCAACCAGTTTGCCGTGGCATACGGAGCTCCATCGCAGTCTTTAACACTGGTAGCATGCCGCGACAGCGTGGACGTGAACCGTATGTGCAGTTGACGGACTTTGAGCGAGGGCGTATAGTGGGCATGCGGGAGGCCGGGTGGACGTACCGCCGAATTGCTCAACACGTGGGGCGTGAGGTCTCCGCAGGACATCGATGTTGTCGCCAGTGGTCGGCGGAAGGTGCACGTGCCCGTCGACCTGGGACTGGACCGCAGCGACGCACGGATGCACGCCAAGACCGTAGGATCCTACGCAGTGCCGTAGGGGACCGCACCGCCACTTCCCAGCAAATTAGGGACACTGTTGCTCCTGGGGTATCGGCGAGGACCATTCGCAACCGTCTCCATGAAGCTGGGCTACGGTCCCGCACACCGTTAGGCCGTCTTCCGCTCACGCCCCAACATCGTGCAGCCCGCCTCCAGTGGTGTCGCGACAGGCGTGAATGGAGGGACGAATGGAGACGTGTCGTCTTCAGCGATGAGAGTCGCTTCTGCCTTGGTGCCAATGATGGTCGTATGCGTGTTTGGCGCCGTGCAGGTGAGCGCCACAATCAGGACTGCATACGACCGAGGCACACAGGGCCAACACCCGGCATCATGGTGTGGGGAGCGATCTCCTACACTGGCCGTACACCACTGGTGATCGTCGAGGGGACACTGAATAGTGCACGGTACATCCAAACCGTCATCGAACCCATCGTTCTACCATTCCTAGACCGGCAAGGGAACTTGCTGTTCCAACAGGACAATGCACGTCCGCATGTATCCCGTGCCACCCAACGTGCTCTAGAAGGTGTCAGTCAACTACCCTGGCCAGCAAGATCTCCGGATCTGTCCCCCATTGAGCATGTTTGGGACTGGATGAAGCGTCGTCTCACGCGGTCTGCACGTCCAGCACGAACGCTGGTCCAACTGAGGCGCCAGGTGGAAATGGCATGGCAAGCCGTTCCACAGGACTACATCCAGCATCTCTACGATCGTCTCCATGGGAGAATAGCAGCCTGCATTGCTGCGAAAGGTGGATATACACTGTACTAGTGCCGACATTGTGCATGCTCTGTTGCCTGTGTCTATGTGCCTGTGGTTCTGTCAGTGTGATCATGTGATGTATCTGACCCCAGGAATGTGTCAATAAAGTTTCCCCTTCCTGGGACAATGAATTCACGGTGTTCTTATTTCAATTTCCAGGAGTGTATTTTATCTTTTTCTTTATTATTTTAATTTTGTTATAATATCAATTTTAATAAAAATTTTGATTACGTTGACATA
This sequence comes from Schistocerca serialis cubense, assembly GCF_023864345.2. Taxonomy (NCBI): domain Eukaryota; kingdom Metazoa; phylum Arthropoda; class Insecta; order Orthoptera; family Acrididae; genus Schistocerca; species Schistocerca serialis. The sequence continues at coordinate 789,423,267 of NC_064639.1, read as the reverse complement.
TGTTTAAAATGAATGCAGCAGGTAGATACACAATGTGGACGACAGTGTCCAAGTATTGTTGTTCGCGTATAGATTTCAGCTATGCAACGAATAGCATGTGTCACCTTCTCTTGTTAGTTCTAATGTTTAATCTATAAGAAAGGCTTTTCACTAAAGAAAGGTAGCATTTTTTACTTTTGCTGTAATGTTGAGTAAGTCTTTAAGGAGACCAAAAAGCTAAGGTGATCAGTCAGGACAGAAGCAGTATATCCAGTCTGTCTGCGTATACAGTAAATTCTGTGTACAAGTGAGAGAAAGTGTTCTAAATGTTCATGTAGCGTGTATTTGAGGCTGAACATGGAAACCAGCATGGCATTCACCTAGTGGGATGTGGGAAACCATTTAAAAACCAAAGCGAGGCTGGGCAGCAGAGCGAACCCTCGTTCTTAATCCGCGGCACTGAATCGATCCAGAGCCGGCGTACCTCTCGGTAACGGAAGTAATCGAATTAATGTGACAGGCTACCCGGGCGGGTTTTCCTGCAATAAGTATATTGGTTCACAAGAAGTTTCAGCCTTCTAGGACACTATCAGCTCACTCTGTGATTCTGTGCAGAACCGAAAATATTACCTCCACAAATGGAATTGGAATGGTGTAAATGTAAACTTATTGGAAAAACATTTACCTGCGATAAAAATTGTGTCATATACATTGAAATTGCGGCATCTTCAAATTTTTGACTTCTATTCGTGTTGGTTCACAAATGCTGTCTTGTTCTGACAACTTGATATTTACAAAGACATTACATTGATCCGAGAATAAAGCTAAGCACTGACTGTATATTTATGTGTACAAGTATTTGAAAAGAGATAAAAAATTGTAAGAATTCTGAAGTTATCGAGAAATTCCTTGTTCTGTAGATCTATTTTCTCATTAAAAAGTTTGTCTGGTTGACTTCTTAAATGAATGTAAATTTCTATATTTTAGAAGAAATGGCTCATACGGCGAAGACTACCAAATCCACCGGTTAGTCCCTCAACCGTTAGGGGTAAAACTCAATGGGACTCGGGGCGAGTAAAGCTAACAACCTGCTTCCCTGGTACTTCAAATATGATGCTGGCAACAATCAGAGCAAAATGCCTCGGACCTTTGGAGGTGACAGAGTCCCACCTCTAACTGACAAACCAGGGACTCCTAAGATACGACTTGGCAAACAAATGGTAATGAGATGGGGAGCTATTAATATCAATGGGGGCTAGTCTGGGAAGAAGGTGAAGCTGGCAGAGGCTGCAAGTAAGATGGGGCTAGACGTGTTAGCTGTTAGTGACATTCGGGTAAGGGGTGAGAAAGAAGAGGAAGTGGGAGAATACAAGGTCTTGTCAGGAGTCAAAGCAGGAATAGCACAATGGGGTGTAGGTAGGGCTTTACACCAGGAAAGAAATGGAACCCAGCGTAGTTGCAATAAGGTATGTAAACGAGCGACTGATGTGGATAGATTTGACAGTGTCTAGCAAGAAAATTAGGATTGTGTCAGTATATTCGCATTGCGAAGGGACAGATCAAGATAAGATGGATAGTTTTTATGATGCACTCAGTGATGTAGTTGTTAGAGTAAAGGACAAGGACAGTGTTCTGCTCATGGGTGATTTTAATGCCAGGATTGGAAATCGAACAGAAGGGTATGAAAAGGTTATGGGTAAATTTGGAGAGGATATGGAGGCCAACAGGAACGGGAAACAACTCTTGGATATCTGTGCCAGTATGGGCTTAGTAATCACAAACTCCTTTTTTAAACATAAGAACATTCACCGGTATACTTGGGAAGGCAGGGGAACCAGATCTGTCATTGACTATATAATAACAGATCAGGATTTCAGGAAGGCTGTGAGGGACACACGTGTATTCAGGGGATTCTTTGATGACACTGATCATGATGATGATGATGATGTTTGGTTTGTGGGGCGCTCAACTGCGTGGTTATCAGCGCCCGTACAATTATCCAATCTTTGCTCAGTCCAATTTTGCCACTTTCCTGGATGATGATGAAATGAAGAGGACAACACAAACACCCAGTCATCTCGAGGCAGGTGAAAATCCCTGACCCCGCCGGGAATCGAACCCGGGACCCCGTGCTCGGGAAGCGAGAACGCTACCGCGAGACCACGAGCGGCGGACGACACTGATCATTATTTAATCTGCAGTGAAATTGGGATGGTGAGGCCGAAAGTGCAGGGTCAGGTCCACATGTAGGAGGATAAGAGTGGAGAAACTTCAGGATAATGAAATCAGGCACAAGTACATAACAGTGATCTCAGAAAGGTACCAGTTAGTTGAATGTAGTCAATTACAGTCATTGGAAAAGGAATGGACAAGGTACAGGGACACAGTACTAGAAGCGGCTAAAGAATGTCTTGGAACAGTAGTGTGTAAAGGTAGGATGAAGCAAACAGCTTGGTGGAATGACACAGTCAAGGCAGATTCTAAAAGGAAAAAGAAGGCGTATCAAAAATAGCTACGTACTAGAACTCAGGTAGACAGAGAAAGTTATATTGAAGAAAGAAACAAAGCCAAACAGATAATTGCAGCATCCAAGAAGAAATCTTGGGAAGACTTTGGAAACAGGTTGGAGACTTTGGGTCAAGCTGATGAGAAACCATTCTGGAGTGTAATTAGCAGTCTTCGAAAGGGAGGTAAGAAGGAAATGACAAGTATTTTGGACAGGTCAGGAAAACTGCTGGTGAATCCTGTGGATTCCTTGGGCAGATGGAGTTAATATTTTGAAGAGTTGCTCAATGTAGGTGAAAATACGATCGGTAATGTTTCAGATTTCGAGGTACAATGGGATAGGAATGACGATGGAAATAGGATCCCATTTGAGGAAGTGGAGAAAATGGTCAATAGATTGCAGTGCAATAAAACAGCTGGGGTGGATGAAATGCGTCGTAACTCATCAAATACAGTGGAATGTCAGGTCTTAAATGGCTACACAGGATAATTGAAATGGCCTGGGAGTCGGGACAGGTTCCATTAGACTGGACAAAAGCAGTAATCACACCAATATTTAAACATGGAAACAGAAAAGATTGTAACAACTACAGAGGTATCTCGTTAATCAGCGTTGTGGGTAAAATCTTCTCAGGTATTGTTAAAAGGAAAGTGCGAGTATTAGTTGAGGACCAATTAGACGAAAATCAGTGTGGGTTTAGGCCTCTTACACGTTGTCAGGACCAGATCTTTAGCTTACGGCAAATAATGGAGAAATGTTATGAGTGGAACAGGGAATTGTATCTATGCTTTATAGATCTAGAAAAGACATATGACCGGGTTCCAAGGAGGAAGTTATTGTCTGTTCTACGAGATTATGGAATAGGAGGCAAACTTTTGCAAGCAATTAAAGGTCTTCACATGAATAGTCAGGCAGCAGTTAGAGTTGACGGTAAATTGAGTTCATGGTTCAGAGTAGTTTCAGGGGTAAGACAAGGCTGCAACCTGTCTCCACTGTTGTTCATATTATTTATGGATCATATGTTGAAAACAATAGACTGGATGGGTGAGATTAAGATGTGTGAACACAAAATAAGCAGTCTTGCATATGCGGATGACTTAGTTGTGATGGCAGATTCGATTGAAAGTTTGCAAAGTAATATTTCAGAGATAGATTAGAAATGTAAGGACTATGGTATGAAGATTAGCATCTCCAAAACGAAAGTAATGTCAGTGGGAAAGAGATGTAAACGGATTGAGTGCCAAATAGGAGGAACAAAGTTAGAACAGGTGGACGGTTTCAAGTACTTAGGATGCATATTCTCACAGGATGGCAACATAGTGAAAGAACTGGAAGCGAGGTGTAGCAAAGGTAATGCAGTGAGCGCTCAGCTACGATCTACTCTTTTCTGCAAGAAGGAAGTCAGTACCAAGACTAAGTTATCTGTGCACCGTTCAATCTTTCGACCAACTGTGTTGTATGGGAGCGAAAGCTGGGTAGATTCAGGTTACCTCATCAACAAGGTTGAGGTTACGGATATGAAAGTAGCTAGGATGATTGCAGGTACTAGTAGATGGGAACAATTGCAGGAGGGTGTCCACAATGAGGAAATCAAAGAAAAACTGGGAATGAACTCTATAGATGTAGCAGTCAGGGCGAACAGGCTTAGATGGTGGGGTCATGTTACACGCATGGGAGATGCAAGGTTACCCAAGAGACTCATGGGCTCAGCAGTAGAGGGTAGGAGGAGTCGGGGTAGACCAAGGAGAAGGTACCTGGATTCGATTAAGTATGATTTTGAAGTAATAGGCTTAACATCAGAAGAGGCAGCAATGCTAGCACTGAATAGGGGATCATGGAGGAATTTTATAAGGGGGACTATGCTCCAGACTGAACGTTGAAAGGCATAGTCTTAAATGATGATGATGATGATGGAAATTTAGTCATTTAAAAAGTGAACTAGATTTATAGAACGATAATTTCTCGATAACTTCAGTCACATTCTGCTAATGACCAATCAAAAATCGTCTATAAAACAAAATAAATTCATAATCTTATCTCGCTTGACCATGTATTTCAATAGCTTTTGTCTTTTATTTTATTTTCCACACTGTTTTATTTGTTATTATTTTTTCATTCTCCTCATATACACATATAAATATACAGTCATAGTACTTCAAATTATTGTTCCATTTACTGCATACTTAGCTTTACCTTTTGATTAGTTTAATACCTTTGCAAATGTTAAGCCATCGAAACAAAAAGACAGAATTTTTGAAACAACCCAAACAGAAGACACAAATTTAAAGACTTTCATTCCAGTCGTATTGCATAGTTTTCTATTGCAGGTAAATGTATTTCCGGTAAGCTTACTTTCTCATCATTACATTTCCATTCGTGGATGTGATATAACACATTTTATTTCGTACATTATCGTAAAGTCACTTGAGAATGGCCTAGACGGATGAAATTACAGGGTGGTTATAATTAAAGTGCAGCTACTCACAGAGGTTCAGTGTGGTCTGTAATTATCGTATGGCAGCGAAACAATGCAGATGCTCTAACGCGTTAATGCAGAGCAGGTTTACGGTGTAAAAAAAACTAGTTCCAGATGCAAATCTGGGGCGTGGGTAGAAAAGGTGAAAGAAAAGAGACGGACATAATTTTTATTTTATTATTAACTGCAGCTTACACAGTTAGGTCAGCATGAGCACTGGAGACGTTGACGAGATGCTGCGTCCGTAAAATACTGTGATCAACAGTTGCTCGCAGCAGTTCCGGTGTAATCTGAACAACGTGTTCCTGTATACTGGCCTTCGGATCAGGTAGACACCTAACGTTTCCCTGATAAACGAGTTCCTGTGGATAGCCCCTGAGCCAAAAGTCACATGGATTCAGATCACATGATTTTGCAGGCCATGCATCGTGCGCACTCAGGCTGCTTTCCGATCTTTCTCAAACGATTCTGAAGAAACTTCTCAGGAAAAAAAAAAAAAAAATTGTTATTTCACATCTTATAGCCTCATTGTTCAGTTTACGGTAAATGCCTATATTTTCGTTAATGGTCATAGTTACTGTAATATTTCAAAATTAATACAATGAAAAGTAAAAGTTTACATTTAGTGCGTATTACATCATACCATGCCGCGTATGAAATGCATTTAACGTAACATATGTTTCTGTAAACATAGGAGGAGTTTAATGCCTATCTCCAATGTTGCAAAAATGTGTTGTATGTAGCACATTCGCTTCAGCTGCACATGCAGACAGCACACTGAGAGTGAACTATTCATAACATCCATCCTGTCCTATAGAAAGTTCAAGATACTGATACGAGTTGTTGGCATATGATAGCATGCAAAGAAGTATTTTACCATATTGTTTGCATCTATTGCAATATACAAGTAACTACAGATTCTTTGAATAGAATAGTGCAAATTTTTAAGGCCATCGGCAGCTTGGGAAATGAGAGTTGGCGAGTGTTTAGGAAAACAAAAGTGAAGACGGTATATTTTTATTTTCATACTAACAATGAGGTTTTTCACGAGTTATGGACCTGTCTTGCGCTCAGTAGCTTGCTTAATAATACTCTGGTTAGGATTCCGCCGCAATTGCAACTGCGTTAGAGTATTGGTGAGGTGAATCTTACTAAACTCTGATGTGTTTTGAAAAAAGAAGCAAATTGTAGCACTGCAGCAAGAAAAACGTAGCTGTTACTCAGAACTCTTCATTGACGACGAGTTGGTGAATTCTGGCTGCAGCCACGCGACGCCCCCGAAGTTATGAGAATGGACGAAAGCAACGTTTGAACTAGAATATTACCACGCTGACCTGCGGTAGTATATTGTACAACTCTGTTCGATATATATGCTCTTTAATAGTTGAAAAAATTAAATCTGCAATCAGGCTCAGAGAATAACGTGATGCTGATTGGCTGCCATGCCAACGGCCTTGCCGCAATGGTAACTCCGGTTCCCGTCAGATCACGGAAGTTAAGTGCTGTCGGGTTTGGCTAACACTTGTATGTGTCACCATCCGGCTCCGCCGAGTGCTGTTGGCAAGTGACGTGCACTCAGTCCTTGTGAATCCTACTGAGGAGCTACTTGACTGGCATCGGTCTCAAAAACTGACAACGGCCTGGAGAGCGGTGTGCTGACCACGTGCCCCTCCGCATCCGGTGACACCTTAGGACTGAGGATGACACGGTGGCCAGTCGGTATCGTTGGGCCTTCAAGGCCTATTCGGATGGTTTTTGTTTGTTTTTTGATCGGCCACTACGTCATTTTCTACCAGATGGCACCATTTGAATGCGGTATAGAAGGACATAGGGACGGCTCACTGTTCTTGCAGCTATTGTCAGCTTTCAAGATACTAGATCTGCTACTCCTCAAACTAGTAGCTCCTCAATTGGACTCACGAGACTCATTGTTCCCGTTTCAGTGCTTCCGCCGACGAAAAATCTATAGCTATACCAGGAATTGCAACCGGTCCAAGCCGGCCTCGGTGGCCGAGTGGTTCTAGGCGCTTCAGTCTGGAGCCGCGCGACCGCTACGGTCGCAGGTTCGAACCCTGCCTCGGGCATGGATGTGTGTGATGTCCTTAGGTTAGTTAGGTTTAAGTAGTTCTAAGTTCTAGGGGACTGATGACCTCCGATGTTAAGTCCCATAGTGCTCAGAGCCATTGGACCCATTTGAAACCGGTCCTCCACATGGAAGTCAAATGCGGTGACTGCTTGGTTATGGAGGTGGGCCATACGAGAAAAAATTCCAGCCTACGAAAAATTGCTCAAGACCAACAAGATGAACACCCGAATTCGTAGGCAGAGTGATGTGAAGACACTTCGAACTGCAGATACATCTGTAAATATGTCAATATTGGCACAAAATTGCAGAACGTTTCTTACTTTATTTTTTTTTTTTTTTTTTTTTTTTTTCGCAATGACGCAGAACAACTTGGGATGGAACCACCACTGAGCTACCCAAGATCAAAGAAACGCGATTTGGATGTTGGGTAACAACCATCATTCATAATGTAATCTAGTGCCCAGCTCCGTATAAGCACAAATGATACCGTGCAATGAAATGTATCACAGAAATCGTACTAGCAAGTTGCCATTAAAGATACGAAAAATTATCATAAACAGTAAAAATTACAATAAAAACATGAAAAAGGACCAATTAAATATTATACTAACTTTTTTTGTAGTGCAGAAGTTTCCTTGTAGTATTAGGTTTAATTTTAATTACTGTTACTAATGACACTTTCGTTCTGTCTGGTCCCCGCAGTCACCGTGGCGTTAAGCTAAATATCACTCAAGGGCGCGTACATAACCTGTTCACTGTTGGCAATATGTGGCGCTCGAAAATTTACTCGGAAACGTTTATTACCGTATCCAGATTAATCTTCAGCTCTGCAGCAATATTAAATTAAGTAAATATTAAATCAATTTAACCATCCTCGCCGTTGTCCATGGCACAGCGTTAAACTTCTCATTGTTCCAGTTACTATCAGAAACATTCCCAAATACATGTAGAGGAACTATGGTTCAAGTTCAAAAGAGCGGTTGACCATGCCATGGATAGATATGTGCCCAGTAGGACAGTTCATGATGGAAGGTACTGTCCATGGCATACTGTCAATGTAAAGAAACTTCTAAACAAACGGAGACTACTGCATAATAGGGGTAAAACAAATCATAGGACTACAGATAAAGAGATCATGAATGAAACATATTTGGCTGTCAAGAGGGCAAATGAGCGAAACCTTCATTGACTAGCATAGCAGATATTGGCGAAAGACTTTTCACAAAATCCAAAGAAACTCTGGTCGTATGTAAAGGCTGTTACTGGCATCAAAGTTAGTGTCCAGTCACTCATCGACAAGACAAGAACTGAGATTGAGAAAAGCAAAGGAAAATTAGACAGCTCAACTCCGTTTTCAAATGTTCCTTTACAAAGGAAAACACAGTTTTGCCCCAGTTTAATTCACGTACGACTGAAAAGATGAGTGAAATAGATATTACTTTCAGTGGCGTTGAGAAACACCTGAAATCGTTAAAACCGAACAAATCGCCAGGAAGGAATCCCTATCAGATTCTATACTGAATTATTGGCTGAGCCAGGCCCTCCTTAAACTGTAGTGGTCGCAGATCCCTCGAACAACAAACCGTGCGCAGAAGTTGGGAGGAAACGTAGGTCACATTCATCTACAGAGATGGTGAAGTGAACCACAAAACTATCGCTCAATGTCCTTTACATTGGTTTGTTGTAGTATCTTAGAATATGTTCTGAGATCAAGCATAATGAATTATCTCGAACAGAACGTCTTTCTCCATGCCAACCAACATGGATTCGGAAAATATTGGACATGTGGAAACCAACATGCACTTTACTCACGTGAATATTGAAAGCCTTGGATCAAGATAGTCAGGTAAATGTAGTATTCCTCGATTACCAAAAAGCGTTTCATTCAGTATCACATCTACACTTATTATTAAAGTACATTCATATGGGATAACAAGAGATATTTTTGACTGGATTGAGGAGTTTTTGGCAGGGAGGAAGCAGAAAGCTATTTTGACTGCAGAGTCATCGAAAAATATAGGAGTAAAATCGGATGTGCCACAGAGAAGTGTGTTGAGACCCTTGCTGTACATGTTGTATGTTAATGACTTTGCGGATAATATTAGCAATATCCTCAGACAGATGCATTTGTCTATAATAAAGTATTGTCTGAAACAAGCTGCAAAAATGTTCAGTCAGACCTTGATTTCAAAGTGGTGTAAAGATTGGCAGTTTCCTTTACATGTTGAGGAATGGAACATTATCCAATTCAATAACGAAAATTGTCACTGAGTCACAGTTGGAGTAGACCAACTCATGCTGCTGGGTAACAGTAATTAAAATTAAACCTAATACTACAAGGAAACTTCTGCACTACAAAAAAAGTTAGTATAATATTTAATTGGTCCTTTTTCATGTTTTTATTGTAATTTTTACTGTTTATGATAATTTTTCGTATCTTTAATGGCAGCTTGCTAGTACGATTTCTGTGATACATTTCATTGCACGGTATCATTTGCGCTTATACGGAGCTGGGCACTACGTTACATTCCGAATGATGGTTGTTACCCAACATCCAAATCGCTTTTATGTTCTTTGATCTTGGGTAGCTCAGAGGTAGTTCCTTCCTAAGTTGTTCTGCGTCATTGCGAAAAAAAAATAAAGTAAGAAACATTCTGCAATTTTGTGCCAATATTGACATATTTACAGATGTATCTGCAGTTCGAAGTGTCTTCACATCACTCTGCTTACGAATTCGGGTGTTCATCTTGTTGGTCTTGTGCAATTTTTCCTAGGCTGGAATTTTTTCTCGTATGGTCCACCTCCATAACTAAGCAGTCACCGCATTTGACTTCCATGTGGAGGACCGGTTTCAAATGGTTCAAATGGCTCTGAGCACTATGAGACTTAGCAGCTGAGGTCAGCAGTCCCCTAGGACTTAGAACTACTTAAACCTAACTAACCTAAGGACATCACACACATCCATGCCCGAGGCAGGATTCGAACGTGCGACCGTAGAGGTCGCGCAGCTCCAGACTGAAGCGCCTAGAACCGCTCGGCCACAGCGGCCGGCTATAGAAAACCGGAAATGACTCAATCAGAATGCTCGGATATGCACTTGCGAGCTCTTTCGAGGCTTCCATGGGAACCGTTGCAGACAACTATATTGACCACTGAGGAGTGAGGACCACCCATGAAGGAAACCTTCAAAACACCAAATTTCCGTTGGCCATCTCCAATTTCCACTAAGAGTCCTCTTCAGCAAAGAGCCACTTTCTGTCACGCCTTTTCAAAGTTAATCTCCATCGCATGTTGGAATACAATGGCCATCCTGGAAAAAGCCTCGCACCTGAATCACTACTGTAGCCTCAAGCACAACCAATTGAGAAATATTACGAAAATAGCAACTCATCATCTCCAGTCTTGACAAAACTTCCTTCCTCTGAACAGCGGAAACTGGCACTGGTTCCACAATAGCCACAGGAAGACCCTACATGTGATGCCAGGAAATATACGATAGAATATTAAATGGATGTGTTTGTGTGTGTATGTTCCACGATAGTTCTAGAATTTCTGTAGCATTTCCAACCAGACATGCTGCACACATGACTTACTGACTAAAAACGAGTACTGTGGGAGAAAATGAGAACTACGGAATACTTGTGGTAATTTCAGCCATATCTGGCACATGCTGAAGCTACTATATGGAAAGAAAGTACGTAGAAGGGAGGGCGAGAGGTAACGGTGATTAGGTACTCTTAGAACTTAGAAAATGGATGGTATGGTTGGAAATGGATGGGATGGAATTGACGGGAAGATAATTCAGGACGACTAATAATAAAGTATAGTCCACAGTTTTTGGGTTCCATACGCTGACTGATGATAGTGCCACTCACATTTCACCCATAAGAGTAGGTTTAGGGGTGGGAAGAGTGTTATGTGTATATATCTGTAAATAATCGAAAGTAACCTATCTTATCACATCCATAGTGTTCATGTGCAATATCGCGAAGCTGTATGGTGTCAATCGCGATTATATTATGATGAAATTTTGTCCAGGAGAACAAACAGCACAATAAGGATGTGTGTTTCATTAGTTAAATGGCTCATGTTCGGAACAATTCCAACTATGCTTGGTACATATAACATCCCATCTGAAAAATAAATTGTGTGGGGTCAAGACAGTTTAGGATCTCTAGGGCGGGGGTGTAGGGGAGAACTCTGGGGCATTTGCAGCAATTTCAGCCAAACTTGGTACATAAATAACTCACTATCTGGACAAAAAATGTACTTGGGAGAGAGCAGGTCGTACGTACGACATCAGTAGCACTTTAGGAGTAATAATGAGATGGTAAGGGACCAACGACAAAATGCGAAACAACTAGTATTATTGTATAACCAGTGATTGGTACTCTCTGTGGTCAGTTTAGGTTTTGTGTTTGTTGCAAAACAGAATAAAATAAAAAAATTCTCGTAAATCCGTGACTTTTACCTACCTGGTGAATTGTTCATTTCGGTAACTGTTGGCTATCCATGCATGGACATCTTCAGTGAACAGATGTACTCGTAGAAGTGATCGGTTTCCCTAATACATCTGATGATGGAATGTGCATTCCAGAATCGACCATGCGAAGTTTTGCGAATGATACAAGCAAACCTCCACCTTTTGAGCCCGATGGGCCAATCGAGATCCGACCGACCATCATCCATCCTTTGCAAATGGCGTCATTGGATGCGACAGGAAGGGGCATGGGGTCAGCACACCACTCTCCTGTCCACTGTTGGCTTTGCAGACCTTGGAACCGTCACTCCACACTCAATTAGCTCCTTACCTGGCATCAGGCTGAGTGCACACCGTTTCAGTCCTCCTACCAAACAGTACCGGGGACCGAACGCGTGTCCTCCGTAAAGCAGTCAGACATACTGACCATTGAGCTACGAAAGAGGACATGTTGTAGGAATAATCAACATCCACAAAGTGTAACCTGAGGACGGTTGTAATCTGTCACATAATGAAACACATTGCAGCAGCGTGCGTCTGAGACAAAAACGTTGCAGAGATTAAGACATAATCCCTAACTTTCTGATTCGCTAGACTCATTGACGACTGTCCTGATGACGTTCCCCCTTAGCGGTATGTTTGGGGATCGAGTGAGGGTTACATACAGAAATAGCAGAAGAAGGCTGATATTAGCTACGAATGCAGAGTTTGCAGTGTCGATGTCGGCGAGTACTGAACGGTCCAGTGACCGGCTTTTTTAGCAGCGCACCAAGTTTCCTCGATGACCTCAATGTTGACAGAGCACTGGACACGCCGACTAGCCACCACACACTAGCTACTGCGCTGACCGACTGTTGGGTGGAGTGGTGTTTTGCAAGACCTAACGAAAGTTTGCAGTCCACACATGCAGGTCAAAGTAGCTGCAACGTAAACAAACGGCCGCGCGCGGTCCGGTTGCGCCGAGGGGGGAATGAATCCTTAACCTTCTCTCCACTTTCACGCGAGCCGCGCGGGAAACCAGTTTCCGAGAGCGCGACCAATGTTAAGGACGTTTCCTGTTACGCAAGCTCAAGGTAGTTGCTGTGGCGTGGCGGGGCGGAGCGGGAAAGTGACCGTGGAATGAACGTGCGCTGGCGGAAGGTGAGGGAGGGAGGGGGGGGGGAGGAAGAGAGGGGATGTCCCCGCTGGAGATCCACCTAGTGGGAAGGCTACATCCGGCTCCGTGCGGAGAGACACAACAAAGGGATTTCTGCTGCAACCTGCGCTGCGTGCGGACGGCTCTCGGCGGTCGTTTACACCTTACGTATCGGCCGCTACATTGTGTTTGTGAGTGTGTGTGTGTGTGTGTGTGGGGTTACTTTCACTGTCGGGCGAGATAGCCAGGGCGATAGGCGGCGCGCGGCGGGCCTGGTCCGGTCTGGTCTGTTGCAACTGCACCGGAGCAACGCCCAGCGGCCGGTCCGGTCGCTATGGCAACGCGCCCGCTGCCCCCGTTTCGCCCGCGCGGTCTGCTCCTGAAACTGGCTTAGAAACAGCCGGTGAAGTGCAAAACGACGCCCTGTTGCATCAGACGACACTTTTAGGAGGCAGGCCTGATCGGTCAGCCGGTGTGGTGACGAAAGATCGGGTCCAATTTGAAATTGTGATACGAGAAGGAAAAAAAACTTAATTGCCCTTTTATCGTCGTCTGATGCCCATAATCACACACGCGGCGGAAGTTAATGTTGCTGGATTACTCTGTACAGCACAATAGTCCCAGATACATACTATTAACGAAGTACGCAAAAGCCTCCGTACCAAGCATGAGCCGACATCGTACAAAATAACATTACCATTTTAGTATAAAATTTCGTTTCAGAGATTTTTTCTGAGTTATCTGTAACCCACTGACGTTGTGTTTGCTTTCCCACATGAACTATTACACTTTTTGATCCACGAAAAAGACTTTGACCTCTCCAATTCCTTCACAATTCACTGCTTGTTCTCTTTCCATTTGTTATTTTGTCGTATTCTACGGCTGAATTATGATGATGAGTACAATTCGGTAGGGTGGCGGTTAAAAATGAGACAGAGGGCTGTGTCAGTTGGCTGTCATCCTGTTGACGACGGAAGCGTGGTATCCGTTTGGAGTAATTTGTCCAAACACTGGTAAACAAAATTAGGAAATCTATTAAGCGAAGTACCTCACCCACAAAATTCTTCTGTCCGATCTTCAAACGTTCCCTCCCACGTCCTCTACCATCGAGCAAAGACTCACGCGAATTCGCAGCAAGGACTCACACGCTTCTTTCAGTGTGCGGCGAGCATGATAAATTAACTACTTACCACACAGCTCATTAGTTAAGGAAATGTACGAGGGCTTTAAAAAGTGAGATTCGAATGGTGGTAATAAGTTCCTATGGGATCAAACTGCTGAGGTCATCGGTCCCTAGGCTTACACACTGCCGGCCGGTGTGGCCGTGCGGTTCTAGGCGCTTCAGTTTGGAACCGCGTGACCGTTACGGTCGCAGGTTCGAATGCTGCCTTAGACATGGATGTGTGTGATGTCCTTAGGTTAGTTAGGTTTAAGTAGTTCTAAGTTCTAGGGGACTGATGACCGCAGATGTTAAGTCCCATAGTGCTCAGAGCCATTTGAACCATTTTGCTTACACACTACTTAATCTAACTTGAACTAACTTACGCTAAAGACAACACACACATCCATGCCGGAGGGAGGACTCAAACCTCCGACGGGGGGAACAATGCGAACCGTGATAAGGCGCCTAAGACCACGGGGCTACCCCGTGCGGCTGATTCGAATAGCGCGTTGTCAGAAAATAGTACTTATTCTCTGTTTCCTGCAGAGACGGTTTTGCTATGGTGCGGATAACAAGTGCATCACGCGGCAGCAGGAAACTAACTCTTGAGCTCAGGTACACGAAACAGTAGGATCCTTGAGGGCAGAACGTCTAAATTGCACACAGTTACATTGCCAGTTCTAGGGGTATATGGACAAAATGCAATGTTGCGTCCAGTTGTAGCAAAACGGTGCCAGCAATCTGACCAAGGCCGCAAAAGACGTGGGTAGCGATGATAGGAAAGGAAGGCCATCAACATCGACCACAGATGATAATGTCCGGGCAGTCGAGGAACTCATTCGCAGCAATCGCATTTTTCCGACGATGAGGGTGTTCAGACAGTGGTTTTCGAATGGCTGTGTGACCAATGAGCGGATCTCTATCGTCGATTAATTGAACGATTGATACAACATTTCGAACGTTGTTTGCAGATACTTGGTGACTATGTTGAAACATAGTGTCATATATGTGAGTCACTTCGAAATCATGCAGTGCAGCATTCAATACAACTACTTGGCCTGCCATAGCAATGTGTTACTTATTTTCTGAAGTCCTCTCGTATATCGGCGAGTTCGGGTAAATTCTTGAAAATACACATTCTCTTATTTTTTACTTTCCATCCTTTAGATGGAGCGGGCTGTCCCCTGATCCATTCAGAGACTCTTCAGCCAAATGCCACACGAGCTAATAGTGTGTCACAAAAAGTCTCAATTGAGAATTTTCCGGATATGATATCCAATTACAACGTTTGCCTTACAGGCAAAGGAAATTTCCTGAGAACCTAGCTCAGAGCCGGGGGATGACAATTATTTTTTATTTAGTTCGGGAACAACATGTCCAAAAAATACGAAAATCTAGTGTTTGCCTAAGCATCTGTGTGTAAGTATATACAGAGTAACGTCGATGACTTGCTTGACATATACAGTGTCCTATACTGTAAGATGCAAATAGTGCCGCTAGTGCCGCTTTGAACTGCGGAACGAGGTTGAACAACACTTCCATAACAACGGTATAATCCATGTACCAATTTGATAGCACTCGTAAACAATCCAAGATCCGACCACGGAACAGATAACACACAACACTTCATCTCCAAGTCGCTCCTTGTGGAAAAAGTCCCTGAGACCTCCCTGGTCTTCGATGTACAGTGCGCCTCTCATGCCACTCACAGTCAAGTGGACGTGTAGTTATAGATCTCTTACTCCGTGTAGAGCAGACAAGATCCACAATAGAGAATAATAGTTGAGATACCTTTGGTGTTTCTGGTATGCGACTCCTGGGAGCTCCCCAACACACCCATTTGCACCAGCTTCTAATCGTTGGACAGTTGCCAGAGTCATTTACAATTGGTTGCAAGCGCCTACGTACTCCGGAATAGAATTCACAGTGGGGCTGTATTTTGTCTGATGCAACGTTTCACAAAACAGTAAGAAAACAATTTTAAAACAAGCATGCTGATTCTCTTTTAATTTCTGGATCTGTCAAGCTAACAGTATTAGTAATTCACCTTAAGAACTGAAACAACTAGTACTCAAAAGGAGATTTATATTAAGGCGACAGAGAAACCCAGAATAAAAGTTGCTAATTTCCTGAAACGTTTTGAGGTTATGGTCGCTAACAACCACAAAAATAGCGTATACTTTCCGCAAAAGTGTTGATAACATACACTCCTGTTGAAAAGGAGAACTAAGTGCAACAAAGATGTTAGTTACAATATGTGGTGCAGTAAATAAATCGCAAACACTGATTTACTACGAAGTAGGTTATCATACATACTGAAATTCGGACTGTATGAGTCTGTGTATACTAATCCCAAATTAAAAACGCCGATATGCTACGAAAATCAATCACACTGATAATTTAGGAAAATTCTCAAAAATATACCTATTTTGATACGTAATTGAAAAACGAACTTAGGGAACCAAAGCTGACAATGGACAGCAGGGTAAAAGTTTTTCGCGGCACTCATAAATGTTCGAAAATACACACTATAACCTATAAGTGTCGACACAATCAATGAAATATTACACGATAATGATGCGAAATTCGAATGTTAAGGACACAAGAATCTGGTACACGCATTATCATAGATAGGAAAATTCGATGTCGACTTATGTACGTAAGCCTTTTCCTCACGGCCTTTGTCTGCACATGCGTTCGACACATATATTGAACACGCCTCCCCCTCTCTGTGTCCGCCTCTTCTTTCCTCTGCCTGTCCACTTCATCTTCCAACCTCTATCTGTCTGTCTCCTACTCCCCACTTTCTCTGTCTCTTCATCTCCTCGTCCCCCTCTCTTCGTCCATTTGCTCCACGCACCTCTCTCCGACTGTGTCTTCCTCCTCCTTCCCTTTGGCTGTATTCTCCTCATCTCTCTCTTTCGGCCTTCACCTTCCCCTCTTCTTTTTCCACCTGTCCACTACACCTCTGCACCATCAACCTGTCTCATGCATCTCTTCCTCCTTACCTCTCTCTGTCTATTTTGTCCTTCCTGACTCCATCCTTTCCCTCCTCTATCCATGTCAAGCTGTTCCCAGCCATACTCATCAACACTTGTAACTTCAGCAATACAAATCAATAAAGAAGGCTGATGTTACTCCCATAACATGACTGTCATGCAGGGTACACTACATACCTTGTATCTGAACATTACTAACTTGCCCCTGAGACACAGGCCACCTGCAAAGCAGGTCGATAAAGAAGGCCAACACTGCTCCAACACCACACACCTGCTATTGAGGGCAACCTACATGTCAGAGCACAGGAAACCATTTCTTGCCCCTCACATGTAGGCTTCCCTACAAAGTATGTTGATTTGGCAGGCTGATAATGTTCCCAAACTAAATGCCTGTAGTGCAAGGCAGTCTATACACCAAGTGTTGGAAAAATACCTTTATTCCCATATTGATCCTATTGGAGCTAGAATGTATAAACCCCACAGTGCTGATACTCATAAGGCCTGCTACCTCTGTGCCTATTTTGGCTGAAAGCGATCTAGGGGTTTGAGAGGAGATCCTGGACATACACACATATACTCTCCTTTATATATAAAACAGATAAACATGCGAATTTCACTCATTTTCTGCTTAGTTGAACTTATGACCCCTTCTACACTGTCATAATACCTGATTAACAAATTTTCGGTTCCCTCCTCCAACCTGTAGAATGCCAACTTTTTTTTCTGACGATTGCATCAACCTTAGTAGTCACTGCCCGAAAATCAGAATGGGCAACAATATTATCTCCAGAATATTTTACCCAAGAAGATATTATCAACATTAAACCATACAATGGAGCTGCATGCTGTCAGAAAACACACTCTCTCATAATTAATAAAGAAAAGTGTTGTGGACGAAAGTAAAAGCAGCAAAAACGATTCAAGTAGACATGTATCTGGAAACAAATGTGTGATTAAAACCAAATACTGACTTCATTATAAAATACTGCCCTTGTTAGTAAGAATGTATTTGAAATATAAACTTTTCAATTAATTTCCTATCTAAATGGACTCAAATTTCACTCATGGTCCACAGCTAGGGAATGTGGTACTTCCATAATGGACCACTGCCACGTTTCGCTGCCAATGCGAGACAGTACTCTATGTGCGAATATGGTCCACGATAGATAGGACGAGATGGGCGGGTGCCTTGACCCTGCAGACCACTTGATTACAATCCTTTGGATTTTTCTGTCTGGGGTTATCTCAATAGTAAGGTGTACAGCAGTGCCATTGATATTGTTCAATAGCTGGAGTAGTGAGTTGTATTGTCTTGTAAAGATCTACGAGATGACTGAAAGAACTTGTAAATCACTGCAGAGACAAGTGAAGTGCTGTATCCAAATACAAGGACGACACGTGGTACATCTCCTTTAACAGGTGCGAGTGTTCAATAAATTTCGACATGTAATGTGCTGAAGTAGTATTGTTTGTTAAGTTAACGTATGCACTAAATTTGAGCTCAGTTACTAATAGATGCGGACTTCATCGAAATAGTTATTTAAATAAGAAAGCTTTTTAATATAACACGTTTTCAAAACAGACTAAAAAGTGTAAAAAACTTTCTTCTCGACCCAAACAGATCTAGACTGTATACAGACAGCTCTGAAAAATTGTGCTTGTCAATTTTTAATAGCTGCGACAAGACTTATAAAATCTAAAACGAAAAACATGGTGCACATGCAACAGATAACTGATGCACGAGTGATGCACCTAAGTCACTAAAAATTTAATTATACTACAAATGATACGGGCTGTTTTGCGCTTTTCCTCGATGACAGCTACTCTCTGCACTCCTTATCATTATCTACTGTATGTACCCCACTTTTGTCGTTTTAAATTTTACAAGTACTGTCATAGCTATTAAAAGCCCACGAGCACATACTTTCGGGACTATCTGTATGGCGTCATAAATCTGTATGGGGCTAGGAGAACATTTTTTACTCTTTTTTAGTGTGTTTTAAAAAGTATTATATTTAAAACTTTTTTATTTAAATCCTTTTATGTGTAGAATGAGATTTTCACTCTGCAGCGGAGTGTGCGCTGATACGAAACTTCCTGGCAGATTAAAACTGTGTGCCGGACCGAGACTCGAACTCGGGAACTTTGCCTTCGCCGACAAGTGCTCTACCAACTGAGCTATCCAAGCACGACTCACGCCCCGTCCTCACAGCTCTACTTCTGCCAGTATCTCGTCTCCTACCTTCCGAGTTCGAGTCTCGGTCCGGCACACAGTTTTAATCTGTCAGGAAGTTTCACTTTTTTGTGTAGTTTTTCAATCAATTTCAAATATTTTAATGAGATTACATCAGAGACATGTAGTAAATTTCAGGTTTATTTCAGTTTGTCTTCACTTGAGTCAACCAATACATTGATTTCCCCTATGTATATCTCGGGAAAAGACCGTGAAGGTGAAGACTTGTGAGGATCGAACTCACAAGGAAGTTTACAGCAATCATTTTTACCGTGAAACATTCACGACTGGAACAGGAAAAGGGGGAAGTAGCTCCGGCCTGGGTGGCCAAGCGGTTAAAGGTGCTACAGTCTGAAACCGCGCGACCGCTACGGTCGTAGGTTGGAATCCTGCCTCGGGCATGGGTGTGTGTGATGTCCTTAGGTTAGTTAGGTTTGAGTAGTTCTAAGTTCTAGGGGACTGATGACCTTAGAAGTTAAGTCCCATAGTGCTCAGAGCCATTTGAACCATTTGGGGAAGTAGCAGTGGTACACAATGTACCCTCCGCCACACACCAGAGGAGAAAGCAATTTAATATTGCAGAGTCAACCAGTTCTGAGCTATACTGGAAGTTTCAAGTTTGAATCTCTTCGGGACATTAGTTTGAAATCCATTGCAAAATTTTTACTGAACAATAGGAATAGACAGAAAAATCAAGTACCTCCCGTCACACACTGAACACGAAAGGGAGTTAGTACTGCATTGTCATCCAATTATAGGCCAAGCTGAAAGCTTCAAGTCTCCAGCTCATCGAGGATTTACTTTGAAATCAATTGCAAAATTGGTACTGAACAGACAGACAGACAGAAAAATAAAGTACTCTCCGCCACACTCCAGACGTGAAAGTGATTAATATTGCATTGTCATCCAGTTATGACCTATGTTGAAAGTTTCAAGTCACTGGCTCATTAGGAAGTTAATCAGTTGCAAAATTTGTACCAAACAGACAAGGAAGCTACCTGATAAAAAAAATACACATTGTGAATGAAAAAGCACACTGGAGAAATATTCTACAATATTTATTATTTTAAAAAGCGGGTTTCGGTTGTTACGCCATTGTTAGCTACAAAGATAAGTCTGTGTGACTTTAAAATTTTTGTGGGATCAGAGATTTTGAAATATTACAACTGCAGATATGTCGGTTGGTTTGCAAATATGATAATGGTTAATGTTTGATTTAGGACTAAAATTAGGGGGATTATTTCAGTAAAAATGCGATGTAAAAACAATTAATCTAGATTGAAGTATGTGCCACATTAAATGATGAAGTATATGACAAATTACAACAGTTGTTCTGAGAGGGTAAAATGAGTTGAATAATATACCTTAAAATTTGGTGAAATCATCCAAGAAGGTTACTGAACAAGATCATCTTGTCCTTAAAAGATTAGATTTTACAAATAGTCACGATACAGCAAGTGAGGCTAAACATGTAAGTGACACAAATGTAATTATGCATAACACAAGTAAGTATGGCAAGAGAAACTACAATAAACGAAATAAAGTAAAAATAGAACATGTCAGCGCAAGGGCGGGGGGGGGGGTAATTAACAAAGTAACAAAGTGGTATGGATGGGAATAACAGCAGCATCTGTAGTTAGAAGTGGCGAGTAGGGGAACAGTGTCTCATCATTCAGTACTAAGCTTGGGCAAGTCGACATGCATACAATTTTCATTCTTTCAAAGTAGTTTCTTTTCAGATATTAATTAAGACTTCATGTTGCACTTTGCAACTGTGGCCTTTTTTAAGCAGGTGCTATGCAAAGGTAGAGTCTCCCTTTCTCTGAAACTTCTATGGTGTTCCTTCAGGTGGATAGACATTACTCTGCCAAACAAGGCTGTATAGAGTCTGCCACAATTACAAGTGATTGTGTGTATTCCACTTCTTTATAAAACTAAAGTGCTGTCTTTACCATTGGGAAAAAGATGTCCAGCTGTGTCGAGCACATAAAGTGGTGTATTTAAGGTTTTTAATTTAAGCTTTCTGATTACATTTAGTGAGTGTTTTCCAAAATATGGATCCGTCCACCATTTGTTATGGTGTCGAAGTGGTTTGTCGAACACAGAGCAAAGACCAGACCTGTTGTTTTTATTTTTTATGCATTATGAAAGTCACCAAGGCAAGAGTGTATCCATTGCTTAATTTTGTGTCTCTGACTGTATTTAATTCAGTTTTGAAGTTGTTATCACTCATTGGGTGAATATTAAGTTATGTATCATTGAATGAAACGCAGTATATTTGTCAGTCACTAGTTATGGAGAACTGGAAGGTATTACAATTTCAGTGGTGGTAGGTTTCCCGTAAATCTTGAAAGCATAAACCTATCACTGTTATGAATGGTTAGGTCTAAATAATGTATGGAATTACCCCCAAATTCCGTTGTGAATTTGATACTAAACAGCAATTTCTCAATCAGCACAACAGGTAAATTCACAGTGGAGTTATTGTCTCTATTATCACACGCTTTCACCTGTGGTACTCAACCCATTGCTTACGATACATCTTGTATGTACAGTAATGGCGAGAAGAACGATATTTTCTAGGAACAATGAAATATTTCATTCACTATTTAGTGAAGTACAGTTAGGCATAAACACTGAAGGAAAATACATAGTAACGCAAAACATCGCCAGTGAGAAACGAGTGATAGAGTATACACTCGATGAGGATACTTTCCGAAATCGGCGTTCCAAAACGTCCCAAAAGTGTTCTATATGATTCAGATCAGAACTCTTTGCAGGCCAGTCCATTACATGATGTTATCGTTGTGTAACCACTCCGCCACAGGCCGAGCATTAAGAACAGATGCTTGATCGTGTTGAAAGATGCAATCGCCATCCCTAATTGCTCTTCAACAGTGGGAAGCAAGAAGGTGCTTAAAACATCAACGTAGGCCTGTACTGTGATAATGCCACGCAAAACAACAAGGGGTGCAAGCCTCCTCCATGAAAAATACGACCACGCCATAGCACCACCGCCTCCGAATTTTACTGTTGGCACTACACACTCTGGCAGGTGACGTTCACCGGGCATTCGCCATACCCGCATCCTGCCATCGGATCGCCACATTGTGTACCGTGATTCGTCATTCCACACAACGTTTTCCCACTGTTCAATCATCCAATGTTGACGCTCCTACGCCAAGCGAGGCGTCGTTTGGCATTTACCGGCGTGATGTGTGGCTTATGAGCAACCGCTCGACCACGAAATCTGTTTTCTCACCTCCCGCCTAACTGTCATAGTACTTGCAGTGGATCCTGGTCCAGTTTGAAATTCCTGAGTGATGATCTGGATAGATGTCTGCTTATTACACACTACGACCCTCTTCAACTGTCGGCGGTCTCTGTCAGTCAACAGACGAGGTCGACCTGTATGCTTTTGTGCTGTACGTGTCCCTTCACGTTTCCACTTCACTATCACATCGGAAACAGTGGACCTAGGGATGTTTGGGAGTGTGGAAATCTCGCGTGCAGATGTGTGACACATGTGACCCCCAATCACCTGTCGACGTTCGAAGTCCATGAGCTCCGCGGAGCGCTCCTTACTGCTCTCTCACGATGTCTAATGAATACTGAGGTCGCTGATATGGAGAACCTGGCAGTAGGTGACAGCTCAATGCACCTAATATGAAAAACTCGTGTTTCTGGGGATATCTGAATACTTTTGATCACATAGTGTATTTATCCGATACATTGTGCCTTTTTGAGCTTTGATCATTGAGTGCTCGGTTAAACTTTGACCACCTGTTAGTCAGCAACTACTTCCTCCTCCTCTTCCATCACACAACGGACGAGTTTGTCTCCATCGCAGAGGCCTCTGCGTATTCCTCGCTTCTGTCACCACTTTCTTCTACATTTAATATTTTTCTATCTGCTCTTCGCAAGTTAACACCTTTTCATTTTACTTTCCAAAAGTTGCATTTAATTTTCCAACAAACAAATAGTTATAGCGCACAAAAAATGGTTCAAATGGCTCTGAGCACTATGCGACTCAACTGCTGAGGTCATCAGTCGCCTATAACTTAGAACTAATTAAACCTAACTAACCTAAGGACGTCACACACATCCATGCCCGAGGCAGGATTCGAACCTGCGACCGTAGCGGTCACGCGGTTCCAGACTGAATAGCGCACACTAACATGGTATTTAACTTTAGGTAACATTGCCCTTACTAGTCACCCATAGCAAAATGTGTCAACAAGTGAAGTAATAACCAAGAATATTATGTACGAACTTTACGAAGAGGCTACAGAATCAAGATATGACATTACACGTCTGCAAGAAACTTAGAAGAACCTGCCAATGTTACAGGGATTTTACGGCCTAAATCATCCGAAATATCGCGTTCCACAAACAAATTGCCGCCAGTAAAAACAGCAATATTCCAAGAATAAATAGTACGTCGTGTGGAAACATAAACTTCTGATGATACGTACATCTGCCTATCAACACATTTAAATCAAAAGTTTCCTAATCGGTTATAAGTAAAGCTTCGTGCCGTAAGGACACTCAATGTACAGATCCGCCAATCCAAGTATTTACCTAGCGCTCAGCAAAGTATAGTGACGTAGTGAGGAGTGAGAGAGATGCACATGAAGATTCCTACACTAAGTACGGTAGTAGTAGTAGCTTTATTCATCTGTTGACCTCTTTTTACAACGATACAGGACATGACAAAGTATTTATAAGTTTATATCAATTTAAAATTAGCTAATTCGTATATACATATATTTACAGAATTCTAGTTAGGAACAATCATTAGATTTACTCCTGGTATACAATACTTTTCTTACAAATAGCTTATTAAATAATGTAATGCCACACTGTTCACTCATATCTCACTATCAGTCACTGCACACACTATACACGCATTGTTTCATAACACTTCACTTACTACACACACACACGCACACACATTGTTGATCTCTGGGCCATTTTCTGTACCGCAACTTCCCGTTTACTATCCTGAAAAACTGAGTCAGCATCCCTCCATAATGAGTGAGATGTTGAGATCAGAAAAAGAAAGTGTTAGTATTGCGCTATGCATAGCTAGGGGGTAAGTATTTCTAGAAACGAAAGAAGCAGGAAGAAAAACATAAATTGAAAGTGTTATGCGGAATGTTGGGTGTTTTATAATCATCATTATTATTATTATTTATTTGTATAACATTTTTTCATCATACCCCTACTCTGTTTTATCTGATTAATCCTTCAATGTATAAACTGTATTGCATAACAGGTACTTTCTAGCTGCCTTTTTAAATAAGTGTATTTTTGAAATTTCTTTAATCTCTTTTGGTAATTTATTGTACAGTTTTATTCCTTGGTAGAAAATGCTGTTTTGAGTTTTATGTTTATTTTTTCCTTGGTAAATGTAGGTTGAGCCTATCTCTTATTGCATGGTCATGGACAGAGCTGTTTGTGCTGTAATTACCAATGTTATTTTTGCTGTGCACAGCTGACTGGTTCATGTACCCACATGGAGCAGTTAAAATCCCTAGTGTTTTGTACAGATCTTTACAATGAGCTCGACTAGTATTTTTGGTTATTATTCTTAAGGCGCTTTTCTGGAGTTTGAAAATTGTGTTCATATTTTGTGCGTTTGTTCCCCAAAAAAGAACTGAGTGTGCATATGAATAATATGTAGCTAAAAGACACTGCATGCTACACACTGATGATAGGATTCTAACGGTATAACATGGTGACAACATTCTGTTTACAAGTACGTTTGTGTGTTCACACCACTTCAACTGAGAATCAATACTCATTCCTAGAAATTTTGCATTTGCTACACAGGCTATAGAGGTGCCATCTACATTAAATTTAACATGGTCATTTTTCCTCTTCAAACTGAAAGTCATGGCATTAGTTTTCTTTATGTTCAATGTCAATTTATTGCTTATTGACCAATCATAAACTTCCTTAAGAGTTTCATTTGCTTTCTTGGTAAGGAGTTCTCTTGTTTTCTCAGTGACTATAATATTGCTATCATCAGCGAAGAGAATTTTTTCACCATGAGTAACACTAATGGGAAAATCATTGATCTATATTAGAAACAGTATTGGTCCTAATATGCTACCTTGCAGAACCCCTATATTAATGTACTTTGATTCTGATAAGTGTTTTACTAAATGTTTAGATCTATTTGAAGTATGTGATATCTATTCCCCTTGTACCCTATGTGTTCATTAGCTACCCCTCTTATTCCTAATGCCTCTAATTTATTTAATACAATCTTTTGGTCAACTGTATAAAACGCCTTAGAAAGATCTAAAAATATGCCTGTGACGCACTCATCTTTATCAAGAGCATCAAGTACAACCTTTGTGAATTCTACAATGGCTAGCTCTGTATTTTTGTCACTTTGCAAACCAAACTGTGATTCGCTTCAAATTTTGTATTTATTCAGGTAATTCATTAATCTGCCTTTCATAATTGCCTCTATTATTTTTGAGTATGCTGACAGCAGGGAAATGGACTAGTAATTTTCTATGATCTCTGCATTATCTTTCTTAAGGAAATGTAAGACTCTTGCCTGTTTTAACTGCTCTGGAAATGTCCCTGATGTGAAGGATTCATTTATTATATTTGTTAAGGGGCGTTGTATAATCCCTATGCATTGTTGGTACTTCATCTAAGCCTACTGACATTTTATTTTTTAGTTTTTGGAAAGTTTTATTGACTTCCTTCTCTGTGGTTGGAAGTAACATCATTGTATTTAGTGCAACATTATTTACAGGTGTTATATTTATTTTGGGGAATTTTTGCTGTAACTTCGCTGCAATACTTGAAAAATGCTCGTTTACATAGGTTGCTAGGTGTTGTGGATCATTTATTACCTTATACCCCTCCCTTAGCATTATGTTATTCGGAATTTTTTGCTTCTCCCCGTTTCCTTTTTTATAATGTCCTAGACTGCTTTGCTTTTATTCTCTACATTATATATTATTTTGTCATTAAACGACTTTTTTGCAGCAGTCAGCACCTTCCTAAAGATCTTTTTGTATCTATGATAGAAATTTAAGAATTCTGGATCATTTTCAATCGTTTTCATGGAACTGATCTGTTTATGTGTGTGGAAGGACTTCTTAATATCTGCTGTTATCCATCTGTTTTTGTGAGATGTTGATACAAACATGCATACTTCCGGAAATTCCTTTCCAAAGTTCAATTTAAACAATCTGGAGAATTTAGATAATTTCATTTTCACATTGGTTTCCTTATACACTTCATCACAGCTTTGTTTTTCTAGCTCTTTTGAAAAATCTTTTATTTTGATTATTTTGGTAGATGTCGTTTGTAGACTTGTAGTTTAGGGAATTACGCGATGCCTGATTTTACTGTTATTATTTGACAGACATGGTCTGGTAGTCCGAGATCTTTTACAGCTACATCACATTTTGCCCTGTCCATATTTGTGGCCACATGGTCAATTACTGATGCAGTCGTTGTAGTAACCCTTGTTGAACTATTGACCAATAGGGACATGCCAAAACTTTGAACGATGTTTATGAAGGTGCTGCTGGATTCGTTTATTACATTAGTGGTGATGTTAATGTCCCCACACAAAATTATTTGACCTTTGTACTTGAGGCTTCATCTAGAACTTCTGTTAATTTAATCAAAAAAGTGTCCACACTGCCCTTGGGAGATCTATACACACACAAAATGATTAATTTCTTGGTAATATCAAGCCCTGTTAATTCAATAGCTGATATTTCTATGTGTTTGTCTTCACTTACTGTACTGAGGTCATGTCTTGATTTGAACTGTGTTCCTTTTCTCATATAAATGCATGATCCTCCACCCCTTGGAGTAATTCTGCAGTAAGATTTTGCCTTTTCATACCATGATAATACTAGATGTTGGATTTCTGTGTTCTACACCAGTGCTCAGTAATACAAATTACTGTGCAGTTCAAAGATTGGAGTTCAACTTCTAATAGTTGTATTTAATTTTGTATTGATTGCATGTTTTGATGGAGGATTGTTAATTCTGCAAAATGCCCCATGTTACTCATTCCAGTGGTTTGTTTTCCTTTGTGACATCTGGTATATGTGATATTTGAAGTGTTAAAATCTGTCTTGTGAGTGATTGTTTGAGTATTTTTTTAAATTGCTGGAGATACTCTTTAGGCAGGGGAAACTGTTGTCCGGATTTATCCTAAAAAAGACCTACTTTTTCTGCCAATGACAACAGGTATTTGACCATGTGTGGCCCGAGATCCATCCCATATACTTTCATGAAACATCTGTACCGGTCTTCCCTTCCCAGTCCTGTTTAGGTGTAGGCCATGCCTTTTAAAATCCGTATTACTTCTTTCTTGGAAAAGGAATACAAAGGATAGAGAATAAAAACACTCTAAGACGCGTTGCACCCAATGCATCTCCAGGCACACACTTCACATATTGGAGCTGCACATGTTAGACCTCTGTAACAAATTGTCGCTGTGACACCAAGCACGAGAGAATGAGAGGCACGACGGTACTGAAGGTTATAACGAAACTTAAAATATATGTGAAATGTGGAGACAAGGCCTCTCTATTATGCGGACACTATATCGTGGCAGTCAGCCGTGACCAGGACTGAAATAACGGTCGTAGGTATTGCTGATTCCTTTGTTGTGACAAGAGTCATTTTCGTATCCCCTTATGCACCATGATTAGTCTCTTCTTTCATTTCAAAATAACAAGAAAAAAAAACAAAACAAATTGAAGTGCACAAATGTTTGCTGCGGTTGGCAGTGGTAGTTCAGGCCCGACCTCTATCGGTATCTTACACAAACACAGTTAGAAACACTCCTCACCTAAAACTGTCAAACTGCCACGGTACAGTATCCTTCCCCCTCCCCCGCACTACCCTCCTTTACCAAACAGAAGATCCCTTGATAACACGGGATGTGTCCTATCAACTAATTCCTTCTTTTAGTCAAGCTTTGCCATAATTTTCTTTTTACCCCATTCCGACTCAACATCTCGTTTATAATTCCATCTACCCATCCAATATCTAATCTTCAGCAGTCTTCTGTAGCACCACATTTCAAAAAACTTCTCTTCTTGTCTGAGCTGCTTATCGTCCACATTTCACTTCCGTCTTAGGCTACACTCCAGACAAATACCTTCAGGAAAGCCTTCCTACGCTTAGATTTGTACCCGATGTTATCAAATTCCTCTTTTTCAGAAATTCTTTTCGTGGAACTGTCGATCTTCATTTGAAGGGCTATAATGCTAAAGGGCTCAGTAACACAATACTCTATCTAGGTTATCCAGAATAAAGTTTATTCAAATAACATTAACATAAATATGCACTAGCTCCATATTAATATTTTCTCATTGACCTTAGGGAAGCAAGTTATCACTTGGCATGTTCCAAAAACAACAAATAAACTTTAATGTTTATAAATAGATTTCCAGTGAAATGCTGAATGGGCGTAGTTCACTAAAAAGTTTTATAATATTCCTATTTCTAGTAATAATATCACTGTTCATTGTGAAACATTGTAAAACTGTTCGTGCACCTCAGGTCTCTTTTCTCCTCTGAATAAAACCCTTTTGCTCCTGTGACCGCACTGAATGTGATCGTTTTGAAATCTTCACTTCGCCATCCTTCTTTCGACACTCTTATCATTTCCCATCCCTCTATTTCACGAAATATCTTTTTATCTGAATTACTCCAAGTCTGGTGATATTAATAAATGAACCAGATCTTATCTTAATCTTAGCTGAGTTAAGGATCGTATCAGCTGCTTGCTGGAAGTCCATAAAATAACTGCCTTTCATCTAAACAAATTTAAATGATTCCTTACTGCGAGCTGTTGCTATGATGTTCATTACATAATCAAGAGCAATTGGTTCCAAATCTCACACTTTCTTTAAGAATTACCATTTTTTGTTACTTCCCTTTGCAAAATTATTGTTTTCACAATCCTTGTACAGCCAAAGAAGACACGCAAGAGACAGGCTAAATAAACCCAACAGCAAGCGGAAGTGATCTCAGTATAGCCAACTGACGTAACATATTTAGCCCTACCCTATTTAGTATGAATAAGTCATAGGAGTTATCTGCCATCCCATTTTCTGGCCTTCGTAGCACTTGCATCAGCTACCATTGGATATAGCCCTTTTTGTATATGGAAGTACTTTTCACATGCCATCTAAGGAAGCAGAAAAAACAGGTTATTCAAAATTTAATGCCTTTAGCATAACATCCATTTCTTATCATCTCTACCTTGGCCATCATCAACTGGTTTGCCGCCTAAATAGCAAACTCATCCTTTACTTCCAGTGTCTCATTTCCTGATCTAATACCCTCAGCATCTCATGATTTAATTGGACTAGTTCACATTTGTTGTTGTTGTTGTGGTCTTCAGTCCAGAGACTAGTTTGATGCAGCTCTCCATGCTACTCAATCCTGTGCAAGCTTCTTCATCTCCCAGTACTTAATGCAACCTGCATCCTTCTGAATCTGCTTAGTGTATTCATCTCTTGGTCTCCCTCTACGATTTTTACCCTCCACGCTGCCCTTCAGTGCTAAATTCGTGATTCCTTGATGCCTCAGAACATAACCTACCAACCTGTCCCTTCGTCTTGTCAAGTTGTGCCACAAACTCCTCTTCTCCCCAATTACCGAGCGAGGTGGAGCAGTGGTAGCACACTGGACTCGCATTCGGGAGGACGACGGTTCAATCCCGCGTCCGGCCATCCTGATTTAGGTTTTCCGTGATTTTCCTAAATCGGTCCAGGCAAATGCTGGGATGGTTCCTTTGAAAGGGCACGGCCGACTTCCTTCCCCATCCTTCCCTTATCCGATGAGACCGATGACCTCGCTGTTTGGTCTCTTCCCGCCAAACAACCCAACCCAACCCTCTTCTCCCCAATTCTATTCAATACCTCCTCATTAGTTATGTGATCTACCCATCTAATCTTCAGCATTCTTCTGTAGCACCACATTTCGAACAGTTCTATTCTCTTCTTGTCCAAACTATTTATCGTCCATGTTTCACTTTCGTACAAGGCTACACAAATACTTTCAGAAACGACTTCCTGACACTTAAATCTATACTCGATGTTAACAAATTTCTCTTCTTCAGAAACACTTTCCTTGCCATTCCCAGTCTACATTTTATATCCTCTATATTTCGACCATCATCAGTTATTTTGCTCCCCAAATAGCAAAACTCCTTTACTACTTTAAGTGTCTCACTTCCTAATCTAATTCCCTCTGCATCACCTGACTTAATTCGACTACATTCCATTATCCTCGTTTTGCTTTTGTTGATGTTCATCTTATATCCTCCTTTCAAGACACTGTCCATTCCGTTCAACTGCTCTTCCAAGTCCTTTGCTGTCTCTGACAGAATTGCAATGTCATCGGCGAAACTCAAAGTTTTTATTTCTTCTCCATGGATTTTAATACCTACTCCGAATTTTTCTCTTGTTTCCTTTACTGCTTGCTCAGTATACAGATTGAATAACATCGGGGAGAGGCTACAATCCTGTCTCGCTCCATTCCCAACCGCTGCTTCCCTTTCATGCCCCTCGACTCTTATAACTGCCATCTGGTTTCTGTACAAACTGTAAATAGCCTTTCAAATGGTTCAAATGGCTCTGAGCACTATGGGACTTAACATCTAAGGTCATCAGTCCCCTAGAACTTAGAACTACTTAAACCTAACTAGCCTAAGGTCATCACACAACACCCAGGCATCACGAGGCAGAGAAAATCCCTGACCCCGCCGGGAATCGAACCCGGGAACCCGGGCGCGGGAAGCGAGAACGCTACCGCACGACCACGAGCTGCGGACAAATAGCCTTTCGCTCAATGTATTCTACCCCTACCACCTTTACAATTTGAAAGAGAGTATTCCAGTCAGCATTGTCAAAAGCTTTCTCTAAGTCTACAAATGCTAGAAACGTAGGTTTGCCTTTCCTTAATCTTTCTTCTCAGATAAATCGTAAGGTCAGTATTGCCTCACGTGTTCCAATATTTCTACGGAACCCAAACTGATCTTCCCTGAGGTCGGCTTCTACCAGTTTTTCCATTCGTCTGTTAAGAATTCGCGTTAGTACTTTGCAGCTGTGACTTATTAAACTGGTAGTTCGGTAATTTTCACATCTGTCTACACCCGCTTTCTTTGGGATTGGAATATTTATATTTTTCTTGAAGTCTCAGAGTATTTCGCCTGTCTCATACATCTTGCTCACCAGATAGTAAAGTTTTGTCAGGACCGGCTCTCCCAAGGCCGTCATTAAGACTAATGGAATACTGTCTACTCCTGGGGCCTTGTTTCGACTCAGGTCTTTCAGTGCTGTGGCAAACTCTTCACGCAGTATCCTATATCCCATTTCATCTTCATCTACATCCTGTTCGATTTCCATAATATTGTCCTCAAGTGCATCGCCCTTGTATAGACCCTCTATATACTCTTTCCACCTTTCTGCTTTCCCTTCTTTGCTTAGTGATAGGATACATATTCATACAAGTGTTTCTCCTTTCTCCAAAAGTCTCTTTAATTTTCCTGTAGGCAGTATCTATCTTACCCCTAGTGAGATACGCCTCTACATCCTTACATTTGTCCTCTAGCCATCCCTGCTTAGCCATCTTGCACT
The DNA here is from genome assembly GCF_023864345.2 of Schistocerca serialis cubense. Classification (NCBI taxonomy): domain Eukaryota; kingdom Metazoa; phylum Arthropoda; class Insecta; order Orthoptera; family Acrididae; genus Schistocerca; species Schistocerca serialis. The sequence goes on along the minus strand of NC_064639.1, from coordinate 789,391,564 downwards.
TCCTGTCGATCTCATTTTTGAGACGTTTGTATTCCTTTTTGCCTGCTGCATTTACTGCATTTTTATATTTTCTCCTTTCATCAGTTAAATTCAATATTTCCTCTGTCACCTAGGGATTTCTACTAGCCCTCGTCTCTTTACCTACTTGACCCTCTGCTGTCTTCACTACTTCAACCCTCAGAGCTACCCATTCTTCTTCTTCTGTATTTCTTTCCCCTATTCGTGTCAATTGTTCCCCTATGCTCTCCCTGAAACTCTGTGAAACCTCTGGTTTAGTCAGTTATCCAGGTCCCATCTCTTCAATCTCTGTCTTACCATTATATAATCTATCTGATACCTTCTAGTCTCAATTACACTTGTTTTAATTTAGTGATGTTCATCTTATAAAATCTTTCAAGACACTATCCATACTGTTCAAACACTCTTCCACCTCGCATGTACTCTCTGGCAGAATGACGGTGTCATGAACAAACCTCGAAGTTTTTATATTTCTCCCTGAACTTCAATTCCCTTTCCAAATTTCTCCTTAGTATGCTTCACAGATTCTCAGCGTACAAATTGAATGACATCGGGGATAGGCTGCAGTCCTGTCTCACTCCCATTGTAACTTCTGCTTCCCTTTCATTTCCTTCGACTCTTATAACTGCCCTCTGGTTTCTGTACAAGTTAAAAATCGCCTTTCGCTCCCTGTACTTTACCCGTCTGCCTTCAGAGTTTCAAAGAGAGTATTCCAGTCAACACCATCAATAGCTTTCTCTAAGTCTACATATGCTATAAATGTAGGCTTGCCTTTCCTTAACCTAGCTTCTAAGGTAAGTCTTAGGGTCAGTATTGCCTCGTGTGTTCCTACATTTCTCCAGAATCCAAACTGATCTTCCCCAAGGTCGGCTTCAACCAATTTTTCCGTTGTTCGTGTCAGTGTTTTACAGGGACGACTTATTAAACTGATCGTTCGATAGTATTCACACCTGTCAGTACCTTTCTTCTTTGGATTTGGAATTACTACATTATTCTTGAAGTCAGGGGGTATTTCATCGGCCTCATATATTTTGCTCACCAAGGTAGAATAAATTTGTCATAGGAGGCTCTGCCAAGGATCTGAATAATTCTGACTGAATGAGGTGTACTCCAGGGGTGTTACTTCCACTTAGGTCTTTCAGTGCTTTGTCAAGTTCTTTTCACAGTATCACGTCTCTCATCTCATCTTCACCTACTGTAATACAGTCATCAAATTTGTTTTCCTTTCCTTATATAGACTCTCTACAAAAGGTGATGCAGCTGCCCCTACCGATGTCGTTTTATGCAACCTGCAACGTTATATCTGCCTTCACAAACCACGTGTGGCATTTTCAAGTTCTCTCGCCACTACGCGCAAATTATTACTCCATCAGAAAAAATTAAAGAATCTTTTTAGAGGAAATTTAATGTAGTCACATTTTGTAGTGAGGTACGTTGGCTGGGGCAATTGAATCTCCGTGCATATTGGTTCGGAATTCCAGGGTTCACTCCTTCGCTTTGTACTGTCTTGCCGTCACCATATACCGTAAGCTGGTCTTCGGAGTATAGATGTAGTTGCACGAGGAGTGGCCACTAATTTTTAATTATCATCTCGAGAACTAACGAAGCGTAATGAATTTATTGTTTTGCTTGCAGCAAGAGTCTGCATTTCTAGTACACATTTAAATCCCTGCACCGCTGTATCCCATCATACCACTAGAGCAGCCAGATAAAACGGCGTAGCCCATTGGCAAAGTGGAGATAGGCAGCGCCAGTCTTGGTCTTTCCCTCGTAGATGCCGACCGGAGTGGCCGAGCGGGTCTAGGCGCTTCAGTCTGCAGCCGCGCGATCGCTATGGTCGCAGGTTCGAATCCTGCCTCGGACATGGATGTGTGTGATGTCCTTACGTTCGTCAGATTTAAGTAGTTCTAGGTTCTAGGGGACAATGACCTCAGATGTTAAGACTCATAGTGCTCAGAACTATTTGAACCATTTTTTGAACCCTCGTAGATGCAGCTGTGTGATACAGTCACGCCTATATTATGAATGAAACGATAAGACGAGTTTCCTCAAAAGTGGGTCGCACTTGAATAGGACAGGATTAGCCGGCACGTATTTACTCCTCTGAGGACGAGAGAAAAAGCTGGTGCCGGCGGCTGCGGCCTGTCACGCGAACGCGACTAGACTAGGTGAGAGAGCAAAGGTCAGCGGTTCGCGCGGCAGCCCGCTCTGGCTCGGCGCCTACGCCTTCCCTGCCTCCACCGTGCCTGCCTGCCATATGGCCAAACCACTCTTCCGCGTTGATCTGTGGGCTGCGCCACCTGTCGAAGAGACACGAACAGCTTAAGTGCCCACAAGAAGAGCACAAAAAAAAGATGTCGATGCTGTTGCTACACGTGGTCCACAACTTAAGCCTGACAGTACGGCGACAAGATTCTTGTAGCTAGACACCAGTCACGCTTCGCAAGTGGGCCGGCAGCCTTCGCACGTGTGTAAATAACACTAAAACCTCTGCTCCCATCGCCCTCGACAGGTTACTAATACGAATAGGAAATAAATCTCACACAAAAATGCCCAATTACGTTGTTAATGTCCCACTGAATCATATGTTGTTATTCTAGTCACCAGTCCGAAAACTGGTTTGATGCAGGTCGACGGGCTTTTCTCTCCACATCTTCATCTACAAGTATACTCTGCCAACCACTGTGACGTGCGGAGCAGAGGGTACATTTCACTGTATCAGTTATTTGGGCTTTTTCCTGTTCCATTCATGGATGGAGCGCGGTAAGAAGATAGTTTAACGGCTTCTGTACCTGCCGTGATTAATCTAATATTGTCCTCGTGATCTCTCTCGTAGCCATACGTAGGGGGTTGTGTTATCCCTTGCAACCCCGAGAGGAAATTTTTTAAACCTTTATCTGAAATATGCCAATTCCCATACAATAAGACCTCTGGAATCAGATAAAAATAGTGCAAAAATTCTCAGGGCGATAGTTTTTTCAAAACGCTGCTAGCACGATACCGTTAGTTAGGTTTTGTCCCAGTAAAATACTACGTATTGATCTGTTTGAGAAGCGCTTCTATTCATTTTTCATTCAAGGTCTTTCAAGAAACCATTTGCAAGTTGGCTGCTTTTGTGTTGGCAGCGCTGTGTAACGTTTGCCATTGTATCTCTGACTGCGCTTCCTTTGTAAGAGACTCTGTGGCTCGTCGGACTCGTTGTTGGAAGTTAATCGACAGTACTGTATTGCAGTTGAAAGTTGGTCGCCAGTAGATATGGAAGTACTGTTGCGCAGTTGCATGTGAACAGCCAGCAGTGACGGATGTTAAATGTGAGAAATTAGCATTGATGGAGGGTACAGGTCTGAAGTGTTAGCGTAGGCTAACGATCTGGAAGTATCCGACTTGGAGATTGAAAATTATTCATGATTATATATCCTTGCACTGGATGACAATTCGTGTTTGAACTGGATGTTACATTATTAAGGAAAAAAATACATTATTTGGTTTGCAACAAAATATTTCCTTTGCTAACCACATCCCTATTAGTAGTTAGTGACTTGGGTAGTTAGGATCTTTTATTGAGCTGGCAGTATTGACACTCGCTGTATTGCAGTAGTTCGAGTAATGAACATTTTTGTGAGGTAAGTGCTTAATGAAATGTATAGGTTATTGTTAAGATTTCTTTTTAGTCAGGGCCATTCTTTTCAGTTAATTTGGTAGCAGTCAGATCGCTTTTCTGTTGTATATTGAGAGTAATTAATGAATACGAAAAGTTTGAGTTCTGTTTGCCAGGGCAAATTCAGTAGGTCAGTGTTGTAAGGATAAAGACTACCAAAGTGACACTTGCATTCAATTTCACTCAGCAGTTTAAGCAAATATTTTATTAAGAAGTTTCACAGTATGATGGTTGGTTGGTTGTTTTGGGGAAGACCAGACAGCGAGGTCATCGGTCACATCGGATTAGGGAAGGACAGGTAGGGAAGTCGGCCGTGCCCTTTGAAAGGAACCATCCCGGCATTTGCCTGGAGCGATTTAGGGAAATCACTCACAGTATGACAAAAGCGATATAAACATATGTATGTTGCAAAATAACCTACTCTCACGCAAATACACACACACGCACACACGCATAATTTTTAATATGGAATAAACGAAAGCAGTTTTTCCTTAGATGTGCACAAATATTAGTCACATTTAATCTAACATGACTTGGTTCAAAATCGTCGTCATTGTCGTCACTGAAGAGGTCACTTAAATATGAATCCTCCAAAATAAGTTGTATTATTTCTTCATCTGTTAACCCTAAGCCGGCCGGTGTGGCCGTGCGGTTCTAGGCGCTTCAGTCTGGAACCGCGTGACCGCTACAGTCGCAGGTTCCAATCCTGCCTCGGGCATGCATGTGTGTGATGTCCTTAGGTTAGTTAGGTTTAAGTGGTTCTAAGTTCTAGGGGACTGATGACCACAGATGTTAAGTCCCATAGTGCTCAGAGCCATTTTTTTTGTTAACCCTAAAAGACAAAAGGATATTTTATTTGTACATAAAAATCAAAGCAGTACCATTTGTTCATAGCTCTTAGCGCGAATATTTACTGTACTGTCTTCATTGAGGGTGACGTTAGCGTGAAAGTTTGGCGTCTTCAACACATGAGACGCACGATCGTGCTACTCCAAATATAAACATTTATATAATCCAACTGGCCCTTCCTGGACTTGTTTAGAAACCTTACATACGTTAAGAGAAATGTTCTCAGTCAAAAATAATGCAGAATTGCCTTAAATAAATGACATGAAGAAAAATATATTGTATTTACCTAGCGGACGCGTGGCTCTGTCTTCTCGTCGAAGTTTGAAGTCATCTGCTGCCCTCTGGTGGTCGCATTATGAAACAAAACAGCTACCAAAAACTAGCAGTACAGATCCTGTAACTAGCAGGGAGTCCGCACTGTCGTTGCAGTCTGAAGTGACGCAGAAAAGTGATTCATTTAAAGCGCGGCAAATCTAAATTCAAACCCGCACGATGGAGCGGGCTATGGTGAAAGGGATATATCCCTAGAGTCATCATTTAAAGCCGGTTCTTGAAAGATTGTAAGTAGGCTTTCCAGGAATAGCTTACGTCTTTCTTCAAGAGTCTGCCAGTTCGATTCTTTCGTCATCTCTGTGACATTTTCGCGCAGGTCAAAGGAACCTGTAACCATTCCCGCTGCCCTTCTCTCTACAGTGTAGAGTGTCCGGAAATTCCCGTTTCAAACTTCTAGGACTTCTAGAGGGGAATAAGTATATAATATTTTGAACAGGAACCGGCAGGCACGAGTTCTGGCCGCTGCACTATAAATTTAAGAGACACCAGTTGGATGGAGAGTGTGGGCCAGAGCACACTTCGTAGGTACAATGCTGCAAGAACGGTGGGGATCGCCACAGCGAGCCACTGTTTTAGTGCTTCAGTACTCTTCTGTACCTGAAGTATGCTAGATTCTTTCTTGTTTTGAAATAATGTAAACATGCAATTTTTAAATGTTAATACTAACAAATGTGCTTAAGTGATAAATGGGTGTTTCGTTACGTTTACTTTCGAATTGTGACGTAATAACTGTACTGCGTAACATTTAATTCAGTTCCTCAAGCAGAAATGGAAGAGTAAAACATCTTGACTGAAATCGTCATAGAACGGAAACGGTACGTTTCGGGACATGGGTTCCTATTCAAAATATTATATACTCACTCCCCTCTGCAGGTCCTAGAAGTTTGCAAAGTAAATTTTCGAACAGCCTGCATATTTTCAGTATCCCCTGTTCATCCTATTTCGCATGGGTTCTACACACGTGAGCAACATTCTAGAATGGGTGGCACGTGTGATTTCAAAGTAGGAGCCTTTGAACACTGCACGTCCCTAGTTTGCCAATGAACCGAAGGCTGCTTCCTGCTTTACCCATGACTGAACCTATGTTATAGTACCACTTCTTGTTCCTACTAAGCGTTATACCAAGGTATTTGTATGAGTTTACCAATGTCAACTGTGACTCACTAATATTACAGTCATAGGATACCACTTTTTTTGTTTTCTGAAGTGCACAATTTTACATTTCTGAACATTTAAAGCAAGTTGCCAATTCTTGCATCACCTCGAAATCATATCGAGGCCTGACTGAAGATTTGCGAAGCTTGTTTCAGGTTTTAGTTCAATGTAGATAAATGTTTAGTATTTCAAAGTCTTTTTATGTCTGCAAAACTACTGCGCCTACTTCCAATTAAACCTGCCTACTGTCTACCGCGCCAACGGTCCTAGCGCAGTGGTGGCACCGGTTCCCTTCACATCACCGAAGTTGAGCGCTGTCGGGCTTAGCTAGCATGTGGATGGGTCTACGTCCGGCTCTGCCGAGTGCTGCTGGCAAGAGGGGTGCACTCAGCCCTTGTGAGGCCAATTGAGGAGCTACTTCACTGAGAAGTAGCAGCACCGGTCACGAAAACTGACAACGGCCAGAAGAGTGGTGTGCTGGCCGCATACTCTTCTGTGACGCCTAAGGGCTGAGGATGACACGGCGGCCGGTGAGTACCGTTGGGCCTTCAAGGCTGTCCACCCGAAGTAGTCTAATCGCCTATCTCACTATACTTTCCTCCGTTATCAAATTATTTTGATGCCTCATGATGAGTTACATCCGTATTATTATTATGGCATTGCTCCATAGAGCTCTTCTTTAACTTACTCGATCCCGTACCTCTTCACTCGTTACTCGGTCCTCCTATCTAATCTTCAGTGTTCTTCTATATCACGGCAAAGTTTCAAATTTGTCTGTTCTCTTCCGCCCTGTAATTTTGTAATGTTTATCGCCCATTTTTCACTTGCATGTAAGCCTACATTCCAAACAAATACTTCCTGAGAAGACTTCCAAACACTTAAATCGATTTGATGTTAAAACATTTCTTGTTTTCAAGAAAGATTTTCTTACTGTTGTAAGTCTGTGTTGTATACCCTCTTTTCTTCTGCCGCCATCTGTTATTCTGCTGCCCAAATAGCAACTAATTTCAGATTCTCGCTTGCTGATCTAATTTCCTCATCATCAGCTTACTTAATTAGACTGCACTACATCATCCCTGTTTACATTCATTTACTCTCATCTTCTAATCTCTTTTCAAGACACTACCCATGTATTCGTTGAACTGACTTTCCAAATAATTTTCCATCTCGGAGAGAATCACATCTAAATCCACAGTGTCATCGGCAAAACTTAAAGTTTACATTTCTTTTCTTTGAGCTTTACTTACCTTTCCAGTCTTCTCCTAGGTTTCATTTATTGCTTGCTCAACGTACAGATTGGATCATATGAAGGACAGAATATAACTCAGTCTCACCCCCTTCTCAGTTACTACCTCCTTATCAAGTTATTCGATTATTCGAACTACAGTCTCGTTCTCCTACGTGTTGTAGACAATCTATCGCTTTCTCTGTTTTGTTCCTGATAACTTCATAATTCCAAAGGGAGACTTACACCCAGCATTATCAAAACTTCCACTAAAATTTGCAAATGCTATGGCTTTAGCTTTGCCTTTCTGCACCCTATCTTCTAAGATGCATCGTAGACGCATTAGGGTATTATTAGACTACTTCGAGCTATCCTGCATTTCTGTCGAACTCAAACTGATCTTCCCCCAGCTCTGCTTCTACCAATCCTTCCGTCTTTCTTTGGATAATTGGCGTTAATATAAATTCTGGTAGCCGGCCTTGTCTGCTAGGATGTCAACGAGACCTTCACTTGACTCTCCAAGACTATGACACAGAAAGGATCTTTTAAGAAAACAATTTCCTAAGTGATCCACCAGGATCTTTATTTGGACAGAAAAGCACTGTATATTGGATATGGCGTTGTACAGGTCTAATCACTGTGGTACAGTTTAAGCAAAATACGAGGGTTATTCGGAAGGTCCGAATCTCCATGACCAATTGAATGTCACTGGAACACTGAAACGCGCATACGCACCGCCCCCCTTCATGCCGTGCGCGTTAAATGATGCCATTTGCGTTGATATTGTTGCAGTCGTTTACAGTGTCCGCTCAAAACGGATAAGACATTTGATCAGCTCGCCAACCATGAAATACCGTCAGTGATTCGATTTCTGACAGCAAGGACCTTCGCAGCAGCGGAAATTCAGTGACACATGAAGTTAGTTGTATGGCCCCACTGCGATGACTGACAGCAAAGTGCTTAAGTGGGTGAGAGATTTCAAGGACGGACGGGAAGATGTCCATGACGAACCGCGATAGGGTAAACCATCAGTGACCTCACAAGATTTTGTCAAAGCCGTGGACGAAAAGATTCGCGAAGACCGACGATTCACAATTTCAACTTTAGCACTGGAATTTCCGAATGTGGGTAGAACAACTTTGCACAAAATTGTCTCCGAAAACTTGCAGTTTCGCAAATTGTACGTTAAGTTCCCAAGTGGTTATTGAGAAACACAAAATGGCTTGTGCTCTTGATTTTCGGGCCCGTATCACAAGGAAGTTGGTTAACTGTCAGAGAACATTATCATAGGAGACGAGACGTGGGTTTCCCACATGAACCCACAGTCTAATCGTCAGTCAATAGAATGGTGTCACGCGACGCCACCAGTCAAAGGCAAGAGAAAGCAGACGATCTCGACACGCAAGGTTATGGCAACCGTGTTTTGGGCCATACATGGAATCTTGTTAATCGAGTTAATGTAGCAAGGGCAACAATAAACGTAGTCGCTTACTGTGTTAACACGACTAAACTTCGATGTGCAATACAGAACAAGCGATGAGGCCCTCTGACGTCTGTAGTTTTGTTGCTGCATGGCAATTCCAGACCCCATTCTGCCATTCACAGACAAAATCGGATCAGATCTTTTGGATGGGAACAAATTGTCCAGCTTGTACAGTTTAGACTTGTCGCAGAGTGTTTTCCACTTGTTCCGCTACCTAAAGGAGCTTCTTGGCGGCAAGCGCTTCGCAGCAGATGACGAGGTGAAAGAAGCAGTTAAAGACTGGTTATATCCTCACAGGCGGCGGACGTCTATGACTTAGGGATAGAAAAGCTTTTGGGAAGTTACGACAAATATTAAAACAAATACGGAAGCTATGTAGAAAAACAGAGAAACATCTAAGGAATTAAATAAAAACAGCTTTTTGGAAAATCTATGTTGCTTTTCGTTTTATAAGAAATTCGATCATACTATCCGAATAACCCTCGCAGCCAAGACGATATCCAACAGAGTGCTGGAAAAGAAAGGTGAGTGACTTAATTACCATATATAATTAGTTATATAAGTAAAAACCAGATAAGATCGCGGCGTAAACGTCTACTGAGCAGCATGTGATGAGGTGATGGTCGGTGGGGCGAAACAGGAGTTACAAAGGTGTTTACTTAGTCAGGTAAGCTACTTCAGGAACGGAGGACGTGCGGTTTTGATGGTAACACAATGTCAGAACGTATTGCAGATTGGTGAGAACTGATAAGGACATGCAGAAGTTTGACAGCTGCTTAGTTTGGTCAAGGTCTTCCGGGTTCCAAAAACACTGAGCTAGTGCCTGAGGTCCTAAACCTAGCAGTATTTATTTGGTAAGTAAAATGCAGTAATAAAGGCACCGATATTTTAATTATTGATTAGTTAGTGTGTCCATTAATTTAGTTAGTAAGTAGTATTATTTTAGTAATTAATGAATTCGTTGGAAAATGTTCCTCACTAAAAACAGATACCGTACTGAATAAAATTACGGAATAATATTATTTGAAACAATAAAATTCCACGGTCTGCTTTATTTTCAAGGTGACATGCCTATACACATATCAGCATTACTATTTTACGACCATGACTTATTAAACTGATGCTTCAATAGTGTGAAACGAGGCACGAAACAATAAATTAATGTGTGAAACATTTTTTCGTTGTATTACATAAGTTTTACGCTGTAAATTATCAAAACAAAAACACCCTATGCCTATGCACAGATAATCTTTCCGTTAGACAACAATTTCAGCACCTATTACAGCCTCCTGTAGCTATTCTACAGTTTCAAAACCGTGCATAAGATGTGTCGGATGTCATCATGGGCGAGAAAGTTCCACAATTTTTCCAACAGTCATCGCACTTTGCAATGGGGTGTTTCCGGTAATGTAGATCTTACTAGACTCCGTCCTATCATGCATCACGCCTCACACATGCTGAATGACGGAGGAATAGGAAGGAGGGATAGGGGATGGTTGTAAGGTCTGGCGTCTCTGCTCGCCAGAGGAGTTGAAGAACATCTTGTGGATTGTGTCGAGCAGCCATTTTACTGCCAAACATTTAAAAATTCAGACTTACATCCATTTTACAGCTTTACATGGTAACTCATACCTTAAAATCATCACATTCGACTTATTCCTAGCTGATATTTTTCGATGGAACTAGAAATTTACATAGGACGCGCTTAAAACTAAAGGAAGTAAAGTAGGAATAAGTTTCAAGCATAATTAGAATATACGCCAAAAGACTTTCTATCGGTACTTTTATGGATACGTCATAAGTTTTAGGAATCAGAGTTTGCATATTTATGAACTATCTTGTTTGATTCAAATAAAAACCACATATTGTAACATTTCGTTGTGAGATATTCCTCATGGACACATTAAGCAAACACTCTTCCAGGTCCTTTCTGAAGGGAATAGAGGTTCTTGTTTATTATTAGACCTACTTCTGCATTAATTTTATATTGATAATGCTGCGTACACACAATTATTTAGAGTGCAATAAACTGGACGGAACGCAATATACTGTAAATCAATACAGAGATAGTATGACACGCTTCAGACAGGCAAGGTAGATGAAATCTGAGTCGTAATAACAAGTCAACTAAAGGCAACTATTCACGAAAATGTTTTCCAGACTTAGACTCTTCTGAGCTCGAAACTCACAGATATCGACATTAAACTGAAATTAGTGGAGTGCTGATAGCTAACAACAACGACGACAAATTTCCTTGTATTTCTCTTCTTATTCCCAGCAGTGTTATAACACTAAGATTGCATAAACTTCAAAAATCGGATTATGTTCTTACTTCTTTCAGAATTGTGCAGCCCCGACTTTCTCTCGAATGGCATGTCTTTATATGTACAAGTAAAACAGTCTCAAGAAAATCAGACCCCACTTTCGTGAACGAGTGGCGTAAATGACAGAAATAATCATTTTGGCTAGCTTGCATTTCAAATGTCTTCTTGCTTCGGACAGTGTGGTATAAGTACATCTTGCACGCCTGCGTCAGCAATGGCTAGCAGTCTAAGTGGAAGCTTAAACACTACCGTCGTGCCTCCCTTGCAGCAGGTTGGCAGACAAAAGATTGTCGTCCTATATAAGGCGGCCTAGTGGAGTAAGCATTAATAGGACGACTAACAAGTGGTTTTCTCACTCTGTAAAGTGAATGCAATGTTCAACGGTAAAACTTGTCATATCTTTTTCGCTTATGAGATCATAGTGGTGCCAAAAATACGCACTTTCTTGTAGTCGCACAAACGGTTATGAAATACCTTCAATAATTGTCCTATCTACTGATGTACTGGCATTCATTAATGAATCGAAACACTTTAGCATGATTGTAGATTATTTTTATATCCTATTAAAAAGAGCCGCATGGAGTAGCCTTTGCCTTAGTTTGCGTAAGTTAGATTAAGTAGTGTCTAAGCCTAGGGACCGATGACCTCAGCAGTTTGGTCCAATAGAAACTTACCACAAATTTCGAATTTCCCATTAAAAAGGAAAATACGATGGTCAAAACTTATTTATTTCTACAGGGTGTTACAAAGTGACACCTCAGAACTTCGAGGGATTGTAGAGAGTATCGTGAGCAACAAACTGAAGATCGGTAGCCATGTCCAGAAACATCGTACAACAACGCTACAGGGAACTGAAATTGTAGATCCCGACGCCTGCCGCTACGCCATCCCTCAGTAGCAAACCTGACTTTGTATACTAACGGACCTTAGGCGGAATGTTTCGCTTCTGACTATAACTGATCATGCTGGAATAACAAAAGTGACTCATGTTTATATTGAGTACCATTTATTAATAAAATATATTATAATTATTTACGTTTGGGCCCTACTGGACCACTTGTTGTACAACATCGGACAGTTTCAGAGTTTTGTTTTAGCTTTCCATCGTGCCCATGTTATTTGGATGGGGACTTACCCACTCGTCAGAGGAAGTTGTTCAGGTCTTTTCGGTTCTTCTGCCAGATCAACTGTCCAGTCGCGAAGTAAATCCCTAAATTTTTTTTTCGTCTGATGTGTGAAGTTGTGTTATTCTTACTAATTTCAGATCTTCTTGTACTTCAGCAACCCATTTTATTGTTTAAGTTTTTTGTTTACTGCAAGTTTCGTGGAATTCCACAACATGTCTAGTTAATCTAAATAGTTCAGTTCTTTCAATATGGTATTAGAATTTTAATTTTACAATATCGACACACCTTTCAATTTCTTTGTTTGTTCCTGGTTTGTACATTCCCTCTTCTGTGTAATTTGAACCTTTCTGATTGATTTCGGTTCCATGTTTTGAATGTAGTCAAAGTTCTCTTTTTGTATAAAATAAGTGTTTCGCATTTTGTTATTGTGTATGTCTTTTGTAAGCCTGAACGCTCTTTCCGTTTCGTGACAACAAATTTCATAACTAGTCTTTTCTAAGCCAGTTTCTTGAATGGTTTCTCATAAATATTTGAACTGAGAAACTCTCTCCATTCCCCCGTATTTAGTTTTCAGAATTTTAAGCACCATTTATTAACAGACATGTATTTCTCTTTCAAATGATATTTGGAGCCCCGCTCTTTCTGCTGTTTAAGCATTTCGATTTGTTTTTTGCTGTTTGAAAGTCCTGACATAGAATCACCAGATAAGCGATCTACTACAATTTTGGTTCTTCCTAATTCGATTGGTTCGTCAATTTTAAGCTGTTTTTAGCTTTCGTCACTCTTGGATTACTTTCTCTGAGGCATATTTGAACAATAATGAAGAGAGTTCATCACTTTAACACTTCTGCTTTAATTTAAACGTGTTCCGAAATGAATTTTATCTTAGATTTTGTGAATTTTGTGTTTCTTTAATAATTACAGTGGTTTTGAGATCGAGACCTTGTTGTTTCAGTGTCTGGAAGCGAGACTTACGGTGCACTGAATCGTAAGAATTTTTAAAACCGACAAGTTACTTTCTTGTTATACATTTTTTGATGCTTGAGAATTAGTTTCAGAATTAAAATTTGCTGTGGACAAGACTATTTGCTCTGAAACCTGTTCGATGTTCGCCAGTTTTGCATTCCAGTTGTTTCTGTACCCTCTTCAGGAGACATTGAGATATAACTTTGTAAGGGGCAGGAAGAGGAAAAGTACCTCTGTAACGTCCTTTCATCTCCATTTTTAAAGAGTGTATGTAGCAATTACTTTTCCATCTGGAATTTTTTCAGTTTACGATATGTTTTGTATGATCAGCTGAATTTCTTTTAAAATTTTTATATCTAATGATATCAGGAGTTCTTTAACAATTCCATCTACACCAGATGCTTTGTGATTTTTTAACCTTTTAAGTTGTTAAGCAATTTTCTCTTCATAGCGCTTGTGAATCTGGATTTATTTCTTGGAGAATTTCTGGTAGAAATCTTACTGTGGCTCTGGACAATTTTGAAGTTTTAAAAGTATTTGCGAAGTTCGTAGCATCTTCCTTGCTCCTTGAGTGCTAGTTATGCATTTTCCTTCATGAAGCACATATTTTGGGTCTAGTACCAATTTAGTTTTGCTTTAAAAGTGTTTCATAAAGTCCTGGTGTTTTTTAAGTCACTTACAGTTTAATGGACTTTACTGTTCTCATTTCGTTTTTTCTGTCTAATAAATTTTGAAGCTTCTTTTCTAGTTGCCAGCAACATCTCGTATGTATTTTATAACTCGTTACTCTTCCATATATTTTATTTGCTGTCTCCAGTTACGAAACCAACATTTAAGAATAAACTGCATTTTTTACCGTTAAATTTAGATAAATTACTTTTTTTAGCAGGTGAACAACTCGAACCTAAGTGCAGCATGTTAGACTTGAAGGAACTGGATGATTAAGAGAAGATATTTGGATTGATAATGGATGTAATTTACGTGAGGCAGAGTGCCAGCCAGAATTAAAGCAGAAATAACACACTTGGGACATTTTTAGACATACGTATACTTGAAGCTATTTTCTGTCAGATAATGATTTGATATTTTCTCCCCCATATATATTTCATTCGGTTCCCTAGTAGAAGACCTGAAAAACATATTTTTCCTAAAGTTTTATTCGAAATTCAGATGTCCAGTAACTGATTTCTCTTTGTTATCCCACTAATACTACGCCGAATACCTGCTTAAGTGCGTCATTTAACTGTAAACGAGAAACTAAGAAAAACGGACAAAATGTTTTGCTGAAGTAAGAAGAAGACTAATTCTTGGTTCCTGGTAACAAGGGCTTTTACTTTTAATGCTGTCGATTCAAATACTCAGGAAAAATTTTTTGTGGATGAAGTATTTAAATACAGTGCGGTACACAAAAACGAGAACGCTCTACGCCTCACTCCTCAGTGTAAATGGAGCGTGAATGCTCCGGTTTCTAATGCTCACACTGATGTGTCGCAAGCGCGAATACTAGACCGGAGAACTTGACAGTGATTATAGTTTACTACTGGTTCCGCTTCAGTGGCTATCTTAAGCAGAGCAGTAAAGGATAGTCTTCTCGTTCCAGCCAGACATTTCGGGCCTTAAGAGTATTCGTAACACAGAGATGAAATGTGCTTTAGTTTATCGTAGTACCGAAAAATAAAACGCATATTCCGCTCCGTCGTTAATCGTACAGAATAAATCATATACTTCCTTGGATAAAGGTTGTTCCAGCATCTAACAGCCATGGATCTAACGAAACTGCGTGTTTGTTTGCATAGTAGCCTACTCTTTTCGGCCGAGAAATTACAGTGACAAACATCCAACTTTAGCAGATGGTATTAAATGCCAACTCATCAACCAACAGACAAACACTTTGACGTTATTAACTATTTTCAGTTTACTCAGAATATCGTTAACATCTCTCTCTGTCTCTGTAATGACATAAGCTCGTCATTCATCTTAACGGCACTGAAGTTTAAATTTTAAGTACTTCTAAAAATTAACTAGCAACTTACTTACAGTACGATCGCAGGAGACGTAAAATACGTGTTTATTAATTCTCGGGTGTGTGTCAGGCTTCTACCGCAGCCGTCAATAACATTTAAGGAGCCTACTGGGATGAGAAGTTGTTGCCCAAAAACACCTTATTCCTAATGGAGGAACACCAGACATTTGAAGATGAGCGGCGAAGCTCGAGACGATACGTTAGGTTAAGGATTTGAATACCCTTCATCCCGAATGCGACGTCAGTGTCTTTACATCGGTCTGTGCCTGTCATAGGGTGGCAACACTAACTGCGCACTGAGATGAGATCCAATATTGTGTGCCAATCGAAAATATGTAAATTCCTCCTCTGATTCTTATACTCAGTGCACTATCCGAAAATTACCTCGAGCAATTAAACAGAGAACCGACTCGTGGAGATAACATCTTGGACCTACTGATAACAAACAGAACTGAACTTTTCGACTCTGTAAGTGCAGAACAGGGAATCAGTGATCATAAGGCCGTTGCAGCATCCCTGAATATGGAAGTTAATAGGAATATAAAAAAAGGGAGGAAGGTTTATCTGTTTAGCAAGAGTAATAGAAGGCAGATTTCAGACTACCTAACAGATCAAAACGAAAATTTCTGTTCCGACACTGACAATGTTGAGTGTTTATGGAAAAAGTTCAAGGCAATCGTAAAATGCGTTTTAGACAGGTACGTGCCGAGTAAAACTGTGAGGGACGGGAAAAACCCACCGTGGTACAACAACAAAGTTAGCAAAATACTGCGAAAGCAAAGAGAGCTTCACTCCAAGTTTAAACGCAGCCAAAACCTCTCAGACAAACAGAAGCTAAACGATGTCAAAGTTAGCGTAAGGAGGGCTATGCGTGAAGCGTTCAGTGAATTCGAAAGTAAAATTCTATGTACCGACTTGACAGAAAATCCTAGGAAGTTCTGGTCTTACGTTAAATCAGTAAGTGGCTCGAAACAGCATATCCAGACACTCCGGGATGATGATGGCATTGAAACAGAGGATGACACGCGTAAAGCTGAAATACTAAACACCTTTTTCCAAAGCTGTTTCACAGAGGAAGACCGCACTGCAGTTCCTTCTCTAAATCCTCGCACAAACGAAAAAATGGCTGACATCGAAATAAGTGTCCAAGGAATAGAAAAGCAACTGGAATCACTCAACAGAGGAAAGTCCACTGGACCTGACGGGATACCAATTCGATTCTACACAGAGTACGCGAAAGAACTTGCCCCCCTTCTAACAGCCGTGTACCGCAAGTCTCTAGAGGAACGGAAGGTTCCAAATGATTGGAAAAGAGCACAGGTAGTCCCAGTCTCTGACGTCGATCTGTTGTAGAATTTTAGAACATGTTTTTTGCTCGAGTATCATGTCGTTTTTGGAATCCCAGAATCTACTATGTAGGAATCAACATGGATTCCGGAAACAGCGATCGTGTGAGACCCAACTCGCTTTATTTGTTCATGAGACCCAGAAAATATTAGATACAGGCTCCCAGGTAGATGCTATTTTTCTTGACTTCCGGACGGCGTTTGATACAGTTCCGCACTGTCGCCTGCTAAACAAAGTAAGAGCCTACGGAATATCAGACCAGCTGTGTGGCTGGATTGAAGAGTTTTTAGCAAACAGAACACAGCATGTTGTTATCAATGGAGAGACGTCGACAGACGTTAAAGTAACCTCTGGCGTGCCACAGGGGAGTGTTACGGGACCATTGCTTTTCACAATATATATAAATGACCTAGTAGATAGTGTCGGAAGTTCCATGCGGCTTTTCGCGGATGATGCTGTAGTATACAGAGAAGTTGCAGCATTAGAAAATTGTAGCGAAATGCAGGAAGATCTGCAGCGGATAGGCACTTGATGCAGGGAGTGGCAACTGACCCTTAACATAGGCAAATGTAATGTATTGCGAATACACAGAAAGAAGGATCCTTTATTGTATGATTATATGATAGCGGAACAAACACTGGTAGCAGTTACTTCTGTAAAATATCTGGGAGTATGCGTGCGGAACGATTTGAAGTGGAATGATAATATAAAATTAATTGTTGGTAAGGCGGGTACCAGGTTGAGATTCATTGGGAGAGTGCTTAGAAAATGTAGTCCATCAACAAAGGAGGTGGCTTACAAAACACTCGTTCGACCTATACTTGAGTATTGCTCATCAGTGTGGGATCCGTACCAGATCGGGTTGACGGAGGAGATAGAGAAGATCCAAAGAAGAGCGGCGCGTTTCGTCACAGGGTTATTTGGTAACCATGATAGCGTTACGGAGATGTTTAACAAACTCAAGTGGCAGACTCTGCAAGAGAGGCGCTCTGCATCGCGGTGTAGCTTGCTGTCCAGGTTTCGAGAGGGTGCGTTTCTGGATGAGGTATCGAATATATTGCTTCCCCCTACTTATACCTCCCGAGGAGATCACGAATGTAAAATTAGAGAGATTAGAGCGCGCACGGAGGCTTTCAGACAGTCGTTCTTTCCGCGAACCATACGCGACTGGAACAGGAAAGGGAGGTAATGACAGTGGCACATAAAGTGCCCTCCGCCACACACCGTTGGGTGGCTTGCGGAGTATAAATGTAGATGTAGATGTAGATTCCATGTATAACTTTATATGGACAGTTTTGTTCCTTCTGTCAGTAATAGCTTGGAGAAGTCTGCACGCATTGTCCCTGTACTCAAATGTTTAGTTCACTTATGGAGTCTCTCTAATCTTTTCAGTGAGTTGGAGTTACTTTTTAAACGCAATTGTTTGTCACTCTGCCATGCTTGTGTAGGTGCCACGTTAAAATATATAACATTCCGGAAATTCTCAGGACAAAGGAACAGCCAAATGAGAAAGAATGGAGTGATCGCATTCTAGAATTTTTAGGATCTCTCCAGTAACAGTTGAGCGAGCTTGGTTCTAAGCTGAAGTCTATATGTCATTAAAAACTTCCGGAGAAAACACAGTGTGAGCATTCTTCTCGCAGCTTTATCTGGATTTCTTTAGAGAAACAACTCACATTCTTCATAAGGTATGTGTTAGCAAACTACCCTCGGATAGCCTTTCAAGGATGAGCTTGTATTCGTCTCCATTCCTTCCATCACCCTTCGTCCTCACCGTCAAAGTAATTTATAATTAACGAAGGGCAGCCTACGCTGCTGTGCAAAACTTAACGGATGAGCCTTTACCCGTCTCCATTCCTTCTATCAGCCTCTGTCCTCACCATCAAAATAATCTATAATAAATGAAGGGCAAACTACATTGCTCTGCAAAACTTAAGAACGAGACAGACAAAGTGACATACATTAATTGCTCGATGGAAAAGAATGAACGTGCGGGAGCACGTTGCCAGAGGTCTCTCCGTAGTGCACATGGAGCCGGACGTTACATGGAGTGAGACCAGCATCATTATTGAATAGAGCCAAACAGGGCTGACCCTGGAATACGAGGAAGTTGAAGGAACAGGAAAAGACTGTGTGTCAATCAGTGACCAATTTCGGTGCGCTGTGGTGATGTTGTTCATTACAACACGCCCTGGAGACCACATTTGGATGACCTCACACGGGGAAGAATCGTCGGGAAAATGGAAGAGGGACGAAGTGTGACGAGTGTAGCTCAGCATTGTTTCATGTGCACGGGGAGCGTTCCGACCTACAGGCACTGCTGTCCGAAGGAGCGGACGTGGTCGACCACAGTCAATTAACAGTAGCAGATGGTCGCCATATTGTGCAATAGGCAAGAAGGGACCCATGCCAGACAGCGAGTACAATTGCCACCACATTTAACAGGGCTGCAAGGTACGCAGTGTCACGTCCCGCAGTGGCACATCGACAGCGTGGACTCTCTGCACATCGGCGGCAACGTCTGCGATGACGCCGAGTGCACAGGGTCGCGTGCTCCTTTCGTATGTGAGCAGATTCAACCTGAGTAGTAATTGTCATGTGGAGAGAGGTGGGCACAGTAATGCACCCAGAAACGTTGTCGAACGAGATCATTTTGGTGATCTAGGTGTCATGGTGTGGAGAGGCATATGTTGCATGGGCGCACTGAGCTCCAAATATTTGAACAGGGTACACTCAACGATCAACTTTGTTGTGATACTGTCTGCTTCCCCATATGAGTCTTTTCTGCGGTGCATTCGGTTCTGACTTCATTCCTATGGATGACAATGCACGACCGCTTCGAACCGCGCAGGTGGACTATCGATTTGAACGAGAGGATATTCCGTGAATGGGCTGGTCTGCCAGTTCCCCCGATAAATCCCATTGTGTACGTGTGGGATGCGTTGAGGTGTCGTCCACATGCACCAACGACCATCCAGAACTTGTCAACCCCGCTGATGAAGGAATGGAACGCCTTACCACAATAACTCCTTGCCATACTAGTGCCCAGCATCGAAGCACGTTGCAGATCATACACTGCTGTTCGTGATGATCACACTCGCTATTAAGATACATAAACCGTCTTTGGTAATGTCCAGGGCACTATCAAAAAGCGCAGTGACTTCAGTGTACTTATGCTCTTTGAATAAACGTGTCATTTCCATTCGTATCATTGCGTACTTCTTTCAGTTGCCTTCTGTACTATACCGTACCATTTCTTTCTAAGCATGGTGCAAGTTTCATCGACCAATATTGTTGGTAGTGACACATTATACGAATTTAAGTTTTGTCCTTTTTTTCTATTTTAAGTTTTGTTTCCACACTCATCGAGCATCGTCCGCTTCAACTGCAGTTGAAATACAATCTTTCTTCTTCTTCTTCTTCTTCTTTATCGTCGCCTTGTGCCACGTCACGGAGCGTCAGCGTTCCTCCTCTGGATCCTTCTCCTCCATAGTACTCTATCCATTGCCTCTTCCTTCTTCCATCCTTTCTCCCTTAGATCCCCAGATATCCTTCCACCTCATCTTCGGTCTTCCTCTCCTTCTCGCTCCTTCAATCTTTATATCTTCAACTCTGTTTCCGATATAATCTTCCTCTTTTCTCTGTAAGTGTCCGTACCACCTTAGTCTGCTCTCTTGTATCTTTTTCCCCATGGGTCCCACTTTCACAGCTCCTCTAACAAATTCATTTCCAATTCTGTCCTTCCTTGTTACCCCAGACACACACCTCAGCATCCTCATTCCCACCACTTCCATCTTCCTTTCCTGGGCTACTGTGATTGGCCATGTCTCTGCCCCGTATACCATAGCAGGCCTTACCACCGACTTGTACACTTTCCCTTTGAACCCGGTGCTTATCTTATTGTCACTGTCAGTTGAAATACAATATATACTACAAATACGATTCTAATCTATAGCAATGAAATTTGAATCCAATATACTGTATATTTACATCTGCATCGATATCTGAATACACTGACGGGAAAAAGATCGCAACACCAAAAAATAGATAATTAATGTAGAGTAATGGAATTTCCGGACTACATTTGTCTAGGTAACACACTTAACTGATTAACTTTGCAACATCTCACGTGAATGTAAGCGCGAGATAAGCCATTCTAAACGTGAAATTTCTTTGTAGTAGGTTCTAAGGGACCAAACTGCTGAGGCTTACACACTACTTGATCTAACTTAAACTAACTTACGCTAAGGACAACACACACATCCGTGCTCAAGGGAGGACTCGAAACTCCGACGGGGATAGCCCTGCGAACCGGGGCAAGGCGCCTAAGACCGTACGGCTACCCCACGCTGCTGAACGTGAAATGCTGGAACGTTAATAACCGGTGTAATCGCCAGAATGTTGAATGAAAGCATGCAGACGTGCATGCGTTGTGTTTGTACAGGTGCCGGATGTCAGTTTGCGGGATGGAGCTCTATGCTTGTTGCACTTGGCTGGCCAGTGCACGGACAGTTAATGCTGTTTCTGGACAAGTCTGGAGTTGTCGTCCGATATGTCCCATATGCATTTAATTGAAGGCACATCTGGTGACTGAGCCGGCCTAGGCAACATGTCGACAGTCTGTAGAGCATGGCCGGCCGCTGGTGGCCGACCGGTTCTAGGCGCTTCAGTCTGGAACCGCGCGACCGTTACGGTCGCAGGTTCGAATCCTGCCTCGGGCATGGATGTGTGTGATGTCCTTAGGTTGGTTAGGATTAAGTAGTTCTAAGTTCTAGGGGACTGATGACCTGAAGTGTTAAGTCCCATAGTGCTCAGACCCATTTGAACAATTTTTTTGTAGAGCATGTAGCATCGTTATCCTACTGTCAACACCCTCTAAAATGCTATTCACGAATGGCTGCACAATAGGTGACCAATCACCAGACCGACGTACAAATGTACAGTCATGGTGAGTGTGATAACCACGAGAGTGCTGGTGCCGGTATAAGGAATCGCACCGCAGACCATGCATGACTCCACTTGTCGGTCCAGTGTGTCTAGGACGCAGACACGTTGGTTGCAGGCGTTCACCCGGCCTTCTCCTGAAAAGCATGTAGCTATCACTGACATCGTGACGGAAACGGCTTTCATCGGAAAACACGACAGGCCTCCACGCTACCCTCCAATGAGCTCTCGCTTGACGCCGCCGAAGTCGCAAACAGCGATGGTTTGGGGCAAGTGCCACGCATGTAACAGAGCGTCTGGCTCGGAGCTATCCTTGAAGTAAACAATTTGTGATAAAATGAAATTTTCACTCTATAGCGGAGTGTGCGCCGATATGAAACTTCCTGGCAGATTAAAACTGTGTGCCGGACCGAGACTCGAACTCGGGAACTTTGCTTTTCGCGGGCAAGTGCGGACGTGAGTCGTGCTTGGGTAGCTCAGTCGGTAGAGCACTTGCCCGCGAAATGCAAAGGTACCGAGTTAGAGTCTCGGCCCGGCACACAGTTTTAATCTGCCAGGAAGTTTCGATTTGTAATAGTTCGTTGTGTCACTGTGGTGCCAACTGCTGCTGACATTGTTGCTGCAGGTGTAGAACGATGCGCCAGAGCCATACGCCGAACACGATGGTCTTCCCTCTCGGTAGTGTCATTTGGTGGCCCGGAGCCCGGTCTTCTTGCGACCGTACATTCTCTTGACCACATGTACAGCGGCTACATTCCTGCGAAGTCATTCCGTCATACCACGGAAGGACATTCAGCTTCCCTTAGCCCTCTTACATGACCTCGTTCAAATTCAATGAGCTATTGATAATAGCGTCTTCATCGTCTTAAAGCCATTCTTGACTAACAACAACTCACTACTTTCAGTCTCAAAGATAACTAATGCTCAGAACCGTTACAGAGCTTATTTAAAGCAAACCTGATTTGCATCCTCATAGAGACGCTACTATCGTCACTCTTATGCGACTGGCAAAATTGGAATATACATCATCTTCGTTATGTCGCTCAGCTCCTTCTTGGTGTTGCAATCCTTTTTTTCCTTCAGTGTACATACTCCGCAAGTCACCGTATGGTACGCAGCGGACGGTGCCCTGCACCATAACTTGTCATTTCCTTTCTTGTTAGCCGCGCGGGGTAGCCGCGAGATCTGAGGCGGCTTGTCACGGTTCGCGCGGCTCCCCCCGTCGCGGGTTCGAGTCCTCCCTCGGACATGGGTGTGTGTGCTGTCCTTAGCGTAAGTTAGTTTAAGTTAGATTAAGTAGTGTGTAAGCCTAGGGACCGATCACCTCAACAGTTTGGTCCCACAGGAACTTACCACAAATTTTAATTTCTCTTTCCTTTTCCACTCGAAAACAGAGCGAGGTCATGGTGCCATACCTCCATACGAGCACTAATCTCTCTAATCTTATCTTCACGGTCCTCACGCGAAATGTACTTTGGTGGCAGTAGAATTGTTCTGCAGTCAGCCTCAAATGCTGGTTGTGTAAATTTTCTCAACACCGCTCCTCGAAAAGAACCTCGCCTTCTCTGCAGTGATTCCTGTTTGAGTTCCCGAAGCATCTCCGTAATACCTGCTTGTTGTTCGAACCTACCGGTAAGAAGTCTAGTACCCCGCTTCGGAGCTGCTTCGATGTCTTTCTTTAATCCGACCTGATACGGATCCCAAACACTCCAACAGTACTCAGCAATGTGTCGCTCTAGTGTGCTATATGCGGTCACCTTCACAGGTGAACCACACACTCCCCTAAAATTCTCCCCATAAACCGCAGTCCACCGTTCGCCTTCTCTACTATAATCTTTACATGCTCATTCCATTTCATACTGCTTTGCAACGTTACGCCTAGATATTTAATCGACGTGTCTGTGTCAAGCAGTACACAACTAATGCTGGACTGGAATACTATGAGTTTGTTTTTCATACTCTTCTGCATTAACTTAGATTTTTCTATATTTAGAGTTCGTTGCCATTCATGACACCAACTCGAAATTTTATCTAAGTTGTCTGGTATCCTCTTACAGTCATTCAATTTCGACACCTTCATGTACACCACAGCATGATCAGGAAACAGCCGCAGATCGCTGCTCACCCTGTACGCCAGATCATTTATGTATATAGGAAATAACAGCAGTCTCATTAAAATTTTCTTCGGGCACTCCTGACGATACGCTAATCTCTGATGAACGCTGGCCCTCGGAGACAACATACTGGGTTCTATTACTTAAGAACCTATACCGTATGCTTGTACCTTCGTTAACAGTGGGCAGTGTGATACCGTATTAAACGCTTACCGAAATCTAGGAATACGCTTCATCCATAGTTCGCAGGATTTCGTGTGGGAAAAGGGCAAGCTGAGTTTCATACGAGCGATGCTTTCTAAAACTGTGCTGTATGAACAAGATTCTAATTCATTTAGAGGTCACCTACAATAACGGCACTTTCAATATATACACCCATGCACGAGGTGGAATTCGAACCTCTGACCGATTTCAAATGATTCAAATGGCTCTAAGCACTATGGGACTTAACATCTAAGGTCATCAGTCCCCTAAACTTAGAACTACTTAAACCTAACTAACCTACGGACATCATACACATCCATGCCCGAGGCATGATTCTAACCTGCGACCGTAGCAGACGCGTGGTTCCGGACTGAAGCGCCTAGAACCGTTCGGCCATCGCGGCCGGCTCTGGCCGATTTACGAGGGAGCAATCATACCTCAAGACGACGATAGACGACAGTGCTGCAACTGAGAAAGTAACAATGAACCTTACTATACTAACCACAGCCACAGTCAATCAAAAACGGTGAGAAGCCATTGTAAACTTTTTAACGAAACCGAAGGGAAATTTCTCGTCACAGGTTCATATCTCTGCTCACATGGATACGTGGCTGTCCCACTTCAACAGCAGGACTGGTGAGCGACGAGGACTGGGAACGACTCACTATCGTATATAAGCTCCCATCCAGGGCGGAGGCCTTGCCCCGTAGAGGCGGGATCTGTCAGAACTCGGTAGTTGACTGCGGCCTTGCACGCAGCACCGATCTTTCGAAAGATGGAGGGGAATTATGAAAGGCACCGCGGAGGCTAGTGTTGGAAGAAGTGAAAAAAAGCCCAAGGCGACCAAATTAAAGCAACTGCCTTAGAGACGGAGTTAATTGAGCGGCGGCAGTTCGCCGTCCTAAGTGGCAGCGCCTCAGACCGGTTCACCCTGGTCGGCACGCTTTTGTTTCCCGACCCTATAACGAGCGCCGTAATCTATTACTGCGTTTGCCATATGTTTTTAACGCCGGGAAAATCGAATCTGCTGTCTAATTCAGTTTCGTGAGATATTTTCACATTTGCGCTTTTGTAACCATTTTAACTACGATACTGATAACTCACATTTTAAACTTTTATTCACGACCACTTAGTTAGAGATCGTTTACTGTGCGAGTTGCGCCTTGGTAAAAGACTGGACTCGGATTCGGGAAGAAAGCGTTTCAAATCTCTGCCGACCATCCGAATTTAGGTTTTTTGTGTTTCCCTGAAACCCCAATGGAAATGGCACGAAGGCTCCTTTAAAATGAACGCGGCTGATTCCTTCTCCTTTTGAGGCACGACAGTGTATGTAGGTACTGGAGAACACCATGATATAAACACCACATTCCCAGAGTTTGTTTTCTGGCTTATCTGTACCGCAGTTTCGTCCACGTCTACGTCTACATCTGCGTCTACATGATTACTTTGCAATTCACACTTAAGTGCCTGGGAGACACTTTCACACATTTTCTCTACCGTTGTACTCTCGAACAGCGCGCGGGAAAAACGGACACTTAAATCTTTCCGTGCGAGTTCTGATTTCTCTTGTTTTGTTACGGTGATCATTTCTCCCAATGCAGGTGGGGGCCAACAGAATATCTGCGCATTCGGAGGAGAATGTTGGTGATCGAAATTTCGTGAAAAGCTCGCCGCAACAAAAACGCCTTTGTTTTAATGATTACCGTCTCAACACCAATACCATATCGATGACACACACTACTCTATTTCGCGATAGTATCTCCCCTGTTTCGCGATAGTCTTGTTTTTTGGCTTTGGCTTTTACTTGACATCAAAGAACGGTTTCCGTGCCGCCAGTTCGTCTGTGGCTGCTGTGGCGTTGACCTTCGAACTAAAGAGTTCCTCAACCCGTAGTTTGGCTTTAGTGGCACAGTACGACCCTGCTGTGTTTTATATGCTCTTGCCTTCCTCCGACCTCTAAACTGACTTACCCAGACTGTTTGTTACATGGGGCCTATAAGTTAATATTGACTCTAAACAACGATGCAATCTCGTATTTTTCTTATATACAAGTTATCACATATGAAAGAAGCTATAACTTACAGGGAAAAATTCTATGACGGACCGGATTCAGAGCTCGGATCCTTGGGATATGTAGTACCTAATCTGTGGTACGTTGCTGCAGTTGTTACATTTCGACAACGCATGCCGTACTATTTCCTAAACGAACCGACCACGTCATATGTTCTATTGAATAAGGCACTGAAGATTGCTTCCAGGGGTGTAGCGCGATTTTGAAAGAGCTTCAGGACTTTCAGTTATCCGACAGATCGAGTTATGTGGTTTGATATGAAGTACTACATACTTCCAAAAGCAAAACAGATTTTTTTAAGGTACCTCATTCATTTGGCAGACTGCATGGAAAATACAGTGCTGCTACGTCATCTTTTCTCTGTAGATCACCGAAAGCTGCAGCTAATTAATTATCAGACAGGTCCTTATGACAAAGTAGGTCGTACATTACAAGCTGAATTTCGTGTGAAATGTACCTAGTGGAAATGTTGCTTACATTTCCAACAAAATAACATCACCCCTTATTTCTGCCATTCTTAGACAACTTTCACATGATGATGATGATGTTTGGTTAGTGGGGCGCTCAACTGCGCGGTCATCAGCACCCGTACAAAGTCCCAATCTTTACACAATCCAGTCTAGCTACTTTTACGAATGATGATGAAATGGTTAGAACAACACAAACACCAGTCCCCGGGCAGAGAAAATCCCCAACCCTGCCGGGAATCTAACCCGTGATCCCGTGATCCAGAGGCAGCAATGCTAGCCACTAGACCACGAGCTGCGGACACAACTTTTACTTATCAGCTTACCACATCACATCCCACGATCCATAATTATGTAGCATACGTCCAGGCACAAACAAAAACACTTGAAAGAAAGTGGCAACTTATCGAGATACGTATTTACTACAAGGTTAATCATAGTAGTTCAGTAACAAAAACATCCTATCCAATCATCGCAACTAGTTCCATTTACATCCGAAGGGCTGGACAACACAGTTCTGGAGTACTGCTCAGCGTCTGGACTTGACGTCAGTTTGTATCACTAGTATATGTGAGGTAATTCAAAAACGTTCCACGTATAGTTCACAAGGAATTGCAACAGAGACGCGCAGGCTACTGAAATGTGACTCTTTGAAAGAAAAGCGACGTTGGCCTCACGAAGTCCTATTGGGTAAATCTAGAAGAAAATGTGTAATTCTACTGTGTCCATAGAATTTCTCGCGTAGGGCTAACGAAAATGAGATAAGAGAAGCATATAAACAATCACTTTTTTCGTACACGATTGGAATAGGATAAAAAATCTGTAATTTCTGCCATGCTCCGGAACGACCTTCGGAAATATACTTCAATAGAGATGCAGAAGAATCTTCAACTTCCCACGTAAGTCTTCTTACGACGGTGCCGATTTGAGAAATCGTGCTTCAAAAACTATTTTGTAAGAAATATGAACATTTAAGAATAAAAGATCTTAAATCTTCCAGGCCACCAACTTTTACATTTAGTACGGCGTCTCCTGCTTCCTTGAATCACCATGATGGTGTCGTAACATTTTATTATAAAGAAATTAAGCTATACTCGTCTCGTCTCTCCTTGCGCAAGAGGCTCAAAGTGGTCGTTAAATTCTGGTACGAATCACCGTATTATAAGGCCGTTTAAGAAATGCAAATGGCTCAACTCTTTACTTCAACAGTCTGACGTTTTATAACATCAGTATCTTTCTTTTTAATTAAAATGTGTCTAAAAGCATAAGTTTGTAGAATCGTTTTTATTAATGTAACAGGTTATTCAGTTAGTATCAACTCTTCAATGACACGAGGCATTCGCATACATCACGAAGCTAACGACAGTGCAATCACAGCTACTGAAATAACTAGGAAGTCCTCTATGACTGTCTAGTTTCAAGGATGAAGCTACATTCTGAAATCACTTCCTAGTAGTACAAGAGTGCGTCAGCGATTTTCTCCCGGCCTGTTTAACACCTAATCATATTAGAATCAATACATAAGAAGTGGTGTGATACGAGTACTGCGGTGTGGCCACCTGTTGTTTCCCTCAAAACTGAGAATAGAATCGTCGAAGTCTCAGACAGAAAAGAAAGAATGTTAGGCTTTAGCTTTACATTGGTAACTAGGTCACTAAAGATGGTCAAAGACCCAGATCAGGAATAGGTTGATGATACATCAACAACCTCGAAACTGGCTTAGCAGTGATCTTGTCGTCATATCTGACGTGGTTCAGCTTGTCGTATCTGAATCCAGCACGCTTCCTCGCGTTGTCGAAGGGTACCAATTGATACTTGTTGCTGCTATAACATGGTCCCGAGAAAAGATATGAGATCAGTCCCGTTCTGACGAAAGTGCACTGCATTTGCCTCATTCAAAATTGACACCATGAATCCTGCAGGGCTGTCCATAAATCCGTAAGAGTACGAGGGAGTGGAGATCTCTTCTGAACAGCACGTTGCAGAGCACCCCAGATATGCTCAATAATATTCATGCCTGGGGGAGTCTGGCGGCCAGAGGAAGTGTCTAAACTCAGAACAGTGTTTCTGGAGCAACTCTGTAGCAATTCTGGACGTGTGCGGTGTCGCATTGTCCTGCTGGAATTGCCCAACTCCGTCGGAATGCGAAATGGACATGAATGGATGCAGGTTATCAGACAGGATATTTACGTAGGTGACACCTCTCAGAGTCGTACCTACACGTATAAGGGGTCCCGTTTCACTCCAACTGCACATGCCCCACACCATTACAGAGCGTCCACCAGCTTGAATAGTCCCCTGCTGACATGCAAGGTCCATGGATTCATGAGGTTATCTCTATACCCATACACGTCCATCCGCTCGATACAATTTGAAACGAGATTCGCCCTCTGTCACGTTGAACGATTCTCTTCAGTCGTCGTTGGTCCCGTTTTTGCAGGGTCTTTTTCCAGCCGCAGCGATGTCGGAGATGTGATGTTTTGCCGGATTCCTAATATTCACGGTACACTCGTGAAATGGTCGTACGGGAGAATCCCCAGTTCACCGCTACCTCGGAGATGCTGTGTCCCATCGCTCGTGCGCCGACTATAGCACCACGTTAAAACTCGTTTAAATCTTGATTACCTGCCATTGTAACAGCAGTAACCGATCTAACAACTGCGCCAGATTCTTGTTGTCTTATATAGGCGTTGCCGATCGCAGCGCCGTATCCTGCGTGATTACATGTCTCATATGTTCATATGATCATATGTATGTGAAATCTTATGGGACTTAACTGCTATTGATCCTATTGCTTAATGCATCAGTTTACAACTGGATGAAAATATGAGATTTATTTCATTTGCTACTATTTTTATTTGACGTGCCACCTAGTGAGTAAGACATGTCGTGTTTTCACAGTTTTAAGATGTACGTGTACATAAAATGAAACTTTTAAAATACACTCCTGGAAATTGAAATAAGAACACCGTGAATTCATTGTCCCAGGAAGGGGAAACTTTATTGACACATTCCTGTGGTCAGATACATCACATGATCACACTGACAGAACCACAGGCACATAGACACAGGCAACAGAGCATGCACAATGTCGGCACTAGTACAGTGTATATCCACCTTTCGCAGCAATGCAGGCTGCTATTCTCCCATGGAGACGATCGTAGAGATGCTGGATGTAGTCCTGTGGAACGGCTTGCCATGCCATTTCCACCTGGCGCCTCAGTTGGACCAGCGTTCGTGCTGGACGTGCAGACCGCGTGAGACGACGCTTCATCCAGTCCCAAACATGCTCAATGGGGGACAGATCCGGAGATCTTGCTGGCCAGGGTAGTTGACTTACACCTTCTAGAGCACGTTGGGTGGCACGGGATACATGCGGACGTGCATTGTCCTGTTGGAACAGCAAGTTCCCTTGCCGGTCTAGGAATGGTAGAACGATGGGTTCGATGACGGTTTGGATGTACCGTGCACTATTCAGTGTCCCCTCGACGATCACCAGTGGTGTACGGCCAGTGTAGGAGATCGCTCCCCACACCATGATGCCGGGTGTTGGCCCTGTGTGCCTCGGTCGTATGCAGTCCTGATTGTGGCGCTCACCTGCACGGCGCCAAACACGCATACGACCATCATTGGCACCAAGGCAGAAGCGACTCTCATCGCTGAAGACGACACGTCTCCATTCGTCCCTCCATTCACGCCTGTCGTGACACCACTGGAGGCGGGCTGCACGATGTTGGGGCGTGAGCGGAAGACGGCCTAACGGTGTGCGGGACCATAGCCCAGCTTCATGGAGACGGTTGCGAATGGTCCTCGCCGATACCCCAGGAGCAACAGTGTCCCTAATTTGCTGGGAAGTGGCAGTGCGGTCCCCTACGGCACTGCGTAGGATCCTACGGTCTTGGCGTGCATCCGTGCGTCGCTGCGGTCCGGTCCCAGGTCGACGGGCACGTGCACCTTCCGCCGACCACTGGCGACAACATCGATGTACTGTGCAGACCTCACGCCCCACGTGTTGAGCAATTCGGCGGTACGTCCACCCGGCCTCCCGCATTCCCACTATACGCCCTCGCTCAAAGTCCGTCAACTGCACATACGGTTCACGTCCACGCTGTCGCGGCATGCTACCAGTGTTAAAGACTGCGATGGAGCTCCGTATGCCACGGCAAACTGGCTGACACTGACGGCGGCGGTGCACAAATGCTGCGCAGCTAGCGCCATTCGACGGCCAACACCGCGGTTCCTGGTGTGTCCGCTGTGCCGTGCGTGTGATCATTGCTTGTACAGCCCTCTCGCAGTGTCCGGAGCAAGTATGGTGGGTCTGACACACCGGTGTCAATGTGTTCTTTTTTCAGTTTCCAGGAGTGTAGTTACAGCTTTACATAGTTGGAAACTTAAAACTAATGAAGAAGCCGAAATACTCAAAATTAACTATCTGTGTATTAAGAATATAGGAAAAGAGGAAGATAGAAAAGAGCTTAGATGATAAAAGCTGTTGAAATAACGCATACCTACCAGTTTCCTGCTTGACTCTCTTATCTAGCGGTTAGTAGCAAGCGATACAACGTGGCGGTCAGCGACTTAATTCCAGTGACAATTATACGCGTAATCTGGCGCGGAATAATGAAGTATGAAGTGCAACGACGTCAGCTTTATGAGATCGAAGGAGGAGTTTCTCGAGTCAATAAGCAGCCCTCTGGATGTACGGACCACCGTGACAGCTTGGATCCACCAATGTTTCGCTGTTTTTGCATAAAAGGGGAGTCCTCATAAGTAAACTCTCAAATCCATATCTCACGTAGGTATATTTATACCTATCATGATTAGCTTTTCCGGTACTGCAGATCCATGGATTCATATGCCCGAAGTGATTTCAAATGGTTGAAAAACAAATTGAAATTTTCCGCAATGATCACTTGTTACTATTCACAGCAAAATAAAAGCTTCGTGCTCCACTCCACTATGGTAGTGGTCAGTGATGCCACCATACTAAACGGAATAGAAAACCTCCAGTGTTAATCAAAGCTGTCGCGTCCAGACGCCGCATCTTTATAAAAACAAACTCTACTAGAATCGTTCGTTTTCAAATTAGACGCCTTATTTTACTGTAATGGTTTGTGACGTCGTTCTTAAAGCATCAACCAAACCCTACGTCAGAATTAGGAGTGCCTTATGAAGCAAATAATTATTCGTACAATGTCCAATGACACTGAAAGCAATTCTCATCATGATTCAGTGGATGGAAATAGAATTCAGAGACTATCACAGATTGCCATTTCATTTTGCGTGGGAAACGTATTTATAATATATTAATTGGGCCGAATTTGGATAGGTATGGTATAGAAGTTCAAAAACAGGCAAAAACGAAAATCAGGACAAAACTGTCAAAATCAAAATTAAATAGTATGATTATATTATAATCATAGATTACAAATGTTTCATTTTTCCAGAACAAAGTATTCCGTAAGTCATCGATGCGTTTAAATCCATTATAAGTAACAAATATCGATTAAAACATCGTCTTTGAAACAAATTACGGGTATCGAGGTAATTCGACGTCGTACATTGGCTGTGACATTTCAGTTGTTACAGAACGTTTCTCAAACATAGTGGCGTAAAGTAATTGAAGCAGTGCTCTTATATCAGGCGTTTTAATTCGCGGAAACTACGCGCCCACCGCTGCGTATTACAGCTGGTTCTAACATCCAATAAACTTTATTGATGGTGAGTATAATTTCTAAAAGAGGAACTAAATACGAAAAATTGAGTAACACGAAGAAGACTGTTCAACTAAAAAGTAAAAAATTTGATATACGTAGAATGAGACGAATAATTTCGAGTTATGTCGTTTAATTGGCGAAAGTTTCTGTCATGTCACGTCAGAACTACCTTTTATTATAAGAAAATTTAGATTAGTATGAAAAAGTATGTTCCTTTTGAAGTAATCGGTTAGATACAAGTTGTTCACTTTCTAAAGAACAACGGCCGATGACTGACAGGATATTCTGTTTCGGTAAAAACCGAAAGACCGTTTATGACTTTGGAATGGTATCCACTTGTTTCCGGTCGCCTGACACGTAGCTTCCTATAACGTGTGCTGGTGTGCTAATATTGTTGTAGACATACGGTTTCCCGGTTAATTTCTCCGTGACGAGTTGCGACTTGTGAATCGATTTGAGATTTGCATTTATTTTGAAAATGAGGGATGAGTCTGATACTGCTTCGTCGAAGACGACACCTTCAATTTCTTCCACTCATGTTCGTGCAAAGAGACTTGTGATTCGTAGCTAAGTACGCAAAGTGATGCTAAATACTATAATATGCTGTGCGACATTGGAAAACAGCAGAACAAACCGCTACACCGGCTTGCTCAGTCTACAAAGCAAGCTACTGCCTGCACAGGAAAAAGCGTGTTCTACCTAAAGGGGACCTTAAAAGTTTAGTAATAATCGTCCTAGCGCATTTATGCACCAAGTGCTACGTATGTAGTAGCAAATAGGAGCTTCTTTGAACAAAACATAAAATCTGAACAATTTCAAATTCAGATACGTATAACTTTCTGTGGTCTCGAACTTCTTGGGTTACGTCTAATTTTGTTTACGAGAACGGTTACGTGCTGAATACTGTATCGTCTGCTATCTATAGTTGGCTGTGTTGGCTGCGTAGAAATGAATATCGATGTCGACAGAGGCCATTCGACTTACATCGAAACAACGACTGCCATCGGTCGGCGCACCGAGCCTCTATAGAAAATGATCGTGTGGTGTAATTCGAATGTTTTCAGTCTGTCTTTGAATTACAGGAAAGCGAAGAATTCGGTAGAAATATATTGCGAGCTGGTAGCTGAAATATTTGCTGTGGTCTATCGGATATAGTTCAGTTTCAGAGAAAAAGGAACAATCATTTTTCTGACTTAGAGACGAATCTGTAATTGGACAAAGATGGCGCAGTACATCAGCCGTGGCCTTTTCAATGGAGACATCGCTGCCGGCGGCGGTGGCCGAGCGGTTCTAGACGCTCAGTCCGGAACCGCGCGACTGCTACGCTCGCAGGTTCGAATCCTGCCTTGGGCATGGATGTGTGTGATGTTCTTAGGTTAGTTATGTTTAAGTAGTTCTACGTTCTAGGGGACTAATGACCTCAGATGTTAAGTCCCATAGTGCTCAGAGCCATTTGAACCATATGAGATATCGCTGTGTTCGTGTTAAACTCAGGCTCGCCCGAAGGCGTCTCAGTGACGCTTCCCCCCGAACGCAAGTACACTGTCTTGACTACTACAACACACTGTTCACATTAAAATAAGTTATGGTACATAATAATACAAACAATACGTTTTTATGACTTCATTGCAAAGTATAAAACACAAATTTATTACATAAAAATAAATTATATAATTACACAAAGATAAGTGAACAGTTATGTGAGACAATTAGTCTAAAATGTACGTTAGTCTGACTTCACCTTTACAATTAAAGGCAAAAATTTTAATATATTAAGACGGATGAAATGGCTAATACATTTGGCAAACTAAGAGCTACTCTAAAAGAAAACTAATCTTTAATTTTTAAAATATTGACCGTGTAATTGGTCTTCGATGATTGAATTTCATATGCTGGTAATTTTGTCCCGAATGTCCTCTTTAGGGGGCCACGAAGACATTATGGAGCGAGGGTATTGATTTTAATAGACATGTCTTCATGTGACCTGCTCTTAGCCTCATAACAATTA
The DNA here is from genome assembly GCF_023864345.2 of Schistocerca serialis cubense. NCBI lineage: Eukaryota > Metazoa > Arthropoda > Insecta > Orthoptera > Acrididae > Schistocerca > Schistocerca serialis. Next base: position 789,357,531 of record NC_064639.1, on the reverse strand, counting down.
TAATTTCTTTTCTCGTCAGCGCCGAGTTGAGGGATCAACGCTGATGCGGAATCTATTTCTGAATCGGCCAATAACATGTGCCTTTGACGTTACAGTCCACTACTATGATCAGTCGTTACTCTTGGTTACTGAGTGTGCTGTGAAAAAGTCTGTTTCGTGGGGGTATCTCGACGGGAGGAATGTGTTAGACCATTTTCGCCAGCATGTCTGTACGGTCGTTGCCCGTAATACCGTTAGGTCCCGGTATCCATTATAGATGAAACAGGTGATGCAATATATTGCCCAGTTCAGACTTGTCGGTATATCGTGTGTCAGGGAATTTACGTCTTGAAGAATGAATTTTCTCTGTAGCGGATTATACGCTGATTTGAAGCATCCTGGCAGGTGAAAATTGCGTACCGATCCTTGAGACGAAACAGCGAGCTCTGCCTTTCGTTGACAAGTGCTCTACAGACTTGCTTCAGTAAATAAAATAAATAAATAAAGAAAATCCATTTGCAAGCGGAATGATCGTCTCGTTACGCTGTCATTCTCGTCATGACTACCTCGTAATGTCCCTTTTTGCATCCTTGAGAAAAAAAAAACTGTAGAGTAATACTTATGAACTTCCTTTGGCATGTAAATTCAAATTCCTGTTTTCGTCAATGCGAGTAAGACGATCGTTGTTCTTTAGGTGTCCGATGAAATCCTAACACTCACTTCACCAATGTCGTTAGCTTTAGAAGAGTCGTTTCACTTCGTCCAGATGTGTCCGTTTACGATAATGCAATGTTTAAGTAGTTTTGAAAGCGAATCGTTTATCTGCCGTGTTTCTGCAACTTACGAAGCTCTCCACGTATGTAGAATAAGAGGTCCTTCAGAGTGGGTGATCTGTAAGTCCTATAGAGTGGGAGATTTGTTTGCTGTGAGGAAGAAACAAATTGAGCCATGCAAGAACGACTCACGACACCCCCCACAGGTTTACATTTGCCAGTACCTCATCTCCTACCTTAAAAACTTCACAGAAGTTCCTTACAAGACTAGCATACCTGGAAGAAAGGATACTGTGGAGAAATTTCTTAGCCACAGTCTTGGGGTTTGTTATCCAGAAAATATTGGAGCAACTACCAACTACCCGCCTAAAATCCAGGAAACCTATATGGGAAGACGAAGTCCTCAAATTCCCAGAAACGTACGACATAGCAAGGGAATGGAGGCAATACTCGTCGCTGAATAATCACCATCCTCTCATCACTGATTTTGATCCTTCGATACCGGTGGAAGGAATGCAAATGCCCAGAACTTGGTTCAGACTTAATCGTGTGAGGACTAACCACGGCAGGTCTAAGGCCATTCTCCTCAAATGGAAACTCACTGATGAACCACGATGCGACTGTGGTGCAGAAGAACAAACAATCCCTCACCTGATCTTCGAATGTCCTGCGAGGAGGTTTGAAGGAGAATGGAGGGATATCATGAATGCTTCTCCACGTGCTGTTCAGTGGGTGACCTGCTTAGATGTGGGCTTCTAATTAGCTGCAGTGGCTGTCTCCCTAATCTTTCGCATATTGTTGTTTGCAATCAATCATTTAATAATATATTTGTAATTCTTTAATTATATTAATTAATAGTATGTGTGCAATTTTACTCTGTAGATGCCATACGCTAAATAAAATAAAATCCAGAAAGAATTTTCACACTGCAGAGGCGTATGTGCTGATTTGAAACTTCCTGACACACCAAAAGTGGATAAAGACATGCACCTGGAACCCTTGCCTTTCGCAGTTTTTCTTTCGGCTGCTCTCATAAGAAACTGTAAGGCACTCGTCAAGTCCGTAGATATTAGAAGTTTGTCGACTACTGCCCTCTGGTGCTCCTGTACTACTCTTGTTTTCCTGGACGCTGTGGCTTTGACGGTAATCTTGAAAATGAAACATTTACAACTACACAACGCACACACCGGATTCGAAAGGGAATCAGGTACTCCTCTACGAATTTCCACAGTCTTTTGCCCAGAAGAGGAAGAGGAAGAGGAGACTACATACTTGAAATTATTCCAACGGTGATGTACGCGTTCTTTACCACCTGAGGGCAATTTGAACAAGGCAGCGGTCCAGATTAGGTCACTGGAGGCAGGTAGCCACACGACACCGCCGCTCGCTTTCGGACCTGAGTTACGAGCGTCCTTCGCCGGCGGCGGCGGGCCCAAAGCGTGGTTCCTGGCTCTCGTGTGCCGGCAGCCGCGCCCCTCTGGGACGGGGCCCGCCGCTGCCGCAGTGGGCGGGACACCGGAGACCGCTCGCAGATCCAGTTGCCCCGTAGCCGGTGGGTTGCGCCAAGTGGTCAAGCCGGGGCGGGTTGGCGAGCAGGCCGCGGCCGGTCTGACTGCGAGGTCGCGCCCCTATAAAAGACGCCGCCGCCGACTCGGACGGCACACTCAGCGCAGCTCACCCACAGCAGCAGCAGTTCACAGCATGGCCTGCAAGGTGAGTGCCGACGCCTTCCTCCTTTCGAGGTACAGAACAGCGGTGTCGTATGAGCCAGGCGCCGAGAGTCCATTAGCGGTTTAATGAGTTTCAGTTTACCATAGAAAGTATCATATGAAGAAAAATTTATCTTTCTCACTGTTCATGTGGAAAGTGCCGAGTAGTGTAGCTAGATTGTCATTCTAGAGCATTGCCACTTTTGCTGTAATAAGATGTTGGTAAGTTTTCAGCTCTAACGGTACAGATACAGTAGGGTCAGACACAGGGAAGGACGAACGTTGAAAGTAGTCTCCTACCTGTAGCCTGGTGTACTGGAACAGCGGTTGTCCGTGTTTTGCAGCTCATCGTCTTCGTCGCCGCTCTGGCGGTAGCCCGCGCCGGCTACCTGGGAGCTCCCGCCGTCTACGCCCCAGGCGCACCTCTGGCAGCGCGTGCGTACGCCGCCCCTGCCTACGCCGCTCCTGCCTACGCCGCCGCCCCCGCCTACGCCGCCTACGCTGCCCCCGCCCTCCGTGCCGCCCCCGTGGCCGTCGCCGCCCCCGCCATCGCTAGAGTCGCCGCCCCCGTCGCCGTCGCCGCCCCGGCCTTGAGGGCCGCCCCCGTTGCCGTCGCCGCTGCCGCCCCCGCCGCCGTCGCTGCCGAGTACGACCCCCACCCCCAGTACAGCTACGGATACAGCGTGCAGGACGCCCTCACCGGTGACTCCAAGAGCCAGCACGAGACTCGTGACGGCGACGTCGTCCAGGGCAGCTACAGCGTGGCCGAGCCCGACGGTTCCATCCGCACCGTCGACTACACTGCCGACCCCGTGAACGGCTTCAACGCCGTCGTGCACAAGGAAGCCGGTGCTCACCCCGTCGCCCCCGCCCCCGTGGCCGTCGCCGCCCCCGCTCCCGTGGCCGTCGCCGCCCCCGCCGTTGCCCGCGTCGCCGCCCCCGTAGCCTACGCCGCCCCCATCGCTAGGGCTGCCTACGCCGCCCCCATTGCCAGGGCTGCTTACGCCGCCCCCATCGCCAGGGCCGCCTACGCCGCCCCCGCTCTGGCCTACGGAGCCGGTCTGGGCTACGGCTACGCCGCCCCCATCGCTAGGGCCGCTTACGCTGCCCCCGCCCTCGCCTACGGCAAGGCCCTCATCCACTAAGTCACTTCCTCTCATCTAACAGACTCCGCTCGTCATGCTGTCACTGCCGCTCTACAAACACGATTCAACATTACAAATGCTGCACTCTGTATATAAAATGCAACAATAAATCCATTTCACTACATAATCCTGATGTCTTTATTCGTTTTACTATTTCCTTTCCAACAGCAAACAAGGACATACTCGGTAATAATACTTTATTGGACACGTCATGTTACATCTTTCTCTTTTCACTGGAAAAATTTTCAGGACCAGGTATATGTCCGTCAACCACTCTGTCAGACTGCTCCTATCGAATACAACTATGATGGAATACTCCTTAAAAAACAAGGTAAATGAAGGAAATATCGAGATGAAGTTGAACATAATTCGGTAAAACATTAATATCCTTATGTTCAAACAGAATGCTTCTTTTCGTGTTAAATTTCTTGTCTTTAGTATCATGATTTGGTGAACTTAAATGTATATGACAACTTCCCTCTAAAGTTTAAAAGTTATATTTGTAATACACGGTTTCTTGCAGCCATAGTCGCAACGTTCCAGGTACCAGAATTTCTTCATTCTATTTTACCATTGTTCTCTCTGCAACTGATACTGGCAAGATGTCATGTAGGAGTAAAATAAATATGTTCCGGTAGACATGATCTGTAATGCTGGCCACAGTTCCACATCACTGTCATTCGATGAAGAATGGAGGGCCGCATAGCCACTAGTTATGACACAGCGGTATTCAACACATATATTTAATGCTTATGCTTCAACAGTCATTTCTCTTTCATTTATGATTATTCACTTCCAAGACTATCATTAGATGTTTGCTGTATACGTGTTAATTCTTAACGTCCATCTAGCGACAATACGATTTTAGGACTGAATAAGCTGACAGTGAAATTTCTATTCGTACAGAAGTCAATACTTTTTTGTGAAGTAATGACATTATTGGAGAATCGTGGCTGTTTTCTGGTAAAGAATGTTTTCAGCGTATAGCAGCCACTAGTCACAATTCATAAAAGAACCGTTACATAATCATCATCAGCCGATATGCATGCTTTTATCAAAATAAATGTCCGCCTACTTAGCTGAGTGGTTACGCGCTTGCCTCCTATGCAGCGGGCCCGGACTCTATTCCCGGCCGGGTTGGAGATTTTCTCCGCTCGTGGACTGGGTACTGTGTCTTAATCTAACTTAATCTAACTAAGTTACACTAAGGACAGCACACACACCCATGCCCGAGGGCTGACTGGAACCTCCGACGGGGTGGGGCCGCGCAATCCGTGACAAGGCGCCATCAACAGCGCTGCTACCCCCGCGGCAATATCAGGATACTACCGTCATTAAGCGTGCTGTGGATGAATTAAATATCAGCATCTTATACGGTCTTCAAAGCCTTCTCACATGTATATTGATGAGAATTGGATCGTCGTAATAGACAGATATGTCTATCAAAAACGTCACATACATCGGGGTTTAACACGTTAATGGTAAAAACTACGGAAACGATAATTTGTATCTATCATGCTTTGTTTTCTGTTGTTTTAGGTGACACAAAATGGGTTATTGATATTTGACACTGCTACGGCAAAGTACAGTGATTCAGTTCCTTTGGAGACACAGTAAACTGCTACTGGTCTGTGATAACAAAACACAATCGAAATAAGGTGCTTCGATAGCGACAGGAGTTTTCGCGCTGCGATTGGAACATACAGAACTAACTACATCTCGACAGATCGTCAATCTGTTAATACAAATCAGTTGCAGGTGGTGCAAAATGACATATTCATCTCCACATCTCAGGTAACGGAGCACATGCAAGTGATGAACAAAACCACGGAAACACCAAGTCACATCTACATCTACAAGGTTACTCTGCAATTCATACGTAAGTGCCTGGCAGAGGTTTCACCTCCACGGTAATTTCCTGTTATTCCAGTCTCGAACAGCACACGGAAAAAACGAACACCTATATTTTTAAGTGCGAGCTCTGATTTCCCTTATTTTATTATGATGATTGTCTCTTTCCATGTGCCGCGAGGGATTAGCCGAGCGGTCTAAGGCGCTGCAGTCATGGACTGTGCGGCTGGTCCCGGCGGAGGTTCGAGTCCTCCCTTGGGCATGGGTGTGTGTGTTTGCCCTTAGGATAATTTAAGTTAAGTAGTGTGTAAGCTTAGGGACTGATGACCTTAGCAGTTAAGTCCCATAAGAATTCACACACATTTGAACATTTTTTCTTTCCATGTAGGTGGTGTCAACAAAATGTTTTCTCATTAGAAGGAGAATGTTTCTGGTTGAAATTTCCTGAGAAATCCCGCAGCAATGAGAAGCGCCTTTGTTTTGATGATATCCCCCAAATGCTTTTATCGTTGCGGCAGGATCTTCTCACAAAATTTCAATCAAAAATCATGTGTCATGTTTCGCGTCCGTCGCATTCTCTCCCCTATTTCTCGATAAGACAAAACGTGCTGTCCTTCTTCGAACATTATCGATGTACTCCGTCAATTTTATGTGCTAAGGATCCCACACGATGCAGCAGTACTCCAAAAGAGGACAGACAAGCTTAGTGTAGGCAGTCTCTTTAGAAGACCTATCGCATCCTCTAAGTTTTTTGCCAATATAACGCAGTCTTTGGTTCACCTTTCCCACAAAATTTTCTGCGTTCTTCCAAATTTATGTTGTTCGTAATTGTAATTCCTAGGTATTTAGTTGAATTTACGGCCTTTATATTTGATTGATTTATCGTGTAACCGAAGTTTAACGGATTTCATTTAGCACTCATGTGAATGACCTCACATTTTTCATTATTTAGAGTCAATGCAAATTTGCACCATACAGATATCTTATCTAAATCGTTTTGCAATTGGTTTTGATATTCTGATGACTTTACTAGACGATAAATGGCAGCATCATCTGCGAACTACCTATGACAGCTGCTCAGAGTGTCTTCTACATCGTTTATATAGACAAGGAACAACAGAAGGCCTATAACACTACTTTGGGGAACGTCAGAACTCAATTCTGTTTTACTCGATGACTTTTCGTCAACTACTACTAACTGTGACCTCTCTGACAGGAAATCACGAATTCAGTCACATAACAGACGATATTCCATAAGCATGCAATTTGATTACAAGCCGCTGGTGAAGTGCGATGTCAAAAATCTTCTGGAAATCTAGAAATACGGAATCAATTTGAAATCCTTTGTCGATAGCACTCAGAGTAAAGAGCTAGTTGTGTTTCACAAAAATGATGTTTTCTAAATCCATGTTGACTGTGTGTCAATAGACCGTTCTCTTCGAGGTACTTCGTAACGTTCGAACACGGTATACATTCCAAAATCCTGCTGCATACCAACGTTAATCATACGGGCCTGTAATTTAGTGGTTTACTCCCCTTGTCTTTCTTGAATATTGGCGTGACCTATGCAACTTTCCAGTCTTTGGGTACGGATCTTTCGTTGAACGAACGATTTTGTATGATTTTTAAGTATGGAGCTACTGTGTCAGCATACTTTGAAAGGAACCTGACTGATATACAGTCGGGACCAGAAGACTTGCTTTTAATAAATGATTTAAGTTGCTTTACTACTCCGTGGATATCTACATCTAAGTTACTCATGTTGGCAGCTGTTGTTGATTCTAATCCTGGAAAATATACTTCGTTTTCTTTGGTGAAGGAATTTCGGAAGGCTGTTCTTAGTAACTCTTAGCAGCACTGACATCGGTAGTATTTCCATTGCTATCGCTCAGAGAAGACATTGATTATGTCTTGCCGCTAGCATACTTTATATACGATCAGAATCTCTTTGGATATTGAGCCAGGTTTCTAGACAAAGTTTCGCTGTGGAACCTGTTATAAGCATCTCGCATTGAAATCCGCGCTATATTTCGAGTTTCTGTAAAAGATCGGCAGTCTTGGAAGTTTTGCATTACTTAAAAGTGACATGCTTTTTTTTGTTTTTGCAACTATGTTGTGACCTATTTTGTGTACCATGGGGAATCAGCTCCGTCGTTTGTTAATTTATTTGGTATAAATCTCTCAACTGCTGTGGATACCATTTCTTTGAATTCAAGCAACATCTGGTCTACACTTACATTGTTAATTTGGAAGGACTGGAAATTGTCTCTCAAGAAGGTGTCAGGTGAATTTTTATTTTTATTTTATTTTATTTTTTACATTATTTTTTGAATGGAAACACTTTTCGTTTATTTTTGGTGGATTTGTGAGTTACAGTATTCTGTCTCACTACAACAATTCTGTGTTCATTAATCCTTGTGTCCGTTTTGATGCTCGTCATTATCTCAGGATTATTTGTTGCTAAGAGATCAAATGCGTTTTACAACTGTTTACTATTCCAATGAGCTCATGAACTGACTGTTCGAAATAATTGCGCTTAGCACTATTTCGGATGAGGTTTTATGCGTGCCTCCGAATGTGAACACGTGATTTCGCCAACAAATGGAGGGTAAATTGAACTCACCACGAACTATAATTGTATGAGTCGGGTACGTGTTTGTAGGTTGCTTTCAACAATTGTACCACCTGAGTTGGAAAGTCGGTAAAAGGATCCAAATATTATTTTATTCGGGTTTCCAAGAATGACCACTACGCATATCAACTCACAGGAATTATCTATTTCAATTTCGCTACAAGATATAAACTGTTTTCGACAGCAACAAACACGCCACTGTCAACTGTATTATCCTACTCTTTCTGAATACCATTAGGTCCTTTTCAAAAACTTCGGCTGAACTTATATACGGCTTTAGACAACTTTCGGCTCTGGTAGTTTCCAACACAGCTACTACAGTTTACAACTGTTATACAGGTGGTTCTAGATCTACGTTCTTCCTGTGTTTGATCTGGACTCTTTGAAACTGAAGCCTTTTCTGTGTTTCCCCGAGGCTCTCTAGCCTAAAAAACAGCCAAACCCGAAACCTCGCCATCCTATGGCTCAAGTGGAGAAGTCTACAGGCTACACGGTCGCAGAACCGTCTGAGCCTCTGATTCAAACTCTCCACCCGGCTGTGTACCAGAGGCCCGCAATCGGTCCAGTCGACTTCGCTGCAAGTGGTGAGCCCTTCTATCATCTCGCAAGCAAGACTGGCAGCGTTTACCACTTCAGATAGCCCCTCGAAACCAGAGAGAATCTCTTCCGATTCAAAGCGATACACATAATTGGTTCAGACATGAGCCACCACCTGTAGTTGGCTGCACCCTGTGCTCTTCGTGGGATCCGGGAGGACTCGTTCCACGTCTGGAATGACTCCACCCGGTATGGACACTGAGTGCACATCGGCTCTCTTCCCCTCGTTGGCACCACGTCCCTAAGGGGCTCCATAACACAACATATTTCAGTGGCTAAAACGATTTAGTAACACACTGGCATTCAAAACGGCTTCCAGTCGTCTCAAAATGGACGTGGCCACTGTGTGGCTTTCAAGGCAATTTTTTCATCATCTTTCCTGAAAAAATGGAGGCAAGTTCAGGTAACGATGTTTGATGTCGACAGAGATCACACACCCTTCTCTCCAAAGTAGACCACAAAGGCTCAATAATACTGAGATGTGGTGACTGTGGTGGACAGGGGAGATGCGACAATCCATCACTGTGCTCACAAAACGAGTCCTGGACGATGTGAACTGTGTGAACGGGGACGCTGACGTCTTGGAACACAGCCTCGCCATTGGAGAACAGTGTATCAAGGGAAGGACCCCATCAACCACAATGGTAAAATAATTCTTGCCAGTAATACTACCTTGCAGAGCAACCATGGGGGTCATGGAATATCAAGATATGGTTGCCCAAATCAACCCCCACCATATTTCACTCTTTGGACGTAAACTCGGGCATAAGTTGGAAACAATTTGAAATAAGACTCGTCCGTCCCAAATGATTTTCTCCCATTGCTCCACAGTCCAGGTTTTATGCCCGGGGCGCCCTTCAGGATAAAAAACGGAAGAAAATATCGAACAAGTTGGTAACCCGATTTTATGTGACCGTCGGTTGAGTATTCGATCGATTGCTGAAATTGTAAGAAATGAAAACGACTCCGTAAGACAAATTTTACATGACTAGCTTAACATATAGAAAAGCATGTGCAAAACTGGTCCCGAAAATTCTCACGGTCGAAAAAAGAAGCTCGTGAAACTGTTTGTACTGACACTTTGAATGCCATTAAAATGATCCTAATTTTTTGAAAGGGTGATAACATGTGATGAATCTTGGTATTTCATTTATAGCTCAGAAACTACGCGGCAGTCCATGGCCTGGAATGGACCAACTTCACAACAAAAAAAGTTCAAATGAGTGATTCAAGATTCAAAGCGATGATGATTGTTTTTTCAATGTTTATGGAATTGTGTCCCTTCACTGGGTTCCTGAAGGTCAAACTATTAATCAACATTACTGCCTTGACGTTCTTGCCCAAATCCTTACGAAAATAAGAAAAAAAAGACGCGAAAAGTGAAAGAACAAGTGACGGGTCCTCCATTAAGACAACTCACGGGCTCATACTGCATTGTGTGTTACGAGATTTCTAACGAAGTACGGCATCTCAGTGTTAGATAATCCACCTTATTCGTCTGACTTAGCACCATACGACTTTTATCCCCTCCCCAAGAAAAAATATGCATTACAAGGAAAAGATTTCAGTCCATTGAAACACTGAAAGCAAAAGTTATATATGTAATCAAGCAGCTCATACAGGAAGACTTTCAGCGCTGTTTCCACCAGTGGGAAATTCGTGTGGAGTGTCTTAGGCATAGAGAGTGGGGAAATATTGAGGGTGACAATAACTATGTTCACTTCTGAAATAAATTTTTGTACAGCAATAGTCCTGTTTTTTTATAGCCACACCATATGGTCTCAAGTATGGAAGTAAATGCTTGCTTTCATCGTTTCTAACTTAGTTAATTACTGTAGAGGCTGGAGGTGTGACCTCGATTGTGGCGGAGGAAATAGCTATGTGAATATCAGGAAGTAATGCCACCTCCTTCGCCGAGACGTGAGTTGAAAGAGGTTGTGGTGACTGGGAACGAGCGGCGGACCGTTAGTAAGACATCTCTAGTTGAATCATGTTAGGAACGGAGCTGTAGTGGCCGGGAAAGGACAGGACATCGACTCCGGGATGACGTAAAGAGCGCAGAGCTTAGCGAGCCATCCTCAGCAGTTGTGCCTGGGCAGCGGCGTGCATAAGTAGCGTCAACCGCTGATGTCAGCCGAAAGGTTGTAGATGGTAGATCGTGACCCACAGCCGATTTCTGGCAGCACTGTCCAGGTTGCTGGTCCATAGCGGAAAACAGCACAGGGAAGGACGGTACTCAAACTGTAGCTCCCATCATGATCGATATCGCAGGCCTGCCCCCGCCTTAGCAATGACCAGTGTCGATTACAGCATTCAGGAACTGGTCCACAGTGAATAACAGAATGGGCCACCCCCAGTCTGCACTTGAGCAGGCGTCCCACAAGATAGGTGGCCGCCAGTAGGAAGTAATAACCCAGAGGAAGATCCAGGGTTGGTAAGGCACCACGTTTTGTGCGTAGGACCCCAGTAAAGGCAGCTGCCTGCCACTACTGGAGACGAAGACATCAGTAGATGACTGGATACTTCATCTGACTGTATTAGTCTGTACCCCAAAGTCAGCAGCTCCAGCTATGGTCGTGTGCAGAGAAGCTCCCCCACCCGGGAAGAGACAACAGGCGCTAGCAGCTGCCATTGGATGGCGATCCTTCATTTGTTCTGCTTTTCTTATTTAGTCAGCTCTCGTACTACCCAGCTTTACCCTTCAGCAGAGCTGACCAGGCTCTTCTAGTGTACCAGCTTCATGAATAGGCGCTCTTGCACTCTGAATATGTCTTCTTACTTCATAGAGTGTGGTCACGACAAAGACGGTACCTCTTTCCCAATAACGTCGCATTGGTGCATTGGCCCCAGGCAGTTCAATGCTCCAGACTATGGCATGGAGCAACATTACTATCACAGAGCTACATTAATTTGATGGAGCCAATTCTTCATTCACTTCAAGCTCACTGTATTTTGCAGTGTTGTTTGTTAATCTTTTCTTCAGCGCACACATTGTGTTGTAGGAAACAATCACATTTGAATTAGAAGTCTACTAGATGAAGTTATGGCAGAGTGTAACGGTTACCTAGCGACTTCATAAAGTGAGTTACACATTTCGTCCCACGTTAAGACCATTCTGCAACAAGAGTGGCTCTTTGGCAGGAGAGAGTACAGTGTTGTGGATTTCCTGCGATACAGTTCTACTGCGGTACTCGCTTGTGATGCACCACTGAGTGGGAGGAAAATGGCGCATAGTGCTTCGAAGGCGAAATACGCGGGGCAGTACGGTTCTTGTGGGCAAAACGTATAAATTGCACACAGATTCACCGTGAAGTATATGGACCAAACGCAATGTAGCGTCCAGCCGTAGTGAAATGGTACCAACAATTGGACCAAAGCCGAACAGACGTGGGTCATGCTGGTCGGGAAGGAAGATCATCGGCATCCGTCACAGACTACAGTGTTCAGACAAACTTTTTAGTAAGTTGAAAGAACACCTGGGAGAAAATAGATTTCCCAGTCGTGAGGATGTTCACATAGCGCTTCTCGAACGGCTCCATGAAGAAGGAGCGAATTTCTATCGTCAAGGAACTGAAGTATTAGTGGAACGTTCCGACCGTTGTTTACAGAGACCTGGTTACTGTGCTGAAAAATAGTATCACTAATGAGCATCACTTTGAAGTGTAGCGCATCGCTGAATAAAACCTACTTGCCCTATCATAAGAATGTGTAACTTAATTTTTTGGCGTCCCCTCGAAATATGTTACATCAAAATTTAATACCCATGTCAACGAAACAGTAGTATTAAAGCAAAAAACATACTTTCTCCTACTATTTCATTAATTATTAATTATTTCTGTACACACAACAAAAGCTCATTTTCTAACGTTATTGTTTCTCATCAGACTCCTGCTTTCATTTTATGATCCACCATCTGCTGACAGTTCCAATGACCACCAATGATTTTGAATAAGAACTGCGTATCACATAAACAATAGATTTAAACAATGGTTATCAGCCAACACTAAAGTGACCGTAATGAACACCTGCTGAAAGAATAATCGAAGTTTAGCTACTCTCCAGTCCTTGATACTGTCAAAACAGCTACAGAAAAACTAGACTCATTTCCCAATACATCTTTGCTAAGCTGTACCCTATTATAAATGTATTTGCCAGTAATTTATTTCTTTTAGTACTCTGCGACTTTGAATGGACTATTTTGTGTATATGGTATAGGTAGACAACTGGTAGTCCTAATTCTTAGCTTTGTTTTTGTTTGCACTATTCTGCGCAATAACATAATTGCCAGTAATGCTAGAAAGCCACACAATCCAAAACCTAGACCGTGTATGTAAAACTCATAAATGATTAATGAAGTTGTTTAACTGTAATCATTACGTTTCACACACAACAGTTAAATCGACAGAAATTTATAAAAAATAATTGTATGCATAGTTTTGAGTTTCCCAGATTATATATAGCCTACAACACAATTACAGATGTGCTAATTACGTTAGTCCACTCATTTGCAACAGACTTCATACCTAAAAATGGATCCAAAACAAAAAAAAAGATCAGACAAAAGAATGGTACTGTTCTGTACTCCGTGCGGCGTTCTTTATTCAAGGCAAAGCAAAGACAATCTCAGCTGGGAATAATGAACACGTTTGCTCGACAGCGAACACAAGAAGTATTTACGGGTGGTTGTGGTCTCCCTAGAGAATAAGAAATAAAGTTAAGGCTGTAAACGTACTGTGAATTCTGTTCTTGGGTTCGGAATAATGTCAAGAGTACTACATGAGAAACCATCCCATGTGTTTTAAACTCGTAAATTTTACCAGCAAACTGTGATCCTCGTTTTGATTTCGGAAGTAAAAAAACAATGAAATTTGAAAATAGGAAAAAGAATTTTACACTTTGTAAGAATCGCTTAAGCAGCTACAGAACTTAAATATGCTACGGGACGCAAAGTAAACGAAATTCTAAAAGTAATGAACGAAGACATGAAAGATGTTCTGCAAAGAGAAACAGAAATAACAACATAATAAGATAACGCATGGTCAAAAACAGATTCTTCCTCACAATCGAGTAGAGTGTGATGCACACCGTGAGGAAGTTCACCTACACCATGTGATCAAAAGTAACCGTACACTTCCTCAGAAGTTAAGTCCCATAGTGCTCAGAGCCATTTGTAACAGGACACCCCCAAAACCTTACGTTTTGAGTGCATTGCGCTCCCACCTACTGCCGGGTCCTTCATATCAGAGACCTCAGTAGTCATTAGACACCGTGAGGGAGCAGACTGGGGCGCTCCGCGGAACTCACGGATTTCGAACGTGGTCAGGCGATTCGGTGTCACCTGTGTCATACGTCTGTACGCGAGACTTCCACACCCCTAAACATCCCTAGGTACACTGTTTCCGATGTGATAGTGAAGTGGAAAGGTAACGGAACACGTACAGCACAAAAATGTACAGGCCGACCTCGTCTGTTGACTGACTGAGATCGCCGAGAGTTGAAGAGGGTCGTAATGTGTAATAGGCAGACATCTGTCCAGACCATCACACAGGAATTCCAAACTGCATCAGGCTCCACTGCAAGTACTATGACAGTTAGGCGGGAGGTGAGAAAACTTGGATTTCATGGTCGAGTGGCTGCTCATACCGCGCCGGTAAACGCCAAACGACGCCTCGCTTGGTGTAAGGAGCGTTAACATTGGATGACTGAATAGTGGAAAAACGTAGTGTAGAGTGACGAATCGCGGTACACAACGTGGCGATCCGACGGCAAGGTGTGGGTATGGCGAATGCCCGGCGAATGTCATCTGCCAACGAGTGTAGTGCCGATAGGCGGTGGTGTTATGGTGAGACCGTGTACCACAGCACAGGCCTACATTGATATTTTAAGGCCGGCCGCTGTGGCCGAGCGGTTCTAGGCGCTTCAGTATGGAACCGCGCTGCTGTTACGCTCGCAGGCTCGAATCCTGCCTCGGGCATGGATATGTGTGATGTCCTTAGGATAGTTAGGTTTAAGTAGTTCTAAGTCTAGGGGACTGATGACCTCAGATGTTAAGTCCCATAGTGCTTAGAGCCATTTGACGTTTTAAGCACCTTGTTACTTCTCACTGTTGAAGAGCAATTCAGGGATGGTGATTACATCTTTCAACACAATCGAGCACCTGTTCATAATGCACGGCCTGTGGCGGAGTGGTTACACGACAATAACATCTCTGCAATGGGCTGGCCTGCACAGAGTCCTGACTTGAATCCTATAGAACACCTTTGGGATGTTTTGGAACGCCGGCTTCGTGCCAGGCTTCACCAGCAGACATCGATACCTCTCCCCAGCGCAGCACTCCGTGAAAAATGGACTGCCATTCCCCAATAAACCTTCCAGCACCTGATTGAACGCATGCCTGTGAGAGTGGAAGCTGTCATCAAGGCTAAGAGTGGGCCAACACCATACTGAATTTTAGCATCACCGATGGAGAGCGCCACGAATTGTAAGTCATTTTCAGTTGTGTGTCTGCATACTTTTGATCACATAGTGTCTATATGATCAGAAATCACACCAATTTTCCCTATTTGTGAGCAACAAGAACTAAATATGCAGATGCAGTTGAAGAAATTTGATGGTAATCTGCAGTGTTGTCGGAAGAGAGTGGTATGCTACCTGTCAGATACGAAGAATGAAGCACTAAGGGAAGGTCAATAAATAACAATGTCCTAAAACCGGAAGTAATTTGAAGACCTTGTTCTGACTCTGAATCGAAAGCAACTCAGAAAAAGTCGTCACACTGCCAATCCCATAATAATATAATTTATTGTGTCACAAAATGTCAGTCCTTTTTGCGCAAGGTGACAACACATAATTTTTTTTCTTGACCGCGTTGTAAGAACTTGGTTCTCTACGATAGGTCGTTTGCATGCGAGGCAGTGGCTTTGCAGCAACGCACGTTTAGAAAAGGTGGGCACATTACTTTAATGTGGCAGTTATGTCGGGCAGTGCGGCCACCAGATCAGACTATAAGCGTTCGAGAACTGGCCCGACAACACGGCCGAGTCCACTGAACTCGATGTGTCGACACAGCGTCGTAACCGGACTGTACTAAGCGAGTATCCCGTAACGTCACACACGGCGCGCGTGGGCGTTCGCTACCGGCAGATGCCGGCTGACGCCTTACTCGCAGCTGTAAACCAGCACCTACCGTTGGCGATGCCTGGGCCTACAGCTCGACCTGACGTGGTTCGGCTTGTCAATCATCGACCGAGTTAAAACAAAATGTTGTTGTTGTGGTCTTCAGTCCTGAGACTGATTTGATGCAGCTCTCCATGCTGCTCTATCCTGTGCAAGCTTCTTCATCTCCCAGTACCTACTGCAACCTACATCCTTCTGAATCTGCTTAGTGTATTCATCTCTTGGTCTCCCTCTACGATTTTTACCGTCCACGCTGCCCTCCAATACTAAATTGGTGATCCCTTGATGCCTCAGAACATGTCCTACCAACCGGTCCCTTCTTCTAGTCAAGTTGTGCCACAAATTTCTCTTCTCCCCAATCCTATTCAATACCTCCTCATTACTTATGTGATCTATCCATCTAATCTTCAGCATTCTTCTGTAGCACCACATTTCAAAAACTTCTATTCTGTTCTTGTCCAAACTATTTATCGTCCACGTTTCACTTCCATCATGGCTACACTCCATACAAATACTTTCAGAAATGACTTCCTGACACTTAAATCTATACTCAATGTTAACAAATTTCTCTTCTTCAGAAACGCTTTCCTTGCCATGGCCAGTCTACATTTTATATCATCTCTAGTTCGACCATCATCAGTTATTTTGCTCCCCAAATAGCAAAACTCCTTTACTACTTTCAGTGTGTCATTTCCTAATCTAATTCCCTCAGCATCACCCGACTTAATTCGACTACATTCCATTATCCTCGTTTTGCTTTTGTTGATGTTCATCTTATATCCTCCTTTCAAGACACTATGCATTCCGTTCAACTGCTCTTCCAAGTACTTTGCTGCCTCTGACAGAATTACAATGACATCGGCAAACCTCAAAGTATTTATTTCTTCTCCATGGATTTTAATACCTACTCCGAATTTATCTTTTGTTTCCTTCACTGCTTGCTCAATATAGAGATTGAATAACATCGGGGAGAGGCTACAACCCTGTCTCACTCCCAGCCCAACCACTGCTTCCCTTTCGTGCCCGTCGACTCTTATAACTGACATCTGGTTTCTGTACAAATTGTAAATAGCCTTTCGCTCCCTGTGTTTTACCCCTGCCACCTTCAGAATTTCAAAGAGAGTATTCCAGTCAACATTGTCGAAAGCTTTCTCTAAGTCTAATTCTACCTATCACAAAATTCTAGGCTCTGTAGCTGCGTCGGCCGGAGTGGCCGAGCGGTTCTAGGCGCTACAGTCTGGAACCGCGAGACCGCTACGGTCGCAGGGTCGAATCCTGCCTGGGGCATGGATGTGTGTGATGTCCTTAGGTTGGATAGGTTTAAGTAGTTCTGAGTTCTAGGAGACTGATGACCTCAGCAGTTAAGTCCCATAGTGCTCAGAGCCATTTGAACCATTTTCTTTAGTTGCTAATTCAATTGTTTTGTTTATGCCAGAAAGAAAGAATTTACGATAACAGCTCACGAAGCGTTGATGCCTATAGTGAAAACGTCAACATAGCTCAAATACCAAGCTCTTTCTCACGCACGGATTCTGGGTTTGCTTCTAAGGAGAGAGGCTCTCAGTTCATCATTTTCTTACTTTCTCCCCTCTCTCCCCCACCCCACCCCCCACCCCCCGCCTCCCGCCATTGCATCTACCAAATTTTATTTGCTAGTAATCCCACTTTTAACTTTCCACAGACGGCTAGAATGTTATTAATAATAAGAATAAATGTTTTAATGCAATAATAATAATCTGTTTACTTCACTGCTTAGCACATTGCTATAGCACAACTTACAAGAAATTACATTTTAGAAAAAACATCATTTTAAAGAATTCGACCAAAAATTTGAAACATTCATGAGTCATGAAATTGACTGAATAACCATAATGGCAACGAACTCTTACAGCTACGAAAACTTCAGAATATACACGATATAAAATCGAAGAGCGCACTCATCACAGTCAGTACTTCCCATAGTACTACGATCGTGTATACGCACAACTGAAGACATGCGCGAAAAACAGGCTAACCCTCAAACGAAAAGATTAGAGATAGGTGTTGTCGTCTGTTGCTGGGTACGGGAACTATCAAAATTGACACTGGTCTCACTCTAAACATCACTTAGGGGTGAGACCAATGCCAATTTTGATAGTTCCCGTACCCAGCAACAGATGGCAACACCTATCTTTAAGCTTTTACATTTGGGGTTAGCCCGTTTTTCCGCGAATGTCTTGAATTGCTGTGCGAGCGTGAAAATGCTAGGAGTGCTTATTCTTTCAATCTTGCTCCCTTCCGTTCCGAAAAGTCAGTCTTTCTGTTATTTGTTTCTTAGTGGAGAGTCTTTCCCTTTTTCTCTTACCTTATCTGACTTCCTGTGACTTGCCGGTTCTATCTGTGGACCCACGAAGCATGTCGCATTTGTTTTTGGCAGCAGGTACGATCTGTGTCCTGTAAACTACGCCCAATGGAACTTGCGCTCAGGAAAAGTCGAGTAAAGGTCCACTAATCCCCCTGTCCCTTGCGTGCTGTTCTCATAAAGACGACTAGAGATGCTGAAACACTGCCAAATGTAATATCTAATATACCACAGCTCTCATTGTTGCGACGTTAATCTTTATGTTTAGTCTGTGGCTTTACGTGTCTAATATATTTAAGAAGATAGTGCGCCAAAGCTTGTAAACATTTGAAGAACGTAATGATTTACTCTTAAGAGCTGCTGATAAAATTTCTTTGTTAAATAACCATTTTCGGTCTACATAAAAGCTTTAATAGCAGCATACAAGGTGATAAAATCAATGGCGTCAAATAATATAATCCATGAGTTCGTCACTGCTGTCAAATTGACGATGTAATTTTCAACTATTTGACAACAGTGACGAATTCATGGATTTTATTGTTTGACGCCATTGATTTTATCGCCTAACTTGTTGTTGTAGCTTCTATTTGAGAACCTGATCATGGTCTGTGTATGGAAACTGGCTGTTCAGTAAAGAAGTTTTATCAGCAGCTCTTATGGGTAAATCATGAGGTTCTTCAAGTTTAAGATAGCGTTTCCGTCGTATATTTTCTGCGCAAAGAAGCCTATTCCTATTACTAATTAGCCATTCATCTGAGCCATTCCATCCTTGCCGCCGTCTCATTTCAAAATAAAGCAGAAAGTGAGAAGCAACTGAAAAGGCCTGGAGTATGGATGTATATAGGTGAGATAAACGGTACACATTTTCTCCCAGCGCTCCTAGTACTACATGCACGTACTGTATATGCTACTTAAAATATGAAAACAGTTTTCTTTATAATTAAAATTCACTATGTCATAGCCATTACTGCCGATTGCAGGATATGTGAGAATTATAAAATTGTAAGTTAAACATAGAACACTTAAGGACCGGGGGGGGGAATGTTACATTATGTAAAGAAGACATAATTTTAATTTTAGTTCATGTACTAGTTAATTACGTTTATAAGGTCTCCATTGTTATGTCACATAAAAAGTAAGTACAAAACGACCTGTTTTACACCCTGTACTAACATTACCAGATTGGCGGGAAATGGGAATTGTAAATTTTGGGAGGGTTTAGTAACGTGGGGTTGCCAACAGCCTTGCCGCAGTGGTAACACCGGTCCCCATCAGTCACGGAAATTGAGCACTGTCGGGCTGGGCTAGCACTTGGGTAGCTGTCTCCCGAGCGCTGCTGGCAAGCAGGCTGCACTCAGCCCTTGTGAGGCGAACTGAGGAGCTACTTCACTGAGAAGCAGCGGGTCCGGTCACGAAAATTGACAACGGCGGAGAGAGCTGTGTTCTGACCACATACCTCTCCATATGCGCAACCAGTGACGCCTATCGGCTGAGGATGACACGGCGGTCGGTCGGTACCCTTGGACTTTCTGTGCCTGTTCGCACGGAGTACTCTGAAGCTAAGTAACACTTTAAAAGGGCAGAGTTTTCATTACAAAACAACGTATGTAATAACAAACAAACAAAATTTTTAGGATGACAATGGATAACTGAAACCTTACGATTGTGGGCGGAGCCGTAATCAGTTACTATTGGTTCCCTTTTGCAATTACACACATTTATTTTAAAACGGTAATTCCAGACTCAGCAATAAATAAAGATATCACATGTTATTAATGAAGGAATAAAAATGGTTCAAATGGCTCTGAGCACTATGGGACTTAACATCTGTGGTCATCAGTCCCCTAGAACTTAGAACTACTTAAACCTAACTAACCTAAGGACATCACACACATCCATGCCCGAGGCAGGATTCGAACCTGCGACCGTAGCGGTCACGCGGTTCCAGACCGAAGCGCTTAGAACCGCACGGCCACACTGGCCGGCAATGAAGGAATAAACAACTGTGTAATTAACAGTGCTTTCAGTTTCGTTACAATTTACGAAATGAGCATAAAATACAGACACAGTAAATAATGTTTTTAAAACAAGCCAATGTGATACCAATTAGAATTTTAAGGCAAGTAACCACAATCACGGCTGAAGGCCTTTAACAACAAGAATGGCAATTATAAAAAAATTTAACAAACATATTGTAAAACAGCAAATACAATAGCAAAGTCTAATTTAAAAGGACAAGCAAGTGATCACCAAACGGGTGAGACAATGATGGTAAACTTGATAGCATAACCATTTAAAGCTGCTGTAACGCCAAGAATAGCAATTATATAAAAAAATTTAGAAACATACGATAATGAAACACAAGGGCCAGTCACAGACGGTGCTCCAGGGATCGACCTCTGAGTAGGTCCGGCAAAAAACACTTTCGCGAGTGATGAGATGGGCAGCCAAGAGTTGCATTCACTTCACAAGATGGTAACTCAGACCAGTGGCAGTATAACGAATGACTAATGATAATCTTGTTGAGGCTACCTGATGTCCAATAAACCAAATACAAAGAAGTAAAAATACGCCAAAGCCGGAACTGGTGGTCTGGACTCCGCAGAATACTGTGCTTAGAGCGTCCAGGACGAGAAAGGAACCACTACCACCAGAGTAGAAGAGCCAACCAACTTACAATCAAGAAGGCTGTCAAAACTACACGCCTCACTGGACAGCAGTGGCAAGGAGAGGAAACTTACACTGCCGTTACATGCACTAACCCCCAGGGCAGCTAACTGCGGCGTTAGCGGCCGCGAGGCAGGAGAAATACCGCTGGCTGGACTTAACAAACAGTAACAAACTGAACGCAATAAATAGTAATTAGAAGTCCAGCAAGGCTAATCAGATCCGCCTTCCCCAAGCACTACACTCGCTGCTCTTTGCCTCGGCAACACTATGAGCAGCAACACGAACATAAGTCACTGTAGAATTGCAAGATCTCACAATGGTGGAGGTTTCTCTACTTGAATCCAAATGTACTCAACCTAAGGCTGCAGGATCCGGTTTACGATGAGGTCGTGCACCCTCGTGACCACAGGCCTTCGATCTGGCAGTCCATGCGCGCCGCCAGCAGTCCCGCCGTGTCCTGTCACTGCGTGGACCTGGCTCCACCTGAGTCCCCAACTGAACTTCACACTAACTCGACCCGAAAGAAAGATAGGGCCACAGTTACTACATATAGATAACCGCCGCTGCTGCCACTAGCAGACAGGCGACGCTTGCGAAACCAAGTGGCGCCAGTCGACACAGGAAGAAGACAAACAACCGCAACCATGTCAACTAAACGATACGGCCTGGCCTCCGGCAGAGGCCGGAAACCTACAAACAGCACCAACGCGAGCCGCAGCACAGCTCTAACGATTTCTCGTATTAGGACAGAAATCATAAAAACAGGAAAATCTGGGTTTAAATGCTAAATCAATTGGAACTAGCGCAATAAGCGTGTGTAAGAGGGCATGTCATAGTGCGTTACGTCGACCATTGCTCTCCTTCCGGCCGCAGCATGTTTACGTTGCGAGACATTTCGTATGGCGGCGTCAGCGCGGCTCGTACATGGAAACACAGCACCTCACTGCGGGCACATTGGAGTTTCCGGTGCACGTGGACCCTACCGGTACGGATGCACCGTGACGTAGTGGGCAAGTAGTTTCCGGGAAAACTAGTCTCAAATTCCCAGTTTTGTTTGGGTGAAAATTTCACTGAAGCACTTTTCGTATATCCGGTACGGTGGGCCGGTGACTGGGAGCCTTTACTTGGGTGGAATGTTCACTGCATGTGGCCATGCTGTAAGTACCTCCACGTGGGATAGCCGAGCTTTCAAGGAAACAACCGAGAAGTGACCTCAGTTCAATACTGATTGTAGTTTCTAGAATGTCTTGCCACTTTAGAGTCTTAGCTTTTATTCTCCGAAAGTTAGCTGAAAATTGGATATTTATAGTCATGAAACAGTAACTTTGGGAGAACACAGTGGTTTCGCTTCGCGCAAATCGGAATTTTCGGAACTCCACAACCGGCAGTGTTGTTCAGTCAGTACTCCATTCTGATGGAGGTGCGCATCATCTGTGAAGCAAATGCTGTCAGCGTCACATCCTTCGTTATCAACCATTGTGAGAATCTGTTTCGCAAAGTCAGTCCTCTGTCGTACAGATCGTACAGGTATGGCCTGGTGGCCTTGGATTTTGTATGAAAACATGCGTAGGCTCTGTCTCAGTATTTTCTGCGAGCTATAACGCATCAAAACAGTCTCTGCTGCAATTCTTCTAGCGGACTTCCTTAGATTTTGCTGAGTAATTCCAGAAATCGTGGCAATATTTTCAGGAGTAGCTACAGTTTCCCTGGGGCCAACATTCCCCACTAGATTATCAGCCACACTGCCTACCCATTGGAATTTGGCGAAGAGCTTGCGAATGGTTTTCGCATCGGAATGCTTTTGGAATATTAAATTGTGTTTGAAAACTGCGCCTTGTTGCCGTAGGACAGTCTTCCAACATGTGGTATTCCAGCACCAAAAAAACACGTTGTCCAGTGGAATACATGGTTTTAACCTCTTCCTTCGGTACTCTAACCCAGCGGTGAAACTAATCGCTCTGAGTTGCGGCGCACTACTTAGAGGTACAACGCATTCCGATTACAGGGCCATCTCATTCACTGGATTATATTACTGAAGAAGTCTTCTGTCCGGACACATATCTGGAAATCTATTCCGTATGCTTGGACCTTCGTTAGCAGGCTGCAGTGGAGCACTGTGTCAAACTCTTTCCGGAATTCTAGGAATATGAAACCTGTTGCCCTTCACCCATGATTCGCAGGATATTGTGCGAATGAAGGGTAAGCTCAGTTTTGCACGAACGATGCTTTCTAAATCCATGCTGATTTGCGGACAGGAGCTTTACTGTCGTAAGGAAATTTATAACATTGGAACTGAGAATATGTTCAAGAGTTCTGCAGCAAGCTGTCGTTTAAGGATATTAGTCTTTAATTTTGTGGGTCCGTTCTTTTACCCTTCTTAAACACAAGAGTTACCTACATTTTTTCAAGTCATTTGGGACTTGGCGCTGGGTGAGAGATTCGTGATAAATATAAGTTGAGGGCGAAAGCGGTGGAGTACTCTTTGTAAAAACGAACTGGGGTTCAATCCGGACCTCGCGACTTATTTGTTTTCAACTGTTTCAGTTTCTTCTCGACGCCAGGGATGTCTATTTCTATGTCCTCCACACGGAAGTCTGTCCGACGGTCAAATGACGCTATTTTAAGTTTCCTTTGATTTACGTCTATGGTCACAAACTTTTTGTTAACAGATTACCGGTTTCGGTCTATAATGACCATCATCAGATTTGTTTTATAAAAACAAAGTCTTTGTTTTTATAAAACAGATCTTATGATAGTCATTATAGACCGAAACCGGTAATCTGTTAACAAAAAGTTTGTGACCATAGACGTAAATTAAAGGAAACTTATTGTATATATGTGTCACTATTTTATTCGCGACAATGTCGCAGCTTGTGAAAATGACGGTATGTTTGTACAATACTCCCGCACTATGGCAGGTATCGACCCATCCTGAAACCACGGGCGGCAATGCAGATGCTGCCTCTAACATCCAGTCGATCGTACAGGTGGTGAATACTGTTCTATGACACGTTGTGTCACGCCATATCTATCTCTTCACGTAGTTCTGTAAGAGTTGTTGTTGACAGGTAGCGCGAGTCCTTTCTTGTACCGTGATATCCCACACGATCTCGATTGGACACACAGTCTGGGGATCGTGCTGGCCAGGGAAGTTGATGCACGTCTTGCAGAGTAGGTTGAGCCTCACGGGCAGAGTATGGGTGAGCAATATTCCGTTGCAAGAACGGCAAAAGAACGGGTCTGACACCGTTCTGGTCGCACTGAGCACTTGTTAGCATCCGCTCCAGAAACAGCAAAGGTGAACGAGAGTTGTAGCTTCTTGCATCCCACAATATAAGGCCTGTGGTAGGGCCAGCGTGTCTTGGACGAACGCACGCAATGAGACAGCGACCATTAGGTCTACGTCTTACAAACTAACGACCATCACTTGTGTGTAGGCAGAATCTGCTTTCACTGCTACAGACCACTGCGCGCCGTTCCATCTTCCAGGTAATCCTCTGTCAGCACCAGTTGAGCCGTGCACATCGACGTGAGTGGAATACGGGCTAGAATACTGGCTCGCAACAGTTCGAGCTGTCACGTTTGGGCTCACAACCCCTCTTATCTGTGCTATGGTAGCTGTACGGTCTACCACTGCTGCCCTTACAGTACGACGATCGTGGTGGGCTCTGTGGTGCGTGGAAGACCAGAGGCTCGTACGTAAAGTCTATGAACGCTACAAATAATTCAATACCTTCTCTTGCTGACAGTACGGGTAATGTGTAAGTAGGCTGTTTAGGTTTTTATGTTGGTAACGCCACGTAGCGCTCTGTATGAAAATCACTGATTGTGCTGTGTGCAGTCTGTGGTTGGTTGGCATTGTTGGAATATTCGCTTGTGTAGCGTTGAGCAGTTGGATGTGAACAGCGCGTAGCGTTGCACAGTTGGGAGGTGAGCCGCCAGCAGTGACATACACTCCTGGAAATTGAAATAAGAACACCGTGAATTCATTGTCCCAGGAAGGGGAAACTTTATTGACACATTCCTGGGGTCAGATACATCACATGATCACACTGACAGAACCACAGGCACATAGACACAGGCAACAGAGCATGCACAATGTCGGCACTAGTACAGTGTATATCCACCTTTCGCAGCAATGCAGACTGCTATTCTCCCATGGAGACGATCGTAGAGATGCTGGATGTAGTCCTGTGGAACGGCTTGCCATGCCATTTCCACCTGGCGCCTCAGTTGGACCAGCGTTCGTGCTGGACGTGCAGACCGCGTGAGACGACGCTTCATCCAGTCCCAAACATGCTCAATGGGGGACAGATCCGGAGATCTTGCTGGCCAGGGTAGTTGACTTACACCTTCTAGAGCACGTTGGGTGGCACGGGGTACATGCGGACGTGCATTGTCCTGTTGGAACAGCAAGTTCCCATGCCGGTCTAGGAATGGTAGAACGATGGGTTCGATGACGGTTTGGATGTACCGTGCACTATTCAGTGTCCCCTCGACGATCACCAGTGGTGTACGGCCAGTGTAGGAGATCGCTCCCCACACCATGATGCCGGGTGTCGGCCCTGTGTGCCTCGGTCGTATGCAGCCCTGATTGTGGCGCTCACCTGCACGGCGCCAAACACGCATACGACCATCATTGGCACCAAGGCAGAAGCGACTCTCATCGCTGAAGACGACACGTCTCCATTCGTCCCTCCATTCACGCCTGTCGCGACACCACTGAAGGCGGGCTGCACGATGTTGGGGCGTGAGCGGAAGACGGCCTAACGGTGTGCGGGACCGTAGCCCAGCTTCATGGAGACGGTTGCGAATGGTCCTCGCCGATACCCCAGGAGCAACAGTGTCCCTAATTTGCTGGGAAGTGGCGGTGCGGTCCCCTACGGCACTGCGTAGGATCCTACGGTCTTGGCGTGCATCCGTGCGTCGCTGCGGTCCGGTCCCAGGTCGACGGGCACGTGCACCTTCCGCCGACCACTGGCGACAACATCGATGTACTGTGGAGACCTCACGCCCCACGTGTTGAGCAATTCGGCGGTACGTCCACCCGGCCTCCCGCATGCCCACTATACGCCCTCGCTCAAAGTCCGTCAACTGCACATACGGTTCACGTCCACGCTGTCGCGGCATGCTACCAGTGTTAAAGACTGCGATGGAGCTCCGTATGCCACGGCAAACTGGCTGACACTGACGGCGGCGGTGCACAAATGCTGCGCAGCTAGCGCCATTCGACGGCCAACACCTCGGTTCCTGGTGTGTCCGCTGTGCCGTGCGTGTGATCATTGCTTGTACAGCCCTCTCGCAGTGTCCGGAGCAAGTATGGTGGGTCTGACACACCGGTGTCAATGTGTTCTTTTTTCCATTTCCAGGAGTGTATTACAAGGTGAAAAGTATTTAAACCGACAAACTCTGGGAGGTTGCAGGGGACATCAAAACAAATATTTTCCCCTAATGTCATTTTTTCCTAAGAGGATTATTTAAACTGTTGGAGGCCTCTTCAGTTAATAGAGGCCGTATTACGATCTTCAGTACTTAGAGGGCGTATTACGCTCTTCAGTTGCAGGTAACTGCTGTCCACCAGTGTAGTAGTGCATTGTCTCTGTCTACTAATGGAGCGATACACCTGGAGTGAGTACACTGATATGGTTGGTGCGTACTACATTGCGCACCACAACGGACGAGCTTTACAGCGGGTTTATCAACAACAATATCCTAATCGCCGTATCCCGCATCATACGACCTTTGATGGTGTGTACCAACGTCTGCTCATCAAGTGCGGTTCTTCGTTAATGTGTGGGTCGGTGTTGTTGGAGACTGTTTAATTGGGCCGTATCTGCTACCTAGTTGTTGTCTCTTGGTCATAAAAAAATGGAAAAGTGTTTGTTGGTTTAATTAATTTGCCGCCAGAGAAATCTTCCTCTGCCGCTTTAAATACTCCTCATAGGAAAAAATGACATTGGGGAAAATATTTGTTTTGATGTCCCCTACAACCTCCCAGAGATTGTCGATTTAAATACTTTTCATCCTGTATATATACAGTATGATGACTTTTGAACATTAGTAAGGTAAATATATTGTTTGTTCTCTATCAAAATCTTTCATTTGCTAACTAAATGCCTATCAGTAGTTAGTGCCTTGAGTAGTTAGAATCTTTTATTTAGCTGGCAGTATTGGCGCTCGCTGTATTGCAGTAGTTCGAGTATCAAAGACTGTTGTGAGATAAGTGAGTCATGAAAGGTATAGGTTATTGTTAGTCAGGACCATTCTTTTGTAGGGATTATTGAAAGTCAGATTACGTTGTGCTAAAAATATTGTGTGTCAGTTTAGTGATGATCAGAATAAGTAAAAAGAGAACTGTCTGAGTACGTTCAGTTTTACTCAGCTGTCTTTGTATCAAATAACGTAGAAGTTTACCAGCACAGTCATTCATAATTTTTCTAAGGGGACGTTTCAAATGTAACGGATGATGATAAACAGAAAGCCGAAATTCTAAACCTAGCTTTCAAAAACTCGTTTACGGCAGAGGACTGCAGCACCATTCCCCCTTTCAGTTATCGAACAAACACAATGATGGCTGACATAGCGTTTAGTGTATCTGGGATTGTAAAACAGTCGCGATCCTTAGACGCCAGGAAGGCATCTGGCCCAGACGGTATCCCCGTAAGATTATATGTTGACTATGCCACAAATATAGCACCATTCTCATCCATCATCTGTCAGAGATCAGTGGAACAGCGGAAAGTTCCACGGGACTGGAAGAAAGCCCAGGTCATAGCAATCTATAAAAAGGGTAGAAAATCGGATGCACATAATTACCAGCCAATTTCACTGACCTCGATTTGTTGTAGAATCATGGAACATATTTTGTGTTCAGAGGTAATGACCTTTCTAGACCCTGAGAAGCTCATCTAAAGAAACCAACACGGTTTTAGGAAACAGTGGTCATCCGAGTCAACGCTGGCCCTCTTTGTGCATGATATACAACAGGCTCTAGATACCGGCTCCCAAGCTGGTGCCATACTTCTCGTCTTTCGAAAGGCGGTCGTCTCAGTTCCGCACTGACGCTTGCTCCAAAAAGTGCGCGCTTACGGTCTATTCGATGACATATGCGGTTGGATGGAAAGTTTTCTAACAAACAGAGAGCAGTATGTCGTCCTGAATGGGGTGACTTCAACAGAAACAACCGTAACTTCAGGTGTGCCCCAGGGCAGCGTAATAGGTCCGCTGCTTTTTACGATTCACATAAGCGGTCTGGTTGATGGTATTCACAGCGGCATTAGACTGTTTTCCGATAATGTTCTAGTCTACACGAAAGTAGTATCACACGAAAGTTGTGAACAAATCAACGAGGATTTGCAGAAAAGAAACGCGTGGTGTAATGACTGGCAGTTATCTCTCAATATTAGTAAGTGTAACCTAATGTGTATAACAAGGCGAAAATCCCCATTAATGTACGAGTACAAAATAAATGCCCAGTCTTTGGAAGTTGCAACATCCGTCAAGTATCTGGGTGTGACTATTCGAAATGATCTGAAATGGAATGATTAGCTCATACAAGTAACGGGCAAGGCAAACTCTATATTGCGGGTTATTGGTACATCCTGAAGCGATGCAGTCATTCATTAAAGGAAATTGCTTACAATACGTTAGTTCGTCAAGTCTTAGAGTATTGTTCGTCTGTATGGGACCCTTACCAGTTGGGTTTCGATCAAGAGATTGAGAAGGCCGAAAGAAGAGCGGAAAGTTTCGTGACTGGTAAATTTAGCCATCGCGAGAGCGTTACAAATCTCATAGACAGTTTGAAGTGGGACACACTTGCAGACAGACGACGCGCTAAACGGAAGGGGCTGCTCATTAAATTCCGAAACTCGATCTTCGGCGACGATGTACAGCGTATATTATTACCACCAACTTCGAAATCGCACAATGATCACCATTCAAACATAAGGGAAATTAGAACTCATACTGAGGCATTCAGACAGTCGTTTTTCTCTCATACGATCCGCCGATCCGCGAGTGGAACAGAGAGGGGGGGGGGGGGGGGGGGGGGAATTTGACGTTGGCACGAATTGTGCCCTCCGCCACACACGGCTTGGTGGCTAGCGGAGTATATACACTCCTGGAAATGGAAAAAAGAACACATTGACACCGGTGTGTCAGACCCACCATACTTGCTCCGGACACTGCGAGAGGGCTGTACAAGCAATGATCACACGCACGGCACAGCGGACACACCAGGAACCGCGGTGTTGGCCGTCGAATGGCGCTAGCTGCGCAGCATTTGTGCACCGCCGCCGTCAGTGTCAGCCAGTTTGCCGTGGCATACGGAGCTCCATCGCAGTCTTTAACACTGGTAGCATGCCGCGACAGCGTGGACGTGAACCGTATGTGCAGTTGACGGGCTTTGAGCGAGGGCGTATAGTGGGCATGCGGGAGGCCGGGTGGACGTACCGCCGAATTGCTCAACACGTGGGGCGTGAGGTCTCCACAGTACATCGATGTTGTCGCCAGTGGTCGGCGGAAGGTGCACGTGCCCGTCGACCTGGGACCGGACCGCAGCGACGCACGGATGCACGCCAAGACCGTAGGATCCTACGCAGTGCCGTAGGGGACCGCACCGCCACTTCCCAGCAAATTAGGGACACTGTTGCTCCTGGGGTATCGGCGAGGACCATTCGCAACCGTCTCCATGAAGCTGGGCTACGGTCCCGCACACCGTTAGGCCGTCTTCCGCTCACGCCCCAACATCGTGCAGCCCGCCTCCAGTGGTGTCGCGACAGGCGTGAATGGAGGGACGAATGGAGACGTGTCGTCTTCAGCGATGAGAGTCGCTTCTGCCTTGGTGCCAATGATGGTCGTATGCGTGTTTGGCGCCGTGCAGGTGAGCGCCACAATCAGGACTGCATACGACCGAGGCACACAGGGCCAACACCCGGGATCATGGTGTGGGGAGCGATCTCCTACACTGGCCGTACACCACTGGTGATCGTCGAGGGGACACTGAATAGTGCACGGTACATCCAAACCGTCATCGAACCCATCGTTCTACCATTCCTAGACCGGCAAGGGAACTTGCTGTTCCAACAGGACAATGCACGTCCGCATGTATCCCGTGCCACCCAACGTGCTCTAGAAGGTGTAAGTCAACTACCCTGGCCAGCGAGATCTCCGGATCTGTCCCCCATTGAGCATGTTTGGGACTGGATGAAGCGTCGTCTCACGCGGTCTTCACGTCCAGCACGAACGCTGGTCCAACTGAGGCGCCAGGTGGAAATGGCATGGCAAGCCGTTCCACAGGACTACATCCAGCATCTCTACGATCGTCTCCATGGGAGAATAGCAGCCTGCATTGCTGCGAAAGGTGGATATACACTGTACTAGTGCCGACATTGTGCATGCTCTGTTGCCTGTGTCTATATGCCTGTGGTTCTGTCAGTGTGATCATGTGATGTATCTGACCCCAGGAATGTGTCAATAAAGTTTCGCCTTCCTGGGACAATGATTTCACGGTGTTCTTATTTCAATTTCCAGGAGTGTATGTATATGTAGATATGGGTATGAGAATGTTCACGTGACCCCTGATGTGAGCATCGCTGCACAACTAAAAGCACGTCGAACTTGTGAGGCAATTCTCCGAAAGAACCATACTGCCACTCCGAGGGCCACGATATGACCCTCTCAGACGGCTGTGTGAAGCACGAGTGCGTCTCTCAGGTATTGCTGCTTGCTTACTTTACACGTTTGCACCATACTGAGCCTTATGGCTGTAAACGTTCCCTATTAGAGGTTATACGCAAATGAGTGTCTGGTAGCTATGCCACTACGCTATCTGTTGGCGGAAGACGTTGAATCGATTATCAGAACATTTACTATCCACTGGTGGCTTATGCCGTCATCGTATCAAAATCAACGTCGTCTTTCCAGGTCGGGTGACTTTTTTTCCGTCAGTGTTCATCTTGCTTAATGACTACGACGACAAAATTCGAGAAATTAAAGTTAATACAGAGGATTACCTTTCCACTCGCCATTCGGGGTGGAACAAGGTAGCGGGATGTGGTGCTAGAAGTACTCTCCGCTGCACACCATGAAGTAGCTTGCGGAGTATGATGCAGATGCCGAAACCTGTCATAGGAACTTTTTTCTTCGCTTCTCTGTCAAATGCCTGCGGTAGGAGCCCGGGAGCTTATAATTGCAGAAAATTAGATGTTTTTTCCACTGCTTCTACAATACTAACGTTTATAACTTGCTCGTTCATTTTCAAACTAAACCAGTACAGAGTTATGTTCGAGGACGTGGAGCACCGCAGATTGATTGACAATGCGGACGCCGAGTCTCTGGCAACTGGTTGGTACCGCGTTGCACACGATTTACCGGTGAGTCAGTCTGCAGTCGCGCAGTCGGCTGAGCTCCACGTAACTACACAGGAAGTGATTCGCAAGCGACGAGTTACCAACTCGCGTCGTCAGCGAGTTTCATTTGGGTGCCCCGGGCTTAAGCAAAAGTTGGGAACCAATGAGTGCAGCGAGCAGGGCAGCGGCCGCCGCCTGTGTTTACGACTGTAGTTTCCGCTGGAACGCCGTGCGGCAAGGCCGCGCACACTTGGGTCTAGGGACAGCATTTGTTGGAGCCGATTGAGTGTTCTCAGCTGGCCTCGGATCTACATCCCAAAGCGCTTTCTGCTGATTGTCAGCGGAAGCTTACAGTAGTCTTCTGTGTACTGTTCGCGTGTTTTGGTTACTATGCGTTTGTTTATGTTAATACAGCTCTCTTTAGAAAAATGAAAATATATAGTTGCAATCTGTGCACCGCAACATGTGGCAGTAAGAGAAGCTTACATCGCCAAATTGTCCATGATACAAGCGTGGTAATCATAACTTCCCTAAAGATAAACAATACTTACAAATGCTCGTTGCTTTTTTTCGTTACTTCAGATGAGTGAAAGTCAGTTGAGGAGCTAAGGCATATAGCTTTCTATTTAAGCTGCAAGTTCTTCCTACAGATTACGTTTCAACGGCATAATCCCTGACTTTTAATATTGATTGGCTCAGACCTTGCTATCCCAGGAAATTATGGTTCAAATGGCTCTGAGCACTATAGAACTTAACTTCTGAGGACATCAGTCCCCTAGAACTTAGAACTACTTAAACCTAACTAACCTAAGGACAGCACACACACCCATGCCCCAGGCAGGATTCGAACCTGCGACCGTAGCGGTCTCGTGGTTCTAGACTGTAGCGCCTAGAACCGATCGGCCACTCCGGCCGGCAGGAAATTATGGAAAGAACGATGTTACGACAATGTTTCTCTCATACCATCTATTAGGATACTCATATGTGGAACATATACCAAATTTCATCGTAATCGGAAGTGATGAAATAATAAATTTATTTATTTGAACAATCTGACGTAGAATTTCTTATTTTATGTATGTGAAAATTAAAGATCTCTTTTCTGAGACATATATTTGTTTACAAATCGTATTAAAGAAACATACTGTCACCTACTTTGTTATGATTTTCACAATCAAAAAGTATGGTTGGACAAGTTACTTCACTTTTTTAACTCATTGTCATAGCAGTAAAAACTTTCATTTGCTTTTATCAGCAAAAACACTAGTGGCAATCAGACAGTACAGGCAGAGTTATTCTAAACTCACACAGTTGTACGGTGCTAAAGTAGCCTTAGTAATCAATAATCCCGAATTTATGCAACGCTGTTAGCACTTTCCTGGAAATTTCTTCATCCGAAACATTTTTAACAATATCATTTCCTAAATGTACTATCGAGACTATAAACTATAAAACATCTTACACAAATTTCAAAATATTTCATGCGAAGACAAAAACTACATAAACACTGGCACAGTATAGACCTTGCCCTAATACTGAGCTTATTAAGCTAAGTAGCTTATATCACAAAGCCTGTCATCTGTTTTTGATTCTCTACTCTAATACAATACCAATACATTAATAAATGCTTTTACACCTCCAGGATTGTGAGATATAATTACAACAGTCTCTGCGTTATTGGCAGATTCAATCCGGTGATACAAATGTTACATAAAAATACAAAGCTATTTGTAAATTGCTTTAGTTGGATATGAGCTTCTCGAGGGAACTACATAAAGTTGCTTTTGTATCCTGCCTGGAAGGCGGCGCGTGGGTCTGCTCCTGTAAACTGAAGGGTAGGCCGAATGTAGAAAATGAGTAGGAGCAGGTAAGGTAAAACATGTCGGTACTGCACGTAAGTAAAAGTTGTTTACTGGTGCATGAATATATACAGAGGCATACATAACTTTGTACAGATGCGAAGCCTTAGACCCGTAGTAAGTAGTACAAAGACTCTATATGAAGCGAAGCGTCCCGGCCGTCTGCTCTTGATCAAAACGGGTAGAATCTGCAGCGGCGCTCGTAGAGCTGAACAGCGCCTGCTAGAGGGCGCTGTCGTCGGTGTCAGCGTCGTAGTGCCAACCTATGAACTTGCACCTACGCCGTGGCATCGTAGCTATCGATACCACAGTTCCGACACACGAAGATAAAATTCGGCTCCAAGTTAATAAAGGCAACCAGTGACCATGACGTTTGCACAGCCATCCATCGGCGATAAACTGGGATTCAGACCAGACTAGTAATCCTCTATAGCCACAAAACGTATACTATTAGTCAATTAAGATAACAAGAACTGGAATACTATTCTCGTGAAAAATTAGTCGTAGTTTGTGGAGAACTTTCTTATGTTTTTAATAGTGGTCTATATTTTCGAAGAATTTTTTTTGTGAAGTCCTTCATTACCGTAAACTTTAGGCCCTAAAAGCTACATAAGCGATCTAGGCAGTTGAAATACAATTGTGAATTTCGCGCAGAATGAATCAGACAGCTGAAATTTTAAACTTAGCATTTGAGAAATCCTTCACGCAGGAGGATCGTACAAACATACCGCCGTTTGAGTCTCGTACAGATTCCCGTATGGAGGACATAGTGATAGACATCCCTGGGGTTATGAAGCAGCTGAATGGGTTGAAAATAAATAAATCGCCAGGTCCTGATGGGATTCAAATTCGGTTTTACACAGAGTACTCTACTGCATTGGCTCCTTACTTAGCATCATTTATCGCGAATCTCTTGCCCAACGTAAAGTCCCGGGCGACTGGAAAAAAGAGCAGGTGACGCCTGTATATAAGAAGGGTAGAAGGACGGATCCTCAAAATTACAGACCAATATCCTTAACATCGGTTTGTTGCAGGATTCTCGAACATATTCTCAGTTCGAATATAATGAATTTCCTTGAGACAGAGAAGTTGCTGTCCATGCATCAGCACGGCTTTAGAAAGTATCGCTCCTGCGAAACGCAACTCGCCCTTTTTCCACACGAAATCTTGCGAACCATGAATGAAGGGTATCAGACGGATACCATATTCCTTGACTTCCGGAATTGACTCGGTGCCCCACTGCAGGGTATCATCTGGAGTCCCCCAGGGATGTGTGGTAGGTCCGCTGTTGTTTTCTATCTACATAAATGATCTTTTGGATAGGGTGGATAGCAATGTGCGGCTGTTTGCAGATGATGCTGTGGTGTACGGGAAAGTGTCGTCGTTGAGTGACTGTAGGAGGATACAAGATGATTTGGACAGGATTTGTGATTGGTGTAATGAATGGCAGCTAACCCTAAATATAGATAAATGTAAATTAATGCAGATGAATAGGAAAAAGAATCCCGTAATCTTTGAATACTCCATTAGTAGTGTAGCGCTTGACACAGTCACGTCGATTAAATATTTGGGCGTAACATTGCAGAGCGATATGAAGTGGGACAAGCATGTAATGGCAGTTGTGGGGAAGGCGGATAGTCGTCTTCGGTTCATTGGTAGAATATTGGGAAGATGTGGTTCATCTGTAAAGGAGACCGCTTATAAAACACTAATACGACCTATTCTTGAGTACTGCTCGAGCGTTTGGGATCCCTATCAGGTCGGAATGAGGGAGGACATAGAAGCAATTCAGAGGCGGGCTGCTAGATTTGTTACTGGTAGGTTTCATAATCGCGCAAGTGTTACGGAAATGCTTCAGGAACTCGGGTGGGAGTCTCTGGCGGAAAGGAGGCGTTCTTTTCGTGAATCGCTACTGAGGAAATTTAGAGAACCAGCATTTGAGGCTGACTGCAGTACAATTTTACTGCTGCCAACTTACATTTCGTGGAAAGACCACAAAGATAAGGTAAGAGAGATTGGGGCTCGTACAGAGGCATATAAGCAGTCATTTTTCCCTCGTTCTTTTTGGGAGTGGAACAGGGAGAGAAGATGCTAGTTGTGGTACGAGGTGCCTTCCGCCACGCACCGTATGGTGGATTGCGGAGTATGTATGTAGATGTAGATGTAGATGCTTGTCCTTTGCGAATGTACGCTTTCACTGTCTGCCACCTGGAAGCGCTGCGAGCTGTAGACCCGAGGCCAGCAGAGCGCAACCGATTGACTCACCCGAGCGGCCCCAAGATTAGCTGTCCCTAGATATAAGTGCTACGCACCACACCTGCGGCCTCACACCAACTCCGCACGTGACGGCCGACCAGAGGAAGTAGGCCGGCCACCGGCCACTGACCACCGGGCCGTCCGCTCATACACACGCAAGCCGCAATACTTGCCGCTGGAAGCTGGCGGTTACTGTTTCTACTAGCCGATGGCATCATTCCCGAGAGCAGCATACGAGGGTAGTTTGAAAAGTCCTCGGAACGTAATAGAAGAACATTATTTACATCACTGAAACTTTTTTTATATTTTTCAATGTACTCTCCTTGTAGATTAATGCCTTGATCCCATCTCGAAAATGAGTTTCCTCCAGGCCTGCAAAATAGTTGTCAACTACTGCTATCAATTCGTCGTTTGATTCAAATTGGTTCAAATGGCTCTGAGCACTATGGGACTTAACATCTGTGGTCATCAGTCCCCTAGAACATAGAACTACTTAAACCTAACTAACCTAAGGACACCACACACATCCATGCCCGAGGCACGATTCGAATCTGCGACCGGAGCGGTCACGCAGTTCCAGGCTGAAGCGCCTAGACCGCACGGCCACACCGGCCAGCAATTCTTCGTTTGAAGTGAGAGTTCATCCACCAAGAAAAGTTTTCAATAGTAGGAAGAGATGGAAGTCTGTCGGAATAAGGCGGGTGTGGCAACAATTCATACCTTAGTTGGTGTAATTTTGCCATGGCGACGGCACATGTGTGCTGGCGCGCGTCAAGAGTCGCGCCACCCATCTTGCAGGTAATTTTT
Source organism: Schistocerca serialis cubense (assembly GCF_023864345.2). Taxonomy (NCBI): domain Eukaryota; kingdom Metazoa; phylum Arthropoda; class Insecta; order Orthoptera; family Acrididae; genus Schistocerca; species Schistocerca serialis. The sequence goes on along the minus strand of NC_064639.1, from coordinate 789,321,387 downwards.
TCATTACTAATTCTTCAGTTATAACGTGATATACCCTTTCAAATGACATCTAACAATCGTGAGCTATTTCATGCACCTTCAATCGGCGATCCTCCTTGACCATTTTGTGCACTTTTGCAATGATTTCTGTATTAGTGACACATCTTGGCCGAGCACTGCATGGATCGTCCTCTAAGCTCTCCCGACCAAATTTCAATTCATTTGTCCTTTTGGCAACAGTTGCATATGAAGGAGAAAAGTCCCCCAGTGTATTTTGGAAATCGGCATGGATGCCCTTTGCTTTCGTACCTTTCTTTACGAAGTACTTAATCACTGCTCGAGTCTCGATTTTTTCCATCCTCGCAAATCACTACGCGGGAACAACATCAGAGCCACGTCACCGCCACAGCTCTCTTCCAAGAGCACTGCCGGCCGCGGTGGTCTAGCGGTTCAGGCGCTCAGTCCGGAACCGCGGGACTGCTACGGTCGCAGGTTCGAATCCTGCCTCGGGCATGGATGTGTGTGATGTCCTTAGGTTAGTTAGGTTTAAGTAGTTCTAAGTTCTAGGGGACTGATGACCACAGATGTTAAGTCCCGTAGTGCTCAGAGCCAGCCAGAGCCAAGAGCACTGACGTGGCACGTGTTTACAGGCAACAGTCCAATGAATATCACGTCAACAAGTCGTTCCCCTAGCGCGTGACCTCTCATGGTGATTCCGAGAACTTTTCAAACCACCCTCGTACAATGAAACGAACTAAACCAGAGGGGGACATCGCGTTATACGAGGGTCACTCCAAAAGAAATGCACACTATTTTTGTAAAAATACAGTTTTCATTCTGCATGTGTGAAAGTTTTACAGTGTGTAGATACATCCTTCCCGCTTGTTTTCAAACTTAGTCCAATCTGTTCCCGTGAGTGGCGCCGTCACAGCATGTCTTCAAGATGGCTGCTACACTTGAGGTTCGTCAGAAGCAACGTGCTGTCATAGAATTCCTGTGCTGTGAAAACGAGACAGTGGGAAACATCCACAACAGGTTGAAAAAGGTGTATGTAGATGCTGCTGTCGATCGCAGTACAGTAAGTCAGTGCGCAAGCAGGTGCGTGATAAAAGCGGGCACGCAATATTGAGGATTGTCCTCGCAGCGGCAGGCCTCGTACTGCACACACTCCAGACAATGTGCAGAGAGTTAACGAATTGGTGACTGCTGACAGACGCATCACAGTGAACGAATTGTCACGCTACGTTGGGATATGGGAAGGAAGTGTTTGCAGAATACTGAAAGTGTTGGCGTTAAAAAATGTTTGTGCCAGGTGGGTTCCCTGCTCACAAAGAAAGAAGAAAAACGGTATGCAGTGAACTTTCGTAACAGTACGAGAATGGTGGAGATGAATTTCTTGGAAGAATTGTGACAGGTGATGAAACATGGCTCCATCACTTTTCACCAGAGACGAAGAGGCAATCTATGAAGTGGCATCATGCAAATTCACCCAAGAAAAAAAAATTCAAAACCACGCCTTCCGCTGGAAAAGTTATGGCTACGGTGTTTTTCGATTCCGAAGGACTCTTGCTTGTGGACGTCATGCCAAGTGGAACCACCATAAATTCTGATGCATATGTGACGACACTGAAGAAACTTCAAGCTCGACTGAGTCGTGTTCGACCACATCGGCAAAAGCAGGATGTTTTGCTGTTGCACGACAATGCACGGCCACATGTCAGTCAAAACACCATGGAAGCGATCACAAAACTCGGATGGACAACACTGAAACAGTCCTGACCTGGCTCCATGTGACTATCATCTCTTTGGGAAACTGAAAGAGTCTCTTCGTGGAACAAGGTATGAAGATGATGACTCCCTTGTGCATGCTACCAAACAGTGGCTCCAGCAGGTTGGTCCAGAATTTTACCATGCGGGTATACAGACGCTGGTTCCAAGATCACGTAAGGCAGTTGAAAGGGATGGAAATTATGTGGAGAAATGAAAATATTGTTCCTAAAGGATGTATCTACACACTGTAAAATTTTCAAACATGTACAATAAAAGATGGATTTTTAAAAAAATAGTGTGCATTTCTTTTGGAGTGACGCTCGTACCACGTAACACCCGTTGTACACTTGATAATGTTTTCAATTCGGTGACGCAGAGAGTCCAAAAGTTCCCTCAGGTGTGCCATATCGCGCTTAAGTCCCCCACTGATGATTAGATCGCATATGGCTACCGAAATGCGGGAGTGTTAATTGCTAAGTTTCAGCCGCAGCTCCAAATAATCCCGGCCATTTTCTATAGAACTCAGGTCAGGTGATCCAGCGGTCCAGTGCTAGGTGCTCAAGTGTTCGTCAAATCGTTACTGTCCTGAAGCGCTGTAACAAAACTCTGTTTGAGAAGGCCGCGCACACACTTGCGGTTTGGGGTGCTCTTTGTGCCCGATTCCTATATGAGCTAGGAACGTGGGGTGAAAAGATTTTTGTTTGGCCCGGACCAGCGGCTGTTTGTGTAGCCATTAGAAAACATGTCTTCTGTAGCTATGTTACAGATATCTAAGCAAGGTTTGAACGACGAAACGGCGCCCAGACAAATTGTGCGAACCGATTAATTCCTTTTGCAAAAAATGTTAATTGAACTCAAATCAATGCTTAGCTAACGGCGCTATTTGTATGCGCACAGTTCGAATTTTACATGGAAACACGTGCAAAATACGCGTTTTTCTGAGAGGTTTTTGAAGGGCAGCATTTGTATATTTTTAACTTGTACGAATCGGTTCAAGCATTGTACTGAGGTACATCAATGGATAATGGCAAACTGAATTTTTTTCACCCAGTAATCTTAGTCCGTTGACGAGATACGATGGTTTAAAGTGGAGAGAAATGTTGGAGCTGAAGTCATTTTTAAGTGTCCTGATTGCGTGGAAACGGTTGAAAGTGATTCAGATAAATAAAAGGTGCATTCTTACGACAAAATTCAAAAGTTTCTATCTAAAATCTAGCTTCATTCACGATTTTAAGTCCAAAAACACGTTTTGTGATCTTTTTACGCGTGCCACTTTCAGACTTGTGCGAATCGGTTCAGATTTTATAAGAAGGTAGACAAATACATGTAATCAATGGTCGTCCTGTTGTTTCGTGAAGGCTTTATCCGTTGCCACGATATAAGCAACATGTTTCTACAGGAAACAGAAAAAAATCGGTACCAAATCAATCGTCGCCCGAGACAAGAAAAATCTACATCTATTGTCAAGCTATGGCAGTCTAATGTCGAAATTATGGTAGAGTGAAATTTTGGTTCCAGAATGAAAAATGCTTCTATCATAGCACAAAAGCGGTGAATATGTCTTGGGAAGACTCAGGGATGCAAAAGAAGGGAACTAGCTTTTCGGCTTATCAGGTAGTTTAAAAGATATTTAAATCCAAATTTGCATTTTTTTACAGCACTGCTTCCCCAGCACAGTGACCTCTCTTAGCTGCAAGGTGCTGGCACACTTGCATCTTGCAATTTGTAGGTTAAAATCACTGATCCTATGTCCATAACTCAGAAGATTTGCCAGCCGTAGTGAACATTATATAATATGATATGGGTGAGTGGGATACATGTAAAGCCAAAAAAGATATTCTGCGGGGCGGGGGGGTGGACGGAATTTCTGGAGGTGGATTTATTTCCGGGGCAATGACATCATGTTGCATGTTACTCTACTTGGCACGATGCAATACATTACACGGCATGGCTAAAAATACTAACAAGTAAAATCTCATGAACATGTCAAGATGGTTTCATTTAAATCCTTTTGAAGCTGACAGATAAGTCGAAAAGCTACTTTCGTTCTCTTACATCCCTAATTCTGCCCAGAACATATTCACCCATTTTGTGTTACGAAAGAAGCAGTTTCCATTCTGGTTAGAAACTTATACAGGCAGCCCTGTCGATGCAGTTGTTGTCATCTTGGAAAACAGAGGTCTGCAGAGTGTACCAACAGTAAAGAAGCAGAAGACTCTGTTTACTAATGAAGCGATACACCTGGAGTGAGTACACTGATATGGTTCGTGCGAACTACGTAGCGTACCACAACGGACGAGCTGCACAGCGGGTTTATCAACATCAATATCCTAATCGCCGTATCCCGCATCATACGACTTTTGCTGCTGTGTACCAACATCTGTGTGAGACCGGGTCATTTAGCCGATTACCTGGACAGGGTCGCCGTCGCATGGTAAGAACATTGCAATTTGAGGAAGCTGTCTTGCAGCATGTGGAGCGGGATCCTTCAATCAGCACTCGTGCAATTGCACGTAACATGGGGAAGAATCAGACGAATGTAAGAACAGTCCTTCGAGAGCAATTGTTACGTCCATTTCACTTACAGCGCGTCCACAACCTGGAACCAGTTGGTTATTCACCCAGAGCACAGTTTTCGCAGTGGTACCTGGAACAGTGTGAAATGCATCCTACATTTCCATCCTCTGTGTTGTTTACCGATGAAGCAACGTTCGGCCGTGATGGAGTCTTGAACATGCACAATTCGCATGTCTGGAGTGAGGATAACCCACATGCCACAGGTACTAGCGCTCATCAAGTACGATTCTTCGTTAATGTGTGGGTCGGTGTTGTTGGGGACTGTTTAATTGGGCCGCATCTGCTACCTAGGCCATTAAATGGCAGGCACTATTACAATTTTCTCGCCAGAGCATTGCCAGAATTGCTGGGAGACGTCCCGCTCCCTACAAGACAACGCATGTGATTCCAGCATGACGGGGCGCCGGCACATTTCAGTCGTCGTGTGCGTCGATTCCTGGACCTACGGTTCCCAGAAACGTGTGGATTGGCAGAGGTGGTCCTGTACTATGGCCTGCTCGATCCCCAGTCCCCTCTGGACTTTTTTGTGTGGGGAGAGATGCGCAGCCTTGTTTACGCAACTCCTGTTGCATCAGAAGAGCATCTGGTTGCCCGGATAGTAGCAGCAGCAGGAACAATTCAGGATACTCCTGGGGTTTTTGCCCGTGTCAGACAGAACATGATCCGGCGGTGTAACCTTTGTTTACGTGTCAATGGAGGCATTTTTGACAATCTACTGTAACTGAAATTGGGTTGTGTTGTGTTGTCTCTTTTTCATAAAAAAATGGAAAAGTGTTTGTTGGTTTAATTAATTTGCCTCCAGAGAGATCTTCCTCTACCGGTTTAAACACTCCTCATAGGAAAAAATGACATTAGGGAAAAATATTTGTTTTGATGTCCTCTACAACCTCCCAGAGTTTGTCGGTATAAATACTTTCCACCCTGTATATAAACTGATGGAAAAGCAGTCGCAACACCAAGTAGGAGTTGTGCGACAGTAACTTAGTTGGTAGACCTGTTTCTACAACTGAAAGATGATGACTATTGAGATATCGCACCTGTCACATTGGAATTACACTAGTAGCGCCACTGTGGTTGGTTGGATGATTCTGAGGAGGGGACCAAACAGCTAAGTCATCGGTCCCACTGGACTACGGAAGGATGGGAAAGGGAGTCGGCCGTGCCCTTTCAAAGGAAGGATTTGCATGAAGCGATTTAGGGAAATCACGGAAAACCTATATCAAGATGACCGGACGCGGGTTTGAACCGTCGTCCTCCCGAATGCGAATCCAATGTGGCGCCATTATGAATATGCAAATCAGGTTTGCTTTAAATACACGCTGTAACAGTCGTGAGTGTTAGTTACCTTTGTGATTGGACGTGGTGAATTGATACTAGTGAAGAATGCCTTACAGGCGACAACGACGCCATTATCAGCACACCAGTGAGTTTGAACGAGGACGTGTAAAAAGGCTACAAGAAACTGTATGTTCCTTCTGTAATATTGTGGAAAGACTTGGCAAGAGTGTAGCCATTGTATATGATCGCTGGCAGCAGTGGTCACGAGAGTGTAGGGTCACACGAAGACGGAGCTCCGGACGGTCACGTGGCACTACCGAGAGGGAAAAGTATAGTGTTCGGCGTGTGGCTCTGACGCTTGGCACCAGGTTACTTCAAAGACAGCTCCGAGGCAGCCGCCCTATAGCGTGCATTACACAGACCTCAAAGCACCGGCATTTTCGAATTCAGTGGGGTCAAAAGAGAGCTCATTGGAGGGCAGGGTGGAGGTCTGTTGTATTTTCTGAAGAGATCAGGTTCTACATCGGTGCCAGTGATGACTGTGTGTTGGTTAGGAGAAGGCCAGTTGAGGGCCTGCAACAAACCAGTCTGCGTGCTAGACACACTGACATACACCTGGAGTTACGGCGTGGGGTGCGATTTCGTATGACATTAGGAGCACTCTCGTGGTTATCCCACACACCCCGAATGCAAATTTGTATGTCAGTCTGGTGACTCGACCTGTTTAGGTCTACTTTCTCTGCTATTCACAATAAAGTGCCTGGCAGAGGGTTCAATGAACCACCTTCAAGCTGTCTCTCTACCGTTCCACTCTCGAACGGCTCGCGAGAAAAACGAGAACTTAAATTTTTCTGTGCGAGTCCTGATTTCTCTTACTTTATCGTGATGATCATTTCTCCCTACGTAGGTGGGTGCCAACAGAGTGTTTTCGCAATTGGAGGAGAAAACTGGTGATTGAAATTTCATGAGAAGATCCCGTCGCAACGAAAAACGCCTTTGTTTTAATGATTGCCACTCCAATTCCGGCATCATGTCTGTGACACTATCTCCCCTATTTCGCGATAATACAAAACGAGCTGCGCTTCTTTGTACTTTTTCGATGTCATCCGTCAGTCCCACCTGATGCGGATCCCACACCGCACAGCAATATTCCAGAATAGGGCGGACAACTTGTAACACCATAGCTCTAATGCTGTATTGATTTATTTTGCTTTTGTTTCATTTAATGTTACATTGCAGTGCTTCTGTAAATGTGTTTGTTTGAATAGATAACACAAAACTGTATACTCCTTTCTTGGAAAAACTTTGAGTCATGATGTGATTCTATGTGGTGTAGTATATTGTCGTTTAAATGCTTTGTCCCATTTGGAGGGAACAAAACTTACTGTATATGATTGTATTTTTGTGTGAATAATTTTTGGTAGAAATGTCAATATGTGCAAATGTTCTGTTTTATTTAATGTATTTGGTTGCTGTTATGTAAACTGCTGATCCTCACTTAGGATTCTTAGTTATTCAGTATGTAAAAGTTGTTGTGGTTTCCCTCGGGAACGGAACTGTGCAGCGCGCGCAAATTGTGGCTGGCCTGTGTAGAAAAGGTGGAACTGATAGTCAGTCGGGGACGAGCTACGAGTCGGGGACGAGCTACCAAACTGTGCACAATCATGTAAATGTTGCATATTGTGCTGGTTCCGAGAGAGGCTTTTCCTGCCGCTTTCCAATGCCTCGGATGGATGGATAAATAGCTGGAACTATTCTGGAATTTGTATCTGTCGTCGCCACCAAGAAATGACAAGAGTCCAGCAATTCTGTCTGCGAATCCACCTACCAACATGCAGTTGCCACCACGTTGCGCAATCACTGTAACGTAATACTATAATGATGTACAGTGAAGGATCAGCTTAATGGATGTGCTAATGTGCTCAAATATAAGGTAATTTATATTTGAATTTATGTACCTACCTTGATTTTGCACCTTATCATAACACCTCTCAGGTTCCTCTCCGTTTGAACTAAAGTGATTTCCGAGTGTCCTCACTGAAAGAAATTAAAGCCTAGAGTTTTGCTAATTGATGCCTCTTGAACATAGTAAAAAGAAAGTTAAAGTTAATGTGGCAAGAGAGTGGGTTAAAGTTAATGATGCTTGCTGAAAATAATTTTCCTAGTAAAACTGCTTATTAATGTGTTGTTGCCTACTTCAAAATTAAAAGTTCTTAAGATTGAGGCTTATAAAGTTTTGCTTAATGAATGATCACATTACTGCCTGTTGTAAATCGCAGAAGGTGAGTCAGTATCTTACGTATATGTTAATTTTGTGTTTCACTGTAGTAAAAATGGAAAACTGCAGTTGTGAAACGTTATATACTCATGTTTGCTAAGTGTATGTTTCTCTTGTGTATAGGAAGTGCATATTAATAATATAACAGGATCCATAGTTTGTCTATTGTATTAATGCTGGGTAATTAGTAACGGAAAGACCACTAATTATAAAAAACCATAATTCCTTTAAAGCCTCAAAGTAATAGGGTGTTTCGGTACCTCTTATAATTTTGCAAATAGTTTCTGCTGCTCTGTTAGTTTCAATCTTACCGTAAACATATGTATGTGTCAGATTTCATTGCACTCGCGTGTGACAAAGTATAGGTTGTGTTTATTCGTTAAAATTACTAATAACTATTTTCTTAAACGAGAATGTTAATCGTTCTCTTGCCTAGTTAGGCTGGCGACCGTTTTCTTTATCAGTTGAACAGTACAGATAGGCAAAATTTTGTTCGTACTGTTCAAATATTTACGTAATTCAGACTTTCATTTTCGATAAGCCAGTCCCGTTAGGTACAGCACGGTCAACCTAGCAAAATTCCTCTCAGAGGGTAACACTGCTCTGTTGCGTTATACCATAATTACTTTAACATAATAATTCTGTTTGCAAACTGCCTCCAGTTTCGAGGTTATGGTATAGCAGCAGCAGGCAGGAGTGTTATAAACTGTAGAGTTAGCAGTCTCTTTAGTAGATCTTTGCACCTTATAAGTGTTCTGCCAATGAATCGCAGTCTTTGGTTTGCTCTACCCACAACATTATCTATGTGATCATTCCAATTTAGGTTATTTGTAACTGTAATCCCTAAGTATTTAGTTGAAAATACTGCCTTCAGATTTGTGTGACTTATTACGTAATCGAAATTTAGCGGAATTCTTCTAGTACTCGTGTGAATAACTTCACACTTTTCTTCATTCAGGGTCAATTGCCACTTTCCGCACCACACACGTATCTTAACCTACATCATTTTACAATTCATTTTGGTCATCTGATGACTTTACAAGACGGTAAATGACAGCATCATCTCCAAATAATCTAAGAGGGCTACTCAGATTATCTCCTATGTCGTTAATACAGATCAGGAACAATAGAGGACCTATAACACTATTGTACTGCAATTTATGGACAGCATTCAGTCGCTGTTTTCCAACGGGATAACGTTCGCTCACATCCGCCGTTGTGACCCAACATGCTCTACAGAGTGTCGACAGGTTGCCTTGGCACGCTCGATCACCAGACGTGTCTGCAATTGAGCACGTATTGGACACCAGCGGACGACAACTCCAGCACCTTCCATAACCAGCATTAACTGCTCCTGTATTTTGGCCGTCCAAGTGCAGTAGGCAAGGAACTCCATCCCACAAACTGACACCCGGCACCTGTATAACACAATGCATTCACGTTTGCGTGCTTGCATTCAACATTCTGACGGTTACACCGGTTATTAATGCACCAGCATTTCATATTTACAATGGATTATTTCGCGCTTACCTAGGATCTTGCAATGTTAAACACTTAAATATATTACCTAGACAAAAGTATCCGAGAAATTTCATTACTCTACATTAATTTTTTTTGTGCTGAAGTATTTTTTTTATTTTCCATCTTTTAAATTTTCCTTAGTCATCTAGTGACCTTAAGTATAAGAATACGTAATGAGAAACTGTTAAATAAATCAATACTCTTATTTTGCGTTATAATATTATTCTCAATGTAATTTCCACGTATTCACTTTGTACTTCAGAAAGCTTCAGCCCAGTAGAAAATGATATATGTGTAAAAGTTTTATGAACGCAAGAGAGACAATTGATGAGTGTGTTAGTTCAAGGAGGGACCCAGCAGTGTTAAGACGGGCAGTGGTGATAAGTCGAATTACTGGTAGAAAAGGAAGTTGTATTTTGTAAAGAGAAGTGTTTCTGAACAGTGCTAGTCGGAAATCGAAGTTTGGAAGAAGAGAACGTGGAGATTGGATGAGACGCTACTCGGAACCGCTAAGACGGGTTCGATCGCGAGTGCTGTGTGAAACGGTAAAAATTTTCGTTATATTATGGAGAAAAGAATAATTTTGTCGATGTGGAAAGATGGAAAAGTTTGGAAGAATCCAGAAGCAGTAATTTTGAAACGAGGAACGCAACTTTTTGCCAGGAAAGGCGAATGGAACTCGGAACATTCTAGAAAACGATTTCAGCACTATTGTTACTACTATTAGCTCATATTCCAAAAGGATTAAGTTATCCCTAAATCGACACAGAACAGGAAGCGCAATTGTACAAGACAACAAGAGAAGAAAGAAGAGTTTACAAGTAAGAAGATTTACAGTATCATCGCAGAAGAGGCCGGAGAGAAGATTTCACAGAGCCATAGCAATCCAGTAACGAGAATGTTATTATAATTGTGATGTATTCCAAACAGCCGACGAACGAAACTTACGTGATATTTGAGGTCGGAAGAGACTCTGAGGTCTTTAGTGTTTCGAGTCATAAGGGACTGGTATCACTTCAGGCATCGAATTGTAAACTGTGTTTAATAGTGTGTGAAGGCCAAACTTCCAACAGCTTATTTTTCGTGACAGTGATAAACCGACGACTTGCTGTTCAAATCCACAATCTCCATTGTTGAAAGTGAAAATCCGTGTTCATCGTATTGACTCTACATATTCCGCCCCGTAACTTTTGAGAAGGAGGAGGAGAAGATTAGCGTTTAATGTCCCGTCGACAACGAGGGAGACGGAGCACAAGCTCGGATTAGGGAAAGATGGAGAAGGAAAGCGGCTGTGCCCTTTCAAGGGAAACATCCCGGCATTTGCCTTAAGCTCGGTCCCGTATCTTCTGAAACAGTTTTTATTTTTGTTTACGGGGTGTCCTGTTTGCGGAACAGCGCGCCTGAGCCACAATAAAATTTTACTTCAGTCTGGTGATTAATTTTGCTAATGCACAAGGTAGCCATCGCCATCTTATTCCAGCTCAGTGATATTTGATGACAGCAGAACATCTGCACCAGAGAATTAGAGAGATAACCACGCTGAAGTCATCATGAGGTAAACCATATCTATGATTCAGCGATCAATTGCCAGCCACTATATTAATAGCTGTGTCGTGCAAAAGAGACGTCCCACTGAATATTACATTAAAGATACTGGGTAAATGAATCATGGTTGCATTTTCTCGAAGGCAATATCTAACAGTACTCTGGCGGCTATTAATTACGTTAACAGCAATGGTGCTCTCTCTCACAGCTAATATTTTTGTGATCACTCATTTTACCGAAACATTGTAAACGTAGCAGTCGGTACTTAAATAAAATTTGAATCATTATCTGAGTAATTTTCTTACATACTTCCGAGAGAATTGCAAACGAAATTGAAGACAATAGTAACCTTACTCAAATATGTAAGTTAACTTGAGTCTGTGACGAAGCACAACAGCAGACTGTAATCAGCTAATACGAGTAGTGAATTTCAATTGCAACACCGTACAGCGGTGTTACTATCATTCATTCGCTGCTGTCAGTGTGATTTCGGCTACTGCCACAGGTCCCACGCAAGCGCAGGAGAATGTCTCCCATAGCGTAATACAACTCCCACAAGCCTGCGTCCGTGGCGCGCTACCCTTTTCGAGCCGCCGTTCAGCTCGATGACGACGTTCGTGGACACGACCATCGATCCAGTGTAGCAAAAATGCGATCCACCAGAAGAGCCATCGTAACTGACGATGTTGTTCGGTCAGCATATGAACACGTGTGGGTGGTCTGCTGCTTAGCTCCGTGTTGAACAATATATGATGAACGGTGTGCTCCCAAACACTTGTGCGTGCACCAGCATTGTGCTTTTTCGACATAGATCCTACAGATCATTATATTTCCTATTCTACAGAGCAGACAAGCCTCCGAACGCCACGTTCTACGAAAATTCGTGGACGTCCAACTATTTAGAGCCTAGTGGTCGCTTCACAGCCCTTATATGTCTTTCCGTAGATGCTCACAGTAGTAGCACGTGAACATTCGACCAGCTTTGCTCTGAGTTTCGCTCCGAGATAATCGTTTACAGGCTTTGCGTAATAATAATCTGCCCTTTGTCAAAGTCGCTTATCTCAACTGACTTCCTTATTTTAAGTCCGTATCGTCGCTAGGGTGATCCTCCGTCCGCGTCTGCTCCGTTTACATACACTACTGGCCATTAAAATTGCTACACCAAGAAGAAATGTAGATGATGAATTGGACAAATATATTATACTAGAACTTACATCTGATTGCATTTTCACGCTATTTAGGTGCACAGATCCTGAGAAATCAGTACCCAGAACAACCACCTCTGGCCGTAATAACGGCCTTCATACGCCTGGGCATTGAGTCAAACAGAGCTTGGATGGTGTGTAAAGGTACAGCTGCCCAGGCAGCCTCAACACGATACCACAGTTCATCAAGAGTAGTGACTGGCATATTGTGACGAGCCAGTTGCTCGGCCACCATTAACCACACGTTTTCAATTGGTGAGAGATCTGGAGAATGTGCCGGCCAGGGCCGCAGTCGAACATTTTCTGTATCCAGAAAGGCCCGTACAGGACCTGCAACATGCGGTCGTGCATTATCCTCCTGAAATGTAGGGTTTCGCATGGATCGAATGAAGGGTAGAGCCACGGGTCGTAACACATCTGAAATGTAACGTCCACTGTTCAAAACGCCGCGTGATACGCCAGTATGGCGATGACAAATACACGCTTCCAATCTGCGTTCACCGCGATGTCGGCAAACACGGATGCGACCATCGTGATGCTGTAAATAGAACCTGCCATTCGTGCAGCCAGGTTCGTCGTTGAGTACGCCATCGCAGGCACTCCCGTCTGCGATGCAGCATCAAGGGTAACCGCAGCCATGGTCTCCGAGCTGATAGTCCATGCTGCTGCAAATGTCTTCGAACTGTTCGTGCAGATGGTTGTTGTCCTTCAAACGTCCCCATCTGTTGACTCAGGGATCGAGACGTGGCTGCACGATCCGTTACAGCCATGCGGATAAGACGCCTGTCATCTCGACTGCTAGTGATACGAGGCCGTTGGGATCCAGCACGGCGTTCCATATTACCCTCCTGAACCCACCGATTCCATATTCTGCTAACAGTCATTGGATCTCGACCAACGCGAGCCGCAATGTCGCTATACGATAAACCGCAATCGTGATAGGCTACAATCCGACCTTTATCAAAGTCGGGAACGTGATGGTACGCATTTCTCCTCCTTACACGAGGCATCACAACAACGTTCCACCAGGCAACGCCCGTCAACTGCTGTTTGTGTATGAGAAATCGGTTGTAAACTTTCTCATGTCAGCACGTTGTAGGTGTCGCCACCGGCGCCAACCTTGTATGAATGCTCTGAAAAGCTAATCATTTGCATATCACAGCATCTCCTTCCTGTCGGTTAAATTTCGCGTCTGTAGCACGTCATCTTTTTGGTGTAGCCATTTTAATGGCCAGTAGTGTACTTTTGTTACAGCGTCATGTGCCCTCAACGCCACCAGGCGGCATCCAACTCTGCGGCGGGCATGTCACACTTCAGCAAAACGGCCACACTCAGGTAGAAGTTTAATCAAGCGCTGAAGAGAGCTCAATTGCTCTTGAATATCGGTTGCCAAAAATTCGGTACAGCAGTATTTCTTTATGGCTTATGTGGACAAAGAAAGAGACAAAAGAGGATAATCAGCCATTAAAATTGTATGACTTAATCTATTAATAATCTGGTGGTTCTTGAAAAGAACAAAAGCATACGATGGTACTGAATTTCATCCTATATCTTGATCTTTCCTGTTGCAACTCTCTATGCTGAATCAAAGTAGGTTACGATCTCTGTGATTCGAAGTACAGATCATGAAATTTACATTTGGTTGAATGATTTTCGCCACATTTTTACCTATAACACGTTGACGTTGCCTTTCGTTTCTAATAAACGTAGTGTTTGTATTGTAAAGACGTGTGTACAAAAGCTTCCGGTAATGATATAGATAGATGGTGGTGAAAAATCTCGAAACAGAATTTTTATGTGACTTCATAATTAAATAAATTTGTAGTAATGGGTAGACCGTAGCCTACGAAACGAAAAAGGAAAAAGTACAGCTTTAAGGGCCAAATTTATATATATATATATATATATATAAGAAAATCCGTGGTTAAAAATGATGCAAAAGAAATGTCGTCAGCGAAGAAACCAAAGTACTTGTGTAAATTACAAACTAACATTGTTTAGATGGAACTTCTAAATGATTTTAACATTTTAACTTTTTTCGATGCGATACAAAAATAAGAAATTATTTTAATAGAAATGCGGCGTAACTTTGGAATGTAAATGAGCTCCAATCTGGCCTGTAAAACTCGTTCCAGTGACAAGCATTTACTTAGGTTATTAATAATGTCAACTTGCGTAAAGAAAAAGCATGTCTTTAGTAAAGAATTCAATATCAATTTTTTGGCAATAGTTGTATCTGCCTGAGATGATTCAGTGGGTATGTAGAATGCAATCAGAGAGTAAATTTCGATAAATCGTTCGTTGTGCCTAATTAAAGGGATGTACATGGATGACATTTGTCGAAACCACATTCTACCGTATTGACCCGAATATGACCGGCACTTTTTCCCAGAATTCAGGGTCGAGAAAATAAGTGTTCAGCTTATCTAATTGACTCTAGAAATACCGGTAGATATATACATTATAGAAACTTGTAATCCAAACTACGAGGGACACACTTAGATTCTACTACTGATCGAAAACGCAGACCCTACGCCTAACTTTTGGGATATGATGAACAATACGACAATGGACTATAAAATATGGGAATTATCTCATTAAGAATAATTGTTAACGAAAAACAGATTTATTGAAGAGGGAGGAAAGTGTGAACTGTAAAACAATGGCCAAGAAAAAATTCCTTAGGGAGTTAAGGGGGTGGATGAAACGGAATTAATGGTGGACTGGCAACCTACTGTTTGTAATCGCAGACGTCCGGGAAGCAAGTTATGCTAGTGTTGGATGCTTTTAAAGGTCACCTAATATCTGATGTAAAGAGTAAAATAGCTGCATTCAAGACGGACCTAGGCCGTATGATTTCAATACGGCAAATACTTGATGTCGTTGTAAACAAGCCATTTATATACCGCCTCCTGAAGTAGCGTCCTCAGTGGGTTTTAGAGAAGAATCACGTATTCATTTCATCTGGAAATATCAAAGAGCCATTAGTCAGTCTAATCTGCGAGTAGATTCTCTCTTCCTGGAGCACAGTATCACCAACTCTGCTTCCCAAGTGCCCTCTATGAATAGTGAGGATAACGTACTTTGGGAGAAGAGTGAGGAAAATACGGACAGTAACGAAACAAATACCGGAAGCGAAGTTAACAGTTACATCAGTGAAAACTGTAATTAGAAGGGTGGTATTTCTCTACAATATATCTACACACAACATTTGAAAAATTGTGATTAGGAGTAAACGTACTGTAAAAAAAAAAAAGGTTCAAATGGCTCTGAGCACTATGGGACTCAACTGCTGTGGTCATCAGTCCCCTAGAACTTATAACTACTTAAACCTAACTAACCTAAGGACATCACACACATCCATGCCCGAGGCAGGATTCGAACCTGCGACCGTAGCAGTCGCACGGTTCCGGACTGCGCGCCTAGAACCGCGAGACCACCGCGGCCGGCTAAACGTACTGTAAAAACTTTTTGTTAGTCTGATATATATTTTCTCCACTGAATTTGTCTCCGGTTTTGTCTCAAAATTAAGGATGCGGCTTGCACTCGGGTGCAGCTTATGCTCGGAACAATATAGTATATGATAGAATGATCATACTAGGACGTAAATCGTGAGCTTCTAAAAAGTATAACGAGCGAAAAGGACATCATTGAACAAGTACAGACGCGTTGCTTGATCGACCGACTATTGCGCCACCGAAATGCTTGAGAGGTTCCAGCTGGTTGACATTAAGACACGTCCTGTTCTCAGAATGTGTGGTCCGATCTCGATACGTAGTGATGAGGCCACTACGTCACGATCGGCAAAATGTCGACGTCGAAGCAAACCTGTCTTTCTTTATCGCCCCCGTATACGATGTATAACTCATTCAAAACGCTCCCGCTCCAAAAGTGACTGAGCAGCTGACGCAAGACGAGTGCTTGTGAAATTCGGCGAAAGCCCACGCGTTAGTCATACGTGCCGCCAACAGGTGGACGCAGTGGCGAGTTCCAAAGACTGCTCTACGTCTCCCCAACAAAGATGCCAGAACAAAAGAGTGTGCCATTAACTGCAAGTCGGCCCACAACAATGGTCATCAATTATTGAAACGGGCACTGACGTTCCACTCACAGTCTACACGCAACATTCGCTCATTTACGACTCCCAAATAACTGGTTTTCTTGACTTGTACCATAACCACAAAAAATACAGCCTCGTAAACCAGTTCTTCGCACGACAGCCACACATTTTACGCACCGGCAGAACAGCTTGTAAATCTTCGAATACTTCATTCATATAACACGTCGTTCCTTACGTAAAAGTATGTATCTTCGGTTGGAAATAGGTCAGTGTTGCATCAAATCTCTTTTGTCCATTATAAAGTGAAGAGAATTAGGACAAGCATTCTCTTAACCGTTGTTCACGATCTCAAGTGGCTTGTTTCCTGCGAGTGACGTGACAGTCTGCCATAAACATGCTTAACATCACGAGAAATTAAATAAATTACTCTTGAGTAATTATGCATATATTTTCTTCATGTGCAAGCGCCCCTTTAACCTCTTTGTTAGAGGAGGACTCGCACACAGTCCGTCCAAAAAGTTGAGAGACTGATTTTATTCCTGGCTTATAAGCGACGTCAGCGCAGTAACTACAGTGGCAGCCTGAACTAACGACTGTAAACGACAGCTGTACTTTCAACCAGTCACATGTGAACGGGCAATGTTCAGTAGTGGACGTGAGGCCATCGTGTGCCAACGTTGTTTTGTCACAAATCGCAGTGAAGCAAGGAACTGAACATCTCTAAATCAAGTGTTCCAGACGTTTCTCAGACTATTCTGGAAAAGAGAGAAGCGTGCGCCCTTCACAACTTGACTTCGAAACAAAATCAACGATGCGTTGGAAGCCTCCCACGACTTGATTGGAATGTAAAATTCGTCGCGACGAAGAGACTTGGTGTTGTCAATATGAACCTGCCGCAAAACGACAAAGTGTAGAAATTCACACGAAGGGTCGACGCAGTGAAGACATAACCGACATTCAAACCATTGTGATGTGTGAGTACAATAACTTCCCAAAGACAGACTTTCCTGACAGTTTCGCCCATTGTGCGTTGTACTCAAGTGGGGGGAGGGAGGTACCATGTAGAACACCTAAAGCGTTAAAACCCATGAACCTTGCCTAGATGGGGTGGCTTGCGTGCCTTATCGATACAGATATCCGTACAATAGCTGCAACTACAGTGGGAGGATATCTATGGAGAGACCAGACTAACTCATGGTCCCTGAAGAGAAGCAGAAGAATTTCAGTAGTTGCAGTCTGCATGACTGATCGGACCTTGTAACATGACCATGCTGTGATGGTATTGCGAACGGCCGTAAACAGCCGTGACTGCTTTTTTACCGACGGCATACAGTGTAAGTAGGCTGTTTATGTTTTCTTATTGGTAACGCCACGTAGCGCTCTATATGAAAATCACTGGCTGTGCTGTGTGCAGTCTGTGGCTAGTTTGCATTGTTGTCTGCATTGTAGTGTTGCGCAGCGGCAGCTGGATGTGAACAGCGCGTAGCGTTGCGCAGTTGGAGGTGAGCCGCCAGCAGTGGTGGATGTAGGGAGAGAGATGGCGGAGTTTTGTAATTTGTCATGAACTGCTACATATATTATGACTATTAAGGTAAATACATTGTTTGTTCTCTATTAATATCTTTCATTTGCTAACTATCCCTATCACTAGTTAGTGCCTTCCGTAGTTTGAATCTTTTATTTAGCTGGCAGTAGTGGCGCTCGCTGTATTGCAGTAGTTCGAGTAATGAAGATTTTTGTGAGGTAAGTGATTTCTGAAAGGTATAGTTTAATGTTAGTCAGGGCCATTCTTTTGTAGGGATTTTTGAAAGTCAGATTGCGTTGCGCTAAAAATATTGTATGTCAGTTTAAGCACAGTCATGTATAAATTGTTCAAAGGGGACGTTTCAACAGCTCTGTTGTATGGCTTAATGATAGTGGCATCCTCTTGGGTAAAATATTCAGTAGGAAAAATAGTCTCCCATTCGTTCCTCCAGGTGGGGACTGTGCAGGAGGTTGTCACCATCAGGAAAAACAATACTGATATTCTAGAGGTCTGAGTGTGGAATGTTAGATCACTTAAGAGGGTCGGTAGATTAGAAAATTTAAAAAGGGAAATCGATAGGTTGACGTTAGGTATGGTGAGAATTAGTTAAGTGGGGTCGCAGGAAGAAAAGGACTTTGTTTCAGGTCAGTAAGGGGTTATCAACACAAAATCAGATAGAGGTAATGCAGGAGTAGGCCTAATAACGAATAGGAAAAGAGGAATGCGGGTAAGTTCAAATGGTTCAAATGGCTCTGAGCACTATGGGACTTAACTTCTGAGGTCATCAGTCCCCTAGAACTTAGAACTACTTAAACCTAACTAACCTAAGGACATCACACACACCCATGCCCGAGGCAGGATTCGAACCTGCGACTGTAGCGGTCGCGCGGCTCGTGGGTAAGTTACTTATAAGCACAGTAAATGGATTATCGTAACCAAGACAGACACGAAGCCAACACCCACAACAGAAGTACAATTTATATGTCATCTAGCTCCGTGGGCGATGAAGACATCAAAAAAACGTATGATGAAATGACGAAAATTATTCAGATAGTTGAAGGAGAGGAAAATTTAATTGTGTTGGCTGATTAGAATGTGGTAGTAGGAAAAGGAAGAGAAGGAATTGGAGAATCGTATCTTAATGAATCTTAGATAGTTTTCTGTAGAAACACTGTAAGCTTATCATGACACTCGTATAACTTACGCAACACAGTCACGAATCGCTGATTCCCCTTTATTATTCACACACAGTTTTTGAGAGACATATGCAGTGCTGGTGCATATCTTGAAACCCTTTCTCTGGTTTCTTACGATCAGCTAAGATGGCCATAAAAAACCACATTGTGTAAATTTATGTTGACATCTTACTTAACTAACATCACACTTACAATGATTGTACTACTTAATCATTTCCTCGGGCCAGATTTACTTGTTCCCGTTGAGATTCCAGGAGCCTGTTGTTCTGGGGACAACCTGAAAAAAAATCCAAAATTTCAAGGTTCAAAATGGATCAAATGGCTCTGAGCACTATGGGACTCAACTGCTGAGGTCATTAGTCACTTAGAACTAGTTAAACCTAACTAACCTAAGGACATCACACACATCCATGCCCGAGGCAGGATTCGAACCTGCGACTGTAGCGGTCGCGCGGCTCGTGGGTAAGTTACTTATAAGCACAGTAAATGGATTATCGTAACCAAGACAGACACGAAGCCAACACCCACAACAGAAGTACAATTTATATGTCATCTAGCTCCGTGGGCGATGAAGACATCAAAAAAACGTATGATGAAATGACGAAAATTATTCAGATAGTTGAAGGAGAGGAAAATTTAATTGTGTTGGCTGATTAGAATTTGGTAGTAGGAAAAGGAAGAGAAGGAATTGGAGAATCGTATCTTAATGAATCTTAGATAGTTTTCTGTAGAAACACTGTAAGCTTATCATGACACTCGTATAACTTACGCAACACAGTCACGAATCGCTGATTCCCCTTTATTATTCACACACAGTTTTTGAGAGACATATGCAGTGCTGGTGCATATCTTGAAACCCTTTCTCTGGTTTCTTACGATCAGCTAAGATGGCCATAAAAAACCACATTGTGTAAATTTATGTTGACATCTTACTTAACTAACATCACACTTACAATGATTGTACTACTTAATCATTTCCTCGGGCCAGATTTACTTGTTCCCGTTGAGATTCCAGGAGCCTGTTGTTCTGGGGACAACCTGAAAAAAAATCCAAAATTTCAAGGTTCAAAATGGATCAAATGGCTCTGAGCACTATGGGACTCAACTGCTGAGGTCATTAGTCACTTAGAACTAGTTAAACCTAACTAACCTAAGGACATCACAAACATCCATGCCCGAGGCAGGATTCGAACCTGCGACCGTAGCGGTCTTGCGGTTCCAGACTGCAGCGCCTTTAACCGCACGGCCACTTCGGCCGGCCAAAATTTCAACGCTTTAGGACCTCCCCATGCTAGTGCAGGAAGAGCTACAGACCACTTAACCGTCAAGAAAACTTGGACACTCCAGTCGACAGCACTACAATGGACAAAGCCCCTCTTGCACTATCTGATCGTATTGACCATTTCCGCAAAGCTCTCGTGCATATTACACGACTCAGTGATGAAAGTCGGAACGCGCCTGTTTTTGTTGAACTTTCTCTCTCTCTTGTGTTACCCAACCTGGTAAGTGTCCCATACTAATACGCAATATTCAAGAACCGCTCGAACAAGTTTTCACTTTTTTCGTAGACGATTTACTTTTCATTAAGAACTATCAATCAATCTGAGCCTGCTTTTCTTATAATTAGTTTTATGTGGTCTTGCCACCTTAGTTCACTGCGACGGTTACCCTAGATATTTTACCTCTGTTATTGTTTCCAATGATTCACCAACAGCGCAATCGGACAGCAATTGTTCTCTTCGTTATGCGCAAAACGTTATATAAATTAACGTTCAGGACCAATCGCAAGTCTCCACAACATTATTAGAAGCTCTGTACGTCTTCATGCATTCTGCTATAGTCTTCAGACTTATGATTGTGTCGAGCAGAATTTTTTTTTTTTTAAACTGTTTCAGTCCTACTAGTATGGGGTAAATTACTGCTGTTAACACAAAGATCTCTGGGTAAAGTCTGAATCGACCACCCCATGTGCCTTTTCAGGCCTTCAGTGGGGATGACACCACGGCGTGAGGCTGATTGGACGGAGAACGAGACTTGTAAACAGAGAACGAAATTTGTACCAGTTACGTCGGTGCAGTAAGTTAAATTTCTAACACGGTGTTAACGAAGGGAAACTGTGTTAACAAAGGGAGTCATTAGTGCAAAGGGTGCAAATCAGAGAGATGTTTTGATTAGTAACGGATCGTCGATTAGAATGGCTAACTTCCTGTCTATGAACATTTTAGTTTCTCCTCTGTTAAGTGGATATACAGCAGCGTGCAGTGTTTCATAAACATAACTAGCGTTGAAGTAGCAACTTGTCTATATGAGCTATAGTACATCCCTTTCCTAGCAATACCGTCACCGGCATCAAAGTCACCGCAAAATGACAACCATGGTCTAAGGCGCTGCAGTCATGAACTGTGCGGCTGGTCCCGGCGGAGGTTCGAGTCCTCCCTCGGGCATGGGTGTGTGTGTTTGTCCTTAGGATAATTTAGGTTAAGTAGTGTGTAAGCTTAGAGACTGATGACCTTAGCAGTTAAGTCACACAATATTTCACACACATTTGAACTTCTTTTTTTTCTGAGCTTAGTGGCGTGATGTTTGCTGCCTGAGTGAGAGCTGCCGCAACGATAGTATTTGTATTTGTATTTTATTCGTGTCATAACATACATTTCTGCAAATCATATTGTACAGGAGACACGTCAGTCTTTGGCTTGTGATACACATAGTTAGAGAATTTTCTAACACTAATTTTACCAGCTCAGATTTAAGTCGAACATAATATTACTATAAATTTGTTTTTTTTTCTCATGATCTACCTGTACTTAGTGTCTAAATTTTCCGGTTTGAATTTTATACATACAATATTATACACAACGCTATGATATTACCGATAGACTGTTGAAATGATCATCTCATCGCACATATATTCCTCAATTGTGTAGTAGCATTTTTCCACCGGGAGATCATATAGTTTAAGCTTCAGTGAGCCTATCTCCATGCTCAGTACATCTCTAACCTTGAGTTTATTCTAGAATTTCATTGCCTTCCGTGGTGGCCGTGCGGTTCTAGGCGCTTCAGTCCGGAACCGCGAGACTGCTACGGTCGCAGGTTCGAATCCTGCCTCGGGCATGGATGTGTGCGATGTCCTTAGATTAGTTAGGTTTAAGTAGTTCTAAGTTCTAGGGGACTTATGACCTCAGATGTTAAGTCCCATAGTGCTCAGAGCCATTTGAACCATTTGAAGAATTTCATTCCCATGTACTTGGGTGTCTGTTGGTAGAATTGTTAGTGCCGCGTCGAACGGCCTCTATTTGTGAGGGTATTTGTACAGCCAAACATAGTCAATAGGCAGGGTTCAAAACATTATGACCACCTGTTTAATAGCGCGAGTGTTGTTCCACTTTTCATACACAGTACAACAGAGATTCTGCTTAGCACGGATTCTACAAGTCACTGACAGTATTCTAGAAGTATGTGGCACCAGATGTCTAGAAACACATCAAACAGTTCTCGCAAATTACGGGACGATAGTATCTGCGCCCGGAATATGTTCCAGTGGGTACAAATCAGGCACATTTGCTGGTCGAAACATCAATGTGAGTTCACTATACTGCCCATCAAACCACTGCAGCGCGATTCTGACCGTGCAAGGTGGACAGTTATCCTGCTGGCAAATTTCATAGCCGTAGGGGGAGACTTCAAGCATGAAGCCATGCAGGTGATGCGCATAATGTTCACGTAATTCACTGCTGTCACGATGCCTTCGATTACCACCACAGATCCTATAATGTCGTGTGACTAGTGCCTCCCGCCGGGTAGACCGTTCGCCAGGTGCAAGTCTTTCGATTTGACGCCACTTCGGCGACTTGCGAGTCGATGGGGATGAAATGATGGAGATTAGGACAACACAACACCCAGTCCCTGAGCGGAGAAAATCTCCGACCCAGCCGGGAATCGAACCCGGGCCCTCAGGATTGACATTCTGTCGCGCTGACCATTCAGCTACTGGGGACGGACACTACAGATCCTATGGAAGTCCAACTCAGTATACCCCATAGAATAACTCTTCCCTCGCCGGCTTGCACCTGGGGCGCGGTGCATGTTTCGTGCAGCCATTTCGCCTGGCTGACGGCGTGTAAGAACCCATTCATCGACTTGGTGTAGCAACAAATGCGATTCATTCGACAGGCCACACGTTTCTATAGATCCAAGGTGAAAACTCAGTAGTGCTGTGCCCACTGCAATCGTAACTGATGATGTCGTTGGGTCAACACAGGAACACGCAGGAGTCGCGTGATGTGGAGCACCAACAGAACAGTGACCTTCGAACGGTATACTCTGAAAACCTTGTGCGTGCATTAGCATTGTATCCTATCGTCAGATCTGCCTGTCCTGGATCATACAGTGGATGATCCTCCGACGTCTATGTTTGTGATGAGACGTGACCGTCATATACCGTACGGCCTACTCATTATTTCAGCATCCTTCAACCACTTTCCATACGTGCTCACGACAGTAGTACGCCAACAGGCGACCAGCTTCACCGTTTCAGAGATTCTCGTTACCAGCCACAGCGCCACAACAATGTGTCCTTGTCAAAACCACTTATATCAATGGATTTCGGCATTTGTGGCCCGTATCTTCGCCATAATGACCGCCCATTCGTCTCTCTTCCGCTTACATTCGTTCGTTACTGCGTCAAGTGGCAGCCACACCACCAGGAGCCATTCACCCTCGCAGTGAACAGTGGTCATGATATTTTGGCTCATCAGTGTACACGTAAGAGTCGTCAGGCGTTTCAGCAGGTATTTGCAATTTCTTTTTTGCAATGTGTTACAGGATTCAGCCTAAACAAATACTGCTCATCACGTCTGTTCATGCGAATCCCAGTGTCGTCGGGAAGCGTCTGTTTGTTTCCCATTGCAAACAAAATGATTTTTACTTAAGAATCATATACAACCGTTCGCTCGACGAAAGATCGGTACCCAAAGACTGGAAAGTTGCACAGGTCATACCAATATTCAAGAAAGGTAGTATGAGTAATCCTCTAAATTACAGACCCATATCGTTAACGTCGATATGCAGCAGGATTTTGGAACATATATCGTATTCGAACATTATGAATTACCTCAAAGAAAAGTATGAATGTAGGGAAATCAGTAAAGATAAAGAAAGTGTTGTTGTTAGGTAGTTCCCATGGAAGTGGTGTTGACCAACTTTTGCAGGATGAACTAGGATCACAATACCAGGTCACCAATTTTTTTTAAACCTGATGCTGGTCTGGAGCAGGTGACAGAGGATTTAGGATCGCTTTGCAAAGATTTCACTAAGGAAGGCACCGTGGTTATAGTGGGTGGGGCAGGTAACAGTATCCACAGAGATCCTGGGTGCAATATAGAGTGTGACCTGGCAAAGATTGCATCAGCATCGAAGCATAGTAATGTTGAGTTTGTATCTGTTCTTGGGCGCCATGACCGACCTCATTTGAACTCTTCTGTCAAGAGAGTTAATTTGGAGCTGGAACGGCTGCTAATGTCGGGTGCAGCGTCACACATTGGTGTGGTTCCTGTTGATTTTCTCAATAGGTGGGATCATACTGGGCATGGCCTTCACCTCAACAGGAAGGGGAAGGCTAAATTGGCTGAGAAAATAACAGGAAAGTTAAAGGGGGGAGGCACTGTCATGAGTGGTAAAATACCAGTGGTAATAGGGTTCAGAAAAGACCATTTTTTTAGGGTAGGGAGGACAGAAAGAAACCACGTTTTAAGAGAGGTTAGGATTGAGACAAACCTTCAATTTGAGAAAGAAAACAAAAAAACATAATTCTAGCTTATTACATCAGCATAAACAGCTATCAGTTAAGAATTTTCAACAATTTGCAGAAATTTCAACTCTATCCAATTTCAACACAGTCAATGTGAAATGTCAGCTATCTTTATAGCATCAAAATATTCGAGGACTGAGAAATAAAATTAATGAATTAACTATTTGCATATATGAATTAGAGTCTTCAAATCCAGCTGACATAATCTGCCTCTCTGCATATCATATGACTACTGGTGTAGAACTTTTAAGTGTTACAGGGTTTAGCTCGGCATCTCACTTTTGTAGATCAGAAATGAAGAAAGGAGGAGTTGCCACATTCATCAGGAACTGTCATAAATTTAGGAAAATAGACATTCATAAATGTTGCCTCGAACAGCATATGGAAGCATGTGCAACAGAAGTAGAATTCCACAAAAAATTCTTCATAATATTAAGTGTATGTCGAGCACCTGCAGGTAACTTTAATCTGTTCGTAAATCACCTTGAAGCTGTACTGGCCCATTTAACAACCAAAAACAAAGAAATAGTGGTTGCTGGTGATTTCAATGTAGATTTCCTTAAGGACTCTCCCAATAAGAACTTATTTGAGTTAGTAACACTATCATTCAACTTAATTCCCACTGTAAATTTCCCCACTAGGGTAGCCAATTTCTCACAAACAGCCGGAAATAATATCTTTATAGAGAAGTCCAATGAATAAAATTATATTACAAAACCAATAGTCAATGGCCTCTCAGACCATGACATGCAGTTCCTTCTGTTAAATGTTAATACTGAACAGGACATAAAATCTGTTAAATCTGAGCTCAAGAGGGTAATCAATAAGCCAAAAATTGATTATTTTTTAACACTCCTCAGAGACAGTCACTGGACTGATGTTTACAGTGCTCATGGCATGAGTGAAAAATATAACACTTTTGCTAATAAAGTGTGGTTCATGGTGTGGGTTCCTGGTATCATCTCCTAGTTCATGAACCACGGGCAACGTATGAGTGACCAAGTAAGTGGTCCTGACAGTCGGGATAACAGTTACTTTGGGATAAGGCTGGGCATCTCGGACATATTCCGAGTCGTGGCGATTTTGTGCTCAGACGGCAAAGACTACCAAATCCACCGGTTAGTCCCTCAACCGTTAGGGGTAAAACTCAATGGGACCCGGGGCGAGTAAAGCTAGCAACCTGCTTCCCTGGTACTATAAATATGATGCTGGCAACAATCAGAGCAAAATGCCTCGGACCTATGGAGGTGACGGAGTCACACCTCTGATTGACAAACCAGGGACTCCTAAGATACGACTCGGCAAACGAAAGGTAACGAGATGTGGAGCTATTAATATCAATGGGGGCTACTCTGGGAAGAAGGTAGGGCTGGCAGAGGCTGCAAGTAAGATGGGGTTCGACGTTTTAGCTGTTAGTGACATTCGGGTAGGGGGTGAGAAAGAAGAGGAAGTGGGAGAATACAAGGTCTTCCTGTCAGGAGTCAAAGCAGGAATAGCGCAATGGGGTGTAGGGCTTTTCATCAGGAAAGAAATGGAACCCAGCGTAGTTGCAATAAGGTATGTAAACGAACGACTGATGTGGATAGATTTGACAGTGTCTAGCAAGATTGTGCCAGTATATTCGCATTGTGAAGGGACAGATCAAGATAAGATGGATAGTTTTTATGACGCACTCAGTGATCTGGTTGTTAGAGTAAAGGACAAGGACAGTGTTCTGCTCATGGGTGATTTTAATGCCAGGATTGGAAATCGAACAGAAAGGTATGAAAAGGTTATGGGTAAATTTGGAGAGAATATGGAGGCCAACAGGAACGGGAAACAACTCTTGGATTTCTGTACCAGTATGGGCTTAGTAATCACAAACTCCTTTTTAAACATAAGAACATTCACCGGTATACTTGGGAGGGCAGGGGAACCAGATCTGTCATTGACTATATAATAACAGATCAGGAATTCAGGAAGGCTGTGAGGGACACACGTGTATTCAGGGGACTCTTTGATGACACTGATCACTATTTAATCTGCAGTGAAATTGGTATTGTGAGGCCGAATGTGCAGGAGGTCAGGTCCATGTGTAGGTGGAGAAACTTCAGGATAAGGAAATCAGACACAAGTACATAACAGTGATCTCAGAAAGGTACCAGTTAGTTGAATGTAGTCAATTGCAGTCACTGGAAAAGGAATGGACGAGGTACAGGGACACAGTACTAGAAGTGGCCAAAGAATGTCTTGGAATAGTAGTGTGTAAAGGTAGGATGAAGCAAACAGCTTGGTGGAATGACACAGTCAAGGCAGCCTGTAAAAGGAAAAAGAAGGCGTATCAAAAATGGCTATATACTAGAACTCAGGTAGACAGAGAAAGTGCTGGTGAAGAAAGAACAAAGCCAAACAGATAATTACAGCATCCAAGAAGAAATCTTGCGAAGACTTTGGAAACAGGTTGGAGACCTTGGGTCAAGCTGCTGGAAAACCATTCTGGAGTGTAATTAGCAGTCTTCGAAAGGGAGGTAAGAAGGAAATGACAAGTATTTTGGACAGGTCAGGAAAACTGCTGGTGAATTCTGTTGATGCCTTGGGCAGATGGAGGGAATATTTTGAAGCGTTGCTCAATGAAGGTGAAAATACGATGAGTAATGTTTCAGATTTCGATGTACAATGGGACAGGCATGATGATGGAAATAGGATCACATTTGAGGAAGTGGAGAAAATGGTCAATAGATTGCAGTGCAATAAAGCGGCTGGGGTGGATGAAATTCAGTCGAAACCCATCAAATACAGTGGAATGTCAGGTCTTAAATGGCTACACAGGATAATTGAAATGGCCTGGGAGTCGGGACAGGTTCCATCAGACTGGACGAAAGCAGTAATCACATCAATCTTTAAACATGGAAACAGAAAAGGTTGTAACAACTACAGAGGTATCCCTTTGATCAGCGTTGTGGGTAAAATCTTCTCAGTATTGTTGAAAGGAAAGTGCGAGTGTTAGTTGAGGACCAATTGGATGAAAATCAGTGTGGGTTTAGGCCTCTTAGAGGTTGTCAGGACCAGATCTTTAGCTTACTGCAAATAATGGAGAAGTGTTACGAGTGGAACAGGGAACTGTATCTATGTCTTATAGATCTAGAAAAGGCATATGACCGGGCTCCTAGGAGGAAGTTATTGTTTGTTCTACGTGATTATGAAATAGCAGGCAAATCTTTGCAAGCAATTAAAGGTCTTTACGTAGACAGTCAGGCAGCAGTTACAGTTGACGGTAAATTGACTTCATGGTTCAGAGTAGTTTCAGGGGTAAGACAAGGCTGCAACCTGTCTCCACTGTTGTTCATGTTATTTATGGATCATATGTTGAAAACAATAGACTGGCTGGGTGAGATTAAGATAGGTGAACACAAAATAAGGAGTCTCGCATATGCGGATGACTTAGTTGTGATGGCAGATTCTATTGAAAGTTTGCAAAGTAATATCTCAGAGCTAGATCAGAAATGTAAGCACTATAGTATGAAGATTAGCATCTCCAGAACAAAAGTAATGTCAGTGGGAAAGAGATATAAATGGATTGAGTGCCAAATAGGAGGAAAAAAGTTGGAACAGGTGGACAGTTTTAAGTACTTAGGATGCATACTCTCACAGGATGGCAACATAATGAAAGAACTGGAAGCGAGGTGTAGCAAAGCTAATGCGGTGAGCGCTCAGCTACGATCTACTCTCTTCTACAAGAAGGAAGTCACTACCAATACTAAGTTATCTGTGCACCATTCAGTCTTTCGACCAACTTTGTTGTATGGGAGCGAAAGCTGGGTGGATTCAGGTTACTTTATCAATAAGGTTGAGGTTACGGATATGAAAGTAGCTAGGATGATTGCAGGTACTAGTAGATGGGAACAATGGCAGGAGGGTGTGCACAATGAGGAAATCAAAGAAAAACTGGGAATGAACTCTATAGATGCAGCAGTCAGGGCAAACAGGCATAGATGGTGGGGTCATGTTACATGCATGGGAGAAGCAAGGTTACCCAAGAGACTCATGGGTTCAGCAGTAGAGGGTAGGAGGAGTCGGGGTAGACCAAGGAGAAGGTACCTGGATTCGGTTAAGAATGATTTTGAAGTAATATGCTTAACATCAGAGGAGGCACCAATGTTAGAACTGAATAGGGGATCATGGAGGAATTTTATAAGGGGAACTATGCTCCAGACTGAACGCTGAAAGGCATAATCAGTCTTAAATGATGATGATGATGATGATGATGATGATGATGCTTACCTTATTTGAACACTGTTTTCCCCAAAAAATAACCAAGGATAGAGCAAAGTCTACAAAGAAGCCATGGATTACTCAAGGAATAGGGGTATTTTGTAAAACAAAAAGAAAACTGTATCTGTCAATCCGAAACAGTTCTGATGTTGATGCTACAGCACATTACAAGAAATTCTGCAAAATATTAAAGACTGTGATATGGACATCAAAGCAAATATATTACAAGGAAAAGATAGTCATATCCGATAACAAAATAAAGACACTATGGGGTATAGTGAAGGAGGAGACCAGTAGACCAGACATGAAGAGGAACAAATAGCATTAAGAGTAAATGATACATTGGTGACAGATGTGTATTGTGTTGCAGAACTTTTTAATAAATATTTTATAACTGTTACTGAAAAGATGGAGTTGTCAGGTCCGGTAGATGTGCTATGGAATACCTGAGACTAGACATTTCAAGCAACTTCCATAATATGAATTTGACCCTCACTGCCCCAGCAGAAATAATGTCTATCATAAAATCTTTAAAATCAAAAACATCTAGTGGATATGATGAAATATCAACAAAGTTAATTAAAGAATGTTATTCTGAGCTAAGTAACATATTAAGCTATCTGTGTAACCAGTTGTTTATCAGTGGAATATTTTCTGAATGGTTGAAATATGCTGAAGTTAAGCCACTGTTTAAGAAAAAAGATAAAGAAATAGCATCAAATTTCCATCCAATTTCACTGTTGCCAGCATTCTCAAAAATTTTAGAATAAGTAATGTACAATCGGCTTTACAACCATCTTATCTCAAATAACATACTGTAAAAGTCACAGTTTGGATTTCTAAAGGGTTCTGATATTGAGAAGGCTATCTACACTTACAGTGAAAATGTGCTTAATTCATTAGACAAAAAATTGCAGCAACTGGTATATTTTGTGATCTGTCAAAAGCATTTGGCTGTGTCAATCACAATATCCTTTTAAATAAAATAGAATATTATAGTGTAACAGGAAATGTTGCAAAATGGTTCAAATTTTATATCTCTGGCAGGAAACAAAGGGTGTTATTAGGAAAGAGACATGTATGAAGCTATCAGGCATCATCCAACTGGGAACTAATTACATGTGGGGTCCCACAAGGTTCCATTTTGTGGTCTTTACTTTTTCTTGTGTATATCAATGACCTTTCATCAGTAACATTACCAGATGCCAAGTTTGTTTTGTTTGCTGGTGATACAAACATTGCAATAAATAGCAAATCAAGTGTAATCTTAGACAGATTAGCTAATAAAATACTTGTGGACATTAATCACTGATTCCTAGCCAATTCTTTGTCACTAAACTTTGAAAAAACCCACTACATGCAGTTAAGAACTTGTAAGGGGTGTCCCACGAGTCTATGCCTAATATGCGATGACAAGCAGATAGAAGAAGTGGACAGTGTTAAATTCTTGGGTTTACGGCTTGATAATAAATTCAACTGGGAGGAACACACCACAGAACTGTTGAAGCGTCTTAACAAATCTCTATTTGCAATGCATATTGTGTCAGACATAGGGGATATGAAAATGAAAAAGCTGGCATACTATGCTTACTTTCATTCCATAATGTCACATGGGATTATTTTTTGGGTAAATTCGTCAAGCCAAGCTAAAGTTTCTGGGCACAAAGACATGCAGTAAGAGTTATACGTGATGTGAACTCAAGAACATCCTGCAGAAGCCTGTTAAGGGAACTAGGGATACTAACTACTGCTTCCCAATATATCACTTTTTTCAAACCAACAGCTATATTCATGGAATCAGTACTAGAAATAAGAATAATCTTCCCAAGGATTTAAAGTCACTTATCTTGTACAAAAAGATGTGCATTATTCAGGGACACACATTTTCAGTATCTTGCTAGCAGCCATAAAAAGCTTAATAACCACTGAAATTCAGTTTAAGACAAGTTTAAAGGATTTATTGGTGTCCAACTCCTTCTACTCCATTGATGAATTTCTCAGTAAAACCAATTGATTTGTATATATATATATATATATATATATATATATATATATATATATATATATATATATATATAAAACTTCTGCTCAGTTTCAGTGAAAACTTCTGCACCATTTCTGTGCAGTAATATGTTCATTGTAAATAACTATTACAATAGTTGTATTACACATTTATTACCTTATAACATAGCTTTTTATTTTAAATTCAGTGCATTAGTATTTGTAAAATGACTCTTTCATACAGTGTTCATTAAAAAAATGACGATCATTCCACTTAGGACTGGTGGAATGGTACATTAGCTTATTTGTTTTAGTTGTAAATATTTATCATGTACTGTTGTTTTTCTGACATGTTCTACATCCAGGGGGACATCCTCACTACGGATCAATTGGAATGAAAGTAAATCTAATCTACTCTAATCTAAAACGGTCTATTGACACATAGTCAACATGGGTTTAGAAAACATCGTTCCTGTGAAACACAACTAGCTCTTTATTCAGATGAAGTGTTGAGTGCTATTGACAAGAGATTTTAGATCGATTCTGTATTTCTGGATTTCCGGAAGGCTTTTGACATGGTACCACACACGCGGGTCGTAGTGAAATTGCGTGCTTATGGAATATCGTCTCAGTTATGTGACTAGATTTGTGATTTCCTGTCAGAGAGGCCACAGTTCGTAGTGTAAGTAGGCTGTTTATGTTTTCTCTATGTAAGTAGGCTGTTTATGTTTTCTTATTGGCAACGTTACGTAGCGCTCAATATGAAAATCACTGGCTGTGCTGTGTGCAGTCTGTGGCTAGTTTGCATTGTTGTCTGCCATTGTAGTGTTGGGCAGCGGCAGCTGGATGTGAACAGCGCGTAGCGTTGCGCAGTTGGAGGTGAGCCGCCAGCAGTGGTGGATGTGGGGAGAGAGATGGCGGAGTTTTGAAATTTGTCATGAACTGCTATATTTATATATGATGATATCAAGGTAAATACATTGTTCATTCTCTATTAATATCTTTCATTTGCTAACTATCCCTATCAGTAGTTAGTGCTTTCCATAGTTTGAATCTTTTATTTAGCTGGCAGTAGTGGCGCTCGCTGTATTGCAGTAGCTTGAGCAGCGAAGATTTTTGTGAGGTAAGTGATTTGTGAAAGGTATAGTTTAATGTTAGTCAGGGCCATTCTTTTGTAGGGAATTTTGAAAGTCAGATTGCGTTGCGCTAACAAAATATTGTGTGTCAGTTTAAGCACAGTCGTGTATAATTGTTCAAAGGGGACGTTTCATATGTCGACCCTTAGCCGAGGATACCTCACTGGAATCTTCTGATCTTTTGTTGTAGTTTGTTTAATTAGTGTAGATTTTGTTTATTGCTAGCGCGTAATTGTAGAGAAAATCTCCTTTGTAGTTGCAGTCTTTCATTGTTGTACAGTAAAACAGTTGTGGCATGCATGTAGATTTGCACCAAGTATTTCGCAGCTGCAATTAACTAGATATTATTTTCAGTGTTATGTTAATGTGTTCTCTTATTTTTGCTCTTCAAATTGTGTTTTTCTGTGTTGTCGTGTGAAATACTGTGACAATAATGGCGTGTGAGAAACGTAATACTAGGCTCCAAAGTAAACTGAGAAATGACAGTGAAAATGAAAGCAGTGTGTTAGCGCCACCGAGTAATGAATTAACTGATGTTCAAAGTAGTAATTTGGTAATTGTGCATGGGGAAATGGAGCGGGCGGCAAACAATGGCGTGGACAGTGAAACAATTAGTGAAGAGGGAAGCATTATCGATCGATCGGTCGGCAATAGCTCGCCTCAGGAAGCCGAAATGACACGACACGATCTCGCAAATACTGTAGATTCTGGTTTTGGATCCTCACCGTTTTCTCAAATAAGTCAAGACACATTTTCTGCTTGTCAAAATGTGAATGTTTCCGGTGTAAATTCACTGCCGAAAAGCACTGAGGAACATGTTTCAGACACCAATGCATTGTTATTACAATTAATACAACAAATGGGACAAACACAGCAAAAGCTTCAAAAGTTAGACACAATGGAACAAAATCAGAGACAAACACAGCAAAAGCTTCAAAAGTTAGACACAATGGAAAAAAATCTTAAAAAGTTAGACTCATTGGAGCAAACTCTTGAACGAACACGTGAGGTTTTAACTGCTGAGTTACATCACATTGAATCGAAATGTCAAAAAGTCTGTAATGACGTAAAAACACAAATTTGTGAGCATTTCCAACCTATTTTTTCGCGTCATGAAAATGCACTACAGAATCACGAAGCAGCCATAAAAGAACTGCAAACTATTGTTCATGAAAATCATGAGACCTTGCAAGCAAAATTTGACTCAGTTGCATCTACCGATACGGTTATGCAACTTGCAAAAACTCAGGAAAACTTAAAGGTCACAGTAGACACGATTTCAACACAAATGGACACTCTGAAACTTGGTTCAGAAAAACATACAGAGGAAATGATTTCACTATCGGATAAAGTAGCCGAACTTTCAGATCAGTTCACTAACTTATCTACAAAGGTAGATGATGATCTGAATGACACAACACCTGTAACCTTCATGGACACTGAAGAGTATGAACAAATTAGAAAATTCAAACAAAATCAAAATCAAATCAATACACAGTACAAAAGAGAAATCCGGGAAGTGCAAGATCAGTTGGCACAAGTAGTACAAGAATTACGTATTTCAGAGGACACTCGCGCCCCAATACGGGAAGAGGGACATACAAATACGGAACAGACACAAAATAACAACACAGGGCACTTCGGAAATTGTGAAAGAAGTTGGCAAGGTACGGCGAATTTTGAGATGGAACCGCCGAAACGACGTAACAATGACCAACATGCGACTTGCCGACATGATGATTTTGACTATAAGCTGTTCATTACTACACGTAAATTCAAAACATTTAAGAATTCTGGCAAGGACATTCATCCACAAGCATGGCTCCATCAATTCTCTCATTGTTTTCCTCCCAACTGGTCGTTAGAACACAGATTAGAATTCATGTGTGGCTATTTAGAGAATGAACGAGCTGTAAGAATGCGATCGGTCATTCACGATTGCCACAGTGAAGGAGAATTTTACCATGCCTTTCTCTCAGCATATTGGTCTCAAGCCACACAAGACCGAGTAAAACATGGTATCATAATGATGAAACATTTCGAACAATCTGAATTTTCCAGTCTTGTGAAATATTTTGAAGACATGTTGCATAAGAATCAGTATCTTTCAAACCCATTCAGCCCCTCAGAACTCATCCGCATTTGCTTACTCAAATTGCCTGAACATTTACGACATATTATTTTAGCAGGACGTTGTAAAGAAGACATTGAGGCTTTTCAGGGACTGTTACAAGAACTGGAAATTGACACAGACAGTCGCGGGATGCGAAAACAGGAAAACAATCACTACAGGTCACTTCCGTCACAATTCCGTGACGACAGAAACAATAACTGGACACGACAGGTCTATTCTTACAACGCAAATCGTGACCAAAATAGACACCACCCGTACGACAACCGTTGGCAGAGTAGTAATAATTACAGGGAAAGATCACCTCTCCGCGGTAATGACTATTACAGAGACAATCAGAGAAACAGACAATAAGGGAACCAAAATAATTATTATTACGGGAGACAGAATAACTTTAGATGCAACAGTTCAGCGCGCAGTTACGATTCAGGGAGAAATTCTCCACCACATGACCGACACGAAAGAAACTGTGTAAACTACCGACAAAACGACAGACCTGAATTCCATCAGAACTGGCGAGCTTTAAACAGAGCTGGGCCCTCTCGGCAAGGCGAATTTGTTGAAGTTAGGCCTCCTAATCCCAGTAACGACGCGCGGCAACAAAGAGACAGACAATGACTCGCACCGCAGGCACCCACGTGCGCCAGGTGGCTCAGAGAAAAATAACATAGACGCTAACCTTGAGAAAAATTCCAGTATTCTTTACCAACGTATACCGCATGACAATTGCATTCAAGTTCAAACTCTGAGTACTATGAAGAGTAAAGGATTGCACCACACTTCACATGTAAAACCGCTTACTGAGAGATAATCTGCTTGTCTTTGCCATAAAACTCTTAACTTCACATTTCTAGTATGCATTGTCAGACTTAGAAACTGTTAACATGTAACAATGTTTGAAGTGAAATATCCAGTCTAGAACCTAGGGAACATTTTTAAACAGAAATTACAAATGCATTGTTATAGTGAACAGACGACACAGTGTTGTATTTGTACATTCTTGCTTGTTAGCTGCACGATTACGTAACGACTATAAGGCTCACATACTTAGAACATGTACCAGTACTGCTAATGAGATTTTAATGCAACATTTTGGTTTACTTGAAAATACATTCTGGGTTTAAAGTACTTTCTGTGAGATACCAGACGACACAGTGGTTAGTTTATGTGACAACTACACGGTTTTATTACGACGCTACTAATGAGTGAAAATTTACAATGTTGCTTTTGCAGTGTTTCTGTTTTATATCTGCACAGTTTTCTGAATTTTTCTGGAAAGAAAAACATGTTTTAGTAGTAACTTTTGTGGTATAGCAACAATGAGACAGCCTTTTTCGTGGCACAACAATACGTTACTGTACAGTACTTTCTTCATCACGCCAATAAGCATAATAACTATGATATCTATACGCAAAGCATTTCACTTTTGTTTATCATGAGGTAAGTACATTGACTTCTGCAGAACTTAGCTTTCGGAGGACAATAACTACGACACTTCCACAGAGATTATGTTACAAGACGCACAGTTTAGCGCTACAGTACACGTATTTGAGTGATCAATTTTATACTTAAAACATTTATTTTTAAAGATTTTTGAATTACAAAGAAAGTTTTCCGTGATATATTTCATTCCATTGGTGTAATCTGTAACACCTGAGGGTATAATTACATTAATCCTCAGGGGGGTACACGCCTACTTTGTGTACCATGTGTTTGGCAAGCACAAGGAACCCTAGCTAATATGGTATTTGCTTATACAACTTTACACATCGGTACCATATTTCTCTAACACACAAATTACACAGCTATCTGATCATTTAACTGAGAGAGACAAACATTTATTTTACTATATCAGTGACAGATGTTTACGTAATTACACAGTTGGATAACTTCACACTTATGAAACTGTATTTTGTCTGTACTTTGTAAACTGTTCATATTTTTTCGGAATCATTGTGATACTATGAGAGCTTTGAATGATGTATTTGGTAAGGGAGCATGATTTTAAAGTACGTTTGAGGTAGATGACACTATTGAAATGAGCAGAGAATTTTTTTTAGGTTTTGAAATTATTGGAGGAAGCTACGACGATTTTTGAGATTTGACTGAGGTGTTATAATGTTATTTTTATGACGACGATGTGTATTATGCTGCTGAGGTATGTTTATGATTAATAGGCTGAGGCTATATGAGTTATTTGATTATGCTTCATATTTATAATGACGAAATATTGACGAGTGTCGATGGATACGTATATGTGTAATAAGGTAAGGAGTAATGAATAGTGGGTAGGGACTCTGGTTTGTGAAAAAGGTTGTTGTAAACCAAGATTCGTACTTTAAGAGTTATGAAATGTGCGTAAATTCGTGACTGTATCACAATGCTGACGAATATTTTATTTGGACACTTATATTTATAGGATTTTCTTTCTACAGATTTGCAACGCTAATTCTTGACCTGTGAAATATTTTTATGTGAGACTGTCACTGTAGGGGAAACTGCTGTCGTAAATATTTCCGTAAGAAAGTTAAGTGACCACCTGCACGTAATGCGTCGTGGGCACCCAGCTGTGTCGGATGCCTGGAGAGAGGGCCATTGGCGCGTGCCTTTCAGAGCACAGGAAGGGAAAAAAAAGGGAGGCCATTATCCTGGCCATTGTCATTCCTTTAGAGAAAGCATCGCAAATCCGACACGCTAATTACTTGGAAACATATCGTACTTTCTGATATTTACTGAAATGCCTAATGAAATGACAAGAAATAGTTTGTCTACACACCTGACTATGACTACTGTCTTTCTAGATGAGAGATTTTTTTACTACTTATGAAATGCCACATGACTATTGAACGATGTTCTTACGCTTTGCTTTGTACATAGTTGCTTATTTCATTTGATATCTAGTTTCTAGCTGCACTGCAGCATTGGTTAAAATAAAATTTTATAGATGTACTAATATAAATATTTTCTGTCTACAGATCGAGTATATAATAATTTTTTTCAAAAAAATGAGGGAGCACAAAGCGACATTTACCTTCACAGGAACTGCATTCATAATTTTCTTTTCAAGTACTTGGTAATTTCTTTTGTAGAATAAATTGTGATGCATCACTCTAGTGTTAAGATGTGACATAGGTATTAGACATGGCCATTTTTAGTGTAATATTTTTTTCTGCTTGAGCTATGTCATGTTTTGATATAAGTTATTACATTTGCTGCTGCTAGCTTTGCCAATCTGTATTTTTTGTCATTGCTGCTTGTGTTAATTGTTTTGTGCTGCTGCATTGCCTCGTCCCTTAGTTTAGCATCTGAGCTCAGTAGATTTAAGTTAGATTAAGAGGGGGTAGACTATATAAGAAACTAACTATGATGAATTGGAAGAAATGCATTGCGAAGCTATAAGAAAATGGTCTGGCCAAAAAAAAAAAAAAGGAATTTTGAAAGAGGATATGAACCAAAAAAGTAGGATTTAGGGCCCACAGGTTTAGGTAGGATTTTCTTGGAAATAAATGATGAAGTAAGATAATGGTAAATAAATAATGAGGTAAGAAATGTGTGAACATATAAATACAGAAAGCATGCTTGGATAGAATTTTTTTGGTGGAAACAAATGTTGAAATAAGAGGAAAGATATATCGATTGAAGTTTTGGGGTGGACTGCAGTACCAAATGTCACACTAAAAACAAACCCTGTCCTGTATTTTTGTGTTATTACACTCTGTGAATTTGTGTTTTTCCTGTCTTTATGTGTTTAGCGGATATGAGTTACATTGTATAATTTTTCTGATACTATGTTATTTACTTTGTAAAGATGTTAGACATTATTAATTCTGTTCTGTTTAATGCTCATGTGTGAAGTTGATGTTTCAAAAGTTATTGTGATCTTTTATGTATGTACTCATGTCATAATTCCACTGATGTATATGTTTATTTCTATTCTGTTGTAAAGCCGGTACTACAAATGTTATCTGTATTGTTATGTTTTAATGATGTATTTTGTACCTTTGTTATTGTATTCTTATGTTATAAAATTGTAATTGTCACCAGTTCATGATATTATTAACTTGTAAGTTACATTTCACTGCACACGTTTCTGTTGGTCATAGTATATGGACAATATGTGAGAAGTAGAGACTGATAGTGTTTGCACGTGTGTTAATAATTCAGCAAGGGACTGGATAACAGCATTGCTGGTTCTAAGGACATTTCAAACAAATTTTTTTTGAGTGGACAAGTGGTGGTTTATGGACTTGCTATATTCTCCGCAAGACTCTTCGATGGTGATTGTGCACCTGCACAGTCGCAACAGATGGCTGCTGGCCATCTCTATAAGGACTACAGTGGGTCTGCATCTTTGATGGCCCACCAATACCATTATCTCTACAAGGACTACAGTGGGTCTGCATCTTTGATGGCCCACCAATACCATTATCTCTACAAGGACTACAGTGGGTCTACATCTTTGATGATCCATCAATACCATTATTTCTACAAGGACTGCAGTGGGTCTGCACCTCTGGTGGCCCACCAATACCGTAATCTCTACCAGGACTACAGTGGGTCTGCTCTGTGATGACCTACCAATACTCTTCAAAACGTCGAATGACTCTGCTGTGGGTTTGCTCTGTTGTGGCCCATTACTTGTCTGCATGTCAAGAGCCAGCACTGTCTTTCCATTGGAAGGACAACACCACTTCTTCAAGACAGCATGGAAATCCACTACTTCTGTGTGCATTTTCTTTTACTGCTCAGACTTTGAGAAAAACTCTGCATTTTTGCTGTGATGAACAATCTGGACTGTCTTTATGGACTGTGAGAAATTTTTAGCTTTTGACCAACATTGTATCAATAAGTGTGTGCATTTGATTTCTTTGTTATTGTAATTATGAAAAATTTTATCAAATCATTATTTGTAAAATTTTTTGTGGGGAGCATGGGGGCTATGTAAGTAGGCTGTTTATGTTTTCTCTATGTAAGTAGGCTGTTTATGTTTTCTTATTGGCAACGTTACGTAGCGCTCAATATGAAAATCACTGGCTGTGCTGTGTGCAGTCTGTGGCTAGTTTGCATTGTTGTCTGCCATTGTAGTGTTGGGCAGCGGCAGCTGGATGTGAACAGCGCGTAGCGTTGCGCAGTTGGAAGTGAGCCGCCAGCAGTGGTGGATGTGGGGAGAGAGATGGCGGAGTTTTGAAATTTGTCATGAACTGCTATATTTATATATGATGATATCAAGGTAAATGCATTGTTCGTTCTCTATTAATATCTTTCATTTGCTAACTATCCCTATCAGTAGTTAGTGCTTTCCATAGTTTGAATCTTTTATTTAGCTGGCAGTAGTGGCGCTCGCTGTATTGCAGTAGCTTGAGCAGCGAAGATTTTTGTGAGGTAAGTGATTTGTGAAAGGTATAGTTTAATGTTAGTCAGGGCCATTCTTTTGTAGGGAATTTTGAAAGTCAGATTGCGTTGCGCTAACAAAATATTGTGTGTCAGTTTAAGCACAGTCGTGTATAATTGTTCAAAGGGGACGTTTCATAGTAGTAATTGACGGAAAGTCATCGAGTAAAACAGAGTAATTTCTGGCGTTCCCCTTTGCTGTTCCTTATCTATATAAACGATTTGGGAGACAATCTGAGCAGCCGTTTTCGGTTGTTTGCAGATGACGCTGTCGTTTATAGACTAATAAAGTCATCAGAAGATCAAAACAAACTGCGAAACGATTTAGAGAAGATATCTGAATGGTGCGAAAAGTGGCAGTTGACCGTAAATAACGAAAAGATACGAAATAACTCATCAAATGAGTGCTAAAAGAAACTCTTTAAAATTCGTTTACACGATAAATCAGTCTAATCTAAAAGCTGTAAATTAAATTAAATAGCTAGGTATTACAATTACGAACAGCTTAAATTGGAAGGAACACATAGAAAATGTTGTGGGGAAGGCTAACCAAAGACTACATTTTATTGGAAGGAGGCTTAGAAAATGTAACAGATCTACTAAGGAGACTGCCTACACTACGTGTGTCCGTCTTCTTTTAGAATACTGCTGCGGGGTGTGGGATCCTTACCAGATAGGACTGACGGAGTACATCGAGAAAGTTCAAAGAAGAGCAGCACGTTTCGTATTATCGATAAATATGGCAGAGAGTGTCAGAGAAATGATACAGGACTTGGGCTTTACATCATTAAAAGAAAGGCGTTTTTCGTTGCGACGGAATCTTCTCACGAAATTCCAATCACCAACTTTCTCCTCCGAATGCGAAAATATTGACACCGACCAACACAAGGAGGAACGATCACCACGAAAAAATAAGGGAAATCAGAGCTCGTACGGAAAGATATAGGTGTTCATTCTTACCTCGCGCTAA
The DNA here is from genome assembly GCF_023864345.2 of Schistocerca serialis cubense. NCBI lineage: Eukaryota > Metazoa > Arthropoda > Insecta > Orthoptera > Acrididae > Schistocerca > Schistocerca serialis. The sequence goes on along the minus strand of NC_064639.1, from coordinate 789,280,764 downwards.
ACGAGACTGGAATAATAGAGAATTGTGAAGGTGGTTCGATGAACCCTCTGCCAGGCACTTAAATGTGATTTGTAGAGTATCCATGTAGATGTAGAAATAGATGTTTAAGGCGTGCTTTTGCGTGCCCATTCGAAAGAGCGGTCCCAAATTAGTCGTGTGATACATTTGTTTCAGCCGGCCGGAGTGGCCAAGCGGTTCTAGGCGCTACAGTCTGGAACCACTACGGTCGCAGGTTCGAATCCTTCCTCCGCTTTAAAAATAATTTCGTTTGTAATGGGAAACAAACAGAGCTTTCTAATGACACTCGGCGTCGCATGGAATATGTGACGACCAGTAATTGTCTGAGCTCACACAATGAAAAAGTAAAACTGCAAACTGCCGAAACACGAGAGAAAATACACTACAGGCCATTAATTTTGCTACACCAAGAAGAAATGTAGATGATAAGCGGGTATTCATTGGACAAATATATTATACTAGAACTGACATGTGATTACATTTTCATGCGATTTGGGTGCATAGATTCTGAGAAAACAGTAGCCAGAACAAACACCTCTGGCCGTAATAACGGATTTGATACGCCTGGACATTCAGTCAAACAGAGCTTAGATGGCGTGTACAGGTACAGCTGCCCATGCAGCTTCAACACGATACCACAGTTCATCAAGAGTAGTGACTGGCGTATTGTGACGAGCCAGTTGCTCGGCCACCATTGACCAGACGTTTAAAATTGGTGAGAGATCTGGTGAATGTGCTCGCCAGGGCAGCAGTCGAACATTTTATGCATCCTGAAACGCCCGTACAGGACCTGCAACATGCGTTCGTGCATTGTCCCGCGAAAATGTAGAGTTTCGCAGGGATCGAATGAATGGTATAGCCACGGATCGTAACACATCTGAAATGTAACGTCCACTGTTCAAAGTGCCGTCAATGCGAACAAGACGTGACCGAGACGTGTAACCAATGGCACTCGATACCATCACGCCGGGTGATACGCCAGTATGACGATGACGAATACACGCTTCCAATGTGCGTTCACCACGATGTCGCCAAACACGGATGCGACCATCATGATGCTGTAAACAGAACCTGGATTCATCCGAAAAAATGACTTTGAGTACACCATCGCAGGCGCTCCTGTCTGTGATGCAGCGTCAAGGGTAACCGCAGCCATGGTCTCCGAGCTTATAGTCCATGCTGATGCAAACGTCGTCGAACTGTTCGTGCAGACGGTTGTTGTCTTGCAAACGTCCCCATCTGTTGACTCAGGGATCGAGACGTGGCTGCACGATCCGTTACAACCATGCGCATTATATGCCTGTTATCTCTACTGCTAGTGATACGAGGCCGTTGGGATCCAGCACGGCGTTCCGTATTACCCTCCTGAACCCACCGATTCCATATTCTGCTAACAGTCATTGGATCTCGAGCAGCAATGTCGCGATACGGTTAACCGCAATCGCGATAGGCTACAATCCGACCTTTATCAAAGTCGGAAACGTGATGGCATGCATTTCTCCTCCTTACACGAGGCATCACAACAACGTTTCACCAGGCAACGCCGGTCAACTCTTGTTTGTGTATGAGGAATCGGTTGGAAACTTTCCTTATGTCAGCACGTTGTATGTGTCGCCACCGGCGCCAACCTTGTGTGAATGCTCTGAAAAGCTAATCATTTGCATATCATAGCATCTTCTTCCTGTCGGTTAAATTTCGCGTCTGTAGCACGTCATCATCGTGGTGTAGCAATTTTAATGGCCAGTAGTGTATGTCCCACGTCTCTTTGAAGCTTGGAGCTTATGGGACAGCGGCTGCAAGAGCAGCAACAGCAACTAACCAGCAATTGAGCGTTGCATCACAAGGAGATCGCGACTCCAAGATGCAGTGCAAGCACGAACAGCAACCGTTACGGAAAGTGGACCAACAGCCTGCTACGCAACAGTCCGCTTCGACATCAGGAATCGAACCCGGGATCCCGTAATCTAGAGGCAGCGACGCTAACCACTTTTATTGTTTTTAGAGGCGGACCTCGTTACAACCGCTTCATGCCCGTCATTACCCTCTCCAATGATATCTGATCAGCGAGCTTATCCGCTGTACCTTTTTCCTGGTAAGTTCTTTTATTGCCCATTATTGCAGCACCTTTTTAATGTCCACGTTTTTATAAGATATTTTAATAAACAAATTATACACTTTCTCGTGAGACTATTTAAAAGTGCCATATTCTGATTAAAGGTAAAATCCTTCTTCTTCTTCAAGTGATGGTTCTGGCATTTCTCTTCATTGAAAATAAATTAAAATGTTGTTCTGTTCCAGTAGAGGAAGAAACTACGTTTATGTCGGATAAAAGATTACAAGAAAGATAATGAAAAAATATCATTTTCTTGTCTGAAAAGGACAATAATCATGTAAAGTAAAACGAAATTACACACAGTAGATTTAGATATTAAGAAACAAATAAAGAAATAAACCGTAGAACAGTAATTGCTCCCTTGCACTTTGTGTGCTTCGTGTCAGCACTTGCCATACTACTACTAACATTTTACTTGGCAGCTTTTAGTAAATTTGCGTATTTTGTTTTATACTTTTGGGTTTTAGCCAAAAAATGTTGTTATGTGGAGAGGTAATCCAGCAGTGTTTTTTTTTCTCTCTGTTTCAAAATAAAATAAGTCGTACGTCCTTTAACCCACTTTGTCGAATTCCTTTTTTGCAGTTGGGTTAGGCGATTTTTTTGCCTGTCGCAGTGCCATACATCGTCCACGCTTTTGCAAACAAATCTGTGCTCTTCATTATCTGTGCGGCTAAACGTAAGCTGTGTAGTTCTGAGTTGGTTGATATTTTCCTGTTAACCGCGAAATACCAGGTAGATATCACTTCATATGATAGGTCATAGTTGATGTTTTTCCAGATTGACGGACAATCAAAATTTCGGTATTTCTGTTCAATGTTCAGTGTTAGTAGCCTTGCCTTCGATTAGATTTATGTATACCCATTCCTTCTCCTTGTCTTTTCTGGAATTTTAGAATAATTTAGCTATTAAAAATATTTGAGGTGAATATTAATTAAATGGGGGGGGGGGGGGGGGGGGATGCAGACTGGCTGAACTATCTCTTTGAGTAAGTGAGTCGTTAAACTATCTGGTGTCTTTTTCCTCTGTTTATAAAAGTTGCACAGATAACCATTAGACCACAAACTGCTAACTAGCTGTTACAAATTTCTTTAAAATACTTCGTAATGATCTACAGACTGAAACCGATAGTAATGAAGAAGTACTTATTAGCAAATCTTGGCGATTTGAACTGTGACGTTTCTTTTAATCCTTACAGGCTGCGGGGTAGTACCCTCACACAAAATAAAAGACAGATTCTAAACAGTTGCTACACTACTGTGTACTGACTAGCGCATCGAAACTGATTGTATCGTCAGTTTGGAGTCAACGTTATCAAGTGAAAAGGAATACGTGTAACGACCGAATGTGAACTATAGTTGCAAATAACAACAGATTTGTAGTGTTGCTGATGCCATATTTTTAGATTTCCAGACGGCTTTTGACACCGTTCCTCACAATAGATTTCTGATGAAACTGTGCACCTATGGAGTATGGATTCAGTCATGTGACTGGATTCGCGATTTTCTGTCAGAAAGGTCACAGTTCGTAGTAACTGACGGAAACTCATCGAGCGAAAAAGAAGCAACATTTGGCGTTCCCCAAGGAAGTCTCATAGGCTGCCCCCCATCTGCATAAACGATTTAGGAGACAATTTGAGCATCCCTCTTAGACTGCTTGTAGATGATGCTGTCATTTACCGTCTTGTAAGGTTATCAGATGATCAAAACGATTTAGACAAAATATCTGTATGGTGCTAAAAGTGGCAATTGCCTCTAAATAATGAAAAGTGTGAAGTCACTCACATGAGTACTAAAAGGAATCCGCTAAATTTCGGTAACACGATAACTTACGCAAATATAAAGGCTGAAAACTCAACTAAATACTTCAGGATCACAATTAAGAATAACTCAAACTGAAACGGTCACATAGATAATGTTGTGGAGAACGCAAATCAAAGACTGTGATTTAGTGTCAGAACACTTAGAAAATGTAACAAGTAATAGACTGCTTACATCAATCTTGTCCACCCTCTTCTGGAGTATTGCTGTGCAGTGTGGGATCTGCATCAGACAGGATTGACGAAGGGCATAGAAAAATTTCAAAGAAGAGTTGTTCGTTTTGTATTATGGCAAGATAGGGGAGAGAGTGCTAGCGACATCATATACGAATTGGAGTGGCAGTCATTAAAGCAAAGGTGTTTTTCTCTGCCGCAGGAGCTTCTGACGAGATTTCAATCGTCAACTTTCTCCCCAGAGTGTGAAAATGTTTTGTTGACGCCCACCTGCGTAGGAAGATATTATTATCATAATAAAATAAGAGAGATCAGTGCTCGCACAGAAAGATTTAAGTGTTCGTTATCCCGCGAGCTCTTAGAGAGTGTAATGGTAGGGAAATAGCTTGGAGGTGGTTTATGAACTCTCTGGGAGGCATTTAATTGTGAATTACAGAATACTCATGTAGATGTAGATGCAGCGCTACCCATGCATTAGAAATAGAGCTCTATTGTTTGTCGTTCCTGCAATGTACACTTTGTGATCAAAAACATCCAGACAATGTCGCGTAATAAAACGAGAGTCGAACCGTCAATATAAAAGGAGGTGGGGAGTACGAGGGTAATACCAAAAGTAAGGTCTCCTATTTTTTTTTAAGTACAGAACTCTGTGTGGCAGTTGGTCACACCGTTATTCTTCACGCGCAGTGTGTAAACATGCGCACGCGGCGCTAAGGCGCTCAGTCTTGGCTTGGCAGCCGTTGAGAATGGAGCTCCCGTTGAATGTTACCGCCAAGTGCGAGTTGCGCGCAGTTATTCGGTTTTTGAACGCAAAGGGCGCTGCGCTGATAGAAATCCATCGCCAATTGACGTAAGTGTATGGTGAGTCGTGCTTGGGTGTCAAAAATGTTCATAAGAGGTGTAGAGAGTTTGTAGCTGGTCGGACCGAAATTCACGACGAACAAAGGAGCGGAAGACCGTCAATTTCTGAGGAGGCTGTTGAAGGTTGAGCAAAGCATGCGCGAAGATAGGCGGATCACCCTGGGTGATCTCTGCACGTTGGTTCCTGAGGTTTCCCGAAGCACCGCCCACATAATTTAACGGAAACACTGAACTACCAGAAGGTGTGCGCAAGCTGACTGAGGACCACATGAGGCAAAGAGTTGATGCTTCCCGCGCATTTCTTCACCGCCTTGCAGCCAAACAGGACAACTTTCTGGACTCAATTGTCACAGGTGACGAAACCTGGGCATACCACTTTACACCTGAGACCAAGCAACAATCACGCCAGTGGCGGCATCCTTCTTCGCCAAAGCCGCGAAAATTCAAACAAACACAGTCTGCCGGTAAAGTCATGACAACCGTTTTTTGGGATCGGAAAGGGGTACTGTTGGTCGAATTAATGCCCACTGGGACCACAATTACTGACAGGTACTGTGAGACTCTGAAAAAACTCAAACGGGCAATTCAGAACCGGATAAGAGGAATGTTGAGCAAGGGCATACACATTCTCCATGACAACGCTCGCCCACACATCGCTCGGCAAACCGTTGCTCTCCTAAAGCAGTTTCAGTGGAACACAATCACCCACCTACCCTATAGTCCTGACACGTCTATGAACTTATAAAAAAATAGGAGACCTTACATTTGGGATTAGGGGCAACGGCCTTGCCGCAGTGGATATACCGATCACCGAAGTTAAGCGCTGTCGGGCGTGGCCGGCACTTGGATGGGTGACCATCCAGCCGCCATGCGCTGTTGCCATTTTTCGGGGTGCACTCAGCCTCATGATGCCAATTGCGGAGCTATTCGACGGAATAGTAGCGGCTCCGGTCAAAGAAAACCATCATAACGACCGGGAGAGCGGTGTGCTGACCGCACGCCCCTCTTTCCGCATCCTCAATTGAGGATGACACGGCGGTCGGATGGTCCCGATGGGCCACTTGTGGCCTGATGACGGAATGCTTTTACTTTTGGGACTACCCTTGTATTATTTTGTCAGTTAAGAAGCAACATAGGCATGATGAATCAGTCTGGAGAGCTCACTTACTTGGAATGTGGACTAGCCATTAGGTGTCATCTGACTAACAAGTCCCTCAGCGACATTTCAATACTTCTGAAGCGTCCCAAGTCGACTGCTGGTGGTGTGATTGTGAAGTGGAAAGGAACAAACCACAGCTAAAGCAAGCCAAGCAGACCTCGTGAACTGACTGACAGGCTCCGTCAAGCATTGCGGAGTCTGGTTATAAAAAATATCACATGAAATCTGCGGAAGAAATCACTGGTGAATTCTAAAGTGCTACCCCCAGTCCAGCTAGCATGATTACTGCGCAGGTCGAGCTTCTCCTAAGAAGTCACGCATTTCTCTAATCAGTACTAAGAGACGCTTCAGGAGATGTACAGGGACACACCACTGGATAATGGATAACTGGCGACGAGTGATACAGAGCAATGAAACATGCTATGTCTTCTAGCAACCTGGTGGAAGGATATGCGTTTGACAAATCTCTACAGAACATTACCTGCCATCATGTGTAGTTCCAAAAGTGAAGCGCACCGTAGATAATGTTACGGTATGGGGGTGTTTTTTGTGGTTAGGGTGTAGTCCCCTAACTACATTTAAGAAAACGCTAAATGTGAAAGATATGAACATATTTCACAACATGTTGTACTGCGTACAGTAGAGAAAGAATTAGGAGACGATAATTGTTCGTAACACTATGCAAATTCACCGTCATGAAGCAACACCAGCGAGGCAATGGTTTGTGGACAGCAACGTTCATGAAATGGACTGGCCTGCCCAGAGTCTGGAACTGAACGCAATAGAACATATTTTGGATGAGTTAGCAGCCGACTCCCAAGTTATGTTCCAAAACCGCTCCGGGAAATATTTTAACATCCAAGACTTTCAGCCAATCAACGCATAGAGCAGAATGTAGGGACTGCCATTGGGCACTTCTTCCTCCAACAAATTGTCCTTCTCGGAAGATGCTACTATCTGCCAGGGCTTTTCAAACTTTATTTCAAATAAGCGCAAGAAAACAAAACATCTGTCATCACGAGAAACCTCAGTTGCCCTTGACCCAGACTGATAGGCACCAATCATAATCCATTTAGAAGGATTACGGAAAGATTCTATCATTATCTCCAGGGTGGACAAAAAACCAGTGCCTCTGATACTAGAACACGATCTAGTTCTGTAATACATAATTCCCTTTGAACACGCAAAGTACTGTCATCATTTTATCACCAACAGTCGAACACAATAAGACCAGTGATTTCCCACACAGAAGAACCATTCTTACCTTTGCTTTTGATGCCAACATCTCAACAACTCTACCTTTAAAAAGGTCATGAGGAAATCAGCTATCACAGTTGTATATTTAGTTCTGTTACAATAGTAGTGACCTTTTAAAAAATCACAAATATTCCATAAGTTGATCCGATTACAAAGAAAATGTTAATACTTTGAGCTTTGAGGTTTCTTTATAAAAACTGAATGCCTTCTCTTGAATTAAAAGACAACTATGTCCCGTACATCATTTTTGAATTGTGATTATAGTTTACCTAGTTTGATGTAACAGTCCATGATATACAGGACATTTTCTGATGACGACCCAAATCCGATTTTGGCCATTGCTTGGATTAAATTTACCAGTTCTTGTTCGTCTTTTGGAGATAGATGAGATGACACCACTACCGTCACTACATCTCGCTCAGTGTGCAGCTTCCCCCGTGTACCGTTAACATAATGTTTTAATGTGGTGCGAGAGATGTGGGAAATTACCGAAGAACGGGCAGTCTTCACATTATCTAGGTCCTCAGCACTGTAAGTAAATTCAGCTCCTTTTTGTGTTTTTCTCGTGTATGCCCGCACGATGGTTTAAGCTTGATTAGAAATTGTGTTAATTTTATTACAAAGATTACGTTTAAATTTGTTTTTAATCCATATTTAATCATTGCAGTAGGCCTACAAAAACTATTTTTTAATTAAAGTGGCGTATTTGAACCCTTATGGAGTAACTGGCGCCGCATGGCCCGGTGACTTCAAACACATGGCTCAACAGCCCCACTAAATAAATGTGTGGGGGCAACTGGGCCACCCATACTAGAAGTAAAACATTAACTGAAGAGTCAGAAACAAGCAATCATGTGAAACCTATACTGCTAGTATGTATGTAAAAAAAACTCAAAAAAGTAAACATTTAGTGATTTTTTGTGGGAATGAGTCATCAAATCTCCCACTGCAACAGGTTGTTATGGAGGAAAGCAGTTGAAAACTTTACAGACTAAGTATGTCTGTCAAATACTTGCGAATTAGATCAGTGTTTTTTTTTTTTTTTTTTTTTTTTTGCAAAGATGAAACATTTAATTCAGTCTGGAAACACTATAAGAATAAATACCCACCCCTCCCTTACGGAAGACACCGTAAAGGTTCATTTAGTAAGCACGAAAGCGTCACAGAAATGATCAATCAGCTGCAATGACATATGATGCTAGAGAGACGTTCAGCATCAAGGTGTGGATTATTGTTAAAGTTCCAGAGCACACATCCCTAAAAGAGTCACCAAATACATTGCTTCCTCCTATGTATACCTCGCGAAAAGACCAGGGGGATAAAATTAGAGAGCTTCCAGCCCACACGGAGGCTTACTGGCAATCTTTCCTCCGGCGATCTATTCGCGACAGGAGCAGGAAAAAATAGCCGGCCGGGGTGGCCGAGCGGTTCTAGGCGCTACAGTCTGGAACCGCGCGACCGCTACGGTCGCAGGTTCGAATCCTGCCTCGGACATGGGTGTGTGTGATGTCCTTAGGTTAGTTAGGTTTAAGTAGTTCTAAGTTCTAGGGGACTGATGACCTCAGAAGTTAAGTCCCATAGTGCTCAGAGCCATTTGAACCATTTTTTGAAGCAGGAAAATAGAAGTGAGAGTGGTACACAAAGTACCCGCCGCTACACAACATAAAGTGGCTTGCGGATTACAAATGTAAATGTAGATGTAGATGGTCCAACTACCCCCTGGCTTCAGTTACCCTGTGATTTATAACAGTCGTTAATCGCGATAATGAAGTAAGCTAATTCAGCTACAAATATGGTGTAGAATGTGACGGAAAGTCTGTCGAGTCCAGTAGCATTAAGTGGTTTCAGTTGCTTTTACACGCCATTAGCACAGCAAGACTGGCAGTGTTTCACAATGACCTACTTTTAAAACTGGAAAACTAGTTCAGAATTATACATTAATGAGTCAAAACATTACGACCACCTGCTTAATAGTTTGTTCGTCCTTCTTTGGGACGAAATACATCATTGATTTGCCTATCAGGGATCCGAAAGTTTGTTACTAGGTTTGGGGAAGTATGTGGCATCAAAGGTCTACGCGCAGGTCATATAATTCGCGTAAATAACGGATCGCTGATTTGCGTACGCAGTGAAGGCGCCCGATAGCGACCCATATGAGTTCTATATGATTTACATCATATGACATCGGGCACCGAGATATAAAAGCGAGTACACTATAATGCTCCTCAAACTACGGCAGCACGGTCTGGCTCCGAAAGACGCACAATTATACTGCTGAAAGATGACATCGCCTTCGGGGAAGACATCAAGCATGAAAGGATGCAGGCGGTTCGTAGCTGTCAGCGCATCTTCGATTACTATCACAGGTCCCTTGCAAGCATAATACTGCTCCCGCCAGCCTGCGTCCGTGGCGTGCTGCACGTTTCGAGCCGCCGTTCACCTCGATGGCGACGTTTGTGGAGACGACAATCTATCTGGTGTAGCAAGAATGCGACTCGCCCAAAGAACCGACGCGTTTCGAATGACTCACGCCGAATCCCGATGGTCCCGTGCCACTGCAGTCGTAATTGTCGGTGTCGTTGGGTCAACACGTGAAAACGTAGGAGTAATCTGCTGCGGAGCTCCATGTTCAACAATGTACGATGAGCGGTGTGCTCCGAAACACTTGTACCTGCAACAGCACTGCGCACTTTCGGTAGAGATGCCACAGATCATCGTCTGTCCTGCTTAGCACAACAGATAAGCTTCCGAAACCCACGCTCTGTGGAGACGACCAACCATTTAGCACCTAGTAGCAATTTCACTGTCCGTAGATACTCACGAGAGTGGCACATGAAATTCGACCAGCTCCGCCTTCTTCGAGATCCTCATTCACATGCTCTGAGTAATAACCATCTGTACTTTTTCAGAGTCGCTTAACTCAACGGATTTGCCTATTTGCAGCTCATATCTTCGCTAGGATGATTCCCCATGAGCATCTCCTCCGCTTACACACTTTTGTTACCACATCACGTGCCCGTAACGCCGCCAGGCGGCATCCAACGTCGCGGTGGGAAATGGTCATAATGTTTTGGTTTATGTGCATAAAACATACTTCCATATTTATCATGTAGATGTCCACTACTGGCCATTAAAATTGCTACACCACGATGATGACGTGCTACAGGCGCGAAATTTAACCGACGGGAAGAAGATGCTGTGATATGCAAATGATTAGCTTTTCAGAGCATTCACACAAGGCTAGCGCCGGTGGCGACACCTACAACGTGCTGACATAAGGAAAGTTTCCAACCGATTTCTCAAACACAAACAGCAGTTGACCGGCGTTGTCTGGTGAAACGTTGTTGTGATGCTTCGTGTAAGGAGGAGAAATACGTACCATCACGTTTCCGACTTTGATAAAGGTCGGATTGTAGCCTGTCGCGGTTGCTGTTTATCGTATCGCGACATTGCTGCTCGCGTTGGTTGAGATCCAATGACCGTTAGCAGAATATGAAATCGGTGGGTTCAGGAGGGTAATACGGAACGCCGTGCTCGATCCCAACGGCCTCGTATCACTAGCAGTCGAGATGACAGGCATCTTATCCGCATGGCTGTAACGGATCGTGCAGCCACGTTTCGATCCCTGAGTCAACAGATGGGGACGTTTGCAAGACAATAACCATCTGCACGAACAGTTCGACGACGTTTGCAGCATCATGGACTATCAGCTCGGAGACCGTGGCTGCGGTTACCCTTGACGCTGCATCACAGATAGGAGCGCCTGCGATGGCGTACTCAACGAAGAACTTGGGTGCACGAATGACAAAACGTCACTTTTCGGATGAATCCAGGTTCTGTTTACAGCATCACGATGGTCGAATCCGTGTTTGGCGACATCGCGGTGAACGCACATTGGAAGCGTGTATTCGTCATCGCCATACTGGCGTATCACCCGGCGTGATGGTATGGGGTGCCATTGGTTACACGTCTCGGTCACCTCTTGTTCCCATTGACGGGACTTTGAACAGTGGACGTTACCTTTCAGACGTGTTACGATCCGTGGCTCTACCCTTCATTCGATCCCTGCGAAACCCTACATTTCAGCAGGATAATGCACGACCGCATGTTGCAGGTCCTGTACGGGCCTTTCTGGATACAGAATATGTTCGACTGCTGCCCTGGCCAGCACATTCTCCAGATCTCTCACCAACTGAAAACATTTGGTCAATGGCTCGTCACAATACACCAGTCACTACTCTTGATGAACTGTGGTATCATGTTGAAGTTGCATGGGCAGCTGTACCTGTACACGCCATCCAAGCTCTTTTTGACTCAGTGCCCAGGCGTATCAAGGCCGTTATTAAGGCCAGAGGTGGTTGTTCTGGCTACTGATTTTTCAGACTCTATGCACCCAAATTGTGTGAAAATGTAATCACATATCAGTTCTAGTATAATATATTTGTCCAATGAATACCCGTTTGTCATCTGAATTTCTTCTTGGTGTAGCAGTTTTAATGGCCAGTAGTGTATTGTGCACCTTCACCCAAAAATTGTTTACCAATGAAGATAAGGTTTATTAACTAATTCATTCGAGTAGATAGTGTACGCCGGGGGGTGTGGCCGTCGGTTGTAGGCGCTTCAGTCTGGAACAGCGCGACCTCTACGGTCGCAGGTTCGAATTCTGCCTCGGGCATGGATGTGTGTGATGTCCTTAGGTTAGTTAGGTTCAAGTAGTTCTAAGTTCTAGGGGACTGATGACCTAAGATGTTCAGTCCCATAGTGCTCAGAGCCATTTGAACCATTTAGCTAGTGTACATACAATTCTTCCTACGCTCCATCAACGAGTGGATATACGAAAACTCAATAAATGGTACAATTAGAAGTGCAGTCGTTCGCGCAGCACAGGTGTAGCTTCTGGAACACACTCGCGCTAGGTCGATTTCAGAATCAATAAGTGGTACGTCTTTCTGCGACGGCGGAGACAGCTTTTTCGCCAATTAATTATTAATTAATTATCTACAGCAAGTAATACAGAAATTAATAGAATGAAGCGGAAAAATACATTATCACATCTGGAATGAGGAGCATTTAGGTGCCTTAGGACCCTATATGTTGCAACCTCGCATTTACTAACTTTTTCCCGTGCTTTGCTTATTTATTTATTTATTTTTCGCTAGGCTGCGTATCGAGCCGTCAGTTACCTACTGTCATACAGCAACTGCTGAGTAAACTGTGTCCAGCAATAAAACGAAATGTTTCCCCACTGATATCGTTTTATTAATTATCGTTGTTGTTCGAGGTGTGCGCTAAGGGCATAATATTTGAGCCAGTCAGTTGATCGGCAGCGCTCATGGAATGTGTTTCAAGATACAGGAAACAAAACTGAAATCATCTCGTGATGATTCCCAGTCTAAGCACTAGAGTCACTTTTACTGTATAGCTCAGTCTCAGTATTAAGGAAGTCGTTGGGTGTTGTGGCATGCGGCACTTTTCTAAATCAAAATTTCCTTTAATTTTTTGTAGATATGCGAATAGTTGAATCAAGCCACAATAAATTTGTGATTTTCAAGTACTTGTTGTATACTGCACCCTTTATTGCCCGGATCATAATCAACTACTTAATGAACTCACAAATTATTATAGGATTAAATCAATCAAGTTTGGACATACGGAGTATTGGAGTTTGCAATTGATCCACAAATCTGAATATTTTTATTCTAACACCCAGTTTGTTCTGGATGGCTTTTATGGCCTTAAACATCTAAATTATTCCATAAAGGCATAAAAAGAACGATGAACAGAATATAACACATTAAATATACAAAAATAAACACATTACTCTAGTGGAGATGTTCCCGTGCCAGGCCGCCACAGGCGTTTACCATGAAGCATCGCCCTGATATTTTCTGAGTGAAATCACGTATTTTTCCTCTTGTACAATAATCTGCTGCTCATAAGTAGCACAAATTGCCCTGTAACTTACAAGACAGGGCAGTGGCACTTATCATTGTATTCCCCGAGCTGCTCTATTAGGAGAGGCGTCCGATAAATAATGCAATACACTTTTTTCTCGGCCAATTTCGGCTGAAAAAATGTGGAATTTATTGTCAAACACTGTGGAATATTCCTGCTTCAGCTCCTGTAGTTTCCTGAAGTTCAGACATACGGCGACGCTACAAGTAGCTTTCAAAACGGCGTCTGTAACGGACCTTAGCTTCATGCAGAGTTGATGCTGAGTTTCTTTTCGCAGACAACCAGAGTATAGCAGATATTTCATGGCGCTTGCAGAATGTCTACGCAGACCTGGCAATGAATAAAAGCACGGTGAGTAGCTGGGCGAGGCTTCGTCATCATCGCAACAAGGTCACGCAAGCGTGTCCGATCTCTCGCTCGCTAGTCGGCCGCACACAGCTGTGACTCCTGCAATGATGGAACGTGCGGACACTCTCTTTCGATGTGATCGACGGATCGCAATTAAACCTCTCGTTGTTCAACTGGACGTCTCTGTTGGTAGTGCTGACATACTCGTCCACCAGTTCGGGTTCTTAAAGGTGTACATGTCTGCTGCGTTCCTCTTCGCCACCTAACAGAAACCGTAAGACCAACGAAGGACTATCTGCACGGGATTACTTGCGCGTTAAGAGGCTCATGGTGACATTTTTTGTCGAACATCGTCACAGGCGATGAAGCATGGGTTCAACACTTTGAACCGGGAACAAAACGGCGAACCATGGAGTGGCGCCAAATCATCTCGGCCCCCTCTCCCCCGCCACCGTCCGCCCCCGGTAGCTGAGTGGTCAGCGCGACGGAATGTCAATCCTAAAGGCCCGGGTTCGATTCCCGGCTGGGTCGGAGATTTTCTCCACTCAGGGACTTGGTGTTGTGTTGTCCTAATCATCATCATTTCATCCCCATCGACGCGCAAGTCGTCGAAGTGGCGTCAAATCGAACGGGAGGCCCTAGTCACACGACATTTACATTTATCTCTCCCCCATAGAAGTTCAAAGCCGCACCCTCACGCGGTAAAGTCTTGGTGACGGTCTTCAGGGACTCTGAAGGGGTTATTCTGTTTGATGTCCTCCCTCGCGGTGCAACGATCAGCTCTGAAGTACACTGACCTACTCTCAGGAAACTGAAGAAGCGACTGCAGCGTGTTCGTCGCCAAAAACATGCAAACGAACTTCTTATGCATGAGAACGTAAGGCCTCACAGATGTCTGCGCACCCAATAGGAGATCACAAAACTTCGTTGGACTGTTCTTCCTCATCCACCCCACAGCCAGGATCTCTCAGCTTCCGTCTTCCATCTTTATGGTCTAATGATGGATACACTTCACGGGAAGCACTACGTGGATCATTGGGGAGGTTATTGATGCAACAAGACTTTGGCTCCAACGTCGACCAGTTGAGTGGTACAGTGGGGGCGTACAGGCCTTCCCAATAAGGTGGCGTAAGTTCACAGCATTGAATAGAGTTTATGTTGAAAAACAGGGTTTTGTAATCAAAAGAGTGAGGAATAATACGGAGCTCTGGAATCCTGAACAGAACTAACCTACACTACTGTCCATTAAAGTTGCCACACCACGAAGATGACGTGCTACAGGCGCGAAATTTAACCGACAGGAAGAATATGCTGTGATATGCAAATGATTAGCTTTTCAGAGCATTCACATAAGGTTGGGGCCGGTGGCGATACCTACAACGTGCTCACATGAGGAAAGTCTCCAACCGATTTCTCATGCACAAACAGCAGTTGACCGGCGTTGCAATATGAAACGTTGTTGTGATGCCTCGTGTTAGGAGGAGAAATGCGTACCATCACGTTTCCGACTTTGATAAAGGTCGGATTGTAGCCTATCGCGATTGCGGTTTATCGTATCGCGACATTGATGCTCGCGTTGGTCGCGATCCAATGACTGTTAGCAGAATATGGAATCGGTGGGTTCAGGAGGGTAATACGGAACGCCGTGCTGGATCCCAACGGCCTCGCATCACTAGCAGTCGGGATGACAGGCGTCTTATCCGCATCGTGCAGCCACGTCTCGATCCCTGAATCAACAGATGGGGACGTTTGCAAGACAACAACTATCTGCACGAACAGTTCGATGACGTTTGCAGCAGCATGGAGTATCAGCTCGGAGACCATGGCTGCGGTTACCCTTGACGCTGCATCACAGACCGGAGCGCGTGCGATAGTGTACTCAATGACGGACCTAGGTGCACGAATGGCAAAACGTCATTTTTTCGGATGAATCCAGGTTCTGTTTACAACATCCTGATGACCGCATCCGTGTTTGGCGACATCGCGGTAAACGCACATTGGAAGCACGTATTCGTCATCGCCATACTGGCGTATCATCCGGCGTGATGGTATGGGGTGTCATTGGTTACACGTCTCGATAACCTCTTGTTCGCACCGAAGCCACTTTGAACAGTGGACGTTACATTTCAGATGTGTTACGACCCGTGGCTCTACCCTTCATTCGATCCCTGCGAAACCCTACACTTCAGCAGGATAATGCACGACCGCGTGGTGCAGGTCCTGTACGGGCTTTTCTTGATACAGAAAATGTTCCACTGCTGCCCTGGTCAGCATATTCTCCAGATCTCTCACCAACTGAAAACGTCTGGTCAATGGTGGCCGAGCAACTGGCTCGTCACAATACGCCAGTCACTACTCTTGATGAACTGTGGTATCGTGTTGAAGCTGCATGGGCTGCTGTACCTGTACACGCCATCCAAGCTCTGTTTGACTCAATACCCAGGCGTATCAAGGCCGTTATTACGGCCAGAGGTGGTTGTTCTGAGTACTGATTTCTCAGGATCTATGCACCCAAATTGCGTGAAAATGTAATCACATGTCAGTTCTAATGTAATATATTTGTCCCATGAATACCCGTTTATCATCTGCATTTCTTCTTGGTGAAGCAATTTTAATGGCCAGTAGTGTACTTTCGGAAGAAAAAGTGTTGCATTAGATATTGAACGTCCCTCCCATTTAAACACGTCTACTCACTTCAGTTAGCCTATAGCGGAAGACTAACCACGAAACATAGTTAATGGTGAGAGTAGAAGTAATGGACATTGTCGTTGATACTGAGCAGTGGTGGCACAAGAGGAACAGAGATACTTCGGCAGATGTCGAGAAGGATGAGAAAACAATGGAAGTTCACAAAGCAGAGTGAAGGCGGAAGGCGGCGTGTTTGGAGCGTTGCGTGTCTTGTTTACGGTTCTCCGAAAGGGGAGTGGGTGCGCGGCGGAGTGGTCGTGGATGTGGGGCAGCGGCGTTGCGCAGCCCGGCCGCCAGCTGCAGCGCGCGGACACCGCCGCGGGCGAAAGCGCCGCACCGCGCCCTGCCACGCCCTGCACACGCCGACCACTGCCCGCTGCCCGCTGCCCGCCACGCACCACACACGGCACGGGGTCTGCTGCACCGCCATCCTCCCCACAGCGGAGCTCTCGACGTCTAGAGCAGTCAGCCTGACTGCTAACTAGACCTCCCAGGTACACTGCTGACCATCAATACTGCGACACCAGCAAGGATAGCAAACAACGAAAATTTAGTTATTGTGCCTGTTCATTATAGTAGGACTAAAATGTGATTCGGTTCGTAGGTGATCAGGTGTAATGCTTCTTTGGTTGGTTGGTTGGGGGAAGAGACCAAACAGCGAGGTCATCAGTCTCTTCGGATTAGGGAAGGACGGGGAAGGAAGTCGGCCGTGCCCCTTCAGAGGAACCATCCCGGCATTTGCCTGGATCGGTTTAGGGAAATCACGGAAAACATAAACCAGGATGGCCGGACGCGGGATTGAACCGTCGCCCTCCCGAATGCGAGTCCAGTGTGCTAACCACTGCGCCACCCCGCTCGGTAATGCTTTTTTATTTACGTGACCATTACGGCACTCCAACCCCTGTTCTCGATACCAGTAATATCGTACTACTTTTCTGCGAAGTGACAGACATATTTTTGTGACAATATTCGTATTTGGTTTTATTAATGTATAGGTACTCCGATGTATCGATATATTACAGTGATATGGTTCTTGTGTGTATTCATTTCTGTGAGACTGTCATAATCTTTCACTTACTTGTAACCGTTTTGGCGCGAATGCGCCCAGAGCAGTCTTTGTTTCACTTTGCAGAAGTTAAGTTGTTATTTCGCTTTGTAAAATAACAGTCAAGTCTTGTGTGTGATTGATACAAAACTGTTTTCTTGACGATGTGACAATTAAGAAGAAGTATATGTGAATTTACAAAAGTTTAATAAAAATGTTGATCGTGAACACCAAGTCAAAAATTATTCCTACCATACCATTGTTCTGATCTGGGATTGTTTGATCATTAACCCTGTCAGACCCGATACGCACAATTGTGTGGGTGCGGTTTATTTGCGCTGCAGCATCATATTATTCCGCTATGCAGTTGAGTCCCAAGTCACACGAGTGTGCAGGAATCGCTGTTTCGTACACAACTCGATTTATTTCGATATCTCGTTACAGATGCGAGATATTGTGTCTTAATCTTTGGTAATTTTCAAGATGGCGGGTCGGAAGCATGTCTGTCGAGGTAAATGTTTATTGTGCTTTATTTATTGCGTTTTGACATTTGGAAAAATGTGTTTGAGATTCCGAAAGGTGTACAGAAGTAAATAAAAATATGTCCGCCACAATTATTTGAATACTTTCATAGCTACAATGACTGTAACATCCACACGCACAATTGTGCGTGTTGGGACTATTTTATCGGCATATGGTCGTTTTCGGTCGATGTTTGTGCTTACGAATCGGAACAGATTACGGAATAGATGTCATTTTACTATTGTATTTACGCATTATTTTCACAGTCCATTTGTTTGTTTCGTTTTAGGACTTACTGATGAGGAAATTCTAGCCATATTAGATGACTCTGAAGTGGAAGTCTTCAGTAGTGATGACAAATTGTTAGATACAACTTGGACTCTTCCAACAATCAAACCTAGACTTGGAGAAAGCTCTGAATCTTCCGACGAGGAGGAAAATTTTAACAATGCTTCTGCAACAATACTACCAGTTGCTCCAGAAGTTCAGGACAATTTTCCCAGTCAACATAGTAGAAAGAATTCTAAAAAAAAATTTAAAAAAAACAGTGGAAACACATCGTCATTTGTCCACTTGGAGAAAAAGACCACTCACCTCCAAAATTTTTGCACACTCAGAGAGTGAGGTAGGACAGGAAATTAAAACTCCAATGAGCTATTTCAGCGAGTACTACCCAGAAGATTTTTTCCAGTTAGCATCTGACTGCACTAAATGGTTCAAATGGCTCTGACCATTATGGGACTTAACTTCTGAGGTCATCAGTCCCCTAGAACTTAGAACTTCTTAAACCTAACTAACCTAAGGACATCACACACATCCATGCCCGAGGCAGGATTCGAACCTACGACAGCAGTGGTCGCGCGGTTCCAGACTGTAGCGCGTAGAACCGCTCGGCAACCCCGGCCGGCGACTGCACTAACAGTTTCTACTTTTCGAAGAAAGGGAAGTTGCTCCATACAAATCCTCAAGAGATAACAAGCTGTATGGCATGCATGTACTTATGGGATGCATTAGATATCCTCGTACATGTATGTACTGGCAGAAGTCATTGCGTATGCCAACTACTGCAGATTGTGTGCCTAGAGACAGGTTCTTCACTCTCAGAACAGCACTGCATGTTGTGGACACTAACAACATTCCACGTGAATCAGAAACTAATAGATTGTGGAAAGTACAACCTGCAATTAATGTTGTACGCAGTGCTTGTTTGAGACTTCCACGCCCCTCTGAAAATGATTATTCCATTGATGAGAAAATGGTACCATTTTCTGGACGCTGCACATTGTCTCAGAATGTTTCAAACAAACCGCGCCCTTTGGGATTGAAAACTTTGTTTTGGCAACAACGAAAGGTTTAGTACTTGATTTTGAATTTTATCAAGGTAAATCAACTCCTCTGCCAGATGTTGGCCTTGGTCTTGGGCCATCTGTAATACTTTGCTTTGCTCAAACATTACCTCAAGGTGCAAGACTATATTTTGACAGATATTTTACAGCTTTGCCATTATTGCAACAATTACTTGACCTAGGGCTGGAAGGAACAGGAACCATAATGAAAAACAGAGTGAAACCAGTTCACCTGACAGAAGAGAAAAGACTGAAGAGAGGAGATATGGAAGAATTCTGCTGGGACGATGATAAAATAGTAATTGTCCAGGGGAAAGATTCAAAAGCTGTGACCCTTGCCTCTACTTGTACAGGATGTGAACCTGTAAGCAATGTTGAGAGATGGAGTAAACCAGAAAAGAAGTACATCTTAGTGCCATGTCCTGGAGTCGTACTGAAGTACAACCTGTGTATGGGAGGAGTGGACCTCTGCGATCAAATGATGGAGACCTACAGGACTTTCTTGAAGACAAAAAAGTGGACTTTAAATGTTTTGATTCATTTACTTGATTTGGCTTGCGTCAGTTCCTGGTTGCAATACAAAGTTGAATGCAAAGCCAATAAAGTACAATAGAAAAACACTTTAGATCTTCTTAGATTCCGACCAGTGATTGGAGAAGCGCTAATTTCTTCTTCTTCAGGACAGGAACATGAAAGTGAATCCGATGAAGAGTCACCAAATAAAATGTACAAACCAGCAAACACACCATGTAATGAGAAGCTGTGGGTTCAAAATTTGTATCAAAATTTAAAAATAAAATTTTCTAAGCAATTGGTCCACGATTCTATATTTTTTTAGTTACAAAAATGCATTTATTTCAAAATTTTCATTTCAAGTTTGGGTGGGGGTCTGAAAGGGTTAAGAATTTCCTGAAAAACACATCTGTTAGGTCTTCAAATATTGCTAAAATACAGATCTGAACCTTCTAGCAGTCAAAGTGGAAACACCCTAGAATCAACAAGATGAGCCATAACAACTTCGACGAAATCTACGTGGGAATCCATTCAAGATAGGTGCCAAAATTAATGACTTTTTTACAGTGGCTTCATTATTTCCATTCTGACGATACCATCCACAGTCAATAATTTTGTTGTTGCCCGATAAAGCGAACATATGCTGCGTGAGCAACATTATTAATCTGATTTCTAACCTACTTTGCGGGTGGTGGTATTGTTAGACAGCGGATATACATGGTGCGAAACTCAGAACTGCCACCTCATACGGTAAAAATGACTCTGATCTGGATCGGCACCTGGTCGAACTGAGCTTGGATGACAGATACGCCTACGTCATTCCACCATGCTTTGACTCTATGCCAGAGAACACCGATCGTAGTCGCTGACTGCTGGTCTCTCGATAACCCATGACTGATGTTTTCAGTAACTGAGAGATCTGGAGAATTTGCTGGCTATGGCAACAATTAAGCTCCTCTTATATCGCGGTTGATCAGGACAGCACGGACAAAATGCGACCCCGCGTTATCATATTGAAATATAACATCACCGACACTTCGAATTCAAGGCAAAGGCACATCTTGCACGTCAAAAATCTATATCTGCTTCTGTACTCCGCAACCCACTTTATGGTGTGTCGCCGGGGGTACTCTGTGTACCAATGTCATGGTGCGTGGCGGAGGGTACTCCGTAATATCACTTCCACGTTTTCCTGTTCAGATGGCCCAAATGGCTCTGAGCACTATGGGACTTAACATCTGAGGTCATCAGTCCCCTAGAACTTAGAATTACTTAAACCTAACTAACCTAAGGACATCACACACATCCATGCCCGAGGCAGGATTCGAACCTGCGACAGTAGCAGTCGCGCGATTCCGGACTGAAGCGCCTAGAACCGCTCGGCCACCACGGCCGACCTGTTTTCCTGTTGCAATCGCGTATGGTGCGTGGGAAGAGTGGCTACCGGTAAGCCTCCGTGTGGGCTCGAATCTGTTTAATTTCATATTCACGGTCTTTTCGCAATACATAAGTAGGAGGAAGCAATATACTGGTTGACCCTTCTAAGAATGTACGTTCTCAAACTTTAAAAGTAGACCATAATGTGACGTAGAACGCCTCTCTTGCAGCGTCTACCATTGTACACACATCAAAAACAGTTTTGAATCAACTCTCTTCCGAGAATTCCAGAACCTATACAGAAAATTGGAATAGAAATTAACATAAACACAATTTCCGCTCATGAAACCACACATTGCATGTTGTACCACCATACAGTGCCCGCATCTCGTGGTCGTGCGGTAGCGTTCTCGCTTCCCACGCCCGGGTTCCCGGGTTCGATTCCCGGCGGGGTCAGGGATTTTCTCTGCCTCGTGATGGCTGGGTGTTGTGTGCTGTCCTTAGGTTAGTTAGGTTTAAGTAGTTCTAAGTTCTAGGGGACTTATGACCACAGCAGTTGAGTCCCATAGTGCTCAGAGCCATTTGAACCATTTGAACCATACAGTGAGACCTTCAAAGGTGGTGGTCCAGACTGCAGTACACACCGGTACCTCTAATACCCAGAAGCACCTCCTCTTGCTTTGATCCATGCCTGTATTCGTCGTGGCGTATCATCCACAGCTTCATCAAGGCACTGTTGGTGCAAATTGTCCCACTCCTCAACGGTGATTCGGCTTAGATCCCTCAGAGTGGTTGGTGAGTCACGTCGTCCATAAACATTCCTTTTCAATCTATCCCAGACATGTTCGACAGGCTTCATGTCTGGAAAACACGCTAGCCACTCTAGTCGAGCGATGTCGTTATCCTGAAGGAAGTCATTCACAAGATGTGCACGATGGAGGCGCGAACTGTCGTCCATGAAGACGAATGCCTTGCCAGTATGCTGCTGATATGGTTGCACTATCGATCGGAGGATGGCATTCACGTATCGTACAGCTGTTACGGCGCCTTCCATCAACACCAGCGGCGTACGTCGGCCCCACATAATGCCACCCCAAAACATCAGGGAACCTCCACCTTGCTGCACTCGCTGGACAGTGTGTATAAGGCGTTCAGCCTGACCGGGTTGCCTTCGAACACGTCTCCGACGATTGTGTGGCTGAAGGCATATGCGACACTCATCGATGAAGAGAACGTGATGCCAATCCTGAGCGGTCCATTCGGCATGTTGTTGGGCCCATCTGTACCGCGTTGCATGGTGTCGTGGTTGCAAAGATGCACATCGCCATGGGCGTTGCGAGTGAAGCTGCGTATCATGCAGCCTATTGCGCCCAGTTGAGTCGTAACTCGACGTCCTGTGCCTGCACGAAAAGCATTATCCAACATCGTGGCATTGCTGTCAGAGTTCCTCCGAGCAATAATCCGTAGGTAGCGGTCATCCAGTGTAGTAGTAGCCCTTGGGCGGCCTGAGCGAGGCATGTTATCGAGAGTTCCTGTCTCTCTGTATCTCATCCATGTCCGAACAACATCTCTTTGGTTCACTCCGAGACTCCTGGACACTTCCCTTGTTGAGAACCCCTCCTGGCACAAAGCAACAATGCGGACGCAATCGAACCGGTGTATTGACCGTCTAGGCACGGTTGAACTACAGACAACAGGAGCCGTGTACTTCCTTCCTGGCGGAATGACTGGAACTGATCGGCTGTCGGACCTCGTCCGTATAATAGGCGCTGTTCATGCATGATTATTAACATCTCTAGGCGGGTTTAGTGACATCTCTGAACAGTCAAAGGGACTGTGTCTGTGACACAATATCCAGAGTGAACGTCTATCTTCAGGAGTTCCGGGAACCAGGGTGATGCAAAACTTTTTTTGATGTGTGTAGTTGACTGAGCATCTCCGTGACGCTTTCGCCCTTGATAAACAAACCTGTAACGAAACGTGCTGCTCTTCTTAGATATTCTCTATTTCCTTTCAGCCCTATCTGGTACGGATCGCACACCGTCGAGTATTCAAGTATTGGTCTAATGGTTTTTTTGTAAGCTATTTCCTTTGTTGACAGACTACATTTCCTGAGTAGTCTTTCAGTGACTGTATGAATGGCACTTGCCTTATTCGCTGTTAATTTCATGCAGTCGTTCCACTTCAGATCGCTCCGTATGCATACTCCTAGACATTTTATGGAAGTAACTGCTTCCACTGATCGTTCTGCAATGTATTCGCAATACGTTACATTGGTTTGTATTGAGTGTCAACTGCCACTCCCTGCACCAAGCGTTGATCCTCTGCAGGCTTTCCTACATTTTGCTACAATTTTCTAGCGTATCGACTCAAGACGAGTCAGGAGGAAATGTACGTGTTTTGGCGGGTGATAGCATTACTGATTCTGAACAAAAAATTTGATGTGGACATACGCCCTATTCCAAATGGCTTCTGAGATAGAACACTTGTAATGTACATTTCTATTTATTTTCTGTATTATTCATTGTCATTGTTTACTACGTACCACAGTAATATAGAGGGAGTTGAGACGAACATTTTGGTACAGGACGCTTGTGATCTATCAAGTCGGAAAACTGCCTCGAACTGGCCTACAAAAAGTACCTAAGCTACAGATCACGCGCGTCACGCGAGGTTTTCAATATTCCCTCGATCTCTCGGCGCAAACTGTTAGTCTTAGACAAAAAATAAATAGAACCTTTTTTGAAGAAAATTTAATTTAGTTCAATTTTGTACTGAGACACGTTTTCGCTGGAGTTTGCGTTTTTCGAGTTATTAAAGAAAAATGTACAAAAGTGATATTAAACGTGTTCTATCTCGGAAACCATACGCAATAGGGCATATGTCCATATGAAGTTTTTTGTTCAAAATCACTAATAATATCGAGTCTCAAAACATGTACCTTTCCTTCTGACTCACCCTGTATATATTGTGAAAAGTAATGGTCATGTAACACTCCTCTGGGGCAAGCCCGAAGTCACTTCTACGTCTGAAGACTTCTCTCCGCTCAGAATGACAGTTGGTCCGATGTTCCATACGCTTGTATTTTGTTCATTAGGCTGCCATGCGGGACTATATTGAATGCCTTCCTGAAGTCAAGGAACATGATATCTACACAGGCGCCTGCATCTGCTGCTCTCTGTGTCTCGTGGACGAACTGAGCAAGCTGCGTTTCAAACGATCGTTGTTTCCGAAACCTATGTTGCTTCCTACTTAGGAGATTTTCGCCTCCAGATACGTCATAATACACGAGCACAGAACATATTCCAAAACCTTACAAAGGTCCGACGTCAGACATATGGGCCTGTAGTTTTGTGCATCTGTTCAACGATCGTGGCCCTTCCTGTGTTGAGCGATTTCAGTTGCTTTCTACCCCTTGGTCAGTTATTTTTATATCTGTCATTTTATCGTTTGTGTGACGATTTAAAGGAGGAACTACAGTGGGACCTTTCTCTGTGAAACTATTTTGGAAAAAAAAAAACATTTAGTATTAAGGCCTGGTGTCCAAATTGCTATACTCAATGACACCTCATCACTCTACGTGTTGAGCCCGTATGACGGCGATGAACACAATCTGGCAAGGTTCGTTTCCCTCAGAACCTATACACACGAACACGTCTACTGCGATGCTATTCGCAGGACCATGACTCATACGAATACTGTGTCCAGTGTTGTCGACGGGCATACGACTACTTTCGCGTCCTGGGAAGCCCTGCAAAGCTGATCTGTTAGCGGTGTTCCAGACGTCGTCAAACTGTCCATGTGGATATTTGTCATGCTGCTGAGAAACCCATTACCTGTCTCTAGGAACATCACTTAGCCATAAGATCCTACGCAGCTAGACGAACAATATGTCTGTCCTCTGAGACGCTAGTTGCATAAAGTCACTGATGTCATGGATGGCGTTGAGTATGACCCTCCTGAGCCCATCGATAGCATATTCGTAGGATTGTCGTGCAATCCTGAGCAATGCTAGCAGCAATACCGTGGTGTGATAAACTATGAGGGCTGATCGACAAAGACTCAGACAAATTTTTTTTCCACATATGTTTATTAGTCCAGGGTTTACATGACCTATTTCAAAGTACCCCCTTCCTAATGAAATGTACTTTTTATAGCGGCTCTGTCACTAAGCTTGGCCTTTAGTGACGGGAATAAAAAGAAAATCGTGCTGCAAGATCGGGACTATAGTGGGCAATAGCGGATGGGGGACACAGGTAATGTTGAATGGGGCTAGAAACTGCAGGACTTGATGCGTCACGTGAGGCCGCGCATTGTCATGATGAAGCCGCCACCCAGTCCGAGAAAGTTCTGATCATTTCCTTCCATTGTATTTCCTCAGTTCAGCCAATACTGACATACACTGCTGTAACAGTATCGTGAGGGGAAATTGCATGCTGGGAAATCAATCCATGACAGTCAAAAAACTGAAGATGGCTTTTGCCTATTTTGATGTTTGAGAAACTGGCGATTTCCGCGCTAGGCTGGCTCGTTTTCCTTCAAGATCATAACGATCCAGCCATGAGTCATCACCGGCGATAACCCATTCCATAAACGCGACCTCTCCATCAGCAAAGAGACGCAGCACCTCACGGCTTCTCTCCATTCGCTAATCCTACTGCTCGGGAGTCCACAGACGTGGCGCCCAACGAGCAGAAACAAGGCTCATCTGAAGATGATCATGCATAATCGTAAACAAACTGCCATGTTAAATTCTCAACACTTCACTGAGGTCACGTAATTTATCTGCCGATACCCACGGAAAATCACAGCAGCTGTGTTGATGTTGACTCCTGTCACAGCAGCAGCCGAAATGCCAGGCCTATCCCGCTTAACACAGTCAAGTCCTTGATTCACCTAAACATTGTTCCACGAGGTAGTGGATCTTGACTGTACGTATGCTGCAGTTTTTCGTAAGTTTCAGTGGCTGTATCGTTTAAACGAACACAGAATTTTATTGCGCAGTGCTACTCTCACGTCACCTCCTTTTTTTGGTATACAAGAAGCAAAGAGCGTCTACAAAATAGAGCATTACTATCAACCTACCGAGTCAGAATGCTGCCGCCTGTGGTCATTAGACATAAAAAATGGCCGCTGTTTTCAGATATTCATGGTGCAGATAGAAAACTATCACTGAAACGACAGGAAAAAATCAGTCTCGATCTCTGTTGATCAGCCCCCGTGTAAGCTCCACGATCTTGCTCCTGTCGAATTTTGCTGGTAGACATTCCTCGTTCTTACACGAGGTACAACACAATCTTCTCACAAACAACCAGCTTTCAAATGCGATTTTTAAATGAGACAGTCGCTACGTAATATTTCCTTGTATACATAATGGAGATGGCCTTACGGTTGCCTACATTGTGCGAATTCACTGACATGCTAATCATTTGCACATCCAAGCATGTTGAACACTTAATGCCAGTTTGCCGTGGGTTGCATACCGACTTTATGGAGTCGCAGTATTAATGACCAACAATGTAATTAGCATACCGTGGATTTAGAGATGAAGCATCCAAATGTTCACGGTTTGAGCATTATGGTTCAAATGGCTCTGAGCACTATGGGACTTAACTGCTGAGGTCATCAGTCCCCTAGAACTACTTAAACCTAACTAACCTAAGCACATCACACACATCGATGCCCGAAGCAGGATTCGAACCTGGGGCCGTAGCGGTCTCGCGGTTCCAGACTGTAGCGCCTAGAACCGCTCGGCCACCTCGGCCGGCTGAGCACTATGAAGTAGCATGTTGCTCTGTACCCTATTACAGCTTATATGAGCTAACATTTCACTGGGGTACTGCAACGATGTGCCCTGTGCACGTGTAGCATGATCCCCAATCCCCCCTTTTCTAAGATCTATGTTTTTAACCAAATAATGTGTACACTTTACTCTGAAGTGAATTATTGAAATATAAAATTTGACATAAATTGTAATTTGTATCCTCATGAATGTTTACTAGAGTACTATCTTTAAAATTATGAAGGCAGCTGGGGTAAAATACAGAGACCAAAAGTCTGTTTACAACTTGTAGATAAACCAGACGGCAGTTGTATGAGTCGAGGGGCATGAAAGGGGAGCAGTGTTTGCGAAGGAAATGAGACGGGGTTGTGTCTTATCTTCGATATTGTTGAATCTGTGGATTGGGCAAGCAGTAAAGGCACCCAAACAAAAAAAATGGAAAAATAATTAAATTTCAGGGAGAAGCAATAAAAACTTTGAGGTTTACAGATGACATTGTAATTCTGTCAGAGACAGCAAAGGACTTGGAAAAACGGTTAAACGGAATGGATACTGTCGTGATGGGTATAAGATGAACATCAACAAACGCAAACCAAGAAAAACGAAATGTAGTCGAATCAAATCAGATGATGCTAAAGGAACTAGATTAGGAAAAGAAACAAAGTAGTAGATGAATTTTGCTCTCTGGACAGAAAAACAATAGATGCTGGTGAAAGTAAATAATATAAAACGTAGACTGAAGAAAAGAAATTTGTTAACGTGTTCAAATGGTTCAAATGGCTCTGAGCACTATGGGACTTAACATCTATGGTCATCAGTCCCCTAGAACTTAGAACTACTTAAACCTAACTAACCTAAGGACAACACACAACACCCAGTCATCACGAGGCAGAGAAAATCCCTGACCCCTCCGGGAACCCGGGAGTGGGAAGCGAGAACGCTACCGCACGACCACGAGCTGTGGACTGTTAACGTGTTGGGGAGTCTTTTCTGAAGGTATTTGTATGGGATGTAGCCACTTATGGAAGTGAAACATGAACGATGAACATTTTAGAAAAAAAGAGGATAGAGGCTTTTGAAATGTAGTGCTACAGAAGAAGGCTGAAGATTAGATGGGTAGATCACGCAACTAATGGGGAGGTACTGAATAGAATTGGGGAGGCAAGAAATTTGTGGCACAACTTAACTAGAAGAAGGGATCGGTCGATAGAACATATTCTGAGACATCAGGGAATCACCAATTTAGTATTGGAGAGAAGCGGGGGGGGGGGGGGGGGGGCATCGTAGAGGGAGACCAAGAGATGAATACAGTAAGCAGATTCAGAAGGATGTAAGTTGTAGTACTTATTACGAGATGAAGAGACTTGTACAGGATACAGTAGCATGGAGAGATGCGTCAAACCCGTCTTCTGGCCGAATATCACAACATTTACAACCTCCTCGTGAAGACAACGAAGATGATGACTAATGGAGGAAGTCCCTCTGCCATGATGTACAGCTCCGCTGTCGCCGAACTAGCCCCGCCTGTAAACAGTGCGAGAGCTGAACATAACCGGAGTCTGTCGCCGTTGACGACCTCTCTGCTAAAAGGCGAGAAACTACTTTCCGCTCGTCTTCCACGCAAATTATTCTTTGAATTGTAGCTCGACAGCTGCATGGCCAGGATATAGGCTCCACAAAACGTGTAAGTGTGTGCGCTCTGGCCATAGCTGATACTTCTTACGTTTTTCCTAATGGAACTTTCATCTAAATCCACGTGTCAGCAAGCACTTGTTGACGAAATTCATAAGAATTCACTGCAGCTTTAGAACCACGGTGGTCTAAGAACTCTTTTCAATAGCTTTTGTACCAGTAACAGACTGCCCATAGCCCACTGTGATGGTCTACAATTAGATACACAAGACGTGTTTACACAGTGCCTAGCACACTGGACTCGTATTCGGAAGGTTCAAATGGCTCTGAGCACTATGGGACTTAACTTCTGAGGTCATCAGTCCCCTAGAACTTAGAACTACTTAAACCTAACTAACCTAAGGACATCACACACATCCATGCCCGAGGCAGGATTCGAACCTGCGGCCGTAGTGTCGCGCGGTTACAGACTGTAGCGCCTAGAACCGCTCGGCCACCCCGGCCGGCTATTCGGAAGGACGACGGTTCAAATTCGCGTCCGGCCATTCACACGTAGGTCTTTCGTGATTTCCTTAAAACGATCCAGGCACATGCCGGGACGGTTCCTTGAATGGGCGCGGCCAATATAGCACCCCATCCCGGGGACACTCCGAACTTGTGCTCCATCTCTAATGATCTCGATATCGGCGGGACGTTAAACCCTAATCTTTCATCCTTCCTTTTTTACATTACGTGCAACACACAAAAGGACACTAATTATTTTTAACAAAGTCCGTCCCCGGTAGCTGAGTGGTCAGCGCGACAGACTGTCAATCCAAAGGGCCCGGGATCGATTCCCGGCTGGGTGGGAGATTTTCTCCGCTCAGGGACTGGGTGTTGTGTAGTCCTAATCATCATCATTTCATCCCCATCGACGCGCAAGTCGCCGAAGTGGCGTCAAATCGAAAGACTTGCACCAGGCGAACGGTCTACCCGACGGGAGGCCCTCGTCACACGACATTTCATTTTTCATTTTTAACAAAGGATAGAGGTACCAAATAAGTGACTATTTGGATAGAACACTAACATTTATGATGCCTAACCTCTCTTTACAATCTTCTCTTGCTGAATTGCAGTACTAGGAGATGCGACCGCCGCTACAATACATGTAAGTAAAGAAGAGTAAACTGGAATGGGCTTCGACACTCAGAGGAGGTAAACATTGTATTCCTTTCAGTTCTCCAGTAGCTCAGAGCCAGCGTTACAGCTACACAAGACTCTCCAGAGGTCTGTAAGAGAGCGAGTATTCCACGCGCCCACACCAGTGTCGCTTCTTTTGCTGCTGCACAGCAACGACTTGCCTTCAACTGCAAGAAATATTTCTAAAGTTGTTTTCTGTGCAAATGATGCCAGCATCATTGTTAAAGACTCAGGTCAAGAATTAATAACACAACAAATCATGTTCTGGAGAGAAACAATTCTTGGTTCACAGCTAATAGGCTGACACTACTTTGCAATAAAACGCACTATATTCGGTTTCTTATTCGCAGTTATCATAGATCCTTCTGTTGTCATTCAACTTTCCTATGATAGTGATACGATCAGTAAAGCAGGAGACATCAGACTTCCAGGACTTTGGGCAGGTGTACAACTAACGTGGAAGGCACGTATTCAGTTTTCATAACACCTTGCAGAAGGTGAATGCAATACAATAATGATATCGTCCACAATCAGCACCACAGATACATAGAAACGTGTATACCTTGCGTACCTTCATTCCTTCATGTCATATGCAGGGTGGCCCATTTAAATGCTTCAGCATAAATATCTATGGAACAACTATAAATATTGAAAACCGACTTTCACGGGTATGAATCTAAAGCAGGGCTCATGAAATTAAATACTATGAGACAGTCTAAAACGTAAGGGAACAGTATTTTCGTCACAAACTTATTTTTTAAATGGGTACTCCATATTATTTCTTACGCAATCAGTAACATGAAAAATCTTAAAAAGAATGGCTTTGGTTCCATCGCAATACGTCAGCTACATTCCGAGAAACTGCAAAGCGAAGTTCACTCTTGAAATAAACGAAACGTAGCGCTATTGCACATACGAAGATGCAAGTGTCAACCCCATGTTGCTTATAATCGCGATGTGATCGACGTACTACGATGCAACAAACGCTGTACTTATTGTTATTATTAAGTGAATTCGAAACAGTACAGACGTCGAGTCACACACAACGAAAAATGAGGAAAGGGTTTACTCGTTCGTGCTTTATTGATCTTCACTACCGTACTAGAATGGACATAGCGTTAACGAGAAACCGAGTATTACCGGCCAAGATAAGCTTAATTAATGGCTGACCAAGGATCTAACAGAGGGATAAATGGTAGTTGTACGTAGTCGCGTGACTGGACATCTGTATTGTTTCCATTCCACTTAGTAACAGCGTAAATAGCAATACGTACAACGACTGTTGCGCCCTAGTACGGGTTCACACTTGCATCTCACAATGCACAATAGCAACGCGTTTCGTTTATTTCAAGCGTCAACTTCACTTTGCAATTTCTCGGGATGTAGCTGACGAATCACGATGCAACCAACGCCGCTTTTTCTTGTGATTTTTCATGTTAATGACTGCGTAAGAAATAATACAGGGTGTCCATTTGAAAAAAAAACGTAAGTTTGTGTTGAAAATAATATTTGTTTACGTCTTAGAATGTCTCATAGTATTCCCCTGCCTTACATTCATACCGGTGAAGGTTGTTTTTCAATATCTGTTGTTGTTCCTGAGATATTGCGCTGAAACTTTTATGTGGATCACCCTGTAGGCTATAATAATATTTCGGAACAGCTTGGTTCTAGCCGAAAAAACACGTTAGCCTGAAAAGCTGAGGTATCTAATCTTTCATGAGATTTGTGGTTGGCAATATGAACTTGTTCAAACGAACATTAGCATCAATTCAATGAAGCGTACATCATAGTTTCTTGTGCCTTTGTCCCACATCGGCGCGAGGTCGGCACGGTTATTAACAGGTTCCGCACGGTTAGTTTAAGGGATGGCCGAATGCCCTCCCTGTAGCCCCACCGTTACCCCCTGAGATGTGAAACGTCCCCTTAGAAAAATGTATGAATGACTGTGCTGATAAACCTCTTACGTTATTTGACTTTCAAACAGCTGAGCAGAACTGAACGTACTCAGACATTTCTCTCTTTACTTATTCTGATCAACACTAAACTGACACACAATATTTTTAGCGCAACGCAATCTGACTTTCAATAATCTCTACAAAAGAATGGCCCTGACTAACAATAAGCTATACCTTTCATGAATCACTTACCTCACAAAAATCTTCGTTACTCGAACTACTGCAACACAGCGAACGCCAATACTGCCAGCTAAATAAAAGATTCTGGCTATTGAAGGCACTAACTACTGATAGGCATAGTTAGCAAATGAAAGATTTTGATAAAGAACAAACAATGTATTTACTCTAATAGTGTTCAAAAGTCATAATATACAGGGTGTTACAAAAAGGTACGGCCAAACTTTCAGGAAACATTCCTCACACACAAATAAAGAAAAGATGTTATGTGGACATGTGTCCGGAAACGCTTAATTTCCATGTTGGAGCTCATTTTAGTTTCGTCAGTATGTACTGTACTTCCTCGATTCTCATGATCAAACTGTAAATTTTCACAATCAACACATAAGTGGGCTGACGAGAATCCGCACGCAATTGTGCAATCACGTCATCAACACAGATTTTCTGTGAACGTTTGGGCAGGCATTGTTGGTGATGTCTTGATTGGGCCCCATGTTCTTCCACCTACGCTCAATGGAGCACGTTATCATGATTTCATACGGGATACTCTACCTGTGCTGCTAGAACATGTGCCTTTACAAGTATGACACAACATGTGGTTCATGCACGATGGAGCTCCTGCACATTTCAGTCAAAGTGTTCGAGCGCTTCTCAACAACAGATTCCGTGACCGATGGATTGGTAGAGGCGGACCAATTGCATGGCCTCCACGCTCTCCTGACCTCAACCCGCTTGACTTTCATTTATGGGGGCATTTGAAAGCTCTTGTCTACGCATCCCCGGTACCAAATGTAGAGACTCTTCGTGCTCGTATTGTGGACGGCTGTGATACAATACGCCGTTCTCCAGGGCTGCATCAGAGCATCAGGGATTCCATGCGACGGAGAGTGGATGCATGTATCCTCGCTAACGGAGGACATTTTGAACATTTCCTGTAACAAAGTGTTTGAAGTCACACTGGTACGTTCTGTTGCTGTGTGTTTCCATTCCATGATTAATGTGATTTGAAGAGAAGTAATAAAATGAGCTCTAACATGGAAAGTAACTGTTTCCGGATACATGTCCACATAACATATTTTCTTTCTTTGTGTGTGAGGAATGTTTCCTGAAAGTTTGGCCGTACCTTTTTGTAACACCCTGTATATATCAGTTCATGACATCCATTCTTACAAATGTACTGTTTCTGATGGACACACGTCCAGATCATCCGCTCTCAAAACTCCGCCATTTCTCTCCCAACATCCACCACTGCTGGCGGCTCACCTCCAACTGCGGAACGCTACGCGCTGTTAACAGCCAACTGCCCAACGCTACAATGGCGAGTATTACAACAATGCAAACCAGCCACAGACTGCACACAGCACAGCCAGTGATTTTCATACAGAGCGCTACGTGGCGTTACCAATATAAAAACCTAAACAGCCTACTTACAGATGGAATATGTGTACCCAGCTGTTTGCGTGCATTGTTATTAGCTCGAAACTAAGCGAAAGTTTTCTAAATGTTTTCGAATCGTATAACTGAGGCGGCTCGGTGTTCACTTAGTGATATGTGGGAAACCGCCTAAAAACCACATCTCGCTGGCCGGCACACCGACTCTCGTCGTTAATTCGCCGGGCGGATTCGGTATGGAGCTGGCGCACCTCCCCGAGCCAGAAGCGGCGCTTTAACATGCACAGATATCCGGGTGAGTTTCATGAAGCGTACTTTCTTGCCTATTCTGTGTGAAGTACTCTGCAACATGCCTTTTCAGTCGTCGTCTAAAACAGCTGACGGCCATTAGTGACAAACCTCCATATTTTTTACAGCCACATTAAAAATTTTCCTTCCAGATTTTTCTTTTCTACTCCCTGCTGGCATACTGTAGGGTCTCTTAATACTGTTACAAAAATATTGTTCACTACATAAATGGAATAGTGGACAACGTATCTGTTCTTTACGACGACTGCATTTAGTTATGGTACTTATAAACCAAGAAAACTTAAGCTAAGGTATGGAACAAATTCATGTGAAGAGAATACATTCTTGTTTAAATAATACTGTCATCCTGCTGCGTATTCACTGTTGTTTTCCTGTAATATTCCAGCCTAAGATAGTAGAGGATAGTTCTATGTTATTATTATTATTATTACTATTATTCTGGAATTTTGAGATTAAACATTCGACTACTTGGGTACTTTATTTTATGGTAATAAGTAATCCTACGTCACGACTTATTCTGTGGCAACGTTTCGTTCACTCATAGGTCGAAGTGAATAAAAATTAAACAGAAAGAGATAGAGAGAGAGGGAGAGAGAGAGAGAGAAAGACAAAGAGAGAATGTGTTTGTGGGTGTGGGTGTGTGTGCGTGTGTGTGTTTTACAGAGCTCCAACCGAAATACATCGTCAGCCTGATCACGCCTGAATTCTCAACAATCTGTCACCTTGACACATTGCTGTGAAATCGGAAACAACACATCCACGTATGAGCTGTTGTTGCGGTGGCACCCAGTCACCTGATACAGCTCTAAGTTCCAGAGCTCCACAGCAAAAGTCGTCTGGTCTGTCTGGTTGTTCTTTTAACGCAACAGGTGTCTTTAGCATTCTAGGTGGCTTCACTTCAGGTTAAGTCGTTCATCTCTTTTGATATTCCATCGTCGTTAGTGTCATATGGTGCATGAAACAAACTAAGTGCGCTTCACTCCTTGAGATCCGTCTCGCTTTCCACCCTCTATTTGTCAAGTACCGGTACTGGCCATATTCCAGTGAAGCACTGTGTTTCAGCTGTTATATTCTAACGCAAAAAAAAAAATGGCTCTGAGCACTATGGGACTCAACATCTTAGGTCATAAGTCCCTTAGAACTTAGAACTACTTAAACCTAACTAACCTAAGGACATCACACACACCCATGCCCGAGGCAGGATTCGAACCTGCGACCGTAGCAGTCCCGCGGTTCCGGACTGCAGCGCCAGAACCGCTAGACCACCGCGGCCGGCCATCTAACGCAAAGACCACAGGGTTGTACACTTCTGTAGCACTCTCTTCCATTACTCAGTACCTTTCCCAATCTAGATTAATTATTTAAGTTGTTGCCTCTACTTCAGAATTCTAAGTTATCTACGGGACGAACAAAATTCTATACATACTCCCTAGCACAAACTTAGTGTATTGACAGCCTGAAATCCGTACTTGCTGATTCAGTCACACACTGGAAGACTGTTTTTCATTTATAAAAAGCAAGACAACATATTCAGCACTAGAGCGCGCTACGAGAACATCTGATCCGTTTTAGTTGTGTAGAAATTTGTGGTAAGTTCCTATGGGACCAAACTGCTGAGGTCATCGGTCCCTAGGCTTACAAACTACTCAATCTAACTTAAACTAACTTACGCTAAGGACAACACACACCCATGCCCTAGGGAGGACTCGAACCTCCGACAGGGGGAGCCACATGGACCGTGGCAAGGCGCCTTTGGTTGTGTCATCATGATTTATGTATGTCCTCCTAAATCACTCCAGGAGAATACCAGAACGATTTCTGACAAATATTTTGGTTCGGGCTATGTGAGGATAGCCATATGTTATGGAAACTATAATTGCCTCTAAAAGTGAGTAGTTCCCAACACTTGCTGATAGGACCGCAAGAGCAGTTCACTTGTTTGTTCGTGTCCGACCAATAGTCGCCGCGTTGTAACGTCACACGAATGCTCTGAAGATATTCAGGTCGCTCTTGGAACTCGTTCGACGGATGAATTAGCAATATTTCTGTTCTTATTAAGCTTTCTCTCCAGCTGAATTAGTTCTCTCGGTTTCTTTTTTACTGTTAGTATAATTTCCGAGGTGAGGTGTAATAATGATAAAAAGTGAAGGAAACTTCAGTCCCGGACATCTAAATTGGTCCCCAGCTCAGATAAAAGTTAGATAGTGCCACCCCTTAGCACAGCGTAATACACAATACACACCAGATTAGTCGTCGGAGGTTTGTCTATTATGTAATTCTGAACTGACCTTGAAGTTTTAGTTACATAACGAAAAGCACTTTAAATTTTCGGAGAACGTAGACATTGGGGAAAGCTACAGATCGAAATGTGCTCCATGTGCAATGCGCTAACGCATCGTATAGTGGTTTCAACGTAGATGTGACCGAAATCCTGGAACCTGTGTACCATGGCTAGCGGAGTGATAAAGGTCTGACCCCGAATTTAATCTTGAGTACTTGAAATCATTTGCAAAATGGAGTGCCACTGCACTTCAATGAAGCAAACAAGGAACAGAACAGATATGCAGATTTTCATCACGTTGTATTCACTAAAGAAAGAAAATTTCAGCTATGGATAAATAAGAAAAGCAAATGCAGAAAGTTGTATTTCACAGGACCTCTTATACTCTTACGTTCCAACACTATTACACTTAACCGCTGAGTTAGTCATTTCTGCCATGTTGGACACTATTTTCCAGCTGTTCGCTATTGAGGGAACATTAAAGCTGTTTTTACCACCAGTGTTCTTAAGAAATTTTCAGAAAGTAATCATCTATACATATACTCATATAGACACACATTCTCGGCAAGCCACCATACAGAGCATTGTGGAGGGTACCTTGTACATCTGCCACTCATTCCGTCTCCTGTTCCACTCGCAAATGGACGACTGTGTATATACTTCCGTACGATTCCTGATTTCTCTTATCTTCGCGGTCCTTAGCCAATAAGTGTGTTGGTGGCAGTTAAGATCGTTCTTCATCCTGTCACAAATGTCCATTCTCTAAACTTTCTCAGTAGCGTTCCGCCAAAGTAGCGTCTTCTTCACTCCCTGGATTCCTATTTGAGTTCACGTAGTATATCCGTAATACCTGCATATTTCTCGAACCTACCAGTAACAAATCTACCAGCTCGCCTCCGAATCGCTTCGATGTCTTCCTCTTATCCGATGTGGTGGGGATACTAAACACTCGAGCAGTATTCTGGGTTGCAGAAGTGTTCCGTCTGCTGTCTCCTTTACAGCTGAGCTACTCTTTCTCACAACTCACCCAACAAACGAAAGTCAATCATTCGCCTCCACTAGAACCGATCTTACGTGCTAGTTCAACCGCATATCGCTTTGCAAACATACCCACAGATATTTAACCCCCGTGACTGTGGCACGCAGCCCACTACTAATACTGCATTCCTACATTTTAGGATTGTTTTTTCCACTCATCTGCATTAGTTTACATTTTTCCACATTTAGAGTAAGCCTCCATTATAGACCGCACCTCCCCGTACTCTGCAGCATCATCAGCTGACAGTCGCATGTGGCTGCTCACCCAGTCCGCCAGACCCTTTATGTATACGGAGAACAAGAGCCGTTCTGTCGCGCTTTTCTGAGGCACTCCTGACGATACCTTTGACTCCGATGAATACTCGGCCTCCAGGGCAACGTATCCCGGGGTTCTGTTACTTAAAAAACCGTCGAGCCACTCACATATCTGAGAACCTATTCTGACCTTTATGAACATTCTGCAGTGTTGCATTGTGTCACATGCTTTCTGGAAATCTAACAGTATGGAATCTGTTCGTTGTCTTTCATCCATGGTTCGTAGTACATTTGGTGATGGAGTTATTTATCATTCAGGAATGGGACTTCCTCAGGGATCAACGGGAAATATTTCACAAGCGCTTTGTAAAGCAAAAAAATACTAAGGACTACTCATTTTACCACACTCGTATTTCGAAGGCATAATCCAAAACATTACCATATATTTAAAGGTAAATGACATGTGAGTTCTGTGTCTGTTTTTCTCCTTTAAAAGACCACATTTTCAGACACAAGACGTATCTCGTAATTTTTCGTGAAAACACTAAGTGGTACAAGGAAGAACTGAAAGGTATGTGCTAAGGTCTGATCAGGGTAGCTCCAGAATATAGTCGGTAGTTGCCAACCGCAAGGTGGAACGAGTATAATATCTTTGAGGAGGAGGTTCTTTGATGGTTAAGAGAGCCGGCCGCGTGCAGGAGGAGTAACAGCTAGGTGCCCAGAGGAAGCAGACGTGTGGCGACAGCTGTAAAGTAGGTCGCACTCGCTGCCCCAGACGAAACCTTAGCATGTAACTGAGAGAAGATATATAATGATTTCAAATTGGTTTTGTTAGATAATATTCAGAGTTAGGATTTGTATGTCCAAGGTTTGACACAGTAAGCGTTTGGTAAAATTTTTTGTAAGAATGTTTCGTGCTACAAATATGTTAGAAATGACTTAAAATTTTAACAATATATATATTGAGATCAACAATGCGTTTAAATCTAACAGCCTGAATCATAATCCAAATCCTTTGCTTAAATTGAATACGCAAATGAGTAGTAGAGTAAAGTTACCCACCAATGAAAGTACCAAGTAAACATCAGGGCCAAAAGTTAATTTTCCATTACCATCTTAATGCCATTGCACAAACAGCATTATTCTCTTAAATTTTATTGCTGAGTCAAATATATGTTGCATTTCTGGCAAAATGGAGGAGTGCAAGAAACAAGTTCACAGACGCAGTCAGTTGCAGGTTTGCTGAATAATTAATTTAGAAGAACCTTATCAATGATACTTTCACTTGGCGACCCTGCCAGGATGGCAGCGAGCGCGACCTACCTTACAGCTGTCGCCACACGTCTGCTTCCTTCGGTTTTTTACTGCACACGCCCAGCTCTCTTAACCATCAAAGAACCTCCTCCTCAAAGATATTATACTCGTTCCACCTTGCGGTTGGCAACTACCGACTATATTCTGGAGCTACCATGATCAGACCTTAGCAAACACCTTTCAGAACGAAATAGACTTGTTTTTGTGAGCAACACCATCTGCTAATGGCAACTTTGGATTCGGTTCTCCAGGCCAATTATTGTAGCGACCTGTGTACATGCGTGGGGTATAATCCCCCACAGCGTATTTTTTTCTGTGTTCTTCCAGTTACCAATCGGCCTACTGTCTATAAACACTCTCGTAAGATATAAGCAAATTTAATTCTTGTGGTTTTAAGGTGTGAGGTACTGATGAACCTTTATTGCTGTGTGAGGCTGAAACTGTCAACACAGAGGCTTTTCAAAAAACGGTAGTTGCCCAAGTTTGACTTGGTCTTTTTTATAGAGGGAGAATGTATTCGGCAAAATACATAAACTTTATGTGCCAAAGGCCACGACACTTGTCAAGTCATTCACCCAGAGCGTGTGGAGCAATGGCTTGAGCCGTGGGTAGCTGAGTACAGTGGGTGGAGCGTGGAAATAGCACAGGCAGGCGGCAGGGCCGGGCCGGCCGACCCTTGTTGTGAAACACCGGCAGCGGCCGGCCGCTGGTTTGGGAGTGGCTAGATAAACGCACGCCACGGCTTCCTGCTCTTGTTCTCGTCTACGAAACCCGCGCTCGCAGCCGCTCCCGCGGCGCACGTAACTCTTGTTCAGGACTACGGCCCTAAGGAACCTATTGTTCTCAATGTGCTACTGTTGTCAGCGGTCTTTAACGATCGGGTCAGAACCCATTCCTGCAGGAGTCAAGTTAATTCAAGGACTTGTGGCTTAATTCTACAGCATACTCGTATAAATAGGCAAGATAGAAATAGTGACTAAGAATATTAAATTAATCATGCATTAAATACGCGGGTACTTCTACTGCTGACTAAGGAAGGTGTACTGAAAAACATTACAGCAGTATTTACATCATTTTCGGACTAGTAATTATAGCTAGGCCTATTACAAGTTCTATGTTTTTAACCTGGGTAGTACCTGCAAGTACATGTCGCACAAGGAAGCCATTAATTTTCATTTTCTACCCGGCAGCAGGTCAGATACACTAAAGAGCCAAAGAAACTGATACATATGCGTAATATCGTGTAGTGCCCCCGAGCACTCAGAAGTGCCACAACACGAAGTGGCATGGATTCGACTAATGTCTAAGGTAGTGCTGGAGGGAACTGACAGCATGAATCTGGAAGGGCTATCTATAAATCTGTAAGAGTACTACAAGGGGGTGGAGATCTCTTCTGAACAGCACGTTGCAAGGCATCCCAGATAGGGTCAATAATGTTCATGTCTGGGGAGTTTGGTGGCCAGCGGAAGCGTTTAAACAGAAGAGTCTTCCTGGAGCCACTCTATAGCAATTCTGAGCGTGCGGGGTGTCGCATTATCCTGCTAGAATTGCCCAAGTCAGTCGAAATGAACAATGGACATTGAAACGTCCCCTTTGTAAAATTATGAATGACAGTTCTGGAAAAACTCTTACCTTATTTGATACATAAACAGCTGAGTAAAACTCAACGTACTCAGACAGTTTTGTCTTTACTTATTCTGATCACCACTAAACTGATCCACAATATTTTAGCGCAACGCAATCTGACTTTCAATAACCGCTACAAAAGAATGGCCCTGTCTAACAATAACTTATACCTTTCATGAATCACCTCACAAAAATCTTCGTTACTCGAACAACTGCAATACAGCGAGCGCCAATACTGCCAGCTAAAAAAAAGATTCTAACTGCTGAAGGTACTAACTACTAATAGGCATAGTTAGCAAATGAAAGATTTTGATAGAGAACAAACAATGTATTTACCTTAAGAATGTTCAAAAGTGATCATATATATATATCTATGAATTCATGACACCCATCTTTACAAATTTCCTTTTACTGGCGGACACACGTCCAGATCGTTCGCTTATAGTAACCTCTCAAAACTCTGGCATCTCTCTCTCTACATCCACCACTGCTGGCGACTCATCTCCAACTGCCAAACGCTACGCG
Source organism: Schistocerca serialis cubense (assembly GCF_023864345.2). NCBI lineage: Eukaryota > Metazoa > Arthropoda > Insecta > Orthoptera > Acrididae > Schistocerca > Schistocerca serialis. The sequence continues at coordinate 789,240,107 of NC_064639.1, read as the reverse complement.
CTGTTCACATCCAACTGCCAAACGCTACACCGGCGAATATTCCAACAATGCCAACCAGCCACAGACTGCACGCAGCACAGTCAGTGATTTTCATACCGAGCGCTAAGTGGCGTTACCAACATAAAAACCTAAACAGCCTACTTACAACATGAAAGGATGTAGGTGATCAGACAGGATTCTTATGTACGTGTCACCTGTCTGAGCCGTACCTAGACATATCACGGGTCCCATATCACTAACTGTACACGCCCCATACCATTAAAGAACTTCCACCAGCTTGAAGTACATGGATTCAGACATTATCTCCATACCTGTACTCGTCCATCCGCTCGATAAAATTTGAAACGAGAGTCGTACGATAAGGTAACATTATTCCAGTCATCAACAGCCCAATGTACGTGTTGACAGGCCCAGGCGTGGCGTAAAGTTTTGTGTCGTGCAGTCATCAAGGATACACTAGTGGGCCATCGGCTCCGAAAGCCCATATCGATTATGTTTCGTTGGATGGTTCGCACGCTGACCCTTGGTGATGACACAGCATTGAAGTCCGCAGCAATATGCAGAAGCTTCTATGACGCTGAATGATGCTCTACGGTCGTCGTTGGTCCCGTTCTTGCAGGATGTCGGACACCATGATGCCGGAGATTTGATGTTTTACCGGATTCCTAATATTCACGGAAAACTCGTGAAATGGGAAATGGTCGTACGGTAAAATCCCCACTTCATCACTGCCTCGGAGATCGCTGGTGTGCCGACTATAAAACCACGTTCAAACTCACTTAAATCTTGATAACCTGCAATTATAGCAGAAATAACAGATCCAACAACTGCATCAGTCACTTGTTGTCTCATCTAGGCGTTACCGACCGCAGCCCCATATTGTGCCTGTTTACATATCTCTGTTTCTGGACATGCATGCCTACACAAATTTCTCTGCCGCTTCATTGTATTGAAGTATGGACGCATGGATTCAAAACGGGCAGTCTATATTGCCACTTCGCGGCTCAGGTACGGCCAAGAAGAAAACATCGGGTCGCAAAGTTTGTGTAGTGTTTGTGGGAAGACTGTTCGACAAAGAGAAAAAACAACCATCACATTGACGTGTGTACACATTAAGATACCGCATATAAAAATATCTACACTTATACCTGTTACACCCTGTATATCAATCGTGCTGGAAAATTTCATTTATCTCCTCTACAAATGTAGCAGTGCATCGTGTCACAGGATCATTAGCGCACTAGTATTTTAGCCGTTGTAACTAGTATCTGAGAGCCACTCGTTAAAGAACAAGGTAGGCAAGAAGTGTCAGTGCATTACACCACTGTGAAACTCATCGGAATGAAGATGGCGTCAAAATGGAACGACTCCAACTGAATCTAGTGCTTTAAGACGCACCGTCTGACAAAAAAAGCGAGGCATCCAGAAATGGAGGAGAAAATGAAATTAAACTTTACTGGTTGTGGGGTTGGGGGGGGGGGGGGGGGGTATGTCCCGTTACTTCAGTGATTACAATTGGCACTATAAGCCCATTTATTAGTAAGACGTTTTAACCCTCCCCCATTGCCTCAAGACATGCACTGATTTGGTTGGGATGGATGTCATAAAGCGTCCTTTCCTGCGGCAAACTGGCCCACAAAGAAGTTGAAATCCGAGATGATTCCCACATATTCTATCGGGGGAAGGATCTGAGGGTCTTGTCGGCCTATGAGTACCTCACCATTACACAGACTGTTCATAAAGATATATGTCATTTATGGACGAGCATTGTTCAGTTGAAAAATAGCACAGCGATTCTGTCGCATGAGAAGTAACACAGGAGGACACGAGATGTCCGTTACACACTGTTGTGCCGTCAGAGTGCCCGCAATCATTACCAGCCGTGATCTGAAGTCTCGATGGCTACTCACATCCTGCCGCCAGGACGAACAAACATTGAAAGAAAAAATGGTTCAAATGGCTCTGAGCACTATGGGACTTAACATCTCAGGTCATCAGTCCCCTAGAACTTAGAACTACTTAAACCTAACTAACCTAAGGACATCACACACATCCATGCCCGAGGCAGGATTCGAACCTGCGACCGTAGCAGTCCCACGGTTCCGGACTGCCGCGCCTAGAACCGCAAGACCACCGCGGCCGGCAAACATTGAAAGAACGGGATGTCTTCATAGGCCTTCGCGATACTCGCCGACGGTGTCCATCCGGGGTAATACACAGCACCATGGCGGGCATATCTACGCGAGATGTGCTTGCCTGTGTGAATGAAGTTTAATTTTCTGAAGAAGGCTTTGTCTGAAAGCTTAATACGTAACAGTTTTTTCATTGTGCCTGTGTGAAACTCAACGTGTCATCTTTACGGTGAGTAGCAATCTATCCTTACCTTTAAATTGTTGACATTCCAACAGAGAGATCCATTGTTTGATTTTAACAGTAAAAAGCCAAATGTACAGGCAACCGAAAAGAAGTTCCTGCGAGAATCGAAAGACTGCCCTCAATACTTGCAGATGAACTCTACAAGCTATTGTCCAGTGTTTAACGAAGGGCACAAAGTGTATCATCACATGCTCCTCCATTCGCTGAATAGCGCATGAAGGAAATTGTCGGCAAGCCTTCCTTCGTAATCATTATGCGGGGTACAAGCTGGCGAAAATAATACGTTGCCTGACTTGTATTGGAACGTGGGCTCCATGAAATTTGAGATGAGCATTGCCTATTTTGTAGCGTCTCCGATTGAATTTTGTTGATCATTACTTAACAGACAGAAAAACAAAGACGCAATATAAGATTTGACTGTACAAGCTTTAAATAATAAAACGCAACAGTATGAACATAAATGGAAAATGTATTTAGAAAGAATGGATAAAGACTGTTTAACCAAATGTCTAGTTGGCAGGAACAACGCACAGAGGCCACGTGCAATGTGGGTTGATTGAGAACCCGGAACTGGCAGCTATCTAATCCATGCATTCCAGAAGAACACGAAGAAGAAAATTACTGCGAGCATGAATAAGACTGTCGTACGATGTTCCGCGTGAAATCGTCCTATTCATTGTCAGCTTCTGTGGTTTACAGTGTGTGGATAACGGAGTTTGAAATCGTGTTTTCACAGCGGATGGGCAAGTCACAGTGTAGCAGAGCACCCACCGTCTCGGTGCTGGACAATAACAACGTTCGAACTGGCACATTACTCAGGACATCTTTTGGCTGCAGGCCCCATGCCCCAACGTCTCACAAGAGCACTTTTCCTAATCGCAAGTGGTGAGGTGCAGATATTCGAACTTGGGTAGTACCACCGACATTGGACTCTCACGCCAAGAAAGGCGTCGCTTGAGAGTAGTTGTGTGTGTTTGTACCAGCCAATGGTACGATAGGAATGAATCCAGAAGTAGGCTATATAAGGCCCATTACGTCAGAAGGAACGGCAGTTATACTCTCATACATGGTATTTTTACGTGCAGCGGAAAGGGATCTAAAATACATGCGTCACAGGACAAGTCTTGCCAATAGCTAAAATATCAGAAGATATCAGAATACTGACTGAAAAAGATAGGACAATTACAAATAGAATATATAAAGAAAAGAACCAAAAAACAATATTGATCCTAGAAGGACGATTGTAAGAGAAGCACTGTATATCATTTCAGATGGAGCAACACTTTACAGGGGAGAGAGTCGACTGGTTTTTCAGACAGAATAGTCCCTTGTTGCACCCAAAGTGATTTAGAGACCTAAGGATTTTCACAAGAGCAGAATAGCAGTTACTAGATTATACTTCTCTGTTCCCCACCTCGTGGCAGTTAAATACACTACTGGCCATTAAAATTGCTACACCGTGAAGATGACGAGTGACAGAAGCGAAATTTAACCGACAGGAAGAAGATGCTGTGATATGCAAATGATTAGCTTTTCAGAGCATTCACACAAGGTTGGCGTCGGTGGCGACACCTACAACGTGCTGACATGAGCAACGTTTCCAATCGATTTCTCATACACAAACAGCAGTTGACCGGCGTTGCCTGGTGAAACGTTGTTGTGATGCCTCGCGTAAGGAGGAGAAATGGTTACCATCACGTTTCCGACTTTGATAAAGGTCGGATTGTAGCCTATCGCGATTGCGATTTATCGTATCGCGACATTGCTGCTCGAGTTGGTCGAGATCCAATGACTGTTAGCGGAATATGGAATCGGTGGGTTCAGGAGGGTAATACGGAACGCCGTGCTGGATCCCAACGGCCTCGTATCACTAGCAGTCGAGATGACAGGCGTCTTATCCGTGTGGCTGTAACGAATCTTGCAGCCACGTCTCGATCCCTGAGTCAACAGAAGGGGACGTTTGGAAGACAACAACCATCTGCACGAACAGTTCGACGACGTTTGCAGCAGCATGGGCTATCAGCTCGGAGACCACGGCTGCGGTTATCCTTGACGCTGCATCACAGACAGGAGCGCCTGCGATGGTGTACTCAACGTCATTTTTTCGGATGAATCCAGGTTCTGTTTACAGCATCATGATGGTCGAATCCGTGTTTGTCGACATCGCGGTGAACGCACATTGGAAGCGCGTATTCGTCATCGCCATACTGGCGTATCACCCGGCGTGATGGTATGGGGTTGCCATTGCTTACACGTCTCGGTCACCTCTTGTTCGCATTGATTGTTCGCATTGACGGCACTTTGAACCGTGGATGTTACATTTTTGATGTGTTACGACTCCTGGGTCTACCCTTCATTCGATCCCTGCGAAACCATACATTTCAGCAGGATAATGCACGACCGCATGTTGCAGGTCCTGTACGGGCGTTTCAGAATACAGAAAATGTTCGACTGCTGCCCTGGCCAGCACATTCTCCAGATCTCTCGCCAATTGAAAACGTCTGGTCAATGGTGGCCGAGCAACTGGCTCGTCACAATACGCCAATCGCTACTCTTGATGAACTGTGGTATCGTGTTGAAGCTGCATGGGCAGCTGTACCTGTACACGCCATCCAAGCTCTGTTTGACTCAATGCTCAGGCGTAGCAAGGCCAGAGGTGGTTGTTCTGGGTACTGATTTCTCAGGATCTATGCGCCCAAATTGCGTGAAAATGTAATCAATGTAGTATAATATATTTGTCCAATGAATACCCGTTTATTATCTGCATTTCTTCTTGGTGTAGCAATTTTAATGGCCAGTAGTGTACTTTCCACCCTAACTCGATCTAAGTCCACTGATCGTTGGTACTGAGTTTCCCGGGGTTCTGATTGATCGGTTGCCGAGTGATCTGAAGCCATATGTAACCAATTAAGGGCACGTGTGACAAAAAACAAACCAAGCACGATGAGTTGAAATACGAAGAAGGGAATATTTCGCGCCTCGTTTCGTACAGCATTGTCTTGTTGCAGTACACGATCTTGATGCAACGTTGCTACATACGCCTTTAACTTCCTTGGAACTACTGCTGCTCTTATCATTCACAATTCTTATTACTTACGGTCGCCGGAAAGAACAACAGGCACTACCTAGCACGATATTCGTTACTCATCCAGGACATTGTTCTGACACGTTTGCTGGGACAGCACTCATAACTGTCAATAGAACGGAATCTACTGACCTTTCAAACAGAATAGTCCACTGTGCACATAAAACAACTAAGGGACCTAACGATTTTCACAAGAGCAGCATGCCAGTCACTATGTTGACACATCTCTGTCCCCCACTTTGCGATAGTTATACACTTCTCAGCCACATTCGATCGAAATCCGCTGATAGTTGGTTGTGAGTTCCCCAGAGTTCTGACTGATCTATTACCGGGTTTATTGAGGCATACATAACCAATTAGGGACGCGTGTGACAAAAAACAAACCAAGGACGATGTACTGTAATGCGAAAAAGACGAATATTTCTCGCCTCGTTTCGTACAGCATTGTCTTGTTGGAATGTATGGTCTTGATGCAACAGTTGTTACAATACGTCGTTCACTTCCTCAGAACTATTACTGCTCTTATCATTCACAGCTCTTATTACTTATGATCACCGGCAAGAACAGCAGGCACTACCTAGGATACTGCTCCAAAACGTATGCTGGGACACGACTCGTAACTGCCAACGCATCAGGATCCAATGAATCCCTTAATAATGAAACTGGTGTAGAGGTTGGCGACAGATAGGATGAAGGAAACACCTCGTTCATTTATGTTTACAGCGACAGCCGATTACGAATTACTGCAGTGTGTGTATCGTTTAGTGCTGTACTAAAAGAGGACCATGAAGCGGGGTTTCAAAAAAGTGATCCTTTAATTGTGTTGCGCAGTTTAGTGGTAGACATTTTCTATGGTATTGAGATCGGGTGATTTAGCGAGACAGCCGAGGTTCAATAGAGCGCCAAGTTTTCATCAAACTAGAAACATAAGCGTGCGTGTGTGAACACAGCCGTTATCATCTAGGTAAAGGGAAGTGTCCACAGCATATTCATCGTGACGGTGTAGAATAAAGGGCTATACTTGGTCACCGCGAGTACTGCAATATACATCAGGGTTCACGTTTACAGTACCTCAATGAACGGGCCCTAGACATAACATGAAAAACTCCTCAAACATCAAAGAACGACCTCCGGCCTGAGCTCAACACTCCGCACACTGCGGGTTAAACGCATCCGTCTCCCCGAAACCTCGCTTCGTTTGAAAATAGGCAAAATCTGGACTAGTCGAACCACACTACACCTCTCCAGCCTTCTGCTGTCCAGCTTCTGCGTTGTCTGGTCCATTGAAGACGTGCAGTTTTATATACCACTGTTATAAATGGCCTCTTGCAATGTACCCAACTCAAAATGTCCATTGCATGCTGTCGTCTTAGCAAGTTCGCTCGAAAACTGACTGAGGTAGCCTTGCATACACTGGCAGTAACAATTTATGGCGGGTTGAGACGCTGTCACTGACAAGACGTACACTCGTGTTCGGTCCCTGTCTATTAGGACCTTTTTCGACTACTGTTTTTAAACGGTGCTACACATCTGAAAATGGTACACCATTCCGTGTAGACACGATGTACACTCCGCAATGACACATCATGAAATCCTTCTTCCCGGCGTGGTAATGGCACATCGAAATTCGATAGCTTATTTTTCCCATTCCATTACATCACCAGGTCGCCCCATGCACTGACTGCACACAACCGACCGGCACGCACACACACACACACACGCACACACACACACACACACACACACACACACACACTACTTAACTGCCGTGACTTACGTTAGCGATGAAGGGTCACATGACCCCCTGGAAGCAGTTCGACGCCATCTACAGCTCACCAAAGCTACCAGAGTGCTTTCTTCTGAGACAGTGGCTAATATTCGGCTCGTTAAGCTTCCTAATCATCCAACCACGTGTGTCTGACCACGACCTGCCTCCATTCCACTCAGTCGTCGACTTATTTTTGGGCCACGTAACTGTTCAATCATATTGTCGTGTTTTTTGAATACGTAGTCGTTATATACTCACCTTGCAGTACCTGTGAACATTTGACCGTTATTTCTGTGACAAGTGAAAAAATGGAATGCAGTAATGTTACATTTGAAAAATCGTACCTATGACTGAATCAGGATACGAACCATAATCTCCGTTTAACGAGATACCAACACCACTCTGCAGCACGGATGTGAATGAGGAGCATTAGTTCGACGGGCCAATGATGTCTGGACGCCATTTAGTGCATCTGGCTATCCGAGTTGTCTCCTCACAGCATCAACTATCGTCTGACGCTTAACAAATTATTTGCTGTGTGCAAATGACTATAGTGTTAATGGTTTAGCATTTTTGTTCAGTATTACTGTGGCGACAATAAACTCAGGTTTATTTTCGATTGTTTTAAGTATTTTCAAGCTGTGGCTATTTTCTGATTCTTCCTGATATAGAAACGTGTGTACTATCGCCTAAACAACTTATTAAATTAAACTCCCCCGCCGAGTTTTTTTGTATCTATCTGAAGGCTAATCTCGGCAACTACTGCAGGGAATTTTGATACGGTTTTCATTAATAAACAAACGGATTCACGAGGAAGGCTTGTGTATTACCACTACGGCAGGCAAGTCGACCGTCCGCTGATGTTTTGTGTTACCCGTGCGAAGCCGATGCGGGTCGCTAGTATTACATGAATCGCAAACCGTCCTCATAGGCAGAGTTACGTATGTAAAGTTCTAGTACTGAGAAATTCAATACAGTAATCATGTTGCTTCCTCAATGCTGGAAGTACTGGGGAAGTTAGCTCCTGAGCATTTTATTATGGTGAATACAAACTATCTAGTCTCTTAGAACTTTATCTCTGAGGTACTAACGGGGTGATGGTGTGAATATAAAGCCTGTCTGACTTAGATGTCAACCTCACCTGCCCGTGGTGTATCCTGTTAAGCTAACGAGGCTCTGACGACCGAGTGTCAGCGGTATAACTGTAAGATCGTGTAACGAGGAAATGCTGTTCCAGTACTCATTTAATTAAACAAAACAGGACGACGACTCCAGCTAGAGAACAGGACAGGAGAAAATGGATATTGGAGAAGAAAGATTAGCTACACGGAAAGTAAGAGGAATTGTTTACAAGGAAACAGGAACAGCAAAGATATTCTTACAAAAACAGATAGATTTTGCAACTGTCTCAGAAACTAAGCAGGAGCCACGAGGTACTAACTAAATATGTTAGAAAATTTATAATGTTGTATATTGGAGTACAACAGGAAGAACAAGTAAAGGCGTTGCAATACACATAAACAGAAAATGTGGAAAATGGATCAAGAATTATGAATACTTAAACGGAATAATTATTACAGCAACGATAAAAACAGAAAGAGAAAACCTAACTGTGACAGCAGTTTATGCTCCGGAGGAAGGTTACATTGAGGAATAAGTTAACTTTCATGACACCCTTCAAAAAATTATGGATGACTATAATCAGAAACATCAAGTTGTTCCGTTTGGTGGCCTGAATGCAAGGGCGGGAAACAGTTTAATACCTGATGTTGTTGGAATGCACTGAGAAACAACTTGTAATCATAATCGGCAATTAATTAGATATTTCTCCACTTTTGATGATTTAAAAATAATTAATAACTTCTTTAGACAAACGTTTCTTCACAATTATACTTGGACCGGTGGAGGAGACAGATCAGTTGTGAGTTATGTAATGGGGAATGGTAGTATACGGAGTCAAGAAAAAGATACAGGAATATTCAGAACTTTTGATAATGTGACTGATCACTATCTCGAATAAGTCAAATTGGCACTTTTGCTAAATGAAAGCAAAAGAAACCTTTCACTACTTAGAAGCATGAAGAGGTCTATAAAGTAAATTTATTGAGGGCCTATACCAGAACAGATTCAGAAAAGAATTAGAACAATTAGCTACCCGGAACACCTATGCGGAAGAACGGAAAAATATTGAAAAAACAATAAAAAGTTTCTAACGAGGCACTGGAGCGGAAAAAGAAACCTCGCCGAAGGCGTGGATTAAAATTTGGTTCAACAGAAATTGCGGAAGCAATACAAAAGAAACAAACACGATGTAAAAAAATATCTTACGAAGCCTACCCCGGAAAATAAACAAAGACATAAACAGAAAAGGAACTACACAAAAACAACAGTGGATAGAGCCTACCAGCAAGCCTGGATCAGGTACATTAGTAATACAGAACGTGACGTTCGTGGCTATCACCAGACAGCATGTTAAGCTTTGAAAACATTAAATAAAACGGAAAAGTTTGCAGTTCGTTTGAATAATATTACGAAAGAAGAGTGGATTTAGTATTATAAAAACTTGTGATATGATGCTAACATGAAAGAAATAGAAGGCTCTAGATGAAATCACAATAAAAGAACTCACGGCAGCTTTGAAAACCACAAAAAATCGAAAGTGACATGTTTATATGGAGTTACTATAGAGTCAATTAAATATAGGGGATTATAACTACGCTTTAAATTGTTACACCTATTTAACAAATGCTGGAAAGATGTGCCACGAAATTGGAAGGAAGCAAAAGTAGCATCGATGTATAAGAAAGGAGAAAAAATGTATGTGAAAACTACACAGAGATAAGCTTACTTGCCACAGTTTATAAACGTTATACGATAATTTTAAATACAAGACTGAAAATAATAGCTGAATAATTTCTAGTGGAAGAAAAAGTCGTATTTAGGAAGTTTTTACTTTACGGCAGCTTATTGAATAGCAGAAAGAGTTTTAACTGAGAGACACATACTGCTATACAGATTTTGAGAAGGCCTTGGACAGAGTAGTTAGAGAAGAGTTACGGAGGATTACGCAGCACAGAGGTTTCCCTTTACAGCTTATAACAGCTGTTAAAAGTCGGTATAAAGGAACGTCAGTAATCTCGGACACAGAAGGCAAATATAGAGAGTTAGTACAAATAAATAAAGTGGCGAGACAAGTCTTTACTTTAACCTCTAAGCTGTTCAGTATTTACACTGACTATGCAGTTCGCAGATGGAATTCTAGGATAAACGTCAGAGTATAACTAAATGACTCCGTAAAGCGAGAATAACTCCTATACGCTGATGACCTTACATCGATTTGTTCAGAAGACGGCGATGTACAAAATGGACTTCATAAACTAAAGAAAATATGTATACAATACAATATGAAAATACATTTTGGTAAATGACATTTTGTGGAAAATATTCAGTGAGAACTCAAACAGAAGTTGATGAAAAAACAATCGAATAGATGTTAACTATCTTAGATGTAAAATAGCATACGAATATGAAGAAGATTTGCTGATTAGGTCAAATGAAGAACATGAAGAAGATATGCAGGTATGGCTGTATATGTGACATAATTAATATAACTTTAAAGCATGAAATACTGAAAGAAACACGAATGAGATTTTATAATACAGTAGCATTGCCAACCCCATTATATGGCAGCGCATCGTGGCTAGTGAATAAAAGACAAAAAAAAATACAAGGAATAGAAATGATATTTTTATAGAGTGGTGAAGGGATGTAAAAGAATATATAAAATGCGAAATGACAATACTGAAAAAGAATTGAAAATTTGGAATTTGAAATAAAAAATGGATGGAAACAAAAAGAAATGAAATGAACATTAGCAAAGAATGAATCCAGAGAGATTACTACGTCAGATAAACATCTTTAAACTAAAAGAGAAGAAAGATTCTGTCAGATCGAGAAAAAGATGGAACCATAACAGGCCACAACTGGCCTAATATAGAAAGTGCAGAGGAAGATGAAGAATTTATCTCCATTTACCTCCGACTATTGTTTTTTATCTGTCTGTTCTAAAACTTTATGTACAAGCACATCAGAATGTGGTGCGATTACGGAGCAACTCAAGATAGTTACGACGTTGTCACCTAGCGTTATTAGTTTGTTACATGGGAATAGCCGCGACAACAACGCTAATTCTTCTTCTCTTAGACGTACTTTATTCCTTTTCTTCTGCTGGTGTGTTTCATGTTTCCTGACTGAAGAATGTTACTCTGCATGCAATGAGAGATTGAGGTTGCGTTTCTGTCTGTGGGGGGAGAGGGGGGGGCAGGAGGGGGGTGGGGTGTGATTTCGGAGAAGCAAAGGGCAGCGCCGGCTACGCCCACAGGCACGGTGCTGGGGTGACGGGCTGGTTGCATATGCATCAGACACAGAAAGAGTCGGCTGCGTGGCCGCACGTCCTTGACCCCTGACCCGACCACGAGTACCAATCAGATCTCTCTGTGGTTCCCAGACGCCTAGTCATCCACCTCACTCATTCTCGCCGCTACGAACCCGCCCACCACCGGCCGTTACTGGCGTGCAATGCTCTCGTACTCGTCACTTTACATCGCTTAGTAATGGAAAGTCGTGACACAGTTAACATATTAGTTAGAAAAATGATGACTGTATGTTATTGCTTCCATTCACACAGTCATAAGCAGAGGTACAAGGTTCAAATTTAATACACAGTTTGAACTATCTTGACTCTAGTATTCAAAATGCATTTTCGGAGGCGTCCATTCAGAAGATAAGGCAGGTTCAGTGCTAAGTATGGTGGAAGAAATGGGTAGATGATGGGTATCACATTAGTCAGAAACAGAAGCATATCTAATTGTCCGCAGTTACTTAGCTAAATATATACGCCATCATCAGTCGCCTATGTATGAGAATTGTGACCTTTCTAAAACCTTAACCTAATGAATGGTTTTCACGCTGGCTTCCAGCACTAAAACGTTACAGTACGCTTTAATGACTGCGTTCTTTCATAAACTCTATGAACACTTTGACACTGGTATACAATACACAGGCTTCTGTTTATAAACAGAAGTATACGTGCAAGTTAATATTATTCTCTCATTCATCATTCGAACATGTGATGTATTTACAAGGGAATGTGCTAAAGTAATTAAATAATAACAATCAGCGGTAGTTAAAAGTAGAGTTCAAACAGGAAAAATTGTTGAAGTATAGTAAACGATAGCAATAGGAATGAGTTATCTGGTGCAATTTCATTCCACTACATTCCACTAAAGTAATATCGACAAAAGTAAAATAAGGGTAATCGAATGTAATCCAATTAAATCAGCCCGCCGTGAGGGAATTATTTTAGGAAATGAGACACTGAAAGTAAGTTTTGTTATGTGGGCAGCAAAATTAGTGATGACTGCCGAAATAGAAAAGGTATAAAATGCAGACTGACAATAATCAGAAATAGTTTCTGAAAAACAGATATTTGTTAATAAGTAATATAAATTCAAATATTAGAAAGTCTATTTTGAAGGCATTTGTTCGGAGCGTCACCTTGTGTGGAATGAAACATGGGCGATAAACGCTACAGACAAGACGGGAATAGAAGCTTCTAAAATGTAGTGCTATAGGGCAATGCTGACGTGGGTAGATCGCATAACTAATGAGGAAGTATTGAATCGCGTTGGAACAAATACACTCCTGGAAATTGAAATAAGAACACCGTGAATTCATTGTCCCGGGAAGGGGAAACTTTATTGACGCATTCCTGGGGTCAGATACATCACATGATCACACTGACAGAACCACAGGCACATAGACACAAGCAACAGAGCATGCACAATGTCGGCACTAGTACAGTGTATATCCACCTTTCACAGCAATGCAGGCTGCTATTCTCCCATGGAGACGATCGTAGAGATGCTGGATGTAGTCCTGTGGAACGGCTTGCCATGCCATTTCCACCTGGCGCCTCAGTTGGACCAGCGTTCGTGCTGGACGTGCAGACCGCGTGAGACGACGCTTCATCCAGTCCCAAACATGCTCAATGGGGGACAGATCCGGAGATCTTGCTGGCCAGGGTAGTTGACTTACACCTTCTAGAGCACGTTGGGTGGCACGGGATACATGCGGACGTGCATTGTCCTGTTGGAACAGCAAGTTCCCTTGCCGGTCTAGGAATGGTAGAACGATGGGTTCGATGACGGTTTGGATGTACCGTGCACTATTCGGTGTCCCCTCGACGATCACCAGTGGTGTACGGCCAGTGTAGGAGATCGCTCCCCACACCATGATGCCGGGTGTCGGCCCTGTGTGCCTCGGTCGTATGCAGTCCTGATTGTGGCGCTCACCTGCACGGCGCCAAACACGCATACGACCATCATTGGCACCAAGGCAGAAGCGACTCTCATCGCTGAAGACGACACGTCTTCATTCGTCCCTCCATTCACGCCTGTCGCGACACCACTGGAGGCGGGCTGCACGATGTTGGGGCGTGAGCGGAAGACGGCCTAACGGTGTGCGGGACCATAGCCCAGCTTCATGGAGACGGTTGCGAATGGTCCTCGCCGATACCCCAGGAGCAACAGTGTCCCTAATTTGCTGGGAAGTGGCGGTGCGGTCCCCTACGGCACTGCGTAGGATCCTACGGTCTTGGCGTGCATCCGTGCGTCGCTGCGGTCCGGTCCCAGGTCGACGGGCACGTGCACCTTCCGCCGACCACTGGCGACAACATCGATGTACTGTGGAGACCTCACGCCCCACGTGTTGAGCAATTCGGCGGTACGTCCACCCGGCCTCCCGCATGCCCACTATACGCCCTCGCTCAAAGTCCGTCAACTGCACATACGGTTCACGTCCACACTGTCGCGGCATGCTACCAGTGTTAAAGACTGCGATGGAGCTTCGTATGCCACGGCAAACTGGCTGACACTGACGGCGGCGGTGCACAAATGCAGCGCAGCTAGCGCCATTCGACGGCCAACACCGCGGTTCCTGGTGTGTCCGCTGTGCCGTGCGTGTGATCATTGCTTGTACAGCCCTCTCGCAGTGTCCGGAGCAAGTATGGTGGGTCTGACACACCGGTATCAATGTGTTCTTTTTTCCATTTCCAGGAGTGTAAATTCATACATAAATTGACTAAAGGAAAAGGGGTCGGTTGACAAGACACAACCTGAGGGATTGCCAATTTGCTAACGGAGGGAAGTGTTCAGAGGTGAAACTGTAGAGGGAGACTAAGGTTTGACCACAGTAAGAAGCTTAAAATGGATGTACGTTACGGTAGTTAGGCGAGATAAAGAGCCAAGGGATAGAGTATCGTGGACTGTTACACCAGACCAATCTCTGGACTGCAGACCATAGCAACAACTTGCCTTACTGGGGTAATTCGATCGTTATTTCAGATTATCAGACACTGCTGATTCTAGTTCTACAGAGCATGAGTATAAAGCAACCTCACGCGTTTCAAGGATGCTCATTTCTTTTCATAAACAAATACACAACTATAGCAATGGTTAGTTTTAACGAATTGCCTCCAATATTCCATCAAAACAGAAGTCTGATAAACAAAGAGATTAATTCGATTCCACAATACGGTTGCAAGCAACATTCCCAGTCGTAAAATCTCGACAGTCACCTAGGTGGTGATCGGATTAACATATTAAGATATAAACGAGGCTGTTCCCCTCGGACATAATTCCATCGTGTTATTACAGCACCACATGGGATTGTGAATGATATATAGTTAACCGCACATCTGGGAGGTGAATACAAGATGTGCAAAGCTGTCCATTACGTGAGGGGAACAGTTGTGAGTACTCGATCTTCTTCTTCTTCTTTTCCCCACTGCATGTATTAGTTCTGAAAAATGGTTGAAATGGCTCTGAGCACTATGGGACTTAACTTCTGAGGTCATCAGTCCCCTAGAACTTAGAACTAATTAAACATAACTAACCTAAGAACATCACACACATCCACTCCCGAGGCAGGATTCGAACCTGCAACCGTAGCGGTCGCACGGTTCCAGGCTGTAGCGCCTAGAACCGCTCAGCCACTCCGGCCGGCTTTAGTTCTTAGTTTGATCATATGCCCCTTCTGGTCTACACCTGGCAACGTACGAGGGCTATTCGGAAAGTAAGGTCAGATGGGTCGTGAAATGGAAACGACAGTGAAAATCCGATGCAACTTTGCACAGATGTGTTGGACAGCCTGTCGACTGCGTCACGTCGCTCTTTTCAGTTCTGAGCACACAGCGAACATGTAAAGTAGCCTAGAACAACAGTGTCTACAGCCAAGCGTGGGTGCCTGCTGCGAGGTTTCGCCTGATTTCGGACAACCCCACATACGTAAATGTCGTACAGATCCTTCTTCGTGACAATTCTCGGCCGCACATTGCAGAGGCACTGAGGACGCCCATGCAACAGCTTCGAGCCCGAACTTGTCTCCCTCTGATGTATATCTCCGCCCACATGACCCCTGGCTACGAAGATAACATTTTGGCACGGACAACGAACTGCAAGCCAGCGCAGAGAAGTGACGGAAAGTACAGGCAGCTGCCTTCTACGACGAGGATGTTGCAAAGTTGGTACAACGCTACGACAAATGTCGTAAGTCGGAGCGGCGACTATGTAGAGAAGTAGCTGGAAGGTGTAGCTAACTGTTGCAAATAAATCGTTTTTGATTTTCACTGCAGTTTCCATTTCGCGACCGATCGGACCTTACTTTCCGAACAGCCCTCGTATTTTAGATGCCATTGTTTACTAGACTTAAGTTTTTAGTGTTCGCACTTCACTTTCAATTACCGTACATTACAATTACTTAAATCCCTTTTATCCTGTTTGTGAGCTCTACATTCCCCTATTGAGTTTCTTGTAAATACAACACATGCTCCGAAGAGGAAATACTGTCAATCTACATAAATGAGCTTTTGGATAGGGTGGATAGCAACGTGCGGCTGTTTGCTGATGATGCTGTGGTGTACGGGAAGGTGTCGTCGTTGAGTGACTGTAGGAGGATACAAGAGGACTTGGACAGGATTTGTGATTGGTGTAAATAATGGCAGCTAACTCTAAATATAGATAAATGTAAATTAATGCAGATGAATAGGAAAAAGAATCCTGTAATGTTTGAATACTCCATTAGCAGAGTAGCGCTTGACGCAGTCACGTCGATTAAATATTTGGGCGTAACATTGCGGAGCGATATGAAGTGGGACAAGCATGTAATGGCAGCTGTGGGGAAGGCGGATAGTCGTCTTCGGTTCACTGGTAGAATTTTGGGAAGGTGTGGTTCATCTGTAAAGGACACCGCTTATAAAACACTAATACGACCTATTCTTGAGTACTGCTCGAGCGTTTGGGATCCCTATCAGGTCAGATTGAGGGAGGACATAGAAGTAATTCAGAGGCGGGCTGCTAGATTTGTTACTGGTAGGTTTGATCATCACGCGATTGTTACGGAAATGCTTCAGGAACTCGGGTGGGAGTCTCTAGAGGAAAGGAGGCGTTCTTGACACAGTCACGTCGATTAAATATTTCGGCGTAACATTGCGGAGAACCAGCATTTGAGGCTGACTGCAGTACGATTTTACTGCCGCCAACTTACATTTCGCGGAAAGACCACAAAGATAAGATAAGAGAGATTAGGGCTCGTACAGAGGCATATAGGCAGTCATTTCTCCCTCGTTCTGTTTGGGAGTGGAACAGAGAGAGAAGATGCTAGTTGTGGTGCGAGGTACCCTCCGCCACGCACCGTATGGTGGATTGCGGAGTATGTATATAGATGTAGATGTAGAAGTTGCTTGTTTGTTATTTCTTATAAACATAATCTTGTGGGGTCTCTTCGTTGACATTTATTTTAGCCATATTAGGCACCAACCATCAGTGAGTGTGTATACCAAGTATCGAGTACGTTATTTATTCAGTCCATGTCAAAGTCTGTATTTCAGGCTATTAATGATTTAGATTGAATAACCCCCTCCATTGCCGGTGGTGAACTGGAGCCGAGCTCGCAGCCGCAGACTGTATGTACCTGGCGCGCTAACGTCCGAGGGCTTCTCCGCGGTCATTTCCGGTGCGGTTCTCCTCTTGCTACCTGCGACGGTCGTTCGCTGCAGTACGGGAAGCCAGGAACGGTTTACCTTAAGGCTTTCCTCTTTCTTGTTGAAGCTGTTCACGTGTTTTTGTATTTCTACAGCTTCTCTGTACAAGCGTGTGAGATAGTGCTTCTCTACAGCCAGAACTTCAGTGTCGGCGAATTTTATTACGTGGTCGGTCTCACTCAGTGCGTGCTCTGCCACGGCCGATTTCTCCACCTGCCCCAGCCTGCAATGTCGCTTATGTTCTTTGATCCGGGTGTTGATTGATCGTCCAGTCATTCCGACATAAACTTTTCCGCATGTGCATGGTACACGGTATATTCCCGACATTGCAAGTCCCTTTTCTGCTTTGCCGATCTAAGACATTCTTTGATCTTCCTTGTCGGTTTGAAAATTGTCTTTACGCCATGTTTGCGCAATATACAGCCGATTCTGTCCGTCATTCTGGAAATTTATGGCAGAAAGGCCGTACCCGACATTTCTTTTTCTGATTCCTTACTTTGCCGAGTGTTTGGTTCCGTTACGCTTCTAATACAATTGCTCCTCAGAACACTTTCCAGGTGTTGCATTTCGCGTCTGAGGTGCTGCGGCTCACATCCTGCTCGCGTTACGATCAATGGGTACTCCACAAATTATATTGAGAGGAAAACCGCACCGGAAATGACCGCGGAGAAGCTCTCGGACGTTGGCGCGCCAGGTACATATAGTCTGCGGCCGCGAGCTCGGCTCCAGTTCACCACCGGCAATGGAGGGTGAAGCTTCGACAATACCAGCCACTCGTGCTGGCGAAACATCAGTAAAATCAACGTCAGCTGAAGAACCCGAGACAGAAGCCAATAGGCAGTTTGTCAACCAGTGGCCACGAAAGCCTTAACAAGTTTGTCGTATTATAGCTATCTTTGCTGTTCAAGACTGTATAAATGACCCATGAAGACTTTTCCCATTCAGTCTCTAATCATCGCCACAGCCATTTGTCTTCTTAGTCATGCTGTGGGAGTATAGTAATATAATTCTACGGATAGTCGATGGCGCCGGCCGTTGTGACCGAGCGGTTCTAGGAGCTTCAGTCCGGAACCGCGCTGCTGCTACGGTCGCAGGTTCGAATCCTGCGTCGGGTATGGATGTGTGTGATGAACTTAGGCTAATTAGGTTTAAGTAGTTCTAAGTCTAGGGGACTGATGACCTCAGATGTTAAGTCCCATAGTGCTTAGAGCCATTTGAACCATTTTATTGATAGTCGACGATTACGTGTGAAGGAAAGCAATCTTTATAGAGCATTAATGAGACAAAAGTGATTTTAGGCTCAGTTGATAGTGGAACATATGACTCGCTGTCCGTTTACAGTTATGAGCCTTTCCTACACTATCTGTTCAGAAGCATCTGGACACGTCTGTGTAATGTGAAATTGACTACTAGATGTCACAAAAGGCGGACCAGCCAGTATAAAAGGAGACGGCTAGTATTGTGCTGTATCAGCAGAACGTATCGCTCAGAAGAGCTCAGTGCCTTTGAAAGCTGACTAGTCACTGGTTGTCACTTGAGTAACAAATCCACCAGGGAAATTTCATCGATTCTCAGGTTGCCGAATCAGATTGTTGGTGATGTGACTGTGAAGTGGAAACCCGAAGTAACAAGCACAGCTAAAGCAAGACCACGCAGACCTCATGTACTGACGGACGACACGTCGAGTACTGCGAACGGTCGTTGTAAAAAATCGCATCAAATTAGCGGAAGGGATCAGTCGTGACTTCCTAGGTGGTATCAGCACGAACTTCTAAATCATCAAAGGTGTTTCATTGGGTGCAAGTTGGAATCTGGGCAGGCCAGCCCATTGCAGAAATGTTAATGTCCACTCACCATTGCCTCAGAGACGCTTTTTTATGACAGAATGCACTGTCAGGCTGATAAAATCATTCATCTTCTTCGAACTGTTCCTCAACGATACGCTCTGCACAATGCTGTAAGATATGTTCTTACGCACATAACGTTTTCTTAAGCGCATTACGGGAACCACACCCTAATTTCGAAAAACATCCCCATATCGTAGCAGCACTTCCTCGCGCTACACATGGTAGGTAAGGTTCTCCAGGTATTCGCGAACCTCAAACCTTTCAATCGGATTGCCTGAGTTGATGTAAAGGGCGACTTGGGGTGACTGGAAACGAGTGATTTGGAGTGACAAATCACGCTGTACGCTGTTGCAATCCGATGGAAGAGTTTGGGTTACGAAAACGGTACCTGCGGAAGAACACATTCTACGGCACTGTGCACAGCGTATAGTTGAGGAACTATCTACCATCTTAGCTACGCAAGCACGACTCACGCCCCGTCCTCACAGCTTTACTTCTGCCAGTACCTCGTCTCCTACCTTCCAAACCTTAGAGAAGCTCTCCTGCCAGCCTTGCAGAACTAGCACTCCTGGAAGAAAGGATATTGCGGAGACATGGCTTAGCCACAGCCTGGGGGATGTTTCCAGAATGAGATTTTGACTCTGCAGCTGAGTGTGCGCTGATATGAAACTTCCTGGCAGATTAAACCTATGTGCCGGACCGAGACTCGAACTCGGGACCTTTGCCTTACACGGGCAAGTGCTCTAACATCTTAGCTACCCAAGCACGACTCACGCCCTGTCCTCACAGCTTTACTTCTGCCATTACCTCGTCTCCTACCTTCCAAATTTTACAGAAGCTCTCCTGCCAGCGTTGCAGAACCAGCACTCCTGAAAGAAAGGACATTGCGGAGACATGGCTTAGCCACAGCCTGGGGGATGTTTCCAGGATGAGATTTTGACTCTGCAGCTGAGTGTGCGCTGATATGAAACTTCCTGGCAGATTAAACCTATGTGCCGGACCGAGACTCGAACTCGGGACCTTTGCCTTACACGGGCAAGTGCTCTAACATCTTAGCTACCCAAGCACGACTCACGCCCTGTCCTCACAGCTTTACTTCTGCCATTACCTCGTCTCCTACCTTCCAAATTTTACAGAAGCTCTCCTGCCAGCGTTGCAGAACCAGCACTCCTGAAAGAAAGGACATTGCGGAGACATGGCTTAGCCACAGCCTGGGGGATGTTTCCAGAATGAGATTTTCACTCTGTAGCGGAGTGTGCGCTAATATGTCTCCACAATATCCTTTCTTGCAGGAGTGCTAGTTCTGCAAGGCTGGCAGGAGAACTTCTGTGAAGTTTGGAAGGTAGGAGACGAGGTACTGGCAGAAGTAAAGCTGTGAGGACGGGGCGTGAGTCGTGCTTGGGTAGCTCAGATGGTAGAGCACTTGCCCGCGAAAGGCAAAGGTCGCGAGTTCGAGTCTCGGTCGGCACACAGTTTTAATAGACCAGGAAGTTTCATTCCTGAAACTCACTGGCCAACATCAAAACCATCTCTGATTTCGGCTCTTGAGAGAGAATGGGTTGCCATTCCTCCACAAAGATACAGACACATCATTAAAAAGTGTCCTCAGGACAGGACACGACCCCATATTAATTTCCACTAAGATGTCCGGATACTTTTGATCAGATAGTGTGTAATTCGAACGCCAAGAGATTTAGTCAGCAAGTTTTGGGGAAACAGATCAGGAAGATTAGGGTTTAAAGTCCCGCGGACTAAGAGTCATAGAGACGGAGCAAAAGCACGAATAGTACAAGAAAGACGAGAAAATTATTAAATATGCTCATAAATATAACATACGCCGTAATCTATCTAGCAAGAGTATCGTAAATGCGGACGGCCGGGCGCGGATCAGAGTTACGAGAAAGGCAAAGGAACATCGAGTAATGATTGGCTTATTCGAGTCATGCTGCCACGGGAGTTGAGTTTGGTTGTGTCAGTCAGTAGCAACGGGCTCATAGGATGGGATCAGTCAGGGTACTTGTTGTCCAGACTTCTGCGTGCTTTTTGGCACCATATTGTATGAATAATTACGGCTAATAGCAAGGTGTGTGGTTTGAAAATCAGTGCGTCAGCCCGAAACCGGGCTGAATTTTATATCGGTTCAAATGGGACGGACGAAACAAAAATATTAATTATTATCCACTTCCCTAATCGAATAATGAATTCTTACCTAAACTTTCATAGTCTCCATCATTCGACATCTGAGTAAAACGACTACAAAAATATGGGAAGAAACAGCGAAAAAGCAATTTATTCCTTTATGACGTTCTTGTTCGCGAAAGACAGCAGGTTTTTCCGATTCTAGGTAGAGTAAAATTGTAATGAAATTGGTTGCTGCCTTTAAAGGTGACCTAATAATAATGTGTTGAGCTCTTCTATTCGTTTACTTCTGCATTACTTCTGTTGGAACGTAATTGCGCAGTTTTGTTGGTTACAGAAAGACGTACGCGTTTCTCCATAGTTAATGCATCGTTTGCTTCACTTACTATAGTGCAGCACTAGGCTGTTCTGGATCTTTAGACTCGATTCTTACGCCCATCCACAAATTTAATCTGTTTCATTATAATTTACTCTCGTGCGTCGAATTACTCATAAAATTTCCCGTTTCTTCGATACACTTCGAAAGCTTTTACGGTGCCTGACCTTCGGTGTATCGTTCGCCACTCATGTACCTAAGCAGGTCACCAACCGTAATATCAGAATAAGTCACACTATTTACTACTGCTACATCTCATTGATATTCCCTCCCTTCTACACTTCCCGTGCCACAGCTCACAAATAAAAGTATTTGAGGACTTCATTGAATCAGGTCCGTATCACTGCTGCACTATTGCCTGTCTGCCACCTCATTCTTGCTCCACCCCTCCTTCCTTCTTCTTTTGTATCACCTGCGTAATCCTGTCAAACCTAGGGAGGACACCAACTCTAGCTATATTATGAAATACCGTCGTCATCAAATTTTATGTCGACGAAACAATATTGAGGCTTTTCCAACTTTTTTAACTGTGTACAGGATGTTCGAAGCCTGTGCGGTCAAAGTTTTATAGACGATAGAAGATACTACACTGTATATTTTAGTATAATGAATCATTGTTCAAAGTACGTATTTTGGACGAAACGCGATCTTGAAGTATGTGTTTCACATTTCTGCAACAACGTTGGTGTTGCTACCTTGAAAAACAATACTTGATCATTTGTGATGAGTCCACTATTGGCTCTTTTCCTAATGGTGATGTATAAAGTCGCTGGTGTAGGACACCGCAGTAGAAACTAAAGAGGAAGTGGTTGGTGGAGTCCTAGCTACCTGTCTCATAGCGCGTGGGGTGTTCAATAAATAATGCAACACTTTTTTTTCTACATCTATATCTACATCTACGTGATTACTCTGCTATTCACAATAAAGTGCCTGGCAGAGGGTTCAATGAACCACCTTCATGCTGTCTCTCTACCGTTCCACCCTCCAACGGCACGCGGGAAAAACGAGCACTTAAATTTTTCCGTGCGAGGCCTGATTTCTCCTATTTTATCGTGATAATCATTTCTCCCTATGTAGGTGGGTTCCAACAGAATGTTTTCGCAATCGGAGGAGAAAACTGGTGATTGAAATTTTGTGAGAAGATCCCGTCGCAACTAAAAACGCCTTTGTTTTAATGATTGCCACTCCAATTCACGTATCATGTCTGTGACACTATCTCCCCTATTTCGCGATAAAACAAACCAAGCTGCCTTTCTTTTTACTTTTTCGATGTCATCCGTCAGTCCCACCTGATGTGGATACCACACTGCACAGCAGTACTCCAGAATAGGGCGGATAAGCGTAGTGTAAGCAGTCTCTTTGGTAGACCTGTTGCACCTTCTAAGTGTTATGCCAATGAATCGCAGTCTTTGGTTTCCTCTACCCACAATATTATCTACACTCCTGGAAATGGAAAAAAGAACACATTGACACCGGTGTGTCAGACCCACCATACTTGCTCCGGACACTGCGAGAGGGCTGTACAAGCAATGATCACACGCACGGCACAGCGGACACACCAGGAACCGCGGTGTTGGCCGTCGAATGGCGCTAGCTGCGCAGCATTTGTGCACCGCCGCCGTCAGTGTCAGCCAGTTTGCCGTGGCATACGGAGCTCCATCGCAGTCTTTAGCACTGGTAGCATGCCGCGACAGCGTGGACGTGAACCGTATGTGCAGTTGACGGACTTTGAGCGAGGGCGTATAGTGGGCATGCGGGAGGCCGGGTGGACGTACCGCCGAATTGCTCAACACGTGGGGCGTGAGGTCTCCACAGTACATCGATGTTGTCGCCAGTGGTCGGCGGAAGGTGCACGTGCCCGTCGACCTGGGACCGGACCGCAGCGACGCACGGATGCACGCCAAGACCGTAGGATCCTATGCAGTGCCGTAGGGGACCGCACCGCCACTTCCCAGCAAATTAGGGACACTGTTGCTCCTGGGGTATCGGCGAGGACCATTCGCAACCGTCTCCATGAAGCTGGGCTACGGTCCCGCACACCGTTAGGCCGTCTTCCGCTCACGCCCCAACATCGTGCAGCCCGCCTCCAGTGGTGTCGCGACAGGCGTGAATGGAGGGACGAATGGAGACGTGTCGTCTTCAGCGATGAGAGTCGCTTCCGCCTTGGTGCCAATGATGGTCGTATGCGTGTTTGGCGCCGTGCAGGTGAGCGCCACAATCAGGACTGCATACGACCGAGGCACACAGGGCCAACACCCGGCATCATGGTGTGGGGAGCGATCTCCTACACTGGCCGTACACCACTGGTGATCGTCGAGGGGACACTGAATAGTGCACGGTACATCCAAACCGTCATCGAACCCATCGTTCTACCATTCCTAGACCGGCAAGGGAACTTGCTGTTCCAACAGGACAATGCACGTCCGCATGTATCCCGTGCCACCCAACGTGCTCTAGAAGGTGTAAGTCAACTACCCTGGCCAGCAAGATCTCCGGATCTGTCCCCCATTGAGCATGTTTGGGACTGGATGAAGCGTCGTCTCACGCGGTCTGCACGTCCAGCACGAACGCTGGTCCAACTGAGGCGCCAGGTGGAAATGGCATGGCAAGCCGTTCCACAGGACTACATCCAGCATCTCTACGATCGTCTCCATGGGAGAATAGCAGCCTGCATTGCTGCGAAAGGTGGATATACACTGTACTAGTGCCGACATTGTGCATGCTCTGTTGCCTGTGTCTATGTGCCTGTGGTTCTGTCAGTGTGATCATGTGATGTATCTGACCCCAGGAATGTGTCAATAAAGTTTCCCCTTCCTGGGACAATGAATTCACGGTGTTCTTATTTCAATTTCCAGGAGTGTATGTGATCGTTACAATTTAAGTTATTTGTGATTGTAATCCCTAGTTATTTAGTTGAATTTACAGCCCTCAGATTTGTGTGACTTATCGCGTAATCGAAATTTAGCTGATTTCTTTTAGTACTCATGTGAATAAATTCGCACTTTTCTTTATTCAGGGTCAATTGCCACTTTTCGCATCATACAGATATCTTATCTAAATCATTTTGCTCCGCGAGGGATTAGCCGAGCGGTCTGAGGCGCTGAAGTCATGGACTGTGCGGCTGGTCCCGGCGGAGGTTCGAGTCCTCCCTCGGGCATGGGTGTGTGTGTTTGCCCTTAGGATAATTCAAGTTAAGTAGTGTGTAAGCTTAGGGACTGGTGACCTTAGCAGTTAAGTCCCATAAGATTTCACAAGCACACAATCATTTTGCAAGTCGTTTTGATCATCTGATGACTTTACAAGACGGTAAATGACAGGATCATCTGCAAACAATCTAAGACGGGTACTCAGATTGTCTCCTACGTCGTTAATATAGATCAGGAACAATAGAGGGCCTATAACACTTCCTTGGGGAACGCCGGATATTACTTCTGTTTTACTCGATGACTTTCCGTCTATTACTACGAACTGTGACCTTTCTGACAGAAAATCACGAATCCAGTCGCACAACTGAGGCGATACTCCGTAGGCACGCAATTTTATTAGAAGACGCTTGTGAGGAACGGTGTCTAAAGCCTTCTGGAAAACTAAAAATATGGAATCAATTTGACATCCTCTGTCGATAGCACTTATTACTTCATGAGTATAAAGAGCTAGTTGTGTTTCACAAGAGCGATATTTTCTGAATCCGTGCTGAGTATATGTCAGTAAATCGTTTTCTTCGAGAGACTTCATAATGTTCGAATACAGTATATGTTTTAAAGCCCTACTGCAGATCGACGTTAGTGACATAGGCCTGTAATTCAGCGTATTACTCCTACTTCCCTTTTTGGGTATTGGTGTGATTTGAGCAATTTTCCTGTCTTTAGGTACGGATCTTTCTGTGAGCGAGTGGTTGAATATAATTGCTAAATATGGAGCTATTTTATCAGCATACTCTGAGAGGAACCTGACTGGTATACAATCTGGACGGGAGGCCTTGCATTTATTAAGTGATTTAAGCTGATTTTTTTACACCGAGGAAATCTGCTTCTTGTTTCTCATCTTGGCAGTTGTTCTTGATTGGAATTCAGGAATATTTACTTCGGCTTCTTTGGTGAAGGAGTTTCGGAAAACCGTGTTTAATAACCCTGCTTTAGTGTCATTGTCATCAGTGACTTCACCGTTGTTATCGAGCAGTGAAGGTATTGATTGTGTCTTGCCACTTGTGTGCTTTATGTATGACCAGTATCTCTTTGGGTTTTCTGTCGAATTTCGAGGCAGACTTTCGTTGTGGAAATTATTAAAAGCATCTCGCATTGAAATACGCGCCATATATCTCGGCCAGTTGCGGTTGAAACAATGCGGAGTTTGTTGTGGACCATCGCGGAACATTGACGCTTCAGCTCGTCCCATGAAGTTCCGATAGGAACTGTAACGAGTTTGCGTTGCAAGCACAAAGCTGTTATTGAGGCGGGAAACCAGAGCATCGTAGATATTCATAGGCGCTTGCAAAATGTCTACGGAGACCTGGAAGTGAACAAAAGCACGTTGAATGGTTGGGTGAGGTGTCTGCCATCAGAGCAACAAGGTCAAAAAAAAAAACTGTCCGATCTCCCGCGTGTCGGCCAGCCGCACACAGCTGTGAAATTGAAGAAACGACTTCAGAGTGTTCGTCACCAGAAAAATGTCAACGAACTTCTGCCCCATGACAAGGCAAGGCCTCACACAAATCAACGCACCCGAGAGAATCTCACAAAACTTCAATGGGCTGTTCTTCTCCATTCTTCCTACAGCCAGTAAATTCCGACTTCCATCTGTTTGGCCCAATGAAGGAAGCAGCACGTGTATTATGAGGAGATCATTGATGCAACGAGACACTGGTCCGACGTCGACGAATAGAGTGGTACCCTGAGGGCATAAGGGCCCTCCCGCACTGAATGGAGATTATGTTTAAAAATACGGTTTTGTAGCTAAAAGAGTGAGGAATAATATGATGTATTGGAATCCTGAATAAAACAAACTCGCTTTCAAAAAAAAAAAAAAAAAAAAAAAAAGAATGTGTTGCAATACTCATTGTAGGGCCCTCGTCAAGCAGACAAAGGGCATATTTGTGAAAGTCGGGTAAACTGCTATGCGCTGATTCAATACATCGACTGAAATTAGCCGTCCTCATTTTGAACAGTTGCTACGAGCTTACGTTTTTGCTATAAAATTAAGTTGTTTGAACCAACAAAATATGAATATTCACCTCCGATCATTAGTGCCTTGTCTTAAAATACTCGTACTGGATCTGTATAAAATTTTTAACCAAAAGATTTGGTACACACGACATAGCTTTAGCGTAGAATGAAATAACGACAACATGAAACCACGATGTCCTCCAAGACCACAGCAAACAATTCCATATCAGCTGCCTTCGTAATTATTTTTTTCGCGACCCACGATTGTAAGTTACTGGCTGACACGACGTTTTAGTCGTGTGCCACACACTCCACAAGTACAGTTGGTGACCACTTACTGCAGGCCTTAATAGGACGGGGCTCTAGCCTGCCCAGCCAGACTGCATTTCTCAGCCTGACTCGGCTCGCGAAAAAGCACTGCTTTCATTTCTGGGCCCGATTTATGTGCCCACTTGGTGAGCTCTCCCGAACAGACGCCGAGTACTGAGTGTAACACGTGGCCGGTCGGTCGACGAAACTCTTGCCGCAGCTCTTCACTCCACCAGCAAAACTAGAAAAGCAGGTAAGGGCTTGCCTTTTGTTTTCTAATGGAGTGAAATTCTCTTCTGTGAACCTCAAATAACACTCTGAAATTATTTTGGGAATGGTTCGCTTTCTGCTAGCGATAGAGACATTTTGAACAAACGTGAGGCCACTCTTATCTTAGCTCCTAACCTTGCATTATATATTGTGCAAGATAAATTTATTACATCGAAGGAAAAGATTACGGCACCAGCAACTGAAAGACAGATTTCCGCAAACATGCAGCAACCTGGGTTTAAGAGATGCGGTTATAAATTTCACATTATCATAACGAAATTAAGTATTGAAGGTATTTTAATTCCGTCTTTCCAACTACAAGAAAATGCGTAATTTGTCACCAAACGCATCTCATTCTGTTGAAATAAAATATCATCAGTGGTCTGTAATGAGAGATAACTACAAATTCAGTTTCTTTCTTTACTGAATCTATCGATATCCCTCATTTAAGACGACTAATTAAATTTTATTTCAATAAAACGAACTCATTTCATGACAAAAACAGGCATTTTCTTATCGTTGCAAAGGCGGAATTGAAAAAAAAAAAACTCCACGAAAAAATTATCCGAACTGGACGGAATCGATAAATGTGATGAACATATACAGACAAACAAATTATCACAATTTCAGAAAAACTGAATGATTTATTCATGAGGAAGAGTTTCACAAATTTAGCAGGTCAGTAACGCGTTGGTCCACCTCTGCCCTTTACGTAAGCAGTTATTCGATTTTGCATTAATTGGTAAAGTTTTTAGATATCCTCCTGAGGGATATCGTGCCAAATTCTGTCCAACTGGCGCGTTGGATCGTCGAAATACTGAGCTGGTTTATTATGAGGGAAGAGAGTGCCACGAATCTGATATACGAAATGGAGTGGCAGGACCTTCTCATAAAATTTGAGTCACCAACTTTCACCTCATAATGTGAAAATATTTTGTTGGCGCCCACCTTTATAGAGAGAAATGGTCATCTTAAGGAAATAAGAGCGATCAGAGCTCGCACAGAGAGACTTAATTGTTCTTTTCTCCTGCACGCTGTTCGAGAATGGAACGGTAGAGAAGTAGCTTAAAAGTGAAACTTCCTGGAAGATTAAAACTGTGTGCCGGTCCGAGACTCGAACTCGGGACCTTTACCTTTCGCGGGCAAGTGCTATACCAACTGAGCTACCCAAGCACGACTCACGGCCTCTCTTCACAGCTTTACTTCTGCCAGTACCTCATCTCCTACCTTCCAAACTTAACAGAAGCTCTCTTGCGAAACTAACAGAACTAGCACTCCTGAAAGAAAGGATATTGCGGAGGCATGGCTTAGCCACAGCCTGGGAGATGTTTCCAGAATGAGATTTTCACTCTGCAGCCGAGAGTGCGCAGGAGATTTTCTGTTAAGTTTGGAATATAGGAGACAAGGTACTGGCAGAAGTAAAGCTGTGATGACAGGGCATGAGTCGTGCTTGGGTAGCTCAGTTGGTAGAGCACTTACCCGCGGATGGCAAAGCTCCCGAGTACGAGTCTCGGTCCGGTACACAGTTTTAATCTGCCAATAAGTTTCATATCAGCGCACACTCCGCTGCAGAGTGAAAATCTCATTCTAGCTTAAAGGTGGTTCGATAAACCCTGTCAGGCACTTAATTGTCAACTGTAGAGTAACCGTGTAAATGTAGATGCCCATAATGCTCCAAATTTTCTCGATTGGGGAGACATGCGGCGACCTCGCCGGCCAAGATATGGCTTGGCAAGCAGGGGTGCAAGCAGTAGAAACTCTCGCCGTGTGTTGGTGGACATTGTCTTCCTGAAATGCAAGCCAAGGCTGGCTTGGTATGGATGACAACAAAACGGGGCTAGAATATCGTCGACGTATCCCCGTGCTGCAAATGTGCCACGGATGAGAACCGAAGGGATCCTCCTACGAAAGGAAATGGCACACAGACCATTACTCCTGGTTGTCGGGTCCAATGGCGAACGACTTTTGGGTTGGTATCCCAACACTGTCCGGGGCGTCTCAAGTCGCGCCTGCACTGGTCGTCAGGGCTCAGTTCGAAGCGATACTCATCACTGAAGACAAATTCTGGTGCAGTCAGTCAGATTCCAGGCCGAAGTCTTGCCTGGAGACGTCCCGGACACCAGTGCGACACCAACCTGATTGTCGTCCGCCATACGGCCCGACGAACAGGATTGACGGTCTAGGGTGGCACTTCTTTTCATAGCAGGACGACTTTGGTTGCCACCCGCGGCACACTTACGGCATAGCGGTACGTCGACGATACTCTACGCCCCGTCTTGTTACCCTTCATGGCAAACCACCCTGGGCTTACATTTTGGCAAAATAATGCACGTCCGCACAAGGGCGAGAGTTCCTACTGCTTGTCTTCGTACTCGCCAAACCCTACCATGGCAGCAAGGTCGTCGGATCTCTCCCCAATTGGGAGCGTTTGGAGCATTATGGGCAGGGCGCTCCAACCAGTTCGGTATTTTGACGATCTGACGCGCCAATTAGACAGAATTTGGCACAATATCCCTCAGGAGGACGTTCAACAACTCAGTCAATGTCAAGCCGAGTAATTTCTTGCATAATGGCCAGAAGTGGACCAATGCGTTATTGACTTGTTCAATTTGTGAAGCTCTTTCTCTTGAGTATATCATCCAATTTTTCTGAAATTACAGTCTTCGTTTGTTCAAACAAATTTCGGGCTTGCAGCCGGTCGTCCTTCAATACCTCGCACGGTATTTCCACTGGGCACCTGCCAGTCACCAGTCATATGACTGGCAGGTGCCCAGTTGAAATATCGTGCGAGGTATTGAACGACGACATGCTGCAAGCCCGAAATTTGTTTGAACAGTCAATTCAAGTTGACTGGCAGGTGCCCAGTTGAAATATCGTGCGAGGTATTGAACGACGACATGCTGCAAGCCCGAAATTTGTTTGAACAGTCAAATCGCCGGGAAAATTTTAAAATACTATCTCCGCTTGTCTGTACATGCGCATCACATCAACCGATTTCTGTCCCATTCGAATAATTCCTTAAAGCAGCTACGGCCAAACAGACCTTACAAATGAATAACGAAGGAAAGTACTTAGTAATGAGAGTCTCATTCCCATACAGTGGTATAATTAGGATGTTGAAGCCGAGGCCCTTGCTCTGGGGCTGTTTCCGTAGGGGCTATTTTACTTTATTGGTGCACTCAAACGTAGGAAAGTAATAAGGGCGGATTAGAGGAAGGTGGGCTGACGGTTAAACAACAAAGAGGGGCGGGCTATGTTGGCATGGGAATGGTGTTGGAGGAAAACACAAAATGGAATTTTTCTCTGGCGCCAGTTACCCCTGCTATACCACTGGTCCTGGAGTTAGACGACCTCCACAAATTCACCACAAAAATTGATAGATTTCTCCCACCGATGGATAGCCAGCAAGACCATCATTGGAGAATTCCTCACTTTGGCTACTGAAATTCTGCATTAGCTGGTTGTCATCCTAAGGAATGTCTGCCAGACAGTTGACTCCTCATGAGAGAGAAGGGTAAGAAATCAATCGCTGCCGGTACAGATAATCATCGGGAAAAATATTTGTAATACAAATCAGTTCCACATCAGTCTGGTATGAAGCATGTTGATGCATGTGTAGCAATAGAACTGCCTTGGACTGCTTCTACATCTACATCTACATCTATACTCCGCGAGCCACCTTACGGTGTGTGGCGGAGGGTACTTATTGTACCACTATCTGATCCCCCCTTCCCTGTTCCATTCACGAATTGTGCGTGGGAAGAACGACTGCTTGTAAGTCTCCGTATTTGCTCTAATTTCTCGGATCTTTTCGTTGTGATCATTACGCGATATATATGTGGGCGGTAGTAATATGTTGCCCATCTCTTCCCGGAATGTGCTCTCTCGTAATTTCGATAATAAACCTCTCCGTATTGCGTAACGCCTTTCTTGAAGTGTCCGCCACTGGAGCTTGTTCAGCATCTCCGTAACGCTCTCGCGCTGACTAAATGTCCCCATGACGAATCGCGCTGCTTTTCGCTCGATCATGTCTATCTCTTCTATTAATCCAACCTGGTAAGGGTCCCATACTGATGAGCAATACTCAAGAATCGGACGAACAAGCGTTTTGTAAGCTACTTCTTTCGTCGATGAGTCACATTTTCTTAGAATTCTTCCTATGAATCTCAACCTGGCGCCTGCTTTTCCCACTATTTGTTTTATGTGATCATTCCACTTCAGATCGCTCCGGATAGTAACTCCTAAGTATTTTACGGTCGTTACCGCTTCCAATGATTTACCACCTATGGCATAATCGTACTGGAATGGATTTCTGCCCCTATGTATGCGCATTATATTACATTTATCTACGTTTAGGGAAAGCTGCCAGCTGTCGCACCATGCATTAATCCTCTGCAGGTCCTCCTGGAGTACGTACGAGTCTTCTGATGTCGCTACTTTCTTGTAGACAACCGTGTCATCTGCAAATAGCCTCACGGAGCTACCGATGTTGTCAACTAAGTCATTTATGTATATTGTAAACAATAAAGGTCCTATCACGCTTCCCTGCGGTACTCCCGAAATTACCTCTACATCTGCAGATTTTGAACCGTTAAGAATGACATGTTGTGTTCTTTCTTCTAGGAAATCCTGAATCCAATCACAAACCTGGTCCGATATTCCGTAAGCTCGTATTTTTTTCACTAAACGTAAGTGCGGAACCGTATCAAATGCCTTCCTGAAGTCCAGGAATACGGCATCAATCTGCTCGCCAGTGTCTACGGCACTGTGAATTTCTTGGGCAAATAGGGCGAGCTGAGTTTCACATGATCTCTGTTTGCGGAATCCATGTTGGTTATGATGAAGGAGATTTGTATTATCTAAGAACGCCATAATACGAGAACACAAAACATGTTCCATTATTCTACAACAGATTGACGTAAGCGAAATAGGCCTATAATTATTCGCATCTGATTTATGACCCTTCTTGAAAATGGGAACGACCTGCGCTTTCTTCCAGTCGCTAGGTACTTTACGTTCTTCCAGCGATCTACGATAAATTGCTGATAGAAAGGGGGCAAGTTCTTTAGCATAATCACTGTAGAATCTTAAGGGTATCTCGTCTGGTCCGGATGCTTTTCCGCTACTAAGTGATAGCAGTTGTTTTTCAATTCCGATATCGTTTATTTCAATATTTTCCATTTTGGCGTCCGTGCGACGGCTGAAGTCAGGGACCGTGTTACGATTTTCCGCAGTGAAACAGTTTCGGAACACTGAATTCAGTATTTCTGCCTTTCTTCGGTCGTCCTCTGTTTCGGTGCCATCGTGGTCAACGAGTGACTGAATAGGGGATTTAGATCCGCTTACCGATTTTACATATGACCAAAACTTTTTAGGGTTCTTGTTTAGATTGTTTGCCAATGTTTTATGTTCGAATTCGTTGAATGCTTCTCTCATTGCTCTCTTTACGCTCTTTTTCGCTTCGTTCAGCTTTTCCTTATCAGCTATGATTCGACTACTCTTAAACCTATGATGAAGCTTTCTTTGTTTCCGTAGTACCTTTCGTACATGTTTGTTATACCACGGTGGATCTTTCCCCTCGCTTTGGACCTTAGTCGGTACGAACTTATCTAAGGCGTACTGGACGATGTTTCTGAATTTTTTCCATTTTTGTTCCACATCCTCTTCCTCAGAAATGAACGTTTGATGGTGGTCACTCAGATATTCTGCGATTTGTGCCCTATCACTCTTGTTAAGCAAATATATTTTCCTTCCTTTCTTGGCATTTCTTATTACACTTGTAGTCATTGATGCAACCACTGACTTATGATCACTGATACCCTCTTCTACATTCACGGAGTCGAAAAGTTCCGGTCTATTTGTTGCTATGAGGTCTAAAACGTTAGCTTCACGAGTTGGTTCTCTATCTGCTCGAAGTAATTCTCGGCCAAGGCAGTCAGGATAATGTCACAAGAGTCTCTGTCCCTGGCTCCAGTTCTGATTGTGTGACTATCCCATTCTATACCTGGTAGATTGAAGTCTCCCCCTATTACAATAGTATGATCACGAAACTTCTTCACGACGTTCTGCAGGTTCTCTCTGAGGCGCTCAACTACTACGGTTGCT
Organism: Schistocerca serialis cubense; assembly: GCF_023864345.2. Taxonomy (NCBI): domain Eukaryota; kingdom Metazoa; phylum Arthropoda; class Insecta; order Orthoptera; family Acrididae; genus Schistocerca; species Schistocerca serialis. The sequence continues at coordinate 789,206,571 of NC_064639.1, read as the reverse complement.
GATGCAGGTGGTCTATAGAAGCATCCGACTATCATATCTGACCCACCTTTGATACTTAACTTAACCCAGATTATTTCACATTCGCATTCGCTAATAACTTCACTGGATATTATTGAATTCTTTACTGCTATAAATACTCCTCCACCATTGGCGTTTATCCTATCCTTGCGGTATATATTCCATTCTGTGTCTAGGATTTCGTTACTGTTCACTTCCGGTTTTAACCAACTTTCCGTTCCTAATACTATATGCGCACTATTTCCTTCAATAAGAGATACTAATTCAGGAACCTTGCCCTGGATACTCCTGCAGTTTACCAATATTACGTTAACTTTTCCTGTTTTTGGTCTCTGAGGACGGACGTTCTTTATCAACGATGATAATGTCCTCTCTGGTAAGCCGTCAGGTATTTTATCGTTTCGCCCAAGGGGGGGTCCCTCTAACCTAAAAAAACCCCCGTGTGCACGCCACACGTACTCTGCTACCCTAGTAGCTGCTTCCGGTGTGTAGTGCACGCCTGACCTGTCTAGGGGGGCCCTACAGTTCTCCACCCACAACACACTCTGAACGCTTAAGGCGTTCTGTGGAGGAACACAGCAAATAAGATATAAGCGATGACCACTACGAGACAAATGGTTGCTCCACAATCACATTGAGAAATTATTCTGTGTAGTTATCCCCAATAATACGAATTTTATGATCGTCTTTATATGTGTAAAGTCATTTATCTTCCAATTTTTCAAACAGATCTTATCAAATCTACCATTTAAGGAAAACTGTACATTACAAAATTAATTCTGAAAATTTCCCTTCAGTTATGCCGAACTACATGGAAGAAATTCTTTGTCATTAGTTGTAAGATCGATGGGAGTAAACAGACACATCATAGTCAACAATAACTGACACCAAAACTTTCCACTAGCATTCTAAGATAGGTAACTTATGCCTAGGGTAATAGGACAAGACCAGCAGCTTCACTTCCTTGCAATGTGAGGTACAGTACCACATGATGATCCAAGAAGTGCTCTGACCAGTCTAGAGTCCACAGCGCAGTGAGGTAATGGTTTCCATTGTCGCCACGATGGAGAGGAATCATACTAGGGTATTGTCTCACTCTACATCTAACGTGTATAAATTTTTGCTAACCGAGACGGCAGCCAGGAAGTGCTGAAGCCAGATTCAGGTTTTCTGACTTCCGTTATACTTCATTACTTTAAATATATTCAAGCCAGATTTGGAGCAATTCTTTCAACGCAATGCTGGGCGATTTCTTTCTTATGTAGACTTTTCGTCCAGGATGATCTCTCGTCAAGGAACCTTTTTTCTTTTGTTATGGTTTTAGGGCGCAAAACTGCTACGGTCATTAGCGCCCGGTCGGTGGCTTAGGGATAGACGAAAAAAAACAAAATTGGAAATCAGAAGCAATAGGAGCGAAACTCAAAAAGTGGGCAAACTAAAAACCAGAAGGAAAGCTTAGAAAACCACTAGAGAAGGGGGGGGGGGGGGGGGGCCAAAAAGAGCTTCAAATGACCGACTTCATCTCACTGACATTGAGCACTTCCGCGTGCTTCTCGTGTAATGACTGTGAAGTTAAGTCAGATAGCCGGCCGAAGTGGCCGTGCGGTTCTAGGCGCTACAGTCTGGAACCGAGCGACCGCTACGATCGCAGGTTCGAATCCTGCCTCGGGCATGGATGTGTGTGATGTCCTTAGGTTAGTTAGGTTTAATTAAATGGCTCTGAGCACTATGGGACTTAACATCTGTGGTCATCAGTCCCCTAGAACTTAGAACTACTTAAACCTAACTAACCTAAGGACATCACACACATCCATGCCCGAGGCAGGATTCGAATCTGCGACCGTAGCGGTCACGCGGTTCCAGACTGAAGCGCCTAGAACCGCAAGGCCACACTGGCCGGCTAGGTTTAATTAGTTCTAAGTTCTAGGCAACTGATGACCTCCGAAGTTAAGTCGCATAGTGCTCAGAGCCAGTTAAGTCAGATAAAGTCTGGCTTAAACAGAAGTGTGTCAATAGTTGTTCTTCCCGCAAACTATCCATATATGAATGGAATCGATGCGCGGAAGAAGATAATAGCAGTAATATGTACCCTCCTCCACACACCATATGGTAGCTTGCGGAGTACAGATGAGGATGTAAACAGAAAATAATGTTGCACTGCCGCTTCCTCATTTCTTCCGATCAGAACAGAAATAGTTAGTAATTACTATCAGTCATCAATAGAGCTTAATCGTTCCTTCTTACCTCTGAGGGCAAATTTAATATAGTATATTCGATTCGATTCACCCCGGATATTGAGTTTCTAACGAAGAAGGAATAGATCTATTTTCCGGGCAAAAGTAGCTATTACGATGGTTCATTGATAACTTCCTGCATATCAGTCAGCACTGAATTTAAATCTTTGCTACATGGCAGTCTTTTAGCAGTAAAAAAAATCAATAAATTTCTGGTTTTAGAAGCCAGTATTACTATTCCTCTTAATTTTAAACTTCACTTTTTCATGTCCGAAGCTGTCAATTTTTCGGTCCAATACAGGGCTAAGTCAAAAGCTTCAGGCTCGCTTAGCCAGAATCGTTTACGCAACAGCGTGCAGGACAATTTCGGCATGTTAGAAGATGTTCCATGTTTTGCATTTATCCACAGTCATTCTAGTAGGCTTCATTTTATCAGATTCGTTTTGACAGGGGCTACACCAGTTCCAATACGGCTCAGAATTTTCCATGACCAGTAGTTTAATTCAACACCACTTGGTGGACGTTCTGAAATAGGGTAGCCGACAGACGTTTCTTTCAACGTGTGGCTGAGGAGCTGCTATCTTGATCTTAGTGTTGTTAATCCAAAAACACCACTGCATAGTGGACGATGCTCACTAAACGTCTTTTTGAACTCCTCATAAAGTTCATAAGCTACCCTATGAGACCTGGGACTGCTGAACCTGCAGCTTGGTAGAACTTTTCCAGTGGAGTGGGCTTCATGCATCCTGTGACTAGCCTACGGGTTTCGTTAACGCTTACGTCGATCTTATTTGTATGCTCCGATGTAGACCAGACAGGGCATGCGTACTCAGCTGCGGAAAAGCAAATTGCTGAAGCGGTGGTTTTAAGCGCAGTAGGTTTGGCGCCCCACATGCTGCCAGTTAGCTTTCTAAGGATATTGTTCTCTGCAGCTTCCTTATTTCGATTTTTTTCGCAGTGATCTCTGTATGTGAAGGTCCCGTCAAGCGTCAGTCGGAGGTATGTCGGCTGGTCTGTGTGCTCAAGGGTAACGCACTCCAGTGAACGCATTGCTTTCTATTTGCCGGGAATCGAACCCGGGCCCTTAGGATTGACATTCTGCCGCGCTGACCACTTTTTCTTCTTTTTTTTCTTCATTTTGTTCGGTATTGTTCACTGCGTTTGGTCTGGGAGGACGTCAGAAGACATCCGTTCAAATTGATCGTTGATTCTTTTACTTAGTTTTTTATCACAGAGGGCGGACAGCCCTCTGACCGAACACGCTGAGCTACCGTGCCGGCTACCACTCAGCTACCGGGAGCGGACGCGTGCGCAGGTGAAAAGTACACTCTTTAGTTTTAGTAAGATTTGGTTTGAGATAGTTGTCATCGTAATATATTGACATAGCACCTAGGGTATTCTCCACTTTGCCTCTGTTTCCTCAAAGGTTCTTCCTTGCACTGTGAAACTCAAATCGTCTGCATAGACAAAATGTCTCTTATTTTTGGGTATCGGCTGATCGTTCGTATATATACTGAACAGGATGGGAGCTAGAACATTTCCCTGAGCAATGCCGTTTTTCTGTTTCCTCCAGCGATTTTTTTTTTCCTTCTAGAGTGACACAGAAATGGCGAGTGTGCAGCAAGAATTCTATAATTTTTACTAGCTGATGGTCCCTAGTAACATCATAAATATACAGATTTTAAGTAACTTTTTGGTGTTTTATTGTATCGCAGGCTGCACTTGCGTCGATCGACAAGAGAGAAGCGCGTTATTAGTTTTGAACAAATACACACCGGTTGTAGCTCCTAAATCGGGGACATGAATTTTTGTTGTTTTCTAATGACGCACTTCATGTAGCCTTCTAATATTCCGGCCAATAAATACCCCTGGTGTAGAATCAGTATATCCATTACGCGGTTCACTGTTTTAGGCTGGCAACAATCTAAAATGTCGCTCACTCATACCGGTTTAACCGCTTATCGCACATGGAAGAAATCCGACAGGGATGAAACTCTCAGGACGTAGAAAGAATTATCTTCTTGTTAAGATAAAGCTGTGCAAAATTTTTTAATTTCCTTTCACTGGAGGCTACGAAAAATTGTGTGTACCTTCCCTTAATCAATAAAATCGATCTGCAGAAATTTCAATTTCCAACCAGTGACATTCTTATGTCACGTTGTATTCCCTAAAATTACTTATTGTGAGCTTTCACATTGCACTGAACTGTATTTGAACTTAAATACGAGGGTAAGTCAAAAAGTGAAGGGACTTTTGAGAAAAGGAATATTTATTCTAATGATAGAAAGCTGAAACACACATTATTTTTCTAGATAACCTCCCTGCACTTGAATACACTTGGTCCAACGTTTGACAAGTTTTTTGATTCATGGAAAAAAAAGTTTCTGGTTGCACCTGTAACCCATTTTGCACCGCATCAATGGCTTCTGCATCGGTTGCAAATCTTCTCCTGAGCGCTTCCTTCAAAGGTCCAAACATACGGAAATCGCTTAGGGCCAGGTATGGACGGTATGGCGGGAGTCCCAGCAGATCGAATCCCAAACTTCTTTATTGCTTCCTCTGTCCGTTATGTTACTGTAGGATGACACCTTTTCGCAATATTCCGCGACGTTTGGATCTGACTGCAAGTTTCAGTTTAGTTCGCAACAGATCACAATAATTCTCACTATTCTCAGTTTCGCCTCTTGGCTTGGGGTGAAATGAACGGCTACCACACCTTCCATGTCCCGAAGTAGTGTTAGCATAAACCAACCAGCTTATGGTTGATGTTTAACTTTCTAAACTTCTGGTGATGGTGTGTGATTCCAAAGCATGCGAGCAGTCTAACTTTCCGGTTGGTGATGATGCACCTACAATACATATGTAGTAACGATTTGCATTAAAAATCTAACTCCTTCGCGATGATAATGGGCTAGATGATTGGAGAGGTGTCCATCCTTTGCGTCTTATACTGCGCTGACAATTCTTTCGGTACCGACCTTGCACACGCTTCCCGAAAGTTTATCCTGTCGTATAAGATGGAAGATGCTGAATCATGACTGATACGTAGAGTACTGACGATTTCGTCCCCTGTGATTCGCCCGTTTCCCATCACCGTACCCTCAACAGCTTCCAAATTCCAATTGACATCGATGGCCTGCCCGATCTTTCCTCGTAACATAGAGAAGTTCGTCCCTGCTTGAAGTGCTCTATCCATTCACAGATCTTGCTTCGCGATAAGCAGCTGTCATCATACTGTGCTTGCATTCTGTGAATTATTTTCGCAGCTTTAATACTTTCTGCAAACAAAAAGCGAATCACTGCCCTCATTTCCCCCCTGGGTGCAGCTCGACAATGGAGCTGCGCGTTTCACGGTCTGCTACAATACAACGACTAACGTGGGAATAGGAGTGACGTATTGTATAGAAATGTTGCAGACGACAGTGCTTCAGCCCTGGACACTAGTAATGTTACCAAGGCCTGCAGCGAGAAATTTAATTACGGCAGAGCGTTGCAAGAGAAATATTCACATAAAAGATCTCCAAGAATAGCGCTGTGCAAGATGTTTTTCCAATAGCTTCTACTGGTTTCTATACTTACCATTTACAGACAGAAATCTTTCTATATATCCTACCTCCTAACTAATTACGGTTATTTATTGGTGTTGCAATAAAAGTGAACAGCTGAAGGGTTATGTCGTAACAGTTTACCTGATACTGATTTTCTTTTGTGATTTTAATTCAAACAAAGCAGTTCGTATCACAGAGCAGAATGGGATGAATAATTTTATGAGATCTATATACATGATTAAATGTATAGATATTAGGCCTGTGACATATACGATCATACTACACTTCATGAAAAAATTCATTAGAAATTTACAGATTCTGTTAAATATAAAAACAAATTATAATTCCTTCCAGCAAAATAAAATTCTTTGAATTCGGAATCTGTACGTAATACTTAAAAAAAAAAAAAAAACACCTAACTGACAGATCCAACAAATGTTGTATCTTGTATCCACTTCAGGTCTCATAAATACAATCAAAAGAGAACAAAATTGCTATAATAACGTTTAATGATCAGTGCAGTACTGGTTCGTCGGACTCGAATAACATAAGCCTCCAAATTTTTATCAGCTCTTCAGGAACTATATAAATAAAAATTGCTAAAAAAAACGTTTTCATTGTCATATAATATGCGTCACAGAGATGGTTGTTGTTTAGAGCGAATAGTTTCTCAACATCATCAACGTGTTTGTTTGTTTGGTTTTTTAGTCTTTACACTTCTCTTGTCTTCATCTGGCTTTATACTCTGTTTGATATTTAATTCATACTGTGCCTGGTAGAAATCCTTGTCGCCGTTCATTGGATGTTCGTTGGTTCTCCCATGCTACAGAAGTATCTGTTACGCGCTCTCTCAAGGCAAAACAATCTTAAAATTGTACAACAAAAGTTTTAAAAAGCACTTATTAATCATACCATGAAATATCTGCGCATATATTATACTTTCAACATCTTAACAACACTCTCTAGTATGTATGAGGAGGTTGATAACCATTTGTAACACGTTCATCTTTGCTGTTTAGAAGGGTGAGACCTTAGAGGTTGCGAATTCTTTTGTGTCCTGTGTACACGTGGCTGTATTTTAACTGCACCCGGCTTAGGTCATATAAATTAAAAGAAGTATACTACCTCTTGGAAATTATATGTTATGGTAGTAATGTTTTGGAATTATTTATTTCTTCACACAGACTGCATAAAAATTTATATTATTAATATCAACATTTCTGGAACCGATTTTGCAACAGTGAACTCATCTCACATGATGTAGCGTAGTGGTTACACACTGGCTTCGGGACTGCAAGTATCAGAGCTAAATTCTCATCTGGCGAACTTTCTTCACACTTCCCTTGTTATTCTGAGTCAATTCATAAGAGTGCCAGAAAGGTTCCTTCAGGCAGACTACGTCCTATTCCTTCCGCTGTCTTTTTCCTTGTATAAATAAGAAGATGCCATACCCGCAGAGAATTCTATGTAAGCGAAACGCCTAATTCTAGGCCCCTTTTCCGTTTCCTTTTCCTTCGAACTCACGATAATATATGTTCCCAATATCTAACTAATCCTCACATCACCAGGACTCAGACAGCAAAAATATCTTAAGCCGTTTCTAATGGATATGTGCAGCATTTAGAGATACGACTGCCAGAATAAAGAGTATGCAATTCCAACTGACATTCGTTATTGTCTGTCCTGTTAAATGCTTCTTTAAATCAAACATGTATCTTAAAATCTAGCCACACAAGTCGAATTCAAGCTCCGCAACTGAATCTGTTGAAAGGAGTCAACGGTTACAGTAAACAATATCACATTTACAAATTAAAAAAAATGGTTATTACATGAAAAACTGGAAAACCATTTGGTTAGGATGGGTGATTAATGTCTGTCAACCAAAATTATCTGCTTCGACAAAGCCCAACTGCGTGGGACTTCCTTGGCTGGTAAACAGTTGTATTTTTGGCGTTCTGTACCTCAGTCGGTAAAAACGGAACCCTAATAGGATCGCTTTGTTTTCTGTCTGTCTCTGTGCCTATCCGTACGACTGCTAAAAACCATGTCTCTCAGAAACAGGTAGTCGTATCGAGTCGAAATTTATGTCACGTACCGAGTTCTGTGGTCCTTTGGCAGTGTAAAATATTCGAAGCTTTAAAGTCAGTGCACTCAAAAGATACGCCCATTTGTGTCACGTATTTTAATACTCTCAAACTCAATCATGGAAACCTAGAGGGTACTTCCCTTTAGCCTAGAATCATGAAATTTGGCAAAAAGGAATTTGCGCAATACCACGAAAGGAAAAAATCTGAAAGCTGTAAATTTGTAATTACATCACAAGAAAGAATTTTTTTTTCATTTGTTTTCAGACTGTCCGTCTGTTCGTCTGTCTTTTAAGAACCTTTTTCTCAGGAACGTTAGACGTATCAAGTTGAAATTTATGGCACACACTAACGTCTATGGTCCTTTGGTGGTATAATAAACATTAGCTACTAAGTCAGTGCAACAGAAAGGTACGGCCATCTGTGTCAACATATTTTGATATTCCCAAACTCACTCATGAAAACCTATTCGATACTTCCCGTTGACCTAGAATCACGAAATTCGGGAGGACGACGGTTCAATCCCGTCTCCAGCCATCCTGATTTAGGTTTTCCGTGATTTCCCTAAATCGTTTCAGGCAAATGCCGGGATGGTTCCTTTGAAAGGGCACGGCCGATTTCCTTCCCAATCCTTCCCTAACCCGGGGTTGCGCTCCGTCTCTAATGACCTCGTTGTCGACGGGACGTTAAACACTAACCACCACCACCACCTAGAATCACGAAATTTGGCAAGAAGTAAGATTCCACAGAACAAGTAAAGAAATAAATAGGAAAGTGTTAAATTTGTCAATATATCACGCGAAAGGATATTGCTTTCGTCGTTTGTTATCCAACGTCAAACTTCAAATTAAAACAATCAGTAGTTCTCCATTCAGGCTGACTGGGTCGCAGTGGTAAAGGTCAAACTTCAGGCAAGGGATGACTCTATTGCTCATGTGATGCGGAAATGTCGTATCTACCTGCAGTAATCACTCCTAGATATCTGATGATGGATAAATTCCGAAACGCGTCATATGATCCATAAAGTCATGCCTTGTCCGATGTTTTTACCATTGCGACCTGGTCAGCCAGAAAGGAGAACTATTGATTATTGTAATAATGATCGCCTGCCTCCTGCATGGCTTTACGTCTTATTTACATTGTTGGGATGAAAAAATTTTCGAAAATCTTGGAATCCCTGGGACCGATATCTTGTGAGTATCAATGTCAATAACAGACAAAAATGGTCGAGACTCGATTCTCGGAACGGATGAACTGTCTGTATACATAACTAAGCTTGTACCGAATACTCAGTGTGGGAGTCGTATTCGGACCTGGCCTTCTTTTTTGTTTTTGTTTATATCATTACCGATTTCAAACGAACAGTTATTTTCAAGTGACAAGAATATATGAAAATAACTATCACTTAGTCTGAACCGCATTACATAGGAAAGAAATTGTTAGTAGCTAACGAAGATGATAATTATAGTGAGCACAGTGTTGTCCAGCAAAAGAGGCTTCCTTAACCAAAACAGTATAGAGTTGTTGCTCGTAGACGGATCGAAAGTAGAAGGAAAAAATTCAACAGTCTTTTGGGTGTCGAACCCCTTCGCTCACAGTTTGTAGTCTGAAGCCTGAGATGCGACTGGACCAAACCACAAAATAAATATTGACTGAATTCATAAAATAAACTAGTACGTTTATGACTGATTGTCGATACAGGAACTTTGCAAGCAGTAGTGTCTGGAAAGTCGAAAGAGTGCACAAAGAACATTTTCGCGGTATGTCTCATCTTAATTGCAGATTTGTTGCCATGGATGTAAACTTACCCAATCTTCGGTCGTTCACGCCACAGAAAGTTGAAGAATGTCCTCGGCGTAAGTTGTCTCCACAGCAGAATTTGATAAGAAGATGTTACCCTAAAATCCACACTCCGGTATAATGTGAAGTTCACTGTGTTCGTTTCGGCCAGAGAAGATTCGTGACAGTTAAACCGAGCTCTGCGCGGGTGCTTCACGCGTCTACCACAACCGATCACGTAACACGCTTTTGTTTACGTTTCTACGGCAACGACTCAAGTGTTGACGCAGTTTCAGGCGACTATGGTTTTCAGTTGCCATGTTTACATGATCATCAGTTTAGAAATGGAAGAAAGTGAAGCGGAGATAAAATTTGTAGAGCAAGACTAAGACGTTAGCACACTAAGTAAGTTCAAACTGCTCGCCCGGTTGGACGTGCGGTATAACGCACGCCTTTCCGGACTGGGAAGGAGCGCCTGGTCCCCGGCACGAATCCGCCCGGCTGACTTGTGTCGAGGTCCGGTGAGCCGGCCAGTCTGTGGATGGTTTTTAGGCGGTTTTCCATCTGCCACGGCGAATGCGGGCTGGTTCCCCTTATTCCGCCTCAGCTACACTATGTCGGCGATTGCTGCGCAAACAAGTTCTCCACGTACGTGTACACCACCATTATTCTACCACGCAAACATAGGGGTTACACTCGTCTGGTGTGAGACGTTCCCTGGGGCGAGGGGGGGGGGGGGGGCGTCCAGTAGTTATTCGGAGAGGCAGAGGCTTGCACGGGATAGAGTAGCATGGAGAGCTGTCTTCGGACTGAAGACAACAACAGCACGTTTGCACGAGAGACAACTTTCGGAAGCCGAAAGTTGTATTTCGGAAACCATTTACTGCTGTCGTTGTTACATGTTAAGGCATGAATGGTTTTGTTAGACCGGCTAAATATCGGTTTTCGGATCGCCAGTTGGTTTACAAAAATGACCCCTGTATATCAGGAGTTCCGGTTTCCGATTTCGTCAGCACAATGTCTGTTTCTCTTCAGTTAAATTAGGAGGCCAGGAACGTCAAGCTCAATTTAATACTCTGACGGAAAAAAAATCATACACCAAGAACGAGTTGTGCGATATAAACGAAGGTTATTAAACATGTTTTTTCATCTGGGAAATGATTGTTCAAATTTCGCACTAGTCACACAACAGTGGCCCTAGTAGCGCCTTTATGAGGATGCATGTCATGTTTGCTTTGTAAATACACGCTGTAACGGTCGTGAGAGTTAGTTAGATTTGAGATTGGACGTGGCCGTGCGGTTCTAGGCGCTTCAGTCTAGAACCGCGTGACCGCTACGGTCGCAGGTTCGAATCCTGCCTCGGGCATGGATGTGTGTGATGTGCTTAGGTTAGTTAGGTTTAAGTAGTTCTAAGTTCTAGGGGACTGATGACCACAGATGGTAAGTCCCATAGTGCTCAGAGCCATTTGAACCATTTTTTGAGATTGGACGTGGTGAGTTGATGATACTGTGGCACTAGTTGCCTATTATGAGGATGCATATAGGTTTGCTTTATAAATACACGCTGTAACGGTCGTGAGCATTAGTTACATTTGAGATTGGAGGTGGTCAGTTAATGTTATTGAAGAACGCTTTTAAGGCGACAAAGATGCCATTATCAGCATCTCACTTAGTTTGAATGAGGTCGTGTAATAAGGCTACAAGAAGCAGAATGTTCCTTCTGCGATATTACAGAAAGACTTGGCAGGAATGTAGCCACTGTACATGACTGCTGGAAGAGGCGGTCACGAGAATGTATAGTTGCACGAAGACCGGGCTCCAGACGGTTATGTGGCACTATCGAGAGGGTAGATCATCGTGTTCGGCATATGGCTCTAGCGCATCGTAATGCATCTGCAGCAGCAACCCCAACAGCAGCTGGCACGACAGTGGCACTACAAACAGCTACAAATCAATTACTTCAAGGACAGCTCCGAGCCTGACCGCTACCACCGCCATTTGCGACTTCATTGGTGTCGAGCGAGAGTTCACTGGAAGGCAGGGTGGAGGTCTATTGTGTTTTCCGATGGCAGCTGGATCTGTCTCGGTGCCAGTGATGACCGTATGTTGGTTAGAGAGAGGCCATTTGAGGGCCTGCTACCAATTTGTCTGTGTAGTCGACAAACTGGACCTACACCTGGAATTGTGGTCTGGGGTGCGATTTCGTATGACAGCAGGAGTGCTCTCGTGGTTATCCCACACACCCTGACTGAAAAATTGTGCGTCAGTCTCCTGATTCGACCTCTCGCGCTGGAATTCATGAATAGCATTCCATGGGGTGTTTTTCAACAGGATAACGCTCGCTCATAGCTGCTGTTGTAATACAACATGCTTTGCAGTATCGTGATGTTGCCTTGGGCCTGCTAGAGCACCACATCTGTCTCCAATCGAGCACATATGGAACATTACCGGATGACAACTCCAGCGTCATCCACAAACAGCAATAACCGTCCCTGTATTGACGTGCCAAGTGCAACGGGCATGTAACTCTAACACACAAACTAACATTCGGCACCTGTACAACACTATGCATGCACATTTGCATTATTGCATTCAGCAGTCTGGCGGCTACAAGTGTTATTAATGTACCAGCATTTCACGTTTTCAATGGCTTATCTCGCACTTAAACATTAACCAGTGAGCTGACAATGCTAGTCACTTAAATATGTTACCTAGACAAATGTATTCCCGAAATTTAATTACTTTCCATTAATTTATATATATATATATATATATATATATATATATATATATATATATATTTTTTTTTTTTTTTTTTTTTTTTTTTGGAGTTGCGATTCTTTTTTCGTCAGTGTATTTCTTCTACTTATCCTTCACTGGATAAAGAGTCTCTCCGTTGAGACGAGGCAAAAAAGGTTCAAAAACAACCATAGCACCATTTTACCTGCCATCCGAGACTTGTATGGAGACGGAAGAGTTTACTTTCAACAAGATGGTGCCCCAGCCCACTACCAAAATCGTGTTAGGGCGCATCTCGACGAAAATCTATCAGGAAGATGGATAGGCCGTAGAGGTGCTGTGGAGTATCCACCACGTTCCCCATACCTAAATCCTCTGGACTTCTGCCTGTGGGGAACACTAAAGGACATCGTTTATCGACAAAAGCCACGCACATTGGATGAACTTCGAGAATCCATCGTACATTCATGTGCAAATATCCAAATGAACACGTTGCAGTCAGTAGTTCGTGCTGCAGTTCGGCGGCATCGTTTGCGTGTGGATGTTAATGGTGACCAATTCGAACACCTACAGTGATATCTTTAAGTTGGACTTTAAGCTACACTTTCACCAAAAATGAGACAACTCCGTCAATTAGTTGGCAAGTTATGGACTTTTAAACAGTGGATACATTTTTTTGACCCCTCTGTATAAGCAGAGAGGAACGAGGGAATTTTTACGACGACGATAGGGCTGCAGGTGGGGAAATACACCGACGTAGACCACGTTGACAAAGGGCGGATCGCTATGATGCAGCGCTTGGGAGCGAGCATTGCAGAAAAGGCGTAAAGGGTCAGCTCTTGGTGTGCTAATGTCGTGAACATCTACTGAAAATGGTTGAAGAATGGTGAAACCACGAACAGGCAACAAGGTGTTGGATGTCCACGTTTCTTCACAGAGCGTAGATGTCGGTGGCTTGCCCGTTCTATAAACCAGGAAGGCGGCTATCTGTGCTAGATATGACAACAGAGTACAAAGTTGGTGCAGGCATGAGTGTTTCTCAGCAAACCACTCAGCAGACATTGTCGAACATGGGACTCGGCAGCAGACGACACCATATGCTATCATTTTGACCCAACTGCTTCATCAAGTAAGATTGCAGTGACCACGGAATCATCGAGACTCGACGGTGAATCAATGGAAACTTGTCGCCTGCTCGCATGAATCATGTTTCTTGTTACATCAGGTTGGTAGCCATTTTAGAATATGTTGTCATCCAGGTGAATCGCTGCTAGAAACATGCACCGTACCACGGAACCAGACCAATGGGGTCAATATTACTCTATGGTGGATATTCACCTGAGCGTCCGGGAACCTGCGGTACAATCTATGGCACCATGACAGTTATGGAATAGGCGCACTTTACTGCAGACCACGTGCATTCCTTCAGGTTACAAAATCTCCGTTCGACCAATACCTGAACATTGTTCGTTCGTATGGGATCCGTACCGGATAGGATTGATAGGGGAAATAAAGAAGATCAAAAGAAGAGCAGCGCGTTTCGCTACAGGCTCGTTTAGCAAACGCGAAAGCGTCACAGAGATGCTCAATCAACTTCAGGGGCAGACGGTGCAACACAGGCTTTCTGCATCACAGTCTGGTTTACTGTTAAAAGTTCCGACCGCGTACGTGCCTAGAAAAGTCAACAAATATGTTGCTTCCTCCTACATGCCTGTATATCTTGCGAAAAGACCATGAACGTAAAATTAGAGAAATTCGAGCTCACATGGAGGTTAACCAACTATTGTTCTTCCCGCGAACCGTTCGCGACTGAATCAGGGAAATGGGAAGTGACAGTGGTGCACAAAATATCCTCCGCCACATCCCGTCAATGACTTGCGGAGTATAGATGTAGATACAGATAGATGTCTTCCTCGACGGATAATTGGTCATATCAGAAGGCCAGAACGGTGGTACAGTGGCTTGAGGAGCACTACAGTGGACTGACATTGAAAACTGGAGCATCAAATTAGCCGGATCTGAACTTGGAACACGTACGGGACGCTACTGGGATCCGGTTCCGCTCCAAATACCACCGGCCCGTAATTTACGAGAATTGCGTGACGTGTGCGTATACAGCTGCGGAAACATATCAACGATTTGTCGAATTCATACCATGTAGAATCGTTGCTGCATTGCACTTCAAACGTGGACCAACACGCTAGTAAGGAGGTGCTTATAATGTTTTGGTTCACCATTACACATCTGAAACAATGAAATACAAAGCATGTCGACTTCTTGAAGCCTTTGTGTAGTCCTTTAAGCAAGTACAATGAGTGCAGATGGTTCAAATGACTCTGAGCCCGAGGCAGGATTCGAACCTGCGACCGCAGCGGTCGCGCGGTTCCAGACTGTAGCGCCTAGAACCGCTCGGCCACTCCGGCCGGCAACGACTGCAGAGTTCTTTTGTTGTAGGTTCTGGAGTAAATATAAGAAACAGTTATAAACAATCATATTTTTGCTTTCAGCAAGTTGTTCTTTATTTGTTACTAGCTGAGTATCTGCCGTTGCCGAGGTATGTATTTATTCAAATCTTGTATTAGTCCATCTTCTCCTCCTCGCTCACTGTGCATCTCCTCCTTCACCCCATCTCCATCATCTCCTCCACCCCCTCGCTCTGTCCACATCCGCCACCCTAACTCTGTCCACCTCTGCCACCCCCTACACTCTCTGTCCATCTCCTCCTGCCCCCCCTCTCTGTCCATCTCCTCCTCCCCCTCTCTCTGTCAGTCTGCTCCTCTTCCCTCAACGAGCGAGGTGGCGCAGTGGTTAGCACACTGGACTCGCATTCGGAAGGACGACGGTTCAATCCCACGTACGGCCATCCTGATTTAGGTTTTCCGTGATTTCCCTATATCACTTCAGGCAAATGCCGGGATGGTTCCTTTGAAAGGGCGCGGCTGATTTCCTTCCCCATCCTTCCCTAACCCGAGCTTGTGCTCCGTCTCTAATGACCTCGTTGTCGATGGGACGTTAAACACTAATCTCCTCCTCCTCCTCCTCCTCTTCCCTCTGTCAGCCTGCTCCTTCCTCATCTATCCATCTCCTCCTTTCCCCTCTATCCATCTCCTCCTTCTCCCTCTAGTTCCATCTTCACCTCCTCCCTCTCTTTGTCCACCTCCTCCTCCCTCCTCTCACTGTCCTTCTCTTCCTCCCCACTCACCCTGTCCATCTCCTCCTTTTCCATTTCTCTGTCCATTTCCACCCCCCCCCCTTAGCTCCCCTCCTTGTTCCTCCTCTCTCTACCTATCTCTTTCTTCCCCAATCTCTGTCCATCTTCTCCTCTTTCTTTTCTCTGGCCATCTCCTCCTCTCCCCTCTCTCTGTTCATTTCCCCGTACCCTCTGTGTGTCACCCCCTACTCCCTGTATCCGTGCCCATCTCCTCCTTTCCCCCTGGATGACTTCCATCCTCTCCTCGCCCCTTCTCTCTCCACGTTATCACACTCACGCCCATAGGAGGCTGGTGTTTCTCATCACTACAGTATTTCTTTCCACATTGCAACTAATATGTATTTAAATTTGGTTCAAATCATTGCAAGGGTTCGCGCACATGCCCACATGTCAAATATATTTAACATATTTCACACGTATTTGTACATATATGCCACCTGTGTCTCTAGCGAACTTCGCCCAGCACTTTCATTTTTACACAGCTCAATGTTTATGATGTCGTATCTCCTGAATAATGTGCTGTACAATGACACAATTTTGCAGGTACATCCAGTGGTGTATGCGTCTAATCCCTGCGAAATGTGTTGGGAACAGAGAAGAAAGAAGTAATAAATTGAAATTTCGTGCATGACGTGGCAGTTTTGCACGCATCTCAGTCTTTATTAGATCATATATCCTGATCTATGTGTCTTACTGTGATATAAGTTTTTTGTACATTCAGTGGTGTATGTGAATACTGTCTGCAAAATGTGTCACTAATACAGATAGCAGTAAAGAAGTAATAAATACTTCGTGTGGCAGTTTTACTGCATGAACAGCGAAAAAATAATAAGAGATAAACTTTTTTCCCTTCATTATTTTGTGGGGGCTGTCAGCAAAGGTTTGAAATCATGTGTAAAATTAGCTGCGAGTCATTAAGTACTCTCATTCTCAAATACTGAATGGGTATTCGCGCGTCTCGGTCTACTCTGCGTTTTCACTCTGACCCGCACCCCTTTGATAGGTATTGTATTGTATGTTAACCAGTGACCTAGAAACGACGGAGAAGCTGCGTCCCCGCCGCAGCGGTCCACAACCCCACGACGACTACCGCAGTCCACTTCACCCCGCCGCCGCCCCACACCGAACTCAGGGATACTGTGCGGTTTGGCCCCCGGGCGGGCTCATTTGATAGGTAGCTGCCTATTACTACCACAGCGACGATCTGCGACAGTAAGTGATATATGCATTAAGCTTGGTTGAAGTCGGTCTACTGATTTAGGAGGAGACGTGGAACATACATACATACATACATACATATGTGCATCCATTTTGATAATACGTATCCATTTTGGCTTAAGAACTTCTGTCACTACAGTACGTTAAATGACGTAGTAAGTGGTGGGGTTACCGGTAGTGTTGGTAGCATTGGCAGGGAAAAAAAACTAAAGAAATAAGAAAATGGGAGCCAACGAACATCTCTTTGTTTTTTGTTTGTGTAGTTGCTTGTATCATACATAATTAGAACTGCACATCAGTCGGTGTTAGTCCACTGTGTATTTGATATCCTGACAGAACATAAATTGCATGTTGCAAGTAATGAAAGTTAGTCGATCGTGTAACTTCTGCGCTTTTATGTAACCAAAGAAATTACTTTTGATACAAGTGCAGTTTATATGCATAAACATAAAAAATTTATAAAATTAATGTTGTTATTTCCTACTCAGTACTTCATAGATACGAAAGTATTTATCAATACAGAAACATGTTTTATGTAAGTTCGACGAAGTATCGAAGCCGTGTTTGATGTATTTTTGTTTTGTGTTTTTTTATTTTACATTTTTGTTGAGAAAATTGCGTTTTCTAGCGCTGTATGATAAATCTGCATTGTTTCCTTTATTTTTACAACACTCCTCTGTTTCACCTTACAAATAAACATTTTTTTCAAATAAAACATGAATTAAACATTTACTGTTTCAGTTTTGCTATAAATACTGTTCATTCTTAAGCAACAAACAGGAAGATAACTATGCAGAACAAAAATGTTCCATAGGTTACCGAGATCTTTACATATTATCACTCATTTTCTAGATAGTCCACCGCTTCCGATTTCCAGGAGAATCTAGTAAGGTACTGATTGCATATGTAAAGTAAGCGATCGTTATGAGGTAACGCCCAATAGGTATGCAATACACCAACGTACATTTAACACAAGTAGGACATTAACTGATCAAAGTCACTAGGAAAACTACAGTAGCCAACGTTTAGTTATGGTAGCCTACGGTAGTTTTACAGCTCTAACATTGGTCAATAGCATAGTGACAGCTAGGGATGATGGTTATCACTGAAGCAACCAGTTTTCGGCTATATTGTTTTCTTTTCGAAGGCAATTTAACCTGGCTGTAACATCTGCTCAAAATAACCAGTTTCCGAAATAACCGATTTGCGGCTTTTTATTTCTGTTATTCCCTGAAAAAAAAAAAAACAAAAAAAAAAACGTAGAAATCGAACACAGATTGAAAAAATTTGGCTCTCTCGGTTTCAAGATACATAGAATCAAAATACTAAATTAGATAGGCAAATAAAAGAAAATTTAGTCCGCCCACCGTTCGCTGTGTTTCTGGAAAAGTAGTAAGTGTTTGAATACTACAAAAGATCACCAGTATTCTCCTACTGACTATAATATTTCGAAAGTGTGCTCAAAAATCAAGTTGTAATCGAGGATCATACTACTATTTGGGCATTATGAATACTCAGTGCTTCACACGCCCGGGTTCCCGGGTTCGATTCCCGGCGGGGTCAGGGATTTTCTCTGCCTCGTGATGGCTGGGTGTTGTGTGCTGTCCTTAGGTTAGTTAGGTTTAAGTAGTTCTAAGTTCTAGGGGACTGATGACCATCGATGTTAAGTCCCATAGTGCTCAGAGCCATTTTTAATACTCAGTGCTAAAGGGTGAAAACTTAGGTTCAAGAGTGTTTTTCGTGTCTATTTGACCGTTTTCAAGGGATAGAAACAGATGATCTATTTTTATTGCATACTATGAATGATTTGTTGTTAAGTTTTTAATTTATTACTGTTACGAAACTGTAAAATGTAATCTTCCACGGCCTGAAATGTTACAACTAATAAAATATTCGCCGGCCGATGTCGCCAAGCGGTTCTAGACACTTCAGTCTGGAAGTGCGCGACCGTTCCGGTCGCAGGTTCGAATCCTGCCTCGGGCATGGTTCAAATGGCTCTGAGCACTATGGGACTTAACATCTGAGGTCATCAGTCCCCTAGAACTTAGAACTACTTAAACCTAACTAACCTAAGGACATCACACACATCCATGCCCGAGGCAGGATTCGAACCTGCGACGTAGCGGTCTCGCGGTTCCGGACTGAGCGCCTAGAAGCCTCGGGCATGGATGTGTGTGATGTCCATAGGTCAGTTAGGTTTAATTAGTTCTAAGTTCTAGGGGACTGATGACCGCAGATGTTGAAAGTCCCAAAGTGCTCAGAGCCATTTGAAGCATTTGACATGGCCAGTTGCGCTTGCATGTTCAAAAGATGTGACGTCACGCCACTGTAAGGAAACTCGCAGAAGCGGAATTTTGCTGGAGTCAGTAACGAGCTATGGTGTGAATCGGACATTCAACAAAGCTACGATCCCCCTTGAAAATGTCCTCCGCAGATGGGCACGAAACTTTGTGGTTTCAATTGAAATCCTGTCGACCACGGCATGATAGGCCGGAATATTTTATTCATTGTGTTCTCTCTTTTATCATTTCATAGAAATGGCAACAGAATCTTTAATCTTTTAAAGCAAATGAAGCATTGTACTTCACCGATACGTCACTTCGAAAAAATACTTCCAGACTAGAGTTGGTGCCCTTCTGCAATACAACGGATGTCCGGCGACTAAAGCAAGAAGCCCTACCATATAAACAAGGTGGGGAAAGTCCTTGCACACTGCACATATACGCGTACCTTAAGCCACGACACACGGCAACAATGACATTACTGTCTCAGCAGTTCTGTACCAGTTCTTATCCCATGTGTTTGTTGCTCATTTTTGTTGACATTGTTACTAAAATAGCACTGATCGCATTCCCATTTTCTACAATAACACCATATTTCAAATCAGTGTAAAATTTACGAATAAAAATTGCTCGTTTTTTTTAAAAAAAAAGGTTAGTTAAGAACGAAATATTTTAGGATGTACTGATATTTCGGTTTTTTACTCCTTTATTAGTGAAAAATACACTGAAGCGCCAAAGAAACTGGTATAGGCATGCGTATTCAAATACAGAGATATGTAAACAGGCAGAATACGGCGTTGCGGTCGGCAAAGCCTATATAAGACAAACAAGTGTCAGGCGCAGTTGTTAGATCGGTTACTGCTGCTAGAATGGCAGGTTATCAAGATTTAAGTGAGTTTGAACGTCGTGTTATAGTCGGAGCACGAGTGATGGAACATAGCATCTCCGAGGTAGCGATGAAGTGGGGATTTTCCCGTACGACCATTTCATGTGTGTACCGTGAATATCAGGAATCCGATAAAACATCAAATCTCCGACATCGCTGCTGCCGGAAAGAGATCCTGCAAGAACGGGACCATCGACGACTGAAGAGAATCTTTCAACTTGACAGAAGTGCAACCTTTCCTCAAATTGCTGCAGATTTCAATGCTGGGCCATCAACAAGTGTCAGCGTGCGAACCGTTCACCGAAACATCGTCGATATGGACTTTCGGAGCCGAAGGCCCACTGGTGTGCCCTTGCTGACTGCACGACACAAAGCTTTACACCTCGCCTGGGTCTGTCAACACCGACATTGGACTGTTGACGTCTGGAAAGATGTTGCTTAATCGGATGAGCCTCGTTTCAAATTGTATCGAGCGGATGGACGTATACGGGTATGGAGATAATCTCATGAATCCATAGATCCTGCATATCAGCAGGGGCTATTCAAGCTGGTGCAGGCTCTGTAATGATGTGGGGCGTGTGCAGTTGGAGTGATATGGGGTCCCTGATACTCCTAGATTCGACTCTGACGGGTGACACATCCGTAAGCATCCCGTATATCACCTCCATCCATTCATGTCCACTGCCCACTGCGACAGATGGTTCAAATGGCTCTGAGCGTTATGGGACTTAACATCTGAGGTCATCAGTCCTCTAGACTTAGAACTACTTAAACCTAAATAACCTAAGGACATCACATATATCCATGCCCGAGGCAGGATTCGAACCTGCGACCGTAGCAGCAGTACGTTTGCGGACTGAAGCGCCTAGAACCGCTCGGCCACAGCGTCCGGCTCTCCGACAGACTGGTGCAATTGCAGAAGGACAATGCGACACCCCACACGTCCAGAATTGCTACGGAGTGGCTCCAGGAACACTGTTCTGAGTTCGTACACTTCCGCTGGCCACCAGCCTCCCCAGACATGGACATTATTGAGCTTGTCTTGAATGCCTTCCAACGTGCTGTTGGGTAGAGATCTCCACCCCTCGTACTCTCATGGATTTATGGGCAGCCCTGCAGGATTCATGGTATCAATTCCCTCTAACCCTACTTCAGACATTAGTCGAGTCCATGCCACGTCGTGTTGGGGCACTTCTGGGTGCTCAGGATGGTCCTGTATGATATTAGGTAGGTGTATCAGTTTGTTTGTCTCTTCAGTGCAGGAAGCATCTCTTATAACCGAGACGAAACAGATACCGAGCAGTACTGGTTATTCAGAACTACACTACTGGCCATTAAAACTGCTACACCACGAAGATGAGGTGCTACAGACGCGAAATTTAACCAACAGGAAGAAGATGCCGTGATATGCAAATGATTAGCTTTTCAGAGCATTCACACAAGGTTGCCGTCGGTGGCGACACCTACAACGTGCTGACATGAGGAAAGTTTCCAACCGATTTCTCATACACAAACAGCAGTTGACCGGCGTTGCCTGGTGAAACGTTGTTGTGATGCCTCGTGTAAGGAGGAGAAATGCGTACCATCACGTTTCCGACTTTGATAAAGGTCGGATTGTAGCCTATCGCCATTGCGGTTTATCGTATCGCGACATTGCTGCTCGCGTTGGTCGAGATCCAATGACTGTTAGCAGAATACGGAATCGTTGGGCTCAGGGGGGTAATACGGAAGGCCGTGCTGGATCCCAACGGCCTCGTATCACTAGCAGTCGAGATGACGGGCATCTTATCCGCATAGCTGTAACGGATCGTGCAGACACGTCTAGATCTCTTAGTCAACAGATGGGGACGTTTGCAAGACAACAACCATCTGCATGAACAGTTCGACGACGTTTGCAGCAGCATGGACTATCAGCTCGGAGACCATGGCTGCAGTTACCCTTGACGCTGCATCACAGACAGGAGCGCCTGCGATGGTGTACTCAACGACGAACCTGGGTGCACGAATGGCAAAACGTCACTTTTTCGGATGAACCCAGGTTCTGTTTACAGCATCATGACGGTCGCATCCGTGTTTGGCGACAACGCGGTGAACGCACATTGGAAGCGTATATTCGTGATCGCCATACTGGCGTATCACCCGGCGTGAAGGTATGGGGTGGCATTGGTTACACGTTTCGGTCACCTCTTTTTCCACTTTGAACAGTGGACGTTACAGTTCAGATGTGTTACTACTCGTGGCTCTACCCTTCATTCGATCCCTGCGAAACCCTACATTTCGCAGGATAATGCACGACCACATGTTGCAGGTCCTGTACGGGCCTTTCTGGATACAGGAAACGTTCGACTGCTGCCCTGGCCAGCACATTCTCCAGATCTCTCACCAACTGAAAACGTCTGGTCAATGGTGGCCGAGCAACTGGCTCGTCACAATACGCCAGTCACTACTCTTAATGAACTGTGGTATCGTGTTGAAGCTGCGTGGGCAGCTGTACCTGTACACGCCATCCAAGCTGTTTGACTCAATGCCCAGGCGTATCAAGGCCGTTATTACGGCCAGTGGTGGTTGTTCTGGGTACTGATTTCTCAGGATCTATGCACCCAAAAAGCGTGAAAATGTAATGACATGTCAGTTCTAGTATAATATATTTGTCCAATGAATACCCGTTTACCATCTGCAGTTCTTCTTGGTGTAGCAATTTCAATGGCCAGTAGTTTAAAATACCAATATTTGTGTTAACCAGTCTGTTTTTACCATCCCTAGTGACAGCCCACTCCGTTGTCCCTCCGTGGCAAATGGGATGCAACAATTAGAGAGTACAGGTAGAAAACGGTTCGCTCGTACGCCGCGTGGAGCCGCGGCGGCAGCGGCAGCGGCGGCGGCCGGCGTGCGTCTGGTGAGGTGCGGGGCGTTGCGCTGGGTGCTGGGCGTCGCCGGCCCACTCTGGGCAGGGCCGGCCGCTGTTGCTCAATGCAGAACCGGCTGGCCGCGCCACGCCGCCCTACAGAAACCGAAACCCAACTTGTCGCAAAAGTGGAGCAGCGGCCCCGCCATATGACGTGGCCTGCATATTAGGTGTAATTAATTCGGCGCTGCGGCCTGCCGGAGCCGGTGCTGCTGTCCTGATTTACGGGCGGGCCGCGGCTGGGCGGTGACACAACGGTTGCGCCACGCCGGGCCACGCCGGCACCCCGGCGACCACCCGGCGGACCGGTATAAAGCCCCGCCGGACTGCTCCTCGGCCAGTCAGCTGCTCAACGACAGACATGGCCTTCAAGGTGAGAGAGCGGCAGCGCCGGGCATTCTTTTACGACGGGTCCGACCGGTACCCTGACGCGTAACTGGGGCGCCTTCTCTTACTGAAATGACTTACGATCCCAACCGGCCCCACTCTTTACCTTACTAGTTTTCTATATTTCTAGCACAACATTTGAGACTTTTCCGTGCTCAGTTGCGAACAATGCTGGAGATCAGCTGGGTAGGTCGAGTATCTATTGAACATGTATTGAATCTGAAATGCGGAGACAAGAACTTTGGGGCATAACTTCGCCAAAAAAAAAGAAAGGAACACATTCTCAGGCATATCAACCAGCTGTTAATTTGACAATGGAGCAGAGTGGGGGTAGTAAAACTTGTATTGAGGGTCCAAGACTTGAATATGGTAAGCAGGTTCAGATGGATGCAGGGTACAACAACTGTGCAGATCTGAAAGGACTTGCACACGGTAGACTAGCGGTGAGAGCTGCTTCAAATCAGTCAGCAGCAGCGCGGTTCCGGACTGAAGCGCCAAGAACCACTCTGCCACAGCGGCCGGCTTTTTCGTAAGGTTTGGGTGTATCGATACCTTATACGTAAATACTGAAGACTGCTCAGTAGTTCAAAAAAAGTAGTGTTCTGTCTATGTATGACGCCCCACCCTTCACTAGTTCCATACATTTCTAGAACAATGCTCCAGACTTTCCTCAGTATAGTAAATGTATTCCATCTTGGGCTCAGGGGCGTGGGATAGCGGCTGGTCGATGAAATGTAACTAACGGCCCTTATCCTAATATTGTTTTATTGGGGAACCAGTTCCGACGTTCCAATCACGTCATCTTCAGGCCTGTCGCATGAATGACACCAAGTACCGCTCGTGCATGTATGAGAAAAGGCACCAATATTCGTATCGGGTGCCGTACATATCCGAACTTCATGACATGTGTACTCTTCAGACATGTCACACCAACTCGAGATGGGGTCACATGTATCATCAACAAGCATGCTCATGAACTTCGGATATCTACGGAACCAGATACGAATTTTGGTGTCATTCATGCGACAGGCCTGGAGATGACTGACTGGAAAGTCGAAACTGATTGCCTGATAAAACAATATCAAAATTACGGCTTTTGGTAGTGTATTATTATATTTTTTCCTTGTATAGTTTCAAGGAATGCTGAAATTAGATCAGCAAGTCGAGTTAATATGTAAGACGTATTGAAACGAAACGAGGAGAAAAAAGGTCTAAGACAGAACTTCACGAAATGAAGATATAAGTCTTGATATGACGTGTCCTCAGGCATCGAGGAATACTTAATTAGGTAATGGAGGAAATTGTCAAGCAGGAGTAGAAACTGCAGAGGGAGGCCAGCGATTGCATACAGTAAGCAGGTTCGGATGGGTGCAGGTTAAACACACCTGGAGATATGCAGAGACTTGCACTATGGCGTAACTAATATATGACAGCCGGGTGCAAGCCTTGCGCGCCGTGTCCGTAGAGGCGTAGTTCTGTGACGGGCTAAACAGACGTGGAAAGGGTAAGAACAGACGTAGAGAGATAGCGAAGTAGGTGGGGGAAGGAGAAGAATCAGAAGAGAATGAGTTGGAGGGCACTAAAGTGGGAAGGTGCATATATTTATGAAAGGGAATCATGAGAGGCTTCGGATTGCACTGCGTTCAACATCAGTTCAACAAGACCTACGTTTCCCTGCTCGTTTTTTGTTTTCATCTATTAGATGGAGCTACGACTATGAGGATTAAACAAAGAAAAATAGAGATGTGTCCCAAGGGGTGGGGGAAGGGAGGGTGAAAACTGGAAATTTGGCCTAGGTGCTGTTTATCTTAGTTACGCCACTGGAATGGCCCAGGATACACTAATATAAAGAGCTCTGTCAAACCAGCCTTCGTACTGATGACTGCAATAACGAAAGTCGGTCCATAATTTTTTTAACTCCGTAAACACTGAGTAAGTGGCCAGCAGCCTAAGACACACGTATTATTCTCCTTTCCTCCCCCTGTGCAGAGCCTGCACCTGACCTTACTCTGGCACTTGCTTCCTTGACAGGAGTCCTTCTCGTCGCCACAATGCCCCATAGTCTAATTTACATCATACTCTACGAACAGCTGTGAAGAGCATTCCAGAAGGTACATTCCGTTGTACCGTATGTTAAGATTACTCGCTGTTCCATTCGCGTATGAAGCCCGGGAAAAATGGCCGCTTAAACTCCTCCGTGCGCACGATAGTTAGCCAAATCTTGTCTTCGCTGTCGGTACTGGAGCGATATGTAGCAGGTGGTAGTATATTCCTAGTTTCCTGACTTACTGCTGGTTGTTGAAACTTTGTAAGGAGGCCGTCGCAGGGTAGTTGGCTTCTGTTTTCAAGTGTCTGTCAGTTCAGGATTCTCAGCTTCTAAGTGTCGCTCTATTGTCGGTCAAACACACCTGTCACCATTCGTTCTGACCTTCTTTTTATGTCTTCGATATCCTCAGCTAATTCTGTTTGGTAGGGGTTCCACACAGTTGGGTATTATTCTATGACGGGTCGCACGAGTGTTTTGTGAACACCCTCCTTCGTAGACAGAAGGAAGCCGTGTTACTCGGTGAGTCGGTGAATCGTGTGAAGTCTATTGTGTGTGTTTTCCGCATTTCCACTGCTCAAGTGTTGTGTTTCTGTGGTGGAAATTGGAAACCAGCCCAGTATTCGTCTATGCGGGCATGAGAAACCACATAAACAGCACGCCTTGGCTGAACTGTGTACCGAATCAGCGTGGTAATCCCGTAACGGGTAAAATCTACATTACCTGCTGCCATAGGACTTTTACGGAGGCTACAGATATCACCTACACATTTTTTTTAGACGAAAGATCAGAAACTTCATCTTTCTTACCATTAGATAAGCAACTTTAAATGCCAGTGTCAGTGCCATAGCTTCAGATATGTAAGGGGCAATCAAAAAGTTTCCATTTGAGCGCGTCGTTACAGCATATGTGCAACGCATCGCGACTCCGATGCGGGTATATAAGTACGGACATGTAGGCAAGGGGCTGGTGTCGCCTTCGAAGGGAAACTTTTTGATCGCCCTTTACAGTGATCTCTAGTTCTAGCAGCCATACCACGTTTTATGTTCTTCCTAACTTCATGTTTTTCATATTTTCTCGCTTTGTTTCGTTTATTTTCTTATTAAAATCTAAAATCTGAAATTTCATGTAAAACAGCCATAGAGGAGAAATGAAGATCATTGTATACATGTGACGAGCTAGTTATGAGATTCAGAGAAACAGTTATTAGATAAGGACCTTAAAAACCTGAAATTATATGTAAAACACCGACGGAGCGAGTGAAGAAAATCGTGGTGTACGTGTAGCGTGCTAGTTACAGTATGCGAAGTAACATTTATCAGATAAAAATATTCATATATCACATATTAATCGATTTAACCATCAATTTCTTTGTTGTAAAAAAATAACCGAAATCTTTTGTATTGGAACCGTCACTTACAGATGCTAGTTGCTTAAGTTAGAGACATGCACTTACCGAGTGTTTTATGAAACAGATAATAGACTAATGTGCAATGTTTTCAGCACTAATAATCGACTCGAAAGAGTCACACATCTGTTTTTTATTCGTGGGGTACGATTTAGTGAAATTTAATCTTACATTATACACGTTAACAACAAATATGCGCGCAGAGAGTTAGATAATTTTCTATTGTGAAAAGATTTTCAGAAAGTTAAGATACGAACTGAGTGCTGTATCGTACCATCCTATGCACTGTAACGTTTCTTTCATGACAGTCTCAAGCAAGGGAAGATATCGAGCTATAACTTAAATAACACGTAAGTGTGAAAATCGATGATCGTTCATCTTCCTTGATTATTGTTGTGATTGCATTATTGAAATTATAGTATTTCGTGCTATTCGGGCACTGGCGTAGGGTTCGGCCCAATCAATGAAGAAAACTGATTGTTGGCTTCATGCAAGTAACACATGAACTACGCGAAGGACTTAACTATTGCAGTGACAGGAACAAGGTATTTGATACGGCTATGTCTAATACTGGTAGAAAGCGAAAAAGTTCGTCGCTCGAAGTCTTCAGCACCGTTATATGGTGATGGCAGCCAAATAATGAAGTCCAAACGGAACGAAGAAAAATTAGACTAGTGTCCCGTCGCTATCAAGGTCATTAGAGATAGAGCATTTCAAAGAACCACCCAAGCATTCACCTTAAGTACTTAGGGAAATCAGGAAAATTGTAAACCAGAACATCTGGACATGGACTTGGACCCTACTCCTTCCGAAAACGATTCTAGTGCCTTAACCACTTTGCGATCTCGCTTAGTGCAAAAAGTGTAGTAGGACCTCAACGAAATTCAAAGTCTGATGGGATCAGTTGTCTATTGCAAAGAGAAACAACGAAAACGGGACAACATCTCTAATACGTGATATAGGGTCAAATGCAGCGATACAACAGAGCACGGCTTGGAAAAACGCAGATAAGGCTCGGAGCCTTTTTGAAAAAATGTGATCCTAGCTGTAGCCTAACAGAGCATGTGCAAAACACCTTTCGCGTAATCATTAATTACACGAAGTCCTTCGTGAGCTGGAGAGCTACTGCTCGAAAGAGAGGATAAAATCTACCTAAAGCCACTGATTCAAAACGTTTGGGAAGAAATAAAAACGAATTTGGATCTGAATTGCCTAAAACGTAATCAGATCACTACCATCTTGTTATGTTCCCAGCGCTTAAGTGGTCAGTTAATCAGGATTGTTCGTGCTTCTCGTAGTTGCTGAAGATTTCAATCATTACACGTTCCAGTTCAACATTAGTATTCATCAAAACTCCTTCTCATCTACAAGCTGCAGCAAACGGTATTAATCAGACCACAGTACAGCAAAAGTTACTCCAAATTTCTGCACTCGAAGCAGTCTGGTTGTTGTCGGCAAGCTAATGCCCATATAACTAACGACGGTTCCTGTGTAACTCATCCATCAGTTGTACGGTCTCTGACGTTTATAGCATCGCTGTAGAAACATAAGGCACATGAATAACTATGTCTGTAGCAAGAGTCTATGATAGTGAGTGATGATCGTCCTACTCGCAAAACGAAATACTTCGATCTGTTAATCCAAGCATGTTTCAGCACTACCCTATCAGTTTATTCCGAACATTTCCCTAGAGTCACAGTAGAAAAGCAGAAGTTCGTGATACGCCTAGAGAGCATTCACTCACAAATGGGTAATCTTAGGTCTCGGTATACGAGTATACCTCTCCTCTGTGGCCCGTCGGCTATAGTAGAGGTGAGTCCTGCATGTTGTCTGCTTAGGTACCCTTTAGGAACAGTTGTATTGTGATGTTAGGTATATAACATATTATTCTCCGGAATCTTTGTTGGACCTTAAAGAACAGAAAAGTATGCTCGATACGCCCTTAGTGTTGTCTGAAAGGTGTAGACTATGTGCTAGCATCTTATCGCTATCCCGTCTGTCACTGGCGCCGAGAAAACTGTACTCGCATTCTACACGCAATTATCTGTGTCGTCGCCATTGCGTCTATATTCGGTACGCCAGCTCACATTGTGTGGCGGAGGGCACATACTGCAGCAGTATCACCCTCTCTCTCATCCTCCACTAGCCCACAAACGTTCTCCAACCCCACCACCAACTCACTCAACCACCCCTCCGCATATTCGCGTATACCTTGCCTCTGTAAAAGCCAAATGTATTCTTTTCTTTGAATTAAACGAAATGTACATAGGAGGAAAGGAACAAGAGCTCTCAGAATTTGTCAAGCACATTCCTTTCTTGCATCGTTTCCCACTAGATTTTACTAGGCAATTGTCTGACACTTCCGCGCTAACGAAACATATTCGTGATGAATCGCACAGCTCGACTTCCGATCGTATCTTCTCTATCACTTCCGCTAATCCAGTTAAGAGCTCGAGACCAGCGAACCATACTCAATAATTGATTACACGGTAGGCCTGTAAGAGACTAAACATTTACATTTGAGAAACAACACACTCGCTTAACATGGAGCGATAGCGATACTCACGAGTGAAGATGAGGGCATCGGTCTTCTAGTCATCGCCGTCGTGTGACTCCACGAACGAGCCCAGCGAAAACACGCTTATACTCGAACTCTCTGTCATTCTCCGCCAGACACACTGAACATGTGACTGGTAAATAACATTCTCGACATTTCACGTCAGATTTCGAAATGGAGCCGTTAATGTTCCCTCAAGTAACAGATCTGCACTTCCTACGCGGAAGTGTAACGGAAATACTAGGGGAACGGAAATGGGAATCGTTGTCGTGTATCCCTGTTGGGCAGATTTAGAGAACATTAATTTAAAAAAAAATGTGCTACCATTATGCTGCCACCGTCGAGTATCTCGTGTAGGGAATATGAGAACACAATATGAGAAAGTACAGCACGTACAGAGGCAAATAGTCATTTTTCTTTCGCTCAGTACGTGAATGTAAAAGGAACGAAAATCGTTAACGTTGATACGAAGTATACTTTGACATGAAGTGTACAGTGGCCTGCAGAGTATGTATGTAGGTGTAGAAACTCCGTCCGAACAGGACTTGAAGGCCTAACGGCACCAACCGTGTCATTCTCAGGCCATCGCCGTCATTGAATGCGAAAATAGAGTGGCATGTGGTCAGCACGCCGCTCTCAAGGGCGTTGTCAGCTTTCTTGACAGGAGCCGCTGCACCCGCTTGCCAGCAGCGCTCGGCAGACAGGACGATGACCCATCCAACTGCTAGCCAAGCTCGACAGCACTTCACTTAAGTGATCTGGTGGGAACCGGCGTTACCACTGCAGTTGGCAGTTGGCATGTAACGGAAATTCTAGGGGAACTCAAATGGGAATCGTTGTCGTGAATCCCTGTTGGGCAGATTTAGAGAACATTAATTTTAAAAAAAAGTGCGCTACTATTATGCTGCCATCATCGAGTATCTCGTGTAGGGATCATGAGAACACAATATATAGCAGTAACTCCTCAGCTGTCTTCACTACGTCTTCTCATCAAGGAAACCTTGTCGGGAGAACAAAGAATCGAAACTAGATCGTTTGTGACTCAGACGGAGATACTGGCCATTTAGTTATGGAGTCGGACCGATGTGTTTTTACTTCTCTATGTTCTGTAAGAAGGTGGAGACCTACTGATATGTCACTCTGTATAAGCGAAAAGCGTGGAGGAGCTACAAAATTCCATGAAGCTTACTGATTGTTTTCGTTTGTTCTTGTGATGCAGCTTTTCATCTTCGCCGCCATAGTGGCCGTGGCGCGCGCCGGCTACCTGGGCGCCCCCGCCGTCGTCGCCCCCGGCCCTGCCCTGGCCGCCCGTGCCTATGCCGCCCCCGCTTACGCCGCCCCCGCCTACGCCGCGTACGCCGCCCCCGCCTACGCCGCCCCCGCCTATGCCGCCCCCATCGCTAGGGCTTACGCCCCTGCCCTGCGCGCCGCCCCTGTGGCCGTCGCCCCCGCCGTGAGAGCCGCCCCCGTCGCTGTCGCCGCCCCCGCCGCCGTGGCCGCCGAGTACGACCCCAACCCCCAGTACAGCTACGCTTACGACGTGCAGGACGCTCTGACCGGCGACTCCAAGACCCAGCACGAGACCCGCAACGGTGACGTCGTCCAGGGCAGCTACAGCCTTGTGGAGCCCGACGGTTCCATCCGCACCGTCGACTACACCGCCGACCCCGTGAACGGCTTCAACGCCGTCGTGCACAAGGAGGCCGGCGCCCACCCCGCCCCCGTCGTCGCCAAGGTCGCCGCCCCCGTCGCCTACGCCGCGCCCGCCATCGCTAAGGTGGCCGCCCCCGTCGCATATGCCGCCCCCGCCTACGGAAAGGCCATCCTGGGTTAAGAACCGTCCGATTACGACCACGACACACCGCCTAGTTCAAACGTTGCTTCGCCTGAAATAATCATCATGCAGCGCATATTTATTTGTATCTTGTCTCATCTCATCATACTACTATGTACAAATAAATGCACGTTTCTTATATAAGAAATCTGTCTTTCGTTGTCTTTTTACAACCTGAAACTGTATATCTATAAGGAATGCTCCGTGCTCGTGATAAAGAGAAACTAAATCGGCGAGCCGATTCTTCTATGTACTTCTAACAAAAGCGCTCTGGGCGTCCCCAAAGTACATCACGCTAATACAAGGGTGATTTGATAAGTCTGGTAAACTTCCATGGAAGAATTAACATTCCTGTTGCGCCTTCATGGCTGGTAAGCTTGATTATTCCAAGGATCGTATAAAGAATTTTAACAGTGTATAGTTCATTGTTGGTAGCTGTTTGAATTGGTCAATGTGTCGACTGCAATTGAAAATGGAGAAAACCGAGTTTCGAGCTGTTATTAAACATTTTCATTTGAAGGGCTGGACTGCCGCACAAATCAAAACAGAAATGGATGAAGTTCATACGAACTCTCTGTTGTATCCGCGGACCCAATCGAATAGCGCGCGCGCCCTGCCGTCGCATCGCTTGTCACAGTTTCCCGTCGCGACCGACGACGGCGCATGGCGTTGCCGCCGACCGAAGACGTCGCGCCATTGCTGAGCCGGGGCCTACAGCGCCCTCTGGCTACACGATATAACAGGAGCGCTGGCCCAGAGTCAGGGAGTCTTGCAGACAG
The DNA here is from genome assembly GCF_023864345.2 of Schistocerca serialis cubense. Classification (NCBI taxonomy): domain Eukaryota; kingdom Metazoa; phylum Arthropoda; class Insecta; order Orthoptera; family Acrididae; genus Schistocerca; species Schistocerca serialis. Next base: position 789,174,658 of record NC_064639.1, on the reverse strand, counting down.
CTCGTTGCAGTCGTCAGTGCCGTCGTTCGTTGTCTGATTAGCTAGCTCGCTGTGTGATTCAGTATTGTATAACGACTTAGGCCACGAATCAGGAATATTGGCTGGCTCTGAGCACTATGGGACTTAACATCTGTGATCATCAGTCCCCTAGAACTTAGAACTAATTAAACCTAACTAACCTAAGGACATCACACACATCCATGCCCGAGGCAGGATTCGAACCTGCGACCGTAGCAGTCGCGAATCAGGAATATTCTTTGGACACTAACTGGAACTGTATCTACGGTACACTCTTCGCTGTCAATAAAACTAAGTAACTGCTTTATACTAGCTGGCGCTTATTTGTCACTAATCGTTTTCCTGCCACCAGATTTTAGTCACAACTTGGTGACGTCCTACTCCATATCCAAATTATGGTTGCCACGCCCGGGCAGCCATAAAACTCTCCACAATCATTGAAGACCATTTCCTTTTGGATTACCAAAGACGAAGCGCTCTCCGACCGTCCAGTTGAGGTCACTAGAAAGGAAACCATTGACAATATCCATCATATTGTAATGTAAAACCGCCGAATAAGATTGCTGAGGCTGTAGTCATCTCAACTGAGCAGCTTCGTAATATCCTAATATCCTGCACGGAGAAGTGGCCCTGAAGAAGCTATCTACAAGGTCGATACCGCGATTGCTCGCAGTCGACCATAAGCGCGTCCGGAACAACATTCCAACACAGTGTCTGGCCACGTTTAATCGCAATCCGTAAGACGTTTTGAGCCGATTTGTGACTGTTGATGAAACCTGGATCTATCATTACACACCAGAGTCAAACCGGCAGTCAGAACAATGGACAAAGGTAGGTGAAAGTGCACCAAAGAAGGCAAGGACCTTTTAGTCAGCTAGTAAGTGATGGCCCCGTTTTTTGGGATTCCCAAGGAATAACCGTCATAAATTACGTGGAAAAAGGCGGAACCGTAATTTGACCCTATTTCGCTTCACTGTTCGATCGTGTGAAACACGTCGGCTGAAAGAAGACCAAGGTGGACTCACAAAAAAGAGCTCTTTCTCCAGGATAAATCGCCATCCCGCAAATCAGCGGTAACAATGGTGAAACTGCGTGACTTGGGTTGTGAATTGGTTCCTCATCTACCCTGTCCAGCAGACTTAGTCCCAAGTGTCTTCTTCCTGTTTCCTAACTTAAAGTTTGGCTTGCTGGGGAGAAATTTTGATCAAATGAGGAAGTGATAAGCTGCAGTCAAAGAGTATTTTGCATAGTCTGATGGAACCTATTCTTCCGATGGGATGATACAGCTGGAGGATCGTTGGACCAAATGTCTATCCCTCAAAGGAGACTATGTCTTGAAGTAAGGTGAGTTGTTTATGAAACATTTTTTCTTTCTTTTTTTTCCAGATGTATCAAACCATTCTCAAACCTTAAAGGCAGCCTCTAGTCTGGAGGAGAAGAGTCGACAAGTTTCTTTAGTTATTCCATATCCGTATGAAGACTCTCATTGACGACTGGATCCCGTAGACCTACCAAATTGTGGGGATATTGGCTGATACGTGTTATCCACTGTTCTAAATATTCTCAGGCATTTTCCATGGGCTTAAGCTCAGGTGATTCAGCGAGCAAGCTGCGGTGAGATATGGTGCCTGTGCATTCATAACACGAGAAACGTACGTACACAGCCCTGTGAACAGGGATAATCATCATAAAGGTATCGAAGAAAGGGTAACAGCGCGGAGTGGCCGCGCGGTTTGAGGCGCCATGTCACGGACTGCGTGGCCCCTCCCGCCGGAGGTTCGAGTCCTCCCTCGGGTATGGGTGTGTGTGTTGTTCTTACCATAAGTTAGTTTAAGTAGTTTGTAAGTCTAGGGACCGATGACCTCAGCAGTTTGGTCCCTTAGGAATTCACACACGTTTGAACATTTGAAAGGGTAAGATTTGGTCTACACCTACATCTACATATGTGCTCCGCTAGCCACCAAGTGGTGTGTGGCGATGGGCACAATACGCGCCAAAGTCATATGTCCCCCCGTCTGTTCCACACGCGGATAGCGCGGGGTAAAAACGACTGTCGGAACGCCTCAGTACGAGCTCTAATTTCCCCTATCTTTGAATGGTGATCATTGCGCAATTTGAACGTTGTTAGTAATAATATATACTCTACATCCTCGGCGAAGATCGGATTTCGGAGTTTAGTGAGCAGCCCCTTCTGATTAGCGCGCCGTCTATTTGCAAGTGTGTCCTGTTTAGCATTCACGTTACCCCGAATGACTAGGCCCAAGTCATAGTACGAAAAACACTCCCAAAACATTAGAGAAGGAGTACCTCTGCTCTGAACTACATTCTCCACAAACGGTAGTTTAAACGCCCCATTGGGGCGTTGGTGCACTCGACGCGCTGCATCATTAGAAAAGAGACGAAATCGCAACTTGTCGAATCACATCACACGCCACTAGCGAGCTACTGTCCAGTTTCTCTGTTGTTTCGCCCGCTGAAGTGCAGCTTCATATGTCTTTGTGAGCAGAGTTGTAAAACTACCGTAGGCTGTCGTACCCCACCATAACCGAGCGTAGACTACGGTATTTTTCCTAATAACTTTGCTCAGTTAAGGTCGTACGTACGTTACTGGTACATTAGGTGAAATGCATATCTATCGAGCATTACGTCACAACGGTCGCTTTCTTTATGTATGCCATCAGTGTCTTACTAGGTTCCCCTAAAAACTGTCTAGAATCTGAGTGGGGATATATAAAGGTTCGCGTAACCTACGGAATATTTTTGGTCTACGTAGTTATCCTCCTGTCTGTTACGTAAGAATAAACAGTATTTACAGCAGAACTGAAATTGTTAATGTTTGCTTCTGGTTTTATTCGAAAATTTTTGATACATAAAACAGAGTTATGTTGTAGTAAAAATTAAGAAGACAATACAAATTTATCATATAGCGCTAGAAAATGCAGTTTCCTCAACAAAAGGGTAAAATAAAAAAAATGCAAAACAAAAATATGTCAGACGTCGTTTCAATAATTCGTCGAACTTACATAAAACAGTTTCCGTTATTCATAAACAACATTCACATTATCAGTAATAACAGGAAACTGTTTCCTTTGATCATGATGAAGAACGATCTACTGAATACAATATATATTTGTTTCAATGAGTGGCACCCCAACTCGCGTATCATATCCGTGACAATCTCTCACCTGTTTCGTGATAACACAAAATGAGCTGCCCTTCTTTGAACTTTCTCGACGTCCTCCATAAATCCTACTTGATATGGGTCCTATATCTGCAATAATCTGGCAGATGATGGACAAACGTAGTGAAGGCAGTCTCTTTAGTAGATCTGTCGTATCTTCTGAGGGTTCTGCCAATAAAACGTGGTGTCTGATTCACCTTTCCCACAACGTTTTCTGTGTCATCGCTCCACTTTAAGTTGTTCGTAATTGTAATCAGTTGTTTAGCTGAACTGCCAGCCTTTAGCTTTGCTAGATTTATCATGTAAGCAAGATATCACCTCCGTTTGACTAGATGGCCTTCCGCCAACAATTACGAACTGTCACATTTCAGCCGAAATCACGCATCCAGTCGCACAGCTGGACAGACCCGTGGGGTGTGAGAAGCTTTCCGTAAATCTAGAAACATGAGTCAGCCAGTTCGTCGACTGTCGTGTCTGTCTACCTGAACACGCTTCTTCGAAAGTAGTAGACGAATTTTCATGCAGTTTTCGCAGGTAACTTGAGTATAGCTTGGGGCACCGTGTAAGCTTTATTTCATCAAAATCAGACCATGGGAAAAAAGATATAGTGATTCAAATCTTTATCTAATAGCGACTGGTTGCTTGTTTGAACACGCTGATATCCAAAACTACTAGAACTATCACGGTGTTTTCACAGGTAATTTGAACAGAGCTCGGGGTACCGTGAAGGCTTTATTTCATCAAAATCGGATCAAGGAAAGAAAGATATCGTAATTGAAAGTATTATCCATACTAATATCATAAATGGCGACCGCTACGGTCGCACGTTCTAATCCTGCCTCGGGCATGGATATGTGTGATGTCCTTAGGTTAGTTAGGTTTAAGTAGTTCTAAGTTCTAGGGTACTGATGACCTCAGAAGTTAAGTCCCATAGTGCTCAGAGCCATTTGAACCATTTTAATATCATAAATGCGAAAGTAAATGTCTGTTACGTTTTCACGACTAATCTAATGAACCGATGTCGATTAAATCTGGTATGGAGGTAGCTTGAACCCTGAAGAAGAATATAGGCTGCTTTAGAAAGTGTGTAGTATAAGATACTTACTGGTTTGTAGAATATTACGTGAATTAGGGAAAATATTTAAATTTTGAAAAAGCTATTTACTCTTTGATTTTTTACCTTTACCGTGTTTGCAAAAATGCGATCTTCAATGTGTTTAATCCATACTTTCACATTATACACTGAGGAGCCAAAGAAACTGGTACACCTGCCTAATGTCGTGTAAGATCCCCGCGAGCATGCGGAAGTGCCGTAATATGACGTGGCATGGACTCGACTAATGTCTGAAGTAGTGCTGGTGGGAAAAGACACCATGAATCCTGTAGGGCTCTCCATAAATTCCAGTCATCAACAGTCCAATGTCGGTATTGAAGGGCCCAGGCGAGGTGTAAAGCTTTGTGTCGTGCAGTCAGCAAGGGCACACCAGTGGGCCTTCGGCTCCGAAAGTCCATATCGACGATGTTTCGGTGAACGGTTCGCACGCTGACACTTGTTGATGGCCCAGCATTGAAATCTGAAGCAATTTGAGGAAAAGTTGCACTTCTGTCAAGTTGAAAGATTCTCTTCAGTCGTCGATGGTCCCGTTCTTGCAGGATCTCTTTCCGGCAGCAGCGATGTCGGAGATTTGATGTTTTATCGGATTCCTGATATTCACGGTACACACATGAAATGGTCGTACGGGAAAATCCCCACTTTATCGCTACCTCGGAGATGTCGTGTCCCATCACTCGTGCGCCGACTATAACACCACGTTCAAACTCACTTAAATCTTGATAACCTGCCACTGTCGTAGCAGTGACCAATCTAACAATGGCGCCAGACACTTGTTAGCTTATATAGGCGTTGTCGACCGCAGCGTCGCATTCTGGCTGTTTACATATCTCTGTATTTGAATACACATGCTTGTACCAGTTCCTTTGACGCTTCAGTGTATGTTGCATAATGTATAGCTACTTCAGTAGCATGATGCGTACATACGCGCTCTTGTCCATGACCTTCTGAACGCCCTGCTCGCCAGTGACACTGCACATACGAACCCATCGTGCATTGGGCCAGTTTCGGATGGGGAGAGCGAGCCGGTCGCAAATCACGAGCTATGCTTACCCCAACAGGCAGACACATGAGGACAGCTGACGTAATTGCATGTACACTAGCATACTTCGAGAATGAGAATTTCACTCTGCAGCGGAGTGTGCGCTGATATGAAACTTCCTGGCAGGTTAAAACCGTGTGCCTGACCGAGACTCGAACTCGGGACCTTTGCCTTTCGCGGGCAAGTGCTCTACCATCTGAGTTACGCCCCACGCCCCGTCCTCACAGTTTTACTTCTGCCAGGCAAATGTCCCGAATTCGAGTCTCGGTCCGACACACAGTTTTAATCTGCCAGGAAGTTTCGCTATCTTACTTACTCACCATCACTCATCATAGAAAAACTACTAATATGCGAGCGCAGCTGCGGATAACTGCTGGTATTAAAGCATGTTTTTCAGTAATGTATTACAGAACGTAAATCATCAGGAAATATTTCGAATATGAGCAGAAAAAGATAACATTTTATCGGAACTTGTGCGTCGTTTCGATTCCTTTCAAATTACTGAGGATTTAATGAAGTCAGTACCTTTCGTAACAGAGAAGGATTACAATATAGTTGCAGGTCTGAATGACATCACTAGCCGGCCGGTGTGATCGAGCGCTTATAGGCGCTACAATCTGGAACCGCGCGACCGCTACGGTCGCAGGTTCAAATCTTGCCTCGGGCATGGATGTGTTTGATGTCCTTAGGTTGGTTAGGTTTAAGTAGTTCTAAGTTCTAGTGGACTGATGACCTCCGAAGTTAAGTCTCATAGTGCTCAGAGCCATTTGAACCATTTGGGCATGCTGGTTTCAGTAAGTGACACTCTGATCGAGGTGAAGGAGTTGCTCCCACATCAAGAGATAAGTAGATTTCGGAATATAGAGTATCATATCCTAACCGAGATTATCGTGTTCCCGATGCCATTCTAAGAATTAAAAATTCTCTAGAACCTGACAGTTATCCAACTCTTCATTTAGTATTCTCTGATGATGTGAACTTCGGGACGACCATTCGATCCCTAATGAATCAGACAATGATTCCGTGGCAATACTAAAACTAAGATGCGAAAGTTACGTGGACGGAAGGAATGATAACATTAAACTGTACATCTCTCACTAACTCTTATGCCGCCCATACCGTGATCATTTGATGCTGAACACTGAAGACACAGATAATGTTCTCAAAGCCTTTCGTGCATGAACAGACATAGGCAAACTATTGACCTTGGAACATAGTTATCCGTCAGTTTGCTACAGATTGCGACCTCCTTTCGTCCTAGCTACTAATGGTTCATACGGATGTACATCATGCCTATCGAAACTGCGGCATCCTTTGAAGTTCCATGTCGTAAGTCCAGACCAAGCGGACAAACACGTTGAAATGTCGTTGTGCCTCTCAATCGCTGCTACCGAAAAGGATGCAGAGTAGGAGACATATTCTTGGACGGTGGAAAGAACACGAAAAGACATTACCTTCTCTGGCACGTTTAGCTTAAAGCGTACTGTGTATTCCAGGCTTAAGTGGCTCTTGTGAGGGAAACTTCAGTGTTGCAGGTTTAGTTGCTACTGAACGCCGCAATCGTTTGGATCCTACTCTCATTGATGACATTTTATTGGCTCACAGGAACAATGACTTAGGTTAATTAACATCGATGATGTCAAGATATCGAGATGATAGTACGACATAATGTTATCACCTAGAAACGCCAAGGTGGAGGCCCGTTATCTCTGAGGAGTTTCTTAAAGTGCCAATAACTGATGACATAAATTTCTCACAATACTAGTTGTTGTTTTTGTGGTCTTCAGTCCAAAGACTGGTCTGATGCAGCTCTCCACGCTACTCTATCCGGTGCAGTCCTCTTAGTCATAAGCGTCTTAAATGACGCTGGGCTGGCTTTCAACACATCAACTAGCAACACACATATTAAAGATATCTCTATGGTTATGCAAGCAGTATGCTATTTTCATCATTAATGGAACGAGACTACTAAATCAAGAGCGTCAGCGTGTAGAGATTACAAAAAAAAAGGTTCAAATGGCTCTGAGCACTATGGGACTCAACATCTGAGGTCATCAGTCCCTTCGAACTCAGAACTACTTAAACCTAACCAACCTAGGGACATCACACACACCCATGCCCGGGGAAGGATTCGAACCTGCAACCGTAGCGGTCGCGTGGTTCCAGACTGAAGTGCCTAGAACCGCTCGGCCACTTCGGCCGGCAAATTATTACATCGTGTAAGAAAAAAGAAGGTGACTTATACACTGAAGCACCAAAGAAACTGGTGTAGGCATGCTATTCAAATATAGAGATATGTAAGCAGGCAGAATACGGCGCTGCGGTCGGCAACGCCTATATAAGATAATAAGTGGTTGGCGCGGTTGTGAGATCGGTCACTGCTGCTACAATGGCAGGTTATCAACATTTAAGTGGGTTTTAACGTGGTTTTAAAGTCGGCGTAAGAGCGATGGGACACAGCATCTCCGTTGTAGCAATGAAGTTGGGAGTCTCCCGTACGACCATTTCACGAGTGTCCCGTGAATATCAGGAATCCGGTAAAACATCATATCTCCGACATCGCTGCTGCCGGAAAAAGATACTGCAAGAAAGGGGCCAACGACGACTGAAGAGAATAGTTCAACGTGACAGAAGTGCAGCCGCTGTGGCCGAGCGGTTCTAGGCGCTTCAGTCCGGAACCGCGCTGCTGCTGCTGCTGTCGCAGGTTCGAATCCTGCCTCGGGCATGGATGTATGTGATGTCTTCAGGTTAGTTAGGTTTACGTAGTTCTAAGTCTATGGGACTGATGATCTCAGATGTTAAGTCCCATAGTGCTTAGAGCCACTTGAACCATTTTTGAACAGAAGTGCAACCATTCCGCAAATTACTGCAGATTTCAATGCTAGGGCATCAACAAGTGTCAGCGTGCGAACCATTCACCGAAACATCATCGAAATGGCCTTTCGGAGCCGAAGGCCCACTCGTGTATCCTTGATGACTGCACAACACAGGGCTATACACCTCGCCCGGGCCCGTCAACACCGACATTGGACTGTTGATGACTGGAAATATGTTACCTGGTCGGACGAGTCTCGTTTCAAATTGTATCGAGCGGATGAACGTGTACTGGCATGGAGACAACGTCACGAATCCATGGACACTGCATGTCAGCAGCGGACTGTTCAAGCTGGTGGAGGCTCTGTGATTGTGTGGGGCGTGTGCAGTTGGAGTGATATGGGACCCCTGATACGTCTAGATACCACTCTGACAGGTGACACGTACGTAAATATCCTGTATGAACACCTGCATTCATTCATGTCCATTGTGCATTCCGACAGGCTTGGGAAATTCCAGCATGACAATGCGACAGCCCACGCGTCCGAATTGCTACAGAGTAGCTTCAGGAGCACTCGTCTTAGTTTAAACCCTTCCGATGGCCACCAAACTCCCCAGACATGATCATTAATGAGCATATCTGTGATCCTTTGCTACAAGATGTTTAGAAGAGATCTCCATCCCATCGTACTCTTACGGATTTATGGAGAGCCCTGCAGTATTTCTGGTGTCAGTCCCCTCCAGCACTACTTCAGACATTAGTCGAGTCCATGCCACGTCGTATTGCACCACTTCTGCGTACTTGCGAGGCCCTACACGATGTTAGGCAGGTGTACCAGTTTCTTTGGCTCTTCAGTGCATAAATGACAGAACAAGTCACGAACGAACATTACTTGCTTTCTATAAAAATGTACTGTGGTATTTATACACCCATCCAATCTGGCTTCTGGCAACTCAACTAAAGTTTGTGAGTGTCTCATCATGCTGGAACCACATACATCGACGGACTGTAAGTAAAACGTCCTCCAGCAATGCCAGCAGCACCTCCCGGATGAATATTTTATAGCTGTCGCCTGTGGGTCGAGGGGGAAACATGTAAGGGTCAACCAAGTAATCGTGGACCATATCCGCCCATACACTGATCATGTACTTTTCCTGATGACCTCGTTCGTTTCGTGGGTGGCATGCGCGTCCACCTCCACCCACACATGGCGATTGTGGCCACTGAACACACCCTCTCGGGTGAAGGACGCCTCGTCCATGAACAACACATATGCAACATAATACAGCTGGCTGGTGCAATGCTGCAGCAACACTGCCCAAAATCCACACACGGAACAAAATCATGGACCAACAGTGCCTGTGTCTTCTGTAGGTGGAACAGATGCCTTCCCTCCTCATGTGGCATCCATCAACCCACTGAGTGGAATCTTAGCATTGCATTTGTCACAGTGCAGGTGTTCGCAGATAGGTCTACATAAAATCTCTCTAGTACATCCTCTGCGAATCGTGGCATGCATACACTTTGTGCGTGACCTCTGTCATGTAAATGTCCTGTGAAACCACATAAACACTGATGGATGGCTGTAAACGTGGAGTGTTGTGGCTGGCGCCTATTGAGACATTGTTGCTCATAGATGCATAATGTTCTATGCCCATTGACTCTCGCTTCAACATATGCGAAAAGAACCTTGCACTGATTGACCCAGGTGAACAAAAAAATGGTTCAAATGGCTCTGAGCACTATGGGACTTAACATCTGTGGTCACCAGTCCCCTAGAACTTAGAACTACTTAAACCTAACTAACCTAAGGACATCACACACATCCATGCCCGAGGCAGGATTCGAACCTGCGACCGTGGTGGTCACGCGGTTCCAGACTGAAGCGCCTAGAACCGCACGGCCACACCGGCCGGTCCAGGTTAACATCTCCGTGACACATCACACAGCAGGCGACAAACTATGACTGAGCGCTGTGTTTCTAGTACGTGTGATTGTCTTTCCTCTCTGCTGCTACTGCTTTTAGCTGTCTCTACAGTGTTGGTGTGTCAGGCATGACCGCATTCAGCACCACTTAACGTCTAGATGCCATATGGCACATTGCAAGATGTTCTGTCTATGGTCTGTTCGCGTACAGTCATACCTGCTCTGTAGCGTTGTTGGATGATGTTTCTGGACACGGGTTTGTATCCTCATTTTGTTCCTCACGACACCTCCCTCAGAGTTTTCAGTACGATCTTGAAGTACCCTGTATATAGGAATGATCTTGCAATTAATATTCATCAAGTAGAACTGACACTTTTTGCAAACGATACTAGTGTTATAAAAATCCAATTAGAAAGAAAACAAGAGAAGAAATTATCAGTGATATTTTCATAGAAATATTAATTAACTCTTCCTTAATTTTGAGAAAACACAATTAGTTCACTTAAGCACAACAAATGGTGTCATACCAACAACTGATATCTCATTTGAGGAGGAGCCAGTAAACAGGATAGAATGTTCAGTATAGCATCACCTAAAACTTTTCGATCATTTCCCAATAACATAAAATGTCTGACAGGTAGCGAAGCCAAGTTCGACAAAGCACCCAGGAGACATGGATGCATGTCAATGTAACTATGTAAATGTACACACTACTGGTGAGTATTTAAATGATTAGAGTTTCAGTTCACTGTGTCAGGTAGAACAGCCACCAGAGTGCATTAGTGCTGATTGTGGTTTGTGTTGTTACCAAGCTTGGTACGGAATATAAGGGACATTAAGAGAGTCAGATGTTGAGGAATCACTGTGAAGGAAATAGAGGAGGCACATACTCGTGTAAGACAGCGTGATCAGCACATGAGAAAGTTTGAAAGGGACCTCATTGTTGGTCTCCATTTTGCAGCTTGTAGAATCGTGGAGTATCCAGATTTGTGGGGCACTGGGATGTGACAGTGATCTGATGTTGGACTGCACAGGAATGTGAGAGCTAGCATACCCATCATCAAGGTTTCGGTCTGCCACATCTGACAACCACAAGGAAAGATTGCCTTGTAATGCACCAGGCACATCGTAACCATTTCATATCTATGTCAGCCATCTGAGAACAAGTAATGGACTCCCTGCAACATTCTGTGTTATCCCACATCATTTGTTGGAGACTAGCATCAGCCGGGCTATGAAATTACTGACTCACACCTAGATTACCATTAAAACCACAACACAGCGGCTGCATTTGAAGTGGTGCCATGATTGGAAGACTAGACTGCTTAAGAATGGTGTTGCATTGTCTTCAGTGATGAATCGTGGTTCTGCAGTACTCCAGATGATAGACGTTGGTGAGCATGGTGGAGACCTGGGGAGACATCCCGTCCTTTCGATGTTTTGGAGAGGCACAGTGGTGTAACCCCTGGCATCATAGTGTGGGGAGCCATTCGGTATGCTTTCACGTCAGGACTAGTAACGACTAAGGAACCCCTGAAGGCACAATCGTACATCACAGACATCCTACGTTCTCATGTGTTACCTCTCTTGCAATTACATCATTGTGCCACTCTTCAAAAGAATAATGTTTGTCCACACATGGCATGTCTGAGTGACATGAGATACACCTGTTGCCAACAAGATCCCCGGATCTGTCCATGATAGAATACGTGTGGGATCACATAGCACACCAGTTCCACCAAACTGTCAGTATCCAGATAGTATCAAGCATCAGTTACAATAGTTCTAGGCCAGCTTGCCTCTAGAGAGGATACAACTGCTTTATTGTTACCATTTCCAACTCAGTCACTGCAGGCGTCCAGACCAGAGTGAGTGCAAGGTCATTCTGTACAAGTGGGCTCATAATGCCAAGTTCTTTAGAAATTTGACTTGATATTGTAATCATTGAGATATCATCACATATCCTCTCAACCCGTGAAGTTTCATTTCATTTTCTTCTCCCCTTCTGGGTGCTTTACTCTTTCTTCGGGCAGTCTGACTTGTTCCACATCATTTTGATAACAATATTGTTCAGTTTATCTATGGAACATGTACTACCTATTTGTGTATTGTTTTGGTCAAGGTAATTTGGGTTTATGGCCTAATAGCAAGTTGTGTAGCTTATCATTCCTTTCTGCAACGTCTTAGAAGACTACTGTCAATTTATTCTAATTTTTAATCACCATTCTTCATCCTCATGAATTGTTTTCTTGTACTGCTGTCACTGACTCATTCTGTAGCCTGTACAGGGTGGACCAAAAGTCGCCATGCAGTTAAATTGTTTTCAAATCAGAGAGAGAGAGAGAAAGACAAAGAGAGAGAGCCTCTTATGACAACACTACGGATGTGCAAAAATCACAGCTTTCACTTATATGCATTGGCGAGATTCATTTTTTCATGTCCTTCGTTATGACAAAATCTCAAGTTGTCTTGGTAGTGCAGGAAAAAATTCAAAGTCCATTATCAGGAAAGTATAAAATGAGCACACTTTGTGATGCCACAGCAACAAATGTGCCACATCTGTCTTTTGGGGCTCTGCAGAGTAGAGTTTTATTGGTTCTGGTAATCATATAGTACACAAGCGGTACATTCTGATGTAGGACAAGTCAATGTGTAATAAAAATAATAAATAATTTAAATTTACATTAATTTCACTATTTCTACATTAAATTGTCATTGAGTTACAATATACAAAGAAAGCATTGTTTAAAAAAGAAGAAGAAAGAGGAGATATAAAGCAGAAACAGCATGTACTATACTGTCAGATTATTATCTATATCACAGTAACATTTACATGCTAAATCTTTAAGGTTCTAGTAACATTTATATGATACACCACTTAGGTAAAGACACAGATCTATAGTGTACTTCCTGAAGGAACTTGCACGGGCTATAGAAGCAATGATGAGTCAAATACGAAGCCATATACACAAGATCTATGTTCTGAAAGTTCTTGTCAGACATCCAGATCTGAACAGTGTCTCTGTTGCAGACCTCTGAAACATTTCCATTTCTTTCCCAATCCCTAGCACACTTGTACCATTGGAAAACTGGAGGGTGTTCTTCCAGAATTTGCTTAGGTCAATCACATGTGACAGAAATAGAGCACTCAGTGCCCAATGCGAACATGAACGTACTACTATTATCGATTAAACATGCTTAAAAATTTTCTTGTGTATGATATGTTATTTAAGAATTTAGTTCATTATACACAGCATTATTGCTGACAAAGATGTATTCCAACAGGGAAGCTGAGAATAAGGACACACATTATAAAATGACATGTCTTGGGTCATATTGTTATAAACATTAGTCTTCAAGAGGGTACTTTGATTCAAACCTGAATATTGCATCAATGTATAATGACTGTAAATCCAAATAATGCAAGTCAGGATCTCTTCTAAACTATCAGCATATGTTCCACATATATTCCGTAAGTACAATTCAGAATTCAGAAGACTGAAGAAAAATCAGTGAGGCAAATGTACTGCATTTAAATGACTGACTGAGAATGAGAAGCTGTTGAAGCTATATCACTTTGAAGAAGTGCAATGAAGACAAAATGGTAGCACAAAGCGAACCTAGTGTTGTGGCTATAAACCTTTATCTATAAGTCATGTTGAGCCCTCTGAAGGGACCTTGTTGCCAAACATCCCTCAGTTCAACAACCTACAACAGACTTTGTTCATAATAGTCCTAGCCATTCAGCCAGCCACTTGACTTTTCTCACGTAATGTATCTTAGTTCCATTCAAATTTAATTCCTTTTTCTTGCAATTTTTAATTTCAGTAAAAATATTCACTTATATAATCTCAGTCCTCACATTAAATGAGTATGCGGCATTGTTTTGATTTGTTTAGGATACCACAGTACTTCAGACTTTTTAAATGCAAATATGAAGTGAATGGAATCAGCTACCAAAATGACATCATACCACTGTTTGTCAGAAATGTGAGTAGTAGGGCACTTGACATCTGGGTGTACAACCTCCAGTGAACACATTGTTTTTTTAGTTACCCCCAGTAAACACTTTGTTATTATGGTCTTCTTATTATGCAGAAGTCTCAGTTTGTTTTATACTGTCTTGGTGTTCTTGCTTTCCTCACACATTGGAACCACTTTACATCTACACATTTTAAATGACTTTTCCTCTAATACCAAATTTGCACTGTTTCAATAAAACATGCTGTGTAAGACTTTCAGAAAAACTCTACAGTTTTTTTCAGAAACTCAACACCTTTAATTTGGCAATTTTTGCACAGCGCCAGCGCGCCTTATCAGCCCGACCGTAAGTGGGCTATAGCGCAACACGGGCCTAGTAATACTAGGGCCCGTGTTGCCCGGCAGCCCCGTCCAGCGGTAAGTCCCGTTCAAGGTCACCCGCCTTGCGTGCAACCAAGAGCAGGACGGCCACCAAAACAAAAAGTGAATACATTTTTGTAATAAAAAAAGGGAAGGAAATAAGGAATAGAGATAAGAAAAGGACAGAACAGACTTTATTGTCTATAATAAATCATACAATCACCATTGATCTTTATTTTACAATTGCCATTGCCGCCTTTCGCCCATAATTTTTTTATTCATCCATCCATAGTGTCCTGTAGATCCCATCAAGAAAGGAGAACCTTCAGGGATGTGAAACAAGTCGCAGTGTAAATCAAGAAAGAAAAGAAACTCCTACAAACTGTATTAATAGTAAGCTATTACTAGTGTAACAGATTCAGAAACTGTAAGGTTAGTTTAAACTTATTTGTTTCAAATGTAAAATGCTCAAAAAATCATTTTACAATGTAGCCCCACACTGAATGCTCTTCTCAGACATGATGTAACATTACCCTAAAGTTTATGTTCTTAAGGCATTAAAATTTTTCAAAGACTCAACACTTTTAATCAAATAATGCTAATTAGGCAATTTTTGCAAAACACAAAATGAGATCCCAAAATACAAAATGAGATCCCATCAAGAAGGGAGAACATTCAGGGATCTGAAACAAGTCGCAGTGTAAATCAAGAAAGAAAAGAAACTCCTACAAACTGCATTAATAGTAAGCTATTACTAGTGTAACAGAATCAGAAACTGAGTGGTTAGTTTAAACTTATTAGTTCTCTGTTCAAAAAAAAAAAAAAGAAACATTTTACTGTGTAGCCCCACAGTGAATGCTATTCTCAGGCACGATGTAATATTACCCTATTTACATGTGCCTAAGGTAACTGTCAAAAGCAGACTACTTCAAATGCTATTGTCCACACCAGGTTTACAGTCCAAAACTCTTTATGACCAAGTCAAGTCTCATTCACTATAATTTATGCACAGATGAAGGGTAAGGTATTGAGCCATGCTGTCTCATATTGATAGCTGCTCTGCAGCCTACTGGCATGACTTCACAATTCAGGCATCCCATGATGTGTTGTGACTGTGCACCATCGCGAGTTTTGTAGTGATTTCTGAATCAAGTGCAAGACCTGTCTCTCCTGGGAGTGGGAGAGAAGAAGAGATGGAAAAATTGGTTAGCTGCTCAGCATTGCCCTGTCTGGTTCTGAGGTAAGTTCTTGTTTGGCTTTTCTTATGTGACTTCATCCATTTCGTACCTTTCATTCATGCCTCGACACCCCAAACATTTGGGGGCACTATTTGACCTTTCTCACTATCCCTCAGGCAAAATAGTCATAACTATATTCAATTTAATTAATTGTATTAGATTTGGTTTGTCTCTTTTAGGGCTTTTACTGAATGAATTTGTTTAATACATAATTTAATGGGTACTCAGATTCTAACATAGTGAGCAGTAAGTTGATACAGTCTGTTTTAAAAATTTGTCATTTAATTGCACCTAATTGAAGGGGCTTATGTGTCTATTTATCTCGTGCTTCCTATGGTGAAGAGCTATTGTGCTTGTATTACTGTTTGATTTGGTCCTGTCTTTCTTAAGTGATTCTTTCGCTGCACTGTTTCCTATCTGGCAGCACTTCTTGCCTTGGTTGTGGGGCCTGGAGGGACCCAGTACTAGAGTGTCTGTGTATTGCAACACACATCTGCTCAGCACAGTGCATCTCCAGCGTGCTGTTTGTCAGGCAGAGCAAGATCTGACACCATCATTTTCCTCTGCGGGCACCTTTCATGCAACTTTGCCAGCTCCCTAAATTGAGTTTGGCTTTCCCTCTGTAACCTTTAGCCACTTGTTCCTCAGTGCCTCATGTGATTAGATTCTGTCTAGCCCCTAGATCATTAATGCTGGTGCAATCCCGTGACATTAAGGACTTACTGCCCTTGACTCAAATGAGTTATTCAATTCCATTTTTCCTAATTGATTCATTCTCTTTGAAGGGACCTTTATTAAAGATTGTTGTTCTGAAATTGTTTTGCGGTCCACTGCTAAACTTGGTACTCCTTTAAATACAACTGTAGTTTTTTTTATTTGTCTGGTTTTGTTAAATTCACAAGTTATTCAGTATTGAATATTTGTCCAGCACCTTATATGTCAATTCTGTAGTTGTTCTAATTGTCATTCAGCATTGCCTCAACTAAGAATTTTAAATTTTGATGCTCCATAAAAAAAATATTAATGCGAAGCACAATATTTGAATTTGCAATGTTATTAACTGTTTTACAGATGTCCAAATCCTTTGGGGTAAATGATCCCTTTTCCAGTTGTGATTATCTCCTTTAAAAAATAAATAAATAAATTCAAATTGTGAGAAATGATGGATGATGTAACCAGCGCTTCGCGCTTCACAAGGAGTTCCAATCCTTGTCCTATTCCTGGGGATTTAAGCCACATACTACATTCGATTGATATGATAATTTTTAGGGTACAGTAATTTAACACTGAAGAGACCCAAAAGTTCCCTAATTATATAGTCCTTCCAAGTATATTGTCACATAAAAATGAAAAAAATACCATTTAGAAATAACACAGTTCACAATTCAATACTATAGTCATAGTTCACACAATGCATTATTGGAGATAATCACATTTCTTGAAGTTAATTAAAATTTCACAGTTGATCAATAAAAATAGTCACTGAATAAACTCTTGGGCACAGAATTTATATGAAACTTTCAGCAACTTGTGATTTGTGCTAATACATCTGCATACATTGTGCAATAATTTTGACCCACAATCTTGCTCACATGATACTCTTCCACAGACTGGCTCAAATGGCATCCAACAGCCTCTCTCTTATAAGATTACAATAATTAAAACAGAAGCTATCTATTGCTGCTTGCTGTATTTTACAGTTACAGATTTACATTCCTGATTAGTTGAGTGGTGGGGAAGATTCTTCTGAATGTGAACTTCCAGGTACAGTAATAACTGCTATTGAATTATGCTGTCTAGTTTGCAAAAATACACTTGACTTTGCTCACACATGTATCTTAGTTCTATTCAAATTTAATTCCTTTTTCTTGCAATTTTTAATTTCAGTAAAAATATTCTGCTATATCCTCTGTCAGGAGGAAGCAGGTAGAGAAGGATACAAGTGCGTTAATAACTGACAGTTTGAACAAATAGTAAATAATGCTGCCACTTATGGAAATGACAGCACGGGATAAGAAGAACTGTTTGCCGACTCAGTAACATACTGAAGATGTTCTACCAGCAGCCACTGTGGGAACAGGGCTCAACTAGCTGCAAATTGTGGTGCACCTTGCAACGAACAATGCTTATCAAGTGTGCTCAGAGGTCATATTTAGACCATTCCAGTGACTGGCAGAAAAATTGAGAAGATCAGCATTGCTCATGTAATTTCAGTTAAGCACCCAATCTGTAGCATTTTTCCCAGCACTGATTGTCACCCACTGGCTCTGAGTAATGTGGAAGGCTTGAACCAGGAACTCTTAAGGATCTGTGAAAGCTAGGTTGTGACTTCCTAGACTTGAGAACAGTCCTCCTAAATGGCTCAGGGATGGATTGCACATCAGAGGCTGCTGCCCTGGATGGTTGCTTGGAGAGTGCACACAACGGATTTTAGTTTAAGTGACCCCATTCAGTCCAGATGATAATTACAGCCATAAAAGTTCATACTAGTGAAAGATTCAAGAAAATACCCCTCATGGATGAGACTATTAAAAAACGTGTGTGTGTGTGTGTCATCAATTTGTCTAATCTATGTTGCATTCAAAATTCCTTCCATCAAAAACTTAAACTCAGTATTTGCTGTAACTGTCTTCCAGGAGCTTGTCATTGTTACAAAAAGGTAAACCCAAAAAACATATGGTTGCATGACAAAGACAGATTTAACTTTTCATGTCTGGGTCTAGAATCTGAAGTGGTGTGTAATAATAGCAACTGAGTGCAATGGTTCCCATGTTTTATATACAGGGTGTTTCAAAATGAGTATATGGGTCTTAAGGCTTTGTAGCACATACTACATTCACCTTACGATTATAAATAATACACCAAATGAAAGAGAAACACAAACAGTTTTTCTTACAATTATTCAGTATGAACACCTATCACACATCGAGTTGATGGGCGAGTTGTTCCAAAACCTGGATCAATGTGTCAGGAGTAACTGTTGCAATAACACTGTTTCTAAAGTCGGTTAGATCAGCTGGTATTGGAGGCACACACACAGGATCACATCAGATTGTGTGTGAACATGGAAGTCATGCATAAAATACTGTGTCAATCGGCCCCTTGCACCCAATCCACCAGTCGGATACATCATTTAACCAGCTGCATACTGAGTTATGCCAGTGAGGCGGTGCACCATCTTGCTCCCAAATAAAGAAGTGTTGTTCAGCTTCTTCCCATTGAGGCATGGGCCATAGCTGTAGAACATAAAGATAAGAAACATCAGTTACAGTTGATTCACTGAAAAAGAAAGTTCCATAAGCTTTCTGTCGGCATACTTGTTGGAGTTAAGCGTGAAAGACTTGCACTCGTTCAACATGTTTTTCAGTCACTCTTTGTCATTCCATACTCTCCCCATTGCACACAGGCAGACAAACAAAACTGTTTGAGTTGCTCTTTCATTTGGTGTATTATTTACAATTGTGAGTCGAACATAATAAATGCTACAATACCTTAAAACTGGTATGTTCATTTTGAAACACACTGTACTTTTTCACTATTCTCAACGTATTTGTTTTTCTATTAATATACATGATATCCAGACTTAGCACACATCAAAAGAAAGTAATCATGAAGAGCTCCCTATAGTTAGCATGTGAGTGGATCGCCTAAGTATTTGCTTGTTATTACACTTTACGGAAGCAGCCTGTAATGCTGTTTTTGCCTGTTTATGTATAAATTGATTTGTGGTCTCAGAAGAAGAAAACTAGAAAACTTCCCTCTTGTTTCTTTGCCTATCAACAACTCAGTATTTCCACTGTTGAATGAGTTGTTCCCTTTACTCCTTAAATTCTATATATAAAACATATTATTCTAAAGAACTAGAAACAATTGCAAATACTCATGACTTAACTGATCAATAACTCTACTGTAAGGTAACTGGTTTCTATTGTTTGTGTTCCATAGGACTTTCCAGTATCATATTAATACTGTCAAGTATGTTGAGTCTTTAAAACAAATTATTGACTACACACATGTAACTAAGTTCAGAAAAATGTCCTAGCTTTCAAGAGAGGACGTTGAGGAATGTCAAAAAGAAATGGCAGAGGACTCAGAACCGAGGATGACATGGCCACTAATGCTCTCTCAGGTTTTTTCTTGCTTTCTCAACATAATTTCCCTTTTGATACAAACAAAGTTGGTCCAAAACCTGGCATTAAGAACTGCATTAAATATTATCAATGTGATAAATTGTCCACTAAAACTTCATTTCAGCCTCATGTCCTAAGCTGTATGTCTTTTGTACCATCATCACTTGCTGCAGTAAGTACCACTGCACTACTGTATAAAAGACCTTTCAAAAATAAAGCATCTATCAGACTGTTATCACCTAATCTTCCAAAAGTTGTATGTCAAGTCAGTGAACTGAATTTTGTACAATTATAGTTTCTGAAATACATATCAATTTTTCTTTTGTTGCAACATGTAATAGTAAAAGTAACAATGATATGAAAAAGATTCATGTTAGTGTATAGTTTGTGTAAGTATGATTCTTATAAGTAAGGTGTTTTTACATGTAAGATTTTAATTCAAGTTTTGGTTGAAGTTACACGGAGCTCTTTAAGAGAGTGGGTTATTGTTAGTTAATATAACTAGAATATCAGCAAATACCAGTTAGCAGACTTGAATTTTAGTTTCACACAGTCTTCCAATGGTTATTCTGTTTACTTTCTCCTCCCATGTCCTGACCACCTTTTCCAATATGAGACAACAACAGGGAAGAAAGCCCATCTCTTTGTTGCACTCTTGTGCTAATATCAAAAGGGTCCAATGTTTTGCCTAAAAAGTCACTTTTTAAGTCTCCCTGTCTATTGAATTATATTCTTTTCATAAAGTCTCAGATGTTATCACTGTCTGTCTGTCTTTATGAATTTGTAGTATGGTTGGTATTATGATTTGTGCAACATGACACTCTAAGCTATAGCATGTGAATGTGTTCTTGACTGTTACTGACAACAGAGTTGGCTTTGTTGAGCCTGGAGTTGGTGGGTCAGTCTTTCTATAATCCATCTAAAACAGTTTGTGCTCAGTGTCTACTAGGCTGACTTAAGGGCTAGTGGCTTTTCCATGGTAACAAGTGTTCTCCAGCACCAATTTGGAATTTAATTGTGAAAAGTCTGAGTGTTACTAATGGGTGCAGGAGATCATCAATGAAAATACCAGCATTCTGCTAATGACATCATCCAATAACACTACAGAATATCAAAGTTATAGATGCCAGCAGCTGTAAATATATGTAAACACAAGGTTATTCTGTGATGATGTCACAGACTTTCAAGGATGATGGAGACGGAAAAATGTATCAATATGAGGTAAGGATCTCTGGTTCAAAAACAAACGAGTCAAAAGTTACAAACAAAAATCATTCTGACACATCTGACAGTGCAATACATGTATCAGGTAATGTTCTTACTACGAATGTAGGATATGCAACGTGGCAGTAAGGACAACAACAACAACAAAAAGCTAATAAACATCAGCTCTAAAATGCTGTGAGCATTTAATCATTTTCGCTAGTCTCTTCTGCTGAACAAGTGCTCATAGCTCATATTGTATGTATTTTAGAGCCCACATTACCAGACATTTTTTTCTTGTTTTGATCCATACTACCACCTCTGAAAGTTGGATATCCTACATTCATAGCAACAACAGTATCAGTAGATATATTAAACTGTCAGAGGTATCGGAAAGGTTTTTGCTTACAACTTTCAACTGAGTTGTTTCTTGGCCAATGTCCTATATGTCAAATTGGTACATTTATCCATCTCCATTATCCCTGGAAGTTTATCAGCATGGAATCACCCTGTATACACACACATTTACAGATGCTGGCACCTGTAACTTCCACACTCTGTAACACCATTGGATGACATTTATGGAGGTGACTTCCCGTTCAAAATATTATGTACTAACTACATGTCCTAGAATTTTTAATGGGAATTTCTGAACACCCTGTATATAAATGACCTAATAGGTAACGCTGGAAATTCCATGAGGCTTTTCATGTTGCATGCAGAGAAAATTGTAGCGAAATGCAGGAAGGCCTGCAGAGGATCGACGCTTGGTGCAGAGAACAGAAACTGAGCCTCAACATAAACAAATGCAACATGCAGAGAATACATAGACAGTAAGACTCTTTATTGTGTGATCACACAACTGCAGAACAATCACTGGAAGCAGCAACTTCCTTAACCATCAGCACAGCATTTGCCTGAAGTGATTTAGGGAAATCACGGAAAACAAAACTGAAGATGGGTGGATGCAGGTTTGAACGATTGTACTCCCAAATGTGAGTCCAATGTGCTAACCACTGCGCCACCTTGCTCAGTGGGTTTGTGGAATATACAGTAGATGTAGTTGTAGAATGAACAAGCAGGACTTGGTGAGGTCTGATATAAGCCAAAGAATTATGTTTATTTCTGCAAAAACTTAGAATATGGTATTTTTGTGTGACTTTTGTACAATTCACTTTGAACTGTGGTGCTACTTTGCCTCTGAGAAGGCTATTGGCAGAAGTCACTTGGAACCAGACAAAGGCAGTGTACTAATTGTTTGCAGTGTACACCTTCTGGTCCACAGATTGGATTGCAGAATCTTGCTGAACGCAGTTAGATAGTTGCGGGTCATTAATCATTTGTTTTGGATCAGTGACAAGCTTAATAATGATCTGTGGCTCAAATGAAAGCAGCTGCTTCTTATTTATATGGATTTTATTAGTGTATCAGTGAAAATTAATTTTCCACTGATAAACATTTCCCTAGTTACCATTCGAAACAATATGCCATGTAAATGATCTTACACATCAAGAGCAGATGGATTCTGGCAGTGAGCAAAACTTCATGCTGTTATCTCTCAGAGGGCAAGTCAAGGGAACACACAACTGAAGGAATCTTGCATCCATTCTGCATAAGATCTTTGTTTCCTAAATCTTTTTGTCCCTCAAGTATGATTTTCGATAGAATTTTACAAATAACTGGCAACATGGAGATAGTCTGTATTTATGTACAACTGTTTTATTTCCTTTCTTGAGCAGTGGATGAATTAGTGCACATTGTCATTCTTTAGCGACCTTTCTCTTTGATCAAGATATCTGAGACTATGGTGCATAGTCTTTGGTTCTGATTTCAGCCATTTCTCTTTTCTGCCTTTAATGAAGCACAACATTTTCCTCTGAAGCTCTATTATTTCACATTACATGCAAAGTACTCGGGGGATAGGGCCTCAC
Source organism: Schistocerca serialis cubense (assembly GCF_023864345.2). Taxonomy (NCBI): domain Eukaryota; kingdom Metazoa; phylum Arthropoda; class Insecta; order Orthoptera; family Acrididae; genus Schistocerca; species Schistocerca serialis. Next base: position 789,151,722 of record NC_064639.1, on the reverse strand, counting down.
TGTATGTTGCCACAGACAACGAATATAAAGATCTTCTGACCTTCCTCAAAGATCGGAAGATCGAACATCACACGTACAGAACGCTGGACGAGAGAACCCAGCAGTACGTGATCAAGGGAGTGGATCCCAGTACCCCCAACGAGACAGTACAGGCGGCCCTTTGTTATCTGGGATTCGACTGTAAAAGTGCCTCCCGGATGACAGGGTTCCGTGCACACGCACCGTTACCACACTACATGGTTGAGTTAGCCGACACGGCTGATTCCCGTGCCATCCTGCAGATGGACGTACGTGTAGAACTTTACGAACCACCCAACGTCCCCCAACAATGCAACAACTGCCAGCGGTTCGGCCACTCGGCCCTCCGCTGCGGCCTGGAAACTCGCTGCCGCGGATGCGCTGGCAGTCACAGATCCAACACTTGCACACAAACACAGCCAAACCAGCGACGCTGTGCCAACTGCAGTGGGCCCCATGCGGCAAACTTCAGACAGTGCAGCTCATACAAACAGGCGCTGAAGCGTAAACAAGACAAGAGCAGGGTACTGTACGACATACCACGCCGAAGGCCAGTGCCGAACCCAGTAAGGAACGGCGTAACGTTTGCCACGGTTGCACGCCCTGGCGGAACGGCACAGGCCGCGGAACCTCAGCGCCCTACACACATACGCGAAACAACCGCTGCAACAGCCACACAACAGCCACAGACAACACCTGAAACCCAACAAGCATCGGTACCAACACCTATGCCCCCAAACAACACGACCCCACTTCCGGAAATCATGTGCTGCGAAGAAACGCACCATATACAGGAAAACACATCCACACAAGAACCCCCCGAACCCCAAGCCCACAGGAGGAATAGACGATACGCAAACACAGGGCGGGGAACACGAAATCACCACAACAGGCCACGCAGCAAAAACAGAACAGCAACACACAGGAAAACAGTCAACAAGACACCGAGACTGTAACTCACACTACCATCCCCCTCACCACAGAAGTAACACAGGCGCCACAACCTCTGTCACAAAACACAAATGGGCTCCTAACAACACGCCAATACCCGCACAAGCGGCCGCTAACTCCACAACAGCACTTCAGGCTGCCACACCCAACACCAACACACCACCTGGGGGAATACTGGAAACACTATTCCCTCGACACACGACCGTTCAAATCCTTACCAAGGTGCTGACGGCCGTCACTACACTCATCACCCAGCTCATGAGCGCCGAACCCGGGCAATACTGGGCTGTCATACACACTGCCATCACAACACTCTTTCACACTCTTACATGAATAATATGCCACACCCGGCCCATAACGCAGACCCGCACACACTATCACAGATCCTGTTCTGGAATGCAGACTCGATCGACAACAAAAGGGCAGAATTTGCCGCGTTCATGGAGCGCATGGGAGTCCTTGTCGCGCTACTGAGCGAGACTAAGCTTAAACCGCACAAACAATTAAACTTTCCTGGCTACTGTGTTTATCGTACCGACCGACCGGGCGACGCCGTGGCAGGTGGAACTGCAATTGTCATACACAAAGACATTGAGCACACAAACATAGAGCTCCCTGAACTGGAAAAAATCGAGGCTGCGGCCGTCAGAGTGAAGTTCAACGGAGCCTACACCACACTAATATCGGTATACAACAGCCCTGTAGGCATTTCAACACGCGATATCAGCACATTACTCAACATTTCACCGCGAGTAATAGTCGCTGGAGATCTGAACGCAAAACACCCAGAATGGAATTCACGTATACAAAATCCCAACGGCAAAAAACTGCACGAACATTCACTAGGCAGAAACTACATTATACTAGCGCCGACTGAACCGACGCACATTCCCTATCAGAGGGGACACAGGCCAGACGTGATAGACATGGCCCTCATCAAGGGCATTACAGCGACACTCAACGTTGTCGTTGAAAACGATCTGCCCTCAAACCACCAACCTGTAATACTATACATTGAGGAAACACTGCAGCACATGGAACATGTTGGACTACGGACGTACGAATTGGACATTGTTCAAGCAAACGCTCGATAGCCACATCCCACCTATACACGAAATTAATGAAACAGCATAAATTGACGAGGCAGTAGAAACCCTCACTAACGCCGTCCAGGACGCAATGGCAGGCACCATACCTGATCGCACCTCACAACAACGCACTGCAGCCCTGCCCCAGGAAATCCTGGGCCTAATCTCAATGAGGAATCGCCTCAGGAGACAATGGCAGCGCACCAGGCGTCCGTACTTCAAACGGCACATTAACAGACTACAGGGCATCATACACGATAAAATACAAACACATAGAACACAACAGTGGAACCAAAAACTTGAAGGGCTGGACACCGCACGACCTGACGTGTGGCAACTAGCCCGACACTTCACCAGGGAGAAAATATACACCCCAACGCTTCAAGGGCCTCACGGATCTGCATACTCAGCGGAATAGAAAGCAGAACTAATGGCCCGAACACTCGCAGCGTCATTCACACCGAACCTGGTACCATCAGATCGAGTGTTCACACTTGCTGCTGACCAAGAGGTTACACGCATTCTAGCCCAACCATCGCGTGACGACATTCAACATGCTAGCACAGCCGAGGTCTCCTGGGCTATAATGCATTCCGCTGCTAGGAAAGCCCCTGGTCATGATGGCATTCAAAACCGTGTCCTCCAGGAGTTCACGGATAAAGCAACTGAGTACCTAACACACATAACGAATGCCATACTAAAACACCAACACTTTCCCGCCTTTTGGAAGACGGCCAAGGTCCTGATGTTCAGGAAGCCGGGGAAAGACCACAGCCTCCCACAAAATTACCGACCCATCAGCCTTCTGAGCTCGCTCAGTAAGATTGTTGAGAAGGTGATTCTCAAACGCATCACTAGGCACTGCATAACAAATGACATCCTGAGGCCGGAGCAATTCGGCTTCAGGAATCACCACTCCATAACACAACAACTCCTACGGGTCGTTGAACATATAACACATGGCTTCAACATAAACAAAGCTACAGGGGCAGTGTTCCTAGACATCGAAAAGGCTTTCGACCGTCTGTGGCACAACGGCCTCATCCGCAAACTCAGCGATGCGGGAATCCCCGACGGGCTGCTGCGTCTAATACACTCATACCTCACAGACAGGAGTTTCAACACTGACGTGCAGGGAAAACAATCAACACGACACGGTATACACGCGGGAGTACCCCCAGGGAAGCATCCTAGGGCCCCTACTGTTTAACCTCTACATAAACGATCTTCCAACCACACACAACACAATGATGGCAATCTACGCAGATGACACAGCCATCCTTGTGCAAGATTGGAAACCATCAAACATTATGTCACGCCTAGAGACTGCACTCAGAGTAGCCGAGCCTTGGTTGGAGAAATGGCGTGTTAGAGTAAACGTCGACAAGTGCGAAGCCGTTTTGTTCACCAGAAGACCGAAGCAACTGCGCAAACACCGCTACTGCAGACCAATAACTCTACATGCACGTCCAATACGTTTCCGCGAGAAAGTCAAATACCTCGGTGTCTGGCTGGACCGGAAATTACTCTGGGGGGACCACATACAACACATGACCAACCAAGCTAGCGCGAGGCTCAAACAGCTCTATCCTATGCTCAACAGGTAGCACACTGAACAGAAGGGTGTCGAGGTCCATGTACATGACACTTATCCGACCCCTGATGACGTACGCAGCTCCTGTCTGGGGATACGCTGCACCTACACGCCTGCGCCGTCTGCAGCTCATACAAAACAAAGTACTCAAAATCATAAGCAATGCTCCACGATACACACGCATCGCGGACCTTCACCGGGAATACCGACTTGAGACTCTCACGGAGGTAATCCACAAACTCACCACAAGACCATACAGAAACTCCAGACATTCGCAGAGCCCGTTTATTCTGAATCTGGGGAACTACGACCACAACCATAGATGGAAACATAAAAGACCAAAAGACATACTTGTCAGGACATAACATCTATGGCCAAGCATACGCAAACATAACGGCACAGGTGGGCCCCTGTTAATCAGACGCCATTACTGGATATCCAGCTGAAATACACTGCCGAATAACTGGCACCACACAGGGAAGCCGTACCGTACACTGCATGCAAACAAGCTCCACACATCCCCCACACAGTGAGATGATCTATGGCCGATCTCCCACTACTGTATAACAATCTTGATTGTTCCAGGAATGTAGCCGCTGCAGCAACTGGGACACATCGCCATCGCTTATCACGGTAATGATGCATGATACCTATACTAACAAATCCAACCTTGCATGAGCTATCGCAGCTAGTAAGCCACTACTGCTCTTACTACCCATCCCACTGTCGCAGAGGTTTTTTTCCCACGGCACGAACCATGGCACTTTTTTCCCTCTGCTCTTCAAATCGCTACCATCACTCGCGTTTCGTCCACTATCTATCACCAGATGGACCGTGTTAATGCGTAGTCTTACCCAGACGCATGGACAACATCACAGCCTAGCTTCCTGTGATCCACTTACTAGATAACTAACATGTTTACGGAGGTGACAGTAGAACTTTTGGTTTGGTCACCACGTTGGTGCGGGCGTGGAGGGGCCCCATCCCTCTTTTGAAACTCAGTTATTATTTACTCAACAGCCCTCTTTGAAGGGATTTTTCCAAAAAAGTCTGTTAGAAACAACACTTCTGCATCCCTGAACAAACACTGGATCATAAAGGGAATGAAACAATTGAGCAAAACAAAAAGGGAACTTCACATTGAAGTTAGAGTGCATAAAGACACAATAAAAATTGATTGTTATAAAATATACTGTAAGAGCCTAAAGAAGCTGATACAAAAATCAAAAGCATTGGCATAACCCGTATCACTTCAGGCAGGGGGGCTATCTACATAGTCTCAGATGTTATTGACTTTAGCATATCTTAAAATTCAGGAGTAAGTAAGAACCATTGGTTTTTTTTTCCAAAAAAAATTCCTGCCCCGAGATATAAGCCTCCAAATATGACACCATTTTGAAGATGCGAATTTCAGAAAAATATTTGAAATGCTGTATCTCTGTAACAGTTCTAGATATTTTGTTAGAGTTTATTTATTTGAAAGATAATTGCTTTATGATTACAATGGTATCCTTCATTTGGACATATCTGTCAAAGTTCTTTTACTGACGCTTTCTGAATTTTTTTATAATTTACAGAAAAACATTGTTTTTTTCAAAAACGCCAATGCAGAAAAGTTAGATTTTTTTCTGTTGTTTAGTACCATGTAGTACTGTATTCTCTGTAAAGGAGAGCTTCCACTTTTAAGTTGGACAAGTTTTACTTTAAAAAATCATTTTTTTTAACTTTCAAGGGTAATATTGATCTTCACTGAAATGCTTTCATACTAATTTCTTTGTTACAATGTTTATTTCTATTGTCTTTGTTGCAGTTATTTCTTTTCACTTTCACTGTTGCACATATTTCTTACACTTTGTTGTAGTTTCTTGTCAGTTTCTTTGCTGTGTTCGTTCATTGCGGGGATCTGTATTGTAGTTGTCCAGTTGTTTACTGAAGAGGCTTCAAAGAAATCTGAGACCATCTAGTGAGTTCTGTGTTTTTGTGAGGAATTTGCCAGTTGACACAGTTGCAGTGTGTTTTGTGTATAGGACTGTTTGAAATGTCTTCTGACTGGGGCCACAGGAGAGTGAAGTGTGCTGATTATTAGCATATCCATAAAATATTGATATATAAGAAAATCAAAAACAGACTTTTTCAAGTTGGGAACAAGTGTTCTCATTTGAATACTCTACTTCAAAGTGAAGATTTTTCTAGTGACGACTTTTTGTGTTCTAAATGTTTTGACAGAATAACAACAATGATAGTATCTGAACAAGATGAAGCCTCCCATGGTGCAGATGGTGCAGATTTTTTATTAGTAGAGGAAGAATTAAATACTCTGAATCAGTCAACTACAGAGGTAGGTGTTAGTCCTGTTAAGAAACCATGGTCAGTGAAGTCGAGCCATAAGCTCTATGGTTCAAGAAAGCGCAGAGATAATATTAAAGCTATGGATGAATACACTACAACAAAACTGACCACACTCTTCAAAGTAGAAATTCTATCTTCAGAAGAAAATGAACCAAAGCACTATTGCACCTCTTGCCAAGAATTTTTCACAAATATCAATTCAGCTGTTGAATATTGTGCATCCTACAGTAAAAAGGTGCAAGTTTTAACTATTATTACAGAGACATTTTCAAAGAAAACAATTCTGAACCACGTTCCATCAGTATCAAAGTACATGGTAGACAAATCAAGAAATATGAGGTCTGTAAAAGGAGTGTTTGGAAGACCAGATCCCCATTATGGTCATCCTGTAGAAGCAGCTCAAGTTCAAATAGTGCAATCATTTTATTGGGAAGATAAAAGGGACTGTTCTCGCCAGAGTGCCAACAGAAAAGACACTATAACTGTAACAGTTGAAGGTCAAAAACTTTGAACTTTGTTTGGTAACTTTGAAAAACTTACTGGAGCATGTGACACATGACACTCTGGTTGGGCGTGTTAAGTCATTAGTAGTCTGTGACGTAAAGTGAGAAACTTGTTTGTTTCAAGAATGTGGTGACTGCCCTGGAAAGGGAGGACTATCATTACAGACACTTGGCCTGCAAGACGTAGCAGATAACTCTGCAGAAATTACGAATGTGGCATGGGAGGAAAGTAAACTAATTAAGAAAACTGTTACCTTTGACAGTTTCATTGATGAAATTGGTAAATGGTCAGTGAAAGCAATAACACACCAGCATCTGAAGAAATTGCAATAACAAAACATTGCAGAAGCGAAAGGGTCTGCACAGGATGAAGAACTATGTTTCGTGCTTCACTGTGATTTTGCTGAGAACTGATCTGTAATTCTCCCACAAGAAGTACAGGGGTATCATTGGAGTAATGACCAGGTTTCAATTTTTACAGCAGTGACATATTTTTAAAACAAGACCACAAGTGTTGCAGTTATAAGTGATGACACAGGACATGACTCAGCACATGCTCTGCTCGAAACACACAAAATTCTTCAACTGCAAACAGGGGCAGAGAAGATCATCGTTATTTCTGATGGTGCTTGTAGTCATTTTAAAAATCGTTACTAGCTGTTTGAATTGAGTAAGTTGCTTGTGCCAACTGACTGGGCATACAGTGCTATTAGTCACGGGAAGGGCCCGAGTGATGGAGTAGGAGGCCTGCTGCAGCACCATGCTACAAAACATAATCTTTAAATACGAAATATAGCTGCGATTCAGCATGCTGAGGATTGTATGAGAGTTGTGGAACCTTACACATCCACAGCCCTCATTCTTTTAGCCAAAGAGGAAATAAAAGAATTTCATGAACAGAAAAAAGAAGAATGGTCCAAAAAAACTACTCCTGTGAAAGGAATTCAGAAGACATATTTTTGGACTCAAAGTTATTGGCAAATTCATATTGCACACACTTTAAAGAACAAGAAAGAAGAAATTTCGTTCATTCGGCCAACACCTCAGAAACAGCAGGCTAATATTCATATTGACAATCTGAGAGGGGGTATCTTAGTGGCATTTTTGTATGACTGTGACTGGTGAATTGCAGAGATTATAGGCACCAGTTATGAGAAAAGCAAAATTGTAGTGAACTTTATGCTACCACATGGACCAGTTGCTGGATATAGGTTTCCAGCTGAAGGACAGCAACAGCGCCATCAGTGCTCACTTCTTGTTCACTATGTTTTGGAGATTGTAAGTGCTCAAGTTCCTATTGGCTCAACAGGAAGGCATCACTCTATATCAAAGGAAGATACTGAAGCAGTTGAACCCATTTTTAGTTCATTGACTGGCTAATTTCAGTACAAAACAGAGTGCACAGAAGTTGTAGAAATTGAAACCTTTAAGTCTTTCGACCTTTCACATACATTTTGGAAGCATTAAAAGTGCTTAAAAAATAAGTCTCTTACTCATCTTTCAAAACTAAAATTATGTTAAATACAGCTAGGTTTTGATTTTTATGAGCCTGTTATTTGACAATGTGGCAATAAAACAGGTTCTATGTATGGCAAAAATTTCAATTGTTTATAAAACCTGTTAAATCTAAAAGTGGAAGCTCTCATTTTCAGGGACTGTAGAACGATATGATACTAATTAACAAAAAAAAAAAAAAATCAAAATTTTATGGATTGGTATTTTTGGGAAAAAAATGTTTTCCCAGAAATTACAAAAAAAGTTCAGAACGCTATAGTAAAATAACTTTGACAGATAAGTCCAAATGTAGGGTTTCTTTGTAATCAAAAAGCAATTATCTTTCAAATAAAAAAAAAAACAACAAAATACCTAGAACTGTTCCAGAGATACAGCACTTTAAAAATTTTCCAAAATTTGCATATTCAAAATAGTGTGGTCAGTGTCATCTTTGGAGGGCTGTATCTTGGAGCAGAAATGTTTTTGGAGAAAACAAAGAAATACGTTTTCCTAACTTAATCCTTCATTTTAACATATGCTAAATTCAATAACATCCGAAACTATGAAGTTAAGATTTCTTCCTAGCCTGCCTGAATTGACATGGGCTATGCCATTGTATTATAAACAAGGAATTGATAACTCTAATAATAAGACGAAGACTATTTGGCAATGGCAGTAGGGGAGGGGGGCGCAATAAACAGAAGTTTGGGAACCCATGATCTTGAACTTTATTTATGAAAGCATAGAGTGCTTGTTCATTTCGCATTGTTATCACAGATGCACAGAAGAACAAAAGAACTTTAGAGGACTTCAGAATCAAATGTGAAGGAAATCTTGAATGCAATTCTGAAATCATATTTTCAGCTAACACGTCTTATCAGTGTCAGAACAAATAAGGTACAAGGGCTCTGTTTGAAGTCTTGAGTCTTATGCAAAATACTATTCCCACAAGTATCAGAAAACTCATATTAGTCCGCTCACAGTATCTGAAATTGTTGGAGCAATCATATCTGTGAAGAATAAAAATTCCATTGGAGCAGACATTATCTCTAACAATTTGTTGAAACCCTGCCGTGGTTCTGTAAGTGACGCACTTAGTCACATTTGCAAAGCATCCTTACAGTGAGGAACTCTGCCTGACAGATTCAAATATGCTGTTGTGAAACCTCTCTTCAAGAAAGGTGAAAAAACAAAAGTTACATATTAAGATAAGTTTTAATATTCTCAGCAAAAGACAGCTTGGTTTCTGAAGGGATCTGTCAAATGAACAAGCACTCTATGCTTTCATAAATAAAGTTCAAGAGCATAGGTTACGAAACTGCTGTTTGTCGCAACCCCCCCCCCCCCCCCCAATTGCCAAAAATGGAAACTTTGCACCCCTCTTCGCGATGATAATTCTGTATTACCTACAAAAAGCACCTGAAAATGCGACCGATTAGCTCATTGTATTGGTGGTGGAGGGCTGGGTTAAAAGGGAAAGTAGTTAGGATTTGGTGAGGGGAGGAATTCGTGAAAGGGGAAATGCAATGTATTAATTTCTCTCGGCACTGCCAGCATAAATGTTGTGCGTGCGCCATGTATCGCTCTGCCATTGCGGGGTAAATACCACACGGAAGTAACATGGATTCGTGAAGACTCATTATCGGAGCCGCAACTTCCATGCACTATCATATATTAAAGTGCATGCATTCATGAGCAGTCACAATACCAAAACTGCATAATTAAGCGAACAACATTAAAAATATGCAGTATCAAAATTCAGTTCCAGTTTTATATTTACTTTCTTTGGCACATCCTTTTTCCAAAACGTTTGCCAACGGGCACCAGTTCCGTTTCGTAGGATGTGCACGCACCTGTGAATTGGCACCACTGATGTGCAGTCAAGTTAACATTTCCCCTCTCACGAACACAGCGGTTAAACAACACTCCCTCTGCAACACTCGTGTCTTTGAAGTAAGACGCTAACTAAAATCGCGCGTACAACAACCACAAAAATAATGTTCGTTCTTAAACACTGTTTCCTCAGTTCATTTTGTGAAAAGGCCTCCTCTTGCAATACTGGTAATTGCAATGAGTGCACTTCACAGTTTTACACAAATACACTGGTGTACACGCGTTCACTGGATTATGAGCGGTAGAGGATTTGTTACAGTACGAATATTTGAAGTTAGTGTTTCATCTCAAGGGCAGTGAGAGGTGATGTGAGAGGAGGAATGTTTATTCGTCACCAGTTGGGAGCTCCAAAAGCTACAATGTTACATAAATTTGACACGGGAGAAACAAAGATTCGAGATGTCGCATTATACAGACAGACGCTTATCTTCCAACGCGTTACTCACATATATCAAGGAAAATGAAACCGTCTTAACGGTGTTGTAGCACTAAGCAATGAGGAAAACGACATTTCAAAAACGTATTGAGCATTTTAAACAGTGTCAGATAATTTTATATAAATACAATTATTACCACTAGCATTTAACCTCTCATTTCGTTATTATTTAAATTGTCAACAGCAAACAACACACTACTCGCATCTATGGTGCCACAAGAGTAAAATTTTGACTGTGGCGCCAGTGGGGGAAAAGGAGCTTTATCGATTCGAAATGTTCCGACTTGGTCTGACGTGCCGCAGGAACTTCTCTCGGCCACCTTCCTTTGTTGGTCTTTCGCTTTGTCGACTAATACCGTAACACAGACATGGGAAGAAAATGGTTTAGGCATATTGTGTTGTATTTTACACACAATTCTAGGATTCACACGAGAAAAGAGGGTACGGTACCTATTATGCCTATGCAAGCTATTGCAACATCTCCTTTGAAGCCAGGAAAATTATTTGTATCCCAAGCAAATTTCTAAATACGAGGACATTAAATAAAAAATTCTTCGATGTATGCATTTATTCCCTAAAATGGTGAATATACGCATTTGCATTTCGGGCTCTATTCATTACAGAGACAGCCAGTTTCAAAAGCGACACTTATATGTAGCAAATATTGTGAAAACAATGAAGTCTCTTGAAATACATCGCAATAAATAGAATAAACATGGTGACTGCTGATAGATCGGTGAGGCTGTGAGCAGTCTGAAACAGAAGACAGCTCCAACAAGTTCATATTTGCAAAAGAATTCAGATATCACTGCCATTACATGAACTGTTTAAAGCAGTTGTTAGCTCTGTAGAAAATAGCATCTCGTTTACAATTGTTCGTTGTGTATGTATCGAACGAAACTAACAATTTGCAACATCTGTATTCTTGTCTAACTGTAATGTGAAAAATTCTAAACTTGCACTACCTGATACGTTATGTCTTCGGCCATGCCATCAATCCGACGTTTCACAGTGTTGTCAGAAAGCAGTGCTTGTGAAAGTTTCTGTTTTCTTTCTGGTGCAAGAACAATATCGGCTGCTTTCAATAAATAGGGTTTGACAAATGTTTCTCCGACAATGTGACTTTTCTTAGCCTTCGCGATGACTAGCCATAACTCATAGGAAGCTAGGATCGCTTTTTCAGACGTGTAGAAGTGTGCACAGAATCAGCTAAGTGAAAAATCCGTGCAAGACACACGTGTATTTGTATTAAAGCCAACTTATAAATTTTCCCTTGTGTGAGACCGTTTGTATAAGATCGTGTGTCGATTTAAAGTTCTAGATTCACATATTTTACTATTGCCTCGCTTCTTCTGCGTAATTTTTCACTGATTGTGTCAATACCTGTTTGTATCCTGACGTAGTATGAAATTTCGATAATTCGCGAGCGCCGCGATTAACTGGTATGCCTATCGTTATCTTCAGTTGCAGACTTAGGCCTGTGGCGACGTCATTTATCCACTGCGCCAAAAACAGCGGGTGAAAGCTGCAGCTGATAGATATTTATCTTTTCCGTAGTCGGCTTGGTTACGAGTTGTTTATTCTTGTTAGTTTTTGATCTGTGCTTGGAAAATAAAATGTTTTCTCATCTCATGAAAAAGCTGTTACTTCATAAAATATAAAGGCTCCCATAGTGGTGACGCCGAAAAATCGTAGCAGAAGCATAAAGAAAATATATATACCGACGAGAATAATGAATTCAGAGACAAAAGCATGGGGCAGTGGAATCAAGATTGAAGACTACAGTCTGTTCGACCAAGGATCGCGGTCCACGCCCTTTGATTCGCCACAAAACGGAACGACAGATGTTAACGCAAAAGATGTGAGTACCTACGCGTGACACGGAAATGTTAAGCTTTCCGCGTTCTGGCCGACGCGCCCCCAGCTTTGGTTTACGCAGGCTGAATGCATATTTCGGCAGCGTGGGGTGTCTAACAACATTGACAAATTTAATATAGTGGTTTCACATCTAAATTTAGAAGTGATAGAGCAAGTAAAAGAAACCTTGTCGCAACAAAATTACTTTGTGCTAAAGGAAGCTTTCATACAGCATTATACGTTGTCACCAGATTTGCGACTACAAAAAATTTTCGCATACGAAGATTTGGGCGACAAGACTCCGTCACAAGTACTCAAAGCCTTACGTACATTAGCCCGCCCGGAACTCCTCCCTGAAGAGTCTTTACGTCTAATATGGCTTCGTAAACTTCCTGCCAACATCCGTGCCGTCATTGCAGCAACAGACTTACCATTGCAAGTCTTAGCAAAAAAGGCAGACACCATCGCAAACACCTTAACCGAAGTTTCTGCGTGTTCCGAATTCAACTACAGCCAGGATAGAGGCCCAAGAAAGTGTAGTGTGATGGAATCTGACGTCAGTGAGCCAGGAACATGCAATAATACTTCCCAACAGCAGTGCTCATCGACCGAACCCACCATACAGCAACTGGCAGCACAAGTGGCAAAACTCAACTTCACTTCTCAACTTCAACTTCACACCACTACCAGCTACGAAGTCGCAGTTGGAAAAGACGAAGAAATGCTATCCAACAGGATTTGACAGATCAATGGTGCTGGCACCACAGACGCTTCGGTAACACTGCCCGTCAATGTATTCAACCCTGCAGCTACCCAAACTTAAAAGGCGGGCGTTAAAGGGCGCTAACGTTCGTCAACAACAACATAGGCGCCCGAGTCAAAGCGTGATTCAAAGAGGTGAAAACGCCACGGTATCTGCAGTCAACCAATCACACCGATTGTTCGTGTGGGACCTCTCTTCAGGTGAGAAGTTTCTGATTGACACAGGTTCAGAAGTCAGTGTTTATCCAAGAAAGAGAGGTGATATACTCACGACAACAACGCAACATGTGCTGGCTGCGGCAAACAATTCCAGAATATCTACCTATGGTGAGAAACAGTTGGCATTACATCTGAATTCCAACTTCCATCCAAAATGGACTTTTATGGTTGCTGATGTGCCGAGTCCTATAATTGGAGCGGACTTTTTACGGAACTACCGACTTATGCCCGACCTGGTTAACCGTCGTTTGGTGACAGTTCCCACAGAAGGGATATTGCCTACTGCGTCTTCCGCGTCGGTTCAAGTGCAGTGCGATGTGCCCGTGTCTTTCCGCACGAAGATTTCCGGCTCCTCTACCGCGTCATCCGCGTCGGGATATTGTGATACGATTTCCTACCCGCAACTAAACGGGGCGTCACGCAAGAAGACACCCGACAGTCGTAACGATTCGTATACTGTAGGCAATATCAGAGCACTGTCGGAGGAATCACTTTTTCGTAAACTACTTCAAGACTTTCCAGCACTTACCGAACCCGTCAACGCAACCAGGAAATGCAGACACAATACTCAACACGACATCAGCACGACACAAGGTCAACCCGTTGCCTTCCGCCCGCGGCGTCTGCCTCCAGAGAAGCTGCTCGCGGCGCGAGCTGAGTTCGACAGACTTCTAAAAACAGGTATTGTAAGTAGGTCTGATAGTTCATGGGCATCTCCAATTCACGTGGTTGACAATTCATTGAGAGTATGTGAAGACTACAGGGCGCTCAATGCCCGCACAATTCCCGACCGCTACCCAGTACCCAATGTGACTGATTTTAACAGTACGATTTGCAATGCCAAAATATTTAGTGTGATTGATTGCGCCAAAGCATTTTCCCAGATTCCCATGGCTCCATCTGATATTAAAAAAACAGCAGTTAGGCCTATCACACCATTCGGTTTGTTTGAGTACAATTTTATGCCATTTGGCCTCAGAAACGCTGCCCAAACATGGCAAAGATTCATGCATGAGGTGCTTCGAGAATTACCATTCGTATTTTGTTATATGGACGACATTTTAGTATTCTCTGGTTCTGTATATCAGCATGTCGAACATCTGCGGCAGCTTTTCCGCCGTCTGACAGAGTATGGCACAATTATTAACGAAACAAAGTGCACGTTTGGAAAACGCGAGGTTAAGTTCCTGGGATATTTGGTTTCAGCAGCAGGCCTGTCACCTTTGCCTGAGCGGGTTGAAGCAGTACAACAGATGCCCCTTCCCACAACTTACAAAGGACTTCGCAGATTTTTAGGCATGCTCAACTATTACAGACGTCACTTACCTAAATTAGCTGCCGCCCAAGAGCCACTCACAACGTTACTTGCAGGTAAAAATACAACAGGAAATCGTAAAATTCCGTGGAGTCCAGATGCTGAAGCAGCATTTCTTTATGTCTTTCTCGGGCAACACTACTGGGACATCCAAGATTGAGCGCTCCTTTAGCGCTCATGGTTGATGCGAGCCAAACGGCAGTGGGTGCAGCGCTACAGCAAGAAGTTGATGGCAGATGGCAGCCGCTCACATTTTTCTCTAAAAACCTGACTCGACAGCAGCAAAAATGGGGTGCTATTGACCGTGAGTTGCTTGCTATTTACTTAGCCATAAAGCATTTTCGCACGTCTGTCGAAGGGAGGCACTTTGCAATTTTTACCGATCACAAGCCGTTAGTAGCTATATTTCAACGAGACACAGAGCTCAATTCACCACGTCAGTGCAGGCAAGTCGAGTACATTGCACAGTTCACAACTGACGTGCGTCACATTTCAGGAAAAGACAACCTGGTCGCAGATTGCCTGTCTAGGAATTGTGCCAGTTTAAATTCAATTCGTTGGACCGAGTTAGCGTCTAAACAGCGAGAAAATCCTTTCCTGCGCCGTCTAATAGAGGAACAGAGAACTGCGCTGCAGCTCAGACGTGTGTCTGTCCCAAATGTTCCAGACGGAATTTAGTGTGATGTAGCAAAAGGAAAGGAGCGACCTTACATACCAGGACAATATCGTCGCGAGATTTATAGTGCATTACATAACCTATCACATCCAGGAGTACGAGCTACAGCCAAGTTAGTTTCCTCCAAAGTAGTGTGGCCTGGAATACAAAAAGATTGTCGTGCATGGGCGCGTGCATGCCTAACATGCCAGCGTAATAAAATCAGCAGACATGTCTTTGCACCTATTGCTGACTTCCCCACGCCATCTGCAACAAGATTTTCACATACACATGTGGACATTGTGGGCCCGCTATCATGCTCTTCAGAACAACGCTATTTGCTCACAATCATTGATCGTTTTACCAGGTGGCTAGAAGTAGTTGTAATACAAGACATTTCTGCGGAGTCGGTTGCAAAAGCACTGTTGCATTCATGGTTCTCCAGGTTTGGCGTTCCGCAAAACATAACAACAGATCGCGGAAGGCAGTTTGAAAGCCAACTTTTCAATGAACTTTTACTACTGTGCGGGTGCAACCACCTACGCACCACAAGCTATCATCCATCTAGTAATGGAATGGTGGAACGACTACACCGCACGCTCAAAGCTGCATTAATGTGTAGCTCCACTTCATGGCCTGAAGCACTACCGCTGGTCCTACTCGGATTGAGAACGGCCGTGAAGGAGGACTTACAATGCTCTTCCGCAGAATTGGTTTATGGCGAGCAGTTGAGGGTTCCTGGAGAATTTATCGTTCCAGCATCTACACAGCCGTTCGCCCGTGAGCTATGCACGCAATTCGCGAGACAACTCAGCGTTAGAATGAGAAACATCAAACCCGCTAACCCTGTCAGACATGGAGACCGGAGAGTGTTTATACATAAAGACCTGCAAGCAACGTCCCACGTGTGGCTTAGGGATGATACGGTGCGCCCGCCGCTTGTTTCGCCTTACTCTGGACCATACAGGGTAATCACAAGAGGAAGCAACAGCTTCAAAATCGATAAGGATGGTAAAGAAGAGACAGTCTCAATTGAGCGGCTTAAACCTGCTTACACCGAAGAGGGTACACTCCCTCCTCGGTCTGCAAAATCACCCTCAAACGTGGAGGCCAAAGAAACAGCATATAGTCTCGCCGAGCCCTCGGTTTCAGAAGAGGACAACGAAGCAGCAAGTGCAGAACAGGAGCAGCCATTGCCTGCACCAGATGTTTTCACGAGAGCTGGTAGGAAAATCAAGTGCAAGTTTCCCCACATACCTGGTGCACCCGGTTTCAAAAGGAGGGGGGCTGATGTGGCGACGTCATTTATCCACTGCGCCAAAAACAGCGGGTGAAAGCTCCAGCTGATAGATATTTAACTTTGCCGTAGTCGGCTTGGTTACAAGTTGTTTATTCTTGTTAGTTTTTGATCTGTGCTTGGAAAATAAAATGTTTTCTCATCTCATGAAAAAGCTGTTACTTCATAAAATATAAAGGCTCCCATAGGCCTAAACTAAATTGTGCTCTTTTAAAAATTTTAAGGAGTCAGACCTATCCACGTTCAAAACAATCTTTCTGTAATTTCATTGTACAATTACACGAGAAATAGGTTAGTATCAGAATTTTCGGACGCTTACAAAACGATATTTTCGTCAAGTTAGTTTTCGATACGTAATTTAATTCGTAGCAAGTCAGCATTTGTGGTTCGCAGTTCAACCAAAGTATTCATCACCCCTGAATTTCATTCTATACCAACTCAAATAAACATGCTTTTTTTTATAATTTTCGGAAGCTACCATTGTCCTTTGTATAAACTATGAGCAATTTGTAAAAAAATCGGGATTTGTGGTGTAGTTACTGTAGCAGATTTTCTAACTATCATTCTGTGTTACATCTAGTATTCCCTTAAGAGGGGAAGCCCTATATATTATCTTCATTTGTCGTAAACGAAATCGGTTTTCGAGTTGGCTAACGACTATAAATTAACATCAAAAAGTTTTAGGAAACTGGTAATTTTTACTACAGATTTTTGCGTTGCTTGAAAAGAAATCTCGTTTTGTGTATCTTCTTCAGTTCTTATAGGGAATTAGCAGCTTTTTAGCTCTACAGAGTAAAGGATTATCAGCAGGTTTGGTTTAAAGTTCTTTGTGGTTTGGTTTAAAGTTCTTTGGTCACTGCCTTGTAATACATTGCACCAACCAAAATACAGCCTGACTTTGAATGCTGTTCTCAAACACAGGATGTGTTGGTTGATGGTTCATAAGCAGCTAGAAATCGCACTGACTGCTGTTAAACGATAGAATCAGTGTGTTGGAAGAGCTCCTGAGAGTCGTGTACCTGTGATACCTTACCAGAGGTACCTCAAATACTATCCTGTACCGTGGAGCCTATCCCCTCTGCAGAAAGTACAGGATCTGTCAAGAGCCATCCACTTGACTGCAAGATGCTTGTCAATGGTAGATCTAGTAGGCATCCTGTATAGGGTGGACAGAGACCAGGGAGGACTCAGGGTGTTGTATTGATCCCCCTAACCAACAAGCTTGAGGTGCTGTCTTTCACTGAAACTGATCCAGTGGGACTTCACTTTGTACACATCAAAAATAACATTACTGCACAAACAACTCTGTCCATGACCATGCAACAAGAATAGGCTCAACTTACATTTACCAAGAAAAAAAATAAACATAAAACTCAAAACAACAATTTCTACCAAGGAATAAAACTGTACAATAAATTACCAAAAGAGATTAAAGAAATTGCAAAAATACACTTAGGCCTATTTAAAAAGGGAGCTAAAAAGTACCTGTTATGCAATACATTTTATACATTGAAGGATTACTTAGAGAGAGTAGGGGGTTTGATAAAAAAAAATGTTATACAAATAAATAATAACAATAATGATTATAAAACATCCAACATTCCACATAACACTTCCACTTTTTTTCCCAAGAAATACTTACCCCCCCCCCCCCCCCCAAGCTATGCCTAGCACAATACTAACACCTCTTCCTCTTTCTGAGCTCAACATCTCACTCATTATGGAGGGACACTGCCTCAGTTCTTCAGGATAGCAAATGGGAAGTTGCGATACAGAAAATGGCCCAGAGATCACCAGTGTGTGTGTGTGTGTGTGTGTGTGTGTGTGTGTAGTGAGTGAAGTGTTATGAAATGATGTGTGTATAGTGTGTGCAGTGACTGATAGTGAGATATGAGTGAACAGTGTGGCATTACATTATTTAATAAGCTATTTGTAAAAAAAGTATTGTATGCCAGGAGTAAATGTAATGATTGTCTCTAACTAGAGGTCTGTAAATATATGTGTATATGAATTAGCTTATTTTAAATTGGTCTTTGACATGTCCTATATCCTTGTAAAAAGAGATCTACAGATGAATAAAGCTGCTAAGTTGTGGGGAAACCAATTTTGTCCAATGTCAGGAGGTGGCAAACACTAAAGGATAGGGGTCTATTAATAGTTGGCAGTTCAAATGTATGACGAATGATGCTATCTTTTTGGGAAATGGCAGCAAGAGACAGGAAATGACACCAGGTGCACTCAAGGTGTGTGGGAGTGTCTTTCAACATGCTGAAGAAGCTACTCCAGGAGCCACTGAGGGAACAGGGTGAAACCAACTGGAGACTGCGGCGCACGTTGAAACAAATGATGCTGTTGTCTGTGCTATGAAGTCATTCTTGAGTCATTCCAGTGACTGGCAGAGAAGGTTGAGAAGACCAAGCTTGCGCGTGGAGTTTCAACGAAGCTCACAATTTGCAGCATTGTCCCTAGAACTGATTGTGGCCCCTCGGGTCTGAGTCGAGTGGAAGGAGTGAACCAGAGACTTTGAAGGTTCCGTGACAAGCTAGGCTGCAACTTCCTGGACTTGCGCCATAGGATTGACAACTGTAGGGTCTCTCTAAATAGGCAAGATGTGCACTACACATCAGAGGCCGCTACTCAGGTAGCTCACTGTGTGTGGGGTGCACACGAGGGCTTTTTACATTAGGTGACTCTCCATCCATCCCAGATAAATATAGCTGTAGGAAACCAGGAGCATCAGTGTAAGATCGAAAGAAATGCATCCCACAGGTGAGATTATTAAAATCCTAATGGTACAAAGAACAAGCAGAAAGATATAAATGTTCAGTAAATATAATAGAGGGAAACATTCCACGTGGGAAAAATATATCTAAAAACAAAGACGATGTGACTTACCAAACAAAAGTGCTGGCAGGTCGATAGACACACAAACATACACACAAAATTCAAGCTTTCGCAACAAACGGTTGCTTTATCAGGAAAGAGGGAAGGAGAGGGAAAGACGAAAGGATGTGGGTTTTAAGGGAGAGGGTAAGGAGTCATTCCAATCCCGGGAGCGGAAAGACTTACCTTGGGGGGAAAAAAGGACAGGTATACACTCGCACACACACACATATCCATCCACACATACACAGACACAAGCAGACATTTGTAAAGGCAAAGAGTTTGGGCAGAGATGTCAGTCGAGGTGGAAGTACAGAGGCAATGATGTTGTTGAAAGACAGGTGAGGTATGAGCGGCAGCAAATTGAAATTAGCGGAGATTGAGGCCTCAAGTTAAAAAGAATAGTTGACCATTCACTAGACAGACATGTACCCAATAGAACAGTTCATAATATGAGGGAATTTTCATGATATACAGTCACTCTACAGAAACTTCTAAAGAAACAGAGATAACTGCATAATAGGTGTAAAACAAAGCGCAGGACTATAGATAGAGATGCTGAATGAAACATGTTTGGCTGTCAAGAGAGCAATGCCTTCAATGACTATCAAAGCGAAATATTGTCAAATGACATTTCACAAAATCCAAAGAAATTCTGGTCGCATGTAAAGGCTGTTAGTGGCACCAGAGTTAGTGTCAAGTTCCTAGCGAATGAGACAGGAACTGAAATTGGAGATAGCAAAACAAAAGCTGAAATGCTTAACTTAGTTTTCAAATGGTCCTCCACAAAGGAAAACTGCCCCAATTTAATCCTCGTACCCTTGGAAAGAGTAATGAAATAAGTATTAGTGATAGTGGTGTTGAGAAACAGCTGAAATTGTTAAAATTGAACAAAGCTCCAGGGCCTGATGGAATCCGTCTCAGATTCTATACTGAATTTGCGGCAGACATACCTCTTCTCACTATAATCTATCATAGATCCCTCGTACAAAAAAACCATGCCCATTTCTTGGGAAAAGGCACATGTCACACACATCGACAAGAAGTGTAGTAAAGGGGTGTCTACTGGGACTGAACCGCACGATAACTCTGGGTTTGGTGTGGAGCAGCGGTGAGGTGGGTGGACTGCTGCGGCCTGTTGTGGGATTGTGAACCACTGGGGGCTATGGTGGGATGAAGCCTCTCCGCCGTTTCTAGGTTCCAAGTTTAATATACACAATACAACGGGGGATATTGAACGCAGACAGAAAATGGCAGCACAAATGGTCACAGTGTAATATTTCTGGCTTTGCAGCCATCATATTTAGGTACAAGAAGCTCTTCTTAGATCAGTTGAGAAGGCAGGAGTTGCCAGAGGACGTAATGTGGTGTGAGGTACCGATGACAGATGGCTTGTTAGGTATGAGCATCATGAGAAAGACCACCTAAATTGTGGTCCGTCTCTGCGATTGGCTGCTGCATTCAGTAGTTGCATGTCATATTTAAAGCATCTATCAATAGTGTATATTCATTCCATTATTTCACAAGTATTAGTAACCAGCAGAATAATAAACAACTGTGAATCGAAAAAGCAGACAGAGGACTTCGGTGATCTTCGGAACGCACCTAACTTGGATGGCGAGTGAAGTGGTTCGGCTGTAAGATCAGAGCTGGTTGGAGAACAAACATGTTGTCTGCAGCGGTCAGTGTTAGTTAAGACTTAGTAATGTCTAGTGTGTAAATCAGAGCTTGTTGGGAAGCCTTGGAGGACAGATATGTAATCTGCCATGGTCATAGTTAGTTAAGACTTTATTAGCAATGTATGGTTATGTGGATAGATAGTTGAGAACAGTGTGACAGTAATTACGGAAATACTCAGTTCATTAATTTGTTGAAGAATAGAAATTATTTGTGAATCTAGAGTGGAATGTAATTGTGCAGTGGTTTGCAGTCTATGGACGTAGCTGTACGACTGAACAAATGAGTCCAGTACTATCCAACTTCATACGTTTCACACTCGCACATTTTCCAGCAAAAAAACTCCATTGTCTTACTTTTTAAAATGGTATGCTTAGTACACAAATGCCGTTCGAGACAGGGTCTCTTGGCATCATTACTCAATACTTCATAACAAATAACATATTGCGGATGGTCGACACCACTGTTTTGTACAGCAACAAAACTGTGTTTCATGTAATCATCACTGTATTTGTGTGTCTTTGACAAACTCATTAAGTAAAGAAAAAATAGCTTTACAAGTCAAAAGTTCACTTTCAAATATCAGACAATTAACCTGCTTGTTTGATTGATACTGACTGAACAACTCAGACCAACTAAGCAAGACTCCAGCACCAACACTGCTTGCAAGGGAAACTCCCCATTGCACTCTCCTCAGATATAGTGGTAAGATGGCCCAGTGGATAGCTCGTCAAAAACTGAACATTGATGAAACATGAAAACAGGAAAAAGGTGTAGTGAACTGTCAAAAACAACCAAAATGGACACCGTGAATGGTCCAAGAAGAAGAAGTGCAATAAAGAGCAGCCTGAAACAGCGACAGAGTCATGGGTGTGCCCATGGCGTTGGGCTACCAAACGGGCGAGCTGTGTTCAAAACTCCATCGTGCCATTTACTTATTTATTTATTTTTTCATAACATTATGAACTGTCTGTCTCGTCACTGAAATGTTTGTTCTCTTTCTGTAGTCTTGGCAGTTGTCATACTATACATTGGTTATAGAATATGACTCATGAGGTAAGAAAATGTTACCGTCACAAGTAAATCTGATGAATAGTGAGAGCAGGTGAAACACCACATAGGCATCTCGCAGAAATGAAAACAACAAATGAACGAATGTGAACTATGTTACAAAAAAGGAATACAAGAGTCAAGACTTCCAAAACGGAACACAATTTCAAAAACGTTAAAAAGATGTTTTGACAGTGCACAGTGAAACTGTGTGATTGTGAAACTGTTGCATTCTATGTGATAAACTACTATGTTTTCATTGTTTCCTTGGGAGTGCTCACATTCACATTGATATGGACACCTACATCGAGAAAGGAGGTATATCTAACTCACTTAACAGTCGTACAAATTAGGTGCATCGATAAGAAATTCCTATCATATGACTGTCACCAATGCCATGTATGACACACCAGGCGTCATGTTTTCCGGCGAAGGATTCAATTGACATATTGCCTTGCCATCAAACGTTAGCGTTTCCCTTTCAAAAGCCACTTAAAATTCAAAATTGGTTCACATGGATCCAAGCACTATGGGACTTAACATCTGAGGTTATCAGTCCCCTAGACTTAGGAACTACTTAAACCTAACAGAGCTAAGGACATCACACACATACATGCCCGAGGCAGGGTTCGAACCTGCGACCATAACAGCAGCGCGGTTCCGGACTGAAGCGCCTAGAACCGCTCGGCCACAGCGGCCAGCAAAGCCACTTCCTATCACCTGCTAACAGAATAGTTGTGCAGAATTATAGGTCCCTACCTTACACCTTGCTGTTGCAAACGGATGTTACACCACGACACAGGCACAAATTTGAATAACACGAACAGCGGAAAACCACATCACCATTATGGGGAGGGAGGACGGGGGAAGGGGGGGGTGGGGTGATGGGGAGTTTCCTTGTTGGAAACAAAGCAACTACTGTCAACAATTAATACATCATGAAGCTGTGAGAAATCCTAAACAGAAGACGGCTGACCCGAAGTTTTCCGAATAGGACCTACGTGCGATGATCGGCAAAGTTTTCCCACGTTTACTGTACTTGTACACTACGAATTCCGGCGGCCAGATTGGCTTACATTCAAGCTAATGGTCTAAGATTAAAATGAATCTCACAAAACACAGGAAATAGTGGGTACCCAGTTGACAGTTCGTCGTAAGTACTAGCACATTTGTTTTGAATAAAGTACTAACAGATGTCAATGTAAACATTTCCTAACTTATTTTCCAGTCATTTTCTGTTCAAGAATGGGTAAGTTGTAAGGAGGACATCCAGATTCATTGCTGGGAAATTTGATTTACAATTTCCAAACTGATTCTTTTCAAGCAATTCTGTAAACCGAATATTCTGAAGACATCCAAAAGGCATTTCCATTTGCACTGTCATGTTATCTAAAGTCTCGTAAGATAACATCTTAAGGGACTGAAAGTCATGCTCATGATCAGTTATTTCACTGTTAAGTTTCCTGTTATAGCTTTCAGTACACGAGGTCACAGTTTTTTCGATTTCATATCGTGTAACAAACTGATGATCTTCTTGAATTCAGCATTGAACATACTAATTTCACATGCAATTTTGTGTTAAAGGGCAAGACAAGAAAAGGAATTGAGTTTTATTAGCTAGGCAAGTTAGAACCACTACTGAACGAATCTGCATCCCAATTTTCATCATCTGTGGTGATATTTTGAAATCTGAATAGCTTGTGAACTGAAATTCGTGCATCCAATACACATGTGAGGTGATCTAAATTCTTTATTTTCTAAGAGTTGTGCTCTCTTTGAGGACATGCAAAAAAGTGACTGGAATGCCACAAGATTGCAAATAAAAAGCACAACAGCACAAAAATTTAGCTCGTTTACATTTTTGTTTGTTAATAGTATGGAACCCTTCATGTTTACCTGCCACTATTGAGACTCCATCATATGTTTGGCTAACTATTTTGTCAGTAACTTTCCAAACATCAAGTGCATTGACTACAATTTCTTATAAACACTGAGGAGTTTTGCACTACAAACAGTGTAAAAACCAATAAATCTTTCTGTGGGATTGTCTTGTGAAAACCTGTGAGTAATACTCATTTGCAGCTTACAAGAAATAGCTATGATTCAATCTGCTTCCACTCTAACACTCATATGACTGTAAATCTTCTTTAATGCGATCATTAATTGCACTGATAACCGACACAGTTAATTCTTTTTGAATTGTGCTTGATGTTTCTTTGAATGCAAGAGTGCTCTGCAAGTAATCAAGAATGAACTGTCTGTGTCTAGACAAAAGCACCAATAATTCAAGGCAATTCCCTCTGTTGTCAGAACTTTCATCTTCAAAGTGTCCTCTGAATGAAAGCTCTTTCTTGCCCAAGAAACAAACATCATCAGTAAGTCTCTCGGTTACAAATGTATTTTGTTTCACTACTGGAGTATGTTTTATAGCTAGAAGTTTGGCTCCTTCAGAAATTGAATGTTCAATTCTTCCATGACCCAACAACTGATGGCGACTTCTTGAATTCTGGTGTTTCTCAGCTTCTCTGTCAAGTTCTTTTGTCAAGCATACTCCAAAAAAGAAGCTGATGTCCATTCTTTTTCAATTCCAGACCCACCAAATAAAACAGAAATTGTTACAGAGCGACCTACAAGCCAAGGATACTTCCTATACCATGAACAATGAAATTTTCTGTTTTGTTTCTCATCAACTATTGTGATGTCTAAGTGTGATGTGGATCATTTATTTTTATAAGCACACTTTTTTGTTAAGTCCAGCTTGGAAATGGTATGTCTTTTAATTCACAAAATAAAGACACAAATGTTCCCTCTGCACAATGTGTAATACCAGTTAATCAAATCCACTCATGAATTATACTACTAGAAGAAGTTCTGTTAAATCAGGTTTGAACAGTGTGCGAAAACACACAGTTTCACAGCTTAGACAAGCCTCACTGCCATGCTCCTATGACTCATGTGACTGCCTGCTGTCCTGCTGGCTGCTGCATGGAAACAAGAGGCTATTTCTAGAAGCCTCCAGTGAACTGTTAAAACTGGATAGCATAAACAATGCACCAAATTCTCACTCATGGATGGATCAAATGAAACTGCAGTAACATACAAAGCAGACTTATGCCATTTTCAACTCTAATTAAAAGTTTTCTTCAAATTTTTGGGTAGGGTAAGCCTCAAAAGCCTCTGAAGAGCTTTGCCACTGCTTACCACAACGTGCAGTTTTACCACTTTTGCAGATGACACCAACCTTATGACTGATGGTCATAAGTGTGAAAATCTTCAAGGATCTGTTAACATTATTGCTTTAGTAGAATGTTTCATGTCAATAGACTCTCATTAATCTTTAATAAAACCAACTGTATTCAATTTGGTGCAACTGCCAAGGAAGAGTTAACTTTGAAGTGTGCCACACAGAATAATAAAGGAAATTGAAACGAAAAATACCTGGGTGTTATGATTGATTGCACCATAAACTAGTGTCAGCATATAATAAACCTTCACAAGACACTCAGGTCACAGATTTTTGTGACATGTATTATCTGTGACAGTGGGAACTTAAATACTAGGAAAGCATTTCACTATGGATACTTTCATTCTCTAATGACATATGGAATTATGTTTTGGGGAAACAAATCGCTACCAAAGAAAATTTTCTTGGCCCAAAAACGTGTTGTAAAAATATTGGATTGTATAAACAGAATAGTGGATATCATGAATACAATACAAGGAGAAAGCACGATTTACACAATGACTGGAAAAATTTGACAATCGTAATATAATGTAAAATTGAAAATTATTTACACACTCATTTTTTATTTTTAACTTGCTGTGTCAAATTTTTGTATAATGCAAATGTGATCTAGTATTAATTTTGTCTTTTTGTAACATTACCAGCTATGTATTGATTTATTTAGAAAGATCACACAAATTGTCATATAAAATGTGAAAAAAATGAAAAGAAAAGAATTTACACACACTACATCCTTGTGAGATTATTGCAGACAGATCAACGGAATAAGAAACAAATAAGTAAATTAGTTTCCTTATAGGCAGGCTGTAGTCCAACAGCAGTCTCAAATTTCTTCTCTTTGCCATTTTGTGCACAATATTTCCTTTCAGTGTAAGCAGGCAAATTTTAGTTATACACTCCTGGAAATGGAAAAAAGAACACATTGACACCGGTGTGTCAGATCCACCAAACTTGCTCCGGACACTGCGAGAGGGCTGTACAAGCAATGATCACACGCACGGCACAGCGGACACACCAGGAACCACGGTGTTGGCCGTCAAATGGCGCTAGCTGCGCAGCATTTGTGCACCGCCGCCGTCAGTGTCAGCCAGTTTGCCGTGGCATACGGAGCTCCATCGCAGTCTTTAACACTGGTAGCATGCCGCGACAGCGTGGACGTGAACCGTATGTGCAGTTGACGGACTTTGAGCGAGGGCATATAGTGGGCATGCGGGAGGCCGGGTGGACGTACAGCCGAATTGCTCAACACGTGGGGCCTGAGGTCTCCACAGTACATCGATGTTGTCACCAGTGGTCGGCGGAAGGTGCACATGCCCGTCGACCTGGGACCGGACCGCAGCGACGCACGGATGCACGCCAAGATCATAGGATCCTACGCAGTGCCGTAGGGGACCGCACCGCCACTTCCCAGCAAATTAGGGACACTGTTGCTCCTGGGGTATCGGCGAGGACCATTCGCAACCATCTCCATGAAGCTGGGCTATGGTCCCGCACACCGTTAGGCCGTCTTCCGCTCACGCCCCAACATCGTGCAGCCCGCCTCCAGTGGTGTCGCGACAGGCGTGAATGGAGGGACGAATGGAGACGTGTCGTCTTCAGCGATGAGAGTCGCTGCTGCCTTGGTGCCAATGATGGTCGTATGCGTGTTTGGCGCCGTGCAGGTGAGCACCACAATCAGGACTGCATACGACCGAGGCACACAGGGCCAACACCCGGCATCATGGTGTGGGGAGCGATCTCCTACACTGGCCGTACACCACTGGTGATCGTCGAGGGGACACTGAATAGTGCACGGTACATCCAAACCGTCATCGAACCCATCGTTCTACCATTCCTAGACCGGCAAGGGAACTTGCTGTTCCAACAGGACAATGCACGTCCGCATGTATCCCGTGCCACCCAACGTGCTCTAGGAGGTGTAAGTCAACTACCCTGGCCAGCAAGATCTCCGGATCTGTCCCCCATTGAGCATGTTTGGGACTGGATGAAGCGTCGTCTCACGCGGTGTGCACGTCCAGCACGAACGCTGGTCCAACTGAGGCGCCAGGTGGAAATGGCATGGCAAGCCGTTCCACAGGACTACATCCAGCATCTCTACGATCGTCTCCATGGGAGAATAGCAGCCTGCATTGCTGCGAAAGGTGGATATACACTGTACTAGTGCCGACATTGTGCATGCTCTGTTGCCTGTGTCTATGTGCCTGTGGTTCTGTCAGTGTGATCATGTGATGTATCTGACCCCAGGAATGTGTCAATAAAGTTTCCCCTTCCTGGGACAATGAATTCACGGTGTTCTTATTTCAATTTCCAGGAGTGTAGATTGTCAAAATAATTCCCAGAAGTTCACTATGTATGAGAATTTTCTTGACTGTAGTTATTAATTGGTGTATGTCCACAGATTAGTGATTAGCTTCATTTCCTGATTTGACTGGTAACACTGAAATGCTATCAGAAGGTGATCCAAAGTGGTTCTATGCAGGTGTGAAACCTAAACAATAGGAAAACAAGAGAAAAGACAGGTAGAAAACATGGAGATTTTGTGCTACAGAAGACTGAATATCAGCTGGAAACATAAATTTACCAATGAAGAGGCACTGAGATGAACACAGGAAACCATATCCCCTTGAAGGTACATCCAAACAAGGAAATAGAAACTCATAGAACGCATCTTAAAGTCACAATTATATCGATAGCAGAAGGTGATACTGAGGGAATTAATTGCCAGGGAAGACCAAGGACGTGCAGCAGATTGAGTGATGTAGGGTGTACTACGAATGCAGAAATGAAGAGGAAGGCAGACAGAACAGTGAAATGGTGTACTGCTGCAAACGAAGTGCCACACTGTGGGATTTTTTATGTGACTGAAATTCCCACGATTTGTAGGTTTCAAATTTATTTTGATCAGGGTACTTGATTTCTGAATTACTAAAATTTGGATATCAAATTCGTTTAGTAGGGATGTTAGCTGCTTGAATACACCATTATTTACATGCCTCAATTCACTAATGTTGCAATGTTTACTGATGTATACAATGTGATAAAAAATCTGCATTTTTGCTGAAGAGATTTGGGAAGCTCCCACAAATTCTTGATGATGTTCATAGTCCCCCAGAAACTCTTAACAGACAGATCACCAATTTTTTTCACTAGGTCTTGGGCTGATTTGTTTTTCAATGTTTCCATAATGTCAGTATGTTGAAGATGGCAGAGAGACTGATCTTGGATGACATCATTGTTACAATGCAGTTTATAACAACTGCTTTACTTTCTTAACGTATTACTTGACCAGTTCTACATCCATTATCATCTTCCTTCCTAATTAAGTCTATGCAATGCATTCAATGTATGAATCAAAGGTACACATACAATACAAATATAGACAGAGGACAAAGCCAAAGAAAAAATAATCATTCTAGGGAGTAGCACCAGTCATTATTTACACAGAGATGGATACTCATTAATTGTCATTAAACTTCCATACCCAGGGACATTTTAACAATATGTTTAAACAATTTTAATGATAAGTTGATAATGAAATGGTATTTCTTGAGCTAACAATCCAAGAAAATATATAGTAGCGCATGTTCTCGGTGTGTGAATAAAACAACAGCCAAAAATAATAAGTTAGAAAATATCACACAATCAGAGAAACATATTTGCAAATACTCAGCTCTTTAGTTTCACAGTAAAGTTCATTTAATGTTTAACTAAACCGCTGAATGTAGAAATCCACTTTCTGAAGTGAAAGGCAAATTTGAGTACCATTCATGAGGTTTGTTATTGTGATATACTTAACTGAGACGATGTTGATGTGCTACTGCTCTTCAGCCATCATTCAAGACTTCCTTGAATAGTATACTTCAATAAAAGAAATATCTGTTCAATTAAAAACTAAAAAATGCTAAAACTCCGTCTGAACAGCTCTCAGAAGACCCTTACAGTACTGACCAACCACTGTGTCATCCTCAGCCTATAGGCGTCACTGGATGCGGATATGGAGCAATACAAAACTGGAACTTCAAAACCTTACAGAAATGCTAATTTTTTTAAATGCCTGAAATAAAATGAAGTTTGATAATTAGAATTACTTAAAAAATAATTTGACACAGACATACTAAGGAAACAGCCAAACAAATAATGATTGACTTTTTGAGAGGTAATATTTCCAGACACAAATTCCCTGTTTCATTTGTGACCCACCAGATTTGCATTTGTGAGAGACTGAATGCATCGTTCTATGAAAAGAGCAAATAAACGATACACAGACAGAGAGTTTTCTGTGATGTTAATTACAGTTTTATTTCTTTAATCAATAACATTTATTCCTCTTGTACACATTTATGTCCAATCTCATAAAATTTTTCAGAAAATCACATTCACACAGGAGTTTTATCCTATAGCTATTACTGTGCACACTCTTGGCAATAATGAATTATTCTATATCTGAATACATTTGTATCACAGCAAATATATTTACTATGGTATGTACTACTGATAGACGAAATTAATGGTTTGTCACTGATGAAGACTATTAATTCTGCTTTATGACAACTCTTAGAGTATAGATCATTTAAACGAATAAGAGAAAAACGAAAACTTTGCTTTTGATTTGACATAAAGAATGTACTCAATATTATTAATTTGACTAGAAAAAATCTGTGAAGAGTTGGGTTTAACACTTTCTAAATATAATGCAAAAACAGAACTGAAGGAAGTTGTATAATAATAGAAGTTACTGAGAACCTAATACAGGTACACAAGGCACATAAGCTGTCCACTCCTATGATTATAATATCCTTCACTGATAACAAAATTAATGTGATGCTTTCAAAGTGTCCATTGATACATACTCTATAAAATACAGTACAGAAAACCAGTTTCTATTATTCATCTTCACTCAAAAATGACAAAGGAAGGGCTATCAAAGCATCTAGAACTTTCCCAGAACAGACCAACTAGCATCAATTAACTATGATACAAATGTATTTTTCAACTGAAAGGTGACAAAAAATTAAGAAAGCTAATTACATTTCCATTTTTGAATTTTAAACGAGTACAATATTAAAAACTAACTCAATGAGAAAACTTTTGCATTAAAATATAACAGTGACATATGGAAGCAGCTCATAAAACTCATAAATAAGTGACAATTTACAACATTACACACATACAAACATTACAAACATTAAAAATACAATCTTTTGCGAATTGTCTTGTCAGAATAGACAAATAAAATATTTACAATTCTAACATTCTGTGCAAACGTATCAGTGTTTAGCCTTTTTCAGCACTGTACATTATGTGTTTCATTTGATGTATTGACCATATATTATTCTATTTTATGAAAATAATTTCAACATATGGAACTTTAATAATGATAATTACTGTTTTATGCTCCACTCAAATAACTCTTACAAAATAAAGTTTACTATGAGAAGGCACAGTGCATAGATTGTCATTTTTATTTAAGCTGCAGGTAATTTCAATGACATTTTTATGAGGTAACATAAAATAATTTAAATTTCAAAGCTGCCCTTTGTGCACTTAACTGTTATGCAGTCTTTTCTGCCACAAAAATTTCTGCATGGTGTCAGTTTTATGGGAAAAGTACATGGCAATATCTATCACAAAGTAACGTGTGAAATAAAAAAAAGGGTATAGGGGATACTGTCAAATTACCAAATCACATTGACTAAATGCACATACATCTCAAAATATAACTTTCATTTATTCTTCATCTTTAAGATAAATACTAGGATGGTCCATTAACTAGATGTTATAAGGAGCTGCATGTGAAGGAAGCAATAACAATATTTTACTGGACTCATCATGGAAAATAAGTGGTACACATAATAAGCCTATCACAAAACTGTGTTAGCTTAATGAAAAAGGCAAAAGTGAAAAATCGTTCACTGAGGGAAATAGAAATTCATCAAGTACTTTCTTCCAGAGAGGCCACACTGGTACCACATTATGAAGGCATGTAATAAATAACAGGAGAAAAATAAAGACAGCAGTAGTAAAATAAATTAAAGCCTTAGAAAATATTTTCCTTGTTTCTCATTATTTTGCTGTCTTTAAGATGCCAAGGAACAATAATAATAACACTTATTGTACCACTAGGTGAAACATTGCTTTCTTTGATTATTACAATCATGCAGCTCAGCTGTACAAACAGAAAAAGGAACTGAGTTCAGTTACCCTTCGGTCAGTTGAATAACTGGGGAAAAATTTGATCACTATTTTCAGTGAAAAACCTCTTGACAAAATGACTGACCTATATAAAAGACTTAAAATATAGAGTGTTTTACACATATTTATAGATATGTACAAAGCAATTTGTAAGTAAAATATAACTGGCTTCATAAAGTAGGCCAAATCACATTTTATGATTGACTATAATATATATTTATACAAGCATAACTCTACAAACATGTACGTGCCCTAGGAGTGTGCCGATTCATTTCTCCAGAGGCATCAAATACTTTGGTTTATGCATTATATTAACAATGTTTTAAAAACAAGATACTATCTGTAGAGTGCAATTTCTTTCTAAAATGATGACCAATATTTGAATCTGAAAGAATACTGGCACTGATTTCCCAGAAACTGTTTCTAAGTATGTTAAACTGCAGGACTCAAAAGACCAATAACACATTCATCATATAAGGCTAACCTGCATTCCTTATTCAGAGAGCAATTGCGAACAAGGACAAATCTAACAATATTTATAAAATAAAAGCTGCATTCTTTCTTGTAAATGCAATTTTAAAAGTGTCATATGATGCACATGCAGCTTTACTGGGAAATATATGTTTCTGACTGAAAATTTTAAGATCATTTCAAGCACGAAAGGGAATTTATATGCTAGTTCTAAAGTCCTAAGTTTCAGATCAAAAGAATCCTGAGTGACTGGCACAGTCCTGCAAAGCAGTAAAGCTGTCACTGGTTGCTTCAAAGCGAAGATGAACTGCTTGGTTGTTATTGATAAGAAGCTCATCAGCTATTACTCAACCGCACTCAATCACACATGTCAGGTCGAGGTAACAAGAGAAGCTTCCGTGTTACCTGAAACAATAATCATTGGATTACCACAGCTTCCAGAAAATTAAAGAGCATATTTTTTTTATTATTATAGATTGGCTTCACTTATATATAACAGGAGGTTACAGACTGTCTGAAAAGCCTGTCTGCTGCAGGATAGGTTGTACTGAGAAATAATTTTTAAGAAAAAAATTCAATATGTTGAGCTGTTTCTGGGGTAATTAATGTTTAAGTTACCCAATCAGGGCATTGCTTCCTCAAATTCAAGTGGCCCACCAGTTACAATTAGTGTTAGTTGTTATCACAGCGTAGATGATAGCGCACAAGACTGTTTGGCTTGGGCTCAATCTTTACTACCGCCCCATGTCTAATTTTTGTATCGCTCTGTTGTTCAGTTTTTGGAAACATGTTTGGTGACACCGTCTCTGGCAGGCCACTTGAATTTGCCTGCACAGTCACATGTCTGGCTAACTTTAAATGCTAATGAACTCAGAAACAGTGAAATGTATTGAGTTTTTTCATAACAATTATTTCTCAGCAAAACCTACCCTACAACATCCCTTACAAGCTTTTCAAATTGTATCGGACCTGTCTGTATAAACTGTATTATTTGATGTTTCAGCAGATATTTGTAATTTAGTTTTCACAATATATAGCTAGAATCAGCTGATACAAATACTGCCCAGTGTCAATGGAAAGAGTTGGTTTGTTTCCAGTTACAAACAAAATTACTTCTGACATGGAATTTTAGATGCGCATTTGATAGAGCAGTGCAAAATTAGTCTAGTGCTATAATTACAAAATTAGTCTAGTGAGATAAATATTAACAGGGACAGCAAAACACAAAGAATGACCATTGCTACACAGCACCTCGCATACCACTCTGGCCTGTGCCGACTGATACTGTCATATAGCACCACCATTCAGTCGCTGCTGGAGTATTGTTTATTATTTGTGTTTTACTGTCTCTGGTAATACAGTTAAATAAAACAAATATGTATCATACTAGACTAATTTGGGACCTCTCTATCAAACGGGCTTGTAAAATTCCACTTTAAAAAAAGTTTTGTTTGTAATGGGAAATAAACCAATGTTTCCCATTGACACTGGATGTCACTTGACAGCCATGATGAGCAGTATTTGTTTGGACTGACCCTAACTACACACTGCAAAAGATAAACTGAAAATATCTGCCAAAACACCAGAGAAAATGTTTGTGACAAGTCTTAAGAGGGACACTATATATATTGCCCCACAACTTTAATGTGTGATGTTCTGTGATATGAGTGGCCCTGTGATCCCACAAAATGACATCAACTACTTGAATAATATGTACAGGGAACACTTTCAATTATTTATTGCACAAGAATCAAACATTGTACAGATATCATACACATGTCATTTTGAAAAGAAATCCTGAAAGTTTTTTTTCACATATACTGCCACAGCTTAGTTTGGTAATTTCCCGATAGTCAGCGCTAGTCACAAACATGGCTAGTTCAGGTGCGGAGCGAGCTTTCTGTGTGTTGGAGTTTGAGAAAACAAGTGTGCTACAGCTGTTCAATGGATGTTTAGAACCAAGTATAGTAAGAAGCACCAACAACGGAGGTCATTTACCACTGGCACAACAAATTCATTACGACGGGCTGCTGGTGCCCAGCAAAGAGAAGTGGGCATCCCAGTGTCAGTGAAGTGAATGTGGAACACATACAAGAGACGTTCATAAGGAGTCCAAAGAAATCGGTGTGTCGTGCATCCTGTGAACTCGAAATGCCTCCAATGACAGTGTAGGAAGTTCTGTGACAGAAACTGTCTATGAAACCCTTCAGATTGGAGCTAGTGCAAAAGCTCAATGACGATGACAAAGATATGTTTTGAGTTTTGTTCGCAGCTGCAACAACTGAATGACGATGGGAATGGCATTGCTGGTTGCTTAAGTTTTAGTGACGAAGCCACTTTTCACACTAATGGGAAAGTGAACAGGAATAATTGTTGAATCTGGGGTACAAAGCATCCACACAAATGCATTGAATTTGAGTGTGATTCCCCAAAGGTAAATGTTTTTTGTGCCTCGTCATGTCGAAAAATGTACGAACCAGTCTTCGTCGCCAAGAGCACTGTCACTGGATATTCCTACTTGGACGTGTTGCAGCAACAGCTGATGCCAGAAATGCAATCGGACTCTCCGTTCATCTTTCAGCAAGATGGGTGTCCACTCCATTTTCATTGTGAAGTTCATGGGTACCTGAACATGGAGCTGCCACATCGATGGATCGACCATGCTACAGAAGGGGGCAGTTGTTTCATGAAATGTCCTCCCAGAGCACCAGATGTCACTCTGTGACTTTTTTCTATGGGGACACATTAAAGATCTGGTGTATATACCGCCTCTACCACATGATGTAGCAGAGATCCGGGAGAGAATACGGGAAGCAACTGTCACAGTCGAGGATGCCATGCTGGGACTGGTACAACAAGAATTTGATTACCATATTGATGTCTGCTGGGTCACTCATGGCTTGCACATCGAATGTACAAAAAACTTTCAGAGTTTTTCTTCAAAATGCAACCAATATGAATGACATCTGTACAATGTTTAGTTCTTGTGCAATAAATAATTGACAGTGTTCCCAGACTTTATGTACACGCTGTATAAAAGAGAAGGGGAAAAAGAGAAAACAGCTAAGTGGTTCAGGAGGAGGCAGGGATGGAAGGAGGAACAAAATGATGAAATGAGTAATGTATGCCTTAAAGTAAGTCAATTGCAAAGACATGAAAATAAGCAAAGTTTAACCAAGAAGAAATAAAAATGTGTGACTGCAGGACAGAGGGTAGAAAACTGTGCTACTAAAAGCTGAAAGATGGAATGAAGAAAGTAACATTGTTTCAAAGTATGAAAGGGAAACAAAGTAATAACACTGCTTCAAAACCAACAAAACACATGCAACTGTCAAACATTTAAAGGCAGTTGGCCTGCAATAACAGTGAATACCCAGAAAGAATAAAGATCAGTTTAGAGTGTCCACCACACTAGCTTCATGTTACTTAACACAAAGATTGTCCTAAATAATTAAATTTTCTTTTAAACTGATTCTTTTCTAATCACTATTTGTGATGGATATATGAATCTGAAAGAGATGGAGTTTTTTAGGTTATTTTGTAATAAGAAAAGCACATACACTCCTGGAAATGGAAAAAAGAACACATTGACACCGGTGTATCAGACCCACCATACTTGCTCCGGACACTGCGAGAGGGCTGTACAAGCAATGATCAAACGCACGGCACAGCGGACACACCAGGAACCGCGGTGTTGGCCGTCGAATGGCGCTAGCTGCGCAGCATTTGTGCACCGCCGCCGTCAGTGTCAGCCAGTTTGCCGTGGCATACGGAGCTCCATCGCAGTCTTTAACACTGGTAGCATGCCGTGACAGCGTGGACGTGAACCGTATGTGCAGTTGACGGACTTTGAGCGAGGGCGTATAGTGGGCATGCGGGAGGCCAGGTGGATGTACCGCCGAATTGCTCAACACGTGGGGCATGAGGTCTCCACAGTACATCGATGTTGTCGCCAGTGGTCGGCGGAAGGTGCACGTGCCCGTCGACCTGGGACCGGACCGCAGCAACGCACAGATGCACGCCAAGACCGTAGGATCCTACGCAGTGCCGTAGGGGACCGCACCGCCACTTCCCAGCAAATTAGGGACACTGTTGCTCCTGGGGTATCGGCGAGGACCATTCGCAACCGTCTCCATGAACCTGGGCTATGGTCCCGCACACCGTTCGGCCGTCTTCCGCTCACGCCCCAACATCGTGCAGCCCGCGTCCAGTGGTGTCGCGACAGGCGTGAATGGAGGGACGAATGGAGACGTGTCGTCTTCAGCGATGAGAGTCGCTTCTGCCTTGGTGCCAATGATGGTCGTATGCGTGTTTGGCGCCGTGCAGGTGAGCGCCACAATCAGGACTGCATACGACCGAGGCACACAGGGCCAACACCCAGCATCATGGTGTGGGGAGCGATCTCCTACACTGGCCGTACACCACTGGTGATCGTCGAGGGGACACTGAATAGTGCACGGTACATCCAAACCGTCATCGAACCCATCGTTCTACCATTCCTAGACCGGCAAGGGAACTTGCTGTTCCAACAGGACAATGCACGTCCGCATGTATCCCGTGCCACCCAACGTGCTCTAGGAGGTGTAAGTCAACTACCCTGGCCAGCAAGATCTCCGGATCTGTCCCCCATTGAGCATGTTTGGGACTGGATGAAGCGTCGTCTCATGCGGTCTGCACGTCCAGCACGAACGCTGGTCCAACTGAGGCGCCAGGTGGAAATGGCATGGCAAGCCGTTCCACAGGACTACATCCAGCATCTCTACGATCGTCTCCATGGGAGAATAGCAGCCTGCATTGCTGCGAAAGGTGGATATACACTGTACTAGTGCCGACATTGTGCATGCTCTGTTGCCTGTGTCTATGTGCCTGTGGTTCTGTCAGTGTGATCATGTGATGTATCTGACCCCAGGAATGTGTCAATAAAGTTTCCCCTTCCTGGGACAATGAATTCACGGTGTTCTTATTTCAATTTCGAGGAGTGTATGTGTTGTGAACAAGGAAATATGGCTGTATGATCTGTCTTGTTAATTACTGCTCTTCTCCTCATTTGTAAAGCTTTCTGGGGCAAGTTAAAAGAGTATGATTTGATTTTTTCCAATTTTTGTGCAAAACTTCACTTATTCTTCCAGTTCCCTGCAGTTTGTGGAGTTCACTAAAGGAAACTTTCTCGGATATACCCATCATGAATTTATTTTGTCCCTAAGCTGCAGTTGTTACCACTGCTAGTTTCTTAATCCTGGGACAAAATGCATACTTGTCTCATGAGAGGTGGCTCATTCTAACATAGTATGCACTTTCAGTACTGGACAATATCACCTGACAGTGATGTTAAAATGGCATTACATACTGGAGAAAACCAGCCATTCTCTGATTGGACATGCTATTTCAAGAAGTGACATGCAATGTGAAATGATGAAGAAAAAGATAACTCTGCTCCTGATGTTTCCATGGGGCAGTAATCTCCAGAATGCAAAAATGTAGTAATTTTTTACCACCTATACTTATTTCTGTTCTAATATTATGACTGAAAAATTCCAACATGGAAACAACAAACAAAAATGAGGCAAGGCAACCACTCATCTACAGCTGATTTATGATTTGTACCTAGACCAATGAAAAATGTGAATCAAACTGAACTCAAACCTTGATTTTTCCCTTTTGCAGCATTTTCTACTATCAGCTTAAAAGACAAAATAAATACTTGTACTTGCAATAATTCTGATGGGATTTCATACATTCTTATATATTCTCAGTATTTTATTTTTATATTTTTTATATATTCTTAGTATTATATTTTATTGTTATTTTTTTATAAGATCACTGTGGAATAGGTCATACATCTTGCTCTTCTAGAAAATTATGAGTAACTGTGCTTCTGTTTTTAATATCTCTCATGAACATTCCAGCTGTATATGTAACTGGCTTTACGTGCAAGCAAAACTTAACATAATTATTTCAGCATGGTGAATGCAACATCTGTTTTACTCATAAATTTGTGTTTCTGCTTCCTTGCACTTCTTGGGAATTATATCTTCACCAATGATGCTTCAGGCTTTTACAAAAGGTTCTTCATTAGTTTTCTTCTAAAACTGTCCAAGTTGACTGCTGGTAATGTGATTGGAAAGTGGAAATGTGAAGGAATATCCATAACTAAACCCAGACCAGGTAGACCTGGTGTATTGAGGGCAGGGACTGTTGAGCATTGCAGAAGGTGTACATATCAGTGAGCTTGAAGATGACCTTTGCTCTTCAATTCATTCATTCTACCTCATTTTGCCTTCAGTTCAAATAAAATCAGGTGCAGTATATGACATAATAATAATAACATTTCATATTCCAATGTTTTTCATTGTTAATTAAAGATCTTTGGAAATACTAAATCACTATACTACAATCTTTATGAGAGGAATTAAGAATATAGCCTTGTCAGTCAAGAAAGAACTTTAATACTAAAGGTTTTGTATTTGTCAAAATTAGTGGATACAATACACAACTTTGCAACTCTACCATGCTATTAATAAGAAAATGATTATAAAAATTATGCTGTCATAACCAAACATTTCAAACTAACTCCCATAATGGTCAACTAAAACCAAAACACACACTAACTCACCCTGGAAGCTTCCCATCAAGAGGTGTGCTTAAATATAAAGAAAAGCAAATTACCAAGTAATCTGAATACACAGATTCAAAATTTCTAAGCACAAAGATGCTGTCAACATGTTACACAAAAATAGTTGTACAGGGAACAGAATTTACTGTATACTAAGTCTCCTAATTATTTATTATTAATAAATTGGCATATTATACAACAGCAATAGTAGACACAACACTTTACTGTGAAATATTATAATATAATATTGTCACAAAAGTTTTCAGATTATACTAATGATACTGTATCTTCTCTTATATCTACAGACACATGATAAAGACTTGCTCCAGCATCTGGTAAAGCGCACTGTGTAGGTAGAGTATGGAATGTTAAAAAATGTGATGTGAAAAAGGTGACAGAATAGATATGCATACTAAATTGGGCCATATATCACCTATTGGTTCAAATCTAGCACATCAGAAACATAATGTGCCTATACATGTAGCATCGTGTACACTATCAGATCAAAAATAACCAGACACTCCTATGTACTGCAGAGCTGACCACAAGACGACATGTGTAGCAGACCTGCTATTATAAAATGTGGTGCGGAATACTGTATCACCAGTAGAAAATCGATAACAGCGAAATGGGCCAATCAGGAGATCTCTGTTACTTCGAATGTGGACTAGTCACTGCATGTGCTCTGAGTAACAACCCTTCTAAAGCTGCCCAAGTCAACTGTAGATGAAGTGACTTTAAAGTGGAAATGTGAAGGAACAACCACAACAAAACCAAGACCAGGCAGCCTTCATGTACTGAGGACATGGACTGTTGAGCACTGCACAGGATGATTGTAAAAAATTATGATATCAAAGGAAGGAATCACTCTTGAGCCTAAAGAGCTACCAGTAGTTGAGCTAATACGAAGGAAGTAAAAAGAATGCAGTACAGTGGCCAAGCAGCTCCTCAAAATACACACATTTTTGTTCTAGGTGCTAAGTGACATCTGAGGCAGTGTTTAAGAGTGGATGACTGGAAGCAACTTGGAGAAAAGAGAAAAGATTTAATGAGCAGACCTGTAAATTATGATTTAAAAAGAAAGAAAAAAAAGGTAGTCCACTCGCCCAAAAATAAGTTTAATAACATTGATTAAAATAAGGCACCCATTTTTACACAAAAAATTTTCAGAGCAATAAAAATTCTTTCATATATTTATTTCATATAGTGTGAAGAACAGTAATACTTACTTCAAAGCTAACTACAAGAAAAAAGTGCTTAGACTCAGGACAGTCAACAGTGCCATTAACCTTGGCCTAGTTTCGCTTCCATTATTTCCACTTTCTGGTATCTTTTGTGGTTCAGGTTCTGTGAAAAAAACAGGAAGTAACATTTCACATCAGTAGAAGGTCATGTACATTTCTTCAGTTGATGGACTTACATATTCACAAATTTTTTCTGTTAAAGAAGTAACCATTACAAACAAGTTATGAGGGGAAAAAATCTAGATAAATTTCTGATATTAAATAATTGTCTATAGTGTGGAATACCAACAACTTTACTACCAAGCAACCTTATGTATGAATTAAATGATATTTTATGGTAAGATTTATAATAGGAGTGGTCAACTGAGTCATTACACATTATACACAGGTGCTATTTTGCAAAATGCCCTGCTCTTCTAGTAGACAACATTTGTAGTCATCCTTGTTTCAAAGTTCTCACAATAAACCAAGAGCATACCTGGAGCTGTGTAGGTAAGAGCAGGTGCCCTGATTGGTGGAAAAAGAAAAGGAATTTGCAAACTGAGCTGCATGCTGGCCTGCCACACATGCAGACACATTACTTCTGTATCAGCCTGCCTGACAGCAAAATAATAAGTGCAGTTTTCACACAAATTATACTCTCTCAATTATGGTATTTGTTACAAAGTAGTAGCCTCAGTATGTTAGCCAAATGAACACAGGTTTTCAATAGCTTTGAGTTTTCTTTTGTTGTAAATTATATTTCATTTTCTCAATACTTCCAATTCCCAAGAAACTAATATGAGTTGCTGCCTCTCCAGCAGAGCTCATGAGTGTGCTCTTGCAATCCACAAACCATATGCACACAAGTAAGCCTAAACCCACACCTTTTTTTGCACTTGTCATTACCATTTTGATTTATTCGCATCTCAGTTGTGCTACTTACTTTGGCATGGTTCTCATTGTGTATTTGTCTTTCCTTGTATGTATTCAAGTTCTCTTCTTCCTTCTGGACACATGAAACAGTTCTTTTACAAGACTCTTCCTTTGCCATTTTCCTATAGTTCTACAAATGAATCTTCCTTGTGCCCAAAATTACATATTAAGTATTCCCATCCTGTTACGCAGTAGCTTACCATAGCACTAAGTCCCTCGCACATTCATAAACAACACATTTTTGTCCAGTCTAATACTGGTAACATATCTTCTAAATCACTTCAAAGTTTTCATAATACACTGAATTACCTGTGTGTCTACATAAAGAATCATTACATGCACTGAAAATGATTTTATCCATGTACTCACCAACCTTAAGTGTTAAAAAATTTATCCTAAATAGTAACAGCCCTAATTCACTTTCTCATTTTATCTCTCTTTACCTCTGTTTCTCTTTCAGTATATGAATATCTCTCTCCTTGCTTACATATTACGGTTGACTTGATCATAACTATTTTCTTTGGTTCTGATATGCCCCCAATAATTTTAGCACAGCTGAATTCAGCGATTAACTTTTAACACAATGACACATTAAAAATCTGCACATGATTCCTTCAAATATGTTGCATATGGTACAAGTGCATCTGAATGGCTTGATGTTTATTTGACTGTTCACCATGCTCATTTCCTTCCTCATGGATACTACTCAATAATCTTTCACACATTTAGAACCACACAACTGTCCTAATACTATAAGAACTAAAAAATGAAACAAAGTACTCGTTTCACTACTTAACTTTCTAAAACACAATGTTTGCTTCTTCCAATTCCACTTATTTTTGTATCCTGAACTCTTTGCTAGATTTTTTAGACTTCCATTATAAATTGTACTTCTCCTAATCCTTTGCAAGTTGGCAGTCTATACAGCGTGTTACAAAAAGGTACGGCCAAACTTTCAGGAAACATTCCTCACACACAAAGAAAGAAAATATGTTATGTGGACATGTGTCCGGAAATGCTTACTTTCCATGTTAGAGTGCATTTTATTACTTCTCTTCAAATCACATTAATCATGGAATGGAAACACACAGCAACAGAATGTACCAGAGTGACTTCAAACACTTTGTTACAGGAAATGTTCAAAATGTCCTCCGTTAGTGAGGATACATGCATCCACCCTCTGTCGCATGGAATCACTGATGCGCTGATGCGGCCCTGGAGAATGGCGTATTGTATCACAGCCGTCCACAATATGAGCACGAAGAGTCTCAACATTTGGTACCGGGGTTGCGTAGACAAGAGCTTTCTAATGCCCCCATAAATGAAAGTCAAGAAGGTTGAGGTCAGGAGAGCGTGGAGGCCATGGCATTGGTCCACCTCTACCAATCCATCGGTCACTGAATCTGTTGTTGAGAAGCGTACGAACACTTTGACTGAAATGTGCAGGAGCTCCATCGTGCATGAACCACATGTTGTGTCGTACTTGTAAAGGCACATGTTCTAGCAGCACAGGTAGAGGATCCCATATGAAATCATGATAATGTGCTCCATTGAGCATAGGTGGAAGAACATGGGGCCCAATCAAGACATCACCAACAATGCGTGCCCAAACATTCACAGAAAATCTGTGTTGATGACGTGATTGCACAATTGCGTGCGGATTCTCGTCAGCCCACACATCTTGATTGTGAAAATTTACAATTTGATCACGTTGGAATGAAGCCTCATCCGTAAAGAGAACATTTGCACTGAAATGAGGATTGACACATTGTTGCATGAACCATTTGCAGGAGTGTACCCGTGGAGGCCAATCAGCTGCTGATAGTGCCTGCACACGCTGTACATGGTATGGAAACAACTGGTTCTCCCGTAGCACTCTCCATACAGTGACATGGTCAATGTTACCTTGTACAGCAGCAACTTCTCTGACGCTGACATTAGGGTTATTGTCAACTGCACGAAGAATTGCCTTGTCCATTGCAGGTGTCCTCGTCGTTCTAGGTCTTCCCCAGTCGCGAGTCATAGGCTGGAATGTTCCGTGCTCCCTAAGACTCCGATCAATTGCTTCGAACGTCTTCCTGTCGGGACACTTTCGTTCTGGAAATCTGTCTCAATACAAACGTACCGTGCCACGGCTATTGCCCCATGCTAATCCATACATCAAATGGGCATCTGCCAACTCCGCATTTGTAAACATTGCACTGACTGCAAAACCACGTTTGTGATGAACACTAACCTGTTGATGCTACGTACTGATGTGCTCGAAGCTAGTACTGTAGAGCAATGAGTCGCATGTCAACACAAGCACCGAAGTCAACATTACCTTCCTTCAATTGGGCCAATTGGCGGTGAATCGAGGACGTACAGTACATACTGACGAAACTAAAATGAACTCTAACATGGAAATTAAGCGTTTCCGGACACATGTCCACATAACATCTTTTCTTTATTTGTGTGTGAGGAATGTTTCCTTTAAGTTTGGCCGTACCTTTTTGTAACACCCTGTATACACTACCATTTATGGAAATTGCAACACCAAGAAGGAAACACATGAATTCAATTTAATTATTCAGTATGCTGTGTGGCCACCATGCGTTGCAATTAGAGCTGCTATACGTTTGTATCCAAGCCCACAAATCCATGACACCAGTTACTGGAGGACCGTGATGCACCAGATGCCGACCAACCATATCCCAGACATTTTCGCTGGGCAACATGTCTGGTGAACATGCAGGCCAGGAAAACAATAGCACCCATCGCTCTTCGAAGAAGGCCTGTACATTCTCCACAATATGTGGCCAGGAATTGTCCTGTTGAAATGTGGCATTTGGAGATGCCTGAAGCAGGGTGAATACCTCAGGCTCCACAACCTCAGTTAGGTACCGGTTGCTGTTCAAAGTGCCCACAATACGTACGAGGCGAGATCGGTTGTTGTAACCAATGGCGCCCAAACCATCACACCTGGTGTTTGTCCGCTATCCTGCGCCACAATGCAGCCATCGGGTTGTGCTCACCACATTATCGCTGGATGCATATGTGGCCATCACTGTAGGACACATTGAAGTGGAACTCATCCGAAAAGATTACATGTTGCCTCTTAGCACCCCAGTGATTGTGTTCATGTGCCAATTGCAGTTGGAGGAGCTTGTGGTTTTTGGACAATGGAAGCTGATGTAATGGCACGCATGCAA
Source organism: Schistocerca serialis cubense (assembly GCF_023864345.2). Classification (NCBI taxonomy): domain Eukaryota; kingdom Metazoa; phylum Arthropoda; class Insecta; order Orthoptera; family Acrididae; genus Schistocerca; species Schistocerca serialis. Next base: position 789,107,811 of record NC_064639.1, on the reverse strand, counting down.
CCAGTCCAACCTGCAGCAGATGGAGACAAATTGTTGATGCAGATTAGTTCACACCTGTTGCAATGCTCCAGTGATGAACCAACATTGTGGATGACACTGTGCGGTCCGTAATGGCCATGCGCACAAGATGATGGTCATCCCGTGCTGTGGTCATGTTCCATGGTCCAGTTCCCACTTGTCACTGTGTACTAACTTCCTCTCTTCACTGCTTCCACACACACATCGCTGTCATAGCAGCATGACCTGTGCGAGCCAAAATGTCATGGTATGACAACCCCATTTCCCGGAGACTGACAATTCTGCCCCGTTAGGCTCCCTCTGACATCAATAAGGCACACCAGCACTCACTGTATTGTTTCCACCTTATGTGACAGCTCTGCACTGACTACATTAGACACAACACTCACCCTGTCAGACCAACACGAGATGGCTCTGCCTGGCCTACATGTACCTCATCTTGCTGCAAAACATATCACGTATTGCTTGCACACTCATCACCACTTCCACCAAGTGTGGCACTATTCAGGTATTCCTTCTTGGTGTTGCACTTTTCACAAACGGCAGTGTCTCAAGTTTTGCTGAACCCCCCCCCCCCCCCCCCCAAATACATTACTAAGTGTTAATGCACTCAGCCCACCAATTCTAATCACTCTGCCTCATTCTCCTACTTGGTTTCCTCCAGCTTTTTATGGTTCCACACCTCAGTCAGTGGAAATGAAACCATTATAGGATCACTTTGTTGTCTGTCTATTTGACCATCTGTGAGGACCTCTTTTCTCAGGAAGTCACAAATTGAGCTTTACCTCAAGTACTGAGGTCTACGATCCCTAGGATGTAAATTATTTAAGCTTCAAATTCAATGCAATCAGAAGATATGGACATATACAGGGTGGTCCATTGATAGTGACCAGGCCAAATATCTCACAAAATAAGCATCAAACGAAAAAACTACAAACAACGAAACTCGTCTAGCTTGAAGGGGGAAACCAGATGGCACTATGGTTGGCCCACTAGATGGCGCTGCCATAGGTCAAACGGATATCAACTGCATTTTTTTTTAAATAGGAAGCCCCAATTTTTATTACATATTCATGTAGTACATAAAGAAATATGAATGTTTTAGTTGGACCACTTTATTCGCTTTGTGACAGATGGCGCTGTGATAGTCACAAACGTATCAGTACGTGGTATCACGTAACATTCCGCCAGTGCGGACGGTATTTGCTTCGTGATACATTACCCATATTAAAATGTACCATTTACCAATTGCGGAAAAGGTTGATATCGTATTGATGTATGGCTATTGTGATCAAAAGTGTCCAAGTGTCCGGACTGTTCACCAGATAGTTATATTATTTAAGGAAACAGGAAGTGTTCAGCCACGACCTGCAACAAATGATGATGCCCAAGTAGGTGTTTTAGCCACTGTTGCAGCTAATCCGCACATCAGTAGCAGACAAATTGCGTGAGAATCGGGAATCTCAAAAACGTCTGTGTTGAGAATGCTACATTAACATCGATTGCACCCGTACCATATTTCTATGCACCAGGAATTGCATGGCGACGACTTTGAATGTCGAGTACAGTTCTGCCACTGGGCACAAGAGAAATTACGGGACGATGACAGATTTTTTGCACACATTCTATTTAGTGACAATGCGTCATTTACCAACAGCGGTAATGTAAACCGGCATAATATGCACTATTGAGCAATGGAAAATCCACGATGGCTGTGACAAGTGGAACATCAGCGACCTTGGCGGGCTAATGTATGGTGCGGCATTATGGGAGGAAGTATAATTGGCCCCCATTTTATCGATGGCAATCTAAATGGGGCAATGCATGCTGATTTTCTACGTAATGTTCTACCGATGTTACTACAAGATGTTTCACTGCATAACAGAATGGCAATGTACTTCCAACATGATACTTCCGGCACATAGCTCGCGTGCGGTTGAAGCGGTATTGAATAGCATATTTCATGACAGATGGATTGGTCGTTGAAGCACCATAGCATGCCTCGCACGTTCACCGGATCTGATGACCCTGGATTTCTTTCTGTGGGGAAAGTTGAAGGATATTTGCTACCATGACCCATCAACAATGCCTGACAACATGCATAAGCGCATTGTCAATGCATGTGCAAACATTACGGAAGGTGAACTACTCGCTGTTGAGAGGAATGTCGTTACACGTATTGCCAAATGCATTGAGGTTGGCGGACATCATTTTGAGCATTTATTGCATTAATGTGATATTTACAGGTAATCACGCTGTAATAGTATGCGTTCTCAGAAATGATAAGTTCACAAAAGTACATGTATCACATTGGAACAACCGAAATAAAATGTTCAAATGTACCTATGTTCTGTATTTTAATTTAAAAAACCTATGTATTATCAACTGTTCGTCTAAAATTGTGAGCCATGTGTTTGTGACTATTACAGTGCTATCTATCACGAAGCGAAAAAAGTGGTCCAACTAAAACATTCATATTTCTTTACGTACTACACGAATATGTAATAAAAAAGGGGGGTTCCTATTTAAAAAAACCCAGTTCATTTCCGTTTGACTCATGGCAGCACCATCTAGTGGGCCAACCATAGCGCCATCTGGCTTCCCCCTTCAATCTAGACAAGTTTTGTTCTTGGTAAGCGTTTGACACTTATTTCGTGAGATATTTGGCCCGGTCACAATCAATGGACCACCCTGTTATCACATGTTTTAACACTCACAAACTCACTCATCAAAACCTACACATGAACTATGTATACCCACATTGGGCCTGGTGATCCAGTGATAAAGCACTTGCCTAAAAACTGAGAGATTGCTGGATTGAAACTCGGCCGGACCACTGATTTTTCAGTCTTCATTTTAAACCAGCCTTCACCTCCCAAAAATGTGAGGAGTGGCCAGAAACATTGCATGGTTTGGAGTCCACATTCAACTGTAGGTCCCCTTTCCCCAGTTGGATAACTGGGGTAGGTTAGGGACATGCAAGTCACTGAAATGGTGTCCAATAGAAAGGCTTCCAAATTATTATTATCTATGTAGATAATAAGTTTGCATGAAACCCTCAGAGCACGAGTCCTACTCAAATGTTCTGCCCTGGCATGATCTTTTCTAACACACTTACATTCCCTTCCTACCCCACCACCACAATTACTTTTTTCCCCAACTAACAACCTAGCCAAGACTACTGCTCGCAGTTATGTCAGGAGACAACAATTTCTCTCTCTCTCTCTCTCTCTATATATATATATATATATATATATATACCGAGCGAGGTGGCGCAGTGGTTAGCACACTGGACTCGCATTCGGGAGGACGACGGTTCAATCCCGTCTCCGGCCATCCTGATTTAGGTTTTCCGTGATTTCCCTAAATCGCTTCAGGCAAATGCCGGGATGGTTCCTTTGAAAGGGCACGGCCGATTTCCTTCCCCATCCTTCACTCACCCGAGCTTGCGCTCCGTCTCTAATGACCTCGTTGTCGACGGGACGTTAAACACTAATATCCTCCTCCTCCTCTCTCTCTCTCTCTCTCTCTCTCTCTCTCTCTCTCTCTATATATATATATATATATATATATATATATATATATATATATATGTGTGTGTGTGTGTGTGTGTGTGTGTGTGTGTGTGTGTGTGTTAAGCCAGACCATAGTTCCTAAAGGCAGGCTTTTTAAGTTATATACTATATAAACTCTAGAACTATTTTACGATTTTAATGCTTCATATTCATAGACAATTAAATTAGATGGAGAACTGTCCTGCTGAACTGACACCATTGCCTCAGTGAATAGCATCACTTAGTGTGGAACGTGACAATGAATTTATCAGAGTTTTACTGCAAAGAAATGCAAGACATGAGGTCTCAGCACTTGTCCAGTTTTTTCTCTTCATGTTCCTCCTGATAGTCCCATAACCTGCATGCATCGAAATGTTCTGCCCTGGCATGATCTTTTCTAATACACTTCCACCCCATTCCTAACCCACCACGACAATTTTCCATCTACACAACTGATGCATAAAGTACTACATCTTTGATACTGCGTAGGCAGCTGAATTTTTGCAGCCCAGTATATTGAGGATATACTGGGAGTGGCTCCATCTGAACAGAAATAGAGTTGACAATATAAATCCTCATAGTCAACAAAGTATGGATGACCGAAGGTCAAAAATGGATGAAAATCAATTCTAAGAGTCAACAAATAAGCGACAAAGCAGTGCCCACTTTTCGTACTACTCAGAACCACCTCCTTGGTAGGGGTTACAGAAGCCAAAAGTATTACTGCTAACTCCACAGCATGTGCTAAGAGTTTGGGTAAATGTCCATTGGCTTGCTGAGTTATGGTAAATGGTGGTACGAGAGCATCAAAAAGCAAATGAATTCCTTGCTTGAAGGACAGTACTGATCCTGGTCTGGTATGAAATTCAACTGTCATCCCTCACAGGTGATGTTAATATACTGAATGTCACATTGACACATCTGGTACACAAGGTGGTACAAGGCCATCAAAAAGCAAATGAATACCTCTTGCCTGAAGGATGGTATTGATATTGGTCTGGTATGAAATTCAATCACCATCCCTCACAGGTGATTTTAATATACTGAAGGTCACATTGACACATCTGTTTGTGTACACACTGCTTGTTCATAAAGCGAGGGCACCAGCCATTTTTCCATTCAAATTTTATCACAGTTGTTTGATAAATGCTTGATAGAAACAAAGACCACTGATCTCAGTGTTACTGAGCACATATCAGGTACTACGGAGTAACATGTGTGCGGTGCTGCCGAGTATGTGCATTCTTATCTTCCACGCTTCTGATAGCTATTGAATGCTGGCGCATAAATATTGTTCCACTTGAGAATATGAGACACCATCAACATTGGGGAAATGAAGTGCCTAATTTAATTAGTGTTATTACATTTCAAATCAGAATGAAAAGCAGAAATTAATACTATCAAAATCTGATAAAACAGACTACTTACTAGCTGCCAAAACAGAAACAATTAGAGTAGCGCTGACAGATACACAAATTGCAAAACATGTATGAAGGTTTGTTTTCTTCAGGGGAAAGGAAAAATGGGATAATTCAGATGAGATACAAAGTATTACTTCCATACAGTACCACTTTTTCCTTGTGAAGGAATTTTTGAAAAATCCAAACACTAAAGATGCAACTTTTGATGTATATAAATATATCTATTGTGTTTGTCAATACTGCTCCAGGGTCATCCCTATTGCTCTTCCTTATTATTACTCATTACTTAAACATGGTCTGTGACTTACTATAGTAATTTAAACAGCTAACTGATATCACCCTGAATATATGAGCTATCAACTGTTACACGAAATAGCAGACATATGAAGATTTTGCAAACAACAACATAACTATTAATGTTAACTGCCTTCACATTTTTGAGCTCATTTTACATTGAATCTCTTTTATTGCATTGACTCTTGTAATGTTTTCTGGTCATACTCAATTTAACTTTCTTTGAAATATCACAACAGCTAAGGAATTATAAAGGAAAGTGCACTAAGTAACTTGAATGTATTATACAACATGCTTTGAAAGAGTTTGTATGACTCTAAAAATCACATCATAACAAAATTAATTTTTCCATTACCTATTTTGCTATTGTATTAAGTGTTAGTTTCTTGCTACATTCATATTAATGGCATTACAGTTAACATGCATTAAATGATCAGCTAAACATATTAATATAATAACTGAAAGTGCTAAAGGTACAGCACCGCATGCTATTGCTACCAAATCAGTTTTCGTAGTTCTCAAGGTAGACTCTAGATTATTAAATGCATACAAACCATTTTACATGCAAAACACACACTTTAGAATCAATATTCTATAAAGCACACAGCAACAGGACACCAGGAAAAACATGTATCTTATTACTGAAAAAGCTTCATAGTGTTACTGAATTGAATACAGGAAACTGGCCAGGCTTCAGTTTATTTAAAAAGATGGGACTCTATATTCGGTAATGGGATGAAACAATATGCAAGACAGGTTTTTAGAAACAATTTATTCTCTTCAAACATTTCAAGTAAAATACTTTTTTCTGTTAATTTGCAAAACTCTAGAAGAATTGCATTTTATAACGTGGCCACAAATACTGTTCGTAGGTGATAAGTAAATGAGACTGAAATACGCAGAGGTTACAAGGGTAACTGATCAAATTGCATATTCTTTGGTTTCCATGAAAGCAATAAAGAAACATTCAGCTTGTATCTTTTCTTAACCCAGTTTTATAGTTCACACTATCTTGACATAATAATTAAAAAGGTGTTCCAAATTGCTGTCTAGTCTTCAATGGATCGTCTGATGAACTTTGAAATAGTGACCAAATCAAAGATGAAATTAAAACCAAATGCAGGACTAAATTTTCCACCTCATATCAATGCACTTGCTTCCTCACACATCCTAAAGCAAACAATAATTTTCACTGCATGCATTTTTTAGATTTCTGTTACCCACCTGTAGTTCCAGAAAGTGAAGTATCGATTAGGTTTCTATTTCACACTAACAGTTGAACGCAATTCACACTAACAGTTGAACGCAAGGAACTTCTCTCTCTCTCTCTCTCTCTCTCTCTCTCTCTCTCTCTCTCTCACACACACACACACACACACACACACACACACACACACATACACACAGAATAAAAACAACCTTCAAAGAGAGGAAATACTGAAAAGTAATTAGAAATAATGCTGCTTAGAGGAAAACAATCTCATACCAGTATTTATTAAAGCCACTGGGCTTTACATCTCCTTTATTTACACATGTCAAAAAGCAATCTACTTCTCGTTATCGCTTGGTTTGAGTGACAGTTTTATGAGATCAATCTATCCTTAAGTCCCCTGTATTTACTTGAAAACTGCCTGCAGAAAGTTCCTTTCTGTTATTTCTGATTCGATTAGTCTTTTCATGTTATTCTGCAACTTTTGGTAAATATCAACTCTTTACATTGACATGTACTTATTGGCTATTACTACAGGCAATACATAACAATGGGAAGTACAGTATCATGAAATTTTAAACATCTTTTCTTTTTTTTAAGTAATTCATATAGAGTTTTGTTTAAGTAAACCACTGTGTTATACACCTGCAGATAAATAGTGTGTGGTGCAAAGACCCACTTAGAGACTGTACAACTTCACTTGTTTTTAGTTTTTATTTTTTCTTACAGTGAGCTTGTACGATTTTGAAGTGAGTCTATGTGCTATCAATAGTAAGTAGTAGAGAAGCAGTAAAAATTCTACTGATATGTCACTTTCATTTTTCATCAATTCAAGAGCTTGACTCTTTAGATGTAAATGCAAGAGTTGAATGACAATTCTTTGGGCTTTTAAAATCGAAGAACTGATGGCATCAATTTTGATATCATCTATCCAGATTGATATGCTACCACTTGTCTGCGTAGTAACATCACGCTTAAGACTTGGAAAGATGCTGTAAGCTAATCTCCAGCACCCTATATCTTTCAATGGGAACAATTCAGTTGTTTTTTTTTTTTTTTTTTTTTTTTCTTATGAAAGATTTACGCTGTTGCAAACAATTTGCTCAACGCAAGCCAGACAAAGCAGCACCAGGACTCCACAACTTTTTTTACCTTGCTATAGTGAATATGTTGTTAGTGCAATATGAGAATCTTCACATAATGACAAAATGAATGTGGATTGCACAATGGGGAGACAATAACTGCAGTTCTTACTGCTGTCTCAATTGCCGTCTATGCCAAAAGTAAATGGTACTCCATTACTGAAGAAAAATATAGCCAGCCAAGAACACTGACACTGCATATTGTCATTTGCTAAAAGCTGACCCCCCCCCCCCCCCCCCCATGAACCATGGACCTTGCCATTGGTGGCGAGGCTTGCGTGCCTCAGCGACACAGATAGCCGTACTGTAGGTGCAGCCACAACGGAGGCGTATCTGTTGAGAGGCCAGACAAACATGTGGTTTCTGAAGAGGGGCAAGCACCCTTTTCAGTAGTTGCAGGGGCAACAGTCTGGATGATTGACTGATCTGGCCTTGCAACACTAACCAAAACGGCCTTGCTGTGCTGGTACTGCAAATGGCTGAAAGAAAAGGGAAACTACGGCCATAATTTTTCCTGAGGGTATGCAGCTTTACTGTATGGTTAAATGATGATGGCGTCCTCTTAGGTAAAATATTCTGGAGATAAATTAGTCTCCCATTCAGATTTCCGGGCGGGGACTACTCAAGAGGATGTAGTTATCAGGAGAAAGAAAACTGGCGTTCTACAGATCGGAGCGTGGAATGTCAGATCCCTTAATAGGGCAGGTAGGTTAAAAAATTTAAAAAGGGAAATGGATAGGTTAAAGTTAGATATAGGGGGAATTAGTGAAGCTCAGTGGCAGGAGGAGCAAGACTTCTGGTCAGGTGAATACAGGGTTATAAATACAAAATCAAATAGGGGTAATGCAGGAGTAGGTTTAATAATGAATAAAACAATAGGAATGCGGGTAAGCTACTACAAACAGCACAGCGAACGCATTGTTGTGGCCAAGATAGACACGGAGCCCACGCCTACTACAGTAGTACAAGTTTACATGCCAACTAGCTCTGCAGACGACGAAGAAATTGATGAAACGTATGATGAGATAAATGAAATTATTCAGATAGTGAAGGGAGACGAAAATTTAATAGTCATGGGCAACTGGAATTCGATAGTAGGAAAAGGGAGAGAAGGAAACATAGTAGGTGAATATGGATTGAGGGTAAGAAATGAAAGAGGAAGCCACCTGGTAGAATTCTGCACACAGCATAACTTAATCATAGCTAACACTTGGTTCAAGAATCATAAAAGAAGGTTGTATACATGGAAGAAGCCTGGAGATACTGACAGGTTTCAGATACATTATATGATGGTAAGGCAGAGATTTTGGAACCAGGTTTTAAATTGTAAGACATTTCCAAGGGCAGATGTGGACTCTGACCACAATCTATTGGTTATGAACTGTAGATTACAACCGAAGAAACTGCAAAAAGGTGGGAATTTAAGGAGATGGGACCTGGTTAAACTGGCTAAACCAGAGGTTGTACAGAGTTTCAGGGAGAGCATAAGGGAACATACAACAAGAATGGGGGAAAGAAATGCAATAGAATAACAATGGGTAGCTTTGAGGGATGAAGTAGTGAAGGCAGCAGAGAATCAAGTAGGTAAAAAGACGAGGGCTAGTAGAAATCCTTGGGTAACAGAAGAAGTATTGAATTTAATTGATGAAAGGAGAAAATACAAAAATGCAGTAAATGAAGCAGGCAAAAAGGAATACAAACGTCTCAAAAATGAGATCGACAGGAAATGCAAAATGGCTAAGCAGGCATGGCTAGAGGACAAATGTAAGGATGTAGAGGCTCATCTCACTAGAGGTAAGATAGATACTGCCTACAGGAAAATTAAAGAGATCTTTGGAGAAAAGAGAACCACTTGTATGAATATCAAGAGCTCAGATGGAAACCCAGGTCTAACCAAAGAAGGGAAAGCAGAGAGGTGGAAGGAGTATATAGGCTGTCAATACAAGGGTGATATACTTGAGGACAATATTGTGGACATGGAAGAGGATGTAGATGAAGATGAAGTGGGAGATATGATATTGCGTGAAGAGTTTGACAGAGCACTGAAAGACTTGAGTCGAAACAAGGCCCCGGGAGTAGACAACATTCCATTAGAACTACTGACAACCTTGGGAGAGCCAGTCCTGACAAAACTCTACAATCTGGTGAGCAAGATGTATGAGACAGGCAAAATACCCTTAGACTTCAAGAAGAATATAATAATTCCAATCCCAAAGAAAGCAGATGTTGACAGATGTGAAAATTACCAAACCATCAGTCTAATAAACCACGGTTCCAAAATACTAACATAAATTCTTTACAGACGTATGGAAAAACTGGCAGAAGCCGACCTCGGGGAAGATCAGTTTGGATTCCGTAGAAATGCTGGAACACGCGAGGCAACACTGACCCAACGACTTAGTTTAGAAAATAGATTAAGGGAAGGCGAACCTACGTTTCTAACATTTGTAGACTTAGATAAAGCTTTTGACAATGTTGACTGGAATACTCTCTTTCAAATTCTGAAGGTGGCAGGGGTAAAATACATGGAGTGGAAGGCTATTTACAATTTGTACAGAAACCAGATGGCAGTTATAAGAGTCGACGGGCACGAAAGGGAAGCAGTGGTTGGGAAGAGAGCGAGACAGGGTTGTAGCCTCTCTCCCACGTTATTCAATCTGTATATTGAGCAAACAGTAAAGGAAAAAAAAGAAACATTTGGAGTAGGTATTAAAATCCATGGAAAAGAAATAAAAACTTTGAGTTTCGCCGATGACATTGTAATTCTGTCAGAGACAGCAAAGGACATGGAAGAAGAGTTGAGTGGAATGAACAGTGTCTTGAAAGGAGGATATAAGATGAACATCAACAAAAGCAAAACGAGGATAATGGAATCTTGTCGAATTAAGCTGGGTAATGCTGAGGGAATTAGATTGGGAAATGAGACACTTAAAGTAGTAAAGGAGTTTTGCTATTTGGGGAGCAAAATAACTGATGATGGTCGAAGTAGAGAGGATATCAAGTGTAGACTGGCAATGGCAAGGAAAGCGTTTCTGAAGAAGAGAAATTTGTTAACATCGAGTATAGATTTAAGTGTCAGGAAGTCATTTCTGAAAGTATTTGTATGGAGTGTAGTCATGATGGAAGTGAAACGTGGACGATAAATAGTTTGGACAAGAACAGAATAGAAGTTTTTGAAATGTGGTGCTACAGAAGAATGCTGAAGATTAGATGGGTAGATCTCATAACTAATGAGGAGGTTTTGAATAGAATTGGGGAGAAGAGGAGTTTGTGGCACAACTTGACTAGAAGAAGGGATCGGTTGGCAGGACATGTTCTGAGGCATCAAGGGATCACCAATTTAGTATTGGAGGGCAGCGTGGAGGGTAAAAATCGTAAAGGTAGACCAAGAGATGAATACACTGAGCAGATTCAGAAGGATGTAGGTTGCAGTAGGTACAGGGAGATGAAGAAGCTTGAACATGATAGAGTAGCATGGAGAGCTGTATCAAACCAGTCTCAGGACTGAAGACCACAACAACAACAAAAGCTTTGAAATGGAAACAGTATTGAGATTTTAGCAATAAAAATATAATGCTCCCAAAGATGCAGTCACCTATGTTAGATGTTTGATTTTGTATGCAATGGCCCACTAAGGCTGCACATGCTATCATAGTTATTATACAATAGGAAATGAAACTGCTGGCTCAGAGTTTTATTTATCTAATAATCAGATAGGCTGACTTCTTCACGATTTATTTGGATCATGCATAAAGATTACGTCATGTATGAATATCTGTGCTACATGCCGCTTGCTATCAAAATTATGTGACTATGTAATTCAAACAGGCTAAACGATAGGCAGTTCTGAATGTGCCCTAACTAGTTTGTCACAGAAAAGTGATTGCTTTAGACTAAAGTTGTTTTGTGGATCCTATAGATGTGCTAGTTATTCACAAACACCATATGATGATTAATCAGCTACGTTTTCATTTTTATGGTGTTGCCGTACTTGAAAAGTCAGATGAACTGAGGAACTATACACAAAAGTAACTGTGATATAATGAGCTGTTATCACATAAACAGATATAATCATGTGTCATTGTCCCCCCCCCCCCCCCTGTGCCTCCTCTACTTGGTCGGTTCATAATCTACTATTATGTAGAAGTTATATTATCTCCTGAACTTTAAACTACACATATAATTTTCATGTACGTTCAGTGATCTGGAGTGAAGAAATTTGCCAAATATATTGATGGCCACATAACTGTGAACCTTTTCTTTTCCATAATTGATCTGAAGCATACAGAAGTAATAACCAAAAGTTATGATGCATATGGAAGATGTTTAGTAGCATCTGCACACCTATTCTTTACACTGTCTTGGTGTACTGAAACTCTACTTCTATTGACCAACTTGGGCCATTAAACATAGAATTTTGATTGCTTTGCATCATCTGGTCACCAACATTTGTCAGCATTCCTTGTCTAACCACATTATTGCAATGAGTAGTAAATAATATCTGAAGAACTACATTAGTAACAAACTATTATCATCATGGATGAAGAATATGGATCAGCACATCATGAGTTTTTGTAAGTCATATGTCACACACAAGAGTACTGATTGTTATATAAATGTCTGTATTTCATAACATGTAAAAACAGTTTTCTGTTACATAAGGACGAGGCAACTGTTATGAAACTGCCATGTGTTTTCTATAAGGCTCCAAGGAAAGCCAATTAAACAGTTTCTTTAATTTTCCAAAGTCTTACAACTTTAGGGATACTGTTGAAACATAGGAAGGGCAGACACCATAGAGTTAACTACATATCCATATGGACACAGATAATGCAAGAAACAAGTCACAACACAGATTGTCCAAAGTGGTGATACAACATGAAGACAGCATTATACCCAGAAGCAACCTTAATATTAAGGAGAGTAAGTACTCTACTTCCCAGTGTAAGAAGCAGTTGGGTGGAAACAGAACAAATAGTATCTGCTCAAGTATATCAATAAGAAGAATAAAAACTGTAAAGCAACAGACAAACCAGAGAGGAAGGCAAATAGTTAGAGGATGATCATGCTAAGACATGTAACTAAACACACACACACACACACACACACACACACACACACACACACACACACACTTACGTCTCTCGTAAGAGTCAGCAGGCGCATTTTCTCTGGTATTCCGGCAGGTATTTGCAGTTTCATATTTGTGAAGTTTAGCTAGCTAGAGTCAGCCCAAACAAATACTGCTTGCCAGATCTTTCATGCGATGCCCAGCTTTGAAGGAAAGCATCATTTGTTCCCATTGCAAAGAAAATGATTTTTAAATTGAAATTTGAAGTCCCCATTCAATACAGTGATCCAAAATTAGCCTAGTGGGATATATGTATTAACGGAGACAGTAAAACAAAAAGAAAACCAGTATTCAGGCAGTACCTCAGTTGCTGCTGGAGTACTGGTTATTCTTTGATCTCTACTGTTCCTGTTAACATGTACTGATTAACAAATATCACACTAGACCAAGTTGCGACAGCTCTGTTGAATGGCCACACAAAATTCCAATTTAAAAATAATTTTATTTGCAACTGAAAACAAACTGAAGCTTTCCATCAAAACTGGGTCTCACATCAAAGATTGCAACTATGCATTGCAAGAACGAAATTGCAAAAATCAGCGGAAACAACAAAGAAACCTCACCTGATGACTCATAGAAGAAACACTCATTATATCTATATTTCAAAAAGGAAGTATGCAAGGGGTTGGATTAATGATGATTACAATGCAAAAAATGCAATCAACAAGCATTCAGACAGTAACTTCATACATGATGAGGTGTCAACTTAGAAGTAATAAAAGGTCCCAAATTGATGATGGTAGTTTCACATACCTCCTCGAGGTTCTGCTACACCAAGTTCATGAGCTAAAAAACAAAATATAAAAGCATAAAAGACTGAAATCAAACAGAAAAAGCTTGTGCAAATTCTTCAGAAAAAAGATGTGCAGCTTTTGTAACGGCCATTTTCTTGTAATCGATATCTGCTGGTCTGTGCTTATCTACAGAAATGTCATAGATTAGTTACTAAATTTTATTTTTGTAAAATCAAAAGAGGTTTTATTCCCTGATTATTCAATAAGCCTCACATCAGATGCCTGACTTAGTGCTTGTCATTAAATTTCTGCAGTACACACACTCCATAAAACGTAAGTATGTGGCACATATATTCTTGACATTGCAAAAGCTGCATTGAACTATACTTAAAACAATGAGGTAATTTGTTTTCTCAGCTACTCTTCACAGTAATACTATCTTAGGAAGAGAACATTATTTACAGTGCAGGGAAAAATAAACATCAGGCAAAACTACTTTCACAACAAATTACTACACTTTCACTAAATAAAATGTAAGATGTCACATTGCTGATTACATTTACTCATAAAATCAGTGCACATAACAAAAGATATTAGTAACATAAATATACAAATAATTGTAAAATTTATTTTTCTACTTACTTTCTAAGTTACTGAAGACAATTTCTCACTTGGTAAAGTAATACAAGGCCAGGATAATTACCTTATTTTTCTTTTGCTTTGAGAAGGAGTCAATATGCTATGTTCTGTCATCTTAGGTGTAAGAAGGTACAGAATATATGTAAGCATGCTAACCTGATTTGGTGATTTAAAAGAGCCTAAATGAGAATTTGAAAACCTAATCAATCCCAAGATGTTTTATCCCTACTCATCTAATTCAGTTTGCAATTATGATGCTGTAGCACAGTAAACAGATACATATCTGAGCTTTTAAAGTATTCCAATCGCAATTTTGAAAAGAAAATTCAATTTTCCCTTTGAAAATCCATTCTAATAATAAAACTGTCATGTCTGCCTGTTTTAACTCACTGATCTCCAAAACTACTATACGAATTTTCATGCAGTTTTCACAGGTAACTTGAGCGCAGCTTGGGGCTACATAAAGAGTTTATTTCATTTAAAGTGGATAAAAAAAAAACAGAATTTAAAGTTTTACCTAAAATGTCTGCTCAGCTTAGTAGCTTAGATGTTCAGACTAAAGAATCAATATATGATGCCATTAGTTTTGTAGTACACCAAAGAATCAATAAAAGGTGCTATTAGTTGTTTTAACTCAATGACAAATGTATTCTCAGAAGTTTATGTCAGTGACAGAATTAAGCACCACAATCTTTACATTTAGGTTCTGGTCAGCAGACTTCTCAACATGATTAACATTTCTATCAAGATACAGAACTATTTCTTGAAGATCAAGTTCAATCATTCTTATCATTTTCTTTATTTGAGCTGCTTATGATGAAGCCTATTGTACACTGAGGATTAAATTTACTTTCTTTCCTTCCAACAGCAACAACTTAACAATGAGTAATTACATGAGAAATTATTATGAGTGAATAATCATGCTATCAGGAACATTTACAATGGCAATGGGGGAATATTTTCAAGAATTACAATGGTGAGGGCACAGTGGTCTGGTGATAGGGAACAAAATATAGAAACAGAAACTTTATTCATGACTGTATTGCACTAACAGCCCGTTATCAACAGCTCTCATTCCAGAAAATTTATTCCACTGCTGGAATGTCCATGTTGCCTCCTTGGAACTTTGTAAACAACATCCAAGAGTCTCTTTCATATTAATCACAAATGGTTATTGTGAGATACTGTTATAAAATTTGCATCTCTAATAAAAATTCAACATGATCAGGAAAAGAAGAAAATGGAAAGAGAAATGCAGACAATTCACTGTTAAGTGACTGCCCAGGTTTCCTCACAAACTGAAATTGCGATATCAGTATAGGAAAAAGGTACTTCCTATTTGGAATAGGTACTTGATTCAAATATGATTAGAGGCAGTGTATTGGACATATCATATCACATTTGTGTTTGCACTATTGTAGTGATCAGAGCATATGTTGGATGGGTGTAAAAAGCTTCATATCTTCATTGTCTCTCAAAGAAATATAGTTACCGAGGAATTCCTCTTGGTCTCGGATACTCATTCCCATATACAAGAGTTGTCCTGCACCAAGCAGAAGACATGCAAGTACTCCTTCAGTTTCCCCCCACTGTCCAAGGTGACAGAGATGTACTGTAAAATGGACAAATTTTCAAAGGTGCACTCAGTCTAGTCTCTCCTTTTCATGAATAATATGAGTTGTCCACATCAAGCTGCACTGTTGGATGAATTTCTAACAACTGAAGACATCATCACTTGGATCAGCTATCAACTTCTCCAGATCTGAATCCAAGTGACCATCCTCACAAAAATCAGTTTCAGCACATTTTTAAATACATGTACTGGATACTGATGTAAGCCGCATATTTTGTGATTTATCTGAGCTTGGTTCTGAAACCCTGCTCTCATCCTGTTCAGGCAATGTGATACCTTTCTGGATTATGCTTAACTTATGGCATGACTGGTTAAGAAAAACCTTAATTTGATGGTACACTACTTCAAACTTTAATAATCACAAATTAAGGTCTAAATCTTGGAGGATGTCTGTGTGGGAATTACAAATGTAAGGGCAATGGAATTTCTGCTAGAGTGCTAAGGATACTCACTATTTTGAAATGTTGCATAACTTCACAGTGGGGTACAACAGTACGTAACAAATCAGATGTTAAATGCACTTCATCAATGAAACAAACAAGAAATGAACTGGAAACTGTGGCACTTATAAAGAAAAGAAAAGAAAGTGCAATTTCTAACGGGGTCTTCTCTTTTTTAATGTATAATTTGACTCATTTTAATTTCCTGGAGGTTCCCCTTTGTGATGGAACCCACAGACGATGATAAATGAATGACTGAAACAGTGATATTAAACCAATTATTTGAATTCCAGGATATTACTTTTGATGAAAGAAGATTCAATGAATTTTACAGTACATAGTACTGACAGCAGATAATATGCACAGATATATGGAAAATAACATTTACCATTTTATGTGAGAAACTAACACATTTACTCTCCCTGCAGGTTACTCTTACTCAAAGGCATAAAAGCTGTAATGTTGTGCTGTGTAATTTCTGCTCCCTCTTTCAGTGTTCACACTCCTGTCATTCTTTAAGAGATCCACATCGTTTCTGCTGTTCTTAATAATTTCTCTCGTGGTTGCTGTTGTTCCCACTTAGTCTTTTGCATGAGTAATCCCAATCAATATATCCATGTATGTGTACTTATTAGCCAGTTATGGATGCCCAATAGGCAGTTTCCTGCTACTAAATCAGTAAACACTGACATATAATTACAGTAGACACTGTCATATTTCATCTCTCTCTGCTGCTCATTGTCTGCACGAGTTTTCTAAATACATTTTACTTATTTATTTATTTTCATTATTTGCAGAATAATGTAAATTTAAGAACTGGATTGGTTTGACAACACTGCATTGTTTTGCAAAAATGTTGTATGTGAATTAACTGGGGTTAAAACTGTTAAATTTTGACAAACATGGAAATTCAAAACAATTAAAAGTATATAGAGTAGTCTGCAGGTAGTAATAGTTGAACCTGCACCATGTAAACATGACTGAACAACTCATTGAATAATAGATGCACTGAGTTGTTGGCAAAGAGGGAGTGGGGTGGGTTCTGAAGGGTGGAGAGAGGGAGAGGGAGAGGGAGAGAGAGAGGGGGAGAGAGAGAGAGAGAGAGAGAGAGAGAGAGAGAGAGAGAGAGAGAGAGAGAGAGAGAGAGAGAGAGAGAGAGGGAGGGAGGGAGGGAGTGTTGGAGAGAGAAAGGGAGAGAGAGAGTGTGGGAGAGAGAAAGGGAGAGAGAGAGTGTGGGGGGAGGGCGGGGGCAAACACATTCATGTATGAGTCTCTGACAATGATATGTAAACACTGCATGAAATACTTGCTTGAAAATAAGTGAAGATATTAACCAAGCCTGTAGGCTATGCTGCTGTACTGAACATGAGCAGCACATTCTCCATACATTGCAAGAGTCAGAACCGTGTTCTGTGTAGACAAGAGTGCATTATATTGGAGCTAACAAGGAGACATCCCAGTGGTGGGATCAATTTTTTGAAACCAGATGTTCAGTGATGTAGGTTAAGATCCCAGGTGCCACATACTGCAGTCATTCACCGTGGTGGGCTCTCGTTTGCGGATAGCTGACAAATTTTTTTTTTAATTTGTGCCCTGCTCAACAATGTTAAGAAAGTCAAATTACATAGTCTGGTTGTATGGTGTAATGGATAGGATAACAGCTTCATAAGCGAGAGGTTGTTGGTCTGAATCTTGTCAGGTAAAGTAATTTTTTTACTTTTATATCTTTATTGAAATAACTTTGATCATTATTTTAATTCAGTTAATTGGTTGAAACGTGAATTTTTATTTCTATTCCTTTATCATGTTATTTTAATCACTGTTTCATTTTTTATATCATTCTTTTTCCAATCAGAATTTTTGTGACTATGAATTTAATTATATTCATGTATTACAATATTCAATTATTTGACAATTCCAATTATCAGTTAAAAAACAAAAGGCAAAATAATCTGTTTATATTGACTGTGCAGTGGTGTGAAAAATGTATTTTTCGTTGCCAGACGTCCTATTTCTTATTCCATGGTAATCATACAAACATTTAAAACATAACCTAAATATCTATTACACTATGGACAAAATAATGCAGGTGATGATTTAAATGAAAGGTGGGTTTTAAGTAAAAAGAAATTCAAATAAAATGAGAAACTGATGTAATGAACACAATAATTTAGATAAAAACCAGTGCGATGAAACAAAAGAAAGTAAACTGAAATTAATACATAAAATTAATTAAAAACACATGAACATAGATTTCAAGTGGAAATAGAATGATAGGAAGAAAAAATGAGAGCAAATGAAGAAGTTGATGTTACGATTAAAATGATGTGACAAAGGAATGGAAATAGAAAATTACATTTAAATCAGTTAACAGAGCAAAAATGATGATCAAAGTAGTTTCGATACAGTTTTGAAAATGAAAAATTTAATGCACCTGACGAGATTCAAACCTACAACCTCCTGCACGTGAAGTTACTGTCCTATCCATTACACCACATAATCAGACTATTTGAAGTTACTCTTTCAATGCTGCTGAGTGTCACACTAAATTCCAAAAAAAAATTTTGTCAATTACTCACAAACGAGGGCCCACCAGAGTGAATGGCTGCAATATGTGATACATGGGATCTTAACCTACATAACTGTGTAGATTGTTTCATAAAGGTGATCCCACCTCTGGAGACCTCCCCCTGTAAGTGAATTCAAATGTGGGCATATTGTTGGTGTTTATACATTGCATGCTTCCATAACCAAGGTAGCCAAAGTTTTTGGTGTTCCAAGAGGCATCACATACAGGGAAAGCAGAAAAACATCATCAGTCAAGTCACAATGAGTATGTGTAAAGTGACTGTGGTGGCCATTCAATGAAGAGTATTGTTACAAAAAGTAAGAGGACAGTAGCTGCAAAAGCCACTGCAGAACTGAATGTCATACTCACGAACACTATCAGCATCAAAACAACATGAAGGGAGGTCCATAAACAGGGAATCGCAGGGAAAGCTGGAATTCCAAAACCACTCATCAGGTGATGCAAATGCCCAAAACAGGAAAAGATGGTACCAACACCATTAAACTTGGACAAAAAGGCAATGGAAGACCATCATTGATCAGATGTGTTGTGTTTCACACTGTTTCCAACTTCGTGCCACGTTTAAGTCCAAGAAGTGAAATGTGGCAGGGGTTCATTGATGATTTGGTAAGCCATGTGATGGTATTCCATGGGCCCCATGGTTACTTTGCAAGTTCACATTACTGCTGAGGATTATGTGATCATTTTGGCTGATCCGTTTGGTCCCACGGTACAATATTTTTTTCCCCAATGGTGATACAGAGCTCCAAGATGACAGAGCTCCTCAAGCTGCTCGCATCATATGCACTGGTTTTGTGAGTACAAGGACGATTTGTCAATCTCCCCTGGCCACTACAGTTAGCAGATCTCAATATTATTGACTCTTTGTGGTCTACTTCGGTGAGAAGGATGATAACGGCATAAGATTACCTTGAAAACCATACTGGATCTGTATTTATCTATTCCAAGGTGACTGGAAGCTCTTTGTGTGCCAACAGTTTTCCTACAACGCATTATGTATGGTAGTTTGTTGTGTTTGTGGCGTTCCCATATTTTTGTCCCTTCCCTGCACCTCCAGAAAAGAGGCACCTGGATCCAAACACATATGTAACACAACTGAGCACTTTGTGTGCACAATCGAGAAATCAAAGACTCTCTCATTAATACCTGAAGATAATGCACAGTCTTACGGAGATGGCCAGGTATTCGAATGTCATCATGCAAATAACACCAAAAATATAATTATAATTAAAGTAGATAACGACAGACAGATGCTAATATAATTGAAGACATTAATTATTTAGACACCACTGTTTAGAATTTTTTAGAATAATAGTTTAAATTTAGTACCTTTTTAAGTTTCTTAGTATTAGCATTCTTTCATTTTAGAAGATACAGCTGTTAAATACTGTGAAAATTTGTTGCAACAGCTGATGTCAACAACAACTGTAATAATATTAACATATTTCTACACTTACGTGTATTGTGTGATTTAAGTGCTAACAGAATTATTAACTGTGTGTTTGATGGAATATTGTGATTATTTTATGATGGTGTAGTGGTCATGCCACCCCACCCCACCCCCCCTCCCCTCCTATCGGTTGATAGGGCATGTTCTGAGACAGCAAGGAATCACCAATTTAATATTGGAGGGAAGAGTGTGTGTGTGTGTGTGTGTGTGTGTGGGAGGGGGGGGGGGGGGGAGGGTAAAAATTGTAGAGGGAGAGCAAGAGATTTTTTTTTCTTTTTTTTGGGGGTGGGGGCAGGGGGAGGGAGGGGGGGGATCATGTGCACTAGTTATTTGTAGCTTGGACAGCTGCATCAAACCTTCCTTCGGACTGAAGACACAACAGCAACAACAGTGGTCATGAAGTAAACCAACATCTGTTTCTTCAACGTAAATAAATCAAATCAATCTACCAACATTACTGTCTGTCAGATAATTTATTTATATCAGGCTAATTAAACTTGTAATTTATGTTTGTTTCTCCATAATGATGAAATCGATGAAGCATGTTAACTGAGTGAAGGAGTGGATCAAAGTAGACATCTTTTGAATAATCAAGAGTTATCTGACATACTACCAAACACATGAAAAATTTAAAACTGCATAATTATTCATTTTTCACATTCAACTGCAGGTCTCCACCCCCTTCCCTTTCAAACAATAATGAGCTGTGTAAATTATTTTATAGGTTTGAGGAAGGAAAGAGCATTTTATCTTTAACACAACGATGCCTAATAAAGTCCTATTGGATTCAGATCAACATTCAGGATGACGAGTGTGTCTACTCTAGCACAATGGCCATACTGTGACTGTAGTTTCAACTACATGTGAAAGAAAGTCCCTTCCTTTATTGTTTATTAAAAATAAGTAATTTTGAAACTTGTTACATGCTCCAGCTACCCTTGGCAGATACATCTCTTCCCACATCACTGTCTTCCGGGTTGCCTACCGTTGACTATCACACTTATGAAGTTACCAGCAAGTACGGTAGACTATTGAAAGGCACCCTACTGGCATATGCCACATTCATAAACAGACTTGTTAGTGGAACTACTGCAGTGCTATAATCAAAGCACGGTAATATTATCCCTGATAACTGCAGTGGACTGAGTGCAGGAGCCCACTGTGCCCACTGCAACGTAAGGGGATTTTGTAAATGTCTCTATGGCAATGCCTCATTTTTCCAGAGCTCTATAGACAGCTACTGTTTCCGTCTGCAACCATTTGCATAGGTGAAAGCTGGAAACGATGTTGCCAGCTGTCAGGGATCATCTTATGCTGACTCAACTATCGTCCTGCCTTTCCAATATGAATTTAGTATTAGGAGGACAATACCAATGGATGTGACAACTTGCCACAGAGCAAGTTTCTGTGTGGACTAATTTATTTGTATAGTACTTTCAAAATGCTACACTGGTGCATTTGTTGACAGGGATGCAGCTCAACAGAAGTAAAGAGCACATCACAAAAGTGGTGCAGTCGGTATTGTGACTTGACATCTCAGCTACAGTCAATACTGGGGCAAGAGACTTAAAAGACATCAACCACATTTCTCCTGGTATTTGGTAAGTTTATGGACAGTCATCGATACGGTTATTTCAGAGGGCAATTTTGGACCTCAACCACAAGTTATTGTATGTAGAAAGTATATGATACAGTTTACTTTTTCAGGTTTATCTACTTTCTAGTGTTGACTTCAGAACTGTCAGTGTATTGTGGACATAGTGGCCAACACAGAATTTTCTCTGAACTCTAGTCTGCTCTAAGTGACATTATCAGAATTTAGTTATTTGTTGGACACTGTGACTTGGGTCATGCAGGCTGTGAATTCTAATTGTGTGTGACATCTTCTAGATGTTGCAAAATACTGAGTTTCTGATTCTAGTGCTTAACCTCCTCCAGTTGCTGCAGACTTCCATGCGAAAAGTGAATTCTACCCTGGAAAAGTTAGTGCATCTCAGGAACAGTTGCTATGCTGGATGGAGGACCAGGAACATCACCATGTAGATGTTCAGCAAATGCCACCAGCATTCCTTCCATTTGATTTGGCACAAGAACAATGGGCCAGTTATGTGGACAGACTTGAACAACATTTTATGGCACACAAAACCATAGATGATGCAATGAAGCAAGCATTTCTCTTGTCTAATGCTGGTGCTTATGTGTATGGTCTGGCTCAGCAGCTTTTCCCCGATAAAGACCTGTGTGAGTTGAGTTATTCAGATGTCAGGTGACTATACAGAGTAAACTACTTGTTACTGCAGCACACCATAAATTTTATTGTACTTATAAGAAGCCTGACTAATCATTTAAGGAATGGGTTGCTACTTTTTGGAGTCATACTCATGACTCATTTCCTGTGTAAAAGCAAAGATTGCGCTCTTTACTGTGCGGACACTACAGTGAGGAATATGTTAATTGTCCATGCTCTAGATGCAGAGCTATGAAGGGAACTTAGCATTTTAATAATCCATCAGTTATTCAAGCTTTCAAACAGTCCAAGCAAACAGAACAAGCACTTGACTACAAGGGAATTGAACTTTTGTGAACAAGCTTTAAGTGTGCAGATGTTCCTAAAGGGAAAAAGAATGTCTGGGTCACAGGCTCGATTTTGTTTCAAGAAATTATGTTGTATAGTCAAATGCTCCTCTTGTGCCAGTGATGCTTCAATAGATACATCTGAAACTGATACTGAGGACTTTGAAAATACTTCTCCTAGTGACAGATTTGAAAATAATGTATATAATGTTCTCTCACATCATCGTTTTGACTCTAATATAATGTTGATGAAAACACCATAAGGACAAGGTTCATTAACATTGGTTAAATTTCATGTAGATACTGGTTTACTTACATCTCTTATCAATAGTGACACTTACACTTTAATTGGATCTCCTACACTGCTCACATTCCATGGAACTTTGAAATGTTATAGTAAGCATACAGTACAAATCAAACGATGTTGTTAATCATAAAGACAACTCCACTTTTTGTGACAAAAGTGTGCACAGTGGCGAATATCTTGAGACTAGATCTCTATCAGCATCTGCATTTCAGGATTCATGATTCAGATGCACACATCCAGGTCTTCTTTCCTGCCTAGACTGGGGCCACCAGAGTCATTTCTGTTCCTTTGGACCTTTTTTGGAAACACATTGGCTCACCCTGTTCGATGCATACTCAGACCACCCCTATATGGTATGGATTTACAACACAGGAACGTTCCACAAGACCCAGGTGTTACAGTGGATCTTTGATGTTGGAGGTCTTCTTCGTGCCATGGTAGTGGATTATAGTGTCCCCATTATATCCCAAGAATTCTCCTTTGGCTGGACACCACAACCGACTGGGCTACCAGCCACTTCATCCCAATGTTCAAAGATCAAATGTAAAAGTTAGCAGCTGATCATCCTCCAGAGGACCCCCTCCTTGTTTCTCTCTGCTGACAGAAGCACCACCCATAAGGATGCATCACCATCAGAAAGGTTGTACAGGTGCCAGATGTTGAACATCCTGTCCAGTGCACTCTACCACCAAGACACTGCAGGTATTACTGGCTTCCATCATGGGAAATGGCAGTCAGTGACTCAGTTGGGACAGCAAGGAGAAATGCACCAACCTGACTTCACCAGAATCCAATCAAGCCTTGGGGTGGTCCTGCTTTACAAACTTTGTATCCCCTTTTCAGTTGCAGATACCAATAACACATCTTTCCACTTGGGGGAAGGGACTGTTTGAACATGCCAGTGCCATACTGTTGCTGATGCCTGGTTGTCATCATTTCATCCCCATCGACGTGCAGGTCGCCGAAGTGGCGTCAAATCGAAAGACCTGCACTAGGCAAACGGTCTACCCGACGGGAGGCCCTAGCCACACGACATTTCCATTTATACCAGCGGCACCTGGATGTACAGAGCCACAGCATCAGCACAGGGGTGAGGACACAGATGGATGTCATCCAATGCCCACAGTAGTGGCCAATGAAAAAGAGACTTTGCCTCAACCTTCTTTTCTTTTTTTTTTTTTTTTTTGGGGGGGGGGGGGGGGAGGAACACCCTACAGCTGTCCCTGTTGGCTTCATCTCTACCAACATATCTGTGTTCCAGCTTGCCTGCTTCACAGGCAACACAGTGAGTAGCCTAAGTCTCGGCAGCTGTTCAACAGAGGAACATTTTGCTGGACCTTCCACAGCCTCCAACCAGTGATGACGATAACACCATCTGGCCAGGAGAGCCACTGGGTAACGAGTCATTATCTATCACAGTGACAGCCAATCGTGCAGATCCAATGTAGTCATGCGCACGGTGTTATAACTTGCGGCCCAAGGGCTGACAAGGTAGTCCCAGTCATATTCTACAATCAACAGTTGTGTTCCGCAGTCCACTATCAAAGTTATGAAGTTACCAGAATGTGTGGTGGACTACTGAGAGACTACATGGAACCACCACAGTCTTAGTACTGTCTTGCAGATATGGACTTTGTCTCTGGAGGACATTACTAATGGAAGCAATAACTTCTCATGGACTTAGTTTCCATCTGTATTGACTAATTTATTAGTGTAGTAGTGCCAGAATGCTACAATGGTGCACCATTAATAGTGATGCAGCTCAACAGAGATAGCATGTTGCATAAAACTATACAATTAAATCTTACATTACTAGGTAAGAAATAAATTGTTAGTAAGGTACTTCATAATACAAGTGAATGTAAAATAAATAGCTGTTTAGCAGATATACAACGAAGCATTAAAAAATTAAGCTTTCACATTAAGCAATAGGCTGTGTACCAAAGCTGTACTTTTCTACCACCACCTTATCAATGAAGCTATGCACTCCACATAGTTACAATAGAAGCTGTAGTTTTACTGTGACACAAAATGAATCAAAAATTTTAAAAGCCAAAGTCAACTATCAAATTAATATAGTAGTCACAGTCTGACATGAGGTTAAACTTACTGAGTTGGAAGGTGTGTGGAGCAGATCGTGATGAACCAAATTCATTGGTTGACACTAGCACAACCTCATACTCTCCTGGTGGCTGAGGACTGAGTTTATGTTTCACAGTGTAAATATTGCCTTCAGCATCAGTAACTGCAGGACTCTCTGACTTCCAATCCTCACTCTAGAATAAATTCAAGAAGTAAATGAAATATAACCATAATACAACATACTACTTCTTAATTAGATGCTGATATGTTCTGAGTGGACTACAAATAATGGAACAAGTGAAAGAAACTACTTATCATACAACTTGGATGTTGAGTGGTTGATAGGCACATAAACAATACTGAAATCATTCCTAAGCTTTTAAGACCAAGCTGTTCTGTGGAGCCAACTGACAAATAAAAATATTCAAACATACATACTTGGATACATTCAGTGGAACAGCTACCTTGTACTACCACTGTAGCCTGTCTAGGCTTGAATATCAATCTTGTTCATGCATCAGTCGACTGCTCAACAACATGGTGAGATGTTACCTTTACTTCTCTTATTGTTTTATAACTATTACACCTTCATTCTTTATCTTCAGGAAGCAAAATTCTAATTACTGAAATCGCCTGACCCTGCAGACTAAGATTTGAGTGACCGTCCTTCCCCACCCGCCACCCCCTTCACTTTTATAACTTTCTGCAGCCAGTCCTCCTTTTCTCTTTGAGGAAGTAACATATAAATTCCACATTATAGGAAAAATGTCAATCTTTCAGGAGATAAGTTTATGATAATACTTCATTTTAATATATGCATAATCACGCAGAAGAGGTGTACACATATATAGTCTGCTGCCAATACTAATTGAAGATCATTGCAAATAGATTCAAATAAGACAATTATGAAAACTTTGTCACCTTACAGAAGTTATATGCACACATAAGAGAACTGTATTCAAGCAATGACTGTCCCTCCAACAGCATGTTAAAAAAAAAGTTTGTACAAAATATTTGTAACAATGCACAAAGTTAACTGTAAAGTTTCCAAAAGGATGACTTCAATAATGTTTTTGGTAAGTAGAATTACCAGTTCAAGCAACCAGCAAATCAGTAAATGGATCCATTTAGCTTGTTTATATGCATTCATGTTCTATCACACAAAATGTTAGTATAATAAAAAGTAGCTATAAAAATGTATAGTTCTTATAGAAATCTGCTCAGACAGCCACTGAAATTTACAGTGCCTCTATTCCCACATAAAATCCATAATTAGTTTTAAAACAGTGCTATTTTTATCACTTGATAAAAAAAACATGACCTTTACAGAGTAATTAGCCTCAGTAGGAGCAGAAAAACCTTTCACAAAATTCTCTGATAACCTATCCAGTTGTGCACAAATAATACGTAGTGGGGGGGGGGGGGGGGGGCAGGAGGAGGAGGAGGAGGTAGAGAGAGAGAGAGAGAGAGAGAGAAAGAGAGAGAGAGAGATAGTTGTTTAAGAGGAGTGGGCCCTAGGGCTGTGTTGTGTGTGACTAAGCTTAAGGGTATTGTTGTTACATATCACTCTATGGCATTTTAGTATTGACAGTATTTCCTCATTGTATAAGGTAAATGATAATACTGTCAGGTACAGAGGAACTTGCCAACATTTAATTTGTTCCAAATATAAATGTACATTAATTGTGCAAAAATAACCTTTGTGATTGGGCTGCCTTACTTTTGAAAGAACTTGCAACAGCAAAGAGTCAGTGAATAGTGACTATATTTTCAAAAAAACATTTTTATATTATACAATTATTTACTGAGTACTGACTCTGAGCTATAGATCAGTTACAGAATATATTTTTCATAATATTAATAGAATCAGCATCATCACAGTGTGTCAACTATATCAATTTATATTTTTACTCATGCTTATCATTCAGAGACAAAGAACACTCTAAATTTCTCATTTCAGAAGCATCTCCTAAGTTGCATCATTAAAGCAAAACTTTACCAATGGAAATTATTACATTAAGAAATTAGATATGAACTTTCTGTCATATAGGAACTTAGCTAGATTAGTGAAATGCAGCATCTTTATGGGGTTTTGACTCAACAAAGTAACATAAAGCTGTATGGAGAAATATTGAACTATCTGTAGATAAAAATTGCTAGTAGCTTCCAGATATTTGTAAATGGAGGACATTACATGTGAACAGACCTCTCTAATCCCTCCCACAAATCTTCAATTGGATGCAAACAGGAAAAGCACTGTACACACCTGGCTGTCCATGTCAAGTTTCCTAAAAATGCTCATCAAACTGAAATTAGACACTCCTTGTACTCAAAGCATATGTTCTCACATTTTCATACATCCCATTTTGGAGGTGTATGAATTGAATGAGTAATTGTAAGAAAATTTTCACAACAGGAACCATTAACTGGCTTTTCTAAGAAATCTGTGGACGCAGGCTGCGGCATGAATAAATGCTCCAGTCAAATACTGAACTTAAGTTGTATAGTACCTCTTTGACATTCAGGATCTATGAAAGCATGATGTATCCTGCTGTCCATACAGAGACTATCGATATTATAACTAACACACCCAAGGCATATCCTGCCATCCATCTAACATCAAATTAGTGACATCATGTGCTCAAGAGTGTCATTACTTCTTGTACAGTATGCTAAACATGTACCCTACTAATGTGGCCAAAACTTACTACTTGCAGTGCTTCAGGAAAACAGCAGCCTATAAATACTATTTTTACAAAAAACACATTCTAAGATATGCACTAGTAATTGAAATAAATTTATATGACAAATTACCATTTTGTTCCTGTATCGTAGTTCATACTGAGATATAGGCGCATAGCTTTCCAAAGTCCATTCAAATTCAACACTACTTCCATCATCTGCATGATTAACTTTCTTTAGAGCAGGTGTGCTTGGCATCCCTGCAATATATCAAACTAACATTAAATTTGTTTCATTTTTCTTCATTGCCTTAAAATTCAACACAGTAGCATGTTTAAGTATACTATGGAGATTTACATTTTTTTTAATTGATGAAAATAGTAAAAAAATGTTGGAATATACACTGCTATGTCATTAATTAACTGTTAAATAGTATACAACAGCTTAAACGGTGCAAGTATTGTAAAAGTTCTTCTTTGGCACATTATTTACAACTGATCCATTCCTACATTTCATTTCATAAGCTTCAGTATATTTGTACTTCCTTACTGATTTATGAAAGATGGATATTGCTTGTGTAATATTTCATAAATTCTAATAACTATTTTAGTCTTGTGTGTTATTATACAACATCCAGCAGTTCACGTATCTTTATACAACTTGAAGACATTATGAATACCTACAATTGCAGTGCCCCACAGTAAAATATTTAGATCAAGCTCTTATTTTATACTCATATTTCTTTGATCATATGAGATGCTAGGAGTGAAGCAACACATAAATTGTAACATGTAGTCCTTTTGTACTGGCAAAAACAACTGAAGTTACTATGAAATTATGAAACTGAAAAAAGTAAAGTAAAAACATAAAAACAGTCACAGCAGAATGATTACCAACTGCTGCCAAATAATTAGAAACATAGCAAATAAACACATGAAAAGGAGGATGAATAAACCACTTTTCTCTCTTCAGATAAGTAAGCCATTGCTGTTGCCTCAACAATTAACATTCTTTTGGCTTTGAGTTTCATGTTTTAATACAATGTTATACATCTTTCCCTACTAGAATTAAATTCCGTAGCTCATCATAAAGGTCAACACTCCATGTTTTGATGTGATAATGGTACAACTCTTAACTTTCAAACTGCTCAGGATTGTCAACATGATGCTCATGATGCAATAACTGTGTTGGGAAGTTGTGGCAGGCATGAACTTAATTAAAAAGTCTACATAGGAGGTTGTTTGAGACACACAGGAAATGATTTGAACAACTGTTGTTAAGGCAACAATATTATGAAATGGTCAGATTGCTACTCACCATAAAGACAACCTGCTGAGCTGCAGACAGGCACAACAAAAAGAGGGTCACACATTAATACCTTTTGGCCAAAGTCGTCTTCAGCAAGGAAAACACATTGACATACGCATGTACACCTCACTCACACATTACTGCTTCCACCAGCAGTTCTGACTAGAGCTCTGGTCAGAGTTGCACGGAAGTGGTCATGTGTGCATGAGGTGTGCTTGCTCATGTGAATGTGTGTGTTTTGTTTGCTGAAAAGGTCTTTGCCCAAAAGGTATTAATGAGTTACAGCCTCTTCATAGACCTTGTCTGCAAGTCAACAGTTCATCTTTACAGTAAATAGCAACCTGTCCTTTCCCTAATTTTATTGGCATTCAAACCTGGAGTTTCCACGTTTCTTTTTTTTTTTAACAGAAATTTCCCAAAATTTTATTCTCTTACAGATTTTAATTGCTCAAAGTACACACAAATTGTGACACTGGTGACTCTGATATCTGTAATTGTCGTAATGGTGAACATAACTGAAGATAATCCTTAGAGGTGTTGAGGATATGGTGCTCCCAGGTAAGCATGCTATTACAAGTCTGCTTAGAAATTTGTAGCAGTATACTGTTTATCCCTACTAATGAAGTGTTTTTCCTCTTCAGGTTCACTGATAGTGAAATTAGTTTCAACCATATCAGGTGTTCTGAAAGAAATTTTCTAGCATTAGCCTTTAGATCTGCAAAAGATTTGTTGCTAGAACAATGTGAAAACATAGTTAACTTGCATTTTATGTAGGACAAAGGTAAGTTTTATATGAGAAACAGCAGTGAACAATCCATGGTGTACATAGTCTCCCAAGTAGCCGGTTCCCTCAAGCCTCCCCCCCCCCCCCCCCCCCTCCCCCACCACCACTCCCCTCACAAAATAAAAGTTACATTCACTCAAGACGATCTTATGGCTCTGACTGACCTTGGAGGTAGGATTTTAGTAAGGTGCCCAAGGCTCCTCCGTTGTCAAAATAGCATGTTTTGTCAAGAAGTATTTTCTGATCTAGACAGTCACAAGTCTTTAAGACCAAAAAATATAGCCAATGGTGATATATTTTTGTTCAACGAGAACAGTACAATAGTCAAATGAAACAACAGTTTCAGTTGTGAACATATGTTTTTGAAATCCAAACTATCTATTTCTAATTATGTCAAAATTCTCACTCTCTCAAGGATTTGAAAGAATTTACATCTAAAGTGATATGAAATGATTATCTGTGACATTTTCTATCTTCTGCAATATGAAGGGTCTTAACATGAAAGGTCTTCACTATGGTAAACTGCAATCTACCTGATACCCTGACTCTGTGCGTAGATCAGAAAATGGTTCAAATGGCTCTAAGCACTATGGGACTTAACATCTGAGGTCATCAGTCCCCTGTAGATCAGAACATTCTGTAACTGATATGCTCAGTAATGTAAAGTGCCATTCTTATAGTCTCTAGTCAGTTCTATACCCAGGTGCTTCTCTGCCCTTCAAAAAACTGTGTGTCTAGTGAGAATTTTGACAAAAATATTGTCTGTACCCAACAAGAGATTAATTTGTCCTTATATGAACATTATGCAAATCTATGTCTGCAATGTCTACCATTCTGTAGTTTCACTCAATAATTTTTTTATGAAAACTAAGGAAGTTCAGTGATTTTGTGAAGTAATTCTCCAGGTAAAATCAAACAACAGGAACTTGAGGTTGGAATATCAACAATATGAGGAAAAGGATAGACTGCTACTCACCGTAAAGATGACCCATTGAGTTGCAGACAGACACAACAAAAAGACTGTTACACATTA
The DNA here is from genome assembly GCF_023864345.2 of Schistocerca serialis cubense. Taxonomy (NCBI): domain Eukaryota; kingdom Metazoa; phylum Arthropoda; class Insecta; order Orthoptera; family Acrididae; genus Schistocerca; species Schistocerca serialis. The sequence continues at coordinate 789,076,785 of NC_064639.1, read as the reverse complement.
CAGCTTTCCACCAAAGCTTCCTTCAGCAAAGAAAACATACACACATTCACAGAAGCAAGCACACACCATGCACAGATGACCACTACTTGCAACTTGCATTAAAAGCTTAAAAGAAGATTTTGCACTCCACAAAATGAAAACAAACAGTATGTATTCAATGACTGCAACAGTAATGAGTCACAGCTGAAGTCAGACAACTCATTCAAATACCTCTAGAAGTATCAGGAATTCCCTGGCCTGCCTATTCTCATTTTTTATAAGCAAATCCAATTAATGATTTAAGAAATCCTCTTCAAATTGATCAGATCTTTCTCTGCTTTAATAAGAGAGTAATAGAAGTGATTGTACGGTCAAAAGACCTTTTTCTCCTCAAATTAACAATATGGGCATACACAGAGGTTGTATTCACTTGTGAAATGCAATCTTGGTGAAGCAGTGAGAGCATAACATGAATAGATGACCAGTAACCCCCTCCCCCCCCCCCCTGATGTGGGGGCACACACTGGGGTGGCCAATTGTCTTGAGGATGTGCCAACAAAGGACGGAGGCCAGTGGCCAAGCCATACTGAAAAATAAAGTGCCATTTTGCTGTATTTTTCGATGCAAAATGACCAGTCATTGGATGACCAAAAAAGTGTGTTCATGATGGAGGTCCAAGACCCAGAATTCTCAGAACACACCAGGCTGACAGACACCAGACTGGAAGTTATGTTTTGTACAATATACAGTGGGAGTAAAACTGCAAACTAACAAAAACATTATTGGTGGAAGCTAGAAAAATTCTTGCCATTGGGAGCACGGTGTTCACTTCACTTTCTGATACAGGCTAGGTAGTGTCAACTTGATTCTCTTCCTGATATCGTAGGATCGTCTCTGACGTAGCGATGGAGAGAGGCAACGGCAATATCTGCAATTTATACTGGTAACAGTCTGAATTCTAGTGACCCCCACCTTCACATCTGTAGTCATCATGCCTGCCCACAATTATCATAAGAGCATACAGCAGCTTCAGCAGATTGTTTCACAAGAAAGTTGGAGCATTCCTAGAGTCAACTTCATACAGGCTAATGTGCATGCAGTTCTTTCTTTTGATTGTGCGCTCACTGTATTCTTGCAGCTCTATTATGTTTAATAAATATGTTAGGAAGCAGTTTATCATTGTCGTGCATATCCTCATCAGAAAGCCTACCCAGGCCCTTAGTGTCCTTTCTCCTGCAATCAATTTCATGTATCAGTCAAACGTTCTTGAAGTGTTTGTAATTAAGTGTTGTGATGTTTTTTATTAATTATTGCACTTGTAATTGGGATTTACCTGGGCCATGTATTTAATTTGTAATTAGTAGAGCCCTCTCAAGAGGTTAACCAGCTTAAAAGGATGGAAATGCTGGTACCCGGAATTCTGGACTGGAGCCCATTTACTATTAAACTGTGTTAAAATTAATTCTGTTGTGTATCTTCACGAAGCATTTGGATTTCAAGGAGCAATCTGACTCTCAGTAGGCCCGGTTCATGCAGATCTGGTATGCTCACATATAGTATTTTGCACCCTAGGTGTAACAATTTGTGGGGATGTGAAATGGAACGATCACATAAGTTCAGTCATAGGTAAAAAAGCAAGTGGCAGACTTTGGCTAAGACGATTGCTTATGTAAAATTCATGTGATTCTCCATACAATACTGCCCAGCCATGTGACAATTACCAAATAGGACTAACAGCAGATACTGAACATTTGCAAAGGAGGGCAACACCAATTTGTTTGACCCACAGGAGAGTAGCACGGAGACGATGAAGGAACTGAACTGGTAAACACTTGAAGGTAGATGTAAACTATCTCGTGAAAACATACTCAGTAATTTTCAAGAACCAATTTTAAGTGATGAATCTAGGAGTATACTACAATCCCCTATGTATTGCTCCCATAGTGATCATGAACATAAGATTATAGTAATTACAGCTCAAACGCAGGCATTTAAGCAAACATTCTCCCCATACTCCAAAAGTGAATAAAACAAGTAAAAGCCTTAATAACTGGTACAACGGGTGTCTGTCATGCACTTCACATTGGCCTTCAGAGTGTTCATGTGGATAATTTAGGAATAAAGGAACTTCTCACCAAATAGTAGAAATGCTGAGCTGTCAACAAGAGTACAAAAAAGAATGAAAACCTCGCCAGCTTTCAGACAGATCCTTTAAGGAGCAAGAGTATATACAATGAGTAGAGAACATACAATGTCCATGGGTATTATATGTTCAGCCAGCACAATGCATTTGGCACTTGTAATTAAAGTGCAGCTACTCATGGAGGTCCAGAGTAGGCTATAATTGTCGTATGGTGGTGAAACTTGGTAGATATGCTAATGCATCAACACCGAAACAATTTACGCTAGAAAAACTATCAGTTCCAGCTGTGGTCACAAGATCATCTGAGAGGCCGTAACATGAGTGAACAATATGGCCATCGAGAAGAGAGACCATGTGCTGTTAGAGAATCTGTTTTATGTGAGCAGCAGCAATTACAGTGCTTCACTGACATTAGAGTATTGCTGACTGAAAGGTCTGAGGTGAGGGCCAATGTCATTAAATGGTTTAAAGATGATGATAACGAAATTTGAAAACATGGGCGAACTTGGTGTAGCACCTGGAAGAGAAAGCATTCTATCCCAGTATAAATTATTGACAAAGTTGCTGTTGCTGTAACTGACCATACAGCACATGTCCTGGGTAGTGCGAGTGCTTGTGCAGCATCATAAGAATTGACCATCCCATAGTTAAAAGTACGGAAAGTTTTGTTGCCTATATTACAGTGGTACCCATATAAGATCCAGATGGTGCAGCAAATGAAACCTTATAATTCACAGCAGTTTTCTGAATTTTCTTTTCAGTTTCTGGCATGGATTGAAGTTGACAACATTTGGTCAGGCAATATTCTATGGAGTAATGAGGTCCATTTTACACCACAGGGTCAGTGAATACACCTTTATTCTCTGTCCATTCTTCTTTGAAGAAAATGCACTGTGATGTCTGCATGTTATCAAGAACTCCTTCTACAGCATGATATTGTTTGCTTTGGAATAGTACAGCTGTGTGGGAATCGTTGATTTCATGCAAGATGTGCAGCACCCCATGTTGCTCACCCAGTGAAAGACCTGCTTAACACAACATTCCACAAACATGTTGCACCAGAGGTTTTGCAGATGCATAGCCTACACAATCACATCTATGTGACTTTTGATTCTGAGGATATCTAAATGAATCCATTTACCAGGACACATTTGGTCTCTACCTGATCTGAAGGCCAGAATACAGGAATACGTTGCTCAGATTCCACTGGAACTGGTGCAAGAAACTGTTGATAATGTCATTTTACAAATGGAGTAGCATCTCTTAGACATCTCCACTGCTCATATTGAACAAACTGTGTATGAAACAGTTAATAATAAAATGAACCTCACACTTTTCGCACTTGTTTGTCCTTTTCTGCCGATGTCCAGTTCCTAATCCATTACATATGGAAACATTTCTACACATCGTCAAAATATCCACGGGTGTGCTGCCGGTCTATAGTGTCCAACGGGCACAATATTTCGGCGATCATACATGTCGCCATCATCAGGTGAACTGACGGACTGAGCTCCTGTGAACGTGCCGGCACGGAGATCCGTACGCTATGGCTGCTCAGAGGGAACTGGGTTCGGTCGCGGCGGCGGCCGATTTAAATACCCTCCGCCCGCGGCGCGCTCCCTCCGCCGTCCGCGCCCCGCGCCACGGTCGCGCGGTGGAACAGATTGCGACGGCATCTGAGATGACGTCGGAGTGATGGCTCTGTCCGCCGTGGTCGTCACAACTATACGTTTGCTCGATTTACTCTTGATTAACCCGATCGCTGGTTCCCAAGCCTTGCTAAGATTATAGCCACAGTCATGGTTTATGAGGTCGTCATTGGTGCGAATTTCGATGGCCTCTCTAACAACGCTGTCCCAGTATCTCGACGTCTGTACCAAAATCCTCGTGCGGTCATATTCCATGGCGTGATTTTCCGACAAACAATGTTCAGCGACCGCCGACTTGCTCGGATACATCAGGCGAGTGTGCCTCTGGTGTTCACGGCATCGATCCTCGACGGTACGCATCGTCTGACCAATATACGACTTGCCACATTGACACTATAGACCGGCAGCACACCCGTGGATATTTTGACTATCAAATACGCCGGGAGAAACTCAAGAATCACATTTCTACACATCGTTCTTGCATTCATGGTGCCAGGTGCACCAGGTGTGCAAAACTGGAACTATTTTTTTTTCCAGCATAAATTGGTTTCACATTAACACATTAGCATATCTACCAACTCTACCAACTTTCGCTGCCATATGAGAACAATTATAATGCATAATGGACCTCTGTGAGTAGCTGCAATCACAGGTGTGTGTGTGTGTGTGTGTGTGTGTGTGTGTGTGTGTGTGTGTGTGTGTGTGTGTGTGTATGAGTGAGTGTGCGTGCAAGTGCATGTGTGCACACCTATTTATAAGTAATCTATCTTGTTAAAGGATTCATCCGGTAGCTTTTTTGTGTTTGTGTGCATGTGTCAGTTGACAAATCAATGTCACTACTATTCATTGAGTGGCCTCCTTTACTCCCTTTAACTTCTAAATTATTTACTACTTGCCAGAACTTTCCTTACCATGTATGCATATGTAGATGAAGATGAAACAAAAACAAAAAATTGTTATATGCTTCTGTCTGACTTCTGCTGCCAGAGAATGTGGCCATGTGTGTGTGAGTTGTATTTATGTGAGTGTGTATGTGTGTGTATGTTTTCTATTTTTGACAAAGGCCTTGTTGGCCAAAAGTTATCTTTCCAACAGTCTTTTTGTTTTGCCTTTCTGTGACTCAGCATCTCCACTATATGGTGAGAAGTACCTATGCTTTTCATTATACTGTAATGATTTATAAAATTTGTTATCAACAATCCATCTGAGTTTGATAGTAACAGAGATGCTTATGTGTACAACACTAAAAGGAAAAAAATGATCTGCTTTATATCTTTTAATGAATCTAATTTTGGTACAGAAAAGGAAAATATACAACTATAAAACACTTTTATTGTGGAAATTAAATGTCTGACAGAAAGCAGAAGTGTTTCTCCTTTACAACTCATTTTATAACACAGAGGAACTCTTGAATAGAAATAATTGGACATTTTCAGGGTTCCATAGCTCAATTTTTAAAAACAGAACCATTATAGGATCACTTTGTTGTCCGTCTGTCAGCCTGCCTGTCCGTCCATCTGTTTGAGACCTCTTTTTTCTCATTAACAGGTATGCATAGCAATTTGAAATTCATGTTGCATATGCAGATTTACAGTCCCTGATGGTGTGAAAGCTTTAAGCTTCTAAGTCAATGCAGTCAAAAGATATGGCCATTTAGATCACATATTTCAATGCTCACAAACTCATTCTTCAAAATCTAAAGGGCACCTCCCTTTGACTGAGAATCAAGAAATTTGACACAAAGCATGTTTCACAGCACAAGTAAAGGAAAAAATCTGAAAATCGTTACTTTGTAATTATACCAGAAAAGAAAAAAAGTTCCCAGCCATTGTCTGTCTGCCTGTCTATCCGTCATATTACCCCTTTTCGTCAGGAATGGGTAAAGATATCAAGTTGAAATTTATGTCATGAACTATGGTCTACCACCCCTTGGCAGTGTAAAACTTTAAAGTCAGTGCAATCAAAACATACAGCCATTTACATCATGTTTCGATATTCAAAAACTCACTCATCAAAACCTGTATGGTACTCTCTGTTAATCTAGAATTATAAAATTTGGCAACAAGCTATATTTCACAGTACAAGTAAAGGTAAAAATCTGAAAATTCTTAATTGGAAATTATATCACATAAAAAATATTTGTTTTTATGACCCCTTTTCCCAGGAATGGGTCAAGGTATAAAGTTGAAATTTATGTCAAATACTAAGCTCTACAGTCACTTGGCAGCATAAAAAAATTGAAGCTTCTAAGCAACGCAGTCAAAAGATATGATCACCTGTAAAGGCACCTTTTTCTCAGGAATGGGTAGAGGTACCAAGTTGAAATTTATATCAAATACTGCACTAAGGCCTATGATCCCTCGCCGGTGTAAATACTTTAAGCTCCTAAGTCAATGTGATCAAAAGATATGGCCAAATGTCAGAGTTGGATACTCGCACATTCACTCATCAAAACCTGTAGTGTACCACCCACAAACATTTCAGGCCTGGTGGTTTAGCAGTGACGTGCATACCTGGAAACCGAGAGGCATTGGAACTGAATGTTGGTTGGATCATGAATTTTTCAATCTTTGTTTTAACCTATTCTTCACCCCTCAAAGGTGTGAGGAGTCGCCAGAAACAAAATGTGATTCACTTTCCATGTTCAACTGTCATTCCCCTTTCGCTGATTGGATAACAGGAATAGGGTAGGAACACACAAGTCACCAAAGTGGCATGTAATAGAAAGACTTGCACCAGGCCATTGACCCACAAGAAATAATTATTGGTATATATACAAATAATTCTGTTTGTATGGAACCCTCAGATCATGAGTCCTGTTCACTCTTGTCTGGTTTTATTACAGAAAAAAAACCTGTTACTGGCCAGCATGTAGCGATATTGATATTAGTTTAAGAAGTGAAGGGCCCATTAGCTGTGGAAAAAATACGACTTTCTTTCTACCTGAAATATATGAGAGGTGTGGAAAATTTGGCTGCAGTGGTATTGTACACTTATAATCAGAGGTATTCAAGCAATAACTTACGTGTCAGGTCGATGGTGCTCTTTGCAGAACCAAGAGTGTTTTCTGCTTCACATGTGTATATTCCAAAATCTGATGTCTTGGTCTTACGTATCTTAAGTTTATATATGTGATTCATGTGTGTCACTTCAAAATCATTTGACGGTTCAATCAGATGGCCATCTCTCTGCCATTTCACTTTGGCTTTAGGTTCAGAATCAACTCTGCACTCCAGTTCAGACTCATATTCCACACCACTTATTACACGTTCTTTTATAGCAGTCACCTTTGGTTTATCTGTGAAAGAAAATAAAAATTACTATCTTTGTAAATATCAGTTGTACTTCATCTACATCTACACAATTACTCTGCAGTTCACAATTACATGTCCAGCAGTGTATTCTCTTAATGACAAGGAAAATTTATCCTTTGACAAGCAAGTACCAGTATCTAGGTAGCACATAAGAAGGGCTTATTCCAATAGTGGTACAAGTCCATTACCTCCATGTTTCTGTTCATAATGCTTCTGACATTAATGATCCACACAAACAGAAAGAAAGGTTCATCTCTAGCAAGAAGCCATATGCTTGAATATTTGTGGTATCTTAACTGCAGATTTTTCAGCACTCTTTTAACTTGAGGACTCTGTATCTCAAAATGAACAAAAATGGACTTGTACCACTATTGAAATAAGCTCTTCATATTACACACTGGCTGTGAACACCAATAGCACAAATTAATTAGGACGTCTAAGAATGTACACCTGCACTCTGAATATTAGCAGTAATACAAATAAATTATGAATGCGAATGTCTTGTGAATACTTACAATGGACGACCACCTTAACATGTGCTGGATTGGATTTGCCGTAGGTATTCTCAGCTGTGCACTCATATTCTCCTGAATGGCTTGGCGCTACTTTCTCAAAATTAAGCGTAGGTCCCTTAAATGTTTCTTCTTTGGCTTTCCTCTGGAGAAACAGAGAAGATCCTTAATTGTTTCTTTCAAGTGAATTAATTTAATTCTGCATTGTCATAATGTTAACACATAGCCACACAAAAGTAAAGCATGTAAGATTTACATTAAATATAATTTATTATTTTTCATGTTTCATACCTTCTTAATCCAGGAAATTGTAGGTTTTGGGTATCCATTTGCATCACAGCTGAGTGTAAGGGCTTCTCCAGCCTCAACAACAATAGATGACTTATTAGGACGGATTTTAGCAACTTTTGGAGCCTCTGGAATACAATAACTACTGTTTTAATTACTGCAGTATAAATGTGTTCTTTTCATACACATTGCACATACGAGGATTTTGTTGATCAATCTTTCTTGTAATATCTGAATATGTATTTGGTTTGAGACTTCACACTCATGAGTCTTCAACAAGTCACATGAATGTTGCGAGGTTAACATACAATGAAAGAGAATGAATATGGGAATTAAGTTTACGGATCACGAAAGTTTTTTTAAACACACTAACTGAAGAAACTAGAGGAACAAACTAAGAGAAAACTTTTAGGTGCTACCAAAGTTAGTGAACTGTTTAGTCCCATTTGCAAAAGTTTTGTGTCCCACACTGAAATATCTTCTTATTTCTTGGGTCAACATGAAGTCACTAGTGAACATAAAATTGCACTGGAGGGAAACTAAAATAGTGTGTTGTCAAAGACATTCTTGTTGCAGAGATGGAGTTGTATCTTAAAAATATAATTAAAAATAGAGCTACAACAACAACCAATCCATAAAGAATGTGACTAAATTCTGAATGGAGAGACATTAAATATTATGTACCACACATTCAGTGCTTTGTTTACTATTATTCTTTGTGTACATAAATGATTTACCTGGGACATATAGAAGCCTTCAAAATCTACAATGTTTGCCTATGACACAACTACATCGATAAAAGGCCCAAATACATCTGCAACAAGCACAACCAGGAGAGTAACACATACTCATATTCTGCAATTTTGAACAAATTAAAATGAAACAAAAGCAGAGATCAATGAGCAAACACTAGATGAGAGTCATGTGAAATGTGTAGGTGGCCAGATGGATAATCCATCCAAGATGGAACTTGGGTGGCACCAGCATGGCAATAAGTTGACCAAGAAGCTCAGTTCTAGCTGATTAACACTATGTCTCTCATTATAGTGATCTACAGAAGAAACTGCAAATGTACTTTCACTCAGTACTGTCCAATGGTATAATCTTCTGGGGAAATGCAACTTAAGTCCACAAAGTATTTATTCTACAGAAGCATGCTGTATCAATATTGTGTGAAGTTGGCAACTGAACACCTCACAGAAACCTCTTCCGGAATCTAGAAATAATTGCACTTACATGCCAATAAATATACTCCCTACTGGTAATTGTGCTCAAAAAAAGGGTAAATTTAGAATCGACTGCACAACTCACAAGCACAATACTAGAAGTAAAAATAATTTCCATATACACTACCACTACGCATCCCTATTTATGGTACACAATAGAGTTTTCTATTATGATTCAAAAGTCTATCACAGTTACTAGTAGACATGAGGCAGGGCTCCGTAAATTACCAGATATTCAAACACAATGCAAAAAATATCTCATCAGCAACCCCTCCCACAATTTATCAGAATAGTAATATTATTGATATGTATTCAACAGTTTTGATTTTGTCAGTGCTGCATCCTGCAACTACCGGTAGTGCATGTGAGTGCGATTGCACTGAGCGTGGTGTCACCACGCACACGTGTTTGAATTGGCCCCCAACTGTCAACACAGGCCAGCTGCTCGAGGTCACCTGTTGGATGCAGGCAGGTGGCAAGGTCTCCACCACACCATCTGCTGGCGACTCAAACATATATGCTCGCACAGCAGTGCTAACTGATTCTCTAGTATATCCTTCCAGTGTACCACTCATATCAGTGTACTGTGTCTTGTTATGTGGGGATCCACAAGAGTCTGTTTACCATTATTGTTCAGAGGTGTATGAATTATTTGATATTTGAGTTACTTGGCCTGGTCTCATGTATTACTTGGTTACTACACGACTGGCAATGAGGATGGGATGGGTTCCGTGTGTGCAATCTTTAAGTGTACTTTCATCAGGTTTATTCGTTACAGACGTCGTGCTACTGGCCCTCCCTGAACAGGTTACTTCAGCTGTGACCACTTTGTTGGCTTCCATTAACAGACAGGGTACCGTTCAACCGGTCCACCCACCAGCATTCCCTCCATATGATGCTACAGCCGAGGATTGGAATGCTCACGAAGAAAGACTCAGACACCATTTTTTGGCTTTTGGTGTGACAGATTCAAATTTGTGCAAAGCCTTCATTGTGATTCCACCAAGGCATATCAGTTACTGTGTCAGCTTGCATCTTCACAAGAACAAGCAGCTCTTACTTTTGATCAATGTGCAGTTGTGTGAACTTCATTCAGATGCTTTCTTCATTTTCACAGTTTAAAGATCTGAAAACTACCTCTAAGACTAGTGAGAATGGTTTTGATTACATGTATTCTCCTTGCCTAATAGCTTTATCAATTCTAGATTTCTCACAGCTCTGATAAAATCTAATGGATACTATGGCATCGTCATACATATTCTTCAGTATAGTAGACTTGTTTTTGAGGGACTGCTATTACACATTTTTTTGAAACTGAGTCAAAAGCTTTCTCAAAATACATGAACCCCAGACAAAGTGGTCATGCATACTTATTACTTTGTTTCTTGACCTTTATTAAAGATTGTAAATGGTCTGCATTGCTGTATCCACTTATATAGCCAACTTGTCCCTTGGTTGTTTAAAATCCTGCAGAGCATTCGTAATGGAGCTATGGAGCTTTGAAACCAGTCTGCTAATAAATTTCATAAAATCTGTAGGTGCTTGATGGCCTTCCTTCCTCTACAAAATGAACTGCAGCTGTCAATCCACAACAATAAGCTATTATGTGGAAATGAACCAAGATACAATCTAAAGTTTTTTATTCGATTGTGATAATTTTAGTTACTATCAAGTAAATTATGGAAAGAGGACTGATAGTTTATAGTTCTTTTACATCTGTCTCCTTTATAATGAAGTAGAATAATTACAGCTTTTTTTTTCAATTTTGAGGAACAGGTTCCTCTAAAACCAACACTGCAAGTTCCTTTTTGATTACTTTATCTCCAGCTTTACCCATTTCTAATGGGGCATGATAACCATCAAGTGCTTTGCCTTCATACATCAAATGGCTGTACACACTTCATCTAACATTACTTCCAGAATGTATTTATTTTCACCGTTAACTGTCTGAGTTCCTAATTCTTCTCTTGAACTACTCAACTTTTTATAGGAACCTTGGAATGCTAGTACAATTATATCTCCATTCTATATCACTTCATTTTAACTGATGAAATGTGCTGTCTACCAATAAGTACATTTCCATTTTGCTTTTCTCATGCTCTACTGCTTTCAACTGTTTCTCTAGCCAAAGTTTCATTTTGTCTTCTCACATTTTCTTAAGACATTTATGAATGGTTTTGATTCACTGTATCTGTCTGTAACTCAATGCCCACACTATGTGGTGAATAGCAATCTATCCTTTTCATACTGTTGTTGTTTCATCTCAGATTTTCCACTCCTTGATGAATTCAACCATTCTATCACATTTCTATCACCAATTTCTTAAAACTCTCATTTTCTCTTTAATAGTGACCCCATTTTCTTTTGCTTTCTTCATACCTGCACCATTTAATATTTGCATAAATATCTTTGTAAAACAATTGTTCCTTTCATCTACGTGTGTAAAATCTTTATTATCTAAGATGATAAACTTTTTGCCAAATTTGATCAGGTACACCTGTCTATTCTTAAATATATTCTAGTACCTTGTGTCCCACTTTATTTATTTTCTACTGTGCATCTTGTGGGTAAACAATTACCTGAAATATCAACCTGGCGTAGGCTGTCATCTCCTGTATGTTCACTTTATTATTTGGTCAGTTTCACATTTTGTTCCATGTCTTTGTCAAGTTCACTATCAATGTTTTCTTCCAGAAGAAAGAGTTCTCAACAAACATATTTTGCCCCTCAGCAGACTCTGCTAATGAATGACATATTTCTGTTGTATCAGAAGTTTTAAATTGAAGTAGCATTCTTCAGTTTTTTTCCTGATTTTGCATTAAACCCTTCCATTACCTTTCATAATTCCCAGTCCAACTTCCAATGGTGTTTATAAGCAAATGTTATTATCTGTTTAGACAAACTATGTGTTGCAAGGTGTGGGTCCAGAGGCTGCCAGCTGTGCCCCATGGCCTGAAGTCATCACCTGATTTCTTTCAGTTGACCACTCCCATTTTTCTTTCGCCCTGGCCAGAATACCAATGTATCAGGGCCCACACATGGCAGCATGGCCATGGTATGCTAGCCTGCCAGAACCTGCTGAGTTTGGCAAGTTTTGTGAAGGCTATATTAAAGTTTCATTTACTTTACTGTTGTTCACAATTATCCTTTTTAGTTCAGCTTATACGCAAAAGTCCAGGCACTTTAAAAACTACATGATATGTGTGTCATACAGATAACAGAAGGGGATGATACCTTTAAGTAATTTCCACATCATCTGGAGTGCACACAACTTATGTGTCTCACTTAATAGTAGTGAAATTTGAATGTCAAGAAAGAACATCAAGACAAGGATGGATTTATTAATGTGTCACAGAGTAGCATTCATAACCTTTGCTTTGACAAAACCTTGTCTCCCGACATACTTGAAAATGAATTATGCTAAAAATAGGTATAATTACAATAGTTTCCACATTTTAAAAAGTGGCTACTGATGTAGATGAACAATGTATGGAGTCTAACAATTATAATTTGTACATGGATTAGATGTAAAAACTCCCAGAGCACTCTATTTGAATTTGAATTTAATGTATCAAAATAAGGGTTCTTCTTACCAAAGACCTCCAATGAATGGTGTAGATCCATTGGTGTTTCACTAGACAGTATTTCACATGTATAGGTACCACGATCTGTAGGGCGCACATCTGTCAAAATCAGATTAGAGCCATTTGACTGTACCCGTTTATCTGTTGTTGCTATGATGGCACCCATAATCAGTGACGAGGTTCCATTTTTCCACATGACAGGAAAGTTTGGGCCTAAAATGAGAAAACAAAGTACATGAGAAAATTTACCAAGTAATATTTTCTACAGGTTGGGGCCCACTAGAGACTTATTTGTTTTTATTTTTTTTATCTTGGAAACAAATGAAATTTGTTAAACATTTTCATAGTTTCATGAAGTTAATTTAACAAGAACACTGCTATTTAGAACATACTCTAGCACTACATCACATAGCCAGACTCAGGTAGTGAAGAAACAGACAAATATTCCGCAGCAAAATTCGAGGCTCAAGGTACAGATCCTCTCCTGGTTTGAAGCGCAAAAATAAGCAATAGTACACTTCAGCGTGTATGTGGAGACTAGCTTCATAGGGTTGCCACAGCCCACATGACACTGCTAAATTCCTGTTGCTTTCCAGGTTTCCAAATTAGTTATTCAATTTACATGGAAAAGAAATTTCAGGTAAAAGAACCAAAAAGTACCTCAGATTCCACCATACACTGAGCTGACAAGAGGCAGACCTTCTTTTGCTCGGCGCAATGCAGTAACTTGACATGGAATGGATTCAACAAGTCGTTGGAAGCCCCCTGCAGAAATATTGAGCCATGCTGCCTCTACAGCCATCTGTAATTTCAAAATTGTTGTCGGTGCAGGATTTTGTGCACAAACTGATCTCTCGATTATGTCCCATAAATGTTTTGATGCAATTCATGTGGGGCGACCTGGGTGGCCAAATCATTCACTCAAATTGTCCAGAATGTTCTTAAAACCAATCGTGGACAACTGTGGCCTGATGTTAAGGCAAAAGGTTAACCATAAAAATTCCATTCTTGTTTGGGAACATGAAGTCCATAAATGGCTGCAATTGGTCTCCAAGTAGCTGAACATAACCATTTCCACCAGGGGACCCAGTCTATTCCATGTAAACACAGCCCACACCAGTATGGAGCCACCAAAAGCTTGCACACTGCCTTGTTGACAACTTGGGTCCATGGTTTCATGGATCCGCACTATACTCGAACCATACCATCAGCTCTTACCACCTGAAATTGGGGGGCATCTGACCAGTCCATGGTTTTCCAGTCATCTGAGGTCCAAAGGATATGGTCAGGAAGCAAGGAGATGCACTGAAGGTGATGTTTGCTATTAACAAAGACACTCATGTTGGTTATCGACTGTCATAGCCCATCAAAACCAAATTTCGCCCCACTGTCCTAACGGATACTATTGTCGTAGATGCCACATTGATTTCTGTGGTTATTTCATGCAGTGTTACTTGTCTGTTATCACTGACAACTCTATGCAAACGTTGCTGCTATCAGTTGTTAAGCGAAGGTCATCAGTCACTGCATTGTCCATGGTGAGAGGTATTACCTAAAATTTTGTATTCCTGGCACACCCTTGGCACTGTGGATCTCTGAATATTGGATTCCCTAATGATTTCTGAAGTGGAATGCCCAATGTCCCTAGCTCCAACTACATTTCTGCATTCAAAGTGTGTTAATTCCCATTGTTTGTCCATAATCATGTCAGAAACATTTCCACGTGAATCGTCTGAGCACAAATGACAGCTCCGCCACTTCACTGCCCTCTTATACCTTGTGTAAGCGATACTACTGCCATCTGTATATGCGCATATCACAGTCCAATAACTTTCGTCACTAGATGAAGATGGAATATATGTGAAAAGGACTGAATTTTAAAATTCACCAGAGTTTCTCGCTCAACTTTGATATATGTTGTAACAGCTCCATCAGTTATTCTGGTACAACCACAGTATTTCTGGTTGAGCAAATCTGCAACATTCTCAAACTACGTAGTTGAACTGGCCAGTTATTGCCCTAGCATCATGTTTCTGTATTCTCTAGTCAAATCTTACTCGAAGACATGCTATATTTTTGTGTGACTCCACCATGCTACCACCGACGATATAAATTAGTTTAAGTTCATGTCACTCCACAATATTAAGAATGAAGACAATGTCTCAGCCAAGATCACATTCGTAAAACCTTAATTTACAACGACCAGCATGGTAAACAGAGTCACTTTCATTTGATCAGATCACATGAGGGTAGTTCTGTTTACCGAACCTAGTCACTGTAAATAAAAGCTTTACAAATGCGATCTCGGCTGAGAAGTTGCCTTCCTTCAAGTTGAACAACAGAATGTTGTCTTAGACCTTTGTTCAATTTGATGAACCCAGGTATTGCAGTCAAATATGGTCACATTTTTCCCACATTTGTGTGTGTTACATTGGATTTACAAATATTTTTATTTACTAATATTTTATTCATAATTCACATTTTCAGACTCAGGTCATTGATTTAAAATTAATTAACACAAACTACATGCATTTACTACAAAATGTAAAACCATCTTACCTTACCTAGTTTTATATCAGAATCTTTTATTACCTGTCTGAATCATTGTCTTATTATCAAAAAGTAAGCAAGAACTCATTTATATGCCTTTAAATATTTGGCCCTCGTATTCAGTGTCGCAACGAATCAGTGGTCCTGGCAGAATTCTGCTGCCACGTAGCACGCCTATAGCTGTAAATGTTAAATAGCTGTAAATACTTACGCTCCTTGAGATTGTCCACTGGGACTTTCCACGAGCAGGGGAAGGTAACAGTGTCACCCTCGTGTGCCTCCAGCATCATAGATTGCACGGTGAACTCAGGTGGCGGACCCGTGTACTCCTTCTCCTCTTCATAGTCTGACACATTGGTGTCCGGGTCATCATCATTGGCATAATCATCCATCTGGTAGCCGTCATCTCCATCCAAGCTTGGTCGTGACAGACCTGTAGACACATACATCGCCCATTAGAAATCAGTAAACAATGGAACCGGGTATGCATGGTTTGGGACTGAGTGCATTTTACAGATAGTGTAAGCATAAAAATAAAAGACTACACATTTTTGCATTAAAGTCCAACAAGGTCGAAATAACAATGAATCCAGGGATGGCAGCTGACAATGTATGCATATGCTAGTTCGATCCAGTTCAGTTGTGACGTGCATCTGCTTCATGTTGTTGTCCTATTTTCTTTGTAGTGTTAGCACCTGGTACATATTGTAGATTTCTGGCACTCATTCTAGTGGCTCATGTCATAACCACATCTCACGTACCTCAAGTGCGCCATCTTTCTACGAGCCATGGTATTGCTGCTTTGCGAATTTTTATATCGTAACTGTTAACGAGTCATGTTTTCTGAGGCTGGAAATAAGAAATGGCTCCACATTTCCCTATGCAGATGCAGGAAACCACTGAAAATTCTCATCCAGTCTGGTCGAAATAGTGGGCTAAAGGTCGTCGATCTGAGCATGAATTTAATTCTGGTGAGGCTGGCACCCTTGTCCCTCACATCAGCGCTCTGTGTGTGCTCCGCGTTACGTGACCTGATCACTTATGGAAGACCAAAATCTTAGAAGTGCAAGACCCATGTTTAATACGGAAGCACTCCGAGTGCCTAGGCGGTGAACTCTGAATTCGGGAAAATATGGGGCGATAAACTATATACTTGTTTTCCGAAATGCGACTAGTAGATACTAATATTTGTCATTTATACTTTACGGGTACGTCTGGTAGTCTGATGGTAAACTGTATTTATTTGTAAAACACAATACAGCAACTTCGACCTTGTAGCTGTTATCGAATGGAAATTATGCCATTAAAATTGCTACACCACGATGACGAGCTACAGGCGCGAAATTTAACCGACAGGAACAAGATGCTGTGATACGCAAATGATTAGCTTTTCAGAGCATTCACACAAGGTTGCCACCGGTGGCGACACCTACAACGTGCTGACACGAGGAAAGTTTCCAACCTATTTCGCATACACAAACAGCACTTGACCGGCGTTGCCTGGTGAAAGGTTGTTGTGATGCCTAGTGTAAGGAGGAGGAATGCGTACCATCACGTTTCCGACTTTGATAAAGGTCGGATTGTAGCCTATCGCGATTGCGGTTTATGGTATAGTGACATTGCTGCTCGCGTTGGTCGAGATCCAATGACCGTTAGCAGAATATGGAATCGGTGGGTTCAGATAGGTAATACGGAACGCCGTGCTGGATCCCAACGGCCTCGTATCACTAGCAGTCGAGATGACAGGCATATTATCCGCGTGGCTGTAACGGATCGTGCAGCCACGTCTCGATCCCTGAGTCAACAGATGGGGACGTTTGCAAGACAACAACCATCTGCACGAACATTCGACGACGTTTGCAGCAGCATGGACTATCAGCTCGGAGACCACGGCTGCGGTTACCCTTGACGCTGCATGACAGACAGGAGCGCCTGCGATGGTGTACTCAACGACGCACCTGGGTGCACGAATGGCAAAAAGTCATTTTTTTTTTTTTTTCGGATGAATCCAGGTTCTGTTTACAGCATCACGATGGTCGCATCCGTGTTTGGCGACATCGCGGAGAACGCACACTGGAAGCGTGTATTCGTCATCGCCATTCTGGCGTATCACCCGGCGTGATGGTATGGGGTTCCATTGGTTACACGTCTCGGTCACCTCTTGTTCGCATTTACGGCACTTTGAACAGTGGACGTTACATGTCAGATGTGTTACGACCCGTGGCTCTACCCTTCATTCGATCTCTTCGAAATCCTACATTTTAGCAGGATAATGCACGACTGCATGTTGCAGGTCCTGTACGGGCCTTTCTGGATACAGAAAATGTTCGACTGCTGCCCTGGCCAGCATATTCTCCAGATCTCTCACCAATTGAAAATGTCTGGTCATGGTGGCCGAGCAACTGGCTCGTCACAATACGCCAGTCGCTACTCTTGATGAACTGTGGTATAGTGTTGAAGCTGCATGGGTAGATGTACCTGTACACGCCATCCAAGCTCTGTTTGACTCAATGCCCAGGCGTATCAAGGCCGTTATTACGGCTAGAGGTGGTTGTTCTGGGTAATGGTTTCTCAGGACCTATGCACCCAAATTGCGTGAAAATGTAATCACATGTCAGTTCTAGTATAATATATTTGTGCAATGAATACCCGTTTATCATCTGCATTTCTTCTTGGTGTCGCAATTTTAATGGCCAGTAGTGTAGTAACGAACTTTATACCAGGTACTACTGCGACGCTACAAACTATCTACCATGCAAAATTTGATCGGTACGTTTACAGATGTATCCCTGAAGATACTTCCGAATCTACAGTCCTCCTTGTCTAGAAAGAGGTAATAACTTCTTTTTGCAAGAACGCCTTTAGTCAAATCACCACAAAGTTAGCTCGATATTTCAAAAGGTTGTATTTCGTTTACTACCGACATTGCGGAACAGCATCGAATGCATAAAGGAAGTCGAGGAGCACAGTATCTATCTGTTTGTGTACTCTTTACAGATTCCTGTACACGAGATTTCCGTACTCCAATAAGGTTATAATAAGTGAGAATAAAAAATGTTCCATAATTCTAGAAAAAACTGGTATAAGCGACAAACTCTAAGATCTGTAGTAATGTGGATCTGGTTGTGAAAGTTTTTTAAAAACTAGAATGAACTGTGCCTTTTTCTAATCGCTTGGAGCCATTCGTTGTTACAGCGGCCTAGTATAAAACTGCTATTAGAAGGGAGCAAGTTCTTTCACAAGAATTATATAAAATCGTACATGTATGCAACCATGTCCAGTCGCTTTTCCTCTGTTTAGCGATTTTAGGTTATTTGCGATTCGGCGATTTCTTGCACTGATAACTTACCGATTAAGGAGTTTATACAAACACACGCTAAAATTAAGTATGTAATGGCATAGAGCAAATAACCGCAGCACGTTGTTTCAAATGTCGTGAGATTAAGGATCTTCACTTTACTGGAAATTGCAGTACCTCAGCCACGTATCGCGAATCATGTGTTATTAATGGTGGGCGGCTGCTGAAAAGCAGGAAAAACGATACTTCAACGCCGCTCACGTACGGCGTATTTTTATTACTTGGCTCCAAGGGGCGGAGCATTCGCGCACTCCGGCCCTGCGGACATCATGGTGGGAGGTCCCGCCGGAGCGAGAGGACTGCGCAGATGTTGCGTACCTGTCACGTGGAAGCGCAGCTGCCCGCAGTCGCCACTCGTGTACTCGTAGAGGGCAAAGGAATCCGCAAGGGGAGGGGGGCAGGGGTACACACTTTATATTTCTGGCAGATTAAAACTGTGACTCGAAGCTGCGACTTTTGCTTTTTGTGGGCAAGTGCTATTCCGAGTGAGGTATCCAAGCACGAGTCAAAGGCACAGGGCTTCTCCTGCATACTTCGTTGGACTAGCACTCATGGAAGAAAGCGTATATATACTACAAAACTGCCACACACTATTGCAATAGTTCTACTAAAACGCAGATTTAGCTTTGCCGAGTACGATGGATCATTTTGTGGGTAAGGTTAGGATTATTTCTGTTTCTCCAATATGTGGAATATTAATTTGACATTTACCCACAATTTTTTTCTATCCAGTATGATTTTCCTCTATTATTCTCTGTTGCAGATTTTTAATTTTCTGTAAAATCCCGCTGTTAAAAACCAACTGCTGTATTATGAAAACTACTTCTTCTGAATAACGCGTTGAAAACCATGAATTAGTTATAAGGAGGATGTAATCTGAGGTCGCTGAATAAGATGGTGGTATACTCATGTTCATAGTAAAAACATAAACATACCCTACTTATCCTATACTAATGAAATATGCTCGTCATTTCAGTATAAAATAATGTAGCCAAATAATATTGAGCGGATTCTATCAATCGTTTCTATAATTCACGTCGAATTTGGTTTTTGGGGTGCCAGACGTTCTCAAACTCACCGAATTTGTTACATAAAAACTGTAATTTTGGAATCTCTTCCCCTCTTGGGAAAATTTCTTCGGATGCGCGTAGTACAGGGTGGATATTCCAATTTATTAACAACAACGCAAAGCAAAAGTTAAGAGAAGTGTAAGAGAAGTTTGCTCTTTGTCATATTTGTTTATCAATGAAAAAGAAGTGATCATAAAAGTGATAAACATTTGAAATTTAGCAAAATGGAATAGTTATATACTATATGCCATTTAGAGATGACATCGCCCCTGTACATAATAGCGTTTAACATATGTAGAAAAATGAGCTTGCGACAACTTTGAAACAAAACTGCAGTAGTCAGAAAGTCAAAGGAAGCTGGAATACTATTTTTTTCGTTTTGGTTGCAGGTACTGCCAGAAAATTTGAGAACTTTTTAAGTAGACCATTCAGCACTGAAAGGTAGAAACAGTTTTCTCGGACGTTCATGAGGTATCCTGCGAAAGGCACGGGCTATACGCGCTTAGAGGCTGATTTTGGGCCATTAATTTACATTTAGTAGCTTTTTAAAGAAATGTGTGCCGCGGAAAATTTTAGGAGAGAAAGGGAATAAAAGAATTACTGACGACAACTGAAATTCAAATTTTTCAAGAAATGAAGAAGACCGAATGAGAATTTGATTGGAGAGATATTTTGCAGTCCATAGAAATTAATGATGACCAGCATGGACTTCGCAGTCGAAGCATATACACAGCGGTGGATAAGAGGACGGATTTGATTTTCGGTATAAAAGCGAGAAAATCGGTGCTCGTGTCTCGAAATAAAGCAAACATTTAAATGTAGCATACACGCTCACCAAAATCTCGAACTGTTTTGCTCTCAATATAAACACGAACATTTGAAGTTATGATAAAATACACTGACGGGCAAAACTTAAGGACACAAGTTACTATCACTTGGACCAGACCTAGAAATAGCTGCTACAGTACAGAACAGAAAATAATTGAAAGACTATACGCAATACGACGAACAGAAGTGGCACTTATGTTCAAAGAAAATCATTACACTGCAGTCACCGCGATTCATGATGGTCCCCTGGCATTACAAAAGGTGGGACATAGTTCTTAATTCGTTGTGTGATCACCATGAACGGCAATGCATGCTCTGCAATGTGCTGCCATGGTGGCCATAAGTTTGGTAAGGAGCTCCTGTGGTAAGCCGTTCCATTACTCCACCAACTGATGGATCGTCTTTGGTGCATGTATCGTGTTCAAAGATTTGGAGGTTGGAGGGCAGTACGCCTTTGCAACATCATGCCCCCCCCCCCCCCCCCCCCCCGCCAGATCACACACACAACATACTATAACACTTGGACCACCAAAATGACTATGTTCGGCAAAGCAAGAGGTATCCTCAAATGGCAAGAAGTGGGAATACATAATGCACCTAGGAACATTGTCGAATATGATCGTTTTGGTGGTTCAGGTGTTTTGGCGGACGCATAATGTTGCCTTAGCATTTTTCTTCACACCACAAGTTCTTGTAATGTTCTATCCATTTTGCTTCTTGGATGTTATTTATTTCAGCAACTTCTTTTTTCTGTTTGATTTAGAATTTTCATTATTTTATAAACTATCATTTGCTTTCCGTTAGTATCGTCTTCTATTATGCTTGTAAATCTATTCTAAGATTCCTGACGGGCTCGTTTCACTGTCACCGATTTGCTGCATTTCTCTCTTGTTTGTATTTTTGATGATTCTTCTCTGTTGGTTCACTGAGATACTTGAGATAAGCGTCTTGTTTTCTCCTTATAACTTTATCCAATTCTGGTGTCCAGATTTTTAACCCTTTCTTCCTTTTTTTTCTTTTTTCCTACGGTTGCTTCAGCAGCTTTCATAACTGCGGGTTCTATCTTTTTCCATTCCTTCTCTATTTCTTCCTCTTCTTCTTCCTTCTCTAGTTCTTAATTAAGTCTCTTCTGGTATAGTAGATATACTTCATAGGTTTCTTCCTTCATCCTTCCTTCCGGCAGCTTTTTGTTCTTTCTCCATTTCGTGTACATATCTAGTAGAGGTATCACCATGAAATGGTCAGAACCTGTACACTCTTGTGTCTCTTACTTTGCCTCCTAATTTTTCAATGATGATAATCTAGTCAGTAAAAGATTTGTTTAAAGCCTCTGGCTGACCATGCATTTAGGGCTATCTTTTTTGCGGATAAATATATTGGCAATCTTTAGTTTGTGAAAGGAAATAAATTCTTTAAGCAGTCTTCCATTGTTATTTATGACGTTATCTCCCATAGTTACCACAATCTTAGGAATAGGTTTATATCCTTTTCTTGCATTTAAATCCGTCAATATTATTTGATGCTTATTGTTATCCTTGTCCAAAACCGACTGCAGTTTTTCATTCATCAGGTGCATAAACTGCAATGACAGTGAAGTTTTTTCTCTCTTCTTTGGCAGTTAAAACTATAATTCTTTCATTTATATAAGGGTATCTTTGGTCAACGTTATTGTAGCACTGCTCCCCTTCCTACCGCGCGTCTTTTCAGGGCTGCATTAGGGTCTGACTTCATTTTTATAGATGACAATGCGTGACTGCATCGAACGGTGCAGGTCGATGATCTCCTGGAACGAGAGGATATTCGGCGAATGTACACTCTTTGACATAAAACTCGACCGGCGGCCGGCCGCTTCAGAGGCCAAGTCCGCGCCGATCGCGACATGGGACAATAAAACTGGCCAACTCGCTAATTCTCTAAGTCCGGTTATCTGCACAATCTGGCAACACTGCAGACTGCGGAACTTCCTGGAGGAAAACTTGTCCCATGATAGAGAAACACTAGGCTGATTACGCCTGTGGTCTAGCGGTTCGTGCGTTGTTTCTGTTCGTAATGTCAGTGGATCGAGAGCAGCTAGCATAAAATATTTGTATAGCCTCTTCTGTCTGAATGCTGAAGACGTGAATGTAATGGTAGCGCAGATTCAATCTATTTCGCTTTATGACACACCGATATCAAAATTTTATCCAGTAACGATTTTGCGGCAGATTTCCTGCAGACTGTCCTCCTCTGGACGCCGTATGCGGCAAAGCTTCGGGATCCATTTGCTGGCTACCGGCAGCGGCCGTGGCGACAGCAGCGGCGCTGCACTCTCCCGTTCTTTATCGAAAGCGCCTGCTCCCGCTCATCGCTTTCGATGAATTAAAACTCTTTATTATTAAATGTTGCTCCACAGAAAATTTCTACGATTTCCATTCACGCTCAAAAGCAACGGAGACAGACGCCCTGATTAGTAGGCGGGTATTATATTACATTAATTGGCAAGAGCTGAGTATGGCCCGAAATTAATTTTTGCTGAATTTGTGAAAAATCAAAATGGCTTTACATCCAGCCTATGATGCCTAGAAGAGTCTTTACATCCTGCTGACATGAGAATAGCATAATCTCTGCGTCAGAAGCTTGCTTCTACTTAACCATTTAATAGACTCGCATTTTTTCCACCGTGATTAATTTTGTAAGCTAAGCACATCATCCGTTACAGCACACTCCAGGGGCTGGGAAATGCGGCCACAATGGTCTAGTGGAACGAACTATCACAGGTGCAATGCGTGGGTTCAGGCATTTGCTTTTAAGAGGCACAAACAGATTTATTTTACCTCTGGTAACCTCAAGAGAAAGACGTTATAATCCAGAATCAGCATTAAGCATCACGTTCCTTCATTACCAACTGGGCAGAGCCAGTTTACGTTGGGAAATGACATAGCGGAAGTCATTGTAAACAGAAATACAGTCGCCAGTAAGCTTACTTACATTAGCAAATTTTATTTTATTTGATGAACCGATAGCCATTTAAAGGGACAGGGCTCTTAGTTTACTTGTACTTGATTGAACTAGAGACGTTGAAAAATTTGGTGCTGGACTGTGATTCGCATTCGTATCTCCTCTTTCGAGGATCTGAATCTCTCGGATCAGTATAGTTCAATCATTTCGTTCCTTTTCCCAAGACTGCAGTCTTCTCTAGGTCTCCTCCAAAGGTAAATATGTGGGTCCGAATCCTCATCCAGTACAAAAATATTCATAATTTCATTTCCAGCTCTATGAAGTGCACACCCACCTGCTAGTGAAAATTAACGCGCATTTTTAATGTCTGTTCATGTGTTGCCAACAATCGCAATAGGTGTCGTTATTTCTGGTCAAACACGCACACATCTTACTATTGGTGAGTAAGCAACTGATAATAAAGCTATATTCCTGGATACACGGTAGGTGTGCAGTTCGATTGTCTCTTAGGCACAAAAGTTTGTATCCTTATTTTAGATTCAGACACCTAGCGGCTCGTAAGAAAAACCGATGCGTATCATTTGATTTTTCTTAGTTAACAATCCGATTACGTGTTGGGTTTGTATCTCCGTCACAGAACTTCACATCATGCACTTCATCTTTAAATGCATACACACTTTGTTACTTAAGAATGGAGGTATATCAGACATCTTTCGTGGTTAGATAACAGGGACGAAAGGGTCTTGATAGGAGTCACGGTTTATTAGAAAACTTGTCGTCTTTTATTTTCAAGTTTAGATTTGGTTACTGGTATTGGCAAACATTTCGGTAATTCATGACTCTTTATGGCTAGTCATCAGTATGATGTATTTAGATTAGATTACGTTATATTAGATTACTTCTTGTTCCATAGATCATGAATACGACATTTCGTAATGATGTGGAACGTGTCATTACAATGAAAGATTTCTTTAAATACCATGATTCAATTTCTTTACAACAATTTTTTACACTCTCATTCTTTTAAATATATATATATATATATATATATATATATATATATATATATATATATATATCTCACACACGCACACACACACACATATAAACATTCTTTATTTTTATTTGTTTGTTGTGCTCGACTATCGGCGAGGCACGAAAACGCCTGTGAATGAGTTTCTTAGTTTTGAGTACACTTACTAAAGAAATATAAAAACAACAATGAGAGTTGCTGATTTATGATGCTTAGTTTGCAGTCAGTTCTGAGTATTTATTAGTAACTACGCTCCAGTCCCTAAACTTAGTTGCAGTAAGCGAGTCAGACGCATTACGTATTCCATGCCGTAGCAGCCGCGACTTGGAGACACCAGCTATGGTCACTTCCCAGCCCGCTGTAGGATCACATCGGTTTGTCTTCTTCCTGCTGGTACTGTAACTGAGATTTGGCAACAAGGCAACGTATGTTTGGCAACTCTGTGATCGACGAGTTACTTCCTGGTGTGCACGGAATTAAGCCTCAAAGTTCACTTGATTTTACCTGTCATTTCCATTGAATAATCTGAGTTATTATCGCTTGAAGGGTAACAAAAGATTGTAAATTTACGGTTTTCAGGCCAGGAAAGTCGTTGCAGGTGGAAATCGCAACTAATCTCGACCTTTAAATAGCGGTTTACGAGTTCTAGGCACTATTGCCGTCGTAAGAGGACGCTCAGACCCATACCTCTTCGCCAGCTCTGTGGTAATGTGCTGACCTGTGGAAAAGCGTCTGTTATGGTTTGCAGTTCCAGTCTCACTGACTGCAACGTTTTTATCGCTTCTGTGAAAGAGCTACAAGGAGTCGGATCAAACATCAATAAGGAAATCGCAAGAAAATACTTTCGGCTCATACTGCAATGTTGAAAAACTTACAATGCTGCACAACAGGCAACGCCTCTTTCCGCTGCTGACAAGCGAATTTTGGGTTTCTAGGAATACGTAACTATATTTATGGAATGCCACATTTGCATACCTCTTGAGTACGACACAGCATACCAATGAAACACAGACCCAATCAAAATCTAAGTGAGTAGTATTTTACTAATTCGTGTCGATAGAGGCACATTTGTGTACAGATACTCGGTTTTATTAAAACATACTTTCGTCGTAAGGTTATCGTGGTTAGTTTTATTTCATTTCTTACAATACAGTGCACAATTTTCGTAAGGTTTCCTTTAGTGTTGTTAAAACAATAGTAAACATGAGAGAGAAATTAATCATCAACGATATATGCGAATTCTCTGATGTTATCTATGACAATATGACAATGCACGTGCAGTTTATTGATTACATGCATGTAGAAAACTTGTTCTGAGTTAAAGCTGTCAAACAAAGTTTGAAGAAGAATAAAATCTCACTACCACACGACAGCTAATGTAGAAAATACTGTTCTGACATATTATGGCACGATGCGCTCTCCCTACACATCTTCGAGATGCATCTGCTGCCTGCTGTCTATTAAACCTGGACAGAACAAAATGTCACAGTAGTTAGCCTTTTTCCACATGCCACTACTTTGGGTTGAGAAGTGAAGGGAAGTATGTTCAAAGTTCCATTAGATTGACAACTTCAGCAGACAGCAGAATTGCGTTTTAAAAAATGTAGCACTGAACGTATTCGAACTCGCGACATCTTATCTACGCTACTAGCTGACACGTAGCTACAACAGCTCCAGAGCTCGACAACTATTCCTCCAGAACTTTTTGATTCCACAGCACTGTGAGATTATGCATATGGCCAGGTCTTGACTTCTGAGAGACAAACAGTTACAGCTTTCCTTTTTTTTTTTTTTTTTTTTTTTTTTTTTTTTACTGAACCACGTTTTCTACAAACAGATAGCGAAATAGAATAGCTCAAGTGGAAAGGAACACTTCCTATTTAAACTTCTGCATCCTACACTGTTGGCAGTTCTGTGTAGGTGGCAGTTACGTGATTTTATTTCGGTGATTACAAAATATAGAGTGGAATGTATGCACTGGGTAGCCGAGGCAGCTAGTTCATGGTGATTCGGTCAACCAAGTAAATGAATTTACTGAACATGGTGCAAATTACTACAGGACGCCTGTGTGTCAGAATTCTCATCCAGTGTGGCGCAACGGCGTTACGATAGAAAAATGAGATAAGAGGATTTCGTGGTCTGTTGGACGGAAGGTAGGTTGTTATACCTATGGTCTGGGTTGGATTCCCACTTCTGTCAATGATTTTAGATAGGGAGAGACAGAGTCCATTCTCTCCTGGCTACACCAAGTGAAGAAGGTGTAATGGCAGTGTGGTCTGAAAATTCACATTAAAGATGATTTTCCTTCTCTACCAAGTAGACGGTAGGTTGAACCACAATAAAGTCTGGAGTGGCGACATGTAGAAACTCTATTACCGGTAACCTTTCTTATACTAGTTATTTATTTCAAGTGACGAAACAAACGCTATGTATGGTCACAGGACACTTATTCCATCTTTTATCTGAGCTTCTGTATGTCGATAAGATTGGTTCTGAACTGGGAATGCAACTCAGACCGCCCTTAACGCGGAATTTGATCCCTTCGTGACAATACAGCTCGGCTACAATTTGTTGTTTGTTCAAAACTGCAGATTCCTCAACATCTCCACATATTACGCGTGAATAGGATCGAATCCTGGCCCGGCACTAAAGATTTAATTATGTATTATCAAGCTCTAGCATGAGAACACCTATCTGCTGGTGGATAAGAATTTTGATTTTTAATGTATTTTCATTCGTTGTCAACACTAACGATATCTGACGTTTTTAACTCCCAGTGAGACACAGAACTATTTGCGAGATGACTGTAAGTTCAAGATGTTATTCTGAGCAGCTGGTGGAGAAAAATTCGGTAGCTGACGTCTCTTCGTGTGTAGTCAACAACGATATGTGTGGGGCTCTATTCCCAGTGAGCGCTGAACTCTTCGTCATATTATTTCTAGTTCAAACATGCTCACATATCACTGCTGGCGCAACAAACCCATATTTAACGTTCGTTTTCTCTAGAATATAACAGCGATAGGTGCCGGGTAGGAGTCCTGGGAAGGAAAAAATTAATGTTTCGTCTCGTCATTTCAGTTAAAACATCTAGCTACTGTCGCGAAAATCCGATATGTCACATTTGACTGTGCTTCGATAGCAATCCGATTAGGTTCTGGGTTCGAATCCGTGTCCAACACAAAGCTTTACCTCACGGCATTTCAAGTAAGTTACTTGTGAAGAAGCAATATTTAACATCTCTCGTAGTTCGTTAACAGGGACAATAGATGATGGGTAGGAATTCGCGTCTATTAAACATGTTTGCGTTATGCAATTTAAAGTTGATATTTGCCAACTGATACTGTCTAAAATCGAGGTATATCACTCTCTGTATGCTTAATCAGGAATGACTGTTAGTTTCCGTCAGTAACGAAATCTTTGCTTAGCCTGCATGAGCTGGGTTTGAATCCACATGCGGAACAAGACGGTTCGTCGTGTCATTTGAAGTTCATACATATTCTCAACTAGCTGCTCGTGAATGGCTTAAATTTTTAATGTCATTTTGTGTTAAATAATAAGTACGGTATGTTACTTTGAAGAGGAAATCATGAATACGACGAACTTACTACGTGCATTACCAATCTGACGTAATAATGAGAGTGTTAACATTTCAGGTATGTCATTTATTGTAATAAATGTGAGCTTACAAGCCTTAAGGACAGTCTTATCTGCGATAAGGTGTTCCCTGATATTTGCAGTATCGTGGTATTACTTTACATCTTGAGTTATTGCGATACAGAGCAGTGTTTTCTAGTGGTGACATGTTGGAACCATTTTCAATAGTCAAACGACTGTACCAAGGAGCTATTAGAGGACCTGCTGGACAGCTTTTTCTGAATAGGACAATGTTCCTGTCCAATAAGTTTTAGATTAGTTACAATAAGCTTACGCTGCAAGAGAACTCGCTTGTATTTTTCAATATGTGGTCTGTTGTCGGTTTGAAGGCCTTACATTGCATCGGCAACTTAGTGCAACTCCACCGAGGGCTGTCTGGAGTAGGGTGGAGATAGCAATGTGAAAGTTGCGAGCTGTCGAAGACGATCTTCATATTCCTAATGGCGATTAGGACATCGTATACTCTTGACGACGTTTAGCACCTGCGCGGTCAGTCAACCAATTTCAGAATTCATGTTGAGTAATCCTGCTAAATTCCCATAATATTGGCTTTTTATATTGATGAGTTATATGGATAGTCGTCACGTTCATGGGCCGTCTACAACGCAAATTTAATGTTACTATCGAAGGAACTAACCTGCAATACGTTTTGTATTTCATAATCGGAACTATCTGCATTAACCGTCATCAGAGCAATGTCAGGGAACAGAATGCAGCAGTGCCTTGGTACCTACTTGGGGACCTGCTTGAGTCGTGTTCTAAAGAAAGGGTAGTTGCTGGTTCACATTATATTACACTAGCGAGAAGTACCGACTTTTCCTTTTCTCTGCAAACATCCCGAACTAAATTCAGTAACTAAATGCTAAGAATATATTTGCATTGTGCCAACTCAAAGATCAATAGATATGGATATAGATATAGATTTTTATATTTAAAGCCATTCTCGTTCTGCGTTGGAATAAACATTATTCATTATTTGATTGTTCTTGTTACGATTGTTATTGTCATTCTCTCACTCGCAAGAGTTTTCACATTCCTATTTGGTATCGATCCACATAAAGAGTGGCTATGAAAGAAGGGAATACTGAATGTTACGTCATGCAGAATACACTCATTTACTTCTGCTCCTTCTGATCAACGCTACAGGAGAAGTGAGATACATAAAGTTGACAGTGTGAGGACAGACATGCTGGCACAACTCTGCAACTACACAGTGTTACCAGATAAAATGGTGCTAAGGAATCGAAAGTGTAGTACGGACTTTGCCACAGAAGCAGACAGCTGCTAATTTCGGACCATGACCGTGGATTACACTTTGGTCAGTGCTGGTTAGAGTGTTGCAACTGTAAATGGAAGGCTTTGTTTGACAGTCTTGTGCTGATGCTGTCTGAATAAATTATGCCATTGGATAAAAAGCGGTTTAGTTTTGAGACCTAACCCACAAGGGGAGAAGGCACAGTGGTCTGCTTCAGGAATTCCAAGCAATAAAACACAAAAAGCAACCCAGGAAGGGTTCGAACAGCTACTTTCATGCAGAGACATGCATTTGGAATCTGTTCATCGTTACGGGGTCAAACAAGAGGGTAACATTACTGAAACAATGATCAGGCTACTTAGTATATAAGAGAGCATACAGATTTCAAGGAGGAAACGTATGAAGACGCAGACTTCCTCGTTATCAATACGTGCGGCATATCTTTCGTGTTAACGAAAGTAATATCCCGCATTAACTCTTCTTACGTCTCAAATGAAATGAATGCCATGAGGAATCGAATATTTGTTGACTGCGTCTCTCCTTGCTTCCATCCGTACCAACATATTTCTTCATTCTCGTGGTAATCATGACATTCTTTTTGTATGCTGCAAAAGATTGCACGTGGACAAATTCGACATCGAGGTGCAAAGCGTTTGGTATCTTACATTATATTCAATTCGAATAAGCTTCAGATGTATTTTTACTTCGTTTGTATTTTTAGATGATTATGAACGTTACGAAAAATTATCTCACACGCTTTATGTTGAATGAGAAACATTGAATGACCCGCTTTGCTTTCCCTACGTTGAAATGATGTAATGTCGGCGTCAACAGCCTTCTTCCACGCCGGAAGCTGAAACTTGTATCATTCTGGATTAATGATAATTGAATGTCTCAAATGTAGACATAGCCCACAAGGCGACGTCAGAAACCATCAGGGGAGAACGCCGCATAAAAACCAAACGTGCGCGCGCGTCTCCACTCTGAAGGACCATATCGGAGAATCACGGCAAGCATTTCGCTGAAGAGCTGCCTCGTAAGAGAACCGAGAAATGGCAGCGTCGTAGCAAGTATTTGTCAACACTCTGATAGTGCATTTACTTCCGGGTGTAGGCCGGCGTTACCTCGCTAAATTCACTTGACATTCGTTTTCCACATCGAAGACTCGTACGATAGAATCCACTGTAAGATGAGACACTTAGAAAGTATAATTAATTTATGGACTCCAAGAACGGCGTTCTTCACATTAATAACACCTGTTTGTGTGTTTTAAGGTTGCGTTTTGAGGCTCAGGCAACATCGCAGTGACTACAGTCCGTCTGTGGTCGCCAGTGTGTCGTTAGCTCGGAGGTTATTCGTCATATTGTGGCTTTTCTAACGCGGGACATTCTGAATCGGAATACTCCCCTTTCATTATTAGTTCCGGGACGTGACTATTTTCCTCGGACGAAGACCAATGCTGTGAATTGGATTCGCGGACATGCCATTCACTTCCTAGTTGGACAAACTGTAGACTCTGTACTCGATTTTTGGACATACCTCAACGACCGTCATTATGTCGTTGTCCGCCACCCAAAATACAGACAATTTTTCTCGAACTTCCTTGGGAGTGCTTTCCACGACCCGCCTCGCAGCTGGAATGCGTTAAGCCAAGAGTGAAGAAGGTTTCCAGTTTGAACCAATGAACATTTCTGAACTACTGAACAGAACACACCAATTTCGAGAAGACGTGACTCAACATATTACCGGGGGGGGGGGGGGGGGGGGGGGCGCAGAAGGCGTCTGATCAATTACACAACAAAAATAAACATAACAAAAATCAAAATCAAAATAAAATTCAGAAAAAGGAAGATTTTGTTTTGTTTGTAATGATAGCCCTAACCTTGAATTCCCATATTTCCCCTGGTATATAGGCAGCTCTTGGGGTAGGTTTAGTCAGTAGCCAACGCCTGAAGTGGACCAGATTTTTTTTTTTGTTATAGGATGAAAAGTGGCGGTGGCACTTAGTTTTTTCTTTATTGCCATTTTCCTAAGAGGCTTTAAAATAAGAGAGAAAAAAGGGGTAATCGTCAAAAAAAGTAAAAGAAAAAAAGCAAAATTAAAAAAAAAGAAGTTTCCTTGTGCGTTGCGGTGGTCGTACTGTATGACATAGCAGTTCCAATCTCGGTGGAAGCCGCTGACTACAACCTTTTATTTTCCATTTTAATTAATGGAGTTGCAAACGGCTAGTAAAAATTCTTTATACGAAATCTGAAGAATGCCTTTAAACTTCAATCTTCGTCCGATTCGACTTAGTAAATTAAATTAATATCATGGATGTCTGCTTTGCAAATGCCAAGGTGCTTCACTGTAAAATAGATCCTGAAAAGATTCAAAGCGACTGTCAATGATATAAATTTGAGTTTTGTTCGTCATATAGGTCTAACATGTCAGAAGGTTGTTTATGAAGCGCACATGTTGATTAATATAGTTCCCCTCTTCTAAATTTTTGCAATAGCATTTAACTATAGACGTTTTCTAACACCGGCGTTAGCAATTCCTTTCCGTTCTCTGAAACGTCCAAAACGAAAAATTTTTCTGGTCTAAATCTGATGACCTTAACTATCACTTCTGACCAACATTAAATACTTCATGAACCCATACATGGAGCTCCAAATGTGCAGTGTTCCTGCACTGCTACAGAGCATGCATTGCAAGGTATTCACACAGCTTATCGCATAGAGTTACCATAAGGAATGAAACAAGAACTGTAATACACTTTACACCACAGGCGCTCACCCCGGCTTCACGAAAACATCCGAACATTGACCAAAAGTTGCACAAATAATTGAGTTTGAAAGGAAAAGAAACGAGGTATGAAGCATTTATAAATTCATCGAATGTAGCGATGTGGTTTAATTTCGTCCCAGTCTATAAAATTAATTTCGGGCCATACTCAGCTCTTGCCGATTAATGTAATATAATACCCGCCTACTAATCAGGGCGTCTGTCTCCGTTGCTTTTGAGCGTGAACGGAAGTCGTAGAAATTTAATAATAAAGCGTTTTAAATCATCGAAAGCGATGAGCGGTAGCAGGCGCTTTCGATAAAGAACGGGGGAGTTCAGCGCCGCTGCTGTCGCCACGGCCGCTGCCGGTAGCCAGCAAATGGATCCCGGAGCTTTGCCGCATACGGCGTCCAGAGGACAGTCTGCAGGAAATCTGCCGCAAAATCGTTACTGGATAAAATTTTGAAATCGGTGTGTCATAAAGCGAAATAGATTGAATCTGCGCTACCATTACATTCACGTCTTCAGCATTCAGACAGAAGAGGCTATAAAAATATTTTATGCCAGCTGCTCTCGATCCACTGACATTACGAACAGAAACAACGCACGCAACCGCTAGACCACAGGCGTAATCAGCCTAGTGTTTCTCTATCATGGGACAAGTTTTCCTCCAGGAAGTTCCGCAGTCTGCAGTGTTGCCAGATTGTGCAGATAACCGGACTTAGAGAATTAGCGAGTTGGCCAGTTTTATTGTCCCATGTCGCGATCGGCGCGGACTTGGCCTCTGAAGCGGCCGGCCGCCGGTCGAGTTTTATGTCAAAGAGTGTACTGGCCGCCCATTTCCTTGACTTAAACCCCTTGGAGCACATGTGGGATGCGTTGGGCAGACGTCGACATGCACCAACGACCATTCATTGGTTGTCAACCGCACTGGTGAACGTATGGAACACCCTACTACTTGAAGTCCTTCGGTTAGCCTTGTGCCAGACTGAAGCACGGGGCAGAGGTGAACACACACCCTACGAAGAACCATGCCCCGCCTTTTGTAATGCCAGGAGCATCATCAATCGCGGTGACTTCATTCCAGTTATTATCTTTGAATAAAAGTATCATTTCTGTTCATCTCATTACGCACTTCTTTCAGTTACCTTTAGTGCAATACTGTACTCTACGTAAGGTCAAAGTTGGAAGTGACTCATCATGCAAAAGTTACTTTCATCCTTAAGTTTTGCACCATTGTAATATGCCACATATGGAAGACTTCGTTATTCAACTAATCGTCTGAGCCACTCTCCATGAAATATATTGAAAAGCTCCAACAAATTGGTTGTGAAGGAGCTTTGACGCCACATAAAATTTTAAACAGTCCTATTATCGCCGAATACTGAGGGTAAAATCGCTTTGATAACAAAGGCTTCCCGCTTGTCAGCATGTACACGGTGAACCCAAATTTCATCGGTAAAATTTCGGGCGTTTTTCAGGGTGTTTTTTGAGTATTTTCGTACAGAATATCCGTGGATTGTTACAGAGTAATAAAGTAATTACGGTTTATCTGTTTCTCTAGTTACCATTGTTTCTGTGAAAGTATCTCTAAAAAGTGAAAAAGGCTGTAATATACAATCAACAAAACGTACAACACAAAACACAAAGTTGGCGTCTACACAAAGATGCAAAAGAACTATGATGCGGTTCTCATCGCAGTGTTGCTCTTCCACAGTCTTCAGTGATCCCATACACGAGGTATACATCGGCAAAATCTTCATCAGTAAAACTATCCTTACTGTTGTGTATCACCGATAACGTACAACCTGGAAAAACAAATCCGTGATAGAACCGAGGAGGATTGTCTGGCAAGCTTGAGGGCGAGGAGTAAAGTGGACCAAAATACTCAGAAAATATCACTGAAAAATCTCCGAAATTTTGTACGTAGATATCGCATTCACTCTTTATAACAATGGTGGGACAACGACTGTCTTGTGCACTTTGATACATCCTTCCTATTACGCACTGTAGACAGAAGTAGGCAATGGTGGAAGGGGAGTGATTGGGATGTAAAAGTAAAAAATGTAGTATCAAGCGAAAAATTCAGTTGAAGAAATTTTCCAGAATACAGAGAGATAATTGTCTAGTACTTTCTTGGAAGAGGCTCGATTTCTTGTCGATAGAAAGACTTAAAGTAGGAAATAATTCAATACGTCTGGCTTTCAGAACTGTGCGTGTATCTCTCCTACAGGGCGAGGGGAAGAAGAATAGGCTAGGGAAAGTTATAAGTGGTGGAGCAGGCGACAACTCACTCATACCCTATGTTGATTGCAACTCAACCGACCCTACACATTAACGAGATAAAATTGTGGATTATTTTAAGTAATTGTATGAGATTGTTTGGGTGGACGGTTAGTGGTGGTGGAAGAGAATCCTAAAGCCTATGCAGTCTCCAGTTACGATAGTATTCCGTGTCGTCATTGGCCTGTCAGATGAAAGCTGTAGTAGCTGCAGGAATAGGGTCAGCAGTCTCCATTCCCGTGCGTGCCTGCGGTTCCCTGGCGTGAAAATCGCACCCGTTGCGTCCGCAGGGGGTTGTTAATTCCAATCAGCTGAGGGGGCGTTGTCCCGAAATACCTGCAGCTAAGCACGCGAGCCCCTGCCTGCCACATGCAACCTATTCGCGCCAAGTCCCGCAGACAAAGAAATAAGACTCGTATCCTATAAAATTAGCTGATTGAGGTTTCTTAAGATCAGCACTAGAATGCTTGATAAAAATAATACCCTCACTCCAATGTATGTTTAGTCATAGTTACTGTAAACGTTGTACTAATGAATATTGTAAGCGCTTTCCTACAGAATTTTGTAAATCCATTCATAATTTTGTGAAAATTGTCAACAGATATAACTTTTACAGTTTAAGTCGAGAATCGACATATTTAAAAAGTTGGCATGTTTATCTGTGCTTTGTTTTTTATCTTTGCGATCAGCTATATACTAGAAAAAGAACTTATAACCCTTAATTGAGGTCGTGTAGTAAACAAGGCTAAAAAAGTGTTTTGGTTAGTCAATACAAAATAAAAAATGTTGCAGAAGAATCTTATTGGAATGATTTGTGGGCTACTTAAGTCAAGTACTCATCACCCATAAACATCGTATCTACTGTCGATGTTACCGAAGGCAATTGCTTAATTAAACGTTTCTCTCTTAGCTGAGCACAATTTAGGAACAACGGATCATGCAGTAGTATTTTGGAACATACACTACTTGCATGCTTGTATCACTTCGAAGAAAACGATTTATTTGACAAATAGCCAACGCGGATTAAAAAAAATGTCTTTATGAAACACAACTAGCTCTTTATTCTCACGAAGTAATGAGTAATATCGACAGAGGACGTCAAATGACTCCATATTTTAAGATTCCCAGACAGCTTTCGACACCTTCCGTCACAAGCAACTTCTAATTAAAGCACCAGCCTGTGGGGTACCTTTTCAGTTGTGTGACTGGATTCGTAATTTCCTGTCAGAATGGTCACAGTTCGTAATAACTGGCGGAGAAGTAATATTTAGCGTTCCCCAAGGAAGTGTTATAGGCCCTTTGTTCTTTTGATCTACACAAACGATTTAGGAGACAATCTGTGCAGCCCTCTGAGGTTGTCTGCAGATGTTGCTATCATTTACCGTCTTGTAAGGTCGTCAGATGATCAAAACGAATTGAAAAATAATTTAGACAAGACATTTGTATGGTGTTAAAAATGACAATTGACTCTAAATAGTGACAAGTTTGAAGTTATCCACAGCAGTACTGAAAGGAATCACTTAACTTCAGTTACGCGATAAATCACACAAATCTAACGGCTGTAAATTCTACTAAATACTTAGGGATTACAATTACGAATAACTTAAATGGGAAAGGTCACATAAATAATGTTATGGAGAAGCTAGTCAAAGACTACGATTTACTGGCAGAACACTTAGAAAATGTAACAGGTCTACTAAAGAGACTGCCTACACTACGCTTGTCCGCCCTCTTCTGGATTATTGCTGTACGATGTGGGATCCGCATCATATAGGATTGAAGAAAGACCGCAAAAGTTCAAAGAAGGGCAGCAGTTTTGTATTATCGCGAAATAAGGGAGAGAGTGCCACGGGAATGATACATGAATGTCAGTCATAAAAACAAAGGCATTTTTCACTGCGGCAGAAGCTTCTCCTGAAATTTCTATCACCAACTTTCTCCGCACGGCGTGAAAATATTGTGTTAATGCCCACCTACATAGGGGGAAATGAACATCATGATGAAATAAGAGAAGTCAAAGCTCGCACGGGAAGATTAAAGTGTTCATTTCTACCGCTTGCTGTACGGGAGAGTGGCGGTAGAGACATAGCTTGAAGGTGGTTCGATGAACCCTCTGCTAGGCACTTAACTATGTATTGATCCCGGTCAGCTGGTACGTTGCAGCACTATTCCGTGCATGCGTACACTTATAAACAAGATTCATTATTTCGTTTCATGTCTGCTGCGAACGCATAACTTTCTCTGCTCAATCTGACCATTAATTATGTCATTTAACTATAAAACTGCATTTGTCATTAGCGAAGTTGATAACCTAGGAACTGTAGGGTATTCTGAGAGCAGTGACAATAATCGCCTACTCTTTCGGTACGTGAATTACCAGTTGGTGTTGGTAGACTCTTATTGCCGAAATAAGAAACTGTAAGACTGGTTGCAAAAGGCGCAGTACATCATATTGTATAAAGGACTGGCATAATTTAAAAAGCTATTACAAAATGGACCTCGAAGTTCGTATGTTGTTGCTCGGGTAGCTGACGACTTATATCAGGCCGTGCTAGTTCTATGTAATGAGTGGATGCACAATGAACGGTGTTGTTGTTGTTGTTGTTGATAATGATAATGATAATGATGGTGTTATTGTTGTTGTTGTTGTTGGTGGTGGTCGTGGTTATGGTGGTGGTGGTGGTAACGACGAGCCAAGGGAAAGTGTGAAACCCGCTGCCGGTACATAGGCTACTCCTCACTAATAGCAGCAAAGGAGTCGCCAGGCTTAATGTTCTCATCCGTTGAAATGATCACCAGCAACAGTCTCCTAAGACCTTACTCCATGGAGCACTGTGCATGTTTGTCACGGAAGCAAACACATTTTCATAATGCCAAGGCTCTCACTTGCATATGAAACGGAATAATACTACTGATACATTTGTAAATTTACATAAATGTAATTCATTATGAAACCTGAAATTTGGTATAACGGTTTGTATGTATTAGGACAGGTGTACTAACAACATTTAATGAAATTATTCCAACGATTAATAATGACAAAGCCCATAAAATTTTGATTTAAAGTAAATATCTTTAAGCTCTGGTCAAAATCCACCGGAAACTTTAACGCAGAAACTGAATTCTTAACTAAGAAAGACAAAAGAAAAATATAGTCGGCTGAAACGAAAATTTTAAAGGAAGTTAAAGGCTGTACCTTCACAGATCAAATACAAAACGGAGTAATAAGATAAGAAATTAATATATATGAAAAAGAAATAGAGCAAGTATGCATAAAATGGGAACAAGATACCAACGGAGTAGTGGCAGACAGATTAGTTACAGAAGTAATTAACTATAAACCAATAGGAAATGGATCTGAACGGCCGAGGAACACGTGGCTTCAGTGGAGACATAACAGGCTGTAAGAGTACCTCGTGAAACGCAGAAGAAGATGATGTAGACTGAAATTTTACTGATAATTTACAATTTACGAGCATATATATTAAGCATGCTTAGCTGCTTGTTGCTAAGGAACTGATTTATTTAGGAGCTAGGAGAATTTGTTGGCGACGGCCTTGCCGCAGTGGATGCACCGGTTCCCGTCAGATCACCGAAGTTAAGCGCTGTTGGGTGTGGCCGGCACTTGGATGGGTGACCGTCCGGGCCGCAGTGTGCTGTTGCCATTTTTCTGGGTGCACTCAGCCTCGTAATGCTAATTGAGGAGCTACTGCTCACAGAAAACCATCATAACGACCGGGAGAGCGGTGTACTGACCACACGCCCCTCCTATCCGCATCCTCATCTGAGGATGACACGGCGGTCGGATGGTCCCGATGGGCCACTTGTGGCCTGAAGACGGAGTGCTAGGAGAATTTGTTAGTAATAGTCGAGGTAAGGTTGTTCCCAAATGAATAACTCACAGAAATAGCCATTAAATCTACATGATTGCACTTTAACGTGTTACTAAAAGTAATCGCAGGTAGCGTGTTTCAGGCGCTCGGTGCAAACTCTTTACAGGATACAAAAGCTAAACAGCGCAAGTGAGAGCCAAACGCTCCATCGACCAGAAAACCTCGTCAGGGAGTGTATCAGTGCAGGCAGTTACAAGAGCGGGCGATTTGTCTGAGGGGTGAGCCTCTGCCGGCGCCACTGTCCCCCTGGTAATTTGTCACCGCCGCGCCGCCTTTGACGAGCAACTGGGTCACAGAACGGCCGACCTCCTGCTAGCGCGTCCACGGAACACGTAACACGCTCCTCTGGCGTTCTGCACTGCGCTAGCCACATTAATCTTTCTGGTGGCTCATTAACAACTTTTCGGAGACCGTAAGCCACCAGCACTACTTTCTCGCTGGTATCGAACAGATTTATAAATTTCATACACATTAATAAGCAAATGAACAAAGCAAAGTTTCTGTGTTGGAGAGAGATCGCGCTTGTCTAAGGCGACCAGATGCAGACGTCCAAGAAAGAGGACAAACAGCTTCAAAAAGGAGGACAAAGTTAGAAAAAAGACGACGGCAGGCAAATGTGCGTTCAAATTTAATAAATGAATTAACTAATAGATACAACATACATGCCTTAACTTTTATTGGTACTTCTCTGAATATCAAATTTTCTGTAGAAGTGTGGGCTTACTTAGCAGATAATCGTAAAAAGATACATAGGAAAATTCTTTTAAATTATACTGGACCATCGAAATACCTTTAACCAGACTCAGGATTCAACCTAGTCCTGTCATCAGTCCACTGTGTTGTAATGAGCGAAAATACTCGTTCTGCACTTGTATTGTGCCCTGATATACAGAAAAAGTATCTGACAAGTTTTAACAATTTTGAATGACATTCAACCAGGGTGCGATTTGCAGGGGGGATGGGGGGGATTTCCCCCCCTCTGCATCAGACCATCCCCTCCTCTGGATTTAGTTTATGCATCCAAACCTGGGATGTTTATTTCCCACGCACTGGAGTAAGACTTTACATATAATTTAAATTTGTGGAGCCGAACACTGAAAGTTTTTAATACGTTCATACTATTAATATGTTTGCTTATTAATTTTGAAAAAGTGTTATAAAGTAGTTAAGCGCTTCAAAACATTTAGAACTAAATCATCATTCTCATGTTGTCATTGTTGCTTTCGTCTAAGGTGCGTCATCCGTGTACTTGCGAGCTTGCGAGGGAAGTAGTGTGGCAGTCATACCGCTGCAGTCGTACCGCAGAGTTGGGTGAGCTGGGGGCTGAAAGTCCCACCCACAGGGTGGTGACCGGCCCGGTACCTGTGCGAACATTTACCGTTAGGCCACCTTTTGGCAACGGTATGGAGCGGACTAACGCGCCTGGGACGAAAGCACACATTACTAAATAACGCACCATCGTCTGCTTCTAGTTCCTAGGATACTATTTCGTGGACCTTCTTTAAATACTCTTCTCTTCCATCATCGTTTCCTTTTCCTTTGGTTTTCATTTCCGTTGTTAGCTGCATGTGCAAGTACCAAGTAGGCCGCCGCTGCGATACTTTATCATCCTTTATACTGCAACACCGACACACGTGTGGCACAAATTTTGTTGCTTTGGTATAAATTAACCTGCCGAATGCAACATACGCCACCAGATGTTGCCTGTTGTAGCATGCTACAAGACGACGCACGCCACATTTATGTAGCATGCCACAATGTTGCAAGACGTCGCCCCAGCGAAAACGAGGCTTTAGAGTTAGTTCTGTATTTTATGGTGGATGTGATGTGTTGCGTACGAAACTAAAACCTGCAATCAGATCCAAACGTCGTAGAAAACTGTGAAGAGGTGTCATCCTGCAGCAAGATAACGCTCACCCACATTCTGCCAAACGGACAGCCGACGCAATAAAGGAGTTGAGATTCGAGGTGCTGGAACATCCACCATACAGTACAGACCTGGCTCCAAGTGATTTTCACCTGTTTGGATCCTTATCGGAAGCACTACAGGGAAGAAAATTTGAAAGTGATGAAGATGTCATTGCTGCGGTGCAAAACTAGTTACAGATGCAACCGAAAAACGTATTTTCTGATGAAATAAAAAAAAAACCTCGTAAAACGTCGGGAAAACTGCATTGAACTCCAGGGAGTTTACGTAGAAAAATAACGCATGTTTCAGTTTTCTATTATCAGAATAAGTACAGCTTTTCACAAATGTGCCTTTACTTTTTGAATTCCCGTCGTATACCTGTATGTAGATGATTTTGTAAATAAGCTTTACCTATAATGTACTTTTAAAGATATAACAAAGGATGGCTTTTCTGATAGTGCATACGCGTGAATAGTGAGTTTCGGCATTGACATCTATTTATAAATAACTGTTTAACCATGGGTAACGCCACGGTCCAAGCTAGTAACATATGTAATTATACTAACCCCCTAAGACATCCCCCCCACTGGTAAAAGCACAAATCGCACAATGCATTCAACAGACTTACTTTCACAAAATACTTGGCCCTTTTTTAGCTGCAAGATAACCCACTAAATTCGGTATCATTACTATTCTGTTTCAGAAGCTGCCTAAAATTACAGAACTGGTCAAAACATTGTGTTCATCTTGTAAATACAAAGGCTTTCCTCAACATCTTTTTTAAGAGACATCCATTTGAAAAGGAAAAGTTGTCAAACATACAGAGCTATCGTTTTAAATGTTCATGGCACGATTGATACTCTAACATATGCTTCTTCTATAAAAAGTTTACCTCCTTTAGCAAAGCCTTCTTCTATTGCAATTTCCAGCTTCTGTTTAACCTTTCAGCAAATGAATTTTTCATTTAATCGGTTCTCAAGCACCTTACGTACAGAATCTAAAATTTCAATCACATCAAACACAGAATTTTCCTCCTTTTCTATTTGCAGAATATTTGAACTGAGCGTAGACATCACAAAATGCATATGCCATAAGTAGGCTTCACTTAATCTATTCTCAAAAAACTGAAACAAAATCTTTGTGGCTTGGTTTCAGACAGAAAGTAAGATTTCAGAGCAGGAGACATTTCCAGTACGCTTTCAATGGCTAGGAAAGGAGGGAACCACTTAGTTTTCACATGCGGTTCCTTTCTAACAGTGTAAACAGAAAAGTAATTACGAACTGTCGCAATGCCAGATATTTTATAAAACTCACTCGGTTACAATAAACAGCAAATCATATTCACACAAGAGTACTGAGTACACGACATGAAACCTATAACGCCAAGCCAAGACAAAATGAATTCGGAACTGAAAAATACGGAACAAAATTTTTAAATAATAGATATTTGCACTCACTTATGCGTTGATCCATGGTCAGTAGTGAAAAATCGATAAAATCGACGATCCTGCTGCCATCTATAGATAAGGTATTTAAGACAAGAGCAATAGAATGGGAATAATTGCATATATATTTTTATTACAGTCAACTTCCCGAAAAAGGAGAACAATGTAAAAATCCGCCCGGACGCCGGACAAAGAAAAAATACGGAGAACATGTCCGGATTTATCCGGACGTCTGGTCACCCTACTTGGCGAATGGGATAGTTCGGAGTACCACATGACTGGGACGAAGTCCGACCTTATAAAGGCCGTCAGTGTGGCAGTCGAGCAGGGAACACACGGCATCCGCTCATTTCATCGCAGCCGATTGAGGGGGTCTGTCGCCGCGGCCAAAGTCACCTGCTGACGGCGGCAACATCCTGAGCCACGTGATCGTTTCGTTTTCTGTTCTTATTGTGGACTTCAGTCCGACGAGCAGTTTGATGCACCTCTCGACACTAGTCTATCCCGCACACGACTCTTCATGTCCGCACAACTATTGAATCTAAATCCAACTGAACCTGCATGGTTTAGTCAAGCCTTGGTCTCCCTCTACAATTTAAACCGCACCCTCTGCATTTTATTCCATTACGAAACTGGCGATTCCTTGATGTCTCAGTACTACTTAACGATCTCTTCTTTTAGTCAAACTGTGCCACAGTGCCGGCCGGAGTGGCCGAGGGATTCTAGGCGCTACAGTCTGGATCCGCGCGACCGCTACGGTCGCAGGTTAGAATCTTGCCTCGGGCATGGATATGTGTGATGTCCTTAGGTTAGTTAGGTTTAAGTAGTTCTAAGTTCTAGGGGACTGATGACCTCAGCAGTTAAGTCCCATAGTGCTCAGAGCCATT
Source organism: Schistocerca serialis cubense (assembly GCF_023864345.2). Lineage (NCBI taxonomy): Eukaryota > Metazoa > Arthropoda > Insecta > Orthoptera > Acrididae > Schistocerca > Schistocerca serialis. The sequence continues at coordinate 789,034,222 of NC_064639.1, read as the reverse complement.
TGAACCATTTTGTGCCACAGTTTTCTATTTTGTCAGTTCGATTCAGTAGCTCCAAATTAGTTATTCGATCTGGCCACTTAATTTTCAACATTCTTCTGTAGCACCACCAAAAGCTTGTATCCACTTGATGTCTGTAACCTTCGTAGTTCAAGGAGTGTATTCCAGTCAATAGTGTCAAAAGCTTTCTCTAAATCTACAAATTTGCCTTTTATTGAAACTACGATGGGCGTTCAATAAGTAATGCAACACTTTTTTTCTGAATGCAGGTTGGTTTTATCCAGGATTTCAATAGTTCTTATTAGGCCCTACTCTTCTGACCACAAAACCCTATTTTTCAACATAATCTCCGTTCAATGCGACGGCCTTACGCCACCTTACTGGGACGGCTTGTACGCCCGCATGGTACCACTTTACTGGTCGACGTCGGGACCAACGTTCTGTTTCACCAATAAGCTCCCCGTCATCCACGTACTGCTCCCTGCACAGTGCATCCTTCACTGGGCCGAACAGGTGGAAGTCGGAAGGTGCGAGACGGGCTGTAGGGCAGATGAGTAAGAACAGTCCTATGAAGTTCTGTGAGCTGCTCTCCGGTGCGCAGATTTGTGTGAGGCCTTGCGTTGTCATGGAGAAGGCGAAGTTCGTTTGCATTTTGTGGCAAAATACACGCAGAAGACGTCACAGCAGTGCGCGGCCGGCCGGCTCGCGGAAGATCGGGCAGGCTTGCGCGACCTTGTTGCGGTGATGACAGACGCTTCGCCCAACGGCTCACCGTGCTTTTGTTGACTTCCAGTTCTTCGTAGACATGCGGCAAGTTACTATGAATATCTGCGATGTTCTGGTTTTTCTCCAAAAGAAAGATAATGACAGCTCTCTGCTTGGAATACACCTCCATTACAGACGTCATTTTGAAGGCTACGTACAGCGCCAGAGCGCCACCACGTATCGCAATTTCATGAAATTGTGGGGGCTCAGGAGTATTCCACGATGTACCATAGCAAATTCCACATTTTTGCAGCCCAAACTGGCCGAGAAGTAAGTGTTGTGTTACTTATTGAACGCCCCTCGTATAAAATATGCCAACGCCCTTGCCCCGGTGGTAACACCGGTTCCCGTCAGATCACCGAAGTAAAGCGCTGTCGGGTGGGGCTAGCACTTGGATGGGTGACCATCCGGTCTGCCGAGCGCTGTTGGCAAGCGGGGTGCATTCAGCCCTTGTGAGGCAAACTGAGGAGCCACTTGATTGAGAAGTAGCGACTCCGGCCTCGGAAACTGACATACAGCCGGGAGAGCGGTGTGCTGACCACATGCCCCTCCATATCCGCATCCAGTGACGCCTATGACTGAGGATGACACGGCGACCGTTGCGCCTTCATGGCCTGTTTGGGAGAAAGTTAGTTATATATCTCACATGTTCGTAGAACCGTTACACCTAAGTATTTGTGTGTTACGGCTACTTATTTGCGTCAGTTGACTAATTCCAGCTGTGACTCACTGATATAGTGGTTATAAGATACAACTTTCTTCTGCTTTGTGATGTGTGGAGTATCATAGTATGGTTGTCCTCATTCGTAGTGGTCCCTCTATCTGTGAGGAGACTGTGTAGGAACGCGCGGGCAACAAAGGTGTCTGGAACGTGATTAACCTGAGTCCCCGGGCCAGCGGTGTGTGCGGCGGCGCCTGCCGCAGCCTTTGGCGCGTCCACGTGCCGCCGACCGAGCCGCGTCGCCTCGGCGCACGACTCACGCATTTGGCACAGCGCCCTCGCGGTCACTGCCGACCGTTCAGGCAGAACGTCTAAAACTGCCCGCCGCCCTTGCCATGATGTCACGCTTAAATCGGGACTGCCCGCTCACTCCCCCACTTACTGTGTATTAGTTCGGAAAACAAAAATACCACCACCTTCCTCTTCCAGAGATCCTTCGGGGACTACGGTGACGGGTCGCAGTCTGCGCAGGGTGATACTTGGACCACATGTATTTCACCCGTTTTCTTTCTTCGAAGCTATGGTGCTAGCTGGTCGGCTGTAACACCCTTTTTCTTCTACTTGCCCCAGTGACATTCTGCTACCGGACTGGCAGTGCACATGATAGTTCGGTCTTGTCCATCGCCACTCGGCAAAATCCAATGAAGCCTCAAACAAACTTCCTTACATAATGAGTCATCGTATGATCTTCTTGCTCGTCTACATCTGCAGACTATATGTTTGGCCAGGTCAGAAGAACTATGGGAACATACCATTTTAGTAGTAGTTAGATTATATGAGCAAATAAGAACCAGTGCATAGCCCACAACTAGACGTGTAAACCTACCCTAGGCTACCGTAGACTATCATTAAGTAAGCGTAAACTGCAGTACTTTTCCCCCAGCTTTGGTCAGTGAAGGTTCTACCCGTATTATCTGTACGGTGGCTGTATTGCACAGCTATCTGGCGTTACCTCGTAACGATCGCTTTCTTTACGTTTGCGATCAGTGTCCTACTACATTCCCTATGAAACCAGAAACGCTCAACTATCTAGAAACTGAGTGAGGCTATATGAAGGCCGGGTCACCTATGGAGCATTTTTGTTCTGCATAGTTAAACAATATTTATAGCAAAACTGAAATTGTCAATGTTTACTTCAGCTTTTATTCGAAAATTCTTGGTTATTGACTCGAAACAGTGGGACGTTGTAGTAAAAATAAAGAAAACTATAGAGATTTACCGTATAGTGCTAAGCGACGCAAGAAAAAGGTAAAATAAAAGACCTGCAAAGCAAAAATGTATCACACATCATTTCAATACTTCGTCGAAAAATGTTTGTGTTATTCACAAACAACTTTCGCATTATGAATAACGGCAGGAAACTGTTTTCTTTGATCATGATGAAGAACGGTCTCTTTAGCACAAAATAAAAAGAATAATTGTACATATTTTTATGTTTGTGCATGTAAATTGTACTTGCGTCAAAAGTAACTACTTTGGTTACAGGTAAGCAAAAATTAATTTTAATTACTTATAAAACGCAATGTATATTCTGTAAGGATATAAAATATATAACTGACTAACACCGATTGATGTGCTGCTCTAATTACATGCAACACAAACACGAAACAAACAAAAAATCAAAGAGAAGTCGTCGGTTCCCAGTTACCCTCTTACACATTCATTTATGTTTCTTTCCCTACCAATTCTGCCAATACTACCGGTAATCCTACGATTTACTATGTCATTTATGTACTGCACCAAACTACCGAACCGTAGTTTTGGTAGAGCGCCACTCTACTCACAACAGTGTGGAAGCATCGTCCAGTCGTAAGGTACTACTGCACTCCTATTTCGGTGACACCAAAGTGCAGATTGTCCACCCCCGCTCCCGCCACACGTTGGCACCCGTTCTTTTTGAAATGTGTATGTTGTGCCTTATGTATAACAATTCAGTATAGTTCCAAGGGAGATCAGTGTTTGACGTCCCGTCCACGACTGCGTCAGTTGAGACAGAGCAAACGCTAGAGTTGCGGAAGGAAATCGGCCACGACGTATGCAAATGAATCACCCAAGCAACTGCTTTAAAGAGTTTAGAGAACATACGGAAACCCTAAACCTCAATGGTAGGACGGGGATTTGCACCGCAGTCCCCCCCGAATGCGAGTCCAGTGTGCAAATCACTGCGTCACCTCGCTAGATGGTGTAGTTTCTTTTTGTATTTTTTCTAATGATGACAGAAGTGAAATCATCAACTCTGTTGGTGGCACGGAGGTTACGCCCAACGAACAGCACCAACAGGGCATCCAGAGGATGGACCATCATCAACAGTGTCTCCCACTGTCACGCTATGAGACACTCGGATTTAACTGAGAGCATCGTATGGCTGTACACCATCGCATCTCCTCTTCTTGTGAGGTCAATTCAGAAGACGAAAATTTCTTTTACCTTCAGGATTAGAACAGACTGTCTGCGCGTCGGTCACCATTGCCAAAGGATGTATGAGCGAAATCAGCAACGCGTGCGAGTGTTTTCAGATATTACAGGAACGAATACCGCATCTAAACAATCAGTTGCAACGAATTTACCTATTCATAAATAAATAAACTCAACCCTATGGTCTGTTATCGAGTTACCTGATGTCTGACTGTTGAGTCTCGTGCCTGACACTAAAAAGCAGTGAAAATGCGTCTTGATGAATAGTGGCCAATTCACACTTCCTGTTTACTACTCTCTACCAAGTATGAAATATTCTGCTCTTTCTCTCAAGGAATTCTTAACGGCGACCCGCATCAGAATCAATGTGCAATATGAACTATTTTCATTCCAAGGCGTTCTCACTCTATGCTTATCAAAATTCAGGTGAAATAAATCTGCACGACTATAGCCATCAACTGATTTCAGAATATCCTGTGAGGAAACGGGATTCACAACTCTGTCTGTTTTGTGGGGTTTCTCTAAATTACTTTAGGGGGAGAGCAGAACAATTTAATCCTCATGTTTGTCAGTCCAAACTAACGCTCCGTGTCTAATTATCTTGCTTATGACGGAAGTTGACCTCGATTCCCTCTCTTTTTATGCAAACACTGGGAATTCGGTTTCCACGTAATCGATGTTGCATTTTTTTTTTTTTTTTTTTTTTTTTTTTTTTTTTTTTTTTTGAACTAGAGATAGTTAAAATGATAACCGTCCTTCTACTTGATAAATATCACAGTATTCTGATATAAATAAACTCTAAGACATTGCTGCACATAGATTTGAACGTTATATTGGAGTGATATGATCCGCAATTCTTTTGACTTAAGTGCAGGCGAGGTCTGACTGGAGTTTTGGTGATATTCCCTGATTTCACTGTTCACTAAACGCCGAAACCTGTATTAATTATGCAAAACGTCGTTCTTTGTCACTAATGTGAAATATGTGCTCACCCGTATTGCTCTCTGTGTGTGTGTGTGAGAAAGCGAGACGAGACAGAGAGAGAGAGAGAGAGAGAGAGAGAGAGGGAGGGAGAGAGAGAGAATTTTCTCATTTTCGGAGTACTGAAGGAGCAATCGGTTTTACTTGCTGCAAGACATTCAACAGCCTAACGCATAAGATATTTCTTTATTGAAGACAACCGGTTTCGGTACACTTTACTGACATCTTCAGGTCTTAAAAATCTTTTTGCCGTCAAACGTGATCATTTTACGTTGAACGTCACGCCATGACAACTTGGTGTGAGGTTCAACGTAAAATGGACAGATTTCATAACAAAAAGATTTTTTAAGACCTGAAGATGACAGCAAAGTCTGTCGAAACCGGCTATCTTAACGTTTATTTTTAGCAAGAGAGGGAGTGTATTTGTGGCTGGGGGGGGGGGGGAGGCAGGAGGAGGGAAAACAACTGTGGAGGGGGACTTATCGTAAGCCTGTTCAAGTGCATGCATGTTGCAGTACTTAAGAAGAGATGAAGAGGCTTGCACAGTATAAACAGTCTTTGGACCCACCAACGCAGCAACTACGTCTCACATCAAACACGCAGTTAACGTGCACAGTGAATTATTTCCACTTTGTGTGTACAGGAAACAGAGTAAGGACATATTTACAGCCCACAGCCACACAGAGGCAGGACTAACTCTCGACCTCTGCTTTATGAGGCAGTGAGGCTCCGCCGAGACCACGGAGGGCAGCGCACCAGCTGGTTCTGTGGGAGGTTTGTGGCGTCGTGCTGCCAGCAAAAGGCCACGGGAACACCAAATGCCAGGCCTCGCGGCATTTTGAGTGTTTGGTGCATTTATCGTGGTCCGCAGCGCGCAATCGACAGCTGAACACGCAACAGACATACAGGTACTGAAAGAGGACTCATGTCTTCGATGTAAGTCGCTTCCCACGAAAGCTTTGTGGGCACTCTGTCCAGATCAAATATTGGCTCTCAGTCTGAAATCATAACAGTTAGTTGTCAATTAAAGTTGAATGATGCATCCACTAACTGTGTTTTCCGCCCTAATAAAACCTTCGATCTTTTTCGTCCCTGTTTGTGTCGTTCTGCTTAGGACTGAAAGGTCTTTCTACGATTAACACATTCGACTCAGCGAGGACGATTGTACTAGAGTTGCGACGACTGTCTTATTTTGTATTGTAGAGGAAGAAAACATCTGTGAATCTGTTGCAGGTATCCTCTATGCATTTTACGCGAAAGAAACCAGGCTAACCAGTACAGCCGGAGCTTTTAAGCAAGCTTTCCTAAACGTAACTGTCAAGAGTGCCACCCTGTTCTCTTCTTGATTTCTATTCTGCTGTTATGTTACTCCTTATTGTCAGACATAGAAAATATTTCGCAAGTACAGTCAATCGAATTAGATTCGCTGAAATGAGAGGAATGGTTTACATGAATGGAATCAATGAAGATGCACTGAAAAGAAATTATATCCGCAAAAGACGATCACATATCCTGTACCGACATTGTGATAAATGTCACGATTAATGAAAATCGTTTGCCCTACCTGGACTCGAATCCGGATTTCCTGTTTTTCGCAAACAGTTGAGTCCCAATTGGCACAAATTTTCATCAGTCACGACATATTCATAGCATCGCCGTTCCGGCATCTCTGATTGGCTTTCGCTGGTGCCATTTCATGTCACTGCATCTTCATCGGTTTCATTCCCATCATCTATTCACTTTTATTTCAGTTCATCTAAGCCAGTGGTTCCCAACTTTTCTTAGACCACTACCCATGAGTGCAATCAGATATTACTTAGCACCCTCCCCCCCCCCCCCCGGTCTCCCCCTACACCTCTATCCCTCAATCGCTTCGCGCGCCATCATCAAATTTAATGCCAACCTGAACTACATAATGAAAAAGAATATTCTTTGAAAACCTTTGTTTCTAAATTGATGAAAGATAAATGATATTGCGATGTGTGTGTGTGTGTGTGTGTGTGTGTGTGTGTGTGTGTGTTAGTGAGTTAGTGTGTGTGCGCGCGCGCTATAATGAATGATGGAGCAATTCCCGGTGAACAGTGAGTGCTACCTACAACGGAGTCACTATTCACAGTGAAGGTAGACACTTGTTACAAAACGTGCTTTTCCTGTACTACTCCTCTCCCTACCTCATTTGCTTCAGCCACACCATCCATTCCCATTTAAAGTCCATCTAGCTAAATTGTGTGCATTATAGTTACTGTTTGTAAATCGCTTGAGTGTTGGACTCGTTACTTCTGAGGTGGTGGACATTGCAAGACTTCGGGTTGTTAACGCTTTGTGTCTGACCACTCGAATAACAACGATAGTAATAATAGTTCTGTGTACAGCAATATCGTGTTGTGCTGTAAGTTAAATCGTATGTCTATTTCAAAGTAAGGAATGAAGCATTTTCTGGTCTATTACAGGAACTATCTACAACTTGCAGAAGACATTTTCATGAGATTTCTTTTTTTTTTTCATTTCTTACGTATTTCTTTCTTTTACTTTCACAGATGTACAGTTCAAAGTGTAAAGTATGTGTGGAATCGGTGGTCTGTGTGAGGCGCCTGTGGCCTACACCGCGTGATGTCATGCGTTAATGCTAGTAATAGCAGAAAAAGTAATTATTGATAACTTACATAACCAGTATTAAAGTCTTACAAAATTATGATAATAGTAATGATGTCTTAAAGGTAATTTAGTTTCATGACTGAAACACAACGACACCCTTTTGGTTTCTTTCCCTTATAAATTCTCATTTTACCCCCGGGGGTAATTACCGCCAGGTTGGGAACCACTGATCTAAGCACATCCCCAATGACTAGGTCTCCACCGACTCTCACATACCCGCTGGGAACACTTCAGGTAATGACAATGAATACTTGATTCATGTCTGGAGGAACGTTCAGAGACACCTAATGCGTAAATCGGAAAAGCAAAGTTTTCATTAGTCTAGTCATGTCATGCCCCCCCCCCCCCCCCCCCCCCCCCTCCGTCGTCAGGCCACAAGTGGCCCATCGGGGCCATGTCATCCTCAGCTGAGGATGCGGATAGGAGCGGCGCGTGGTCAGCACACCGCTCTCCCAGTCGTTATGATGGTTTTCTGTGACCGGAGCCGCTACTATTCGGTCGAGTAGCTCCTCAATTGGTATCACGAGGCTGCGTGCACCCCGAAAAATGGCAACAGCACATGGCGGCCCAGATCGTCACCCATCCAAGTGCCGGCCACACCAGACAGCGCTTAACTTCGGTGATCTGACGGGAACCGGTGTATCCACTACGGCAAGGCTGTTGCCCATGTCATGTTCCTTAAAATCAAATTTATTCAAGTCTTTTCTTTTGGGAACACGCGACAAGTTATCAGTAATTCGTCTCATTAATGTACTGCAGCCATCTGATGATGAACGTTTCGATCGGACTAGTAATAACAAGCAGCAATAAATACAATACATACTCTTATGTCATCAGTTCAGAGGTTGGTATTTTTTCACAAGTTATCTACTTGTCTTTCTTTCTTTCACATTGTTGGTATTTCACTTTCACTCTCACTCTCTCTCTCTCTCTCTCTCTCTCTCTCTCTCTCTCTCTCTCTCTCTCTGTCACACACACACACACACACAAACACACACACACACACACACACACACACACTCTATTCTGATCTCTCCTGAAAAACTGCATTTAAACCAGCCCTTCAAACACAGTTCCCTACATTGCAGTTCAACAAAATTTAACGTTATTTGCTTTCCTAAATGTATAAAATAATTTGCAAAGCAGAATCGGCTGTTAAAGATTCTTTGCATACTGCAAGCCGTATACATTCAGTGGATGAAGTAGAAAAAAAGAGAGAGAGAGAGAGAGAGAGGAGAGAGAGAGAGAGAGAGAGAGAGAATGAACACACAAGCCATGTACAAGCACACGTACCTCCTCCTTGGGTAACTAAATAAAACTAACAAATCAGATCTCAGTTTGAAATTAATATCTTCTTGGTCTTACAGGATTGCGATGCCTAATACGGTGTAGGAAAACCATTGGCATTCAAAACAGCTTCCAGTCGTGTCGGGACGGATAAACAAAATACTTGTGTAGTTTTCAAGAGAACGCTACACCATTCTTCCTGCAAAATGGTGGCAATTTCACGTAACGATGATGGAGGAGTATAGCGATCAAGCAGCGTTCTCTTAAAAGTAGAACACAGGGGCTGTGTAATACTGAAATCTGATAACTGCTGTGTCCAGGAGATCGGATCAGCCAAAATGCTCATATAATGCTTGACAGTACTACGACCTTGGAAAGTACCCATGGGGCCTATGGAATACCGCGATATGATTGTCCAAGTTATTACCAAAATCCCGCCATGTTTCACTCCTGGGACGCAAACTCGGCCAGAAGTTGGAAACATTGTGAAACAAGACTCATCCGACCAAATGATTGCTTCATAGTCCACGTTTTATGGGTCGGCGCCACGTTTTCCTATTACGAGCATTAGTGTTTTTGGAATTACAGCTTGCATTGCAATTCTCTTCTTCTGTAGTTCCCTTCCCGGTGTTTTGGTGCTGGCGCTGTTCGCGAGAGCGAGACTGAGTTCCGCAGTGACTTTTTGCAGCTATCGTTCTCTTATTTTTCGTCACAGTCCTCTTCAACGACAGTGCGTCACGGTCACTAAACATACCCTTTCGTACGCGTTGTGATTTATCGGATGATGTTTCTCCGCTATCCTTGTATGTGGTATATACCTTCGGTATGGTAGCTCTTGAATCAACAAACATTTCGGCTACCTTGGTTACGGAAGCAGTTCGCCCACGTTCGAATTCACTTAGCTCCGATATAATACAGTCAAGAATTTGAAGCTATTTTGACTGTTTTTCGACCGTGACTGTCTGGAGAAATAAGTAAAGATTTTTTTAAAATTACCGCTACCAGTCACAAACTTTGTCAACTATTATATTACTTATTTGTTTAGCGACATGTTTCGAGGGTTAAACCTCATCTTCAGGCTAAATGGTATTTCAAAAACAACTTTACAATAAGGTCATATTGATGTTATATAGTCTTTTCGTAAATGCTGTGTTCATCTTTGTTCTTCTGGCGTGGCAGTCTCGTTGTGATGTGTTCCGGTGTTTCCATTTCCGTGCCTCTCTTGATCACTGTTCACAAATTGTCACTAACACAGCAGTAACTTGGAAACACGATCACAAACTTGTGATCGTGTTTCCAAGTTACAGTGACCAAGAGAACCACGGAAATGGAAACACCGCAACACATCACAACGAGACTGTCACGCCAGAAGAACAAAGATGAACACAGCATTTACGAAAGACTATATAACATCAGTATGACCTCATTGTAAAGTTGTTTTTGTAATTCCATTTAGCCTGAAGATGAGATTTAACCCTCGAAACATGTCGCTAAATAAATAAGTAATACAATAGTTGACAAAGTTTGTGACTGGTAGCGGTAATTTAAAAAAACTTTTACATATAATACATTCACAACTACACAGAATACCGTTCTGTCCATGACTGACACTTTCAACGTACTTAGGACATTGCACAGGCGCCGTTCGTAATTAAATACAACAGCAGAACATGCAGGATCGGCTAACAGCTGTATTTATGTTCAAGCAATCATTTCTCGCGACAAAGGCCTTGCTGCAGAACTTGGCTAGCACTTGGATGGATGACCATCCGAATCTGCCAAGTGCTGTTGGCAAATGGGGTGTACTCAGCACTTGTGAGGTCAAATGAGATGCTACTTCATTGAAAAGTAGCGCCTTCGGTCACGAAAACTGACAACGGTCGAGAGAGCGGTGTGATGAACACATGCCCCTCCACATCCGCATCCAGTGACGTCTATCGGCTGAGGACACGGAGGTCGGTCGGTCGGTCGGTACCGTAGGACCTTCCGATGTCTGTTCGGACGAAGAGTTTTTTTTATGCTTTCTTAGGAGAAGAAAAACTTCTTAGCCAAGATCACAGTAAAACACAGTATTGTGGATGACCGGTTTCGGTAAAACTATTACCGTCATCAGATCTTCGTACAGGTTATTATAAACGTATTGTGTCAGATGCACACGAAATCTATCCCTTAAATCTCCAGATGCACAACATATGTCATGAATTATGTGTTGGCACCTCAAAAGTTTAAAAAAAAATGGTTCAAATGGCTCTGAGCACTATGGGACTTAACTTCTAAGGTCATCAGTCCCCTAGAACTTAGAACTACTTAAACCTATCTAACCTAAGGACATCACACATATCCATGTCCGAGGCAGGATTCGAACCTGCGACCGTAGCGGTCGCGCGGTTCCAGACAAAAGTTAAAATTACTATGTACGTAAATCTCCACAATATTGCATCCACATGATCACACGTCATGCCTAATAGGGCGCCACAAGACTGATTCAAGGTGTTCCCATATTTTTGTCCAATCCCTGTGGTTTCCACGACGTGGCTATTGATTTTTTCCCACATCTTTCAATCCCTACTGATGAGGAATTGGATGGTTGTTGTAAAAACACGTCTTTTCAGTTGTAAAACTGTGGTGTCACCGCCAGACACCACACTTGCTAGGTGGTAGCCTTTAAATCGGCCACGGTCCGGTAGTATACGTCGGACCCGCGTGTCGCCACTGTCAGTGATAGCAGACCGAGCGCCGCCACACGGCAGGTCTCGAGAGACTTCCTAGCACTCGCCCCAGTTGTACAGCCGACGTAGCTAGCAACAGTCCACTGACAAATAAGCTCTCATTTGCCGAGACGATAGTTAGCATAGCCTTCAGCTAACTCATTTGCTACGACCTAGCAAGGCGCCATCACCAAGTTATATTGAGATGGTTATTAATGTATCAACAAGAGCGATGTACACCAATTATGGATTAAAGTTAAGTATTCCAGCAGCTACGTACTTTTCTTTATAGCATTCATTACGTATCCTGTTTCAGACCTCACGCCAGCCTGCGTGAGTTTAAACGCGTGCATTTCGGCCTCCTCTAGCAACACGGTGTTGGCTCTTCTGCCAACACTTCAAAAACCATGTTATTTTTTGCCAAACATCGCAGAAAGCTGGGACTGAGGCGGAGGGGGGACCAAACAAACGTCCCGTTGATCTTGATCGGAAATGGAGAGATTTACTGTCGACATGGGATTGGAAACAACATAAGCCATCAAATGCATCCTCATTAAAAGTGTAGTATGGTTTAAAAGACATTACAGGAGAAGATGTTTCTGGTATTTGAAACTATAAGGTGTTTTAAGACCTCGCCGTAATGTACTTCGGATATTTCGCAACCAAAGAATCATTTTTGTTACCAGACGTATTTGCTAACGAATTAATTATGCGTATGAGATGTCAGCAGGGCAGAAATCTGTGCCTCATGGTTTAACTCCCTAAGACATTATAGATGCAAATGCGTCTGCTGTTAGCAACTACAACGTAGTTTAGGACCTCTCCAGTTACTATCTAGGAATAACAGGTCACAACCGCAGGACAAAAATCTTGTTAAGAAACGTAGTATTTCTAACACATTATTCGTAAGTTACGCGCATGAAATGACACCAGTCTACAAGCGCCCGTACTGATAACTGCTAGAAGCAACAAGTTATCTGCTGACACCGGAATTATTCTGCCCCTTCCACTAATTTACATATTCACATATAAAAATGTGTATTAAAAGCACTCTTCAATGTGACTCATACTACGCACTTAGATGCGCAACATATGATACAATGGCGTCACAGGAAATTCTTGCCAGAACAGCAGTGTTCAATTTCTGCAACGGCGCTACGCTCAGCACAGATGAATCACGCCATGTCATAAATTACGGTGACTGAATAGCAAAACATCTACAGCAGTAACTCAGTCACCCGTAGAAGAGACGAGCTACGCTTCTCTCATGAGACAGGCTGGTACAGATAGGCTGTCCTATCTGAACCCTACGATTGGCACTTTTCTCCCCATCGTCTACATTTGTACGACTGCCTCTAAATGCACGACACCACTGTTTTGCTTTTCCTTTGCTTATTGCTAAATGTCCATAAATATCTCCCAGTTCACAGCGAATTTTAGAAACAGTATTCCTTTTCTATTGATAAATTTAGCAACTCGTCGTATATCAAATTTGTTTGGGTGGCCATCCTCCGCAGCAAGCATCTAAATACTTGTTTTGTAAATAAAACTGCCTTTTCCTCTTTTCCTGCTGCTAGTTACATTATTTATCCCATACGCGTTTCGCCTTCTCCTGCTCTAAGGCATCATCAGTGAGATCTATAACGATACAGTTTTGTTAGTTATATATTATCAAACAGTTCACTTCGCGATTTTTTGTAAAAAAAGTAATTAATTACGATTTGCTGATCTGCGTTTCTTCACATCTGGTCTGGATGTCGCACTACCACTTTTATCACTGCCATATAATCACATCTTTGTTTTCTCGTCTTTCACACACTGTTCACCATGTTTCTCACCCTTTTTTGTGGTGGACTACTATTCTTTTGTCACTAGATACAACTATTTCGTGGTACACTGCTTTTCACAGCGTGAATATTGCGACTCTATTACGTGTTTCATCGTCTTTGGTATGTTTTACAATTTGTTGCCAACCTAACGAAGTATATCCGATACTAACTTCTATTTATGATGTTTATGCCGTGTGTGTGTATGAGTGAGAGAGAGAGGGGGATAGAGCAGACTTTTTTTTAATATCGTTGGCGGCGGGTTTGTATATTTTCGCAGCCAAGTCATCGACCTATTATACAGAGAAAATGCAACAGCAGCGCGAGGAACATTGATTGCTTGTGCATCGAAGATCTGTCATTGTTTCTTCGAGACAAGTCCTCATATACTGATACATAGATAAAAAGCAAAAATAATGTGAGGGAATGTTCTCTTGCACTGCATATCTATCATAAGTTGTGGATAATCGGTCCTTCCTTTTCAAAATCTTCTCGTATCTGAAATTTTCGTAACGTAAAATTGGCTATTCCATCACATTATCTCTCAAGAGACACCGGTGTGTAAACCTTCAGGACAGTTCATTCGTCGAATATCCTCTCGTTCCAAGAATTCCTCCACCTGCACCGTTCGATGCGGTCGCAATTTGTCATGCATAAAAATGAAGCAAGACCGAATGCACTCCTGAAAAGACGAAGTGGGGAAGGAGTTCAGTGTCGTAATAGCATTGACCGGTAAGTGTACTGAGTTCAGACGTTTTGAGGTCAGTATGCCGATGCAGCATTGCGGTTCACCACACCGTAACTCCTGGGCTACCAAAACGATCATGTACGATAATGTTCCTGGGTGCGTTACGTGTTGCCGCCACTCGCCGTATGAGGACATGTCCAGCATTGTCGAACATGGTCGTTTTAGTGATGCATGTGTTATGGAGTGGGAAAGTATAATGTTGCGTGGGCGTACTGACTTCCAAATCTTTGAACAGGGTACATTCTCCTGTCAACGTTATTGTGACACTATACTACATCCCTCTGTGCTCTTTCCAGGAGTTCATTCGACCTTGACTTCACTTTTACGGTTGACAATGCGCGACCGCAGAGATGGAGGACCCTCTGGAACGAGAAGATATTCGGTGAATGGACTGGCTACCCGTCCCACCGTATTAAATCCCATCGAGCGGGTGTGGAATGCGTTGGGGAAACGTACGCAGCACATCCAACAGTTGTCAACCGCGCTCGAGGAGCAATGGAACGTTCTATCAACCTTGTGGCCACCACGGGAGCGCTGATTTCTGCGTAATTACTGTATTCGAAAAAAAGTGCCATTTCTGTTCGCCTCATTCTGTATTTCTTACAGTTACCATCTGTACTACATTGTAGCCTTTCTTTCTATGTAAGGTGGAAGTTAAAAACTGGTACAAATGGCTCTAAGCACTATGGGACTTAACATCTGAGATCATCAGTCCCCTAGACTTAGAACTAATTAAACCTAACTAACCTAAGGCCATCACACACATCCATGCCCGAGGCGCCGGCCGTGGTGGCCGAGCGGTTCTAGGCGCTACAGTCTGGAACCGCGAGACCGCTACGGTCGCAGGTTCGAACCCTGCCTCGGGCATGGATGTGTGTGATGTCCTTAGGTTAGTTAGGTTTAACTAGTTCTAAGTTATAGGGGACTGATGACCTCAGAAGTTAAGTCCCATAGTGCTCAGAGCCATTTGAACCATGCCCGAGGCAGGATTCGAACCTGCGACCGTAGCAGCAGCGCGGTACCGCACTGAAGCGCCTAGAACTGCTCGTCCACATCGACCGGCGGTGCAAGTTCCATCGAGCAATGTTACTTGGCAGTGACACATCATGAGAAAATTACTTTCGTCCTTAAGTCATGCACAGCAGTGCATTTTTAAGGTCAAGAAAATGAAATGTGTGCAGGATACATGAAAATATCATGTAATAGTCAGTTTCATTGAAACAACTATTGTGGACTCGTTCTGTCAACTTGGAACCACTTGGTGCATCTGTAAACGCATTTCGTCTCATTACCAGCGTTGTTGCACGCCAAGTAAACTTATCATCGCAGACACGCGTAGTGGACATACAAATTCCTGTTTAACGGCGAAACGGCGCTCCTCACGCTCGGTGACTCAATTCGCTGTAATTTGCTAAATGGTCGCAGCAAAACAAAAGCTAAACATGACACAGTTGCGCATGCAAGGCAATTGCGGTCACGAGTCATCCTGCCGTCATGCGGCCTTAGGCGCGTTCCACATGCGACTGCTTCGTGCATTGTTCCAGAAGACGGTTCTATTATGACGCGGATACGTCATGCCCACTTACGTGCTCATGCAGCTAGTGTCCTTGCAGTTGGCTCATGCTACTTGGCTAAGTAGTTACATCACGTGATGCACGCTCGTGTTACAGTGTGGCAACGACCGATGCACGCCCTATACAACTTATAATCTCTCGTGTTTTCACACACAAGGCATTCAGACTACACGATTGGCAGAGACTGAGGTAAGAAACATAAACAAGTTTTCTAGAGGCATGAAAAAGCAAACTTCAAATACAACTATCGAGGTCAGGCACCGACTGCGGCTCCCAATAAAAATGAACACACACTTTTCTCAAATAGGTATCTCTGAATCAAAACAGGAGCGCTCCAGTCCAATATTTTAAAGCGCACTGAAGATCAGACGCTTTTGTGGTATTAACTTAGTTATCAAACATAAGAGTCTACATTCACTGAGTAATATAATCAAGCCAATGATACAATCGGTATCCTACGATACCATAGGGTACCGACAGGTCTGCTTGCCTAAAGAAAAATTCATATGAAAACTGTGTACATGAAAAATAAATTATTTCGCGACTAATTATTTATATTCCATGTATTTAAAATAATTCTGAAATTTTTATATAAAATTTTGCAAACTCTGTTCTATTAATTCAGCTAAATATGTACCAGTGATTGTCTTTGACAAAGATGTAAACACTTTGCTTTGCACAGTATCTCTGCTCTTTATTGTGTAGAGGCCTGCCTGCTTAGCTGGGTGGTAACGTGATGGCCTCCGGTGCAGCGGGCCCGGGTTCGATTCCCGGCAGGGTTGGAGGTTTTATCTGCTCGTGGACTGGGTGTTGTGTTGTCCCCATCATCATTTCATCCTCATCACCGGCGCGCAAGTCGCCCAATGTGGCGTCAACTGAAATAAAACTTGCACCTGGCGGCCGAACTTCCACGGATGGTGACTCCCGGCCAAAGATGCCATACGCTCATTTCATTTCATTGTGTAGAGACTTGGCGAGAAATGGGGTAGATGAAAGGCGAGTCGTTTTACGAGATTGCATAAGGCAGATGTACACTCCTGGAAATGGAAAAAAGAACACATTGACACCGGTGTGTCAGACCCACCATACTTGCTCCGGACACTGCGAGAGGGCTGTACAAGCAATGATCACACGCACGGCACAGCGGACACACCAGGAACCGCGGTGTTGGCCGTCGAATGGCGCTAGCTGCGCAGCATTTGTGCACCGCCGCCGTCAGTGTCAGCCAGTTTGCGTGGCATACGGAGCTCCATAGCAGTCTTTAACACTGGTAGCATGCCGCGACAGCGTGGACGTGAACCGTATGTGCAGTTGACGGACTTTGAGCGAGGGCGTATAGTGGGCATGCGGGAGGCCGGGTGGACGTACCGCCGAATTGCTCAACACGTGGGGCGTGAGGTCTCCACAGTACATCGATGTTGTCGCCAGTGGTCGGCGGAAGGTGCACGTGCCCGTCGACCTGGGACCGGACCGCAGCGACGCACGGATGCACGCCAAGACCGTAGGATCCTACGCAGTGCCGTAGGGGACCGCACCGCCACTTCCCAGCAAATTAGGGACACTGTTGCTCCTGGGGTATCGGCGAGGACCATTCGCAACCGTCTCCATGAAGCTGGGCTACGGTCCCGCACACCGTTAGGCCGTCTTCCGCTCACCCCCCAACATCGTGCAGCCCGCCTCCAGTGGTGTCGCGACAGGCGTGAATGGAGGGACGAATGGAGACGTGTCGTCTTCAGCGATGAGAGTCGCTTCTGCCTTGGTGCCAATGATGGTCGTATGCGTGTTTGGCGCCGTGCAGGTGAGCGCCACAATGAGGACTGCATACGACCGAGGCACACAGGGCCAACACCTGGCATCATGGTGTGGGGAGCGATCTCCTACACTGGCCGTACACCACTGGTGATCGTCGAGGGGGCACTGAATAGTGCACGGTACATCCAAACCGTCATCGAACCCATCGTTCTACCATTCCTAGACCGGCAAGGGAACTTGCTGTTCCAACAGGACAATGCACGTCCGCATGTATCCCGTGCCACCCAACGTGCCCTAGAAGGTGTAAGTCAACTACCCTGGCCAGCAAGATCTCCGGATCTGTCCCCCATTGAGCATGTTTGGGACTGGATGAAGCGTCGTCTCACGCGGTCTGCACGTCCAGAACGAACGCTGGTCCAACTGAGGCGCCAGGTGGAAATGGCATGGCAAGCCGTTCCACAGGACTACATCCAGCATCTCTACGATCGTCTCCATGGGAGAATAGCAGCCTGCATTGCTGCGAAAGGTGGATATACACTGTACTAGTGCCGACATTGTGCATGCTCTGTTGCCTGTGTCTATGTGCCTGTGGTTCTGTCAGTGTGATCATGTGATGTATCTGACCCCAGGAATGTGTCAATAAAGTTTCCCCTTCCTGGGACAATGAATTCACGGTGTTCTTATTTCAATTTCCAGGAGTGTATTATTCGATTTGTTTGTTCAATCTATGCCATCGTAATATGGGAAATGTTGCATAATACAAACGTTTAGAAATTCAGATACTGTACTTCATTTAGTACTTCGAGGATTGCCTAATTTGCTCAATTGTCTGATCAGTTAATTTTCTCCGTACTAGAAGAAAACCTCTGGATGTTATCATGCCGCCAAAGAACACAACGAAGCCAACATCAAGATAATCATCCACGTAAAATTTCATATTATCAGACGTGGATGTGTCGATCTACGCAACTCGCTTCACAATAATGACCAAGTCCGGTCTGAGAACAAATCATTCAACACGCAGCATTGGAGAATCACATTACAACTAACTTCACACAACGAGACTTAGCGTTTTAATTCTTTATAATCCAAATTACCCGCGAAATTTATTTACCTACTTTGTTATTATTTATTATCGATTTGCTTCCCTTATTAACCCACTTATTGGCTCTGAGCACTATGGGACTTAACATCTTAGGTCATCTGTCTCCTAGAACTTAGAACTACTTAAACCTAACTAACCTAAAGACATCACACACATCCATGCCCGAGGCAGGATTCGAACCTGCGACCGTAGCAGTCCCGCGGTTCCAGACTGCAGCGCCTAGAACCGCACGGCCACCGCGGCCAGCCTAACCCACTTATTCCTACCAAATTCGATACGAAGGAAAATACAAATGAAAAAAGAATTAGAATGCATTTGCGGACCGAACATAGGTTCTCTGTTCGCCAGCCCTGCCAGTGGCGCTTTCGTTCGACACAGCTTACCTTGTGGCTACATAATCACTAATGGTAACAATTTCTGCCTTCGATTCCTAGACAAATGTGTGTGTTGCCGGTCCCATAACCGATGACGAAAAATGGTTAGTTTTCAGTTATCTATCGATCTCGTCGATTCTAAGTGGACTGCGCGCTATGAACCTTAATGATGGCTTTTTCGTAAACAAGGGAATATGGAGCGAAAATATCTTAAGACTATTTACTTTTAGGTTGTACAAAAACGACCTGCCAAACAGGAGTCGAAACGCTTGGTCGTGTCTGAGGCCTTCCCCTTGTGGATGACTGAGTCATGGGAAACCACTGGATGTTATATCGTTCGTCGGATGCTGAAGCCTATGCGTTGCATTTGCTACCGTACACTCCTGGTAGAAATGGGTCTCTGACGGTCCACTTCCAAAGCGGCGGCTATCTGACCCTTGTCAGAGCGTCTAGCGCCCGGTATGGCTCTGCAGAAGCGACGTCCGCCCGTCCAACACCTGTGGTCGTCAATAAAATCTTCTCGGTTTACAAAACGTGTCATTTCGAATAAAACACAAGAGCTTTCGATAGCAGCCTCCGCCATCGTTACCGATGACGATGGCGGAGATAGCTGTCCAAACCTCGACTATTTTAGTCGAAGTGATGCGGCTTGTAAACCGCGAAGATTTTATTCAAGTTTGCGACCGCGAAAGACGCCGAGAACATCTATCGCCGTCCTGTGCGGCGGCGCACACGTCTGGAGACGTTCTCTCCGCGACATCGAAGATCCGGCCTAGACACCGCTGACCTTGGAAAGACGAATTATTGTATAATCTTCGATATCCCATGACCAATGTGTCTTGTACCGAATACCACCCCACGCTCAAAATTGGTTAACTCGCGACTTGCCGCCACGTTCACTATATACCTGCCTGTATAACAGAGGGCTCAGATATCGTCTCTGAACTCCCTCCATAGGCCGCATCTAGACGTAGCATTCGTCCATCACAAACCATTCCCGTCACTCAGTTTATAAAATTCACCAAAGCGGAAGGCTACTGACCACCAACACAGGTTGACTAGATCGCACTATGGAAGCAAGGAGCAGCACAACTCGTACTAACGTAAAGAAGTGCGAAACTTCAAACATCACACCCCTTCCCAAGCAATGCACAGCTGTATATAAGTTTGCTGTATTTGAGTTTAATTTAAATTGAAGAACAATATTTCACTAGTTGTGCATGCTAAACTCTGGAAGATGAAGGGAATTGGCCCGAAACGAGTGGTATTTTAATATTATTACAACGTGATGCCATTATATCCTCATTGTCTCGTAGCATAACTAATAGTCAAACATTCAAGATGACAGTGTGCACGGAATGAAACTTTGCGTGTGTACTTTCACATACAACTTAATGTTATTCACATTAGTAGTTCCTGATAGGTAAAGGACTATGCAATGAATATATTGCGGGGTGAACGGTTATTAACTACAGATATAACCTTTTTCGTACCTCTAACGAAGTTTATGTGAACCTTGGTCACTTCACTAACACTTTACTATGATCTAAACGGCAAGACCAAGGCTGCCCAATCCCAGTCAAGAGATGTGGACATGGCGATCAAAGTGAGACTGTACTGTCCCGAAAACCTTGGGTGTCAATATTATCAACTTTTCCTGTTAGTTTTTTACGAGAATATACACCATGAACAATAAGTGTGATCTCCAGGTTTTTTCAAGGTTGAAATTCCAAATTTCCGTGAAACGATTTTTATTGTATGTAGGAGTAATCTTTACTGTACTACATTTCATAAATGAGAATTACATTATTCTGAATTGCCGCTTCACTGATTAGCGGATATTCCGAGTTCATCCGGGATTTATGGTTTCAACAACAATTTTGTAAGATATGGGGGATTCCTCTGTTACTGTCGTTGCCTGTCATCATTCCGCCGGCCG
This sequence comes from Schistocerca serialis cubense, assembly GCF_023864345.2. Lineage (NCBI taxonomy): Eukaryota > Metazoa > Arthropoda > Insecta > Orthoptera > Acrididae > Schistocerca > Schistocerca serialis. The sequence continues at coordinate 789,013,375 of NC_064639.1, read as the reverse complement.
CGGTGGTCTCGCGGTTCTAGGCGCGCAGTCCGGAACCGTGCGACTGCTACGGTCGCAGGTTCGAATCCTGCCTCGGGCATGGATGTTTGTGATGTCCTTAGGTTAGTTAGGTTTAACTAGTTCTAAGTTCTAGGGGACTGATGACCACAGCTGTTAAGTCCCATAGTGCTCAGAGCCATTTGAACCATTTTTGTCATCATTCCGTGTCACCTCAAGTACATGGGAAACCCTCACAGGAACAAGCTGCTGTCACTGGAATGTAGTATCACTACAATTTGACAACAACACATCAAGTTTCAAACCTGACGCTCTCTACGCTGTAGTCATTGTTGAAGTGCCTCAAATTCGGCTTCGCACTGAAACCAGTTGAAAAGAACCATAGCCTGCATATTCATTGCTTATCTACAAAACATGCTCGTTCACTTCCAGACTCCTCCTTATATTCTTTCTTTCCTCGTTTTATCCCGTATCTTCACGGGGCCGATATGTTAATCTGGATTTATCAGAGGTGGCCGGATGTCCTTCCTGTCGCCACCCCCCCCCCCCCCACTCCACCCCGGCGGACTCAATGCACTCCAATCTGTCTGCGTCTGGGGTTATCCCGTGTGAAAGAGTGAGAGTTTTTCCGAAATGTTTGCGAATCGTGTCACTGATTCGGCACTTGGATACCAGCCCGGTATTCACCTACCTGGTGGTTTGTTCATTTATTTATTTATTTGCTGCAATTTACAAATGACATGCCACCTTATTACTAAGATAGGTCGTCCTTTCACAATACGAAATCGTACATGTACAGAATATGATACTTATTTGTGATTTCTTATTTTTAAAAAAGGATTAATAATATTGTTGGGGTTGGGAAACCGCGTAAAAACCACAAAGAGGCTGGCCAGCGGACCATCCCTCGTCGTTCCTCGGCCGAGTGGATTTGTTCCAGGGTCCGCGCACCTCCCCGAATCCCGGGAGCGGTGTACTAGCGCGCGCGGTTATCCGGGCGGTCTCCGGATTACTATCCATGTCTTTTATAAAAAATCTACTTTTACTTTTATGTTGAATGACGAATTTACCTTACGTCACACGCCGCGCCCCTTAAAACTCACGCTACGTGAAATGGACCTGGAGCCCGAGAACGCACAATATCGAAGATTTTCGAGGTCGACGAATGTCCCAGAGGTAGCAGTGATCGAAGAACAAACATTTCAATACTTCAGTTCCGTACATCACCTTTCCTGATGCGACTCCACAGCCGATTATTTCCAAATCAGAATCTCAGCCTGTTTTGTTTTCAGCAACAGTTCAATTCCCCCAAAACCTCTCAGAATTCCCTGGATCTTGAGCCATTTTTTCCAGCAAATTCAGTTGATCCGCTACTTCACAATATTCCCGCGTTTCTGGTAAGTCGCCACCCTAAACAACACTATACGTCTCTTTCCAAAACTTAATAATTTAGATGAGAAATGTACATCACTCCATTTGTGAAAACCAGTATGACGTCAAAATGTTGAACATTAAAGGAAGTGTACTGGGCAGTTGGCATGTTATCACATTCAAAATGTGTCTGAATATTGAAAAGTTTATCGTATAAAAATGCGCGACTCGCATGTAAAGCGTTAAAGCCGCGGCGACGACTGCGTCAGCGTAGAGCCACACCCACCCCGCGTTGCCGCGCCGCGCAGCTGTTTCTTCGGCTCCCCCACCCCTCCCCCTCTATCACCGACGCCAGGGCGCTCCAGGCAGTGGGCCAGCGTGACGCGACCGAGGTCATCGACCTCCGGCCACCGCCGCGCCTGTTTTTGGCAGGGCAGACACGCACCAGCCTCGACACCTATTCGCGGCCCGGATTTCACTTCCGAGCGCACCTTCCACGCCAAGTGATGCGGCAACACATCCATAACCACTGTGACAACAGCGAGCATTCTGTACGCTGTGTGCACACGCTTTAGCTGCCAAGGCCGCTAACACACTCTGTAGTCTGACTTAAATTAGTGGGTATTTGACAGCGAGGCGGTTGCTCCCACCAGCAGTTCACCTATGAGAGCCTGGTATTGCGCCCCCCCCCCCCTACCCTCCGCCCACCATCTTTGTATCGTGACGAGCCACCTCCGTTCCCCAAAGCACTGTGGTTTGCAGTTGTCAAGTACGAACCTTTCCTGCGCACTACGATTTTATCTATTTGAAAGAAAAACATTTCTCCGGCCCTCACTAAAATGAAAAACGGGTTTGGACATTCTCAGAGACATCGTCCATTCAAGTAGTTTCGAGATTCATTTTATTCCTGGTGTATAAGCGACGTCAGCGCAGTAACTACGGTGCCGGATTGAACTAATAACAGATGTTCATTTGACCAACCAGTTGTGACAAGGCAATGTCAAGTAGTGGACGTGCGACTGGAATGTGTTCAAAAAAATGTGTGTGAAATCTTATGGGACTTAGCTGCTGAGGTCATCAGTCCCTAAGCTTACAAACTACTTAACCTAAATTATCCGAAGGACAAATACACACACCCATGCGCGAGGGAGGACTCGAACCACCGCCGGGACCAGCCGCACAGTCCATGACTGCAACCCTCAGACCGCTCGGCTAATCCGGCGCGGCTGGAGTGTGTCAATGTTGTTGTGTCGCAAATCGCAAAGGAGCAACACCTCCCAATCAAGTGCACAAGACATTCTCCAAAATGTTTTGAAGAAGAGAAAGCCGGCCGGTGTGGCCAAGCGGTTCTAGGCGCTTCTGTCTGGAACCGCGCGACCGCTACGGTCGCAGGTTCGAATCCTGCCTCGGGCATGGATGTGTGTGATGTCCTTAGGTTAATTAGGTTTAAGTAGTTCTAAGTTCTAGGAGACAGATGACCTAAGATGTTAAGTCCCATAGTGCTCAGAGCCATTTGAACCATTTTTGAAGAAGAGAAAAAGCACGTATTGGCTCCCTAACACGAAGAGTGATGTTCTGCACGCATGCTGTGCCTGACTCAAATGCAAAACACGGATAATTCTTTCCTGGAAAAAAATCATCACGGGTGACGAGACTTGGTGTTATCCATACGAACCTACTACAAACGACAAAGCGTAGAAATTCACGTGAAGGATCAACGGTTTGACGACATAACTGACGTTGAAAGTCAGTGTGGCGCGGGAGTTGAACAGAATTTCAAGGCAAGACTTTTCTGACAGTTTGACACGGTTGTATGAACGTTCTGCGTGTTGTATTCAAGTACGGGGTGATTGCGTATAACACCCGAAGCATTAAAACCGCCATCATAAGGTTTATCTATTTTCTCTCATCTACTAAAAGTGAGTCTGGGATATTTTACGAGATTTTCTTTCGCAGTGCACAGCTATGGTGACACCACTTGTTACAACGTCGCAACTTCAGACCTAAATTTCATATATCAATTAATTTAAATCACACCACAATGAGGTAGGACTCGTGTTGGAGTCTGATTGTATCCTGATATTTGGTCAACCGTCATTGAGATTTCGCGAGAAAGGGCGGGAGGAGATGCTGCATACGGTTTCTTATGTGCTAACGTCGTGGCTTAAACCATGTAGCTCTCCGCAATATCTCATGGAGTGAGAGCGCGGCGCAATGATCACTCCGTTGGAAGGGGACGTTCTAGGCGCTACAGTCTAGAAACGCGCGACCGCTACGGTCGCAGGTTCGAATCCTGCCTCGGGCGTGGCTGTGTGTGATGTCCTTAGGTTACTTAGGTTTAAGTAGTTCTAAGTTCGAGGGGACTGATGACCTCAGAAGTTAAGTCCCATAGTGCTCAGAGCCATTTGAACCAACACAAACATTAAACTCTACACGCACTTGTCACTTTCGCCTAAAATAAACAGGTATGCTCACAAAACAACAGCAGTCGCACATCATGAGGAACACGTGCCAACTAGCGCAAAGACATATCTGTCTTTCATAGCGTTTAGTCTATCGTTCGAGTTCACTGTTTTCATTATTTCGCAGATTAATTTTACTTTAACTATGCGGCCGGATATCCTTCCTGCCACCACAGTCGCCAGTTAACGTAAACGAGGGGGCTCGTGAGCGCTATTTGTCTGTAAAGTTCGTTCATTGTGTCATCGTATTTTAACTGACTGATATTGTATTATCCGTGGCGGTGGTTTGGGACCACCTCAGCATTTGCCTAAACGAGAGTGGAAAACCACCTGAAGACCACAGTCAGGCCGGACAATATACCAGATCAGTGGTCGTTAAAATACCTCTCATATTCGATTTAGGCCTCGCTCACCTAGCTGTCTTACACCCTAGCGTGTGCGCATTAAGGCGTGTGTCCGCTGTTTAGCAAGTTAACTTCCACAAGTCGCTTGCAGAAGCTACTTATGAAAGTGCTCTGACGTAGAAAAACACCCTCAGTAAGTTGACTTCCGCAAGTTCCGACAACTTCCAGAACTAGCTTCCACAAGTTAGTGAAAACAGTTTCTTGCGTCTGGCTGCATCTGCTTGCCAAACCTGCCAGTTGCTGGAAGTTTTTCTCGAAATTGTAGAAGTTTTTGTGCTTTCAATACCGGCACGAAAATGTCAGCGTCGTAAAGGAGATGGGCGCAAAGACAGATAGGCCGAAACCAAAGTAACGTTCGAAAGCCTAAACATACGAGGGGCCTTCATTAATTTTTTCTGAAAGCAGGTTGATTTTGTTCAGGATTCCAATACACCATATTATTCCCCACTCTTTTGGCTACAAAACCCTATTTTTCAACATAATGCGACGCCCTTGTGCCAGCACACTGAAAGGGCCTGTTGACCGCATGGTACCCGTCTACTGGTCGACGTGAGAGTCATCGTCATACTGCATCAATAACCTCCTCATCCTCCACGTACTGATATCCGCGGAGTGCATCCTTCATTGTGCCAAAGAGATGGTCTTTCATTGCTCTTTATGGCCTTCTGTTAGGCGGCGAGCAACCCATCGGGCATACACCTTCGAGTAGCCCAACTCTTGGAAGAGTTTGTCAGCACCATCAACACAGACGTACTGTTGAACAGCGGGGTGTTTGATTGTAATCCGTCGATCACCATGAATGAGAGTGGCCACACGTTCCAACATTGCAGGAGTAACAGCTGTGTGCCTCCGGCCGGCACACGGGAGATGAGACAGGTTTGCGCGACCTTGTTGCGATGGTGATAGACACCACGCGCAGCAACTAACCGTGCGTTTTTTCACTACCAGGCGTACGTAGAAATTCAGCAAGCGCTTTTGAATATCTGCAATGCCTTCGTTTTCCGCCAAAAGGAATCCAGTAACAGCTCTCTGCGTGGAACGCACCTCAGTTACAGACGCCATTACGGAAGCTACGTATGAAAATCATGAAACTATAGCTGAATCTCAGAAAATTTTAATTCGGTCTCTCGGTTTGAAATAAAAGAAATTCGTGTTTCAGTGTTTTTTGAAAATATTTTGTTTCATTAAACCATTTTAAAGCTATATCTATGAAACCTGGAATTTACTTCTAAAGAAATATGTGTTAGTGGATGCAAGTTTCTATGGAAATATCACCACAAGAACTCCAAAGGTACCATTAACAAAAACCTGCGAATCCATCTATCAGAATCGCTTTTTGGTCAGAGGTCCGTTCGGAAAAGTTCATTCTTCTATGGCCTTAATTTGCGTAAAAGTTTAGAAGATGTCGCAGTTTGGGAACAACATAAAAATTCGGTTAACGGAAAACAAAAGAAAACCTGTGCAGACTATACGCTCTACGCGAGCGAACAGCGGGCACTGAGCTACACTCCTGGAAATGGAAAAAAGAACACATTGACACCGGTGTGTCAGACCCACCATACTTGCTCCGGACACTGCGAGAGGGCTGTACAAGCAATGATCACACGCATGGCACAGCGGACACACCAGGATCCGCGGTGTTGGCCGCTAGCTGCGCAGCATTTGTGCACCGCCGCCGTCAGTGTCAGCCAGTTTGCCGTGGCATACGGAGCTCCATCGCAGTCTTTAACACTGGTAGCATGCCGCGACAGCGTGGACGTGAACCGTATGTGCAGTTGACGGACTTTGAGCAAGGGCGTATAGTGGGCATGCGGGAGGCCGGGTGGACGTACCGCCGAATTGCTCAACACGTGGGGCGTGAGGTCTCCACAGTACATCGATGTTGTCGCCAGTGGTCGGCGGAAGGTGCACGTGCCCGTCGACCTGGGACTGGACCGCAGCGACGCACGGATGCACGCCAAGACCGTAGGATCCTACGCAGTGCCGTAGGGGACCACACCGCCACTTCCCAGCAAATTAGGGACACTGTTGCTCCTGGGGTATCGGCGAGGACCATTCGCAACCGTCTCCATGAAGCTGGGCTACGGTCCCGCACACCGTTAGGCCGTCTTCCGCTCACGCCCCAACATCGTGCAGCCCGCCTCCAGTGGTGTCGCGACAGGCGTGAATGGAGGGACGAATGGAGACGTGTCGTCTTCAGCGATGAGAGTCGCTTCTGCCTTGGTGCCAATGATGGTCGTATGCGTGTTTGGCGCCGTGCAGGTGAGCGCCACAATCAGGACTGCATACGACCGAGGCACACAGGGCCAACACCCGGCATCATGGTGTGGGGAGCGATCACCTACACTGGCCGTACACCACTGGTGATCGTCGAGGGGACACTGAATAGTACACGGTACATCCAAACCGTCATCGAACCCATCGTTCTACCATTCCTAGACCGGCAAGGGAACTTGCTGTTCCAACAGGACAATGCACGTCCGCATGTATCCCGTGCCACCCAAAGTGCTCTAGAAGGTGTAAGTCAACTACCCTGGCCAGCAAGATCTCCGGATCTGTCCCCCATTGAGCATGTTTTGGACTGGATGAAGCGTCATCTCACGCGGTCTGCACGTCCAGCACGAACGCTGGTCCAACTGAGGCGCCCCGTGGAAATGGCATGGCAAGCTGTTCCACAGGACTACATCCAGCATCTCTACGATCGTCTCCATGGGAGAACAGCAGCCTGCATTGCTGCGAAAGGTGGATATACACTGTACTAGTGCCGACATTGTGCATGCTCTGTTGCCTATGTCTATGTGCCTGTGGTTCTGTCAGTGTGATCATGTGATGTATCTGACCCCAGGAATGTGTCAATAAAGTTTCCCCTTCCTGGGACAATGAATTCACGGTGTTCTTATTTCAATTTCCAGGAGTGTAGATTGTAATCAAAGTAAGAAATACTGTTTGCAAAAATACAACAGTAATTAAAAGGCGGTCTCTCGGTGATATAGTCTGCCGCATTTTTGTATCCCGTTTTCGAATATTTGACTGTAGGCCTACGACAGGCAAGAGAGATTCGAAACTTGCATACGACATTCTCAGAAAGTCTTTGAGGTGAACCAAGTGCTCCGATTTTAGTTCATTCATTTATGTTTCTAGATAAATTGAAGGTGCACCTCTTTATCCATCCCTTCACCCAAACATTTTTCTTTTTTCTGAACCTTTTGTTCTTCGTCACGATTTTCTTCAATAATAATAATACAATAAAGGTGGCGGCTGCTGAATTTTAAGCACGACACTGCGAACGTTCACTTGCCTGCCTCACGATGCGACTCTAGTAGAAACACTTCTGCTAGTACTTGCAGCAAGTTACTGAAATTACTCGCAACTTGCCCGAGCGACTTGTGGAAGCAAACTTGTAAGTTTTCATTCTAACGTAGACACCTCAGCACGCGCATGCGGAAGTTACCCGCGGAAGTTACTTGCTAGCGAACACACGCATTTAAACTATACGAGCACGTCGAAGACGGAAAACATTTCATCCTTCTGTTTACGTTACCTACCAGTGATACTCTCCTCTTAAGGTCGAATATCTTGCGGTCTCACAATCGTTGAAGAGCTAAATACTTCATCAAGAATTCTTTCTGTCTGTGCACGGACGGCTTCGCCTTCAGTAGCTCTCAACGGCATTAAATCAGCCAGGACGGCTCATCCTTCTGTACTACGACGGTGACTTCTTTTAAAAAGATCAAAGGCTACCTGAAGCTTATTTCCACCGTTATTAAGCGCGTCCTATGTCACAGCTGAAGAAATATCGAGTTTTGTCGCCAGTTAGTGTTGTGGTTGGATAAGGTGAGAGATGGAGCAGCGATGAGAAACACAGGGAGTTCACGCAAAGAGGAGACTCTTAGTATTCATGTATTTCGCTCACTGACTTAACAAATATTGCATTATTTGTCTCGCAGGACGCTAGTTATCTGTTACGTAAGCTACTGTGTTTATTGGGATTTGACGCAAAGACGATCATTGTAATCCACCGACATCCATAACATATGCGGGGTTTCGGAAGGAAAAAAATGATATTTTTTCATGTTTGTAGTTTAAATTACTGTCCTTGGAAAAACTGGTAGAAGCCGACAGCGGGGACGATCAGTTTGGATTCCGTAGAAATGTTGGAACACGTGAGGCAATACTGACCCTACGACTTATCTTAGAAAATAGACTAAGGAAAGGCAAACCTACGTTCCTAGCATTTGTAGACTTAGAGAAAGCTTTTGACAATGTTGACTGGAATACTCCCTTTCAAATCATGAAGGTGGCAGGGATAAAATACAGGGAGCGAAAGGCTATTTACGATTTGTACAGAAACCAGATGGCAGATATAAGAGTCGAGGGGCATGAAAGGGAAGCAGTGGTTGGGAAGGGAGTGAGACAGGGTTGTAGCCTATCCCCGATGTTACTCAATCTGTATATTGAGCAAGCAGTAAAGGAAACAAAAGAAACATTCGGAGTAGGAATTTAAATCCATGGGGAAGAAAAAATGTTCAGATGTGTGCGAAATCTTATGGGACTTAACAGCTAAGATCATCAGTCCCTAAGCTTACACACTACTTAACCTAAATTATCCTAAGAACAAACACACACACCCATGCCCGAGGGAACACTCTAACCTCCGGCGGAATCAGCCGCACAGTCCATGACTGCAGCGCCCCAGACCGCTCGGCTAATCCCGCGCGGCACCATAGGAATGAAATAAAAACTTTGAGGTTCGCCGATGACACTGTAATTCTGTCAGAGACAGAAAAGGTTCTGGAAGAGCAGTTGAGCGGAATGGTCAGTGTCTTGAAAGGAGGATATAAGATGAAGATCAACAAAAGCAAAAGCCGGCCGCTGTGGCCTAGCGGTTCTAGGCGCTTCAGTTCGGAACCGCACGACCGCTACGGTCGCAGGATCGAATCCTGCCTCGGGCATGGATGTGTGTGATGCCCTTAGATTAGTTAGGTTTAAGTAGTTCTAAGTTCTAGGGGACTGATGACCTCAGATGTTAAGTCCCATAGTGCTTGCCACCAGCGTTGCCTCTCACATTCGGCAGATTGCCCACGCATTAAAGCGGAATGATTCCACGTTTTGTGCAAGATTAACGTTCACTATCACTGCAGCGACCTAGATTTGCCAGGCGTGTGTGTAACTGCGTCCATCCTGAGTAGATCTAATCTCAAAACAGAAAAAGAACTTTCATCTATCACGGTATTGTGTACTATTTCATAATGGTGACTAGGTATGAAAAATTTTAAATGAGTGTTCTGGAGTAAGTCACAATTTGCATTAACTTTTTTTAAAATTATATTACGGCCGTTTCGCTATCTTCAGGCACTGACATATTTGAAGTTATATAAACCTGTAAACAGAAGATTACCTATTCTTGGTTATGGGGCTGTCTCTTCGTTGCGACGTTTTCTGACACCTTTACTTCTGTATGTTCACTGTACTTTTAGTATCTTTAAATATGAAATCATAATTACACCGATATACGTGTCTGCCGTCGTCAGGCATCCTTCTCATGTACTGATTATAGACGATTAAAAAGAAGGAAAGAACTCGTAGAAGTGCATTCAACGAGATTATTATTTAGTGTGAAGAATTGTATACTCCGAACACTGATCACTCGGCATACAGAAAATGGCGCAATAAAGATAATAAATTAATAAAAAACAATAAATAACTTTTTCAAAGTTTTACAATGTAAAGAAACTGACTAGATTACAGTACTTTCAAGCGGTGGGCATGAAGTACCCCCACCCGCATGATATTGCGAAGGTTAAGTGATTTAGGGAAATGACGAAAAACCTAAAGATGGACGGCCGGAGGCAAATTTGACCTGTCGTCCTCCTGAAGTGAGTCCAGCGTGTTACCCACGTCGCTCGGTCAGATTTGGGCGCATACGGAGGAGTCCTAGCAATGGCGCTTCCGGCACAACACCTCGGGACGGAACAGGGCAGGCGTCAAATGTCACAGCTTATAGCGGCTTGCCGAATACCGACTAGGAGTCGCCTACAGTTCGGCAGACAGGGGCAGAGCTGGTAGCGGTCTCGGCAGCGAGGTGCCAGCAGGTAGCGGACGCCCGCGGACGCGCCGCGCCTGCCGATGCTACGCGGCGAGCGTCGACCCCGGTGCAGCGCGGCGCCTGCGTCACGCACTGTACGCGCCACCGCCGCCGCCACGCACGTCGCGCCGCCGTTGCTCCCTCGCGCCTCCCTATCCAGTCATCGCCACTGAGGCCGTACTCGGCTGCCGGCGGTCGCCGTGACCCGATGCCCAATGCCGATGCATCGGGTCTCACCGGTGACTCACGCCATACGACATCGGCACGCAGACAGTGCTTCCGAACGTCAACGTTGGGCGTGCGGAGTTCAACGTGCTGCTGAACGCTCGGAAACCATGCGCCCCAACGTGGTATACGCGATCGTGGCGCGCTCCAGCGGCAGTTGTCGGCTCTGTCTGGCTCGCAAATCACAGTTTGTGGAATGTCCCATATTTATATCCCAGCCATGCTGTGCTCTCTGCAGTATACATAAATAAAAACTTTAATATCCATAAATATGTCATAAAGAAAAATAAGGGGATCTCAAGTTAATCGGCCGGCCGGAGTGGCCGAGCTGTTAAAGGCTCTACAGTCTGGAACCGCACGACCACTACGGTCGCAGGTTCGAATCCTGCCTCGGGAATGGATGTGTGTGATGTCCTTAGGTTAGTTAGGTTTAGGTAGTCCTAAGTTCTAGGGGACTGATGACCACAGATGTTAAGTCCCATAGTGCTCAGACCCTTTTTTTTTCTTCTGACAGACAGTCAATGTGCCGTTGCCGTGAAACAACATACTTTTTTAAACAAGCAAGCTACAATATATCTTTAACCACCAATATGACGTTTCCGTAACTTTATTACAAGTCGTACAACTAACGATGGGTTTACGAGAGACCCTCTATTTACAGGTGCCTAGAAAGAATATATATAAACATATGGATTTTTAACTGAAAGCCAATGTGGCGGCTTACGACCCTGTACTGAAGAAAGATGGCGTCATGTTACATAGGTGGCGCTCTTCCATCCCATGGGCCTACGTTCAGATGCACGCTGGAAATATCTGATATGCTAGATACTGGTCTGCACGTTCGGGAAGACTCCCCAAAGTGCTTTTTCCACGCTATGATGTCAGAAACTCGGCACGTTCAATGCTCAACGTTAGAATTCATGGTCCGAATGCTGACGACTTTAACAGAGTTCAAAGACAACAACGCTCAAAGTCGTCACTATACAGTTATTGCAGGAGCATTATAACGTGGCCTCCGGAGCTGCTTTTGGGATGTTGAGCATTCAAAACAGTAAAACCAAGAGAGGTACTGCAGTGATCAAGGTACTGGCCTCATATTAGGGAGGAACAGAGCTAATCCAGACATTCAAGTTTAGATTTTGCCTGGTGTCACTAAATCATTTTCGGCTACAATATGATTATTTTCAACACTAACCACGTTAATTTCTTAGGAGCATTCGATAGCTAGTAAAAAAAAAAAAAAAAAAAAAAAATGGCGATGCAGCGCATGTTAATTTACTTACACCCCGTGCAATAAGTGTCGTGCAATCTATTTTTCCACTGTTAGGATTTTTGGAAAATAGTAGAAGTAAAGGGGAAATAGAAGGAAAAAGAGGAAATAGAAGAAATTCAGAGCTGTAACAGCCACAGCTGATTTAGTCAACATGAAACTGTTTCTGATATGCTCAGACAACTTAACATGAGATATGTCGAACGAAAGAAAATGTTCTTTTCACGAAAGTTTGTAGATTATAAGTTAAAGCTTCCACTGTCTGATTCATATACCAACACGATTCCATCACGATTCCATGATATATTCAGAGTAGAAGCAACAGGGACCTGATAAGGTGGACTGTGGCGGGTATAGAAGCATGCTGACGTGCACCGCTTCTAGTAAGAGCGGCAGAGTTCAAACCAAACAATAAAGGACGGAAGCTGGTCTCCCTCGTCAACAGCAATCTCTTGTAAAACACTGATATCCATTAACCGTTAATCAAAGCCCATGGTGTTCGTTTGAAAAAGTTTCGCGCGTTTAGCTGTTACAAAATTATTTCAGAGGGAAACGGACAAATGTTGAAAGTTGATACAACGGCTGTACCAAAGGGAATGCTCGTAACTTGAAACTTCCTGGCAGATTAAACCGTGTGCCGGACCGAGACTCGATCTCGGGACCTCTGCCTTTCGCGGGCAAGTGCTCTACCATTGAGCTATCCAAGCACGACGCACAACCCGTCCTCACCACTTTACTTCCGCCAATACCTCGTCCTCTACCTTCCAAACTTCACAGAAGTTCTCCTGCGAAACATGCAGGATTAGGTCCCGAGTCCGAGTCTCGGTCCGGCACTCAGCTGTAATCTGCCAGGAAGTTTCGAAATCAGTGCACACTCCGCTGCAGAGTGAAAATTTCAGTCTGCTCGTAAGTTCTTCACTAATTTATGTAGTTCTAGAGGTTAGTAATTTATATAGATGGAGAGCTTAACAGTTCCCTGTTTTGAAAGATTTCCGAAACATGGTTGTTTGACACAACTAGGAATGAGAACAGTGCACACGATATAAAATTAACACATCAGTAATTTTTGTATTTTATTTTTGTATTTTATCTGTAATTTGTGTCTGATCCGAAAACGAAGTCTAGGGGCGAAAATTTCACACAATGGAGGCCTTGTCTCAAACAGTTAGGAATGAGAACTGTATAAGCAACTCTAAATTCTGTCTGAAACTGAAGTTCACAGGAGAACAGTGCAAACAATAGAGACGTTGAATTCTCAACTTTTGAATGTTTGCCAATGCCTTAAAAAAAGGATGTAGACGCCATATGCTATTAGTACCATAACACCTGCGAACATTAACTGCAAAGTACACTGAAGCTGCCGTTTACAATTCTGAACCGAGTTGTGAAGGAAACCTGACACTAATACACAACATGTAACGATCTGCTAGTTGCAGTTATCTGTATCATTTCAAAACAGCTATAGCCCTGAAACCGCTGAGAGCAGATAAGAAGTTTATCTGGTATCTACGCTTCAAAATAGTCTGTACTATCACATCTTTTAGTGTGCAAGAGTCTAAGTAACTTGCACGTATAAATGAGTTGTTTGCTGCCACAGAAAGCTTTTGTACAATCTCGTGAACAGTCTGTCAAGCAGTACTGTTTAATCTTTACCTTATAAAATTCTTTGCACACCCTCAAGACCAGGAAACAATTTTGTTTCAGAAGAAGTTAGTGTATTCGAGCTATGCTTTACTCGTACATTTCTCAATAATTCAAAAAGAACTATGTTTTCCGCAGTTAGCATGATATCGTACGTACGATATGTTATCGAAGATTACGTGCTCTGTATCCTCTTAAAATTTTTTTTAATTACCAGTTGTACCACCTATGTAATGAAACGCTGGTATTACGCTATGTACACCAAAGGTTAGTAAACAAAACAAATACCGTGACGTCCGTTTACTCCTAAAACATTCTGTATACTGCCGCATATTTCCCATAAATGAGTAACAGGAGGTGGACGCTCGTTCGTTACATAATGAAACTTGTTTATTGCTGTTACGGCATTCGTGCTGAAATTAGAACTGCGCGGCAGACGGACGAGCGATAATCCTATGACGTGTGCGACAATCTTCGAAAACGACCGGTAAAAACTGTGAAGGCCAAGAACAGAAGCTTGAAAAACGAGCAGCAAGGTCTCGTTATTTGAAAGCAGCGATAAAGGTTGAGTTCAGAGAGCGAGGTGCTCCCTCCACGATACCAGGCCAGCGCAGCTGCGCGGAGGACAAATAACTCCTTCCGCATATTTGTCGATAGCGTTATAAAGTCACTGGGACAATATTCTTTCCCTCTGGAGGCAGTCCGGTTTCCGATCTTCGAAACTAAAAATTATACCTGACGAACTGCGTATGCATTAAATTTTTCTAAGAAATTATAGGAGAAGAGCTACGAACGAAGTAGCAAAGCGTCCCACGTATTACGTATCAGATTTTCCTCCTGTTGCATTCGGATATGGTAAGCGAAAAGACTGACTACTTAAATAGCTTTGTGCGAGCGATAGTTAGTCTTGTCTTGCCTTGCTACGGGATACATAAGAGGCTGTAAGGCTGATCGCTGAAACCTTAGTAAGGTTTCCACGAGGTAGTTGGTGTTTACTTTCTCGTGTCTTCCATTTCAGTTTTTCAGCATTTACGAGACATTCGGTCAAGTAGACGTATCCCCGCACATGCTGTCCTTGTTTGTCTACTTCCTACGTCCACAATTAGTCGTATTTGATGTTAACATGCGTGAGCAGTATTCTACGAAGAGTCGCACGAACGTTTCGTAATCAATCTTCCTTGTCGACTGACAGCATTTTCCCTGCATCCAACGAATGAATCGAAGTCTGGCACCTGCTTTACCAACGACTGAGTCTATGTGATTATTCCATTTGGGATTCCCACAAATCGCTACAATCACGTATTTGTATTCGTTTTTTTTTCAGTCGACACTCATTCATATTATAGTTATAAAATACCATGTTTTTTTCTTTTTCATTTAGTGAAGTACACGATTTTTCTATCTTATCAAGATCTGATTGAACACTTATGCAGCTCTTTGTCAGGTAGTACTTCATCATAGATAATTATGTCATCTGCGAAAAATCTAAATATTCTATTAATGTTACCCTTCAGGTCATTAATATACAACATGAACAACAACGTTCAAATGCACTTTCCTGTGGTACGCCTGAAGCTATTTCTACATATGTCGGTTACCTCCCGTCCGAGGCAATACGCTGCGTCTTCCCATCAGGAAATTCTCAATCTAGTCACAAATTACGTTTGATAACCCACATACTTGCACTATGTTCGTAATCGTTGATGTGATACTGAGTCAAATTCTTTTCGGAAGTCAGGAAATACTGCATCTACCTGATTGTCTTGATCCAAGGCTTTCAGGATGTTAGGTGTGAGAAACGCAAGTTTCGTTTTGTATGACCTATGATTCCGGCATGGAAGGGCAATACACTTGCCTCGGTCACCAATATAATGGGCACATGCAGAAATGTATTCGGGGGTAGGGGGGGGGGGGGGGTAGGGGGCGGGTTCAGGACATTAAAATTACCATTTTTAGGCTTCTGTATTTCAATCGGTAAAAACGGAATCCTTATAGGATCACTTTGTTGTTTGTCCGTCTGTTAATACCCCTTTCTCTCAGGTACGGGTGGGAGTATCAAGTTGAAATTTATGTCAAATACTTACGTCTACGCTCCCTTGGCGGTATAAGAAAATAAAAGCTTCTAAGTCAATGCACTGAAAAGATGCGACCATTAATGTCACATATTTTGATACTCGCAAATTCACTCATCAAAAGCTAGAAGGCTCTTCCTGTTGACGTAGAATCATGAAATTTGAGAAGAAGCAAGGTTTCACAGTAAAAATACAGAAAAAATCCGATAATTGTACATTTGTAATTATATCACACAAGTCAATGCAATCAAAACAAAAGGCCTTTTGTGTCAAATTTTAAATCTCGCAGACTCACACATCTAAACTTATAGATGAACTATGTGTACACATAATTAAATATGTACAAAACTTCAGAGTGCAAACCTTACTAGCACATGTCCGAATTTTGTTATATGAAAGAGTTGCAAAGTTTCGAGACGTGTCGTGCCATAGACCTTAGTGACACAAAAAGCTATTATATTCCAGAGAATTGATGGTAATCCAATCAATAAATGAGAAAAATATATGTATACCATACTGAAAAGGGAGAAGGTAAGTGCCCGCTCTTGTTTCTTCCCCCCCCCCCCCCCCCGCCCTCTCTGCGGAAGCCTTTAGTCACCAATATAATCTTTATTTACGTTGTCATTATGCGTTTCGGAATGAATCCATCGTCAGTCCTATGGCACGAAATATACAATGTAACACAAGATATTTGAAGTCACACATTGCAACAACTCAGATTCTGGAACCGCTGCTGGTTGTCATGGAACAGGTCATTCTACTCGAGATGACTCATTACGTTTGAACGCACAATATGTTCTCAGATTCTGCCGCAGATGGATGTCAGCGATAGGACAGCTTTGTGGATCACTTCTGTAATACCTTTCGTATTTCGGTGTGATATGTTGTTTGGTGGGTAGTGGTAAGTTCCTGTAGGACCAAACTATAGGAACTTAACACTACCTCCCAAACAACCGATCACATCGAAATACGAGCCGACCGAAGTGGCCGTGCGGTTCTAGGCGCAGGTTCGAATCCTGCCTCGGGCATGGATGTGTGTGATGTCCTTAGGTTAGTTAGGTTTAACTAGTTCTAAGTTCTAGGGGACTAATGACCTCAGAAGTTGAGTCCCATAGTGCTCAGAGCCATTTTTGAACACCGAAATACGAAAGGTGTTACAGAAGTGATTCACAAAGCTGTCCTGTCGTTGACACCTATAACCAAACTGTTCGCCCCGATAGCTGAGTGGTCAGCGTGAAGGACTGTTATGCCAAAGGGCCCGGTTTCGATTCCCGGCTGGGTCGGAGATTTTCTCCGCTCAGGGACTGGGTGTTGTGTTGTCCTAATCATCATCATCATCATCATCATCTCATCCCCATCGGCATGCAAGACGCCGAAGTGGAGCCAACTCAAAAAACTTGCACCAGGCGACCGGTCTACCCGACGGGAGGCCCTAGCCACACTATATTTCATTTCATAGGACCAAACTGCTGAGCTCATCGATCCCTAGGCTCACACATTACTTAATCTAACTTACGCTAAGGACAACACACACACACCCATGCCCGAGGGAGGACTCGAACCTCCGAAGGGGGGAGCCGCGCGAACGTGGCAAAGCGCCGCAGACTGTGCGGCTACCACTCGCGACACCTGTTGTTTATTCAGACTATTGGGTACAGCTTTTTCTCTGCAGGATCAACGGTATACTGTAGTTAAAAGAGAGCGTAACTCAACAGCAAATTCTGCACAGAATCTGATAGGAATTCCGCCCTGCCATCTCTTTCAGCAGCAAATACACTACTGGCCATTAAAATTGCTACACCAAGAATAAATGCAGATGATAAACGGGTATTCATTGGACACATATATTATACTAGAACTGACATGTGATTACATTTTCACGCAATCTGGGTGCCTAGATCCTGAGAAATCAGTACCCAGAACAACCACCTCTGTCCGTAATAACGGCCTTGATACGCCTGGGCATTGAGTCAAACATTGGATGACGTGTACAGGTACAGCTGCCCATGCAGCTTCAACACGATACCACAGTTCATCAAGAGTAGTGAATGGCGTACTGTGACGAGCCAGTTGCTCGGTCACCACTGACCAGACGTTTTCAGTTGGTGAGAGATCTGAAGAATGAGCTGGCCAAGGCAGCAGTCGAACATTTTCTGTATCCCGAAAGGCCGGTACAGCACCTGCAACATGCGGTCGTGCATTATCCTGCTGAAATGTAACGTCCACTGTTCAAAGTGCCGTCAACGCAAACAAGAGGTGACCGAGACGTGTAACCAATGGCACCCCATACCATCACGCCGGGTGATACGCCAGTATGGCGATGACGAATACACGCTTTCAATGTGCGTTCACCGCGATGTCACCAAACACGGATGCGACCATCATGATGCTGTAAACAGAACCTGGATTCATCTGAAAAAATGACGTTTTGCCATTCGTGCACCCAGGTTCGCCGTTGAGTACACCATCGCAGGTGCTCCTCTCTGTGATGCAGCGTCAAGGGTAATCGCAGACATGGTCTCCGTGCTGATATTCCATGCTGCTGGAAACGTCGTCGAACTGTTCGTGCAGATGGTTGTTGTTTTGCAAACGTCCCCATCTGTTGATTCAGGGATCGAGAGATGCCTGCACGATCCGTTACAGCCATGCGGATAAGATCCCTGTCATCTCGACTGCTAGTGATTCGAGGCCGTTGGGATCCAGCACGGCTTTCCGTATTACCCTCCTGAACCCACCGATTCCATATTCTGCTAACAGTCATTGGATCTCGACCAACGCGAGCAGCAATGTCGCGACACATTAAATCGCAATCGCGATAGGCTACAATCCGACCTTTATCAAAGTCGGAAACGTGATGGTACGCATTTCTGCTCCTTACACGAAGCATCACAACAACGCTTCACCAGGCAACGCCGGTCAACTGCTGTTTGTGTATGAGAAATTGGTTGGAATCTATCCTCATGTCAGCACGTTGTAGGTGTCGCAACCGGCGCCAACCTTATATCAATGCTCTGAAAAGCTAATCATTTGCGCATCACAGCATCTTCTTCCTGTCGGTTAAATTTCGGTCTGTAGCACGTCATCTTCGTGGTGTAGCAATTTTAATGGCCAGTAGTGTAATTCGTTCATGCTGTGAAGGAGTGGTAGTACGGCTGACAGGTGGCTTCGTGCAGCGTCCAGACGACAAGCAAACATCGCACCGTTTCCTAGACCTGTCCCGCTCTTTTCTGGACTTCCAATTGAAAGCGAGGCGCTGCCCTCACAGGCTTCTGTTATAAACGACCGGCACATTTTATAGAGGTCAGTCGCGGTGAGCGCGCCAGGCAGTTCCCGGAAGGCGGCGCGAGCCCATTTCCTCGCACTTTAGATGCGCGATACCGAGACAAAAGGCCAGCGAGTGCTGCCGATCGGGGCTGTCTGCACGCCAGACTGCGCAGGAGGCGAGGCGAAAAGGCGGCGGCGGCGGCGGCGCCAGGCTAGCGTGGTGTGCCGGCTGCGACTCAGGGCCACGCCCCTCGCGTGCGGCGCGCTCTTCCGTCAGCCGGCCACCCCCTGCCCCACCCCCTAGTGCGGGGGCAGCGGGTCACCATCGGGAGGCCACTGTCGCCCACCTCAACCGCGACCTCGAGGCCACCACACTAAATTGCTGATCCACTTTCGTTGACATGCGAGTCCACCGTACTCAGTCGAACCGAACCGAATCGTAAATGCGGCCGGCCGGAGTGGCCGAGCGGTTCTAGGCGTTTCAGTCTGGAACCGCGCGACCGCTACGGTCGCAGGATCGAATCATGCCTCGGGCATGGTTGTGTGTGATGTCCTTAGGTTAGTTAGGTTTAAGTAGTTCTAAGTTCTAGGGGACTGAAGACCTCAGATGTTAAGTCCCATAGTGCTCAGAGCCATTTGAACCAATCTTAAATGCAAAACTTCTTCTCAGACTACAACAGTGCACCAATCCGGGGCTCGAATCGGTCCTTTACCTCTCGCGGACAACAGACAGTCATTTAGGGCATTATGCGTAAAAGGTAAGGATCCGAGCCCTGTCACCTCGGCTGTATGGATTACCCAAGATCCATAAGAACAACGTTCCACTAAGACCGATTGTTAGCGCTCCTGGCTCACCGACGTATAAACTGGCAAAAACACTTGGCCTCTCTGCTCCAGCCACACGTGGGGATGACCGACACATACATAAAGGACTCAGGACATTTCACTGAGAAGCTGAAGAAACTGAAACTTGCACCAAACGACATCCTGGTCAGCTTTGATGTTGTTTCTTTATTTACGAAAGTGCCACTCAGTGACGCTCTGGAGCACATCGATTCCTTTTTCCCGCAAGACATCACAAAGCTCTTCCATGTATGTCTCACCTCGAGCTATTTCACGTAGAATGGCGATTTCTACGAACAGCTGGAAGGCGTCGCCATGGGTAGTCCTCTTAGTCCAGTGGTGGCCAACTTCTTCATGGAACAATTCGAAGCACAGGCACTGGACTTGGCGACTTACAAACCTAAGGTGTGGTACAGATACGTCGATGATACTTTAGTTGTGTGGCGCCATGGTGAAAAACAGCTAGCTGACTCCCCTAAGACACTTGAACAGACTCCATACAAACGTAAACTTTACCATGGAAGTAGAAAAAGACAAAAAACTATCATTTCTAGACGTGCTGGTCACAAGGATGGCGAAAACCTGGAACACAGCGTGTATAGAAAACCGACACACACGGACCGATACCTGCACAAACTATTAAACCACCACCCGAGCCAGAAAACAGGCATGATTAATACGCTCATAACGCGAGCAGGACGACTATGTGAGCCGCAACACCTCAGACGCGAAATGCAACACCTGGAAAGTGTTCTGAGGAGCAATGGGTACTCCACAAATTATATTAGAAGTGTAATAGAGCCAAACACTTGGCGAAGTAAGGAATCAGAAAAAGAAATGTCAGGTACGGCCTTTCTGCCATACATTCCCAGAGTGACGGACAGATTCGGCCTATATTGCGCAAACATGACGTAAAGACAATTTTCAAACCGACAAGGAAGGTCAAAGATTGTCTTGGATCGGCAAAGGATAAAAGAGACTTGCAATGTCGGGGATATACCGTATACCATGCACATGCGGAAAAGTTTATGTCGGAATGACTGGACGATCAATCAACACCAGGATCAAAGAACATAAGCGACATTGCAGGCTGGGGCAGGTGGAGAAATCGGGCGTGGCAGAGTACTCACTGAGTGAGACCGACCATGTAATAAAATTCGCCGACAATGAAGTTCTGGCTGTAGAGAGGTACTCTCACACACGCTTGTACAGAGAAGCTGTAGAAACACAAAAACACCCGAACAGCTTCAACAAGAAAGAGGAAAGCCTTAAGGTAAACGGATCCTGGCTTCCCGTACTGCAGCGAACGGCCGTCGCAGGGAGCAAGAGAACCGCACCGGAAATGACCGCGGAGAAGCCCACGGACGTTGGCGCGCCAGGTACACATAGTCTGCGGCCGCGAGCTCGGCTCTAGTTCACCACCGGCGATGGAGGGTGAAGCTTTGACATTGCCAGCCACTCGTGCTGGCGAAACGTCAGTAAGATCATCAGATGAACGTCGGCCGAAGAATCCGAGGCAGAAGCTAATAGGATCAGATCCATGTTCGTGTTCCGACCTGGCATACCATCTTAGTTATGTAAACTTAAGGTGGAAGGGGGAGAAAGGAAAGAAAAGGGAAGGGACTGTTGATGTCAACGGCATAGGGACTTCACGCGGAAATAGCGGTGATGAGTAAAAACGTGTACCGGACTGGCATTCGGATCCGAGATATCCTGCTTTCTAGGCAGCTTCGTTAACTACTACGCCGTCTAAACACAGTGTTTATCGCAACTGCGTGGATTACCTCGGCACGTCTCTCGGCCTACCCACACTCCCACAAAGCTCCACCATTCAGCAGTCCTCCCTTCCACGTCCTCCACGCTCGCTACTGTGAGATTCCCACAGGAGATCTGACGTAATTGTGCATCCACAGTCAAGGTGGTGGATCCATTGTCCATCAAGATGAATCAGTTACCACGGATTCATACGATACCATTTTAGTCTTTCAGGAAGTTATACATAGCGCTCATTTCTCTGTGTAGTCTGGCATTCATTGTAGCACAGTCCTGGCGTTTGAGAGTTACTCGTATATCGTAACACGCAGAGCGCTAGCTTGCTAGGGAGATGAGCGACACCTGGATCGAATATGTGCGGTGGATTAACGACCGTCAGTCTGCTACACAAGCTAGCCTGATGTTGCTTTTATGCAGTTTTCCACTCTCGTTTTGCAAATGCTGGCCTGTTCCCCAATATACATCTCATAAAATTCGATACACAAACTACGATAACACACAGAATAATTCACACGATTCACAGAGCGATGGCACACCCTACCCTCCTGATTATGTTACTTGATGAATTCGACGCCAACGACCTTGTTGCGGTGGTAACACCGGCTGCTTTCAGATCACCGCAGTTAAGCGCTGTCGTGCTTGGCTAGCAGGTGGATGGGTGACCGTCCGGTCTGCCAATCGCTGTTGGCAACCAGCGTGCACTCAGCCCTTGCGAGGCCAGTTCAGGAGCTACTTGATGGGGAAGCAACGGTTCCACTCACGAAAACTGACAACGGCCTGGAGAGCGCTGTGCTGATCACATGCCCCTCCATATCTGCATTCAGTGACGCCAGTGGGCTGAGAATGATATGGCGGTCGGTCGGTTCCTTTGGGCCTTCATAGCCTGTTTGGATGGAGTTTTTTTTATGAATTCTACATCTATTAAACTGTCAGTTGTATTAAACGAAACACTCATTTAAGCTCATTTCACAAACATGATGCGAAAGTTTGTACAGCTCACTCAATCGGAATTAAAAAACAGATGTTGTAATTCCACATCTGTTACTGAACGAGCAGTCAGTTCAGTTATTCACTCCTTATATGCAACTTTATAACGCTTACGTAGAAGGAAAACCTGGGTGCCTTCATTCATACATACATAATAAAACAAAAGCCTGTGCTCGTGCTATACTCTAGATAGATAGATAATAATATCAATGGAAAGACTGAGCAAAATAAAACATTAAGGAAACATGACCTACAAGGAGTAAGTACAAAGCGAACGCTATGTCTGGCCATGCTGTAGCAGCAAGATCAGGAAGGAGCATCGGAAGACCGACAATGAGGTGGCAGTGAAAAGTGAAGACGGAGCAGGCACAAGCGCCTAAGCCGGAAGCGCAGAAGAAGAAGGAGAAGCAGAAGAAGAAGATAGCTTTGCTCCAGCGTATGTTATTCATAGTAATAGTAAATGATGTCCTAATGAAAGTTGTAGAATACAAAAGTCAGGGTGTCAAAATTGTCAACAGAGACAACTTTTATAGTTTAACTCAAGATTCAAAAGATTAAGAAACTTACATGTTTATCTTCGCCTGGTTGCCATCTTTGGGAACAGTTACGTGCTAGAAAACGTGCTTATAACCCCAACCCCAGGTCGTACAATAATAACAAAGTTTGTGAAACAAGGCTAAGTAAGTGTTCCGTTTAATGTATTAATTAACTGTCCGATGGCATAAAATGTTTAACTATATGAGCGGATCGGCCTTCTAAGGCCACCATCATATCTCGTTGTTGTATACATGGCATCTGCATGCACCTCCAAGCACTTATTAAAATGCTTGCTTCTTTCCAGGCAAACCACGTCTTTTTCACGTAACAAGAGTTTTGCAAAGTATGTGCGTAACTGCATATAAAACTGTTCAAACAAATAAAACACTTCGTAATCAGTCACTAGAATTTATATGTATTAGTTCAAAATGGTTCAAATGGCTCTGAGCACTATGGGACTCAACTGCTGTGGTCATAAGTCCCCTAGAACTTAGAACTACTTAAACCTAACTAACCTAAGGACATCACACAACACCCAGCCATCACGAGGCAGAGAAAATATATGTATTAGTCATGATGCGTTTCGTTGTTAGGTGACATTTCAAGATCTTCAGCGTAACCATCAGGAACTCAATGCCGTTAGGCATTCTGCAATTTCATCTCATTTCTGTTGAACATTATCCAAATTCACTCTGCGTCTGAACTTACAATTTTGCAACTGACAGTGCTGAAAAATGTAAAGTGTTGAGTGTGGTATCACGTATCGATACCACCCCATGGGAGCCTCTAAGTTGCCAATGGAACTGCAAGTTCCGTTAGCAGTCATACAGGATCTGGTGCTTGCCCACTGCGCCACGTCTCTAGCGGCTCCGTACCACGTGCGCCCTTTCCGCCGCACTACAGAAGCGCCGGCGGCAGCGACTCTGTCCATTCACACTCGGAGCCACTTCGCTGCGCAGAAGCAGCCCAGTCGCGGCTCAGACACCATCACCCGTGCTTAGTTCAGAGAGCCTCATCCTCGTTGCTATTGTTTTCTGGACTTTATTTCTTGTTGTAATATTTGTAATGAGTCTTCGTTCACTGGGAGAAATACAAGTTAAGTAACTCTTTTTAAAACTGTGTTAATTTGTTCGTTAATCATTTCTGCTCCTGTCCAGCTTTGCTATGACCACAGCTGCCACACCACTCTGTAGCTCACCTCTCCTTACCACTGTGTACGACATCGCACACAACATAAAGTTCGGGGTCAAATTCGACCAGGATAATACGCCGTGAAAATGGGCTAAGTAGCTACTGCGAAAAATTACAATGTAGGAACGAAGTACTCATTGTAGGAAGAAGGCAGAAAAGTACAAACTCCTCAGAATGTAAAGTGTGAACAAAGGATGCCCGCTATTTTGAAATACCTTTCTCTGGAGCCAGTTAAATAAAGACACAGGGATGGAGTTGATGTTAGAAAAATATTGCTTTGGTAAGATTGGTATTGCAGAAAAATATAAGTCAGCTGTAACAAAGTTCTGCAAAATAATTTCGATTAAAGGGCTATGACGTAACTCATGTCAGCATAAGAATGAGTATCGAACATTTTAGGTGAAGAATTAGCTACAAGAAAACTGTGAGCAAGAAACGTGATATATTTGTAGAACGCTGGCGAAAAGCAACTGCAAAAATGAATTTTTCAACTATGTTTGGATCATTTCTTCTTTTTTTTTGTTTGTTTTTAAATAAATTTGATTATTTTTGGCCTACTTCTTACTTTGGGTGAGATGTAGGTCCGGCATTACATGTAAGCAATGAAACCGCATTCAATGCAATGCTAGAAGCCTGAGGCACAGTACCAAAAATGGTGATGCCGTTTGCGCCTGCAAGAAATGATCAAAGTAATCTGGGACACAATACGTTAGTTCGTCCAGTCTTACAGTATTGTCCGTCTGTATGGGACCCTTACCAGTTGGGTCTGATTCAAGAGACTGAGAAGGTACATAAAAGAGCGGCAAGATTCGTGACTGGTACATTTAGCCATCGCGAGAGCGTTACAAATCTCATAGAAAGTTTGAAGTGGGACACACTTGCAGATAGACGGCGCGCTAAACGGAAGGGGCTGCTCACTAAATTCCGAAATCCGATCTTCGCCGAAGATGTAGAGCATATATTATTACAACCAACTTTCAAATCCCGCAATGATCACCATTCGAAGATGGAGCTCGTACTGAGACGTTCAGACAGTCGTTTTTCCCTCGCGTGATCCGCGAGTGGAATAGAGGGGGGTTAAATATGACTTTGGCGCGAATTGTGCCCTCCGCCACACAGCGCTTGGTGGCTAGCGGAGTATATATATAGATGTAGATATTCTTCTCATAAATTACCTTGCAAAGGATGAAGCTATAACTGTCGAATAATACGAAATTTTTCATCAGGACAACACACCAGTTAAAGTTGTTTAGCAGTTGGAAAATTGAAGAATTTTGAAGTATGAATTATAGCAATATCCA
This sequence comes from Schistocerca serialis cubense, assembly GCF_023864345.2. Lineage (NCBI taxonomy): Eukaryota > Metazoa > Arthropoda > Insecta > Orthoptera > Acrididae > Schistocerca > Schistocerca serialis. The sequence continues at coordinate 788,987,952 of NC_064639.1, read as the reverse complement.
CATTGTTTAGCAGATGTTGTGTCAACGCAATTCCACCTGGTTTTTTTTTTTTAAGTACAGGATGTATACTAGTGTTCTGCAGGCTTTGCAGAATTATGAATTATTCTTCAGGGATAGAAACTACTCATTGGAAAACGTTGGTAACTCGCACTGACCTATGCGAGGACTACGTCGAGAAGTATGCGCATCTTTAATCTAAAAATACAGTCTTCCTGCCAAATCGTGAACGTTTCCTCCGTGCCTTCATACTGAACTGGTGAGAGTATCGTATTGCTCTTTTGACGTTGATAAAACAATATTAGATGGTAGCTGTAAGGGAGATGCTTAGTTAGCTGTAGTTAGCTGCCAGGGAAGGCAGTGACAGGGCAGAATCAGGGACTATCTTCAGCGTAATTAATTATCCTGGGGGCTACAGACTGAGGAACCTCTGCAGAGCTGCCGAGAAATTTCTCGGAAGGATCTGCCGCTGCCCAGCACGGGTGCCGTAATAGATTTTCTAGACAGGTGACTAATTCGCTGTCAAGATAAGATCGCTATTGAAGCATGAAGTTCATTGACAGACCGGCCAGTCTGATTATTCGGGTGTGCAAGTAAACGTGTGTGACAGCAAGATAAACGACTTCATCTGTAGAATGCATCGCTCATGGAGCCTGTCAGGGGAGTGAATATGCATAAGTGCCAGCCGTAATATTTCGCACGTGACAAGATTTCGCTTCGGCAAAACAGACGTTTTAATTTCACACCGCGCATTTCTCTTCTCACTAATGTGCCTTCTATGCGCAAACATAAATTTCATGTTTCTGACTGCAATGTGAGCATCAACAGGGTAGGAGAAGCATCCTACGATTCGAACAGAAGCTATACGTTGGAAAGTCAAGTCCAAGTGGTACTTACAGCCGAGTCTTCACGTAAATCAATCGCAATTACATGATCTGTGTCGGGATTCCTGCTTTTTCCACAGCAAATCGTCACTTTCTGCACAGCTACTCCAGCACTTTGATGCACAGTCAATTTACACATGCGTAAAGGCCCGCATCTCGTGGTCGTGCGGTAGCGTTCTCGCTTCCCACGCCCGGGTTCCCGGGTTCGATTCCCGGCGGGGTCAGGGATTTTCTCTGCCTCGTGATGGCTGGGTGTTGTGTGCTGTCCTTAGGTTAGTTAGGTTTAAGTAGTTCTAAGTTCTAGGGGACTGATGACCATAGATGTTAAGTCCCATAGTGCTCAGAGCCATTTGAACCATTTGAACATGCGTAAATTGTAAAATGATAGACGGCAGTTTTCTTCCGCTAATTTCATGTCAGCAGTACCCTAGCAAATAAATTTTATCTCGTGAATTAACTGAAGACAAAGGCGTCGCACTAGCTGCCTTCCTTGCAAAATGAAAGACGACTGAGTTGGTCCAGGTTGCGTTGTAAAAATAAAGAAACAGCTGTGTCTTCCTTGCTCGGATTCAGCTACGTGATACATCAATTTACTAATGTAATATGTGAAATAATAACGCATTCAGTTAAGGAAATCAACGTAAACGATCTACCTAAGTTAAGTAATCACTGACTTTGTCATTGACAAATAACATCTTATGAAATTAATGGTTTTCTTTTTCTTCTGGATTTTTCGATTTTGAAAGCTCGCCGGTACCACTTTTCCTTGCCCTAACTTAGCCCATATTTCTCGCAGCTCATTTTTAGTGTTCCGTCCTTAATTAGGAGAAACGGGACCCTTGCAGGATCACATTTGTTGTCAGTCCGCCTTCTGTTCGTCCATGTGCTATGGGTTCGTCCATGTGCTATGAACCCCTTTTTCTCAGGAACGAGAGGATGTATCAAGATGAACTTTGTGTCACATACTGACGTCCAAGTTCCCTTTGCGATGTAAGTCAACGCAGTCAAAAGATACGGCCATTTATGTCAGATATTTTGATACTCGCAAACTCACTTATCAAAACCTATATGGTTACTTCACGTTGACCTAGAGTCATGAAATTTGGCAAGAAGCAAGGTTTCACAGGAGAAGTAAGGGGAAAAAATACGCAAATTGTTAATTCTCAATTATATCACACCCTTTTATCTCAGGAACTAGTGGACGTATCGATTGAAATATATGTCACATACTAAGGTCTATGGTCCCTTGGCGATGTACAGACTTTAACCTTCCAAGTCAATGCAATCTGAATATACAGCCATTTATGTCATATTTTGATATCTTGGCAGTTTCGATTCGATAACAGGCAAAAATCGTCGAAAATCTCGATTCCCGGGATGGACGAACTATCTGTGTACGGAAGTTACGGTTGGACGGAACCCTCGGTGCGCGTGTCCTACTCTACCATCCGCATTTTTACATAAAATGAAAGCAAACTGGAAAGGGAGCCATCTCTACTGACCTCGATGTCGACGGGTCATTAAACCTCAATCTTCCTTTCTTGGAAAGCGGCGTGGCGGAAGGGAGCGTGAAGAAAAATTTCAAAAAACATTGTGATGTAAGGGCCACGTATGTTTCACAGTTTCTCCCAATTTTTGAATGAGTCCAAGTAACATCATACTCCAGGGGCACATATATTTCACACTGTCAGATGTGGCATAAATTCGAGAGACATGATGGGGGCAGATGATGGCAAAAGTCTGTTTCAAGGACGAGTTCAGAGCGTTACGACGGCGCTACTGCGGTGCATCCAGATCTCACAGACAACTGTTGACCTCACTTGGCTTCTTTCAAGGAATACGAGAGAGTAACAGATAGTCGGAGATGAACCTCCACAGATCACTGATCAGACCGATCTGTGAAGGATCAGCCGGCATGTGAATCAGGGGCGCGTCGGTAACGAACTGCAGCAGAGGGAAGCGGCTGGAGCGCAGAATCATGTCGGCCGCTGAGTGCTGTGTGCTGAGAACGGCTCTCAGCCCCGAGTGGCGGACTGTGCTGAGCTGCGCTGCGCTGTGGGATGGAGTGCCGCGGTCTGCTCTGACGTCACGTGACGTGCGGGAGAGCAGTGCGAAATGTGGGATGCGTCTCGCTTCGCTGCACAAGGAAGCCGCCTGCGTCTGCTTCGGATCCCGCTCGCACAAAGTAGCTCTGTACAAGTTGGTAGTTTATTTACGTACTTCACGAATCCGGAATCCGCAATTTCAGTGTTTTGTATGGGTGAAAACCTACACGATGCAGGCTAAAAACTCCATGATCCGTCACGAGATCAATTTTTTTAAAATTTTAATTACAAACCATAGACGACGCGTTACGGTAAGATCTGTGATAAAACAGAAAGAAAAGCACACGAGAGGCAAGAATTCGAATTCATCTACGTATTACTTGTCCTGATCTACTGAACGTTGCAAACACAAAGAGGTAAACCAGAATGAGATTTTCACTCTGCAGCGGAGTGTGCGCTGATATGAAACTTCCTGGTAGATTAAAGCACTTGCCCGCGAAAGGCAAAGGTCCCGAGTTCGAGTCTCGGTCCGGCACATAGTTTCAATCTGCCAAGAAGTTTCACATTGAGGTAAAAACATATTACAAAATAAAGAAGTTTTCTGCCAGAAATAGATACATCTACATCCGTATTACGCAAGTCGCTTTAAGGTGTGTGGCGAGGGGTACTTTGTGGACCACTGTCACCTTCCCTCATTTTGTGTTCCGGTCGCGAATGGTTTGCGGAAGACTGATAGCTGATAAGCATTCCCGTGGGCTAGAATCTCTCCACTTTTGAGTTTCAGGGTTTTTCTCGAGATATACGTAAGAGGAATCAATGTATTGGTTGATTCTTCTAGGAACCAACTTTATCAGTAAACCGCTCCATGACACAGCGTCTGTCCCTGGAATTGGGTGAGCATCTTCGTGACTCCTTCGTGCTTACTAAATGAACCAGTGACGAAATGCGCGGCACCAGATATCTCGTAAAAATCTGTATGTAGCTGCCACACTGATTACTTCACACATTTCTCGTGTGAAGAAACTACCGTTGACTACAAATGACGTCACAGTTAACTACGTTACTTGCAAAAACATATAATAAATATTGATTGACTAAGGTCATGTGAGGAGTACTGTGTAATTTCAGGATTCCAACATACTTTGGTTCAAATGGTGCAAATGGGTCTGAGCACTATGGGACTCAACTACTGAGGTCATCAGTCCCCTAGAACTTAGAATTACTTAAACCTAACTAACCTAAGGACATCACACACAACAATGCCCGAGGCAGGATTCGAACCTGCGACCGTAGCGGTCTCGCAGTTCCAGACTGTAGCGCCTAGAACCGCACGTCCACTCCGGCCGGCCAACATACTTTAATTCAGAATACAAATTAATAAATAAATATCCTTATTCACATAACAGACTCCAGTTGAGAACTAATTTGTGTTTTGTGTTTCGTGGAGAACGATGGGAGCAACGATCGCTGCCTTGCTGAATGAACTATGTCGGCATCTTTATCAAGTGATTTTTGGAAATGTAAATCAAGACTGTCTATGTGGTATTGTAACCAGGGCCCAGCTACACAGGAGTCCAGTGTTTCTGTAGTGCTCAACTACTCAACTACTGAGGTCATCAGTCCCCTAGAACTTAGAATTACTTAAACCTAACTAACCTAAGGACATCATACACAACAATGCCCGAGGCAGGATTCGAACCTGCGACCGTAGCGGTCTCGCAGTTCCAGACTGTAGCGCCTAGGACCGCACGTCCACTCCGGCCGGCCAACGTACTAACAAAGTAGATCGATCCATCCATCCGTGTGTGCACGAATTAGGGCCAAAAGGGGGGAGGGCAAATCAGCTACCAAACCGTGTAAGCAAGTGACTGTGCCTATAGCGAACTACTTTCATTGCTGGGACTGCTTAGACACGCCAACGTCCCTGCGGCTGCGCGTATCTCGGAGGTCATCGGTTCGCTTCATGGTGGTGCAACACGTTTTGTATGAGAAGAAGTGGAGACCTCACCACGTAGAGCTGCTTACCCCTTGACTGTACGCCACTCTCCTTTTCTTTAAATTCCAAATCTGTCGGCAGTGTCTCGTCGAGAATGGACAAGCTGATGGACTCTTGTCCTGACGTTAAGCTCGGCGATTTTACTGGTGCTGCTCCATAAGGATACGAAAATGTGCCAGCGCCAGCCCTCTCTCTCCTTCAAATCTTCATAAGCATCAAAACACAGAATTGTATCGTAAAATTACACTTCACAGTCACACAAAAGACACAGATTTAAGACACAAAGTCCATACTTCACGATAAGGTGAACATTTGGCGCGACTATAAGCAATGTATTTGATAAGGGACAAGTACTCGAATGCTGCAAGAGTGTTAGCACAGCAGTACTACGCTGGATGCCAGAAATTAAAGAGACAGTATTTCCAGTCGGCATACACCCAGAACGGTTTATGGCTTCTAGTCTTCCTATATCATATCACTCAAACGTCTTATTAAAAGACAATATTAGATAATTCCTCTCCTGACTCTACTCAACTTTCAGCTGCTGCTCTGCCCTTAGTGGCCTGTTTTTCTAGACAACTGACAGATGAGACATTAGAAGATATAAACAGCGAAAATTATACAGTGCAATTGAAATATTTCATTGGCTACAGATCCTCAATTGTGAACTTTTTCACATGTTTATGCAGATACGTTACAAAATACACATAGAGACAGCTTCTTTCTGTTACCTCCCGCCCGCAGCTCGTGGTCGTGCGGTAGCGTTCTCGCTTCCCGCGCCCAGGTTCCCGGGTTCGATTCCCGGCGGGGTCAGGGATTTTCTCTGCCTCGTGATGGGTGGGTGTTGTGTGATGTCCTTAGGTTAGTTAGGTTTAAGTAGTTCTAAGTTCTAGGGGACTGATGACCATAGATGTTAAGTCCCATAGTGCTCAGAGCCATTTGAGCCATTTTTTTGTTACCTCCCACAGGCAGAATTTTCGTATGGTAGCATGTTATCAAAGCAAGACTGGTGTCTTGAAAGATGTCAGTGCTTTGTCAAATCTCTGGAAATTATCTTTAGTGTCCCTGGTAATTGCTATTACCACGTATCCGATGCACAGCGAAACCGGTATGTATAGTAAGCTGGAGAGGCGACAGCATGACTTTAGAGACAGTGCCGTCTTCTGTACACATCCCTAGCAGTGGAGTCAAAGTGGAAAGCGTAAGTATTCTGCACCGCCAAGCTGAAGAATTTCATTTGCCATCAAACATGACATGGCTTTTCGCGGCTAAACATAAATGTCCTGTTCCTTCTATTAAAACTATGACTACTTTGTTTCTGAAATCGCTTACAGACTCCGTCTCAGTGACGAGTAGTCTTTAGATGGTATGACATCTGAACAGAATCTGGCATAACATGATCATCTGGAGAGCTATCACGATGTACGTAATTTTTATTTAATTCTTTTGCTCTCACAGCTTTTTGAAAATAATTATCGCTTTCTGCTACACAATAGCCATCTTCAGAGTCTACAACAGGAGAAGAACAAAGTGCATTACTAGCCACTACATTAAGAAATTAAAAATAAATTACAGAAGTTATAATGAAAACACAATATACATCTCATTCTGCTGCTCTGCAGCAAGTTCTCTAACATGGAAAAATAACACGAATCAAACCTGCCATGCAACGCGACTCTAGAGATCGTTGATGCACGCATAGCGTACAAAGAAATATATGAAGTAATTAAAAGCAAGTTCACTTAAAAGTTATTTAAAATATTTACAGCTGCATATAAGAAAGCAAGATCTTTTAAAAAAGGTTGAACCATATGAGTAATGCATTCATCTTTTGACAGTTCAAACCGGTCTGAATTTAACAAAATTTCAAAAAAGTCTAGTGACCACCGCTGCACTTTACAACGTTCCCACTATAAATTATGCTATCTGTTATTTTTATTTTGTTGAAACACTTTTCTAATGTCCTTTTCCGTTACTTTACGTCCGTCGCTGTTCCATTTTCATTTTTATTACTTACAGTCCTAATCAAAATATAAACCGGAATGTGAGAAGGACAATACGGTTGTTCACGAAGTTGATTCCGTCTTCTTCTTTTATAGGACCGACGTTAGAGCCCTCATAATGGATTCAGTTTCAGAATGATTTATGTAATCAACTTTTAATTTTTGGACAGTTTGTTAAATTCTGACCAGTTGTAACTGTCAGAAGACGAATACATTTTTCATGTGGCTAAATATACTTTTTTAAAAAAGATATAACTTTCTTATACGGAACTGAGAATATTTTAAAGAACTGCGGTTTTAAAAGAACTTCCTTTTAATTATATTGTTTATTTATTTGTACGTTATGAAAGAATCAACGAGTTCTAGGAACGCTTTGCATCCTACATATAAACTGCTTGAAGCGTGCATGGCAGTTTTGACTCATATTATTTTTACATTTTATTATTTGTTGCAGTGCAGCAGAATGATAGCTATGTCCTGTTTCTGTTATAGCTTCTGTCATTTCTTTTTAGTCTCTTAATGTGGTAACTTTTACATTTTTTGTAGAGTCTGAAATGGCTATCGCATAACCCAAACCGGTAATTCTATTCAAAAAGCTCTGTGACCAAGACAGTGGAATGAAAATGATGGCACGAGATCAGCAACTACTGACAGAGAGCAGCGATACCGCTGACGTCCCGTGGGGAGAGCACTCGGTCCGTGCTGCTCGAGTCAACCAGCCATTATCCAATTGCAGACTCGATGATACGGGGCTGCGTCGCCAATGGACGGGGACACTCACAGCGGGAGTCTGCTGACCTGGTCCGTGGCGCAGAAACCTCGCATACACTGGGCTGACAAAAGTCTCAGGATAGCGATATTGTTAGGCCTATATACAGATGGCGGTAGTATCGCCTATACAAGGTACAAAATGGTAGTGCACTATCGGTACTCAGGTGATTCATATGAAAAGATTTCCGACGTGACTATGGCCGCACGACGGGAATTAACAGACTCTGAACGTGGAATGGTAGACGGAGATAGACATATGGGACATTCCATTTCGGAAATCGTTAAGGGATTCAATATTGCGAGATCCAGAGTTTCAAGAGTGTGCCGAGAACACCATATTTCAGGCATCACCTGTAGTAACCACTGACAGTGCAGCCCCCGACAGCCTTCACTTAACGACGGAGAGCAGCAGCGTTTGCGTAGAATTGTCAGAGCTAACAGACAAACAGCACCGCGTGAAAAGCCGCAGAAATCAATGTGGGACCTAGACGAAAGTATCTCTTAGGATAATACAGCGAAATTTGGCGTTAATGGACTACAGCAGCAGATGACCAATACGAGTGCTTTTGCTAACAGCACGACATTGCCTGCAGCGCCTCTCCTGGGCTTGTGACGATACCGGTTGGACCATAGACGAATGGTAAACCGTGGTCTGGTCAGGTGAGTCTCGATTCCAGTTGGAAAGGGCTCGTGGTAGAGTTCGAATGTGGCGCAGACCCCACGAAGCCATGGACCCAAGTTCTCAACATGGCACTCTGCAAGCTGTTGGTGGTTCAAATGGCTCTGAGCACTATGGGACTCAACAGCTGTGGTCATAAGTCCCCTAGAACTTAGAACTACTTAAACCTAACTAACCTAAGGACATCACACACATCCATGCCCGAGGCAGGATTCGAACCTGCGACCGTAGCAGTCGCGCGGTTCCTGACTGAGCGCCTAGAACCGCTAGACCACCGCGGCCGGCTAGCTGTTGGTGGCACCATGATGTTGTGGACTGTGTTTACATGGAATCGACTTCGTCCTCTTGTCCAACTGAATCGATCATTCACTGAAGATGGTTACGTTCAGCTACTTGGACACCATTTGCAGCCATTCATGGACTTCATGTTCCCAAATGATGGCATTCTTATGGATGACAATGCGCGATGTCACCCAGCCACAATTATTCACGATTGGTTTGAGGAACATTCTGGACAATTGGAGTGTGATGTGGCCACCCACATCGCCCAACATGAATCCCATCGAATATTTTTAGGGCGTAATCGAAAGGTCAATTCGTGTAGCTCTTTCGCAATTCCGGACGCCTACAGAGGCAGCGTGGCTCAGTATTTCTGCAGGGGACTTCCAACAACTTCTTGAGTACATGCTACGTCAAGTTGCTGCACTACGTTCTACATCTACATCTACATCCATACTCCGCAAGCCACCCGACAGTGTGTGGTGGAGGGTACCTTGAGTACCTCTACCAGTTCTCCCTTCTATTCCAGTCTTATATTGTTCGTGGAAAGAAGGATTGTCGGTATGCTCCTGTGTGGGCTCTAATCTCTCTGATTTTATCCTCATGGTCTCTTCGCGAGATATACGTAGGAGGGAGCAATATACTGCTTGACTCTTCGGTGAAGGTATGTTCTCGAAACTTTGACAAAAGCCCGTACCGAGCTACTGAACGTCTCTCCTGCAGAGTCTTCCACTGGAGTTTATCTATCATCTCCGTAACGCTTTCGCGATTACTAAATGATCCTGTAACGAAGCGCGCTGCTCTCCGTTGGATCTTCTCTATCTCTTCTATCAAATCTATCTGGTACGGATCCCACACCAGTGAGCAGTATTCACAAGTGGGCGAACAAGCGTACTGTAACCTACTTCCTTTGTTTTCGGATTGCATTTCCTTAGGATTCTTCCAATGAATCTCAGTCTGGCATCTGCTTTACCGACGATCAACATTATATGATCATTCCATTTTAAATCACTCCAAATGCGTACTCCCAGATAATTTATGGTATTAACTGCTTCCAGTTGCTGACCTGCTATTTTGTAGCTAAATGATAAAGGATCTATCTTTCTGTGTATTCGCAGCACATTACACTTGTCTACATTGAGATTCAATTGCCATTCCCCGCACCATGCGTCAATTCGCTGCAGATCCTCCTGCATTTCAGTACAATTTTCCATTGTTACAACCTCTCGATACACCGCAGCATCATCTGCAAAAAGCCTCAGTGAACTTCCGATGTCATCCACAAGGTCATTTATGTATATTGTGAATAGCAACGGTCCTATGACACTCCCCTGCGGCACACCTGAAATCACTCTTACTTCGGAAGAATAAGGTCCGAGACCATATCAGGAAGTATCCCACGACTTTTCTTACCTCAGTGCACGACAGAGAGGATTTAATCAAGCCGTTTTCACTAGTAGAAACAGCTGTAGCAGTCAGCTATTCGGCAATGTTATGGCGCCCACATCCCTAATACACGCGCTAAGGGAATACATTAAAATGAGCAGCTGCTGCACTTGGCATCCACAGCGCGTAGTCACGTCATCTGCAGTGATGGAAGCGCGGACATGGATGGGACTAAAATAAAGGGCTTCCACATTGGTTTGAAACATGAAACACTGATGAGATAAAACATTATGAACCCTGCGCACAGCGAGACTGAATTCCGCCGGGTGGCGTTGCGACCATAAGCGGAGCAGAAACGAGTGGGAAAATCACTCTGGCGATGACAGGGGCGGCAAATGTGGGTGGCATAAGCAATTCAGACAAAGTTTAGATTCTTATGACTGCCGCCTGAGAAAGAGTATGTCGGTAACGGCGAACCTGGCCGACTGTTCCCGTTCATGTCGTAAGCATCTATGGAAGTGGTCGAAGGATGGTGAAAACCTGTGCTCGAAACATGCACTGCGCCACGGATGAAGGCTGGTATTATGCCATGGGGGGACATTGATTAAAATCGCTCTGAGCATTATGGGACTTAACGTCTGAGGTCATCAGTCCCCTAGAACTTAGTAAGTTGGACGCCAAAGCCTCGTCACAGAACGTGGAGTTCGAGGCGTGTCCACTCTGTGAAGCAGGATAGGCGGGCAATCTGTGGCAGATCTGACGGCAGAGTACGACGGTGGTGCAAGCACAAGTGTTTCAGAGCCCACCGTTCAGCGCACGTTGTTGAACGTGGGGGTCCGCAGCAGACGACTCCTACGTCGCTCCATGTTGAACCAACGACGTCGTCAATTACAACTGCAGTGAACACGGAATCATCGAGACTGGACCATAGATCAATGGAAACGTGCCACTTGGTCGAGTAAATCACGTTTCTTATTACACAGGGTCGATGGACGTGTCCTCACATGCCGTGCGCCACGGATGAAGGCCGGTGTTATGCCATGGAGGGACATTGATTCAAATGGTTCAAATGGCTCTGAGCACTATGGGACTTAACATCTGAGGTCATCAGTCCCCTAGAACTTAGAACTACTTAAACCTAACTAACCTAAGGACATCACACACATCCATTTCCGAAGCAGGATTCGAACCTGCGACCGTAGCGGTCACGCGGTTCCAGACTGAAGCGCCTAGAACCGTTCGGCCACTGCGGTTGGCGGGGAACATTGACCTGGGCTCTCACGGGTTCTGCGATAGTAATCGAAGCCATCGTCACAGTGGGGACTACGGGAACATTATTGCGGGCCACTTGCATTCCTTATTGCTTGATATTTTCCCTAACAGCCATAGCCTCTTCTTAAACTGTCCGTCGTACAGGGCGACAACCGTAGTATAGTGATTTGATACGCGTGATACTGAACTCACTGTCTTGACTTGGCCACAGAATTCGCTTGATCCAAACCCAATGGAACACATTGGGAACGCTATACGTCAACAGCTTCGCGCCTGTAATTTACGGGAATTGAGTGAGCAATGCACAGATATCTGATGCCAAGATTCTCCAGAAACATACCATAGATTTGTCGAACCCATGTCACGCAGAACTGCTGCTGTACTTCGTTCCAAATATGCACCAACATGTTTTTAAGGAGTCTCATCAGTGTATATGTTAACACATTCATTAGTTGCAGAGGCACATATTAATGTGACCACTGAATAACGCCATTCTGCAGCGCGGACCGCTGTGAGGCGAACAGCAAGAGAGTCAGTGACGTTCTGAAAGATACCGACAGGGATGTGCAGCCGTGCCGATTTCAGTGTCGTGGTCAGCTGCGCTAGATTTCTTTTTGAGGACCCAAGACCACCTGTCTCATGGAGCACAAAACGTCAATCACCAGAAAAGTCCACATATCGCCTCTCATTAGACGTCTAGTTGCGGTACTGGTGTGCAAATTCAAGTCTCCGTCGCCTATGAATGGCAGCCAGTATTGGTGCTCATGCAACCTGGCGTCTGCTGCGGAGATCCATTTGCAGCAACGTTAGCTGAACAGTCGAGGAGATACTGCTGGTAGCCTCCTTGGTTCATCTGGGCTGCCCAACAGTTGCCTGTCTATTCGCCCGTAGCTGTCGTTCACCCCTGTTATCTACGACCCGTGGTGCACCGTAGTTCGCTTGTCGCCGGTTTCGGATAGTGCCGTTTTACCATGCACAGTATACTTGAACCATGGCGGCACGCGAGCAGTTTGCAAACTCAATCGTTTTGGAAATGCTTCCAGCATTGGCCCGAAAGCCAATGACTACACTGCTTTCCGCGTTCCCCCGACACGCTCTGTGTGCCCTCCACTGAGTGCTGCCAAATGCCGTCTGTGAGTGGTTATTGCATGTTGGCGTTGACCACAGGCGTTGGTCAGATTAATGTGACTGGAACGTGCATTTTCTATAATATACATTCTTACCGTATCCGTCACCAAACGGCAATGACCTAATTAAAAACACAGCAGAATGGAACAGTATGAACACTTAATAGCCGGCGACTGTTGCCGAGCGGTTCTAGGCGCTTCAGTCCGAAACCGCGCGACTGCGACGGTCGCAGGTTCGAATCCTGTCTCAGGCATGGATGTGTGTGATGTCCTTAGTTTAGTTAGATTTAGGTAGCTCTAAGTTCTAGGCGACTGATGAATGGCTCTAAGCACTATGGGACTTAACATCTGAGGTCATCAGTCCCCTAGACTTAGAACTACTTAAACCTATCTAACCTAAGGACATCACACACATCCATGCCCGAGGCAGGATTCTAACCTGCGACCGTCGCAGCAGCGCGGTTCCGGACTGAAGCGCCTAGAACCGCACGGCCACAACGGGGACTGATGACCTCAGATGTTAAGTCTCATAGTGCTCAGAGCCGTTTGAACCATTTTGAACAAACACTTAAAAATGAAAATATATGGACATGGTACTTCATTTCGGTGTATGTACACTGTAGTAGTCGAATATCAAAACTCACGGTGACCACGCTAGCCAGATCCTTGCTACGACCTGTCCCATTCCAATATGTTTTAATCACTTCAGTTTAGTCCTACATTCGCGTTACGATGACGGATAAGGTAAGAACATCTGTTAAAATGTATTTTTTCAAGCAAATAATCCCTCACTTGAGACCCCTGTGAATCTGCTGGTCAGAATTGTCTATTGCACGGTATTGCTCCATCGGGAATTATTCTTCTGTATTCTCCTGATCTGTTAACCCTTCAGCTATCGATTGTATGCAAATTCAGATTTTTATAGATTAATGACATTGATGGTGATAGAACAGACACCTACCGGTATTTTAAAATCATTTTTACTCGGTTTTAGCCTCTTGAGGTGGCACTTCGCTTGAGAGAATGCCTCACATTAGGATACGCAATCTGTATTGAATATAGCAATTTTCCACCAAGTTTTGTAATTATTTCTTTAATATTGTTCTTTTCTATTTTAATTCATTCGGGTCAATGCCTCTAGCGCCAAGTAAAACTGAAGTTTTAGGTTTCTTTACGAATAATGACTCAACTTACGTACTTTGTACTTGCCATTAATTATTTCCTTGTCGCCTCAGCCAATTTAAATAAAATATCCAGCTGCTTTGATTTAATTGCCCGCTACTATGGGAAGCAGCGTAGCACAAGACGAATGAAGCTCGAGAAACATCAGAAGTAAGTTCATGCACTAAAAGAAAGCTTTCTTCAACAAAACAGCTATACTGGCATAAAATACTGAATTTAACTACGGAATTTGTCTCTGAAACATTAAATCTGACTGGGTGTTGTGTGATGTCCTTAGGTTAGTTAGGTTTAAGTAGTTCTAAGTTCTAGGGGACTGATGACCATAGATGTTAAGTCCCATAGTGCTCAGAGCCATTTGAACCATTAAATCTGAAGTACGGTGTTGCGTGGAAATAAAAAGTGGATTGCGAAAAAAGAACAGGACGAACTAGATGCGTATGAAATGTGGTGCTGTAAAAATGTTAAAATTATGTAGACTAGTAAAGTGCGAAAAGAAGAAGTATTAGAGATAATACTACTGAGAAAGAAGGGACACATTAGTTACTTATGTGCTAAGTCGTTAATGATTGCTAGAAGGGCCAACTGAGAGAGAAATTGCAGCAGCAGAAAAAGAATACAATTGTATAGGATATATTAACGATATTTAATTTAGCAGACAATAACGAAAGAATTAGTAGAAAATGGGCATAAATGGAAGACAGCATCAAACCGTAGCGACACCTCTTATTTTTTTACTCATTTACGCAACATAAATACGATTACGACAAAGAAGCTCTACCGATTAATTCTCTGTGAAGTTTATGACCGCCGATGCTTGCTAATGAACGGTCTGACTGCCAATATGGATTCCTGCCAGAGACCTGATAGTCTAGTGGCAAAGCCCCAAAGTCCCTGTTTCGGAAATCAACAAAATTACGCATCTGACCACCCCTTATCCTAACCTCTGCAATTCTCAACTCGTTCATGTGGACCATAACAGCAATTCAGTATATGATGTAATAAAGATTTTTCTTGAGGTGGTGCGTTGCTGAGTTGTACCGGTATCAATTGATTACTGGCGCGACAGTTACTCATATCTTAGAAGCACCACTACAGCAAATAGTGTCACACGAGAGCGTGACATGAGATTAGAAAAGTAGTCTGTGAAATGTGACATGATAATGCTTTACTTTGCAATTCACGCGTGACTAATGATGTCTCAAGAATGTTTCGAAGATTTAGATTCGGTGGATGTCATACGTCGGTGCTTGGTACGAGACAGTGATATACTGCATGGGAGCAACCAGAAAACAACATACGAGGAAAAGTTGTGTATGTACGGAAGACAAAGACAAATTTTCAGGCAAGAGCTTAATGTAGCATCTGTCTCGGGAATAGGGAATAATGATATGAGTTACGGGTAAGATAAACACTTCCAACATTAGGCACAGCGGCACGAAGGCTGGACTTAAAATGCATTACGGGGCGAAAGCTCACAGCCGGAGCGGCCACAGACGTCTTGCTAGAGTGAGTTACTCGTAATACGGCAACAGCGGACGTAAAGTGTATACCATCTCGTTACTAAATCTGTCGCCGCTCAGTTCTCATCTCATATAGCTCTCGTGATGCTTTAACGTTAGCCTCGGTAATATTTTATCACGACAGTTTCGTGTCTGTACAAGTCCTTGAGGCAACAAGGGGATACCACGCCAGTATGTCGTGGAGAAAGTCTTTGGACGTTGCAGGAATATTTAAAAGACGATTCCACACGACAGTACCTCTGGAAATCTTGCATCATCACTGATTCACGTGTCGTCAGCTTTCTTTTACGTTTCGCGGACGCATTGACGACTTCATGTTACTTTGGTGCCTTAGCTTATCATCCTTGATCCTGTCGTGTCTCTTTTTATTTGAGCATTGGGGCAGGTCTCTTACAATCTATTATCATTAACGTACCCTAGTTCAGTTCTTACTTCTTTAGTATTTTCCTTTATATTTTCCTGCACTGGTTTGCTTTGCCTTGTGCGAAGGATTTTTAAAACCTTGGCATTTGTCTTATAGCTGGGAGAAACCTCCCTAAAGCCTCAGAAGGGTTGGATGTGTTGCTTGCTTTACTTCCTTTGGTGGTTTTGTGGTGCTGTTCAGTTATGTCTCCTTCATTTTCCTCCCTTGGCAGAAAGATGTTGTAGGATTTCTGTATTCATTCTGAGGATCTTCTGTGTTTACTGCCGCTATTATTGTGTAGGTTGGGAGTGTGTATGTTGACTGGAAAATTTGCTATGTGAAATTACTTCTTTGGAAAAGTGAACTGCATTTTAATCTGTTAGTTCTGATTTGTGAAGTTAGTTTTATTAGTCCCTAGCCTAGCAGTTCAACTTGTGATTGTTCGTAAACCATGGTTTCATTTGTGTAGTTGGCCACTTTCATTGCTATTCTTAAAGTTCTTCTTTCACTCAGGTGTACCTTTTATGTTTTGTGTGCTGTGAGCCATCGACACTGGGTCCGCGTATTCCAGTGTAACCTGGTGAAAGCTTCATAAATACGTAGCAAAGTTGCAGTTTTAGCACCATGTGCCCTGCACCTCTCTATATTTATTATTTTTGCTATTAGCGCCACGATGTGTTGGTTTCAGGACAGCGTTCTGTCTAGTGTTAGTCTTACATACGTTGGGTTTTCCTTGGGGGTGATTTCTTGTCCATCTGTTCCTTTGTGGGAAATGAATTAGTTGGCTCTTGAGGGCGTTCGGCTGTATTTTCCATTTCGCTAGTCAGTTCTAATTTGTGGATATACTGGCGATTTATTCCTGAGAGTCCTTCTGCTGTTAGTGAGTGAACCAGTGTCCCGTGTCGTCATCCTTAGCTTCGTTCCAGCCGGTGGGCTGGGGAGTCCCTGACATGTAAAGTGAATGAGCTCGCACCAGAGAACTGTGAGTGCAAAAATTTGCTTCGATGCACAGAAAATTCGGACTGCACGTAAAGGATGCAAAACATCATCCCAGTTGCAGAGGCTTTACATCCCAGGACCCCGTCCCACACAACCTGCGCCGCCTACGACAAAGTGCTCTGGTAGAGTCATTAAATCGATTAAGGTGAATGGCGGTGGCGTTCCTCTGAAGATTACACTGGCGATTTCTTTCCCCACCCTTGTCCTATTCGGGCTGTGATCCGGTCGTAGATGTATGTTAAAATCACAGCTTCTTTTATGGTTAAGATCCGTAACCTGTCAATCGAAATGTGATCAAAAATAACCGAACAGCTATTAATGGACGTCAATATGACGTGTGTCCACACTTCGCCTTTATGACGGCTAGAACGCTGTTGGGCACACTTTCAATGAAATGTCTGAATGTCTGTGGAGGAATGAAAGTCCATTGTTCGTCAGCAGCCGAAACCAGGGAAGGTAGCGATACTCGGCGCTGAGGTCTGGAGCGAAGCCGATGTTCTGAATCATCCCAAACGTGTTCCACTGAGTTCAGGTCGAGACACGTGGAAGGCTAGTCCGTTTCAGGAATGTTACTGTCCACAAACCATTGCCTCACAGATGCTGTTTTATGAACGGCTGCGTTGTCTTGCTAATACAGACAATCATCGTCTCTCAATTGGTCCTTTATTGTATACAGCACATAACACTGTAAAATTATGTTCACATCCTACCGTATTTAGGGTTTCCTTAAGGGCAATTAGGGGACATACCCCTAAACACGAAAAACGCATTCCTACCCTACCACCACCTTCTCTGTCATACACTGGGACCGTACTAGTAACCACGAAAAATGTCCTCATACTCTACCACCACCTGCTCTGTACTTCACTGTCGGCAATGAACATGATGGCAGGTAACGTTTTCCAGGCATTCGTCAAACCCAAATCCTTGCATCGGATTGCCACAGGGTGTAGTGTGATTCTCTCGTTTCCAGACATCCACTGTCCAGTGGCGTTGCTCTTTGCAACACGTCAAGGGTCGCTTAGCACTGACCACAGAAATGTCTGACTTATGCGGATGCGCTCGAGCACCGTATCACATTCTTTTTAACACTCTACGTACAGTCTTCGTGCTAGCAGGGCTACTGGTAACACTTTGGAACTCACGAGTGATTCGTTCCGCTGATTTCATGCTACACTACTGGCCATTAAAATTGCTACACCAAGAAGAAATCCAGATGATAAACGGGTATTCATTGGACAAATATATTATGCTAGAAGTGACATGTGATTACATTTTCACGCAATTTGGGTACATAGATCCTGAGAAATCATTACCCAGAACAACCACCTCTGGCCGTAATAACGGCCTTGATACGCCTGGCCATTGAGTCAAACAGAGCTTGGATGGCGTGTACAGGTACAGCAGCCCATGCAGCTTCAACACGATACCACAGTTCATCAAGAGTAGTGACTGGTGTATTGTGACGAGCAAGAAGCTCGGCCACCATTGCCCAGACGTTTTCAGTTGGTGAGAGATCTGGAGAATGTGCTGGCCAGGGCAGCAGTCGAACATTTTCTGTATCCAGAAAGGCCCGTACAGGACCCGCAACATTCGGTCGTGCATTATCCTGCTGAAATGTAGGGTTTCGCAAGGGTCGAATGAACGGTAGAGCCACGGGTCGTAACACATCTGAAATTTAACGTCCACTGTTTAAAGTACCGTCAACGCAAACAAGAGGTGACCGAGACATGTAACCAATGGCACCCCATAGCATCACGCCGGGTGATATGCCAGTATGGCGATGACGAATACACGCTTCCAATACACGTTCACCGCGATGTCGCCAAACACGGATGCGACCATCGTGATGCTGTAAACAGAACCTGGATTCATCCGAAAAAATGACGTTTTTCCACTCGTGCACCCAGGTTCGTCGTTGAGTACGCCATCGCAGGCGCTCCTGTCAGTGATGCAGCGTCAAGGGTAACCGCAGCCACGGTCTCCGAGCTGATAGTCCATGCTGCTGCAAACGTCGTCGAACTGTTCGTGCAGATGGTTGTTGTTTTGCAAACGTCCCCATCTGTTGACTCGGGGATCGAGAGATGCCTGCACGATCCGTTACAGCCATGCGGATAAGACCCCTGTCATCTCGACTGCTAGTGATACGACGCCTTTAGGATCCAGCACGGCGTTCCGTATTACCCTCCTGAACCCGCCGATTCCATATTCTGCTAACAGTCATTGGATCTCGACCAACGCGAGCAGCAATGTCGCAATACGATAAACCGCAATCGCGATAGGCTACAACCCGACCTTTATCAAAGTCGGAAACGTGATGGTACGCAATTCTCTCCTTACACGAGGCATCACAACAACGTTTCACCAGGCAACGCCGGTCAACTGCTGTTTGTGTATGAAAAATCGGTTGGAAACTTTCCTCATGCCAGCACGTTGTAGGTGTCGCCACCGGCGCCAACCTTGTGTGAATGCTCTGAAAAGCTAATCATTTGCAAATCACAGCACCTTCTTCCTGTCGGTTAAATTTCGGTCTGTAGCACGTCATCTTCGTGGTGTAGCAATTTTAATGGCCAGTAGTGTATTTTCACAATCACCCTCCGCAGTGCGGGACGGCCCGTATCATTCAGTTGCCTGATCTTGGTTTGGCTGCGGTGGTTCCTTCGAGTTTCCGCTTCACTATCGCATCACTGACAGTAGAATTGGACGATTTAGAGGGGCTCGAATGTCCCTGTCGTATCTATTACTTTGGTGATATCCAGTGCCCAGGCCAAAATCAGATAGGGTGTGCATTCTAGGCGAATTGTTTACGCTGTTCAGTGAACATACACAGCTTTTTCCTTCTTATTGTTAGCCTGTGCTGCCTGAGGTGAAATGCAAACCAGCCATAAAAGAATAATTTACATTTCGCTCCTCCACGAAAGTACAAAAAGTATATGCTTATCTACAAAGTATTCCTCTACCTTTGAGCCTTTTGTTCTGTTTGATACCAGCACTACTTACTGTGAGCGTGATTTGGAACGGAGCTTCCACTTTTCGCACAGTTGGCACATCACAGCTTCTGGCAGGGAGAAGACACCCGAGTCCCCCCCCTCCCCCGCCTCTCCTTACTTGCGCCGCACGTGCCGTTGACAGAATGAGCGCCGTGTACTCCGGTTAACACGGCGTGCGTGTCTGGTCCGGACATCCCCGAGCAGCACAGGATGGCTCAACAGGCGGCACGCTGAGACAAAGGCCCTTCCCCCCCCCCTCATTTGCATGCGGCCTGGCCACGCCCTGGCGCCCTCTGGTCGACGTGCGAGCCTCACTTCTGACAGCTCCCCCACGTCCCGCCTTCACCGGCCGTCAAAGTGTAGACTCCCGTGATCCCGTCAAACTCCATTCACAGAGCCCAGCGTTGCCTTAAACCGAAAGTTGTAAACACGCTTACCGCCGTAGACTTCACATCCCGGCGATGCTTGCACGACTCCGACGCACCATGCTACACCTCCACAAACGGTCCATTCTTCCCCTCGTGTATGCTGCTCCTACGAGTATTGCTGCGGCTCTTAAATCTTTGCTGTCGATGGACAAATACGTATCGATGTCACAGACCCTCGGCATCGTAAGTTTAGCGGCTCATTCACAAGCGGAGATAACTACGCCATGAGTCCACCGGCCACCCAAGACGACTGTCAGAATCTACGAAGACGGCAATGTAAGAGGCTTCAGAACAGGTGAAAACCATTTCCCTTCGAGGTGCCACCTCTAGCAGATAATTGCAAGCTACTCTACGCCGCCAACTCCTTAACGTCACTGCCCTGCACTCTTCAGCACGGCATCTCTCCACTCAGTTAGACTCTGCTAAATTCGTCATCTCACCCTGCTCTTCTGCCACCAGACTCTAATGGCACTTGTCCTTTCACTTCTCTCCACCACCTGAACAAAAGCTTCAGTTCCTTTCAAATAATTATTATTAACGCGAACAGGAAGCTAAGATGAAGACTGAATATTGAAACACCATCTTTTTTTTTTTTATTCAACCAAATAATATCACACTTGTATTCCCTGTGTGCCCAAGCTCTCTCATACTAACAAGCACTCTCACACAGGTTTGTTATTGGCCACATAGCAAAATATCGTCTATAACTTTTAGTGACCAATTTCTCTATATAACTCCCTCAACTGCATCTGATGTAATTTGACTTCATTTCTTTACACTTGTTATACTTTTGATGCCTCTGCCCCAATTACAATGTCATCAGCGTATCTTGAAGTTTTTATTTCTTCTCTTTGACCTTTAATTCCCTTCCCTTTGCTGTCGATACGCAAGTTTATCTATCTACAGAAGACGGCAACGAGTAGTAGAAACCAAAGTGAGGGAAATAAATTTGTATTGGAAGATAAACTGAAGAAAGACAAACCAACATTACAGAACGAATAAATTTAGGAAAAATCTTTTTTTGATAGTGTAGAAAAGAATTGGAATTCTAAAGGTAGTAGGTATAAAATAATGGAGCAAACGGTTATCTATGACTTGTACAGAAACTAGACTTCAATTATAAGAGTGTTGCGTTAGGCAGGGTTCTAGCCTATCCTGCATGTTACGCAACCTGTATGTGGACCAAGCAGTAAAGGAAACTACGGAATCGACAGCAAAGCGTTTGAACCAAGCTAGATCATAAAACGGGAGCAAGCGCGCCGTTGCGGCGTGACGGACTGGAGCAGTGGAGCAGCCAGCCACCTGTTGCCTTGGCTGCGTGGGCGTCAGCCAGTTCTGCGAGCGGTCTGCACACACCGCCAGACGCACCTGTTGCCCCCTCGCCCACCAGCAGAGCCGGCCACGTCCTCCCAAGTTCTTCTACGGATGTGCAGTGCGGCATCTTGTCTCGCACTCTAGCCGTGCAGGTTGCGTTCGTGCCCTTCGCAGGCGCAAAAGGCAGGCATGCGGTCTGCAATTGCACTTTCACCTAGAGACCATCCTCTATCGTGTCACACTAATATTTAATCACTCATTACTGTTTACTAAACGTCAACAATATGACCATTGAAATTTATTTTCAGCCTGAGGTGTAGATTTCGTGAGGTAAAGCGTCTCACCTACTAGCGTCAAAATCGGGAGTTAATCTTCGGAAGTTCTACCACGTATCATCCGGCAACGAGTTACTCCGTCTGAGGCGACTTATTAGAAACGTCCGTGAGTGTAGATACCAATTAAATAATAAATAACAATACAATTCTGCTGATACTCACACTTTATACACCAATTTCAGTTAAACGTTTTGGCGAATTATCTGGTTTTAACTGAGTTATCCGGATATACTTTACATAGTAAGAACTGCATGATTTTTAAACGTTAAGTCTTAAATATGTCATAACGCACTGACATTTAAAACAAAGGTCTTCCGTAAGCCACTGTACATAGAAACCTATAACCTGAAAGTACACTTCCGTATACACGTTCTTAACATCAATAACCTACATGTTTCTATAACGGCAGCTTCGACTGGGGATTATAATATGATAACCATTCCAGCGAGATAATGACAATAATCTTTAAAAAGTATTATGTGACATAAAATAATACAAAGATTCATATCCAACAGAAATATGTTTCTTGTAGGTTGCTATCGCGAATTCACTACTTAAATTAGCCCGAGTGAGAAGCCATCAGCGTCAGATGCTTCTAGAATACAACATGAGTTACCTGCATAGGGCACAGTATATAATTCTACGCTTCAGACAAGCTACTGTTGATGGAACATCGTTGACACGTAATCTATCCGGATATACTTTACATAGTAAGAACTGCATGATTTTTAAACGTTAAGTCTTAAATATGTCATAACGCACTGACATTTAAAACAAAGGTCTTCCGTAAGCCACTGTACATAGAAACCTATAACATCGTTGACACGTAATCTATTGTCCTTTATCTCTAGTGCATGATGCTCAAGCGTAGTTACGAGTAGCTGGCGGTAGTGATGAAGAATAAGTCTTTGCTGGAAGTGGCCGAGTGAATTGTGAAAATGCACCGTATAACTCAAGTTCTCATCTGTGTGCCCTAAGATTATCATGCTGACGAGATCATAAAAGAAACCGCAGCACGCATTGTGACCACCATCCTACGTGTCAAGATCAGTTATTAAGAGATGATTTCGCAAGAAGAATGACTCTCAATAAATACAGCGTTCTTAATCAACGACAGTGATTTACTGTGTACAAAACTAGCACAGCCTGTAAAACACAATTGTTTACACAATAAACAGCTTAAATGTTTATAAAATGTCACGTTTATTTTCCAATATTTACTGACACGGCGTTTTTTGGCAGCATGCTGCTACCATCAGAGGCCAAACTCTTACTTCTGCATACAGATTCATGTGAAGTGACGAAACTATTTTTCGTTGGCTGTGCAAGTTACGTTATGTTCCGAATGTTATTGTCCCTGTCCAGAGAGACAGATTTATTTTAGTGTGCACCATTATGTACGGAGGCAACGGCCTTGCCGCAGTGGATACACCGGTTCCCGTGGGATCACCGAAGTTAAGCGCTGTCGGGCGTGGTCGGCACTTGGATGGGTGACCATCCAGGCCGCCATGCGCTGTTGCCATTTTTCGGGGTGCACTCAGCCTCGTGATGCCAATTGAGGAGCTACTCGACCGAATAGTAGCGGCTTCGGTCAAGAATACCATCATAACGACCGGGAGAGCGGTGTGCTGACCCCACGCCCCTCCTATCCGCATACTCCTCTGAGGATGACACGGCGGTCTGACGGTCCCGATAGGCCAACCGTGGCCTGACGACGTAGTACCATTATGTACGAGTGTATTGCATATTCAAACAATCCTTACGACATTGGTAACATACCTCATTGGCTCAACCAGCAATAACTCGTCTCCCCACTGCACATAAATATGTAATTTACAACTGACTTATAAATAACAGGCGGCGGAATGAAAAGAGTCGTGCAAGTAAATATTGCAAAATAAACGAGGCTGAAGCTAAGAAAGCATTATGTTATAAATTTCCGAATACAGACACAGACCTCAACCAATGCCATGCATCATGGGCCAATTTAAAATTAATCGTTATCTGTCTGGGTAATGGGATATGAATGATTGTCATTCGGTTCACAAAATAAAATAAATAAATAAATAAATGGCATAAACAATGTGACTCTTGCAAGAAATGTCTACGGCGGACGTGTTTGCAAGGGGAATTAATTTCACTCAGCATGTAGCACAGACATGGGCCTCGGACTTTGACATATGGTGAACGAGATGTTTGACATGTCAGATGAAAAAGGTTCCAGGCCGCAAGATAACGAAATCTCGGAGGCTATAAAATTAGACACACTATATTATCTTAACTTCCAGAAACGATTATAATTTTATCAATCATGAAACAACACTAAACATTAACTTTAAGAGTATCATCCTTCTCATTTCGTCCGTTCACTTTACACTGAATCGACAATAGCCATAATTACTGTTCCAAATCGCTATTTTCACCCATTTGGGACAGAGCAGCAATGTATTGGCTTCAGTGCGATTGTCCTGGAAAATACGACACAACCAGTGAGTTTATCAACAACGGCCCTCTTCAATGTATACGACACTTTTAGCACTTTGACGTCAAACTGGCAGGCACAATGCCGTGCGCAGCGGAGACAGCAACGCAGAGGTAGCAGATAGCTTCAGGTTTCCACTGGTGTATGGGTGGCTGGAGAATTCCAACTCATTAGCTGTCAGACTGCTAACTACCTTCAATAAGACTACGAGGTTTCACAGAAAAAAATGAGTGCTTATGGAATATAGTCTCAGTTATGCGACTGGATTCGTGATTTCCTGTCACAATTCGTGGTAAACGTCATTGAGTAAAACAGAAGTGATTCCTGGCGTTCCACAAGGTCGTGTTATGGGCCCTCTGAGTGTCCTTATCTATATAAACTATTTATGAGACAATCTGAGCAGCCGTCTTAGGTTGGTTGCTGATGATGGTGACGTTCATCCCCCTAGTGAAGGCATCAGAGGACCAAAACAAACTGCAGAACAATTTAGAAAAAATATTAGTATGGTGCGAAAATTGGCAGTTTACCCTAAACTCTAAAACGAATGCGTTAAACTTCGGTTACACGAGAAATCAACCAAATCTAAAGGCCATAAATTCAACTAAATACCTAGGAGTTACAATTACGAACAACTTAAATTCGAAAGAACACATAGAAAATATTGCGGGGACGGCGAACCAAAGACTGCGTTTTATTTGCAGAACACTTAGAAAATACAACAGACTTACTGAAGAGGCTGCGTACACTACGCTTATCCGTGCTCTTTTGGAGGATCAACGGAGTACGTCGAGAAGGTTCAAAGAAAGAAATAAGGGAGAAATTGCCACGGACATGATACAGGATTTAGGGTGGACATAATTAAAACATAGAAGTTTCTCGTTGCGGTCGAATCTTCTCACGAAATTTCAATACGCAACTTCCTCCTCCGAATGCGAAAAATATTTTGCTGACGTCGACCTACAAAGGGAGAAACGATTATAATATTAAAATAAGGAAAAGCTGAGCTGAATAATAGAGAATTATTTGAGGGTGGTTCGATGAACTCTCTGCCAGGCACGTAAGTATGATTTGAAGAAATAGCCATGACGATGTTGATAAATGGCGGCAAAAAAAATAAAATAAAATAAACTTGTAAACACATGGCAGGATGAGTAGACGGCCTGCCATGTTATGACATTTGTGTCGGCTGATATTTTGTAATGTGGTTCTCCAGGCGGAGCTGAATCCTGTCGAACCAACTGTATAATCATCAGCACCGGTTGCCAGCACAGTAAAAATGTCGCTCACGTGTGCCGAAGACAAGACTGTGTCATACGCGAAAGATTTACGCAGTGTCCTGGGTGAGTAATAGAACCCGTCATACGGCGACGTAGCTGTCTGCAACTGCTGCCCGGAGGTCTGCCGGCTTCTCCCATCCCAGACGGGTCCGCCCGCCATCTGGAAACCGGCCCTGCACCCCTCTTATTTATTCGTGGTGGCGCGGCCAGCCACCCGTTGCGGCCGACGCAGCGGGGAGGCCGATGCTTTCTGTCGGCGCCGCACGAGGCAAAAACGGCCTCCCGCGACCCTCCGACCTGTACTTGAGGGACGTATTTATGGCCCCGCCGTGACGTCACTCACCCGGGTGCAGCTTAATGAATTTATGGGCATGCCGAACGCCGCCAGCCGGCGGCGAACGCACGCTACCAGCAGCCTTCGTTTCGTATTCGCCACTTTGCATCTCGATAAATGAACGTATCGAGCCGAAGTGGACCGACTCTAGCGGTATTGAGACATCACATAGCGTGATCTAGCGGTATCAACACGTCATATACCGTGATATTTCCATAGACTTAATTACTCTAAGCAGTAGAATAGCTGTGCTGATTGTAAGGGTACAAGACGATACTGTTTCAGTATCGACTTTGCCGTTACGTGCCTGTGCCTCTTGGACGTAGCGCCATCATTCTATACGCAGCGAGAGTTCAGGCGCCGGCGGCTATGCGGGGCGCGGGAAGGCAGACTGGCGCTAGTGACCGCAGTGGTTAGACGGAACGGTGAACGAGTACCTAATTACGCGGATTATAGCGGCAATGAATGGTTCAAGTGGCTCTGAGCATTATGAGACTTAACAGCGGAGGTCATCAGTCCCCTACAACTTAGAACTACTTAAACCTAACTAACCTAAGGACATCACACACATCCATGCCCGTGGCAGGATTAGAATCTGCAACCGTAGCGATCGCGAGGTTCCAGACTGAAGCGGCTAGAACCGCTCCGCCATTCTGGCCGGCATAGCGGCAATGACCTTAGCAGTTAAGTCCCATAAGATTGCACACATATTTGAACATTTTTTTTGTTCCTTGGGCGTCAGATCCTCCCTATAGGTGTCGTACTGAACTTTAGTCCCAGTGTCTGCGAAATGAATAGAAAGCCTGTGTGAAACTGATTGTTAGAATGAAAGAAAAGGCATATAGAGAATAGTGATATTATTTGCCTGAATAATTAAAAGATAGTATTTCAGTTTTCAGTCTTTATCTCGGCTATCTCTTGATTTTTATAATAATTATTTGGATGGAACTAAAGCTTTTTGCTCAGCAGGTGGAAAGGAGTGGAAAGACATGTGCCACAAGGTACACGGTCATGGCTAATTTTTTAGGCACATGTTCCTTGGGGCCGCGCGAGATTAGCCGAGCGGTCGAGGGTGCTGCAGTCATGGGTTGTGCGGCTGGTCCCGGCGGAGGTTCGAGTCCTCCCTCGGGCATGGGTGTGTGTTTTTGTCCTTAGGATAATTTAGGTTGAGTAGTGTGTAAGCAGAGGGACTGATGACCTTAGCAGTTAAGTCCCATAAGATTTCACACACATTTGAACATTTTTTTTGTTCCTAGGGCGTCAGATCCTCCCTATAGGTGTCGTACTGAACTTTAGTCCCAGTGTCTGACACAAAGCTGACAGCATTTATTTGAAAGGAGCAAGGGATATTACTAAAATAGCGGGGGGGGGGGGGGGGGGGAAGAGGAGACCCTACAGTACTATAACATCCCTCCCCCCATCCGTGTGTTAGGCAATACAACTCAAGTTGAGCAAGACAGCTACAAGGTGCTTCTTACGACTAACAAATTACCTCTGACCATGTACCTAATGGCACATATCCTCTCACGCCTTTCCGCATCCTGAACAAAAAGCTTTAGTTCCTCTCAAATAATTATTATTAACGTGAACAGGTAGCTAAGGTAAAGACTGAACATAGGAGCACCATATTTTTATTATTCAGGCAAATAATATCACACTTTTGTTTCATATCTGCCGTAGCTCTTTCATACTAACAAGCACTTCCACATAGGCTTTCTATTTATTTCGTAGTAACCAACGCCGCTATAATCCGCGTAATTCGGCACTCTCTCCACCGTTCCGTCTTACCTCTTGGCTTTTTCGAGAGAATCGGTTGTGCCGCGCTACAGCGTTATGAGCCGGGTGTCGGCTTGCTTGCTGACAGCCTGTGGACGGAGTGTCGCCCCACTAAATACGCTGGAGTCCAGCCAAACGCCCGCATCCCGTGGTGGTGGCGGCGGCGGCGGCGGCCGAGGACGTGACTTGCAGGCGCGACGCCGTCGGCCCGCATGGCACGCCTGCTCTCCGGTTCGGGAGACTCGCAACATCGCTGACGCATCCCAGGCCGCGCTAACGCTGCCGCCTCACTGCCATTAAGAACATCTCCCGGAAGGAGTTCATTTCGTGTGATACTGACGATTTTGGTTTCGTGAGAAGTCACACGTGTGTAACAGGTAGTGTGCAGTCGAAGTACCAAAAACAGGTACACTACTGGCCATTAAATGCAGATGATAAACGGGTATTCATTGGACAAATATATTATATTAGAACTGACATGTGATTACATTTTCACGCAATTTGGGTGCATAGATCCTGAGAAATCAGTACCCAGAACAACCACCTCTGGCCGTAATAACGGCCTTGATACGTCTGGCCATAGAGTCAAACAGAGCTTGCATGGCGTGTACAGGTACAGCTGCCCATGCAGCATCAACACGATACCACAGTTCATCAAGAGTAGTGCCTGGCGTATTGTGACGAGCCAGTTGCTCGGCCACCATTGACCAGACGTTTCCAATAGGTGAGAGACCTGGAGAATGTGCTGGCCAGGGCAGCAGTTGAGCGTTTTCTGTATCCAGAAAGGCCTGTACAGGACCTGCAATACGCGGTCGTGCATTATCCTGCTGAAATGTAGGGTTTCGCAGAGATCGAATGAAGGGTAGAGCCACGGATCGTAACACATCTGAAATGTAACGTCCACTGTTCAAAATGCGAACAAGAGGTGACTGAGATAAGTAACCAATGCCACCCCATAGCATCACGCCTTGTGATACGCCAGTATGGCGATGACGAATGCACACACGCTTCCAATGTGCATTCACCGCGATGTCGCCAAACACGGATGCGACCATCATGATGCTGTAAACAGAACCTGGGTTCATCCGAAAAAATGACGTTTTGCCATTCGTGCACCCAGGTTCGTCGTTGAGTACACCATCGCCGGCGGTCCTGTCTGTGATGCAGCGCAAAGGTAGCCGCAGCCATGGTCTCCGAGCTGATAGTCCATGCTGCTGCAAACGTTATCAACTGTGGGTGCAGACGGTTGTTGTTGTCTTGCAAACGTCCCCATATGGTGACTAAGGGATCGAGAAGTGGCTGCACGGTCCGTTACAGCCATGCGGATAAGATGCCTGTAATCTCGACTGCTAGTGATACGAGGCCGTTGGGATCCAGCATGGTGTTCCGTATTACCCTCCTTAACCCACCGATTCCATATTCTGCTAACAGTCATTGGATCTCGACCAACGCGAGCAGCAATGTCGCGATACGATAAACCGCAATCGCGATAGGCTACAATCCGACCTTCATCAAAGTCGGAAACGTGATGGTATGCATTTCTCCTCCTTACACGAGGCATCGCAACAACGTTTCACCAGGCAACGCCGGTCAACTGCTGTTTGTGTATGAGAAATCGGTTGGAAACGTTCCTCCTGTCAGCACGTTGTAGTTCTCGCCACCGGCACCAACCTTGGTTCAAATGGCTCTGAGCACTATGGACTCAACTTCTGAGGTCATTAGTTCCCTAGAACTTAGAACTATTTAAACCTAACTAACCTAAGGACATCACACACATCCATGCCCGAGGCAGGATTCGAACCTGCGACCGTAGCAGTGTATGAGAAATCGGTTGGAAACGTTCCTCCTGTCAGCACGTTGTAGTTCTCGCCACCGGCACCAACCTTGGTTCAAATGGCTCTGAGCACTATGGACTCAACTTCTGAGGTCATTAGTTCCCTAGAACTTAGAACTATTTAAACCTAACTAACCTAAGGACATCACACACATCCATGCCCGAGGCAGGATTCGAACCTGCGACCGTAGCATTCGCGCGGTTCCGGACTGAGCGCCTAGAACTGCTAGACCACAACGGCCGGCAGGTGGTGAGTCAAATGAAAACCTTAAATATCCCACGCTCTCTGACTGCAAAATTGTATGTCAACTGGCTGGTTCAACCTGTTGTGCTGCCATTCATGAAAAACATTCCAACTGGCTAACGCTCGCCCATATACCGCTGTTCTAACCCAACATGCTGCACGGAGTGTCGACGTGTTGCCTTGGCCCGCTCTATCACCAGATCTGTCTCTAATTGAGTGCATATGGGACATCATCAGACAACAACCTCAGAGTCATCCACAAACACCATTAACTATCCCTGTGTTTACCGACCAAGTGCAACAGGCACGGAACTCCACTCCACAAACTGACATTCGGCACCTGTACAGCACAATGCACGCAAGTTTGCATGTTGAATGCAAATTCAACATTCTGGTGGTTACACCGATTATTAATGCATCCGCGTGTCAAATTTGCAGTGGCTTATCCCGCGGCTACATTAATCTGTGATCCTGCAATGTTATTCACTGAAAAATTTTACCTAGGCCAACGTATTCTCGAAATTCCATTACTCAACATCAGTTATTTTTTGGTGTTGTGATTTTTTTCCGTCTGTGTATATAGAATTTCACATTCCGCGTTGCCGTATGTGACAAGGGCATACTGAAACACCAGATCGCAAATACCCTGGGAAAAACCTTTGATTTTTGAGTATGCGTACAACTGCGCATACTGTGAACGCGTACTTAGACATTCGGCGTGGAGGCTGATGGAAGTATCAGGACCGATAGAAATCGAACGCCGTTAACCGACGATCACTACATTCTGATCGCTACCAACTTAAGCTAGCTAAGTTTAGTGTATGTATATACGTAAATAAGAGTACTTAAATCTGAATTACACATAATGTTACAACGAGCGTTACCTCAGTGTGTCAATCGTGCTTTCGTAGATGCAGACGCACTACTGTCTCATGTTGGCAGCGATCAACAATTACTCAGTACTAGTTGACGCCACTCGATTTCTATCGATTCAAGTACTCCCATCAGCCACTCGGCCGCGAGTTTTCTTACAGCGTGCATATAGTACGTGCCGAGGGCGTCCACTTAAAACGATTCGGAAATCACAGGTCGGTACCAGCCACCCCTTTGCCAACAACTCGGCGGCGACTCGTATAGACCCTCAGCATTCCCTTGCCGCCTCTCGCAGCTGGTGAGTACCGAGTCCCATAAATCGTGACAACTGCTGCGGCCGGAGACATTAGTGCGTTACGGCGGTCTGCGTGTGGTCTCCGCATACGGAGCCGCACCGCACCGCACTACGTCATAATTACGACCGCCACGCCACCCATCGACGCGCCAGCAGCCCACACAGGAGCTGAGCTCTGTACTGCACTAGCGCTCTGCTCTACTGTACTCACAGAGCGCCGGGTGGTCGCTGCTGTGTTTGGCTCGCATCCACACCGCTCCTCACCTGCAAACACAAAAACAAACATATTGTTTAGTACCCTGAACTTCACTTATTATCTATTTTAAAACAACTACATTATAGTGACATTACAACCACTGAAACGGCTGACCTCTAAAGTGAATTTGTTAACGGCAACCGGATTACGTTCCGTTCCGAGTATTTCAGTTTTCATGAACATGTACATCCTAAACGATAAAGTACCGTATCCTTCCCCAAGTTGAGACAAAGTTTCTTCTTAAGGACATAATTGAGTCCACGCAACAGAGCAGTGCCAACACTTACGAGAAGTAATCACAGAATTGTAATTAGCTTACCAAAAAATAGTTACGTGGTTCATTTTTTTGTGTGATTCTTCAGTTTCTCCCGGCGTATTTCTTGCTCGAACAGTCCACGGGTGTACTGCCGATCCATAGTGTGCAACGGGCACAATATTTCGGCGATCAGACATGTCGCCACCGTCAGGTGCGCTGACGAACTGAGCTCCTGAGGGCGGGCGGCCGTCTAAAATCCCTTCCCCTCGCGAGGAATTCTCTTCGCGGTCCGCGCCCCCGCGTCAGCAGTCGGTGAGACGCTGGCGTCGGCGTCTGTGGTGGCGTCGGTGTAATTTCCTCGTCAGCCCTAGTCGCCCATTCGTTTCCTTTGCTGAGCGTCTTTTTAATTAGACTCTAATTGAAAAGAAAATTTTAGGCTGGTTAGTACCTCCAAGTACACGTGGCAAGAGCGACCATTTAATGCTTATCTTGACTTGGGCAGTAGGTCAAGTATGGACGCGTGGACGCAAAACGGTTAGTCTATACTGACAGGCATAGTCCACTTAGTGGTGCAGAAAACATCATGTCGTAAAGTTTGTGTCGTTCTTTGTGTGGAAATTACACGACACAGAGAAAAAAAGAACCAACATAACTATCTGTGAAAAACAGAACCAACATAACGATCTATGTACATATTAAGGTACCACATATAAAAATTCCTGAACTTATACCCGTTATACCCTGTATATGCTACTATCGTGTCTCAAAATTAAAAAAAATACAGTATAGTACAAAAATAAATCGAAGCAGATATTCAAGTTCAGTTTCAATTTGCAAAATACATCTTATGAAAATCAGTGTAACCAGTCTGCAACAGACCATCTGTTACCGAATAAGGAACTCACAGAAAATATTAAAACGATTGACTCATGTTAATAAACTATTTTTTTAATATAATCGTGTTCATAAACTTATTTCTTGCTACTCTGCAATTCAGATATATCTTTGCTGCGGGCTTTATACATTTTTCGTGGTTGCAATAGAATTAAGTATTTGCATTATTTAATTTGAATTCAATATTTTGGCCGGCCACTGTGGCCGAGCGCTTCTAGGGCTTCAGTTCGGAACGGCGCTGCTGCTGCGGTCGCAGGTTCGAATCCTGCCTCGGGCATGGATGTGTGTGATGTCCTTAGGTTAGTTAGGTTTAAGTAGTTCTAAGTCTAGGGGACTGATGACCTGAGATGTTAAGTCCCATAGTACTCATAGCCATTTGAACCATTTTTTTCAATATTTTGAGATGAGGCTGATAGCGAGATAAAATGAAATGATGCGGGATGATGTCAATACGTTAAATATGGCTTTACTAATTGCGCCATTCTCCTTTTATCATAACACAAAATGGTTCAAATGGCTCTGAGCACTATGGGACTTAACTTCTAAGGTCATCAGTCCCCTAGAACTTAGAACTACTTAAACCTAACTAACCTCAGGACATCACACACGTCCAAGCCCGTGGCAGGATTCGAACCTGCGACCGTAGCGGTCGCGCGGTTCCAGACTGTAGCGCCTAGAAGCGCTCGGCCACCCCTGCCGGCATCATAACACAAATTACTCCTATTTACGGTGTAATAAATAGCACAAACAGAGAATATAAGCAGTGAAATCATTCGAAGCAAATTGTAGCTTAGGCTTCGATTTTTGATCGTCTTGAGACTCAAGATCTGCTATACACTTTCAATTTCTTGGGACTATCCTACATATTCTAGATCCTCTATTGCCCAGTCATTGGCTCAACAGCAGGAGAACGAAACTATTAAACTTTCGTAGTTGATTAAATATGGAACGATAGCAACAACCGCACACAAAGATTTATTGTAACTTTTTAAATGAATCACGAGAAATGTATTTAGTTCTTACAAGTTCCTTTCCTGTCAACATCACAAAAGCATCGCCGCCGGAAAGAAACAGCATTCCGCTCTCGCCCTAAAATGCTTTCACCGTCCTCCTGGACTGAACGCCGTGCCCTCCGGCAAGACGAGTCGCGATGCCGCGTTCCATCATGTCAGGGCACAGCCAGCGCCGTGTCTTTGTGAGGGGGCCACGAGTGCGCTAGGACGCTAATCCTCGCCGCAGGACGCAACAAAAGGCAAAAGGCCTCGTTTCCGCAGTCCGACTACGAGTGCGACAGGGTACCGCATACTCAGGATGAAAGGGGAGGGGAGGATTATGAGGATCAGCCGTCGCCCGCGGAGGCCAGCGCGCTCCTACAATGCTCTCAGAACAGAGATATCTCGCCCCGTCCGAGATCGAAACTTCTCATGTCGATGTTATGATATTAACAGCGGTTGAAGTGTACTCACGGATAATTTGCTTTACTACACGATAGGCCAAAACATTATGACCAACTGTTTAATAATAGCGTGTTATTCCACTTTTCAAACATAGTACAACAGAGATTCTGCTTGGCATGGATTAAGTATGTGGCACCAAATGTTTACGCACAGGTCAAGCAATTCCCTCCGCAAATTAGGAGAGATGGTTGTTCACGGGCACGCAGCTGGCCTCCGATATGTGTTCCAGTGGGTACACATCAGGCACTTTTCCTGGCCAGGACATCAATGTGCGTTCACTATAAACCAGTCTAGCACGATTCTAACCTTGCAATGCGGAGAGTTATCCTGCTGGAAGACGTCGTCGCCATAGGAAAAGACTTCAAGCCCGAAGAGATGCAGGTGGTCCGCATAATGTTCCCATAGTTCACTGCCGTCACGGCGCATTCGATTACCACCACAGATCCCACGGAAGCCCAACTCAGTATACCCCATAGCATAATTCTGCGCCACTGGCCTGCATCTGTGGCGGGGCGCATGTTTCGTGGAGCCATTCGGCTGGATGACCAAAGTTTCCTGCCGTTATGTAGACAGGAGTGACACCACCAGCAGTCGACCAATGGTGTAAACGCCCAGAAGATGGCCCCTACGTCGGGTTGAAACCGGTTGGCGGTATAATAATAATAATAAATGCGATTTTTGAATTATTGATTAATCATACTAATCGCTGCGTCTCTCCACAACCATTGTTGTTGTTGTTGTGGTCTTCAGTCCTGAGACTGGTTTGATGCAGCTCTCCATGCTACTCTATCCTGTGCAAGCTTTTTCATCTCCCAGTACCTACTGCAACCTACATCCTTCTGAATCTGCTTAGTGTATTCATCTCTTGGTCTCCCTCTACGATTTTTACCCTCCACGCTGCCCTCCAATACTAAATTGGTGATCCCTTGATGCCTCAGAACATGTCCTACCAACCGATCCCTTCTTCTGGTCAAGTTGTGCCACAAACTTCTCTTCTCCCCAATCCTATTCAATACTTCCTCATTAGTTATGTGATCTACCCATCTAATCTTCAGCATTCTTCTGTAGCACCACATTTCGAAAGCTTCTATTCTCTTTTTGTCCAAACTGTTTATCGTCCATGTTTCACTTCCATACATGGCTACACTCCATACGAATACTTTCAGAAATGACTTCCTGACACTTAAATCTATACTGGATGTTAACAAATTTCTCTTCTTCAGAAACGCTTTCCTTGCCATTGCCAGCCTACATTTTATATCCTCTCTACTTCGACCATCATCAGTTATTTTGCTCCCCAAATAGCAAAACTCCTTTACTACTTTAAGTGCCTCATTTCCTAATCTAATTCCCTCAGCATCACCCGACTTAATTAGACTACATTCCATTATCCTTGTTTTGCTTTTGTTGATGTTCATCTTATATCCTCCTTTCAAGACACTGTCCATTCCATTCAACTGCTCTTCCAAGTCCTTTGCTGTCTCTGACAGAATTACAATGTCATCGGCGAACCTCAAAGTTTTTATTTCTTCTCCATGAATTTTAATACCTACTCCGAATTTTTCTTTTGTTTCCTTTACTGCTTGCTCAATATACAAATTGAACAACATCGGGGAGAGGCTACAACCCTGTCTTACTCCCTTCCCAACCACTGCTTCCCTTTCATGTCCCTCGACTCTTATAACTGCCATCTGGTTTCTGTACAAATTGTAAATAGCCTTTCGCTCCCTGTATTTTACCCCTGCCACCTTTAGAATTTGAAAGAGAGTATTCCAGTCAACATTGTCAAAAGCTTTCTCTAAGTCTACAAATGCTAGAAACGTAGGTTTGCCTTTCCTTAATCTTTCTTCTAAGATAAGTCGTAAGGTCAGTATTGCCTCACGTGTTCCAGTGTTTCTACGGAATCCCAACTGATCTTCCCCGAGGTTGGCTTCTACTAGTTTTTCCATTCGTCTGTAAAGAATTCGTGTTAGTATTTTGCAGCTGTGACTTATTAAGCTGATAGTTCGGTAATTTTCACATCTGTCAACACCTGCTTTCTTTGGGATTGGAATTATTATATTCTTCTTGAAGTCTGAGGGTATTTCGCCTGTTTCATACATCTTGCTCACCAGATGGTAGAGTTTTGTCAGGACTGGCTCTCCCACGGCCGTCAGTAGTTCCAATGGAATATTGTCTGCTCCGGGGGCCTTGTTTCGACTCAGGTCTTTCAGTGCTCTGTCAAACTCTTCACGCAGTATCTTATCTCCCATTTCATCTTCATCTACATCCTCTTCCATTTCCATAATATTGTCCTCAAGTACATCGCCCTTGTATAGACCCTCTATATACTCCTTCCACCTTTCTGCTTTCCCTTCTTTGCTTAGAACTGGGTTTCCATCTGAGCTCTTGATATTCATACAAGTCGTTCTCTTATCTCCAAAGGTCTCTTTAATTTTCCTGTAGGCGGTATCTATCTTACCCCTAGTGAGATAGGCCTCTACATCCTTACATTTGTCCTCTAGCCATCCCTGCTTAGCCATTTTGCACTTCCTGTCGATCTCATTTTTGAGACGTTTGTATTCCTTTTTGCCTGTTTCACTTACTGCATTTTTATATTTTCTCCTTTCATCAATTAAATTCAATATTTCTTCTGTTACCCAAGGATTTCTACTAGCCCTCGTCTTTTTACCTACTTGGTCCTCTGCTGCCTTCACTACTTCATCCCTCAAAGCTACCCATTCTTCTTCTACTGTATTTATTTCCCCCATTCCTGTCAATTGCTCCCTTATGCTCTCCCTGAATCTCTGTACAACCTCTGGTTCTTTTAGTTTATCCAGGTCCCATCTCCTTAAATTCCCACCTTTTTGCAGTTTCTTCAGTTTTAATCTACAGGTCATAACCAATAGATTGTGGTCAGAGTCCACATCTGCCCCTGGAAATGTCTTACAATTTAAAACCTGGTTCCTAAATCTCTGTCTTACCATTATATAATCTATCTGATACCTTTTAGTATCTCCAGGGTTCTTCCATGTATACAACCTTCTTTCATGATTCTTAAACCAAGTGTTAGTTATGATTATGTTGTGCTCTGTGCAAAATTCGACCAGGCGGCTTCCTCTTTCATTTCTGTCCCCCAATCCATATTCACCTACTATGTTTCCTTCTCTCCCTTTTCCTACACTCGAATTCCAGTCACCCATGACTATTAAATTTTCGTCTCCCTTCACAATCTGAATAATTTCTTTTATTTCATCATACATTTCTTCAATTTCTTCGTCATCTGCAGAGCTAGTTGGCATATAAACTTGTACTACTGTAGTAGGCGTGGGCTTCGTATCTATCTTGGCCACAATAATGCGTTCACTATGCTGTTTGTAGTAGCTTACCCGCATTCCTATTTTCCTATTCATTATTAAACCTACTCCTGCATTACCCCTATTTGATTTTGTGTTTATAACCCTGTAGTCACCTGACCAGAAGTCTTGTTCCTCCTGCCACCGAACTTCACTAATTCCCACTATATCTAACTTCAACCTATCCATTTCCCTTTTTAAATTTTCTAACCTACCTGCCCGATTAAGGGATCTGACATTCCACGCTCCGATCCGTAGAACGCCAGTTTTCTTTCTCCTGATAACGACATCCTCTTGAGTAGTCCCCGCCCGGAGATCCGAATGGGGGACTATTTTACCTCCGGAATATTTTACCCAAGAGGACGCCATCATCATGTAATCATACAGTAAAGCTGCATGCCCTCGGGAAAAATTACGGCTGTAGTTTCCCCTTGCTTTCAGCCGTTCGCAGTACCAGCACAGCAAGGCCGTTTTGGTTATTGTTACAAGGCCAGATCAGTCAATCATCCAGACTGTTGCCCTTGCAACTACTGAAAAGGCTGCTGCCCCTCTTCAGGAACCACACGTTTGTCTGGCCTCTCAACAGATACCCCTCCGTTGTGGTTGCACCTACGGTACGGCTATCTGTATCGCTGAGGCACGCAAGCCTCCCCACCAACGGCAAGGTCCATGGTTCATGGGGGGGTCCACAACCATGTTGTCCAAAAAACTCAACCATAGACCTGGTGTAACAAGAAATGCGATTCATTCGATAGGCGACACGTTTCTATTGGTCCACGGTGAAAACTCAGTGGCCGAGCGGTTCTAGGCGCTTCAGTCTGGAACCGCGCGACCGCTACGGTCGCAGGTTCGAATCCTGCCTCGGGCATGGATGTGTGTGATGTCCTTAGGTTAGTTAGGTTTAAGTAGTTCTAAGTTCTAGGGGACTGATGACCTCAGATGTTAAGTCCCATAGTGCTCAGAGCCAATTGAACCATTTTTTTTGAAAACTCAGTGATGCTGCGCCAACTGCAACCGTAACTGACGATGTCGTTGGGTCAACACTGGAACACGTAGGGGTCGTGTGATGTGGAGCTCCGATAGTAGCCTTTGAACTGTGTACTTCGAAACACTTGTGCCTGCATCAGCATTGTACTCTGTCGTCAGATCTACCACAGATCGCTGCCTGTCCTGAATTACACAGTGGGGGATTCTCCGACCGCTACGTTTTGTGATGAGACGTGGCCGTCCAATACCAAGCGGCCTACTCGTTATTTCACCATCCTTCAACCACTTTCCATACGTGCTCACGACAGTAGTACGCGAAGAGGCGGCCAGCTTCCCCGTTTTAGAGATTCTAGTTTCCAGCCGCAGTGCCACAAAAATGTGCCCTTTGTCAAAACGTCTTATATCTAGGATTTTCGCATTCGCGGCCTGTATCTTCGCTATAATGACTGCCCGTTGTGCGCCGGCCACTGTGACCGAGCGGTTCTACGCACTTCAGTCCGGAACTGCTCTGCTGCTACGGTCGCAGGTTCGAATCCTGAGCCGGCCGCAGTGGCCGAGCGGTGCTAGGCGCTGCAGTCTGGAGCCGCGCGACCGCTATGGTCGCAGGTTCGAATCCTACCTCGGTCATGGATGTGTGTGATGTCCTTACGTTAGTTAGGTTTAAGTAGTTCTAAGTTCTAGGGGACTGATGACATCAGAAGTTAAGTCCCATAGTGCTTAGAGCCATTTGAACCATTTTTTTGACTGCCCATTCGTCTCACTTACGCTTACAGTTCTTCCTTACTCCGTCACGTGCTAGCAAAATCACCAGGAGCCATTCAACCACGCGGTGGGCAGTGGTCATAATGTTTTGGCTCATGTTAAGAAAGTGATCGAATTTTGAAAAGAATGGCGCCTTCCGTGTTACATAAATTTCTGGTTGTAGCAATGTTTACAGACATGATATTGATCCGTCACGTAAGGATCACTTTCAGGTAAAGAATGGAGAATAAATGGCGGTAAAATGAAAATGACGTAGCATAGTAGGTGAGGTTCCATTCAAGTGCCCTCCATTTCCGACGGTGCTTAACTTCGGTTTCATTGCACGATACTAGGGAAATGCAATCTGTCTACAAAGAAGATTGCTTACCTTACAAATCACCCTTCCTAGGATATGGCTCAAGTGTGTGCGACCTATAACAAGTAGAACGAGCAGGGGATATTGATCGCATACAGAGAAGGGCAGCACGAATGGTCATAGGTTTGTTTGGCCAGCGGGACTGTGTCGCTGAGATGTTGAAAGAAATGAACTGGCAGAATCTGAAACAATCCCGAGAAAGCCTACTAACAACGTTTCAAGAACCGCCTTTAAATGATGACTTGGAAGATGCTACAACCCCTACATATCCCTCCCAAAGGGATCTTGAGAACATGCTTGGATTAACTGCAGAACGCACAGAGGCATTTAAAAAATCGTTTTTCCATACTCTATATGTGAATGGAATACCCGGTGTAGTGGGACGTACCCTCTGCCATGCTCTTCAGAGGGGTTTGCAGGGAATAGATGAAGAAAGAGAGAACAGATACTATCGTGGCAGGCAGTGCGCTTTAGTAAGCAATATACATTTAGGTGCAGTAGGGCACATGTCGAACGTTCTCGCCGCTACATGACTATGATGCACCAGGGGTTTGATGACACGAATCAGCTGGTACTCGACAGTGAAGAGCTTGTTATAAAAGCTGCCTATGAAAGCGGTTACACAAGGTCGGATGATTCTACCCATGCAGTAAACATCACAGTTATTTGATAGACGAGTCTGATTAAATAGTGGGTTAGACATTCCAGAATTAATTATGGGTTTCAGTAGCTGTAGGTTTTTCACTGAGGAGTGACACGTCACAAGTGCTATCTACAAGCGCAGCAGGAAGAAAACGATGGCTCAGCCGAGGCGCCTGAAACAGAAAAAGAAGCCGAATGCTAATCATGATGGCTGAGCAAGTGATCGGTTGTTCACGCCAAGTACGCCGCCTAACCTGGGAGTCATGGGGCGTAAGCCAGGTTAATAAAATGTGCTTCACGGAGAGTCCATCCGTCAACGCCTGGCTAAAGGAACAGTAACAGCTTCCACCTGATTTACCGACAGGAACCCAAAGACAGGACTGTCAAACGAGGAACAGGATCTCCGCAGCTCCCGAATACCGCTCCAATGTCGACAACAGTATAACATCTTCTCACCAGCAAAATAAAATGTATATAGGAAACATATTTCGATAAGACTTTGAGAATTTTTGATTTCTTCTCTAGACATGCCTTAGTGTAAATACGAAGAGAACGTCCATTAAAATAAAATATCGATAACGCTGGCAAAAGCAGTGAAGAAAAAGTTTGGACACCTGTTGTGAATTTACCTCAGTTTCGCAGTGCAGTGACTAAACAGCCATTTCTTTTTCCTTTCATCGGAAAGCATGGTCTGAGCACTTGGACGGCAGCTTAAACCAGTCCTCCGTTGTTGGAGCTCCCCTATACTTCCCCATGGCAACTGATTAATCAGAAGAGGGCGACTGCCGTGGCAGCTTATTATTTCCTCACCTGCTCGGCCATTACTCTGCTGAAGGGGCGAGAGGAGGCTTTAATTGCAGGGCGCACGTGCGTTACTCATGTCTAACCAATGAGGCGCTCTACGCAAATGGGCTCCACCACAAACGACCACCGCCGCTCCATATTTAACTCCGGAGTGCGTCTGCCGCCACTTCACGGCTGTGACAGCCCTCAATTTGCAGGCGATAGCTCGAAATGGAGTGCAATTAGCTCAAAAAAGGCCTACGTAGGTCGAAGAATGATTATCTCCATGTAAATGCGCCTCCAGCGTTTCAGAAAGATGGGTGGTTCGTGCTGCAATAAATTTTTAAATTGCGATGCTGTCGTTACTGTTAACGCTGTGAACCGCGCATGAAACCGAAGAGTTCGCCGTTGTACTCGCTTAATCGGAGGAATGTTTATCTGGAATCCCACAATCATCTTAAGGACTATTATCAAACACTGTGATACTTTTCAGTGTAAACTGCAGGAGTAACAGGGTAAAAAATCTGACAGCAAGACTGAATTTCTATGTAAGCTGATGGGTTGTCTTTCCGGTGGATAGATTGGTTCTTTATTCATTTTACTGCAAAATTGCCTTGATTATGTTAAAAATAAAGGAATTACTTTTGAATCCATTATGGGAGTGGCAGTGATCAATGACTTACAAATATTTACTATTAAAAGCAGTCTTGATCACGATTTATTTATTAAGGTGAC
Source organism: Schistocerca serialis cubense (assembly GCF_023864345.2). Lineage (NCBI taxonomy): Eukaryota > Metazoa > Arthropoda > Insecta > Orthoptera > Acrididae > Schistocerca > Schistocerca serialis. Next base: position 788,946,765 of record NC_064639.1, on the reverse strand, counting down.
CGGTTTCGACCACTACTGTGGTCATCTTCAGACCACTGAGTAGGAACCTCTTTCTGCTGGAGAATCACTACAAATTTTGTATTTGTTAGAAGCTACGTCTTACGTGTTTTTGTGTGACTGGGAAAAACATGCAAACAGTTTGTCTTTAGAAAATCTAAAACTTTCTAAAATCAATTTTGACTTTCCATTTGTTAAAGGAAAATCACTAGTATTTTACTACCTTGCAGATGTATAGAACATTTTTGATGGTTTTGATAACTTTAGTATTGAGGGTTGTGGTATTCCAGAGAAACGAACAAACAATTTGTAATACATGCTAGATTCAACTAATAATGGAAAAGATTCCGATTAAGTTGCAGATTAAAGAGGTAAACAAGAAAGAGAAAGAAAATTTCCGAAAATATGCAAGAGTGCAACGAGAAACGGTATCGATGTCGGATCTGACTGACTCTGTGATTGAAACTGAGAAAAACAAAAAACACATCGAATTAATTTCAGAAACTGCTTAATTAAATGAAGAAATTAACTTAATCTTTTCAATCTTTCTTGTTGAAACTGTGCAAAATAGGGAAAAACTACTTAACTGAGAAATTATCTTAAATATAAGATAACAGGCATTTGAGAAAACGGGGTGCGCCACAAACGAGAGTATAGGTATGGAAGTTATATTAGGGAATGCTGAAAAGTGATGGCTTCGAATTTTTTGTGTTAAAGCTCTTAAAGCTGTTTAAATACAACAAAAATAACTTACATGCTGAATCTTTATTACGCATGTCTACTTATTTATTTCTCAACATAGTCACCCTGGTGACGAACATATTTCTCCCAACGAGAGAAATGCATTGTCACGCTGTTAACGACTGGTTGAAAGTGTAAGTTCAGAGTCACAGGATGATTACGAGGTATTCAACAATAATTCTGAAGGTTTAAAGACACTACACGATGCATAAAGAAGTCAGAAATAATTTAGCCACTATTAATAAAGGAGTCCCTCACCACATCCTACAATGTAGCACTTTCTACATTATAGATAAGCGTCTTCGAAGTGAAAACCGCTTACAAAACAAGACAGTTAATCCTTCAGAGCCACATACGAGTCATAACGCGCAGAGAGAATAAAACACACGCTGACACATCTTGGTCGTGCTCTGTTAGCTGTAGTGACCAGTTGTGAAAGACAATGCGTTACTTTCACTGGAAGTGCGTCACTGGAAGTTTCTCGAGAAGGATGAATAGCCTAGCGGACACCTTCACTACCATAAGCGTCCCGAGCGAAGGCAAAAATAACGCCGTGACGCTATCGTCACGTGGATGCAAGAAGATCGGGACGGCAACAAACTGTTCCAAGAGGCCGCAATAGAACGTGACCCCCTGGGTCACGCGTCGCAGAAGGCAAGCGCGGTTCCACGAACGCTCCGGACTGACCACGCTGGAGTTTGCAAGAAGACAGCCGGTGCTGCCGACGTTAAAACTATTAAAAATGTGGAACTTCATAATTTCATGATTTTCAACACTTGTACAGAACCATAAGCGGAAGCAGGTAATAATGAGCAGGAGGTACGTGGTACCATGTATCTATCACATCTCAGTTTCTGCTTACAATTTATGGAGGTGGATTACGCCAGAGCGAAGAAATAAAACAAGTCAGTCTTACGAGGCCAATGCAAAGTGACGTCAAACGAATGTCAGAAGCTATCGGTAACTCTTGGTATATCTACGCATGTATCATGTCAGAGATAAAATAAACGAGCCTTCAGTCGAAAAAAGATACGGTAATGGTCGAACAATATTCTCTAACTGCCATTATTATCGGAGTGATGAGTGATGCCTTGAATCATACCACTAACCTCCTACCCTATTATTTAAAGAATTATGTGTAAAACAGTAAAGAAGAAATAAATTAAAATTTCATGCCTGATGCTGCGAAAAACAATTTAGAGAAGGTATGAAATTACCTGTAAAATTAGTTGGAAGTCGCCAAATGACTTAATTCTCAAATAATGGTTGAATATGGTTTGGGTAATTTGCTCGTCTTGAGTTACGCTGCCTCAGGATATATGCACCGTTCTTAACTCTAATACTTCATTTTTTATGGTAAACCTTCAACGTAAGATTGTACCTATTAATGAGTGGATTTTTGTTTTAAATGTGGTCAGTGATAATATGAAAAATGTATAAGAACAGACACAACCCGCAAGAAACTTCTTTTTTTTTATGAGGTTGCCAATTTCAGTCTGTTTTAGACCATCTTCAGACCTCACACAATTATGGTAGACGGTGGCTATGAACAGAGTAGGAGCTACAAATCCACGAACGCTAACTGTCCCGGAACCTAATAAAAACAAAAGAAGTTTCTTGCAGTTATGACCGCTCATGTTGATGTTTGTTTGTAAGAATAAAAAAAACCGCTGTTCTCCAAGATAAGTCTTCTAAAAAATTAATAATATGAAACACTGGAAGCCCAATTCTTGTTGTCCCTAGAACTCTTTTAGATAGGAGACGTGCAACCGGGATCCTTTTGGCAGTTTACTACTATAGATTACAATGACACTTTCCAATAAAGGGAAAAAAGGCTTAGTAAAAAGCGATAAGCAAACCATCTATAGTGGCGAACGTTGCTTCAGTACTACAATGCTTGGCGGTTAATGGGTAGCGGCCGGGGAGACGCTGGGACGCGTCCAGTCAATATACGGTTAGAATTCGGTTTACCGCTTTATTTCTTTACACTGAATAACTCAGTCCGGACTGAATGTAGTACTCTGTGGAAGACGTGACTGCTTCGTTTCTTTACACCGAAGGATTCAGTACGGACGGAATGCACTACTCTGCGCAAGGTGTGACTGCATGTCTCTTTACATCGAAGGATTAAGTCAGGACAGAATGCATTACTCTGTGGCAGGACGCAGGCTTTGTAGATCAGTCCAGTTTAGACAAGTACTCGACCACAGTGGCAATATGGGATACCCCGCACTGTATAGTGTCGCGTTGTGTTTGCCTTATTGTATTTGACCATCGAATGAAGCGAACAGGTACGCCATTATCCAGCGTGTGGACATTGCCTACACCTTTGTAGCATCATGTGGGCCCGTTAACGTCGAAAAATGGTAAACTTAAATAGTATTTTAACCCGTCGGCCCATAAGGCACAGCCTATAGAGTTGGAGACAAATCTAGAACACAGGCTCTCAGAAAGGTGATGATTTATATAAACTTATATATGGTGACTGAGCCTCTGCATCAAACGTCTAGGAGTGACGCTAGGCGTCTTTTTATATCGATTATGTCCCTGAGAGGCAGCAAGGTGTAGACACTCCGCGGCATGCGTATGCAGTGTGTGTTGCCTATAATCCAGGCATCTGCACCGCGTGAAAGGTAGCAGTCCGATCAAAACTGAAGTTCCTGATTCGCTTCTAAAATACTCTTCTCTGCTTGGAGACACTCATTCGTAAGGTTTTTCTAGCTGCAAATCACTCTGTCAATATACTGGGATAGGCAGTATGCAGCACACATGCTTAGCAGACACTGCTAGTTCGGTGAAAACGCCAGAAAAGATTTTATCTCTAACAGAAGTTATCCCCCTAGGCGTTTTACGCGAAGATACACGGTTTTTCAAAGCCGTTGCATCAACTATCTAGCGGTGATGCAAGCAACTGGACTGATTACAGCAGTGCCTTGAGTCCCACAGATGACAACTTTAATCCATAAACAAGGTCGCGGTGGTCCGTAGAAACCTGATTATCATTACGCTTGGTCGCCACTGGAAGTCTTTACAGGAATTAGGAAAGAGCAGGACGGGTTAGCATTTCGCGTCCTGTCAATATCGAGGTTATGGGAGACTAAGCACAAGCCCAGTTAACAAAAAATAAGGAAGAAATTTATTGTGGCATTGTTGGTACAAGTGCGTGTGTAATCTCCCCACGGAAAATTACCCTCTACCACGCAATAATTAATAATGGTCAACCAAATCATCCACTTGTATTTACGTTTGAAAAGTATCTGATCAGATTTTCTAGTAATATATGCGCCGACAGCTCGTCGACGCCAAGGTATTTTTCTAGTACGTTTATTCTTTGGAACAACAGAGGTACAGATATGTATGCTCCATGGTTATTATAGTGGGAGAAAGGAACAGCTTCGGAAGTATCGGTTGGAAGATTGTCGGATTGCTAAAGGAGATTTATTTACTCTTCTTCGCGCTAAAGCGAGCTAGGAAAGTTTGTGCCGCTAGCGTGATAGGCAAAGAGAAAGAAAAAACCCGTAAAAACAAATTGCATGAGACTTGGAACCAACACAAAACGGAACATGTACGGAAATGGATTCAATATACAATTTTCCTCAGAAATAAGGTTTGTGACCATTTTATTCTAGAGTGAATGATGAATGAGTTCTCTGTCTGAATCACTGATGATTGTCTGGGCCCTGTAATTAATTGGGAAGTTTCAGCTGTGACGAAGAGAGCCTGCAATCTCTGAGTTTTTATAAATCGTCCAAAAAGGCTTCGTCCACATCTGAAATTTTAGATCTGTCGTAAACTGAACGAATTGTTCAAACGATCGATTTTCCCAACTGAATGCAGCGCTTAATAATAATAACAAATGTAAAGATCTTTTCCAGCAAGCCAGCCGCTGAACATTAAGACGAAGGGCTCCACCAGAGATTCTACTAGGCTGATTTCACGTAAATAATATAGTTAAACTGTACACAGATAAAGGACAGAGAGAGAGAGAGAGAGCGAATGAAATTCGAGAAATTACTCAGAATCCTCCATTAGCATAATTGTTTGTCTGCCTTTTCACGGATCAGCCTAACTAGAAAACACGAAGCCCTGACTTTATTGTACCGATCTATGTGTGAGAGGGAAAGAGCGATAAAGGCGACAGATACACTTCTGTACAGACAAAACATTACACCAAGTTAGCGGCAAGCTGCATTCACATAGACTTTCATCATTTACAGAGTAGAATTCATTATACGTGTTAATTACTTTTTGCCTGTCAAGTGTCTCTCAACCTGCGACCAGTTGGGAAAGAGAGAGAGAGAGAGAGAGAGAGAGAGAGAGAGGAAAAACAGGAATATCGTCAGGACAGATGAAACATAATGAACAGCCACTGAAGATGCCTTATACACAAAACGCGAAACGCGTCTTTGAATTTAAATATCAATATCGTACCTCGAAAAAGATGTTTAATTTCTAAACGGGAGTTGCTTTAAGTTTGCTCATTGTGTTGCAGAACTGCCGGCTTCGCCAGCTTATCGTGTAGGTGTGTATGCGTTGAAACGTCTCTGTGAAGTCGTTTCATAAAACGCTTGTCGAATTCGGGTCAACTTATTCACTTTACTACCTGATTTTATCTCAATTCATGAACTCTTCCAGAAAGACTGAGCCCTCAAATAAGGCCTATTGAATATTATAAGTGTGTTTTAATGTGGGGTTTCGGTTTTGCTTTGTAGGAAACGCTGAGTTGGCCATCGTCTGCTGGGAGCAGACGATGTTGCTTCTCGTTCGAAGGAGAGCACAGGATGACCAACTTCGGTTTCCAATACTTGAAGAGAAAGATTTACCATCTTAGTCGAAGGCTGTGTCGGAAGCTGTTTTTGTGTGTGAGGTTGGTGACGGAGGGGCCTGGTAGCTTCCGCTGTACCCTCGAAAGAGAAACGAGACTCTTCGGTGAACGCTTGGTGAGTACGGATCGTAGCTCTTACGGGGGGTTTCAGGTGATGAGAAGCAGGTTGAGTTAGGACTTCGTTATGTTTAACTGTTAAAATACTTAAGAACTTCAGCTTAACTGAAGCGTGTGAAGCGAGTTATTTTTCCGAATGTGCCATAATTATATTGCTTTAAATAGGCGATTTTTGGTGTTTGAGTTAAAAGCGTGGAAGTTACTTTGTTCATTTTGAACAACAACGATGAAGTAGAATTTCAAACGGCAAATCCGATTAGGAAAAGCTGGTTAGGATCACTTCAACCGTACGTGAGTGTAATAATGTGTCGAAGCGAGTATGATTTTTAATCTTATATTTTGTGGAAGTTGCTTTTGTCTTCGTGTGTCGATTTTGTGCCACGTGTTTCGTAATCAATGACCCTTCTGGTTCACCAAGGTACCGCAGTAGGCTTTATTTTAACAGTTTGCTTGTTTAATGAGGTATAATTTCGGCGAGAATATCTGTTCTTTCGTGCGCTTTCTACAAAGCAGCACAACAGTTTGATTCGGAATGCACCACGTGCTCTAGATCGGCCGTTTGCAAGCAGCAGACGCAGTTAGTATGAAGAATAATTATCGCACAACCTCGTGCATTGGTTAAACCTCTGTCCTGAATAGTGCATGCGTAGAATCGTAATGCGAATCTCACTGAGTTATTTTTATGGTAAGAATGCAAAGGAGATGATAGTATCATTGTCTCACACGCCCGTTTCTTGTCTCTCTTCTTGCTGTAGTTAAACTGTGCTCTGTTACATTCTCACGTAACTCTTACTTAAATATTTCTAGTCAGGCACCAGTTATGTGTAGTTAGGATGTGCAACCAAATACTTAGATACAATAAATAACCTACATGAAAGATAAATTCTGTGGTCTTGATCTTACCCACTTACTCCGATTTCCAATCCTGAATTAATGAAGTTGCTTCATGCACGACATGGAGTGCTATTTATCTGGCTACTTAAAGAAATTTGCATACTTGTAATTAAATTATTAAAGTAATTAAGCTAATAATTTTTCAGCTCCGGTTTTTCTTTCTAAATGGTTAGGAAGACCTTGAGCTGGTGGCGACCCTGAATTTCTGAATTTTTATCATTATTTGTGTGAGAGAAGCAGCGAGAAATGCGAGATAACGTATATGGCTTGATGAGAGACGTAGTTAACATAGTAATACGTTACAGGGTCGTTGGTCACTTTGGGCACAAGGCCCTCAATCGGACGTCCAGTAGGCTGGCTCGCCTCATACTAGTGTGTGTTGAGGCATCTCTGAGCCTATGTTTCCTATTATTTCTTAAGTTCTTTTTCTTCTGTTTACGCTCGACTATTTTTATATTATGCTCTGACTAACCCTGTTCTAATGTGTTTACTTCTTCCCAGAATGAATTTTCTGGCAGATTACGACTGAGCGCCAGGCAAAGACTCGAAATTGAGACCTTTGCCTTTCGCCTGAGTTATCCAAGTACGATTCGCGATCCGGCCTAACAGCCTTACTTCTGCCCGTGCGTCACCTCCTACCTTCCGAACTTCACAGAAGTTCTCCAGCATACCTTGTGGGACGCAAACATTCCAGGTTCGACTCCCGGTATGGCATAAGGTACTGCGCTATTAGTAGTTGATACAAATTCGTTCTGGTTGCCGCTCCCCCCACTGCACAACCCATAACTGATTGCTAGCAGGATTGTGGTTTTAAAAAGTGTACACATTATTCCCATTTACAGTTCGTTATTGAGGAATACTGGAATGACAACTTTGGCTAGTCCAGTACCTCGTATTTCTTATTTCGGATATGGTATTGGAAAATGAGCTTCTTGTCGAGATTCTTATCTAAGTACCTTATTTCGTGATTCCATGGAAGCTCTGTACATACAGTGAGAGGTTTTTCTTAGCACTGGTCGTTTTGTTGGTAAACTAGATGACGGTGAATTACCTTTGTTTAGCTGGATTTATTTCCGTCTGCATCATCTTTCTACTAGATACATTTGATGCTGTATCGTTATTGTTGTTGCTTGTTGTCTGCTGATAGTGTAGAAGGCCATATCGCCCACAAACTAAGCTATTCTAGCGTGTGGCAGGAGAGATACGTTTCTTGCGTGGATCTTGAACGGTTGGTGACATCACTAACCACTGCGGAATGTCTGCTTTGATCTTTTTTCTGGTTGACCTCTTGCCGTTTGGCTCTGCCACGAATTTCGGTCCGACAGGTAATCTACCTAAGAGTCTCATGCACACATCCATATAGGAGTCTGTTCTTTGAATTCGAGGACCAGGTTGCCGTGTCAAATTATGTCGATGCTGGTACTGCATTAGAGTTGGCGTAGTTGACATTATTGATGATGTGTTCGATCAGGCGGAGAATTTGTAATTCGACGGAAATGCTGAGCTCGAATGATTTCTAGTTATTACAATTTCGTGATTTGTCAGGAATTTAGGAAAAGCAGCGTATCTGGATGAAGAGAACGGTGACGGAGGGAGAAGGGCGAGTGGCAGAGGCGACATATACCGAAGTAACGGGCCGGCAGGCAGTAAAGCCCTCCGCAGTAAATCACGGACGGCAGCACGACTAGGGCGTGGCTCTGGAGCGCCATGCCGTCGCCTCTCGGGCCATCCGCTGCCCCTGCACCCCCCTCCAAAGATGACGTGTCTGTACGAGGCAGAAACGCCCTCCTCCACATCTCCGTTCCTTGCTTTGTTCTACATCTTGGCCGCCTCTATCACTCTAGTAGCTGGCGTTGCACTCTGCTGACGAAAAAATTCCGGGTTCGAGTCACGGTGACCATCTCTCATTTTTTAAATGGAAAAACTTAGAAAGTAGTTCACTCAGTCATTGTAGATTAATAAGGAGCTGCTTCAATAGCGGCCAGAGAACTGACGTAAATCCTCGAACTGGGATGCGAGCAACACAACAGTTACTCATTATTATCAAGATCTACGCTCATACAACGTAAGACGATGTTACACAGTAATAGTTTTTTCTTTCCGTCCTCCCTATACTATTAGCCAATGTTACCATTGCGCTTTCGTACAAATTTCTAAGTCTGCCTAATTTAATATAAAGTTGTAAGTTGCCCAACTCAGTGAGATCGCCGAAAAGCCGCCACAAGAAAATTGGATCCAATTTCAGTCAAATGGAAATACGACTTCTTTACATCACTTAAAATTGCCGAATCTAACGTGAATTGAAAAAAAAACTGTATTGTAAATAACTTACGGGAATGCAGCGGGGTGATGTCGTCGACAATGGCCGATATTTCGACAGATGACCACCCTGTTACTGTCATGATAAAACTGCAGCAAGTAACCGCTGTGCAAAGGTTTGTAAAACCTCCGTTTGCTGAGCAGTTCCGGATGTATGCCACAAACACACATACTGTGAGCACTGGTGCCACCACACAACCAAAGATGAGCGATGCCAGAAGTTATCGATTATGAAAATTGCTAAATGAGTGATAGGCCTTTAGCATTAGCTCTGTCTCCCTTGTCTTCAACAAGGGAGAGAGCGGGATTCCACGCAGAATTTAAGAAAAAAAAATCTCAATTTCTTTTTTAAAGGTTACTTGTTAATTTAATCTCAGCTGATTCCTTAATAACACTAACCTAGTAGCTGGAAGTGCATGCCAGAATCTCTGTGTTATTGTATTCCATAGGATGACCGCTGCCGAGATTGTGTTCTGCAATAGCCTATTTGCTAGGCTGTTGTAAGTGTGTGTGACGTTTATGCTCAGTATACTGATTCTCCACGTTCCTGATACTCTGAGCATTGTATGACATGCGACAACTGCACGGCATGCGATGGACAACAGTCTTACGCAAACCAAGATCATCAGTAACGGAACATAAAAGGACGCTAATCTTAGATGGTGGTCGAAAAACACATTTCACACTATATTTCTGCCAGTCTTGTTGGAAGTGCCCCCTGCCGTATACGTTGGTGCCATCCATTCTGACGAAAGGTGACCTCAAGATGCGTTAACTCACCTCACAAAGCCTTAGGATCTGAAATGACTTGGGTCCTGTGAACCAATCTACAAAGCATCCTTCACGCTGAGCCGAATGGTGACATCTATCAGACTGTAGATAAAAGTCACAGTGAATAGGCATCCTATAAACGGCATGTTCCAACGTACCGTCAATCTTCCTTCTTAGCAACACGTCGAGGAAGGGAAGGCAGCCATCCTTTTCCATCTCCATCTTGAAAGGAATATTCGGGACGGCTGAATTCAAGTGTTCAGACCCCTTGCGCAGCGCTTACTTGCTGCAGTTTTGCTTTGAAAAATGACACGGTGGTCATATGTCCAAATACCAGCGGGTTGTCGGTGACGTCACCCGCTGCATTCTCGTAAGTTATTTGAACGTTGTATATGCCACGAGAAACTCAAGTCTCACATAACTGTACTTGGGTTATACAAAATAAGGGAGGTTATGTTCTTAGATTCTTTTCGAAGACATGTTCTTGAAATGTTGAGAGCAATTCTTGTGATGCGTCATTCCCTTCTGGAAGGTTATAACACAAAATTTCAGTAAGACCACATATTCTACAGTTCCACTTTCTCAATTTCTTTAGTCAGTCCGTGCGCTTTTTGTCACTGATCATATGCGTATAATTTGAGACGGGTGGGCTTAAAGTATCTAAGACTAACATACAAAAATTCTGAAAATAGTTGTGTGTGACAACACACACCTGCTGGCTCTCTAAACATATATTACAGTATGAGCAAGTAAAATGTATCTACAATTTAGTTTGGGTGTGGTAATAATGATGTTAACATTAAATACATGAATAAATAGATATAACCGAACATCACGTGACAGCAGACTATGTCGGTGTTCTCAGCGCCGAAAAACTCCTCTTGGCGTGTGAACGTATCAGAGACTATATTGTTAACAACGTTGTGACCGTTATTGCAGTGGCTTCATTAGGCTCGGTCCACTACAGTCATACCAAGTGACAATGTATGATACTGGTTCGGTCCAGCAGCTGCACACATTATGTGGCTATGTGTGCTGTTGGTTCGGTCTAGTTCAGGAACTACTATATGAAGACGTCCGCTGTGGATTTGGTCCAGTGCAGACGCACACTATACGTCGTGGTCCAGGAGAATTTCGTCGACGTCTGTGAATTATAACGAATGTCTTCGTCATTAAAGGGATTTGTAAGTCATCGATCTTCATCTTTGATGAATTTATAATTCGTCTCGCCTGCCTTGATTCCGAGAATTAGACGTACGTCCTCCTTGACAACAGACCGCAGAGCCCTGGGGGCATATGCAACACAAGTAAGTTGCCAATATTACGGCTGTTTACAGTATCAGACATTAAGGACAAGTTTTAACGAAGTTAAGCCGTTCGAAACTTGATTTATTCTACATTTCTATTTTTATATACTACGGCACACGCCTTTGACTTCGTTGCCCATGAAATTTATACAGTATGTGCTTATTAACTTATACAAATTTTGTCTCAGCAGGTTGGTGTAGGAATTCGCCATTTTTACATAAATGCTTATTACACGTATTGATTACAATGAAGACAGCGTCTTCACATAAGTGTGATTATAATTTTGCATGCTCGTAGCTGTGACTGGTATATGAAGGTTATACACGTTCTCGTTTTTCTCAGCTATTCAACAAACTTGCCACACGATACCAGGAGATACAGTGACAGCAAAAAGGCTTCTTCACGTCTTGAAAGACAGGCCACCCCTCTGTCTTTTTTAAACGTCTGTAGCGAGGGTCACCTTAAGCCGCCTAAGGAGATGCCCTTCAAAACGCTCGGTCGGAGCTATCAATAGCCACCGCAGGCAGAGGAAGCCGTACGTTGAATGAAGGGATGAACGGAACAGAAACAGCCGTGCCTGTGAGAAGTTTGGTTGCGGTTGGAAACAAACATAAGCTACCCTCTCACAGGCATAATACCCATGCCCAGAAAGCGATTGTCCTCGGATTGACAAGAGGAACAGTCGCGGACATCTAATATCAAGGGCCGGCCGAGGTGGCCGAGCGGTTCTAGGCGCTGCAGTCTGGAACCGAGCGACCGCTGCGGTCGCAGGTTCGAATCCTGCCACGGGAATGGCTGTGTGTGACGTCCGTAGGTTAGTTAGGTTTAATTAGTTCTAAGTTCTAGGCGACTGATGACCTCAGAAGTTAAGTCGCGTAGTGCTCAGAGCCATTTGAACCAACCATTTGAACCATCTAATATCAAAGACACTCACTACGCACTAGTTCATCCCACAATTCCAAGAGTACTGTGGTATAATAAGGCACAAACACCAACGAGCTCCGCAATTATAGCACTGCTAAATTTAATCATTGGAAGTTCAACAAATACATCTATTGTTTCAGTCGAAACATCCCCTCTCACCCCTCCGTGTGTTGGCGGAGAGGAGGAATATGAAAAACATATTTCTACAATGTCCTCGGAACAACATGTACCACATAGATGTCCCTGCAAGTAATCTTCGGGCTCTTAGTCAACAGTTCCCAAGCAGCCTCCGACCCATATTAGCATCCAACGATGTAGCTTCCTGCGCTGCTAATCTAATGCTCCTGGTACTTAGAATGCCAGGGAAGACCAAAGCTCAAGTGAAGGGCTTATTTCAATAGTGGTACAAGTCCACTTTTGTTCATTCTGAGATACAGAGTCCTAAAGCTAAATGAGCGCTGAAAAATGTGTAGTTGAGATACCAGAAACATTCAAGCATATGGCTTCTTGCTAGAGATGAACCTTTCTTTCTGTTTGTTTGGGCCATTAAGTGTGAAGCATTACAGACAGAAAAGTGGAGGTAATGGACTTGTACAACTATTGAAAAAGCTCTTCAATTAACTGACTATAGTACCGCGCGCTTCCCTGCAGAATATGGAACGCTCAACCTCTAAACGTATATCACTATGTACCCCCTATGTGTACTTGTCTGAATACTGGTGTATCTATACGTGTGGCTGTAGTACACCACTTTTTCTTGCAAACTGTTCTGTCTATATGGTACTTACAGACCTGCACAATTATTCAATTCCCTATCCACAGCTTTTGAAACAATTCTTACAGAACAAACAAACGTTTTACTGTTAATTTAGATATATGGTCACTACCGTGAAGTGAATTGGGAATATCCCAAATGAGTACCAATGACGATTTATCCTTTCTTATTGTAATACCTGTATGAATTTCATAATATGCTGCCCATGTGTTTCCTATGTTCCATTTTCCTCCTATTTACTCGTTTTCATATGCTCTGATTGTAAATCTTGTTTTATATCGAATCAGTCCCTTGTTAATCCTATATAACATCGTACTAGGTACGACTTAAAATATTGTCTACCATCAATTGTCGAATCAACTGTAATACGAAATTTTCGGTGTTTGGATGGCTGCAGGGGTACATTCCGAAAGCCAATAAAAAAATTAAACTTTAGACTATTGCGTACAGTGGCATGCATTGGGTTTTCCTTAAAAAGGTAAGATGAACATTTCTCGATTTGGCAATAAACTTATTTATAGGTAAAATGGCCTTTTATGTACTGTCCTTTTAGGCCAATGCACATTTTCTAAAGTTTTGTCTAGTGGGCAAATCTCAACCAGCAAGCATGATTCTGAAAGATATGTAAAATATCCCTGCAACGGTCTCTTGCTATAAAAATAAATCGTTACACAGAAATCAGACGAAGGTAAACATGGTGGACCGGATGGGTATTCCAATAATTCATACTTTCGATGACTCAGCTTGTTCATTGCCAAAGTTCAGTTCTAGTATACAGTTTAATTCTTTTACAATACTGCCTCGTTGAGATATTTTTCCATCCTACTGTTTAGAAAACTTGAATAGTATTAGCCCTTTATTGAGTTACCCTTTATGAGGTAATGAATAAAAATAATACACCTTGAGTCTGAAAGACACTGCCCAAAGCCTTCTGGGAGATAATATCCACTGCTCGTATCTTGGTCCTTTGCTATCGGTTTCCACCCACTACTTTTATTACTGTTTCGTTTCTGGCGTGAAAATGCGGTACCTTGCCTCACCACAGCAACAAATCGGCGCGCAATTCCAATTGGATCCTTTATAAACGGTCAAAACATTACCCAGAAATTCGTTTGCGCATTTGCTTTGGGTTACTGTTCAACAATTCTAAACATTCGGCAACTTTCGAAGTACTGTGAGACCTGAGTTTCTCCTGGCGTATACAATTTTCAAACAACTTACGGGTATTCAGCCAGGTAATATTTTCAGCGACCGCCGATATTTCGGCGGCAGTACATCCCGCCATTTTCAAGGGAAACTGCAACGGACAGGCGATGTACAGGTGAATTTAAAACCTCGGTTCTTAGACTGATGCAGGAAAGATAACACACACTGAACACTAGTACCACCAAAGATGACCAAAGTCAGAGATATCGGTAGTGAGACTACGAACTAGCAGGTAAGGAAACATTGATTATATCCCTCTGTTTTTTGACAAGGGGGAAAGCAAGACTCCAAACAGAGTTTGAACAAAAACCTCCATTCCTGTTTCCAAGGTTGCTCGCTAATTTAATCTCAACTGCCTCCCTAATAACACTGTACCAATAGCTGGACGTGCATGCCAATATCTCGGCGTTGTTATATAGCATGGGGTGACCAATATCGAAGCAACGTTCGGCAATAGCAGATCTACTTGGCTGCTGTAATCGTCTGTGCCGTTTATGCTCAGTACATCGGTCCTCCAGGGTCCTGATAGTTTGACCAAATATGCCATGCCACAGCTACAAGGAATGCGATATACACCCGTCTTACGCAAGCCATGATCATCCTTAAGAGAACCCAAAAGCACTTTAATTTTAGATGGAAGTCGGAAAACACATTTCACATCGTATTTCCGTAAAATACGACCGATCTTGTTGGAAGTGCTTCCTACGTAAGGTAAAAAGGCAGTAGACTTAGGTGTCGACTCAGAATTATCATCTATCACCCGATGCACAATTGGTCGATAGCGCAACGCACGTTCAGTCTATCACTATCACCATTTTCACGAAACGTAACTTCAAGATGGGACAGCTCAGCTGGCAAAGTCGGAAACGACATGTGTCCTGTGTACCAAGGTACGAAGTACCCCTTCACGCTGAGCCGGATGGTGACAACTATGCCGGCCGAAGTGGCCGTGCGGTTAAAGGCGCTGCAGTCTGGAACAGCAAGACCGCTACGGTCGCAGGTTCGAATCCTGCCTCGGGCATGGATGTTTGTGATGTCCTTAGGTTAGTTAGGTTTAACTAGTTCTAAGTTCTAGGGGGCTAATGACCTCAGTAGTTCAGTCCCATAGTGCTCAGAGCCATTTGAACCATTTTGTGACAACTATTAGCCTGTAAATACAAGTCAGTGTGAGTACGTTTCCTGTAAACTGCATGTACCAATGATCCATCACCCTTCCTCCTAATCAAAACGTCAAGAAAGGGAAGGCAGCCATCCTCTTCCACCTCCACCGTGAAACGGAATCATTCATCCGCTCGATACAATTTTAAACCAGACTCGTCCGACCAGGCTACATCAACAGTCCAATGCCGCTGTTGCCGAACCCATGCGAGGCGTAAAACTTTGTGTCGTGCAGTCATCAAGGGTACACGAGTGGAGCCGGCCGTTTTGGCCGAGCGGTTCTAGGCGCTTCAGTTTGGATCAGCGCGACCGCAACGGTCGCAGGTTCGAATCCTTTCTTGGGCATGATTTGTGTGTGATGTCCTTAGGTTAGTTAGGTTTAAGTAGTTCTAAGTTATAGGGGACTGATGACCTCAGATGTTAAGTCCCACAGTGCTCAGAGCCATTTGAACCATTTGGTACACGAGTGGGCCTTCGGCTGCGAAAGCCCATACCGATGACGTTTCGTTGAATGGTTCGCACGCTGACACTTGTTTGTGGCCCAGCATTGAAATCTGCAGCAATTTGCGGAAGGGTTGCACTTCTGTCACGTTGACCGATTCTCTTCAGTCGTTGCTGGTCCCGATCTTGCAAAATCTTTTTCCGGCCGCAGCAATGTCGGAGATTCGTTGTTTTACCAGATTCCTGATATTCACGGTACACTCGTAAAATGGTCGTACGGGAAAATCCCCGTTTCATCGCTACCTCAGAGATGCTGTGTCTCATCCTTCGTGCGACGACTATAACACCACTTTCAAACTCACTTAAATCTTGATAACCTGCCATTGTAGCAGCAGTCACCGATCTAACAACTGCGCCAGACACTTGTTGTCTTATATAGGGTGTTACAAAAAGGTACGGCAAAACTTTCAGGAAATATTCTTCACACACAAAGAAAGAAAATATGTTATGTGGAAATGTGTCCGGAAACGCTTACTTTCCATGTTAGAGCTCATTTTATTTCTTCTCTTCAAATCACATTAATCATGGAATGGAAACACACAGAAACAGAACGTACCAGCGTGACTTCAAACACTTCGTTACAGGAAATGTTCAAAATGTCCTCCGTTAGCGAGGATACATGCATCCACCCACTGTCGCATGGAATCCCTGATGCGCTGATGCAGCCCTGGAGAATGGCGTATTGTATCACAGCCGTTCACAATACGAGCACGAAGAGTCTCTACATTGGTACCGGGGTTGCGTAGACAAGAGCTTTCAAATGTCCCCATAAATGAAAGTTAAGAGGGTTGAGGTCAGGAGAGCGTGGAGGCCATGGAATTGGTCCGCCTCTACCAATCCATCGGTCACCGAATCTGGTTGTTGAGAAGCTGCGAACACTTCGACTGAAATGTGCAGGAGCTCCATCGTGCATGAACCACATGTTGTGTCGTACTTGTAAAGTCACATGTACTAGCAGCACAGGTAGAGTATCCCGTATGAAATCATATTAACGTTCTCCATTGAGCGTAGTTGGAAGAACATGGGGCCCAATCAAGACATCACCAACAATGCTTGCCCAAACGTTCACAGAAAATCTGGGTTGATGACATGATTGCACACGTGCGGATTCTCGTCAGCCCACACATGTTGATTGTGAAAATTCACAATTTGATCACGTTGGAATGAAGCCTCATCCGTAAAGAGAACATTTGCACTGAAATGAAGATTGACACATTGTTGGATGAGACCATTCGCAGAAGTGTACCCGTGGAGGCCAATCAGCTGCTGATAGTGCCTGCACACGCTGTACATGGTACGGAAACAACTGGTTCTCCCGTAGCACTCTCCATACAGTGACGTGGTCAACGTTATCTCGTACAGCAGCAACTTCTCTGACGCTGACATTAGGGTTATCGTCAACTGCACGAAGAATTGCCTCGTCCATTGCAGGTGTCCTCGTCGTTCTAGGCCTTCCCCAGTCGCGAGTCATAGGCTGGAGTGTTCCGTGCTCCCTAAGACGCCGATCAATTGCTTCGAACGTCTTCCTGTCGGGACACCTTCGTTCTGGAAATCTGTCTCGATACAAACGTACCGCGCCACGGCTATTGCCCCGTGCTAATCCATACATCAAATGGGCATCTGCCAACTCCGCATTTGTAGACATTGCACTGACTGCAAAACCACGTTCGTGATGAACACTAACCTGTTGATGCTACGTACTGACGTGGTTGATGCTAGTACTGTAGAGCAATGAGTCGCATGTCAACACAAGCACCGAAGTCAACATTACCTTCCTTCAATTGGGCCAACTGGCGGTGAACCGAGGAAGTACAGTACATACTGACGAAACTAAAATGAGCTCTAACATGGAAATTAAGCGTTTCCGGACACATGTCCACATAACATCTTTTCTTTATTTGTGTGTGAGGAATGTTTCCTGAAAGTTTGGCCATACCTTTTTGTAACACCCTGTATAGGCGTTGCAGACGCAGCGCCGTATTCTGCCTGTTTACTTACCTCTGTATTTGAATACGCACGCCTGTACCAGTTTCTTAGGCGCTTCAGTGTATAGAACACTCAACCAGAGCCAGCAGAGAACTGTAAGATTTTTGTTGTATGAATGGTCAAAGTATACTCAGTTTACGGTAAAGAAGATACGGGCAGTGTAAGCTGCTTCTGCGCATTGCAGCACTCTGCTCTCCCCGGCTGAGTCGCAAGCGGCGCCGGCTCGGCCGTAACGCGATCCTGACCCAGATACTGCGGAGGAGGAGCACCGCGGCTGTGTCCTCCAGCTGACGCCACGCCGCAGCCGCGCAGGGCCGGGGGCAAGGCCGCGCCGCCGCACTCCGCCGCCACTTAACACGCGGCGCTCGCACTGGCACGCGGTAACAGCGTGTGTATCTCGGTTACAACTCGTAATACGACCGACAGTCATATAGCTTTCTCACCTCGGAAAAGACCTAAGTGCCAGCATAAAACTTGCTTGTGGTGTCTGTCCTCCACTTACTCACCATTCAAAGCGATATTTTTCTCACACCAGTGAATGACTTGGTGAACACTTTGCTTGCAGCAGTCTGCATTTTCGCTTTCCAGGATTCGTTCCAACCAGAAA
Organism: Schistocerca serialis cubense; assembly: GCF_023864345.2. Taxonomy (NCBI): domain Eukaryota; kingdom Metazoa; phylum Arthropoda; class Insecta; order Orthoptera; family Acrididae; genus Schistocerca; species Schistocerca serialis. Next base: position 788,928,636 of record NC_064639.1, on the reverse strand, counting down.
ATTACCTCTTCGCTGTTCTAGTAATGGTTACCACGCACTGGTGTCTTCATTCAGGGACAGAGGAAGGAGTCACTGGGTGCCATGTACATACGCTCGCCGTACGCCACCGTACGGTGCGTGTCGGAAGCTACCCAGTACCGCTACTAGTCATTTCGTTTCCTGTTCCACTCACAAGACGAGCGAGGGTAAAACGGCCATGAGCCGTGGTAAAAACTGCTGTTTTGAAGAGCGCGCCGCAGCGCGTAGTGTGAAGCAGTCGCGCTCTGTTTCTGGCGGCGGCGCCGCTGTGGCAATCGCAGCTTTGGTGTCTCCCTCTGGTGGGAAAGGGGAAAGGTTGCCTGTTCACGTGCACTTAAGGGGCGCTATGAGCCCGCTAGCCGGACAGTCTGTGTCAGTCTCTCATCCCCAGCTTGCTAGTCTGTCTCTCGTCCGCATTTGTTAGGCAATTAGTGTCTGTCTGTCGTTCAGAGTGCTAGTATGTCTGTCGTTCGGATCACCCTTTAAAGCCGGCAAAATGAGAGTCTTTCCATTCCGCCAGTAAGAGAACTCAGCGAGTGGTCGCCCGGTCGGGGCTTAGTTCCTGCATCTGAGTCTGCGCGTTAGGCCGCCAGTCTGCTCGAGATTGGTCAGGCAATGGTCATTGGCGGTTGGATCGATCGGTTGATCGGTCGCGAACTGAGACACAAGATGACTTGTCCGTCTTGAGCGTCGGCGCATGTGAGGTCGCCACGTGAGTCCAGTGGGCCGCGGCGTATAGCGAGGGGTAGTGACTTGGTGGTCGACACGAGAGCAACAGGAGACAACCCACGACATCAGTCTGGCTGGTGCGAGCTGCGACGCCGTGAGACGGGAGATTGGCGCGCCTTCCTGCGTCCGTTGAAGCGGCTGGCAGCGGACGGTTCGAGAGAGCGATTTGGGGGTGCTGCGCCAGGTCTTCTCGAGAAATCGCAGTTTATTAGAAGTTAAGTAATTGGTGATATGTTGTTTGATTTACTCTTGTTAAATTCTACTTTTTTTCTTAGATCGTCCCACCATTCTTCTCCGTTTGCCCACCCGCGGGAAGGTGGTTGTTTATAAATTGGGTGGTCCGTTTTTCCCTTGTGGAGTAGGGGCGGGTTAGAGCAACCTGCGGTTCGGGTTGTTCGGTAATCTCCCTATCAATCTACCGCACGTTAGTAGCTGCCCCTGTCATTTTTGTCGGATTTGGTGTGTTAACGAATTTATTGCTTGGAGTGTAACGGCCTAATACCTGAAATATGTTTTGATCTTTGGAAACTTTGATATTATTGCCTATGATCTTGAGAGGCGGTATATGTGTACTGTACAGCATCTTAACTATTGTTTGGCCAACCTTATTGAATTTTATATAAGATTGCATTTCATGGGCTTTTATTTAAATGATCATTTTAGTATATAAAGTTTCCACCCTTTCACCGTAAGACTTTTCTTAGAAGTTAAATCAAGTCGCACCTTCGGTGGCAAGGTTAATATTTTAACTGATAGTGTGCATAGTTTGTGTGCTTGTGTAAATTGTTAAAAGTCTTAGTTTAAAGTTATCTGGTGTGTTGCAGATTGGCACCAGTGTAGTCTTTCAGAGGCTGTTGTGAGCGGTTGTAACTACGGCCGTGTCAAAAGGGAGCGGCAAGGTTCTCTGCCCGAAAGCCCATACACTCAAAACTTGTTCTTTCTGCCTCTGAATAAATTGTAACTTTGATATTTAGAGGGTGCTTTCTGATTATAATTTTAAATCTGTTTCTTTTTTTAAAAAAATGCTTTTAGGCACTATTAAAGTGAATAAAATTCCTATTTGTTAAAAGGAATTAGGTTATGATTTCATCAGTTACTCCCTGGGAACTATTTTCATGCTTACATAGTGTGATTAAATGTGTTAATGTTCTTGATGAATCGCTACTAAATAAAATAAATTCTTAAGAATATTCTTTGAAAATAAATTACGGTTCAGGCTACCTACATGCCTCCGCACGAGCCCTAATTTCTCCTATCTTATATTCGAGGTAACCCGCGAAATGTACGTTGGCGGCAGGAGAAACGTTCTGCAGTCAGCTGCAAACGCTAGTTCTCTAAATCTTCTCAATATTGTTCCTCGGAAGATGTCTTCCCTCCAGGAATTCCCATTTGAGTTCACGAAGCATCTCCGTAATACTTGTGTGTTGTTCGAACCTACCAGTAACAAATCTAGCAGCCGGCCTCTGAACTGCTTCGATGTCTTTCGTCAATCCGACCTGGTGCGGATTCCAAACACTAGACCAGTACTGAAGAACGGATCGCACTAGTCCCCTATACGCGGTCACCATTACAGGTGAACCAGACTTTCCCAAAATGTTCCCAGTAAACCGAAGTCGACCATTCGCCTTTCCTACAACAATCGTCACATGTTCGTTGCATCTTGTATCGCTCTGCAATGATACGCCTACATATTTAATCGGCGTGACTGAGATAAGCAGCACACTTCTAATTCTCTACTCGAACATTACGGGTTTGTTTTTCCTGCTCAGCAGCATTAACTTAACATTTTTCTAAATTTAGAGCTACCTGTCGTTCATCAAACCATGTACAAACTCTGTCTAAGTCATCTTCTATCCTCAACAACACCTTGCCGTATACGACAGCGTCATCAGCAAATAGCCGCAGAGTGCTGCTCATCCTGTCCGCCAGATCATTTGTGTATATAGAAAATTACAGCGGTCCTATCACAATTTCCTGCGCCTGACGATACCCTTGTCTCTTACGTGCACATGCTGTCGAGGACAACGCACTGGATTCAGTTATTTAAGCAGTCTTTGAGCCGCTCACATATCTGGTAATCTATTCCATTTGTTCGTACCTTCGTTAAGAGTCTGCAGTGGGGCACCACGTCAAATGCTTTTCGGAAATACAGGAATATGTAATCTGGCTGTTGCTGTTCATCCATGGTTCCCAGAGTATTATGCGAGAAAAGGGGGAACCTGAGGTTCGCACGAGCGATGCTTTTAAAATACGTGTTGATTTGTAGACAGAAGCCTTTCCGTCTCACGACAACTTATTACATTCGAACTGAGAATATTTTCAAGATTTCTGCAACAAACTAATGTTAAGAATATTGGTCTGTAATTTTGCGGGTGCGTTCTTTTACTCTTCTTACACACTGGAGTCACCTGCGCTTTTTTCCAGCCGCCCGAGACTTCGAGCTGGGAGAGAGATTCGCGATAAATGCAAGCTAAGTAAGGGGCCAATGCTGTGTCGGGCCACTAAGAGGTGGGGCGGGCGCGGAGGGCAAGGGGAGTGCAAAACTTAATAGCCCAAAGACAGCATGTGTGTGTTCTGCGCACACGAAATCATGTCCTATGGGAATGTCACCTAGCTGAAGGTATAGCAAGGGCTGCTAGGCTGGTTTTAAGAGATAAGCCTGTTTATACGACATAATCGAAGTAAAAGAGAAACTTGATAGCTTAAATCTTCTGGTTGATGCTTTCTCAGAGAAAGCAAGGTGCAATTGTAGCCTGCAGACACAACAGCAGAGACGAGTAAGATCTGTAGATGACACTAGGGAACGAGATCGAAGCCAGACAGGTCTGCGATCGCTTGGCCCAGCGACGGTACAGTTAAGGGACGTAACCACAAGAAAACCGAGAAGAATCTCTGAAATGTAAGTGAAGCGCCCTCATAAGTCAATATGCTGCATGAAGGCAGCAAAATATTTCCTGTGTGGTACAGAACGTAGAGAGATACCACAGATATTCTGATAGTGGTAAATGTGTGCAAACGCGCGCGCGCTCGCGCGCGTATGTGTGTTTCCACCTCAGACTACAGTAAAAAAAAAAAAAAAAAAAAACGTAGTAGAAGTATAATTAATATACTTTTCATTAGTTGTAATAGTTGCTGAAGAAAAATCAAGTTGATGATAGTGATAATAGGGTCATTTATTAATTTAAATAGTTGTTTGTTATAGTGGTAATAGTAAATGCTGTTGTAACAGAACTAATATCAGTAGAAATAAAGATAACTGTGAAATTAATCAAGAAAATTTGAAATAACGAGAACCTATGGTTCTTTTTCCAACGCAGTACAGGAACACCAGATCGAGCATGAAGAAAGATGCCATATGAAAAGTACATGCGGAGTAGCGTATGGCTAGCCATCTAAATGTTAGAGCGATAGTAACAGAAAGAAAAGAAGGTAAGGAGAAATAATATTACAGACACTGTAAACTTAATTCAATGTTCAGGAACTATAAATAATAAAGGGATGAAAAATTAATTAACTGTATTCAAAATTCACACATGTGTAAATATACAGCGTGTTTGGGGTATAAGTGCAGATATTGTCATCACTGGTACCTTACTTCAGTGTGTCTGTTGATTTTTCTCTGTTTTAAACAGTTTTCCCACAATCACGTCACGTAATTTACTACCTGATATTTTCTGCACTTTCATAGGTGTACCACTACGTGGACTACGCCTGTCAGTATAGACTAACTGTTTTGTGTTCACGCGTCCACACTTCAACACTTGACCAGCAGCCCAGGATAAAATAAGCATTAATGCCTTGCTCTTGCCACATGAACTTGCAGGAAATAACCAACCTAAAAACATATTATTCCTAAAATGGTTCAAATGGCTCTGAGCACTATGGGACTTACCATCTGAGGTCATCAGTCCCCTAGAACTTAGAACTACTTAAACCTAACTAACCTAAGGACGTCACACACATCCATGCCCAAGGCAGGATTCGAACCTGCGGCCGTAGCGGTCGCGCGGTTCCAGACTGAAGCGCCTAGAACCGCTCGGCCACAGCAGTCGGCTATTATTCCTGACAGCAATAATTATTAGTCAGCAAATGAAGTAAATACTTATGTTGTGTTAGTGCTCTGTCATCAGTCACTAAAAAAAAAAAAAAAAAAAAATCTAACACACTGTATTTGTAACGGTCCACTATTGTCTTCAGGAAAATGGATCATTAATTTTTAATAGATGTCAGCAGTCTGGAACCCATCGGGAGATGGCGTTTGTCATATCTGTAATATAGTGGAAGATGCTGGAAACTGAGTGCGACTGATTTTCACATTTTCCGCTGTCGCATCAATTGTGATAACGCCGGACTTCAGGCACCATCGGCCCCACTTCTTTTACGATTTCCTGTTCGAACAGACTGAGAACAATTTATTGTCGATTTAACCAAAACAGGACAGCATACATTATTAAAACAGCGAAGCACAACGGATTTTTGCATAACCTTTGATGATGTCGATGGGAATCTGACGTAATAAGGACATATACGTATAATAGGACAATATCCAAGTCATGAGTCCCATTTTCGACAAGTTCTTTTTGACAGCACTAGATCGGCGTGATTTTTTTAGTCAATAATGGCAACACAGGAAGTCACAGGGTGTAGACAAAAATATGGAAGCACTACAGACATAGCACATTAGCAAACCTAAAACAGTGTAGGAAAACCGTTGGCATGCACAGCAGCTTCCAGTCGTCTCGGAATAGATAATACAAATCCTGTACGGTTTTCAGCAGAATCTTGTACCATTTTTTTTGCAAAATAATGGCAAATTCAGGAAACGATGATGGAGGTGAATAGCGATCTCGCACCCTTTCCTCCAAAGTAGACCACAAAAGCCCAGTAATACTGAGATCTGGTGACTGATAGCCAGGGCAGACGCGATAATCTCTCTTCGTGCTTCACAAAACCAGTTCTGGACGATGCGAGCTGTGTGAAGAGAAGCCTTGCTGTCTTGGAATAGAGCAACACCATTCGAGAACAAACATTGTACCATGGGACGGACACTATCAGCCAAAATGGTCACATAATCCTTGGCAATAATGTAATTTTGGGGAGTAAACATGGGGCCGATTTACACTGAAGTGACAAGTCATGGGACAGCGATTTGCACAAAAACAGATGGAGGTAGTACCGCATACACAATGCATAAAAGGGCAGTGCATTGGTGGAGCTGTCATTTGTACTCAGGTGATTCATGTGAAAGCTTTCCGACGTGATTATGGCCGGATGACGGGAATTAACAGACTTTGAACGCGGTATCGTAGTTTGAGCTAGACGCATGGGACATTCCATTTCGGAAATCGTTACGCAATTCAGTATTCCGAGATCCACAGTGTCAAGAGCGTGCTAGGAATAACAACCGTCAGACGTTACCTCTCGTGACAGACAATGCAGTGGTCGACAGCCTTCACTTAACGACCGAGAGCAGCTGCGCAGGGATGTCAGTGCTAACAGACAAGCAAAAAATGCGTGAATTAACCGCAGATAGGAATGTGGGACACTGCGGCGAATTTTGGCGTTAGTGACGACGCGAGCGCCTTTGCCATCAGCACATTGCTTGCAGCGTCGCTCATGGGCTCGTGGCCATTTCCTTCAGACCCTAGGCGATTGGAAAACCGTGGCCTGGACAGATGAGCCCGGATTTCTATTGGTAAGAGCTGATGGAAGGGTTCGAGTGTGGCGCAGATCTCACGAAGCGATAAACCAAGTTTTCAACAAGGCACTGTGCAAGCTGTTGGTGGCTCCACAATGGTGTAGGCTGTCTTTACATGGAATGGACTTGATCCTCTGGTCCAAATGAACCGAACGTTCACTGGAAATAGTTACGTTCGGCTATTTGGAGATCATTTACAGACCCTTATGGACTTCATGTTCCAAACAACGATAGAATTTTTGTGGATGACAATGCAGCATGTCACTGGACCACAATTGTTCGCGACTAGTTTGAAGAACATTATGTTCAATTCTTGCAAAAGATTTGGCCACACATCGAACATTTATGAGGCGTATTCAAGAGATAAATTCGTGCATAAAATCCTGTACTGGCAACACTTTCGCAATTATGGACGGCTATAGAGGCAGCAAGGCTCGATATTCCTGCAGGGAACTTCCCACACGTAAAGCTGCTGCATTAACCGAGCAAAAAGGGTCCTACATGATATTAGGAGATATCCCATGACTTTTGTCGCCTCGGTGTAATACCATGATATGGCTGCCCACACCACGCCGTATTTCATACTTGTGATGCAAACTCGGACCGAAGTTGGAAGCAGTTGAAACAAGAATCATGCGATGGTTTCAGAACCACCTTTTCCTGTGAGGTGGGTGGTTCAGGCTGTGAGCTGGAGTAAATTGCTTGCTCTGCTTTAAAACTGTGTCATATCAGTTGTTGTTGGTCCTGGACCGTGCTGTTGACACATGTCTGAGTTCAGTTAAGAATTCATAGTGCCCTGCGACTATGCAATGAAATGTCAACATTTGAAGGCTAATCTGCTATGCTGCTTAAAGCCAACTGCAGTTTCATCCAGAACAAAATGTCTCGCTTGTAGAGATGATGCTCGACATACGCAGTTTAAAGACGTAATGACTGTCGCAACTACAGCTAGCGAGGGACTGATTGGCGGCCCTGTTAACTTCCTGAGAAGCGGAATGCCTCGGCAGTGACGAAGTCCGTCGCCGGGACGGGCGGCACAAAAAGTGGACGACTGGGAGGAAGCCCCGGCTGCTGCCCTATGCTGCCTGAGGCAGCCGTTTCAAGTCGCCGCCACTGGAGTCCATCGACAGTACCCTGGACCATCGCCCGAGGCAACTGGCGCGTTACCGTCCTTCTTTTGGAAACAAAATCGTCCCTAGTCCAAGGGCTATCCAAAACACCAGATCCCAGCTTTTGTATTGCCAATAGAACCTGAGGTATGAGCACTGGAAAAATCCCGTTTTATGTGCGGCGTAGTGGAATGTATTAGGTAGCATATGCTGTCGCACGGGTACCGATTACTAGAAGCATTTTTGCACGTCACTGGTGTCATTCCGACAAGGATAGAAAAAATTTCACTAATCCGTGTATATATTGAAATTAAACCGAAATCAAATATCGTATCAAAGACGTTTAAAATTACTTGATGGTTGACGTCTGTCACTTGCAGTGACAGTGTTGCCACATTGGCTGCCGTCTGCGTCTGTTAACAGACGACACATCGCGCGTCACTTCACAAGTGCTGTTAACGGGCCCGCACACATCAGTATTTATTGACAATACTAGTTTTTCATACCTTCAAAATATTAATGCGAAACTCACAGCATCAATGATATTGTCGATATTGTCAGTGGACAACGTGATTTTACAATGTTATATATGCTTGACATTATTCCATTCTGAGGACGACCTATATTGATACGAGTATAGAAGTAACAAACTTCAAACTGCCACGATCCCTTTAGTAAAGCCTTCGTTCAGATTACCTGTTTCGGCAAACTATGTTGCCATAATCTGAATAAATTCTCTGCTAGAGCGATGGTGACATTTTGAAGTTTGTTGCTTCTATTTTCATCATCGTACAAGGCTAACATGTCGAACATCCAAAAGAATGCGTGTGCAGCAATTATTTTGGCTACAGCTGGTGTGCAACAGTAAACAACAAAAATGGATCAATACGTCCAAGAATGGTTGAAAATGAAGTTACTTGTCATATGTTAATTTACTGAGTAAAATCTCAACCACGGAAACAAAAGATGGTAATCCATTTTCATATGATTCCTTCATCTTAAAACAAACTATTAATTTTGATACATCGTAATATAGAAAAGCAAACTTCGTCAATCGGAGAGGCAATCGCTGTCGACGAGATTACGTGCAACTGAGATTTCTGGCAACAGACAAGTCAATTGAATGATTGAAATTTAGTGCTGTAATATCGTCAAACACAATTCACAAAAATGTTATTGAAATCTGCGAAGTAATTATATCTGTACTGCAATAATGTATTCAGGTAATTAATGTAAATAATATGACGAGCCTGGCACGTATTTCGTAGCCATTGCATATATCGTACATGGTGAGGCCCACTATGTTTCCAAATTAAAGAAGAAAGCAACGCCGCAGAGAATGCTCGATTGATCACTGTAAAGTGTTAAATACGGCTACTGTATAGTTCTTTTAAAATTGTTTTCTGTTAGAAGAAAGAAAATTGAATCTGAGAGATGTTATGTTCAGAGACGAACTGATAACACGAAGAGTGCACATTACCGCTGCATGGCATGGTCCATGAAGCTCTGCCAACACCTGACTGGCCAATAATGTCAAACCGCCGCGCGGTGTAGCCGTGCGGTCTGGGGCGCATTTCCACGGTTCGCGCGGCTCCCCTCGTCGGAGGTTCGAGTCCTCCCTCGGGCATGGCTTTGTGTGTTGTCCTTAGCATAAGTTATGTTAAGTTAGATTAAGTAGTGTGTAAGGCTAAGGACCGATACCCTCAGTAGTTTGGTCCCATAGAACTTACCACAAATTTCCAACTTCTAATGTCAAACCGTCAATGCTCGACCCCACAAGCTCTGTATGCACTGAGAATATTATTGGGGCCATCAATACTGCTCGTCAATACTTCTGGTATTGACAATACGTCAATACGCGCCCTCACGCGGTCGATTAATTACGGATTGATAATATCACTGAACGTGTGAGGCCCATTTTCTAACGTGTAATGAGAAGCAAAGTTGGCAGTGGCCATTTTGAGGTATGTTGGGAAACCAAGTTCTGTCGACAGCTTATTTCAAGCGACTGAACTGCTAACGTAACCACAGCCTCGTGATGTGCAATGTTCTTGAGGAGACGACGGTCAATAACGTGGGGCAGAACTATTCATCACGCTCGCTTTGTTCACAGCGATTAAAGGTAACCTCTGCGAGCAATCTCGGAAGACAGAAATCAGTGTCAAAAGCAAAATGTAATTTCTCGCTTTCATTGGTTACGTAGATCTGTCCTTATACTGCCTTTAGGAGACCACACAGACACGATACATAGAATTAACGTACACTGTTAAAAGTACACCTTATTGTTGTGCATACTTCCACCGATTGCTAGCTGCAGGTAGCTGCGCTCTCCGAAAGAGAAAGAGGGTAGATATCACGCATGTCAGAGTCACTGGAACATACCGAAGTGGATGCGCGCCTGGAGGTGATAACAAGTTCTGTTACATCATCTTCGAGAAAACCTTCATTATTCCAAGCTTCGTCAATTACTCGCTTCGTATGCATTACAACAGCCTTCCAGTCCATTTCGGTGACATCTTCCAGGCCCCTCAGTTTTTGAACTTCACTCACAGTAAATTTTGTCTTTTGGCGAGCGACATACCCTTTCACTTGCGCCCAAATAATTTCAATAGCGTTAAGGTGGCAGTGATAAGGTTGCAGTCTTATGACTATGTCCATGTTTATAGGCAACCTCTCCGTAACATAGGTTGGAAACCGTGGCTTGTGAAGTGATACGAATACTAATAATTTTACTGTTTTCAATGAAGCATCAGCAATAACTCTGTGTTGTCGTAACCACTGAATAATATCTTCCTTTAGAGATAACAAGGTTGGAGTCTTATCCTTTAAAACTGAATGGTATGGGACATTGTCGATAATAATTACAGACGGATTTTCTAAACTTGGTAACTACGTATTTTGGAACCAATTTAAAAATGTTTCATCACTCATTTCCTCATGGTACTCTGATGTTTCCTTGGATCTGAAAAGCAGTTGACAGCCGGGAATAAAGCAGTGCTAGGTACCAGCATGCAAAAGAGTAATTCTACATTATCCAGTGAGGAGTGCCATACTTTCTCCATTATCTTCACTCCAACATTTCGTAACGATATGACCTGGATTCACCCATACCTCATAGATCCAAACAACGTCCTCAAAATCAATACCATTCATTTCGCGCAAAAATCTGCACATCGCCATGCGGCTATGTCTTCTTGTCCCATCAACATTTTACGGCTTGAAATATTTTTGTATTTAAAGCCGAGACTGCTGCCTTCAAAAAATTCGGCCTCATGCAATGTTGCACGAAGCTTATGTAATGCACGCCAATCTCTTTTATGGTAATTATTGTATATGTGACGCCGGATCGCGTCTTGTGCGTAAGTATCCAGACTTGTTATGCGTTTCTGCATACTTCTTTTCTTGCCCGGCTTATGAAGCCAACACGGTCCTGCTTCGCTTCATTCATTATCGTATTTCTCTCTGCTAACACGAAGTACGGTCGGTTCACTAGGATTAACGGCGGCTGGTGTCCGCACGACTACTTTGGAAACCGGTAAGAGTGGGCCCCCATTTCCCTCTCAAATTATTCCCGCACATTGCACAAGAGTTGTCGCGATTGTCCTTAGAACGCAATTTCTTGCCCAGCTTTCTTCTCTGATGTGTTTGCATCCTGGATCCTGGGCCTGCCCCTTTCCTTTCGGATTTCAACAGACTCCGAGCGAGGTGGCGCAATGGCTAGAACACTGGACTCGTATTCGGGAGGACGAAGGTTCAATTCCGTGTCCGGCCATCTTGATTTAGGTTTTCCGTGATTTACCTAAATCGCTCCAGGCAAATGCCGGGATGGTTCCTTTGAAAGGGCACGGCCCACTTCCTTCCTCTTCCTTCCCTACTCCGATGAGGCCGATGACCTCGCTGTCTGGTCTCCTCCCCCAAACACAACCCAACAACAATTTCAACAGACATCATAAACCACACGAAAAACACACGCCCAACGATGGGAACGGAATACGCACGTTTGATACACAGCACTGGCCAAACAATGGAAGTCAGCTGAGCATTTGTTGTGGCAGTTTGGCAACGGCGAACGGTTCAGGCGCGATGTTGAGCGCTCTAATTGGCGGAAACCAGCTCCAACCCGTGAAGTGTCAACTATCAAGTAATTTAAAACGGACTGTAGTGTACGCCGCCTACGATACGGATTATTGTAAGAACGCATAGCACAATACACGTATAGCTTGTGCGCATACGCAGATGTAGCCTCTGGGGTGTGCTGTAATCCGACATTGTGTTCTCCGCGGGTATCAATGGTTGCGTCAGTAAACTGGGAGCCATGTGGCGCTGTGGGCTGGAGCTAAGTCGTGACAAACGACGCAGCCCGAGGGGAAAATGTGTCGCCATATGTAAAGCATCTGCACCCGCGCCACGCCGAATCGCCGAGGGGGCACGTGCGGCGCATATGTAGCGTTTCTGGCAACGCGAGTAGGCTTTTTCCGTGTCACGCATATTAAAAAGAAAACGGAATTCCATATGTCTACGAACTGTTTTGAATGTACCAGTCTACCCATATTAACGAAAATATTAACTTCAAATGTAAGCAACGAATAGCAGTGACTGCTTTCACCGAAAAAAACTAACACAAACGCTTCTGCTCAGCAACCATTAAATGTTAATTATAGCCTCTTTCCCTCTCAGAATTTGACGGAATTAATCTTTAAAATGCTTGCATGTAAAAAAAGCTTAAAAAACCTGCGACGCATAGCAGTGGTTAAGACGCTACAAACTGAAGTTGCGCTCTTCTGAAACTCTGGTTCGGTAGTTTTGGTACACTAAACAAATGACGTAGTAAATTGTAGGATTACCGGTAATATTGCTAGCCTTGTTAGGGAAAGAAACATAAAGGAATGTGCGGCAGAGAAAATGGGAGCCGACAGCTGCTCTTTGTCTCTGTGTTTGTTTGACTGTTTGTTTTGCGCATAATTAGAAACGCATATCATTGAGTTAGTCCATTGTGTATTTTATATTCTTACAGTTTCGTTACAGTTTATACAGCTAATAAAAATGATTGTTCGCAATAACTTCTGTGGTTTTATGCAAGTAAAGCAATTACTTTGGTGCAAATACACTCCTGGAAATGGAAAAAAGAACACATTGACACCGGTGTGTCAGACCCACCATACTTGCTCCGGACACTGCGAGAGGGCTGTACAAGCAATGATCACACGCACGGCACAGCGGACCTGGACACACCAGGAACCGCGGTGTTGGCCGTCGAATGGCGCTAGCTGCGCAGCATTTGTGCACCGCCGCCGTCAGTGTCAGCCAGTTTGCCGTGGCATACGGAGCTCCATCGCAGTCTTTAACACTGGTAGCATGCCGCGACAGCGTGGACGTGAACCGTATGTGCTGTTGACGGACTTTGAGCGAGGGCGTATAGTGGGCATGCGGGAGGCTGGGTGGACGTACCGCCGAATTGCTCAACACGAGGGGCGTGAGGTCTCCACAGTACATCGGTGTTGTCGCCAGTGGTCGGCGGAAGGTGCGCGTGCCCGTCGACCTGGGACCGGACCGCAGCGACGCACGGATGCACGCCAAGACCGTAGGATCCTACGCAGTGCCGTAGGGGACCGCACCGCCACTTCCCAGCAAATTAGGGACACTGTTGCTCCTGGGGTATCGGCGAGGACCATTCGCAACCGTCTCCATGAAGCTGGGCTACGGTCCCGCACACCGTTAGGCCGTCTTCCGCTCACGCCCCAACATCGTGCAGCCCGCCTCCAGTGGTGTCGCGACAGGCGTGAATGGAGGGACGAATGGAGACGTGTCGTCTTCAGCGATGAGAGTCGCTTCTGCCTTGGTGCCAATGATGGTCGTATGCGTGTTTGGCGCCGTGCAGGTGAGCGCCACAATCAGGACTGCATACGACCGAGGCACACAGGGCCAACACCCGGCATCATGGTGTGGGGAGCGATCTCCTACACTGGCAGTACACCACTGGTGATCGTCGAGGGGACACTGAATAGTGCACGGTACATCCAAACCGTCATCGAACCCATCGTTCTACCATTCCTAGACCGGCAAGGGAACTTGCTGTTCCAACAGGACAATGCACGTCCGCATGTATCCCGTGCCACCCAACGTGCTCTAGAAGGTGTAAGTCAACTACCCTGGCCAGCAAGATCTCCGGATCTGTCCCCCATTGAGCATGTTTGGGACTGGATGAAGCGTCGTCTCACGCGGTCTGCACGTCCAGCACGAACGCTGGTCCAACTGAGGCGCCAGGTGGAAATGGCATGGCAAGCCGTTCCACAGGACTACATCCAGCATCTCTACGATCGTCTCCATGGGAGAATAGCAGCCTGCATTGCTGCGAAAGGTGGATATACACTGTACTAGTGCCGACATTGTGCATGCTCTGTTGCCTGTGTCTATGTGCCTGTGGTTCTGTCAGTGTGATCATGTGATGTATCTGACCCCAGGAATGTGTCAATAAAGTTTCCCCTTCCTGGGACAATGAATTCACGATGTTCTTATTTCAATTTCCAGGAGTGTACGTTTTACATGCACAAACATAAAAATATACATCATTATTGTTGTTATTTTGTATTCACAGAATGTTCATCATGTTCAAAGGCAAAAGTTTCCCGTTATTATTGATGAACGCAAAAATTACTTATGAATATTAGAAACAGGTTTTATATTGATGTTTGATATAATTTTGAACTTTGTTTTTTTTTTATTTTACCTTTTTGTTGAATAAGTTCGTTTTCTTGCGCTATATGATAACTGTATACTGTCTGCTTTATTTTTACAACATTCCTCCTTTTCACGTTAGAAATCAATAATTTTCGATAAAACCTAAATGAAAAATTGAAAACTCCAATTTTGCTATAAATACTGTTTACTTTTAAATAACAGAGAAGAGCATAACTATGTAGAACAAAAATGTTACATAGGTTCATCAGCTTTTTATATATCCTTACTCAGTTTCTAGACACTACACGATCCTGGTTTTTAGGGGAATCTAGTAATACACTAATCACATACGCCGTAACGCCCTATAGGTATGCAACACACCTAATGTACAGCTGATGCGGATACGACCTTAACTGACCCACTGCTACTAGGAGAACTACCGTACGCTTACTTACGATGTTCTGTGGTAGCCTACGACAGTTTTACAACTCTGCTACAGACGCATCCTGGAGGAGCAAGGTTCATGTCCCCATTTGGCCACGAGTAACTTTTAATAGGAAAATGCCGGCACTGTTCATTTGGAAAAGACAAAGTCAGTTAATTTCCCCTTTCGTTTCCTATCTGAACTTATCCATCTTTAAGACCTCATTTATAGCGAACGCTTGAAAGAAGACAAGGCATATTAATATAACGCGTGTTGATGTACTGAAGAGTATATATTTAAATATACAATGAGCAACAGTGAGAAAAGTATAGGGGCAGATAAAGACTATAATAGCAAAGTAGATTCTCACAAAGTATTACGAAGCTCTCTAGAATTCTTAATGATAAATGTTTATATACTTTGAAGAGGGCGAATTGACTGCTTTTATCACTTTTCAGGCTACAGATACAGACCCACAAATTTTCGAAGAATTTGTTCCATGCTTCTCGCTAACTTTCAGGGGTACTGGCATCTGTAAAATGAGTGCCGGTGGCTGACTACAATTGATCCTTTCATTCAGATGCACAGCTGTGTTGTCTAAAGTGGACTGCAATATTTTTCAGTTTACCGTCTATGGAACACCATATCAATTCATTGTCTATTCATTTTGTGCTAATGTTTCTGTCTTATTATTCGACAGTGCCCGACATTTGTTGCAACGACTTTGCGTCAACACGTTTGACCTTGTAGAACTCACAGTCACAGATGTTAGGCGATATGAGTGCCCATAATAGGAAAATGTGGTGCCGGAGCTATAAAACATGGCCCGAAGCTATAAAATCTACACTATGGAGCTATGGAAGGAAGTCATTTGGTCGGTAAGTCCTATTGTATAGCACCAAGAGTGAAACATGGCAGGGGGTTGGTGATGATTTGGGCAGCCATGTCGTGGTATTCGATGGGATCCATGGGTACTCTGTAAGGTCGCGTTACTGGTACGGATTGTGTGGCCATTTTTGCTTATCTGATCCACCTCATGGTACAATGTTTGTTTCCCAGTACTGATTGCTAAATGTGTCTGTTGTTGTTGTTGTGGTCTTCAGTCCAGAGACTGGTTTGATGCAGCTCTCCACGCTACTCCATCCTGTGCAAGCTTCTTCATCTCCCAGTACATACTGCAACCTACGTACTTCTGAATCTGCTTAGTGTATTCATCTCTTGGTCTCCCTCTACGGTTTTTACCCTCCGCGCTGACCTCCAGTACTAAACTGGTGATCCCTTGATGCCTCAGAATATGTCCTACCAACCGATCCCACCTTCTAGTCAAGCTGTGCCACAATTTTCTCTTCTCCCCAATTCTATTCAATACCTCCTCATTAGTTATGTGAATTACCCATCTAATCTTCAACATTCTTCTGCAGCAGCACATTTCGAAGCGTTCTATTCTCTTCTTGTCCAAACTATTTATCGTCCACGTCTCATTTCCATACATGGCTACACTCCATACAAATACTTTCAGAAAAGACTTCCTAACACTGAAATCTATACTCGATGTTAACAAATTTCTCATCTTCAGAAACGCTTTCCTTGCCATTGCCAGTCTACATTTTATATCCTCTCTACTTCGACCATCATCAGTTATTTTGCTGCCCAAATAGCAAAACTCCTTTACTACTTTAAGTGTCTCATTTCCTAATCTAATACCCTCAGCATCACCCGATTTAATTCGACTACATTCCATTATCCTCGTTTTGCTTTTGTTGATGTTCATCTTATATCCCCCTTTCAAGACACTGTCCATTCCGTTCAGCTGCTCTTACAGGTCCTTTGCTGTCTATATTTTTCCCAGTTGAAAGTGAGTCCCAGAGTACACTAGCTTCTGTATTGTCCTTCCGAAAACCAAAAAGTTGTTAGTCACAATTTATGATTTGAAATTAACTCCGCCTCTTCTGCGGTTCCAAACAAAATACATTTCTGCCGATTTGGCACCACCTAATTCCCTGGAGCCGGAACTAAACACTGAAACGACCAACACTCGAAGAGAGCCGTTTTCTAAGGCAGAAGTCTACTTCTCGGCGTTACACTGTCGTCACCGATGGCACATAGACGAGATCTTCATTGGGGGGATTGCGAGCAGTCGGCGCATGAGTCGGCCAGCTCTCGCCTACGGAGACTGTCCGCAGTGATCCCTAGCTTTTCTTAAACAACAGCTATATTCCGGGAAGAGACGTGCTGCCCCTAGTAACTCGTGACCGGATGTAGGCGTGGTCTTGCGATGCGGCCAGTGACCTCTTGCTGTTGCCTGACGAAGTATTTGGTGGTTCGTAGTCCTCGGTGCGCCTCCTGGCAGTCTGGGGCATACCTGAAAATCCCCGCGTGGCTGCTACGAAACGCGTGAGCGTCGCTTTCCGTGACTCGTGCATTAAAGCTGTTACGCGTATTGCTGCTGGTGCCCCCAAGCAACATAGCAGTCACGCTGTGTTTCAAGACTGCAGGGATTCTTTCCATACGGCTCGCATCGTTGGGACTCGCTTTGTAGCATGAGGATGAACTGTCGCATCTCCCCTGGCCACCGCAGGCAGTCACCTGATCGCAATACTATTGAACCGTTGTGGTCTATTTTCTACAAAAGGGTGCACTATTTTGAAGGAAGAATGGTATAAAATTCCCTTAAAAGACATAAAGGACCCGTATTTATCCATTTCGGGACACAAGAGGCTGTTTTGAATACCACCGGTTTTCCTACCCATACAAGGTGTGGTAACGTGTTGTGTTCTTGATATTTCCACATTTTTCTCCATCCTCGGTACGGCTGCGAAAGCTGCCGTCGAATATCCTTATGTGTATCCTCTCTTTCTGATACAACAATTCTAATGTGAAACTTCATGACAAGTTAAATCTGTGTGCCGGACCGCGACTCGGACTCGGAACCTTGCGTTTCGATGGCAGTACTCTTACCGACTGAGCTATCCAGATAATAGTTCACGACCCGCCCTCACACCTTTATTTCTGTCACGGCCTCTCTCCTATCTTCCACACTTCACAGAAGTTCTCCAGCATATCCTGAGGGAATAGCAGTCCTGGAAGAAAGGATACAGCGGAGAAGTGACTAGCCAAAGCCTAAGAGAAGGTAGAAGGCGAGGCAGTGGCAGAAGTAAAACTGTGAAGACGGATCGTGAATTGTATGTTGTAAGAGAGTATTATTCGTGAAAGACGAGGTCCCAGGTTTGTGTTGCGAGCAGGCGAACAAATTTAGCCGGCCTGGAAGTTTCAAAGCACCGCAGTACCCGTGGCACAATGAAAATTTCAGTTTGCAGAGTATTTTATTTCAAACTGCAGATGTCATCTGAAATCTTCGTGGCACAGTGTATCAATCTGTTCACTAATATTATCTTTTGAGCGGAATAGTACATTAATGGCAAAAAGACCTAACAGGTCGATGTCGTAGTAATTGACAGAAGGGGGGTGGCCGAGCGGTTCTAGGCGCTACAGTCTGGAACCGCGCAACCGCTACGGTCGCAGGTTCGAATCCTGCCTCGGGCATGGATGTGTGTGATGTCCTTAGGTTAGTTAGGTTTAAGTAGTTCTAAGTTCTAGGGGACTGATGACGTCAGAAGTTAAGTCCCATAGTGCTCAGAGCCATTTTTGAATTGACAGAGAGTCATCGAGTGGAATAGAAGTGATATCTGGGATTTCCCTAGAAAGTGTTAAGGGGCATCGTTTACCGATATATAAAGCCATTAGAAGATCAAAATCAATCGAAGGATGACTTAAACAGGTATATGTAGGGTGTAAAAAGTGCCAACTGACTGTACACAATAAGAAGCGTGAAACCATCACACCAGTAATAAAAGGAATCCGTTAAATTTCCGTTACACGGTAAATCACGCAAATTTAATTGTTACCTTGGCATTACTGCTACGAATCACTTGATTGGAACCATCACATAAACAATGTTGTTGGGAAGGCGAAACAAATACTGCGCTTTATTGACAGACACATAAAAGAAGAAGCAAATATACTAAAGAGACTAGTTACACTACGTTAGTCTGTCATCTTCTGCAGTTCTGCTGCGCGGTTTTGGTTTCTTACCAGGTAGGACTGACGGACGACATCAAAAATGTTCAAAGTAGTGCACCTCGTTTTATATTATCACAAAATAGGAGAGACAGTGTCACGGATATGACACTCGGCTTTACTTTGCAATCACTAAAACAAAGGTACTTTTTGTTGTGAAGAGATATTTTCATCATGAGCTTTCTCTTACGAAAGCGAAATTGCCCCTAGATAGGGAGAAATGACCATCGTAATAAAACAGAGAAATCGGAGCTAACAAACAAAAATTTAAGAGCTCATTTTCTCACATGCTATTATGAAAGCGGACAGTAGAAAAATAGTACGAAAGTGATTCTATATTTCTCTGCCAAGAATTGCGGTAGTCATGTCGATATACACTGACTGAAACATAAATCGCAGCACCAAAAATAACTAATGTAGAATAACGAAATTTCAGGAATACGTTTGTCTAAGTACCATATTTAAATAATTAATATTGCAATATCACAGGTTAATGGAAGCTTGATATAAGCCACTGCAAATGTAAAATGCTAATACATTAATAACCGATATAACTGCCACTACGTACAAGGCAAGCATGAGAACGTGGATGTATTGTGTGGCACAGGTGCCGGATGTCAGTTTGTGGGATGGAATTTCAAACCTGTTGCACTTGGTCGTTGGTCGGTCAATAAAGGGACGGTTAACGCCGTTTGCGAATGACGCCTGGGTTATCATCTGACCATGTCCCCTATGTATTCGATTGGGGACAGATATGGTGTCTAAGCATGCCAAGGCAACGTGTCGACACTCCGCTGCATGTTGGGTTACAATAGCAGTATGTGGGCGAGCTTTACCCTGTTGGAAAACACCCTCTGGAATGCTATTCATGCTGTACATGAATGGCAGCACAACAGGTCGAATCAGTCAACTGACATACAATTTTGCAGTCAGAGTATGTGGGATAACCACGAGGGTGCTCCTGCTGTCATACGAAATCGCACCCCACGCCGTAACTGCAGGTGTAGGTCCAGGGCATCTAGTACACAGACAGATTGGTTGCAGGGCCTCAACTGGCCTCTTTGTAAACAAGACACGGCCATCACTGGCACCGAGGCAGAACCAATTTTCCACAAAAAAGGCAACAGAGCTCCACCCTGCCCTCTAGTGAGCTCTCGCTTGACACCACCGAAGTCGAAAAATGACTGTGTTTCGGGGTCAGTGAAATGCAAGCAACAGGGCGTCTGGCTCAGAGCTGTCCTTGAACTAACCGATTTGTAACATTTCGTTGTGTCACTGTGATGCGAAATGCTGCTAAAGACGCAGTACGATGCGGCAGCCATACGTTGAACACGATGGTGTTCCATATCGGTAGTGCCACGTGGCCGCCGGAGGCAGGTGTTCTTGTGACCGCAGATTCTTGCAACCACCGTTGCCAGCAATAATGTACAATGGCTACACTCCTGCCGTATCGCACAAGGAATATCCAGCTTCTCGTAAACCTATTCCACGACCTTGTTCAAACTCAAAGTGATTTGTTGATAACGGTGCTTTGTCGCCTTAAAGGCATTCTTGACTAACATCAACACACGACGCCCAATCTCAAAAGTTAACTAAAGCTCACGACTATTGCGTAGTGTATGCAAACCAACCCTGTTTTTCATCCTCATAATAGCGCTAGTAGAGCCACTCTTATCGAATGGAGCGAAATTTTAATACCGGGTGATCAAAAAGTCAGTATAAATTTAAAAACTTAATAAACCACAGAATAATGTAGATAGAGAGGTAAAAATTTACACACATGCTTGGAAAGACATGGGGTTTTATTAGAACAAAAAAAAAGTTCACAAAATGTCCGACAGATGGCGCTGGACAGCAGAACGTCAGTGACTGCGCATGACAATCGTGCATAAAAGGGGCTGTAATGAGAGAGAGAATCAGATGCGCTAGCAGTCGCAGCATGTTGACGTTACCTGAAAAGGCGCTTTTAGTCAAGCTGTATTACCAGAATGGGGAATGTGCTAGTTCAGCGTTACGATCCTATCGCTATAGGAAGGGGATTCGAACGGGTAAAGGTCCGTTGACAAATGCAGCTGTGGCGTGATTGATTTCGAAGTTCGAAGCCACGGGTTGTTTAGACGATAGTCCCCGTAGTGGCCGACCTAGCACAGGCGTAATGCTGCTGTGACAATTCAGGACAAAATGGAGACTGTAGCGGGTTCGTCTATGCAAGGGGAAGTCAGCGCTTTGCAGTCGCACGTCGCACCGGCATTCCATATACACTACTGTTTGGTTGGCACTTAGGCGTACCCTCCGATGCTATCCGTACAAAATCCATCGGCACCATGAACTGTTACCTGGCGATTTAGTGAAGCGGAGGGCATTTGCGGTGTGGGCGTTTCAAAAGATGGCGGAAGATGACAATTGGTTGAGTAACGTGTTGTGGGCCGACGAAGCTCATTTCACGCTCCGAGGGTCTGTCAACGCCCACAACTGCAGAATTTGGGCTACCGAAAATCTTAGAACTGTCGTGTAAACTCCACTGCACGACGAGAAAGTCACGGTATGGGTTGGATTTACCACATCTACCGTTTCGGGCCTTTTTTCTTCGAGGAAATGCGCGATTCTGGTGTTGTCACTGCTACCGTGACGGGTGAGAGGTACGCCGATATGTTACAGAATCGCATCATCCCCAGCCTGGCTGATAAACACCTGCTCGAAAGTACGATGTTTATGCAGGATGGCGCTCCACCCCATATTGCTAGACGCGTTAAAGATCTCTAGCGCGCGTCGTTTGGTGATGACCGTGTGCTCAGCCGCCACTTTCGTCATGCTTGGCCTCCCAGGTCCCCAGACCTCAGTCCGTGCGATTATTGGCTTTGGGGTTACCTGAAGTCGCAAGTGTATCGTGCTCTAGGAATGCTGAAAGACAACATCCGACGGCAATGCCTCACCATAACTCCGGACATGCTTTACAGTGCTGTTCACAACATTATTCCTCGACTACAGCTATTGTTGAGGAATGATGGTGGACATATTGAGCATTTCCTGTAAAGAACATCATCTTTGCTTTGTCTTACTTTGTTATGCTAATTATTGCTATTCTGATCAGATGAAGCGCCATCTGTCGGACATTTTAACTTTTGTATTTTTTTGGTTCTAATAAAATCCCACGTCATTCCAAGCATGTGTGTCAATTTGTACCTCTCTATTAACATTATTCTGTGATTTATTCAGTTTTCAAATTTATACTGACTTTTTGATCACCCGGTACATATCATTTCTCAGATGAACAAACACGCCTACCAGTTTCGTTTATGTCGCGTAACTCCTTGGCATTACGAGTTTTTCCCGTCATTGTAAATGCAAATATAACACGTAGCAACAAATTGCCCTAGAAAAAGTAACAACTTTTGCTGTTGCAGTGTATGAAGCCTGGTTCCTGTATCACGGAAGGACACAACGCTAAAGCAGCCATAAAGATGCCTGGGCGTGGGCATGGTGACAGCAGGAACCGGAACAATCCGGCCAAACCAGTGGTATGAGAGTAACCGACGAGCTGGCCGGCTTTAGCGGGTATGCTGGGAACCGCGGAGCTGTGCTGTGCTTGGGGCAGGGGCGGGGGAGGCGCCAAAGTGGGAAACGCGAGAGCAGGCGGTCAGGCCAGGGCGCCAATTAGCGCCGCTTTTTGTCGCCGCTTGCGACACATGACGACGTCATATACTTGATTAATGACAGCAGCCAGACCGAGCCACGCTCCGGGCTCTCACACCCAGTTAATCAAACGACGAGCCGGCTCTGTCAATTATATGTGTACTGGATGGCCTTAATTATCGTACTGAACACAAAAATACTCGAACAAGTTTAAGCAAACGTCCAGTCGTATCACTTCATTGGTACCAAAGTCGAATATGTTGCGGTGTTTTTTAGCTCTTTGTGAAGCCAGTCTTAGCTGCACCATATCTCTCATCGCCAGTGCAAATATGTAGATGGATTGCAAAAACATGCATTTCGGAGCCTCCGTTGGATAACAATGTGAAAGTACCACAACATTTCTTCGAAGCAAGTGCTCGATATCTTCCGCTGGTTGCGGTAGTTACTGCCGCAGATGCGACTGGTGAGGAGCTTGTGACGGCGTACAAAGTTGTCTGGGCCGCGAACAGGGAACACTTCTGAACAGAATACCTCTTACAGCTGGACGAAAAAGCGCCCATAGTGCCCCGTACCGGGAATCTAAAAAGAGTCCTTCCGCGCTTGCGCCGCGGGCAATGCTGCGCAACCGGGCGTTGCCGTGGTTAAAAGCTGAATTAAATCTCGGCAATGGCCCGCGACGGGTTTGTAATCTGAAGTTCTTGTTTCTCCTGTTTTAATTAAATAAGCTGTTTTGTCCAGTTGTACGAGGTTTACTGCACAAGCGTGGTTTCGTTTCGTGGTCCCGATAAATTTCGACGTCACCGCGAGACGCCTTAGGAAGAAGTACCGAACCACCTGTCAAACAGCTCCTTCTAACAAATATCGTGGGATTTACAAACTGTTGCACGGCGGCAAACTAGAAAAATTTACGTATTTGCAACAGATCCGCCGGGAATGCCTCAAAAATGCAAGCAGGACAACAGCCGATACTCGTGATGATGAAAAGCGTGTTTCGGTGATGGTATCTAGAAAAAAATAAAAATAATTATACAAGGTGCCCGTATAAAACCAGTACGCCTCATACACCGATTAATCAACTGTAGTCGAATTGCTTCTGAAGCGGCAACACTGTCTCGAATGCCCATGGTCATCGCTATCAGCATCTCTTAAAAACAGGTAAATACAAGTTTTTTAAAGTTACTATTATCTATTCTTTTTTTAGATAGTTCATTGTTACTTGAATCTCTGTGAATTGTTTACGAAGGCTCATGTGGACGTAGAAGTTTGCGAGCACTTCACACACACACACACACACACACATATATATATATATATATATATATATATATATATATATATATATATATATAAGGGGGTACCCAAAAAAGAGGAATAACATTGCCGTGGGCGGGGCTCCTGTAGTACGCATTTCTGCCTCTAAGCGTGTACAGCGCAACTCATTACCAGTGTCGCCTGTGTTATCGACCTGGCATTTTCTGTTCATCTGCAGTGATTGTTATTGCTAGCGCTCTTTGTTTTCTTTTTCGTTTTTTGTGATGCAAGTTTAAGTGAACAACGAGTAGCTGTGAAATTTTGTCTTCTACTTGGTAAAAATGCTGCTGAAACTGTTTTAATGTTGAAACAGCTCACCAAGATGACGCTATGGGAAAAACTCGAGGGTAGAGTGGTCTGCTTGGTTTAAATATGGCAACATGACGACTGACGACAAACCTCGTTCTGGATGTCCATCAACTGCCCGAATCGACGAAAATGTTGAAAAAAATCTAGAGCTTGTGCTCACAGACAGCCGACAGACAATTCATCACCTCCCAGAGATTAGTGGGTTACCTTGGAACTCGGTTCAGCGAATTTTAACAGAATATTTGGGGAATGAAAAGGGTTGCTCCCAAGTTTGTTCCTCGGGTTGTAACTGACAATCAAAAGGAACGTCGAGTTGAGACATGTGCTTTGAAACAACAGCTTGAAACTGTTTCGGATTTTCTGTCAAAGGTCATTACTGGTGATGTGTCATGCTGCTATGGTTACGACCCAGGAACAAAGCAACTGTCAAGCCAATGGAAGACGTCATCGTCATCCCGTCCAAAAAAAATGTCGACAAGTGAAAGCAAACTTCAAAACAATACTGATTTGTTTTTTTTTTTTATGCCAAGGGCGCCGTTCATTCAGACTTTGTTCCCCCTTCATTCAGACTTTGTTCCCCCATGTCAGACCGTCAATCAAATCTTTTATTTGGAAATTTTAAGAAGATTGCACAACAGTGCCCGTCAAAAAAGAGCGATTTGTGGCAGACAGCAACTGGTTCTTTACAACGACAACGCACCTGCACACACAGCCATCTCTGTCAAGACAGTTTTTGGCTAAAAATGGCATGTTTCCGCTGCCCCACGCGCCTTACTCGCCTGACGTGGCTCCATGCCACTTTTCCTTATTCCCACTCATGAAATGGGGCATGAAAGGACACCGATTCGACGACACCGAAGAAGTCAAAAAAATGAGGAAGAATCTGTCAGCCATTTCTAAAAATGACTGCAAAAAATGTTTCGAACAGTGGAAGCACAGATGAGACAAATGTATTAATTGTGATGGAGAGTATTTTAAAGGGTATAAGGTTGTTTTGAAAATATATAGCTTTTAAAAATAGTTCCTGTTTTTTTTTTGTGGATATCCCCTCATACCAGAGAGAGAGAGAGATTTTGCCACTCAGTTTTACTATAGTGCATAATTTCACTGCTTCGTAGCTACGTGGGCTTGTGCTTGCTACTTTGTTGGCACTCAACATGGCTTTCGCCAATAGTGGTGCTCTACATACACGAAAAACTGGAAGTTCATGTACCAAGTCTATCCTTTCCAGCCAGTCGGAATATAAGCCATACCACCTCTTAATAGCTTCACGCTTAGTACGGCAACGTTCAGATTTACGACAGTCTCAGTCTATAAAGCATCATAATGGCATGTCTTATCACAATGATCATAACGATCTTGAACAGTTTTCAGTCCCGCGCTGAGTCTGTTTAGAACATGAGCCTCGCCATCGAGTTCCGTTTTACTAGCGTCTTTATGTGTCCACACTTGTCCAGTCCTCGTCTCTTTTTTTCAACACACGCCTCCGTACTTTTCAGCCATCTATCTCTCAGTCTGCCCCTTGGTCGTTCCCTTCGCATTTCCGTATCTGTATCTTCTTGGGAAGCCTGTTGTTTTCCATTCTCTTTAAGTCCCAATACAGTTTTAGCCTTGATGTTTGCAAGGGTTTCTTTTTCACGAATTCTCTTACTCTACCATTACTCATCCTATTTCCTCTTGTTACCCCTATCCTACTTCCGAATAACTTCCTTTCAGATGCTTGTAATGTAATCTGCTACATCTCATTTGTCCATCACCAATATTTCAGATGCATAGGTCAGTATCGAGATGTAGTAATTTCTGCATATCACTTCTCAGCATTTTTTGTGTGGGGCGTCTTTCTTCCAATCCAGGCTCCTAGCATCTCGCAGAAATGCTTCAGCCTGTCTTCCACGTTCACTGATCTCTCTCTGATTTCTTCCATTTTCCTCTATCGCACTTCCCAGGTACATGACACTTTCCACCTTCTTCAATTGTTCAGGTCCAATTTTTATTCCTCTAGTTGGTGTATCTTTCTTTCTAGTTGTAACCCAGACCCCACAACTGCTCACATTAAATTTGGTTCTACACTGTCTCACAGTTTCTTCTCAAGCATCCAACTGTTCCTGAATCTCCTCCTCCTTGTTTCCCCAGATCGTCAAGTCATCCGCGAATACCATTGCTTTCTTGTTGTCTTCTCCAACTTTTTCTGGAACCTTACTGATACTTGCCACTATTTCTCACGAAGCGCATGGCTGCTGCAAATCCACGGGACAGAATCGCAGCATCTTCTCATTTGAATTAACTGGTATCGTGCTGCGGATTTTGATGGTAATTGTGAAGATAAACAGCAGTCACTTTCCTATGAATCACAATGCATTTAGTATTTGAATCACACTGCGTTTATTACTGTGGGCATCTTTTGGAAGTATAAACAAACTCAATGTCAGCATTTCTAGTACACTCTTTTTAGGCGGAGCTACAGAGTCATGACTATATCTGCGTTACGTGGAGAAACGATCGTGTTCTCGCTGGAGCTGGGACGCTACGGCCTGACATGTAATATGCACGCACGCGCACACGCACAGCGGTGCGTGCCCTGGTTTTCGTGGAAGCCTCCGACACACGCACTCAGAGAGAATTCAACCACACGCGTGGCTGCTGAAGGCTGAGAAAGTGAGAAGGACGGAACCAAGACCACGCTTCAAATTTTGACCTTGCAACTCCACTGTACTGATTGATGATAAATGAAAACGTTACTTGTTAAACGTAACGAAACTCAGTTGAAGTATACAACATATGGTGGCTCTGAGCACTATGGCACTTAACATCTATGGTCATCAGTCCCCTAGAACTTAGAACTACTTAAACCTAACTAACCTAAGGACATCACACACATCCATGCCCGAGGCAGGATTCGAACCTGCGACCGTAGCAGTCGCGCGGTTCCGCTGAGCGCCTAGAACCGCTAGACCACCGCGGCCGGCGTATACAACATATACCACCGCATAAAATAAATATTAAAACACAGTTCCAGATAAATAACTTATGCTCCAAATTAAAAAATGTTTGAGACGCACAAATTCAATGTATAAATTGAGGCAGCACAAGAAAAATTAATACCAAATGTAATTACCCGACAAACAACACAGCAAATATTGTGATGGGTGATGCTGTTGATGGAATTTATAAGCTTCAAATCAAGTGAAAGCTATTTATCAGCACGGGTAGAGTCCAGGAAGGAAGACTTCGAGCAGCAAGACGACTCCCACGAGCGTCACAGATAATCCTAATAGGGACGAGGTAAGTAAGTAGAGATGACCGATCATACTGAACTTCTGGATCAGTCGTATTGTTTTCCAGAATTATTGGTGTTTCTGTTATTTTTCTAATTTATGGAAAGCACTTTATACACCAAGTAGCGACGTCTATGTTGATGGATCATAGCTATGGTTTTAAAATACTACTTATCAATGGTTGTAGAGGTACCTCAACTTTTTATCAAGCATTATTTGTCAATGCCTTATCAAGCTTTATTTGTGTACGGAAGAAACTTAATTTTGTACATGTGGATGTTTTGCAGAATGACTGGATACAAACTGCAACGACTGTGATGGGTGATGAGCAGCAGATCACGTGAAAGGTTGGTTATGCTGCATCCGTTGATGGAGATAGATTTGTTTCTTTTTTTTTTTCAGAAAAGACACTGTTAAAGTTAAAAAAAACGTGACTCTTACAAAAAACGCAACAAAAGCAGTCTTCCACTTAGTCTACTACTGTGTAAAAATGTACTCTTCACCAACACCAGCAATGTAGCTGCACCCGAAGATGATGATGGGAACCACCGATACACGTACTGGAAATATAAGTTACTGACGCAATAAACAGTAGTATTTGTATTGTTCAACAGTCACAGCCCTCATGGACGAAATATTCATATACATACATGGAAATGGGATCGTTTTTTGATCATGTCCGAGGCTTCTTTCATGCGCAGCACTTGAAGAATCGCAGTTGAATGCTGCATCAGGAGTTGTTCTCAGTGCCGGCGGGAAGTACAGCTATGATTTACATAAAACTGCAAACGCTATTATCGTCCCGTCGGAGTTTTCCTCTAGTTACAATGTGCATCATGCCAAGATATTCCTCCAACACAGGGCGAAGAACAAAGAAAAAATATAAATAAGTAAATAAAAAGTGAATACAAGTGAAACCATCATGCTGAAAAAAATTTAATCCCTACACAACAGCTCGTGGAAGCGCTTTCGGCTGTTACCACTGGAACACAGCAACATCTGCTACAGGAGCTACCGTATACCGTATCGTTGCTTGTGAGCAATAACGTACAGCTCTTAGCCTAGCGTAGGGACAAGAAAAGAAGAAAATACGTCAGTGATTGTGAAGAAGGTATAAATACAAGCATTCCAAAGTATAACCGCAAAGGTGAAGACTGACGCAGTGCCACGGCTATAAACAGTAAAATGGAAAGGCACTGAGTCCAGGCGACTTTGCTGCTCTACCCTTTAACGCGCCGGCCGTTAATACACAAAATATTGCGCATATCTCAAGATAAGTCCGCCTCATGTCCATACACAAGGTGACGCTTCGCTCCAACCACGCATCGAATTTACATAACATAAGCAACACATTTCCGATAAAGAAGGCCTACATCCCTGCTCTCCTTTCTCCTTGCTACTCTTCCAGCCTTCTTGTATAACTAAGCAGTTGGCCTCAATAATTTCTTCCAATACGTTATTTTTCCTAATCCTCGGTAACAGTGACAGACATACATTCATTTTGTAAAATGAAGAAATCGCACAACTGTTGCTTTAACCAAAATCTTTTATTGTGTACATGACCGGCATCGGAACACTTAAAGTTCCATCATCCGGTGTAAACTGTAATAATGAAAATATTGAGTGACACATGGCTGGGCGTTGTCAAGTCTGAAATATCAGCTAAAGAACTATTTGGCTAAAATTTTCCTATCTCTGAGTGTATCGTACTGAGTGTGATAAAAGCCAGTTGTGTAAGAGCATATACATTGGTCAGACAGGCAAGAAATTTTACACGATGTTTAAAGAACATAAAGACCTGGTCAGTTCCAAGTCATCTTTGACAATGCCCTTGACTGACAACCAGCATCAGCTGCTGCAACTTAACGATAACTTAACTGTCTTACACGCTGCAGAGGAAGGTCGGATACTCAATGTTCTGGAAGAAATTGAAATCTTAAAAAGACTTCATTCCTATCTCCTCAATACAATCAAAAAACGCACTGACCTATATCACAAAAAATATTTTAGTTAATTATTACATTATCCAGGCACGTTAAGGTGTCCACACAACATAACATTTTTCCCTTTTTCATGTACGGATCTGTTCTCTCTCAGTCTTGTGGTGGTTCAGTCTCCTTTCTGCTATTATTCCCCGCTTTTCCAGTCCAAACAGTTCACCAATCTCTGTTTCATATCACGCCTGCGCTATGGGTCATGTGGGCCTCAGTAATCACGGCTAGTATTCACTATTACATAGCTTTACTGTTTGTGTTCCCTGTCAGGTAGCACGGGGGGACGGTTTTTATGGAACTTATGTAAGTAATTCCAGACAATACGTGATTCACGCTCCCCCCCCTCAGCAATCTTTATTGCATTTTCGTGATGTCTGTTTTTCTCGGATTTTTTTTAGATACCTTTTATCCTTGTCACGAAACACTTGGTTCCATGACAACATTGGGGTGAGGATGACTTCAGACAGTTAAGTGATTTTACTTGTGAGTAGCGTCCTGTGGCCTCATTTATTTTATTTTATTTTAATTTAGAAATTTTAGCCCTATAGCTCTTTCGCTGATATTTCACACTTCAGGAGTCCCTCGCAGTCTCGTGTAACACAATGTTTGCATTATTATAGTTTACATCAGATGCTGGAACTTTATGTGTTCCGAAAGCGGTCATGTGCACAATAAAAGATTGTGTACGAAGCAACTGTTTTGCGGTTTCATCAGTTTGCAAAAGGGACTTACAGAGATGCTGCTGCCCAGTAAGAAGAACTCTTTGTAGATTTACATTTAATTCTTTCGTAACTGCTCTAGTTACGAAAACTTGTCAGTTGTTACACTTACACTCCTTTAACTCTGAGACAACTTCTGACTTCGAAAAATGAGAAACTTTTTTCCTGTTTCTTATCATTCACATTCTACCCGCAACATCATTCAAGGCTTCCATAAGTAGTACAAATGCACACGAATACTGCAACAGCAACAACCAAGGAATTTCTATGATAAAGATCCAATTCTTTGTTACACACCCCGAACTACGACATCATTTTCTGCTTTTTTTCCTTTTGCCAACAATGCGTACACTGCAGAAATCATTACAACTTCAGGCAATGGATTTAGTGCCGTTACTACCTAAGGCTAAATCTTTGGAGCAGTAGTAACTGTTTCTCATGCGGATAATAACAGAAATCGGAAAACCTAGAGAACATGGTGTTTATAATTTTCTCACACTAGCGTACATTAAATGAGCACGTAGAAAACACAGTTTGGCAGCCCTACTCCCAAATCCGTACTCCTCCTCGTATAACGATGCTGCCAACGAAAACTATTCTTTAATTATAGTTATTATAGTTTTATCTTGCCCATGCACGTGTAGAAACGAATTATTGTCATTATCTTCAAAACCCGCATATGACCCACCGTGGTAGACGAGAGTTTTAGCACGACGCTTCCGGGTTTGAGGAAGTGGCGCCAGTCCCGGATCGAAACCGCCTGCCAGATTAAAGACGTCTTCTGGGATTTGGTTTTTAGGTTGTTTCCCATATTCGAATAGGTGAATAAAGGGCTGGAATCTATATCCCACCTCAATTACGCGAACTGCAAACATTTCGAGAACATTCTCAGACTTTCACAAGTCATAACAATGGACACAGAGGGTAACAAAATTCCTTTCCGCAAGGGGTGGAGGGTATGTCAAAAAGAGCATCCGGTCACCTCTACCATTAACATTGCAAAATTCAGATAAAAATGCGGACCCCGTGAAGATACCGGATAAAGGCCGGGAAAAAGATAAGAAGATCCGCAGGCATCTTTATAGCACCAGTTTTCCTAATTTCTATAATGGTAACGTACTTCTATGAGGTATTTCCAGAAAACTACTACCCTTTCCTCTCTGACTGGACACACAAGAAGTAATTGTTTGGGGCCACTAGCCAAAATCGTCAGCGGTCTTTTGGCCAACAGTGTACGTGCTTTGGATTTGGGCAACCTTTACAAACATACAACACAATGGCAAAATAGTAGTATTGCAGTCTACTGTCTGTTGTATATTACTAAAAATTGCACATTTAGGAGAGACCTTTAATGCAGTGTGTCAACTAACCGCATATTTTAGTAGTACGCAAGTATAAATATGAAAATCATTAATAAGACACTTTAGCTTAGCAAACAAGTAGATCAGCATGGCGCCTGCCCGGTTTGCATGTATCAGCCAACCACAAATCATAAAATGCGACGTCACGCAAACATCTCTGACTTCACATATCGCACCCTGGCGCAAGAAAAGTGACACAAGTCAATAAACGGCAATTATTAGTTTTTGTCAGTGCCCCAACGAGCATGAAAAATGTCAGACTCTATCTCGCAATCCGTCCGCTTCGTGACACTTGTATCAGTTTAGTTGTGAGCTACCTCATGGCAGGAGTGCATGGGTCATTCAAGAAAAGAGGCACATTCTGAATTGTGAAACTTTTCATGTATAAGTCAACTTGAACATAATTATTAATATTACTGATTATTACAATGTCTGTATTTATACAATGTCTGTATCTTACATTACGTGCATATCTGAATTAACAGACACTGTTTTGATGATTACTGCTGTTGTAAATATTACGAAATTTCGTGCTTTGTAGTGTTCAAGAAAAAAATGGAAATTTCTAGTGCAAATAAAGTTAATTTGAATCACTTTTCTCGGTTAAAAGAACTCTTACGTTGTATACGCCCACTTACGATTCTGTGTTTTCGTATAATTTATTCCTTAAATTACATCTTAAGATGTTCCTGCCTAAATTTTAAATCGTGTTAATTTTCATAAATTATAATCTTGCGTTTTGTATTTTCCTAATAAAACAAATTCATTTTTTCATTTTTTATTTTAAATTGGGCACTAATTTTACATGATGGCGATCCGAATGACGTATTATATTACAGCAAGTAAAAAAGCAGTACGTTATTTGAGGTGGTAAAGTGGAAAAGTATTACCTGTGGGCGCATAACAAAAACAAAAATGTTTTTTTAGAAAAACATGAAAAGCGACATTTTCAGAGAATTAATAATTGTCTGATAACACCTCACATTCGACGAGTACAGAACTACATCAAAATATTGCTGTTGCATTGACTATAATGAAATTTACTGCCAAAATTACTTACTTTAAATTTAAAGTACCCTTATACTATGTCAATATAAGTTTTATAATATTCTGCAAGTCGATTTTCCTCAAGTATTCTATTTTTGAGTTGTGTCACTGTTCTTGCCGGGGTGCGATATAATAGATAAAACAACTGAATTCATGCTGCAGGAGTAGCGTATTAGCTCCTTATGGAACCTCGTTTATTGGCTTCGCCAACTCAAAACTAAATTTCATAATTTATCACCTTTAAACCTAACCTAGACCTCGGGCTACGCTACGTATCAGGCTACCACCAGACACATCTTTCTCAAAATAGTAAAAATAATATTACATATGTACTGAAATAAACACGCTCAGTGATTTGTCGTGCATCCAGAACTAGGACAATGTTCAGTGCTGTGACTGCCAGATAGAAACAAACCGAGAAAGCGACATATTGACGTGTTTGTGAATGTAAGTGCCGTATTTAAATGTGCACTTTTATTGACTCACCACATTAACAATATGTTCAAAATGCGATGCTTTTTCTTATGCTTTATTGTGCACAGGTATTGGGAAATCTGTTACCGGCAAAGCTAAGACCTTTTGTTAGTCCAATAACCTTCTTTGGAACTAAATAAAGCATGATCATATAATACGCTTTGTCCATTTATTTACAGTTAAAGAAGCCCTAAAAGCAACATTTTCGTCGTTCAGAAGCCGTAACTGCTTCGGACGATTGTACAGCGAGAATTCGTCCGCAGTACAGTGGAAAACGCAACATATGAGACTAGTGTGGAACTCACCAACTACATTTAACAAACCGTGTGTGTGTCTTTTGAGTGACCAATTGTCGCATTCTTTGCTGCTTTAATATTCACCTTTAACCTTCTACGCCAACAGTCGCATATGAAAGCGGATAAATACCCGTGGGACAAACAAACAAAAAAATTGTACCTTCGTGCGTGATGGCAATTATGCAGCTCTCCACAACAGGCAAGACCACAAGCCACCCCGACGCATAATTCGTGTTGGCGCAGCAGCGACCTCCGAGAGGAAACAATAGAGGCAAAGCGGGCGCGATCCGAGGATTCCACCGCGTGCCCGCACTTGTCGCGCTGCCAACCTTCCGTAATTGTAATTTTCGTCGGTGCCGCCCGCCGCGGTGGCTGCACTGCTTACAGATGTGTCCATTGTAGCTACCTGCGGCTCTACGTTACACAGGTAGCCAGGAGCCGCGCCACGAATCACAATGAGCGGCGCAGCGGAAAGCAAAGCTCAAATTCCAACACCAGTCAACAGTTACTGCCAGAAACCAGAGGCGTGGTCCCGGGGATCGACATAGACGATAGGGCGAAAAGTACGTAAATAGTGCTGGTCGAGCAATTCGTTCTATTTGTCTAAAACATCTTCATCTAGTGAAAAATAAACAGATCGCAATTAGAATGTTTTGCTAAAACAATCAATTCACGATGTTTTGACAGTATGCAGCCATCAGCGGTGCATTGTGTCCCACGTACCACTTCATTAGATTATACCAGCAAACTGGGACTAAATTTGATACTGTCTCCTTCCAGATGATAGACTGGTCTGGCGGGGTCCGCTGCAACTTTGCAGCAAAACTATAGGTACCCATGACCTTTGAACTGATTCGTCCAACTAGTTATAGGGTTACAAGTCGAAGCTGGACCATGTCAAAACTTGAAATATTTCGCATACATGAATAATTATGATAGCTGAAAGAAGCGATAAATGTCAAGAAAAAATTCGTAGAACTGAGCTCCAAAACCTCTGAAACTATGGTGACAAAGAGTTCCCCATGGTGGTACTTACTGCTGGGAGTGACTGCGGAATAGGAAACATATTAGACACTCTCGTGCTGCACCATAAACGTAAACACGATCCATGATACGACGTCTTCTTGTCTTGTATTTCTCCATTTCCTCGACTAAAAAACTAAACTGCGACCGAAAAGCCCATGAAGGCCGAACGGTACCGTCCGGCCGCCGTGTCGTCCTCAGCCTGTAGGCATCACTGGATGCGGATATGGAGGCGCATGTGGTCAGCACACCGTTCTCCCAACCGTATGTCAGTTTACGAGACCGGAGCCGCGACTTCTCAATCAAATAGCTCCTCAGTTTGCCTTACAAGGGCTGAGTGCACCCCGCTTGCCAACAGACACAGTGCGGAAATTTTCTACTGTAGTTCTTCCTGTCTACGACTAAAAGAATCGCGACTTACTCTACTCCATGTATTGGCGAGTAGTTCTGTTCTCATTTTGGAAATAAAGACGCTATCAATATAGTTTTTCAATCCTGAATTATAAAGCTGCAAGTGATCCACCAGTTGATAATTCTGCCAAGAGCATCGCTGAGTTTACTAGTATAACATTAAGTTTGCAATTGCTTGTAAGAATAGCATTGCTGTAGGCATAAAAGGCAATCTACGGCCTGTCCAGCTTGAGCAGATATTACATGTAAAGCGCATAATAAGGGTGTTAATCCAGAGCCCTGCGGGACCCCAATCAGAGCAGTCTAATTCGCTTGTCAGGTTTTGATTTCGATGATGGTTCAGCCACATAAATCGCCAACTGCAAGATGTGTAATTGAGATAGTTCGTATCAAAGCCGAAGATACCACAATGTATCTAACACTTACACAGTTTCGCAAAGTCCTCTAGTTGACGTCAGTCAACTCGTTTTAGTAAAACAATATCCCAGACGACGCTCTACCACAGGGTGCCATAATGCTCAGGAACAAAGAAGGCGTTCTCCTTTGGAATAGGTAAGGGCATGGAGTGTAAGATACTGTCGAACTTTGCCTAGAAAGTTCAGAATTGAAAATGAGTTTACAATTATGGGCGCGTAAAGCTTTTATTGGATTTACACGGATTACCTTGCAATATAAGCAGCTTTTCGAAGATTGGGAAAGTAGATTATGGCAAGAAACAGCCAATAGAATATCGTATTTCAATTGGAAAAGAGAAAAGAGCGGTGGTGGTGATGAAGACGACGGAGAAGAAGCCTGAGAAAGCACTGATGTTGACTCTATGTATGATAGATGGTACACCGAAAGCCTCTCCGTAGAATGACTGCCACGACAGTGCTTTGAAACATGAGCTCATCCACCCTGTGTGTCGTACATTACTCGTGCGTCATATTAGACAAAACAGACACGCAGTGACGCCCGCGCTTGAGAATGCAACGTGCTGGCTGGTGGTTCCGCCCACCCACATCGGCACGCCGAGCCACGGAGACATTCGCACTCAGTACAGGTCCCACCGTAACGCCAACATGCGCAATCCGGGACTCGTCACTCCAACGGTCAGTAATAGGAAATCCGGCGATGCATCGCGCAGGCACGAACAGCGAGAAGGAATCCACTGTGGCAAGGTTCCAATGGCTTTAGAGTAGCAGCGTCAGCAAACACTAGCGTCGACACGCAATGCGTGTGTGGTGCAGCTGTAGCCCAAAGTTAGCACACTGGAATCGCATTCGGGAGGATGACGGTTCAAATTCCTATCCGGCCATCAACATTTACGTCTTTCGTGATTTTTGCAAATCGCTTAAGGGAAATGCCGAGTAGGCTCCTTTCAAAAGGGACAGCCAATTTCCTTTCCCATCCTTTCGTAATCAGAGCTTGTGCTCCGTTCCTAACGACGACGCTATCGGCGGGACGTTAAGCTCTGCTCTTCATCCCTTTCTTCCTTTGTACGTCAAATAAACTCACCCGCGATTTTCACCAAGCTGGCAGCTCCTGCACGTTTCCAATAGGAGTTCAAAATTCATGCTATGCAAACTCTGGCCCACAAAACAATGATCTGATGGCGCTATGTATTTTACATTATCTCAATAACTTATCACACATAAATATTTTTGCTCGCATGCGTCTTCATTTAATGTATTCTGCAGTAACGTGAAAACAGTGTACACTGTTTAAAGCAGCGCACAGTGCCAGTTTTAGCCTGAAACACTGCGTCCTTGGAGCTTCCGTCGCGTCGCGCTAAATTCCACTAGCGGCCGATGTCAGGATCCACGCACACTCAATGAAGCGCGGCACGCGATCGATTGCTCCGCTGACTTACTTTGAAAAGCTCCAAGGAGTAGCTCGGGCTATTTCACATACGGTCCATTAAGGGATCGCGAGTATTTTGAGCCTAATATGTTGGTAGACTGGGAATGGTTGGTTGTTTTTGGGGGAAGAGACCAAACAGCGAGGTCATCGGTCTCATCGGATTAGGGAAGGACGGGGAAGGAAGTCGGCCGTGCCCTTTCAAGGGAACCATCCCGGCATTTGCCTGAAGAGATTTAGGGAAATCACGGAAAACCTAAATCAGGATCGCCGGACGCGGGATTGAACCGTCGTCCTCCCGAATGCGAGTCCACTGTGACTGGGAATGGAGTAGGTGGAAATCGAATGGGGAATATCTGGTCAGGAAATTTGACAACCACAGGAAACTCCACAAAATTTTGGTTGGCACCGGGGATTATAGCTGTTTTAATTCCCAGACAAAAATTAAAATTGTGTATGTCTGTGTCTTGGTACACTTGTAAAATCAGTTTCCACAATGATTTCGAAATCTGATCAAATGATTGGAAAATCTACAGCGCCAACAGTTCATACACCCCTCTAGATGGCTCCTCCAGACGGAAAACAGTTCGATGTCTACAGATAAAAGTCACAGAAAAACACCAAACTTCAAGTTTGCACGGAAACAAACGTAGTTATTTGACTTCAATTGGACCCTGTCCAGTTTGAACCGTTCATTAAACGCTCCTCTCCAGTTACTGACTGACTCTTGTGTCTGATATGAGGACTGTGCCTACCGAGCAATTGTTCTTTCACTAAACCGCAAAATTCGTCTATAAAACATGAAATTTTAAATCAGAATACCACGCTGCGCACGGGAACATACCTCCACATTCTTGTAGACTTCCCGCATTTGAAAAAAAAAGTTATGGGACACTGAGGATCACTGACAACAGATATAAAAAAAAAAAAAAAAAAACCTTCAAATGTGTGTGAAATCATATGGGACTTAACTGCTAAGGTCATCAGTCCCTGAGCTTACACACTACTTAACCTAAATTATCCTAAGGACAAACACACACACCCATGCCCGACGGAGGACTCGAACCTTCGCCGGGACCAGCCGCACAGTCCATGACTGCAGCGTCTTAGACCGCTCGGCTAATCCCACGCGGCCCACAGATATCATAAATGTACTTCGAAACACGACTTGCGACCCAATCGGCACAAGACGGGCCTTCACACCTCGTATGGGTTGTTGCCCTTCCTGATTTTGCGAGCTTCAAGCAGCTCAAAATGGTTCAAATAGCTCTCAGCACTATGGGACTTAACATCTGAGGTCATCAGTCCCCTAGAACTTAGAACTACTTAAACCTAAGGACATCACACACATCCATGCGCGAGGCAGGATTCGAATCTGCGACCGCAGCGGTCGCGCGGTTCCAGACTGTAGCGCCTACAACCGCTCGGCCACAACGGCCGGCGGTACCATTGGGCCTTCCGAGGTCGGACGGAACTTTGGAAAAATCGTGGTAAGCTCTACGGGACTAACCTGCTAAGGTCATCGGTCCCTAGGCTTACACACTACTTACTCTAAATTAAACTAACTTACGCTAACAACAACACACACACCCATGCCCAAGGGAGGACTCGAACCTCCGACGGGGGAAGCCGCGCGAACCGTGGCAAGGCGCCTGAGACCGCACAGCTATCCCCACGAGGCTTTTCGGACGTAGGTTAGTGTTTTAAAGGTGTATGATTTTCTTTTGTGTCGGACTGGGAGTGAAAGATTCCGTCTACATGTCTCTCCTTCCGAAAACGTTGTATGAGCTACGAAGCCGTACAGCATCGCAATACTGAACGCAGTGACTCCTTTTGTTCGCAAAATATGGGGCGAGTTTTTCTATTGCCTGGACGTTTGTTGCCATTCTGGTGGAAGGTACATTGGATATTTCTGAAAGGTAAACAGAAGTTTGATACTAAACATAATTGTTAAAAGTATTCCAAAGTTCTATGGGTATGCATGTAAATGATATACCCACGTTCAGTCGGTTGGTACACTTGAAGATTTATCCGTGAATTATAATTTACCCGAAGTTTCAGTCTCCATTCGTTGAAAATGTAGTCTTGCAATACAGGACGAATCTTCTGGGAAAAACCTGTACGATGCGAGAAACTTTCGTCAGCTCTGCTCACTGAGTTGGGTACGAGAAAGCTTGGACGTGGATGCCAGGCGCGGTATGCTTGACCACTTTGAAAAGTTTACCATCCGGTCTGATATTCTTCCCCCAGGCTCTGATCCACTGTCTAAAACGTTATGCCAAAGTATTATTGGTACCAGTCTGTGTTAGCATTTTTGTCTCTAAAGGACGAAATCTTCTGGAAAAAGGGAGAGTGAAGAAACCCACTGCTGTTCGCTTATACAAATGGCGAAAACTCGCTGGAAACAGTAAATAACATAAAGTAGCTAGGAGCAACCTGGAGCGTTGTAAAGGGGAATAATGACCACATAAAACAAACCGTAGAAAAAAACGGTTGCCACGCTGGTGCTCGTTGGGAGAATCTCAAGGAAATGTAACTCACCCACGAAAGACGTGGCTTACAAAACACTTGTTCAACTGATTCTTGAGTACTGCTCATCAGTCTGAGACCCTTACCAGTATGAATGAATAGAAGAGAGAGAGAGAGAGAGAGAGAGAGAGAGAGAGAGAGAGAGAGAGAAAAGAGTCAATGAAGACCGGCGTGCTACTTCATGGGATCATTTAATCGGGAGAAGAGCGTAATCAGATGTTCAACAAAATCCAATGGCATAGGTACAAGAGAGGTGTTTTGCATGACAGAGAAGTTTACCACTGAAATTCCGAGAGAGTATTCTCCGAGAAGAGTTGACCAACAAACCACTTCCTACCACAAATGGTTCGCGGAATGACCACATCACAGAGATTAGGACGCACGCAGAGGTTTACCAACTTGATTAAATAGTTTTCTTGAGTATCGGACTAATCAGAGAAGAGGTGTGGCGATTGCACCCGGACACAGAGGTTTATTGAAATCTGCCGTGTGCCTCAACCGATCAACGCTTATAAAGAATTACTGTATATTTAAAAACATTTCTGGAATGATACAAATCACTTGATGGAAATACGTTTTATATTAATTCCTGAGAGAAGCAAATGGTCTCTAGCCCGTTTCACAGCACACTGTATCACAGCACCCATTCTGTGTAGTCACAACGGAGAGTTCAAACCGATATTACGTTCAGAATTAAAATGACTCACTAACTCGCAGTATAACCTCCCCCAGTTATAGAGCTCAAACTTTTGCGTGGCATTAACGGCAGCCACGCACGAAATCTTCTGCGATCTCTCTTCCACTTATTATTCGTAATTCCGATATTTTGCAAATATACTAAGAAAACTTCTTTCACGTTTATGGAAACACTTCCTACAACCACTGCACTACCTTAAATCTTAAAGATGTAAATACTTCAACGATTTAAACTTTCTCCAACTCACGCCGACCGTCACCACCATCGGCCGCTCGACCGACTGTCAAATTGCCTCTCCCGCGCCTGCCCAAGTCCATACGATCTAATTAGGGGACTCTCAGCGCGGTGGCGCGAAATTCTGGAACGTACTGGAAGGCCATCGGTATCATATTCACAGGAAGTAGGTTTGCTGACGAAACAGTGCTTTTAGCCAGCAGCGAAGATGAGCTTACTGAGCTATTAACAAAAATAAAAGATATTAGTCTGTCATACGGATTGGACCTCAATATCAGCTCATCCAGACTCATGATAAATGATTGAGGAGTGCATGTTCAACTGGAAGGTGGATTAAAGAAAGTTGTGCATTCTTTCACCTATCTTGCGTCAACCATCTGTGACACGGGAAGCTGTAAAGATGAGATAAGAAGAGGGATCACGCTGGAGTATGTGGCTATGAAAAAGTTCACTAAGAACTGGCAGAACAGAGCAGTAACGAACACCAAAATGATAAGGCTTGTTGAAAAACTCGTGTTTTCCGTTTTCTTTTATGGTTGCGAGACATAGATCTTTAAAGGCAGAGACAAACGGTGCATCGATGCATTTGGACAATGGTACAGGCACCGTGCGCTGCGCATTTGTCCACTATCGAGTAACTCAGTATTTCACGCACCTTTCTTCTCGTGTCAACCGCAAAATTTCTCCAATTCCTTGGCCGTATTATTACAAAAGATGGAGAAAACCTAGAGAAAATAACCATGGAGGGGAGAATCTCGGCCGCGCGGGATAAGCCGAGCGGTCTGGGGCGCTGTAGTCATGGACTGTGCGGCTGGTCCCGG
This sequence comes from Schistocerca serialis cubense, assembly GCF_023864345.2. Taxonomy (NCBI): domain Eukaryota; kingdom Metazoa; phylum Arthropoda; class Insecta; order Orthoptera; family Acrididae; genus Schistocerca; species Schistocerca serialis. Next base: position 788,887,930 of record NC_064639.1, on the reverse strand, counting down.
TGGAGGTTCGAGTCCTCCTTCGGGGATGGGTGTGTGTGCTTGTCCTTAGGATAATATACATTTGAACATTTTTGGAGAATCGCGGGCAGGAGACGGAGGGGAAGAGCAGCGAAAAGGCTGACTGATCCAAGAAGATATCTGGTCCACCTCTTTAGCAGGCTCTAAGAGAAGCTGGTAATTGTCCAGAATGGAGAAGCTTGGTTCGTGGATTCACGACCCTCAGCAATGAGCACAATGACTTGTGGTAATGAGGTGCCTGTGATAGGTAGCCTCACAAGCTGCAGCATCAAATGCTGATCATGAAAATGCATTTCACTATGTGTATTCGAAGCGTCTACCATTTGCTCAGACCCTACACATGAAGCGTAAACTTGGTAACCGTCCCCGAAGCGGAGATCTGGGTTCCACAGTGATGGCCCTGAGCACTATGGGTTCAAAATGGTTCAAATGGCTCTGAGCACTACGGGACTTAACATCTATGGTCATCAGTCCCCTAGAACTTAGAACTACTTAAACCTAACTAACCTAAGGACAGCACACAACACCCAGCCATCACGAGGCAGAGAAAATCCCTGACCCCGCCGGGAATCGAACCCGGGAACCCGGGCGTGGGAAGCGAGAACGCTACCGCACGACCACGAGATGCGGGCGAGCACTATGGGACTTAACTTCTGAGGTAATCAGTCCCCTAGAACTTAGAACTACTTAAACCTAACCTAACCTAAGGACCACACACACCTATGCCCGAGGCAGGATTCGAACCTGCGACCGTAGCGGTCGCGCGGTTTCTGACTGTAGCGCCTAGAACCGCCCGGCCACTCCGGCCGGCTCCACAGTGATGCAACGGGCGGCTACAGTCCATTCCAAGCGTAAGCAGAACAACGGAGAGCTTCTCGGGACCACTTACAGATGAGCGGGCCGAGTTTTAGTGCGCGCTTTCCCCAGAAGTGCGGCGCGGAGCCGCGCTACACACTCCAGCTCGCTGCCTGCCTCGCTGGCCATAAAACAAGACGATGCGGGGGAGATTTACGGCAGCGCGCCGCGCGGCTGGCTCGCGCTTCCGCGGCTGGCCAGCGCCTCCTGTACAGTACAGGGTCACGCGCCGTCGGCGGCCGGGGAGGTGCGCACCAGTTTATACGTCCCCACTGTCCGCCGCGATGCTTTATGCTTCCTCTCTCTGGCTGAGCCGTGACCGGCTGCACGCGTCCCTCCGGCTCATAATTGCCATACTGCTAATAAAATTTCACGCGTTGCTGCGCCGTGTCAGTTGACGTAACCAATTTCGTCGCTGTTTCTTCCGGCCCACTCCTGGGCGTAACGTGTTAGTGAAAGCGGAATGGACACAGCAGATTACAGCGCCATCACAATGGCCGACTGTTTCTCGCACTGCAGGCTTAATTCCCATCATATAAAATACACTGATCACCACTACGATTGTGAAAAATCTGGTGGCACAACAGAGAACACAAGCGCTATGCGACACGTAGCAATTAGAAATATCCTCGAAATAATGGTCTTCTCAATAGTCCTATCATGCCACGGGTGTGCAACCGGCGGCTTGCGGACATGATCGGACCGCGACAGGTTTCAATCAGCACAGCAGAAAAAATTCGCTAAGTTACTCTAGCTTCTTGTCCTAGGGATAGCGGTTATCGTTGAAACAACCGGTTTTCGGTTATATCTTTTTTTACCACGGCGGCTTGCGGACATGATCCGGACCGCGACAGGTTTCAATCCGCACAGCGGAACAAATTCGCGAAGTTACTCTAGCTTCGCGTCCTAGGGATAGCGGTTATCGTTGAAACATCCCGTTCTCGGTTATATATTTTTTTTACAACGCCCGTTTAACCTGACTCTTAAAATTGCTCAAAATATCCAGTTTCTGAGATAACCCTTTTTCGTTTTTTTATTCATATTATTTTCTGTAATAAACGTAGAAATCCAAAGATTTTTGACACTCTCAGTTTCAAGACACGTACAATCAAAATATTAAATTAAATAGGCAAATAAAAGTAACTTAGTCCGTCCACGGTTCGCTGCTATCCTCGAAAAGCGGTACAAAAAATCACCAGTAGTCTCCTATTGACTCTAATCTTTTGAAACTCCGCTCAAAAACCATGTTGTAGTCGGGGATCACATCACTGTTTCGGCATTACGAATAGTCAGCGCTAGAGTGGTGAAAACTGAGCTTGAGGAACTCTGTTTTTTGTTTTAATTTGTCCGTTTTCAACGGGCTCAAAGCAGATGAAGGCATATTATGTAGAACCAGATAACACATCTGCTACTTTCTATTTTTATTGTGTACTTTGAATGAATCGTTGATAAGATTCAGATTTATTACTGTTACCATAATTTGCTTCCTCTTTTATCATTTCATACAAATGGCAGAGAAATCTTTAAAAGCAAATGAAGCATTGTACTTCAGTATTTCGAGTGTGGGGTTGGTGCCATCCTGCATTAGAACGGATGTCCGGAGGCGGCAGCAAGAAACCACCGTACAGACGACGTGGGGATAAATAAGTCTTGCACACTGCACGTAAACACTCGTACCTCAAGCCACGACACACTGGTTCAAAAATGGTTCAAATGGCTCTGAGCACTATGGGACTTAACATCTGAGGTCATAAGTCCCCCAGAACTTAGAACTACTTAAACCTAACTAACCTAAGGACATCACTCACATCCATGCCCGAGGCAGGATTCGAACCTGCGACCGTAGCGGCCACCACGACACACTGGAAACAGGGACATTGATGTCTCAGCAGTGCTGTCCAATTCTTATGCCATGTCTTCGTTGCTCGTTTCTGTCAGCATTGTTACTTAAATAGCACTGATCGCTTTTCCCATTTTCTATAGTAACGCAATATTTCAAACCAATGCAAACTATTAAAAATGAAAATAACTCCTTTTTAAAAAAATAAAGTTTAATTAGAAACCAAAAGTATTAGAACTACTACTTTGGCTAAACTGATACTTCGATTTTTACTCTGTTATTGGCAAAAAATAAAATAAAAACTTTTGTTATAACCGAGACCAAACTAATACCAAAAAATACTTCTCTTACTAAGAACGAAATTACCGGTACCGGTTTTAACCAGTTGGTCTTCCCCATCCGTAGTTTGTCCATTGTGATTGCCTATCTCGACGCCGTACTTTGTTTTTCTATTTTTTCTCGTATTAACATCGGCACTTGTAAATAATTCTTCTCGGTTGCTGACGTACTAGAGCACCGAAGGTGTTGAAATTTAAGATAATTTATAATGAATTAGCAGCAACCATTTGCTTTTACAGACGTTTATTTTTTCATGATGACATTTTAAGATGCCTGGCAACACACTTTCAGATGTTTACATTGTTTATGTGCCATAAACAATGTTTCGTTATTAAAGACGTTGCAGCAATTTTCGCAAACGGAAGTTTTTAAGACACATCTTGTAAAACGTTGTAAGTAATGGTACAATTCTCGTGACGCGTAAATAAATGTAACATCTGAAGATAAGGTGAACATAAAATGAATGTACTGTCAGAAATGCGTGTTTTGGGGCATACTTTGTCTTCGTGGCGTGTCGGGAAAGGGATGCTATTCATATCGGTGCGTTATACCAGTACTACAAAAGGAGCGCTAATATCGCGTAACGTGACGAACCGGCCCCCGAGCTTCAGTATGTACGTATGTGAATGAGGAGCGTCGGCCAGCAAAGGTTGCACATAACCATATTATACGATCAAGCGAACAGCGAAACTTAGCGACCCCATGAGACAACACAGAGAGGTTTACGATTTAGCGTAACTTATCTGCTTACTGGCGACCAACCAGCGTGCAATCATAGTCTCAGTTTCGGAATATCGTTATGTTCCATATGGACCTCGGAGAGAGAATTAAAAACTGGTGATTATAGTAACCATTCCAAAAATGCGCTTCAACTGTCACTATCACGCTCTACTCGATACTTCGCTGCTGTCCCTCAAATAATCTTTCTTACTTTCCGCACCCCCCCCCCTCCTCCATCGTTTATCCAATCCAATACAGGCTCTTCTTTTACAGGATATGGCAAATTTTGTTATTTAACTCTGTAGCGGTACGCCATCAGGAGACGAAAACTCGTATTGCTATAGCGAAGGAGGCATTCAATATGAAGATGAAATTAGGATGTGGCAAACTAGATAAAGATCTGAGAAAAAGGCTTGGCAAGAGTTTTGTCTTGAGCGTGTCACTCTGTGGGGCAGGAACATGGGAATTGGTACGAGGGGATGAAAAAAGGCTAGAAACATTTGAGATGTGGCTGTGGAGAAGGATGGAGAGAATAAGGTGAGTGGAAAGAGCGAGCAACGAAACAGTGTTGGAAAGGCTTGGTGAGAGGAGAAGACAGCTGCAGGTTGCAAGAAATAGGAAGAAGAACATCCGTAGACGAATGAGGGTGCACTCCGCTTCGTGATGACAAATGATGAGCTACTTGACCGAGTAGTAGCGACTCCACGGTCTGGGAAGCCTGAAAAACGTCCGGGAGAGCGGTGTGCTTACCACATGGCCGCCCCATTCCGCACGAGCATGACGCCGCAGAGCAGAGTACGGCACGGCGGCTGGTAGACATCCCTTGTGTCTTTACGGCCCGGCGAGGAGCTCGCAGCCGAATGATCAGCGTCACTGCCTTCAGTGCGGAAGGATACCGGCTCGATCCCCGGTGCCTGATCTAACATTTCTGAGGTAGGGAGATCAGTAGTTGTGTCCATTCAGCCTCGTGAGGTCAGCCGAGGAGATGCTTGAATAAAGAAGCAGCGGCGTCATCAGGATCCATCCACTGGCGATAACGGCTGGAGGGACTGGCGACATGTTGATCACATGTCCACGGAGATCGCTCCTCCTGCTGTCTTGTAGGGAGCAAAATGGCTCTGAGGACTATGCGACTTAACTTCTGAGGTCATCAGTCGCCTAGAACTTAGAACTAATTAAACCTAACTAACCTAAGGACATCACACACATCCATGCCCGAGACTGGATTCGAACCTGCGACCGTAGCGGTCACTCGGCTCCAGACTGTAGCGCCTAGAACCGCACGGCCACTCCGGCCGGCTGTAGGGAGCAGTCGGCCAGTTTGTTTTTACGTGTATCATATTCTGTGAACCGGAAATTGGAGACCAGCCCAGCATTTGCCTGAACGAGCATTCGAAAGCGACTTACAACCACTCTCAGGATTGCCTGTATCAGTCCACAGTCGTCAACTCTGTGCGCGGATTCGGTCTGGGTGTGGCTCAGCTCCCAGTCTCTCAAGCAAGCACACTGTACCTTACGCTACACCAGCAGGTCGCTTTCAGACGTACTACATGCTACCAAAAAATACACGACTGGCCATTAAAATTATACACCACGAAGATGACGTGCTACAGACGCGAAATTTAAGCGACAGGAAGAAGATGCTGTGATATGCAAATGATTAGCTTTCCAGAGCATTCACACAAGGTTGGCGCCGGTGGCGACACCTACAATGTGCTGACATGAGGAAAGTTTCCAACTGTGCTGCTGGTCCCGGCGGAGGTTCGAGTCCTCCCTCGGGCATGGGTGTGTGTGTTTGTCCTTAGGATAATTTACGTTAAGTAGTGTGTAAGCTTAGGGACTGATGACTTTAGCACTTAAGTCCCATAAGATTTCACACACATTTCTCATACATAAACAGCAGTTGACTGGCGTTGCCTGGTGAAACGTTGTTGTGATGCCTCGTGTAAGGAGGAGAAATGCGTACCATCACGTTTCCGACTTTCATAATGATCGGATTCTAGCCCATCGCGATTGCGGTTAATTTTATCGCGACATTGCTGCTCGCGTTGGTCGAATGACTGTTAGCAGAATATGGAATCGGTGGTTTCAGGAGTGTAATATGGAACGCCGTGCTGGATTCCAACGGCCTCGTATCACTAGCAGTCGAGATAACAGGCATCTCATCCGCATGGCTGTAACGAATCGTGCAGCCACGTCTCGATCCCTGAGTCAACAGATGGGGACGTTTGCAGCAGCATGGACTATCAGCTCGGAGACCGTGACTGCGGTTACCCTTTACGCTGCATCACAGACAGGAGCGCCTGCGATGGTGTACTCAACGACGAACCTGGGTGCACGAATGGCAAAACGTCATTTTTTCGGATGAATCCAGGTTCTGTTTACAGCATCATGATGGTCGCATCCGTGTTTGGCGACATCGTGGAGAAACGCACATTGGAAGCGTGTATTCGCCATCGCCATACTGGCGTATCACCCGGCGTGATGATATGGGGTGCCATTGGTTACACGTGTCGGTCACCTCTTGTTCGGTTCGCATTGACGGCACTTTGAATAGTGGACGTTACATTTCAAATGTGTTACGACCCTACATTTCAACAGGATAATGCACGACCGCATGTTGCAGGTCCTGTAAGGGCCTTTCTGGATACAAAAAATGTTCGACTGCCGCCCTGGCCAGCACATTCTCCGGATCTCTCACCAACTGAAAACGTCTGGTCAATGATGGCCGAGCAACTGCCTCGTCACAATACGCCAGTCACTACTCTTGATGAACTGTGGTATCTTGTTGAAGCTACCTGTACACACCCAAGCTCTGTTTGACTCAATGCCCAGGCGTATCAAGGCCGTTATTACGGCCAGAGGTGGTTGTTCTGGGTACTGATTTCTCAGGATTTATGCACCCAAATTGCGTGAAAATATAATCACATGTCAGTTGTAGTATAATATATTTGTCCAATGAATATCCGTTTATCATCTGCATTTTAATGGCCAGTAGTGTATAAGCCTCTCTCCTTGGATGCCAAAACGGCAGTTCACACACTGGGAACACACACTAATGTGCCAGAAAGCCCGACACGTTCAGGAAGCGACTGTTCACGACGAGGGTGCTTAATGTCCTCCTCAGTGAGTGCGAGCAGCCCGCCCGGTGAGCGTCACCGTCAGCACACAGACCACCCTAAGTGCGCGCTCTGCCCTGCATTTAGACTGGGCTGAGTGGGGGGCTCCTCGCCGTGAAAGCCGGCACTCAAGTACTGCTGCGCAACGCGGAAAAACTCGACGTGGCTGCGCCGCGAGAACAGGCGCAGCGCGTTGTCTGTCTCGGTGCAATCTCAAGACGTGGAGGTGCGTACTGGAGAGCCGACGTGCCTGGGGCAGGCGGCTCCGGCGCTCGCCTGCGGCGTCGCTGTCGGCGAGAAAGGAAAGAAACACAGCGAAGTACGGCTGTCGTGGCTCTGCTGCTGATGCACCTACTGACAGTTTTTTTAAGATCGAGACTGAGCAACTCCTTGAAGGAGACCAGTAGGGACTTAGGGCACGGAAGAATGAGAAAAACGATAACAGCAGCACATACGGTTTCGCAAAGAAGAACTGAAACGAAGAAAAAAAACAAAAACACGTACATGTTTCGTACGTCTAGAAATCGCTTATATTAGTGTAGCAAGGAACCGACTTCTTTTCGGAAACAAATCGAAACTAGAATAGTGTACATTTGTTGGCAGGACCACGTATGCGGTCCTGTTACACTCTGAAATACCTACACGACAGTACCGTAGCTCGTCGCTAGACAAAGCAAAACAAAATGGCGCAGCACATTGATAATGAGAAGAAATGTAGCTGTAAAAAAAAAAAAAAAAAAAAAAAAAAAAAAAAAAAAAAAAAAACAATTACGTAACTTTAATTTGTGGAAGATGATAATTAAAACTTAAAGACTACTTCTCGTATTAACGAAAGATGTAATATGACAATAGAAAAAAATATTCAGATTATATGAACACCAACGCCGGAACAAGCGACGTCTGACCAGAGTCGACTGCTGAAACTGATATCTTGCTATGAAGTCGACCTGACGGCACTACGTTCTTCATTGCACTACATGCTCTATTACTATTTATTGGCGCTATTAGCAATGAGATCATCTTGTGATGCGGCAAGTCACAATGTCGTTAATTCAGCAAGTGGTATTCGCAACTTTTTAATTTTATTCTCAAGATAACCGAAATCTCTTTCCTCAATGATCTTCTGGCTTGGCTCACAAAGTTAATGACCTGCAACGGTGCATATCCTGTAACGGCACTTGAACGATGTCTGCGTCCCCAGTATCGGACCACTTGCCCGCGCATGCATGTAGTCTGCCATCTGTCTGCCCCACGTCCGACGAGCGAAACATTTCATGACTTAGGTAATACCGTCTCTAATGACCTCGTTGTCGACGGGACGTTAAACACTAACCACCACCACCACTTAGGTAATACACTGGGCCACGTTAAAGAAAAAACGCCTGTACATTTAACTTTTTCACGTCGCCTATACGAAAACAAAGTGTGAAATATAACGTCATAAAAAACACTATGGGTCTTCCGCATCACGAAGTACAAATCGAGTGACCGATTTCTTACCCATAAACCTGGCAGATTTGTATTTCCTTGCTTACCTATTACCTCACTGATTTCTACTGACTCGCCGGCTGGGGTGGCCGAGCGGTTCTGGGCGCTACAGTCTGGAACCGCGCGACCGCTACGATCGCAGGTTCGAATCCTGCCTCGGGCATGGATGTGTGTGATGTTCTTAGGTTAGTTAGGTTTAAGTAGTTCTAAGTTCTAGGGCACTGACGGCCTCAGAAGTTAAGTCCCATAGTGCTCAGAGTCATTTGAACCATTTTCTACTGGCTCACCTAGAATAACACTGTTGAAAACTGCGAACCTGAACGATATTCAACTCGGAAATTCCCGCACGACGTAGGCTGCAATATTTATTTCGATCCTTTCGTCCGAAAAGTAATTGCTAACCATCAACAGATTTAAGAGCGATGCACCACTGCTATCCCGCTTAGCATTGGTTCGCTTCGAGATCTAGCACGCTGTCATGCTAAACTAGAATGTATCATAGGGAATACTATCACAATACTAGTGGAAACTACATCAACATTTCTTTGGTAGCATGCCAATGGAATGATATCAACAATAATTTGAAACAAGCGGGAATTTCTGGCACTCCCATCAAAAATTCTCAAAAGTTCTACAATATGAAAACTACGTAGCAGCAAACTAAATAATAGTGGTTGGTTTAAAGAATAATGCCGCTCAATGCTTCAGGATTCCACGACCTACCCTGCGAGACGTATGACGACCAGTTGGTGCGCGACGGACTGACGAAACGTGCACGCCAGTCAACAGACTCACACGTGCGACCTATTTTCTACATAACGTTCGTCACACAGCAGATACTACGGTGATCCTTTGTTCTGCGGTAAAGTTTAGACGCCGGGACGGCCAGATGTCGGCACGGAACAGACGCGCTGGTGCCCCTCGGCGCCACTCGGGTCGGACAGCTTCGGCTCGCCTGGTTTCGTCACGGGGTTGCTGGTCGAGGCCGGCGGAGCGATCGCTGCCACAGGGGTGGAGCGCCTTCGGCCGCGGAGGTATGCGCCGGCAGATAGCTGGGCGCGCCTCCATTTCACGCAGCCTGCCGTCGCCAGATAAGCCAGCGAGCCGACATTTCTCATCCGACGCTCGGAGATTGCGTAGCCTTTAAAAATATTTCCTCCCTGACGTAGGAATACCCTCGTCGAAAGTTTGAAATGACGCATCAGAGCTGTGACTTACAGACCAAACAGAGACTGCTGCTGTACGGAAAACACGGCAACGGCTTCCCCCCCCCCCCCCCCCCCCACCCTACAGCGAACTCCCGCTCACCTCCATCACCTTCAACTCGCATTTGGGGGCGGCATTCCACAAGCTCCACAACTGATTGAAGTCGACTGGGAGCGATTAATCCGTCGATGCTGCCGACACCACCGACTCACCGTTTATTTTACGTTGGTCTGAAGATGGACTCATAGTCAGGACCGATTAGCAAATAAAGTATATAGCGATTTGATCGCTTTGAAAATCATTTTTAACAATTAGTCGCTATGTTCCTTCACACTACGTCCAAAACTATTAACGAACAGAGCGTTTCAAAAACTGTATCTGATTTTACGAGATTATATCGTCCACAAGAACATAGACAGAAATTTTACGCAACAAAACTAAAAGTCTACCTTAATCAGTTACTGTTAGGGACCAGCCTGGCGCAGCTTGTTCTCTCGGTAATTCGTTACTGAAGGTGCGCCGCGTCGAGATAGTGATGACACAACAACAAAAAGCATCTCCCTTTTCAAAAGGATGGAGGACCACTGCTCTTCTACCTGCTTTAAAGAGTATTTAATAACAATGAACTGCCTCAACGAAGGATCATTGTAAGAAATGCACGGATCGCGGATTCCACCATTCGCCTATAAGTTCACCTAATTCTTTTTTTTTTCTTTTTTCTTTTGTGAAAGACTCGGACAATATGCCTCTCCTTCCGACGTCTTTGGTTGAACTACGACGCCGCATGCATCTGATTTCATACATGCTCGCCAAAGTATGACGTAAGACTGACCATTGTTGGGATGTTTGCCGTCAGTCAGAGAGGGGAGGGACATTGAACATTTACGATGGGTCAATGAAAACTTTGATCCTAAACGTAATTGTGGAATGTGCTCCAAGATTGTTGGTGTAAGCACGTAAAAGAAACATCCTTGCAAAATCGGAGAGTTACCTTTGAAACTAGAAACTCTGTAGTTAATACTATGCGTATATTAAAATCTACCTCAAGTCTCTGTCTTCATTCATGTACGAGGTAATGTGGGATATATAATCTCGTCAAATCGGATGAATCTTTTTGAAAGACCCTCCAGAAAGCATCGGCTCCAAGCTGATTCACACTTAACCGAAATACACAAATAACACATTTCTTATGAAACGCAACTAGTTCCTTGTTCGTACGAAGTAATGGGTGGTACCGACAGGGACTCTCACATTGATCCCATACTTCTAGATTTCCAAAAGGCCTTTGACACCGTTCTTCGTAAGAGACTTCTAATCAAACTGCGTGCCTATGGAGTATCGCTTCAGTTTTGTGACTGAATTCGAGATTTCTTGACAGAAATGTCACCGTACGTAGCAATCGAAGGAAAAACATCGAGTAAAACAGCGATATCCGGTGTTCCCAAAGGAAGTATTACAGGCCCTCTGCTGTTCCTAATCTATATAAACGATTTAGGAGTAATATGAGCTGCCGTCTTAGACGGTTTGCACATGATGCTGTCATTTACGGTATAGTGAAGTCATCAAACAAATTGCAAAATGATTTTGACGAAATATCTGTATGGGGCGAAGACTGGCAATTGACTCTCAATAATGAAAACTGTGAACTCATCCACGTAAGTACTAAAAGAAATCCGTTAAACTTCGGTTACATGATAAATCACACAAATTTTAAGGCTGTCAATTCAATTACATACGTAGGAATTACAATTACGAGCAACTTAAATTGGTTCAAATGGCTCTGGTCACTATGGGGCTCAACTTCTGAGGTCATCAGTCCCCTAGAACTTAGAACTACTTAAACCTAACTAACCTAAAGACATCACACACATCCATGCTCGAGGCGGTTCCAGACTGTAGCGCCTAGAACCGCTCGGCCACCCGGGCCAGCAGCTGAAATTGGAAATCACATACTTAATATTACGCGAACCAAATACTGCATTTTATAGACAGAAAACTTAGAAGATGAAACAGGCCTACTAAAGAGGCTACCTACACTACGCTAGGCCGTCCTCTGCTACATTATTGCAGTATGGTATGGATCCTTACGATATAGGGGTGACAGAGGACATCGAAAAAGTCCAAAGACGGGCAGCTCGATTTGTATTATTGCGAAATATGGTAGAAAGTGTTACGGACGTGATAAGCAAGTTGGAGTGGCATTTATTAAAACAAATGCGCCTTTCGTTGCGGTGAGTCTTTTTCACTAAATTTCAGTCACCAGCTTTCTTCGCTGAATGCGGGAATATTTTAATCGTCGCCAACCTGTATAGGGAGAAATGATCATCGTAATAAAATAGGACAAATCAGTGCTCGTACGGAAAGATTTACGTGCTTGTTTTTCCCACGCGCTGTTAGAGATTGAAATGGTTGAGCAATAGTGCACAAGTGGTTCGAATAACCCTCTGCTAGGCACTTAAGTGTGAATTTGTTGAATAATCATGTAGACGCAGATAAGTGACTACAGCCAATTACGAATAAAAGCGACTGGTTATCTGTGTATTTCTACCGGCATTTATAACAAACACGGATATGTATAACCTAAATTGAAACTTCCTGGTAGATTAAAACTGTGTACCAGACCGAGACTCGAACTCGGGACCTTTGCCCCTCGCGGGCAAGTGCTCCATCATCTGAGCTACCCAAGCACGACTCACGCCCCCTCCTCACAGCTTTACTTCTGCCAGTACCTCGTCTCCTACCTTCCAAACTTTACAGAAGCACTCCTGCTAAATTGCAGAACTAGCACTCCTGAAAGAAAGGATATTGCGGAGACATGGCTTAGAGTCTCGGTCCGGCACACCGTTTTAATCTTCCAGGAAGTTTCATATCACCGCACACTCCGCTGCAGAGTGAAAATCTCGTTCTGATAACCTAAATTGTCTGCACTGAAAGTGAAAAATAAATATTTTTGCTACATCTAGAAGTACCTAGTTATCTCTAACTACGGATCCAAAGAATTAATAAGTGCTGCGTTTTATGTGACCGTATTACTAGAATTAATACTGGTTCGCATGGAGATGGTCACTTTGGTCCAAGTAGGTAACTGAGTTTGGACTCGGGAACTGTTCTTGATTAATGCTACAAATTGTGAAGACTTTGTAGGCAGGTGTTGAATGAATAATTTCACTGCCTCTGTTATATATGAGAATGACTTGGCTTCCCTCACACGCAAGGAGCAGTTTACTTGCTGGGCAGACGAGTAACGAGACCCCGTGAGAACCATGCAGCGCACGCTTCGTGAGCTGGGCGGCGTCCAGAGCTGCCGATCGTGACCGGGAGGGGACTCCCAAGTCGGCTAGGCCTAAACAAGTCCGCACGCGAGCCGCCAGCTAACTGCTAACAATGGCCCTGTTCCAAGACGGCGAAAGTGGCTGGACAACAGGTGGCCGCATCGAACCTCATACTCTCAGTAACACGGGCGGCACGTTAAGCGGGGTAGGACGACAAACGGGCCGACGTGGAGCAGGAGAGGCACCACAGGGCATTTTAATTTCCACTGTCTATACTCTTACAAACAAAATTCATAAAACTTTGTCAGACTCACCAGGAAGGACTCAGGATTCACACTCATTGCAGTGGAAGTTCGAAGAAATAACCAAATAAATTTTTTTACGTGTGAAATTTCATCATTTTTTCACTTCTAATGGCTCCATTTGTTGCTTTAGGTACACTTTTCTTCATAAATTAGAGAGATTTTTCGATGAATTTTGCACATCATACCTACCATACTCACAGGTGTATGAAACTCTAGAATTTATTTAATTTATGAAAAAACGAATGAACTGTTATATTTTAAACTTCATGTTTAGGAAAAACACAAATTTTCTAGTTAATTACCTCAATTTTTACCACAGTTTTTAATAGATTTGCAAAATTCTAGAGTTTCATACACCTTTAAGTTTGGTTTGTATGTTGTGCAAAATTCATCGAAGAATCTCTCTTACTTATGAAGATAAGTGTACCTATGGCAACAAATGCTGCCATTACTAAGTGAAAAAAATGATGAAATTTCACATGTAAAAAAAATTACTTCGTTATGTTTTCGAACTTCCATTGCTATGAGTGTGAATTCTGAATCCTTCCTGGTCATGCTGACAAAGTTTTATGAATTTATTTGTAAAAGTATAGACAGTGTAAATTAAAATGTCCTGTGGTGCTCTCTCCTGCTCCAAGTCGGCCCGTTTGACGTCCTACCCCCCTTAATGGAGTGGCATAACTACTGGTCGCTTAATGGAATAATCCGGCAGACATGGAATATTGACGCTTGTTGTTGATACAAATTTCCATATCTCGTATTAATGGCAGTAACGAGATAATGACGATTTCAAATACGCATCTATACGCATCGCAGATACGCGAGTGCTCACTACTGTACTTCATCTCTTCCTTCGACCCCCAACCCTTGTAGTTTATTGAGGAAGAATTTGTCATTTTAATAACGACATCTTTTTTTACGTAAGGCTGCTTCGTAATTTGCTAATAATACAACATAAGAAACAAAAATGGTTCAAATGGCTCTGAGCACCATGGGACTTAACATCTGAGGTCATCAGTCCCCTTGAACTTAGAACTACTTAAACCCAAGGACATCACACACAACCATGCCCGAGGCAGGATTCAAACCTGCGGCCGTAGCGGTCGCGCGTTTCGAGACTGAAGCGCCTAGAACCGCACGGTCACAACGGCCGGCCATAAGAAACATCCCATTTTGGTTTAAAGCGATCACTTTTCGACATTATGCTGTTAAAACAAAGCTTTCTTTCGTACACGCGAATAAGCTTGTCCAACAATTTGCTATTGATTTGGTGTCGCTCGACATAAGACCACTACGAAAGCTGTCTGGAAACTGACGGTTGACTGTACAAACTTGCATGTTGTCTGTACATGCACTCAAGTATATGTATTTTGTTACGCTTGCATAAGTCAGCATGACTGACAACTGATCAAGTGTTAGGCAGTTAGTACAGTCCTAATGCTGCTAGTACAGTCCTTTGCTTGCACAAATTGCTTGATCATGCATGGTTGTCAGTTTTGCAGTTACGATCGTGGCAGCCTTAACGTTCTCGCTGCCGTGGGCGTGTATCCAAATCCTGCTGTGCAGTTCCCCAGGTGCTGTGGACGTGTATATGCGCGACGCTTTGGTTTTCCTACAGTGCTACGGACGTCTGAATGCGTCCTGAGCCGCCAACTTTCACTGCTGCGGACGAGTTACTTCCATATCTCGGTGAATAAAAAGCTTCGACTATTTATCATACAAAATATGTGCCTAATTGCGTGCTAACATTTGCAAAAAACCTCGTTTCGGTATCTTGAGTCGTTTATGAGATACGACGATTGTTATGACCACATCGTGATTAGCGATGAGCAAGGACGCGTAAGGGCGCGTCGCGACGACCCTCCTTCGGATGTAATAACCAATAACCTGAGAACGAAAGTTTAAATAAAATTTGTATATCTTATCTACATTTCTGACATTGTAATTCTGTCAGAGATAGCAAAGGACTTGGAAGAGCAGTTGAACGAAATGGATAGTGTCTTGAAAGGAGGATATAAGATGAACATCAACAAAAGCAAAACGAGGATAACAGAATGTAGTAGAATTAAGTCGGGAGACGCTGAGGGAATTAGATTATGAAATGAGACACTTAAAGTAGTAAAGGAGTTTTGCTATTTGGGGAGCAAAATAACTGATGATGGTCGAAGTAGAGAGGATATAAAATGTAGACTGGCAATGGCAAGGAAAGCGTTTTTGAAGAAGAGGAATTTGTTAACATCGAGTATAGATTTAAATGTCAGGAAGTCGTTTCTGAAAGTATTTGTATGGAGTGTAGCCATGTATGGAAGTGAAACGTGGGCGTTAAATAGTTTAGACAAGAAGAGAATAGAATCTTTCGAAATGTGGTGCTACAGAAGAATGCTGAAGATTAGATGGGTAGCCCACATAACTAATGAGGAGGTGTTGAATAGGATTAGGGAGAAGAGAAGGGATTGGTTGGTAGGACATGTTCTGAGGCGGCAAGGGATCACCAATTTAGTATAGATTCAGAAGGATTAAGGTTGCAGTAGGTACTGGGAGATGAGGAAGCTTGCACAGGATAGAGTAGCATGGAGAGCTGCATCAAACCAGTCTCAGACCTGAAGACCACAACAACAACAACAACAACAACAGCTTAGTAACCATAGCATATAACGGGAAAAAATTCAGTTCTTTATTGAGTGAAGATATCAGACTGTAAAATGTCCACAAATCAATATTTTCAGCAAACAGTTTTCGAAAAATCGGATGATAAGTGTTTCTTATCTGCCGAAACGCCGTCCCTCAGCACAGACACCAGCATTGGCAGTGGAACGTGTCCAGTTCGCCACTTGCCCCGAAGGAACAAGTGGAGCAGCAGCCTGTGCAGTCTGCAGTGCTTGGTGGCTGTGGCGAACTGTGCGCTGCCGGGCTGGCAACAGCGGCCGCTCGCGGACTCCTCTCCTCTCCCCAGAGAGCGCCGGCGCACAGGCTCCCGGAATGCCGACCGCGTCACCGCCAGCTCAGCTCCTCAGATTTATTGCCCGCCCCTCAGAGGGCCCGAGCACATGTCTTTCGCCAAGGACCACGTGCGCTCCGGCGAACCGAACGAATCGCGTTGCCACCACTGGCGGCAAGTTCTCTCCTGAAGTGAGTCGTAAAACTACCGTTGGTTACCTCAAACTATCATACGCAAGCGCAGACAGTTCTAGTTTTCCTAGTAGCTTTTGTCAACCAAGGCCGTACCCGGGAGTGAAGAGTGTTGAATACCTATGCGGCGTTACCTTATGAAGATCGCCTTCTCTATGTACTGAATCACTATCTTGCTAGATTCTCCTAGAAACTGGAAGTGATGAATCATCTACAAACTGAATGAGGATACATAAAGGGCCAGATAACTTATGGAACATTTTTGTTCTACGTAGTTATCCTGTTCTCTGTTACTTTAAAGTAAACAATATTTATAGTAAAATTGAAACTGTCAATAGTTAATTCTCAAGTTTTACTTGAAAATGGTTGATTTGGAATGTCAAATAGGGGCTGTTGTACTAAAAATAAAGAAAACAATACAGATTTATCATACAGGTCTAGAAAACACAATTTCCTCAACAAAAAAGTAAAATAAAAAACGTTAAACAAAAATATGTAAATTATCGTTTCAACATTTCGTCGAACTTCTATAAAACCTGTTTATGTTATTCATAAACAACTTCCTCATTTATCAGTAGCAACAGGAAACTCTTGCCTTTGATCATAATGAATAACTTTCTATTGAGTACAGAACAAGAATAATAATTCTATACACATCATTATTTTGTTTGACTGGTTGTTTGTTTAGGACATAATTAGAACCGCACATCGGTCAGTGTTAGTCGATCATGTATTTTATATCCTTACAGAATATAAATTACATTTTATAAGAAATAAAAATTAGTTGATTGATTGACTTCTTTGCTTATGCCTGCATTTGTGCATGTAAACTGCACTTGCATCAAAAGAAATTACTGTGGTTGCTTAAAGGCGAGGAACTTACGCTATCAACTAATTTTTATTACTTACAAAATGTGATTTATATTCTGTAAGAATATAAAATACACAATGGACTAACACTGAACGATGTGCGGTTCTAATTATGTGCAAAACAAACAACCAAACAAACAAAAAACAACATGACGTCGTTAGCTTCCAGTTTCTCTCTTACACTTTTTATTTACATGTGTTTCCCTGCTAATGCTACCAGTACTACGTCATTTATGGACTGTACCAAAACAACCGAACTATAGTTTTGGTAGAGAGCAACTGTACTCCTGAAACGTATTGCCTACTCTAAGTCTCGTTTCTAAACCGCCTGACAAAAAAGTAAAGCACGCGTAAGACACGGTCGGACGTCAATTTAACTTCGAACACACACAAAGCATTTCCGGGTAAATAAATGATTAGACTTGTAATTCTCTGTGCCAGATAGAACGGAGCCTATAGTGCATTAGTTTTGTTCCTGTTCAGTGCTGTTTCGGTGCCTGGTAGGGTACATAGGGGCGTGAACACAATCGGATGTTGAGTGATCACTATAAAGGACATGTAGACGAGCGTACTCGTGTGAGAGAGCGTTATCAGCACTCGACACAGTTTGAATGGGGCCTCATCGCGTGTCTCCATGTGGCTGGCTGGTCAAATATCCAGATCTGTGGGGTTTCGGATGCGACAGTGGCCTGATGTTGGAGTGCATGAGGACATGCGGGTGGGCATACTCATCGTCAAGGTCCCATTCGACCACGTCTAACCACCATAGGGGACGATCGCTGTATTGTGCAAAAAGCACATCATAACACCCTGACATATGTGCCTGTCATCCGTGAACAGGTAACGGACTCCCAGCAACATTCTGTATCATCCGTTCCATTCGTTGGGGATTAGCACGAGCCGGACTAGGGAATTACAGTCCCATACGTAGGCTGCCATTAACACAACACAAAAGACTGCTTTTGGAGAGGTGGCGTGACCGGGAAGCATGAATTGCTGATCCGTGGCGTCGCACTGAGTTCAGCGACGGACGACAGTTCTGCACCACCCTGGAAGGCCATCACCGGCGAGTATGACGGCGACCGGGGGAGAGACCTCATTCTTTCAGTGTTATGGACAGGCACAATGGTGTTACCTCAGGCGTCATGGCCGGCCGGTGTGGCCGTGCGGTTAAAGGCGCTTCAGTCTGGAACCGCGTGACCGCTACGGTCGCAGGTTCGAATCCTGCCTCGGGCATGGATGTGTGTGATGTCCTTAGGTTAGTTAGGTTTAATTAGTTCTAAGTTCTAGGCGACTGATGACCTCAGAAGTTAAGTCGCATAGTGCTCAGAGCCATTTGAACCATTTTCAGGCGTCATGGTGTGAGAAGCCATTTGGATATGACTTCAGAGCACACAGCTGCTGATGACTGAGGGAACTTCGACAGCACAACGAAACGTCATGGACTTGCTGTGTCCTCATGTGTTACCTCTCATACGACAGTATCATGTAGCCATTTTTCAACAGGACAATGCTCGACCACACATGGCAGCAAAAGTATTTAAGTGAGGGGAAAAGTATGTGGTGTGACTCGCTGAGAAACGTAAGGAGGAGCAAGCGTAACTGAGAGCAAACAGGAGCATTAACTTTACTATCTGATAAGAGGCAAACTGGGCATATACGTTACTGTGTGTGGGGGGGGGGGGGGGGGGGGTGGCTGGGTGCCTGGCACTTGGATGGGTGACCGTCCCGGTCTACAGAGCATTGTTGGCAATCAGGGTGCACTCAGCTCCTGTGAGGCTAACTGAGGAGCTACTTGGCTGAGAAGCAGCGACTCCGGTTACGAAAACTGACAACGGCCGGGAGAGTGATGTGCTGACTACTTGCCCCTCTGTATCCGAATCCAGTGACGCCTATCGGGTGAAGATGACACGGCGGTCGGTCGGTACCGTTGGTCCTCCCGAAGTCTGTTCGGACGGAGTTACGGTATAGGGCACCTCGCCCAGAGGCGGACAGCAACAACAGAGAAGAAGTTTGCGAATTTACTTGTTTTATGGATGGCCACGTTTAAGATACTTGATAACTGACACCTTGTTTAGTGATTGTGTTGTGATGGTCAGTACTTAATCTCTCATGCGAGGTACTGTGCTGCTTGCGCATTAAGCAGCCGATAAAGTGAACACAGCACACGGTTGTCACAGAACTGACTGGTCGCAGTCAACCTTAAGTGGTCTTACGAAGCACTGACATCATCAAATAGACACATGTTGTGGATGCAACGCACAGTAGTAGACTCTCAGGCGCCTCCTGTACAAAAGAACACTGATCTACAGACAGTGCAAAATACACACTAGTATAAGCACGAGACGTAGAGGCGTGTGCCAGTAAAACGGAACGAATGGAAGTGGCACGCCAGTATCGTGGAGGGAGCAGTCGGCGTGCCAGCAGACGCCGCCGCGACGCCCCCGTGACCCAGCTCGCGCCGCCCGGAATGTTAATAACGGCGCCCATTCAGTCTGCGCCGTCAGCACGCCTCCCCCATTCCTTCCTAGGGCTTCACACTGCCCGTTATTGCGGGCACCTAGGCCATCAATGGGCGGACAGGTCGATGCGAGAGGTGGACCTGCGCTTACTCAATATGCTGCTAGTACTTTGGGAAACAAATGACTTATAAAGACTCGAATCGAGTACGTATTATCTACGCTGTCGTGCGAAAAGAAATTGCGTAGGTGTGATGGTCTCAACCGCAGGTATTGACGCCGGCATTGAATGCAGCAATCAGCAGTTGTTGCAATAGTCGAGAGTCTACCAACAGGTTTGGTACACTACATAGACGACGTAGTAAATGGTAGGATTGCCGGTAGTATCGATAGAAAAAAAACAACAACAAAAAACGAAGAAACTAGGATCTGAGGATTTCTCGCTCTCTTTTTTTTTTTTTTTTTTTAAAAAAAAAAAAAAAAGAAACACACATCATTCAGTGTTAGTCCACTATGCATTTTATACCTTTAGAGAATGTTGTTGTTGTGGTCTTCAGTCCTGAGACTGGTTTGATGCAGCTCTCCATGTTACTCTATCCTGAGCAAGTTGTACCACAAACTTCTCTTCTCCCCAATCCTATTCAATACCTCCTCATTAGTTATGTGATCTACCCATCTAATCTTCAGCATTCGACTGTAGCACCACATTTCAAAAGCTTCTATTCTCTTCTTGGTTCAAATGGCTCTGAGCACTATGGGACTATGACTTATAAAGACTCGAATCGAGTACGTATTATCTACGCTGTCGTGCGAAAAGAAATTGCGCAGGTGTGATGGTCTCAACCGCAGGTATTGACGCCGGCATTGAATGCAGCAATCCCCTAGTCCCCTAGAACTTAGAACTTCTTAAACCTAACTAACCTAAGGACATCACACACATCCATGCCCGAGGCAGGATTCTAACCTGCGACCGTAGCAGTCGCGCGGTTTCTCTTCTTGTCTAAACTATTTATCGTCCATGTTTCACTTCCATACATGGCTACACTCCATACAAATACTTTCAGAAATGACTTCCTGACACTTATATCTATACTCGATGTTAACAAATTTCTCTTCTTCAGAAACGCTTTCCTTGCCACTGCCAGTCTACATTTTATATCCTCTCTACTTCGACCAACATCAGTTATTTTGCTCCCCAAATAGCAAAACTCCTTTACTACTTTAAGTGTCTCATTTCCTAATCTAATACCCTCAGCATCATCCGAATTAATTCGACTACATTCCATATCCTCGTTTTGCTTTTGTTGATGTTCATCTTATATCCTCCGTTCAAGACACTATCCATTCCGTTCAACTGCTCTTCCAAGTCCTTTGCTGTCTCTAACAGAATTACAATGTCATCAGCGAACCTCAAAGTTTTTATTTTTTCTCCATGGATTTTAATACCTACTCCAAATTTCTCTTTTGTTTCCTTCACTGCTTGCTCAATATACAGATTGAATAACATCGGGGAGAGGCTACAACACTGTCTCACTCCCTTCCCAACCACTGCTTCCCTTTCATGCCCCTCGATTCTTATAACTGCCATCTGGTTTCTGTACAAATTGTAAATAGCCTTTCGCTCCCTGTATTTTACTCCTGCCACCTTCAGCATTTGAAAGAGAGTATTCCAGTCAACATTGTCAAAAGCTTTCTCTAAGTCTACAAATGCTAGACACGTAGGTTTGCCTTTCCTTAATCTAGCTTCTAAGATAAGTCGTAGGGTCAGTATTGTCTCACGTGTTCCAATATTTCTACGGAATCCAAACTGAACCCTTAGAGAATGCAAATTACATTTTATAAATAATGGGAATTACTTGATCGCGTAACTTTTGCATTTTTATGTAACCAAAGCAGTTACTTTTTAATCAAGCTTTTTAATAAATACAGTTTAAAAGCACAAACATATATATACTCTTGCCTTTGATCTTGATGAAGAACGTACTATTGAGTTCGACGAAATATTGAAGCGATGTTTGATATAGTTTTGCTCTCCGTTTTTTTTTTTAATTTACGTTTTTCCTGAGGAAGCTGTGTTTCTAGCGTTTTATTTTTACTACGACATCCCTCTGTTTCACGTTAAAAACCAACAGTTTTCAAACAAAACACGGATTAAATGCTAACAAGTTCAATTTTGCTAGGAATACTGCTTATTTTTAAGTAACGGACGGGAAGATTACTATATAGAACACAAATGTTCCCTACGTTACGCCGCACTTTATATATCATCACCCAGTTTCTTGACACACTGATGACATACGTGAAGAAAGTATCGTTGCAGGGAAACGCCTGATAGGTATTCGACACACCTGACGAACATATAACGTGGGTAGAACTTAACTGATCACAGCTACTAGGAAAACTGCCATAGTATACACTTGTTTATGATATTCTACGACAGTTTTACAGCACCAAGCAATATTAATCATGTTCATGAAACAGCCATCACGCGTGTTTGTGCTTCTCCAACAAGGTTCAGGAGAAGTGCTTTACCCATTGGCGAAAAAATACAAATCTACATATACATCTATACGCTAAGTGTCTCTTATGGTGAGTGGTTGACGGTACTTGGACCACTGTCACTTTCCCCTCTTTCCTATTCCAGTCGCGAATTTTGCGCGAGAGAAACGATTGTTGGTAAGCTTCTGTGCAAGCTTCACTGTCTCTAATTTTACGTTCGTCGTCTTTTCGCGATATAAACGTAGGAGGAAACGATACATTGATTGACTCATCTTGGAACTTCAACAATAAACCACAACGTGATGCAGAACACCTATCTTGCAACCTCTGCCACTGGAGTTAGCCAAGCATCTCGGTGAGGCTTTCGCGCTTAGAAAAGGAACCCCCTAACGAAACATGCTGCTCTTCTTTGGACCTTCTCTACTCCCTCTGTCATTCCTATTTGATACGGATTCCAGACTGGCGAGCAATATTCAAGTATTGTTCGAACGTGGGTTTTTTAACCTATCTCCTTTTTTTAATGAAGATTCTTTCAGTGAATTAGTTTACCATCTGCCTCTCCTACAATGGCTTCATGTGATCGTTCCACTTCGAATTACTTCGTACACCTACTTCTAGACATTTTATGGACGTGACTACTTCCAGTGATTGTTATGCAATCGTATAATCATGCAGTGATAGTTCTTTCCGCCGACATAATCGCAATGCGTTACATTTCCTTATGCTGAGGTAACTGGCACTCCCTACGCCAAACGCCAGTCCTTTGCAGGTCCTCCTGCATTTCGCTATAATTTTCTAGCAGTGTAACTTCTCTTCGTACAACAGCATCATCCGCGAAAAGTTTCATGGAACTTCCGACGTTATCTACTAGGTCCTTTACACATACTGAGAAAAGTAATGGTATTATAACACTCTCTTTGGGGTACGCCAGACGTTACTTTTACGTCTCAAGATGTCCACTGAGAATGACGTGCTGTGTTTTGTCTGCAAGAAATTATTCAGTCCAGTGACGCAGCTGGTCTGATATTCCATACGCTTGCATTTTGTTCATTAGGCGGCAGGAGGGAACAGCATCGAAAGCCTTACGGAAGTCAAGGAACGCGGCATCTACCTGCTTTCCGGGTCTCGTGGGCGAAAAGATCGGGCTGGCTTTCGCACAATCGTCGTTTCTGGAACCTATGTTGTTACAGAGATTTTCGGTCTCCAGAAATGTCATAATACGCGAGCATCTAGCAATGTGTCAGAGCATCAGTGAGTAATGTGGTGCCAGCTACAACGGTTTCAGTGCTAGTTGGTGCTTCCGTTGGTACTGTCAAAATCAAGATGGTGTCAAGCAATGTCAGGCGAGGAACTTGCAATTTTTTTGCGCATAGATGACCACCGAATCGGACGAATGAGTAATCCTAGACAGTCCAGAAATTAAATGTTCATTTTTGGTGCGTCACATTACCAGAAATGGTATCACGGAGTAGTCCATCGTATCACGTGATTTTCGGTCCTTTCTAACTGAGATCCACATTACACTGACGCTGCATCAGTATGCAGACGGAATTTTACAACAGTTTAGTAATCCTTTTCTAGGATAGATAAGTAACAACAAACTTTAACAGTATAACGGCACCTTGATAAAGACAGTAGTCTCCAGAGCACCTGGTTCTGAAACTTCACGACCTAAGTCTAAATGACACTTCAGGGAATGCTACTGATTACAGAACTCCAAGGGTACCAGACAGTCTCTGCAACTATGCTGCCAAAGTTGCAGTGGTAGAAACTGCTGCTTCTCTTTGCAAGGCGGAATCGAAAAAGAGCCTCCACTGAGTGATGACGACTGTCATCTTTGTTGGACCCTTCTTGAAATCAGCGGAAATTTTTGTGTGCTTCTCAGGCAAGGGAAACTAAACGACATACGTTACACCCACTAGTTGGAAGGGTACAGTCTCGGCGCGGCATAGTTATTGTTTCTAAGATATCCTTTGGAACCAATCGCTTACATGGAAGGAAACTCTTGATCGATTTAGCGGTGAATGGGACGTAGCTACATTACGTAAACCTACAACTACTGACACGTTTCATGTGTTGTCTAGCACGATAAACGACGTATTACGGACTCTAATTGTGCGATAATTGTTGGCCAGCAACCTGAAGTCCTTCATCGTCCCCAGAAAACTGAAATGAATGTAGCATGTACGGATCGTACTCCAAACGCGACCAAGCAATTATGGTCTGTACTACTGGTATCATCCTTACTGACAAGGGGAGGCCGCCAATTGTGAAATTCAGATTCGTTTCATACTGCGCATAATAAAAGCTCATGGCCAGAGGTGTAATGTGGCAAAGCACCAAGATGCACTTCTCAGCCGTTGTCGAGAAAATCGACAGTTAAAAGAAACCGTTACGGTGAAATACTCTGTATGATTAATAATTTTCTAGAGCGTCGTGGCGCAGCGGTAAGCGCTCGGGTTCGTAATCCGAAGGTCGCCGGATCGAATCTCTCCCCATGCAACTTTTTTTTTAGTATTTGTTTTTGTTATTCAAATATATATATATAATTCCCGGCAATCAGTTGCAACAATTATGCATATAATAAGTTGTTGAAAGTGGTTTGTCGTGGAAAAACTGGCGACTTCGAACATCATTATGTTTTCCGCAAAAAAAGTTGTATTTCACAAATGTTATTAATTGTCTTCATATTGTTAACCACGTTTACTTAACGGAAGACGTAGAAACGATATTCCGAAACGAATACGTATAGCGTAAGTCAAACGTTCGAATTAGAATAGAGGCCCCACGAACACAAATTTGCTGTGGCAGGTATGAAACATAAACTCCGTTACTCGCTCGTTACACTTGAAGGACAGATGTTGAATGGGCCGAAACGAGCTGCCGCATAACAGCGTAGTTGCCTGCTAACTTCGAAAGAAGGTAGATGCGCACCCTAGTGCAACTTATAACATCGTCGAAATTCAACGCGGACGGGAGAGCTTTGGTACACCCTGTTAAAAAAACGGAAAAATGGAGGTGGTAAAATTGGAGAGCGATCTGGCCTCACCAACATGCATAAGCAATTCATTGTTAGTATATATATATATATATATATATATATATATATATATATATATATATATATATATATATTTGAATTACAAAAAACTAATAATTAAAAAAATTGCATGGCACGAGATTCGATCCGGCGACCTTCGGATTACGAACCCGAGCGCTTACCGCTGCGCCACGACGCTGTAGAAAATCATTAATCGTAGAGAGTATTTCACCGCAACGGTTTCTTTTAACTGTCGATTCTCTCGACAACGGCTGAGAAGTGCATCTTGGTGCTTTGCCACATTACACCTCTGGCCATGATCTTTTATTATGCGCAGTATGAATCGAATCTGAATTTCACAGTTGGCGGCCTCCCCTTGTGAGACTATTTCCCTTGTTGAAAACTGGTTGTTGATCCACTGCTGGGTAAGCTAGGCCTAACAAAGCCTCATCAGAGCCCCGTTAGCCTCCACTGTCGGATTTCCTACATGACCTTCTACTGTATCGCTCCGGTGGCACTCTAAGTTCCCACTGTACTTCACCCCTGTATTCCATCCCTACTTTGCACCTTTTCCTGCCTACCACGACTTGGACGAGAAGTAAGTGTTCATTGTGGTCTCGGATGAGATAATGACTAAGGTGCCAGAAAAAAATGGAGAAGACAAGATGAAAGCTATGGTGTTCCCTGATGACTTGATGAACTGGGGAAACAGAGAGAAGGAGATTCGGGATCAGCTGGATGCTCGGGAAGAAACTCGAGACAGTATGGAATAAAATTTACTGCCAACAAATGTGAGATCCCGGTTACAACTAGAGAGAAAGATAAACCAACTAGCGGATAAAGGATTGGAGACGAACAACTGCAGTAAGTGAATAGTGTCAAGCACTTAGCAGGCGCGACAGAGGAAAATGGAAGAAATCAGAAAGAGATCAGTGAACGTGGGAGTCAGGCAGAAGCATTTTGCGAAGTTTTAGGAGCTTGGTTTGCACAAAGGCGTCCCACAAGAAGCAATGAATTGATGTATAGAATTTAGTGCACTACTGACCCATGCATCTCAAACATGGGTAATTAAAAAAGAGATGTAAGCAGATTACAGGCAGGTGCCAAGGACAGACAGAAAGACTGAATGAGGAATGAAAGGGTAAAGGAAATTGCAAAATAGGCAGAGCAGTATAGAAACATCAAGGCTAAGAAGGTGTGGGCACTTAAAGAGAATGTTGTCGCTGTTGTGGTCTTCAGTCCTGAGACTGGTTTGATGCAGCTCTCCATGCTACTCTATCCTGTGCAAGCCTCTTCATCTCCCAATACCTACTGCAGCCCACATCCTTCTGAATCTGCTTAGTGTATTCATCTCTTGGTCTCTCTCTACTATTTTTACCCTCCACGCTGCCCTCCAGTACTAAATTGGTGATCCCTTGATGCCTCTGAACATGCCCTACCAACCGATCCCTTCTTCTTGTCCAGTTGTGCCACAAACTCCTCTTCTCCCCAATCCTATTCAATACCTACTCATTAGTTATGTGATCTACCCATCTAATCTTCAGCATTCTTCTGTAGCACCACATTTCGAAAGCTTCTATTCTCTTCTTGTCCACACTATTTATCGTCCATGTTTCACTTCCATACATGGCTACATTCCATACAAACACTTTCAGAAATGACTTCCTGACACTTATATCTATACTCGATGTTAACAAATTTCTCTTCTTCAGAAACACTTTCCTTGTCATTGCCAGTCTACATTTTATATCCTCTCTACTTCGACCATCATCAGTTATTTTACTTCCCAAATAGCAAAACTCATTTACTACTTTA
Organism: Schistocerca serialis cubense; assembly: GCF_023864345.2. Taxonomy (NCBI): domain Eukaryota; kingdom Metazoa; phylum Arthropoda; class Insecta; order Orthoptera; family Acrididae; genus Schistocerca; species Schistocerca serialis. The sequence goes on along the minus strand of NC_064639.1, from coordinate 788,860,956 downwards.
AGTGTCTCATTTCCTAATCTAATTCCCTCAGCGTCACCCGACTTAATTCGACTACATTCCATTATCCTCGTTTTGCTTTTGTTGATGTTCATCTTATACCCTGCTTTCAAGACACTGTCCATTCCGTTCAACTGCTCTTCCAAGTCCTTTACTGTCTCTGACAGAATTACAATGTCATCGGCGAACCTCAAAGTTTTTATTTCTTCTCCATGGATTTTAACACCTACTCCGAACTTTTCATTCGTTTCCTTTACTGCTTGCTCAATATACAGATTGAATAGCATCGGGGAGAGGCTAAAACCCTGTCTCACTCCCTTCCCAACCACTGCTTCCCTTTCATGCCCCTTGATTCTTATAACTGCCATCTGGTTTCTGTACAAATTGGAAATAGCCATTCGCTCCCTGTGTTTTACCCCTGCCACCTTCAGAATTTGAAAGAGACTATTCCAGCCAACATTGTCAAAAGCTTTCTCCAAGTCCACAAATGCTAGAAACGTAGGTTTGCCTTTCATGTAACTGCTAGTAGGTACTATTTTTTTACGCGACATGTTAACGAAACAATGTTTCAAGTACGTAAAATAGATTATAAGGGTTTCAGACAGCGAAAGGAAGTCTGAGAAGATATAAAAAGATGTAACGCAAAGAAATATACTATAGTTTTAGAAGGTGACGGCTTGGAGATGATAAAATGATAATGGTATGTGTGATTCGAGAGGTTATTACCCAAACGCAGTACAAAAACATCTCTCCAGCTTGTGACGAATGCTGACGTGTTATTCACGCTCCGCCTAAACATCTCACAGAGAAATTTTATCTAATTACGCCGGCGTCCATTAATCCGGCACTAAATCAGCATGTCATGTAATCTACGGACTGCCATTATTTAATCAACGGCCGCCGTAATGGAAGTCGGAGCCACACATGCAGCTAGCCGGCTGGCGGTCCAGACTCCTGGTTGCGCACTCCTGCCCGCCTCCCGCCAGATGTCGCAGCAGGCGACTCCACTCGTAAATCTCGCCTGTTTATCATCGCGTACACAGCGTTCGGCTTTATTTATAGTCGAGCAGCTCAGATACGGCTAGCCTGACGAGGCACGGGTCGGAGGCGTTAATGCGACGAGAGCGTCACTTTTTCTGCCCTCTTCCGAGGAGCCTAATAAGCAGAGGTAGGGAGACCTGCACAGTGATGGCAGTTTTTAGGCGGCATTACAACCCAGTCAGCCGCCAAAGTTACCAGCCGCATCAGATTATCACACAGCAGATAAAATGTTTCGCTTAAATTAACTGCCGGCCAGAGTGACCGAGAGGTTCTAGGCGCTACAGTCTGGAACCGCGCGACAACTACGGTCGCAGGTTCAAATCCTGCCTCGGGCATTGATGTGTGTGATGTCCTTAGGTTAGTTAGGTTTAAGTAGTTGTAAGTTCTAGGGAACTGATGACCTCAGATGTTAAGTCCCATAGTGCTCAGAGCCATTTTAACTTTAAAATTTTTTATAGATTAATTACTGTCTATTGCAGCTGTAATGAAAGTCTTATTGCGATCAAACGCGTTTCGGTTTATTCTGAAATATCTTCAGTGGTTACTGTGACAAAATTGTTGTTTTCTTTTTCCTATTAATGGCTCTGAGCACTATGGGACTTAACATCTGTGGTCATCAGTCACCTAGAACTTAGAACTACTTAAACCTAACAAACCTAAGGACATCACACAGATCCACACCCGAGGCAGGATTCGAACATGCGACCGTAGCGGTCGCGCAGTTCCGGACTGAAGCGGCCACCGCGGCCGGCAAACAAAATTGTACGAGGGGAAAAAAAGCCATACTCTTACAACGACCGCTAAAGATGCTTTAGAGTGAAGCGAAACGCGTTTGGTTTCATTACAGTTGCAAAAGGCGGTAATTAACCTATAGAACTTGTATTGTCTGCAACTGCGTAAAAAGGCGCCCGAAAAACAAAGACGACAACATGTATATTAAAGAAGTAAACGTAAGGTGTGTTTCTAATGCATTTAACCCTCCATACCATTTGAATTTTTTTCTGAATTTCCACATTATCCGCATTTACGATGATTCAGATGACCCACGGTCCTACCCAGTCCGGATAATAGAAGTCCACTGTAGCAGCCGGCCGGAGCGGCCGTGCGGTTCTAGGCGCTACAGTCTGGAACCGAGCGACCGCTACGATCGCAGGTTCGAATCCTGCCTCGGGCATGGATGTGTGTGATGTCCTTAGGTTAGTTAGGTTTACTTAGTTCTAAGTTGTAGGCGACTGATGACCTCAGAAGTTAAGAGCGCATAGTGCTCAGAGCCATTTCCACTGTAGCACACACGCAAGAGAGAGCCCGGTATTTGAGTGTTCCGCGGGGCGACGTGGCTGCAGGATCGCGCCCCGCTCTATTCTGGTCGTCGCTCATTCTCCACGCACGATAAAAGGCGCTGGCGGGCATCACCTGCTCCCCTCTCCTCTCGCCACGGCACTCCGCGGCTCTCAGGGCGCCGCCTTCCTTTTTCCCCGTAACACGGCGGGCCCTCGGCAGGCTTTGTTTTCTCGCAGCTTTATGGGCGCCGAGGTGGGAGTAACCCAAACACAGGCGGGGACTCGCCGCGCGCCGTGTTTTGGATGCCTCGGCAGTGGCACTCGCCCGCGGACGGAAATACTGCCGCCCCCGCGTTCCCCGGGCTAATTCCCGAGGGAGAGCGCGGCAGCGCTGCGTTACACGGGGCGCCGCCCTGGAACGCAGCCCCCGTCTGTCACCTGCCGGTGGCCGGCGCGCCCGTGTCGTGTCGACAGCGCGACCGGCTTATCTCGGCCGCCGTCTTTTCATTCCGTCTGTGGCAGAGATGAGGCGCGCACCACTCGGGCTCACGGCGTGCGTGCCGTGTCACCGTGCCCCCCTTATCTGGTAGCGCTTTGTGAATGGCGCTGTTATCAGCGAGCTGCTTCCTGAGCTCATCTCTGTAAACACGGTGAGTAGTGTGCCGTGTGAGTACCGAGGGGCACTGCTCGAGGCTTTGATCCGGGACTCCTCAGTCCTGTGTACACACGCGACAGTACCGGGGACGTTAACTCTCGGCAGAGCCAAGGGTCACGGGCGTCGTTATCTCGTCTCCCACGTGTGGACAGCTCACGCTCATACGGCTACCTGAAGAAATTAGTGAAGCACCCAGAGGCCGTGGTCGTACTTTAACGTAACTTCAGACACCTACACAGCATCGGCGGGTATGTAAACGATTAAGAGTGGTAATTCTCTGTGACAAGTAGAACGGCCACCAGAGTCATTAGAATTATATTAATGCCGTCAGCTGCTCACGGATTCAAATGGCTGTGAGCACTATGGGACTTAACTGCTGAGTTCATCAGCCCCCTAGAACTTAGAACTACTTAAACCTAACTAACATAAGGACATCACACACAGTGCCCGAGGCAAGATTCGAACCTGCGACCGTAGGCTGCTCACGGGCGTTGATATACAGGGTGTCACAAAAAGGTACGGCCAAACTTTCAGGAAACATTCCTCACACACAAATAAAGAAAATATGTTATGTGGACATGTGTCCGGAAACGGTTAATTTCCATGATAGAGCTCATTTTTGTTTCGTCAGTATGTACTGTACTTCCTCGATTCACCGCCAGTTGGCCCAATTGAAGGAAGGTAATGTTGATTTCGATGCTTGTGTTGACTTGTGACTCATTCTTTGGGCAGGCATTGTTGGTGATGTCTTGATTGGGCCCCATGTTCTTCCACCTACGCTCAATGGAGCATGTTATCATGATTTCATACGGGATACTCTACCTGTGCTGCCAGAACATGTGCCTTTACAAGTACGACACAACATGTGGTTCATGCGCGATGGAGCTCCTGCACATTTCAGTCGAAGTGTTCGTACGCTTCTCAACAACAGATTCGGTGACCGATAGTTTGGTAGAGGCGGACCAATTCCATGGCCTCCACGCTCTCCTGACCTCAACCCTCTTGACTTTCATTTATAGGGGCATTTGAAAGCTCTTGTTTACGCAACCCAGGTACCAAATGTAGAGACTCTTCGTGCTCGTATTGTGGACGGCTGTGACACAATACGCCATTCTCCAGGGCTGCATCAGCGCATCAGGGATTCCATGCGACGGAGGATGGATGCATGTATCCTCGCTAACGGATGGCATTTTGAACATTTCCTGTAACAAAGTGTTTGAAGTCACGCTGGTACGTTCTGTTGCCGTGTGTTTCCATTCCATGATTAACGTGATTTGAAGAGAAGTAATAAAATGAGCTCTAACATGGAAAGTAAGCGTTTCTGGATACATGTTCACATAACATATTTTCTTTCTTTGTGTGTGAGGAATGTTTCCTGAAAGTTTGGCCGTACCTTTTTGTAACACCCTGTATATCAACGGGGACAGGTGAAAATTTGTGCCCCGACCGGGACTCGAACTCAGGATCTCCTCCTTACATGGCAGACGCTCTATCCATCTTATGTTTTGTAGTTGATCTCATTTTATTCGTTTTAGATTGTTCTATGTGTTAGGGGCGGACGTCCTATGACGTCCGTTTCAGTTCTTCGTTGATCCATTCACTCAGTTTTTTTATTGCACACGACAGCTAACCCTCTGTCCGAGCACGTTGAACCACCGTACCGGCTCCATCTGAGCCACCGAGGTCACAGAGGACAGTGCGACTGCAAGGACTATCTCGCGCACGTCTCACGCGAGACTCACATTCTCACCTTGTATGTCCACACACCACGTCCGTAGTGTCCCACCTCAACGCACTCATTACTCATGGAAGACATTCTTTCCAAGTCCCGTAAGAGTCCGGGGAATATGTCAGCATCTGCACAGAAGAAGAAGGTCATGCCAGAACTATATATTTATATGGGTATGGTGTCTGTTCTTTCGGACATGTCCATATAAACCAATCATTAGTGTTGTTCGTGTTTAGTGTTGTTACCAGGTCTGGTAGGGCGTATAAGGGGGCGAGAACAGCGGCAGATGATTATAGGGCGGTGTTATCAGTGCCTGACAAGAGTTCCAAATGGACCACACTGGCCGGTTAGTCATTCGTGCAATATCCACATGAGCCAGTTGCCCGACGTGGGACTGTATGGGAACGGGAGGGCTGCCATACTCGTCCTCAATGATCCGTCCGCCACATGCGAGGATCGCCGTATTGTCTACCAAGCACTTCGTAACTCATTCACTTTTGCGCCCACCATCCGAGACCAAGTTATAGACTCCGTACAACACTGTGTTTCATCTCGCTCAGTTAAAGCAGCAGCCAGACAACGGAATTACGGTTCCTTGTGCTCGCTGCCATTATGACAGTGGTTTCCAACCTTTCTTAGTCTATTACCCCTGAGTACAATAAGATATTAGCTAGTTCCCCACCCCATCCCCCTACATTATACATTATCACCAACTTTATAGCACTCCGTCTTCAGGCCGCGAGTGGCCTACCGGGACCATCCGACCGCCGTGTCATCCTCTGTGGAGGATGCAGATAGGAGGGGCGTGGGGTCAGCACACCGCTCTCCTGGTCGTTATGATGGTATTCTTGACCGAAGCCGCTACTATTCGGTCGAGTAGCTCCTCAATTGGCATCACGAGGCTGAGTGCACCCCGAAAAATGGCAATAGCGCATGGCGGCTAGGATGGTCACCCATCCAAGTGCCGACCACGACCGACAGCGCTTAACTTCGGTGATCTCACGGGAATCGGTGTAACCACTGCGGCAAGGCCGTTGCCACGTCACCAACTTTGGAACATTTCATTTTTAAAACGCTAAAAGATGAATGATATTGTGTGTGTGTGTGTGTGTGTGTGTGTGTGTGTGTGTGTGTGTCTGTGTCTGTGTGTGATCGAATGAATGATGAAGCAGTTCGTGGTGCATCGCAAGTGCTACCCACAATACCTCCTCAGATAAGAAAGCTAACATCCACAGTGAGCATAGACACTTGTTACAAAACATACTTCCCCTGCATTACTCCTCTCCATTGCAGCACTTGCTTGACCTGCACACTGTAGCCTCATTTAAAATCAAACAAGTTCGGATGAGTGCACTATACTTGTTGTTGTTGTGGTCTTCAGTCCTGAGACTGGTTTGATGTAGCTCTCCATGCTACTCTATCCTGTGCAAGCTTCTTCATCTACCAGTACCTACTGCAAGCCGGCCGGAGCGGCCGAGCGGTTCTAGGCGCTACAGCCTGGAACCGCGCTGCTGCAACGGTCGCAGGTTCGAATCCTGCCTCGGGCGTGGATGTGTGTGATGTCTTAGGTTAGTTAGGTTTAAGTAGTTCTAAGTTCTAGGGGACTGATGACCTCAGAAGTTGAGTCCCATAGTGCTCAGAGACATTAGCCTACTGCAACCTACATCCGTCTGAATCTGTTTAGTGCATTCATCTCTTGGTCTCCCTCTTGGATTATTACCCTCCACGCTGCCCTCCAATACTAAATTGGTGATCCCTTGATGCCTTAGAAAATGCTCTACTAACCGATCCCTTCTTCTAGTCAAGTTGTGCTACAAATTTCTCTTCTCTCCAATTATATTCAACACCTCCTCATTAGTTACATGATCTCCTATGTGATCTATCTATCTAATCTTCAGCATTCTTCTTTAGCACCACATTTCGAAAGCTTCTATTCTCTTCTTGTGTAAACTATTTATCGTCCATGTTTCACTTCCATACGTGGCTACACTCCATACAAATACTTTCAGAAACGACTTCCTGACACTTAAATCGATACTCGATGTTAACAAATTTCTCTTCTTCAGAAATTCTTTCCTTGCCATTGCCAGTCTACATTTTATATCCTCTCTACTTCGACCATCATCAGTTATTTTGCTCCCCAAATAGCAAAACTCCTTTACTACTTTAAGTGTCTCATTTCCTAATCTAATACCCTCAGCATCATCCGACTTAATTCGACTACATTTCATATCCTCGTTTTGCTTTTGTTGATGTTCATCTTATATCCTCCGTTCAAGACACTATCCATTCCGTTCAACTGCTCTTCCAAGTCCTTTGCTGTCTCTGACAGAATTACAATGTCATCGGCGAACCTCAAAGATTTTATTTCTTCTCCTTGGATTTTAATACCTACTCCAAATTTTTCTTTTGTTTCCTTTACTGCTTGAATAACATCGGGGAGAGGCTACAACCCTGTCTCACTCCCTTCCCAACCACTGCTTCCCTTTCATGCCCATCGACTCTTATAACTGCCATCTGGTTTCTGTACAAATTGTAAATAGCCTTTCGCTCCCTGTATTTTACCCCTGCCACCTTCAGAATTTGAAAGAGAGTATTCCAGTCCACATTGTCAAAAGCTTTCTCTAAGTCTACAAATGCTAGAAACGTAGGTTTGGCTTTCCTTAATCTATTTTCTAAGATAAGTCGTAGGGTTAGTATTGCCTCACGTGCACTATACTTACTGTTGGTAAATCACTACACTGCAGCACTAGCTGGCCGAAATTAGGCATCAGGCTATTAATACTTTATGTGTAAGTACTCTAATAATAATAATAATAATAAAACTGTGCACAGCACAATAGTAGCCCTTACGTAGTTACTGCTGTGTCATGCTGTCAATTCATTTATCTGTTTCGAAGCGAGTAATGAAGTAATTGCTGGACTACTGCGGGTACTGTCTAAAGCTTGGAGATATTTAGCATTTGTTACGTATATGTCTCACTATTATCATCAGCTATGTAGAGGACGTAGTACAATATATGTATGTAGTGGATGGAATATGTGAGGAACCTGTAACCTTCACTGAGTTAATGGTACTGAGAAAAGGTAATAGTTGATAACTTATATAATCAATATTATTATGTAATCAATATTAGAGTCTTACAAAATTATGATAGTAGTAATGATCTTTCGAGAATAGTTTAGTGACTGAAACTGAATCGAATCGTTTGGTTTTTACCCCTCAACAAAAATCATTTTACTCCTCAGGAGGTAATTACCCCCAGGTTGGGAACCTCTGCACTAACACAATACAAACGGCTGCGTCTGGAGTGGTTTCGTGAACAAGAAGGATGGACTGCTAATGAATGGCGTCGCACTGTGCTCAGCGATGAATCCCCGTACTGCACTACCCAGGATGCCCACCGTCGGCGAGTATGGAGGGGACCTCGAGAGAGATCGGATTCTTTGAATGTTTTGGAGAGCCACAGCGGTGTTGTTCCAGCGTCATGGCGCGAGGACAAACAGGTGTGACCGAAGCAACTCTGACGGAACGACGGTATATCAAGGACTTCCTGCATCATCATGCAGCATATCGAGAACAGATACAACACTAAAGGACCAGCTTGCCTCAGGGGAGAATACAACGGTTTTATGATGCCCTTCTCAACCGAATCAGTGCGTGCATCCAGGCCAAACGCGTTTCAACGTCACACTGATAACTGCCAAGTTCTTCGTAAATTTGATCGAGTTTGTAATTACCTAAATTAACATGCCATATCCTCGGAAACTGTGAAGCTTTATTCCGTTCCCTCTTCTTCTCCTTGCAGTTTCATTATTTTTTAATCCTTTCAGACCTGAATTTTTTCTGGAGGAAGGAAAATTTTTATTCATGCAGTAACACTCTTAGGTCATTTGTTAATGATTTTAGATGCAAGTTGTATACAAAAATATGTAACCATTTTCAAAACATACTTTGTACATTTGACTTCGTTTTATGAACTGATTACGAAACATTATGTATTGTAATAAACAGCAAAATGATCATTCAATAACTGCCATGTAAAATAATGAAAAAATGTCAGTTATACAGTAGAACATGGCGAACCAACCACATCTGTCGATTTTGGTGGTAACGAGTTGCTGCCTTCTGCTACACTGACATGCTGATATTTTAATAGTGATGTCCAACAGTTGGCAGCACTTGCGCATTATATAAAGGTTGAAGATTCACAAATGTGTACTTCAGGTTTCCATTGGGAGAAGGTGCTTCTGTTTCAGCTAAGACACAGTAAAATTTTATGTACGCAATTGTAGCCAGAGGGTCTGAAAGGGTGAAGGCAGTGTAATTTAATAACTGTGCGAGCTTTTCCACTTTTCACTCAGGTCAAGTTTTTGGAAATAATATTTGCAGCCTATGCCAACGCTCGTTTCCTCAGCTTGTTTCATTAGTGAAAGCTTCTCTGTTTGACAACCGATGAACAGTATACTAGAATCAATATTTCACTCTGCAGAGAACTGTGCGATGTTTCGAAATTTCTTAGCACGGTAAAACTTTCGTACCCTTTCGTAGGCAATGCTCTGACTAAGCTATGCAGATACTGCTTCCGGGTTCGGGTCGCAGACCAGCACATGGTTTCATTTTGTCAAGAAGTTTCTACTGTATTGTAATCTGCGTATAATGCAAGTTTCCCAGTCGCTACTCCCTTGCTAGAAGATGACGAGTAAGATACTTGTTGAAGGTTTCATCAATATGACTGAGGACGCGAAAACACATGGAATACAAGAGCGATACATTCGGGGGAGAAGTTCATTGCTGTAGTTAGAAACATAGCCAAAAACAAGTAGAAGAAGGCATGGATATTGAATATCTCCACAAGGTCACCCGATGCAAACAAATCCACCCGCATTTACCGAAGGCCCAATGACATGGTAAAAATGATCTGCGAAATGTAACTCATCCGACAGAGAGAACGAGAGGAAGTTGGTAAGGATCATTACCAGGTTAAAACTCGATGCAACGCAGATAAATATAACCTTTGACTACAGACATAAAAACTGAAGAAGCTGGTGGTTCATTTCGGCGAAGAGTAAATTCATACACCATTACATTACACTGTCGGTAAAGCGGTAGTGTGCGAGGAGTATTGTCAAACAGAAGCACCAAACAATATTTGACTGTTGGCATGCATGCAGAGACCTGTGTTTCATTTAGAGTTCAGTAACCACATGGAACTCAAAAAGCAATGCTTCATACAATCATTCAGAAACGTAAATAAATTTTCTTCAAAAATACGTAGAGGGCCATCTCATTTTAGGATTACTCGCTGCAAGAATACTGAATATCACAACAAGCAGAAGACTAAACCACCTTTCTCTTGGTAGCAAAAGGCGAAATACAATCTCGCTGATGGTAATCGCATTTCGGATCGTACCTAGTAAGCCTAAGCAGGGAATCGATTAGTGACTTCCGAACCTCTGGCAATCGACACTGTGCGGGTATTGGGGCATAGGCGTGCAGTGCGTGAGAGCGACACAGTTCAGAGAATACTTGAGTCAGTGGGCATAATTACTAATCTCCTTCCTATTTCTTGGGTGAACACGATGGTATTCTTGAAACGCTGTTCGGGTAACTTTATCAGGAAAACCACGCCGTCATTTAATTCAGATGCCACTTGACTACGTGGGGGCTGTACTGCTCTTGCCAGTAATACAACACTGTGTTGTGACTTTCTCCGCCCAAAGCATTTTGGGTGCCAGTTCTCAAGCTGAAGCTGAAGCCCTACCAGCGCAAGAATTTCGATATTTCAATTAAAATTACAACTTAGGCCCTAATCAAGGACACAGTTTTGAACTGCTTAGAGAAATTATAGGGATGTATACCATACGCGAAATTCTGAATTTTTAGGTGAGACTTTTACACTTGTTGCGAGTTAAATAGTGACAAAATTGAAAGATGAACCATCTTCTGTATCTACATCTACTCTCCGTAAGCCACCTTATGGTGCGTAGTGGAGGGCACTTTGTGTATCACTCTCACTTCTCCCTTTTCCTGTTCCAGTTGCGTATGATTCGGAAAAAAGATTCCTCGTAAGCCTACGTGTGGTCGAATCCCTCTACTTTTATCCTCATGGTCTTTTCGGGAGATGTTTGTAGGTTCACTGTTCTAGGAACGTACGTTCTCGGAATTTTAACAGTAGACCAGACCGTGACGCAGAACGCCTCTCGTGCAGCGTCTGCCACTGGAAGAGCAGAGCGTTGGGTGTGGCTGTATGCAGACATAACCTGTCTGTGAAAGACTTGACTGTTATTGCGAATAAAGCAGATGTGAGGCTACGTAAGTAACTACGTAGATCTCAGTGTGCGGGCACGCTGTGGACACTTCTCTGTAACATACGGCATTCCTGGAATAGCTGAATCTATTGTCTGTCAGACAGGGCCCAGGAAACTATCTTACTGCCAGCTAGAGACCCGAGAGGGTTGATCATATTCACATTCATGTTCATAAAAAAACACAACCCTTCGAACGACAAAAGATAGGACGTTCATATCCACAGGATATGTACGTCAGTAGGTCAGAAATGATTAGCATTTCAGTCACCTCGGTTCAGCATGTGTCCTGTTGTCAGTAGTCACAGGGCCCACCATGGACCCTGATAACGAGTTCCACGCGTCATGGCATCGTCGAGTATACGGTGCGAATGGCGTCCTGTGGTATAGCCAGCCATGCTGCATTCACCTGGTTTCACAGTTCATTTGTGGTGGTTGGCATTGTGTCACAGCGCTGCACCGGTCGTGTCACCATACCCCACATTTTTTCGATTGGCGTCAAGTCTGGTGATCTGGCTAGGACAAAAGGCTGACACCCTGCGATACAAAGAAGGCACGTGTTCGTGGAGCAACATGTGGTCGTGCATTGTCTTGCTGAAACATGGCGTCTGGGCTGTTGTGCAGGAAGGGTATGGCTACAGGTCGCAGGATGTCACTGACGTAGGTCACACTGGTCACAGTGCCCTGGACACGCACCAGCTGTGATTTGTGGCTGTATGCAACAGCATCAAACACCATATGGCCTTGAGTTGGCGCTGTATGGCTTTTGCGAATCCAGTCACTGTGATGCCGCTCCCCCTCTCTGCTCAAATGGCTCTGAGCACTATGGGACTTAACGGCTGAGGTCATCAGTCCCCTAGAACTTAGAACTACTTAAACCTAAGGACATCACACACATCCATGCCCGAGGCAGGATTCGAACCTGCGACCGCAGCGGTCGCGCGGTTCCAGACTGAAGCGCCTAGAACCGCTCGGCGACCCTCTCTGCGGAGAACCAAAATGCGGCCGTCAATTTCAAAACAAACAGAATCTGAATTCGTCCTAAAACACTGTCTGATGATATTCCTATCCTCAGCGATGTCGTTCCATACACCACTGCCGTCTAGCATGTTTCTGCACATTTGCAAAGATAGGGGGAGAAGTGGAAGATGCACACGGAGCTCATGCCGTAATAAACGGCGATGGACAGTCGGCCCTGATAGTGTACGATGTGTTACACAGTCCCACAGTTCCACAGTTAGGACAGAGCAAAGTAGGACGCAGACCTGTCCTGTAATGTGATTCGGATGAGGTGTCGATCTTCTCCGGGGGTGGGAGGAGCGGTAGGGGTCTGAGTGATGCGACCAGACCCATCTCGTTTTGTTCTACAGCCTCCCGTGAACCATTCTGCACACACCCATTGCAGTGCCAGAACACTTCGTCCCACATGTCAGCAATTTTCCGGATGGATGCATTACATTCTCTCGCGCCACTGATTCGCTCTCTTTCAAACTCACATATTTGACGGTAGGGTCCGTGGAAACGCCTGCGAGGTAACCTTCACGTCTGCTCAAGTCGAACTGATCCATTACCTTCGGATTATAGCGTCAACGAGAGCTGGAGGCACATTTTACCGGTCGGTGGTGCTGCACCGCGATATCGATGTTGATCGTGAACCCGCTGGCCAACATAGTTCAAATAATAATCATTTCTGTAGAACATTGTAATGTGAATGTCCTGTGAGTATGAACGCCCTAGCTCTATTCGTTCAAGGTCTTTTTTTTATTTTTATTTTTTTTTTTTACATAGAATGTAGATTGAAGTGATGATGACATAGTGAAATTATAGCAACATATCAAAGCTCCAGTGTGTTTAAAACACCAGACGGCGCGCAGATTGCAGCAGAAACAACTGCAGCGAGGACTCCGCGCAGTGAGTGCAGCGTCCCTTGGGTGAGACGCATGTGGAGGACGGTATGCGCCGACAAAGCGCCGACGCGACACCGGACACTGGGTGGGGCGTGGTCGCACGGGGCGACCCCCCAAACAGGCGGCTATTGTGCCGCTCTAACAGATGCCGCGATACCATTGTGTCTGCCGTAATTTGGGGACCTGTGACGCTAGCAGTAACGCACTTGTTGCACTGACAAAGTACAGTCGCTTTTCACTCTGAAGATAGTGGCCACGACCGGCCGCAACTCTGGTAGTCTACGTTCCTCCACGCCGTGTCACTGCCACGTAATGAATAATCGTCTCACTCACTTTACCCGCCGTTCTTTGAATGACAATTCGATACGATTACATCATCGCTGCTGGATTTTTGTTTAACTACAAACGATAAAAATTTAAGAGTAATAATTTACAAGACATCTAATCACTGCATGAGTTTATGCTATACAGCGTGGTCCATTGATAGTGACCGGGCCAAATATCTCACTAAATAAGCATCAAACGAAAAAACTACAAAGAACGCAACTCGTCTAGCTTGAAGGGGGAAATCAGATGGCGCTATGGTTGGCCCGCTACATGGCGCTGTCATAGGTCTAACGGATATCAACTGCGTTTTTTTTTAAATAGGAACCCCCATTTTTATTACATATTCGTGTAGTACGTAAAGAAATATGAATGTTTTAGTTGGACCACTTTTTTCGCTTTGTGATAGATGGCGCTGTAATAGTCACAAACGTATAAGTACGTGGTATCACGTAACATTCCGCCAGTGCGAACGGTATTTGCTTCGTGATACATTACCCGTGTTAAAATGGAGCGTTTACCAATTGCGGAAAAGGTCGATATCGTGCTGATGTGTGGCTATTGTTATCAAAATGCCCAACGGGGGTGTGCTATGTATACTGCTCGGTATCCTGGACGACATCATCCAAGTGTCCGGACCGTTCGCCAGATAGTTACGTCATTTAAGGAAATAGGAAGTGTTCAGCCACATGTGAAACGTCAACCACGACCTGCAACAAATTATGATGCCAAGTAGGTGTTTTAGCTGTTGCCGTGGCTAATCCGCACATCAGTAGCAGACAAACTGTGCGAGAATCGGGAATCTCAAAAACATCGGTGTTGAGAATACTACATCAACATCGGCTGCACCCGTATCATATTTCTATGCCCCAGGAATTGCATAGCGACGACTTTGAACGTCGTGTACAGTTCTGCCACTGGGCACAAGAGAAATTACGGGACGATCACAGATTTTTTGTACGCGTTCTATTTAGCGACGAAGCGTCATTCACCAACAGCAATAATGTAAAACGGCATAATATGCACTATTGGGCAACGGAAAATCCACGATGGCTGGGACAACTGGAACATCAGTGACCTTCGCGGGTTAATGTATTGTGCGGCATTATGGGAGGAAGGATAATTGGCCCCCATTTTATCGATGGCAATCTACATGGTGCAATGTATGCAGATTTCCTACGTAATGTTCTACTGATGTTACTACAAGACGTTTCACTGCATGACAGAATGGCGATATACTTTCAACATGATGGATGTCCGGCACATAGCTCGCGTGCGGTTGAAGCGGTATTGAATAGCATATTTCATGACAGGTGGATTGGTCGTCGAAGCATGACCCGCAAGTTCACCGGATCTGACGTCCCCGGATTTCTTTCTGTGGGGAAAGTTGATGGATATTTGCTATCGTGATCCAGCGACAACGCCTGACAACATGCGTTAGCGCATTGTCAATGCATGTGCAAACATTACGGAAGGCGAACTACTCGCTGTTGAGAGGAATGTCGTTACACGTATTGCCAAATGCATTGAGGTTGACGGACATCATTTTGAGCATTTATTGCATTAATGTGGTATTTACAGGTAATCACGCTGTAACAGCATGCGTTCTCAGAAATGATAAGTTCACAAAGGTACATGTATCACATTGGAACAACCGAAATAAAATGTTCAAACGTACCTACGTTCTGTATTTTAATTTAAAAAACCTACCTGTTACCAACTGTTCGTCTAAAATTGTGGGCCATATGTTTGTGACTATTACAGCACCATCTAACAGAAAGCGAAAAAAGCGTTCCAACCACATCATTCATATTTCTTTACGTACTACACGAATATGTAATACAAAATGGGGGTTGCTATTTAAAAAAACGCAGTTGATACCCGTTAGACCTATGGCAGCGCCATCTAGCGGGCCAACCATAGCGCCACCTGGTTTCTCCCTTCAAGCTTGACAAGTTTCGTTCTTTGTCGTTTTTTCGTTTGAGGCTTATTTCGAGAGATATTTCGCCTGGTCACGATCAATGCACCATCCTGTATATTCAATACGGCTTAAAGTCAAAGATAAATCCGCATTAACAAACGCAATAATAGTTGTCATTTCGTAGGAATGCAGCGTCTCACGCCGGTAACATTCAATGAAATTTCTCTGGCTTCCAGGCGCTTCAAGTGTTTAAAATGCTACTCGGCTATTGTCAAGTGCTAAAGGTTGTCCACATTTCCTCCCCGCTGGTGTACGTAAAGTAAGGATTTAGAGTCTCGCGGCGGTAACATTAATTAAACAGAGAAAGAGTACTTGGTTAAAAGCTCGTTTTATTTTATCGCTTGACGTGGATGGAAACTCGGTAACATTCAGCTATCGTTGAAATCCAAGAGACAAGGAATATTTTTTTCTAATTATTACGAAAATAACTGAAAGTGATAGGGTATCGAAAATTAAACCTTAATGGATCTAGTTACACCTCAATGATGTTCGTAGTCCATGACACTGCAGACTAACTTGCACACGCTTCTTCAGCCTCATAAGAGTAGTTAATTCCCGTTACTAATGAAAGGCCGAGTTTAAGTTAACCAAATATTCATCTGTAATGTGTCTCAGCCCAACACTGTCTGTCTCTTCAGCTGGAATTGTCTAACGCGAGAATCGCTTTTTGCATTTATGGAAGTGCATGCTTACCTACTCAAATGTGTCTACTCTGAAAGGAGTCTTGTATTTGGATCGTACGCACCTGTAAGAAACAGAAAGATAGCATTAGGTAACGATTTAGACAGAGAAGACTCTGAAATACACGTTTTTTAACATCTTAATTCTAACTGTGATAAACGTAGAACACTTCTCTCTCACAAATACGCAATTTGTTCTGTCTCACTTAATTACATTCACTCTTCGGTCACCACGGCGTATATAATGCAGCTTTCGATGAAGGAAACTTACAACAAAATTGGATAGTCGTCGTCTATGTCCGTTGTTGACTTCCAATGTCAATAAGGAGCTTACTTAATTGAAGTTCATATACATATATATTAGCACAACAAGCTGTAGACGCAGTTGAGCACCCCAAAAACCAAACATCATCATCATCCAAAAGACGAACTTCAAATACGTTCTAAAAGAATTTCATTATTTTACTCTTAGAAGAGTAGAGGTACTGGAACATTGTGATTATATTTTTATTCACAATGAAATAAATAATGACAACACCTATAATGTTATATATTATCATAAGGTATTAAACGTCAGTTTTGTATACTGATATAATCTTAGCCTGAAAGGCTTATTTCGGAGCCAAAGGAGGATAGTATGTTTCTACGCAGTTTACTCTAGCGACTTGATGCAAACTATGGTCTCCTCGACAGATAAATACGGATTTCATTTAAGATCTGATTAATCTGACTCATATTTTCCGTGATCCACACTCAGTGACTGAGTTGAATTCTGTTTCAGAGTTATGACTACATAAAGTTATCTTTACCAATGCGAGAAGAAATTGTTTTTACATAGAATGTTGTATATGGAACAATACACTCGTTAGAAGCATACCGATTTCCAGACAACCCATTGTTCTGCTCGTTTTTAGAGAGAGAGAGAGAAAGAGTGAGAGAGCAAAGCCCAATTACTTTTTTCTTCTTTTCACTACATACCATCTCCTATCGAATTGCATGTGGAGGAGCTGGTTCGTTTCGGTCACCTCTGAATGCGCTTCGATCAGTGCAAATAGCCTCCTAGTTGGTAATGGTTGGTACGCAATTAGCAGTTGCAAGGGAAACCACCCAAAATCCTTGGTCTGAACCGGAGGATTGGAAAAATTCTTAATTTATTTCTCGTACAAACTGCCCCAGCCAAAGAAATACAATGAACGTCTGTGTACTCTAGCAAGAATGATTAGAACTTAACGTCCCATCAACGAAAATGTGATAACACCAGCGTATTTCGTTTGCGATACCTTGATAAAAAGTGAAAGACTGGAAGCATTTTTATTTTCTTCTGGGAGAAATCGACCCATCCAAAACTACTACTACTACTACTACTACTACTACTACGTGATCAGGCACAGTGGACCGCACGCATCTACAAGTTTCCTCCTCCACTGTAGTCTGTCCATTGCTGCTATCCGTCATCCGTTCAGATCTACTGACACTTGGTTTAAATCTTCATGGAGTCCATCCCTGGAGGTCTATTTCCAGTAGGTGTGAAATCCAGGAGCTTCCCAGGCCATCTGTGATCCTCCATCCGGGCCACATGGCCGGCCCACTGCATTCGTTTGGCTTTGAGAATCCCTGCTATGTTGGACTGCTGTTATAGTTCCTCAAGCTCTTGGTTGTATCTGATCCTCAATTTCCCTGTATCTGCATCCAGAACCGGACCAAAGATCTTCCGAAGCACTTTTCTCTCAAAAACAAGGAGCTTATGGAAGTCCTGTTTCCGGATACTCCATGTCTCACAGCCATATACAACAACAGACTGGATCAGGGTTTTGTACAGTCGAATCTTGAACTGTCTGGAGAGATATTTGGACCGAAGGAGTTGTGCTAGGCTGTGGTAAGATCGGTTTCCTGCTTGTATTCTGGCATTGATCTCTGCTTCACATGACGAGTTCTCAGTGAAAAGTGCCCCTAAGTATTTGAATTCTTGCACTCTCTTGTAGATGATCAGCAGTCTGACAATGACCACGCGTCATAACGGGGTACTCTGTCTTGGCTTCGTTTATGTTTAGCCCAAATTTGCTGGCAGCCTCCTTTAATTCTTTGGTCATTTGCTCCAACTCCGCTTACTACCGAGAGAGTAAACAGATGTCGTCTGCATAGGCTAAGTATGCCAGTCTCTTTCCTTCGATTTCAATCCCTTCGTTCTCTTGGAAGGTCTCGCGTACGATCTTCTCGAGGGCAAAGTTGAACAGGGTAGGGGACAACCCATCTCCTTGCCTGAGTCCTGTCACAATTTCAAACTTCTCAGTTACGCGATTTCCCATCTTCACCTTTGCACGTGTTTCGGTCATACAGATCTTTTTCAGATTGATGAGTTTCTCTGCTATGCCAAACACCCTTAAACCCCATCCAAAACAAAGAAAAAAATTACCAAAAAAGCAGTGTGTATGTGCGTGGAGAGGGAGTGTTACGAGCAGCGTCTTTGGTTTGGAGACTCCAGCCGCTGGAGTCGATGGAAGGCGGGTGCCAGGCTCCGAGGCGTCTGCGGCTCATCTGGCCAATGAGGGTCCCCGGACGGCGTTCTCACGTTTCGGACGCGACCCCCTTTAACATGCAAATGCCGCGACCCGCCGTGACCTGCCTCAAAGAGCGCCACCGTCTCCCAGGCCGGGCGTCCGCTGTTCTCACAGCGCCCCGTCGTCACGTAGCGCGCACAATCACGACAAGCATGTGCAATTGTCACACGTCTGATATCTCCGACATGATACTTGACCAGAGATCACTGATAATCCTTTCAGTGCACTATAGGCTTTTCCGATTTTAAGGCAATCCTTCGCGATCAAACGTTGAATACAAAGAGTCTAATAACATCAACCAAATACGAATAATATGCGATCAACAAATCACTATTTTAGGAACTGGCTGAACACATAATTTCGGTTGAAGAAATTGTCGTGAACGTGTGCTCATTATTCAGCGATTGCGTAATT
This sequence comes from Schistocerca serialis cubense, assembly GCF_023864345.2. Classification (NCBI taxonomy): domain Eukaryota; kingdom Metazoa; phylum Arthropoda; class Insecta; order Orthoptera; family Acrididae; genus Schistocerca; species Schistocerca serialis. Next base: position 788,842,081 of record NC_064639.1, on the reverse strand, counting down.
TCAGTCTGTTATTTGAATTAGGGGTTGACGAGTCTCCACGAAGGATATTCAAATGGACGGCTGGAAAAAGCGGCCTAATAACTTATACTATTTCTTATCAAAAGTGTCCTGACACCTGCTAGCAGACACCAGTAACCTTCGATTCTTTAAAGAATCGAGCCCCCATTTATAAAACAGATTCGAAGTCTGATTATTTCACAAATTAGTCGATGAGCTAAATATTTTACGTTAAAAATGAATGTGAGAAAAAAAATTAGAATAGGTTTGAAATTACGCTTAAAGGTTGTTGGAAGTCACTAAGAGCTCTCATTATGAAACAGTGCATACATATAGCCTGGGTAATTTGCGCTCCATTTCAAGCAAAATCAAGTTTTTCACGCATCTCCATGTCTATGGCTCATGTCGCCTGTACTATATGTCGTACAATGATGTAATTTTGTAGGTACGTTCATTAAAACAAAGGCATTTTTCGTTGTGACGGGATCTTCTAATGAAATTTCAATTATCAGTTTTCTCCTCCGATTGCGGAAACATTCTGTTGGCACCCACCTACATAGGGAGAATGAGATCATCACGATAAAATAAGAGAAACCAGGGCTCGAACACAAAAATTTAAGTCCTCGTTTTTCCCGCGTGCCGTTCGAGAGTGGAACGGTAGAGAGACAGCTTGAAGGTGGTTCGTTGAACCCTCTGCCAGGCACTTTATTGTGAATAGCAGAGTAATCACGTAGATGTCGATGTAGATGTAGTGATGTATGACTGCAACGTGTGTTGCGAGTAGGGTTATTTTTTATTATTACACTATAATTAAGTAATTATATAACAGAGTTGGCAGTAAAGAAGTAACAAAGTACGTCTGATGCTAAAATTTTAATGCTTGCCATTTTAAGCAGATGCTTGTTTTTCATACATCTAAATGTCTGTGCCGTCATATCTCTTTAACTAAGTGTCCAACCTACACTGACATAATGTTGCAGGTACAGTTAGCGCTATATGCGAATGCTGTCTACCAGCTGTGGTATCAAACAAGTAATAAATTAAAACTTCATGCCTGATGCTGAAGTTTTGCTGGATGAAAAGTGAAAACGTAGGAACCGATAAACTTTTCCCCTTTCGTTATTTTCTGGCGGGTGTCAGCGAGAAAATGTTCCGTAAATGATTTAAACACACTGATAAACCAAAACATTATGACCACTAACCACTGCAAGGTTGGATGCCTCCTGGTCGTCTTCAGGCGCGTGACGCAGTAAGACAAGTTCAAATACTAAGCTAAGGACATCACACACATCCATGCCCGAGGCAGGATTCGAACCTGCGACCGTGGCGGTCGCGCGGTTCCACACTGAAGCGCCTATAGCCGCTCGGCCACAGCGGCCGGCTGGCTCGTCTGTGTATGTGTAAAGTTTGCTGGAGGTCGCTGTCACCCCCAAATACTGGATAAGTAAAGTCCGTATATTTGCGCGTCGTATTTACATTGCTTCAAAACAAGCACACAGTTTCTAACTGTAATACCTGTCTTACTGCGTTAAACTGTACGCCTGCTTAGCTGGGTGGTAACGTGTTTGCGTACCATGCAGCGGGTCCGGGTTCGAATCCCAGCCGGCTTGGACATATTCTCCGCTCGTAGACTGGGAGTTGTGTTGTCCTCATCGTCAAGGACACGCAAGTCCCCCAATGTGGCGTCACCTGGAATAGCATTTGCAACCCGGCGGTCGAGCTTCCGCGAATGGGCCTCCCGCCCATCAATGCCGCACGATCAACATTTTGTGTTAAACTTTTAACAAAAGATTAGTCCTCTTCTATACGTAAATTATGACAGCATTTAAATATTTTAATTCTGACAATAATCACGTGAAATACTGAAAGTCAAGTTCTTGTTGCCCCTTGGAGGCGTTAGACACTCAACCTGCAGATGGTACTGGTCCTTGGATAGTCGCCTAGTGATATACATTAAAATGGGGTGTGCCCACCTTTCGCCTTTGTGACGGCTTCAACACTGCTGGTTACATTTGCAGTGAAGTGTATGAATGTGGAGGAATGGCGGCCCATTCTTACTCAAGAGCAGAAACCTGAGAAGGTCGGGTCTGGAGCGAAGTCGACGTTCCAACTCATCCCTAAGGTGGTGTTCTGGGTTCAGGTCGGCACTCTGGACAGGCCAATCCGTATTAGGAAAATTACTGCCCACAAAGGTTTGTTTCACAGATGCTGCTTTATGACAGGGTGCACTGTCATGCTGAAACAAACCATCGTCGCATCCGAATTGTTCCTCTACTGTACACATTACACAATTCCGTAAAATGTGTTCTTATCCTCCTGCATTTAGATTTATTAAACGCAGCATGGGGGTCACACCCTAACCATGAAAAACATCCCCATACTTCAACACCACCTCTTTCGTATTTCACTGTTGACGCTAAAAATAATGGAAGGTAACATTCTCCAGGAATTCGCCAAACCTAAACCCTTCCATCGGATGGCTACTGGCTACAGGGTCTAGCGTGATTCATCACTCCAAATCATTCGTTTCCAGTCATCCATTATCCAGTGACGTCCCGAAGCAAAGGCTGTGAGCTTATGAGGAGTTCCTCGACCACTGTACTCCATTCGTTTCAACTTCCTGCGCACAGATATGCTCCAAGCTGGACTGCTGGTGGCATCTGAGCTCTCCCGACCGACCCATTATGCTATTACTGCTTATTTAGTGACAGCACAATACTCCAAGCCTCCTATAATACAGCTCTTGACATGTAGCGCTCAGTTCCGCATTACACTGTGGCGTCCGGATACTTTTGATCGGAGAATGTAGGACATCAGAGACGGAATATAATCTCGGATAGAACAAGGATTAGACGCACCATTTCCCGTGGTCTTTCGAAAGGACCTAACCGAGCATTTAGTGAAGTGATACAGTATATCCATGTAAACCCTAAATACGAATGGCCAGTCGAGGACTTGAAGTCTGCTCTTCCTGAACGCGAGTACAGTGTGCCGCCGCTCGAACTGGCTTAGTGGCATTTTTTCGGCACGTCATAACTAATCCCTTAATTACAGTTTAGGGATGCAGTTCTGTTCACCGTTGCCGATGAGAACAATAGCGGTGGTCTCATTAAAATTTATCTGTCATTGTTAAGGCAAACATTCAGTATTGCTTGTATTTAAATTTGTGGCTCGATGTCTTCCTTTCGGTGCTCGATACGCAGACTGGGGAGAACAATAAATGTTTACAGAAGTGGTGGTCGAGCAAGACGAGTATTCTTTTGACACACCGGATTCTTCACCGAAGATGCCACCGCTCTTGTAACTCTCTGGTTCCTTACACTAATTCTCAAGCAGGCGAATGACATAACAGATTTATTTCTTTTCTGCGGCAAGTCAACCGTTGTACTTCCTTTCCTTCCGTTGCTTTGTGGAGACAATGTAAGGTGACTTTACCTGAAACGTCATTTGCTATGCATTTCTCGAAACTTCTGCAATTTCGAGCTAGTGTTCGGCAGTGTTACTGATTAATCTGCTATGGGTATGATGGTTACACAACGGATTTAAAAACACATACGCTGAACGAGGTATACGGATTTAGGGGCCACTACTTGCCTCTTAGCAAGATTACTTCAGTAACTCACTGACGCAGTGGTTTGAGGTAAGGCAATGCAATGAGTTCATAATATAATCAGGGTCCATAACGCAGTCTTCACCGGACAACTGATCACTATAGCCGTTAACAGCTACCACTTCACTAAGATTAGGTGTCGCTTTTTGTTGCGCGACGTAATTTTGCAGTCGATGTTTCTCGGCCTCTGCCGGCGTACTGCAATGTCGTTTCTAGTGCTGCTAATCTTATGTTCTTGGTTGAGAGTGCAGTCTTGCATATTTCTTTCTTTCCTCCTTCAGGTATCGCCAAGTGAGCAACGCCAAAGCGTGTAAGAAAGACGGCTGTGGTGTCGTCGTTCTTCTGTCTCTTCTCGTGCACCCTGTCGTAACTGCACTGTTTCAACGTTCTGCGCGATATGTAGCCTTGAGGCTTTTTGCATACAAAGATCACACGGAAGACTTCGGAGCTGACATTCACAAAGGCCTGTGAGAAACTGCCCAGGCAACTGAACAGTAGGTCGGGCTAACGTTGCGGCAATAGAGCGGTATGCATATGCGACAGAATGGTATTCATATATACACTCCTCATGGAATGACGAAATAGGTCATCGTCAGACTGAGTGAAAGCTGTGTATAAGACGTACTCCACCAGGCCAAAAAGTTTCCTAACTGGATTAATAAAAAAACTGAGACACCTTACGACGGTGGTTTCCATGCTTCAGGTGTTCCACATAGCCTCCACCCACTGGAGTACAACGCACAAACGTTCATACAACCACGCGAAACTGTCAGAAACGTTCTTCTTTTGGATGTTGTTCAACTTGCGCCTCACATGGGCTCGAATGTCAGTTACTTCGTCAAAACGTTGACCCTTCACGTGAATTTCTGCACTCTGTCGTTTTGTGGTTGGTTCATATTGACAACAGTAGGTCTCATCACCCGCGGTGATTTTTTTTTTAAAGAAAAGAATTGTGCGTGTTTTTTACCTCAATCAAGTCGCGCCAACTGTCCGCGCGTCGTTGATTTCCTTCCGGAATGAAGATGTGCAGGTAAACTTTGCACATACTTTTCTCTTTTTCAAAACTTTCTGGAGCATGTCTTGAATATTTCGTTTAGATATGTTCTTCCCTTGTGATTTGTGACTCACCCACGTTGACACACTACAGCCCCACGTCCACTACTTAAAACTGCTCGCTGAGAAGTGACTGGTCGAATACACGCCTGTTGTTTACAGTTGTTGGTTCAAGCTGCCACCATCACTACTGCGCCGACATCGCTTAACCGCCAGGAACTCGTCCAAGCGAGTAAAAATTTTTAGAGTGCGAAAACATGTAACAAGATTCATTTGTGGGGTAAATTCAAGAGTATCACGTAGAAATCTATTCAGGGAACTGGGTGTTCTGACCACTTCTTCTCGGTACACTTATTCCTTGGTGAAATTTGTTGCAAATAACATGTTTCTGTTTCCATCCAATAGCTCAATACATGGTATCAATACTAGGAACAAGAACAATCTACATAAAGAACTAAAATCGATTACCTTGGTCCAAAAATGGGTCCAATGTTCAAGAAAACAGATTTTCAATAAATTGCCGGCAACCATTAAAACTTGGTTTAAGACAAAGCACAGTTTAAACAGAATTTTAAGGACTTTTTGGTAGGCAACTCCTACTACTCTATAGATGAATATCTTCATAGGGACTGTTAGACCAGGTTAGGTGAAAATGTCTGTTAGATTTCAGTTTTGACAGCGTTTGGTTACAACGGTCAAGATTAGGTATTTTGTTTATCATAAATTTATTAATTTATAGTATACTATAGTATAGTATAGATATAAGTGTCAGGAAGTCGTTTCTGAAAGTATTTGTATGGAGTGTAGCCAGGTACGGAAATGAAACATGGACGATAAATAGTTTGCACAAGAAGAGAATAGAAGCTTTCGAAATGTGGTGCTACAGAAGAATGCTGAAAATTAGATGGATAGATAACTAATGAGGAGGTATTGAATAGAATTGGGGAGAAGAGGAGTTTGTGGCACAACTTGACAAGAAGAAGGGATCGGTTGGTAGGACATGTTCTGAGGCATCAAGGGATCACCAATTTAGTACTGGAGGGCAGCGTGGAGGGTAAAAATCGTAGAGTGTGACCAAGAGATAAATACACTAAGCAGATTCAGAAGGATGTAGGTTGCAGTAGGTACTGAGAGATGAAGGAGCTTGCACAGGATAGACTAGCATGGAGAGCTGCATCAAACCAGTCTTTGGACTGAACACCACAACAACAACAACAACAACAAATTTATTAAAAGAGGATAACTACGTTTCATTCTGACAGTGAATTAATTCTGTAAGAACTAGCGCCCGCATCTCGTGGTCGTGCGGTAGCGTTCTCGCTTCCCACGCCCGGGTTCCCGGGTTCGATTCCCGGCGGGGTCAGGGATTTTCTCTGCCTCGTGATGGCTGGGTGTTGTGTGCTGTCCTTAGGTTAGTTAGGTTTAAGTAGTTCTAAGTTCTAGGGGACTTATGACCACAGCAGTTGAGTCCCATAGTGCTCAGAGCCATTTGAACCATTTTTTAAGAACTAGCAGTTCCAGTTTACTGTAACGTATCCACGTATCTTGACACTCTTCTGACAAATGATCAGAGATGAGAGTATTACATTTAAATGTTGAATGTTTTTTATATTATACTTTCTGACATGTTCCACACCCACCTGAATCATCTCATTTTTGGATCAATGGAATGAGAACTGAATGTAATGTAATCTAAGAATACAAGCAGTCTCGGTACTTTTTGGACGGACGATGCACACGCCTAGATGATTGTGGGAACCGTGATTAAGGCATTAATCATTACGAATATAATGGAATAAATAACAATGCAGCATAAAAATATGTCGACGAGGGACGAAAATTCCTGACAGGTAAAGTGTGCCAGGCTTAGAGTTGCAGGTCGGTCCGTGCCTACCCACGAGCTTCACCGCCAGACTCAAAGCTTCCGTCTACCATCACATCTGCCTCGTTTTCCAGACTTGGAAGAGGTTCTCTCGTTGGACAAGCGCTATTTGGAGAAAGAACATGGCACAGAATCGCTTAACCACAGCCTGTCATTTGTTTCAACACTGATTGCATGTGGTCTGGTTATGAAATGTTCTGGCAGATTAAAATTATGTTATCGAGATTTGACTTAATGAGACCATACTCCCATACTCTTGCGAAAATATAGGCGGATTCTCACTAGAAGTAGTAACACCAAGGATCCACTACAATTATTTAAACACTTATGTCACTGATTTCCAACAAACAGATGTATGTTCACATTAGTTTTATGTCATTTACGTGGCATCAACCACTTAAAAAATCATTTTTCCACCATGTTATGTTAAAAAGGTACTAGATTCTTTACATATAGCTAAATTCCTGTGATATTTATGTCCATGCTATAAAATCTCTGACAGAAACACATCTTGATGTTGCTTTGTCTGTTTCAGTCGCAGACTATGGGCTCCGGAGTCCACCTGTTCGTACTATTGAGGTGTGTGCGCGTGTGTGTGTGTGTGTGTGTGTGTGTGTGTGTGTGTGTGTGTGTGTGTGTGTGTGACCTGTTTCATTATTCACTTACTGTGTCTCCATAAGCTCATTGCTGCATGCAACATACGGCGTTTCGACTGCAGACGTTAGTGTCCCATAAAAGAAACGGAAATTACAGCACTACATGGAAAAAGTGTCGTTTGTACATCCACAAAGCGTTTTGTTCTAACTTCAGCTAGTTTTTTAAAAATATTTTTTTCTAATACCTATCCTTGTTGTAGACTATCGCCATTCCAAGAAAATTTTACCAGTGTGTCAGGTGGAAACCGCCGACATCGTGAGTATTATGTAAATGATCTAAAATAAACGCCAACAACTGTCTGAAAGTGGCTGTTACTTCGAAACCGGTAACGACTCTAGTTTTAACGACTACGTTAACTGACCGTGTCTGGATGCTATTTATCAATAAATGTGAACATGTGTGTGTGTTGTTTGGGAGAAGAGACCAAACTGCGAGGTCATCGGTCTCATCGGATTAGGGAAGGAAATCGGCTGGGCCCTTTCAAAGGAACCATCCCGGCATTTGCCTGGAGCGATTTAGGGAAATCATGGAAAACCTAAATAACGATGGCCGGACGCGGGATCGAACCGTCGTCCTCCCGAATGCGAGTCCAGTGTGCTAACCACGGCGCCACCTCGCTCGGTGTGTGAACATGTAAACGAAAATTGTGTTTGAAACCCGGAGTTGGGGTCAGCAGTTGAATCCTGGCATGATGCACACTTTTGGTCTTCCAGGTGATTTCATAACAGTCTGCACTTCGCTGTGGAGAGGACGATGAGTGAGGAAGATCTGAAGTTTGCTCCCGCAGATGATAACGAAAAATATGTGTAGAAGTTCTCGAATCACATTTATAGTACGGAAATTCTAAATCTAAACTGACACGGTGGAATCACCTTTACTCTATCATTTGTGAAAGTGCTGGTGCAGGAATGCCAATGAACCCAGAAATGACAAGTTTGCCGCGCCCCAGTAGTGGGCTTATAACGGGGCGTTTCGGTGTGCGCGCCGCGACCTGTCCTCAGACCGGCGCAGCAGGAAGCGGGCCCGGCGCGGCTTGCCGGCGGAACAGCAGGCGGGCAGTCGGTCAAGGCGGACGGGTTGCGGCCCGCCCACGCCTCTCCCACGCCCACGCCCGCACCTAGGCTGGACTACGGCGCGACCTTCACCGCCAGCCGGGATGCGCCACCAGCTGCCGCTGCACTGGCCTCGAGCGCTTCCGCGAGGGCACGCTGCAGTCCCAGGCGGAGTTTGGCCGCCTTGCAGGATTCCCTGCCTCAGGTTATTCTTCAACTCCGAAAGGAGTTCACTTGCTTCGTGTCACCATAAATAGCACCACAATGGTGATCTCCCACTAATAAGCTCATCGGACATAGTTTGTTACTTCCTTTAATGAATACACAGCTGACCAGCCCAATGGACCTCAACTTTATCTTTCATTTATGAGGCTGTCCAGGCAAGAACTATTGAGGAAGTCGAAAGTAAAAATTACACTGCTCTCGACATCTTGGATACTCGCTACGACAATGTTTCTGGATGTATTACGTTTTCTCATTTCTCACAATATCAGCGTCAGTCCAGCATTGTCAAACATGATCGTCTTCGTTGTCCAGGTATTAACGGTGTGGGGTGGCACAATGTTGCATTGGCGTACTGACCTCCAAATCTTTGATCACGCTACAGTCATCGGTCAACGTTATTGTAACACTGTCCACCTTCCCCAGGAGTGTCTTTTCAAGGGTGCATTCGCCCCGACTTCATTTTTATTGATGATAACGTGAGACCGCATCGAACAGGGCAGATGGATGATATCTTGGAACGAGAGGATACTCTTGAGACTTGACAGCCTTCCCGCTTCCCCCTCCCCCCCCCCCTCCCCCCTACACTTGACTTCAGTTCCATTGAGCACGTATCGGATGCTTTGGGCAGACGTATTGCAGTACGTCCACAAGCACCAAAGACGATCCAACAGTTGTCAACCGCACTGGTGGAGGAATGGAACGCCCTTAACACAACAATTTACGAACCTTGTAGCCAGCAGAGGACTAGATTGCAGAACATGCTTTTCCGTCCGTGGTGATCAGACGCCCTGTGAAGAACCACGTCCCGCTTTTTGTAATGATCAGGGGCCATCATGAATCGCGCTGATTTCAGTTCAGTTGTTTGCTTTGAATAAAAGTGTCATTGCTGTTCGCCTCATTGCGTATTTGTTTCAGTTACCTTCTGTACTACACTGCAGTAGTTCTTTCAACACTACTGGCCATTAAAATTGCTTCACCAATAAGAAATGCAGATGATAAACCGGTAATCATTGGACAAACATATTATACTAGAACTGACATGTGATTACATTTTCATTCAATTTGGGTGCATAGATCCTGAGAAATCAGTACCCAGCACAACCACCTCTGGCCGCAATAACGGCCTTGATACGCCTGGGCATTGAGTCAAACAGAGCTTGGATGGCGTGTACAGGTACAGCTGACCATGCATCTTCAACACGATACCACAGTTCATCAAGAGTAGTGACTAGCGTATTGTGACGAGCCAGTTGCTCGGCCAACATTGACCAGACGTATTCAATTGGTGAGAGATCTGGAGAATGTGCTGGCCAGGGCAGCAGTCGAACATTTTCTGTATCCAGAAAGGCCCGTACAGGACCTGCAACATGCGGTCGTGCATTATCCTGCTGAAATGTAGGGTTTCGCAGGAATCGAATGATGGGTAGAGCCACTGGTCGTAACACATCTGAAATGTAACGTCCACTGTTCATAGTGCCGTCAATGCGAACAAGAGGTGACCGAGACGTGTAACCAATGGCACCCCATACCATCACGCCGGGTGATACGCCAGTCTGGTGATGACGAATACACGCTTCCAATGTGCGTTCACCGCTATGTCGCCAAACACGGATGCGACCATCATCATGTCGTAAAAAGAACCTGGATTCACCCGAAAAAATGACGTTTTGCCATTCGTGCACCCAGGTTCGTCGTTGAGTACACCATCGCAGGCGCTCTTGTCTGTGATGCAGCGTCAAGGGTAACCGCAGCCATGGTCTCCGAGCTGATAGTCCATGCTGCTGCAAACGTCGTCGAACTGTTCGTGCAGATGGTTGCTGTCTTGCAAACGTCTCCATCTGTTGACTCAGGGATCTCACGATCCGTTACAGCCATGCGGATAAGATGCCTGCCATCTCGACTGCAGGTGATACGAGGCCGTTGGGATCCAGCACAGCGTTCAGTGTTACCCTCCTGAACCCACCGATTCCATATTCTGCTAACAGTCATTGGATCTCGACCAACGCGAGCAGGAATGTTGCGATGCGATAAACCGCAATCACGCTAGGCTACAATCCGACCTCTATCAAAGTCGTAAACTTGATGGTACGTATTTCTCCTCCTTACACGAGGCATCACAACAACGTTTCACCAGGCAACGCCGGTCAACTGCTGTTTGTGTATGAGAAATCGGTTGGAAACTTTCGTCATGTCAGCACGCTGCAGGTGTCGCCACGGGCGCCAATCTTGTGTGAGTGCCCTGAAAAGCTAATCATTTGCATATCACAGCATCTTCTTCCCGTTGGGTAAATTTCGCGTCTGTAGCACGTCATCTTCGTGGTGTAGCAATTTTAATGGCCAGTAGTGTATTTGCTTTGAATAAAAGTGTCATTGCGTATTTGTTTCAGTTACCTTCTGTACTATACTGTAGTAGTTCTTTATATTTATTGCACAAGTTTCATCGAACTGTATTACTTGGCAAGCCACACATCTTGCGGCTGTTATTTTCGTCCTTAAGTTTTGCGAACGGGCGTTTCTTAGGCACCAAATAATGGTCACTACCCACGGACACAGGATTTCCGAACGATCGACGCATCCCCGTTAAACGGCGTATTGGCAGAACGAAAATTAAACGCCAGTGATACGGATGTGCTTTTAAATTAAATGCTGTATTTCAAGACCATTCATCTCACATTGTCTCACTTACCCAACGAAATCACTGCAGCTCCCGAAGGAAAAGAACACTTTTTTGTCATTAGAAGGCTTCTTCAAATTCCATTCAAGGGAACTTTATCGCATGATTGTTACCACTGAAGCTAACTAGCATGAGGCGGCGACTGAAGAGTCCTCCTGTGAAATTAAACATCGTCCAAGCAACTCAGCAGTCTCGGCTGCCTAGACGCAAGGATCACTTGAAATGAAAACGAATTCTCTCCATCTATGCGGAAGATACCCTAAACGTGACAATGAAACAGCGGAAAACTGCCGGACAAGGTGACATCAAACGATGTGGCAACAGCGTCATTGGCCATTTTCCACCAATAGACGAATAAAACCTTCGTTCAGGCTTCTTACGCATCCAGCTGCATCCGCTTTCTGGTGTCGTCGATCCAGCTTCCACTACGCCGCCCTCTAGATCTTTCTCCTCACGTGGAGCCCAGAATTTCATCAGTGCATATCCTTTCAACTCTTATGGTTATTTGCTCCGTGCCGGTCCAATTTCATAGCTTTTACGTAAATACTCGTCTTTTGATTTATTTCTTTTCTCTTCCCTTCTCGTGACAAGTGTTGCTGTTTAATTCCCTTGCAAAGCAGTAAGACACGAACTTTAACACTAACACTAATCAGAAGGTAAGGATCACTCGACGAGAAATGGAGAGATTCACATTGTAAACTGCCAGGAAATACAGGGAAACAAACAACTGGATCCTGGAACATACTGGGGTAGAGGTCGTATTTATTTATTTATTATTATTTAGCCTGATCAGATTAGAGGCTTACGGCGCTCTCTTTCATAGCACCAGAAATAACATATATCAACACGTATACGTACAATAAGAATAACTGGCATTAATAATAATAATTTAATAACAGTAATAAAGGTAATTAAGAATAACAAATTATTGATTAGTTTAGCGCTTTTGGAGGAATATGTAGAATTATCAACAAAAAAGGGATAATGAAACGGGAGGAGATTGAAAATGGCAATGACAATAGCTGTTAAGAAATATCAGTCTTTCCGAAGTGGATTGTGTGTCGAGGGGAGGTAAAGTGGAGGGAGACGGGGTGTTGACAAGAGTGAGGTGCGGAGAAGTATATGGGAGAGATAGCTCCTGTGACAGAAGACGAACTGTGTTAGCTATTTTTGAACTTTCAAAGGAATTAATTTATGGGCTTAATGACAAAGAAATGAAAATGGGCAGGACATGTAGCCAGGCAAATGGATGGTAAATTGGCCAAGGAAGTTGTCTGCTAGATTCCAAGAGATAAGAAAAGACAGAGACTATCAGTAATGTAGAAACAAAGAAAAGAGACACATCGATGCTTATCACTAGATGCCTTAATCCGTAAGAGGATTTCAAAAGACAGACGCGAAATTCCTCGAATTGAGAGAAGTAGCGGAAGGGAGGTTAACGGATGTTTTTCTGGAAAAAACAGTCAGATATTTGTTAGTTGATCTCGAATTCAGAGTGAGTAACGAGACTAATTATCATTCCTGTTCAGCTTCAGTAACAGTCTCTGTTGACCTGGTGCTTAGTGTAATGACCCACGGTTTCTTATTCAGAAAAGCCACAGGTCCACTCCGACGCAAAATAGCTGAATAGTCAAACGCGGAATTCTGCCTTGTCATTCTTCATACAGTGCGGATTCGACGGGACTGAAACGGAGATTCAGCACATCGTCTGCATATCGAGACAACGTTGTAGACTCCACAGTCTGATAAATCACTCGTATACAAGACCAGCACCGACTGGGCTGGTTGACTCGTCGCGCACAACAATGACGCTGTACGCTTTTGGACGTCGCGAGGAAAGAATGGGTAAAAAAGGACATCAAAGGGCTCCCCGCCCGCCCTTCCGAAAACAAGTGGCAGGCCGGCCGCGACGCGGACCCTGATGAGCGCTGGAACAATCAGCGGATGTGCCGCGGAGATTGCCACTGTGCGCCGTGACGTCACTCTGCCAATCTGCGCCTCGGCTGTTCCTCCCTTCCGCCACACCCGGCCACGATCTGCCCGTCCCTCTTAATTGCCCAACAGCTCAGGCGCGCAGACTACTTGGTCCGTACATCTTGACTGTCACTACAAACAGGCTTCAAAGAGACGAGTCGTCGCTGCTCGAAAACAAAGTATGCTACAGATAAGTGTCACTCTTGTTCGTCTCCAACAGTAGCATTACCACGTATTGCTTAAGAAATCTGCAAACAAGAAGTTGCTGAATTTAGGTTGATTCCTCATTCGTAACCGAAGAACAAACGTGGCATTTCAATGAAGTGATTAAAATACAACGGAAGGAAGCGATCTCTCAGGTATTCCGAGCGCGTTTGATTACTGGAGTGCTTTCGGGTGTTCAGCAGATCGGCTGAGTCCATTTTTATGCGCAATAATACAAAGGAAATTGTAATAATATACTCGAATAATAGACACTACGATGGCAAATCATAAACTATATGCTCCTACTTTCCTAGCCAAATTACGGCTGTAAAAGCGAAGTCAACATATCCGTTCACAGCGGTGAACCTTTCTTGGACCAGCCCGGACTTATCTGGCAGTAGCTCCGTGCCACGGTGCTGCAGTTAGTTGATGAAGATGATGGTTGTGATTCACACGTGCACGGCAAAAGCAACTACATGTGGCTCGTTTTCTACAGAGCAACAGACGAACGCCCATCGACATCTAGGGGGAAATGCAATCAACGTTTAGTGAAAAGTGTCTCGCTTTGAGAAGTGTGAGGCGAAGAGGAAGAGGAGGAAGAAACATTTCAAGCCACAAGGCGCAACCATCAATGCCGACAGTTAATGCTCCACACTGTCACATCTTTGGGCTGCCGTCAGGAAGAAGCGCCGAGGGATTCTAGTTTTGAACACTGTGATTATCCTCCAGGACAATGCGAGACGACATGTGAAAATCAGAACGCCGACAAGTTCCTGTTTTACACTGGGATAGCACGGACCCGACTACCATACAGTCCGGACCTCGCACCCTGTAATTTCCACGTTTTCGGTCCATCGAAGAAGTTCCTGGCAGAACAGTTATTCACATGGAATGATGACGCCAAGACAGCAGTCAGATGGTGGTTCCACAGCCAGCGTGACGAATTCTAGCATAGGGGCATCCCAAAGTTAGTGCTGTGATGGGAGAAATGTCTGAACGGGTCTAACGACTATATGGAAAAACAGTGTAGGGTTCAAATGGCTCTGAGCACTATGGGACTTAACATCTGAGGTCATCAGTCCCCTAGAACTTAGAACTACTTAAACCTAACTAACCTAAGGACATCACACACATCCATGCCCGTGTCAGAATTCGAACCTGCGACAGTAACGGTCGCGCGGTTCCAGACTGAAGCGCCTAGAACCGCTCGGCCACAACGGCCGGCACAGTGTAGGGTACGAAGAATATTACGTATATTTGTAACTACGTGTATGTACCTCATTTCGGCTAGTAAAAAACAGAGCTAAAGACTTTCTGATTCCCCCTCGTATACAGGAAGTTGTAGGAGGAGATCAAAGGATGAATACATTCGGCATATTAAAATGGATGTAAGTTCCAGTAGTTATTCGGAGATTAACAGGCTTGCACAGCACAGATTAGCGTGGAGAGCTGCATTAAACCAGTCTTCAGCCTGAAGACACATCAACAATATAATGTGCATAGAAATGGAATCTACAGCATCGAAGCACACCTTTAAACGGTGTACACACTTAAAAACAGCAAGATGTGGGCGTGCTATATTTTATCGGTGCTTGCTCACTGCCGTAGTCCAGTGTCAAAACCCACAGTGTTGAGATCTTTACCATAAGCTGTCGAGGAAAACTGGGGTAGTTGACAAAACGCAGAAGCTGGATGCAAGGAAAAATATGCGCATTGAGCAACACAAGAGTGCAGTATTACACACGAAAACACTGAAAATGCTCGGCCTGATAAAAATTAAAGTACTCATGCACTTGGATGGACAGACCGAATGTGGTCTGAAGGTGGTTGGAGGCCCGCCTCCTATCCACGTTTTAACCAGCTAAAACATTTTCATTGTCAACTTCTACGCAACTCTGTGTGTTCTACGTATATGCAAGCCTTTCATGGTGGTGTAATTCATTTCACAAACCGGCAAAAATGACAGTGCCATGCTAGATTGCAATGAATGATAGCGACGTCATAAGACATAAATCATTAGGTCAATAGGACAAACATGAAGGAAATATTGAGCGGTCCATTTCGGAAGTCTGATTAAATGGTGCAGCGGGACCTAAATCGGAATGGACAGACCGAATGTGGTCTGAAGGCCTCAACCACTATTCCAACTCACACAGTGGGATTCAAATGGGCTCCGTCCTCTAACGGTAGTAAAGTCTTTATCGCATCCTTTAAAATGAACTAAAATACTAACGAGGCTTATCTAGCAAACATACCACAGTAATTCACAGTTGTTCCGATCATTAATGAGTTGATATCAACTGAATCACTGTCAAAATGTCGGCACCGTAAGAGAATTTCCGAGTGCACATACCAGCTACCACAAGAAATTGCCCGCATGGTACAGAGTGTCATAGCTGCTTATGCTTGTAAGTGGATTGCTCGATACAGTACACACTTCCTCGTCAAGAACGTAACGAGATCTCGGTGACGGCGCACATCACATGACGGTCTTTTTGCGCACTTGACAGCGCAGTCAAGCACACGACCCTCCAACGGCGTTTTTCCTCGTGCAACGCGACGCCCTCTGTCGACTAGAGTAAAGCGATGCGTTATATTCGTACTTGCTGGAGGCAGCTGCACCGCCGATGCGAGTCTCTGTTCCTATCTTCTGTGACTGAAAACTTTACATTACAAAGACGGGACAGAAAATTGTGCAGTAAATAATGGATTAATTGACTTAATCAGTCTGCTTCGCACGAATCAGAGTACAGTGTTTCTCCACAGCAGAATCGTAGTTTTGAGTAGATATAACTCTTGCGTTATAACAACTAAAGCAAGGCTTTACAATAATTACACTTAAGTCATCGGGATTTATGACAGTCTCCTGGACATAACACAAGGCGGAACATGGGCGTTTTCGCATCTGTTGGCACATGAGGCTACGTAATGCACCCAGCGATATTGTCAAACGTGATCGTTTTGGTGGTCCAGGCGTTATGGTGAGCGGAGGCATATGTTGCATGGGCATACTGACCTCCAAATCTTTGAACACGATATACTCACCGGCCAACGTTATTGTGACAATGAACTACTTATCCACCTGCGTTTTTTCTGGGGTATATTTGGCCCTTCCTTGATTTATATGGACGACAATGCGCGACAGCGTCGAACTGCGCAGGTTCAAATGGTTCAAATGGCTCTGAGCACTATGGGACTTAACATCTGAGGTCATCAGTCCCCTAGAACTTAGAACTACTTAAACCTAACTAACCTAAGGACATCACACACATCCATGCTCGAGGCAGGATTCGAACCTGCGACCGTAGCGGTCGCGCGGTTCCAGACTGAAGCGCCTTTAACCGCGTGGCCACACTGGCCGGCAACTGCGCAGGTAGATGACCTCTTGGAAATAAAGGATATCCGGCGAATGGACTGGTATTCCCGTTCCACCGACTTAAATACCATGGAGCACATGTGGGATGCGCTGAGAGACGTACTGCTGCACGTCAACGTCACCGGCGACCTTCCCAGTGGTCAACAGCGCTGGTGCAGGAATGGAAAGCCCTACCACATGAACTCCTCAGTGACCTCGTGTCCAGCATAGGAGCACGTTGCAGAGCATGCAATGCCGTCGGCGGTAATCACGCACCCTATTGCGAACCATGTCCCTCCTTTTGTAATGTCCAGGGGACCATCATAAATTGTAGTGACTTCAGTGTGATTACATTGACGCGCCAAAGAAACTGGTATAGGCATGTGTATTCAAATACAGAGGTTAGGCAGAATACGGCACTGCGGTCGGCAACGCCTACATAAAACAAGTGTCTGGCGCAGTTGTTACATCGGTAAGTGCCGCTACAATGGCAGGTTATCAATATTTAAGTGAGTTTGAACGTGGTGTTATAGTCGACGCGCGAGCCATGGAACACAGTACTTTCGATGTAGCGATAAAGTCGGGATTTTCCAGTACGATCATTTCAGGAGTGTATCGTGAATATCAGGAATGCCGTAAAACATCAATTCTCCGATATCGCTGCGGCTGGTAAAAGATCCTGCAAGAACGGTACCAACGACGACTGAAGACAATCGTTCAACGTGACACAAGTGCAACCCTTCCGCAAATTGCTGCAGGTTTCAATGCTGGGTCATCAGCAAGTTTCAGCGTGTGAACCATTCAACGAAACATAATCGATTCGGCTTTCGGAGGCGAAGGCCCATTCGTGTACTCCTGATAACTGTACGACACAAAGCTTTACGCCACACCTGGGCCTGTCAACACCTACATTGGACTATTGATGACTGGAATCATGTTACCTTGTCGGACGAGTCTCTTTTCAAATTGTATCGAGCGGATGGACCAGTACGGGTATGGAGACAACCTCATGAATCCGTGGACCCTGCATGTCAGCAGGAGACTGTTTTAAGCTGGTGGAGGCTCTGTAATGGTGTAGAGTGTGTGCAGTTCGAGTGATATGGGACCCTTGACACGTCTAGATGCGACTCTGACAGGTGACTCGTACGTAAGCATCCTATCCGATCACCTGCATTCATTCATGTACGCTGTGTCTTCCGACGGACTTGGGCGATACCAGCAGGACAATGCGGCACCCCACGTCCAGAATAGGTAAAGAGTGGCTCCAAGGATACTCTTCTGAGTTTAAACATTTCCGCTGGCCATTAAACTCCCCAGATATGAACATTATTTAGCGTATCTCGGATGCCTTGCAACGTGCTTTTGAGAAGAGATCTCCGCCCCCTCGTACTCTTACGGATTTATGGACAGCCCTGCAGGATACATGGTATGAGTTCTCTCCAGCACTTCTTCAGACATTAGTCGAGTCCACGTCACGTCGTGATGCGGCACTTCTGCGTGCTCACGGGGGCATTACACGATATTAGGCAGGTGTAACTATTTCTTTGGCTCTTCAGTGTATTATCGTCGAATAAAAATATCATATCCGTTCGTCTCAGTGCCTATGTATTTCTGTTACCTTCTGTACTATACTGTAGCAGTTCTTTCTATGTATGATCTAAGTTTCATCGAGCTATATTACTTGGCAGTGACACGTCATGCGAAAGTTCCTTCTTCCTTAAGTTTTGCCCGCCAGTGCAATTAGAAGGTTTTGATGAAATCGACTCACTCCACTTATCGAGAGGAGTGAATAGTGCAGCGGTACAGGGCAGTGGAAGGGCGAGGCGCAGACAGAGACGAATCAAGCTGTAACGACGCTCAATCGGCGGTCTGGGGCCCCGCCTGCGACACGGCCTGATGGAACCATCACGACGCGGAGGGCTGCCAGCTAACGAGCCGTCAATCCAGCGTGGCCGACCGCTGCGTGAGAAACGCTATCGGTGCGGTCCAACCGCTCCATTGCCACCGCCGACTAATTTATTGTCCTAAGCTCGCTTTCCAAGTGCAGTAATTGCCGACGCTACATATACATGCACAACTATTTACAGTGGCAATTACCACGCATTAACGTCAAGTTCCTGCTGTCGCTCCTTCCAGTATGCGTCTATTGAAGTAATTACCGCGTGTTCTACTATGCGCTTGCGCATTAATTTCCGACAGCGCAACTACGCATACGCATTTGTGCATACGTAATTTCCTAGAAAATGAGGTCGTGTGTAAGGCGCATTGTTTCTCGTCTTCGGTAGGAATCTTTGCGCTTTTTAGCAGACGACGGGCAGCTGGGGCCGCTACGTGCACGACATGTAGTGTATTGAGGTTATGCTGTAATGTCTGCTGACTCCAAAAAGAAGCGCGCTTCAATTTATAGAAGATTATGAACAAATGTCATATGGAATACCGCTTCTAAAGGTTATCTGAATAAAAATTTGAGATGTGATGCCGTATTAGATAAAAGTCTCGGATCATGTTACTGTAAAGAATAAGATACCGTAAATTTCGAAGTAGGAAAACAGAGAAGAATAACCCAGAAATTTGTGACAAGTGTATATGAACGCTGTAGACGAGTATTCAGCCGGCCGGTGTGGCCGAGCTGTTCTAGGAGCTTCAGTTTGGAACCGCGCGACCGCTACGGTCGCAAGTTCGAATCCTGCCTCGGGCATGGATGTGTGTGATGTCCTTAGGTTAGTTAGGTTTAAGTAGTTCTAAGTTCTAGGGGGCTGATGACCTCTGATGTTAAGTCCCATAGTGCTCAGAGCCGTTTTTAGACGAGTATTCATGCTACGGCGATTTAATAGCGCAACAACTGAGGAGAGTGGCATCACATTTTTGCTTCGTGAAGAGGAACGCGGCCAATGAGATGTGGCATCTGTTTTACGCTACAAGCAGAACTTAGGGGACACCATATTGTAAGCAGTTAAACTCCGTATTTGATTTTTTTTATTACTGAGTAAGTGGTATGAATATAAAGTGTTTCACAACATCCGCACACTGAGGATGTCTGGAAAACCTTCGGTTTAATTACAATTTTCTAAAACAAAACTACAAGAAACTACGTGTGAAAGACTTTCCGTATTTGATTCTTTTAGCGTTATTACTTGTGTGCTATCGAAGTCGATGGCTATTCGGAAGTAGGGTCCGATCGGTCGCAAAATGGAAACCACGGTGAAAATGAAGAATATTTTATTTGGAACAGTGAGCTACACCTTCCAGCTACTTCTCTGCATAATCGCCATTCCGACTCAGACATCTGTTGTAGCGTTATACTAAATTTCCAATATCCTCGTCATATCCTCGTCATACAAGGTTGCCGCCAGTGCTTTCCGCCACTTCTCTTCGCTGTTCTGCAGCTCGATGTTTGTGCCAAAATGTTGTCTTCATAGCCAGCGGTTCATATGAGCAGAGGTGAACATCAGAGGGAGCCAAATTCTGGCTGTATGGTGGGTGACCAAACAAATCCCATCGAAAACGCTGCAAGGGCGTTCCATTGCTCCTGTACTGTGCAGCCGACAATTCTCATGAAGAAGGAAATGCATGACAGTTACGATACGTGGGATTGCATCAAAACAGGCGAAACCTTTCAGCGGGCACCCGCATTTGGCGGGAGGCATTGTTGTTCTACTAGGCATCTTTACGTGCTGTCTGTGTGCTCAGGATTCAAAAGAATGCCACACGATCGACAGGCATAGTAGAGACACACTTTCCGAACGGCCCTGGTATACTAATTCATGGTACAGCATAATGATGATCTATCAAAGGCGAGTCGTTTTGGATAGAACTTCTCATAGTTCAATATCCAATAATCACATTTGTAGATACAGTCGTTACACAGTGATGTATTATCTGAGACGCTGCAGGCCATTCCGAAGCTCTAGAGTTTTTCACAGCGTCATGGTCGTTAAACTGAAAGGTAGCAGATTCGTATCTAACTATTCACAAATTATTATTATTATTATTTTTCTCGTGTGTGGTTTGGTATTGTCATGCTGAAGAAGAGGGTGAGAGGGTGTTGCATGTGCGGACGAACTCTTGCAATTCGCTCAAATCAAAATGGCTCCGAGCACTATGGGACTTAACTTCTGCGGTCATCAGTCCCCTAGATTTAGAGCTACTTAAACCTAACTAACCTAAGGACAGCATATACATCCATGCCCGAGGCAGGATTCGAACCTGCGACCGTAGCAGCAGCGCGGTTCCGGACTGAAGCGCCTAGAACCGCTCGGCCACAACGGCCGGCCCTTGCAATTCGTGGAGCTCAGGTGAGGTCTGGCCTCGTCATACTGATGGAGAGGGTGCTCCACGTGTGGGCGAGCCCTTCGAATTCGTGCTTTCAGTTTCTCACGCACCGACATTGTTATGTGACACACCGCTATGCAAAACTCCTTGCTCTCGAGCCTTCTGACAGCAAAAAAATGTTCAAATGTGTGTGAAATCTTATGGGACTTAACTGCTAAGGTCATCAGTCCCTAAGCTCACACACTACTTAACCTAAATTATCCTAAGGACAAACACACATATCCATGCCCGAGGAAGAACTCGAACCTCCGCCGGGACCAGCCACACAGTCCATGACTGCAGCGCCTGAGACAGCTCGGATAATCCCGCGCGGCCTTTTGATAGCAATGGTTCCAACTTGCGTCAGCAAAGCGGAAAACTCGACCGATTAATATACATGACATGTAAACCGTTTTTGAGAACAGAATAAAAATTCGGAGGCTTTACTTTTCAGCATGCCCTCGTAGAATGCGGTGCATCATTCAAAATGACAGTGAAGTAACTAGTTAGAAATAGTTACATAATTACTACGCAAACATTCCAGTAAGACTCACCCGTAATCATTTATCTCTCCCTTACACACACACACACACACACACACACACACACACACACACACACAAACACGCACATACAATAGCAATGATAAAAGAAAACAAAACCTGTCCAGAGGTAGTTTAACTATAGAATGAATCTTAAATTAGAAGAGGGTTACATAAATAATCAAAGACAGATAGAGGTATTATTATATAAAATAAGTATTATTATAAAAAATACGCTAATCAAGTATATAATACGATTTTTAATAAATAAAGCTATTTTGCAATGCACGTTATTAAATCTGTTTCTAAATGAGTGCCAAATATTGCCGTAACACGTAAGAGATTTTCCGGCAGGTGCTGTACAGTTTGCACCTGGCCATCGTTTTTAAGGTGTAGGAGGAGATTATTATGTCTCATCTGCGAATAGTAAAGCTATCAACAACCAAATAAACGTCGAGCGCCTCCCAGCCCCGTGCTGGCATTTCGCTGCGACCCCAGTTTCCTGGCTTCCGTTCCAAACGTTTGTACCTCAGCGAGAGCTGAACGCGGTACCTCTATATCAACAAACACAACACCGAGCACCAGATCAAGGAGGCTGCGCCAGGCAACTTTATGGACGGTTTAAACAACATACGGATTTTCAAGGCATAATTTTATTAGAGGTAGTAAAGTCTTCTCTTCTTCAGACGTACGAGGCAGCACACTCAACCACAATTATCATTTCCCAAAAATTAAGTCACAGAATTAATTTTTATTTGTTTGCAGGTAAGTGACTGAGGTCCTGGCACACACTGAAATCCCAACGTGATAGTACCGTAGCAAGGCACTAGAGGAGACGAACAACGATGCAGCTTATTGATAAAGCCGAGTATCGTTCGGTAATTCGTTTTACGCATTTGAAGAGAACAACGATGCAAAAACCACGATAGTGGAGGTGAACGGCGACGACGCGCCGTCGTGCCGCACAGTAGTAGGTGGCGCAGAAGCTTCCAGTGTAGTCAAACAAGTCTGGATGACGAAGAAGTAAGTGGGACACTTTCTGTCTCTATGAAGAAGCAGAAATGTGAAAAGAAGTGGATGTCTTGCTGCTCAAAGACATGCCTATCACAACCGAGGCGACAGTAGAATAAGCGAAAATACAGACTGAGACACATGGTTGACGGGATGTGGAGGTTTGGGTCTGGTCGTGAAACGTACTCGGATAGCCAAATGGTAAGGCGACCGCTCGCGATATGCGGGGAATGTGGGTTCGAGTCCCGGTCCGGCACAAATTTTCTCTGTCGCCCATCCATTATACGGCTGACGGTTGTCTATATTCGTAGTGCGAATACATGTCATGTATTTCATAACGTCTCTAGTCACCGCAGTACCTGTTCCTTCGGAAACGTGTGGCGTCGTAATTCGGAATAACACAGGCACTGTATTATCGTACACTCATTCGAGGTGATCGAGGTATCATAGTCAAACAAATTGCTACTCAACTGGACGCCTCTGTTGGCAGCGCTGACGCACTCGTCTGGGTTCGTCGCCGCCTAACAAGAGACCATAAAGAGCAACGAAGGTTGCCTGCGCGAAATTCCTTGCGCGTTACGAGTCTGATCGTGACATCTTTTGTCAAACATCGTCACAAGCCATGAAACATCGATTTATCACTTCCAACATGATACAAAAGGGCAATACACGGAGGGGAAACACACCACCTCTCCTCCGAACAGCCAGTACAGTCATGGCGATGGGCTTCAGTGGCTCTGAAGGGGTTATTCCGTTTGATGTCCTCCCTCACGGTCCAACGGCCAACTCTGAAATGTACTACACTGTCTACACTCAGGAAAAAGAAAAAAAAACAGCGTGTTCGTCGCTAAAAAAAACCGAACGAACTTCTCCTTCTCCATGAGAACTCCAGGCCGAACACAAGTCCGTGGACCCGAGAAGAGCTCACAAAACTTCATTGGCCGGTTCCTCCTCATCCACCCTACAGCCCGGATCTCGCGCCTTCCAACTTCCATCTCTCTGGCCCAATGGAGGATCCTCTCTGCAGGAAGTAGTACGCGGGTGATGAGGAGCTTACTGACGCAGCAACACGTTGGCTACGACGTCTAGCAGTAGCGTGTTACCATGCGGGCATACAGGTTGTGCCAGTAAGGTGGCGTCAGGCCATATCACAGAAAGGAGGTCATGTTGAAAAATAGGGTTTTGTAGTCAAAAGAGTGGGGAATAATATAGTGTATTGGAACACTGAATAAAACGAACCTGCTTTCAGAAAAAAATTTGCATTAATTATTCAACTCCCTTCGTACACAAATGAAACGCAGGCAAGACGTCAAGTTGATCTTTTAGGAAGCTCTACGGGTACGTGGGTACTGAAACACGGACGTCTGGATTTGTAATCTGAAATTCACTCGCGGAGTCGCCAATCAATCGTAGATGAGAAACTACACCAAGAAGAAATGCAGATGATAAACGAGTATTCATTGGACAAATCTATTATACTAGAACTCACATGTGATTACATTTTCACGCAATTTGGGTGCATAGATCCTGAGAAATCAGTACCAGAACAACCACCTCTGGCCGTAATAACGGCCTTAATACGACTGGGAATTGAGTCAAACAGAGCTTGGATGCCATGTACAGGTACAGCTGACCATGCAGCTTCAACACGATACCACAGTTCATCAAGAGTAGTGACTGGCGTATTGTGACGAGCCAGATGCTCGGCCACCATTGACCAGACGTTTTCAATTGGTGAGAGATCTGGAGAATGTGCTGGCCAGGGCAGCAGTCGAACATTTTCTATATCCAGAAAGGCCCGTACAGGACATGCAACATGCCGTCGTTCATTATCCTGCTGAAATGTAGGGTTTCGCAGGGATCGAATGAAGGGTAGAGCCACGGGTCGTAACACATCTGAAATGTAGCGTCCACTGTTGGAATTGCCGTCAGTGCGAACAAGAGGTGACCGAGACGTGTAACCAATGGCACCCCATACCATCACGCCGGGTGATACGCCAGTATCGCGATCACGAATACACGCTTCTAATGTGCGTTCACCGCGGTGTCGCCGAACACGGATGCGACCATCATGACGCTGTAAACAGAACTTGCATTCATCCTAAAAAAATGACGTTTTGCCACTCGTGTACCCAGGTTCGTCGTTAAGTACACCACCGCAGACGCTCCTGTCTGTGATGCAGCGTCAAGGGTAACCGCAGCCATGGTCTCCGAGCTGATAGCCCATGCTGCTGCAAACGTCGTCGAACTGTTCGTGCAGATGGTTGTTGTCTTGCAAACGTCGCCATCTGTTGACTGAGGGATCGAGACGTGGCTGCACGATCCGTTACAGCCATGCGGATAAGATGCCTGTCATCTCGACTGCTAGTGATACGAGGCCGTTGGGATCCAGCACGGCGTTCCGTATTACCCTCCTGAACCCACCGATTCTATATTCTGCTAACAGTCATTGGATCTCGACCAACGCGAGCAACAATGTCGCGATATGATAAACCGCAATCGCGATAGGCTACAATCCGACCTTTATCAAAGTCGGAAACGTGATGGTAGGTATTTCTCCTTCTTACATGATGCATCAGATCAACGTTTCACCAGGCAACGCCGGTCAACTGCTGTTTGTGTACGAGAAAACGGTTGGAAACTTTCCTCATGTCAGCACGTTGTAGGTGTCGCCACCGGCGCCAACCTTGTGTGAATGCTCTGTAAAGCTTATCATTTGCATATCACAGCATCTTCTTCCTGTCGGTTAAATTTCGCGTCTGTAAGACGTCCTCTTCGTGGTGTAGCAATTTTAATGACCAGTAGTGTACAAGCAAAACAAGCTAGTGCTCAACGGCACAAATGAGGCGGCTGTTGCACGTAACTAGGAGTTTCGGCGGTCTTTCCCAATGCTGGCGCCGTGGACGCGGTCGGGGACTGTCGAGTGTTCGGTGATGGGAGCGCCGGCCGTGGGCAGCACAATGCCGGCTTTGAGGAGGGCCCATGAATAGGAGACCGTCGTGCGGCTGTGCCGGTCGTTGTCGTGCTGTTTGGATCGTATGTTATTTTGACAGCCGCACTTACGGCCACCAGGCGCTCCATTCTGACGCCGTCATTACTCACTTCGTCCACACGTATTGACGAACGTGCTCCCTCAGATCCCGCGATTTCACGCCACCAGCGCAATAATGACGGATTCGCCACGAGGCTTTACACGGCACTTTGGTCGATGGTGTAGCATTCAGCTGATATGGAAACAGAGGGTAGCTAGACAATCGCTGTGACTCTGACATTCTATAACAAGTAAAAAATGAGTGTATCCCAACTTTTCACGTTCGGAGAAACGTTTCTGGTATATGACAGAATCATCAAATCACATGCTACTGTCACCTCACTTCCTCTCTTCTGTTCCAGTTGCCAATAAGTGCAGTTCAGACGGCCGTTGTGGCCGAGCAGTTCTAGGTGCTTCAGTCCGGAACCGCGCTGCTGCTACGGTGGCAGGATCGAATCCTGCATCGGGCATTGATGTGTGTGATGTCCTTAGATTAGTTACGTTTAAGTATTATTTATTTCAAGTTTCCGCTACCAGTCACTTTTTATTTTATGCTTATCTAACATAATGCAACGCGTTTCGAACATGTTTTGTTCATCTTCAGACGTTTATACATACATACATACATACATAGAGAAATGTTACTTAAAAATAAACAGTCTTAAATTAGATTCATCTAGAACACTTTTTCCATTGTTTTTTTACTGTAGCTGCCGGCCGGAGTGGCCGAGTGGTTCCAGGCGCTTCAGTCTGGAACCGCTACGGTCGCAGGTTCGAATCCTGCCTCCGGCATGGACGTATGTGTCGTCCTTAGGTTAGTTAGGTTTAAGTAGTTCTAAGTTCTAGGGGACTGATGACCTCAGATGTTAAGTCCCATAGTGCTCAGAGCCATTTTTTACTGTAGCTGCTGATGTGGCATTTGGGGGAAAGGAGGGGGGCAGTGTATGGCCAGAAATCGAAATCAGTGATGTCTTCTACTTGTTTTCTTCTTTGTGGTTGATTATGTATATCACAGCAATTTCATCATCTTGCTGCTTCACTCGGCTGAAAATAATTAGGTTTAAGTACTTCAAAGTCTAGGGGACTGATGACCTCAGATGTTAAGTCCCATAGTGCTTAGAGCCATTTACCCCTTTTTTGCACTTCAGTGCTTCGCCCTACATCACATGTTTCCTTAACACGAGGAGCATAATCTTATTTTCCTAAGCATCATGCGTACTGTTCATTATTCAACTCTACTGATCCACGGCAAGTTTGATTCTGAGAGGTGGAACGAAGTGTAAAGTCAACACTCTGACAAATGTCTGTCTGCACGTTCCTCCTGAAAAGTGATATACCATGGGAGAACAAATTGCAAGCTGTTTACCCAACAGGGGCTATTACTGCGTTTGTTTGGCTTTACCTACACACACCAGGAGGAAATCAAGACTTTCTGTAGGCCATGACGC
This sequence comes from Schistocerca serialis cubense, assembly GCF_023864345.2. Classification (NCBI taxonomy): domain Eukaryota; kingdom Metazoa; phylum Arthropoda; class Insecta; order Orthoptera; family Acrididae; genus Schistocerca; species Schistocerca serialis. The sequence continues at coordinate 788,815,055 of NC_064639.1, read as the reverse complement.
TCGTAGAAACAGATAATGGAGTTAAAAGAGTGGATTCAATCAGATATTCAGATAAATACGAGTAATACATAAGCAACGCTACGATCGTTCTACGATACCCAGTTATTGGGCATCGTAATTATACACACAAGTGCTATTTTAGAAAAGCAGTGTAGCATCTTACTAATCAGAAAAGTTTCAACTCAGTTAGCCCTGTCGGAAATTACATGAAAATTCGATTTTATACGCGTACTGGCGCGTCAGTACTGTTACATGTTAGCTTCACGAGTGCTACATGGACAGTTCATGAGAGTGGGTTTTCGTCAGATCTGTCTTCGTCAAATGGCTCTGAGCACTATGGGACTCAACTGCTGAGGTCATTAGTCCCCTAGAACTTACAACTAGTTAAACCTAACTAACCGAAGGACATCACAAACATCCATGCCCGAGGCAGGATTCGAACCTGCGACCGTAGCGGTCTTGCGGTTCCAGACTGCAGCGCCTTTAACCGCACGGCCACTTCGGCCGGCACTCTGTCTTCGTCAATACGAATTATAAAGCACAGCGTAGTGAGGCAGCGAATACAGGATTACTCGTTTGCACAATGAACGTTAGATACACCCATTTGTCAAAACAATTTATTGGCGACTTATAACATTTTAAAACTTTTTATTGGCTTTTAGCGATGAAACAGGGAATAACAGAATGACACACTGAAGTTATACTGGATGACAGTCACACTCTTACAGAAGTAATCTACCAAGCAAGTATTAATGGAACAAACAATTAAGAGTAAACAAAATATGTTCATCGCATATGTACTTCTGTAGAAAGTCATATACAATTTAAATAGGAATTCCTTGGAGAACAAAAATATACAAGGCAAGGTTTGAATTCACCGTCTCATCGACATTATCAGAATCGTGCAACTGCTTACCTGTACAAGTATATGTGAGGCAACAGGTCGTATTATTTACTTGACATGATTTATACAATTCAGGAAAAACCCAAATCGTGATTGCTGTACCAGTTTTGATCACCCACTCTTCATGAACATTGAAAAGCTTCGTTGTATACGAAGACAGGAAGACAGCGCTCGTACCTTACTAGATCTGCTATTTAACGCCGGCCGGATTGGCCGAGTGGTTTTGGGTGCTACAGTCTGGAACCGCGCGACCGCTACGGTCGCAGGTCCGAATCCTGCCTCGGGCATGGATGTGTGTGATGTCCTTAGGTTAGTTACGTTTAAGTAGTTCTAAGTTTTAGGGGACTGATAAAAATGGAAATGTCGTGTGGCTAGGGCCTCCCGTCGGGTAGACCGCTCGCCTGGTGCAGGTCTTTCAATTTGACGCCACTTCGGCGACCTGCGCGTCGATGGGGATGAAATGATGATGATTAGAACAACACAACACCCAGTCCCTGAGCGGAGAAAAATCTCCGACCCAGCCGGGAATCGAACCCGGGCCCTTAGGATTGACAGTCTGTCACGCTGACCACTTTTTTTTTTTTTTTTTTTTTAAGCTCATTTTGTTCTCTTGTGTTCGTTGCATCTGCTCGGGGCGGACGTCGTAAGACATCCATTTATGTTCGTTGTTGATCGATTGACTCAGTTCTTTTTATTACAGAGGGCAGTTAACCCTCTGACCGGACACGCTGAGCTACCGTGCCGGCATAACTTTTCACTCGGGGGACCACTCAGCTACCGGGGCGGACCAGGGGACTGATGACCTCAGATGTTACGTCCCATAGCGCTCAGAGCCATTTGAATTATTTTTGTGCTATTTAACTTGCATGCCAAATAAGATCGATGATCTAGAAAAGAAATCGCTACACAATTGAAAGGCAAAGATGATAGCTGATAACACGGCCCGTACGGTATGAAGAACTGCCTTATTTAGTAAGTACGGTGGTGTATGAGGGGTGAATCAAGAGAGACACGTCAGACGAAACATTTATCTACTTATTTTCCACCATATAAAAAGGCTGGCGTTTAATGGTTATAGCAAATCGTACTAAATAACACAGAACAGAAGCTACATTACAATTCCAGAATCTCTGTTGTTAATTAAGTTGCAGCATAAGATAGTAGTGATCTACTTCAAGAGAGAGAGCTCACAGACACAGGCGACAATAACAAAATTCTTAAGCAAGAGACGCCTGCTGATATGAAACCGAATATTCTGAAACTGTACATTTGGAGCGAAACACTGTATGAACGCGGAAGTGAATTATACGGAAACATGCCAAGATTAAACTGATTATCGGTCATTTGGACATTGTAAAGTGTACAGAATGAAAAGGAAAATGACGACAGACGAGAAGATTTTGAAGTCTGTGCTCTGTCATCATGTGACTGGCAGGTAACCGTAATGGAGTCAGAAGGAGACGAGAGGGAGGTTGCGGGGTGGCCAGTTTTTCCGCGCGGCGACTGTGCGCAGCCCCTATTGTGGAGCCATTAGGTTTTACCCTAGGCCCTAGGGGAAGCTCGCCGGCAGCTGCTGGCGCCACTGCAATTGATACCGCTGTCGACAGCGGCCATTCAGCCCTGCCTGCCGTATCCAGTGTCTTCTACAAACACGGATTTGCCTCTGCACAGTCATGTCACGCGATTAGCAGGGCGCCGACATCTGTACTCCGCAAGCGAACGCGCTATGTGTGGCGGAGAAAGAGTGGAGCGCCAGAGTCATTCCTCATCATGTCTCATTCACCGATCGTACGTGGGAAAATGTGACTTTCGATACGTATCTAGGTGAACCCGGAATTTCTCTAGTTTTATTCGATTCGATGCCAGTGGGAAGTAGTTGTGTCTAGCGACTGTACTCGGATTTATTTCAAGTAGTAAAGTGTACAGCAATCTGTCGCAAATAATGTGTCTTGCGTATCCAGATTTCGGTCACTTTTTGGCCATCTTCAGTGCAGCACATGTAAGTTGAAACATTAAAACCACATATAGGCACATAGTCCCAACTGAACTATTCTTGTGATCTGAAGTTTTCCCGGCGTATTTCCAATTTGAACAGTTCTCGGGTATCCGACCGGGTAGCGTCGTAATTTTTCCACAATATTTCGGCAGACGTACACGATGCCATCTTCAGGTGGTTCCTGCCGAATGCTGTGCTGTTCCTCTCGGCGCCCTATATATATACTACCCTCATTAGCAACGCTCCACGCTACACACGCACCGTGGATCTTCACCATGAATACCGCCTTGATATCCTCAAGGAAGTATTAAAAAAACACGCCACACGACTATACAGGAACTCGAGACACTCGAACAATCCTTTCATCCTCACTCTGAGAAACTACGATCACAACCATAGGCGGAAGCACAAGCGGCCAAAGACACTGCAAGCTAGGGCATAGCCACCTATGGTGAACTAACATACGCAAACAAGCGACAAACGTCGGCAAGCCCCTGCATATCAGCAACACTGACTGGTAATTACCAACTGCTGTTAGAGCCGACCAACAGGGACACCGACGAGTTCGCCCACTGACGCACAAACAAACCGCCAACATTATCTTACACTGTGCATCCGATATATGACCTATCGGACACAAAAACGATAATAAACAAAGCTGTTGCAGGTTGCTGACGCTGAACGAGGACTCAACACCGGCACCCAGCGACAGCCTCCGAGCAGCACAACCGCACAACGTCAAGGTATCGACATGCATGATACCCAGTACTAACAAAGCCTATCCTTACACGACCTGTCGCAGTCAGCAAGACATCCGCTACTGCTCTTACCACCCGACCTAACTATCGCAGAGGTTTTTTTCCCTTGGCTCTTGCCTTGGCACTTTTTTTCCTCTGCCCTTCGCCGGCCGGCGTAGCCGTGCGGTTCTAGGCGCTTCAGTCTGGAACCGCGTGACCGCTACGGTCGCAGGTTCGAATCCTGCCTCGGGCATGGATGTGTGTGATGTCCTTAGGTTAGTTAGGTTTAAGTAGTTTTAAGTTCTAGGGGACTGATGACCACAGATGTTAAGTCCTACAGTGTTCGGAGCCATTTGAACCATTTTGAACCTCTGCCCTTCAAACCGCTACCCTTCGTTCGATTTCGACCCAATCTATCTCCAGATGAGCGGGTATTAATGGTTAACCTTAACCAGACATACGAAAACATCGCAGTACCAACATCCTGCGACACCTCACTTTAGTGAATACTAATCGTTATGCAGTGATGGCAGTAGACCTATTGTGTTGGCCATCATTCCGGTGTGTGCGTGGAGGGGCTCTACCTCTATTTAAAAAAAAAAAAAATCCTCCCACGTCTCCTGGTGTCTTCGGTGCGGCCGGCGAGGCAACTACTGGGGTCTGCAGTCTTCCCTGCTGCCGCCGTCGGGGGCGGTCCTCGATCTCTGGGGCCGCATCTTTCTCTGCAGGCTGAGGGCAGGGTTCCAAGCCTGACTAAGTTGAAGGCCGCTGTCTTTATTATTTAGATCGTCCTGTAGTCTGATTTCGTTGGCCTCTTTAGTAACGCAGTCCCAGAAGTAGGAGGATTGACAGAGTATTTTTGTTTTTTCATAGTCCATAGTATGGCCAGTCTTTATACAATGGTCAGCCACGGCAGATTTAGTGGCCTGGCGTAATTCAGTATGGCGCTTGTGTTCCGGGCACCTCTCTTCTACAGTGCGGACTGTCTCCCCAATGATAAATTGGAATCTGATAAACGCCTGATAGGCCATCTTTCACTGAACCAAGTAGAGTCAAGGTTTTTGCAGGGGGTTGGAATACACATTTCACACTGTGTTTCCCCAGGATTCTACCGATTATTCTTGACATGTTTCCGACAAACGGAATGCACGCCAATGACTTGTGTTCTTCTGTTTCCTCTTCTTGTTCTCTTCGTGCAATCTGTTTGAGTGCGCGTCTTATTTCCTTCTGGTTGTACCACCTCCAGTAGCCGCCGCGCCGGCCGCACCGAAGACATCAGGAGAGGAACGGTGGAGGGGGTAAAGGCTAGTATATATAGGGCGTCGAGAGGAACAGCACAGCATTCGTCAGGAACCACCTGAAGACGTCAGCGTGTACGTCTGCCGAAATATTGTGGAGAAATTACGACGCTACCCGGTCGGATACCCGAGAACTGTTCAAATTGAACCATTCTTATCAAAGTTTGAGTTCACGTTCGCGCTGACTAAATAACGGAGCTCTTGTTTAAATCTTACCCATCAACACCGTTAATACAAGGGTACCACTGGTCGAAAAGGACTCAGTAACTGGGCGAACTCTGTCGTTAGAGGCCTCCTTCGTAGGTAAATTACACTTCCTCGGTATCCTTTCCTCACATCTCAGTGTGACGTTTTCCTCTACTACCGACAGTGTCAAGGACAATTCATTTTAAAATGCTCCGGACAGATACTCCTAGATACAATGTCTGATCAAAAGTAATCGGACAGATCTGAACGCAAAACACCCAGAATGGAACTCACGCATACGAAATCCCAACGGCAAAAAACTGTACGAACATTCGCTAGGTAGAAACTACATTACACTAGCGCCGGCTGAACCGACGCACATTCCCTATCAGAGGGGACACAGGCCAGACGTGATAGACATGGCCCTCATCAAGGGCATTACAGCGACACTCAACGTTGCCGTTGAAAACGATCTGCCCTCAAACCACCAACCTGTAATACTATACATCGAGGAAACACTGCAGCACACAGAACAACGCAAGATGTTGGACCACGGGCGTGCGAATTGGACATTGTTCAAGCAAACGCTTGATAGCCACATCCCACCTATACACGAAATTAACGAAACAGGACAAATTGACGAGGCAGTGGAAACCCTCACTAACGCCGTCCGGGACGCAATGGCAGGCACCATACCTGATCGCACCTCACAACAACGCAGTGCGGCCCTGCCCCAGGAAATCCTGGGCCTAATCTCAATGAGGAATCGCCTCAGGAGACAATGGCAGCGCACCAGGCGTCCGTACTTCAAACGGCACATTAACAGACTACAGGGCATCATACACGATAAAATACAAACACATAGAACACAACAGTGGAATCAAAAACTCGAAGGGCTGGACACCGCACGACCTGGCGTGTGGCAGCTAGCCCGACATTTCACCAGGGAGAAAATATACACCCCAACGCTTCAAGGGCCTGACGGACCTGCATACTCAGCGGAAGAGAAAGCAGAACTAATGGCTCGAACACTCGCAGCGTCATTCACACCGAACCTGGTACCATCAGATCCAGTGTTCACACTTGCTACTGACCAAGAGGTTACACGCATTCTAGCCCAACCATCGCGCGACGACATTCGACATGCTAGCACAGCCGAAGTCTCCTGGGCTATAATGCATTCGGCTCCTAGGAAAGCCCCTGGTCATGATGGCATTCAAAACCGTGTCCTCCAGGAGTTCACGGATAAAGCAACTGAGTACCTAACACACATAACGAATGCCATACTAAAACACCAACACTTCCCCGCCTTTTGGAAGACGGCCAAGGTCCTGATGTTCAGGAAGCCGGGGAAAGACCACAGCCTCCCACAAAATTACCGACCCATCAGCCTTCTGAGCTCACTCAGTAAGATTGTTGAGAAGGTGATTCTCAAACGCATCACTAGGCACTGCATAACAAATAACATCCTGAGACCGGAGCAATTCGGCTTCAGGAATCACCACTCCACAACACAACAACTCCTACGGGTCGTTGAACATATAACACATGGCTTCAACATAAACAAAGCTACAGGGGCAGTGTTCCTGGACATCGAAAAGGCTTTCGACCGTCTATGGCACAACGGCCTCATCCGCAAACTCAGCGACGCGGGATTCCCTGACGGGCTGCTGCGTCTAATACACTCATACCTCACAGACAGGAGTTTCAACACTGACGTGCAGGGAAAACAATCAACACAACACGGTATACACGCGGGAGTACCCCAGGGAAGCATCCTAGGGCCCCTGCTGTTTAACCTCTACATAAACGATCTCCCATCCACACACAACACAATGATGGCAATCTACGCGGATGACACAGCCATCCTTGCGCAAGATTGGAAACCATCAAACATTACGTCACGCCTACAGACTGCACTCAGAGTGGCCGAGCCTTGGTTGGAGAAATGGCGTGTTAGAGTAAACGTCGACAAGTGCGAAGCCGTTCTGTTCACTAGAAGACCGAAGCAACTGCGCAAACACCGCTACTGCAGACCAATAACTCTACATGCATGTCCAATACGTTTCCGCGAGAAAGTCAAATACCTCGGTGTCTGGCTGGACCGGAAATTACTCTGGGGGGACCACATACAACACATGACCAACCGAGCTAGCGCGAGGCTCAAACAGCTCTATCCTATGCTCAACAGGCGTAGCACACTGAACAGAAGGGTGTCGAGGTCCATGTACATGACACTTATCCGACCCCTGATGACGTACGCAGCTCCTGTCTGGGGATACGCTGCGCCTACACGTCTGCGCCGTCTGCAGCTCATACAAAACAAAGTACTCAAAATCATAAGCAATGCTCCACGATACACACGCATCGCGGACCTTCACCGGGAATACCGACTTGAGACTCTCACGGAGGTAATCCACAAACTCACCACAAGACTATACAGAAACTCCAGACATTCGCAGAACCCGTTTATTCTGAATCTGGGGAACTACGACCACAACCATAGATGGAAACATAAAAGACCAAAAGACATACTTGTAAGGACATAACATCTATGGCCAAGCATACGCAAACATAACGGCACAGGCGAGCCCCTGTTTATCAGACCCATTACTGGATATCCAGCTGGATTGGAGTACACTGCCGAATAACTGGCACCACACAGGGAAGCCGCACCGTACACTGCATGCAAACAAGCTCCACACATCCCCCACACAGTGAGATGATCTATGGCCGATCTCCCACTACTGTATAACGATCTTGATTGTTCCAGGAATGCAGCAGCAGCAGCAACAACTGGGACACATCGCCATCGCTTGTCATGGTAATGATGCATGATACCTATACTAACAAATCCAACCTTGCATGAACTATCGCAGCTAGTAAGCCACTACTGCTCTTACTACCCATCCCACTGTCGCAGAGGTTTTTTTCCCACGGCACGAGCCATGGCACTTTTTTTCCTCTGCTCTTCAAATCGCTACCCTCACTCGCGTTTCGTCCACTATCTATCACCTGATGGACCGTGTTAATGCGTAGCCTTACCCAGACGCACGGACAACGTCACAGCCCAGCATCCTGTGATCCACATACTAGACAACTAACATGTTTACGGAGGTGACAGTAGAACTTTTGGTTTGGTCACCACGTTGGTGCGGGCGTGGAGGGGCCCCATCTCTTATAAAAAACTGTGTTGTCAGCAGAGGAGCAGAAAGAATGGGTCTGTCACGAGAGCTCGGTGACTTCCAACGTGCACTATACAATGGATGTCATCTGAGTAACAGATCCATCAGGGACATTTCAACCCTTCTAAAGTTTCCCAAGACGGTATTCGGTGATGTGGATGTGATTTGGAAAAGCGAAGGAACAACCACATCTAAACCAAGACAAGGGAGACCTCATGCAATGTCGGGCTGGGACCGTCGATCATTGCGAAGGATGGTTGTAAAAAGTCGCATAAAATTAACGGGATGAATCGCTGGTGAGTTCCAGAGTGCTACCAGCAGCCCAGCTAGCACACTGTATGGTTTGTAGGGAGTTAAAAAAATTGGGTGCAGTGACTGAGTAGCTCCTCATAAGCCACATATTTCTGTAGTTAGTGCCAATTGAGGCTCGAGATAGTGTAAAGAGAGACGCCACTGAACAGTGGATGACAGGAAACAAGTGATTTGGCGCGATGAATCACGCTATACTCTGAGACAATCCGATGGAAGAGTTCGGGCTTGGCGAATGCCTGGGAAACTTTACCTGTAATCATGTGTAGATCCAGCAGTGAAGTACCGAGGAGGTAATGTTACGGTATGAGAGAGTTTTACGTCTTTGGTGTGTAGTCCCCATATTGTGCATGAAAAAAAGCTAAATGCGGAAGGATGTGAGCACTTTCTATAGAATTGTGTACAGCGTACAGTAGATGAACATTTCGGAGACAATGATTCATTGTATCAGCATGACAATGCATCCTCTCATAAAGCAGCATCTGTAGGCAATAGCTTGAGGACAATAACATTACTGAAATGGACTGGCCTGCCCAGAGTCCCGATCTGAAACGAATGGAATACCTTTTGAATCAGTTAGAACGTCGACTTCGCCCCAAACCCCAGCGTTTAACATAGTTATCTTCTCTTGTTTCAGCTCTTAAGGAAGAATGGGCTGCCATTCCTCCAGAGACATTCACAAATCTCGTTGAAAGCATCCTCTGCAGAGTTCAAGCCGTCACAAAGGCGAAATTTGGACACAACCCATACTAATGTCCACTAATAGGTGTTGGGATACCTTTGATCAGAGAGTGCACTTGATGTCTTTAGATCATTCCAGTGACAGGTTTACGATCGAGTAGTAAGAGAAAATTGGATATAACTACTATTTGGTGTTTGCCAACTAATTATGGGACATCAGGTTCGCCTGTTATGAAAGCAGCTGTTCTCTTTAATACCCAAACATGTCTCAGTACGTTTCTCCCATCGTGAGGGAGTACATTCATTGTGCTCAGTAAAATTCAAAACTATTTTTAAATAATAATTCTTGCAACGACAACAAGGTCTGAAGGATTTTGTGCCTGTTGTGGTTTTCACTAAATATTTTCATTTTAAAGAACTAAATAAAAGTGCCCACATATGATGCCACGAAGGTCCGGAAATATGTCTGGGCATTTATAAATAACACTTGTTTGCATAAAAGGTGCTGAAATGTTTGGGCACTTAAACATTTGTTTGCATTATATTTGGACCAGAATTCCCATTATCGATACATTCATCGGTTTTTGCGAATTAAATTAAACGAATTTAATTCACGGTTTTCTGCTAGTCTTTCCACCAAACGCTGTGTTCAAATATTTCTATATTTCGTAACCATTTTCTAACAATGTGACCTCCCTGTATGCAACTACATCGTCTCGGAAGAACTCGAGAGAATTACAAACATTATTTACATCATGCTACCATGAGATACGTTGGACGCTGCTTTCGCCTCTTACGGCCGGCCGCGGTGGTCTAGCGGTTCTAGGCGCTCAGTCCGGAACCGCGCGACTGCTACGGTCGGAGGTTCGAATCCTGACTCGGGCATGGATGTGTGTGATGTCCTTAGGTTAGTTAGGTTTAAGTAGGTTTAAGTTCTAGGGGACTGATGACCACAGATGTTAAGTCACATAGTGCTCAGAGCCATTTTTTTTCGCCTCTTACCATGTTGTCCCATTAAATACTAAATGGTTCAACCTAATCTAGTCGGTATAGCCATCCGTATATTCCGTATTTACCTATCTTGTTTCTAAGGCGACTGTGGGGAGCCAACTGTAAACCAAGCGACATGGCATCAATCTGACCTCCACTACCTACCGCCTTCTGGACGTAGATCAAAAAACACATCAACCTCCCCTCCAGTACCTTCAGATCAAAAAGTACGGGATCAAGCTGACCACCAGTACCTACACATAAAAAAACACAGCATCAACCTGACCTCCATTACCTATAGCTATTTGGAGTTAGTGAACAAACAGAGAAAGTTGGGTTTTACATTAACGGTTCTCGTGAAATCCTTGTTGAGTTTTCCAGATGAGCTATTCCAGAAACAATTATCTTGCCATATAATAGAAAATTACAACCGGTAAACTAGAGAAAATTGTCTCGAGACGCAGGAAGGTTGCTTTCAATATTATTTTTCCCACACTGTTGAATTTTTTACGAATATAAAAAAATGGATGTACTTGTATGGTGATGAAACGTCAACCTTTATCATTAAACTGGCAAACTATTTTCATCACCTAAAATTTTATACTTTTACAAAACGTGAACGATTACAAAAAAAGGCGCGGTCAACTCGTAAATGGCTGCCGAACTTGAAAGGTGTTTTACCACTGGAACCTTTCCATCACGAGATACGGCTTGTCTTAAGTGCAGCTTACAGTAGTAGAGAGAAAAGGTAAAAGTATACTCGGTGGTGGCACATATCCTACTTCTCCAAGGATGGGTCACTGGTGTAATCTGTGGATAAAACACACGGTATATGATAAGACAATAAATGGACCGGGGTATCATTCCTCTTGTTTATGGTGAACAAACTCGACTGTTAAACGTTGGAACTTGGTGCAGCTCGCTCGAAAGCCACCACTTTACCTCCTTAGTTAAGTTCGAACGTAGAAGTGTCTGCACAGTGTTTATCAGCTCCATTATACGGCTTCTTTTCCTACGTGTCCCGTACATCACTCACAGTTATTTAAGAACCAGGGGGTTTGCGCAGTCTGTACAAAGAAGATACTGTTTTAGATATGCAAGCTAAAGTAATGAGTTTCTAAAGTTAATAGACGAGGAGGCCATATTCACATGCCTCTCTTTGTTTCAAGCACGTATCAGATTCACTGAAACCCTGGTCAGAAACAAGGGTATAGTTTTGACGTATTTACGTATCAGATGCAAAGTCGAAGCTAGTATTGCAACGCGTCTGTCACTCGTTGAGGTCATACTCAATAACATCTCAGATTCCGTTTAGAAGTGAGTCACGCATTAAGATCACAGGAAGCAGTTCCAACTCGCCTTCAGATGTCCTACGTGTCACTACTTGACGATTAAGCCTATGTGGAGACCTTCGGCTGCCTGCATCCTCTGACAAACATCCACGCCCCGCCCTTGCCGTTCCCGACAAGCTGTGTTGCTTTAAAAAGGTTAATGCGGGTATATAAATTCTCCGGTACACTCACTGCTGATTTATGTATGTCTAACTGTGAAGAATGCTAACCCCTACATGGAAAGGACAGGGATTTTCTCAAACCAGCGGCTCGTGCGATACACGTTACTCATTGTGTCATTGATGTTTAGAAAAGAGATAAATGGCACTAACAAAAAAAAAGTGAACTATGTTGTTGAAGTCCGCCATTCATTTCTGTTTCAACCGCACGAAGAAGGAAAGGATGTGTCGAATCAATTGCCTCTGGAAGAAGCCCTTATTTGGTACCAATACATCGTCATAACGGGATGGCGGGTATATGGTCGGCCGGTAAAGTACTCTTCGTTTCAGGCAAGCTCTTCTGCAACGAAGGACACAGCTTGTTAAAACGCACTCCACACTCCCCTTATTATACTTCCATCAATAGACGTGCTAAACATTTCCTTTCCGCACATCGAGATACTCATTACAAGTCAATCTGTCATCCTTCGGATACTGGAACTTACTTCCATGTCGGCACCATTAATTTACGTGATATGTTATGGAACTTTCTGATGAATGCGACTAGGGAGTAAACAGAAAGTGATTAGAGCAGAAACTACAGCAAACAGCGATTTATTTATTTAAAATTTATTAACTCTCTTAAGCACACTCGTCAGAAGGTATCATTTACAGAAAATTATTTTGTTTACGGCGTACGGAGAGTAGCCGAAATTGTAGCGTAGCAGCATAAGAAACACACGTGATGTAGTTACCACTGTATAGTTTTGGCCTCTTCCGAACTAGTCTGGGTCCACAGAAAACAGTGTTTATGCGACTGCCTTAACTGAAAACACAGTTTTAACGAAATCTACTCCAGTGATCTTTCGCCATTATCAGTGGCGTTTCTAATTATGAAAATATGAAGTACACGAAAATACACAGAAAAAGTGACTGAAACATGGTACGTTTCACACTACCGGATGCTATCTGCAACATCAGCTCTTATTTTAAAAGTGAATTTCTTACGTACCGTAATTCCGTTTTGAAATTAGGGACCTGATGACTGTTTACGAGGCTAACAACTCAGGAAAAAAAAAGAGGATGTGATGCGTGTACGTACATTAACAACTCAAGTATGCGAACATATGGATGAGTCAAACACTGTGTGCTCTTGACATTCACAGGAGCTCAAACTGGACATTTAAGTGTCACCACCCCAAAAAATTGACTTTACTATTAATTCATGTAGAAATATCATACGTAAAAGTTGTGTTGGGCAATATGCGACTAAAGAAGAAACTAGGTACTCGTATGATTAGTAAGCAACAAGAGAGGAAATACGGGCAACGTTAGTATATGTCTTTCTACATTCCCCGCAAAAAAGTAACGTAAAGGTGTCATCGAGTCGAAGGGTGGTCTGAACACCACAGCTAGGCATTATCGTATTGCAGGTGGTTCACCGTTGCTTTCCTCCGACCTTTTGAGGTGACTCAACCAGTCAATCATAGTGGGAGCCACTATTCAACGTGGACTCCAAAGCACGGCGCAACTCGACGTTTTTCACATCAAAAAACACAGCTAGAGATAAAAGAAGTGATAAGTGATATGTAAAATTCCTAGCATTTTTCGACTTTTTTCAAATAAATATAAACTGTTGATGGAGAAATATGAAGATCCAGTCTTTAGAGGCATGACAGACCCATTAACCATACAGCATAGTTACAAATTACGTCCTGAACTGCTTCACATTAATACACAATCAACAACTCTTTAAAGAAAGGTACCAAAGTTCACGAGTGAATGAAGCCCTTTGCTGTTTGAAGGTACGAAAACACTGTTTCTATACAAACTTTTTTTTGAGAAAAGAACGCCAGTAGTCGTGAGCGCACATAGTAATAGCACGAAAGCGAAGACTGCCAGAACGAAAACCGTAACAGAATGAAAAGTAAAGAAGGCGCAACGAGTAGCTGTTGGAGCCGACGCTGCTGTATTCTGGCACTACGAGTAATGATGTGCGACCTAGAAGGATGTCACACTCTGCTGGCACACGCGGCGGCGTCTTGCGGAATAGGAAATGAAGGCTGCCGGCCGGCAAGATCTATGAAGGACGCGGCTTGCGAGCGAAGAGGGTTTCACGTAGGCGCCAGTCTGCTGCACGAGGGTTGCAGAAAGAAGAACCGAGTCGCCAACACGAAGTCCGAAACAGCTGACCGTTGCTTCGCAAACCAAAACAGATATGGGACACCAGACTGCTGCCGCAGTCGGAATCTTCATTTGCCCGTATACTCCGAAAGTCACGCTATTGTGCGTGGCGTAGAATAATTCGCTGCAATATCAGTGATCTACTGTGCAGTTTAATTCACGTATTGAGCAAGGAGTAAATGAGCCTGTGTCCTAACACCTCTTCTCTCATTTTCTTGAGCCCTACATATACGACGGTGGCCGCATGATAGTCGCACTGTCGTTTTGTCATTGAGGTTCATAAGATTACCCAACTGGGTTTCATGAGAACGAGGCCGCCTTCCTTCTAAAGATTACATTCAAGTGCGTCGAGCATTTCTGTTACACTTTCGGATGGATTATACAACCCTGTTACAATCCTAACAACACCTCTCTCTTTCGTCGTGCCAAACTGGTAACCATTTCAAAAACTGGTGTGAATTCTCTAGCATTATTCACACTAGCGCCTTGCACGCGGTTTCCTCTACAAATGCACTGCAATTTGACAGAACTCTTTCAACGAATCTAAATCTCTTACTCGCCTTCATTATTACTAGTATGACGTGTTCGTATCATTTCAGATCGCTTCTTAGCATCACTCTAAATACTTGTACAGTGTGCCGTGCTCGGTCTTATAATCAGATACTGTTGGATTGTTCCCATTTGTCACAGGCATTAACGTACATTTATCCACGTTTAAGGAGAGCTGCACCTCATTACACCAAGTGGAAACTGCATGCAAGTCGTTCTGCATTTCTTTTCGATTGACCAAGGCCCTTCGGAAATCTAAGCAGACGGAATCTGTTCATCTGCAAATGCTGGTTGCATTTATTGTCGAGTATGAAAAAGCACGAATGATGTTACTGAATCCTCGCCGATTCTCTCACAGGAGCTTCACATCTTCCAGTAACATCAAGATGTTTGAACTTACAATACGCTGTATTTATTAATATAATTATTGTTCGAACTTCGCTTACTAATGACTACTTGAAAAAGATGATTTATGGCGTCATACTCTTTTCCAGTACTTTTTAACTCTTGCTCTAATGTACCTTTCTTCCTTTTGTCCATATCATCCTGTCCTTCTGTGCTTTATTCTACAAACTGTTCAATTTTTGTAATTATTACCTTACTTTATGCCAGTTTTATGTGCTTTTTCTGTAACTCCCAACTTTCTTAAATCTTTCTCAACTTCTATAAACAATGAAATTTGGGTTTTTGGATGTTTGTCAATGTAGCTGAATATTTTTTTGTCAGCCTCTTGTTACCCATTCGTTTCAAGTGGCCATAAAATGTTATTTTCCGATTTTTCATTACTTCTATTATATTCTTAGTTTTTCCATTCACCTCATTGTTGCTGATCAATTTCCAAATCCATTTTCATACTTTGGGCCCAACATTTTTCGAATTATCGTTTTTTATTTCTTCCCAAATTATTTAACTCTTTGGGTGTGTTTATGGCGAGGCATTCTGAATCGTACTGCTTTTATTTTCTAGTTATTTATTTAACATGATCAGATTAGGGTCATCAACCCGTCTGCTGTATCGGACTATACAGTAACGCGTAAAGTACTTCTTATACACGGTCCACTCACATTAATGTGACCAAATATCAGAAGCCTGAATAACCACCTTTTGCTGCGTGAACTGCTGCAATAAGTGCAGGAAGACAGTCATTGAGGTTCTGGAATGTACCGACAGGGATACGGATCCGTGCCTACTCCAATGCCGCGGTCATCTGCGCCAGTTTTCTCGGTTGAGGAGCCATGGCGCGTAGAGCCCGATCGAGCCGGTTCCACAGATTCTCGCCTGGGTTTAAATCCGGGTAGTTTGGTGGCCAGGGGAGTACGGTAAACTCTTCCTGGTGCTCTTCTAATCACGCACGTACACTGCGAGCTGTGTGACATGATGCATTGTCCTCCTGGTAGATGTCATCGTACCGAGCAAAAACAGACTGCATGTAGGGGTGGACGTCGTCCCCAAGGATAGCTGAATACTTGTGTTGATCCACTGTGCCTTCCAGTATGACGAGGTCACGCAAGGAATTCCGCTACATCATTCCCCAGTCCATAACGCTCCCTTCTCTGGCCTGGGCTCTTACGAAGGTTGTCGCAGAGCCACTCACGCACTCACGCTAACAGCCACCTGTCCAGTGCATTATAACGTGTGATTCATCTGAGAAGGTCAAGTGCTGCCCTTCAGTGGACGCCCAGTTGAGATGCAGGCGTGAAAATTCCAGACTTCGTCATCGGCGAACAGCAGACAGCACGAGTGCATGAACCAGGCAGAGGCCCACACGCAGCAGCGTCAGCTGAACGCTCGTTGAGGAGGCACTGTTGGTAGCCCCTTGGTTCATCTGGCCCGTCAGTTGCTCAACAGTTGCAACTCTCTCTGCCCGTACATATCTCTGGAGCCGTCGTTCACCCCTGTCTTCTGTAGCCCGTGGTGCACCACAGTTGCATCGGCGCTGGTTTTGGATAGTTCCAATTTGCCATGCATGTTATACCTTAATCACGGCGGCACACGAACAGTTTACAAACTTAACCATTTTGGAGATGCTTCCATTCTTGGCCTGAAAGCCAATCATCATGGCTTATGGTTCAAATGGTTCTGAGCGCTATGGGACTTAACATCTTAGGTCATCAGTCCCCTAGAACTTAGAACTACTTAAACCTTACTAACCTAAGGACATCACACGCATCCATGCCCGAGGCAGGATTCGAACCTGCGACCGTAGCAGTCCCGCGGTTCCGGACTACAGCGCCTAGAACGGCACGGCCACCGCGGTCGGCCATGGCTTTTGGACGTCAGATAAATCGCTTCACTTCCGCATTACCACGACGACTGCACTATTTTCTGTGTCCCCCGACACGTTTTATACACCCTCCATTGGTAACGCTGCCACCTGTCATATCTGAGTCGTTATTGCACGCTGACGTCGAACGTAGGTGGTGGTCACATTAATGTGAATGGACCGAACACCATGGTTGCTTAAATTGACAATTTCAGTATGACAAATAGCAATAAAATGATAGAAATGGAATTGAAAATGATTTTATTTTATCTAATGACACTGTGGATAACAGTGCTTATTAATGACTAATAACGTTAATGCTTGCGGTATTACGACTACTACCAGTAGTAGTAGTACTGCTGCTGTGGCTTCTGACGGTGATGATAGTAATGTCGCCGGCCGGAGTAGCTGAGCAGTTCTAGGCGCTACAGTCTCGAACCGGGCGACCACTACGGTCGCAGGTTCGAATCCTGCCTCGGGCATGGATGTGTGTGATGCCCTTAGGTTAGTTAGGTTTAAGTAGTTCTAAGTTCTAAGGGACTGATGACCTCAGAAGTTGAGTCCCATAGTGCTCAGAGTCATTTCAACCATTTGACAGTAATGTCACAGTAATAGTGAGGGTAGCAGATAAAAGAAGTATTTACATGTGTACGAAACTGGCATTTTGTCACATAGCGAGTTCTGAGGCAGAGACATTTAGGTAGACTGTAACAGTTTGAGAAACGAGGAAGTTTCTGTGGGAAAGAAGACTAGTGAGTTGTAACGGGCTAGGCTGAGCGTCCAGGACAAAGGCAGACATTACTGTTGTTTCAGTAGATGTGTTATTAACTGTGGTTCGAAACTGGAGTGGTTCTACATCTACATATACATGGGTACTCTGCAAATGACATTTAAGTGCCTGGCAGAGGGTTAATCGAACCACCTTCACAATTCTCTATTTTTCCAATGTCGTATAGCGCGCGGAAAGAACGTACACCTTTATCTTCCCATACGAGCTATGATTTCCCTTATTTTATCGTGATCTTTCTCCCTACGTAGATCGGTGTCAACAAAATATTTTCACATTCTGAGGACAAAGTTGGGGATTGGAATTTCGTGAGAAGATTCCGTCGCAACGAAAAACGCCTTTCTTTTGATGATTTCCAGCGCAAATCCTGTATCATTTCTGCGACATTCTATCCCATATTTCGCGATAATACAAAAGTTGTTGCCCTTCTCTGAACTTTTTCGATGTACTCCGTCAGTCCTATCTGGTAAGGATCCCACACCGCGCAGCAGTATTCTAAAAGAGGACGGACAAGCGTAGTGTAGGCAGTCTCCTTAGTAGGTCTGTTAGATTTTCTAAGTGTCCTGCCAGTAAAACGCAGTCTTTGGTTAGCCTTCCCCACAACGTTTTCTATGTTTTCCTTCCAATTTAAGTTGTTCGTAATTGTAATACCTAGGTACTTAGTTGAATTTACAGCTTTTAGAATAGACTGATTTATCGTGTAACCGAAGTTTAACGAATTCCTTTGAGCACTCATGTGGATGGTCTCATACTTTTCGTTATTTGGAGTCAATTGCCAATTTTCGCACCATCCAGATATCTTTTCTAAATCGTTTTGCAATTTGTGTTTATCTTCCGACGACTTTATTAGTCGATAAACGACAGCGTCATCTGCAAACAACCTAAGACGGCTGCTCAGATTGGATCTTCATTTCCCTAATACAATGAGGGAACCATCATAGCGTCGAGTTCCTGCTGTTGAAAAAATGACTCAGAGAAGACGCCTGAGTGGCGGAGAGGGACAGAAAAATATTCCGCTCAGATGGGAACGAGTGTTTCTCCTGCGTTGTTCCGACGAGTGCATTAACGTCGAAGAACGGTATGACGGACCGAATAGATTGAAATGTCGGTATAGGAGACGTAATTTGTGGAAATCTATGCGCTTGTGTGAATTTAGCCATGATCGCTGTGCATATACTGGTGAAGCATGTTGATAATGTCGAACGCCAATGACATGTCACACGGTTTACGAATTCTACAGCCGCTTTTAACAATAAATACACACTTCCAACAGGACTGGGTGTAAATTACTGGTAGTAAATTGCTGTCAAACGGCACCCCGGTATCTTCATAGGAAATTTAATGATAACTGCCGAATTACACAGCTGCCTGAT
This sequence comes from Schistocerca serialis cubense, assembly GCF_023864345.2. Taxonomy (NCBI): domain Eukaryota; kingdom Metazoa; phylum Arthropoda; class Insecta; order Orthoptera; family Acrididae; genus Schistocerca; species Schistocerca serialis. The sequence goes on along the minus strand of NC_064639.1, from coordinate 788,796,124 downwards.
ACCTTTCAACATAGCCCCCCGCCCCCTACACACACACCTGAAGCCGCGTACCACAGTCGCAGTGACATGTTGGACGGACGACAGGCTCACATCAGACATGTGTCAAAAAAACAGACAGCAAACACAGCGATAAAATGAAGGAAAAAAGCGTCCGAACAAAGAGCTCTACTGAACGAGAGGGAAGGGGGCAGAATAAGATGCGACTTTTATCCCGGCAAACGCAGTCGGGTCCCGGGAACAATGGATAACGACGTGCGTACAAACTATTCAATCAAGCACCCACGCTCCGGTCGATTAACGCGAGAAAAACTGCAGCGGAGAGAGTCGCATCTATCGGCTGGATGCGGCGAGGCAGAGAGGGAGCCCACCGCCAGAGACAATGGCCGGATGGTGTTGGTGGGGGAGGGGGGCGGCCTGCTGCCCTCTCATCCACCTCAGGATTCCCTCCGAAGCTCCCTCACGTCTCCTGTCAGCGGTGGCCAGCTCAAAGCAGCCGCAGGAAATCCTTTGCGCCGCGGCCAAGCGCTGCCGCGTGAGGCAATCTCCACGAAAGCGACAAATTTATGCCACTTCTCACTCGTAATGGTAGGAATAAACGTTTACACTATGCGGCCACAGCATGTAGAGTACTGGAATGTGCATAAAATACTGTTAAGTGCGGCGCTGTCTTAGGACTCTTGTCACGGTCCGCGGTCGCAGGTTCGAATCCTGCCTCGGGCATGGATGTGTGTGATGCCCTTAGGTTAGTTAGGTTTAAGTAGTTCTAAGTTCTAAGGGACTGATGACCTCAGAAGTTGAGTCCCATAGTGCTCAGAGTCATTTCAACCATTTGACAGTAATGTCACAGTAATAGTGAGGGTAGCAGATAAAAGAAGTATTTACATGTGTACGAAACTGGCATTTTGTCACATAGCGAGTTCTGAGGCAGAGACATTTAGGTAGACTGTAACAGTTTGAGAAACGAGGAAGTTTCTGTGGGAAAGAAGACTAGTGAGTTGTAACGGGCTAGGCTGAGCGTCCAGGACAAAGGCAGACATTACTGTTGTTTCAGTAGATGTGTTATTAACTGTGGTTCGAAACTGGAGTGGTTCTACATCTACATATACATGGGTACTCTGCAAATGACATTTAAGTGCCTGGCAGAGGGTTAATCGAACCACCTTCACAATTCTCTATTTTTCCAATGTCGTATAGCGCGCGGAAAGAACGTACACCTTTATCTTCCCATACGAGCTATGATTTCCCTTATTTTATCGTGATCTTTCTCCCTACGTAGATCGGTGTCAACAAAATATTTTCACATTCTGAGGACAAAGTTGGGGATTGGAATTTCGTGAGAAGATTCCGTCGCAACGAAAAACGCCTTTCTTTTGATGATTTCCAGCGCAAATCCTGTATCATTTCTGCGACATTCTATCCCATATTTCGCGATAATACAAAAGTTGTTGCCCTTCTCTGAACTTTTTCGATGTACTCCGTCAGTCCTATCTGGTAAGGATCCCACACCGCGCAGCAGTATTCTAAAAGAGGACGGACAAGCGTAGTGTAGGCAGTCTCCTTAGTAGGTCTGTTAGATTTTCTAAGTGTCCTGCCAGTAAAACGCAGTCTTTGGTTAGCCTTCCCCACAACGTTTTCTATGTTTTCCTTCCAATTTAAGTTGTTCGTAATTGTAATACCTAGGTACTTAGTTGAATTTACAGCTTTTAGAATAGACTGATTTATCGTGTAACCGAAGTTTAACGAATTCCTTTGAGCACTCATGTGGATGGTCTCATACTTTTCGTTATTTGGAGTCAATTGCCAATTTTCGCACCATCCAGATATCTTTTCTAAATCGTTTTGCAATTTGTGTTTATCTTCCGACGACTTTATTAGTCGATAAACGACAGCGTCATCTGCAAACAACCTAAGACGGCTGCTCAGATTGGATCTTCATTTCTCTAATACAATGAGGGAACCATCATAGCGTCGAGTTCCTGCTGTTGAAAAAATGACTCAGAGAAGACGCCTGAGTGGCGGAGAGGGACAGAAAAATATTCCGCTCAGATGGGAACGAGTGTTTCTCCTGCGTTGTTCCGACGAGTGCATTAACGTCGAAGAACGGTATGACGGACCGAATAGATTGAAATGTCGGTATAGGAGACGTAATTTGTGGAAATCTATGCGCTTGTGTGAATTTAGCCATGATCGCTGTGCATATACTGGTGAAGCATGTTGATAATGTCGAACGCCAATGACATGTCACACGGTTTACGAATTCTACAGCCGCTTTTAACAATAAATACACACTTCCAACAGGACTGGGTGTAAATTACTGGTAGTAAATTGCTGTCAAACGGCACCCCGGTATCTTCATAGGAAATTTAATGATAACTGCCGAATTACACAGCTGCCTGATACCTTTCAACATAGCCCCCCGCCCCCTACACACACACCTGAAGCCGCGTACCACAGTCGCAGTGACATGTTGGACGGACGACAGGCTCACATCAGACATGTGTCAAAAAAACAGACAGCAAACACAGCGATAAAATGAAGGAAAAAAGCGTCCGAACAAAGAGCTCTACTGAACGAGAGGGAAGGGGGCAGAATAAGATGCGACTTTTATCCCGGCAAACGCAGTCGGGTCCCGGGAACAATGGATAACGACGTGCGTACAAACTATTCAATCAAGCACCCACGCTCCGGTCGATTAACGCGAGAAAAACTGCAGCGGAGAGAGTCGCATCTATCGGCTGGATGCGGCGAGGCAGAGAGGGAGCCCACCGCCAGAGACAATGGCCGGATGGTGTTGGTGGGGGAGGGGGGCGGCCTGCTGCCCTCTCATCCACCTCAGGATTCCCTCCGAAGCTCCCTCACGTCTCCTGTCAGCGGTGGCCAGCTCAAAGCAGCCGCAGGAAATCCTTTGCGCCGCGGCCAAGCGCTGCCGCGTGAGGCAATCTCCACGAAAGCGACAAATTTATGCCACTTCTCACTCGTAATGGTAGGAATAAACGTTTACACTATGCGGCCACAGCATGTAGAGTACTGGAATGTGCATAAAATACTGTTAAGTGCGGCGCTGTCTTAGGACTCTTGTCACGGTCCGCGCGGCTCCCCCCCGTCGGAGGTTCGAGTCCTCCGTCGGGCATAGGTGTGTGTGTTGTCCATAGCTTAAGTTAGTTTAAGTTAGATTAAGTAGTGTGAAAGCTTAGGGACCGATCACCTAAGCAGTTTGGTCCCACAGGATCTTACCACACTTTTTTTTTTTTTTACTGTGAGTTGTAACGGCTGCCACTGAGCGTGGCTTCGATTCAAAGATATACTGTATATTTTTCTGCAGTTTGCTTCTTTTAGGCTGTCTCGTAACAAGAAAGCACAATCTGTTTCTATAGACAGGCAAAGGATATTACTGAGCAATGAACCACAACTACACTCTAAACATAAATACAGGGTGGCGCACGAAATGTGTTACCATTTTGTGTTTGAATATAAACTTTATTCTCAATACAATGTGAAAGGAACATATACTAAAATGAAGAGCCGTCCATGGAGATTTGTTCTAACTCAGCACATGCTCAATATGTCTACCATTTCGTTTCCTAACTTCCTTCAAACGAACACTGAAGTTGGTGATTACCCTACGGCACATGTCTTCCGTAATTTCACTGCAAGCTTGAACAATAAGTCTTCTGAGCTCCATTAAATCACGTGGACGTTTCGGGAAAATTTTTTCCTTTAGGTACCCCCAAAGAAAAAAGTCACATGGATTGAGGTCTGGACTATTGGGGGGCCAATTTTGTCTGTCATTGAAGCGACCTGGAAACCTGAGTGAAATGATCCCCATGTCGAAATGCTCGTCTAAAAACTCCGACACAGTGTTTGCAGTACGTGGCCTTGCTCCATCTTGCATGAACCACTGCGTGTTGAAGGGCAAGGCAGTAGCAAGAAGCTGTGGAATGAAGCTATTGCGATGCATGCGCAAATAACGTTCGCTGTTCACAGTTTCTTCAAAGAAAAAGGGTCCAGTAAGTCCGTGACTGGAAATTGCTGCCCACGCTGTAATCCTCGGAGCATAATGTTGTCGTTCATGAAGCACTTGTGGGTTTTCAGCGGCCCAAAAGCGTACATTTTGCTTGTTAACTACACCGTCTAAATGAAAATGCGCCTCGTCTGAAAACCAAACGTTGTTGAGAGTTTCTTCCCTATCCTCCGCCCACTGAGCAAAGAGTATTCTCTGCTGCTTGTGTTCTTCAGTTAGCTTCTGTGCACAGGCCATCTTGTATGGGTACATATGGAGGTCACTTTTAAGAATGCGTTGAACGGAACGTCTGGATATTCCCAGTTGCACTGCTGCCTTTCTACACCATTTCCCGGGACTTCTCTGTACAGCAACTCGTACCGCTTCAATATTTCCCGACGAACAAACAGGCTTAGGCCGAGGTCGCTTCGCTTCCAATACTGTTCCTTCCTGTACAAATTTATCGTGCAACCTGTCGATGCTCATCTTGTAACATCGTATGTTAAACTGTTGTCGAAAACGCCTCTGAGTCACAACAAGGCTTTTCGTTTCATGAAAAAGTAACACAATTGCCGATCGTTGCTGTGTCGTCAGTCTTCCATTGTCAGCCATTGCTGCTTACTAGTCTCCTAGCAGCAGTATCGTGAATTACACGTCATTTCGTAACTCATTTGTTTTTCCAAGCTCTGCTGGTACTGCTGTAGAGATCCCAGCGGGATATCTAATGTACGTCGTAAATTGTGAAAGAAACAATTGGTAACACATTTCCTGCGCCACCCTGTAAATAAAAAACAGAGCACCACGAAGATATTATCCGAATAGGACGGAAATCGGTAGATGTGATGTACATGTACAGAAAAACTGGATGATTTATTCAAGAGAAAGAGCTTCAAAAACTGAGCAAGTCAACGCTGGTCCACCTCTGGCCCTTATGCAAGCAGTTGTCCGACTTGGTATTGACTGATAAAGAGTTGTTGGAGGTCCTCCTCGTGCCAAATTCTGTCCAACTCGCGCGCTAGATCTCAAAATCTCGAGCTGGTTGGAAGACTGCCCATAATGCTCCAAACGTTATCACTCGGAGAGAGATTCGAATACGTTTGTGGCCAAAGTAGCTTTTGGGAAACATAGAGACACTCTCGCCACGTGCGAGCGGGCGTTATCTTGCTGAAATGTAAGGCCATGATGGCTTCCCTTGAAGCGCATTATAACGGGGCGCAGAATATCGTCGACGTTCCGCTGTGCTGTAAGGATGACAACCAAAGGGGTCCTGTTATGAAATGAAATGGCTCCACAGACCATCACTCCTGGTTGTCGGGCCGTATGGCGGGCGACTGTCAGGTTGGTATCTCACTTCTGTCCAGGGCGTCTCCAGCCACGTGTTCGCTGGTCATCGGGGTACGAGTGGGCCTGCGGCTCCGAAAGCGCATATCGATGATGTTTCGTTGAATGGTTCGCGCGTTGACACTTGTTGATGGCCCAGCACTGAAATCTATAGCAATTTGCGGAAGGGTTGCACTTCTGTGACGTTGAACGATTCTCTTCAGTCATCGTTGGTCCCGTTCTTGCAGGCTCTTTTTCATCCCGCAGCTATATCTGAGATTTTATGTTTTACCGAATTACTAATATTCACGGTACACTCGTGAAATGGTCGTACGCGAAAATCCCAACTTCATCGCTACCTCGGAGATACTGCGCCCCATCGCTCGTGCGCCGACTATACCACCACGTTCAAACTCACTTAAATCTTGATAATCTGGTATTGCAGCAGCAGTAACCGATCTAACAACTGCGCCAGACACTTGTTGTCTTATATAGGCCGTGCCGACCGCTGCGCCGTATTCTGGCTCTTCACATATCTCTGTATTTGAATGTGCATGCTTATACCAGTTTCTTTGCCTCTTCAGTGTATATTCGAGGTTAATTCTGATACTATATTCCAGCTTGTTGTATCAGACATGGTATGAGAAACATGACCTTCACCTTTTGGCACTGTAAGCGAAATGGTGTTTCGTTGACGTTCCGTCTAGTGTCAGCACACTACGGTTTCACTGTGAAGTCGCATTAATTTCCGTTCCGATGATGTACACTGTGGATCGGCCTAAATTAAATCAGTAGTAATCACCGCTGACCACTGCTCTCGAACTGTCGATTTCGAATGCGCAAAGTAAGTTAACCACATCCGCTTTGACGCTGTACAAGATTATGGGGAATTAACAAAGCGGCGTGTCCGCCACATACCGCTCACACGCTGCGTACCAAAAAGGCCTGATGTTCCTGCTACGGCCATAAACGGACTGGCAGAGGCGCCTGTATTTCGCGCCGTCGCCAGCTTCATCAGAGGTCGTTACCCGCACGGCCGTCCACTAAATCAGTCAGCGGCGCCACGAAGAGAAGCGTTGCCAAGGTGTCACGGCCCGGCGAAGCCGGGGGAGTCTCCTGCTCGCGCTCCCAGCAGATTATACTCGCTAGGCCCCGTGTTTTTTGTGCGCCCTGTCGGACAGGGGACGTCGCACGCACGGCTCGCCGGCTCCGATCGCCTGCGTCATCCGCGTCGCGCCGTTTCCGGCCAGGATTCGCCGGCGGCGCTGATGGAAGAGACGTGTCCCGAGCCGCGCACGGCTGCCTCCGCGCGGGCGATAAAGGGCTGCGCGCGCCGGCGCCAGTCTGCCGCAGGTAAGGGCCCCCCCGGGGCTCCGCTTCTCAGGGATTCTCCCAGACTCTCTCGACAAAAATATTTGCTTTGGGAGGCGGCCGACTCCCAGAGAGTTCGTTGCGCACTAGGGAGGCTCTTATTTTTCAAGTATGATTTTTTTCTGCTTGCCAATTGAGGAGCTACTCGACCGAATAGTAGCGGCTTCGGTCAAGAATACCATCTTACGACCGGGAGAGCGGTGTGCTGACCCCGCGCCCTCCTATCCGCATCCATCGAGGATGACACGGCGGTAGATGGTCCCGGTAGAACACTCGTGGCCTAAAGACGGAGTGCTTTGCTACTCTATTTTAGCAAAATTGAACAAAAAATTTAAAAATAATGAGTTGAATGTAACCTGGGTACCATAGAAAAAGGGGAAACCATCTCTCTAGGCACCAGTGGCTGAGGAAAAAACGATAAGAAAAAGAACATAAAAATCTCATTTACTTTTCATCTAAAAATGTTACACTGACGTTGAACTTAATTATTAAATTTCATATATTAACTTTAATAGTGCAGTCTACGACACCACCACATACGATTTTTGGGAGACAGAGAGTACTGTGTTTTTGGCGATAAGCATACATGGTAGGAAGAGAACGGGAGAAAACGTTCAGCTCAGCTACACAAAAACACATTTGGTACGTAAAACCAAACTTGTCACGGCTCAGGACGGTCCAAATACTACAATTATGACATGGTGTATTAATCTGGACATGGGGCTAATTTTAGTCTTCCACAAGGTCTCCGAACTAGTGTGCAGCTTAGTATTTCATGTACAAACAGGAACATTGGGTGAGGTTAAACTAGTAACAAGTGATAGAAAGTAGTTTTAAGCCGATCGGAATTCATATCCCGAACCTTTGTCTGACACTCAGGCACAAACCTACACTAAAACGGAAACAAATAACACAATCGAACAAAGGAATAAAGGAATAACGTAGCTTTACTTTCGGTGTTAAAAGATGTGACCGAAAGACAGGGACAGTCATTATAATGTACACTACTGGCCATTAAAATTGCTACACCACGAAGATGACGTGCTACAGACGCGAAATTTAACCGACAAGAAGAAGATGCTGTGATATGCAAATGATTAGCTTTTCAGATTATTCACACAAGGTTGGCGCCGGTGGCGACACCTACAACGAAATCACATGAGTAAAGTTTCCAACCGATTTCTCATACACAAACAGCAGTTTGTTTCGTGTAAGGAGGAGAAATGCGTACCATCACGTTACAGACTTTGATAAAGGTCGGATTGTAGCCTATCGCGATTGCGGTTATCGTATCGCGACATTGCTGCTCGCCTTGGTCGAGATCCAATGACTGTTAGCAGAATATGGACTCGGTGGGTTCAGGAGGGTAATACGGAACGCCGTGCTGGATCCCAAAGGCCTCGTATGCCTAGCAGTCGAGACGAAAGGCATCTTATCCGCATGCCTGTAACGGATCGTGCAGCCACGTCTCTATCCCTCAGTCAACAGATGGCGACGTTTGCAAGACAACAACCATCTGCACGAACAGTTCAACGACGTTTGCAGCAGCATGGACTATCATCTCGGAGACCATGGCTGCGGTTACCCTTGACGCTGCATCACAGACAGGAGCGCCTGCGATGGTGTACTCAACGACGAACCTGGGTGCACGAATGGCAAAACGTCATTTTTTTCGGATGAATCCAGGTTCTCTTTACAGCATCATGATGGTCGCATCCGTGTTTGGCGACATCACGGTGAATGCACATTGGAAGAGTGTATTCGTCATCGCCATGTTGGCGTATCACACGGCGTGATGGTATGGGGTGTCATTGGTTACACGTCTCAAAAATTGTTCTGAGCACTACGGGACTTAACATCTATGGTCATCAGTCCCCTAGAACTTAGAACTACTTGAACCTAACTAACCTAAGGACATCACACACATCTATGCCCGAGGCAGGATTCGAACCTGCGACCGTAGCAGTCGCGCAGCTCCGGACTGAGCGCCTAGAACCGCTAGACCACCGCGGCCGGCGGTTACACGTCTTGGTCACCTCTTGTTAGCATTGACGACACTATGAACAGTGGACGTTACATTTCAGATGTGTTACGACCCGTGGCTCTACCTTTCATTCGATCCCTGCGAAACCCTACATTTCAGAAGGATAATGCACGACCGCATTTTGCAGGTCCTGTACGGGCCTTTCTGGATACAGAAAATGTTCGACTGCTGCCCTGGCCAGCGCATTCTGCAGATCTCTCACCAATTGAAAACGTCTCGCCAATGATAGCCGAGCAACGGGCTCGTCACAATACGCCAGTCACTACTCTTGATGAACTGTGGTATCGTGTTGAAGATGCATGGGCAGCTGTACCTGTACACGCCATCCAAGCTCTGTTGACTCAATGCCAAGGCGTATCAAGGCCGTTATTACGGCCAGAGGTGGTTGTTCTGGTACTGATTTCTCAGGATCTATGCACCCAAATTGCGTGAAAATGTAATCACATGTCAGTTCTAGTATAATATATTTGTCTAATGAATACCCGTTTATCATCTGCATTTCTTCTTGGTGTAGCAATTTTAATGGCCAGTAGTGTAGAACAGAAGAAGAATCACCAGTGAATGCAGGTGAAGGTAGAGGAAAAAATAGAAAGATTACGAAGGGAATGTTAGAGTGATGTCCTTGCCGTGATATCTCCTACACCAGCGGCGAACACAGAGATGGGTTACGGCTGGCGGCTGTTTCTCCAGTGGCTTGGCTGGCTTATGGGTGCAACGTGATTGGGCGTATACCGGCTTAACTACTCGTCGAGGGAGAAGTAACTGCTGGAGATACGCGCATGTAATGAGAGCGATAACCACGGTAGTTTATGTCGCACTCTCTATCGAGGCCAAGGGTACTATAATCAGGACCGGAAAGCGCCACAATATTTGATACCGTCACAACCTTGAATAGTAGTTTTGAAACCATGAGGCATGAAATGAATAGTGTATTAAATCTTGTTTCCGTCCAACTACTAAACAACAACTAAATAACTGGCCAGGGCTGGCAAATTGTGTCAGTCGTCCATGACCTTCACGCTTTGCTCGAAACTGTCCCACATATTGTTAACTAACGTCGTGTCTGGAGATTTCATGGACTAGTTCACATGTTCGCACTTTTGTTTCCTTTTGAGAGTCCGTTACGGCTTAGATCACTATCCACCATGACGAAACAATGGCTCCTCTGTAAAAGTGACAACCTAAGAGAAAACATGATACTCGAAGCGAAAGACCTGATTGTTTTCCACCTATACATGTCATGCATTCTCCAGCAATTAACTGAAGGGGTGTGTCGTACACCTAGCATCTTACTCCGCACACATGCAAAAGAAATCAAGTATGTCGATCCATATCTCATATGTGTACGAGCGATGTCCAGTTGTGAGTTTGTCCCGGGAGTCTGCCTCATAAAAGTGAAAGACGAGATTTGGAATGTCTGCGAATCACAGCTTCACAGCCGAAATCCTTCAGACCAGCAGCAGAGCTGATCTAGATTTATATCTTAGGTATCCACACCGTAAAGTCAGAAGTAAAGACAATGGACTGGTGTAATAGACACTGACAAAGAATGTTGCCTAAGTGAGTGTAACCTCGATCAACTCGAATCAGAAGTTTATGGAAGTCATGTTAAGTTCAGTTTCGTACCACAGATTTACCTCCCAGTAATGTAGACTTCCTTCTCTTTTTTAATATAAGGGAAAAAAAACATTTTCTCTCCTATATAAATGCATCAATGTGCTCAAGAATATTTCCACTGATGTAGATGATCTTTGTCAAAGGTGTCTAGTGGCGTGAGAATTACTGTCTGAAATGAGGCTAAGGGTATGAGGAGTTCTTGACTGATTTACTGTCGTGCTAACTTCGTATTATTAAGTTTTGGACAGACATGATTTTGGCGAAGCAATAGTGAGCTAAAAATTAGGAAACGAATACGAAGCAGATAATTCCCAGGTGTAAGACGCCAGGGCAGATGTGAAACTCAGAGAACTGTCTAGTCCAGCTTGTAATTTGATACTGGATCGAATTCAGAGAAATTCAATTCAGTATCGAAATGAGACTGAGAACGTAGCCCTAACGAATAGATTAGTGTTCGTATCTTCTTACACGTAGCAATACGATCGCAAAGATTAAGGATTAGTAATTCGATAAAAGCAGAAATTCGATCAGCAGGCTACGTGTGAATCAAGGCCATGCTCATCTGCATTACACGAGCGAAACAAACATCGAACTCGAGGGATTCTGAAGGACACGAAAGGTACAGGCGGTTACTCAAGGATAATGTGATGACATCGAGCAAATCTGATAATATGCTACCAGAGGTCTTTCTTGTCGGACGATCTGAGTGCACAAAGAAATGTAGTGCAAATGCAGAATGATTTCAGTTCGACTGTTTGGTAAAATGTCGCTCACTACCAGAGGTACCGAACATCGCACTGCTTTCCTGCAGAATGATACCGCACTCGTCGTGGGATACTTTCCTTCAAGCATACAGTGACCATTCAAAGGGCAAAAATAAAATGATAGCTACTTTTTTTATGGTCGACAAAATTATCAGACAGAAATATAAACTAACAGCACGGTGGTGTTAGTGGATAACGCGCTGAAACATATTTGGGTGACTAACCTTTGATTCAACCAATGCAGCACGACTGCTCATTCCAGGGAGGACAATTTCACGGTAGTATCACGTAAACAAGGTATAAAACAGCAGTGTATTGGCGGAGCTGTCACTTGTACTCGGGTGGCTTTTGTGACAAGTTTCCGACATGATCATGGCCGCGCAAGTGAATTAACAGATTCTGAACGCAGAATGGTAGTTGGAGCTGGACGCATCGGACATTCCATTTCGGTAATCGTTACGGAATTCAGTATTCCGAGATCCAGAATGTCAAGAGTGTACCGAGAATACCAAATTTCAGACTTCTCACCACGGACAACGCAGTGGCCGACGCCCATCACTTAACGGCCGAGACCAGCTGCGTTTGCGCAGAGTTGTCAGTGCTAACAGACAAGCAACACTGCGCGAAATAACCGCAGGGATCACTGTGGGACGTACGACTAACGTATTCGTTAGGACAGAGCGGCGAATTTTGGCGTTAAAGTGCTATGGCAACAGACGGCCAACGCGAGTGCCTTTGCGAATAGCTCGACATTGCCTGCAGCGCCTCTCCTGGACCCTAGACAAATGGTAAACCGTGGCCCGGTCAGACGAGTCCTGATTTCAGTTGGTAAGAGCTGATGATAGGGTTCGAGTGTGGCGCAGACCCCACGAAGCCAAGGGCCCTAGTTGTCAACAAGGCACTGTGCAAGCTGGTGCTGTCTCCACAATGGCGTGGGATGTTTTTCTAAGAAACCTGTCATTGACTGGAAATGGTTGCGTTCGGCTACTTGGAGACCAACTTCATGTTCCCAAACATCAGTCTCATGTCAACGGGCTACAGTTGTTCGCGACTGGTTTGAAGACCATTCTAGACAGTTCGAGAGAATGATTTGGCCGTCCAGACTCCCCAACATGAATCCCATCGAACATTCACGCAACATAATCTAGAGGTTAGTTCGAGGATAAAATCCTGCGCCGGCAACACTTTCGCAATTATGGACGGCTACAGAGGCAGCATAGCTCAATTTTTATGCATGAGACTTCAAATGAATTGTTGAGCCCATGCCACGTCGTAAGGTCGTAAGGTTGCACTATGCAGCCAAGACTTTTGTCACCTCTCTGTAAAGTAGGCTGTACGTAGCATACTTCGTACCGAAGCTGAAACAAACGTTTGGGATTGGCGCACAGCGAAAGATTACAGAAAAAGCAGGGCAACAAAGGACTGTGTGACGCGTGGGGCTGGAGTGAGTGCACCGAACCAGAAGAGCTGCACGCCCCTGCAAACGCAACGGCTACAAAAGGCACGCCCCTCACGTCGCAGTCTCCGACCTCTGCCTGACTAGGTCCGTCATAAAAGACTAATGAACCGCGGCAACCGAACACACCCAATCTGTGCGCCGAGCCCTAGACACGTGAATAGCCCGTTAACAGGGGTGCAGAGTTTACTTTCGTTTTTTGAGCAACACAAACGCGCGGCACGTAGTTAGCGGTGAGGGCGACAGTCGGACAATGCGACTGGGCCGACGCGCCCCCAATACGAGAGCGCACCCCTGCGACCACGGGGTAATAGCAAGCAGCCCCTCCCCACACCCCCGCATCCTGAAGCCACACCAATCCTCCTGCACCCCCGCAAAGCGTTCAGAAACTCGTTTGTGTGCTTCTAAAGACCAGTGAACGTAGGTACCCAGGCTGGTTCAGGCGTCACCGGTTAAGGCCGTCTAATTACTGAGGAGGGTGCTTGAAACGAGGGCACTGGATCCACTGTTCTAGAGGTAACGCGTGACATGATTCGTTGCCCTTCTTTTGGCGGCTCTCGTCTTCGCAAAAGTTTCATAAATCCTGGATGGGAGATATGGACTGACATCAAGACTATTCATAAACATCATTACGGTGTAAATAAAATACTGGGATAACTACTGCAAATAACCATCTGTTTGATGTAGCTTTTTTTAATTTCCGTGCTTGCTAAGAAGTACAGACACACAGACACATGCACGCACAACCTAACACCTCAAATTGCAGCTACACTTTGAAATCGTGCGCCATTCTTTAAAAAAATGCAATGAAACAAACGAATATTGCTGCTGTGGTCTTCAGTCCTGAGACTGGTTTGATGCAGCTCTCCATGCTACTCTATCCTGTGCAAGCTGCTTCATCTCCCAGTACGTACCGCAGCCTACATCCTTCTGAATCTGCTTAGTGTATTCACCTCTTGGTCTCCCTCTACGATTTTTACCTCCATGCTGCCCTCCAATACTAAATTGGTGATCCCTTGATGCCTCAGAATGTCCTACCAACCGATCCCTTCTTCTAGTCAAGTTGTGCCACAAGCACCTCTTCTCCCCTATTCTATTCAATTCCTCCTCATTAGTTATATGATCTACCCAACTAGTCTTCAGCATTCTTCTGTAGCACCACATTTCGAAAAACTTCTATTCTCTTCTTGTCAAAACTATTTATCGTTCATGTTTCACTTCCATACATGGCTACTCTCCATACAAATACTCTCAGAAACGACTACCTGAGACTTAAATCTATACTCGATGTTAATAAATTTCTCTTCTTCAAAAACGCTTTCCTTGCCATTGCCAGTCTACGTTTTATCTCCCCTCTATTTCGACCATCATCAGTTATTTTGCTCCCCAAATAACAAAACTCCTTTACTACTTTAAGTGTCTCATTCCCTAATCTAATTGCGTCAGCATCACCCGAGTTAACTCGATTACATTCCATTACCCTCGTTTTGCTTTTGTTGATGTTCATCTTACATCCTCCCTTCAAGACACTCTCCATTCCGTTCAACTGCTCTTCCAAGTCCTTTACAATGTCATCGGCGAACCTTAAAGTTTTCATTTCTTCTCCATGGATTTTAATTCCTACTCCGAACTTTTCATTTGTTTCCTTTATTGCTTGCTCAATATACAGATTGAATAACATTGGGGAGAGGTTACAACCCTGTCTCACTCCCTTTCCAACCACTGCTTCCCTTTCATGTCCCTCGACTCTTATAACTGCCATCTGGTTTCTGTACAAATTGTAAATAGCCTTTCGCTCCCTGTATTTTACCCCTGCCAACTTCAGAATTTGAAAGAGAGTATTCCAGTTAACATTGTCAAAAGCTTTCTCTAAGTCTAGAAATGCTAGGAACGTAGGTTTGCCTTTTCCTATAGAGCAATAATAACACGTGAACGGACGGGAGAATCCCTAGGTTTTGTGATAAAGTATATAAATGCGGTCATAACAGTTGAAAATAGCAATAGTAAAAAAATGAGTATTTAACACGTTTAAACCAAGGGAACAGAAACCGTAAATAAGATGCTAAATAACGTGAAATAATATAATGATTTTCAGTCTGAAAAGAATGTAAAACAGAAATCGTTTTTCCTATTTGCAGACGATAAGTTGTGGAATGCATTGTAGATATAAAACTATTGACATAAATAACTGATAGCGCCATGTGAAACATGTGAACAGTTGGTTCAAATGGCTCTGAGCACTATGGGACTTAACATCTGAGGTCATCAGTCCCCTAGAGCTTAGAACTAATTAAACCTAACTAACCTGAGGGCATCACACACATCCGTGCACGAGGCAGGATTCGAACCTGCGACCGTAGCAGTCACGGCGGTTCTGGACTGAAGCGCCTAGAACCGCTCGGCCACCACGGTCGGCAAAATTTAGTAGTATCCTGTGTGGAACATATCATTTGCTTGATAGGTAGACCTCTCAGTTACGGTGTGTTTTTAATAGTTACGTTACATATCGCCCCACTCTTTTGTAATGACCGTTCTGTTCTCTTATCTTCCAATACCCCTTTCGACCACTAACTTCCACACAACACGGAAATGGAGGTTAAATTTGTTCATGTTGGGCAAAACTGATTGAGGTCTGGGAGTGCATGACCAATTTTAGAATCTAACACTGCCTCAGAATGAATTTTCAAATGGCTCTGAGCACTATGGGACTCAACTGCTGAGGTCATTAGTCCCCTGGAACTTAGAACTAGTTAAACCTAACTAACCTAAGGACATGACAAACATCCATGCCCGAGGCAGGATTCGAACCTGCGACCGTAGCTGTCTTGCGGTTCCAGACTGCAGCGCCCTCAACCGCACGCCCACTTCGGCCGGCAATGAATTTCCACTCTGCTGTGGAGTGTGCGCTGATTTGAAACTTCCTGACAGATTAGAGCTTTGTGCCGCACCGGAACTCGAACTTGCGAACTTTACTTTTCGCAGACAAGTGCTCTGCCGAGTGAGCTATCCAACCATGACTCACGACCCGTCCTCCCAACTGAGGTACGGGCGCAAGTGAAGCAGTGAGGTCGGGTCTTGGATAGCTCAGTCGGTGGAGAGGTTCGTGAAACGCAAAGCGCACAGTTTCGAGTCCCGGTCCGGCACACCGTTTTACCCCGCCAGGAAGTTTCAACACTATCTCAGCGTCACTCATGAGAACGTTCCAGTAATTATTGGCAGGGCGCAGCATGCTGCTGCTATCATCAGGTGCCTGAGTTACCCGTATAAGTCATTGTTAATTACAGATTCACTTGAAGGGCGACTACATTTTTGCTGCGCGAGCGTTTGAGGTTATTTATATTCCACACGCAGCAAAAGTCTCTTTGGCCTTCAAAAGGATCTGTAATTAACAATGATGTATAAGGATCAGCAGCGGCAAAATGGTCCTATCGGAACGCTAAAAATGCGAACATATTCCTGTTTACATGATTCATTCCGACTAAAAAGTGGTGTAAGAGCTGCCTCATTCTACCTTCCTCAGCAAGCGCACTTTTTTCAGTATCCAACTCATCTCAGACACCCACGATTGCTCGCAACTGTAACACACCTACATCCCCTAGAGTCCATCGCTTTAAGTTGCTCATACCCATCCACTTCATCTTGCCCTTACTCTCTCACTCATTTGTCATTTGCCCTTTGTGTCTCTCTAAGCGTCATTGCCTCCTGTGACACAGCCACAGTCCCCTTAATTCTGTCCTGATACTAGTCTCCTCCATCGAGCGAGGTGGCGCAGTGGTTAGCACACTGGAGTCGCATTCGGGAGGACGACGGTTCAATCCCGCGTCCGGCCGTCCTGATTTAGGTTTTCCGTGATTTCCCTAAATCGCTCCAGGTAAATGCCGGGATGGTTCCTTTGAAAGGACACGGCCGACTTCCTTCCCTAATCCGCTGAGACCGATGACCTCGCTGTCTGGTCTCCTCCCCCAAAACAACACACACACACACACACAAAACTAGTCTCCTCTCACTGATACTATCTTCTTCTTCCTCTCCCTCACTGCTACTATCTCATTCATCCCTTCCCATTGCTGCTGTCTTCTGACTGTCACTGTCTCTTTCGCAAACGTTGTGATTGTCATATACTCACTGACTCTCACCCACCTTCATTCTGTCTTTCTCTTTATGCTTCCCCCCCCCCCCCCCCCTGGCACAGTCGCTCTCACTCTTTTCCTAGCACTGTTCTGTCACTGTCAACTATGTTCCACTGCCACTGCGTCCCTCTCTTTCTCTTACGCTACCGTTGTGTTCTTCGTTCTTCCTATAACACAAGCACTGTCTACTATCTTCCAGTATTTATAACTTTTCCGTCTCTTTGCCATTCTTACTGTATTTTTTTCTCTCAGCATAAAGGATGAAACGTCTCTGTGAAGTCGTTTCGTAAGACGCTTGTCGAATTAGGTAAAACTTATTCACTTTACTACCTGATATTAGCTCAGTTCATGAACTCTTCCAGAAAGACTGAGCACTCTAATAAGGCCTATTGAATATTATATATGTGTTTTAATGTGAGGTTTCGGTTTTGTTTTATGGGAAACGCTGAGTTGGTCATCGTCTGCTGGGAGCAGACGATGTTGCTTCTCGTTCAAAGGAGAGCACAGGATGACCAACTTAGGTTTCCAGTGCCTGAACAGAGAGGTTTACCCAAAGGCTGCTTTTGTGTGTGAAGTTGGTGACGGGGGGATACCCCTATGGTAGCTTCCGCTGCACGGGGAGCTAGGTAATCTCGAAAGAGAGAAAGCGGCACTCTTCGGTGAACGCTTGGTGAGTACGGATCATAGCTCTTAAGGGGGGTTTCAGGTGATAGGAATCAGGTTGAGTTAGGACTTCGTTATGTTTAACTGGTGAAATACTTAAGAACTTTAGCTTATCTGAAGCGTGTGAAGCGAGTTATTTTTTTATGATTTTTAATCTTATATTTTGTGCAAATTGCTTCTGTCTTTGTGTGTCGATTTTGTGCCACGTGTTTCGTAATCAACGACTCTTCTGGCTCACCACGGCACCGCAATAGGCTTTATTTTAACAGTTTGCTTGTTAATGAGCTATAATTTCTGCAACAATATCTGTTCTTTCGTGCGCTTTCTACAAAGCAGCACAACAGTTTGAGTCAGAATGCACCACGTGCTCTAGTTCGGCCGTTTGCAAGCAGCAGACGCAGTTAGTATGTTAAATAATTATCGCACAGCCTTGTGTATTGGTTAAACCTCTGTCCAGAATAGAGCATGCGTACAATTGTAATGCAAATCTCACTTACATATTTTTATGGTATTAATGCAAAGGAGATGATAGTATCATTGTCTCCCACCCCCGTCTTCTGTGTTTCTTCTTTCTGTAGTTAAATTGTGCTCTGTTTCATTCTCACGTAATTCTTACTTAAATATTTCGAGTCAGGCACCAGTTACGTGTAGTGAGGATGTGCAACCAAATATTTAGTTACAATAAATAATTTACGTGAAACATAAATTCTTTGGTGTCGATCTTACCCCCTTACTCTGATTTCCATTCCTGAATTAATCAAGTTGCTTCATGCACGACATGGAGTGCTATTTATCTGGCTGCTTAAAGAAATTCGTACTCGTAATTAATTATTAAAGTAATTAAACTAACAACTTTCCAGCTCCGTTTTTTCTAAATGGTTAGGAAGGGCTTGGGCTGGTGGCAGCCCTGAATTTCCGAATTTTTATCATTATTTGTGTGAGAGAAGCAGCGAGAAATGCGAGATAACGTATATGGCTCGATGAGAAACGTCGTAAACATAGTAATGCGTTACAAGGAGCACGAATATGTTCGCATGCAAAAATTTTTCGGAAAATTTTTAAATACGATACCGCAGTGCCTGTGGTACGATGCAATATTCCTCCGGACGTGCATGCATTTTTAAAGGCAGAATAAGGCCGCTGGTACCCTCTTTTCAATCAGAGTCTTTCAAATTAACAGGAACATACGCGCATTCTTTGTCATCCGATGCGATCGTTTTTCCGCTGGTATTCATACTTTGACCCTGTATTGTAGAATATGGACACTACGACGATCCTTCAGTTTGGTATATCCTGAAGTATGAGAACCGGAAAATTCCGTTTTTATGCGCGGCGTTTTGGAACATATTACGAACGCATGCTGTAGCATCCATACCGATTCAGGGACCTCATGACGGCAGCATGCTGCCGAAACGTGTCGGCCCAATAAATATTGGAAAATAAGCGTGAGTGAAACTGACGTTACTTTTCTGGTACCTCTCAGAAGTTTCTGTGACCAAGTTTGTCGATTAGAGCTGTTGTCGCTTTGTGAATCGTCGCAGTGCTTCGGGAGGTGACCGGATAAAGACGATATGTGTGCTGACAAGTGATCGGCTGTAGGCAGAGCGGCTGGGGTGATGTGAGGCGTATAGCGTGTCAGCGGCGGCCGCTCTGTCCGGCCGAGCGACCAGCCAGCCCAGCCTTCCGGCGAGCGCCGGCCACGCCCACCGCCGACCACGGGCCGTGACGGCTGCAGCTGCGGCCGCTGCTGGCTTCTACTGGGCGTCCACTCCGACAGAGGCAATCCAGCTGTGCTCACCTCCTACCACTTGGAGAAACGTCATTAAACTCGTTCTTAACTGGTTTAGATTTAAATTATAATTGATACATGTGCGACTGCACGCGCTACCTAATATGTTCCAAAATGCCAAGCACAAAAACAGTATTTTTCAGTGCTCATCACTCGGCTTCTATTGGTGATAAAAAAGAGAGTGTCAAGTGTTTTGGATAGCCCTTGGACGGCGGTTCATTACTATACCCAAGAGAAGGATCGTCTTACTGTAACTATTCTACAGCTCAGGGCAAAGAATTAATACTAAGCACTTCGTCCAGCTTAAGCAAATGGAGGAAATCGGTTGGTTCTTTTTACATTATATGTGCTATATGGTGCTATATGTGCTATATGGTGCGCCTTAAGGTGTTTATAGAGGCACCGTTTAGTTCCTGAGAAAACCCGTTTTTTTTTGCGTAATAAAACCGAGCCGCGGACTCCACGACAGGTGTGCAAAGCAAATGGCTGAAATTATCACGATATATTATTAAGATTCCGATCTCGAAAAAATTTGAAATGTAGCTGTTCCCAAGATACATAGGTTCAAAGTTACTATACTTGTACACGAAATATAACTAACAAATAGCCGCAGAAAATTGCTCAGATATTACGGTGTATTCTCTAGGAATTTGTCTAGCGCTGTCATCTTTCCGTTTTCCAAAATCTTTATCTGTTATCGACTGTCACCACAAAAATATGGTGTTTATGTAACAAAACCGAGACGATTCCAAGATGGTTATGCACAACAGACGGGTGAAATTTTCACGATTTATTCCTAACACCTCGATCTCGAAGAATTTTTGCATCACCTCGGCTCAGACAGTTCCGGAACCTGAACAGACAACTGGAATACAGATCACCATAATCAACATTTCCGCCCTTTTTATTGCTCATGAAAACCACACATAGCATGTTTGTACCACCTTCAGAGATGGTGGTCCAGATTGCTGTAGACACTGGTACCTCTAACACCCAGTAGCACGTCCTCTTGCATTGATGCAGGCCTGTATTCGTCGTGGCATACTGTCCACAAGTTCATCAAGGCACTGTTGGTTCAGATTGTCCCACTCCCCAACGGCGATTCGGCGTAGATAGCTCAGAGTGGCTGGTGGGTCACATCGTCCATAAACAGCCCTTTTCAATCTATCCCAGGCATGTTCGATAGGATTCATGTCTGGAGAACATGCTGAGCACTCTAGCCGAGCGATGTTGTTACTCTGAAGGAAGTCATTCACAAGATGTGCACGATGGGGGCGCGAACTGTCGTCCATGAATACGAATCCCTCGCCAATATGCTGCCGATATGGTTGCACTAGGGGTCGGAGGATGGCATTCATGTATCGTAAAGCCGTTACGGCGCCTCCCATGACCACCAGCGGCGTACGTCGGCCCCACATAATGCCACCCAAAAACAGCAAGGAACCTCCATCTTGTTGCACTCGCAAGTCTGGTTGAGGGCATATGCGACACTCATCGGTGAATAGAACGTGATGCCAATCCTGAGTGGTCCATTCGGCGTGTTGTTGGGCCCATCTGTACCGCGCTGCATGGCGGCCTGGTTGCAAAATGGAGCTCGCCATGGACGTCGGGAGTGAAGTTGCGCATCATGCAGCCTATTGCGCACAGTTTGAGTCGTAACATGGCGTCCTGTGGCTGCACGAAAAGCATTATTCAATATGGTTGCGTTTCTGTCAAGGTTCCTCCGAGCCATAATCCGTAGGTAGCGGTCATCCATTGCAGTAGTAATCCTTGGGCGGCCTGAGCCAGGCATGTCATGGACAGTTCCAGTATCTCTGTATCTCCTCCGTGTCCGACCAACATCGCTTTGGTTCACTCCGAGACGCCAGAACACTTCCCTCGTTGAGAGCCCTTCCTGGCACATAGTAACAATGCGGACGCGATCGAACCGCGGTTTTGACCGTCTAGGCATGGCTGAAGTACAGACAACACGAGCCGTTTACCTCCTTCCTGCTGGAATAACTGCAACTGATCAGCTGTCTGACCCCCTCCGACTAATAGGTGCTGCTCATGCATGGTTGTTTACATCTTTTGGCGGGTTTAGTGACTTTTCTGAACAGTCAAAGGGACTGTGTCTGTGATGCAATATCTACAGTCAACGTCAGTCTTCAGGAGTTCAGGGAACCGGGATGATGCACAACTTTTTTATATGTATGTATATAAAAAATGGTTCATATAGCTCTAAGCACTATGTGACTTAACATCTGAGGTCATCAGTCCCCTAAACTTAGAACTGCTTAAATCTAACTAACCTAAGGACAAAATGGCTCTGAGCACTATGGGGCTTAACTGCTGAGGTCATCAGTCCCCTAGAACTTAGAACTACTTAAACCTAACTAACCTAAGGACATCACACACATCCATGCCCGAGGCAGGATTCGAACCTGCGACCGTAGCGGTCACGCGGCTCCAGACTGTAGCGCCTATAACCGCTCGGCCACTCCGGCCGGCACCTAAGGACATCACACACATCCATGCCCGAGGCAGGATTCGAACCTCCGACTGCAGCAGCCGCGTTGTTCCGGTCTGAAGCGCCTAGAACCGCTCGACCACCGCGGCCGGCGATGTGTGTATACATATATTCCGTTTTAGAGATACACAAGTTGAAAGTTACACTACTTGTGAGTGTAAAACACGCACGTAAAATCAGGTGTGAGGCGAAAACGTAGTTTATGAACTGACGTAGCACGGAGAAGTATGCCATTAAGTGTCTCCATTATCATCAGAAGGGTTCTGTGAACCCCATGTTGTAGTACTGAAGCAAAAGCAAAATTTTTGTGCACGTTAAATCCGGTCTGTGGCGTAAAATTAGTTTCTCGTTACTTCAGTTTCACGTAAGTAAATTAATCAAAATTTACAGACCCTTGAAGTTTTTTTCGTGTGACTGACATGCCCTGCTGTAGGAGGGAAAATAAGGGAACCAGCGGAAAAATGCTCCTACCGCAGCACCAAACAGGCGAATATGCTCCTGTTTGTTAAAAGACTGAGTGAAAAGTGGAGTACCAGCTGCCTCGTCCTACCTTCTCCAGCATCTTTAAAAATTACGCATGACTTTTCGCAAGCGAACATATTCGCGCTTTTTTATGCTGAGAGAGAAAGAGGAAGTCGCGGTCGAAAAATACGGAAAAGTAATAAATACTGGAAGACAGTAGACAGTAGTTGTGGTGTAAGAGACAGGGAAGGACACAATGGGAGTGTGAGAGAAAGAGAGGGGCACAGTGGCAGTGGAACATAGTTGACAGTGATAGAACAGTGCTAGAAAAAGTGTGGAGGAGACAGTGCCAGTGGGAGAGGAATAAAGAGAAGGAGAAAGAGAAAGCGGGTGAGCGCCATTGGTAATGAGAGACAAAGTCTACGACAATGACAACGAGGAAGCGAGAGATAGTGATGGTTGGAAGAAACAGCAGCATTGGGAAGGAATGAACGAGATAGTAGCAGTAAGAAGGAACAACAAAAATGGTTCAAATGGCTCTGAGCACTATGGGGCTTAACTTCTGAGGTCATCAGTCCCCTAGAACTTAGAACTACTTAAACCTAACTAACCTAAGGGCATCACACAGATCCATGCCCGAGGCAGTATTCGAACTTGCGACCGCAGCGGTCGCGCGGTTCCAGACTGTAGCGCCTAGAACCGCTCGACCACCATGGCCGGCTAAGAAGGAACAACAGGGAGATATGGCAGTAAGAGGAGACAGCAATAGTAGGTCAGAACGAAGAAGACTGTGGCTTTGAAACAGGAGATAGTGACAGAGAGACACAAAACGATAATGACAATGAGTTGGGCTGAATGAGTGAGTGAGAATGGGCTGTTGGGAGTGGATGGGTAAGAGAGACCTGCAGCGATGGACTAGTGGGTGTGAGTGAGCTACAATTAGAGGAGCTTGTGAGAGCGAGAGACGAGCTGCGTGTTAAAAAGATCGCGAATATGTTTGCATGCCAAAATTTTTGGGCCGGCCGGTTCTAGGCGCTACAGCCTGGAACCGCGTGACCGCTACGTTCGCAGGTTCGAATCCTGCCTCGGGCATGGATGTGTGTGTTGTCCTTAGGTTAGTTAGATTTAAGTAGTTCTAAGTTCTAGGGGACTGATGACCACAGCAGTTAAGTCCCATAGTGCTCAGAGCCATTTGAACCATTTGAACCAAAATTTTTGGGAAAAATTTGAAAGGTGCTGAGAAAGGTAGAATGGAGCAGCTGGTACACCACTTTTGAGTCAGAGTCTTTTAAACAGGAGCATATTCGCGTTTTTTGTGCTTCGATAGGAGATTTTTCCCTCTAGTCTTCTTATTGGCCAAATTAGCCCGCGCCCATGACCACACCGTGAATGAAAGTACCCGATTTGTTGGTGTATCAACGCGGACTGTCTGCTAGAGTACTGCTGTGCGGTATGGGAGTCTTACCAGGTAGGACTGACTGAGGACATCGAACAAGTTCAGAGGGAAACAACTTTATTATCGTGAAATTGGGGTAGAGAGTGTCACGGATATAAGTGAGATGGGACAGCAGTCATTTAAACAAAGGCGTTGATCACAGCGGCGAGATTTTTTATCGAAATTTTCAATCACCAACTTTGAAAGTGAAATTATTTTATTGCCGCCATCCAACACTTTGAGAAATAATCATCTTATTAAAATAAGAGAAATAACAGCTCGTACAGAAAGATTCAATTGTTCTTTTCTCCTACGCGCCGTTAAGAGTGTGGAACTGTAGAGAAATAGTCTGAAAGCGGTGAGAAGAACCCTCTACCAGGCACTTAAGTGTGAATTGCAGAGTAGGCATGTAGATGTAGATGCCAGGCGATCCGAAACCAGTCAAGATATAATAAAAATTCAACCACTACAAAGGGCGACTGGTTGCAGTTAACTGTGGGAACCACTGAAACGTGACTCAAACTGAAAAAGTGTTCCCAGAATGAGATTTTCACTCTGTAACGGAGAGTGCGCTGATATGAAACTACTTGACAGATTAAAACTATGTGCCGGGCCGAGACTAGAACTCGGGACCTTTGTCTTTTGCGGACAAGTGCTCTACCAACTGAGCTACCTAAGCACGACTCACGCCCCCTCCTCAGAGCTTCAGTTCTGTCAGTACCTCGTCTCCTACCTTCCAAACTTCAAAGAAACTCTTCTGCGAACCTTGCAGAACTAGCACTCCTGGAAGAAAGAATACTGCGGAGAGATGGCTTAGCCACAGCCTGGGGGATGTTTCCAGAATGAAATTTTCACTCTGTGGCGGAGTGTGCGCTGAAATGAAACTTCCTGGCAGTGAACTCGGTAAGGTTAAGAACGGGCTGTAAGCAGTCGCACCTCCACGCAGTTCCCTGTTGGGCAGTAGCAGCCGGCCGCCCGTCGCCCGTTGTGTCTGCTGACAGGGGCGGCAGTTCCGCCAACGTAAGGCTGCCGCTGGAACGCCGCTGATGACTTCCTCAGCCGACGCACCGCTCCAGCACTCCTGGCTGTCCCCTCGACGCCGGCGGGTCGGCGAGTGAGGAGCTCCGACGTCTCCCATAATTAAATTACCCCCAGAACGGCCGGCCCTACGGCCGAGCTGTTGCGTCCCATCCCCTCCCCCAATTTATTCACCCGCATAAACGTCTCGCGTGTAAGACGGCTAAATTACAAGCGGCGATTTACGTCGGCAGGATCATACATATGGATGTAACCCGCACTAAATTGCAGGTAATACCCTATAAATTGTTTCCGTCCAGCCCGGGGTACGTTACCGATCGCCGCGCCTTCTGTTAGCTTACGGTCGGCTTTTATCGATTCATTTTAATAATTCATGACACAGTTCGCGCCCCAATTGTCGTTTCAGCTTTGACTCGGCGCGAACAAATGCTCGCACAGCTGCGCTTGGGTCCTTTTAACACTCCCGACCTCTTGCATCTCCCTAGCTTCTTACGCGAGGGAACCCTGACGTATGCCCAAACCACGGTTGTCCAGACTGTAGCGCGAATAGAGCTATACTTAAATCCTGGTCTGGAAATTCATATGTAGGTTATTTCCCAAAACATTTAATCGTTCGTTAAAGGAAACCACGGTTCATTCATTTCCCATTTTTGAATTTTCCATCGGCGCTTGGTAGAACATGACAACAAGGCGAAGATATTTTTCGTGGTGACTGAGTAGAGCGTACTGAGAAACATTTAGACAGCATTTACTTCATTTTCAGATTAATAATTATAGCTATTAGGAGTACTATGTTTTTAAGTTCGTCTGTACCTGCTAGTAGGTGTGGCATTAACAACGGAATAATGTTTATT
This sequence comes from Schistocerca serialis cubense, assembly GCF_023864345.2. NCBI lineage: Eukaryota > Metazoa > Arthropoda > Insecta > Orthoptera > Acrididae > Schistocerca > Schistocerca serialis. The sequence continues at coordinate 788,770,672 of NC_064639.1, read as the reverse complement.
ACCCGTTGGGCAGCACGTCAGGTGTAGGCGTGTGCACGTAAACGGTTATTGTGTACTGACAGGCGTAGTCCACTTACTGGTGAAGTTGCGACCGTGCAAAGAACAGCAGGTAGTAAATTACGTGACTTGTTTGCGGGAAGACTATCTGGTGCACAGAAAAAACAACTAACACACTGATGTGGGTACAGACTAATATGCTAAAGATCACAACATCTGCACCTATGCTCCTAACACCCTCTACAATATTTACGAAACACTTTGCTAATGTACTGCAAAAAATTATTTATTTCATCAAGAACTAGCTTCCGTGTTCTTAGGCCATCATTAGGTGAAACCTATTGTGCAAAAGATACCAAAAAATTAAATCATCTGAAGCTGCAGACTAAGAAAGATATAGTCAGTCTTAGCGGTACAACTTCTAAGAGAAAAGCCGTCCATATGATGCAGATGTGAAGTTTTCCATACTATTAAGAAAAGCAGAGTCCACACTACAGGAAATACTTGAAATCAATAAACATGTGACACACAACGCTAGTCTCGTTGTAAGACCGAACTCACTTTCCCTGTTCAACTCGTAAATTAAATTTGAGTTTAGGACATAAAAAGGAATTTTTATTCTTAATTGAGATACATAGCCACTAATATGGATTGAAATGGGAATATTCTAAATGTGTAGCACCGGATTTTATCATTTTTTTGTGCTATCAGTAGGCTTTTTTGTAGCATACTATCTCTGTGTATGCTGTGTTCATTTTCGTCTTGTTTGCTAGCTTCAGTATACTGTGGATGCAAAATTTGTTTTATATCTGAATATGTCCTTTGTTAAGCCTATGTAACTTCGTACCAGCTCCGCATGGTCAAAAACTGCAGAATCATCTCTCCAGCGTTGAGATACCTGTATGGACACGCACCGAAAAAAAATGGTTCAAATGGCTCTGAGCACTATGGGACTCAACTGCTGAGGTCATTAGTCCCCTAGAACTTAGAACTAGTTAAACCTATCTAACCTAAGAACATCACACACATCCATGCCCGAGGCAGGATTCGAACCTGTGACCGTAGCGGTCTCGCGGTTCCAGACTGCAGCGCCAGAACCGCGCGGCCACTTCGGCCGGCCACGCACCGAAGGCCAATAAATAAAAAAAAGTTTAAGTTACATAAATATTAGATAACGATTGTAAATTCAACTGTATTCTTATCTGTTGTTAAATGTAACTATATTCACATAATAAACTTTATATTACTTAAACATAACTACTTTTTCCCGGCACAAGAATGTAATACCGTACCTGCCTTTGCAAACAGTATATACATGCCATTATTTTTGTACCTGCTTACGTCGCACGTCATTTTATCTCTATTTGTGACATTCAGTTGTCATTTACCAGTAGCTTAAGAAGGTGACAGCTTGTTCGTGACCATAAATATAATATTTTGCTGAATATTAGGGCAGAGTTTCTTCTTTTAAGTCCGTCTCCGTAGCTGAGTGTTGAGCACGGCTGACTGCCATTCGGAGGAACCAGGTTCGATCACTGGTATTGCCACGGATGTTTCATTTGTGAGACGATTGGAATGGGTGCACTCAACCGTGTGATGCCAATCGAGGAGCTACTAGACGGAGTAGTAGTGTCTCCAGGTCAAGAAAACTGAAAACGGCCTGGAGTGCGCTTAGCTGTCCCCACGCTCCTCCAAACCGCATAAAATGACGTCAGTTGCACAGTATGACACGGCGGTCGGTCGGTACTCATAGGCCCGCCAGGACCTACGGCGTTAACGTTTCCTACTTAATATTCCGTATTTTATTCGATCTGGTCAGATATATTTCGTTACAGCAGCTGAAAGTGAAAAAAGGAAACAAAGAGCATTCATAATTCACAACGTGTTAGTGTATGGAGTCATTTGCGATAATGTCATCTCTGCTAAACTATATCTTCCTCTTCAAAACTGTTATCATTTACAGGGGGTGCAACTGGCAGTCATGCTGTATTCGGCACTTCTATTTTTCTGTTACAATGACTTGTCAGTTATCACAGTTCACCACAATCTGCGTTTAATATAGGAGTGAGAAGGGAGACCGATACTTGCACGAAGAGTGTATGGATGGGTTAATCTATGTTCCTTATATTTCTTATAAAATTTCCACTATCTTCAAGCGAGCATATTTCCTAAAATCAGCGACCATTTATGTAATGAACAAAAGTAACCCTGAAATACTGCGCCGGCCGGAGTGGCCGTGCGGTTCTAGGCGCTACAGTCTGGAGTCGAGCGACCGCTACGGTCGCAGGTTCGAATCCTGCATCGGGTATGGATGTGTGTGATGTCCTTAGGTTAGTTAGGTTTAATTAGTTCTAAGTTCTAGGCGACTGATGACCTCAGAAGTTAAGTCGCATAGTGCTCAGAGCCATTTGAAATACTGCTTTGGGATATGTTGGTAGTTACTTGTACGTCTGAAGATTTCTCTCTGTTATAAAACACACCCTGTTTTCTGTTTGAAAGTAGTACTTGAATGCAACGAAAAAGCAGACCCGATATTCCAAAATGGTTCAAATGGCTCTAAGCACTATGGGATTTAACATCTGAGATCATCAGTCCCCTAGGCGTAGAACTACTTAAACCTAACTAACCTAAGGACAACACACACATCCATGCCCAAGGCAGGATTCGAACCTGTGACCGTAGCAGCAACGCGGTTCCGGACTGAAACGCCTAGAACCGCTCGGCCACAGCGACCGGCCCCGATATTCCGTACGCTTGTATTTTGTTCGTTAGGTGACAGTACTCAACCATATCTCACGCCTTCTGTGAGTCAAGAAACACGGTATTAACCTCGGCGCCGGTATCTGCTACCTCCTGGGTCTCGCGGGCGAACAGAGCGAACTGGATTTGACGCCATTTTTGTTTCCAGGATATATGTTGTTGATTCATTAAAGACGAGATTTCCTGTCTCCAGGAAAGTCCATAATGTGCGAGCATAAAAGGTCTATGAAAATTGCACAGCACAACCTTTGGCCACCTTGTGTACAGCAAAGACGTATCGCAAAGTGACTGAAGTCAAAAAATGGCGATTTCTAGTTTTTGTCACTGAAAAATACGCGTTAAGTGCCCCAACGTGCACGAAGAACGTCACATCTGTATCTCACAAATCATCTACTTCATCACAGTTGTCAGTTTTGTTGTAGGTTACTTCATGATTCGCCACGGAAAGAACAGTGTCACATTAGCGTTGCTATCGACAGGTGTGTATGGGTCATTCAAGAAGACAGGCACATTAAGCATGTCTGAAGGAACAGTCACTGTTTTGGCGATTAGAGCTGTTATAAATATTACGAAATTCCATGCAACGCAGACAAAAGGAAATTTCTGCTATAAGGAAAGTTCATAATGAATCATTCTTCTCGGCGAGAAGTATTCCTACATTATATATAAGCGCATTTATGCTTCTGTGTTTTCGTAAATTGTGTTCCTTCAATTGTACCTACTTGATGTTCTTTATTAAATTGTATTACTTTCATAAATTACAATTTTACCTTTTGTATTTTTCTAATGCTACAATTTCAACATGTTTCTCATTTTCTATTTTCACTTGTGTGCTAATTTTGCCTGATGGAAGTTCGAATGTCGTAATATATTACAGCACGTAAACAAATATATATTATTTCGGGTGGAAAAGTGTGAAAATAGTTACTTGAAAGTTCATATTAAAAACAAAATACTTTTTAGAAAACCAAGAAAAGTGACACCATTCAAAGAATTAATTAATAATTACCTGTTAACACCTTACATTTGACGAGGACACAACTACATGTCCATACTGCTGTTGAATAGAGTATAATTGAATTTAGGTCAAAATTAATTTCTTGAAAATTAAAGGACGCTTACACTATTTCAATATAAGTTTCATAGAAATCTTTTAGTGGATTTTTCTCATCTACACCTACATCCATACTCTGCAAGTCACAGAGAGGTATATGGTAGAGGGTACATCCCATTCTACCACTTATCAGTGTTTCTTCCTGTTCCATTCACGTATGGAGCATGGCAAGAATGGTAGTCTGAATGCCCCAGTGTCTGCAGTAATTATTATAATCTTATCTTCACTATCGTATGTGAATGATACGTAGGGTGTTGTAGTGAATTCCTGGAGTAATCATTTAAAGCCGGTTCTTGAAACTTTGTTAAGAGAATTTCTGGGAATAATTTACGTCTGTTTTCGAGAGTCTTCCAGTTCAGTATCGCTGTAAAACTCTTCCACGGATTAAGCATACCTGTGAACACTCGTCCTACACTTCTTTGTATACATTCAATATCCTATTAGTCCTATCTGGTACGGGTCCCACACACTTGAGAATATTCTAGAACCGGTCGCACGAGTGATTTGTATGCCATCTCCTTTGTAGGTTGATTGCACTTCCTCAGTATTCTAACAATAAACAAATTTACGACCTGCTTTAGCGACGACTGAACCTATGTGTACTGTATTTTTGCGTTATGTCATTTTCTTGCCTGGCTGCGATGTGATAAATGCTGAAAGAGAAAGACTGAAGGTAACTACACCCACGCTCATAAATTAAGGATAATTGCAGAATGTGGTGCCACACAACGTGGCACTACACAAAACTGGCGCTAATAGCATTGGCACACACGGAACACACACGACACAGATCTGTAACTCCACAGTATTGATAATAAGTTGAGAAAAACTTTCCGAAACGCATGTGCAACAAAACGCCACTGCCGGCCGGTGTGGCCGTGAGGTTCTAGGCGCTTCAGTCTGGAACCGCGTGGCCGCTACGGTCGCAGGTTCGAATCCTGCCTCGGGCATGGATGTGTATGATGTCCTTAGGTTAGTTAGGTTTAAGTAGTTCTAAGTTCTAGGGGTCTGACGACCACAGACGTTGAGTCCCATAGTGCTCAGATCCATTTTGAACCAAAACGCCACTGTTTCCTGCGCATGTACCCCGACATCAGTATGGGATATGATCACCATGCACACGTACACAGGCCGCACAACGGGTTAGCATACTTTGGATCAGGTGGTCGAGCAGTTTCTGGGGTATAGCCTCCTGTCCTAGGGGTTTGAAGACGTGCAGCGATACGTCGACCGAGAGCATCCTAGACATGCTCGATGGGTTCAAATTGCTCTGAGAACTATGGGCCTTAACATCTGAGGTCATCAGTCCCCTAGAACTTAGAACTACTTAAACCTAACCAACCTAAGGACATCACACACACCCATGCCCGAGGCAGGATTCGAACCTGCGACCGTAGCGGTCGCGCGGTTCCGGACTGAAGCGCTTAGAGTCGCTCGGCCACACCGGCCGGCCCGTGCTCGATGGGTTAGGTCTGGAAACAGGCAGGCCACTCCATTCGCCTGATATCCTCTATTTCAAGGTACTCCTCCACGATGGCAGCTCGGTGGGGCTGTGCGTTATCATCCATCAGGAGGAAGGTGGGATCCACTGTACCCCTGAAAAGGCGGACATACTGGTGCAAAATGACGTCAGGTGACCTGTTAGAGTTCCTCTGTCAAAGACATGCAGGGGTGTACGTATACCAATCATAATTCCACTCCACACCATCAAACCACGACCTACATACAAGTCCCTTTCAAGAACATTAAGGGGTTGGTATCTGGTTCCTAGTTCACGCCGGATGAAAAACCGGCGTGAATCTGTTCAGAGTATACCTGGACTCGTCCGTGAACATAACCTGGGACCACTGTTCCAATGACCATGTATTGTGTTTTTGACACGAGGATTTACGGCTCTCCTGTGACCAGGGGTCAGTGGAATGCACCTTGCAGCTCTCCGGGCGAATAAACGATGTGTGTTCAGTCGTCTGTAGACTGTGTGTCTGGAGACAACTGTTCCAGAGGCTGCAAGGCTACCTGAAGTACTCCGTGGCCGTCTGCGGGCACTGATGGTGAGATATCGGTCTTCTTGTGGTGTTGTACACTGTGGACGTCCCGTACTGTAGCGCCTGAATACATTTCGTATCTGCTGGAATCGTTGCCATAATCTTGAGATCACACTTTGTGGCACACGGAGGGCCCGTGCTACGACATGCTTTGTTTCACCAGCCCCCAGTCGCCCTAGTACGTCAACAATACGTGTTCTTTGAGCCATTTTCAACACACAGTCACCATTAGCACGTCTGGAAACGTCTGCAAACTTACTCGCTGCACCGTACTCTGACATGCACCAACATACCTCTGCGTATGTGGACTGCTGCCAGCGCCACCGTGCGACGACCGCAGGTCAAATGCACCGCATGGCAATACCCCGAGGTGATTTAAACCCGCAAACCGCCCACCAGAGCGTTGTTTCACCATGTATCAGCATTATCCTTAATTTATTAGACTGGAACCGCGCTGCTGCTACGGTCGCAGGTTCGTATCCTGCCTCGGGCATGGATGTGTGCGATGTCCTTAGGTTAGTTAGGTTTAAGTAGTTCTAAGTTCTAGGGGATTGATGACCTCAGATGTTAAATCCCATAGTGCTCAGAGCCATTTGAACCATATCCTTAACTTATGAGCACGAGTATAATTCGCGCAGGGCTATGTTTGCAAGTCCTGCTAGTGTTTACGTCAGCTTTCGGCGCGCCCGTAAGGAACCGCTCCGGCCGAGATGCAGGGAACACCGGCGCGCTGTGGTGCGCCGTGTGCCTTGGGCGTACGGTGCCGGCCGGCGCGGCGCCTCTGGCGAGAGTCCTGCGTGGACGCTGCCCGCCGACCAGCCGGCCGGCAGCAAACAAACACGCCTGTCAGCCGACAAGCGTCGCTGTGTCCCGGCCCGGCTACGCCTCCAGCTGATTTACGGGTGTAAACATCGCTCCGAGAGCTCAATATTTCTGTCGTGGGCTGCTGCTGCTACTGATGGCGCCACCACCGGGATTTATCTCCTCTTTCCTCTCTTCTGATGGCATCCCCTGTCTCTCATTCGCTCACTTATGTTGTCATCACCAAAGCCTAATTGGATTCGACGTTAGGCTTAGGAATGTTCGTGCAATGCTTTAGGGCACGCTAGTTATTTATTTTTATTTCTACTTTACAATGACCTGTTCTCTAGTTTACAACAGCAGGACGTAGAAATGATTATACAAAATTTACATATTATACAAATATTATATGTCCACCAACTAATATACCAAATATAAAACAAACTAAAAACTACGTAAAAATTATTCCATTGCATATTGGTTTTACTAACTTAAGAACAACGCGTTTCGCCCAGATAAGGCATCAACAGGTTATCTGAAAATACACTCCTGGAAATTGAAATAAGAACACCGTGAATTCATTGTCCCAGGAAGGGGAAACTTTATTGACACATTCCTGGGGTCAGACACATCACATGATCACACTGACAGAACCACAGGCACATAGACACAGGCAACAGAGCATGCACAATGTCAGCAATAGTACAGTGTATATCCACCTTTCGCAGCAATGCAGGCTGCTATTCTCCCATGGAGACGATCGTAGAGATGCTGGATGTAGTCCTGTGGAACGGCTTGCCATGCCATTTCCACCTGGCGCCTCAGTTGGACCAGCGTTCGTGCTGGACGTGCAGACCGCGTGAGACGACGCTTCATCCAGTCCCAAACATGCTCAATGGGGGACAGATCCGGAGATCTTGCTGGCCAGGGTAGTTGACTTACACCTTCTAGAGCACGTTGGGTGGCACGGGATACATGCGGACGTGCATTGTCCTGTTGGAACAGCAAGTTCCCTTGCCGGTCTAGGAATGGTAGAACGATGGGTTCGATGACGGTTTGGATGTACCGTGCACTATTCAGTGTCCCCTCGACGATCACCAGTGGTGTACGGCCAGTGTAGGAGATCACTCCCCACACCATGATGCCGGGTGTTGGCCCTGTGTGCCTCGGTCGTATGCAGTCCTGATTGTGGCGCTCACCTGCACGGCGCCAAACACGCATACGACCATCATTGGCACCAAGGCAGAAGCGACTCTCATCGCTGAAGACGACACGTCTCCATTCGTCCCTCCATTCACGCCTGTCGCGACACCACTGGAGGCGGGCTGCACGATGTTGGGGCGTGAGCGGAAGACGGCCTAACGGTGTGCGGGACCGTAGCCCAGCTTCATGGAGACGGTTGCGAATGGTCCTCGCCGATACCCCAGGAGCAACAGTGTCCCTAATTTGCTGGGAAGTGGCGGTGCGGTCCCCTACGGCACTGCGTAGGATCCTACGGTCTTGGCGTACATCCGTGCGTCGCTGCGGTCCGGTCCCAGGTCGACGGGCACGTGCACCTTCCGCCGACCACTGGCGACAACATCGATGTACTGTGGAGACCTCACGCCCCACGTGTTGAGCAATTCGGCGGTACGTCCACCCGGCCTCCCGCATGCCCACTATACGCCCTCGCTCAAAGTCCGTCAACTGCACATACGGTTCACGTCCACGCTGTCGCGGCATGCTACCAGTGTTAAAGGCTGCGATGGAGCTCCGTATGCCACGGCAAACTGGCTGACACTGACGGCGGCGGTGCACAAATGCTGCGCAGCTAGCGCCATTCGACGGCCAACACCGCGGTTCCTGGTGTGTCCGCTGTGCCGTGCGTGTGATCATTGCTTGTACAGCCCTCTCGCAGTGTCCGGAGCAAGTATGGTGTGTCTGACACACCGGTGTCAATGTGTTCTTTATTCCATTTCCAGGAGTGTATAAGGGAATGACGATATTACAATAAATCGGGCTTGGTGCTATTCTGGACTGCTATACAAGCAAAGGACCTTCAAAAACCGACCGAATAAAATTCTGTAGGGGAACGTGATGTAACTTACGTTAAAACATCAGAAACTTCCTGCCAAAAAGCATCCGTCAAGGATGCATCATAGCGCACAAAACATGCTAAAAGGCAACCCATGGAAAAAAAATTTAAATTATGAAATAAAATCATCGCGATCAGGCGTTAGTAGAGAACGAAGAAAGAACCGAAAAAAGCGTATAACGTCATGGAGGCGTTCACAGGGAAAGCAGCGCAGACCGCAAACAGTAAACTACCGCGGCCCCAGAGGTCCGTCCGTATTCGCACAGTGCATACATATGAATGATAGGAGCTCATGCAAAACATTGTGCTAGTCGTATTGCCAGTCGCCGTGCTGCCCTCGGGTTTACAGTGTGATAATGGTGTGAAATTCAAATAGTAATCGCTAAATTAAGAAATAAATATAACATAATAGAGCATATGGGAATATACACAATGCAGGACATGCTAGATCGAAAGCTATGCACACATACATAGAAAACCCTTATGCTCAAAAGCGCAGTAAAAGAATACTGAAATAGAATACGTAGAGCAAAGATTACACTACAAATAAATGGCTAAAAGATAACAACGCCAAAAAGGTAAAATGCAACTACATACACATGGCAAGCGGCCAAAGATCTCCTAATAAAAAGCTAACTTGCATACAAATAGAAAACGTGCACTCACAGAAAATCTGGTCATTGAGTAACATATCATGCTTTAGTGAGTGAATGTTTATTAATTTCGATCTCTTTCTGCAGATTGAGGCTCTTACTTTTGGGAGCCTGGTGCAAAACCCTTAAGTTTCCGAGCATAAGTGGCTGGTGGCCACTGGATTTAAGATGCTCAGCGAAGGCTGAATTATGCTTAACCTGTCCCTTCTTAGTGAGTAAATGCTCCTGAAAACTAATTTTAAAAGCCCTCCCTATATGGCCAATATACGTTGCTTGATATTCACGGCACTCGAGTATATATACGCCAGAGGCAACATATTTATCTTTCTGGACCCCTTCATTGTGAATGTACTGATCTTGGATTTTGGAGGTGACACACTATTCTTATATTTTGACCAAGAAAGATGGCATAGGACACATTTCCTAAAAATGGAAGCTTAGAAAGCTTGTTATTTTGAGGTACAGGACCGAAGGTGGGTTTTCGGTCGCGTGGCGATGTTTTTTTGCTTGTACAATTTGTAAATGATGGAGGTGCTGTAGCCATTACAGAAAGCAACATATTTCCAGTTTTCCAGTTCCCTTGTGACAGATAGAGCGCTAAGTGGAATTTCAGTGATACGCTGTATCATTGATCTCAAGTAGCTCATCCTGTACTTATAGGGATGACACGACGTAACGTGTATATCTCAATACTTCAAAAAGAGACTCAGTTATACAAGCTATATGTGCCCCATATGTGCTCGATTGGAGACAGATCTGGTGATCGAGTAGCCCAGGGCAACATGTCGACACTCTGTAGGACATACTGGGTAACAACGGCGGTATATGAGTGAGCGGTCCCTTAAAAATGGCATTGAAGGAGCCATGATTCTTGCCTCACGAGGAAGGATATGCAGCAAGCAGTTACAGATTTCTTCAGACAGCAGGAAACAGTGTTTTACCGCACGCCTATCTCCAACCTAGTGCGTCGATCGGATGGTTGATTCAAAGCTAACGCCGATTTTGCCTGACTGGTATATCGATTGTGGATTGCACGGCCTTCGAACCGAGTCTTTTTGATCACCCCTTAAAATAACAACAGTCACATACACACATCTTCACATACAGAACTAAGGAACCTAAATCTCTCATCCCTCTTTTACACTCACAATCCGTGCCGCGGAGGTGTCAAGTGTACTTTACCAGAACTTTGAATTAGCAGTAATTCAGTTTGGTTCACGTTTTAATGAAAACGCGGTTGATCTGAACTTCGTTTTGGTTACGAAACACTGTTAGTGCGACAGGCGTTTCCATTGATCTGGTGGTCGACCACACATACACACACACACACAGGGTACTGGCCTTGTCTGCTGTCGCGTTATCAGACTGAGGGCTGATATACTGGTGACCCAGACTCTGTACACCAAGCCAGACCAGAGGGCGAGCAGTGCTGATACCCTGCTGGTCAGCTCTGAGGCTCCCACACAACAGCTTGAATGACATCACGGCGCTTCTCGGCCCCAGAAATTCCGCAGAAACGAATAACCTGCTACAGCTTGTGCTACCTAGTCAATCGACCGACAACTGCTGCATACACGATGTTCTGAGAGAGGATTCGAGCCTAGGATTTAGCGTCTCCTCGGCGACAGGGCCATTAGACACGGAGTTCAACCTCGAAATTCGCAAGGATGGGAAAGGAAATCAGGTGTGATCTTTTCAACGCTAGCATCTCGGCATTTGCTTAAAAGATTTAGGAAAAAAACACAGAAACCGTAGGTTTGGTTGCCCAGACAAGGATTTGAAACCTGCCCCTCTTGAGTGCAAGTCCAGTGACTTAACGTCAGCGCCATCCGTGTATTTAGTTTCAGATGTAGTGCTGGCATGTACAATTCGACACCCATGCGCAACTGAACAGTCATCGATAGCGAGTTTTGTGATAGTGATACACGAACTAACATCTTTAAGGAGTAAACGTAAAATAATTTTTCTGTAGTGCCAAAAGCCTATCGTTACAGTGTCTACTATAACAGCTAACTTATTTCCATACTCTATAATATCTGCAAAAATTCGTGGTACACCTCTGCTTAAATCAGATTTGAATACTCACTGTACTTCTCGGTATGATCCCACTTTGTAAATTACGGTGTATGTATCTTGCCCGCTAAAGATACTGCATTACAGAGCATTAAATGATGCCTTGCTACCAAATGCATCAATAGTAACATTTACAGGACGTGTATGTCAAATTACATAAATGTTCGTTAAATTGTGATAAAGTGAACTGCACATGTGTGATAACGTGACGAAGTTCGAACGCAAATATGTAAAATCAGCAAAGAGTATCAGTTTTTTTTAAAAAAAGTTCTTTCGATTTACTCTCGTTAATGAGCTATTTCGTAATGATTACATCTCTCACGACTTTTAACTTCGTGTAAGATGTGTAAACATACAAACTATGCGAAGCAAAAAAACACGGCGAAAAGATATGAAAGTGTGATGCAAAAACAGTCTTAGATAAGGACTGTATGTTACAGTTTCATGAAGTCAAGTTATTCCGACAAATGAGCTTCAAAAGAAATGGAAGAAGGTTATAGTTCACACTCGACATCGTCGTTAGACACACGAAAAATTCCTATTGGTTAAATACTGCATGGCTTTGTGTAAAGATCCATTCGACTACACGTCGAATGTACCCAAAAAAAAACAAAAAAAACTTTACATAAAAAAATACACAGCTCTTGCTAGCTTACGTTTGTCTGTATCCCTTTGCTCTGCTTATGTCGTGCCACTCCAACCCCTTCTCCCATCCCCTGCCCCCCCCCCCTTGTCCACGCAGTGTGACCCAGACTGTTACATCAACTCCAGACACAACGTTCAATCAAGAGTAATATTTTTTCATGTGTCTCTGCAGCTTATTACATGCGTGAACTTAGCTGCAGAGAAGAACAAAATTACCTTTTTCTTAACATTTTAGATTTAAGGTGTACCTGTTTTCTTCGAATGGATCCACATGTAATGCAGTCAAATTATGCGGAATTTCGCGAACGCTGTCGGTGCAACGTTCTTGGATAACCGTCGCACCAGCTCTAACCGTAAACTGAATGGAATTCGATTCATAAAGTAACGCATGCCACATCTCGAAGAAAGTGCACGAGACATTTTTCGCAGTTTTCTGTTATAATTTTGACAAACGAAATGGAACCCAAACGGTAACTGGACGTCAAGAAATGAGACATATTTATCAGGAACCAATTGAATCACGGGGAAGTATGCAGCAGAACCAGTGAAGGTATCATTACCCCAGTGCGTAGTGAAAATCTGTAGCAAAGAAGAGCTTGCAGAACATAGGAACACAGCTATAATCCATCCTTTACACAAAAAAGGAGACAAATCAAATCCAGACAACTATTGACGAATTTCCCATTTGGACATCATATATAAAGTTATGTGAAGAATTCTATACAATGGTTGTAAAGATCCACTTGAACTGGAACTAGGAGAATACTATGGAGAATTTAGACCCTGGAGAAGCTGCTCAGAAGATAATCACTTTGAAACTGGTAATGGGTTACTGCAAAAGAAGACAAAAACAAGTCATAACCTTTGTGAATTTCAAAAAGCTTAAGCCGGTGTCCATAGATCATCAGTGATGAAAATACTAAGGAATTTAGGTCTCCATCCCAAATTAATAAAAATGATAAACTGAACTCTAACAAACAACAAATCTAAAGTAACGTTTAGAGGATAATTATCTGAGCCATTTACGATTACAACAGGGTGATGACATGGAAATGATTTATCACCATTGCTTTTCAGGTGTGTTCTGGAGTACGTGGTGAGGGAATGGTACAAGGAAAATCCTAAAAACATAAGAACTGGAAGCGAGAAAGATCAAATTGCTTGGGAATCGTAGATGACTTAACATTACTAGCTAATAACATTCAAGAAGCCTGAAATCAAATAACAAGCCTACAAAATATAGCACAAAAAGTAGGACTCCACATATCATTCGAAAAGACTGAGATAATGGTAGAAGATCCACTAGCAATCAACCATGTAACAGTAAATAACAGTAAATAAAACTAATGAAACAAGTTCAATACCCAGGACAAATTATGACATACAACTTGGACGAGAAACCTGCTTGACACGAAAGAAGTAACAAGATTATAAAAACTCAGAAATTAACATGTTCTACATACAACAAAAAAGTCTATCTATCAAAACTAAATTAAAAAAATAGATGACGGTGGTTCAACCAGAGGTGAAATACGGGTGTGACGCTTTTTTTTTCTTCAAAAGAACTCAGAAGAACATAATCGACAATATCCTAAATGTTGAGAGAAGAGCTAGAACATGCATAAATAAGACATATCAAAAAGGTGGACAATGATGGATGGTGCCAAATGAAATCGTCTACAGTAAACTGGAGCCCATTACAAATACTATACAGAAAAAAGGATCTCTTTTTTGTCACATTATGAGGACACCAAAAACTACATTATCAAGAAAAATCATAGAGAAACTTTGGAACATGAAGCAACAAGTAGGATGGATAAAGGAAATCAGCGAGGATACGAAAGAGCTAGAATTAACCCTTGATGATTTGCAAAACAAAATAGAAAATTTAAATTAACTGAACAACATAAAAATATGAGTTAAACGAAAAATAGCCAAACGACGGGCAATAAAAAGGCTGTTTAGCGATGAAGAACGATAAAAAAAATCAAAACTAATGAAAAGATACTAGACAATTCGGAAAGAAAAACTATAAAAGAAGATGACCAGAAAATGATTGACTGAAGTGGTCCAATGATGCCGTAAAAACAGAAGAAGAAGAAGCTAAAGAAGAATGTGTATGACAGTCGTGGAATGTTGTTGTTGTGGTCTTCAGTCCAGAAACTGGTTTGATGCAGCTCTCCATGCTACTCTATCCTGTGCAAGCCTCTTCATCTCCCAGTTCCTACTGCAACCTACAATCTTCTGAATCTGCTTAGTGTATTCATCTCTTGGTCTCCCTCTACGATTTTTACCCTCCACGCTGCCCTCCAGTACTAAATTGGTGATCCCTTGATGCCTCAGAACATGTCCTACCAACCGATCTCTTCTTCTAGTCAAGTTGTGCCACAAACTACTATTCTCCCCAATTCTATTCAATACCTCCTCATTAGTTACGTGATCTACCCATCAAATCTTCAGCATTCTTCTGTAGCACCACATTTCGAAAGCCTCTATTCTATTCTTGTCCAAACTATTTATCGTCACGTTTCACTTCCATACATGGCCACACTCCATACAAATAGTTTCAGAAACGACTTCCTGACACTTAAATCTATACTCGATGTTAACAAATTTCTCTTCTTCAGAAACACTTTCCTTGCCATTGCCAGTCTACATTTTATATCCAGTCGTGGAACAGCCGTCAAAAATCTAACGATGCTGGTTTTCTTCGCGGGTCACGATTTGCTACGACAAAGAGCGTCAGGGGTGGGTCAGGGGAAGACACCTGTCTACACCGACCTCATAAAAGGAGACAAAAATCTCTCAAACCGAATCCGCATCCTGCCCTGCCCAACCAGAGAGGTATATCTGTCCAGTGCTAGTCTGAAGAAAGCCAGAACACTTAACAGACACTGACCAGTAGAAAGTGTATACAGAGCCATCTGTCATTTGTCGCGAAATCTCAAAACCATTTCGTCATTTGGAGTGAGATTAACATGAACTGCCCGTCCTCATCCCTCGCTCCCGGCCGGCACTATGACCCGCAACCCCAGTCTTGGGTACATCAAATGTATAATTGTAAATGTCATATAGATGCAAAGCACGTTATAAGTTGAAAAATATCGAGACACGGTATTGTAAAGTGTTGTATTGTACAGATAATTTCTGTGATCTTATGCTATGTGTTTACGAGACAACTGGTTGGTTAACTTGCAACTGTGTTTGAGTAAACTGCACGTCAGTGTATACATATTGGTGCCACGTTAGTATGCAAATAAACTTTATACATGAGAGTCTGATTAATTTCCATCAATTTATGCAGGCTCTTGTGTGTATGTAAGTGTTTCTGCATGAGACAGTTTTCTACCCAGAATCAATGGGACGTAATTAATTAGAACAGATTCGACAATAAGAATCAATACAACGGAAAACGAAACAAAATTGTTGGCTGTCATTTCTTATACTATTCCAAAATTCGATCACTGATCTTACATTTTTTGTTTTTGTGTATAATGGTACAACGTATGGTCTTACTCTTCTGACGAGATACTTATCTATAAAAAATGGTAAACAAAGAAAAATTAAAAATAATAATGGACAAGCAGGTGGTGCAAACCGCTTATCGTACTTATTGCAACAATTACATAGTTCCAAATGTGTTGTTTTATGGGACACTTCGGCGCCATCTCCAGCGTCATTACAATGATTGATTAGAACAGATATTCGACAATATGAATAAGTACAATAGAAAACGTGAAAACATAACGTTGACTGTCATTTCCGATCCGTTACCGTAAAATCGCAAATAATGTGGAATCTGAGCAATGATGCTGAGGCGAAAATGCACAGTACCATTGCTCTTCACATCTTAAAATAAACTTCAGTTCCGAGTATCAAATTGTTAACATATCTATAAAACGCCCATACAAAGTTTCACGGCACTTCTGAAGGTGATCTGTCTATAGCGGCGAAGCAATAACACGTTGGGCCAAGTGAGTGGCGAAAGTTGACTTCTTTAGGTTGTTGAGCCTGAGAGCATCCATGTGTTAACGGAATCGTACGTTGACGCTCTCAGGCTCAACAACCTAAAGAAGTCAACTTTCGCCATTCACATGGTCCAATATGGAAACACAGATATATGCATCGAATAAAACTTAGAGATATTACATTTTGCCGAAAAAAGGAGTACAGATGAATTTGATAGACGAATTAGAAATATGTAACCACATTCACAATAAACCTGGCTGCATACTGAATGATCAACTAAAATTAACCAAACGTAAATCCAAGACTTCGTACAACCCCTATAATTTGAAACGACAGAAGCAATAATTAATTGATAGAGAAAATTCTTCATGGTAATTACCAGTATCTTTCAAATCTAAGTTATTAAATGTCTAACTGTGTAAAAATATCTGCACTATATCGAAGTATCTATGAAGTAACTGCAGAAGTGAAACATATCACTTTCTTTGACACATCAGATCAGAAGCTGACGTAAGTAAATGTATCCGCCACCTTGTTTTTAGTTCAGTTCATTGATCAGTACTGTCCTACAGTACGTAAAGGAGGGCTTTTCAAGAAATTAGTACAAGGTATAGAGCATATATAAAACTATATAATCACAAAAACTTTGTTACATTTTAGGTCGCAAATGTAAAATCCTGTGTAAACTATGCATCACAAAAATCTTGATATATTTTAGGACAGAATGTAAAATTTGCAAGTAAGTCAACGCTACCATCTGACGACGGGTTCAGGCTCGAAACTAGTAATGGTATAATGAAATCATATCAAGAAAACTTGCGGCTCATTGCAGTGTTTCCTAGTGTTGGTCACGAAAACAGTTGCGGTGTTCTCCAGCCAAAACGGATAAAATAATTGCATCGGGAGTCCTACTGTTACCGGAGCGAAAGAAGGAACAAGATGCCGCTACTGGATGCGAGTTGCTCGAGAGCGCCGCTGCCACTGGCGCCACTTGTGACGTCATCGCGCACCGCGCGCCTCCGCGGCGTGGGTTTATCTGTGTGGCGCTGTGAATGACGGCGTGGCTGGCTGCAACCGGCCTTGAACTTGCCGGCGGCGGCCTGGGAGCGCGTGTGTGGCCCACTTCTTGCTGCGCGTCGCCCGCCACCTGCTGCAGCGGTCCGCGTGGGAATGCTGCTAGCGGGGCAGCACCAGTCTCGTCTAGAGGCTGTCTGGTGCCCGCGAGAGCCTTCCTATCAGGGAGCCATGTTTATGCTGTAGACTGCATCAATACAAGTGTTCTGCTACAGGAGGACAGCACGCGAAACATACTTCGTGCGTGGTGATGTGAAAGGGTTGCCAGATGTCCCGGTTGTCCAGGATAGTTCCGGTTTCAAATTAAAGAAATCGGCTTCGCGTAAAATACTTTCGGGATGGCAGTTTGGCCCGGATTTCAGAGAAATATTTTCATACTATGTATTTTTCTAAAAATTCTTGCGTGGATTTATATCTCAACTCCAGCTGTTAAGCTAAATAACGAAATTTTTTATTAGCGCACCTGACTTGAGTCGCGTAAGGAGTATTATTTCGTAGTCATGCTGCTGAGTTTCTATTACGGTCCGGTTACACACGTCTGTGCCGTGTCAGGGCCGAGCGTCGGGCGCGTGACATCAGTGCACCGGCCCGTGCGAGGCTCGTTTCGCGTTTCCGTTGTTCCTTGTAGCGACTCGGAAGTGGTGGTCTCTGTTTTCTGCTTGTGAAAGTTGTAAATACGTTCGCTAACTTTCATAATAGTGAATTAGGACTTTCAGCAGTTGCTTTAGACGAAGAAGAAAAAGAAGCAAGGCAAAAAAAGAAGAAATATGTGGATTCATAGTCCATGGAAAACAGTACAGGGACAGTTTCGAACATTATTTCCTCTCTTATGGATGTTGAAACTAGGTTTTATGAATATTTAAGATGATAAAGCCCACCTTCTGTTAAATTTTTAAACAAACTAGAGCTAAAATTGAGGAAAATCGGCACTTTCTGGAGACTATCAATTTCACCCAAAAAATGCCTTTTTTTAAAGATAGATGCAAAAAAGAGTAAACAACAAAAGGATCCGGAAGATGATCAAATGTTCGAAGCCTACCTCGAATTCGTGTGAGATGAACAGTACTTGCTGTACGACGCCAACTAAAAACCGTCCTACATCCTCCACAAGGGAGTGTGGAATAGCAAGAGCACGTCGCCTTGGCGACACACCGTTGACGTAAGGCAAAAACTGGTATTTGTTTGCAAAATAAAAAGTAAATAAATCTCTTTCTGGTATTCAAATGAGTATTCATTTATCGTACCTCTGGCTTGCAAATCTGTTTCAGTTTTCTTCCAGACTGTGTCTTTGTAATCGGTATTCCGGTATTTTTCATTTGTCCGATCGTAAAGCACAGGAAACTTACAAACTACTTCCATTAGTCTTTCCAGGTCCATTGCAAAGTCGCACAGCCTACAAAATAATACTACCGTCGCATCGAGCTTCCGTCCGTCACGTGAAAAATTAAACAGAATAAATTCCGCCCGGCAGCCCTCGGCTCGCTAATGTTCCTCAAGCAGGCCTCCGGCATGCCTGGAACGCTACGTTTACTCGTATTTTATTGGTATATTTCGTCCTCCGAACTTTTTAGTGATTCTGAAGCAGAAAAAAAAGTGATGTTGGGCAGTACAAAATCAACAGACATTGTGAAATCAATGTTAGCGGTCAGTTACTTTGATATAGTTAAAGACGCCAGTAATCGCAACGCCGAGACAATATTTGCATTAATTGTTCATTGTTTTATACCGGAAAACAGCGTTTGAGTGAACAAGCGAAGTAAACGAAAATCTAGTAGGACTTGGATGCCACGCGCACATACGATGCTGCAAAGGCAGCCGCTGACGCGATGAGTGTTGACGTGGAAACATTTCTAATTAAACTACTTTTCAATAACTTCTCCATACACACAGTATGCACAAAGCGTCTAAAAGAATTTTGAGACAAGTCCCCCGGTTTGTCTTGGCTTCTGCTTCCCAAATTATAGGTCCATTTTTAATCAGTTTAAGAGAAACGTTCCGGTTTGTCAGACAGAAATTATGGCAACCCTAGAAGTGACATATGCCAAGCGATCACTAGGATTGTCTGGCACCATTACTGTTACTCGTTTACAAACGACCAGGGGCCACGTACTGTTAAAGTATGCTGTGGACGAGAGTATGATCTGAAATGGGAGTTTACAAAAATAACAGGCGATCCTTAATTCCCTGTATAGGAGGATATTCCTGCACTCAATAAAAGCATATTTCGCTCCCGTCATCCACATCTGTAAGTTGTTAAATTTTTGGTGGACAACGGAGTGACAATAATAGTTTCCACGGACAAAACTACGGAGTAACAACGTTATCGGAGAACAGCTAAACATGCCCTGCATCTCGTTCAGGACACTAGGTCCTGAAGACCATTGCGGCGCGCAACAGACTAAGGAAAAACAGCTGAGGATGTGTCGACTCAATGTACAAATGGGGTTAGCAAATAGCACAGCTGTGACTGTAGTGCAGAACAACAAGCTATCAAAAATGTTCAAATGTGTGTGAAATCTTATGGGACTTAACTGCTAAGATCATGAGCCCCTAAGCTTACACACTACTTAACCTAAATTATCCTAAGGACAAACACACACACCCATGCCCAAGGGAGGACTCGAACCTCCGCCGGGACCAGCCGAACAAGCTATCCAACATATATTACGTGCGTACTAATTACGTCGACAATTAGATCCAAACTTAAACCGTACAAGCACAGTAGTTTCGTAGTCAGAAGGCGTGACAAATACAACGATGTATTTGTTTATTTTATTCTGTTAAAAATCACAGAATTGTTAGGTAAAATTTTCGCAAACATCAACTTTACAGTTCTTAAGTGCTCGACTAAGCCGGTGGCATAATAAAACCAATCAATGAAAACCAAAAAAAAGATCGAATGTGGGAAATAATTCGTGCAAATTTTTGTACATTGGTAGCAGAGAGTACTATGAAGAACACATTAGAAATCGTGACTGGTGAGGGAGAAGTGTGGCGGTGGAGGTGCGTTCGAAGGGCAATTGTGTACGTTTTCCTTCAATGACTCGAAAACTACGTTCTCTAGCGAAAACGTATCCTAGTACAAAATTTAACTGCATTAAATTTTCTACAAAAACGCCTTGCTCATTTTTTCTGTAGGACTAATAGTTTTCGCGTAGCGAGCGAGGGAATATGAAAATCTCGAGTGTGGCTTTTGAAGGCCAGATGTTATATTGCGGTTTCCGTAACACGACATCAGTAGAGACAGCTGAATCACCCTGCATACGGCCAAAAGCTCTACCGAATAGGCAGATACGCTTTACATTTGACGGACGACTATTCGACAGTTAACTGTTACCCTCGACAAGGATTACCCCTGTCGATCAGGCCCTTTTCACAATATCTATGTATTTCGCTTCTGACGGCAGACTCGTCAGTCGGCAAGACTCTACGGAAACAGAAGCATCTCTGAAAACATCCAACGCAGTTATGGACGAAATGTTAGAAACGAAAAAAGATTCGTGGACCACGAACCAGCAACTAAGGCAAGCAGTCGTGAACGCCTGCATTGTATGAAAAGATACATAGCTCTGTAACGAATTTACCTTTCTCCCTCCCATTTTCTGTTTACAAATGTTGAATTTACCGGTTCTAAAAATTGCCGTAATTTCGTCCGCAAGGAGGTTCCTCACATGGGTCGCTCAATATGCACAGCATATACTATAAAATCTGCAGCTGGGGTTCGTCTCGGTGCACCATCTCGGCATTCGAAAAGAATGTTGAGAAGAGAAGGGAGCGTGCAGAGCGTGCAACAGGAAGCGCGGGAGACGGAGTGGGCGGGGGGAATGTGGGGGCGGCCTTATCTGGGGACAGGTAGGCGGCCGGCGCCGGCGCCTGCCCGCTCACCACTCCGCCGTATCTACACTATGTGGGCCAGCCGGACCCGTGCAGCAGCGCAGCAAACACCAGGCCGTTCTGACGTGCCACTAAAAGGCACTAGCCAGCTGCTCACCTAACGTACACAAAAAGAACTGTTGTATTACAGTTCAATCATAATAACACGGGCCGGCCGAAGTGGCCGTGCGGTTAAAGGCGCTGCAGTCTGGAACCGCAAGACCGCTACGGTCGCAGGTTCGAATCCTGCCTCGGGCATGGATGTTTGTGATGTCCTTAGGTTAGTTAGGTTTAACTAGTTCTAAGTTCTAGGGGACTAATGACCTCAGCAGTTGAGTCCCATAGTGCTCAGAGCCATAATAACACGGTAATACACTGAGCGAAGCAGTGGTTAGGAAGGGCAGACTGGGTTGTAGCCTCTCCCCGATGTTATTCAATCTGTATATAGAGCCAGCAGTAAAGGAAACAAAAGAAAAGTTCGGAGTAGGTATTAAAATCCACGGAGAAAAAATAAAAACTTCGAGGTTCGCCGATGACATTGTAATTCTGTCAGAGACAGCAAAGGACTTGGAAGAGCAGTTGAACGGAATGGACAGGGTCTTGAAAGGAGGGTATAATATGAACATCAACAAAAGCAAAACGAGGATAATGGAATGTAGTCGAATTAAGTCGGGTGATACTGAGGGAATCACATTAGGAAATGAGACACTTAAAGTAGTAAATGAGTTTTCCTATTTGGGGAGCAAAATAACTGATGTTGGTCGAAGTAAAGGGGATATAAAATGTAGACTGGCAATAGCAAGGAAAGCGTTTCTGAAGAAGAGAAATTTATTAACATCGAGGATAGATTTAAGTGTCAGGAAGTCGTTTCTGAAATTATTTGTATGGAGTGTACCATGTATGGAAGTGAAACGTGGACGATAAATAGTTTGGACAGGAAGAGAATAGAAGCTTTCGAAATGTGGTGCTACAGAAGAATGCTGAAGATTAGATGGGTAGATCACATAACTAATGAAGAAGTATTGAATAGGATTGGGGAGAAGAGGAGTTTGTGGCACAACTTGACTAGAAGAAGGGATCGGTTGGCAGGACCTGTTCTGAGGCATCAAGGGATCACCAATTTAGTATTGGAGGGCAGCGTGGAGGGGAAAAATCGTAGAGGGAGTCGAAGAGATGAATACACTAAGCAGATTCAGAGGGATGTAGGTTGCAGTAGGTACTGGGAGATGAAGAGGCTTGCACAGGATAGAGTAGCATGGAGAGCTGCATCAAACCAGTCTCAGGACTGAAGACCACAACAATAACAACACTGAGGGGACAAAAAGTCATGGGCTAGCGATATGCAGATATACACACGGCGGTAGGATGGAATACACAAGGTATAAAACAGCAGTCCATTGGTGCAACTGTCATTTGTACTGAGGTGATTCATGTGGAAAGGTTTCCGGCGTGATTATGGGCGCACTGCGGGATTTAACAAACATTGAACGCGGCATGGTAGTTGGAGCTAGACACATAAGACATTCCATTCCGGAAATCGTTAGGGAATTCAAAAATCCGAGATCCACAGTGTCAAGAGTGTGCCGAGATTACCGAATTTCAGCCACTCACCTAACCACAGACAACGTAGTGGCCGACGGCCTTCGCCAACAGACAAGCAACACTGCGTGAAATAACCGCAGAAATCAATTTGGGCCGTACGACGAACGTATTCTTTAGGACAGAGCAGCGAAATGTGGTATTAAAGGGCTGTGGCAGCAGACGACCGACGCGAGTGTCTGCTAATTGCACGAAATCCCTCCCAGCGCCTCTCCTGGGCGCAGGACCATATCAGTTGGACCCTAGACGACTGGAAAACTATGGCCTGGGCAGGTGGGCCCCAATTTCAGTTAGTAAGAGCTGATAGCAGGGTTCGAGTGTGCGCAGAATCCACGAACACATGGACCCAAGTTCTCAAAATAGGCACTTACAAGATAATGCTGGCTCCATAATGGTGAGCGCTGTGTTTTACAAGGAATGGATTGGGTCCTCTGATCCATCTGAAGCGTTCATTGACTGGAAATGGTTATATTCGGCCATTTGCAGCCATTCATGGGCTTCATGTTCCCAAACAATAATGGTATTTTTATGGATGACAGTGCCCAACATTCTCGCTACCCACATCACTTGAGATGTGGGACATAATTGAAAGCTCAGTTCGTGCACAAAATCCTATTACAGATGCAGCATGGCTCAATATTTCCCCAGGGACTTGCAACGACTCGTTGCTACACTACGTCGGGCAACGATGTTAGGAGGTACCTCACAAGTTTTCTCACTTTATTGTAATGCCAAACGTCAAGTTGTAGCTTTCGGTCCGAGTACTGGGTTGATTTAACTCTCCACGCTAGTTCATCCTCAACGAGTCTCTCTATCTCTGCATAACTAAATCAACCTACATCTATTTCAATCTATGTACTAGACGTGGGGTAGGTCTGTTCGTAAAATTTTAATTACCATCTCGATATTTTTTGCTTCTTTGCAGGAGCATCTCTGCCATTGTGGTACACATCAAAATCCCAGCGCCACAGTACCGTAGCACGCCGCTAGAGGAGCTCGTACCCACCTCATCAACAGGCTTCTTCATTTTGTTTTGTCTCTACATCTATATGTATACTCTGAAAACAACTGTGGAGTGCATGGTAGAGGGTATGTCCCATTGTTGTTGTTGTTGTGGTCTTCAGTCCTGAGACTGGTTTGATGCTGCTCTCCATGCTACTCTATCCTGTGCAAGTTTCTTCATCTCCCAGTACCTACGGCAACCTACATCCTTCTGAATCTGCTTAGTGTATTCATCTCTTGGTCTCCCTCTACGATTTTTACCCTCCACGCTGCCCTCCAATGCTAAATTTGTGATCCCTTGATGCCTCAAAACACGTCCTACCAACCGATCCCTTCTTCTAGTCAAGTTGTGCCACAAACTTCTCTTCTCCCCAATCCTATTCAATACCTCCTCATTAGTTAAGTGATCTACCCACCTTATCTTCAGCATTCTTCTGTAGCACAACATTTCGAAAGCTTCTATTCTCTTCTTGTCCAAGCTAGTTATCGTCCATGTTTCACTTCCATACATGGCTACACTCCATACAAATACTTTCAGAAACGACTTCCTGACACTTAAATCTATACTCGATGTTAACAAATTTCTCTTCTTCAGAAACGATTTCGTTGCCATTGCCAGTCTACATTTTATATCCTCTCTACTTCGACCATCATCAGTTATTTTACTCCCTAAATAGTAAAACTCCTTTACTACTTTAAGTGTCTCATTTCCTAATCTAATCCCCTCAGCATCACCCGATTTAATTTGACTACATTCCATTATCCTCGTTTTGCTTTTGTTGATGTTCATCTTATATCCTCCTTTCAAGACACTGTCCATTCCGTTCAACAGCTCTTCCAAGTCCTTTGCTGTCGCTGACAGAATTACAATGTCATCGGCGAACCTCAAAGTTTTTACTTCTTCTCCATGAATTTTAATACCTACTCCGAATTTTTCTTTTGTTTCCTTTACTGCTTGCTCAATATACAGATTGAATAACATCGGGGAGAGGCTACAACCCTGTCTCACTCCTTTCCCAACCAGTTTTTCCATTCGTCTGTAAAGAATTCGCGTTAGTATTTTGCAGCTGTGACTTATTAAACTGATAGTTCGGTAATTTTCACCTGTCAACACCTGCTTTCTTTGGGATTGGAATTATTATATTCTTCTTGAAGTCTGTGGGTATTTCGCCTGTCTCATACATCTTGCACACTAGATGGTACAGTTTTGTCATGACTGGCTCTCCCAAGGCCGTCAGTAGTTCTAATGGAATGTTGTCTACTCCCAGGGCCTTGTTTCGACTCAGGTCTCTCAGTGCTCTGTCAAACTCTTCACGCAGTATCTTACGTCCCATTTCATCTTCATCTACATCCTCTTCCATTCCCATAATATTGTCCTCAAGTACATCGCCCTTGTATAGACCCTCTATATACTCCTTCCACCTTTCTGCCTTCCCTTCTTTGCTTAGAACTGGGTTGCCATCTGAGCTCTTGATATTCATGCAAGTGGTTCTCTTCTCTCAAAAGGTCTCTTTAATTTTCCTGTAGGCAGTATCTATCTTACCCCTGGTGAGACAAGCCTCTACATCCTTACATTTGTCCTCTAGCCGTCCCTGCTTAGCCATTTTGCACTTCCTGTCGATCTCATTTTTGAGACGTTTGTATTCCTTTTTGCCTGCTTCATTTACTGCATTTTTATATTTTCTCTTTTCATCAATTAAATTCAATATTTCTTCTGTTACCCAAGGATTTCTATTAGCCCTCGTCTTTTTACCTACTTGATCCTCTGCTGCCTTCACTACTTCATCCCTCAGAGCTACCCATTCTTCTTCTACTGTATTTCTTTCCCCCATTCCTGTAAATTGTTCCCTTATGCTCTCCCTGAAACTCTCTACAACCTCTGGTTCTTTCAGTTTATCCAGGTCCCATCTCCTTAAATTCCCACCTTTTCGCAGTTTCTTCAGTTTCAATCTGCAGTTCATAACCAATAGATTGTGGTCAGAATCCACATCTGCCCCTGGAAATGTCTTACAATTTAAAACCTGGTTCCTAAATCTCTGTCTTACCATTATATAATCTATCTGATACCTTTTAGTATCTCCAGGATTCTTCCAGGTATACAACCTTCTTTTATGATTCTTGAACCAAGTGTTAGCTATGATTAAGTTATGCTCTGAGCAAAAATCTACAAGGCGGCATCCTCTTTCATTTCTTCCCCCCAATCCATATTCACCTACTATGTTTCCTTCTCTCCCTTTTCCTACTGACGAATTCCAGTCACCCATGACTATTAAATTTTCGTCTCCCTTCACTGCCTGAATAATTTCTTTTATCTCGTCATACATTTCATCAATTTCATCATCATCTGCAGAGCTAGTTGGCATATAAACTTGTACTACTGTAGTAGGCATGGGCTTTGTGTCTATCTTGGCCACGATAATGCGTTCACTATGCTGTTTGTAGTAGCTAACCCGCACTCCTATTTTTTTATTCATTATTAAACCTACTCCTGCATTACCCCTATTTGATTTTGTATTTACAACCCTGTAATCACCTGACCAAAAGTCTTGTTCCTCCTGTCACCGAGCTTCACTAATTCCCACTATATCTAACTTTAACCTATCCATTTCCCTTTTTAAATTTTCTAACCTACCTGCCCGATTAAGGGATCTGACATTCCACGCTCCGATCCGTAGAACGCCAGTTTTCTTTCTCCTGATAACGTCGTCCTCTTGAGTAGCCCCCGCCCGGAGATCCGAATGGGGGACTATTTTACCTCCGGAATATTTTACCCAAGAGGACGCCATCATCATTTAACTATACAGTAAAGCTGCATTCCCTAGGGAAAATTTACGGCTGTAGTTTCCCCTTGCTTTCAGCCGTTCGCAGTACCAGCACAGCCAGGCCGTTTTGGTTAATGTTACAAGGCCAGATCAGTCAATCATCCAGACTGTTGCCCCTGCAACTACTGAAAAGGCTGCTGCCCCTCTTCAGGAACCACATGTTTGTCTGGCCTCTCAACAGATACCCCTCCGTTGTGGTTGCACCTACGGTACGGCCATCTGTATCGCTGAGGCACGCAAGCCTCCCCACCAACGGCAAGGTCCATGGTTCATGTGGGGGCATGATGATAATATGTCCCATCGCACGACTTATTACGTTTCCACGGTCTATTCACTCGCAATCGCTATGTGAACCACACTTTGGGGACTGCAATATATTCCTAGGGTCATCATGTAAAGTTGGTTCTAGGAACTTTCTAAGGACGTTTTCACGGGATAGTTCGCGTCATCTTCAAGCGTCTGCCAGTTCAGTTCTTTCACGTGACGCTTTCCCATACGTCAAACTTGTGACCCTTCTTGACACCTTTCTTCGTATCCGTTCAATATCCCCTGTTAGGCCTATTTGGTTTGGGTCCCACACATCTGAGCAACGTTCTACAAAGTTTCGAACGAGTATTTTGTACGCAGTCGTTTTTACACACTGATTGCCTTTCCCTAGGTTTTTACCAACGAACCGCCATCTGCCATCTGATTTACCTGCGATTGAGACCACGTGATCGTTCCGGTTCATATCCCTAGAAACTGTTATACTCAGGTATTTTCATTAGTGGACCGATTCCAATTCTGACTCACTAATATTATAGTCATAGACTACTATGTTTTTCCTCTTTGTGAAGTGCACAGTTTTACATTTCTAAAGATTTAAAGCAAATTACCAACCTTTGCACCACTTTAAAGTATTATCAAGATCGGCTCGAATATTTGTGCAGCTTCTCTCAAAATATAAATAAATAACTGAATCACCTACGAAATGTCTGAGGTTACAATTAATATCGTCCGCAAGGTCAACAATACAAAACATGAACAGCGTGGGTCCCTACATACTTCCCCGGGACACACACGAAGTCACTTCTACACTAGTAACCTCTAGCGGTATGACACAATAATGTGGAGCGAGGCTGCATTCAAACTTATGACTGCCTCGTGTTCAAGCATTGCTCTCCCTCTGAAACGTCTACACCCTACACTTCCCTCTATTAACAAATAACTTTTCCTCGATGGCTCAGGATGCGTCCAATTAACCTATCCCTTCTTTTACTAAAGGTATGCCGTTAAGCTATTATACTAAAGGATCAATCCATAGTAGGATTCTTGCTACGATAAAGGATTTAGCAAGCGCGGAAGTGTAGTGGATTGAGACGCCAAGGATTTCGTTCTCACGCGAACAAGTATTTCTGCTGCGCTTTCTGGATAGGAGTGTAAAGGTCGAAGATAGATGGGACGGACTGGATATGAGATCAGATAAAGCACACCCTAAAACAGACTGACTACAGGAAAGCTGGTCCGCGCGTTGCCGCGGGAGTGGTGCGTAACATTGTGAAATATGGTCAAAAGGACGAAAATTACAGATTCACAGATATGCCTAAAGTAGCCGTTCACTACCAGGTCCAACCGCTTTCCTCCGACAGTCCTCGTAGAATTACACCAGACTAGTCACTAAGTATTTCTACATTCTTGTTTTTCGGGTCAATAGGGTAGGCTAGTGAATTTCCGTACTTCTGCAGAGAGGGATGCTGGACTTCTTGCAGACTGCAGCTGTGCTTTTAACTCTGTTTAGATTCTGTTCTGACATTACTCTTTGACTTTTCTCTCAGAAGGTAATATTTATGATTATCGCATTCTTCTGCATAACATGTACTAGGGAACAACAAGGCTTATAATATTCGGTGCTTCGTTCTTGTGGCGTAACGGCTCGTGCGTATTGAAAGTGAGCGCTGACGAAAGCTGAGTCCCAACGGTACTCGCAACAGTGGGCTTCAGATGCTTGTCCGATCATTATTTGCTGCTTTGTCGTCGACTAGATGGTATGCTCTAACCTTCCTGTTGTCCATAGTAGTACTTAAGTTTGAACTGACTGTAGGCACTTTGTGAAATATTACAATAATACACCAAAATAACCTTTAGTTTACCTTATATAACACAACTGTTTACTCACGAGTCGAGTTCGACTCATTAAAGCCCTATTTATATTATACTACACTAATATTAACGTGGTTTCGGTTTTAACATCACACCATTCAATAACGTCAGGAGCCATTTTTAATCAATTCGCCTAGCTGCTCCTACATAACGTACATAATATTCAAGTCAAAATGTAATACCAAAATCCAATTGAAAATGGGAATTATTTGATAAACCGACGAGGACGCATGATAAATAAAATAGAGATCTTGATTTGAAGCAGTAAATATTTTGACATTAAAGATAAAACCACTCTTTTTTTCCAGAGTCATGATTTTAAACATTATTTTATGATGAAATAAAATATAAGACCGTCTACTATCTTTACAATATCTTGATGTATTGGTCAATGCACTCTTCCAAACACCTTCAACTACAGGTATTCCGCTGATTACTGAAGCGCATTCGTTGCGACGTTAACGCGAGAGACACGTGAAATTGCTGGAGCTTAAAATAGATTTCATATTAAGAGATGTGCGAAAGTTTTATGGCATTCACGCTAAATTATATTGCTATAAGCAAATGAACTGCAACATTCGTATGAACATGGCTGGCTATATTATGCTTTATGAAAAACGTGCTATTAGCTGATTTCAGCCGCGAGCCATTATCAAGGACACTTGCTATGTCGTGCGTCACACATCGTGCTCGTCACATTCTTTTATATCACAAACATAAAACCAGAGGTCCTGACAAGGCTGCAGCACTTCAGTATGTTACGATGGAGTGCGACTCTGGTTTTATGTATATGATATAAAAGAATGTGATGAGTAGGCCTACGATATGTAATACAAGACATAGCATCTGTGCTTGATAACTGCTCACGGGCGAAATTAGCTAATAGCACGCTTTTAATAAAGCACATAATAGCGTACAATATCCTTTTATTAAAATTATAAAATTGTTGGTATATTACCATAATTCATTCTTTTGAAATTCATTGTAACTACCATCATAAATGCTGTTTTGTCGCGTTATTTCGCAGTACAGGTATTCAACTGTCAGCTGGCTCGAAATTTATACTGGCTAATAAACCATCGATTGTAACGATAGTATGCAGGTTTTAACATGCATTTTCCATTTCACTGTCACTCTTTACCAAGAAAATCATAAAATAGTATTTTTCAGCTATCAAACCAGAGACACCGAGAGGGGTGGTGCAGTGGTTAGCACACTGGGCTCGCAATCGAGAGGACGACCGTTCAAACCCGCGTCCGGCCATCCTGATTTAGGTTTTCCGTTATTTCCCTAAATCGGTTGAGACAAATGCCGGTATGGTCCCTTTGAAAGGGAACTGCCGACTTCCTTCCCCTTCCTTCCCTAATCCGATGGGATCGATGACCTCGCTGTTTGGTTACCTCCCCCCTACATCAACCAGTCAACCAACGAGTAATTGTAACCTCTGTATTACACAAGGAACGAGGTGATAGGAAAACTATCCACCAGAATAGCCATCATGTCGACAAATTGTTTGACTATAAATTCTAGGAATTGAAAAACGAATATAACGCATTCTCAAGGAAAGATACCAAATATTCAAATCCAGTTTGTTACGGATTCGACCGCATAAACCATTCAGTTTCGAGCTTGAAAAATAAAATTTATTTAGCTGGCTTACGGTTAATGACTCTTACGATATTGCATTATGTGCAATATAGGTAACAGGCTTAAACCTCAGCTTCCGTAACTGAACCACTTTAACATTATTTCGTTAGAAAATGAGCTAAAAACCTGAAACGTAGGTCGCACGAAAACAAATCTTTCGTGGAATATAGGCTATATGAAAGTATTCCATACCTGCTGTCTTTCTGCTTGCCCGTATTATAAACACCTTTTGATCATCAGCTATGGCTGGGGAGAGCTGACCAAGAGACGTCTTACCGCCCGTCATTCGGGTGAAGTGCCCGTGCAACTGTGCCACGGCCCGGTTTAGCGCCTTTGACGTGCGAGGTATATTTGAATCCCTCATTGTCCCACTTGGCACCGTTCCTTTGTTTAAACTGCAATTTGGATTGGATCCCGTACACACAGTCTCCATTACGCACTCTGCGCTCGCGGCCACTTCGTTGTTTTGCGAAGCAGTGGCGTCATTCATTTGCTCAACGCTCGAATATATTTAGAGTCGTACAGATAATCTCATTCAAACAGTGTACGAAACACCGCGCCAGGAAAGCTATTTATAAAATGATTATATCGTAACTATTTTAAATATATTTCAGTTGTTCTGCGTAAGTTACGAGCAGAATATTACAGTGCGGCATCGTGGATAAGTTGTTTAAAAACCAATGTTATGGTTAACTGGAACTTTAATTTGAAAATACACATATTATTTTATCTACTACCTGCTGGTTAGCTTCACAAGTGGCGAAATGACTTCTTTTAAAATGGTGTTTTCTGTTCAGCTTCGTCACCTTTTGTCAGTAGGGTATTAAATTCTTCATTCATGGGCTCTGCGCGGTATTGTAGATAGATTTGATACAGTGAATAATAACAGCTACATAAATTACCTCATATCTAGAATAATTCAGAAGTTTACGCTAACAGAATCGTATTATTATTAGCAACTGAGGTTACTGCTTGATCAGTTACCGTCATCTCCAAGATTGTTTTGTAGCTCTGACAGAAAACGAGAACTTGTGATTTAAGTCAACATAGCAGACAAATGGCAGTGTCCAATAATAGTTCTCCTCTACAATAACACGGACTGATGTTGTAGCATTACCCAAAAATGGGTCAAATGGCTCTGAGCACTATGGGACTCAACTGCTGAGGTCATTAGTCCCCTAGAACTTAGAACTAGTTAAACCTAACTAACCTAAGGACATCACAAACATCCATGCCCGAGGCGGGATTCGAACCTGCGACCGGAGCGGTCTTGCGGTTCCAGACTGCAGCGCCTTTAACCGCACGGGCACTTCGGCCGGCTAGCATTACCCCCCTTTGCCTTTAACCCTTCGTTTGTTGCCGTATGAAACGTAAGGAATGTATAAAAAGTTACCAATTATAAAGATGAATTGATATTTCAAAAAGTTTATTATTCACCGCCATCCAGGTTTCGAGCTGACAGTTCATCTCCGGATTGTGTCAATAGATTTATGAGCATAAAAAGATGTAAACTGATGTTTATCGCTCTTCTTAATGTCACGTATCACTGGAATCTCCACATCTTTCTGTGACGCTCTGTTTAAATGTTTAACACTGCAACGCAAAAATGTGATGCTGAACCATCACCTCCAAACTTTCGACTCCAAAAACAAATTTAGTACATCGTTGTGAGACTGTGGTATTCGTCTTTTTAAACACTTGGTACCGACTTCATCATTTTAGCCAAAAAATTATCACTGAATTGCTTAAAACAGAAACGAATTATGCAAAGTCATTCGGCATCATACACCGCCGGAAAAAAACATTGCACCTGAAACGGCGTATGCCATCTGTGAGGGTAGTAGATGTACTGATAATGGTTTCAACGTCGTCCACCAACAGATAGCACAGTGGCATATCTACCAGATTGCCATCTGTGTTTGCTCTTTAATAGTGAATGCTCACAGCCAGCAGGTTCACTGTGGTACAAGATGTGTGATGCAAGCGCACAACCATGTCACGGAGACGGCCAGCCGAGCGAGTTTGAAAGGGGTGAAATTCTGGCCTTCTGAGTGGAAGGGATGGTCCTTTCAGAGAACTGCCCACACAAGCTGGACGTGCCGCGTCAGTTGTGAACCGATGCTGGTATCAGTGGTAACATGAACATTCTCACACGCGTAGACGACTATAGGAATGCGCGGTGTCTGTTCTTTCGAATGTCTGAAAGAACAGACATCATGCATTCATATAACTGATTCGCCTCGATGGACAATGAATCCATCACCTTCATTGCGGATGCACGATTCATTTGCCCTCCTGTGGGAATCTACAATTAGCGAACATGGAGAACAAGGGCGGGGATTGCGGAAATGGCAGATTGGTGGAAATGTAGGTCGCCCGACAGGCGTGCCGAGATAGTCCGAGCAATTTGATAAGAACTGTGTCCAGATGGCACAATGGTTAACGCGACTGCCTAGTAAGCAGAAGATCCAGGGTTCGAATCCCGGTGCAACACACATTTTTACTCACCGTCGTTGATTCTGCATAAAATCCCGATGCATCTGACATTAATAGTTCATTCCCTTTCCTTTCCTTTTTCTCCCCTCCACCTTCAATTTACATAGCCCGTATATGAGGTTCTGGACGCCCACGCAGCACAGATACCCGCTAGGATTAACGTGTTGTAAGGGCATCTGTGGCACGGATAAGAGGGCCGGCCGCTGTGGCCGAGCGGTTCTAGGAGCTTTAGTCTGGAACCGCGCGACCGCTACGGTCGCAGGTTCGAATCCTGCCTTGGGCGTGGATGTGTGTGATGTCCTTAGGTTAGTCAGGTTTAAGTAGTTCTAAGTTCTAGGCGACTGATGACCTCAGATGTTAAGTCCCATGGTGCTCAGAGCCATTTGAACCATTTGAACGGATAACAGGGCTTATGAGCCCAGACGTATCAACATGAACTGTTGCGAACTGGCCATTAGCACTGGGTCTACGGGTACGCACACATATTGACCGTCTTCCACTCACGTCAGAGTATCGACGTGTACGGATCCACTGGTGTCGTCAGAGGATCACTTGGAAGATGGAATGCCGTGCCGTGCTCTTCAGCGGTAAAAGCAGACTCCGCGTGCAAGCAAGTGATGGTCATTTTTGCGTACGATGTAGACCTGGTGAGCGCTGTCTCGTGGAGTGCCTTCGCCCAAGACACAGTAGCTCCATACCAGGCTTTATGGTCTGGGGTGCGGTAAGCTACAACTCTCGTTTACCTTCTGTGTTCTAGAGGGGACGCTAACTACCGCTCGGTACGTGTACTATTTTGTTGGGCCCATTCTTTTGTCGTTCTTGCAACAGGAAAATGATGTGTTGTTCCGGCAGGATAATCCTCGTCCGCACACTGCCCGTGAAATTCAACGTGCTTTTCAAGATGTGCAGGAACTTCGCTGGCCGTCACGACCTCCTGACTTGTCTCCAATGAGCACGTGTGGGGTATGATGGGACGAGAAGTGACTCGTGCGACTCGTCAACCAACAACTCGTACAGAACTACGTTACAGGTCGAACAGGCATGACATAACGAATTCCAGGACAGTGCGCGGCAACTGTACGATCGACTGGATGCCAGAATCAACGCCTGCATTGCCGGCCGTGGACGCTACACCACGTACTAATATGGGTGTTTCAGCGTGGGACGATACCTGGTACCCCAGAACCGCTTGTGTTATTGATCTGTAAATGCGATCACTCAATGTACTCCATACGCACAATTGAAACAATAAATCTTGAATGAAATGGAAACCTCTAAAACAGTGAACTATTTTTTTTCCAGCAGTGTATTTTAAGATAACTGTTTTCTATATTTACATAGAGGTTCAAGAAAACTGGGAGTAGACTATTGAAAACGCATGACGAATAAAACTAAAAAAGAAACGGTAAGTGATGCCTTCCCACGCTCGCAAATGCACTGTAGCCATCTGACGATGAACTGTTGACATCGAAATCGGGACTGGCGACTGAGAATAAATTATTTAAATATTATATGATTTTATTGCCTAGCAATTGATTACGAATCCCGTGCCTTGTGATAGACAGGCATTAAGCTCGCTGACGACTACAGTAAATAATTTACAAAAAAATGAGAAACAGAATCAATATGTGCTACAGGTTATACCCGAGGATCACCGAAGTTTCCAAATTTTGAAAAGAGATTTTATCACAGAATACGAATTTTTAACATAATGTAAAATGTTCCTCGTCGTATTGCCTCAACAAACATTGTACATAGTTACTTTATAGAGCGTATGATTAAAGTTATTTAGACATATTAATAGTTACTAGTTAATCAACCACTTTTGAATTATCTTTAAGATAAAAATATAAATAACGTTTTTATGCAGCTTTTCATTTTGTTCCATATGTAGGGATCGAGAACAACCATTTCCCCTTTTCCGAAGCACCCCGAAGAACACACAACTCATTTTCTTATACAGTGAAATCAAGACAGAGAGAAGCAAAAAGAAACAAAACTAAGGACCACTCTAATGTACAGACTCGCAGACTGCTCAGAAATGCTTAAAACGTGGAACAGAACTGAAAGAATAAGTATACAGAGAGTGTGAAGCTTTACTAGGAATCCATCCGACACGCGTCATTGCCGTCTGGTGTGTATCCGGCGCAATTGAACGACCTTCAGCAGCGGGTCATACTTGTCTGCCGCACACAGAGCCACTGGCATGTCACAGCAGGAATTCGTAGCGCTCTTCCAACAAACGAGAACCTGTTCTTTTCCATTACTAGCATTAGATTTATATGCCTTTATACCTGTAGCTTAATACGGTGGAGCCACATGCACTGTCTGACGATACTGCTGCATCAGTTGGTGCTAAAAAGAAGTAATGGTTTGCTGATACTTGTTCGTAAACAGTACCTTACGGTCACGACGCTGCGACTTAATTGCCGTCACAGCGCTAGGACGTCGTTCTTTCGTGGATGAGGACGTACCTGAAACAAAAACATGACGTCAGGAAGAAATGCAGTACATAGATACACAAAGGGCAGGGAAATAATGAGCACAACTCAAGATACACAACTGTCAATTAATTAGATATTGGTTCCCATTTGCCTTTATTACAGTTGCATTGTTCTAGAAAGAGGACTGTACACAATCATAACAACAAACTGAGAGCATCTTTTTCTGAATATTACCATTCATCTGCAGGATATAAGAGCGATTACAAATTTTGCAAACAGAGATTCCAGACTCCCGGGATGGATGAACTGTCTGTATACGTAATTAAGCTCGTGCGGAAACCTAAGACCTAGAGTTCTAATCGCAACTAGACAATTTTTTATATTCATTACAGTTACTGACCACAATATTTTACTGCTGGTAATTAATTTCCGCCAACATACAACGAAATTACTCAGGTCTTGAAGGTAGTCACCAGAGGTGGAAAACAATTAACTGTCGTAAACTATCGTGGCCCTTAACAGGAATAAATATAAATAAGAAACTTCCCTGTATCTCTGTAAATTTAGCGTGAAAAGATACCTTAGCGCAAAAGGTGCTTTGTACCTTAACCCTGCCGATATCATTATGATTTGTGAAACAGTTTTCCTGATTTTTAGAAAGGGAACCGAGAAAGAAAGACTTCGGAGTCACATTTCAGGCTGGCAGCTATGGCCGAGCGGTTCTAGGCTCTTCAGTCCAGAACCGCGCTGCTGCTACGGTCGCAGGTTCGAATCCTGCCTCGGGCATGGATGTGTGTGATGTCCTTAGGTTAGTTAGGTTTAAGCAGTTCTAAGTTGTAGGGGACTGATGACCTTAGAAGTTAAGTCCCATAGTGCTCAGAGCCATTTGAACCCTTTCACATTCCAGTTACAGCGCGCAGAGAGGTATTTAAACAGTTATTGGCAATAAACCCTGATAATTGGGAGAATGGGAAATACCCTGTGCCATGCATTTCAGAGTGGTATACAGAGAAGTGGTGTAGAAGTAGATTAATGACAAGATTCAAACATGCGAGGATCCTGCGCTGAGAAGTTCAGTCAACGAGGCCAGCTGCCACCAGGAGACAAACGCGATCCGCATACGAGAAGTTCTCTTTTTTTTCCTTTTTTAAAATTGGCTTTCCGGCCTGTCGATTCAGCCATCTGACTGGTGTAATGTCAATTTCGACGATACGAACGTCAGGACAACACAACATCCAGTCCCCGAGCGGAGAAAATCTGCAACCCGGTCGGGAACCGAACCGGGGTTCAAATGGCTCTGAGCACTATGTGACTTAACTCCTGAGGTCGTCAGTCGCCTAGAGCTTAGAACTAATTAAACCTAACTAACCTAAGGACATCACACACATCCATGCCCGAGGCAGGATTCGAACCTGCGACCGCACCGAACCGGGGCTTCCGCGCGTAGCAATCCGCGCGGTGACCGCGCAGCTACCGAAACGAACCGAAGCAGAGGCTCCTTCTGCAAAAGGTCTCAGACGAATCCAAGACGTAGGCAGAAGAAAGAGCGGTTAGCGGCCCACTTCTAGGATACTCCACTGGACCTCCGGCGCGGTTCCTTTTGTCTGCCGGCACACCAGATTCACTAATAAGGCAAGCCAGCCGCCCGGTCCACGGACGCACTGTGACGGCCGGAGCAAAAATGTTAATGCAGCCCACGCCGCGAGGAGGTGGCAAAAAGTGTGCCGCGAAAAGCGCAGCTGTGTTTGTGCGCCAGACAAAGGAGTGGGGCCGCTTTGTGAGACCCCAGACGGCGCCAGCGGCACGCCAGCTGCACAGCCGGCCAGGCCTACACGTGCCGACGCACCGCCGCGCCGGAGGCAGAGGGGCCGACTCCGAAATCCCTGCCTCCCGGAGGTGGCGACGTCTTGTTAGCAAAAGGGGTGGGCTAAATCACAGTTTATGAATTTACAGCTGTATTGACATCTTCAACTTTTGTACTCCTGTCTTCCTCAGTTGCGTGTAATATTACGGTATATTGATATTTTTTTACTTATGGACCGTCTGACAACAACTGAATAAAACACAATTTTAGTGCCATACGCGTTTCGCCTTTATTTTCTGCAAGGCATCATCAGTGGCAGGTTGCGTGGACAATTTCTTACATATTACGCTCCTGTTGCATTTTTGGTGTTGTTCTTCTTCTTATGAATGCCAATTTGTGGTTTTCTCCCATTCCACAGCACTATGAACTGAACGCTTGTTTCAATGCCAAGCGTTCAGTTCATAGTGCTGTGGAATGGGAGAAAACCACAAATTGGCATTCATAAGAAGAAGAACAACACCAAAAATGCAACAGGAGCGTAATATGTAAGAAATTGTCCACGCAACCTGCCACTGATGATGCCTTGCAGAAAACAAAGGCGGAACGCGTATGGCACTAAAATTGTGTTTTATTCAGTTTCTGTCAGACGGTCCATAAGTAAAAAATTATCAATATACCGTAATATTACAGCTCTATCCCTCCGCACTTCACCGACGTTAAAATGTTCCTGCTTTGTTAGATACGCTAACTGCTTACTCGGATGTGACGTCAAATGCGACAGACGTCATACTGATTTAGCTGTATTTCGCTGTTTTTGTATTATAATTTGCAATATGCTCTTTGCAGGCGAGGACGCGTTTTAGATTCGTCACAAAACACGTCACCATTGTTACGATCTCTTACATTTAAATGTCAGTTAATGACACATCGACGATAAAAGCCTTCAAGACATAAATGATAGGCGCTTCAGCCTGGAACCGCGCGACCGCTACGGTCGCAGGTTCTAATCCTGCCTCGGGCGTGGATGTGTGTGATGTCCTTCGGTTAGTTAGGTTTAAGTAGTTCTAAGTTCTAGGGGACTGATGACCACAGCAGTTGAGTCCCATAGTGCTCAGAGCCATTTGAACCATAAATGATAAACAAACTGAAATTTAAAAAATTCGCAGTGTTGGACATACAGGGTGGCAATTTTTGAACTGTCATAACTTCTGAATGGTTTTCGTCGGTAATTCAGACTACATCGTTGGCCGAGGGGCATGATGGGAATTAGTATGCGCACGCGCCTTGTTGTCGGCCATTTGCACGCGAAAATAGCGTACAGCGCTTGTGAAAGCCTACTATGCGAACAGTAACAGCCCAACTGCGGTTCAAAGGAAGTTTGCGACCGAGTTCAAGCTGAAGACAACTGATTCAAGTGTGCTAACAATCAAGAATTTGATACGCAAGTTTGAGAGACCGGGTAGTGTTCGTGATGACAGTGTTGGCAATGTCGGTCGTCCAAAAAGAGTGAAAACGCCTGAAAATATGGAGAAGACGCGCGCTTTGTTTCCAACTAATCCCAGGGCATCGATCAGACGAGCTGCAAAACAGACGGGAATTAACCGGGAGACACTGCGACAAGCTGCTGTAGAAGACCTGCATCTCTCCCCATACAAAATTCAAACCCATCAGCCATTAAGCCCCAGGGCCATGGAACAGCGGTTGTGTTTCGCCAACACTATTGTACACAGAATTGACGAACAAGATTTTAATGTGAATATGGTTTGGTTTAGCGACGAAGCCCACTTTCATTTGGA
Source organism: Schistocerca serialis cubense (assembly GCF_023864345.2). Taxonomy (NCBI): domain Eukaryota; kingdom Metazoa; phylum Arthropoda; class Insecta; order Orthoptera; family Acrididae; genus Schistocerca; species Schistocerca serialis. The sequence goes on along the minus strand of NC_064639.1, from coordinate 788,731,845 downwards.
TGGGTTCGTCAATAAGCGAAACTGGCGCATTGAATCCGCATTTCGCGATCGAGAAGTCTCATCACCCTCAACGGTTGACTCCGTGGTGTGCGGGATCCAGTCACGGAATAATCGGTCTAAATTCCTTGATGGGACGGTGACTACCGAACGGTACGTGAAGGTTTTGGAAGATGATTTCATCCCCATTATATAAAGTGGCCCCGATTTCGACAAGATGTGGTTCGTGCAAGACAGAGCTCGACCTCGTTGAAGCAGGAGTACTTTGGGGACCGCATTCTGGCTGTGGGGTACCTGGGGGCCACTCGAATGGGCCTCGACTGGCCGCCATATTCTCCGCTTCTGAACATATGCGACTCCTTGAGGGGCTATATTAGAGGCAAGGTGTACAGCAATAATCCCAAAGCCATTGCTTAGCTAAAAATAGCCGTTTAGGAGGTCATCGACAGCATTGATGTTCCGACACGTCAGCGTCTCATGCAGAATTTCGCTATTCGTCTGCACCATATTATCACCAATGATGGCAGTCATATCGAACATGTCATAACCTAAATCCGAATATTTGTAACCAATTTATTTTTTCATATAGTTCAATACTTATCACTCTGTAACATCCTGGTTAAGGACGTAGATTACAGAACCGAAGGAAGTAGTTTCGAGTCCTGGTACATTGTAATATTTCTCTCATCTTAGTGTTTTTAATACGTTTTGGGACGTTTTTACCAATGTAATACAGGTATATTCTGAAAAACTCGATTTTAGTTACATATAAATGTATGCTTTCTCAGGAATCAGTTTCTTAGATTTTGTGACTCCTTGTCTGATTAGAAAACGAAGGATGTAATTGTTGCGAGTGAAACGACCAGCAATGACATTTGTATTCCTGCTTGTCACAAATATAAGGCCGTTTGTCCGTAATACGTGGCAATTTCCGAGGGTATGGTTAGGCTGAAACTTAAGAGAACAGCTTAAGTTGCTGCGAGTGAAAAATTCTGCTGTTGTTTCTGCAGTTTCTGAGGGACCACTCACTCAGTGTCACACTGGCGGTCGACAAGTGTGCTGCGCGTTCGTGGCACTCAGGCTTACTCGTGCACGTACTACTAATTTTGACGTCACTTCCGAGTAAGGCTTGCGTATATCTAAAGCGTCCCTTTTTTCTTAAACGTAGCCATAACTAACACAAATTGATAGTTACAATTAACAACTAACTGGCTCTAGAAACTGTATCTGCTAACTGGTGTATCTGGCCAGGTGAACTATGTCAATGCAAAAGAAGCGGTGATAATATTCTCGCTTGTTAATGACCATTACTTGTCACGACCTAAGCCTGATGTTTTCAGTAAGCCAGCTGATGAAAAGTTAGCGGAGAGGATACTCTTAATATTTAAAACTCTTCATCTCTGTTGATACGAGATAAACTAAAGTTACGTGAGAAGTGGGCACTCTTGTGCACAGAGAAAATTTCGTCCCAACAAAATAGTCTGGTTTACTTTTGTTCTTTCTTTGGCTTTAAATTTTATACTAAAGAAACAAGAGTTCAAAATGGCTCTGAGCATTATGGGACTTAACATCTTAGGTCATCAGTCCCCTAGAACTTAGAACTGCTTAAACCTAACTAACCTAAGGACATCACACACATCCATGCCCGAGGCAGGATTCGCACCTGCGACCGTAGCAGTCCCGCGGTTCCGGACTGTAGCGCCCAGAACCGCACGGCCACCGTGGCCGGCAGAAATAAGAGTGAAAATATTACTGGTGTGATGTTGAGAATCATTACACAAACTGTGTTTAGAGCACGGATTCTAACCGCTTTGTTCCGTTCAGCCCGCATCTCGTGGTCGTGCGGTAGCGTTCTCGCTTCCCACGCCCGGGTTCCCGGGTTCGATTCCCGGCGGGGCCAGGGATTTTCTCTGCCTCGAGATGGCTGGGTGTTGTGTGCTGTCCTTAGGTTAGTTAGGTTTAAGTAGTTCTAAGTTCTAGGGGACTTATGACCACAGCAGTTGAGTCCCATAGTGCTCAGAGCCATTTGATTTTGTTCCGTTCACAGACATATGAATTACGTCCCCAGCCACTCGATATGGAGGCCATTCAAAATATCATTGACACCAGAACTGGAAAGGTTGTCACTGCTCTTTTAGACTGTCTTCCTCACGTAATCACTAATAGTCGAAAAGTTTCATTAATAACCATCGTGATTTTCCAGACGCAGTTCCCATTCTGATTACTGGCTGTCCTACGTATACATCATCTACGAGAGAGAATCGCGAGGACTCAAGATAGCGTGAGACACAAGGATCTTAGAAAGAAGTACGAACACCGATCAACACACGGTACGGAATGTTACAAGCTCTTTCAGCTGTACAGTCGAAATAACATGTGACCCGTGGTAGTATGAATGCCATGCAGTCTAGTTGTCAGTGAAATCACAGCCAAATAATGATAACTTGTTATTGTGATAACTGTGACTTCTCAGTTACTTGTGATTTGTAACATGGAACGTGATTTCTTGCCTACTCCCAGTTAGCAGACGTCTCTGGCGTAGTCCAAGCATCTCTAATACCCCCTATTTTCACGATCCTTAAAGCGTGCATTGAAGTTGTAGCAAGTTGACAAAGAGAAGAGTTAGAGAGAAACAAGAGAAGATGATTGTACGTGTGTATGATAAACCCCTTCCCTCAAAAATACTTCCCTCTTTCATACTTCATCTGTGTTACAACAGATGACGTGTCACAGATCTCATTTGTACTAAGACTGCAGTGCACGGGAGGTGCCCATTTGCTTCCACCGCCCTGAGTGGAATGCGTAAGTTCCAACCGATGTTCAGCAACCTGCAATCTTCTACTGTTGTTGTCTCCTGTGCCGAAAACAGCTCGTAGGTCGTGAATCAGTTATTTTGAGGCTGTAAGAAACTCTTAGCGAGGAACTGTTACTTTAGAAATAATTAAATTTCCAATAAGTTTGTTTATACGGGATGCCACTCGCTTTTTATTAGCAGAACACAAAAAACTGCACAATTACATTCCACTTTAGAGGCACAAATAATATCCACTCTTCAACAAACTGATGAACTGCATATTTCCGTAATCAGTTTTCAACTTTATGTCCAAATAACCATACATTGCTAATAAAGTCTTAACTAACACTGACTGCGGCAGACAACATGTACATACTCCCAGATTTCCCAATCAGCTCTGATTTTACAGCCGAACCACTTCGCCCGCCATCCAAGTTAGGCGCGATCCGTAGATCACCGAAGTGCTTCGTCTGCCTCTTTGTTTACCAGTTGTCTATTATTCTGCTGGTTATTAATACTTGTGAAATTAGAAATCTTGTAGCTACACACGCATTAGTGCTTTCTATATACCTAATATGGGGACTGTAGCCTGCTTCCCCACGTAAAATTTGCGACAAATTTCATATCTCACAAAGTGAGATGGAGTCTAGGGAGCAACTTCGCCGAGCAGCTTGTGTGAACCTGATCACGGGCTATAGGCGACGTGACAAATTGTCAGTGAAAAGAGAAAACACGTTTCAGCTGGTAGATGGGAAAACTAAAACACAACCAGAAATGCTGTCTTCATAGAAGGTGCAAGGGACACAGTAGAAAACGAAGAAGATAAAAATGAGAAGATTTCGAGAGTGACTGGCCTTTTACGGTTATTCCACGTCAAAATATGGTCCGAACTTACACATTAACTTGAAACTCTTCTTTAATTTGTTTTCGTTTCTCGGTGTTAGCATCGCCTCTATATCCCGAAACTGCTGCCCCTATCGGCAATTTCATCGCCCTCGTCGCCCCGTCCCGCTGCTCGGCGTCTTCCATATAAGGGCAACCAGCGTCGGCGGCAGCTTTTAACTGTACGTGTATCTCGCCGCGGCGCCGACAAGGTTTTACGCTGTCCGGAGCCGCTTTTGTTTTTCGTCGTCTGGCTCGTGCTCCCAAAGAACAGGTTTCAACACTCGCAGATATCTATGCACGTGCGCGAGATAGGTTTTGTACTACGCTCTTGTCGAACTGCACTTGCGGTGAAATGCTCGAGTACGCTACTTGAAGGAACACGCGGATAGAGCGACGAGCAAGAAGAGCGGACATACAGTGCATGCAACTGAAATTCTGTGAGATTTATGTTTAAGAAATACTTGCTAGCGAGCCTCATTAGTGCAGTGTCTAACATCGCGCAAGTTTTGACCTATTACAGTAAACAAGTGAAAGGTGGCTACACTGTGCCACTGCGCCAGAGAGTGCGCCAAAGAGTACTATTAAGCCGCCTCCACAGTGCGTGTTAAGAGATCGTAGAAGTCAGTGCTAGTAGAGAGCTGGTAGAGGACAGTGCGTGTTAACAGTCGTGCCGAGATGTGCTAGTGGGCACTGCTTGTCGTGAAGTCGGAGCGAGATGTTGTAGTAAAGAGTGTTGTTCCATGTCTTATGCAGTTATTTGATGGGAGAGATAGCAGATGTTATTGTAATGAGTGCATTTCGTCAATATATATGAAGGTAAAACTTACAATGTTCTTTTATTGGTTGTGTATCTGAAATAATGTGTCACTACAGGTTCAGTCAACAAAGCATCTGGCTTGTGTTCTTGGATTAGAGTGTAATTGTGATTTTCTTGCGTAATTATAGTTTTTCTAAATTTCTTTTGTCACGTCAGTATAGTTGGTATTTAAAAATTCTTGTCTAGTTGGAAAAGAACCGTGCCAGATGTGGGCGTTGAGTCACACTCCCACATACAGAACAGTTACTCTTGTGCTTGGATTTTGTAGGTTTTATACGTGCATGGGGGCTTAATTAAATAAATTTGAAAATACTTTTAATTTTAGTATGTCCGATTACGTAAGTCTCGTAATCGGTTGGCCCTGACTAGTATTATTACGCTATCTGACTGCAACAAACAATGTAAGTAGATTTTCGTAAACACAATTAATTAATTAAGTCCCCAGCAACTATAAAACCTACAAAATCCAAGCACAAGAGTAACTGTTCTGTATGTGGGAGTGTGACTCAACGCCCACATCTGGCACGGTTCTTTTCCAACTAGACAAGAATTTTTAAATACCAACTATACTGACGTGACAAAAGAAATTTAGAAAAACTATAATTACGCAAGAAAATCACAATTACACTCTAATCCAAGAACACAAGCCAGATGCTTTGTTGACTGAACCTGTAGTGACACATTATTTCAGATACACAACCAATAAAAGAACATTGTAAGTTTTACCTTCATATATATTGACGAAATGCACTCATTACAATAACATCTGCTATCTCTCCCATCAAATAACTGCATAAGACATGGAACAACACTCTTTACTACAACATCTCGCTCCGACTTCACGACAAGCAGTGCCCACTAGCACATCTCGGCACGACTCTTAACACGCACTGTCCTCTACCAGCTCTCTACTAGCACTGACTTCTACGATCTCTTAACACGCACTGTGGAGGCGGCTTAATAGTACTCTTTGGCGCACTCTCTGGCGCAGTGGCACAGTGTAGCCACCTTTCACAAGCTCATGAGTAGACGAAGCGCCAAAGGGGATAATCGTTGCTTTTTCGATCACGAGGCAGTATACATGAGACGGAGAGAACAGTGAATTATTCGAATGTATCTGTGTTGAAAGTACACCATGAGTATACTAGTAAGCGCTGAGGAGACTAGAAGCACACGTGGCAATGATGTCCGAGTTGAACGCCTACTATGGCTGTGCACGCAAGACAATGGACCTGCAACAGAGGAACAACTTATCATTCAAACAACCTATCAGGCAATCGGCGATGCTTGCTGTTTATGGATTCTCGAACCTGTGCTGTCTCCTACGCATCTTAAACGACCTCACAGCGATTTAATTTACTTGGCAGTTACGAGGGTGAGTCAAATGAAAACCTTAAATATTTTTAAATATTATTTATTGTGCAGAAGTGGTACAAAGCTGTATCACTTTTCAACGTAATCTCCCCCACGCTCAATGCAAGTCCTCCAGCGCTCAAAAAGTGCATAAATTCCTTTAGAAAAAAATTCTTTGGTAGTCGGCGCAACCACTCATGCACCGCGTGGCGTACTTCTTCATCAGAACGGAACTTCTTTCCTCCCATTGCGGCTTTGAGTGGTCCAAACATATGGAAATCACTTGGGTCAAGGTCTGGTGAGAATGGTGGATGAGGAAGACACACAAAATGCAGGTCTGTGATTGTTGCAACTGTTGTACGCGCAGGGTTGGGTCTTGCATTGTCATGTTGCAAAAGGACACCTGCTGACAGCAATCCAAGTCGCTTTGATTTGATTGCAGGCCGCAGATGATTTTTTAGGAGATCTGCGTACGATGCACTGGTGACAGTGGTCCCTCTAGGCATGTAATGCTCCAAAATGACGCCTTTTTCGTCCAAAAGAGAGTCAGCATAACCTTCCCTGCTGATAGTTCTGTTCGCAACTTCTTTGGTTTTGGTGATGAAAAATGGAGCCATTCCTCGCTCACTCTCTTCGTTTCCGGTTGGTGGAAGTGAACCCAGGTTTCGTCCCCAGTAACGATTCTTGCAAGGAAGCCATCACCTTCTCGTTCAGGAGTCACCTGCCGTGGCACCCATCTTGCAAACACTTTGTGAAACTGGAGCACATCATGCACAATGTGGTGTGCTGACCCATGACTAATCTGTAAACATGCTGCAATGTCATTCAGTGTTACTCCGCGGTTTTCCTGCACTATGGCTTGAACTGCTGCAATGTTCTGTGGAGTCACAACTCGATGTGCCTGACCTGGACGAGGACTCACACCGTTTGTGAACCTCCTACTCCATTCGTGGACTTGCTGATGTGACAAACATGTATCACATTGGGCGATGAATTTCAATAGGTTTCAGAGCTTCACTACGCAAAAACCGAATAACAGAACGCTGTTCTTCCCTGATGCAAGTCACAAGTGGAGTGGCCATCTTTACACTGATACTGCGACAGTATGTGTGCATCTGCACTATGCTGCCACCTACAGGCCATTCTGCACGCTGTTTGTAGCATGCTTACCAACTTACAGGATAACGGCGCAAAATTTCGATTTGTTATTACAAATTTAAGGTACTCATTTGACTCACCCTCCTATTTGAAATTAACAGCTCCTGCTCAGCGACAGGTAGCCTTTTTCAATGATTTTCGTTTCCTCTTTCATAGGAAGGATGGCTTCCAATATGTCTGGCGACAAATGCGGGACAAAAAACGGTAGGACATGTGACGGGCATGCTTCACTGATTTGAAAACAAATCCATCCTCAGAGCAAACAATCCTGTTGGAAGAACATCCGCAACTGAGCATTATAGCAGAGATTGAAAATACCGCTTCAGCTGTAAATTTCTTTATTTTCACACGACCGGTTTCGGACTGTTATAAATCCATCCTCAGGTGTCGTGGCTGTGCTGTGGTCCCCGAGCGCCATGTGTACCAGGCGCGGGGTGCTGCCTACGAGCGCAGAACAGGGATGTCGTCAATCTGCTTGTGGCTAGTGCCGTACTTCATATCGGTATTGATGTTAACAATATCTGGACGAATTTCTTCTAATGATATATTCAAAATCATGTTTCACCCGCCAGGGTAGCAGAGAGCGCGAACGCGCTGCTTCCTGGACTCGAGTAGGCGCGCCGGCCCCGGTTCAAATGGTTCAAATGGCTCTGAGCACTATGCGACTTAACTTCTGAGGTCATCAGTCGCCTAGAACTTAGAACTAATTAAACCTAACTAACCTAAGGACATCACACACATCCATGCCCGAGGCAGGATTCGAACCTGCGACCGCGGTCGCTCGGTTCCAGACTGTAGCGCCCAGAACCGCACGGCCACTCAGGCCGGCGCCGGCCCCGGATCAAATCCGCCCGGCGGATTAACGGCGAGGGCCGGTGTGCTGGCCAGCCTGGATGTGGTTTTTAGGCGGTTTTCCACATCCCGCTAGGTGAATACCGGGCTGGTCCCCACATTCCGCCTCAGTTACACGACTCGCAGAAATCTGAACACTCTCGCACTATTCCATTACTTACACTCAATGCAGACAGTAAGGGGTACACTAATATCGCCCCGGGGGGTACGGGGTGACGGCAGGAAGGGCATCCGGCCAATCCTTTCCACTAACCTTGCCAAATCCGTTCCTAACAATGCCGATTCTGCGTCAGCGCAGGACATGGCACCAGTGAAAGAAAGAAAGAATTCAAAATCATGTTTCAGCATTCTGGAAAAGATATGTATCCAACATCAGTCCGCGATTTGAAGTTTCGAAAGCAGTTCGCTTAAAAAAAAAAGGCATCCACAAAGCACGTCTGCTGTTTTTCTTGCTACCATTTTCTTTGTAGAATCCTTAGGGGATGAGCCGACCCACTTCCACTAGCTAGCCTCATCCATTCCGCGGCCATAGTGTGGTCCTTGTAAATACTTCTGGCCCGCAAATGTACTGCCGCAAATTGCGCCAGGCAACAGTGGCCGGCAATATTGCCTAATATGTGGCTGACATTGTCTGGATATATTGTCGGCAATATAAGATTTTTATCGGCCCTGTAAATGTATCTTAATGTAAGGGAAAGCAGCGCGCCTTGCCACAGGGCGCAACGCGCCGTCTGCTTTGTGCCGGTCACGTGACGGCAGAGGACGCCCTTGCAGGGAAAGGCACGCGGCTGCGGCTATCTCGCTAGCTACCTCTCCAGTTAGCCCGCTTATCAGGTGAGATGCCGACGCGGCAGAGCGGTCGGGTTGTGCGGCCGCGACGCTGTGCTCTCACGGCCCCCGCAAATATTGGGCGCTCGCTGCAGAGTGACGCCCTTATCGCCTCGCTGCCGCCTTATCTGCAGCCGTAAGCAAAGTACCTTCCTCCCGCCTCCCGGGAGCTGACTCGCATTCCGGGAACCTGCGGCCTTCCGCCTGCGCCTGCCGCTGCACAAAAAGTCCGAGGCGTCCCTCCCAGGGCTAGCGCAGCCTCGTCAACAATGCTCGCGGTAAAACGATTATAGCCTACCGGTTCTGCACGTCTTCAGCGTTTCATTAGTTGGCGACGGACGCTTTTCGGGTCCAACGCTGGTAACGTAAGCTACTCAGCTGAAGCTGTATTTGCAGGTAGGTCAGTTTATACACCACAGCGTATTATTAGGAATGGAGGCATCGGCGTAGAATTGCTAACTCGCTCAATAAGGGGTTTGATTTTTGAAGAGCCACTGGACTGTGAACGTTTGACTTCTGAGTGAAAAAAAGCCGTCTGGATTATCCTCACGCAGCCACTACACTTCCGCTGCTGCCGAAAACGAGCTGCTATACGAGAGTCCACTTTATCAATCGACTGAGTCATTTAGTTTCGCTTCCTCTAGCTGCGTGTTTAACCCTTCGCCGGCATTGCGGAGTCTCTGAGACTCTAGGGACGTGTGGAGTTGTGCTAACTTTCGTATCTGTTGATCAGTTATTCAGTGCCTTGCTATGGTGTGAAGACGTGTCGCGTGCGCATGCGACTGCTGTCCGTTATAAAGAGAGTCAGCGGAGCTCCGCGACGCCGTTAGTGTAATATTTTCAGTTTAGTGAATATGTCTGCAAATCCGAAAAAAAAGTTAATGCTACATATCCTAGCTTTGAGGAGTGAGCACTAAGATGGTTTAACGAATATCAGCTGACTGTTGGGATCAAGGTGGCGATCCCGAAAGCAACATTACCGTCGAAAATGCTATTCCAATAGGTCACTAACCAGCAAGTGAACTTTATGGCGATGAATTTGAGGACGAAGATGAGATTAAGGTTACTGAAAGTGAAGACGAAAATTACGTGTTCCAATGTACTGCAAATCTATAAGACTCCTAAATATTAATTCTCTTTATATGCCTGTTTGGACTGAAGTCAGTATTTTGCACTTTCCCTGTAGAAGTAAACGTATGCCACTTTCTTACAGTTTATATCTTACCAAATGCGTATTCGACAAAAAAAGTTTTTATTTCTCAGCTCTTTCTTGGTTCAAATTCAAATGGCTCTGAGCACTATGGGACTTAACATCTGAGGTCATCAGTCCCCTAGAACTTAGAACTACTTGAACCTAACTAACCTAAAGACATCACACACATCTATTCCCGAGGCAGTATTCGAACCTGCGACCGTAGCGGTCGCGCGGTTCCAGACCCAAGCGCCTAGAACGGCTCGGCCACTGCGGCCGGTAACTCTTTCTTGGGAAACAGATACAACAGAAATTTATTTTTGGAATAACTAGTTTGTTTCTAAATTTATTTCCTTATACGTCTTTGTTTATGTGTATATCCCAAAAAACAACCAAAAAATCGTTACCACACACAATGCACTTTTTTCTGTTTTGGAATCGCGAGGACTGCAACGCATTTAGAATTAAATTTCCGACCGCGCTGGTTAAGGGTTAAAGTACTGAGACGTGGTGATTCCATTGAGTACCAGGACTACAGACACATAAAAGCAAACAAATAAAAAATATTACGTACCTACATGTTTTCGAGGCTAAACTTGAAACTGTGTGACTATCTCTCATATTTCTTTCTCCAGTTATCTTCTTTAGTTGATATCAGTAAAATAGTCTGTATGTGATTTTTATTTATAGCAGAAGGTTTAATTTGAGGCACCAATACGAACCCTATCAAAATTAGTGTAAACTCCATTGAACAGATATGCAACATTAGATCCCGACTAAATCTTCAATGAAAATCATAATACTAATAATAGCTAACCTGTCCCTCGATGTTTGGCAGAACACGATTATATTAAATAGGAAACACTTCCTAATGCTCTGCAAAAAGGCTCTCGCTTCTTAGGGGATCGCCAGGTGACAACTGAATGTACCTAGTACACGCCGGCAACTGATGTGCGACGTACACAGATATTATTTATAAGAAGATAAAAAAATGATGATGTGTAGAGTGTTTGCATAGCAACGTATTACATTTTCTAATCTTACGCAGAAACAGTTACATTAACTAAAAAAGGAAACCAACTACTTTATTTGAAAATACATTTAACAGCTAACTAAAAGTGAAGTTTATTTACAATTTTAATTTACTATTTGTAACTTAAAACTTAACAGAGGGGAAAAAGGAAATTTAATCTTGTCGTTTAATATTAAGCTGGCATTCTGTGTCATTTGTTTCTTGATTTCCAGTACTTCCAGTTGTGCCATCTTTCTGCTTTCCTTAACAGACTGTAAAACTTCACAGTCTACTTCATATGAGCGATTTTCTGTGGAAAGATGATCGGCAACGGTTGAGTATTTCTTTCTTAATCTATAGCTTCTCTCATCTTGGGATAACCTAATTTCCACAGCTCTGTCTGACTGACCGGTATATACTTTCCCACAGTGCCTGCATATGATTTTACACACGACATTAATAATAATAATGATGCTACTGAACAGTTCATTCTTTGCCGGCCGAAGTGGCCGTGCGGTTAAAGGCGCTGCAGTCTGGAACCGCAAGACCGCTACGGTCGCAGGTTCGAATCCTGCCTCGGGCATGGATATTTGTGATGTCCTTAGGTTAGTTAGGTTTAACTAGTTCTAAGTTCTAGGGGACTAATGACCTCAGCAGTTGAGTCCCATAGTGCTCAGAGCCATTTTTTTTGAGTTCATTCTTTTCAGTTGACAGCAACCGACTAACAACGAACATGACGTTTGACAGTCAACCTGTAACGTACCAACTTCAACCATCTCATAAAAATCGCTTCACCTCTGTCATGCACTTAAATGTATGATGCGGCTCGGTATGCGAAATCTGCCTACTCGATAGTACGAAAGGGCCACTTTCACATCTTAAGATAGTCCACGAAACAAAGTAGCTTCTTCTGAAACTGAAATGGGACAAGGCACGGGACGGTGCATTCGCACTGCTCGTTTGTGTAAGTAAACGATCAGTGGTGATAACCGTCACTGTTCTAGGCGCTCAGTCCGGAACCGCGCGACTGCTACGGTCGCAGGTTCGAATCCTGCCTCGGGCATGGATGTTTGTGATGTCCTTAGGTTAGTTAGGTTTAGGTAGTTCTAAGTTCTAGGGGACTGATGACCACAGATGTTAAGTCCCATGGTGCTCAGAGCCATTTGAACCATTTTTTTGATAACCGTCACGGGAGGCGGGCTGCAGTTACTGGGTGCACAGCGGGTTGCGCACACAGCGCCTAATTGCAGTGCACGCTAGCACGCAGATTACTCTGGTGTAACCGGCGATAGTGCCTCGCCAATTAACGCATTCGGACGGCCCGCACGCAACGCCGTGGAGCGTGGCAGACCAGCAGTCCGTGAGGCCGGAGTCGTGTCTTTTCCAGGAGGGACACCGCTGCTCCATGTCGTACACGCTGCTCGATCTGTCCATAAACAGGAACTACACGCTCGATCGCTCTGCTAGACACTGGTTTCCAACCTGGAAGTAAAGTAAAAAAATTCCATTTCTCGCCTTTTAAATATTGTTTGACGCGTTTGTAAGTATATACTCGTATCTTGTCTGACGTTTTTGCAGGTGTATGTTCGTACACCCGCAGGCACACAAATGTAGATGTTGTGAAACGTTTAGACAGATTTCCTATTCTCTCAGTACTCAGGAGTGTGGCGAATTTACCATACGACCTCTGTGAACAATATCCACTTTGAATTTTGCTTTGGTCTTTAATAAAATCTATTAGCATTGTTCTCCTACATTCTGTTACTATATTTCAGTTTTCTCTCGTAAAAAAGATGGTGCCTTTTAACCTCAGTTTCCCTGTGCCGGTACCAAACTGGACAGCAGACAGCTCTCGTAACATACACAACCAATCGTCGTTAACGAAAACAACCAATCGTCGTAGGCGAGTCAGGGAAAAAACGACAGCGGTGCTCCGGTAGACTCATTTGCCACAAGTAGCCGACTGACGGAACATAGGAAAAGTGTAAAAGGGCTCAAGCTTCAAGTAACCCTTCGAGCCATGTTGACAGACTGAACACTGCACACAAGCCGCACGAGGGGAGAAACTGGGCGCTCCACTGAATTGCAATGAAGCAGGTTTCTACATCTACATACTTACTCTGCAATTCACAATTAAGTGCCTGGCAGATGGTTCATCGAAGCACCTTGAAGCTATTTCTCTGCCATTCAGCTCTCGAACAGCGCACACGAAAAACGAACACGCAAATTTCTCAATGCGATCTCTAATTTCTCTTATTTTATTGTGAAGATCATTTCTTCCTATGTAGATGAGCGCCAACAAAATATTTTCATACTCCGAGGAGACAGATGATGGCTGAAATTTCATGAGATCGTTGTTGTTGTTGTTGTTGTTGTTATTGTTGTCGCCTTCAGTCCGAAGACTGATTTGATGCAGCTCTCCATGCTACTCCAGCTTGTGTAACTTACAGCCTTCTCAGTCTGCCTATTGTATTCAGTTCTTGGCCTCCCTCTACGATTTTTATCCCCCACACTTCTCTCCAATCCTAAATTGGTGATCCCTTGGTGTCTCACAATGTGTCGTATCAACCGATCTCATCTTTTGGTCAAGTTGTGCCTCAAATTTCTTGTCTCCCCAGTTCTCTTCAGCACCTGCTCAGCCGGCCGGGGTGGCCGAGCGTTTCTAGGCGCTACAGTCTGGAACCGCGCGACAGCTACGTTCGCAGGTTCGAATCCTGCCTCGGGCATGGATGTGTGTGATGTCCTTAGGTTAGTTAGGTTTAAGTAGTTCTAAGTTCTAGGAGACTGATGACCTCAGAAGTTAAGTCCCATAGTGCTAAGAGCCATTTGAACCAAGTTACGTGACCGACACATCTAATCTTCAACATTCTTCTGTAGCGCCACGTTTCGAAAGCTTCTATTCTTTTTCTGTCTAAAACGCTTAGCGCCCATGTTTCACTTCCAGACATATTTCTTCAAAAAGACTTCCTAACACTTAAGTCTATATTCGATGTTAACAAATTTCTTTTCTTCAGAAATGTTTTTCTTGCCACTGCCAATCTACATTTTATATCCTGTCCACTTCGGCCATCATAAGTTATTTTGCAGGCCAAATACCAAAACTCATCGACGACTTTAAGGTCTCGTTTCCTAATCTAATCATCTTAGCCTCACCTGATGTGATTCGACTACATTCCACTAACCTTGCGTCGTACTTGTTGATGTTCATCTTATATCCTCCTTTCAAGACACTGTCCACTCCGTTTAACTGCTGTTCTAAGTTCTTTGCAGTCTCTGACAGAATTACAGAGTCATCGGCAAGCCTCAAAATTTTTGTTTCTTCTCCGTGAACTTTAATTACTACTCCAAATTTTTCTTTGGTATCGTTTACTGCTTGTTAAATGTACAGATTGAATAACACTGAGGACAGGCTACAACCCTGTCTCACTCCCTTCTCAACCACTGCTTCTCTTTCACGCCCCTCGACTCTTGTAACTGCCGTTTGGTTTCTGTATAAGTGGTAAATAGCCATTCGCTCTGTGTTTTGCCCCTATCACCTTCAGAATATACCGCAACAAAAAATTCCTTTGTTTTAATGATTGGCACCCTAATTCCCATATCATATCATGTCTCTCTCTCTCCCCCATTTCGCAATAAAGCAAAACGAGCTGCTCTTCTCTGAACTCTGTCGATGTCCTCCGACAGTCCTATTTGATGAAAACCCCACACCGCACAGCATTACTGCAAAAATGGTTCAAATGGCTCTGAGCACTATGGGACTCAACTGCTGTGGTCATAAGTCCCCTAGAACTTAGAACTACTTAAACCTAACTAACCTAAGGACATCACACACATCCATGCCCGAGGCAGGATTCGAACCTGCGACCGTAGCGGTCGTGCGGTTCCAGACTGTACTGCCTTTAACCGCTCGGCCACTCCGGCCGGCAGCATTACTGCAGAAGAGTGCGGACAGCCGAGCATGTTGCATCTTCTAAGTGTCCTGCCAATAAGCGGCATCTTTGGTTTTCTTTCCTTTTAATACTATCTATGACAGTGTCCCAATTTAAGTTATTTATAATTGTAACCCCTAAATAGTTAGTTGAATTGGCAGCCCTTCGTTTTGTGTGATTTATCATGTAACCGTGTAAATAAAAGGTTTACTGTTAACTACCATCACACAGATAGCTGGCTGTACGTAGCGATTTCCCGTGGTCAAAAGAGTATTGAGAAAAGGTTTCTGGTAAGTAAAGCAAGCTATGCAAGTCATGAGGTTGGTGCACTTTTTAAAGTTAACATTTTTTAAAAGTTGTGCTCTACTGAAGGGAACAACAAGAGACTCCTAGAACAGACAACCACATAAAAAACTGTGAGGGTTGTGTTTTCCCTTCTCGTTCGCCGTTCGTTGGCGGGCCTATCGGATTGGCTACGCCATGTAAACGCCGTGGGGACACTTGGAAGACAGACAAAGGCCCCTGCTGTGGAAGGGAGGCAGTAAATGCCTCCTAGGCGGGCTTTGTCCTTGGCCTGACGTTGTTTGCACGCTTCGGGCGAGGAATGCGGCCCAGGTCTCCTCCGCCACTCACCCGTTACGCACCCACCGCCGCCATTTGAGGCTGGACTGTCTCCATTCCTTTCCGTCATTTAACTTGGGCTAAACGGGTCCACTAATTGCTGCCTTTATTTCCGCTAACTTAATTCCGATACAAGACAAATCCGTTACTAAACACGGTGTGGATTAGCGTAGTGGCAAGCACGTGAAATAATCGTTGCATTGGTGTGCACAAAGAACTAGACATGACAAGATCAAACTATACAGGGTGGTCCATTGATAGTAACCGGGTCAAATATCTCACGAAATAAGAATCAAACGAGAAAACTACAAAGAACGAAACTTGTCTAGCTTGAAGGGGGAAACCAGATGGCGCTATCGTTGTCCCGCTAAATGGCATTGCATAGGTCAAACGGATATCAACTGCGTTTTTTTAAATAGGAACCCCCATTTTTATTACATATTCGTGTAGTACGTAAAGAAATATGAATGTTTTAGTTGGACCACTTTTTTCGCTTTGAAATAGATGGCGCTGTAACAGTCTCAAACGTATAAATACGTGGTCTCACGTAACAGTCCACCAGTGCGGACGGTATTTTCTTCGTGATACGTTAGCAGTGTTAAAATCGACCGTTTACCAATTGTGTTGATGTATGGCTATTGTGATCAAAATGCCCAACGGGCGTGTGCTATGTATGCTGCACGGTACCCTGGACGACATCATCCAAGTGTCCAGCCCGTTCGCCGGATAGTTAAATTATTTAAGGAAGCAGGAAGTGTTCAGCCACATGTGAAACGTAAACCGCGCCCTGCAACAAATGATGATGCCCAAGTAGGTGTTTTAGCTGTTGTCGCGGCTAATCCGCACATCAGTAGCAGACAAATTGCGCGAGAATCGGGAATCTCAAAAATGTCGGTGCTGAGAATGCTAAATCAACATCGATTGCACCCGTAGCATATTTCTATGCACCAGGAATTGCATGGCGACGACTTTGAACGTCGTGTACAGTTCTGCAACTGGGCACAAGAGAAATTACGGGACGATGGCAGATTTTTTGCACGCAATCTATTTAGCGACGAAGCGTCACTCACCAACAGCGGTAATGCAAACCGGCATAATATGCACTATTGGGCAACGGAAAAACCACGATGGCTGCGACAAGTGGAACATCAGCGACCTTGGCGGGTTAATGTATTGTGCAGCATTATGGGAGGAAGGATAATTGGCCCCCATTTTATCGATGGCAATCTAAATGGTGCAATGTATGCTGATTTCCTACGTAATGTTCTACTGATGTTACTACAAGATGTTCCACTGCATGACAGATTGGGGATGTACTTCCACCATGATGGATGTCCGGCACATAGCTCGCGTGCGGTTGAAGCGGTATTGAATAGCATATTTCAGGACAGGTGAATTGGTCGTCGCAGCACCATACCATGGCCCGTACGTTCACCGGATATGACGTCCCCGGATTTCTTTCTGTTGGGGAAGTTGAAGGATATTTGCTATCGTGATCCACACCGTGGAATGTCGTTACACGTATTGCCAAATGCATTGAGGTTGACGGACATCATTTTGAGCATTTATTGCATTAATGTGGTATTTACAGGTAATCACTCTGTAACAGCATGCGTTCTCATAAATGGTAAGTTCACAAAGGTACATGTACCACATTGGAAGAACCGAAATACAATGTTCAAACGTACCTACGTTCTGTATTTTAATTTAAAAAACTACCTATTACCAACTGTTCGTCTAAAATTGTGATCCATATGTTTGTGACTATTACTGCGCCATCTATCCCAAAGTGAAAAAAGTGGTCCAACTAAGACATTCATATTTCTTTACGCACAACACGCATACGTAATAAAAAATGGGGATTCCCATTTTTAAAAAACGCAATTGATATCCGTTTGACCTATGACAGCGCCATCTAGCGGGCCAACCATAGCACCATCTGGTTTCCCCCTTCAAGCTAGACAAGTTTCGTTCTTTGTAGTTTTTTCGTTTAACGCTTATTTCGTGATATATTTGGCCCGGTCACGATCAATGGACCACCCTGTACAGGGTCTCTCTTATAAGACTCAACAGGCGAATTTTCTCTGGTGTTTAGGCAAATATTTGCAATTTGGTTTTTGCGATGTGTCGCTGGAGTCAGCGCAAACAAATTCTGATCCCTGAGTCTTACTTGACGCCCAGTGCGGAAGGAAAGCTTCGGTTTGTTTCCCGTTACGAGCAAAGTGATTTTGTAAAGCGGAATTTTACGTGTCCATTCGATTGAGCGGTCCGAATTAGCCTACTGCGATGTTTGTTCTATCAATAAGCATTTGAAAAGAGACAGTCAAACACGGAGAATAACTGGGACTCCAGCACTGACTGAGTAGCGCTGCTGCGCGGCTGTAGCAGGCAGCGCTACAGTCTGGAGCCGAGCTACCGCTACGGTCGCAGGTTCGAATCCTGCCTCGGGCATGGATGTGTGTGATGTCCTTAGGTTAGTTAGGTTTAAGTAGTTCTAAGTTCTAGGGGACTGATGACCTCAGAAGTTAAGTCGCATAGTGCTCAGAGCTATTTGAACCATTTTTGTAGCAGGCAGCGCGGACCTGGGCAGTGCAGTCCCTGCTGCACTATTGGTTATTCTTCGTATTTTACTACCCCTGTTAAAACACAGACCAATAAAAGGAATATCGCACTAAATCGAATGGGCACGTAAAATTCCGTTATAAAAATTGTTTTGCTCGTAACGGGAAACAAACCGACGCTTCCCATCAGCACTGGGCGCCGTGTAAAAGATGCGATGATCAGAATTTGTTTGGGATGACTCCAGTTACACATTGCAAGGATTAAATTGCAAATACCTGCCGAAGTACCAGAGAACAAGTACCCGACGATACACAGGAGAACACTCTGTATATCAAGGCTGTCTAAGAGCACCAAGAAACTGAAATATGCACCGTTGCCATTTATACGATCTAGTACGACAGTTACTTCGTGTGTTTTCCTTTAACCGTGTCTTAGTTCATTATTATTTTAGAATTATATGAGTCGTTAAGGAACTTCAGGCTTCAGGTCAGTTCAGTCGGTGAAAGAAATTCCAAGCGACTCGTTACAGAAGGTATGAGCTCCGCTTTCCAATTAAGTTTTGCGCTACAGCAGACCGACAGGCAAGAAAGATGGGACAGAAGCTTCTTTCGAAAAGACGTTACGCAGGACAATAGCTGACATCCGTTTTCTCACGCCTTTTGTCGTGAGATGTAACATCTTTGATAGGTACAGTGCACGCCTGTAAACGTAAACGATGATATACAATTCGGAGATGTCACTGTAGTCAGTAAAAAGCGTATGTCACGGATGAGAAGAAAAGTTTAACCTAACGATATGCTGCCAAGTGCTGCCGCTCCTCAGTGAAAGGAAATAGTCTATGGAAAAGAAATGGCATGAGTTTGTTGTAGATTTCCGCAGCGCTGGAGCGTACCAAGAGATTCGAAAAAGGTACACAACATTCCAATTCTGACACGGGTAGGAATGTGCCTGTTATTCTACACATACATTATTGAGGCAGATTTTTAAAAAGACTTGAGCATTCCAATGAACTCCAGAAAGAACACAGATTCCTCCTCGTTCTTTTCGTCCACACAACAGGCTGTAGTAATGGTGCCGGAGTTGCAGCTATGATTCCCGACTTCCCGAAAGCCTTGAATACAAAAAAAAAAAAAAAAAAAAAAATGGTTCAAATGGCTCTGAGCACTATGGGACTTAACATCTGTGGTCATCAGTCCCCTAGAACTTAGAACTACTTAAACCTAACGAACGTAAGGACATCACACACAGCCATACCCGAGGCAGGATTCGAACCTGCGACCGTAGCGATCACGCGGTTCCAGACTGAAGCGCCTAGAACCGCAAGGCCACACCGGCCGGCCCTTGAATACAACTGTACACTATTGCTCAGAAAATAAAAATACATGGCTACAGAATATCACAACGAACTGAGGACTTGCTGGTAAAAATTCTGTATCAGCATCTCAATGTGGAAATGTTTTCAGAAGACTAGCATTGGGTGTCCATCAGCAGGCAACTATCAGACAGTTTCTGTGTTTGTAAATGGCCAAGCAGATTATGTCGGTAGTGCTCCATGCCATTAGGTGCTTAATGTAGTTGTGTACAATTTGATTCGCAAATCAAATTGGCAAATGGAAGACTTCATTATTATTATTAATATTATTGATTATACCCCCTACAGCTGAGTGGCGCTACACCGCTGCACCAGCGTCTGCTTACGAGCGTGCAGAATCAGAGGCATGTCAAAGAGGTTGCCTGCCCGCAAGCACCTTGGATCAGTCAAGGATTGTCCCTGTAGGGGTAAATTTTTAAAGTGATCAACAAAGTTGTGCAGGTGGTACCCATTGTGTTGCTACGCTGCAAAGGAATCAGATCACATTCAATGGTGTTGCTGCCGGCCGCGGTGGCCGTGCGGTTCTAGGCGCTCCAGTCCGGAGTCGCGTTGCTGCTACGGTCGCAGGTTCGAATCCTGCCTCGGGCATGGGTGTTGTGTGGTGTCCTTAGGTTAGTTAGGTTTAAGTAGTTCTAAGTTCTAGGGGACTGATGACCACAGCAGTTGAGTCCCATAGTGCTCAGAGCCATTTGGTGTTGCAGTTCCACATTGTCCTTAGAGAAGCGTTGAATCGACTGGGGGGTGTAAACAGTATCAAAAATTGTCAAGAAAGTCGGTGCGTTGCACGTCGCACTGCAAACTGTCGTTTTCTAGCGCGAAAGGTGCGTAAATGAACGCCCTAAGGGAACGGATGGTTTCACTGACACCCCTTACGCCACCTCCTGCGGCCTTTCCCGCCGGTTCCGACCGTTGGTGTGTCTGAAATGTTTTCTTCTGGCACCCATAACAAAATTGCATGAATTCAACTCTGGGCGGCGCAGTTCTAACATCCTTCGCAGAGGTGTCAAGAGAAGGGGTCAGATGAGCGTAAGGGGGGGGGGGGGGGGGAGATGATAAATTTCCCATCGTGTAACACGTCCACGGTGGGATTGGGAAAAACTGCGGCGAAATTTGGTGCCAATGTGACATCATTAACCCACCATACGCCTCACTTGAACTTTTTTCGCATTTGTCGACATCTTGCTGTCCGAAGCGTCGATGAGACCAAGGATGACGTCGCATGGTGCCACGCTTTTGCACCATTATATAGGAAGGTTGTAGGCACATTTAAGCCAAATTTCACACTTCTGCGTAGAAATGGCGAAAGGACAGGGTTTCAAAAAGTGACCGTTTAATTCTTTTGCGTAGTGTACAAGGAGACCCATACGTCCGTTAACATTCGAAAATTCAATACTTCTCGGTATAATGTAGGTAGAGGCGTAAAAATTGATACACATACTCGAAATGACAAAGGGTTTCACTGAAACCAAAAAAGTGCACAAAATGACCGACAGATGGCGCTTCATATTATACAAAAGTAATTGTTAGCAAAACTAATTTTTTGGCAAAGACAATGTTCTTAATAACAAATGCTGAGCATGTCGACCGTCATTCATCACCAATACCTGTAGTCAAGGGACAATGCAGTGAACACCAGTATACAGCATATCAGTAGATACGCTAAGAAACGGGCGTCGGATGTTGTGTTTTAGCATCCCTAACGAGGTCGGGCAATAGAGGTAGACTTGCGACTACAGGTAACTCCACAATCAATAAACATACGATTTAGGTCTGTTGAAAATGGTTCGAATGACTCTGAGCACTTTGGGACTAAACATCTGAGGTCATCAGTCCCCTAGAACTTAGAACTACTTAAACCCAACTGACCTAAGGACGTCACACACATCCATGCCCGAGGCAGGATTCGAACCTGCACCGTAGCGGTCGCGTGGTTCCAGACTGAAACGCCTAGAACCGCTCAGCCACAACGGCCGGCTTAGGTCTGTTAACCTGGGAGGCCATGCATGACGGAAGTGGAGGCTCAGCACGCGATCTACACTAAGTGATATGTGGAAGTGATCTTTCACACGTGTAATAATATGGGTGGAACGCCATCCTGCATAAAAGTCGTACCTTCCAGCAGGTGTTTATGAGCCAGGCTAGGGGTTATCTGCTCCCTCTCACACTGCAGTTCATTTTATACACGATTCTCATGCAGCGTCACTGAAATGTTGCTGTCCAGCGCCATCTGTTGGCCAGGTTTTGGATTCATCTTTGATTCAATAAAACCCCACGCCATTTCTGGAACGCGTGTCAATTTTTACCTATCTGCCTACATTATTTCGCAGTGCATTATAACACGTGAACGGACTTCAGGGTTACACTGTATGTGCCGAAAACGGAAAATCTGAAACAATTTTTTTCAGTTTCGCTAGATCGGTGTGGTTCTAGCAACAGTCCGCTGTTCAGCGCTTCGTCTTGGTGCTAGTGCAGAGCAGAGATGTGTTTTCACAGCAGCTGTAGGGAATCGAACCTGTGGCCATACTATCTGTTGTGGTTGGCAGGAGAGCCAACACCGTGTTACTAGAGGAAGCCGAAAGGCACGCGTTTTAGCTCACACAGGCTGGCGTGAGGTCTGGAACAGGGCAAGGAAATTAGAATTTAGAAAAAACGGACGTAGCTGGTGGAATACTTAACTTTAATCCGTTAATGGTGAACGTCGCTCTTGACGGTACATGATTCAGTATCAATAGTAACTGGTAATGGCGCCTTGCTAGGTCGTAGCAAATGACGTAGCTGAAGGCTATGCTAACTATCGTCATGGCAAATGAGAGCGTATTTTGTCAGTGAACCATCGCTAGCAAAGTCGGTTGTACAACTGGGGCGAGTGCTACGAAGTCTCTCTAGACCTGCCGTGTGGCGGTGCTCGGTCTGCAATCACTGATAGTGGCGACACGCGAGTCCGACGTATACTAACGGACCGCGGCCGATTTAAAGGCTACCACCTAGCAAGTGTGGTGTCTGGCGGTGACACCACACTATCAGCCAACAATGGTACTAATGAGCAGACGACCAAAGCTTGAATCTTTACCTTACCGTCGATGTTGTGTAAAGCTATCTGTGCTCTAAGGTGACGTAATTCTTCTTTCGTCTTCATTTATCCTCCTTATTCCTTATCTTCACGGGGTCGGCATGTTAATCTGTATTTGGCAATGTTAACGGTAGAGGATGGCCGGATGCCCGGATGTTGTGAGCATAGTTGCACGCAGAAAAGGACCTCCTAGCGCGTGAGATAAGGGCGCTGAGAGGAGGCACACGTGCACGTCGCCACGTGTGCGGTCCCGGGCCGCGCCGTTTGTTTTGACGTGCCTGAGGAGGCTGGGTGCTGGGTGCTGGGCGCCCGCGCTTTGTCGCTGTCTGCTCGCCCGTCAGCGAGAGCCGGCGCGGGCAGTCCGTCGCCCCGACACGGCACATGCCGAGTCAAGTGCTTCGCCGTCTGACGGTAGGCAGGCCCTCTTCACCCTCCCCAGACAAATGTTTTCAGTTTACACGCGTTGACACGTCTTATTCGCTAAAATTATGTGCCCCAAATTTGACCGTGAACGGTTGGTCTTTTTGAAGATATTGCTGAGTATGGGCTACCATCTTCCTCAATCAGCTTCTTCTCTTTTGTGTACTAAAGACGTTCGGTCTATATAAAGTGATCGTTAACTTCATCAAGAGTACTGGTCACAATCTGTAGGTTTTAATGGTGTACGTCAACTATAAAAATGTCTTGCTGATGAAGATATTTCAGAATTGGTGTGAATTGTAAGCCAAGACACTTTTAATTATTTTTCAATTCAATTCAATTTTTAAAACATTAAGTATAAAACTGTAACAGTTAAGCTTTTTATTCTTCTAAATATGCATTTCTGTATTTGTTTATTCAATTATGTGTACATTGTCACTGTGTTGCCGATGGCTAAATTGAGCACACACTCAAAAAAAAAAAAGGCACTGACCTGCAGAGCTAACTTACGAGGGGACCTTCTGGGAGGTGCATCGAGTTATGAGCTCCCACTTCGCCTGCTTATAGTGTGGGTAGGCACCTATCACACCCTAAAATTGTAGGTGCTCTTAAAGTTTAGGCATCTCTTTACATACAGAAAAGTTTCACTATTATCGCAAGTGAGCGAGTAGCTGAGTGGCGCCGGCACGGTAGCTCAGCGTGTACGGTCAGAGGGTTAGCTGCCCTCTGTAATAAAAAAGACTGAGTTAATGGATCGCCGATGAACTCAAACGGGTGTCTTACGACGTCCGCACCGAGCAGATGCGAAAACGAACAAAATGAGATTTAAAAAAAAAAAAAAAGTGGCAAGCGAGCTAGACTCCCGTTCAGGCGACCCTGGTTCGAGACCCGTCTATGCTACTTTTGTTTCCTTTTTTTTTTCAAATGCCTGTTTTAATTTATAATTAATCACGAACATTCCGCAATGAATTGATTAAAAAGAATTACAAGCCTCTAAAAATCAAAATTACAAATTGAATGTCACATTTTGTTTCAATCTTTTGCGTTTTTTATTTTATTTTAACAGGAAATTAACCGTAATGTAATTTCTTGTAATATTTTATTATTGTTCAATTTGTTTTCGTTGTATTTTTAATTTTGTTCCGTTTCGGTAGGGAATATTAAAAAAACAACGAATGTGGGATTAAAAATACGATTCATTTAATGAAAAGTTAATCGACATTTCCTATATTTTGACAAGTACATTCCGACGGATGATGATTGTTATAAAAACAATCAAAACATTCGTACTTTCGACACCACGAACATTGTACGAATGCACTTTCATTTTCGTCGCAATCGCATCTGTATTTTCTCAAGTCCGCAGGAAAGGACACTGCATTGACGTTATGGAATACTTCTTTATGGTTCTAGCGTTGCGTAAAACAAAAGTAGCATAGACGGGTCTCGAACCAGGGTCGCCTATACGAAAGTCTGGCTCGCTTGCCACTCTGCTACTCGCTCACTTGCCACAATAGTGAAACTTTTCTGTATATAAAGAGCTGCCCAAACTTTAACAGGCAATAATTCAAAAACGAGGCCGCATTGGCACCTACAATTTCAGGGTGTGAAAGCTGCCTACCCACACTATAAGCAGACGAAGTGGGAGTTCATAACTCGATGCACCTCCCAGAAGGTCCCCTCGTTAGATCTAGTCAGAAAAGGTAGGCCTCGATCCTTGATATTCTCACTCACTTTTCTTTTACATATTTTTAAGAGATGACACATTTTTTTATTTGAGATTCCGGCTAACTGTTGGGTAGGTCGAGATCCATCTAGTAGCAGATGCGGACTTGTTTGATGTTGTTGTGCCTGTCACAATCAACACTGTATGGACATCAGCATAGTGTTGCCATAAGCATTTATTTCCATATTTCCGTTTTTGAGAAGTTTTTCAGAGCGATATAAAACTGTGCTAGTATTCTAATAATAATAATAACAACAATAACAATGGGCTAAAAATTATAAATTGTACAGCTCCAAGAAGTTGATAATAGATTCTTTTTACTCTGTCACTCATTTCTGAAAATGGCAAAATATAGTACAAAAAGATTCTCAGGAAACTAGTGTGGAAAGGAAAGTGATGCTGAAGTAGAAGACAAGTACAGACACAATGAGACACACGAAAGCCGGCCGCGGTGGTCTAGCGGTTCTAGGCGCTCAGTCCGGAGCCGCGCGACTGCTACGGTCGCAGGTTCGAATCCTGCCTCGGGCATGGATGTGTGTGATGTCCTTAGGTTAGTTAGGTTTAAGTAGTTCTGAGTTCTAGGGGACTGATGACCATCGATGTTAAGTCCCATAGTGCTCAGAGCCAAACACACGAAGATGAGTGCAGTGATGATGATCACGTTGAAGGAGATGCGATAGTCGATTATTTTGTGTACAACTTTGTACAGAAGTCCCACAAGAGGTGGGCTGTAGAGCTGTGTGGGAACTGTCATCATAGGAAAGTTGGACAGGTACAACTAATGCACCAAGAAACAGAGTCAGTCTATCACAATGTCAAGGAGGAAGAAACTCACTGTACCAAGTGCGAAACCATTGTTTCGTAGCGACGAGGATCCCAATGCTATGGGCTGAATGGCTGCCACCATCCATCCTATAATGCGGCAGAAGAGGTCGCTCGTGGTACAGAGCCACTGGCGATGTGGCTCAGCAGGCGCCACCAAAACGTCCTCCAGATCCGAGCGACGGCTATCGGCATCCAACGGAAATTTGCAATTCCCTTACCAACTTCATGATGTCTGTTAGGTGGTATCGATACGTGATACCACAGATGATGAAGTGACATTTTCGGAAAAGAAACTCAAAGTACACTACTGGCCATTAAAATTGCTACACCACCAAGATGACGTGCTACAGACGCGAAATTTAACCGACACGAAGGAGATGCTGTGATATGCAAATAATTAGCTTTTCAGAGCATTCACACAAGGTTAGCGCCGGTGGTAACACATACAACGTGCTGACATGAGGAAAGTTTCCAACCGATTTCTCATACACAAACAGCAGTTGACCGGCGTTGCCTAGTGAAACGTTGTTGTGATGCCTCGTGTAAGGAGGAGAAATGCGTACCATCACATTTCCGACTTTGATAAAGGTCGGATTGTAGCCTATCGCGATTGTGGTTTATCGTATCGCGACGTTGCTGCTCGCGTTGCTCGAGATCCAATGACTGTTGGCAGAATATGGAATCGTTGGGTTCAGCAGGGTAATACGGAACGCCGTGCTGGATCCCAACGGCCTCGTATCACTAGCAGTCGAGATGACAGGCATCTTACCCGCATGGCTGTAGCCGATCGTGCAGCCATGTCTCGATCCCTGAGTCAACAGATGGGGACGTTTGCAAGACAACAACCATCTGCACGAACAGTTCGACGACGTTTGCAGCAGCAGGGACTATCAGCTCGGAGACCATGACTGCGGTTACCCTTGACGCTGCATCACAGACAGGAGCGCCTGCGATGGTATACTCAACGACGAACCTGGGTGCACGAATGGCAAAACATCATTTCTTCGGATGAATCCAGGTTCTGTTTACAGTATCATGATGGTCGCATCCGTGCTTGGCGACATCGCGGTGAACGCACATTGTAAGCGTGTATTCGTCATCGCCATACTGGCGTATCACCTGGCGTGATGGTATGGGGTGCCATTGCTTACACGTCTCGGTCACCTCTTGTTCGACTTGACGGCGCTTTGTACAGTGGACGTTACATTTCAGATGTGTTACGACCCGTGGTTCTACCTGTTGTGTCTAGACAAGACAGCCTAGACACAATGAGAGGAAGCCGAAAGGCACGCGCTAAGCTAAAGCAGGAAGGCGTGACGTCTGAAACAGGATACGTAATGAATGCTATAAAGAAAAATACGTTGCTTCTGGAATACTTAACTTTAATCCATCCTTTTTGGTACATCTGGAGATTGTGGCGATACAAGTGAGACTCTTTAGATACATGCAATGTTACTAATGGCGCCTTGCTAGGTCGTAGCCATTGACTTAGCTGAAGGCTATTCTAACTATCTGCTCTGCAAATGAGCGAGGCTTCGTCAGTGTGCATCGCTAGCTACGTCGTCCGTACAACTGAGGCGAGTGCTAGTCCGTATCTCGAGACCTGTCTTGTGGTGGCGCTCGGACTGCGATCACACAGTGGCGACACGCGGGTCCGACATGTACTAATGGACCGCGGCCGATTTAAAGCTACCACCTAGCAAGTGTGGTGTCTGGCGGTGACACCACACTACCCTTCATTCGATCCCTGCGAAACCTTACATTTCAGCAGGATAATGCACGACCGCATGTTGCAGGTCCTGTACGGTCTTTTCTGGATACAGAAAATGTTTGACTGCTTCCCTGGCCAGCACATTCTCCATATATCTCTCACTAATTGAAGACGTCTGGTCAATGGTGACCGAGCAACTGGCTCGTCACCATACGCCAGTCACTACTCTCGATGAACCGTGGTATCGTGTTGAAGCTCCATGGGCAGCTGTACCTGTACACGCCATCCAAGCTCTGTTTGTCTCAATGCCCAGGCTTATCAAGGCCGTTATTACGCCCAGAGGTGGTTGTTCTGGGTACAGATTTTTCAGGATCTATGCACCCAAACTGCTTGAAAATGTAATCACATGTCAGTTCTAGTATAATATATTTGTCCAATGAATACCCGTTTATCATCTGCATTTCTTCTTGGTGTAGCAATTTTAATGGCCAGTAGTGTACATCCCCACAAACAATTCCAAAACAGTAAACTGCTAGAGCATAACGTTGTTGTGTTTGCCCCAAGAAGAACGACAGCAAGACAATAGTTACGCATGAAGAATGTAACAAATGGTTCAAATGGCTCTGAGCACTATGGGACTTAACTTCTGAGGTCATCAGTCCCCTAGAACTTAGAACTAATTAAACCTAACTAACCTAAGGACATCACACACAACCATGCCCGAGGCAGGATTCGAACCTGCGCCCTTAGCGGTCGCGCGGTTCCAGACTGAAGCGCCTAGAACCGCTCGGCCATTCTGGCCGGCAAGAATGTAACAGATTAATTAGCAGCACACATAATCTGTGTTTATACCCTGACTGTATGTTGATTATATTGTGAAAACTGGTTTCATCATTAGCTGTTTACAGTAGTCTCATATCAATAATAAAGAATTTCCAACTTGAAATAATGATTTTAATTATTTTGCTACTTGGAGTACGCTGTGTTCACGGGTAGTGCGTTACGTGTGATACTGCAGGACTAATGCTGTGTTCTTTAAGGCTTCCCTGGCGTAGAAAACGCTTATAGTTATCTGGGGCGTTGAGTAGGTCTGTGGGACATCTGGTCGTCATCTACAGTTGTTTTTTCGACTGTAGAGCAGTTTCTGTCGCATTCGATGTCATACTCGAAAACATTATAAGCAATATTAATGCTGTTTTCAAAAAGGCTCATACTCGCACAGAACTCATTTAATGTACTAGCTTCAGAGGCACGTATGAGAAGCACCAGCAGCAAAATGAAAGAGACACTCTGTCGATCAGAAGACAGTTTGCCTTTAGTCTAATTAAACTGATTTGTTAGTGGTAATAAAATGCTACATTTAGTCTTAGCGCTCAAGTGAGACCGATGTATTCACTATAATTCACATATTCCGCATGTTTTTTCATTCCTCTCATACGGTTGCCAAACTTTCAAACTAGAAATATGGGAGATTTTGGAAATGAGGGCCAGAACAGTCCCATCGTGGCATTGTCGGCATATTTTACCTTCTGCAGGCTGTTACACACAATTGTACACAAAAGTGAACACGAATAATGACTGTTTTCCGAAACTCCTTTTACAAACCACGTTGAAAATTAATGAGAATTTGTCATTGTACATGGTACTTACAAATGTTCAATTAAAACAATTTTTAGAGCATTACAGCACTATCCATATTTACCGTTATATTTAATTTCAGCAACTTTCACAGCATCACACGACTATTCATATTTACCAAAAATTTAACTGCAACAACTTTCATAGGATAGATGGTGTCTTCGAATGATCCTCGTCGTCACTTTTCCTACCCATAGTTAAATTAGGCTGTCCATTCATCTCGTTTTTTCGGGACTGTACCGTATTTTTCCAAAATTTCATGTTATCCCTGAAGTTTTTCCTCGGGACGTTCAAATGTCCCGCTTTTTCGTGATTTCGCTTGGCTAAAGTATTTTAAGCTAGTAATTCGCCGCGTAAGCATATACGCTAGGAAGCGCCACTTGTGCAATTTGCTCTACAATCTTCGTTTATTTAATGTTAATGTTTTGCGCTTGTGGTACTATCGATTCCTGTTAACTTCAATATTCGATTGGTTTATATAGCAAGAACTTCCGTTTCCGTTGCGGTTCAAATGGTTCAAATGGCTCTGAGCACTATGGGACTCAACTGCTGTGGTCATAAGTCCCCTAGAACTTTGAACTACTTAAACCTAACTAACCTAAGGACATCACACACATCCATGCCCGAGGCAGGATTCGAACCTGCGACCGTAGCGGTCGTGCGGTTCCAGACTGTAGCGCCTTTAACCGCTCGGCCACTCCGGCCGGCCTTCCGATGTGGTAAGCAATCTGAAGACGCTGTAGTGGATGCATGACAGCAGTATAAAAGGTGAGTTTCCCTTTGTCACTGGCAGTGGAGAAACTGCAGAATGTACATCTGTTTCCCTCTGTGGACCCTCTGTGGTCAATAAAATAAAAAGAATGAAAGTGAAACAATGACGGCCTTGCCCATTGTCAAAACACACTTTAATGAGACATCATCTGCTCATTCTTATGACAAAATGTAAAAGGAAGAAGCACTCCTTAATAAAATACATAAAAGTGAGAAGTAAGATGACAGTGCAGGAGAATAAGTGTAAAAAGATATTTAGGGTCATCTGAACGCCTGATGCGAGGGTTAACTCATATGTTCATTAAATTTCTTCGATGAAATTTGTGTCATGTTTCTTCTGTTAATATCCCAGTTTTTTTCTAAACGTCCTGTTTTTTTAATAAAAATGAAATAGACACCCTAAGTTAAATAAATGTACTAAATACAATACGAATTGCAAACCGAAATGAGATAATGCTGCACGTATTTACGTTACCGAAGCACAAAAGGAAGTTTAGTCACGGAGGCTTTAAGCTAGCCAACATGAGAAAGAGAGAATTCAAAGACGATAAACTTGAAATATCGATTGCCGTTTTGGGAAGGATAATCATTTAATGATGCGGAAACGTTAGCATAAATCAATAAATATATAAATAAAACTTTGCGAAACACTAGGGAAAACATCAAATACGCGGCAGAGCCAAAGAAACTGGTACACCTGTCTAATATCGTGTAGGCCCCCCGTGAGCACTCAGAATTGCCGCACCACATGCCCATAAATTCGTAAGAGTACGAGGGGGTGGAGATCTCTTGTGAACAGCACGTTGCAAGGCATCCCAGATATGCTCAATAATGTTCAAGCCTGGGGAGTGTTTAAACTCAGAAGTGTGTTCCTGGAGACATTCTTTAGGAATTCTGGACGTATGGGGTGCCGCGTTGTCCTGCTGAAATTTACTCAAGTCCGTCGGAATGCACAACGGACGTTAGTGGATGCAGGTGATCAAACAGGATGCTTATATACGTGTCACCTGTCGGAATCGTATCTAGACGTATCAGGATTCCCATATCACTCCAACTGCACACGCCCCACACCGTTATAGAGCCTCCACCACGCTGATCAGTTCCCTGCTGACATGCATAGCCCATGGTTTCATGAAGTTGTCTTCATACCTGTACATATTCATCCGCTCGATACAATTTGAAATTTGAAACGAGACTCGTCTGACCAGGCAACATGATTCCAGTCATCAACGGCCCAGTGTCGCTGTTGACGGGCCCAGGAGAGGTGGAAACGTTTGTGTCGTTGAGTCATCAAGGGTACACGAGTGGGCCTTCGGCACCGATAGCCCATATCTATGATGTATCATTGAATGGTTCGCAGGCTGATAGTTGTTGATGGCCCAGCATTGAAATCTGCAGCAATTTACGGAAGGGTGCACTTCTTTCACGTTGAAGTTTCTTTTCAGTCGTCGTTGCTCCCGTTCTTGCAGTATCTTTTTCCGGCCGCAGCGATGTCGGAGATTTGATGTTTTACCCGATTCCTGATGTTCGCGATACACTCGGGAGATGGTCGTACAGGAAAATCCCCATTTCATCGCTACCTCGGCAATGCTGTGCCTCATCGCTCGTGCACCGACTATAACAGCACCCTCAAACTCACTCAAATCTTGATAGCCTGCGATTGTAGCAGCAGTAACCGATATAACAACTGCGCCAGACACTTGTTGACTTATATAGGCATTGCCGACCGCAGAGCCGTTTTCTGCCTGTCTGCATATCTCTGTATTTGAATACGCTTGGCTATACCAGTTTCTTTGGCGTTTCCGTGTACGTCAAGTACGTGAGATGGGCAAAATACGGGAAAATCCGTAAAATACGGGAGACCCGGCAACCATATGTAGTAGCAAGCTTGTGTTATGCCCACGTAGGAGGAAGATATGCGGAGTGTGCAGCAGTTGGCAACGCGGAGTGCGTCCGCTGGGCATGTGGGGCACGCAGCGCTCGAGCCTGCCTGCCCGCCTCCGTAGCGAGACTACTGGCAAGCAGAGTTCACACGGTCAAGAGCGCGGCCTCAGCCGGGGTCGGCGATGCGGTTGCAAACGGGCAAGCAGTCCAAGACCCGTTCTCTGCCGCTGCTGCTGCTGCTCCTGTCTTGACGGTCTGCCGTCTAGCAACAGACTTACCGACGTGGGTCGGCCGAAGTGGCCGAGCAGTTCTAGGCGCTACAGTCTGGAACCACACGATCGCTACGGTGGCAGGTTCGAATCCTGCCTTGGGCATGGATGAGTGTGATGTCCTTAGGTTAGTTAGGTTTAAGTAGCTCTAAGCTCTAGGGGACTGATGACCTCATATGTTAAGTCCCATAGTGCTCAGAGCCATTTGAACCAGTTTTTTACCGACGTGGAGTCAAGTGCTTCTCTGCTTTTTGGCTAATGGTCTTCTGGGGAGAGGGGGGGGGGGGGGGGAGGGATGGTGTCCAGATCCGTCGTGAATTTAGAACCACAGAAAAAATCCGACGAAAATTTGCGCAGATGTGTTGCGCAGTGTCCTTAGCACGTCCGTCGATGGCGTAACGTCGTTTCAGTTCTGAGCGCACAGTGAGAGCTTAAAGACGCCTAGAGCGATAGAGTATCCTTCGAAGTGACAAATGTATGCTGTCCATTCGACGTCTTGACGCTTAGGGGTTCCGCCTGATTCAATGCAGCCCACGTACCATAATTGTCGCGAGTGACAGCAAACTATGGCAACGGTGCAGGAACTTTCAAATGGTTCAAATAGCTCTGAGCACTACGTGACTTATCTTCTCAGGTCATCAGTCCCCTAGAACTTATAAGAACTACTTATTAAACCTAACTAACCTAAGGGAATCACACACATCCATGCCCGAAGCAGGATTCGAACCTGCGACCGCAGCGGTCGCGTGGTTCCACACTGTAGCGCCTAAAACCGCTCTGTTACTCCGGCCGACTGCAGGAACTTTCAAGCAAAACGGTCAGGCGGTCAGGGAAGGAAGTGTCAGCCGATCATCACGCTCAGAGAGTCGGTCAGGCGACTCGAAAAAATCGTCTACGAAGGGGCGTTCACAACAAGCGAAGGGAATGTTGTCAGGTACTGTACTTCTTCAAAACAATGTTGGACCGCATACTGCACCTGCAACAAAGTGTTTTCGATAGGAGATGTTTGATCACCCACCATACAGCCCGGACTTGGCTCCTTATGATTTTTAACTCCTTGCTCACTGGAACCACTACCTCTGAGAACAACATTGTGGCGCAGAGAACGACCTGCAGACCATCGCAGATAATTGGCGGACAACACGGGTGGTTCTCTTGGAATTGGACAGTCGGTACAACGCTAGAAGTAGCTGCAAGGTGTGCAGCGTGAGATTACCCAAGCGGTCTAAGACGCTGCAGTCCTGGACTGTGCAGCTGGTCCCAGCGGAGGTTCGAGTCCTCCCTCGGGCATGGGTGTGTGTGTTTGTCCTTTGCATAATTTAGGTTAAGTAGTGTGTAAGCTTAGGGACTGATGACCTTAGCAGTTAAGTCCCATAAGACTTCACACACATTTGAACATTTTTGAGCTGCAAGGTGTAGCTAAATGTTGCAACTAAAACTTTTGATTTTGAATGTGATTTCCATTTCACGGCCGATCGGACCTTGACAAAAAAATTGCCCTCCTACAAGAGAAATGCTCGTCTCAATTTTGACACTTAAAACCTTTCGAAGCAATGGAGGTATTTCAGTCGCGACCCGCCCGAATAGTCGCGCGCGTTAGCACGCCGTGTTGGGGTTTCCGAGAGGCGTGCCGGCCACGAATCGAATCCGCCAGGAAGATTCACGACGAGGCCCGGTGTGGCGGCCAGTCTGGGTGTGGTTATCAGGCGGTTTCGCACGTCCAACTACCTCAGTTACACGATCGCAAACGTTTCCAAAACGTTCTCACACTTTCACGCGGCATAAAGCTAGATGAAAACAGTTGGGGTACACGAATTCCGTCCCGGGGGGTCGGGAGAAGGCTGGTGATAGAAAGGGCGTCCGGCCACCCTGTACCACATCCAGCCACCCTGCACCACTAACACTGCCAAATCCAGATTAATATGCCAACCTATGAAAATCGGGAATAAGGCAGGTAAAAGAAGAAGAAAGAAGAAAGGCGTTACCGCAGAGCACAGATGACTTTTCACAACATCGACGGTATGGCAAACTTAAAGCTCCCGTCTTGACCATTAGTATCACAGTTGGCTGATAATGTGGCCATAATTTCGACTCTCCACAGCTGCTGTGAAAAGACATCTCTGCTTTGCACTAGCACCAATACGTAATCCTCCACCTGAGGGTGGTGATATGAACCATCGAAACGCAAAGTGCAATTTTAAATAAGTGACGGACGCAGAAAACTGTTCTATTTATTTTTAATTATCGGCCCCAGTACTCGTTATGTTGTCCTTTACGGACGAAATAATTTTCAGTTTTAAAATTTAGAGGCAATATACACTCTAGCTGTTAGCCACTAGTTAACGACGTCGGCGACAAGTTAAAACTTAAACCTTTTTTTTTTTTTTTCCTTGTCGTTAGTATCACTCTCGGTTGATCTGATGGCGTCGGGTTCGATAACAAACATCTATAGCAGGATGACATGGAAAAACTAGAGAAGTAGAGGATCAGACCAATTGGTTGAAGTAAGAAGCTGCAATATTCACACTGAAACAACTGAAAAAGACTTTTACAAACTGAGAGGCTTACAAGATTGTAGTTAGTCTTAAAATGGTGTATTAATGGGCGTGGCTGGGAGAGTCACCTGGGTTTCGCGCGTGCGGGTGATGCTTTTATGGCAGCCAGTAAATCACCCTATTTTCTCTACTAGATGGGATGACAACTAGGAAAGTTACGTCAGCCAAGCTTGCAGTTTCTGTGCCAACACTGTAGATGTTTGGCCTAGAATTGTGGTTTCCCATCGCTATGCTGTTTTCGTGCCTGGGTGAAAGTTTTCGCTTACACTGCAGCAATTTTGTTCACGTGTAACTTTCCATGTACAAAACAGTCGCCTCGGAGGTAGCGGGTTCCGATCCTAGTGGTAGAAGAAATTTTCATAGCTTCTGTTTCGCCAACGAAATGAGAAGAGTCGGAAGTATGAAATTATTGAGTACCACCTGTAGACCCTGATCAAGTGAGACACGGCAAATTTGTTCATGGCGATGCGTTCGTCAAATGGTAACGTTAAGTTCGATTCCCCTTGTTGCTACTGTAGAGGATTAGGCTATATGTCTGCACTAATTGCATACTCTCACTTCCTTCCATTTCGTGCTGATCCATAACAAAACATACCACGCATTACAACCGTTTGCAACAAACAGTTACGTTACATGGAACTTCATCACGTGTTGCAGAAATGAAATAGAAAACCAGAGCCAGTATGTCCCTGTCCAGCTCTACAAACGGGGATTCATCCTTTGTTCCCGGTTTTCATTACCTGAGTGTGCGAGTGGCTGACTTTTCTTTGGAATTACGAGATACGTTCAAAATCGTTTACTGTGAGGCAGCAGAAAAATTTTCAAATAATTTCTTTTTTTCGCAACAGCATTTTTGTTCCCATTGGAGATACCTATTTAACTGTGACAGTTTCGTTTTCAAACTGTTGTTGATTGCTGTACCCTAAGGTGAGGAATTCAGTTAAATAATTTTATCAGCAGAAATAACGAAATACACAGTAAGAATCTAAGGCTTGACTTCAACATTCATCACGTGGTATCAAAAACGAGGAGACGTCGTTTTTTATTTACACCAAACTATCCGTATTTTTGGACTAGTGGTGGTGGTGGTGGTGGTGGTGGTGGTGGTGGTGGTGGTTGCGATTGTAGCAGTAGTAGTAGTACACTGGTCCATGAGCTTTCACACGGTTAATGGGCATGACATGGTATTACAGCTTAAAGACAGAGAAACATATTTCATATATTCAGGCATTTACATAGTTACAAGTATAGTTTGACAAGGATGGGAGAGACAATCAGTGGTCGTCCTAAAGTAGGAAAAAGAGTTGTTAAAAGTACTGTAGGTTACCATAGGTAGTTTTGCTAGTAGTTTTGGTCAGTTAAGATTGTAGCCGCGTTACCTGTACATTAGATGTGTTGCATACCTATCGGGCGTTACCTCATTTCTAGCACTTTTTTTGCACGCGCGATCAGCGTATTACTAGACTCCCTTATAAACTGGAAACAGTGAACCATCTAGAAACTGAGTGTGGATGTACAAAAGGACCGTATAACCTCCGAAGCATTTTCGTTCTACCTAGTTATCCTAGTGTCTGTTACTTAACAATAAACAAAATTTATAGCAGAACTGAAATTGCCAACGTTCAGGTTTTATTCGAAAATTGTTGATTTTTTACGTGTAACAGAGAGAATTTGTACTACAGAAAATCACAGATTTCTCACGAAGTGCAATAAAATGTAGTTTCCAAAAAAAAAGTTAAAATTAAAAAAATGCAAAAGCAAAAATATACCGAACATCATTCAATACTTCGTCGAGCTTGTATGAAACAAGTTTCTGTTATAGCACACAACTTCCACACTTATCAATCGTAACAGGAAACTCTTGTAGGTCATCATGATGAACTTTCTACAGAGTACAAAATAACAATAATAACTATATAGATTTTTTCGTATTTGTGCATGTAAACTGTACTTGCATCAAAAGTAATTGTTTTGGTCATATAAAAGCGCAGTTACTGCAAAAGCAAAAACGTACCAAACATCATTCAATACTTCGTCGAGCTTGTATGAATCCTACATCTGTTATTGCTGCACAACTTTCACACTTATCAGTCGTAACAGGAAACTCTTGTCTTTGATCATGAGGATGAACTTTCTACTGAGTACAAAATAACAATGATTATATAGATTTTTTGTATTTTTACATGTAAAGTGTACTTGCATCATAAGTAATTGTTTTGGTTACATAAAAGGGCAGGAGTTACTCGAGCAGCTAATAATTTTTACTTATAAAATGCAATTTATATTTTTTAAGGATGTGAAATACGTTATGGACTAACACTGAACGTCGTGCGGTTCTAATTATGTGCAAAACAAACAAAAAATATAAGTTCCTCTCTCACACGTTTAATCTTTCCCTACCAATGCTACCTTCCTACCGGCAACCCTGCCACTTACTACTTCATTTTTGTACTGTATTAAAACTACCGAAACGTAGTTACGGTAAGGCGCAACTCTAGTAGGAACAATGCCCACTAAGCCTTACGTGAAATAGAGAAATAACGGAAAACCAAAGGCAGGGTGACCTAATGGTTTCAGAGCCTTCAACATCCCAAATATAAGACCAGTCTTAACAACAGGGCAACCTCATTCGCTTTCTTGCTAGTATACAACACTATATTGTTTATGCATTCTTGCTTAGTAGTTGTTTCATAAAATGAAAAAATAGTGCTACATCATTAATTCGTTTCTCAGTACCAATTATCGCCCACACATATACAGCGCCGTGTGTCATCTTTCATGACAAACTCGACTTACAAAATGTGTTAGCAGTTCGTAAACTATTCGCATGACAACGATGGTACAGTTCTTCGTCATGATATGCTAAAAGGGAGTGGTGACAAGAGAAGAATTCAGCAGTACATATTCAAATTCGAAATCACTTTAACGCTAGACCTGCGACGGAGTCACAGCAACATTTGAATTTCAGCTTCCTTTTAATTTAGGGACAGAAAATTTTATGTATATTTTGGGGGCACAAGATAAAATCGTTCGTTGGATAAAGTGTATCGTCAGCGTGAAGCAGTGGCAGTGTGACATTATTGGCTTCATCGGAGTGCGATGAGTCAGCTGGGAACACTTTGCTTCGCTGATCATTCTCTTCCCCCTAGGGGAGTAAAAGGAAGAGGGAACGGCGAATACAATCGCCCTCTTCCGCGACGAGTCCTCCATGTGCATGACAAAACTGCCGCTGCTGGTCGTTTTGTTGGCGAAATATATGGAGCCGAACAACGACAAAACTTTCACTTTTTCGCGTCTTTTTGCTCCTCCCCTATCCCACGCAATAAGTGTACACCATTTATTGATCTTGCAGATGTGCTCCCTTGATTGTAATAATTTATTCGAACTGAATGCTTGGAATACTATGACCGTGGTGGTAAAACGAGCGAAATAACGCACAGTCTGTCACTGCCTTATCTTTTACACACCCCATTACAAGCAACAATGATTGGACAAACAAATACGAAAATGTAAAAGAGCAGAATCTCGCTGTTTCTGCATTAAATGTGCTCATCGCCACCGAGAAAGAATAAAAGGTGAAAACTGTGACAATTTGGGGTTTGTTTCTTTCACTTTGTTATCTATTGTTAATAAGTGTTTGTTATTTAACTTGGGTTTCCACTCTCTTGCTTGCCACTTCAGGCGTGTCAAAAATTTCGATTCAGTTTTCATGTGAGGGCTTTTATACCGCACTGTAGAGATATACGTCAGAATCGAGTGAATAAATAGACTAAATTGCTACAGCTTGGAACGTGGCAAAAAACAAGACTTTATGTACACGTTCTCACTGAATTTTGTCAGTTAAAGAACGCGAAAACCTATTCCACGGTGAGGTTTAAACGAAACGAGAAAGGCAGCTTTAACGAAAATTTGAAGCAGCGGTAGTCGGAAAGCCCACACGATAAATCACCCTGATATTACACGCATCGCGTGTGAGGCTTCCGGATGGCTAATATCTTTTAATCACGCCGAGTTAAATAGTCTTCATGCTTTTTTAACGTGTTGCGTGACGTTTTAATCAACGCTTAGCAGATGAACTTCATGAATAAATACATCACGTCGGCAGCTACTAAAGCAACTCATTTTTGTGAGAAATAGGTTCGAAGTTCTTGTGGGAGATCAGGGGTGGCGCAGGTTTTCCGCCGAGGGCGATTTTCATAATATCTGCCTTTTAGCGACAAAGAGTTAGTACTTTTAATTTTTTTGTTATTAAGCATTCGGTTTAGAAGGCCTCAACAACAACAACAAATAATTATGCAAACAGGGAGGAACTTCGACATACGTGCAAGAGATGACCGCACTTCTGGATCTTCTTAAGTCTTCTTGTAACTATACTTAATTT
This sequence comes from Schistocerca serialis cubense, assembly GCF_023864345.2. Classification (NCBI taxonomy): domain Eukaryota; kingdom Metazoa; phylum Arthropoda; class Insecta; order Orthoptera; family Acrididae; genus Schistocerca; species Schistocerca serialis. The sequence goes on along the minus strand of NC_064639.1, from coordinate 788,693,223 downwards.
TTTCTATGATATTCTGAATTTATAAAGTAGAAGCGTTGGTTATAGTTTTGTGGGAAAGTGATTAACTTCTTCAAGTATCTAAAAGCACTTTAAATAGCATATTATAGGAGAGTAAGGGAGGTGCTCTTTCACAGGCCATAAGCCGCAACTATGTTTATTAAGTCCCACAAAATACATTTGATATGCTGTGTTCTCACTCCTAGAGTTAGTATGACAATTCTTATTCTCATTTAGATCTAAATTTCAAATGTGGCAAAAAGACAAAAGAAAAAAGGCTGCAAAATGCTTAGTGAGAAATGAGACAGACGCTACACACAGAAGGTGAGAAACAAGACAGACCTAGCAGAATCTAGAATAATTTCTCCATGTTCCTGACTCATAACTCCTACACAATTCCTTTGGCTAGAAAAAAATACGTTTCTCAAGGGTGAAAGCAGCTTTCTGACATCAATCAGACAAAAGACGTCTGTGGATTTCGAACTGTGAAAAAAATTCCCTTCCATGGAGCACATGATGTAACGAGCGATTCGTAATTGAGGTATGAGATGGATACACTTGGCAGGTGTTTCATTGTTAATTGATTAATTTAAAGGAAAAGGAACAGTTGGAGAGCTAGCGAAATATTACAGCCACTAAATGCGATTGAATATGTATATATTTAGCATTATTTGTTGCCAATGCGGAGTAGCCTGTCACAGTATTTTATAGTAAGCCTCTGCAATTCTGGATGACGTGACGAGATGCCACCTTGCTGTAGGACAAGGAATGGAACTATAAAAACACATCAAAATCAAGAGAGAGAGCGAGGAATGTTTAACTGAAACAAATAAGGCATGGCCCGAACGACAGAGATTACCGCACTGCGGTCAGTGGAGTTTGGATACCGGATTCTCGCGGCTCCTGCGCTATTCCTAACGCGAAACGTACTGACGAGACCGGACGGTCTTAACACAAGGCCGCTCGCAAGGCGGCGGGAGTCAACGCCGCGTACAAAAATGGCGGTAACCGGCGCACTCCTACAATTTGCGATGTGTACTCTTCCAAGATCGGGTGGAAAGTGCCTCTCCGTGCTTTTTGTAAACTAGGGCGTCGCACCGCAGTATGCGTCCGCAGTTAACAAATAGACTAATAGTTCCTCGCTGCCAGCATGACAGGGACGGCTCGGTCTCTTGGACTCTGAAAGTTGGGACGCTTGTCTGAGCGACAGTTCTCCCGAAAGAGGGAGGAACTGATATGCCTCCGCCAAAACGTGGCTTCAGAGTAAATTCAGATGTAACGGACATGAACTTTTAAGGAATGCCGTTATTTTGAAAATGTTCTATATTAAACAAATGGAGAATACGGAAATTCCGCGCACGCAATTCGCCGGTGATACTCGGCTGGGGAAAATTAATCTAATTGCATAAATTGATCGATTAAGTTTTATGACTTTTTGATGAATGATGCGCATAGTCTGAGATTATTAGCAGTACGCTCGAAATTTTGCAGGCAACCTGAATACGTGGTTAGAATGATGAAATTTATTTTATTTTGCCCTGTTTCTTTGTGGTAGTGGCTGGCCTGAGTGGCTGTTGTCCCAGTAGGTCGTATGAACAAAAATTCTCCGGAGAAGATTCTCAGAGGAAAAGAACATTCTCTGAGAAAGTTCTCAATTTAGTATGAATAAAAAATGCGCAGCATTATTCTCTGACGAAGGAATTCCTTCTCACTATCTCCCATCTTTGAGAACGTACTCGGTGTGTGCCGTCTGCCGCTCCTGATGCAGAACACACGACTAATATTTCCTTTAGCTCACTCACACAGGAAAACAATTCAGTGTACAAATATGGAACTGGCATCAAAGTATTCTGGAAGAGTTGCACTAAGTTTCGATTTTACTTTTATGTGCGGCAACAAATTATTAAACGACTATGGACAATTTACGAAAATTCATTTTCTGACGATGTTACAGAATTATCGACATGCGGGAAACTTTTTTGTTATGGAAGTTAGGTGAACACATTAGACGAACGAAATCCATCACATTTTCATGTACGCCGGAATTCTGTCAGAGGTTTCTAACACGAGGTATTTTGCTTAAACGTGACGCAAACGGTCCCCTCGTGCGTAAAGTACGAGTACTTAAACGGTCGCCCTTGTGTTTTCGTTACGGGAAACTGACCGTTAGGTTTGTAATAAATCTGCTTTCATGTGGTTTCGCTACGAGAAACAGATCGTTAAGTTTGTCATAAATCAATTAATTTTTCTGATCCGCCTATTTATTCCTAACAGGACAAAAGACAATATTTAAGCTGCGAGAAAGCATGATGACGAACATCTAAAACTATCAACGACACAGTTATTTGCTGTATACCTAAACCTTCTCGTACATCAGTATGAAAACTCGCGTCTGTGAATAGCACACAATTGTTCTCATTTTCACTTCGTTTCAAAGGTCCCCCCCCCCCCCACCCCCCCTTTTTCATGATTTTCGGGAAGGAAATCGCCAGCCAAAGAGTGTTATTGTTAAACCCATCTAACCTTCTACAGTTTCTCTCTTCAATCTTTCTTAGGCTGCGTATATTTTTTTCTGCCTTCCGAACAACATCAAGTCTGCCATTTTTTCTAAACCTCAACAGAAATTACTCAGCTCCAAATATGGTCACTTCAAAACACGCAGAATGTTCTCCGCTTGTGAGAAGCTTCTCTAGTTTTATTCATACGAAAACGGAGAACGTTCTTCGCGTTGAGGAACTGCCCTATTTGTTTACTCAAGCTGAGAACATACTGAGGTGAAGTATATTCTCTAACTCGCTTTATTCATGTGAACGTTAGAATGTTCTCCGAAATTCCGAGAATACAGTACATCCTCCATTTTGTTCATACAACCCAGAACCATGTACGTTATCTGCGTTCAGAAAGTCTCGGCGCTGTAATCCGTCTATAAAATACGATCACATGAAAAATATTAATGTTGTAATAGTCAGATCACGGTGGATACTGAGCTAGTTCATCTTCACCGACCTACAACACAGTCCTGCGCTACTGTCTAGCTATCAACCGCAAAGAGCTGGCATACAACCCACACACTACAGCGCTACTGCTATTACGACGCCCTAGATTACAAGAGCGCCCCTTTCGGCTACAGCTTTACACTCTATTACAGCCTGCTCTGTCGGATGAGTTATAAGTGCGGTTGGTGTGAAGACAATAGGCATTTGTACTGATGGTGCTCCCTTGTGAGCGGAAAGGCATGAGTAATTGTCCAATAGAGTTACTTGTAAACTTTACAATTCATGCCTTTAGGCGGCTACCAATTTGTATGGGCAACCGCGGCTATTCGCTTTGGAACAAAATGGGCAGCCAGTTTTAATCAGACCACTACACGGTTGTTTGTAGTCATTCCCAGCGGTAAATGTCGCACATACGTTTCTTTAATGGCGCCATTACTGCGGGGATGTGAGGTGCAGTCTTATCTGATGAAACAAGACGGATGAGTCTTGTGGTGTCTGGTTTCATGCGAGTGTTCATAACAACGCCTACCTTCTGATGAAAGACTATCAGGCAAGTCAGCTGGGTTTCATCAACTTTATCTGATTCTGCGTGACGGTGACTTACCTGGACAACAGTGGAGTCGCTATTTCAGTCACCGTCATATCAGGTGGCGAAGCGAGTGGCCTTCAATGGAATACAAAACCCCCGCACGTAACGATAAGGAAAACTTATCTAAAGCTATGAACTGTCAAGCGAGTCGAGAGATTTTTCAACAGGAACTGCAGTGGAAGCATTCGGAAGGACTGTTCGCTGTGATACTTGTCACACAAAGACGGGAAAAGAAATTGGTTCGGCGCAATAACAAATGGTACACTTGTAAGCTTACAGTCGCTTTTAAAGAAATTTGCGAGCGATAATTTAAACAATTAAACGAGTCGCCAAAGCTGAGGTAAGATTTTAACGCCTGATATGGAACAAAACAAAAGAAACTGTTAAGTATTAACAAAAGGTGGTGCAGTAACGCCTGATGTGTCGTTTTATGCGATCAGTTACATTCATAGTACCGTAGGCCATTGTTTTCACGCGTAAGATTTTACATTTGCCGAACGGTGTAACAAATGGTTCAAATGGCTCTGAGCACAATGGGACTTAACAGCTATGGTCATCAGTCCCCTAGAACTTAGAACTACTTAAACCTAACTAACCTAAAGACATCACACAACACCCAGCCATCACGAGGCAGAGAAAATCCCTGACCCCGCCGGGAATGGAACCCGGGCGTGGGAAGCGAGAACGCTACCGCACGACCACGAGATGCGGGCAACGGTGTAACATTCACGGAATGGAATTCAACACTGGAAGCGAAACAAGAAAATCGCAGTTGCAAAATAACCCGACAATCATTTCACAGAGTAAGCCTCTCTGTCGTTTTTGTTTCCCTGCCATCAGTCCTATAGCAGGGGGCTGTTAACGTACGTCTTTCGGTGTTCTTGAAACTGACTCTTAAAAAGTCGCTTCAAGAAAATAATGGAAAAAGGAAGAGAACAACAATAACCCGGAAAGTCGTAACAACCTGGTGCAACTAGTCGAATATACTGTTGCCACAGTAGCGCTGCACTAAAATACGGCATGCAGACCAGCGGCACTGTAATCCCTTTGCCTCACATGCATATGATACACCAGGCAACGACGTTTCAGAGAGTAGGACACGTGACAGAGGAGGCAGGTCGGATATTAAATGAAGTCGAATAACGTCAACACAACATTTATCAGAATACATCTACATACACGGGGTGTATAAAAAAATCCGATTTAAAGAAATCATAACTATTATGTTATTTGAGATATGTGTGTAAATAACGTACTGCAGGAAAGAGCAAACTCTCGAGTTTTACTGGTTCCTGCAAGGTAGCAGCAGTGTGCGCCCACTTCAGTTCCAGTAAAAATGGTGTCGGGTCAACAGAAAGACTTTAGTGTTCTATGTTTTGCGCTGTGTGTGTCAGTAATAACTGTTCAGTGTGACTTTCGTACTAGATATGGTGTGCATCCTCGTGTAGCACATAGAATTAGACGATAGCATCAACAATTCCGAGAAACAAGTTGTTTGTGTAAAGGCAAATCGCCCGGCCGTCTCCGAGTGTCTGAACTGACGTCGAACTCATCTGCCATAGTTTCACAAGGAGTCAGCAGAAACTCGTTCGCCGTTCAGCTCGTCATGCCCCCGATGTCCGTCCGGCGTGTGTTGCGTCAACGTTTACACATGAAACCATACAAAATTCAGCTACTGCAATCTCTTCGTGAAGGTGACAAACAACAACGTAGTATGGAGTTCTGCAATTTCGTTCTTTGCAAGATGGAGCATGTCACTTTTCTTCCACGCTTAGTGTTTAGTGACGAGGCAACATTCCGTTTAAATGGAAAGGTGAACCGTCATAATCTGAGAGTATGGGGTACGGAAGAACCACATGGGACTCTCCAAATTTTTATGTGTTTTGTGCAGTTTCACGGGAAAACGTGTATGGTCCATTTTTCTTTGCCGTGAACACTGTTACAGGAAGCACATATCTCTCTCTATGCTTGAGAACTTTCTTTTCCCACAGTTGGAGACTAATTCGAATGACTTCATTTACCAACAGGATGGGGCGTCGCTACACTGGCATCTGGAAGTGAGGGAATTTTTAAGTCAAAGGATTACTGAACGATGGATCGGTCGCACTGGATCATATGATTCAGCCTTACATTACTGGCCTCCAAGGTCACCGAACCTGACTGTATGTGTTTATTTCTTGTGGTGGTTTTTAAAATACTCTGCTTATGTGGCTCCGTTACCAATGACGATGAATGAACTGAGATATCGCATAACAACAGCTATGGAAGCTGTAACTCAAGAAATGCTCTTGCAGTATGGGAACAATTTGAATACCGTATGGACAAGTGCCGTGCATCACAAGGGGACATATTTAACACCTTTGAAAAGGTATGAAAAAAGAAACTCTTTGAGTCTCTCGCTCATAAAAAAATTCATTATATATGTTAATTAGTTTCAGAAATGTAGACTGCCAAATCGGATGATTCTTTTCGATACACCCTGTATCCTCCGCAAACTACTGGCCAGTGGCTGACAGAGGATACTTCGCACCACTAATGTCGATTTTGTCCTATACGAACTGCGTATCCAGCAAGGGATAAATGACCGACGTTTCTGACAAGAAACAATTACAGGAATGGGCGCTTGCAGAATGGCATCATGAATGGAACGGAGGAAGTCCGGCAAGGCAGTTGCATGAGTTGGTGGAGTATGTCCACGCAGTGGCTGTAACCCATTTCCTACGACTTTCTTCCTTTCGGAATTTACGGTTAGTTCTCGGTGTATCTCAGGAGGAGCAAGTCCTCCACGGGCTACAATTGATCAACAGAAGCTGCTTTCAGACATCCAACAATTATATTTGCAGTTTCATTAAAGTTCTCTTCTGCTTCCTTCGTGTGGGCGGGTTTATACCATACCAGGCAAGCATATCCACCAGCCAAGAAACAGAGTGCCATAGAAGTAGTAAGGACCACCTAATGTTGGCCATCCCAATTACTACCAACAGATTTCCAGATGATGTTTCTTCGGGCTGATACCTTCAGTGTTTGGTATTAAGGCAGTGCCACCGGTAAGTAAGTGATCCGTATTAGGTTAACTCCAAGATAGTTGGATGTAAAAAAACGCTCCTGCTCGATGCCTTCCAGAATCACTTCCAGTGTACTCGGAACTCCCATTATATAGTTATACAATATGGTGTGCTCGAGATGTTCGCCACTTATCTTGGAATCGGATACCACTGGGTCCTTTGCTATGGGCGTCATCTTCCATTCACTCACTTTTAAAGGGGACGTCCATTAATTACGTGAACTCAAAACAGGGAAGTGGGGAGGGGGTGCGTCAAAGTCTCACCAAATCTCATTTAAAGGGGGAGGGTAATGAAACTATCACGTCAACTTTTTAATTCAGAGAATACACATCATTATAACGGACAATAAAGTACCCACCAACCTATACGGCCTCTCTGAAATGAACTGAAGAGCGTGGCAGGGATTACCCGATTTGAAACAAGTGCCGCACAACTGCCAGATTTCACTCGCTGAGTTCTCTGCAGTGCCGGCCAAAGTCATTGCGGCTCAGTAAATGAGTCAGCCGTGGTACATTGCAACGCATATAAAGCTGATTTTACTATGTTCAACATGAATTTGTATCAAAACTTTTACAGTGCCTATGTTAATCGACACGCTGACAAGTCGAAACACACGAGAGAGCAAGAAGTTAATCGTTTGTGCAAGGAAGGTACGCTGAAGTTCAGCGACAAGACCTCGCCTAGTGATCATATAAATGAAGACATTAAAAAGTTACCTAGTCATATGAGTTCAAAGGAAGGTACAAGTAATTTTCTCTCTATCTGCAAAGTAAGTATGAGTTCAATGACATTTTATGAATATATTGTACCAATAAAAGGTCAATTTTTTAGGTATCCGTCAAAACGGTTAATACCATTTTCATGGAGCATTTTTGTCTCTCTGTCTCTGTGCTTCTGTCCGTCCGAACACTAATCAGGGATCAGAGTTGGCATGTTGAAAATAGTGTGTTTACTCACGTATTAAAAACACTGTTTAATATTCTTTCTAAATAAAACATGGTTTTATTAAAGTGTTTTAAGAGAGCTCGGGAGGGGGGTCACCACATCCCACCATATCTCATCAAGGTGGGGAGAGAGGTCCATTTCTAAAGAAAACAGCCCACGTGATTAATGGACGTCTCAAAAGGCGGCTGCCATTCATTAAAGCAAGCAGAAACTTCGTCCAAGTCTTTCTGCATTTATTCGCGATTGTCCAACAGCCATACTATCCTCTAGACAGCAGCACCGTCAGTGAACAAATTTAAAGTGCTTCTGATATTAGTTGACAAATCGTTCATGTATACTGGGAACATCAGTAGTCCTGTTACGCATCACTTTGGGAATCATCCGATGTTAGTGTCGATTATGTTGAACATTTGTCGCTCAGTATACTAACAGAAATGGAGAGCAACTGACAACGTGGAGCCAAGTCAGATGCAGAGATCAGTTGGTTAAATGCTAAACCTTGTGTTATTCGTAACTATGGCAACCATTTCTTCCAACCAGCTAATCATCCGGAAGATTCAGACGAAACCTGTTGAGACCTATGAAGTTCGGCAATGACTGGCGCTTGCTAATATGTATTTGAAGGGACAGGACCGCGACCGCACGCCAAATGGGGCTCGGCCTTGCTCCAGTAATCAGAGGGTGGATATCATCCCAGAACTGAGCGCAGAAGGATCAGCGGCGTGGATGTGCATGCGAAGCGACACCACACGTGTGTGTACCGCTCTCCACTGGTCACAGGAGTGAACAGCTGTGCAAAACATGTTCACAGGACTGCACGTCAACGAAGGAAGGTTCTCTCCACACGTAAGGCCCGGCTTACCTGGAAGGGTGGCAGTAAGTGTATTTTGCTCGGAAATGTAACCGAAACATCTCACTAGCCACCAAACTTCCGTTAAAGTTTTAGATGCACCCACAAATTCAACATGTTTTGACATAAAATATGTATCTTATGCAGGTATCATCACGGTGCATATTTCCATACATAATGTGATGCAATAGATGATGATACCATCTAACAAAACGTCATCGCTCGACCACACAAGCCTCATCTCAAAGTGACATATCTTCAAGGGTAAAAAAAAAAAAAAAATTCAGCGCATAAAAGGTGTTGATCCTCACGTGCTCTTGCCGCTCTCAGAATAAGGTTCGTGGAAATGCTATTAACTTACTTTCAAACCCACATACAGCATCATCAACAGCAACACATATCGCTACATTTGCTGTCTTGCGCCCAGAGTAATTACATTCCTTATTGGTATTACTTACTCTGTCCCAAATTCATATCCCCATTTTGGGCATTCAACTGTGTGTAAATTTTAAATGTAAATGTTTCATTAGGAACAATGTTCATCGTTTATTCTATCGGTCATGTTAAGCTAAGCTCACCAAGTTGGGACATAACGTTGTGAGTTAATGTTATTTATGTGACTTTTCTTCATTTGTGGAAATGTGTGTGTGTGTGGGGGGGGGGGGGGGGGGGTGACACGTTCCTGGTCTCCTGCATTCGCTTCTTGTTCAATAAAATTAAACCAAATAGTCAAATAAATTATTTGTCTGACACAGTATCATTAAAACAAAATACGCGTGGAGGTAAATAACCACTGCAGTAATTTGCCAATTGTTGCGTTTACATGCATGACCTGTTCTCTCTGTCTGCGGTCGGTTAACGCATCATATTTGAAGATGGCGCTTAACAATTTGGTACCAGTGTCTGATGATCCGAATCAAATCATTTCCCCATATCGTGTTTATTACGACGACAGACTACTGATCATATTAGTGTTAAGGTATCAGGGCGAAATACAACAGTTTTTCTTTTTTGTTATGATTATTTTCTTTTCACCACAAGGCATTTCGTAAACTTTGCGCAATATCTGTAGTCTCCGTGAAGTTTCTCGCTCATTGTCTGTCCAAAAAATGCGTTGTTTATTATTACATTCAAATCAACTGTTCGAATTAGGCAACGTGTGAAGCTAAAGCTGTAAGCTGAAACGCTACTCCATAGAGGACCCGAATACGAGTCTAAGATGCAAAAGCTCCCTAGTATTTCAATCAGGGAAAACATCGTTTTACAGTTCGACCGTAGTGATGTTTTATTTCTCCTTTTGCTCTCCTCGTACAACCACTTTGTCTACTTGTATCTGGATTCAGATATCAGAGACCGGTGATTCCCAATAAAATTCTCATGCATATGCTAATAGCGGTTTTACATAGCGATGTGACACGGCGATACTGGAAGAAGTATTGTGAAAGCCTCTTCCGCGGGACACACCATTAAGTGAGCGGACCGACAGCGGAACGATATTACCAAACACGCCCGTCACGCTAGCAATTGAAGTCAGAATTTTCAATTCCGTGAAAATTATTGCACGATGAAGTCCTCTAGTAAGAAGTATACTGAAATATTACACACGTCTGAGAAAAATGATCTGTTCAGACGTTAGTCTCTACTCCTTCCCATTCTACAGTCTGAAGATGAAACATAGAGGGTGGTTATAATTAAAGTGCAACTACTCACAGAGGTCCTGTGTGAACATTATTATTGTATGGCAGCGAAGCTTGGTAGATATGCTGATGCGTTAATGAGGAACCGACTTTTGCCGAAAAAAAATTAGTTCCAATTTTGGCCACCAGGGGCAAATCTGGCGCTCTACAGCACCTCATCGACGTCTCCGGTGCTCATATTGAACAAACAGTGTAAATGACGGTTGATAATATAATCAACATTATGCCTTTCTCACTTGTTTGACCTTTCCTGCCCACATCCCGTTCCTAATCCATAACATATGGAAACTTTTCTGTACGCCTTTCTTGCATTCACGGCCAAAATTGGAACTAACATTTTCCAGTGTAAATCAGTTCCGTATTAACGCATTAGAATATCTACCAAGTTTCGTTGACATACGGTAATTAGAGCTCTGACTGGACCTCTGTGTATAGCTGCACTTTTAATTATACCCACACGGTATGATACGGCTTCGAGGTTAAATTTGTGCCTACACTGGAATTCCCCACCAGTGTATATACAACATAACCATCTTCGAGGCGAACTACAGCCGATCAAATGCATCACCCATTACAAAACAGGTGTGGTGCAAATTTCAGCTGTGGGATCATTTCTTTTAAAACTATTTATTATAACAGTAAACACTACAACCGAAATAGTTTACTTCCGTTTCCGTCAAGCAACTTCGAATACACTTACGCCTCACATTTGCGAGGGACACAGGAGCACGACAGGTAAGGGATAATCATAACGTTTTAATTATCACAACGAAAACAATTAATTTAGCTACGCTATAAATTTTGTTTGTTTCCCGGTACATTTCTGCAGTTTTGGTACGCACTGAAGTCCCAGCGTCGCATTACCGTACCAGGTCGCTAGAAAAAAGAAGACGGGACAGACCACTGTTGTGCTGTTGTGCGGTAATTCGTTTTCAGCGGCAGAGGAAATGTTCCGGCTGTCTCAGACCCCATTCGTGACATTGTGACGCGTGGATTTCAGTGTGTACCAAGACTGCAGCGATGTAAAAACAAAAAATTAATTACGTTACTTTCTTTTTTCGAGATGATAATTAAAACTTTGCGACTACATCTCGTATATACTATCTCTACATTTATGAATTAACATTATTTCTGTAAGCATAAAACTCACTGATAAGTAACAAATAATTTCCACTCGAAAATTTTCTAAAGGAAAAAGTGATTGTGGGGCCAAACAATGAAACACACATCAAATAATTTCTTTGTAACTAAAAGCTAGTAGGTACTCTAATCCCAGTATTTTCTATTTAGCTACATTCATTAGTCAGAACGTAATCGTATCTTAAAGAACTAGGAGACCCGCGTGAAACATTCATACTTTTAGACTTTTAAATAATAACCATATTTGGAATATGTGTAGTTGTTGGGATAAGGATAGTTGTGGGAATGAAGAGAAAACATCTATAAAACTGAACCGAATAACGTCAAATAATAACCATTAATTTATAATACATCCTAGTATATACTTTCCCATGTATTCAAAAATATGTTTAACTTCCGAATGCATGACCTGGTTTGTACAACGGGCAGATATCAGGGACTGTGAGTAGGACCACATAACCCATAACTTTAACTCAGACATTTTCAGTTACAGTGTGCACGTTAGGCCGTAGTCGCAATAGTTAAATCACTGCTCCAGGTGACAATGATAAATATGTTTATCGTTTCGGAAAGAGTATTCGTTTAGAAAAGTTAATTTATACAATGGGGAGAGATAATGGACTACCGCGGTGGTCACGATTACTGTGTATGACAATGGTCTATACAAATTATACAGTTAATAAGTACTTTAAAACAAATAAAATGGTATAAGAAAGGAGTCTCTTATTCGTGATTGTAAGTTAGCTTCCTGAAAATATAGGCATGAACTTGGGTATTCATGATGCTCTTTGCCTATGACAGTTGCAGATTGTCTACAGCTTAAAAACAATACACAGACTATAATGAAAAATACTACTGACAATATATGCATGTGTGCGCTTTAGGTATGAAGAGGCATACCTGTTTCATAAAAACGAAGTCGTAGTGTACTGCAGCCATAGTGGCATCGTCAAATGTTAAATACAGAATCAGCACAAGCATCGTCAAATATATATAAATAACATATGCACGAGTCATGTTGTCAGTAACACTACTGTTAAAAACAAGCTGCCGCACAGTAGCCACAAGATATTTGTGTTGTAAGTTCACCAGATGTCGCTAATGTCGGCATACACTAATTTTCAATAATTAATTGAACAGCGAAAATAAAGGGGGATACAATAGTTGAAGTCTGTAATGAGGCATTACAGTAATAAAAAGCAATATAAAGAACACGACAAAAGTAAGATTGTTAAAAAGAGGAAGAGTTAAGAGATAGTAGTTGACATATGCTCTAGTGCCAATATTCTATATTTTCATTATATTCTATGTATTGTTTTTAAGCTGTAGACAAACTGCGAGTGTATTTATGTTTTTTCCCATTTTTTTGCTACAGATCTGATGATGGTCATTATAGACCGAAACCGGTAAACTGTTAACAACAAGTTTGTGACCACAGACGTAAAGTAAAGGAAACTTATTAAATATATTGTATTTTGCAGAAGTCGGAGTATAAAAAAACTGACATTTTATAGAGCTTCATTCATTCTCACAACGCCCGCTTCATGTTCGCGAGCCTCAGGAGACAGCCCCTTTTGCTGGTTACTCACTATCTGGGAGACACCGACGCGCGAGCGGCAGGGAGAGACGCCCGTGCAGCGCGGTTGCGGCTGGCCTATAGAGACGTCGCCCGCACCCTCCACCAGCAGGCAGCCCTTGCCCAGGGGTGGCTGCGGACAATTCCACAAATAGCGGCGCCCGACAGGGGTGACGGCCGCTTCCGGCGCCTCGGATAATATATGGAGGAGGTCCCCGTTGTGGCAGTGGCGGTGTCTGCGGGAGACGCCCCCCGCCGCTGGTCCCTCAGGGGTGGACGCGCGCTGTCCGCCTGCCGATACGACGGGGCTTCACGGGCTCCAGCCGCGGGCCAGTACATGCACTTGTTTAACGTCACTGCCACCAATCTGACTGTTGTCAGGCGCACTTGCGAGGAGCTGCGTGTGTCTTCAACATCTGCTTCAGTTCCCAACGCGAGTTTTCTTGTCGCTGCCGTGGTCTTCAGTCCGAGTCCGCAAGACTGGACTGATACTGTTCTCTAAACCAGTCTATGCTGTGTAAGTTCCTTCATCTTCCGCATACCTACTGCAACCCATATCCATTCAAACCTGCTTACTGTATTCAAGTTCTCTGTAATTTTTAGTCCCCACACTCCCTTTCGTTATGAAACCGGCGATTCCTTCATGCCACTACAAGTATTCTATCAACCGATTCCTTCTTTTAGCCAATTTGTGCCATAAAATAATTTTCTCCAGAGTTCTATCCAGTTCCTCCTCTTTAGTTATCCGATCTATCTATCAAATCTCCAGCATTCTCCTGTTGTACAGCGCTTCTAAAGCTTTTGTTCTGTTAGGGTCTGAACTGCTTACGGTCCGCGTTTTCATGATAAAAACCTTGAGAAAATATCTCCTAACATCTAAATTTACATTCAATACTAAAATGTTTCTCTTTCTTTTTTATAAATGTTGAACTTGATGTTGCCAGTGTTCATTTTATATCCTCTCTACAGCTCGTGGTCTCGCGGTAGCGTTCTCGCTTCCCGAGCACGGAGGCCCGGGTTTGATTCCCGGCGGGTCAGGGATTTTCACCAGCCTCGAGATGACTGGGTGTTGTTGTTGTTGTGCCGTCTTCATCATCATGATTCATCCCCATTACGGTCGGAGGAAGGCAATGGCAAACCACCTCCGCTAGGACCTTGCCTAGTACAGCAGTGCGGGTCTCCCGCATCGTCCCCTACGCTCTGTCGAGAAGTATGGGACCTCATCATCACTTCTCAAATAACAAAACTTATATACTACCATTATTGCCTCAGTTCCTAATCTAAATCCCTCAGTATCAACTAAATTAATTCCATTGCATTCCGTTATTCTTGGCTTTACTTTTGTTTATATTTGTCTTACAATCTCCTTTCAAGACACAACCCATTCCGCTCAACTGATCTCCCAAAGCCCTTTGTAGGTTTTGACAGTGTTACAATGTCGTTGGAAAACCTCAAAGTTTTTATTTACGCTCGCTGAACTTAAATTTCTTTCCAGAATTCCTCCGTGCGACGGCTGTATTATCACGGTAATATTTACTTGGCGCTTCATTCTTGTTAGGAAAAACAGACTCTGGCACTAGAAAAATACGTGCAACGACGCAGACACACAACAGTAAAAGAACGTCTTACACACAAGCAACTTCACCGCAGTCTCAGTTTCGCGACATTTGTCGTTCTAAGGTGTGGGAATCCTACAAGTTCGGTATCGATATGGTTAAGCTGATATACAGATAAATGAATCCCGTAATAGTTCGGTTGTCGACTTCCAAGAAGTCTCGCTGGGACGAATAGCACTCTGCTTTCTAAGCAGACACTGGCCGACGAACTTTTGGCAATTCCTCAGGCAGGTCAACGAAACCAGTCGGCATGTGGAGTATGACTGGTTAACAACGTGGTTGGGGAGAGGTTGGCTCTTCTGCATTCCTGTCAGCAACCGAGGGAAAGCCTTCTGTCTTCCATTATGACATCACTGTTGTTGCGTAACGCAGGAAGCCGCTGGACAGTTGCGGGTACAGTACGTCAAGTAAGCGTAGGGTTGCCATCCTTCCCGATATATCGGGGCCAACATTCCGACAAGACTCAATTTTGTCCCGATTTTGCGAAATACTGTTCACGAGCTTGGCTCAAGTACTCAAGTAATGCTACCTGTTAGCGTAACACGTAACGGAGCATCAGTTAGTTTTATTTATGTCAGCAAGTTTATGTTGACAAGGTAGTCTCACAGATGGCGTTGCATGTTGCTTATCCTGCATCGACGTAAAAGGGAAAAAAAGACTTGCTGAAAAAGGTGAAAGGTGGTGTACCAACTACTTCTGTTGCAACAAGTTTCATGCAATTGTTTTCTAAATAAACAGTAATTATATTAAATAAATTTTTTACTTCCTTTCTAAACGCCCATCTCAGAGTGTCCCGACGAGGTCCCAGCTAGATACGGTAACCCTAAATAGGTGGCAACTTTCAACCATTCGCCTGAACGGCTCAAATGGTTCAAATGGCTCTGAACACTATGGGACTTAAATTCTGAGGTCATCAGTCCCCTAGAACTTAACTACTTAAACCTAACAAACCTAAGGACATCACACACATACATGCCCGAGGTAGGATTCGAGCCTGCGATCGTAGCGGTCGCGCGGTTCCAGACTGTAGCGCCTAGAACCGCTCGGCCAACCCGGCCGGCGCCTGAACGGCGCTCAGTTAGCAAGTAATGCGTAATGCAGAGACCACGCTGTCTGCCTTATAGTACAGGGTTTCCCAAAATCTGTTAATGTTTGAAAACATACTAATTCACGGAATAATGTAAGTAGAGAGGAAAAGATCGATACACATCTTGAAATGACGTGTGGTTTTACTGAAACCATAAACAAGACCAAAACCTGGCGAGCAACACGTAAGTGACGCCGCATGAGAATGGAGTATAAAGCGAGCTGTTTGTGAGAGGACGTCCGATAATCCCTAGCCTGGCTCATAAACACCTGCTAAAAAGTACGACTTTTATCCAGGATGGCGCTCCAACCATATTGCTACACGCGTGAAAGATCTCTTGCGCATCGGATGACAGAAATCACATCACAGTGCTGGCTTGTGCAACGAACCAGCGACAAAACTGTCGCTACAGAGACAACCCGGTAGGTGATAAGGCTTACACACGTTGTAAGTGATAGGTATAGTGGCAGATGTGGAAAATATTCCATACGGCGTCTGATTTACCTCATGCAAGCGGGCCATCTGCCTGGTGCCGATACTGTTGTCACTGTGAAGGATCCTTTGTCGCTTCAAGTGGATGTACCTCCCTTGGAACGAATTTCCGGCCATACGTCCATGCGACTTTTTTGTGCCTCATCCTCGCAGGGATAATCCTGCAGTTTGTGCACATTTAGCAAAATAATTCTGTATAAATTTTTGATCGGGTTCAAAGAGTTTGTTCTTGGATGTTGCGATCGACTTTACTTCGATTATCGACAATGGAATTATATCACAGGATGAAGATGCTGTATTACGTAACAGTAACCTAGTGACGTTGTGGGGAGACAGTTGCATCACCTGGCAGGGGCGACGCAGAGCCACGAGCCGGCGCAGACGTCGCCGCCGTAATGAGGATGTGCCTGATGGTCGGCATAGGTTCGCGCCAGTCGTGTCGCTCACACTCTCACGAGCAATGAGCACTGCGCTTGCAGTTTGCACACTGCGCAGTAAGTCAGCCCATTTACGAGCACAAGCACCGGCAGGAGGCCACTTTCCTTAAACAGACGTGGCAGGAAAGGCAAGTGAATACGTCCTTCAAGGATAACACATTTCTGAGCCTTCGCACATATGTTATTCTAAAGCACATTCTAGTCAGCGGTTCGCTAGTTTCAACGGAAATCAGCGCGGTCAGCGATTGACATACTGTACGGCAGTAATTGATCAGTTTGAAAAATGGCTGGTGCACGCAATGCAAGGGCAACCTTCGACTGACGTCAACGAACAGCGGGAGGCATGCATAGTAAATGAATAGTCGTTTTCCACCTCTCCTGAACTGTAATTACTGTTTCGCCCTCCCGGTTAGCCGAGCGCTCTAACGCACGGCTTTCCGGAGTGGGAAGGAGCGCCTGGTCCCAGGCGCGAATCCGGCCGGCGGACTTGTGTCGAGGTCCGGTGAGCCGGCCAGTCTGTGGATGGTTTTTAGGCGGTTTTCCATCTGCCTTGACGAATGCAGGGTGGTTCCCCTTATTCCGCCTCATTTACACTATGTCGGCGATTGCAGCGCAAACAAGTTCTCCACATACGCGTACACCACCATTACTCTACCACGCAAACATAGGGGTTACACTCGTCTGGTGTGAGACGTTCCCTGGGGGGTCCACCCTGGGCCGAACCGCACAATAACCCTGGGTTCGGTGTGGGGCGACGGAGGGGTGAAGCGGACTGCGGTAGTCGTCGTGGGGTTGTGGAACACTGCGGCTGCAGCGGGGACGGAGCCTCTCCGTCACTTCTAGGTGCCCGGTTAACATACAACATACAATACATACAATTACTGTTTCCAATTATTCCACACGAATACCAAATCTCACGACACAGCAAGAGTATGATAAAACACCCATAGCTTAGAAGTGACCAAGCCGACAAATTTCGGTGTGCAGAGGATGATGAAGGGTTGTACGTATCAATAGTCATCATCCCCATTATCTACTCCTCGTCCCACGCCCGGGTTCCCGAGTTCGATTCCCGGCGGGGTCAGGGATTTTCTCTGCCTCGTGATGGCTGGGTGTTGTGTGCTGTCCTTAGGTTAGTTAGGTTTAAGTAGTTCTAAGTTCTAGGGGACTGATGACCATAGATGTTAAGTCCCATAGTGCTCAGAGCCATTTGAACCATTTTTACTCCTCGTCCATGGCCGTTCCTCCTGCGAGACACTAACACAGATCCCCATAACTAGCAGTTGCCCATAACTACACGCTTCATTCTGACTAATGTTACAAATGGCGAGGTGGACAAAGCGAGGCGATGCCATGCAGAAGTCGGACGCCGCAATGGCGTGTGTGTGTGTGTGTGTGTGTGTGTGTGTGTTTGTGTCTATGTGTGTCTTGTGTGTTTAGTAATGTTCGACAGCACAGTTTTTGGTATCGGGATGTAAGCGCATGGGTTCGAAGTTGTCTGGTTGAAGGCAGATGTAGTATCTTTAGCGGCCATGCTTTCTAGTCGAGAACGATCAGTTTTTATTTTTACTTTTGCTTTTAATGTTTGTATCAATGACGGCGTATAGGTTTATACGGTTATTGTGACCGCATACTTGCTGTCTTCCGCACAAATGGTTCAAATGGCTCTGAGCGCTATGGGACTTGCTGAGGTCATCAGTCCCCTAGAACTTAGAACTACTTAAACCTAACTAACCTAAGGACATCACACACATCCATGCCCGAGGCAGGATTCGAACCTGCGACCGTAGCAGTCTCGCGGTTCCGGACTGAAGCGCCTAGAACCGCTCGGCCACAGCGGCCGGATATCTTCCGCTCAGACGGGGGAAGACTTTACAAGCACTTGGGTATATTATCGTAATACCTGTAACGGGAAAATTGACGTTATAAGCTCTTCTCTTGGAGCGAAAATGGCAATTTTCTCTCGGTAAGCAAAAGTAAAAAAAAGAAATCCGTTAAATTTCGCTACATGATAAATCACACAAATCGAACGGATGTCATTCCACTAAATACCTAGGAATTACAATTAAGGAGAAATGATTGTCATTACAAAATAAGAGAAATCAGATTTCGTATGATTTAAGTGCTCATTTTTCCCACGCGCTGTTAGAGAATGGAACGGTAGACAAATAGTCTGAAGGTGGTTCGAAGAACCTCGGCCAGGCACATAAGTGTGAACTGCAGAGAAGCCATATACATGTAAGTGAACCCTATGGAAAAGATGTAAAGAACGGACCGATCCTGAACTAGACGCCACTAAATGACATGGATCTTTAATATATTTGTGTCCAAATATTGTACCTACTGTTACTATTTTTTCCTTGTACAAGAGGCTGACATCAAGATAACAATTTTAACAATTGTTCAAAGTGTTCAATGCATCTTAAAAGCTTTACTGTAAGAAGGTATTAATCACAAACATGAAGCATTTCTCGGTAAGATGCAACGTGAATGAAGCTGTGGGCGCCTGGTAGATATTTCAACGTTTAAAACTCCTGCGACTTCATGGCGTGTCTTTCGATCACGCACACTGAATTTTCACCACAAATATTCTGCCTTACCACTGCGGAGGCAAAAACTATTGACAGCGGACATGCACGAATTCAGGCAAGTCGTGCACGCTGAGGCGTCTTTTCTGTGTTATCTGAGATCCAGAAAACCAGAAAACAAGCAACTGCGCAGCTGTAGCGAGCTTTGGAGAGCCGCCTCGTATCTCGCGGACGTTATTGTCCTCAATTGCGGGTGGACTGCCGCCTTGTTGATGTTTACTTCCTGGACACCCGGACTCAAGTGGTGTCACTAGGTCCACGTGAGCGCCACGAATTCCACAGTCGTCAGATCGTCCGCTCAACCATGTCGTTCTCCCAGAGACAGCGAGCGCTACGGAGTAACTGAACAAGGGCGCTACGAGGCCAATAAACATCGATCCTTTCTTTCGGCATTTTACTTCATGTTATGAGACTCGTTTTCGGTGAGCGTCACATCTTATTGTGGCGCATTTGTCATCTTAATATTAATACGTAAGACATGATAAAAATCTGTTTTCTTTTCAATTGCGGCTTTACTTCGCCAACGTAAACTCTGAAGTCACAGTTTCTTCATCAGGGCCACCGTCGTTATGTAAGTACCCTCATTACAACATCAGCACGTCAAAAGCGCCTATCTGTGGGAGATATAGAGCGTTCTTAATTACTATTTATGAAATTTTGGAGGTAAATATATAGAATTGCAGAGTAATGTATGTAGAGTTTTGTTAAAAAGTACTGTAAATTTTATCAAGAGATCGACCATATTCAGAAAGCTCTCGGTGAGCTAGTAGTGCGACAGAGGAATTCGCAATCAGGAACATTTGGGAGAGGATTTTCAGTTCCGACAGTTGTTTTTTAAATAACGAAGGACTTCCGCAAACCCTTAGTCGGAAATGCGATATTGGAGCTCTTTTTAATTTGCTTCTGGAAGAGTAAGTCCCAGTTTTCTTCACATTTATCTCCGTTTTGCGTCTACCCGATTGAAAGATCATGACACGCAGCCTAACCCACATATCTTAGCTTCCACTTTAGAATGTTCCCAGCCTCGGATACCCCGCAATGTACAATAACCAGCATGATCCGGCCTTCTCAGTATCTTTCCACATCACGTTTAGCTTCCAATATCAGTCACGACTACTGTTCCATTACGTACCAAATACCTACGACCGACATCTTTTTCGTCACGTCTTACAATTAGTTGAATAACAGTGCAAGGCTTGTAGCATACCTAACGCTATGAACTGCTTATGCTATTGGCAAACCAATCCGCTCCCCACAACTATGGATAACTACGATTCAGAATGATTTCGTCACTCACCATGTTTCTTGCCACTGGTATCTTTTTCTCTGTAACGCTTCATCCATAAGCCAAACTCACCTGTAACACACAATAAAAGGAAGCATTTAAAAGGAGTTTTAGCATACACATTATTTAAATGGGCATTAATACTGTTACACTGCTTGAGACACGGGTATTATTCTGATACACAAGCTAACCGGGTAAACAATAATGACCACTAGTAATAATGCGTCAGACGCCTATATTGACGCTTCCTGACAGGATAATATTACAAAACAAAAATTCAAAAGTGGATTCCAAAAATATGAACTTACACTGATAATCGAAATAGCGTTGGAAATATACACTGAGCGAAGCGGTTGTCAGGGAAGCCCAGTATTTGTAAAAGTGGAAAATTAATGGTTAAAACTGTATATATGGAGATAAAAGAACAACTGAAATGTATTTTTAATTGATCCTGCTTCGAACGGCACACAGCAATGATAAATGACAGATTCAGTCTTATATCAGTGTTAAAACAGCAACCAGCCACTGTTAATGGAGCCATTCCCAGTTTCGAATCATCAGACGATTGTTCACATTTAAAATTACATATATCTTATGCTATACATGTGCTGTTCGTTTGTTTCGTTGTGGTGAAAGACTGAAGGGTGGTGGTACTCTACAGCAAAAAACAATGTAAGAAAAATGACTATATGATTGCAATTTGAGCTAACAATGAATTTAATCAACTTCCTGAGATCTGAAATGAATTAGTTTTGTGCGACTTACATCGAAACTCCTGCGTCTCTTTATTGCACTGATAACTTCTTTCGAGAACTTTTATATTTCACCAGAAAGCAAGCAATACTTAAACACACAACACACACCTAAATACTTCGGTCACAAGGATGTTTATATAGAAAGATGGCGAATTACAAAGATAAATGCCAAAAGCCAAAGACGATGTCTACTACAGAAGCTACAATTTGTACATTGATCCTGCGACAGAAAAATGTTACACTACATGCATTATATACTGAATGAGCATAGATTGTAACTAATTTTAACACTTAAGGAAAGCTAGTTCGCCAAAGAAATGGATAGACCTTGTGTTAAATTTTATGGAAAACAAAGGCAAATATACAATATTAAATATAAACAGCCGTCTGATAATGAGCCTGTCGGTTCGCAACTGGTAACGGCGCTATTCGTTCCACGTAAATAGCACTGTTTATAATGGTTGGTTTAAGAATAGACTCGTGTTTTCACACAGGGTGTAACCTCCCCCTCACTTACCGACCTTAATGACAGTGAAAAATGAAACCGCGTGTACCTAATGGGAGTTTTGGAAAAGCAATCGTCACCGAAGTTAACCTGTCGGTAAAGAGGGAGGAAAGGGTTACATCTAAATGAAAGGAAATGTGCTAATGAAACTGGTGGAAATTAATTTTGAAAAGGGGTAAAGTTAATAAAGAAGGTAAATGTGCAGCCGTTACATTAACAATTAACTAGCGGTAATTAGGTATTTGAGATTTGGGGAAATCACGGTCGCCAGTCCTAAGGACAATTACTATAGTAACTGAAAAAGAAAGATTATTACACATATAATTAGCACTAGAAGCGTGGCAACTGAAGGTTGACACGTGTAGTGTGAAAACTGAAAGTTTGTCAGAAGTAATAAATTTCGCTACACCCTGACTTAATTTAGCAAAAGAATTAATAAAACCGGAAAATCGAAAGTTAATTTAGTGACTGAAGTTAATAGTGAGCTTTCTTTCTGAAGCACATCGAAATTCAGTAAAATACAGTTAGTCTTGGACTACCTCAACAATCGTTTCAAAAGCTACTTGAATCTACGCAATTTAGAAATAAGAGATTTAACTTTTGATCTTGAATTAAATGATTCTGAACAATTAACAATAGTAAAATGTAGTACGTACCAAGCTGAGCTGCAGTCACAGGTAAGCTAAAATACGGTAACAAAGCTCGCACTCTTAATTCGTGCTTGTGTAATCTGAATATTGTAGCCAGCTCTGAGACTTTACTGAACTTTGAAATTAAAGCAGTGAAATGGAATTATGCTGGCGTTTGAATTTCAACGACACTCGGGTTCATTTCGGAAAAGGAAGGGACCCTGCTTGGCAATGCAATTGGGACAATGAGCAACAAAGGTTCATGCTAAGTTGCTGTAATTTTGCGAGGCAAATGGAACATATTGAAAAGCTGAGGTCTGCCATACAGTTCTGAAACTTTACGTGCTTTTAGTCTTCCTTGTTGGTTGATTGAAGGTTTGAAGCCGTCGATCGAGGAGGTGGCGACAGTCACTCATTGTCGGCCGTCGCTGTTGCAGAAACTGGATGTTGGCGCGCCTTCTTCTCGACACGGTCACCAGGCGAAACGGGCTCTTGATGAGCGCTAGCTAATGCTTCCCGTCCGCGACACCATGTCAGAAACTATCATCGCGAGTCGAGCGCAATTACATGCTGCCAAACCCCGAAAGCGCGGCAACTCGCGGGAGCTTCACACGACACCTGCTCCACTCGCTACTCCCGCCAGACTCTCACTGTCCCGCCCGCGCTCCGCGCGGCAGAGTTAACACTAGCAAAGATCCTACAAACTTTGATTCTTCACACGACCTATCGATGTAATCGTTCGATAGCAGTTTTCCCTAGGCAAGACCCAGCGTAAAAATACAAATACTCTTTACACAACAAACCAATTATACATCGACATAAGTGCATAAATATATATATACAAACAGTAAAACAATTACAATATATAAAGAGACAGAAATGTCATATCTTGAGGTAACAAAACAAGGAAAAAAATAATAGTACAATAGATGGAAATAGGAGGATATGCATTTCCGGCGTTACACGTGCCCCACATTGTCTGAGGATGTTCGTGTAACGTAAACAGACACAGAAAATGTCCCAAAAAAGAAACAGCGGAAATGCATATGCTCAAAACATCAAAAAAATTTGGCATTCGTCTAATTAACCATAAACCAATTTGTAGACAATAATAATTGAGTGGAGAAACTCCTAATCTTATTCCACTCTGTCATCTTGCACAAAATAAAACAGGTTGACAACATATCATAATTCATAGAAAACATAGAAAACGGTTTAGCTATTCCAAAATCATTAAAATTCGTAACACTATAAGAAATGGAATACTATTTGCAAAATTGATCAGAGTACATGGTCATAAAAAACAGGTATATCAAAATACGCAAACTAATAATTAATTACATAGAATACACATATTTATGTAACCTTTTCATAATTAATATTCTCGTCATGTCCAATTAACGCTAAACAAGAAAATAATATACAGCAGATAAAATAAAACATAAATATTGACAGCAGAATCCTTTCACATCAGCTGTCCGGGAAGAAAAGCAACTCCACATTCCGTACTCGCGAGTACAAAGGATGCCGACAGCGGCACAAGAGCCAACAGCGGCACAAGAGCCGACAGCGGCTCGCCTCGCCAGTATTGTTGCGCCCGCGTGTGCGGCACGCTTGATCTCACTCGCCCTTATGACGACGTTTCCAGAACGTCCGTTTCACTGAATTCTTTAGGAAAAACTCACTCCCGAGTAATCTCAAGGAGTCCCTTAATACTATCACAGTGGATAACTCAACACTGTCCATCATCACACGCATGTACTAGCCTGAAACTTAAAACAGCGTCTAAGTACATCGGCAATGACTAATAAAAACACACATTCATGAAATATTACAGCAAGTTACAATATCATATTTACATTCCTTAATCTACTGTGACTCAGCTGAAAACTTAAACTAGCAGCTTGGATTTTTCAGATGATTACTAATCAGTTACTCTTAAATCATTTAGTCAAAATTAATTACTTATTAATTACAACTTCTTTAATGACCTTGGTCAGTCAAAAGCATGGCAATCTAGCAAACCTTAAATCTTACACTCTATATTTACATATTGTACAAATTACCCATTGTGTGGTATTAATCGATCCTAGGTTGGTACAATTTCAAATCTACTATATTTCGTATACCTAATAGCTTTCCAGAGCTTGGATACTCTAAGCAATAAGCATTTGTGTGAGGTATACCAATGACTTTATATGGTCCATTATAAACAAACTTAAATTTAGAGATTTCATTGTCTATCTCGCTCGATTTCTCATGAGCTTTTACAAGTACTAAGTCTCCGATCGCAAACTTAGCAAAACGCACTTTAGCGTCATGACGACGTGTGCGAGCATCGGCTTTTAGCTTCATTACTTCTCGCAAACGATCTTTTTTCACACCAATACTAATGTTAATCCGTGGAGGGAATTTGATTATCTCTTCCACTAAACTTTCTACACTTTTGTCAATGCCGAGATTCCTCACTTTACGGCAGTTCAAATTCATACCTACATCAATACCATCCGGCCAGTTAACAATGTGTATAGGCTGGTATTGCCTATGCACACCGTCTCCTGCCTCGTCAAAACTAACTACTATTGTTTTATCTTGGGACGTACATGTCAAAGTTTTGCTTTCGCAATTAATCACTGCACGGTACTTTAATAGCCAATCTAACCCGATAATTACTTCCGCAGTTAAGTCTGGCACGACGACAAACTCTTGTTCAAATCGTGCCCCACATATCTCGAAGTTGACAAAAATCTGTTTTGTGACCGGTTTACTGGCCTTCCCAGTAGCACCGATAATTTCCACTCCTGTTACTGGCATAACTACGATGCCGGGTCTGTCTTTCAGTAACTCAAATATTTTCCCAGATACAGCACTCAATTCTGCACCGGTGTCAATCAACACGTTTAGTTGTAGGTCGTGCATATTAACAGACACTACTATCTGTCTACACTTGTCCTCGACTGTTTCTTTATTTTCCCACAGTAAATCCTCGTCTATATCCAGGTCATTCCAGAAAAAACCATCCGGCTTTGATCCTAAATCCAGTTTATCTGGCGGCTTTTTCAGTCTCTGTTCACATACAGTTTTAATTTCAACACGTTTGTCCTGAGGCTTAGTCTCTAGCTTCGCCTCCAATACCGAAACCTTTTCCTGTAACTCGTCAACTAGTAAGTGTTGCTTTGCTATCAATTCACTAATTGTCACCTTCGTTGATTCCACTTTGGTCAGATTGATCTCATCTGCCAATCTACCTGGAGGAATGTGCCCAGTCGCATCTGAAATTACTTCCTCTGGATCTGCGCAACCCACACTGCTACCGTCTGACCGCATAACGTCAGCTCTAACCTCATACACGCTGAAATCTATGTGCTTTTCTACCAATTGTGTCCGGCTATCACTAAAATTTTCGTAATCTTTCTCCTTAATACTCTCGCAATGTTTAAACTGGAGGTTTGCGTCGGATGGGTCGGCTACTTCTACCACTATAACTTTCGGTAAAGTCTGCCGGTTAGGGCCAGAACTTTCCGTTACTACTTCAACATCTAACTCCTGCGGGACGAAACACGACGAATCTTGCTCGTGCTCCCCATTAACATCAACTATTTCAGGTAAAGTCTGCCGGTTAGGGCCAGAACTTTCCAACACTTTACAAATACTATCTTCCTGTGGGACGAGACGCGGCAAATTCTGCCCGCGCTCTCCATAAATACTTCTCCCGTACAGGCCCCTATAATCTCTTAGTTCGTCGTATAAGCGACCGTACTGCCTTAACCAGACCTCATCCCTCTCTGGATCCCCTCGCTCGATGACGGACGTTTTATCCGACATCTGATCTTCTCTCAACAATTGCGAATCATTCTTAAACTCAATCTCCAGTTCCGCTGTGGGTATTACAGCTGGCACCTTATAATCGATTTCCGGAACACTACTTAAATTGGTCTCACAGACAGTGAATGTACCTTCTACTGCCGTGTATACAGCTGATCTACTATTTGTGGGCGCACTCCTTTCTCTTAACACTGGCACACTCTCCCGCCGTTGATTATTCCATACGGAATTTTCATAACGACGACACCTGAGTTTTCTACTGTTATTGGGCCGCCAAAATTTCTCCACGCCCGGTCGGCCCCTCACCGGCGCGGCTAATGGTTTCCCTGTCTCGTCCCAGCAGATACGCTCCTCGGATGCTGCTGGGGCGGCTGATCACACCCTCTGGCGTTATTACTATTCCGTGAAGCCCGTATCACGTTAGTATGATACTGGTTTCCGTCATTCCTGTTATTATTTGCATTGTGCCGTTTGTTATTACGGTCCGAACCATTATTGTTATTGCTGCCATGGCTGCGGTATGCATTATTCCCATGGTTATCGTTGTTGTGGTTGCTGTGGTACCCGTTGTTGTTACCACGGCCTCTACCACTGTCGCGATTATTGCGCCCATTGTCCTCGTCCTCAACTCTTTCCAGGAAATCATTGATTGTCCTGTAATTGCTTCCTACGTAGCGTTTTGTATCATCTGGAAGCTTCATGTAGAGTTCCCAGACTATTTCGGATTCCGAGCGGCGGTCACGCAAATATTCCAACTTGCGGATCCAGCCCTCACAAAACTCCTTCATCGAACCGCGCGAATTCGCATCGAAAGGCCTCGATACGACAAATTCGCGCCAGACACTTTGCTGTTTTTGCTCTGACCAGTATTCAGCCAGAAACAAATTTTTAAATTCGTCAAAAGTCAGGTTCGTAATGTTGAGGTTTAAGCCCCAACGCTTGGCATCACCAGCCAACACATCAATAATCGCATTAATTTTTCTCTCATCAGTCCATGATCTGGGTAAAACTCTTTCACAATTTTTAATGAAATCCGTCGGGTGTATACCGCCTTTTTTCAAGGGGTCGAACCGCTCCTCTTTCGTCAACAACTCCGAACTATGTGCACAGATTGGCACATAGCTCTGTTTTTCGTCAAGTTTCCTTTCTAATTCCGACACCCTCGTAATCACTTGGAAAGTGGTTGTCGCAAGCGTTTCCACTTCCCTCTTTTTCTCTTCGCAGGTGTTAGCCTGCTTCGTCACTTTGGTATCTACTTCGGATACTAAAGCCTTTAAAGTTTCCACCTTCTGTTGATCCTCTTTTCTCACTAATTGAATTTGTTCCGTCACCTTATTCTCGATGATCGGAGCAACTGCTTCTCCTACACTTTTCTCGATTCTGCTAATTTCGGAATCAAAACGAGTATTTATGCTCGCAATTTCCGCCTGAACGCCTATCATTTCCTGTTTAAGATTACCGATTTCGGTATTAATTACAACAATATCTTCTTTGATTTTATCAACTTTTGTATTAACAACTCCAACATTGTTGTTAACAACATTAATAGCTTTGTTCTGATTGTCTAGCTTTCGTTCAATCTTTTCAGACTGAGCTTCTTGCTTGGCAGACAGAGCTATAATTTCTGCCGATTGACTCTTGATTTCATTAATCAAAACATTCAATAAATCAGTTAAATTCCCGGAGACTACCGGTTTTACTTCCGTAGCTGGTTCCTCTATACATGTTCCCCCGTATTCATCATCAAGGGGTACAGATTTGATTTTCGCTTCCGATTCCGAAAAATTTTCTAAAGTTTGGAATTCCATTTCTGCTCTTTGTTGCGTTTCGGCGGTCGCGTCTTTCATGCTAGCCGCCTGCCCCTGAACAATGGGAACCGCCGTGCGCGTTTCCCACTGTTCGACCGATTGTTCCGTATCCAAGTCTACCAAATTTTGGTAATTGTTGCCTTCACTCATTTTAATAATTTTCAATATAAATGCCAAATCTCAAATATAATTAGATTTACTCCCACTACTTAATGTCGCTGACGTAACGACCTGTTCGTAACCAATACTTTGTTACGAGATTTGCACCATACAAAATTCGTGTCCAGAACAACCTCAAAACTGAAGATTGTCCTGTCACCAGGTCGCCACGTGTAACCTCCCCCTCACTTACCGACCTTAATGACAGTGAAAAATGAAACCGCGTGTACCTAATGGGAGTTTTGGAAAAGCAATCGTCACCGAAGTTAACCTGTCGGTAAAGAGGGAGGAAAGGGTTACATCTAAATGAAAGGAAATGTGCTAATGAAACTGGTGGAAATTAATTTTGAAAAGGGGTAAAGTTAATAAAGAAGGTAAATGTGCAGCCGTTACATTAACAATTAACTAGCGGTAATTAGGTATTTGAGATTTGGGGAAATCACGGTCGCCAGTCCTAAGGACAATTACTATAGTAACTGAAAAAGAAAGATTATTACACATATAATTAGCACTAGAAGCGTGGCAACTGAAGGTTGACACGTGTAGTGTGAAAACTGAAAGTTTGTCAGAAGTAATAAATTTCGCTACACCCTGACTTAATTTAGCAAAAGAATTAATAAAACCGGAAAATCGAAAGTTAATTTAGTGACTGAAGTTAATAGTGAGCTTTCTTTCTGAAGCACATCGAAATTCAGTAAAATACAGTTAGTCTTGGACTACCTCAACAATCGTTTCAAAAGCTACTTGAATCTACGCAATTTAGAAATAAGAGATTTAACTTTTGATCTTGAATTAAATGATTCTGAACAATTAACAATAGTAAAATGTAGTACGTACCAAGCTGAGCTGCAGTCACAGGTAAGCTAAAATACGGTAACAAAGCTCGCACTCTTAATTCGTGCTTGTGTAATCTGAATATTGTAGCCAGCTCTGAGACTTTACTGAACTTTGAAATTAAAGCAGTGAAATGGAATTATGCTGGCGTTTGAATTTCAACGACACTCGGGTTCATTTCGGAAAAGGAAGGGACCCTGCTTGGCAATGCAATTGGGACAATGAGCAACAAAGGTTCATGCTAAGTTGCTGTAATTTTGCGAGGCAAATGGAACATATTGAAAAGCTGAGGTCTGCCATACAGTTCTGAAACTTTACGTGCTTTTAGTCTTCCTTGTTGGTTGATTGAAGGTTTGAAGCCGTCGATCGAGGAGGTGGCGACAGTCACTCATTGTCGGCCGTCGCTGTTGCAGAAACTGGATGTTGGCGCGCCTTCTTCTCGACACGGTCACC
Organism: Schistocerca serialis cubense; assembly: GCF_023864345.2. Lineage (NCBI taxonomy): Eukaryota > Metazoa > Arthropoda > Insecta > Orthoptera > Acrididae > Schistocerca > Schistocerca serialis. Next base: position 788,663,895 of record NC_064639.1, on the reverse strand, counting down.
AGGCGAAACGGGCTCTTGATGTGCGCTAGCTAATGCTTCCCGTCCGCGACACCATGTCAGAAACTATCATCGCGAGTCGAGCGCAATTACATGCTGCCAAACCCCGAAAGCGCGGCAACTCGCGGGAGCTTCACACGACACCTGCTCCACTCGCTACTCCCGCCAGACTCTCACTGTCCCGCCCGCGCTCCGCGCGGCAGAGTTAACACTAGCAAAGATCCTACAAACTTTGATTCTTCACACGACCTATCGATGTAATCGTTCGATAGCAGTTTTCCCTAGGCAAGACCCAGCGTAAAAATACAAATACTCTTTACACAACAAACCAATTATACATCGACATAAGTGCATAAATATATATATACAAACAGTAAAACAATTACAATATATAAAGAGACAGAAATGTCATATCTTGAGGTAACAAAACAAGGAAAAAAATAATAGTACAATAGATGGAAATAGGAGGATATGCATTTCCGGCGTTACAAGGGACGGTCTCGTCATGTTTATTTTCGACAAAACAAATGAGACTACACACTGCAGGCTACGTTAGTAATAGCAACAACATTCTACATATGGAGTCAGGATCATCAACAGCTCTTGTCACTAACGAGGAACATTGCTTGAACACAGTAAGTGACTGCCCATAAAAGGCGGTAGTCCACTGAAAGTGAAATTTTTCATATTTGTATGTGTTTCATTTCTTGTTTTGGTAAACAGCGGTCATTTTTCCCCAGACAGGTTTCTCCTGGTCATTTCAGGCATCTTGCAGCGTCGCCACATAGTTTGATTTTCCTGATTCCAGAAGGTCACCTTAACTTATGGGGGAAATACGTATACACATTTCTCAAGAAATTCCGAAAGCGCAGCTCTGTGTGCTCTAATTGGTTGACTGTTGTCCGTCTGTGGCGAAGAGTGACTCAACCGGCATTTGCCAGCAGGTGTTCCCAGCGGTCTATAAAAGCAAACATACACGATGGCAGATGAAGCTGAACAATGCTAACCGTCATTAATCTGGCGTGGGTGTTTGTGGTCGCCTAGCTCAGCTCCCCGACTCACAAGTCTGCACCGCATTAAAGGAGCAGCTAGATACTTCCCTCTGTTCTAGTACGGCTGCGAAACATGGGCCGTGATACCAAGTGATAAGAGCCTAATTGATGACTTCGAGATGTGGCGGTGGAGGATGATGTTACGCGTGCCACGGACAGAAAGAAGAACCGTGCCTCCATCACAAAAGAACTTAGCATCACAAAAAGTTCATCTACCCGTGTCAGTCAAAGCTGCTTCCATTTCCTGGACACATTCGGCGAAGAGAAGGGGATAGTTCAGAAAAGCACCATTTTACAAGAGAAGATTAAAGGAAAAGACTACGAAGAAGAACAATAAGTGGAGGGTAGGATCAAACGAAGAAGATTATCGGCCTCTCTCTTCACGTCATATTAAGAAGAGCTGAAGATTGCTGTGGATGGAGACATCAAGTCGAAGGTTCAGTTACTTAAGATATGAATGAATAAATGAGATCACGACACTCAGCAATAAATAAATCTACTAATGAAGATTATGGTGATTATGTATTGCAAGTACTTCTTTTTGAACAAAATGCAATTCACTTGACGACAGGCTATTTTTTCATAGCTTTCGTGCTAGTAGACATAAAGCACTGGCAATGACCATTTGTTTTCGCAAGGTGAAAAAGCTAGGCAGTGTTATTTGCAGTGGGAAACTGTCAAAAATTGCCAGAAAACAATTTTCATGGCTGTGTTTTCTGGAGTTTGAGGTTATGCCGGTATCAATCGTGTCAGAGATTTTTCTCGAGAGAATAAAATCTGATTGTCTTAAAGCAATTAATGGAAACGACGGAAACCTAAATCAGGAGAAACAAACGTGAATGACTCAAAATACCCTGTTAAGACAGAGGGATGCCAAATAACGTTGTGCCATGTACAACTTGAAAGGCAATGGGCCGGAGGTGGCGTCATATACACAGCTTCAGAGGGAGGTTCCCACCTTTCTGAGTGGAAGGGGAAGCGCGTTTACGTCCCTGTCTAGTACGTGGTGTGACCTCCGACATGTGAGGTGCGCCCTGTCGCTGCTGGCGGCAGAGCAGATATTGATGTCGGCGCAGGGGGAGGCGGGGACGCCCATCGGGGACCGCTACGGGGGGCGGAGACCGCTATCGGGGGCGTAGGCTGTGGGGCGCCACATTCCTGTCTGCAGCGACGGCGACAAGCCGCCCATTTCATCTGGGCGTCTGCGAGCTTGATACTTTCGCATCAGGCTCGCAGACGCCCAGATGAAATGCCTGCTGGGTCAGTGGATAGCAGAAATGCGTAATTAAATGCTACTGGCCTCCTACATGAGCTGTAAAGATCAAGAGGGGAGACAGTGCGTTGCAGCCTCCCCTGAGTATCGAAATATACCCTCGGCGGTTGGTGGAATGCGGGACACGGCTTGCTTTACGACTGTCCGTCCTCACCCTAACGGGTTTCTGTATGGGCCGTGTGAACTGGTGATGAGGTGCACGCTCTAATGCTAGTAAGTGTCTCCGCTGCTGCCAAAATCACTTTACTGTTGTGAAGTCGCACTTTTCGTTTCATATTGTACCCTACAGGGGGCAATCAAATGAAAACGAGACAGATGGAAAAAAGTAAGTAAACTGTTTATTGTTTAAACAGTAATCGCCTAACTATTGATACACTTATCCCGTTGTTAGACAACACGGTCAGTACTTTCTTGGAAAAATATTTGCGGCTGCCTAAGGAATCATGATTGTACCCAGGCGCGCGCCTCTACGTCCGAAGCAAATCGACGGCCACGAATGTTTTTCTATTGGGCGCTAAAAGTAAGGAAATCGCATGGGGAGAAATCGGAACTCTGTGGAGAATGTGTAAGGGCTTCCCAGCGAAATTTCTGCAGCGTAGTCCAAATAACCTGAGTCACATGTGAGTCCGCCCACGTGCCTTGGTGCAATCATGATTCCGCAAGCAATCGCAAACACTTTTCCTTGAGGGCACTAACCGTATCGTCTCAAGTGGGTTAAATCCAGCAAGAGATATGGCGATTACTTTTGAAATAAGAAAGAGTTAACTTACTTTTTTCCCATCTGTCTCGTTTTCATTTGACTGCTTCTTATTACTCACACTCAAAAATCATGCTAAATACAAACTATTGCACAACCTCTTTGTAACTGAACGAAGACAAATGTAATCCCACCTTAATGATTTAGTCGATCGTTGACATGGAGTTGCATAAAAACTATGGCCATTTCACTTACTGAAATACACTCCTGGAAATGGAAAAAAGAACACGTTGACACCGGTGTGTCAGACCCACCATACTTGCTCCGGACACTGCGAGAGGGCTGTACAAGCAATGATCACACGCACGGCACAGTGGACACACCAGGAACCGCAGTGTTGGCCGTCGAATGGCGCTAGCTGCGCAGCATTTGTGCACCGCCGCCGTCAGTGTCAGCCAGTTTGCCGTGGCATACGGAGCTCCATCGCAGTCTTTAATACTGGTAGCATGCCGCGACAGCGTGGACGTGAACCGTATGTGCAGTTGACGGACTTTGAGCGAGGGCGTATAGTGGGCATGCGGGAGGCCGGGTGGACGTACCGCCGAATTGCTCAACACGTGGGGCGTGAGGTCTCCACAGTACATCGATGTTGTCGCCAGTGGTCGGCGGAAGGTGCACGTGCCCGTCGACCTGGGACCGGACCGCAGCGACGCACGGATGCACGCCAAGACCGTAGGATCCTACGCAGTGCCGTAGGGGACCGCACCGCCACCTCCCAGCAAATTAGGGACACCGTTGCTCCTGGGGTATCGGCGAGGACCATTCGCAACCGTCTCCATGAAGCTGGGCTACGGTCCCGCACACCGTTAGGCCGTCTTCCGCTCACGCCCCAACACCGTGCAGCCCGCCTCCAGTGGTGTCGCGACAGGCGTGAATGGAGGGACGAATTGAGACGTGTCGTCTTCAGCGATGAGAGTCGCTTCTGCCTTGGTGCCAATGATGGTCGTATGCGTGTTTGGCGCCGTGCAGGTGAGCGCCACAATCAGGACTGCATACGACCGAGGCACACAGGGCCAACACCCGGCATCATGGTGTGGGGAGCGATCTCCTACACTGGCCGTACACCACTGGTGATCGTCGAGGGGACACTGAATAGTGCACGGTACATCCAGCATCTCTACGATCGTCTCCATGGGAGAATAGCAGCCTGCATTGCTGCGAAAGGTGGATATACACTGTACTAGTGCCGACATTGTACATGCTCTGTTGCCTGTGTCTATGTGCCTGTGGTTCTGTCAGTGTGATCATGTGATGTATCTGACCCCAGGAATGTGTCAATAAAGTTTCCCCTTCCTGGGACAATGAATTCACGGTGTTCTTATTTCAATTTCCAGGAGTGTACTTACACGAAACGATCTGTGATATAAATTGATCCTCGTAATTAATACAGCCGTTTGACGACGCAGAGCCTCAGGCAGATACTATCCATCATAACAGAGACTACAAAAGTTTAGGTGCTATTGGCTAAAATAAAAATTTATTTATCTTGTAAAGCACGTGCGACTGTCTTCAAAGTATTACCTTAACATGAATTGTTGGGTTCGGTTGTTTGGGGAAGGAGACCAGACAGTGAGGTCATCGGATTAGGGAAGGACAGGGAAGGAAGTGGGCCGTGCCCTTTCAAAGGAACCATCCCGGCATTTGCCTGGAGCGATTTAGGGAAATCACGGAAAACCTAAATCAGGATGGCTGGACGCGGGATTGAACCGTCGTCCTCCCGAATGCGAGTCCAGTGCGCTAGCCACTGCGCCACCTCGCTCGGTCATTACCTTAACAAAATAGCTTTATATTATTAATATTAATGTCATATCTCAAGAAAGAACAGAGCTAAATCTACGGTTTTGGATCCAGCAAGACGCAAACAAACGCTGTCCGTAATACACACCGTACGAGAGGCCGGTTTCCAGTCCACACAGTCTGTTAAAGTTGATGGATTAACTGGAGAACCTGAAGTTTCCGTTCACATTTCGTACTAAGAGTCATCATATTTTTAAAAATATCGGGAATCCGTATCCGCCCTCGATATATCGACAAAATATATCGACAGAAAAATTATCTACGTACGGACCTTTAAAAATATCGGCTGCACATTGCAAAAATACTGCCGTTTTTAGATCTATATATTTAAGTATTGATTTGTTATTCGATATTCTGTACATCAACAAGGTAGCAACCTGCTTATCCATCTTAGGGCAAGAATTAAAAGGAAAACGATGCAGTTCCACGCTTGGCGATAACCACTTTGCTAACAGTGGTAACTGCGTGTAAAGTGGCACAATAAAAGGTGTCCGGTGGGTTCATCTCTCGGCTTCGTCACATATCGGATCTGTCCGGAACACTTCATGTCGACTTCACATCGGAAATTTGTTGTGACCATCACACCTTCACCCTCCCAGTGCAGTCAGACTTCTATGTACCACCTACACCTGCTTCACACACAGAGAAAGAAGTGATGAAAGCTTACAAAGTAGTAAGACTCCTTCACACAGTGAAAGTAAAATTATGTTCTACTACAGTTTCAAAAGAATGATTTCAAATATTTATCGAAAATTTTTTGCGAAAGAAATATAATATAAAATACAAATATCGGCACTCTATATTCCCATTTCGACATCGATATATCGGTGAATTAAACGTGGCCGATATGCATCGCTATTTTTGGGGGCAAATACATAAATATATCGATATTTTATCAACAGCCCCACTTCGTGCCTACCCGATATGGCTGCGAGCGGCTTTATAAGGAGAAAATGCGAGCCAGCTGTTCTGTAAAATCCACAAATTCCGTCAACAGCAGATACGAGCCGTTCAAAGAGAAATCGAAAACAAAGACAAAGTCCACAGTAGGGTCGAAAGTACTGGCTAGCATGGCACGCTGCAAACAGCTTCACGCAGTGGAGTGGTATGCCGTGGCGTGCACTGCGCCGGACTTTACACGGCGATTGATGCCAGACGGTCTGCCAGTGCAGTCAGCGTCTCCAGCAGCTTCTACTGGGCTCCGACACCCCTCCCCCCCCAACCCCAAAGCGATACGCTCTGTGCTGGTCATATCGATATACTCACCCGCCGGCAGATTAAACATCTCTGGTGGACGAGGACGGAAATAAATTAAATAGCCTAATGCTTCCCCAAAATATCGAATAGTAAAAGACCACAAATTGCACAGTGGCATATCAAGCCCGAATGTCAGAAACTGGAAATCACAGCAATGGCTTTAGTGAAATATTTGGCACTGTACAGGCACTAGAAAGGACACTACCAAAAAAGCGAAATAAGTAGATACGCAGCCACTTTGAGTGTGCGGACAGTCGAGATGTAATGTTCGACTCAAATGGAGCTATTAATGTTTGCAGCCATTCCTACATGTTAATCGTAATTCGAGGGAAATCGTTAGTGCAGCGTTCTCTATACGGCCTGTGATCACCGAATAAGTAAGTAGTCTAAAAACGAGAGTATGATCAACGTGCATTTTCTCTTCTTGACTTCCTAGTTATATCATCAGCGTGTCTCATCAGTATTTGAGTACTCGATATTCTACAAAAATGCCCAACCCATCTGCCGTAAGGAATTTTAATTTCCGTAAATGGTAAGTTTCTAATGGTTTAATGTCTCAGTAGAAGTATGATCATTTCGTATGTTTCCTGTCGTAGTCGCTACAGTCGTCATTTTTCTTTTTGTACTGGTGTCTGGTTTTGTAACTAAACACAATTATTTGTGTGTACCATTAGACGGTTCGCTTCTTTTACTTCTGAATCATCTTCAATGCCCTGTAATAAATGTTTTACTTTACGTGACAACACATTTACGAACATTTATATCATTTTATTGATGCTTACATTCCTGCAGTGTGTTCTTTAACCTTTTGTGTTACGGCGCTAACTCAGCGCCGGCACGCCAGTCAGAACGGCAGGAAAGAGAAGGCTGTGAGAAGAAGTCAGTCAGTCGCATGCTGACCGACCTCCCTTCCAGGACGACAACGCGACAGTAGCTGCCCTTACGTGAAGAGGAGAAGAGGACATAAGCGCCGCGCCCGACTGGTGACGGCCTACTTGGACAGCAGCGTCAACGTTAGCAACTTCGTTAGCCGCCGCATCGTAGCTCTATCATCAGTACTTTCTATGTAGCACAGTCTTGTGACTGTCTGCTCTGTCGCCCTTTGCTTGCGAAACATCTGGCAAAGTTAAGTACTGTAATTTTCTTATTATAATAAAACTCATTAATACGAGTTGCTAGATTCTTTGTCTAGCGAACCGAGTAGGCAGAATTCCTAGACACAACACCGTGCATGCGCACGTCAGTATCTCCAAGGCACTGGTAAACGACCGCTTTCTTCTTTTCTTTCGGGTATCGTTGCCAACTGTACCGATTCACTTCCTTGTGTGTGTTCTTCTTGTTGTCGTTGTTGTCTCAGTATGCTCTTTAGTTTCCGTTCACCAGCAATCATTTGCCATGTTGGCGGTATTGGTTTTCTATCACTGTTTTACAATGAAGATCATATCAGCGCACCCTGTGTCCGCCCCCAGTAGCTGAGTGGTCGCTGGCACGGTAGCTCAGCGTGTTCGGTCAGAGGGCTGCGTGCTCTCTGTAATAAAAAAACTGAGTCAAGGAATCAACGATCAATTTGAACAGATGTCTTGTGACGTCCGCCCAGACCAAACGCAACGAACTATATAGGACAAAATGAGAGAGAAAAAAAAAAGTGGTCAGCGCGACAGAATGTCAATCCTAAGGGCCCGGGTTCGATTCCCGACTGGGTCGGAGATTTTCTCCGCTCAGGGACAGGGTGGTGTGTTGTCTTAATCATCATCATTTCATCCACATCGATGTACAAGTCGCCGAAGTGGCGTCAAATCGATAGACTTGCACCCGGCGAGCGGTCTACCCGACGAGAGGCCCTAGTCACACGACATTTACATTTCAGCGCATCCACTCGCATTGATTATTGATTATTGATGAGTGATCTTAGGACATTATTTATTCGCGACGCGTTTCGAGCCACTAGAGCTCATCATTAGGCGTCGAGGCACCAAAAAAAAAATCTAATATTATTTGCGTCTTAGAAACGTGTAAGTGTTTTTGAATGGTCTGATTCCTAAAAATGACCACTTATCATTCGAAAATCCTCGCAAAATATTCTGAGTTTAATAAAATTTAGTTTTGGCTTGTCCGTGATCGTTCTGTACATCAATTGACAACACAAACTGCTGTAATAAGCCACATTTATTATACCATACTTTCCACAACAAGTTTCAAAAAGTGATGCCTCCATCACAGAGTGTTTTTATGTTAATTATGTACTGCATGTATGACTGCAGCCTGGCAGCAAACAACAGTAAAGCCTATTTTAAGACACAAATTTAGTGCAAAAAATTCACATAACTTTCAGCATTGTTTGTCTTTTGGTGCAAGGCAGTGGCACAGTTCACCCAAAACTAGTACATACAATACGTCCATGCCTCATTAACTGGCCTCCTGATGATGGAGGTATAATACGCCGAAATGCGTAGAGGAACGTGTAATATAATAAATGTGATTGGTTGCAGTAATCCGTGCTTCCAGTTGTGATAAAAGATCTATAAAATTTGTTACTTGTTCAGTGTATATATATTTATTTGTTGAGTGTATGTAAGTTGGTGGATGGGAGAGAGCTTTTATTTCATATTATCTCTCTCGTCCCTCCACACTTCGAAAGACCGTAACGGCCCAGTGGAAGTGATTATTTCACCAACAGGTAACTGCGCAAATAAACCGTAGCGCTCGACTTATTCTTTTAAGCTCCTCGAGGACGAAGAGGACAGCACCTGCCTTCCAGCTTCCAGTTCGCAGTTGCTGCGCCGCCTCAACCCTCATCCACTTCTCCCCCGGCAAGCGTCCAATTACTCGCGATGAGTTACTGCCGCGCCCAGCGATAAGGGCCACATCACGGGGGTGGAGCTACAAATGTGTCCGGCCCCCATAACTCAAAATATGGCGCCCATTTCTCTCCTGACAGCGACGGCTAAACGACGCCCGGTATCTGTACGCGCCGAGCCGGTGGGCGTTACCGTCTTCCAAATCAATTTGCCCCTGACTATTGTCAAGAGAGAAACTAAACTCTCCGCTTGCACTACAAAAGGCTTCCGACAGTGAGGTCGTGTATCGGCGCAATACTTCCGTTTAAACCTAAACGTTCTCGCGGAACAAGTTATCCAACTACCGTAAAGACTCCTTAGCTACCAGAACTTGGAACGTAGCATCAGAAGCAGAGGAAACACAGGGTGTGGTTGGTTGGTTTGTGAGTCTGAAGGGACCAGACTACTAGAGCCAACTTGAAAACCCCACAAGAAACAAAAACAAACAATTGAGATGACAACAGACGAGACAAGAAAGACACGGACAGAGACCAGACAAAAGGCATTAAAATCACACCGAGTATGACAGTGGTTGGCCGACCATAAAAAAAAAAGGCCAACCACCAAGAAACGCACTAAAAACCCCAGTCTAAAATCGTAGGCCAAAGGCCAGACTCAACACAAAAAAGGACAAACACTTAGATCAAGCGATAAAAAACCCCTGCACGAATAAAACTCAAAACTAAATCTGCCATCGCAACGTCATCTGATAAAAGTGCAGGAAGCGTATCAGGCAGCGCAAACGTCTGCCTGAGCGGAGTTAAAAGCGGGCACTCCAACAAGATGTGGACCACAGTCAAAGCTGACCTGCAGCGACATAAAGGTGGGTCCACCCCGCGGCGCAATAAATAGCTGTGCGTTATCAGGTGTGTCCAATGCGCAGCCGGCAGAGGACAACAGAGTCCTTGCGAGGGACCCACAAGGAGAAGCGCCACGCACCGGTAGCGTCCTTGATGGCCCGAAGTTTGTTGGGCGAAGGAAGGGCGCGCCATTCTTCGCCCCAGGTGCGAAGTACTTTCTGCCGCAAAACTGACCTGAGGTCACTCTCCGAAAGGCTAATCTCCAAGACTGGTGCACCGACAGCCTGTTTGGCCAGCGTGTCAACACGTTCATTTCCCAGGATGCCCACATGACCCGGGGTCCATACAAAGACCACAGAGCGGCCGCAATGGGCAAGAGTATCGAGGGACTCGTGGATAGCCATCATCAGACGAGAGCGAGGGAAACACTGGTCGATAACTCGTAAACCGCTCAGGGGGTCACTACAGATAACGAAGGACTCACCTGAGCAGGAGCGATATACTCTAGGCCGCGAGAGATGGCGACCAGCTCGGCAGTGAAAACACTGCAGCCAGCCGGCAATGAGTGATGTTCATAATGATCCCCTAGAGTAAGAGCATAACCGACACGTGGTCGAACCGTTAGTATAGACGGTTGTGATTCGGAGAAGTTACTGTTTATGATCAGCCCTTGGTAACTGACTTTCAACATAAATAAATACTCTGATGAGAAAAAGTCCAGCACCACGAATGAGTTATGCGAGATGAACGAAAAGTTGGTAGCATGTTTCTACATCTGAAACATGATGTCTATTCAAATTTCGCGCCAGTCGCATATGAGTGGCGTTTGTAGGGCCATTATGAGGAAGCAAATCAGGTTTGCATTAAATACGCGCTGTAATGGTTGTGAGCGTTATTTCTCTTTGAGACTGGACGTAGTAACTTGATGTTAGTCAAGAATGCCTTAAAGACGATTATCAACAGCTCATTGAGTTTGAAAGAGGTCGTGTAATGGCGCTAAGAGAAGCCGGACGTTCCTTCCGCGATACTGCGGTAAGGTTTCGCAGCAACGTAGCCACTGTACATGATTCCCGGCAGCGGTGGTCGCGGGAAGGTATGGTCGCAAGAAGACCGGGCTCGGGCGGTCACGTGGCAACATCGAGAGGGAAAACCGTCGCATTCAGGGTATGGCTGTGGCGCATCGTACTGCGTCTGCAGCAGCAATTCGAGCAGCCTGTAACCTCCCCCTCATTTATCGACCTTAATGACAGTGAAAAATTAAACCGCGTGTACCTAATGGGAAATTTGGGAAAAGCAATCGTCACCGAAGTTAATCTGTCGGTAAAGAGGGAGGAAAGGATTACATCTAAATAAAGAAAAATGCAAATGAAACTGGTGGAAATTAATTTTGCAAAGGGGTAAAGTTAATAAAGAAAGTAAATGTGCGGCCGTTACGTCAACAATTAACTAGCGGTAATTAGATATTTGAGATTTGGGGGAAATTACGGTCGCCAGTCCTAAGGACAATTACTATAGTAACTGAAAAAAGAAAGGTTATTACACATATAATTAGCACTAGAAGCGTGGCAACTGAAGGTTGACACGTGTAGTGTGAAAACTGAAAGTTTGTCAGAAGTAATAAATTTCCCTACATTCTGACTTAATTTAGCAAAAGAATTAATAAAACCGGAAAATCGAAAGTTAATTTAGTGACTGAAGTTAATAGTGAGCTTTCTTTCTGAAGCACATCGAAATTCAGTAAAATTAGGTTAGTCTTGGACTACCTCAACAATCATTTCAAAAGCTACTTGAATCTACGCAATTTAGAAATAAGAGATGTAACTTTGAACTTGAATTAAATGATTCTGAACAATTAACAATAGTAAAATTTAGTACGTACCAAGCTGATTGGTTCAAATGGCTCTGAGCACTATGGGACTCAACTGCTGAGGTCATTAGTCCCCTAGAACTTAGAACTAGTTAAACCTAACTAACCTAAGGACATCACAAACATCCATGCCCGAGGCAGGATTCGAACCTGCGACCGTAGCGGTCCTGCGGTTCCAGACTGCAGCGCCTTTGACCGCACGGCCACCTCGGCGGGCGTACCAAGCTGAGCTGCAGTCACAGGTAACTAAAATACGGTAACAAAACTCGCACTCTTAATTTGTGCTTGTGCAATCTAAATATTGTAGCCAGCTATGAATACCTTAACTGAACTTTGAAATGAAAGCAGTGAAATCGAATGATGCTGGCGTTTGAATTTCAACGACACTCGGGCTCATTTCGGAAAAGGAAGGGACCCTGCTTGGTAATGCAATTGGGACAATGAGCAACAAAGGTTCATGCTAAGTTGCTGTAATTTTGTGATGCAACAATTTTAAAAGTTTGAAAAGCTGAGGTCTGCCATACAGTTCTAAAACTTTACGTGCTTTCAGTCTTCCTTGTTGGCTGATTGAAGGTTTGAAGCCGTCGATCGAGGAGGTGGCGACAGTCACTCATTGTCGGCCGTCGCTGTTGCAGAAGCTGGATGTTGGCGCGCCTTCTTCTCGACACGGTCACCAGACGAAACGGGCTCTTGATGTGCGCCAGCTAATGCTTCCCGTCCGCGACACCATGTCAGAAACTATCATCGCAAGTCGAGCGCAATTACATGCTGCCAAACCCCGAAAGCGCGGCAACTCGCGGGAACTTCACACAACACACCTGCTCCACTGCACCACCCCAGCCAGACTCTCCCTCTGTCCGCGCTCCACGCGACAGAGTTAACACTACCAAAGATCCTAAACACTTTTGTTCTACACACGACCTATCGATGTATTCGTTCGATAGCATAGTTTTCCCTAGGCCAGACCCAGCGTATAAATACAAATAATATTCACAAAACGAACCAACATAAATGCATAAATATATATATATATATACAAACAGTAAAACAATTACAATATATAAAGAGACAGAAATGTCATATCTTGAGGTAACAAAACAAGGAAAAAAAATTATAGTACAATAGATGGAAATAGGAGGATATGCATTTCCGGCGTTACAAGCCTTTGGCGCCGCAGTTACAAATCGGTTGTTTCAAGGGCAACTCTGGGCCAGACGCCCTGTAGCGTGCATTCCACCGACCCCAAACCACCGCCGTTTGCGACATCAGTGCCGTCAAACGAGAGCTCACTGGACTTCGGAGTGGAGGTCTGTTGTGTTTTCCGATAAAAGCCGGTTCTGCGACGGTGCCAGTGATGGGCGTCTGTTGGTTAGGAGGACGCTAGGTTAGCGCCTGCAGCCAACCTGTCTCGGCCTAGACATACTGGCCTACACCTGGAGTTATGGTCTGAAGTGCTATTTCGTATGACAGCAGGAGCACTCTCGTGGTTATCCCACGCACCCTGACTGCGAATTTGCACGTCAGTCTGGTGATTCGATCTGTTGCGCTGCATTCATGGCGAGCATTCCAGGGAGTGTTTTCCAACAGGATACCGCTCACCCACATGCCGCTGTTGTAGCGCAGGATACTTCACAGAGTGTCGACATGTTGTCTTGGCCCGATCATCAACAACCCTGTCTCCAATCGAGCCCGTATGGTACATCATTGGGCCACAACTCTAGCGTCATCCACGACCAGCATTAACCGCCGCTGTATCGACCGACCACGTGCAACATGCAAAGAACTCCCTTCCACAAACTGATACCCGGCACCTGTGGACACAATGCACGCCCCTTTGCATGCTTGCATTTAACCAGTTATTAATGTATCAGCATTTCACATTTACAGTGGCGTTTCTTGTGCTTGAATCAACCTGTGAACTTGCAACGTTAATCAGAGAAATGTATTCCAGAAATATCATTATTCTACATTAATTATTTCTTGGTGTTCTGATTTTTTCCCTCTGTGTATATGCTGATGCGCGGCAATACTTTAATACACCCAGAATCTTCTCATTACATCACTGTTTTGCAATCACTATAAATAGTCACAGCCACAAAAGATCGAAGTTAATACATCTGGGGAGATTTTGAGAAGAAACACCGCACAATTGTGAGTGATGAAAAAGGCAGTTTCCAGACGGAGGTTCGCTGGAAGAATTGCAGAGGTAATTCATGGAGTAGGTCATTTACCAATTCGATTCTTGAGCACTCTTTGTCAACATGATACTCTTGGGAAGACGACATGCTGAAAGGGAGAGCAACATGATGCTTCACGATTTTGTTTAGTCAATACAAGAGTGTCTTGGAAATGTTAAAAAAATCTCCAGTAGGATTCTCGACAGAAAAAAAGTGTGTGCCTAGTGCTGACTTATTCTTAAACCTCCGACAGCACTCGTATCGTCACGAACCGAGAAACTCATTAACTACTCCTACTTACACTTCAAGCACTAGTTAAACCAGAAAATTCGAGAGGAATGAGACAGATTGAGAGTAAAACACAGACAATAGTTTATACAAGAGAAAGATACAATAAAATGTAGTAAATCTCAGAGTTTACGCTCGTTAGGAGAATCAGTGAGGGTCGTGGGTGACAGGGTAGCACAGAAAAAAATAATAAAGGTAGATTGTTATCCCACGGAAGGAAGGTCCGACGAATACCAAGATGTCTCGATCTTATCTGCTGAAGATCCGAGGATGGAAGAGAAAAACAGAGAACAGAGATGCATGGAGACAGACTGTTGAGGAAGCCAAGGTTACTCATCAGATGTTCTACCGAAGAAGAAGAAGAAGAAAAAAAAATCTGAACTATCCTAGGACTGAAAGGGAATGTTCAGATTTGTGGAAGAACCGACCGAACATAAGTAATATCATTCATTTAATGGTGCCATTGTCGTCCTTACCAACATTTGTAGGATATTCCGGACTACGATAACGTCATTTATTTCAGATATATAATAGTTCATTCCCTAATTATGAATATCTCCGAATTTCCATTATCCACAGCTCACATTCATTTCCTCTCGCATTTATTTTATTTCAGGGAAATTCGTTTTGGTGCTCCTCTTCACAAAATGGTGGAATCAATGCTTGGTAAGTCAGACTTACTTTATACGTCTCTGTGGAAACTAGGTGCGTCTCGATAGATTGTTGAGGAGTTTTCATCAGTCTCAGACCTTTGCCAAGTAGGATTAACCAAGAGATACAATGAAGAGGGCAAGTTTTGTCAAGAGATCGTTTAATAACTAAGAGAGCGTTACGGAGATGCTCAACAAATTCTAGTGGCACTCGCTACAGCGTATTTGTCACCAGTAGGTTCGGTCAACATGCGACTATTACGGAAATGCTTCGTGAACTCAAA
The DNA here is from genome assembly GCF_023864345.2 of Schistocerca serialis cubense. Lineage (NCBI taxonomy): Eukaryota > Metazoa > Arthropoda > Insecta > Orthoptera > Acrididae > Schistocerca > Schistocerca serialis. Next base: position 788,648,859 of record NC_064639.1, on the reverse strand, counting down.
CGGGAATCGCTGGATGTAAGAGGACGTTCTTTTCGCGAAACACTATGGAACAAATTTAGAGAACCTTCATTTGCGACTGACTGCAGACCGATTCTACTGCCGCCAACATATATTTTGCGTAAGGCCCTCGAAGAGAATGTCAGAGAAATTAGGGCTGGTGCGGAGGCTTACAGACAGTTTTTTTTCCCTCGCCCATTTGAGAGTGGAACAGGAAAAGAAATGACTAGAAGCAAGGGACCCTCCGCCACACACCGTAAGGTGGCTTGCCGAGTACAGATGTAGGCGGGACGATGGAAAGCAACTAGACACGTATTTCGGCTCTCCTGCAGGTCGGCACGTATTGGTAGTGAGTAAGGAGGTGTCTCCTCTTCTTGAGAGAATGCGCTCTTAGAAGTTCCTCAAGGGACGGTAGCCGGCGTGACGAAGCTGCTGCCTCAGGGTCTGGGACAGCGCCGGTTTCAAAGCTCCGCTGTAAACGACCTCGCCCTAAAACGGACGTTGACCCCGACAAAAAAATTCAAAGCCGCAGTGATTCGTCTCTCAGACACTTTCGTCTGCCACACCGCGCCACAGTTGCGTCTGGCGCGACGTAGAAGGTATGCTTCTTGGGGAAGAAAGAGGCTACGACCTCCACAGATTAGGGAAGCGAAGTACACTGACACACTCTCAGCATCTACTGCAGATTTATTGCTGTGTTTGTTTTTATACTCGGCTTAGCAAGAAAGTAAAGTTATGAAAAGGATTGTCGATTTCTCAAAGAAAAATTTGACTGAAAAATGTTTCTCACGGCCATACGTCTACAAGACATCGTAATTACGTATTGTTTTCAGAATACAAAGAAATAACATTAAAATGCAGCAAACAGATGTTCCGTTGATCGTCATTGAGCGAGACGGCGTTGTGGTTAAGAAATAGGACACGCTATCGCGTACTTTCCCATCTTAATCATCCTTATTTATGACCTGTGCAGCTTTCCTGCACGATTTCATCTGAGCTAGAGCTTCAACTGTAATGTGCTCGATGTTAAGGTACGTTTGCGTTTCTCCTCCTGTTAATGTGTATAAGTGATCGTGCTTACCACAGACAACTTTACGTTTGCATTTTCTTTATTGCCGTTAAATCTCCCCTTAGACAGAGCATTAGTCAAGCCTTTGAGCTGGTAAACAAAAAAAGGGAGGAGGCTAGATGAAGGACCATTCCAGCATTAATTCTAGTGTTTTACGGAAATGACGCAAACCAGAATGTGAATGACCGGTCCCTGAGTAGCATGCGGCTTTTTGTAGCTTGTCAGCTCCTGGAGTAAATTAATGATTCAATGTTTTGAGTTTGTTTTCCATTTGCCTGAAGAACTTTTCACTGAAAAATAACGTTAAATCCAAATCTTGATACTATTCAGGAAAACTGTCACTGAGTAAGGCAAGGGTTTGAATTTCCCAGTAATTTACCACTTGTGTTCAAACTGAAGGTGGTACGTGCTCGCTTTACCTCGACCCGAGAACTGTTGCGTCCAGAAAGATACAAAAGGTTTAATTTAAAATTTGAACAACATTGCTACTAGGCTGAATTTGTTTCACGTACCGTACTGAAACTTACCGGCGCAATCACCAAGTCACACTGTGAATGCTTGATGCATCTAAAAACAATATCGTCTGTGACTTCGCATTTCTGGTTGAACTGGCACTTCCAAGAACTGACTGGTCAAGCTGTTTCTCAGGTCACAGGAGGGCAAGGGAATCGCTTCCCATATAACCATCACACGCAACACACTCATTTACTAGCAAAAGTACGATTATATGAGGTATCGTACACAATTAGCGACTGGATGGAGGATTTCTTGGTAGAGAGGACGTGGCATGTTATCTTGCATGTAGAGTAATCGACAGAAATGCAACTAAGTTCAAGCGTACCCCAGGGAAGTGTGCTGAGATACTCGTTGCTCATGTTATAGGCAGCGTAGGCAAAATGAGAGTGGGCCGGAAAATATTTAATGTACCTTAATATAGGCAACCCAGTTTACGTAATCCACTCATGGAGCGGATGGTGTAAGTTGGGTTGCCTGTCTTAAGGTGTATTAAATATTTTCCGGCCCAGTTTCATTTTGACCACCCTGCATTAAAGACTCAGCGGGCAGTATGAATACTAAGCACAGACTTTTTGCAGATGACACAGTTATGCACAGTGAAATACTGTCTGGAAAAGCTGCAGGAATATCCAGTCGCATATTGATCTGATTTCAAAGAGCTGCTAGGATTGGCAACTTGTTTTATTGCGTATTTCACAAAGTGCAGAAAAGTAGTCAACTCATACAAACATCTGGGAGTAACAATTTGTAGGGGTATGAAATCACACTCAGTCGTAGGGACGGTAGTTGACAGACTTCTGTTCATTGCTAGGATTCTGGGGAGGGGGAGGGGGGGGGGTGTCACTCTAGAAAGGAGATCCTTTCAAGACACTTGGGCGTTCCATCGTTGCACATTGCATAAGTTTGTGGGACCCATACAGATGAGACTAACGTATACAAAGAAGGGCCACATGTTTATTCGACTTCCTTTTATTGTATTGGGTTTCGGAACGTGCTCAAGCAGCCATCTCAACACTAAAATGTTATATTAATGATTACTTTTTCTTTTTTTTTTTTTTTTTTTTGGACAGTTGAAAGTAGACATTCGTTTAAGTCGTACACATGTACGAAGTTACAAAGGCTTAACAAAGAACTGATTCCAATGTAAGATAAGTTTTATAAGCATATCATATTGAAACAAGTAAACAGGACGAAAATCCTACAGGTAACTCAATAAAAAATGATAAACCGCCTTCGGTGCACATTTGGAATTTTCCCAGTTCAGTCCATGTAATATCGAATAGTGTCCGTTTGTTTGTAATTCATATAAATCTACAGTTTTATCCCGACATCAATGAAATTTTCCACATTTTACCTTCAAGACAAGAGGAAGATCACCGTCTACATACGATTTCGTAATGCGATTTGAAACATATAGTATGTAATATAATATAAACAAGAAAGATTTGTAGCTAAAACCTCTAATAGTTCTTGGCCGATTTACTTCAAATTTTTACGCGGAGAGACGTTGTTACCAGACATCACAAAAAGTACTTGACCGATTTACTTCAAATATGCTCTTCAATTTAAAGCCATTGCAGTTTCCCCTGCAGCTTCCATTCGCAATGAGTATCAACAAGGCGCAGGGCAAATCATTTTGTGTGGCAGATATTAAACATCCCGCACAACGCCACGCAGTGCATCTAGTTAACAATAAAATGTTCTTCTGTAAGTCCGGCAAGAACTGCTTCAAAAGCAGTACACAGACAATTTAGTGCACGTCCATAAGTATCATCTAGAGAGAACAGGAGAATAGTTTACAAGAACCAGATTCGGGTATTACAGTCATAGTTAAAGCAGTATTCAGACACACATATAGGACGTACATAATGACATACAATTATAGGCTGAGCGTTCCATATTCTTCTGGGTAGCACGTGGCAGTATAGTCAGTTCACTGAGCTTCTGTCTTCCCCTGGCATTCTAATTGCAGGGAGCAATGGCTTGGTGCATCATTTCGTATAGTTTTTGCGTAAGTTTAATAAACAGAACAGATACAAATAACGAAGATTGCAGTCATCAATAACATATTCTTCTTCACTATTTACAACACTGAGATAAATTTTCGACTCCGCGATTGAAATATCGCGTGGTTTTGAGGCGAAGAACTCGTCGAGCTATGTTTGGAGCGCATTTTCATATAGGAAGCAAGTTCCTTGAAAGTTGTTCGATAGAGAGTGGAAAAGGTGAAAAATCTGAGGGCGCGAGAAGAGGTGAATGAGGTGGATGAGGAATGACTCCGCAAATTAGCTGCCGTATAGTGTTTTTTGTCAGTCTATCAGAATGCGGGCGACTGTTACCGTGCAGTAGCCTCACTTCACGCAGTCTTCCTGGCCGTTGTTCTTGGACTGTGTCTGCGAGACGTTTCCGTCGTTGACAATAAATGTCAGCAGCGATGGCTGCACCTCGGTGAAGCAATACGCAGTACACGACACTATCGCTTTTCCACCAGATGCTTAGCATTATCTTTTGTGGAAGCGTGTAGGTCTTTGCTGCTGCATTGTTTCGGCTCAACCATTCCTTTCTTTTCCTTTATGTTAGGATCACCACCTCTCGTTACCAACTGATAACGAACAAGCAGTGATGCATATATGGGCACCCCTTTTTTTGTAATTTCGGGTTAGGGCATGCGGTCCCCATAGGCTCGACCTTTGAACCTTCCCCACTGCATTCAAATGTCGCACGATGGTCGAATAATAGTAATTCATCACATTTGCCAGTTCTCGAATATACTGCAGTGGATCATTGTGGATTGACGCGTTCAAACGATCTTCATGAAACCATGAAGGTATTTCTGAAACGTGGAGAATCGCTAATGTCGAAACCGAACAAACCATTTTCTTGCCGTGATCTGTCCACCGCCATTATCCCCATAAACGGCGCAAATGTTTCTGGCTGCCCCCGCTGCTGCTCATCCCTCTACCGAACTCAGACAGAAGAGTATGTCGGAAATGTTTCGATTTCTCCACATGGCACTCCATTTTCTAGCGGCCACACCTCCACTCGCTATCTCCAAATGACAAAATGACAACATTTAAACTCAAATGGCAACAGCGAACTAGAAATACAAAATGACAATCAATAAATAAACCCCTAGCAACCAGAATACCGACACGCAAAACAAGAATGCTACGAACTTATGCACCAACCAAATATTAGCAGCTTGATATTGGTACAGTTGGCGAACTCGTAGTTTATACGTTGCTGTATCGTCAGGTGCTAACAAGGTTCGGAGGCTGCATGTACATGTTTATGCACCTGAATTACTAGCCTCTTCAGCATAGTGTGCGCAGCTCGCGGTCGCATTCTCGCTTCCCAGCACGGGGTCCCGGGTTCGATTCACCACGGGGCCAGGGATTTTCACCTGCCTCGAGATGACTGGGTGTTTGTGCTGTCCTCATAATGTCATCATCATTCATGAAAGTGGCGAGATTGGACTGAGCAAAGGTTGGGAATTTGTACGGGCGCTGATAACCGAGCAGTTGAGCGCCCCAAAAACCAAACATCATCACCATCAGCAGCATAGCCTATTTAAAAAGTTACAAGAAACAGTATTAAGAGAAAATTCTAGAAAGCTACTTCAGCAGGGACTCTCCATCCAAGATCAGACTAATTACAGTACGCATAGAGGCAATGAAGCAGCCATTCGTCCTGTCCTCCATAACCGTTTGCAACACATGCAGTACAATGCTAAATACCCTCTGTCGCGCACTTCACACTGGTTTGCAGAATATGTATGCAGATGTAGAAGGAAAAGGATTTCTGAGACAGGTCGTAAATTCTTGGGCTGCCTGAGATAGGCAAAGAGAGAGTAGACGACACGAGGTGCTGCCTGCGCAATAGCCATGGTAGCGGCGGGGATTAGTCGCAAGTGCATGCATCATGCCACGGTTTCATTTAAATACTCGGCGGGCGTAGTTAGCCGCTCGTCGCCCACACGGGTGGCCTTCGCAGTGCTCCCTTTCTTCGCGGTTCGCTAGGAGCAGGTAGTGGGATGCAAATTACTGCGCGGCCGCCGCCCTGGATCCTGCTACACCGCCGCCGAGGAATTCCGCCGTAAATGGACACAATCAGTGGGCAGGCTGCAAGGCCTGTACTTAAAACCGCCTCTCAGCAGCCTGTACCGTAGGGGCTTGTCGACCCCTCCATATGCACAGAGGCTCGTGATGAGGTCTGGATTTCATGTAGAGTACAAGTCTACGACAGTGCCACAGCTGATGTCCTTACCAGGCAAAGGTCCGCCTCAGTCAATGTGACTGCATCGCAAAGCAGTTTGTGTCACAGTATTTCACCCACCAAATGGGTAGTGGCACTGACCCTTAGCGCTCGACCGTCGGGGCAGTCCCTACCGCGTTAATATCGCAATAGCCTCGCATGTTGGGCGCTGCCTGCCACAAACTTCAATCAGCTACAACTTGTATATCGGGGCTCTCACCGCCGTATTTCTTGTACTGAAATGTTCTGACATCTGTCGGCAGGCGTTATAACTAAGATGAAACCCATTTGTCGAACGCTTGCCGGTATTGTTTGGAGCAATTCCTGAAGCTCGAACTCTTTTGCGACTATAATAAAAACACGCATGGAGTGGATATATCCGATAAGTATTGTGCATCTTACAGCTTCACCAGGAAATCAAAAAAAGTGATTGCATAAGATGTTTTTCTGGCTGTTGCAGGTAGCAGTAGTCAACAACTTCATTCTGTACAATCTGGATACTACCTCCAACCAGAAACTGAAGTTGAACCGTAAGAGATACAGAGTGGAATTTCTGAAAGCCATGGTTGGAAATATTCGGAACATAAACGGAAGAAAGAGGGTTAGACCGTCCACTTTCGATGACGGGAAGAGACTATGAAAGCAGCCACACTTCATTTACTCCAATGAAAAGAGCAACAGTACGGATCGTACTGTTTGCAGTGTCAGGAAGGTAAAAGGCGGAAGAATGGCAACAGTTTACTACTGCATCGCATGTTTCAGAAAACAAGGGCTGCATGCGGGTGAACGCTTCGAAAAGTATCACACTGTGAAGAAATATAAGGCCTACGTGACGAAATACGTGACATGAATGACGAAACATGAGAAGTTCAGTGATAATATATGAGTAATTTATTTTATTGTTCAGTTTTTAGTTAGTTTTGCCATAACTTCATTATATATACAATAGAGGTTATTTTCCGTGTTAATATTTTAAGTGCACTGGCAGTAAAAGTCGGAAAAAAATCAAGTGGAAAGGATTAACACTTTCATTTCCTTGAGTACACAGGGTGTTTCAGGAAGAACAGGAGGCGAATAAAATTAGAATAAAATATTCTATATAACATGATTCTTAATTTTTGTTCGTTGCGGAGGTATAGCTTCTAGAATGTAACCAAACAAATACTCGCGGAAGGTGTTGAGCAGAGACAAATGATTAAGTTCGAAGTTGATTTTCATAAATTTGTGTGAAAAAAGTAATGAGATTGACAATATTGTGAGTGATCTGGCAACGCTATGTTATTCTACTTGTGTAGACCAATCCCTTCCGGGTACTCAGTCCCAGTTTCAGCTTCGTAGAGCCAACACGTGATTTTTGAGAGCGTTATCAGCGAAGATGAGTTCTTGTTGTGTATTACGAAAGTGGAACAGCGGAATGTTAGAGCAACGTTATGCATTGAAGTTTTGTGTTAAACTTGGGGAAACCGTCAGTGCGACATTTGAAAACTTGAAATAGGCCTATGGGGAATATTCTGTACCAGGAGCACAAGTTTTTCGCTGGCACAAATCATTTTTGGAAGGCCGAGAACACGTTGAAGAAGAACCTCGGCCTGGGAGACCTTCAATTTGAAAAACCGATGGAAACATCGAACGTGTGCGTGCTGTTGTGAGATCAGATCTCGTGAACAAAACCATCAACCACGCGTTTTACAAGGATGACCTTGAAAAGCTCAGTAAAGGGTGAATCGAGTGAGACGAGAGTCACCCGGCCACTTCCGTCACGGAATTTTTTACCTCAAAAGGCGTTTCTGTTGTTCCACAGCGCCCCTGATCTTCTGGTCTGATTTTCCCGAAATTGAAACATGTTTTAAGAGGACGCCATTTTGAGACTCTGGAGAACATTCATATGGTGGCGACCGACGTGTAGAGGCCCTAGCAGCTGAACACTTTCAGTGCTGCCACCATGATTGGGAACAACGACACTGGCGGCGCACAGCTGCCGAAGTGAACTATTTTGAAAGTGACAGTATTCTTTTTGGAAAAAATAAAATATCAGCCTTATTATTTTTCTCACACACTTCGTATATCACACGATTCTATATGATCACATGGTAACGAAACTGAAAATGATTTTGTCTAGGCGAAGTATTACGAGAGTTATCGATTTTTTAATTAATTAACGGTAATTAAAATATCACCTTTTAAGCAAAACTAACTGTCAGAATCGATGTACTTTGACCTCGTGCTTCGACTGAAACACCTCAATAACTTCTAAAGGTATTCCTTTAGTGTCAAAAGACACGATAAGCAGTGCTCTGATATCAAGTTTTGCAGAATTAGTTCATAGATTTATGCTACACAAAACTCATTATGCCACTGTGGATAATAGGTAGTTCTGACTTCCAACACATGTTAACTAAGCTGCATATAATTCCTGAGAGAGAAACCAAACACTCATACTTGAATCACACGAAGAAAGATAATAATGTAAATGCAAGTGAAAAGATCGATGTGGCAATTGACGGCTAATTTCAACGAAGTTTTTATAGTGGCTAAATGTGTCTGTTATGTGACATCGGGTCCAACTTTTATTACGTAAGATTTTTGGTTATACTTTACAAAGGCATTTCGATGTGAAGCAGTGGGCAACAAACATGTCGAGCGGTCGTAAATGATCTCACAATTATGAAAAGAGCGGCGAATTCAACAGAATTATATCGCGAGGTGTAGAGCCCCAAGCCGCAACAGCTCGAATGGCATTGCTACCAAATACGTTAATGCACCTATCACGCTTCCATTACTTTCCGATGCGTTACCTACTTACGTTTCTAATCAAAGTATCAGTTACGATATAATTTCTGGTTTCCGCACAGACAAAAGCTTCTCACAACTGCCAAATCAAATCAAGCGGAAGAGATCCTTAGCCATGAACAGAGTACGAGGTAAATATTTCTGATTCATGTTTGATGGATAATGAACCCGGCGAGCAATACGTAAGTGTTGCACACCTCAAGTGAAGACGACCCGTTCCACACATCCGGCATGCTACGTAACTGTACGAGCGAATCCATCCTGAGATCCGCTGGCCCACGAGACCGGTTGCGAATGCCAGCGACGGGCTATGCTAATGTGCGCATAATGAGCCTCTGGCACGTCTACGTGCTGGGGCTCCATGGAGGACGGCCAGCGATCGTTGTCAAGGAGAGGAGTCATCCCGAGCATCTCCATTACCGAATCATCAGACGTTGTCGTACAAGTAAAGCTACTCGAGTTGTCTGCGACGATTCTACTACAAACCAGATTATCACATATAGTCAACAGAGACGGTATGATTTTGCGTTTCTCCAGTCTGACCTCTCCACTGCGCCTGATACGTGGGGCCCACAGATTAAGTGTAAACTGACCACGACAAAACTTGGCAGTTTTCATACAAAGAGTAGACTGGAGGAGGTGAGAGTGAACTTTAATACACAAAAAATGTGCCAGGATCAACTGCGGATAAAACCTCAAATCTTATTCCTAAAAGAACCACGGCTAACTACAACCACCGCCCGTTACCCATACTTTCTAGACCGAGCAAAGTGGATGATGTTTTGCAATTATCGACCTAACACAGGGAAGGCATAAATGTGACCATGAATTTTTGGAAAGATTTTTTAAATGATCCACTGTGAAGGTGCACAGACGTGCCTTTACCTTTGTGTTATGGCGAGCATGTACACGATTAATTATTAAAGTTTTCATAAGAAACAGTTAATGTTGAATAACAAGTTGTGATAATGTACTTAGTTTTACAAGATTCAATCGCAAGGGACTGCAGTGTTTTCTACGATCAAGAAGTGTGTCGCTGAAGTTAAACGAGGTCGTGCATGTAGTGGTGATGAGTAGTGGTCAGGATGTACAAAATCCTCTTAAGACCGCAAATGTTGCGGCAAAAAGTCACAAAATCGTACTTACGTATAACAGCCAGTTGAAGGTATAAGAGATCGCAGGTACCGCAGAAATATCGATGATTTAAAGCCGGCTGGAGTGGCAGAGCGGTTCTAGACGCTGCAGTCTGTAGCTGCGCGACCGCTACGGTCGCAGGTTCGGATCCTGCCTCGGGCATGGATGTGTGTGGTTTCCTTAGGTTAGTTAGTTTTAAGTAATTCTAAGTTCTAGGGGACTGATGACCTCAGAAGTTAAGTCCCAAGGTGCTCAAAGCCATTTGAACCATTTTAATTTAAATGCGAATATTTCAGGTTAGGCTTTACAGTGACAGTTACTGATTTCCGTCAAGACAAAATGTTTGCTATTACCAGTCACACTTTATTTTGGTTCCACTAAGCGTTTCGAAGGTTTAAACCTCCATCATCAAGTGGATTTATGTGAATTAATACGACGAGTATGTAATGCGTTTACGATTTTGTGGTGACCTATGACACTGTCTTAAGGTATCTGATCACAAAGATGAAAAAATACAAATGTACAAGTAAAATATACCTCCAGTGGATACAGGCTTCTTTTTCCGTTATATTAATCGCATGAAATTTTGTAAACAATAATGCAAGCAAGTGCTAGTTATTTACATGTTTCTATGATAGTGGCAGATCCACCTGCATACCAACAGCTGGTACCCTCTGTCAACTTACGAGTATGTCTGTCTGTGTACAATCCATGTGCTTCCTCAAACATTTCTTAGATGTAGCATGTATGAGATGTAAGCAAAGAAAACCACAGGTCTGCCCTAGTCTAAACAGTGCGCTCTCTCTCACTCCAAAACACGTGTACACCATACACCCACACACACACACGTGAACTATGGCGACGTTATTACCAAATTACAGGACCAACGTGCTGTTATTCTTTTCTTGGCTGCCGAACGACAAACGCCGGTAGACACCCATCGGAGAATGAAGAATGTGTATGGGACAACGTGTCTGTAGAAAATCACCGTTGAGGAATGGGTTGTGCGGCTTCGTCATAATGTCCGTCAACATACCGCAAATGTAACGCAGAAGTCACGCCAACTCAAGTGAGAGACACTCGAACACCCGCCGTATAGTTCCGACTCTCCCCATGCCATTATCGCGCCTTCGGGCCCTTAAAAAATACCTTGAAGGGTCGACGATTCCGGTCGCACGAGGATGTGCAACAGGCACTTCATGCAGCAGGAAGCGGTGTTTTAAGAAACGAGTATGTTCAACCTGGTGCGTCCGTGGGATGGTAGCGTCAATGCTAAAGGCGATTTTGCCTAATTGGCATACCAGTTGTGGGCTGCAAGTCCTTCGAACAGAAACTCTTTGTTGGCCCCTTATATTTTTGTTCATTCCTGCAATCAAAGGCTTCCACAACACTATGATCCATGTAGTACAATAGTGTTTTGTTTTTGCCTTTTGCTAGTAGACGGTGCCACAGGTTACCCCAAGGTCGTAAACAGAACATATGTATTTACTAACCGACATCTATCCCCATGGTGTCGGTGATTTAAACCTCTGAAACGCGTACTAAAATAAAATAAATTGTGACTGGCAGAGAGAAGTTTTTTTAATCGAATCTCGAGAGGCCGTGTTCACAATACGTCACATTATATGTTGAGTATGACGAATGTTTCTGTTCGATAGGTGGAGGGTACGTCTGGAGCACAGCATTGTACGGTAGTGAAACATTGACTGTGAGAAAGCCGGAACAGAAGAGAATCGAAGCATTTGAGGTGCGGTGCTACAGACGAATGTGAAAATTAGGTGGATTGATAAGGTAAGGAATGAGGTTCTGCGCAGAATCGGAGAGGAAAGGAATATGTGGAAAACACTGATAAGGAGAAGGGACGGGATGATAAAACCTCATTCGGCCGCATCAAACCAGTCAGAAGCACGATGAAAAAAAAGAGGAGAGAGAGAGAGAGAGAGATGGGGGTCTTTTAACAATCGATAAGCATCGCATGGAAATGAAAATAAGAAAATGTGATTACAATCGTTGGAACCCAATTCAGCTGAATTTCTCCACCAATTTATGACGGTATAATAAACACAGATTACACTCCGAGACGGAAACAGTCGAAACAGTGGTTGATAAATAGCGAAGGTGCACAAAAACAAAAAAAGTCCTTCACTTGCAGGAAGAGGCATAGTTACAGTTTTCTAAGATTCTCATGATACGACGGTTACTGACTGCCTCCACAGTGTCACAGTCTCTATCACGAAGTACTGCACTTCACTACTGGAAATAATACTGAGAATAAGCTTTTCTTCAGCCACGTCAACGCATCTCTGATTGCCATGTTCTACATCTACATATATACTCCGCTAGCCACCAAGCGGTGTGTGGCGGAGGGCACAATTCGCGCCAAAGTCATATTTCCCGCCCTCTGTTCCACTCGCGGATCGTGTGAGGGGAAAACGCCTGTCTGAACGTCTCAGTACGGGGCCTACTTCACGAAGCGCTGTCTTTACCTTTATGTTCACTGGGAGAGATGGCGCAGCTGTAAGACAAAGGACTCGTATTCTGAATGATGGCGATTCGAATCTCCGTTCTCCCCCATCTAAAGACCAGGTTTTGATCTTCTGTGATTTATCTAAATTACTCCACGCACATGCCCGAATGATTCCTTTGAACGGGCACAAGTGATATCCTTGCGTATGCTGATCTTGTTCTCTGTCTCTAAACCATTTGTCGTCACAAGGCGTTAAGACTTAATCTTCCTTATTATTCTTTTTCATGCTATTCGCTGGATTTTAGTTCCAGTGATTACTTTTTGTCCTCAAACCTGTTGTTATACAGGGTGAAAAGTATTTAAACCGACAAACTTTCGGAGGTTGTAGGGGTCATCAAAACAAATATTTTTCCCTAATATCATTTTTTCCTACGAGGATTATTTAAACCGGTGGAGGCCGTATTACGCTCTTCAGTCGTTAGAGGCCGTGTTACGATCTTCAGTTGTTAGAGGGCTTATTACGCTGTTCAGTTGTAGGCAACTGCTGTCCACCAGTGTAGTAGTGCATTGTCTCTGTTTACGAATGGAGCGATACACCTGGAGTGAGTACACTGATATGGTTGTTGCGTACTACGCAGCGCACCACAACGGACGAGCTGTACAGCGGGTTTATCAACAACAATATCCTAATCGCCGTATCCCGCATCATACGACCTTTGCTGCTGTGTACCAACGTCTGCGTGAGACCGGGTCATTTAGCATATTACCAGGACAGGGACGCCGTCGCACGGTAAGAACGCTGCAATTTGAGGAAGCTGTCTTGTAGCATGTGGAACGGGATCTTTCAATCAGCAATCGCCCAATTGCACGTAACATGGGGACGAATCAGACTAATGTAGGAACAGTCCTTCCAGAGCAATTGTTACGTCCATTTCACTTACAGCGTGTCTACAACCTGGAATCAGTTGATTATCCACCCAGAGCGCATTTTTCGCAGTGGTACTTGAAGCAGTGTGAAATGCATCCTACATTTCCATCCTCTGTGTTGTTTACCGATGAAGCAATGTTCGGGCGAATTGGAGTCTTCAACATGCACAATTCGCATGTTTGGAGTGACGATAACCCACATGCCACAGTTACTAGCGCTCATCAAGTGCGGTTCTTCGTTAACGTGTGGGTTTGTGTTGTTGGGGACTGTTTAATTGGGCCGTATCTGCTACCTAGGCCATTAATAGGCAGGCACTATTACAATTTTCTCGCCAGAGCATTGCCAGAATTGCTGGAAGACGTTCCGCTCCCTACAAGACAAAGCATGTGGTTCCAACATGACGGGGCGCCGGCACATTTCAGTCGTCGTGTCCGTCGATTCCTGGACCGACGGTTCCCAGAAACATGGATTGGCAGAGGTGGTCCAGTACGATGGCCTGCTCGATCCCCAGATATGTCCCCTCTGGACTTTTTTGTGTGGGGAGAGATGCGCAACCTTGGTTACGCAACTCCTGGTCCATCAGAAGAGGATCTGGTTGCCCGGATAGTAGCAGCAGCAGGATCAATTCAGGATACTCCTGGTGTTTTTGCCCGTGTCAGACAGAACATGATCCGACGGTGTAACCTTTGTTTACGTGTCAATGGGGGATTTTTTGAAAATCTATCGTAACTGAAATTGGGTTGTGTAATTTGTTGTCTCTTGGTCATAAAAAATTGAAAAGTGTTTGTTGGTTTAATTAATTTGCCGTGAGAGAAATCTTCCTCTACCGGTTTAAATACTCCTCATAGGAAAAAATGACATTAGGGAAAAATATTTGTTGTGATGTCCCCTACAACCTCTCAGAGTTTGTCGGTTTAAATACTTTTCACCGTGTATATGAAATAAACGTAGGCGAGACGATTATTTGGCTGCAGGACAAATTTTCTGTATGAGTAGTAAAATTAAAATATTTTTGGATTAAACGTATTATTTATAAAGTTCCTGTACTGGAATTTTGAAAACATGTTTTGAGTCTTGTGTTCCCTGTAACAGGGCGAGGAGCTTTTGAACTATCCTCGTGAACGGACAGCTTCACTTGCGAGTTGGTTCACCTAATAGGGTAGAGCGGACGATTCGTTTCACCAGAGTGCACGACGCAGCCACGCCTGCGGGCAGAGCCTGCCGACCGCTGTACGGACGCTACGGTAGAAGCCAGAGCTCTAGGCAGCAGCCGCCGACCGCTACACCGTATAGCTGGCAGCGAGACAATCGCCCGTGGCGCGCTGCCAGCTGTGCTGCGGTAAACATCGCCTCTCCGGCACCACTGTGCCGGCTTCAGCAGTGCCACCAAGTGGCAGCGTCCAAGGCGCGAGTAAGCCAGCGTCCCTTCATACAGTACAGGCTCCCGCCCCACTAGCCGCGCGATCTAACCTGCTGCTTCCCGTGCGGGAAGGCGTGCCGGTCCCCGACACGAATCCGTCCGGCGGATTAGTGTCGAGGTCCGGTGTGCCGGCCAGCCTGTGGATGGATTTTCAGGCGATTTTCCATCTTCCTCGGCGAATACGGGCTGGTTCCCCTTATTCCGCCTCAGTTACACTATGTCGGCAATTGCTGCGCAAACACTGTCTCCACGTACTCGTACACCATAATTACTCTACCACGCAAACATCTGGAGTTACACTCGTCTGGTATGAGACGTTCCAGGGGAAGGCGGGTTCCACCGGGGGCCGAACCGTACAATAACACTGGGTTCGATGTGGGGTGGCGGTGGTTTGAGTGGACTGCTGTAGCCTATTGTGGAGTTGTGAACCACTGAGGGCTACTGCGGAGACGAAGCCTCTCCGTCGTTTCTCGGTCCTCCGTGCCGTGGCGCCTCTAACCGCGCGGTCACTCCACGCTGGGTAGTGTGGCTGACTGCTGTTGGACATTAAATGTGAACTGATTGGTGATGGACTAAGCGAGTGGATATATGACTTCATGCCTAACTTACATAACTGATGTTCCTTCACTACTCATCCCATACGAATGGACAGTAGGTTAGCATCGAGATCAACTTCTTTCTTCTTTCCCATTTCGCGAGCGCTCATAAGAGCAGCGAAACATATTATGTACACAGATCAGTTGCACTGGGACATTATGTGGAGTCAGCAGTGACGAGTGAAAATGTGTTCCAGACCGGAACTCGAACCTGCGATCTGCAGCTTCCTGGGCAGTAACCACTGCGCCACCTCGACACAGTGTTAATCGCAAGTGCGCAGACTGTGTCGGCACACCTGTCGGCCGACCCACATTCCCACCTGGCGCCATCACTTGCCCGCAGTCCCCATGCTCGCTAATTTTAGAATCCCATCGGAGGTCGAATTTGATGTGCATCTGCAAAGATCGTTGTGGATTCATAGCCTGCTGTGGCATATCGGTCATATGAATGCTGGGGTCTGTTCTTTCGGACATAATTTTACACAAAAGTTGGATTTGTAAAATGTTTGGTTACCATAATACAATGGATACGTTTAGGTAGCTCAGTTTACAAAGGCACACTAAAGACGTCAAAAGATACGGAAACGGGAAATGTTCAAATGTGTGTGAAATCTTATGGGACTTAACAGCTAAGGTCATCAGCCCCTAAGCTTACACACAACTTAACCAAAATTATCCTAAGGGCAAACACACACACACACACATGCCCGAGGGAGGACTCGAAACTCCGCCGGGACCAGTCGCACAGTCCACGATTGCAGCGCCTCTGACCGCTCGGCTAATCCCGCGCGCCCACCGGAAATGTGTAGGACCTCAGTGTGGAGAAGAGTTTTTCAAACATAAAAGAAAACTTTCTGAAGCGGTGGAGTGCCCGAGCGGTTCTAGGCGCTTCAGTCCGGAACCCCGCTGCTGCTAAGTTCGCAGGTTCGAATCCTGCCTAGGGCATGGATGTGTGTGATGTCCTTAGGTTAGTTAGGTTTAAGTAGTTCTGTTCTAAGTCCAGGGGACTGATGACCTCAGATGTTAAGTCCCATGGTGCTTGGAGCCATTTGAACCATTTCGAAGCGGAGGAAGAAAAATCAAGTGAGTGTGCCGTTCCGAGGAGCTACAAAACTGCAATACTTTTGGCAAAGTCGTTGCATCCTTTGACGGATTGTGATTTACTAAAAGAATAGTCGATGGCTGGAGCTGAACATTTATGTCCACTTCAGGTAGACCAGTTTCGGTGGTGCCGTTACCAAACACAACAATCATACGTAGCACACAAATTGTGACAGACGACGGTTCACAGCCAGTTTACAAAATCGTTATAAGGAGTTTGTTACACATTCGGTAGTGTGAAAGTGTAGGTATCATAGACAAACACCTGGGTGTTACATTTTTACCAGCGCTAAAGAAAGTGCAGAAAATGCTGGTATCCCAACGAATTTATTAGCTGACGTGTCTGCAGAAAGAGCGCCAGCCGTGTTTGGAAATAAATCAGGATTCATAGAGCATCTCATTTGAAACACGTAAAAGCTTCCAGCATTCAATTCGTGCTTGTTTGGAGCTTGATGTAATTTATTTGCAATGCGACAGTGAATATAGACAGTCTAGATTTATCCAAGAGTTTCACTCAGGATCGATTTCCTCGTTTACACAAGTCTCAACACGGCTCCCCACCCCATTCCCTGTGTCGATGGAGTACTCACTGTTCGCAGGCCTGCGCTCGCCGCCTGCTAGCGGAGCACGTTTGCTGTGAAGTCTTAACTTACATCAACCTCCTTACTACCACAGCAGCTGCGACAATACTGTACTTACTGTCACATCATCTCGCTCTTTCTACGAACAAAGTAAATGAAAATTAATAGGAAATATTTTCCTGCCACGTCCGCAGCTCGTGGTCTCGCGGTCGCATTCTCGCTTCCCGAGCAAGGGGTCCCGCGTTCGATTCCCGTTGGGGTCAGGGATTTTCACCTGGCTCGAGATGACTGGGTGTTTGTGTTGAGCTCATCATTCATGAAAGTGGAGAGATGGGACTGAGCAAAGACTGGGAATTTGTACGGGCACTGATAGCCGCGCAGTCGAGCGCCCCATAAACCAAACATCATTTCCCTGCCACCACGCACAGTGGTCGCTTACCTCTCGGTGTGTGACTTGAGTCTTAAAGTGTGTCTGTTGAGTGAATGAGACTCTAATGGACATCTTTATAATTTGGTGTAATGTCTGTGTTGTACGACGATGAGAAAAGGGAGAATGAGTTCTACTTCCGAATAACACCAATGGCACCGCCAAGTTTAACGTCCCAATTCGACTAACGGATTACACCATCAACAGTGTCACATCTCTTCACTTCAGAAACACTGCAGAGAGGTTCAGAATTTAATCCGACACTGTCGCGAAGTCCGGCGATCAGGAACTTTACGAGTTCGCCAATTCCCCTCCCCTTTTCGGTCAGTTGCTGGCGGTGAGATTTTCTTCCACCACCGTGGTTCGAAGTGGCTACCTTAGAACCGCCACCGTGCACGTGTGCGTTAGCGACTTCGACTTCAAACGGTGGCTGTTCGAACAAGCACAAAATGGTTCAAGTGGATCTAAGCACTATGGGACGTAACATCTGAGGTCATCAGTCCCCTAGGCTTAGAACTACTTAACCCTAACCAACCTAACGACATCACACACATCCATTCTCGGGGCAGGATTCGAACCTGCAGCAGCGGACTGAAGCGCCTAGAACCGCTCGGCCACAACTGGCCGGCTGAACGAACACAGAAGAGCACTTCAAACAAAGTAGTCATGGCCGTTCACAGTGCAGAGTGGCCAAAGTGATGCATCGTTCCTGGTTGAGAGCAGGTGACGGCTGATATTTTCAATTTTTTTTATTGTTTTGCCTGCAATTTATGACGAGCTGCCGCCAGCTCG
Source organism: Schistocerca serialis cubense (assembly GCF_023864345.2). Classification (NCBI taxonomy): domain Eukaryota; kingdom Metazoa; phylum Arthropoda; class Insecta; order Orthoptera; family Acrididae; genus Schistocerca; species Schistocerca serialis. The sequence continues at coordinate 788,630,787 of NC_064639.1, read as the reverse complement.
CATGGGATTGGGGAGGGATGGGGAGGGGGCGTGGCACTGGCTAGCAGGAGGTCGACGGCCGCTCCAGTATTCGTGGTCTCGTAGTGGCCGCTGTCCTGCCCGCCCCCTGCCCCCCTCTGGTCGTCTAAAATTATAATCGGCAGCCAGCGACCGCGCGCCGCGTCTGGAGCACACCCACTGCTCACGACCGTTTCTGCGCGGGACTGCCAACTTCCTCACCGATCCGACTTACTCCTCTAAAGCGAAGATCCCAAGTAGCTCCCAGAGCCTCTTTAAAATTGCTCTTATTCAGAAGCATTCCGCCATACAGGGTGTATTACAGTTAATAGCGGAAAGTGTCACCCCTGAAAGAGTACTTCAACAAAAGCAAAAACTTAACTGTGAGCGTGGGTCCACAAACGAGCTATTTGCCTGATAGCTGCAAATATGTAGTTACGAGCTGCCTCTGAATTCACAATAAAATATTGCCACACGAAGGACGTTCAATAAGTAACGCAATACATTTCTTTTCTCGGACAATTTTGATGGAAAAAAATGTAGAATTTATTGTGGGACATCGTGGAATATTCCCGATTGAGCCGCTATAGTTTCATGAATTGCCGCTATACGTAGCCATCAAAATGGCATCTGTAACGCAGCTGCGTTCCAAACTTTTTGCGGAAAAGCGGAGCATCGCAGATATTCATAGGCGCTTGCAGAATGTCTATGGAGACCTTGTAGTGAACAAAAGCACGGTGAGTCGTTGGGGCCGGCCGGGGTGGCCGAGCGGTTCTAGGCGCTTCAGTCTGGAACCGCGCGACCGCTACGGTCGCAGGTTCGAATCCTGCCTCGGGCATGGCTGTGTGTGATGTCCTTAGGTTAGTTAGGTTTAAGTAGTTCTGAGTTCTAGGGTACTGATGACCTCAGAAGTTAAGTCCCATAGTGCTCAGAGCCATTTGAACCTCCTTGAGTCGTTGGGCGAGGCGTCTGTGATCAGTCTCCTGCGTGCCGGCCGGCTGTATACAGATGTGACGTCTTCTCCGTGTTCGTCGCCACAAAATGCAAACGAACTTGTCCTCCATGGCAACGCAAAGCCTCAGTCTGCGCACCCGAGCGGAGTTCACAAAACCTCATTGAACTCCTCTTCCTCATCCACCCCACAGTCCGGATCTCGATCTTTCCGATTTCCATCTGTTTGACCCAATGCAGATATGCAATCCGCCGGAAACAGTACGTGGATAATGGGAGCTTATTGATGTAGCAAGGTGGTGGCTCCGATGTCGACCAGTAAGGGGTACCATGCGAGGATACAGGTCCTTCCAGTAAGGCGGTGTAGGAGAGTATGTTGAAAAACAAGATGTTGCTCTAAAAGAATATGGTGATCTACAATCCTGAACAAAACCAACCTGCTTTCAGGAAAAAAAAATGTTGCATTACTTACTGAACGTCCCTCGTACTTGTTACAAATCTAAACTCTTCGATCAAGCCTTCATCTAAATGGGCTGAAATAACAAGAAATATGACACTAATTCACCACGTTGCATGTTACAATACACTGTTCACTGTCACAGTTAAAGGAGGTGCTAACGCTGTCCTTTCGGCACAATCAAGCGCACTTCTCTGCAGTGAGTTGGGTCAACAAACCCGAATAAACTCGCAAATCTTTGTATTCTCCGCTGCTCCAGTTCTTCGACCGTTTCAACGGGAGTACTGGACACTTCACTTTTGCATAATCCCAGGCATAAAACTTGGGACGACTGAGGTCAAGCACTCTTGGGAGCCTAGGGTCTGGCCCTGTTCAACCTACCCATCTTGGATAATAATGGTGCGGGGTACCACATTCCACAACGTCGCGCTAGGGGAATATGTTCAAGCAATCGTGGAAGATACCGTAGCAGAAAAACGAAAGGCACCCTCTAAGATTTTCTTAGATGAATGTGTCACACAATGAGACGATCACGTAATTTGCCTATGCGTGTCTTCAATGAGAAACCTTTCTGGTAAGACTGAGCCCAATTATACTGGGACTTTATCGAAAAGTCTACATTTCAAAAACATTATTTTGTACTAAGTAGGCCAATATTCAGTACTGAAGTCAGCTGCTGTTTGTAACGACACATTCGCAGTTATCTCGCAGACAGCTCGCTTGTATGGACATGTTAACTGGAGCGGTTTGCTTCTACTGTCACACACTTTCACCCATGTCAGTCTTCACAACTGATTACGATACAGCCGATATTAACGATAAGAGATCGGTCACACCTTGCGATCCTAAACATAGTTGAGGCTTGGCGAAGCTCTTCAGCACGTTGCTTTTCTGACAATCAAAATTATTGTAGGAGCTGATAGGGATTAAGCTTATCCTGCATCCCCACTAGCCGGCCGCTGTGGTCAAGCGGTTCTAGGCGCTTCAGTCCGGAACCGCGCAGTTGCTACGGTCGCATGATCGAAACCTGCCTCGGGCATGGATGTGTGTGATGTCCTTAGGTTAGTTAGGTTTAAGTAGTTCTAAGTTCTAAGGGACTGATGACCTTAGAAGTTAAGTCTCATAGTGCTCAGAACCATTTGAACCATCCTCACTAGTCGCAACATCTTTGGGACACTCTAAATAACCCGCCATCGTTACTGACGAGAATTAACACTCGCTACACCCGATCATGCGACTGCAACAAGCTCGTATACATTCGCTAAATGTATTTGCACAATCTGTAGTGCGGCCTACGACTTTCGAAAAACACGATAACAGTCTTCTGAACGTCAGAACACTCTTTAAACCGTTAGGACTTTAAAATACACTTAGAATACACAAACAAATCCATAAAAAATATATTAATATTTTAAAGATACGGCACGGCGTATATTTTATTTTTATTTATTTATTTACTTATCTATTTTTTTAGTCACTGAAGGCGCACTACATATCGACAATGAGACACACTTGGAATTTTTTTCGTATTGTACTACGTAGGTTGTTCTCCGACTATAGTTACAGCGGTGATGTCTTTGTAAATGTGCCGCCGCTTAAAAACGAAAAGGAAAAAAATGGGCGACGTGGCGCAGTGGTAAGATGGTAAACTCACATCCAGGAGGACGACGGTTCAAATCTCCGCCCAGACATCTCCGCCTTTAGATTTCTCCAAGATTTCCTTGAATCGCTTAAGGCGAACGACGGCGTGGTTCCTCTGAGAGGGCACGGCGTATCTCCTCTCCTGTCCTCCTCCAAACCGAGCTTGGGTTCCGTTTCCAATCATCTCGTCGTCAACAGGACGTTAAACCTGAATATTCCACCCCTCCTTAAACAAGTAATATACGCTGTATGCTGGAAACCATTTGGAACACAATTTACATCTTTACAAAAATGGTTCAAATGGTTCTGAGCACTATGGGACTTAACTGCTGAGGTCATCAGTCCCCTAGAACTTAGAACTACTTAAACATAAGGACATCACACACACCCATGCCCGAGGCAGGATTCGAACCTGCGACCGTAGCGGTCTCGCGGTTCCAGATTGTAGCGCCTAGAACCGCACGGCCACTCCGGCCGGCTACCTCTTTACAAAAATTTTTGTTCAAACATCCATTTCTCTCAGCTCCCGGGATATTTACATTTCCTCCTGGTAGACCATGCGTACCAATTAGAACAAAAGAATAATATAGAACCCTTAAGGACAGCAAACATACACTCCTGGAAATTGAAATAAGAACACCGTGAATTCATTGTCCCAGGAAGGGGAAACTTTATTGACACATTCCTGGGGTCAGATACATCACATGATCACACTGACAGAACCACAGGCACATAGACACAGGCAACAGAGCATGCACAATGTCGGCACTAGTACAGTGTATATCCACCTTTCGCAGCAATGCAGGCTGCTATTCTCCCATGGAGACGATCGTAGAGATGCTGGATGTAGTCCTGTGGAACTGCTTGCCTTGCCATTTCCACCTGGCGCCTCAGTTGGACCAGCGTTCGTGCTGGACGTGCAGACCGCGTGAGACGACGCTTCATCCAGTCCCAAACATGCTCAATGGGGGACAGATCCGGAGATCTTGCTGGCCAGGGTAGTTGACTTACACCTTCTAGAGCACGTTGGGTGGCACGGGATACATGCGGACGTGCATTGTCCTGTTGGAACTGCAAGTTCCCTTGCCGGTCTAGGAATGGTAGAACGATGGGTCGATGACGGTTTGGATGTACCGTGCACTATTCAGTGTCCCCTCGACGATCACCAGTGGTGTACGGCCAGTGTAGGAGATCGCTCCCCACACCATGATGCCGGGTGTTGGCCCTGTGTGCCTCGGTCGTATGCAGTCCTGATTGTGGCGCTCACCTGCACGGCGCCAAACACGCATACGACCATCATTGGCACCAAGGCAGAAGCGACTCTCATCGCTGAAGACGACACGTCTCCATTCGTCCCTCCATTCACGCCTGTCGCGACACCACTGGAGGCGGGCTGCACGATGTTGGGGCGTGAGCGGAAGACGGCCTAACGGTGTGCGGGACCGTAGCCCAGCTTCATGGAGACGGTTGCGAATGGCCCTCGCCGATACCCCAGGAGCAACAGTGTCCCTAATTTGCTGGGAAGTGGCGGTGCGGTCCCCTACGGCACTGCGTAGGATCCTACGGTCTTGGCGTGCATCCGTGCGTCGCTGCGGTCCGGTCCCAGGTCGACGGGCACGTGCACGTTCCGCCGACCACTGGCGACAACATCGATGTACTGTGGAGACCTCACGCCCCACGTGTTGAGCAATTCGGCGGTACGTCCACCCGGCCTCCCGCATGCCCACTATACGCCCTCGCTCAAAGTCCGTCAACTGCACATACGGTTCACGTCCACGCTGTCGCGGCATGCTACCAGTGTTAAAGACTGCGATGGAGCTCCGTATGCCACGGCAAACTGGCTGACACTGACGGCGGCGGTGCACAAATGCTGCGCAGCTAGCGCCATTCGACGGCCAACACCGCGGTTCCTGGTGTGTCCGCTGTGCCGTGCGTGTGATCATTGTTTGTACAGCCCTCTCGCAGTGTCCGGAGCAAGTATGGTGGGTCTGACACACCGGTGTCAATGTGTTCTTTTTTCCATTTCCAGGAGTGTATATTAAAATAAGTGTTTATCTAGGAATAATCCAATTCTGCAGTAACGTGGCCCGTAACGATACGACAGTTACAAATAACTTCTGTCGGAACAGCTGCCGAATCGAAATAATGTTCTCCAGAAACTCTGTGGTACATGATGGCGATACTCTGCATGGACACTCAGTGCTTCACCCCTGAGATTGGTCTATCCTATTGCGGAACATTGCTTTGCAGCTTGGATGAATAGTACTCACGCAAGACTTGTTAGCACATAGCTTAACCGTAAGATGCGTCCTATAACCGGCACAATCATATCTACACAAAATTCTTGGATACCCATACGTAGCCACGTACCACCTACATCTCTGCGACGTGGAAGTGTACTTATGCGTGAGTGCAAAAATACATAATAAGTCTCACCTTCCTGTTCATGGAGGCATTCAAACAGTCAGTAATGGAGGGCTTCGCTCTCGTTACCCACCACTGGTAACCGCAAGGATGTTAGTTGGCAACGGCTTTAATACGCATGACTGCTGGAGGAGCACATGGCAGATTAATGCTACGACGGAACATCTTACGATATCGTGGACATCGATCAAGCCACCGGTCTTTGAGTTACCACACAACATCTGATCGATTGTTAACCAAATAACAATCAACACTGGCAGGTGTGCCGATTCTCTGCACAACTGTAAGAACTTTCTCCAACCTGTGGCTGTGACACTGAAAAGAGCACTGTTCACCATGTGGTTCAATAATGTCCTCTGATAGCTTTCCCTGGCGATTGTAAGATGCCTACTCCCTTATTTGTATCTGTCACGGCCAACTTTCTCTGTAAAACCCGCTCTGTTGGTATAAACACGGCGATGTTTATGCTGCACAGCTTAGAGAGGGCATCTCACTCCCAAGCATGCACCTGAAGACTAATAACGGGACATACCCTATGAAAATCACTACCGTTGCCATAAAAAATCTTCACACTCAGTTAGTTCTAATAGATATGAAATGGATTCGAAAGGAGAGACAGACTCCATACAACTGAAAGGTTTATTGTCTGTAGTTCCTAAAGTTCCTAAGCACACGTACTGATGTTCACTCTTATTTCAGCTTGTTTTTACCTTTGTGAGGCAACCATTGCTTCTCCCGATCTTTGCTGACGACTCGCTACTAATATAGATGAGTTCTCAATCCCGCGTACAAGCATTGCCACTTTTAACGCATTTATCGAACTTCTCACGGCACGTATTGTCCAACCACCTCTCACATCCAGGCACGACTCCTCGCTACTCCTTGCCCTCCGCGCTACCCGAAACGGCTGGCGCCAAACAGAGCTTCTCGATCACTGGGGGTTCCCCTGACGGCAGTGCTACTGCGCTAGGTCGCTACGTGTTAGTCACGGATATCGATACTCAAGCAGTAACTGTATCTGTAACTTGTATGATCCAGCAAAGTTCCCTGTGATGACGCAGGGATGGATGCGCTACGTTTATGGCCTATGTATTAGTTTGTAGCCGGCCAGTGTGGCCGAGCGGTTCTAGGCGCTTCAGTCCGGAACCGCGCGACCGCTACGGTCGCAGGTTCGAATCCTGCCTCGGGCATGGATGTGTGTGATGTCCTTAGGTTAGTTTGGTTTGATTAGTTCTAAGTTATAGGGGACTGATGACCTCAGATGTTAAGTCCCATAGTGCTCAGAGCCAATTTTTTTTATGATCTCTCGAAAACAGGCCGTTGTCGACATGATCTGTTGTAACAAAAAGACTGGAAACATTGTGCTGGTGGTTAAAGAGTTTTCGTATTTGATTGTTTTCGTGCTACAGCTGACGTGTTTTGAAGGTACTACTTTTCCAGACAACCGAAAACTGAAGACTTATAAAAAAACGCGTTGTTTTTGGTACGATTTGTTATAACTAAATATCAGTTAACACATTATCATCGACTAGGTATTGCGGAGATCCTAACATAAAATGTATAGTCATATGTGAGACAAGTGCAGTGTAGTGGACAGAGGGGCAGTGTTACGAAATGAGTTGTAGTTAATTGGCGACTTATTATATTCATATATCTTTTTATTCACCTTTCCGTCTTCTAAAAGTTTCTGGGAATTTTTTATTAATTTAATTGAAATGTATTCTGTAATATTCGATGTTATGTAAATATGAGAACACCCCCCCCCCCCATCTCTCTGTCTGTCTGTCTCTCTCTCTCTCTCTCTCTGTATCAGGAGAGAGTTTGTTCGATTTTGTGAGCGATGAACGTGTCAGGAAAGATGGACTATTGCAACGCTGCTTTCTACACCACAGCCTAATTCGATCGCAGTTCTGTATGTATTTACCCAATCAAAATATTTAAGACTGTGTGAATGGCCCCCTCCCCTGGCCACACACACACACACACACACACACACACACACACTTACGTATAGTAAAAAAAGCGTATCAATAACATTGCAGCAAATTAATATTTTTCGGCATTATCTACAAGAGCTTGATATTCTGTACTTTCGTGTTTAAAGTCTTGTATTTCACATGTTCTGAGAATTCTGCTGCTGAACAGAAGCAGTGACGTAGCAAGAATGACCTATCTGTTTTACTAAAACTTAAGAACGATGAAATAATTTTTATCTTATGTGAAATTGTATTTCCAATATTTGTCGCACTATTTCCAATGAAACTTTAGTAAGCTTATACCATGCCTGAGCGGACATGTAACTTTCCTTTTTGCCTTACAATTTGTTAATTTGTTCGTGGATATTGAAGTTTCTATTTAGGTATACTACAGACGTGATAAGATGACAAGCATATGGACAAGACTCGGCCATCCATTTTCGTAAACAACCTGCATGATTTGCGGGGCTGATATACCGACAACTATCGCCGGAAGCGCTGTGGTCGTAAATCACGACGAAGAGCATGTTCAGTGTATTGAACCAACCACGATGTAAACCACGTCTGTCGAGCCTAACAATGAGAAAAATGTGCCTTGTGAGGACTGTTTTAGTGTTAACAGCAAGTTGTGATGAATATACCTGAAGGCTTTGGATCACTCTCACCGCTCCCGTGATAGGTGGCGACATTAGCAGACAGCAGACTGGCAGGATACAATGGGGGAGCCGAGTTGAGGTGAGGTGAGCCGGCCAGCATAGGGCGCTGCCTGGCTGTGCCTTTGGCCCGTGCTGTGCCCTTGCTCCCAGCTGGCCGCGCGCCAGAGGGCAGTCGCCGCTGGTCGTGGTCTAAGTACGTCCCGCAAGGCCGCCTCCGGGTCGCCATTCACGCTGAGCCTCCGCCTGCATCTGCTACTCGTACCTGTTGTGTTCTAAGGCTTATCTGAAGCCGTCGTCTCCAGCACTCTTCCGTTTACTGGCAATTTTTCATCTCTGCTACCCCCACAATCCTGAATAATCAATCTTCGGAGACTTTTTCACTTATTCACCGAAAAAAATACTATCGTCAAAAGATGCTATTATTTTTATCCGCAGCTTTAATCCTACGTCTTCATCAAGTGGGCAAATATTATCAACTTGTCATGTGAAGGTCGCTGTCAGAAACAGAAAAGTTTCACGTTGCGAAAATCAAAATGTCGGAACAGGCTGTTTCAAATGGCTCTGAGCAATATGGGACGTAACATCTGAGGTCATCAGTCCCCTGTAACTTAGAACTAATTAAATCTAACTAACCTAAGGGCATCACACACATCCATGCCCAAGGCAGGATTCGAACCTGCGACCGTAGCGGTCACGCGGTTCCAGACTGAAGCGCCTAGAACCGCACGGCCACACCGGACGGCGTCGGAAGAGGAATTTTTGTCTGCAGATTATCTATACCTTCCATAGGCGGCGTTTCTGTAAGCATCAACAAGTCAACATGTATACAAGGTGTGTCATGATGAACAGCGAAAACTGACACGAATGAAATTACACGGCAATACAGAAGAACAAACGTACCAGTAAACATGGAACTGCAAGTGGGTAGTTTCCAGGTGACCGCATGTGTGAGCCGTCATTGACTTCAGTGTGAAACACTGTCTTATTTAGTACAACAATATTTCAGTACTAAATTTTCGGTTAAACTCCCATCCAGGTGCGCTTTAATTTCACCCATGGTCAATGGATGGGTAATGCGGTACATATGTAACGGTGCACAGCTCCATTTTGCTGCTGATATAAGAAGTTAGCTGGCGCGTCACAAGTTCCATAGGGAGCGAACGGCCTCCATCACCTGACCTCGATCCGCTGGGTTTTGTTAATGAATATGTTAGCTAGGAGGCCACTGATTGGTGATCCCATTGGCAGTCCTTCATGTTGAGAATAAAATAGAAACAGACTTAAGAATACTAAAACCCAACCACAGCCTATACAGCAAACTGACCATTGAGGAAAACTTCCATATACAGAAGGCAATAGCAGAAGGAAAACAGGTCTTAAAGAATACACTACCCTCTGCAAGGGCACACTATTAAAGCCATTAAAGGAACTTTACCAATAAAAACAGGACAAACAGATAAAATCCACACACACACACAAAGATAAAATGCAAACAAAATTCTAATTTGGCGCCGAACTCTCTGGTGAACAAATGAATACTAAATGGGCTGGGACACAGAACAAACCACAATCACACTGAGTTTTGGTGAAGTGAAAAGTGTTTTTACTACGTTATTTGTGGAAAATACTTGTTATAATTACGTGTGCATCACAACACCTCAGCATGATGCGGAGAATGGAGATTCTTGCCATACGAAAACGAATATAAGCGCGAAAACATCGCGACAAACTAAATTACATTCTGGAAGATAGGGTAACTCCCAGCAAAAAAATTTCTCATCAACATCGTTTGGTTACAAATGACAAGCTACCTGTAGTAATTAACGCACAAGTGATCCAAAAAATTGATGCACAGCAAATGTAAAGGTATTTACAGAAAGGAACGATCTGTTGTTTGAACTAAAGATGCACTTCATTTTACAATCATTTAACAAAAATGTTCACATTGAAGAATAAATAAAAACGAAAACCCACTGATAATGGCACAGTGGTGACGAAACATGTTTGGGTACTGAGAAAAAACGGCGTTTTGCACAGCTGGTGGACCTCACATCCAACAATAGTGACTGCAAACACGGCCAATATAAGGAGCTGCAAAACAAAATGATGAATATTGATTGACTTCTGAACAAAATACTGCCCTAATAAAGACTTAAAAAACATTTGAAAATGCTCTCTTTCAAATTCTGTAGATGGCAGAGGTAAAAACAGGGAAAAAAAGGCTATTTACAACTTGTACAGAACCCAGATAGCAGTTATAAGACTCGAGCGGCACGAAAGGGAAGCAGTAGATGGGAAAGGAGTGATGTTATCCAATCTATTAAGCAAGCAGTAAAGGAAACAAAAGAAAAATTTGGAATAGGAATTCAGAGAGAAGAAATAAAAACCTTGAGGTTTGACGATGACGTTGTAATTCTGTCTGAGACAGCAAAGGAATTGGAAGAGCAGTTGAACGGAACGAACAGTGTCTTGAAAGGAGGATATAAGATGAACATCAACAAAAGCAAAACGAGGATAACGGAATGTAGTCGAATTAAATCAGGTGATGTTGAGGGAATTAGATTAGGAAATGAGACACTGAAAGTAGTAGATGAGTTTTGCTATTTGGGCAGAAAAATAACTGATGATGGCCAAAGTAAAGAGGATATAAAATGTAGACTGACGACATCAAGGAAAGCGTTTCTCAAAAGAGAAATTTGATAACATCAAGTATAGATTTAAGCGTCAGGAAGTCTTTTTTGAAAGTATTTGTGTGGACTGTAGCTATGTATGGAAGTGAAACATGGACGATAAACAGTTTAGGTAAGAGGAGAATAGAAGTGTTTGAAATGTGATGCTACAGAAGAATGCTGAAGATTAGATGGGTAGATCACGACATTAATGAGGAGGTACTGAATGGAATTGGGGAGAAGAAGAGTTGGTGGCACAACTTGATTAGAAGAAGGAATCGGTTGGTAGGACACGTCCTAAGACATCAATGCATCACGAATTTAGTATTGGAGGGAAGCGTGGAGGATAAAAATAGCAGAGGGAGACCAAGAGATGAATACACTAAGCTGATTCACTAGGATGTACTGTATGTTGTAGTAGTTACTCGGAGATGAAGAGGCTTGCACAGGATAGAGTAGCATGGAGAGCTGCATCAAACCAGTCTTTGGACTGAAGACCACAACAACAACAACAGCAACAATAGAAAGGTCCAGAAAACTTGCAAATTTCGCATCACAGCACTAGTCAAAGTAATCGCCGTTTATGGTAACTTAATAAAATTAAAATAAACACGACTGCCAATATCTTACTATAGTAAATGACTAAGTATTGTTATTTTATGATACTGTATAAATTATATATAACAGATTGTGAAGGAACGAGCGCCTCCCCCCTCCCCCAATATCCGAAAGGTATCTTGATATGCGACACTATCGCATATTTGTAACTCCATACCCTCGCATATTAGGCATCCCAACTTCTTACACAAAGAATCACGCTCATGCTAACAACGTTCGCTAGAAAACGAACCTAATTATCAATAATTATAGGTAATTCCGTCACAAAATAACAACAATAAAGGACTACAGTAATATCCACAAACCTTTAACCAGAAGTATTGGCCGGCCGGAGTGGCCGTGCGGTTCTAGGCGCTACAGTCTGGAACCGAGCGAACGCTACGGTCGCAGGTTCAAATCCTGCCTCGGGCATGGATGTGTGTGATGTCCTTAGGTTAGTTAGGTTTAATTAGTTCTAAGTTGTAGGCGGCTGAGGACCTCAGAAGTTAAGTCGCATAGTGCTCAGATCCATTTGAACCAGAAATATTTACTTACCACCTATGTCACAAAAACTCCAAACACTATACATTTTAGAACAAGTTCTACGTACTCTGTCCAGCTTAACAATGGCGTCTTACTGGCTGTGCAGTCGGACATGCTAGAGACCTGTTTAAAAAACTACTACCCGAGTTCAGCACGTACTATGAGCACAGTTTAGGTATTTCACTTTAGGGAACTGTCGCGTAATAGGCACCTTTCCTCTATCGCTGTTAACTCTATTATATCGCTTCTCGCGCTTTCTCTGTTGATTTTTTCTGTACTGCTGTCATACATTTCTGTTAATTTCACTACTCACGCACTGCAAGAACGTTGTGAGTAAGAGGCTCAATACGATGTTAATAAGACTGACATTACCTAAATGACATATGTTCATTACCATGTCTATTATTATTAATCTGCTCTTATACTAGGCGCATTCTAGTGTTGACACAATAAGTACCGTGTGGTTATAATTAAACTGATGGTCTTCCAAGTGCTGCAGTGCGGGCTGTATACATCACGGTATGCTGAAACATCGTAAGTATGTTCATTAATCGGTATGCTTGGGCAGTATGCTGAAAAATTAATAGTTCCACTTCCTGCCACCGGGTGAAAAATGGCACTGTAGGCAGTCAGAATGTGAAATGTTGCCTGTTTTCACGTCAGTATGATGTTTGTCACTTGGTGACACGTGTTGATTTCTTTTGTGAAGCGACTGTTGGTGTAAAAGGTTAAAAAGTCTGAAATTTTCCGTACGAGACGCAGTTTAGTAGAAAGACCATGCAATGCTGGTAAAGGTCTTTTATCAGAATGGGAACAATAGCAGGTTTGCATTGCGGGAATATCACCAACAGGAACAGCCACGACGAGCCCGATGCCAGTAAATGGGCTAAAGAATATAAACAAGAAATTTCATGAAACAGGTAAATTAGATGGTGCAGCAGACAGATGGAGGCGGCCCATTCCCATGGCAGTTATTGTTGAAGTTGCTGTAGCTATAGCCAACCGTGCAGCACATGCGCCGGCCGCTGTGGCCGAGCCGTTCGAGGCGCTTCAGTCCGGAGCCGCGCTGCTGGTACGGTCGCAGGTTCGAATCCTGCCTCGGGCATGGATGTGTGTGATTGCCTTAGGTTAGTTAGGTTTAAATATTTCTAACCAAATGAAGCCTCAAGATAGGCTACAACGCCGTGACTTTGCCCTTCGTTTTTTGACACGCATGAAAATAGATTACATGTGGCAGGGAAATATTATTTGGACGGAAGAGGCATATTTTACTCGGCACGGTGCGTGAATGCATAGAATAGTTGCATATGGAGTTCTACTGCGCAACATGTTGTGCAGGTACACCCACTGCACTCAGCTTAAGCGTCTGTGTGATGTGGTTTCACAAGCTCCTTCATTTTCGCTCCGTTTGTCTACGAGGAGATGACACTTCGCGGAGCTGTTAGCTGTACACTGATGTCTGGACGTTATAACGACCTCCTTGTGTAATACGTGATTCCAGCTTTGCAAGAACGCAACCGTGTCCACACCACTATTTTCATGCAAAATGGGGCGAAACCACATGTTTACCAGGCGGAAGAAGTGGCTCGAGAAACATTTGGTTCAAAATGACTCTGAGTACTATGGGACTTTACTTCTAAGGTCATCAATCCCCTAGAACTTAGAACTAGTTAAACCTAACTAACCTAAGGACATCACAAACATCCATGTCCGATGCAGGATTCGAACCTGCTACCGTAGCGGTCGCGCGGTTCCAGACTGTGGCGCCTAGAACCGCTTGGCCACCCCGGCCGGCGAGAAACCTTTGGTAACGACCGTATTATCTATAGGCAATTTCAAGATATGTGGCCTCTCAGATCCCCCGACCTAAATCTAAGTGACGTCTGGTGTGTGGATATCTGAAAGATCTTGTCTAACCGGGGTGTTTCCGGCATACGGCGACATATACACCAAATACGTTGCGAGCAACTGTCAGTTATTCCCTGCTACGGGCGCAGCATCTTGCTGTGTTGGGAGACCGTACTGAACACATGTTGTAACTTGTAATAATATCCTAAAAAACATGCCTGAACCACTGTTATCATGTGTTTAATACTTCCTCCTCTTTTCCTGCACCCTCACCACATTCATACAGATTACAGTGCCAGATTTTCAGCTGGTGGCAGATTGATTGATGATTGACTGATTTTAACAGGAGAGCTAAAACAGCTTAGGTCTAACTCGCCACTGCCCGCACCGAAACTACGTTTATTGTGCGGTATCGCTCCCTGTATATCTAGTAAAGCCAACCAGTGCACTTAAATAGTGCAAGGAGTCCCTCTACCATTTTATTGTTAGACACAATTTCTTCAGGTCTAGTTGTCCCGAAGATTCTGTATCTTTTACTCTCCAATGCCATGCATTCAAAGTTTAGGTGTGATGCAGTTTCTTCACCCTCATCACAGATCCTACAGTTAGGGTCCTCTTCCATTATACCCATTGTGTGTAGGTGTTTTTTGAAGTTCCCATGGCCGGTCATCAGTCCAGTCATGAGTTTGATCTCTTTCCTGTTCAATCCCAGGATTACAGAGCTTCTTTTAAAACACGGCTTGGGCATCATTACCTTACCACGATTTTGCTTATGGACCTTGGTCCAATATCCTACGTGCTGTTTCCTAATCCAGTTCCGTAGTTCTAATTTGATCATAGCCTTGGTGATTGTCAAGATAGGTTCCGGTCCAATAAATGGAGATGTTGCCCCCATCCTAGCCAATCTATCGGCTTGTTCATTGCCACAGATCCCTGAGTGGCCAGGGACCCACACCAGGCACACCGTATTGCTTCCCCCTAGATCCACCAGAGCCCTGTGGCAATCAGCAACAATCTTAGATCTTGTTGCAGGAGCTGCCAATGATTTCAGGGCTGCCTGGCTGTCTGAATAGATGTAGATGCTACGATCATTGTAGCACCTACTCATATTCTCCTCCACACATGCCCTGATTGGAGTAATTTCGGCTTGGAATACAGAGGCCAGTTTCCCTAGGGAGATGCTGCTCTCCAGTCTTGGCTGAACCCCGTACAACTCTGCCCCAACGCCTTGATCTGTTTTCGACCCATCGGTGAACCTAACGATGTCCCCCGCACGGTGTCGAATTGTTTTCTCCCACTGCTCCCTAATTCCAATTATTATACTGTAAGGCTTGTCGAAGCAGTTAGGAGTTATTATATAGTCAGCGGGCATTTCCCCAGCCATACCTATGTAGTCGAATTAAGTCGGGTGATGCTGAGAGAATTAGATTAGGAAATGAGACACTTAAAGTAGTAAAGGAGTTTTGCTATTTGGGGAGCAAAATAACTGATGATGGGCGAAGTAAAGAAAGGTAGACTGGCAATGGCAAGGAAACCGTTTCTGAAGAAGAGAAATTTGTTAACATCGAGTATAGATTTAAGTGTCAGGAAGTCATTTCTGAAAGTGTTTGTATGGAGTGTAGCCATGTATGGAAGTGAAACATGGACGATAAATAGTTTGGACAAGAAGAGAATAGAAGCTTTCGAAATGTGGTGCTACAGAAGAATGCTGAAGATTAGATGGGTAGATCACATAAGTAATGAGGAGGTATTGAATAGGATTGGGGAGAAGAGAAGTTTGTGGCACAACTTGAAAAGAAAAAGGGATCGGTTGATAGGACATGTTCTGAGGCATCAAGGGATCACCAATTTAGTATTGGAGGGAAGCGTGGACGGTAAAAATCGTAGAGGGAGACCAAGAGATGAATACACTAAGCAGATTCAGAAGGATGTAGATTGCAGTAGGTTCCGGGACATGAAGAAGCTTGCACAGGATAGAGTAGCATGGAGAGCTGCATCAAACCAGTCTCAGGACTGAAGACTACAACAACAAACAACCTATATTTACCTCACTCACTATGTTAGTGTGTGATTCTGGATATCCAAATGAGACCCAGTTTTGGCCAGTTTTAAGTCTGTGTCCCCCAGCTGCTGGTGGCAGAAAGTGGAACTATTATTTTTTTCAACGTACTCAGCGAGCGCACCGTTTGATGAACAAACCTACGATGTTTCAGCGTCCTGTGATGTATACAGCCCGCACTGCAACACTCGGAACAGAGTCATTTTAATAATAATTACCTGGTAGGTTTAGTTAGATGTACGAGAGGGCTTGAAGGTCCCTATCTTCCCAGGCGAAATAAATGCATAATCAATACAGAGCACAAGTCGCACGCAACAGCAGCAGCCCCGCAGCGGTGCGGCGGTTACCAGGCAGACCGCGGCGCCCCCTGCGGGAGCAATCCGACGCCAAGCAGCCGGCGGCAGCCACCAGCCTGCAGCCAGCCAGTAGCCGGCGAGGGCCGACACAAAAACTCCTGCGACGCCGACAGCGCGGCCCCTCTGTGCTCACAATCTTGTTTGCACGCGCTCGCGCTTGCAGGCAAAAAATAAAAGAAAAAGCACCGAAAACTGTGTGCCTACGAGCTTTCGCACGGGTCAATGTCCGCGAGATATCCACGAGTTAACCCGGCACCGAACCGCTACGTGCTGATGAAAACTTTAGTGCTGGCCGTTTCCAGAGCCATAACGCTCCACGACTAAGTAAGTAAGTAAAGCTTCAGCCGACCTCAAAGTTGGTTGAACGCCAAGTGCTCGGCTAGACTCGGTCATTGCCATTGCCTCACTGATACCTTTGAACTGACTCACTCAGCCAGTTATAGCGGCACCTGAGGCTTAACTTGGACTTCGAACCACAGCGAGACTCAGCATCTATCATGTTAATGTACACTCCCAGACAGGAAAGGTGTGACAAGGGAGAGATAAGGATCTCAAGGTTGATCAGATGTGGCTGAGCGGTTCTAGGCGCTTTAGTCTGGAACCGCGCTGCTGCTGCGGTCGCAGGTTCGAATTCTCCCTCCGGCATGGAGGTGTGTGATGTCCTTTAAGTAGTTCTAAGTCTAGGGCGCTGATGACCTAGGTGTTAAGTCCCATAGTGCTTAGAGCCATTTGATTGATCAGAGTCGAATCAGAGACCTCTGGAACTGAAGTCCACTGGGCCACTAGTTACTGCTCTCGATTAAATTTGTAACAAAATCGCAGTTGAGTTCTTTAGATCAAGATTCAAGAAGTAAAGCAAAGAAAGAAGTTTCCAGACAACATAGCTGGAAGCATAGGTAGCCCTTGGCAGAAGTAAACAAGTTGTTGTAATTCCTGTATTTAAGAAATACATCAACCAATTTAGCACCCTGCATTAAAGGGACAGTAAGAGGAGCTTGTCGTGTGTAAAGAGTTTTATTTTACCTACACTCAAACGATGTCGTCTATTTAAGTGAAAACAGTGAGAATTAATTTTTTATAATGACCATAAACTTCTATGATGTTGCATTACGGATCGTTACTAATGAGAGAGAAAACAGAATTTGGTTCTTATAAATAATGTTTCTTCGACTGGCAAGAGTATCGAGCCGAAGCGTAACACAAATCGAAGATCAATACCAATCACTAAGCCTTTACACAAAGCCCCGGATGGCTACTCGAAAATGTATCTTCTACTATCATTCCGAGAGGCCTACGTATACTTCAGCTTGCACCCTCGGTGGTAGGAGGCTGTGACGTCACACAGGGTTTGATGGAGGGGCTTGACTGAGCAAGGGGTTACTGTATCTAATTTTCTGGCGGCCATGATGGTAGTATACATCCCATAAAAGTAACGTCTGTAGCCTCGTGATGACTGGGTGTTGTGTGCTGTCCTTAGGTTAGTTAGGTTTAAGTAGTTCTAAGTTCTGGGGGACTGATGACCATAGATGTTAAGTCCCATAGTGCTCAGAGCCATTTGAACCACTTTTTTAACGTCTGTAATAAATGAGATTAGAGGTAGTAAGACTATACTTTCCTTGTCACTATGGTTCATCATCACGTATTTATATTTTCAAAACTGGTATAATATAAGTGTACTTACAACGCTCAAGACACTGACGTCAGTTTTTCGTCACATGCGTCACTAAATTCTATGGCATTTAAGCATATGATTATGATGTTAAGCCATTGAAAATTGCGTAATTACTTATTACAATGCGAATATCGTTTTATGAGAACCTAGGGAAATAAAAGTAATCACCTAAGAGATAGTGGGAAAAGCGTTGGCTATGGCTTGGAAATCTATTATTAACGGCTCACAGAGTGGAATGCTAACCACACAGTCATCCGATAATTCCGGCCAATGACATCATCGGAAGAGGATGGAGCAGGCATCATTCAGCACCGAGCTGTCCATTTGGTCTGATCCCAATAGCATTTATTTAATGACGATTCTATCCCCTGATACGTATTTGCCACTGAACTTGTTTCCACCTATACCCTCTGAAATGAATACGATAAATATGTTATGAAAGACAACAACAAAGTGTTGTTTAACCTTCACGCGCTCGCGCGGGCAGTGAAGTGACCGCCTTTTTGCAATTTCGCGCCATACTTACTCTACAAAGGTAACGAGGCGGCGGGAGGGACATGTATTCTCTAGTTGCACCTTTTTCCGACAGATGCTGCTCAAAGTTCGTCCAAGTCGCACCTCTCTGCCTCTAAGGACAAGTTCAAATACGTCCGAACGCGTTCGGCAGTCAGTTTACCGGCCTTGCGAGCGCTTACGGCACTTACAAACACGGTCAGTTTACCGCCTTGCAAACGCTTACGGCACTTACAAAAACGGTCAGTTACCGCCTTGCGAGCGCTTACGAGACTTTGTTCTACTCGTCTACTTCGGAATGTAATTATTTCTTTTTGTAATTCCCCTATAAATCCTCAATTTTATAGACTCTTCCAATTCTCTAGTGAATGTGCATTACTTTCTATAAATTTTGTCATTCACAAATTCTGTTTTTCTTTCTACTTCAGTACTTCGTCATTCTAAGAAATTTCTGTTGGGAAAAGTAACAATTACTTTTATTTTGTAAAGGGAACGACGAAACCTTACGTCTGATGACATACATAGAATCTTGGCTGAATTGGAGAGAGAGGAAGCAGAGGGGAAAGGCCATGAGCAATCCCTAGAAGATGACGTTTCCGATGACCCAAATCATGAACAAGAAGGGATTGAAGATGATATACATCAAAGTGAGTCGGACATTGATTTGGAAAACGGGGGAGAAAATGACATCGAATAACAGGAGCTACCAACAAATGACATCGGATTTTATATAGGTAAGGATATGGAAACTATTTGGGCTAGTAGCGCCAATATTACCAGCACAAAATCAAAGTCAAAAAATATGATCAAAACTCTACCAGGTCCTAGAGGACAAGCCAGACACTGTGAAACTCGACTGGAAAGTTTCCAGTGTATAATAACTCCCGAAATGGTAGAAGGGATCGTAAGGTACACGAATATTTATATTGAAAGGAAAAAATTGGCACGTCAAGCACTGGCAGAAGGAAGCAGTGACTCTGAAGTACGTGAGAGGGATTGTAAGCCGACAAAAAAGATTACAAAAAAAAGGAAAGCTGTAGTAGTGCTCTCCACAATGTATGATACTGACATCATTGATGAAGATATCAAAAAACCTGTACAAATCACAGCCTATAATTCAGCCTAAGGTGGAGTTGATACTGTAGACTTCATGTGCTCCAGAATTTCAACATCAAGAAGAACACAAAAGTGGCCTGCATGTATATTTTTCCGCTTAAGGGACTTGGCAGGAATAAATTCGTTACGCATTTTTCAATTCAACACAGGTAATATGAAAGAAGAAACGAGAAGACAATTCTTACATGCGTTATCTTTGGAACCGATGAGCGAAAACCTGAAAGAAAGAGCTAAATTGAAGCATTTACCAAAAGATTTGTTAGTATTTTTGGAAAATTACAGAGAGAGTGACGTAGTTTATCCAGCTGTATCAACCCCTACACGGAGAGGAATATGTTATTTGTGTGGCTCAAAAAAGAATATAAAAACAAAGTGAGAATGCGGTGAATGTGGAAGAAACGTCTGTCTACGACATTCAGCCACGACAGTTATGTGCAATAATTGTTGTCAGCCTCAAAACGAAAATGAAATGGATACAGACTGATCAGCATTTTTCATCTGACAGAAATGTCAACAAAAATTCTTTTTCAAAGCAAAATTAGCTTTTCTTGTGACGAGTTAAGACAGTGAATAATTCTAGTCTTAAGTATTACATGATATAGTCCCAAAACATTACAATTAAAAAATGTTCTTATATTTCATTTGGGGATTTGGCTTCCTTTTTGTATTCCATTGTATATTTTATTGTTAAACAAATAATTTTGATTACAAATGTGTTTGCAATGTTGTGTGAGATATCCTATGTCGATATTTTATGGAAATATGACCTTTAAAAACGGTAACCTAAAGAGACTAATGAAAACTCTCGGGCGGTCGGCCGACCGCCCGCGCGAGCGCTCGCGTGACTATTTCTAGCACGAGCGCGTGGAGGTTAAAACACGTACCATACTCTGACTTTTTTTTTTTTTTTTTTTTAAAGTTCGATTATCCCAAGTTGACGTGGCATCGTCAGGTGACGGAGACACAGCGATCTGTTTTACGTATTATAAATTTTAATGGTCTTGATCGTAGTATAATGCAATTAAAACTGCATGATAATCGGTTTCGGTTGAACAGAAGTAGAGTTGTACAACTACCGTGGGCTACGATAAACTACCGTACGCAAGCGTAGACTACGGTTGCTTTTCTAGTAGCTTTGGCCAATTAAGATCGTAACCACGTTACCTGTACGGTAGGTGTGTTGCGTATCTATTGGGGATTACCTCATGTCTATCGCTTTTTCTGCGTATGTGATACACTGTCTTACACGATTCCCCTAGAAAACGGAAGCGATGAACTGTCTCGAGACTGAGTGAGGATAAATAAATGACCGCGTAACCTACAGAACATTTTTGTTCTACATGGGTATCCCCCTGTGTGTTGCCGGCCGCAGTGGCCGAGCGGTTCTAGGCGCTTCAGTCTGGCACCGCGCGACCACTACGGTCGCAGGTTCGAATCCTGCCTCGGGCATGGATGTGTGTGATGTTCTTGGGGGGGGGGGGGACGTTGTTTTTGGGGTAGGAGACCAGACAGCAAGGTCATCGATCTCATCGGATTAGGGAAGGAAGAGGAAGGACGTCGGCCGTGCCCTTTCAAAGGAACCATCCCGGCATTGGCCTGGAGCGATTTAGGGAAATCACGGAAAACCTAAATCAGGTTGGCCGGACGCGGGATGATGTCCTTAGGATAGTTAGGTTTAAGTAGTTCTAAGTTCTAGGCGACTGAAGATCTCAGATGTTAAGTCCCATAGTGCTCAGAGCCATTTGAACCATTTGAGCCTGTGTGTTACTTAAAAGTAAACAGCATTTATAGCAGCACAACTGAAATTGTCGAAGTTAATTCAGGGTTTATTCCAACATTGTTGATTTGCAACGTGAAACTGAGGGATATTGTAGTAAAAAAAAGTTACAGATTTATCATACAGTACCAGAAAACACAATTTCATCAAAAAGGGTAAAATTTTAAAAAAAACGCGCACACACACACACACAGAACAAAATCTTATCAAATATCGCTTCAATACTTTGTCGAACTTATTAGCAAGAAACTCTTGGCTTTGATCATGATGAAGAACGTTCTATTTAGTGCAAAATAACAACAATTATAAAGATTTTTTTGTGTTTCTGCATGCAAAATGTTCTTGCATCAAAATTAAATGCTTTCGTTACATAAAAGCGCAGAAGTTACGTGATCGTCTAATTATATTACTTATAAATGCAATGTAATATAAAATGCAATGTGTCCACAGATCATGGTTACGCGGTAGCGTTCTCGATTCCCGGCGGTGTCAGAGATTTTCATCTGCCTCGAGATGACTGCTGTGTCGTCTTCATCATCATCATTCATCCTCATTACGGTCGGAGGAAGGCAATGGCAAACCACCTCCGCCCTTGCCTAGTACAGCGGTGCGGGTCTCCCGCATCGGCCGCACGGGATTAGCCGAGCGGTCTCAGGCGCTGCAGTCATGGACTGTGCGGCTGGTCCCGGCGGAGGTTCGAGTCCTCCCTCGGGCATGGGTGTATCTGTTTGTCCTTAGGATAATTTAGGTTAAGTAGTGTGTAAGCCTAGGGACTGATGACCTTAGCAGTTAAGTCACATAAGATTTCACACACATCTGAACATTTTTCTCCCGCATCGTCCCCGACGCTCTGTCAAGGAGTATGGGACTTCATCATCATCAAATGCAATGTATGTTTTATAACGACATAAAACACACAATGGACTAACACTGAGCGATGTGCAGTTCTAGTTATGTGAAAAACGAACAAACGGCTCCCAGTTTCTCTCTAACACATTCATTTATGTTTTCGTTTCCCTACCAATACTACCGGTAATCCTGCCACTTTCATTTATGTGCTGCACCAAAACTAAAGAACAGTAGTTTTGGTCGGGCGTAATTCTAATTAGCACTCATCCTCTTATTATGTTTATACTACATTTGATATCTACGTCCATTGTTAACCACAACAAAATCGTTACTAAGCGCATCATGTCAGTGTTAAAATGCTGCTCAAAAAAATTGTTCAAATGGTTCAAATGGCTCTGAGCATGTTTGAGACTTAACTTCTGAGGTCATCAGTCCCCTAGAACTACTTAAACCTAACTAACCTAAGCACATCACACACATCCATGCCCGAGGCAGGATTCGAACCTGCGACCGTAGCGGTCCCGCGGTTCCAGACTGCAAAAAATGCTGGTCAAAGCGTGGCTGTTAGCGTGTAAAACCGGAATGTGTGTCCTGCCGTTTATCACCTAGTTGTAATTATATTATACTGCGATCAAGACCATTGAAACGTTTAACATTCCGAGACTGTTTTTCGCTGCCACGTGCCTCGCGGAACCCGCGCCGCCGTGCCGCTCTGGCCGCGTGCTGTTGCGGTGGAGACCCACCGGCAGAGGGGGGCGTGGTGCCAACCGGAGCGGCCAGGCGCGGTCTCTGCAGCTGCGGCGGCCGCGCCACCTGGACACCATTACACGGGCAATTACGCCGCACTCCCCCACGTATACGTCCACTCCATCCACGGAGCATGCGACCGCACTTCCTCTGCCCAGCCGACCTTTGCGCTAACGTGACCTGACCTCACCTCAGCCAAACAAATTAGCCCATTACCTTGTCAGCCCCACGGCGAACGCAAGTAATTAAACTTGCACTGCACCTAGCGCGTTGGCGCAGTAGTTAGCACAACGAACTCACATTCGGTTCCAATATGCGTCCTACCATCTTGATTTATGTTTTCCATTTTCCCTTAAATTGCTCCGCGCAAATGTCTTCCTCTGAAAGGGCACGGCCGATTTCTTTCCACGTCCTTGACACATTCAGAGAGCTTGTGGTGTATCTCTTATAATGACCTCGATATCGACGACACATTAAACCCTAATCCTGCTTCTTTACATGTACTGCTCCCACATTGCCAAAAAGAAAGCTCGCTCAGTTGACGATGAATACTGATTTCGCTCCGTACTTTCATACGAGGGGTACTCAATAAGTACGCAACACATTTTTTCTGACAGCAGGTTGGTTTTATTCAGGATACAATACCATATTATTCCCACTCCTTTGGATACAAAATCCTATTTTTTAACAAAAGCTCCGTTCAATGCGACGGCCTTACGTCACCTTACTGGAAAGGCCTGTATATCCGCACGGTACCACTCAACTGGTAGAGGTCGGACCAACGCCTTGCTGCATCAGTAACCGACCATCTACTAATTTCCGGTCACAAACCGAAAATTGTTGCAGAAATTTCCATTTTACACACTTGAAGAGCTGGAGATTTTCAAGTAAATTTTAAGAACGATGTCCTCATTCTCAACTAACAGTTAGACTGACGTAACAAAAGACTTCTTTCGATGGCTTTATTCCATTACTGGCGGATGTTTTATGCCTTTATTTTTTACTATGTTTTCCTGTCTCTAGTTTCGAAAGAACTTTTTCATCAAATCTCATATAGATGTGTACTACTAAAGTTTCCTTCATGGAAATGTTTTTCGACTGTGCGGCTGTTTGTGCAAACATTCTACAATACTTTGTACGTAACGTAATGGGAATTTCAGGAATGTCTAATTGATGACTCTTAGATGTACTTCATTTAACCGACTACTTTATATATTCAAAAATTCATTACACTCTTTCCTTTGGACCTTGTTTTTTGTAATTAACTGTTGTTTAATTGGAATTAACTGTTGTTTAATTGGATTATTTCTGTTACAATGTCTCAAATGGATATGTGTCAGTGTCAGCGTCCGATAGGCGGCGCAACTCGTATCTTGTTTTCGTAGCAGCAAAGTAAGGCACTGTGCTGCACAATCTGAGGTTGTTCCTGTCAGGTGTACGTACCAAGGCCTCGAACGTTTTTAATTTTTAAGTTTTGCCTGAGGATGTCCGCTCTAAACTTTGACTACTGCCTTCTCGCAATATAAATTTACGTCAGTAACCTTCGTATGTTATAACATTTTTCGTCTTGGTTAATGTTTTAGTCAAACTTATTTTTCTATGTATTATTTTAGGCCGGCCGGATTGGCCGAGCGGTTCTAGGCGCTACAGTCTGAAATCGCGCGACCGCTACAGTCGCAGGTTCGAATCCTGCCTCGGGCATGGATGTGTGTGATGTCCTTAGGTTAGTTAGGTTTAACTAGTTCTAAGTTCTAGGCGACTGATGACCTCAGAAGTTTAGTCCCATAGTGCTCACAGCCATTTGTATTATTTTATACGGTTTTTAAATTTTCATTGCGTTGAAGACATCCTTCGAGGTGTCGAAACCTAGTTAAATATATTAAACAATTATTCGCAACCGGTTGGCAGTGTTATTTCTCCACTGACACCGCACAAACTGCACACATTAGTACATTTCCGCTGTGTTATTATGTTTAGTTGCATGCAGTGTTGCCAACTGCAGAG
Organism: Schistocerca serialis cubense; assembly: GCF_023864345.2. Taxonomy (NCBI): domain Eukaryota; kingdom Metazoa; phylum Arthropoda; class Insecta; order Orthoptera; family Acrididae; genus Schistocerca; species Schistocerca serialis. The sequence goes on along the minus strand of NC_064639.1, from coordinate 788,605,935 downwards.
TGTCTTTATGTATTGTCTTTGGTCAAAGTTGTGTATTTTGAACATAGTTAACGTCCACATTGGAGCACTTGAAGTACTCTACACATACAGGCAGAGGTCTGCATTTTCAGCTTCCTCTTCCGCTGCCAAAGCTTCTTCATTCATTGAGGTACCAAGTAACTCATTTTCCCGATAAATCACTTCGTTAGGCAGCAACTTCCATTGCTCGTCTATTTGGTGTTTTTTGTCGATGAATGTCCTGATGGTTCTTCTGTCTACGTTCTGTAGTTCATCTATTGTTGATTTGGTGCTCAACTTGAACAGCACTTTGTTTGCGTATGTTGCTTCAAGTAACTGAATTTGGTGTTCATTGTGAGAAATTTCTTCTTGTAGCTTGGTCAAGTGTTTAAACTTGTATGTAATATGTGTGTGCGTATGTTGTGTCGATTTCATGTCTCTGGTCAGTTTCTGTAGTGAGTTGTTGACTGGCGTCTACGTTATTTGGACAGTTATCACATGTTTACTCTATGTTATTGATTTCTATGTACGATAGTTCTACTACATTGCATGAGACATGTTTACTTCATGAGTTGTTCCGTATGTCGTTACGTTCTGCGTGTCCTGATAAGTTCTTTATTTCTTATCCAAAAATTTTTGTTAGTCATTCCTACACACACTACACCTCAATAACGGACATTGAATATTCATAGTAAGCCGGCCGCGGTGGTCTCGCGGTCCTAGGCGCGCAGTCCGGAACCGTGCGACTGCTACGGTCGCAGGTTCGAATCCTGCCTCGGGCATGGATGTGTGTGATGTCCATAGGTTAGTTTGGTTTAAGTAGTTCTAAGTTCTAGGGGACTGATGACCACAGCAGTTGAGTCCCATAGTGCTCAGAGCCATTTGAACCAATATTCATACTAACGTTCGAGCGACTGGTATATTATCTGCCTGCAGTGTGCCAGGTGGCGCAGTTGTCACAATTGTCTCGAATTTGGGAGGACGACAGTTCAAATCAGCGTCCGACAATCCTGATTTAGGTTATCTACATCTACATTTATACTCCAAAGGCCACACAACGGTGTGTGGCGGAGGGCACTTTACGTGCCACTGTCATTACCTCCCTTTCCTGTTCCAGTCGCGTATGGTTCGCGGGAAGAACGACTGCCGGAAAGCCTCCGTGCACGCTCGAATATCTCTAATTATACGCCGGCCGCGGTGGTCTTGCGGTTAAGGCGCTCAGTCCGGAACCGCGTGACTGCTACGGTCGCAGGTTCGAATCCTGCCTCGGGCATGGATGTGTGTGATGTCCTTAGGTTAGTTAGGTTTAAGTAGTTCTAAGTTCTAGGGGACTGATGACTACAGATGTTAAGTCCCATAGTGCTGAGAGCCGTTCTAATTATACATTCTTGATCTCCTCGGAAGGTATAAGTACGGAGAAGCAATATATTCGATACCTCATACAGAAACGCACCCTCTCGAAACCTGGACAGCAAGCTACACCGCGATACTGAGCGCCTCTCTTGCAGAGTCTGCCACTTGAGCTTGCTAAACATCTCCGTAACGCTATCAGGCTTACCAAATAATGGTTCAAATGGTTCTGAGCACTTAGAACTACTTAAACCTAACTAACCTAAGGACACCACACACATCCATGCCCGAGGCAGGATTCGAACCTGCGACCGTAGCAGTCGCGCGGTTCCGGACTGAGCGCCTGAACCGCGAGACCACCGCGGCCGGCGCTTACCAAATAACCCTGTGACGAAACGCGTCGCTCTTCTTTGGATCTTCTCTATCTCCTCTGTCAACCCGACCTGGTACGGATCCCACACTGATGAGCAATACTCAACTATAGGTCGAACGAGTGTTTTGTAAGCCACCTCCTTTGTTGATGGACTACATTTTCTAAGGACTCTCCCAAAGAATCTCAACCTGGCACACGCCTTACCAACAATTAATTTTATATGCTCATTCCACTTCAAATCGTTCCGTACGCATACTCCCAGATATTTTACAGAAGTCACTGCTCCCAGTGTTCGTTCCGCTATCATATAATCATACAATAAAGTATCCTTCTTTCTATGTATTCGCAATACATTACATTTGTCTATGTTAAGGGTCAGTTGACACTCCCTGCACCAAGTACCTATCCGCTGCAGATCTTCCTGCATTTCGCTGCAATTTGCTAATGCTGCAACTTCTCTGTATACTACGGCATCATCCGCGAAAAGCCGCATGGAACGTGATTTCCCTAAATTTCTCCAGACAAATGGAAGGATGGTCCCTTTGATGGGGCACGACCAATTTCCTTCCCTATCCTTGACTCATTCCAAGCTTGTGTTTCCGTCTCTGATGACCTTGAAGTCGAAGGGACCTTAAAACAATCTTCCTTCTTTGATATACCTGCCTGCATTTTACGACCGGATGTTGTAAAACCGATACAAGATCCCTCAGTTTCGGCAGTTTCAGACTGGCAATTTCCGCTTTCCACGAAGGCCAAAGGCGCGGTCCCTCCCTAACAGCGGAGTGGTCACCCGGGACAGTTGCAAAAACTAGGGGCGATTTCCTGGTAAGGGCGCATCTGTTAAAAGGGAACCGCTGTCCGGAGTGTTGAGCTGCCTACCTGTGGCGCTTTATGGTGGATTGCGGAGGACTGGAGACAAGTCCGCACTGGGGAGAGACGGCGCCGGGCAGATAGCGGCGGCCACAAAGGCAGCCAGACGTACCGCCCCCAGAGGGCTGTTGGCCGGCGGGCACGCGGCCAGGGGGCGCCCGCCGCCCAGCCACACACAATGGAAAGTCGCAGCCCCGCTAGCGTTCTGACTTACCACCCTCTGTCCCCATCTATGGCATGTGGGGAGGCAACAACTGCTACAATGACGTGCCAGAAGACATGCGACAGCGATATACACATACAGGGTGAAAAGTATTTAAACCGACAAACTTTGGGAGGTTGTAGGAGACATAAAAACAAATATTTTTCCCTAATATCATTTTTTCCTATGAGGATTATTTAAAAGGTGGAGGCCGTATTACGCTCTTCAGTTGTTAGAGGCCGTATTACGATTTTCAGTTGTTAGACGGCGTGTTACGCTCTTCAGTTGTATGCAACTGCTGTCCACCAGTGTAGTAGTGCATTGTCTCTGTTTACTAATGGTGCGATACACCTGGAGTGAGTACACTGATATGGTTGTTGCGTACTACGCAGCGCACCACAACGGACGAGCTGCACAGCGGGTTTATCAACAACAATATCCTAATCGCCGTATCCCGCATCATACGACCTTTGCTGCTGTGTACCAACGTCTGCTGAGACCGGGTCATTTAGCAGATTACCTGGACAGGGGCGCCGTCGCACGGTAGGAACGCTGAAATTTGAGGAAGCTGTCTTGCAGCATGTGGAGGGGGATCCTCCAATCAGCACTCGTGCAATTGCACATAACATGGGGACGAATCAGACGAATGTAAGAACAGTCCTTCGAGAGCAATTTTTACGTCCATTTCACTTACAGCGCGTCCACAACCTGGAACCAGTTGATTATCCACCCAGAGCACAGTTTTTGCAGTGGTACCTGGAACAGTGTGAAATGCATCCTACATTTCCATCCTTTGTTTTGCTTACCGATAAAGCAACGTTCGGGCGTGATGTACAATTCGAATGTTTGGAGTGAGAATAACCCCCATGCCACAGTTACTAGCGCTCATCAAGTGCGATTCTTCGTTAATGTGTGGGTCGGTGTTGTTGGGGACTGTTTAATTGGGCCGCATCTGCTACCTAGGCCATTAAATGGCAGGCACTATTACGATTTTCTCTCCAGAGCATTGCCAGAATTGCTGGAAGACGTCCCGCTCCCTACAAGACAACGCATGTGGTTCCAACATGACGGGGCGCCGGCACATTTCAGTCGTCGTGTCCGTCGATTCCTGGACCGACGGTTCCCAGAAACGTGGATTGCCAGAGGTGGTCCTGTACCATGGCCTGTTCGTTCCTCCCTCTGGACTTGTTTATGTGGGGAGATATGCGCAACCTTGTTTACGCAACTCCTGTTGCATCAGAAGAGCATCTGGTTGCCCGGATAGTAGCAGCAAAAGGAACAATTCAGGATACTCAGACAGAACATGATCCGACGGTGTAACCTTTGTCTACGTGTCAATGGAGGCATTTTTGAAAATCTACTGTAATTGAAATTGGGTTGTGTTGTGTTGTCTCTTTGTCATAAAAAAATGGAAAAGTGTTTGTTGGTTTAATTAATTTGCCGCCAGAGAAATCTTCCTCTACCGGTTTAACTACTCCTCATAGGAAAAAATGACATTAAGGAAAAATATCTGTTTTGATGTCCCCTACAACTTCCCAGAGTTTCTCGGTTTAAATATTTTTCACCCTGTATACAGATGGCGATAGCATCGCGTACACAAGGTTTAAAAGCTCAGTGTATTGACGGAGCAGTCATTTGTACTCAGGTGAGTAATGTGAAAAGGTTTCCGATGTCATTATGGCTGCACGTTGGGAATTAACAGACTTTGAACGCGGAACCGTAGTTGGAGGTAGACGCATGGGACATTCAATTTCGGAAATCGTTAGGGAATTCAACATTTCGCGATCCCGATTTCCAGAGTGTACCCAGAATACCAAACGTCAGGCATTACTTCTCAGCACGGACAACGCCGTGGCGAAGGCCTTCACTTAACGACCGAGAGCAGCGGCGTTCGCGTAGAGTTCTCAGAGCTAACAGACAAGCAACACTGCGTCAAATTTCCGCAGAAATAAATGTGGGGCGTACGACGAACTTGTCCCTTAGGGCAGTAGGGAGAAATCTGGCGTTAATGGCCTATGGCAGCAGACGGCCGACGCGAGTGCCTTTGCTAACAGCACCACATCGCCTGTAGAGCCTCTCCCTGCGCTCATTACCGTATCGCTTAGACTCTAGACGACTGGAAAACCGTGGCGTGGTCAGATGAGTCTCAATTTCAGTTGGTAAGAGCTGATGGTAGAATTCGAGCATGGCGTAGACCCTACGAAGCCATGGACGCAAGGTGTTAACAAGACAGTGTGCAGGCTGGTGGTGGCTCCATAATACTGTGGGCTGCGTTCACACGGAATGGACTGGGTCCTCTGGTACAGTTGAATCGATCATTTGATGCAAATGGTTATGTTCGCCTACTTGGAGACCATTTGCGGCCACTGAACGACGGAATTTTTATGGATGACAATGCGCCAAGTCACCGGGCAACAACTGTTCGTGACTGGTTAGAAGAAAAGGCTGGGCAAATGGCTCTGAGCACTGTGGGACTTAACTTCTAAGGTCATCAGTCCCCTAGAACTTAGAACTACTTAAACCTTAGGAAATCACACACCCATGCCCGAGGCAGGATTCGAACCTGCGACCGTAGCGGTCGCGCGGTTCCAGACGAGCGCCTAGAACCGCTCGGCCACCTTGGCCGGCAAAATTCTGGACAGTTCGAGGAAATGATCTGGACATGAATCCCATCCGACATTTATGAGATATAATCTAGAGGTTAGTTCGTGGGCAAAATTCTGCACCAGCAAACGCTTTCCAAATTATGGAAGGCTATAAAGGCAGCGTGGCTCAGTATTTCTGCTGGGGCTACCAACTACTTGATGAGTACATGCTACGTCGAGCAGCTGCGCTACGCCGGCAAATGGAGGTCCGACACGATATTTGGAGGTATCCCATCGGTGTACAGAGCCGTACGAATAAGAAGGTAGCTTTGTGATGGGCTCTGCCCAGACAGGGATGGAGAATACAGTTTATACAGGGTACTTTCGGTACCACTATCTGATCGCTCCAACCCTGTTCCACTCGAGAATAGTGCGTGGAAAGAGTGATTGTCGGTAAGCCTCTGAATTGGCTCTAATTTCTCGAATTTTCTCCTGGTGAGATATATGTGGGGGGAAGTAATATGTTGACCGGCTCCTCCTGAAAAGTGCTCTCCCGAAATGTCAATAGTAGCTGTCTGCGTGATGCACAACGCCTCTCTTGTGACGTCTGCCAGTGGAGTTTGTTTAGCATCTCCGTAACGCTCTCTCATCAGCTAAACGATCCCGTGACGAAACGTGCCGCTCTTCGTTGGAACTTCTCTATCTCCTCTATCAGCCCTACCTGATAGGGATCCCAGATAGATGAACAATACTCAAGAATCGGGCGTACAAGCGCCTTACAAGCAACTTCTTTCGTGGATGAGTTACATTTCCTTGAGACCCTTCCGATGAATCTGAGTCTAGTGTCTGCTTTTCCCACTATCTGTTTTATATGGTAATTCCACTTAAGGTCACTCTGGATAGTTACGCCTAGATATTTTACCGCATATTGTGCAACATCTATGACACGTCTGTGGCATCTATCGACATAGGAAAAAACAAGTGCGAATTTCCCACCTTAAAAGGAGTAAAGCAGGGCGATCCTGTATCCCCGAAGTTATTTATAACGGTTCTTGAGATGGCTATGTCCAAAATTGTTTGGAACAACAGAGGAATAAGGATAAATGGTAAAAGGCTCACCAACCTTAGATTTTCTGACGATATTGTGGTCATAGCTAACAGTAAGATGGAAATGGAGTCCTCTATAAAAGACTTAACAGATCGTTGTCAAGAAGTTGGACTTAAAATAAATCACTCTATAACTAAGGTTATGCATAATAAGTGGGTAGCTGCAGGACAAGTATCACTGAACAGCAAAATCCTAAATAATGTTACAGAATACGTATATCTGGGGCAGTTAATTGACACAAAAGGGGATTTGAAACCTGAAATTTTTCGTCGAATTAAACTGGGTTGGGGGGCTTACGGAGGGAATGCAACAGTTTTCAAATCTAACATGCCAGTCTACTTAAAGAAGACAGTTTTTGATCAGCGTGTCCTACTGGTTTTAATGTATGGGTGTGAAACTTGGACTTTAAATTCAACTGGCAGAAGACAGCAGCGGACAGAGATGCATGGGAAAACCTCTTAAAATGTATTTAATAACTTAAAGACGCTACATCTTGTACAGCTTGAACTAGCCGAACAATAAATAAATAAATTTTACTGCAGACGCTATCTCCAGCTGTTTGTCATCAATAGTTTAGCTGTAGGCTACAGTAGTGGATTTCATTTCCTATGTATGCGCAATATGTTACATTTATTTACGATCAGGGTCAACTGCCAGAGCCTGCACCAATCATCAATTATCTGCAGGTCGTTCTGTAAATTTTTACTATCTTCTGGCGTTGCTACTTTGGTATAGACAACTGCAATATCTGCGAATAGCCTTAAAAGCATCCGACTCTTTCTACTAGATCAGTTTTATATATTGTAAACAGCAACTGTCCTATCACACTTCGCCGGCCGGTGTGGCCGAGCGGCTCTAGGCGCTTCAGTCTGGAACCGCGCGACCGCTACGGTCGCAGGTTCGAATCCTGCCTCGGGCATGGATGTGTGTGATGTCCTTAGGTTAGTTAGGTTTAAGTAGTTCTAAGTTCTAGGGGACTGATGAGACCTCAGATGTGAAGTCCCATAGTGCTCAGAGCCATCTGAACCTATCACACTTCCCTGGACCGAGCGAGGTGGCGCAGTGGTTAGCACACTGGACTCGCATTCGGGAGGACGACGGTTCAATCCCGCGTCCGGCCATCCTGATTTAGGTTTTCCGTGATTTCCCTAAATCGCTCCAGGCATGTGCTGGGATGGTTCCTTTGAAAGGGCACGGCCAACAGAGGTTAGATGATTACGAAATTTGTAATGCCAACAGTGTACAATTCGTGCTAAAACAAAGTTGATTCCAAAAGAAGAGGCACAAGAGTAAAGAACGACTGCGTACTGTAAGCGACCATAGCTCATCCGTTATCAACATAGGCGGCCGTGTGAGGCCAATTACGCCGGTGTAAAAACCGTCAGCAGGGAGACACGCCACTGCGGCTACCGCGCACGCGTCCAGCCGTGATTTAAGCCCTGCCCGCGGCTTCCCGGGGGCGGCGCTAGATCGCAAATCCACTCCCTCACTTCAGTCGCGACAGCACGACGCTAATAGCGGATAAACGCACGGGAGACAGAGAGAGACAGACAGGGCGCGCTCGCCACCGGAAGAAGCGCTGCGGCCGGCGCGGGCCGGGGCCGATGCTATCCCGCTCGCCGCGTCCGGGCCACACTCGCACCATTCATCGCGCTGCCGGGGGCCCCGCCCACAAAAAGCGCACCAGGGGTTATCGACCGCGGGCACTAAATTCCGGCGCGCTGCCTGAGAGCCCAGGGGGAAGATATTCCGGTCCGAGATAAGTCCCAGACCGAGGCAGAGGGCCCATCCTCAGAGGCGGCGCAACCCCTGCCGAGCAGCCCCTGTTCCCGCCCTCCCCTCGCAGAGGGGCGTCGCACAACAGGTGGAGCCTGCACAGTATTGCAACCTAAGGCTCTCGCGATCTTCTAAACTAAATCGTTCGATACCAGCAGATTCGTCACCAGTAGATGAATCGTCCGGCACCACTTTTTTGTCGAATTTTCACGATCTTCAGGTTTTGTTCAGAAATTCAGCATTCCAATACTGGTTTGCTATTTCACTACCTGTTTTATAGACTATGAAAACATTTTAGAAAAAAAACAAGTTGCCATCAAAAAGGTAATCGCCCTGATATTTATCGAGACCAGTTTAAATCAAAATAAACATAACGATATTATATAAAATAAAAATATCTTTTAATGTAAGAAACTGTTCCACGAAATCAGAATTTCATCGTTGTTGTCAACAACACACGCCTTGCGGCAGTGGATATACCGGTTCCTGTGAGATCACCGAAGTTAAGCGCTGTCGGGCGTGGCCGGCACTTGGATGGGTGACCATCCAGGCCACCACGCGCTGTTGCCATTTTTCGGGGTGCATTCAGCCACGTGATGCCAATTGAGGAGCTACTCGACCGAATAGTAGCGGCTTCGGTCAATAATACCATCATAACGACCGGGAGAGCGGTGCGCTGACCCCACGCCCTTCCTATCCGCATCCTCCACTGAGGATGACACGGCGGTCGGATGGTCCCGGTAGGCCACTCGTGGCCTGAAGACGGAGTTGTCAAAATCACAGAGAATATTTATTTTACTGAAAATACACAGATACATATATCTGACTTGTAGACTCTTTGGAGTTCTTATTCGCGCCACTGAGAGTAGTTGGGTGGATATTGGTTATTAAAAGAAAGCTGTTCACCAATTATCGTCATGAGACTGTGGGACAAAGAGTCAATAGGTGCGGAACTGTATTTGAAGGTGATGTCAAATATTAAAGGTGTTCAAACTAAGAGCACGCAATAAATCGCCGGTGTTGAAATGCCACTAGCGATATCAGTCATTTCGAGGCGAAGATCCTGACCATCTGCTTTCAGATCTCGAAGAAATTGTGTCTACCTGTGGACGACTGCAGCCATTCCAAAAGATCTGTACTAGTGTAAACGTATAAAAGCCCCACAGTATTATTCATGTTGTAAAATGGCAGTAGAGAACAACGAAAAACAGAAGAGGCTAAGAGTGACTGAAGAATAAAATGGTTCAAATGGCTTTGAGCACTATGGGACTTAACCTCTAAGGTAATCAGTCCCCCACAACTTAGAACTACTTAAACCTAACTAATCTAAGGACATCACACACATCCATGCCCGAGGCAGGATTCGAACCTGCGACCGTAGCGGTCGCGCGGTTCCAGATTGTAGCGCCTAGAACCGCTCGACCACCCCGGCCGGCGAAGAATAAAGGAGCGACTTGTCTCTTCTTAATTTACTGAAATCAGAACAATGGGCCCGAAAGATTTCATAAACTATTTTCGCTTGAGTCCTGTATCGTACGACATATTATTAATGTTGATACAACGTAAAGTGGAAAAGCAAAACACGTTAATGACAGAGACAATTGCAGTCGTTAAGAGATGAGAAGTAAGTTTGAGATTTCTCACGAGCGGCAGGTCATTCGAATGCTTGACGTTTAGAACTGTAATTTCAGCAAATATAATTAGCAAAATTATTATGGAAACCTGTGAAGCAATTAAATCTGCCCTGCAAGGAAATATTACGGTAATTAAAGTGAAACTCTTTTTTTTTACGTTTTGTGATAATTTGGTGAAACTGGCATGCATTTCGCAGGTCCCTTACTAACGATTGAATATATATGGCGTATTTTTCCGAAGCAGAAGTGTTCTTCCACACTGCTGTACAATCCACTAGGCTAATATTACGTTTTCAAATTAAGAAAGAGAGCAATGGCATGGTTAATCCTTCACTGACCATGGTAAAGTGGTAAATGCAATGACTACGCCTGCAAAGGCCCATTAAAATTCTTTAGGGTTAAAAAGTATTTGAAAAATTGAATCTGAATTGTAACCTACACAACGACAGAGAAAAAAAACATAAATATATCACAGTTGTCAAACCGTAAATATTCGACCTCACACTCTCAGTACGTAATGACAACATTGCGAATATTGGGCCATAACTACCGCGTCAGTATTTCTAGTAATGACAATACGTCAATACACCCCCACAGATGATCAATGTATTGACGGCTTTACAATATTACTGGAAGTCTGAGGGACCCTTAACATGCACCTCACGTCCCCCGAACTGAGTACACTTGTCGAATCTTCATTCTTGCAATTAAAACCGAAGGACGAGGCTACTTTCTTTACACGTGAAAACATAACTACTGGTACCCTGAAAATCCCTAAATATTACGATCTTTAATTATAAGCATTCGATGATTTTCTTCGAACTTTCTGAATAATTTCATGCTGCGTTCAGCTGTCAATTTTCAGTCTACATTCATGCCATTGAACAATTTTGGCCTTAGATGATTTTGAAACCGTAGCATTACATATCCAGTACATCATTCTTTAGTTAAAAAAGTTAGGCTAGATGTAACAACTCAGAGGATACATTTGGGCGTTCATTGGACTGCTGGAGCTTTTCCCTCCATGAAATTAAATACACAACTTCTGTTTTATATACGTAGTAATATTACTACAAAAATGTCCGCCTGCTTAGCTGCCAGCACGGTGCCGCAGCGTGTTCGGTCAGAGGTCGTCCTGAGTGAACGGATCAACGATGAACTATGAACAGGTGTCATGGGACGTCCGCCCCGAACAAATGCAACGAACAATAAAGAACAAAATGAGATCGCAAAAAACGAAAAAAAAGCTAAATGATAACGTGCTTGCCTACCCTGCAGCGGGCCTGGCTTCGATTCCCGGCTGGGATGGGTATTTTCTCCGCCAGTAAACTGGGTGTTGTGTTGTCGTCATCATGAATGCGCAAGTCACCCAACGTGGCGTCAGCTGAAATAAGACTTGCACCCGGCGAACTTCATCCGGAAGGGGCCTCCCGGCCAAGAATGACACACGAACATTTCATTTTTTTCCCCTACAAAAATGAAAATATGACAGTTATTCTTTAACGCGCTTCACTGATGAAAAGTTTATTCGTTTTAGATGACTATTTCCTTCAGTTCGGTCTTTTGCTATTTAACACGCAGACCATTAACTTTGATTTTAATATGTAAATTCAGCCGTAAGTTGGAGAAAGAATCTGATAGACCAAGTAGGAAAAAACAGTTATAGCTTGACAGTAAAACACAAATCTGAGCACGCCAGGATCTAAATACCGCGTCTGCCCGATGCAGACAACGCTTCCATTTGATACTCCATCATTATCTAATTTCTAACGAACTTACCGTAGCTATGGAACACTAAGTTTGTAAGCAATCGAACGAGACAGAATACTTCACCAAGACAGGCGTATTTCTAACTGGACGTTACACTCTGTACAAGCTTACTAGATTAGTTCCCAATGGACAAAAATTGGTTGCACAAGGGACAGTGGTTACGAACAGACTGTATAGCAAGTGTCCTTTCCTCGAAGTCAACAAACGGTCATCAGTCATAATCAAAAAAATGATAGCCATCAGCTCCAAAGTGCCCTGCCTTGTGGTACCGAAAAGAGAATCATAAAAGTTCTATTATAAGGAATATTTTCCCTTTTATTATAGTCTTACCTCTAAAGACAGACGAAGATCGTTTACCACTTGGAGGCAAAAATACGTAAGCAAAGGCAAAGGAATATTAACACAGGTATCATTTCTTTCGTTAAACTGGAAATGTGCAAGATATATAACCATATAATAATAATACAGTGAATGGAACGTTAGAGCAGTATCTGTGCAAAGTTTCCATATTAGATTGCTGGTTAGTAACAGAATTTGTGTGGCACTTATAGAGATGTTCATCCACGGAAGTACGAAAAACTTGGTAAGCTGCATCTTTATGGTGACGATGACTGACAGTTCTCGTACAAATGAACAGGTACACTAGATTTCAGGCAGGAGACTTGGTACAACAGGACTATATACAGTGACAATCAAATTAATCTTCATGCTGGTGGTTTCTTAAAACACAGGATCGCACCAGAAAAGCACGACGACTTTTAAACCAATTATAATTAGGCGGACGACTATGTTCAACTTAATTATTTTGTTATTAGGTAGATGACGATGTTTAACTTAACTACATTACATTCTGTTGTCACAGTTGCTGATTTAACGCTATCTGCTACTTAAAAATGGTGAAAATACAATTTCAAAAAGGAAATAGATAAAGTTTAACCGGTAGAAAGGTTGTGGTCTATTAGGTGTGGGACATGTTGACACAATGTAATCTCCATCCATGTGTTCAATGAATTACTTAACTATCACAACAGTTATCTTGACACATGCAAAGATGGAGACGTTAAGCTATAATGTCACTGAGAAAACGATCTGTTTGTAGTGAAGGCGATGACGATGAAGGATTTAGGGTGCTCAACTGCATGGTCATCGGCGACCTTATTGGATATCAACGCACAAAACTGCAGGTCTGAACGATGCCCGTTCTCACTAGTGTAACTGCTGCGACTATTCCCCAAGAATACATATCAGCAATTCTCTGCAGAACAACTTCTTTGCTAACACTTATACAGGGGGTTACAAAAAGGTACGGCCAAACTTTCAGGAAACATTCCTCAAATACAAATAAAGAAAAGATGTTATGTGGACATGTGTCCGGAAAAGCCTAATTTTCATGTTAGAGCTCATTTTAGTTTCGTCAGCATGTACTGTACTTCCTCGATTCACCGCCAATTGGCCCAATTGGAGGAAGGTAATGTTGACTTCGGTGCTTGTGTTGACATGCGGCTCATTGCTCTACAGTACTAGCATCAAGCACATCTGCACGTAGCATCAACAGGTTAGTGTTCATCACGAACGTGGTTTTGCAGTCAGTGCAATGTTTACAAATGCGGAGTTGGCAGATGCCCATTTGATGTATGGATTAGCACGGGGCAATAGCCGTGGCGCGGTACGTTTGTATCGAGACAGATTTCCAGAACGAAGGTGTCCCGACAGGAAGACGTTCGAAGCAATTGTTCGGCGTCTTAGGGAGCACGGAATATTCCAGCCTATGACTGGCGACTGGGGAAGGCCTAGAACGACGAGGACACCTGCAATGGACGAGGCAATTCTTCGTGCAGTTGACGATAACCCTAATGTCGGCGTCAGAGAAGTTGCTGCTGTACAAGGTAACGTTGACCACGTCACTGTATGGAGAGTGCTACGGGAGAACCAGTTGTTTCCGTGCCATGTACAGCGTGTGCAGGCACTATCAGCAGCTGATTGGCCTCCACGGGTACACTTCTGCGAATGGTTCATCCACCAATGTGTCAATCCTTATTTCAGTGCAAATGTTCTCTTTACGGATGAGGCTTCATTCCAACGTGATCAAATTGTAAATTTTCACAATCAACATGTGTGGGCTGACGAGAATCCGCACGCGATTGTGCAATCATGTCATCAACACAGATTTTCTGTGAACGTTTGGGCAGGCATTGTTGGTCATGTCTCGATTGGGCCCCATGTTCTTCCACCTACGCTCAATGGAGCACGTTACCATGATTTCATACGGGATACTCCACCTGTGCTGCTAGAACATGTGCCTTTACAAGTACGACACAACATGTGGTTCATGCACGATGGAGCTCCTGCACATTTCAGTCGAAGTGTTCGTACGCTTCTCAACAACAGATTCGGTGACCGATGGATTGGTAGAGGCGGACCAATTCCATAGCGTCTACGCTCTCCTGACCTCAACCCTCTTGACTTTCGTTTATGGGGGCATTTGAAAGCTCTTGTCTACGCAACCCCGGTACCAAATGTAGAAACTCTTCGTGCTCGTATTGTGGACGGCTGTGATACAATACGCCATTCTCCAGGGCTGCATCAGCGCATCACGGATTCCATGCGACGGAGGGTGGATGCATGTATCCTCGCTAACGGAGGACATTTTGAACATTTCCTGTAACAAAGTGTTTGAAGTGACGCTGGTACGTTCTGTTGCTGTGCGCTTCCATTCCATGATTAATGTGATTTGAAGAGAAGTAATAAAATGAGCTCTAACATGAAAAGTAAGCGTTTCCGGACACATGTCCACATAACATTTTATTTCTTTGTGTGTGAGGAATGTTTCCTGAAAGTTTGGCCGTACCTTTTTGTAACACCCTGTATATTGTTCATCACTGATGAAATCAATGGATCAATTAACCTGTCATGACGTATTAAAATCCACCAGTCGTGTGAATAACCGTCCTTAAGACACACCAAATTATGAAACTTAACAATATTCAGTTCACGGTTTCCACAGTGGACGATCAAAATTAATGTGTCCACTTACAAAGGCATCGTTGTAGTTGAAGTAAACTGTACTAATGCTGACTTGAGATGCTACTTAATGGAACACGAATCAGCTGAATAAAAATACTAAAACTCATAAGTATGAGTGCAACACATGAAGTTATTACATTTGTTCTTACGCTTAATGTACTTAATGTTCTTAAACAGCAGTCATTTGAGAGTGGTGGGAAGGGGCTCAGTGTTATACACTTGCTGACGTTGTAGCCTTGGAGAAAGCTTTTAACAATGTTGACTGGAAAACTCTCTTTGAAATTCTGAAGGCGGCGGGGGTAATGTACAGGGAGTGAAAGGCTATTTACAGCTTGTACAGAAATCAGACTGTAGTTATAAGAGCCGGGGCACATTAAAGGGAAGCACAGTTTAAGAACGGAGTGAGGCAGGGTTGTAGTCTATCCGTGATATTATTCAAACTGTACACTGAGCAAGTAGTAAAGGAAATCGAAGACAAATTTGGAGTATGACTCATATTTTAGGGAGAAGACATAAAAACTTTGGGGTTTGTCGATGTGCCCGCATCTCGTGGTCGTGCGGTAGCGTTTTCACTTCCCACGCCCGTGTTCCCGGGTTCGATTCCCGGCGGGGTCAGGGATTTTCTCTGCCTCGTGATGGCTGGGTGTTGTGTGATGTCCTTAGGTTAGTTAGGTTTAAGTAGTTCTAAGTTCTAGGGGACTGATGACCATAGATGTTAAGTCCCATAGTGCTCAGAGCCATTTGAACCATTTCTGTTTGTCGATGACACTAATTCTGTCAGTGGCAGCAAAGGACTTGGAAGACCAGATGAAAGGAATAGACAGTGTCTTGAATGGAGAATATACAATGAGCATGAACAAAAGCAAAACAAACATAATGGAATGTAGTCGCATTAAATCAGGTGTTACTGAGGGAATTAGACTAGGAAACGAGACACTTAAAGTAGTAGATGAGTTTTGCTATTTGGGCAGCAAAATAACTGATGACGGTCTAAGTAGAGAGGATGTAAAGTGTAGACTGGCAATGGCAAGAAAATCATTTTTCACAAGAGAAATTTGCTAACATCGACTGTAGATCTAAGTGTTGGGAAATCTTTTCCGAAGGTATCTGTCTGGAGTGTAGCGTGTATGGAAGTGAAACATGAACGTTGAACCGTTCAGACAAGTAGAATAGAAGCTTTTGAATTGTGGTGCTAAAGAAGAATGCTAAAGATTAGAGGCTAGATCGCGTAACTAATGAGGAGGTACTGTATCGAAATGTAGAAAAACGAAATGTATGACACAACTTGACTAAAAGAAGGAATTGGTTGATACGACACATTATGGGACATTAAGGAAACATCACTGTAGTAGTAGTGGGGAGGAGGGAGGGGGCATGAGATGAACACAATAAGCATTTATGCACATAGGTTGCAGTAGTTATTCGGAGATGAAGAGACTTGCACAGAGTAGAACAACATGGAAAGCTGCATCAAATCAGTCTTCGGAGTGAAGACCACAACAACAACAACAGCGTTGTTCCCGGGTCTGCTGCTTCTTGGCCTTCACAGCGCGATTGTCAGCCACGTCAAGTCGGAAGGTGACGCGTGAGTTGGCGAATTCTACGTGTGGACTTTTATGATGGATAACCCTCTAGAAATGTCCAGGAAACGGTAGTGAACCGCGGTAGTCAGGCAGCGTGATGGTAGAGAGGCGAGAGTGGGCTTTGTGAGCGCCTGACTGGCCTCAGGTACCAGAGCGGCGCACAATGGCTCGTTACCGCGACGTGTGTGTGTCGCGGCCGCCATTGTGGAAGCCGCGCGCCAGCCAGGGTCGCCAGCTGTTGCCAGCGGAACTGCACAGCCGCCGCCTGCAACAGCTCTACGGGACACTACCTGTGGTCACCCGTGCAACTTTCCATGCTAGTCTTTCCTGCGCAAACCTCTTCATCTCTGCATAACTAGTGCTCACTGTATGCACGTCTTCGTCCCTCTCTACACAGGTGAGGCCCAAACAACAGTATTCTATGCTTAAGGTGCAAAGCACACTGAATAGGAGGGTGTCGAGGTCAATGTACATGATAGTTATTTGACCACTGACGACATACGCAGCTCCAGTCTGGGGTTACGAAGCACCAACAAGTCGACGCCGCCTACAGACCATACAGAACGAGGTTTTACGAATCATAAGCAGCGTTACAAGATACTCATGCACCGCTCAATTCCATAATGAATTTCGCCTCGATACACCCATGCAGGCTTTAAAAAAACTCCACACGACTATGTAAGAACCCGATGCATTCGAACAACTCGTTCATCCTCAATCTAGGGAACTAGATCACAGGTGGAAGCATAGGCGCCCAAAAACACTCCTTCTAACGGAAACTTAACCAGCTATTTCAGGTTTAAACCAAGTACACAAACACTGCAATGTCGGCGGACCCCGGTGTTACACAAACATGACTAGCACCGCCAGCTGCACTCATACACCCCACAAACCGGCAGACACAGGGAAACCGAACACACGAAACACAAACAAATCCCACACGACTCTGCACAACGAGCGGCCGAGTTTGTAATCAAACTGAACTCCCTGATGACGGCTTTGGCATGTTATAGGTACGCTGACGCTGTAGCTGGCCCAGGAGATACCAACGGAGTCCAGCTACAAGGGAACACCTCTCCACTAACATTTCCTAACACCCGCCCATGAACCGTCGCCACTGGCACATAATTCGCAAGTGGCCCTGCTATCCACCCAGACTGTCACAGGGTTTATGTTCCCACGGCGCTTGCCGTGGCACTTCACCCCCCCACCCCATTACCCTTAAGACCGCTACTCTTTGATCCCTTTCTGTCTAATGTCTCCTCACTGTGACTGTGTTGGGTGATCGCATCCAAGCGTACGGACACCACCACTGACCGTCATCCTCTAACTCTTCGATTAGCGTACTAACCAGTACCACAGAGGTTGTAGTGTAACCGTATTTACCTGTGCCAATATGTCTCCAGTATCTGCGCCTCCGTCAAATCTCGCTGAGAAATGATAGTCGAAAGTAGGTCAATTCAAATCATATACTCTACAACTGGTTTGCAGTTCAAATACTTCATTTAGGTGTTGAATATCGTCCGGTTTATGGTGGGATCGAGTCTCATCCACCTAAATTAAGCACAGTTAAGCGGATAGTCACATCCTACGCTCGCCTGATGTACAATATTGTGATTGTTCGATTGCAGCAACTTAACATAGACGTACTGATTCACAATAATTAACAGGTGGCCCATAAATCATTAACACATTCACTAATCAAACTGTCCTTCCAAGTGGATAGTCACATCAAAACATTCATGATTAGCACAGTCACAGTGTTAAATTCTTAAAATACTGTGCTTAAAATCTAGCAGTCATATCAATACGAAAGCGATGTGCGCAGTAAGTAACTATTGGAAATAATACTATTATCCCAATATCCATTATTCAAGTTTGGCACAGTCATTGGCACTAATTACACATTCACTATCCAATAAATCATTGAAAACAGTCACTACATCACAGAATGATCTCCAGGATGCGAAATTTAGATAAAACAGGGCACATTATGCGCACTGTGATTTGCGCTAGCTCGTCTGCGGTACAACTCTGGACACACATCTTGTTCGTTTCATAACCGACTGAAATGGCTTCCCCCAACCTCTCTTTATAAGTTTCCAATAACTAAAACTGATCTCAGCTGTTGTTGTTCTCTGGCTTTTCAAAAATTGCAGTTCGAGATTTATATTCTTGATTAATTGAACGGAAGAACAATACCCATTTTAATTAGGACTTTTAAATAGTAAAATAACACTGTTGAAGATATTAGCTGAAATAAATAACCTTGGAGGGAAGATAAACATAACAGAAGGAAGCGTCCAATTGCTTTGTTACAAGGGCAAGTAGAACTTTTTGTGTTGGTCGTCACCACGTTAATGCAAACATGGAGGGGTTCCACTTCTCTCTCTCTCTCTCTCTCTCTCTCTCTCTCCCTCTCTCTCTCTCCCTCCCTCTCTCTCTCTCTCTCTCTCTCTCTCTCTCTCTCTCTCTCTCTCTCTCACACACACACACACACACACACACTTATATACAAAACAAACAAAAAACACACATTTCCATCCGTTAGTAAAACGACGACTTTTTTATGATTCAGAATTTATTCTATCAGTTGATCCCTTCTTTTAGTCAAGTTCTGCAATAAATTGCTTTTGTTCCCAAATCGATCCAGTATCTTCTCATTATGAAACTTCAGTATCTCCGAGCATATAAAATGCTCAAAAAACTTCCGGGAATGCAGCCGGGTGGCGTCTTTGACAACGGCAGATACGGTATTTGTACAGGTGCACAGCCTGTCATTTTCGAGGCGCCAACGTTACGAGACAGAGCTGTGCAAGAAAATTTATAACCTCGGTATTTTCTTGCGCAGTGCTGTCTTGTTACGTTACTGCCTTGAAAATTACAGCCTGTGCATCTGTCCAATTACCGTATCTGCTGTTGTCAAGGACGTCACCCGACTGCGTTCCCGGAAGTTGTTCGAATTTTTCTTAATTAGTACTTCAATCTACCCAATTAATGTTCAATACTCTTCTGTACCACCACATCTCAAAAGCTTCTATTCTTTTATTTTCTGAACTGTTTGTCGTCCACATTTCAGTTCTCTACAAATTTATGCTACAGACAAATACTTCCAGGAAAGACTTCCTAAACGTTAATACGTACTCGATGTTAACATATTTCTCTCTCTCTCCCGTAAACGGTTTTCTTGTTATTGCCAGTCTGCAATTTATATCCCCTTTACTTCAGGCATCGTGTACTCTTGCTGTCCAAATAGCAAAACTTACCTATTAATTTTAGGCCCCATTTCCTAATCTAATTCCCTTAGAATTTCCTTACCTTATTCGACTACATTCCATTACCCTTGCTTTACTTTTGGTTATATTCAATTTTATAAACACTTTTAAGACACTATGCATTCCGCACAACAAATCTTCGAAGTCCTTTACTGTCGCGGACGCATTGCAATGTCACCTCAACCTCAACGTTTTTATTTGTTCTCCCTGAACTTCAGTACACTTTCCAAATTTCTCCTTGGTTTCCTCATCTGCTTGCTCAGTACACCGACTGAATGACATTGGTATAGGTTACAGCTCTGTGTCACTGGGTAGATACAGTGTTGCTTAAGTCATAACAAAATGGTAAGTGCAGGAGCCGCTGCCTCTCTGAATGAATTTTAGCGATTATGAATAGGCTTCTTTCCAAATGAAACTACCTATTCTACCACTGCTTTGACGTGTCTTATTTTACCTCGTTTTTATTAGGTCACGTGCTTGTCCGTCTGTTCCAAACAAATTTAGCAGTTGATTTTAAACTAACTTCCAGATGAGCTGGAGACTTGAAGCTGAACTGATGACCATGTAATATTAACTCCCATTCGTGTTTGGAGTGTGGCGGTGGGTAATTTGTGTACTACTGTAATTTCCTCCTTTTCCTCTTCCAGTCGCAAATGGTTCGCGGGAAGAACGATTGGTAGTGCGTCTCCGTGTCAGATCAAATCTCTCTGATTATTTCCTTCGCAGTCCTTCTGCGAGATATATGTAACAGTTTACGTACTTGACACCTGTCAGAATCGTATCTAGACGTATGAGCGGTCCCATATCACTAGAACTGCACACGCCCCACACCATTACAGAGCCTCCATCAGCTTGAACAATACCCTGCTGACATGCAGGGCCCATGGCTTCATGAGGCTGTCTCCATACCAGTACACGTCCATCCGCTCGATACAATTTGAAATAAGACTCGTCCGACCAAGCGATATGTTTCCGGTCATCAACAGTCAAATGTCAGTATTGATGGGCCCAGGCGAGACGTAAACCTTTGTGTAGTTCAGTCATAAAGGGTACACGAGTGGGCCTTCGGCTCCGACAGTCCATATCGATGATGTTTCTATGAATGGTCCGAACGCTGACACTTGTTGATGGGCGAGAACTGAAATCTGCAGCAATTTGCGAAAGGGGTGCACTTCTGTCACGTTGAACGATTCTCTGCAGTCGTCGTTGGTCCCGTTCTTGCAGGATCTTTTTCCGGCCGCAACGAGGTCTGAGACTTGATATTTTACCGGATTCCTGACATTCACGGTACGCTCGTGAAATGGTCGTACGGGAAAATCCCAACTTCACTGCTATCCCAGAGATGCTGCGTCCCATCGCTCGTGGCCGACTGTAACACCACGTTGAAACTCGCTTAGATCTTGATAACCTGCCATTTTAGTAACAGTAACCGACCTAACAACTGCACCAGAAGTTGTTTCCTTACAAAGGCGTTGCCGACCACAGCGCTGTATTCTACCCGTTTACATATCTCTATATTTGAATACGCATGGCTATACCAGTTTCTTTGGCGTTTCAGTGTATGTCATACATGCAGTTCGGTATGGATACGTGACAAAATAGATGTAAATAAAGAGCGCTAAAGTCCATCGACAGCAAATTTATAATAGAGTGTTAAATGGGACGAGAGGGATGAGATCGAATCATCGTGACATTTGCCTAACGTAATTTACAAAATCAAGCCTACCCGACTTTTAATTTGGGTTCAACCGAAAAAGACAGCAGTGTTAGTTACTGAAATGTATCTGTCGGTAGAGGTAATAAATCAGTAGGCACGACGCCATCAAGAAAAGAAGTGTGATCCCTCCTGCCAAAGGGAAATCTCGATACTTCGTTTTTGCCGTCATATGATGTGGTTTAGCACACAACAAGAGGTAACATATTCTGTAAAATGAAGTTAGAATTATATTAATACCTTCAGCTGCTGACGGGCGTTGATATATATATCAACGAGGACAGGTGAAAATGTGTGCCCCAACAGGGACTCTAAACCGGGGTGTCCTGCTTAGGAAATGACATGACATCCGTTCAAGTTCGTTGCTGATCCTTTCACTCAGTTTTTTTTATTACAGAGGCCACCCAGCTCTCTGACCGAACACGCTGAGCTACCGTGCCGGCATCTGAGCCACCGAGGGCACATTTTAATTAGGACTTTTAAATAGTAAAATAATTTCTGTTGAATTACACCTATAGTTTGCCAAAATATGGTATTCTATTTCAGTAACAATGTTTTAACTTTGACTCCAGAAGTAAATACGCGCAATATTTGATAATATATTTCCAGCACCAGCTGTATGGAGACTTACTCGTGGAAGACATTCTTACCAAGTCCCGTAATGAGTGTGTTGGGGTGGGACACTACGAATGTAGTGTGTGGACATACAAGGTGAGAATGTGGGTCTCGCGGGAGGCGTGCGCGAGATAGTCCCTGCAGTCGTACTATCCTCTGTGCCCTCCGTGGCTCAGATGGATAGAGCGCCTGCCATGTAACCAGCAGATCCCGGATTCGCTTCTCGGTTTGGGCACACATTTTCACCTGTCCCCGTCGATATATATCAACGCCTATGATATAGCTAAACTGTAGTTATCACATGGTTACCTGGTTCGAATAGAGATTGTGAAATGACCACCAGACTGTCACCAGTTGATATATCATAATCGTGCCTGCTTTTCCACCCATAACGTGAAAGTAAGATACAGCAGACGTTGATTCGTGTGTCTGTTGTCAGCAACAAGCGTGGAGGCCCTTTGGTGTTCTTCGGGAAGATCAGGCATTTACTTTCAACTTCTTCCTTCGTCTCATTTCACCCGTAAGTATACAAAAATAATGGCTAACTTACTGTACACTCGCCATCAGCCCTGCTGCAGTGGTTACACCGGTTCCCATCAGATCGCCGAAGTTACACGCTGTTCAGCTTTGCTAGCACTTGGAGGGGTGACCGACCAGGTATGCCAAGCGCTGTTGCCAAGTGGGGTGGACTAGGCCGTTGTGGCCCCAATTGAGGAACTACTTGATTGAGAAGTAGCGGCTCCGGTCCCGAAAACTAACAACGACCGGGCGAGCGGTTTTCTGGCCACACGCCCATTCCTATACGCATCCAGTGATGCCTATCGGGTGAGGATGACACGGCGGTCGGTGGGTACGCTAGGCCTTCCGAGACTTGTTCGGACGGAATTAAGTTACTATACGCTCACTGCAAAGTTATCGAGCTATAAAGTTAAACTGGATAAAGGCAATGACGAGGCAGCCGCACCAGCTTGATAGGTCAGCAGACTACTACTTGAATTGCAAGTGGAGGGCATGTGGAAATAATGTACCCACAACTTTTGTACTAAGATATATCATAAATATGTCTGCTTTTCCACCCGTAACGTGAAAGTAAATACAGCAGACGTTGATCATTGTATTTATTGTACACGCTGGGAGAAGTAACTGCACGGTAAAGGTAACTAAAGGTTACGACCAACAGCAGTCACCAGCCTAAAAAATACATACACGAAACAAGTAAAATTGCTCACCAGCAACAGCGATCACAGCAGATGACGGAAATGCATAGTCGGGAGAGACAACACGCTGCATGTGAGGGAACTTTGCATGCTGCAAATCCAGGAAAGGTCCATCTCGTTTCTGCTTACCTGTAACAAACAAACCGAAAATGAGATTTCCAGGAGCCATGGTGTTCCATCATCAGTATTTACATGACGTTATGCCAAGAAATACACACCCGTACATGTATGCAGAATATAACGCGTACAGACTTTTAAAGATATAAATTGTTTTTTATTCATTTGTAGAAATCGTTATTACTTGAAATGAGTGACACATCTATAATAAACAAGTAACGAAGGAAAGACAAAATGTTGGCTGTAACGCCACTGGATGGGTGGTACCCCGTTCCGCGGCAACTGGTTTGTGAAACTGCAATGCTATAAACGGTCGATATACGGCAGGAGTTAGTTACGCCACATCCAGTTGAATCGGTGGCGTAGCAGCACCAGAGCGTGACCGCAGTGATTGAATAATGGAGGTCGGATGTGCGGCGCGGCGAAACTGCAGCCCAGCAAGCAACTCGTCGCCGACCGCGTGTTAACACTTGATCAGCACGGACCTGTATTATGCGACAGTCGACTGGGTTGAGGACCAACTAGACAGCAGCTGTGCACAATTGTTGCTGTCTAATCTGGTCATGAAATTTGTAAACTACTTTGATGAGCCAAGTATAGTACAAACCAGCGGTCCAGCTGCTCGTTCGCTCCGTCTTTTGTGGTGTAGCCGAGGCTTTATTCTTTGTCAGCTGAGTTATGCCACAACTTGTCACCGGTTTCGCTTCATCTGCACCGTCCCGAAACAATGTACAGTGGTTGTAAGGCTTCGCCAATACCAGTTCCGTGAAGCGACGCATTCCACTAGTCAAATATCACTTGCTTCTGTTTTCCGCTGTTGGATAATTATAAAATCCCTCTCCGGCATGCTAATGTCATTGGAAGATATGGCCGGCCGGGGTGGCCAAGCGGTTAAAGGCGCTACAGTCTGGAACCGCGCGACCGCTACGGTCGCAGGTTCGAATCCTGCCTCGGGCATGGATGTGTGTGATGTCCTTAGGTTAGTTAGGTTTAAGTAGTTCTAAGTTCTAGGGGACTGATGACCTTAGAAGTTAAGTCCCATGGTGCTCAGAGCCATTGGAAGATATGTTGCAGCACCATGTTATAACTCTTTCGCACACAGCTCTTAACAAGTAATTGC
The DNA here is from genome assembly GCF_023864345.2 of Schistocerca serialis cubense. NCBI lineage: Eukaryota > Metazoa > Arthropoda > Insecta > Orthoptera > Acrididae > Schistocerca > Schistocerca serialis. The sequence goes on along the minus strand of NC_064639.1, from coordinate 788,581,605 downwards.
TTGTGATGTTTAATACACTACTGGCCATTAATATTGCTACACCAAGAAGAAATGCAGATGATTCATTGGACAAATACCTACTAGAACTGACACACGAATACATTTTCACGCAATTTGGGTGCATAGATCCTGAGAAATCAGTACCCAGAACAACCACCTCTGGCCGTGATAACGGCCTTCATACGCCTGGGCATTGAGTCAAACAGAGCTTGGATGGCGGGTTCAAATACAGCTGCCCATGCAGCTTCAACACTATACCACAGCTCATCAAGAGTAGTGACTGGCGTATTGTGACGAGCCAGTTGCTCGGCCACCATTGACCAGACGTTTTCAATTGGTGAGAGATCTGGAGAACGTGCTGGCCAGGGCAGCAGTCGAACATTTTCTGTGTCCAGAAAGGCCCGTAAAGCAACTGCAACATGCGGTCGTTCATTATCCTGCTGAAATGTAGGGTTTCGCAGGGATCGAATGAGGAGTAGAGCCACGGGTCGTAACACATCTGAAATGTAACGTCCACTGTTCAAAGTGCCGTCAATGCGAACAAGAGGTGACCGAGACGTGTAACCAATGGCACCTCATACCATCACGCCGGGTGATATGCCAGTATTAGAGATGGGCAAACTCGTTCACCCTTGGGAACTAGTTCACTGCAGATCGTTCTTTTTTGGGAACCGTTCAGTTTTACTCGTTCACCGTTCATTTGTGCTTGGTATATGGTTCTTATGAAAAACTGAAAACTAGTAGTGTAGGTGCCTGAAGGATGGAGGGCACCAAGAGGGGGCACTTGCCTCCCCCCCTGGAGTATAGAGTTTTTATTCATTACAGAATTCTTACCCACTTTTAGAAGTAATTTCTGTGATTGTGCAGAACCTCTCGTTTAGCCAACCGTGGCCTTGTGTGGCTCATCGCAGGGAAATAATATAGGGAGGCCCACGGAAAACCGGCCCCGAGTACAGGCTGCTCGCCAATTACGGACGATGTGTTGCCCTTTACGAGCAGATAGAACAAACAGATAAGAACATGAAAATCTCAAGCGACGCTCATGGGCTATAGCTCATGTAGTCTTGTAAACCTGTTGGTGGCTGTTTCCCAACTTAATAGACCACAAGGGTCTTGTAAAAAATTCTTCGTTTCGACTTCCACTACATAGCTATGCTAAGTTGTAACCAATAATCGTTTACGCCCTATATATACTTCACGTTGTCTCTGAGTTCGTAGGCAAAGTAGAGACTTTATGGAAGCATAAAATAAAATGTGGTTTTCTCATACTTGCGTCACACGCTTAGTAAAAATTAAGTTTTTATGTTGCATTATTAAAGTTAATGCAGCAATAATAATAATAATTAAGTTCGCAGTAACAAAGTTTTTGGTTCGAAAGCTCCTTCTGAACAAATGTTTTTGAGATAATAAGCAAATACGATTTTATGGCAATTTATGTCTTTTCAAATGGAGAGGCACCGCTTTTCCTACTGAGCCAAAATGACCCACAACGCACTTTTTTTTTCCAAAGAAACCAAACTAGCAGGTAATGGAAATTGTAAACAACCAAACTTAAAAATAATTAGAGCCTTTGTAAATGTAATGTTTTGTATATGAAAGATACACGAAAATCGTTTTATATGAATTTTCTTACACTAAAAATTAAGCAAGTTATTGAAAGTTAGCTGCTAAATCAAGTCGATGAAACCAAAAATATATATGAATAACTAACTTTCCTTGATAGAAGTATGTCTTCTGCTGTTCATCGATATAATGAAGTGAGCTGATATGCCCTTTTGTTACCTGAAAAGACGTACCTATTACATACAACGTAATTTTTATGTAATTTACGTAACTATAAAATACTTGTTGATTACCGGTCGTGGACGCTGAATAGCCAGAACCAAGTGCAAGAACAGTTTGGAACACATGTAAAATAGGCGAGCGCAGTGAACGAAACGAACAACTGGATACTGAACTAACTAGGAGCAGTCGGCAGTGGAACAGACAGGTGGTCATGCGAAGAACGACGAGTGCGGCCGAGGGAGGCCGAGACTGAGCACGAGCTCGCGACCGAGGCTGGAACGAGAACTGCCGCGACCGAAGTGAACTACTGAACTATTAACCGATCGTTCCTCGTTCCCGGGAACTATAAGTAGACCTCCGCGACCGAAGTAAACTATGAACCGATCGTTCCTCGTTCCCGGAACTATAAATAGACCGCCCCGACCGAGGTGAACTATGAACCGATCGTTCCTTGGAATTCGTTCCTCGGTCTTTTCGTTCGTCTTGGTGAACTGATCCTTTGCACCCGTTCGTTCGCGAACTACCCATCTCTAGCCAGTATGTAGATGACGAATACACGCCTCCAATGTGCGTTCATCGTGATGTCGCCAAACAGGGATGCGACCATCATGATGCTGTAAACAGAACCTGGATTCATCCGAAAAAATGACGTTTTGCCAATCGTGCACCCAGGTTCCTCGTTGAGTACACAATCGGAGGCGCTCCTGTTTGTGATGCAGCGTCAAGGGTAACCGCAGCCATGGTGTCCGAGCTGATAGTTCATGCTGCTGCAAACGTCGTCGAACTGTTCGTGCAGATGGTTGTTGTCTTGCAAACGTCCCCATCTGTTCACTCAGGGATCGATACGTGGCTGCACGATCCGTTACGATCCAGCACGGCGTTCCGTATTACCCTCCTGAACCCACCGATTCGGTATTCTGCTAACAGTCATTGGATCTCGACCAACGCGAGCAGCAATGTCGCGATACGGTAAACCGCAATCGCGATAGGCTACAATCCGACCTTTATCAAAGTCGGAAACGTGATGGTACGCATTTCTCCTCCTTACACGAGGCATCACAACAACGTTTCACCAGGCAACGCCGGTCAACTGCTGTTTGTGTATCAGAAATCGGCTGGAAACTTTCCTCATGTCAGCACGTTGTAGGTGTTGCCAGCGGCGCCAACCTTGTGTGAATGCTCTGAAAAGCTAATCATTTGCATATCACAGCATCTTCTTCCTGTCGGTTAACTTTCACGTCTTTAGCACATCATCTTCGTGGTGTAGCAATTTTGATGGCCAGTAGTGTATATTCCAAATTCATTATTAATTATTCCAAATCCCCTACTAATTAAAGACGGCACTACCTAGGAACATCTTTAGAAGTCTGACAATGCCGATGGCGGCTTCTGCTAAGATATATAAGGGCCAATCAAAAAGTTTCATTTCGAAGGCCGTAAGTCCAGAATCGACATGACAAACAAGCAAACTCGCCGTGAACACTGATGGAACCACCCCACCGACGCACTACACCGAAGATACCCGTTTGGTAAAACACAGAGCCCTGCTGCGTGAAGAAGTCCGCAACCGTCTGCTGCACATACTCATCCAACGGGGATAGTCGACGCTTCGGCGCCTTTTTTAAGGGACCGAAGGCGTGATAATCGCATAGGGAGATCTCAAGGTGCTCGAGTGTCTCCTCCCACTTGAGTTGCTGTAACCCTCTGCATTACGGTATTTGCGATATGGGGACGTGCGTTATCATGAAGCAGCCGCATCCATTGTAGCAGTTTCCCTTTAACTGCGCGCCGGAATTTCTCCAGCTTGCGCAGTACCGTCCCCCTGTGATGGATACACCATGTCCCTTGAAATCGAGGTGGAAATGTGCCCCACTAATCAAAGAACAGGGAGAGCATCACAAATAGCGATCAGCACGGAACTTGGTGCACCATTCCCAACGGTGGTTTTCGACGGATGAGCTGCCCCATACACATTCATCAGTCTCCGGTGGATGTCTACCGGTGTTTGTCTTTCAGCAGCCAAGAAAAGACTAACAGCACAGGTGTCCTATTTGGACGCATTTGGTGACAACGTCGTCACTTGCCGGACACACGTTGGAAAGACACGAGTGCCATACGTGGGTGCTTACATACCAGCTTCGGAATCGCTCTACGTTGCATATCGCTGCAGTAACGCCCTCAAACGGAAACTGTTTGATCGCCTCTTTGCAAGTACTGTATTTGAAGGAATAATTGTGAACTGGTATAGCAAAATGGCCTCTAATTATTATTACTGTCATATTCTTGGGAATGGCTGTTTGTCTTTGTACCATTGCATTTCGCTTTCTTTTACTTGAGACGCATCGTCAGTGACCTGTAATACATATATGTTACTTGCATATAGCAAATGTGTTTCCAGATATATTACAATATCACATTTTTTTCGTTAGTCTCCTATTGTTAGGTATGAAACTTTTTGAATCGCAAGTTTCGTTAAATGAAATTACTGTTTGTTCGTAATATAAGGTCTAGCGAAACATTCCAGATGCAAGGAATCCTCCTGTATCGACAGAGATTTTAACAATCAGATTACTGTTTTAAATTGTTTATACTTGATTCAGAGATCGATCAAGCAGCTTGTTTTAACGTCATACTTTTTCCGCTATTCCCCGTTCAGCTGTTGCGGAAGAAGAGATTCGAACAACTGATGGTACACTTCACTCACTTTTCGTCGTTTATCGACAGCGAAAGGACGCATCTGGAAATAGCTCCCGCTTTGTAACCGCTTAAGCGCCAGATTAATAAAAGACCCGAGCTTTCATTATAATTACGCTTTTCCAAGTATTTATTTCATTCTTTTAACATCTGAATCGTTAGTGTTGTGGTAGCTTAGTTCGCATCTTCAGCCATTCTTCCTCAGTTTCTACTTTAGTTATTTTTATCACACAGGTAAGAACAAATCTATCTATTTGGACTGAATGTTTCTAACTTTTTATGCTTCGCTTATTCACGCTGGGCGTAATCAGTGGTTTTCATTTTTGTATCGTTTTCATGTACCCATGGGTTCTCCTGCAGGCACTAGATGCAAATAGTGAAGGTTTCCAATTGACACAATAGTAAAATTAAAACCACTGATGATGCCTAGTGTGACTGGGCGAAACATGTTTGGCTGGAAATAAAATGAGCATTCATTTCCAAAAGAGAGAATTTCTTTTATCCATATGATAAACGTAACAAAAAGGGATTTTATACAGGGACTAGGACATTATTTTACGACACGTAAAAGTTGTTTATACTTTTCTTATTTCTCCCCCATCGTAATACCTACAGTGCAGTGAGTACTACTTTTCTTCATCTTGTGAAGGCTATCCACATTTTTTCCTCGCTATATTATCGAATAAAATAACAAAAAAACTGAAAAAAGATGGTCAAATGTTTTGTCTAAGAATAAGCAATAAAGTATATGAAACATGTGACTCACTTTTTAATGATGCTCGAAATCAATGTACAGCAAATGGCTTTCTTCAAATGTTCCTCTTATCTATTTTATTTTTACGTTTAGACAAAAAAATTGACCAACTTTTCCAATTTTCTTTCATTTTTCAAGCTTTTACAGAAGACATAACTGTGCAGGCAATGGCCTGACTGGCTAACTCCAGTGCTAGTTAAGTCGGAATTGATGCAATATATCTATTTTTTTTCTTAAAATTATTTCTCAGCACAAGCTAACCTGCACCACCGTTACAAGCTTGAGATTATTTCTGACCACATTGTGTGTATAGAGATCAAAAGAAGCAGAGCATTTTCAATTTATGCTGCTATTTGATGTTTATTTTATTCTTTTCAAACATGTACTGTAGCTTTTTTATGTGCAAAATAGATAGGCCTTTAACACATGAACTTTTTCACACTTCTTCTGCGCTTTGAAATATTCTCTCAAATCATTATTATTTCTTAATCACCCTGATAACTTTCAAGCACAGGGAGTCTTGTTTGAGCGGAGCGAAAAACATTTGATCGAAAAGAGACGCGATACATTCTGGATTATTACCTGGAATTGTTTGCACTCGCAAGTAGACGCCGTGGGAAATTAGCGAGTAGGAAAAATGGGGGACGATGGACGCCGACAAAGGCGGGCCTCACTAGACGCAAAGAGCCGCCAGTCATCGTCATGCAGACGCGTATGAAGAGTCGTGATCGGGACGTGGGCTCCGCTGCCAAAAGGGCGCGTGCCGGACATGCGTTATAAGTGGCGTGCGACTAGGAGCCGGCTGCGCGGTGCGTTCTGCGCAAAGGAGGAGGGAGAGTACTTGGCGGCGTCTGCCTCTGTCCCTCACGTCGTGCTCAATCCGTTGCCTACCCTGGTAACCGGCAATGCTGGGGTGAACACTACACCGGGCCACTGTTTCTGACTCTCCCTAAGACAATTTACATGCTAGGAAAACTACCGCTGTCGCTTCTTAACGCAACACTTGTTATGTTCGCTTTATGCCACCCATAATGGTTATGTGGCTAAGTACCCATGCCACACGTAATCTAAAGGCGTCCTCTCATGGTAAGAACGTTCGTGAACGATGAGTTGGCGACGTCACAGCGCGGTATTCCACGTTCAATTGCGATGCGAACCGTTAAAGGAAGAATCCGCCACAGATTTTTGCAACGTGATGAGAAACGTGACCAATAAGATGCAGCATCGGTTTTACGTGATTAGCAGAACTTACGAGACATCATATTGTATTATGCCATACAGAGATGAACTCCGTATTTGGTGGATTTTATATTATAGTGTACGTGGTACATATAAGTTATTTCAAAGCAGCAGCATATTGCCGATATCTCGAAAGTGCGTGGCTAAGGTTACGATTAGTTGTAATAAAAGTATCAGGCGTATCCAGCTTGACGCAGGGAGCTGATATGACAGTGTGTAGCTGGTATTAAAGAATAAACTTTAAAGTACAACACGTAAAACATTTTATTGAAAATATAGTCTAACTATTTACAATACTTGTTTATAAACAACATTTTTCATTTAGTTATCTGGGGTATATATGTATAAATTTTTCGATTTTTCCTACACGAGAAGCGGTTAAAGGCGCTACAGTCCGGAACCGCGTGGCCGCTATGGTCGCAGGTTCGAATCCTGCCTCGGGCATGGATGTGTGTGATGTCCTTAGGTTAGTTAGGTTTAACTAGTTCTAAGTTCTAGGGGACTAATGACCTCAGCAGTTGAGTCCCATAGTGCTCAGAGCCATTTGAACCATTTTAGAGCCTACACGAGAGCGTACAGCAGGCATCGCCTAAAACATAGATCAAATCGTTAGGAACTTAAAGGTGCTTCACGCTCTTCGTCTGTTTTGTGTTTTCACTGTTCTTTTCGCTTCAGAACTGGTACGATCTCCATCTCTTTCATGTTTGTCCTTTGTCTAAAATATTAATCAGATCTACTTTTTATTAACAAATCCTCTAACTGCACTTTACACACTTTTCACACTTATTTTCGATTTATATTCAGTCACTGTATCACTTTGACTCCTCACACTGCACTGTTTATTTTTATTCACCCACTGCGCTACTTTTTCGGTTCCTCCCTTGATCATTGATAAGAAACTGGCGTTCGAACTCACGACGGATCACGCTTTACATACCCCTCCCAACGGGTAGCCCCGTGAGTGGCGAATTCCAGAACATACCAAAGAGGCTTCGAATGGTCCACAATGTTCTAGAACATTCCACGACATTCGAGAGTGATCTTCAATATTCCAAAGTGATCTGTGATGTTCCGGGACGTTCCCGAACATTCTGGAATCTTCCCGAACGTTTCAGTCTGTTCCAGACTATTCCTGAACCACTGTGGAACATTCCGGAACGTTATGGAACTTTGTGAAATACTCTCGAATGTCCTGGAATGTTCTCGAACACTCTCGAATGTTCTTATATCTTCAAAAGCACACCCTTCAGGTAAAAATGGGAACCTTCTTCAGGGATGGGGGATAGAGAGCTACCACGCTATATAACTCCCTCGATCGTACCTGGACTCGTTTCTGAGTTTCTGCGACACGAAAATTGTAAATTACTGTTATAATAATGACTGAAAACCATATGTCGATAGTTAAAGGCTTCTCATAGTTATTGTTATAAATTATGTGCTATGAAAGTACACTGTTTCAGTGCTACAGCGCAACAAACAATGACGTTTTTAGATAAGCCTTTGTACATATATCTTGAGACGCTGTTGTGAAGCTCAATCCGTATCGTAGTTGATAGCGCCGTATAGTATAAAAGGAACGGTCGCAGGTTCACGTCTTTAAAATACTTTTTTCGCTTTTTGTGTTCTACAAGGCTGTGAAACTTTCTTATTAATTCTTCTTATTGCATACGTCAACGACTGGAATGTTCCACAATTCGCGAGAAATCTTAACGTCAATGTCGGTCTATATCAGAAAGTAAACACAAATTACACACTGGAAGTTCTTTCTATTACGAAACTTTATCTAAAAGATATTTTCCTATTTCTTGGTTTTATGGAGTCTTTCATCTTCATATCTTGCCGGTAAATATCTTTTTCAACGATGGTGAACTGTTTCGAAAAAAATCACCGCTTCCATTCAAATAAAATTACGAAATGAATTCCGATCTTGAAACCTATGTGATAAAATGCATTACTCTGAATGATGGTAGTCAATACAACGTCGACAATATGGACCTCATGCAAGTGGAAACTGACATTACACACTATACTTTATTTCTTTCTTTATTATGATCTCGTATTTCATCACTCTCGCCCAAAATGGGCAGGGGGGGAGGGGAGGGGGTGGCTGTCAGCGAATACAGGTTGGCACATGAGATCAAAAATTTTAAAAGAGAGTATAAAAAATTGGACATGGCGTCTGACAAAAATGATTGTTTTGCACAGTAAAAAGACAGATCGTCAGTTTCATAGGTGACATATAAAGAGGCTGATTTTTTGATTAATTCAGATATGTAAAATAAGTGCTACACACGAATATATAAAATAGATGGACTGTTGAATAAGTTAAAAGGTAAAAGACCGATATGCTGACTGATTAAAATAGGTACTTAGGTAAATTTAGCGATGAGTGTATGGAGACCGTCAGGGATCGGGGTATCAATGAAAAATATTATTCAGAGTAGTATGTAAGAGTATATTTGTGTCGATGGATATTTGGTGGAGGGATTTACCAAGAGTAAAGAGGAATGCGTTTCCGAACCAAGACTTAGCAAGTGGGTGGAGAGAAGTGGAGGAGAAGGGAGTCCTGACACTATACCTAAACTATAATCAATTTAAAAGCGAAAATGTGATGGAGATTCAACTGAGATCACCAATGAATTCTACTCGTATGTATATCAGATCGCTGTGCAGCATATTTAGTGTTCCTTCATCGCCAATTCCTGTTCAACCAACGATGAGTCCAGAATCTTCTTCGCGAAATTCCGCGCTCTTCTTCGACGATCCGTAACAGAGATAACGCAATTACTTTGCGCACGTCCGTTTTCGTCAATCATCTGTCCGATTGCCACGCGGATGGAACAGACAATTGCTGCTGGAAAGCGTTGCGATCGCAGATCACAATGAGGAGCACGTTACGTTTTACATCTACATCTACATCCATACTCCGCACGCCACCTGTCGGTGTGTGGCGGAGAGTACTTTGAGTACCTCTATCAGTTTTCCTTTCTATTCCAGTCTCGTATTGTTCGTGGAAAGAAAGATTGTCGGTATGCCTCTGTATGGGCTCTAATCTCTCTGATTTTATCCTCATGGTCTCTTCGCGAGATATGCGTAGGGGGGAGCAATATACTGCTTGACTCCTCGATGAAGGTATGTTCTCGAAACTTCAACAAAAGCCCGTACCGAGCTACTGAGCTTCTCTCCTGCAGTCTTCCACTGGAGTTTATCTATCATCTCCGTAACGCTTTTGCGATTACCAAATGATACTGTAACGAAGCGCGCTGCTCTCCGTTGGATCTTCTCTATCTCGTCTATCAACCCTACCTGGTACGGATCCCACACTGGCGAGCAATATTCAAGCAGTGGGCGAACAAGTGTACTGTAACCTACTGCCTTTGTTTTCGGATTGCATTTCCTTAGGATTCTTCCAATGTATCTCAGTCTGGCATCTGCTTTACCGACGATCAACTTTATATGATCATTCCATTTTAAATCACTCCTAATGCGTACTCCCAGATAATTTATGGAATTAACTGCTTCCAGTTGCTGACCTGCTATATTGTAGCTAAATGATAAAGGATCTTTCTTTCTATGTATTCGCAGCGCATTACACTTGTCTACATTGAGATTCCATTGCCATTCCCTGCACCATGCGTCAATTCGTTGCAGATCCTCGTGCATTTCAGTACAAATTTCCATTGTTACAACCTCTCGATGTACCACAGCATGTTTCGTGAAACGTAGCAGATCGTTACAGACCGTGCAGCAACCAAGACAGGTAAAACGTATGGCGTGATTCGTGTTGAGAAACACGTCCCGCAGGAGGACGGCTTAACAAGAAATCAGCGATAAAAGTTATACGCGCACCCCAAGGCGCACGCTACAGACAGACGCGGCAGTATGACGCCATTGGTTGGACTGACACGTGGTATGCTGCTCCTTGAGACTGGGCACCGCCTCACCGCCCTCCGCGTTTACGTGTGTACCTGCATGGTCCTCGTCGCGTCGTGAAGCCGGCAGGATGTATGCCAGACGCGAGGCCAGTATCTGATCCATCTGCACGAACGCGACGCATGAGGAAAATGAACATCTCGCAACACTGGTGCCCCGCTTTGTCAGAAACCTTCGAGTACAGATGTCTCGTGTAGCAACAGTTATCGCAACTGTAGGAGATAGTGCTATGCTTCCTTCCCTGTTCGGGTGTCATCGGGCGGCATTATTCTGGAGCTCTCTCCTGGTCGGTATAAATAGCCATTCGAATCCTGATTCACTGCTTCTCCTCCAAGTGTACACATTCAGTTACCTTCACGAAGAGTTAGTGGACGTTACAGGTCTGATATTCAGGAAAACTACGTAGAGGTGGGAATCGAACCAGCTATGCTCGTCAGTCAACCACCTACGACGAAGAGTGTTAATATATTTTTATAAATACACTGAAGGAAAAAATCGCAACACTGAAAATAATTACTGTATGGTATCGGTCTGACGGAGGAGATAGAGAAGATCCAAAGAAGAGCGGCGCGTTTCGTCACAGGGTTATTTGGTAACCGTGATAGTGTTACGGAGATGTTTAATAAACTCAAGTGGCAGACTCTGCAAGAGAGGCGCTCTGCATCGCGGTGTAGCTTGCTCGCCAGGTTTCGAGAGGGTGCGTTTCTGGATGAGGTATCGAATATATTGCTTCCCCCTACTTATACCTCCCGAGGAGATCATGAATGTAAAATTAGAGAGATTAGAGCGCGCACGGAGGCTTTCAGACAGTCGTTCTTCCCGCGAACCATACGCGACTGGAACAGGAAAGGGAGGTAATGACAGTGGCACGTAAAGTGCCCTCCGCCACACACCGTTGGGTGGCTTGCGGAGTATAAATGTAGATGTAGATGTAGATGTAGAAATTCAGGGAATACATTTTTCTAGAGAACATTGTACTGTATTGCATTGTATGTTAACCGGGGACCTAGAAACGACGGAAAGGCTCCGTCCCCGTCGCAGCCGCAGTGGCCCACAACCCCACGACGACTACCGCGGTCCACTTCACCCCTTCGCCGCCCCACACCGAATCCAGGGTTATTGTGCTGTTCGGCCCCCGGTGGACCCCCCAGGGAACGTCTCACACCAGACGAATTAACCCCTACGTTTGCGTGGTAGAGTAATGGTGGTGTACGTGTACCTGGAGAATTTGTTTGCGCAGCAATCGCCGACATAGTGTAACTGAGGCGGAATGAGGGGAACCAACCCACATTCGCCTAGGCAGATGGAAAACCGCCTAAAAACCAACCACAGACTGGCCGGTTCACCGGACCTCGACACAAATCCGCCGGGCGGATTCGTGCCGGGGACCAGGCGCTCCTGCCCGCCCGGAAATCCGTGCGTTAGACCGCTCGGCCAACCGGGCGGGCACAAGTAACATATTTAAGTGATTAACATAGCAAGAGCACAGGTTAATGTAAGCGCAAGATAAGCCATTGCGAATGTGAAGTGCTGGTAGATTGATAACCGGTGTAACTGCCAGAATGTAAACATGCAAATGCGCATGCATTGTATTGCATAGGTGCCGAAGTCAGTTTGTGGGATGGAGTTCCATGCTTGTTGCACTTGGTCGTTAATATAGGGACGGTTAATGCTGTTTGCTGATGATGCTGGAGTTGTCATCCCGTGAAGTCCCATATGTGCTCCATTGAAGACACATCTGGTGATCGCGCAGTCCAAGGCAACATGTTGACATTCTGTAGAGCATGCTGGGTGACAACAGCGGTATGGCAGCGAGCGTTATCCTGTTGGAAACACCCCTTGGACTGCTGTTCATGAATGGCAACGTAACAGGTCGAATCACCAGACTGATGTACAAATTTTCAGTCGGGATGCATGGGATAACTACGAGAGTGCTCCTGCTGCCATACGAAATCGCAGCCCAGAACATAACTTCATGTGTAGGTCCAGTTTGTCTAGCACGCAGACAGAATGGTTGCAGGCCTACAAACTGGACTCCTTCGAACAAACATACGGCCATGACTAGCACCGAGGCAGAACCAGATTTCGTCGGAAAACAGAACAGACCTCCACTCTGCCCTCGAATGAGCTTTCCCTTGACACAACACTGAAGTCGCAAATGATAGTTTTTTGGTGTCAATAGAATGCACGCTACAGGGTGTCTTGCTCGGAGTTATCTTTGAAATAACCGATCCGTAACACTTCGTTCTGCACTGTGGTGCCAACTATTGCTCAAAATTGAACACGATGGTCTTCCCTGCCAGTAGTGCCACGTGGCTGTCCGGTTCCCAGTCTTCTTCCAACAGTACATTCTTGTGACCGCAGTCATGTACAGCGGCTACATTCTTGCCAAGTCTTTCTGCAGTATCGCATAAGGAACATCCAACTTCTCGTAGCTCTATTACACATCCTCGTTCAAACTCAGTGAAGTGCTGATAATGGCATCTTTGTGACTTTAAAGGCATTTTTGGCTAACCTCAACTCACCACGTCCAGTCTCAAAGATAACTAACGCCCAGGAGCGTTACGGTGTAGTTTTAAAGCAACCCTGATTTGCATCCTCATAGTGGAGCTACTAACGCCATTCTTATGTGTATGGTGCGAAAATGTAACACGCGTCATCTTTCAGTTGTAGGAACAAGCCTATCAATTTTCGTGAATGTCGCACAATTCCTTCTTGGTGTTGCGATTTTTTTTCCGTCAGTGTAGTACTCATACTTTCGTTACTATTGAAAGAAAGAGACAGTCATAAGGTGTTGTTGTGTGGGAGACTCCGAAGGGTAGGTTCAGGTGCCTTAACTGGTCAGAATGACAGATTAATTGTCAGCTAGTTGCTTACAGGAGAACAGCCATAGCAACAACCAATCCGAGAAGGAACTTGGTCACGCTTTGGCGTTGCCATATTGCTCTGCTATCTTTGTCGCGAGTTGCACCGTCATGTCTCAGAAGACGCTTGGGGCCCAAACATAACAATTGTGATTCGTTTTCGTTGTTAACATTATTTCCCTGTGCGACACATTAATTTTACTACTGCTACCCTGCCAAGGAAATCCAGTACCGCACGTTAAGGGGCAGCATGCGAAGTTATTCAGTCGAATTGTTATTTTGATCGAGGTTTAATCGGGAAAGGTTTTCTTCCTCCTTGCACACTGGGCCCTTTCCTCGAGGAGTGTGAGGCTTGTGTCTTCAGTGCTTCTGTTGAGGATGAGTGAGTGTAATGGACATGTACAAAGTATGGTGTCGTGTTCGGTCCGTAAGATGACGAAGAATGGGACAGTGTGACATCTGATGCCAGCACACCCTACTTCTATTGAACAGCACCAAGAGTGTAGCCGGGTTTAATGTACCAAATCCGATAGACGAATCACCATCAACAGTGTCAAACAAATGGCTCTGAGCATTATGGGACTTAACATCTCAGGTCATCAGTCCCCTAGAACTTAGAACTACTTAAACCTAACTAACCTAAGGACATCACACACGTCCATGCCCGAGGCAGGATTAGAACCTGCGACCGTAGCGGTCGCGCGGTTCCAGACTGAAGCGCCTAGAACCGCTCGGCCACCAACGGCCGGCTGTTGTCCTATCATCATCATCATCATCATCTCATCCTCATCGACACGCAAGTCGCCGAAGTGGCACCAACTCAAAAGACTTGCACCAGGCGAGCGGTCTACCCGAGAGGCCTTAGCCACAAGACATTTCTTTTCGTTTCATTTCACTCCAAGAGCGAGAGGGGAGACATTTGAAATTTGTTACAGGACACTGGCACAAAATCTGGCGACTATATCATCACCTCTCCTCCCCTGGATTCGTATCGCATACCTCAGATTCAAACCACCTACCTCATAATACAACGTCATCCCACATCCCACCTTCGGGCGTTAACTACCTCGGCTATGGAGTGGCTACTGAAGTAACAACTTATTTATTTTCGTATAAATAATGTTAAGATATTTATGTTCACCGCACTCAACATACATGAAGTAGGGTAGTCACAAATACACATAAATTTAGACAGAGCACTTAGCAAGGCTGTTTTTACTAAAAATGAAGAAAACACTCGGCGGGTGTTGAATGACGAAAATTTGTTCACAGGGAGACAGCCGCTGAAGTGGTAACTGTGATCCAGCACGTTCGGTGGTTACTGCAACACGGAGGTTGCCGGGCAGCGCCGGTCAGTAAGTCATCCTGAGCCAGGTTTGTGCAACCTCCAGTATGAGGTTACCCAAGAGGAGAGCGCAGGCGCAGGACAGGTGCGGAGCACTTCTGCGGGAGAGAGCGGGTGGACGAGCGGCCACTCACAGCTGGACGGCTTCCAGAGGAGGCTGCGCTGTCGTAACTGCGGGCCCCTGCCGCGTAGGCAACCCTCGGCACTAGGTGCAGACGAGCTGCCATTCATCCTGCGCCGCGGTGCTATTCCCAGGGCTGTTAGCTCATCGGCGAACCGGTCGCGGCCCGGCTACCTCGTCCACATCTGCTCTCTATTTTCCCTGACGAGTGAAACTGTAGAAATAGCGCACGATGGCCTCTCCTGCCTTCCTGGGCTGTGCTTATTTGTATACACCTGTGAAATTACAATTTGTCTCTAGAGCAGTGGTGACAAACCTTTTACTTCCCTGGGACACAATGGCTGAAGACGGATATTTTTTGCCCGCACATAATATACTTAACATTAACAACAACCGATAAAAAAAAGAAAAAAAGAGGGAACGGAATGAACCAATAGCGAAGGATGGTGGGGATTTGAAACTGAAAATATCCATTTTATCGTAAACATAACTTTTAGATACATTATTCGGAATTATAAGGAATTATGTTTACTATGGTGTGATACATGCACACTTCTTAGGCCGCATTGATAATAGCTTTGGGCTGCAAATGGGTCACAGGTTGGATACCCCTGCTGTAGAGGATACCAGCTTTCTAGGTGGTTTTGTTTTGCTACTGGACACACGAAGAAGGCTTTCGGATGAATTATATATATTCAAATTTAAATTTCATGTTTCCAGTTCAAACTGCAAGTAGAGGCGTTGAGAAACGGAGAATATTTATCCAAAACATTGGTGCGAAATCTGTTGTTCTCTCCCCTCCTTGCCGACTACCTCACAACTATCCACTCTCAGTACGATAAGTAAGTATAATTAATACTTAAAACAAAGCACTAATGCACTAAAATTAGGAGCAAACTGTTAAAATAATGAAATATTTGAATTAATGCTTTTCAAAATTACCGGCTGCAAACAATCAATTCATTTTCAGAGAGCTGCTGTACAACTACGCGAGTAAGTGTCAGACCATAAATCCAAAGAAAGATCCAACCTCCCCATCCTCAGTCGGTCCTGAGACTTTTCTTTTCATTATTTTTCTGTCAGTTGTCGCTTCTTCCGCCTATGGCAATGATTTGTTACGGTAAAAAATGTCGCGTTGCGCCGTGGTTTCGAGTCCAAGATAACTACAGATCCTCCCTCAACAGGCAGAATACGGCGCTGCGGTCGGCAACGCCTGTATAAGACAACAAGTGTCTGGCACAGTTATTAGATCGGTTGGGGTATTGCCGCTGCAATGGCAGGTTATCAAAATGTGAGTTTGATCGTCGTGTTATAATCAGCGTACGAGCGATAGGACACAGCATCTCCGAGGTAGCAATGAAGTGCGGATTTTCCCGTACGACCATTTCACGAGTGTACCGTGAATATCAGGAATCCGATAAAACATCAAATCTCCGACATCGCTGCGACCGGAAAAAGATCCTGCAAGACCGGGACCAGTGAAGACTGATGAGAATCGTTCGACGTGACAGAAGTACAACCCTTCCTCAAATTGCTGTAGGTTTCAGTGCTGGGATATTAACGAATGTCAGCGTCCGAACTATTCAACGGAACATCATCGATATGGGCTGCCGGAACCGAATGTCCGCTCGTGTATCCTTGATGACTGCACGGCACAAAGCTTAACGCCCCGTCAGGAGCCGTCAACACCGACATTGGACTGTTGATGACTGGAAATATGTTGCCTGGTCGGACGAGTCTCGTTCCAAATTGTGTCGAGCGGATTGGGTTGTACTAGTATGGACAGTACCTCATGAATCCCTGGACTCTGCATGTCAGCAGGGGACTGTTCAGGCTGCTGGAGGCTAGACGCCTGGTACGTCTGCATATGACACTGACAAGTGACACGTACGTAAGCATCCTGTCTGATCACCTGCATCTATTCATGTCCATTGAGCATTCGACGGACTTGGGCAATTCCAGCAGGACAATGCGATACCTCACACGTCCAGAATTGCTACTGAGTGGCTGCAGCAACACGTTTCTGATTTTAAACACTTCCGCTGGCCACCCAAGACCCCATACATGAACGTTATTGGACATATATGGGATGCCTTGCAACTTGTTCAGAAGAGATCTCCATCCCCTCGTACTCTTGGGTATTTATGGACAGCCCTGCAGGATTCATGGTGTCAGTTCCCTCCACAGCAATTTCAGACATTAGTAGAGTCTATGCCACGTCGTGTTGCAGCACTTCTGCGTGCTCGCGGGGGTCCTCACGGTATTAGGCAGGTGTACCAATTTCTTTGGCTCTTCAGTGTAATTGCACCGGCCTACCGCACGCCACTCACAGCTTCGCGGGAGGCGCCATATTTAAACCTCCCGCCAGGTCACCACCGGGCGACGTCACTCTTCCTGCGCGCGCTGTTCTCCGATTGGTGGCGCCACGCATACGCACCGCCATAGGACGCTAAACTGATATGACCTCCCTGTGATTGGCCGTCACGTCTTTTCAAGCAGTCTCAGTTCAGAGCTTCGTTCCAGATACCGTGAATCGATAGACTTACCAACATCAGTACGGAAGACTGCAGTGAGGAGATTACGTCGATTTATCACGACGCTGCTAAGCGTTACTAATATTCAGAGACTATCTAAGTACATCCGCATTCAAGACTATTTGTTTCTATCACGAAAATTACTCTCATTGTATTCAGGATGATTCAACAGCCCCTGCTCCTGGGTTTTTTGCGACCTGCGACGCATTCAAATACCACCCGAAAGATTTTCATATTCTTTCGCTCGCTATGTGCAAACCGTTAGTGCTACAGAAAAAATGAACAGAACCGTTATGTAGGAAATTTAATGTAATTACATTTTGCACTGGTTTACGTTTTCCCTCAAGCCGTATTTTTCGAATTATCCAAGAAAAACGTACAAAAATGATCTTCAAACGGGTTTTCTTGAACAACTTTAAAACTGTGGCCTCCTTCTGAAACGTATCCCAGTACGAAATTTCACTACATTAAATTTCTTGCAAAAAGATTCTGCTCAGATTTTCTGTAGGGCTAATAGTTTGCAAGTAGAGAGCGAGGGGATATGAAAACCTCGCGAGTGGTTTTTTAAGATGTTCTGGGTTGCAGAGAACCTATCGGAAGGGCAGCTAAATCTCTCTGTACAGCTCAGCACCACAGAAGAAGCTACAGTTATACAAAGTTATGTGTATCTCAGTTATGAAATGTACACAGTGTAAATAAACTTATTAAGTTGCTTTCTTTTTGTACATGTCTTTACTAGCCATCTCTACTACCGACATATCAGGCCTGAGGACAGTTTTACTTCTATACATGTATGAAAGGTAACGGTGATCAGTTTATTATCTACTGCCAGCGGCAAAATCAAAGATTTGTTCAGCTAAAATGCGGAGTGTTGCACCATTTATTCACATAAAATATCTACAGTGTCTCAGAATGCCTTTAAGTATAGAAGTAATCAAATGTAAACTGCTATACAAAGTGACGTACCAAGGAAAACGAACACAAATTTTAGCTTCAGAGGACGATTAGCATTTGCTTTTGAGAAAGGGCAAATGTGGCTGCAAATAAAAATTGGCTTCACACTCAGAAGTGGGAGACAAGATTACAAAGAGCCTGGATACACTTACGCCACTTGCTGGCCTAGGCGCAGCTGTAAGCAATATAAATTGGAATGACACTTCAAAACTCTGGGGATCGTGGCGTTGAAATACGAAATATACCAGTACTTTAGAATAGCTACAAAAAACTGATTAAGAAGGGAAAATCAAAGATCCGGTTATAGTGTGCTCCTGTAAAAAGTGTGTAGTTCTGAAGCATTGGCTACCAGTAATAATGAAATACATAAAGCGAAGCAAAACACATAGCAGTGAAATATGGAGAATAGTAAGCCTGCAAGGAAAAACTAAAAACAAAGGAAATGTAGTACTATATCAAGTCCAAGTCACGCCAAACTTAGTAAACGACCGTTGGAAACAAATCTGGAAATACCGTATTGCCTTCACCGACCTGATACTAAGTGTCAAATGCGTATCACTGACACGAGTGCCTCTAAAGGGCAGTTTGAAAGTTTGAACTGCTCTTGGTGAATGGAGCGGAGGGGCTAAAACCCAATTCCGCGTTCTCACGAATAGCACCGTCTAGCTTTACGTCCCCATCACATGCACGGAACATCATCAACAGTGTCACATGCCCTCATAACATTGGATACCGCAGAGGTGTTTGGAGCGAAGTCCAACACAATGACGCCAAGACTGTCGACCAGAAACCGTACACCACCTCTCCTCTCCTTTTAGGCGGCGAAAACATTTCCCACTACCAGATTCGAACCGGCAACCTACGAGCCGAGCGTCGCAGCACAAGTATGAATCAGCAGCCTCGGTTACGGGGGCAGCATACTATAAAGGGATATTAAAAATAATTAGATGCATAAAGTTTCTGAAACTCTAAATGGAAATTATAGTCGCATGATCACTATGCAATATACGCCTGCGGCACATGTCTTTGTAGGAGGAGGAGGAAATTAGTGTTTAACGTCCCGTCGACAACGAGGTCATTAGAGACGGAGCGCAAGCTCGGGTGAGGGAAGGATGGGGAAGGAAATCGGCCGTGCCCTTTCAAAGAAACCATCCCGGCATTTGCCTGAAGCGATTTAGGGAAATAACGGAAAACCTAAATCAGGATGGCCGGAGACGGGATTGAGCCGTCGTCCTCCCGAATGCGAGTCCAGTGTGCTAACCACTGCGCCACCTCGCTCGGTTGTCTTTGTAGGCTTTGTCCAGATTTTCTAATTTCACGCAGGCTGTCGAAAATGGTTGACAGGCAGTACTTCTGTTCGCCCGTGCGTTGTGTGGTATATGGTATTCAATCACTTAAATGTTTATGGCCATAGAAAATACGTCTCGCTTTAGTAATAACGGTACTGCAATGAGGAGACAAAAGTCACTGGATAGCTATATCCATATGTACTGATGGCGGTAGTATCGCGTACAAAACGTATAAAAAAGGCCGTGCACTGTCGCAACTGTCATTTGTACTCAGGTGATACATGTGAAAAGGTTTCAGACGTGGTTATGCCCGCACGACGGCAATTAATAGACTTTGAACACGGAATGCTAGTTAGGGCTATACGCATGGGTCGTTTCATTTGGGAAATCGTTAGGGAATTCAATATTCCGACATCCACAGCGTCAAGAGTGTGCCGAGAATATTAAATTTAGGGCATTACCTCACACCACGGCAACACAGTGGACGAGCAGTGGCGTTTGCATAGAGCTGTCAGCGTGAAATAACTGCAGAAATAAATGAGGGACGTACAACGAACGTATCCGTTCGGACAGTGCGGCGAAATTTGGTGTTAATGAACTGTGGCATCAGACGGCCTACGCGAGTGCCTTTGATAACAGCACGACATCGCCTGTAGCGCCCCTCCTGGGAATGTGACAATATCCGTTGGGTCCCAAACTACTGGAAAATTGTGCGCTTGTCATATGAGTTCCGACTGCAGCTGGTAAGAGCTGATGGTAGGGATCGAATGTGGCGTAGACCTCGTGAAGTCATGGACCCAAGTTGTCAACAAGGCACTGTGCAAGCTGGTGGTACTCCACACTGGTATGGGTTTATATGGAATGGACTGGATCCTCCGATCCAAATGAACCGATCATTGACTGGAAGTGGTTATGTTCGGCTACTTGGAGACCATCTGCAGCCATTCGTGGACTTCGTGATCCGAAACAACGGTGGAATTTTTATGGACGACAATGCGCCATGTCACTGGGTAATAATTGTTCGCGATTGGTTGTTAGAACATTCTGGACAATCTGAGCGCCCGACATGAATCCCGTCGATCATTTATGGGACATAATAGAGAGGTCAGTTCATGCAGGAACTTCTGCACCGGCAATACTTTTCGTAATTATGGACGGCCAAAGAGGCAGCATGACTCAATATTTCTGCAGGCGACTTCCAACGACTTGAGCTCATGCCACGCGGAATTCTGCACTACGCCGGGTAAAAGGTGGTGCGGTACCATATTAGGAGGTCTCAAATGGTTCAAATGGCTCTGAGCCCTATGGGACTTAACTTCTGAGGTCATCAGTCCCCTAGAACTTAGAACTACTTAAACCTAACTAACCTAAGGACATCACACACATCCATGCCCGAGGCAGGATTCGAAGCTCCGACCGTAGCGGTCGCGCGGCTCCAGACTGTAGCGCCTAGGAGGTGTCTCATGACTTTTGTCACCTCAGTGCAGAGTTGCCATGTCCCACTAGAGCTCTTCGGAGCTATGCCGAAGCGGTGCTGATGTTAAGAGGCAAATGTCTGCAAATGTCCCAGAGTACCGCCACACAGGATTTAGTTACAACGACTCTCTACGACAAGCTGTGTCATGGCGATGTCATCATGGTATTTTTACAACCACACGTGGCATTGAGATGTTTATTCTGTACTGGAGTACAAAAGAAGTGCCTACCACCCAAGTGTGTAATGAGTCACGGAGAACGTCTTCCGGAGGTCAGGGGTTTATCTGCCGCCAGGAGATAACGCCACTTCTCTGGCCCTCTGGATGGTCCACTGTGTGTATGTATGTATATGTGTGTGTGTGTGTGTGTGTGTGTGTGTGTGTGTGTGTGTGTGTCTAGCCCCCACGGCGCTACTGGCCGCTCATCGCCGTTTATGGAAGCGTGGCGTCCCCACCGTTCCGTTCGCTCTATTTCGAAGAGGACCGTCTAATGCGTGAACGCCCTCCCATGTATTCTGAGTGAAGAGTCATAAGACGTGCGACGAACACACGACCAGGAGAAAATCCACTGGACCGCACAGTTTCTGAAAAGTTTCAGCTATTTTCTTTGTACGTGTAACACTCTGCCAGTTACATGGAATCAATAAGAAAGATTACTCGGTACGAGAGGTGTGCAAATATGCACTAATGTCGATTCAGTGTGGCACAGTTCTCAGAACGATTCCTACAGGAGAAAAAACTGAACTATAGTCCGATTAAAATTATTACACAGTTGGCGTTTGTCACTTGCCTCTACAGTGTTGCCACATCGGCTGCCGGCTAACAGTGACCAATGACTGAACTGTGACAGACGACGCGTTTTACAGCCCTAAATTTGAACTCGCGTCCTAAGCTAACCACAATCTCGTGATGTGCGATGTATACGAGAAAACGGAAGTCAACCGTCTGCGGTAGAACTAAAATCACAATCACTTTGTTCACGGTGATTAAAACTAACCTCAATACAGGAAAAATTCAGTTGCAGCGCTAAAAGAAACTCTAATTCCTTGCTATCATTTGTTACCTGCAACTATCGTTACACTGGCTATGCGAGCTGCCGCGTTACCAACCGATGAACAGTCCTAGTTGGCACTTGGTTACAGAGTATAGGCGGCACAGGCTTATTCCAAAAGAAAAAAGAATTATAGGAAGAAAAATGAGAGCAAATAAAAAGCCAATGCGATGATGAGAACGACGTGGAAAGCGGTAGAAATAAAAAAGGTCACATTTAAACCAATTAACTGAAAAAATATTGAAACTCTTTTGATTAGATTTAGGAGCAAAAAAAATTTCGTTATATTTGACAAAACTTGAGCCTATGACCTGCTGCACTTCACGTTCGTACGCAAACTATTGCGCTACGCCACAACGCTAGTTTAAGTAGTTATAAATATAACTGTCGTGACCCAGTTGCATCGATGAACTTCACTCTTCAAAAATTCGGCTTCACGCAATGTCGAAGGTTATCTAATGTAAGCTGATCTTTGTGGTTATGATAACTGTGTATGTAACGCTGAATCGCGTCTTGTGCAGAAGTATCTAGTAGTATTTAGATAGAGCTGCATATGAAACGTGTGTATTTCGTTAGCATCGTTTTGTGTGTGTCTGTGTGTGTGTGTGTGTGTGTGTGTGTGTGTGTGTGTGTGTGTTATCTTCTGCGTGGCTATGATGTGTGAATAAACACGAAATAAAAATGCCATGCCGGCCGGAGTGTTGTTGGGTCGGGTTGGGGGTTGGGGTTCGGTTGGGTTGTTTGGGGAAGAAGACCAGACAGCGAGGTCATCGGTCTCATCGGATTGGGGAAGAAAGTCGGCCGTGCCCCTTCAGAGGAACCATCCCGGCATTTGCCTGGAGTGATTTAGGGAAATCACGGAAAACCTAAATCAGGATGGCCGGACCCGGCCGGAGTGGCCCAGCGGTTCTAGGCGCTACAGCCTGGAACCGCGCGATCGCTACGGTCGCAGGTTCGAATCCTGCCTCGGGCATGGATGTGTGTGATGTCCTTAGGTTAGTTAGGCTTAAGTAGTTCTAAGTTCTAGGGGACTGATGACCTCAGCAGTTAAGTCCCATAGTGCTCAGAGCCATTTGAACCACTTTTAACATTTCCAGACCCATGATTCGTAAACCAAACACATCAAAAAAGAAAGCCGGCAAAAGAACTGGAAGCTAACTGACCAATTGCTGAGTTCAGGTGTGAAGTTGAGCGCTCTGACTGGAGGAAACCAGATTCAACGCTTGTAGTGTCAACTATCAAGAAATTTTAACCGTACTATAATATACGACTGGATACCTCGTCAAAATATTGGTCTGGTACAAAGATTCGAAAATAGTTCTTAACGTATAAATGCTTATAGTAATATACATTACAAAACCTAAAAGGCATTATTAAAGGATGAGCTAACACTGGAGTCTGTCAGTTCATAACAATACGTGAAAGTAACAATCCGTGGGAGTTATGAGAAGGAAGAACGATGTATCAACATGGATATAGCAACTGGCAGGTTTCGCCTGACTATCATACTGCCAAACAACAACCGTTGGCCTACGGAAGAAATGGTTCTAAAACTCTGGTACAGCTTTTACCGGGATACTGTTAAACTTCTGGGGATTCAGATCAGATAGCATTCGCAGAGGACACCAAATATTTACAAAATAGTCTTCACACGCTAGACACATAGAACAGTACATACACAGCAGCCATCTGAAATGAGGTTCGATCTTCTTAAATCAGAAAGATCGTGATTATGAAATTTCTTTTAACAAAGTCCTACTTCATTTTTAATGATTTTTTGACTAACAACACTGACTAAATTTCACTCTTCTTTAAGTCTATTTCTTCCAAAATGTCACAAGCTATCTTAAGCATCTCAAGGGATTTGAAATATAGTGCATTCCTAGGTATTGAATTGCGGATAAAGAAAAGTCATAAATATGTTATTCTTGTTTCTCCCTTTTCTTACCTCAACGCACTGGAGATTGCAAAGCCGATATTGACAATGCTGTTACAACAGCAATGCTCTTCGCAGCTATAGCGCCCATTTGTGCGCCGTGCACGAAATTCATTTCCTTTCTTCACCGTAGGTACCATTTTCGTGTGGTGGACGTAAGATCCTATGATCCTGATAATATTTAGATAATAATTATTTGTTAACTAAGAACCAATGTACCCGCTAGTTCCTCTTTTCAAATGTGACTTCATGTGTGTGGGTAAAAATATATAACGAAACCGTAGCAAAAGAAAAACTGTAAACCTTAAGGCTGGTTTAAATGAGACAATGCTTTAGTAGTAATAGTTCCACTGGAGGTGATGCGCCAGTGTGTTCCTCCGATCTCTGAACCGGCTCGCAAAGTCAGTTATGGTAAAACCAAAGTTTTCCATGGAAAACGAACTATCATCCATGTTATTCATGAACAAAACTACAAGAAAAAATTATCCAATATTTGTATTTACTTTTTCTTTTGCAATTGACACTGTTTTTCAATTAAAGGAGTATTCAAACTTTGGTGGAATTCGGCTCCAAGTATCAACAATTTTGCCTTTTACACTGAACGCCGACTCCACCGATAGCCACGTAATCTGATCTCTTCTACATATTCTGACGAATAACGCCAGCATCAGCGGGAACCGAGCATCACGGATCGAGAAAAATCTGTGTAAGTATGAAAAAATTATTCGTATTCTGCTGTTGAGGCTGCAGGCAACGCCGATACCGGGAAAGTTCTCCAGGTCACAGCTGTTCCGATTGATCTCGGCGCAACCTGTTGCTCTTGGGACAAGTTCACGGCTACTCGTGACGTCAACAGCAGCTGATGCTACAAGTTGTCGTAGGCGCTGAAGCTCGAAAGCCACTGCACGAAGCAAATGCACGGCACACTGCAAATTATGATGGCGATAACTGCACCGCGCAGCCACTGATTGTACCAGGCCTAATACACAAATAACGCACATATTGAACACACTGAGGACTGGATGACGCAATGACATTGAAATTTACTTAAGTTTTAGTACAAGGAAGAGATATTTTTGTTTCATTTGTAGTTTACTCTGTTCTTAAGAAATGAAAGCTTTAAATGGTGGTTTTCAGAACTCACGGATATGATGGTTCTTAAAGATGAAGCATCGGATGCTAATGCGCAAAAGAACGTCAGATATTTGCTGTTTTTTAACTAAAGTTTACTGTACATTCGGAGTGGATAACAGTTTTGTTTCCTCTTTACCAGATAATTTTCGTGGAAGTCGTGCGAGCATAACCGATGACCACAGACATGGAGGGCCAAACGCATCAACAAATGGACGAAGTGTGAAACTCGTGTCATATACTGTTGAAGGAGATATTTGGGCGACATTAGAGGATAAGATATTTCACGTACATCAGTGTTGCAAATCATGAGAAATGAGTTAAAAATTTGCGCGATGAATCCTTTTGTTCTTCAATGATTAGTGATGACACGTGTACTTGAGATTTCGAGCTGTAGTTGAAAGTAGTGCTATGGTTGAAGAGGTTCAGGTTCTTCGCTAACAAATATGTTTCGAAGAGTCCAAATTCAAAAAAAATGGTTCAAATGGCTCTGAGCACTATGGGACTCAACATCTGTGGTCATAAGTCCCCTAGAACTTAGAACTACTTAAACCTAACTAACCTAAGGACATCACACACATCCATGCCCGAGGCAGGATTCGAACCTGCGACCGTAGCGGTCACGCGGTTCCAGACTGAAGCGCCTTTAACCGCACGGCCACACCGGCCGGCTCCAAATTCAACAAATGTTGATATTTACTTACTGTCACAAGGACGTCATCACAGCAGACAGACCTCCATGTGGAAAAAGAGTCACAGCAGTTTATTATTGTGCCTTAATGTGTAAACTCAGCAGAAAAACTGCAAAAAAGCGGATTTCAGTTGTTCGCGGCTAGGTTACCCATTCTCCATGACAAGGATTTCCCGCAAATTGGAAATATCGTAAAGGAAAAGCTGCGCAAAGATGGTTGTGAAACACTGTCAAACGCTTCGGGCATGCGGATCCGGGTCGGAGTTTGACTTCCTGTCCAAGCTGAAACGACCGATGCCTCGAAATCCAATCTCTGGGAGAGGTTTCCTTGCCGCTATTCAAACCGTTCACCAGCTCAACTAGCCGGCCGCGGTGGCCGTGCGGTTCTAGGCGCTGCAGCCCGGAACCGCGGGACTGCTACGGTCGCAGGTTCGAATCCTGCCTCGGGCATGGATGTTTGTGATGTCCTTAGGTTAGTTAGGTTTAAGTAGTTCTAAGTTCTAGGGGACTGATGACCTAAGATGTTAAGTCCCATAGTGCTCAGAGCCATTTGAACCATTTTGAACCAGCTCAACTGAGACGGTGTAATGGATTGAATGACAGCTAGCCAGGCACTGGAACCCGGTCGCTAAGAGGGGGGGAGATGTTCGGAAGGTCTGTATGCCGCACTTTAGATGGCCCTACTGAGGTCACTCCTGTTAACGTTTAGCACTCAGCTGGTAAAAAAATTACTGCAGGTGGAGTATTTTCCTCCCAATCTCTCGAATCCTTTACATGTTCTCTGGCCCTTTCCGTTATCAAGAAATCTTTCGCGCTGACTGCTTGCCTATCAAGTAATTGTCTATTGCGATCACTTTTCTTTCCAGTCAGGTGCAAATTTTAGCCTTGTATAATGCTTCGCACAATAAAAAAAATTTTACACCTTTCGCCACAGCACTGAACTGTAACACCATTGTTTCTTTCATTAACGACTGAAGCAATCCGTTTTTCGAGCTTCTACTCTCTGGCTGTCGAATGAAACGCTGCACAGGCGCGTAAATGTCCCTCGCACGCTGTGCAGGTTGGTTCTGCGACAGAGGCGAAGAAATGATTGTTTTTCACACCTTGTCTCACCTATCCTGTTGACGGAATGTTGCGATGTTTTAGGAAATTCTTCAGAGCAACGACTAGAATCAGATAGTGGACTGAATTATTTGTGATGGTTCCTGGAATGCTCAGTACATCGGACACAATCTGAAACAGCGACGTCCACTTCAAACCATAAGACGAAGTAATATTCTGTCGTTCTGAGACCGACTCTACTAATTCCCATAATAATTTATGGAACATTTTTGCGATGTCAACTTTTATGACCTGACGACAACACGCGACACGCGCTTTAAGTCAATGGCTTAAGACCGAAAGAATGCTCGACGGTATGACGCAACCGAAACGGAATCTTCCAAGTCTGGCGGCTCTTTGGTCAGTCCGCGGCAGATAAAACACGGACGTGGCCGGGCCGCTTGTCTCGTCGTGGAACGCCGTCCCCCGGCAATCGCCAGTATATCTTCCGACCGCCCGCGCCTCGGGGCAGCTTTAGTGGTCCACACGGTACCGCGGGGTGTGTAGACAGCCACTAAATTCCGCGCTAGAGTCGTAAACAAAGACTGCTGCAGCGTTTGGCCCACACTGGAAGCACACGGCGAAGGGGACACTTTCTCTTCGCAAGAGGCAATTCCTAAGCGCCGAAGCTTTTTGACTGCCGAGTCCGTCCCGATGGTCTGCTTCCGAGAAACTGTTTCTTACATGTAGGTGACAATATTCTATGGATTTTTCTAGTCTTTACCACGACGCCAGTTCGCTGGGTGTTCGCGACGTTTCGAAAATAGTATCTCTTCTCATATTTTGATTAAGTGACGAAACCTCCATGCAGTTTCTCCACCTTATGTACATAGCGATATCGTACCAACGTAAGTAATGATGCGGACATCAAACTTTTCGCAGTGTGCTGTAACAATTAATGTTCTCCCCCGGAATATTCGAGAAAGAGATCACCTTCCGTATCGAACATTTTCAATAGCACCGCACAGCTAAAATTTTCAGCTGTAGAGATGGCAGTATAATGCGGTAACTGGTTCTAATGGCTCTGAGCATTATGGGTCTTAACAACTGAGGTCATCAGTCCCCTAGAACTTAGAACTATTTAAACCTAACGAACCTAAGGACATGACACACATCCATGCCCGAGGCAGGATTCGAACCTGCGACCGTAACGGTCGCGCGGTTCCAGACTGAAGCGCCTAGAACCGCTCGGGCACTTCAGCTAATGCGGTAACTGAAATAAATTACGTAACGCTAACCTAAACGAGTTGGCAAGCATGTGAGGACTTTGCCTCTAGCTTCTGCTGAGTGTAAGTATCAGTTTTGGGTATAGTTAGTGTGGTAGTACTGGAAATACATTGTATAGCCTACCGTATGTACCATTGTTGCCACAGAATACAGAGAAATAGCTCAAAAACTGGTTGTGATAATGTCTCGTGGGGGGAAGGGGGGGGGGGGGTAGGTTGCCAGCTCTAAACGACAAAGTTATCAGCGCATGTAACGTCCCGACGACGACGAAGTCATAGGCCGAGCATTAGCTTGGATTGGGAGAAGAATGGGCAAGGGATTCGTCCATGTCTATTCAAAAGAATTACCCCAGCATTTGCCTCAACAACTTTAAGAAAACCCTGGAAAACCTAAAACTGTAAATCTGGATGGCCAAACAGGAATTTGAACCCTCTACCCCGAATTGGAGTCCAGCGTGGTAACCACTGCGCCACTTTGCTAGGTACTTCTCTGGAATCTCTGCACCATTCGTGTAAAGTGAGTTCTTTGAAAATATGATTTTTTGTTGACAGTACCTATGGAACGATAGTTAATAAGGTATCTCTCATCTCACAACACTTACTGCAATCATGAAGTCATTTTGACATCACACGCAATGTCGACAATCGTTGCACCAGGTGCCACGTTTATTTTCTCATATTTAGCTGTTTTGTATTATAGCTTGCAGTAGGCCATTTCAAAGCAATGGTGCCTTGAAAATGTATCACAAAGACGTCACCCTTATCAATAAATGTCAGTTAATAAGGCATCGGGGATATAAGCCTTCAAGAGATATCATAATAACCGATACTTGGAACAAATATCACACGAATAAGGTGTAGCATAAAGGATAACGTCGCGGTTTACGGAGTAGAAGGATTTAGATTCGCGTCCCGCTACATGCTAATATTCTTGTTTCATCATAGTGTTAACATATTCTGGGACGTCCTTATGAATATAATACAAGTATGTTCTGCAATATTCGATATCGTTTAACATTTCCGTCTGATTAGGAAACAAGAATGAAGTAAATATCTGGCACTTCATTTCCGAACATGTGGCGATTTCCGAATGTGCGGTTGCGCAGGAACCTAAGAAGATGCTTAATTGCTGCGAGTGAAGCGATGAACGATAGCGTTATATTATTCCTTGTGACAAATATTTCGCGGGTAACAATCATTTCACAAGACCTCCCGCAAACCAATGACGTTTCTGGTTGGTATATTTCTGTCGCTACAAGGGGAGGAGATTAGTGTTTAACGTCCCGTCGACATCGAGGTCATTAGAGACTGAGCGCAAGCTCGGGTGAAGGAAGGATGGGGAAGGAAATCGGCCGTGCCCTTTCAAGGGGACCATCCCGGCATTTGCCTGAAGCGATTTAGGGAAATCACGGAAAACCTAAATCAGGATGGCCGGAGACGGGATTGAACCGTCGTCCTCCCGAATGTGAGTCCAGTGTGCTAACCACTGCGCCACCTCGCTCGGTCTGTCGCTACAAGTGTGACCTATTACTCATGCGAGAGAAGCCTACATCGACCGCTAACGAAATTCGATAGCAGTTCCTGCTACTATCGATATTGAGTGTGACGTCATAATGAAGTCACGTGCGCAGGGAGTATTGTGAAATGAGTGCTACCCTAGTTAATATAAAGTAGGTATATAATTTGTGTTTGATTACGAAAATGTATCAGTGCCAAAAAATAGTTAACCTTTATGACATATTAATAATAATTAAATATAACTGAGGATGGAATTACATCATTTCGAAACGCGTAAAATTTTAAACTCAGTGTAATAGCGTTTGTCGTCAGAGTAACAAGAAATTGAAGAGAACAGCCTCCTGTTATGCAAGCGTTTTAGTAATCATAAGTGTTAACACATTTTTGAGTGCCTATTATATGGTAAAATCGTCAATCGCAGCTGAAATGTGTTTCTCTCCACTCCACTTTTTGGATACTGTAGCTATGTGGAAAAATTAAAAGAATTTCTATAATATTCTTTAGGTGTTCTAAGCAGTTCGTTCCTCTAAGTGGATATTCTTCGTATTCTTTGCTTTGTTGACAGTCCATATAGGTGAAATCCTTCTCGCAGAAAGGAAAATAAGGCGGGTAAGGGGACAGGAAGGGGGAGGGACGAATCAAGAAGCGAGGAGTGAGAGCGGTGTTCTGCCGCTGTGAACTTCAGGTCCGCCGCTCTGAAGAAACCTCTTTTCGTTAACGTGACCTGGCACTACCATTACGTCAGCAAACCTGATTTCTCTCTGGCTTCGGACCCTCTGCAGCTGCTTAGGTTATAGACTACAGCGAAATTCCCACATCTCGTATACAACTGATCTAGCTACTGCGAGTTCTTAAATATGTGAAAAGAACCGTTATTGTTTGATTACACGACTGTCGGACTATCGAAACAGTCGCATACATTGAATACTTGGGAGAGCGTACAGAGAGATTTAAAGTGGAACATCTACTCGAAGATAAGGTACGCGTCTGACAAGCTTCACTGGAGGAATCCTTAAGAAGTTCATGTAATCCACCCACGAAAGAAGTAACTTACAAACTGTGACGGATCATTCATTGAGTAAACCGGATTTATTGCTTACGACAATGTAAATAAGTGTAACACATTATTTTGTAAATATTACTAGATAGGGGAATTTCTCTATGAAGTATTACATAGAATATACCCCGAGAAATTCATATATTAGTACGAAATTGATGGGAGAGTGCCATCTTTGGCGTAGAACAGTTGACAGAAGCAATGGTTGGCTGAAGTTGAGTACTGAATTTATGAAAATGTGGCTCTGAACGAATCAAGGGCTAACAAATACTGATGGCTCGTACGAGTAGTAGGTCGAGGAAGAAAGGGTGTCGTGGAGACACTCTTTCTAGGAAATAATAGTGAGGAGGGTCCGCCTCGAGAGCAGAGTGGTCAGTGTGGCAGAGTGCCATGCAAGGGGCCCGGATTAGCTTCCCGGTTGGGACTGGGTGTTGTGTTGTCCTAATCATCATCATCATATCATCCCCATCGACACGCAAGTCGCCGACGTGGCGTCAAGTAACAAGGCTAGCAACAGGCGACCGATCTACCCGACGTGAGGTCCTAGCCACACGACATTTCATTTCATAGTGATCAGTATTTAATTTATTAAGGAAAAGTACTGTAAAGGCATATCATGTACAGTTGACTTGCGTGTCTGTTTCTTCAAGAGACGATGGGCCCACTACGTTCATGAATGGCGCGTTACCATTAACTGTCACTGAAAATCGGCGATTCTGAGTAAAATGAAAATATTAGCCCCACGTGGATGTTCCATCAAATAATTTAGTTGTACTTTTTAGAAAAGCTGTTTCATTAAAGCCAAATTGTCGTCTAAGAGCGCCAATAATAATAATAATAATAATAATAAAATGGAAAAAGAAAACACTACATGGCAAGCACCCGTATCACCTAACACAGCCATACATCGATCAAGACGCATCCAATACATGGCTAAGAAAAGACAATGTATACAGTGAGACGGAAGGATTCATGATTGCAATACAGGATCAAACAATAAACACCAGATATTACAGCAAGCATATTATTAAAGATCCCAATACCACAACAGATAAATGCAGACTTTGCAAACAACAAACAGAAACAGTAGGTCACATCACAAGCGGATGTACAATACTAACAAATACAGAATACACCAGAAGACATGACAATGAAGCAAAAATAATACATCAACAACTTGCCATACAACATAAACTAATAAAACAACACGTTCCCACATACAAGTATGCGCCACAAAATGTACTGGAGAATGATGAATACAAATTATACTGGAACAGAACCAATATAACACATAAAACAAGACCACATAACAAACCTGACATCATACTCACCAATAAAAAGAAGAAATTAACACAACTAATCGAAATATCCGTACCCAATACAACAAATATACAGAAGATAACAGGAGCAAAAATTGAAAAATACATCTAACTGGCTGAGGAAGTCAAGGACATGTGACATCAGGATAAAGTTGACATTATACCAATAATACTATCAACTATAGGAGTCATACCACACAGTATCCACCAGTCCATCAACGCAGTACAGCTACATCCAAACGTATATATACAACTACAGATCTCTGTAATTATTGATACATGTTCAATTACCCGAAAGTTCCTAAACGTAATGTAACATATACCGTACAGTTAAAAGGAAGTCACGCTTGATCAAGGTCCATGTCACCTTCCATTTTTAACCAGACATAACGTCTGAGAAAGGAAAGAAATAATAATAATAATAATAATAATAATGTTGGTATGTGTTTACCTAAAACCACGACATGGTCCACGCTATCTTCTCAAAATCAGCGAGCGAGGCAGAGAGATGACAGACTGGCCAACATGAGGTAAGTGAGCGCTGCGATTCATACGTCTTTGGAACATAAGCCTACTGACTGATAAAACACAGTCGCTCGTGATACAAATTGTCGACTTGTGCCGACAGAAACGGTATTATTAGTAAGCACACATTGTCGAAACAGTGATTAAACTTCATTTACAAGTAATATACAAATTGAAAAAGAAGATTTGTTCTCGCATTTCCTTAGATAGACTCAAAAGTTATACTTCGAAGGCAAGCATTAATTTATAGTCAATAAATAATTTCGCCATAGTTATAGCTGCCATAATGTTGTTAGGCGTTAAACAACTATGAAAGTTTGTATCTGCTACTGTCAACCGTCCATAAATGCTGCCATTAGGAGAGCTGGAGAGCTATTAATTTATTATTAATTTTTACGAGACAACACAGCAGATATAAGTACATGTCGTCTGTAGGTGGAGCAATACAATTCTATGCTTTGCCAATGTTAAAATTATTTGTGGCTGTCTGTGTATGCTGAAAGATCTGCTCTGAGTCGAACGCTTACCCGTAGCGCTTTAACAGCATAGCGCATTGAAAAAATAAAATAAACCTAAGCGAACGCTTTATCAAAAATCTTAAGAACGGTTTAAAACACTCGTTCGATCGATACTTGAGGTAAGTTTTCCATTGCAGCGTTCTCGCCGTGAATATATCACTTTCGTAAAAAATGATAAGAAAACAAACCACCTTCACAGTCACTAATCGTGTTTCTATTGCGATGCACGATGCATTTCAAGCCTTCGGGTCTCGTCTTCTGATTTTTCAAATCAGTTTTACATAAGTGTTTGAAAAATCGTGTTTCTATTGCGATGCACGATGCATTTCAAGCCTTCGGGTCTCGTCTTCTGATTTTTCAAATCAGTTTTACATAAGTGTTTGAAAAATGTTAACACTGGACCTGTTAAGTGTACAGAGGCATATTACAAGGTGACATTCTGTGCTGTAGTGCAAGTACTTTTCCTTTTATTTTTTCTTCCAAACCTAAGACAGAAAAGAGAGTTGCTCAACAATGATATCGTTTTCATTCAGATAACTTCCAATACACAAAACAAGAAATAAGGAGTTACCTGACGTCTTGCCACGGTTCACGCGGCTGCCCCCGTCAGAGGTTCGAGTCCTCTCTCGGGCATGGGTGTGTGTGTGTTGTCGTTTAAGTTAGATTAAGTAGTGTGTAAGTCTAGGGACCGATGACGTCAGCAGCTTGGACCCACAGGAATTTACCACAAACTTCCAATTTCCTACCAAAAAGGGAGGCCGAGAATGAAACTCTTTGGAGGAAGAGGTTGTCGGGACATTT
The DNA here is from genome assembly GCF_023864345.2 of Schistocerca serialis cubense. Lineage (NCBI taxonomy): Eukaryota > Metazoa > Arthropoda > Insecta > Orthoptera > Acrididae > Schistocerca > Schistocerca serialis. The sequence continues at coordinate 788,547,744 of NC_064639.1, read as the reverse complement.
ATTGTTTCCAGTAATGGTTACATAGTCTTTGGTACAAGATGGTACACGCATACTGATATATTCCTGTACCGTTTATCTTTACTTTCTTCTCTCTTTAACCTGCCTTTAGCAGGTCTAAGATGAACTCAGTGCAAAGCGCATGAATCGTAATCGCATATCAAAACACACCCACTCTCATATTTAATATTTGCCAAAAAAGGTTTGCACCTGCTCTGCAATGAAATACCGTTACAGTGAGGGAAACAAATTAGGAATGCAAGAGTTATATTTATTGGTAGAGGGTCACCTGACCAGGACGAGTTGTAGGACAATAGTCTGGTTCTGAGATTCAAATCAAGTCCGAATTTAATAAGTCATTTATTTACTTTAGGATCTCAACACATGCTAGAGAATCAGTAAGTTACCAACAAAATAAACATAAAGTCTCGTAACATAGACGAGAAGCTGTTCCAACTCAACGAGCGCAAAGTCCCGTAAATATTGGAACACAAAGCTCTCTAGAAGCTCAATTTAATTATGACTGTCCCGCTAACGCTGTAGGGAGGAGCCTCATCTACATGGAATACTGCTTGAGGAACGCTACGAGCTTTCCTAACCTGTGCAGCTCACAAATGCAAAGTAAACTATTCTAAAATCCCCGAAGCAATACAATTAATCAGGCAACTCAAGTTGTGCAGCAAATCCCGCAAACTGTGAGCTGCTTACAAAGTGGATCGCGCTAATGCGAAATGCGACACTTACTCAAAACTCAGCAGACGTGCGCCAGAACATGCCAGTCAGCACCGGATAAGAGCAGCCGAGATGGCGGCAGAAAAAGGCTGCCCCCGACGACCTCTGACTGCTCCAAAGGCTTCCCCACGACAAATGTCCACAATTCTCCTCCTCTACACGTAATCTCCGACTTTTTTGAAAGCTCTACGTGGAGGGGAGGACACTCAGCCATTGGCACAGTGACCAGGAAGAATTTCGCTTTATAATTATGATTACAGGGGAACCATGCAGAAATTTCCCAGTCTTGGCTTGCAGAATGCATCTTAAGACGGAAGAGATTGATATCGGCTGCTACCCGTGTTCCACTCACTGGTCAAGTACTTTGCGCCTAAACACGGACGCGGCCTAGACCCAGCTGCCTGGTTAACAATATATGAGGGCAAGGCAACGAATTTTCTCACGTTAGCCGAGCAGCGCCGTGTCGCCGCATTCTTAGATTGCGTACACAGGGGGGAGGGGGGGGGGGGGGTGAATCTGTCACACACACTTATAGCCTAGGGTCTTGCAGTGGCTTAGCGACAGCTGTCTTCGAAGGAGGAAACCGGACTTGCCGCCAAAGCTAGGGGCAACGACTTATTGCAGTCGCTTCTACGAACTGCAGTGCCTTGAGGATCCACTTCCCTTCTCTAGAGCGTCTGTGAATGACCTCCTGTGGTCTAGGCAGACCACGCGGTAAACACCCGGCCCCGATTGTTCCTTACCAGTACCATTTGAAGCCTTCCTCCAGAACAGCAAGGCTTGTACTCACGGTCATGTCACAATATAAATACGTCTAGTTTGACGGCACCTTAATGCAAAATTTAAAAAAGGGAAACAGTATCTGAAGGTAAAAATGTTTTGAGAAAATTTTTCTTTGTGCAGCAGTATCTCTAGTTGTTCTAAGAGATCAAATTTTCTTCCTTTATTTTCTGTATGGAGTACCGTTAGGTTACTGTTGATGTCATGGTGTATGTGTCTGTTCAGATACACACAGTTAGCTATATGGATTTGTTATAGAGGTTGAGCATGATAAATCAGTGTGCACTCTGTTTTTCGAAGGTACTGATGTATACGGAACAGGGTGTTACAATCTTTGGTGGGTGACGTAATTGATTGTTGTTAGTGGACAGAGTGTGACTAACTTAAGTGCGACAAGTAACTCTGATCTTTATATGGTGCTACATAAGGGTCTTCCATTAATTTGACAATACATTTTGCTGTTTGCAAATTTTTGATATTGCCTGTTGGCATAACATTTTTAAGATGTGTATACTACATGGACAACACAGACATTCAATACGTTTATACTAGGACGTGGAACAATAAATCATGTTTTCCTTACTTAACATATTCATCATCATGTTTTCCTTGTTGTTAGACCATCTCCATTGCCGAATGGTTAGCGTCGTTGCCAACGGTGCACAAGGAACCTGGTTTGGTTCCTGGTAATCCTCAGGTTTTTTTTTCTGAGGTAGGGAGGTCTGAAACGGGATACACTTCACTTCCTGAGGCCAAATGAGGAGCTGCTTGAATAAACAAACAGCGGCGTCACAAGGATCGATCTGCTGACAATAATGGTTGGCGCGACTGGTAACATACTGATCACATTTCCAGCGGCCATAGACCGCTCCTCGTGCTGCTTTGTAGGCAGTGGTTAGCCAGTCAGAATGGATCTAAGGCGAAATGCAAACCAATCAGTTTCTGCGTTAGACCCTCGTTTATTTTGCCGTTATGCGTTTTGATGGTTCACCCCACTATCTTCAGGTGGAGAATTGTTTATTACATAGCTGGTGTTGATTAAGAGTACACAGATCTTTTCTTAGTAGCAGACCAAGGGCAATGTAACTCATTTTGAATCTTTTGCTAATAATAAAAATTGTTTATTCAGAAAAGCGACTTTTGAGATAAAAAAAAGCGTGAGTTTCTGACAGTGAATTGTACTTACAGGGGCGGTAGAGTTGCAAAATGTCTGCTGCCTGATGTACGTCCAACAGAAACACGCGGTTATGTAAAAACCATTTAATATTTTATCTTTGCATCTAATTTAAAGAAACATATCTGTAGCATGTACAACATCTTTGAAGTAACAGTGCAAAAGCAATGTCAAAAAAATGTTCAAATGTGTGTGATATCTTACGGGACTTAACTGCTAAGGTCATCAGTCCCTAAGCTTACACACTACTTAACCTAAATTTTCCTAAGGACAAACACACACACCCATGCCCGAGGGAGGACTCGAACCTCCGCCGGGACCAGCCGCACAGTCCATGACTGCAGCGCCTTATACCGCTCGACTAATCCCGCGCGGGAAGTAATGTCCAGTGGAGAGGACGTACATCAGGCGGTAATATGTAGACTTTTTACAACTCTACCCTCGCTGTAAGTACATTTCACTGTCAAAAATTCAAGTTCTTTTACTTCAAAATTGACTTTTCTAAATAAATAATTTCTATCATTAGCAAAAGACGCAAAATAACCTACACGCCCTTGGTCTGTGACTGTGAAGAGATCTCTGTACTTATACCAACACCAGCTATTTAAATAAACAATTATCCACCTAAAGAAGATGGCATGAACTATCGAAACGAACAGTGGCAAAATAAACAAGTGCCTATCGCAGGACCTGTTTTATTTGCTATCAACAGTCGCAGCACTCTACTGCCGTCTCTTACGGATGAAATACTGCAAGGCGTAATCTTTTAGTGGCGTTTACGTTTTTACGTTTCTTTGTTTATAAAACTTTATATTCAGAGCATGTCTTCGCGAACACATGCCACTTTTTTAAGTTAAATAAATTACTATTGGAAGACTGGTGCGCCTTAACATACTGTCAATAGTGGTACAGTTGCAATGTGGCTTCAGAGAAGAACAGGCTGTTACAGAAGGACAAGGATGAGGCAGGGACTCAATCGTGGTGCAAGAGCACACTGTCTTTGACACTTGTTGCCGTTAAAAGTTGAGGTCGGATGGGGTAAGATGCGGGACAGAGTCGCAAGGAAATGAAAATGTGGTACATAGGGTCGAAAGTAGTTAAGCAGTTACATCGAGGGCAGGCCGAGATCGAGACGGTAACGCAATCGGCGCTATCGACCGGCGCTCTATTTGTAGCTGATACTCTCTCCCACGGAAGCTGGCTGTTGCAACCGCCGTGTCCTAACAGCTATAAATACCGCGTGATTCAGGGCCACTTGAACCGCGTCCAGTCGACTACAAAGACAGCCCGTCCCGTGCCAGAGCGCCTGCGGCCGCCGTTCTGAGCTCACGAGCGTTTCCTCCGGACTCCGCACTGGACAGGCGCGCCGGTGCCACGTTCTCTGTCGCAACGGCCTGTTCCTTCACCTCAGCTTTCACCTCGCCCGGAACTGCGAATAATATTTCATCTCACTTTTAAGAACATGATGAGGGAACGGTGAACAATGGCGTCCACAAATAAACATGATGGGTGGTGACATTACTGATCACTGCTGGGTGTCTGTTGCATTTCGTAGTCCTTAGATGTCTCGTTGCTACGTCCTCATTTTCGTTTAAAATCGACTTTCGTGTTTTTTTTATGGCTAATTGCGTAAGCAACGCTCCATAGCAGTGACAAACGACGCCCGTGAAATTATTCGCTTCCAAGTACAACGTAAAGCAACCCACATTTTCTCTTGTTACAGTGGCGCTGGGATTAATGAGAGTGGCCGGCCGTTGTGGCCGAGTGGTTCTAGGCGCTCCAGTCCGGAACAGCGATGCTGCTACGGTCGCAGGTTCGAATCCCGCCTCGGGCACGGATGTGTGTGATGTCCTTAGGTTAGTTAGGTTTAAGCAGTTCTAAGTCTAGGGGACTGATGACCTCAGATGTTAAGTCCCATAGTGCTCAGAGTCATTTGAACCATTAAAGAGAGTGGTGCAATACGAACGAAATGGAAAAACGACATTTAAATCTCACCCACTCACGTCTGCATAGAATTATGTTGTTTCCTGAATAACGTCTGCAGAACGCTACAGCTATGCATTGAGCAAAATTACTGTCTATCCTGCCTCCAACTTTTTCCATTTCAGCAACAACTCCAACTTCACGAACACATAGTCAATAGAAGGCTTTATGCACTCACCCTCACACACACACACACACACACACACACACACACACACACACACACACACACGCAGACACGCTCACACACAAACACACAATTCTTCCCACCCAACCGGCCAGCAACAACAGTGTGTCTGTGAGAGTATTAAAAGGACAGTTTCGAAATCAAACGCGCTGACCCATTGTCGGAGGGTGCTGCTGTATTGCCCCACATGAAATGGTTCAAAATGGCTTTAAGCACTATGGGACTTGACAATCGAGGTTATCAGTCCCCTAGACTTAGATCTACTTAAATAAAACTAACCTAAGGACATCACACACATCCATGCCCGAGGCAGGATTCGAAACTGCGACCGTAGCAGCAGCGCGGTTCCGTACTGAAGCGCCTAGAACCGCTCGGCCCCTACATGAAATAATCCAACATATATCGTCAGCTGACTGGAAAACAAGGAAGGTCAAATGTTTTGTGAAATTATTTGTTTAAAAGTAAGACATAAAATAGATTACAGAAACGTTTGACGCGTGTTAGAATGATGCTCGAAATCATGTACAGCAAATGAGGTACTGGATGAAGATTTACGGACAGAAATACGCCATTGTGACTGACACAACAGCAGACTGCATGGCATAGGTACTCCGCTAGACAAATATCCTCTGGTACTCTCCAAAATTCTACATTAAACATTGAACTTTAATATCTCATTCGCCAAATTATTTGTTATACAAGATTTCGAGCGTCGTTCTAAGGCACGTCGAATGTTTCCTTAATCTATTTTATTTGTACTTTCAGACGAATCATTTCATAAAACATTTGACCTTTTTCTTCAACATTTTTTTTTCTTAATTACCCTGATCTTTTGGCAATTTTCCCTTTGCCTTTTCGGCAAAGGTCAGGAAGAGTGGCGGCTTAATGTTCCTCGTCACCAGACTTTGTACAATGTCCCGGATGAAATTCAAAACCTCTACGCAGTGCCTCATGGACTGAGGGTATGTGACATGGCTAGTGTTGATCCGTCCGACGGATGGGGACACAAAGCTATCCGAGAAGAGTAAGCTATGTTCTGGGTTTTCCTCTACCCCTTCAATCGTAATCATACGTCGCTGACATGACACCAAACTACACACACACACACACACACACACACACACACACACTACACAGACACACACACACACACACACACACATACCCATTACAGTGACCTACACGTATCACATACATTTAACACAAATATCACACTTCGCGTCAGGCGGCTGAATTTGCCCCTCAGGGTCTCCAAGCTAATCATTTACCCTGTTTACTTTCAAGCCTTTAATTTATTTTCCGAAACAAAACCTCACGGTAGTCAATTTCATACTCGGTTTCTACATTTCCTACTCTTCGTTCGGACAAAAATCCATTGTGTAATCTCTAGGGAGTCTCAAAATTGGTTGACCCCGACGTCGATTATTCTGCGAGTTCACGTATTCCCGGAGCTCCAGTCGAGCTTCGTCACAGACAAAAACAGCACTTCAGCAGCCACAGTCCACATCCTGCAAGGGTCAGTTGCACAGCTAGCTTCGAGCAACAGCATCTGAATTGGTCAGTCGATGCACTGTCGTTACTTTGTAGGGATTTGGTTATAATTTGTGCAAAGCTCCGTGAGGACAAGCTACTAACACATCGGTCAGAGGTGCTAAATGGCGCAACGATGTATTCGGATTTCTTACCAAGGCCGCTCCTGAATCTTTTTGTTCAGCCAAAATCTATACTCCACCTGCTATAGGCAAAAGAATGTGCCAGAGCGTGTGTGGAAACGGGAGCTTGCCTCCACGGTATTGGTTCCCGCACAGCGCATGTGAAACGTCTGGTAATCGTTTTCTGTCAGTACAGCAAAGGCTGATGGCATTTTAACGAATCGATGAGTACATCGATGTAGCCCCCATACTGACGTAGCATTTCATTTTGGGGTGGATGTCGTCGTTGTTGTCACGATACTTGAGCGACACCTCAAATGCGATTCTAGTCATTCACATTGCCGCCGATGTACGAAGTTACACTGACGTCCGACCGTGTCTCCTGGGTTGCTCACTTTTTGGTCAGGTAGCGTACGTGCACCAAGACTTCCTTGTAGATGTCGGTGGCGGTGACACGAGCAGGGGCGCAGAGACGCACGGGTGCAAAACGCGGCTGGCTGGAGGGGCTGCGGTGAAAGCGGCAGTTGCGACCGCTTCCTGCAGGAAGCCGCGTCCAGCCTCAAGGCCGCCCCTTGCCGCGCCCAGTTGGCAAGCCCCCGGCCGCTATTCCCGGAGCGGCGGCGCAAATAGCGCTGTCGTCGGGACCGCAGACCTCACCTGGCGCCTGCCGGCCCCCACATCCTCACTGCGCCCGTTCTGCTCAATAGCCACCACCCCGCCTCGGATGAAGAACGTACGCTACCTGACCAAAAAGTGAGCAACCCAGGAGACACGGTCGGACGTCAGTGTAACTTCGTACATCGGCGGCAATGTGAATGACTAGAATCGCATTTCTCTCTGAAACTAGAAAGGCCACCTTATTTGATAGTTGTTGTTCGCGTTTAGTGTTATAGCATGCCCTCGCAGGCTATACCCGGGCCGTCGACGTCACGTGCTGAGTGATCACTGCGAAGGGCACGGAGACTCTGCGTACTCTTGTGAGAATGCGTTAATCAGCACCTGCCACAGATGTAGAGGGGGCCTCATTGTCGGTTTTGTTTCAAATGGCTCTGAGCACTATGGAACTTAACAGCTGAGGTCATCAGTGCCCTAGAACTTAGAACTACTTAAACCTAACTAACCTAAGGACATCACACACATCCATGCCCGAGGGAGGATTCGAACTTGCGACCGTTGCGGTCGCACGGTTCCTGACTGAAGCGCCTAGAACCGCTCGGCCACTCCGGCCGGCTCATTGTCGGTTTTCATTTAGCCTGCAGATCGAATTGAGTAATATCCAGATTTTTGGGAAATTCTGATGTGGCAGAGGGCCGATGTTGCACTGTATGGAAACGTGAAAGCGGCCATACTCGTCGTCAAGGTTCCGGTTGACCGCGTCTGACAGCCACAAGCGAGGATCGCCCCTGTGCACCAAGCACATGACAACCCCCTACGGCAAGAAAGGAAGAATGAAATGATTGTTGGTGTTAATAACGATCATCCTCCTTTACCTCCTCTGCATTACTGCAGATGACGTCACTGAGCGCATTTGTTCTGTGCATGCAGTACACGTGAGGCGCCTAGTTGTTTCCACTGCACTGTGTGGAATACGAAGGTTCTGTTATAGTTCACTAACCTGCTGTCTTCAAGCGCAGGAAACAGCACGCAGGTCGTAGGTTCTGTATCTTGAGGCTGAAACTGACTTTTAGCGAGGTTCTGTTCAATTGGCTCTGAGCACTATGGGACTTAACAGCTATGGTCATCAGTCCCCTAGAACTTAGAAGTACTTAAACCTAACTAACCTAAGAACAGCACACAACACCCAGCCATCACAAGGCAGAGAAAATCCCTGACCCCGCCGGGAATCGAACCCGGGAACCCGGGCGTGGGAAGCGAGAACGCTACCGCACGACCACGAGATGCGGGCCGAGGTTCTGTTCTGAAATAATGTATCACTTCTTTGGGATGCAACTCACGTACTTTAACATAGTCACACGAGAAGACTACGTGATCTTAATACAACACCTTCTGATACAGCAAAGTACATGATCAAACACAATATTTTCGAAAATGTTTCTTTACACTATTTCTGGCACGTGTCTGTCCCTCATGACTACCGGTGTGAAACTTTTAATACTGAATACTGGCAAAAACATCCTGCCACAGACAACATGACTGTACATCTCGAGTGCCTAATCCAGAGTGACGAACAGGAACTTAAATACGACAGACAACATGTCTGTTCTTCTCGACTGCCTAATTCAGAGTGACGAACAGCCCGAAACACTTCGCGCGCCATACCAGGAAAGGCGTGACCCGAACGCTTCCGAAGTGGTTCGTCTGCAATTTAGTCATTCTTTTGTTTTGATTTAAATTGTTTTTGATAATTCTAAAATGACTGATTGATAGCTGTTGACAGATATTTATATTAAGAAGTGAAGGCATTCCAATGAGTAGTTTAACTAATAACAATAACTATACTTTAACGTTTTGACGCCCTTGCTCCGAACACAGCAGCCAATCACAGAGCAGTAGCATTATGCAGGCGGTCCTTCTCACGGGAGTGGTACCGAATGTAACATATGTCACAGGTACCTCACACCACATTTCGTCATCTATATACTTCTTGCATCTCCACTGCTCTGTGAACAGCTTCTTGGAGCCTAATATGATGGCTGACTAAGCCAGAAATATTACACCCCTCACAGCTTCGTCTGCCATCCGTGAACAAGTAATGTCATCCTGCTCTCGGAGAAAAGGAGCAGGCGTACTAGCGAATCCTGCCGTTTACACCACAACACAAACGGCTAAGTTTGAAGTAGTGCCGTGACTGGGAAACATGCACTGCTGATGAATGGCGTCGCACAATGTTGAGCGATGAGTCGCTGTTCTGCACTACCCTGGATGACCAATCGTCGACGAGTATAGCGACGTCCTTGGAAGAGATTACTTTCTTCTATTTTAGAAAGGCCTGGTTGTCTTACTCATGGCATCATCGTGTGGGCAGTCATCGTGTATAACTTCAGGGCACGGCTGTCAATGATCGAGGGAACCCTGACGGTTCAATGATATGTCACAGACATCCTGGGTTTCATATGTCACCTCTCATGTGACAGTATGATGATGTTAGTTTTCAACAGGGCAATGCCCCTCCACACGTCGCAAGTGTCTATATGAACTGTCTGTGTGATGCTGAAGAACTCCTGTAGTCAGCAACAACCCTAATTTTGTCCTCGATAAAGCATTATGGTACCTTCCAATAATTTTCGGGTATGCAGCCGGATCCCGTCGACATTCTACCACTTGATATTTCGGCCCAGAGACGACCGGTCATCATCAGGTGAGTGCACAACGACTGAAGAGCCCAGTTTTTTTTTTCCTTTATTGATTTTCAATTCCCCCGAAGGGGGCGGGCTGGCAGCAGCTTAGTACGCCGCTCTACAGCCTACAGACTTTTAAAAAAAAAAAAACGGAAGAAGAAAAGAAACAAGGAAAACAGGTGATAAAACGGTGACGTAAAGTGTAAAATGGCGGAAAAATGCGGAAAGTTAAAACAGAAAGCAAAAGGGGTTGGCAATGTTAATAAAAGACACAGGAATCAGACAAGTAACATAATACACACACAATTAATAAACATGGCGACAGTCTGGTTTCTGTTCGCAAGAGATAAAAAGCACACCCAGCGACAGTATGATGGCCGCTCGCAACACTTCCCAAAAAACACAACACGGAACACTCACTGTAAAACACTCGCTGTAAAACACTGCACGAAAATGGTAGCACAAAGATGACACTCCCGAGCCAAAGGTAGATGGGGGGAAGAGCCCAGGTGCAGTCGCGGTATTTATGCCGAATCTCGCGCATGCGAAATGTACTGGCATCCTACAGCGCATGCGTCAGGTGTTGACATGCGCGGCATAGCCGAGTTGTAAGTGCTGCCCTCGGTGGTAAAAGTAAAAGATCATCTAGTCATTGAGTATCGAATGACGCCGTCGATTCCGCTGTGATTGTATAATTCTAATAACAGGATTCCAATTTTTATCCATTTGAAAGCCGTTGTCACGATTTATAAGATTATCGGCAAGACTTATTTCCACTGACTCTTTGATTACAGAATCCCAAAATTCGGAAACCCGAGTTGGAATTTTTGTTCCATTGTATTCCATTGAATGTCCCAAAGAAATACATTGCTCTGCTACTGCTGATTTTGACGGTTGCCCCAAACGGGTGTATCTTTCATGTTCTGTACATCGTTCGTGGACAGTTCATGTCGTGGCCAATATATGCAGAACCACAGAATGTCGACGGGATCTGGCTGCATACCCGGAAATTATTAGAAGAAGAAATACGCCGGGAAAATTTCAGAAGTCACATTATGGTACCATCTCGGACGCATTGCCAGTACCCAGGATATCAAGGCGCAGTTATAGCAGATGTGAGCCAGCTTGCGTCAAGAGGGGATATAATTGCTTTACCCAACCGAATCAGTAGATCCATCATGCTTCCAGGCCAGAGGGGTGCGTCATCATACTGACACGTGGGCTCATACTGCAACTTTCATTGTAAATCTAACTCGAGTTTATAATTATTTCACTAACATCAAATACCCTATCAATCCGTGAACTTTCGTTCTCACTTCCTCCTGCCTCTCTATTGCTTGATTTTTTTGTCTGTGCAGTGCAATAAAAAAACTTGTCTGCATCCATATAGTTTCGACGGCTCAGCTATCATAATTGGCATCAGATGATACAAATAATCTATTGTACTTCCATTCTGTGATAATTTGGTCATTAATATCGTATACACAATGACACTATTGCCAATGAAAGTCTCTAAACATGAAAAATGCAATTCCCGGTCGCGCGTTGGGATCGTCCTCTTTTGCTGGTGGGAACACCATAGCCAGTTTGTGGCATTCAGTGGCAGGGTGTGCTGTCCAGCCTCAAACTGGTCTTATTGTAATCCATCTAAAGTCGTCTTTGGCCATAGCTTACGAAGCTGGCTTACGGGCTCTTGACTTTCCCAGGTGCTTTCCGTCATCGTGTGGGAAATAAACTTGCGAGAAGTCCTGGCAGGGGCAGCACTTTCCACAGGAGTGTCCTTGGCGGGTGCAGGAAATGACCAACGGTAATGCCTGCTCTCTATTCCTGACGCGGACTGGCTGAAAGACCTAAATGTCAAAACAAGCCGGCCGTGTGGCCGTGCAGTTCTAAGCGCTGCAGTCTGGAACCGCGAGACCGCTACGGTCGCAGGTTCGACTTCTGCCTCGGGCATGGATGTGTGTGATGTCCTTAGCTTGGTTAGGTTTAGCTAGTTCTAAGTTCTAGGAGACTAATGACCTCAGAAGTTGAGTCCCATAGTGCTCAGAGCCATTTGAACCATTTCGTCAAAACAACTTCGTGGAGCTACTTGGAGCTTGCGAAATCTGACGTTGTCAAGCATTCCTCCTGGGTGTAAGTCGTAAGCCCTGTGCTCTGGATCTAACGTTTCAAGACTCTTTTTAAATATTCTCGGGTTTTCATCAGAGCGACATCACCCAGATGCTTCGATATTTCGTCCAGCTTCTGTTGCTATCCTAGGGGGATCTAACACTTTCCAAGTTTTGACTTATTGAAGTGATAACGGAATTTTATGGACAGCCTGTAATTTTTTGTCATATGACACCCTGAACATAATAATAATATGAATCGCACAATCCACGCCACGCTTTAGCGATATTGGTCACTTAACGCACAGTAAACTTTCTGGGTTACCTACGCTACACCTCATTTGGTTCCGACCTTGTCCGGGCCAGCGGGGATCATGCGGGGGGCCGGAACACCGGTTGCATCAGGCCGCGGTGCGCGCATTCGTGTACAGTATATCGTGCCGCGCACTCGTGTACAGTATATTGTGCCGGCAGTTGCCCAACGCCAGCCCTAACTGTGCCGCGTCCTTTCACGTTTAAGGCCACGAAGAGGGAGAGGTTCATTAGTAGGCCACGCTCACCAGGTAATGCAGGCGCGATGATTCATGGCTCTGAAATGTTTCCACTAAACAATGGCAAACGCATCTCTTTAAAGGACATGTAAGTAAGACATTTTAGTGCACACAGTACGTAAACTGTCACCTCATCTTCACAGGATGAAGAGGGGTTTTTGTAAAGCTACAAAATTCGTCCTACACATTACGTATTTCATACAATGAAGCATGTCTGCTATGAGGGAATGCAGCGACATTATTCTAAAACTTGACCTACAGTAAGAGAACAGCTGTCATTCAAACAAATTTCCTATAATTTGCATCGTTCTTCCGCGTGGTTCTCCATGTATTCCTACCTTGTGTTAAGTTTCCCCATCTCGGCAGACCTACTACACTCAATGCCTTTGATAATCAGTGTTACATTGTGAGGTTACAAGGGACACTGTAATAGTATAACCAATTTGCTGGATGTGGTAACGTTTACTGTGGAAGTACAGGTGGGGTGTAGCAAGCACAAGTCAACAAGGCAGCATATAACAGTATCACATTGAATTACTTAGTTACATAATTGCCTTTGTCTCAGTGCATAACTTGGTAAATATGTTAATAATGTAAGGTGTGCCTGATTTGCTAATCATTGGATTTGCTGGGTATCTGATCACTGAAATAGGACTACTCCATAAACATAAGAGCTCTTCAAAATAGTTCAAAACTCAAATTTAAAGCATAGTAGTAGGGATAACATTTTGGACATTAAAGAACATGTTTTATATAAAAATTAAGTCGTGAGGATGTTTGAGAACCTCTGCATAATAAGTTATTGTTTTTTATTGTGAAGGTACTGTTCAGTTTTCGATCTATGTAGAACAAAATGAGTATTTCGTATGCCACACCTTTTAGGCAAAGACGTGATTAAACAAAAGAAGAGGGGTGACACTGCCAAAAAGTGGAGTGCCCTTAAATATGTAAATAATCTGACGATTGTCTACAAAATAATATAAGGTATTTAGTTTACGTATTTTAATACTGTAGCATTGTAAATGCATGATGGCCATGTTTAGAAATAATATATTTGATTAATGTAGTGTCCCATGACCGGACACAGGACAGAGGATAGGGGACAAAGGTCGAGGTCTTTTGATCGTGGTCCGTCGTTGTGGTAAGGTCGGTGCGGCTAAGAGCCGCCGACATAGTATCACGTGGCCATCAGTTTGTTTTGTGGATGTGATTTAGTAAAATAAAAACGTTTTCATTCTAAACTGTTGTCGGTGTAAATCATTTGTGAACGATCGTGATTTAGACAAGTACTTCAATTCATTCACTGCTGTACTTAGGCTGGCAATTTACTCAATATAGGGCGCGAATGCAACTGTGCACAACCGAACCCCTTTTGCAGACGTCGTGATAAAAGGTTGTGTACAAGCCCAAGTGAAGTTGCAACATCTACAGTGTTCTACAACTTGCTGTTCCATCAGTTTTTAGCTTTCTACTGCTGCCCCCTTGCAGTGCAGTTTAACGTCTTCTCAGCGGCTTGGTATATGACTCATTAGCCTCCTGTCTTTCTATCTCGTAGGTTTTTCATAGATTTCTTACCTCACCTACCATTTCCAGTGCTACTTCTTTTGTAAGTATATCAGTTCAGTTAACGAACAGTAATGCGGATTACACAGGGTATAATGGATATAAGTGCAGATTTATTTATATGTAGTAACTTAATATGTACAAACATCAGTGCGTTGGTTGGTTTTTCTCCGTGCCTAACAAACTTCCCACAAACACTTCACGAACTTTATTTACCTGCTGCAGTTTTTTGCGCCATCTTACTGCACCACGAAGCGGACTACACCTGTCAGTATAGACTTACCGTTTTGTGTCCACGCATCCGCACTTCAACACCTGACCTGGTATCCAGTGGAAAATAAGCATTAACGACTTGCTCTTGCCACTTGTACTTGGGGGTACTAACCAACCTAAAAACATACTACTCCTGATAACTATAATTATTAGTCTGCAAATAAAGTAAATACTGATGTAATGTTGTTCAGGAAACTCCAGTCAGTCACCAACAGAATATCTACACTTATACCGGTTGCATCCCGTATATTAATATGAGTGCTGAGTTCTTAAGGTTCAGGCGGGAGAGTTACTATTATTTTACTAGCGGTGTATTCCAAACACGTGAATTTCCGTCAACATGCTGTTGTTTTTCCAATGGCTATAACAAACGCTTATGGTAGTATCCATTTATCCTACTGCCGAAAATAATAGAAGTAAGCTGTTTATTACCTGGGAACTAGCTCCTTCGAATAGAAAAGAGAGATTTGTTTGAAACCCGCCATAACGGGAGAACATAATTATTTTCTTTGTAATATCTCGTGGCTGACGATGATGCACATTAGCAATAATTCATCCGTGCCTTTTAAACAGTACCAGCGTCAATTGTTTGTGATTCAGAAAAACAAAACCCAAAACAGTACGGTGATACCGACAAATCGGATGGCCAGCCGTAAAAAAATAAATAAAAAACATTTCCCTCAACCTGAAGACTGTTTGCACAGTGCAGTGGCTGTTGCGGTATGGTCGAATTGGAGATGGTACACCTTTTGAACCGACTTACCCAGTCAATTACAGAGGTACCTACATACCTACTGTTAAAGATGTATTGCGAACCAGTGTACAACAACTTCGCATTTTTCACATTGACAAATCAGTACTTGAGGTGAAGTAAGCGATACATTACAGGCAAAAAACGTAAGATCGATCTAGGACATATAAGAAATTAATGGCGGCCGCTGTGGTCGATCGGTTCAAGGCGCTCCAGGCCGGAACCACGCGACTGCTACTGTCGCAGTTTCGAATCTTGCTTCGGGCATGGATGTGTGTCATGTCCTTAGGTTAGTTAGGTTTAAGTAGTTCTAAGTCTAGGGGACTGATGACCTCAGATGTTAAGTGTCCGGACCGTTCACCGGATAGTTACGTTATTTTCGGAAACAGGAATCGTTCAGTCACATGTGAAACGTCAACCACGACGTGCAACAAATGATGATCCCAAGTAGGTGTTTTAGCTGCTGTTGCGGCTAATCCGCACATCAGTAGCAGACAAATTGCGCGAGAATGGGGAACCTCAAAAACGTCGGCGTTGAAAATGCTACATCAACATCGATTGCACCCGTACCATATTTCTATGCATGAGGAATTGCATGGCGACGACTTTGAATGTCGTGTACAGTTCTGCCACTGGGCACAAGAGAAATAACAGGACGATTACAGATTTTTTGCACGCGTTCTATTTAGCGACGAAGCGTCATTCACATACAGCGGTAACGTAAACCGGCATAATATGCATTACTGGGCAACGGAAAATCCACGATGGCTGCGACAAGTGGGACATCAGCGACCTTAGCGGGTTAATGTATGGTGGGAGGAGGGATAACTGGCCCCCATTTTATCGATGGCAATCTAAATGGTGCAATGTATGCTGATTTCCTACGTAATGTTCTACCGGTGTTACTACAAGGCGTTTCATTGCATGACAGAATGGCGATGTACTTCCAAATGATGGATGTCCGGCACATAGCTCACGTACGGTTGAAGCTGTATTGAATAGCATATTTCATGACAGGTGGATTGGTCGTCGAAGCACCATACCATGGCCCGCACGTTCACCGGATCTGACGTCTCCGGATTTCTTTCTGTGGGGAAAGTTGAAGGATATTTGCTATCGTGACCCACCGACAACGCCTGACAACATGCGTCAGCGCTATGTCAATGCATGTGCGAACAATACGGAAGGCGAACTACTCGCTGTTGAGAGGAATGTCGTTACACTTATTGCCAGATGCAATGAAGTTGACGGACATCATTTTGAGCATTTATTGCATTAATGTGGTCTTTACAGGTAATCACGCTGTAACAGCATGCGTTCTCAGAAATGATTGGTTCACAAAGGTACATGTATCACAGTGGAACAATCGAAATAAAATGTTCCATCGTACCTACATTCTGTATTTTAATTTAAAGAACCTACCTGTTACCAACTGTGAGCCATATGTTTGTGACTATTACATCGTCATCTATGACAAAGCGAAAAAAGTGGTCCAACTAAAACATTCATATTTCTTTACGTACTACACGAATATGTAATAAAAAATGGGGGTTCCTATTTTTTTTAAAACGCAGTTGATATCTGTCTGACCTATGGCATGTCCGCAGCTCGTGGTCGTGCGGTAGCGTTCTCGCTTCCCGCGCCCGGGTTCGATTCCCGGCGGGGTCAGGGATTTTCTCTGCCTCGTGATGACTGGGTTTTGTGTGATGTCCTTAGGTTAGTTAGGTTTAAGTAGTTCTAAGTTCTACGGGACTGATGACCATAGATGTTAAGTCCCATAGTTTTTTTTTTTTTTTAAGCTATGGCAGCGCCATCTAGCGGGCCAACCATAGCGCCATCTGGTTTCCCCCTTCAAGCTAGACAAGTTTCGTTCTTTGTAGTTTTTTCGTTTGACGCTTATTTCGTGACTTATTTGGCCCGGTCACGATCAATGGACCACCCTTTATATGCCCTAGAGCAAAGCATTCGACACTGATGTAACGCTGCACTGCACTCCCACATTGTGCGCAGAACTGCTCGCGGCTTAGGACGGGTATGTGTTTTATTCGTCGTCCTTGGGAGCCGCGGACAGCAAGGAAGCGAATAATAGCTGCGAGCTAGACGCAGGTCAGCGCGTGGGAGCCGGCTGCGTGTGCCTTCCTGTTTGTATCTGTGCTTTCCTGCCGCTGATGTAATCGCCGGCACAGATAGAGACTGGCGCCGCTGCTATTTGTAGCTGCTCGTCATCTCCCCCACTTTGTTTCTTAAGGTAAAAATACACCTGTTGCTGTCCTTTCACGACGTCGGAATACTGCCACAGTTTCTCCGCGTCTTCACTCCGCAAGTCACCTTTCGGTATGTGGCGGAGGTTACTTCATGCTGCACTGCCACTCTTTCCTGTTCCAGTCATGAATGGTGGTGCTCTAGACCGAGCGAGATGGCGCAGTGGTCCGCACACTGGACTCGCATTCGGGAGGACCACGGTTCAAACCCGCGCCCGGACATTCTGATTTAGGTTCTCCGTGATTTCCCTAATTCGCTTCAGGCAAATACTGGGATGATTCCTTTGAAATTGCACGGCCGACTTCCTACCCCATCCCTCCCTAATCCGATGGGACCGATGACCTCGCTGTTTGATATCCTCCCCTAAGTCAACCAATCAATCAATGATGCGCTGGAAGAACGATTGTCCCGAGACCTCGAATGAGTTTGATTTTTCTTCCATGATCTTCCATGAGATGTATGTAGGAGAACGCAGCATACTGGATGACTCTTTCAGGAACAAACGCTCAAGAAAATTTAACAGTACATCAGAACGTGATGCACAACGTCTCTATGGTAACGCGTGCCAATGGAGGTGGATTGGTATCTCAGTGACACTTTCGCGGTTACTAAATAATCTTGTGACGAAACACGCTAAATTTCTTCGGATCTTCTCTACTTCTATTAGTCCTCTCGGGTTTCAGCGCAAAAAGGACGAGCGATGCTCAAGTACCGGTCCGAAGACGATTATGCTACTTGCCTTTTCGTAGGTAGACTTGTAAGAAGGCTGTTTACGTTTCTATGTTGGAAACACCACGTAGCGCTCTGTATGAAAATCACTGACTGTGCTGCGTGCAGTCTGTGGCTGATTTGCATTGTTGGAATATTTGCTATTGTAGTGTTGGGCAGTTGGATGTGAACAGCGGGTAGCGTTGCGCAGTTGCAGGTGAGCCGCCAGCAGTGGTGGATGTGGGGAGAGAAATGGCGGAGTTTTGACAGCGGATGATCTGGACGTGTGTCCATCAGAGAGAGTAAATTTGTAAGACTGGATGTCATGAACTGAACACTATTAAGGTAAACACTTTGTTTGTTCTCCATCAAAATTTTTCATTTGCTAACTATGCCTATCAGTAGTTAGTGCCTTCAGCAGTTAGAATCTTTTATTTAGCTAGCAGTATTGGCGCTCGCTATATTCCAGTAGTTCGAATAATGAAGATTTTTGTGAGGCGAGTGATTCATGAAAGGTACAGGTTATTGTTAGTCACGGCCATTCTGTTGTAGGGATTATTGAGTCAGATTGTGTTGCGCTAAAAATATTGTGTGTCAGTTTAGTGATGATCAGAATAAGTAAAGAGAGAAGTGTCTGAGTACGTTCAGTTTTGCTCAGCTGTTTGAAAAACAAATAACTTACGAGGTTTACCAGCACAGTAATTCATAGATTTTTCTAAGGGGATGTTTCAAACTATAGTCTCTGAGGACTCTTCCTGTGAATCTCAATCTGGCATTTGCCTTTCCTACGATTGACTTTAAATCGCTCCGCGCGGATCCTCCCATATATTAAGTAGTTCTTACTACTTCCATTTATAATTAGGCAACTGTGTAATCATACAATAATAGGTTTCATCTCCAGTCTGTGTACAATACATCACGCTTGTTTATGTTGGGGCCAAACGTCGCTCCTCTAAAGGTCTTCCTGCATTTCGCTACAGTTTCTTAGCGTTGCGACTCCGGTATATACAACAGCATCAACAGTGGAACGCCTCACGGACCTTCCGATGTTATCCAGTAAGTCATTTATAACTGACCAGTCACATTAACATCACTAACTGTCAAAAGCCAAATTAACCACTTTTCACAGCGTGGCCAGCAGCAAGATGTGCCGGGAGAGTGTCAATGGGGTTAGGGTAGGTATCGGCACAGATGTGGACCCCATGCCGACTCCAATGCCATGATTAGCTCTGCTAGGTTTTTCGGTAGAGGATACATGGTGCGAACAGCCTGATCGAGGTGGTCCCACAGATTCTCGGCTGGGGTCTGGTGGCCAGGGGCTACGTAAACTCATCATGGCGCTCTTCGAACCACGCACCTAGACCCTCGAGCTGCGTGACACGTTGCGTTGTCCTGCTGGTAGATAGCATTGTCTCGAGGAAAAAAGGAACTACAGTAGGACTGCACATTTATCGTCAAGGATAGATGCAGACTTCAGTTGATACACTGTTCCTTTCGGAATGAAGAAATCACCCAGGGAATGTCACAAAAACGTTCCCTAGATCATAACGCTCCCTCCTCCGGCCTGAACTATACCAATGATTGATGGAGAGTGTTTGCCATCCGTTCGAAGGTGCGTAAAAAAGTGATTCGTTTGAAAAGGCTGCCTATCGCCATTCAGTGAACGTCCAGTTGCGGCACTTACGTTCAAATTCCAGGCTTCGTCGCCGATGAACAACATTCAGCATGGCCGGCCTAAGTGGCCGAGCTGTTCTAGGCGCTTCAGTCTGGAACCGCGCGACCGCTACAGTTGCAGGTTCGAATCCTGCCTCGGGCATGGATATGTGTGATGTCCTTAGGTTAGTTAGGTTTAAGGAGTTCTAAGTTCTAGGGGACTGATGACCTCAGATGTTAAGTCCCATAGGGCTCAGAGTCATTTGAACCATTTTTTGAGCATTCAGCATGGATGCACGAGTTAGGCGCCTGGTGCGAGGGCCCAGTAACGTTCGCTAAACGGTCGTTGGGGAGACACCACTGGTAGCCCCTTGGTTCATCTGGGCGATAAGTATGTTAAAAGTTGCACCTCCACTCGCCCACACACGTCTCCGCACCCGTCTATCACCCCTGTCATCTACGTCCCATATTACACCACCTACCTTGGCGCCTCTTTGGATAACGCAATTTTGCCATGCACGGTATACTTTAAACCATGGCGGCATGGCAACAGTTTTGAAACTTAGTCGTTTCCAGAATACTTCCACTCTTGGTCCGGAAGCCCGTATCACGCCCACTTGGACGTCAGATAAATCGCTGCGTATTATGACAAAGACTGCACTGTTTTCCGCAGCCTCTGGCGGTCTTTATATATCCTCCCCTGCTAGTGTTGTCATCTCCCGTCTGCGAGTGATTACTGCACGTTGACGTCGAACATAGGTGGTGGTCACATTAATGCGGATGGACCGTGTATATACTGTGTATATACAGTGAAAATTAATGGTCCTGCAATGCTCCCTTTGTGTAGGCTACGCCCACTGTTAGTGTTCGTCCTAAGTTATTTTCACATCTCAAGAGCTCTTTGCAATTACATACGGCAGGAAATGGAGTATTCGAAATTTGTTTGTTTCTTTTCATCGAGGAAATGTCACTCCACTTTATTTTCCTCATTACAAGAATACTTGTAGCAACTACATTCATAGAATATGTTCTACATTGAGGTCAAATATCCTTTTGAGGAGCAACAGTAATTACTAATCTGTTACCAGCAATCCCATTTTTAGGAACAGATTCAGAACCCAAGGAATTGCTAAATGGAGTGTGGCAAAACAAAATACTTAAATAAAAACGAAATACAAATGCACGGAGATGATATTTAGGATATTTGCAGCCGGCCGGGTGGCCGAGCGGTTCTAGGCGCTTCAGTCTGGAACCGCGCGACCGCTACGGTCGCAGGTTCGAATCCTGCCTCGGGCATGGATGTGTGTGGTGTCCTTGGGTTAGTTAGGTTTAAGTAGTTCTCAGTTCTAGGGGACTGATGACCTTAGAAGTTAAGTCCCATAGTGCTCAGAGCCATTTTTTAGGATATTTGCAATGGCTCTTCGAGCTGTCAACACAACATTCAGCGATTGTTCAGTGAGCTCAATATTCTTACTAAAAAGCATTTAGGTCCGAATATTTTAGCTAAGGTCGTACCAAGGACACAAAGGTCTGTCTCGAGAGGTACGGTCCCGGGTTCGATTCCCGGCGGGGTCAGGGATTTTCACCTGCCCCGAGATGACTGGGTGTTTGTGTTGTCCTCATCATTTCATCATCATTGATGAAACTGGCGAGTTCGGACTGTGAAAAGGTTGGGAACTTGTACGGACGCAGTTGTGCGCCGCACAAGCCACACATCATCATCACCGATAGGTACGACGTTATGTTTAGGCTATGTTAGGGAAAAGGTGAAACAGAGCACCCTGCAAGTACGTGCGTGGAGGCAACGAAGTGAAAGTCACTTTGCAACGGTTTTGTTCTCCTCCGGTACAGTGAACTGGGTGGCGGTATGCGCAGACCGCCTGCTCCGTTCCGTTCCCAGTGATGCAGCCGCAGTGGGGTGGGGTGTCTGTCTCATTACGGAGATAGGCAGCGCGTTAATTGGGTCACTGGGCAATTCCGGCAACGAGCGCCCTGAACCCTGTGACACGGCGGCTGTCCACACAGGGGGCCTTCCCGGAAAGCCGGACAGGACAGGACAGACGCTACATTTGCTGCCGAAACAACGACGTGCTCACAAATACCCCTCAGTAGGATGGCACTCTCATTATCGAAGTACAAATGTCCGCTGTTCGTGATTAATCGGGCTACAGCGATGAGTAGTTTCGGCGATAGTACGGAATGAGAATTAATCGACACTGAAGCGTTGTCTAACGCTAGTCTGAGAACCGAAAAAGAGGACGGAGCCATTCAAACGCAGTCCAAGATTTGCAGTTTTCAGAGTTCGCAAGAGTTACGTATCCTGGTGAAGAGTGCAACGGTTAATCTAAATTAACATATTACAAATACTGTCCCCAGAGATTTTTGTGTATTGCGGTCGCGCCACCCCAGTGCGGGTGAGGCGAAACACTTGCATGTGTTTACCATCAGAGAGACAATATGTTACTGCAACAGGATGCTATATACAGGGTGTTCATAAAGTCCGGTAACACTTTCAATTAGGGACCGATGACCTTAGCAGTTAAGTCCCATAAGATTTCACACACAACACTATCAATAATTTTTTGCGCAAGGACTAAACATTGTACAAATATCATACATTGTCATTTTGAAGAGAAACTCTGAAAGTTTTTTTTTCATGTATACCGCCACAGCGTAGTTACGTAATTTGCCGATAGTCAGTGCTAGTCGCAAACATGGCGAGTTCAGGTGCGATGGATCGGCCGTGCTACAGAAGAGGAAAGCTGTTCCACAAAATGGCCTCCCCGACCACCAGATCTCAATCCGTGTGACTTTTTTCTGTGGGAACACATTAAAGATCGGGTGTACGTACCGCCTTTACCACGTGATGTAGCAGAGCTCCGGGAGAGAATACGAGAAGTGACTGCTACAGCCAACGATGCTATGCTGGGACGGGTATGGCAAAACTACGATTACCGTATTGACGTCTGCCGGGTCACTCACGGTTCGCATATACAATGGTTGTAAAAAAAAAGAAAAAGAAAAAAACTTGCGGAGTTTCTCTTCAAAATGCAGTATGTGTGACGTCTGCACAATGTTTAGTTCTTGTGCAATAAATAATTGAAAGTATTTCCCGGGCTTTATGTACACCCCGTATTTTACATATCAAATGGTGAACGGCGCGCCTCTTCATCACTGGGTGGCAGGCGCACTGTGGCAGCGCAGAGATGAAAATACCTGCTCAAACGGGAGAAGTTAGCTTTACCCGACTCTTGCTGGAAAGTAACGACAGAATAACGTGTCTCCCATAAAGCTCGATGCAAGTAAGAAACTCGAAAGTAGTCGACAAATGAAGAACTTAGCAGACGCCATACTGAATTTATTAGGGCTATGTTTGAACACGACTCGGACTGTACGAACAGTTTACGTCACAGTTCGGGGAATCTCTGGTTCCGTTCGAGCTTTCGATTAGCCCGCGTCCTAGTGACTGTCTTTGGCACTGCGTCCACGACCAGTCTTAAAATTTTTAACGCATTATGAATTTTCAAAACAAAAATAACTCTCAAACAAGGACTAAAAATCATCTACGACGCAACCAGCAACCAATGAATAAATTGCAACCACGATTTTGTCCATTTCTCGTGGTTTCGCTCGTACCGCGATCTAATGACGTCTGACGTTATTACTCCAAGTCTGGTCTTGTAATTTATTCTCGTGATAGAAATTGTAGTCAGTGTATGACATATTTAGTCTGTTAAGTATTTAATTCTTGATTAATTTTCTTCCTTGGTCCATCTGAATGCTGCCATTTTGTTCTTAAACTGATCTCGCCGGCCGGTGTGGCCGAGCGGTTCTAGGCGCTTCAATCTGGAACCGCGCGACCTCTACGGTCGCAAGTTCGAATCCTCCCTCGGGCATGGATGTGTGTGATGTCCTTAGGTTAGTTAGTTTTAAGTAGATCTAAGTTCTAGGGGACTGATGACCTCAGATGTTAAATCCCATAGTCCCTCAGAGCCATTTGAACCATTTTTTCAAACTGATGTCAAAGGTTTTATGTGTTTATATACGAGTATACAAAACGAAATGCTGTAGCCTAAGACGACAGAAGATGAAAGATAACGCCAGAAGTCGTATCAGTCCACCCCAGCGTAGTCAACAAAGGCACGAGGTCAGGAAGTACAAGGAAATAGCTTCACATCCTGCTATATTCTATTTTTTCTACTTTCTGATTGTAAAAGATACTGTGATTCCTTATTAATTTAATAAAAAGTATTTTCTGCAATATTCGATGTTATTTTCCTATAACAGCAGTCTCTCTCACGAGTGACTTCACTCTGATTAAAACAAGAATGTTTAAGTTGGTGCAAGTGAAAGGAGCGGCAATGACATTTGTAGTCTTGCTTGTCACAAATATTTGGCTCTTTATTTGTGGAAATGTTGCAATTTCCGAGTATGTGGTTATGCTGCACCCTAAGAGTACGTACATTTTAAATTGCTGTGGGTGAAACAAGCAACAATGACAACTGTATTTTTGCTTCTCACAAGTAATATCAAGAGGAGAAGCTAGTTTCAGCTGAATCTCGATGCGACATGGGACCACGAAACTCGTTAGCAGTTTCTTTAGCAGTCGACAAATGAACAACGTCATTTTTGCGTCACTTCGCCGCTAGAGTCCTGTGAAACTGACTTCGCTTGTTCGGACGCTGTTATGTAGGGCGTTAGGAAACTCACGTTACAAACTTCTAGGACTTGTAGAGGCGAGTGAGTACATAATAGTTATAATAGGAACCCAGATCCGGAAACGTACCGTTTCCGTTCTACGACGAATTCAGTTCATATGTTTGACTTATTCACTTTTTCTCGAGAAATTGAATTACGTAGTACAATTACTAGGTAACAGTTCGAAAGGAAATATAACAAACTTGCACTCTGCAATCAAAAGATACGGCCATTTATGATACATATTTTGATAATCGGAAACTCACTCACCAAAACCAATAGGGTACTTTCCGATGGTGTAGATCATGAAATCTGGCAAAAAGAAAGGTTTTACAGTACAAGCAAAAAAAAATTAATTTCTAACTATATCATATGAAAAAATATTTCTTGTCTTTTGTTAATGGTCTTCAAACTTGAAATTAAAATATCCCAGAAAGTGTTGGTATCCCTGGGACCGATATCGTGGCAGTATCAACGTTGATAAAAGGAAAACATCGTTGAGATCCTCGATTGCCAGAGTTGGTAAACTGTCTAACAGGGTGTTCGGAAATTCCCATTACAAACTTCTAAGTAGATAATATTTGCAATCGGTACCCATGTCCGAAAACGTACCGTTTCCGTACTACAGCCGTTTGAAAATATGTTTGCTACGTACATATGCAACACGGTAGTCTCGGCGGGGGATAGTTACGTGGGATCGGCAGATGTCATTTGACTTCTACCCTACTTCTCTGCCGTGGTTCGAGCATCATTCACGCGTCTGTAAGTGTTAATAGTAACATGGTTGAGTATATGCTTGTAAAATACACCGACATGATACTTCTGAATGACGAAGCTCACGATAGTGAAACAGCTGCTCGTTAGTTTTATCAATATCGTCCTCTACAACGTCCGACTCCATCGCATACCCTTTCAGTTATGCCGTTATTATCAGGCGGAAAGAATCTTTTACGTGGCGGTCCCGAGCAGAAGGCACTAGCGATTTCTTACTACACCGTGCGATGTTGCAAGGAGGTTATGCTGCCTCGAGCAAAATTCAAAATGCATGCCAAGGAAAAGTGAACGTCCCAGCCATTACAGGGGCAGGGGAAACGTTCTTTTGAAGTAAATTGTTCACCCGTGGTGGTACTTCCAGAATATCTCACTCTTTTCATAGGTTTTGACTAAACAACTACTCCAGTATTTTCGCAGTATAATTCAGAGAATTTGTGTAAACTCTAAATCATTCTATTATGACACAAGCATGTTTAGAGCTCTTCCTTTCATACATTGCTTACTCATGTCAAAGCCAAATCAAGGAAATATTTCGAAAATATTAATGCAACAGCAAAACTTCGATGGAAGTCACTAAACTTATACAGGGCGTTTCAAAAAGAAAGAGCAGATTTCAAACATTTATTTCTCAAAAACTACAAATGATAGAAACACAATTCCAACGGTCCTTCACTCAATATGAGTACCAAATGTTACACAACAAATATCAAAACTGTACCTCAATATGAGCACCATTTGTTACACGACAAATATCAAACCGGTATCTCATTTCTTGCCACACACGACGCAACTGGTCTTTAGTTACCGAATTCACGGCCGCAACAATTCGATGTCGTACCTCTTGAAGAGTAGCGGGCATAGGTGGGACATAAACACAGTCCTTTATGTACCCCCACAAATAAAAATCGCAGGGAGTAAGGTCTGGTGACCTGGGAGGCCACAGACGATGACATTGATCTTGTGCTCCTGCTCTTCCAATCCACCGTCCTGGAATGGTGTTATTTAGGTACCGTCGTACAGGTTCAGAGAAGTGTGGTGGGGCGCCATCTTGCATGAAGATGAAGTGATTTGAATCTTCCTGAAGTTGAGGAAATAGCCAGTTTTCTAACATGTCCAGGTAAATGGTTCCTGTGATAGTTTTCTCCATGAAAAAGAAAGGTCCATAAACTTTGTTTACCGAAATTGCACAAAAGACGTTAACCTTTGGTGAGTCTCTTTCATGTTGAATAACGTCCCTCGGAGTTTCACTCGCCCAAATTCGTACGTTATGCCGATTAACTTTACCAGAAATGTGAAACGTTGATTCATCTGAAAAAATTAATCGTTCGGCAAAATTGTCCTCTTCCATGTCCTGTAGAATTGCAGTTGAAAATTCGAACCTTTTGTTGTGGTCGTCAGGACGCAATGCTTGCAATAACTGCAGTTTGTACGGCTTCATGTGCAGACGGTTACTCAGAACGCGCCATACCGTTGTTTTAGACATGTTTAGTTCGTGACTTGCCCGTGCCGTGGATTTTCTAGGGCTCCTTTCGTAAGCTGCACGGACACGCTCGACATTTTCATCCGATGTGCGTGGACGACCCGTGCTTTTTCGCTTGCAGATGCAACCATCTTCTACGAATCTGTGATGCCACTCATAAATTTGCTTATGACGAGGCGGCTGTTTGTTGAATTGACGGCGGAATGCACGTTGCACACCAACAATGGACTCTAACTTTGCAAATTGCAGCACACAAAATGATCGTTCCTGTGGTGTCGTCGCCATTTTCCTACAAACAAACGCCAGCGCCACTGCGGATTTGCATGGAACTTCTGCGCGGACCATTGAAAAACTTTGAACCTTTCTCTGACAAGAAACGTTTGAATTGTGTTTCTATCATTTGTAGTTTTTGAGAAATAAATGTTTGAAATCTGCTCTTTCTTTTTGAAACGCCCTGTATTATTCATCGCAACGCTTTTCGGACTCCTCCGTTTTCAGGCAACAATATTAAAGCTTAGATCATCAATATAGCTCTCACGAAAGCAACGTTGTCATATGTTTTCAGATTATAGAATTTTCCGTTGGAGAAAAAGGCGAAATAACGCAACTGCGCTGCTACTGTTGAACTACCGTATAAATACGTCTGTTACACAAATCGCTTTAGGGTCGATCCACTATCGCGGGGCACGTGAGCATGAGAACAAACCAAATGTACCGAGCGAGGTGGCGCAGTGGTTAGACACTGGACTCGCATTCGGGAGGACGACGGTTCAATCCCGCGTCCGGCCATCCTGATTTAGGTTTTCCGTGATTTCCCTAAATCGCTCCAGGCAAATGCCGGGATGGTTCCTTTCAAAGGGCACGGCCGACTTCCTTCCCCATCCTTCCCTAATCCGATGAGACCGATGACCTCGCTGTCTGGTCTCCTTCCCCAAACCAACCAACCAACCAACAAACCAAATGATCAGGGAATAGGTACGATCAACAGGTAGCAGCAAACAAAGGTAGGTGCCGGCTGGGGGCGCCGCCATGGTCATTCGTCACTCTACACCAGGGGTTCCCGAATTTTTCCTCATGACGGCACACTTTTAAAATCCTGGTACACTGACGAAACATCTGGTTTATTTTGAAGGTTAATAAAATTTTTAAAATTCGAGAAAACTTGTACTAAACAGTGATAACTTCACTCTTAAATCATAACCAATAATACAGAAATCATTATAATTTTTTTGAAAAAGTAACTACTATCGTCCAAATGTCGTAAATAACGCCGTGTTATTAATAGTATTTTCGCGGGATATTGATTCACTTCCTGCGAAACGTCAGTGTTCCGCAGAACACGTTTTCAAAACTATACCCCACAGTAACGTGTCCGTACATGTTCGTGTGCGAGTTTTTTAGAGTTCCGAGAACCAGAAAAAGAATTTCAAAAAGTTATGTAATTGTGTATCTAACTATTAAATAAGGCACAGGAAAAAAGAAAGTAGTCATTAACCTGAAAGTACCAATATAACAACTTCTGTTCCTACACAAACGGTCTGGGCGCCGAGCACTAACTTGTAAGTATACCGTAGCCCGGCAAGCTACTTGCGTCAGTCAGATTGGCCGAGCGGTCTAAGGCGCCAGATTTAAGCTCTGGTTCCCGAGAGGGAGCGTGGGTTCGAACCCCACATCTGACAAACATTTTAATTTCTCTACATTACCGCTACATAAAGCGCGTGCTCCAGGTTTACAGCAAAAATCTGTCGTTGCCGCATTCGACAATTAATTCGTACCAGATAATACAGTCGAAAAACACATGTATCTCGCTCAATAGCAGACCACTGGCGGAACGAAGTACGACGGGCGTTCGGATGAGTCTAGCGGATGACATCGAAAGGAAGAGTCTCGGAGGAGCGGAGGTCGTCGACCCGATGCCCGCTGCCGAACACAGACTAGACTAGACGAGACGAGACGAGACGGCGTCTGCCGTGGCAGACAAGACGCAGCTGTGCTCTCTCGTCACGGCGAGCCGCCTTCTAGCAGCGCACGCTTCAGCCCGAGTGCAGCACTGCGGTCACGTCCCCGAGTGAACCGAAATAAAACAACGCCTGACAAGTACGACGAAAGGAGGACGGCTTGTAATTTTGGCCTCATAGATAGCATATCCTAGGCTATAAGATGTCCTTTTTCACTGAACAAAAGCATCGGCAAGAGTGTGGCATTCAGTTTATAGTATCATTCTTTTCTCTAGCGTTTATGGCGTCTAGTATGGGAACAGCTTTTTCAAGATTAGGTTAGGTCTGTGAATCGTGTACACTTTGTCCTGCATAGTATCATGTTTTAAATGTTTTAACTGTTTGTGCGTAATATTCTATTAAGAAGAGATTGAGAGCCAGCCCAGGATTTGACTGAAAGAGCGTGGTAACCGCCTAAAAACCACTCATACTGACCAGTGTACCAGCCCACGGTCGTTAACGCAGAATGCGGATTCGATCCGAAGGGCAACTTCTTTTGTATTACCGCGAAGTAGGGGACGGAATGTCACGGAGATCATACGCGAGTTGGAGTGGTAATAATTAGAACAAAGGGATTCTTCGTTGCGGCGAAACCTTTTCACGAAATTTCAATCTGCAACGTTCTCCTCCAAATGTGAAAATATTTTGTTAGTACCCACCTACAAGGGAGAAATGGTCACTGTAATAAACTAAGAGAGATTAGAGCTCGCACTGAAAGACTAAAGTGTTCGTTTCTCCCGCACGTTCTTAAGAGAGTGGAACTATAGAAAATAGTGTGAAAATGGTTCGATGAATCCTCTGCCAGGCACTTAGGTGTGAACTGCAGAGTAGCCATGTAGATGTGGATATACGAGTATATGACCTACCTCCCTGCCTTGCAAGTTAACATGCTATACCCATTACGCTATACAAGCGGATCAGTTTTGTAATTAGACGGAACAGCAAGACATACTAAAATTTTGGTTAAGCAGGAAATATTTTGCTGGAAGAGAGATAGTTTTCTTATGGTTGGATTAGTGCATCTGTTTCCAAGACTGGGCTAGTGGCGCAGTTGTTAAGGCATGTAAGTGGAACTTTGGTGCAGTAGGGTCCAAATATCGTCGAGAGGAACGCTGAAATTAATCCTTCGAGACGCCAACTTCGTAAGTACCTCGTCTCCAGAGACAGAAATCGACGAGACGTTTGTTTTGGTTCAAATGGCTCTGAGCGCTATGGGACTTAACATCTGTGGTCATCAGTCCCCTAGAACTTAGAACTACTTAAACCTAACTAACCTAAGGACGTCACACACATCCATGACCGAGGCACGATTCGAACCTGCGACCGTAGCAGTCGTGACGTTTGTTTTCCACATAAATTGTTAGGACAAATCTCACACTCATATGCCAAACTATCCGATGCCGCTAAAAGCACGAATCATCACATACCATTAAAAAAAAGTCGTGCTGCTACTATCCCGATGCGAGCCTTCGTAAATGACGCCACTTCGGCGACTTGTGTGCTGATTTTCACTGCTTACTATGTTTACCGGCTTGTCATTTGAGCTCAGGGGACAGACTTCCTCACCACTGAAAAGCTGAGGTGGTCATCCGGAATCGAACCTGGGACATCCATGTGAGTGACCAGCGATCATGAGACCGTCAAATAACAACATAAATAACATGGAAATACTTTACTTGGGTGTAAATAGTTAACGTACTTCAAAATGTGTATCCTTCAGAGGACGTGCATATAAACTAACTCGTGATCGTAAAATAGGTACCACGTAAACAACATGGTGTGCGTAATGCTGCAAATACAAGAAATCCATGTACAACTGAACAAATAGATACGTTAACTAAAAGGAAAAGGAGATATTACTAACATTTAAATAGAATCAAAGGAATAGAAACCAACACAGTTTGTCTGATGGGAGGATTTTTCGCAATTTCCTTTGTAATGAAGAAATGAAAACCTTATTCGTGTTTCTTTAGACTGTTCAGACAGCGCTCCAAGTTGTCGGTGTTCAAATATCACTGACTGCACGAAGCAGAACTGCTTGCAATTTAAAAAATATTGCAGAACACATTCAAAATAGTGTATGCAGTTATCATTTGGCTCTAACTTGTTTTATGTTTCCGTGTTAAACGGAAACAACAGAGAATATAATTTATACAGACCCTATTACTGTCAAACATTGCGAATTCATAAAGGAGCAATGTCGTTTTCGACAATACAGTCATCAAAAGCACCCAGTCACTTGTATGTCATAGAAACTAGGAAGTGTACGGAGGCAGGGATACAGTCATTTTTCCCCTTGATACACGCGGTTATAGAATAGCCCAGGCTCGAGTGGCTAGTATTTGTACATACTGCCTGCGCAACGCACAGTGACTTGCATAGTGTAGATGGATTACGAGTAATCCCTGCCCTATAGGCGGACTTAAGCTTCGTAGACATGAATGCTTGGGCGCAGAAAGATCAACACAATTTAAAATGGCAATTACAAGAAGAAGAACAGCGCCAAAAATGGAACAAAAACACAACATGTAGTATACCACTCACGAAACCTGCCATGAAGATGCCTTGCAAGTAATAAAAGCGAAACGCGTACGGCACGAAAACTGTGTTTCATTCAGTTGTAATAACCGGTCCAAAAGTAAAAAATTATCAACATACCGTAATATTTCGCACATAGTTGTAAGAGGCGTCCGACTTTTACTATAGTCTCAGTAGAAAGCAAAGTTTGCGTGTAGTTAAATGCAATCTGTTGTCGTGCTAAGCGCTAAGACACATGTACATGCTTCCTATTTCTTTCGTTGGTGCTGCATTTAACCTAAGAAGAATAACATGATAGTGAGACCACAAATTAGTCAGCAATGGAATGATTTTTTTCGACTACAGCGAGAAATATTTGAATGCCACCGAAGCGCAAAGGCATTCGAGGTGAGAAGGACAACGGTTGGCATGAACTGACAGCAACATGTATAGCTGCTGTTCTTCACAGGATCTGTCATGAACAGCGGCACTGTATCCGTACGCAAACGATGCGCTATGCACGTACGTGTAACGCTGCTCTTCATAACATTTCACGGCCGCTGCATTAGAGTTGAAAATATCCAGCACACCCCCGTCAGCGCGCAGGAAACCGCGCGAAAGAGTGGACGAAGTGTTTAGACAGAACTCGCGAATGCATGCACTGCCTCTGAGATACAGCAAAAGCCGAGACAGAGGATCGCACTTTGCTGCCTACACTTCTCAAACAGCAACTGCCGCTGACGTAGCGCCAATATATCCGCACACTCACGGGCGGAGATGTAGCTGCAGTTGAAGAATATTGCTGACTAATAATGCAGCCAATGCCAAAGAAAAAAAATGTCCCTCCGATCATTTGCCTGTCGCGTGTTGGCGCAACAAGCAGAGTGTCAACTATGATCTTCCCACAAAAGTGAAATTCTGGAACAGGGAGTTTCAAATCCTGACTTAGATTTTCAGTGATTTTTCGGTGTCATTCGAGGCGATTCTTCTTTTGAAACTCGCCAAGAGTGAAGTTTCTCTCATACTTCTCTGGCGTAAGCAGTGCTCCGCTTCGAATGATGTTCGAGAGACTACGAAGGAAGAAAACGGTTTAATGTTCAGTTGACGACGAGGGTTTTAGAGACGGAGCGTTGGAACTGGGAGGGATGTGGGAGAAATACGGTCGAGTCTTTTGCAACGGAACCATCCCGGGATTCGCCTTAATCGATTTAGTAAATCACTGAAAATCTAAATCTGGATGGCCGGTATACTGAACCACTGTCCTCCCGACAACGGGTCCAGATTATTACAGCCGCGTCATCTCACTCGATTCGAAATCAAAGTTTCATTTCTTAGTGCACCTCGTACAAGTAACATCGTTATCTGCTCAACAATGCATTCTGCCTGATTGTCTTCAGCACAGTAGCGTCTAGTACGTACGCGGCTATCACTGTAGGCCAAGGTGAACCGCTATTAGTCCTGAAACACGGCATTTTGCAGTTCAGCAAACTGGCGGCGTTCACTTCCCCATTGCTGATTTCTAGTTACTGGAAGCCGTCACAACGCCGTGCGCGCAACCAGTCCATCTCCCAGGAGACGGATTCTTAATCGTCAACTCAGACATACGTTATGTCCACACACGCTGCGGTGCTCCAACGTCGATCAACACTGTGGACGAAAACTGTTCGGTCGGTTACGGCCGCAGGCATAAAACGGCAGGCGTCCAGTAACCGCTCGTCACTGTGTACGACCCTCTTTTATCCACTGTTTCCACACCTGCATGACTATCGTAGCACCGTGTCCCACATGAACCGCGAAGTCACGGTACGACAAACGCGTGTCCTGGATACCAGTAATTCTGCTCCGATCGAGCTCTATCGTAAGCTGACATTCCGCTTTAACGTCGTCGAGGCATCCCGGCACTTGTGCGTTGCAGCTTTGTTCGACGGCTCCGTACCGACTGAGTGTGGAGTAACATTGAGTCGTACGATCACACAGAAGAGGAGTCTGTTGGGCTTACGTGCACGCCGTCTCCCTGCAATCTTAATCACCTATTTTGGTCCACTCTTCTACACAACCAGCGATTTTACAGTGATTCGGGTCATCCCTAGTGCGTGTCGCAAAATGCAACAATAGCAGTGTAGTAGGAGCAAAACATGAGATTTAATTAGGAGTGGTGAGTTAGACAAAACGATTACACGCAGCGCAAGTAGTAGGGGTGGAAAACAAATCGCGTAACTGTCACAAATCACAAGTCACCGAGAAGTTACAGTTTTCGCAATGACGTGTATCTCATTGTGGTTGTGATTTCAGTGACAACTATACTGCGCGCTATCTCTTTTGCGGTGTTCATATTAGCACGATTGTCACACGTTATTTCGACAGTTTCCAAGAACGGCAAGTAAGAACTAAAAGTAACATTGTAACATACAACGCTGTATGCCATCCGTTGACGGACGCTCGTACGTCGTTCTAAGAACCTCGGGTGTCAAGCTATCGATGTGTAGGTTATGATCAAAGAAATCTATCATGTACTCGTATTATAAACACGAACCCCTACTGTACTCAGTGCAATTTATGTTATGATTCTCTACATCACACTATTGATATTTTCGCACTTGTTTCGTTACTACAAAATTTTAAGCCGAAGGAAGAATAAACGTGAACCATATTATAGACTGCTTTGTTGGGATGAAATTTTATCTGTGTGCAAGCGTCTCCAATCCACACGTAACTTTTGTCTGTCCTGTAGTAAAAGTTACGGAGCGGATTTCTCCCGCCGTACTCCCTAGCATTTTTCGTATTTTATCTACAAGATATATATCTTACATAATATGCATCAAAATACTCGTCAGAGTCTTGACCATTATCTAATACACGTTTTCTGAATTTACCTTGAACTATTATTTTTTATGATGAAAAGAGCGTTAAGTGTAGCAAAGTGTGTTTAAATATATATATCTTACATAATATGCATCAAAATACTCGTCAGAGTCTTGACCATTATCTAATACACGTTTTCTGAATTTACCTTGAACTATTATTTTTTATGATGAAAAGAGCGTTAAGTGTAGCAAAGTGTGTTTAAATATATATATCTTACATAATATGCATCAAAATACTCGTCAGAGTCTTGACCATTATCTAATACACGTTTTCTGAATTTACCTTGAACTATTATTTTTTATGATGAAAAGAGCGTTAAGTGTAGCAAAGTGTGTTTAAATATGGTGCGAACGGTAACATTATGCTACGCTCTAGGTCAGTCTGTTCCCACAATCTTTATGTGGTATTCACTTCGTTGGATTCGCCAACTCACAACCAGATTTCCACCTTTCGACCTAGACCTCGGGCCACACTACAGACCAGTCCGTCACCATAACCAAGATTTCATGGGGGGAGGGAGAGTCCATTATCACACTCCAGCCTGTCATAATTGCAAATATTAACAGTATCTTCTTATGTAACTGTCAGTTATGTTACCAAAAACGCAACCTTAGGTCCAGACATGTAATCACTTTTACTGGCGTGAACATATCACATCCCATACATTGACACAGTTAACCTGATCAGATGTACCAGTTAGCAGATATACGCTCTTAGAGAAAAAAAGCCACGCCACGAAGGAATTATCTCAACGGGACGGAAATCGATAGATATGAGGTACATGTACAAACAAACAAATGATTACAATATGAGTAAAGTTGGATGATTTATTCAAGAGAAAGAGCTTTACAAATTAAGCAAGTCAATAACGCGTTGGACTACCTCTAGCCCTCATGGAAGCAGTTATTCGGCTTGGCACTGACTGATAGAGTTGTTGGTCATCAGGGCTCAGTTCGAAGCATGACTCATCACTAAAGACGATTCTACTCCTCTCAATGCGACCCCAGGCCGAAGACGTGTCTGGAGATGCCCCGATAACAGTGGGATACCAACCTTACCGTCGCTCGATATGTGGCCCGACAACAAGGAATGATGGTCTGGGATGCCATTTCTTTTCATAGCAGGACCCCTTTGGTTGTTGTCCGATCATGGCAAGCCATCTTGGGCTTACATTTCAGTAAGATAATGCCCGCCCACACAAGAACCCTCCAGGGTAGCCGAGAGTGCTAACGCGCTGCTTCCTGGACTCGGCTAGGCGCGCCGGCCCCGGATCGAATCCGCCCGGTGGATTAACGACGAGGGCCGGTGTGCCGGCCAGCCTGGATGTGGTTTTTAGGCGGTTTTCCACATCCCACTAGGTGAATACCGGGCTGGTCCCCAAGTTCCGCCTCAGTCACACGACTCACAGACATTTGAAAAAGTTCGCACTATTTCATGACTTACACTAGACGCAGACAACTGGGGTGCACTACTTCCGTCCCGGGGGCTTTGCGGTGGCGTCAGGAAGGGCATCCGGCCGCCCTCTGCGATTCACACTCCCAAATCGGTACTAACAACGCCGACCCCGCGCTGGAGCGGGGCAAAGGCCCCGAGAAAGAATGCCCGCCCACACAAGGCAAGAGTTTCTACTTCAAGTGTTCGTGCTTGGCAAACCCTGCCTTGGCCAGCAAGGTCGCCAGACGTCTCCCCAATTGAGGACGTTTGGAACATTATGAACAGGACCTTCTAAGAATTTCAGGGTTATGACTATCTACTTCGGCACTTGGGCAGAATTAGGCACGATATACATCAGAAGTACATCCAACAACTCTAACAATCAATGCCAAGCCGTGTAACTGCTTGCATAAGGGCGAGAGGTGCACCAACGCATTATGGACTTCGCCAATTTGTTAAGATCGAATAAATCACCCAGTTTTTCTGAAATTGTAACAATTTATTTTTCTATTCGTGTATATCACGTCTGCCGATTATCCCATTCGGATAATTCCTTCGTAGTGCGTCATTTTTGTAGCCTAGTACAAGCTGACTTAGACAAAATATCTGGCTCGTTTGATGAATGACAGCTGGCTCTAAATGTAGAAATGATTAAGTTTTGCCGGATGAGCGGAAAAAGAAACCCTTAATGTTCGGATACAGCATTAGTTGCGTCCTGCTTGATAAAGTCTTGTCGTTTAAATATCTGGGCGTAACGTTGCAAAGCGATATGAAATGGAACGAGCAAGTGACGATTGTGGTAAGGAAGGCAAATGGTCGGTTTAGGTTTCTGTGAGAATTTTAGTAGAGTGTGGTTCATCTGTAAAGGACACCGCATGTAGGAAGCTAGTGCGACCTATTCTTGAGTACTGCTCAAGTGTTTGGGATCCGTACCAGATCGGATTAGAGGAAGACATCGAAGCAATTCAAACAATGGCTGTTAGATTTGTTATCGGTAGGTTCGAACAACACGCAATGCTTCGAAAACTCATATACGAATCCCTGGAGGGAAGGTGACATTATTTTCGAGGAGCAATATCAAGAAAATTTAGAGAACCATCATTTGAAGCTGATTGAAAAACGATCGTGCAGCCGCTAACATAAACTGCGCGTAAGGACCACGAAGATAAGATACGAGAAATGAGGGCTCATACGGAGGCATACAGGGCTCATACGGAGGCATACAGACAGTCGTTTTTCCCTCGATCTGTCTCTGAATGGAACGGGGAAGGAAACGACTAGTAGTGGTACAGGGTACCCTCCGCCACGCACCGTACGTTGGCTTGTCGAGTTCGCATGTAGATCTAGAGTTACTTACCAAAGCCTGTTAGTTGTTACTTGCAACTAATCACAGAGTAACAGCTAAGGTGATAACAGCAGGAACAAACGTCAGTGGAGTGCAGAGGGATACATGTTGTGAATTCGTAAAATGTGGTTTAAAACTGCGACACACCACAACTAAAAATACTAGTTACTGAAAAGTAACATTAAGATAAGTGACTGTTATCGTGAAGTCACAGTTTAGGACGCCTCTACTGGTAGTGAGGGTGGTCAAGCCGCGCACCGCCGGCGGCAGCGGCGTGGCGGCTGCGGAGCGGCTCCCCGCAGGGGAACCTGTGCAGCGCAGCCCAGGGTCAGGAATGCAGCGCGGGCTGGCGGTGCGGTGCCGGCGTGGCTAGCGAACCGGTACTCTCCGGGTACGGCCGCGAAACACCTGCTGGCGCGCCGGCCGCGCCAACTGCGTGGGAGCCTTCTCGCGGCTCACACCACGTGCGAAGATGAACGATTGCTGGTAAGCCTCCGTGTGGGCTCGAAACTCTCTAATTTTATCTTCACGGTCTTCTCGCGATGTATACGTAGACGAAGCAGGCGGAATGGAATTCAAACGTTTAAAAAAATCAGACTGAAGGGAAGTGCAAAACGCCTAAGCACGAATGACTAGAGGACAAACATTAGGATTTAGACGCATCTCTCAGGAGGGGAAAGATCGATGCCGACTACAGGAAAATTAAAGACGCCTTTTGGGAAATGAGTTGCAGCTATATGAATATCAAGAGCTCAGTCCTAAGCAAAGAGGGGAAAGCTGAAAGGTGGGACAAGTATATAGAGGGTCTATACAAGGGAGATTAATTTGAACGCAATTTTGTAGGAGTAGCAGCGGAAGTAGATGAAATGTAAGATACGATACTGCGAGAAGAATTTGACAGAGCTCTGAAAGATCTATGTCGAAACAAGCCTCGGGAGTAGACATCATTTCGTCAGAACTACTGATAGCCTTGGGAGAGCCAGCCACGAGAAAACCCTTCCAACTCGTGTGTTAGATGTATGAGACAGGCGAAATATCCTCAGGCTTAAAAGAAGAGTGTAAT
This sequence comes from Schistocerca serialis cubense, assembly GCF_023864345.2. Lineage (NCBI taxonomy): Eukaryota > Metazoa > Arthropoda > Insecta > Orthoptera > Acrididae > Schistocerca > Schistocerca serialis. The sequence goes on along the minus strand of NC_064639.1, from coordinate 788,509,898 downwards.
AATTCCACTTCCAAAGAAAGCAGTAGCTGAAAGGTGTGCTATTACCAAACGACAAGTTTTCATAAGTCATTGTTGCAAAATGCTACCACGGATTCTTCAGAGAAGAATGGAAACACTGGTAGAAGCCGACCTCGGGGAAGATTAGCTTGGATTCCAGAGAAATGTAGGAACACGCGAGGCAATACTGAACCTACGACTACTCTTAGATAACACGTTCAGTAAGGAAAACCTACGTTTACAGCATTTGTAGACTTAGAGAAACCTTTTAAGAATCTTGACTGGAATACTCTATTTGAAATTATGATGGGTAACATATAGGGAACGAAGCGCTTTTTAGAACCAGACGGCAGTTATAAGAGTTGAGGGGCATGAAAGGGAAGCAGTGGTTGAGAAGGGAGTGAAACAGGATTATAGCCTGACCCGATGTTATTCAATCTGTACATTGAACAAACAGTAAAGAAAACCAAAGAAAAATTAAAGTTCACGTAAAAGAAATAAACACTTTGAGGTTTGTCGAGGACATTCTAATTCTATCAGAGACAGCAAAAGCTTCGGCGAACAGTTGAACGGAATGGACAGAGTCTTGAAAGAAGGATGTATGGAAGTGAAGCATGGATGATAAACAGTTTAGACAAAAAGAAAGCAGAAGCTTTAGAAATGTGGTGCTACACAAGAACGTTGAAGATAGATGGATAAATCACGTAATTAATGAGGACGTACTGAACAGAACTGAGGAGACAAGAAATTTGTGGCACAACTTGACCAAAAGAAAAAATCGGTTGACAAGACACATTCTGAGACATCAAGGGGTCGCTATTTTAGTATCCGAGGGAAGTGTGGGGGGTAAAAATCGTAGAGGGAGACCAAAAGAGATGAATGCAGTAAGCAGACTCAGAAGGACGTAGTTGCATTAGGTATTCGGAGATGAAGAGGCTAGCACAGGATAGAGTAGCATGAAGAGCTACATCAAATCAGTCTTCGGACTGAAGAGCACAACTACAACGTAGGAGGAAGCAGTCTATTGGTTGACCCTTCTAGGAACGTATGCTCTCGGAATTTTAACAGTAAAATACACCATGATCCAGAACGCCTCTCCTGCAACGTCTGCCACTAGAGACGTGACTCTTCTGCTCTCAGTAAATAAGACTGTAATGAAACGCGCTGCTCTTCTTTGGATATTCTCTATTTTCTTTATAGTCCTGTCTGGTACGAATCTTGGACTGTCGACCAATATTCCAGTACTGATCGAACCAGTATTTTGTAAGCTTCTTCCTTTGTTGATAGACTACCATTTCATGAGCACTTTTCAATGAATCTGAGTGCGGCATCTGCCTTACACGCGATTAATTTTATGTGGTCTTTCCCTCTCACATCTCTCCGTACCCATACTCATAGGTATTTTATGGAAGCAACTACTTCCAGCAGTTGTTCTGCAGTGGAATAACTAGGCAGTAAATGGTCTTTCTATCTATGTAGTCGCAATACATTACATTTGTTTATGTCGATAGCCAACTGCCATTCCCTGCACAAGACGTTGATCCCCTGTAAGTCTTCCTACAACTTCTCTGCATACAGCAGCGCCATCCGCGAAAAACCTCATGGAACTTCTGCTAGGTGATTTGTGTATACTATATGGTGAAAAGTAACGTCCTCCTTTGGGGCACGCCCGAACTTCTGAAGAGTTCTTTTCATTCAGAATGGCATATTGTGTTCTGTTTCCTATAAAGTCTTCGGTACAATTACAATTACACAGCTGGTTTGATATTCCATACGGTCGTAGTTTGTACATAAGGCGTAAGTGGTTGGCACTGTCCTCTGCTGAAGACAACTTCATTTTCTGCCCCACTTAATTCCACACGTCACACATGTTTTGCTTATTAACCTTTAACCTTCATCCTTTTTCTTTATTATTTCACTGGTCACATTTTGTAATTTTAACTGAAATTTCATACGTTCAAACGCTTTTACGTGTTTTCTACTATTGGTATTCCCACAAAAAATGGCAAATATCGATCCTGAAATTGCTTCACAATATGACAATTAAGTAGAATTGTTTCTGAACAATTTAGGGCGATGGCATTGTAATTGCTCTGCAGCTGTGTGTATTTCAGTAGCTCCAGTTGAAATATGAAAGGTTCAGATGCCATTCACATATCGTTTTATGTATTCGATCTCTTTCAAAAGTGCAACAACGCTACAGGTTAGTCAACAGATTAAAAAGCGTAAATATATTTACTTCTATATTTAAAAAATCCCAATACAAAGTAGATTTAAGATGTACGGTCCTAATAAATTTAGATGCAAATTTAGATGACACTTACGAGGGACGCATCTAGTACGAAAGCTACACCCTCCAGGATTGATTACAGTCGTTGAAAGATTGAAGTATATTTATACTTGACTCACTATCGGAAGACAAAAATGAAAGTAGAATTTACTACCTATGGTCACTGAAATCGTTAGAGTAAAAGAACAAGCTTGTACAAGGCTAAGGAAGAAAACGTAGTACAGCATTATTGAAGCAATCACCACTCATACAGCTGAAGTGTTACAGGGTCACGACGAAAAACATAAATGGGGGCCTGAAAAATTAACCTGGAAGCCAAAACCCAGGACTCAGGCCCCCATTTATGTTTTTCGTTGTGACCCTGCAACACTTCAGCTGTATTGGTAATCGTTGCTTCAATAATACCGTCGTAGGTTTTCTTCCTTAGGCTTGTCCAAGAGTCAAAGAAAACTAAAAAAGGAAGATCAGGGCTTAACGTTCCCTTAATGAGGATGCTATTTGATGGAGAGTACATTTTTGGATACAACAAGGATGGAGAAAGAAATCGGCCGTGTCCATTTCAAAGCAACCATTCCGGCACCAGCCTTATTCGATTTTGGGAAGCCACGGAAATAAATCCATACGGATGATCGGACCGAAACTAACTCCATTTCTTTCGCGAAAATACTGGAGTTGTTGGGAAAGAATAAGTAGGCAAAAAGTGCAGCAATGAAGATCTGTTAAAAGAAACAGCACCTTTAATGCAACCAACACAATAGTAGGTTGAGGTTTCTTGCAAATGTGGTTCGGATGAATAATCCTTCAGCCTTATTACAGTATGTTTCCACCATGAAAAGTGCGCGTGCTGGTTCCTCTGTCGAACGAAGGCAAGGGGGTAACCTACCAAACTTATCAGATTTGTGACTCGATTTAGGACTTGGGTGCAGGTGGAACTCAACACGTCGTTCATAACGGGGCAAAATCGGCAGATGAAAACGTAATTTCAGTAGTATCGAAAGGAATAGTGGTAAGACCGATACTGTTTACAACAAATGTAAAGGATCCCGCGGATAACTTTCGAGGCGCCATGAGGCAGTTCGTAGATGATGCTGCTGTCTTGGAGAAGATGTAGCGATCTGCAGGAAGATCTGCAGAACGTCGATAATTGACGTAGGGACCGGCAATGAACCCCCAACGAACATAAATGTAACGCAGTGAGCGTAAATAGACAAAGAAATCCGTTTCTAAACAATTACACTATAGGCAACAATCAGTGGAAACAGTAAAATACAGAAGAGTACCCATCTGGAGCGACCTAAAGTGGAATGACCACACAAAACAAATGATAGGAAAAACAGATGCCAGCCTGAAATTCGTTAGAAGATACTTAAGTAAATGTAATTCATCCAGGAAAGGAAAACAAAACACTTGTTCGCTCGGTTCTTGAGTATTGCTCATCATTTTGGGACCCTTACCAGTTCAAATTAATAGAAGAAACAGTGAAGATCCAACGAAGAGCTACGCGCGAGGGCGCTCAACAAACTTCAGTGGCAGGCGCTGCAGGAGAGGCGATGTGCACCACGGAACAATTTATTATTGAAATTCCGAGAGAGCACGTTCCGCGAACAGTAGGGGATCATATTATATCCCCCACACAGGCCTTGCGAAATAACCACAACGAGCAAATCCGAGACATTAGAGCTAATACTGAGGTTTACCGACATTCGTTCTTCCGACGCGCCAGTCGTGAATGGTTGAGGAAAGGGGTAAGATAAACAGTGCTGCCAGAACTGCCCTCCACCACAGACCGTAAAGTGGCTAGCGCAGCATAGATGCAGATATATGTGTAACATATCGAACACGATCGGAAGTATTAATGTGCTTCGACTTGGCTATGAGTGAAGGAAGAGATAAAGAGGCAGAAAAAGATCTTGAACTGACTGGGGAGCCTATAGTACCTAACGGACAAGCAAGTCGTCGATTTGTTCGTAAAGACATCGACATTTCGAGCAGGCACTCCGACACCGTGAAATGGATACGTGTCAGGCAAGCAAGCAAAGAATGGGCACTCAAACACGCAAGGCTTAGCGAACTGTGATTCATACAAACGATTATAAACATAGTGGAAGAATCTGTGTGCAGTATTGGTACACACAGCCAAACGTACACTCACAAACCATGAGTTACCGAGGTCCCAGAAGAAGACATAATACTCGTCAGCGAGTGATAGTCTATGATGATGACAGTCGAGTTCTATAGGTTTCTACAAGCTTTTGTTGTAGGCCTCTATTACAAAAGGAACACTTAGGCCTAGTTAGTACTGCCAGTTTAACGAGCTAGATTCTCTATAGCAGGGTGCGAAATTTACGGTCGCCAGCTCGCCACCGGCAAAACTCTACAGAGAAAATAAACTCGTGCATAGTTCACGACAAGAGAGGAGCACCGCCCGTTAAGAAAAGCATTAACGTATGGTATGGCAGCGCTTTGTGATACGACGGCGATGTCCGGTATTCAGGTTTTATGTTTACCTATATTGTATCGTAACTACACATATATTGTCCTCTGAGTCTTTCGCGGCTGCGTGACTGAATAAGAACTCCTCGGTTTGACGCGGCTTGAAAACCGAGAAGTTTTCATTCTTACACATATAATTTTGTGACATACTGGTTATGACCATGGAAAAGAGGCAAACAAACATACAATCGTTATTTAAGCGTAAGACTTCCAATGAAACGAGTGCAGCTAGCGAAAAATATGTGAAAGATGATGTGAATGTCCCCGTGCGCAGAAAGAACAAGTTGCGATTTGTGGGACAGCATCAGCCAGTAGTGATAGTGTTTAGCTTGTATCATCTTTCTGCTCTGCTAAAAGGAAAGGTGATAGTACCATTACCAACTAAAAAGAAATTTAAAGACTGGTTAAACCACTTTGCGTGGCTACTGTGCGGTGATACAACAAAGCTTGCATCTTGCAAACTTTGTGAACAGGTGCAAGCTAGTAACGCAGCAGAAAGACAGCGCTACACAATTATGAAGGGCTAGATCGCTAGAATATGGTACCCGTACGTTGAAATGCATGTGTTAAATCTTAGTATTCTATTAAACAATTTGATATGGTGTCATGTACAAAGATACTGTTCGAACAATTTGTCTGTCAAACGAACTCCATAAAGAGAGACAGAGAGTAGCGTATTTTTTCATATTCAGATAAAGGAGTTGTGCCGATCGAAGTTGCTAGACTGTCTAGTGCCTTCAGAATTGAAATTTCCCACCCTGCTGCATAGGTACAAATTGCTCTTAAACACTGTTGTCATCTTGTGTGCTGCTTCTAATAGCCCTTGGCTTTCATCGGGCCTCAGTGGGAATGGCCGGCGCATGGTCGTTGCGCCACGCGGAAACAGTGAAAGTGCAGCAGGGGGAGGCCGGCCGTGACCCGGTGCCTGGCGGTACGTGGGCGCGAGCAGAACAATGCCGTCCAGACACCGCGCTGTCGCAAAGCCGGCCAGCCGCAGCAAGCGCGCATACCAGGCGGGGATCAGCCGGGGGTCAAGCTTCAGGACAGCAGCTAGGCACTGGACGCTACTTGTAAACCGCCCAGCAAAAGACACAACGAACCAAATTCCCAGTTGCAATAGAGAGCGCGAACGTTTCCAGATGACGGGTAAATATATTTATTTCATTTATTCGCCACCAAATGGGACAATGGAAAAGATGAGAGGTTTATTTGCATTTCGAGGGTCAAGCAGAAATGTTGAAAAATTTCACCTGGCAGACGCTGTGTGACAAACATGGAGACATGTCCGTTTTGGGTGAGCAACGGACACAAGTTTTAGGCGACTTGACAAACGTCAGTACATAGCTCTTAAGTGTCTGTATGGGGGAATGAAATCTACTCCGACTAACGCTCTCATAGTCGAGACACACGAACCGCTCTTACACCTATGTCACAAATACTTCAGTCATATTCTTTTACGAGGATCACTCCAAAAGAAATGCACACTATTTTTTTAAAAAAATCCGTCTTTTATTCTACATGTTTGAAAGTTTTACAGTGTGTTGATATATCCTTTAGGAACAATATTTTCATTTCTCCACATAATTTCCATCCCTCTCAACTGCTTTACGCCATCTCGGAACCAGCGCCGGTATACCCGCACGGTAAAATTCTGGACCAACCTGTTGGAGCCACTGTTTGGCAGCGTGCACAAGGGAGTCATCATCTTCAAACCTTGTTCCACGAAGAGAGTCTTTCAGTTTCCCAAAGAGATGATAGTCACACAGAGCCAAGTCAGGACTGTAAGGGAGGTGTTTCAGTGTTGTCCATCCGAGTTTTGTGATCGCTTCCATGGTTTTTTGACTGACATGTGGCCGTGCATTGTCGTGCAACAGCAAAACATCTTGCTTTTGCCGATGTGGTCGAACACGACTCAGTCGAACTTGAAGTTTCTTCAGTGTCGTCACATATGCATCAGAATTTACGGTGGTTCCACTTGCCATGATGTCCACAAGCGAGAGTCCTTCGGAATCGAAAAACACCGTAGCCATAACTTTTCCAGCAAAAGGTGTGGTTTTGAATTTTTTTTTTTTCTTGGGTGAATTTGCATGATGCCACTCCATTGATTGCCTCTTCGTCTCTGGTGAAAAATTATGGAGCCATGTTTCATCACCTGCCACAATTCTTCCAAGAAATTCATCTCCACAACTCTCGTACCGTTCCAAAAGTTCTCTCCATACCGTTTTTCTTGTTTCTTTGTGAGCCACTGTCAACATCCTGGGAACCCACCTGTCACAAACCTTTCTTAGCGCCAACACTTTCAGTATTCTGCAAACGCTTCATTCCCCTATCCCAACGTAGCGTGACAATTCGTTCACTGTGATGCGTCTGTCAGCAGTCACCAATTCGTTAACTCTCTGCCGCTGCGAGGACAATCCTCAATATTGCCGTGCCCGCTTTCATCACGTAACCTGCTTGCCCACCGACTAACTGTACTGTGATCGACATCAGCATCTCCATACACCTTTTTCAACCTCTTTTTGATGTTTCCCACTGTCTCGTTTTCACAGCTCAGGAATTCTATGACAGTACGTTGCTTCTGACGAACGTCAAGTGTAGCAGCCATCTCGAAGACATGATGTGACGGCGCCACTCATGGGAACAGGTTGAACTAAGTTTGAAAACAAGCGGGAAGGATGTATCTACACACTGTAAAACTTTCACACATGCTGAATGAAAACTGTATTTTTACAAAAATAGTGTGCATTTCTTTTTGAGTGACCCTCGTATTAAAATGGTCGCAGTTCGTACAAAATCAGATTATAGACCAGTGGTTCCCAACCTTTCTTAGACCATTATCCCTGAGTGCAATTAGACATTAGCTAGTACCCCCGCCCCCCCTCCACACCCTTGCCGTCTGTTGCCCCTTCCCCCTCCCTCACATTATCACCAACCTTAGAACCTAACTAAACTGTAGAATGAAAGATTTTTCTGGGAATAATTTTATTTTTAAAACGATGAAAATAGGATATTATTTAGTTTGCGTGTGAATTAGAATGAATGAAGAAGGAATTCGCAGTGCATTGCAAGTGCAGCCCACAAGCTAACTACCCACAGCGAGGATAGACTCCTGTTGCAAAACATACTTCCTTTACATTATTCCTCTCCATTGTGGCATTTGCTTGACCTGCACACTGCAACCCTAAAATCAACCAAGTTAAAAAGCGTGCACTATACCTACTGTACGTAAGTCGTTTACTGCTACACTCCTTACTTCTGAGCTGGCACAAATTGGGAAGACTTCAGGCTGTTAATGCTTTGTGTCTCACCACAACCGTTAGTAGTAATAGTAATAGTAATAATAATAATATACTGTGTACAGCGCTATAGTAGTCCTTATGTAGTTACTGCTGTGTCGTGCTCTCAGTTAATTCATTTATCTGTCTGGAAGCGAGTAATGAGGCAATTTCTGGACTGCTGCAGTTACTGTCTACAACTTGGAGCAAACATTTTCTTGAGATATTTAACATATGTTAGGTCTATGTCTCACTTTTGTCTTATGCGATGTACTGGACAATGCACAACATATGTGTGCAGTGGGTGAACTACGTGAGTAACCTGTAACCTCCACCACATTAATGCTGCTAATTAAGAAAAAGTATTATTGGTAACTTGTATAACCACTATTATAGTCTTACAGAATTGTGATAATAGCAATAAGATTTTGAAAATAATTTAGTTTCATGACAAACGGAATTGAATCGTTTAGTTTTCACCCCCTAGAAAATTTTACTCTTTTTACTCTACCCCTAAGAGGGTAATTATCACCAGGCTGGGAACCACTGTTGTAGACGATAATATCTTGACGGGCCCATCCTCCATTTCTAAGTACTGGCCCACCAAACATCATCTTCCGCTTGTACGACATACGGAACTGCGGCATTTATCAAAAGACGTTTATCTGCACAAAACTACCTTAATATTATTCAGTTTACGAGATCAGTATATAAGAAACACAAGTTGTATTAGACGCAGATTATGGTTATGGTTTGAAGGATTCTTTCTCCGGCTACAGAAACGCAGCGCTAATTTACACCGACGCTTCGAAGAAATAATATGGATGTGGTTGGGCTTAGTGCGTTAGCAACCGTCACACGGGTAAAAAACTAATGCTGCATAGGCCAATAACGATTATGACAGCTGTACCTACGGCTAAACAACGTGCGCTTATTCCTTACTGGTAACAAAGTTGTGGCAATAGGAACTCCAGCTGATTCAAGAAAACTGTAGCTCTCACGTTCAAGAACTGACAAACTGCCTATTGGCTTCTGTCTCGGTTTCTTAGACCAACGTTCGTCTGCTGATTTTTCTCACGTTCAACCGCTTACATCTCATTCGCTCAGTTTGCGCAACTGCAGTAAAATAGATGCTACACTAAAAGTAAAATAATTTAACATCCGGTCAACTGCATACTTGTTAACACCCTATTACGCCCAAAAGCCTTGAGCGTACCGGTCTATTAAATTCATTTGCGTTGAATTTCAGGTCACAGTTTTATGTGATCTGCATTTTACTTTTTAAATAGTCGCTGTGTGTCTGGCTGTACGAATAAGTACTCAGATACCGAATGAAGATAAAAATAAATAAACAGAATAAAATGATTGGTACGTAGTCCCATCTGTGAGTGGGGAAGGAGAGAATCCTAACACACTCGCTCTAACCGTAACTGGAACAGAACCATAACATGTGATACGGAAAGCATCATACTCAAGGTATTTTGTAATTATACACAGAGTAGTTATTTCTGTGTTTCGAGAGACTTCAAATCATCTGTAAGTACGTACCGTCTTAATACAGGGATTTCTGAAAAAGAACAGAATCTAAATATACGACAGTTTCATTCAGAGGCAAATAATTTCGACGTGGGGTCTATACATAGCCTATGGCTCCCTGTATTCCATTGGGCACCTCTGTCGTAAGCTAGTTTGCTATCCTAACTGTCGAATGCTGTTAAAACCGAGGAGATTTTACTTACAGTCCACAAACTGGTGTCTTGAGCTGCAACCCTACATATTCTCACAGCTTCAGATCTTCTGGTTTCATTCCTCCGAAGACTTCATGTTATTTCTGACACTTCACAAGCACGACAATGGCGCAACAAGTAGGTGGGCGGATCTTCGTAATTAGTGCTGATATGCAGAGCTCTCCTACTACGAGGCGTACGGCTACGTCTAGAACATTCCTAACAGCAAAGACTTCATCGCCAAGATGAGCACCGACTATCCACACGACGCTCCAGCTGCGTACAGGCTTCGTATGAGAGGGATAGCAGTCCTGGCTATTACAATGCTGCCGCATCCCGGATGTTATAAAGCACAAACAGCAGACAGTCTCTCACATAAATCCTGTGTGACACACATGCGGTCGGCTACGGAGAAAAGTAATGATGCATTTGCCAACTCTGGAACTGACTTCTGTTCCATAAATTACTTGAGCATTAACTTGTGTATTCCATAAATAACTAGTCCGGATATGTTCCTTAAATACGTGCGTTGCATTACGCAGAGAAATACAAGCAAATAAACAGTCCCAACAAAAATACATAACACGCATGTGGCGGACTGCTTCTCCCTCCACTAACTTTATTTTTTGTCTGTTTACGGCTGTGCCCATATTACATAGGGTATGACGACTGCTACAATTAGAATTTCTCGCGTTGTATATTAATCACTGTATTGTCGTCGGGCTTGTGTTTACTACACATAGTTTTAGCGAACTGCTGTAAGCGAAAGAACATATTCCTCTAACTCAACATTGTGTCAATCACCGGAAACGTTCCGCCGTGAGGACTAATGAGTATGCGTAAAGAGCGGGTATACTAATGTTGCACCTTACACTGAAACTTTTAAGGAGGTGCTCACGTTACAGTAGTAAGATTGAGTATTACAGATAAAGGAAAACGCATTATATGACAGCTCTGGGAAACGTGCGACATTATAGGGTAGTGCCGTGATTGGGACCACGATAAGCGAGTTCGGCTTGAGTTTTGTTTCTACACTGTCGTAATCTGCTGTAGAGGCTCTCGAAAGGCTTGTTCCTCCACTTGTCCTTAACATCTTAAAACCTTCATGAATAACTTGTTCTGTGCTTTGGCAGGCCAAATACCGGATGATGTTGCTTCTTAAAGATCGTGCGATAATAGACGTTCTTTGGGCAACGCAGAACGATACAACTACGAAAACTGAAAAAAGCTGCAAGGTCAGGGTTTGAAGTCACTTTGACAACAGGGCCACTAGACATAAAATACAATCTCATACTGGCGAAGGAAACAGCCCTTGTTTTTTTAAAAGAACCATCCCGGCATTTGCCGTAAGCGATGGAGTAACACCGCGTAAATCTCAGTCCTGGACGGTCGGAGGGGGTTTGAACAGGCATCCAAGCGAATGAGAGGCCAGTAACTTAACCACTCAGTCACGTGGGTCGCTTGGAAGACTGAACATTGTGCAGCAATACCATATGACTTCCGCTAAGACAATACCAAAATGTTTGCCCCAGAATTGTGAGAATATCGTGTAAATGATTGTGAAACTCTGCTGTACGAAAGAAGTAGACGTCTAGTTGTCGGTGAAGAATGTGACGTACAATACATTCAGTCAAAACTGAAATCAACAAGCACTTGACAGCAACAGTAATTTTCGTCGAAACAGAAACACGAAACATTCCTAAAGATCTTTTAGATCTAAAAGCAATGTTTATCGGCTTTTGGCTTTGCAAAACTATGTGATTTTATAACATTATATTCTCACAGGGCTACTGACTTGATATCCTTCACAGCGTGAAGTCAGATCAAAACATTGCATTGTCTGAGTACTGACGTGTTGTCGAAGTATTACAATGCGAAGCGCGACACGCTTAATTAACGACGCAAAATATTACAAAGCTTCGCTTAGAATGGCGTCTAATCTGACTCCAAATTTTTATCTTCATCACTCATACGTAATGGCTTCGATAAAAAAAGAATACTTGTCATATTATAAGGGGAACATTTCTATATGCCCAGTGTTAATATTGAGGAAACAATTAAATGAATTGATAATGAACAGGTCCCAGCTGGCAATCACTATTTAAGTTTCGTACACTTCCCTAACGACAAAGGCGGCACAGCAAGCAGTACACTGGACCCGCATTTGGGAAGAGCAGAGATCACGGCCATCCAGATTTAGGTTCAAATATGGTTCTAATGTCTCTAAGCACTATGGGGCTTAACATCTGAGTTCATCAGTCCCCTACAACTTAGAACTACTTAAACCTAACTAACCTAAGGACGGCACACACATCCATACCCGAGGTAGGATTCGAACCTGCGACCGTAGCGGCAGTGCCGTTCCAGACTGAAGCGCCTAGAACCGCTCGGCCACAACCGCCGGCCAGATTTTGGTTGTCGGTGATTTCTCTACATAGATTTGGGGCAATGCCGCGTTTCCCAAGTAAGAGCTCGGCCGTCGACCATCCAACTCCCAACGCTCTGGGCACGAACTTCACCTGCGCGAACTATTTATGCGGGAGATTTCAACGCTGCATGGCATCTTTTAAACTTCACATCAGGGCACAGGATGACCTGTCCTCAGAGTGCTAGTTCCTGCCGGAATCCCGCACGGTTCTGGTCCCCTACTACACAATCTGTACACAGAGGAGTTGCCACAGTGCCCGCGGGTGCAGATCGCACTGACGACACGGCGCTATATACTCTCAGCATGTAACTCCAGCTTGCAGTCCGCCTGCGGCGACCTGGTGTCATGGACGGCGAAATGGAGGTAGCCTTCAGTGCAACGAAGAGCCAAGCGCTCGTCGTAGCGAGACACCCAGTCCCCATGGACTTGAAGCAGACAGACTTCCTGGGTGGTGTTGTGCATTGGAGGAGGACAACTACTACCTGGTCGTCATTCTCGTGCGGCGTCTAACACGGAACAATCACGTCGAAGACCTCCTGTCGTAGTGTTGTGTCCTTGTTTAACAGCAAGAGTAGCTAATCGAGGGAAAAGCAGTGGGGACGTGGCGTCAGCTACAATCCCTGATAAAAAAAAAGAGAAGCATCCCACCCAGCAGACATCGTCTGACGTCAATGTAACTTCGTACACAACATCAACCGGCAAGTAACTGACCGTGGTTGCTATCCTAATCGGCAGATGGGACGGCCACAAGAGTGCACTATGTTCTGGCGTAACCACAAGCGCCGTAACGAAGATGAAGAACGCAAGACCAGAGAAGGCGGTGGGAAGAAGTCGGCCAACAGCCCGCTGACAAGGACCGCGCCACGACAGGAGCGACCTCTGCAAGAAGAGAGTATAAGCGCCACTCCTGCCAGCCTCGGCCGCACAATACTATACAGTATTAGCACAGTCCTAGACCGGCACAGTTATTAGTTATCTATATCCATAGCTTGTTTGGACAGTGTCTATAGCGAATAACATTACTGTTTGCATGTCGCCCATCGCTTGCGACCACTTGCTGTACAGCCTAAGTTAAGTTTTGTTAATCTTCTTAGTTGTAATAAAATCTATTAATGATATTTGATTGAATTGTTGTATAGCAGTCTCGGGCATGGATGTGTGTGATGTCCTGAGGTTAGTTAGGCTTAAGTAGTTCTAAGTTCTAGGGGACTGATGACCTCAGCAGTTAAGTCCCATAGTGCTCCGAGCCATTGGAACCATTTTGTTGTATAGCATTCCGACGACGCAGCATCCTTTAGGCACCCTAAACGAGACGAGAGGGAAAGACCCCACACACTAGTGTTGTTCGGGTTTAGTGGTGTTACAGGCATGGTAGGGTATATGAGATGCATAAACAGCGTCAGAGTGAAGGACACGGAAATGCCACGTACTCGTATGAGATAGCGTTTATCAACACCTGGCAGAGATTGGAATGGTGCTCAATGTGAGTTTCTGCTTTGTCCGGCTGGTCTAACTGTCCAGATTTGTGGGGCATTCGGGTGTGACAGTATCCCCATACTAGACTGCGTGGGAACGTGAGAGAAATTATACTCGTAGTTAGGTTCCGGACGACCGCGTCTTACCATGACAAGAGCGGATCGCCGTATTGCGCTCTAAGTACATCGTAACACCTTCACATCTGCTCCTGCCATCCGAGAACAATTAATGGACTCCATGCAACATTCCATGTTTTCCGACTATTAGTCAGATCTACCAGCAACCGGACTAGGGAACTACGTCCCGAGTGTAGGCTGCTATTAACACCACAAAACAAATGGCGGCATTTGTAATGGTGACGTGACTAGGAAGAATGGACTGCTGATGAATATTGTCAAACTGTGTTCAGCGATGGAGCGCAGTTCTGCACCACCGTGGATGACCGTCGTCGGCGAGTATGGCGATGACCTGGGGAGAGACTCCATTGTTCCAGTGTTCTGGAGAGGTACAGTGTTTTTACAGCTGGCGTCATGGCGAGATGAGCCCTCAGGTATGACTTCAGGTTACAGCTGATAGTGGTTGACGAAACTGTCTGGGCACAACGGTAATTGACGGAGATACTTCATCCCCGTTTGTTGCCTCTCGGGCGACAGTATCGTTGTGCTATTTTTCAACACGACAATTCTCGTCCACACATGGTACGTTCCTGTATGAATAGTCTGCATGAAGTCGATATCCCTAGGTCTGTCCCCAGTAGAACATGTATTTAATCAACTACGCCCCAGGATATCAAGGACCAGTCCAACAGCTGTGGGCCAGCTTGCTATATGAGGGAATGCGACAGCTTTTTATGACGTCCTTCCCAACCGAATCAGTGCATGCACCCAGGCTAGACGGGGTGCAATGTCATACTTATAAGTGGGCTCATACTGACAAGTCGTTTGTAAATCTGACTCGATTTTGTAATTACAGAAACAACATCACATGTCCTCGCAACTCGTGAAGTTTCATTTCGTTTCCTACTCCACTGCTGGGTGCTCTCAAACTCGCTGTACACCTCACATCGGGAAGGGCTTCAGACGACGGTGATCCATACGAGAAATGTAGGACACTACAGAAAAGACGTATCCGCAATTTGGACACACCTGCTGGCCGAATACGCCTGAGAGGACAGCCGAAGAAGAGAAGATAGACATCAAACGACTCTAGCAACAGCCCGCAGAGCTAAGCCTTCACAAAAGATGGGGTGGAGCTCCTGTAAAGAAGATGCAGGACCAACTGTTTCCTTCCCTGTCCTTGCCCTGCCTGAGCTTGTGTTGCGTCTCTACTGACCTTATCACGCACGGGACATTAAACCGCAACCCACCTTCCTTCTCTACTTCCACTGCGCCAGTAAAAAAATCAGACTTAACACCGGGGACTGGTGCAGCTTAGAAAGAACACACTCAGAGAGTAAACGCCGGTATTTTTCAACTGAACAGGGGCAGTTTGTAACGGTCACGATCTCTGACGCAGCTGCGACCCAGGTCACAGAAGAGACGTGCGATCTGAGGTTGGGCTGTTGGTTTAGCAGCGCAGCGCGCGCTTCACGGTCTGTCACGGGTTACCTGCTGCGCAGACAGCAGCCTTGTGCCCACAAGTCGTGGATGATGCATGGCGGCGGGCAGGCGTCGCCTCGCATCACGTATCACATCGGGGGCCGTGGCGCTGCAGCGGCTGCGACCTCTACGTGTCCCGCTGCCGCTGCACTCCCCTTTGTCTTCTAACGCGTTCCAGACAGCGAGGTTTCCAGCGAGACCCACTTACTGTGGTGATCAAAACCCTCGGCTACGCACATCACACCTATTTACAGATTACGGATACCTGCTGAACCCGAATTTCACCAAAAAAATTTCAGAGGTTGTTCACGGATAATTTCTGAATATGTTGATGCAACGGACCCGTGATTTGTTACAGAGTAATAGTGAACTCTGTCTCTGTCTCTGTCTCTCTCACACACACACACTCTCTCTCTCTCTCACTCTCTCTCTCTCTCTCCCTCTCTATTCGTCCGAAAAGGCCTCGAAAGGCCCAACGGTACCGACCAATCAACTGCCGTATCATCCTCAGCTAGCCGTCATTGGAAGCAGTTCTATAATGGCATGTTGTCAGCACACTGCTCTCCCGGCCGTAGACAGCTTCGTGATCGGAACCGCTACTTCTCAGTCAAGTAGATCCTCAATTGGCCTCACAAGGGCTGAGTGCATCCCGCTTACCAACAGCGCTCGGCAGATCTGGACGGTTACCCAATGAAACGCTAGCCAAAACCGACAGTGTATAACTTCCGTGTTCTAACGGGAATCGGTGTTACCACTGCGGCAAGGCCATTGGCAGTAATTTACACTGCCTGACAAAAAAGTGGGGTACGCAAAAGGAAAGAGGAAAAGAAATGAAACTTGTCGGTCTGAGCGGGTATATGATGTTATTTCAGTTACTGAAATATCGGATCAAATTTCCAAACAACTTGTGCAGTATTAGAACACTTACCCGTATGAAGTTGCAGCCCATCTAGTCTGGATGTATGTTTTGATTGGTTGAAAAGGGTACCATGATGCCACTGTATCCTCTCCTGAAGCAAACTGGGACACAACTGTTGTAACTCGCCCTTTACAGAACGGAGTCTGCCTGCTTAGCTGGGTGGTAAGGCGCTTCCCTGCCGTGCAGCGGACCAGGGGTTCCCGGCCGGGTTGGAGATTTTCTCCGCTCGTGGACTGGGTACTGTGTTAAGTGGCACATTTGCGGTCCATGATCAAATCGACATACAGTTTGTGACAGGATGCAGGTCCACCAGTTGCTGTCACTGATACTCGTCACGAAAGGGACACCACTTGCATGAAAAAGGAAGGAAGGAAGAAAGATCAATATTTAACGTCCCGTCGACAACGAGGTCATTGGTAATGAAGCACAAGCCAAGATTAGGTGGAAGCTCGGTAGTGACCTCCAAAGCAGCCATCCTTAAGCGATTTAAGGAAAGCAAGGAAAACGAAAACTGGATGGTGGGGCTGGGCTTTGAACCGTAGACCTCCCGAAGGCGATTCCAGTGGCGCTTGGATGAAAAGACAGGTGAGTGAGCACTGATGATATTCAAATTAGACTGCATGGTTGCGCGTATGTAGTGTGCAGCCTATTACAGCGGACCAGGTAAAGCGTACCGTAGTTTATACCCGCCCCCGCACCCCCCTCCCTCCCCCACAATGCCTGTAACCGATATCCACAAAATAATATAAATCATTTATTTGTATTTTCTGCTACCAATCACTGTCAATTGTTTCATGTTGAATTTAACACAAGACGAGTTTGGAGCATTTTGTGCCCGTCTTCAGACGTCTATGCATACGGAAAATTGTTACTTAAAAATAGATCTCTTCAACCAGAAGAAGGTTTTGTTTACTCTTCGGTGCTGGATGGGCTACGGGGGTATTTGGAGGGCACTGGTTGGCCAGAATTCGATGTCCAGTGATGTCTTCTGCCTGTGTGGAGCAGTGTCTCGTTTATTATGACTGACAACAAAGGCCTTGTGGGATGCGGATAGTTTTGCATCAGTTATTACGTTATTGTTATACACTTTTCTATGTGACAGCTGTTCGCTTACGGTTTCGGCGTCCCAAAGCTTCTGTAATATTACACTTACTACTATTTATTTTGTCACTGTTTTTTTGGCCTAATTCACTGCACATACATGTAAACATTGGACCCTTAATACAATATGGCGGCCTTGTGGCTTGAATGAGTACTGATCATTGCATTTTACAGCGACATTCACGATACTGAGAATCTACAATAGTAGAAAGTCTGCAATAGTACAAAGTGTAATATTACACAAGAGCTCCGCCAGTGCACCAAGAATGAAAAATGAAGCTTTGGGACGTAAGTGAACATTTGCCACATAGAAAAGTGTATCACAGGATTTTCGTAACGTAATAACTGATACAAAATCATCTGCATCCCACACAGGCTGTGGTGTCAGTCATAATAAACAGCGAGACACAACTCCACAGAAGCAGAAGGCATCACTGGACATCAGTTTCCAGCCAACCACCGCCGCCTCTCCCTCCAAGCCCCCCCCCCCCCCCCCCCCAATCACCGAACAGTAAACAAAAAGTTCTACTTTAATCTAGTCTTAAGACAGATTATAAAAAATGGTTCAAATGGCTCTGAGCACTATGGGACGTAACATCTATGGTCATCAGTCCCTAGAACTTAGAACTACTTAAACCTAACTAACCTAAGGACAGCACACAACACCCAGTCATCACGAGGCAGAGAAAATCCCTGACCCCGCCGGGAATTGAACCCGGGAACCCGGGCGCGGAAAGCGAGAACGCTACCGCACGACCACGAGCTGCGGACGACAGATTATAACTAAGTAACAATTTTCTGTACGCATAAACACGGGAAACGGACGGAACATGCTATAACGCGTTGCAATATGATAAATTAAACATAAAGGGAATAAAACTGACAGCTAGCAGAAAATACAAATAATTAATCCACTCTTTCACGGTTCCCAAACGTAACCAGTGTGGCTACAATTAATTACGATGTAAACTGTCCTCAGGAAGATAAATAGACGCCTTCGGAGACACACCATTGAGGAAAAATCTTCAGCAGTGCCACGGAACAAATACAAGTCGTTCGCGTGGCTTTCGCCCCCTACCTGCATCCGAGAGATGAGCGAGCTTCTTTTCAGACAAATATTCCAGTAGGCTGGGATTGGGGCAGAGGGGGGCTCCGTTTTGGAACATCTACAAGTGCTCTGTCAAGCAAGTTTTGAAAAAGAAACAGGAAAAAGAATGAGAGAACAGATGATGATCGTGGACACCGCGCGCTCCAGTGTCAAGATGTCCCTATGATCGTGTGCTGCTTATCGGCCTGCAGTGATGGGTGCTGAGAAGAGCTTTCAAGAGGTGTAGAAAAACGCAATCTGCAGCCTGACGTTCCAGTGAGCGACAGCGCGAGGTGACGGTGACTTTGGTGGCTGATGGCAAACGCAGCGTGAAAGACGCGGTTGATTCTCGGCTGCCGCCTGTGTCCGGCGTGCAGGATGTTTTTATTAAGACGCGGCGGCGTCCTTTTTCTGGCCTAACGTCCGGATAAGCGGGTTTATCGCCGTGCCGTGCCGCCGCCACCCGATTTACCCTCCCCCCTCTGCACCCTCCGCTTCTCCCCCCCCCCCCCCGCCCACACACACACACGCACGTCAGCCGCTGCCGGACGCACGCCACGCCACGCCGTTCGCCTCAAAATACATCACCTCGGCTGCCTTCGCTTCGCCTCACCCACGCTACAGAGCAACCGGAAGGCGTTCTGCTTACGATTACGATCTTCGATAGACAACTCAGTTCTTTGGTGTTCTGAAAAATACGAAACCAGATGATGCAGTGGTAAAAACAACGGTCTCAAATCCGGATAAGCTGTGTTCAAATACTTGTTCACCTATACAGACTTATTTTTGCGTTGTTTATCTTTATTATTTACGGCGAACGTCGAGCACGTTGAAAAGACAAGATCTAAGTCTCGAGGCTGATTTGATGCGGCCCAGTATGAATTCCTCCCTCGAGCAGGTACACATGTTACAGAATTCTGCGATCAGTTGCCTCTCATTCAAATTGACCGCATCCCAATACCGCATCAGAAAGCAATGAAGAATTTGGGTGTAGCTTTGGATGAGCATTTAAATTGGGCAAAGAACACTGTCGTCATATGCCGCAAGAGTTCCGCTTGCTTCTAGAATGTAGTCACAAAAGTCATTTGATAGCGACATGCACATATATACATGGCGGTACTGTCCCGTACGCAAGGCAGTGCATTGGCGCAGTTGTCATTTGTACTCAGGTGCTTCGTGTGGGAAGGTTTCGACGTGATTATAGCCGCACGACCGGAAGTAACAGACACTGAACGCCGGGTGGTAGTTGGAGCTACAAACATGGCACATTCCATTTCGCAAATCGTTAGGGAATTCAATATTCCACCATCCACAGCGTCAAGAGTGCGCCGAGTATACCAAATGTCAGACATTACCTCTTACTGCGGACAACGCAGTAGCCGACAGCCTTCACTTAACGACCAAGAATAACAGCGTTTGCGTAGAATTATCAGTGCTAAAAGACAAACAACAGCGCATAAAATATCCACAGAAATCAATATGGGACGTACGACGAACGTAATCGGTAGGACACTGCGACGAAATTTGGTGTTAATGTGCTATGGCAGCAGACGACCGATGTCAGTGCCTTTGCTAACAACACGGCACCACCTGCAACGCTTCTGCTGGGCTCGTGACCATATTGCTTGGACCCTAGACAACGGGAAAACCGTCGCCTGGTCAGATGAGTCCCGATTTCAGTCCGACTCGATGGTAGGGTTCGAGTGTGTCGCAGACCCTCCGAAACCAGGAATCCAAGTTGTCAACAAGGCACTGTGTAAGCTGGCGGTGGCTCCATAATGGTGTGGGCTGTGTTTATATGGAACAGATTGGGTTGTCTGGGGCAACTGAGCCGATCACTGGCTGGATATGGTTAAGTTCAGCTACTTGGAGACTATTTGCAGCGATTCATGGACTTCATGTTCCCAAACAACCTTGTGATGTCACCGGGCCAAAACTGTTCGCGACAGGTTTGAAGAACATTTTGGTGGTGGTGGTGGTGGTGGTTAGTGTTTAACGTCCCGTCGACAACGAGGTCATTAGAGACGGAGCGCAAGCTCGGGTTAGGGAAGGATTGGGAAGGAAATCGGCCGTGCCCTTTCAAAGGAACCATCTCGGCATTCGCCTGAAACGATTTAGGGAAATCACGGAAAACCTAAATCAGGATGGCCGGAGACGGGATTGAACCGTCGTCCTCCCGAATGCGAGTCCAGTGTGCTAACCACTGCGCCACCTCGCTCGGTGAACATTTTGGACAATTCGAACAAATGATTTCGGCACTCTGATCACCCGGCATGAATTCCATCAAACATTTATGGGACATAATTGAGAGATCAGTTCATGCATAACATCGTGTACTGGCAACTATTTCGCAATTATGAGCGCTTAAAAAGGCAGTATGGCTGAATATTTCTGCAGGGGACTGCCAACGGCTTGTTCAGTCTATGCCACGTCGATCTGCTGCACTAAGCCGGGCAAAACGAGGTCCGACTCGATATTAGGAGGTATCTCGTGACTTTTGTCACCTCAGTGTAAACTGCGTTGGGTTTTCTTTTTTTTCCTCGTCCGTACTGCTGTAATTTTTCTAAATTTAATGTAACATGCTTACTGTAGTATATGCAATGTGAAGTATGTAGAACGCCTAGTTAGGTATAAGAGAGCGCCTGATGGGCCCTAATCTTGTCAGGTTAAATAAATAAATACACTTCCTCTCAGAGTAGCTTTTGCGCTATACACCCTCAATGATGTGAACTAGGCAAACACTATAATAACAGCACGATGAACGCTATGTTACATCGACGATGTAAGATTCCTCGCTTGAGGTCGGCAAATGAAAAGCAGTATACCAGGTAGCGACAAGGAGAGCAAGAGGAATGACCGCCTGGTCGAGGCGGTGCCGTGCTGCCCTTGTCTCCGCGTTGGCGAGGGGCGAACTGGTGTGCCAGCTACCAGGGGAGGACAGATTGGTGCTGTTTGCTCTGCGCGGTACACAGGCGGCGGCTGTCGGCTGCCTAGCCTGAACAGGGCCGCCTCCGCCTCTGTTTAATTGATGGCCTCTGTCAACAACGCAGGGCGTCCCAGGCGCTCAGTGTTAAGAGCTAAAGCCTACAATGCCCCCGCAGCAAAGATTACGAAGCAGGGGGAGAATGATATCGTCTTGGCTTTGCCTGCTCCGACGTATTACTGCATCATCCATATTCGTTTTCGAGGAAACCTTCCCTCTATTAATTATGAGCTTGACTTTCGCTTGTTTGTGCAAACCACAAAATTCTTCTTACTTCGCTTTTCTTACTTCAAATTGCTCTAAGCACTATGGGACTTAGCATTTGAGGTCATCAGTCCCCTAGACTTAGAACTACTTAAACCTAACTAACCTAAGGACATCACACACATCCATGCCCGAGGCAGGATTCGAACCTGCGACCGTAGCAGCAGCGCGGTTCCGGACTGAAGGGCCTAGAACCCCTCGGCCACACCGGTCGGCTCAGACTTTAGCACATCTGTGTCACCATTAACGGGTTCTCATTCTACTGATAAAATACGATATTATATAAATGCGCGGTGTCTGTTCACCCATTCATATAACTGATTCGCCCCGACGGGCAATGAGTCAACCACCTTCAGTGCGGACGCACGATTACGTTCGACTACTTGCGAGAATCTCAAATTAGCGAACGTGGACGACATAGACATGGACTGCGAGTAAGTGGCGCTTCGTGGGAGTGTGCGTCGTCCGGGATGTGTGCCGAGATAGTCCGCACAAGTGCAAAACACACACTGTGTCCGGATGGCGCAGCGGTTAACGCAACTGCCTCGTAAGGAGGCGATGGCGGGTTCGAATCTCTGTCCGACACACATTTTCACTCATCGCCACTCATTTTGCATAAAGTCCCGACGCAAATGATATCAATAGTGCCTTTCCATTCCTTTCTCCCTCCGCCTCCTCCTCCCTACATCTTCAATTTACGTAAAGTACGATATATTTTACGTATAGAATTTGCCTGTAAAAATTAGACCTGAAAAATTTTTTTATCTACTGCAATCATTTACCGTAATTACTTACGATTTGGGGTTTGTAGGACCTTCTAAAAACAGGTAGGACCTTGTAAAATATGTGAATGTATGAAATTTTTGACTGGGATATTCCAAGGCTTGTGTTGGGCTGTTCTTTCTCTGCGAGCCTTGGCCCCTTTCCTTGCAGATATGTTTGAACTGTGTGATACTTGTATTGGTAGACTGTAGGTAAGTGTAATGGACGCGTGTATAGTGCAGTGTTCTGTTTCCATCGTATGACGACGATGAGAGAAGGGAAAGAGCGAAACGCAGTGGCGGCACATGGCCTACTCGTCTCGAATAGCACCATCACATGGGACGTCTTCCGAAAGATTAAAACCGAATTTCGGAAACGGTTATTCGCTGTGGTGTTTATCTGTTAAGGTCTGAAGCGGATTTGCTAGCCCAGTAAAATACGGCGCCTGGAAAATAGGTGTTCCCGTTTCTGATTTAGTCAGCAGTCCGCCCCCGGTAGTAGAATGGTCAGCGTGACGAATTGTCAATTTCTGGGCCTGGGTTCGCTTCCCGGCTGGGTGGGGGAATTTTCTAATTTTCTCCGTCCAGGGACTGGGTGTTGCGCTGTCCTCATCATCATCCTATCATCCTCATCGACTGCAGGTCGCCGAAGTGGTGTCAAATTGAAAGTCTGCCCGACGGGAGACCCTAGCCATACGATTTAATAAATAAATTCAGTCAACACAATTGCTATATCTCTTCACTTAAATAGCAGAGGTAGATCACGCTCATGCTCACTCTAATATAACTGCTTCTCGTTCATTGCACAATCAGTCACTCCATCCACATTGGTCGAATATTTTCAAAAAAAACGAGACGTTACCTGACAGCCGAAGCACATTTCAAAATCTGTTGTGTGTTTGTATGAGAGTGGAAATCGAGTCTGGATGACGAAAGCCGCCAGCTGGAAACTGATTTCCAGTATCGATTCTGGAGTGTTTACATGACCAACCAGAAGCGATATTGGTAAATCTGCTTACGAAAACCGATTTTAGGAGCGTATGTAAACATAGTAATTGCAGAGAGGTTTAGAATTTTTTATAGGATATTGTCGCAAAGACTGGTGATCAGGAACTCTGCAGCACCATCACTCTTTACCTTACCACCCAATTACTGGCAGTGAAAATTTCATCCTCCACCTGGATTCGAACCGGCTTTCCTCCGTGTGGAGCTCCACCACACAGGCTTTAGTTACGACATCGGTTCGGAGGTTGCTAGATAGCTTGTCATCGGCAGCAATATGATACCTTCGTTAAGATATTTGTTGACTACGCAAGTCGTTTTTTCTGTTCACTGCAGTTTCGTTGGGCGGAAACAATTTCGCAACGATATTTTGTGAGTATTTACAATTTGTTTCGCTGCCTTCCTCATCATTCGCAGTGGTTATGAATTTGAATAGGAGAAAATTCTTGCAATGAAAATTACTTTATTCTCAGTTAGGTGCGTTACTGATTGGCGTGTGGTAATTCCTCGGTACTGGTCTATGAATTTTTGGCCGGCGCCTGGAGAATCGCTGTCGTTGGAACGAGAAATTTTAACTGGGTAGTTATAACCCTTATAAGCTTATTAGAACAAAAATTACGATCGACAGTTACGAGGAACAGCCGGGGTTTAAAGCGTATTAAATTGATTTTTGAGAAAATGCTAGAACAAGGTAGAAGCTGTAGTCTAAGACAACAGGTTGAAAGATTAATGATCATACTTTAAAAAATAAAAAGGAAGAAGAGTTCCATACAAAGTGAGATCGCTCTCATTTATCTGACGAGTTTTATATTAGAAGATAGTCTGGAAGAAATGGAAGCAAGTTAGAGTTCAATGCCCCGTCCTGTCAAAAATGAAGCCATTTAGAGACGAAGCGCTAACTGGGTCTGAACAAGACTGCGACTGCGTCGAGTTTAAAAGAACATTAGCTGTAAGCATGAAATCAGGAGGATCGGGCGAGGATTTAACCCGCGTCCCTCCCGAGTACGATGCCAGAGCGTTAAGCACTGGGCCAGATCGCTCTATCACATCAAGTAAAACGTAAACGAGCCTCGTGAGGCTGTGTTGTTTTTGGGGAGTGTGAGTGGACGCGCTTCGCCTGACGCGCATCCCCCTCGCCAGGGCGAGCCGCGCCACCCACGCACCCTTGCTCGCGCCAAAGTCCTGACGTGGCTGCACTGCACTAGATGCAGGGGGCGATACGCCGCGATGACGCAGTTCAAGGCGGCGACATCTGCTTTGATACGTGCGCTGCACGTGTGAGTCATGCTTCTAATAAAATATATTAACATCATCAAGTTCATTATCCCGATTTAACGAGGTAGCTCAGTGGTTAAAGAAGTATTCTTTCCATATTAACCCTAATAGTACCAAAGAGGCCTAGAAAACCCCAGAATATATATATATATATATATATATATATATATATATATATATATATGTTAACATTCAACAAACAAAAATAAATAGAGATTGGGATCATATTGATCCGAGTGGTATAAAAACGAACAAAGGTCACTGGATACAACTTATTCAGAAGGAGAAAGTGATATATCTTGAAAATTATATATATATATATATATATATATATATATATATATATATATATATATATATATATACTGGATACAACTTATTCATGCTACTTACACAGATGTTACTGATACTGATACAGAAGATACATAAAATGATGAGGTACAGAGTCTTTTTATGTTATGCAGAAATCATTACATTTAACCAAAATCAAAAACAAAGTTATTATGATTTAAATAACGAAAAACTACACCAGTTACTTATTTTCTCACGCTTAGCACAACGCATTTCGAGAATTTATTCTCATTTTCAAGTTCAGTTCTTTACAAGAATATTTTTGGAGATGTTTGTGATATGATTTTCTGTCTCTCTTGCATTGTAGACGTCTTTGAGGTCAGAATGGATCTTCAAGTGTTTTCATGTGATGTTAGAAATGCTATTTTTGTTTGTCTACTTACAGGTATTTTACCTCCTCCAATACACAGAAAATCACACATACGTCGTGTTTGATGAGCTAAATTAAGTTACAAGGACCTAGTCAGGCAATGAAAGTAATCTACAAGTTAAAAAACATGAAAATGATAATTTTCAAAACGATTACACACACAAAATTTAACAGAGAATGTCGGCAGTCATGTCTGACTCCTAAATACATTAACGTCAAACTAGGTACGGAAGTCACTGTACAAATACCGTGAAGCGTAAAACGAAAGAAATGTGGTTAAATAAAGAAATAAAGCTACTAACAAAACAAAAGACATTCTAAGCATACATCTTTTGGATTGATATTTACACGTAGGAAACAGCATGGACCCTAATATACGAAAACTTGTATGGGTGAAAATTCAGTAGCTAATTTGTAAGGAATAGCTTAGGATATGTAAAACACACAGTAAGAAACCGAACAAACTGAAATCCAAACAAAATCAGAATAGCTAAAAAAGGAAGACAAGTTGAGATCAATTACTGCATGCTTCTTCCTGCACTCCATACGTCTATGGAAAGGGGAAAATGTGAAATGGTTCAAATGGGTCTGAGCACTATGGGAATTAACATCTGAGGTCATCAGTTCCCTAGAACTTAGAACTACTTATACCTAACTAACCTAAGGACATCACACACATCCATGCCCGAGGCAGGATTCGAACCTGCGACCGTAGTGGTCGCGCGGCTCCAGACTGAAGCGCCTAGAACCGCTTGGCCACACCGGCTGGCCAAATGCGAAATAACTGGTACAATGGGAAGTACTCTCTGCCATGTACTTTGCAGTAGTTCGCAAAGTACAGATGTAGATGCAGAAGTAATCTTCAGTTTGCAGTCCCTACGGCAGCAATGCGTAAAGAGTTGCAATATGTGCTTAAATTACTCACTTAAAACTGGTTCCTTAATTTTATAAATAGGCTTTCTTGGGATACTTGCCGCGTCTACTTCAAGCGTGTACCAGTTAATCCCGCGAATGTAATAAGCCTGTGAACATTTGTGCTTCTCTTCTTTGTTTACGTTCCATATCCCTCTTTATTTCTGCTTTGTATGGGCACCGTACACTTGAGCGATATCCTAAGATGGGGCGCACGAGTGTTTACTATGCAGTCTCCCTTGTACATTGACGTTACTGATGAGAAAAAAAGCAATTTTTCTAGTTCAGCTGTGTTACTGAAAGCGCCTTTCCGCCACTAGTCACTATAGTAAAGTAAAAAGGCTATAACCGAATGGCCGTTCCCAAATATCAACGTCTCCAACTAGAGTATTACAGTTCTTCGCGCTCCAGTTTCTGACAGCCACTACCGAGGAAACAGTATCAACAAACAACTGGTATATTCAGACCGGCGGCGTGTAGCAGTTCGGCCCAAGTGAGACTGCACGCCTTCCGTGTTTGCGCTCTTTCCAGAGGTGTTAGCGGGTCACAGAGTTATAAGCGAAATCGCCGCACATGCGCTGAATACTGGAGCACGGAGCGTGTTTGTTTTCTCCGGCCGGCCATGCTGACAGCTTTGGCAGAATTTGTTGCTCCTAGTGGCTGGCCGGTACGCAGGCGTAGCTACAGCACTGGAACGCGGAATAACCGCTAATAACGGGATAGGGGTCAGCACGTGGAATCCAGGACTCGGTCCTAACTATCAGAGCGTCTGCTGGAACAGCGGATAAACGAGAACGGGGCTGACAGAGCAACGAGAACGGGACTGACACATCGCTCATTTGTTTCGACTCTGCACGCAAAGCCGTATCACATCGGCTGAAACAAAGCAAGCGTTGACGTAACGTTTCAAGCAAAGATCCTCTCTTACAGCCCCGTCGATTATTTACTGATGTTCCCATTGAGCTATCCGCACAACAACCAAAATAGCTACGCATTTCCCCTTGAACAACGTCTAGCTTATCGCTGAAAAGTTACGAAGTTAAACAACGATGTAAATATTATAGGACAAAGCCATTGACCTTTTCTTCCGGAAAAGCAAGAAACACATCTGTTGATGATAAATACACGGAGGGGGTACTGCGATATGGCGCAAACTTGACAGGAGATGGCTCTGAGCACTACGAGACTTAACTTCTGAGGTCATCAGTCCCCTAGAACTGAGAACTACTTAAACCAAACTAACCTAAGGACATCACACACATCCATGCCCGAGGCAGGATTCGAACTTGCGACCGTAGCGGTCGCGCGGCTCCAGACTGTAGCGCCCAGAACCGCTCGGCCACCCCGGCCGGCCTCTTGACAGGAGAACAGAGAACTGGAAACGATAATGTGTAGGGAACTGCA
The DNA here is from genome assembly GCF_023864345.2 of Schistocerca serialis cubense. NCBI lineage: Eukaryota > Metazoa > Arthropoda > Insecta > Orthoptera > Acrididae > Schistocerca > Schistocerca serialis. The sequence goes on along the minus strand of NC_064639.1, from coordinate 788,482,185 downwards.
AACGGTAATGTATAGGGAAAGTAGGGAGGCGAGCGGGTCGGAGTGTACAGGTTCAAATTATATATCTACAGGATATTTACATAAAATTGCGTTTTACAAATAATAAAGCACTGCAGTATTGGGGGTGGGGGTGGGAAGGTTGGGGTGATTGGCTACATGTACCGTGTACAATGACAAACTGGAACTTGTACGCATAGATTCATTAGACACTATTAAGCTACAAAGTGTGTATAAACCATCTATTATAGAATACTGCCGAGCGGCCTGAGGGGATTCTTCACGGTCCGCGCGCCTCCACCCGTCGGAGGTTCGAGTTCTCCCTCGGGCATGGGTGTGTGTGTTGTCCTAAGTGTAAGTTAGTTAAGTTAGGTTAAGTAGTGTGAAAGCTTAGGGACCGATGACCTAAACAGTTTGGTCCCATTAGATCTTACCACAATTTTTCATAGAACATTAAGGTATTGAGGCGTAATTATTCACAAAGGTAATGTGAAACAGCGTAGAATGAATATATTATATAGTGACGCTGGCGAAAGTAAAAAGTACTGCAATTCGGCAAATATAAATCTAGCCTTTCCATGGACGGGTAGGAGCTCACAAAAATTGCCGCAGAAAGGTACAACCATTATTATGCTGTGGACGGCTGTGTGTTCAAAGGTGTGGAACAAGCTGTATCTCGTCATGGAAATGTTTTTCTTGAGGGAGGAGACCAGACTGCGAGGTCATCGGTCTCATCGTATTAGGGAAGGAAGGGAATGAAGTCAGCCGTGCCCTTTCAAAGGAACCATCCCGGCATTTGCCTGGAGCCATTAAAAATGGTTCAAATGGCTCTGAGCACTATGGGACTTAACTTCTAAGGTCATCAGTCACCTAGAACTTAGACCTACTTAAACCTAGCTAACCTAAGGGCATCACACACATCCATGCCCGAGGCAGGATTCGAACCTGCGATCGTAGCGGTAACTCGGCTCCAGACTGCAGCGCCTAGAACCGCGGAAACAAGGAAATAATACAAGAAGGTGGCTATAGAACGTCGCGAAATGGAATTAGGATTAAAGTTTCGAAACTACTTTGTTAAAAGTGACCTCATATGGTCTTTCTAAGTAATCTTATTATTATACATCGGAGAGACTATATGTTCCGCAGGAAATACATTTACAGCTTTCGGAAACTACTGTGCAGGGTTGCTCCTAACCTCTCATATCTCTGCAGTACTAGGCTAAATGTCTAATTCTCATTTCTACAGTTACACGTTTCTGTTTAAGTCCAGAAGAAAGACGTCTTTACATCGTATTTACGGAAATCATAGTCGCATTATGCCTATGTGCAACTACAGCTAGTTTCGAATAATTATAGCCCTCTTCAAATAACCATCGTTTTCGATGCCGTGTACCGTTGACTGGCGAAACTAATTCATTGGAGAAATGAAGACGCTTAGAATTGATAGAAAATGGTTATACCTGTTCAGAAACGTAGTGCGTGTGCAATAAAAGTGATTTCATAATAGTGTGCTCTTGGATTATTATGGACAGTAGTAACGCCGTGGTTGAAACTCATGCGGATAAGAGAAGGCTTGAGTCGGCCGCTGTGACCGACCGGCTCTGGGCGCTTCAGTTCGTAACCGCGCTGCTGCTACGGTCGCAGGTTCGAATCCTGCCTCGGGCGTAGGCGTGTGTGATGTCCTTAGATTAGTTAGGTTTCAGTAGTTCTAAGTCTAGGGGACTGACGACCTCAGATGTTAAGTCCCACAGTGCTTAGAGCCATATGAACCAATAGAAGGCTCGTCTTGTCCAGTTTTTGCTGAACAGAAAGCAGGTAGATGCGTGCTTCAGGGTGTGCTGACGCACTTGTTTGCTGTATCTGCTTTACATCTTGACCCAAATGAACATTCAGAAGAATTTTACTGAGGTTTTCTGTGATCAGGGCTGTAAATTACGACTTGATGTCACAGCATATCGTGGATCCCATAGGCTTTTTCATGAGCTTATCTACGATCTCGGTGTTGAAGACGTTCGTACTTCGAAGATGGACTAGTTAGTTTTAAAAACAGACTAACGTGTTTTTTGGTATTTTGGGGTAATGGTAATAGCTTTTGCACAAAAATAAAACGAAACATCTGAAAAACGCACTCTAGAGCAGCTTCGTTCAAAATGGTTCAAATGGCTCTGAGCGTCTTTTAAAATACGAACCCCCATTTTTTATTACATATTCGTGTAGTACATAAAAAAAATACGAATGTTTTAGTTGGACCGCTTTTTTCGCTTTGTGATAGATAGCGCTGTAATAGTAACAAACGTGGTATCACGTAACATTCCGCCAGTGCGGACGGTATTTGCCTCGTGATACATTACCCGTGTTAAGATGGACCGTTTACCAATTGCGGAAAAGGTCGATATCGTGTTGATGTATGGCTATTGTGATCAAAATGCCCAACTGGCGTGTGCTACGTATGCTGCTCCGTATCCTGGACGACATCATCCAAGTGTCCGGACCGTTCGCCGCATAGTTGCGTTATTTAAGGAAACAGGAAGTGTTCAACCACATGTGACACGTCAACCACGACCTGCAACAAATTATGATGCCCAAGTAGGTGTTTTAGCTGCTGTCGCGGCTAATCCGCACATCATTAGCAGACAAATTGCGCGAGAATCGGGAATCTCAAAATCGCGTGCAAAAAACCATATTTCTATGCACCAGGAATTGCATGGCGACGACTTTGAATGTCGTCTACAGTTCTGCCACCGGGCACAAGAGAAATTACGGGTCGATGACAGATTGTTTACACGAGGTCTATTTAGCGACGAAGCGTCATTCACCAACAGCGGTAACGTAAACTGGCATAATATGCACTATTGGGCAACGGAAACTTCACGATGGCTGCCACAAGTGGAACATCAGCGATCTTGGCGGGTTAATGTATGGTGCGGTATTATGGGAGGAAGGATAATTGGCCCCCATTGTATTGATGGCAATCTAAATGGTGCAATGTATGCTGATTTCCTACGTAATGTTCTACCGATGTTACTCGTAGATGTTTCACTGCATGACAGATTGACGATGTACTTCCAACATGGTGGATGTCGGGCACATAACTCGCGTGCGGTTGAAGCGGCATTGAATAGCATATTTAATGACAGATGGTTCAAATGGCTCTGAGTACTATGGGACTTAACATCTGAGGTCATCAGTCCCCTAGAACTTAGAACTACTTAAACCTAACTAACCTAAGGACATCACACACATCCATGCCCAAGGCAGGATTCGAACCTGCAACCGTAGCGGTCGCGAGGTTCCAGACTGAGGCGCGTAGAACCGCTCGGCCACAGCGGCCGGCAGCAGCTTCGTGTATGTGGTTATGGCGTTACGTGCACACTGTGCGCAAGTCCCGCATACAGACAATGTGGAGTGTTGGCGAGGTCGTGGGACGGATGTGTCGCAGGGCGTTTCTAATGGGAGCCGGTCGCATAACTCCAGGGCCAGCGTCACGCCTTATGACGAGCCAAGCCGACGGGGTGGTGCGTTCCGCACCGGAAATAGCTGTGCGGCGCAGGAACTGCACTGGTTTCATCTGTTCTCACTGTCACAGACGTTTGCACACACCCCACAAGCTCGACTGACAACCTGAAATACCACAAATTTGGTACCTTCGGAAGAAGAGGAAACAAAACAAAGAATATACACTATCAGATCAAAAATATCCGAACATAATTATGTAATGCAGGATGGGCCACGAGATGTCACGATAGACGGACCTGTCGGTATGGAAGGAAAGGGGGCGACTTGTTGTGTCATTAGAGAATCAGTAACAACAGAATGGGCCTCTGTTGATCCATCGTCGACAAGGGGCATCACCTGGTTAAGTAATTGTCAATATGAATGAAATCCTCCAACAGCCGTCTAACTAAGATGTTATTTTATTTCATTTTGACGACAACCAGTTTCGGTATTTCACTATGCCATCTTCAGGCCCCATATGCATCTCTCTTAATAAACGATAATGCCATACAGTAGCCGCGCAGGACTAGCCGAGCGGTCTGAGGCGCTGCAGTCATGGGCTGCGCGATTGGTCCCGGCGGAGGTTCGAGTCCTCCCTCGGGCATGGGTGTGTGTGTTGGTCCGTAGGATAATTTAGGTTAAGTAGTGTGTAAGCTTAGGGACTGATGACCTTAGAAGTTAAGTCCCGTAAGATTTCACACACATTTGAACTTTTTTTTCCACACTGTGTCTTATGTCCCTGGATATCGTGAATTCAAACCGTTTCACAAGTGCTTCATTCGAAGAACTGGTAGCAAGTTGATGATATAATTGTGCAGTGGAAACGCAAAAGAACAACCACAGCTAAACCAAGACCAGGCAGTCACATGTACTGACGGACCGTCGAGGATTGGGGAGGGTGAATGTAAAAAATCGCACGAAACAAGCGGAAGGAATGACTCGTGAGTTCTAAAATACAACCGGCAGTCCAGCTAGCAAAACGACTGTGCGTAGGGAGTTAAAAAGAATGCGGTAGTATGGTCGAGCCGCTCCTGATAAGTCACATATTTTTGTAGTCAGAGCTAAGCGACCGCAGAGGTAGTGTAAAGAGCGTCAGCGCTGAACAGTGGATGACTGGAAACAAGTGACCTGGAGTGACGAATCACGGTGCATCCCGTTGTAATCCAATCTGCCACCATGCGTTGCGCCAACAGTGAAGTACAGCGCAGGTAATGTTTCGGCATGCGAGTGTTCTTCGTGGTCAGGGTGGGGTCCCTCATTGACTTAAGAAAACGTTTAATACAGAGGAATGTAGTGTACTGTACTACAGCAGTGTACTGTAAAGTAGTGCACTGCAAAAATATTCAAAACATTCGCAAGCAGTTAAAATGTTGGAGGACTGAACCAAAGAGTGTGAATGAACCAGGAAATATGCGTGACCAACTGAATCATCCGAGAGCCGGGAAGAGAAAAGTAGTGCACACACCGAAATGAAAATATGTGTCCGCCAAAAGTAATGCATACTCCGAAATGAAAATATCTATCCGCCACAAAAAAGCCACCTTCCACAGTTAATCAAATAATCTGTATCCAAACGTTCTTTATTTCAAGGAAACACCAGCGACAAATTAAGGGGATACAATTGAAACATAAAAATCTAAAACAATGCGGTTGTCTGTCGGCAAAAAAAAAAAAAAAAAAAAAAAAAAAAAAGACACTCGAAGAAGTCCGTAATCTCAAGGCAGATACCGAATTTAAGACGGAAATACTGTTACGAGCGTTCTAAAATAAGTGAAGTCTGCGAACGAGTACTCCAAGAGGAAGTAAATCAGCCGCAACCAGTGTCAATGTAGCAGCATTTTAACTTACCAAACTTCTCGAACAGGGATTTCATCTCTAGTGAATACGGTCTTCGTACCTGTAACAGAAAGGAAAATTATGTAGTGGACATTTCTTACAGGAGCAGTTATTTTTCCAATCGAATAAAAATTACTGTATTTGCAGCTAAAATACGTACATTACATTAATTCCTTCGCTCGATGCGAGCTCAAATATCCTTAATGTTATTCAGTTATCATAAAATGTGCAGCTACCTACTGGATCCAGACTACAGTTCCGATGTCCGAGTCGGCCGAAGTGGCCGTGCGGTTAAAGGCGCTGCAGTCTGGAACCGCAAGACCGCTACGGTCGCAGGTTCGAATCCTGCCTCGGGCATGGATGTTTGTGCTGTCCTTAGGTTGTTAGTTAGGTTTAACTAGTTCTAAGTTCTAGGGGACTAATGACCTCAGCAGTTGAGTCCCATAGTGCTCAGAGCCATTTTTGAATCCGATGTCCGATTTGTTAGAATGTGAAGGATCAAGAGAATTAAGTATACTTTACGATCATATAATCTTAACATTTTGTACTAAAGTCCATTTAACTTGAAGATTGATTTTAACATTTTATGATTATACGTAAGTATACAAAACGGCAGACAGAATAAGAAATGAAAGATAAGGAAAGAACTTCGACAGGTTGTTTGCGAGTGAAATTAAACACAAGAAGATGGAATGAACACTTGCAAAGAACGGTTCCAGGACAACTGTTAATAAAGTTAAGAAAGCTCAAGCCAAAATGGAATAGAAAAATTGACAGAGCAAGGGAAATATGGACACCGCAACAGAATAAAGACTAATACAGTAAGTACGGAAACCAAATGAATATAAGAGTAAGAGAAGATTTACTTACCTATGACATACTCATGCTTGCAAACGTACAGCAACACGGCTAAAGAGTTACTGAACCAGAAAACCGTGTTACGTGCGTGTTACCAAGTCAGTTGCAGATGTCAACAAACAGTACATTACGGGATAAGTACATTCTGCACTACGTTGTTTATAGACACATCAGGCACATGGAACCTTATCCTCCAGTTGATGCAAGCAAGACGTAGCTATAGCAAACAGTTACCAAAACACAGACGAGTAACATCTGTAGACGACGCTAGGGAAAGAGAACTAAGCTCAATAGGTCAGGTAACAGGTAAATGAAGAGACGTAGAACAAAGAATAATAGATTACCATTATATTGGCGCTTTTACCTATCAGTTTCACTCGCTGACATCACTGATTTTTCCGATTCAATGTATATTCTCGATAGTTCGAAATTTAAAATATATCGGAGATTCTCTAGCGCCTTGTTACAGCTCTCGAACAGACATTAGTCGCTGCCAACAGTTTAAAGCGTTTGTTGATTGTGTACGTAGGCTGTTTAGGTTTTTTTATTGGTAACGCCACCTCTGTATGAAAATCACTGGCTGTGCTGTGTGCAGTCTGTGGCTGCTTTGCATTGTTGTAATACTCGCCATTGTAGTGTTAGGCAGCTGGCTGTGAACAGCGCGTAGCGTTGCGCAGTTGGAGGTGAGGCGCCAGCAGTGGTGGATGTGGGGAGAGAGATGGCGGAGTTTTGAAATTTGTCATGAACTGCTATATTTATATATGATGATATCAAGGTAAATACATTGTTTGTTCTCTATTAATATCTTTCATTTGCTAACTATCCCTATCAGTAGTTAGTGCCTTCAGTAGTTTGAATCTTTTATTTAGCTGGCAGTAGTGGCGCTCGCTGTATTGCAGTAGCTTGAGTAGCGAAGATTTTTGTGAGGTAAGTGATTTGTGAAAGGTATAGTTTAATGTTAGTCAGGGCCATTCTTTTGTAGGGATTATTGAAAGTCAGATTCCGTTGCGCTAACAAAATATTGTGTGTCAGGTTAAGCACAGTCGTGTATAAATTGTACTAAGGGGACGTTTCAATTGGTGTGATAATTCCTGATGGCCATTCCAATTTTTATGCCAAATTCAGCACTTTTGCATGCTCCAAGCTGGATGGCGCAATTATTCTGAACAATTTGCTCCTTATTCGTCAGGGAGAAACTTCATATCCGGATGTTCCGCATCATCATTACGTGTTTTACCATTAAACTACGAACGAACGGCGGTGTTCTTAGCCAGATTACTACAGATTCCGTCCCCGTCACTATTGTCCGACTGAGTTACCGCCTAGTCTCAAGCGACTTCCCTGTCGACAGGAGGTTAGTCCCAATCCTGTCCTTCCTCACTCCTAGATGGGTCCTTCTCAATACAGCCACTCTGAAGTAATTGAAGTAATTAGTTGGAGAAGGCCATTCTTGACCTCCGCATTCCATTCTTAACTACGGCAGAGTTTTTTCTTCTTTTTCTCCGAAATCGTCAATTGTTTCCACTCGTATGACGACATCTTTCATCTCTTCCTATCTGACGCCGGCCGGTGTGGCAGAGTGGTTCTTGGCGCTTCTGTCTGGATCCGCGCGACCGCTACGGTCGCAGGTTCGAATCCTTACTCGGGCATGGATGTGTGTGATGTCCTTAGGTTACCTAGGTTTAAGTAGTTCTAGGGGACTGATGACCTCAGATGTTAAGTCCCATAGTGCTCAGAGCCGTTTGAACCATTTTTTCTTCCTGTCTGACAATAAGAGTTTCACACTTACATACGTACCCTGTGATCTGTTTGATATACTTCATCATCATTACCTTCTAAAAGCTATGCTTTGTCATTGTAAGTTAGACTTGTGTTCTAGCATTGGTCAACGTGTACAATATTTTTCCTCTATTACTACTATTCTCCGTGTCAAGTTAGCTCTCCTCGGTGCGTCAGCAGGTGTTCCACAGCCTAGTGGCTTCATTTGTAGCAGCTTTCCTTGACATCTCTTTCTAGCACCTCCTCGAATGGTATTATCTCCGACCACATCCTCCTACAACAATTCTCGCCAAAGGCCTCCAGTTCTCCCTCGGTCCACGCGTATCTGCCGTACACTGCAGTTCTCCTTAGGGACAGTCTCACGATCTCCTTCCTCAATTACCTGTCAATATCTGATATAAGTTTAGCTGTTCCCTCAAAAGAGATCACTTCTCCTTGCCAGTCTACTTAACTATTGCTTTCTTCTGCCGCCTTGTGTACTTTCAGCTTCACTGTAGCATCTTTTGTAATTCTGATGTTTAGTAATTCCTGCTACACTTCAAGAATTTAGCTTTAGCTACTCTCAATCTATATAGTTCGTTGGTTGTCGTATTCCTTCAACAATGTCAATTCTGCCGCTATGGACGCTGGCTGCAACTGCATTCGACTTTAGTAACGTTCGTTCTGGCAGCCCATGTTCGAATGGCCTTTCTCGCGTCCGTCGGCCGTCGTAATTTAATTTATTATTTACTATAGAAATTGATGGGTAATGGTGACTGTTGCCGATTTACGTGGTGGGCCTTAATCAAAATGATATTTCATTCAATTTTGGTTTGTAGTTAAATGCTTTTGTGAAGTTGTCTTCTTTAACAATATTAATCTTCAATGGTAATTATTTGTTACGTTAATGACGTAAGACTCACTGCATCTTAAAACATGAGCATATAAGTTGAACAATGGAATAAACTTATCATATTAATTTCCTCGGCTAGTCAGTTCACTTTAAAGCAAAAAATCTTTAGTTACTAATTACAATTGCGGCCCACACACGCGCGAGAGTATTTTTTTCTTATCTCCGTTAATTGTAGTCGGAGTCCTGGCTCTGACTCTCGGCTGACTTAAAGCTACGTATTTTCTGCAACGTCGGGCGGCTGTGGAGAAAAATGAATCTTATATTAATAGCGGGCGAGTTTTTCGCTTCCGCTAATTTCTATAAGTTAATATCGCCACGTAATGGCGTCGTTGGCTGCATCGGCCGCTGCGATTGTTGCACTGTAAATTACTCGAATGCAGGTTAATTCAAGGACGGCGGACACCTCTTACAAATTAAAAGTGAACAATAATATTAAATCAATATGTTATCTGCTTAATTAGTACAAATATGCTTACATTTGCCAGCACTCGCAAGATGTACGTCTACACGCAACCAAGATAAGAGAAGAAGTGAAGACGACTAAAAAATTAACAAAAGAGCGCACCTTGTCGTCTCTTTGGATCATTTTGTTTCGAGCGCTCCGTACATCTCTTTGCCCTCGAAACTTACACAGAGAAATTATTACAATTTTTAAATGTCTCTTCTTTATAGCCGACCGGATTGTCCGAGGTGTTCTAGGCGCTACAGTCTGGAACGGCGCGACCGCTACGGTCGCAGGTTCGAATCCTGCCTCGGGCATGGATGTGTGTGGTGTCCTTAGGTTAGTTAGGTTTAAGTAGTTCTAAGTTCTAGGGGACTGATGACCTCAGAAGTTAAGTCCCATAGTGCTCAGAGCCATTTGAACCATTTTTTTTTCTTCTTCATAAATATTTAAAAAAAGGCTCTGAATACTACGGGACTTAACTTCTGAGATCATCAGTCCCCTAGAACTTAGAACTACTTAAACGTAACTAACCTAAGGACATGACACACATCCATGCCCGAGGCAGGAATCGAACCTGCGACCGTAGCGGTCACGCTGTTCCAGACTGTAGCGCCTAGAACCGCTCGGCCACCCCGGCCGGCTATAAATATTGTTTTTAAGTGTTTTCTTAGTACTTCACTGGGGACGGTATTCGACTTTAGTAACGTTCGTTCTGGCATCCCATGCTCGAATGGCCTTGCAGTCTGATTACCGATTGCCTTCTGTTTTGAGTCCAGACAGGCATTACACATAACACAGCTCGCAGCAACTGAAGATAAGCACTGGGTCGGTTGTCCAGTATCGTGCATAAAATGGATTCTAAAACTCAGCCGACAGCACACGATTAAAGTCTCTAAGTCTTCCACACATCCTGTTAATTCAGTTGTTTGTTTATTTGTCTTCAAATGGCTTCTATGAACACAAGTTACTTAGCGCTTGAAACGAATAATTTATTAATACTTAAACAATTTTGATTCCTATCCGTTTGCTCTCGTCTGACCATACTTGCCGTTTTCTCTGGGTACGTTCTAAAATGCTGAACAAAGCAGTGGAGAGTAGTGGGAAAGACGGCAGACTTTTTTCGGCAGCTGGGGAGGAAGCGGCAGTTTAGCGGGGGAATGCGAGTCTGGCTGGCAGCGGCGCTCAATTGTTACCAGCTCTCTGTTTACGGGACGCAGAAGCGCCGGGCGGTAAACACAGGAGAGGCAAGGTTGTGGGGGATGGCGTGGGGGGGGGGGGGGGGGGGGAGGTCTTCACACGCTGCGGGCTCCCGTAAGCGAGCTTATAGGGGCCTCACACACACAAACGCACGCCCTCCATCAGTTCTAAAACACATACAAAGGGTCTAAAACTATTTCATGGTCAAGCTACGCATCGCCAAACAGTGTAAACTAAGATATTTTCAGGTGCAGTGCGTATGTGTAGGTGTACTGACAGAAACTGAAGAATTCTGTGCCATCTACAATGAATGTCTACTTCTTCAAAACAAGTCATACGCCAAGAGCTGCTAATAAATTAATGCTTTATTTACTATCCGCTTCGATCCTCTCTTCACGTATGGTAAAATCATTTACAACAGTCCACACGGCAAAGTTCTTGCAGAGACGTCAGTAAAACTAAAGACCATCCTGCATCACTGCTGTCAATAGTAACGTACTTCATTCAGTCGTAAAATGTATTAACACAGTCTTTGTGTTGTTGGTGTATTGCTCAGTCCGAAGACTGGCCTGTTGCAGCTCTCCGCGCTGCGGCCCAAATCTCATCTCTGTACAACCAATGCAACTTACGAGCATCTTTTTAGACATGCTTGCTATGATCACACCCTGATACAATGAAATGATCGTATGGCATTGATGGCCAGGAGACACCACCAGGGGAAGTTCGGCTTCCATATTGCAAGTCTTTTCAGTTGACGCCACAATGAGCGACTTGCGAGTCGATGATGATGACCAAATGATGGTGAGGACAACACAACGCCCAGTCCTCGAGCTGAGAAAATCTCCGACCCGGCCGGAGATCGAACCCGAGCCCGCTGCATGGCAGTCAGATGCACCGACCACTTGGCGAAGGGAGCGTGCTCCCTGTACAATTTTTACCCCCAACACTCTATTAATGAAGTGACAATTGCCTGATGCCTCGGCATGTGTCGCATCGATCGATCCCTCCTTTTAGCTAAGTTGTGTTAAGAGTTTCGTTTCTCCCCAGTGCGACGCAGTACCTCCTCATTACTTATCTGATGTGTCCATCTAATCATCAACATTCTCCTGTAGCATCTAATTTCAAAAGCTTCTCTTCTCCTTTTATCCGCACTGCTTTCGTCCACGTTTCATTGCTGCACAAGTCTACGCTCCAGAGAAATACGTTCAAATAAGACTTCCTAACATTTAAATTTATAACCTATGTTAATTTATCTTTTTCAGAAACGCATACGTTGCTATTGTCAGTCTGCGTTTTACACCCTCTCTGCTTTGGCAATGCTATATTATTTTGCTGCCCAAATAACATACTCATCTACCGCTTATAGTTCCTCGTTCCTAATCTAATTCTCTGAGTATCAACTCACTTAATTCAATTATATTCCGTCACCATTGTTTTACTTCAACCTCTTGTCAAGGCACTATCCTTTCCGTTGGATTACACTTCCCAAGTTTTTGTAGACTCGTCGTACATGTCATAATCAGGTTCCACCTTTTCTTATGGAGCATTACATATTGTCAGTATGTGGTGGCACTCTGTACTCATTAAGTATGTAGAGTGCCTCAGTATGAAAAATTGTAATTTCATTATGATAGTATACGAAGATTAACTGCATCAGTACATTTGCCAACTAACTGTGTAAGGTATTCCACATTTGACAGTAGTGGCGCAGGATGACTTTTACTTTGACGCCACAACAAGAATGTTGCCATGTAGGCTGTTGTAAATATTTTTGTGATACCCAAAGATGATCAGATAATTTAAACCCGTTGTAAAGAAGGAATTATTTTATCAGCAGCTCTAAGCGGATATGACGATAAAACTTTCTTCAAATTTACATACTCTGACCTCAAACACAAAGAAGCTCTCGAACAGAATGATCTCTTCCAGGCCAACTAGCACGGACTTCGAAAACATCGATCATATGGAACCATATTTCTCACATGACGTACTGAAAGCCATAGATCATGGCAGTCAGGCAGATGCAGTATTTCTCGATTCCGAAAAGCGTTTATCTCAGTACCACACCTATGCTTATTATCAAACTATGATCGTACGAAGTATGAAGCGGAATTTGTGACTGGGTGGATTTATTGGTAGGGAGGATGCAGCAAGTTATCTTGAATGGAGAGTCATCGGCAGCTGTACAGTTAATAACCTTGCTGACTCTTCGCAGACAACGTAGTACACTCTGAATGAAGCTGTACAAATATTCAGCCAGATGCTGACTTTACCAAGTAGTTCAGTGATTGGCGACTTGATCTGAATGTTCAGAACTGTAAAACTGTGCACGTCACAAAACGAAAAATCTTTGTATCCTATGCATATAATATTAATCAGTCACAACCGGAATCCGTAAATTCACACAAATACTTGGGTACAACACTGTAGGGACACGAAAACGGAACAATCACATCAACTCAGACGCAGGTAAAGCTGGTAGCAGGCTTTTGCTTATTGATAGAATACTAGGCAAATGCAGTCAGGAAATAGCTTACATATCACTCGTGCGACCCATCCTACAATATTGCTCAAGTGTGTGGGACCCGTACCAGATAGGGCTGACACAGGATAATGAACGTACATCTGGTTACCGGTATGTTTAACCCGCGGGAGAGTATCACTTACATGTTGAAAGAACTGAATTGCCAAAGTCTTGAAGACAGACTTAAAAGCATCCCGAGAAAGCCCACTTACAGAGTTTCAGGGACCTGCTTTGTATTATGACTACAGGAGTAGTCTACAACCCCCAACACATCGCTTCCATAGAGATCGTCAGGACAAGCTCAGATTAATTACAGCTCGCTCAGAGGCATTTAAACAATAATTCTTCCCGTGCTCCGTACGTGAATGGAACGGGAAAAAGCCCAGTTAACTGGTACAATGGAACGTACCCACCGCCATGTTCTTCACAGTGGTTTCAGAGAGTGAATGTAGATGTAGAACACCAGCACAAAATGTATTCCTTCATTCGCTACGAAACACTTTTCGCTCTGTTACGTGTCACAGCTTTGTTAGTTGTGCGTAACAACAATGGCTTGTATATTTCGCTCTGGCACTGTTTCTGAAGGGAGATGTTGACACGAGAGGAAAACACGGTGTCCTTGTGTTACAAACACTGACGATGTTTTGAAACTGAAAACTGCCTGCGTCGTGTTTTAAAGGCGAGAGACACCGTGGTCCAGTAGACAAGATTCTACACGTTTCGTGGCTCACAAGAATGGGCAGTTCAAGGTGAACCGTACAACAGCTTACATTGCCCTGCCGAAGTATGAACCAAGTCTACACGGCAGTCTTAACTAGAGAGCTGATACTGAACGCATCGCTTGTCTTACGTCTCATGTATTCCTAGCCTTAATACACTCATGTTCAGAAAAAAAACAGGACTCCTTGAACGGCTGTTGATAGGACGTCCATATTCACAAGAAATGTACATTAGAGCGTTCTGCAGAAATGATTAGCATTTTTCCCATGTCGGCCCGCGGGTTCAACATCAACATCGATATCACGGCGCAACACCACCTACCGGTAAAATGTCTAGCGACTCTCGTTGTCGCGACATCAGAATGACTCCATTCGCACAAGGCATACAGGGCCATCTCAAGGCCTTATGGTGTGGGAGCTGTTAGGTACAGCCACAAATCACAGTTGGTGGGTGTCTAGGGCATTGTAACCAGTGTGACCTACACGAATGACATCCTGGCAACCGTAGTCATAACCTTTCGGGAACCCAATGCACGACCACATGTTGCTACATGAAGACGTGAGTTCTTGGTGTCACAGTATGTAAGTCTTTTGCCCTGGTCTGCACGATCACCAGACTTGTCGCCAGTCGAAAATGTGCGGGATATGCTGAAAGGACGGGTGCAGCGCTGTGACCCAGTGCCAACCACCACAGAGATGATCTTTGGAACCAGGTGAATGCAGCATGGATGACTATACCAAAGGATGTCATTCGCGCCTTACACGCGTCGATGCCTTCACGCATAGAAGAAGTTGTCAGGGCCCGTGGCGGACCCTGTGCCTGCAACAGGACACATGCTGGAGTTGACTGAAATGCTAATTATTTCTGCAGAACATAATACTGTACATCTCCTGTAAATATGAACGTCGTTCAAGGCGATCTGTTTTTTCTGAAAATGAGTGTATATCAAAATCAGTCTCATGTTATACACAGTACAATACCATATGCGTTTACGGATACGCTTCATACTAACAATCTCACCATTTGAGAGATGAACACTAAGAATGGAAAAAGCAGGAAACAGGCGCGCATAGGAAGTGTAAGTATGACTAATGAAAATGAAATAGAAACGGCGGAGACCTGTAACCAGAAGAATGGGTAGCGGCAGCGACGAGATTTGAAGACACCGAGGTGATCACCTAATGGATGGCGGCTTGATGATATTAAAAAAACACGGAGGAGCAAAATGAATGCATAATTCGTGTCTACAGTAAATTAGGCCATGCAACCAAATATTTTATTTCTAGTAAATAATGTGGTGTTTTGGCTTTGGTAGGATGGCTACGAATAATCAGACACGAGACAGAGTGCGTACCGATGAGCAACACGAATGCTGAAAATCGCACTGCATTTGAGATCCTAGTGGGGGCTTTACTCCTGTAGAGGATGCTAATAGTTTACGGTGAAGAGTAAGCGGGCGCGTGGGTTTGTGCGTCTATGCGAAATTTAGCAAAATCCGAACAGCGCGGCATTTATTGTACTCACTGAAACATGAGCTTATCTCTGAAAGAAGTGATAATACCTTTGTTCTCATTTCCATAAACCACTTAAATTTGGAAAGATGTTATGTTGAAGAGTGGTCACAGTTACTGCAGTCGTTTTGTGTGCTGCTACGAAGACTCCGTGGCGTATTTCCAAAGGATTTAAAAAGTTATCTGAAGTGCAGGTTTGTATGCTACTTTTCTACAATATATCATCGTCACCGCGGCGCGGCAGCTCCTCGGATACCTACCTGTGTTGCTTGCTGACAAAACGTGAGAGGCAGGGCTTAGCAGAGATTTAACATCGGCGTGCTGACCCGCTGTAGACTGGTTAGGGGAACAGGCGCAGGGGAACTGCCGTATCTTCCTAACTAGTCGTAAACTGAGCCTTGCGGCTTTCCCTAATTGGGGAACGATGCCACAGCGGTACTTCGGAAGGTTAAAGTGGCCGTAAATTTTATTGAAACAAACCGTTACCAGTGATAGCTAATGGGCGCTACCATTTCGGAGCGAGCTAAATTAGCGCTTAAGAAATTTCTCTTATATCATATTAAACAGTCAAAACAAACTGCACGTTGGAAAAAAATGAAATTGTGTCATTAAGTTGGTCTGCTAGAAATAAATAAGAGAAGGAGAGAATGGGATTTATCGAAGGAAAAGGGGGAAGGGGAGGTACAGAGAGTAATAGTGTGTGAGAGAGAAACACGCACACACGCGCACACACACACACACACACACACACACACACACACACACACAGAGAGAGAGAGAGAGAGAGAGAGAGAGAGAGAGAGAGAGAGAGAGAACGTGCCACTATTTCTGAGTAAGATGTCAACATAGATGGCATCGCGCTCCAGACACAAGAGCTATGTTCAAATGTGTGTGAAATTTTATGGGACTTAACTGCTAAGGTCATCAGTCCCTAAGCTTACACACTATTTAACCTAAATTATCCTTAGGACAAACACACACACCCATGTCCGAGGGTGGACTCGAACCTCCGCCGGGACCAGCCGCACAGCCCATGACTGCAGCGCCTACGACCGCTCGGCTAATTCCGCGCGGCAAGAGATGATGAAACCTGTCGCAGAACCTGCTTCGTCCTTTCACGACGACCTTGAAACGAGGAGGTGCGTGATCTATACTGTGTTTTGCTCATAAAACGTAATTGGATACTCGACTCGACGACAATTGTTAGGATATTTACTTCTCAAAAACGTATTTTATTTCTAACGATCTCTCATTTTTATAATGCAAATGCTATACTGAACTGCGTTCTCGTCACCCAGTTCAGAAAATATTAACCGTTTTTACATCTTACGGCAAGACACCATCGACATTTTTAGACTTATGCACCTACGATAGTTTCATGGGTCTGTAATACGGCATACTGTCTGCTAGGTAGATTTCTAATACTATTGCTGTGTGGTTTGCCGCCAGTCAACGAAACATATATCACCAATCCACCGGATCGCTATCCTCAGGTGAGACACCGAGCAAAATTCGTGTTATTAATCTGGGAATGCTATTTAATCAAAGATATCCCATGAAATATCTTCTTCCACTTGGATTGGAACCATTAACTCAAGAGTCGATTGCTATCGCACAGGTGTGCTTTAGCGATCTCTGCCAACTGTGCGTCATTTTCATTAACTCCTTTTGTGGAGCGCTGGTTGAGGCTTTCTTGGTATTGCCTATTGACAAGCGAACTGTGGAATTGTTGCGGGGTTTCTCAAACAATTTGTGAGATGCATAAGTGTGTCACTTGTCTCATGTATATATGTATTTACAATATGAGTTTATTGCATAATGTGTACATATACAGGGTGTAAGAAAAAGTTATGGCAAAAGTTTTAGGAAACATTTATCACACAGAGAAAGAGAATATGTTGTATGGATACGGATCCGAAAACGCTGTAATTCCATGCTAGAGCTCATTTTCGACTTTTCTTCATAGTCACACTGATCATGGGAAACACACAGAAACAGACCTACCAACATTACGCGAAACGTCTTCTTACATTAAATGTTCAAAAGTCCCTCTTGTTAACGTTTGGTTAGAATGTGCAGTAATTTGTAATTGTTAGTTTCACTGCCAGTGGTCGTTTTTTCCAACTGAACGAAAGTAATATTGACATGTGACTCATTTAGTTGCTGTGTTGACACGCGACTAAATTCATTGCTTGCACCAGTATGCAACTAATTTCATTGTTTGTGTTGCATGCGTAGGTTTCTAAATATCAGTTTCCGTGACAGATGGATACATAAGGATGGACCAATTCCTTGGCCTCCACGCTCTCCGGACCTAAACCCGCTACACCTTTACTTGTTTATTTGTAGGAACATCTGAAAGCTCTTGTGTACGGAACACTGGTACACCGGTACAAGATGTACAGAGTCTTCGTGCTCTTATTGCAGAAGACTTTGAAACAATAAGCAGTACCCCAAGAATACATCAGCGCATCGGGGACGGTGAGTTGATGCACGTATCCTTGCTAACAGAGTGCGTTTTGAACACTTCATTTAGGACAGTGTTTCATTCCGTGCTGATACATTCTCTCCTTATGCGTTTCTCATGATTAATGTGACTATGAAGAGAAGTATAAAATGAGTTCTAACATAGAAATAAAGCGTTTTCGACTCATGTCCATATAATATCCACTGACGGAAAAAAAATCGCAACACCAAGAAGGACGTGTGCGACATAAGCGGAAGTTTTTCGCGTGTTTCTACATCTGAAAGATGACGTCTGTTCAAATTTCGCACCAGTCACATAAGAGTGGCGCTAGTAACGCCACTACGAGGACGCAAATGAGGTTTGCTTTAAATACATGATATAAAGGTCGTGAGCGTTAGTTATCTCTGAGATTGGATGTGGTGAGCTGCTGTTAGCCGAGAACACCGTTAATGCGAAGAAGACGCCATTAGCAACACCTCACTGAGTCTAAACGAGGTCATGTAACAGGGCTAGGAGAAATTGAATGTTCCTTATGCGATACTGCAGAAAGACTTGGCAGGAATGTAGCCACTGAGTACTGTCAACAGTGGTCACGAAGATGTATGGCCGCCAGAGGATTGGGCTCCAGACAGCCGAATGGTACTATGGAGAGGAAGACCGTCGTTTTCGGCTTATGGCTCGGGCGCATCGTACTGCATCTGAACAGTAATTTGAGCAGCAGATGGCACTACAGTGACACAACGAACTGTTAAAAAATCGGTTACTTCAAAACAGCTCCGAGCCAGACGCCCTTTAGTGTGCATTCCACCGACCCCAGACCACCGCCATTTGCTGCTTCAGTGGTGTCAAGCGAGAGCTCACTGAAGGGCACAGTATAGGTCTGCTGTGTTTTCTGATGAAAGCCGGTTCTGTCTCGGTGCCAGCGATGGCCGTCTGTTAGTTAGACAAGAGGCCAGTTGAGGGCCTGTAACCAACCTGTCTGCGTGCTAGACACACTGGACCTACACCAGGAATTATGGTCTGGGTTGCGATTTCATATGACAGCAGGAGCACTGTCGTGTTTATCCTTTGCACACTAAATGCAAAATTGTACGTCAATCTGGTGATTCGACCTGTCGTGCAACCATTCATGAACAGCATCTCAGAGGGTGTTTTTCAACACGATAACACCCGTTCACATACCGCTGTTGTAACGCAGCGTGTTCTAAGGAGTGTCGACAATGTTGCCTTGTCGTGTTCGATCATCGGATCAGTCGAGCACATACGGGACATCGTCGGACAACTGCAGCACCATCCATGATCAGCATTAACCGTCGCTGTATTGACCAAGGGCAACAGGCATGGAAGTCCATCCCAGAAACTGACATCGGGCACCTGTGCAACACAATGCCTGCACGTTTGAATAGTTGCACTGAACGGTCTGGCGATTAGACCGGGCGTTAATGTACCACCATTTCACATATTCAATGGTTTATCTGATGCTTACATTAATCTGTGATCTTGGAATGGTAATCATTTAAATATGCTACGTAGACAAATGTATTCCCTAAATTTCATTACTCCACATTAAATACTTTTTGGTGTTCTGATTTTTTCCTCTACGTGTGAGGAATGTTTCTTGAATTCTTCGTCACACCTTTCTGTTTCATCCTGTATGAAGCATTGTGATCAGTTCTCTAAATTATGTATTGTTATTTAACTTTAAGATCGTGTTACTATTTTTTCTGGGT
Source organism: Schistocerca serialis cubense (assembly GCF_023864345.2). NCBI lineage: Eukaryota > Metazoa > Arthropoda > Insecta > Orthoptera > Acrididae > Schistocerca > Schistocerca serialis. The sequence continues at coordinate 788,462,734 of NC_064639.1, read as the reverse complement.
ACACCAATAGGTCTGCCGCTACTGTTGAGTTGGTGTACGCCTGACAGAAGCTGTTCAGGATTCGTAGATGGCCGCACTGGTCTGGCGCGTTAACTGGATACTACGTTCTAGTAAGATGTGTATTCCTTGTTGGGTTGTCACTATATGAGTGGCACGTGGTCTTTAAAAAACTTAATGACTGCGAAGATCGATTTGTTCCTTACCTGAGGACTTCTTTGTTAACCTGCAAGCGTCACAAATCTTTCCCGAACCTCACAGCACGGGATCTTGCCCTCAATTAGAGTTTCTGAGCTCGTTTCCTATGCAGCTCCCACGTTAGGAATAGGAGGACCAGAATGTTATCCACCGAGAGGACTGACGGGAGGAACTAGCAACTTCAGTGCAATGCTGAGCTTTGGGTTACCTCAGCCGCAGAAAGAATAACAGTGAATGAGATTTGATGTTTTATCGGATTCCTGATATTCACGGTACCCATCTGAAATGGTCGTAGGGGAAAATCCCCACTTCATCGCTACCTCAGAGATGCTGTGTCCCATCGCTCGTGCGCCTACTGTAACAGCACGTTCAAACTCACGTAAATCTTTATAACCTGCCATTGCAGCAGCAGTAAGCGATCTAACAACTGCGCTAGAATACTTGTTTTCTTATATATGCGTTGCCGATAGCAGCGCCGTATTCTGCCTGTTTACATTTATCTGTATTTGAATACGCATTCCTATACCAGTTTCTTTGGCGCTTGAGTCTATAACCCAGTTATCGTGCACGGGCTGGAGTTCAAAAATGTTTCAAATGGCTCTGAGCACTATGGGACTCTTCTGAGGACTAGAACTTAGAACTACTTAAACCTAACTAACCTAAGGACATCACACACATCCATGCCCGAGGTAGGATTCGAACCTGCGACCTTAGCGGTCGCGCGGTTCCAGACTGTAGCGCCTAGAACCGCTCGACCAGTCCGGCCGGCGGGCTGGAGTGTCATCCACAGATCCGTACTGTGATACTCAAACAGCAGCAGTGGGTACCATTGAAAGACCTTCTCCTGACGTAGCTGGAGGTCTAACATCGGCCGACAATCGAAGCCGTCGAAAGGACGAGAGTGGAGCAGCTGCATTGTCTCCCGGCGTGCAGCTGAGCGATGCGTCAGCGCCGCGACTCTGGTGTCAGGATGTGGGCCATCAGGGCGGCAAGTGGATGTGTGACGGTGGCGCATTCATTGGCTACAATTGTCAGCGGCCCGTGTGTGCCAGCTGCCCGTGCAGCCGCGACGCTCTCACTGTGCACCAGGGCAAGGGCGACTTGCGCGATCCGAGGCACTCGACCTCGCTCATCTGCTGAAAATGATGCCGCCTTACGAGCGGTACTTTCGCCGTCTGGGTGCACCAAACCACAGGCACCCGTTTCCAATTATTAAAAAAAGACAAATGATTTGCAAAGCAGCTCTTACCACGATGTTTCCGGACGAGGGGCAGCAGCCTTTCCAGTAGTTTCAGGGGTCACAGTCTGGGTGATTGGCTGATCTAGCTTTGCAACATTATTCAATCTGGCCTTGATATGCTGGTACTGTAGACGGCTAATAGCAAAGGGAAACTACAGCTGTTATTTTTTTCCGAGGGCATACAGCTGTACTGTACGCCCAAGTACGGAAGGTGTAAATTGCAGACTGGCTATACGAAGAAAAGCATTTTTGGAAAAGATGAATTTGTTTACCATCTAATATAAATTTAAGTGTTATGAGGGATCTGACTGGAGCGAAGCTTTGAACGGAAGTGAAACATCGACGATAAACAGTTCAGCCAAGAAAAGAATAGAAGAAGGAAAGAATAGAAGGTTTGGACATGATTAGATAACTAATTAGAGATACAGAATGGAATTGGGAAGAACAAAATTATGATACATCTCTACTAAATGAAGGGATCAAAATGGTCAAATGGCTCTGAGCACTATGGGACTTAACATCTGAGGTCATCAGTCCCGTAGAGCTTAGAACTATTTAAACCAAACTAACCTAAGGACATCACACACATCCATGCCCGAGGCAGAATTCGAACCTGCGACCGTAGCGGTCACGCGGTTCCATACTTAAGGGCCTAGAACCGCTCGGCCACCACGGCTGGCATGAAGGAATCGATTATTAGAACACATCATTAGGCATGAACAAATCGTCAGTTTGGTACCTGAGTGAAGTGTGGCGGGTATAAATTATAGATGGAACACAACGTTCAAATTGATGTAGGCTGCAGTGGTTATTCGAAGACCACAGGAGAACAAACAACAACCATATCTCCTATACAGCGCTCTCCATGCCGTTAGTGTTGACTTTCGAAAGCGGAGCACCTACTTTTCGTGCAAGCAGTTTCTCAGCGGTCCTCAAATGGATGTGAGAAGAAAAAGAAGACGATGGTGGAACGGATAACGTACCTGGCGATCAGACATACACGCCAGTCAGCAAAGGATGGGGACATATCTGGTGAAGTACAACGAAAAGTACGAAATTATTTGGAGAGTATACATTCAGACAGCAAACAATGTGCTCATTTCTATACTGCACCTTAATGTAACAGTATTCTTGGAGATAAAAAGAGAGCGAATTGAAATTCTGAATGTTTTATATAAATCTTTCACTAACCCGACACGTGACTTCTGCTGGATTCTGGCTCATTTCCCTATCTCGCAAAGTAGCGCTCTAGGCGTTCCCCACTACGGGCAGGTCGCTCTGAACACACCTGAGGCGCAAAATACAGGCTAACTATTTGACGCAGAGCGAGTATGGATGTAAAATCACAGGATACGCAATTTTTCAAAATATTTGTAGATGACAATATAATTCTTCGATACTCCATAGATATCATAGGTAGATATGCAAATTTCTTGTATATCAAAGAATACTTACAAGCCATGCTCATTTTACTTTTAAGATCTTAATTTTGTCGTTGATACTGCATAGACTTCAGTGTCGCGAATTTCTTGTTGTGATAACTGTATGACGTTTACAGTTCATCGGACACCTTTGCAAATACCTTTATCGCTACTAGTAACATTTGACGAAATGAGATAGCTTTGACTTTTGAAGAAAACCAGTGACTGTGACATCTAAATAAATCACAGAATCCCCAGTATTGGTCGCATTTTACTTTATTTAAACAGATTACCAGTTTTGGCGACGGCCGCTGTGGCCGAGCGGTTCTAGGCGCTTCAGTCCGGAACCGCGCTGCTGCTACGGTCGCAGGTTCGAATCCTGCCTGGGGCATGGATGTGTGTGATGTCCTTAGGTTAGTTGGATTTAAGTAGTTCCAAGTCTAGGGGACTGATGACCTCAGATGTTAAGTCCCATAGTGCTCAGAGCCATTTGAACGAGTTTTGGCTGTTTTAACTGTCACGTAAATTGTTAAAAATTCAGTTAGCAACTACAAGTTCTCCATTTCAGTACCTTAGAGAACCTGATGACAGTTATCTGTTCAGGTAAAATAAAATGTGGCCACGGCTGTGAATTATACGGCGTATAACTACAGTCAGTGTAGTTCTGAATGAGGTGAGATACACATCTATTTTAGAAAACTGAAGCAGATGAGTGGAAGCATCAAGGTGAAGTACGTATAAAAAATAGCTGCAGCTGCCTATTGATGTGCAAAAGATCAAAGCATCACACCTCGTCAGTTGTAAAATCATACCGCTCATCAGCGGAATGTTCTTTAAAAAACAGAATTTTCACGTTTTATGTTTTGTAATGAAGAAAATGGCGCAGTTCTAGGAGACCACTACGCATGTACAAGGAAGAAGGAAAGGGCAGACTGAGTAGGGGTAAGGTTATACCGAATGTAGTTGGGTTGGGATGGGTTGTTTGGGGGAAAGAGACCAAAGTGCGAGGTCATCGGTCTCATCGGATTAGGGAAGGGCGGGGAAGGAAGTCGGCCTTGCTCTTTCAAAGGAACCATCCCGGCATTTGCCTGGAGCGATTTAGGGAAATCACGGAAAACCTAAATCAGGATGGCCAGACGCCGTTATTTAGTGTCGTAGGGTGTATTGTAATGTGGGTATGAGAGCAGATATGGGGTTGAATGATAAGAAACTGAGACGACATAGGGGTCTGGAATCGCAGGAAAGACATGCCATGCGGGGAAGGGCGGAGAGGACAACATGATAGAGAAATGAATTGTTTGCTTGGAAGAGGTAGTCGGTTGACGTTTCGCCGGAATGTGTGCAGGTATAGGGTTTGTGGGATGTGTACGGATGCCAGCAACCCATGGTTAGAAATTAGAGGAGTAAGAATGTTAGTGATGGGAGTTTCGGTTAGATAATGGTAAAGGTTCCGCGCGCGGCCAGGTAAACAGATACTGAAGACATGACGGAATGCCCGCATCTCGTGGTCGTGCGGTAGCGTTCTCGCTTCCCACGCCCGGGTTCCCGGGTTCGATTCCCGGCGGGGTCAGGGTTTTTCTCTGCCTCGTGATGGCTGGGTGTTGTGTGATGTCCTTAGGTTAGTTAGGTTTAAGTAGTTCTAAGTTCTAGTGGACTGATGACCACAGATGTTAAGTCCCATAGTGCTCAGAGCCAGCCAACATGACGGAATGCGCGGCGTAGAAGGATTTGGAGGAAGTGGCAGAATTTTCGTGGAGCGGATGTCGGGGCAGCATTGGCGTAGGAGTAAATAGGGCAGACCGAGAAGGCTGAATGACCAAGCAGGAAGGTGCGGCTTGTGATAGCGGTCAGAGTGACAGGCGAGGCCACGGGGAGGGCGGTCCCTTTGAACGGCCAGCGCTACGGAGACGCGCGCCGCGGGGAATTCCCCGAACTGCGGCCCGCAATGAGATTAGCTGGCCGCCCGGCCCCTGGGAGCCGGCAGGCGGCGCTACTGTTCGCGCCGGAAGCTCTCAATCACCCGCCCTCTGTCCGCGTCCAGCTACACGTGCGCGGCGCCCGTTGGAACTAGGCCGGCTGTCCATATCGCCAATGCCAATCTTCTCGTAAAAACAATAATCTTTCTATGCCACCTGCAGTCCGTTTAAATAGGAAGGATGGCGCATACATCAAAGCTACTGCGCGAGCAAAGATCCACGGCAGGTTACGATATTCGATTTAGTGTTCTGCAAGAGCGGTGTTCAAAGCACGTACCGTCATACAGTATTACGTGCTACAACTACATCTAATACTCGGCAAGCGTGTGTGGCGGCAGGTGCTTATGTGTCCTTGTCACTTCTGCGCTGCCTCGTCCAATCACGAACGGTGCCGGGAGGAAAGATTTTTGATAAGCCTTCGTGTGAGCTGTGAGCTCGAATCTCTTCACGATCACTTCGCGAGGCACAGGTAGCAGTAAGCAATACATTGCTTGACTTGCTTATGAACGCACGTTCTCGGAATTTTAACAACATATTACGCCGTCATGCACTACGCCTCTCTTTGAGTGTCTATCACCGGAACTGGATGAACATCTCTAACGATCTCTAAAAGAATCTGCGACAAAACGCGCTGCTCGTTGGGTCTTCTGTCTTTCAGCAGCAAATCTGTCCTACAGATCCCCAGCTGACCAATAATATTCGAGCACCGGCAGGAGAACGTTTCGTATGCTACCTCGTTCCTGGTTGGGCTACACTTCCTGAGGATTTTTCCTACTGACTCTTAGTCTGCGATTGGTTATTTGTGGGCGATCCACTTTATGTCGTTACAACGCATAGGCCTACTCTCCGTTATTTAATGGCTGTGACTGCTTCCACTGACTGCTCGGCGATCTCGTAATCATGCAACAATCGGTCTTTTCGTCTGTTTGTATGCTTACTAAAAGAAGGGATCGGTTCGTAGGACACATTCAGAGTCATCAAGGGATCACCAATTTAATACTGGAGGGAAGCGTGGGGAGTAAAAGTCGTAGAGGGAGACCAAGAGGTGAACACAGTAAGCAGATTCAGAAGGATGTAGGTTGCAGTAGTTACTAGGAGATGAAGAGGCTTGCACAGAATAGAGCAGCATGGAGAGCTCCATCAAAGCAGTCTTTCGACTGAAGACCACAACAAAAATACACTACTGGCCATTAAAATTGCTACGCCACGAAGATGACGTGCTACAGACGCGAAATTTAACCGACAGGAAGAAGATGCTGTGATATGCAAATGATTAACTTTTCAGAGCATTCACACAAGATTGGCGCCGATGGCGACACCTACAACGTGCTGACATCAGGAAAGTTTATAACCGATTTCTCATACACGAACAGCAATTGACCGACGTTGCCTGGTGAAAGGTTGTTGTGATGCCTCGTGTAAGGAGGAGAAATGCATACCATGGCGTATCCGACTTTGGTAAAGGTCGGATTGTAGCCTATCGCGATTGCGGTTTATCGTATCGCGACATTGCTGCTCGCGTTGGTCGAGATCCAATGACTGTTAGCAGAATATGGAATCGGTGGGTTCAGGAGGGTGATACGGAAAGCCGTGCTGGATCCCAACTGCCTCGTATCACTAGCAGTCGAGATGACAGGCATCTTATCCGCATGGCTGTAACGGATCGTGCAGCCACGTATCGATCCCTGAGTCAACAGATGGGGACGTTTGCAAGGCAACAACCATCTGCACGAACAGTTCGACGACGTTTGCAGCAGCATGGACTATCAGTTCGGAGACCATGGCTTCGGTTACCCTTGACGCTGCATCACAGACAGGAGCGCCTGCGATGGTGTACTCAACGACGAACCTGGGTGCACGAATGGCAAAACTTCATTTCTTCGGATGAATCCAGGTTCTGTTTGCAGCATCACGATGGTCGCATCCGTGTTTGACAAGATCGCGGTGAACGCACATTGGAAGCGTGTATTCGTCATCGCCATTCTGGCGTATCACCCGGCGTGACGGTATGGGGTGCCATTGGTTACACGTCTCGGTCACCTCTTGTTCGCATTGACGGCACTTTGAACAGTGGACGTTACATTTCAGATGTGTTACGACCCGTGGCTCTACCCTTCATTCGATCCCTGCTAAACCCTACATTTCAGCAGGATAATGCACGACCGCATGTTGCAGGTCCTGTACGGGCCTATCTGGATACAGAAAATGTTCGACTGCTGCCCTCGCCAGCACATTCTCCATATCTCTCACCAATTGAAAACGTCTGGTCAATGGTGGCCGAGCAACTGGCTCGTCACTATACGCCAGTCACTACTCTTGATGAAGTGTGGTATCGTGTTGAAGCTGCATGGGCAGCTGTACCTGTACACGCCATCCAAGCTCTGTTTGATTCAATGTCCAGGCGTATCAAGGCCGTTATTACGGCCACAGGTGGTTGTTCTGGGTACTGATTTCTCAGGATCTATGCACCCAAATTGCGTGAAAATGTAATCACATGTCATTTCTAGTATAATGTATTTGTCCAATGAATACCCGTTTATCACCTGCATTTCTTCTTGGTGTAGCAATTTTAATGGCCAGTAGTGTAGTTTACATTTTTTATGATGAGTATCAACGGACTATCGTTGCACCAAGCATCGATACGTCTCAGTCTTCCTGCATTCTGATACAGTTTGTTAACGCTGCGCCTTCTATGTATACAACAGCACCATCCACGAACAGATTCGTAGAGCTTCCGCTGTTATCCACCATGTAATATGAATCTATGTATAGGTGTGTGTCAGTGTGTGTGTGTGTGTGAGTGAGAAAGAGAGAGAGAGAGAGAGAGAGAGAGAGAGAGAGACAGACAGAGAGAGATATTGGATTGTGTGTGAAATATTATGGGACTTAACTGCTAAGGTCATCAGTCCCTAAGCTTACACACTACTTAACCTAAAATATCCTAACAACAAACACACACACCCATGTCCGAGGGAGGACTCGAACCTCCGCCGGGATCAGCCGCACAGTCCAGAGAGAGAGAGAGAGAGAGAGAGAGAGAGAGTAAACATTAAATGTCATACAACGCTTTCTTGGAGTACTTCCATTGTAACTTTTACGTCGGAAGATTTCTCTCCGTCACGAGTGATAAATTGCGTCCTGTTTGCTAGGAACTCTTAGATCCAATCAGACAGGTAGTCATACGGAGTACGAGATCTGATTTCGAAAGGGCGTAGAAGGAAATCAGCCGTTTCCTTTTCAAAGGAACTATCCCGGTACATGCCTTTAAGTGACTTAAGGAAATCTCGAGAAACGTAAATGTGAATGGCGGAGAGGGATCCCAACCGCCTCCCTCGCGATTGCAAGTGCTTTGTCTTACCACTGAGCCAACTCGCTCAGTCGGTTTCGTTCAGTTTTTTCATGCGAAAGTCAGGATGGTCCCTTGACCTGGGGCGGCCCCTGTGGCCGAGCGGTTCTAGGCGCTTCAGTCCGGAACCGCGCTGCTGCAACGGTCGCAGGTTCTTCAAATCCTGCCTCGGGCATGGATGTGTGTGATGTCCTTAGGTCAGTTAGATTTAAGTAGTTTTAAGTTCTAGGGGACTGATGAGCTCAGATGTTAAGTCCATTGTGCTTAGAGCCATTTGAGCCATTTTATAATTAATTCCCAAAGAACTTTCCATTTGTAAACCAGACTGTTACCTCCCCTGGACACTTTCTCGATGAGCAAAGCTCGTCCAGCACCAAGTGGTCTTTTGCAGTTTCTAACACAAATGTGACATGTGTACTGCGCGGCTCTGAGCACTAAGGGACTTAACATCTGAGGTCATCAGTCCCCTAGAACTTAGAACTACTTAAACCTAACTGACCAAAGGACACCACACATCCGTGCCCGAGGCAGGATTCGAACCTGCGACCGTAGCGGTCGCGCGGTTCCAGACTGTAGAGCTTAGAACCACTCGGCCACCCCGGCCGGCTGCACTTAGTGAATCCCTTGTAATTGCACACTTTTCACCGACAATGGAAATTTTTAAACAGGAAGATATGTGAAATAGATACAAATTTATCGTGACACTTTAAAAACGGTGTAACATCAATATCTCATGCCAGTTCGCTTAACTGACGTTAGACTTTTGTGTCTCTTCTGGTTGATTCGCTAGGGAGATATCGTGACAGGACACATCTCGATGCTATCCGACCGCAAGACACGGTGTGTACTGTCGAGACCATCCCTCCTGGGTGAACACCTTACGCTCAGCCAATCGATGTGCTATTCCTCCGGCAGTTCAAGGCGGTGCTGAAGCGGACTGAAGGTTACGGTACCCTTATCAAAAATCAGTCTACGCCATCGTCGAGGGATTCCATTTCGTTGCTGATGTGTATTCTTCACAGTCAGTTCTGTTCTCCAGTCTTCGCAGTCTTTGTTCGCAACTCCTGGACTGTAGTTCGGTATGGTGACGTCAGACCACAGACGTTTCAATCACCGCCCAAAGGTATTTTTGATATTCAAACGCCGTGTGACTCGGAAGACTGCATCATACAGGCATTCATCAAGTGCTTCTACTGTGATAAGCAATTCTGTTTCCGGAACTTTATACTCTGTGGCCATGTTCATCCTCGGAATCTTTTGCCGAGAGATTTCAACAACCCATTTTTTGAACTGGGTGACTGAACATTCGCATGACGATCAAGTGCAGTCTAATTGTCGATAGCAAATATTGAGAGCACATTTTAATGTACATGTAATTCTCTTAAATGCAAACCAAAACACGGTCGCAATTGCGATCGTAACTTGCGCTAAATTCCTTGATAGTGTCGGTGTGCCAGAGCGATACTAGTATTGTGCCACATTACCCACTGACGAAAGCAACAGCGGTGAGACGGTGGCAGGCCCAATGCTTATGGTGTCGTAAGGCCAAGCGCGAGTTTCCCACGATGTGGGCCAGGGACGAGCCGCCGTATCGCACACGGCTGTGCGGCGCTGCGCTGCAGGGTACCATACCGAGATAGCGGCGTCTCAAACCGCGTCCACCAATTAGACGGGCCGGCGACGAAACTCGCATAAGATAGTTGCCATGGCGGTACTACACGGGAAGCTACAACAACAACATCCTTTTAACCCATATGTTCATGTCACGGACAGTTCCACCGCCTGCTTTTACCCAGGAATATGCACTATCTGATCAAAAGTATACGGACTCCTCTATGTAATGCGGGATCGACCACTAGATGACACTAGAGTCGGACACACCGCTATAAAACGAAGTGGAGAGTATTGTGTTGTCAGTAGAGAAGCAATAACGGCAGAATGGATCAGTCGTGAGAGCTCAAAATGGTTCAAATGGCTCTGAGCACTATGGGACTTAACTTCTGAGGTCATCAGTCCCCTAGAACTTAGAACTACTTAAACCTAACTAACCTAAGGACATCACACACATCCATGCCCGAGGCAGGATTCGAACCTGCGACCGTAGCGGCCGCGCGGCTCCAGACTGTAGTGCCTAGAACCACTCGGCCACCCCGGCCAGCCCACACAGAAGAGGGCCGGTTTTCCAGTGTCTGGGGCAGAGAAGCTCAGCAGTGATGAGCACAATCTCTGCATCGGGTAGAGGAAGTCACGCCTACGTTTCTTGCTTGCCTACAAGCGACTCGCGCACGTCCTAGCCTCGGGTAGCGATCTCGCAGCAGGCTGAATCGAGACGGGCAACTGTCCAACATACGTCCGGCGTCAAGGCCTGTTCGACTTCGTATCCTATGATCTGTGTTGGCCTGCTCTACGTTTTACTTTGCAGAGCAGTGTACACTATAACAAAACTGTTTCAGTTACTGCGTAATATTCATTCTGTTTACACTTCATGAATGAGATGGCCTTGAGGGTAACCCAATCAAAACGATACAAATGCGGTGTTTAATTGGGTATGTTCTTCTCACGTTATCAGAGTCATTATATTTGTTAGTTTAATAAAATCATCGATCTCTGTTTTTTCTGGCTCTGCGAGTAAATTTATTTCAGAACACATTGCGTAACATCTGAAATAGTACAACAAGAACAAAGTAGACATCATCGAAGTGCCCACTGGCATGAAGTCGAATTCACAAAGTCCATAAAGTGTGTATTTTATGTCAGTGCAAGATATCTTTTACCTAGGTAAGCGAACTCGCCGATTGCTACCAAGTTTGCTTCCTGAGTACGGCGATTATTATTCCTATTACTTCATGTAACCTCACCCCACTACTATTTCGCCAGTCTGTGATTTGTTAAGGAGGTTAAGCGCATTGGTTGGCTAGTTAAGGGTTTGATGTTGCCTCTCGAGGACATTAGCTCGTGTTTGTGCGTGCTCTGCGACGCGTCCCTGGAAAACTGAAATAAGTACTCCCAATTCCGAGATTAGTGTTAACTCTGTACCTGCTATGGCATTATGATCAGTAAATCTAGACTCAAGTTCTGTTGCCATACGGCACTGAAACAGAATGAAAGGTTCCTTCTATCCGCCCCATCCGCGCCAGCGTCCATAATCCACGCTCTCCTAACGATCTGCGACGCACGAGACAACTGACGCGATGTACTGCTCCGCTGATACAGTTGGAAGCGTTTACTGCTGATGATTCTCCACACTGTAACACTCTCCAGCCTCAATAAGAGTCGCCAGCGTGGTTTTGAACCGCAAGACAGGATTAATCGTCTCCAAATTCAATAATTAATACCCTGTAGCAATCAAACTACCTTCAGAAAGATTCGGGGACAGACCACTGCACTGGAATATGTACGCAGCTGACCTCGCCAAGTCCCTCTCGATTATCAAACACCATTCTCAGATAGCTAATGGGTCCATTGTCTGTTATGAAGTCTCTTCTTACCAGACAAAAATTCCACACTCATTAAGCCATAACGCTTGCCAAGAAAAGAAGGAAAGTGCGTGAAAAGAATTCCACGATTGCGCAGGGATACGCACTCTCGATTGCTTGCATTTTTTAGGTATTTTAAAAGTAACTTTGTTGATCACGAAGCATCACAATTCCCGATTTTAAAACACAAACTCTGTCCGAAAGGTCACACTTTCCGATTTTAAAACACAAACTCTGTCCGAAAGGGACTGTTCAAAGTGCCGTCAATGCGAACAAGAGGTGACCCAGACGTGTAATCAATGGCACCTTATACCATCACGCCGGGTGATACGCCAGTATGCCGAAGACGAATACAAGCTTCCAATGTGCGTTCACCACGATGTCCCCAAACACGAATGCGACCATCATGATCGTCATGATGCTGTAAACAGAACCTGGATTCATCCGAAAAAATGACGTCTTGCCATTCGTGCACCCAGGTTCGTCGTTGAGTACACCATCGCAGGCGCTCCTGTCTGTGATACAGCGGCAAGGGTAACCGCAGCCATGGTCTCCGAGCTGATAGTGCATGCTGCCGCAAACGTCGTCGAACTGTTCGTGCAGATGGTTGCTGTCTTGCAAACGTCCCCATCTGTTACTCAGGGATCGAGACATGGCTGCACGATCCGTTATAGCCATGCGGATAAGATGCCTTTCATCTCGACTGCTAGTGATACGAGGCCGTTGGGATCCAGCACGGCGTTCCGTATTACACTCCTGAACCAACCGATTCCATATTCGGCTAACAGTCATTGGATATCGACCAACGCGAGCAGCAATGTCGTGATACGATAAAACGCAATCGCGATAGGCTACAATCCGACCTTTATCAAAGTCGGAAACGTGATGGTACGCATTTCTCCTCCTTACACGAGGCATCACAACGTTTCACCAGGCAACGCCTGTCAACTGCTGTTTGTGTGGGAGTTGTCAGCACGTTGTAGGTGTCACCACCGGCGCCAACGTTGTGTGAATGTTCTGAAAAGCTAATCATTTGCGTATCACCTCATCTTCTTCCCGTTGGTTAAATTTCGCGTCTGTAGCACGTCATCTTCTTGGTGTAGCAATTTTAATGGCCAGTAGTGTAGTAGGCATGCAGACCGGAGAGGTGTCAAGGGGTTGCCTACCTGCAGTGCCTGGGACAATTTGAGGCGTCACCGAGCCCGAAGATGACGTCACAAGGCACCACGCTCTTATACCGTTACATAGGAGGCTTGTAGGCACCTAAGACTATATTTCAAACTTACACATCGCAATGGGAAATATTTATGGGCTTTCGAAAAAGTGTTGCGCAATGTAAAACCCCTTTACGTGGCCACAACAGCGAACAGGACGAGGATAGACGCGTGGCTAGGAAATGAAATGTTACAAGAGTAGTGGCCTTTTACGGCTTCTACTGAATCATCATCCGCATCCGCAAGAAAACGCATGCTATTGTACGTCTTTTGGAAAATGTGATATCCATTCCGTAACCGTATGCGGATTACATCTCGGATGAGACAAAAATAAACTGAAAGTGTACAGCGAGATGGTCAGATTGTCCCTGTTTCACTTAGCGGACGGTACGGCGAGGACGTTACGAAATACACTCCGTCGCGAGGATAGCCATCTAGCACAGGTGGCTGCCGGCGGTGGCTTTTATTATTACGCTGACGCCGGCTCCTGGTGAGAATGGGAAACCCACACATGTTTAACGGCGGCAGTAAACAGTCCCCGGTGTTAATGCAGGCTAAATGCGCCCTGTGGACAAGCAGGCGCTGCACGTCGCGTTACAACAAACGACACTCTCTTGTCGTCACGTCTCTAGCAGAAGGCGCCGCATCATCTGCTGACACGTGTTCCGCGGCACACGGCGGGACGCGTTAGAGAATAGCAGGACGAGGCCGGTCCAATACAGCCGTGACACCAGCGTGGAGGAATAGGTGTGAGCACAACGGCGCTGTTGCCGCCCCGAAATACGCGACGGCCGGAGTAAACAGCGCCCGGCCGGCCGGCCTGCCACTGCGGCACAAGCAGCCAGAGACAGAAGCGGGTCGGACGGCAGCTGGCGCGCTATTTCTGAAGTCCTCGGATCTGGGCCGCTTCCCCCTGCCTCATCTTCGGCGAACACACAGCCGCCAGCGAAGGAACAGCATCCGTCCCATTAAACCATCATACCGAGAACGGCTGCCATGACGTGGGTAGCAGAACTTAAATGATACGCCTCCTACAGAAAAACAAGCATACACAGAGTGGCCCAGCGTTAAAAGAATTCAATGGCATTACCTTGGTTTTCCAATGGTTGTTCGACCCATACTTGAATATTGCTCGACAGTCTGGGATCCGTAGAAGATAGCATTGTACAGGAAATAGGGAAGATACAAAGAAGAGCAGCGCGTTTCGTGGCAGGTTTATTTAGTCAGCGAGAAAGTGTCATGAAAATGGTCAGCCAACTCCACCGGCAGGCGCTACAAAAATGGGTTCAAATGGCTCTGAGCACTATGGGACTTAACTTCTGAGGTCATCAATCCACTAGAACTAATTAAACCTAACTAACCTAAGGACATCACACACATCCATGCCCAAGGCAGGATTCGAACCTGCGACCGTAGCAGTCGCGTGGTTCCAGACTGTAGCGCCTAGAACCGCTCGGCCACTAGGGCCGGCCAGACGCTACAAGAGAAGTGCTATGCATCACGCAGCGATTTGCACTGTAATTACGAGAGCGTACTCTAGAGGAAAAGTCGGACAGCGTAGTACTTCTTCTCACACCCAGGCCATGAAACGATGACCACGAGAAAATGAGATTCTTAGAGATAGTACGGAGGTTCACCGACGGTCGTTCTCTCCACGCACCATTCGGAAATGGACAAGGGAAACAAGAAAATACTAATCGTACACACCGCCACACGCCGTAAGGTGGTTTGCGTGGTACAGAGTCGTTCAATATCAGTGCGAGTGTACATAGAATATGCGAAAGAAATAGCTGCTCTTCAAGCAGCAGTGTACCGTAGGTCGCTGGAGGAGCGAAGTAGCCGGCCGCGGTGGTCTCGCGGTTCTAGGCGCGCAGTCAGGAACCGTGCGACTGCTACGGTCGCAGGTTCGAATCCTGCCTCGGGCATGGATGTGTGTGATGTCCTTAGGTTAGTTAGGTTTAAGTAGTTCTAAGTTCTAGGGGACTGATGACCACAGCAGTTGAGTCCCATAGTGCTCAGAGCCATTTTTGAGGAGCGAAGCGTTCCTGATTGCGAAAAAGTGCAGCTCATTCCTGCATTCAAGAAGAGTCTTCGAACATACGCACAAAATTATAGGCGTATATCTCTGACGTCGGCGTTGCAGAACGTTGGAACGTGTTTTACGCTCGCGTATTATTATATTTATGGAGCCCGAAAATCTCCTCTATGTGAATCAACATAGGTTCCGAAAACAACGATCGTGTGAAATTATATGAATGCAGGTACCGCATTCATACAATTCATTCTCCTCGATGGACAATGCATCCACCAGATTCAGTGCGGAAGCACAATTACGTCCGACTTCCTGCAGGAATGTCACAGTAGCGAGCACGGAGGACATAGACAGGGACTACAGACAGGTGGCGTGTCGAGATATTGCGCGCAGGAGCAATAAATAGTGGTTAACTCAACTGCCTAGTAGGCAGGAGATCCCGTGTTCGAATCCCAGCCCAGCACACATTTTTTACTCGTCGCCGCTATTGTCACACAAAGTCCTAATGCAGCTGATACCAATCGTCCCTTCCCTTCCCTTTCCTTTCCTTTCCTTCCCTTTCTTCTTCTTCTTCTTCTTCTCCTCCTCCTCCTCTTCTTCTTCTTCCTCCTCCTCCTCCAATTTACATAATAGGATCATGTGAAAATCAGCTCCCTCTGTTCGTCTACGAGACCCAGAAATCAGCAGATACACGCACCCAGAATGGTTCAAATGGCTATGAGCACTATGCGACTTAACTTCTGAGGTCATCAGTCGCCTAGAACTTGGAACTAATTAAATCTAACTAACCTAAGGACATCACACACGTCCATGCCCGAGGCAGGATTCGAAACTGCAACCGTAGCAGCATCGCGGTTCCGGACTGAAGCGCCTAGAACCGCTCTTCCACAGCGTCCGGCTGTTGGGGCTTTATGCAACGCAACATTGTCAGTATATGCTGAGTGGCAATTATGCTTATCATAATATTGTGTTATTGTACAGTTTCTCATGTTGTTTTCATGTGTACCTACAGATTTCGGAGTCACAAGGATCACCTCTAAGTATTTTTATTCAATCGCTCATTCCTTAAATGTTGACTATTAAGCAGTAAACACCTAATTGACTCACACCGACTTAGGATAAAATTCAGGTGGCGGTAAACATCCGAAAACAATTAGCTTTATTGTCGCTCGATATTCCAGTTTGGCCGGACGCAGTGGCCGAGCGGTTCTAAGCGCTACAGTCTAGAACCGCGCGACCGTTACGGTCGCAGGTTCGAAACCTGCATCGGGCATGGATGTGTGTGATGTCCTTAGGTTAGTTAGGTTTACGTAATTCTGAGTTCTAGCGGACTGATGACCTCAGAAGTTAAGTCCAATAGCGCTCAGAGCCATTTGAACCATTTTGATATTCCAGTTTAACTATTTGAATGGGCATTTAACTTTAAAACCATTACTTGCAATATAACATTAACAGAGATTGTGACGACTTCACTGTAAGGCGAACTAGTCACTTGAACACTAAACAGTAACAAAGGAACAGGCTGAACAGGGAACGAACACCACAACACAGAAGGACTACACACTGACACACCAATCCCCGGAAGTCAGAGTCGCTAGAGCATGTTGTTAGGAGGAGAATACCATGGTATGACACAGTCTACAGTTCCTCACCACTAGACTGTGCCGCAATATCCTGGGTTATGGCTCAAATCTATCCACAGCGCCTCATTGGCTGAGAGGTATAGTAACATTGTTTGTGGCGGTGTGTTCACTGGGCGGAAATGTTTAGGTTGACAGTCCACTTTGAGTTAGATTCGAGTGGAGTACGCAAGGAAGCGACACTGAGTTTCATTCTATTCTTTCCATTCCGTAATTATCTATAACAACGTAACCCCGCTGCATCTGTACGAACACTCTTTACGGTCACCAACGTCGAACAGAAACGCGGTTGACATAATACGATGAAGGTAAAATATGTTGGCTAGGTGCGAACAACACTCCTACACAGACAGTTTCGTACAAAACTTGATTGTGCATACGTAAATACAGTTCATCCATCCCGGAAATTGAGAATCTCGACGATTTCTGCCTGTTACCGGCTTCGATACTTGCAAGATATCGGTCCCGGGAATTCCAAGACTTTCGAGAATAAAAATTTTAAATTTGAAGTTGGATAACAAATAGCAAAAGAAATACTTTCTAATATGTGATATAATTACAAATTAACAGAAAGACAGCCGGCCGGGGTGGCCGAGCGGTTCTGGGTGCTACAGTCTGGAGCCGCGCGACCGCTACCGTCTCAAGTTCGAATCCTGCCTCGGGCATGGATGTGTGTGGTGTCCTTAGGTTAGTTAGGCTTAAGTAGTTCTAAGTTCTAGGGGACTGATGACCACAGCAGTTAAGTCCCATAGTGCTCAGAGTCATTTGAACCATTTTTGAACAGAAAGACAGGTCTGACAATCGGACAACAAATTACGAAAAAATTCGTGTGATATAATTACAAATTAACACTTTTCGCATTTTTCCCTTTAATTCTACTATTAATACTCGCTTCTTGCCAAATTTCATGATTCTAGGTCGGCGGGAAGTACCTTGGAGATTTTGATAAGTGAGTTAGCGAGTATCAAACATGTGACAAAAATGACCTTATCCTTTGATTACATTGACTTACAAGCTTCAGTTTTTACACGGTCAAGAGACCGCAGACATTAATATGTGACATAAATTTCAACTTTTTACGTCCACCCAGTCCGCAGAAAAAGAATTTTTTACAGTCGGACGGCCGGGCAGGCGACAATAAAGTGATCCTAAAAGGTTGCCTTCTTTACCGATTCAGGTACCCTAAAAATTGACCCATCCTCACATCCCATGAATATGCGTGAAGATAAGTCACAATGTTCGGGTGCGAATTATTGTCTGGAAAAACACGTCTACGCAGAAAGCTGTCACCAGCACGTCTACGCAGAAAGCTGTCACCAGTGCATCAAATTTAAATCTTTTAAAAATATCTTCTTTTAAATGCTGCCCTGTAGCACTGAAATGTGTTTCAAATTTGAATTGTGTTATAGCAAACGCTTGCTATTTTTAAAGAACAGACCAATTCTTATGAGGGCTACTTAGCTGAAAAATTCTGTGACATTACGTGCGCTATGTGCTGCATTTTTTCACACTAGAATTGGTGACGAAACAGAACAACAAAAAGTGATCGTACGACAAATTTAAAGTAGATAGAACGAAGAACACCGTACACTTTAGACAAGTGGTTGCATTTATACAAGGATAAACTGATGGACAAGGACATATCGGTTTTAAGATTTGTGTGTATCACAAGCACTGAAAGACGTAAATAACTTTCTAGCTGAATAATGGTCCTCTTTTCACTATCTCTATGCAACAGCAGTAACATTATTTCTCATGCAATTATGGAAACAACAGTATACAATTACCGGTTTATGAATAGTATGTACCACTTTTCTGGACGTAATTATAGCATTCTGAAGTGAAACACGTGACACGAACTATTCTTTCGTATTTTACATGTATTATTATTCACAATGTGATTAACGTATCGCATACTACACGTAGTTCGACAAGAGATGTGCGAATTCTTATCCGTGTAGCACGCACGCCAACATTCTCAGTTATATTTCCGGTCTATTTCTATCCACACTGTCCCAGTACTCCAGAGGCAATAACGTAAATGCGCCCGCTAGCCACTGGGCGCGATTCCGCAATCCTACCACGTCTGACGCAACAGACTTCGCGCTAACTGAAACGCAGTGTATTTTTAGCCACTAATTAAATGCTCTTATAGCTGAGGCAGCTGTGTTTGGAGTGCGATTGAGAAATCTGTTGCGGTAGGAGGCAGTTTGCACCTAGAATTGGCCAAAGCGATGAAATCCAGCCAGGCGTTGATAGAACAAGAAGTAAATAAATACGTCTACTATTAATAGATAAGGCTCGATCGCAAATTGAAGGGATTATACAATGGCCACGATAACGACGGTAATAATACCATAAGCCTCTACGCTATTTAACGTTTAAACACTTTCATATTAGTCACATTATTAGAAAAAAGCCCAAAATGAAGTTGCACTTCCAGTTACTGACGAGACGCGATGACACCGGAACAATAAAATTTTGGAATGGTGTTACTGAAACATGAAAGTGTACAGAAACTAGTTTCCAGAAGTTGCTGCAGAAGTTCCATGCACAGTGCATGGCGACAGCGATAATTTTAAAGATGTTCGAAGACGTTAAGATCTGGAGATCTTGAGAACCATGGACGATCATGAAATTGCTGTTCCAACCTGCATCTGACAATTGGGGGAGACTTGCAATTCTAATTAGCGTGCATGTTCCATCGCTACCCGGAGGGATGTAGACGTCCACAAGAATTGAAGACTCCCCAGAACGTGCCTTGTCCGTCACGATCTTCTTGATGCATTACTTCTCGGTAATCACGTAAACGTTACCTTGTCACAACTCCACGACGGTCGACAGTCGACAGCTTTTCGCAAGTTGTTTCATTTGAAACCATGTGTGGTCCGGTAGTTTAACGAGGAGTCAGCTGCAACATCGATCTACAAATTTTGGTAGCTCACTGGTTCGTAAACAGCGAATGAGAGGGAATGGCGAACACCAGGTGCGTGAATCGATCCCGACCAGTCCACTCTGCGAGCACTATCTCCACAGTTTCTACCCGTGTCCATTGCTGTAGTCCCATTTGTTCATACACGATACACTAATGTGTCCGGGAACATTGCATTATTGCCGTTTCTGATATGCTGACAGCATTTTCTATTCCACTAATGATATTTTTGCGCTTTGATAGTAGACGTCGATCGGTTTAGAAGACGCCCCTCACCAGTAGGCGCACAGAGAGTAAGCGGGCCATCTATTAAGTGAACGCTTATGGTAAGTCTTGCAAGGTGAAAATTATAATTCGAAACGAACATTTGTTAAGGACTGGTGTTTCCGACGTGAAATTACGCGCAATTTACACCTTTAATTCATCTCATTTATCACAGTTTCAGCGCCATAAACAAGTCTCACATAATTCATATTAGCAAAAACTTATGCAGAGCATAAAAACTGAATTTAAAAATGGGAAAGAAATGACACGTATGAAGAAATCAGGAAACAAACGTAGCCGAGGCAGAAGATATCTGTGAACAGATTTCGTGCAGTATTATGAGATCAAACTTGAGAAAATGAACTCTTACTAATTATTTCGAAATGACAATAGCCGTAACAACCTTTTTTCTATGAAGAATTAAGTACATATGAACTCTCGTCTTTTCAATATCATGGTACAAAACAATACATATACTTTCGACATGTCGATAGTTATTTCTGAAACAAAACTGAAAAATAAAATCCACTTCAGATCATTGGGAATTAAGTTACGCAACAATTGTTCTCAAATGATAACTAGTCTGATACTGATGACTCTAAACTCAAAGCACATATTACGCACATGCATCAAAGTATGATATAAAGAACAAATGTTTTATGTTGAAAAACCACTGCGTAAGTCACGTTCTTATGGAGGGCATAAAGAAGTTATTTTATTTCAATAGATGAAAAACAATTTGAAAATTTTGTGCACAAGAAACTTTATTCAAAGAGATGAAAAACGTTTTGAAAATTTTGTGCTCATAGGCAGTCCATACATCACATATTTCCACTATTTCTCAAAATTTCAGATACCATGTCCTCTTTATTTGAACTCTTACTTCGAATTTCAGATGGTCTACACAGATAAATTATATGACACACAATGTCTTTCCGTGGGTATAAGTAAAATAATGCTTTTGGCTACGCACTTCCTCAATTCTATGCATTGCAAGAGCGAAATTCCTTCTCAGTTGAAACGACACCTATGTTTGTCCAGATGCAAATAAATGGGAACTATTTACTTTCGGGACACAGTGGTTAACAGAGGTTAAGAGTTGAATTAAATATTCCAGTGACAGACTGTTGATTCAGAATTGCTTTCTTCTTCATGGATATGATGTACCTTCGTGCTCCGACATCGAGCCAGGTGCGTCTGTTCATAGCGCCGATGTGAACAATATCTTATTACTCTCATAGGAAACATGCCTAGACGGAACTGTAGTGTTACAAGGCAGGTTGATGACAACTTTACTTTCTCTCGAGTTACAACTTCGTAATCATACTAGCGTCCGCCCCAGTAGCTGAGTGGTCAGCGTGACGGATTGCCGTCCTCTGGGCCCGGGTTCGATTCCCGGCTGGGTCGGAGATTTTCTCCGCTCAGGGACTGGGTGTTGTGTTGTGTTCATCATCATTTCATCCCCATCCGGCGTGCAGGTTGCCCAATGTGGCGCCGACTGTAATAAGACCTGCGATATGGCGGCCGGACCTGCCCCGCGAGGGGCCTCCCGGCCAGTGACGCCAAACGCTCATTTCCATTTCCATTTCCATCATACTAGTTCAATAAAATAGCCGCCCTGTTTAGGGAATCTTGTCACGGTTCGCGCGGCTCCCTCCGTCGGAGGTTCGAACCCTCCCTCGGGCATGGGTGTGTGTGTTGTCCTTAGCGTAAGTTAGTTTAAGTTAGCTTAAGCAGTGCGTAAGCTTAGGGACCGATGAGCTCAGCAGTTTGGTCCCATAAGACCTTACCACAAATTTCCAGTTTTTTTCAATAAAATAACAACATCACCACAGCGCCAACAGCTACACGATCCCGAATTCCTCTCAAAAATGGTTCAAATGGCTCTGAGCACTATGGGACTTAACATCTGAGGTCATCACTCCCCTACGTAAACCAAACTAACCTAAGGACATCACACACATCCATGCCCGAGGCAGGATTCGAATGTGCGACCGTTGCGGTCGCGCGGTTCCAGACTGAAGCGCCTAGAACCGCGCGGACACACCGGCCGGCGAATTCCTCTCAGCAATGTCGTTTTGTGACGAAACCGCAGCTTCAAATAGACGGTGACAGAAGCTACCGAGCGCGCAACACTCGGAATGACCGGGAACAGAGGGAGGGGGCTGGCCGGCGGCGCAGACACAATTGCGGTCGCAGCGCAGAGCGGATCGCGCCGCCCCGCCGCTGACGTCATCAGGAGAGAGTGGCGACCCCGTGACCCCCGCACCTGTGTACTCGCGCGCCAGCTGAGTCAACACAGCCCACCACCGCCGCCGCCGCCACCGGCAATATTTCCATCCGCGTCGTCCACCCCTACAGATTTGTGGGAAGCAGTTTCCAAGCTCCACAGGAGAACGGAAGGAAAAAACATTGACGGAAAGAAAATCGCAACACCAGGCAGTTGTGCGAGATAAACGAATGTTGGTAGGCGTGTTTCTACATTTGAAAGATTATGTCTATTCATATGTCACGTTAGCCGCGTAAGAGTGGATCTAGTAGCGCCATTACCAGGATGCGTACTAGGTTTCCTTTAAATACAGGCCGTAACGGTTGTGAGCGCTAGTAACCTTCGAGACTATGTGCGGTGAGAAGAAGTTAGTCGAGAATGCCTGACAAAGACGCCGTTATCAATACCTCGCTGAGTTTGAACGAGGTCGTGTAATAAGACTACGAAAATCTGTATACTACCCGGATGTAGACCTCTGGTCTCACTGCATGGAACTTCCACGTGCCTGCAGTTTCTCGTGATCTGCACAGTCCACCATGTTATAATTAGGCAAAAGAATCCACCGGTCTTACGCGATAAAGAATTCTTTACTTATTTCTGGCTTTGAATTTTACTCGTATACTGACCTGCTATGAACTTGAAAATGTGGAAACAGGATCGAAGAGTATTTTCATTTTGCGTTCTCGTGACATTTCGTGTCAGCCATGTTGTAATTAGGCAAGAAACGAAAAACGAGCACTTTGGCCGGCCCTTCAGACAGCTGGAGTTCGACATCCAGATCGTACAGAGTTCACTGGAGTACAAGCCATATGATCTTTGGTTGTCAGTAGTAGCATTTTCGCCGGCCAGTGTGGCCGTGCGGTTAACGGCGCTTCAGTCTGGAACCGCGTGACCGCTACGGTCGCAGGTTCGAATCCTGCCTCGGGCATGGATGTGTGTGATGTCCTTAGGTTAGTTAGGTTTAATTAGTTCTAAGTTCTAGGCGACTGATGACCTCAGAAGTTAAGTCGCATAGTGCTCAGAGCCAGAGAGTAGCATTTTCCTGTGTAGCATTTGAGAGCATTAAGTGAGAGAGTCTGCCGTTGGTCACGCTGCTGAACCCAGTTTGGGAATAACTACGGGGTGATGTCGCTGCATTGCTTGGTCGCGTGTACTTTATGATAAGTTTTTGGAATCCAAATTTTCAGTAAGGTTTTTATTTATTGAATTAGGTTGGCTATTTTGTCGTTTGGACTCACAGTTATAGATTTACCATTCCTTTACCATTTCATCAAAGAATTACATGGCAGAGTTATATTTTTTTCATAAGAAGTGAATTTTTTGTAGACTGTTGTAATAGAAAAAAGTAAGTTTCATAATACAGTTCTTAAATGCGAGTCTCTTCTGTACCATTCAGTAAGTCGAATTTCTTTCATCGTCCCTTCACTAAAGTTTTAAATTTTAATATTGTGTCTTCGCATTGCACTTAGCGGAATTCAGTTACTCAAAGCTTAAAATACGATGTGCTTAGCATAGCTGCTTTTTCATGCACTGCACTTGGGCAAAGTTTCCTTTAACTGGTTTGCTGCTACGCTGCATTTAAACATACACCACTTTCGAGCAGTACTGAATTTCCGTTGCCACAAGGTACGTAACGAAAGTTTGCCGAGACCGGTTTAGCAACACTATTAAGAGGCCATAAAATCATTTACAGTCAAGCAGCACGATTCCGCAAAACAAGTTACATAAAGCGTGCGAAGTACACATCCCGAAATCAATTTTGCGAGCAAAACAACAATGAGAGGTAAAAGAATGCAAGTAACTGGTTGAGAATACAACGTTAGAGCTTTAAACGACATTGCGCACAGTTTCTCTAAATATAAGTTCTCCTTTCGAAGACAGACGTCAAAACTTAGGAACCCCTGAAGAGCAATAAAATGCGTTACAAAACAAGAATAGTGACGGGTTGCTGTGAATCTTCAAATTAATAACGTTCATTCAGTGCCTTGTCAGAGACCAGTTCTTCGCCACATGTGGCACTGACAGATATTTGGACAGAGGAACATGATCACAAGTTGTCGCTTGAGTGCATTGCTTTTGATAGTAAAGCTTACGTAAGTTTGTCCTTTCGTATCTTCTGCTGTCCACGAAGCGTGAAATACGAGTCAGCTAAGTACATACTAGATACGTTGTGTTGGAACTGCGCCCAAGGTTAAAAGAAATACCAACAGTGTGCATTTTTTAACAGAAATCAGGATAAGCGAATGGCTGCTCAGGCGTCATTTTCATGATGGCCAGGGTCGCGCTAAGCAGTGGGCGCTCTGCACACTTTTCATGGACGGTGCGTGATATAAGCGTCCCTATCTTGTATCTCGAGGAAACGTTCGAAAAAATATTCTCGAATTAAGATGTTTAAGCTATCAAGATAAGTGTGAAGCTTTTATTAACATTTCAAAATACCCACCTGGCTTTATGAGATTCCAACAGCGTTCAGTCCGTAGATATGGTAGCAATAAAAACTACATGATTATAGGTCTTTTTCAAAGCAGCCGCCTCGTTATTTGCCGATTTAGTAAAACGAAGAGAAACTTAAATGAGGATGTCAGGGCAGGGGTTTGAATCTCCTCCCGTATGCCAGTCGAGTATGTTGGTTATCGCGCCACCTCGATCGGTGTGAGATCCTTAGAGATGGTGCACACGCTCAGCTGAGCAAAGAGTAGGGGACCAAGGTGGTCTGATTTCCTCCAAGGGAACGACCCTGCACTTACGCGAAATGCATTAACTGTCCGTTCCGTTGATTTTTCGTAGAATTTTTTATACATTATGAATAAAGAAACAGACGACACAAGAGCAACCTGGAGTCTTAGATGACATCCACAAAGGGAGAAAGGTGAGGGACTTGAAACAATGAAAGTTAATTAACATATCTCTGCTTGTCCAAGCTTAGTGCTGAATGATCGGTCACAGTTCCCTTGCCCACACTTCTAACTACAGACATTGCTAGGAATCCCATACAGACCACTTTGTAAATTTCCTCTAACACTCATATGCTCCGTTTTCCTTTTATTTCGGTTACTGTATATTCATTTGTTCTATCAAAATTTTGCTTTGTTTGGTTACAGCTGTTTCACTTGCTTTTTTCAAAAATGTTCAAATGTGTGTGAAATCTTATGGGACTTAACTGCTAAGGTCATTAGTCCCTAAGCTTACACACTACTTAACCTAAATTATCCTAAGGGCAAACACACACCCACCTATGCCCGAGGGAGGACTCGAACCTCCGCCGGGACCAGCCGCACAGTCCATGACTGCAGCGACCTAGACATTTCACTGGTTTGCAATACTGTATCAGTTACGGACAAGAAATATTCAGTCACGCCACTTGAACTTGTCACCAAACTTAACTATACAGTACGTATGTTTTTGGATAGCGTCCGCCTTTAGCAAAACACAATTTTGTTTTTTAACCCAAACATGTTTCACTGCAGTTGCAGCATCTCACTGAGCTTTTATTTTTCATCTTTTTGGCACATGGTGTGGTAAAAAGATGAAAAACAAAAGCCCACTGAAAATATTTCCGGCCGCAGCGATGTCGGAGATTTGATGTTTTACCGGATTCCTGATATTCACGGTACACACGTGAAATGGTCGTACGGGAAAATCCCCGCTACGTCGGAAATGCAGTGTCCCATCCCTCGTGCGCCGACTATAACACCGCGTTCAGACTCACTTTAAATCTTGATAACCTGCCATTGTAGCAGCAGTAACGGATCTAACAACTTCGCCAGAGACTTGTCTTATATAGGCGTTGCCGACCGTTGGCGTTGGAACACGTGAGGCAATGCTGACTCTCCCATTGTGCTCAGAGCCATTTGAACCATCAGAATGCCCGGGTGGTTCGACCTACAATTATTGCCTGGATCTTAGAGAATAGATAAAGGAAAGGCAAACCTACTTTTCTCGCATTTGTAGACTTAGAGAAAGCTTTTGACAATGTTGACTGGTATACTTTCTTTCTAATTCAGAAGGTGGCAGGGGTAAAATACAGGGAGCGAAAGGCTATTTACAATTTGTCCAGAAAGCAGATGGCAGTTATAAGAGTCGAGGGACATGAAAGGGAAGCAGTGGTTGGGAAGGGAGTGAGACAGGGTTGTAGCCTTTCCCCGATGCTATTCAACCTGTATATTGAGCAAGCAGTACAGGAAACAGAAGAAAAGTTCGGAGCAGGTATTAAAATCCATGGAGAAGAAATAAAAACTTTGAGGTTCGCTGATGACATTGTAATTCTGTCAGAGACAGCAAAGGACTTGGAAGAGCAGTTGAACGGAATGGACAGCGTCCTGAAAGCAGGGTATAAGATGAAAATCAACAAAAGCAAAACGAGGATAATGGAATGTAGTCGAATTCACTCGGGCGATGCTGAGGGAATTAGATGAGGAAACGAGACACTTAAAGTAGTAAAGGAGTTTTGCTATTTGGGGAGCAAAATAACTGGTGATGGTCGAAGTAGAGAAGATATAAAATGTAGACTGGCAATGGCAAGGAATGCGTTTCAGAAGAAGAGAAATTTGTTAACATCGAGTATTGATTTAAGTGTCAGGAAGTCGTTTGTGAAAGTATTTGTATGGAATGTAGCCATGTATGGAAGTGAAACATGGACGATAAATAGTTTAGACATGAAGAGAATAAAAGCTTTTGAAACGTGGTGCTACAGAAGAATGCTGAAGATTAGATGGGTAGATCACATAGCTAATGAGGAGGTATTGAAGAGAATTGGGGAGAAGAGGAGTTTGTGGCACAACTTGACTAGAAGAAGGGACCGGTTGGTACGACATGTTCTGAGGCATCAAGGGATCACCAATTTAGTACTAGAGGGCAGCGTGGAGGGTAAAAATCGTATAGGGAGACAAGAGATGAATACACTAAGCAGATTCAGAAGGATGTTGGCTGCAGTAGGTACTGGGAGATGAAGAGGCATGCACAGGATAGAGTAGCATGGAGAGCTGCATCAAACCAGTCTCAGGACTGAAGACCACAACAACAACAACGACCGCGGCACCGTATTCTGCCTGTTTACATATCTCTGTATTTGAATACTCATGCCTATACCAGCTTCTTTGGCGCTTCAGTGTGTATGGTACAGTCTCACACACTTGAGCAAGATTCCGTCCCTGTCTGTACTGGAAGTATGCTGTGACCGGTGGCAAAACCTTTCGACTGGAAATTAATGGCACATCTCGGAATGGAGCCTTAACTGTACTGACGCACATTTCTTCGCAAATGGAACGTCTCCAGTCGACCTCGCTCTCGACCCCATGGTGAGCCGGAGTGTACGGATGACCTGCATAGTTGTGACACAAGTATTAATAACCCCTTCCATATATATCTCGCGCAGTCCGCTACAGATTAATTGATGTGATGAATCCCATTTTTCGTGCGTAATGTACCGCAGTCACGAAGCATCCTCGGCGCCCAATCGCTACTCTGTATGTGCGCTCGTAATTCTCTCTCTCTCTCTCTCTCTCTCTCTCTCTCTGTGTGTGTGTGGGTAGCGGCTGCGTTCGCCGTGGGTGGCGGGCGACGGCAGCGCCCGCGGCTGGTGGCTGGCTGTTGGCTCTGCTCGGCCTAATTAATGCCCAGCGAGCAGGCCGGCTACTTACACGCAGCTAACGAGGCCCGGGTCGGCTGCCGGCGGATAACGCCGCAGGAGGCCCTCCGAGGCGAGTCCCGGGGTCCGCAGCGTGGAAATAAGATGAGGCGGCCCCATCTCCGATTAACCTATGTATGATACGCGTGTCTGAATAACATAATCAACAACTCAGGTGCTGCGAGCAGACCACCCTCATCTCAGTCCTTTTATTTTTCGCTACAGCTAGCTGAGGGAACAGTGCTACGAATACAAAGAGACGAGGGAAGTTCCAGGTGGACAAGACTCAATCCGTTTGTGTTTAGCTATGCCCACACATACACTTTCCAAAATTCGAGTTCCTGCTGTCTGTGCTGTACTCCTGTTGATCGATGGCAATGCGGAGCAGAGGCCCACGTCTCCAGACAGCGGTGCCTTAATGTGAAAGTCATCGCGAATGCGACCGACGGCAACGTGCCACACGGGCAGCGAACCTTGCAACTTATTTCCCGCGAATGACGCAGAGCAGACTGGCCACAACCGTCGCCAGCAGACTGCCGATGTCCTTAAACCATCCCCTCTCGTGTGTCCACTGCAGTATGCTGGCGACAACGCTGTTCATCCCACTCTCCATTCCTCCCAACTACACTTCAATAACTTAATCTTCTGGTGTAACCAGTAGTACTTGTCCATAAATCCTGCAACAATCCAGGCAATGTTGTTGTTGTTGTGGTCTTCAGTCCTGAGACTGGTTTGATGCAGCTCTCCAGGCTACTCTATCCTGTGCAAGCCTCTTCATCTCCCAGTACCTACTCCAGCCTACATCCTTCTGAATCTGTTTAGTGTATTCATCTCTTGGTCTCCCTCTACGATTTTTACCCTCCACGCTGCCCTCTAGTACTAAATTGGTGATCCCTTGATGCCTCAGAACATGTCCTACCAACCGATCCCTTCTCCTAGTCAAGTTGTGCCACAAACTCCTCTTCTCCCCAATCCTATTCAATACCTCCTCATTAGTTATGTGATCTACCCATCTAATCTTCAACATTCTTCTGTAGCACCACACTTCGAAAGCTATTTATAGTCCAGGTTTCACATCCATACATGGCTACACTCCATGAAACGACTTCCTCACACTTCAATTTATACTCGATGTTAACAAATTTCTCTTCTTCAGAAACGCTTTCCTTGTCGTTGCCAGTCTACATTTTATATCTTCTCTACTTCGACCATCGTCAGTTATTTTGCTCCCCAAATAGCAAAGCTCCGTTACTACTTTAAGTGTCTCATTTCCTAATCTAATTCCCTCAGCATCACCCGACTTAAAACGACTACATTCCATTATCCTCGTTTTGCTTTTGTTGGTGTTCATCTTATACCCTGCTTTCAGGACGCTGTCCATTCCGTTCAACTGCTCTTCCAAGTCCTTTGCTGTCTCTGACAGAATTACAATGTCATCAGCGAACCTCAAAGTTTTTATTTCTTCTCCATGGATTTTAATACCTACTCCGAATTTTTCTTTTGTTTCCTTTACTGATTGCTCAATATACAGATTGAATAGCATCGGGGAGAGGCTACAACCCTGTCTCACTCCCTTCCCAACTACTACTCCCTTTCATACCCCTCAACTCTTATAACTGCCATCTGCTTTCTGTACAAATTGTAAATAGCCTTTCGCTCCCTGTATTTTACTCCTGCCACCTCCAGAATTTGAAAGAGAGTATTCCAGTCAACATTGTCAAAAGATTTCTCTAAGTCTACAAATGCTAGAAAAGTAGGTTTGCCTTTCCTTAATCTATTCTCTAAGATTAGGGCAATAATTGTAGGTAAAACCACCCGGGCATTCTGATGGTTCAAATGGCTCTGAGCACTATGGGACTTAACCTCTGAGGTCATCAGTGCCCTAGAACTTAGAACTACTTAAACCTAACAAACCTAAGGACATCACACACATCCATGCCCGAGGCAGGATTCCAACCTGCGGCCGTAGCGGTCGCGCAGTTCCAGACTGAAGCGGCTAGAACCGCTCGGTCACACCGGCTGGCTGGGTATTCTGACCTTGAAGCCTCTGCCCCACATGCTACAAATATCCCATTGGTATAACTAAAACACTAAAATACTTCGGACTAACACTCCATAAATGGCTAACCTGGAAATATCACTCACCAACGATCCTGAACAAACCTTACGCCGCTTTCACACTATACGGTTTTGACCGTACGGCAAAAAGCCGTACGAGTTTTAGCCGTGCCTGTGTTGCTTTCACATTACACGGCTTTTTGACGTGACCAGTTGTTGGTGTCTATTCAGTTTGCTTAATGTGTGTATCAAGATGAACCGTAAACGAGTTGTTGCTTTGTGGTTGCTTCATCGTCGCCGCAAAAGAAAAGGTCGTCTTTTGTGGGTACACCCCATTAACCAGAGAAGAGACGAAGTGGGTTTATTTTATACACTCTTTGAAGATTTGAGGAACGACGGAAATAAATTCTTTAACTATTTCCGAATGTCTATTACCTCGTTTGACGAATTACATAGAAAACTAAAGGATGTGTTACAACGACAAAACACACAATTCCGCAATTGCATCCAACCTGTTCAAATGCTGGCTATCACGTTAAGGTAATTTAATACATAAAAACTAGTTCTGTTTATTTACTTATTTATTTGTGTTTTACATTTTTATTACGCTCAGATTATGAAGTAGAAAAGTCAATATCAATATCAGCAGTTGAAACCAAAGAGTTTGTAGCAGGACTGACTGTACTGTCACTTTGTGGCGACAGGCTCTCTGCAAAAACGTTGTAGAACTGCGTTGTTGATGGTGGGCCTTCATGGCTACTTGTGGAAGGCGAAGGGTATGGTGGTGGCACTTTATTAATTCGTTGATAAGAACTGCGACCTTGAGAAGTCTGTAATGGTTGTTCGAGAAAAGTAGTTGGGTTTGGTGCAGCTGGAGGAGGACGAATCTGATGCGTATGGTAAGAGGATATTGGAGCAGCATTTTCCATAGGTGAATAAGAATAAGCTTGAAATCTATTATTATAGGGCATGGGAGGTGTGTAATGGGTAAATGGAGGAGGTTGAGCTGTCAATATATTTCTCCTTTCATATATATTTTCTATAACTTTGAGGACTCCCATCTGAAACTGAAGATAATCCTGTTCATCAAATTTTTCCAGATGAGGCTTCAGACTAAGTAAAAATGACATTTTGCTGCAAGGTTTGTCTTCTTCCAGAGCTCGTAATATTTTCATTTCGATTGCATCAGGTTTTCTATGTTTTCTGTTTGTATGGCACTCGCTTTTGGATGTTTGTTGTGTGGGTGCTGTATCAAATGGCCCAGAAACATTCTCAGTATTTTCGACGGAGCCCTGCGTTTCTATATCTTCTTCCAGTCTGGCGGTGCGTTCCGATTGAAAACTGTCCTCCGTCTCTCGAGCATCATACAGCTTTTTTAGAAACTGCAGCTGATCAGAATATACATACTTTTTCATTTTCTTTGCTGCTGAGCCACTTTTTTTCGCAGCTTGAATTTTTATGTTTGACTTCACAAAGGAGTCTCGTAGATTGGTCCACCTCCGTATTACTTCTATACCTACATCAAAAGAAAACAAAACTGTATGAAAACATTTTAATTTTGTATAGAAAAAAGCAAAACTGTAACAAAAAATGTCCACTGCAAACTAAATGTCACTGATTTTTTTTCGTTTTGTTCAGGTATCTGGCAAGCGGTTGTTCCTTCACTGACTTACATTTCCAGTACAGAATTGGGATTTCTACAGCAAGTAAAGTGGTTAATGATGTATGCACAGCAATTTGGTCATCACTGCGGGAAGAATGTATACAAAGACCGACCAAAGAGGTATGGGAATCAATAGCGGCTGGATTTGAACGTACTGCTAATTTCCCCCACTGCTTAGGAGCGGTGGATGGAAAACATATCCGTCTTACTGCCCCATTTAATAGCGGATCAATGTACTTCAATTACAAAGAATACTTTTCTGTGGTTCTGATGGCTGTAGCGGATTCCAACTACAGGTTCATTTATGTCGACGTAGGAAGTTATGGCAAAGACTGTGACTCTTCAGTGTTCAGACGGTCCAGTTTATGGAAGTCAATAGAAAGTAATTCCCTGGAATTTCCAGACGTCCAATGTCTGCCTGGTACGGAAGGTCCAAAAGTACCCTACTTCTTCGTGGGAGACGCAGCATTTGGCCTACACACGCATTTGCTCCGGCCTTTTGGGGGAACAAACTTGACAGTTGAGAAACGTGTATTTAATTACCGTTTGTGCAGAGCAAGGAGGTATGTGGAATGTGCTTTTGGCATCCTCACCAATAAGTGGCGGTTGTTTCACCGACCTTTAAATGTTCATCCAGATTTTGCAGTAAAAATGGTTAAAGCTTGCATTGTTTTACACAATTTTGTACGTCAGAGAGATGGATTTATAATTGAAGACACCACATCCTTCACTGGTTTGGAAGACTTAGCCCAAGATGCCAACATAAGAGGAGGACTGACAGCCAACGCCATAAGGAACACTCTTTGTAAATATTTTATGACAAATGCTGGAAGCGTGTCATGGCAGATGTCAAAGATATAAATTAACAAGCCTTTTCCTTTTTGTAGATTGTTTGTGAAAGCCTGCGACTGTATAGTAAATAGTTTTCTTTATAAATAAATTACTGCTACCACTCACGTTTTTAATCGTTTTGTTTATATTTTGTACGACGCGTTTCGGGAAATAATTCCGATCTTCAAGTGCGTTTTTTTCTCTAAGTTTTCATTATGTGTAGTGTTTTTTTATTTGTGAGGTCTTGTGCGTGTTTCTCTTATAAATTACAGTAAAGAAAACAGAATGCAAGACCTGACACATAAAAAGACACCACACATGATGAAAACTTAGAGAAAAACGCACTTAAGGATGGGAATTATTTCCCGAAACGCGTCGTGCAAAATATAAACAAAACAAAAAAAACGTGACTGGTAGCAGTAATTTACTTATAAACAAACGATTTACTTTTAGAATAAAATTTATAACGTTAAATAAAAACTGTTTAAAACGTATTAAATGTAATATTAATATATTAAATAAATACTTACCAAACGCATTTTTATCTTTGTCTTCCATCTCATCAAAATCTTGCTTCAGTGCTACGCAAACTTCCCGCCAAGCATTCTTTGTAGCAATACGATCTCTATACGCATCTAGAGTTTTGTCCCACAGAACAGGTCTTACTTCCACCAAGGTTATCAAAAGTTCAGTATCAATTTCATCCATTCTTCTACACTTTTCAGTAAACAAGAATAAACACAAATGAATAAAACGACACTACAACGAACTAGTCGACGCCGTACGGCTCAAAACCGTCCAGTGTGAAAGCATGCACTTAGTCACGTAGGCCACTGTTGTCGAACTTGCCGTACGGCGACCGTCTGTTGTAGTGGCAAGACACGGCTGCAGCACGGCACGGCAGCGGCATTTTGCCGTCGCCGTATAATGTGAAAGGCGCCATACATTTCTTCACACCTACAGCCGTACGGCTTTTTGCCGTACGGTCAAAACCGTATAGTGTGAAAGCGGCGTTACACTACAGTAAAACTAACGAAACTACTAACCGGCTGAACTCGATTATCATACGTATCTAAAACAGGCGCTCATCTATGCTGATCTCATATACTCATAATAACATGTAACTACCATTTTAAAATTCCCTAGTAAAAAAAGATAAATCAATTTTATCGCAAAGATAAAGTCACGGAGATGTTCTACATCTCCATCTACATCTATACGCTGCAAATCATAATGAAGTTCACGGCAGAGGGCACGTCCCATGTTCGCCTCTTTCAAATTTCACCACTCCCTCTAAATCCATGATGCACTTGCCTCAAATTCTGTATCTGTTTACCCTCCTTCACTCACAACGTATACCAAGCTATAAATTTGCCGCGTCGTTTAAAACTTCTAGAATACCTTCCCAAGTCTATGTATCTTGCAAAACGAATCACAATACGCCACAGTGTCCCCTATTATCTCTGGTCTCCCGCAATGCTTCTATCACCGACTTCCACCAATGTAAGTGTACAGAAATATGGCTTGAGTTCAAAGAAGTAGTATCGACAGCAATTGAGAGATTTATACCAAACAAACTCATCCCCCATGGTACACAGAACGGGTCAGAACACTGTTTCAGAAATAACGAAAAATGCAGGCCAAATTGAAACGAACGCAAAATCTCCAAGATTGGCGATCTTTTATAAAAGCTCGAAATTTAGCGTGTACTTCAATGCGAGATGCTTATAAAAGCTTCCACAACGGAACTTTGTCTCGAAAACTGGCATAAAATCCAAAGATATTCTGGTCGTACCTAAAGTATGCTAGGCTTCTCTTCGCGATAGCCTTCCGAAATCCCTTACTAAAGTACAGGAAGTAAATAATCCAGAATTCGAATCAAGAACAGCTGCCAACATGAATAACTTAGAAGTAGATATTCTCGGAGTAGTGAAACAACTTAAACCACTTAAAAAAAGTAAGTCTTCCGGTGCAGACTGTATACCAATTAGGCTTCTTTCAGAGTATGCTGTTGCAATAGCTCCATACTTAACAATCATATACAACCACTCGCTCGACGAAACATCCGTACTCAAGACTGAAAAGTTGCACAGGCCACATAAATATTCAAGAAAGGCAATAGAAGTGATCCACTAAATTACAGGCCCATATCATTAACATCGATTTGCAACAGCATTTTGGAACATATATTGCGTTCGAATACTATGATTTACCTCGACGAGAACAGTGTATTGACACATAGTCAACAAGGATTTAGGAAACATCGTTCTTGTGAAACACAACTAGGTCTTTACTCACACGAAGCGCTGAGCACTATTGACAAGGGATTTCAAATGATTTTGCATTTTCTAGATTTCCAGAAGGCTTTCGGCACCGTACCTCACAAGCGGCTTGTAGTCAAATTGCCTGCGTATGGAAGATCGCCTCAGTTATGTGACTGGATTCGTGATCTCCTGTCAGAGCGGTCACAGTTCGTAGTAATTGAAGGAAAGTCATCGAGTAAAACAGAAGTGATTTATGGATTTCCCCAAGGTAGTGTTATAGCCCTCTGCTATTCCTTATCTATATAAACGACTTAGAAGACAATCTCAAAAGCCGTCCCAGGTTGTTTGCAGATGATCCTGTCGTTTATCGTCTAGAACATTCATCAGTAGATCAAAACATAATTGCAAAACTATTTAGAAACGATATCTGCGTGGTGCGAAAATTGGCAGTTGACCCCAAATAACGAAAAGTGTGAGGTCATCCATATGAGCGTTAAAAGGAATCCGTAAACTTCGATTAAATGATAAATAAGTCAAATCTAAAGGCCCTAAATTCAACTAAATACCTAGGAAATACCTTGGAAAGAACACACAGAAAATGTTGCGGGGAAGGCGAACCAAAGACTGCGTTTTATTGGCAGAACACTTAGAAGATGCAACAGATCGACTAAAGAGACTGCTTACACTGCGCTTGTCTGTTCCCTTTTGGATTATTGCTGCGTGGTGTAGTATCCTTACCAGATAGGATTAACGGAGCACATCGAGAAAGTGCACAGAACAGCAGCACGTTTTGTGTTCTCGAGAAATAGGGGAGAGAGTGTCACTGGCATGATGCAGGATTTGGGGTGGGCATCAATAAAGCAAAGGCGTTCTTCGTTGTGGCAAAATCTTTTCAAGAAATTGCAGTCACCAACTTTCTCCTTCGAATGTGAAAATATTTTGCTGACGCCGATTACATAGGGAGAAACGATCATCATAATAAAATAAGGGAAATCAAAGCTCGCATGGAAAGATCTGGGTGTTCGTTTTTTCCGAGCGCTGTTCGAGATTGGAATAACAAGAATTATTGTGAAGGTGGTTCGATGAACCCTCTGTCAGGTACTTAAGTGTGATTTGCAGAGTATCCATTTAAATGTAGATGTCCTATCTCCAAACGCTCCATGCCCTTTCGCAGGATAACTTCAAACCACTTCTCTTCCCAGAACGTAAAATCATTTGTCGGATCGACCCATCCTATTAACGATGCCTCACCCTGCCTCTTCCTTTTCCAAATGAACGCACGGACACACCCTATCCCTGCATGACTCTAATCGTACCTACATCCTACCATTTATATACTGCCTCTTCATCCTTATCAATACTCATTTCAAATCCTCTGTCGTATAAGTTTCTCTCCAGTCTGTATAGCTTTCGCTCCAGTCTCATTTTCATCTACATCCGGGTAATTTCATAGGACGTCAACGTTACGAAAATCCTTACGTGCTTCGAGATGACAGACATTAGCATCTCATCAAGGTTAAAATCATTGCTTCTACTCCAATAACTGTGTCTTTACGTCTTTAATTGCTTGATCAAAGACTGAATAGCGCCAAGATAGATACTGCCAGCACGTCCTTGCCTTAACGCGGCGATGCAACTGATACATTCGTCTGAATGCTGGACCTCACTCTGTGTATACGGACGCGCTTGAATCAATCTAGTGTGCTCTGTACTAAAATTTGTGTGTGTCAACGTAACTTCTACGGACGCAGAGATAGGCGTTCGTTCATTTCAATTTTCTAAAGTAATATTTATTTATTTCTACTCTAAAGACCTGCATAATTGTGTACCTAATATGTGGTATGAAGTAATGCAAATTTTAAATATGAAACAGCGATAATTACGTCCTAGCTTACTATCAGACGACAGATCACATATAAGTAACAGTATATAAATAAATTCGAAAGAATTAGTTTTTCCATAGTACTGATAACGCTAGGACGATTCATGTCTTCGCAGTCCTAAAAACAAGACAGTGTTCTGCCTCTGATGGCCTCAAACCGACACTACCCCCTCCCTCCCCTGACATTGAGATTTCACGTATTTAACAACCGTCGCGTTCAAATAATCATCTGGTTTATGGGTGCTTAAATGCTTAAATCAACTTACACATGCGTCGGGTACAACGAAGTCTGACGCACATAGGATATCTTTGACACGGTAGTGAGTTTAGCAGGTGTATGGCGGTGGAGTATGACTGTTAGTCGGTTATGTAACAAGAAGGTCCGAGGCTAAGCAAACACATCTTAGCTTACATTTCGACAGCGTTCATTTATTGATTACAGTTTAAAATATCTTCTCTCGAAGAGGACAGCATAATCGGACACTGGAAAACAGAACGAGTTTAAGACACAGTTACTAGAGCTACTGCTACAGCTGTAACTTTTGCCCCACGTTTAGGAACGTGGTAGACGCTGTTTATGACTATTACGTTTCGTTATCAGAACATGTCCGCTGCTTGGAGTTTCTATTGCCTCACAACTGCAGCAAGTGCAGGGAAGTTGCTCTGCGCCTGTAAATAAGATTAGGTTCCCCAGCGATAACTGTGAGATAGAACTGTATTGGTAGCTTTCCGTGAGACGACGGCCGGTTTCCTTCCGCAGTTTACTGCCTCAGATAGTTGAAAACGATCGCTACGGTCTCCTGTAAAGTGAACAAACCAGTTAAACGATCGCCGCGGTCTATTCGGAGACCGAAAAGTGACCCATTTCTTCCGGGAAACGACTGCTGGCTTATCGGGCCTGTTAATGAAGACGTTGTAAGAAGTAGGAGATACGGCGCGACCTTGGGACACGAGCCAAGCTGGAAACGCGAGGCGCGCTGCACGGCTGACCTCACAGCCGCCGACTCGCGGAGACACGGTTCGCCGCTTCGCACAGATAGTCAGGGCGTTGCAATATGCACGTTACAGGGCGCATGGTGTCCTCCAATAGGCACACTTTGTTGCTTAGAAATTTCGAGGTTTAAATTACACTAATTGTATGTGACATATATATGATGTTTACATACACACATAACTCAATTATGCCATATGTGAGCTGAGAGAAGTACCCAGCATGCTCACTTAGATTTCTGCTGCATATCATTCACGGTCATGTGCTGCCATGTAGACTGCTGGGAATGCACGCTTTTCCCCATTTGGTTGCCGTTATATACGGCGTTAAAAATGAAAAATGCACATAGAAGCCGGGCAGAGTGGCCGAGCGGTTCTAGGCGCTTCAGTCTGGAACCGCGCGACCGCTACGGTCGCAGATTCGAATCCTGCCTCGGGCATGGATGTGTGTGGTGTCCTTAGGTTAGTTAGGTTTAAGTAGTTCAAAGTTCTACGGGGCTGATGACCTCAGCATTTAAGTCCCATAGTGTTCAGAGCCATTTGAACCATTTTGCACATAGAAAACAGCAACAAAGTCCATACAGTGTGTTCTACAGCACATTTCCATCTCTCACAGCTTCATCATAACGCGTTAGGATGTTATGAAAGGGCCTTCACTCCACAGTCTTGCATAAGAGGTTACGTCTTGATACCTTCAAGATGCAGCTGCGTCAGACAACAAAGCCGATGGGGCAAACCTCAGCGCAAGCAGTTGGCAATTCATATGCTAGCAAATATTGACGCAAACAATGACTTTTTGGAAAATATTTGCCTTACCGGTGAGTCAACTTTCCACCCATCCGGCAAACTCAACGATCATTAAGTTTGTATATGGGGGGATCAGAGTATCCTCTTCTTACACGCGAAATGAAGAGAGGCACTCCCAAGTTCAATGTGTGGTGAGGAATTATGCACAATTGCAGCATTGGTCCACTCTTTTTCATCGAGTTTACGTCGAAAATGATGTTTACCTGGACATGTCACAAGAATCTGCTGTTGCACATTTGTCACAACTATAACCAGATGTCATACTTCTACAGAATGAGACACTGCTTCGTTAGTACCTAAGTATTCACCACGCCACTACACTTCTTCCTTTGTTACGGATCAAGTACAGCGAATCAAGGCTACAGATCCACAGAACTTGAAGACACGCCTTCGCAATGCATTGGGGCACGATTTCTTGCAGTTCCTGCAAACTGATTGCCGATTACAACGTCAACCGTTCCACTAGGACCGCACCCACTGATTTGTACGAATTAAGAAACAAAACGTCATGTTTTATGTTGTCACTTGTCGACAACCTTATCTAGTACTGTTTTGAAGTTATTGGAGTCTAAAGTCCTAAAGTTAATTGATGGGCAACCTATTCTTCGCAGGAGTACGCCGTGAAACACCCTGTGTCTTTGAGGATGTTTCTTACCGCCTACGTACTTTCGAGGACTTATGAAATGGGGGTAAGTGTCTTAAATTACCAAGAACAGTCCGTGTTTTTTTTCTGTTGTACTCATGCGACTTATAGAGCACTAAGTATCCCTCAAAAATACAGTGATTATCACAAATCTGAGGCCTCACGTCGGACGCGCTGTGCAGTTATTTGTTGAGTATCATCCAGCTGCTCTCCACAATACGACCCCTTCGTAATTTAGTTAACAGCACGAATTGTACTCTACGAGGATAAGGTAGAATATCAGCTGAGCCAGTGTGATACTCGCATTGTGTTGCCCTAAAAAAAAAAAAAAAAAAAAAAAAAAAAAAAAAAAATGTTGGCGTATTCTGCATATTTTCACTCCATGTTTTTTATATGTTCGGTAGAAGCGAGCGCCGGCCGCTTTGGCCGAGCGGTTCTAGGCGCTTCACCTGCCTCGGGCATGGATGTGTGTGATGTCCTTAGGTTAGTCAGGTTTAAGTAGTTCTAAGTCTATGGGACTGATGACCTCAGATGTTGAGTCCCATAGTGCTTAGAGCCATGTGAACCATTTTCAGAAGCGAGCAGTAATAATACTGAGTAAAGCAGACAGTCGTATATCCAGCAGGAGCCTTTCAAAGGATATAGGAAATCTGACACTCACTTCTCAAGACATTTACGTCTTAATGGTTATTGTTGCTAATGCTAATAATCAGTTTCATTGAACCGTGATTTATACAGTCACAGTAGAGTACACAAAAATAATTTTAATGTAGACATTGTCTCCTTGTCCTGGGTTCAGAATGGAATTATGTAATCTGGTGGTACGACACTCAACAGACTCTTGTCCAGTGTTAAGTAAGGAAATAGGGATTACCGCGAATTCCAAAGAAAATTAAAAACTAACAACATGTGCCATTTTCGTGATAAATCATCGGAATACCTACATCGAGGGCTTGAAAAGGTCTGTTAGCTACATGGCAAGTAACAATGCTTACACTAAACGCATATAAGAACTAGTATTGCACTGTAAACAGGACTCACTATTTACGAATATTGGTATATATTTTATTTTAAAAAAATATTGTCTAATCAAGTAAATATTACAGTAGAAATAGCAGATAAAGAATAACCGTATAGTATAAATGAAGAAACAGCAGGTTCTTTTTGTAACTTACTCGATTAAATATAAGTAGCATAAATGTGAAAAGCATTAAGCAAAGTAGTGACAGTTTTTGTTAGTACAATACACCGCTGAGTTTTTTAGATTCTTGTCTTTTGTTGACGAACACTGTGGTTATAACTAAACTTTCGCCACTTGATAGAACTACACTCCTGGAAATGGAAAAAAGAACACATTGACACCGGTGTGTCAGACCCACCATACTTGCTCCGGACACTGCGAGAGGGCTGTACAAGCAATGATCACGCGCACGGCACAGCGGACACACCAGGAACCGCGGTGTTGGCCGTCGAATGGCGCTAGCTGCGCAGCATTTGTGCACCGCCGCCGTCAGTGTCAGCCAGTTTGCCGTGGCATGCGGAGCTCCATCGCAGTCTTTAACACTGGTAGCATGCCGCGACAGCGTGGACGTGAACCGTATGTGCAGTTGACGGACTTTGAGCGAGGGCGTATAGTGGGCATGCGGGAGGCCGGGTGGACGTACCGCCGAATTGCTCAACACGTGGGGCGTGAGGTCTCCACAGTACATCGATGTTGTCGCCAGTGGTCGGCGGAAGGTGCACGTGCCCCTCGACCTGGGACCGGACCGCAGCGACGCACGGATGCACGCCAAGACCGTAGGATCCTACGCAGTGCCGTAGGGGACCGCACCGCCACTTCCCAGCAAATTAGGGACACTGTTGCTCCTGGGGTATCGGCGAGGACCATTCGCAACCGTCTCCATGAAGCTGGGCTACGGTCCCGCACACCATTAGGCCGTCTTCCGCTCACGCCCCAACATCGTGCAGCCCGCCTCCAGTGGTGTCGCGACAGGCGTGAATGGAGGGACGAATGGAGACGTGTCGTCTTCAGCGATGAGACTCGCTTCTGCCTTGGTGCCAATGATGGTCGTATGCGTGTTTGGCGCCGTGCAGGTGAGCGCCACAATCAGGATTGCATACGACCGAGGCACACAGGGCCAACACCCGGCATCATGGTGTGGGGAGCGATCTCCTACAGTGGCCGTACACCACTGGTGATCGTCGAGGGGACACTGAATAGTGCACGGTACATCCAAACCGTCATCGAACCCATCGTTCTACCATTCCTAGACCGGCAAGGGAACTTGCTGTTACAACAGGACAATGCACGTCCGCATGTATCCCGTGCCACCCAACGTGCTCTAGAAGGTGTAAGTCGACTACCCTGGCCAGCAAGATCTCCGGATCTGTCCCCCATTGAGCATGTTTGGGACTGGATGAAGCGTCGTCTCACGCGGTCTGCACGTCCAGCACGAACGCTGGTCCAACTGAGGCGCCAGGTGGAAATGGCATGGCAAGCCGTTCCACAGGACTACATCCAGCATCTCTACGATCGTCTCCATGGGAGAATAGCAGCCTGCATTGCTGCGAAAGGTGGATATACACTGTACTAGTGCCGACATTGTGCATGCTCTGTTGCCTGTGTCTATGTGCCTGTGGTTCTGTCAGTGTGATCATGTGATGTATCTGACCCCAGGAATGTGTCAATAAAGTTTCCCCTTCCTGGGACAATGAATTCACGGTGTTCTTATTTCAATTTCCAGGAGTGTACCATTAGAAATGAGTCATGGCAGGACAATGAAAGTTCGGACAAACATTTTTAAGGGCATGCGAAAGAGGAATAACGAATGAAACATAGTAAGAAAAGCATTTTAACTTCCGCACGACAGGGTAACACCTGTTAACTGCGTACCATATTTAAGTTCCAAGTTACAAACATTGCTCAATATGACGACCGTCTGCTTCTACGACAGCCTGGAACTACAATAGAGATTGTTCTGCAACTGTCTAGATGTTAGAGAGAGAATCGCAGATTGTTACCCGGTAATGGGTGATCACTTGGTGAATATTGTAGTGACAGGTCGTTCGAGGTGCTTACTGACTTGCGCCACCACTAGTGTTGGGTTAAGACAATATTCCTTTACGTCAAATCATCTTCATTGTTCGAGGATTCGAATTCCTGAGCATTAGTTTTCGGCACAATTACTTTGGTGTCTTATTAGAAGTTGTGTGTGTGTGTGTGTGTGTGTGTGTGTGTGCGAGAGAGAGAGAAGAGAGAGAGAGAGAGAGAGAGAGAGAGAGAGAGAGAGAGAGAGAGAGAGAGAGATCATTAAATTCTGTTCGGTAGTGTTCGTCATTTGTTCCAGTCACTTGAATGTTCACAACGGAAAAAAATTGCCTAAGTACTTCAATTACCACGAAATTATCTACCGGTACGCCATTAAATTTTTGGCTTTCAGATCGACAGTGCTATCGTGAACTCTAGGTCGTTTCATCAAAAAAATGATCAAGTGCTTGTTGCTATTTGTACACATGTAATATCTCTTTATATTCTACTAATTATCCCTGCACAATTCTATGAGTGAATTACGTTTCCTACTTGGCCATCTATATACTCACAGAAGCGATGCGCAAAGTAGTACAGTACTATTACTATTCCATGAGCGCATAATTACTCTTTGTAATATTCTCTCTGGTGTGTTGAGAGGACTTCTAGAATCTTCTCCGTGCCGAATAGCCACATTGAATAATTGTAATTTTGCTATCGAGATTACTGGAAGAAAGAGATTGAAAATGTATTGTATGCTACTCAAGAAAATATATACTGAGCATTTACATCAAAGGTGTATAAGGAATTTCATTATATATGTTTTCTCTAACTGGAAATTTGCACGGAGGTGTCGTTTCGTTGTTAATCATAAGGGGACTTCCGATGAATTGGAAACGAACCTGCAATTATTAGATCCAAGAGCTCCATTACTTCATCGGATAATTAAACTCTATCAAAGCAAACTTTCCGCTTTATCTGAGGTTTCCCGACTGACTACGCAACGCAAGAAAACCAAGACATTTTATTTACACAGGATTTCAGATCGCTTCGAATCATCGAGACTGCGGACAAGGTGAGTCATCGTCCGATTCTGATTAAACAAGTAAAGCTTAATTATAACTTTCTTGAGCGACTGTGATGACTGTGATATGGCTGCTTATGAATGAGATCATTTATTAAAATACTAATACCTAACTTTCCTCCTCACCAGCAACCAGTATAAACACAATATTAATTAAAATTATACACATAACGAGTACTCGTCCTGCTGTACAGTTAATATTGCTACGGTAAGAAAGCACACGTCGGTTCGTGAGGACTCTATTACAATTCAGTTTAAGGAAATGATCAAGGTTTCTTAAATACGTGCCTAGGTGACACATCACGTGTAGTGAAACGTGGCGACTCTATCGAGTTCGTCCACGTCCAGCCGTAGCACGCCTGCTGCCTTGTGTTGCCGAGCAGAGCAATAAACGGCGGCGGTATTGCTTACTCAGTAGGCGTAACTCGGCCCCCAGGGACGGACGGCCGTTACACAGTTACGCCCGTCCACCCACCGGCGCCAGCTGTAGGCTACTCTCCGCCCACTGGGTAGTGATCCTTCTAGTCTTTTGGGGACTAAGCAGATTGAGATTCCAGCAGATTCACATTACTAGCAGTCTTTTCCACATCGCAGCACTGTTCACCAAAGTATCTTCCAGTTCCAATATCGCCTGTTGCAACTTTAGTTAATCGGTGCGTAATATATCAAATACAACTGTTCGAGATAATTATAATTAAACTTTCGCTACTTGAGAGGGGCCCCATGACAAACGAGTGATCGTAGGACAATGAAACTGAGTGGAAACATTTGTAAGGACATAGAGAAGAGAGATAACAAATAAACCATTGAAAGAAATACGTTTTAATTGCCACGTGAGGGGGTAACAGTGTTAAAATGGCTCTGAGCACTATGGGACTTAACATCTGAGGTCATCAGTCCCCTAGAACTTACGACTACTTAAACCTAACTAACCTAAGGACATCACACACATCCACGCTAGAGGCAGGATTCGAACCTGCGACCGTAGCGGTCGCGCGGTTCCAGACTGAAGCGCCTAGAACCGCTCGGCCACATTGGCCGGCGGTAACGGTGTTAGTTTCCAGTTACAGACGTTTGCTCAGTGTGACCACCATCTGCGTTCCCGACAGCCTGCAACTGCAATGGAGATAGCTTTACTACTGCCCGAAACAGCTGTCGACTAGGGAACCTTCAACTGTCGTGGCACAGCTCGTTCACTGCTTGAAGATCGCACACTGTGTTTAGCATTCCCAGCCATGGCAGCAGCAACTTCTTCAACAACTTGTAGTGCTACTGACCGTCGGCCATTCCCAGAAGCCTAAATCGCCAGTTAATTCGAACTTCCGAATCATGTTCATCAACCCAGGTGCGGAAAGAGGAGCTCTCCGCATTCCTATAATGCGTCGATGCTCGCAAAAGCATGTAAGCGTATTGTCATATCGCTGGCTCAGTTGTGGAGTATCTTTGGGGGTAGCCGCGTCTGTAGAGAGTCGAGCGCGGGACACCGAACTGTTATGTTGTGTTGTGGATAGCTCTGCATGTAAGAAGCATTGTTAGTATGGAAGTCGAAGTGTTGCTACAAGTGCTATTACAGTAAAGTGATGAAATATGGAAGTGATTCCGAGGAAGGTGCGTCAAGATGTAATTTAAATATGAGC
The DNA here is from genome assembly GCF_023864345.2 of Schistocerca serialis cubense. Taxonomy (NCBI): domain Eukaryota; kingdom Metazoa; phylum Arthropoda; class Insecta; order Orthoptera; family Acrididae; genus Schistocerca; species Schistocerca serialis. The sequence continues at coordinate 788,418,216 of NC_064639.1, read as the reverse complement.
AGTGCTGCTGATAACGTATTTTGTGTATCCTCTCGTTGCATGTCGTACCGTACAGTATCAATCATCCGCGCCGTGTTCGGTCTCCAAGAAGGAACTAATGTGAATCGGTAATACTAGTTACTATAAAAGAGTGCAAACAAGTGGCAGTGTATTGTTGCGAGCGTGAGGACGTGCGTTCGATCACCGCGCTCCCGCATTATCAACAATCAGCCGCGCCGCGACGGTTACGCGCACGCTCGTACAAGTGAGAACTGAGAACTGAAAAAATTAACTTTACGAACAGTGTTATATCATTACTAGTGTCAAGTAGAACTATTACCAGATATCTGTATGTGTGACGAGCGTAAGAACTTTCGTTCGATCATTCGGTTTCCGCATCATCAACGATCACCCGCGTCGTGTCAGTGACGCGTACACGCGCTGAGTGATATTGTGGACTGGTAATCATCCATTAACTGGGATAAACACTTATGAATTAGAATGTAAACAGTGCAACCTGCGATCTTCTTCAATCGTCTCAAAATATAGTTGTTCATACCAGACGTCGAACAGAGTTGCGTTTTAACGTTGAGTGGCTCCCCGTAAACCCGCTTGCATATTTCGATAGATAATTTCAGGCAAGCCAGCAGCAGTGTGGAGCAGAACAATCGCACCGCCGCGGGATTACCAGGTACGTGGTGTGGACAGGGCGTGCGGTCAAGAAAAGCAGAAACGACAACCAGTAAAAAGTATTCCCCACCCATTCGTACTCCCGGGCGTGTTACAAACAGCAGCACTGTTGCTGTTGTTTTGATAAAACAGCTTTACGAGTAAAGCCCTGCACACGTTGTCCAGATCATTGTTGACTGTCTGCAGTTGTAATGCACACTGGTGCTTGCGTTTCAAACTACATCGCCGTATCAGTGGTATGCCAAACGGCATGTCATGGCACCAATGGAAATCCTGCAGTGCAAGTCTGAGCATCATTCCTATGAAGTTGGGTACCCATTCTGTAAATAGTTTTTCGTCTAAACAAGCTCAAGTAGCGAAAGTTAAATTGCAATCACCCTGTATATCTTCGCCCGCTACACGTCCATGTGGGTTATCTTTCTTGACCACGACGAATGAATGAATGAGCAAATTATTAAAACAACAGACACCCTTACAGCAAGTCAAACACTGTTCTTGTGCGGCGTTAGTGATCGGTGTGTTGGCCCTATTCCTTCCACAACAAGGCGATTTCATTCATTGCCTTAACTGCCCTCCATAAGCGCCGCACTAAAATTTTATGTATTTATACCCTGTCTTTAGGGGTTCATTAAACACTTCCCACCACCGTTTATACGTGATTGCAGACGTCGTACGCCAGATTTAAATTAAATCAGGCCACCAGCTGCAATGCATCACGATCCAACGGCCAAGGGCAGCTGGCGAGCTGGTTGTATATCATCTTCAACCCTCCTTCGCAGCCACCCCACTCGATATTTCTTCGGGGGGGTAAAAAGAGAATAGCTGTGATCTGTAATGTAATACGGCCGCACGATATCCAAGCCAAACAATGATGATCCGCCGCGATGCCGTATAAAGCCGGCGGCGTGCTGCGCCCTCCCTGTGGCGTTTTTGAGCCTGGAGGGGTGGCTAGGCAGCACCCCGCGCGTCGCCGGGAACTCATCAATTAGGGGTCGCATGGGGCTGGCTTCATCAGCCGCCTGATGAGCCACACGCGCCGAGCGGGCCAGACGCTGAAACCGTTCCCACAGCGCGGCCCTCCGCCTCGCTTTGTACGCGTCACAGGCAGACAGTCGCACACCCACACCCGCGGGAACGCTCCCGACTTTTTTTACAGCGGGAATCTGTGTTCCACGCGGATTAATATGCGTCTTGGAAATTTGTGGTAAGATCCTATGGAACCAAACTGCTCAGGTCATCGGTCCCTAAGCTCAAACACTACTTAATCTAACTTACGCTAAGGACAACGCACACACCCATCCCCGAGGGTGGATCCGAAACTCCGACGGGGGGAGCCGAGCGAACCGTGACAAGCCACCTGAGACCGGGCGGCTACCCCGCGCGGCAATGCGACAGTGCGATAGCACTTTCTGGGGTCACAAGAAAGCCTAAACCGCCCCGCCCATTCGGGCGTTTCTTCATGGGAGTTACAAGTACAGGGTTGTCCACGGGAAGTACCGGATTTTCATTTCTTTATTATGAGTATTAGCGTATATTGATACCAATCGTTATAGTGCGGAAGCACTTAATAAATACACTCCTGGAAATTGAAACAAGAACACCGTGAATTCATTGTCCCAGGAAGGGGAAACTTTATTGACACATTCCTGGGGTCAGATACATCACATGATCACACTGACAGAACCACAGGCACATAGACACAGGCAACAGAGCATGCACAATGTCGGCACTAGTACGGTGTATATCCACCTTTCGCAGCAATGCAGGCTGCTATTCTCCCATGGAGACGATCGTAGAGATACTGGATGTAGTCCTGTGGAACGGCTTGCCATGCCATTTCCACCTGGCGCCTCAGTTGGACCAGCGTTCGTGCTGGACGTGCAGACCGCGTGAGACGACGCTTCATCCAGTCCCAAACATGCTCAATGGGGGACAGATCCGGAGATCTTGTTGGCCAGGGTAGTTGACTTACACCTTCTAGAGCACGTTGGGTGGCACGGGATATATGCGGACGTGCATTGTCCTGTTGGAACAGCAAGTTCCCTTGCCGGTCTAGGAATGGTAGAACGATGGGTTCGATGACGGTTTGGATGTACCGTGCACTATTCAGTGTCCCCTCGACGATCACCAGTGGTGTACGGCCAGTGTAGGAGATCGCTCCCCACACCATGATGCCGGGTGTTGGCCCTGTGTGCCTCGGTCGTATGCAGTTCTGATTGTGGCGCTCACCTGCACGGCGCCAAACACGCATACGACCATCATTGGCACCAAGGCAGAAGCGACTCTCATCGCTGAAGACGACACGTCTCCATTCGTCCCTCCATTCACGCCTGTCGCGACACCACTGGAGGCGGGCTGCACGATGTTGGGGCGTGAGCGGAAGACGGCCTAACGGTGTGCGGGACCGTAGCCCAGCTTCATGGAGACGGTTGCGAATGATCCTCGCCGATACCCCAGGAGCACCAGTGTCCCTAATTTGCTGGGAAGTGGCGGTGCGGTCCCCTACGGCACTGCGTAGGATCCTACGGTCTTGGCGTGCATCCGTGCGTCGCTGCGGTCCGGTCCCAGGTCGACGGGCACGTGCACCTTCCGCCGACCACTGGCGACAACATCGATGTACTGTGGAGACCTCACGCCCCACGTGTTGAGCAATTCGGCGGTACGTCCACCCGGCCTCCCGCATGCCCACTATACGCCCTCGCTCAAAGTCCGTCAACTGCACACACGGTTCACGTCCACGCTGTCGCGGCATGCTACCAGTGTTAAAGACTGCGATGGAGCTCCGTATGCCACGGCAAACTGGCTGACACTGACGGCGGCGGTGCACAAATGCTGCGCAGCTAGCGCCATTCGACGGCCAACACCGCGGTTCCTGGTGTGTCCGCTGTGCCGTGCGTGTGATCATTGCTTGTACAGCCCTCTCGCAGTGTCCGGAGCAAGTATGGTGGGTCTGACACACCGGTGTCAATGTGTTCTTTTTTCCATTTCCAGGAATGTATATCTGAAGCAGCTGCGTTTTGGGGTAGGGACGGCGGTTATCGTTGAAACAATCTGTTTCCGATTGTATCTTTTTTCTTTTTTTTTTCAACTCCAATTTAACAGGATTGTTAAAACCGCTCAAAATAACCGGTTTTTCAAACAACTGACCTTCGGCTTTTTATTCCTGTTATTTTATGTAATAAACGTTGAAACTGAAGGAAGACTGAAAAATTTTGGCTCAGTTTCAAGATGCATGAATCAAAATATTACACTAAACAGAAATAAAAAATAAATAAATAAAACTTAATCCGTGCACTTCTCACTGCTTTTCTCGAAAAGTGATAAGTGGTTCACTACTACAAAAAATCACCAGTATTCTCCTACTGATTTTAATTTTCTGAAACTCTGCTCAAAAATCTTGTTGTAATCGGGGATCACACCAGTATTTGGTCATTACGAATCGTCAGTGCTAAAGGGTGAAAACTGAGGTTGAAGAACTCTAATTTTAGTATTAATTTGTCGGTTTTCACGGGGTTACAAGCAGATAAAGAGACTACGAATGAACTATTAAGTTTTCTCCTTATATATTATCGCAAGTTTGTTACCGTAGCAGTCGCGCGGTTCCGGAATGAAGCGCCTAGAAACGCTCGGCCACCGCGGCCGGCTGTAAAATGCTTCCGGACCAGGAATGCTGCCATTCTGTAATACAACTTATGTCCGATGACGACAGTGAGAAACTACTATGCAGACCCTAAGGGGCAAGTTTTGCACATTGCTTGTACACGCGTATCATCTAATAGGCCACGCCCCATGTACACTATTGTCCACGCAACGCTGTACCAATTCGTATGCAATGTAATTGTTGTTCGTTTCTGTCGGCATTGTTATTAAAATAGCATCGATCGCTTTTTCCATTTTCTATAATAACATAGTATGTCAAACCAATGCAAATTTTACGAATAAAAATTGATCTTACTTTAAAATAGCTTTATTTAAAAACAATAAACTTTAGCACGGCTGCTACTGCTAATTGATACTTCGATTTATTACCCGGTTATTAGTAAAAAATTAAAACCCCTATTATAATCGACCGGCCGGGGTGGCCGAGCGGTTCTAGGCGCTACATTCTGGAACCGCGCGACCACTACGGTCGCTGGTTCGAATCCTGCCTTTGTCATGGATGTGTGTGACGTCCTTAGGTTAGTTAGGTTTAAGTAGTTCTAAGTTCTAGGAGACTGATGACCTCGGAAGTTAAGTCCCATGGTGCTCAGAGCCATTTGAACCTATTGTAATAGAGACCAAAAAAATATCGAAAACTGGCGGCTATTCGGAACATAAATACCGGTATCTATTTTAACCGGGCAGTTTTTACCATCCCTAGTTTGGGGGTCTTGGTGCTCGGTTCCTATTTGGACTAGCAAAACATGGGGTGAGACGTTTTTGGTTTAGCCCATAAAAGCGGCAGTTTGTATATACATTCGAATGTCTGTCTCAATGTGCGTTTTCGCCTGAGCGCTTTGCTGCTAGTCGCCGTGCAGCTGTAGCTGCAAGCAGAGGCTCGCGTGCAGGTGCACAGCTCTTCCTCCACATATGCGTCAGTGTGATTCCTTTCACACCTGTGCTCACACTGGGCGCCTCTACTTCCGTGTAGGGCAAGCTACAGCCGCAGGGCGACTAGCCGCCAAGGCGCACAGGTATAAAGGCACTTGCACTGTAGCTACGTTGCAGTATGTTAAGAAAGGTTTGAACGACGAATCGGAGCTGCCTCCCAAGCAGATTTTGCGAATCTATTAATTTCTCTTGCAAAAGATTTTCATAGGGCTGAAATTAATGGTCAGCTATGGCACCATTTGTATGCGCACCGTTCAGATTTTACGTGCAAAAGCACTCAGGTCTGTGGCGGGACTAGTGGTTCAAAGTTGGTCCACCAGTGTATCCAACCTTGACATGAGTTTCAACCGTTTGAAAAAATCTTGCTTCGTTGCGATTTTTTGGGTAAAAAAATCTGTTCCTCTGGGAGGTTTTTGAATCGTGCCTCTTCTATATTTTAAACTTGAACTAATCGGCTGAAAACGTTGGACGAAGGGAGATAAATGGGTATTCAAAATTTGAATTTTTTTCACCCCGTAATCTTTATCCGTTGGTTTAAGGTCGAGTTAAATGTAGCATGAAAAATTCGTTTGATGAGTATTGCTCATCAGTATGGGACCCTTACCAGGTTGGATTAATAGAAGAGATAGACATGATCCAGCGAAAAGCAGCGCGATTCGTCATGGGGACATTTAGTCAGAGCGAGAGCGTTACGGAGATGCTGAACAAGCTCCAGTGGCGGACACTTCAAGAAAGGCGTTACGCAATACGGAGAGGTTTATTGTCGAAATTACGAGAGAGCACATTCCGGGAAGAGATGGGCAACATATTACTACCGCCCACATATATCTCGCGTAATGATCACAACGAAAAGATCCGAGAAATTAGAGCAAATACGGAGACTTACAAGCAGTCGTTCTTCCCACGCACAATTCGTGAATGGAACAGGGAAGGGGGGATCAGATAGTGGTACAATAAGTACCCTCCGCCACACACCGTAAGGTGGCTCGCGGAGTATAGATGTAGATGTAGATGTAGAACTGAATGCGCGGAAACGATTTAAAGTGAATCAGACAAATAAAAAATGCATTCTTACGATAAACTCGATTTCAAAAATCTAGCTTCATTCGGATTTTACTTGCAAGAAACACGATTGTTGTCAGTTTTTTTCTTTTTTACGCGCGCCATTTCAAGGTTTTAATCCGGATCGGTTCGAATTTTCTAAGAAGCTAGACAAATACATGTAATTGATAGTCATCCTGTTGCTTTGTGAAAACTTTATCCGTTGCCACGATATAACGACATGACTCGAAAAACATAAAGAGAGCCTATACCACATCAGTAGATGCTCGTCAATATCGGTTGCCCAAGTTATAGCGGATAAAAAGTCAGAATTAGAGTAATATTGGGAATCGAAATGAAAAATGCTCCTACCATAGCACGAAAAAAGGCGAATATGTCCTGGGCAGAGTTTGGGATGTAAAAGAAGGGAACTTGCTTTTAGAATTATTTGCCAGCTACAAAAGGATTTAAATAAAAATATCTTGACATATTCGGTATTTTTTTATGAGTTGACCATACTTCCCCAGCGCAGCGAGCTCTTAGATCCTCCTTCTCCTACACGTATGGTGAAGGGTGTAAGAACAAAAGGACAAAAGTTTTGTGCTGCTAGAAAGTAGGATGCTTCTACAATAGGACGTATCCAAGAGTGGGGGTGCATCTGCACTGACGGAAATAGAACCGCAACACCTATTCAAATTTCGCGCCAGACGCGTAAGACTGGCGCTAGCAGCGCCACGATGAAGCTGCTTATCAGGTTTGCTCGAAATGCCCGCTGTAACGCTTGTGGGCGTTTATCGCCTTATATATGTAACATTTTATTCTTGTTTTAGTTGTCATGTCACTCCGCTGAAGAGCGGCGGATTGTGCCGCTGACAGCTCTCCCCTGCCCATATGGGGCAGTGGAATAAAAAAAAAAAATTTAAAAAATAAAAAAAAAACTTGTGAGCGTTAGTTACCACTGAGATTGGACGTGGTGAGTTGAGGTTAGTCACGAATGTCTGTAAGGCGACAAACACGCCATTATCAACACGTCACTGAATTTGAACGAGGTCATGTAATAGGACTACGAGAAGTTGTATGTTCCTTCTGCGATACTGCAGGAAGATTTGGCAGGAATGTAGCCATTGTACGTGACTGCTGCCAGCGGTAGTCACAAGAATGTACAGACGCAAGATGATCGGGCTCCAGACGGCCACGTGGTGTTATCGTGAGGAGGGAAGACCTTCGTGTTTGGAGTATGGCTCTGGCGCATGGTATTACATCTGCAGCAGCAATTTGAGCAGCAGTTGGCACCACAGTTACACAACGAACTGTTATTTGTATAAATTGGTTACTTCAAGGAGATCTGCGACCGAGACGCCCTGTAGCGCGCATTCCACTGACCCCAAACCACCTCATTTTCGACTTCGGTGGTGTCAAGCGAAAGCTCATTGGAAGACAGGCTGGAGGTCTGTTGTGTTTTCTGCTGAAAACTGTTCCTGCCTCGGTGCCCTTGGTTAGGAGGAGGCCAGTCGAGGGCCTGCAAACAACAAGTCTGCGTGCTAGACACACTGGACCTACATTTGGAGTTATGGTCTGTGGTGTGATTTCGTATGACAGCAGGAGCACTCTCGTAGTTATTCCACGCAACCCGACTGCAAATTTGTACGCCAATCTGGTGATTCGACATGTTACGCTAGCACTCATGAACAGCATTCCAGGGGTATTTTCCAATAGGATAACGCTCGCCTTCATACCGCTGTTGTGACCCAACATGCTCTACAGTGTGTCGACATGATATCTTGGCCTGCTCGATCATCAGGTCTGTCTCCAATTGAGCGCATATGCGACATCATCGGACGAGAATGACAGCGTCATTCACAACCAGCATTAACCACCGTCCCTGTATTGACCAACCAAGTGAAACAGGAGTGGAACTCCATCTGGCACCTGTACAACACAATGGATGCACGTTTGCATACTTGCATGTAGCATTTTCGTGGTTACACCAGTTATTAATGTATCAGCATTTCCTATTTGCAATGGCTTACCTCGCACTTACATTAACCTATGATCTGGCAATGTTAATCACTTACATATGTTATCCAGTCAAATGTATTCCCGGAATTTAATTACTCCGCATTAATTATTTTGTGGTGTTACGATTTTTTTCTGGTGATGTATAACAGGAAGTATCGCAGAGTTAACATGCATGCGCCCTAAACTTTAATGACTTCTTGTGTCATACAGCACGACATGACAAATGTTATCACGTTACTTTACTTGAAACGACGCATTACATTACATGATATGGGAAATACTGCTAACAAGTAAAAAAAGCGCGATTACGTCAAGATGTTTTATTTAAATGTGTTTGTAACTGCCGATACGTAGACAAACCGTATTGTGAAGCCGCCGTCAAAATACTTTGTTCTTGAGATGACCACACAGAAGAACATCATGAGCTGAAAAGATTAGGTGATCTCACCGGTCGAGGGATATCACAAAATCATGAGAGTATTCGATGTGGAAAGGGGCGCCTCAGTTTATTCATTGAATTACGAGCCACTTGGTTGTAGCTCTATTTTGCTGAAACCATATTGCATTTAGACAACAATAATCGGTCTAGCAGTTTTGTGTGGAATTGCGGCTACTCACTTTATCCCTGTCCGTAACTGTTGAGTCACTTGCAGCTTACAAAGATGAAACTTTAAATCCTGTTTCGCTCTCCTGTGTCAAGACGTGCTTGCGATTTGTAATGTTCCGGAATGGCAATGAACAGATCTGCTGTAGGCTTCGTTGCAGAGGTGCACCAACTCGTCGGATATTTTCCAGCGTCTGAACTGTCGTTTCAGAACGCATGTACTTCACTTTCGTCACAGATTTCGTCTCACGCCATTGTTCTAATCACCTAGATGTTGCTCTTCTATCGGGAACACGGGAATGGGGGGCTCTTCTACAGTACATTGCGCGTTGGACAGCCGTAACATTTTGCACACGACAAAGTCCTCCACTGTCTCAATAAGTACCTCCGCTGAGCAACGTTCCATACTGAACTAGGTGTGTCTGATTAGATGCAGTAGATGGTGCGAGCACATTTACATCTCGGCAGGATTGCCAATGTATTCTTTCCCGTTACCACCCTGTACAAGCCACCGAGAAGGCATTGAGCAGATTGCGTTAAGGAAACGGCCCTTTTTACTAAAATAGTTTCAAGCTCTTCAGTAGCAAACTAAGGCTACAAAAGATGTCATTCGCGATTATGTTTATATTACACGCTCAGGAGGCATATAAGAACCCATTCTCTAGAAAACACCCACTAAAGGGGGCAGGCTTCAGAGGCAGTGTTGAGATATCGCTTTTGATAACCACAATGCTTCACTCTCTACTATATGGGTCAGTAATGTGGAGCAACGAGATTGGTGTCAACCAGTCCAGGTCCCTGTGGGACCTGTGGATTCAGTAGGGTGGTTCGGAGGGTTTGAGAGGTAGACGTAGTCGGGGGACGTGGGAACCAGTGCAAAAAGAGTCAGCGGCACTTAGAAGCAGTGACGCTATTCTGAAGCGTGTCTCCGCACGAGTCGCGGAGACACGATACTGCCAGCCAATACTGCCGAATATGTTCTCGGAGATACCATGTGCGCGGGACAATACACAAACGTGTCGTATGAATAATAGCAATTTGTTCTGTATCGATATAAGTCAGGAAAAGTTTGATCACAACAGAGAAATTTTTATTTCTGAATGTGTAAAACAGGAAAGATGTTAAGTAGACATGCAAGAATTTGTCTTAATCTTAGTTAGTACACAAAAGGTATTAAATATATCATTACACATTGAATTAGATGAAGATGGGTCTATAAATTTTACACTATTTGCCTTAACCTAATGTAGGTGTCAAAGAGGAGTAATATTCAAAGCACGATAGAGAAGAAATCCTTTTCGAAATTCCAGCAATGAAGAATCAACGCTCAAACTAGGCCTGAAACCCGTGCTAGTATCAAGATGCGAAAGCACGATTACGTTTGGAGATACATGCGCTACGTTGAAGACGCATGAATGCCAGTAAGCCCCGGATGGACAATTCATAAATGGTAAAATACACAATAATTAACACTGGTAAAGGAATACTGGCACTTGGAATGAACAGTCTGAAGACATCAACAACTCAGATGACTTCTTTCCTAAGTGGCATTACGTCGGAATATCAGATGAACTTGCCAAGCTGTCCCCAATGAACGTAAAGTTGGCCCTGTGGTCTCTCTGTCAGTGGAACTATGACAGCAGCATTCCTGAGCAAGCGGGGACGAGAGAGTGACGTAAGTGGTGAGGAGGGGAGGGGGGGTGGGTGGCATGAAGGGGAACATTAAGCAGCCAGCTGAGCCGCTACAGCAGAGATGGGGGCCCACCGATAGCGTTGCAGCCTGCCTGCTACGCCTCGAAACTGGACAAGCAAGTCGGCAAACTACACATGAGCAAAAGGTGCTGCTGCTGAATCCCTTCATTTATTGGCAATCACAAGTACTTGTCTCCCGCCGTGAAACAATATTTAAAGCGATAATATATGACATGCTAAAAGTCTCCTTTGATTCTTTGTGTGCTCAAACCAAAAGAAAAAAGAAATGCGGATGATCGGAGGGGTATTCGAGCTCCACTTCTACCGAATACACCACCAGTGCATTACCAGGAGCTCAATGATGGTCTGCTAAGAGTACTTGTTTCTCAAACCGAAGTTTCATGTTAAATGAATTACACTCATTCATATACTGTACATGGCATTGCAGGACTTGTCCATACTAGTATAGCCCAATCAAACAAAAACCTTTCAGTCTTTCAGTTCTTTCAGTAATTGTGTCATCACTGACGTTGATGACAATATTACGGCAAGTGTCTTGACTGAGAATGCAAAACAGTAAATCTAAACAGGTTACTGTTATATGTCTGTCTACCGTCTGTCTACCATGAACTATAAAAGAAATATACAATCATTTGTGTTTGAAATTTATGATCACAGTTCTTTACCAAATCGGGTAGTCAGCTCCATCTGGCTATCAGAAGCGAATGCATCAGTTCAGATAATGAAGTACTGGTGCGCAACTGGATTAGACGTTGCTTTCAAGTCAGAGAATAGCTGCTCCAGTCACCTTGACGATTGTATAGTCCGTGAGATGAGATTGATATGTGATATGACGTTAGACTGATTGTCACACAATCCTACGCGTTGTTATGTTGCATTTTTTCACAGCGTTATCATCGAACAGTGCATCTCCGGCAATTAGACACCGGGCTTTTCGTAGGCATTAGGTCGTGAGTACATCCATCTAAATAAAACTATTGCGGGTCATCGATTCTATCGCACTGTAGCAGTGAACAGTCACTACAGTATAAGACTCGCCACTTTAATAGTGGATACTGAAACGTTCAGCAACCATATTACCCAGAAACATCTCCTTAAGTTTCGGAGGTTGCTCTTGTTGTGGTCTTCAGCCCGAAGATTGGTTAAATGCAAACGTTACAGAAACAATTTTCCCTTTTGACTGTCGGTGCAGTACGCACGTCGCAGGGTAATGAGATTGGAAAGGTTGTTGAAGCTTGATGCATGGAATAATGTAAGCCTAGACTGGCGAATCTGTTACATGCCAACACATGCACGCAGTACATGTCACTAGTTCATTTAAAAGGAGGTGGAGGAAAGGTTAATAGGAATTCAAACGCAAACTCTGTTACGTCTGCTACATATCTCGTTGCAGGAATGGTGGTTATCGCTGAAACAATCGGTTTTCCGTTATATCACTTTTATGCCAGTTTAATCGGACTGTTGAAACCGCTAAAAACAACTGATTTTCGATTATTTATTCCTATTATTTCCTGTAATAAATACAGAAATCGAATAAATATTGAAAAATTTTGACTCATTCAAGATGCATAGTATCAAAATATTAAATTAAACAGGTAAATAAAAAAAACTTGGTCCACCCACCGTTCGTTGCTTTTCTCGAAAAGTGGTAAGTAATTGAATATTATAAAAAGTGACCAGTATTCTCCTACTGATTCAAATTCTTTTGAAAGTCTGCTCAAAAATCATGTAAATACGGGATCATATTACTATTTGGGGATTACAAATAGTCAGTGCTAAAGAGTGAAAAGTTGAGGTTGAAGAACTCCGTTTTTCGTGTTAATTTATCCGTTTCAAGGATAAAGGTATGTTATGTAGACGCAGGCAACGAATCAGCTACTTTCTGTTTTTATTTTATACTATAAATGTATCGTTGTAAGATTTTTCATTTATTACTGTTACCATAATTCCCATCCTCTCGTTATTTCATGGAAATGACAGACAAATCGTTAATCATTTAAATAAAGCAAATGAAGCATTATACTTCATTGCTACATGAAGTTGCAAAAATGTTTCCGGACTAGGGTTGGTGCTATTCTGCAATACAACGGATGTCCGGCGATTGCAGCGAGAAACCACCGTACAGACCACGTGGGGGTAAGTCTTGCACACTGGACGCACACGCGTACCTTAAGGCACGACACACGGCAACAAGGACGTACTGTCTCCGCAATGCTGTAACAGGTCTTACGCCATGTATTTGTTGCTTTGTTATTAAAATAGCAGTGGCCGCTTTTCCCATTTTCTGTAATAACGGAATATTTCAAATCAATGCAAATTTTACGAATAAAAATTACTCCTTTTTTAAAAAAGGTTTACAGGAAAACGAAAAATTTTAGCACTTCCGCTATTGCTAACTGATATTTCGTTTATTTTTTTAGTCGGTTATTAGTAAAAATACAAAACACCTTTTAGAACCTAGATCAAAGAAATACCGAAAAATACCGGCTATTCAAAAGTAAAATACCGGTTTCGGTTTTAACCGGTCAATTTCTCCCATTCCCATCTCGCAGCCGAATGGTACAGTGAGTGGATGGTAGACCATATGCACCATTCTGTTCAGTAACATTGATGAAGACATGTGCATTCAACAATGCAATGCACATTCACAGACATGAGGCTACTTTGTTACATTTTGCCCTCGCCTCTACATCATCTGGCTTCACTCATACGGAATACGCGTGGGATGCTGTCGAGAGGGAGATCCACACTTTCGCCTCTGTTCGATGCAGTGTCTGTGAGTTGCTGTAGAACGGATCAGCATCTCTATTCAACGTTCCCCGTGTTTTCTGGAGCCGATTAAATGAGGAGCCGCTGATTGGCAGTGTTTCTCTCATTCAGTCGCTCGTCATTATATAAGAGGCAGTTAAGTGAAAAGAAAAAAAGGAGAAAAAGGAAATAAACTGTTTATTATTTCAAAAGTAAAATGGTTCAAATGGCTCTGAGCACTATGGGACTTAACTTCTGAGTTCATCAGTCCCCTAGAACTTAGAACTACTTAAACCTAACTAACCTAAGGACATCACATACACCCATGCCCGAGGCAGCAGGATTCGAACCTGCGACCGTAGCGGTCGCGCGATTCCAGACTATAGCGCCTAGAACGATTTCAAAAGTGTTATGGGGTAACTGTTATACATTTACCCCACTGTGGGACAAGATGGTCACTGCGTTCGTGGAAAAATGTTTGCTGTTGGCTGCTAAACCATGATTGTACCCCCGTCCGAAGCAAATCAACGGCGACGAATGTCTTTCTTCTGGGCTCCAAAAATATGCAAATCGCATGGAGAGAGACTGGGACCGTATGGAAGATGTGTAAGGGTCTCGCAACGAAACTTCTGCAACGTACTCGAAATACTCTTGCAACATGTGGATGGGCACTATCCTGCATCAGCATGATGCAGTCCGTGAACATTCCTGGACGTTTGGACTTGATGGCACGCTCTAGTTTTTGCATAGTGTCCATGTACCGCTGTACGCTAGTTGTGGCGCCGTGTTCCAGAATTTCAATGAGCAGCAGGCCCTTGCAGTCCAACAGAAACTTCATCATGAATTTCCCGGAACTGGAGCGTCTGTTGTTTCGATTAAACTGCAGAAGTTTCTCAGGGAAGTCCTTACACATCCTCCACATAATCCTGATCCCTCCCCATACGATTTACTTGATTCGGACGAAGGGGTCTGGGCACAACCACAGTTCCGTAGCCAGCATCTCGTGGTCGTGCGGTAGCGTTTTCGCTTCCCACGCCCGGGTTCCCGGGTTCGATTCCCGGCGGGGTCAGGGATTTTCTCTGCCTCGTGATGGCTGGGTGTTGTGTGCTGTCCTTAGGTTAGTTAGGTTTAAGTAGTTCTAAGTTCTAGGGGACTTACGACCACAGCAGTTGAGTCCCATAGTGCTCAGAGCCATTTGAACCACAGTTCCGTAGACAACCGCAAACATTTTTCCACGAAGGCAATGACCGTCTTGTTCACCGTGGATGAATGTATTACCAGTTATTGTTATTACCTTTGAAATAATAAACAGTTAACTTACTTTTCCATTTGTCTCGTTTCCATTTGACTGCCACTTACGTAAAATAGAGTGCTATAACAACACCAGTAGTTCCATTATAGACCTGCTAAAGTTTCATTCGTTTCATTCATCTACTACATCAGTTTAACCATCCTTTCTTGTGTAACAACATTTTCTAAACATTACTAGTGAAGTTGTTGGTTGCTGTGTTATTGTTAAATGTTAGACGTAAGTCTGTTGCACTCTCCCAAAAATTTTTCATTTACGAAGCTTGTATGAAGCTGATTTTTCCCTGCGCAGTTCTCATGCCCTTCTCTTCCCTGTACATGTGCCAAATTACACAACAAATACCTCCGTAAGGTGTCTTTTGTGCACAGTCCCATAAGAATGTTCGCAGCTCCGGTCCACGCACGTTGGCTCTTCGGTCTGTTCAGATTGTTTTTAAGCCTTGTCATCAACAGTGAGCTATCACCCCAAATCTAAAATCGCATGCTCAGAATCCTGCAGACGTCGCACTTATATCTAGATGGAGATATACTACGATTGATTTGTATGCTGTTGTCTTATTTACAATTAAGAAGAAAAACAATAGCAAGTGACAGGAGTAGGAATATATACACTATGTTTGCCAAGACACTTCTCATAATAATGATGAATTACTCTCACCGATAAGAGTTAAGTTTCAGAAACAAATGCTAGTGTCAGAGCATCAACTGTATATACTTATGAATGTAAACAACGTTAGCCTAAGAAGTGTACTCACGGTTCGGGTAGCTAGCGTCGCAATTGAAGAAAAAACATACCTGAAACATAAAAATTTACTTTATTGGGGTTTGTTTGCCCTAGTGATTTCCTTTTAATACACTGACATTTAGTTTGGAGACTCAAGTACACTTGGTGAAATGAGACAATTTTTTAAAGTTTCTTTCACTTGTTCACGTCTAGAAAATATCAATAGAATTTTAAAATTGCAGTAAGTTTCCGTACATTTATGGCACTGTATATCATGTACGAATACGGCAAGGATACCGAAAGATGGCACACGAAGTCAAATAGTTTCGTAGCTTAAGCTGTAGAGGCTAAAAACTATAGAAGAAGACAGAGATTGGAATACATCCAGCAAATAATTGAGGATGTAGGTTACAAGTGCTACTCTGAGATGAAAAAGCTGACGTTGGAGAGGAATTCGTGGCGGGCTGTATCAAACCCAATCAGAAGACTGATAAAAAAACTAAGCTGTGTCCGTGACAGAACGGCATAAAGTGACATCACAGCACTAGAATGGTCAACCGGATCACTGAAATCAGACGTAAAAACTTTTCGATCTACTGTTCTCGAGTAACCAATACAGTCGTGACAGAAACAAGTACACGGTATTTCCGCCGTGAATGTGACAACAGGAAAGAAATATTCGAAAAGTTTGAAAAATGCAGGTAATGTTCACTGAAAGAAGCGTGGAATTTGGCAGAGAGAGCACAGCAAATCAAACGTAACGAGACTTGAGCTCGTGAATTACTCATAACGAGTATCGTGTCGGACACAACTACGCCTTATCGATAACCTTACACTCACCATAAGCACGTTTACTTGGTATTTTAGCAAAATATCTCAGTAGATATATAAAGAAGTATTTACCATATCATAGAATCACACGCCCTCTAACTCTTGGCCTCTGCAACTCGTTAAAGATTTTCTTTCACTGTGTTGAACCGTTAATGTACTGCCAAAGATGTCCGTGTTACGTACGACTGTTATTGAAGTAACACAATTTCTGAAACAATGATCCGCCATTTCCAGCAACTGAATACCGGTGGAAACGACAAACATACAATTTCCATAGTTTCGTACGTCTATTACTCAAACGTCTATTACTCAAGATGTACACATAAACCGCACTTCAGCTTTGTAGAACTAGTGGGAGTACGCTAGACTTCACATTAGATAAAGTCAAACGAGTGATGCTCGTCCCCATTAACACACTTAAGGCTATCCGATCTATGTCAATGACGCCTAAATACTGACAATACGGCCGTACAGCTCTCGTAATCTGTGAACCCCGTATCTTGAGAAACGAGAACGAGCAGTTAAATGGACTCAAAAAACAAGAGTGAACACATTATACTACATCCGGAAGATAAAACTGGAAATTTTAAAATTTTAATGTAATAAGTACTATCTTTATAGCGGAACAGTTGACCTCAGGAAGCGGGTACGTGATAACTTACAAAGTAAACAGAGTGGTAGGCAATTTGAACACGGAAAAGGGAAAAAGGGAAGCGTAGTCTAATGTATTTTTGTCAGGAGATATTTCATACGTCAACGCGATCGTTCTGACTCTCTTTGTTCTGCTCAACTTGTCACTTAGTATGTCCTTGGATTAACTTTGAATGTAGCGCTGGACGAAAAAACCGCTTTAAACATAAGCGTCGGCACTGTATTGGGCTCTAGCAAGCCTAGATTTACTTCTAGAGGAGGTCGGGAGGGTACAAGATACAAAAAATATTGTATCACTTTATTAAATATTTGTTTTGTAAATAAAAAAACCGCCTTCTCTTGCTGGACTGTATTTTATTCTCGCAGATGCGATTCGTCTTTTTTCACTTTAAGGGATCATCAGTAATATTTATAATGATACGGTTACGACACACTTTTGTTTTGATGTGTATTATTCGTAGATCATAAAACAGTTCACTTACCGCTTTTTACGTAAACAAGTGATTACTTACGGTTCTTCGTGTTTTTAGTTAGCATCGGTGTTTCCTCTCATCTGGTCACATAGAGGTCACACTATCGCTCTACTTACGAAACATAAGTATGTTTTTGTGCTTCGAACATTTTTCATCCCGCTTTTCGACCAGATGAGGGGAAACACCGATGCCAACTAAAAACATAAATAACTATAAGTAATCACTTATTTACATAAAAAGCGAGAAGTGAACTGTTTCATAATCTACGAATAATACACATCAAAACATAAGTATATCGCAACCGTATCGTTACAGATCCCACCGATGATGCCTTAAAGTTAAAAAAAAGGCGAAACGCATATGGGAGAATAAAATACAGTGCAGCAAGAGAACGCGTTTATTATTCACGAAACAGATATTTTCTATGCTTTCTGCGGAGAAAGGTCACGCAAACGAACTCGTTACTTTCTTTATTAAAGTTTGAACAACATAATATACTTAACTTGGAAACAAATCATGTCCATAGGAATATCACTTATGTATTTATTACTGTCACTGTACTCTATAAATTATCACTTGACACAAAACAGAATGACAGTCTCATCTCAGTGTACAACTGACTATAAAATTTGATATAGTTCAGACTTCTACTACAACTCGCGCTGCTGGATTTCAAATAAGACGATGCTGTCATCGTAAGTACTCTTCCAGCAGCGGCGGCGTATGGAACGTCTTGAGGGCGTGTCTGCGTCGACGTCTCTTATTCGCTGCTGCGACTGTCCTGCTTTGTGGTTCCGACGTGAGGCACCAGCTCTAATATGGGAACTCGTTCTTCGCATTTAATTATGCCTCTGTTTCAGATAACAACCACCGTAAAACCAGCTGAAGACTCTTTGTGCGTGAGAGACCTTATGAAGAAAGAAATGTCGATACCACTTCGATGCCTTCACGTATCGAGCGCTACATGCGATCGATTGGATACTGATGTAGCGTCATAACTGGCGACGATGCTCGGATAGACGTGCGGTTGGCAGGCCGGATTACAATACCGCAGGTCGAGTACTGCTGTGGAAGCGAGTCGCATGCAGCGAGTGACTTCTACATTTCAAAACTCTACACTTCTTCCCACACCTCAGAACTACTAATAGCTCTCTTATCGTTGACAACGATGTGTATTTGCTCTCCATATACTGCAACCGCACTTTCCTCAGCCACACATACGCAAGAAGGAGTCAAATATATAGATACTCATATATTCAGTAACTTACCAGAGCATATCAAAGGTCTTGTAAGTGATAAAGATCGGTCTCAGAGTGAATTAAAGAACTTACTGCTGGCCAACTCCTTCTACTCCATCGATAAATATCTTCACAAGGACTATAGCTCGTAACTCTGTCTGCATTAGAATTGTACAATATCCAAGTATCTGAGATAAAAAAAAACGCCTTTGACTCTTTCCACATCCCAGAGACTCCTCTCCAAGGGATCCATGGAAAACGATAACTGTAATGTAATGTAAAAGATAAGCTTCAGAGTAACAGATACGTTAGTAAAGAGGAAATGTGGTCGGGGTGTGTTAGGAGTTACGTTTGTAAAGAAAAAGGCAACACGGCGGTTGAATTTTTTTATGATACAGCTTGCTAGTCCACGTAACAGTAATTATACGTTAATTTAATTTATTTCCCTAATTTACCACTTACCACAGGACAGCTGTTGGGTGCGAGTCATGTTTGCGTGTTTTTTCTTGTCCTATTGGCGTAGGATGTCACACAATAAAATCTATCCAGTCCTGCTAACTCTATGAATTTAACTCCAAGAAATAAGTCCTGGATCCGCGTCTGTTCCTATTATATCTACATCTACTCGTATAATCTGCAAGCCACCTTATGGTGTATGACAAAGTGTACTCTATGTATCAGTGTTACTCACCTCCTTTCCTGTTCAACTCGCGAACGGAGCGCAGGAAGAACGATTATTGGTAAGCGTTCCTGTGATACAGAATTTCTCTAATTTTACCCTACGGGCGTAAGAGGGTCGACTTTCAAAAAACTTAGGCTCTCGGAATTTCAATAGTATAGGAACAGTGATGCACAGCACCTCTCTTGCAGCATCTGTCGTTGGAGTTGGACGAGCAACTCAGTGATGCTTTTGCGCTCACTAGATGAATCTGTAAAGAGTGGTGTTGCTCTTCTTTATGTCTTCTTTATTTTCACTGGAAGTTCTTTCTTTTAAGGGAACCAGACTGCAAGCTGTTCTTAAGTATTGGTCGATGTAGGTGATACTCTTTGTGTGAGACAGGCGAAAAAACCCTGAGACATCGAAAAGAAAGTAGTAATTCCAACTCCAAAGAAAGAGTTGCTGATAGCTGTGAATATTACCGAACTGTCTGTTTAATAAGTCATGATTGCAAAATATTAACACGCATTCTTTACAGAAGAATAGGAAACTGATAAAAGCCAATCTCGGGGAAGATCAGTTTCGACCACGGAGAAATGTAGGAACACGCGAGGCAGCACTGACCCTAGCACTTATCTTAGAATACAGGTTAAGGAAAGGCAAACCTATGTTTATCAACTGCAGACATAGAGAAAGCTTTAACTGGAATACACTCTTTGGAATTCTGAAGGTAGCAGCGGTAAAACACAGCAAGCGAAAGGCTCTTTACAACTTGTACAGAAACCAGACGATAGTTATAAAAGTCGAGGAGCATGAAACGGAAGCAATGTTTGAGAAGGGAGTGAGACAGAGTTGTAGCCTATCGTCGATGTTATTCTCTGTACACTGCGCAAGCAGTAAAGGGAACCAAACCATAATTTGGAGTACGAATTGAAAAGTTCAGAGAGAAAAAAAAGTTTGCCGATGACACTGTAATTCTGTCAGAGACAGCAAAGGACTTGGAGAGCAGTTGAACGGAATAGATGATGTGTTGAAAAGGGGATATAAGATTAAAATCAACAAACTTAGTACTACGGAATGTAGTCGAATTAAATCAGGTGATGCTGAGAGAATTAGATTAGGAAACGAGATACTTAAATTAGTAGACGAGTTTTGCTATTTGGGCGGCAAAATACACTCCTGGAAATGGAAAAAAGAACACATTGACACCGGTGTGTCAGACCCACCATACCTGCTCCGGACACTGCGAGAGGGCTGTACAAGCAATGATCACACGCACGGCACAGCGGACACACCAGGAACCGCGGTGTTGGCCGTCGAATGGCGCTAGCTGCGCAGCATTTGTGCACCGCCGCCGTCAGTGTCAGCCAGTTTGCCGTGGCATACGGAGCTCCATCGAAGTCTTTAACACTGGTAGCATGCCGCGACAGCGTGGACGTGAACCGTATGTGCAGTTGACGGACTTTCAGCGAGGGCGTATAGTGGGCATGCGGGAGGCCGGGTGGACGTACCGCCGAATTGCTCAACACGTGGGGCGTGAGGTCTCCACAGTACATCGATGTTGTCGCCAGTGGTCGGCGGAAGGTGCACGTGCCCCTCGACCTGGGACCGGACCGCAGCGACGCACGGATGCACGCCAAGACCGTAGGATCCTACGCAGTGCCGTAGGGGACCGCACCGCCACTTCCCAGCAAATTAGGGACACTGTTGCTCCTGGGGTATCGGCGAGGACCATTCGCAACCGTCTCCATGAAGCTGGGCTACGGTCCCGCACACCGTTAGGCCGTCTTCCGCTCACGCCCCAACATCGTGCAGCCCACCTCCAGTGGTGTCGCGACAGGCGTGAATGGAGGGACGAATGGAGACGTGTCGTCTTCAGCGATGAGACTCGCTTCTGCCTTGGTGCCAATGATGGTCGTATGCGTGTTTGGCGCCGTGCAGGTGAGCGCCACAATCACGACTGCATACGACCGAGGCACACAGGGCCAACACCCGGCATCATGGTGTGGGAAGCGATCTCCTACACTGGCCGTACACCACTGGTGATCGTCGAGGGGACACTGAATAGTGCACGGTACATCCAAACCGTCATCGAACCCATCGTTCTACCATTCCTAGACCGGCAAGGGAACTTGCTGTTCCAACAGGACAATGCACGTCCGCATGTATCCCGTGCCACCCAACGTGCTCTAGAAGGTGTACGTCAACTACCCTGGCCAGCAAGATCTCCGGATCTGTCCCCCATTGAGCATGTTTGGGACTGGATGAAGCGTCGTCTCACGCGGTCTGCACGTCCAGCACGAACGCTGGTCCAACTGAGGCGCCAGGTGGAAATGGCATGGCAAGCCGTTCCACAGGACTACATCCAGCATCTCTACGATCGTCTCCATGGGAGAATAGCAGCCTGCATTGCTGCGAAAGGTGGATATACACTGTACTAGTGCCGACATTGTGCATGCTCTGTTGCCTGTGTCTATGTGCCTGTGGTTCTGTCAGTGTGATAATGTGACGTATCTGACCCCAGGAATGTGTCAATAAAGTTTCCCCTTCCTGGGACAATGAATTCACGGTGTTCTTATTTCAATTTCCAGGAGTGTAACTTATGATGGCCGAAGTAGGGATGATATAAAACGTAAATTGGCAATGACAAGAGAAGCGTTTCTGAAGAAAAGAAACTTGTTAACTTCGACTATGGCCTTAAGTATTAGGAAGTCTTTTCTGAAAGTACTTGTATGGAGTGAAGCTATGTATAGAAGTGAAACATGGACGATAAACAGTTTAGACATGAAGAGAATAGAAGCTTTCGAAATGTGGTGCTACAGAAGAATGCTGAAGATTAGATGGGTAGACCACATAACTAATGAGGTATTGAATAGAATTAGGGAGGAGAGAAATTTGTGGCACAACTTGACTAGAAGAAGGGATCGGTTGGCAGGACATGTTCTGAGGCATCAATTTAGTATTGGAGGGCAGCGTGGAGGGTAAAAATCGTAGAGGGAGACCAAGAGATGAATACACTAAGCAGATTCAGAAGGATGTAGGTTGCAGTAGGCACTGGGAGATGAAGAAGCATGCACAGAATAGAGTAGCATGGAGAGCTGAATCAAACCAGTCTCTGGACTGAAGACCACAACAACAACAACAAGGTATTGAGGTGTAGTTATTCACAAAGGTTATGTGAAACAGTTTAGAAAAGAAGAGAATAGATGCTTTTGAAATGTGATGTAACAGAAGTATGCTGATGATTAGATGGGTAGACCGCTCAACTAATGAGAAGGTACTAATCAAAATTAGGGAGACAAGAAATTTGTGGCGCAACCTGACTAGAAGAAGGGATCGGTTGGTACGACACATTCTAAGACATCGAGGAAGCGCCAGTTTAGTACTGAAGGGAAGTGTGGGAGGGCGGGTGGGAGACGGTAAAAAGCGTAAGAGAGACCAAGAGATGAATACAGTAAGCAGATTCTAAGTGATGTATGTTGCAGTAGTTATTCGAAGATGAAGGGTCTTGCACGGGATAGAGTAGCTTGGAGAGCTGCAGCAACCCGTCTTCGTTCTAAAGACAACAACAACAACAACAGGTGATGATCAACTGTGTGCACAAAATTAGGATTTCAAACGGCTACCTCCAGAAACGCAACTTCATAGCAGCTTGCATTTCCACCTATGCTCAGGAGGTGCTCGGACATTTGCCACGCCGGACATTTGCAAGGGACATTTGCGTCCCTTGTCTCCCCCTCCTCCTCCTCCTCATCGCTGTCGCGCAGTAAAGGTACTTACTGAGCATTTCCGCTAGTTTGCTTAAAAAGTTGCGAATCTCTCTGGATTTTCCGCCACATTTCTAGAGAGACTTTCGTTGTGGAAACTGTTAAATGCATCTCGCATTGAAATCCGCACCAAATTTGGAGCCTCAGTAAAACTACACCAATCTTGGAGATTTTGCGTTCGTCTAAATTATACGTGCCTTTTTCGGTGCTCCTGCAGCAGCTTTCTGTCGTGTTTTGTGTACCATGGGGGATGAGTTTCGTCTCTAATTAATTTATTTGGTATGAATCTCTCGAGTGTTGTTGACACTATTTCTTTGAACTTAAGCCACATATGGTCGTCACTTACATAGTTTGGAAGGATTGGAGACTGTCTCTTAGAAAGACGTCAACGAATTTTTAGCTGCTTTTATAAATAGATATATTTCGCGTTTAGTTTTGGTGAATTTCTTTGTTACGGAATTGAGCCTCGCTACGACTGTGAATTCACTAATCCCTGTATCCGTCGTGACGCTCAGGATTATTTGTGGCAAAGAGGTCAAGTGTGTTTTCGTAACCATTTACAATTTGAATGGCCTCGTGAACTAATTGTTCAAAATAATTTTAAAAAAGCATTTAGAACAATTACGGAAGTTGTTTCCTATCTACAATAGGGTCTGAAAAAGTATTTTTGTCGACATACGGAAGGTAGATTGAAATCACTGCCAACTATAATTGTATGAGTAGCGTACCTATTTGTGATGAGAGTCAAGTTTTCTTTGAACTGTTCAGCAACTGTTTCATCTGAGACCGGGGGTTGGTAAAAGGAGCCAATTATTAATTTACTCCGGTTGTCGAATATAACCTCTGCCCATGCCAAGTCACAGGAACTATCTGCTTCAATGTCGCTTCTGAGCTGAAACACACATTACATCACTTTTCCTTAAGTTGTGCTTCTTGTTTCTGTTGTAGTGTAGATCATTACAATTACGGCTTTTCCCTCCAAAACCTAGGATGCTTTCTCTGTAACCCCGTAAATGCCAGAGCTAAACAATGTAGAACAACAACGTACGTTACAAGCATAGCATTCTGTATCACTTCATTTTCTTATTTCTAACATTTTAAAATTGTATGTTGACTTTAGATGACATGTCAATCAACGTATTTCCAGTCATGTTTTGAACATTGTCTCGCTACACTTTATTAACTAATGTTTTGCCGCAACGGATATCGGATTGTAGAGAGTAAATTAATATAGAGTATGTCGTTCTTCTTTTCAAACATTCCCATTCCCATTTCTTCTTTCCTTATTGTCTTTTGGGCATGCAGTTGTAGTAATTAAAGGAGGCACAAATGCAGTGATCAAAAAGAAATGATTAGCGTACATTCGCATTCTCTTTACATCGTTGCTTTCTTGTTGCTCCCCTGCCGAGGGAGTGTTTCAATCGCAATCAGTAAGCGTGAAAGGAAGCTACCGTACAGACAGAGGGATCTATATTTATACTTGGCAGAACTAATTACATACTGACATAATCGTCGGTATCGCTTTCGACTCCCAAAAGTTATAAATATTTCGATTTCGGAAAAGAAGTTCTGTATTTCGCCAAGATGTCGAAGAAGAAGGTCCCTTGCATCGAGTAAGATGTGGAGACGGCGGTTTGATAGCGGACAGAAGTACGTGGAAGGGCGTCCCTTACCTGAGGGATCGCTACTCAAGCTACATGGCGAAGTGGAAAGTGTGGCAAATGTCCGGCGTGGCAAATGTCCGGCATTCGCTCAGGAGGCTGCTACGGACATAGCTCATGGAAGACGCGTCTCTCTCTGAACTACAGAGTCCGTCACGTCAGGGCTGGTCGACCGCAGTCCAAGTTCTCGGACTGATCGCGACGCCATGAGGTCTGTGCCGTAAGACCACTAATTAGCAGACAGAGTGAAGCCAGCCAGCCAGCCAGCATCAGTGGGACACAAGTGGCGCTGCTGTTAGCCCCTCGTACATAACGAGGTTAGCGGGACCGGCCGCCACCTGCGACTCATGGCCAGTGACGAAGCCACAGGTGTTTGCCCAGCACTCGCCACCACTGTTTGGCGAAACACTTAGGACCCGTCCGCTGGTCGCGGCACCTCTGTCTTCGCGAGAGGCCGCACACAGATTCCCCTTTCAAGTTAAATCCTGCTGAAGGACTGCCGAGCCCCTGGTTCACACAAACGTGGCGAGTCTCACGGGCACGGCATGCAGCAAAGGCTAAGGGCTAAGCCATCCTCTTTAAGCGTGCTCAGTGCCGGGGCCGGGCTACTTGCGTCATTTTCTAGGTCATTTGCATTACGCTGCTAATAGAGAGGTTTAAACAGAGCTATGGTCGCCCAAGGCCCCTACTCAGTGACTGCCTCTCGGGACGAGACAGAGGACTGTACCAGCGGCGAACCAAGTTCTGTCTCTGCGCGTGGTATCCATTCTCATGGCAAATATGGCTCCCACGCTGACAACAGTAAAAAAAATTAAACCTGTCTAATGGTTCTAATAATTTCAAAGTTTTTGCTAAGCGTGATTAAAAAAGTCTGAATTTGAAAATTCATGTCACTATTACTGAAGCTGGACTATTATTGGTACCAGGAATCTTCGTGCTCCTGAGGCACGTATAATCCAAGCTCGATCTTACTACATTTCCGAAATGCATTTCACTACGTCGACCAGCAGCTGCAGTACAAGTGAAAGATTGTCCCTTTAAATAAGTGATTAGCTGGGATAATTTTTGTCAGCTTATATCCCGCTTGGTATAATACACAGTTTACCAACTAGTTCAAATGGTTCAAATGGCTCGGAGCAATATGGGACTTAACATCTGACGCCATCAGTCCCCTAGACTTAGAACTACTTAAACCTAACTAACCTAAAGACGTCGCAAACATCCATGCCCGAGGCAGGATTCGAACTTGTAGCAGCAGCGCGGTTCTGCATTGAAGTACCAAGACCCGCTCGGTCACACGGCCGGCTACCAACTAGTATCTAATTTAGCTGTCACTGAGGGCTAATATTACTTGTACACAGAAGGTATCTCGAAGAAGCGTTGCAGGACCAGCCATTCACTCAATATACACCCTGTCAAGAGAGGAAACGTCAGTATTCCGAGAAGTCACATAAACAGTCCTGTGAATCACAAATGTATCAGTAACGTATAAAATGCGCATCAGTTAAATAGCAATCGGGACGAACTCCCCATGACGCTATTTAATGATGAAACCATATTTACACGGGACGAAATCACGAATACAAACGAAATAACCATCGATGTTCGTAGGAAAACCTACCTAATACAATGGAAAACAAATTCCAAGTTCGTTTCTCCGTCAACGTGAGTTCGAGCATAATCGGTGATATTTCCATAACTCTTGTTCTTAAAAAACGAATGACAGGCCGCTGTTACTTGCATTTGTATTTTATTTATATTTTAACAATTACTGTACGTTTCGTTAGCCACATGGAATGCAGCGTACTTCCAACATGACGAAGCACGTACGAGCCAACCTCTAAACCTTAGTTTCCCTGTTCGATAGATTAATCATAATTTATAGTGTTGAATGACGATAACTGAGTGCGGAAAATATAGCATAATTTCACTTGCTAGCCCGAATTACACACACGGTATTTCCCATGAAATAAAACAGAGACCCACAAAGACAAGGCACGCAATAGGTTATTCTAAGAGTACAGGTCCGCCCCCGGTAGCTGAGTGGTCAGCGTGACGGAATGCTAATCCAAAGGGCCCGGGTTCGATTCCCGGCTGGGTCGGAGATTTTCTCCGCTCAGGGACTGGGTGTTGTGTTGTCCCAATCATCATCATTTCATCCCCATCGACACGCAAGTCGCCGAAGTGGCGTCAAATCGAAAGACTTGCACCAGGCGTACGGTCTACCCGACGGGAGGCCCTCGTCACACATTTCCATTTCTAATAGTACAAAAATGCGTTCAAATTATTGTTGTTCAGCTTCAAAAAATTTTCAAAACTATTTAAAACTGATTGTGAACGCTTGTAAAATTATTGTGGACCACTGAAAACGTCCTGAGAACTATTGCTAAAAAAAAAGGGGTCGGCGTCTGGTGTACCAATACGAGGGTTGTCCAGAAAGTAATACGCCTCATTTTTCTTCTTCAACAATTCTTAATTGAACATAACGAGAATTACACAGACGAAAGAATGGTGTTTTATCTACACACTCTATTTTTCCACGTTATCTCCATCCCGTTCTATGGCCTTCCTCCAGCGCGAAACAAGAGCGTGTATGCCCTCTTGATACCAATTCTTGTCCTGGTGGCCAAGCCAGTGGTTCACTGTGTGAATCACCACCCCATCGTCCTCAAAATGTCTTCTACGAATGGCATCCTTTAATGACCCAAGTGCCGGCTGTCTGGAACCGCGCGACTTCTACGGTCGCAGGTTCGAATCCTGCCTCGGGCATGGATGTGTGTGATGTCCTTAGGTTAGTTAGGTTTAAGTAGTTCTAAGTTGTAGGGGACTGATGACCTCAGAAATTAAGTCCTATAGTGCTCAGAGCCATTTGAACCATTTTTTGAATGACCCAAGTAAGTGGAAGTCCGAGGGGGCCAGGTCAGGGCCGTAGGGTGGATGGGGTAACACTGTTCAACACTGTTTTGCGATGTGTTCAGCTCCCCTCAGACATGGGTGGGGCAGAGCGTTATCGTGTTGCAGCAAAACATCTCCTGGGCTAATGTGGCACCGAATTCGCCGGAAGCGAGTCTTGAGTTTTGTTAATATGTTGACACATGCTTCTGAATTAGTGGTCCCGCCTCTTGGCGTCACATCAACGAGAATCACACCTTCACAGACCCAGAACGTGGTGATTATGACCTTACCGGCGGAAGTAATTGCTTTTTCTTCTTTGGAAAGCGGGAATGGCGCCTTTCCATCGACTGTAGTTCTGTTTCGGGCTCAAAATAGTGAACACAAGTTTCATCACCTGTCACAATCCGGGACAAGAAGGCCTCCCCCTCAGCTTCGAAACGTTGCAACAAATCAAGACAAATGTTATTTCTGTGCGTTTTGTGATGCACACCGCGAGATCCACCTTGCACACACTTTTGAATATCCAAGAGTGCGAATAATTGCATCCACACTTCCTTTGCTGACTGACAGATGCAGCGCCAACTGCAGGGTCGTAATGCGTGTGTCCTCGCGAATGACCTCGCTGCAACATGTCAGGTGTGACACCCATGGACGGTCTCTCAACCGCTGTAAACCGTGGAGCTCCGCCGAACCGCCTTCTGATGACCTCACTCTCCGTGCCCAGCAACTAACTGTACTTCTGTCGACAGCAGATGCTCCATAGACTTTGCACAAGAGTTTCTCAATATTCCCTGCAGTTTCTTTCCCTGCAGTGAGAAATTCAATGATGGGACGTTGCCTGTAACGTACATCATCATTTTGAAACTGTCCTGCAGCTACGCTATCTGTCGGAAGTGACGGTAACCTGGAGCGCTCACTCAGGAAGCTTCAAATAATACATGCGTAACGTTTCGCATTCGTAGCATTGTTTTCGGCTGAGGGAAAAAAAAACGTGGTGCAATAGTTTCTGGGCAAACGTCGTACTTTCGTTACTTTTTTTATTTTCTGCTATATACGACTAACTCTTAATGGAGTCGTATACTTATTTCTATGTTATTCGATTCCCGTGAAATGAGAAGCACCGTAACATGACGTTCATTAATTTAATAATGAAACGTTCGTAAAATGGTTGGAGTGTAGTCCTGAGGTCTTGGACCCGCTTCTTACCCGATAGAAACTCAAGGCGGCCACTTTTTACAACCTGTCTATTTCGAAAATGGGCAGTATGGGAGCCTCTGACGTCACCAGTGTCTGTCAACACATCAGAGTTTCAATCCCGATACGCGATACCACGTACTGCTATAGCCGAAATTGCGCCGTGTGGCTGATTTCGAACTCAGATAAGCCAAATCGGTAGCCGACGGCAAGATTTCGGAAGGGAGCGTTTAAGTTACTGTCCAAGTGCGACAAATATGTTCCTTCTAATACTCTATTTGTGGAGGAGCAGATGCAAGTATGTTGAAAAGAATCTGTAACGTGCTTATCTAGCTAATAGGTATAACAAGATTTTAAACATGGCTGCAGCAGCAACTGTTAAAATTCTTCACAATAAAGGATGGCAGCCAAAAACAGTTGCAGGATAGAATTTTTTTTATTAAAATTCTTGACCAAGGTTTCGGTACATATAAATATACCTTCATCAGAAGTAAAATTTCTAAAATTACATCATGCACTGGAGAATAATAAAAACAATTATGCCAAAAGGCATGCACATGCACATGTTGTACAAATGGAGATGATATTTTAATTACTGACGACGCCTTTTGGCATAATTGTTTTTATTATTCTCCAGTGCATGATGTAATTTTAGAAATTTTACTTCTGATGAAGGTATATTTATATGTACCGAAACCTTGGTCAAGAATTTTAATAAAAAAAATTCTATCCTGCAACTGTTTTTGGCTGCCATCCTAATAGGTATAAAGTAGTATGTATTCCATCTTAAGTAGGTGTGCTATAACTGAACAAAGAATATGACGCTTTGTGTTACGAAAACTTTTTCGGATGCCAGAAACCCAAATTTCGGTGACGAATCTCGGACTTCCATAAGGAAGCTCAAAAATTTGTCATGACATGAAAAAATATGTTTCTCGGTAAATGACCGCAATTAGAAACAGACCCAGGAAACAAATGAGGCAGAGTCTCTGGTGGACTGGTGGCAGATATAGGCACAGGAGGCGTGGAGCTTCCTGCTACGTGAAGGCTCTAATAGTTTGTGACCCTGAGGGTCTGTATCTCCAACTCCCTAACTCAAAGGTATGCTGCTGAAAGAAATATTTTGGGAAATTTCTTAACACGGTGCTACAGCTGGCTATCAAGCTGATTGGCGCATTTATAGTTTGTTGGCGAGTCAGAAGAATATATACCCAAGGAGAGGTTCCCTTCTATGATGGGCAACAAGCCTTTTAGCACAGTCGCTCTGTTTTAGACACTTCCGATGGATAAAATATTATCGAGGCTTTCATTCTGGGTATTCTCATGAATACGTCTGTTACTTCAAGCTCCCACAAGACGAGTTGGCGCAACGATACACACGCCGCAATAAGATCGCTGGCACTTAACGATGTGTTTGATGATGATGAAGTCATCAGCGGCCGTACAAAGTCCCAATTCTTACACAGTCCAGTTTTTCACAATCTAATCTAGCCACTGTCACGAATGATGATGAGGATGATGAAATGATGAGGACAACACCCAATCGCCGGGCAGAGAAAATCCTCAATTCGGCCGGGAATCGAACCTGGGACCCCGTGAACCAGAGGCAGCAACGCTATCCACTAGACCACGAGCTGCGGACTTATCGATGTATGATAATAGAGAGCAGGCGTGATTCAATTAATGTATCATATTCCGAAAATATGTCGCACTGACGGTGATAGTTACTGTACCTACTGAGGCAAAATGCCCACGAGAATTAACCAACCGTCAGTTACTTTCTGGTACAATTTCATTTTATTAGAATCCCTTTCAATTGTGTATTGACGTATCTGGGAACTGTAAGGATATAAATATTTATTCAGTCGTGGCCCCAAAAGCCTGGTACCACTATCATTTCCTCCCATTCTTGTTCCATTCATGAACAACGCATGAAAAGAACAACTGTTGGTGAGTGGTAGAGTGTGCTCAAACTGTTCTGATTTTCCGTCGCCACCATTTCGCGAGATGTACGTGACAGGAAGAAATGTGTTGCCTGAATGTTCTTGGGACGTAGGCTCCCTGAATTTTAGCTGAACAGTAACTTCTCCGTGATTCACAACGCCTCTCCTGTAACATCTGCAACTGATGTGTGATGAGCACTTTCGTGATTCTCTCGCGCCTATGAAACGAATCCGTGACAAAACGTGCAAGTCTTTCTTTGATTTTTTTCTATCTTTCCTGTTAATATTACCTGATAAAGTCCCGACTGTAGTGCTCGAACCAACATTGTGGACAAAGTGGCACAAACTGTTACGGCCATTTGGAGGAGATTGTGGTCAACCCAGGCTTGGTTCGATACCCACTCGTCGCTGCTTACGACACATCTTTGACCTGGATGCTCACATGCACATCCTTGTAGAACTCAGCAGTATACGAGACAAACTGTCACGGTATGCGAAATACCATTTCGCGGAGACTAATCATTGCATACCAATCTAACTTACTCACTTGCTAAGATTATTTTCTTCGACGTCAATATGACACCATGGTCTTAGTGTCCACGACCGCGCTTTGATGGCTTTTCATCCGTTGACTTGGTTTCACCCCTTTTATTTCCGCTGAAACGAGAGAGGACATCGCTGCTGTGTGTACGCCCTGCTGAAGTATCGTTCTACCCAAATTCAGAGTTTAAAACATAGGTGCGACTCTTGTTGGGAACATCAAATTTCACAAACAATAGTACAGTTCCATATAAAGAAGTCGTTGATAGAGAAATCTGAGACAGGGTATGATGATTTCGTTGCCTATTGCACTGCACAAAAATGAGGCACGGACAGTTTGATTCAGCCCTATTGTTTCCCCTCTGTTCATTGTTCCTGGTATGCTGCACCTGCACCTGCATCAACCTTTCACCCACCTGAGTCCCTGCACCTACGTACGCTCCACAACCTATCCCCCCGACTCCCTCTTCCCGACGATGAAAACCGCCCCGATATTTATCCGTCCTCCCAACTATAATTCTCCACCTACCCCTACTCCACATCAGAGCTCCCATCTTCCCTGTTTCCACTCAATCTTTCCTCATCTCTTCTCCCCTTGATACAACGACCCTGGCTACACACCAGACTCCTCCTCGATTTCTAACTTCACACTATTCTCCCCAACACCTACCTTTATCTCCACAGATACTACCCAACGGACCTCTATATTTATTCTCACACCCTTCAGTCCAACAGGAAATATCCCACCCCCTCCCCTCATAGAAAATCACTTTTTTTCCCAGTGGAGGCCCTTCTAAGTTTTAGTGAAATTTGCTGTGTTCCTTTTAAAAGAACGTCACAATTTCTGCAAAGTCTTTTAAATATATACTTTTGTTTTTGTCTTTACCTTTTAGTCCTCCGAGTCTAATTTACAGCCGGCCGGTGTGGCCGTGCGGTTCTAGGCGCGTCAGTCTGGAACCGCGTGACCGCTATGGTCGCAGGTTCGAATCCTGCCTCGGGCATGGATGTGTGTGATGTCCTTAGGTTAGTTAGGTTTAAGTAGTTCTAAGTTCTAGGGGACTGATGACCACAGATGTTGAGTCCCATAGTGCTCAGAGGCATTTGAACCATCTAATTTAAACAACAACAAAAATCAGCGGTTTAACGTTAAGTAAACACCAACAAACTTCATTGTTCTTAAGATTTTAAAAACACCTGTAAAATTTTTCACCTTTTCATCATGTTTCTTTCGTCTGTATTTGTATTTTAAAAGCTTGAGCTTGTGGTTGGAAGGTGACATGTTGTACCGCTATAGGCCACCGGAGGTTCATGTGGGGCGAGGTGCCTAGAGTCTGGTGATGCCCGCCAGCCAGAAGACAACTGTGGTTGCCAGAGGAGAGGAGAACTCGTTGGACAGAGGAAATGCCGAAGATTCTACATCACTTTGGGAAGGGGCAGTGGGCGCGGTGGAGTTTTCCCAGTGATGACTGCCTGCACGCCGGGTTATGTGGGGAGCCGCGGCATCCAGTCCGTGCTGTGACTCAACCGGGTGGGCCGGAGCTCGCGAGCAGCTGCCGAGATTCCTGCGGCGGGACTCGGTAAACAGCGCGGCCTGGCCGGCCTCTCTGATCTACCGCTGTGTCTGCGCAACGCGGAAATGCGCGTCAGATCCTCCTCCCGGCACGTGCACACCTGGGCTCGCAGGTGTTCGTATCAGAGCGACTGGCATTTCCTCACCGTACTGGAAAACTTTGTTTCACGTTTTTCCTTCGCCTGCAGGTTACTACTGCGTTTCATTCCAGAAGTGTGAGTCGAGTGCAAGCAGGATGAACTTGGGCACACACCGCGACTACAGCGAAGGACACTAGCACGTGGTTACCTTCTGTCAGCTCGTTGGATGTACGGATAAGGGTCGGGACTTCTATCAGACAGGTCATAGAGCTTCTATGATGGACCGTAAACGCTAGGAAAAGAAATGAAGCTGTAGAAACAATTCGGTTAATTCTCAGAAGGATGAACGCTACCTGTTCGTCTCCGGGAGTAGACGCGGAAAAATTGGAGCCTTACGGCAAGGACGAAATATATGACTTAAGAGAAACACAACAAGATTATAGGTAATCACAATTGCAAACAATTTTAACAGCTATAACCAATTTCGAGGGCTGTGTTATCTTCAGACAGGCGCATCCCTTGTGGCTCATGATCCGTCTGGGACGTCGTCTTCACTAATCTTCCGCAGCTGAACATGCAGCTGCTGGTTAGCTTTTGTTCATACGTGATGATATAATACCCCAAAAGGCTCTGAAAGGAACATACTACGCATAAATAGAGCGACGAGATCTGTTACTTTTAGATTACGCTATTGGTGGAAAATCAGTGGAAACAGGAACAACTGTAAAATGCCCGTCCGCGGCTCGTGGTGTTGCGGTAGCGTTCTCGCTTCCCGCGCACGGGGTCCCGGATTCGATTCCCCGCGGGGTCAGAGATTTTCTTGCCTCGAGATGGCTGGGTGTTGTGTGTCTTTCATCCTCATTCACTCGCAAATCGCCGTAGTGGCGTTAAAGAACTTGTGGAGCGGCGGCCGAACCGCCCCGCGAGGGGTCTCCCGGCCACCAATGCCATACGCTCATTATTTGTTTGTAAAATTTTCGGTAATAATCGTCCGGAGCGACCTAACCTGGAATTGACCACATAAAACAAATTGTAGGAAAAGCAACTGCAAGCTTAACTCTTTCAATGAGTCTTCTTCTTCTTAAATCTCCAATCAACCGGTTGGTTAGTAGCAATTCCCCATTTATTTCTGTCCTCGGTCTTTCTCTTGAGGGCATTGTAGGTGGTGCAGCTGCCATCTTTCATGATATGATTGATGTACTGTAGTCTCGGCTGGCTCTTGTATTTTTCCCTTCTATTGTTCCTTCACTGATACTTTTAATAATACCATCATGTCTTAGTAGATGACCGACCCTTGTGTCCCTTCTGTGTCGCATTATCTTCAGGAGACAAGGCTTCTCTTCCACCACCTGTGGAACACCTCTTCGCCTGATACATCGTCTACGCAGGAAATATTGAGCGTTCTGCCGTAGTACCACATCTCGAACGCTGTTTTTTTTATGTGTTTCTCCTTCTCCGAGTATTAAGGAAGCGTAATTCACACACAAAAGACGTGGCTCAAATAACACTTCTTCGGCCGATTCTTGAGTATTGATTACCAGTCTGGAATCCTTACCAAGTTAGGTAAAATCGGAAAGATCCAATAAGAGTGGCGTGCTTCGTGGCGCGATGGTTTAGTGAGAGCGAGACGGTTAGCGAGATGCTCAACAAACTTCACTGGGACACGATACAAGAAGGGCCTTGTGATTCGCGGAGAAGTTTGCTGTTGAATTTCCGAGAGCAAAAGCTCGAACAACAGTCGGCCAATATATTACTTCCTCCCACACATGTCTTGCGAAAAAAACCAAGACGAGAAAATCAGAAAAGTTACAGCTCATACGGAGGTTTATAGAAAGTCGTTCTTCCCATGCACTCTTCTTGAATGAGTAGAACTGAGGGAGTGGGGTCGGGCGGGGAGAGCCACGGAGGAGAGATAATAGCAACCGAAGTATCTTCCCTCATACAACGTACGCTGAACTGCGGAATATAGATGGAGACGCAGGGTCGTAGGTCATTTGCGGACCACACAGCAAATAAAACTGTTTTCGAATAACTGACATTCACTGAGGCTCCGCCATCGTGTGGCTAATTTAAACCAACGAGGGAAGTCGTAACAGTTTCTTTCCTAGTTTTCTCGGAAAATTTCTACTTGCGGACTCAACCCGTGGTGATGAAAAAAGCTCAGTTTTCAGTTATCCATCCCTCCCGTCAATTTTGAGCCGATTGCGAGTCATGAACTTTAGCGGCGGTTTTCCCAAAAACGGGGAGGTATTTACCAAAAATATCTTTAAAAAATGCTTCAAATGGCTCTGAGCACTATGGGACTTAACTTCTGAGGTCATCAGTCCCCCAGAACTTAGAACTACTTAAACCTAACTAATCTAAGGACACCACACACATCCATGCCCGACGCAGGATTCGAACCTGCGACCGTAGCGGTCGCGCGGTTCCAGACTGTAGCGCCTAGAACCGCTCGGCCACCCCGGCCGGCAAAATATCTTAGTCTTCCATTTTAGCTTGTACACAAGCGACCAATCAAATATGAGTTGACTCGTTTGGCCATGTCTATGGCCTTCCTCTTGTAAGAGAAACAGCTTCGGAAGAACAAAATTACCACACGTACTACAGTTATTGTTTTCAGTGCGCACGACCTCAAATTACTCATGGCCATGGCATGTGCGGTACTTGCGATTTAATACTGTCGCTTATTATACTAGACCGTGTTGTCGTTGTGGTCTTGAGTCCTGAGTCTGGTTTGATGCAGCTCTCCACGCTACTCTATCCTGTGCAAGCTTCTTCATCTCCCAGTACCTACTGCAACCTACATCCCTCTGAACCTGCTTAGTGTATTCATCTCTTGGTCTCCATCTACGATTTTTAAACTCCACGCTGCCCTCCAATACTAAATTGGTGATCCCTTGATGCCTCAGAACATGTCCTACCAACCGATCCCTTCATCTAGTCAAGCTGTGCCACAAACTCCTCTTCTCCCCAATTCCATTCAATGCCTCCTCATTAGTTATATGATCTACCCATCTAATCTTCAGCATTCTTCTGTAGCACCACATTTCGAAAGCTTCTATTCTCTTCTTGTCCAATCTAGTTATCGTACATGTTTCACTTCCATACATGGCTACACACCATACAAATACTTTCAGAATCGACTTCCTGACACTTAAAGAAACGCTTTCCTTGCCATTGCCAGTCTACATTTTATATCCTCTCTACTTCGACCATCTAGACCGTAATGTGTAAATTTGCAGAAAGCTTAAAATAAAATTTTTTTATTGCAACTGACATTATACCGCAACTTTTAATTAATTTATAGGTTTGTGTTTCGTTCCTTCCGTATGGACTCTCATAGTACATGAGACATATAGTACGTACACGAAATCTCTTATGGAGAATGTACAGAATCACATAGTGCTGCTTGAAAATTGCAGCAGTTGACCACAGAAGCTACCTGGAAGGGAGCGAAAGCTGTTGCGCAGCTGCGGTTAGTCCTCTGACAGTGAGTACGTGCAAATAGGCGAAACTCTGTGGTGTGACTCGCCCACAGTCACCGCTTGACTAGGCGTCTTGTGATTCACACACCGAGTGGCACCTCGCGAGCCCAGAACGTGACCGCATCCCGAGGCCGCGTGGCGGCAATCACCTCACGGAGGGTGCGCCAGCAAACAGAGGAGCAGCAACTGCACTCCGTAACCAGCAGAACTGCTCTGTGGTACGTAAGATCACTGCTCAGCAAGATCCCGTGCATTATATGGCGGAGCCGTATAGTGAGTCAGAATCTTTCCCCCTTCTTCCTGTTATATTTCCAGATGACAGCAGGGTAAAATTTCTCTAATTTTTCCTTCGTGGCCATTACGCGGGGTAAATTGGAGGACGTAAAGCGTTCCTTGACTCGTATTGCAAAGTAGACTCTCTGAGATTTAAGAGAAAGTCTCGGAGCTACCCCAATGCCTTTCTTGTAGTGAAACCACCTTTTTTCTGTTTCTTCGTCTTTTTTCTTCAGCAATTCTGTGCTGATGTACCACGACACCTTTCAAATTCCATCGCTGAAATCTTTTCAGTTTTTTGTATTAGCACTCATGACCAATCCCCTGACAGAACACGGTGAGTTACCGTGCCGGCAGCAGGACTTGAACCTACTACACTTGACAACATAACTCCACGCCTCAATCCTCTGCACTATGGTATACTGATAACCCATCTGAGACCGCCGAGAAAATCTGTGACGCTCTCTTCCTGACTAAACAAACATGTGACGAAGTGCACTTCACTTCTTTGAATTTTCTCATCTTACCTGTTAATTCAACTTCACGATGGCCCTAAAGTGGAGAACATTCCTTAAGACTTAGTAGACAAGGGTTTTCTAGGCGACTTCATTCGTGGCTGAAACACAGTTTCTTAGGACTCTTTCAATAAAGCTTAGCCTGACATCCGCGTTTATTACCGTTAGGTTTATGTTCGTCCCATGTTTAATAACTCCGGACAGATACTGCCACATATTTGTTGGTTGTGATTGGTTTAGACACTGCCACATATTTGTCGGTTGTGATTGATTTTAGTGACTTGTTGATCGTCGATATTGTGGCCAAGTGATATCGAGCGTTTTGGTCTGTTTACTCCTACTACTTTACATTTATTTATATTTAGCGTAGCTCCAAGTCCTTTCACAAGCGCTGGTCTACTTAAAATTTTGGTGTACTTCGGAACAGTTTACTAACGACATGACCTTCCTCTACGCAACTGCACACATCCGCAGGGCGTACAAATAGAACAGCCTTAGGAAACTAAGTCAGGCGTCTGCGAGGTGGTTTTTTGTACATCGAGAACTGTAATGATCCTATCACACTTCCTTTTGGTACCCCGGACGGTAATTTTACGTGTAGTGATGGCTCTCCATTAAAAATTACGTATTGGGTTCCGTAAGCTACGAAGTCTGCAACCCAGTTGCCTATAATTTCCGATATCTCTCATCGGCATTGGGCGGTATAGCTACTCTAATACTAGCGGAAGCTTTGCGCTTTAGAAAGTTCTTCCTACGGTGCTTTTACTCTCTTATTTAGAAGATGTTGTCTTTAGCAACTTCAGCGTAAATCTTCCGTGAGTGGCTGTTATCACTGTTTGCCATTAGAAAAGCATATAGCGACCATAAAAAGCTGCAGTCATTCCTGAATATCACAATGGAGAAAAATGTAACTTGCTACGCAATTGCAAAAAGCGAAATTGTGCAGTGTACTTTATAATGGTACTACATCTCTTGGAAAAGTTAGGCGCAGCGGGGATTTGTATCATTAGACGGTTACGTCGTCGCCTGAAACGAAAAGTGGAAACTAGCCGCTGACATCCACCAAAACATAGGTTTTAGTGTGAAATCCGAACTAAGGAGAAACTTGTCATGCCGACCGTTGTGGCCGAGCGGTTCTAGGCGCTTCAGTCCGGAATAGCGCGACTGCTACGGTCGAAGGTTCGAATCCTGCCTCGGGCATGGATGTGTGTGATGTCCTTACGTTAGCTAGGTTTAAAAAAGTTCTAACTTCTAGGGGACTGATGACCTCAGATGTTAAGTCCCATAGTGCTCAGAGCCATTTGAACCATTTGATTTGAAACTTTGCCTTTTTTAAACATACAAAGTATGACGCAAAACGAAACCTTGGGTCAGCCGGAGATCGGAAACAAGCCTACGGCAGCCTTTACACAGGATGTGGTTTTTAAAGCGTGCAATTGGCTGTCGTGGTGTCCACCACGCTGCTAAAGACTCAGATGCGATCGGACTTGTCATACGGTACGTGTACCGCGACGGTATCAGATTCGACCGCAGCACGCCGCTGCGGGCCGGCTACATCTGATGTGCGCGAACTATATACGAGTTGTCGAAACAGATTTTAGTAGACATTGTCAAACCTTCAAGCGCCCATGTTTATTACTGCAGTTTGTGCAATGGGTGTTATACAGGCACTGTTCTTCTTTAAATTCATTTATCAATATATGCAATCTCCCTGTATCCAAGCAGCCGTGATATTCTCTTCATACTGATAGAAGCAATACACTCTTTCAAATTCAGAAGGTGGCAGGGGTTGAATACAGGGAGCGAAAGGCTATTTACAATTTGTACAGGAACCAGATGACAGTTATAAGAGCCGAGGGGCATGAAAGGGAAGCAGTGGTTGGGAAGGGAGTGAGACAGGGTTGTAGCCTCTCCCCGATATTATTCAATCTGTATATTCAGCAAGCAGTAAAGGAAACAAAAAAAAAAAATTCGGACTAGGTATTAAAATCCACGGAAAAGAAATAAAAACTTTAAGGTTCGCCGATGACATTGTAATTCTCAAATGGTTCAAATGGCTCTGAGCACTATGGGGCTCAACATCTGAGGTCATCAGTCCCCTAGAACGTAGAACATCTTAAACCTAACTAACCTAAGGACATCACATACATCCATGCCCGAGGCAGGATTCGAACCTGCGACCGTAGCGGTCGCGAAGTTCAGACTGAAGCGCCTAGAACCGCCCGGCCACATCGGCCGGCAATGTAATTCTGTCAGAGACAGCAAAGGATTTGGAAGAGCAGTTGAACAGAATGGACAGTGTCTTGAAAGGAGGATATACGATGAACATCAACAAAAGCAAAACGAGGATAATGGAATGTAGTCGAGTTAACTCGGGCGATGCTGAGGGAATTAGATGAGGAAACGAGACACTTAAAGTAGTAAAGGAGTTTTGCTATTTGGGGAGCAAAATAACTGATGATGATCGAAGTAGAGAGGATATGAAATGTAGACTGGCAACGGCAAGGAAAGCCTTTCTGAAGACGAGAAATTTGTTAACAGTATAGATCTGTCAGGAAGTCGTTTCTGAAAGTACTTGTATGGAGTGTAGCCATGTATGGAAGTGAAACGTGGACGATAAATAGTTTGGACGAGAAGAGAACAGAAGCCCTTGAAATGTGGTGCTACAGAAGAATGCTGAAGATTAGATGGGTAGATCACGTAACTAATGAGGAGGTATTGAATATAATTGGGGAGAATAGTAGTTTGTGGCACAACTTGCTAGAAGAAGAGATCGGTTGGTAGGACATGTTCTGAGGCATCAAGGTATCACCAATTTAGTACTGGAGGGCAGCGTTGAGGGTAAAAATCGTAGAGGGAGACCAAGAGATGAATACACTAAGCAGATCCAGAAGATTGTAGGTTGCAGTAAGTACTGGGAGATGAAGAAGCTTGCACAGGATAGAGTAGCGTGGAGAGCTGCATCAAACCAGTCTCAGGACTGAAGACCACAACAACAACAACACTGATGGAAGAAACGACGTAAGTGTTGTATTCAATTTTAATGTTCCCCGCATTCGAATGCGCCTTCAGAACAGATGACATAACTGAGCAGCCGTGACATTCTCTCTCTGTATTGACACGAGAAACGACTTGCCCGTGACGTAAGTGTCGTATTGCATTTCATTCGTCCCCACGCTCGAAAGTGCGCTCATAACATCTGACTTGCTCGATACTGCTAAACACGTTCGGCAGACTCTGCAGCATGTGTTTCCTACGCTCTGACGTCAAAAATTCGTCATCGCAAATAGTTCACGATCGCGTTCAAATTCTGTGAGAGGATGTCTTAGGAAAGAACGATGTGAGTTTCACTCACGATGCGACTTCGGTGAAGCGGCGTGCCCTCGGACGAGGCGGTCTGCTCCCCTCCGGAGGCGCCGTATACTGGACAGTGCTATCGCCAGCTGGCGGCAGACTTCAAAGGAGGCGCAGGGCGCGTGTGAGTGCGTGCCTCAGCGCCTGCTGCTGCGCGTGTGCGTATGTGAGCGAGACGGGGCCCCGCATTCCGGCGGCGTTTCAGGTCCCTCGCTGACACCGACTCTGTCGCCGCCCGCCCTCGCCGGACACAGGGCGCTCTTCATGCGAGCCGACGCCGGAGGCACACGGCGGCGCACTCAAAGTACTCGTAAACTGCGCTACGCTACGCTTCACAAACAGCTCGACTTGTCCCACTGACAGTAGGTGGCTTCCTGTAACGCCGAGTTAGGAAATATTCATCCGAATTTTCTGTACAGCGACTACAAATTATTGGACCATCTCCTACATTTCCACCAATATTGAAAGAAAATACGTATCGAATCAGCATCTCAAAGAGGGAAGTTCGTCATTCACTCGTTGTGAACTTCATATGTGTGTGTGTGTGTGTGTGTGTGTGTGTGTGTGTCAATTCCTACGGGACCAAACTGCTGAAGTCATCGGTCCCTAGACTTACACACTACTTAAACAACACTATTGGCCATTAAAATTGCTACACCACGAAGATGACGTGCTACAGACGCGAAATTTAACCGACAGGAAGAAGATGCTGTGATATGCAAGTGATTAGCTTTTCACAGCATTCACACAAGGTTGGCGCCGGTGGCGACACCTACAACGTGCTGACATGAGGAAAGTTTCCAACCGATTTCTCATACACAAACAGTAGTTGACTGGCGTTGCCTGGTGAAACGTTGTTGTGATGCCTCGTGTAAGGAGGAGAAATGCGTACCATCACGTTTCCGACTTTGATAAAGGTCGGATTGTAGCCTATCGCGATTGCGGTTTATCGTATCGCGACATTGCTGCTGGCGTTGGTCGAGATCCAATGACTGTTAGCAGAATATGGAATCGGTGGGTTCAGGAGGGTAATACGGAACGCCGTGCTGGATCCCAACGGCCTCGTATCACTAGCAGTCGAGATGACAGGCATCTTAACCGCATGGCTGTAACGGATCGTGCAACCACGTCTCGATCCCTGAGTCAACAGATGTGGACGTTTGCAAGACAACAACCATCCGCACGAACAGTTCGACGACGTTTGCAGCAGCATGGACTATCAGCTCGGGGACCATGGCTGCAGTTACCCTTGACGCTGCATCACAGACAGGAGCGCCTGCGATGGTGTACTCAACGACGAACCTGTGTGCACGAATGGCGAAACGTCATTTTTTCGGATTAATCCAGGTTTTGTTTACAGCATCATGATGGTCGCATCCGTGTTTGGCGACATCGCGGTGAACGCACATTGGAAGCGTGTATTCGTCATCGCCATACTGGCGTATCACCCGGCGTGATGGTATGGGGTGCGATTGGTTACACTTCTCGGTCACCTCTTGTTCGCATTGACGGCACTTTAAACAGTGGACGTTACATTTCAGATGTGTTACGACCCGTGGCTCTACCCTTCATTCGATCCCTGCGAAACCCTTCATTTCAGCAGTATAATGCACGACCGCATGTTGCAGGTCCTCTGCCGGCCGCTGGTGGCCGAGCGGTTCTGGCGCTACAGTCTGGAATCGCGCGACCGCTACGGTCGCAGGTTCGAATCCTGCCTCGAGCATGGATGTGTGTGTTGTCCTTAGGTTAGATAGGTTTAAGTAGTTCAAAGTTCTAGGGGAATTATGACCTCGGCAGTTGAGTCCCACAGTGCTCAGAGCCATTTGAACAATTTTTTGCAGGTCCTGTACGGCCCTTTCTGGATACAGAAAGTGTTCGACTGCTGCCCTGGCCAACACATTCTCCAGATTTCTCACCAATTGAAAACGTCTGGTCAATGGTGGCCGAGCAACTGGTCGTCACAATACCCCAGTCACTGCTCTTGATGGACTGTGGTATCGTGCTGAATCTACATGGGCAGCTGTAATCGCACACGCCATCCAAGCTCTGTCTGACTCAATGCCCAGGCGTATCTAGACCGTTATTACGGACAGAGGTGGTTGTTCTGGGTACTGTTTTCTCAGGATCTATGCACCCAAACTGCTTGAAAATGTAATCACATGTCAGTTGTAGTATAACACATTTGTCCCATGAATATCCGTTTATCATCTGCATTTCTTCTTGGTGTAGCAATTTTAATGGCCAGTAGTGTAACTGAAATTAACTTACGCTAAGGACAACACACACACCCATGTCCGAGGAAGTACTCGAACTTCCGGCAGAGGAGCCGCGCAACTCGTGACATGGCGCCTCTAAACGCGCGGCCAATCCGACGGCGAGCTTCATGTGTTCCGGCGCGTACACGCTAGACCAACCGCTTCGTTGGCCGAGATGTGCTTAGTGCGTAAATCCGCAAAATCGGAGCCAACGAAACGGACGGCCTTGGTTATGCTTCTGTCTGCCGGCGGTAATATCGGAGTATTGGTAGTCATTTGGCCGTGGGACCTCTCTCCTAGTGTGGGTCGAAAGTTGCTTGGCTCATTAGCGGTTTCCTGTGTCTGCTGAATGGGTGTGTATTTACTGTGTTTAAAAATATTGGAATATGTAGAGGAACAGAGAGGCAGTATTAAAGTTAACAGAGTTTTATTGTGAAAGGGAATGTTTCTGGGACCCTGTGAACTGCGAATATAAAAACAAGCTGAAGAGATTCGACGCTTGGAGGAAAATTAGTGGGCTGTTAGAAATTAATAGCTTTTCGCCGTGAACGACAGGGAGAAACAAATAATTCTGGGAGTGATGGTGATCCCCAGTAGTTAAATATCACTGCGTCATTATTGATCATTCTGCTGCTGGTAAAGCCCTGCTAAAGGAGAAATTTGAGGGTCTTCGCAGTTCGAAATCTGTAACGCTTTAGCCCGGGAAAAAATTATGAAATAGCCCATATTCAAATTCAGCTGACGTTAAGTCACACTATTTTGTCCCACCACGCTGCTCCCTACTTTCAAAAGAGAGTTCGTCCACTCGCATCGTTTCTTCTCATTATTTTTCTGATGATCAACGTCTTGCAGTGAAACAAATAAAACAGTTTCTGCGTCAGTCACTCATTTATTTTGCCACGACGCACTTCGATGGTTCACACCATCATCTTTACGTGGAGAACTGTTTCTTTATAAGGCAACAGTGCGAAGACCTTTTACAACTCTACTGTCCCTCAAAAAACGCAAAATAACCTACACTACACTGGATCTGCGACTGTGAAAAGACTTCTGTACTCTTCACCAACACCAGCCATGTAAATAAACAATTCTCCACCTGAAGGAGATGGTGTAAACTATCGAAACGCGTAGAGGCAAAATAAACAAGTGACTAACGCAGAAAGTGTTTTGTTTGAATTGATCAACAGTTGCAGTCCTCATAATGACGTTCCTTATGAACGAAACGTTATTTTCTTACCCAATATTAACTTCTGCGCATCCGGCGACTGCTAAATCCTCTTCTTCCTCATAAAGTCTGTTGGTGAAATTGTAACCGAAACGCTACTTTATAATAATAACAGAATGGGAGCAACCTCGACAAGTCGTCATAGCCAACTGCGATCCACACGGCCGAATCCATTGGCCCCGCCCACTTGTTTGGTGAGTATGAGAGGCCGAGATCCAATTCCTTGGCGACCAGTATGCGATCGATTCCATTGGCTGTCGTTCGCCGGCCTTGTGTGTACGTTTTAGCTTTGTTTTGCCTTCACCCATTCCACAGTACTTCCAAAGCTTGATTACTTTCGGCCAAAGTCTATGAACCTTATAGCTGACATCTGCTCTCTCTCCGGTTTATACTGCTGAGAAACGCTTTTCCATTCTTTCACTACAGCTAGTGCATGTAGTAACCTCGCCGTTTATAATCTTTCATTTTCTTTACTCCCACTTGACTTTTCAAATTATATTACTCGTCTGCGTCTCCAGTGTATGCCCATACTTGAACTGTTAGCGTCGAATTTACTCTCAGATGCTTTCATGTTTAGGAGACAGCAGAGAGCCTAAGACTACAATGAGCTTATCTTCACAAATAGCAGCGAGCTAACAGCAAAGTGTGCTACGCCTGAAAAGCGACACGTTTTTGTCTCTTTGCAATCAGTACCAAGCAGAACGTCGAATATCCGGACCTCTCGCTACCATACATGATGCAACAGTGTCGCCCGCCCACAGTG
The DNA here is from genome assembly GCF_023864345.2 of Schistocerca serialis cubense. Classification (NCBI taxonomy): domain Eukaryota; kingdom Metazoa; phylum Arthropoda; class Insecta; order Orthoptera; family Acrididae; genus Schistocerca; species Schistocerca serialis. Next base: position 788,373,429 of record NC_064639.1, on the reverse strand, counting down.
TGCGATCGCACGAAATTTTGCTAACGAGCTTCGATTAAAGCGGCCGGGTGTGGCGAGATGGGATTTCGCTCACCACCTGCTGTGGGCGTGGCTAATGGCCTACAGAATGGCACCCTAAAATTTCGCAAGTTATTGCGCGAGGCGAAAGTAGAACCTACCGTGACTCACCACTCATTAATTTTCTCGCCACTTTTCTGCAGGCCCATAAATAGTACCTCCCTAGCAACTCCCAAACGCACAGCTGAGTGAAATTTGAGCTTTTCCCCCATCTGCCTCTTCTTTTGGACAACCCACTGTATAGCATTAGTAATATTGTGGTCGACCCGAGGGTTGGTTTTTATCTGAGATGGTATGCCTCTGTCTTCCTCCAACCTTTAAAATGCCTCACCAGACAGTTAGCGCGGCATCTACGGGAAATGCTGTTCTGTAGTGAAGGAACAAAAACAAATTGATTTTGTTACATGTTGAGATGTAACGCATATTATTGTGGAGTCATGACAATATCGATTAGCATTATTATTTTTAAACTAGTGAATGAATCTTAACATCTCTTGGCTGTAGAAGGATAAATGCAAAATGTGATTAGCTGCACCAGCAGTAAGGAACGGAAATGTACACACACACATAAAAAAAATTACATCACCCCGGTTCCCAGAACACCTGAAGATAGAGGTTGACTGTGGATATTGTATCACAGACACAATCCCTTTGACTGTTCAGAAATGTCACGCAACCCGCCCAAAGATGTAAACAACCATGCATAAGCAACGCCTATTAGACGGAGGGGGTCCGACAGTCGATCAGTTCCAGTCATTCCACCACGAAGGAGGTACACGGCTCGTGTTGTCTGTAGTTCAACCATGCCTAGACGATCAATAACGCCGTTCGATCGCGTCCACATTGTTACTTTGTGCCAGGACGGGCTCTCAACAAAGGAAGTGCCCATGCGTCTCGGAGTGAACCAAAGCGATGTTGTTCGGACATGGAGGAGATACAGTGAAACACGAACTGTCGATGACATGCCTCGCTCAGGCCGCCCAAGGGCTACTGCTGCAGTGGATGACCGCTACCTACGGATTATGGCTCGGAGGAACACTGACGGCAATGCCACCATGTTGAATAATGCTTTTCGTGCAGCCACAGGACGTCGTGTTGCGCAATAGGCTGCATGATGCGCAACTTCACTCCCGACGCCCATGGCGAGGTCCCTCTTTGCAGCCACGACACCATGCAGCGCAGTGCAGATGGGCCCAACAGCCTGCTGAATGGACCGCTGAGGATTGGCATCACGTTCTCTTCGCCAGTGGGTGTCGCATAGCCGGCCGGTGTGGCCGAGCGGTTCTAGGCGCTTCAGTCTGGAACCGCGCGACCGCTACGGTCGCAGGTTCGAATCATGCCTCGTTCATGGATGTATGTGATGTCCTTAGGTTAGTTAGGTTTAAGTAGTTCTAAGTTGTAGGAGACTGATGACCTCAGATGTTAAGTCCCATAGTGCTCAGAGCCATTTGATCCATTTGAAGTGTCGCATATGCCTTCAACCAGACAATCGTCGGAGACATGTTTGGAGGCAACCCGGTCAGACTGAACGCCTTAAACACACTGTCCAGCGAGTGCAGCAAGGTGGAGGTTCCCTGCTGTTTTGGGGTGGCATTTGTGCGGCCGACGTGCGCCGCTGGTGGTCATGCAAGGCGCCGTAACGGCTGTACGATACGTGAATGCCATCCTACGACCGATACTGCAACCATATCGGCAGCATATTGGCGAGGCATTAGTCTTCATAAACGACAGTTCGCACCCCCATCGTGCACATCCTGTGAAAGACTTCCTTCAGAGTAACGACATCGCTCGACTAGGGTGGCCAACATGTTTTCCGGACATGAACCCTATCGAACATGCCAGGGATAGATTGAAAAGGGCTGTTTATGGACGACGTGACCGACCAACCACTCTGAGGGATCTACGCCGAATCGCCGTTGAGGAGTGGGACAATCTGGACCAACAGTGCCTTGACGAACTTGTGGATAGTATGCCACGACGAATACAGGCATGCACAAATGGAAGAGGACGTGCTACTGGGTATTAGAGGTACCGGTAACTAGAAGCATTATGGTGCTACTTGACTGAAGAATAAGTTGCTAAAACACGACATGTGACACGAGCGGGTAGTTAATTTACTAACGGAGAGAAGTGTGAGGGTAAAAATTGTAGAGGGAGACGAGAGATTGAACAGAATATGCTGGGTGAAATGGTGACATGTTGCAATATTTATGTAGATATGAAAAGACTTGCACTAGATAAAGTGGTGTGGAGAGCTGCACCAAACCAGTCTTCAGCCTGGTGACCGAAAGAACAGGATTCAGCTTCCCACTCGGTAGCTTTTTTTTCCCTAGAAAGTTCTTTCTTGACCTTTCCAATTGTGCTTTTTATTTTGTTGAGTACATGCGATGTCCTTGTTGACCAAGTTGCCTACCTGTTTAACTAACTCCTTTTTTGGATTTCCCTTCCTTTCCCTTGCGGCGATAATTCGTCGTCTTGTCTTCATTAATTTTCATTTCTCGATACGTTGCATTCCGATTTCATACCACGGTGTCCATTCTTCGATTATCTTTAGCTAAAATTACCGTAGTATTGTATTAGAAAATGTAATACATTCAAAACGTTTCATCACCGGCAGAACTCCTTTATTTGCATCACAATGTTTTAATTTTTTGCATTACCCTTTCAGTACGCATATATTAAACAGGCTGAAAAGACAAAAGACAACATCCATGTCTGATTACCTGACACTGTTGGATGTGTATGATGTCCTTAGGTTAGTTAGGTTTAAGTAGTTCTAAGTCTAGGGGACTGATGACCACAGATGTTAAGTCCCATAGTGCTCAGAGCCATTTTTTTTTAAACCTCTGTGTTTACATCGTTATTTCACGAGCTCTATAACGTATATGGAACATGGTACAGCTGATAAATTCCAACACATGTAACTGCTCTTACACAGCATAACACAGCTTTATATTACTGAGTGGGTTACAACATCCCACAATGCATGAAATGACAATACGTCGAAATTGGAATCGCGATAAATAATGTTTTAACACCCAGAAGCGGAAATGATTTCATTTGGAAATCTCACAAAGGCTATGGACCCAGCTACCAGCAAACTTCTGGATTCATCTGGAGGCGGCACCGAGGCATGGAAGGCGGCAGCTGGTGGTACGGCTCCAGGAAGCAAGTACGGAATAGGCCGCAGCTGCGCAGCCTGGCCTACCTCGCCTCTGTTTATGCCGGTATTTCTGGACGCCAAAAGCGACCGCGTACGTCACGCCCATCTCCTACGCTACAGCCTCCGAGGGCACCTTCAAACCTTCTCACCACCCTCTAAAGATTACAAGCAAGTTCAGCGTTACGACACAAAAGCTTCCATTTCTTCAGTTACAGCTACCGCTGCTTTGAGCTACAAGAGCACACGTGCGCCTCACCTAGTCTTCAAACGTCGTCCCCAGTTTCCACGATGAGGTAAGCGCCGCTCACGTACGTTAAGTAGGGCAGGAGGGCGGTTCCTCTTGCAGCGGAGGAAGTAACTAAAATGAATATTTTACACTCGATAGGCCTTGGAGATGTTCCAGGATTCTAACTAGGGACAGGGATGAACGTCTTTTTTTATTACAAATGTCGTCTGATGAGGATGGAATCGGCCGTTGTCTTATCAAATTCCCGTCTGACCCCTTAGGATAATTGTTGCGTTGTTCCCCCAAATCAATGGATGGTTCGTTAATCAGGGCCACGACCAAAATCCTCTTTCCGTGTCCAGTCAGGCAGTGATGGACGCTTAGCTTTAATCCGGAGGTTCAAAATACAGACGAGCAGGCACCTGACGGCAGGCGGGAGCTGACTTTTGCCCAGAAGAGCCAAAGGAACTGGCAACCTGCCCATTATCGTGTAGGGCCCCACGAGCACGCAGAGGTGCGGCAACTCGAATAATGTCTGAAGTAGTGCTGGAGGGAACTGACACCATGAATCCTGCAGTGCTGTCCATCAATCCGTAAGAGGGGGGTGGGGGGGTGGAGATCTATTCTGAACAGCATGTTGCAAGGCATCCCATATATGCTCAATAATGTTCATGTCTGGCGACATTGGTGGCCAGTGGAAGTATTGAATCTCAAAAGAGTGTTCCTGGAGCCACTGTAGCAATCCTGGGCGTGTGGTATGTCGCATTGTCCTGCTGGAATTGCCCAACCCTGTCGGAATGCACAATGCACATGAATGGATACAGGTGATCAGAGAGGATGCTTATGTACGTATCACCTGTCAAGAGTCTTATTTAGACGTGTCAGGGGTCCCATGTAATTCCAACTGCACACGTCCCACACTATTACAGAGCCTCCACCAGTTTGAACAGTCCCCTGCTGACATGCAGGATCCATGGATTCATGAGGTTGTCTCCATACCCGTAAACGTCCATTCGGTCGATATAATTTGAAACGTCATTCGTCCGCCTAGGCAACATATTTCCAGTCATCAACAGTCCAGTGTTAGTGTTGTGCAGTCATCAATGGTACACGAGTGGGGCCCTCGACTCCGAAAGCCCATATCGGTTATGTTTCGTTGAATGGTTCGCACGCTAATACTTGTTGATGGCCCAGCATTGAAATCTACAGGAATTTGGGGGGGGGGGGGTTGGGGGGGGGAATTGCACTTCTGTCACGATTCTCTTCAGCAGTCGTTCGTCTCGTTCTTGCAGGATCTTTTTCCGGCCGCAGCGATGTCGGAGATTTGATGTTTTACCGGATTCCTGATATTCACGGTACACTGTTGAAATGATCGTATGAGAAAATCCCCACTTCATCGCTACCTCGGAGATGCTGCGTCCCATCGCTCGTGCGCCTGCTAAAACATCACGTTCAAAGTCACTTATACTTCATAGCCTGCCACTGTAGCAGCAGTAACCGATCTTCAAAAAATGTTCAAATGTGTGAAATCTTATGGCACTTAACTGCTAAGGTCATCAATCCCTAAGCTTACACACTACTTAACCTAAATTATCCAAAGGACAAACACACACACCCATGCCCGAGGGAGGACTCGAACCTCCGCCGGGACCAACCGCACAGTCCATGACTGCAGCGCCTTTGACCGCTCGGCTAATCCCGCGCGGCAGTAACCGATCTAACAACTGTGCCAGACACTTGTCTTATATACGCGTTGCCGTCCACAGCGCCCTATTCTGCCTGTTTACTTACCTCTGTAATTGAATACATATGCCTATGTCAGTTTCTTTGGCGCCTCAGTGTAGATTAGGCTAAAGTCCACTGGTGAACATGGAGTGACCGGAGATATGTCTCTTGAGTGATGGTTTTACGCAGCCGTCAATGGAGTGATGAAACCAGCACAAAGTTATGTATCAGAGATAGGTACACAATGCAAAAAAATGTAATTAAAAGAAGTCACCTTCGTAAACATGTGATGCTATGCGTTATCAATATGGTAGGTTTTCTTCTTCTACTATCATTTTCTTTTCTGTCAAGGTCCTGCAGTGCTTGCCGTCTCTCGTTTCATTTAGCCACATGTATTGCTCTCGTAATAAGCATATAAAGGGTGTGATTCTTCAATTTCTCCACGCGAATCGAGGCCTACAAGAAGGACCGGCCGCGGCGGGTACGTCACGAAGGTAGTCCTGCGCTCGCTCGCTCCCTCAAATCAGCGGGCAAATTACGTTTCTACACCTGGTAACTCGTAACTAGGCGTGTCCATACAGACGAAAACTGAATCTTCTACTGGAATCGGCTATTATGGAATCTTAGTGTTATTTGTCCTATAATGATGGGAAGTCCATGGGCCTACTTATAATATGTTATGGCTGTACTGGCGTACAATAAAATAAAATTATGCTAAAATGATTATCAGTTGCATAAGGCACCATTTCCAGAATGTAATGAGTACTGTTAATCAGAAGAGACTAAATGCTATAAACACGCCGTTATTTCCATTTATATCGAGTATTGATCTTAAATTTTGCTGTAGTAGAGTTAATCAGTAAGACTTCATAATAGCAGATTCCAGTGGAAGATACAATTCTCGTTAGTACTTAAACGCCCAGCTGCGAGTTAAAAGGTTTGGAAACGCATTTTGTGTGCTGTGCTGAGCTGAGCGAGCGAGCTAGTTCAGGACTACCTTCGTGACGTATGCGCCGCGGCCTGTCTTTCTAGTGGGCCTCGAGGCGTATTTTATGACGAAATAAATCTCGGGTGAACAGCATGGTATGAGTGTGCATTTTTTTTTTTTTTGTTTTTTGTCATCAGTCTACTGACTGGTTTGATGCGGCCCGCCACGAATTTCTTTCCTGTGCTAACCTCTTCATCTCAGAGTAGCACTTGCAACCTACGTCCTCAATTATTTTCTTGGCGTATTCCAATCTCTGTCTTCCTCTACAGTTTTTGCCCTCTACAGCTCCCTCTAGTACCATGGAAGTCATTCCCTCATGTCTTAGCAGATGTCCTATCATCCTGTCCCTTCTCCTTATCAATGTTTTCCACATATTCCTTTCCTCTCCGATTCTGCATAGGACACAAAATATTTCGGCAATCGACCACGTTGCCATCATCAGGTGCGCTGATCTACATCTGTGACGTCGTACTGAATGGAGATTATGTTGCAAAATAGGGTTTTGTAGCCAAAAGAGTGAGGAATAATATGCTGTATTGGAACTCCGAATAAAACCAACATGCTTTTAGAAAAGGAATGTGTTGCATTACTTGGTGAACGCCCCTCGTGTCACCCGTATCCGCAGCAGCAACAGTAACTCAACACTGTATCAGAACCGTGTCTCAAGTCGTTGCCAAGAAGACCCAAACTAGACATCCTACAAGCGATCAAAAGCTGATCAGCACAACTGAATGATGACCTGTTGCCATGCACCAGCTGCACATAAAGTTGAATAGTACAGTATTCTTTTCATAAATTACTGCAAATTGTTGCTAATCTATGTTGCCACAAAATTTTGTTTAGTTGTTGCCTAATCCCACTTGGCCCTGTGACGAGGCTGTATAGTTGCTGCGTACAAGCAAGGCACTTCATAACACAGTCTACATTCGGTGGTAGGGGGTTCTCTTACTGCTAATTGTCTTTGTCATTACCTCAGTCTCCCCTACACCTCAAATAGGATGCCTGACACTTCATATCATTTTAAATTGCTTGCTATGCTCATGCCGTTGTCAACTAGGATGGTTGCTAGGTCTCCAACCAAGCTGATTATTGCCCATGAAACACAGGTAGTTAAAAAATGATTCATGGAAAGTCGTATTCCACAGGTTTCACACATTGAGTGAGTATCCCGCCGGAGGAAGAAACTATTTGTCAGTGGACAATGTCGTATTCTTGCGTCACTTCCTTACTCGTCTTTGACCTCCAATCTAACTGTGCGCTGCGTGCCCTTCACAGTTCGAGCCAAAATAGCAAGTAACATCAGACAAAAAGAACTGTGGAAGCTCTCGAATTATCTCGCAAAAGCACTTGACAACTCCTATGCAAACCCTAAAACTCGTAATCCATAAGTTTCACAAAGCGAGATTAGCACAATGGACTCGCATTCGGGAGGACGACGATTCAAACCAGTGTCTGCCCATCCTGATTTAAGTTTTCCGTGATTTCGCTAAATTGCTTCAGGCAAATGCCGGGACGGTTCCTTTGAAAGGGCACGACCGATTTCCTACCACATCCTTCCCTAATGCTGAGGGAAAGATGACCTCGCCGTTTGGTCCACTCTCTCCAAACCAACCAACCAACCATAAATGTATTCGAGAAAGCCTTAGAGATCACCTTTCGTTAGAGCTGAGATAATTACAAAACGTCGCGCGCTATGGGACAGGAAATAATAGTAATAAGTGAGGGAGGGAAATTTACACTACTGGGCATTAAAATTGCTACACCACGAAGATGACGTGCTACAGATGCGAAATTTAACCGACAGGAAGAAGATGCTGTGATATGCAAATGAGTAGCTTTTCAGAGCATTCACACAAGGTTGACGCCGGTGGCGACACCTTGTGTGCTGACATGAGGAAAGTTTCCAACCGATTTCTCACACACAAACGCCGGTCGCGGTGGCCAAGCGGTTCTAGGCGCTTCAGTCCAGAACCGCGCGACTGCTCCGGTCGCAGGTTCGAATCCTGCCTCGGGCATGGATGTGTGTGATGTCCTTAGGTTAGTTAGGTTTAAGTAGTTCTAAGTTGTAGGGGACTGATGACCTCCGATGTTAAGTCCCATAGTGCTCGGAGCCATTTGAACCATTCATACACAAACAGCAGTTGACCGGCGTTGCCTGCTGAAACGTTGTTGTGATGCCTCGTGTAAGGAGGAGAAATGCATACCATCACGTTCCCGGCTTTGATAAAGTTCGGATTGTAGCCTATCGCGATTGCGGTTTATCGTATCGCGACATTGCTGCTCGCGTTGGTCGAGATTCAATGACTGTTAGCAGAATATGGAATCGATGGGTTCAGGAGGGTAATACGGAACGCCGTGCTGGATCCCAACGGCCTCGTATCATTAGCAGTCAAGATGACAGGCATCTTAACCGCATTGCTGTAACGGATCGTGCAGCCACGTCTCGAACCCTGAGTCAACAGATGGGGACGTTTGCAAGACAACAACCATCTGCACGAACAGTTCGCCGACGTTTGTAGCAGCATAGACTATCAGTTCGGAGACCATGGCTGCGGTTACCCTTGACGCTGCATCACCGACAGGAGCGCCTGCAATGGTGTAGTCACCGACGAACCTGGGTGCACGAATGGAAAAACGTCATTTGTTCGACTGCTGCCCTGGCCAGCACATTCTCCAGATGTCTCACCAACGTCTAGTCAATGGTGACCGAGAAACTGGCTCGTCACAATACGCCAGTCACTACTCCTGAGGAACTGTGGTATCTTGTTGAAGCTGCATGGACAGCTGTACCTGTACACGCCATACAAGCTCTGTTTGACTCAATGCCCAGGCGTATCAAGGCCGTTATTACGGCCAGAGGTGGTTGTTCTGAGTACTGATTTCTCAGGATCTTTGCACCCAAACTGCTTGAAAATCTAATCACATGCCAGTTCTAGTATAATATATTTGTCCAATGAATATCCGTTTATCATCTGCACTTCTTCTTGGTGTAGCAATTTTAATGGCCAGTAGCGTATTTTCTCTCTTGAGTCAGACTGCAGTTGCCTCGGTTTCGCTTCAGCTGCTGCGCTGCTGCCTGCTCGGCCTTCTCCTCCCGCTCGGCTGCCGTGTGTCATCGGAGCTCCCGCGGCATGGCACCCGCCCACCCTGCTAACGGGCTGAGTTTGCTTACCGTGCGGACAGATTTGCCTCAGCGGGCGGAAGTTTTCACATCCCCGCAGGCAGCCGCTTTGAAGTATGGCAGGGTGCAGGCTCGTCCGCCAACACCTCCCCCCACCACACGAGGCCTGTCTGAAGGAGCTGCAACAGAATTGTGTCGCTTCGCTTCCGTGGTTGTGGAGGCACAAGGTGCAACGCAGCCGAGCAGAGAAGGAAAGCCTTTACGCTGCACGAGGACTTTCTAGAATCTTCTCTAGTTAGTCCTATAGTTTATGCATTCTGCGCAGAATACGTCCGTAAACAATATCTACGTACATCTGTGCCTACACCTATGCTCCGCAAGCTACTTACAGTGTGTGGCGGAGGTTACTTTGTACCAGTTCACTTCCCCCCTTTTCCTGTTCCAGTCGTTATGGTTAGCAGGAAGAACTACTGCTGGTAAGCCTCCGTGTGACCTCGAATCGCTCTAATTTTATCTTGATGGTCTTTTCGTGAGATACAAGGAGGAGGACACAAGACGTTTGCTAACTTTTCTACGAACGTAAGCTCTCGCGACTTTTAACAGATGGTTCAAATGGCTCTGAGCACTATGGGACTTAACTGCTGAGGTCATCAGTCCCCTAGAACTTGGAACTACTTAAACCAAACTAACCTAAAGACGTCACACACATACATGCCCGAGGCAGGATTCGAACCTGCGACCGTAGCGGTCGCGCGGTTCCAGATTTAACAGATGGCCAGACCGTGATCCGGAATGCTTCTCTTTTGCCACTGGAGTCGGCCGAGCATCTCCGTGACGCTTTCATGCTTGCTGAACGAACCTGTAACGAAACGTGCTGCTCTTCTTTGGATCTTCTCCGTTTCCTCTATCAGTCCCATCTAACACGGGAAGGAGGTCATACGAATTTCTCCCTAAAATCAGGGAGAGACTAAAATTGAGATTTCTTCAGCCATCGAGTAGACTGATACGTTACCTACCAGGTCATGGCTCGTACACTACGCACCTGCACAAGATCAAAAGGCAAATTATTGATAGTTGCGCCTGTGGCAATGTGGACACCGCAGGGTACACAATGTGGGACGGTGAGCTCTACGACGATGCAGCGCATAACTGTCGTTGGGCATTAAGGATGCTGGATCCCAGAGCAGCACTGAGAAGGGAGCCAACTTGGCGCGTCTTGTACGATACTACAGTTGCGGTATTCAGTAAGGCCTAGAAAGACTTCACGAGGCACTCAACCGCACGGGTGTATGCTGCCTTGCTGGCTAGACGAGATACTCCGGAGATGGAGAGAAAAAAAAAAGTTCAAATGTGTGTGAAATCTTATGGGACTTAACTGCTAAGGTCATCAGTCCCTAACCGTACACACTACTTAACCTAAATTATCCTAAGGACAAACACACACACCCATGCCCGAGGGAGGACTCGAACCTCCGCCGGGACCAGCCGCACAGTCCATGACTGCAGCGCCTTACAACGCTCGGCTAATCCCGCGCGGCGGAGATGGAGAGAAAACAAAACGATTTTTCAAGAATATATAATATGATGGTGCAAGTGATCACGGAAGTGCGAATTCTAAGACGTTACAGAGAAACGTGCAATCACGTGCAAAGTGGAAATGTTGTTGACACAGTCCGAAGCCCAAGGAATCCAGCTGCTGACCGGGGCATTATGATTACGAATCCAACAGAGGTAACAAATACGAACTGTTTAGATGCACGGTAATAAATGAACATACACAGAATGGAATCTGTAGCTTTTAAGTAGCGCTAATAGCTGGGTAATTGGCTAATGTTTTCCTTTTTTAACTGTAATTTTGTAGTGGTAGAGAATAATTGTAGCCGTAGGCTATTTTGGTAAAATCAGCATTTTTTAAATACCTAATCTGGTAGAATTAGCATTTTTAAAAATATCTAGTAAGTGCCAGAAAGAAATAATTAATACATAAATTTGTTACTATCCACAAAAATGTGAGCATATGGCCTATTTTAGCTTTATAGAAAATGGGTAGTAACGCGAAGAAGAAATAAATATCAGTCCTACTGGTAATGATCACATTCTGACAGCAATAACGAAAATTTTGTAAGCTACTTCCTTTACTGATAAAATAATTTCCTTAGGACTCCTAAGATGAATCTGTCTGCTTTCTGTCTTACTCGGTTTAATTTTATGCGCTTGTTCCATTTCAAACCGCTCCGTGTCCTTTTACTTGACATTTCATGCAGGTAACTGCTTCCAGTGATTGTTCTATAATTTTGTAATCGTATTCGCAGTACGTTACATTTACCACTCCCCGTGCCAAGCTCGATCCTAGTCCACCACCAGCAATGGAGGGTGAAACTTTGACAATGCCAGCCACTTGTGCTGGCGAAACGTCAGAAAAATCATCAAACAGACATCGCCCAAAGAACCCGAGACAGAAACCAACTGGCAGTTTCATTTACCTGCGTTACTTTGAAGTTTAGTGCAGCATTCAATAAAAATCACACGGCCAGCCATGATAACGTGTAACTTAATGTATTAAGACCTTTTTTGTTTTCTGCAAAGTTTTCCACAAACCGAAAAAAATTCAACATTTTATCTGGACAGCCATATTATTTGCTAAAGTGCAAGTGTAAATTGATCCCTCAGTGGAACCGTTAGGAGTATGCAATTGCTTCCTACTTCGGTTGAGAATCTGCGTGGAAAAGCGGAGCATCAGAAACAGAAAGATACCACTGTCAGCGTAAGAAACTCTGCCCCAGAGCAATGATACTGCTTCGATAGAAGACAATCGCTGCATAAAATCTGGTTTAAAATTATAATATGAGAATCATGTCTTGACGGTGGAATAGTGACACATGTGGGATACTGTTTGAAGAGTTACTATCGTTTCGAAGTAACTGATGTAGTGACGGAGTGATCCACTGGCAAGAGGATATAGGGCGGACCGCGGTGTCACGGCGTATATAGCGTGGCTTTGGGACAGCTGTGAGGACTCTGCGAAGTCCAGAAATACGCGAGCGGTGGGATTACGGCGTCAGTGCGTGCGGCGGGGCAAAGCGCTCTCACCCCGTCCACGTGCCACCAGCCCAGAGTGGACGAGCATCGTAAACACAGCGCCAGTTGCACAGCCCAAGGGGCACCGTCCAACTCTGTCACAGTTCATAAAGCACTAACGTAAGAACGGAAAAACGTTAGCTTCAGCACAGACTCGTTGTTCACCACTCCCAAGAAACTACAGTCAGCCATTACTTGCGGAGACGAATGAGTCACAACTGTGACGGACAGACGCGTGGCGGCAGAAGCGAAAAAAAGAAGAAGAGACAGAGAAGAATTTACCTCGAAGTCCGCAGCGAGTGCTGCTACGAAAGTGGTTCAAAATAGGAAGTCGAATACAATAACATGTAAAAAAAGTCTCTTTGCTCTGGTACCCACGATGGACATGGTAATCGTTACAACGTTGCCAGATAACCGTGGTAACGTTGAAAGAAGTATATTTGCCTTCTGTTTAAAAAAAATTCATTACAAAGTAGTTAATTATTCTACACAAAACTATTTTAAAGTCTAGAGTAGATATTACAATATTGAAATAAAACGTAATCATGCGCCACATGTAGGCAGTGTTGTTCATAAGCAGTCATGTATCTCTACAAACAAGTATAAACGCACGTAACAATACGATGTCGCCAGTAGCGATTTGCAGAATGACCTGCAGAGGATTGGCAGCTGCCCCTGAACGTGAATAAATGTGACATACCGCGCATACATAGGAAAAGACATCCACTACCCTGCCGGCCGGAGTGGCCATGCGGTTCTAGGCGCTACAGTCTGGAGCCGAGCGACCGCTACGGTCGCAGGTTCGAATCCTGCCTCGGGCATGGATGTGTGTGATGTCCTTAGGTTAGTTAGGTTTAATTACTTCTAAGTTCTAGGCGACTGAAGACCTCAGAAGTTAAGTCGCATAGTGCTCAGAGCCATTTGAACCATTTTTTTTTCACTACCGTACAACCACACTACTGATGACAAATTGCTGGAAACAGTATCTAGCGTAAAATATCTAGCAATAACTACGCAGAGCGGCCTTAAGTGGAATGATCGCATAGAACAAATAGTAGGAAAAGCAGATACCAGACCGAGATTCATACGAAGAATCTTAACGAAATGTAACTTATCCACGAAAGAAGTGGCTTACACGGCGCTTCTTCTACCGATTCTTGAGTAATGTTCATCAATCTGGGATCTTTACCGGGTAGCATTCATAGAAGAGAGAGAGAGAAGATACAAATAAGAGTGGTGCATTTGGTCACGGGATCGTTTAGTCGGCGCGAGAGCGTTACAGAGATGCTCAACAAACTCCATTGGTAGAAGAGGCGTTGTGCATCACGAAGAGGTTTGGCTCTCAGCACTATGGGACTTACCTTCTGAGGTCATCAGTCCCCTAGAACGTTGAGCTACTTAAATCTAACTAACCTGAGGATATCACACACATCCATGCCCGCGGCAGGATTCGAACCTGCGATCGTAGCTGTCGCGCGGTTCCAGGCTGAAGCGCCTAGAACCGCTCGGCCACCGAAGCCGGCCGAAAAGGTTTGCTACAGAAATTTCGAGTTAGAACTTTCCAGGAAGAGTTGGACAACATATTACTTCCTCACACATACGTCTCACAAAGTTACCACTAAGAGAAAATTCGAGAAATTAGAGCTAATACAGCACCTCACCGACAATCATTCTTCCCACGTGCCATTCGCGAGTAGAATATGGAAGGGGGCATCAGTTAGTGGTACGAGAAGTATCCTATGCCACACACCGTTAGACAGCTCGCGGACTATGATGTAGATGTAAATCCATTAAACAACAGGATTCTTTAAAAAAAAAAAAAAACTTAAACGAAAATACACTCCTGGAAATGGAAAAAAGAACACATTGACACCGGTGTGTCAGACCCACCATACTTGCTCCGGACACTGCGAGAGGGCTGTACAAGCAATGATCACACGCACGGCACAGCGGACACACCAGGAACCGCGGTGTTGGCCGTCGAATGGCGCTAGCTGCGCAGCATTTGTGCACCGCCGCCGTCAGTGTCAGCCAGTTTGCCGTGGCATACGGAGCTCCATCGCAGTCTTTAACACTGGTAGCATGCCGCGACAGCGTGGACGTGAACCGTATGTGCAGTTGACGGACTTTGAGCGAGGGCGTATAGTGGGCATGCGGGAGGCCGGGTGGACGTACCGCCGAATTGCTCAACACGTGGGGCGTGAGGTCTCCACAGTACATCGATGTTGTCGCCAGTGGTCGGCGGAAGGTGCACGTGCCCGTCGACCTGGGACCGGACCGCAGCGACGCACGGATGCACGCCAAGACCGTAGGATCCTACGCAGTGCCGTAGGGGACCGCACCGCCACTTCCCAGCAAATTAGGGACACTGTTGCTCCTGGGGTATCGGCGAGGACCATTCGCAACCGTCTCCATGAAGCTGGGCTACGGTCCCGCACACCGTTAGGCCGTCTTCCGCTCACGCCCCAACATCGTGCAGCTCGCCTCCAGTGGTGTCGCGACAGGCGTGAATGGAGGGACGAATGGAGACGTGTCGTCTTCAGCGATGAGAGTCGCTTCTGCCTTGGTGCCAATGATGGTCGTATGCGTGTTTGGCGCCGTGCAGGTGAGCACCACAATCAAGACTGCATACGACCGAGGCACACAGGGCCAACACCCGGCATCATGGTGTGGGGAGCGATTTCCTACACTGGCCGTACACCACTGGTGATCGTCGAGGGGACACTGAATAGTGCACGGTACATCCAAACCGTCATCGAACCCATCGTTCTACCATTCCTAGACCGGCAAGGGAACTTGCTGTTCCAACAGGACAATGCACGTCCGCATGTATCCCGTGCCACCCAACGTGCTCTAGAAGGTGTAAGTCAACTACCCTGGCCAGCAAGATCTCCGGATCTGTCCCCCATTGAGCATGTTTGGGACTGGATGAAGCGTCGTCTCACGCGGTCTGCACGTCCAGCACGAACGCTGGTCCAACTGAGGCGCCAGGTGGAAATGGCATGGCAAGCCGTTCCACAGGACTACATCCAGCATCTCTACGATCGTCTCCATGGGAGAATAGCAGCCTGCATTGCTGCGAAAGGTGGATATACACTGTACTAGTGCCGACATTGTGCATGCTCTGTTGCCTGTGTCTATGTGCCTGTGGTTCTGTCAGTGTGATCATGTGATGTATCTGACCCCAGGAATGTGTCAATAAAGTTTCCCCTTCCTGGGACAATGAATTCACGGTGTTCTTATTTCAATTTCCAGGAGTGTAATACGAAATCGAACCTCAAAAGGCAACAATACATATCTGTTATTGCGAAACACTACCACTTGAAATATAACAGGAATGGCTTTCGGTAGATCATAGAATTTGAAACAGTGTTCTAGAGCTTTTCAACATTTTTAGTAATGCATTGTCTTTGTGGACACCATATACTGTATACTGTTCAAGCGATTTCAGACGCGGGGGAAGCAGATTCTAAATGTTACGTAGCAGCCATTCTTTAGCCCAGCGTGCCTGGTACTCCACTCGCAGTCACGTGGTAGGATTTTTGACTCATAATTTCTCAGTGTTTTTTTCTTTCTTTCCTCAAGCCGTCTCGTAATATGCCATAATTCCATCCACACCAAACTTACTCTCATTAGACACTACGGGACTCACGAGAATTTGATATATGGAAAAATGACAACACAATCACCCCTGAAATTATGTTTCCAAGACAACAGCCAGCAAAGTTCACGAATTACATTCATTCTGGAGTTGACTCAATCGGTTCTATTGTAATTCTAGCGAATAACCGGCCAGATTTCCTTGGAGTAACGTTTACGTTCTTGAATTAACATCGCTGTTATTAAACTGAAACAGTGACCTGTGTATAACACAAATGGAAATAAATAACGGATGGTCAAGCTACAGAAGAAGGAACAAATGGTTTGGGTTTACGCTATATCCGTATACTGTACAGCATAACAAACGTAATTTCGAAGAGCTGATCAGTCAAGTGGAGCATAAAAAGTTGAGATGTTTTGCCACGCAAATATGAACGGCACGAGCAAAAAAAAAAAAAAGGTATCATTATTACGTACTACACTAGATACAGTGGTTTAATGTTTGCGATGAGAAAGAGTGCTAAGTACCTACATTTTCAGACTGTTAAACGAACCTTCATTTCTGTAATAAACTGTTTTGTTCTTGTGAACCGAGCACAATATATCAACACAGTACTTGGACCAGGTTGGATACTTCACTTACACTTGGGCTACGAAAGAACTGTACACGATGAATAGGTTTCAGCTAGGTGGCCGAAGAGCTCTATGGGACTGATACTAGCTTTTTTCCCCTGACAGAAACCAGGCTACTTTCCGTCGTTAAAAAATTGTACCAATTCCGTTTCAGTACATAGCCAAAAAAAAAAGAAAATCGATAACATTGCTGCTGGGACAAGACTTCTAGGCATATTCAGACAAACATTACATGAAAACGTGGAAGATGACTTGTGATCGACTGTTAGTCCTATTGCCGTCAACATGGCCAGTACTTCATTTTGAATATCAACGTCACCTGAATTGCATTGAAGTGCAGGTGAGACTGGTTGCGAGTCACGATAAGGCAGAAATACATGGGCAGATGTCGAAGGGGGATGCACCACAGTCTGTCTCGCTGGCCACACAAATGGAAATAATTTGAAGCGATGAGTTGACGCAAGTACGAACTGCGCCACTGCCCTACGAATATGGAATTTATGAGCAAGGAAATTGGCAAAAACAGCGTGCGTGTATTAAGCGGCGGGGCTCGACTGGTACGGAAATGAGCTGGCCTGTAATTTGTATGTCCCTAGATGAGTGTGAGCAGGGGCGGTGTGGCGGCGACCAAACCACGTGCTACGGCGCGCTGGATTGGGGTATCTGGCCCGGGGCTGTAATTTAGCAGAGGGGTGAACCTCTGAGGTGCCTGCTTATAATTATGCAGCTGCCTTCCCGTCCCTGTCTACCTCCCCGTCTTAGGGGTGATGCGACAGCGGGCGCTGTGGCTGGTCCTCCAAAGACAACACCTTGACTCTTCAAACACCTACACACTACATAGCAGGAATATTAAAACACTCCATACATAGGTGCTATACAATGAAGTGACAAAAGTAATGGGACAGCGATATGCAGATATACCGGTGGCGGCAGTCTCACGTATACAAGGTATAAAAAGCCAGTGCAGTGGCGGAGATGTCATTTGTACTCAGGCGACTGACGTGAAAAGGTTTCCGACGTGATTGTGACCGCACAACGATAATTAACAGACTTTGAACGCGGAATGGTAGTTGGGAGTTAGAAACATGGGACATTCCATTTAGGAAATCGTTAGGGAATTCAATATCCTAAGGTTCACAGAATCGAGAGTGTGCCGAGAATACCATATTTCAGGCATCACCTCTTACCACGGACAACGCAGTGGCCGACGGCCTTCACTTAACGATCGAGAGCAGCCTCGTTTGGGTAGGGTTGTTAGTGCTAACAGACAAGCAATAGTGCGCGAAGTAACCGCAGGAATCAATGTGGGACGTACGACGAACGTATCCGTTTGAGCAGTGCGGCGAAATGTGGCGTTAATGAGCTATGGCAGCAAAAGACCGACGCTAGTGCCTTTGCTAACAGTACGACATCGCCTGCAGCGCCTCTCCTGGTCTCGTGATCATATCGGTTCCCTAGACGACTGCAAAACCATGGCCTGTTAAGATGAGTCCCGATTTCAGTTGGTAAGAGCTGATGGCCGGGTTCGCGTGTGGCGCACACCCCACGAAGCCAAGGAGCCAAGCTGTCAACAAGGCAGTGTGGAAGTTGGTGGTGGCTCCATAATGGTGTGGGCTGTGTTTACATAGAATGGCCTGGGTCCTCTGGTCCCACTGAACCTACCATTGACTGTAACTGGTTATCTTCGGCTAGTTAGAGACCATTTGCAGCCATTCATGGACTTCAGTTTTTATGGACGACAATGTGCCATGTCAAGGGCCACAATTGTATGCGACTGGTTTAAAGAACATTCCGGATAATTCGAGAGAACGATTTAGCCCCCAGATCACCCGACACGAATCCCATCGAACATTTATAGTACATATTCTAGAGGTCAGTTCGCGCAGAAAATCCTGCACCGGCAACACTTTCGCAAGTATGGACGGCTAGAGTGGCAACATGGCTCAGTATTTCTGCAGGGGACTTCCAACGACTTCTTGAGTCCGTGCACTATGCCGGGAAAGGGATGCCCAACACGATATTAGGAGGTATTCTATTACTTTTGTCACGGCCGTTGTCAATTGTGTTCAGAGATCTTGCTACTGATATTTGACACGTCGTTCTTGTAGAATGTTCGACTCGAAATTCCGGGTTTCATTTTGAGATCTTCTTCCAGGGAATGAGTAGATACTAAAGCGCACTATCAAACTTGCGCTAATTTAAAGGCAGAATTTCCAGCGTTTATCGTCAATGTAGACAATTGGCAATTCAGTGACGTTAATGTGATTTTTTAAACTGGTTTAGGTTTATTGAACCATACAGCAGCAGCTTTGTACCAATATAAAATCATACACATATGTAAATAAGAATATAAATAGTTTGAACAATAATTTTACGATGATTTTACAATGTTCACATACCTCAATGCTAGGGAATCTTAATACACCAACATTTATGGAGATAATCCATACATACGCGTATTACTACATTAAAGTCACCTGCCGCGTTTTTCAGTCTGTATGTGAAGGCTAACCTCAGGAACTACTGCAAGGATTTTGACAATTTTCATTAATAGACAGACTGATTCATGAGAACGGTTTGTGTATATAATTTATAACTGTAGTAAGAGTGAGTGTATAATATACATATTATTATCTGTTCCGTATTTAATTGGCGTTTGGAGTGACAGCTCGTGGCAGTGATGGGAGCTACGAGCTGGTCATGCAGAAAAGGCGGTATCTGGCGGGAAAAGCTATGGAGTAAACGGAAGCCACAACTCCAGAGGGCAGCGAAGCTTCACCACAATTATGCAAATTATAAATTGATGTCTACTGTTGCGTTTTTCTGTCTGTAAGAGAAGGCTAATCTTAGGGACTACTGTAGCGATTTTGATACGATTTTCACGACTAGATAGACTGATTCTCGAGGAAGATTGGTGTATGTAGTTTAGTTTATAAATATTTCGTACAAATTGACTGAAATATGAGAAAATAAAGTCTCCCCCCCCCCCAAATATTTTTGTTTCTTTACTTGAAGAAAACTATTGTAGGCATCTTGATACTGTTTTCATTAACGGGCAGACTGATTCAGGAGGTCGTTTTGTGTCTGTAATTTACTACCTCTACGCTAGACAAGTCATACAACCATATCCGTGGAATGCTGGGGCATCTCGCTAACAGAACTTAAAAAAAGATCGTACACCAGTCTATATACACACAATCTTGGCTACTACCTCGTACAAAATAAAAAATAACTGATTATCATTCCCGCCCGGATAGTCGTGCATATTAAAGCGCCGCTTCGCTGCACACAGTTCTAGATTACTGTTGATCCTAACTGCTAAATCACTTCAGAACCTTCGGGATGCTACTGTGCTTCATTTGGACACATTGGACGTAACTTGCGTTTCTGTCGAACATTCGTCGTCCACTATAATAAACTGGTTTCAGTCACGCAAACGTCCACCAACGCAATCACCTAGATTGTGGAGTACCGTCACTTGCCTTTTTTTAACCAATCTGCGGACGCGTCGTGCGTGTCATATGGTGGTTCCTTTTCTAATTATTATTAATTTTATGCTGTTCAGATACGAAGGCTGAGTCTGTAACTCTCTAGCTATTACAGAAAAGTGTGGGTTTCAATTTAGGTCGGTTATTGGTTTTTTCCTATAAATGAATGTGCTTTCCACCTTCGATAATGCTTCGCGTATCTGAACCAAAAAGTCAGTTTGCGCCAACGCCTGCATCTCACAATAAACTGGCTAGCTAAGCTGCTTCCCAGCTTGTGGGGAGCCACGGCCACTAAACTCTCAGAATTGGTTTGGGTTGATAATGGTTGCACTTCACTGTCCCTCCATAACTTCAGCATGACGTAGAAAGGTTTGATGGCTCGTGGTTGAACCGGTCAAGCACCAGAATAGCAAAGTCAGAGACTTCTACAAAGGCCTAAAGTACCCTCATTTGTTTGTAATGCTGGTATGTGAAAATGTTGTCCTAAACGGTGGTTCGGTTTCCACATTTGCTAAAGCGATTATAGTTTTGCATTTATTCCTTTGTTACATATAGCGAGTAATTTACCGTACCCTTATTTCCATCTTTTCTTTTTGGTTCAAGGAATAATGTAGTGGACTATAAGCCAGCACCATAAACGAAAAGTCCTCCATAATTTTTTTACAGCATCCTATATAGTCTCCACTAAGCAACGTTCTTCCTTCAGAATTTCTCTTGTTCTAGCCATTTCAAGTTTCAGTTCGCAGTCTACATACCATGTATTTTACGTCTTGAAATGCGATACGGAATAAACGTGCGCTGCTTTTCGGTAGCCATCCGTGTGGCGGGAAGGTTACCAAAGGACGTCGGACTGTTCTTATACTGAATGTTCAGTGACAGACACGGTTAGTACACTGTGACAGCAAACAGTAATGAGAGTGCTTCTGTTCGTACTTTGTCACGTCAGTACCCGCCTCACCATATTTCATGAGTAAAATCCAAAGTAATTCGCCTGATGGCTATGGCGTAACAGTCGAAAAATGCAGTAGAGTGGGGCAGAGAATAACACACTGAATAATTTTCAGTCGTATGTTACGAGTAGGTTGCAGAAATCTCACCGCTGTCCAACACCGAAGAAATATTAAGCGGTGTTCCAAGAAGATTCATCCGGTTTCAGAAGACTAAGTTTTACATATGAATGACGACAGAAAGTGAATGGTTAACTTGGCGCCAGTTGCAGGTTGTAAATCCATGTGGTCGCGGATATAGATCTACATGGCCCAGCTCAGTGGCTCGTTCATTACCACTGTGCGTGGAGTAGGGATGGTGATAATGCCGCACAAAAGGCGTTTTACTTTCTCCGTTTCAACAGGTGCGATTCAGTAACAACGATGCCGCATGATTCTTGTCGAGAGGTGCCTCAAGTACGGGCCAGCCGTATGGATCTCACATCACAGCACTGGCATATAGTGTCGTGATTTTTTTTCTTTTCCTTCCAACAACTTGGCGTGATTTTCAACAGCAATGAATGTAGTAATTTCAGACACTGCCGGAAAAGTATGAGACAAGTCTGAGTATCGTCTGCACGTGTGCTGTGCAAACGGTGAAACATTTAAGAAAATTAAACGAAAACTTTGACCCTAAACTTAATTGTAGAAAGTACCACCAAAATTGCATGTGCATGCACGTAAAATACATACCCTTCTAAAATCAGATGGTTCTTTCGAAAGTAAAAACTCTGTAGGTGTATGATTAAGTTTAAATTTATCCTAAGTTTCTCTTCATGTGGTGGAGATACAGTCTTGCAAAATCGGATGAATCTTCTTGGAACACGCTGTATGTGATACGCTGCATTCCTTACATTAGATAGCACATAGGACTGGCTAGGAAAATATTTCATGCTCCGTAAGACAGCTGGTCCTCCTCAGATGAGTGGTCAGCGCAGCTGACTGCCATGCGGGGGACCTGGGTTCGATTCCTGGTACTGCGAGGAAATTTTCCTCCCTGGAGATGGGCTGGAACGGAGTGTACTCGGACTCGTAAGGGCAAACGAAGTGTGATTTGACCAAGTAGTAGCGGTTTCAAGATCAAGATACCCCCCCTCCCCTCCTCCATACTGCATCCGATAACGTCACTGGCAGAGAATGACAAAACGGCGATCGGGCCAGATTGGTCCCGCTGGGGCCAGAAACCCCTTAAGAGAGGCAACTCAACTTACATCATGGATGATGAAAGTTTCGCTGTCAACCTTAAGGCGCATGAAATATTTTCCGAGCCAGTTTTATTTTGCTCAGCCTCTCTAACTCACTACATTCTTTGCGTGTTCATTTTCCAGCAATATTTGCAGCATACAAGTCTGTGGTTTGTTCACTTCTACGAACGGCCAACAGGACTGCTTTTAGAGATCAGCAAATTTTTCGCATCGTCGAGTTGCGCAACGCCGTGAGCCGGCGATACGGCACGCAGCAGGCATAGCGGCTCTGGTGGAGAGCCCGGGTGTCGGACGGCTGTTGCGAGATTCATCGGCTGCGGCCGTCACGTGAGGATAAGCCGCGATGAGCTGCGTCCGGTGGCAGCGGCAGGACACGCCAATTCCTTGGCAGCGCACCAGGGCACGCGCGGCTGCAGCCTCACTCCCACGCCGTCACGTCCTATAGGGGGCGAACGTCCGCAGCACCGCAACCTTTTCCAATGTGCCCACGCGTTTCGTACCAATACCCTACTAACACCTGTGCCGTTTGCTGTTTTGTCGAAAGATTGTCTGCAGTACAGCCATCCAGTGGAACTTTGGCCACAACGAAAACTACAACACGTCGAGTGTTCACGGTAAGATAAATTTAGTTATAAACGAAAACCGCTGTCTGATGAGGAACATGTCGGTTCGAAACCGGTAATAATACACTACTGGCCATTAAAATTGCTACACCACCATGATGACGTGCTACAGACGCGAAATTTAACCGACAGGAAGAAGATCCTGTCATATGCAAATGATTAGATTTTCACAGCATTCGCACAAGGTTGGCGCCGTTGGCGACACCTACAATGTGCTGACGTGAGGAAGGTTTCCAACAGATATCTCATACACAAACAGCAGTTGACCGGCGTTGCCTGGTGAAACGTTGTTGTGATGCCTTGTGTAAGGAGGAGAAATGCGTACCATCACGTTTCCGACTTTGATAAAGGTCGGATTGTAGCCTATCGCGATTGGTGCTCGCGTTGGTCGAGATCCAATGACTGTTAGCAGAATATGGAGTCGGTGGATTCAGGAGGGTAATACGGAACGCCGTGCTGGATCCCAACGGCCTCGTATCACTAGCAGTCGAGATGACAGGCATCTTATCCGCATGGCTGTAACGGATCGTGCAGCCGTGAGTCAACAGATGGGGCCGTTTGCAACACAACAACCATCTGCACGAACAGTTCGACGACGTTTTCAGCAGCGTGGACTATCAGTTCGGAGACCATGGCTGCAGTTACCCTTGACGCTGCATGACAGACAGGAGCGCCAGCGATGGTGTACTCAACGACGAACCTGGGTGCACGAATGGCAAAACCTCATTTTTTCGGATGAATCTAGGTTCTGTTTACAGCATCATGATGGTCGCATCCGTGTTTGGCGACATTGCGGTGAACGCACATTGGAAGCGTGTATTCTTCATCGCCATACTGGCGAATCACCCGGCGTGATGGTATGGGGTGCCACTGGTTACACGTCTCAGTCACCTCCTGTTCGCATTGACGGCACTTTAAACAGTGGACGTTACATTTCAGATGTGTTACGACCCGTGGCTCTACCCTTCGTTCGATCCCTGCGAAACCCTACATTTCAGCAGGATAATGCACGACCGCATGTTGCAGGTCCTGTACGGGCCTTTCTGGTTACAGAAAATGTTCGACTGCTGCTCTGGCCAGCACATTCTCCAGATCTCTCACGAATTGAAAACGTCTGGTCAATGGTAGCCGAGCAACTGGCTCGTCACAATACGCCAGTCACTACTCTTGAAGAACTGTGGTATCGTGTTGAAGCTACATGGGCAGTTGTACCTGTACACGCCATCCAAGCTCTGTTTGACTCAATGGCCGGGCGTATCAAGGCCGTTATTACGGCCATAGGTAGTTGTTCTGGGTACTGATTTCTCAGGATCTATGCACCGAAATTGCGTGAAAATGTAATCACATGCCAGTGCTAGTATAATATATTTGTCCAGTGAATACCCGTTTATCATCTTCATTTCTTCTTGGTGTAGCAATTTTAATGGCCAGTAGTGTAATTTCGTATGTTTCAATGGATGGATGCAATCTTCCGATGGGACGCCACTTCGAAGACTTGTACGAGGGTCACTCCAAAAGAAATGCACACTATTTTTGTAAAAATACAGCTTTCATCCTGCATGTGTGAAAGTTTTACAATGTGTAGGTACGTCCTTCCCGCTTGTTTTCGAACTTACTTTAACCTGTTCCCGTGAGTGGCGCCGAGCATGTCTTCAAGATGGCTGCTACACTTGACGTTCGTCAGAAGCAACGTCCTGTCATAGAATTCCTGTGCTGTGAAAACGAGACAGTGGGAAACATCCACAAGAGGTTGAAAAAGGGGTATGGAGATGCTGCTGTCGATCACAGTACTGTTAGTCGGTGGGCAAGCAGGTTACGTGATGAAAGCGGGCACGGCAATATTGAGGATTGTCCTCGCAGCGGTAGGCCTCGCACTGCACACACTCCAGACAATGTGCAGAGAGTTAACGAATTGGTGACTGCTGACAGACGCATCCCAGTGAACGAATTGTCACGCTGCGTTGGGATAGGGGAAGGAAGCGTTTGCATAATACTGAAAGTATTGGCTTTAAAAAGGTTTGTGCCAGTTGGGTTCCAAGGATGTTGACAGTGGCTCACAAAGAAATAAGAAAAACGGTATGCAGCGAACTTTTGGAACAGTACGAGAATGGTGGAGATGAATTTCGTGGAAGAATTGTGACAGGTGATGAAATATGGCTCCATCATTTTTCACCAGAGACGAAGAGGCAATCAATGGAGTAGCATCATGCAAATTCACCCAAGAAAAAATATTCAAAACCACACCCTCTGCTGGAAAAGTTATGGCTACGGTGTTCTTCGGTTCCGAAGGACTCTTGCTTGTGGACATCATGCCAAGTGGAACCACCGTAAATTCTGATGCATATGTGAACGACACTGAAGAAACTTCAAGTTCGACTACGTGTGACTGAGTCACACCGGCAAAAGTAGGATGTTTTGCTGTTGCACGACAATGCACGGCCCCATTTCAGTCAAGAAACCATGGAAGTGATCACTAAACTCGGATGGACAACACTGAAACACCCGCCTTACAGTCCTGACCTGGCTCCATGTGACTATCATCTCTTTGGGAAACTGAAAGACTCTCTTCGTGGAACAAGGTTTGAAGATGATGACTCCCTTGTGCACGCTGCCAAACAGTGGATCCAACAGGTTGGTCCAGAATTTTACCGTGCGGGTATACAGGCGCTGGTTCCAAGATGGCGTAAGGCAGTTGAGAGGGATGGAAATTATGTGGAGAAATGAAAATATTGTTCCTAAAGGATGTACCTACAAATGTAGAATAAAACATGAATTTATTTAAAAAATAGTGTGCATTTCTTTTGGAGTGACCCTCGTATGTCGCTAACTTATCCCAAACACCAAACTGGTGGAAGGGGACCTTCAGCTTAACGTACTATCTGAACTGTTCCTGCGTATCGACAAGCGCCATCACGAAGATGAAGATCACAAGAGGAGAGAAGGCGGTGAGACGACGTCAGCCAAATGCCGCATGACTAGGACCGCATCACGACAGGAGCGGCCTCTACAAGAAGAGAACATTAGCGCCGATCCTGCCAGCCGCGGCCGCACTACGATAGCAGCCACGTGTGATCCATATCAGTTGCCTACATGGACCTCGTACACAGCACAGGACTTTGAATAAAATGTTCGCGGGTTTCCAACCGCGTCAATTGCTTAAAACTACACGAGCTTTCGGCCAAGCATGCCTTGGCCATTGTCAAGTGATATGACTGCCAGTGGGCTGTTGGTGCGCCCTTAAATACTCTGGCTTCCGGCTGTGACGTCACTGGTGCCCGTGACATTGCCATATATGGGCATGTTTTGAGTCGGCGTTCGATGTGCCCTCTTCAACCGCGCGATCGCTTCTGTACAGTTTGGAAGGTAGGAGACAAGATACTGGCAGAAATAAAGCTGTGAGGACCGGGCGTGAGCCGTGCTTCGGTAGCTCAGATGGTAGAGCACTTGCCCGCGAAAGGCAAAGGTCCCGAGTTCGAGTCTCGGTCAGGCACACAGTTTTAATCTGCCACGAAGTTTCATATCAGCGCACACTCCGCTGCAGACGATAATCTCATTTTATTCAATGTTATCGCCCAGAGACTCTGCATTCATACATAGCAAACGACTTCGTTTGCGTGTTACCCATCGCTTGCCACACCGTTGTGCATTCATAATTAAGTATTGTCAAGCTTCTTTATTGTAATAAAAACTATTAATGTGATTTGCTTGAATTGTTGTATAGCATTCCGGGAACGCAGCATCCTTTAGGCACCCTATACGAGACGAGTGGGCAGGACCCAACATGAACTATGAGCCGTTCCCAGCGACTCCTCACTTCAACGAGAGGCGACGGCTAGATTAAAGGCAGACTGAAAATCGATCGGGATTCGATCCTGCGACCCCTCGGTTTTCCGGCACGCGCTTTACTACTAAACCACCAGGACAGAGTTTGAAATCGGTAACGGCGCTAAATTGCATTATTAGCTGTGGCTGGCTGGCTGGTTTTTTAATCTGAAACTGTGCTGTTTTCCACACAAGTCAACTAATCGACAAATACTTCTGACGTTTCTCACCAGGTTGACTGGTGTATTCGCCATTCTACCAGCCTATGAGTTCCTAGCTCCGTCTGACACGCGTACCTTCACCAGGGAGAGCATACACCAACGTCACACAAAGTCCATCCGTACCTCACGAAAATGTGTCGTTTCACCTGGACATAATGGTCACAGACAAGATAATGGACACGAGCCGTTTCGTGTATCTGTTTCAAAGAACAGCCGGTAGGAGAAGCCATAACACTCTTCCCGAATTGATTGGAACATGATCTACTACAAACAGCTACACTTTGACTCTTGTTTCTGTCGGAGCTGCATAAAACAGTCACGTTTCGTCAATTGTTATGAAGATGCTAATCCTCTCTCTTTCGAGGAATACTGTCCGTGCATTCCTGCGACAGTGAATGAGACGTCTAAAGGGCGCCAACATTGCGCAGCTAAAGATAGATTACACTGTTAGCGGCAGCAGTGATTCCTACTGTACCCTCCATCTGCTCCCACCTTGTAATATGTGGCAGCTGTATCGAGAAACGACAGGGCGAGGCGCAGTGGTTAGCGCACTCGACTCGCATTCGGAAGGACGGCGGTTCAGAACCCTGTGCAGAAATCCCGATTTACGTTTTCCGCAATTTCTCTAAATCGATCAAGGTGAATGCTGGGATGGTTCTTTCGAAAGGGCACGGCCAAATTTAGTCCCCCTCCTTCCCCAGCCCGAACTTGTGATGACCATGCCGATCACTTTTACATGGGTTTCAGGATAATTAGCAGCATGGTTATCATAGTTTTTCAGAATACGAGAAAGCAGTCTTCTTGAGATAATAGCAGATGAACACATATTGGAGACTTGAAAGGCTGTCTGGCAATGAAAACATAGACAGTGGTTGATTATGACTGTGTAAGGGCGTTGCTGCAGCGCGTACGCAATATAGCGCGACTCCGATGCGGGTATAAAAGCACCAACATGTAGGCAATGGATACGTGCGACACTCGTGTCTTTCCGAAGTGTGTGTGGCAAATGCGGAAACGTGAACAATGGCGGCGTAGATGCGCCCAAACAGGACCAACGTAGTGTTACTCTTCTCCTGGGTGCCAACTATCGGTGAATAAAGAATATGTATGCAGCAGTATGTGTGTCATAAAGAACCGCTGTGGAATGGTGCGCCAAGTTCCCTGCGACAATGCGTGCTGCTGCTTCATGGTAACACACGCCCCCATACCCCAAATGTCGTAATGCAGAAGTTGCACTGGGTCAAAAGGAACATACTCGAACACCCGCACCCTTCAAGCGTCGGCGATTCATGTCGGACAACGACGTGCAGCAAGCAGTTACGGACTTCTTCACGCACCAGGATACGGTGTTTTGCCAAATAAGCAAAACTAGAGTAACGTGAAAGAAGTACTGAAGGTAATTGGTAATTCCCTGGCACAACATGTGGCTAACCACTAATAAAAACAGGGAAAGACCAAGCACCGAGAGAACAAGTTGGTTAACATATGTACATGGATGTTAAACTGCTTTAGTAAAATAATGAGTCTCATTTTAAAAATAAATATCAAAAGAGAAATGGAGAAGCAATATTATAAAACTTTGATTCACATAACCGTAGCTACACTACCGGCCATTAAATCGCTACACCAAGAAGAAATGCAGATGATGCACGGGTATTCATTGGACACATATATTATACCAGGATTGACATATGATTACATTTTCACGCAATTTCGGTGCATAGATCCTGAGAAATCAGTACCCAGAACAATCATCTCTGCCCGTAATAACGGCCTTGAAACGCCTGAGCATTGAGTCAAACGGAGCTTGGATGGCGTGAACAAGTACAGCTGCCCATGCAGCTTCAACACGATACCACAGTTCATCAAGAGTAGTGACTGGCGTATTGTGACGAGCCAGTTGCTCGGCCACTATTGACCAGACGTTTTCAATTGGTGAGAATGTGCAGGCCAGGGCAGCAGTCGAACATTTTCTATATCCAGAAAGGCCCGTACAGGACCTGCAACATGCGGTCGTGCATTATCTTGCTAAAATGTAGGGTTTCCCAGAGATCTAATGAAGGGTAGAGCTACGGGTCGTAACACATCTGAAATGTAACGTCCACTGTTCAAAGTGCCGTCAATGCGAACAAGAGGTGACCGAGACGTGTAACGAATGGCGCCCCATACCATCACGCCGGGTGATACGCCACTGCGGCGTTGACGAAAACACGCTTCCAACGTGCGTTCACCGCGATGTCGCCAAACACGGATGCGACCATCATGATGCTGTAAACAGAACCGGGATTCATCCGAAAAAATGACATTTAGCCATTCGTGTACCCAGGTTCGTGTTTGAGTACACCATCGCAAGCGCTCCTGTCTGTGATGCAGCGTCAAGGGTAACCGCAGCCGTGGTCTCCGAACTGATAGTCCATGCTGCTGCAAATGTCGTCGAACTGTTCGTGCAGATGGTTGTTGTCTTGCAAACGTCCCCATCTGCTGACTCAGGGATCGAGACGTGGCTGCACGATCCGTTACAGCCATGCGGATAAGATGCCTGTCATCTCGACTGCTAGTGATACGAGGCCATTGGGATACAGCACGGCGTTCCATATTATCCTCCTAAACCCACCGATTCCATTTTCTGCTAACAGTCATTGGATCTCCATCAACGCGAGCAGCAATGTCGCAATACGATAAACCGCAATAGCGATAGGCTACAATCCGACCTTTATCAAAGTCGGAAACGTGATGGTACGTATTTCTCCTCCTTACACGAGGCATCACAACAACGTTTCACCAGGCAACGGCGGTCAACTGCTGTTTGTGTATGAGAAATCGGTTGGAAACTTTCCTCACGTCAGCACGTTGTAGGTGTCGCCACCGGCGCCAACCTTGTGTGAATGCTCTGAAAAGCTAATAATTTGCGTATCACAGCATCGTCTTCCTGTCGGTTAAATTTCGTGTGTGTAGCACATCATCTTCGTGGTGTAGCAATTTTAATGGCCAGTAGCGTATATACATGGATGTTAAAACTGCTTTAGTTAAATACTGAGTCTCATTTTTTAAAAATATATCAAAAAATAAATGGAAAAGCAATATTATAAAACTTTGATTCAGATGACCGTGGCTACGTGGTGATCTGTCTCTATCGACGGAACGTTAAACACCAATCTTCCTGTTTGCCTCCTGGGAAAACTCGGCCGATACACATACCTATCGCCTACAGAGGTTGAAAAATTGAGCTCTAAAGAGTCGCATTGCAATAACTATATTAGTGATCCGGAATAACTTGGCTCCGGGAGAGATTCAAGGGAATCGATCGGTGACTACAAGAACTGCTGAACGTCACAGAACGGACAGATGCAAGAGCACCTGATCCCAGTGACACAACGCGACGAAGTGACCACGACGAGTGGCGGAATGGTAGAGTTCCTTCCAGCTTACCAACGTAGGGTTCGCGTCTGATACAGATCATCACCTCAGAAGACCTTCAGACGAAAATTCATTAGAGCTGGATGAACGAGGACGTGAATGGTAACAGCCCGGAAGGCTACGTTTTTACAGAAAAAATGGGAACAAAGCATCGACGTGAAGAAGATCTCACACGCTGCGTCAATTTCCTCACAGGCGTGACGCTCGCGAGAAATCGAATCCGGCAACAAAAGCAGCATAAGGCAAAAAATGAATGTTGTTTTACTCGGCCCCGACATTCCTCTCAGGTCCATGTCCTACAAACTGCTAACTGCACCACAACGTATCTGTGCCTCAGAATTTTCCTAGTGTCCTCTGTAAGGTGACTCATAGCGTAACGTTCTAGAACCTAGTCACGTACGTAGCGGGTACTGCCTGTCTAATGCGCAGCCACATCCTCGCTATGCTGACATATCTGCAACGAAGGTTACATACTCTGTGCAGCTTTATTGCACGGCAGAAAACTGATGACCTGAGCATAATGTTTAGACAGTTATTCGAAACATAAACCCCTCAAAGTACTGGTTGTCCCAAGTGACATGGAGTATCATGGACATTCATAATATTACGTATGACAACCGACTGAGTATGTCGAAAGAGACATGCTCAGCAAACACATGTGTCTTGCGCATTGTTCAGTACACTTTTTATCTGCTTACATGCTTAGCTACTATGCTTTTTAAACCGAAATATATACTGTATCATTTTAATGAAAAGGGAATACGGTCAATTATAACATATGTAAGTTCTTGAAAAAAACCGCCAGTCGAGACAGAAGTCTTCCAGAACAGCGAAGTTAGACCACGTCGTAGTGTTCGCATGATGTTGGTTGGGGATAACCTGGAATTTGCTCGTAAGGGAAACTACGAGCAGGTAGCAGGTAGGCCGGCGGTGGTGGCCGAGCGGTTCTAGGCGCTACAGTCTGGAACGGCGCGACCGCTACGGTCGCAGGTTCGAATCCTGCCTCGGCCATGGATGTGTGTGATGTCCTTAGGTTAGTTAGGTTTAAGTAGTTCTAAGTTCTATGGGACTGATGACCTCAGATGTTAAGTCCCATAGTTCTCAGAGCCATTTGAACCATTTGTAGCAGGTAGAATGTGTCGGACACTAATTTGCGTTCGGGAGGAATAGGATTACAATTTCCACCACACTATCTTGATTTGCGTTTTCTGTGGTATCTAAAAATCGTTTACGGTGAACGTCTTGATGATTTCTCAAACATCCCTTGGCCACTTTCTTCTGCTAACAGTCTGAGCTGTGCAAGCGTTATGTCTCTAGAAACCACGACGTCGAGGAGACTTTAAACTCCAACCTTCCTTCCGCCTTTTGCCGGTGAAATAAGGGGTAGTTTTAGTATTGCCAGATATTGATTCCGATATCCGTTCAGAGACAATTCATCTAGCGAGTGAAAACACTTAGTAATCATCTATATATTTATCGGGACCACACAACGGCTAAGCTCTTGCGTCCTGTATTAAGCCCTTTGTAATGCGTCATATCGATACCAGTATTATGACTTAGTTATTCTTTTACACTTGCCTCCATTTGCAATCATAACAGTATTCTCTCGGAGTTGACAATATTAACTTTATATTCAGCCATCCATATTTGCTCATGTAGCATGTGGTGAAACTGTCTATCCGCTAATGTAATGCTCCGGCTGTCTTAACTGAACCGACCGTACAGAACAAGCCAATTTATCTTTGTGTCTGCGACACCACGAAACAACGTTCAATGTTGAGGACATT
Organism: Schistocerca serialis cubense; assembly: GCF_023864345.2. Classification (NCBI taxonomy): domain Eukaryota; kingdom Metazoa; phylum Arthropoda; class Insecta; order Orthoptera; family Acrididae; genus Schistocerca; species Schistocerca serialis. Next base: position 788,341,289 of record NC_064639.1, on the reverse strand, counting down.
CTTTATGTATTATTTAGTTCTGAATCGCATCAGCGGACAAGGTGGAATATCTCTTTTACTGACATTAAAATGAGATGAAAAGATATGTCATTGCGATATCACGCTTACGGATGGCGGTAGTATCGCGTAACAAGGTATAAAAGGGCACCTCATTGACAGAGCTGTCATTTGTACTCAAATAGTCCATGTGAAAAGGTTTCCGACTTGATTAGGGCCGCAGATAGGGAACTAACAGACTGTGAGCGCGGAGTGGTAGTTGGTGCTAGACGGATGGGACATTCCGTTTCGGAAATCGTAAGGGAATTCTACATTCAGAGAGCCACAGTGTCAAGAATGTGCAGTGAATATCAAATTTCAGGCGTTACCTCTGACAACGGACACCGCAGTGGCCGACGGCCTTCACTTAACGACAGAGAGCAGCGGCCTTTGCGTAGAGTTGACAGTATTTACAGATAAGAGTGGAATTACCGCAGAAATCAATGTGGGACGAAGGGCGAACTTATCCGTTGGGACAGTGCGGCGAAATATGGCGTTAACCGGCTGTGGCAGCAGATGACAGACACCAGTGCCTTAGCGACAGCACGACATCGCCTGCAGCGCCTCTCCTGGGCTCGTGACCATATCTGGTGGACCCCCAGACGGCTGGTGAACCGTGGCCTGGTCAGATGATCCCCGGTTTCAGTTGTTAACTGCTGATGATAGGATTCGGGTGTGTCGCGGATCCTACGAAGCCGTGGAGCCAGACTGTCAACAAGGCACTATGCAAGTTGGCTACTTGGAAATCCTTAGCAGCCATTCATGGGTTTCAGTTTTTATGGATGACACTGTGCTGTTTTAAAGGTTTGAAGAACATTCTGCACAATCCGAGCGGATAATTTGGCTACTCAGATCGGCCGACATGAATCTCATCGAACATTTATGTGACATAATCGAGCGGTCAGTTCGTGCACAAAATCCTGCACTGGCAACACTTTCGCAATTATGGACGGCTGTAGAGACAGCATGGTTCAGTATTTCTGTAGGTGACTTCCATCGACTTTTTGAGTCCATATCACGTCGAGATGATGCACTACGCCTGGCAAAAGGAGGTATCTCATGATTGTTTTACCTTGGTGTATGGGAACTACTGTGGTTACAGAACATCTCTTTTGGGAATATTAGTTAAAAAGGACCGGATGCTACCGAATAGTTTTTGCTCAAAACTATTGTAGAATATACAAAAAATTGTGCTGGCCTGCATCCATGCTTCTTTCGATTCCTTCTACCCTTCGTTAGTCTCTTCCTGATGAAATAGAGAGCTACAACTCTTTACACGATACTTCTACGTTTATTGCGCTGACGCTACTCTCTTACACAACACCGGGCGAAATCCTTCCAAAGCATGGGTCGTGAATATGGTCTGCATATTTTCTCACAGTTTTCCAAATGAAATGACTATTTCTTTCCTTTAATACACGAAAGTGTGTGAACAAAAAAGCTACGAGAAGATATACAGCAAACTTGTACTTCTGGAAAGCACTGTGTTGCATGATGCGTAAGCACTGTAAAGGGAATATCTGTAACCTTGCTCTCTGCTTTTCTCCTCAGCTTTTTTCAGCAGTCTTTGGCCGGATGACAATGAAAAACTCGAGGAGGCGCCCGACGTGTGTACTTCGCTGCACTTGGCCAGAACACAGTTTGAGTTGGTGGTCGTTGACTCAACGATGTTATCGATCTAACAATACATAGAGCATTTCCGTTCGAGTCTGACAACACTTGATTAAGACATCTGACTCGTCTGTGTGAAGCAGATGATAGAGAGCTGTTTACGCACGCAATCTGCACGATTTCTGAACAAAGCCAACACGACAGTGCAAAACAGAAATCAAAAAATACATCCCAAACCTCAGCTTATCGTTGCTGCCTAGGTTAGATTTTAAAGGGTCAGTTTAGGCTCCCCAGTTGTTTACATTATTTAATTGGCTCAAATGGCTCTGAGCACTATGGGACTTAACATCTATGGTCATCAGTCCCCGAGAACTTAGAATAACTGAAACGTAACCAACCTAAGGACATCACACAACACCCAGTCATCACGAATTATTTAATTTCCACCTCATTTGCGTAAATCGCATAACTCACTGTGGTGTTTCATACAAAAGTGATCAAAAATATAAAATCTTCGCTTTTTTACCTTATGGCTGAACACAAGGCCTCGACGAACATAGATTTTATAAAAACTGTTCGCTTTTGTTAAAAGTCTGCATGCCACCAACCGCGACGTCATTAGTATTTTGCTATACAAGGTGTTTGTTTTAACTTGGGACACCAAAGTACGGACATCTGTCTGCGCTGCAACTGGTCATCTCCTAACCACCCTCCTATGTGGGCGCGGTCGACTTCCTTTTTTCAAATGGGAACCCCCTATTTTTATTGCATATTCGGTTTCTACGCCAAAAAATATGTACGGTTTACTCAAACCATCGTTTTCCATTCGTGGTAGATGGCGCTGTAATCGACAAATATCAAGTGTGCCCGTTTTTGAAGTTAGGAGCCGAAGCATTTGATTCTAAATTCTATTTAATACGTAAAAACCTTTGTGCTCTAACGGTTGAAATTTACTTTGGTGTTGAAAATTTGATTGTACAATACAAATAATATGGTTAATCATTGACATTTCTGGTAAATAAGCTACTTGTATGGCAACGTAGTTTCTGTCTTCTACGGGGTTGGTTATGCTGAGTCCCCAACAATCGGAATGCTTGATTTCAGTGGCCGCCGTCGAACCCCGCCATCAGGGTGGATGATGTCGGTGCGTTTCCATCCAACCACCGCACCGCAACTCTCGCGCTGGCCACTGCGCTGCTACCGGCGGAATACAAACCACAATCATTCTACAACTACATATCTACATCTACATATATATTCCGCTAGCCACCAAGTGGTGTGTGGCGGAGGGCACAATTCGCGCCAAACTCATATTTCCACCTCCCCCCCCCACCCCCTCTGTTCTACTCGCGGATCGCGCGAGGGAAAAACGACTGCCTGAACGCCTCAGTATGAGCTTTTGTTTCCCTTAACTTTGAATGGTGATCATTGCGCGATTTGAACGTTGGTGGTCATAATATATGCTCTACATCCTCGGCGAAGATCGGATTTCAAAATTTAGTGAGCAGCCCCTTCTGTTTAGCGCGTCGTCTATCTGCAAGCGTGTCCCACTTCAAACTTTCTATGAGATTTGTAACGCTCTCGCGATGGCTAAATGTACCAGTCAGGAATTTTGCTGCTCTTCTTTGGACCTTCGCAATCTCTTGAATCAGACCCCACTGGTAAGCGTCCCATACAGACGAAAAATATTCCAAGACTGGACGAACTAACGTACTGTAAGCTATTTCCTTTGTTGGAGGACTGCATCACTTCAGGATTCTACTAATATACCGCAATCTAGAGTTCGCCTTACCCGTTACTTGTAATAACGTACAATGTCAACGAAGTGGTAGTGACAGGCGCACGTGACATGGACACTAACCGAAATCAAGCACCCCAATCCTGAGAGGCAAAGGGGATCAACGAAATGAAGCAGCCCAATGTTGACATGTAAGGGGTGTCACTAATATTGCCGGTGGGAACAGAAAACTGTTCATCCACGTCGTTGTTCCTGGATCACGTTAAATGTAGTTTCTAACTAGACGCTGAAACGGCTAACCGTATTGTGCTGTAGAATCACATTTGCAACACTAAAGTAAATTACGAACATAAATATCAACCGTTAGAACGCAAAGGTTTACATTTACATCGTAAGTGAAATGTAGAATCAAGTGTATCGATTCTTACTTGGAAAAATAGACACAAATGCCATTTATCGATTACAGCGCCATCTACCACGGATGCAAAACAATGGCTTCATTAAATCGTACATATTTTTTGGCTTAGAATCCGAATATGGAGCAAAAATTTGGGGTTCCCATTTGAAAACACGACGTCGATCCCACCAGAGCAGAAGGGATGGTTAGGAGGTGGGCGGGTGCAGCACGGATTGGTATTACCCTTACTTGTATTAACTTTTGAGGTAGAACGTTTTTTTTTTTTAATTTGTACGATGCGTTATTTCGAGATATTTAGTTGTTTGAAGTTAAAACAGACATCCTGTATATTACAATATTAAGAAATCGTCCACGTTTCTCTCCAACGTACAAAAATTGTTGGTTCATGGTCTTTGCCGGTATATCGAACGCCATAGAACGGTACCTTGCGAAAGAGCGACGTGTGCTAGTGTGTTCAAAGGGCTAATAACCACTGGTCTGGTACAACGAGCAGTATGGGTGTTGCTTTTAAGCGGTTTCCGCACACACTTCTGTCATACGCTGCTAACAACGGAACCTCCCCATCGCACCCCCCCCCCCCCCCACAGATTTAGTTATAAATTGGCACAGTGGATAGGCCTTGAAAAACTGAACACAGATCAATCGAGAAAACAGGAAGAAGTTGTGTGGAACTATGAAAAAAATAAGCAAAATATACAAACTGAGTAGTCCATGCGCAAGACAGGCAACATCAAGGATAATGTGAGCTCAGTAGCGCCGTGGTCCCGTGGTTAGCGTGAGCAGCTGCGGAACGAGAGGTCCTTGGTTCAAGTCGTCCTCCGAGTGAAAAGTTTAATTTTTTATTTTCAGACAGTTATCAAAGTTCAGGCACTCACACATAATCAACTTCGCTCTCCAAAATTCCAGGGCATGTTCAGATTTGCTTGGACATATGCAGGATTTGACGGTCTACACACGGAAAAATTTGAAAACGTTGAAAAAATATGTTTTGACAGAGCACAGGGAAAACTGTGCGACTGTGAAACTGTTGCATTCATTTGTTGCAGTTTATGTGACAAACACTTATGTTTTCATCACTTTTTTGGGAGTGATTATGACATCCACAAGAAAACCTAAATCGGGCAAGGTAGAAGAAACTTTTTACCCATTCGCCAAGTGTACAAGTTAGGTGGGTCGACAACATAATCCTGTCATGTGACGCACATGGCGTCACCAGTGTCGTATAGAATATATCAGACGTGTTTTCCTGTGGAGGAATCGGTTGACCTATGACCTTGCGATCAAATGTTTTCGGTTCCCATTGGAGAGGCACGTCCTTTCGTCTACTAATCGCACGGTTTTGCGGTGCGATCGCAAAACACAGACACTAAACTTATTACAGTAAACAGAGACGTCAATGAACGAACGGACAGATCATAACTTGGCGAAAATAAAAAAAGTAAACTTTTCACTCGAGGGAAAACTTGAACCAAGGACCTCTCGTTTCGCAGCTGCTCACGCTAATCACGAGACCACGGCGCTCCTGAGCTCACAGTATCCTTCATGTTGCCTATCTTACGCATGGACTACTCAGTTTGTATATTTAGCTTATTTTTTTCATAGCTCCACACAACTTCTTCCTGTTTTCTCGATTGATCTGTGTTCAGTTTTTCAAGGCCTATGCACTGTGCCAAATTATAACTAAATATGAGGGGGGTGCGATGGGGGAGGTTCCCGTGTAAGTAGAGTTCATATCACTAGAGGCATGTGGTGTGGACGATGTTCGTTTGCACCTCAAAACAGAAATGGACCGTAATGAATCAGTGACCACTGACCAGCTGTTACCTATTTCAAAGGCTTGGTCTTCTTAAGTAACCGCCTTGGCATTAGCCTGAAGCTGTCAAGAAACTCCAGATCCGAGAGTGTGTTGCCAAGGATGCTTCATAATGAGGATGTGGTACGAGGAACGAGAAGGGGAAGGCCGAGAAGAGTCGGTTGGCGACAGTTGGCGCTGGGCTGGCGCACCAACGGCCCGCCGCGCCGCCCACTGCGGAGCAGTAAAAAGAAAATGAAGAGCGGCCTGCCCGCCGACCCGCTTCCTTCCGGCTGCAGCTCTGCTACGTCTGCTACGACTTGCGGGCCCCCGCCGTGAGGAAATACAAAGAAGGGGGAGGGGGGAGGGGCGAGAAGCGAGCGGATGTCACACCTCTGCAGCCGACACAGGAGGGCAGTCGCACATCTGCAAGTTTCGCACACTCGTGACCGCTAAAGCGTGCATATAAACTGACAGGGATCTCAGATGAAGGCAATGAAGTGGCTCCTCAAAACGCCGAGCTACTGTCCGTGACAAATAAGCATCTGTAAAACTGGAAATATAGCACTTCTCCTTCCGTGCTTTTCGGTGGGCGGCCAGACCCTCTGGGTGTTCTCGTTTCTTACTCTGTCTTAAGGTGCGTTTACAACTGTGCGACTTTCTGCGCGCACTAGGTGCATACAGCCGCTGCACGAAGAGGCAACGAGCCGCATGCACCGGTGCACAGTAGCATATATCTCTGATTATGTTCGAGTATAATGACATTTCTGGAGACTAGAAATCTACTCTGTAGGAATCAGCATGGGTTTCGAAAAAGACTATCGTGTGAAACCCAGCTCACGCTATTCGTCCACGAGACTCAGAGGCCCATAGACACTGGTTCCCAGGTAGATGCCGTGTTTCTTGGCTTCCGCAAGGCGTTTGATACAGTTCCCCACAGTCGTTTAATGAACAAAGTAAGAGCATATGGACTAGCAGACCAATTGTGTGATGGGATTGAGGAGTTCCTAGATAACAGAATGCAGCATGTCATTCTCAATGGAGAGAAGTCTTCCGAAGTAAGAATGATTTCAGGTGTGCCGCAGGGGAGTGTCGTAAGACACTTGGTATTCACAATATACATAAATGACCTTGTGGATAACATCGGAAGTTCACTGAGGCTTTTTGCGGATGATGCTGTAGCAAATCGAGAGGTTGTAACAATGGAAAATTGTACTGAAATGCAGGAGGATCTGCAATGAATTGACGCGTGGTGCAGGGAATGGCAATTGAATCTCAATGTAGACAAGTGTAATGTGCTGCGAATACATAGAAAGAAAGATCCTTTATGATTTAACTACAATATAGCAGGTCAGGAACTGGAACCAGTTAGTTCAATAAATTATCTGCTAGTAGGCATTAGGAGTGATTTAAAATGGAAGGACCATACAAAATTAATCGTCGGTAAAGCAGATGCCAACTGAGATTCATTGGAAGAATCCTAAGGAAATGCAATCCGAAAACAAAGGAAGTAGGTTACAGTACACTTGTTGAATACTGCTCACCGGTGTGGGATCCGTACCAGATAGGGTTGATAGAAGAGATAGAGAAGATCCAACGGAGAGCAGTGCGCTTCGTTACAGGATCATTTAGTAATCGCGAAAGCGTTACGGAGATGATAGATAAACTCCAGTGGAAGACTCTGCGGGAGAGACGCTCAGTAGCTCGGTACGGGCTTTTGTTGAAGTTTCGAGCACATACCTTCACCGAGGAGTCAAACAGTATATTGCTCTCTCCTACGTATATTTCGCGAAGAGACCACGAGGATAAAATCAGAGAGATTAGAGCCCACACAGAGGCATACCGACAATCTTTCTTTCCACGAACAATATGAGACTGGAATAGAAGGGAGAACCGGTAGAGATACTCAAAGTACCCTCCGCCACACACCGTCAGGTGGCTTGCGGAGTGTGGATGTAGATGTAGAATTGTGCGTATGGGGGCGTAGGAGTCTCCCCATAGCAGATGGGGAGACACGTACCTCTACTTGCACGTATATTGTCACTTCTCCACATCAGCATTACGTCCTCTTTTCTGTAACCTGGAGCTTCCGTTCGTATGACTTGCGCATCGTTCAATATTCTAAATAGTACGTCAGAGCTGGTCTTATCGCTCGTTTGCCTATATTCCCTTCGACTTCAGTGGACATTTTCGCACAGTGAACTCCATTTCAACCGTCATGGCTTTATCGGTGGAAGTTATGGATGTTATTACTGATCTGGCGTGCCTGAGTTGTCGATTGATGTTGAAACGGCACTGTCTAGATTTACTTGCGATTTTAGAGCTTGTAAGAGGTCCGAGCAGATGTAATTTCGATGTATTGCTCATGCGCTGCCTGCGATATGCAAGGTCTCTGACCAGAGAGCAGTGTTGGCTGCAGTAGCTGTAGCAGTAAGTTGTTGCTAGTCTGGAGTCTGCTCTGGTCTGGTCTGGTGTATCGTGTTGGCTGGCCCGGTCGCGGTGCAGCGATGCCGGAGCCTGAGTATTATTGTACAAAGTAAAAAGCAGCCTCGCGCATATGTAGTAATGTTATCTCAAGTCGCATGTAAATGTTTTAAAACTCTCGTAATAATGATCTTCCTCATAAAAAGTAACTTTTAACAAGCATTCATTTCAATTTAAAGAATTTACTAATTTCTCCCATCCATGATCATCCCGATTATTGCAATAGAAAAATCACTTGCTCCCTTTCATAAATGACAGATAGGTCGGCCAGCATTGCACAGAGCTGTGCCGGAAAAATTTATTGTAAGAGCAGATATATCCGGCGACTTCATTGAGGTGAGAGTTTTTCTTTTTTTATTCAAAATGATCTTTCAGGGCCATGACGCAGCACTGGTGTCGTCCAAAATTTACCAGGTTAAATTCACAGTGAATTATTGAAAAGTCATAAGTGAGTGACAATTTAATTGAGAGGTTAGTTACATTGTTTTATTACCAGCTTACTGAATTTATTTTTTAATTGGGACGTTACACTGAATGTGAACGACATAATTATAATTTTTACTGTTGAGAGGTTTAGGAATTTTTCTGTTGTGAGGTTACGCTAAATGTGAATGAATTTTGAACTTAGATTAAATTAGAAAGAATTTTGTAGGTAGATTAAATGTAAACGAATTTTGTGTGGAGTTTAATGTGAAAGGAATTTTGTAGGGAGGCTATAAATGTAAATGAATTTTGTGGGGAGGTTACACTGTGAAAGAATTTTGTTTTGAGGTTACACTAAATCAGAATCATTATCCATAATATTTATTATATTTTTGTGGGGAGGTTACACTAGATTAGAATCATATTCATATTATTTTTTTAAATTTTTGTGGGGAGGTTACAAACTTGTGGTCATTCTTGAGAAGCTGCAACACTTGTGATCCGTTTTGCTCTTATTTACTCAAAAGATCTCTACGATCTAACTCCGTTCACTAGGTATCAAGATCGTCTTCTGTGAAGATTCTGCTATTAGAACTAAGTTGTAAGCCTTTAAAAGTGTCCATGTAGTTAGTTCTTGCAGAGGTTCTGTGACATAGTTCATGATCAGACTCAATATCAGTGGACTCCAAACAGACCTTTGGTGGACCACAACTTTTATTTCGAATTCTTCGCTGACATATGAAGGGTTTACAACTTTTGTCTTCATGTCCTCATAAATGTCGTTGAGTATATATAGTGGAAACATCCAGCACAATACATAATATTATATGCCCTTCCTCTTATGAAAGGCAACGGACTTGCCGCAGCGGATACCGGCGTTGTGATGCCAACTGAGGAGCTACTCGACCGAATAGTAGCGGCTCCGATCAAAGGAAACAATCAGAACGACCGGGAGAGCGGTGTGCTGACCACACGCCTCACCTATCCGCATCCACAGCTGAGGATGACACGGCGGTCGGATGGTCCTGGTGAGCCACTTGTGGCCTGAAGACGGAGTGCTTTTTTTCCACTTATGAAACAACGGAAACGAAACAACGTGGGACTAAACTCGAAAGCAATTGTTTAGAGAGACAAATCTCCTGTTCCCATAGCAAAGGGTATAGTTCGGCGAGGTCATGTGGAAGGGTGGAACTGATGGTGACGAGAATAATTGTAGTCTGATCGTTGCACAAGCAATCCACATAGACCTCCTTACTTACTTGCTGGAGAGGTTTGCATGCTGTACCTTTGACGATGATGTGATGTACAATTATTCTAGCAGAATACGTTAAAACGTACCATCAGATTTTCCCAAAGTGTTGGAGAGATCTTGGATAGTCTGTCCACGACCTTGCAGAATCATATCCCTCACTTTCTGAACATTTCCTGACGTGGTGCTGGTTGACGCCCGAACGGAACCGTCGTCTTAATCAATGGACGCTCACTCGCTTTGAAACGCTTATACCAGTCACAAGCCTAAGGCGTTCTCTCCAAAGGCTTGTCGCGACATCTGTTACATTTCTGCTGCGGTTTTTCCAAGTTTAAAACAAAACTTTATGCACACACGACTCTCTTTCAGGTCAGCCATGGCAAAACCGCAAAGCCACGGACACACAGCTACGGAAATATGATCACAAACATCTCACCAAACCACTTAGCTCACAGCCATAAAGGGAGACACCTAGCGGCACTTCAGTATACTCGTAACCATTTCCGCGCAAAAATCAAATTTCGGTTACTTTTGGACCCCAACACGTATTTACACCAAAGGGGTGAAGAGCAGCATATCTTATTACACGTGAAGAACTATTCCCGCGGACAAACAGCGGAGACTCGTGTTGCATTTCGCGCTTCGTGTATCGGACCAAAACACAAGACAGTGCTTCTCCCAGTGGGTCGATAGGCGCTGTAAGCCTGCCTCCTCCACCTGTTGCTTCCGCCCACTCTGAAGTCCGTTTACATCTGTCCCCGCCTGTCGTTTCAGACACAGTTCTGCGAAAGGGCGAGCCTTCTGCCGCACAGTACACTCATTCACTGGCAAGTTTACGACCGTTTCTTACACGTAACCTTCCGCGGCGGCACAAGAAGCGATCATCCAGTTGAGCAGGATTTACTGTCACCGCTCAGCTCGTTAAACGAGCCTCTCCGAGGTCGGCGCTCCCGTGTCCTTCACGGTCAGTTACAGTGAAGACGCGCCCTGCCGCAACACTGAGCTTTATGGATGCACATCACGACCGACGAAACGTATTCGGCCAACTACAAGATTTGTTAAATGGCCGGTTGTCATTCTCATTTCAATCGCTCCCTGTAGTAACATTAGCATTGCACTTAAATCTTTGCAGACTATTTGCTTTCATGTAGCAGTCATATTTTTTTCTTACCTAATACGATAATGACAATACACTACTGGCCATTAAAATTGCTGCACCAAGAAGAAATAGAGATAATAAAGGGTATTCACTGGACAAATATATTATACTAGAACTGACATGTGATTACATTTTCACATTTTCCCAAATGTAGGCGCAGTCCCGTAACTACTATCCTGTCTCACACAGTACGAACCTTGTTGGCCTCTTGTATGAGGACAGTAGACTCTATCACTGGAGTATTTGAAAAACGTCCCATTGCCAACAAGTGCTAGAACAATCTGCGGCAGGATAAAGTCGCAACGTATTCCTCGCGACCAGTGGTGCAGTAGCTCAATGAAACACGTTCGGAACGTTTCACTAGTCCCTGGGGTGTAACTGCACAGTCGCCAGTCCCAGGATATTCCTCAGGTAGGTAGGGTTATTTAAAGAAAGACCAAACAAGTGAAAACTGCAAACAAAGAAGATATTGTTTGGTCAAGTTTTTTAATCGGTTTTCACACATTGTACTAGAATGTAGACATCAGCTCCGATTAGTACGCAAAATTGTGTACATAAGCTGCAAAACGTGCCGGAGATGCCGGGAATTTTTTTTAAATATTGATGCTGCAACACAAATAATAAACTGATAATAATTTATTACTATCAGCTGCATCATTTCCTTTCATAACAGTTTAAAACAATGACGTCTCGAACGCCATTCAAAACGGATGTATTTTCCTTCAAATCATCAGCAATATCAGCTTCTAAAGTGTCGCTTTCCTCTTAAAACACGCTGTATGGATGCCAATAACAACTTGATCCATTATAGGCTAATCTGTAAGAACTGTCCATTTCCGTATTAAAGAATTTTTTTTTCATGAATGCACTATTCTGCTCTGCTGACTTACTGTGGTACCCCTGTCGTTTAATGAAGAATCTGAACTACGGTGCAATTATTATTCATTCACAAAGCAATGCTGAAGGTAAAAGGCACGTATCTACGAAAAATAGTCCTAGGACTAACTTGAAACCGTATCCCACACCTCAGACTTTGCAGCCATACATTGCAATCGCCAGTCTACAGTACCGTAAGTTAACTATTACATTTTAAAGCATAATACACTACTGGACATTAAAATTGCTACACCACGAAGATGACGTGCTACAGACGCGAAATTTAACCGACGGGAAGAAGATACTGTGATATGCAAATGGTCAGCTTTTCAGAGCATTCACACAAGGTTGGGGCCGGTGGCGACTCTTACAACGAGCTGACATGAGGAAAGTTTCCAACTGATTTCTCATACGCAAACAGCAGTTGACCGGCGTTGCCTGGTGAAACGTTGTTGTGATGCCTCGTGTAAGGAGGAGAAATGCGTACCATCACGTTTCCGACTTTGATAGAGGTCGGATTGTAGCCTATCGCGTTTGCGGTTTATCGTATCGCGACATTGTTGCTCGCGTTGGTCGAGATCCAATGACTGTTACCAGAATATGTAATCGGTGGGTTCAGGAGGGAAATACGGAACTCCGTGCTGGATCCCAACGGCCTCGTATCACTAGTAGTCGAGATCATAGGCATCTTATCCGCATGGATGTAACGGATCGCGCAGCCACGTCTCGATCCCTGCGTGAACAGATGGGGACGTTTGCAAGACAACAACCATCTGTACGAACAGTTCGACGACGTATGCAGCAGCATGGACTACGAGCTCGGAGACCATGGCTGCGGTTACCCTCGACGTTACATCAAAGAGAGGACCGCCAGCGATGGTGTACTGAACAACGAACCTGGGTGCACGAATGGCAAAACGTCATTTTCTCGGATGAATCCAGATTCTGTTTACAGCATCGTGATGGTCGCATCCGTTTTTGGCGACATCGCGGTGAACGCACATTGGAAGTGTGTATTCGTCATCGCCATACTGGCGTATCACCCGGCGTGATGGTATGGGGTGTCATTGGTTACACGTCTCGGTCACCTCTTGGTCGCATTGACGGCACTTTGAACAGTGGACGTTACATTTCAGATGTGTTACAGCCCGTGGCTCTACCCTTCTGTCGATGACTGCGAATCCGTACATTTCAGCAGGATAATGCACGACCGCATGTTGCAGGTCATGTATGGGCCTTTCTGGATACAGAAAATGTTCGACTGCTGCCCTGGCCAGCACATTCTCCAGATCTCTCACCAATTGAAAACGTCTGGTCAGTGGTGGCCGATCAACTGGTCTTCACTATACGCCAGTCATTACTCTTGATGAAGTGTGGTATCGTGTTGAAGCTGCATTGGCAGCTGCACCTGTACACGCCATCCAAGCTCTGTTTGACTCAATGCCCAGGCGTATCAAGGCCGTTATTAAGGCGAGAGGTGGTTGTTCTGGGTACTGATTTCTCAGGATCTATGCACCCAAATTGCGTGAAAATGTAATCACATGGCATTTCTAGTATAATGTATTTGCCCAATGAATACCCGTTTATCATCTGCATTTCTTCTTGGTGTAGCATATTCAATGGCCAGTAGTGTATGTGCATATCGCTCTCCCATGACTTTTGTGTAATCTGAGTGTGCGTTACCCGACCTATGACGAAACTTGCCGTTTCTCTTCGGAACTTTCTCTGTTATGGAGTTTAACAGAGTTACGATCTGTTGGAGGAGGAGTGAATTGAAAAGGTGGAGCAGATGGGCCAGGCAGGCAGTGAGTGTGACGCGGTGGCCCTCAGAAGCCCACCGGAGCGCGTCGGGCCTGACGAGCGACTGCCCACCGCCGGTAATTACAGGGTCCTCCCTGCTGCGCTGTGCCGTGCTGTGTGCGCGGCGGATGTGGCGGGCGGCGGCTCGCTGCGAATTAAAACCCGCCGCCCAGCACGCCCACGCCGTCGTCAGCCCTGCCCTCTGTGTCTTTCTGATGTCCAACTTGCATCGGATTTACTGCGTCACGAGCACGTGTCAGCACCGTAGTATGGACCACTTATCTCCATGGAAGTAATTGTTGTTGTTGTGGTCTTCAGTCCTGAGACTGGTTTGATGCAGCTCACCATGCTACTCTACCCTGCGCAAGCTTCTTCATCTCCCAGTACCTACTGCAGCCTACATCCTTCTGAATCTGCTTAGTGTATTCATCTCTTGGTCTCCATCTACGATTTTTACCCTCCACGCTGCCCTTCAATACTAAATTGGTGATCCCTCGATGGCTCAGAACATGTCCTACCAACCGATCCCTTCTCCTAGTCAAGTTGTGCCACAAACTCCTCTTCTCCCCAATTCTATTCAATACCTCCTCATTAGTTATGTGATCTACCCATCTACTCTTCAGCATTCTTCTGTAACACCCAATTTCGAAAGCTTCTATTCTCTTCTTGTCCGAACTATTTATCGTCCATGTTTCACTTCCATACATGCCTACACTCCATACAAATACCTTCAGAAACGACTTCCTGACACTTAAATTTATACTCGATGTTAACAAATTTCTCTTCTTCAGAAACGCTTTCCTTGCCACTGCCAGTCTACATTTTATATCCTCTCTACTTCGATCATCATCAGTTATTTTGCTCCCCAAATAGCAAAACTCCTTTACTACTTTAAGTGCCTTATTTCCTAATCTAATTCCCTCAGCATCACCCGACTTAATTCGACTACATTCCATTATCCTAGTTTTGCTTTTGTTAATGTTCATCTTATATCCGGCTTTCAATACACTATCCATTCCGTTCTACTGCTCTTCCAAGTCCTTTGCTGTCTCTGACAGAATTACAATGTCATCGGCGAACCCTCAAAGTTTTTATTTCTTCTCCATGGATTTTTATTCCTACTCCGAACTTTCCTTTACTGCTTACTCAATATACAGATTGAATAACATCGGGGAGAGGCTACAACCCTGTCTCACTCCCTTCCCAACCATTGTCTTCCTTTCATGTCCCTCGACTCTTATAACTGCCATCTGGTTTCTGTACGAATTGTAAATAGCCTTTCGCTCCCTGTTTGCTACCCCTGCGACCTTTAGAATTTGAAAGAGAAGTAACAAAATGCCTAAAAACGTTTTACAACACCCGCTTGACGATTTTTTTTTTGGGGGGGGGGGGGGGGGGGGACTCTGCAACTTGTTATTGAATACTCTTCTGACTACACCAAATGGCTACGTACAGCCACCGGTGTAACGGAGATAAACATCCACTCAGTGGATTTCACCAAGACATGCTGTGTTGCGGCAATACGGAGTTTTGCTCCGTTCAGTCTACAACACGCCTGGAAGTATGGTAACCTGAGACTTCGCCGTTGTATCGCCTGCATGCGGAGAGGACTCAGTGACTTGTATAGAGCGCCTTACCAAGGAAGTGTATTGAATTATACGACTAACAATATTATCAATCGCGGATTCATACAGGAGGAAAATTAGGGTTCCAGTGACAGTAATCAAGGGCCGATTAATGACAGTAATCACGAGCCGATTAAACAGCATGGCAAGGAGGATGCCAACATGTTGAAATGCAACACGTACAGCGTTCGTGGAAGGAGGCGTCAGCATCAAGGTCGAAATGTCGGATCAGAACATTCGGGCAAGCATGACGCTGTACCAAAACCCAAGAACTTTTATCAAAAAGGTACATAATGTTACCCGGCAGCACATATTGATTTCAAATGGCTCTGAGCACTATGGGACTCAACAACTTAGGTTATCAGTCCCCTAGAACTTAGAATTACTTAAACCTAACTAACCTAAGGACATCAAACACATCCATGCCCGAGGCAGGATTCGAACCTGCGACCGCAGCGGTCGCAGACTGATGCGCCTAGAACCGCTCGGCCACACAGGACGGCGATTTTGATTTCACTGACGTACAAATATGTACACTTTCGACCAGTCTTCCTTTACATTTATTAATATTCTTTTACTTCACAATTAAGTTATTATTTTAGTTTCATGAGGCTTTTTCTTTCATTCCGTGTTGCCCTCGAATCTAAAAGGCGACACAAAGCCGACATATGCAGGTGGTGGGGAACCAGCTTCGAGCAATTTTTATTTGGCTGGCTCTGAGCACTATGCGACTTAACTTCTGAGTACATCAGTCGCCTAGAACTTAGAACTAATTAAACCTAACTAACCTAATGACATCACACACATCCATGCCCGAGGCAGGATTCGAACCTGCGACCATAGCGGTCGCTCGATTCCAGACTGTAGCGCCTAGAACCGCACGGCCACTCCGGCAGGCTCTTTTTTATTTCTAATCATAACTAACTTTTACCTTTAAAGACAGAGAAAATCATCGATTAAAAGACCACATATCTGGCTTTCCAGTATATGAAACAGCAATTAAAATCTTGAGGCTGCAAGTGATATAGAGTTTCATCTACAATAGCGTTCGGTTACACCACAGCTCAGCGCACACTCAAGTGAGACTAACACCTAACGTTTCGATCATTACAATTATTTTTGTAATGTAATTCAGTGCAAAGAGATTAACAATAATATTTACAAATAGAAGAGATTCTAGTTTTTACTGAGGAATCACAACTTCCATGACCATTTATTTATTCGGTTGAGCCACGATCAGTCACGATTGGGAACCTTAAATCCTTTAACACTCTTCGTTGGGTACTGGAACAGACACTATTTATCGAGCACAAGTTCATTTCAACGTTTTCTCCACTGGCCGGGTATACTGAAGATCTTGATTCAAGATTTTCTGGATGCTTTATGAGATTTAAGACACATTGTTGGCACAGGGCTTTCACACAAAGATGTATTATATTTTCGGAACATTACCTAAGTTAAAATTAATACCTAAGCTATCTATTTTCTAGGCTATGCAGGAGAAAACACGTGCTGGGCTGGCTTGTCAATGTCACTGATGGTTTTCGTAGCTTCGTTTAGCTGAAAATCAATCTCAGTCACATGGAAACTTTCCCACACACGAGCGCAATATTCTGTGATGGAGTAAACAAGGTCGTGAGCCGCTATGGGCAGCATCTGCACCTCCTTCCTAGCTGGTTCCTGGCAGTTTTTGAAGGTTCACCCATGAGCAAATTACATGGATATATTGAAACAATGTTATTTAAATGTCAGGGATTGGTTGAAAGCCATTCAGAGATATTTTGGAAAGTAATTATGAGGGTTTTGGATGTTTTAAAATGCCGTGACATTTAGTAAGCTTTTTTTTTTGTCTGTGCTTCTCAAAGTGTATGTTGTAATCATAACACAACGCACAACGATAAGGGAAGAAATGTTTGTTTCTAGCCATGACTAAAACATTTTCATCGCCTTCATAGTGAGTGACGAGAACGTCGTAATTGCTTCGACGATGAAGCAAACGTACTACCAGAAACCAGATGTCTAGATCCAGCCCCCTTCCATCGCCTGGACAAATCACCCTTATGAAACAAAGTGAGACGACTGAGAGATTCAGATCCAAAGTTTCGTGAACGTCAGAGTGCACTGATATGCACAGGAAATTACTCGACATATGTTGGAATAACGACGACATCCTCCTCGCCTGTTACGGAACTCGAAACTCTTGGGATCGATATTCCTGATCTTTTAAGGCCAAATTGTCATTCGTCCCAGAAATCTACCAAAAACGCCATCGATATTACTGCTGCATAGCCTTCATTGACAAGACTGTTCCAGAACAGATAATGTCCGGCTGAAATCAGAAAATGTCATCAGGTATGTACAAAACCAAGATTTAAACTAAGTTGTAAAACTATCTTCTGTTCCATATTGAATTCTCTGTTGAAGACTGTAAGAACAGGATACATATTTTTTGCGAAAAAGGAAAAACACCGAGCGTAGTTGTGTAGTGTAAGACAATGGACTCATATTCGAGAGAACAACGGTTCGAATCTATACATAGCCATGCTGAGTTCGATTTTCCGTGGTTTCCCTAAATCGACTAAAACGAATTCCGGGATGATTCTCTGGAAAGTACACAGCCCTTCCCCAATACGAGTTCGCGTTCCGTCGCCAAATGACCTCCTTGATGAGGCGGTAGACTCTTATCTTCCTTTTCTTAAGGGTATTTTCGTTCTGTCGTTGCAACTACAAAAAATGCGTATTTTTTTCACCAGAGGGGTTTCGCTTTATTGAGGTAAAGCATCATCAGTGGTCTGTAATTAAGTTATTTACATTTTGATTTGCTTTAAGATCGAAAAACAATTCGTTAACTTTGTGTTGGTTTTTATTTACGGCGATTTTCGCTTGACTTCTCGCCTACATTGGGAACTGCCGTCTACTAGCACATCATCGATGTTTTTCTTCTTTAGACGCTGATAGTTGTAGTCTAGTTTTTAGTTTCTCTGCAGAACTATGCAGTTTTCATGTTTTGCACAGCACACTTTTTCGTACACCACTGTTTTATGTTTGTTTTTGTACTTCTAAGTATGAATTGTGGTTTGCGTTTTGTGGTGTTGCTAACACAATATGACCACAAAAAAATGTACAAACGTGTGTGAAATCTTACGGGACTTAACTGCTAAGGTCATCAGTCCCTGAACTTCCACACTACTTAACCTAAATTATCCTAAGGACAAACACACACACCCATGCCCGAGGGAGGATTCGAACCTCCGCCGGGACCAGCCGCACAGTCCATGTCTGCAGCGCATTAGCCCGCTCGGCTAATCCCCGCGCGATATGGCCACACAAACGAAAAATCTTATCTTCCTTCCTCCACAAAAAGCATCAACTGCCAACAATATATGAGCTACAAGATATAAGGATATTTTACAGCACTAACTGACAATTTTACTTTAAGCGCTCCATCATAACGCGTGGCCAAACACATCTCTTGTATTTTACGGAAGTCTTCTGATGTGGTCTATATGTTGCCATACCCATTTCTTAAGATGTCTGTTCCAAGTAAAAAATGTAACATTTTGAAAGACATTTATTGCGGAAGAAAATTAAAACTGCTTTGCCAAGCCACTATAGAGTGTCTCACATAAATGCCGAGGTTGAGCTTCCTAGCTATGACAAGCGCGGTTCAATAAAACTGAGTATATAAAGAGATGACGATGTTTTCACTAATAAAACACGTGTCTTCACTAGTATTTGTCTGCCAATTGAGTGCACTTCATATTCACTGAAACAGCAGGAAACTGTGCGCTATGAGTGCGCTTGCTGAGACCGACATCTGTTATTCCCGTGACATCTGTTATTCCCGTTCACGAACGGGGAGAGAAAGAGGCGAGAGCAATATGAAGTACCTGCCGTCAGAAGCTCGAGCAGTGCACAATCAAGGTAGACTCGTACGTATAACTGTTGACAGCATGGTCGTACCAGATTTCGCCGGGATGGCTTGTAAAAACCGAGCTAGTGGTCTGTTTATAGGGCGTCAGTTGTCGATGGAACATTGAACAGTAACCAAGCTTGACATTATGTAAGCATTCGCTGGTTACAGCCGGCTGTCGCTGTCGCTATAAAGTCTGCTCGATGAGATGCTCGTATCTGGAGCTTTATGGGCACTTTGGTCAGAGAACGCGCAGTTTCATTGGACGTGATGACGGGCCGCTCACTCTCTGCAGAGTTAAGACGTCTCTGCGACGGCTGGCCTCAGTCTCAATGCCTTCCGTATTGTGCAGTCACTACTGGCAAAGCGCGCAGGCCAGCGCCGAGACATACTGCCCGTCCGCTCCGAACCCCAATTATTCCCACAGGCTTCTCTAAGACGGTGGGGCGGGAATCTGGGGTACATACCTTTCATTCATTTCAGTATTCCGGTCAGTTTATAGATTCGATTGTCCGTGATTCTAACAAAACAGTGCATTTGACGCTACCGAGGACGAAGAAAAATACTTTGAATTTAAAAAAAAATGGTTCAAATGGCTCTAAGCGCTATGGGACTTAACATCTGAGGTCATCAGTCCCCTAGAAGTAGAACTACGTAAACCTAACTAAGCTAAGGACATCACAAAAATCCATGCCCGAGGCAGGATTCGAACCTGCGATCGTAGCAGCAGCGCGGTTCCGGATTGAAGTGCCTAGAACCGCTCGGCCACAGCGGCCGGCGCTGTGAATTCAGCTGTCGCTACACAAGTTTATCTAGTTGTGTCACCGTTCGCGGTAAATTATGCTGTAACCTTCACTCAGAGGCATTTGACAGGCAGCCATCCTAAAATCCCTCAATGACACCCCCCAACCAGTTTTGTACAGCTGCTTTGGTGATTACCTTTTGTCCGTGGACAAACTAGACGCCTGATGGCTTTTTGACACTACATTCAGTTTCATACGGCAGTGAACTGTAACAGACCTTGAAAAAAACGGCCATGTTATTCAACATGTGTGCTCATCTATGTTTCATCTGTGGATCCAAATCCAATAGTCGGAAAGCGAAAAAGAAAAGATAAAAACAACTGAAATTTTAAGATCGAAAAGAAGTCCTCTGCAGAAGTTAATACCTTATTCGTCGATACGTAATACGTGGCTAAACTAGAGAGACAAATATGGTCTTGGTTCAAAAACACTTTTGGTGAAGTTTTATTTATGGCAGTCGACATCTAAAAACAGAACGCGAGAGAACAAAAAATCCGTTAATATAATTAGATATGAAGTTTAGCAAACAAAGTGATCAGATATGAAGATCTTTAAGTAAACAAAGTATTATACATCATAATTTATCTTTGTGACACGTAACGCAATTTTCTAAGTTCTCGTTATTTTTCCAGTTTCATATTTCTAAATTTCAGTGTCAATACCAATGGTATTTTATTAAAAATCTTTTGTGAATATCTTCTAGCTTTAATACCTAATTATTTGAATACGCTAACGTAATAATTTACAGGATGATTCAGCTGGTCCTACCGATGCGTCTGATGCAACCCAAAACACCTTTGAAAACCACATACGAGAATTTCATATTCTCTCGCTCACTATGTGCGAACTAGTGGTCCTGCAGGAAAAATGAACAACAGTTTTCGAATTATTGAAGAAAAATGTATTTGTAGGTCACTACTGTGCGTTTTCGTTGTATAATTCGAAAACTACAGCCTCTAGTGAATACGTATCCCAGTATAAAATTTAACTATATTATTTTCCTATGTTTTCGTTTTTGCTTGGGGTCATAGTGTTTAAAAGATCCTGTTCATTTTTTTCTGTAGAACTAATAGTTTGCACGTAACGAGCGAGAGAATATGAAAATCTTGTTCGTGGTATTTGAAGGTATTGTGGGTTGCATAAAACTAATCCATAGGGGCAGGTGAATCATTTTGTATCTAAGTAATTTAGGGTAATTAACATAAAAAGTGGTATTCATAATCATACTAATTAAATAAGATGTACTTTTGCAAACAGTAATGAAATATTCTTACCTTTTAGATATCAAAGTAATGTATTTAAAAGAAGGATTGAGTGTACAACTATTACTTTTCTGATATGCAATAAGTTTTGTGTACCTCCTATAAAATTAAGTTCCGAGCGGTCTAAGGCGCTGCAGTCATGGACTGTGAGGCTGGTCCCGGCGGAGGCTCGAGTCCTCCCTCGGGCATGGGTGTGTCTGTTTTTCCTTCGG
This sequence comes from Schistocerca serialis cubense, assembly GCF_023864345.2. Classification (NCBI taxonomy): domain Eukaryota; kingdom Metazoa; phylum Arthropoda; class Insecta; order Orthoptera; family Acrididae; genus Schistocerca; species Schistocerca serialis. The sequence goes on along the minus strand of NC_064639.1, from coordinate 788,319,888 downwards.
ATAATTTAGGTTAAGTAGTGTGTAACCTTAGGGACTGATGACCTTAGCAGTTAAGTCCCATAAGATTTCCCACACATTTGAACAAAATTATGTTCATGGCAGCACGACACGTCTTCAAACTCACCGAATCTGACTCCTGGTAGAAACCCTATAACCTGATACAAGTACAGCTCCCATACCCAAATAGGTTTCGTATCACATCTGTCCGCCGTACAGTTGAGATCGGGATCTGCTAATTTCTGAAAATTTTCCTCACTCACTTTAGGGTTCATCACAATTCGGACCGCACGATAGCAAATAAACTAACTCCCACGACACACAGTGTGATATAAGGCTGGTTCAAATGGCTCTGAGCACTATGGGACTCAACATCTGAGGTCATCAGTCCCAAAGAACTTAGAACTACTTAAACCTCACTAATCTAATGACATCACACACATGCATGCCCGAGGCAGGATTCGAACTTGCGACCGTAGCAGTCGCGCGGTTCCAGACTGAAGCGCCTAGAACCGCTCGGCCACAGCGGCCGGCGATATAAGGCTGGACTGAACCCAGTGTCAGGCCACTGCGAATTACACTATTACACATTTTCTGAAACGCTTCACGTGAATGTGGGGTATTTCTTCCAATAAGAACAAGGTGTTAAGCCGTCGACACACATACCGTGCTAGTGAACGTGAACGTTAAGCGTGCCAACTCCAACGCGCTGCTGAACACTGAGAAACGATGCAACTTGTGCGTACGGTTAGGGTTGTCAACGCCGCACACGCGATCGCAGCGCGCTCCAGTGGCAGTTTTGTATCTGGCTCGCACATCACATTGTTTACGAAATGGACTCGTACAAATTCTCACTACGTCACTGTTCCTATTCAGGAGCAAAATCTTTACAACATGTGAAATGAGAAACTTAATCAAGTGCAAAATATGTTACTGCAAGCAGTGCATGCTGTTTTGTAAATTAAGCCAAACGAACTCACGCCTCACTTATTACCAAAATATTGAGTATTGTAGAATATACTTTTATTAAACTAATGAGAAAGTATCATAACCTATTAGAAAACGTGAAGGCTAGTGATAAAAATATTTGGATCTAGTGGGTCACGAACCAGCAAAACATACACCGTCTGCGACACTACTCACTGTCCTATACAAACCAAAACTTTTCTATGGTCATACTTTCCATCTTATCGTCTACAGAAAGTTTAATTGTAGATATTTTATTAACTGACATATAATTATAACAAATTGTATCAAGAATGAGGATCCTCGGTGTGGTGTTGCCTGGGAACGGCATACTCATACACAGCTTACAACTTTTCTATTTATTTTATTTAACTATCAGTATGACGTTTTCCGTCATTTGATTACAACAAATCACAATTAACGACGAGTTTTCGAAAGTTCCTCAATTTTCTGATTCTTAAAAACGGGGTATATACAAATGGGCTTCAACTGAAAGCCAATATGGCGCCTCGCTAGCCTGTACTGAAGAGAGATGGGATGCATGTGACGGCGGTGGTGTTATACCATTTCACTGGTCAACGTTCAAACGCACGTTCAGAATATCTGTCATGCTAGATATTGTTCCGCACGTTCGGAAAGACTCCCCAACGTGTTTCTTCCACGGCGTGATGTTAGAAACTCGGCACGGTCAACGCCCAACGTTCGAATGCACGTTCCGTGTGCCGACGGCTTTACCCCGTAGCCAGCGACGTGAAGTATAACTCGCGCAGCGTGACGCCTGCGGAGGAAGAGGTGGCTGCTGACAAGACGAGGCGAGACAAGCAGCGGTCCCTCGCCTGGAAAATTCAATTAGTGGGGGGAGGGGGAGGGGGCGGTGGCGCCACGCGAGATCCGGCCGCTCAGCACAGAGGCACCATTCATGGTCCCGCGACTCGGCGGACCGATACTCGCCGCGGCCAACGTAAGCTTCAAGTAAGCGCTGCTACGTCTCAAAGGGTGCTAGGAGCCCTCTCACTGCAACGCGCTAAACAACACTTATTTCTTCAACGGAACTTTCCCGGGTATGTGGGCACGTCGTCATGTTGTTTTACAGAGCAATGTTGCGACCACTACTTCAAATGGCCCTAACTGGGCTGATGTACACCGCCTGACAAGAAAAAGTGAAGCATCTAGAGGGCATGCCCGGATGTCAATGTTAACTTCGTACACGTACAAAACATCGGCAGGGATGAAATTAGCTATTACAGGTAGAACGGCCACTGAAGTGCATCTACATCTACATTTATACTCCGCAAGCCACCCAACGGTGTGTGGCGGAGGGCACTTTACGTGCCACTGTCATTACCTCCCTTTCCTGTTCCAGTAGTGTATGGTTCGCGGGAAGAACGACTGCCGAAAAGCCTCCGTGCGCGCTCGAATCTCTCTGATTTTACGTTCGTGATCTCCTCGGGAGGTAGAGGTAGAGGGAAGCAATATATTCGATACCTCATCCAGAAACGCACCCTCTCGAAACCTGGACAGCAAGCTACACCGCGATGCAGAGCGCCTCTCTTGCAGAGTCTGCCACTTGAGTTTGCTCAACATCTCCGTAACGCTATCACGCTTACCAAATAACCATGTGACAAAACGCGCCGCTCTTTTTTGGATCTTCTCTATCTCCTCTGTCAACCCGACCTGGTACGGATCCCACACTGATGAGAAATACTCAAGTATACGTCGAACGAGTGTTTTGTAAGCCACCTCCTTTGTTGATGGACTACGTTTTCTAAGGGCTCTCCCAATGAATCTCAACCTGGCACCTGCCTTACCAACAATTAATTTTATATGATAATTCCACTTCAAATCGTTCCGTACGGATACTCCCAGATATTTTATAGAAGTAACTGCTAGCAGTGTTTGTTCCACTATTATATAGTCATACATACAGCAAAGGATCCTTCTTTCTATGTATTCGCAATACATTACATTTGTCTATGTTAAGGGGCAGTTGCCACTCCCTGCACCAAGTGCCTATCCGCTGCAGATCTTCCTGCATTTCGCTGCCATTTTCTAATGCTGCAACTTCTCTGTATACTACAGCACCATCCGCGAAAAGCCGCGTGGAACTTCCGACAGTATCTACTAGGTCATTTATTTTATTTTATTTTTTTTTTTTTTGTCATCAGTCTACTGACTGGTCATTTATATAGATTGTGAAAAGCAATGGTCCCATAACACTACCCTGTAGCACGCCAGAGGTTACTTAAACGTCTGTAGACGTCTCTCCATTGAGAACAACATGCTGTGTTCTGTTTGCTACAAACTCTTCAATCCAGCCACACAGCTCGTCTGATATTCCGTAGGCTCTTACTTTGTTTATCAGGCGACAGTGCGGAACTGTATCGAACGCCTTCCTGAAGTCAAGGCAAATGGCATCTACCTAGGAGTGCATTAGTGTTGTTCGCGTCTGATATTGTTACTATGCCTGCTAGGCTATAAAGGGGAGTGGACAGCGTCAGACACGGAGTGATCATTGTGAACGACACGGAGATGCCGCGTACTTGTGTGAGGCGGCGTTGTCAGCAGCTGACGCAGTTTGAAAGGGGCCCCATTGTAGATCTCTAGCTGGCAGACTTTTCAAGTCCAGCAACAGACAGATCTGCAAGGTCACATAACAGCCGCCCAATGGTGGCCTGCAAGGGAACGTAAGGGAGGGAGCAGTCGTCGTCAAGGGTCCGGTCGACTGTGTCTGACCACCACAAGGTTGGATCGCCGAATTGTGCACCAAGCACATCGTAAACCCTTCACATCTCCGCCTGCCATCCGAGAACAAGTATTGGACTCCTTGGACCATTCCGTGACCACTGGTCAGAGATTAGAAGTAGCCGGACCAGTGGATTACTGTCCAACGCGTAGATTCCCGTTAATACCAAAACGCAAACAGCTGCGTTTGGAGTGGTGCCACGGTCGGGAAGCTTGGATTGCTGATAAATGGCGTCGCGTTATGTTCGGCAATGAAACGTGATTTTGCCCTACGCCCGATGACCGCTGTCGGTGAGTTTGCGGAGATCTCATTAGAGGTCGAATTCTTCCAGTGTGAGGGACCCTTCGGTGTTACTCCTGGTATCGTGGTATGGGGGCCATCGGGTATGACTTCAATTGACGGCTGGAAGTGACTGAGTGAATTGTGACGATACAACGGTACATCGCGGACATCCTTCGTTCTCATGTGTTGCCTCTCATGCTAAAGTATCGTGGTGCCATTTTTCAAGAGGACAATGCTCGTCCACAACAGGACAATGCTCGTCCACACATGGAACACGTTTCTATGAACTTTCTGTGAGATGTCATGATAACCAACAGAGCTACACAAAATGATATTGAGTGTTAAATAAAGTGTTACATCCCTCAAGGTATCTAAGAAAGTAACCGCATATCAAACGGTTCGAAAGTCTTCTACTACGATGAAGCTGTGTGAGACATATTTCCTGTTTTTCCTAATTAAAATATACGCAAATAATTAATGCACTATTCAGCTATGGATGCGACAGCAATATTTCTCTGAGAAATACAACCGCTGGAATCATCATGTAGATTGGGCGAGGTAGTGCAATGATTGCTCTTTATGGAAGTAGCAAAATGCAGTTCTTTGGGTGAGTGTTTTGGTTTCCGCTTCCCATGAGGCCCATAAATAACTTCAGGTGAATAGCGAGACTGCTTAATCAACGCGTGCCCAGGGCTACTTTCGTCCAACGGACTATGAAGTGACGGACACGTTCAAGTAAAACCCTTATTTCCCTTTTTCTTTTCTAAAATGCTCAGTATTCGTCTGGAGATATGCAAGACTATCATTCCAGTTCTTCTTTGCTTCTTTCCTACCAATTAAAAACAAATCATTATACCAAAAACGTAGACGTGGATAGAAATTTTTTCAGTATGCTAAAGTGATACGCTTTGGCGTAATAATAATAGTAACAATAATAATAATAATTATTATTATTATTATAACTATTATACTATGACAGAGCGTAACGGCCGCTTCCATTCTCGCGGCACAATGAGATCGAGGTGAATCAAAACGTACAATTCATCCACAGTTGCAACCAAAGCAGTATACGAGCATATTCGAGCAATAAGTTTCAAATAAACCATAATTATCCTAGCTTCGTGTTGCGTTTTGTTGTGTCTAAAGCCTTTGCACTTCATTACAACGATGGCAAAGCAGTTTCAGAATACCCTCGCGCTTCAAGGAATGTACGTAGATATATACTTATTTTGTGAAGTAGGCGTAAAAGAAAGCCTATATCAAAGCAGATGAATCAGATTCTTTCGCTTGTCTGCAGTTGTATCAACCTTGATCGGAGACTCAATTCGGTATCAGATAGCAGCTCATTTAAGACAAATGGTTCAAATGGCTCTGAGCACTACGGGACTTAACTGCTGAGGTCATCAGTCCCCTAGAACTTATAACTACTTAAACGTAACTAACCTAAAGACATCACACACATCCATGCCCGAGGCAGGATTCGAACCTGCGACCGTAGCGGTCTCGCGGTTCCAGACTTTAGTGCCTAGAACAGCTCGGCCACTCCGGCCGGCCATTTAAGACACTCCAGTTAGCTGAACACCAGCACGAGACAGATGATCAATTCCAGGAACGCTTAAGATGATCACAGATACCGTAACAGAACAAAAGTAAATATTCTTTGAGACCAAACGGTTTAGCAATCATTATTAGTAATTCATACATAGTGATGGCTTGGCTTCTTCTAATGGGCCATGTTTAGTCAAGCTGCACGTTTTGGACAGTTGTCAGTCAGCCTGGGGATCGCCTTCCTGAGACTGACAGTCGCAGCAGAGCAGATACGGGACGATGACCCAGCCAGACCGCCCTGGGCGGCGCTGGGTCAGCTAGCCCAATTATTCCCGCGCGTAAGGACAAATATTTGCGCGCGGCACCGGTCGATCGCGATCGCTGAGGCAGCGTTAGCAACTGCCCCCCCCCCCCCCCCCCTATCACCAACACAAAGGCTCGTCTGTTGACAGCGGTGCGGGGCCCAAATGCCAAACACATCTCCACATTAAAACAATAGCCAACTTCCTCCGTGGACGGGCACATATATTAATAACTACTTACCTCTCTTCGTTTGTGAGAAAATATACATCAAGGTGATAAATCTCAAATGTCGTTGACATCAATGACCGTTTTTGTTCGGATTTTCACAACACACGGAAAAACTTTGCTGAGACTGGTGCACTTCCACTGGCCCATTTTTCTTTGCTGTTGGTATTTGGTATTTTCCTTTTTAGATCAGTCTAGAGCAAATTCAGTATTTTATTGGAAGCTACTACTTAACGTGTACGTATGTTGAAGTTTGTCTTACAAACTGTTACGAGGATGAAGTGACAATTTTCTGTCCGGCAATGGAATTCTGTGTGTTAAAGTTGCAAAATTCAAGTGCTTTTGATGTAGTGATCTTTAAAATAAGCGCACTTTGGTTTAAATGGCTCTGAGCAGTATGCGACTTAACTTCTGAGGTCATCAGTCGCCTAGAACTTAGAACTAATTAAACCTAACTAACCTAAGGACATCACACACATCCATGCCCGAGGCAGGATTCGAACCTGCGACCGTAGCGGTCGCTCGGTTCCAGACTGCAGCGCCTAGAACCGCACGGCCACTCCGGCCGGCGCAGTTCTCAGGTCTGTAAAACAATTTATCTATGGTTATCATAATATATAGCCTCTTCATTCGACTCAAACCACAAATTTCTTTCCAATGGTGTCAGATGAATATTTCACGAAAAATCGTATTTCAGACCCCTTAAATGTACAATTGCCAAAATCTTTTGATGCATCATTCTGACGAAAAAAGTTTTGTTCGTTTGCATTTTAGGCATCCTTCTTTTACATTTATTCATGCAGTTGACCCGGAAGGCTTGCATGGCAACCATAAGTTATTTTACCATATGCAAGTTACTTAATACTTTAAAAATTCTTTCGCACCTTAGAAAACGCAGACCACTATTTTTCGGAAGATGAAATGAATTTCGCATGTTTTGGTCTGGATCTGGAGGTTACCACCCTAATTTGCGCAAAGTGTAGTGCCCAGTCTACTTGTTACCATCCTAATTTGACTGCTGTTTAGTTTGTCCCGTAAAGTAAAGAGTCAACATCTCATTAGAAGTAACAGCGACACACACACAAAATCAGTTAAACTGTTTTGAAACGTTCCACATATTTCTGAGAACTGAACGTCATCATTTACGTTCGGACAGCGTTCCACAAATGACACCATGTTACACAACGCTTTCTCTTAGTAAATTCTTCATGTAAAATGTAACATGTTCTTTATTCTGGCGTACCTTTGTGATCATTTATTTCTTACGCTTTTATTCTTCACTCGACCAATGTCATATTGTGCACATTCTTGAGGTTTACATCTGACAGGGTGTCTACGTCGACAAGAAAAAAAAAATCCCGGATTTTTCCCGGATTTCCCGGTTAAAAACACAATTTCTCCCGCATGAAATTACGTATAAAGCGGGTGAAAATACATCCGTGTTAAGTAACAGTATACTTTCCTTCGGAGCTGTAAAACCTATCAGTCCTTTGAATCGTAAAGGTCTTATACCGGCGGAGGACGTCCCAGCACTTTAGGAAACGAAATCCAGGAAAAACAATGCGTTTGGAAAGTTGTTTGATGCGAGACAATGTGCACAGAGTTTATTTTCGTATATACACAAATTCCACAAATTACAGCACGGTAGCTTCCGAAACTCAAAATAGAGATTGCCTTGAGCGATGCACTTTTGTCAGCCAGTCATGGCTTATGTCACGTGATCTCGCTAGCGAATGACGGCAGTTATTCAGAGCACGAGGCTACGAGAAAGACAGGCCGCGGCGCGTACGTTACGAAGGTAGGCCGAGCTCGCTCAACTCAGCAAAGAGCGTTTCTACACCGGTTAACTCGTAAGTAGATGTGTATGTACGAACGAGAATTGCAACGTCTATTGGCGCCCACTGTTATTAGTCCTACAATGATAGGAAGTCCGTAGGCCTACTAACAGGCTCTAATTTGGCAACTAAAATCGTGCCAAAATGATTATCAGTTGCTTAGAAAAGTCGAAGTGTTCTGGCATGAAGGGACTTGTGACATTGCTCAGTAACACATTATGCACATTTTTTTGAAGGTCAATTAAACTTTTTGCCATCGATTGGATAATTTTTTATCTATGAATAAACAACATTAAATATGAAAACTAACTTGAAGCTCTGTCTTTTTTTAGCGTGTGTTACACGTTAAGTCATATCAAATACAAATGTGCCGATAAAATTTTAAATAGTAGCATAAATGACTTATCTTCTGGGCCCGACATTTTTCAAATGGCTGATCCTCAAAGTGTTACGTTTTGAATGAGAGTTATAACGACCTGTGATTTAAGAAATGCACTGCACATTCTCACACGTAACATAAATCATCTTGCGTGGAAATTTACTTTGAAAGTAACGCATCTCAAGCCGCTATTCGTAATATTTTCTGGTGATCTGTTAGAAATGTAAACAATTGTGACGTCACACACATCGAATGCATGTTAGTTGTTACAGACGTACTGCATAATCTTCGACCTAAATCCTTTGACACTATTTAGCCATTTTCTATGCAACTAAACTTTTATTTTGGTGTTATTCTCTGATTTATGTTTCATTGCTGCAATATTATTCAGCAGTAGTGGACTGAAGTTCTTTGGCGGCGTATCAGATCTTACACGTCAAACTTACAAAACTTTAACTGAAATCTAAAACAACGAAAAATCCCGGAATTCTAAAAAATTCCCGGGTTTTTCCCGGATTTGTCCCGGATGAAAAAATTCCCGGGTTTTTCCCGGAATTCCCGGATGTCCCGGGCCCTATACACCCTGATCTGAGTTTGTTTTGGAACGTTCTTCACGTATATTATATTCAGTACATAACAACGAACATAATTTCAGAAACCGATTTGAAAATGTGGGAGCCGACTTATTATGAATTTTCTCTAACTTCTGATTAATTTCCGTTCGCGCTACTTCTTCGAAAGGCTGTTTTAGGACGAACAGTATAAGAGTTTACGGGATCAGATGAAGGACTAAAAGGGTGAAGCGTGAAACCTTACTCAGTCGATTGCGGCATCTTTGATGTCTCTACACAAATCAGTGTGGCCGTGGCATAGCTTTGTGTAAGAGCTGTTACTTTGCTTTGCCGGAAAAATGATAAGTGCAATAATAACGAACTGTCGTGAAGTTTCACATGAGATTTGAAAAAACGGCTACTGAAAAATAAGTTTTACTAAAAGAAGTGTATGGCGAAGACTGTTTATCACATACGCGAGATTTTGAGTGGTTCAAGCAATTCCAAGACGGTCAAGAAGACATTGAAGATGACTCAGGCCTGGAACGCCCTTCAACATCAAAAACGGACGAAAATATCGAAAAAAATACCTAATCTGATGCATTATGACCGTCGGTTGACTATTCGATCGATTGCTGAAATTGTAGTAATTGACAAAGAATGCGTAAGGCAAATTTTATGTGACCTGTTTAACAAGAGAAAAGAGCGTGCAAAACTGGTGCCGAGAATTCTCACGTTCGAAGAAAAAGAAATTCAAAAATATGTTTATACTGACATTGAACACCACTGAAAATGATCCTGATTTCTTCGAAAGGGTGGTAACACGTAGCAAGTCTTAGTTTTGCACGTATAATCCAGAAACTAAGCGCCAGTCCATGCACTGGAAGGACCCAACCTCATCGAGGGCGAAAAAAGCTCGAATGAGCAAATCAAGATTATGACTATTTTTTTCGATATTGTGTGTCTTCACTGGGTTCCTGCACGTCAAACTATTAATGAACATTACTGCCTTGAGGTTCTTGCTCATCTCTGTGAGTAAATAAGAAAAAAAAAAGATCCTAACTGTGGAAGAAGAAGTCATTGGTTCTGCATCAAGACAACGCACCAGCCCATACCGCATTGTCTGTTAAAAGAAGTTTCTAGCGAAGTACAGCTTCCCAGTGTTAGACCACATACCTTATTCGCCTGGTCGAGCACCCTGTGACTTTTATCTATTACCCAAGATCAAATCTGCGTTAAAAGGAACAAGATTTCAGTCCGTTGAAACAGAGGAATAAAAAATGGCACGCCTCATCGAGGAGCTCACAGAGGAAGACTTCCGACACTGTTTGGGCCGGGCGGGGTAGCCGCTTGGTCTTAGGCGCCTTGCAACGGTTCGCGCAGCTCCCCCCCCCCCCCCCCTCGTCGGAGGTTCGAGTCCTCCATCGGGTGTGTGTGTGTGTGTGTTGTCCTTAGCGGAAGTTAGATTAAGTAGTGTGTAACCCTAGGGACCGATGACCTCAGCAGTTTGGTCCCATAGGAACTTACCACAAATTTCCAACACTCCTTCCATCAATAGAGAATTCGTGTGGAGCGTTGTATGAACAGAGAAGTTAAGTACGTTGAGGAAGACAGTAACTAAATATGTATGTTTTTGAAAGAAATGTTTTACAGCGATAGCCCCGTTATTTTGCATCCACATCTCGCATACAGTTGAACAGATAACAAACAGCACGCCTCGTAAGACAAACGCAAATTAAGCTATTTCACAGCTGGGATCGTGTCTCACTTTACTGCGTAATACTGCCAACATACACTCAAACAAAAACGTTCATTGATGTCAACAGCATCTGAGAAGTTTCTGTCGTAAACAACGATTAAAACTATCACGTCTGAAGGAGACGCCTATACAGGCAACTCATTCACACAATTACAAACTATTTTAGTCCCCGCGACACTTTTCTATCATAAAGACAGCGAATACTGCATAGCAGTCCGTTATTCAGTTTTTTAGTAATAGTATAATTGGCTGCTGTTCCATGTACTGTTCAGTTATACATGGGCTATGATGATGGCATTATGTGTCTTAGAAACGCATCGAGTGGAATAATATAAATGTGTGACAGAACGGATGCTTGACAATCCAGTAAATACAGTTTTTGTCCCACACCAGCAATTGCCAGAAGGGCAAAATAAACGGCTCGTTAACATACCTGGAGATTTGACTGGCTGGCGTGCTCGTAAATCAAACGCAAATGAGGCAGAGGTGTGTGAAATTCATCTTTACCTGTAACAGAAAAGAATACATATTAATAAACATTCTGCAAGCAAAATTTGTTGGAAAGTGAAAGGAAGTGAAAAAGAGACACGTTTCAAATACAGAGTACTGCTCAAACAAAATTTAAAACAAGAAAACAAAAGGCATTGAACAGTGTAGAGTAAAAGACACAAATAGCTACACCAAGAGAAAATACAAAAGAACATACCAAGAATCGTCCGGCGTATAGATGACGTTAGTTTTCTACTTGCTATGTTTCAACGAGTGCGTAAAGGCGAATCACAAAATTGGTTCAAATGGCTCTGAGCACTACGGGACTTAACTTCTGAGGTCATCAGTCCCCTAGACTTAGAATTACTTAAACCTAACTAACCTAAGGACATCACACACATCCCTGCCCGAGGCAGGATTCGAACCTGCGACCGTAGCGGTCGCGCGGAATCACAAAATGAACATTTCTTCATGGAGAGAAGGGTGAACAATATCTTCTCCAATAGAGTTATCAACGCATTTTGCCTGTACGGGGTAGGGGGGAATATGCATCGCAAAAAATCTTGCTCACAAAATTCAGAGAGTGCACGTTCCGCAACGATCAAAAAATATCCTAAACGTACCTTCAATTTTCTAATAATCTCGTCACCGACGAGACTTAACACTCCCCCCCCCCCCCCCCCCCATCTTTTTAAGCCCCCTTAATCCAACATACAGCTCGTGTAATTGTGTAACTTTCAAGCCCCCTTAATGCAACACACAGCTCGTGTAACTGTATAATAAAGAATCTCAGTGGCCCCATACGACTAGTGTCGAGAGGACAGGGGTATTGGACACTCAGCGATGTATCACGACGGGGTGAGTAGAGAAATGTGGGCGCGGACGGAGGGTATCGACGGTCTTGCTCTCCTCTTGTCATCCATGAAGGTAATAAGACGCGACACTGATACACTAAATCCCCCCTCCCTGCCACATTTCCTATGGTGTGTTTTCGAACTACAGATGTGGATGCCAAGTCAACTCTAGTCTCCCTTTCATTCTCAGAACACACTATACTCATCACGGATCTGTACATAAAAGAAGGGAACCCTTAGAAAAACGCTATCTGCTAAATAATTTAAACGAGACCCTCAATCAAATACAGCAGCCTTAATTTCCTTTGATTCTGGGTCAAAATTTGCCAAGAGCTTTTTCAGTGACTCCCTGGGGCCTGCAACTGTTAATTTTTACTTTACTTTCATTCAGAAAATTAAAAAAAAAAAAAAGAAAACAACAAAACAAGAATAGAGGGAACTACAACTCCAGTGACGCACTGAAAATGCCACAGACGACGTAAAGAGCATGGTGACCATAACATTGTAACATTCACGATATTTTGAAACATAAGCGGCACTGACAGCGTTAATTACGAGAAGTTACTACAGTGAGTAAAAATAGGTCGAATTACGCTTACTATGATCAGTCATATATAAACAAAAGAAACATTTCTTGGGAAGAAAACGAATAGAGTACGGTAACTGACATCACGACACACAATGACCTAACAAAATATACTTGCCGCAAATAAGTCGGAAAAAACTAAAAAAAATGTTCAAATGTGTGTGAAATCTCATGGGACTTAACTGCTAACGTCATCAGTCCCTAAGCTTACACACCTAAATTATCCTAAGGACAAACATACACACACCCATGCCCGAGGGAGGACTCGAACCTCCGCCGGGGCCAGCCGCACAGTCCATGACTGCAGCGCCACAGACCGCTCCGCTAATCCCGCGCGGCTCGGAAAAAACTCTCTAGGTGTATATCTCAAGTGAAAACTAGAATACACGTTTACGAATATATGTATTTATCTTGAGTAAATCACAATGATTTTCACAAGAAGCATTTTAACTATTTATCGGAAAGAAAAAGAACTGAATATCGTAAAAATAAGCTCTATTGCTGCTGTGGGGACTACGATGAATAGTAGGAATTTAAAAAAATATATATTATCGTAAAGACAAACAGATTTATAAATCAACTAAATATTATAATTCCCTCCCGAAAGGACGAGACAGTGTTTGTCATATATAATTTCTCTCGACATCGAATATAATGTAATCCAACTAAAATGCACATCAAACAGTGACGGCACAGAAAGCATTAGCATTACCTCGAAGATCACAGACGACGGTTATTATTGCATGTTACTCTTGACCCAAAAAATAACATGAATTTAGAGTCATAAAAAATGGATGCGTTAACATTTGCCTTTTTACTCGGACCACTTTCCGACTGCACACTGCCCTTGCTTCCAGCACCCCTATCAGTAGTTGTCGCGAAGTTGTGATAAAGCACCTGACGGCGTTGTGAACGTGTTTTGTAGGTTGTTCCTATCAGCAGGCGGCGTGCAGCTGGTGAGTGGTTGTGAGGGGCTGGCTGCTTATTAATAACGGCTGAGACAGGGACGGACAGACCTTGGGCCGCGCGACCTCCCTCACGGCCGCATCTGGCGCGCAGCGTCGCGTTTCACTGCGCCAGCCACCGGCCCGCGGGTTGCCCTCCGCGCAAAAAACTAGCTCCGCTCGCGAAACGGGCTGCCAGGGGCTGGCCAAGCCGCCGACGTCACTTCTGAGCGGATACGGGACTGTTGCTACGCGACGACCGAGCACTGTTGACGTAAGGCGCGGTCAGACAAAAGAAGGTAGCGAGCGGGGTAGTACGCCATATCTGTTAAATTACAGCATTTCAACCACAAAAAAATAGAAGGAGTAGTTTCACCGCCTAAAAGAAATACGAGAGATAAACGATAGTTGTAGGAGTGGTTTCTACCTCTCAAATTTCGCACCAGTCGTTAAGAATGGCACTAGTGGGGTCACTATGAAAATACACTACTGGCCATTAAAATTGCTACACCACGAAGACGACGTGCTACAGACGCGAAATTTAACCGACAGGAAGAAGATGCTGTGATATACAAATGATTAGCTTTTCAGAGCATTCACACAAGGTTGGCGCCGGTGGCGACACCTACAACGTGCTGACATGAGGAAAGTTTCCAACCGATTTCTCATACGCAAACAGCAGTTGACCGGCGTTGCCTGGTGAAACGTTGTTGTGATGCCTCGTGTAAGGAGGAGAAATGCGTACCATCACGTTTCCGACTTTGATAGAGGTCGGATTGTAGCCTATCGCGATTGCGGTTTATCGTATCGCGACATTCCTGCTCGCGTTGGTCGATATCCAATGACTGTCAGCAGAATAAGAAATCGGTGGGTTCAGGAGGGTAATACGGAACGCCGTGCTGGATCCCAACGGCCTCGTATCACTAGCAGTCGAGATCACAGGCATCTTATCCGCATGGATGTAACGGATCGTGCAGCCACGTCGCGATCCCTGAGTCAACAGATGGGGACGTTTGCAAGACAATCTGCACGAACAGTTCGACGACGTTTGCAGCAGCATGGACTATCAGCTCGGAGACCATGGCTGCGGTTACCCTTGACGCTGCATCACAGACAGGAGCGCCCGCGATGGTGTACTCAACGACGAACCTGAGTGCACGAATGGCAAAACGTCATTTTTTCGGATGAATCTAGGTTATGTTTACAGCATCATGATGATCGCAACCGTGTTTGGCGAAATCGCGGTGAACGCACATTGGAAGCGTGTATTCGTCATCGCCGTACTGGCATATCATCCGACGTGATGGTATGGGGTGCCATTGGTTACACGTCTCGGTCACCTCTTGTTCACATTGTCGGCACTCTGAACAGTGAACGTTACATTTTAGATATGTTACGACCCGTGGCTCTACCCTTCATTCGATCCCTGCGAAACTCTACATTTCAGCAGGATAATGCACGACCGCATGTAGCAGGTCGTGTAAGGGCCTTTCTGGATACAGTAAATGTTCGACTGCTGCCCTGGCCAGCACAATCTCCAGATCTCTAACCTACTGAAAACGTCTGGTCAATGGTGGCCCAGCAACTGGCTCGTCACAATACGCCAGTCACTACTCTTGATGAACTGTGGTATCGTGTTGAAGCTGCATGGCCAGCTGTACCTGTACACGCCATCCAAGCTCCGTTTGACTCAATGCCCAGTCGCATCAAGGCCGTTATTACGGCCAGATGTGGTTGTTCTGGGTACTGATTTCTCAGGATCTATGCGCCCAAATTGCGTGAAATTGTAATCACATGTCAGTTCTAGTATAATATATTTGTCCAATGGATACCCGTTCATCATCTGCATTTCTTCTTGGTGTAGCAATTTTAATGGCCAGTATTGTACAAATCAGGCTGTAACGGCCGTGATCATTAGTTCACTTTCAGATTGGACGTAGTGAGTTTGTGTTAGTCAAGAATTCCTTTAAGGAGACAAACACGCCACTATCAACATCTGACTGAATTTGAACGAGGACATGTAATAGGTTACGAGAAGCTGGATGTTCCTTCTGCGATGCTGCAGAAAGACTCGATAGGAATATACCCACTGTATATGACTGCTGGCAACGGTAGTTACGAGAAAGTACCATCGCAAGAAGACCGAGCTCCAAATGGCCACGTAAGACCATCATGTTTTGCGTACCGCTCTTGCGCATCGAATTGCATCCGCAGCACCAGCTTGAGCAGCAGTTAGCACCACAGTGATATAAGATATTAGAATACTTCAAGGACAGCTCCGAGTCACATGCCCTGTTGTGTGCATTCCACTGACCCGAAACCACCTCCGTGTCAAGCGAGAGCTCACTGGAGGGAAAAGAGGTGGTCTGTTGTTTTTTCTGATGAAAGCTGGTTCTACTTCGGTGCCCGTCATGGCTTTGTGTTGGTTAGGAGGAGGCCAGGTGAGCGCTTGCAACCATCTTGCCTTCGTGCTAGACACACTGAACCTACGCCAGGAGTCGTGGTCAGGGGTGCCGTTTCGTATGACAGACTGTGCACTCTCGTGGTTATCCCACGCATCCTGGAGCGATGTGGTGCAGTGGTTAGCACACTGAAGTCGCATGCGGGAGGACGACGGTTAAAACCCGCGTTCGGCCATCCTGATATAGGTTTTCCGTGATTTCCCTAAATCCCTTCAGGCAAATGCCGGGATGGTTCCTTCGACAGGGCATGGCTCAATTCCTTCTCCATCCTTCCTTAATGGGACCGATGACCCCTCTGTTTGGTCCCATACCCAAATTAACCAACCAACCACGCACCCTGTCTGCAAATTTGTACGTCAGTCTGGTGATTCGACCTGTTGCGCTGCCATTCACGAACGGCATCCCACGGAGTGTTTTCCAACAGGACAACGCTAGCCCACATATGCAGATGATGATGTAACCTAACATGCTTTACAGAGTGTCGGCATACTGGTTTGACCTGCTCAATCACCTGATCCGTTTCCAGTCGAGTACATATGGGACATCAGTTGGATGACAACTCCATAGTCATGTACAAACAGCGCTAACTGGCCCTGTATTGACCGACCAAGGGCAACAGGCATGGAACTCCGTTCCACAAACTGACACCTGGCACCTGTACAATACAGCGCATCCACGTTTACATGCTTGCATTCAACATTATGGCGGTTAAACCAATTATTAACGCACCAGCATTTCACATTTGCAATGGCTTTTCTCACGCTTGCAGTAACCCGTGATCTTGCAACATTAATCACTTAAATATGTTACCTAGACAAACGTACTTCCGAAATTACGTTAGGTGTGTGGTGAAAGACAGACGTTATACTAACTCAATTTTCCCACACTTCTATTTCAGTCGCGGATGCCACGAGGGAAAAAGACTGTCGACATCCGTCTGTATAAGCCCGAAATGTTATAACTTTACCGCCGTGGTCATGACGCATCACGGATGTATACTGGAGCACGTTGTACTCATTTGCCTTAAGTCGTTTCGGAACGTGGGATGCCGGAATCTTGCGGTAAGGATCTCCGCGGCGCACACCGGCTTTCGTATAACGCCTCCCACTACAGTTCCTTGATGATTTATACACTCCACGCCCCTACCGAAAGCGTTACGAATCGCATACCTCTTTTCTGAATGTTGTCTACTTCTTCCGTTAATCCAACTTCTTACTGGTTCCACGCCGATGAAAAACACTAAATAATTGACCGAAAGAGGAGTTTGTAAGCGAACTCCTTCGTGCGTGAACTACACTTCCTTGAGATTCTTTCAATAAATCAGAGTCTGGCATCTAGACCACAACAATACAGCACAGCTCAGGGTGAATGTACGCTGGGTACGCACTGTGGCACATACTGACTGTGTATATCAGCAGTCTAAAACTCCGGTTTTGTATCTGATCTAGTTTTCGGTTCGATAGCGCATTTACTTTCTGTTTCAAATTGATTTGCAGCTCTAAGATGTCCACCACGACCTAAAGACTTACAGATTCCCATTAACAATAGGTATTAGCAATGCGATATCTACTTTTATACCATCTTTGACATCTACACCCACAGTTCTACTCTGCAAACAGTGTATAGCGGACGATACATGGTGTAGCGGTGTCGTTTTAGTTTCTTCCGATTTCTCGCTCGTATGGTATTTGGGAAGGATGACTACCGGAAACTCCGTCAATTCCTCTAAGTTTGGCGTCATGTTCATTACGCGATTGGAGAAAGTGACGTGTTTCTTGACTCATTTTGGTGGTGCGATACCGGACTCGTATTCGAGGGGGCGAAAATTCAAATCCCCTACAGGCCATCCACATTTATGAATTCCGTTGTTGCTATAAATAGCTCAAGGTAAAATGCTGCGATGGTTTGTTTTCAAATGGACACGGCCAATTAACGATTTCCTTCCTCATCCTTCCCTGACCCGAGATTGTGCTCGGTCTCTACTGACCCAGATCTTCCTTCCTAGCTTTATGAGTCATTTTGGAACGCAGGTTCTCGAAACTTTGTTAAGTAATGCTCTGCAGTATGGACAACGCTATCCTGTGACATCTTCCATTGCCGGTCGCTGAGCGGTTCTACATACACCGCTGTGCTTCATCCTCGAAATACAGGGATTCGACAAACATACAGCACCATTGCGAGTAAACGCAATTTCTAGCCAAGCCTGCATCTGCATTTGGCCACGAACGGCGCCTGAGGAATGTCTTCAGTATGTCGCAAGTGTGAGTCGTGTTCAGAACAGTGTTATGTGTAGTTACGCGTGCAATGTTGTCGGAGCCAAGTAACTCACAACATGAGTACACTGTCGGTGCTCGTATGATGGGTGCTCCGGTAAACAACAAAACTAAAGGATTTGGTGTTTCAAGGCGCATCGAATCGAAGATTTATGCCCCATACGCCGGCCGCTATGGTCGAGCGGTTCTAGGCGCTTCAGTCCGGAGCCGCGCAACTGCTACGGTCGCAGGTTCGAATCCTGCCTCGGGCATGGATGTGTGTGATGTCCTTAGGTTAGTTAGGTTTAAGTAGTTTTAAGTTCTAGGGGACCGATGACCTCAGATGTTAAGTCCCATAGTACTAACAAGGGAACCTCCCCATCGCACCCCCCTCAGATTTAGTTATAAGTTGGCACAGTGGATAGGCCTTGAAAAACTGAAAACAGATCAATTGAGAAAACAAGAAGAAGTTGTGTGGAACTGTGAAAAAATAAGCAAAATATACAAACTGAGTAGTTCATGGGAAGATAGGCAACGTCAAGGACACTGGGAACGCATGAGCGCCGTGGTCTCGTGGTAACGTGAGCAGCTGCGGAACGAAAGGACCTTGGTTCAGATCTTCCATCGAGTGAAAAGATTATTTTTTTATTTCCAGTTTATGTGACAAACTCTTTATGTTTTCATCACTTTTTTGGGAGTGATTATCACATCCACAAGAAAACCTAAATCGGGCAAGGTAGAAGAATCTTTTTACCCCTTCGCCAAGTGTACAAGTTAGGTGGGTCGACAACATATTCCTGTCATATGACGCACATGCCGTCACCAGTGTCGTATAGAATACATCAGATGTGTTTTCCTGTGGAGGAATCGGTTGACCTATGACCTTGCGATCAAATGTTTTCGGTTCCCATTGGAGAGGCACGTCCTTTCGTCTACTAATCGCACGGTTTTGCGATGCGGTCGCAAGACGCAGACACTAAACTTATTACAGTGAACAAAGACGTCAATGAACGAACGGACAGATAATAACTATGCAAAAATAAAGAAAATAAAATTTTCACTCCAGGGAAGACTTGAACCAAGGACCCCCCGTTCAGCAGCTGCTCACACTACCACGGGACCACGACGCTCCTTAGCTTACTATGTCCATTATGTTGCCTATGTCGACTACTCAGTTTGTATATTTTGCTTATTTTTCACAGTTCCACACAACTTCTTCCTGTTTTCTCAATTGATCTGTGTTCAGTTTATCAAGGCCTATCCACTGTGCCAACTTATAACTAAATCTGAGGGGGGTGCGATGGGGAGGTTCCCTTGTAAGAGCCATTTGAACCATATGCCGCATATATGGAAAGCGGAAAAGCATCATTCGCTAAGTTACGGCGCGAACGGAAGTGTCTGTTGAGTGATCGTAACAGACCGTTATTGAAGAGGATTGTGACACAAAAATGAAGAGAACAACAGCTGCGAAAGTCATTGTGGAGCTAAATGTCGCACTCATGAACTCTGTTCAACACGAAGGAAGCTCCATAATCAAGGAGTTATAGGAAGCCACACCTGAGTGATGCAAATGTCCGTAACGGGAAAACGTGGTGCTGAACCATAAGACTTGGGCTATGGATCGACGGAAGAACGTCATTTGGTCGGATGAGTCTTGTTTCACACTGTTTCCAACTGCTGCCCTAGCTTACGCCCCAAGAGTGGAACATGATGAGGGTTCACAGATGATTTTGACAGCCATAGTGCTATTCCATTGGCCCCATGGTTATTCTGAAACGTCTCGTTACTGCCAAGGATTATGCGAACATTTTGGCTGATCAGGACCGTCCCATGATACAGTGTTTGTTCCTCTGTGATGACCCTGTGTTCCACGTCGACAGGGCCCCTGTTCACACAGACTGCATAGTCCATGACTGGTTTTGTGAACACGAGGATGCACTGTCGTGTTTTTTCTGGACGCCACTCATATAAGTTCTCAATATTATCGAGACTCTGTGGCCTACTTTGAAGAGAAGGGTGCGTGGTCGTTATCCACCTCCATCTGCCACTGTTTTGCAGGAAGAATGACATGAGATTCCCCCTAAAATCATATATGAACTTCACTTATCCATTCCGAGACGACTGGAAGCTACACTCATGCTTATAAATTAACGATAATGCTGATACATGGTGAAACAACGCTCTGGTGGGCGGTTTGCGGGTTTAGATCACCTCGGGATATGACCATGCGGTGCATTTGACCTGCGATCGTCGCACGGTGGCGCTGGCAGCAGCGTACATACGCAGAAATGTGTTGGTGCATGTCAGAGTACGGTGCACCGAGTAAGGATGCAGACGTTTTCAGACGTGCTAATGGTGACTGTGTGTTGAAAATGGCTCAAAGAACACATATTGATGACGTTATGAGGCGTAGAATACTAGGGCGTCTGGGGCCTGGTCAAATACAGCAGGTCGTAGCACGGACCCTCCGTGTGCCACAAAGTGTGATCTCGAGATAATGGCAACGATTCCAGCAGACAGGAAACGTGTCCAGGCGCTACAGTATGGGACGTCCATAGCTTACATCACCACAAGAAGACCGATATCCCATCATCAGTGGCCGCAGACGGCCACGGAGTACTGCTGGTAGCCTCGCTCAGGACCTTACCGCAGCCACTGGAACAGTTGTCTCCAGACACACAGTCTACAGACGACTGAACAGACATAGTTTATTCTCCCGGAGACCTGCAAGGTCACAGGAGAGCGCGTAAAGCCTGGTGCCAAGAGCACAGTACATGGTCACTGGAACAGTTCACGGGCGAGTCCAGGTATAGTCTGAACAGTGATTCTCGCCGGGTTTTCATCTGGTGTGAACCAGGAACCAGATACCAACCCATTAATGTCCTTAAAAGGGACTTGTATGGAGGTCATGGTTTGATGCTTCAAAAATGGTTCAAATGGCTCTGAGCACTATGGGACTTAACTGCTGAGGTCATCAGTCCCCTAGAACTTAGGACTACTTAAACCTAACTAACCTAAGGACATCACACACATCCATGCCCGAGGCAGGATTCGAACCTGCGACCGTAGCGGTCGCGCGGTTCCAGACTGTAGTCTGGATGGGTGGGGGGTGGGATTATGGTGTGGGGTGGGATTATGGCGTGGGGTGGGATTATGGTGTGGGGTGAGATTATGATTGTTGCACGTACACCCCTGCACGTCTTTGACAGAAGAACTGTAACAGGTCAGGCGTATCGGGACGTCATTTTGCACTAGTATGTCCGCCTTTGCAGGGGTGCAGTGGGTCCCACCTTCCTCCTGATGGATGATAACGCGCGGCCCCACCGAGCTGCCATCGTGTAGGAGTGCCTTGAAACAGAAGATATCAGGCGAATGGAGTGGCCTGCCTGTTCTCCAGACCTAAGCCCCATCGAGCACGTCTGGGGTGCTCTCGGTCGACATATCGCTGCAAGTCTTCAAACCCCTACGACACGTCAGGAGCCCCGACAGGCACTGGTGCAAGAATGGGAGGCTATACCCAGCAGCTGCTCGACCACCTGATCCAGAGTATGCCTACCCGTTGTGCGGCCTGTGTACGTGTGCATGGTGATCATATCCCAGGGTACATGCGCAGGAAACAGTGGTGTTTTGTAGCACATGTATTTCGGGACGGTTTTCTCAACTTATTACCAATACCGTGGACTTACAGATCTGTGTCGTGTGTGTTCCCTATGTGTCTGTGCTATTAGCGCCAGTTTTGTGTAGTGCCACGTTGTGTGGCACCACATTCTGCAATTATCCTTAATTTATGAGCATGAGTCTATTTTGAATGACAACAGTCTTCCTACAAATTATTAGGCATTGCAGTGAGTTGTGCTTTTGGTGTTTCAGTATTTCTGTCCACTGCCTGTACGTAAGGCACGCATGAAGGAGATGGACTACAGGGTGTGTGGTGGTGCGCTTTTCCTGTGCGCGGCTGTAGGCGCGCCACCCCCTGGCCGCCTGAGTCACTTGCTCCTCCGGTCCGCTCAATTAGCCTGCCCCGTCGCCCTACCACCCCCGGCGGCTCCTGGCCAGAATTACTGGCCATTCAGAGGCGCCCGCCTCCTCACAAGGGCCACTTGTTCTTCACGCTACAGACCCGGCGCGCCGCTGCTCTGTTACTCTTGTACAGCCCGCTCCCTAAGCTCATCCACCTCCCCGTCAGGCTCTAATTTGAAACTCGTAGTGAATATCGACGGGCCAAATGTCTCGCTTTCATGTTAGGCCACGCCCTACTTAAGCGTCAGAAGCGGCCGACTCGAGGGACGTAGGGATACGCGAAATTCCAGCAACAAACGGCAACATCCGGCGACACGTTCGGGTGTCCCGCGTGCGAGCGACGATCTCCCGTTACAGGGTAGCTATTATTGCCGACCAGCTGTTTCTATAAAACGGCGTCCCTAAACCGTAAAACAAAATTAGCTTTACTTAGGAAAATAAGGCGTAATGAAGCGCTGTGCATGAAATTTATCAAGGGGGGAATCTTCATGGATAATTTCATAATTTATATCATCAGTTACGAAGATCACCAGACAAATTCCTCGCATATACGTCGACGAACAGAGAGACTATCGACTATCCCATCAATACATTAAAGAAGAATGTTACATGACCACAAACTTTCAGCAGCTGATAAGTGTGGAAGAATGACTCTTTCTTTCTTTCACTTACGCCATAGTCCCACACAGATCGCAGGGTCGACGTGGTTACAACAGATTGGGCAAGGTTAGTTTGAATGGTGGCCGGATGCCCTTCATGCCGCCACCTCGTACCCCCAGGGATGGAATAAGTGTACCCCAGCTGTCTGCATCCACTGTAAATCATGAAATAGTGCGAACGTGTTGTCTGCGACGCGTATAACTCAGGCGGAACGTGGGGACCAACCCCGTATTCGCCTAGCGGGATGTGGAAAACCGCCTAAAAACCACATCTAGGCTGGCCGGCACACCGGCCCTCGTCCTTAATCCGCTGGGCGGATTCGATCTGGGGCCGGCGCGCTACTCGAGTCCAGGAAGCAGTGCGTTAGCGCTCTCGGTTACCCTGGCGGGTAAGTGTGGAAGAATGACTGACAACGATAAATTCGTGGCGTAATGGTGGTACCTTCGGCTAGTAATTAGCCTCATTGTTTGGACTCGGCTACTTCTTATATTTTAACTATCCCAGTTAAATCTTGTCACAGGTTCTGCGTACTAAGTTTTATCTGTACTGATTACACCGCATCTCAGAGTATATTTTTAAGGTCTTACCAAAATACTTGACCTTTAAGTGTATAACCACCTATCCTAGAATATCACTCACATTAAATTCCTAGTAAAACAGAATGAAGAACCATGAAAGTTTACTGATATTTGATTTTTCGGAACGTAATTCATCAGCATCAATGTTAAGGCCATGCATTTCAATTAGTCTAAATAGTCCGCATAAGTTAAGCAGACAAAATGTTTGAAAAGGAAGTCAAACGTTTTGTGAAATGATTTGTTTAAAAGTACGAAATAAAACATATTAGAGAAACATTTGATGCACTTCATTTTCCATACACGATTTCGAGCATCGTTCAGACACACGTTAACTGTTCCTCTGATCTATGTTGTTTTAGACAAATCATTTCACAAAATACTTGACCGATTTCTTCCATTTTAGCATGATCTTATTAACACCTCATTTGCCTTTCTAGAGTCTTCTGTTCTTGAAATTCCTAAATTTAGTACTGGATTCGATGCAAACCTTTTCGACAGTTAAATATCACACTAATGTATCTTTTTATGTGAAAGAAGAAATGAACTTTTTGACACTGCTAACAGCAGCTGTTCGTGAAATATTTAAATTTTTCCTCAAATCAGTAATTAAGTTTTCCTTAACTACCCTGATTACTTTCAAGCAATTAAATATTTTCTTGAGATACTATACCTCCCATTTGACCATTTCTGACTCTTAGTTTGGCTTTGAAAATTCGGAAAAAAAGTAATTGTGTAATTTATAAGGAGTTTTCTTTTTGCTCCACTCAAACATTTTACCAAAACATTTCGAGTGTTAATCACTCGACAAAATACGTCCTTTCTGCGTGCTGTCATTTCCAAAAAACTACATTTAGATATCTTGAACCGTTCATGAAACAGGACGATTACTACAACCATTTGATTCCCGATGCGAAGGAAACGATTCGGGTGTGCCGTTAGCTACTAGTCCGCGTATACAACAACCAACATCTCGACAATGAAGAGATAGTATTCCGCTCTCAACTTTAAATACAATTTCGATATGTTGGCTGTATTTCTAATAGCAGTAACGTATGACCTAATGTGAACTATACGCGAAGTCCACACAATGCGATCTTACCTCTGCAAACTCTTAAAAATTTCGTTCACTCATTTACTCAGTTTCGTGCAGCACCGTAAGTAACTACGACGAATAACGAAAAAAAAATTCAGTCATCTAGCGAAGATATCACGCTGTTAGATGGGAATGAATCAAATTTCTTCACCAAATAGTTTTCTTAAAATCGGATTATAAGCATTTCATAGCAGCCGCCACGTCCGCTCGAGTGCTTTGCCGAGAAGACTCGTAGCTGCCGCTCTCACTGTCGCGCATGCTGCAGCGATAAGATTCAAACACGTTTGAATGCAAACGTTGCAAGTTGTAGCAGAGGACAGGCAGCGTCAAGGACGTCGCTACCTGGGACACTTCCGCATACCTGCGGTTGTATTTTGTCGTCTGAAGCTGTCGCGCGCTGTCGGTCGCTTACCTAGGACGCAGCCTTAAAGCTGAGAACATTGTAAGCGCTCTGTGAAGCATCAGATGTAACTGCAAGGTCAGGAAAATTAGTCATGCAATAGACGATACCGGGTCCACGTGGGAGCACGCGGTACACTTCTCAATTGCAATATGCGATACTCCTGTCTACGCAAGCACAGTGTTCGAGACCTGCGTCTACATCAGTACTCGATACATCACGTTTTATTGTGTCTACCTGCATTTTGTGTTCACGTTTCTTACATTCCCACACATTAAATGTTATTTAAAATCATTTAAACTCATCTACTATGTAAACTCTTAAAGTGTCATCTACTTTTAATTTAGCCGGCCGGTGTGGCCGAGCGGTTCTAGGCGCTTCAGTCTAGTTCTAAGTTCTAGGGGACTGATGACCTCAGATGTTAAGTCCCATAGTGCTCGGAGCCATTTTTTTACTTTTAATTTAGTTTAAAAAAAAACATTTCTGCTTATGAATTAACAGTACGTCAATCCTGGATCATCTATAAATGGAATCACTTAATTCCTTTGAGTATTTTTATATAAATTAATATTCTGTGATCCATCGTTCACATACGAAATTTTACAAATTTTTGGGTAGTAAAAGATGTCTAACCAAAATTATTATTTCAGATTTTTTTCTTCGTTCATACGGAACGTATTAACACGCACAGATTCATGTGAATGTTTAATATTTCTTCATACTTTTCTAAAAGTATCCAAGACAATAACGCATGTTTCTGTGACAGTTGTTTGAATACTTAACTGGTAATGCTGTTCGCACAAGGGAATCAGCTCCTTTGGAAGGTTTCTGACACACAGCCCATGTCAGTCTGTGTAATGTTGTTGCTGCACAAAAACTATATTTGTGTGTGTGTGTGTGTGTATGTGTGTGTGTGTGATCTCATACATGTTAAAGTGATAGAAAATCGATGTTTCATTCGGTAGTTTATGGAAGTACCTGGTCCCCTCTCCGAAGTGACCAAGCGGGATTCAAATACAACGAGGTGACCATTCAATATAAGTATTGGAATTAATTGCAAGAAATTCCATTTAAAAATTATACATACTTCTCCTCTCATATGATGTACCAAATAACTGATTATCAATTAATATCACTAATAAGTTTATATTAAGACCCCAATAAAATGAGTTTTAAAACACAAAATTTTGGACATTATATTTTACGGTAGCCGGAAGGAAAGCCCAAAGTTTTACTTCCTGAACAGTTACTCTACAGATAACAAACTAAATTATGGTCCTTGGGCAACAACACGACTTACAAAAACAGAAAAATGTGTTCTCTGTATTTACTATTTCAGTTATGGAGTCTTTTTCATAGGAGACGAAGCTACGAAACTTCAAGCTGAAAATAGAAGCGGATGTTAAAATAAAACATAGAATATAATGTTGCAAAATGAGGACAGTAGAAGTAAAAAAGGAAAAGGGAGCAGTGTTAGATGGCGAAATTGTAATAGACATTTCACTAGCTCAGTTGTAGAGAGTGATACCGGAAAAGGCCGTGGGTGTTGAAGGAGCCATCCTTGCATCCATCCGAAGTGATTTAAGAAAATAATAGTAACATTATTTAATACATGATAGTTTGAATTCACTGAAAAAAACTGTAACCAGTCACACTTCTTGAATAAAGGATTTTTTTTTCAGTTTCGGACCTGGGCCCATCTTCAGAACGCAGGGAGAAATTCTCGTACAAATTTCACGTTTTGGTCCCATACTATAACAGAATATTTATGATTTTCTTATTTACAACAGTTTTTGCATTATATACAAAATCTTTACATTTTGCTTACTTGAGAAAAGATTTTACGCTACAGCAAAGCGGTCTGCATCATTGATATGTTACAGCAAAGCGGTCTGCATCATTGATAAGTGATATGCTGAATATGTCAGCATGTCAATTGTCAAACCTTTTGAAAATAAAAAAAATCATGGATATTCTGTTATATCACAGGACAAAAATGTGAACTTTGTATCAGAAATTGTCACTGCCGTCTGATGATCAGTCCAGGCCCGGAACTAGTCACGGAGAAATAAATCAGTCTTTCAAAAATAGTGACTGGTTGCAGTCTTTTGTACAGTAACAAATAACAGGAGTTGAATCCTGCTTCTGCCATTGCATTACGTACTGAGTTACTTCACTCGGTGGAAACAGAACTAGAAACATAGCAGATTTAACGATGCAAACCCACTCATTCAGCAAACAACTATGACTTTGTACGACCTTAGCTTTCGTGACTGTAGTCACACGGAGAAAATTTTTTCCGGGAGTGTGAATTCGTTATAACGTAGATGAAACGCTTGTTACCGAAACGCGCCATACAAAGTCGTTTTGGAAATAAAATCGACTGAAAGAGAATGCGTAATGTTTACTTAACAACGAATGACATGCAATTTATCTATGTGGATGACGTTCACAGTAAGCGATAATTCAACAACATTAATGTGGAAGACGTACGTAATTGCTGGTATACAAGTTTTCTTTCACACTGAATCAGGAAGTCGCAATTACAACTGTATGTCTCATGTCACTTCAGAAGCACGCGCAATAGGAATGGAGATCCAAAAGCTGATGGAATGTTAGCATATATCTCCATACTAAGTCCTTCCTTCCTGTCGTTAAGGATTGTACAGAATTTTAACACAAGATATAGATATTGTACTGAATATCTGACGCCGAAGAAAAGCAATTAAATAACTTTTGTTTTAGACGCCTGATGAGCATGATGATCCATCTGAATAATCATGAAGCATATTTCATATGCGTCATCACTTGTCACAAGGGATTTTCGCCTGGAGAGTAATGGCAGTAAAGTGATGCTTGGTGGTCTACCGTGATAACATAGCACGAGATACACTGAAGCGCCAAAGAAACTGGTATAGGCATTCATATTCAAATACAGAGATACGTGGCCGGCCTGTGTGGCCGTGCGGTTTTAGGCGCTTCAGTCTGGAACCGCGTGACCGCTACGGTCGCAGGTTCGAATCCTGCCTCGGGCATGGATGTGTGTGATGTCCTTAGGTTAGTTAGGTTTAATTAGTTCTAAGTTCTAGGCGACTGATGACCTCAGAAGTTAAGTCGCATAGTGCTCAGAGCCATTCGAACCATTTTGAACCAGAGATACGTAAACAGGCAGAATACGGTGCTGCGGACGGCAACGCCAATACCAGATGCAGTTGTTAGATCGCTTACTGCTGCTACAATGGCTGGTTATTAAGATAAGATTTAAGTTAGTTTGAACGTGGTGTTATAGGCGGCGCACGAGCGATGGGACACAGTATCTCCGAGGCAGCAATAAAGTAGGGATTTTCCCGTATGACAATTTCACGTGTACCGTCAACAACAGGTTCAAATGGTTCAAATGGCTCTGAGCACTATGGGATTTAACATCTGAGGTCATCAGTCCCCTAGAACTTAGAACTACGTAAACCAAAATAACCTAAGAGCATCACACACATCCATGCGCGAGGCAGGATTCGAACCTGCGACCGTAGCGGTCGCGCGGTTCCAGACTGTAGCGCCTAGAACCGCTCGGCCACTCCGGCCGGCTCAACAGCAGGAATCCGGCAAAACATCAGATCTCAGAGATAGCTGCGGCCGGAAAATGAACCTGCAACAACGGGACCAACGACGAGTGAAGAGAATCAACGTGACAGAAGTATAACCCTTCCGCAAATTGCAGCAGATTTTGATTGCTGGGCCATCAACAAGTGTCAGCGTGCGAGCCATTCAACATTGGGTTGTTGATGACTGGAAATATGTTGCCTGGTTCGGACGAGTTTCGTTTGAAATTGTATCGAGCGGATAGAAGTGCACGGATATGGAGACACCCTCATGAATCCATGAACTATACAAGCTGGTGGAGCCTCTGTAATGGAGTGGGGCGTGTGCAGTTGGAGTGATACGGGATCCCTGATACGTCTAGATACGACTCTGACAAGTGACACGTACGTAAGCATCCTGTCTGATCACCTGCATCTAACCCTGTCCACTGTGCATTCCGACGGACTTAGGCAATTTCAGCAGGGCAATGCGACACCCCACACGCCCAGAATTGCTACTGGGTGGCTCCAGGAACACTTTCTGAGTTTAAACACTTTCGCCGGCCACCAAACTCCCCTGACATGAACATTATTGAGCATATCTGGGCTGCCTTGCAACGTGCTATTCAGAAGAGATCTCCACCCCGTCGTACTCTTATGGGTTTATGGACAGCCCTACAGGATTCATGGTGTCAGTTTCCTCCAGCACTACTTCAGACATTAGTCGAGCCCATGGCACGTTGTGTTGCAGCTCTTCCGTGTGCTCGTACACGATATCAGGCAGATGTACCAGTTTCTTTAGCTCTTCAGTGTAAATACTTGCATTCACAGAAGAGCAGTACCAAAATAAGACATGGGTCGCGTCACGTCCACACAGCACCTGAGGAGCTAAGACAGAAGATACAGTATCCATAGTACTCTATTGCCGCAAATGGGCTGATAAGCATATCTCGCGGGCCACCTGACAGCAGCGAACGGTGCGTTTTAAGGCTTGAGTAATGGCCTCACATCTGACAGGCGGGCGTCCACCCCGCCCGGGGATTAACGAGAGGGCGAACACTGGCGGCTGGACGCGTCACGCACAGCACTACGCGTCCACAACACTGTGGCCGGAGACTTTCAGAGATGCCAATGTTCTCTCAACAGAAAACAGTTGTTCCCTCAGGAATATTTTTAGTCTAGATGACAAACTAGAATTGCCAGGGTACTCATTTTCTCAGTTTTCTGACAGAAACGAAACCACATATATACTCCTACAGTAGACTTGGTGTGAGATGATTCCCGACATTTTCTGTACGCTGGGCGCAATTGCTTATGCGATTTCGACAATGTCCCTATGGCAACGCCTCTTCATTGCTCTATACATGCCTGTTGTTTTCGTCTACAGCCGTCTGCACTTCGCAGTTGAAAACTGTCAAAACCACTATAAGGTGTTACGGATTTCCTTAAGTCGACTAAACTATTGCAATGTCTTACAATAAAGAATAAATTAATGTTTTAAAACTTCATGCATGATGCGATGACATTTTTTCACCCATTTGCGACGTTTATGTCATTATATACACTTCTGGCCATTAAAATTGCTACACCACGAAGATGACGTGCTACAGACGCGAAATTTAACCGACAGGAAGAAGATGCTGTGATATGCAAATGATTAGCTTTTCAGAGCATTCACACAAGGTTGGCGCCGCTGGCGACACCTACAACGTTCTGACGTGAGGAAAGTTTCCAACCGATTTCTCATACACAAACAGCAGTTGACCGGCGTTGCCTGGTGAAACGTTGTTGTGATGCCTCGGATAAGGAGGAGAAATGCGTACAATACGATTCCTACTTTGATAAAGGTCGGATTGTAGCCTATCGCGATTGCGGTTTATCGTATCGCGACATTGCTGCTCGCGCTGATCGAGATCCAATGACTGTCAGCAGAATAAGGAATCCGTGGGTTCAGGAGCGTAATACGGAACGCCGTGCTGGATCCCAACGGCCGCGTATAACTAGCAGTCGAGATGACAGGCATCTTATCCGCATGGCTGTAACGGATCGTGCGGTTCTGGCGCTGCAGTCCGGAACCGCGGGACTGCTACAGTCGCAGGTTCGAATCCTGCTTCGGGCATGGATGTGTGTGATGTCCTTAGGTTAGTTAGGTTTAAGTAGTTCTAAGTTCTAGGGGACTTATGACCTAAGATGTTGAGTCCCATAGTGCTCAGAGCCATTTTTTTGTAACGGATCGTGCAGCCACGTCTCGATCCCTGAGTCAACAGATGGTGACGTTTGCAAGACAACAACCATCTGCACGAACAGTTCGACGACGTTTGCAGCAGCATGGATTATCAGCTCGGAGACCATGGCTGCGGTTAACCTTGACGCTGCATCACAGACAGGAGCGCCTGCGATGGTGTACTCAACGACGAACCTGGGTGCACGAATGGCAAAACGTCAATTTTTCGGATGAATCCAGATTCTGTTTACAGCATCAAATGGTCGCATCCGTGTTTGACGACATCGCGGTGAACGCACACTGGAAGCGTGTATTCGTGATCGCCATACTGGCGTATCACCCGGCGTGATGTTATGGGGTCTCGGTCACCTCTTATTCGCATTGACGGCACTTTGAACAGTGGACGTTACATTTCAGATGTGTTACGACCCGTGGCTCTACCCTTCACTCGATCCCTACGGAACCCTACTTTTCAGCAGGATAATGCACAAGGCTGGCCGGTGTGGCCGAGCGGTTCTAGGCGCTTCAGTCTGGAACAGCGCGACCGCTACGCTCGCAGGTTCCAATCCTACTTCGGGCATGGATGTGTGTGATGTCCTTAGGTTAGTTAGGTTTAAGTAGTTCTAAGTTCTAGGGGACTGATGACCTCAGATGTTAAGTCCCACAGTGCTCAGAGCCATTTGAGCCATAAAGCACGACCGTATGTTGCAGGTCCTGTACGGGCCTTTCTGGATACAGAAAATGTTCGACTGCTGCCCTGGCCAGCACATTCTCCAGATCTCTAACCCACTGGAAATGTCTGGTCAATGGTGGCCGAGCAATTGCCTCGTCACAATACGCCAGTCACTACTCTTGATGAACTGTTGTATCGTGTTGAAGCTGCATGGGCAGCTGTACCTGTACACGCCATCCAAGCTCTGTTTGGCCAGATGTGGTTGTTCTGGGTACTGATTTCTCAGGATCTATGCACCCAAATTGCGTGAAAATGTTATCTCATGTCAGTTCTAGTATAATATATTTGTCCCATGAATACCCATTTATCATCTGCATTTCTCCTTGGTGAGGCAATTTTAATGGCCAGTAGTATATCTCTTGAACTATGTGTCGTACAATGATATACTTGTGTAGGTACATACAGCGGAATATGTGGGTATTGTTTGCAGAATGTGTTGCGAATAGAGTTAGTAGAAAAGAAATAATAAATTTAAACGTTATGCACAAAACGGCAGATGTTCACGTATTTGATCATTTTTACCGTCATATCTCCTGAACAATGATGGGTAGGTGGTTCTTACCCCCACACCACAGCGATTGTTGTTTGACAGTAACGTCGTGTATCAAGCTTGGTTTTTAATCAGTCTATTAGTTCTGGAGGAGATACTGAAAATACACACACACACACACACACACATATATATATAAATATATACACACGTATATATATATATATATATATATATATATGTGTGTGTGTGTGTGTGTGTGGATTTTCTTCGCGTGATGCAGTTCCGACAATGTTGATCACGCCGTAGGCATCAATGATTCTCGCTATCGTTAAAAAAGGTTGCAAACATATCTTGTACTGCTCTGGGAATATGCAAATACTTCTACATTCGGAATACTTGGATGCGTCCTTGTTAGGAGCAATGGAACAATTAACTTTTGGTGCCCTATCGTTCTCATTTGCTCATATCCGCGATAATTTTCAGGTTGGTTCGTCTACATGCAACTGAATAAAGACTGTTTTATCCTAACATGTGAGTCTCGCTTTTTCTTTTCAAATTCATCATCAGTGCAAGGGTTGTAGATACTGCTCTATTGTGTGCTTCCTTTGCTAGTTTGAATGCTATTGTATTGTCTCCGGTCTGTTGAAATTTCACTAGAACAGCACCGAGAATAAGAAGAAAATGAGTGCTCATATTGTCAGTGCTGTGCTAGTGAAATTTCGAAAGACTGGAGTCAGAAGAACAGGTTTAAAGCCATCAAAGCGAGCACACATGTCAAACAGTATCCACAAAACTTTCCACTGGTGGCTCCTTTCGAACACCAATGGCGACATGGGCATTACTTAGTAAAACAAACTGTATTCAATTTGCACTTGAAGGGCCTAATTCGAAAATTATCAACATAATGTTGTAAGAAGCCATAGTCATTTATCTGCTTACTTTTCTTTCAGAGAGTCAGTCCCAACATCGTGGTGGTGTAGCATGGTCGGTTAGATGATGTAATACAGGCTCTTCTTGCAATGTTCGAGAACTCGCCTACTGCACAAAAAGTGTTCACCGAGACAGATAAACAAAAAATTACAGCAATTAAGTAAGATGAGATACCACTTACGTAAAACATGTCACTGCAGGATTATAGCATTACCTTATCCTGTTATAGATACATGGTGATATTTACACCTCCTGTCAGTCCAGGAAGTTTCAAGAATGGATCAATCAAAAGCATAAAAAAGTTAAGATGGTTGTTTTAATGCTTCAGGTGTTCTACATAGTCTCCCCTCCCACCCCACCCCCACCCCACCCCTACCACCACCACCACCACCACCACACACAAAGAACGTTCATACAACCATGTAAAACTGTCAGACACGTCATTTTTTAGCATGTTCTTACCCCGCGCGACTTGATGTCGGTTATGTTGTGACAGTGTTGACTCCTTATATCATTTTCTACGCTTTGTCGTATTGTGATAACTTCGTATAACACCAACTCTCGTCACCCGTGATGATTTTTTTTCAGAAGAGAACTGTCCACGTTGTGTTTCAATCAAGTTGTGGCAGGCGTCTACGCATCGCTGTTTTTTGTTTGGAAGCCGGAGTGTGGGGGACAACTCTGCATCCTGGAGAATGCCTTAAACACTTGATTTAGAGAAGTTGTTCTAACACAACAACGTTGACACATTACGGGCGGACGACTAGTAAGTAGAAAACCGCAAGCAGTTATGTGGATTTTGAGGCTAAAGTAAAGAAAAACATAAGAAATTGTACCTTTCTCCGTTTACCTCTTCTTATACTTTTAATAGAATATACTTACTGGCACATACGTCGATATACCTAGAGTCTTTTACAGATAATTTCTGGATTGCAAATAATCACGTGTTCATCCTGAGCAAAGTACCTCAGCTTTAAGTAATATTTTGAAACTCAAATCTACTGGCATCGTCTGACATCCCTTTCTATGGAGGTACGAAATCTGATAACTTAATCCTACTTGAAGTCTCAGTCCTTTTTTAAGATCATCGTGCTTGACTTTACAGTTGCTCTAGTATAAGCGTTGGTGGTCTCCACTGGAAATCTTATCAGTATTAAAATCAAGACTCCTAAATGACTTTCTTCTCAGTATTCGAAGATACTGCCTACTGTTTACTAAATTGTGGACAGTAACTCGTGATCAGCACGACAAAGATTCGAAAGATCACAGTCCGATCCTCAATGGATCTTAGGATGTTTGGGAGTAATTCATGTTGAAGTGCATGGAGCTTTGGATTTCATTCCAGTACTTTTCAAGACCTGCTTCCGAGGATGGACGAGACAGCTTAGTAAAGGACTGTTCTGTTCTTTGAGCTGATGGTCGCTTATTTTTCTCGCTGCTTTCTTGTAATACTTCTCGTATGTACTGTGGAATATGGCGGAATTAATTAAGAGGTGTGGGAAATGCCTTTGCTGGTGCAAATGAGGAATGCGTAACCTACCAGATAAAACTCGCTGAAGCCTGTAGCACGGAACAAATTACAAAGAAATAGACTTTAGTAACCCTATCCCGAAACCCTAAATCTGCTACTGAAGCAGATTCTGCGAAACAACTTGCTGCGGCATCGTTTCGCAAAACTATGCAATGGGAATCATAGAGAAATGTGCCACGAAAACTGCGGACATATTGCAGTAGCACTAGTAACCAATTCTGTGCTGAGCGGCGACTTGAACACCAGGCTGGTTTTGTGTAGGCTCCTGATCCAATACCGCAGTAGACCTTTAGTCACTCATGTTCCACATCTCGGAACGGATATCATGACTGCCTCAATCTTGGGTCACAAGATGCTATTAGCTTCTCTTTAGGATTGGTAAACCAAAGCATGTACATTATTACTACACAAAAATTTAATTAACAAGTAACAGTCAGCAATACTGTCGTCAGTTTATTTATGGTGGCAGTCAGATCTTTGGCAATGAGGAAACCATGAAATTTTTTGCAGACCTAACAATAACTGTTAACTGTAGAATGAAATCGTACGCACATATGTGAACGCATGGAGATGGGAAGCCGTTACGCAAACTTCAGTAATTAAAACAGTAACGAGCCTTGTGGTGTCTCTTAGAAATTAGGTGTACGAATGGCACTGACTTGCCCAGGAAAGCAGTCAAGCGTTTCAGTAGCAGTCGGCTGATTTGTCGATTCTCTTCAGTGCGCTTTGTGCGGCAGCTACTGAAGAGTTAGACACGAGCTTCGGCAAGAGATCACTAACGCAATCACCACAGACGATACGAGCCGCGCCGTGTTGCAACGAAACTTGCTACAGCTTTTTTTATCCGACTAATTACGGGGGGGAGGGAGGGGTGGCACAGGATAGAGTAGCGTGGGGAGCTGCAGCAAACCATTCTTCGGACTGAAGATCACAACAACCACAATTACAGGGGAGTAAGTTTAATGGTTTCGGCGAATAGGCTGTTCAGTCGTATAATAAAGAACGGATTGCAAAAGATTGCGCAGGCTGTTGTACTGCAGGAACGATCGCATTTTATTGCTGGGAATAGCTGTGTTGATAACAACTTTTGCGTATGCCAGATGTGTCATAAAATGATCACAAAAATCCATATCTTCATTTGGTGTTTGTGATTTAGAAAAGGTCTATGATTTTCCGTCGAGAGATTGCTACGGACAGCATTGGAAAATGTATTTAGGAATTGTTCGTGGTTGCTGTGATAGTACAGTATCGAAGTTTACATGCATTACTGTTTGCCGACGATCAAGTACTTATGGCTCTGGATAGGGATGATGCCATGTATCAAATGAGAAAGTTAAAGGATGCTTACAAACAAAGGGGACTAACAGTCAATATGGCAAGTGGGAAGTGGGCAAGGTGAGGATTTGGATTCTGAGTTTGCCTGGGTAAGAAATGTGGAACTGTGTCTGGATGCACTAATCAATGAGACTGCAAAATGTGAGTTGGACAGATTCCACAGGATAAGTCAAGCGTGGGAAGCTGTTAGATCATTAAATGGTATCTTTTGGAGACGGCATATATCCAAGCCAACAAAGAAAGCAGTTTTACGTGCTGTGGTTGAAAGCATTCTGACATATGGCTCAGAGTATAGGACACTGAACGAGAGACAAACGGGGAAAATGAAGGCTGTCGAAATATACGGGTTACGGCGGAGCATGAGAGCGAGCCGTTGGGATTGACTGAGGAACGAATACGTATGAATGGAGATGGATGCGGTGGAACCAGTCACAGAAAGGATAGATGCTTGAGCACTGTGGTTGTATGAACACGTCCGGCTGATGGAAGAGCAACAATGGCCGCAGTGTTTGCTCAGCTCGTTTCCGCCACGGCGAAGGAGCAAAGCCATGTGAAGTCTCAAGTCTATCGGAAGAAGACTGGCAGGATAGCAGTAAGTATGTATTATTCTTGAGAATTCAGCTGGGTACCGTCGTCCAGGTGGTGCGATAATTAGGCTCGCTGACTTGTTGCTATCCTCATACTTTACTGACGACTGACCATCTTCCTCCGGGCGCCATCTTTCACGGCGTGACCGCACATACCGTTATCGAAAAAAAAATCGCAGCAAGGGACGTCAAAGACACAGGCTTCCTCCATCGTTACATGCTCTCATAATCTGCCACAAAGCTTCCACAGCATCCAGCTAATCAATCTGGAGAAACCGTGGATTTCGTAAAATTCTCAATTTTTATATTCTGCTGTCTGGTTCTCGACTAACAGAACGAAGCTCCGCACGTGACAGCGCCTCACACTGTGACGAGAAACAAGCGCGGTAGGCGGGGTAGGTCAAGCGCCGCAGCCGGGAGGCGTGCTCAGATGACGCCGATGAATATGGAAATGAGTTTCGAGCGGAGGGCTCCCGCCTCGCTAGCTCTGCCTGTTCCGTGACAGATTACAACAAGGTCGAATAGTTAGGGCGGAGGAGCAAAGAAAGAAAGAAGCAGACCGAGAGAGAGAGGGGGATGGGCCGGCGTAGCCGACGGGTTGACGCCGTACCGGCGCCTCTCAAGCGGGATCGGGTTTCCGTTCGTCGCTGCACCGGGGGAGCGCGTACTCACGTGCGCCGCAGCTGCCGAGTCCTCACCGACACAGTGGCGTCTCCGGCACCGCAAACAAGCGCTCTTTTCACGGAACGCGCGTGTACGTGCTTATCGTTACCTAGGCCCTTGCAAATAGCGGCCGGCGACCAGCTGCTCAAAACCATTTGAACACTTGCCGGCGTACCACAGGGCTCAGCCCTAGGACCAGTCGTAACATGCTTACAATCAGCGCGTACATTACCAGAGTAAAGGTGTATGGAAGACACTGTTCTCACCATAAGAATGCCCATGATCGGTTACTGAACACATAAATGGAGTCACATTCGCCAGATAAACACACTGAGCGACGTGGTACGGAGCTGAAACACTGGACTCGCATTCAGGAAGAAGATGGCTCGAATCCCCATTGGGTCCTCCAGATTTAGGTTTCCCGCGCTTTCTTCAAATCGCTTAGGGCTAACACCAGATTGATTCCTTTGAAAAGAACGCAACTAATTTTCATCCCTCATTCTTCTTCACCCCGGGCTCTGCTACATTTTTAATTACCTCATCGACGTAGACGTTAAATATTAATCGAGCTTCCTTCTTTTCATATAACCTCCGTCGAAAAAGTTCAGTGACCGATTTTATTCCACGTCAGTGCAGTAAATATGGCGCCAGCTTGAATTAATAACTGTAAATATCAGATATGCTTTCGACTAGTCAGTTGTGAGCAGGTTGTGTTAAGTAGTGGACGTGTAACTGCAGTCTATCAATATCGTTGTGTCATAAATCACCATGGAACAAGAAAGTGAACATCTCTAAATCAAGTGTTCAAGACATCCCCCAGAATGTTTTGAAGAAGAAGAAAGTGTATGTGAAGTTTCTCTCGCACACCTTGACTGCCAAACAAAAAAGCGACCATTTGATTGTAATGCAAAACGTGGACATTTCTCTTCTAGAAAGACGAGACTTCATGTTACCAATTTGAAAGTGCAGAAATTCATCTGAAGGGTCAAGACTTCGACTACATAACCAACATTCAAGCCAATAACATCCTAAAGGAGTCCTGTCGTGGCAGTTTCACACGGTTGTACAAACGTTCTGTACGTTGTACTCACGTGAAGAGAGACTATGTTGAGCACCTAAAGCATCGTCCTAAGTTTTCTCTACTTTTTGTCAATCCAGTCTCGAAACATTTTGGACTGACGGGGGCACAAATACCTGACAGCAAAACTTTATGCGACTGTGGAGCGGAGTCAAATGTCTTAGTAATCTAAAATGAATGCCAGGGCCGCTATTATAACCACACACTTTTCATGGACAACGTTTGTTACTAGCTGTGCTATACACGCATATCTAATAGTCTAAATCAAAGCTTGCTCTTCCACCGTCCCTCTCGTAATGACTAAATTATATAGAGGCCATGCGTGCGAACACACATGATTCGCTTCGAGTTTCACCCCGCACAAACTTTTAATTAGTCCAGAATTTTCTTTATACCGAATATTTCTCTGTACAACCTGAAATAGTGACTCTGGGAACACTCCATAGGCTGCTTCTAACCTGTTCTCTTCCTTACTCTTTCTACCAACTGCGCTACTCCAACGAGAAGTACACAAGAAACCGTGCAGATCTGGGGAAGTGGGAGGGTTAATCAAAGCTATGAATCAAGCTATGAAGCGTGTTTGCATAGCTCTTCTGATACGAAAACTGCCCTTAAAGGGAAAGGGTAGCGCCCGGATTCGAATCCCGGTTTGGCACACAGCTCTAATGTCAGGAAGTTTCACTGCAACCACACTCTGCTACAGAGTGGAAGACTCGTTGGTCAACTGTATTGCACGAGTTTGGTCGTAGATAAAGAAAGAAGCAGACATCATGCACTGGAAAGATACCCGGGAACTGCAGTTATTTCTGTCGAAGGAGCCGCACATAACATGCTAATACGAACTGTCTGGTCCGTATCATGTTTACTGACAGGAGTATACAATTAAGATGAGTATTCTGTTATTAAGGGTAAATAAATTGGTACAAATGGCTCTGGGCACTATGGGACTTAACTTCTGAGGTCATCAGTCTCCTAGAACTTAGAACTAATTAAACCTAACTAATCTAACGACATCACACACATCCATGCCCGAGGCAGGATTCTAACCTGCGATTGTAGCGGTCACGCGGTTCCAAACTGTAGCGCCTAGAACCGTTCGGCCACTCCGGCCGGTTAAGGGGAAATATCTTGTCAGATATTCGAAGAATGATGCCCTATTTGACATTAATTGAGAAATCTGTGATATGATACAGCCCACTGCCTAATAGCTCACAGAAAAAAGATTATAATAGTGACAGCTCGAAAAACATACGAACTGTGCCTCTGCTCTTGCTCAATTCATGGAAGATACAATAACATAGGCATTAATAAACATAGCCTCTGTCACACAACAAATGTTTAGTGTCCGTCAGAATATAAGTGTTGATGCAGATCTATGGAGTAGGCAGGTGAACTGCGAGATCGTTTATGAGCTGTAGTAAGACAAAGCTTGACTTGTCAATTGAAGATAATCAACTGTAGCAAGTTTCGAAATGTCTGGCGTTCAAGCCCCATACAGGGCTTCAGTTACATACTTGAGTGTCACGCGGAAGATGCCACGGAGATCGCATATTGGGAATGGCAAGAAGGATATGGCTCAATGCCTAAGCACAACGGACATAAACCAGAAGGGTAGGTCGAATACTACAGTGTTACATTAGACGCTGTATTGTTTTTGGGAGTGCGTAAAATTACCCTTCTGAGATGTTTTCACCTTCAAAGTCATGGACTAACCTGCAGATTAAGCCCGAATGCGGTTTACGGTGCTAATTTTTGAACATACAAAATAGTTAAAGTCAGGTTACGAAAAAACGAAAATCGTGATACTAATCGCACATTGGAAGCGGAACTTTTGGTTTACCATTTGCGCGGACGTAAATATCCCTTCAACACTGTCGCTACTTGCGCATGCGCTCTATGAAATCACGGGTGCCCTTGAATCTGCTTCAAATTATCCATCACGACGGTAGTACGTCATCACACTTTATTCATAGCCGACCTGTATTACGTCAAAGAGACGTCGCATTTCGTATGTCTGCTCTTATACAACCGGCACGGTAGCTCAGCATGTTCGGTCAGAGGGTTAGCTGCCCTCTGTAATAAAAAACTGACTGAACGGATCAACGATGAACTTGAACATGTGACATGGGACGTCCGTCCTGAAAAAATGCAACGAACAAAGTGAGATCAGAAAAAAAGTGGTCAGGTAGTTGACTGCCATGCGGGGGACTCGGGTTCCTTGGTAGGAAGACTGGTATGGGGTGCACTTAGTCCCATGAGGTCAACTGAGTGGCTACTTGACCGATTAGTATTCCAAGGTAAAAAAAGCGATAACGATCGTGAGATCGGTGTGCTGAACACATTCCCCATATATTGGCGCCATTGGCCCGATTGATCCGTGTGGGACCAAGACGCAGAACTTTACCTGCATGGATGAAAACCACAATGAATTCATATCATTTTTTGTCCGCCCCCGGTAGCTGAGTGGTCAGCGTGACAGACTGTCAATCCAAAGGGCCCGGGTTCGATTCCCGGCTGGGTCGGAGATTTTCTCCGCTCAGGGACTGGGTGTTGTGTTGTCCTAATCATCATCATTTCATCCCCATCGACGAGCAGGTCGCCGAAGTGGTGTCAAATCGAAAGACCTGCACCAGGCGAACGGTCTACCCGACGGGAGGCCCTAGCCACACGACATTTCATTTCATTTCGTATCATTTAACATTCGTTATTAATAAAAAATTAGCGGTTTTTTTCAAATTTTCACGTGTAAGAAGATAACCAAATCTAGAATGCAATTCACGTTGTCCATAGAGGGCAACCCCATCGCCTAATAGTGCATCTGTTGGCAATTTATACACACACACATACCGAGGAAAAAAAAAATTTGAATCTTGTTTATAAAATTTCGGAGTATTCATTCACAACTCATTCCCTTTCAATTTCAAAATACGCAAGAGGAAAGAAAAAAAGAACAAATAAAATTACACTGACGCGAGTTAAGCCTACAACAGGAGAAAGTATGCACTGAGACTTGCCTCTCAGCGGCCTCTTTACCTGTTTAACCCACTCGCTTGTACGGAACTCTGAACTGCGATGCAACTTGGCGTTTTGCATATTAGAAAACCACTAAAAGTAATTAGAAACTATTAGCATACAAGTGACTGAGTAATTAACCCGCTGACAGTAGGTACACAGAACGGTGCGGTAGCACAGGGTACAGCTGACAGCCCGGAGCCGTGGCACGCTCCAACCCCAGCCGCCACGGATCTCGCGCCCCCGGCACAAGCCGCTGTCCCCCTTGTTGACACAGGGGCGCGGAATGCGGCACACTCGAGACCCCCGTACAGCACTTGCAGGCTGTCTCACACACACTGTGTCACTAACCTCTTGGGTCAAAGCGAGGCAGGTGACACTGCGCTCCAGAGGAGAAACTTTCAGCTCAGGCGCAACGACGTCGGAACGAACAAAAACAGCGCTTCATTTTTAATATCAGACACGAACAACTGGCGCTCGCTTAAAGAAACAATTGCAGCTCGTGTACCCGGAGACACGTGGGGAAAGTGGGCACCGATACTGGGCGATACGAGGGTTCATATACAGGGTGAAGCGAAATTCGCGCACTCGGACTTCGCAGCGCGACTCCTCACATGCCAGCGATAAAAAAAAAAAAAAAGTCTCACAAAATTTCGTCTGGCGAGTATATCCGGCAGAAAAAGGACGTTCAAGAGTGGCAATCTGGCAACACTGTAACAACACGTATGGTAACTATCTCTGACAGCGCACATTAGTCGTGCTGCCCAAAGTCAAGAAAATATACCAAAACTTAATGAACTATCAGACCAAGAACAACATAGAACAAAAATACGTCGGTCACTCTTGGCATGATATCTGGAGGAACATACACCACCCGTATTTACCAACAAAAGTGCGGTCATTGTGGTACTACTTTGTGAATAGGAAATTTCCAACGAACTCCAGACTACATTCTATTCACCTGGCTGATTCCCCTTTGTGTACCACTTGCAACCTGATTGATACAGACGAACATCAATTTGTCTGTGGAAATGCGAATAATATATGCTTGTCAATCAGAAAAAAATTAGCAACTATGCAGAGAAAACCGCCGTATTTGATAACGCCAGCGTGCCTTTTATACCCGGAAGAGGAGCTATACCCCACCTGGAAGAAAAATGCCGTCAGCTGGTTGAAGGGACACGCGGTATTTTACCTGCTGTCCAGTAAAGAAAGGAGCGAAGGAGATTTTTGGACGTACATTTCCGACCAGCATCACAAGCTACTACGCATGAATAATTATTATGATACATACGCCAACTTCCTCAGAAGAACAGTCATGTGAACTCCATTTTCGATGATGCGATTCAGAACATGAAGAAACGAGAGACAATTTGATCTTTGAAAAACAAATACGATCAAGTGGCGAACATCACTATCTGGTTTAGACTTGG
Source organism: Schistocerca serialis cubense (assembly GCF_023864345.2). Lineage (NCBI taxonomy): Eukaryota > Metazoa > Arthropoda > Insecta > Orthoptera > Acrididae > Schistocerca > Schistocerca serialis. The sequence continues at coordinate 788,277,365 of NC_064639.1, read as the reverse complement.
ATTTTTATTTCTAAAATGCCAAGGAACCTTTGTTTTATTACTTTTAAATGTCAGTTGAAAAATATGTACTACTGTGGAATGTTATGACTAATTAAAAAAAAAAGTTGGTGTAGTGGATAGAGTTTTGGGTTAGCATGTAGGAGGTTGAGGGTTCAGTCCTACGTTGGGGTGCATTTTTTTTTTATTTGTTAATTTCATTCTGACATTTCATACTGTAAATACATCGTTTCTTATGTCACATGAACCCTAAATTTACAACATTTTATAACGCTGAACACAACAAATACGTGGTTAGATAAATAAGAAATAGACAGTTGAAACAATTAATGGGACCATGGTGATAACACATACAAATAGTAACCGAGTTTGGACTTTATTCGCAAAGCACGTTGCTAGTCCTACTGGTAACGTAAGGTCCTAACGAAATGTAATCGACCTGAGCGAGGCAAGAATAATAGTTTGTACTAATCTATGTCACCATTAAAGGATGGTACGAAGAAAACAGGTTTCGCTTCGATTAGAGGAAGTGATGTGAATAAGTTCGAGCCCACGACGGGGAAAGGGCATCTTTCAAAGCTGGCCAATGTTCCATTTCTACATTGTCGCATGTAAGTGCAAATGTTTTCCAGAGGACCCGCTGCAATTGCTGTTGACGGTTTAAGATGCCAGATACCGTACCACTTGGACTACATTTACCAAATCAAAAATATATTCTTGAACCCAGGATCGAGCCCTCGACCTCCTGCATGCTAACCCAAAACTCCATGCACTGCACCAACTGTACAGTATAAGATTCCGTCTTGACAGAGCTACTTACTATACATGTGGTTGGTTACAGGGTTGCCAGGTTGTCACTCTTTAGCGTCCTTTTTCTGCCGGAAGTACTCGCCGGACGAAATTTTGTGACAGACATTTTTTTATCGCTGGCATGTGAGGAGTCACGCTGCGAAGCCCGAGTGCGGGAATTTCGCTTCACCCTGCATAGCAATGGGTACAGCACGAACAATGAGTCAGATTCCTGATGGTGAGCTTCCCACAGTATCCAAGTTAACTCTAGAGAATGAACAGTTCGCCTCACCTATTTTGACCATCTCTTTAGCGGAATCAGAGATTTGCGCTAGCGCGGCCTCACACCGGCACCAGACCTAGTCTGAATGACGCCTCTGAGACCATGTTACTATGTTTGTTTTTCTGTTAAGGGTTATCGCCCATGAAAGATAAACAAAGCTTATGTATGTTCTTCCTCTCTATTACTCACTCCTTCTCAGTTCAACTTGAAACAGCAGTTTCTAATCTTTGGTTTACTATCGTAAAAAGTATCCAGTATGGACGTACCTCTGACCTTTCTCGTTTTAGCTGGAACTGTAAAGAGACGCACTTCAAGCTCATATGAAAACGTCGTGTGCCCCGCAAATTACTTCTCTTACTTTCGAGTTTGTGGAAAGGATCTCGTCACGTGAACGTAAAACCCCGACTCGTGACACCATAAAATTACTTACTTTTTCTGCCTACTATGTTGCAAAATAGTTAGTGAGTCACAGCGAGTTGTCCTTCTTTCCGAACAATTTATAAGAAAAAACTGCTGTTGGCAGAAGACGTGAACCAGGTAGTGGAAGCTGTACTGCAATGACTTCAAACCGACACTGGTAGATAACCTTTAGCTATTTATAAGTAAAAAAGTGTCCGCACCGATAGCTGAGTGGTAAAAAATATGAAATTGCTGTCAGTGAAAAATAAAAGTGGTCAGCGCGGCGGTCCGTCACACCAAGGGGCCCGGGTTCGATTCCCGGCTGGGTCGGAGAATTTCTCCGCTCAGGGACTGGGTGTTGTGTTGTCCTCAATATCATTTCATCATAATAAGTGGAAGGCAACGGGAAACCACCACTGGAATCACTTCCCTTGACGCTCATGCGGTGGACCTCTCAGACGAGGCTTCCCCCGTGACAAGACCTGCCGTAAGGCAGAACACAAAGTAAGTAACAACGTATGTAACGTAATCATATTGCAAACTTTATTACAGTCTGTAATTCTTATTCATAAAATATATAGAGTAGTATCGAAGTCTCATGCAACTTTTTAGTTTGCGTGATGCATTTGAACCGTTATCGACACATTTTCATACGTCTAGGTTTGTTTGACATACGTCCTTTTATTGTTGAATGAGTGGAGGTAACAGCATGGCTTGAAACATACAGTGGTTGGACGAAAATATGAAACACTGCGACAAATGCATGCTGGAAAACAACGCAGATGCTAGCGAAGCGTGCATGTTTCGCTGTTATATTTAACCACTAACAGCACCTATGCGATGTTCTCAATACGCCTCAAGCGTCAGTCGTGCTCAGAACAACGTCGCTGTCCCGGGTGGTTATGAGTGCATTATGTCGGATCTAAGTGAATTCGAACGTGGGCAAACTGTTGGTGTTCGTATGGTGAGTGCTTGTGCAACCAAGGCAGCCGAGGTGTTTGGTGCTTCAAGAGACACCATATCGAAGATTTGTAATGCCGCATACAGCGTAAGCGGCAAAACATCATCCGCTGAGACACAACGCAGACGAAGGTTTGTGTTGAGTGACCGTGACAGGCGGTCACCGAAGAGGATAACAGCTGCAAAGTCACTTCAGAACTCAATGTCGCATTCGGGAACCCTGTCCGCACCAAAACAACACGAAACGTGCTCCATAAGCAGAGGACTGCAGGGAAAGATGCAATTTCAGAACCACCCATCTGTGATGCAAATTTCCGTAACAAGAAAATGAAGTGCCGAAGCCATAAAACGTGGACTGTGGAGCAATGGAAGAACGTCATTTGGTCGAATGAGTCTTTTTTCACATTGTTTCCAACTTCTTGCCGAGTTTACGTCCCAAGAGTCAAACGTTGCGGGGGTTCGGTGATGATTTGGGGAGCCGTATCGTGGTATTCCATGGGTTCCATGGGTAGTCTGCAAGGTCGCAATACTGCCACAGATTATGTGATCATTTTGGCTGATCAGCTCCATCTCATGGTACGGGGATTGTTCCCCAATGGTGAGGCTGTATTCCAAGAGAACAGGGACCGTGTTCACACAACATGCATCATCCAGGACTGGTTTTGTGAGCACGAAGATAAAGTTTGGCAGGTCCACCACAACCACCAGATCTGAATGTTATCGAGGCTTTGTAGCCTACTGTCGAGAGAAGGATGCGTGATCACTGAACACCTCCATAAACGTTACCTTAACTTGCCACTGTTTTGCAAGAATAATTCTATTTATCCATACGGAGACAACTGGAAGTTTTTTTGAATGCCAATGGTTTCCTGCGCAGTATTAGAAATCGTGAAGTATTGCGTTTTTGGTGTTCCTGTATTTTTAGCCCCTCCAGGTACGAGCCACAGTAATGAGGAGAAGTTTCTTAAAAAAGAAGGCAAGGCGTAATTTCTCATTGAAACGCTCAAAAATAAGGTAAATACTGCATCAAAATCTGTAAGGTAGGTCGCATGTTGAATAAACTGTAACTCGTAGAATTGCACCCAAACGTAAGGCGCACTAGCCGAGGCGATTGCCAGACTAGTGCATTGAGAGTGAGCAGGGCATCGAGCGAGCGCTCTGCATTATCGTAAAATATTTTGGCCATATTCTACAAGAGGACGAATAGTGTGGAAGCGTCTTTTCACAAAACATTGTCTCTAGTGGAGGCTGTACGGGATACCGCTGTCGTTGTCCATGATAATCTGCCCGTACGTGATTATGTTCACATACAGTGTCCAACAAGTGCGTTAAAAAATTATGCGTGTGAGATCATTTCTTATCACACGATCCAATTATCCTGTCACATTCAACAGGTGTATGTCATTATAAGAGAAGTGTGGAGAGGATTTTTTGTGGTAGTCATGAGTTATAGTTATTTCTGATGATCAGTCACCGTCTTTGATGACTAGCGGTCAATAGTTCCACGGCGCAGTAGGAATCTCTACACAATCAAAAGCGAGCGGCCACGGCCCTGCTACCCGCAGAACACGTCTGAAACCGCGCCCGCCAACTACTGCGACCAGCTCCGCTCCCGTTTCACAGCGCCGGGAAGCAGCCGCATTCTCGCTAGGCTGTTAAGCGCCACTAGACGTTAACCCAATTCCACAGCGGCCGCGTAATAATGGGAGGAGACGGCGCTACTTTGCCGGGGCAGTGTGGCGCGCGCTGCGAAATTTGTGTCGCGTGACGAGCCGCCGGTTTTCGCAGACGCCCTTCGTATCGCTACCCGAGTCATAAAGCAGCGACTCATCTTCTTAACGGCAAAAACGCCTCTAATGGCGTCATGAGTATTTTCGGACAAAGGGAAATGAATTTAAAAAAAATACGAGACATCCACTAATTTCAGAAGTTCGCTATTTGGCCTACCAGCTACCACGGCGTCGCTATTTAGAGGGAAAAAATTATTAATTTCTATATTGTAAACTATTTATCTATTACTTAGTTTTCAAGCAGTACAATGTGTTGCAAAAATACACTCCTGGAAATTGAAATAAGAACACCGTGAATTCATTGTCCCAGGAAGGGGAAACTTTATTGACACATTCCTGGGGTCAGATACATCACATGATCACACTGACAGAACCACAGGCACATAGACACAGGCAACAGAGCATGCACAATGTCGGCATTAGTACAGTGTATATCCACCTTTCGCAGCAATGCAGGCTGCTATTCTCCCATGGAGACGATCGTAGAGATGCTGGATGTAGTCCTGTGGAACGGCTTGCCATGCCATTTCCACCTGGCGCCTCAGTTGGACCAGCGTTCGTGCTGGACGTGCAGACCACGTGAGACGACGCTTCATCCAGTCCCAAACATGCTCAATGGGGGACAGATCCGGAGATCTTGCTGGCCAGGGTAGTTGACTTACACCTTCTAGAGCACGTTGGGTGGCACGGGATACATGCGGACGTGCATTGTCCTGTTGGAACAGCACGTTCCCTTGCCGGTCTAGGAATGGTAGAACGATGGGTTCGATGACGGTTTGGATGTACCGTGCACTATTCAGTGTCCCCTCGACGATCACCAGTGGTGTACGGCCAGTGTAGGAGATCGCTCTCCACACCATGATGCCGGGTGTTGGCCCTGTGTGCCTCGGTCGTATGCAGTCTTGATTGTGGTGCTCACCTGCACGGCGCCAAACACGCATACGACCATCATTGGCACCAAGGCAGAAGCGACTCTCATCGCTGAAGACGACACGTCTCCATTCGTCCCTCCATTCACGCCTGTCGCGACACCACTGGAGGCGAGCTGCACGATGTTGGGGCGTGAGCGGAAGACGGCCTAACGGTGTGCGGGACCGTAGCCCAGCTTCATGGAGACGGTTGCGAATGGTCCTCGCCGATACCCCAGGAGCAACAGTGTCCCTAATTTGCTGGGAAGTGGCGGTGCGGTCCCCTACGGCACTGCGTAGGATCCTACGGTCTTGGCGTGCATCCGTGCGTCGCTGCGGTCCGGTCCCAGGTCGACGGGCACGTGCACCTTCCGCCGACCACTGGCGACAACATCGATGTACTGTGGAGACCTCACGCCCCACGTGTTGAGCAATTCGGCGGTACGTCCACCCGGCCTCCCGCATGCCCACTATACGCCCTCGCTCAAAGTCCGTCAACTGCACATACGGTTCACGTCCACGCTGTCGCGGCATGCTACCAGTGTTAAAGACTGCGATGGAGCTCCGTATGCCACGGCAAACTGGCTGACACTGACGGCGGCGGTGCACAAATGCTGCGCAGCTAGCGCCATTCGACGGCCAACACCGCGGTTCCTGCTGTGTCCGCTGTGCCGTGCGTGTGATCATTGCTTGTACAGCCCTCTCGCAGTGTCCGGAGCAAGTATGGTGGGTCTGACACACCGGTGTCAATGTGTTCTTTTTTCCATTCCAGGAGTGTATTATCGCTTGCCACTAGAGGTCACATGCAGAAAAAAAGGAAGATAGGGTTTAACGTCCGAACGACAAGAGGGTCATTGGAAACGATTTGCCAAAATGCACTGGAAAGGTTTCGGCAATGCCTTAGGGTCTCATCCGCAACGAAGGGGAAATCTCGACAAGGGTCGTGGTGGGGTTTCCGCTGTATACGACGCCTGCGCGCTGGGGGAGGTGCAGTTCGACAGATGAGACTTATGCACAAATGTATATCTCGCAAAACGTGCAAGCTACAGTTAGCGAGTCTGCAACCGATCGTATTACCACGCAATGTCAGCACGACGAATAATTCGATGGTAGGAAGCAGTTAACGCTACCTCTAACTTGTGCAGCCCCTAACCTCTGGGCCACTTTGCATACATGATGGCTGATAGCCATTCTAGGTGAATCGATCTTATTTAAGCAAACGCAACCAAACAGTTTGTAATAAAGTTTGCAATTATAAGGAAAACTGTGAAGAAGTAAATATTTTTGAATGAAAATCGAACTGATTCCACACTCAATGTTTCGCGAAACAGACTTGACAATGTTCTCTATTACCTGTGGTATTTTTATTTTAAAGTCATTCATGGACCAATCATACGTGAGACATTAAGTGCAACGATACCACTGCTGTAACACCGAGTGAAATTGGTGACCTCGGCGTGAAGCTGCAGAAGTAAGTTAACTCGTGACATGCTGTAATTAATCAGTACAGACTCTGTAAAAGAAAAAAAAAAAAAAAGAAAAGAAAAAGTCGGAGTAGGAATTAAAATCCATGGAGAAGAAATAAAAAATTTGAGGTTCGCCGATGACATTGTAATTCTATCAGAGACAGCAAAGGACCTGGAAGAGCAATGGACAGTGTCTTCAAAGGAGGATATAAGATGAACATCAATAAAAACAAAACTAGGATAATGGAATGTAGTCGAATTAAATCGGGTGATGCCGACGAACTTAGATTAGGAAATGAGACGCTTAAAGTAGTAAAAGAGTTTTGCTATTTGGGGAGCAAAATAACTGATGGTGGTCGAAGTAGAGAGGATATAAAACGTAGACTAGCAATGGCAAGGAAAGCGTTTCTGAAGAAGAGGAATTTGTTAACATCGAGTATAGATTAAAGTGTCAGGATGTATTTGTATGGAGTGTAGCCATGTATGGAAGTGAAACATGGACGATAACTAGTTTGGACAAGAAGAGAATAGAAGCTTTCGAAATGTGGTGCTACAGAAGAATGCTGAAAATTAGATGGGTAGATCACATAACTAATGAGGAGGTATTGAATAGAATTGGGGAGAAGAGAAATTTGTGGCACAACTTGACTAGAAGAAGGGATCGGTTGGTAGGACATGTTCTGAGGCATCAAGGAATCGCCAATTTAGAATTGGAGGGCAGCGTGGAGGGAAAAAATCGTAGAGGGAGACCAAGAGATGAATACACTAAACAGATTCAGAAGGATGTAGGTTGCAGTAGATACTGGGAGATGAAGAAGCTTGCACAGGATAGAGTAGCATGGAGAGCTGCATCAAACCAGTCTCAGAACTGAAGACCACAACAACAACAGACTCTGTAACCAAGCACGAACTGTGGCGTCATCTTTAGTATCATTCCCACATGATGTGAAAAATAAGCTGTATCTTCACATACACATTAAACAAAATGAAAACTTTTGTCGAAAAACAGCTCTTTCAGGACTGAAAGATAACATTACTAAACTAATGAGGCGGATTTTTTTTGTCGAAGTGCTGCAATGATGGAATACTTTACTGTTAATGATTCATATTTCCAACCACTTGTACATTTAAATGTACTGATAATTTTCTGGCTACATGCGTACAACTCGAACAACGAACCCGAAAGTTCGAGGTTCAGTTTCTGAGTGTGTGTAGAACTTTTTCTTACATTTGTTTGAAAAGGTCCACTTACGGCAACGCTTTGCAAATGCGTAAAATTCGACTAGTACAATGATTTGACACCAACTTGAAATTTACGTTTCTTTATAACCCAGCTGAGTGAGCCCGCTCTAGAATAACACCACTTGCGACACGATGACTGTTAGTCTGGTACTAAAAAGACGAGAAACGGGCATACAAGGGGAAGGCCTCAGACACGGCCAACCGATTCGGCTCAAATTTGGCAGGTCGCTTTTGAACAATCTAAAACGAAGGACTCTTAAGATATTTTGGGTCAACACCCCCGCAATTTTGAGAAAATCACCCCTAAAGGTTATGACGAACAATCGACTGAAAATAGGAGGGATCGATAGATAATTGTAGATAGAGCATTTTTCATCATCAGGTATAGGGTCCGCAAACGCAAAATGTTTGCAGAAATTGAGGAAAGAAACTTTTGCAACTGTCGCTTCTGTACCCACACGGTAAACGCCTTTCGCCGACAGCGCCGATGGCGCAATGGCCAAGGTAATTGGCTGTGAATCGGAAAACCCGGGTTCGAATCTCGAAGAAAAGTAGCGGACGTTATTCTTTCCGTTTGTATTCTTCCATATCTCAGTTGATAGGGACAGGAGGTTAATAAGGTAAGTAAATCAATAAGGAATGGTAATAATACTTACCTTATTAACTCTCCTATCCCTATTAATTGAGATATGGAAAAATACAAACGAAAAGAACAACATCCGCTAGGTTTCTTCGAAATTCGAACCCGGCTTCTCCAAGGCCCAGCCAGTTACCTTGGTCGTTGCGCTATCGGTGCTGTCGGAGAAAAGCGTTTACCATGTGGGTACAAAAGCGGCAGTTGTAAATGTTTCTTACCTCGATTTCTGGAAAAGTATGCATTTTCGGACCCTATACCTGATGATGAAAAATGCTCTATTTACAATTATCTATAGATCCCGCCAATTTCGTGTCGATTGCTCGTCATAACCTTTAGGGGCGATTATCTCAAAATTGCGGGGTTGTTGACCCACAAATCTTAGATTCCTTCGTTTTAGGTTGTACACAAGCGACCTGCCAAATCTGAGCTGAATCGGTTGGTCTTGTCTGAGGCCTTCCCCTTGTTAGCCACGATTAATCTACACATAGCTATAACTGACAAAGTTAGAAATTCATAAATTGTTCAAAAATTCTGCTATCACGCTCTGTTTTTTCAGAACATTCGTCCACTCTTATCAAAAGTTCCAGTTACTCTGCGTGACGCAAACGTCGGCGGTAAATTTCGAGTCGGTGACAGTTAATGAGGCGATAAAATCCTTTACCTGTACTTCTACGAAGTTAGCCTCGCCCTGAAAGATAAAAAACCGTACCGCACGGAGAACTTTTCCTGCTTTAAGGCCGGTTCCCACTAGGGCTGCCGCGCGTCAAAACGGCGCGTCAGCGGCGTGGTTGCCATGGAAATGGCGTCAGCGGCAAGGCGCGGCGGGCTCTGCGTCGCGGTTTGACCATGTCGAACCGCTTCCGCTGCCGCGTGCCGCGCTCCAGGTGCGCGCCGCCAATCACAGAACGCGCTGAGCGTGACGTCAGGTACGGACTCCCGGGCCACACGAACTTTCGCCGAACCGCTGGCGCGGACGCGGCGGCAGCTACGAAATACTTATCATCCGATTCCAAGGAAACTATTCGGTAGAAAAATTTGATTCTTGGGCATGTTACAGCCTGATATCTTCTCTCGATAAAGGACCGAATTTCTTTTCGTTATTCGTCGTGGTTACTTGCTGTATCGCATTTACGTAAACCTTTACACGAAATTTTAATGTGTGTGCAGAGGTAAAAACGCATTGCGTGGACTTTGCGTACAGTTCATTTTAGGTAATACATTATTGCGTATGAAATTTAGTCAACATATCGAAATTGTTTTTAAAGCTGAGAGCAGATCGATAGCTATCACCGTTCTCGAGATATTGTCTGATATGTCGGCGGACGGGCTATGCCGTGACCGCGCGCGGGTTGCTCGGCGACGCGACCGGTACTTCGTCCTGCTCGTCGTAAACTATGTGGTTGTATCAACCGCAAATTTCGTAAACGGTTCAAGAAATCCAAATTTTTTTTTTTTTTTTTTTTTTTTTGCAAACGATAACTTGTGAAAAGTCATGTATTTCGTCGCATGATAAATATCCTAAATCTGTTTATCTACCAAGATATGAAAGTAACTACAGTTTTCAGAAGGGTTAGATGAATTTTTTTAAATGGCATTAATAGCATGTCGAATGAGAAGTTAAACCGAAACTAATTTGCTGGTATGTCATAAGATGTAATTTACTAAATATGTAGAGCTATTGATTATTTCCTTTCTTTTTTCTTTATCCAGTGTACTTTACTGATTCAAGACGCGTTTCGCCTTTTACTTTAAGGCATCTTTGGTGGAATCTAGAATGACTCAGTTTTGTTTTGATCTGTGATACTTGGAGATTATAAAACAGTTCACATCTTTTTTTACGTGAATGACAGATTACTTACAGTGAATTGAGTTTTTGGCGGACATATACGTTTCCCCTCACCTGCTCACATGCTGGAGGTTGAACTAAAACTTAGATTATGGAACATAAGCACATTTTCATGTTCGCTCTTTTTTCTTCTGTCACTAGCAGTAGACGTTTTACCGAAAACTCTGATTTAAAGTCGTAACTACAGTCTGTTCACCTCATGTCCCTTCCTGTCTGGTTTGTTTATGTACATGTTGCCAACCTGCAGAATTATATGCTGAAAACTAATGTTTGTTTATTTTTGTTCTCCTTATATCTGTATGTGTGTGTGGCTAGCCAGTGATAGTTATAGAAAGTTGAAAGTGAATCCAGTAGTTGTCAGACAGTGGTTGAAAGATTTGGCGTTCAGCTGATTTCAGTTTTGGTTTAAATGTTTTAAGGAGTGCATGGAAGAGTAAATTCACTGCTTACATTAATAGATAAAATAGTAGAATAGTATTTCAACAGATGATTATTATCAGAATACTATCACCCAACCCCTTTGTCTTCACTCTTTGACGCCCCACAATACGCCCTGTCAACTAACCCCTATTGTCGTCAAAGTTGTACCGTAATTTCCTCTTCCTCCTCTATTTAATTCCGTACCTCTTCTTTAGTCCCACGATCCTCGTATCTAAAGTTCAGCATTCTTATGAATCACCACGTTTTGAAAGCGTGCATTGTCTTCTTGACAGAAGTGTTCATCGTCCACGTTTCACTTACATACGAGGCTGCACTCCTCACAAATACCTTTGTAAAATAGTATCCAACCATTAGCATTTATATTCGGTGTGAACAAGGTGCTGGCGATGATTACATTATGCTCTGTGGGAAATTCTATCAGGTGGCTTCCACTTTCATCCCTTCCACCTAGCCTTTGTGTTCTTACTGTTTTCGTGTACCTGCTACGGTATAACATTTTAAATTTTTGTCTCGCTTAACTATCTGAATAATCTCTTTTGTCGTACATTGTTTCAATGTGTTAGGAGATAGTGAACAATCGTGAACGATAGTCATGAAATCTGTTTATGGTGAAATGAGAAAACATGAATAATGAAATACGTGAAAGAGTACATTGTACAGAAAATGAAAAATTGGTATGTCTTCACCCAACTTCGTCTTTCCTTCATGTAGGTGTAAGATATAGCTAATCAAACGCACCGCGCGTTTCAGTGGGTCCTGCCCCGTACCTCAGTGGCTGTCCGTCATTGGCTACCGCTAGCGTCTGCCGCTTCCAGATGGGAACGCCAATTCCGCGAGCCTTCGCGTCAAAGCGGAAAACGCTTGCCGCTGCCGCTGCCGCACGACGCGCTGCCGCGCTCTAGTGGGAACCGGCCTTTAAGGCCGGTTCCCACTAGAGCGCGGCAGCGCGTCGTGCGGCAACGGCAGCGGCAAGCGTTTTCCGCGTTGACGCGGCGGCTCGCGGAATTGGCGTTCCCATCTGGAAGCGGCAGACGTTAGCGGTAGCCAATGACGGACAGCCACTGAGGTACGGGGTGGGACCCACCGAAACGCGCGGTGCGTTTGATTAACTATATCTTACACCTACATGAAGGAAAGACGAAGTTGGGTGAAGACATACCAATTTTTCATTTTCTGTACAATGTACTCTTTCACATATTTCATTATTCATGTTTTCTCATTTCACCATAAACAGATTTCATGACTACCGTTCACGATTGTTCACTATCTCCTAACACATTGAAACAATGTACAACAAGACAGATTATTCAGATAGTTAAGCGAGACAAAAATTTAAAATGTGGTACGGTAGCAGGTACACGAAAACAGTAAGAACACAAAGGCTAGGTGGAAGGGATGAAAGTGGAAGCCACCTGATAGAATTTCCCACAGAGCATAATGTAATCATCGCCAGCACCTTGCTTAAGAATCATGAAAGAATAATATATATTTGGAACAGTTTTCGAAACCAGATTTTAAATTGTAAGGCATTTCCTGGTGCAGACGCAAACCTGACTGAAGACTGTCAATAGCAAGAAAAGCGTTCTGAAAAAGAAAATTTGTTCACACCGAATATAAATGCTAATGGTTGGATACTATTTTACAAAGGTATTTGTGTGGAGTGCAGCCTTGTGTGTAAGTGAAACATGGACGATGAACAGTTCTGTCAAGAAGACAATGGACGCTTTCAAAACGTGGTGATTCATAAGAATGCTGAACATTAGATACGAGGATCGTGTGACTAAAGAAGAGGTACGGAATTAAATAGAGGAGGAAGAGGAAATTACGGCACAACTTTGACAACAACAGGGGTTAGTTGACAGGACGTATTATGGGGCGTCAAAGAGTGAGGACAAAGGGGTTGGGTGATAGTATTCTGATAATAATCATCTGTTGAAATACTATTCTACTATTTTATCTATTAATGTAAGCAGTGAATTTACTCTTCCATGCACTCCTTAAAACATTTAAACCAAAACTGAAATCAGCTGAACACCAAATCTTTCAACCACTGTCTGACAACTACTGGATTCACTTTCGACTTTCTATAACTATCACTGGCTAGCCACACACACATACAGATATAAGGAGAACAAAAATAAACAAACATTAGTTTTCAGCATATAATTCTGCAGGTTGGCAACATGTACATAAACAAACCAGACAGGAAGGGACATGAGGTGAACACACTGTAGTTACGACTTTAAATCAGAGTTTTCGGTAAAACGTCTACTGCTAGTGACAGAAGAAAAAAGAGCGAACATGAAAATGTGCTTATGCTCCATAATCTAAGTTTTAGTTCAACCTCCAGCATGTGACCAGGTGAGGGGAAACGTATATGTCCGCCAAAAACTCAATTCACTGTAAGTAATCAGTCATTCACGTAAAAAAAGATGTGAACTGTTTTATAATCTGCAAGTATCACAGATCAAAACAAAACTGAGTCATTCTAGATTCCACCGAAGATGCCTTAAAGTAAAAGGCGAAACGCGTCTTGAATCAGTAAAGTACACTGGATAAAGAAAAAAGAAAGGAAATAATCAGTATATAATCATATTTAGTAAATTACATCTTATGACATACCAGCAAATTAGTTTCGGTTTAACTTCTCATTCGACATGCTATTAATGCCATTTAAAAAAATTCATCTATCCCTTCTGAAAAACTGTAGTTACTTTCATATCTCGGTATATAAACAGATTTAGAATATTTATCATGCGACGAAATACATGACTTTTCACAAGTTATCGTTTGCAAAAAAAACACATTTCGATTTCTTGAACCGTTTACGAAATTTGCGGTTGATACAACCACATGGTTTACGACGAGCAGGACGAAGTACCGGTCGCGTCGCGAGCAACCCGCGAGCGGTGACGGCACAGCCCGTCCGCCGACGTATCAGTCAATATCTCGAGAACGGTGATAGCTATCGATCTGCTCTCAGCTTTAAAAACAATTTCGATATGTTGACTAAATTTCATACGCAATAATGTATTACCTAAAATGAACTGTACGCAAAGTCCACGCAATGCGTTTTTACCTCTGCACACTCATTAAAATTTCGTGTAAAGGTTTACGTAAATGCGATACAGCAAGTAACCACGACGAATAACGAAAAGAAATTCGGTCCTTTATCGAGAGAAGATATCAGGCTGTAACATGCCCAAGAATCAAATTTTTCTACCGAATAGTTTCCTTGGAATCGGATGATAAGTATTTCATAGCTGCCGCCGCGTCCGCGCCAGCGGTTCGGCGAAAGTTCGTGTGGCCCGGGAGTCCGTACCTGACGTCACGCTCAGCGCGTTCTGTGATTGGCGGCGCGCACCTGGAGCGCGGCACGCGGCAGCGGAAGCGGTTCGACATGGTCAAACCGCGACGCAGAGCCCGCCGCGCCTTGCCGCTGACGCCATTTCCATGGCAACCACGCCGCTGACGCGCCGTTTTGACGCGCGGCAGCCCTAGTGGGAACCGGCCTTTAGTGGGCAAGCGGAAATCGCAGAGGCGCTCGAATGCATATTCAGAGCGGCAGGAAACTGAACGTAATCAGACGCAGAACCACCGAGAGGCGGCGGATTCCGAGAAGGGGTGCAGGAAGGACGGCCGGCGCCTATCAGCGCTGACAGCAGGTGGCGGCGGTTCCAGGAGGCGAGGTGGGGCGCCGTGGGGTCTCAGGTTCGCACACCAGGTGGGCGGGCGGCCCGCCGCCCACGCTCACCACTTCCTGCCCCAGGCGGACCCGACCGCGCCGGCCACGCACGCCGGACAACCGTACTTTCCTCCTAGCACCTTCTTCCTGTGTCTAGCTACCGTGGACTGTGCACCAGTTTGGCTCCGGAGCACCCACGCAGCGAAAGTAGACGTCCAACGGAACTCAGTTATGAGAGTAATTAGTGGTACAGTTCGGTCTACACCTACTTGCTGGCTACCAGTGCTTTCAAACATCTGTCCACCAGACCTCCGTCGAAAGGCTGCTCTTTACAACCTCTGTCACCAAGTTTCTGATAACAACTCGATCCCTCTCCGTGACGATTTGCTATCACTGCCCAGGAAACGCCTCAAATCTAGAAGACCAGCATATGAAATGAGAGTCCAAATGATATCCACAGGATTCGACCAGGACGCAGGGTGGAAACGTGAGTGGTAAGCTACAAGAACCCGAAACCACGAACTTGTAGACAATCCAACAGTTCTAGTTCCAGGCTTCCACCAACCAAGGGAGGTGTGGGTGCAGTTAAACAGATATCGGACCAAAGAGGGCATGTGCAAATACAACATGCACAAGTGGAGTTTTTCAAATAGTGTGTGACTGTGGTGACATCCAAACAATGAGCCACACTGTGAATGACTGTCCAATCAGACGCTTCCCTGGTGGCTTTGAGAAGCTCCATCAAGCATCCCACGAGGCACTCCGCTGTATCGAGTCCATCAACATCCGAGTGTAGTCTGAGCCGTTTCCAAACTAGTGTACTATATATAATTTCACGTGTTCATTTTTGTATACAGGGTGTTACAAAAAGGTACGGCCAAACTTTCAGGACACATTCCTCATACACAAATAAAGAAAAGATGTTATGTGGACATGTGTCCGGAAACGCTTAATTTCCATGTTAGAGCTCATTTTAGTTTCGTCAGTGTGTACGCTCAATGGAGCACGTTATCATGAATTCATACGGGATACTCTACCTGTGCTGCTAGAACATGTGCCTTGACAAGCACGACACAACATGTCGTTCATGCACGATGGAGCTCCTGCACATTTCAGTCAAAGTGTTCGTACGCTTCTCAACAACAGATCCGGTGACCGATGGATTGGTAGAGGCGGACCAATTCCATGGCCTCCACGCTCTCCTGACCTCAACCCTCTTGACTTTCATTTATGGGGGCATTTGAAAGTTCTTGCCTACGCAACCCCGGTACCAAATGTAGAGACTCTTCGTGCTCGTATTGTGGAAGGCTGTGATACAATACGCCATTCTCCAGGGCTGCATCAGCGCATCAGGGATTCCATGCGACGGAGGATGTATGCATGTATCCTCGCTAACGGAGGACATTTTGAACATTTACTGTAACAAAGTGTTTGAAGTCACGCTGGTACGTTCTGTTGCTGTGTGTTTCCATTGCATGATTAATGTGATTTAAAAAGAAGTAATAAAATGAGCTCTAACATGGGAAGTAAGCGTTTTCGGACCCATGTCCACATAACATATTTTCTTTCTTTGTGTGTGAGGAATGTTTCCTGAAAGTTTGGCCGTACCTTTTTGTAACACCCTGTATATTTCTTTATTATGCTAAATGTATATTACTGTAATTGATGCATACGATAATAATAATAACCGCCGCCCTCATCTCTCAGCAGATTCACCAGTAGTCGGCGATGGAGATTTAGAATAAATGAACTACACTGAAGCGCCAAAGAAACTGGTACAGGAATGCGTATTTAAGTATAGAGGTAAGTACACTGGCAGAATGCAGCGCTGCAGTCGGCAACGCCTATATTAGACAACAAGTGTCTGGCGCAGTTGTTAGATCTGTTACTGCTGCTACAATGGCAAGTTATCGAGATTTAAGTGAGTTTGAAAGTGATGTCATAGTCAGTGCACGAGCGATGGGACACAGCATCTCAGAAGTAGCGATGAGGTCGGGATTTTCCCGTACGACCATTTCACGAATGTACCGTGAATATCAGGAATCCGGTAAAATATGAAATCTCCGACATCGCTGCGGCCGGAAATAGATCCTGCAAGAACGGGACCTATGACGACTGAAGAAAATCGTTCGACGTGACAGAAGTGCAACCCTTCCGCAAATTGTAGCAGATTTCAGTCCTGGACCATCAACAAGTGTCAGCGTGCGAACCGTTCAACGAAAAATCATCGATATGGGCTTTAGGAGCCAAAGGCACACTCGTAAACCCTTGTGACTGCACGACACAAAGCTTTACGCCTCGCCTAGGCCCGTCAGCACCGACATTGGACTGTTGATGACTGGAAATATGTTGCCTGGTCGGACGAGTCTCGTTTCAAATTGTATCGAGAGGATTAACGTATATGGGTATGGAGACAATCTCCTGAATCCATGGATCCTGCGTGTCAGCAGGGGACTGTTCAAGCTGGTGGGGCCTCTGTAATGGTGTGGGGCGTGTGCAGTTGGATTGATATGGGACCCCTGATACGTCTAGATACGACTCTGACAGGTGACACGTGCGCAAGCAATCTGTCGGATCACCTGCATCCGTTTATGTCCACTGTGCATTCCGACGAACTTGGGCAATTCCAGCAGGACAGTGCGACACCCCACACGATCTGAATTGCAAAAGAGTGGCTCCAGGAACACTCCCCTGAGTTTAAACACTTCCGGTGGCCACCAAACTCCCCTGAGAGAAACATTATTGAGCATACCTGGGATGCCTTGCAACGTGCTGTTCAGAAGAGATCTCCACCCCCTCGTACCCTAACGGATTTATGAAGAGCCCTGCAGGATCCATGGTGTCAGTTCCCTCCAGCACTACCTGAGACATTAGTCGAGTCCACGCCACGTCGTGTTGCCGCACATCTACGTGCTCGTGGGGGCCCTACACGATGTTAGGCAGGTGCACCAGTTTCTTTGGCTCTTCTCTGTAGAAAGGTAGAGAAGCATTGCTGGGAGAATATTTATGGTAGTATGCTTTAAATAAAATAGCAACATGCGAAGTTCTGTTTCTTTATTTTTCCTTTGTTGTTATTTCATCCCCCTCGCCCCATAAGGGGCTTTTACATAAGACGAATCAAGAGAAACAATATGCTGAAGGAAAAAAATCCCAACATCAAGAAGGAGTTGTGTGACATAAACGAACGTTGGTAGGGGTGTTTGTACCTCTGCTCAATGATGTCTGTTCAAATCTGGCGCCAGTCGCGTAAGAGTAGCGCTAGTAGGAGGATACAAATCAGGTTTGCTTCAAATAAACGCTGTAACGGTCGTGGGCGTTAGTTACCTTTGAGATTGGACGTGGCAGTTTGATGTTAGGCAAGAATACCTTTCAGGCAATTAAGACGCCATTACCAACACCTTATTCAGTTGAACGAGAACGTATAATACGGCTACGATAAGCTGTATGTTTCTTCTGCTATACTGCAGAAAGAGTTAGCAGAAATGTAACCACTGTACATGATTGCTGGCAGCGGTGGTCACGAGAATGTACAGTCGCAAGAAAACTGGACACCAAACGGCCACGTGGCACTACGGAGAGGGAAGACATCGTGTTCGGCGTATGGCTCTGGTGCATCCTACTCCATATGTAGTAACAATCTGAGCAGCAGTTGGCACCACAGTGACATAATGAATTGTTACAAATCGGTTACTTCAAGGCTATTTGCGACCTCAGTGATGTCAAGCGAGAGCTCATTGGAGGGCAGGGAGGAGATCTGTTGTATTTTCTGATGAAAGTTGGTTCTAGCGCGGTGCTAGTCTTCACAGTGTGGGGGCCAGTCGAGGGATACAACCAAACTGTCTGCATGCTAGATACACTGGACTGGACTGGACTGAAGCTATGGTCTGGGGTGCGATTTCGTATGACAACAGGTGCCTCTCGCGGTTATCCTACGCACCCTGCCTGTAAATTTGTACGTCAGTCTGCTGCCATCCTTGAACAGCATTCCACAGGCTTTTTTTCCCTTGATTGAATTTTGATTCCCCCCCCCCCCCCCCCGAAGGGGGCGGGCTGGCAGCAGCATAGTACGTTGCTCTTCAGCCTACAGAATTTTTAAAACATAAGAAGGTAAGAAACAATAAAAGCAGGAGATAAAACGATGACTTAAATTGTAAAACGGTGAAAAAATGGGGAAAGTTAAAACATAAAACAAAGAGTGGGCGATGCTAATAAAATACACAGGAAGCAGACAGGTAAAATAGTAGACAAACAATTAAAAAACACAGCGACAGTCTGGTTTCTGTTCGCAAGAGATATAAAAATCACACCCAGCGACAGTATGATGTCCGTTCGCAACACTTCGGAAAAGACGCACAACACTTAACAGTCACCGGAAACATTGTACTAAAAAGTCGGCACAAAGATGACACACCACAGCCAAGGGCAGATGGGTGGGAGGGGGGGCGGGGGAGGGCTGGACAGATGAGGAGAAAAAGGGAGGAGGAGAGGAAAAACGAAAGGGGGAAAGGGGGGCACGGAGTGAGAGGACTCATAAGGGGGGGGGGGGGGGCAGGGCAGACGCGAGAGTGAATGGGGAAAGGCAGAGGAGGGGAAATGCAAAAGGACTCAGGGGAGAGAAGGGAGGCAGAGAGAGGGTAGGCAGGGAAAAAACTGGATGGAAGGGGGAGAGAGGGAGCCCAGGAAAAGGACAGAGGAAGGGAGGGGGAGGTGAGGATCAGAGTTGATAGGAGGGATAAATGGAGGGAGAGAGGGCATCATCCAGGAGGGGGAGTTGACGGAAGCCAACTTGGGAAAGGAGATGAAGGGTGTAGAGATGGAGGGTAGGGGGACACAACAGTGAAAGCACAGCAGAGGGCAGGGGATGGGGGGGATCAAGGCGGTGGTAGGTGTATTCCAGAGGGTGTTTTCCAATAGGACAACGCTCGCCCACATACCGCTGTTGCAATCCAATATGCTCTGCAGCGTGTCAACGTCCTGCGTTGTCCTGCTCGATCACCAGATCTGCTTCCAATCGAGTATATGGGGCAAAACTTGAATGACAACTCAAGCATGATCCACAAACAGCATTAACCGTCCCTGTATAGACCGACCAAGTGCAACAAGCGTGGAACTCCATCCCACAAACTGACGTCCGGCACCTGTACAACACAATGCATGCACGTTTGCGTGCTTGCATTCAACATTCTGGCGATAATTAATGTACCAGAATTTCACATTTGTAATGGCTTATCTACCGCTTACATTAACCTGTGATCTTGCGATGTTAATCACGCAAATATTTTACGTAGAGGAATGTATTCTCGAAATTTCATTACTTTAGGTCAGTGTATTTATGGATGCACGGCTCGCGCAGCCCGGCACGCCTGCCGTGTGTCTGCTGTGTGCTACGGTGTGTGGCGCGGGCAGAGTAGTGGGCCATTGGGCAAAGCGGGCGCCTTGCGAAACCTCGAGCACTTCACTTTCACTGGCCCGCCAGCCCACACAAAGCTCGCGCATCTCTTAATGCTAACGGCCGCGTGTCGAAAGAGCCGCAGCTGCCAGGCTATGGTCCTTCCATCGACACTGACCGCCTTCTTCTGTCACACATCCTGCGGGCAACGAAGATGTTCTTCTGCTTCCAGTCGAACACATATGGGACATCACTTGACAACTCAAGCATGATCCACAAACAGCATTAACCGTAGACGTATATGCCTATGAATCCACTTCAAAAATCCTTTCTTGTCTTTCTTCTTAAATCGATGTTTAGAGTTTTGCAACAAAATGACGGTTAAAGAAACTGAATTGGACATCAGTACGTTGTCTGAAAATCAACTTACAGATACCTCGACACCCATGCTTCCGCTGCTTTCATGTGCCAACTTTGTCATTAGACTCATGATCGAGAAACATACACTAGACAACCGTTTGTCAAGTTGACAGCCCTGTTAGAAGATACGCTTCATGATAGTCTTGTATTTCCCTTGTATAGCTCGGGTTTCGAACTGCTGAGGTCATCGGTCCCTAGACTTACACACTACTTAAACTAACTTATGCTAAGAACAACACACACACCCATGCCCGAGGGTGGCCTCGAACCTCCGACGGGAGAGCCCCCCGAACCGTGGCAAGTCGCCCAAGACCGCGTGGCTACCCCGCGCGGTTTTGAAATGTTTCAGGGTATTATTTGGAGGAAAGTAGGCTACAGACATTAACGCACAACCAACAGGAAGGAAAATATATACTGATTAATTATAAATTTTGACTGTCGGATGTAAATATTTCAAGGCTAAAAACTTGTAACTGAAATGACACGATAGTAGTCTTCTTTTTAGATAGACATGTTGTCAAAGCGTACTTATAAGTTTCGAGCAGTTAAGTAAGATAGTTAGTCAGAGTCTGTGCTTGGATCGGCATATAAAAACGTAATTTTCTGATCTTCACAAAAAATTGTAACAAAGTCAAAGTGAGAATTAATGTGATTAATTATATATTAAAATGTTCAGCAAGAAACACTTCTATTGTCCAACAATTTCCATCCAACTAAAAGTTTACGTTCTTTAGTTGGAGCCGCGTAAACTTTATGAAAAATTTTTCAGACGTTCACAGACAAGTTACATTAATGGGGGTACTTGTCCACTGTAGACTAACTCGAATGGCTTACGCAGACAATGGACAACAAGAACAGGAATAGCGAGGTTGAAATTGGAACTGTCATCACTGCCAGTGTCTGTCTCATCCACAACGCCACAAAGATCGACTTCTTGGTGCTCAGTTTTCCAGAAGAAAAGCATTGCAAATTACGTAGAGTTTAATACCAAAAAATCTGTTTTTGTATTTTTTGTGTGAGATAATTGTCATCTTAGTAAAAAGACGGTGCCGGCCGGGCGGCCGATCGGTTCTAGGCGCCACAGTCTGGAACCGCGCGACCGCTACTGTCGCAGGTTCGAATCCTGCCTCGGGCATGGATGTGTGTGATGTCCTTAGGTTAGTTAGGTTTAAGTAGTTCTAAGTTCTAGGGGACTGATGACCTCCGCTGTTAAGTCCCATAGTGCTCAGAACCATTTTGAGAAAGACGGTGTTTCAATATATTTAGTCCCCGCACAAAGTTACTTGCTACTCGTCGTACCACTCGCCTGGGAGTGTGTGTTGTTCGAAGCATTAAAACGTTTCATCGCACTAAAAAGTTGAGGAATCACCAACTCCAACCTGTGGAACTGATGGAGAAGCATCCTTGTCATGATGTTAGGTATCGTCTGCCGGATGCGCAATGCTTAAACCAATGGCGTCCAACCCACGGCCCAGAGCAAGTGTCATTGCGGCTCAAGAAGTGAGCATCCATCACACGACAGGTATTTTTCATTTTTTGCTCAGCGGTTGTTGCTAGTAGTGTTAAGCATATTACTTGCGTCCTAAAAATACTCGTCTTCTTCCAGTGTGGCCCAAGTAACTCACAACGTTGGGCAACCCTGGCGTAAACCGTAGTCTTCTGTGTGCCAGTTGGGGGAGGGGGGGGGGGGGGTAAGGTTGCCCATTACAGTCCCTCTATCCCTCTATTATCGTATTTCTTCCCACTCACAATACATCCTTTTTATCCACTGGCTTTAAGTTGAGGAATGTGGTCGAATGCGTTGAAATCGGGGTACGTAAGCGACCCTTGAGTGTTGCTCCAAGCACTCGCTTTGTTGAACGCCTTTGTGGTATTGGGTTTACTGATCTATTTCGTTTACGTAATGCGAGAAATGAAGAGTGCTCGATTGGGTGAAGGGAAGTAACTTTTAAAATGTCGGATGGATTCAAATTTCCATTCAATTATCTTCATTTACTTATGGTAAAATACTTTACGTTGTGTCCGCAGCTCGTGGTCTAGTGGCTAGCTTTGCTGTCTCTGGATCACGGGCCCGGGTTCAAAATGGTTCAAATGGCTCTGAGCACTATGGGACTTAACTTCGGAGGTCATCAGTGCCCTAGAACTTAGAACTACTTAAACCTAACTAACCTAAGGACATCACACACATCCATGCCCGAGGCAGGATTCGAACCTGCGACCCTAGGTGTCGCGAGGTTCCAGACTGAAGCGCCTAGAACCGCTTGGCCACTCCGGCCAGCGGTCCCGGGTTCGATTCTCGGCCGGGTTGGGGATTTTCTCTGCCCGGGGGCTGGGTGCTTGTGTTGTCCACATCATTTCATCATCATCATCATTCGTGACAGTGGCTAGACTGGACTGTGTAGAAAAAATTGGACTGTGAAAAAATTGGGACTCTGTACGGATGCTGATGACCGCGCAGTTGAGCGCCCCACAAAACAAACGTCGATACTTCACGTTGTTAGGCCACGTTCTGTTCTTCTTCAATTTCTTCTACATGATCGACGTTGCCATCCCCTCTACTAGGATCTTATCTATCTTCTGGCGTCCACAGTTAGCTGAACACTCGGCTAACTGTGGACACCAGCAGACCCTGAAGACGATCGCAATAGAGGGGTCGAAACGTCAATCGTGTGTAAGAAATTGAACATGATGTGGCCTAAACATTGGGAAAGATCTGACCTTCAATGACAACGGCCATCAAAGCTTGCAGACTTATATATCTTCATTTACATTTTTCATCTACCTATAGATTCCGCAACCCGCAGCACAGTGTATAGCGGAGGGTACAAAGCACCTACATGATCGATTTTCTGTCCTATCAAATGTTCAAATGTGTGTGAAATCTTATGGGACTCAACTGCTAAGGTCATCAGTCCCTAAGCTTACACACTACTTAACCTAAATTATCCTAAGGACAAACACACACACCCATGCCCGAGGGAGGACTCGAACCTCCGCCGGGACTAGCCGCACAGCCCATGACTACAGCGCCTCAGACCGCTCGGCTTATCCCGCGCAGCTTCTGTCCTATCGTATACAAGTATCGAGCGAGAGAAAACAATACGACAATTTTCTCGCAAATATTTAAATGAGAAATTTAAATTTTTTTATTTCCGTCTGCTGTCTTTTGTTTCAACTTATTGTTCGGGTGCATTGCTTTCCCTGCTTTCCGTAGATCACATCACGTGAGGGCTGGAGTTGTTCCTTTGTCAACACGAAGTCAAGCCTCATCTTCCTTTCTTCCTTGTATCGACGATGCCGTAGACGGGACTTCTAAATCGAACTTTACTTCCTTTTTCCATCTAATATAGAAGCTATTCTCTCTCTCTCTCTTTCTCTCTCTCTCTCTCTCACACACACACACACACAAACACAAACACACACATACATACAAACACAATTACAAGTACGTACCCGTTTCTGACTGGTTGCAGACGTGTTGGGGGAGTGAGCACGTTTAGGTGCAAACTTAGTGTCTGGCTGTGATGCAACGACTGTGTTCCCAGTGACGCAACAACTGCAGCCACGGGGGTATTTGCGTCCAGCTAGAGCCGCAGGTGTTTGGGGCCTGCCGTCAGATCCCAGTTGGCAATTGCTGCCCTCTTTTCGCGGAAGCGCGTGCTTTTCTTGGCCGCAGTTCAGGCAAACGCCACTTAGCTCCCACAGCGCAGTTTCAGGGACCAAAGGAACTTGCCTCCGTTCAGCAGACCAAGAGTCACTGGTGAAGGCGCCGGATTCGCATTCCGAAGAATAGAGCAACAAATTCCGTTTAGTAACCGAGATGACTGGAGTTGCGCTCCGGCAAAACTACAGTTGGGTAGTTTTGGTACACTGCATAAATGACGTTGAAGCGTGGTAGGATTACCGGTAGTATTGACAGAATTGCTAGTTAACGAAACATAACTGAATGTGTAAG
The DNA here is from genome assembly GCF_023864345.2 of Schistocerca serialis cubense. Taxonomy (NCBI): domain Eukaryota; kingdom Metazoa; phylum Arthropoda; class Insecta; order Orthoptera; family Acrididae; genus Schistocerca; species Schistocerca serialis. Next base: position 788,253,158 of record NC_064639.1, on the reverse strand, counting down.
AGAGAAAATGAGGCTGACAAATTCTCTTTGTTTATTTGTTTGTCTCGTTGTTTGTTTTGCTTATAATAAGAACTGTACTTCATTCACTGTTAATCACTTTCCTGTCGTTATTGACAAAAGCGAAAGTTGTTTATGAATGACAGAAATGTGTTTCATGTAAGTTCGACGAAGTATAAAGCGATGTTCGATTTATTTTTGTTTTGTGTTTATTTTTATTTTACCTTTTTCATGAGGAAATTGCGTTTTCTAGCGCTATATGATACATCTGTATTGTTTTCTTTATTTCTATTACAACATCCTTCTGCTTTACGTTATAAATCAATAATTTTCGAATAAAACTTCAACTGAAACTGACAATTTCAGTTTTCTATACATACTGTTTATTCTTAAGTATCAGAGCGGAGGATAACCATGTAGAACAAAAATGTTCTTTAAGTTACCCGGCTCTTTATATAGCCTCCGTGAGGTTCTAGACGGTTCACCGCTTCCCGTGTTTAGAGGAACCTAGCGAGACACTGATCGCATACGTAAAGAAATGCTCCACTTGAGGTAACGCTCGATAGGTTTGCAATACACCGAGCATATTCGTAACACAGACACAGCCTTAAATGACCAAAGCTACTGCGAAAACTACCGTATCCTACACTTACCTACGGTAGTTTTACGGCTCTAGAGACGACCCTTTCAGCAACTGAGATTTATCTGAATGGACCTTATCTCTGCAGCTGAGTGTACCTTGTTTTAATACTTGGTGACAGATTAAAACTGCCTGTCGAACGAGGAAACGAACCAGGCACTCCACGCGCAATGCCCGACTCACAAAGTGCCCTCACAGCTTCAATCCTGCCAGTGTTTCTCAAGCACCTTTCAAATATCACAGATACTATCCTCCATGCTGTCGGAGAAGTTCTCCTCGTAGACTGAAGGAATGGCGCAGCCACAGCTTTGACGTTGTTTTCAGAATAAATTTACGAAATAATATTTGCTGCTTTAGTCACGTTTTATTAATTTTTAATAGCGCAAAACGTTTCGGGAGCATGCTGCCATCGCCAGGTGCACAATGTACATTACATTAATCTGAAGTATGCCGAGAATTATTTGCCGGGTGTGCCAATGAGGTTATATACCGAAATTTAACCCTGTACAGAAAGTAAAAATTATTTCATACATTTATAATAGCTTCGCTGACCTCAAACAGATTCGCACGACATGGATAAATTTACGCGAGAATGACTATTTCAGGGTGCAGCACCGTGTGTAGCATTTGGAAATTTCCTGGCAGAACAAATCAAAAATGGTGAAGGTACTCTATGAAATCTTCTGAAACGTTGTAATAATTAATACAAGCAAAAAATAAAAAATGAACATATATAAAGAAATGCCGTAGATGCTCCACAAAAGTCGACTGACAACAATGAAGGTAGCTAGGCCATAAAATGCGTGAAACCGATGGAACACATCTGAGACGGTATTGGGCGCCAACTCTACTTCCACAAATCTCCGGCCGGTAACTTATTGGAATTGGTTTCCCTGTGCATATACATCTGGTACCACATACCTCCAGAAATATACCAAGGACTTTTCGAATGAATGCAGCGCAGAATCGCTCAACGTGGGCTGAGTAAAAACCACGTACTGAGCATGACAATGCTGAGCTCATACCCAACATACACTGATGAGTCGACACAGTACGGCCAATGCCCACAGCGAGAACGAACGCCGCCTGGTGGCGAGGACATGTGATGCGGAAAGGTAAGTGCATTAGCGTAGCAAGGATGAACAGGGAAGAGTGACGACACGGCCCGGAAAAGGGAAAATCCACTGACAAAAGACAGATTATTAAGGTATGGCGCCTGGGAACGAGGATCTCGGAGAAGGTGGTCGGTCGTTAGCGTGCTACTGTAGTGAGCTTCTGTGCATAGTGGTTGCAGGAATTGAAACCACGAGTAGACTCATGAAAATGGACGCCCACGCCTGATCGCAGAACGTGGAGGTCGGACGCTTGCCCCCTCTGTAACATCCACATCAATATAGATACTACAGAAGCCAGAGTACGGTGCGTGGCGGAGGGTACCATGTACCACTACTACTCACTTCCTTTCCTGTTCCACTCGCAAATACAGCCAGGAAGTTTCATATCAGCGCACACTCCGCTACAGAGTGAAAAACATTTCATTCTGAAAACATCCACCAGGCTGTGGCAAAGCCATCTTTCCGCAATATCCTTTCTTCCAGGAGTGACAGTTCTGCAAGTTTCGCAGGAAAGCTTCTGTGAAGTTTGGAAGGTAGGAGACGAGGTACTGGCAGAAGTAAAGCCTTGACGGTGGCTCGCGAGTCGTGCTTGGGTAGCTCAGATGGTAGAGCACTTGCCGCAAAAGGCAAAAGTCCCGAGTTCGAATCTCGGTCCGGCACACAGTTTTAATGTGCCAGGAAGTTTCATATCGGTAAGACGGCTGTCTGTATGCCTCCGTATGAGCCCTTACTTGTCGTACCGTATCTTCGCGGTCCTTATGCACAAGACATTTTGGCAGCAGTAGAATCGTTCGGCAGTCAGCTTCAAATACCGCACCTCTAAATTTTCTCAGTGGTGTTTTTCGAAAAGAACGTCGCCTTCCCTCCAGGGATTCCCATTTGAGTACCAGAAGCATCTCCGTAACACTTACGTGTTGTCCGGACCTCCCGGTAACAAATCTAGCAGCCAGCCTCTGAGCCGGCCGCGGTGGCCGTGCGGTTCTGGCGCTGCAGTCCGGAACCGCGGGACTGCTACGGTCGCAGGTTCGAATCCTGCCTCGGGCATGGGTGTGTGTGATGTCCTTAGGTTAGTTAGGTTTAAGTAGTTCTAAGTTCTAGGGGACTTATGACCTAAGATGTTGAGTCCCATAGTGCTCAGAGCCATTTGAACCATTTGAACCAGCCTCTGAATTGCTCCGATGTCTTCCTTTCATCCGACCTGGCACAGATCCCAAACACTCCAGTAGTACTCAAGGATAGCTCACACCAGCGTCCTATAAGCTGTCTCGTATACAGGTCAACCACTCTTTCCTAAAATTCTCCCAGTAAACCGAAGTCGACCATTCGCCTCCCTACCACAGTTCGTTCCATCTCATATCGCTTTGCAACGTCACGCCCAGATATTTAAACGACTTGACTATTTCACGGAGGACACGAGTAATACTGTATTCAAGAAATTACAGGTTTTATATTGCTACTCACCCGCCTTAACTTACACTTTTCCAGATTTAGAGCTAGCTGCTAGTCGTCACACCAACTGGAAATTGTATCTAAATCGTCTGGTATCTTCCTACAGCCACTCAACTGCGATACCTTACCGTACCCCCCTGCATCATCAGCAAACAACCGGAGATTGCTGCCAACCCTGTTCGCCAAATAATTTATGTATACAGAGAAGAAAAGCGGTCCTATCACACTTCCCTGGGGCACTCCTGATGGTACCCTCTCGTCTCTGATTAACAAGACTCTATAAAGCGGGATGTGACAGATCTAAAGGCAAAGCCCAGTACTGGAGCAGACACTCGTGTTTCGGAGCTTACAAATGACAACTAGGTGTTTCGATGTTAACTCAGCGACCCCGTCAATTACAAATGCAATGGACATGAAATCATCGACATTGGACCGTGGATCGATGGAAACGTGTCGCCCGATAGGATGAATCATGTTTCTCCTTACACCAGGTAGGCGGTCGTTTTCAGGTGTGCCCTAATCTCGGCGAATGGCTGCTTGAAACATGCATTGCGCCACGGGTCTATTGTGGCAGGGGGGGACTTACTCGTGGGATTGCAGTACATGAGGCCTGTGGTAGTAATCGAAGGCACCCTGATAGCTGTGGACTGCGTGAAGATGGGCATCTCCTGATGAGTGATGTCTTCCCCGACAGCGACGGCATATTTCAACAGTACAATTGTCCATATCACAAGCCCAAAATCGTGGTACATTGGTTTGAAGAGTACTCAAGCTGATGTTTTGGCCACCAAATTCTTTTTATATGAACCCGACGGAATACATGGGGAGCCCAGCTACGCTGGCCTATTTTATAACTGGAACAAACGGTTTCCATATCAGGTTAACCTGACTATTAAAAACGCTCAAAATAACCGGTTTGTGAAAGAACTGATTTTCGGTTTTTTATACCTATTATTTCCTGTAATAATGTAGAAATGGAAGAAAGATTAAAAAATTTCAACTCCCTCGGTGTTAGTATAGACAGAAACAAAATATTAAATTAAATACGCAAATAAAAGAAAACTTTGTACGTCAATCATTTGCTGCTTTTCTCGAAAAGTGATTAGTGGTTGAATACTACAAAAAATCACCAATATTCTCTCAGTGATTCTGATTTTTCAAAATTTGCTCAAAAATCATATCGTAATCGGGGATCATACTACTGTTTGGGCATTACGGGTAGTCGGTGCTAAAGGGTGAAGACCACTGTTGAAGAACCCTGTTTTTCGTGTTTCTTGTACGCTTTCAAGGACTACAAGCGGATAATGGCATATTACGTAGGCACAGACCGCAGATCATCTATTTTCTATTTTTACATTATACTATGAATGAAATGTTGTTAATGTTTTAATTTATGATTGTTAACATAATTTCCTTCCTCTTTTATTGTTTCATAGAAATGGCAAACACATCTTTAAGCTTTTAAGCATATGAGGCATTGTACTGCATTGTTACGTCACTTCGTAAAAATGTTTTCTGACTTAGGTTGGTGCCATTCCGTAACACAGCGGAGGTCCGGCGACGACAGTGAGAGACTACCGTATATACCAGGTTGGGCAAGTCTTGTATACTGTATATACACGCGCACCTTAAGCCATGACACACAGCAAATGGACAGTATTGTGTCAGCAATGCAGTACCAGTTCTTATGTCGTTTGTTTGTTTCTCGTTTCTGTCAGCATTGTTTATAAATAGCACTGATAGCTTTTCCTATTTTCCATAATAATCCAATATTTCAAACCAATGCAAATTTTACGAATAAGCACAACTTAAAAAAAAAAATTAGTTAAAAACGAAAAATTTTGGCACAGCTGCTACGGCTAATTCATATTTCGGTTTTTTTTAAATCTCGGTTATTAGTAAAAATTAACACCTTTTATAACCGAGACCAAACAAATACCGAAAATACCGTTTGCTCAGAACTAAAAGCCCGGTATCGGTTTTAAACGGTCGGTTTTCCCCACCCCTAGCGCCAGCTCCACGCCCACAAACCAGCGGTCGTAATGTACGGGTGTCACGTGACCTCTGCGTAGACATCTGGTACCAGATACCTTCGGAAACCTACCGAGGACTTCTTGAACCGTGACACGCACAATCGCCGCTGTATAGCGTTCCAAAGGTGGCAAGTGCTAGCAATGTTTTGGTTCGTCAGTGTAAATATTCGAAAATTATTTCTAAGTTTTTCATTTCTTACCCGATGTCCTACTAACTAACTACGACTGCAAGCACTGTGCCGTTGGTTTATTTCTACAAATTTTTGATGTCATCAGCGCAAAATCGTCGAACTTGTAATCAATGATTGGAAAATCGGCTGTTCCTCTCTGAAACTTAAGCGAGTTATCTTTAATCTGTTCGCTGCCGAGCTATACAAACGACATGGGGTTAACCTAATCTAAAATTCAGTACTGTTCTGAGCAAGAGTGTGTGTGGATCCAGATGGAAGCTTTGTGTGCTTCCAGATGGAGGGGTAAACAGTTGGACTTGGGTTAAACAGCCCGTCACTCTCTTCAAGCGAACTGGCACTGTTTTCAACTCTCACAAATCTGGCGGTCAGTGATTTCGTGTTAGAATGTAGGACAAGATCTCTCTGCACGATTGCACAGGATCCATGTTTACCATTGCCGTAAAAAGTTACTGATAAACGATGGCATAAGAAAACTGGATCTGCAGCAATAGAACCTCCCCCCCCCCCCCCCAAGTCTTCATCCACTGAAAGAGGAATGTTTGAAATGTCCCATTCGTTATAATGCTCTGTTTTGTAATTTATTAACCCTGTCCTGTACAGATTCCACAGAGCACGATGGCTGAGTGGCTAAGGCATTGGACTCCTATTCGGAAAGGACAGAATTCAAACCCTAGCTAGGTCGTGATTTAATTGGACTCCTATTCGGAAAGGACAGAATTCAAACCCTAGCTAGGTCGTGATTTAGTCTTTCCGTGGCTTCTCTAAAGCGATTTCGTTGATCGCAGGGGCGGTTTCATTAAGAAGGTCATCCATTTCTCCTTGTTCGTCGGACCGAGAGCGTCGTCTCTGACGATCTCGATGTCGACGAGATACTGAATCCTAAGCTCCATTCCTCCCTTACAGGTGAATGATAGCAGGGTGAAAACAGTCTTCTTCTCGTTAACCATTTGCCTGTAAGATTTACAGTTAATCAAATTACATTGTACAGTTATTAATATCCGGACATCTCTAGGCAATTGTTGGTTTCGGGAAACATCGGTGACTGGTGGTTGGATTCTCAATTGGTCATAGGGATATTTTTTGTGTTACGTAACACAACTTTCATTTGTTGTTATTTCCCGTTTCTGCATGCATAGAGTCAAATAGTTGTTCGAATTCAACGTTAAGCTGCAGGTTAAACTGCGTCAGGTTGAAGGAAGCCAAGAACATATCGCCCATAAGAATGCCAATATTGAAGCATTACGGTGTTGAAACCCCGTTACTTAGGTAACACAACTCTACAATACCTGGAAGATTTCTGATAGCTTAAAACTACCGGTGTAGATGTTTTGTCCCAGTCTACCTGAAAGGTGAAGGTTTCAGTGGCCATCTTATTTTTCAGTGGTCCTGCATGTGACTCGTGAGAGGACTTTCTAGATTGCACTTGAGTATGTGGATGCAACATTCGATATTCAATTCAGTCAAACTATTAGGGAAACCTGTAGTAGCAATTGAAAATTTGTTGCCAGACTGTGATGGGGGCCCAGATGTCCTACTTATCGCGCACAGTCACCGCTGCGCTAGCCGAGCAAGTTTCCAGACGTGACTCAAACCCAAAAGGTCCTCATACACAGGCGGACCAGTCAGCCAACTAGTTCCCCGCGACTTGTTAGGCTGTGTGTGGGCCATGGGTTCGTGTCGGTTTGACCGGCGAACCTTTACCTAATAGCTCCGACAGCTACCTGCCAACCCACACCCAAGTCAGTGCAGACGAGTAGGATCCCCTAGAAGTCGCCGGTGTCCACACACGGTCGGACGGATCGGCGAGCGAGTCGGCGGGCCAGTCGGCCAATGAATGGGCGACTTCATTGTCACTGAAACTTCCTGGCAGATTAAAACTGTGTGCTGGACCGAGACTCGAACTCGGGACCTTTGCCTTCTGCGGGCAAGTGCTCTACAAAGGTCCCGAGTTCGAGTCTCGGTCCAGCACACAGTTTTAATCTGCCAGGAAGTTTCATATCAGCGCACACTCCGCTGCAGAGTGAATATCTCATTCATTGTCACTGATATTCAAATATATGATTTCCGGACACTGATACCACAGATCTCCCATAGCGGGTATGTGTGAATAGCACCATTAGGGAAATGGAGTCATTGGAGGACAGTGCTTGCCCTCACACAGGAAAAATGTCGTATAGTCGGTAGAATGATACCCAATTCGTCTCTGCTCCACTCATATACTTCCCTTACTGCGTGCCTGGAAACCGAAAGGTCGCGGCTTCGAATCCCAGTCGGATCACTGAAGTCTTTAGGTTAATCTAGCCTTCACCTCTCAGCGATGTGGGGAGTCGTCAGGAACGACAAGTGCTTCGGAGTACACGTTAAACTGCAGGTCCCGTTACCCCATTGGGATAACTGGGATAGGTTAGGGACATGTAAGTCGCTGAAATGGCGACCAGTTGAAAGACTTGCAGTCGGCCATGGTAACACACGAAATTATTTCTTTGACAGCAATAGTTGGAGGGAGTACCCTTCAATTTTGCCTTTTCAACATACACTGTGGATTAGATAACAATCGTAATCCAGTATCCTCCACGAGTAGTTTGCAGAGACAATGGCTAACATGAACAGAAAGAGCGAAATTGGATTTATCATGGCGCACTTTCTCATTTGCTACAGACAGAGCAGTATAAGACATGATACGTTTAGGCGCCAGAGAACATACTCAAACCAACTGGGGAACAAGTCTCAAAAGACCGTTTTGGAGATCCATAGGCTATGGCATGTAGAGACGTATGCATTGTGTGTAGTGTCATAATTCTCCTACCGTTACCACACCCCATACACTAGGAGGCTGGTAACCCATGATGCGCCCGCCCAGTTACCCGTGCGGTCTAACGCATGGCTTTTCGGATTGAGAAGGAGCGCCTGGTCCCCGGCACGAATCCGCCCAGCGGACTTATGTCGAGGTCCGGTGAGCCGGGCAGTCTGCGGATGGTTTTTAGGCGGTTTTCCATCTGTCTCAGCGAATGCGGGCTGATTCCCCTTATTCCTCCTCAACTACACTATGTCGCGTACATCACAATTACTCTACCACCCTGGAGGGGGGGGGGGGGGAGACCACCGGGGGCCGAACCGCATAATAACCCTGAAAGAGTGGTTCGGTGTGGGGCGGCGGTGGGGTGAAGTGGACTGCGTTAGTCGTCGTGGGGTTGTGGACCACTGCAGCTGCAGCGGGGACGGAGCTTCTGCGCCGTTTCTAGGCCCCCGGTTAACATACAATGCAATACAAACCCATGATACGCCGCATAGCTATAATAGTCCATGATGGCTCACGATGTTACGCCAACTTTTAGAAACCGTTAGCCTTTAATAAGAGTGAGTGTGACACAAACTTTACTGGAATTAGTAACTCTTTCGGATGGGTCACAAAGGGTTCCCTTATATTCAACATGAAACTTCAATTTAATGTCATTGTACTTGCTTATGCTTGGTTCTCTTGTTGTATGGTACTGAAAAACGCCATCCGAGAGACGTCGAGAAGAGAATTACAGTGTATGTCGGTTTTTGCGGTTTGCATTGAAACGTTTCGCAACCAGAGGGGGAAAAAAATAAAAACACGAAACTACCAACACAACATCGTTTCGGTCCCGTTACCCGATGTTCACGCGGCAAATGATGCGAAACTGGTGTGTCAACTGTCTTGGCACAGCAAGTAGCAAATTCCCCGCGTAGTTTTTCGAAATGACAAGCGAGATATCATAATAACACTTCTCTTAAGACATCTGGATCACCTTTAAAAAACAGGTACTGCCATTAATAATACATTCTTGTGCGTATCAGTAGATACAAACGTTACAAGCACTGACTACACGTCTAGCTACTGGTTCTATTCAAGCTGGCAATTATCAGAAACAACATTTTGAACCTTTTGAGAAAGATTAGGGACTTTTGGATTAATGGGCAATAAGCCACGTTATGCTCCACGAAACTGACCTCTATATACACTTCCACACATCAGCAACAGCACTGCAATGCAGTGGACTTTGATAGCCTTCCTGTTTGTCTTGGTACAAGCAGGACGAAACACAGCAGTCCTTAGTCCTACAATTCATTTGTTAATAACGGAACAGGAAATTATTGACGGCAATGGACGGAAATTTAAGAGCCAATTAACGTGGAAAATAATCACGCAAAAATTATAAATGTTCCTAATGCAAAGTAAAACCTTACTAATTCACTACTTAGATTTAATCGCGTTTCACGAAGACCCTAATCAATGTTTTTATCTTTTATTTCCGCCGTTTCATACAAAATCCACTCACATTTATTGCTGAACGTATTCCTTTAAAGTTATTCACAATTTTTTTTAGTAACGATGCATTTGTTAACAGTTACTCTTGTTAGTCGTTTGAAATGGTTTAATAACTTTCAAGACAAAAAATGATTTGGTTTTGAAGCTATTGCACATGACTTAGTTTCAGTTATTATATTCTCTTTCCTAATCGACCAATTTTTACATTTTTAAGTCAATTTCCTTGTCCGTGACGTGTTTCAAAACCATCAACACCAGATATGCAACGAAAAATGTATATAAGGAACGATTGCTGTTGCAAACGACGTACAGCATGTAATGACGTATCTCAGCCCATTCTTATGCTTGTTAATTTGTACAAGTAACATTTCAATTTAATTCAACAGTACATTATGGAGAGGCAGCTTGACTCTAGACTTCGTACTTGCATGGATCGAATGCAGACATTAAAACACTGCCCTAGGGAGATACTCCATGCGAAGGCGCAGCTCTAGCAAATTCGTGTGTCTTCAGGTCGTGCGGTACCCGCCACTATTGTATACACAGTTGACAGCATTGCGAAGCTACCCCCTGTGATAAAACAGAAGCATCTAAGTTCGTAGAGCGAAACGAAAATGCGTGCCAGAGTTCGTCGCCCACAGCGCGCCGCTGCAAGTACGCCAGCCAGTGGCAGTCGGTACGGTTAGCCGCGACCGGGCCGGCAGCTGTGGAGACCCGAGCCCGCGCTTCCGTCCCAGAAAAAGCGTAAACACGCGCGCCGCACAGCGGTGAAAGTAAATTTAACTGCGCCCGCCTCTCCCGCCACGTCCCACCCGACAGCAGACTGCGGGCTCGCCAGCGCCACGCCGGCGGTGCGGTGGCCCTGCGAACCAACCTGCACGTCACCAGCCGCCGCGCGGGTCTCGCCCGACTCCGCCCGTTCCCTTCATTTGTAAAATGATTAGCTGTCCATTTGTCAGGGTGCTTTCTGGTGTGCGCGTAATCCAGCGACCCCCCTAACCTACCAACTAATAATGGAGGAAAATAAACTTGTAGTCATAATTTTTTAAATTTTTTTTCGTAAAATAGGAACTAGTGCTGAACCCTATATCGCCTTATTTCCAATGAGAAAGTTGTCAGGCGTTGGTGATACAGCAATTAAGTTTATAATATTTATTTATTTACAATTACCACATTGTGACACTGAAAATGTGCAGACTTTATAGTTTACACAACAGATTATTTGATGTTATTAATATCAATTAACGTGGGTGCTATGTGAAATCTGATTTCTGTACGCATCCAGTGCAGTACTGTGATCAGTGTAAGTAATGTCACTATGTATATGATTTCGTCGTGTTTTACATCTGGAGTTTCATATATGGTAAGCATATTAGGTGGGTTTCTGTACAGCTAGGTATAAGGGGCGGGGTTGTATGTCGTCCTGCGCTAATGGTGAAATCCTAATACTAAAACACAGCAATGAACAGTGTATACATTTCTACATATATGTAGCATCTGTATTTACTGCCAAATAGAAGTAAATCGGTCGTAGAATGACACTTTAATGTACCACGCGCCTGTCACTACACATTATAATATGGCTACATTTCACAGTTCTCGCGGATAAAAACGACTAAAGTAAAATTTAGTGAAGGATTGAGGGAGAAGTAGTTGGGGGTTGAGGCTTCGGAAAGTAAGTTTCGCATATCGTCGTACGCTATGCGCAGCAAGAGTGGCACATTGTCAGAAGAGCGTACATGTTCCGGGTATCCTGCAAACAGTTCTGCTGCGGCACAAATAACAGGTGTATCAAAGGGTGCGACTAAAGTTACGCGGAAATTGGAATCGCACTCCAAAGTTGAAGTACACGGTATAGTACGATTCTTGCGGGCGAAAACGTCTAAATAGCAGAGATATTCACCCTTAAGTTCTGGCGATATATGTACTACATGCAGTATCGTATATTTCTGCACCTGTAAGTGTAGTGCAGCATTCAATAAAGATAACTTAACTTGCTACAATAATGTGTATGGTTCAAATGGCTCTGAGCACTATGGGACTTAGCTTCTGAGGTCATCAGCCCCCTGGAGCTTAGAACTACTTAAACCTAACTAACGTAACGACATCACACACATCAATGCCTGAGGCAGGATTCGAACCTGCGACTGTAGCGGTAGCGCGGTTCCAGACTGTAGCGCCTAGAACCGCTCGGCCATCCTCGCCGGCAATAATGTGTAACTTACTTTCTGAAATCCCATCGTAATAATACCAGACGGAAGAAAGCTACGTAAGGAACTGTATTTACTGTGTATAGATGTAAATCAGCCAGAGAATGAGACCTTAAGGCAACACAGGTCCGCTACTACACAGTCTCATACATCTACATTTTACAATTCTTGTGGATAAAAACGCTTAAGTGAACTGTAGCGATACAGTGAGTGACCAGGGACTTCTAAGAATAGAAGAGTAAAGGAAGCAAGCTAAGAATGTAGAAATATCTTGGCTGCGACATCTACTGCTGAGAGCGATCGACAGAAAGGTTGCAGGGTAGAGAGAGACAGGAAAAAAATGCAAAGAAGATTGGGGTTTTACGTCCCGCCGACAATGAGGTCCTTAGAGACGGGGCGCTTGGTGAGTGAGTTCTTTCTTTTAAGGATGGAGAAATCGGCAGTGCCCTTCCAAAGGAACCATCCCGGCAGCTCCCTGGAGTGATTTACACTACTGGCCATTAAAATTGCTACACCACGAAGATGACGTGCTACAGAGGCGAAATGTAATCGACTGGAAGAGGATTTCTCATACACAAGCAGCAGTTGACCGGTGTTGCCTGGTGAAACGTTGTTGTGATGCCTCGTGTAAAGAGAAGAAGTGCGTACCATCACGTTTCCGACTTTGATAAAGATCGAATTGTAGCCTATCGCGATTGCGGTTTATCGTATCGCGACATTGCTGCTCGCGTTGTTCGAGATCCAATGACTGTTAGCAGAATTGGAATCGGTAGGTTCAGGAGGGTTCAAGACAACAACCATCTGCACGAACAGTTCGACGACGTTTGCAGCAGCATGGACTATCAGCTCGGAGATCATGGCTCCGGTTACCCCTGACGCTGCATCACAGGCAGGAGCGCCTAAGATGGTGTACTCAACGACGAACCTGGGTGCACGAATGACAAAACGCCATTTTTTCAGATGAATCCAGGTTCTGTTTACAGCATCATGATGATCGCATCCGTGTTTGGCGACATCGCGGTGAACGCACATTGAAAGTGTGTATTCGTCATGGCCATACTGGCGTATCGCCCGGCGTGATGGTATGGGGTGCCATTGGTTACATGTCTCGGTCACCTCTTGTTCGCACTGACGGCACTTTGAACAGTGGACGTTACATTTCAGATGTGTTACGACCAGTGGCTCCACCCTTCATTCGATCCCTGCGAAACCCTACATTTCAGCAGGATAATGCACGACCGCATGTTGCAGGTCCTGTACGGGCCTTTCTGGATACAGAAAATGTTCGACTGCTGCCCGGGCCAGCACATTCTCCGGATCTCTCACCAACTGAAAACGTCTGGTCAATGGTGGCCGAGCAACTGGCTCGTCACAATACGCCAGTCACTACTGTTGATGAACTGTGGCATCGCGTTGAAGCTACACGGGTAGCTGTACCTGTACACGCCATCCAAGCTCTGTTTGACTCAATGCCTAGGCGTATCAAGGCCGTTAATACGGCCAGAGGTGGTTGTTCTGGGTACTGATTTCTCAGGATCTATGCACCCAAATTGCGTGAAAATGTAATCACATGTCTGTTCTAGTACAATATATTTGTCAATGAATACCCGTTTATCGTCTGTATTTCTTCTTGGTGTAGCAATTTTAATGCTAGTACTGTAGATAAATCACGGACACCTTAATCTGTATGGCCAGACGCAGATTTGAACTGCCGTCCTAGAAGATATAAGAGACTGGGGCTCGTAAGGAGGCATATAGACAGTCGTTTTCCCTTTGCTCTATTTGCGACTGGAACAGAAATGATTAGTAGTGGTAAACGGTACCCTCCGCTAAGCACCGTACGGTGACTTCCGGAGTGTGCATGTAGACGTAGATGTACCTACACGAGTCCAGTATGGTAACCACACCGTAGAGGAAAAAGGAAGACACCGTGTCGTGATCGTGGATGACATTAAAAACGGACGAAGCTACCACCAGGTTAAGGCGGAGGCACAGCGCAGGGAACTGATGTCCATGCTGTCTTAAGGAGAACAGAAGACAGAAATGTTGATAGTAGCATCAAAAATTTAAAGGTTGACGTGGTACATGTAATGAAATCGTTACTTCACATCTTACAATCGATTACTGAAACAGTAAATCAGCTTATTTTATTTATGGAGAATGTGGGGTGTACGGAATGGAATATAAAATGTAAAGGCAATGAACTCCACCTGATGATAATGGCATGATCACCGAAACGCGTAGCAGACGAGAAAAACGTGGTACTGAAGCAGGCTTTCTAATCATCCACAGACTCCTAAAATAGTCACTTACTGGCGAAAGTTTCCAACTTTTCCATCATTACATTTTTGAACATTTGACGCTGTACTTCTTTAATAACCAAATACCACACGTTTACATAGCCAAATATTTCATGGTCATGATAAAGTCTAATGCTAGCCAATCGTGTTTCAAAACAAAATTAATCGCTATTTATTTTCCTTAGCGGCAAGCGTTATGGCTACGATTCATCTTATGCACTGGACCGAAGCGAAGCAGTGTGGGAGACAGTGAATTCTACTCGGTGGTCGCAGGGCTTGAATCTGCGTCCGGCCTCGCTGTTTCTTCAGGTTATCTCGCGGTAGGTAGGCAGTTTGTCTGTAGTTTATCTGAATCACTTCGCACGAAAGCAGAAGGGGGCCTATCGAAAAGGCCACGGTCGGTAACCTTCCCCAACATTGTCCGAGTAGGATAGTCGGTAATGATCACGCTGTCGACGGGCTAACTTCCCTTCATCTGTGTGCACCGAAATACCTGGGGAAAATACAGACTAATTTTCGACACGAATAAATCATGTAATGAATGAATCAACGATGTGTCAAATATTTCGTTGCACATCTATACTTCTGGCGTAAAAGAAAATTGTCTATATTGTGAAACAAAAAATAAAATTAATTATTCCCAATATTAGCATTCGGCGTGTCTTTATTGGAATCTGGTGTACTCTAATAAAACTACTCTAAAAAGCTTCTTGGTTGCTGAAAAAAATTTCGTAGTTGTTTTTTATTTTTTATTTTCACATTCGCAGCATGTTTCGGGCCCAGCTCATCGTCTGGTGACCCGTCAGCAATTAAAATCATGGCGTACTTTATGACCATTTATAATACCCACTAGGCCTACGTTAAGCACAATATTATTTTTTAATTTTTCATATTTTTTAATTTAACGGATTTTAGGAATAGAAGCAGCCGAAGCCAACATTTATTAACGATTTTGAAACAAGAGAGGTTGGGTGCGAAAGGTTATGTCGACATCGAGACCAGCTGATGACGGATGACACTGTCACATTGGACGCAGCAACACTTGCAAATATTTAACATACACTGATCGCAATTTTTTAAAATTTTTTATCACCGATTTCGAGGTATGTGGTCAAATCCGATATGTCTAAAGAAGTTAACACAAAGAATACGCAAATCTATCAGGGGCACCATTACAACAGTATACAACTATACTGGAAAAGCTGACGGTGTTTATTTATTATATTTTTATAGCGTTTTTACGTTTTCAGACCGTGCCTATCTTCGTTACAAGTTTGTTTATATTTTATATAACTGTTTAGAAAGAAAAATATTCTCCCCTTAGCTACTTCTCATGTAGTTTAATTTACATAAATGCTTCTCCATTCTTGTCCAATACTATCGTGATGATGTCCAGGAGTGGTTTCCAGGTGAAACCACGGAAAATCTGAGTCAGGATGTCCGGACTAGGATTAGAACCACAGCCCTCTCGTAAACATGGCCACAGCCTCCAACTACTGCATAACTCTGATTGGTCTCCCATGGTGAAAGCTACTTCTTAGTGGTTCTTGTCTAGGAAAACATATTAGACTTTTCAAAAAATTGATTTGTTGTGGGTTTTTTTGTGCACAAGGGCAACTAAAGACTATGATCATCATCGTGTTCCCCAAATTAGCAGATGTAAGAAGTGTGTAGATGCCAATATTTTGTACATAATGCAAGCGCACTGTTAACCCAGACTTAAGCCCTTAGGTGGGGCTTGTGGACAGGAGTCTTCTTCTAACTCATCTTAAGATACAGAACGGCCCGAGTATCGATCAGCCGAGATAAGGCCAACTGCATACTCCGACAGTTACACACTTTGCACGTGCAGCTAATATGTCGTGTAATATAAAAAAGAAGCGCTCACTAGCTCCGAAGAGTCATAGTAATCGAGTGAATCTGAATCGCAGCATATGCAGGAACAATGTAAGGAGCCCTGCCGAATAATATCTTCGGTAAGGCTCGATTTACGTAGAGGTATCCTGGACGAGTAGCCTGCGCTTCATATTCCGCCTTTTTCCAAGGCGCCGGTCCCGTTTTCCGAGGCGTCGGTCCCAAGTTGCAAATCAGGTGCTGCGGCAGAACGCGCAGAAGTTCAGCAAGAGTTCAGCGAGTGCAATATTGTGATATTTTATTCCGATGGCCGAGCTGCTTATATGAACCTACAAGTTAGAAGTTCCCGCACGCCCGGAATTCTGGATTTCAGAAGAATGTACATCTTTGGAATTAAGCTCAGAGTTACTTTGTGTTATGCGGGAAATATTTGCACGACTGCTCCTAGAGTCTTCCATTTTTCCCTTGCTGCAGCCAGTTGCTACGCTGCAGAAACAAATAATTGCAGGATGAATCCATTCAGTTGCAAAAATACCAAAGGAAGAAAGAGCTGTGGTGTCCAGTGGACGTTTCATCATAGTACTATGGCATACGATGTTGGCCTCAGTCATACGTCAAAAATCAGAACAAGAACTTTGGTCAGTAAACGACGTGCGGATGATATGTTTCATGGCAGATTCACGGAAGCTGAGCCAACAATTCGAAATTACTGGACTGTTAGTTCTTCAGTACTCCGTCATTAACCTCTAGAAAATAGACAAGTTAACATAACGCACGAAATATACTGCATCCCGTGGGTTAAATCTGACACAAGGCCTGAAAGATGTCTTTCATAAATGTTATGACGGAGGTGTGCACAGCCGTACTCGACTCCAATAGGTATCACTGAAAGAGCTTTTGAATTGCAACAAGATATTCACCCAACATTAATCGGTGACTTCCGTAGCATCCATCACTGAAGTCATACATTTAAAAGTAAACAGCCTAACTGAATCGCTCTTTTCACGCTTTCTCCTATGAATAGCTATGTCGCTTGCTTACGCAGTGGGACACGATTGTGCAAGTGGTTGTCACGTATCTCATTAAGTATGCACCTATTTATAACAGCTGTCCGGCGCCCTGTCAGCACGCGAGTTGTTCAACGGCGTGCGGCACTAACGTCGTACAGATATAAAAAAAAAGTCTTGTTTACAGAGACACCCGGATAATGTGTTCCATGTGTGGAAAAATGATGCTGTCACCTGAGTTTCCCTATCAGAATTCCTTTAAGATTTAGAAACCAGACGAAAATTTCGCGAATATCAAGATATATATAGCTGAAAATGACTAAGACGTTTAGCTGAACATTACCTTAATTGATTTTTCTAAAAATTGACAACGGAAGTTCGCACTGAAGGTAACACGGCAGTGTGTAGTTGCTCTTTATACTGATGAAGAGTCGGTACTCAGTAGCACAGAATGCTACATAATTGTACTGACGTTTTAAGTGTTTGCGTGAAAAGTACCCCTCCGACACGTACACCTTGCAAATCACTGCGAAGTGCGTGGCAAAGGGTACGTTTTAATTACAATATGTGTTACGGATTCCTCCTGTTCCTGTTTCGTCTCGTGTTTGTCCTTTTGCGAAATGTTATTAGTTTCAAAGTATTTTCACAGTCCCTTCGGGAGTGGTACCAACAGACGCGCTGTATAGTCATAAATCGCCCTTGTAATAATTTGATTGTTAACGTTGGTGTATGTGTCGGCATAGTAGCTAGAACTTTGTATAGTATTTACCAGACGTGTGGTTGGTCATTATTGATACTAATAATGTTATAAGCTAATGTCTCCGTCCTACGTCGCGCTCATATCCAGTCCAAGTCATCCATATGGTACATCCTTGTTTGCTTCCACTTCTGCGCTGCAACGACCGTATGGTAAGATTTTCGAGGCAACTCTGCGCTAAAGTACCCAGTGGATGGGAGTCAGCTTATTGCAAGGATGAGTTCGATGCCGGGGCACAACACAACACAGAAAGCACATTTGTGCCGCTCGCTCACCTGTATCGAGTAGCACGGCGCACAGCAGCAGGACGAACTTGACGGAGGTGGTCATTGTCAGCAGGAGATCCAACACACGGGGTCGCGGTCTGGTCTGGTGAGACTCCTGAGGGCAATTGAACGATCACTCGCGGAGCGCGTCTGCGGCTATGACTGCCAAGTAGCTAAGCGCACGGCGTTTGCAGCTCGACTGGGTAGGCGTGCCAACTGAACCGCCCGCCAGCCGGCCTCTACCCCCACCACCCGGCCGCGCTGCGCGACCTGTGGCAGGGCGCCGCGACCGCAGCGCCGAGCCGCACTGTTGCGGGTACCGCCGGAACTACCTTGCAGTCCCCGCAGTGAATCAGCATCCGGTCAAGTCTACGAGTAGCGTTTCACGAGAAAAAAAAGGACACACGTTAGAAGGTGACAGGATAGAAAGGCAACCGCAGTGTGCTTTACTTACAATGGTTTCTAGACAGGATAGACCAGAGGGAGAAATACCAAAAAGAACTCTATTCACAATTGTTTCCAGACTACAAGTTGTAAATAGAAACAAGGCCAATTCACACTGGCCTTCACGTCACATCACGTCACGTCAAAACATTCTGCATCGCATTTCAGATGGCGGAATCCACCTTGGTCGGCTAGGTTTCTCGGGAAGAACGTTCTGACGGCTTACATTATGCATCCGCTTTTGATCACGCCGCGCATTTCCTCTCGATACATGGCCATGCACACATTTCTATGTCCCATTTCATCGTGGTTGATATCAGTTGTTTGTTGTTCGTTATTTCTGCTATTTGTTATAAATTGTTTCGTTTCACTATTTCTTTTGTTAAAATTTATTATTTTTTTGATAAATGACGAAAGATTAATTGAAGCAGTGAAGCATCAGTTTGAATTTTACATGAGCATACTAAACTACTTGCCCTCTAGTACATTTACAAAGTGGATTTTTGTTCAAATGGCTCTGAGCACTATGGGACTTAACACCTGAGGTCATCAGTCCCCTAGAACTTAGAACTACTTAAACCTAACTAACCTAAGAACACCACACACATCCATGCCCGAGGCAGGATTCGAACCTGCGACCGTAGCAGTTGCGCGGTTCCAGACTCAAGCGCCTAGGACCGCTAGGCCACCGCGGCCGCCCCGTATTTAGTATTTTACAATGAAATGAACTGCAATATGGGCGCAACTTCGAATGAAAAAATTGCTGTGGGTAGAATCAGACTGACTAGTAAGTGGAACTTATTGTAGGTTCTCAGACATTTGTAATTTTTGTAAATAAATCGAACTGAAACCTTCAGACACTGCAACAATGCTGTTTTTGTGGAGTATGCAACATTGTATAGGAGTTGTTTGTTTAAACGTGTATTTGTGACAGACTTACTTGTTGTTAAGTAGCTCTCTGAAGTGCTTGTGAAACAGTTTTTCGAGAATCCGAGGTCAATATTTATGTGGTTTTACTAGCTAACCCCAGTTAAAATAAGGCACTTGAGCCCTTAAAGTCCAAATACAAGACGTAAAGAAAATCTGAAAATCTTGCAGGGAAAGGTATTAAGGGAGATACAGAATGACTATTGCCAAAAATTTTCGCTGGAGTGGAACTAATCTTAAACAAACCAATTTTTCATGAGATGTAACGGCAGCTCGTAACACTATTCCTTTTAGTCATGCTGGGTGCAAATTGACGTGAGAAACGAAAAAACTGATGCTTCGAGTTTCTAAAATATTTATAAAATGTGAAAATTCCTGTACCTCGAGCTCCTTGTATAGTGTGTGGAATTCCCCTTCTGTACCACGTAATGACTATTTTCGTACTCACATTAATTTTTTGTGTTGTTTTGCAGTTCTGTTTTTCTTCTCGAATTTATAAGCTGCAAACTGCAAAGGATTTGCGTACAATGTTATTTTCGTGTGAATGTGGACTTCATCATTTACAGAGGGGTCCAGAAAAATGTAAACACTCTTTGATAGTTCCTATCTTTGGAACAGAATTTTGCGCGGTAGCGTAGTCCGTTCTTTTCTCGGCAAATCTTGGCGCGCGCTTTCCAGCAGATGATTGTGCAGCAACGAATGAAATAAGGTTGTCGTTGAACAACGCGAGACCGTATTGAAGTGGTACTGGAAGTATGAAAATATGATGGAGGTACAACGGCAATGGAATAATGTGTACGGAACTCATCGATCAACACGAACAACAATTTATCGTATTCTTGATAAATTTGAAGCCGACGCTACTGTTCAGGATGAGCAAAATAAAAGGTCTGGCCGGCCAAAAACATCGATTCCAGCTTCCTGCGCTGCTGTGCTGCAACATTTTACTAGTCACTTCAAAAATCAGGCAGCACGTGAAAGCTGTCTAAGCTGATCAAGCGTACGACGAATTCTGAAGGTTGCAAAGTGGACATTACAATATCGCTGCACGCTGTGAACGAGGGCGACCTGGAACAAAGGATGGAGTACTGTGAGTGATTTGAAGGCATGCTCCGCGAGGATGAACGGCTTGCAGGGATGGTTATCTGGTTTGACGAGGCGTAATTCAAACACAACGGTACTGTAAATCGCCACAACTTTGCGTACTGGGCTTCTGAAAATCCTCACGTGCACGTGGACAAACATGTTAATGTACCAGGTGTTAATGTGCGAGGTGATGTGTTATCGTGAGGTCTGATTGGCCCATTCTTCTTTGAAGCTATCGTAACTGGTGAGGTATATATTCATATGCTGCAAATATCGATTTTATCTGCCATCCAAGAGGTGTGTGGATGAAAGACTTTGCCTACAACAAGATGACGCTCCGACCCCCTGCCGCAAGAGATGTCAGAGCCTACTTGGATGAAAATCTACCTGAGCGCTGGATATGTCGAAAATAAGCTGTTGAGGACCCACCACGGTCTCCAGACCGTACACCCATCTGTGGGGGACCTCGAAAAATGATCAACAGAAGCCAGCTACGCTGAACGAATCAAGAGAAACCATCGAGGCGTCCTGTGCGGCTGTCACAGCGGCAACACTAACAGCCATAGTTCGGTCAACAGTTCAGCGGCATTGACGTTGTTTGACTGCTAACGGGGGCCACTTTGAACACATAAAATAATCT
Organism: Schistocerca serialis cubense; assembly: GCF_023864345.2. Taxonomy (NCBI): domain Eukaryota; kingdom Metazoa; phylum Arthropoda; class Insecta; order Orthoptera; family Acrididae; genus Schistocerca; species Schistocerca serialis. The sequence goes on along the minus strand of NC_064639.1, from coordinate 788,231,948 downwards.
TCCCCCGTACAAGAATTGTAACGATGTGTCATTTTGTTCCATTAATGGGTCAAATGGCTCTGAGCACTATGCGACTTAACTTCTGAGGTCATCAGTCGCCTAGAACTTAGAACTAATTAAACCTAACTAACCCAAAGACATCACACACATCCATGCCCGAGGCAGGATTCGAACCTGCGACCGTAGCGGTCGCTCGGCTCCAGACTGTAGCGCCTAGAACCGCACGGCCACTCCGGCCGGCGTTCCAGTTGTACTATGAAAGAGTATTTACATTTTTCTGGGCCCCTCTGGATTTTTAAGCTACGCGTTGTGTATGAGCACTTTATGCGCAAAAACAGTTGAAAATCATTTTCCGAAGATCGCAGTTCCCGCGAAAGAACAACCGAGGACAGCCCCGCGAGTTGAGATCACGTGACTTGAATTGATGTGCCGTGACATGAGGGACAGTGTGAATACAGTCTGACGTGACAATACCGTGACGGTCAGTATGAACTGGCCTAACTCGCGGCAGAAATTTTACGCTTTATCCCATCATAATTTATAATCAAAAACTGCCAATCGCGTTGAATTTTGTTGGCTACTGTGAGGTTGAAACGTCCCCTTAAAAAATTTAATGAATCACTGTGCTGAAAACCTCTTACATTAGTTGATTTTCAAACAGCTGAGCACAACTGAACGTACTCAGACATTTCGCTCTTTACCTATTCTGATCAACACTAAACTGACACACAATATTTTTAGCGCAACGCAATCTGACTTTCAATAATCCCTACAAAAGAATGGCCCTGACTAACATTAACCTATACCTTTTACAAATCACTTACCTCACAAAAATCTTCGTTACTCGAACTACTGCAATACAGCGAGCGCCACTACTGCCAGGTAATAAAAGATTCAAACTACTTAAGGCACTAACTACAAATGAAAGATTTTGATAGAGAACAAACAATGAATTTACCTTAATAGTGTTCAAAAGTCATAATATATATATAGCAGTTCATGGCATCCAGTCTTACAAATTTACTGTCTCTTATGGACACACGTCCAGATCATCCGCTCTCAAAACTCCGCCATTTCTCTCCCCACATCCACCACTGCTGGCGGTTCACCTCCAACTGCGCAACGTTACGCGCTGTTAACAGTCAACTGCCCAACACTACAATAGCATATACTCCAACAATGCAAACCAACCACAGCCTTCACACAGTACAGTCAGTGATTTTCATATAGAGCGCTACGTGGCGTTACCAACATAAAAACCTAAACAGCCTACTTACAAGGTCTCCGTTGCACCTCTTATTAATACGAGAACAAACTCAACCTTTGTGAAGTGCGACAACGCGCGGTAAAGCAACTTTGCATGGGTTTTGTGTTTTCTTTTATCTTCAACGCGCGTTAGCGCAACAGTCCATAGTCTATAAGTATGAGCGGTCGCGAACAGTCGGTCGGAGGAAGCAGTCGAATGCTAACCGATTAAGTATGGTTCTGAATTACATCGCATCGCGTTGCGCAAAGTGTAATAATACTAACAGTAATTCGCAGGTACGGAATGCCGTTCAAAATGGAAGCATTCATTAAAGTTGAAGTTTTATTTGAATATCATGTCAAAATTTGTTGCTATAATTCAATAACAGGTTTCAACAAAGATATAATAAACGAATAGTGACATCTCAGTCCATTGTGTTTAATGAACTGGTACTGATGAAGAAGCAACAAATAATCGACTATGAGAGGTAGTAGTAGTAGTAGTAGTGGTAGTAGTGTGGGGTTCTGCCTTACGGTAGGTCTTGTCATGGGTTAAGCCTCTTCCACTTTGGTCTGTCCATAGCCAGTCTTTTCATTTCTGAATATTTGTCTCCTTTGACATCGTTCCGCATTTGATTTCTTCTTTTTCCTCTTCCCCTTTTTCCCTCCACCATTCATTCAATTTATGTTTGAATTACGTCACTAAAAACAGTAGTCATTAATCTTGTCGTCTTTCGGCTTCAGTCCTTGGATCATTGTAGTCAACCGAAAAGAGAATAAGTTGACATGGACTATTACCTATGATTGTGATTTACCTGATGATTTGTAGAACGCATTACATTGTTTAACTTCTCTTGTTTCGGATTCACAGTCGTGTAATATATCTGAAAGACATCATAGTCGCCACTGACTGTAGAAATTATTCATTTCCACTACTGCAGTTTCGGCCTTAAGTGGTGTGCTGCAAAAGACTGTGCTTTAGCGTATGCCGAACTTGACAAATTTTCTGACATGTATACATGTCATCGTCAGGTCAGAACACAGTTTTTTTTCCAGTGTATCGCTTGATAATTGCCTGAAAGCTAATGTTGCAACATCGAAAATAATTTCTACCGTTAGTGGCGACTGTGATGTCTCTTAAAAAGTAGAGCATTGTATCGCACATGAAGCAATAGCGTACATTCCTGTGAAATGTGATACATCCAGTGTCTTTTATAACACACGTTACAGGCATATCTAAGGTTTGATAACACAGTGTTACGTAGCATTTTCTATGAGCAGAAGAGTCATTGGTCGATAGAAATTACAAGTCGGGAGAATTTCCAGCGACGAAGTGTGTATAAAGTATTAACAAATCCTGGCAAAACGCTACAAGAATTGTTCATTAGGCATACTTCTCCCTCCGTCTAATTCGAAGTCCTTGCTTTGAACAGTTAAGCCAGTAAATGCATTTGTTCAGTAATAGTGATACTTAATAAAAATTTAAAGTTTTACGTACTTGGTTCTTTAGTTTGGTTAATTAATGGAAAAACTTATCTTTCAATGAGAATATGATCAGTATATTTGTATTCATTGTAACAGAATAAATCTATATAAAATTCAAACTTTTTCGCTTTCTTTACGCCCTACGTAGGAGAGACCTTCAATTTAATCTCGTCTCAAATACTCTTAATTTTGTATTTTTTTAATACAGGCCATTGCTTATAATTATTAATAATAAAATCTATAAATAATAGAGACAGAGGCAAGCCACCGCACGGATACAGAAGCCCATGTGGCAGCCTCTTTGATGTGTGATGCATTTTCTGCACGTGGCGCCAGCTTTGTGCCATCGTCAGTAGGTTTCTTTTATTCAGTTGTGTAGAATGTGGAAATTAAGTGTTAATTAACCCACGAAAATTAGCCATTTATATAAAGGCTACAATAAGACAAGAGCTGACATTATTTGCGTATATAAAAAATATCGTCAAATTTTAAGAGAAATTATTAAAATGTAAAGATATGAAACGTCCCCTTAGAACAATTTGTACATGACTGTGCTTAAACTGACACACAATATTTAGTTAGCGCAACGCAATCTGACTTTCAAAATTCCCTACAAAAGAATGGCCCTGACTAACATTGAACTATTACCTTTCACAAATCACTTACCTCACAAAAATCTTCGCTGCTCAAGCTACTGCAATACAGCGAGCGCCACTACTGCCAGCTAAATAAAAGATTCAAACTATGGAAGGCACTAACTACTGATAGGGATAGTTAGCAAATGAAAGATATTAATAGAGAACAAACAATGTATTTACCTTAATATCATCACAAGTCATAATATATATATCAGTTCATGACAAATTATAAATCTCCGCCATCTCTCTCCCCACATCCACCACTGCTGGCGGCTCACCTCCAACTGCGCAACGCTACGCGCTGTTCACAGCCAGCTGCCTCTGCCCAACACTACAATGGCAGACAACAATGCAAACTACCCACAGACTGCACACAGCACAGCCAGTGATTTTCATACAGAGGTGGCGTTACCAATAAAAAACCTAAACAGCATACTTACATAGCCCCCATGCTCCCCACAAAAATTTTTACATATTGGATTGGGCAGTGGCCAATACAGATTTGAAAAAAATTTTTTCATAATTACAATAACAAAGAAATCAAATGCACACACTTATTGATACAATGTTGGTCAAAAGCTAAAATTTTCTCACAGTCCATAAAGATAGTCCTGATTCATCACAGTAAAATAGCAGTGTTTTTCTCAAAGTCTGAGCAGTAAAAGAAAATGCACACAGAAGTAGTGGATTTCCATGCAGTCTTGAAGAAGTAGTGTTGTCCTTCCAACGGAAAGACAGTGCTGACTCTTGACATGCTGACAGATAACGGGCCACAACAGAGCAAACCCACAGCAGAGTCAGTCGTAGTTTGGAAGAATATTGGTAGGTAGGTCATCACAGAGCAGACCCACCGTAGTCCTGGTAGAGATTACGGTATTGGTGGGCCACCAGAGGTGCAGACCCACTGCAGTCCTTGTAGAAATAATGGCGTTGGTGGGTCATCATAGATGCAGACCCACTGTAGTCCTTGCAGAGATAATGGTATTGGTGGGCCACCAGAGGTGCAGACCCACTGTAGTCCTTGTAGAGATAATGGTATTGATGGATCATCAAAGATGTAGACCCACTGTAGTCCTTGTAGAGATAGCCAGCAGCCATCTGTTGTGACTGTGCAGGTGCACAATCACCATTGAAGAGTCTTGCGGATAATATAGCAAGTCCATAAACCATCACTTGTGCACTCACAAAGTTTTTGGAATTGTCCTTAGAACCAGCAATGCTGTTATCCAGTCCCTTGCAGAATTATTAACAAACGTGCAAACACTAACAGTCCCTACTTCTCACATATTGTCCATGTACTATGACCAACAGAAACGTGTGCAGTGAAATGTAACTTACATGTTAATAATATCATGAACTGGTGACAATTACAATTTTATAACATAAGAATACAATAACAAAGGTACAAAATACATTATTAAAAACATAACAATACAGATAACATTTGTAGTAAAACAGGCTTTACAAAAGAATAGAAATAAACATATACATCAATGTTACAGGAATTATGACATAAGTACATACATAGATCAGAATAATTATTGAAACATCAACTTTACACATGAGCATTAAAACAAAACAATAAACAATGTCTAAACATCTTTACAAAGTAAATAACATATTATTAATGCCAATTATATTTGAGGATAACAGTATTCCTCATCATAGTGAATGTAGCTTAATATTAAAAGAGAAAAAAATTCTATGAAACTACACAGAGACAGGAAGAAAACAAATACACAAGGGTACACAAACATATAGTGGGATAACACCAATAGGAAAGGACAGGGTTCGTTTTCAGTGTAACATTTGATACTGCAGTCCAACCCAAAGCTTCATATATCTTTCCTCTTATTTCATCCTTTGTTTCCACCAAAAAAATTCTATCTAAGCATGCTTTCTGTATTTATATGTTCACACATTTCTTACCTCAACATTTATTTCCAAGAAAATCCTACCTAAACCTGTTTTCTCAATGCATTTCTTCCAATTCATCGCAACTCATTCTCTTAGAGGCTACCCCCTCTTAAGCTAACTTAAATCTACTGAGCTCAGATGCTAAACTAAGGGACGAGGCAATGCAGCATCACATAACAAATCAACACAAACAGCAATGCAAAAAATGCAAATTGGCAAAGCTAGCAGCATAAATGAGCAAAAGTCAAATTCAATAACACTATGCCTGGCAAACAGCAGCAACTTATACCTAAACATGACATAGCTCAAGCAGAAAATATATTACACTAAACAACAATGCAGATAAGAGAAATGTATCATCTTAATGTCTATGTAATTAAAGTGGTGCACCACAAGAAGTTATTCTACCAAAAAGTTACCAATTACTTGAAAAGAAAATTATGAATGCAGTTACTAGTTCCTTCTTATTGTTCTTTCCTTTCCAAGTGCTCCTTTTTTAAAGAATGTGGATCATAAAATAATTATTTAATAGATCTGTTGACAGAAAGTGTTCACATTAGCAAATGCATTTTATTTTATAAAAGCAATGCTGCAACACAGCTGGAAAACAGATGTCAAATGAAATAAGCAACTATGAAAAGCAAAGCATAAAAATATCATTCAATAGTCATGTGACATTTCATAAGTTAGTAGAAATTCTCTCAACTCTCATAGAAAGACGCTTGTCATAATCAGGTGTGCAGATGTACGAATATTTCCCATCAATTCATAAGCATTTCAGTAATTAGCACAAAGTGCGAGTAATCATATGTTTTCAAGTAACGAGGGTGTCGCATTAGCGATGAAAGGCACACCCTAATGGCTTGTTCTCCAGGTGTTTGACACGTCCCACGTCCCCTTTTTTTTTTTCTACCTGTGCCGCTGAAAAGGGCTCGCAATAATGGCTTTTTCTCCAGGCGTCTGACACAGCTGGGTGCCCGCGACGCATTACGTGCAGGTGGTCACTTAACTTTCGTACGGAAATATTTACGACAGGAGATTCTGCTACCGTTGCAGTCTCATTTAAAAATATTTCACAGGTCAAGAATTAGCGTTGCAAATCTGTAGAAACAAATTCCTATAAATATAAGTGTCCAAAAAAAAATATTCGTCAACATTGTGATACAGTCACACATTTCATAACTCTTAAAGTACGTTTCTTGGTTTCCAACATCCTTTTCATAAATCAGAGTCCCTAAACACTACTCATTATTCCTTACCTCATTATACATATACATATTCGTCGACACTTCTTCAATATTTCATCGTGAGAAATACGTAGCATAATAAACATTCCTCAACAACATAATACACATCGTCGTCGTAATAATAACATCATAACACCTCAGTCAAATCTCAAAATCGTCGTAACTTCCTCCAATAATTTCTGAGCCTAAAAAAATTCTCTGCTCATTTCAATAGTGTCATCTACCTCAAACGTACTTTAAAATCATGCTCCCTTACGAAATACGTCATTCAAAGCTCTCATAGTATCACAATGATTCCGAAAAATATGAGCGTTTCTCAAAGTACAGACAAAATACAGTTTCATAAGTGTGAAGTTACCCAACTGTGTATTGCGTAAACATGTGTCACTGATGTAGTAAAAAGAATGTTTGTTTCTCTGTCAAATAATCAGATAGCTGTGTAATTCTGTGTTAGAGAAATATGGTACCGATGTGTAAAGTTGTATAAGCAAATACCATATTAGCTAGGGTTCCTTGTGGTTGCCACACACATGGTACACAAAGTAAGCGTGTACCCCCCTGAGGATTAATGTAATTATACCCTCAGGTGTTACAGATTACAGCAATGGAATGAAATGTATCACGCAAAACTTTCTTTGTAATTCAAAAAATCTTTAAAAATAAATGTTTTAAGTATAAAATTGATCACTCAAATACGTGTACTGTAGCGCTAAACTGTGCGTCTTGTAACATAATCTCTGTGGAAGTGTCGTAGTTATCGTCCTCCGAAAGCTAAGTTCTGCAGAAGTCAATGTACTTACCTCATGATAAACAAAAGTGAAATGCTTTGCGTATAGATATCATAGTTATTATGGTTATTGGCGTGATGAAGAAAGTACTGTACAGTAACGTATTGTTGTGCCACAAAAAAGGCTGTCTCATTGTTGCTATACCACAAAAGTTACTACTAAAACATGTTTTACTTCCTAGAAAAATTCAGAAAACTGTGCAGATGTAAAACAGATACACTGCAAAAGCAACATTGTAAATTGTCACTCATTAGTAGCGTCGTGATAAAACCGTGTAGCTGTCACATAAACTAACCACTGTGTCATGTGGTATCTTTACTTTAAATCCAGAATGTATTTTCAAGTAAACCAAAATGTTGCATTAAAACCTCATTAGCAGTACTGGTAAATGTTCTAAGTATGTGAGCCTTATAGTCGTTACGTAATCGTGCAACAAACAAGCAAGAATGTACACACACAATAACACTGTGACGTCTGTTTACTATAACAATGCATTCGTCATTTCTGTTTAAATAAGTTCTCTTGGTTCTTGATTGGATATTTAACTTCAAACATTGTTGTATGTTAACAGATTCTAAGTCTGACAAAGCATATTAGTAATGTGAAGCGAAAAATTTTATGACAAAGACTAAGTTAAAAAGCAGATTATCTTTCAATAAACGGTTTTACATGTGAAATGTGGTGTAAACCTTTACTCTTCCTAGTACACAGAGTTTGAACTTGAATGCAATTGTCATATGCTATACGTCGGTAAAGAATACTGGAGTTTTTCTCAAGGTTAGCGTCTGTGTTATTTTTCTCTGAGCCAACGGCCGCACGCGGCTGCCTGCGGTGCGAGTCATTGTCTGTCCCTCTGTTGGCGCGCGTTGTTATTGGGATTAGGAGACCTAACTTCTACAAATTCACTCTGACGAGAAGGCCCTGCCCTGTTTAAATCCCGCCAGTTCTGATGCATTTCAGGTCTGTCGTTACGATCATATCGTCTGTCGTCATGTCGGTAGATTCCGTAGTTTCTTCCTTGTCCGTCACGTGGTGGAGAATTTCTCCCTGAATCGTAACTGCGCGCTGAACTGTTGCGTCTAAAGTTGTTCTGTCTCCCTTGATAATAATTATTTTGGTTCCCAAATTGTCTGTTTCTCTGATTGTCTCTGTGATAGTCACTACCGCGGAGAGGTCATCTTTCCCTGTAATTATTACTACTCTGCCCACGGTTGTAATACGGGTGGTGTCTGTTTTGGTCACTTTTTGTGTTGTGAGAATAGCCTTGTCGTGTCAAGTTATTATTTCTTTCATCGCGGAATTGCGACTGATGTGATCTGTAATTGTTGTGTTCCTGCGTTCTGCGATTGTCAGTGTCACTTTCCAGTTCTTGTAACAGTCCCTGAAAAGCTTCAATGTCGTCTTTGCAACGTCCTGCTAAAATAATATGTCGTAAATGTTTAGGCAGTTTGATTAAGCAAATGCGGATGAGTTCTGAGGGGCTGTATGGGTTTGACAGGTATTGATTCTTGTGCAACATGTCTTCAAAATATTTCACAAGACTGGAAAATTCAGATTGTTCGAAGTGTTTCATCATTATGATGTTATGTTTTACACGGTCTTGTGTAGCTTGAGACCAATATGCTGAGAGGAAGGCATGGTAAAATTCTCCCTCACTGTGGCAATCGTGAATGACCGATCGCATTCTTACAGCTGGTTCATTTTCTAAGTAGCCACACATAAATTCTAATCTGTGTTCTAACGACCAGTTGGGAGGAAAACAATGAGAGAATTGATGGAGCCATGCTTGTGGATGAATGTCGTTGCCAGAATTCTTAAATGTTTTGAATTTACGTGTAGTAATGAACAGCTTATAGTCAAAATCATCATGTCGGCGAGTCGCATATCGGTCATTGTTAGGTCGTGTCGGCCGTTCCATCTCAAAATTCGGTGCACATTGCCAATTTCTTTCATAACTTCCGAAATGCCCTGTGTTATTATTTTGTGGCTTTTCCGTGTTTCTAAGTCCCTCTTCCCGTGTTGGAGCGCGAGTGTCTTCTGAAATACGTAATTCTTGTATTACCTGTGTCAGCTGATCTTGTACTTCCCGGATTTCTCTTTGGTGTTGCGTATCAATTTGATTCAGATTTTGTTTCAGTTTCCTAATTTGTGCGTTCTGTTCTGTGTCATTAAAGACTACCGGTTTTGCGTCATTCAGATTATCATCTACCTTCGCAGATAAATTATTTAGCTGATCCGAAAGTTCAACTACTTTCTCTGATAATGAACACATTTCCTCAGTGTGTTTTTCTGAACCAAGTTTCAGAGTGTCCATTTGTGTTGAAATCGAATCTACTGTGTCCTTTAAGTTATCCTGAGTTTTTGCAAGTTGCGTAACCGAATCGGTAGATGCAACTGAGTCAATTTTAGCTTGCAAGGTGTTGTGATTTTCATGAACAATAGTTTGCAGTTCTTTTATGGCTGCTTCGTGATTCTGTAATGCATTTTCATGACGCGAAAAAATAGGTTGAAAATGCTCACAAATTTGAGTTTTTACGTCATTACAGACTTTTTGACATTTCGATTCAATGTTATGTAACTCAGCAGTTAAATCCTCACGTGTTTGTTCGAGAGTTTGTTCCAATGAGTCTAACTTTTTGAGATTTTGTTCCATTGTGTCTAACTGTTGCTGTGTTTGTCTCTGGTGTTGTTCCATTGTGTCTAACTTTTCAAGCTTTTGCTGTGTTTGTCTCTGATTTTGTTCCATTTGTTGCATTAATTGCAATAATAATGTATTAGTGTCTGGAATCTGTTTCTCTACGCTTTTCGGCAGTGCATTTGCACCGGCAACATTCACATTTTGACAAGCAGAAAATGCGTCTTGACTTATTTGAGAAAACGGTGATAACCCAAAACCTGAATCTACAGTATTTGCGAAATTGTGTCCTGTCATTTCGGATTCCTGAGGCGAGCTGTTGCCGACCGATCGATCGATAATGCTTCCCTGTTCACTACCTGTTTCACTGTCTACACCATTGTTTGCAGCCCGCTCCATTTCCCTATTCACAATTACCAAATTACTACTTTGAACATCAGTTAATTCATTACTCTGCGGCGCTAACACACTGCCTTCGTCTTCACTGTCATTTCTCAGTTTACTTTGGAGCCTAGTATTACGTTTTTCACACGCCATTATTGTCACAGTATTTCACACGACAACACAGAAAAACACAATTTGAAGATCAAAAATAAGAGAACACATTAACATAGCACTGAAAATAATATCTAGTTAATTGCAAGCGCAGCTGCGAAATACTTGCTGCAAATCTACATGCATGCCACAACTGTTTTACTATACAACAATGAAAGACTGCAACTACAAAGGAAATTCTCTCTACAATTACGCGCTAGCAATAAACAAAATCTACACTAAATGCACAAACTACAAGAAAAAATCAGAAGATTCCAGTGAGGTATCCTAGGCTAAGGGTCGACATATGAAACGTCCCCTTTGAACAATTTGTACATGACTGTGCTTAAACTGACACACAATATTTAGTTAGCGCAACGCAATCTGACTTTCAAAATTCCCTACAAAAGAATGGCCCTGACTAACATTGAACTATTACCTTTCACAAATCACTTACCTCACAAAAATCTTCGCTGCTCAAGCTACTGCAATACAGCGAGCGCCACTACTGCCAGCTAAATAAAAGATTCAAACTATGGAAGGCACTAACTACTGATAGGGATAGTTAGCAAATGAAAGATATTAATAGAGAACAAACAATGTATTTACCTTAATATCATCACAAGTCATAATATATATATCAGTTCATGACAAATTATAAATCTCCGCCATCTCTCTCCCCACATCCACCACTGCTGGCGGCTCACCTCCAACTGCGCAACGCTACGCGCTGTTCACAGCCAGCTGCCTCTGCCCAACACTACAATGGCAGACAACAATGCAAACTACCCACAGACTGCACACAGCACAGCCAGTGATTTTCATACAGAGGTGGCGTTACCAATAAAAAACCTAAACAGCATACTTACAAAGAAATATGTATGGCCTGAAAGAAATTAATAATGGTGATAATAAGATTAAAACTATATTGGTATATTGTCAGATGGGAGACAGGACATCCTGTCAGTGTACAGATACCTTAAAAATTACACTAAATCATTGTGTCGTGACTGATGATTTACAAGTTGCAAGTACTTTTAACAGTCACTTTCCACATGTAGCAGCAAAAATAGGATTACATGGTTCAGTTTAAGAAGCAAGACAATATGATAAAAACGTCATTCCACAGAGTTCTAACCACTTTTAAGTAGCACCAACATCCTTGAAATTAATAGAATTATAAAAATTGTACAGAAAAAGCGGATATGGTGTTGATGGAATTTCAAACACAGTTCTCACATTTTTCTCTAATGAGTAAGCAATGTTCTTAGTGATACATTTATTGAATCACTGGCACAGGTAATTTTTCCAGATAGACTAAGATATGCATCTGTTTAATCTCTTAATAAGAAAGTCAAAAGGAAGTCTTAAAAATTATCTTCAAATTCCCTTACAGACATTTTCTTCCAAATTATTCGAAAAAGTAATGTACTCATGAGTAGTATCACATTTAAGAAGAAACAATTTGCTTAACATATCACAGTTTGGATTTCAGAAGTGTTGTTCGACCTAGAATGCTGTTTATACTTTCACTTACCAAATACTACTTTCCTTAAGCAGTAAAACGTCGCCCATTGGTATTTTTCTGATCTTTCCAAGGCGTCTGATTGTGTAGATCATGTTACACTCTTAGAAAAACTCATGTTTTAAGGAACTCATGGTTTTACATGCAGCTGGTTTGAGTAACACCTACAAAAAGAATGCTAAACGTCGTGCTGAATAATTAAAAAATTATCAGAAGCCTAGAAAACTTTAATGACTGGGATTAAAAAAAAGAAAAATCACAAAGAGTGTACCACAGGGTTCAATTTTTGGTCCACTCCTTTCTGTTATACACGTGAATGACCTTCCACTTAACATTCGACAAGAGGAATGGGTACTTTTCGCAGACAGTAACAGCGTTATACTATATCGTATTAGAGGGAAAGCCGGAGCAGATACTGATAATGATGGTTTACAAAGAATTGTTAAGATATACTTTGAAAACGGATTCTCCCTAAATTTTGAAAAAACACTACATTCAGTTACGTACAACAAACAGTCATATCAACAGTTGTTGTTGCACATGAACAGAAGTCAGTAAATAGGGTAGCATGCTCCAGATTGTTGGGTGTACATAAGGATGAATACCTTAACTGGAAGCAATATTACAGAGCTCTTCAGACTCTGTATATTTCCTAGCCTGGACACAAACGAATTAACCTCCTGACAAATTTTGCACGTTTCCGCACAATAATGTCTTATGGCATAATTTTCTGGGATAGCTCACCACCTAGAAAGAGAGAAGATACAAAGGAAAGCAGCGAGAATAATATGTGGTGTTCACCTGCAGTCATCGTGTAGGTACCTATTCAAGGAGTTAGGCATTTCAACTGCACCGACGTATTACATATATTCGCTAGTGAAATTCATCATAAATAATCCATCACAATTTGAGAGGAATAGTGATGTCCATAGCTACAACACTAGAGGGAAAAATAATTTTTATTGCAAATTATTAACGAGTTCAAGATACAGCAACCATTTTTGTTACTATTTGCCTAATGACATAAGTGTCTGATAGGTAGCAAAACGAGTTTTAAATCTAATATAGAGACATTTTCTTGACAATTCCCTCTAATCCACGTAAGAATTTCCGTTTGAAAACTAACAGCCTGTAAAACATGGCTTCAAGTGAAATTGCATGGGGACTAAAAAATTTGTTCGTTAATGTTAGAAACTAATCAGTTATCTTACACAAAACTTGTAAACTGAGTCGTTCCACGTCATTTCGGTAAAAGAATCGTTCAACTGGTCTATGGAACATGTCTCTAACTAACTTTGGATTTGGTTTCTGTTTCGAAGAACCATGTAAAGAATTAGGCTACAGCAATTTAGAAAATATTCAAAAATCGGGTCGGGCTAGCTAAACCGGGCTTAGCATCACGCTCCCCCTAAATACGAATCCACTGTTCCATAATTGCATTGTTCGTTGTTCTTTTAGTTTCATGACATTAAGCTCAATTTACACAACAAAGTGTGAGACAGTCTGTTTATATACTTTCATCTCCTGTCTGCTGCCTGCTATACTGCAACATTATCCACGGTCATTATCACTAACGCAGCGTGGCACTCCTTTCAGGGTTCTATTCTCAGAGCCCATAAGCTCTTGCCTGTCTACGTTTGTGTCAGAGCACGCTCCATAACGGTAAACAGCCTACACGTTCAACTGCGGCGCCGTAAATCCTGTGATTCAGTCTACTTGAAAGGCTTTTTTTTTAACTACTTTGTCTGGGACTGGAAAACTTTTCACCTGTTTATTACTACATTTCTTAATTTCTTCTGCAATTTCACCCCCGTCCCTTAGATTTCATGCCACAGTATAAGGCTGCATCGTAGTAGAATTGATGCTTCTATATGCTGATAATGATGAGAATAACATACAAAGAGCAAAAGGTTATCTATCACTTGTACTTAGACCAAACTATAGTTATAAAGATCGAAGCACATTGAAGGGCAGCAATAGTTGAGATGGGAGTGAGACAGCGTTGTAGCTTATCCACCGAATTATTCAGTCTGCACAATTAGCTCGCAGTAAAAGAAGGCAAAAGAAATTTTTGGAAAGGGGATTAACGCTCAGGGAGCAGAAATAAAAAGTTCAAGGTTTGCCGATGACATTGTAATTCTTTCAGAGATGATAAAAGACTTAGAATATCTTTTGAGCGAAAATGATAATGTTTTGCTAACGGGTTGTAAGAACAACGTAAATAAAAGGAAAATACGGAGCGTTATCGTCTTATGTCATGTGATGCTAGGGAATTAGATTACGAAATGAGACGCTTCTAACAACAGCAGAGATGACGACAAACAACACTGAGGGTGGGATATAAAGTCATGGGAGAGCAATATGCACGTATACAGATGGCGGTAGCATCGCGTATACGAGGTATAAATGGCCATTGCATTGGTAGAGCTGTCATTTGTATCACATGATTCATGTGAAAAGCTTTCCAACGTGATTATGGGCGCACGAGGGGAATTTACAAATTTTGAAAGCGGTAGTGTTAGCTGAGGATAGACGCTTGGGACATTCCATTTCGGAAATCGTTAAGGAATTCAGTATTACGTGGCCCAAACTGTCAAGAGTGTGCCGAGAATACCAACTTTCGTGCATTGCCCTTCACCACGGACAACGCAATGGCCGACGGCCTTCACTTAACGACAGACAACAACGGCGCTTGCATAGATTTGCCAGTGCTTACAGACAAGCAACACTGCGTGACGTAACCGCAGACATCAATGCGGGACGAACGACGAACGCATCCGTTGGGATAGTTAGGCGAAACATGGCGTTAATGGGCTATGGCAGCACACGACCGACATGGTTGTCTTTGTGAATAGCATGACATCGCCTGCAGCGCATCTCTGGGCTCGTGACCATATCGGTTGACCCTAGACGACTGAAAACCGTGGACTTGTCAGATGAGACCCAATTTCAGTTGATAAGAGTTGAGGATAGGGTTCGAGTGTGACTCAGACCCCATGAAGCTGTGGACCCAAGTAGTCAACAAGGCACTGTGTAAGCTCGTGGTGGCTCCGTAACGGTGTAGGCTGCGTCCAACTGAACCGATCATTGATTGAAAATTGTTATGTTCGGCTTTTTGGATATCATTTGGAGCCATTCAGCGATGTAGTTTTTATCGATGACAATACACCATGTCACCAGGTCACAGTTGTTAGCGATTGGTTTGAAGAACATTCCGGACAATTCGAGAGAATTATTTGGCCCCTTAGATCGACCAATATGAATCCCATCTAACATATATGGGACGTAATCGAGCGGTCAGTTCGTGCACAAATCCTGCACTGGCAACACTTTTGCAATTATGGACGGCTATAGAGGCATCATGGCTCAGTATTTCTGCAGAGACTTCCAACGACTTATTGAGTCCATGCCACGTCGAACTGCTCCACTACATCGGGCAAAAGATAGTCCGACATGATATTAGAAGGTATCTTATGACGTCAGTCGGCTTAGAGTGAAAAGTGGCTGCCCTATGTGCTATGATAATTCTGAGTGTGTCATGGGCCACTAATAGGAGATGATTTGTAAATCTGGTAAGTGTTCTCAAGCCTTGAAATATCGCTTTGACATTGCCTTTATAATTATAACTTTGGAACTATGTTAGAGGCCAGAGATGTTGGTCAGAGAGGTTAGCTTACTTTGTCAGAATGTGGCAACACCAACTGTATGGTAACATGCTTGATTTGAAATGGAGGGAAGCTGCCCTACTCTGGAGTGGAGGCAGAATTATTTGGAGCAATTTTTGTAATACGATGTTTAAAGAGAGATGTTAAGCAGAAGAACTGTGTTATTGTATGAATGAGGAAAGGTAACATTTAAAGGCAACATGGTTTGTTATATCTGTAATTAATTAGTACGCTCATTGTTATAACAGTGATTATGATTTAGATTTTCTCTAAGGTTTTTCTAATGAAGTTGTATGGTTATGTCTTTCTCTGCAGTGATAAATACTAAGGAGACATTTTGCGGATTAGTTCATGTGTGAGAAGTGTGGGAAGTTGTACTGTTGCTATGACATAATGGAGCTCTGTTAAAACTTAAAAGTGTCGATTCAGTTATTTCTTTGTCGGTGAGATTAGTATCCGACTTTTCATTTGCATTCATGGTTTTATTTGAATGCACACTAGCATTGCGCATCGCATGTTGTACCGTTTGTGAGTATTGATGAAATTTAATTTTTATTATTGATGAAACTTATTTTTGACAGTCAGATCATTATTTTATATAAAAAAAACAAGGTTGGAGAGCCATTGCGCACAGGTAAGCCATAAGCTTCATTATCATTGCAGTTCATATTCCGTCAGGCACCGTGATTGTCAGTGTGCATTACGAGAATAATATCAGTAAAGTTCAGAGGTTTAATGCGAGTGAAATATTTGATGTGATTTCAATGAGATTTAAGAGATAAAGTAGCTGCGTATTTCAGTGATCATTTGTTGTGTAATTACGATATTAGTTCTGGTACAGCAGTTGTTTTATTAACTAAAACGATCCGCAACATTCAGGGCCAACATTTAACTCAAAGTCATTTTGTCAAAGTCAGATAGCGTATGTAAATTTTATTGAGAACAGATTTCCTTCTCGCAGTCGTATTATTTTATCCACCGGTTCACATCATGTAGCGTATCACAGATTTGTTTCAAATAAGCTTCATATAGTTTCAGTCAACATTTCTCAGTTATTCGGCTTTGCATATTTTACCATCTGACTTCACAATTATACGTGTATTAAAAATTTTTAAAGGGTACTTTCAAGTCCATGTAGCAATAACAACATAAAATTTTCTAGGACAGAGAAATATGATTACATCTGGAATAAATTTAAATATTAGGAAGTCCATCCTGAAGGTATTTGTCTGGAATATATTCTTGTGCAGCAGTGAAACATGGACGATAAAAAGTTCAGTCAAGAAGAGGATAGAGGCCTTTGGGAAGTGGTGTTACGGAAGGAAGCTTAAGATTAGAGGATGGATCGGGTAACTAACGAGACGGTACTGCATCGCTTTGGGGGGGGGGGGGGGTGAATTTTATGGAAAAACAGTAATAAATTATGAGATTGGTTGATAGGACACGTCATGCGCCTTCAAGGAATAGAAGTGGTACTGACGGAAATGTGGGAGGTAAACGTGCAGTAGGAGTCGAGTGAATCTGCAGCAATAGGCTTTTGCAGGATAGACTAGCGCGGAGAACTGCAACCGATATTTCGACGGAAGACCACAACAAGAACATGGATTTGTCTAAATTACGGAACACTGTTATTACTTTTAATTCAAGTTGTAAATAAATGTTTTAAACATTTTCCACTTATTCATTTATTCTAAATGAAGCAATTTCAAACCAAATTTCATATACCATGTGAGCGGAGCCAATACCAACTCCAAAGTCGTTGTATGTATATACCACTGCACCCAGTGAACTGACCTGTATCTACTTAAATATTCCGCAAAACTGCTTGACGAAGTGTTAGTGGTATCATTATTAGACATGCTCTTTCCAGTTGCATCCGCGAAAAGAGATTATGAATCAGTTTTTGGAGCCCCTAAGTATGATTGTGCAACGCTTGACAGACAGTAGTTCGTTTCTGCGTACGATGTTCCGCTTTCTTTTCCAATTGTGAATGGAGGGAGAAAATGGTTGCTTGTCTGTCTCCACGCGTCATTGTCTGTCTTATCTTGTTGTTGCTGCCATATCTGTAAATATACGACAGAAGAAGCAGAGTCGTTCTACAGACTGCTCCGTCTGCTGGGCGTCGTAAGTTACCCAACAACCTTTCACGACGAGAGTCCTTTTCAGTTCGCTGAGTACCTCCGTAACACTCTAATGCCGAATGAATCCGTCAACCCCCTCTATTAAGGTCAAAAGTCTTGTGGGCATTCCACACACTTGAGCGACACCTATGAAGAGAGTGCACGAATTTAGCCTGTTGTTTGCTTTTTCACTACACTTCCTAAGAATTCTGCCTACAAATGACTCTTCTGTTTGTTGTATCCGCAACGGATTTACGTCGTCTTTTCCTGAAAGACGCTGCAGTTACTAACCATCAGCAGCTCAGCAGCAAAACTGTAAATTTCTGGTTTTGTTCTGCCCTATGAAGTCTTGATGCAATCACATTTTCTTCGGTCGTCCAACTTCTCTTTCTCTTTGTTTAGACTGGTAGGTTTCTAGAGGCTCTGACATCTGACTCCGTCTATCCTTGCCGTTTATTAATTTCTTTTTCTGTAATTTTCATTAAGAATCATTCCAAATGTGCAAAGGGAGCAAAATTTTTTATTATATAGCAAAACACAGTGGTTTCATAACCGCTCTATAACCTTAAATGTGTAAACAATTTTTTGATAACTGAAATATAATTAACGCAGGAATCAATTATTTTATTGCATCTTTTTATTTCATCACGTCGCGTTTCACGAGGATTTCGTCATCAGATAAATGTAGTTGCTTCACATCACGCATTAGCCTTCATGCGCACAATTTGTCGTTTCAGGTTGGTTTCGTGGTGCTTAAGTAATATAGCTATTTGAAAATTTGTAATTATTATTGACATCGCAATTGAAAAAATAGATTCGTAATCCGAGAAGTGAAAGATTTCAAAACAAACTTGATTTATTTCTTACAAAATCATACACGTGTATACGTCTATGAGTGAACATATACGAGTAAAAACCAAGTACCTTAATTTCTTCTTATTCTCAACAATATTAGGTCCGACGGCCTATTAAGGTCTCAGTCCGTCTCCTTACAGGTCTTCCTACATCTCTTCTACCTCTGGGTTGGTATTTGAGGATTTTTCGGAGTATCAGGCTGGTCTTCATCCGTAGCATACGGTCTTTACAAGATGTTCTGTAGTTCTGTACTGTCTTCTCCTGTTCCATCGTGTTCTTCTCATGAACCGCATCTCGGTGCTCATTAATCACCGTTCGTTGTCGGTGCGGAGTATCCAAGCTTCGTTGCCATTCAAAAGGGTTGGTTTGACCAGTGTTGTATAGTTTGACTCTAACGTGATGCTGAACAAGGGATGGTCTGCAGATAGTATTTACTATTCCACCGACTTATCGTTTTTTTGAATGTACCCGAAGTTGTATCCTAGATATCTAAACGTTGATACTTGGTTGGTTGGTTGATTAGGAGGAGGGGACCAAACAGGGAGTTCATCGGTCCCATTGGATTAGGGGTGGGGAAGGAAGTCGGCCGTGCCCTTTGCTTGAACCTATTAAGGGAAATCACGGAAAACTTAAATCAGGATGGCCGGGCGCTGTTTGGAACCGTCGTCTTCCCGAATACTAGTACAGTGTGCTAACCACTGCGCCACCTCGCTCGGTGTTGATACTTGCCCCTTAAAATTTTGGTTCTCTTGTGGTTTTCCCGACGGGGGACATAATTTTGATTTCATTGAGGGAAATCTCCATACTGTACAATTTTACTATTGTTTGCAGGTAATATACTGAAATCTGTAGATCATCCTTGAATTCTGCAAAAAGCAGCCAGGAAAGCCACAGAGTTACACACAGTTTCTTCATTTAACTAGTTATTAATTAATTTGAAGAATGAAATGTCTCTAACTCGCTTAAAGTTTGATTCTGAGTCCTTTGAAAGGTACATATCAACTTGAAATTTATATATATATATATATATATATATATGGTGTTACAAAAAGGTACGGCCAAACTTTCAGGAAACATTCCTCACACACAAAGAAAGAAAATATGTTATGTGGACATGTGTCTGGAAACGCTCACTTTCCATGTTAGAGCTCAATTTATTACTTCTCTTTAAATCACGTTAGTCATGGAATGGAAACACACAGCAACAGAAAGTACCAGCGTGACTTAAAACACTTTGCTACAGGAAATGTTCAAAATGCCCTCCGTTAGTGAGGATACATGCATCCACCCTCCGTCGCATGGAATCCCTGATGCGCTGATGCAGCCCTGGAGAATGGCGTATTGTATCACAGCCGTCCACAATACAAGCACGAAGAGTCTCTACATTTGGTACCGGGGTTGCGTAGACAAGAGCTTTCAATGCCCCCATAAATGAAAATTAAGAGGGTTGAGATCAGGAGAGCGTGGAGGCCATGGAATTGGTCCGCCTCTACCAATCCATCGATCACCGAATCTGTTGTTGAGAAGCGTACGAACACTTCGACTGTAATGTGCAGGAGCTCCATCGTGCATGAACCACATGTTGTGTCGTAAAGGCACATGTTCTAGCAGCACAGGTAGAGTATCCCGTATGAAATCATGATAACGTGCTCCATTGAGCGAAGGTGGAAGAACATGGGGCCCAATCAAGACATCGCCAACATTGCCTTCCCAAACGATCACAGAAAATCTGTGCTGATGACGTGATTACACAACTGCGTGCGGATTCTCGTCAGCCCACACAAGTTGATTGTGAAATGTTACAATTTGATCACGTTGGAATGAAGCCTCATCCGTAAAGAGAACATTTGCACTGAAATGAGGGTTGATACATTGTTGGATGAACCATTCGCAGAAGTGTACCCGTGGAGGCCAATCAGCTGCTGATAGTGCCTGCACACGATGTACATGGTACGGAAACAACTGGTTCTCCCGTAGCACTCTCCTTACAGTGATGTGGTCAACGTTACCTTGTACAGCAGTAACTTCTCTGACGCTGACATTAGGGTTATCGTCAACAGGAGGAAGAATTGTCTCGTCCATTGCAGGTGTCCTCGTCGTTCTAGGTCTTCGCCAGTCGCGAGTCATAGGCTGGAATGTTCCGTGCTTCCTAAGACGCCGATCAATTGCTTCGAACGTCTTCCTGTCGGGACACCTTCGTTCTGGAAATCTGTCTCGATACAAACGTACCGCGCCACGGCTATTGCCCCGTGCTAATCCATACATCAAATGGGCATCTGCCAACTCCGCATTTGTAAACATTGCACTGACTGCAAAACCACGTTCGTGATGAACACTAACCGGACTGATGACCATAGATGTTAAGTCCCGTAGTGCTCAGAGCCATTTGAACCATTTGAACACTAACCTGTTGATGCCATGAGTCGCAAGTCAACATTACCTTCCTTCAATTGGGCCAACTGGCGGTGAATCGAGGAAGTACAGTACATACTAACGAAACTAAATTGAGATCTAACATGGAAATTAAACGTTTCCGGACACATGTCCACATAACATCTTTTCTTTATTTGTGTGTGAGGAATGTTTCCTGAAAGTTTGGTTCAAATGGCTCTGAGCACTATGGGACTTAACTACTGTGGTCATCAGTCCCCTAGAACTTAGAACTACTTAAACCTAACTAACCTAAGGACATCACACACATCCATGCCCGAGGCAGGATTCGAACCTGCGACCGTAGCAGTCGCGCGGTTCCGGACTGCGCGCCTAGAACCGCTAGACCACCGCGGCCGGCCCCTGAAAGTTTGGCCATACCTTTTTGTAACACCCTGTATATATGTCAAGTTGATATATATGTATATATAATTCAAGTCAAGTATATATATATATAAAATTCAAGTTGACATGTACCTTCAAATAACTCAGTATATATATATATATATATATATATATATATATATATATATATATATAGAGAGAGAGAGAGAGAGAGAGAGAGAGAGAGAGAGAGAGAGTGAGTGTTGTTGGTTGATGAGTCGCACAAGTCACTTCTCGTCCTATTATTTCCCATTCTTGTTCCACTGGAGGCAAGTCGGGAGAATGTGCTGACCGGTGAAGTTGTTGCACGCCTTGCAGAGGACATTGATTTTCACTGGCTGTGTGTGGGCGAGCATTATCCTGTTGAAACGATACATCAACTTCCTGTCACAATATTGGCAGAAGAACGAGTCTAATGACATTCTACACGTACCGAGCGCTGGTTAGGGTCCTCTCCAGAAACACCAAAGCTTAACGAGTGTTGTCTGAGATCGGGTGAGGCCGCTGTGTCTTAAAGAATGCACTCTACGAGATAGAGCTCACGAGGTGTACATCGTACGCGCAAGCGGCCATGACTTGCGTGCAGGCAGTCTGCTTTCATCGCTGAAGACCACGGTACGCCATTGTATCTTCCAAGTGATCCTCTGACGGCACCAGTCGACCCGTGCATGTCGATGCTGTGGCGTGAGCGGAAGTCAGACTAGATACGTGCGTGTCCGTAGTCCTACTACTAATAACGGGTTCGCAACAGCTTGTGTTGACACGTCTGGGCTCACAAACCCTCTTATCTGTTCTGTGGTAGCTGTACGATCTGCCACTGCTGCCCTTACAACGCGAAGGTCCTGGTGGACGCCTGTGCTGCATGGACGTCCAATTCTGGTCTACAGGTGTGGGAATGTCCACGTGACCACTGACACCGGCATCGTCGCACAACTGACGCAGCACGTTGTATAGGTACATAAGGGAAATCCACAACAAGCTATGACAAAAATTTAAAACCAATGATAATAATTATTAGAGCGGCCGCTGTAAACGTCGATAAAGATATATTTTTCTACGCCAGAAGGCGAATAACAAATGATAAAAAATTCCTTTCAATCTTTTTTTTATCGCTCTTAGAAAGACTCTATCTTTAGTTCTCGAGTTGAGAAGACGTATTTTTTGTAAGATGTGTGTGGTAGCCATTTGTGTTGTCTGAATAATAATTATTATTGGAACAAAACCATGAAGCTATTCAGTTATTTTCCGCGCAATACGTAAACGTCATGTCACGAGTGCTGTCTGTATATAAGGAAGAAGTCCGATAAATGAAAACTACATTACCTACACGGTCAAGAATGAAAAGTTTAGCGGCGTCGGAAGAAGAAGCACCTAACAGGAGAGTGTAATTTCGACTACATGGAAGAAGTTCACGTTAAAACGGACTCCATGGAGAGAAACTATAAAAATCCAGAAATTTGGGCATTAATTGAAAATAATTGATTTCTATTAATCTCTTTATTTATGTACCCTTCATTATTGCTATATAAATTAGCACAACGTCCAACTTGTGTGGCAATTCTCCGAAAGGACCATTCCTCCACTCGGATGGCCACACACTGATCAGCCAGAATATTACGACCATCAACGTAATAGCCGGCATGTCCACCTTTGGCGCGGAAGACAGCAGCAACGCGTTGTGGCATGGAAGCAATGAGGTCTTGTTAGGTCGCTGGAGGGAGTTGGCATACACAAATCACCTAATTTCCGTAAGTTCCGGGAAGGGGGCCGATGAGCTTTGACGCCACGTTCGGTCACATCCTAGATGTGTTCAATGCAACATAAATGTACGTAATTACATTTCAGTTCATTCTACTTATTGAAATAGGAAAGTGGATAATGCGTCTAATCTTCAAAGCCTTTTTTTATACATTGCTTGAAGTTTTGTACCACGGAAAAAGCTACAGGGCAATTAGTGCTGAGATAACACATTAAGCACAGTTTGGATACCACAGCGGAGTAGAAGTGGATAGTATTGTATAGTGTCTTCCACTCGGAAATAGCAAATCAGAAGTCACTTTAAAACAGCCACTGGTACGGAAGAGCACCACTAGGAACAATATACAATATTTTTAACTTATTTGATTCCTTGATTTTTGTATCTTTATTAGTTATAATTTCTGTCTTGTTTGGTTTTCCTGTGCTGATATATTAATTCTTTACTTTTAGGGCAAAAACTGATAATTATAATAAAATGATTTAAACAGTTTTCTAGATAAGACATTTATTTTACAGCCAGATTTAGACATAGAATAATCCAGATTTGTAATTGTAAAGTACATGTCTTTCATAATATTTCTTCACCCGACATAATGTGCTGAGTTCAGATGTAGAGGACCTCTTCCATACTGATCACGATATCACTGAACGGTAAATGGCTTTCTGCACTCAGGTGTTGGTCTTCTGTTGTTGCGTTGGAATTTTCAGTTCGTCCCACTCTGCAACAAAACAATGAAAGACGAGTAACGTTAGGAGACAGCCTATACATTAATTAATTCCAGAATCATGACTGAGTTAAACAACAGGTGCAACTTAGCTACAGTAATTCAATTGTTTCTGGTACTCCAGAACATGAGTCTTTCGATTTATGTCGTACCAGGTAGTAACCACAGTGTTCTTTAGTAAATAGTGGTACGTTCGCATAGAAATCATGTTGATAACAATGCAATTTTATTTTCTTTGTTAATGTTACGCATTAACGTATAAACTTGATGTGCTGGTTTGGACAATTGATGGTCAAAAGACATTCGTCCACAGTTTGTGAACATTTACATACGGTATAAACTTTCTAATTCAACAATTAAAATCAGTAAGAAATGGACTACACGTTATTCTATTTTCCTTGTATATGAACCTAGCGGAACGTGTCTCAAAACTGGGGCCACAGGTGAAAACATTTAGCGAATGTACATACGGTACTTCGTTATTGGGGATTAAAGGTATCAGAAGTAGCATATATCACTGGTACTTTAAAAGAAAGGGTAGGTACATTTCACACGAAAAATTAACGTGAAAAAGATTTAGACAATAATTTGTTTAATGCTAACCAAGACTAAATCCGAAAACGATATTCCTAATAATAATTCTTAGACTTTTCAAAAAATTGCAACTGATTTTATTGCCCACTTTGTGTTTATAGGACTAAGGTGCACTACTTCACGCCAGAAATGAAACGGTGATCATAGCAATGGATGGGAGCTAGTAGCCCTGCGTCAAAGCAAGACTAAGTCACCTTATTCTGCAAGAAGGTTAAAGCCAGTTTTCTGTTATTCAGAAACGACTCCTCTTACTGATTACGTTTTAAAGAGAAAAAAGTGAACGGCGAATATGAAGTTAGTCTTCAGGACCAAATGGATCAAATGAGTAAGACGAGGAATGGATCTGAAAAAGCGCCAGGACTGTCCTGTTCACTAAGTTGCTTCAGTAACGGGTAAACTGACTGACCTGAAGTGATAATTGTTCGAAAGCCATTCCGTTTACAGGATTTGGCACTCTTCTGCTTTTACAGCTGTTCGCACGTGTTGGGCAGATGTAGAGATTGTGGTTGCAGTAGATTAGCTTTTTCGCATATATTCCGCAATGGCACTTCAGGGATAGAGACTCACTAGGAAAACGCAGGGCAAGTGCATTGACCTAAGAGGGGCTTGGTGGTATATAAATGCAATTTTTACCTGAAAAACACAAAATTGTACTGCTGCGCTGACTGTTTT
Organism: Schistocerca serialis cubense; assembly: GCF_023864345.2. NCBI lineage: Eukaryota > Metazoa > Arthropoda > Insecta > Orthoptera > Acrididae > Schistocerca > Schistocerca serialis. The sequence continues at coordinate 788,206,731 of NC_064639.1, read as the reverse complement.
CTCTTTGGTTTCGTGTGTTGCATAGAGTATGAGAATGGAACAGGAAGAAACTCTAGCGTGTGATACAATGGTAAATACTCTCTGCCATGCACTTCACAGTGATTATGAGATGGAAAGCGAAAAAGGGACATCTCGTCGGACAAGTAAAAAGGTTCCATTTTCATTTTTTGTATATTGTAGTAATTTATTTCATTCTGTATACGCTCGTATCGATTTGAAAATTGTTTGTATCCTAAAGGATTCAATAACCTCATTCGAAAGCAATCGATGTCAGTCATCTGAAAACGAACCTTTTGTGATTATGGGGATATAAAATTGCCCGGGCGAGAGGCCTCTTTTCTAAACCTCGCAGCTGCGTATGCAATGCTCCACAAAATAGTGTCTCTTAAAATAAAATTACAGCAATAGCAGCCCTCGGTCGCAAAAAAGAAGTCTTTTGGCCTAGTTTTCGGCACTGGTACGAGTGCCTTCATCAGAAGTAAAACAACCAAACTGGCCTATAACATAGTTACAAAATTTTAGGAAAAAAATTTTGAGTGCCAACTAGTAGTACAAAAACGAAACAATGTCACGTATAAAACTAAATAGCATCAGACTGAGGCGCCCACGTTCGCAATATTGCGGGCAGGTGAACGTTACACAGACAGACGAATGTTACGATTAACATTATTTAGTACATGAAGGAAAAGGCAATAATTTTATCTGACAGCAGCAGACATAGCAACAACTTGTCTACATAAGAGCTCATAAATACAGTTTAAAGGCCATTTTAGAAATGCAAAGGCAGCTGAATAACTCAGCGAGCAGAAACGTGGTATAATATGAAAATTAGTTGGTATAAACCATTTAATAAACAAAAAATATGAGTCGACTTGGATAGAAAAAATATTTCGGTAACTGCACGAGGGAACACGAAATCAAAGATCAAGTAACGGCTTTTATTACGTAATTGTAGCTGCTCATTAAGAATGAGGCCATCATTCCGAAAAGATGTTTAAAAATTTCTAGTTCTTCGAGAACATCTAATCTACGACCTTTCTTCTCAGTGTGCAAAATGTTGATATCGTGAACAGGTTTCGGCGCGTGATCTGTAATCAGAAGGTGGTCGGCAAAAGACGAATTCTGGATGCTAGTGCCGTTTGTTCTTAAAATATGTTCTTTGTATCTGACTGTAAAGGCACGTCCTGTTTGTCCTACGTAGTAAGAAGAGCAAGTGTCGCAAAAAATCTTATAGACACCAGAGTTTTTCAAAGTGGAACAGGCCGATTTTAAATTACAAATAAATTTTTTTTCGAACTATTATTGGTTTAAAGATTGGTACTTACACTTAAAAAATTTTCCTAAAATTTTGTAATTAGGTTATAGGCCAATTTGAGTGTTTTACTTCTGATGAAGGCACTCGTAGCAGCGCCGAAACCTAGCTCAAAAAGACTTCTTTTTTGCGACAGAGGGCTACTATTGCTTTAATTTTACTTTGTAAACAGTCACTGACCACGCAGCCATGTTCAAGAATTTAAAACTTCAAGTGTCTCCTAAATCTGAATACGCATTTGAAGAAGCTCAGAGTAATTTTGAATAATAGAAGAATGTTTTGTGAATACAATAATGCCAAAGAAGAAAAGTGGTCCATTTTCACATGACTGTTATAAATGCCTACAATTGTAACCAATTTTCAGTTGGCAGTCCTAAAACGACAGATGTTACTGCAGCAACAAAAACCTATATTAACACTGCTGCTAGAAATAAAAAGGATGAAACTGCTTTGAACACATATGACTGGCTAAATGTCTTGTAGTATAGTAATGCTGACAAAGTAACTCACATAAATAAACATTTCCGCTTCTGAGTTTATTCTTTGGCTACAAAGATAGTGTAGTATACGCTGCGAAAAGGACATTGATGAAAATGAATTTGTGCACTGCATCTTTCCCGAAGAAAATGGACCCGTTGGGTTTCCTGTTGCAGTAATTCCGGCAGCGATGACAAGACAGCAAAAAGAATATCTTTTTAAAATGAAACATCAGGACTTATTTCAAAGACACATAAAAAGACATTCTGTGTGCTAAAGTAGAACCAGAACATGAACCAGAACCTCAAGTCAGTAACAGTGAAGATCCTGAGGAATAACTTGATCAGCCAGATATCCAGAAAAAAAGAAGCAGAAACGCAGTTTGTCAACCATCTTGAAACCATTCAGACGCACAAGTACAAAATAAAAATTCTTTGGTCATTATAAAATATGGAGTCTCAGTAATCTATTTATGGGAATTTTGTGAATTCAAAATTTTACGTGGTTTTGGGTCTGTAATGGCTTCGGAATCATAATTTGGTCAAAAAATACCATACAAATACCAATTTTTACCAAAAAAGTGCTGTGGAGCATACGCTAATTTTGCTCAATTTGGGGCCAATTAATTTGGTATTAAATTTTTGTACACTGTAATATGCTATATGTCTGTAAGGATTAATCACTTAATGTGAAATGCCAACTTAAAAAAGTCTTTGCCATTTGGCAAAAGACATTTAATGGCAATATATATGCAGAACTTATTTCTTACATATGTTAAATTAAACAACAGTAATAAAGTGAAACTTTAAAACGCATCATCGCAAAACATTTGATTTCCAACATCTGTCATAATTCACTCAAATTTAGAGACTGTTTTTAGGAATTGTTCAGAAGTTAGTGCTTATACAGTAGCTCAAAGTCTAAAATTATCAGTGTAGATGCAATATCTGAACTGCCACACACTGGAAGAGAAAGCCACGACCAACGAAGCTGCCATACTCACTTTTTTTCACAACCAAACAACGTTCAAGTTACGTACACTTAGCTCACAAACTTCCTTGTTATAGTTCCGTCCATAGAACTGCCTTAATGTCAAGACTTGTTTACGATATCAACGACAGATATGTTTGATAACACCCTCGAGAGGAGAGAAGAAAAATAGGTGGTGATGTTCACCGAGCCAGACACAGAAACATAATGATTTGTAACAATAATTTCGTCATAATCGCATTAAATCTAAAATTTTGTCTTTATAATTTTCGAATGTTCTCGATCTTTCGGAACTTTGTATGTTCTGCATATGTACCGCAACGAAACATTTCTAGTACACTGATTCATACAAAATTATCACACAACGAGATCGTTAGAATGCTTTTGAATACAATTAAGAGCGAATTTAGAGTTATATGCTGTTATCATTTAATTTGGTGTAAGACATAACGCTATACAGATTAGTGTTTTAATCTTTTTATTTTGGACCCTCAAAGCTTTTTTTATTGTGTAGCTTGTAAGGTACGCTTATCGCAGTCATACTGGAAATTTGTTTCCATGTACGGTATGGGTTAGCGAACTTCACATATTTCACGTAAAATGGAAAATGGGAGGCACGGATCATCAGAAAAATCATTCATATGTACCAAGTCTTTATAAGGAGCTTAAGTGAAAATTCCGAACAATATGATGGTTGGTAGATTTGAGGGAGGGGACCAAACAGCGAGGTCATCGGTCCCGTCGGATTAGGGAAGGATGAGGAAGGAAGTCGGCCATGCCCTTTGAAAGGAACCACCCCGGCATTTGCCAAAAGCGATTTAGGAAAATCACGGAAAACCTAAATCAGGATGGCCGAACACGGGTTTGAACCATCGTCCTCCCGAATGCGAGTCTAGTGTGCTAACCGCTGCACCACCTCGCTCGGTTCATTATGATGAGATCCCTTTGTTCAAAACTGAGCAGTCTACGCTATAGGTAGTCGGAAGTCATTTTAAAATGCCTCCGAAAGCAGAAATTCGCTTCGAATACAATGTAAATAGTGTTCGATTAACTGATCATCCGTGTATCTCCACAATTGTGTTACTTGAACGGCACTGCATGTTCAGTCTGAACACGGTGTTTTGAACCCAGAGACTGTTCACTTTTGAAGATCAGAATGGATGATATCTTCATGAAATCACTGTTGAAGACGCTCCAAAAGAGGGGAGAAAGAAAGAATTTATTATCCCCTTAGGTTCATTGCCTCGAACAATGTGCCCCCCCCCCCCCCCTCTCAGATAAGTGTCTTCATATGCAGCAAAGAAAAATCTCATGTACTCTACTGTTCCTGTTAGTCTTATCGTCCCGCAATTGCTTTATCTAAAGTTCAGTAAAATAAGAAAACCGCAGCTGAGAAATAAAACAGAACGTAAGGTGGAAACAATTTAGAAAAATACATAAGAAGAAGAGAAATAATCGATTGGATGACTTATGTTACAATGAGTTTGTTATCACAGATTAGGTCATCTCAAGCGTAGGTAGTTGTGAATGTTTATTAACGGATAAATGGTTATCTGGAGCGTGATTTGCAAAGAAAAACTGGGGGAAGTTGGCCAATGTGAAACTATGCACTCTACTGTTAAGTTTCGTGAGCCACAAAACTTTTCTGGGTCGCTACCAAATTTAATTAAAACTGGGGAAATTTAATATAACAACTGAATTAATCACAGGATTGATAAGCATAACTAACGTGTTAACATTAATAAAAAGATCCAAGTGGATATATGGAATGGACATATGGGAACAATTCAATTCAGAGCAAGCAAGAGCTTAAGCCTCAACAAGTAGAATAAGATAATCAGACAAAGTCTACAAACACAAGGCGTGCCTTTTGCGCTTCGGAAACGCCGGGTGAGATGTATTAAAAATAATCTTACAAAAGGGGATGGATCTGTCCAAGAAACAGTCATCACCGTTTAACATAGTTTACTAAAATAAAACATCAAACTAACAATTCACAAGATAATTCTAAACTATGATCTGTCATTGTGCGTTACCTAATTTATTAACTCACCGCACTTGTGTTATTATTATATTGAGTGCTGTGGTTCACTGCGCTGATGAATGAGAAGGAAATCGTCGGCGCGCTTGGGAGAAGTTCACACAAACATACACCGTTCACACACAAGAACAGAGGTAAAAAGAATTTTGCCCATCACAGTAAGTCAGAGGCTAAGAGGTTCATCCTGTCGCTGCGACTGAATTAATGTGAATAACAATACTATGGAACACTTTCCGACGAAGAAACTTATCTACATCACCTTGCATATCAAATTAAGCTAGGTAGCTGGCGTGAAACACCCGCAACTGCTGTGAATATTCATAAACAAAGCAAAATTATTAACACTCGTGAAAACTTCAAGAACACAAATGTAAATCGTATAGGCACAAATAGCAGTAAAATATCACGCGGGATTAAGAATAAACCTTATTCAAGATAGTACTGAAATTACACACGGTGAAATTACCGCCACGTTGCGTGAACAAAGCTACCCAATCTTAAAACTGAAACGAAATTAAAAGTAGGAGAAATAAAACACATACACACGTGAAAAGTTCACACATGCATTCCAATTAAAGGAAAAGTCAGAGAACTGAATTTTAAATCTGTGCTTGAGTAACGGCCTACTCACAACACAACACGTGTTCTGGTGATCTAGTCGCACAAAGCAAGGATCGGAAAAACTTACTAAATACAGAAAATATACCGTGACTACACTCTGAAAAGTATAAGAATTCGATTATCGAACTTACAAATGAACTAGCAGATGAAACGTGTACATCAGTCACAGTAGCTACACACCATAACGCATTAATACACTCATCAGCGCGTCACTCGTAGGAGTACCGTTTCACTCGCCAAAGGTCTAGTCCCGCGTGGCCGAGAGCACGCTCTCGCTGCAGCGAACTTACCCCAGGTAGCCGGAAGACGCCGGAGGGGTCTTTCCCGCCACCAACTTAACTACTGTCGAATGACTACACAAAGGGTACGAATTTCTTTGCCTTGTCCGAGAAAGCCACGTTGGCTACGCTGCTGCTACGACAGCAAACAACCAGATGCTTAGCGGGCCACGAGTCTCCAGGGAAAAGACACGTAAGCTCCAACTGGCAAACCTCCGGGCTGGTGACACTTGCTCCTTCGCGATGGCTGTAGTCACACTCTTGAGCTTGTAGATGGGATACCTGGCTGCTTTACACCACTGTTGTGATGATTTAGTTATGATATTGCAAAAATCTAGAGTAGGCAAGTTTTAGGTGTAAAACAATGCGCAGCTCTCTACAGAAGAGTAAAGTAACTTTTATTGCGTGTGCGTTAAAACTGCGCAGAAAAGGTGAAAATGTCGTCTTAAAAGAGGAAGTCAATAGGAAAATATATCTTTTGTTCTATTACGGAGAAATGAGCATCACGGTAAAATAAGAGAAATCAGGGCTCGCACAGAAAAATATAAGTGCTCGTTTTTCCGGCGTGCCGTTCCAGAGTGAAACAGTAGAGCGACAGCTTGAAAGTGGTTCATTGAACCCTCTACCAGGCACTTTATTGTGAATAGCAGAGTAATCACGTATTTGTATATGTAGTTCATTTGGGTAAATGAAAACGTTGCTAAAATTCTCACAATCATTTCCAAAGAAGCGGCATATGGCATTCGTTTTGGCTGCTACCTAGAAAATCTCTTTCCTAGGTTTGAAACGAGTGACTTCGCGCTATTCTGTTGCTTGGTACAATTTACAGCAATTGACACATGCTAGTCAGTGAGAAAATCGCAACAAAGGAAAAGCTAAATTAAATACATTTTACTACCAGTAAACAATGCCAAACCTCTCAGATCGCTGGTCGCTGACAATCGGACCGCTCCTATGGTCCGAATTAGGTGGAGATTAAGCAGGCGACGGCTGTTCCTCCTCGATCCTCTCAGGTTACTGGTGTGACCTCTGTGGTAGATAATCCTAACGCTACTTCTTCAGATTTTGGTAGTAGTAGACGGCTTCCATGTCCTCAGGGGCAGAAGAAAATTCAAAGTAAGTTCCAACATATAGATGCAAGCGGTATTAAACCTAAGAAAAAACTTCGCCCTAGCACAAAAAATAAAGCAGTAAATTGATTGAAACAAATACGTCACAATTAGAAATATGTCACAATTAGAAAAGGCACAGAAATACTCAGCACAGTCTTCCGACGTACATCAAACAGGAAGTCACAGGGCTACAATGTTGGCCAAAATTCAAAATCACACGAAGAAGCAATCTAAGCGTTATGTTATTTTTTCACGAAGAAAAAAAGAAGGTAGAGAGCGAGAGTGGGGGAGTGGAGGAGGAGGGGGGAAGAAACGGTGGAGTGCCTGCTTCGCATGCACTACGTCCTGCATTCGTATCCTAGCTCTTCCGAAAAATAATTTCTAAATGCATTGCCATCAAACTTTAGTCAGGCAGTGTCAGTTTTATCCCAATTGGAATTTTTACACAAGTAGGTAATGAAGCAATTACAACAAAAATCAAGTCTTTAAAGAAGTGTGTACGGGCTGTTGAACAATATCCACAACCGTCACTACTTTCGACCTGAGTGCCGCAACCGCAAGCTTTGCAAGCAGAGATCGACAGATAGAGCCTTGTACAAACTGTCGCACGTTCTCATTTACTGGAGTGTTCATGTCGACAGTTTTCCACCAGAGCGCCATGTAATGGTTTCCCCATATATCGTACATAACCCTCATTAACGTTATCGCGTTCGTGAGTGGGAAATGTTAATAGGAAACTCACGCCTTTGTCCGATCCATGGCTACAATAAAGATTTCCGTAGCACAGCGCTTTTGAATCAGCACCAAATGATGCGCACGTCGTGCCGGTACTAATAAGACGTGTAGTGTTTCGTAGACAATTGACTTCCAACAACCACGAGATGCAACGCTGGAAAAGGTGTTCTTCATTGGAAAAGAACATCATGTTCTTGGTGTCATTCTCTATTTCTAACTAAACACGAAAAAGGAAATACTTAACCTGATAAGTATGCAAGCGAATTCTGTAAAACTAACATGCCTCGATTGAAATTTAAGCAGCATCGTTGGCGTCGTCTTCTGAAACTTTTTGTGAATTATTCGTTCGCTGCATAATGTGCCAGTTTTTGACGTTTTCCATGAAATGACCTGCGTCTACTAAATTAAATAAAAATTTAAAACAAGAGCCCAAATATATTTTTAAAATGTCAAAAACAAGGACAAAATTGGTGAAATAGGTAAAAAAACATCAATTTCTCCGTAGAATGTGATGAAAATATGTGAACCTTTTTAGTGACACAACTAAAGCATCTTTTACTTATCGCACTCTCTATATTTTTATGGCTTTATGTTAATACGTTAACCGAAAAACGTCCACCTCTTAGCATTCGCAATATGTTATTCATGTATAGTTAAAGCAGAGTGTGCAAAGTGCAACCTACACGTCATGCAAACTGAATACCATTGTTACCGTCCAGAATATATATAGGTACAACTCAGCCTTCTCGCAGGTACAGCTTCATTGAATAAAATATTAAAAAACAATCTCAAAGGTTGAGGAAGCTTGTTTTTTTATGGAAGTGCACAGAGGACTCAATACTTACGAGAAGAAGTCAGGACGTTGGGATCACGGATGTTTTTACAAACTTTGTACACATTTAGTAGGCCTTTAAAACTGCATAATGTGCAAGTAGTAAGGTGCACTATTCTAGCAATTCCGAGAAAATAGCAAGAGAAGTTTTACGCGTCTATAATGTGACGTATCTGTGTGTAGGTGTTGTGGAGGAGTGGCAGCCGACACGATAGCTCAGCGTGTTCGGTCAGAGGACTGGCTACCGTCTGTAACAAAAAAACTGCGTAAAGGAATCAGCGGCCAATTTGAACGGAGGTTATGTGACGTTCGCCCAGACCACACGCGACGAAGAATACCGAACAAAATGGGAAGGAAAAAAAAAGTGATTAACGTTTGCGTTTCGCAAGAAGGTCGTGGACGGGGCCACGCTTCTAATCCCGCTAGCACCTATTTTTTCTTCTATATTTTTTTCAGCACTGGTGACATTATTTAATTTATATGACCTTTGAAAGGTAATATAAAAAAAAACTACGTGCATTTTCATGAAGTTGTGATGAATTTCGTATGTTACTTGACTATTTACTATTTTTAATTAAAGGCTTGGAAAGCCCAAGACCAACCTCGATGATGCGAATGCGGTTAATTGCAATCAGTAATATAGTGACTCACAATGTGCCAGACCCCAAGGGTAATGTACAATTACTCGTCGGATGTGCTCTCGACATCACACGTTGCAGGATGGTATCTGTCATACAGGCATGCAAAACGTAATTTGAAACGGTATCTACTACATCGAATGAATGCAGTTTTCCCGCATCTACAGGGAATGTTCAGAGTTTCTAAGGCAAAACACATCTCCTTGACATTTCGAAAAATTTATCTTTCTTCGTCGCGGCGAGGTGCAAAGTAGTTCCGGGTACCTTACCAGACAGCCTGAGGGATTTCGCAAATCACGACAAGCACACATTTTCAGGACAACTCTATGTATTTTTTCGTCTGCTGTTTACAGGTATAAGTATGTTTGTTCTAATAATTAAATTTAATTAAAAATATAAGTAAACTTCATGCAGATACATGTCGTTTTTTAACAATTATATTGCCTCTCAAATGTCACATAAAATAAATAATGTGACCAGCGACGAAAAAACTGATTAATAATTAAGTTTGAGCGCAAGTCGAACCGTCATCTTATATATATTCGTCTTACGAACTTGACCACCACGAATTCCTACGACCGGCACCTAAGCACAGATACATAAGGCACGCAATAGACGCGTGAAACTTCTCTTGCGATATTCTTGTTATTGCCAAAGTAGTGCATCTTACTACTTGTGCATTATGTTGTTTTAACGGCCTACTAAAGGTGTAGAAAGTTTGAAGTAAATCTGCGATTTCAACGTCGTGGCGTCCCCATGTTAAATTCAGCTAAAATGTTCGCCAGCGGTAACACCGGAGGTCATTTTAAGCGCCTACAACATAATCAGTGAGAGGTGATTAGTTTTGTGCACATCTCTTTCTATATAATAAGAGTTTCCCCATATATGTCAATAACTACCGCCCGGTATCATTCCTTCCATCAGTTCCTAACATGTTTGAAAAGGTAATGTACTCCAGGATTTGCATCGACCTGCCTAATAATGGGATACACAGTCAATCACGCTTTGGATTTCAAAAGAACCAATCTACTGAGACATCTATTTTTACGTTTACTGAGCAGATAATAAAATCAAAATTTGTAATTTTTTGTGACTTCTCGATTGTGTTAGATTGTGTCAGTCATAAGATTCTATTGGAGAACTTTTTGTGTAGTACGTTATTTAACACATGTCTGGTTTCGTTCTTATTTAAGGTTACACGCCTCTGAACGGGTTGCATTTTTAGCGTTATCTTCACCCTCATAGTGCAACTGATCTATAAATGAGGGATAGGCCAAAACTCTTACAAACAATTAGGGCTATTAGTCAAAGCATTCCCAAAAATTCATTGAGCTATGTATTATATTTTGGTACTGACAACAATACTTATAATAGTATAAAAAACGGAACACTATTTCACTGCGGTATAATTTTCTTTGGAACCACTGACAGCACAGTTTGGAAAAAGAGTCAGAGTACAGACAACATTCACGTAAGTGTTTTATGCATCCAATTTCCTTCCCTGATGCTGATGTGTCAAAAAGACAAGCAAATATTTAAAAATGTAGCTCAAATATCACCGATATCATCATGATCTTATATATAAGTTTTTCAGTAAATAGTAGGCAACGGAGGTAGAGGAGGTCATTATAAATATCTGCACCAATTTTTGTGCGTTTAACTTCAATCATTTAGGAGAAAAGTGTACCTGAATGACGAAAATTCAAGTTTTCGGTAAAACGCAAAAGAAGATTTACAGATATATTAACTTACCACTACGCTCTTTGAGAACATTCCAGCTGCATACTCCAGTTGTCCTCCTGTTTCCTTATCCTCCATACTCTTTCTCTTCATTCTCTTCCTTGACTCCATGGTAGCAGCTTCTGCAGCTGTCTCTGCTTCGGTTACCCGCCACTTATCAATAGCAGTTACAACTGAAGCCATATTTCCTTCGCGTCTGGATGTTCAATTTCTTCATAACATTGATCCTTGAAATTGCACCATCACTGAATGTTATTATTGCATCCATTACACCAATCTTCAGCACTGCCAGCCCAACAAATACAGTTTTGGATATTCTCTCGCATATACAGCTGTTGAAGTTTTCATTTGCATTCTGAGAGAGACCATGGATACATTTCCTAAGTAGATTTTTATTTGCCAGATCCCTATATATTGCCTCCATTACAGCAAGTGGTAAGGAATGCTTGTGGGTATATTGCATGCCTATAGCATTGCTCAACCAGTACTTGCACCACGAATCTTCCCCTTTTGGACACAAGCCATATTGTGGCGTTTCGTATGTTGGCACTCTGTGAAACCATGTTGCCCAAACAGCTCGTCTCATGTTCTCCATATCTCCTACATTTCTCCTTAGTGCTAGTCCATTGCCGCCCGTTATGACCGAGCGGTTCTAAGCGCTTCAGTCTGGAACCGCGCTGCTGCTACGGTCGCATATTCGAATCCTGCCTCGGGCATGGATGTGTGTGATGTCCTTAGGTTAGTTAGGGGACTGATGACCTCAGATGTTAAGTCCCGTAGTGCTTAGAGCCATTTGAACCATTTGCTAGTCCATAATATTGAGTCAAAGAATCAATTTCACTTTTTGTAAGATGACCTGGACCACCTATGTGTTTTCTGTCTGACAGTTTTTTCCACTGAAGTCTTTACATAATTTTCTCAGCCGAGCTCCCACTCTTTTTTGTACATGCCCAACACATTCAACCTTTCCTATCACAGTGTCCCCATATGGTCTGTCATTAACAACAATAGTATGTCCTTTACAGTCTCCATCCCCAAGCTAGCCTACAAACCTCGCGCCATGACTGACCTCTGATCTTCTAAAAACGTTTAGAACTCCTTTCGTTTCCATGTTTCCACTTGGGCTATCGAAATTTCTTTACACAAACATGTGTGACAATAAATTTACTTGAACAACCCTAGCAGTGCTTTGGCAGACATTCATAATCTGGTATCTTACCAGTTTCAATAAATGTGGCAGTTACGACCCCATTCAGAGAAGTATGACCTCTCTTCTGCCAAGATCGATTAAATGCTGCTACAATGTCGGCATTCTCAGACAAGGCTACTGCTTCTTCTGCTGCTCTGTTCACTTACACCACATAAAGCATTATGTATAAATTTATTGTATTGTCAAACCTCAGTGGAGGTGGAGGCAAATCCATCACTGCATAAAAAGTCTGGGCAGCTTTCCTTCCCCTTCCAAAACATCGCACTGCATAAGCAAGCTGAATATTTACACTGTAATGTCGACTATCCGTTACTGGCGACGTCATAGTATCACTGTGCATTTTACATGAGTTACAAGCGATCACTAACCGACTTGAAAGACCCTCCCTTGCTGAAATGCCCTCGGAAACGTCTATGCTATCATCACAATTGTAGTACTTACATTTCACAGCACTCTTCAGAAGTCTTGACAGCATATTTAGGTTCACAATAACATCTCCGTCGTTATTGCTGCTCACAATACTACTAGGCTTGTTCTTCTTACTTTCAGAAAAAATGGTTCAAATGGCGCTGAGCACTATGGGACTTAACTGCTGAGGTCATCAGTCCCCTAGAACTTAGAACTACTTAAACCTAACTAAGCTAAGGACATCACACACATCCATGCCCGAGGCAGGATTCGAACCTGCGACCGTAGCGGTCGCGCGGTTCCAGACTGTAGCGCCTAGAACCGCTCGGCCACTCCGGCCGGCCTTACATTCAGAAAGCGAAGGTTTACGTTTAGAAGCACTGTCTGTAGACACAGTTTCCGCAGACGACTTTCGAAGCAACTGATGTGTATTATTCGGTTGTGTTTGGAACTGGATGCCGCGAAACTTTCGTTTGGGGCTAAATTTATTTACTCTCGGCATTAGTAGCACAGGGCATGGATGTGTGTGATCTCCTTAGGTTAGTTAGGTTTAATTAGTTCTAAGTTCTAGGGGACTGATGACCTCAGAAGTTAAGTCCCATAGTGCTCAGAGCCATTTGAACCATTTGTAGCACAGTAAACACACACACCCAGAAACAAAACAACATACAATAACTAGGAAAACCACATGCGTATGAAATTCCGAAATCATATGTTCTCAGATCTTTGTTTACATTCGAGCCATAGCCTTCTCGACATACCTGTACTTTGGTTCCGGGAGTCAGTGCCTTCTAGAATACTCCTGTGTTAACGATCCGTAACTAACGACGGAAAAAACGGAGAACAAAATAATGCATCGCGTATTCTGACGCACTTCAAACTGGTTGACAGGCGTGGCCCCAGTGCAGCATTAAGTTCAACCTCAATTTTAGAAGAAACGGAAAATGATAATGCCCATAAGAAACAGAACGCAGCAAGTTACCATAGGCTGTTCGAGAAATACAAGCAGGGACGCCACATCACCTACCTGGGAAGAAATTGCAGTGGGGAGTCTTACAGCGTTCCATCATTAGCCCACAACTGATCCTCCTTTATCTTAATGATTTGCCATTTCATATGAATCGGGAAGCTGCATTAGTCCTGTTTACAGATGATAAAACACCCTTGGGCAGCCGAGTAAAGCAGTAACAACAAACAAAATTGTAGATGATGTTTTTGTGGAAGTTACTGACTGGTTTTATACAAACGAATGGACTATAAACTTTGGAAAAAGTGCTGCTCATCAAGCTTGCACTTCAAAAACGCTCCCCTCCTATTAACCTAGTAGAAGTTATTGCACTTGGCATCCCGTGGCCGTAAGGGAAACCAGCGGTGACTTTACAGTAAACAAGCACAGTGGCGTGTAAGGAAAACGCATGCCACTGTGAATTGGTTCAAATGGCTCTGAGCACTATGGGACTCAACTGCTTAGGTCATAAGTCCCCTAGAACTTAGAACTACTTAAACCTAACTAACCTAAGGAACACACACATCCATGCCCGAGGCAGGATTGGAACCTGCGACCGTAGCGGTCGCGCGGTTCCAGACTGTAGCGCCAGAACCGCTCGGCCACTGTGAATTATTTCAAGAGAGTTGTGCATGTACAGTCAAGATTTTCAGCGTGTCCTCGTGCAATATCACGATAAAAAGTGGCGATAAGCCGACTAAAGCACACTCACTCACAGGTGCGATAATATTGGGGTCGACTGATAGGAACGAGCAATCACAAACAGGTTCTAAGTTCTTACGTGTGCATATTGATGAAACCTTAAACTGGAAAGACCACACAGCATACCTACTAAAACGTTCACGTTCGACTGCTTTTGCAATACGTATAAATGTCAGTTTAAGAGTTATGGAAGTCAATAAGTTAAACTTCGTATTTTTCCAGCCACCGGTGTCTTACGGGTAATAATTTAACATAATTCACCACTGACGCAATTGACATTCATTACACAAAAGAAAGTAATTAGAATAATGTGTCGGATTCACACACGCGTATCATGCAGGGGTCTCTTTAGGCAGCTGGAAATATTAACCACAGCCTAACAAACGTTTATTCACCTCTGAAATTTTGTTGTCAACAGATCATCTCAGTTTGAGAGTATCGGACATATTCGGAGATACTATACTAGCAGGAAAAATGCCCTGCATTACTCTTTAATGATTATAACTGTGACTCAAATCAAATGGATCCAAGCACTATGGGACTTTAACATCTGATGTCATCAGTCCCCTAGACTTACAACTACTTAAACCTAACTAACCTAAGGACATCACACACGCCCATGCCCGAGGCAGGATTCGAACCTGCGACCAGAGCAGCAGCGCGATTCCGGACCTTTTTTCAACTGACATTTAAAAGTAACAAAACAAACTAAAATTAATCGCCTCGAACCGCTCTGCCACAGCGGCTAGCAACTGTGGCTCAGAAAGGGCTGAAATGTGCAGCTATAAAACTCTTTAGCAGTCCTCCCATAGAGATAAATTGATGGCTGATACCAGAAGTGTTTCCAGCTGTATATTAAATATGTCTCTCCTTGACAGTTCGGTCTATACCATAGAGGGAAAAGTTAGTGAGTCATTTGTGTGGTGTAGATCCTACTGTCTCCTGAAATCCAGCTATTCTTTTCAGAGCATTTTTGACAGATAGGGTAACCTACATTATGGTCCCCAGCCTACACATCTGGGGAATTGTAGCTGAAAAAAAAAGACCGGCCACGTAAGTAATACAAATGTTTCTATATCCTACGGCCTAAAAAACGAAATAAGCGATTTCGTTAGCAATAATATTCGTGAAAAAGTTTCTTCACAGAATGTAGCTTTGGTTTGCAGCTCTTGACTACAGTATGCGATACTTGAGAATCGACACTACTGTTACGTTACTACATGTCATTCAGTGCAATATTGTGTCTGTGTGTACGATATAATAGAAATAAGGGACCATGCGGTGTGCGAGTTGAAATTTACTGTTGGTGTGTCCATTATATAGCGATCTTTATAAACGTTGTAATTTTAAGATAACCAATCAGTTTCCTTATTTCATCTACATTTACACCAATCTATAATAAACAAAGGCTATCATCGGTAGGAAATTTTCTATGCTACGACCAACGGCTCGATTCATTTATTTGTGTGTTCAGTTTCCATCGTTTAGTTTTTTGTACAGTGTATTTATCGACGCTAGTCGTTCGTTATCTGAAGATGGTCCTTTTAGGAAGTAAACAATAGAGGAATTGAATGCAATTTGTCTGAATTTCACCCATAAATTACTAATATATGAATTCAAGGATTTCGACGCACCCAGCGGTAACAATGATTGTTAGAAAGGTTAATTAGATTGATAAATTACATTTCACAGTTCTTCTCTCGGGCTGACGCACGCAGTATTTTACTTATTTGTGAAGAAGTTATTGCGATGGAACCTAGAATCTGCTTAACCACGTCTAAAGTGTATCGTTCTGGACAGGCAATATGAAAACGCAAAAGCCTTTATGTGAGAAGACATGACAATAAACAACGATGTGATATAACCTTGTCTGTTTGTGGGTTCACAGCCTCGATGTATTTCATAAAAGAACATTGTCCGTTGTAGGTTGTAAATTTATGTTCTGTATATAACAACAAACAAAAGAAAAATGTAAAGCATACAAACTAAATACAATGTACAAAACTTCAAAAATTGTTAATACGCTGATTGTTGGGTTTCTAGCGATTCTTGTCAGGTGTAAGACTCCTGTTCACCTGCTATGATTAAATTACGAGCACTGATCTCTTCGGGGTTAGTTCGATATTTCTTCGAATTTAACAACTGTACTATCATTAGTGTTGTCACTTTGGTTGGATTTCCAAGAGGTCCTTTCCACTCGTCTTCCCACGATAGCGGGAGCTTCGTCCAGCCATTTCAGAGCAGATGTTTGCCTTGTTTACTCAAGGTTTGTGTTTTTCCTTTGAAATAACATCCTTAGCAATATCAAGGAGTAAGGTACAAATTTGTGTATTGGTACAGAGTAGTTGAAAGTATGGGCAAGTTTGGAACTACCTATGCAGCTACGCTTTCCAACTTGCATTATTTCACGAAGTGTGACATCCCTTTATGCGCCCTTCTGCTTAATCGGTAAACGAAAAACGCACTGAATGCGCTTCGTATTTTGTCTATAAATCTCGTTGTGCACAGTACGGCTGATTTTGCACTTTTCTCCGCAATGCAATGAAAAGCTTGAAGAGCAATTCAAGGATATACCCTGTAAATATCAGTTTCAGTCCATGTTAGGTCAAAATGAACATTACAGACGAATATATTTCGAGTTTGCATTATTGTTTTATCAGTTTATTCGGCAAGCTCTGAGCTTCAGGAAAGATTGCAGTTATCCCGGTTTTTCTAGATACCTCGTGTTTTACATGCATACTATCAGCAGAAACTCTTTTTTTATAGTAGTGTGTGTGTACTTTTGATTTTCCATCAGTTGGTTCCTGCCGGAACCGAGCATTGCCCGAGGCCAGTGAGGTTTCTTTTCTATTATTTTTTTGTTTGCACATCGACTTTTTTTCATGGACGGTGTTTGCATTGTCGCTTGTAAGTGTATTGTTAACAAATGCTGTTTTTGAGTGTTGCGGCCGATTTTAGACATTTTTTCCCTGGACCGTGTTTGCATTGTCGCTTGTTGGTGTATTGTTAACAGCTGCTTTTTTTGTATGTTGCATCATATTTAAAAATGTATACAGAAATTAAAAATACGTTTGACCGTATTATATTTCCAAAGTAAAAGAATTTCTATTAATGGGATCTAGTGGCGACAGTTTCCGGACGCCAGTGATAAGGTTGCACGAAAAAATGGAAAACAGCATCGATAATTGGCAGTTCTTATTGCCCATCAAATTACGGCAGCAAGGTAAATATTTTCGTTTCTTTGAAATTAAACTTCATTTAACCGTCTGTGTTTTTCTGGCGAAAAAGCATATCGCGTTCACCATCATGCCGCAGTACACTTCCGTAAGAAATGCTAACGGGAAAGGACAAAATGCGGAAAAGAAGACTGGCAATGGGAAAGAAGGGAGAAAATGCGAAAAAGAAGGCATCCTACCTTCTGTAGGGCCGGTATTTGGAAGCGATTAAATTACCACGTTGACCTATTCGAAGCCCCCCAATTTTGGAAATCGCGGTCGTTCGAGGAGCCACGTGAACACTCAACCGTGCGGCAAGGCAGCGGGAGTGCTAACAGTGATGTGGAAGCGACCGTGTGACAACACAAATACTGAGCAGATCTGCCTACCCAGGAGCGATCAATGTTCAGCTGTGCCATCACATGACACACACTTCCAATAGCCTGCTGCTCTCAGTTTGTATATATAGTTGGGAAATGCTTTACAAAGAAGGTAGTAAAAAGCACGTTCTTCTACAGGAAATAGCCTGTAAACAATGCTACGACACGAAAGAAAGTTTAGTTGAAAAGAAGCGAACACGTCTCAGGACTGCACTAATTAAGTCGCATAATTTTAACTTGAACGGTTACATTACAAATCCCTTTTCTTTTTGCATCACGTACCCGTAGTACTGTGGTTAAAAGCTTTGCTGCTGCCATCTCTTGGCGCTCAATATAACGAACAGAGCAACTCCACGAGAACGGCAGTGCGCATGCGCATTTCGTAGCAGCGATGAACTCGCTGGCAGCGACGTCGGCAGCTCCGTCACGCTTTCAGCGCTTCGACTGGCTTTAATATTTGAGTTTTGTAACTGGCAAAGGAAACGCTTGTCCAGCGATGACAGTTTTATGCAAAATAGAACTACATTAATACGTAAGATTAACGTCTTAGGGAAAAACTGTAGTTCTCTTTTTAACAGCGAAGGACAGACGGACAGTTCATTCCGCGTCTGCATGTTGCAGCTGCTACCTGCGTAAAAGTTTCCGCGAGATGCAGGTTTCAGCCTTAAATCGTGTAAACGACCGACAGAGATTTTGAACGTGTACCACAGTTTCCATTGACGGTAATGTGGCTGAAACTATTTATGGCTCCTGAAAACCTGAGTTAGCGTAGTCGTTTGTATATACTGTATTATGCGTGCGAAGAGCGAGGAATAACCCCATCAATTACCAGTTTATAAGGGACGATGAACGAGTTTCCGTTTTAGGGCATTGCTGCAGTGCTTATGCAAACCGGCGCTACTCTGATGAGTATACGCAAGCCCCGACATAAGAAGGGTTTGTATGACCTTCGAACGACAATTTTTTGATTGTCTCTTACACATACATATAAGGTGAATTTTTATCCAATAAGCGACAGTGTTGGTATGAATAAGATTGTTCCACGTAAGACTGAATAAATACGTAAATGTAAATCTTTTGCAAACATTCGGCCGAAATTATAAATGAAAATGTGCAGCTTTTTCTCGTTAACAATATAATTGCATAATTAACAAGTTGCCCTTCAATGAATTTCTCTAGTACTGAAGTACTTCAAGGTAAACCTGTTTTCGTGCGGTAAACTGTGACAATAGTAAGCAGATCAACGAACAAATGGCAGATCAAACAGTGGAGCACAGACCATGGCACCCATTATCCGTAAACAGCAACATCAATGGTTTTTTTATAATGCAGAGCATCTTTCTTTTTATTTTAGTATCGATGTTACAGCATTGCTGAAGCTCTGATTAATTTCGCGCAACGAAATTATTGTTCAAACTACGACATTAAAACGTACGAAACTAAGGAATTGTAGACGTTTACAGAACGTAATATTAAACTTAGAATTAATAGTTGCACCCGTACAAATTCATGATTGAATGGCTAACGTCTAGTCTTAGACATTTTCACATATTTGTTACGACAGTCCTGAAGACCAGGAGTATCCCATCGCCAATAATACGCCACATTTTGGGCGATTTTCGTGGTCACATACATAGACAAAGGCTGTAACAACTGCCAACTTTTCCTGTATAACAACTGTTAATTAACTTAGTCTGTTTATTTATTTACATTTTTTGTTTGTAGGTATCAAGCTGATGACTTTTGCAGACATCATACACAGGGTGAGTGATAAATTGATATAAATAATACTTCCACATTAGTAGTGGTACGTATATTCATCTTATTATTTTAAGTATATCACATGTTGCAACGGAAGACACGCAGTTTAAAATTCACTAAGTGATTATGAACACTTATTAGCTAGGAAAGCTTTTAAATTCTCTATGGGATGGCTTTACTTCACAAGTTTTCGAAGTATGTGACGGCTTGTTGAACCAACCTGCCCATTAATATAATGACTATCTCAGATATTTTTAATTTTGTCCTCCGCCTGAAGCGGTTACGCTTACGTTAAGCATAATAATTGCTTATATCATTCCACCTATTTACTCTGTTTCTAATATTCACAAAAAATATAGCTAAGTTTGTACAAATATAAGTATTGATAAATATTTATGTTGGACAAAGGTTTCACGACAGGATTCTGTGTTTAGTCCATGCATTAAACTAATTGTTCTCTTCTGGAATTCCAGTACACTATTCAGGTGCAAATCTGCCGCGCAGCCCCACAGTTCAGTACCATAATTAAAAAAATGGATTAGTGTGTAATTTTTAAAGTTTGACTTGGAACTATTTTTGCCAGTTGGAGATTTTCGTCCAGGTGTGCACCAGGACACTTAATGTTATCTGTTTCTAATGGTGTAATACCACATACATTGTTTATTTCAACCTCATGAGAGCCAGTTATTTTAAATATTAGCAGCTGGGATTTACTGATGCTGGTGCTTAGGCCTTACTGTGGGAAATACGTGGTTACTTGTGTTAGACACTCAGTTGCCACTGTCCTAATGGGACTCAATGGGAGTACATACACGCATCGGAGTCGTTATGCTCTTTTTTGAAATGAAGTGCTCGCTTAACGATGTACACACTGAAACAGTGAAGTCCGTTAATTCTGTAGCTGCAGATCCTTAACTAAATAAGTAAGAAACGGTACATATGTCAACAAACGTACAGCTATATTGTATCACCTTTTATATCGACTCCAGCATTCACGATGTAATTACTGAACTAAACAAACTGAAAGAACCAAAAGTTGTTTAGAGTTTCAGAGGGAACACCAGGCAACGTTGGACTGAAACACGGGAAGGAATATAGTACATGTTTTGAGTAACTTGTGTAACTTTGAGAGATGAAATGGTGAAAGCAGTAGAGAGTAACATAACAATGTGGGAATGTTGGTCCGGCTTGATGCAAAACATGTTGTTTTTATATACTTTATTTTCTTTCCCAAACTAGTTTCAGCGACAATACAGTGTGAACCATTCGTAACACCTAGTACGGCTTAAGCACTCACCAACGTAGGTTTCCTGCGTTATTTGGCGTGTATCTGGAAACAATTTCTTGAGTTTCACGCAAAACTTAATGCTGACGCGTTGTTCCTTAACTCGCCATCTCGAAATTCGCAAACTGTGCGACACAACGTTCTACTCAATACAGCACTGAGCAATAACTAAAGAGACATATAACAACGAAACTTCCGGCAGTTAGACATTAAACACAGGCGTGTACAGGCATGCCAACTGCATTTCGCTCCAACATACCATTGGCCCGAAATTACGAATGTTCCGGAATTTTTTGAACAGATCCCGTACGTGCTTACTGTATTCATCCGTTTGCTTCTTTCTATCATTTTTACCCCATAATACAAAATCAATGGAACTGGTTTGGGAAAGAACATAAGAATAAAAGTGTTTTGCATCAAGGTGGACCCACAATCCCATATTGTTGTTATGCAAAAACGAACCAGTGGAAGAGTTTCAGGATAAAATGATTGAGGATAACATAGGTAAAAGGAGAAGCTCCAGTATAAATCCTTGAGTAACACAAGGGGTACTGAATTTAAATGACGAAAAGGGAAAATATTAAAATGCAGCAAATGATGTAGGCGAAAGGGAATATACACATCTAAAAGATAAGATTGACAGTTAACGCAAAGTGGCTAAGTAGGAATAGCCAGAGGACGAACACAAGGCTGTAGAAACATGTGTGACTAGGGGGGAAGGGGGGGGGGAGAGATTTTGCCCATAGAAAAATCGGAGAGACCTTTGGACGCAAGAGAAGCAGTTGTTATTAATATCAAGAGCACAGGTGACAATCCAATACTAAGTAAAGAAACGAGTGCTGAAAGACAAAAAGAATATAAAGAGCGTCTCTATAGCAGAAACAAACTTGAGGACATCATTATAAAAAGAGAAGAGAAAGTAGGTGAAAATGAGGTGGGAAATTTGATGCTGCGAGAAGAATCTGACGCAGCACTGACAGGCCTAGACCCCTGCAGTAGACGGCATTCCCTCAGAATTATTGCGATCCTTGAGAGACAAACCCATGGCAAAACTATTTAGCTACTGTGAAACATACATGAGACAGACGTCAAGAAGAATATAACAATTCCATTTCCAAAAGATGTGAATAGCAGCGAACCATCGTCATGTTCCAAAATATTGACACGAATTATTTACAGAAACATGCAAAAACTGGTAGAAACCTACATGTATAGCATTTGTAAAATTTCTGTAAGCAGCAGCTGTGAAATATGAAATATGAAGCGACGGGTTATTCACAATTTGGGCAGGAAGCAGACTGCAGTTACAAGAATCGAATGGTATAAAAAGGAGGCCGTGGTTGAGAAGGAAATGAGGCAGTCTATCGCCCATGTTATTCAATCTGTACATTAAGTGAGCAATAAAGGAAACCAAGAAGAAATTTGGAGAGACGGCAAAGGAATTGGAAGAACATTTTTACCGAATGGGTAGTGTCTCGGAAAGAGATTACAGGGTGAACATCAACAAAAGTAAAATAAATAGAGAGGATGCAGAATGCAGGCAGGCAATAACAAGAAAAGCATTTGTTAAAAAGAGGAATTTGTTAAAATCTAATGTAAATTTAAATGTTAGTAAGTCTTTTCTGGGGGTATTTATTTGGAGAGTAGTCTTGTACGGGAGTGAAAGTAGAAGATTTTTGAAATGTGGTGCTACAGAAGAATGCTGATGGTTACATGGATAGCTCGAATAACCAATGAGGAAGTACTGAATGTGTGGAAAAACGAAAAGTATGGCACAACTTCACTAAAAGAAGGGAAAGGTTGACAGGACACATTTTGGGACTTAAAGAAAACATCAATTTTGTATTAGGGGGTAAAAATGATAGAGGGAGGCAAATGGATAAATACTGTAAGCACGTACGAGATCTGTTCAAAAAATTCCGAAACATTCGTAATTTCGGGCCAATGGTGTGTTGGAGCGAAATGCAGTTGGCATTCCTGTACGCGCCTGTGTTTAATGTGTAACTGCCAGAAGTTTCGTTGTTATATGTCTCTTTAGTTATTGTTCGGTGCTGTATTGAGTAGAAAGTTGTGTCGCACAGTTTGCGAATTTCGAGATGGCGTGTTAGAGGAAGAACGCGTCGGCATTAAATTTTGCGTGAAACTCAAGAAAATGTTTCCAGAGACACGCCAGTTAACGCAGGAAACCTACGCTGATGAGTGCTTAAGCCGTACTCCGTGTTACGAATGGTTCACACGGTTTAAAATTGGCCGGACGAAAGGTACACACGACCCTCCCTTAGGTCGCCCTTCGTCGTATACCGACAACGCTCATTTCAGGAACGCCAACGAAACTGTGGGTGCCGATAGAAGACTGACTGTCCAAGAGATTCGAGAAGTGTATAACATTTCAGTGGGATCATGATATGAAATCCTGACCCAGCATCTTGGAATGCGTTGTGTTGCTGCCAGGTTCGTCCCACGGCTCATGAGTCAAGACCAGAAAGATCTCTTCGCACTCTGTGAAGAGCTTTTAGATCGCTTATATGTGTAGGAGATGCTCCTTAAGAGAATCATAAACTAATGATGAGAGGTGGGTCTACGGTTATGATGTTGAGAACAAGGTTCAATCTTCACATTTGATTGGGAAAGGTTCTCGAGGACAAAAAGAAACTCCTCAGATCAGGTCAAATGTCAAAGCCATGCTGATAGTTTTCTTTGACTCTGAAGGAGTAATTCATCATGAATTCGTGCCACAGGGGCAAACTGTTAATCGGTGGTACTTTCGGGGCGTGTTGCGACGCCGGCAGGAACACATGAGAAGCAAACGGCCTGAAATGTGGCGAGACAATTCATGGTCTTGCATCACGATAACGCACCCGTACTTTCATCCCTGTTGGTGCATGAATAATGCACAAAAAATGAAATCACTGCGCTGCCATATCCTCCGTACTCTCTAGACCTGGCCCCTGCGGACCTTTTTTTTTTTTTATTTCCAAAGTTTTTGAAAACCCTGTTGAAAGGACGAAGATTTGCAACAACGACAGACGAGATTAAAAAAAAAAAAAATCGCAGTGGGCGCTTCCAGTGATCCACCAAGAGTGGAAACAGCGCTGGGAGGGGGGGGGGGGGTATTTCGAATTAGACCATACACATTAAGTAAAAAAAAAAAAAATTTTTGTGGACTACGTTCCAGAATTTTCTGGACAGATTTCGTATGTATGTAGTTTGCAGTAGCTATTCAGAAATTAAGACCCCTGCAGTAGACGACATTCCCTCAGAATTATTGAGATCATTGAGAGACAAAGCCATGGCAAAACTATTTAGCTACTGTGAAACATACTTGTACAGGATAGCACAGCGTGAGCGCTGCATCAAACTAGTCTCCGGACTGAACACAACAACAAGAACGGCATGAAAACGTGCAGTTTTTTTTTAATTACACACGTTTGTTTCTTTACGGATTTCTAATTTGCATGTTCCTTCTCCATGAAGCTAGTCTAACAGCTACTTGAATAGACAGCTATCAGTGAAGATTAAAAGTATTCTATGGTCACGTTAGTTTGGAGGAAGCATTATTAGATGATTATGTGCATTCGCTGTTTTCAAAAATTAATCAGTTGAACCACGTTATAGATGTTCTCATCCACTAGACATTACGTTGTCGGCAACGGTAAACGCTAGTTTTTGCCAAGGACTAGGAGGCGCTTCAGCCAGAAACATCTCAAAAGCTGAAAGTTCTTGTCGCAGAAAATGTTCCAGTTATGCCTGTGAACTGAGAGAGTGGAATCAATGTATATGAAGGCTTAGACAAGGCACTAGGATTGTTCTTTTTTTTTTTGCGATGTGTGGCCCGATTGCCACCGAAATCGATATTCAAAATAAAAATAAGTAAAACTGTTTATTTCATGATGGAGTTCCGTAATCTGTACTACCAAGAGGGAGGTTCCTTATGCTTACCACAAAAATTTAAAAAAAAGCAAATCTCGTTAATTGTTGTGAACTTTTACTAACAACATATTTTTAAATAGGTACTGGTGAGTAAATAGAGTCGAGAATGTGAAAACACCTTTTAGATCCCTTGGAATACCAATGCACTTTCCACAATCAAGTGGCGATACTTCATAACCACCAAAAAAAATTTTAAAAGCACTAATTCCGGTAATTGTTGCTGACTGTTACTCAGAACAAATTTTTAAGGTTATTTTGATGTGCAAGAAGGGTCCTGAACGTTAAAATATGAATATCGCATTTGTTGTGAAAAGTCGCATTCACTACAAAGACTTAAATTTCTGAATTAAGTTTTACATACAAATTTAAAACAATTACAGATAGAAGAAATTATTAAAAATGATAATTTTTTTCAGAATTTTAAAATATAAGGAACATGAGTTGATAACAATATTTTGATAGGGTGGCTATAAAGTACCACCAAGCCCCTTTGGTATTGCGAAGGATAAAACTGCTTAACACCGCGTACACCAATAGTTTGTATACACTGGTTGTTGCAAATGTAGAAATATTGTGTCGAGGCCAGATACGTGGACTGGTGATTGGTAAGAGTAATTCTCAGTGTATGAGAGTAATTTTGGCGAGGGGAGAACTCGTAGAGTTGTTACAGTTTGAATCTACCTAAAGGGCGCGCCAGTGAACACTGCACCTACGGTATTTCTTCGGAAATCGCCGCGAGTATGGATAAGTGCGTGAAATCAAGCTGGCTCCCAGTTTCGTTCATTCCACGAGAGCTAGTGGAATAGCTCACGCGTGAGTCATGACTATTACAAATAAAACTTATCGAGCACGGTATTAAATAATATGAATTGATCACCATGCTGTTCCTTCAGTCAGCTTTCCTTGAGAGGTCTATCACGTGTTTTATGTAACAGGTTTCACGCATATCTGTTTTTAATAATACTGTGTCAGTTTCTGATGTTCAGCTTACAGATAACTAGTAGTATTTTGCCTCTCATGAAGCTGACATAAAATGGTACTTGATTGAGACAGACAAATTTGTCACACAACCGACTCTCTTGCTGAGCTGCCTTCAGTGGTTTTGGTGCAGATCTCCACGCTAGTGCACACTGTGCAAGCCTCCTTTTCACCTCTGTTTTACTGCAACCTATATGTATCTGAACCTGCTTACTGTGTTCAAACCTTCGTCTCGCTATACAATTTTTATCCCCTACTCTTCCCTCCATTACCAAATCAATTTTTTTCTTGATACCTCACGACGTGCCCCGTCTACATTTTTTTAGACCGTTCGAAAAGAAAGAAAAAAAAACCACAGTTCGGACAGTGAAATAGTTTAATAGCACCCGGTGTTTTCTGATGCAGTTTATGTGACGTTTCTCGGGAATCCGAAAAGGAGGTGTGGCCCCCCTCCCGGCGACGCCGCATTCTGCTGCTGCTCTTCCGAATCGCTTCCTGAAATTGACGTTTAAAATTGTAAAGCCTTATGTTGATCAAACTTTCACGTCATATGTATGACAATCGACAGTAAGCGAAAATCCAGAACTGAGCTAAATGGTTCAAATGGCTCTGAGCACTATGGGACTCAAATTCTGAGGTCATTAGTCCCCTAGAACTTAGAACTACTTTAACCTAACTAACGTAAGGGCATCACACACATCCATGCTCGAGGCAGGATTCGAACCTGCGACCGTAGCGGTCGCGCGGTTCCAGACTGCAGCGCCTAGAACCTCACGGCCACTTCGGCCGGCCAGAACTGAGCTACATTATCGTAAGTTCTACGAATACCCACCAGCCTTTGGGAGTATTCTAGTTGCCCATATTTCACTTAGCGGCCTACTTAGTTTTTTGCGTGGATATATCAGCAAGTGTGAAATCTTACGGGACTTAACTGCTAACGTCATCAGTTCCTAAGCTTACACACTACTTAACCTAAATTATCCTAGGGAGAAACACACACATCCATGCCCGAGGGAGGACTCAAACCTCCGGCAAAATTGCAGCGCAGGCTTTTAATAATGCATAATAATACACAACAGCCTAAAGTGGAACAAAACATCCAGAGAAAACTCTTGTGTCAATTCGTAACACGTGAGGTGTGGTTTGATGAAGTGGAATTTTGTAAAGTTTGACGAAAATCATGAATTTCATCGCAATACCTTATTATTTGTTGTGTACTAAAAATATTACACAATGAAGTGCACATAATACTAAACAATAGTAATATTCTCAACTCAATACTGAGATGCCTTTAGAGGTACCTACTCTCTCAGCATTATGCTGAATATTTCAGGATTTGCAATAATACTGAACATTTGTTATGCTGAGAAGTTGTGCGATAATATTGAGCAGATCAGAAACTTTTGAAACATACTGCGCTGCCTCAGAAGTATTGTGCCGACCATGGGTAGTATTGACAGTATTCATTGTTCAGGTCCTTCGTTGAAGTTCTACGTGTCGGCTTTCTACTGCTCGCTGTTCACCTTACCTACTGAAATTAGTTTCAACAAGAAAAAAAGATCATTCGTATTAAAGCATATCGGCAGTATGAGATGTTAAAGTGGATCAATATGAAAACTGGAAAATTTAGAATGATTCTTATGAATTGTAGGTCGCTAAATAAGGAGAGTGGTATTCTGCAGCTACGATGGTAATTTTTTCAGAAAGCTATAAGTAAGAAAAAATTTCGGGAAGCATACTGAACGAGTAAGAGATTCAAAGAAGACGCAGACGAAATAGTAGAATCAACACAATGGAATTTCTAAGAGATGAGTTTTCTTGAAACAACAACACGAGTTTTTAACGTTCCTTACGCCAATTTTTCATTCAGCAATAGCATCAAGGTCTTCCAACATTTCTAACTGGATTAAACAATGCACCGTATCAGAGCACATTTTACTGACAGTCTAAAAAGTACTTCAGTAACGTTGCATAGTTCTGTTGCCCAGCATTACTGACTGTCCAGGGACAGCTCCAAATTAACCACCAAATTAACCACCAAAGTAGTAGGAGTAACCCACTACATTACAGGCACATATCATTAAGATCGATATACTGCAGGATTTTGGAACATATATTGCATTCGATCATTATGCATTACCTCGGAAAGAAGAGTCTATTGACACATAGTCAATATGGATTTAGAAAACATCGTTCTTGTGAAACACACGAAGTGTTGAGTGCTATTGACAAGGGATTTCAGGTCGATTCCGTATTTCTCGATTTCCGGAAGGCTTTTGACACTGTACCACTGTGCTTACGGCATATCCTCTTACTTATGTGACTGAATTCACGATTTCCTGTCAGAATGGTCGCAGTTCGTAGTAATTGCCGGAAAGTCATCGAGTAAAGTGACTTCTGACGTTCCCCAAGGTACTCTTGTTATTTGGCCCTTTGCTGTTCCTTATCTGCGCAAATGATTTGGGAGAATCTGAGTAGCCGTCTTAGGTTGTTTTGCGGATGATGCTGTCGTTTATCGGCTAGTAAATTCATCAGAAGATCGAAACAAATTGCAAAACGATTTAGAAAATATGTCTGTATGGTTCTAAAATTGGCAATTGACTCTACATAACGATAAGTGTGAGGTCATCCACATGAGTGCTAAAAGAACTCTGTTATACTTCTATTACACGATAAATCAGTCAATTTTAAAGGCCGTAAATTCAACCAAATACCTAGGAATTACAATTACGAACAACTTAAATTAGAAGGAACACATAGACAATGTGTTTTATCGGCAGGACACTTAGAAAATGTAACAGATCTATTAAAGAGACTAGCTACACTACGCTTTTCCGCCCTCTTTTAGAATACTGCAGCGCAGTGTGGGATCCTTACCGAACAGGACTGACGGAATACGTCAAGAAAGTTCAAAGAAGGCCAGCACGTTTCGTATTATCGCTAGATACGGGAGAGGGGTGTCACTGAAGTGAGACAACATTTGGTGTGTACATCATTAAAAGCAAGACGTTTTCGTTGCGGCGGAATCTTCTCACGAAATCTCAATCACCAACTTTCTCCTCCGAATGCGAAAATATTTTGTTGACGTCGACCTACGTAGGAAGAAACGATCATCATAATAAAATAAGGGAAACCAGAGTTCGCACGGAAAGATATAGGTGTTCTTTTTTCCGCGCGCTGTACGAGATTGGAATAATAGAGAATTATTGTGAAAGTGGTTCGATGAACCTTCTGCCAGGCACTTCAATGTGATTTGCAGAGAATCCACGTAGATGAGCGGGCCCCGCGGCGTGTGCTACGTGGGTAAAACCCCTCTGAGGTTAGGGCATCGCAGGAGAAACCCGGGTAACCTCGGCTCCTTCCAGAGCGGCGAAGTGCCGTGTTGCAGAGGCTAGGCACGCACGTGGGGTGCGGCATCCTGTTATACAGGGGGCGCTGTAACGGAATGACGTAGTGTGGTGTTAATAGCTTAGTGACGGTCGTCAAGTGTGACGTGCCGTGGCCAAAGAAGGTAGGGACAATTCCTCTCTAATGTCACGCTCTTTCCTGCTTCACCGCAGTTGCGCAGTTTCAACTAAGCCGGGAAAGTAGGCTCATTGCTAAGCTTATTAATATCACTGACTCACCATCCTATAGATAGCATATCTTCTGCTAGTCACGTGGTAGCCTATATGCGAAACAAGCTCTTTTACTGAGGAAAGGTTTCTTGCTGCGAAGTAAATATGTTTCTTACTATTATTATAACCACTATTGTTAGTATTTTAGAGTGACAGTGTGATAGTGTATTTGATGTAACACTATGCCACAGGTTACCCCAATGGCGTAACCCAACACATATCTGTCGTTCTATGTCGCCTAATGTTGTTGTTGTGGTCTTCAGTCCTCAGACTGGTCCGGTGCAGCTCTCCATGCTACTCTATCCTGTGCAAGCTCCTTCATCTCCCAGTACTGTAACTTACATCCTTCTGAATCTGATTAGTGTATTCATCTCTTGGTCTTCCTCTACGATTTTTACCCTCCACGCTGCCCTCCAATGTTAAATCTGTGATCCCTTGGTGCCTCAGAACATGTACTACCAACCGATCCCTTCTTCTTGTCAAGTTGTGCCATAAACTCCTCTTCTCCCCAATTCTATTCAATACCTCCTCATTAGTTATGTGATCTACCCATCTAATCTTCAGCATTCTTCTGTAGCACCACATTTCGAAAGCTTCTATTCTCTTCTTGTCGCCGGCCGGAATGGCCGTGCGGTTCTAGGCGCTATAATCTGGAACCGGGCGACCGCTACGGTCGCAGGTTCGAATCCTGCCTCGGGCATGGATGTGTGATGTCCTTATGTTAGTTAGGTTTAACTAGTTCTAAGTTCTAGGCGACTGATGACCTCAGAAGTTAAGTCGCATAGTGCTCAGAGCCATTTTTTCTCTTCTTGTCCAAACTATTTATCGTCCATGTTTCACTTCCATACATGGCTACACTCCATACAAATACTTTCAGAAACGACTTCCTGACACTTTGTTACTCGATGTTAACAAATTTATCTTCTTCAGAAACGCTAATGATAGAGGTTTAAATCTCCGAAATAAATAAACTGCGACGGTCAACAGTAAACTTGCTGTTTCATTCTATCTCAATAACAGTTACGATAAAGCCTAACCAAAAATGTTAGCAATTAAAAAAACCTCAGAGGGGTTTTACCCACGTAGCACACGCCGCGGGGCCCGCTCATCTACGTGGATTCTCTGCAAATCACATTGAAGTGCCTGGCAGAAGGTTCATCGAACCACTTTCACAATAATTCTCTATTATTCCAAAGCATTTGATACTGTCGACTTCGACATCTTACTAGCCAAACTTAGCGGTCTAAATTTCTCACCAAGCGCAGTGCAATGGTTTCGCTCATACATGACGTCTCGTCAGCAACGCGTCCTGTCTGGGGATATAAAATCACAATGGCGGCAGGTAGTGTCAGGCGTTCCCCAAGGCTCAGTATTAGGTCCTATACTCTTCTCTCTTTATGTCAATGATGTGTCATCGGTCCTGACCTATTGCAAATACCATATGTATGCTGATGACCTTCAGTTGTATCTAAGTGCGAAACCAAGCAATCTCAAGAAAGCTATTGAAAATTTCAATACTGACCTCAACGCACTGTCAAAATGGGCACAGGACATAGGTCTAAAACTAAACCCATCTAAAACCCAAGCGGTACTTGTTGGTCACTCTAAGCTTATTAGCCAAAAACATCGGGAATCCGTACCACCTCTTATCCTAAATGGAACAATTATTAACTTCTCGCCCTCAGCAAAGAGTTTGGGAGTAATAATAGATGAAAATCTAAATTGGACAGAGCACGTAACTGCAGTGTGCAAAAAAGCATCAGCATCCCTTCATGTCCTACAAAAATATAAAAAACTCTTCCCTTTCGATCTGAAAAAGAAATTAGTACAAACGCTTATACTCCCAATCATTGACTACAGCGATATTATCCTACAAGGCCTCTCTCAGGAAAATTCCCGACGTCTAGAACTGGTCACGAATGCCTGCGTCCGATATATCTGTGACGTTCGACTTTTTGATCACATTTCACCAGCATATGCAAAATTGTCCTGGCTGCGTGCAGACAAACGCAGAGATTTCCATACACTCTGTCTCATCTACTGCCTTATAAATGTACACTGTCCCTCATATCTCTCCTCGTCCCTAACACTCATGTCGGAACAACATGACAGAAACACACGTTCCCATCATAATAAAATCCTCTCCGTTCCACTGCATCGCTCAGTCACGTTCTCCAAGTCCTTTACAGTAGCGGGAACCCGACTCTGGAATAACCTCCCTCGTTATGTTAGAGAACTTAAAAACATGACCGGCTTCAAAAAACAATTAATGACGTATCTACTTAAGCAACAGTAATGCCTTCCTCTGTACATGAGTGCACTTCACCTCATTACTTCCCTCTCTCCTCCTTCTTAAACCTCCCTTACCCAAAACTCGCTATACTAGTAAACATCTACTTTACACACCAAAATATTAATGTACATCTGCACAAACCTTCATTACTATTGCGAATCTTTCTCATGTTTGTCATTATTATTTGTTTTTTTTTTTTTTACTGTTATTATTATTGCTTTCAACATAATCTGTATGTATAGCACCTGATGTAAAAATACTGCCAGCATTTACTTTATTAGGTCTTAGTCATGTTTATCATTATTATTTGATTTTTTGTTTTACTGTTATTATTATTGCTTTTATCATAATCTGTATGTATAGCAACTGTTGTAAAAATACTTCCGCATTTACTTTATTAGGTCTTAGTCACTAGTCTTTATTCATATTGTCACTAGAGTAAGCTAATTTTTCTCATTTAAACTATGTCCATGATGTTACTCTGATGTGTGAAATGCTGCATGTGTGGAACACTGGTCCGATGTAAGAGAGGGCCTGATGGCCCTAATCTGATCAGGTTAAATAAATAAATAAATAAAATCTTATTTTATGTCATCAGTCTGTCACCTGCATTAACATTTTAGTTGCGACAGGGTCCACAGCAGAGGTAAACGCCTTGAAAGAAGTATTTAACCTTGAAAATGGTTACATAGCCAAAACATGGTAGTATACAGACTAAAAAAAAAAAAAAAATATGTAAATAGCATTCAATGCCGGAAACTAATTTCTTCCACGCTATTTAAATGTTGTCTTCCTCCTCCTATTACCCTGTGCTAATTATTTACCTCTGTACACGCATAGTAGTCTAGTTTTACTACTTAAACCTTTTGCGATACAACACTGTATAGTCTACTGCAACCCTCCAGTGCCAAATAATCCCTGGATGCCTTAGCAGTCCTCTCACTAACGTGTTCCTTCTTCAGGAAAAGATTTTCAGTGTGCCCCCTTGTTCCCCAATCTTTCCAAGTACCCCTTCAATTCAACCTTATGTGCTTAAATTTAATACCTTCTATGGTGTCCCATGTCAGTTGCATCCCATGTTCTCTGCTTCACTTTTTTCCGTAATAAACATTTCTGTTCCATGCAATACTATGCTCCAGATGAACAAGTTCGGGTACTTCGATTTCAATTCCATGCTAGTCTCTGATCACAATAGAGCTCGTCTGTGAAAAAAAGGTTTCCTTGTCTACACCAATTTACTGGCTTTATTTTAATTGTTCTGGCGATCTGTTTTTATCTATCTTCCTAGATTTGAAAATTTTGTCGCTTCATCTGTTATCCCAAAATTCTGCTCTCTTCAACTATTTATAGTTTTCATCGTTTTACGACAGCTCAACTTAGCACTGTTATATGTTCCCCTTGCACTTTCATTCCAGTTTCCTCATTTCTCATTCTAGATAAAAATTAAACACCTGTGTGAGTACGATACAATATGAATATAGCTTTCTTAATGTTATATTTTATTAATTACAAATGGATGTTAATCATTATTGCAATCAGTTATAGTCCCGATCGATTAATATAATCTACGAAAAGCGTACCATCAATTTTGCATTTACCTTTGGTTATATCTGAATCATTTGCGTTCCTATGCCAGAAATTTAAGCAGTAGAGATGAAAAGCGTGCACTATAACAGTCCCTGCTACATGTATAACTTAAACCCAACCTCATTATCACAATCGTAGTTCAACACAAATTTCAATTCTAAGGACTTACATGTATTTACAGATACAATACAGATAACACAGCTTCGCTAGTTTTTATTTTAAACGCGATACAACACACAAATTTCAATTGTAGGGATTTCTACGTATCTGCAGATTAGACACAGAAAATATGTTGCACCGCCTTGTTCGGCTGTTACATAATAAAATGCGGGCGGGGTTCTGTAGCTGTTTACGTTTGTACAAACCACATTGCCAGTTTCGATGCCTTGTTAGTTTGTACGAATTTCATCCATACCATTTTAGTTCCATAATATACACGTATGTTGCAGGAAATACATTATAATTTTCCTCCATAATAATATACTGTCAAACTCAGAAAAAGAAATTTAGAACTGAGTCTAAACATGAATCACAAACTAATTATCAATGAAATTATTGTTTGCACAAGCAACGCTGGCATTAGCGTTATTAATAATAACATTATAAAGCTTATGTTTCTCATATGTTTCCGTGGTGTAGTGGTTATCACATCCGCCTAACACGCGGAAGGTCCCCGGTTCGATCCCGGGCGGAAACATTCTATTTTACCTTGGTTTGTCCTTCCTCCTCTTTGTGCATTCGTGCCTAAGACAAAACTTTATTAAAGAAATAGCACTGCTTCCGCTGCAAATTTTAGACTTCTTGGCCCCATTTTAGAAAGATTAATGCTGCACCAGTTTCATTATTTACATTTCGGGTTGAGATCAGAACAATTTACATGTAGTCTTGCCCGATTTGCGAAAAATGCGCATGTTGTGTAGAATGTGTGAAATACCTCGCAACAGCTGATTACACGCGCTTCTGTAGTTCTCTCTGTCCACCACTCAGCGCGCTATCATCGAGGCGCCATCTTCATAATACGAATACGGAACAAGTAAACTGTTAACCACAGCCTAATACATGTCAGACTGTGAATTAACAACAAAACGACGCTTGAGATACGAAATTAACCGTTTAACTTGCAACCAAATAACGTACAGCCTGTGTGTGCAAAACTGTCGCTTCCTGTTGGCCGTAGGATGTCGTATGCTACTTAATTGCCTCTCTTACAGAAGACTCGGAAGAATCTAGACGTCGAGGCTATTAGAGGATAACCTAAGATTGGGTAATGAACTAGAATTTTTCCTTTAAAAGGAAACCGTCAAGGCATTTGCCTTAGGCGATTTACGGAAACCATGGAAAACCTAAATCTGGATCGATGGACAAGGATTTGAACCGGTTCCGGCATTGATATTTGTGGATTTGAGGATGAATATTACAAATAGCCTGCATATTTCTTTGGATACACGACAAACAGAATCGTAACTGGAAACTTATTTTGTCACTGTAACAAAAAATATATCTTACTTTACAGGCTTATCACAATAATACATCATGTATTATTAATAATACAGAATTTAACTTTAGATTCCTTGTACATATCCACCGCCAGATTCATCACTCTAACGGCAATTGAAAAAGCAAAAACAAATTTAATTGTGATCCCGTACTGTACACAGTGTCGTTTATCTAATGTTCATGTGCAATCTCGGTTCTGTTTAATGGACTTTCATTATTTACATATAATATTTGCTTCTATAATCATAGCCATTCAATATAATACCATATTCGTATTTATTTTACATAATTTTACTCTTGTTTTCGACCTTTAAGTTAATGTCAACGCTGTAGCAAAAACATATTTTGCTTTGCCAATATACTCTACACAGCTTCTGTAACTTACATCTTTACTACTCTAACGCCTTTGAAACTAATGTCTTTGTTAAATTGTTACTTGTGCGAGGCTGGGCCAGTGTTTACTAAGCATGTGTGCTGCCATAAAACGTAGAAAGGCGCGTGTTCAAGCAGGTCCTGAGAATTTAATAGCACGCACATAGGGCACGTGCAAAAATATGTAAACTTTAAAACGTTGCGACTGCGCGTCAGTGTGTGTGTGTGTGTGTGTGTGTGTGTGTGTGTGTGTGTGTGTGTGTGCGTGCGTGTTAATGTATGTGTCGTTTACGATGCGACTGAGTACGTTTTTACTTTGCCGTTGTGCGTATTTTCCGTTCGGTCGGTACTCGATGGGTCAACATATCTTGTGTTGAACTATGCTACAGCAGAGCCATACCGTATGTGGAATGTCGGCTGGTCTTCACAGATTAGCAGAGAAATCTCAAGAAATTGTATCCGTATATGACATAAAACGGACTACAAAACCCAAGTGTTTTAACGGATAACAAAGTAAATGGGTCAGGAGTGGCTTGGAAAGAAGTCCGAGAAAACCGTTGCGCCGTTTAGAGCCTCTGTTTACTGTGCCTGTAGCATCTGCTATGCACAAACTCAAGCAGAACGTTACAAAGTAACGTTAGTACATCGACTGAGCAATTCATGTAAATCGACGTGAGAACTGCAACTAGCTACTGCAGTCCGTGCATGATGTACAGTTGATCCTATAGCTTACTATCATCTAACTACAAGGACTGTTAGAATAATCGGCAATGGAGCTCTGAAAGTCTTCATCAGTTACATCGAGATCCTCTTAACTGAAAACAGGAGTGTGGTATGCAAATAGTCCAACATGAATTACTGGACCGATCTTTTTCTACCAAACCCTGACTTCTCGCAGGCACTCGAACAATGTACTCTACTCCAGTATGACGACCTCGGCTAGCAACAGTGGTAAGGTACAGTCGACGAGAAACACAGTTTTTGCATGTAAAACATTGTACATGATCTGCTTTGTTCCTATTAGATGACTGTTCCACGATAAGCCGCGAAATTGCAGCTCTGTCTCTAACTTCAGAATCTCACTAACGGCAGCTTTGTCACAACGTGTGCTTGTAAACAGTGGTAAGTGCCAAATACATGGCTGTTAGCAGCAGTAACGTGTGCAATGTTCCTGCTACAAAAATTCTCTTCAAGAACGATTGGTACAAATCCGAGGATGATTTGGATAAGTACGACTCCGATAAAAATCCTGAATATGTTCCTCAACGGCCATGCGCGTTAAAGTGTGGCTAATTAGGTAAATATCAACAATATTTAAGCAAGTAAAAATGTTGTATTCCTTGCCATAGTTTACACGAATTTACGTGATAGTGTGATGGCAGAAATGTTAAGGACCATCCTTAACATTATTTACGTACTGTAGTATGGGGACAAAAAAATTATTTTTATAATGTGTTGAGTCACAGTTTAATTTTTGAGACTGTTATGTTTTATTACTGCAGAACTCGGTAACAAAAATCTTTGGAACAATTTGGACCTTTAAATTTGTATTTCTGTCAAGTTTAAACACTAATTTTTTTGATAACTCGCACAGCAAGTAAACTGCGGTAAGTCAATGCTAACCAATGTTAACTGCTCTCATTTTGCGAGTAAACAATGCTACTTACCTATTAATGTTTTTTTTAGAATAAAATTTATCCAAAATCTACTATTTTGAAAATTTTGACTTACTGCATAAAATTAAAACATCAAGGATGCACTTGATGTATCGTATTTACGAGATTTTACTGAAACTCTACTGCACAGTTCCTCAAAACAAGTAATTTGTTGTATCATTGTTTACAGCCGAGATCGTCATATATTTTTCTGAGAACTAACAAATATCGCAATTCGACTGTTGTTTTATGCAGGAAATTGCAAGCGCACACACAGAATCAACGAGCCTATGACAGTACTACGACTTGTATTGATGACAGGACAGTTGATTGACTACCTTTTTCCCCAGATCTAAATCCGTGTGATTTTTTTTATCTCAAGCCCTGTTAACAGTTGAGGTGTATGCGTCGTCACACGCTCGAAGAATCAGAAGGCAGTATTTGTCTTCTGATTTCAAGAATTTCGGCAGACGAAATTCGACTAGTGTTTGACAATGTTTTCAGAAGATATCAAGCTGTTCTTTTGGCAGAAGGGCGTTATTTGCAGTCCCTACGGTAGACAAAGGTTATTAGCATATTATCAACTCTGGCAAAATGTGCCCACTGTTACGCGGCAGCTGCTGCTGGAATTAGTCGAATCTTGTGCGAACTTTAGAGATCCGCTGCGAAGTAAGTGAGGCATCCTACACCTAGACACGTCGCTGTGCCATATTGCGGTTGATTTCTCGCATACAAAGAGCAAGTCAGGACAATTTTGTAAATGCAGGAAGGAGAGCTTCGGACTGCTACTGTTAAGGAAAATTTTATGGAATATGTTACACAAGAAAACAACAAGAATAATGTTTTATTTATTTTTATACAATTGTACGTACTGCAAATTACGTATTTGACACTCTGCTGAAAGATAAAATATGCATATATACCAAGTAGTAAACAATATCATAATATTGTAGCAAATATCTGAGTACCAGTACTGAAAGTATCGAATATAATAGCCTTTCACTACTACATAAGTGAGAAATTGTATGCAATACTCACTCAGTATATAAGAAACACAACTGCAGAGGGAGAAACAAGATATTGTGTGCATATCTTTAAAAAGCATTATTGTAATTGAGTGCCTTAGTCTAAGAAAAATATTTCATGGCGCGTTTGTGTAGCATGGAATTTATGTCTAGGCCAATATTTGATTTTGTTTAAAATACTTCCTCATTTTGCTTACGTCGATACTTGATCTCATACCAAATCTGTTTCGTGCAAACATAGCATTTTGCATTCTAAATGCGTCTTTTTGCGTTAATGTAAATCTAAGAATAGTGAAATTGTAACCAATAACTTGCGATACTGCTGATATAGATACAATTTTAGGCAGTGGTATCGATACTAAATATCTTCTCGAACTTGATATTAAAATGTTCCTTGACGCATACATTTTACTTAGCATATTTGGCAACTACTTAACTCTCCATAAAACAACTGTCCTACAAAAAACTATAATTCAGCTGACCAGTGAAAAATAGTACGAAAGTGTTCCCAACAGGCAGGCCGGAGTGGCCGTGCGGTTCTAGGCGCTACAGTCTGGAACCGCGCGACCGCTGCGGTCGCAGGCTCGAATCCTGCCTCGGGCATGGATGTGTGTGCTGTCCTTAGGTTAGTTAGGTTTAAGTAGTTCTAAATTCTAGGGGACTGATGACCACAGCAGATAAGTCCCATAGTGCTCAGAGCCATGTTTTTGTTCCCAACAAGATGAGCAGGAGTCTGTAATATCAGTCCGCGCGACATGCGGACTCATTAAAGTTTATCACACACGTTACTGTATGTTTTGCGTTGTGCGCAAATCCCTACCTCTAATCAAAACACAAACACACACGCACACACACATCCACACACCCACACACACAATCTCAAGCATGCTACTACAGTGTGTGTAATCAGTGTGTCGAGATCAGACGCTTCAGCTAGCTGCGTTTGTGCACGTGTTGGGAACCGGCCTGGGTGGCCGAGCGGTTCTAGGCGCTGCAGTCTGGAACCGCGCGACCGCTACGGTCGCAGGTTCGAATCCTGCTTCGGGCATGGATGTGTGTGATGTCCTTAGGTTAGTTAGGCTGAAGTAGTTCTAAGTTCTAGGGGACTGATGACCTCAGAAGTTAAGTCCCACAGTGCTCAAAGCCATTTGAACCATGTGAACACGTGTTGGGTGGGAGGCAGAGAAAACCTGAACGTGGCAAATGAATCCCTCATTAGCTTTCTCACTGAACTGAGATTGGCTTAATCATCTAGTGTCTTGAAAAATTTGTCCCATGTGACTCCCTAGATTGGAATGGAAGGAACAACTACGAGAGAACTTACAATGCTGAATGAAAGACTGGTAGCGACATTTCGATTTGTAGCTACAGGAAGGAGCTACAAAGCCCTCAGATATCGAACTATGACTTCGCCACACACTTCCTGAAGCCTTCCACGCTTCCTACGAGGTCCTGAGATACAAGTAACGTCACAGCCTGAGATTATGTACGTGATCTATGCCGCTCCCGGACTTAACAAACATCCTCGTCTTCTGTCATTTCTCTCCAAAAATTTGTGCTGAAGGAACTGATTTTCTTGATGACGGCGACTTCGTGAATGGTCACGCTAATAGGTTGGTATCTGGACAGCAGAATGCCATAAAAGTGCTTCGTGACTCTTGAAGGGTCATTGTGATACTCCTTTAATTTTACTCACCATAAACGAGACAGGTTTACACGTGGTCGTATAGAATTTATTTTATTTATTTATTTACACGTCAAGTTCCGTAGGACCAAAGTGAGGAGCAAATCTCCAAGGTCATAGAACGTGTCATTACATGAACTTGCAACATAAAAGTAATAACAGATAATAATAAATGTTCGTGAACCTGAAAAAAGTCAGTCCATAAGTTTAAGTAAACGCTATCAGCAATACAATAAGAATCAGCTTAATTTTTCAAGGAACTCCTCGACAGAATAGACTCCCTAGATTGGAATGGAAGAAACAACTACGAGAGAACTTACAATGCTGAATGAAAGACTGATAGTGACATTTCGATTTATAGCTACAGGAAGGAGCTACAAAGCCCTCAGATATCGAACTATCACTTCGATACAAGCATTGGGGTCACATACTTCCTGAAGCCTTCCACGCTTTCTACGAGGTCCTGAGATACAAGTAACGTCACAGCCTGAGGTTATGTACGTGATCCATGCCGCGCCCCGCACTTAACAAACATCCTCGTCTTCTTTCATTTGTCTCTAAAAATTTGTGCTGAAGGAACTGATTTTCTTGATGAGGACGACTTCGTGAATGGTCACGCTAATAGGTTGGTATCTGGACAGCAGAATGCGATAAAAGAGCGTCGTGACTCTTGAAGGGTCATTGTGATACTCCTTTAATTTTACTCACCATAAACGAGACAGGTTTACGCGTGCTCGTATAGAATTCTTGAGCACATCGCAAATTTGACACGCACACACTCAAGTTTGCGTAGTCGAAAATCATTCTAGCTTGAAGCAGCTGTAATGGTTAAAATGTCCGCGCAAGCTTTTCCAGCAGACACTCGGTCGACTTGCGCAGGAAGCATGCACATGTATGCTTGTCGAGCTTGGAGTACGGCGTGGAACCGGCGCTCAGTGTAGTGGGGATAGGGCAGTGGCCGTTGGCTGGTGTGAAGTCCATAGTGGGCCCTGAGCTGCTGAGCTGTGCAGATCGACGGCCGCGCGCGTGACCGGTTTCCGCAGGATGCGCGTCCCTCGACTTCCGGAGCTGGCGAGGTGCGTAGCGCGCGAACCGCCCTCCCGGAATACTAAACGATGCCCCATCTCTGACTCTTACTCCTCCTCGTGTTGCGTCCAGCCGAACACTTCCTCATCTCCTCCGCGAGGAACCTTGAGAGCTGTGTGTACAGCTGCAGTCCTCCTCACAGTTAACAAAGACAATCTGCTACCCATCACCTGTTTGTACCACGCGATGCGATGCTCACATGTAGTGAAGAACCGGGCCAAGTGGCTACGGCGTGCAGAGTGGCTATTGTGTTCTTGGGGGCTATAAGGTGCGGGCATCGCGGGGGAAACGCTCACAAGGGAAGTCTCTCCCGACGAACAAGAATTCGGTGTCACAATTATATTTAGAAGCTTTACGCACCGCTGTGAACAGAATGGTGAATGCATTCTATTGCGTTACTGTTATATCTATATCTACATAGATACT
This sequence comes from Schistocerca serialis cubense, assembly GCF_023864345.2. Classification (NCBI taxonomy): domain Eukaryota; kingdom Metazoa; phylum Arthropoda; class Insecta; order Orthoptera; family Acrididae; genus Schistocerca; species Schistocerca serialis. Next base: position 788,165,838 of record NC_064639.1, on the reverse strand, counting down.
CCGCAAGCCAAGAAAAAAGACTCATTCTGCATCACCGCCCAGCCCAAGCCAATAGGGTTAGAAACTTGAAATTTGGTGAGGGTGTTGATCTTATATCACGGCCTTACTAAATGGTGTCAAAGGACTGAATAAAGATTCAGAATAACCTCTTGCTCTTTGGTTGTAAAGCTGCCCTGAAAGACGGAATAACGAACTACTACAAATAATGAACAACTACGAACACAGTTCGCGTGTTGCCACTTGCCTAAAGACACGTGAAATGTGTCCAGGGAACATAAAAAAGAATCAAATCCAACCCTGAGGCACTTTTTGGGAAATAATGTCTTATCACAAACAGAACAGATTAGGATAAAGTTTTACAAGGATGGGTGTGGAATATTACAAGTTTGAATCTGGAATAACTTGTTAATCTGTAGAGAGAAATATGGAAGTCGAATTTAGATTTGACGCCGTTTGTGAAGTGAAAGGGAAAAGGAATGGGCTGGCTGATAGTAACTGGGTAATAACAGAGTTAGCTAACGGTGTAATACCTGTTGGTGGCTTTGTTATGAATATGAAGATAGGTAAAAGAATGGGGTACTGTAAGCAAAGCACTAATTTTCGTTTTGAGGTGTGAAACTATGCCTACACCAATGACCATTCTGCTGTTTCAATGCAAATGCTATAATATGATGATGGACAAATAGAAAGAGCTTTTAAAATGTGCCAAGGACGATGAAATATCATGGACCTGACAAATTGGAATGTTATATTTCAGAGAGAATGGAACGTCCAGTTACTGGAGAATATATGGTACAAGTAAAAAACGAGAGGGACTGTCCTTATGGTATTCACACCCTCTCCTAAAACTAAAGGACAAGAAAATATCCTTAGAAATGACCGATTTGGAAACTCTTCAGCTGGACTGAAACATGACTAAAAAAATTAGACAAATACTGGAATATAAAGCACACCTAGATTAATACAAACCAGTAGTTATGAACAACGGGATGACATTTAAAAACATTACGAAAAAGGAATAACGAGAAGGTTGGGTAATGAAATCTCAGGAAAGAATAAGACGAATACTTCAGATGCAGTGGGCGATGATTTAAGAAAATGCGTTGAGTCTACATCAGTACAGAAGGGGAGTGTGATAAATAAAGAAATAGAGAAGATAAGGCAAACCACCATAAGAACAGTGAAAACAGAGAAGTAATAGCCCATGAATACTTCATGAAATAATCCACAAGTAAATAAGAAACAATTAGAGGAATCCAAGGTACAGGAAGTCCAAAAGAGGTCGTTCAGAAAGGGTGAACGAAGAAATAAATCGGCAAAGTGATGTGTCGTGGTAAAGAAATGATACGGCATATAACAGCATAAACGCAATTTCGTAAAATTTAAGAAGTTACAATCTACGAAGTACTGATGGGAAACCTTTGTTAAGAGTAGAAATAAGAGCAGGTAGATGGCGTGAACAGATCGAGTGTTTGTACGAGGGAGGCCTCACCCCAAGCACGATAGATGAGAGAAGGAAATTGGCAGGAAAGAAACGGGAGATCTGGTAACGCAGAACCTGACATACCACTTATTGACTAGAATTCAAATGTAAGCAGCAATCGATGTTACTAAAATCGACGAGAAGTATGGGAATTGAAAACTTATTTAACCGTTATGAAAAAGGATGTAACAGAAAAACAAAAATCTGATTTTGATAAGTGATAACATCACACTGGTGTAGAAGGCACGAGCGAAAAGAGTAGTGAAATAGGTGATCAACTTTTGGAAAAATTATTACAGTGTAAGGAAAACGTACACTGAAGTTGAGCCCTTCTAGGTGAAAAAAAGGAAGACCTAGAAGATATTTTGAATATAAATTGGGATACAAGTGGTAGACGAAGGGCTTCTGCTACCTTGGAAGAAAAATGACGCATTACAGATGGAGTAAAGAGGATATAAGAAGAGGACTAGGAAAAGCAAACACGGCATTCCTCGCTAATAGAAGTCTACTAGTATCAAACATATATCTTAATTTGAGGAAGAAAGCTCTGAGAATGCACGCGTGGAAAACAGCATGGTATTGAAGTGAATCATGAATTGTGGGAGAAACGGAAAAGATAAGAAGCGAAATGTTTGGGATGCATCACAGAAGGAAGTTAAATGAACTAACAAGTTACGAAATGTGGACCTCCGCAGAATCGGCAGCTAAGGAATACGTGAAAAACAGTGAGTAGAGTAAGGGACAGGAAGATAGGGTACGTGTTAAGACATCAGTAAATAACTTCCATGGTATCAGGTGGGGCCACAGATAGCAAAAACAGTATGGGAAGAGAGACATTTGAACAAATCACTTGGTATGATGGGCAGCCATAGCTGTGATAATACATTTCAACTCCTGAAATCCACAACAGCTTCCTCAATATGGCTTATTAATCACGATTAGTTTCATGACATTATTGTCACATCCTCACGTGACAAGCTGTTGACCTCTCAATACATAATGTCATTAAAATCTACGTAAGGGAAAATAGAAGAAGTCCCCTAGCTTCCTGCACATAACTGGCGACATAAAGTACGCAATCGTCATCTTTAAAATAACCAGACGAACAAGCACAGGACACAACCCGGACATACACGGTACGAAATGGCTCTGAGCACTATGGGACTTAACATCTATGGTCATCAGTCCCCTAGAACTTAGAACTACTTAAACCTAACTAACTTAAGAACATCACACACATCCATGCCCGAGGCAGGATTCGAACCTGCGACCGTAGCAGTCGCGCGGCTCCGGACTGAGCGCCTAGAACCGCTAGACCACCGCGGCCGGCTACACGGTACGTCTTGAAGTCATATCTCCGGGTTACATCCTGCTCTTGTTCCTCTGGTTATTTTGACTGTTGGACGGTTTATGAGGCCAGTTTTGTGCAGGAAGATAGGGAACTTCCGTTATTTTCCCTTACGAAGAATTTAAGGACATTGTATACTGATTGGTCAACAGTTTGTCACGTGAAGATGATTAATATCACGAAACTTGTCATTTTGACACGTCTGTTGCGGTTTTAATTCAGTTGAAGAGATTGGAACATGCCTAAGAAATAACCGTGGACGTAGGTATAAGTAAGGTGAAGAGATAGGCACAGGAGATGAAGTTGAGGTGAACCGCATCCAACCAGTCAAAATACCGATGACAGAAAATAATAATTTTTGAGTAACATGGACATGCACATTACAAACAAGAAAAACTGATTTATTAAACAAAAAATCTTAAAAGTAAAAACTTTTAATGGCCAGATAGCAGTTTTCCTATCACAATTAAGCTTCGTTTTAGGCGTTAAAACTTTTTACTTTTAAATTTTTTTCGTTTTTATTTAATAAACCACGTTAAGACCGGCATCTCACCTTACCATATCATGCTTCATTGAAGCAAAACTAAGACAGAAAATGGTTCAAAACGCTCTGAGCACTATGGGAGTTAACATCTGAGGTCATCAGTCCCCTACACTTAGAACTACTTAAACCCAACTAACCTATGGACGTGACACACATCCATGCCCGAGGCAGGATTCGAACCTGCGAGCGTAGCAGCATCGCGGTTCCGGACTGAAGCGCCTAGAACCGTTCGGCCACAGCGACCGGTATACTATACTAAGACAGACGTGATGAAGAATAGAGAATAGACGAAAAGACAATAATGACACTTTTAATATAAAAGTTAGGCAAAACGCAGTAGTAGAAGAGATGAAAAAACCTTATAAATACGAAGTACGATCATATAGCATACCTCAGGCAAAACTGGCGCAGAATAAGAAATAATTCTTTAACAAAAAGCCATAATGGCATCTAACACTGACATGGAATGGGGTAAGTAGTCCCCGATTGTACGCCTGGAGTACAGAATTTATGAACAGCAACGCAACTGCGAGAAAGCCAGAGAAGAAGAAACAAGAAGTATTTTAAATGCGGTGCTACATAAAATTGTTAAAGATTAAGAGGACAGGTTGGGCACGAAATGAAGAGTTGCCAGACTGATTAGGTGAGTACGGAAATGTACGCCAAAATCTTACTAAAAAATCAGAGAGTTTACTAGGATATCTACCACAGATTATAGAAATAGGTTACGCAACTATTAGAATATGAGAAATAGATTTTGTAATCATATGTTTAGTACGTATTTAAAGACGAAAGATGAGCAGTAGATATGAACAGACTGAATATCGCAGAAAACCAATTAAAAGACGGTCTGCGTTAAAATAAGATTCCTCGGTGTCTTAAGACACTTTCCGGCATCCAGCAGCTAACAGCAACCGCCGCCGCAGTTTGCCAAATGGAGTCAAACTACACTTGACCGCATCCCACGTGGTACTCCTGTAATAAAACTTTTACAAGACAATGCGTACCTCACTGTTCGTTGGGTACAGATTTATTTCCCACATTAACAATGGAGGTCTGTCACAATAACGAACACTATATTTAGTTTATAAATAGAAAAAGATATGACTTTTTTGGAATATTCCGTTGGTACTAGGAGAAGTATATGAATAATAAAAACAGATATAAATATTATTGATGTCCCACTATGATAAATGTTATTGTGGACATCAATACTGGTCAATTCAGTTTTTTAAAAAAGTATGTGTTGTCTCAGTTAATACTTTTGATTACGACTTTCGGAGATGCTTGTGTTGTCCTACAGTTACTTGGGTCAAAATAGTTTGATATATCCTTTCGTACCTTCTTAATAGGATATAGGTTAATTAGCTTAGCAGTGAGTATGCAGCGTTATTTATTTGGAGTGCTTTTTTCTGCCAATCAGCTGTGTTACGAATTTTTGGCTGGCGATTGGAGTTCGATCTAATTGATATTCTGTAATAATAGTCATCCGATTCATCCTTCGAATTTAGATCCGTGTTCAGTATTACACAAATAATGATTTTCTGAAATATGTTTCCACGAGTGTCACATTGCAAGTTTTGTTACTGGAATCTTGCATACGCGGTCGGGCACTTCGAGGCGGAGAGAATCCCTGTAGTCAAGGAGAGTACGGGATCTTGATAAAATGAGTCTAGATTAATCTTCTATTTAGATGTGATTAACTGTACACTATTGTAACTTTATCCTTTGTCGCTAAGTTTGGATTTAGTGGGATTTATCCAACCTCAGTAACCCACTTCACAAGATCGGCCTTTCTAACACACCTTTGGGTGCCTTCTTCATTCAAGCAGAACCCATGCGGGAAGAACACGACACATGGCCTGCTATTACACAAGGTGTACAGCATGTAATGGCGAAAACTGTCACTGTTGAAAATGTACGATAGTAGAAGCGAAAACGCTGCAATAAGTAAGAGTTTACGAGATAACTGCGAATGTGTGATTACAAGCCGTCACTGACTTCTGTATGAAATATTGTTGTAGTTAGTACACCTGTATTGCAAATCTAAGCATCTCCGTCCCCGCCTAATTGGGTTCAGATTTCACTTTATATGTTACAATTTACTGTACACTCGCACTTGTCAAAAAAGGTGTTACTAGCTTTCTCCATACATCATCTCTGCAGTAAGTATTATACGAAGTGCCGTTGCCCATTGTTGTGTGATGCTCAGCTGCTTCTAGAGGCGTCAAAACGGCGGCGGTGATGCGTCGACCATTTGTTAAATACGCGATGTCGTCTGCAAAATGCACGAGAACAACCTGCGGGAGCACAGGTATGTCATTCACGTAAATATAAAAAAGCATTGGCGACAGGACCACCACTTGGGGTAAGCCTTCTTGTAATTGTGCTGTGCTGGAGCGTTGTCCGTTTTTTTTTTTTTTTTTTTGACATAAACGCGCTGTCCTTGGAGAAAACTGTCAACAATCTTGATCTAGTTCGCTCGAGAGGCGTTTCACTTCTCGTAGGTCCTACAAATTCCGGAAACGTTGGCATCGTTTGCGAATTCTGTTTCTAAGAGCCTTCAAGTCTTGGAGTAAAGACGCCAGAACTCGTCGTGGTGTCGAGCGTAAGGTCAGTCGTAGAGATGTCTGAAGTAGGACAGACTTTTTGTTGCGAAATGTCTTATAGTAGTTCCATTTGATGGTCGACCTTGCTGGTGGGCAAACACGATTCATTGCTTTGATTAGTTTGCTAACAACTGGGTGATGGTAAGAAATCAAATCGTTTATGGTCTTCAGCTGGTGGTCGAGTCGGCATCTGCAGAAAAATGTGCCACTACCCCTTTATGCATCTACCACATTCCCCACCCATGAACCGTGGATGAATCTTGAGCATAATTAAATGGCGACTTAATCGCAAGTTTACATTTGAAATTTATTTGTACAGAGTAGGGCAATCTTTTATACTGAAGCGAGTGGCGGCTCGTAAACAGAAATTGCAGTTATCTCGAAAACAGCTCGGCTGCTCTTTGGGGTATAAAGGAGTAGTGTGTATTACCGTAGAGTTAGTTACCATCCATCTGCTCAACCACTCTCTCTTAGCCGATATGTTCTGGTCATTTCAAGGTGCTGGAAAACTCGCTTTTCATTTTCTCCCGTTAGCTACACAACGTACAGCCACGGTATGATACGCATTATCCAAGGGGTCAGGCAACTCATATTTTCTTGGGTACGCGAGTAGCGTTTGTTGGCAAAGCTGCCTTGTGCTCTTCAAGACCTGATTCGTTCATAAAATTTCAGTGGACGTTTCTCAGAGTTTTTATTCTCAAAACGAAGCGGATCTCAGAGATTCTTTGCCAACTTCTGACTGCTGTAGATAGAAAAGGAAAACGAAAGAAACCCTCGGACCAAAAAACCTAATATCATTGGGGTCGATAAAAACAAGAACTGGCCGGGGAGTCCGGAAAAAAGAAACAGAAGAAGCCCGACACAAGAAAGTGGAAGAAATGTCAGGCTTAACTTAGGGCTGATGTGGTTGCCTCCCACATTCTCCCAAGAAGGGGGCCCCATAGGTGAACTACACTTTTTGTCTGGAGCCTCATCAAGTTTTATCCGATAGTTTATATCAGAGCACGACTATCAATCTGGAAACCAACGGAAAAACGACTAATGAGATACCCCCTAACAAAGAAGTAAGAGAAGGCTGCTGTAGCTTCCCAACTTTGTTCAACATTTACGTACACGAAATAATGCATATATTGAATCAGATTTTCAAAAACGTATATACCTAGACAGAAGAACTCTTTTAAATAAGTTACTATGTGCTGACGGTGCAGTGATCCTAGAAGACAAAGAAGGCATTATGAAATGAATTTACTTACTGAAACAAATAAGAGCGAAATTTCACAAGGAAATCTCGACAGAAAAACAACCGTGGTCTTCGTCGGGAAAGAACACATTACAACCAAAAAGTGTAGATCAGAAGATTTTAGAGTAAGTAAACCACTTCAGTTACCTAGGATGTGAGGTGACGTATGGCTACAGAAAAGATATAGAAATTAAGCTTAGTACTTTCAGCGGGGTATGTGGAACAATTAACAAAAAGCTTAAAAACGAAACAAGGAAATTTACTTGACTTCCAAAAGAACTGTTGCTACTTCCATACTGCTCTATGGAAGCGAGGCCTGAGTGATAAGCAAAAAGCAAGAAACCAACATTTAAGCAAAATAAATGAAATTAAAGACTGTACAAGAGAATAAAGATTAAGGATTAGATATTAGAGAAGAATTAAATTTTTTTAGCCTAAATGATAAATTGTACAAGACAATGGAACGAACACATAGAAAGAATGGAGAGTGAGAGACTTCCCTTAAAAGCCAGAAAATTATAAGTGCCAAGAAAGAAGAGACAGAGGAAAACCCTGCCAAAGATGGGTACTGTAACAGGCACTTCCCCCTGATACCTTAAGAGAAGAAGAACAACAGCAGCAGCAGCAGCAACAACAACAACAACAACAACAAGATAGCTCGTTTGCGGACCTGTGTTTACTGGTACGTTTTTACTTCTATACCTTCACTCGTATAAGTTTTCGATATTAATTATAACAAACCCTGCGTACCGGTTGTCTTCCCGAGATTTGAGTGGAAACACTTAATGTCTCACCAACATTGTAGCGAATAGAGATAAATCCTGGACTGTACAAGGAATCGATCGTTATCCTTATTTAACGAACCATCAGCATCTACACACTGCAAGACACCCTGCGGTGTGTGGCAGAGGGTAGTTCTGGTATCTGTATAAATTCTTTCTATCTCTGTTGTGTTATGTAAGCCACTTCTTTTGTAGATTTAATGCAATTCCTTAACCCTGTGGCGCATAGCGTCCACTACAGTCGACAGCTATTGACGGTCCCATGTTTGCCGTTTTCAATCTGTCCTGAAGCTTCAGTGCGCACATTCTACCGGTGTTACGCCCTGTATGCATATGCAGGCCAATGACCGCCTGAAGACGCCACAGAAGTGACCGTTAAAAGTTGCCTACCGTAGTGAAAATCATGCACCACAGAGCTAAGACTCGAGCAATGAATCTCAGCCTCGAATCTGCTTTCTCTATAGTAGTTTTAACTGATCATTCCACTTTAGGCCGCAGAATAAACTTTAGGAATATTGAAAAAAAAAAAAAAACATTAACACGCGTGGCACGATGGAGTCACGATGCGTCGACCTCCGCTCCGACTCGCTAAGGTCGGATAGTACGTAACAGCCTTCTTCCTCCTTCCGTGAAAGCAAAGGTTGGCACGAGGTCCGGAGCAGGCGCTCACAAAGCCGGAGGGTGGTGTCCCCGACACACGTGTGCGTGAACACTGAACAAGGCCGGCAGTGTGCTGCCCGTGCGCCCCTGCTGCCAGTAATTCCCACTTCCGTCGGAGCAGCGGCGGACGCCTGTGCAGCCGAAAAAAGCGCCACCGCTCCTTAATTACACTAAATTATCGCTCCGCCACTAAGTGGACCGTGTTCCAACCTTTGGGTTAAGTGCGCCCGTTTGCGGCTTCACATAATGCTTCTCTGGGAAAACAGACTGTGGCGCCGGCGTCTGGCGTCCGAGCTCGCATCACCCCGTGCTCTGCTCCACTAGCGCGTCGTGGACCCTCGCCCAGTAGGGACGCGCGGCCTCACACCTCGTCAAGATCAGCCGTTCATGTGTTTACCGCTCAGATGAGACACTCCGACATTTCTTCCGTTTGTTCGTATCGAATCAGGCACGTATTTGTTATATTAGATGGGAGCGGGGATAATTTCCAAATAGTCAATACTTCGACTTCTGCCAGATGCCGAGAAACTGAAGATCATTATTTCACTCGCTGTATCCATGACTGTTTAGACGACGCAGTGATGACAAAAGATACCAAGTAGCTGTTTCTTTGCGACTTACAATGACATGAGAAAAGTCATGGGACAGCGATTTCAAATACACTACTGGCCATTAAAATTGCTACACCACGAAGACGACGTGCTACACACGCGAAATTTAACCGACAGAAAGAAGATGCTGTGATATGCAAATGTTTAGCTTTACAGAGCATTCACACAACGTTGGCGCCGGTGACGACACCTACAACGTGCTGACATGAGGAAAGTTTCCAACCGATTTCTCATACACAAACAGCAGTTGACCGGCGTTGCCTGGTGAAATGTTGTGATGCCTCGTGTAAAGAGGAGAAATGCGTACCATCACGTTTCCGACTTTGATAAAGGTCGGATTGTAGCGTTGGTGGAGATCCAATGACTGTTAGCAGAATATGGGATCGGTGGTTTCAGGAGGGTAATACGGAACGCCGTGCTGGAGGAGGAGGAGGAGGAGATTAGTGTTTAACGTCCCGTCGACAACGAGGTCATTAGAGACGGAGCGCAAGCTCGGGTAAGGGAAGGATGAGGAAGGAAATCGGCCGTGCCCTTTCAAAGGAGCCATCCCGGCATTTGCCTGAAGCGATTTAGGGAAATCACGGAAAACCTAAATCAGGATGGCCGGAGACGGGATTGAACCGTCGTCCTCCCGAATGCGAGTCCAGTGTGCTAACCACTGCGCCACCTCGCTCGGTGCCGTGCTGGATCCCAACGGCCTCGTATCACTACCAGTCGAGATGACAGGCATCTTATCCGCATGGCTGTAACGGATCGTGCAGCCACGTCTCGATCCCTGAGTCAACAGATGGTGACGTTTGCAAGACGACAACCATCTGCACGAACAGTTCGACGACGATTGCAGCGGACTTTTGCAAGATGACAACCATCTGCACGAACAGTTCGACGACGTTTGCAGCAGCATGGACTATCAGCTCGGAGACCATGGCTGCGGTTACCCTTGACGCTGCATCACAGACAGGATCGCCTGCGATGGTGTACTCAAAGTCATTTTTTCGGATGAATCCAGGTTTTGTTTACAGCATCATGATGGTCGCATCCGTGTTTGGCGACATCGCGGTGAACGCACATGGGAAGCGTCTATTCGTCATCGCCATACTGGCGTATCACCCGGCGTGATGGTATGGGGTGCCATTGGTTACAGGTCTCGGTCACCTCTTGTTCGCACTGACGGCACTTTGGACAGTGGACGTTACATTTCATATGTGTTACGACCCGTCGCTCTACCCTTCATTCGATCCCTGCGAAACCCTACATTTCAGCAGGATAATGTACGACCGCATGTTGCAGGTCCTGTACGGGCCTTTCTGGATACAGAAAATGTTCAACTGCTGCCCTGGCTAGCACATTCTCCAGATCTCTCACCAATTGAAAACGTCTGGTGAATGGTGGCCGAGCAACTGGCTCGTCACAATACGCCAATCACTACTCTTGATGAACTGTGGTATCGTGTTGAAGCTGCATAGGCAGCTGTACCTGTACACGCCAACCAAGCTCTGTTTGACTCAATGCCCAGGCGTATCAAGGCCGTTATCACGGCTAGAGGTGGTTGTTCTGGGTACTTATTTCTCAGAATCTATGCACCCAAATTGAGTGAAAATGTAATCACATGTCAGTTCTAGTATATTTGCCCAATGAATACCCGTTTATCATCTGCATTTCTTCTTGGTGTAGCAATTTTAATGGACAGTAGTCAATATAGATGTCGGGTGTATCGTGTATACAAGGTGTAAAAGGGCAGTTAATTGGCAGAGCTGTCATTTGCACTCAGATGACTGATGTGAAAAGGTTTCCGAAGTGATTATGGACGCACGACGAGAATTAACCGAGTTTGAACGCAGAATGGTAGTTGGAACTAGACGCATGGGAAAATCCATTTCGGAAGTCGTAAAGGAATTCAGTATTGCGAGATCCACAGTGTCCAGAGAATGCTGAGAGTACCAAATTTCAGGCATTACTTCTCACCACGGGCAACGCACTGCGAGTTGTCACTCTTAACAGGCAAGCAACACTGCATGAAATAACCACGGAAATCAGTCGGGCACGTAAGACGAACGTAACCGCTATGGCAGTGCGGCGAAATTTGGCGTTATTGGGCCATGGCAACAGACACCCACTCGAAGCGAGTGCCTTTGCTAACAGCATGGCATCAATTACAGTGCCTCTCCTAGGGTCGTGACAACATCGGTTGGATCCTAGACGACCGGAAAACCGTGGCCTGCTCAGATGAGTTCCGATTTCACTCGGTAGGATTTGATGGTAGAGTTCGAATGTGGCGCAGACCCCACGACGCCATGTGTTCGGTCGGGGTGGCCGAGCGGTCATAGGCGCTACGGTCGCAGGTTCGAATCCTGCCTCGGGCATGGATGTGTGTGATGTCCTTAGGTTAGTTACGTTTAAGTAGTTCTAAGTTCTAGGGGACTGATGACCCCAGATGTTAAGTCCCATAGTGCTCAGAACCATTTGAACGCCATGTGCCCAAGTTATCAACGACGCATTGTGCAAGCAGTTGGTGGCTCCATAATGCTGTGGATTATGTTTACAGGGAATGGACTGCGTTCTTTGGTCCTACTGAACCGATCATTGATTGAACATGGTTACGTTCGTCTACTTGGAGACTATCTGCCGCCATCCATGGACTTCATGTTCCCGAACAACGATAAGCCATGTCACTGGACCACAGTTGTTCGCAGTTGGTTTGAAAACCATTCTGGACAGTTCGAGCTAATGAATTGACCACCGAGATCGCCCGACACGAATCCTATCGAACATTTATGGGACATAATCGAGAAGTCAATTCGTTCACCAATAACATTCCGCAATAATGGACAACTATAAAGGCAACATGATTTAGTACTTCTACAGGGGACTTCCAACGACGTAGAGTCCATGCCTCGTGAATCTGCTGCACTAAGCCAGGCAAGAGGTCTGACATGATATTAGAAGGTATCCCACGGCTTTTCCAACTCAGTGTATATGATCACTTCTGTTTTATGCTTAAACCCATTTTCAGAACGAACCAAGCATCTCCTGTTAAATTACGCTTATCAGGCTATGGAATGTTATCGTGTGTTCGTTTTCTTCTTCCCCACATGCTAGAGTACGTACGACCCACACCATGCACTGTACCCCACGCCGATGTTAATTTGCAGACAAGAAACCTTTCTATGTAAGAGCGATGACGTCACTCAGGTAAACCTAACAGAAGATACATTCTCCCAGACCGTAAATTCTTCACAGTAGAATAAAGAATCACAGCAAAAAAAATTTAGAGTGATTAATGTCTTTTGTCGCTTCTGAATTTTTGGTCTTCAGAGAAATCAAAATACCTTCTAATTTGGTGTTATCAGAAGATTAAACTCTGTTGTACTGCCAGTCAACAATGATATTATCAACTGCTATGCAGCTTTTATTCCTTGAGCTATTTCTGTGTGCAAGCTTTTGTATTCGTTCCAAGTCGTAGCGGCATGATTCAGATAATCCAAGTAAAAAAAGTATTGCGTTGTTCTATAGGTACAACCCTCGAACACCTTAACGCCGAGTGTCGCGAATTCGAATCACGCCACTGCGCCGCTAATAAACTGAGCGCCAGTAAATGCAGGTGCACATCCTACACGGAGCTACACCAACGCTTCTCACATCTGCTGCCATCTCTTGTGTCTTTTCGTGTACTGCTAGAGCGACGTGATTTTTTTCATTTTTTTCTTTCATTTATAATTTTATTCAGGTATTAGGGGGCTAATATGACTAAGGGAATCGAAGAAGTGGTGATCGTGCATCCTACGAATGATGTCGCTAAATACGCTTCCACCTGTATAACCATACTCACTGATGGCCTGAGTAAACGAAATTGTGATCGAATTTTTCCTTCAGTCACTCCAGTTGCCAACTAGATTGCTTTATCTTCATTTCATTACATTTACCTTCATTTACAGCCTCCATGCTTATTTATATACTTCATATGAATGAATCCATGTTTCGCCAGTATTGTTTCCTTCTGTTTACCAGGACCTATTCTTTTCCACTGACAGTGAGACCATTGTTGTGTTTTTCACCAAAACGATTTTCTTCCCAGAACGTAGAGATACACTAAATAGTTGTTCATACTGAACTGTAATTGAATGTCAATAGATGCGGTGACCAACATTTGTAACATGCGATATTTTTTTCTGTCCACTGCTATGACGCATTACTGTGATGTGATGGCTGCAGGAATGTTTCTTATTAATATTTCAATCCTTTTTACAATACTAGACGGATCAGCCACATGGAAGCCTAAAAAATTCAGTGGATCTATGGGTAACCCTACTGACAAGCCCGGTTTAACCTTCGTTTATTGAATATTTCCTAACGCCTTTGGGACTCACCGGTAAAATTCACACAGAATATCCCTACTGTCATATGAGGTACTCTGGCAATACGTTATTGGCATATACTACTATTTTTGGAAATTATGATTTGAAGCGTTTCTACGTTTGTTCGCATTATTTGACTATTTTCCTATCCTGATTTCCTACTTCTTTTCTTTCGTTGCTATATGATGTACCTTTACAGGAGAAACTTTAATTTGAAGTAATGCGAATTTAAGGTAAACAAGGAATCGTAGTAAGAGCAGCCGATCCGCGCGGACTGACCGCACGGTTTGAGGCGCCTTGTCACGGACTGCGCGGCCACTCCCGCCGGAGGTTTGAGTCCTCCATCGGGCATGGGTGAATGTGTTGTCCTTAGCATAAGTTAGTTTAAGTAGTGTGTAAGACTAGGGACCGATGACCTCAGCAGTTTTGGTCACCTAGGAATTCACACACATTTGAACATTTTTGAGCAGCAGAATTTCGTACGCAATTTTGGACCCTGTTAGCAACGAACTATAATAACTTCGTACTCATGTAAAAATGGCTATTTCTCGTAACATTGCAATAGATATCTATAGTAACACATCAATCTTCATCCGTTGGGAGAACTACGTAACAAAGCGAATATATCTTTAAATGAATATAACTAAAAATCAGTTTCAGTCATTTTTTACGACTGAAAGTTTTACAGTAGACAAAAACTGCTTTTGTTTCGAAGAGTGTATAGAAAACGACGAACATTCTTATTTAGCACGTGCCGCACTTTATATTTTCACTGCTATCGCAACTGTTTCAGTAGATAATATTCAGCCGTGTTTACTCATAGAACTTAGACAGAAGATGATATCGGAAGTTGCATCGGGCTAAATGTGTAATCGGGCAGTTTGGATTGTCAACACAACAGTAGCTTTCCTGTATTAGAAATACATTATTTATTGTTACGTACATAGTTGGAAAGGATGCCGGGGAAATGCAGGTGTTACTTAAAGTAACTTTATCCATCATGGACGTGATTCAACTTTGTGAAAAATGGTTCAAATGTCTCTGAGCACTATGGGACTCAACATCTGAGGTTATCAGTCCCCTAGAACTTAAAAGTACTTAAACCTGACTAACCTAAGGACATCACACACATCTATGCACGAGGCAGGATTCGAAACTGCGACCATACCATCAGCGCGGTTCCAGACTAAAGCGCCTAGAACCGCTCGGTCACAGCGGCCGGCCAACTTTGTGACGTGGATCAGTTTTAAACTTGGTTTCTTTAAACTACAAACATCCGCTGCTTTGTTTGTGCATCTATTTATTAAAACCATTATCATAACTCCCGAAGGTATAAGTACCACATACGATTTACACAGTAAGCATTCAGGTCCCCGTGGATTTTCTAAAATTGGAGAATGCCTAGTGGTTATTTTGAAATGAATACATTGGATTTCTCCCCCCTTCTTTTAGAACTGAACTTTGTGTTCCGTCTCTAGTACCCTCCCCGTCTTTCTTCATCAATTAAGCAACCAGATATCGCATTGTTAAATTAATAACGAAAGATAAAAAAAAAAGATGTTTCCGCCCGGGATCGAACCGGGGACCTTCCGCGTGTTAGGCGGATGTGATAACCACTACACCACGGAAACTTTGTACTTGATATAATCCATCTGAAGAGAAAGCTGCACGAGGTAGCTGGATGCACACCTGCTACGTATCTAGGTCAGTATAGCGGGACCACTGAAATCGCCACAGCCGCTATATTGTCTGCAACAAACGTGTTACAGGCCACTGGCCACTTTAAATAGTTGTAATCGCCTCCACCACTGTTTGTCTGTACTTGATTACAGAAGGAAGATATGGTTTAACGGCCCATCAACGACGAGCTTACTGGAGACGAAGAAAATGTCCACCGTTAGGGAAGAGTGGCAAAGGAAATCGACCATGCCCTTTCAAAGGAACCGTCCCAGCATTGCCTTAATGCGATGTACGGAAATCACGGAAAACCTAACTCTAGAGGGCTGGAGAGTGATCTGAACAGCCGTCATCTCTACAGCAATGTTCGTCAACCTCTTCTACGCAAGTGCCGGTGCTGACCTTGTGGGGTGGCACCTAGGCCCGCGTAAATACCGATCTTATTATTAATTGGGTACCTCATAAATTATACTGTAATGAGACCCCAACAAGCTAGCTTCAGCAAGGGTGTGATCAGTTGGCCGCTGGCCCCAAAGGACTGATCGTTAATCTCGACACCATTCGGAACACTTCGTGTCGTCTTTTCTCTGTATCACATTGCTGCCACCCTCACCGACCTCGAAGTTGTGGCACTATACCTGCCTGTGTCGTGTAATCCGCGTGAGCTGATGATTCAGTGACTAATAACAGTAAGTGTACTTATCTTTGAGTGGGCTGTGCAATATAAGGCACTATCAAAAATGCTTACTAAATATTTTAAATGTCATTTTTCTTCTACTCATTGCGTAGTACTACAACAGCCTTAATTTGATTTCACCGGGAGGACGACTACTCAAATCCGTGTCCGGCCACCCAGATTTAGATTTTCCGTAGTTTCCCTAAATCGCTACAGGGGAATGGCGCGACGGTCCTTTGAAGGAATTCCGGATTTCCTTCCCCGTCCTTGGAACATTCCCAGCTTGTGCTCCGTCTGTAATGACCTTGATTATAACCGAACGTTAAACCCAAATCTTCCTTTCTTAATTTAATTTCATAGTCCTCAATAAAACTATGCGTCGCATTTGAAGACGACTGTCTCTATAATGCACTTTCACGAATCCATACTATTTCCCTGTCTAAATTTATACCTAGGTAGCTGTTCGGTGAAAGTCGCTCACGCCCGTGAGCTGTCAGTACTGGAAGACAATCAATGAAACGTTACTACTTCCACATTCTCACATCTGCTTCTGATGTAAGGGGCCGACTTAACTTAGCTCACATCCTAAAATGTTACAGTCTGTCAATTTTTGTTTATTATTGAGCAGAAGAACTACACACTCGAGGTCTCAAGATTAGCTAACGTTTCTGGATTCGGCTTTTAGTTTTACCGTTACAAAATACGGCTGAGTACCACACGCCGCACGAATACTTGATTCGGACCGCAGTTTTACCACTGCGCCACTTCGCTCGGTACTCGACTACAGGACGCAACTCCACCCATGTCTGCGTACCCCGCTATGGTGCAGGGGAAAAAAAAGTCGACAGTCATATCAGACTTCTCGACCATGTACGGAACCGCGTTCTCAGATATGCATACGCCACGAGATTTCGTTGCAGCAGATGTCCAGTACGCCAACAAGGCGCTGCCATGAAAGCATGGATTTGAAAGAGCAGTGAGATTTTTCGCAGTCGCGAATTTCCAGAAGTTCAAAAATCAGTCATAAACTGTCACTTCGCAATTAAGACTCACAAACATTGCCACTCAGAGAGCGAAATCTGAAATAAGAAACAACTGAATTGCTGCTCAAATCTATCTGTTGCGGCTTTCATAGACGGGGAAATACGGATAGGGCCTATTTCATTTAGTTTTTTCTTGGTATGCTTGCTGGAGCTCCGTGCATCGTAAATATCGGCCTATATTGTACACATGTCCGCTTCCCATGCAGTGACAAATGTTTAAATTTACGCTCACGGTTATAAATGTAGATCCCAAGATAACTATTTAAGGAAATGAGTGTTCACGAGATCGCATTGCTGGCCCATAACACTGACTACATTTTCTACCAAACTAAGCCATCCAAAATGATTGCAGTATAGTTCGCTATCCATCAGTGCGAACGCAAGAAAATACACGCATCTAGCAAACGCAGTTTAGTGGGAAGTCTTGCTAAAAGTGTGAAATAATACCGCAGGAAAGGACCAATTCAGTTGAACTTCATAACTCTATATAAGCAGGTTCCCATTGATCACAAACAGCAAAATACTGTATGTTACTAGGTCACAGTCTTTGAAACTGTTGGTATCTTACAACGTTTGCAACTGTTGCTACCTTAGCATCACCCCCCCCCCCCCCCAATAACCAACTACGGAGTGGCTTGTGAGCCTCGTCAATCCGTCAATCATCGATATGGACAGAGTCGACCAGTAGAGGATGTTATCCGCGGAGAGGCCACACTAACCTGTGGTTTTTGAAAAGAGGCAGTAGCTATTTTAGCAGTTGCATCGGCAAACGGTTTGATTGATGTCTGATATGGCCTTGCAACTTTATCCAGCATGGTCTTATTGTGTGGGTACCGCGAAAGCCTGAAAGCATGGAGAAAATACAGGGGTAGGACAAAAAAAAGGAGACACCGTGAGAAATGTCTGCTTGAACAGCAATGCAGATGGTAGCCGAGCCTGCGGGTCACACTGTTGTGTTTGACCACAAACGGCACCCGTCCTCAATACGTTACAGTGGTCAGTCATGTTCTGCGTATTAATGAATGCATTATGTCGGAGCTAAGTGGCTTCGAACATGGGAAAATAGTTTGTGCTCGTATGGTGTTTGCTTACGTAACCAAGGTAGCCGAAGTATTTGATGCTTAAAGAGGCACCATATGGAAGATTTATACCACCTACAGGGAAAGGGCAAAAACATCACCTACCATGTCACAGTGTGGAAGACTGTGCGCTGAGTGGTCGAGACAGTGGCAGTGACGAAACATAAGAGGACGATACATTGAAAAGCCACTGCAGAACTGAATGTCGCACTCACGAACCCGTCAGCAACAAAACAACACGAAGGGAGCTGCGTAAGCAGGGAATTTCAGGGAGGCTGGAATTTCCAAATCACTCACCAGTGACGCAAATGACCTTAACAGGAAAACGTGGTGCCAAAGACTTAAAACTTGAACTATATAGCAAAGTATGGAAGTCATTTGTTCGGCTGACTCTTATTTCACATCGTTTCCAACTTCTGGGGCGGTGGTTCGGTGATGGCTGGGCAGCTATACTGTAGTATTCCATGACCTCTTGGTTACTCGGCGAGGTCACATTCCTGCCACGAATTATGCGACCATTTGGGCTGATCAGGTCTATCCCACGATACAGTGTTTGTTCCCCAATGGTGGTGCTGTGTTCAAAGATAATACGTCCCCTGTTCACACAGCTCGTATCGTCCAGCACTGGTTTTGCGAGCACGAGGGCGAATTGTAGCATCTCCCCGACCAGCATAGTCACGAGATCTCAATATTCAGCCTTTGTTGTCTTCTTTTGCGAGATGCGTGCATGATCACTGTCCAGCTCCGTCATCTTTACCTAATGTGCCACTAATTTGCAGCAAGAGTGGCATAAGATTTCATTGAGAAACATATCCATTCCGAGACGGCTGGAAGCTGTTTTGAGTGCCAAAGATCTTCCTACTAGTTATTAGGCATGGTAATGTACTATGTTTTTGGTGTTACCATATTTCTGTAAACCCCGTATACTACCGAAGTGTTTGTCGAGGGTAGGAAGCTCTGCTGCTTGGTTTAATTATGATGTCTTCCTGGATAAAGTATTCCAGAGGTAAAATAGTCCCTCATTCCGACCTTCGCGCGGGCATACTCGGAAAAAATTAAAACTCGCGTTTTACACGTCGGAGTGTGGAATGCTTGATCTATCAATCAGGTAAGCAAGTTAAAGAACGTGAAAAGAGAAATAAATGATTGAAGTTAGCTACAATGGGAATCAGTGAGGTACGGTGTCAGAAAGAACCGGATTTGTGGTCGGGTGAGTACAACGTTATCAACAGCAAATCAAATAGGGCTAATACAGGACTGGGTCTTGTGCGGGGTAATTCCGTGGTGATGTTACAGTATGTGAGAGATGATGGGTAAGGGTAAATGAATCAATTTGAGGTAAGCGACCTTGGTCTGAAAACGACCGAGTCGACAGTTACGAACGAAAATTGTTCTAATACCTCTGACAGTGGACCTCTTCTACTGCAAACTCTTTGCTTTCCATGTTTTGAGAGGACTTACTATTGGCTAAAGGAAGAAAAAAAATGTCCAGTACACATGAAATTGCATTCCTTAAGCGCTAAGAGCACTTGCTCATCTTTGCTACTGTGAAACACTATCTCCTCTACTGAACATGTGCACATAGCTCTTGAGGTATGCATTTTAGGGCGCATGTGTACTTGACAATTTTTTCTTGTTTTGGGCCGTGTAACCTCCTCCAAAAATATGGAAAGAAAGGAGCTGGCGGTAGAAAAGGTCTACGGTCAGTGTTGTCAGAACGAATTTGGTTATAGCTTTCGACTGCAGGTGATGGAGAGATTGAAAAAAAAGCATTACAAGATAAAAGAACTTACTCAGTACATTAAGAGAAATCAAAATTTAATTCGATGGCGACTGGAATTCTATAGTAAGGAAATGGTAAAAAGAAAAAATCATAGGAGATTGTGGACTGGGAGAATGGTATGAAAGGAGAATACTCCTTGTAGAAGTTTGCAGTAGTTATAACTATACCCACTGGACTGAAGAATTACGGAAGCAGGTTGAGTATGCAGAGGAGCCCTGGAGACACCAGAAGCTTTCAAATAGATCACATACTGTTGACAGGGTGTTTTAGAGACTGCAGGAGCATAATTATGTGGATTATGACCAATTACGAAATGCAGATTAATGCTGAAAAAATTCCAAAACGTTAAGAGTTTAAGGAGATGCAGCCTACACAAATCGAAAGAACCGAGGTTGGAAATCATTTCAAAGGGACAATTAAGCAATAATTAATTCAAAGAAAGGGCAGGAATGCGACAAAAAAGTTATGAAAAAGGTTTGAGAGATGAGATACCGACAGCAGAAAGGCAGACGAGGAAAAACTGGGCGAAAAGACAAGGAACACGTGAAACCCTTGGATAACACAGGTGATATTAAATTTAACTGACTAAAGGGGAAAAATGCAGCCATAGACACGGGTTAACAGGTAGATGCCGTGTTTCTTGACTTCCGCAAGGCGTTCGATTCAGTTCCCCACAGTCGTTTAATGAAGAAAGTAAGGGCATATGGTCTATCAGACCAATTGTGTGATTGGATTGAAGAGTTCCTAGATAACAGAACGCAGCAAGTCATTCTCAATGGAGAGAAGTCTTCCGAAGTAAGAGTGATTTCAGGTGTGCCGCAGGGGAGTGTCATAGGACCGTTGCTATTCACAATATACATAAATGACGTTGTGGATGACATCGGAAGTTCACTGAGGCTTTTTGCACATGATGCTGTGGTGTATCGAAAGGCGGTAACAATGGAAAATTGTACTGAAATGCAGGAGGATCTGCAGCGAATTGAAGCGTGGTGCAGAGAATGGCAATTGAATCTCAATGTAGACAAGTGTAATGTGCTGCGAATACATAGAAAGATAGATTCCTTATCATTTAGCTACAAAATAGCAGGTCAGCAACTGGAAGCAGTTAATTCCATAAATTATCTGGGAGTAGGCATTAGGAGTGATTTAAAATGGAGTGATCATATAAAGTTGATCGTCTGTAAAGCAGATGCCAGACTGAGATTCATTGGAAGAATCCTAAGGAAATGCAATCCGAAAACAAAGGAAGTAGGTTACAGTACGCTTGTTCGCCCACTGCTTGAATACTGCTC
The DNA here is from genome assembly GCF_023864345.2 of Schistocerca serialis cubense. Classification (NCBI taxonomy): domain Eukaryota; kingdom Metazoa; phylum Arthropoda; class Insecta; order Orthoptera; family Acrididae; genus Schistocerca; species Schistocerca serialis. The sequence goes on along the minus strand of NC_064639.1, from coordinate 788,144,656 downwards.
AGCAGTGTGGGATCCGTACCAGATAGGGTTGATAGAAGAGATAGAGAAGATCCAACGGAGAGCAGCGCGCTTCGTTACAGGATCATTTAGTAATCGCGAAAGCGTTAAGGAGATGATAGATAAACTCCAGTGGAAGACTCTGCAGGAGAGACGCTCAATAGCTCGGTACGGGCTTTTGTTGGAGTTTCGAGAACATACCTTCACCGAAGAGTCAAGCAGTATATTGCTCCCTCCTACGTATATCTCGCGAAGAGACCATGAGGATAAAACCAGAGAGATTAGAGCATACCGACAATCCTTCTTTCCACCAACAATACGAGACTGGAATAGAAGGGAGAACCGATAGAGGTACTCAAGGTACCCTCCGCCACACACCGTCAGGTGGCTTGCGGAGTATGGATCTAGATGTAGAAATCAAACATGCAAAATGCAATACAGACAAATAGAAAATTAATCCGACAGGAAGTGCAAAGTGGAAAATTAGAAACTAGATGAAAATGCACAGATTTAGAAGAGTGCGTGACTGTAAGAAAGGAGGGCACCTCGGAAGGAACAGAAGCATCTCTATGAACAATAAGATCGAAAATGGCGAACATATACACTCACGTTCAGAAAAAGCAGAACACCTTGAACGACTAGAGATAGGATGTTCATATTCACGAGACGTATACATTAGTGTGTTCTGCAGAAATGATTAGCATCTGAACCATGTCGGCCCGCGGGTTCAAGGTCAACATCGATACCGCGGCGCAACACTACCTCCGGGAAAATGTGCTAGCGGCTCTTGTTGTCACAATAAACCGAAGGTAATGGATTACTGTGACTTCAGCAGACCTGCACGATGCCTCGAAGATGTATGCGCAAACCGTACAGTGAAGTCAGTGAGTTTGAAAGAGGGCACATTATTGTCACGAGAGAATGCCGGGAAATTGCTGCTGATGTGGGACGAATTGTTTCGGTAGTGCACCGGATGTGCAGATTGGCTCACGGAAGGCCGTAGAACACGATGAGATGGGTCAGGTCGCACTACATAGATCACCCCCGAGAAGATAGACATCTCATCCGACTGGCACTGCAGCACAGATCTGCGTCGTCCTCGGCTCTTTCGCAACAGTGGAACAGTGTAACATATCGTACACTATCCGCAGGGCTTACGTGCGCGTCGTCCGCTCCTCCACCTATCTTTGACGAATGTGCAGAAACACGCTGGCGGTAATGGTGTGTGGAACGATGCCAGTGGGGACAGGAATGGCATCAGACAATATTTTCGGACGAATCCAGGTTCTGTTTGTTTGAAAATGTTGGCCTCAATTTGGTTCGCCGCAGACAGGGGGCTTGTCTGCATTCGCACAAGACATACAACCCCAACTCAGTGCCCTATGGAGTGGGGTGCTATTGGGTACAACCACAAATCGCAGGCTGGTGCGTGTCCAGGACTCTGTGACAAGTGTGACCTACGTAAATGAGTTCCTGCGACCCGTAACCATATCCTTTCTGCACAACAACCCTGAAGCCATTTTTTAGCAAGACAATGCACGACCACACGTTACTGCACGAGCACGTGCTTTCTTGGTGTCACAGAATGTCAGCCTTTTGTTCTGGCCTGCCAGAGCACCAGACTTGTCACCAATCGAAAGTGTGTGAATATGCCGAAACGACAGGTGCAGTGCTGTGACCCGATGCCAACCATCACAGGTGAACTTTGAAACCAGGTGAATGCAACGTGGATGGCTATAACACAGGACGGCATTCGCGCCTTATGCTCGTTGATGCCGTCACGCATGGAGCAAGTCATCAGGGCCCATGTCGGTCCCTGTGCCTGCTAGGCAACAGAACATATGCTGAACCGAGGTGACCGACATGCTAATCATTTCTGCAGCACATACTAATGTACATGTCCTGTGACTGTGAACATCCTGTCTCTAGTCGTTCAAGAGTGTACTTAGCAAAGAAGGCAAGGCTGAAAAGTGGAAGATGTACATGGAAGAGATGTGCACAAGAAAGAAATTTGAATATAATATCATAGAAATTCAAGAGGACGTAAATGAAGGTGTGACAGGACATGTGATATTGAGAGGAGAACTTGACAGCGCACTGAAAGACCCAAGCCGAAAGAAGGCATCGAAGCAGAAGACAATGGCCCATAGTTCTTTGGATCCATGGAGAACCAGTCTTGACACAACTGATCCACCTAGTATGGAGGACGCATGATACAGGCGAAGTAGTCAGACTTCAAGAAGAATCTAATGTTACCAATACCAAAAAAGGGAAAGTGCTGAGAGATGTATCACTGAGCCATGAATTTAATATGTCAGGGTTTAAAACACTAATACCAAATATCTGCAGAATGGTGGAACGATGGTCGAAGATAATCTTGGTGAAGATCAGTTTTTTTGTAGAAATGAAGGAACACATGAAGTAATTCTTGGCCCTTGGATATAACGGTGTTGACTGAAGTTATAGGCAATTGTATGGAGGGAGCGAAAGATTGTAAAGAGACCAGAGTGGTCTCTGACAGTCGAGGGTCATGAACGGGAGGCAGTGACTGGGAAAAGTGCGAGCAAGGGGCACAGCCCATTCTCCGTTCTTTTCAATGGTACATTCAGCAAGTAGCAAAGGAAAAAATAAGAAATCCAGAAAGTGAATTTAAGTTCAGTGAGCAGAAATAAACGTTTAACGATGACACTAAAGTTATCTCGGTGACCATACAGGACTTGGACGGTCAGTTGATCGAAACAGGTAGTGTCTTGAGGACATATTGTAAGGTGAATGGGGGGAGCTGAATTATGTCAAGTGATGGTAAGCTAATTAGAATGGAGAACGAGTTGCTGAATGTAGTGGACGAATATTATTATTAGGCCAGCAAAGTTACTGACAATGTGGAAGTAAATAGGACATAAAATGTAGACTAGAAGTACCATGAGAAGTTTTTCCTGAAAAAGAGAAACATATTAATATCGAATTTAAATTTAAATTTTAGGAAGAGTTCTACTAAAGAAAAGAATGCAAAAAATGAGACAGGCAGAAGTAGCAGATGAAGAAGAAGTAATTCGAATTGACTAATTTAGGAAAGTTCGAGGGGTAAAATTGCATAGTGACCCCTAGAAATGAATACAGTAAGCAAGATGAAATGGATCTAGCATGCAGAAGTTATGAAAATATAACACTTTCAAAAGACAGTCTAGCGAAAACAGCTGTGAACCGATGACTACAACAACACAGCGTCGGAATTCGAACAGAATAAATGTGTCTTTGTATTACAAATAAATAAATAAACAAATAAATAAAATAAAAAACCACCTGTACTACAGACCGAATTTTGTTACTAGTATTCCAGGTCATTGGACCCATGCCAATAAAACCAGTTACCACAATTTTAAGAGAACGAAGAGAAGTTAGACTACAGAGAAGTCGTTAAAGCGTGAATCCGTGGCTTCCTTGAAGAAGAATTTCTAATATTTTGTTGCACATGGTCATACTTGAGGTGGTGGTCCTTCCGAAGATATGTGAATCGTCTCACTCCACCAACTGCAGTTTAACTAGAAATCCGGACTCCAGTGCAGCTTGACATTTTCACACATACACAGCAGTATCAGAGGTGCAGTCACATTATGACTGGTAGGGAGGACACAACTTGTTGATTCGTGTACTGACGCCCACGTAGCCAGCACTCACTGCTCTTCCTTTCTTTTGGTTACTGTCCCGGTTCTGATAATGTAGCATGATTTGACAAATACTTTAATTTAGTTTTGTCACCGGATGCCATTTATGTCACCACAAACGAAAATTACAACAAAGAAGGAATGTCACTTAAGCAGTCTGACCAAAAATCGCGTAAACTTAGTCATGTTCGTACTTTAGCATTACGAGTTTTGCGTTGCTGCTACTCTTCCGAGGCAAGTATGGAAAACCTACTAAAATACTCGCCGTTCTGGCTAGCTGACGTACCAGACCAGCTGCCGATCGCACTTTGGTTTTCTCCCCCTTTCACCCCTCTGGTAAGTCAAATCGCTAATCTATTCCATCAGGGCAAGCTGCCAACTATCACTCTTTCATAAAAATACTTCTTTATTTCACGCATTAGTGTTTTATAGCATTTGTAGACATTTCATTTCGAGATGATACATAATTAATACCATCAGTGAATCCAATGAAATGAATAAGATTTTATAATAAGATATATTTAACCCTTTAATGCCGAATGTCGCGAATGCGCATCGTACCAATGGTGTGCTAATAACTGCAAGGTTAACTATTTTTGAGCACCTGGCTCGGTAGATGTTGATTCTGCACGAACTACCAACCCTTCTGACAAATGTTGCATTCTCTTTAGTGTTTCTGGTACTTCTAGAGCGCCACGATTTTGATTTTGATCTTTCATCTAGAAATTAATTCAGACATTAAGCGGTTAATAACGGAAAAGGAAAACTGTTAGATATTAATGTACAAGTAGACTTGTTTATTGGCATCTTTCGGCAAAACCAGCCAATAAAAGGGAATTACTGACTATCGTCGTACGAAAAGGATACTCTACAGGCAAACACATCGAGGACTTGCGAGGAGGATACAAAATACAATCCAAATTACGGAATATGATTCCACGAAGGTGAACAGTAACGTGTGACAATAAACCACATGCATACTACTGAAGGGGATACTAGACATACAGGAAATACGTGCAGGCGTGGCATACAGGCTTCACCACGAGGACATACTTACGTTTTAGGAAAATTAGTCGCAATTTTATAAAAATAAGTCACATCTACTTCCAATTAGATTTCCATCCACACAAAATATGATATTAAATCATGCACCTGGTAAGATACGCGAGTGTATAAATTTAAATGGAGAAGAACTACCAATAAAAGTTAGTGTCCATTTACACAAAAATTGATATTAAATCATGCAATTGGTAATACAAGCGGTTATATAATAGTACAACAGAAGAACTACCAATATAAGTATGTGCAGAGAAATCACAGAATATACTGACAGTGAAACTAAAAGAGAAGTCACAACTTATAACTGAATTTACGTTAGAGATTGTTAATGATAGAAAAAAATCACATAAATGTGGCACCAAAAAGTTTTAGAAGAGAAACATGCAAAATCTGTATTAGGTTACCACTCCTGGCATCGATGCCGCACTCCTTGCATCGATGAAGGCAAACTGACGTTGGCGTATTGCACCTATGGTCCACATATACCTTCAATACGTACCTGCGGACGCAAAAACTCTGAAACGTGGAGCTAATCCCTGAAGAGGCAAGAAACTAAAGCGCATATTAGTCAAGGTAATTTAAAATAATTTACATGGCCACACAGTAACGGTGTGGTCCTTGCATACTTGCCTTCCTGACTACATTCCTTGTAGCCCTCTTCGCTGGGTGAAATATTAAAGGACGTAAATGCGTCTCTAGTATGTTCGCAGAAGATGTTATTTCGCAGATTATGTTACTGCTACAGGATAATTCGATACACCAATCAAAATTTTGCCCTAGATCCTCTGTATTCTTAATCTTTCATTTAAATATAGTTTTGCTGATAGTAAATCGCCTTACGCGGATGAACCAATGTCTTGAATGACGGCTGCGTATCCTCCAAGCCTTTTCTTGGGAATACAACATTATCTCTACAGCGAAATCGCTTATCAAAAGGAGTAAAACACACTCTAAAACAACACTAAGTTTATAAACCAAACTGATAATAGATCGCGATTAAGGGGCACTATCTGTGCAGAACAATCAGTTTAACGCCAGTCAATGATTATAAAATATCGTGAGATTAACTGAGTTTCTTCAACTCCTCAATAAGAAGCATATTCGCGAGTTATATCACTCCGCGTTTCCTGTAGATGGAAATTGTGTGACACTAAAAGTCTCCCTCACAGATGTGTCGTGCTAAAGCTCGATGCTCGCTATCGGCTGAGTAAAATCGGGTGATCGAAACATCGTTCGAACGCGCGTAATTGGTTGGTGAGTGCAGCCAGAGAAGGCTGCCATGTTGTCTTACATTTCTGTGAAGCTGAAGTGCTGTAATTTTTGCTAGTAAGCCACAAGTTTGCTGTTTAGTGCAGTGAACATTGTTAGGCTGTTATGTATGTGCAGTCGCAATAAAGCTGCATTTTGTACTGACCGATAAACTGGCCAGACCCCCACGTTACAGTTCACTAAATACCAGTACATCGTAGTGTTACTATGTTACACCTATTTGTACATTCTTTTATTTTTATTGCTTGTTAACTTCTGTCTGTACACCTGACGTATACAAAGGAAGGAAAATGACGTCAACTCTCTAGTTCCAATGCTTTTTTCAGGAAAAGAATGTAATCAAATAAAAAATTGCAACACTTATAACTGGGCGATTGGTTCTCCATGCATCGAGCCGTGAACGGGCTCATCCACTTTTTTATCGGTGCTCCCATAGTTCAGCGTTGTATTACAGTTTTGTTCTCAAGTTCACGCATCATTTGCCAGAGTCAGTTTGAATAAGAGGCTTCGAATATCGTAGTGACTTCCGAGATCTTAGTTACAGTGACACGCTGCTCTGTGGCGTAGCCCGAGGTCTAGCTTAGCTGAGAATTTGAGAATTTGGTTGGGAATTACCGTTATCAACAAATGTGAAAGCGAAATGAAGGTTGTAGCAACAAGTTGATTTCCATCCATCCTGAGGTCTATGTTCCTCGTTATCTCATTTTTAATGCACATCATTATGACAACAAGTTTGCTGTGCTTCGTGATTGGCTCAGTCATTTCAAACTGCGTATACAATCCGTCGTAGACAACTTCACTCCACATTTAACACAATGTTTCAATATTAAACATTTTATGCTACATTCAGAAACACCAGGCGAGGTGGCGCGTTGGTTAGCGCACTGGACCCGCATTCGGGAGGGTGAGGTTCAAACCCGCGTCCGGCCGTCCTGATAAAGGTTTTTCGTGATATCCCTAAATCGCTTCATACAAATGCTGGGATGGTTCCTTTGAAAGGACACGGACGATTTCCTTCCCCATCCTTCTGTAATCAGATGGGACCGTTGACCTCGCAGTTCGGTCCACTCCCCCAAATCAACCAACCAACAGTCAGAAACGATGTATTACATAACAGGGGATTTATTGACGATTATTTTGGTTTATATTATGTTGTAATATCGTAAATTAAATATGAAAAACGTAACTCTTGCCAGTGACGAAGAAAATTCCAATTCCAACGGTGGATCACCACAGAACTTTTACATTTACAACAAAAGGGCATATTTTCAGTAACCTCTCGCCATTTTTTTATCAATGCCGTTATGCTGCGCTGCAAAAACATACATGTTTAAGGGCAAAAATCTAGTGAAGGATACGAGTTTCTTAATGGTTTTCACCATTTACTACTGGTTGTTCAAGTGAAGTCAGAGTCACTTTCCAGTGTCGTGACTGATGTTGAAAATGTCTATGGTAGCCTATCACTGTGTACTTTTTGTCTTCATAAGATAACCATTTTTTGTCTCTTGTTGCTAGCTGCTTCAAAAGTGTCTTATGTTCTTCTCCTTATCGTGAACGACAACGGCTGTCTCAATAAATCCAGGCAACGCCCAGGTACTGGTTAAAAAATAAGAACAGAAAATAACGCACTCCTCATTTTTCTATTTGGTAACTGCGGCTTAGAGGCTATCTATGGAAGATTGAGATTATAAATCCTAAGACTTTGGGTTTAATCGCACAATTTTTCTGGCATTTAACTTGAGTTTCGATTATGCCAAAACGTTTTGCGAACAAACATCAAATTGCTGTGTGCTTTGGATCCAAAGTTGAGCTTGTAACTAGATGGGTGGACCAGCTCGCAGGCCGGAGTAACGTAGCACCTCAAATTGAGCTATCCTTTGTAAAATATTGCGTTGTTCCAACCAACGCTAAAATTGATTGCTTTCTGATTTTCATCGACAACAACTTTGACAGAGATTGATAAGGAAGCACTACAAGAACTTGTTTGGGATGAGATTTGGAAACCACTTTAGATAACCGCGTTGGCATCGCAGTTTCCATGTCCTTCACGCAAAAGTTTAGTGTCGTGAGCCCACATTCACCAAAAATGTACGTGAAAAATAAGGTTTCAAATGCGCATTCGTATCGCGCATCTACAGCGCGAAATTATAAAACAGACATTGAATAAATCAACAGCGAAAAATAATCAGAAAAATTTGGAGTGTACTGATGTTCATATCCTCGTGCGGTCATTTTGATTCAGACGTCATTTGAGACATGCCAGTGCGAAAGCTTTTTTCCTTCCGCCACCTAATTTTTCTGACTTAATCGAACAAACTTCTTTTCCAACCTAACACTAGAGTAATAATTAGCTCGTAGTATCTATTTTATTCATTGAAAGTAAATAATCTGTGACATTACGTATCGCGCGCCAGTTTACGAGCGAGACAGTTACGAGCGAGTGTAATCGCAAGACGACCAGTTTACGTCAAGCACTGACCGATTAATAAATCGATTATGAGCTCACACAGTTATCGACCAACATGCAGAATGTCGATGATCGCTATCGACAGAGCAGAATCGGCGGATGGAAAAATCGATCGAGCTCGCCGAAAGTCAGCTTCGAGATTCTGCAAATACGTCGATAACAGTGCGAGCGCACGATCGATTTATTAATCGGCCAACGCTTGACATAAACTCGACCCCCAAATAGTTGCGAGTGTTCGTGCTCTTTTTATAAAATAGAGCCAGAAGAAACGGCGGCTTAAATATTGAGTACATGCGCTAACAAGTGCAAGATAAAAAAAATAAATTCTTCAGTTCCTGTCTTCTGTTGACATGGAACCAGCAGCTTCATTGAGTTCCGTAAAGCGTTTATTAACGATTCTGTCAACGGTCGACAGAATTATCAATAAACACTAAGAAGAAACTCTTTAGGTCGTATGAAAAATTTTTGAAGTATATTAGAGTGTCTGTCAACACTTTTAATACGTTACTTGCAATTACTAATACTTCACCCCATTAGCTATTGTAGGATAAATACATTTAAGAAAGAAAACATTCAGTGCAGTTTAGAAAAATTCAGTTATACACATTTAGACGTGTGTGGAAACTATGCATTAACAGCTTCCATTCATTACATTTACTTAACGCTATGATTGTCTGAGAAATAGTAAGAGATACGCGCGATAAGTTACGGTAATGTCTCCAACCTATTTACGTGCCAGAAAAGACTACCAAAACTTGTAGAAATGTAGCAAAAGGATATTTATGAATGAGCTCGTTTCCCAAAATGCCTTGGAGTTACAGACAGAAAGCACACATATCTACAGAAACCAAATTACAGAGGATCCGACCGAGCGAGGTGGCGCAGTGGTTAGCACACTGGACTCGCATTCGGGAGGATGACGGTTCAATCCCGTCTCCAGCCATCCTGATTTAGGTTTTCCGTGATTTCCCTAAATCGTTTCCGGCAAATGCCGGGATGGTTCCTTTGAAAGGGCACGGCCGATTTCCTTCCCAATCCTTCCCTAACCCGAGCTTGCGCTCCGTCTCTAATGACCTCGTTGTCGACGGGACGTTAAACACTAACAACCACCACCACCACAGAGGATCATTGTACTACAATTATAAGCAATATTGTCCATTGGTAATGATGGTAACTGTGGATAGTGACCATTGTTTTTCGACGGTCGGCAGTGCGGTATGTGATACGCAAATATTTAAAAAGAATTTTTGGGAACGGTTTTCAAATAAAAATTTAAACATACCTGACAGAAGTAATTTCCCAGGTTTTAGTGATTCGCAAATATTTAAAAAGAATTTTTCGGAACGGTTTTCAAATAAAAATTTAAACATACCTGACAGAAGTAATTTCCCAGGTTACGCAAATGGAACAGCAGTGCCCTATATTTTGGTTGATTATGAGGCATTTAGTCTACCAGAACATGTTTTAAGGGCTTATTTAAAAAAGAAATTTGACATCTGAAACGAATCTTTAATTACAGACCGTGTACACCTCGCAGAATGCCACAGTGTGAACTAACAGAAGACGAGGACAATATTCCTGCAGACAACTATTTCTTGGATATTTGCAACAAATGAATGTGATTCACAACCTGCTCAAGATAATGGTTAATGTTTATCTGACTATCTTACTTCGCCAGAAGGATCTGTTCCTTGGCAATATGACCATCTACAGACATTTTTGACGGTAATGTTTTTATAGGGTGTAGAAAAATGTCCGCTACCAGTCACAATAAAAGATTATTTATTCGTCACACGACTGGTGTTTATACATTAATGTAGATATTTATATTGCTGGATATCAATGTATAAATACAAAGAAAATTATTTGTTGGTGACTAAACAGATACAAGTGGAATAATTGTAAGTGGTAGGGCAGCATTTGTCGAAAATATATCTGCACTTACATAAATATAAAGCATCATTATTATAATTACGCTGTGGTGACAGTCTTAACATTTAGTTGCACACTTGTTATCATTTTCAAGTCCATGTTCCAGTTTTATAAAATTGGACGTGAAAATGATAACAAATGTGCAACTAAATGGTAGAATTGACACCACTGCGTAATTATAATCAATGATGATTCATCTTTATGTAAGTACAGATACATTTTCGACAAATGCTGCTGTACCACTTACAATTATTTCACATGTATTTATTTCGTCACCAGCAAATAATTTTCTTTGTATTTACACAGTGATCACCAACAATATAAACATGTACATGAATTTGTCCCATTATGGGCACAAGCCCGAAACCGGTCATGTGACGAATAAATAATCTTTTATTGTGGCTGGTAGCGGATATTTTTCTGCACCCTACAAAGGAACAGTCACGGAGTTCAACAGCATGCAGTATGGATAAAATTCACGTAATGTTTTTATAACATACGTTCAGAAATATTTAAATAACAACATTTAAACATTGCCCTACATAACAATAAAATGATCTTTCAAACAATTCGGTATATAAATTCCATTCAAATATACTGCAGCTATGCCTAGTAAAAATGTTTGCATCTTTTCGGTGGAGATTAGTTCTGTCCATCTTGATGTCAAAGCTTCACATACGTGCTGCCACTATCTTACTTTTATTTGGCGATCACTATAGCCGTGGAAGCGTAACATTCCAAGGTTTTGTTGTACAGCATGAGTCGACATTTTATGAAAGAAATTAAATCCTCGGTACTAATATTTTCCATTTTTAGAAATTGTCACACTGTACAGTAATCGGGCAAGCGGAAACAACAAATGCGCGTCGAAAAATGCAATACCATATGTATCACTCCCTCGGCCTATAATTTGCCGTCTTGCTACATATTTTTTATCGGTCGATTTTTCGATTAGCAATGCGCCTACTTTAATACAATATCATTGTCGTAGCAAAGCGGTACTGTGACCGGGCGATCGAAAAATCGTTCATGCGCACCTGGCTCTAGAAAGTACCTGACGTCACATATGCATGGAAGAATTTCAAGTCAGGAACCATGAATAGAATATATATTCTTACGGAATCGTATTCGTCACTCTCTGATTTGCTCTATAACTCGAATAAAATATATTTTTAATTGAAATTTTGTAATAGTGAGAGACGGGGTTGCCGCCGCGTAGCCATCAACGCTTGACAAACATGCGGAAAGGTGGTCATACTGCGACCACGTGGCGCTCGAGAGAGAACTGGGTTAACGGGCCCTTGCCACTCGATTCCATGAAACATCGACCAGGAAGTAATTGTAACAGAAGTATGATTGCATAGCAAAAAACATCTGCAATAAATAGTTACACAGGCAACAATCATACGTCGCGAAACAAAGACACGAATACGCGGTTGAATCATTCTCACGAACTCCCACTCAACAAGGATACACATTGTATTACTCTACAATTTAACAGAAATTTCATAATGTTTTCTGGCATGCACACGTAGAACTTCCTGAGAGATCTCGGTCTAGTCGCAGCTGGGTAGTGTGCAATAAAAGGTGGTCATCTTTTACCAACCTCACGCTGCGGACACACGGACTTCCAGCCTGGTTGCAGCCCCACGTGGACGGCTGCAACCCCACGTGGACGGCTGTAGTGGTTGGTTGGCTGGCTGGCTTGCGTCTCCGGGTTATCCAGAAGATTCACCGGCCTTCCCATACCACGAGCACTATGTACATAAATCCACCGGTGTAACAAAACCAACTGTCTTGCGTCAGTCCTTTGCGCGCGACGTAGAGGGAACCCACTATTTTAACGAACACGCGTGGTCAAAAATTTGACCTTGACAGACACTCTGATACCCCACAAAAGATTTTTAACCCGGGAAACAGTGACAATGGAAATTAATTTTATTATTAACATAACATTACGCACAATATGAAGAAAAGTGATTACTATTACGGGTACATATTTTGTAAATTCGCGTCTTTGTGCCAAGAAATATGCGCTCGATGAAATGAATCTACTTTCCGACATAAAAAACCGTAAAAAAGAATGGACTCAGCCTCTCGACATCGTAAATCTGCTCTAGCGCCACACGACACTAAAACCGAATATAAAGCTACCACGATTTTCCACTAAATGTCCGGTTCCTGGCACCGCACTCTCGAAATCGCACCACACACACCCGCTCTACTGCTTAACTCCACTGGAACTGAGTGGCAACTACAGGGTGAAGTTCGGCAACATCCCCCTATTGGTACATTCTGAATACATTTGCCAATAGGAGCGTAGTGGGCGCAGCATCCTTATCTACCGCTGCCATCTGCCGGGACCCCATTATACTCGGGTGCAGGGCCATTAAGCAATGGGGCTGCGCATACCTCTCGCGTGAGTCATTAGACGTAGCTTTCAGAGCGAAGGGTGAGATGCACTACCTGCAAAGGGACAAACAAGATCACATGAGCCTGGCTGCAGCCACTGTGGATTCCTCATTTCTACACAAATACTTCAGCCTTGCCATTTCTGAGATACACTTCTTCACAAGGCACACGTTCTCTCTCAAATCGAAAAGCTGAATGATCTAAGCGCCTCAGTTGGGTAATAGGTGTTCTTTATCCATAATAATCTATGCACTAACTCAAATACACGGCTATACGATTCAAGTGAAAAATTACATCTTTCGCATTCTTTTGTGACACTAACAGTTGGTGCCGCCATTACGAAAAATGGTTCAAATGGCTCTGAGCACTATGCGATTTAACTTCTGAGGTCATCAGTCGCCTAGAACTTAGAACTAATTAAACCTAAATAACCTAAGGACATCACACACACCCATGCCCGACGCAGGATTCCAACCTGCGGCCGTAGCGGTCGCTCGGCTCCAGACTGTAGCGCCCAGAACCGCACGGCCCGCCATTGTATCCAGAGGTAAAGGCTCCCAGCTTCCGAATGATAGCTACGTCTCACTGTAACGCATTTTGCTGCTCTTTCAATATATTGTTCCTTTTAGATTTGTGTGTTTTGTGAAGTGGATGTACCAGTCTTCAGTGCATCAGAAGATGGGACTGCGAAACGGAAATGGAAGCTGATTCATAAATGGCAGTGGCAGTACTAGGCTGAGACAGGTGTTGACTATAGACTTGCTGAAAGGTTTTGTATTCCCCATAATTACAGACAGTAGTATGTGTTACAGTTTTCGTATTATTGTTTCGTTTCAACTTAGGCTTCCATGCGCCAGATACTTCATACACAATCAAACAATGGAAAATCCAGAATGGAATAATGACAATATTATGAAAAGCAACTGAAAACATATTTTGCCTTTAATACCGTACGTTTATTTCGTCATTAATGGTATCTTTAATAATGTGGAGCACATGTTCCTCACGTCTGCACTCACCTTCTCTACGTCAAATATTGACGATACACTGATCAAGAAACGTGTGAAATGTTCCGACCTTTAGAACTTGAAAGACCTCAAAAATGTCCCCTCTTCTAGGCCATCTCAGCACTAAAGTATTAGATATGGCAGGACACTCCTTATTAGATGTTGAAAAGGCGTCGATAAAATACTAGACACACGAGGCTTCCTATGAGAGAAGCTTCATGGCTGCGGATCACAAAAGAAGATCGGGTCATTTATTACAAGAAAAACTATAGTCACTTCCTTCAGTGGGAAAAATAGTTTTCACTGCCTGACAACCCATTTGAAGATTGGAATGGGGTCACATTAGACAACTCAGATTTTTCTGTCTCTAGAAATTGTTTAAAAACCAATTACTATTAGTTTTCTCTTGATGTTGTAGCTGAACATGTTCCATCATTCTCAACAGCTAAAAAAAATAATAAATTAAGAATTTGTGTGAGTACTTACAATGTGACGATTATTTCGCTCTCGTACAAATGCACCAATGAAATGTAAATTGTAACGCGTGCACCTTATTTGGCAGCCTGAACGACGTCCTCATATTTATAGTATTTAGTTGTGCTCTACATTCTACAGTATATTTTATGGTGCAAATGAAATAGTGCAACGTGGAAAGATCTGTCAAATATCGAGTCAAGTGGTGAATCCACGCAACGCGAGACAGTAATGTAAAGTAGGCCTAGTAGTAAAAATTCATGTATCGATACCTTAATTAAAGTTCGCACACTTTCGCAAATACTCTTCAGCACTAACGTTTCCTTGCAAATTCATGACGCTGTGTCAAGCGACCGACAAAGTAATGAGGTTGTTCACACTAGCTTCCACGATCAATGACGGATCATTTCATACATTATTGGGAATATGAATGCCATTAATTTATTTGCAGAAACCCTGTGTAACAGAAGCATTGTTGATAACAGGTGTCAAGAATCCTGTTTACAAAATGAAAACTTTATCCTTCAAAGCTGGCTGTTAACAGAATAACCTTGTAAATCAAAAACATCAAACGTTGTTGCTAGAATTCATACACTATCTAGTACTGACTATTCAATTTAAATTATACTTGTTTTAGGGGTAGTTCAGCCCTACGGCTATTACATTTACAGTAATTCTTGCTGCACTATTCTCCTGAATGCCTATGGTTTTAATTTACTTTCCTGTGCCTTTCCAGCCACTATACCATTTATTAACGATGAAACGACAGGCCGAGTCGATGTTCATAGAAATAAACATATAAAACAATAAAAAAATACAGTTTGAAATCACCTATGAGCCATTCGAAACAGACACGATAACAGTGCCCTGTTCTCGCTTGAGTCACATTATGAGCACGCTATGACAGAGGCAAATTAAAATATAGATTTACTGCACACCACTCACTCTGCGATAAGCTAGAGATACTTATTCATGGCAGTGCAGCTAATGGTTTTTATCATCACAGAAACGTCGTGAAACATGACGAGTCTGGTGTGGAATGAGAGACAGTAAGCCAACCAGTCACCACCAAAGAATCTCCCAGGCCGTCGCATATCTCTTTTGCATGAAACCCCCTGCCAATATGACCTCTGGAACTGTCATAGTACGCAACTCAAAGTCGCGGCCAAAAATGAGTGGAAGCCAAGAGAAAGAACCTAGTGCTCTACGAACTACTGTGCTTTGGAAGACATTTTTTGTGTTTGTGTTTCACTTTTCATTGTGTACAGTGTATGAACTTTTCTACTGACACGTTTTTGTACATTGTATTGTAAATAAACTTTATATAAGTTCATTGGCTTCCACTACCAGTGCAAATTCGAATAAAATTATTAAAGGTCCGTCTATGGACTATTAGAAAATATGAATTTATATCATCATGCGCGTAGCATATAATTGATATAATAATCGTTAGAGGTCTGTAATGAGATGTATTTACAATTTCAGTTTGTTTTCTACATCTAAAAACAAGTCGGTACAAAAGATGTTGAGGCATGATACTTTCGGTATTTTACGTCCGATTTTTGTTTGCATACTGCTCGCACTTCCTGATCCAAGCGTAAAATAAAACGAAACACCTATGGAGATAAAATAAAAATAATGGAGATAAAAATAAGCATTTTCTACTAGTTGCACATCATCATCATCAACTGCAACAGCGCCAGTGTTCTGTCCTAGGGCAGGTCTTCACATCTAGCTCTCCATGCACTCCTGTCATTTGCTAACTTCTTCGTTTTCTCATTACTGTTTCTTATCATTATACTGTCCACCAGCTGGTATCTTCTGTGTCTTCTTCTTCTGCTATTCATCGTTCCCTAGATAGCATCCGTCAGTAAACAATCTCTTCTCATCCAGTGTCCAAGCCAATAGTGTTTCCACTTCCTGATTACCTTAAAAATTTCTCTCACTTCCACCACTCTTCTCAGCACCTCCTTATTCCTCACTGCGTCTAGCCATTTTATATCTTCCATTTTCCTCCAAATCGAAATCTCAAATGCTTTTATTCTTATATCCCCTCTTTACTTAGTGTCCATATCTCAGCTCGTATAATGCTACGCTCTATAAAAAGCACTTCTCCAGTTTCTTCCTCTGGTCCCTGTCCATATACCCACACAGAAGCCTCCTCTTCTTATTAAATGCCTTCTTGGCATTTGCTATGCGTGTTTTACGCTTCCCACATATCTGAAAGCACTATCTTGTTCTGCATCTACCTGTCCTTACTTCATAGTTGTTCTTACTTTTCGTACACTTATCACCACACATTTTGTCTTTTTCTTCTTCTAATTCCGAATCTTTCACAGGTCTTATTTCTTTTAACCTCATATCATACATTCTGTCCTTCTACCACCAAACCGCACTCCTCTTTTTCGTTTCAAACATTTCTGAATAATGTGCTCCAAATATATGCTGAACAGTGTAGGGAAGACACAGCAGCCTTGTCTCAGTCCCTTTCTAGTAGTGCTTTCTTCTGTCATCTCATTCCCAACATGAACTCGTATTTTCTGTTGTAGGTATAGGTTCTTAATCAGCCTATCCTTCCAGTCGACACCATTCTTCCTTAGAATGTTCATTAATTTGTTCCACTATACTCCATCAAAGGCTTTATCCAAGTTAATGAAAACAGTATAAACTTCTCTTTCAATGTATCTCCCACCTCTAATTCTCAGCAGTCCAATTGCATCACTTGCACCTTTTCCTCTTCTAGACCAACACTGTTCCTCAGAAATACTTTTTTACCGTCTTTCGTGAAGTCTTCTATTTATCAGCCATAGTTGAACTTTTGCAGCATGAGAAATCGAACTTATGGTAGCGAAATTCTCACATTTCTTGGCATTGCTTTTCTTTCCAATCGGTATCATTACTACCGGGAGACAGTCATCCGGCCATTCAACTTTTCCATGTATCTTATTACATAGGTACATTGGCCTTTCACACCACTACTAGCCGGCCGCCGTGGCCGAGCGGTTCTAGGCGCTTCAGTCCGGAACCGCGCTGCCGCTGCGGTCGCAGGTTCGACTCCTGTCTTGGGCATGGATGTGTGTGATGTCCTTAGGTTAGTTAGGATTAAGTAGTTCTAAGTCTATGGGACTGATGACATCAGATGTTAAGTCGTATAGTGCTTACAGCCATTTGAACCAGATTTGAACACCAAGGCTCTTAAGCAACTCTGCTGGTAACACATCAGTTCCACTTGCTTTCTGGTTCTTCATCTCTCTTAAAGTCCTTTCTACTTCTCCTTCCACGTAGCAATATCCTTTGTTCCCTTCTACTTGCACAGACGAATTTGAATAACTTTAGTGACTGAAACGCAGTCACTGACATTATGGGCACACAAACGAAGAACTGAATAAAATCTTTTGGGAGTTAGCGTGCGTCGTTATAAAACACTAGTTTTATTGTTGTATTAGCGTTTTATAATGGCGCAGCCCAACTCTCAAAACGATTTTATTCAAGCTTTACTTTGTTCACTAACTCTCTGCAGGAAATATTCGTCACTGCTTGAATATACTTATCTTTTTAGTGACGAGCGAAGTTGCGTCGTCGTAAGGCATTAGACTTGTATTATGGAGACTGGCGGTTCAAATTTCGACCCAGCCATCACTACTTAGGTTTTCTGTAACTTTCCTAAATCACAATCGGTACATGTCTGGACGATTCCTTTAAAAAGCACTGCCCAGTTCCCTACCTATTCTCGATGAATGAGAGCTTGTACGCCGTCTGTAGTGACCACGTCTTTGACAGCGGGACGCTGAACACAAATCGTCCTTCCTTCTTTATTTTTTAGTTACTAGCTCAGAAAGAGCCGAGAAGCACGCTGCACCAGAACCTGCGCTTACAACGATTAAGCATGTCCCTTCAGTTTTCAGCAATGTCATTCGTCGCACTGTTAAGGAAAACTGCGTGTACCATGCAGTGCGTGCCCCTCTTAGGAATGGTCAGGCGTATTTCCTCTGGTGTTTCGACAGATATTTGCAGTTTTGTTTTTGCATTCTGTAGCGGAAGTCAAGCCAGACAAAAACTGCTCTTCACATGTTCACGTGAAGCCCGGTGCCGACGGAAAGCCACGGCTACTTTCCCGCTGCAAACAAAGTCATTTTTAAAGCGGAATTTTATGTGCCCATTTCATAGAGCGGTAGTGCGATATTCGTTTTATCTGTTTGTGTTACCACGGACAGTAAAACAAGAAAAATAACCAGTACGCCACCTGCGGTAACACCGGCCTATCCCTAGCTGACTGCTACGGCCATGAAGCAGCGCTGCCCAATCGCTGCTTGAGTACTGGCTATTCTCCTATTTTACTATCCTTGTTAATAATATTGGGTTGGTGCATTAGTTCGTAGATGCACATAACAGAGAGTTCATTCATCAATAATATATTCCTCATCACTGTTTACAATAGTCTGCGAACGCTGCTTTACGATTGCGCGTCTGTAGAAATCATGTAATTTTGAGGCAGAGAACTTGTCGAGCCGTGTTCGGAGCGCATTTTCATACGGAACGGAAGTTCCTTGAAGGCTGTTCGACAGAGACGGTAAAAGGTAAAAATCTGAGGGCGCAAAGATCAGCTGAATAAGGTGGGTGCCAAATGACTTCCCAACCGAACTCCTCGTAGTATTTTTTTGTCAGTCTAGAAGAATGCGGGCGGGCGCTATTGTGGAGTAGCATCACTTCAAGCAGTCTCCCTGGCCGTTATTTTTGGACCGCGTCTGCAAGACCTCTCAGTTGTTGACAACAAACGTTAACAGTAACGGCTACGCTAAGGGAAGCAATTCGTAGTCCACCACAACGTCGCTGTTCTACCAGATACAAGACATTATCTTTTGTGGGTGTGGGCGTGTCTGTTTGTACGGGGAGTTACTGCATTGTTTGGCTCAACCATTCCTCCCTTTTTCTTATGTTAGCATAGGTCGCCATTTCTCGTCACCAATAACGATACAGCATAAGAATGGTCGCTGTTGTTCACGAGCCAGTTGACGACGAACAAGCAGAGATGCAGATACAAGTTATACTCGGTCTCCACATCCAAAATAGACTTGTAAATCGTAAGCCTCCATCGAAAGAGACGATGTACCATGCGACGAGGCATGCTGCCGACTGTGCTTCAGCTAGCGGAAAAACGCTACAGTTAACCAACATTGACCGACTGGATTATCGATAACAGAAAAAGTAAAACGCTCATTGTCAACAGTTCAGAGGATGTACTACCACTTTATTACATACTATTATATACAGTCATATGGCCAACTATTTTACATTTCATATCAACACTCCTACCACGGACACAAACACAAATATTATCATGAGAAAGTTTACAAGACCTACGGGTCCTAACACACAATGGTTTATCAATAAAAAAAATTGTCGATGTTTGTCCAACACCACGAACTTGAGACATAGTAACCATGAACATCCGATAACCGAGAACATCACGAGGAGGTATCTGCTCCAAAGTCGTTGCAGTAGACTTAGTAGTAGTATCAATACGAATAATCATTGTGTGTTAGGACCCGTAGGTCTTGTAAACTTTCTCATGATGATAATATTTGGGATTTTGTCCGTGGTAGGGGTGTTGATATGAAATGTAAAATAGTTGGCGATATGACTGTATATAATACTATGTAATAAAGTGGTGGTACATCTTCTGAACTGTTGACATAGAGCCTTATCCTTTTCTTAAAAAAATAAAAAATAACAATCATCTACACATTGATCTTGCCAAAAGCCGAGAAGCTGATTTTTGTGGTTTTGCCTTATCATAGTTCATCATATTTGTCAGTTCTCGAGTACACTGACATGGATCGTCGTGGATTAATGAATTTAAACGATCTTCATCAGACTCCGAAGGTCTCTCTGAACGTGTAATGTCAAAACAGTCCTCCTTAAAACGAGGAAACCATTTTCTTGATGTGATCTGTCCAATGGCATTAGCCCCCATATACGTCGCAAATGTTTTAACTGCCTCCACTGCTGTGACCCCTCTACTGAACTCAAGCAGAAATTATCCAATTACTCCACTCGGCACTCAATTTTTAGGCGTCCTTGGCTCCACTCGCTGTCTCCAGCGATAAAACAACAACATGTAAACTCAGATAGCAACAATGAACTACAAATTATCCAATTACTCCACTCGGCACTCAATTTTTAGGCGTCCTTGGCTCCACTCGCTGTCTCCAGCGATAAAACAACAACATGTAAACTCAGATAGCAACAATGAACTACAAATAAAAATAACAATCGATAAATAAGGCCGTAGCAACCCGAATACCAACATGCAAAACAAGAATGCTACGACCTTATGGACCAACCTAACAATAAATGGTACGATTTTCAGGAAATGAGTGTAGGGAAAGCAGATGCAGTAATCCTGCACCACCGCTCACGCAGCAAGGTGCTAGTGGAGATGGTCTGCCGTTGCCTTCCTCCGATCTGTTATGAGGTGTCATATCCGTGTCGTGGTCGTGTGGATGACTGAGTGTTTGGGCAAGGTAGTACTGGCTTTCTGTTACTGTGGATGAATGGAAGGGAGACTGTGAAATTCGGTGCCGGCACACAGCCTCCTCCGCTCTAAAAGCACCAAGCGAGCCACCGACCTTACCGTCCGCCTCTCACGGACGGATCACCAGCAACAATGTCACATGTCTTCACTTCATGATACATAGCGAAGAGGTTTGGTATTTAATCGAGGACATTGGCACGAAGACTGGTGACCACAAACTTTAAGCCGTTACCTCTCCTCCTCTTGCCGACCAAATACTGGCAACGGAAATTTCATCCACCAGGATTCGAACCGGCTTACATCGCCACCGTATAGGCGTGCCTTGGCGACTCCGGCTACGAAGCCGAGTGTCCCTGTTAATGTAAATCGATTAAACGAACATCACATAAGACTAAATTAGAGACTATCTATCGAACGGGCATGTAAAATAACGATTTAAAAATAATTTTGTCTGTAACGGGAAACAAACCACCGCTTTTCGTCGACACATGCTGCCGCATGAAACACGAGCAGAATTTGTTTGGACTGATTCCATCTACAGAATGCAAAATGCATATATATGGTGAACTAGAATTTTCAGACGCCCTACGGGAATAACATCTAGATATTTTGGTATTTTATTCTCTCCACTTCAACCATCGTCAGTTATTTTGCCGCAGAAACTATTTTAATTGTATCGTTTCCTAATCTAGTTTCCTCGACTATATTACATTACCCTTTTTTACTTTAGTTGTATTTATGATGTCATTTTTTTTTCAAGACACTATCCATTAGGTCTTCAAAAGAGATGAAATTGTAAATATCAACTATCTCTTAGCCTCTAACCCCCCTCCCCCCCTTGAATCATGGACCCTGTCGCTGGTGGGGAGGCTTGCGTGCCTCAGCGATACAGATGGCCGTACCGTAGGTGCAACCACAACGGAGGGGTGTCTGTTGAGAGGCCAGACAAACGTGTGGTTCCTGAAAAGGGGCAGCAGCCTTTTCAGTAGTTGCAGAGGCAACAGTCTGAATGATTGACTGATCTGGCCTTGTAACATTAACCAAAACGGCCTTGCTGTGCTGGTACCCTCTTGGGTAAAATATTCCGGAGGTAAAATAGTCCCCCAGTCGGATCTCCGGGCAGGGACCACTAAGGAGGACGTCGGTATCAGGAGCATGGAGTGTCAGATACCTTAATCGGGTAGGTAGGTTAAAAAATTTAAAAAGGGAAATGCATAGGTTAAAGTTAAGATATAGTGGGAATTAGTGAAGTTCGGTGGCGGGAGGAAAAAGACTTCCGGTCAAGTGAATACAGGGTTATAAATACAAAATCAAATAGGGGTAATGCAGGAGTAGGTTTAGTAATGAATAAAAAAAAAATAGGATCGTGGATGAGCTACTACGAACAGCTTACAGAACGCATTATTGTAGCCAAGATAAATACGAAGCCCACGCCTACTACAGTAGTACAAGTTTATATACTAACTAGTTTCGCAGACGACGAAGAGATTGAAGAAATGTATGATGAGGTAAAAGAAATTATTCAGATGGTGAAGGGAGACGAAAATTTAATAGCCATGGGGGACTGGAGTTCGATAGTAGGCGAAGGAAGAGAAGGAAATGTTGTAGGTGAATATGGAATGAGGGGAAGGAATGAAAGAGGAAGCTGCCTGGTAGAATTTTGCACAGAGCATAACTTAATCATAGCTAACACTCGGCTTAAAAACCATGAACATAGGTTGTATGCATAGAAGAGGCCTGAAGACACTGGACAGTTTCAGATAGATTATACAGGATGGTCCATAGATCGTGATCGGGCCAAATATCTCACGAAGTAAGCGTCAAACGGAAAAACCACAAAGAACGAAACTTGTCTAGTTTGAAGGGGGAAACCAGATGGCGCTATGGTTGGCCCGCTAGATGGCGCTGCCATAGGTCAAACGGATATCAACTGCGTTTTTTTAAATAGCAACCCCCCTTTTTATTACATATTCGTGTAGTACGTAAAGAAGTATGAATGTTTCAGTTGGACCACTTTTTTCGTTTCGTGATAGATGGCCCTGTAATAGTCGCAAACATATAAGTACGTGGTATCACGTAACATTCCACCAGTGCGGACGGTATTTGCTTCGTGAGACCTTACCCGTGTTAAGATGGACCGTTTACCAATTGCGGAAAAGGTCGATGTCGTGTTGATGTATGGCTGTTGTGATCAAAATTACCAACGGGCATGTGCTATGTATGCTGCTCAGTATCCTGGACGACATCATCCAAGTGTTCAGACCGTTCACCGGAAGTATACGTGTTGCTTACGGCTTGTACCTCTAGAAGTACTACACCAATGATAAGTGTAACATATGGTGAGGAAACAATAAACAAAGTGGAATTCTTGGAGTTACACGATGATGACAATTTAAATTGGAAGAAAACACATTTTGGAATTCCTAAAACAACTTAGTTCAGCCACATTTGCGCTCAGAATCATTGCAAATCTTGGGGGGAGACAGATAACCTCATATGGAATAATGTTCTGGGATAACTCACCTTTAAGGAAGAAAGGCTTCAATGCTCAAAAGCGTGCTTAAGAATAATATGTAGTGCTCACCCACGATCATCTTGTAGATATCTGTTTAAGGGGATAGGCATTCTGACTACTGCTTCAAAGTGTATTTATTCCCTCATGACGTTTGTTGTAAATAATCCACTACAGTTCAAAAGGAACAATGAGGTACATAATGACAATAGCATAAGGAAAATGACATTAATTACTCCACATTAAAGTTGTCTTTAGCACAAAAAGGGGTGCACAGTGCTGCAACAAACATTTTTGATCACTTACCCAGTGATATAAAATGTCTGACGGATAACAAAGTAAAATTTGATAGCAAACTGAGAAAGTTTCATCCTGTAGAAGAATTTCTATTACTGATAATGCGTAAAAGTTGGTGGGTAGAAATTACTAACTCACATCTCTATATCTTTTTTCTTTTTGTAAAAAATAAATAAATTAAAATAAAACTTAGAAATGTTCGGAATGTAAGCGTATGTACAAACTAATTTGCGTTGTGAAAGTAAACTGACTCGTTCCACATCATTACGATACATCGTCCAAAATGATCTATGAGACATGTTACTAACCAACTAACAAGGCATACACGCCCGAGATTAGTTATGATTTCGAATAACATGAGAAATTTTGTAAAATTGTGACTGTGGCCGCTTCAGTTCACCATACATAAACGTCATCATCTGCTCCGTTTTTGCAAGCACTGTAACACGAAAGATGGTCAGCTATGGTGCGCCATAGACAAATGTGCTAATATACAGAAACTTCATGGTTTCAGCAAAGTTTGAAACCTTCATTTTTGATATATTAAACGTGAGGCAGTAGCCTTATTTCTAAATGCGCACTGAAATCGTACGACAGCTGTCTGAGCAACAGACAAGTCTTAGGCAAGTTGGTTCAGTAACGCCATAGTGTTCACAGTCGAGCCCGTTACTCTTCTCATAACGTAAATATCGTTATTACAGTAGGAACTCTATTAGGAGGATACAAAATACTTCGTTGTCCGCACAGATGACAATAGTTACTTAGTATCTAGATGGTAAAAAAATCTTGACTTAAAACTAAATGAAGAGATACCCAAGCTAGTAAAATTAGCATCTCACCAGAACATCATCCGCTGTCATTTCTGTGGGTGTTTGCTTCCCATCCTTATAAAGGACATCCCTACAAAGTTAATAAAAAGTAAAGATGTCGATGTCATATGGAATTAATACGTCAAATGTGTAGTAACACCGTTGTACCGCGCAGAAAAAGTTCTTTCTGTATTTATACTCTTCGAAAATTCTGGAACAAGTTTGCACCGGAACTGGAAGTTACTTGCACAGTCGCTTGTCGAATCTCTCACTCAATACAATAGGGACGGTGATGTTCTTCATACTGCAGTCCCCTCAGTACCGAGCCCTGAACAACGGTCATCTTCTCATCATAACCACAATGCACTATACGACCAGTCTGGTACATTCTCAGTATTTGGCTATAACCAACGGTTTCTAACGTCTTATTCATTACTGATATTCTTCCCAACGGCATTTTACTGCATTCAACAATAAGCCGAAGAGATTACTGTCTTTATCGAATAATTATTCATAATTATTGTAGAAAAAAGACGTAGAGAAAATCCAATAGAAAAAGAAAAATCCTCTCTCTCTCTCTCTCTCATTAGTTTTCTCCTTTCTTTCTTCTACTCTTTCTGTCATCCTAGTTTACCAGGTTGCATCTTTGTTCTAGTGTTCGTATTCTTGTACTCTTATGTTTGGCTTATCTCTTCCGCTTTCCACATGCCACTACCGCCATAGCTCAAACCTACATTTCATTTATTACTGCTCGAGCTGAATCTGTTGCTTCAATCCTCCCACATATTTTTTATAATGTTGTTACAATTCGTCTTGTTGACAGTAATTTGAGCTTACGATTATATTAAGATCTCTTAATTACCTAATAATTTGTGTAAACAAGTTACAGCGCCACATGTCATATTAGAAGAAAACAAATGATATCTTACTGTATACGACAAGAACGGGCCTTACGGTTCTAGCTCTGTCGTATAAAATAAATGAATAGACAAAATACAAAGTTAAATACATTTATACAGTAATTATGTATCTTACACGATATTCTTGTAGGCAGAATTTGATGTTTTTAAATGAAAAAAGCAAGTATAATTCAAAATGTAAAATAAAATGTGAACCAGATGAAAAACAATTGGTACTGGGGATCTTCCACAGAACTCTTCGGCAAAACTTCGGAAATGGATTCCTCACGTAACAAGAATAAAAAAAGTCTAGTAAACATGGACTCTAAAACGCATACCTCAAGAGCTATGAAAACGTCATTTTCGATACTGTGAAACAAATCTCTTTTACTGCAAGCTCTTTGATTTCTAAGTTTAGTGAAGAGGTAGTAATGACAGAAACAAGAAAAAAGTCCAGTAAACATGGGTTCTAAAATGCATATCTCAAGAGCTGTGAGCACTTGTTCAATAGAAGAGATGAGTTTCTCAGTAGCGAAGATCAACAAGTGCTCATAGGTCTGATGCTATGCGTTTTAGACACTACGTGCTCCCAAAATATGGAAAGCAAAGAAGTTCCTTTCGAAGAAGGTGCTATTAGCTCTTAAGGTATGCATTTTAGAGCCCATGTTTACGAGACTTTTTTCCTTCTTGTTACATGATGAATCAGTTCCTGAAGTTATGCTGTCGAGTTCTGAAACACCCTGTGTAGGCGGCAGATATCAGCAGCCAATTTTTCTTATTAAAGTAGATAAATTTTCTATTGGTGACGCAGTAGCTATTGCATTGAAAATAAAAAAAGTAATGTGTAAATAACGAAAAGTCCTAATAGTTTCGATTACTTGCAGTTCATGACGAACGTGCAGGTCAGATTTCAAGTTTGTCGATTACTGGTAGGCAGCATATCTTAAGTTTAAAGGTTCGCTTCTTGTAATGTATTCACTAACCCAGTAGCGGTTGTTTAGTTCGAGTTCTTGCAAAGTTTTTGTGAAGAGCTGGAGCATATAACGTCGCAGTTTTTGCGAAATGTTCAGTTTCGGTAGTCTAACCGGTAAAATTCTTACGGCATCATATACGTATCTAGATGGTATGTGATAATGAAGTACCCATATTTCCCCTATTACTAGTCTGACACCAGCAGCCACATTCTACCAACATCCCTTTCCAGCCATGTTTTCCACGACTACGAAGTTACACGTTGGAATGCCTACGGCGACGTGCTTTCTCCGCTGATGTTTATTCCACGTAGGTATTCTGTGTGAGTCAGAGGTTGTGCTGGCAAACGGTGACGCCAGCACCAACGTATGACGTCATACTCCTCAGCAAGGAAGCAGTCGACGTGTCGCGCATTTCAACTCAGAGGTACCCGAGGTTCTTTCATGATACTTGCTGCCAAATGCTAACGGGTTTTGACGTGTTCCTTGTGTTCAGCACTCTTTATATGGTAACTGTCAGAACACGCTTAACAAATATTGGACCACTGTACATTATTGCGGTGCGTCGCCAGATGGTGACTTTGTATGGGTAAATGAGAAGTACGCTTGCTTCCTGGCCGTAAGGAAACATCGAGCGTTAGCTGACATGCGATCGTTTGGACACAGCATTATTATAAACGAAAAACGCCTGCATTTGACTAGCAATTGAAAGTGCCCTTCAGCAATGCTTGGGAAACCATGCAAATCAACGTTTCACGTAAACCTGGGGATATATGAACAAATTATATGTAAATGGTTGAAAAAGATGCAGTCTTTGGGACATGGTTGGTTCAAGTTCACAGTGTGCTGTGTCAGCACTGTGAAGTGTCGGTGAATAGGACTTACCGTAGTCTATAGGTCTCAAGACTGTCACACCGTGTGAACATCGTTATACAGTTATCTGGTACTTAAAAGAAGGAAAAGAACTTAACATGCTGGATGAACATAATTCACTGCACAGCGAATAACACCTCGCTTGACAGTGAGACTCTGCACTCTTCAGGAAGTTGAAAAGTAAGTTGTGCACTACGGCCCACGTACATTTTGGCCTTGGGCAGATTCAAAACGCTTACTACCTTCAAAACTTCATTAGTTATAATACACGGAGGCGCCAAAGAAACTGGTACACCAGCCTAGTATCATGTAGGGCCTCCGCGAGCACGCAGAAGTGTCGCAACACGACGTGGCATGGACTCGACTAATGTCAAAAGTAGTGCTGGAGGGAATTGACCCCATGAATCCTGCAGGGCTGTCCATAAACCCGAAGAGTACCAGGAGGTGGAGATCTATTCTGAACAGCGCGTTGCAAGGCATTCCAGATATGGTCAATAATGTTCATGTCTGGGGAGTTTGGTGGCCAGTGGAAGTGTTTAAACTCAGAAGAGTGTTCCTGGAGCTACTCCGTAGCACTTCTGGAGTATGGGGTGTTGCACTGTCCTGCTGGAAATGCCTAAGTCCGCCGGAATGTACAATGGATAAGAATGGATGCAGGTGATTAGACAGGATGGATGCTTACGTACATCTCACCTACCAGAGTCGTATCTAGACGTATCAAGGGTACCACATCACTCCAGCTGCACACTCCCCACACCTTTGCAGAACCTCCACCAGCTTGAACAGCCACCTGCTGAAATGCAGGGTCTATAGATTCATGAGGTTGTCTACATACCCCTACACGTCTATTCGCTCGATACAATTTGAAACGAGACTCGTCCGACGAGGCAATATGTTTCCAGTCATCAACAGTCCAATGTCGGTGTTAAGCTTTGTGTCGCGCAGTCATCAAGGGTACACGAGTGGGCCTTCGGCTTCGATGATATTTCGTTCAATGGTTCCCACGCTAACACTTTTTGATGGCTCAGCACTGAAATCTGCAGCAATTTGCGGAAGGATTGCACTTCTGTCACGTTGAACGATTCACTTCAGTCGTCATTGGTACCCCACGAACATAAGGTAAACTTTTTATTAGTGAACTGGGTCAACCAACTCCACCCCTGCGCACACCACATTGTTTTAATAATGGTCGTCTTGAGCCGTCAGACCGGGTTAAACAGTTGCCGCTCCGGTGTCGCAGGATCATTTTCCGGCTCATCGTAAATCTGCAGCCACATACAAAACTCTGCACTGCATGATGGAAGGTATTTCGTGCTAGCATTAGCGATTTTCTCTTCTATTACATCGGCATATCGAGTGAGAGAGAAATGACTGCGTAAGTGTCTCTGTAAACGCCCTGGTCCCTCTTATCTCGTCGTCATCGTCCCTACTCGATATATAGTATGTGATCAACAAAACTGTCACACTGTATTTGTCGATTTCGTTTTTCTAAATTGAGCCAAAGGGGTTTCACGAGATCGACGTCCAGAGATTCCCATGTTAGTACCCCGAACATTTCCCTCACTCTTCTGTAAGGTCAACATCGACTTATTGCGATCCTTGCAGCGCACTTCTGAGTTGGTTCGAAGCCTGCACTTCCGCAGAATCGTTTCAGTAAATCTAAATCTTCCGTTCTCCACGCCAATTATAGATCTAAACCGGTAATTCCATTTAATATGTCTTCTTAAAATAGCCACAAAATCTTTAAACGACGATGCAAGCGGCAGATGTTCGCCATCAATCTTGTAATCGGACATTGTCTTATTGGCATTACCTTGCATTTACCCGTGTTTAAATAAAGCTGCCATTTATTACACCAGATGGTAATACTGTCCTAGACATCACAATCTTCAGCGAAAAATTTGATATCTCTGTAGACTCTATCATATAAATCGTTGCGCATATGAGAAACATTAGTCGTCATATTACGTTTCCTTGGTGCGCCCCCGACCTATCTTTCGTCTGTGCTGAACGTACTCCGTCCACTATATCGCACTAGGTTGTACTAGTCAACAATTCATCAAATCAGTAGCGTATCTGGGTGGATACTTCGTATTACCGTTCCTATCATATCTTGGCTATTGATCGATGATAACAATAATTTCCTGTGGCTCAAATGTGGTGCCAAGACGAACTCGTTTTTGTGAAAACTAATGGTAAACATTTTTTTATGAATGTAAACCGACACTTAATCTCTATATATGCAACGATGGTAATGTAAACAAGAGATGATCAAATGCAGACGACAAGTGGCGCGTATCTCATGGTTCAATGGTTAGATCTCGGTAAACTGAGAACAGGGCTGAAATCACTAACACCGGAGCGGCAACTGTTTAACCCGGTCTGACGGCTCAAGACGACCATTATTAAAACAATGTGGTGTGCGCAGGGGTGGAGTTGGTTGACCCAGTTCACTAATAAAAATTTTACCTTATGTTCGTGGGGTACTTACATCTCAGAGCGGAGCCCCCCGGAAGCTGGCGTTCACTTACGACCACGCGTAGGAAAGGGGCGGTCCGAATACATTGCCAAGATATGATCATCTTGCTCTCCGTAGTTGTAGCAATGGCTTCTTGTACCATTGGATACATGACTAATTACGGAGGCCTTCAATTGCCTTTTTTTACGTTACTGGTGGAGCATTCATTGTCTCAGTAGGACGGAGATTGAACAGAAGTAAAAATTTCCATGAATCCATTGCAGGAAGTATCTTAGCTTTTGATCTGGAGAAAGTACTGAAACGTTAAGTCAGTACTCGGCTTTATTCACATCCCCCTTCCCCCTCCCTCCCCTAAAGTGAATCCGATATGTAGTTCGGAGCGTTTCATTACTCTCTCGCCGGCCGAGGTGGTCTAGCAGTTCTAGGCGCGCAGTCCGGAACCGCGCGACTGCTACGGTCGCAGGTTCGAATCCTGCCTCGGGCATGGATGTGTGTGATGTCCTTAGGTTAGTTAGGTTTAATTAGTTCTAAGTTCTAGGCGACTGATGACCGCAGAAGTTAAGTCGCATAGTGCTCAGAGCCATTTGAACCATTACTCTCTCTGTGACCTTGTTTTGTCGACAGAGAGACGAGCCTGATTTTCACATCTTTGGTTGTTCAGAACCAATATTTTTATCTGTAACCTGAAGAAAAACAATTTCTCAGCCAATATTGCATCTGCAAAACTTTTGTTTACGATGTCCGGTTCCGTAAACAGAGTTACCATCATCTGGTCTGTGAATAGTGTACATAAACTGTGAAACATATTACATTATGAAAACCAGCGCGTCTGCCATAAATATAATACGTAGATTGAATTATTACTGCACATGCACTATGTGATCCAAAGTATCCGGACACCATCAAAAACATACGTTTTTCATATTAGGTGCATTGTGCTGCCGTCTACTGCCAGGTACTCCATATCAGCGACCTCAGTAGTCATTAGACATCGTGAGAGAGCAGAATGGTGCGCCCCGCGGAACTCATGGACTTCGAACGTGGCCAGGTGATTGGGTGTCACTTGTGTCACACATCTGTACGCGAGATTTCCACACTCTTAACACATCCCTAGGTCCACTGTTTCCGATGTGATAGTGAAATGAAAACGTGAAGGGACACGTACAGCACAGAAGCGTGCAGGCCGATCTCGTCTGTTGACTGACAGAGACTGCCGACAGTTGAAGATCATTAATGTGTAATAGGCAGACATCTATCCAGACCATCACACAATAATTCCAAACTGCATCAGGATCCACTGCAAGTACAATGACAGTTAGGAGGGAGGTGAGAAAACTTGGATTTCATGGTCGAGGGGCTGCTCATAAGACACACATCACGCCGGTAAATGCAAAACGACGCCTCGCTTGGTGTAAGAAGCGTAAACATTGGACGATTGAACAGTGGAAAAACGTTGTGTGGAATGACGAATCACGGTACACAATGTGGCGATCCGATGGCAGGGTGTGGGTACGGCGAATGCCCGGTGAAGGTCATCTGCCAGTAAAATTCGGAGGCGGTGGTGTTATGATGTGGTCGTGTATTCCATGGAGGGGGCTTGCGTGGCATTATCACAGAACAGGCGTAAATTGATGTTTTAAGCACCTGCTTGCTTTCCAATGTCGAGGAGCAATTCGGGGATGGCGACTGCATCTTACAACACGATCGAGCACCTGTTCATAATGCACGGCCTGTGGCGGAGTGGTTACACGACAATAACATCCGTGTAATGGACTGGCCTGCACAGAGTACTGACCTTTATCCTATAGAACACCTTTGGGATGTTTTGGAACGCCGACGTCGTGCCAGGCCTCACCGACCGACATCGATACCTCTCCTCAGTGCAGCACTCTGTGAAGAATTGTGTGCCATTCCCCAAGAAACCTTCCAGCAATTGACCGAACGTATGCCTGCGAGACTGGAAGCTGTCGTTAGGGTGGGCCAACGCCATATTGAATTCAAGCATTATCGATGGAGGGCGCCACGAACTTGCAAATCATTTTGAGCCAGGTGTCCGGATACTTTAGATCACATAGTA
The DNA here is from genome assembly GCF_023864345.2 of Schistocerca serialis cubense. Classification (NCBI taxonomy): domain Eukaryota; kingdom Metazoa; phylum Arthropoda; class Insecta; order Orthoptera; family Acrididae; genus Schistocerca; species Schistocerca serialis. Next base: position 788,112,922 of record NC_064639.1, on the reverse strand, counting down.
TACCTCAGTACAAGTTAATACATACGCCCAATCTGAGTTATAAATGTACTCGATATCATAATTAGCTGGATAGTTGATGTTAAGATGCATTGGCATGTTAAAATAAGTACGTACAATATATTCAAAGTTAAAAACCAGTATTTACATGCTTAGCCAACTGCATCCGTCCTGTGTTACACAACTGACACAAGAACGCCGCTGAACTGACACGTAGAGTAAGTTAGTAGAGAATATGTTGACATTTAGTGCCGCTAAAGTTCGCTGTTGTGTTCGTGTCATCGTCAACTGTAATTATTTTACCTTCTACCTGGAGCAAAAGTTTTTAAAATTATATACCAGTTACGACATTTTTTAAAAATATTATATATTTATAATTGCAATTGACGATGATATGAATACATAAGCGAGCTCTAGCGGCACTAAATGTCAACGTGTTCTGTAGTAACCCGCGGCGCTCTTTCGTCGGTGAGATAGTCTGTGATCTGTAATATTGGATGGTTGCACTTGGCAAAACTTTTTGTAAATACTGGTTTTAACTTTGAACATATTATACATACTGCTTTTAACTTTGACACGCCAATGCATCTTACGTCAACTACCCAGCCAATTAATATACGGAGTACATTTACTGCGCAACTGGGCACATGTGTTATTAACCTGTACTGAGGAATGTGTATGAATAATTCAATCTATGTATTATATTTTTGATATGTAAGCTAGTTTTCATAAAGTATTATGTTTTACACTTTATATACATTATTCACAGGTCAGGTGATGGTAAGTCTGTTTACCAGTATTCGATTTCAAATGGTTCAAATGGCTCTGAGCACTATGGAACTTAACATCTGTGGTCATCAGTCCCCTAGAACTTAGAACTACTTGAACCTAACTAACCTAAAGATATCACACACATCCACGCCCGAGGCAGGATTCGAAACTGCGACTGTAGCGGTCGTGCGGTTCCAGACTGAAGCGCCTAGAGCCGCTCGCCCACAACGGCCGGCTTACCAGTATTCGTAAACGAAAGTTTTACAAATGCGATCTTGGCTGAGTTGTTGTCGTTCTTCAAGTTAAATGTTTACAGAGCGCCCCTTATTACTCAGCACGAGCAAATTAACTAATTTTAATGTTTAGTTCACAGTTGTCAGGAGTGTAAAAGCAGGTGCAGCCTAGGGTGATCGATAGTTTCATACTAAGTCTTAAAAAATTGACATTTCCAGACATACTGCCGTCGGACCAATTGAATCAGAACCAATCGAAGGGCCACACAGCACTCTTATCTCGCAATCGGCAAGATCGGGCTTGAAATACACAATCAGCCATCCACGTGTAGGCTTTCTCTAAAGTGAGTATCGGAACAATTTCGCACTTTCATTACTTCAGTTTTTGAACAGACAACCAAGAAACAAATCGATTCTTAGCAGTCAGTCACAGGTATGCAGATTTAATGACATTCTCACCTTTACGAAGAAAATTCGTAATGTAAGTATCTATAAATTCATCTGATGCCGCAAAAATAGCAGAGAACCTAAAACATGAGCATTTTTGAATGCAGTGGTAACTTTTCTCTACAGTATATGACAGCCCGCTGTGAATATATCAGAAAGTGCGCAGTTTCCTGGAGCCGTTCTTAGCTACTGACGTCCCCCGTGCGCAGGTCGGCACACTTTTTATGACAGCCTCTGTATTTGGTTGTTCCGCAGCCCTGTCCGCAAACATTTCATTTTGAGCAAAGTAGGCGCGGGGGCGACGAGATGTGGGCCAAACATCCGCGCCGTCACACGCAGAACGTCAGTGACAGTTTTCAAACAATAATTTCAGCCAGCATCTGACGTCTTCCCGGTTAGAAACAGCTTCTGTAAGTGTATCGCGGAGATGTTCTAAACATCTTGTTCCGCCCAGAAGCAGACACATTCAAAATTCTCTGACCTGAATTTTTCGATTATATACGTTTCATCCCATCGGAGACAAGTCTCAACAGCAACACATGGGCGTTCACCTTAAGCGAGGCCCGTTTTATCGCCCTGTGTTACACCTTCATCATTGCCGTGTCCGCCCCCGGTAGCTGAGTGGTCGACAGATTGCCCGGAATAAGGTGGAACGGAAACATCCAGCTGTTAATTGGCGCGCGGTGTGGCGCACGGTCCACCACCCCCACCTGCCTACAACAGTCAGATCCACATGGTACATTGTCGTGAACCGAAAATACCCTACGAATGATAAAAAGTACGCAATACATTTGGCGGATTCGCCCTTGTGTCAGCAATGCGGCGTGCTGGATACGGACGACCATCGGCTGGTCTGCGGCGAGGCATTGGTTGTCTGGACTCTCGCACGAAAGATAATAGCGTTCATGCGGCGCACTATTTATACAGCAGTCTCTTCTGACATAGTATTTTTTTCAGAGGAAACGTATTTTCCGCGTCATAAGATGAACGCAGTGGCGTGTATCACAGATATGACGGTCCATTACATCTACAGAGACACACGTCAGAACGTACTGAGCGTCCTGGATTACTGGCAATACTTGCAAGATGGACACACAAAACTATTACGGCTACAAAAGTACAAGAATTGGTATACCAATTTCCTGGTAACGGTTTTTGTGGACCTGCCATATACTTGGGGTGTGCCGGGTGCGCAAAGATGAGCGGCGGTGCTGTCGTTGTGAAACCGACCAAGTAAAGTGATCAGCTAAGGACAATATGCGAGTATGGGACCTACTAAAAACTAACGCTTGCACAGTTGGCAAATGGATGTACTTCAAATTTTGTTTTCAAATCTATAAATACTTTTCTTTAGGGTGCCAGAGGTGGCCTCACTTTAATTTTGTTATTATTTCATGTTGCATGGTAGGACGGCAGCGAGGTTCCTTCCAGGACAGTTATCATGTGTCAGGACGTACTATGTTTATTTTGTGAATAATAAAGGTTTCTGTGTCTCCTACCTTCCTTCATAAAACGAAAAATAATCCTAAAAAATGTCGGATAGAACGTCTGCAAAAAAAAAAAAAGGTGGTCAACGCGACAGACTGTGAATCCTCAGGGCCCGGGTTCGATTCCCGGCTGGGTCGGAGATTTTCTCTGCTCAGGGTGTTGTGTTGTCCTAATCATCATCATTTCATCCCCATCGACGCGCAAGTCGCCGAAGTGGCGTCCAATCGAAAGACTTCCACCAGGCGGGCGGTCTACCCGACGGGAGGCCCTCGTCACATGCCATTTTTTTTTTTTATCATTCCCGTCTCGGTATGATTTCTCCCTAGTTCAATAAGCTGCATGTGATGCGGTTGTCGTAGCCATCTCCTTTATTTACAGGAACTGGGTTTTAGGTTTTTTTACGGGACCCCACAATGTGGCATTTGTAATTGTCAAGCACTGTTAGCTGGCGGAGGACTCAGACTGTCGGCTGAGAGCCCCACCCGTTGTACAACCCGACAAACCAGATTTTTATGTATCATTAAGGTGGCGTGTACTTTGCCAAGAGTAATATCATTCTGTCTCCCTTTTGGTGTGTGGAAAGCCACACTACTTCCCGGAGGAGCGACATAGTGGAAGAGACTTCTTGGAGTCGAGAAGAAAATGTAGATGTACCAATAGCAAAATGGTTTTTAGTCAGCTCGTGAAACCTGCTCGGGTTTCTCAATAGGCAACCAGGTGTTTATACCTGATCCATCAGTAAGTTTTAACTGATCACACATAGGAAACACAAAGCATACTACGTCAAGAGCAAGAGTCTTTCATCTTTAGTACAAAGAGATCTTATCTTTCTTCTTCATCTGTTACTCATACAGTGATGAACGAAAGCTGTTTGTGTAATAACCTGCCTCACTCGTTTTCGCTCTATCGAGTACCAGCGTTTTGCAGTATTCTGAATATCTGCGTTACTTAAGGATTCTCGTCTAGAAATGTCTGCTGAACCGTCTTATGGCTCCACTTGTACACCTCTTGCCTTACTATGTGTGCACTTCAGTCTGACTTAAAAGGATGCATTTTTCGTCTGTTCACTTTCGTATTAATCACGTATCAAATGGTGATGCACAACATGCCCCTCTCCGCTGTGCTTTAAAAATGCCGTAGTTTACGAAAACTTGGCTTTTCCAGGCGCTATGCTTCTACACGTAAGGTCGTATAACTGGTAGGACATAAGTACTGTTTACCCTTATTTTCAGCCTCACCGCTGCATTCTTGCGGGTAAAGTTTGTATCAAATGCTGACCATCGCCAGGTCTTTGTGCATTTCACAATCATCCGATCTCGCTGCATATATTTTCAACGTCTACAGTGGGCTTCAGAGTTACGAGAGTAAATATTAACAACAGTATTGTAGTTCTACCAACACTACGTCCGTGTCGGACGATTTTTTCTCTTTTGGAAAGGCACGGAACGAGTGGAACGACCACATAAAACTAATTTGAGGTAAGTCAGATACCAAAATGAGATTCACTGGAAAAATCTTCAGGAAATGCAGTCCATCAACAAGCTTACGATACCCTCGTTCGACCAATGAGCATCCAGAAGATCCATACAAGAGCTGCGAGTTTCGTTGCAGTTTCATTTAGTAATCAGAAAAGCATCACGGAGATGACAAACAACACTAGTGGCAGACGCTGAAGAGAGGGGTTCTGCACCGTGTTGTGATCTACTATTAAAGTTACAAGAGCGTACGTTCCTAGAAGAGTCAACAAATATATTTCTTTCTCCTATGAATATCTCGCAAAAAGACCAAGAAGATAAAATGAAAGAGATTCGAGCCCACACGGAGGCTTACAGGCTATCGTTCTTCCCGCGAACAATTCGCGACTGGAAAGAGAAAAGGGGGGACGTGACGGTGGTATACAAAGTACCCTCCGCCACACATCGGAAGGTAGCTTGCTGAGTACAAATGTAGATGTACTCAGTTGTATTTACTTGGCTACAGATAGACAGCAACACTTTTGTTTAATATTTCCGAATGCTTTTCTGCCTAATTCAGTTATCTGATTTTAAACCAGCAGCAGCAAAACACAAGTACTGTATATTTTCGTTTTCACGATCACTGCTGCAGACTTATAAGTCAGGCTGAACTAAAGTTTGCTGCATCCTCGGAATTCTTCGCCTGAATGTTTTTCTTTTTGTTTAGTAAATGTTGTGGCTAATTTGCGTTGGTGTTCATACTCGCCCACAAGAGTTCCATTGACAATTCTAACTCACAACTTAGTTAACCTCATACGCAGTTCCAAACCAGTTTCTGCGGATATTTCATTACTGGTATTATAGTTGCCAGTCCCGTCAGGTTTTCTTCAACTACGAACAAAATGTTGTCGGCGAAACGGAAGTGGTACAGAAATTATCCATCGATCAAAGCTATGTGTCAAAGTGACTGGTATATTAATCGTAATCCAGCTGTGAAGCAATAGCCACTACACTACTGACCATTAAAATGGCAGTACCAGTAATTACAGTAAATAATGATTTTATTTTTTGTAACGTATAGCAGGAAGAACCCCCGATTAAATTTGTAGGTGATTTCGACGTACTGAGTGGTTGTAATTAAAGTGCAGCTACTCCGAGGCCCCACGAGCATGTAATTATCGTATGGCAGCGAAACCTGGTCGATATGCTAACGCGTTAATGCGGAACCGATTTACGCTGGAAAAATAGTAGCTCCAGGTTTGGCCGCAACGTACAAATGTGGCGGCGTGAATGCAAGAAAGACATATAGAACTGTTTCCATATCTAATGAATTAGGAACGGGACGTTGGCAGAAATGGTCAAACATGTGAGAAAAGTATAGTGTTGATTTTATCACTCGTATTAACCGCCGCTTACACAATTTGTTCAGTATGAGCACCGCGGACGTCGACGAGGTGCTGCATCCGTACAACGAAGTAATCAACAGTTGCTCGCAGCAGTTCCGATGGAATCTGAGAAACGTGTTTCTTTATGTTGGCCTTCCGATCAGGTAAAGATCGAACGTGTGTCTGATAAACGCGTTCTTTTAGATATCCCCAGAGCCAAAAGTCACACTTATTCAGGCCAGGTGATGTTGCAGGCGACACATCTGGAAAACCTCTGAAGATAACAAGCTCGTGGAAGATTGCTTTGAGCAGCTCTTTCACCGGGCGAGCAACATGAGGTGTTGCCCCAACTTGCAAGAAAACAGTTTTTTTCACACAAGTGCACTCTTGAAAAGAAGGAATCACATGCTGTACAGGGAGCTATTGATAATGTCAGACGCCACGGTACACCTGACGGGCTCTCTGGGTGTATTCGTTTCAAAGAAGAACGGATCGAAAATAAAAGTATTTGTGAATCAACACCACACAGTCACATACGGCGAGCAATGGCTCTTCGTGCACAACACGCGGTTTAATAGTACCTCAGTTCCGTGTACCTCAGTTCCGTGTATACACTGCAACCTGTAGTGTAAAGTGTCCTTCTCAGCCGGCCGATGTGACTGAACGGTTCTAGGCGCTTCCGTCCGGAACCGCGCTGCTGCTAGTCGCAGATTCGAATCCTGCCTCGGGCATGAATGTGTGTGATGTCCTTAGGTTAGTTAGGTTTAAGTAGTTCTAAGTCTAGGGGACTGATGATCTCAGATGTTAAGTCCCATAGTGCTTAGAGCCATTTGAACCATTTTTGTGCTTTCTCACTTGCACCGTCTCGACCTTATACGGGTACCAGGGTATAATAGACGGCGAAACTTTCCGTGCTGTTGACTATGGGATGATAGTTCTCGTGATACTGCAAGAGAACTAGCACTACAGATGGCACATGCTGCATGGTCAGTTACAGCAGCGGCAACATCGCCCATAACTTCCACCGGGATAGTACGCCTTCCTCTTCCAGGCACCACACCAAATTCACTCGTGTCATCGAATTTCTTTATCATATTCTTTAAACCATTTAATGACATCGGGCCGGTCAGACATTTTAGACGGTTATACTCTCTCAATGCAGCGCTCTAATTGCTGTCGTTCACATAAAACAGTTTCACTAAGAGCGCACGGTCTCTCTTCTCGATAGCCACACTGTTGATTCACTTTATCAAATGACAGCGTGGATGTCATACCGTTATATTAACAGTGTACAGCGTCGGATTTACATCTAGTGGCCAAAACTGGAACTATTTTTTTCCAACATTTATAGGTTCCGCATTAGCGCAGTAGCGTATGTACCAAATTTCGCTGCCATACGATGATTACGGCCAACACTGGGCCTTTAGTTATAACCGTATGTGATGCAAAATTTAGTACACAGAACTGCCACTCTGCAAGCAACAACAGCTCTAACATGGTTGGGCATCCACTCGAATGAGCTCGGATGACAGATACGAGTACGCTATTCAGCTCTATCCCAAGAGTTCATCAATCGCTGTGGCAGGCGAGTTTTGACGTGCCAGTCTCTCGGGAACCAATGAGCAGATGTTTTGAACTGGCGTAGAGACCTGGAGAACGTGCTAGTCAGGGCAACACCCTCTGTATCGAGGAAGGTCAGACAGCACGAACAACATGCAGTCTTGCGTTACCTTGTTGGAAGATACCGTCATGGAGACGTCGATGATGGGGCACAGCCGTCGGCGTTTACACGTAAGAAATTTAATGTCTTCAGTCCAAATTACCGTCTGTGCCAACCAGAGGCGAACACGTTGTGTGCACCTTCTGCTATAACACAAAGTGTTGAGCCGATGATGTTTGCAGACTGCCAGTGGTTGTTCTTCTCGTATATCCTCCGTGGCGCTGTGCGCAAAACATAGATTCGTCTGATAACACAATGGGATGCCGCTGGTGTATCTAGTGGTATCGTTGGAGCCACCACTGCTGCCGCATCAAGGCAAGCCGCAACAATAGCCGCCGTGCTGATAATCCGTGGTGCTCCAGGCGATATCGCACAGTCCGTGTGGATAACTAGACTCGCGCCAGCAATCCCACCTGCTGACGCCGAGTGAACAATATGTCCTTAAATAAATTTAAAACAAAAAAGACGCACCACGCAGTAATCATTCAAATGGGATGGGAATCTGTAAATCTGATTTACATTTACAGGTAAACAAACGATTACAATTTTAGAAAAACTGGATGATTTATTTAAGAGAAGGAGCTTCACAAATTGAGCAAGTCAGTAACTCGTTGGTCTACCTTTGGCCCTTATGCAAGCAGTTATTCTGCTTGTCTTCGGCTGATAGAGCTGTTGGATGTCCTGCTGAAGCATAACGTGCCAAATTCTATCCAATTGACGCCTTAGAGCGTCAAAATCGCTGGTCATCGGGGACCAGTTTGAAGCGAGACTTACACTCAAGATAGTTCTACACCAGTCAATGAGATTCCAGGCTGAAGATGTGTCTGAAGGCGGCCAGACAGGGGTGGGATACCAACCCCACTCTCACCTGCCGTACGGCCGGACGAGCGGTAGGGATGGCCTGGGGTGTCACTTCTTTCCACAGCAGGACTCCTTTGGTTGTCATACGCGGTACCCTTAGGCCCCGTTTTGTTGCCGTTGTGGCAAGCCATCCTGGGTTTACATTACAGCAAGACAACGCCCGCACGCACAGAACGAGAGTTTCTGCTGCGTGTCTTCGTGCTCGCCAAATCCTACCACGGCAGCAAGGTCGTCGGATCTCTTCCCAGCTGAGAACGTTTGGAGCATTAAGGGCAGTGCCCTCCAACCAGCTCGGCATTTTGTCGATCTAACGCGCCGGTTGGACAGAATTTGTCACCATTTCCCGCAGGAGGGCATCCAACAACTCTATCAATCAATGCCAAGCCGAATAACTGCTTGCATAAGGGCCAGATGTGGACCAACGCATTATTGACTTGTTCAGTTTTCGAAGCTCTTTCACTTGAATAGTTTACCAACTTTTTCTGAAATTAAAATCATTTGTTTGTACGTACACGTACATCACATTTACCGATTTCCGTTTCATTCTGATGATTCCTTCGTTGTGTGTTGTTTTTATTATTATTATTATTATTTTATCTAAGAGTGTATGTGAAGCCAACGTGAATAAATAGTGCTGACTAAGAACTCACAGTATTGCTACTACTGCTGCTAGTGCTCCTGCTGCCGCCAATAATAATAGTCATAGTGGCAAATACAAAATGTGTTTGTAAGTGTACAACTTCTCTACAGTTTCTGAGATATCGAGTTCTGAGGGAGAGAAATTTAAGAAGACTGCACCAGATGAGAAGAGCACTGGGTCGAATGACGTAAATCTGGATGGAAAGAAGGATGTAATGGGGCAACGAGTGCATACAGGGGCAAAAGTACACATTATTGTTGCTTCGGTGGATATGTCAATTACGTTCTTTTCAATCTGGAGCTTAAATTCAGTTCCCCGATATGATGAGGGAGGTCATTCCAGATTATGGAATGGAACAAATGGTTCAAATGGCTCTGAGCACTATGGGACTCAACTGCTGAGGTCATTAGTCCCCTAGAACTTAGAACTAGTTAAACCTAACTAACCTAAGGACATCACAAACATCCATGCCCGAGGCAGGATTCGAACCTGCGACCGTAGCGGGAATGGAACAAAAAGAATGGAACAAAAAGAATTTTGCTCTGATGGGAACATCAGACAAGAACATTAAGGTCGAGCAGAGATTTGAAGGATACTGTACATTGATAAGACGGTAGAGGAAACAAGAATGTATAGAAATCCCTGCGCTGGCCTGCAGATAGCCAGGCTAGCTGTGGATAGGGTGGCGAAACATGATCAAAGAGTCGATCGTCATAGACACTTATTACCAATGTCATGCGCGGAGAACTTTCCTGGGAAAGACCTAGTGTAACAACAACCGTGTAATCAACAACTGGAAGTGTTTGTAGCAGTTTCATTTACAGTTATTTTTGTAGTTGTTGCAGAGATGCTGATGCACTACTGCACACCGCAGCTATGCACCCATGTCGGTTTAGCTTTTCACGTATTATTACTCCTACACTCTCTGCTGAGGGAGAGAAGTTGATATTTTTCACATTTAGCATTAAGGATGACGAGGATCCCCATATTTCGGACTAATGATACTAGAATGACCATTTCGGACTGTTTGGATTTTCAATGGGTTGAGCTCCACCCATATTTCCTGGGCTCCTTTTGATAATGCACACAGGTCAGCACTGAAATTCTCGATAGCTGTCTTCCAGTTTATTGGTTTTGCATGTAGATACAACAGGAGCTCATGAGCATACATCTGGTATTTATAGTAGGACGAAACTGATGACACTTCAAAGACAAAAAATTAAAAGAGTATAGGACCTGAACTGTGATGACAAAAGTCATGGGACATCTCCTAATATCGTGTAGGATCTCCTTTTTCTTTTCTTTTTTTATCTCATTTCATTCATTGTATTTGTTCGGGGCGGATGCCCCATGACGCTTGTTCCAGTTCATCGCTTTCCAGTTCATCGTTGATCCTTCACTCATTTTTTTTTATTACAGAGGGCAACTAACCCTCTGACCGAACACGCTGAGCTACCGTGCCGGCACCTTTTTGTGGGTGTAGTGTAGCAACTCGACGTGGCATGGACTCAACAAATAATTGGAAGTCCCCTGCTGAAATATTGAGCCATGCTGCCTCTATGGCCGTGCATCATTGAGAAAGTGTTGCCGGTGCAGGATTCTGTGTGCGAACTGACCTCTCGATTATGTCCCATAAATATTCGATGGGATTTATATTGTGCGATCTGGATGACCAAATCATTCGCTCGAATTGTCCAAAATGTTCTGTTACCAAGTGACAAGGCACATTGACATATATAAAAATTCCATGGTTGTTTTGAAACCGAAAGTCTATGAATTCCTCCAAGTAGTCGAACATAACCATTTTCAGTCAATGATCGGTTCAGTTGGACTAGAGAACCATTTCCATTCTGTAAACACAGCCCACACCATTATGGGGCCACCATCAGCTTCTACAGGGCCTTTTCGGCAACCTGGGTCCATGGATTCGTGGGATCTGTGCCACATTTGCACCCTACCCTCAGCTGTTATCAACTGAAATCGGGACTCATCCGACCAGGCCACGGTTTTCCAGTCGTCTAGGGTCCAACTGGTAAGGTCACGAGCCCAAGAGAGGCGCTATAGGCGATTTCGTGCTGTTAGCAAAGCCATTCGCGTCGGTCGTCTGCTGCCGTAGCCCGCTAACACCAAATTTCTCCGCGCTGTTTAACGGATACGTTCGTCTCGTATGTACCACATTGATTCCTGCGGTTATTTCACAAAGTGTTGCTTGTCAGTTAGCACCGACAACTCCACGCAAGCGTAGTTGTTCTCGGTCGTTAAGTGATGACCGTTAGCCATTACGTTGTCCTTGATAAGAGCTAATGCCTGAAATTTGATATTCTCGGCAAGCTCTTGACACTGTGGATCTCGGAATACTGAATTCCCTAACTATTTCCGAAATGGAATACTCCATACGTCTAGCTTCAATTACCAACACGCGTTCAAAGTTTGTTGATCCCGTGGTGCGGTCGAATCACATGAGTCACCCGAATGCAAATGACAGCTCCACCAGTGCACCGTCCTTTTATACCTTGTTTACCCTGGGGCATGGGTGTGTGTGTTGTCGTTAGTGTAAGTTAAATTAAATAGTGTGTAAGCCTAGGGACAGTTTAGTCCCATACGACCACAAATTTCCAATACCTTGTGTACGCGACGCGACTGCCATCCGTATATTTGCATATCTCTATCCCACTACTTCTGTCACTTCAGTGTAATACGAAATCTTGGAGAATGCTTGGTACTACCAGTCTACATTATGATGGTGCCGGAAATGAGGCATTGTTGGCGAGACGTCAGGTACGACCGGAGCCATTGCGCTGGACTTGGAAAGCAATTTAGTCTGCTAAATTTCGTAAGTTAAACGTCATAACTGACAGTTAAGAAGCACGGTTCAAGCCATCTGTTACTTTTATCAAAGCAGATGTTGTGCTGTGATGATTGCAAAAACCCTTATTGGTATTCTCCTAGTACATTGTTTGTCGTCATGAATGAACAGGGTTGTTGAACTATACGAAATAAATTCGCCATAACTTCTCAACGGCTTGCGTTAGTTGCGTTAGGACGTTCAAACTGCACGTTTGGCCGCGGGGCGTGATGGGAATTAGTTTAGCGACGAAGTCCACTTTCGTTTGGATGGGTTCGTCAATAAGCAAAATTGACGCATTTGGGGGATTGAAAATCCGCCTTTCGTGATCAAGACGTCTCTTCAACCTCAACGGGTGATTGTGCGGTGTGCAATGTCCAGTCACGGCCGGTCTGTGTGGCCGAGCGGTTCTAGGCGCTTCAGTCTGGAACCGCGTGACCGCTACGGTCGCAGGTTCGAATCCTGCCTCGGGCATGGATGTGTGTGGTGTCCTTAGGTTAGTTAGGTTTAAGTGGTTCTAAGATCTATAGGACTGATGACCTCAGGTGTTAAGTCCCATAGTGCTCAGAGCCATTTGAACCATTTTTTTTGTCCAGTCACGGAATAATCTGAGCGATATTCCTTGATGGCACAGTCACTACCGAACGGTACGTGAAGGCTTTGGGAGACGATTTCATCCCCATTATTCAAAGAGACGCTTATTTCGACAAGCTGGTGGCACGGTGACAAACGAATGGTACGCGAAGGCTTTGGAAGATGATTTCATCCCCTTTACCTATAGTGACCCTGATTTCGACAAGATGCAAGGCGGAACTCGACCCCATCGAAGCAGGAGAGTGTTTGATGTCCTGGAGGAGTACTTTGGGGACCGCATTCTTGCTCTGGGGTACCCAGAGGCCACTGGCATGGGCCTCGATTGGCCGCCATATTCTCCGGATCTGAACACATGGGACTCCTTTTTGCAGGGCTATGTTAAAGATAAGGTGTACAGCAATAACCCCAAAACCATTGCTCAGCTGAAAAACAAACATTCAGGATGTCATCGACAGCATCGAAGTTCCGACACTTCAGCGGATCATGCAGAATTTCGCTTTTCGTTAGCGCCATATCATCACCAATGATGGCAGGCATATCTAACATGTCATAACTTAAATCTGAATATCTGTAGTGACAATTGAATGTTGAATAAAGTGTGTGCACGTTGTAGTTTGTAACTAATTTACATTTTTATATAGTTCAAAAATTGTCACCCTATATTTAAGAATGTAGATGGCTAGACTCCAACGACCTTTTGCGGTTACGGTGAATCACTTATCATTTGCATATCCAAGCTTATAGTATAGTACATTTCATACTGATTTGGCGTTTGTTCCGTGCCGCATTTGTGGGGTTCAAATTACCGTCGCCAGCAGTGCATTTGACTTTGGTGGTTCCGGTTCTTTAAACAGCGATAGCGCCTAGGCCCAGCTGTCAGAGAAATCGAGAGGCGCGCCAGGTGTGAGGGGCTTGGCGATTGTTGCTTTGCCAGCCGTCCGGATAGCCTTCACCTACATAGGCTCTCCCACGCAGTGACGTCACACCATGACGTCACGGCGTCGGGTTGCTCCGCAGCCGGCCCGCCGCCGCGCGCACGCTATTTTGGGATTGGCGCGCCCTCAGTGTTTACTGCTATCTGCCCGCTCATCCGGGTGTTCGAGGAAGTCGCTACCAGGCCAGCGCGACGCAATTTTAGCAGTTGCCTGACAGTCAGCATCACATCTGGGGTAACGGATTCGCTATCTCAGACAGAAACTAAAAGTAATGTAAGAGACGTAATTCCTCACCCGGAGAAACCCGCATCCGTCCGATCCTTACTTTCAGTACCTCGTATCATTCTTTCCACATTGTGCTAAAACTAATGCTTCCCATTTTTTAATGTGAAAACTCTTAAAACTTTTTAAATAAAATAAATGTTATTAATATTTTACATCATTATTCTTCATGTCGGCATATTTATTTCTCGACGTAGTCACCCTGGCGACGAACAAACTTCTCCCAACGAGTGAGCAGTTTGTTGATGCAGTCACTGTAGAATTTTTGACTTTGCTAACTGAGCCACAATCTTACCTCGCACCGCTTCACCTCTGTCAAACTGAAGTCCTCGAAGATGTTCCTTAAATTTTGGAAACAAATGAAAACCGTATGGGGAAAAGTCGGCACTGTATGGAGGATGATCGATGACAGCGAACCGTTGCAGATGACGCAGGGCGCGTGTGTGGTCGGCGTTGTCATGGTGAAGCAGAGGGTGCTCCGTGTGTGGACGAACTTTTCGAATGTGAAACTCGATCACAGCAGGGTGTTTCTCACGCACCCACATAGTTACGTTACCCAGCGCCATGTTACATGCTACAATTCGGAGTCCTCTGGCTGTAGAGGTCTGCAAATACGTGGACGTGAAGAATAAACCTGTAGAATGTTACTTATTTTTTCGTGTCCGGAGCTGTCAATTTTTCGGTCCACTACTGGGCTAAGTCAAAAGCTTCAGGCTTGCTTAGCCAGAGGTCGTCCAGAGAGCAAAGTGCAAGAAAAGATGTTCCACGCTTTATATTTCTCCTCAGTCGCACTTACTGTCACCAGGTTCTAATAGGCTCCAGTTTATCAGACTGGTTTTTTCAGGGGCTACACCACTTCTGATACGGTTTAGCATTTTCCATGACCTGTTGTTTAATTCAACACCACTTGGTTGGTGTTCTGAAATAGGGCAGCCGACAAGGAGTTCATTCATGGCGTCGCTGAGGAACCGATATCTTGGTTTAGTCTTTTTAATCCACAAAATTCTCCCGCCGGAGGTTCGAGTCCTCTCTCGGGCATGAGTATGTGTGTTGCCCTCGGTTAGTTTAATTAGTGTGTAAGTCTAGGGACCGATGACCGAAGCAGTTTGGTCCCATAGGAATTCACAATTTGAACATTTTTGAAACCATGGCGCTCATCATATGTCGTTTTGAACTGCTCGCCACGTTCATAAGCACCCTACGGGATTTGGGACCTCTGAAACCTGAAGCTCGGTAGAGCTTTTCTAGCGCAGTGGGCTTGATGCATCCTGTGATTATCCCACAGGTTTCATTAAGGCGTATGCCGACCTTCTTTGCATGCGACAATCTGGACGAGATAGGGCACGCGCACTCAGCTGCGGAGAATTAAAGCGCTAAAGCGGTGGTTCTAAGCACAGTAGGTTTGGGGCCCCACTTACTGCCAGTTAGCTTTCTAAGGATATTGTTCCGTGCAGCTACCTTATTTCGGGTTTTTTCGCAGTGATATTTGTATGTAAGGGACCTGTGAGGTCTGTGTGCTCAAGGATAGACCCATTGTAGTTAACGCTCAGCTTTCTATTTGCTAGGCGTATGTGCACTTGCAAAGTGCGAACTTTCGTTTTAGTTGAATTTTGTTTCAGAGAGTTGTCATCGTAATATGTTGACGGAGCTTCCAGGGCATTCTCCAGCTTTACCTCTATTTCCTCAAAGGCTCTTCCTTGCGCTGTGATACCCAAATCGTTAGCATAAAGAAAATGTCTCATATCTTGGGTATTGACTGCTCGTATATATGTTGAACAGAATGGGGGCTAGAACACTTCCCTGAGCAACGCCGTTTTTTTTTTTTTTTTTTTTTTTTTTTCAGCGACTTTTTCCCCCTTCTAGGGTGACGTAGAATAGTCGGTTTTGCAGCAAGAATTCTAGAATTTTTACTAGTTGATGGTCCCTAGTACTATCATACATTTTGAGTAATAGTTTTCAGTGGTGTATTGTATCGTAGGGCGCACTTAGACAAACCAGAGCCAAGCCTATTGTTAATTTATTTTCGTATCCCTGCTCTTTACGCTCTGTGAGTACCAACATCTGGTCAGTGCAAAATATACCTGGGGTGGAACTAGCTTGATGCGAGATTAACTTTGAATCGATGATGTCATTGTTTCGATTAATGATCAGCCTTTCATACAGTTTGAAGAGGTGGCACAGAAGGGATATGGGCCGATAGTTGCTTGATCAGTCAGGCTCTTTTCCTGGTTTTATGAGTGCTTTTGTCTTGGACTTCCTCCATAATTTTTTTAAGGTTTCTCTGCGGGTCCGAAATGCTTTACCTGTTCCACACACACACATCATGAACACCAGCCGCCTTTCCATATTTCATAGAGTTTTACACTCACTGAATTCTCTCATTGTGAGCGGAGAAGAGAAGTGGATTTCTGTGTGGATATCACGTTGTAACTTACTTTTCTCACATTTTTTGTTGGGCTTGCCATTCAGTGGTAGATGATGCGCGGTTTCATTAGGAGTCACTCCAGCCGTTTCTCTGCTTTCTTTTGGGTCCCCATTGCGCTTTCTGATCATATTCCACGCAGTTTTGCTGCAGCGTGCCATGTCCATTTTCTCCAAGGTTTCGACCTCTTTCTTTTGCCTTTTTTCATTTAGTGCTGTTGTAATAGTTGTGCCAATAGCTGTTGTCTCGTCACTAAGAAGGTCTTCTGAGTACAATTCTTCATATTTCGCTAAGATGTTTTTGGTACCCTCAGACAGTTCTGTTGTGAAGTTCTGTCTACAGCCTCTTGGAAAGTGCTTTTCTGATACTTCACGGAGAATTTGCACAAAAAATGTGTAGTTTTCGAGTACAAGATTTATGTTGTTAATTTCCTCTTCTAATTCCCTGGAGAAATACGTCCATTTGGCTTTTTTAAAAAATCTGAACCATCTACGAAAGATTATGTTGACAGATTTGACTGCCGAGAAGACCTGAATTGCAGTGGGCCAATGTTGAATTTTTGGAAGAGCTTCATATAAATTTTTAAAACATCTATCTTGGATGTTGCTGATGAAAAAGCATGTAGAATGTTAATAACGTTTGTTGTCTTTAAAAGCATTAAGACTTTTCACATTAAAAATTCGTAGGCATTACTTTTCAGCACGCACTCGTAGAAGTGTTCCCTTTTCCGTATCTCTTTTCTGTCCCCACCACAAATACTGTTTTTAGTTTTCTCTCGTTCCTACTCTTTAACGAACATTGATGTATGTTGCGTACATCTCTAAGCTTAACACACAATCTTCCTCACTCATCTAGAAATCGTGTTCTTTCGCTATCTTTTCAGATCATCCTATCAACTTTTCACCAACACAAATTACCTATCCTCTCACTACTCAGATTTGGCAGATCCCGCTAGTTGATCATTAAATTCATACTGACAAATATGAATCCTGTTAAACTTGATTCCTCTTTCTCCCTAACACACATGGCCGCCTGCCACTTCCCTCATCCATTTCCGCAAAAAAGCCAGTTCCATATCTTAAATTTCCTACTCTCCAATTAAACCTCCAAAATACCTAACCTTCGACTGCCACTCATCGAATTCCACGCTTAGACCGTTATTCATCATGAATAATTCGAAAGTAGCATCTGAAGTGTACAGAAAGAACGTAAGCTATTTATAATGGGAAGTCAAATGAAAACGACAGAGATCGAAAAAATGCAATTAAAATGTTTATTATTTCAAAAGTAATAGCGCTAACTGTTAATACATTTTTCCCACTCTGCCGTCATGAAAAACTTTTCCGGTTGCCTACTGTTGATACATTTATCCCACTGAGAGTCGCGGATGGTCAATGTCTTCATCGATAAATGTTTGGGACTGCCCACGGAAAACTTGATTGTGCCCAGACGTGCACCTCTGCTTCCGAAGCAAATCGACGGCCGCGAATGTCCTTCTTCAGGGCTCTAAAAATATCGAAATCGCATGTCGTGAGACCGGGACTGTATGGAGGATGTATGAGGGCTTTCCAGCGAAACCCCTGCACCGTACTCGAAACATGTGGGCGCCACCGCCGGCCGAAGTGGCCGTGCGGTTAAAGGCGCTGCAGTCTGGAACCGCAAGACCGCTACGGTCACAGGTTCGAATCCTGCCTCGGGCATGGATGTTTGTGATGTCCTTAGGTTAGTTAGGTTTAAGTAGTTCTAAGTTCTAGGGGACTAATGACCTCAGCAGTTGAGTCCCATAGTGCTCAGAGCCATTTGAACCATTTGGGCGCCACCACACGTTACCAAGGTTGTTACGAGTACGGTGCTGAAGTTTCGCTGGGAAGCCCTCACACGTCCTCCATACAGTCCCGGTCTCACGACATGCGATTTCGATATTTTTAGAGCCCTGAAGAAGGACATTCGCGGCCGTCGATTTGCTTCGGAAGCAGAGGTGCACGTCTGGGCACAATCAAATTTTGCGTGGTCAGTCCCAAACATTTTTCGATGAAGACATTAATCATCCTCGTCTCTCAGTGAGAGAAATGTGTTAACAGTTATGGCGATCACTTTTGAATTAATGAACAATTTACTTACATTTTTCCATCGGTCTCGTCTGCATTTGACTGCCCCTTACGCAAATATCAGTAGCAACTTCGGTTATGTCACCTGTTTTTTAGTAGTGCTCGAACGTTTACGATGCCCCAGTAGAGTTAATGGTAGATATCAATGCAATTGAGAGGCGTGTTGCAAGATTTGTCACTGGTTGGATCGATCAGTTCGACAGTGCTACGGGAATCCTCCGTGAGCTAGATGGGATTTTTGCGGAGGAGAAACGACCTTTAAGGAAGTTTGGAGAACCAAGATTTGTGATAATTTTACCGATTTCAACGGTTATTTCGCTGAGGAACCAGGGGAGACCAAGGGCTCGTATGGATAAATACAGTCTATCATTTCCCCCTCACTCCTGTACAGTGGTTTGCAGATTGTGTAGGTAGATGCAGATAATTTTTTTTTCCACGGTGTTTTCAATACATTTTCAAATAACTATTGAAAGGAGGAGCAGATCACACCTCAGCAAAGGGCGTAAAGGGTCATCTCCCGACTTTTCCTGTTGGTACTGACTTCAAGTTAACTCTTAAAAATAGGAAAAACTCTCACATAATTCTGTTTTTCCTACAAACGACCAACTTCAGTGCATACAGCCTTGTATTTCACTATCTCCTTCGCTTAATTTTTTTACCTACTTTGCATCCTCAGCAGACATGACTTCGTTGGTTATTTCTAGTAACTTCGTCATCAGTTCCCTATATGATAAGTAACTCTTCCTTTCTAACTTGAAATTACGGTTCGCACAAAACCCTCACCCATCTAAAAAATTATCATCTTTGAGTGATGAACTAAGTTGTCATCACTATGGAATGAAGCCTATTGCGAAATGAAACCTACTGCGAAGATATCGTTGCATTATGTCTGCTAGGGGAAATTTCCTTCCTTCTAATGAATGAAAGTTTACATTGATACTTTAACCTACAATGGTCTTCAGCTTTTCGTGCCAAAGCATCTCGTCCCTACTGAGTAGAACTGTCGCCAAGAAAACAAGTACTGTATGTCAGAATTGTGGTCTATTGGCATCTCTTCGATTTTGTCAAGACAGACTTATCGCTCGTAAGTGGTGTTAAATCTTGTACCAGTATCTACTTAGAGTAGTGGCATTTATATTCCGTAACCTGCGGACATGGACGATAAATAGTTAGACAAGAAGAGAATAGAAGCTTTCGAAATGTGGTGCTACAGAAGAATGCTGAAGATTACATGAGGAGGTATTGAATAGGATTGGGGAGAAGAGGAGTTTGTGGCACAACTTGACTAGAAGAAGGGATCGGTTGGTAGGACATGTTCTGAGGCATCAAGGGATCACCAATTTAGTACTGGAGGGCAGCGTGGAGGGTAAAAATCGTAGAGGGAGACCAAGAGATGAGTACACTAAGCATATTCAGAAGGATGTAGGCTGCAGTAGGTAGTGGGAGATGAAGAAGCTTGCACAGGATAGAGTAGCATGGAGAGCTGCATCAAACCAGTCTCAGGACTGAAGACCACAACAACAACAACAACCTGCGGACATCGAAGTCACTGTAAACGGAGCAATGATGGTCATACTACGTGAACAAGTTAAGTTCGAGAGTATATTATACTTTTTTTTATTTCTTCCAGACACATACACAATAACACACTTTTAATCGTTCCCGGTTGAGGCACGACCAATGAAATAATGTTTCTGATGTTTGGCACATATGGTCGAATAAGATTGCAATTAAAAGAGTGTTACTGTGATCCTGTCTCGAAGAAACAAAAAGATAAGTTTTGATAACAGATGACGTATAATCGCGAGAGATGCCACAACTGTATATTTTTTAAAAATATTTTTGTGGCGATCTCAGTTGCAATTAGTCACATTTGATACCCAGTTTTGATCACAGTTAATGATCATCTTCAAATCTATACATTAAATAAAATAAAACATTAAAAAATTAGTTAGTATTTCAGTAGGTAACACAGACTGAAAATATTTAATTTTTAAAAATTGTACCTGATTCATCACGAATAGTGGAAAGTCAAATTTTTTTAAAAAGGACGTAATCATAAGATGTTAAATATAGTGCTGGTCCTTCTATTTTACAGCTTATGACTGATCTTTTTTATAAAATTCAGAACTAGTGATTAATCATGTACAATTTTAAAATTTTAAGTATTTTCAATCAGTGTTATCTACTTTAATCATTTTTTATTAATGTTTTACTTCATTTCGTTTTTCGATTCGAAGATGATAAATAAATGTGATGCAGATTAGTTATAAAATGTGACTAAATGCAAGTGAGACTGTCACAATGAATATTAAAATAAATAAAAATGTTATACATGTCAGTCAATTTCTCCGTGGGCAGACTGTCGTTAAATGTGCATGGTTTATGTTTCTTGAAGAAACTTATTAATAGGAGTTTTTAGTAGCGCTTTATGCTGAACAGATAACCTATCTAATTACCTTTTAAGCAATTTACGGAGAATATCGCAGGTACTTCGTAGTAATCAACATGGTATCAAAAATTCTACGTATTCATGCTGCGTGTAATGTCGGAGGAAAAGGTCGCCGATTCTACCACCGCAGCCATTTTCTAAAGGAGGAAATGACAGTCGTCTTTTCTATCCGATAGCCTGTAATTCGTTGATATACATCATCATAACGTCGAAGAGATGGGAAGGACCAAAAATTCCTCAGATGTCAGGGATTACACCTGAATAAACATCTCGACTTATTTCTGTGTAACTTCTCAACATCTAGTTGCCAGATAAAGTCGCTGCCACACATTATGATTTTAAAGCTCTCATTTGTGATATAATTTCTATTAGGAGATGCCGGCAACAAAATATTTGTGCCATCAAAACATACTTTTACAGCTAATTGTAAAACTATTTACAGCCAACACTGACTTGTCGAAATTGTTATATTTGTTGTGTCATTGGTACTCGGCACAGCGTTAGGACACGAGGAATACGAAATATTTGTTACAGCTACTGACTATAGCCTCGTCTAACCTGAGCAAAGTTCAGTTTGTTCATCAATGCCAGGGATAAGTATTCGATTTACATGGTGAACAGAAGAACTACTTTGGGCTATGTTCCCATGGTCTCAGGGCTCAGGAGTACAGTTTCTTCACATCGTAATATGAACCTGAATTCTGCATATGAAGTGACAGACACGCTTTGGTATTAGTCACCTGTTTTCCCTCCATAGAAGTCTAACGATATTTTGCTATTATGACCAGTAGCATTAAGGACAACCGCTGCATTCTCATTTTTTCGCTGGCAACAGTACTAGATGCCCGTCTCTCAGCAAATTAACGAACAGAAATATTCAGAACAAGCAAGGACGTTAGTTCGGTGTCGGAAGTGGTACAACACGTATTTTTAGAGATGCAGAAACTTAGCGTTAGGGATGAAGTTCTTTATAGATGCTTCAGAATGTTCCAAAATTCACACTTCTTGGTCAGTAATTTGGCATTGGTGAGATATGAGACTTGAACCTCCAGAAGCTGTGGCTGAGGAGGTGCCCGTCTTGGGCCACGGCTGAACCATAACGACCGCTTTGGCCCTTGGTCAGGAATCTATAGCGTGCACCGTTATGCCAACCTGGTCGGCGAGTGAGTCACTCACCTTTCCCACCCCAGTTCGCTTCTACGGCCATCCGATGTTGCCGGCTGCTCGTTGTTGGCCTCGTACTCAGTACCAGTCAAGGGAACATCAAAATGCTCCTACTCGCTGTATAGCACATAATCATCCCAAGACAGAGATATTTAATATTGTGTATTTTCAGTCGATTTTGTCGTTTTTTATTTAGTCATATATTCAAAACATAAATAATAACCATTAGAAGTCGCTTTATTATTTTGTGCGCTACATATTGACAGCTGTAAAAACAGTCGCTGGGAGCTGGAGTGAGTTTCATTTGCTGCAACGTTTTGAGGATGTGATTCAGATTGCATTCAAAAATGTGTAAATGCAATAAACTTCCTTCCTTGCCTGTGGATGATGCAATGGATTAGAAGTAAACATATGAAATCAAGGTTCTACCATTGGCTGCCATTATATACAAAGATCGTAATTTCATGATCTGCTGTAATTTAAAGATTCTGCACTACTTACAGATTTCCAGGCAGATTTCACGAAATAGTTTTGATTTCTGCGTCCTCTGGGATAGTGGAGGCAGCAAGAGCCACTAAGATGTCAAGGAATTGCCTATAAGACAAATGTATGTTGCAGGAAAGGATAACGTTAAGAACAAACAATAAGCTTTGTCAAGTAAAGTCGTACTTTTTCACTACATATCAAATTATGTCTGATGAAAACTTTTGAAACGGCGTTCAATCATTTTAAAGAAGTTTTTCGAAAGATCAATGAAGTCAATTTGAAAGAAAGTGTATTTAAGGAGCCACAAACCAGAGAAGTTGTTTATCGATGAGACTTTTGAGGTTAAGTTAACGAATGTCGAGTTATGTGCGTGGTCTTATTGCAAAGCCACTGTTCATGACCTTTTGGGCAAAATAACACACAAGAATTATGTTTCTACAGCGATAGAACTACTCTACAACCACAAAAAATTGAGTTTGGAATGGCATTAAAAATACACATTTTACATTCGTACCTTGATGTCTTTCCACATAAGACGAGTGTGCCGTTAGTGATAAGCAATGTCAACGCTTCTAACAAGACATTCTCACCCTGGAAGATAGCTCTCAACGTCACTGCAGTGATGAGCGATTCCCTCTGTTGTTTGTTTATGGAGACTGATGAAACACATTACAAAAGACAAATGGTTCAAATGGCTCTATGCACTATGAGACTTAACATCTGAGGTCATCAGTCCCCTAGACTTAGAACTACTTAAACCTAACTAACCTAAAGACGTCACACACATCCATGCCCGAGGCAGGATTCGAACCTGCGACCGTAGCAGCCGCGTGGTTCCGGACTGAAGCGCCTAGAACCGTTCGGCCACCGCGGCCGGCACAAAAGACAAGAATCCTCTTCTCCTTTCTCCAAATAAACTGACGTTAAAGTTCTTTTTTGATTACTGTTTTGAAGTTATAGGAGACTTTTTGTATAATATCATGGTTATCCTGATGTTTTATGGATATGTTAGAATTATTTTAAAATTATGCGTATCATACTTTGGCTTTAATGATATACACCACGATGTGACGAATCGTCTGCCTGTCCGCACCGCAGTCACATCTCGGGGTGGTGATTTTACCCCACCTGTGGAGGCTGTCTGCACATCTGCCGTTATTTGTCCGAATTCGATTCAGGGTCGTCCAAGTTTTCCTTGGCAAATTGAATCCTGGTGGTTGGATATTGATGCATGGCATATTCTGCAGGTTTTGGGGCACAGATTCTCTCCACCGCATTTCCAGAGGTTGCCATAATCCGGGTTGAGAGGATGCGTATTTTTTGCCTTTTTTAAAGAGGGGTGTCTTGAGCGCAATCTGTTCATCTCCAGGGCAGGAACATCCTTATGGATTGGCAGTTTCTCGTTGTTCAGCACTTTTCCATACTCGCGTAAGAGAGTATAGGACGCCCTTACACTGGCTACCTATACTGAGCAACATTGCCCCACCGGACCTTCGCAGAGAGAACGCTCTCTTACGCGAGTATGGAAAAGTGCTGAACAACGAGAAACTGCCAATCCATAAGGATGTTCCTGCCATGGAGATGAACAGATTGCGCTCAAGACACCCCTCTTTAAAAAAGGCAAAAAATACGCATCCTCTCAACCCGGATTATGGCAACCTCTGGAAAATGCGGTGGAGAGAATCTGTGCCCCAAAACCTGCAGAATATGCCATTCATCAATGTCCAACCACCAGGATTCAATTTGCCAAGGAAAACTTGGACGACCCTGAATCGAATTCGGACAAATAACGGCAGATGTGCAGACAGCCTCCACAGGTGGGGTAAAATCACCACCCCGAGATGTGACTGCGGTGCGGACCGGCAGACGATTCGTCACATCGTGGAAGATTGCCCTCTGAGACGTTTTGCAGGAGACCCCAATGAGTTTCTGACTGCGACTGAAAGTGCAATAGACTATGTCACAAATCTGGATGTTTGTTTGTGAACTTTTGTTTGTTATATACACTATTTTTAAACACTTTTATATCTACAACTATATGTTACACACTGTGACTACTCATTATTTCTGTGTCTTATGATTTTTATGTCTTTTCTATATGATGTGTTATACGCCATAAGCTAAATAAATAAATAAAACCACATAGTGGAAATATAACCGATACAATTTTGTTATTTTTTTGTATCCCAGAAATGTGGCGTAGAAAATCTGGTTCCACGTCTGAAAATACAATCTCAAAATTAAGTAAATCAATCCATTTACAAATTAAATGGAGAAAAAAGTCTTAATTTGTTCACCAGAGTTATCAGACGCAACTTACAAGCACGAAACTTTAGTATTGTGAATTGTCCGTTCACAAATCAATTTGGTACCATATACGAACACGTGTGTTATCCTCTACGTTTCTATGGGTAGAACGGCGATCTTCGGATTGACAGATTTCTGAAAACCTAACAAAGGTTCAGGGCTCGATCCTCCATCAGTCCTTTTTTTTCTTAGTCTGTTACAGCTTCATGGTTCAAAAGGCTCTGAGCACTATGGGACTTAACATCTGAGGTCATCAGTCCCCAAGAACGTAGAACTACTTAAACCTAACTAACCTAAGGACATCACACACATCCATGCGCGAGGTAGGATTCGAACCTGCGTCCGTAGCGGTCGCGAGGTTCCAGACTGCAGCGCCTAGAACCGCTCGGCCACATCGGCCGGCTACAGCTTCATCTCCGGTAGTGTACTGGATATGTGAAAAGTCGAGAAAATGTCTTTGCCACAAATAAACAGAACATCCTTTATTGTCGGATAGCATGATTGACGATAAATCAGTGAAAACAGTCGTAACCGTGAAATATCTCAGAATGTCGGTCCAGAGAGACTTAAAATGGAACGATTACATAACCAAAATTGCAGGAAGGCAAAGACCAAGCTTAGATTGATTGCGAGAATTCTCAACGAATTAATCCATTCACGAAAGAGGGTGCTTAAGCAATGCACGTCCGACCAGTTCATTATCACTGTGCTGCGGTCGAGAACAAAAAAGCAGATAGAGCAAAATCCACAGAAGAGGAGCACATTTTCTAATGAGTTCGATTAGTAAGCGAGAGAGCGTCACGCAAATGTTCATTCAAGTCCACTGACAGCCGCCACAACCTGTGCGTTACGTTTTCTCTGCCTCGTGATGACTGGGTGTTGTGTGATGTCCTTAGGTTAGTTCGGTTTAAGTAGTTCTAAGTTCTAGGAGACTGATGACCATCGATGTTTAGTCCCATAGTGCTCAGAGCCATTTGAACCATTTGTGCGTTACGGAGGGTATAAAGGCACACGAACGCAGTTATCAAACTTACCTTCTGGTCGAGATGTAAGGTATTACGGTTAGTCTACAAACAATGATGTTTTCCATTAAAAGTACGTTGGATTTTGAATCAACTTACAGCATTTTATTTAAAATTTTAAAGAAAAAGCTAGTCATGCCTAATTCGCCGACAACCAAATAAAGAAAATCGGCTTCAATTTCACGTGAAAAAGTGTGCTCTTTGGTTGCAATTGTATCAGCAGAAGTAAAAGTGTGTAGTCGCCATACAAAAACGGGTAGACACACTCCAGCAGACTAGTACAACAGCAGCACACTTGCTTAGTCCTACTTTGAAAAAGGTTTCAGTGAACAGCGCACCAGAATCAGACTCTGAAGTGTATGGTGTCCCTTTTTGTTATCTAACAATGTAACGCGAAATCAACTCAGTGAAGTAATCTAATGTGACAATCAAGTGTAATTTTAAATGGGATTTTGATTTTATAAAACAATAACGCTTGTATATGAAACTATGTTGCTGTTGTGGTCTTCAGTCCAAAGGCTGGTTTGATACAGCTCTTTATGGTGCTCCATCTTGTGCAAGCCGCTTCATCTCCGAATAACTACTGCAGCCACCACCCTTCTGAATCAACAATTTTTATCCGCCGCCCCTCCCCCCCCCCCCCCAACTCACACACACTTCCGTCCAGTACTAAATCGGTGATCCCTTGATGTCTCAGAATGTGTCATGTCAACCGATCCCTTCTTTTAGTCCAATTGAGCCACAAAAATTTCTGGTCTCTCCAATTATATTCAGTACCTCCTCATAAGTTACGTGATCTACCCATCTAATCTTCAATATTCTTCTGTGGCACCACATTTCGAAAGCTTCTATTCTCATTTCATCTAAGCTGTTTATCGTCCATGTTTCATTTCTATACATGACTACACTCCAAACAAGTACCTTCAGAAAAGATTTACTAACACTTAGGTCTACATTCGAGATTAACAAATTTCCCTTTCTCAGAAACTCTTATCATGTCATTGCCAGTCTACATATTATATCCTCTCTACTTCGACCATCATCAGTTACTTTGCTGTCCATATAGCAAAATCTATCTACTACTTCAAGTGTCTCGTTTCCTAATCTAATTTCCTTAGCATACCGGTACCTGATTTAATTCGACTGCATTTAATTATCGCTTTCTTGCTTTTGTTGATATTCATCTTACATTGTATTTTCGGTACACTGTCCATTCCGTTCAACTGTTCTGCCAAGTTTTTTCCTGTCTCTGATAGAATTACGATGTCATCAGCAAACCTCAAGGTTCTTATTTCTTCTCCCTGAATTGCTACGTCAAATTTTTCTTTGTTTTCCTTTACTGCTTGCTCATTATACAGAATGAATAACAGCGGGGATAAGCTGCAATCCTGTCTCATTCTCTTCTTGATCACTGCTCCCCTCGCATTTCTTCCATTCTTGTAACTGCCGCCTGGTTCGTATACAAGTTGTAAATAGGCTTTCGCTCCCTGTATTTTATCTCTGCTACCTTTAGCATTTCAAAGAGAGTATTTCTCTGGATCATGGGCGTCCCGGGTCCGATTCCCGGCCAGGTTGAGGATTTTTACCAGCCCGAAACTGAGTGTTTGTGTTGTCCTCATAATTTCATAATCATCATCATCATTCATGACAGTGGCCCGACTGGACTGTGGAAAAAAAATGGACTGTGTAAAAATTTGGACTTTGTACGGGCGCAGATGACCTCGTAGTTGACCGCCCCTCAAACCAAACACCATCATCAAATACAGTATTCCAGTCGACATTGTCGCTTTTCCTTAGTCTACAAATACTATAAACATAGGTTTCCTTAACCTATCTTCTTAAATATTTCTTAGGGTCAGTATTACCTCGCATGTTCCTACAATTCTCCAAAATCTGAAATTGATCTTCCCAGAGGTCGGCTTCTACCAGTTTTTCCATTCCTGTAAAGAATTCGTGTTAGTATTTTGCAACTATGACTTACTAAACCGATAGTTCATTATTTTTCGCACCTGTCAGCAACTGCTTTCTTTGGAATTATTACATTCTTCTTGTCGTTTGGGAGTATTTCACCTGCCTTATACACTTAACACACCAGTTGGTAGAGTTTTGTCATGGTTGGCTCACCAAAGGCTATAAGTAGTTCTGCGGAATCTCGTCTGTTCCAGGGACTTTGTTTCGACTCAGGTCTTTCAGCGCTCTGTCAAATTCTTCAAGTAGTATCTTATTTACCCTCTCATCTTCATCTACGTCCTCTTTCATTTCTATAACATTGCCTTCAAATTTATCTCCCTCTTGTAGACCCTCTACATACTTCTTCCACCTTTCAGCTCTCCCTTCTTTCGTACATCTACTCCTCTTTTCTCCAAATGTTTCTTTAATTTTCCTGTGGGTGGTATCTATTTTTCCCCTAGAGAAACATACTTCTAAATCGCTACTTTTTGTCGTCTAGCCGTTCCGGCTGAACCATATTACACTTCCGTCAATCTCATTTTTTTAGACATTTGTATTCCCTTACGCCTGCTACATTTGCAACATTTTCATATTTTCTTATTTCATTAGTTGTATTCAGTACGTCTTGTGTTATCCAAGGATTTCTACTAGGCCATGTATTTTTACCTGTTTGATCTTCTGTTGCTTTCACTAATTCATCTCTTAAAGCTACCCAATCGTCTACTACTACATTCCTTTCCCGTGTTCTGGTCAACCATTGCCTAATGCTTGCTCTTAAACTCCCAATAACCTCTGGTTCTTTCAACTTATCCAGGTCCCAGCTCCCTAATTTCCTACTTTTTTTGCAGTTTCTTCAGTTTTAATCTACAGTTTACAACCAATAAAATGTGGTCAAAGTCTACATCTGCCCCTGGAAATGTCTTACAATTTAAAATCTGGATCCGTGATCTCTGTCTTACCAATATATAATCAATCTGAAACCTTCCGACGTCACCAGGTCTCTCCCACATTTAGGAACTTTTTTCATTATTCTTAAACCAATCGTTAGCGAATATTAAATTATGCTCTTTGCGTAATTTAACCAGGTGGCTTCCTCTTTCACTCGTCTCCCCACTCCATATTCACCTACTACTTTTCCTTCTCTTTTTTTCATACTATCCAGTTGCAGTCCCCGAACACAATCAAATTTTCGTCTCCCTTAACTACCCGGCAGTGTGGTTTCAGTTGCCTGAAACCTGCAGTCGTGTGTGTGAGTTGCGTTTGTGTGCGTGTGCGTGCGAGCGCGCGCGTCTGTGTGTGTGTATGTGTGCCTAGTGTTGACGAATACCTTACTGGTCGAAAGCTTTAAGGTGAGTAGCAACTTTCCTTCTTATGATATTGTTAATTATCTGAATAATTACTTGTATCTCTTTAGACACTTCTTCATTCTCTTCATCATCTGCGAAGCTAGTTGGCATATCAAGGTGTCTACCCCAGTGAAGATAATGCTAGTGCTGTTCGTAGTCGTTTACCTGCATTCCTATTTCCGTATTCATTATTAAATCCACTCCTGCATTATGTGACTGTATTTATAACCCCTGTTCACCTGACCAGAAGTCCTGTTCCTCCTGCCACTGAACTTTACTAATTCACACTACATATGACTTCAACCTATTCATTTTCCTTTTTAAATTTTCTAATCTACTTAACCGATTGATGGATCAAACATTCCACGCTCCGACCACAGAAGACCCGTTTCGTTTCTCTTGATGACAACGTCCTCCTAAGTAGTCACCGCCCCGAGATTCCAATGGGGACTATTTTACCTCCGGAATATTTTACCTAGGAGGATGCCACACTCATTTAACGATACTGTAGAACTGTATGCCCTTAGGAAAAATTACGGCTGTAGTTTCCCCTTGATTTCAGCCGTTGACAGTAGCAGCACAGGAAAGCTGTTTTGGTTGGTGTTACAAGGCCAGATGAGTCAATCATCCAGGCTGTTGCCCCTGCAACTACTGAAAACGTTGCTGCTCCTCTTCAGGAACCGCACGTTTGTGTGGGCTCTCAACAGATACCCCTTCGTTGTAATTGCACCTGGAACAAGCTATCTTGTGTCGCTGAGGCATGCAAGCCACCCCACCGACGGAAAGATCCAAAGTTTTCTAGAAAGGATGGAATTATTAATTTAGGTTTTATAAGCAGAGAAAAATCTAGGGCATGCAAATAATAATAATAATAAATGTTTCGTCCGTGATCTAGCCGGGGACCTCCCGCATGTTAGGCGGATGTGATAACCACTATACCACGGAAACATAATGCGACAGATCCCTGAAATACTAAATTCGTGTGGTTCTCTGGTCGATATCTTATCGTACGTTGTGTCCTGTTCTCGAATGTTACGTAAGAATTTTGAGGTTTGCAGTGGCAGTAGAGAAGGTGAGTCAAGAGCTGAATCTTTTCGGCGCCGCCTTCGCCAACAGTCAGGGCTGTTGAATTTGCCAAAACAGAAATACACAAATAAAATGATAAGGAGAGTAAAAGAATATTAGCGGTTACGGCGCTTGCTCTGGACTGATGAGAATGGGATAGGAAACCGGGCTAAGTCTTTCCTAAGGTACCATCCCGGTATTCTCTTAATGCAATTAAGACAAACCACAGTAGACCTAAATCTGGTAGGCTGGCCGGTAATTCGAATCATCTTCTTCCTGAATGCAAGTCCAGAGTCGTAACCACTGCGTCAGCCCACTCGTTTGTTGATTATGAAGATTATGCAGGAGGCGTAGGTGCAAGTGGTATCCGACTATCGGAAGCTCTGTGGACTACACGTTCATTACGTACTTATTTTTTATTTTGTATCGCTGCTGGGTTATCACCTAGAACTAAACATCGCTTTCCAGGTACGGATGTAGCAGGGTGCAGTGCTCCATCGTAATCTACAGGTCACCGCATTCCTCTTTGCAGGTTTTTTTGAATAATTACATATCGCCTGAAACTGTTTATTTTCGTACTGTCGGACAATTTTTGCCGTAGACCATTTTCAGGTATCACTACCTGTTAGCTGTTTGATCATTAAAAATATACGAAGTCTCAAACTTTCGGATAAGTGCTTTTCAAATACTATACTATACTTCTCCAAATTGCAATTTGTTGAACGCTATGCTAAAGCGGTGCGTTAAGTATTGAAGTGAGTGGATTATTATTATACTAAAACAGTTTATATATTTTATTGCACCTAAACAAAGTATTGTTATTATATTAAAACATTTTATAGTTTTTGTTATTATTATTCTTAAAATCGTAGACATCTATTGCACGTGTGTTCATGGACTGTTCTTCATCAACCCATTCTGACACACGACAGAGGCGATAGGATTTCTGTTGCCCTTGCTGGCGAGACATGATGGATGACATACCAAGAGAATATTTCTTTCAATACAAACATTGCCTGTGGAAGTATATGTGCACGACCTGCCGGAACGGTGCGCGTAAGTTGGCAACACTGCACACACAAAAGCACAGACCAGCGTCTAGCCAGGAAAACATTAAGTACTAACAGTATGGAGTGGAACAATATTTTGTCGTATTGTACGTGAAGAAGTTTGTATTGCTACGAGCCAGTGTGACATTAGGACAAATATCTCAGTACCGAAAATTGGAGTATCTCGAACCTATGCAAGAAGGCGATATTTCCTGACGTAAGCGGAAATCGGGCAAAAATGCAGTAAGTAAAAGTCACACTTCTATATCTTTTGTAACAAATTGTTTTCAGATTTAGAAAGCAAACCGGAATTGTAAATAAGTTTCACTCCAGACCACTGGCGGTATTTTAAATAGGTGAAACAAAAAGCACGAGTTAAATCGTGCTATTTTTAGATGGTGCAACAAAGGATTTTAATATTTTTGATAATTACAATCCTGCCACGGACACTACGTCCACACTAATAAATATTCGTTGTGTGAATTCAATCAAGGCACGCTTAAGTGAACAATATTACCACTAAAAGCGTTTACAATTCTCCTAAGATAAATATGAAGTTCGTACCACATTAGAAGTGTCCACATATAATGTAGCCAACGAAAACGAAGTGTGAAAACAAAGAAAGCAAAAGATCTCAATATATGTGCCAAGTGACCTTATCACCCGATGAGAGGAAACGCAGATTCTGGCAGGACGGACGAGTAGTGTAACTAAAAATAATCCAACGAAGGTGTCTTCACTTTAAATGTGAAATGCGTCTAGAATGTATATACAATGCAACGAAAGTGAAGCATTTCAATTTATAAACCGAATTCAGTTCAATAATTTTGAAATTAGTTCTCATAAATACTAACTGTACATAAGTGTGGCTCTTATTTTTCATGTATGCTGTTTTGCACAGTCTGGTTCCATTGTACAAAAATTATTTTTAATTTGGGCTCCATGAAAAAGGGTGAAGTCGTGCCCCTAAGCTATGGGTTTCCTCTGACGGTACGCTGAGAATTCTGGTACTTTGATTGAAGACCTAGTTTATTTTGAAGGTAATAAAAAATTTTTAAAAATGAGAAAAAAATTTGTTTTGTCTACGGATTACCTCAGTTTTAAATCATATCTAATAACGCAGAATCGTAATGAAATGTAAAAAAATATTTATATTGCCAAAATGTCGAAAAACGCCATGTTACTAATGGTTTTTACGGAGCACCAGTATTCCACACAACAGTTTGCCCAGGCCTGTAAATTAAAAAAAAAAATCACATATAAAATCTCGTTTACTTTTACAAAAAAAATGTTACACCAAAGTTGGTGATTAATTACGTTCGACTTAATTATTAAACTTGTTGCATGTACTTCAGTAACTCTATTAGCACTTCTATGTACAGTCGTTCTTAGGCAAATAAGATGAGAATGTCAGATTTTCCTTTATTCATCCGTATTCTTCGCCTTCTTTTTTTTTTTTTTTTCTTTTCTTTTTCCCCGAAGACTGCAGGCGATACTCAGTACATATTGCTCCTCTGCTTCTGTTTCAAGTTTTTTGTAAATTTTTCTTGTTCTCCATCAGCTTGACGCCTCTTACTGCCAACTACTTTTCAGATTTTAATTTATTCACTAGTTGATGAAATCTTCATTTTTGTGTTAGTGCGAAGGATCTGTTTTAATGAGCTCGTCATTTAAGTCTAATCTAGTCAAAAAAGTAGTCTTGTCTGTACAAAACAAACTATTGCATCCCATTGATGGTGATTTCTTTGCTTAATACTGGTTTTTATTTGAGTTCGTGATATTCATACAGCTACTTCTTTCTTTTTGCGATTTGCTACTTGAACCCTTTAATATTTTTCTCTAATGACTCCACCTCGTGGTTAAGTGCACTGACTATTATAATTTAAATTTTGAACAGAAGACAATCATGATCAAAGAATGCCAAGGCGACAGATTCAGGAAACAGATAACGTAAATGATTTTCTTTTAATTTGCGTAAAGCCGCACGAGACGTGTCACAACCGACAGCCTGATATTTTACATAAAGCTTCGAAATAATGCCGAAATCCATGTACAGTGCTTAGGCTGCGAAAGAGGCAGAGAACCATGTTTCGACATCCACGGTGACGAAATATAAACATCACAATTTGCATTCTCCTTTTCTGGTGGTAATTCAGTTTCATCACGAAACAGAAACATTTTCAAGCAAAAAATGGCTTTCACCATCCACGTTGCAGAATGGATGCCCTAGGAACGCGGAATCAAGATGCTGAAGTCGGTGGTACTCGCCTCCTCCTGTTTCACTTGTGGCTATGGAATTGCCGACTATGTTACCAGTTAATGTTTACGGATCTTCCAGAAAATCAAGTATCTCTGATTCAACACGGCTTTAACTTGACGTTATCAATTTGGCAAGACATTCAAGGAAACAAATGATGAGAAACATCTGAATGATAGCAAGTTAATGACCGAAATTTAACTAAAATAAAAAGCACTGAAAGAGTAGTGTGTTTTCTTTCCTCTTATTTTCGAATGTATTTATGCCTAATATTTGTTATAAATTCATAAATAAATCATTTGCCGAATTGTTGAATTCCATATTCGTTTTTTTTTTCTCGCTTTTTCCCAGGTGCCTTTACTTTCTCAAATGTTCTCTTTTTCTGGTAACCGATTCCAAGCATGGCCCGTGGCTGTCTTTTCAATCGGCGGTTAATGAAAAGCAATTAATCTTTTTCAGTAATGATCATTTAAAGCGACGACATTCGCAGCATATTTGTAGCTGCTTCCATTGTTGATGCGAAACTTCTAATTTTCGTACGCAGTTTCCCAGATTTTGTCAGAATTCGTGCTTTCTCTCACCAAATCATCAGATCCTGAACAGTCACTGCAGTTCTCTAACACAGTTAATTTGCACACATGTAGATTTCAGACAGAGGGCAGTTTGCTCCCAGTTACTTCATGGCTGTAGTTCTCAAGCAACTAAATTTTTCTTTCGCAAACGAATTGACAACGTTAAGGCATCGTCGTTGCAAAAACTGTTATGTCCCAGACTACTAGGGTGGTCGGGATTGGTTCGTAAATGGAAATGACTAGGTCACTGACGTTTGGCACCCGTCCAGTGCGAACTGAGACTTGAAAACACATTCAGGTATGGGAACTGACGAAAAATAAGCTGCCTACTCGTAGTAATGAATGAACTTGTCATGCGGAAGTAATATGTTGCCAAGTTGATTTTTATTTTTGTATATTTTTCTATTTTAAAGGCCCAGGGGCACCACTTGCCATTATCCTACTGAGCCTGAAATTAACACAGGTCCCTCTCACACAGTGCGGAACCAGACATTAGGCTAGCATTGAAAAATTATAAAAAAAATTAAAAAATTGCGAAGTTAATGTCACCCTACTTAACATGTTACATGTTGTTGTTGTGGTCTTCAGTCCTGAGACTGGTTTGATGCAGCTCTCCATGCTACTCTGTCCTGTGCAAGCTTCTTCATCTCCCAGTACCTACTACAACCTACATCCTTCTGAATCTGCTTGGTGTATTCATCTCTTGGTCTCCCTCTACGATTTTTACCCTCTACGCTGCCCTCCAATACTAAATTGGTGATCCCTTGATGCCTCAGAACATGTCCTACCAACCGATCCCTTCTTCTAGTCAAGCTGTGCCACAAACTTCTCTTCTCCCCAATCCTATTCAACACCTCAGTAGTTATGTGATCTACCCATCTAATCCTCAACATTCTTCTGTAGCACCACATTTAGACAGCTTCTATTCTCTTCTTGTCCAAACTACACTCCTGGAAATGGAAAAAAGAACACATTGACACCGGTGTGTCAGACCCACCATACTTGCTCCGGACACTGCGAGAGGGCTGTACAAGCAATGATCACACGCACGGCACAGCGGACACACCAGGAACCGCGGTGTTGGCCGTCGAATGGCGCTAGCTGAGCAGCATTTGTGCACCACCGCCGTCAGTGTCAGCCAGTTTGCCGTGGCATACGGAGCTCCATCGCAGTCTTTAACACTGGTAGCATGCCGCGACAGCGTGGACGTGAACCGTATGTGCAGTTGACGGACTTTGAGCGAGGGCGTATAGTGGGCATGCGGGAGGCCGGGTGGACGTACCACCGAATTGCTCAACACGTGGGGCGTGAGGTCTCCACAGTACATCGATGTTGTCGCCAGTGGTCGGCGAAAGGTGCACGTGCCCGTCGACCTGGGACCGGACCGCAGCGACGCACGGATGCACGCCAAGACCGTAGGATCCTACGCAGTGCCGTAGGGGACCGCACCGCCACTTCCCAGCAAATTAGGGACACTGTTGCTCCTGGGGTATCGGCGAGGACCATTCGCAACCGTCTCCATGAAGCTGGGCTACGGTCCCGCACACCGTTAGGCCGTCTTCCGCTCACGCCCCAACATCATGCAGCCCGCCTCCAGTGGTGTCGCGACAGGCGTGAATGGAGGGACGAATGGAGACGTGTCGTCTTCAGCGATGAGAGTCGCTTCTGCCTTGGTGCCAATGATGGTCGTATGCGTGTTTGGCGCCGTGCAGGTGAGCGCCACAATCAGGACTGCATACGACCGAGGCACACAGGGCCAACACCCGGCATCATGGTGTGGGGAGCGATCTCCTACACTGGCCGTACACCACTGGTGATCGTCGAGGGGACACTGAATTGTGCACGGTACATCCAAACCGTCATCGAACCCATCGTTCTACCATTCCTAGACCGGCAAGGGAACTTGCTGTTCCAACAGGACAATGCACGTCCGCATGTATCCCGTGCCACCCAACGTGCTCTAGAAGGTGTAAGTCAACTACCCTGGCCAGCAAGATCTCCGGATCTGTCCCCCATTGAGCATGTTTGGGACTGGATGAAGCGTCGTCTCACGCGGTCTGCACGTCCAGCACGAACGCTGGTCCAACTGAGGCGCCAGGTGGAAATGGCATGGCAAGCCGTTCCACAGGACTACATCCAGCATCTCTACGATCGTCTCCATGGGAGAATAGCAGCCTGCATTGCTGCGAAAGGTGGATATACATTGTACTAGTGCCGACATTGTGCATGCTCTGTTGCCTGTGTCTATGTGCCTGTGGGTCTGTCAGTGTGATCATGTGATGTATCTGACCCCAGGAATGTGTCAATAAAATTTCCCCTTCCTGGGACAATGAATTCACGGTGTTCTTATTTCAATTTCCAGGAGTGTATTTATCGTCCATGTTCCACTCCCATACATGGCTACACTCCATACAAATACTTTCAGAAATTACTTCCTGACACTTAAGTCCATACTCGATGTTAACAAATTTCTCTTCTTCACAAACGCTTTCCTTCCCATTGCCAGTTACATATCCATGTTAATATTAGCCCATATAATTCTAAAAGCATTGAGCTAAAAAAGTATGCTCCTTTCTTCAAGCTTTCGTAAGTGTATCAGGTGCGAAGTAGTTGTTCTTACTTAATGAATGTCGTATGTGTATGTCTAATGTTAGCATCAAAATTCAAGAAAAATGCACAGGTATGTATTTATAGTGTAGAACATTTGGAACATCGTGATATTGTTTCTCTCCTCTGTTGTCAGTTAAGACAGTCATTTCACACAGGGTAGTGAACTTGTTTGCCTGGGTCCAGCAAACGAGAGTAAAATCAGACGGAGCGGTAATCGTGTTTGCTTGGTTCCGAAAGCCGCCGACTTTCACTAACAGGCGCAATTCTGCCGCTTAATTAGACGTGGCTCTCGAGGACGCAATCAGAGGATTTGCGAAAGGCGAGGTGGTCAACCCGCTACTAAGTCCAGCTGATCCGCACTAACCTTCGTAACAGCCTAGGTCTGAGGTTACAAGTAAATCTGCCAATCTGTCCTGTCGCATGCTACCTTTCGAGTCGGTAGCCTTTAATTAAGGTTAGTGACTGCGAGTATTTTCAGTATTGTGATCGTCAATTAAATAAACTGAGGTTAAAAACAACTACAGCAAGTTACGTCACGAAATATTTCATTCTTTGCGTTACTAACCTGGAACCATTTCTGGCTGATCTTCAAATAGTGCAATCAAAAGGTTTGCATTGTGAGCATTAAAGTATTGTCATGGACACTGTATGTTGTTTCATTGTGGTAAAAGATTTTAATGTAGCACCTTAAATTCCAGCTATTTTTACCTATTAGGGAAAAACTGCATTTATTTTAATTATTGTTGCAATCGGCATTCCATTAGGATTCTTTTACATGAACTGAATTAAAAACTGATAATGTAACTCAACAGTGAATTTCAGTGTTTTAGAAAGGAATGTCTGTGGTTACGTATCTGTCAAGTGATGAACCATACTGCCTAAACATAATAAAAAGATATAACATATTGATCGTTTTGTACATAATACTACCCACAACAGGGGCAAAACACTGAAATAATCAGTGCAGAATACCCGGTCTTCATTGGTACTGAGATAACTCTTAAATAAAGGCATTCAACATGCATTATTAGGACACAATCAGTTCATTTGTTTGCCTAGATCCAGTGACAGAAAGTAAGTTGCCCATTCGCAATATCACATAGGCAGAGAAGTAGAGCTAAGTACAAAAGCCTAGGGTGAGCGAAATTCGCGGCACCATTAATGGTGAAAACTGTCGCTGGTGAAAATATGTAACAGAACCAAAAGCATTCCAGTAAATGTGGGTCCGCAATAGCACTGTTGATATTTTTAAAAATATCGGTAATTCGATATTTAA
Source organism: Schistocerca serialis cubense (assembly GCF_023864345.2). Classification (NCBI taxonomy): domain Eukaryota; kingdom Metazoa; phylum Arthropoda; class Insecta; order Orthoptera; family Acrididae; genus Schistocerca; species Schistocerca serialis. The sequence goes on along the minus strand of NC_064639.1, from coordinate 788,075,184 downwards.
AGAATTATCATTGTTGGCGCTCAGCGTATCGAAAAAAAATATCGTTATATCGATGGAAAATGATACGGACGTATAATCCAAAAAATATCGGCTGCACATTGTAAATACACTGTCTCCCGTAAGTCCAACCCCTCGTCCAAGTCGTGGGAGATGGGCAACGGCACAAAGTAGGGGACTGCCTATAGGGGCGATGTACAGCGGGGACTTCGTGTGCCCCAGGACCGCTACGGTAGCTGGGAAGGCCCTATGGGAACCCTGAAACGTGACGGCTAACGGGGCTCTGGTGAAGCTGCGATAGGCCTAGCAAGCCAGTAGTGGATAAATCAACTGCTTTCAAAAAGGGAACATGCCTCGGATCACGGAACGGATTTAAAGGAAACCGACCTTGCAATGGAAAAGGATTACGGGATGATTTACGACTGGGCACCTTAAACGTAAGGACTCTAACTGGGAAGTTAGAAGAAATTGTAGAAATGATGGAAAGGAGGAAATTGGACATCTTGGGACTTGCTGAGACTAGGTGGAGAGGAGTTGGTGAAAAACCACTAAGTAAAGGATGTAAACTGTACTGGATAGGGAATGAGAGGGGCAGAAATGGAGTGGCAATAGTGGTCAGAGAGGGTCTGCAGGAGGAGGTGGAAGGTATCAATGATCGAATGATAAAAGCCAGAGTACGAGTGAAAGGAAAAAGCATTGAAATCATCCAAGCATATGCCCCACAGGTGGGGTGTACAAAAAAGGAGAAGGAGGAATTTGAAGATGACATGCAAAAGCAGCTAAATGGAGGTAATCAGATTATAATAGGGGACCTCAATGCACATGTTGGCACAGACAGGAAAGGATTCGAGGAGATAATGGGACCAGAGGGCTGGGGGAACCGAAATAGAGAAGGAAAATTGTTGCTGGAATTCTGCAAGAGGAATGGGCTGGCGATCGCAAATTCCTGGTACAAGAAGAGAAGTAGCCACAAAATAACTTGGTACAGTGGAGACTGGTCCCAAACTTCAGTAGTAGACTATGTACTAGTGGATGGGCAGATGATGAGCAGCCTCACAGATGTTAAGGTCATTCCATCTGAGGCCTTAGACAGTGACCATCGGCTGTTGGTAGCCACCCTGAGAGAGAAAAAAGATAGGAGGGCAACAGACATACAGGAGAAAAGGTTGAAGACATGGATGCTGAAAGAGGATGAACGGAGGACCCAGTACCAGACACTGATCAGGAAGAAGCTGCCAAAGGAAGATCAGAGAACGGTGGAAGAAGAATGGGGAGATTTTAAGAGGGCTCTAGTTGAGGCAGCTGAGATTGTGTGCGGAAGAACTAGCACAAAGAGGAGAAGTAAGGAAACCCCATGTTGGATCAACATATGTAAAGAGGCAGTACTTCGAAAGAACAAAGCCTTCAGAGAATGGTTCCAGACCCGAACAGAGGAAGCTAGGGTAAAATATAAGGGAAGCAAGAAAGCGGCACAGACCATAGTAAGGGCGGAGAAGAAGAAGTGGATGGAAAAATGGACAAGAATGTTAGAAGAGGACAGTGAAGGGAACAAAAAAGTACTTTACACCATGGTAAGAAATAAGAGGAACGACAGAAGCGAGTGCCTGAGGATCATGGATAACAATGGAAGAGTTGTAGAGGAAATGCATGAGCTCAAAAAGATTTGGAAGGAGTACTTTGAAGATCTGTTGAATGCCGTCAAGCGGGTAACTAACAGCGATGGAGAGCCTAAGGCAGCAGACGATTATAATAGTGGGGAAATTGATGATCTAACTTGGAATGAAGTGGAAGAAGCCATAAAGAGGATGAAAGGGGGCAAGGCACCAGGTTGGGACGAAGTAACAGTGGATATGATACGAGCAGCAGGAGAAGTAGGAACCCAGTGGCTATACAGAGTGCTGAGGGTGGTGTGGAAGGAGAACAGAATTCCTGAGGATTGGAAGAAAGGAATTATAGTCCCGATCTTCAAGAAAGGGGATAAAAGGAGATGTGAGAACTACAGAGGAATCACCCTGCTATGCCACTGTGGAAAAATCTATGAAAAGATCCTGGAGAAGAGAATAAGAAGCAGTATTGAAAGTAGACTGCAAGAGGAGCAGTATGGGTTCAGACCGGGAAGATCAACAACGGACCTCATATTTGCGGTAAGGCAACTGCAGGAAAGGCACTATGAGTACGGGAAGGACTTAATCATGGCCTTTTTAGATATTGAGAAGGCGTATGACAGTATCTATAGGGACAAGCTCTGGGATGTGCTGAACGCAAAAGGGATAGATGAAGAGATAACACAAAAAGTCAGAAAAATGTATGAGGGAAGTGAGAGTTGTGTGAAAGTGGGGAGGGAACGTACTGCATGGTTCAAGCTGGAAAATGGGCTGCGACAGGGAAGTGCACTTTCGCCTTTATTGTTTATTATTGTTATGGATGAAATCCTACAGCAAGTATCAGATGCAATTGGAGATCATAAAATGAAAGCAGTACTTTTTGCCGATGACCTGATGTTATGGGGAAATTGCGAGAAGGAGGTGCAAGAGCAGTTAGATGTATGGGAGGCAACGGCAGCACAATATGGAATGCATTTCTCTGCAAAGAAAAGTGAAATAATTGTCACAACAAGGAAGAAGAATAGGCCAAATGTGGATATATCTTGTGGAGGGGAAAAACTACAAGTGGTAGAGAACTTCAAGTACCTGGGAAGCATGATTGAAAGTAAGGGGGGAAACGCAATGGAAATAAATGAAAGGTGCAGAAAAGCAGGGCAGTTCTTCAAATGCATTAGGGGGCTTATTTGGAGCAAGGAGGTGCCACAGAAGTCCAAGGGAATTATATACCGAACCTACTTTGTCCCCATATTGGCATACGGAAGTGAGACATGGGTAATGCACAAAAGCGACAAAAGTAGAATACAAGCTAGTGAAATGAAGTTCCAGAGGAGCAGGTTGAGTGTAACAAGACGAGACAGATTGCGAAATGTGTATGTGAGGGAAAGACTAGAGGAGGAACCAGTACAGGACAGGATAGAAAAATCAAGACTGCAGTGGTATGGACACATGAAGAGAATGGATGAGGGAAGAATTCCAAAGAGGATGTTTGATCTGCAACTGGAGGGGAAGAGGCCCAGGGGAAGACCAAGAGATAGATGGGTGAAGGGAGTGAAGGAATGTGTGACGAGAAGAGGAGAGAACTGGACGAAGGTGGAAGAGGGGGAATGGTGGAAAGACAGAACACGATGGAGAGGCTTGTGTTCCCGACAGACCCAGCCAGTGGCTGGAAACTGTCCAAGATGATGATGATGATTGTAAATACACTGCCAGTTTTAGAGCTGTATATTTAAGTAATGAACGATGCACGTTCACGTTTGTTAATAATCACTTTGCTAACAATTGTAACTGCAGGTAAATGGCACAATAAAAGGTGTCCGATGGGCCCGTCGTTTGGTTTCGTCACATATCGAATTTGTCTGGAACACCTCATGCCGACTTTGCGGTTTTTTGCATTTCTGCAAGTGCCAGTGACCCAGCAGCTGTAGTATCTAAATTACGTGGTGAAGTTGAACGTTGCAGTTTCTGCTGGTAGCGCCGAGCGCGATTACGTCGTCATTCACCCTCGCACGTCTCCGCCCACCGCGAAGACCTAGCTTATCATTTAGACCTTTGCTCATCAGTTTCAACAACTGTTTTTGAAGAATGCTAATGTGAAGAGATAGCACATCAATTGCGTTAAGCTACTTCTGTACATCGGAAACCTTCTTATTCCATTCACGCCGTCCCCCTCCCCCCACCCTACCCTCCCAGTGCAATCGAACTCCTTCTGTGTGTCATCTCTACTTGCTTCCCACAGTCAAAGAGAAAGACGGGATGTGATGGAAGTTCAAAAAGTATTAAGATTCCTTAGTCTGCTTTCACTGTCGATAGCCATATCGTTTACACTATATTGCCTCTTCATAGGCACGCGAAAATTTGTCCAATATGATTATCTTCATGGCGTGCGGGGTGCATAGCGAAAACAGGTAGCAAGCAGGTATTCAACCAACATCAAATATGGCGGCGCGTTAATCAACCTATGCTGTTTACAGGGTGAAAAGTATTTAAACCGACAAACTCTGGGAGGTTGTAGGGGACATCAAAACAAATATTTTTCCCTAATGTCATTTTTTCCTATGAGGATTATTTAAACTGTTGGAGGCCTCTTCAGTTGATAGAGGCCGTATTACGATCTTCAGCTGTTAGAGGGCGTATTACGATCTTCAGTTGCAGGCAACTGCTGTCCACCAGTGTAGTAATGCATAGTCTCTGTTTACTAATGGAGCGATACACCTGGAGTGAGTTCACTGATATGGTTGGTGCGTAATACGTAGCGCACCAAAACGGACGATCTGAACAGCGGGTTTATCAACAACAATATCCTAATTGCTGTATCCCGCATCATAAGACTTTTGCTGGTGTGTACCAACGTCTGCGTGAGACCGGGTCATTAAGCAGATTACCTGGACAGGAGCCGAAACAAGGCCCCGGGAGTAGACAACATTCCATTAGAACTACTGACGGCCTTGGGAGAGCCAGTCCTGACAAAACTCTACCATCTGGTGAGCAAGATGTATGAGACAGGCGAAATACCCACAGACTTCAAGAAGAATATAATAATTCCAATCCCAAAGAAAGCAGGTGTTGACAGATGTGAAAATTACCGAACTATCAGTTTAATAAGTCACAGCTGCAAAATACTAACACGAATTCTTTACAGACGAATGGAAAAACTGGTAGAAGCCGACATCGGGGAGGATCAGTTTGGATTCCGTAGAAATGTTGGAACACGTGAGGCAATACTGACCTTACGACTTATCTTAGAAGAAAGATTACGGAAAGGAAAACCTACGTTTCTAGCATTTGTAGACTTAGAGAAAGCTTTTGACAATGTTGACTGGAATACTCTCTTCCAAATTCTAAAGGTGGCAGGGGTAAACTACAGGGAGCGAAAGGCTATTTACAATTTGTACAAAACCAGATGGCAGTTATAAGAGTCGAGGGACATGAAAGGGAAGCAGTGGTTGGGAAGGGAGTGAGACAGGGTTGTAGCCTCTCCCCAATGTTATTCAATCTGTATATTGAGCAAGCAGTAAAGGAAACAAAAGAAAAATTCGGAGTAAGTATTAAAATCCATGGAGAAGAAATAAAAACTCTGAGGTTCGCTGATGACATTGTAATTCTGTCAGAGACAGCAAAGGACTTGGAAGAGCAGTTGAACGGAATGGACACTGTCTTGAATGGAGGATATAAGATGAACATCAACAAAAGCAAAACGAGGATAATGGAATGTAGTCGTATTAAGTCAGGTGATGCTGAGGGAATTAGATTAGGAAATGAGACACTTAAAGTAGTAAAGGAGTTTTGCTATTTGGGGAGCAAAATAACTGATGATGGTCGAAGTAGAGAGGATATAAAATGTAGACTGGCAATGGCAAGGAAAGTGCTTCTGAAGAAGAGAAATTTGTTAACATCGAGTATAGATTTAAGCGTGAGGAAGTCGTTTCTGAAAGTATTTGTATGGAGTGTAGCCATGTATGGAAGTGAAACGAGGACGATAAATAGTTTAGACAAGAAGAGAACAGAATCTTTCGAAATGTGGTGCTACAGAAGAATGCTGAAGATTAGATGGGTGGATCACATGAGGAGGTATTGAATAGGATTGGGGAGAAGAGGAGTTTGTGGCACAACTTGACGAGAAGAAGGGACCGGTTGGTAGGACATGTTCTGAGCCATCAAGGAATCACAAGTTTAGCGTTGGAGGGCAGTGTGGAGGGTAAAAATCGTAGAGGGAGACCAAGAGATGAATACACTAATCAGATTCAGAAGGATGTAGGTTGCAGTAGGTACAGGGAGATGAAGAAACTTGCACAGGATAGGGGAGCATGGAGAGCTGCATCAAACCAGTCTCAGGACTGAAGACCACAACAACAACAACATCAACAACAACAACAACCTGGACAGGGACGCCGTCGCATGGTAAGAACGCTGCATTTTGAGGAAGCTGTCTTGCAGCATGTGGAGCGGGATCCTTCAATCAGCACTCGTGCAAATGCACGTAACATGGGGACGAATCAGACGAATGTAGGAACAGTCATTCGAGAGCAGTTACGTCCATTTCACTTACAGCGTGTCCACAACCTGGAACCAGTTGATTATCCACCCAGAGCACAGTTTTCGCAGTGGTACCTGGAACAGTGTGAAATGCATCCTACATTTCCATCCTCTGTAAGGTATATCTATGAAGCAACGTTCGGGCGTGATGGAGTCTTCAACATGCACAATTCGCATGTTTGGAGTGAGGATAACCCACATGCCACAGTTACTAGCGCTCATCAAGTGCGGTTCTTCGTTAATGTGTGGGTCGGTGTTCTTGGGGACTGTTTAATTGGGCCGTATCTGTTACCTAGGCCATTAAGTGGCAGGCACTATTACAATTTTCTCGCCAGAGCATTGCCAGAATTGTTGGAAGACGTCCCGCTCCCTACAAGACAACGCATGTGGTTCCAACATGACGGGGCGCCGGCACATTTCAGTCGTCGTGTGCGTCGATTCCTGGACCGACGGTTGCCAGAAACGTGGGTTGGCAGAGGTGGTCCTGTACCATGGCCTGCTCGATCTCCAGATATGCCCCTCTGGACTTTTTTGTGTGGGGAGAGATGCGCAACCTTGTTTACGCAACTCCTGTTGTATCAGAAGAGGATCTGTTTGCCCGGATAGTAGCAGCAGCAGGAGCAATTCAGGGTACTCCTGGGGTTTTTGCCCCTGTCAGACAGAACGTGATCCGACGGTGTAACATTTGTTTACGTGTCAATGGAGGCATTTTTGAAAATGTACTGTAATTGAAATTGGGTTGTGTTAATGTGTTGTCTCTTGGTCATAAAAAATGGAAAAGTATTTTTTGATTAAATTTGCCGCCAGAGAAATCTTCCTCTACCGGTTTAAATACTCCTCACAGGAAAAATGACATTAGGGAAAACTATTTGTTTCGATGTCCCCTACAACCTCCCAGAGTTTGTCGGTTTAAATACTTTTCACCCTGTGTATATGTTGTTTGTAGATTGACTGTTGCGGGGGAGGGGACTTGAGAAAGGGACTTTTCTTCTTTATCTTCCACTGCTGACAACTCCCAAACATACGTGTTACTTACCGATTAATTACTATGGTAAAAATTACATACGTAAATAACATTATGCAGATGGTCGCCTTCATAAATAACATGAACTGGTGAATGCACATTATGCAGATGGTCGCCTTCATATGTGTAAGCCTCCTTACTAGTAGCAAGGAAGACAACGTGAACGTAATGCTGTTGCAATGTAATGTAGTTAGGAGAGGTTTGTGATCGTGTTGCGTAATGCATTTTAAAATAAATTGGATTATTACCGTTATTGGATGTACGAAGTGGGTTTGCGATCGCGATCAATGAAAATTCAAAAGCACCCCACCTTCTCTTATATCAGAGAGTAACTTTGCTGTACGGGAGATAACAGGACCGTTTTGAAGTGAGCGGCAGCAGTATCGAGGGAGTCATAGTCACTGCTTCCTTAATTATATCTCATGTATATGACAGTATCCAACAATAACTGCTGAGTGCTTTTAAACATCCACTCATATGAGCAAACCAGCTGCGTATTTATCTGCTGTCACTCGTGCTTCTGCTGCCTGGGGTATGCAACGGCTCCTTTTGAATAAGAATTGATCGATGAAGACGTAGGGTAGAGCCGCGCACGCATGCTTTCATACCCCGCAGCTAATTCGTTGCAAACAAGAACCGGTAGCTACGACGCTGGAGTCAGATAATCTGTGCACTGGCGAGAATTAAGATTTAATACAATACATAGAATTACAAAATAAAAACTACTGAATGATTTAATAACAAGGGTTCCAGTCTAACGTCTGTAATCGTGACAGAGAATTATGTTGAACAAAGTTTTGAAGGACGTATCAAGTAAATGGACAGTGCTCTTACGATATTCAGTTAAAATACAAACAGGAAATATCCCTATCAAATACAGTAAAGTTACATAGAGAGCATTTTGAGAATGGTAGCAGCAAAGTCCCCACACTAAATTGTGATCAGAGATACATGAAAACTAAGTCCACTTTGTACCCGCAATACACGAAACATTTAGCTGCTCAAAACAGTTCAGAATTCAACTGCTGATTCAGAAGTTGACACACACTGTATTAACAATAGTTACACACTCCGTCTATCCTCAGTTCCATAATACAAGCGAAAAATGTAGGTTCTGCTCTGGAGCACATTCAGACCTCTCGAAATATAATTTCTCGCGAGAAATGTATGGTAGTGGTCATTCACTGCCCAGAATCTGTCATTCACTCCATCAAAAACCACACGGTACCACAGGCAGGTCTGCCTTCTTCTAGAACGAAAATCCGAGTGTCCCCTTCAAGATCTGAGAAGTGTCGTCGAAAGCGGCTGTGCACTGCACAGAATCTATCACCTATACGTCCAAATCTCACACGTTGCCACAAGGAGGTCTGTATTCTTCCTGCACAAACAAAAAAGTGCCCAGGATCGCTCCCTTGACCTCATCACTCGGAAAAGCCCCAGTCTCAGTTGACTCACGTAGTGTTGTGCTGCTGTATGCTTTTCCATTGGCTGAAGGCCGTCCGCACCAGAAATAACATTCTTACGTTGTACAGAAATGATTTGATTCAACTTAACCACTTTCTCGCACTATACTAATATATTAAACAATATTTAAACGAAAGAAGTGTTTTATACATTCACTCACACTCCTACCATGTACAATTACTAAAAAAAGATTTGTTCATAAATAAATAAACTAGTATTCTTGTGTAAGTACACACACGTCAGATGATAACGAATTATCATTAAATTATGTTTAAACAATTGTTTATGTCTTCTTGACAGAATCGTCTTTTGACTCTCTTTTCAGTTGTGGTGTTCACTAACACATGAGATCGACCACTTCTAAAACAGCACTTTTTTAGTAGCACTTTGAGTCCCATTTGAATGCTGTTACTGGCCAAACAGCAAATTTTTCCTTAAGTAAATACACAAGTATGACAAAATGCGAGGTATTCATGCTGCATTCATTTGTTGTGTAACTGTGTCGTAAACGATGTTGTGTCAACCGTTTGCATAATGAAATAGATGTAAAGGACGCAGTAAATCAATAAAGAAAATAGATGCAGATATGTAGCTGTCGGGGATGATAGCTATAGTGCAGTGCCATCATCTGAAATAGCATTGGTTCCAGTCGATTGAAGCGATTAAAAGTTGTTGGTTCAGAGGTTCATTGTGAAAATGTTTATTCACTGTGAAATATTAACTTCTGTAGTTTTGAAGAAATTATTGTTGTCACTGGATGCATCCCATTGTTCTGAGATCGCAGATGTATTGTTCTGGATCACAGATGGATTCAGATTTGCTTTAATACCTTACAGTAACGTATTATAGATTCTCAGCTGTAAAAAACCATCTTTCAGATCGTCTGACACTGCACACGCTCTGATCTCCTGCCCAAAGGCCATGTTAGTAACAGCAGTCCAAATTCCCAGCTTTGGGATTCACCCATTTCCGATGAAACATCAGCCCACTGACTAGTAAGTCATGAAGGTGTGACGTCGCTGAATAAGAGATCTTTTATTTGTTTATATAGCGACGTGACTCAGCTTTCCTCAGTCGTGTCAAGTAATCTTACTGCGACAGTCAGTATACGAGGCTGTTCCTGTTTTCACTGTCCAGAAACATTCCAAATTTGCTGCGGCTGTGACCTAAATTTCGCGTGCGTTGTTCTGTAACACTCAAGTTTCAATGAATTAGCATGTAAATTCCGAATCGTCCGCAACAGCGGTGGTCAACCTGGTTTGCGCCGCCTCTAGTCGGCGTTCCAGCTTTCATGGTGGGCGGCAGCCCATAGAAGTGTTAAAAAAATCATTAGATTTAAAAAAATTGAGGAAGTATTTGAGAATTATTATTATTATTATTATTATTATTATTACAAGGTTTAACTTCCTGTAAATCTATTTTATAAAAATAAAGTTACTCCCTTGTTTTATAAATCACCATTTCTGTCTGAAAGGTGGGCGGTTAGAAAGTTTGTTTTACTAATACAGGTACGAAAGTGGGCGATAGGTGAAAAACGTTGACCACACCTAGTCTACAACTTCAGAATGGTCAAGTAGCAGTATGTGAGTACACGTCCCTGTGAAGACAATTCTGGATTTCACTACGTGTTCCAGATCGCACGACTGTTTTCGAAAATGTTCGGTAAGTCGCCTCAGATACTGTGTTACGTTCCCAGCTCCATGAAATTACCAGGAGCTGATCTCTTTGGTCGCCAAACACAATTGTATTGATATTCCTACAACTTTTCACGACATGGTCAGGATGTCTTCTCCATGTACACTAGGCCTGCCATTCCCCCCTCTCATCTAACATTCTTACTTATGTCCCTAAATGCGCAATACTACTGGCTTATTTATCATTCATTCATTGCTGAAGATGTGTAAATATCGCTTTGTTCGGCGAATTTCAAATCCGTTGTTACATTTACGTCAAGAAACGGTTTATTTGACAATAATTAAGGGTGATTACTTTATTTCTTGGACAGTTTAAATCGCTGTTATAGAAAAAGGAAACTGCGGCAGTAAAAAGAACCACGGGTACTCGCGCATGGATCTGTGCCCACTACTATGCAGGTGCAAGCTGATTACTGCAGTCATATTGTCTTTAAAATCGACCATTACTGTTTTATTCAGCTTCAGAAATACCCACCTTCTGTCTGGTTGAATATCCTGAAGTGCAGTGCAGAACTAGAATCGCCGACAGTTGATGAAATTTAATACTTGATTGTGTGAGGCGTATAAATTGCATTGAAAGAGATAGCTGAAACTAGTTTCACGTTGCGGAGACGGTTTGCATTGCCGTGCCTGTCGCGATCCCTTAACATAACTGACAAAGCGGATGTCACAAAATAGGGAAGATTGGTAATGTCACTAAATGAAGAGGTCCATCATATACATCTCAAAATGTTATGAGATGTTGTGGGGTCAGTTCGTCCTATAACGTTACTGCAGCCGTTAAGACGACCAACGTTTTATGTAGTACTGGAAACAGCAAGGAACAATAAAGTGATTCACTTACAGCATTTCACTAATTAGGTTGGCTCAAATGGCTCTGAGCACCACGGGACTTAACTGCTGTGGTCATCAGTCCCCTAGAACTCAGCACTACTTAAACCTAACTAACCTAAGGACATCACACACATCCATGCCCGAGGCAGGATTCGAGCCTGCGACCGTAGTGGTCGCGCGGTTCCAGACTGTAGCGCCTAGAACCTCTCGGCCACTCCGGCCGGCACTGATTAGGTGTCGGAAGCTTTTTCAAAGACTCCTAAATAGGACTAAATTTGCTTAGTATATACAGTTGAACCTACGCCAACAGGTATTTTCACTCAGATAGGAACCACATACACAACGTGTATATAAATGGCAATATTTGACGGTGTGTTTTATTTTTGCCCTTTATAGTTCGGTTTTAGATTATAAGATGTGCTAAGGCATTCGAAACCACTAGAGACTGGCATAAGTATCGTAATACTTAGCGGAACAAATTGGACATCATATCCTTTAGAGTCGTCAGCCGAAAATATTGTAATTTAATTTCATATATGGTTAGAATTATTAGGAGATAAATTCACGGTTCCTTCGTGTGTTGATGGAGAATGTAAATGTTTTGTGATCGACGTTTTACTAATACTCTAAGGAAATGCTTTTGCTACAACAAACATACACATATGTGTAGTCAGTATTGGATATAAAATGCCGGGTAATGGCCTTCTCCAGATTTTTCCATGTATAAAAGTCTTGAGCTGCAGGCATCCTGCATGTTTTCTAGTACAATCCATCCACATTCCATTATGTCATTTCTTGGCCGAGTCTCCTACACACCTCTAATTTTCATTAGAGTATTCAACTCCTCTGTGTTTTAAGAACCCTGAGTAGTTTACGATTGACACTTTAGCATTACATTTTTTAATCATCACCAAATTCGGTAACGGCCATTGAAGCCCACGTTAAGTAATAATTTTGCGTTTATTGGAAACTTTCGTTGCAGCCCAGGGTCCTATTCTTTCTTTGACAGCCAGTATTTTTTATTCCGTCGATCATCCGTTTCGTATCTGTTCGTAATACGATACTTCTGTTGGGTAAAGCCTTACCATTAGGGAAATATCAAATAAAAGAAACAGTCCTCAATTTGCAGTTTACAAACGGTTGCTCTTTCTTCTTCATCATAATTGTGAAGCTCCTTTGAGCTACGTATAGGGGATTTCCGTTAAAAATTTGATAGACAAGTAAGACGAAGGGCAAGTGCAGGCAAAATATGTAAATGAAAAAAAAAAAAAAGGAAATGCCCCGGGTGAGGATCGAACTCACGACCTTAAGATTATGAGACTTACGCGCTGCCTACTGCGCTACCGAGGCGATGCGCGATATAGGTATCACAAGTGCATTTGTACGACACAGTGCGCAATCCGTCAACATGCTAGAGATTTTTTCCAGTTTGTTGGTAAAGCAGTGATATCAAAACTCTTAGTATGTTCTTTTCACTAAATTAATACTATAATAATACAAAATATGTCATACTCTGATAGAATGAAGAGGTGACGTACGTACACTGTATAATGAACATGTACTGTGGGGATACACCATTGTGAAATCGCACGGTTGATTATTCCAAAACACGAAAAACAGCTACGTTTCTTTACTTTGCAGTATTCGACGTAAGACTTGCAATGCCGAGCATCGTACAGACTGTCAATATAGTTACAGTGCAGTATTCTGATATTTGTCTTGTTTCTTTACTACCAGTGCGTTGGAATCTACAAATTATTAGGAGCTGAAACAGAAGTTAGGAAAGTTAGCAACACAGAAAGAACTAGATTTACGGTCTCTTGCAGAGTCCACATGCTGCCAGCGTACTATATTTTCGTTTTTCTTTCGCTGTTGCTTACGTATTAGCAGCAATATCTAGTAATTCCACACTGCTATATAGCAGCTGTTTAATGACAGTACGTACGGCCTCTTATAACGTTACTGAATTACAGTTACAATATGTAACAATATTTAACAATATGTACAGTTACAATATGCTACATGTAGCAATTGCTATATTTTCTGAATCCTAATGCTACGACAAACCGTGGTATTTGAAAGAAGTAACTGCAGTATATTGGAGTAACATTAACACATGAAAATGTCGGTGATAAACATAGCATCGTTTGGATGGAGGCTACTAGGCTACCTCAATTGTTTATAGACGACAGGCGGATAGTATTATAGCAACATCAGGATTTTTGCACTTGATTCCGATAAAACAGTCTGAGGGAGAGATTAGGAATTAGTGCTTAATGTAGAGAAAAATACACTGGCGCAATTCAGAAAATGGCTATATCGTTAATAAAAATATGTGGTGGAACAGTGACTCGGAAATATCCTGATCCCCATACGACAGTATGTTTATATCTATGCATAATATCTTCACTGACACTCTGCTGTCGTTTTGGACACGTGCAACAGCGCGCTATCAGTAGCTCGGGGATCATTGCGAAGGACAAGCTGTTACATAACATTCAAGAGAAGATTGAAGACAGTACAAGATAGGAGCTCTATTAGTTTGAAGACTGCCGAAAGTAGATACTGGCTGTTTCCGTGGTGTAGTGGTTATCACATCCGCCTAACACGCGGAAGGTCCCCGGTTCGATCCCGGGCGGAAACATTAATTTTTCTGTACTCGTTTAGCCATACCGAGAGATACAAATGGAACTTTTTTCCATTATGAATGAGGATCACTGTGACAGTGATTAATTAGGGTTTCTTGAAATTACTACAACCAATCGCCTATTGTGTTATTCTTCAATTTTTATTATACCATTACCTGTTTCGAACCGCCAAGCGCCGCCCAGTTAGAGGCGCAATGTCACGGATCTCGCGACCCCTCCCGCCAGAGGTTCGTGTCCTCCCTCGGGCATGTGTGTGTGTGTCGTTCTTAGCATACGTTAGTTTAAGTAGTGTGTAAGTCTAGGGACCGATGACCTCAACAGTTTGGTCCCTTAGGATTTCACAAGCATTTTGAACCGCCTAGCGATTCATCATCGGATGGTCCATATTTGTTGATTGTCTGCAGCAGTGTGGGAGAGTTATTAATATCCGTTGATTGGTTGTTGGTTGAATTTTTTCCAGTGACGTTGATTTTACTGCACTTCACAAACTTAGCCACAGGTAACACGTTCCCCCTTTCCTAAAGAGCGCGGAAGCGCTAAGTGTGTGAAGCGCAGTAAAATTAACGTCGCTGGAAAACATTTATCATTTTTTCCAGACTACTGTGTGTGCACCAACAACCAACCGATACTAATAACTCTACACGACTCCCACACTGCTGCGGACAATCAGTATTTACCATCTGATAATGAATCGCAAGCGGGTTCGAAACAGGTAATTGGATAATAAAAATTGAAAAACAAAACAAAAGACGATTGGTTGCAATAATTTCAGGAAACCTTTAAGACTTAAATGAATATTGGAACGCACTTCCGATACTGCTGAAACACAAAATCTTCCACCTACTTTACATCGAACTGGCGAGAGCAAAAATCTCGAGCCCATCGGTAAGATTTTTTCGACAGTAGCTCTTCTTAAGTTTATTTTTAATTTATATGCTCTTTTATTTCCTAAAATTTCTCTTTTCATTTAAATCAAATCGCCGTTACAAAGCTGGCGACAGAGAAACCTGTCAATGAAAAACTGTAATTAATATTGAATGTTATTTTTTATTTCGTAAGGCATTAAAATGAAAAATTTGTTAATTTATTACGAATTCACGGACAGTACCTATCAAAGCCTTTTAGAGAGCTTTTGGTAATTTGGGTTCCATGTGAAGTCACTAAGCTATAACCGACCGAGGTGGCGCAGTGGCTAGCACACTGGACTCGTATTCGGAGGACGACGGTTCAGTCCCGCGTCCGGCCGTCCTGATTTAGGTTTTCCGTGATTTCTCTAAATCGGTCCAGGCAAATGTAGGGATGGTTCCTAGGTTACGGCCGACTTCCTTCCCCGTCCTTAATCCGAAGAGACCGATGACCTCGCTGTCTGGTCTCCACAACCCAATCCAACCCAATCCTGACCACTGACGATCGTCACGATGGCGAAACGGAGATAAGCCGTAACGACACACAAAGTTTTGTTCATGCTTCTAAGCAGAATAGTAGTATTGCCATATGTCCATTCAGGTGAAATTTCGACTGGAGATTAAGAGATTAAACGTATTGTGATCACTGAAAAGCAAATGAAACTTTTTTTTACAGTATGATTTGCACTGTTATTGTTTATATACTGGGCTGTACCAAAACCAAACAGAAACAATGATGGAGTACAAGTCACAAACAGTACTCAGACTGTTGGGAGAACGGGTGTCAAAACTTACAAACAACCATTATGCAATGGTAAAATGTACTGTAACACAACGTCCAAAAAATATAAATAGTTTCAACGCTAGGAAGAGCTTCATTCTAAAAATTAGCTGTGCTTTATGCACCCCTCGTTAGAGATACACGTATGGTCCTGCAGGTGACATGTCGTTTGCGTCCATTGTGCAGAGGAGCAAGTCATTGCGGTAGAACCCAACCGCCTCTTTTAATTGATCGGTATACAGTCTCTCTCGGTACCTGTACTGGTAGTATATGTTCAGCACAAGGAAGGTGAAATTGCCAGTGTTTATCTCAGCTAACACCATGCATTTGTTGCTTATGTGCGCCACTTTGACTGCTCTGAAAGATCGATTTAGCACAACGGTTGCTGCCATAGGGTTCTCTCCCTCAGCCAAGATCTGAGCTGTAGTAGGCATATATAGGATCTTTCCATCTCTAGAGTAGAGCTCTTGCAGACATAGAATGTCTAGAGACTCCTCCTCTGCACGGCATCGTACCTCGTGCATCACTGCTTGCATTCGCGTGCAGTTCAGCTGTCCTATTTTAACTGATGCGAACATTGTGAGTTTTCACGGTCCGGTCGGGAACAGGTGAGGCAGCAGCCGTTAAGGAGCCGATGACGAGAGGTCTTGTCTCCCGCAGTCTGTCCTCTGGATTTTGCGCTTTGTGAGAATCTTGTAGTACTCACACTCTTTGCCTGGCGTTACACATGTTCGGTTTCACTTTTTGCACGGGATGCAGACCACTCGGTCCCCTGCCTTTCTGCAATCTTTCCTGCACGTACTGCACAATCAGGACTGTTGATATTTTTAAAAATATCGGGAATCCGATAGATTGATATTTAAAAAGTATCATTGTCGGGTTCGATATAAAAAAGTGTCGATATATCGACCAAAAAATTATCGACCTACTGCCTTATTAAAATATAGGTCGAACAATGTAAATACGCTGCCGGCTTTAGAGCTGTGAATTTAAGCACTGATTTATTGGATATTCTATACATCAAAAAGCGAGCAGCTTATCCGCCTTAGAGCAAGAATTGAAAGGAAAACGATGCACGTTCACGCTTGGCAATAACCGCTTAGCTAACAATGGTAACTGGATGTGTCACAGTAAAAGACATCAGATGGGTCCGGCGTCACTTATCGGATTTGTCCGGAACACTTCATGCCTAATTCCCTATTTTCATTTCTGCCAACGCCAGATCCAGCAGTCGTAGTGTCAGAATTGCGTGGTGAAGTTAAACGTTGCCGGCCGTAGTGGCCGAGCGGTTAAAGGCGCTACAGTCCGGAATCGCACGACCACTACGGTCGCAGGTTCGAATCCTGCCTCGGGCATGGATGTGTGTGATGTCCTTAGGTTAGTTAGGTTTAAGTAGTTCTAAGTTCTAGGGGACTTATGACCACAGCAGTTGAGTCTCATAGTGCTCAGAGCCATTTGAACCATTTTGAAGTTAAACGTTGCAGTTCCTGTTTCTGTTGATAATGCCGAGCGCCTATTACGTCGTTTCCATTCACACGTCTCCGTCCACCGCGAAGACCAGTCCTGTCGTTCAGATGTTTGTTCATAATTTTGAGCACCAGTTTTTGAAGAATGTCGATGTGAAGAAATAGCATACTAGTTTAAAAATATCGACATATCGATATTTTATCAACAGCCTACTGTCAGTTTCAGTAGTGGCTAAGGGGCAGTAATTACTGTTAACATAATTCTGATTATGAATGAAAATAGAATATTCGATAAAAATGTAGCTACTCTTAGCTGTAAACTAACGGAACCAGAATACTATGTCTTAACGACGTAAAGAACATGAACACTGTTCAAGAACACAGTGATGATATCGTGTCTTTTTTTTTTAATCACATGTGGTTTAATGAAAATTTGGTCAACTGCCCTCAGTACACTAGCATTTCCGTGGGCTGTGATACACGTGCTCTTGGACTGTTTGGTACTCTCACGTACTATTGGCAGAATTGTTTACACTAGTGGCGAATTTTCACTGATAGGTGAATAAATATCTGAGAGTCATGGAAGAGCACGTGTCGCAAGCGTTTACACACAGCAAGGTGAAAGAGTCTGTGAGAGATGAGAACCAACTCTCCGCGAGATGTTTCAGCCATGATTCTGTGCCCGAAGGAAAAGGTTGCGATCAAAGAGTGTCAACGATCGTGCTCAAGTTTGATAACAGAGTATATTAGGCGGAAGGATGATTTTGGAGCATTTCATTGCAGAGGCTGTGATCGAAGATCCACAACTATATTGAAATTTTATGTGGATGACAGCGATGGAGATTAAAGAAATACTCCTCATAATTAGACCCGAAATTGCCAAGCAAGACATTAATAGTGTGAAAGTCAGACTACTTCTCACACTGAGATTTCTAGCATCTTCTTTTCTTGCCGGCCTTTGTCCTGCTTCAACGCGAAGTCGGCCGTGTTATGGCGAATTTGGCAGTGTTAGTTGCAGAGGATGGCCAGATGCCCTTCCTGCCGCCACCCGAACCCTCTGGGACGGAATTAGTGTACCCTAGCTGTCTGCGTCCAGTGTAAGCCATGGAATAGTGCGAACGTTTTGAAATGTTTGCGAGCCATGAAAGACAGAACGTGGGGACCAGCCTAGTATTCACCTAGCGGGATGCGGAAAACCGCCTAAAAATCACAGCCAAGCTGTCCGGCATACCGGTCCTCTTCGGTGATCCTCCGGCCGGATTCAGTCCGAGGCCGGCGCGCCTGCCCGAGTCCAGGAAGCAGCGCATTAGAGCTCTCGGCTACCCTGGCGGGCCTGAGATTTCTAGCATCAGGTACGTTTATTCATCTTGATACGCATAGTCGATCAAAAGCCAATTAGTGTAGAGATCTGATAAATGAAAAACGGTTGATTTCTTCGCCCAGCCACGGCTAAAAAATATGGCTCAAACCAGGCTGTTTCGTGAGTATTTTCATTTAGTATATGCATGAGTACGGCAAATTGTATTAACAAGACATGGTAGCTAAAAACTGTGAAATATGGCTAAATCGTGGATGCACGAAGGCCGCTCAGCACTCACTGGCTACTCTCAGCCGTTCCAATGCAGGTAAAATTTTTCTTGTTTGAGAGCTATGGCGAGCAGCTATCGAGGGACGGAGGTGGCCGTCTACACGAAGGGTCGAAGTACGCAGAGCGCAACTATCTTGAAGTGCGTTTACATGTGAGAGGTTTTTACTCTCAAGAGCGGCGGATACATTGTCAAGAGCAAACCTCGCAGAGGCCTATGAGAGTTCTCGCTGAAAGTAGAGGCGGAGCTCTCGGAGAGGTGGAATGTTGCGTTATTCTCGCTAGTGCAAACGTTTTCCCGCGCCATCGGTGAGTACACTAATCATTTCACGAAAATTTGAATTTTCGTAGGGTAGAGTATGGTCCAGTCCAATAAAAAGTGGACCCACGAGATTGTGTGCAAACTCACTGAAGCATATAAACGGAATCTAATCCTCTGGGACATCTAGAACCCAGACTTTTAAAATAGAGTTAAAGAAATCTAGTGAATGACTTCAGATGTGAGGCCTCTTAAATGTGTCGGAAACTATAAAATTTACGAAATCACGTAAAATATATTTCACAAACAATTTTACATTGTTCATCAACAATACAAGGTTAGCAGTAAATCGGTAGCTACATATACAGGGTGTCCGAATAGACTTTCCCTGATTACATAAATTGATAACTCAAGTTAGAAATAAGATACAAATATGAAACTGGTGTTTAATTGTTTACAAACAATCAAAGTTTTTTTCACACATCAGTAAACTTCCACATGAGCACCCTTGGTGGCACGTAGCACATCTAGGCGATATTCAATTTCCGTTCACACATTAGCCAACATCACTGGAGGGATCGGTTCAACGACTGTGGTTATCCGTCGCCGCGGGGTTTCAAGATCTGGTACACGTGTTCGGTAGACCTCGTCCTTGACATAACCCCATAAAAAGAAGTCTAATGGGGTTAGAGAGCGCGGAGGCCAAACCGTTGGCCCATCACGACCAATCCATCGCTCAGGAAAGGTCATATCGAGATAGGCACGGACGTCCAAACCCCAATGAGGCGGTGCACCGTCTTGCTGAAACAAGACATCGGGGTGATACTGAAGCAGCTGAGGAACAGCATACAGTTACAACATGTCCAGATACACTGCAGATGTGATGATAGCCTCAGCGAAGAAGAATGGCCCAATAATTCGATCGTGCAATAGCGCGCACCAAACATTCACCTTTGGACTGCCTCTGGTGCACTCCATGACCTCGCCAGGGGGTTGTGAACCCCAAATGTGCACATTATGGCGATTCACTACTCCACTGACAATAAAGGTCGCTTCGTCGGAAAACGCAATCGTCTGAGATAACCATCATCGTCCTCAATACGTGATAGCATTTCGACCTCAAAGTCATGACGACGTGTACTGTCATTGGGCAACAAGGCCTGAACGATTTGCACTTTGTATGCACGAAACAATAAACGTTTGTGTAAAATTTCATGGAGAGAGCTTTTTCGCATCTGTAATTCACGTGAGGCCCTGCGCACCGATTTCTTCGGACTTCGCAGAAAAGACTGCGTTACAGCTTCCACCCTGTCTGCTGAGGTCGACCATTCCTCGGAAGGTCAGCAACCGATCCTGTGTTCTTGAACTTCTCACACCAGGCTTTAATGGATTCCTTCCAAATGTTGTCTGGAAGTGTCTGTGCACTGTGGTTGGTGATCGTGTCTCATGGCACCGTAGGACACACTGTGCCTTCTCCTGATTGGTTTACATGGCTTCTTGGGCACTGCACCTCATCCACTACGTACGTACTGCGAAAGTTTCATATTTGTATCTTACTTCTAGCCTGAGTTATCAATATATGTAATCAGGGCAAGTCTTTTCGGACACCCTGTATTATGAACCCTTTTTAATAATCATGTTTCCAATTTAATCGGAGGTTTGTCAGGAGCTTATAAATGAAAAGTAAAAAGAGCAGTAGTAGGAACGAAAGAGTCAAACGATAGCAGTATTGCTTCTCTCATTGCAGTGTCGCTTTTTAAAAAATATGGACTCCACTAATTCTACCAGTAATTCAAATTCAGCAGTTGATAATCCGCAAAAATTCCGAAGTTGCTGGGCGGTTTCAAGTTCCAGTTCTTGCGCTAAAGCGCGATACATGCCTAAATGATTCCTCCTTTGTATCCACGAATTGACCCGCTTCTTTTGTTTTCGAAAGTTTCTTTTTTTTTTGTTTTTCCGATAAGCACAAAACTAATAACGTTTGATGCGACTTCTCTTATTCGTGTTGAAGCCATCTTTTTAACTCATAATCACTCTCAGAACTGACCGCGTGCTTGTGTAAACCGTCTGAAGTGGACTCGCGAGAGTTGCCGTGGAGAATTTCTCTCCGAGAGTGAACTCGGGGTGAATTTCACTCTCACGTGCAAAGGGCAAGAGTGAACTGGGCTCTAATAGTAACTGTCGAGAACCTGGGCTGCGAGTTACTCTCGCGTGTAATCCCAGCTCTCAAGTCCATTTCAGACCGCGGTGGCCGTGCGGTTCTGGCGCTGCAGTGCGGAACCGCGGGACTGCTACGGTCGCAGGTTCGAATCCTGCCTCGGGCATGGGTGTGTGTGATGTCCTTAGGTTAGTTAGGTTTAAGTAGTTCTAAGTTCTAGGGGACTTATGACCTAAGATGTTGAGTCCCATAGTGCTCAGAGCCATTTGACCCATTTTTTCCAGACCGTTGACATACACACTCGCGGTCGGTTCCGAGAGTTATTTTAAGTTTACAAGATGTCTTCAACACGAATAATAGAAGTCGCAGCAGCATTATTAGTTTTGTGCTTATCGAGAAACAACTATTCGAAAACAAAAGAAGCCGGTCAAGTCGTGGATACAAGGAAGGAATCATTTAGGCGCGTACCACGCTTTAGCACCGAACTGCAACTTGAAGTCGCCCAGCAATTTGGGAATTTTTGCAGATTATCAGATGTTGAATTTGAGTTGCTGGAAGAATTAGTGGAGCCCATAATTTTTTAAAAAATCTCTGCAGTGAGAGAAGCAATATCGGTTCGTGAGCGTCTAATGGTTGCCTTATGATATTTTGCAACAGTAAATATTTGAAATTTAATAACTTTTTTTATAACACATCCATTGTCCTACGATTTTTCGCAACAAGTATATATTTTAAATCCACCAATGTATTTATTTTGCAAAACATTGATTGAAGTACATTAATTTATACAATAAGGTAAAATAATGTTATGACGGGTGATTCGTATGTAGTGTGCAGTATCTCTTCCGTATACCTGTACGTACAGTAAGCGGAGTTATGAAGGAAACGCCTCCAGAAATTTTCATTGTTCACTGGGAGACATATCTGAAGATAATGATTTTCATCATTTTTTCTTCTTTTTCGTCTTTCCCGTAGTTGCTGTAAATTCGGGAGGTATGTACTGTCTATGCAACTAAATGAAGGCAGTTTGTTTATTGCCATACGCGTTTCGCTTCTTTTGTTCGGGAAGCGTCATCAGTGGCCTGAAATACATGTTTGCTTTTATACATACAATAAACGTATTATGTGGTAGATATAATATGCTGTTACATTACATTTCATCGTGTTTTCCTCTCTCTTTTTTTTTTTTTTTAGATTAGAATCAGCTTTTGTACCACAAATTCCGTAATGTGAACTTATCGTTCGGTGTTACGATTTCCAACGCTGTTAACTCATTTGTGTGGTCCTGGAGATGTATTTGTTAGCTTCCATACTCCAGCTGGCCGATTTATGGCGTTCTTTCACCCATACTTGTTACCTCTCATATATCGCTTGCACTTTCCATTTTGTGATCAACATATGTGTGTGTGTGTGTGTGTGTGTGTGTGTGTGTGTGTAAACACACACACACACACACACACACACACACACACACACACACAACAAATGAAAATATCAAACCACAACACAACGCGAACAAAAGACAGACAAACACACAACAACAGTGCTGGAAATCGTAACACCGAACGATATGTTCACATTGAGGAATTTGTGCTACAAAAGTTGGTTCTAACCTAAAAAAAAAAAAGACGATAAAAATGTAATATAACAGCATATTATATCTACCACATAATACGTTTATTGTATATAAAAGCAAACGTGGATTTCAGGCCACTGATGATGCTTCCCAAACAAAAGAAGCGAAACACGTATGGCAATAAACAAACTGCCTTCATGTAGTTGCATAGACAGGTACAATACCTCCGCGAATAATGTTTTTCCATACATTTTTAACTTATTTTTTTGTCACAAAGATTACAAATAATTGCAAATATATTACAAAGTAAATAAATAGAAAACCAATGAAAATGCCAAATTATATGGTAAATGAAATTCAGTGTATTCAAACGAATCGACAAATTCTTTAACTGATGAACAACTGTCCGCATTCGTAGTTTGCGGCACAGTGGGGTGGGTGAACGGAGGTGATGTAGGAGCGCATGACCCGCTGGCCCATGTACTATGCCTGAAATATGCATCTTCTTCTTCAGCTCAGTATTTATTTACGTTTTCAGTCTCCCTCCAACATACTTCAGTATGAGAAACTGGAGTTCACAAAAGCAACGTACTTTCCAAATTTGTCTTGTTCGTCAGTGGCTTTAGCGAGTATTTCTAGTGCTGCTCTTATCGCACTATCATTGTGTTCCGTTTGTACTTGTTTTGGTTATTTTGTGAGTGACTCTTGGTATGTTTTGTCAGCCTGAGTTGATTAATTGCCTTCTCTATTATTGTCTGGTAATCCGTTTACCTCATCTACACAATTTGAAGATGTTGGCATCTGAAAATTTGATACAGAGAATGAGTACATGTTAAACAACAGTGATGTTTATTAGTATGTTGCAAATTTTATTTACTTATTTATATTCATTACTCATTATGCACTTATTTGTTTTATTTTCTTTCAGTTCCCACTAATCGGAGCAGGGTAGTTTTACATAGAAGCAGGTTTTGAGAAAAGGTGGAATTTCCCTCACTGCATAGGCGCCATCGACGGAAAGCAAGTGGTTATTGAAGCCCTTGTAACAGTAGGAGTACAATTTATACCTATAAATTGACACACAGTATCGTTTTATTAAGACTCGTAGATAAAAAAATGGCTTTAACTGCATAAACATTCGCTGTAAAGGGCCAATCTCAAATGAAGGCGTAGTTTCCAAGCGCAATTTGTACAACAAGCTGGAACAAAAAAGTTACCTCTCCCATTACCGCAGCCCCTAACAGGGAGAGAAATGCCAGTTCCTTATTGCACTGTAAGTAAGACGCGTTTCCTGTGAAATAATTTTTTCACTCAACTGAATATTTAATTACTGCCTATCAATGGCATCAACTGTTGCAAACACTTTTGGGATCTGTGCAGAGAGATTTCAAGTCCTTAGAAAACGAAACATTTAATTGCCTCTACTAGAAGTCAATTTCTCTTCTTAGATTGTGGCCTATCCAGGTTAGTTGCCTGTTCTTCGCCGTCGCAGCATCCTCCGTTCTTCTCAAACTTTCCTCAGTACTTCTTCATTCCTTACTTTATCAGCCCAGCTGATCTTCTCCATTCTACGCTATATCCACATTTCGCAAGCTTCAATTCTCTTCTCAGCCTGCTTTCTCGAAGTCCACGTTTCTGCTCCTTATAAGCCACACTCCATATTAAGCACTTAACCAGTCGCTTCCTTAATACCTTGTTTAAACAACTAGTTAGGAGTCTTATCTGCATTTGAAGTGTGTCTTTCGCCAGAGCCATTCTCACTTTGATGTCTTGTGGGCAATCCATGTCTTCTTTAATCCAACTTGCCAAATACTTTGAATGCTCTTAGCTGTTCTAAGATTTCTGACCCCAACTTTCTTTTATTTAGGATGACCATGCTTTTGGTTCTCTTTTTATTAATTTTCATACCATGTGCTGCACAGGCTTCATTCAGGTCATTCAGTAATTGAGTCAGCGTCTCATGATTTTCTGCGAGGATCGCCATCTCATCTGCAAATCTTATACATTAAATTTTCCGCCCACCTATCCTGACGCCTCTTTTCCCATCCAAACAGCTTTCCAGTACTTCCTCCAGATGTTAAATAGGATCGGCGAGAGACAACACCTCTCCTAATCTTGCTGCCTTCAGAGATCTCATTACCTGTTTGTCCCCGAACTTTCTGATTCAGGTACAAATGTGCTATCAGTCTTCTCTCCTTCCACTTTACTCCCTTTTTCTCTTTTTTTTTTTTTCAAGATATCTAGCAGCTTATCCCACTGCACTCTATCAAAAGCTTTTTCGAAGTCTATGCAGACAGCATACACTTCTTTGCCCTTTTCTATGTATCTTTTGCCGATGGTTCTTAGAGGTCCGATGGCATCAGGTGACCCATTTCCCCTTATGAAACCACATCGTTCTTCACAAAGTGTTTCTTCCAACTTTCCATATAGCCTCCTATTCAGAATTTGAAAAACTACTTTTGCTGCCTGCGATATTAGGCTGATTCTCCCGTGATCTTCACACATTTTGGGATTATTAGTCTTTGGGATTGGGACAATTATACTTACGAGAAAGTCTTCTGGTCATTCCCCTTTCTCATAGATGTAGTTGCAAAGAGAGGTCAAATGTCATATACACCGTAGGCTTTGCTTTTAAGTTCTCTCAATGCCTTATTTACCTCTGAGCCTAGGATAAAATCTCCTTTTTCATCTTCATTTACTGATTCTTCCGTCTCAATCTGCAGATCGGAAGATCTTTGATCCGCTTCATAGAGTGTTTCAGTATATTCTTTCCATTTATTCTAAACAGCGTGTGGGTCACTTAGAAGTGTTCCATCTTTCCCTTAGATCTCCATGTTTGTTTTGTTCTTCCTTCCCTGGAATACTATTTCCTTGGCTACTCAATACATCTTTTCTTACTTGCCCTCTTTCTCCAGTGTCTCAATTTCTGAGCAGATTTCTCTCGTCTAGTTTTCCCTGGCCTGATGAGTTACTCCTCTCAGCTCATTGTTCATTCTTCTGTATTACCTTTTTCCTTCATCAGTTTATGCGGTTTTTTTTTTCATTTTCTCCTTTCTGCCATCTTCAAGATCATATCAAAGGTAACCCATGGATTCCTTCTCCGCTTGCGCTTCACCAGACCAACAGGGTGTCTCTGAACTGGTTCCACTGTTCATTTATGCCCTCTGTCTCTTCTATAATTTTCCACTTGTCTCGGAACTCTTCTTCAAGCTTTTCGGTTATTCCTTCTTCCTTTAGAGCATCCAAGTTAAATTTCTCTCTCACTTAGCCTACCAACGTTCTTTTCAATCTAACCTGCACATCTGTTACAATCAAGTTGTGATCAGAATTAATATCTGCACCTAGATAAGCCTTAGCATTTTTCAAGCATGTTCGGAATCTGCTCTGTATTAGTATGTAATCGATCTGGTATCTTCTATTGTCTATATTCGATGTGCATGTGTACCGTCTTCTTTTGTGATGTTCAAAAAGCGTGTTTCCAGCTACCAGTGAGTTTTCCTTACAAAATCTGACCATTCTCGCACCTCTTCGTTTCTGTTACCCTATCCAAACTTTCCAACCAGATCTCCGTCTTTCCCTTCGCCAATCACCGCGTTCCACTCTCCCATTACTATGATGCACGCCTTTTTCCTCTCTCTCTCTCTCTCTCCACCAGTGATTCAATTCTGCTGTAGCACTCTTCAATCTCATCGTCGCTGTGTTGGCTGGTTGACGTGTAGACCTGTATCAGAACTACATATTTCTTGTGACCTTTCAGCATCAGCATCATCAATCTGCTATTTATGTATTCCACCTTCATTATCACGGGTGTAACCTTCTTTATCATGATAGCTAGTCCATTCATTCCGTTTATTTCCTCGCCTGAATAAAACAGTTTGTAGTCACCACTCTGTAACACACCATTGCCTCTCCATCTCACCTCGCACGTTCCAAGAATATCTGTATTATTGTGGTCCTTCTCTTTTTTTTTCGCATTTTCCAATTTGTCAGATTGTAAGAGGGTGCGAACATTCCCTGTACCAATCCTTAGCTTTTCCTGTTTCCTTCTCTCTTTCTTTATCCTTTCACTTTGTTATCCTCGATGTACTCCTCTCCCGGAGATCCGATGGAGGGGATGTTATACCTCCGGAATCATTATTTTGCGCATTGCCTTGGGAATAGTAACGTCGTAGCTTCCTGTTGCTTTCCACATATGATACCAGCCGCCCACTCTGGGTCAGACGCTGTTTGCAGTCATTCAATCTGAGTCACAATGCAACTGCCTGTTGGTCCGCGGGATGTATTTGACTTCCTTCTACCCCCCCCCCTCCCCCCCCCCCCCCCACCATCGAGGGAGAATGTAAAATTGTCTGTGAAATAAACTTATGTGATTTCGTAAATCGTGTAGTTTCTTCCTTATTTCAGAGGCCTTACAATTGAAGTTTCCGCTAAATTTCTTCATCACTAGATATTTTAACTCTGTTTTTAAAATCTGTGTTCTGGCTGTCGCAAAGGATTGGGTTCAATTCGTATGCTTCAATATGTTTGCACACATCCTCGTGGGACCATTTTTATTGAACTGAGCCATACTCTTATCAGATTCAAATTTTCTTCAAATGATGAGACTACTTGCCAAGAGCGTGGGGAAAACGTTTATGGTAGCGAGAATAATGCTACAGTGCACCTCTCCGAAAGCTCCCCCTCTGCTTTCGGCGAGAACTCTCAGAGGCCTTTACACTTGAGAGTTTTGTTTTTGAGATTGTATCTGCTACTCCTGAGAGAGAGAGAGAGAGAGAGAGAGAGAGAGAGAGAGAGAGAGGGAGAGGAAAAAAAACTTCAGCTTGTAAATGCACCGTTCCATCTTGCCCCACCCTCGGACACTGGCAGCGGGCTGATACTCTGCGCCGTCGACACGGCCACGGCACGTATTATACCGTATTACTCAGGAAAGCTTTCTACTAAAGAAAAACTCTGTTTTGTGGCAACCTCCTTCTCGCTACGGTTGTGCTTTGATTGGAACCATGCATGACGTCACATTCCTAACACGACCAGATCATCTCATCCTTAGGTCGTTTCGCTCAGATACTTGGTTTCGTCCGCAATGCATAGAAGGTATAATCGTTATTGGTATTATACTAAAACATCAGTAACTTGCTTTGGATTAATCACTGTCGGAATATGACAGCAGTGTTTAACAGTATCTATGTGATGGTGAGCCGTGAAATCCGTTACTACATATTGGTTGTGGGGATGGAATCTCTTCGCTGGACATAGATGTAACGACCTGTTTTGTGATTACTTCCTCATTCAGGTATCATAATTTTTTTCAGCAAAGAAATTCCTAAAATCTTTCGGGTATGGAACCTGTGGTGGAAAATTCATGTCTTCAGGAGACCTAAATATGCAGTCAAATATGTAATAGTAAGTGTGAGCCGCAAGTGCTGTTTGAAGCGTATGCCTTGCCTACAACTTAAAGAAAGGTGGTAGTTCAGAATCAAATAAGACACGATCCACCGTTTAATGCTTGCTTTAAATAATCCCTGTTGAGATGTGAACTTGGGTTTTCCTTTAATCTCTTACACTACTTTGGACACTTGCTTTCTGAGGAACGCCCCAGCGTCTTAGCTTGAACTGAGTAGAAAACTACCGTGAAATGATTCTCTTTGCACTAGGATCAAGTCACGTGTATGTGGTCAACAGGGGGATACGCCATTCAGCCTTATAAAGTGGTGCGGAAGAGAACCTATAAGTAACATACAAGACAGCCACACGTGTGAATTTTAAAGAAAATCTATAAGGACGGTTCTTCCGACTTTTTTCTACTGTGGTGGACTGAGCGTTGACGTATTTTACAGCTTGTTTTGTTTTTCGCAAATTACAGTTACCAAGAATAGAGATACAAGGCAACGTTCCATAGAACTGGACGATGGTACACAGCGTATACATTGCTAAACAGGTCCCCAGCGGCATTGCCAGGGTTAATACTGGACAGATTTCATAAATGAGAGCACCGTTACAACAGGGTGCGCCGTCGCACATGTACCGTGGGCAGGCACTGTGAAGATGAAGATATAGGGCAATAATGAACTATAGTCCGATTTACGAACGATAGCGGTTCGCACAGGTCGAGGCACATACGAGTATGGGGAATGCATTGTTGTCGATTCCAAACGACAGCTACGACACGCGCATACACGTGCTTTGCGCTTGAAGATAGAGCGTATACTGTAAATTACGTCTCTCACTTGCTTATGTAATGTTTGTCGCTTATCACCACCATCAGCGATGAATCTCACAGGAAATAGAATAAACGCTCGCTACGTAACACGCTACTATCCGGTTAATGCTCGCATTGGAAATTTGATTCAAATCAAAATGGTTCAAATGGCTCTAAGCACTATGAGACTTAACTAACCTAAGGACATCACACACATCCATGCCCGAGGCAGGATTCGAACCTGCGACCGTAGCAGCAGCGCGGTTCCGGACTGAAGCGCCTAGAACCGCTCGACCACAGTGACCGGCATGGAAATTGGAAATTTGTGGTAAGATCTTATGGGACCAAACTGCTGAGGTCATTGGTTCCTAAGCTTACACTCTACTTAATCTGACTTAAGCTAACTTACGCTAAGGACAACACCCACCCATGCTCGAGGGAGGATTCGAACCTCCGACGGGAGGAACCACTCGGACCGTGACAAGGCGCCCTAGACCGTGCGGCTGCTCGTATTGGCTACGACGTGCAGAACAGAGCGCTCAGAATACTTCTGGACGCCCGTTGGCTGTCCTAGAGCTACGGAAGTAGGTGTGGAGGACAAGTCTAAACTCGAGCGCCATCGTTCGGAACTCCAATTGTAATATACTGCATTTCAGCGGCTAGGGAATGACTGACACAAGAAGGTATCGGGTGCTTTCACTGTAGCTGTTTTTCTTCACTTTCCTCGCGCTCGTTTGGGCGATGCTGTACGAAAAACAAGAACCCTACTTCCAACCGTGTCGTTGTACTAAGGACCCCACAAATTCGAGGTCTGTGCGGGTAAGAAAAGTGGGATCGTTATCCACAAGTGCCCTATAAGCATCATCCGCATGCCTGTTACCCGTGCGCACGGATACTGAAATTTTGTAAACCGTTTTAACCCACTTGGTACACAACAGCATTGACGATAGCCCGCGGCCCAAATTTTCCTCTACTGAATTCAGACCTCGTAATTTACATTCCAAAGGAAACAAGTGATTCCCCGGTCGGTCGTAGGACTTTTATCTGTCACTTATTACGTATTTCACCTCTGAAACGTGTGCTTGTGTGAAAAATGCCGAACTGCAACTTGGCTCAGAGCCCACGTCACACTATAGGTCGTCCTGAACTGACTTGGTGTAGGTCGTCCTGAACTGACTTGTTGAGTCAGTTCAAAGGTCGGGAGAATGTAACGGCACATCGCCTCCAAAAGGATCATGCCTAGTAAAGCACTGTGCTGCTCAAAAGTGTGTTTTACTTACAAAGAAAAGGTCGATCGTGTTCAAATTTTAATATGACATATGTTCCGTAAGCTACAGTTTTCTGTCGTAGTAATGATTCGGACTGTGTAATTTTCTGCAAGATTGGAAAGTCAGATGAAGTTGTGTGACAATTTGTCGTGACATATTGATAGTGACTTGTAGTTCATTTATCAAATATACGTTAATTCACCAGAATCTTTAAAAAAGTTTACATTTCTTCATGAAGCAGTGTTGCGTACACAAACAGGAGACAGACCATTAAAAAATATTCTAATGGCAGGAGTGTCCTAGGAAAGCCTTCAGACAACTTATTGCCGTTTTCGGTAGAATGACTATTTTCGGTAGAATGTGTGGTGTCACCGCCAGACACCACACTTGCTAGGTGGTAGCTTAAATCGGTCGCGGTCCATTTAGTACATGTCGGACCCGCGTGTCGCCACTGTGTGATCGCAGACCGAGCGCCACCACAAGGCAGGTCTCGAGATACGGAATAGCACTCGCCCCAGTTGTACGGACGACATTGCTAGCGACTACACGGACGAAGCATCGCTCATTAGCCGAGCAGATAGTTAGAATAGCCTTCAGCTAAGTCCATGGCTACGACCTAGCAAGGCGCCATTAGCCTTACATAGTTTGATAGTTATCGTATGAAATGTCTCATCAAGAATGCTGCATTCACAACAAGGATAAATAAAAGTTAAGTATTCGAGGAGCTGCATACTTTTCTTATTAGCATTCAATACTTATCCTGTTCCAGAATTCACGCCCGTCTGCGTTAGATAGCGTGCATTTCGGCCTCCTCTATCTACAAGGTGTTGGCACATTTCCCAACACATGAGAATGACTATTTTCGGTAGAATGACTATTTTCGGTAGAATGACTATTTTCGGTAGAATGACTATTTTCGGTAGAATGACTATGGCGTCAGGCTACGACGGAAACTGAATGAACTTGTAATTTCTACGGAAAGCACGGAAGAAGGGCAGCTTACCTTTGCAGGGGTTAAAAACGCGTCTATCCTTTGCAGGACACTCCGCATTCAAGCCAATACAGTGACATTCTGTTACATGTGGACACTAACAGAGATTTAAAACAATAATTTTTGCTGTCGATCGCATGTCATGTAAATATACGAAAACAGTAATATTTTAAATTTTATCTTTAAATTTTAAATTTAAATTTTAACCACAAAGTAAATAATATATAAATTCAGAAAACTGCAACCGCTACTTTTCTGAATTACTTTTTTATTCCATAAAACTGTTTTCGAACCTTTTCAGGCTCGTCTTCAGATGGTGCACAGGGGCTTGCATGACAATTTCATTGCATAATGCTGGGTGCTAGCTAGCGACAGTATGTGCTGCTTTGTTATTAGTGTCATCCATCAGCTGCCATTCTGATTGACAGTTGATAACGCATCACTTACTTTTCATGGGATATACATACTGAGGTGAAAAGTCGTTGGATACCGCCTAATATCGTGTCGGACCTTCTGTCGTCTGGTGTACTGCAGCAACTCGACGTGGCATGGACTACGAAAACGTTGGAAGCCCCTACACAAATACTGAGCCATGCTGCCTCTATAGCCTCCCATAACTGCGGAAGTGTTACCGGTTCAGGATTTTATGCACCACCTACTATCTCGATTATGTCCCTTAAATGTTCCACGAGATTCATGTCGAACGATCTGGGTGGCCAAATCATTCGCTCGAATTGCCCAGAAAGTTCTTCAGACCAGTCACGAACAACTGTGGCCCGGTAATATGTTTTGAAATCCATGAATGGCTGCACATGATCTCTAACTAGCCGAACATAACTATTTCCAATCCGTTATCGGTTCACTTGGACCAGAGAACCCTGTCAATTCCGTGTGAACATTGCCTACACCACTGTGGAGGTACCACAGCTTGCACAGTGCCATTTTGACAACCTTGGTTCATGGCTTCGTGTGTCGTCTGCGCCACGTTTGATCCCCACCGTCAGCTCTTGTCAACTGAAATCGGGACTCATCTGACAAGGCCACGGTTTTCCAGTAGTCTAGGGTCCAACCGATATGGTCACGAGCCCAGGAGGGGCGCAGCAAGCGATGTCGTGCACTCGTGACAGTTGTCTGTGCCATAGGCCAATAATGTCAAATTTCGCCGCACTGTCCTAAAGGAGACGTTCGTTGTTCATCCCACATTCATTTCTGCGGCTATTTCACATATAGTTGCTTGTCTGTTAGCACTGACAACTCTACGCAAATTGCGGTGCTCTCGTTCGTGAAGGCCGTCGGCCACTGCGTTGTCCGTGGTGAGAGCTAATGCCTGAAATTTGGCATTCTGTACACACCCTTGACACTGTGGATCCCGGAACACTGAATTCCCTAACGATTTCAATGCCTGTTAATTCCCGACCTGCGTCAATTATCACATCGGAAATGTTTTCACATGAATAATCTGAGTACAAATGACAGCTTCGCCAATGTGGTGCCCTTTTATGTCTTGTGTACGCGATACTACCGCCAAATGTATATGCGCATATTGCTACCTCCCTGACTTTGTCAGTTCCAGTGTCTGCATATACCGGTAGTCGCGAAAGTATGCCAGCCTCCAGCATGTTTTGGCGTTTATGCCATGTCTCTACCCACACTTACTACATTTTTTGTTGCTATTTTTTAATACACATTATAGGAAAACTTTGCTACGAGAGGCTAGCTAGTAGATAGGGTCACAAGGCAGACTCGTAGAACGACGCGCCAGATGGTCACGCAGCGTAAGAACGGAGGGGCAAGCAAGAGCTGTATCGTACAAGAACAGAGAGACAGTTGGGGTTTCACCTCCAGCGCTGGGCGCCAAGAAGCAAATCTTTTAGTACTTGAATATTAATACTAAAGATTAATATACAGTCCCAATCGTGCTGATGACATCACTTGAGCTGAGAACCTGTTAACAATAATTTCAATACCTATTAATTCATTAGGAAATGACAATTGCAAATTATAGTTACTCTGAGTGCTTGTTGATGAATAGACTGGATCTCACATGTGTGCCCTGAGAGTGCAAGCGCCAGACTTCTGAGATCGCTCACTGCTATTTACGATCGGCTTCCGGTGAGGTAATAGATGAATCCGTGTATAAAGTCTGATCTCATGTAAAGACGGGAAAGTTTGTTGAAAAATTGTCTCGAATGACGTACTTCTGTGATGTGTTAATCTAAAGCAGTCTACAACCGGTTTTTGAGGTAGCGTACCGAGGGAAGAAGCGCAGTGGTTAGCACACTGACTTCGAATTCGGAAGGTCGACGGTTGAAACCGGCGTCCGGCCAACCAGATTTAGGTTTTCCATGATTTCCCTAAATCACTTTAGGCAAATGCCGGGATGATTCCTTCGAAAGAGCATGGCCGCTTTCCTTCTGCATCCTTCCCTAATCTGAGCTTGAACTTCGTATCTAGTGTCCTCGTTGTTTGTCTAGGCGCTACAGTCTGGAACCGCGCGACCGCTACGGTCGCAGGTTCGAAACCTGCCTCGGGCATGGATGTGTATGATGTCCTTAGGTTGGTTAGGTTTAAGTAATTTAAAGTTTTAGGGGACTGATGACCTCAGATGTTAAGTCCCATAGTGCTCAGATGTTAATATCCATAGTGCTCAGAGCCATTTCAACCATTTGAGCACCTGGCTGAAAATGACTTAAAAGTTCGTGGCGCCCTCCATCGGTAATGCTGGAATTCACTATAGTGTTGGCCCACCCTTAGTCTTGATGACAACTTCCACTCTCGCAGCCGGCCGAAGTGGCCGCGCGGTTCTGGCGCTGCAGTCTGGAACCGCGAGACCGCTACGGTCGCAGGTTCGAATCCTGCCTCGGGCAAGGATGTGTGTGATGTCCTTAGGTTAGTTAGGTTTAACTAGTTCTAAGTTCTAGGGGACTAATGACCTCAGCAGTTGAGTCCCATAGTGCTCAGAGCCATTTGAACCATTTGAACCCATTGTGCTCAGAGCCATTTGAACCATTTTGAACCACTCTCGCAGGCATACTTCAATCAGGTGCTGGAAGGTTTCTTGGGGCATGTCAGCCCATTCTTCACGGAGTGCTGCACTGAGGAGAGGTATCGATGTCGGTCGGTGAAGCCTGCCACGAAGTAGGCGTTCCAAAACATTCGAAAGGTATTCTATAGGACTCAGGTCAGGACTCTGTGCAGGCCAGT
Organism: Schistocerca serialis cubense; assembly: GCF_023864345.2. NCBI lineage: Eukaryota > Metazoa > Arthropoda > Insecta > Orthoptera > Acrididae > Schistocerca > Schistocerca serialis. Next base: position 788,040,997 of record NC_064639.1, on the reverse strand, counting down.
CCATTACAGGGATGTTATTGTCGTGTAACCGCTCCGCCACAGGCCGTGCATTATGAACAGGTGCTAGATCGTGTTGACAGATGCAGTCGCCATCCCCAAATTGCTCTTCAACAGCGAGAAGCAAGAAGGTGCTTAAAACATCAATGTAGGCCTGTGCTGTGATAGTACCACGCAAAACAACAAGGGGTTCAAGTCCCTCCATGAAAAACACGACCACACCATAACAACACCGCCTCCGAATTTTACTGTTGGTACTACACATGCTGGCAGATGACGTTCACCGGCCATTCACCATACACACACCCTGCTATCGGATCGCCACGTTGTGTATTGTGTACCGTATTTCGTCAGTCGACACATTTTTCCTCTGTTCAGTCGTCCAGTGTTCACGCTTCTTACACCAAGTGAGGCGTTGTTTGGCATTCAGCGGGCGTGATGTATGGTTTATGAGTAGCCGCTCGACCATAAAATCCAAGTTTTCTAACCTCTCATCTAAGTGTCATAGTACTTCCAGTAGAACCTGAGGCAATTTGGAATTCCTATGTGATGGTCTGGATAGATGATTGCCTATTACACATTACGACCCTCTTCAACTTTCGGCGGTCTCTGTCAGTCAACAGACAAGGTCGGTCTGTACGCTTTTGTGCTGTAAGTGTCCCTTCACGTTTCCACTTCACTATCACATCGGAAACAGTGGACCTAGGGATGTTTAGGAGTGTGGAAATCTCGCGTACAGACGTATGTCACAAGTGACACCCAATCGCCTGACCATTTCGAAGTCCGTGAGTTCCGCGAAGCGCCCCATTCTGCTCTCTCACGATGTCTAATGACTGCTGATGTCACTGATATGGAGTACCTGGCAGTAGGTGGCAGTACAATGTACCTAATATGAAAAACGTATGTTTTTGATACTTTTGATCACATAGTGTAGCATTTAAACCCACCCACTTGCCACTTTGTTATGCACTGTTTATCGCACAAGCGTTTGATTTCACGACCGACGGAGAAGCAACCTGTGTGGCAACGTCCACGAGATGCGAGGTGAGTAAGTCGACCAAAATTCAGTTACGAGAAGTGGGGGGCGAACTCTCCGTACTTTTATATGCACATCACATGTAGTATCACTGTGCGTCCCCATGTACGTGTTGTGGCAGACGATAATTCTAACATTCATTCCCGTGTCTGCTGTGATACTGTTACAGTGTGTATAACCACTTGTACGCGGCATACCTGAGCATTTGACATGAATTTCAAGTTGATTCCTCTACCCGTTCACGAGAAGAAGCGGTTTTAACAGACGGACCGACCGACAGCGGGCAACAAATAGCAAAGAAATAGTTTAATATAAGTACAAATTGATAATTTTCGATTTTTTTATTTACTTCTACTGTGAAACCTTGCTTCTTACCAAATTTTATGATTCTAGATCAATGGGAAGTGTCCTGTTGTTGCTAATGAGTGAGTTTGCGAATATCATAATATGGAACATAAATGACCGTATCGTTTGATTGCATTAACTTAGGCTTAAATTCTTTATACTGCCAAGGGACGGTAGAACTTACTGACACAAATATCAGCTTGGTACCTCTACCCATACCTGAGGAAAAGGATTTTCAGCAGTCGGACGGAGAGACAATGAAGTGATAAAATTTAATCGCAAAAGTCCTACAGGGCAATAAAAAATACTTGCCGTTTTGACTTCTTGAAGTACCAAAGAATAATTTATTTGATGATGTAGGGGAGGGTATCCAACTTTTTAGCTTAAGTGGGTGTCAATGGAAGAAGGAAGAGTATTTTTGGGCCGCACATAATACACTTGATACTAAGAATTAACCCTGAGGAAAAAAAGAGGACGGTGTGGAACAATGGGGGAGAATCATAGCGTGGTTGGAGTTTCAGTTTGAAAATATTTGATTTATCATAACTGTACATAAATGAAATTATATGGAATTTTTTCCCGATCGTGCTGATGGTTTGGGCGGAATGCAACCGGGCCACCATGTATCCTGCGGGCCACGGGTTAGGCACCCACGATGTAGGGAAAGAGGGAGAGGGAAATACAGAGAGAGAGAGCAATGTCTGAAGGGGAATCAGACGGACTGATGATTAAAAGAACAACCGCCTTGGTCATTAAGTCCGCCCAGTGTTTGTGCTGTTCAGTATGCCGCTATTGGCCTCGGAAGTTCAGCTCACTCATTAAACTGCAGCGCGGCGCGTGCGTCAAGGACAAGTTCCGAGACAGACGTAGCGAGGGGCTTCGCAAGCTGCGCCGCTGCTGACGGTTAAGTGGGCAGCGTTCCGTCACCCCTTGTGGGCGGCGGCGAACAACGGCTGGTGACTCAGGCACAGCGGTTCTCGAAACTGCAGAGAACCGCCCTGAGCGCATTCGGCTGCTGCACTGCGCAGGGCGTAATTGCTTCCTCCCTGGCGCAGTTGGGCAGGCGCGTCGCAGGTGAGGTGACGGGAGCCGACGTGTTCCGCCTGGCAACGCGCAGAAATTGGCTGCGCGGCGCCGTTCACGTGTCGCCGATGTATCCCAACGTACGCAGACGACATGAAAACTGACGTGGCGCTCCCACGACCTGAAATCGGAGCCTCTAAACAGTCTTGCTTCATAAGTGAGAAGCTAATAATGAATCAGTCGTAAGGTTATTGGCATATGTTGACGACATGGTGAGTCTTGTGGACGGTAAGGAGGTCGCAATATTCATCAATGATTACATCAGTGATGTCAGTAGGCGTTGTACTGATGAAGACCACTTACACTACTGGCCATTAAAATTGCTACGATGAAAATGAAATGGGAGATGCGATACTGCCTGAAGAGTTTGACAGAGCACTGAAAGACCTAAGTCGAAACAAGGCCCCGGGAGTAGACAACATTCCATTAGAACTACTGACGGCCTTGGGAGAGCCAGTCCTGACAAAACTCTACCATCTGGTGAGCAAGATGTATGAGACAGGCGAAATACCCTGACTTCAAAAAGAATATAATTATTCCAATCACAAAGAAAGCAGGTGTTGACAGATGTGAAAATTACCGAATTATCAGTTTAATAAGTCACAGCTGCAAAATACTAACGCGAATTCTTTACAGACGAATGGAAAAACTAGTAGAAGCCAACCTTGGGAAAGATCAGTTTGGATTCCGTAGAAATATTGGAACACGTGAGGCAATACTGACCTTACGACTTATCTTAGAAGAAAAATTAAGGAAAGGCAAACCTACGTTTCTAGCATTTGTAGACTTAGAGAAAGCTTTTGACAATGTTGACTGGAATACTCCCTTTCAAATTCTATAGGTGGCAGGGGTAAAATACAGGGAGCGAAAGGCTATTTACAATTTGTACAGAAACCAGATGGCAGTGATAATAGTCGAGGGGCATGAAAGGGAAGCAGTGGTTGGGAAGGAAGTAAGACAGGGTTGTAGCCTCTCCCCGATGTTGTTCAATCTGTATATTGAGCAAGCAGTGAAGGAAACAAAAGAAAAATTCGGAGTAGGTATTAAAATCCATGGAGAAGAAATAAAAACTTTCGAGGTTCACCGATGACATTGTAATTCTGTCAGAGACAGCAAAGGACTTGGAAGAGCAGTTGAACGGAATGGACAGTGTCTTGAAAGGAGGATATAAGATGAACATCAACAGAAGCAAAAATGGGATAATGGAATGTAGTAGAATTAAGTCTGGTGATGCTGAGGGAATTAGATTAGGGAATGAGACACTTAAAGTAGTAAAGGAGTTTAGCTATTTGGGGAGCAAAATAACTGATGATGGTCGAAGTATAGAGGATGTATACTGGCAATGGCAAGGAAAGTGTTTCTGAAGAAGACAAATTTGTTAACATCGAGTATCTATTTGTCAGGAAGTCGTTTTCGAAAGTATTTGTATGGAGTGTAGCCATGTACGGTAGTGAAACATGGACGATAAATAGTTTGGACAAGAAGAGAATAGAAGCTTTCGAAATGGGATGCTACAGAAGAATGCTGAAGATTAGATGGGTAGATCACATAACTAATGAGGAGGTATTGAATAGAATTGGGGAGAAGAGGAGTTTGTGGCACAACTCGACAAGAAGAAGGGACCGGTTGGTAGGACATATTCTGAGGCGTCAGGGGATCACCAATTTAGTATTGGAGGGCAGCGTGGAGGGTAAAAATCGTAAAGGGAGTCCAAGAGATGAATACACTAAGCAGATTCAGAAGGATGTAGGTTGCAGTAAGTACTGGGAGATGAAGAAGCTTGCACAGGATAGAGTAGCATGGAGAGCTGCATCAAGCCAGTCTCAGGACCGAAGATTATAACAACAACAACACACCAAGAAGAAATGAAGATGATAAACGGGTATTCATTGGACAAATATATTATACTAGAACAGCCATGTGATTACATTTTCATCCAATTTGGGTGCATAGATCCTGAGAAATCAGTACCCAGAACAACCACCTCTGGCCGTAATAACGGCCTTGATTATGCCTGGGCAGTGAGTCAAACAGAGCTTGGATGGCGTGTACAGATGCAGCTGCCCATGCAGCTTCAACACGATACCACCGTTCATCAAGAGTAGAGACTGACGTATTGTGACGAGCCAGTTGCTCGGCCACCATTGACCAGACGTTTTCAGTTGGTGAGAGATCTGGAGAATATGCTGCCCAGGGCAGCAGTCGAACATTTTCTGTATCCAGAAAGGCCCGTACAGAACCTGCAAAATGCAGTCGTGCATTATCCTGCTGAAATGTAGGATTTCGCATGGAACGAATGAAGGGTACAGCCACGGGTCGTCACATATCTGAAATTTAACGTCCACTGTTCAAAGTGTCGTCAGTGCGAACAAGAGGTGACACATGTCAGTGCGAACAAGAGGTGACAGAGACGTATAACCAATGGCACCCCATACCATCACGCCGCGTGATACTCCAAAATGGCGATGATAAATACACGCTTCCAATGTGCGTTCACCGCGATGAGGTCAAACACGGATGCGACTATCATGATGTTGTAAACTGGATTCATCCGAAAAAATGACGTTTTGCCATTCGTGCATCCAGGTTCGTCGTTGAGTACACCATCGCAGGCGCTTCTGCCTGTCATGCAGCGTCAAGGGTAACCCCAGCCATGGTCTCCGAGCTGATAATCCATGCTGCAGCAAACGTCGTCGAACTGTTCGTGCAGATGGTTGTTGTCTTGCAAACGTTCCCATTTGTTGACTCAGGGATCGTGACGTGGCTGCACGATCTGTTACAGCCATGCGGATAAGATGCCTGTCATCTCGACTGCTAGTGATACGAGGCTTTTAGGATCCAGCACGGCGTTCCGTATTACCCTCCTGAACCCACCGATTCCATATTCTGCTAACAGTCATTCGATCTAAACCAACGCGAGCAGCAATGTCTCGATACGATAAACCGCAATAGCGATAGGCTACAATCCGACCTTTATCAAAGTCGGAAACGTGATGGTAGCATTTCTCCTCCTTACACGAGGCATCACAACAACGTTTCACCAGGCAACGCCGGTCAACTGCTGTTTGTGTATGAGAAATCGGTTGGAAACTTTCCTCATGTCTGCACGTTGTAGGTGTTGTGCTGTAGGTGTCGCCATCGGCGCCAAAGTTGTGTGAATGCTCTGAAAAGCTAATCATTTGCGTATCACTTCATCTTCTTCCTGTCGGTTAAATTTCGCGTCTGTAGCACGTCATCTTCATGGTGTAGCAATTTTAATGGCCAGTAGTGTATATGTTACCAGAACGAAACTTGATCAGAGACTCCCTCATGTAACCAAACAACATGTTTGTTTATTTGAGCGTGGCTTTTGCAGCCGTTGTCATTTTCAATTCAGCTTTTCCATATAGACCAATGTTTAGGCCACTGTTGCACGTCCTTCATAAAAACAAATTCTGTCACAACGTACCTAGGCATCTCATTGACTCCGCAAAAACATCCAGTGCACATTTTTAAAAGAAAGAGAAGTAGGACTATAATGAACTAAATAATTAAGCTAACTATGAAAACGAATAAGGATATTACTGTACATAACGCTACGTTAAAACTGCGACAGCGCAATATTGTGGAATAAAAGCCTACCAGTTACAGCAGTACAGTTAGCAAGGATCAGGTCTAGTGACGGGGCGTATCTGTTTCTGAGAAGTCGTTGTAGGTAACAATCACTGTATGTCCAATGCATCAACATGTACTACTCTAAGCGGCACTATACTCGCACTGGCTTCAAGAGATGAACACTTTCGAATGCAGGATGTGATGGGAGGACTGTGCACAAACGTTTGCAAATTAGAAATCGGAGCCGCCTCTGTGGCAGAAACGGTGAGATAATGTTCAAACAGCGAGGCAGACGAACTGCTTGCTTCTCACGATGAAACTCAGGTTCAGGATGCGGCATCTGTAACTGTGAACGGCTCCACGAAATTATTCAAGTCAAGTATTACGATTCGACATTAAACGAAATGTGACTGCGTCGTTACAACGTTGATCCACGTCGTTTTACGACATGTCTTACTGTTACAGGTCGCACAGAGACATAAATTTCAGCTATTCTTATTGTTTCATTGGAGCTGGCTGGTATTGAATACCAACAGGATTCATTCGCTGCCACACTAGGCGTTGCATCAGCGTGAAAAATGTTCTAGCGACTCACACAGAAGAAAAGGGATAAAAACGTATAAATTCCGAAGAACTTTCGTAATGAATCATGATTATGTGGACGACTGACTGATTATTACCAGACAATCGCTCTTCGATTGACAATAAGACCTTATTAGCATAAAATATAGCAAAAACATAAACGGTTCATTCTACTTCTACATCATCTATACTTGACAAAACATCATATGGTGTTTGGTGGCGGGTAATTCGTGTACCCACTGCCACTTACTCTTTTCCGTCCCAGTCGCGAACGCACCACGCAAGAACGATTGTTGATTGGCCTCTGTATGCAAACTAATTTTACCGTCATTGTCTTTTCGCGAATAGGTAGAGGCACTATTTTGGCTGACTACATCTTAGCTCCAATTGGTTTTATTTGGTTGTTTCATTTTAAGTCGTTCCGTACGCATATTCACAGATATTTAATCGATGTGGTGCCTGTAGTGATTCTTTCGCAATTGTGTATCCAGTAATGGGTCTTTCTGTCTAGTTATGTGCAATACCTTACTTTTGTTTATGTTGAGATTCAAATGCCAACTCCTGCAACAAGCGCCGATCCACGGCAGCTCTTTCCGCATTTCGTTACAATTTTCTAGCGTTGTGACTTTCCTGTAAATATCATCTGCAAAAAGATTCGTGGAACCTCTGAATTACTTTAACGAACTTTTATCTCCGTTAACAATAGCAATCACTATTCCCTCGTGTACATCGATACTCCCCAAGCCACCGTATGACGTGACGGGGGGGGGGGGGGGGGTTACCCCGTACCACTACTACTTGTCATTTCCTTTCCTGTTCCACTCGCAGATAGAGCGAGGGAAAAACGACTCTCTGTATGCCTCCGTATGAGTTCAAATTTCTCGTATCTTATCTTCGTGATCCTTGCGCGCAATATACGTTGGAGGGGTACGTTGGAGCAGAATCGTTTTGCAGTCAGCTTCAAACCGGTTCTCTAAATTTTCTCAATAGTGTTCCTCGGAAAGAATGTCACCTTCCGTCCAGGGACTTATTTGAATTCTCGCTCTCCGTAACATTCGCTTGTTGTTCGAACCTGCCAGTAACAAACCTAACAGCCCGACTTTGAATTGCTTCGATGTCTTCTTTTAATCCGACCTGGTACGAATCCCAGACACTCGAGCAGTACTCAAAAATACGTCGCGCTAGCGTCGTATACGCGGCCTCCTTTACAGATGAACCACACTTTCCTAGAATTCTCCCGATAAATTGAAGCCGACGATTCGTGCATTTTCCTACCACAACCCGAAAAAAAAAAAAAAAAAACGCTGTATGAGAACATTACGCGTTTTTTCCTACTCATCCGCATTTATTTATATTTTTCTACAGTCGTTCCCAACCTTTCTGAGATCATTACCCTCGAGTGCAATCAGATGTTACCTAGTACTCCCCCCCCTTCCCCCTCACCATTGTCAACAATGGTCCCTTATTATACTTTAGAATGAAAAAGGATTTTCTTTTGACATTTAATTTTTAAAATGACAGATAAACGATATTTAGTTTTTGTGGGTGTTTTTATTAAACTGCGAACTAATGATTCAGTGAGACAATTGGAATGCTTTTAACAGAGTGATGTCTCAATTCTCAATGCATCACGAGTGCTGCCTGCAACTCCTCTTCAAAGAAAGGTCCACAATGAGGGCAGACACTTCTTACAAAACATGCTTTCTTGCACCAGTACTCTTCCTAGCGCCACTTACTTCACGTACACCTTACACCGCATTTAATATAATAATAACAATAATAATAAGACATCGGACAGCTAACACAATTTATAAGAAATGAAATGTCAGAAAAAAAACGAAAAAGGTTAGGTAAAATCTCACAACAATAAGTGATAGAGCAATTAGATGAAAAGAAGCAGAAATTACAAGCATTGGCCAAACGACTTAGAAGATACAAAAAAAGTGAAAATAAAAGGAAACAAAACCAAACATTCAACACAGACCAAAAGAAATTTTACCAGACAATAGATAACACACACATTAAAATAGACAATCCACCAAACATAACAGACATGGAACATTTCTGGAGCAACATATGGTCAAATCCGGTACAACATAATAGACATGCACGGTGGATACAAGCAGAAACAGACACACACAAGATGATACCACAAATGCCTGAAGTGATAATTTTGCAACATGAAGTCACCCGAGCAATTAATTCTACACACAATTGGAAAGCCCCTGGAAAAGATAAAATAGCAAATTTCTGGCTAAAGAAGTTCACCTCAACACATTCACATCTAACTAAATTATTTAACAGTTACATTGCAGACCCATGCACATTCCCTGATACACTTACACATGGAATAACTTATCTGAAACCTAAAGATCAAGCAGACACAGCAAACCCAGCTAAATATCGCCCCATAACATGCCTACCAACAATATACAAAATATTAATTTCAGTCATTACACAGAAATTAATGACACACACAACACAGAACAAAATTATAAATGAACAAAAAGGCTGTTGCAAAAGAGCACGAGGATGTAAAGAGCAACTGATAATAGATGCAGAGGTGACATATCAAGCTAAAACTAAACAAAGGTCGCTACACTACACATACATTGATTACCAAAAAGCTTTTGATAGTGTACCCCACTCATGGTTGCTACAAATATTGGAAATATACAAAGTAGATCCTAAATTGATACAGTTCCTAAACATAGTAATGAAAAATTGGAAAACCACTCTTAATATCCAAACAAATTCATATAATATCACATCACAGCCAATACAGATTAAGCGTGGAATATACCAAGGAGACTCATTAAGTCCTTTCTGGTTCTGCCTTGCTCTGAACACACTATCCAACATGCTAAATAATACAATTATGGATATAATATTACTGGAATATACCCACACAAAATAACACATTTGCTATACGTGGATGATCTAAAACTACTGGCAGCAACAAATCAACAACTCAACCAATTACTAAAGATAACAGAAGTATTCAGCAATGATATAAATATGGCTTTTGGAACAGACAAATGTAAGAAAAATAGCATAGTCAAGGGAAAACACACTAAGCAAGAAGATTACATATTGGATAACCACAGCGACTGCATAGAAGCGATGGAAAAAACAGATGCCTATAAATATCTAGGATATAGACAAAAAATAGGAACAGATAATACAAATATTAAAGAAGAACTAAAAGAAAAATATAGACAAAGACTAACAAAAATACTGAAAACAGAATTGACAGCAAGAAACAAGACAAAAGCTATAAATACTTATGCTGTACCAATATTGACCTACTCATTTGGAGCAGTGAAATGGAGTAACACAGACCTAGAAGCACTCAATACACTTACACGATCACAATGCCACAAATATAGAATACATCGCATACATTCAGCAACAGAAAGATTCACATTAAGCAGAAAGGAAGGAGGAAGGGGATTTATCGATATAAAAAACCTACATTATGGACAGGTAGACAATTTAAGAAAATTCTTTCTAGAACGAGCAGAAACTAGCAAAATACACAAAGCAATCACTCATATAAATACATCGGCTACACCACTGCTCGTACTTTAGTGAACAAAGGTTGCAACAAGACACTGCAGCAAACCTATGGTAGGAACGTTGGTCCGTAATTTTTGCTGTTCCATTGTTTTGCCCTTCCTATACGCAGAAGTCAGCTGCACTTTTTTCCATTCGCTTGGGACTTTGCGCCGGGTGAGAGATTCGCGATCAAGCCAATGACTTAAGAGCACTCTTTGTAAAATAAAATTGTGATACCATCTGGAGGTGGTGACTTGTTTTCAACTCTTTCTGTTTTTTCTCTACACCAGGGACGCTTATTACTATTTCGTCCATACGGGAGTGTGTTCGGTGGTGAAACGACTGTATGTTTGTGCGATTCTCTAGCATTAACGATCTATGGAACGTAAAATTTAAAACTTCGGTTTCGTTTTTCTATCTTCAACTGCCACACCAGACTGGTCAACAAGTGACTGGATGGAAGCCTTAGACCCATTTAGCGATTTTATGTAGGACCAGAATTTTCTCGGGTTCTCTGCTAAGGTATGACGGTGGTGGCAGTTGTATGCTTCAAGCATAGGTCTTTTTACAGACACAAAAATATCTACTTACGTTTACTTGCCGTCATTTGCGCTTTCTGTTTTGAACCGAGAGTGCAACAGCCTATGCTTCCTCAGCATTTTCTTAATCTCGTTATTAAACCATGATGGGTCTTTCACGTCCTTAACCCACTTACCAGGCACATAATTCTCATAGACAAAGATTTTCAATCTGCAGCCCTCTACGTCCATCTTGCTGATACTAAGTAATGTCACTTCACTGATCTTTCTAGTAGAAATACACTCCTAGCCTTCTTAACTTGTTTATTAACTCCCGTAACCGTAGTTGCTATAATGACATCATGATCACTAATCCACGTTTCTTTACTGTTGTTACCGACAATGTCAGGGTTACCTGTAGTTACAAGGTCTAAGATGTTTCCACTGCGTGTGGGCTGCCGAGCTGCTCAAGGCACGTTTTCAGAAAACGGATTCAAGAGTACTTCGCATGACTCTGTCTGTGCCTCCTGCAGTGAATACGTAGACATCCCAGTCTATACTCGGTAGGTTAAAGTCGTCTCCATCTAGTATTGCATCATGTGGGTATTTACGCTCTACTCACCATCGATTTTCTTCGAATGACTCTATAACTGTCACAGTAGAATCGGACGGCCGGTAAAAACATCTAACAATTAACTTGGTTTCCCCTAGACGCGACCGGATAACTTCACTGTCACACTCAACTTCGACCTCAACAGAGAGACTATTTCTTTCAATTGCAATGAACATCCTCTTCCTCCTCCTTTGGTCTCTGATCTGTCTTTCCGATGTACGTTCCATGATTCGCTAAATATCTCGGACCTTTCCACTTCTGGTTTCAGCCAGAACTGTTTGAGCACGAGAAGTTTCCTGGAGCCAGAGTGCAGCGTGGCTTGCTTCTCATCTTTCTGTTAAAGAAATTAATGAATTTTACTGTTCAGACAGAGTTGCTCAAACAATTAATGAATGAATGCAGAGCTATATAAAGTATTCCTTGCGAAAATCACTCGAACAAACACCTATTATTGGCACCAATCAAGCACAGGTATGACGAAAGCTTGATAAGGTACGCAGTACCAAAATGATTATGTCGAAGAGGATATTATCACATAAGAATAATTCTAAGTGAGAAGGCATTTACAATTAAGTTTTTCCAGTGGCCTCTTCGAAATAACAGTGTAGCAGCGAAGAGCTTCAGACACTGCTGTTGGACACTGCGTCGTATTCCTCCAGCTCACATTATAAGTTCATCGTGATGTACTTCGCCATTCTTCCCAAGTCTCCTCTCACTTTATTGTCACCACAATTGGTACCTGGAATTTTCTGTTAGCGACACCCTGTCTGCGTTGGCTTTTGTACGCCCGAATCTTCTTTATAATAGCTAAAACTCGACTGTGTGCCAGCCAGCGATCGCTGTGCATCTCACGTCTGTCATTAACTGTGGCTCTTTCAACGTTTGTAACATATTACTCTGCCACTCTTACAAATTATATCAGTTTATACAAAGTGACCCTTGTATCAGACAAAAATTATTACAGTAATAGCTACAGAGTAATTTACATGCAGAAACAATCATGTAAAAAGTAAAAAATCTGTTATTAGACAATATATTTACAGACTTTTATCACTCGAGATGAGTGACATACTTTTTGACGGACCGTGACCCTTATACAACATACAGGTGTTGGAAAAACAGCGGAAATGTATGATTGAACATAACTGCAGATGCTAGCCGAGACTGCAGGCTGCGCTGTTGTATTTGACCACGAACGGCACCTGCGCAATGTCCTCAATACAATTCATGATCACAACAGCCCTCTACATAGTTATGAGTGCATTATGTCGGAGCCAAGTGAATTCGAACAAGGACAAATTGTTGGTGGTCGTACGGCGGGTGCTTCCGTAACCAAGAGAGCCGAAGTCTTCGGTGTTTCCAGAGTCACCGATCGAAGTTTATACCACATACAGAGAAAACGGATAAACATCACCCGCTAAGTCACAACGCGGACGAAATTTTGATTTCACTGTGACAGAGGGTCATTGAAGAGGGTTGTGATGGAAACTGAACGCAAAATTGCAGGGCGAGCTGGAATTCCAAAGCCACTCATCAGTGACGCATATGCCCGTAAGACGATATCTACATCTACATGGATACTCTGCAAATCACATTGAAGTGCCTGGCAGAGGGTTCATCGAACCATCTTCACAATTCTGTATAATTCCAATCTCGTATAGCGCAGAAAGAATGAACACCTGTATCTTGTCGTTCGAGCTCTGGTTTCCCTTATTTTATCGTGGTGATCATTCAGCCATATGTAGGTCGGTGTCGACAAAATATTTTCCCCATTAGGAGGAGAAAGTTGGTGATTGGAATTTCGTGAGAAGATTCCGTCGCAACGAAAAACGCCTTTCTTTTAATGATTTCCAGCCCAAATCCTGTATCATTTCTGTGACTCTCTCTCCCATATTTCGCGATAATACGAAAAAAAATAATACTAAAAAAAGTTTGTATAAAAACCACAAAGGCGGCACATCAGTAAATACAGATAACGATACGACGAAAACTACTTCGCCATTGAGTATGTATACCTATACTCTATGAACTAAGCTAATTATATTATTCGATATAGAACAGAGAGCTCTCTACGATAACGTGGTGCCAAACCATAAAACTGGACTATGGAGTAAGGGCAGAAAGTCATTTGGTAGGATGAGTCTTCAGAATGAGATTTTCACTCTGCAGCGTAGTGTGCGCTGATATGAAACTTCCTGGCAGATTAAAACTGTGTGCCGGTCCGAGACTCGAACTCGGGACCTTTGCCTTTCACGGGCAAGTGCTCTACCAACTGAGCTACCCAAGCACGACTCACGCCCCGTCCTCACAGCTTTGCTTCTGCCAGTACCTCGTCTCCTACATTCCAAACTTTACAGAAGCTTTACTGCACGTCAGGAACCGTGCGACTGCTACGGTCGCAGGTTCGAATCCTGCCTCGGGCATGGATGTGTGTGATGTCCTTAGGTTAGTTAGGTTTAAGTAGTTCTAAGTTCTAGGGGACTGATGACCACAGCAGTTGAGTCCCATAGTGCTCAGAGCCATTTCTTTCCTGCACACAGTTTTAATCTGCCAGGAAGTTTCATATCAGCGCACACTCCGCTGCAGAGTGAAAATCTCATTCTGGAAACATCCCCCAGCTGTGTCTAAGCCATGTCGCCGCAATATCCTTTCTTTCAGGAGTGCTACTTCTGTAAGGTAAGCAGGAGAGCTTATGTAAAGTTTGGAAGGTAGGAGACGAGGTATTGGCAGAAGCAAAGCTGTGAGTACGGGGCGTGAGTCGTGCTTGGATAGCTCAGTTGGTAGAGCACTTGCCCGCGAAAGGCACAGGTCCCGAGTTCGAGTCTCGGTCCGGCACAGTTTTAATCTGCCAGGAAGTTTCAGGATGAGTCTTGTTTCTTACTGTTGCCAACTTCTAGCCGAGTGTACCTTTCAAGAGTGATGATTTGGTCAGCCATATCGTGGTATTTCTTGGACTGGTAGTTGCTCTTCAGAGTCACATTATTAATAAGGACTATGTGGACTTTTAGCTGATCAGGTCCATTCCAGGGTACACTGCTTGTTTCTCAATGGTGATGCGGCTCGCATCGTCCAGGGCGAGTTCTGTGAGCGCGAGGATGGATTGTCCCATCTCGCCCGGTCTTGCAGTCACCAGATCTCGGTATTATCGAGCCTATGTGATATATTTTGGAGAGAAGATGCATGATCGCTATCCACTGCCATCGACGTTAACTGAAGTTTCCACTAGTTTGGAGGAAGAATGGTATAAGATTTTGAAACGTCTCTGTGAAGTCGTTTCATAAGGCGCTTGTCGAAATCGGTACAACGTATTTACTTTACCACCTGATTTTAGCTCAATTCATGAACTCTTCCAAAAAGACTGAGCACTCAAATAAGGCCTATTGAATGTTATATGTGTGTTTTAATGTGGCGTTTCGGTTTTGTTTTGTGGGAATCGCTGAGTTGGTCATCGTCTGCTGGGAGCAGACGATGTTGCTTCTCGTTCGAAGGAGGGCACAGGATGACCAACTTAGGTTTCCAGCACCTGAACAGAGAGGTTTACCCATCTTAGTCGAAGGCTGTTTTTATGTGTGAGTTTGGTGACGGAGGGCTACCCTTGTGGTAGCTTCCGCTGCACGGGGAGCTAGGTAATCTCGAAAGAGAAAGCGGCGCTCTTCGGTGAACGCTTGGCGACTACGGATCGTAGCTCATAAGGGGGGTTTCAGATGATAGGAAGCAGGTTGAGTTAGGACTTCGTAATGTTTATCTGTTGAAATACTTAAGAACTTCAGCTTAACTGAAGCGTGTGAAGCGAGTTATTTTTCCGAATGTGCCATAATTATATTGCTTTAAATAGGCGATTTTTGGGTGTTTGAGTTAAAAGCGTGGAAGTTACTTTGTTCATTTTGAACAACGATGAAGTAGAATTTCAAACGGTAAATCTGATTAGGAAAAGCTGGTTAGGATCACTTCAACCGTACGTGAGTCTAATACTATGTCGCAGCGAGTATGATTTTTAATCTTATATTTTGTGGAAGTTGCTTTTGCCCTAATGTGTCGATTTTGTGCTACGTGTTTGGTAATCAATGGCCCTTCTGGTCCACCACGGCACCGCAATAGGCTTTATTTTAACAGTTTGCTTGTTTAATGAGCTATAATTTCTGCAAGAATATCTGTTCTTTCGTGCGCTTTCTACAAAGCAGCGCAACAATCGGAATGCACCACGTGCTCTAGTTCGGCCGTTTGCAAGCAGCAGACGCAGTTAGTATGTTGAATAATTATCACACAACTTCGTGCATTGGCTAAACCTGTGTCCAGAGTAGTGCATGCGTAGAATCTTAATGCGAGTCTCACTGAGATATTTTTACGGAATGAATGCAAAGGAGATGATAGTATCATTGTATCCCACCCCCGTCTTTTGTGTTTCTTCTTGCTGTAGTTAAATTGTGCTATGTTAAATTATCACTTAATTCTTACGTAAATATTTCTAGTCAGGCACCGGTTATGTGTAGCTAGGATGTGCAAACAAATACTTAGATACAACAATCTACGTGAAAGACAGATTCTGTGGTGTTGATCTTACCCACTTACTCCGATTTCCAATCCTGAATTAATCATGTTGCTTCATGCACGACATGGAGTGCTATTTACCTGGCTACTTAAAGAAATTTGCATACTTGTAATTATTAATGTAATTAAACTAATAATTTTTCAGCTCCGTTTTTTTCTATATGGTTAGGAAGGGCTTCGGCTGGTGGCGACCTTGAATTTCTGAATTTTTATCATTATTTGTGTGAGAGAAGCAGTTAGAAATGCGAGATAACGTATATGGTTCGATGAGAAACGCCGTAAAGATAGTAATACTTTACAATTTACTTGAAAACTCTACAGCGCCTGTATTTATTGTTTGGAAGCTGTTTTGAATGCCAATCGGTTTCGTAGGAACGAGCCTTTGCTGAAGAGGGCACACCAGAACATAGCGTTTGGGAATGAAAGGTGTACGACATTACGGTTGGTATCGCTCGGTAATTAGTGAATCAGCAGCGCGGAAGACCTAACATCAAAGAGATGATTTCCCTGAGACGGCTTGGCCACTTCTGAACAATATCGTATACGCCGCGTTGCTGTACCACTGGGGCTGCGATGGAAGCCGTGGAATTGACGATGCGAAGAATTTAGAGGTTTACAGCTAAAGCACATGAATAGCTAAGAGCTTCTGCGCACATAGTCCAACGCACACGAGCAGCCGCAGGCTGCTGGAGGAGCCAGAAGGACCAGGGCCACGGGTGCCCGCAAGCGGCGGCGGTGCTCACGGGCTACAATGCTAGCCACCTTTACACCAGAGAGTGCATTTGTGGGATATAGCTTGTGAATGTAGGTAATATTTGCATGTTATAGGTATACCGCGATAATCCGGTAGACGAGACCGCGATAATCCGGTAGACGAGACCGCGATAATCCAGTAGACTCGATAGGCCGACACCTATCAGAAATTTTCCCGTATTTTTTGGCTCGGCGCTGTTTGGCAATTCAGTCGGAAGCCTTCGCGAAACATCGGAACCTTTCGGCTCATGACATCGTCAATAACAATTTATCTGTCTCGCTGAGCGATTTTCAGTTGCATTGTAAGCTTTGTTCTAGTATCAACAATTCTACGTTCGCTAGACCTAAATTTACAATGCTTACATTTGCATCACTGCCATACTGTTTTATTTAATAGTTATTAAATAAAGTCATTGTATTATATTGATATGATATTCAGTTACTTGTATGACTTTCAAATAGCGCACACCACAGTACAAAGTCCGTAGATACAGCGACTGTTTTCCAAGCAGAGCAAAAGTGGTGCTAAAATGGCAAAACGCGACATGTGACGTTGACAATCCACCAAAAACTAGACATCAGATGAAGATTTGAAAAAGGTGAGAACCAAAACAATCTTACGATTGAATTTAATATTTAATATTCAACTAGTACAAAATTTATAAAAACGAAAACAAGAGCTAGAAAAATTTGCCATCTGCTTCAGTTATAAACAGTTTCGTGCGAAGAGAGCAGAGGATAAGTCGGTAAGAGGACCTATGTTAATTGAAAAGGCCAATTTTTTTCACAAGGAATTCGATCTGTCCAGAAGCTCTTTTATTTTCGAGAGGGCGGCTTCATAATTTCAAAATTCGTCATGGCATGCATAAACATTTAATTCAATATGTACTTTCAATTTCTTCCTACTGTTATCTCTCCTGCCGTGTTTAATAAGTAACAATTACTTGTTTCGTGTATTAAAACTTTAGTTTTTGCTTATATCCCTTCTTTGAAACCATGTTTTTAAAAATTACCTTGGTAATCCGGCGTATTTAATAATCTGGCATTGACAGATCCCTGAGCGTGCCAAATTATCATGGTCCTGCTGTATGCGGTAGTGATAAGAGCGAAACGTTTTCTGTAATGCAGTAGTAGTACTAAGTATGTGTACTAGTGACAGAGCACCTCGTGTTCCTGCTGCTAAGAAGGCGAGTACACCGCTCATTTGTTGTATATTTTTACGAGCTTCAAACGGGAGCGACTGATGGATAGGAATTGTGATTACTGTGTACAGATACGATCTGAGTTGGCGACCCTTCATTCACAGCTCCAGGCTGCGTTGGCTTCTGTCACACAGCTTGAGGCTGCTGCCAAGGGCATCACTATGGGGGTCGGACGCGGGGATGCGAGAGACGTCGAGCACGTCCCACGGATCCCCCATTCGGTCCACTGCTGTGGCCGCCCTGGACACTGCCCGCACTGACGTTGATCCCTCATCCGAGGTAAAGTGGGAGATATTCCAAAGTGGCAGGCAGTGGAAAAACTTCCCGTGGGGTCGATCGTAGGGCCTCTCCGGGGTCGTTTGACGAACACGTTTCGGGCTTTATATGTGGCTGACGACGACTAAGCCGGATGCAGTAGTCCACCCTGTTCCAGAGGAAGCTTCTCAGCCCGCAAGGTCTGGGCGTTCACAGAGGGTGGGTTTGCTGGTAGTTGGGAGCTCCAACGTTAGGCGCATAATGGGGCCCCTTAGCAACATGGCTGCCAAGGAGGGGAAGGAAGCCAGTGTGCACTCCTTGTGCATACCGGCGGAGTCATTCCAGATTTGGAAAGGCTGCTTCCGGATGCCATGAAGAGTACAGGGTGTAGCCAACTGCAGATGGTGGCTCATGTCGGTACCAATGACGTATTTCGCTTTGGATCAGAGGAGATTCTCTCTGCTTTTGAGCAGCTAGCGGAAATGGTAAAGACTGCCAGTCTTGCTTGCGAGATTAAGGCGGAGCTCATCATCTGCAGCATCGTTGATAGAACCGACTGTGGTCTTATGATGCAGAGCCGAGTGAAGGGTCTGAATCAGAGGCTCGGGGGGTTCTGTGACCGTGTAGGGTGCAGATTCCTTGACTTGCGCCATCGGATGGTGGGTTTCCGGGTCCCGCTTAATAGGTCAGGAGTCAACTACACACAGGAAGCGGCTACACGGGTAGCGGGGGCTGTGTGGAAGGGACTGGGCGGTTTTTTAGATTAGAAGACCTCAGGGAACCACAGAAAGGGCGTCCATTGTAGTTGTAAACTGTCGTAGCTGTATTGGGAAAGAACCAAAGCTCCAAGCCCTAATAGAAAGCACTGAAGCTCAAATAGTTACAGGTACAGAAAGTTGGCTAAAGCCGAAAATAAGCTCAGCAGAAATTTTTTCTAACGCTCTAAGAGTGTTCAGAAAGGATAGATTAAATGCAATTGGTGTTGGAGTATATATTGCTGTCAGAAGTAGTTTGCCTTGTAGTGAAATTGAAGTAGATAGTTCCTGCGAAATAGTATGGGTAGAGGTTCTACTTGACAATCGGACTAAACCATTAATTTGCTCTTTTTACCGACCTCCCGACTCAGAAGATATAGTTGCTGAACAGTTCAAAGAAAACTTGAGTCTCATTTCAAGTAAGTACCCCACTCATACAATTATAGTCGGTGGTGACTTTAATCTACTCGATATGCTGGGAAAGTTACACGTTTAAAGCCGGCGGCATGCATAAAACGTCATCCGAAATTGTACTGAATGCTTTCTCAGAAAGTTATTTTGAACGATTAGTTCATGAGCCCACTCGAAGCGTAAATGGTTGCGAAAGCATACTTGACCTTTTAGCAACAAATAATCCTGGACAAATAGTGAGTATCGCGATGAATACAGGGATTAACGACCACAGGGCAGTAGCTGCTAGGCTGAATACCGTAACTCCTACAACCACCAAAAAGAAACGCAAAGGGTATCTATTTTAAAAAGCTGATAAAAATGCTCTTAACGCCTTTTTAAGAGACAGTCTGCACTGCTTCCGATCTGATCGTGTAAGTGTAGGAATGAGATATACCACGTAAATTACTAAGTGATGGAACTGATCCCCAATGGTACATAAAACGGGTCAGATCGCTGTTGCAGAAGCAGCGAAAAAAGCATGCCAAATTTAAAAGAACGCAAAATACCCAAGATTGGTAAAGTTTTGCACAAATTCGAAATATAGTGCGTACTTCAATGCGAAATGCTTTCAATAATTTCCACAACGAAACTCTGTCTCGAAATCTGGCAGGAAACGCAGAGAGATTCTTGTCATACATAAAGCACACCAGTGGCAAGACGCAATCAATACCTTCACTTCGCGATAACAACGGTGACGTCACTGATGACAGTACCACTAAAGCAGAGTTATTAAACACGAATTTCCGAAACTCCTTTACCAAAGAAGACGAAGTAAATATTCCTGAATTCCAGTCAAGAATAACTGCCAAGATGAGAAACATAGAAGCAGATATCTTCGGTTTCGCAAAGCAGCTTAAATCACTTAATAAACGCAAGGCTTCCGGTCAAGATCGTATACCACAGGACTGGAAAATTGCTCAAGTCACAACAATAGCCAAAAAGGGAAACAGGAGTAATCCGTTGAATTACAGGCCCATATCACTAACGTCGACTTGCTGTAGGGTTTTGGAATATATACTGTATTCGAACATTATGAAGTACCTCGAAGAAAACGATTTATTGAAATTTAGTTAGCACGGATTCACAAAGTATCGTTCTTATGAAACGCAACTGTCACATTATACTCATGAAGTAATGAGCGCTATCGACCGGGGATGTCAAATTGATTCCAATTTTTTTTTTTTTTTTTTTTTTTTCCAGAAGGCTTTCGACACCGTTCCTAACTAGCGTCTTGTAACCAAACTGCGTGGCTATGGAATATCGCCTCAGTTGTGCCACTGTATTCGTGATTTCCTGTCAGAAAGGTCACAGTTCGTAATAACAGACGGAAAGTCACAGAGTAAAGCAGAAATAATATCCGGCGCTCCCCAAGGAAGTGTCATAGGCCCTCTATTGTTTCTGATATATATTTACGACATAAGAGACAATCTCAGTAGCCTAGATTGTTTGCAGATAACGCTGTCATTTACCGTCTTGTAAAGTCATCAGATGACCAAAACGAATTGCAAAATGGTGCGAAAATTGGCAATTGACCCTGAATAAAGAAAAGTGTGTAGTTATTCACATGAGTACTAAAAGAAGTCAGCTAAATTTCGATTACGCAATAAGTCACACAAATCTGAAAGCTGTAAATTCAACTAAATACTTAGGGATTACAATTGCAAATACCCCAAATTGGAACGATCACATAGATAATGACAACCAAAGACTGCGATTCGCTGGCAGAACACTTGCAAGGTGCAACACGTCTACTAAAGAGACTGTTTACACCACGCTTGTCCGCCCTATTCTGGAGTATTGCTGTGCGGCGTGGGATCCGCATCAGATGGGACTGGCGGATGACATGAAAAAAGTACGAAGAACGGCAGCTCGTTTTGTATTATCGCGAAGTAGGGGAGATAGCGCCTCAGACAAGATACGTGAATTGGAGTGGCAATCATTAAAACAAAGACGTTTTTCGTTGCGATGGGATCTTCTCTTGAAATTTCAATCACCAGTTTTCTCCTCCGAACCTGCATAGGGAGAAATGATCATCACGATAAAATAAGAGAAATCAGGGCCCGCACAGAAATAAAGTGCTCGTTTTTCCCGCGCGCCGCTCGAGAATGGAACGTAGAGAGACAGCTTGAAGATGGTTCATTGAACCCTCTGCCTGGCACTTTATAGCAGGGTAATCACGTAGATGTAGATGTGGATGTAGATGTAGCAGTGGTGCTAGCAGTAGTTTTAATTACTAATAGGTGCAGTTATAGTGATGGCACCAGTAAAATTTAAGCTGTTGTATTAGATGTTGATGAATTAGAATCCTATGTATGGAAAAGAATATCCAGTGCAGAAAGATTGATGTTAATAGATTGATTATAGTCCGTATTTAGATTTAAATTAAATGTAACACACAACAATGCAAGAAATAAAAATTTAAAAAAAAGTTCCTAGACGATGTAGAACAAAGTTAAATAAGACCTCAGTTTATCCTTGAGGAATTTCTCTCCACGTGGTTTGCCTGCTACTTCACAAAGCATCAACAGTGATTACTGGACTACCGTGACGAATGAGGCTTTGACTTTGACGCTGAAGCCTTGTAATTAGTAAGCGAGGGTCGTTACACAACTATCTATGAGTTGAAGATTAAGTCCCGGTTAAGTCGCGGTAATTCTCGAAGTGTAACCAAATATATAAGAGGAATTTTCTATAAGAAAAATACTCTCGTGTTCGTTACAGGTAATATGCCAGGCCAGTACAGAGTACGAGACAGTTTTTAAATGACTTTTATATTATACTTGGCGACTCTGAGAAAGCCACACACCAGTTATTAGTTGTTTAGTAATAGGATGAAAATGGCAATTTCCATGATGCTTTGGATTTCACCTACGGCACCGACTCCTACGACTGACTGGGAAGGTAGCTCACAGGTCGGATGCAAATCAGCTACATAGAATCTTGTTTAGTTAAACATTGTGAAGTTCAAACTAATATCATGTAGATGAGAGCTTTACTTTTCTTAAAGGGCTTGATTGTCAACTAATAACGGACACGATGTCAAACAAAATTCATGCACTCAAATTAGTTTTTTCTGTGCGTTTTAGAACGAAGCCACGTAGTTTGGAGTATGTGTGATTGTGTTTCAAATAAAAACCAGTGTACAATGCCCTTTCTTCCAAAATAATTAGAAGTGTTTCACAGCTGAAAACTTCCGTTACGTCCCCGCCCCACACTGGAAAGTCAGCATTTATCCAAATAACTATAAAAGTAAAAATTAAGACAATAGAAGAGTTCTTGTCAGAAGAATTGAACAACGTCTGGTTGCAAAAGCAGGTATATCGGACAAGGCTAGGTGACGTAGAACCAGTCCCCAAATATTCTGAAACTAATGTGACTACCCTAGACTAAATGCTGCTGAACGTTATAGAGTCTGTGGGTAAATTCCTGAAGAATGCGTAATACGTTTCTATATTTATAACGTCGTTTTGTCTAGTGCCATAGTCAGATGAAAACTGGGAATTAGGAAAACGACGATAGGTGTCAGTTCAGTGCTAGTATCATCAAAACCTTAAGTTCTGTGTCAACTGTCCTGACTCTGATCTGATGACGGTAGTAATCGAAACGACGTCATTAATAAAGTCATATATTAAGCGATCTAGACGGAAAAATGTCAATGATGGCAGAATCATTTAGGAAATTTATTTCCAAAAACATTTATAAATTTTAAAACGGCTTTTGAGTCTCCAGATAAGTCGACTGTGTGTTCTCCCACAAGATCCTGGAAGTGGTAACAAAACGCTGGAGCTTTTATGCGAAGCTATACAACTACAAACACTTCAGTCAACTGCATGATAAAAGTATCGGACACAGAAATACTAAGAAGTTAGGCAATGTGTTAGATTACACCAAGTCTTGTTAAGGAGAGTATCTGAGAGAGCGAACAGAGAATAATGGTTAAAAATTGTTCGAAACTAACACAAAAAGATGAAAAAATCATTTGATAAAGTGATAATTTCAAATTGATCGTATGGTATTTGCGGAATATTTGGATTTCCGGGGGACAGTGTGGTGGTAGCAAAGGAGCAATCAGAAATCCTTAAACAAAGATTGTAACAAGAAAACTACAAATCTCCTTCGAAAAACTGATATTATGGCTTACAACGAGACTATACGCTCCAGAATGAACAAGTGGAGTGAGAAAATCAGAATCAGTAAACTGATTCAATGTTACTATCTAGGAGAAATCATCAAGCCTAACAGACAGGGAAAATAAAATGCAGTAGACCCAGCGTTTGTTAAAGGCAAACCGGCAGATATAGAAAATTGCGTGAAGATCCAGAGGAAATAGGCATAAATAAGCAGGCAATTGAAAGCAGAAAACAATTTCGACAAAATGAACAACCGGCAACGTTCTTAAGGTAGAACAGGAAAAGAATAAGGAAGCTGCAAAGCAAGAAAGACAAAGTGAAGACATGAAGGAACTTGTAAAGCTCAAGTATCGTATTTAAAATGGCGCTGGCTATCCTTTATCGAAGGGCTAACAATAATAACTAATAATAATGAACATTGACTGTATGAAACATTAATAAAAATTTATGCCCCGGGTGAGGATCGAACTCACGACCTTAAGATTATGAGACTTACGCGCTGCCTACTGCGCTACCGAGGCTATGCATCATATTGCTCTACGGCACGTACTTGAAACCATTCTTTGTTTGCATACTGCAAATGTGCATAATTCCTTCGAATCTACTTTTGTTTTTGGTTGTATCGACGTGTTTCTTTTCCTAGAAGTTTTAACACTTTGCAAACCATTCATACAAACCGACAGGAAATACTTATTAACATCTTAGGTTATACGGACTACTTCGCCCTACCTAGTTTTAGTCTTTAAACAACTACTAATCATTCACCGATGCAGAACGTGATTTTAGCAAGTTCAATAATCTATAGCCGTTAGCTGTCCCGACTTCGTCGTTGTTAAAAGATGCCCTACTTTTAACGATAATATAGCAGTGCGTCATGTAATGATTCCCTCCCGCTCTTAGTGTTTTCAGTTAATACACAATAGGTTATTAAGTTACAAATCTGTTAGTGATGTATATAATGACTGTATTTAAAAAAAACACATTGATGTACATCATTAGGATAAGTATCTGGACTGATAATAGCAAACATTAAGCTATTTCCGTAAGACCACTGGTATGGCCACATTTCCCCCCAACAGCACACTGCCATAAACCACAAAGACGTTGCAGTTGCGAAAATCGTAATGACTTATGAACATGAAAGGGTATCATCAGAAAGACAATGAGAAACAAGTAAGATACCGATTCATTTTATAAAATATTAGTACTTATTCATTAGAAAAACACGTACATTACCTCCACTGAAAAACATTGGAGATATAAAACAGAAGTGATTTTTTTAAAGAAATTAAGTCAGAGTAGAATATGTTATTTAGAAAATAGCTTGGAAGTACCCACAACGATACTGTACCGGTCTGTGGGTTTACAGGTACCTAAAATCTCTTGCATTTAATAGTGAAACATGGGATACGAATAATATTTCTTGGCGTTACACTGTACTCGTTGTTGCCGTTACACTTATCATAGCAAATGTTGCGTACAAATGTCTTGTGCACCTACCTTTTACCACTCCATTCCATCAGCTTTTATTCACCTTTAAATTTCACCGTTGCATCTCTGCAGCGACTAACGAAAGCTGATAGTTTTATCTTTAAACGAGTACTGCGTTGCTTACTTCCGTAGCTGCCATTTGCCATCTTTACAATTATATAATTCCTTTGCTGAAGTGCACAGTTTTGTTTCAGCACAGACAACAATGAAAAAACAAGAACCACTGCACGGTTTTTCCCGTAACTCATTGTCGACACACTGTTTGCAAAGTACATTATTGATGAAAGATATGCCGCAACCATTTACAATGTGGCTTTGCGAAATTGAATTATTCCCGTGATCAAATTTGGATGGTTCATTCGTATGAAGAGAAAGATGCACATTAATTTAACTTTTCCAAGCGAATAATAGCACTGATTTAGTTTGGACTCGTTTTCGCGCAGCTTATTCTTTTTTAGTGAGGCCTCCCGGCCAACAATGCCATACGATCGTTTCATTTTTTTCATGGCCTTGGACTATGGAATGCAACCGGTACATTATTTTTTAAATATTAATGCATTTCTGATGCACCGCATCTAAAACGCTTCGATTCTCTTGTTTTCCGGTTTTCCACAGTCGATGTTTCACCACTATACAGTGCTGTGTTCAAAACGTCATTCTCAGAAATTACTGGCGCAGATTAAGGCCGATGTTGATACTAGGAGACTTCTCTTCGCAAGGATTGTCATCTCTACATGTTTCTTGTTTTATCTGTTATTTTGCTTTCGAGCCGTCGGAATTCCTTACCTTCACCTACTTCGTGGTGCCCAATTTTTATCGCTAATCTAATTTTCTGGTGCTCGTCATTACTTCCATCTTTCTTCGGTTTACTTTGTCTGTATCCTGTACTTATTAGACTTTTCGTTCCTCTCAACAGCTCCTATACATCAACTTCTCTTTCACACAGGACGTCAATATCATCAGCGGATCTTACTATAGATAGGCCCTACCCTTTCACTCTGAATGTTAATCCCACTCTTCAAGTTTTCATTTATTTCTGTCATTGATTCTTCGATGTATAAACTGAACAGTAGCGAGAAATACTGCATCTCTGTCTTACACTCTTTTCAAACGGAGCACTTCTTTCCTGGTCTTCCATTCTTATCGTTCACTCTTGGTTTTTGTACATACTGTATATTACCCGTCTTTTCCTATAGCTTACTCCTATTCTCCTCAGAATTTAGAACATTTTACATAGTGAAACGCTTCTTCTAGGTCCACGAATCCTATGAACGAGTCTTGCTTTTTGAAGGGCAGTGCGAAAACTACTTCTCTAGTGGTTTTACTTCTCCTAAAGCCAAGCCCTTCGTCACCCAAGACATAATCAATTTTCTTTTTAATTTTTCTGTATTTTATTGTGGTAAGTAACTTTTGATCCATGAGCTGTTAAGCTGATTATACAACAGTTTTCACACTTATCTGATCTTGCTATCTTCGGAAGTGTGTGGATGATATTTTTCCGAAAGTGTTATGGTACATCTCCAGTCCTATAGAATCTACAAATCAACTTGATTAGCAGTTCGATGACACTTTTCCGGTTATTTTATAAATTCCGAAGGAATGTTATCGATGCGTTCTGCCGTATTTGATCTCAGATCCTCCAAGGCTCTGTTAAGTCTTGCTATAATACTGGATCCCGTATATCTCCCATATCGATTCCCATTTCTTCTCCTATCACGTCATAAGACGGTTTCTCCCACTTGTCGAGGCCTTCAATGTACCCTTTCCGCCTATCCAATCATTGCTCTGCGTTTAACCGTTGAACTTGCACTCTTAATTTCATCGAATATTGTTTTGACTTTCCTGTATATGAATTGTCCTTCGGGCGACTGTTTCTTTTTTGACTCCACATTTTTTCCTGCAACTGTTTCGTTTTACCTTCCCTGCACTTCGTGTTTATTTCATTTCTAAGTGATTTAACATTGCTGTATTCCTTTCTTTCCTCGATCATTTTTGTACTTCATCCTTTCGTCGATGAGTTTATGTATTCCTGCTGTTACCCAAAGCTTCTTCGTAGTTACCTTCCTTGTACGCATATTTTTCTGTTCAGCTTCAGCGAATGCCCATTCCTCTTCAGCTGAACTGCTTACTGTGATATTTGCTATCGCAATATCTACAACCTCAGAGAATTTCATATGCACATCGTCATCCCTCGGTACTTCAGTCTTCCACTTCTTTCCCCATTGATTTTTTGAGGACTATTCTCTTATCTTCAGCCTACTCTTATGATCTCAGTTTACTGTGTCTCTGCTCCTGCGTACGCTTTACAGTCTAAAATCTAATTTCAGAATCTCTTTCTCACTGTGTTCTAATTCACCTGGAATTTTCTCGTGTCTCCAGGCCGTTTTCAAGTCCATCTTCTGCTCTTGTGATTGTTGAAAAGTGTATTTGCTGTTACTGACATTTATTATGAAACCCAGTTTTCCTCCTGTCACATTTCTACTGCCGAGCCCATATTCTTCCATAACTCTTTCTACTATTCCCTGCCCTAATACAGCGTTACAATTCCCCATTTTCACCTCCCTTTACATATCGTGTTACTCATTCGATATCGTCGCCATAATCTTTCATCTTGTACAGGTCCAGTGAGTACTGGTTAGTATGAACTAGGATGTGGGTATCTGAATGGAGCTATTTTTAAGTAAAACACTTAATTTGATCAACTTTCAGTATACACTTCACTACAGAATACAGCTGGGATCAACATTCAGTATACAGTTCACTACAGAATACAGCTGGGTGCGCCTGAGCCGAAATACCAAACAATTAGTTAGTCAAGGTTGTCGTGGAGGGATGAGTTTTAGTGTCGGAACATAACAAAGTAGCTATCTGAAGTCTGGAGCCTGGGGGAGCGTCTTGTCATGGGTCGACACTTTCTCAGTGCCCCGCAGCAAACACGTGGTTTCTCTACCACGCTCATCATTGATTCTTCCAAGTCGGTGCGCAAGAGCTTGCCGGCCAGCACATTTTATGGGAAGAGAACAACTTCTGTTGAAACGGCGATCCTAGCTGTCACGTGAGCCACAGCGAATTGTACTTGAACATCACAGATGAGAACGAGAGAAAAAAAAAATTAGAAGCAGCAATAAAAGTTCATATTAGCCCGAGACGGGGTAGGCGACTTCTCTTATCTTTTGCTTGTCACATCGGCATGTATCCTCAACTGTTGATGCTGGCACTGGTTTGCTGTCGTTTCTAATGAGAATAATCCTGTCTCCGAACTGTTCACCGTAGCTCACTCTCTGGCCTACATTTGGTCCATATACAAAGTCAAATTGGATATGAGCTGCTTCCTCCTCAGCGAAGATGTCATGGATTCGGTTTTCCTCGTCGCCATAATCCGCTTCAGCATCCTTCTCTCCTTAATGGAGTCTGGCTCGGGTGAATCTTCACATTCATGGCCACAGTAATGTTTGTCAATAGCTGAGCACCGAAATTCTGGTTTTTCGAAGCTTCAGGCCCCCGTGCTACACCCTTCCACACATTTACGAAAAATGATTTTCAGCGATGAGTCTCGATCTGCATCTTTTGTTGCATTTGTACGAGTCACTCATCCTCTTGTTGGCGTCCGCCACCAAATGACGTTCTGTTCGTTATGCAGTAATGCCTGTTCGGGAATAGATTTTCTACGAAATGGGAATGATTTTCTTCTTCCCTTGTCCAAATGCGTTTGAGCTAGTGTCATGCTGCATGGACGGTCGTAAAATATCATGTGGAATGAATTTGTATGATGATGACGGGTACAGGACTCGGGGAGAATTTTCCCTCTTACTCTTCCGGGAATAAATGCTGTTAGCAATGCCAGGATATCTACATCTTCACCTATGATGGTAACACAGTCAAAGTCCGCAACCTTTGATTTGCCACAGTTTGTTACCGTCACATCGCTATCGTCTATTGCCTGCCTAACCACAGTGCCCTATACAGACGTTTCAGTCATCAGCATTGAAATGAAGCTTTTTTGTTCGCGTCGTTTTAGTGAAGGCAATTGTTGAGGGGAAGAGAATTTTGTAGACGAGTGCAGTAAAGCTTGCGCTTGCTGCATTGACTCTTTGGTAACGGGCGTCGCTAGGCTACCCGCCAAAAACAACTATGGCTTTACGTCCAAAGTGTTTTTGCGCATAGCACACATAGATCTCGCACACTGAATCGAACATGGCTCTTGTACTATTCACACCAGTGACTGCACATTTGCGCGGCCGGTGTCTTCGTCGTGTATCGGAGTTAACGCTGCATACAACACTGGCTTTGTGCCTTTGCGACTACCTTCCTCAATGAGTAGATGCATTAGGTATTTAAACTTTCCATTGTGATGGAACATGAGAACACATTTCTTACGATAAACTGAGGTTAGGGATAAATTTGCCTCTGGTTGCAAAAATTATCTTCAGTTTCTATTTATTGTATCGTGAACTATTTCGTGGCTAACAGTCCCACACTTAGATGCATAAGCTACACAGGGTGTTTCACAATTCATGTTACACACTTCTAGAGGTTGTACAGGAGACATAGTAGATTAAGTTTTACACAGTAACCCACGTCCGGCATAACTGGGGAGCTATGAGCACTTGTTCATCTTCGCCACCGCGAAACACACATCCTGTACTGAACAAGTGCTCATGGGCCTTAAGGTATGCATTTTAGAGCCCACGTTCACTCGACATTTGTCTTGTTTTGGTCCATACTACCACCTCTGAAAGTTGCAGTCTTAGCAACAGCAGTACCATTTCATGTATTCTACTGTCGGAACTATCAGAGAGGTTTTCGCTTAGAACTTTCGACTTATTTTTGTTTCGGGTACAGGGACCCGTAGATTGATACATTTATCCTTTTTCATGATCCTAGAAAGTTTGCAACATCATCACGGAATTATCCGTATATACATACATTTATAGGCGCCTGTGCCTATAACTTTGACGCTCTGTAGCGTCGCTGGATGACGTTTCCGAATATGGATTCCTATGTAAAACTTGATCTACT
Source organism: Schistocerca serialis cubense (assembly GCF_023864345.2). Lineage (NCBI taxonomy): Eukaryota > Metazoa > Arthropoda > Insecta > Orthoptera > Acrididae > Schistocerca > Schistocerca serialis. The sequence goes on along the minus strand of NC_064639.1, from coordinate 788,011,065 downwards.
AAGCCCTCTATACAACCTCTAGAAGTGTGTAACATGAATTGTGCAACACCCTTCTATACACCTAATCGATGCGAGGTATGTTTTTCCTAGATCACAGCGTACTTTCGTCACTATCCAGCAGTAACATACACTATAAAACCAATGTGTCGCTAGTGCCTTAAACCGGCCCTGGAATCAACAAAATATTTTCGCATTCGGAGGAGAAAACTGATAATTGAAATTTCGTGAAAAGATCTCGCGAGAGTGGTAAACACCTTTGTTTTAATGATTCGTAATCCATCTCGCACATCATATCCGTGAAACACCCTCCCCTGTTGGAATAATACACAACGAGCTACCCTTCTGTGAACTTCTTCGATGTCCTCAGTCAGTCATGTTTGGTAACGACCCGTATCGCGCAGCAGTCTCCAGATGAGGACGGACAAGTTTACTATAGGCGGCATCTTTACATTTACATCTTCATCTACATGTCTACTCTGCAATTCACTGTTTAGTGCCTGGCAGAGGTTTCATCCAACCATTTTCAACTTTTTCCGAACCGTGCCATTCTCGAATAGCGCACGGAAAAAATGAAGACTTAAATCTTTCCGTGCAAGCTCTAATTGCTCTTATTTTATTACGTTGATCATTTCTCCCTATGTAGGTTGGGAACTTTATTTTCGTTTCCAAGGAGAAATTTGGCGATTGAAGTTTCGCGAAAAGATCTCGCCACAACGAAAAAAGGCTTTGCTGCAATGATTGCCACCCCAGCTCAAGTATCATATCTGTGACCTTCTCTCTCTCTCTCTCTCTCTCTCTCTCTCTCTCTCTCTCTCTCTCTCTCTCTCTCTCTCTCCCTATCTCGCGATAGTATTAAACGAGCTACCCTTCTTTGAGCTTGTCCTCCGTCATCCTGTCTGGTACGCATTTCATAATGCGCAGCAATACCCCAGAAGAGAACAGACAAGCTGTCTCCTTAGTAGACCTGCTGCATCTTTTAAGTGTTCTGGTCAATGAAACGCAGACTTTGGTTCGGCTTCCCCACAACATTATATGTGTGATCGTTTCAATTTAAATTGTTAATTATTGTAATACTTAGTTATTTAGTGAAATTGACAGCAATATTAAAATGGAAAAACTTCCTAAAGTTCTGTAAAATTATATTTATTTTGTCAGGAACAGGTTTTCGGCTTCTCAGGCCTCTTCAGGTGACCACTGTCGCAAGCCCAGATAATCATGATGTGCGACTCACATAGATACAAAAGCGAAAAAGTGTTTACGTAGGAACACGGAGTATTATATGTAAAATCACTTGCAAGCACTGCAAAAAAAAAGTGTATATTGGTTAATCAGGTAGAGCTGTGGGAATTAGCCTACGTGAACACGAGGGAAGCTGGCAATTAAAGAAGAAAGATTCGACCTCTGCTGATCATCTTTTAGCAGAGAACCGTCCATGTGATGTTGAATGTGGACTTGTACATTCTGTCGAAAAATCAGAAAGATAACCCTACTGGAAATAATGCAAATCAAGAAACACATGACACAGAAGGTCAGCCCAGTATTAAACGATCATTTTTAAATTAAGTTTTCGTTACAAATACACTCCTGGAAATGGAAAAAAGAACACATTGACACCGGTGTGTCAGACCCACCATACTTGCTCCGGACACTGCGAGAGGGCTGCACAAGCAATGATCACACGCACGGCACAGCGGACACACCAGGAACCGCGGTGTTGGCCGTCGAATGGCGCTAGCTGCGCAGCATTTGTGGACCGCCGCCGTCAGTGTCAGCCAGTTTGCCGTGGCATACGGAGCTCCATCGCAGTCTTTAACACTGGTAGCATGCCGCGACAGCGTGGACGTGAACCGTATGTGCAGTTGACGGACTTTGAGCGAGGGCGTATAGTGGGCATGCGGGAGGCCGGGTGGACGTACCGCCGAATTGCTCAACACGTGGGGCGTGAGGTCTCCACAGTACATCGATGTTGTCGCCAGTGGTCGGCGGAAGGTGCACGTGCCCGTCGACCTGGGACCGGACCGCAGCGACGCACGGATGCACGCCAAGACCGTAGGATCCTACGCAGTGCCGTAGGGGACCGCACCGCCACTTCCCAGCAAATTAGGGACACTGTTGCTCCTGGGGTATCGGCGAGGACCATTCGCAACCGTCTCCATGAAGCTGGGCTACGGTCCCGCACACCGTTAGGCCGTCTTCCGCTCACGCCCCAGCATCGTGCAGCCCGCCTCCAGTGGTGTCGCGACAGGCGTGAATGGAGGGACGAATGGAGACGTGTCGTCTTCAGCGATGAGAGTCGCTTCTGCCTTGGTGCCAATGATGGTCGTATGCGTGTTTGGCGCCGTGCAGGTGAGCGCCACAATCAGGACTGCATACGACCGAGGCACACAGGGCCAACACCCGGCATCATGGTGTGGGGAGCGATCTCCTACACTGGCCGTACACTACTGGTGATCGTCGAGGGGACACTGAATAGTGCACGGTACATCCAAACCGTCATCGAACCCATCGTTCTACCATTCCCTGACCGGCAAGGGAACTTGCTGTTCCAACAGAACAATGCACGTCCGCATGTATCCCGTGCCACCCAACGTGCTCTAGAAGGTGTAAGTCAACTACCCTGGCCAGCAAGATCTCCGGATCTGTCCCCCATTGAGTATGTTTGGGACTGGATGAAGCGTCGTCTCACGCGGTCTGCACGTCCAGCACGAACGCTGGTCCAACTGAGGCGCCAGGTGGAAATGGCATGGCAAGCCGTTCCACAGGACTACATCCAGCATCTCTACGATCGTCTCCATGGGAGAATAGCAGCCTGCATTGCTGCGAAAGGTAGATATACACTGTACTAGTGCCGACATTGTGCATGCTCTGTTGCCTGTGTCTATGTGCCTGTGGTTCTGTCAGTGTGATCATGTGATGTATCTGACCCCAGGAATGTGTCAATAAAGTTTCCCCTTCCTGGGACAATGAATTCACGGTGTTCTTATTTCAATTTCCAGGAGTGTAGTAGATTAAAACTGTAAATTCATTTTATCTCTCATCATTTGTTATGTGTCTCTCCACATAAAATATTTACCCCTTTTTTAAGCCAATGTAATTATTGTATTATTTTTCTTAGGTATCCTTTGTAAACACGTTGTCACTTTTGTATTTTCTGTGCTAATAATATCTGTGTAAGCCGCACTTCACGTTTATCTGCGTTTGCGACATTCAGGTGCCACCTAAAGAAGGTGGCCTGACAAGCCGAAAGACTGTTCGTGAGAAGATAATTTTGCAGAACATTAGGAAATGTTTTTCCTTTTTAATGTTTTTATCTTGTTCTGGCAAGCACAGACGGAAAATTCAGTAAACGTTAAATTTACAGACTTAAGATTTGTGCAATTTATCGTATACCCCAAATTTAATGGGTTCCTTTTTGTGTTCATGTGGATGACCTCACAATATTCATTATTTAGAGTCAATTCCCAGGTTTTACACCATATATATATCACATCCAAATCATTTTGCAATTGGTTTTGATCTTTTGTTCTCATGAAATATGTGCTGCAGTCAAATGAGTTGTATAACATACTTTATGGGACCCATTTTTCTGTTGGCTATAGTGGATGAGCAGGATGGTAAGAGTTTTCTCTTAGATGTGTTAATATAAATCGTCATGATAAAGAGCTTTTCAAACGAATCTGTGAACCCTGCCAGCAGAAGCAGAAGGTCCGTAGAAATTGCATTGTAGTGGAACCACTGGCTTTTCTTTAGTAGATTTATTGCATATTTTAAATGTTGTTGGTGTTATTGATGGTGGTGGTGGTGGTGGTGGTGGTGGTGGTGGTGGTGGTGGTGGTGAAGCGTTAAAGATAGATCCTCGTGATGGTAACACGGAACTTCCTACGTCTGATAGCGATGAAATAGAGGACAGAACCAGTGACAATAAAAGTTGCGCAGAGTGTCATGAAAGTCGGAAACGAAAGAGTGATGCAGGGGGGCGCCGAATATCTCGAAGGACGTCACTATCTGTTAATCTGGCCCTCTTTAGACTCACACGTTGGACTTAGAAAAGGGTGCAAAATTCTTTATCAAGCTTCGTAGCAGACATCAGTAGAAAATTACACCACGTGTCGGTTGTTCTCGTAACGTAAAGAGCGTTGCTTTGGTCACGTTAGAGTGTGAGTCGTAAGCCGAGACGAAGCACCTCTGGTGTCAGCGCGTGGCTGGTGGGTGCCTCCACTGTCCGCTCGCCGCGAGGAGTGTGTGTAGGTCGCAGACCAGGTGTGGCGCTGATGGCGTCAGCGGTCCGTTCCCCGTCGGTGCGGCTAATTGAATTAAAGGCAGCGCCCAGTGAGCGTGGGCGACGCGGGCAAGGAACCTACGGCTGCCTCAGCTTTGTCGGAGGCCGACGGGCACACACAGTAACGGCTCTTGTCAGCACGTCTCTAGCTCTTGTACGAGGACAGTGGTAGGTAGGCAAGTGGAAAACACTATCTTTATCGACGACAGCAACTCTGTAGTCACAATTAGAGAGCGTAGGAAATCAACAAAGGACATTAAAAATGGTCAGTGTCTAATACACTTTAACTTCAGGCATAAGAAAACAGTATCAGTTTCAGATTAAAGACGAAAATAACACTGTGAAAGCAAATGATCATTCCTCCAAAATCGTGGAATAAAGACGATTTTTTTCGGGATTAATATGGACTCTAAGGTAAAATGAAATGAGCTTATAAAGCTACGAGACAGGAGAATATCAGCACTACGTAGAGCCCAGCGCTCCAGCCATCAGTACGTATCTGCCAGTGTTGTAACCTGCAAGGCAAGTACCTCGGGTGCAGGCTGCGAGCTCAAGTGGTTTCCGTGGTGTAGTGGTTATCACATCCGCCTAACACGCGGAAGGTCCCCGGTTCGATGCCGGGCGGAAACAGATTTTTAACGGTTCGATTAAAATCTGTACTTGAAACGAGGCAATTAAAAACATAGTGCAGACAATAATTTGCGGTAAGCCAGAAGGAAAATGGTATTCCAGAAATAAAAGCAACTCACTTATATGGCTAATGGGGAAATTTGTAAACTAAGGCACTTGTAAATGGTTCAAATGGCTCTGAGCACTATGGGACTTAACATCTGAGGTCATCAGTCCCCTAGAACTTAGAACTAGTTAAACCTAACTAACCTAAGGGCATCACACACATCCATGCCCGAGGCAGGATTCGAACCTGCGACCGTAGTATGGCACTTATGAACAAACTGCGAATGACACAAACGTATTTCTTACTTCCATTGTTTTGGAGTACACGGAAAGTGCAAGATAACGTCACCCACACACACAACCCCACACACAGGATTCGCGAAACAGGAATTAAGTGATACTACTAAATAAAGACCTGGGATTCGGAGAAAAAGAAGTGAACCTCTGGGAAGAAAACTCTCAAATAATACCTTGAATTTTTAATTATAGAGTTGAAAACGTGTCCTTCTAGTTGGTTTTAAATACTACGTTTAAATACGAATGATTAAGCGTCATTTCACTTAAAATGAATGTATCTTAGGAAACCGAAAGATTTCTGGTCCCAATGAAGAAGAAAAATTATAATTTTTTTTTTTTTGTTTTCGCCGGCCTGAGTGGCCGAGCGGTTCTAGGCGCTACAGTCTGGAACCGCGCGACCGCTGCGATCGCAGGTTCGAATCCTGCCTCGGGCATGGATGTGTGTGATGTCCTTAGGTTAGTTAGGCTTAAGTAGTTCTAGGTTCTAGGGGACTGATGACCTCAGATGTTAAGTCCCATAGTGCTCAGAGCCATTTGAACCATTTTTTTTTGTTAACCAACTGGTATCACGTAACAACTTCAATTCTCTTCTTTCCTTGTTATTTTCTATTTCTCTAATACTCCTTCGCCTTCTCCTCATGTCGTCTTTTGCTTTCTTCTGCCCATATTCTTCCCTATTTCTTATTTTTTCTGCATTGAAAGCCTTATAAATCTAACATTTTATTCTTGAAAAGTTTTATGTCTGTTATTTCCTATTCTTTGATGTTGTTTCTTTCAAGTTCTTTCCCTACTTCTGTAATCCATACAACTGTCGATTTCTTTTCCAGAAATACATGAATTCTTGCTTCGTGAGCCTTTCTCATTCATTCGGTAGATGTGTGCAAAAAGATTCATCTTCTTTCAGCCATTACTTTCGATATTTTCTCCGTATTTTTGTAGAACTCTTCACTGCTTACATTTTCTGACATCTGTAATTTGTATTGCATCCATTATTTTTCTAACGATGCGTCTTTCGAGTACCACTATTTTGCCTAGCTTATAGTTGGAGAGCTGCATCAAACCAGTCTCAGGACTGAAGACCACAACAACAACAACAACAACAACAACAACATAGTTCACTATCAGGTTTTCACGTGCATATAAACATTGTTCGAACCACTGTGGTATAGTGTTTACTTTGGTTTTTGTACATATGCATTTCTTGTTATAAATATTGTTTGTTAAATCATATGCTTTCTCCATTTTCATAACTCTTACATCAACCGCAAATTTTTCTTATCTATTCTGTCGTATAGTTCGTTTTATCAGTTTGTGTATCTATGAATTTTGGTGCATGTTTTATTTTCATCATGATTTTTTTTTTCAGCTGAAATTTTGAGACCAGTTCTGTTTGCTGTTGCTTCCAGAAGATTGATTCAAATAACAGCGTCTGTCAAATATTCTGATAGTATTGCAAAATCGTCTGCAAAAGCCAGGCAGTTCATATTAATTACATATGCTTTTCTTCCTAGAATTAATGGTTCATTTTTGTGATTCTTTAGCTCCTTGTAATTTTTTCTAAAGCACAGTTAAACGGTAAATGTGATAAACCATCTCCTTAAGTAACACCAATTTTTATTTCAAATGGCTGAGGTAGTTCTCCCATAAATTTAACTTTAGATATCGTCTTTGTTAAAGTTTCATGTATTATGTTTGGTAATTTTGCTGCAACACCAAATTCTCTACTGATTTTATCTATTGTTGCCCTGTCTACTGAATCAAATGCCTTTTTGAAACCAACAAATGATACCATTAAAGGTTTGCTGGTTAACATTCTGTGGCGAATTATTGATTTTTGGTTAAAAATCTGTTCCGTGCAGGATCTTCCCTTTCTAAAACCTCCCCGATTTTCTTCCAGTTGGTTGCCTAAAATTTCTACGACTCTGTCCAGGAGAACTTTTGACTGGGAAAAGTGCACTTCTCCGTAATTGTTGACGTTTTGTTTGTCTCCCTTTTTGTGTAGCGGGTGGATTAACTCTAGTTTCCACTATTCTGGAACCTTTTCAGTTTTCCAGAAATCATTTATTCAATTTTTTTATTTGTTTGATTCGGCTTGCCAGAGATTTATTCATTCAGTTTGCTATAAGAGGAGCTCGCGTAGTGTGAAGTAAGATCCTCAGTGCATCTCCAGCCTTCATTGATGCGGCAAAAAATCGTTTAGAACAACAATCGGGAAGGACCACACGTTTCTTTGATCAAAATGATTAAAAGAAATTCCTGGAACATATAAGATACTGTGATACATTAACTTTGTAATATTTATTTTATATTCATTTTTGTATTTAAAAGTTTCAAATAAAGATAGTAATTGCGAAAAAGCTGATATCACATCCGCCTAACACACGGAGGTTATCGAATGAAGCAACAAATTAAGTGTTACCAGTCGCTGTTTATTTATAACCATGACACGTTTCGAAGGTTTAAACTTCCACGTTAAGCCGGCCGATGTGGCCGTGCGGTTCTAGGCGCTGCAGTCTGGAACCGCGAGACCGCTACGGTCGCAGGTTCGAATCCTGCCTCGGGCATGGATGTGTGTGATGTCCTTAGGTTAGTTAGGTTTAACTAGTTCTAAGTTCTAGGGGACTAATGACCTCAGAAGTTGAGTCCCATAGTGCTCAGAGCCATTTGAATTTCCACGTTAAGGTGGATTTACATGTGTCAGCATGACATATTTGTGTGCTGTGTTACGTTTCTGGGGTAACTTGTGGCATTGTCTTCAGTGGTCACAGGTTCCTTTCTTTGTCCTAATACATCACATGTAAATAATCATGTAGATTATTTGGTTTGAACCCAGGCGCAAATATTAATTTTTATTTTTTCATTTATAAATTTGCATTATAGAGCGCTTTTCTATCATGAAATATTTTTCTATTAACCATCACAACATTAAGCATTATCACATAAAATGTGATAAAAAAACTCAGAATTGTTATGAGGGCACCATATAGTTGTCTTCCTCGTTGTAACAGTAAGGTAGTCAATTTTTCTGTATGTATTAATATTGCGAAATCCAGATTAACGTCCCATAAATGAAAATGTAGGATAAGGCCAGGAAAAAGAAGAAACTGCAAGTTGTAGAGTTCTAGCGGTGATATTTCATTTTCAAGTATTGAGTTGTCGCTCTGAAGATAGTCGGCAGCTATGACTGCCCAATGCCGATGAGAAGACCTCCGTAAAATGCATCGCAAAAACATGAATGACGCGTGGGTAAAGTTAACAGTGCCTGTCATACGTCTGCAGAAGCCTGGAGAAACTTAACGACGCCACCACAAGAAAAATTAAGCCGCGGTTGTCTCTGTACATTCCCATAAAGTCTTCGAAAAGATCAGTCTAATATTGATTCTGAGGACTCTCAAATGATGTTGGTGCTGCGACCTTCAGGCCGAGAGATGGTTAGATAACAGTTCTTCCAGCTAGCCTGCCCTATCTACGCCCCCATCCTTCCTGCATAACTATAGCCACCAATATTCGATTGAACTTACTTACTTACTATATTAAAAGCTTTGGTTGAAGAGCGGAAGTGGAAAACGTTCCAAGTGCCAAATCGCATATTTGTCAGGATAATCAAAAAACATTGTATCTTTTCTTGTACATAATGCATTTGTTTACAAAAAAATTAAGGATTCTGATGCCACAGAACCATGCTGCCCACCTCATCACTACGAAAAATAAGGAGACAAATTAGAAAAGTAAACAACGTATTCAGGACTTTCTAAATGCCGCACCAGTAAAACTAAGTGGTTCTAAACGCTGTAAGAAACTTTGTGCTCCAAGTGTCATTAATTCAGAGGCGCTACGTTAATATTCCTGATAGTACAAGTACAGAAATATATCAGTGACGTTTTATTCTTGTAGAACTGCAGTCAACAAAGACCATTTATTGTTTCTTTTACATTTTTTCAAGAGAATAACAACATTAAGTTCACGGAAAAAGTCTCTCAGTATTGATTTCTGTTTCTTACATGAATTCATTCTTGGGATCAGATGTTACAAAGTTTACTGTCAAACACTCTGTACTGTTGAGGAAGTTACGGCAACATCGTCAACAGGTCTTTCTGTTTTAAGAGAACATTTTCCATTTCCAATCTTCAGTTGTTACCCCACTACACACCCCCTCTCAGTTCCCCTCCACCCCTGATCCCCCCTCCCCCAAACACCTATACCTCCATTACCAAATTGACGATTCGTTGACGTCTCGGGAAGCCCGCTATCAACCGATTTCTTCCTTTAATCAAGTTGTGTCTTAAGTTTCTTTTCTCGCGTATTCGATGACCACCTCGTTATTTACCCGATCTACCCATTTAATTGGCTCAAATGGTTCAAATGGCTTTGAGCACTATGGGACTTAACATCTGAGGTCATCAGTCCCCTAGAACCTAGAACTACTTAAACCTAACTAACCTAAGGACATCACACACATCCACGCTCGAGGCAGGATTCGATCCTGCGACCATAGCGGTAGCGTGGTTCTTGACTGTAGCCGGCCGGGGTGACTGAGCGGCTCTAGGTCGGTCACCCCGGCCGGCTACCGATTTAATTCTCAGAATGTTTACATGCCATTGCACTTGGTCTTGCCTGGCAAGGGAATGATCCGATCCGACGTATCGAAACCCACCCTGAAAATTTTCACACGAATCGAATCGGCGGATAAGCAGACGCAACCGTGACAAAGCGAACATAGCGCTTTGTAATAGATGTAAGAGAATCAAGGGAGTGTATGACGTAACCTTACAGATGACATCCATCAGTCGGGACTTTAGTTTGTTGGCATTAAACATTTCATAACAATTCCTGTAGTACAGTTCTTGTGGCAATTTTTGAATAGTGGGTTTATTTTGTTAACAATGAAATAGTTTGTTTATTCCCTGTAGTGGTCACAAAAATGCGAAGTGTCTATTGGATGACGAAAACAAATATTTTTATTACACCAGGCACACCTGATAAAAGAAAAATTAATGCATTCTGGCAGTTCAGTCATTATTAGTTTGTTTAGACAGAGTTAGAACTAAGAATTGGTCGTGGCGTTGTTCTGCGTATTGTGCTGTGTACCAGGTTTACTTCATGAAATTCATAAAATATGATGGTGAAAACTGACAATTCGGAAATGAGTGAAATTTAAGAATACTGTTCCAGTGGTAGAACAGAAATGACAAAGAAGAATCGGAAATTACATTGCTCTACAATTTTCTGAAAAATGCTTATGCTGCTGAATTTTTGTCAAGCTGAATCACACTATTAGTTCCGGATGGAATTCGAATTTCTTTCGGTCGCCCTTCTAAAGACAAAGGTGTCATTAGGCTCAGCCCAAGAGCCCAACAATAGCAATTTCGGATGTAACACTTAAAATTATTCTTTGGCATTTTTCCAAATTTTGCTACGTTGATTACAAAGATGTTTGCAATTAAACAGCCCTTGGTTTTTAATTTTTTGGCCTAATTTGCCTTGATGTTACCGAAGAGAGATATAAAGCTGCGGAAACAGTAATCCAAAGATAATTATCTTTAACATTCTTGTATAAAATGTCTCATAGCATTCATCGACTGCATAACCGTCTCGCGTCTTTTTGTCGCTCGGTATGATAAAGTGCGGATTGCACGCAGTTCTTGCAAAAACCCGAATGTTTGGCTTTATCCACAACATTTTAGGGGATAAAAGAGGCTTCGTATTCACGTCAGCTACGATTTTCTCTATAGTATTAGCTATTAATGACGCCTCCTCTACAGGTTTGCTTGAGGTTGTTGTTGTTGTCTTCAGTCCTGAGACTGGTTTGATGCAGCTCTCCATGCTACTCTATCCTGTGCAAGCTTCTTCATCTCCCAGTGCCTACTGCAACCTACATCCTTTTGAATCTGCTTAGTGTATTCATCTCTTGGTCTCCCTCTACGATTTTTACCTTCCACGCTGCCCTCCAGTACTACATTGGTGATCCCTTGATGCCTCAGAACATGTCCTACCAACCGATCCCTTCTTCTAGTCAAGTTGTGCCACAAACTCCTCTTCTTCCCAATTCTATTCAATACCTCCTCATTAGTTATGTGATCTACCAATCTCATCTTCAGCATTCTTCTGTAGCACCACATTTCGAAAGCTTCAATTCTCTTCTTGTCCAAACTATTTATCGTCCATGTTTCATTTCCATACATGGCCACACTCCATACAAATACTTTCAGAAATGACTTCCTGACACTTACATCAATATTCGATGTTAACAAATTTCTCTTCTTCATAAACGCTTTCTTGCCATTGCCAGTATATATTTTATATCCTCTCCACTTCGACCATCATCACTTATTTTGCTCCCCAAATAGCAAAACTCTTTTACTACTTTAAGTGTCTCATTTCCTAACCTAATTCCCTCAGCATCACCAGACTAAATTCGACTACATTCCATTATCCTCGTTTTGCTTCTGTTGATGTTCATCGTATATCCTCCTTTCAAGACACTATCCATTCCGTTCAACTACTCTTCCAAGTCTTTTGCTGTCTCTGACAGAATTACAATGTCATCGGCAAACCTCAAAGTTTTTATTTCTTCTCCATGGACTTTAATACCTACTCCGAATTTTTCTTTTGTTTCCTTCACTGCTTGCTCAATATACAGATTGAACAACATCGGTGAGAGGCTACAACCCTGTCTTACTCCCTTCCCAATCACTGCTTCCTTTTCATGCCCCTCGACTCTTATAACTGCCATCTGGTTTCTGTACAAATTGTAAATAGCCTTTCGCTCCCTGTATTTTACCCCTGCCACCTTCAGAATTTGAAAGAGAGTATTCCAGTCAACATTGTCAAACGCTTTCTCTAAGTCTACAAATGCTAGAAACGTAGGTTTGCCTTTCCTTAATCTAGCTTCTAAGATAAGTCGTAGGGTGAGTATTGCCTCACTTATTCCAATATTTCTACGGAATCCAAACTCTTCTTCCCGAGCTCTGCTTCTACTAGTTTTCCCATTCGTCTGTAAAGAATTCGCGTTAGTATTTTGCATCTGTGGCTTATTAAACTGATTGTTCGGTAATTTTCACATCTGTCAACGCCTGCTTTCTTTGAGATTGGAATTATTACATTCTTCTTGAAGTCTGAGGGTATTTCAACTGTCTCGTACATCTTGCCCACCAGATGGTAGAGTTTTGTCAGGACTGGCTCTCCCAAGGCCGTCAGTAGTTCTAATGGAATGTTGTCTACACCCGGGGCCTTGTTTCGACTCAGATCTTTCAGTGCTCTGTCAAACTCTTCACGCAGTATTATATCTCCCATTTCATCTTCATCTACATCCTCTTCCATTTCCATAATATTGTCCTCAAGTACATCGCCCTTGTATAGACCCTCTATATACTCCTTGCACCTTTCTGCTTTCCCTTCTTTGCCTAGAACTGGGTTTCCATCTGAGCTCTTGATATTTTCTGTAGGCAGTATCTATCTTACCCCTAGTGAGATAAGCCTCTACATCCTTACATTTGTCCTCTGGCCATCTCTGCTTAGCCATTTTGCACTTCCTGTCACTCATTTATGAGACGTTTGTATTCCTTTTTCCCTGCTTCATTTACTGCATTTTTATATTTTCTCCTTTCATCAATTAAATTCAATATTTCTTCTGTTACCTAAGGAGTTCTACTAGCCCTGGTCTTTTTACCTACTTGATCATCTGCTGCCTTCACTACTTCATCCCTCAAAGCTACCCATTCTTCTTCTACTGTATTTCTTTCCCTCATTCCTGCCAATTGTTCCCTTATGCTCTCCCTGAAACTCTGTACAACCTCTGGTTCTTTCAGTTTATCCAGGTCGCATCTTAAATTCCCACCTTCTTGCAGTTTCTTCAGTTTTAATCTACAGTTCATAACCAATAGATTGTGGTCAGAGTCCACATCTGCCCCTGGAAATGTCTTACAATTTAAAACCTGGTTCCTAAATCTCTATCTTACCATTATATAATCTATCTGAAACCTGTTAGTATCTCTACGGTTCTTCCATGTATACAACCTTCTTTCATGATTCTTGAACCAAGTGTTAGCTATGATTAAGTTGTGCTCTGTGCAAAGTTCTACCAAGCGGCTTCCTCTTTCATTTCTTAGCCCCAATCCATATTCACCTACTACGTTTCTTTCTCTCCTCTTTCCTACTACCGAATTCCAGTCACCCATGACTATTAAATTTTCGTCTCCCTTCACTATCTGAATAATTCCTTTGATCTCATCATATATTTCTTCAATTTCTTCGTCATTTGCAGAGCTAGTTGGCATGTAAACTTGTACTACTGTAGTAGGCGTGGGCCTCGTGTCTATCTTGGCCACAATAATGCGTTCACTATGCTGTTTGTAGTAGCTTACCTGCACTCCTATTTTCCTATTCATTATTAAAGCTACCCCTGCATTCCCCCTATTTGATTTTGTATTTATGATCCTGTATTCGCCTGACCAAAAGCCTTGTTCCTCCTGCCACCGAACTTCACTAATTCCCACTATAGCTAACTTTAACGTATCCATTCCCCTTTTTAAATTTTCTAACCTACCTGCCCGATTAAGGGATCTGACATTCCACGCTCAGATCAGTAGAACGCCAGTTTTCTTTCTCCTGAGAACGACGTCCTCTTGAGTAGTCCCCTTCCGGAGATCCGAATAGGGGACAATTTTACCTCCGGAATATTTTACCCAAGAGGACGCCATCATCATTTAACCATACAGTAAAGCTGCATGCCCTCGGGAAAAATTGCGGCTGTAGTTTCCCCTTGCTTTCAGCCGTCTTCTTAATGTTCCGACTTATTTTTTCGTTTAATTTCCTGAATCTGTGTAACCAGATCGGAGAAGCTTAGAAGTCGGTAACGTTCGTATCACTTGGAATTCAGAGCGCCCAATCTTGTAGGTAACGGTGCGCTGACGCTCACGACGAGTTCTAAATCTTTCGAGTAGTTACTCTTTCATATTTAACCGAGTTTCATTTTGGCGCATATTTAGTACTTCATGTAAATGTTTCTTCTGTTTATACAATTCATGTTCAGATTTTACGAAATGAAACTGGCTTTGCACACTGCTTAAGTCTGTTTCTTTCCCTCCTTCGTTTAACTAAAATATCTATAACGTTCTCTTTGTCACTGAAAGCTGTTAATGTGCTGTTTTTAGGGTTGAAAGGTACTCCATTTTTGTTATGGACTTTACTTAACACATCATCGTTCAAATGAATGTTCAAGAAATTAACTATTAAAATAAAACACATGTAGGCCTTCAACAAAAGTAAGGGGTTTCGATGGCGAATCACGTTCTTCATTTTCATCTTTGTAGAAATGGGAATATGAATAGATTCCACATTATTGTGAACTCTGGAACCTGCACAAAGAGAGTTGCTATTAGCAAGCATATACGAAGAAATCATAAAGAAAATTAATTCAGTTTTATTCCCATTGTTAACACTTAGCGATACCGCAAAGGCAACTGCTGATTGTTATATATATTAAATGAATTGCAAGTTAGAGCAAATAGGAACCGTGAACAATTTATTTTGCCATAGAAATTATCAATGGAAACTGAAATTCGCCTTCGAGTTGTGTCATGTTAGCTGTTTACAGATGTGCACTAAACCAATCATACGTGCCCATCTCTCCAGATGCCTAGCGAGGTACGAACTTGGCAATTTTCAACATTTTAAAAAAATACTTCCAGTGTGTCACAGCAGCTAAAATTTTGACATTGTTTTTCTTCCGGTGTATTCCTCCCGCATAAAAAATTTCAGGGCAGGTTTTGGAACGTCGGATTGCACCATTCTCTTCTGAGCTGTTTATCGGCTGTTTTTTCACTTCCGTACAAAAGGCCAAACTGCAGAGAGATACCTTCAGAAAATATGTTCTAATACTTAAATTTATATTCGATTTTAATACTTTTTTCTTTTTCAAAAACTCTTTTCTTGCTGTTAACAGTCTGAATCTTTTATCCTCTTACTTGCGTTACTTTGCTGTCCAAATAACAAAACTCAGCTACTACTTTTAGTGTCTCATTTCGCAAACCACGAGGGCGTGCTGAGAAGTAAAGCCAACGAATTTTTTGTGTGAAAATCTTACAGCTTTTTAAATAAAACGAATGTTACTCATAATTCTACATATTTATTTTCATGTCTACATATTTATTTCTTAATATAGTCACGCTGGCGACGAACACATTTCTCCTAACAAGAGACCAGTCTATTGCTAGGATCACTGTAGAATGTTCGACTTTCTTGACGGAGCCACCACCTCACCTCTGACTTCCGCAGCTTCACGACTATCAAAGTGAAGTCCTCGGTGTTCTCTCTTTTGGAAAAAGATGAAAATCGAATGGGGCCAATTTGGGAATGTATAGAGGATGATCCACGACAGTGAACCCAAGACGTCGCATTGTTGCAGATTTTGCGGCGCTCGTGTTTTGTCTGTCATTGTCATGGTGAAGGGGAGGGTGCTCCCCAGCTCACGGCACGCTGTTTCTCACGCACCGATACAGTCCCATCGCACACCGCCATTTACACGCTAGAATTCGGAGCCCACCAGCGGCAGAAGGCTTCCAATATGTAGACATGTAGAATGAAGATGTAGAATGTTAATAACACGTGTTTTATTGAAAAAAGCTTTGAGTTTTAAAATAACAAAATCGAAGGCATTACTTTTCAGCACGTCCTTGTAAGTTGCAGAGTATCACCTGTTTAACCTCTTTTCAACACACTACCCATTCCGTTCAACTGCGTTTCAAGCCCTTTGCTATCTACGACAGATTTACAATCCCATCGGCGAAAGCAAGGTTTTTTAGTTCTTCTCTCTGAGTATTGATTCTCTTTCCAGAAATCTCCTTGTTTTCCTTTATTGTTTGCCCAGTGCATTGGCCGGCCGTAGTGGCCGAGCGGTTCTAGGCGCTACAGTCTGGAACCGCGCGACCGCTACGGTCGCAGGTTCGAATCCTGCCTCGGGCATGGATGTGTGTGATGTCCTTAGGTTAGTTAGGTTTAAGTAGTTGTATGTTCTAGGGGACTGATGACCTCAGCAGTTAAGTCCCATACTGCTCAGAGTCATTTGAACCATTTGAGCCAGTGCATTGAGTGAATAATACCGGGAATTCTCAACTACTGCTTCTCTTTCAATTCCTTTGACCCTTCCAACAGCGGTCTGGTTTCTGTAGAGGTAGTAAATAACCGGTCAACAGTGTCAAAAGCTTTCTCTGAATCTGCAGTTAGTATAAACACAGGTTTGGCTTTCCTCAGTTTATCCTCTAAGATAATTCGTTGGATCAGTATTGGCTCGCTTGTTCCTTTTTGTCTGGAAACGAAACTGATTTTCCCCGAGGTCGATTTCCTACGAATCTTTCCATTCTTCTGTAAATAATTCACTTACGTATTTTGCAAACAGTTTTTTTAAACTGCAGATTGTGTAATTTTTACATTTGTGAGCACTTACCTTTTCTGGAATTTGAATTATTACATTCTTCTTGACATCTGAAAGTATTTTCGCCTGTCTCATATCTTACTTACCAAGTGGAATAGTTTTGTCACGGTATCCTTTCCCAAGGATCTTAATAAATCTGCGGGAATCTCGTGTACTCCAGCGTAATAGTGAAAAGACGGTGCACAAAAAAATTAAGCTCGTCAAATGAGTTGTAAAACAGGATCCGCCACCACTAAGTCTCAAAAATAACCTAAAGAGCTTAGTTGTTTGAAACATAACAGCCGTATGCGTGGTGTATACCAATTCTACGGGTAAATTTAATGAAGATGTCGACGACATTGAGAAGAGCACTTTGTAATAAGTTTATTCGAAGATGTGTCGATAACCCAACTCGTGCCCAACACAACACTGACTAAGCTATCTGAGTGTAATGTACGTGATTAGGGGATGACAAGGTCTCCTGTCAACAGTTACGGTACCTGGATCTACATGAAAAAGCTGATTTAATAAAATTAGATTGTTCCGTCAGAGGCCTTCCACATAGTGCTGATGCTGAGCGACTCGGTAGAGAGAGAGAGAGAGAGAGAGAGAGAGAGAGAGAGAGAGAGAGCAGGAGATCGCCAGAATCGTGTTCTCGATGCTGTGACAGCGTGGAATCCTGAAGCAGACAACGTGCACACTAGCGGCTAATGCGTTTGGGCTCGGTTTAGAAGACGTAGTTCAGCGTCCAGTCTTATTCATTCAGAGAATTTTCGAGCGATTCGGTCTAGTATCTGAAGAAGCGAATACACACAATCTTCCGAAGGGAAAACATACACTGTGTACACTACGGTTTGTGAAGCACTGCTACTTCTGCGAAAAGCTATGTGGTGTATGGCATAGTGCACCATAAGGACAGGGCGGCGCGGGAAGTACACCATTCACTTTGCGGTAAACCTGGAAGGAACAAAATGGAAACGAAAACGGCGGAAGACAACAGCACTTTTAGAAGAACTTAACTGAAAGCATTGCACCGTGAAAAGCAGGGAATACGCGACATAAAATCAACAGCAGCACAGTGCCGCGTAAGAACAGAGTGGTTGAACTAAAGCTGAGCAAGGCAGCCAGCTGTGAACGTTGGCACCAAACACAACGCCAGAGCTCCGTTTAGTACGTGCACGGGACAACGAGGTGTGGCAGCGCACATTAACGTCAGACATCACTCTCACCGCCACGGACTTAAAACTTCTCGCTCCCGGATGACCGGTAACTGTATGGCTACTCGGCATGACGGCTAACACTGTCAGTGGCTAGAAGCAGGCCGACACGATAGAGTAATTAATGTACATGAGGAATACAATCACAGCAGCTAGCACTTGCAGAACTCCCTGCGGATACTAATACTTACAGAAAAAATTATAGATTGACGTGATGCCGAAGGAAATGTCTTACGTACACCTTGTGCTCAAAAAGCAATAAGAGCAGTTTATCAGGCAAAAACCAGTTCTTGTACTGATATGTTAAAATATAGTAACTGATAAATTACATTCCAAAATCTCATACTCTGTGTACCTATTGTGTATTTGTCTCTTTTTTTTCTTTGTCGTGCGTTACTATTTGTTTCTCCAATTCGCAAACCCCTTTTACGTATGATTCTGTATGTTAATGTTTTCCAGGTCACTGTCAGTGTGTCTTCGAGTGACAGTCTAGTCTACTTTAACATCTTTCAACATAGCCTCCATTGTGAAGTTTTTTTAATATTCTATAAATACTTTTTTAATTTGCTGCACACAAACACTTTTAACGTATCCCTTTTTCTTTAGTAACACAACATTTGTTTCATGCTCATTTTCTAGCAACACGTTGTCTCATAGGGTTGTCCAGACACACATTTCAGGGCCCAACCAATGACAAAAATAGGCACTGAAAAGGCAATAAGCTATAATAATAGAGTAAATGAAGTATACAATTAAAATACGTGAAAGATGAAAAATAACTTTAATTCGTAAAAATTCTGCCCAGGGGCGAGTAGGACTCGCCCACTGAGGACTCCATACAAACTTAATAATGCATATAGACAGTTCATCCATTCTGGGAATCGAAAATCTCCACCATTTTTGCCTATTGGTACTGGCAAGATATCGGTCCCAGGGGTCCAATATTTTCCAGACTGTGTTAATTCCAGTAATATAAATATGACAGAAAGTCATGCAGGAGGCAGGTGACCATTTACTGTAACATCAGTAGTTCTCCATTCAGGCTGACTGGGTCGCGATAGTAAAAGTCAAAACATCAGGCAGGGAATGATGTTGTTGCTCATGCGACACGTTTCGGAATTTATCCGTCATCAGATATCCAGGAGCGATTACAGCACGTAGATGTGGCGTTTCAAGCTGACCTCAGTATGTGACATAAATTTCAACTTGATACCTGGTTCCGGTCCTGAGAAAAAGATTTCTTAACAGTCGGGCGGACCGACTGCAAAACGGACAACAAAGAGCTTCTGTAAGGGTTCCGTTTTTACCGATTGAGCTACGGAACACAAAAAATGTAGCGTTGTCATTATTGTACTCAAATAACTTTTTTGTTAAAAAATAAAGATCAGTAATGAAAACTTTCATTTTTATGTATCCATTTGTAAGTCAGCAACGCAGAACGAATTTCTACAATTACGGAAGCTCCAGGCCATGACTGCCAGACTGCGTCTTCACTTTAAGGACTTTAAGAAGAAAAATCTAGAACTTCGATACTGGCGCAGCAAGTTTGGAGCAAGCGAATAACTACCAGTCTTCTGCTTATGATTAACTTAGTAACTTAATCAATTCGAGTAAAAGTAGGCATGAAATAAAATTTATAAATTATCAATGCAATCCTATTCATTTTCGGGAGTGCGGGTGAAAAATGAGATGTGAGCATGATTACAGAGATAGAGTTTGTCTAAATGACGTCTAATGCCCAATTAATATAGATTTACGCTTAAGGGGACAACACCGTGGTTCAGATCGAAAAAAATCGATTTTCGCTTTTCATCATATTTCGATAGATTAAGGTTTTATTTAAGTACTCTGAAAAGGATTTGGTGAAAAAAAAATTTTCGAGCATTTAAAGAGCATTTTCCTACCACGTGTGTTTATGTGCCATGCCCACTTTTCTGTCATCCACGTTTCTGCATATATTTTAGATCTTTATATCCCCTACATTGCGCGTAAGGGATTTTCTTTACTCCCAAGTGTGTTGGCTATCCTTGGAATGCAACGGTCGGTATTCTTTTGTTTCTGCTGTTTGTAAACAACACGCTTTCAAACACGCGGCTAGTTTTGTTCAAGTGTGATTGCGAGTAGTTGTTATAGAAAACTTGCAGGTATACTATGGACAGGCAATTAGGAGATATAAAGAAAATCTTGAGGCAATGATGAGAGATATTTGTACCATATTCTTCCATAAGTCCTCTACTGATGATAAGCCATGTCATGGATTGTGTCCATCAGGAGAAAATTCGTGGTGCAAATACAATAGGGCTCAGGCAACTGGAGAATCTTATTCTCACCAGCATTCTCTTCCTGGTGCTGTTATTACAGCAATTAAACCTATTTTCAGAGTCTTGGCTCATCCTGACCGTCTAAGGAAATGTCTGCATCGGCAGACACAGAATCCAAATAAATGTTTCATCAGCATAATTTGGAACCGCCTTCCCAGAACTGTATTTGTAGGCATGCATACAATGAAACTAGGAGTTCATGATGCTGTTATTACAGTCAATTGTGGTAATATTGGAAAGTGTTGGGTACTGAAAAAGCTGGAAATTAATCCTGGTGAAAATATGATCACTGGCCTGCACATTGCGATAAAATGAGGATAGCCGATGCAGACAGTTCTGCATCTAATATGGCCAAGAAAGCAAGGCAAACATCCAGAAAGGTGAAAAAGAAGCTGGAAGACCTGCTAGAGGCCAAAGAAGGCCATCGTATGCAGCAGGACAGTTTTAATTAACTGTAAGTAACAAATGTCAAAAGTTTTTTCTTTAAAGTCAATTTCCTGCAAACTAAAATTTTCAGTACATATGCCCCATTATATCAGAAACTGTCATAGACAAATGAATGAAATTTTCAGAGACTCTGCATAACATAAAAAGCCACCTCTGGTACTACATTCATTAATATACCCCCATTAGGAAGTTCACAAAAATATTTTCTGCAGAAAAAACGTAATATTTTTTGTTAATAAATTTAAAAAAAGTATTTCTTAAACTATAAAATGGATAAAGTAGATTTTAGTACAGCTGACTCTATTAGCATCATGTAACATACAGTAAAAAATTAAGGTCCTGCATCAAATAGTTGTTTCAGAAATGGGTCAAATGCTTGCCTAAATTAACATGGGTTAGATAGGCAGGGTGTGGTCCCCTTAAAAGTGCTAGCTTCCGAGACAGAGAAGCGTGCCAGGCTGTTATTGGAATCCTGACAATTACCTGACGTTTGTACATCAGCAAGCCTAGATGTGATTTTAAGGTAATTTGCTAAATTCATGTAGCAGAATCGTGGAAATTTTCACCGTTTCTGCATCGGTCGCACAATATACAAACAATAAACATAGAATATGCACATACCAGAGATCACATATTTTACAGGCATTTGGCACGCACGGACTTCCATCACTAGTGAACTCTGCCACAGTGTGACGAACGCCGAAGAAGCGGAAATGCATAATTACACCAAAACTAAACACGAAGATCACTTAAACGGACGAGCCTAATTGGCCGTGTTTGTCCTCGGTATTTCGAGGTTCCGTGTAATTCCACCTGGTCTCAAGGATATTGAACTTCCACATAAAACTGGAGCAAAATCCGTTTTCATATGTGTCCTCAAGTACCTTTTAAGCACTTTCGAGTGTGTCACATTTTGAACTTTCTTTCAATTTTTCTTGTAGTACAGGTAAAATGTCCCACTTAGGGGTTTTCGTTCATAATGCACAGAAATAACCTTGACCTCAGACTGCTAATGCATTTCTATCACAGACAGGCATGTACTGTTAGGTTTGAGGAGTGCGTTTGCTCTTTCTTTCTCTACCCTTCAATAATCGGGATCTCATGTTACCTCTGTTGTGCCTACTCAGCGACAGTGCTCATTAAAATACAGTACACATTTTACAATATTGGCTTATCGTTGTTGTACGTACTGTAGCTGGTTGTTCAGCCTGTACTGCAGTGAGCCCAACTATATCGCGCTAATTATAAAGTATTGTGTGTATGTACAGTTTCTGAACGTACGTAACTGTGTGTTTCTTAATGTTTTACATGCATTACAATGAGTGATTTGCAGTAAGAGAAAATTGTAGCGTTGAATGTGAAACTGGAGGCTCTGAAAACACTAGACAGGGGAGAAACATTGAAATAACTTGCTGCTGAGTATGGAGTCGGTGAAGTGACAGTTGGAGATTGCACTGCATGTTACATATGTCCACCAAAAATGTGCTTGGATGGACAAGTGTATTTTTAAGAAGTGGTTTTTCGAAGATTTTGTTCCAGAGAGCAAGAGATACCCAAAGAAAATGAATCTACCTTCCAAAGCAGTCTTAACGCTTGACAGTGCTGATTGACAACCTCATGAGGAAGAATTACGATGTGACGGTATTCGCGCGTTGTTCTGACTCACTGCCGTGACGAGTTTAATACAGCCTGTGGACCAAGGCGTTTTACAGTGCGTGAGAAAAAGTATCGTCGTCGTTTGCTTCAGACGCTTCTACATACAACGGAGGGAGAAGGAACGATCAAAGAATTTCTGAAAAAACTTCGATGAACGACGGAGTTTAGAGGACAGTCGATTCATAGTCTGAAACAAGGGCAGAGACACTGAAAAAATCTTGGAACCACATTTTACGGAATGAAACGTATACCTACAGTACAGACGAAGATGACCTACCGTTGCAGAACTGATGAGAAAGCTTGCTGGTTGTGAAAATGCGAATGCTAGTCATGTTTCAGAATGGATGAACATTTTGAAGCGATCGCTCTTGCAGTTGTTGAAATGATTAGTGGACGCACTGAAGACAGTGATAAGTATCAATGATTACTCAAAACAACCAGGCTCTGGCGGCTCTAGTGTGACATTGTGTTATTTCGAGCAGCAAGCGGAAGGTACTCCGACACCATGCTTCTTAGAAGTGGCACGACATCGCTGCTAAAAAACGAGATTCTATTTTCAAACAAAGGACTATGGACAATTTGTTTAAAATATAACCTATATTTTTGCAACTTGGAAATGTGTGCCCGTATATGTACATGTAACATGGGTATGTACTTTAACAGCTTATTAATAGTTTTAGTCATCATTGTGCTCATTAAACATTTATTCGTGATATTTTCGTATTACCCAAGTTTTTTGTAATTCGAGGTAACGTTAGCCCCAATTAGCTCGAATTGCGGAGGCTCTACTGTACTGATATTGTCACAAGGAATCAGTATCTTTCAGTTCATGACCTACATGTCATCTGCCACGGTTGTTTAACCACACGAAGACGCCCTCTCACCTTCGTGCTGACGTTTTGCGGTGGTTTCTAGGATTATTGCTATTTTAAAGACGGTCTCACCCCGTCGCAAAGAGCTCAGTTGGTGGGCAGCATACTGAGGTGAATCTAGTTGTACACGTCCGGAATATGCTTGGAATGTATGATGCAAATAGTCAACATCCCTCACCACTGTTCCACAACTGGAAATTCGACTTCTCCAGAATGCGACAGTAATCTTATGGAACCCATGTGACTCAAGTGTGTAGCGGTATTGGCTGACCACTGCGGTACTTTCTCTGTTCCTGAGCTACTCCAGTGTCCAAAAATCTTCCGGCTTGAGTCATACGGGTGAGAAATGTGGAACTTTTACGTAGGCGTATTTAATAATGTACTGCAGTTGATATTATCTCGTCTTATGTCTGAGGCCTATTAATAATTTTTCTCGGATTATCAAATTTGTACACAGTCCTCAATCTTTCATGACGCAAGCCTCTCATATTTGTTTTGTTACTGGATTCCCTATTTCATATCCAATATGCAAGAAAAAAAGAAACTCTCAATCTTTCTTTCCTGAAAATTAAATAGACCTTTTATTCTTATTACCTGGGATCTGCAGTCCGGATGTCGAGATCACACCGAAACATTGTCGTCTCGTTGAGTGTTCTTCGTGTTTTAGTATAGTAAGCTAGATCCTATTAAGGCAGATATTAGGTTGGTGCATAAGTTCGTAGCGTTAAATAAACATAACACATACACGTAACAGAGAGTTTAATCACCAATAATATATTCTTCTTCACTATTTACAACAGTCTGTTAACGGTGGGATAACTTTTCGATCCCGTGACTGTAGATATCTCGTGGTTTTGCGGCGAAGCACTCGTCCAGCCATGTTCAGGGCGCATTATCATCCGGAAAGGAAGTTCCTTGAAGGTTGTTCGAAAGAGAGTGAAAATGGTGAAGAACTGAGGGCGCAAGATCTAGTGATTAAGGTTGGGGTGGAATGACTTCCCAACCCAACTCCCGTATAGCATTTTTTTTTCAGTTTAGCAAAACGCGGGCGTTATGGTGGAGTAGCATCACTTCACGCACTTTTCCTCGTCGTTACTCTTGGATTGTGTATGCAAGACGTCTCAGTTGTTGACAATAAATGTCAGCGGTAATGGTTACACCTCAGGGAAGTAATTCGTAGTATACCACATCATAGCTGCTCCACCAGATGAATAATACACTACTGGCCATTAAAATTGCTACACCACGAAGGTGACGTCCTACAGACGCGAAATTTAACCGACAGGAAGAAGATGCTGTGATATGTAAATGATTAGCTTTTCAGAGCATTCACACAACGTTGGCGCCTGTGGAAACACCTACAACGTGCTGACATGAGGAAGGTTTCCAACCGATTTCTCATACACAAACAGCAGTTGACCGGCGTTGCCTGGTGAAACGTTGTTGTGATGCCTCGTGTAAAGAGGAGAAATGCGTACCATCACGTTTCCGACTTTGATAAAGGTCGGATTGTAGCCTGTTGCGATTGCGGTTTATCGTATCGCGACATTGTTGCTCGCGTTGGTTGAGATCCAATGACTCTTGGCAGATTATAGAATCGGTGGGTTCAGGAGGGTAATACGGAACGCCGTGCTGGATCCCAACGGCCTCCTATCACTAACAGTCGAGATGACAGGCATCTTATCCACATGGCTGTAACGGATCGTGAAGCCACATCTCGATCCCTGAGTCAACAGATGGGGAGGTTTGCAAGACAACAAACCATCTGCACGAACAGTTCGACGACGTTTGCAGCAGCATGGACTATCAGCTCGGAGACCATAGCTGCGGTTACCCTTGACGCTGTATCACAGATAGGAGCGCCTGCGATGGTGTACTCAACGACGAACCTGGATGCACGAATGGCAGAACGTCATTTTATCGGATGAATCCAGGTTTTGTTTACAGCATCATGATGTTCGCATCCGTGTTTGGCGACATTGCGGTGAACGCACATTGGAAGCATGTATTCGGCATCGCCATACTGGCGTATTACCCGGCGTGATGGTACGGGGTGCCATTGGTTACACGCCTCGGTCACCTCACATTCCAGATGTGTTATGACCCTTGACTGTACCCTTCATTCGATCCCTGCGAAACCGCACATTTCAGCAGGATAATGCACGACCACATGTTGCAGGTCCTGTACGGGCCTTTCTGGATACAGAAAATATTCGACTGCTGCCCTGGCCAGCACATTCTCCAGGTCTCTCACCAATTGAAAACGTCCGGTCAATGGTGGGCGAGCAACTGGCTCATCACAATACGCCAGCCACTACTCGTGATGAACTATGGTATCGTGTTGAAGCTGCATGGGCAGCTGTACCCGGACACGCCATCCAAGCTCTGTTTGACTCAATGCCCAGGCGTATCAAGGCCGTTATTACGGCCAGAGGTGGTTGTTCTGGGTACTGATTTCTCAGGATCTATGCACCTAAATTGGGTGAAAATGTAATCACATGTCAGTTCTAGTATAATATATTTGTTCAACGAATACCCGTTTATCATCTGCATTTCTTCTTGGGGTAACAATTGTAATGGCCAGTAGTGTATCTTTTGCGGATGCGCGCAGTCTTTGTACGGTGAATTGCTGCTTTGTCAGGGCTCGACCAATCCTTTCTTCTCTTTAAGGGTACAGGGTACCTTTCCGGCTCAATATTATGTAAAAACCAACAGCTATTTCTTTCAGGCACTGTTTATAATGTAGTATATGTTTCACAGATTTTTTTGTTGAATTCAAGTAATGCAGCATACTTTTTAAACAAATTAGAAATATTTTGAATGTTTTTGAACCTGCTTAGGGTTATTAAAAATTACAAAGCAATTTATGCAATTTTTTTCCAAAATGCTTCCTCAGATTGAGGTACCTTGTAATCCAATGTTATACATTTTAAGGCGACCAAATTTTTACCGGATATGCATGACATGATGGCTGAGATACTAGACCTATTTAATTCTACCTATTATGTATATTACAAGGATAAAAAATATCACATCTTACATTTTAATGTTTACAATTGTTTTCCTAATAAAATGTTATTTTTCCTATAATTTAGTTGATTCTGCAATAAAGCTTAGGTCTACTACATAAGTACGGACTATTGCAAGTTACAGAAAAAAATTATAGCAAATCTTTATAAACTTTAGGAAATATTTGTACATGAATTCGGAAAAAAGACAACTTACTGTAAATTCGGAATGAAGATATGAGTACACTTAAACTGTGTCTCAGAACATTCCTGAAGCATAGTCTTCATCCTGGAGCATATCTTTCATTTTCAAGCTTCCTCTTGGCATTCCTTTTAGCACTTCTTGCATCTTTGGTAACTTGAAGAGCGAATCTTTCAGCTTCATGCACCCGTTGTCTGTCACACGCAAGCAATTGATCTTCCATATTAGAGCTACATTTTATGCCTAAATTTCTCAGGACGTCCAACCTTCCTATCACTCCATCACTGAGACATATCACTGCATCGAGTACCCCAACTTTTAATGTATTTAGTCTACAAAAACATTCTTGGGTAATCTTTCCCATATACAATGGTTGAAACTTTCATTTGTATTCTGAGTGCTCCCATGAGAACATTTACGAAGCAAAACAGGGTTACTCAGGTCTCTAAAAATTAGTTTTATTTCATTCATAACAGGCTCAGGAAGAGAATGCTCGTGATCGTATATTTGACCACTTTCACTTTTTTTAATCACACCAAGGATCTACTTCTTTAGGGCAAAGTCCGTGAACAGGGTGGTCATTTGTGGACAACTTACGAAAGTAGGTGGCCTATACAGCTTTTCTCATTGCTGTAACATCATTCAGAGGTGCAATTCGTCTAATGGCCAGTCCATAATAACGATGAAGAAGGTATATTTCAGTTTCTGTCAATCTGTCTCGGCCAGAAAGAGATTTTCCATCAGATAGCAATTTTCCTTTCATTTCTCTTCGTAGCTTCCTAAATCTAGCGCCCATCCAATTGCACATGTCCACAACACTCCAGTTTTGTTACCGAGGTATCACCATGAAAAGTGAACTCATTAATGTTATTGAAAGCTTTAGAGTCCCCATCGCCTAGGTGCTTCGTATATCTAACGTTATAAGCGGGCACCGACCTCTGAAATATTTGTAGAGCTCCATCACACTCCATACCTCCACTGTAACCATCATAATTCTTAGAACACTGAGGTTCAATATGTCCTTCTGTGTTACCATGGCAGGTGTGGCAGTACTTAGATAAGCACTCAACATCAACAAATTTTACATTCTCCAGCGAAGTAGCAATTAACACCATTCAAGGAAGATGTCCTCGACGTTGTCATGTCCCATCAAGTGCAACAGCAATGTCCCTGGTTCCACTAATATTTACAGTTTCTTCTACTGCACGTTTCATAGATGCTTTACACACAACAGTCAAGGCCCCTCAAAGTATTTTTATGTACTTGCTGAACCTACGGGGAGGAGGAGGAAGGTCCATCAAACAAGAAAACATTTGGGCAGCATTTTTTCCTTTTCCTGTTGCACGCATTGCATACACTAACTTCAAATTCACATCATATGAATTCTGCACAAAGTTTGAAGTCATTTTCAAGGTATATTTATTGTAGGATCCACACAGAACAACTAATTTTGACTCTAAACCCTTCCTGCTACATTGTTGTTCAGTTATTGGTTCAAATGGCTCTGAGCACTATGGGACTTAACATCTGAGGTCATCAGTCCCCTAGAACTTAGAACTACTTAAACCTAACTAACCTAAGGACATCACGCACATTCATGCCCGAGGCAGGACTCGAACCTGCGACCGTAGCGGTCGCGCGGTACCAGACTGAAGCGCCTAGAGCCGCTCGGCCACAGTACAATTATTTCCAGACAGCCTACACCATTATATTGTTTGCATTTCGCCACTTCTTTTATCAAAGAAGATAAGATGCCCACACCAACAACAACAAATCCAGTACAAACAGCGTCATTGTTAACATAAAAATCTGAATCACCAGGAGGCGTGCCATGTGGGAGTTTCTTCCCTGAAGAACTGATTCATAGGTTACTTTCAGCAGTGTGGCTTGCTTTGTTTGTGAATTGGTTACCATGGAATTTCCTTTTATTGAGTTTCTTGATGCGTGGCATAGTTCGTATTTGTTGCACGCTAAAGGATATGTAGTTCCACAAATATATATAGCACTTGGGCAACAAACATTGAGTAACACGTGAACAAATTGCTTCAGCGAAACAAAAGTAAATAAAGATAATCATTTACAGACACTAGAAACCTGCACTGTTACCAACCTAGACATGTCTCATACGTATAATCGCTGGAAACAGAACGTTCACAGTTCTTTTCGAAATAATACAGGTTTCTGTAACAGAAATAAAGGGGGCGTGGCGGCATACGTGAGTGTAACTTTAAAATTTGGTGTATATATAGATCATTTTTCATTTGAAACATCATAATGTACATATCAGTGCAATCAGGAAAGACTATAGAATTTAATAAAATCATAAAAAATTTCGATTTTTCCACCATTTATAAGTACCCTGTATCCTTAAGTTAGCATACACACACACACACACACACACACACACACACACACACACACACACACACACACCATATCTCGTCACCAGTAACGGTACAGGATAGGAATGGTCGGTATTGTTCACGAGCCAGTTGGTGACGAGCCAGCAGAGATGCACACATGGCCACCCGCTGATATTTTGTGATTTTGGCTTAGAGCAAGCGGTACCCATACACCCGATTTTTAAAGTTTCCCCATTGCATGCAAATGTCTCACATGATGGTGGCATGATCACAGTTCATAACATTTGCCAGTTCTTGACTGCACTGACATGGACCATTGTGTATTGTGAATTTATATATGCGTGTAGACGATCTTCTTCAGACCCTGAAGGCCTTACTGAAAGCAGAGTGTCACTAATGCCAATGAGTAAACAATTTTCTTGTCGCGCTTTCTCCAATGGCATTATCCCCATGCACGGCGCAAATGTTTCTGGCTGCCTCCGCTGCTTTCGCCTCTCTATTGAACTCAGACGGAATAATATTTTAGAAATATTCCGAATTCTCCACTTAGCACTCCATTTTCTAGAGTCCACAGCTGCACCCACTGTCTTCAAATGACAGAAAGACAATATGTAAACTCAAATAGTAACAGCGAACTACAAATAAAAGATGACAATCGATAAATAAACCCATAGCAACAGGAATACCAACATGCTAAACAAAAGCGCTACGAACTTATGAACCAAACTAATATAAATACCCTTAGTTGTAGCTCCCAAATTATCTTTCCATCTGATGTTACATGAATTTATATATTTTGTATACATTTCAGTACTCCTGCACAAATACAAGATTTATTGGAAGATACGCTGTCTCAGTCAGTTACAACGAGTATAAAACGAAATGACCTCCATCTACGGCTTTTGAATTTTTACGGCAATGTTCATTGTTGCTTTTAATCACTTTTTTATACAACAAAAACCGTAACAAAAATGACTAGCTTACAATGAAATGACATAAATAAGGCGCATCAATCAATTGCAGCATTCATAGAATGAGGAATGATATTTAGTCTTCAACAGTAGCAAAAATTAAGAAACGTTCTCCATTCGAGAGGCGTCTTCACTGTCACCTTCAACTAGTGGCAGTTCAGCATGCACATTTTCTTCTTCTGCAACCTGAGGTTCCTCTTCATCAATTCCCATACCCAACTTAATTACTCAGTAAATCCTTGACGTATGCTCCTAAGTCTCCTCCAGTGTAAATTTTGTGGACAGAGCAGCAACATCGGAAAGTCCGTCACTGTCTTGTCATTTTTGTCAGTTTCAGCCTTCTGACAGTATCCTTAGGAAGTTCAAGATCTCACTTTGTAACAGACACCAGATATTTGCCGTCATATTCTTGTATCTGCTGTGGTACTGATTTATTTTTTGTGTGTGACTTGTGGGGGAGATTAGGGTCTGGAACGCGCCGCAGAAGTAGTGGGGTCTCTCGGCGGGTCTGCTAGTGCTCGTGGCCCGACCCATCCCCTCTCCACGAGGAATCCACGTGTTCCTAACCTATCCTATACCCATTCTGTTGAAGACAATTTGGAGCATGTTACCATATTTCTTATTGTGGCTCGGATACTTAAATTTTTTTCGAATTCAGTTTCCATGTACTTTTTGTATTCAATATGTTCACCAATCCCAATATTGTTAAAAATGCAACTTGTTTATTTGTCCACTATCCAGATCTCTGCGAATTTTTTTGCTTGAGGGTAGTAACTTTCTTCTGTTCTGGAGAAAATGTTAGTAGGCACATTGTTTCCGGAAGTTTTTCTTATTTGAGCAATTTTCTCCCTAGTTCACCTCCAGCTGATAATCCGGTCTCCACACGTGCCCAGTGAGGCATAGTATCAACAAGGTTCAATTTGCTTAGAGGTTACTGTCACTTAAACCGATGGCAAAGAGATGCTCATTAGCGCTGATGATGTTATCGATTACCCTGTACCAAGCTATTCTCACGTCAGACGAAAGGACATCACTACTGGTGTTTTTTCGGACTATCTTTCATGCTATTCCAGAATATTTAGTTTCTATGTTATTTTTCCTTTGGTGTTTCCTTCTTACTGCTAAAATCACCTTTGCCGTAATGTTTTAAAAGCTTATGCTAAGGTAGCTTCGTTCCAAATAAAACTCCCTAACATGTTTTAGGTCAGAACTTATTGTTTGTATATTGATCGGTGATTCTACACTTTCCAGCCTCACAAGATCGTATAGTTTTGCTGTAATGCGTTCTGGATTGTTACGCACTACGCTAAATGACTGTTTTACATACAACGCCATCGCTTTAGACTTGATGTCGGTTAGTCCCATTCCTCCATTGCTTGGATCCAACATTGCTGTCTTCACAGACCTTTTTTGATAGAAATCAGTTGTATGATGCTGGTATATAAATGAAAATAATGTTTCCGCCCGGGGACCTTCCGCGTGTTAAGTGGATGTGATAACCACTACACCACAGATACCTCCAATTTAACGTGTATGCGGCCAGAGTACTTGTCTGGGCGGGTTACTGCACATTAGACTGCTTTCGCTCACAACGGCGGGGCAGAAGAACGTGTTTTTCCCTCCTCGTGTCACGTGTCTGCTGATAGCGAACAGTGGAGGTGCAATACGTTCTTAGGGTGTCACTCGAGTGCAGCTGGTGATGAACTATTCAAGCATGTCTAGGCAGTCTGTGTCAGTAAAATTCGATTTCACGCATAATTTATTCTTTGCAGAGGTCCACTTATTGTACGATATGGTTTCCACAGATACGGAAATACCTGGTAGTTTATCACAGAGAAGTCAAAAACAGTCGACTGCAACTGCTTGAGCCTTACCTAGAGAGCTCATCTTCAAAAACCTTAAGTTATCGTTTACGAAGCTGTTCATCTGCGTCCTTTCTGGAAATTGTAAATAATTACCAGAAATGACTATTGTATTTGTCTCACAGTTTCTTTAAAAATTGCATTTAGAAATCAGGAATGTTTCTTTGGAGCACCTTTCAGTTTTGATTTACGATAGTAGAAGACAGACATCCAGTGCGATAAACATTTACAAATTAAGATTGCTCAAAGAGCAGTCGAAAGATGCTTACTGGATATAAACAGGTGAGACAGGAAAACAAACAATGGATCAGGGGACAGAGTGAATTGAAAGATTTAATGGTGACCGCAAGTAGATGAAGTATAGGAGCGTGGGATTCGTAGCCAGGCGAGTGGATGGTGAGTGAAACAAGGAATTTCTTTGCCGAATTCCAAGGGATAAGAAAAGGACGGCACGACGACCTTATGGACGGTAGGTACAAGGGGTGAACAAAAATAGGGAAACACCACGAACAGAAAACATTAAAATGACTAATATGGTGTAGGAAATCCATTGCCATTAAAACAGCATACAGTCATCTCTGAATGGATAAATACAGGTCCTGTACAGTTTTCAGGTGAACCTTACACCACTCTTCCTGCAAAATAGTGGCAAGTTCAGGTAACGATGATGTAGATGTTTACCAATCACGTATCTTTCTTTCCAAAGTGGACCGCAAAGGCTCAATCATATTTGGATGTGGTGACTGTGCTGGCCATGGGAGAGGCGACAGTTTATCGTCGTGCTCACAAAACCAGTCCTGGACAAAAAGAACTGTGTGAACAGGGGTGCTGTCGTCTTGGAACACAGCATCATCGTTGAAGACAAACGTTGTACCATGGGATGGACCTGATAAGCTAAAATGGCGTCATAATCCTTGCCAGTAATGTAGCCTTGCAGCGTAACCGTGTGGTCACGGAAAATCACGATATAGCTGCCCAAAACGTCACCGAACCGCTGCCGCTAGGTACGTAAACTGGGCCGGAAGTTGGAAATAGTGTGAAACAAGACTCATCGGACCAAATTAGATTTTCTCATTGCTCCATGGTCCAGGTTTTATGGCTTCGGCAGCACGTTTTGCGGTTACGGGCACTTCTAACACTGTTTAGTGGTTTTGGCGTTCCGGCTCGCCTTGTAATTCACGACTTGTGCCGTCCGCTTCATGTTGTTTTGGTGCTAAAAAGGTTCACGAGTGCGACTCTCAGTTACGCAGTGGCTTCGTGTAGCTGTCGCCCTCCTATTTTTCGTCGCAATCCTCTTCAGTGACAGTCTGTCACGATCACTCAACACATACTGTCTTCTGCGTTGCGACTTAATGGATGATACTTTTTTCGCTTTCACTGTGTTCGGCATAAGTATTCGATACGGTGCCTGTTTAAACACCAAACACTTCGGCTACCTTGGTTACGGAAGCACCCACCATATGCGCTCGAACGGATTGGTCTCCGACTTTTAATGCACTCACTACACAGGACGCTGTTCTGGCCACCATTGACACTTGCAACTTCTTGAGGACATTGCACAGGTGCCGTTCGGGATCAAATAGCACAGTACAACCTGCAGGCTTAGGTAGCACCTGCATTTATGTTCAGTCATCAATTTATCGCAATGTTTCCATATTTTTGTTCAACCCTTGTAGATGATACTACACTACTGCTCATTAAAATTGCTATACCACGAACATGACGTGCTACAGACTCGAAATTTTAACCGACAGGAAGAAGATGTGATATGCAAGAGATTAGCTTTTCAGAGCATTGACACAAGTTTGGCGCCGGTGGCGACACCTACAACGAGCTGACATGAGGAAAGTTTCCAACCGATTTCTCATACACAAACAGCAGTTTACCGGTGTTGCCCGGTGAAACGTTGTTGTGATGCCCCGTGTAAGGAGGAGAAATCCGTACCATCAAGTTTCCGACTTTGATAAAGGTCGGATAGTAGCCTGTCGCGATTGCGGTTTATCGTATCGCGACATTGCTGCTCGCATTGGTCAAGATCCAATGACTGTTAGCAGAATATGGAATCGGTGGGTTCAGGAGGGTAATACGGAACGCCATGCTGGATCCCAACGGCCTCGTATCGCTAGCAGTCAAGATGACAGGCATCTTATCCGCGGATCGTGCAGCCACGTTTCGATCCCTGAGTCAACAGACAACAACCATCTGCACGAACAGTTCGACGACGTTTGCAGCAGCATGGACTATCAGCTCGGAGACCATGGCTGCGGTTACCCTTAACACTGCATCACAGACAGGAGCGCTTGCGATGGTGTACTCAACGACGAACCTGGGTGCACGAATGGCAGAACGTCATTTTTTTGGGTGAATCCAGGTTCTGTTTACAGGATCATGATGGTCGCATCCGTGTTTGGCGACAACGCGGTGAACGCACATTGGAAGCGTGTATTCGTGATCGCCATACCGGCGTATTACCCGGCGTGATGGTATGGGGTGCCATTGGTTACACGTCTCGATTACCTCTTGTTCGCATTGACGGCACTTTGAACAGTGGACGTTGTATTTCAGATCTGTTACGACCCATGGCTCTACCCTTCATTCGATCCCTGCGAAGTCCTACATTTCAGCAGGATAATGCACGACCGCGTGTTGCAGGTCCTGTACGGGCCTTCCTGGATACAGAAAATGTTCGACTGCTGCCCAGGCCAGCACATTCTCCAGATCAGATCTTGCACCAATTAAAAACGTCTGGTCAATGGTGGCCGAGCAACTGGCTCGTCACAATACGCCAGTCACTACTCTTGATGAACTGTGGTATCGTGTTGAAGCTGCATGGGCAGCTGTACCTGTACCCACTATCCAAGCTCCGTTTCACTCAATGCCCAGGCTTATCAAGGCCGTTATTACGGCCAGAGGTGGTTGTTCTGGGTACTGATTTCTCATGATATATGGACCCAAATTGCGTGAAAATGTAATCACATGTCAGTTCTAGTATAATATGTTTGTTCAATGAATACCCGTTTATCATCTGCATTTCTTCTTGGTGTAGCAACTTTAATGGCCAGAAATGTAGAAAACATGCAGGACCAGCATAGATCAGTATGGTGAAGATTGTAAGGCATGGTAATCTCTACACATGGTCTTTGCCCAGCAGTGTATGTCAGATGGCTGATGACGATTTGTTGATTCCGCGCGGAGTGGCCGCGCGGCTTGAGGCGCCATTTCAGGATTGCGCTGCCCCTCTCGCCGGAGATTCGAGTCCTCCCTCGGGCATGGGTTTGTGTGTTGTTCTTAGCATAAGTTAGTTTAAGTAGTGTGTAAGTCTAGGGACCGATGACCTCAGCAGTTTGGTCTCTTAGGAATTTACACACACGATTTATTACGGTTTTTCTCGTTTTCTCGGCTCGAAACATCTCTTTGAAACGTATGGGTCATGATGTTCTTCATTGTTACAAAGTCTCTCTCATTACCTTGTTGCACTTTTGTGTTCTTACTTGCGGCCTTTTCTTGTTCGCTTCGCAGATGATATAATGTAACCGAATCGTTCTGGCTGGCCGCTGTGGCCGAGTGGTTCTAGGCGCTTCAGTCTGGAGCCCCGCTGCTGCTACGGTCGCAGATTCGATACCTGCCTCGGGCATGGATGTTTGTGATGTCTTTAGGTTAGTTAGGTTTAAGTAGTTCTAAGTCTAGGGGCCTGATGACCTCAGATGTTAAGTCCCATATACTCAGAGCCATTTGAACCATTTGATTCGTTCTGTACGTTTCCGTGTGGCTTTTCTCTGATGCCCTTGATGTGGTTGAGTTGCGTGTTTGTGGGCCGGACCTTTAAACGGGCAGCTTGTGTTCGTTGTCGGCTATGAAATGGTTAGAGCGTATTTAACGCACAGTATGTAGATTACTGCGCTGAGTTCCTTCTAGAAATCTCTCTCAGCAACGCTTTACCGTGCACTACTTATAACTTTAATGTAAACCTGTACTTGTCATGTCGAGGCAGAGTATGAGAGATACTTTTTCGCAGTGTCATTCTTCGAGCAGTGTGTCTCGGTTTTCTTGCCCTGCTAGGTCCGTTTTTGCAACGACATTCTCTGGAATCGTCATTAGGAGTTCACCGTCGTAATAATAAGTCCTGTGCTACTTTCGTACAGAGTTGTGCGACTTAGGGAGACGACACGAAGTCACAGGATTTCGATATGCAGACTGAGATTATGTCGACGTCTGTGATGCAAAGACATTTTTAGGAAAGGAAATTTGTGGTAAGGTCTTATGGGACCAAACTGCTGAAGTCATCGGCCCCTAAGCCTACATACTACTGAATCTAAGCTAACTTACGCTATGGTCAACACACACACACACACACACACACACACACACACACACACACACACACACACACCCTCATGTCCGAGGGAGGACTCGAACCTCCGACGTGGGGAGCCGCGCGAACCGTGACAAGACGCTTCAGACCGCGCGGCTTTCAGGAATGCTATTTCCCTGTGCAAGCAAACGACTCAGTTTATTCCTCTGTAGTCGTTTAAAACCGAGCATTCTTTTTCATCCACAATTAAAGGTATAGCCGCTATACACGCAGTTCTTGTATGTTCTTGTCTCGACAGTTTCTTTGACGATAGAATTCCAGTAGGTAGATGCATAGGATAAGATTTTCGTTTCGTTAGATATAATTGTTTATTTGCGCGGATGTGTTCGGCAGCATCAGATTTTTCGAGTTTTTCGACATGACGAATATAATGTAGCGTTGGAGCTTTTGCAGTATTCTGGTCGTATGTGTAGACTGATCAATGTATCATGGGAATGCGGCAGTGCTGGGAAACGAGCACGTGGAGCTTGAAAGAATATACAGAAATAAACTGAGCATCCACTCCCTAACGGAATCAGCATCTGTAATGAGCATCTATGTTACTAACTGCCAAAACGGTCTTCGAATCTCCCAGTAACAGCTGCAGGTTGTCCGTCTTAACGGTTTCATGGGCAACAAAAATTTGACTTTCAGTATTCCATACATTGTTAACCGTATTCAAATATTTAAAATGGTACCGTAATCTGCTACGTTAAAGGCTGAACACAATAAGTCAAGAATTAAAGTTAAAAAAATGTGTGTATACCCTGAGGCACCGTAACTTGCAGCACGCAAATTACCCAGACTATACTCATCACTATTTGAGAATGAGAGCACTTTCCACATAATTTCAAACCTTGTGGGAACTTTGTCTCGCTGGCCCTTCACAAAATAATGAAAGGAATAAAGTTTTTCACTTACTACATTTGCTCATACCGTAAGTCGTAAGTCAATTTATTATCCCTTTACTACTAACTCCCTTCGTAACTTACTTTACAGACAGTATCAACATATAAAACTTAATGTACCTTCACAGTTATATATGACACACAGCTCAGGATATATGACATCATAAACATCGAGATCTGTGAGAAACTAGGTTTTCTTAAAACGGACAAATTACCCAGTCCATTCTCATTCAGTACTCATAAGGAGAGCACTTAGCAACTTGCAACACGCTTAAACGTAATTTCAAACGTTTTCTAAACTTTTTCTCTTTCATATACTGAATATCTTAACACTTTAACTTATTTGCAAATAATCAGACATTTGATGCTGTTTTATACTTGGGAATTCCATTCTTCAATTAGTCGGGGTTGAGACTGTAGTGTGTCAATCGTGGGAAGATAGATTCTTTTAAGAATCGGAAGTGCGATTACTAGTTGCTATTAATGTTCGTCTATCATAGACACTGACACATTCTCTAGTACGACATGGAAGTCTCGTGAATTCGTGACGTCTCCATGACATAATTCGGCGAACTACATACGAAAGTAGTACCCGACCTATTAGCGCGACAGTCAATTCCAGATGATGACCACAGAGGAAGCCGTTGGAAGCTTTATGTAAACAAATCTGTCACGGCAAGAAAATCGAGAAACATTTATCCTCAGTACAGAGTATCTTGCCACAACTCCATCACAGACGGCACAAGTTCAGCTTCCACTTGCCTCTGATGTGTTTGGGCATAATTTTCTACTTTCTCTTTGCAATCATTGTTCCCGCAAATTTATTGCAACGATTTAGATGCTTTGCATTGATCACTGCTTTGTCTTTTGAATTGGCACCACTGAGCGTTCGTTTCATGCTACTCGCAGCTAGATTTGCAGTGTTCGCTGTGCGTATGCGGCGGAGTAGTACAAATTCTCCTTCCAGCCTGCCCGCCACGATCTCCGTCGCTCCCATGACAGCAGTTCAACCTGCCCCAACAGAGACGCCAGAGTACACGTGTACCGAAGCAAAGTGATTAAAGCGGGCCAATTAAGATTTCCCCGAGGTTGGCAACCTTCACGGGACGCGTTGAGCCTGCTGCCTCTGCCAAAAGGTGCTATCAATCCAAAGTGACTACAGAAGTCAGGTATATGTTTACGTAGGTAGTTTCACTGCATCTCATTTATCGTAACTTTGGGGACAGCAAAATGAACAGACCAAACTTAAGGCTACTGAGGAGAAATTAAGAATTGTGGAATGTTTAACAGTCACGAAACAGAGCCCAAATCCAGCAGGGAAAAAGTTTCGTATGTTTATGAGGCAACTTGAAAAAACTCGGCAGACGATTCGCAGTGTATATTGTGTAAAAAGTTACTCAAAACTAATTCGTCAATCTCGAGTATGTCAGGGCATGTTTGTAAATTTCACCAGCAGCTTCGTTACTCCATAAATATTTTGAGAGGACAAAGCCTTGGTGGCTTACAAGTGTGTGAAAATGTGTGCTAAGGATTTGGAGGCCATTTAGCATTAAATAGTGTTTCTACATATAGGCCAAACATTGTTTGAAGTATGAAACCAATATGGCCCAGTGGATATTAAAAAACACATGTTGATGTTATGCGCCGGCCGGAGTGGCCATGCGGTTCTAGGCGCTACAATCTGGAACCGAGCGACAGCTACGGTCGCAGGTTCGAATCCTGCTTCGGGGATGGATTTGTATGATGTCCTTAGGTTAGTTAGGTTTAAGTAGTTCTAAGTCTAGGGGACTGATGACCTCGGATGTGAAGTCCCATAGTGCTCAGAGCCATTTGAACCCTAAAGTTATAGAAACTAGGCTTCCAAAACCTTACTTTAGTAAGCTTTGCAGTATAATGGACATCTTCACGTACTTAGGTGCAAAGGATCTCGGCGTTCAGAGATGACTCTGCTTACTGCAGGAAATATATATTAGAGGTGACCTGATGGTGATTCGAACTGAGAATAGCCATAACTAGTCTAAAGCGAGTAAGGTTACGGAGGAAACCCTTTATGTCGAAATAAATAAATAAGCCCGCTGTACGCCGAAAAGGAAAAAAATTGACAAATAAAATCCACCATTTTCTGGCGTACAGTAACCCAAAATTTCTATATATTTAATTGGACCCCGTCTCATCTTACTCGGGTAAGAAAAGACTTTTCATCAACTTCCGAACCTTACTGATAATGCTAGAATGAAGCATACGGAATAAACCACTACGTAGTGTAGCACAGCGGGAAGGAGGGCAGGCAAGCAGGAGTCTTTTAACCTGGTTGGGTTGGGTACAGCTTGGCTTGGACTGGAGTAAAGCAGCCTGCCTTTTCTGCTGACATCGTGCGGAAGCTTGCCTGCCTAGCTAACAGGCGAGCATGGGCAGGTAAAAAGCGGAATGTGTACACCTCTGGTATGCGGCCGTTCCTGTTTTGATTCCCGAGGACGGCGCTTCTGCCCATTGTCCAGTGGGGGGGATTTCCTACCTGCGCTGGCTGACCCTGGTTTTCCCTGTGTGCGCACCCCTGCCTGTTTTAGACGTGGCATACGAGTCCGTCGCTCGCTGTGCGTTCCGTCGATTCCTTTCTATTGCTTCATCCCGCAGATTGCTCTCAAATGATCCACTGCAGGTTATGTTACTCAGTGCTTAAGACTTAAGACAGCGCGCCACCGAGTCTTTATGCCCTCCAGTTTTCCAGTCATGATTGGCCAAGGAATCAGTTTGTTTCAAATCAAGTTTTAAATTACTCGATATCTATTTGACATCTGTAGACGTCGAGGCAGTTTTCGAACCAGGGTCGTTCCTCGTGCTCTGGGGATGAAATAACCATTACATTGGTGACTTTTCACACCTTTAGCGCAGGTGAAGGGCTGCTGCACTTTAAACTGATTTCACACAGCTGACGCGGTGAGTTGGTGTGCTTCCTTAAGGCGTCTGTTCACTAGGAAGTAAACTTCCGTAAGTCGCTTGCAGAAGGCTACCTCTATAAGTTGTTTGACGTGGAAACACTCCCAGCAATTCGACTACCGCAATAATTTGTGGAACAGTTACTAGCCACTAAACTGATCTGCTATTGCACTGAAGCACTTTATCATCACCTGGTTGCTGGTTGCTCAGTGGCATCCATTATGTGTGGAGGAGCAGAGTAGACGCTTGGCCACTTCTCCTCCTCCCCCTCCCTCCCCCTCCACCCTTTCCTCGTTCCCCAGGAGTAGAGACTTTTTGTATTAATATTCACCGTAGGTAATCTTGGTTTCATAAAAGTTATTGTAATTCTGCTCAATTGTACATTTAATCTTTTTTGGAATTACATTGCCAAGTATGACCAGAAATACTGTGGCTTTGACAGTTGGTGCGTAACATGTGTATATTTGATTGACGTACAGCTCGCGGAAAATTATGATTTTTTTATTTTTATTTTATTTTTTGGTCTCTTCGCTATCGTGTATGTAGATAGCCTACGTCCTAAACGAGCTACAAGAATGGACCCGTCCATCACCCTGGCAAGCAGTGTAAAGTTGTTAATTCCCTGGAGAACTCTCTCCTCCTTCATCAGCATAACACAAATACGAGTTTTTATGAAATAACATAGACTGCATCAGTCACTTGTTAGTAATATTTTATTAGCATGATGCATTTACAATAACTTTCACATTGTAATTTATATGAAGCGAGGTTACTTTCCTCTCCTGTGTGTGCCAGTGATGTTGTATGTCGAAACAGACGTCTATTATAGGAACATAAATATGTTATAATGTGTACACTATGTCATGAGGATGATCAGTCATTTTAGTTCATTTACTTACATTTTTGTTGTTCATTTCGTTGTTTGGCACACACAATCTACTATCTAGTACATCACAACTCAACACTTTCACAACAATTTGTTTACATCAGTCTAAAGACTCTTAAAAGCTAAGATAAACTAGTTTCTATTGCTAAAATTGTAGTACACAGTGAAGATGAGATATTTATATCTATATGTATTTAGGCCATGACAAATATTAGATAAGGAGTTGGTAAAGACATTTTATTTTCAGTGAAACAGGTATTCAACATTGGAAAAGTTTTTAAAGAAGTTAATATCATTACTTTAAAGTTTCCGTGTACTGTGCCAAGAGTGAATATTTTTAATTCTTCAGGTTAGTCCGTTTGGTGTCTGTTGTCCATTTTTCGTAATATGTGAAGATCATGCACAATATCATGGAATGGTTCGCCTGTGTTTATGTGGGAGGCTATTACTGATTTACGACAGTTGTTAGCGTGGAAGGTATTTATATGTTCGTTATATCTTTTATGGAAGTCTCGCCCTGCGTTGCCTACATAGAGCGTGCTTGATTGTGAGTGTTTATATGTATGTCTGTTAATATTTTGTCTCGGTGTCCGTTGCAGTTTGTTTGTGTTGTGAAGGCAATGTTAATTTTGTGTGATCTGAAAATGTTTGCTGTTTTGTAGGAGAGTTTGCCTGTGAAAGGAATGCAAGGAGTGAGTTTCATTTTCGTTTCCTGTGTGGAAGTAGGTTTAATACGGTTTTTTTCGTTTTTGTGTGAGCCTGTCAATTAGTGGGCCATCGTAGTATTTCCTGTAGCTATTTGTTTGATTGTACTGAGCTCATTAAGCTTTGCATATTATCCATTGTTATACTGCTGGCTTTATTAACTAATGCCCTGTACGCAGGATGCCTGAGTGTCATGGGGGGACAGGATGAGCTGGTATATGTTGCTGTTATCGTTCTGTAAAGTTTAAAGATGTGTGAATTGCGAATGGTTTTTCTTTGCTGCTGTTAAGCTCTGAGAAATCTATGCTACCACTGTTTTCATGTACCACCATGAAGTTTATATTTCTATCCTGCTTATTGAATGTACTTGTGTGTAGTATGTTGTTTATATCATTTGTGTCTCCACCTCCCAGGAGCAATGTATCATCAGCATAACGTTTGTAATAAATAATTTTACCCATAAAGCTTGATTTTATAGCAAGAGTTTCTTGCTCAAGGTGTTTAATATACTGTATATTTTGACAGTTGCACCAGCTGTACTTGAGCCCATAGTGGGAACTGTATGTTGCATGTACATTTTATTAACAAATGTACAATAGTTGAAGTTTAGTAGTAGTTTAAGGAAGTCCATGAATTGAATAATTTCTGCCTTTGATAGTTTTTGGTGTTTTATGATGTTTGACCTGATGACGTGGAATGTTTCTGGGACGAGTGGGTTTGTGTATAGGTTTGTGGTGTCAAATAATACTAGATGGGCAGAATGGGGGATGTTTATTTCTTCTATTAATTGCTATTCTTTTTACTGTGTAGTTGTTAGAGTATATATATGTCATGGTGAGATTCTGGTTAAGTTTGTGATTTTATAACTTGGGTTGTTTCTTGAGTTCATAGTCAGGCAAATAGGACAACCTTCTGTGTGTACTTTGCTTGTGATCTTAGCTTTGGTGCCCGAGGATTCATAACTGTGGTATATTTCTTCTCGCAGTCGTCTAGCAGGAACTGTGTGTTTTTCATCAGCGATTTGAGTTTTGTATGAAATGATTTTGTGAGGTATTTTTGTATTTCAGTAGTGTCGTTTTCAGTAAAGATCCCCAATTTTGTCTTTATGTATTATTCTTTTTTCAATATACTTAATTTGTTGCCTTTGTCCACCATGGTGATTATACCTTTATGGTGAGCTCAGTACGATCAAACAAATAGCTATAGGAAATACTATGATGTCTCACTAATTGACAGGTTCACACAAAAAAGAAAAAAAAAACTGTATGAAACCATCTTCTGGACAGAAAATAAAAAAGAAACTCACTCCTTGCATTCCTTTCACAGGCAAACTCTCCTACAAAACAGCAAACATCTTCAGACTACACAACATTAACACTACCTTCGCAACACATAACAAACTGCAACACAAAATTAACACACATACAGATAAACACTCACAATCAGCCCCATATAAAATAGTATGTAGTACCTGCAAAGCCCTCTATGTAGGCCAAACTGGCCGATGAACATATAAATGTCTACTGCGCTAATAACTATAATAAATTAGCAATAGCCATCTACATAAAAAACCTCAGGCAACCCATTCCATGATATTGCACATGATCTTCATATATTACAAAAACTGGACAAGGGACACTACACGAAGAACTAGAAATATTCATTCTTGGGATAGTACACGGAGGCATATTACTCAACGATAAACTTGGAAGTAATAAAATGAACATCTTTGAAAACTTGTACAATGTTGAATGCCTATCTTATTGAAAAAACTTGTCTGTTCACCCAATATTCGCCGTGAAATAAACGCATTTAGACACAAATTTTTCATCTTCACCGTATCCTGCCCTTTACCAATAGCCAATAGTTTATGTAAGGTTTTAAGACTCTCTGAAGTGATGTAAACAATTGATTGTTAATTTGTGTTGTACTTGTTACTGTGTTCTGTGTGCCAGGTAACGAAATTACCAACGAAAATGTAATTAAATGCACTAACGAAATGACTTACTATGAAATATTAGTAACAAGTGACTGTTGTAGTATATATTATTTAATAAAAAATCTTACAGTACAGTCTCAGCTGTCAAATAACATCCACATAACAAGGATAAATTTACGACAAACATCGCTGTCGTATTCCTGGCCGGCATCTGTGGC
This sequence comes from Schistocerca serialis cubense, assembly GCF_023864345.2. Lineage (NCBI taxonomy): Eukaryota > Metazoa > Arthropoda > Insecta > Orthoptera > Acrididae > Schistocerca > Schistocerca serialis. The sequence goes on along the minus strand of NC_064639.1, from coordinate 787,967,541 downwards.
CAGTTCCTCGGACAGCCCCTCGCCTCCTTACCTTAGCGGATATACCTTTCATCCATGCACAGCCAAGAGCTGCAGCAGTTTTCTGACACGACACTCAGTTGTATATGAGATCGATTGTAGTAGAGTAGACTCAGAAGAACGCACCCGTGTTGTACAGTAGACTTTTCCTCTATGTTTCACCTAAGCACCCAAACGCAGCAGTCGAAAATACAGCATTATTAGTGAATTAATCAAACCAGTGCGAAATTACTGCAGAGTTCGAAAAATTATAATCTCCATAAGTTGACTCCTCTTCGAGCTGGACAGGATGGCGGTAGCACGCAATATGCAGTTTGAGAATAATGAATTCTGCCACGCCACATTTTGGAAATAGACTAGGCCAGGCCGAAAACAGAGATCGGCGCATGGGCACCAAGTTTCATTCGCACTGTACGTACGCCCCACTTAGCGATTAACTTTTTTGTTTTAATTTGTTAACTTGTCAGCGGATGTAATCTTCTTTTCACCTATACAATTTTGTGTTCATGTTCAGCAACAAACGAAGCTCGTGGTAGCAAAATGATGTATCGTTCCATTATTATATTGCAGTTGCTGTACACATCGCGATGAATTGCTGCACGAAAAGAGCTCTTATAATGCATTGGCACGTCTGTACTCTGATTAATCTCAAATCGACACAACGTCCCTTAGTGTGGCAACCAAGGTGTTCTCTGCTTGTGTTTGATCACTATGACTTACAGTATTGTAGGTGTAATGCAGGAGTAGGTTTAATAATGAGTAAAAGAGAAAAAAAAGAAAAACGCCGATTAGCTACTATGAACAACATAGTGAACGCATTATTGTGTCCAAGATAGACACAAAGCCCACCGCAGTAGTACAATTTATATGCCAACTAGCTCCACAGATGAGGAGGAGACTGATAAAATGTGTGATGAGATAAAAGAAGTTATTCAGACGGTTAAAAGAAAAGAAAATTTAGTAGTCATGGGGGACTGGAATTCGATAGTAGGAAAAGGAAGAGAAGGAAAAGTAGTAGGGGATAATGGATTGGTGGAAAGGAATGAAAGAGGAAGCCGCCTGGTAGAGTTTTGCACAGAGCATGATTTAATCAAAGCTGACACTTAGTTTAAGAATCATGAAAGAAGGTTTTATACGTGGAAGAGACCTGGAGTCACCGGAAGGTTTCAAATTGATTATATAATAGTTAGATAGAGATTTAGGAACCAGATTTTAAATTTCAAGACATTTCAAGGAGTAGATGTGGACTCCTATCACAATTTATTTTTTCAAGACATTTCAAGGAGTAGATGTGGACTCCGATCACAATTTATTGTTTATGAACTGCACATTAAAAGTGAAGAAACTACAAAAAGGCAGGGATCTAAGGAGATGGAACCTGGATAAACTTAAATAACCAGAGGTTGTAGAGAGTTTCAGAGGGAGCATTAGGGAACGATTGACTAGAACAGGGGAAACGAATACAATAGAAGAAGAATGGACAACTTTGAGAGATGAAATAGTGAAGGAAGCAGAGGATGAAGTAGGCAAAAAGACGAGGGCTACTAGAAATCGTTGGGTAACACAACAGATATTGAAATTAATCGAGGAAAGGAGAAAATATAAAAATGCAACAAATTAAGCAGGCGAAAGGGAATACAAACGTCTAAAAATGAGATCGAAAGGAAGTGCAAAATGGCTAAGTAGGAATGGCTAGAGCACAAATATAAGGATGTAGAAGCATGCATCACTAGAGGGTAAGATGGATACTGCTCACAGGAAAATTAGAGACCTTTGAAGAAAAGAGAACCACCTGTATGAGTTTCAAGACCTCAGATGGAAAACCAGTCCTAAGCAAAGAAGAGAAAGCTGAAAGGAGTATATAGAGCGTCTATACAAGGGAGCTGCAGTTGAGGGCGATATTATGGAAATGGGAGAGGACGTAGCGGAAGATGAGAAGGGAGATATGATACTGCATGAAGAATTTGACAAAGCACTGAAAGACGTAAGTCGAAACAAGGCCCCGGGAGTAGACAACATTCCGTTAGAGCTACTGACTTCCTTGGGAGAGCCAGCTGTAACAAATCTCTTCCATCTGGTGAGCAAGACGTATGAGACAAGCGAAATACCCTCAGACTTCAAGAAGAATATAATCCAATTCTAAATAAAGCAGGTACTGAAGGTGTGAAAATTACCGAGCTATCAGTTTAATAAGTCATAGCTGCAAAATACTAACACGAATCCTTTGCAGAAGAATGGGAAAACTGGTAGAAACCGACCTCGGGGAAGATCAGTTTGGATTCCGTAGAAATGTAGGAACACGCAACGCAATACTGACCTTGACCATAAAAGATAGGTTAAGGAAAGGCAAACATACGCGTATATCATTTGTAGACTTAGGGAAGGCTTTTGACAATGTTAACTGGAATACTCTTTCAAATTCTAAAGGTGGCAGGGGTAAAATTCACGGAGCGAAAGACTATTTACAATTTGTAAAGAAACCGGATGGCAGTTATAAGAGTCGAGGAACACGAGAAGGAAGTAAGACAGGTTTGTAGCCTATTCCCGATGTTATTTAATCTGTATATTGAGCAAGCAGTAAGGGAAACAAAAGAAAAATGTGGAGTAGGAATTAAAGTCCAGGGAGAAGAAATAAAAACCCTGAGGTTTGCCGGTGACACTGTAGTTCTGCCAGAGACAGCAAGAGACTTGGAAGAATAGGTGAACAGAATGGGCAGTATCTTGAATGGAGGATATAGGATGAACATCTACAAGCGGAAAACTATGATAATTGAATGCTGTGAGGATTAGATTAGAAAATGAGAGACTTAAATTAGTAGGTGAGTTTTGCCATTTGAAAAGCAAACTAACTGATGATGGTCGAAGTAGGGACGATATAAAATGTAGACTGGCAATGGCAAGAAAAACGTTCCTGAAGAAGAGAAATTTGTTAACAATGAGTATAGATTTAAGTGTGAGGAAGTCCTTTCCGAAAATATTTGGATGGAGTGTAGCCATGTACGAGTAAAACATCGACGATAAACAGTTTGGACAAGAAGAGAATAGAAGCTTTTGAAATGTGGTGCTATAGAATAAGTCTGAAGACAAGGTGGGTACATCAAATAAGTAATAGGGAGTTACTGAATAGTTGGGGAGGAGAGAAATTTGTGGTATAACCTGACTAAAAAGAAGGATTCGGTTGGTGGAATACATTGTGAGGCATCAAGAGATTATCAGTTTAGTACTGGAGGGAAGCGTGGGGTTAGAAATCGTAGAGGGAGGCCAAGAGATGAATACAACAAGCAGACTCAGAGGAATGTACGCTGCAGTAGTTACTTGTTGATGAAGAGGCTTGCACAGGATAGAATAGCATGGAGAGTTGGATCAAACCAGTCTCTGAACTGAAAACAACAACAACAACAACAAGTATGTGATATTCACACCAACTTTCATAGGCTACACAGCACAGTCGCATCTACTACCCTGTGTTTCCTGGCTTGTGTTTTCTTTAAACGTGGCACGATACTGATTAGCAGGCAGATGTGAATTTCATGTACGGCCATGCGAATTGGAATGTATTGTGTCTCTAGCATGGAAACCATGCATTTCCGGACATAAGTCGATTAGGCCCATTTGTTTTGTATCCTCTCAGCGATCAATCCCTAGAGTTTGTACACGTTGGAAAAAATCACACTGTATACGGGAGACCGAGGGCAAGTTAACGAGTGGGGTAAGATGTCTAACCAATTCATTCAAGTCCATACTTCTAGCCATCACTACACGAATACTATTAATAACGTTTCACGCAGTGAGACATTAGAAACTGACACAGTGGAGCCGATACTGCCAAATCATTGTGCGTCAGATAATTGACGCCTACTTTTCCTGATGTGTAATAATTTTCAAGGCATTCGGCGTAGAATGTTGTGGACTAACTGGTAAGATATTTGGTTAATATTTGTTACACGATGACTAAATAGACAAAATGAGGTTCACAGTGACTATTTGTCATGTCTTATTCTTGTTGATCCTACTCCAAAACTTAAACACTTTTCACACAGCCGACAGGAGCGAGTGTGTCACGTGTTGAGCACTGCTTATTACAAAACTGCTACAGTCGTTAATTCAGTTGATTGGTCAAAGAATGTAAGCTCGAAACTTATGATCCCCTTGTATTTAATGACCATGATTCTGTTGTTTAAAAATGCACAGATGGGAATCTTGTTCCAGGTTATGCCAGAACTAAAACGCTCCTGTTCCGGCGCAGTACCCAAGGTCACCCCACAGAAACGTCTGACGAATCTTCTGATGAACATCACGATGAACTAAATTAAGAATCAAACTGCTGCTTCCATTGAGCCATAACAATGCCGAAGTATTTTCGAATTTAAACTACTGCGAAAAGAAAGGTCATTATAAAGAAAAAGAGAGAAGTCGCATTAAGTAGAATGCAATAGCTTTAGCAACTTCACTCATAAAACCGATGTTTGCTGACAAGGAAGCACAGGAAGTGGAAAAAGAACATTTATAGGAACGAAGAAAACTTCCAAAGAAAGTGTAGTGGCGTGTCTTGCTTGTGATGAGATCCACGCTGAACCTCCACTGGAAGCTGGGCAGCAGGCACGCACACAGGATTTTTTTTTTTTTTTAGCGTGGAGTGGGGGAGGGGGATGACCAAATCAGAGAGCTTATTATACCTCGTGTGACTTTTTATGTTATAATATAAATGCAGATTTAATTAAACCTTTTAATATATCAGACAAGCGGACAAAATTTATATGCTGTTCTCATCCGCCTTAAATGGTCCACAAACGTGCTAATAGCTCAAATTTCCGCAAAAATACTCGATACATATTTATTTAATTTACATAGTACGCAGGAGAAAGGCAAATACCTCGAAAAATTCAAAGAAACTAATAGAAGGTTACAAAGTAAAGTCAAAATCTTTATCAATTTTTTTTTCTACGTGAAAGGCATCCAAATCTTACACAAATAGAGATTATGGAACTGTTCACATATACTCTGCTCTACAAGAGCTGAAGCCTCATATTGTTTCGTGAATCTTCGTGTGCTGTTTTTCATCAACTCTAGACATGAAACTCCTTTCATTTGAGTTTGTGATAATCAAAATGAATAATATTAAGAAAGCATTTTCATCATCATCATCATTTAAGACTGATTATGCCTTTCAGCGTTCAGTCTGGAGCAAACATGGTTTACGTTTACACAGTACTTGTAATAAGCGTTTTCGTATAAGAAAATTTCTATTGTGTCAAGTGTAAGGCCAAACGTTTCTGAGGGGAGGGGCGGCCCCCTGCCGCCCCCTTTCCGTGTGGCGTGCCTGTTGCTTAATGTTGAAATGAAAAACACGGTGGGATAAGGAGTGCGGAGACTTCGAAGGAGGAAACTTTGTGTGTGATTTTTGTTAGTAAATACACTGGTCTAGAGTTACTAATACTGTTTTTCAACACATCCTTTCATTAAACTCTATTGATTAAGAAATAAATAGCAATGCTTAATCAGTGGACTATGTCATACTTTCTAAGAATAAAAAAGTGTTTAACTTTTATCAGTATTGTCACCTTGCGCTTTGGTACTGGCGCAAGGTTAATCATTTTCGTTAGTTTTTAAAATTGGAAAAATAATTGTAATTCTATTAAGATAGAAATTTACACCTGTAGGAATGACACAATAAGTCATTTCTGTCAATATATACAAAGGAAAACAAACTTTCCCCGAAAATGAACATCTTACAACTTGTTAATCACCAACATCCCCAACTTACGTCGGCCTACCCTACAATATAACTACCTCTTTCGTCACTGTTCCTCGTGTGAAGATTTCCCCTTGAATGTTTCATCTGCATGTATGTGATCGCTACTAATCTATCCCTTTTTGCAGTCACTTTTCTTTACCAAAAACACATTTTTTCTGGAATTGTGTTTTCTTTTGTTGTTTTGGTACTTAAGAGACGCGAAAATCGTATGGTTTAAGTGTCACAAAAAATAAGAGAACATCTGAATTATTATTTTCTGTTCAGTTTAGAAAAGCTGCTGAAAGCAAGGGGCAACTACAGCCGTAATTTTTCCCGAGGGCATGCAGCTTTACTGTATGGTTAAATGATGATGGCGTCCTCTTGGGTAAAATATTCCGGAGGTAAAATAGTCCCCTATTCGGATCTCCGGGCAGGAACTACTCAAGAGGACGTCATTATCAGGAGAAAGAAAACTGGCGTTCTGCGGATCGGAGCATGGAATGTCAGATCCCTTAATCGGGCAGGTAGGTTAGAAAACTTAAAAAGGGAAATGGATAGGTTAAAGTTAGATATAGTGGGAATTAGTGAAGTTCGGTGGCAGGAGGAACAAGACTTTTGGTCAGGGTTATAAATACAAAATCAAATAGGGGTAATGCAGGAGTAGCTTTAATAATGAATAGGAAAATAGGAGTGCAGGTAAGCTACTACAAACAGCATAGTGAACGCATTATTGTGGCCAAGATAGACACGAAGCTCACATCTACTACAATAGTACAAGTTTATATGCCAACTAGCTCTGCAGATGATGAACAAATTGATGAAATGTATGATGAGATGAAAGAAATTATTCAGGTAGTGAAGGGAGACGAAAATTTAATAGTCATGGGTGACTGGAATGCGAGAGTAGGAGAAGGGAGAGAAGGAAACATAGTAGGTGAATATGGATTGGGGGAAATAAATCAAAGAGGAAGCCGTCTGGTAGAATTTTGCACAGAGCACAACTTAATCATAGCTAACACTTGGTTCAAGAATCATAAAAGAAGGTTGTACACATGGAAGAATCCTGGAAATACTAGAAGGTATCAGATAGATTATATAATGGTAAGACAGAGATTTAGGAGCCAGGTATTAAATTGTAAGACATTTCCAGGGGCAGATGTGGACTCTGACCACAATCTATTGGTTATGAGTTGTAGATTAAAACTGAAGAAACTGCAAAAAGGTGGGAGTTTCAGGAGATGGGACTTGGATAAACTGAAAGAACCAGAGGTTGTACAGAATTTCAGGGAGAGCATAAGGGAACAATTGTCACAAATGGGGGAAAGAAATACAGTAGAAGAAGAATGGGTAGCTCTAAGGGATAAAGTAGTGAAGGCAGCAGAGGATAAAGTAGGTAAAAAGACGAGGGCTAGTAGAAATCCTTGGGTAACAGAAGAAATATTGAACTTAATTGATCAAAGGAGAAAATATAAAAATGCAGTAAATGAAGCAGGCAAAAAGGAATACAAACGTCTCAAAAAGAGATCGACAGGAAGTGCAAAATGGCTAAGCAGGGATGGCTAGAGGACAAATGTAAGGATGTAGAGGCTTATCTCACTAGGGGTAAGATAGATACTGCCTACAGAAAATATCAAGAGCTCAGATGGAAACCCAGTTCTAAGCAAAGAAGGGAAAGCAGAAAGGTGGAAGGAGTACATAGAGGGTCTATACAAGGGCGACGTACTAGAGGACAATATTCTGGAAATGCAGGAGAATGTAGATGAAGACGAAATGGGAGATACAATACTGCGTGAAGAGTTTGACAGAGCACTGAAAGACCTGAGTCGAAACAAGGCCCCGGGAGTAGACAACGTTCCATTAGAACTACTGACGGCCTTGGGAGAGCCAGTCCTGACAAAACTGTACCGTCTGCTGAGCAAGATGTATGAGACAGGCGAAATACCCTCAGACTTCAAGAAGAATATAATAATTGCAATCCCAAAGGAAGCAGGTGTTGACAGATGTGAAAATTACCGAACAATCAATTTAACAAGACACAGCTGCAAAATACTAACGCGAATTCTTTACAGACGGATGGAAAAACTAGTAGAAGCCAACCTTGGGGAAGATCAGTTTGGATTCCGTAGAAATATTGGAACACGTGAGGCAATACTGACCTTAAGACTTATCTTAGAAGAAAGAATAAGGTAAGGCAAACCTACGTTTCTAGCATTTGTAGACTTAGAGAAAGCTTTTGACAATGTTGACTGGAATACTCTCTCTCAAATTCTAAAGGTGGCTGGGGTAAAATAAAGGGAGCGAAAGGCTATTTACAATTTGTACAGAAAGCCGATAGCAGTTATACGAGTCCAGGGACATGAAAGGGAAGCAGCGGTTGGGAAGGGAGTGAGACAGGGTTGTAGCCTCTCCCCGATGTTATTCAATCTGTATATTGAGCAAGCAGTGACGGAAACAAAAGAAAAATTCGGAGTAGGTATTAAAATCCATGGAGAAGAAATAAAACTTTGAGGTTCGCGGATGACATTGTAATTCTGTCAGGGACAGCAAAGGACTTGGGAGAGCAGTTGAACGGAATGGACAGTGTCTTGAAAGGAGGACATAAGATGAACATCAACAAAAGCAAAACGAGGATAATGGAATGTAGTCGAATTAATTCTGGTGATGCTGAGGGAATTAGATTAGGAAATGAGACACTTAAAGTAGTAAAGGAGTTTTGCTATTTGGGGAGCAAAATAACTGATGATGGTTGAAGTAGAGAGGATATAAAATGTAGACTGGCAATGGCAAGGAAAGCGTTTCTGAAGAAGAGAAATTTGTTAACATCGAGTGTAGATTTAAGTGTCAGGAAGTCGTTTCTGAAAGTATTTGTATGGAGTGTAGCCATGTATGGAAGTGAAACATAGACGATAAATAGTTTAGACAAGAAGAGAATAGAAGCTTTCGAAATGTGGTGCTACAGAAGAATGCTGAAGATTAGGTGGGTAGATCACATAACTAATGAGGAGGTATTGAATAGACTTGGGGAGGAGTTTGTGGCACAACTTGAGAAGAAGAAGGGACCGGTTGGTAGGACATGTTCTGAGGCATCAAGGGATCACAAATTTAGCATTGGAGGGCAGTGTGGAGGGTAAAAATCGTAGATGGCGACCAAGAGATGAATACACTAAGCAAATTCAGAAGGACATAGGTTACAGCAAGTACTGGGAGATGAAGAAGCTTGCACAGGATAGAGTAGCATGGAGAGCTGCATCAAACCAGTCTCAGGACTGAAGACCACAACAACAACAATTAGAAAAAAGCCCAAATTACCGTCATCTAACATTTTGTTGTTTTGTTTATGGATTTTTCCATGACTTCTTGGTAAAGCAGTTTCATATTTAAGGTTGCATAACAAATACACTGATTTTGTTCTACGGATTTTTTTGTTCATTTCAAGCTATTTTTCGACTTATTAGGCCGTCTTCAGGAAACAGCTGACTAACGTCTGAAAGGGACACTGTTTCTTTGCTAACCAAACATTATAGGCAAAGATGCAATCACTTGCATCGGGTGTTGTGCATCAGTTTTGTTTCTTAACACTGAAGTTACACTTCACGGAATGCACAATGATATGCACAATAAATAATTAAATTACACAATACTACAGTTTTTTTTATCTTAACATTGGCTCAGAAACTGTTATATTGAGTTCTCCTCGTTTATATTGTGCAACAAACATGTTTTTAACAGCTAAGCTAAACTTTGAGTAAGGGGCAATAGTATACACAATAATTAGAATACATTATCTTACAGTATTATAGGTAATATGATTAAGCTGCCATAGTCTGTGAGATTGGTTGAGAACTGTGTAACTGAGCACTAGTAACTTATGTTGAGCAGCAAACATGGTTTACGTTTACACAGTACTTGTAATTCACCCTTAAATAAAAAAAGTATAGAGTTATTGGTGCTATGTCTCACATGAAGCCAACATTTTGAACGTTCTTTAATCAGCCGCAAACGCAAGGTTACAGCACTTATAATTTTTTTTTTCCTACTGTATGTAAATCCCCTTATCGAAAAACGTTCATTCCCTTACAAGTCCAGTATGATTATTCTTCTACGGAACTGTTTAAAAGTAGAGGTCATGTTCACCTCAATCCGAAAGTTAGTTTGAACTCCACAATGCTTTAGTAGACATTGCCTTATTGCAGGTGATATGCGCTTCCATTCCATCCTTGAAACTGACTTGCCCAGCGATGTAAGGTGGACATCGAACCACATTAGAGCTTAACATTTTTAATGTTTGCAAATAAATTGTTCAAGTATGGTATATCATTATACGTACACTCAAATGTTTACCGGAGAAAAAATGTGTTTCCGCCCGGGATCGAACTTTTTTTTTTTTTAAACGTATATAGACTTTTATTTACAAAATAACAAATTCGTTTTACAAAATACAGTTTACATTTTACATGTAGAGACGAGACAATCCATTCTTTATTTTTATTTTTCTGTTACTGTACTGTCCAGGTAATTATTTCATTTGGTATTTTTTTTTTAATTTTTTTTTAATATTTTTCGAAAAGTCTGTCAGTCAGAGGTTTTTTTTAGTTGTTTCTTGCACCGTTTATTGTTGTAGTTTAGTAATTTAGCTTTTCTGAGCCTTTGTACGCTACATTTATACGTAGGCAGAGTGAATATGGAGTAAGCATTGATTGTACGATCTAGTTATTTACAGAGAATAATTAGTATATAAGAAAACAAAGTTATTTTATGGAATTTTACTTATTACTAGTTATGGTATTATTATTGTTATTATTTTTGTAGATGTTTTGAGTTGAGGATGTACTCTATTCATTTTAAAATACTGTTGTGCTATTACTATCCTCTTTTTAAATCTCGCGTTAGAAAACAAGGGGGAGGTATTTTACGTTGGGTCTTGAAAAACGAGACCTTAGTGGGACATGCACTGGGCATGAAATCAGTTTGATAGAAATATTAACGAGTGTATCAGTTGTCAGCTCTTGTTTGATGGGTAAAGTGGTATCCATAGGGGAAACCCTCAATAAAAACTATCTTAACATATTAAACAATCCATGACAAAAGAAAAAGGACATTACTATTTTAGCGAATTATTAACCTATTTTTTTTTCGATTGAGCAAAGAGCAATACACTAGGAAGCATTATATAGTGCAATTTTAGAGCTAGTTTACTATCGGTGGTGCGTGAGAGTGAGGAAGGCTGAAAGGAGGAAACTATTCGTGGTGGCAAGACAGACATATATAAGCATGTAAATCACTAGTTTGTTGTACTGATAGGCCTGTAATAGTTTTGTGGTACTCACAGTTTCGCACACCTCTCGATTGCACACGATGGAAGGTAGAAAAACAAAAAAAAACACAAAAGACAAAGGGACACTCGGAGCTACGGTTATATTGACACTATATTGTAAACTTTTACGCGTTCGATCACTTTTCACTGTCACTTTTTTTTTTCTTTTTTTAATATAAAGCACTTTAGCACTGTAACACACGCATCACTGTTGGTGCTTTTGGGATGTGGGAGGACATCTGCGACTGCGGCAAGGGCGTGGGGGGGTTTGCGGCGATGGCAGCGGCGGCGGCGGCGGCGGCAACGGTGGTGGCGGTGGCGGACACGTCACGTGGCGGCAGACAGGGCGTCCCTGAAGGCGGCGGTCAGCGGGATCTCCAGGAAGTTGTGGAAAGTCTGACGATATGTAGCGCGTTGTTTTGCCCTCTTGTGCTCTTCCCACAAGTCCGTGAGGAACTGCACGCTGTCTGACTGCTTTTTGGCAATGACTGCGTGTGCAGTCATGGCGAGTATCCACATCGTGGCCGTTCGTTTTGGCCTAGGGAACGGTTTCGCGTCAGGGACAGTGAGAGCCGTGACTTGGATGTTTCTTGGGTCGCTTCTGTTCATGTGGGCTATTATCTTCTTGCTTGTCTCCCATATGTTGCTGGTTGCCCTGCATAGGAAACGGTGCTCTACAGTGTCCTTTTCGTTGCACGTTTCACAATTTGGCGATTCTTTTATCCGGATTCGCGCCAGCCTCTCGTTGGTCGGTACGGTGTTGTGCACTACCTTGTACCACGTAGATCTGGCGTGCTCCGGTATTGCTTTTTCTGAGATATTTCTCCAGACGACTGGCCAGTCGTGGTCTGGAGATTTTATCTCGATTCTTGTTCTGTGTGTTTGCCCTCTTAGTGCGCCGTAGATGTTTTTCGCCGTCCTTAGCTGCGGGTTTGTTACGGTGGGCAGTGCGTAACTTTTATCGAGGATCAGTTGCCTGATGTGTCGCATCTTAAACGGTATGTGACTGGTGTCAACCGGCGCTTCTTCTGATCGTGGCCTGTAGATGTTTATTAGGCAGGCCGTGATGCTGTCTTTGTTTTTGCTCTCCATTTGGATTGCTCTGTGGAGCAGCAGCGCAGCACACTTTGTCCTGACGTCCACCAGCCCCAGCCCTCCTTCCTCCTTCTTCAGTGAGCACGTCGCCTGCGATACTTTGAATATTTCCCGCCTCCACAGCAGGTAGTAGACGGCTCCTTGTATCGCTCGGGCGATTTCTGTTGGTGCACTCAATATCTGTGCCACGTACCAGGCTTTCGACAGGATCGTTGTGTTGATCAATTCTGCTTTTTGTCCTAATGTTAGATGTCTACTCGAGTGAGTCCTGGCGAGCCCTCGTATTGTATGTAGGGTTGTTCGCCAGTTCTGTGTCGCCATCTTTAGTGGGCATTTTTGGATGAGTATCCCTAGTGTTTTGTGGGTCTCGGTTACTCGATACCACTCCCTGTTGATGGTCAGACTTCCGTTGCCAATGGGGAGCAGCACGGTTTTTCTGGGATTGACCCTTGCTCCCGATGCGTTTTGAAATGTTTTGATTATCGGTTCTATTTCGTCTATCTCCTGCTCGTTGTTGACAAAGATTCCCACATCGTCGGCGTAGGCCATGCATGTGACCTTCTGCTGCCCGATTTGGTAACCGTGCAGGCTTGCAGCCAGTTTACGTAGCAGTGGATCAAGCGCTGCCGCGAAGAGGGCCATGGACAACGGGCAGCCTTGCCTTACTGACTTGCCTAGTTTTAACCTTTTTGTTGTCCATCCATTTACAGTTATTATCGATGAGGCGTTCTTTAGAAATTTTCTTATAATGTCGGTGAATTTTTGTCCGAATCCGAGTTTGGTTAACGTTTGCAGGAGATATCGGTGGCTGATCCTGTCGAAAGCCTTGTGGAAGTCAACAGAAATTATTGCTGCGGTCGTTCTGCTGGTGGCGGCGTGCGCAATTACGTCTCTGTATGCGCAGGCGGCGTCGAATATGCTCCTGCCGAGCACTGCACACGTTTGCCACGGGCTGATCGCCTTCATTAACGCAGTCTTGATGTTATTTGCGAGGCATTTCGCGGCAATCTTGTAATCTGCATTCAGCAAGGTTATGGGCCTGAACTCTTCGATGTGTTTCGCTGCCTTTGTTTTTGGGAGAAGGATTACCGTCCCTTCCAGAAAGGAGGCCGGTACTGCTGTCCCGTTTAGGATTTCGTTCACCATTTCTGTCAGATGTCTTCCTACTTGGTCCCAGAGCTGGCTGTAGAATTCCTTGGGGATGCCGTCGGCTCCTGGTGCTCTGCCGTTTGCGCTGTCTTTGAGGATGGCTCTCACCTCATCCTCTGTCACGTTTTCGGTCAGTAGCGCCCGATCTTGATCGGTCAAGAGCCGACGTGTCTCCAGCAGGATGTCTGCCGTTTTGGCATCGTCCGTCTCTTCGCTTCTGAAGAGCTTTTCGAAGTGGTTTTCCACGTGGTCCACAATTTCCCGCTTTGTGGACAGCTTGTTTCCGTCCTTATCGAGGAGTTCGGAGATAACCTTGCTGTTTGCCCTTTGCCTTTCCCTGACTAAGTGGTGCAGTGTGGCGGGCTCATCCTCGATGACGCCGTGCGTTTGACTGCGAGCGGTGACGCCTTCCATTCGCTGCCGTTTCATGTTGAGCAGACGTGCTTTTAATCTTCTCACGCGCGTCAGGTACTGTAGGTCGTCAGCAGGGGCGTTAAGCGCGTCCTTAAGACAGAGTGCGTAGAAGTCTGCTGTGCTTTTCTTCCAGTATGCTTTTTCCGCGCTGTATCTGATCAGTGCTCTTCTGATCGCTGGCTTGGCAAGTTCTGTCCACCACTCTATAGTGGAGTTGTATGCGTGACGTCTTTCTGAGCATTTCCCTACTGTGTCGGAGATTTCCGACCGTAGTTTCTCGTCTTTGAGGTGTTTGACGTTGAGTTTCCATCTCGCCTTTTGTCCAGCGGTCTTTCTTCTCGGCAGGTGGATTTTGGTTTCGTATGCGCAGTGATCAGAGAAAATCACTGGGCAGACCTCTACGTGCGATACAGAGGCGGCCAACTCTCTGCTCACGTACACCCTGTCTAATCTGCTTTTCCCCGTGTTGTAATGAAAAGTGAACTCTGTGTTCTGTTTGTTGAGCAGACGCCACGAGTCGTCAAGTTTTAGACGCCTTATGAGCTCTTGCAGCTCCATGCATAGATTCGGTACCGGGATCTGATCTTCTGGTGCAGCTACGCAGTTAAAATCTCCTCCTAGCACAATGTTGGTGTCATTCTGCGGGAGGAGTTCGCAAATGCGTTCGTTGAAATATTGTCCTCTTGCCCTCTTCTTTTCTGAGCCCGACGGTGCGTATATGTTTATGAACACCGTTCCTGATATTTCTAATGCGATCCCGCTTCCATCTACCATCAGTTTTGGCTCCCCTGTCTCTATTTCTTCTCTTATCATAATCGCTGTCCCTCGTCGGGTTTCGGGGTCTATGTTACTGATAACTTTGTATCCGGGTACCTCTTCTATTTGTGTCGTTACCACCTCCTGCAGGAGAACTACGTCTGCGGTTCTATGCTGCAAGAATTCTGATAGGGCGTCTAATTTAACTGAAGAGCTCATTCTATTGACATTGCATGAGATGATCGTGTGCGTTGTTTTACTGTGCATTTATAACGAGGGTCGTCGGGCGCTTTGCTGGGGCGGGTCGGGTGTGTGCTGTGGCCGGTCAGGCCGTAGGACGACGTCCTCGGGTTTGCTGGTGTGCGTTACGGTTTTTGCGGGTGGTGCGTCTGATGATTCTCCATCAGATGTCTCCATCCGTTCTGCGTTATCGTGGCTCCTCCTGGCGCCTTTCCTTTTCGGTTTTGTCGGCTTTTGCCGCTCTGTGTTGGTGTCCTTCCTCTCGTTGTCCGACTCTTTGAGCATGCGCGCAATTTTGTTAACAGATTTCTTGATGTTGGCCTCGCGCATCTCACTAAACGTTTGTGGCGTGTTGCTGCTGGGTCCGGCCGTCTGGCTGGCCACAGCTGCTTCCTGGACGGGGGCGTCGACCTCCGCTACCTTCTGCCGTCGGATGGCAGGGGAGGGGGCGGGGGCTGCGGCCACCTCGCACTCCATTGTGCCTTCGCCCTCCGAGTCGGAGCTGAGCTGCCGTTTCTCTCCCGCGCTACCTGCGCTGGCCACGGCCGGGGCCGGGACGGCGGCAGGGGTTGGGGGAGCCGCTGGGCTTTCCGTGGCGGCGGTCGGGGCTGCCGCTTCCGCTGTCGCTTCTGTGGCTGCTACGGCTACGACCGGCTCTTCGTTTAAACGTGGCGCTTCTCCAGCTACAGCTCCGGCGTAGTTGCCGGTAATGTCCTGTTGCTCGGCATTCGTATTCGGTTGCCGTGGCAGTTGCGCCGGTCGTTTGTTTCTTGGGCAGTTTGCGCGCATATGCTCTGTGGAGTTGCATATGGAGCACGTCTGGGGCTGGCCATTGTACTGCACCACTCCCCTGTGCCCTCCAATCATCACGAATGATGGCACGTGTTTCTTTAATACCATCGTCACCGCCCTGACGCCCGAGTCGACCTTGTATCTGTGTCCCGTTCCCCAGAACTCGCGGTTCACCGACAGAACTTCTCCGTACAGTCTGATACATCGTGCAACTTCCTCGTCCGGCACTTCGAAAGGCAGATTGTAGACCTTCAAGTGCCTCACACCGTAGCCAGCGTACGAGATCTTTACGTCACTCACGGCACCGTCCCTGTGCGTGAATTTCCGTATACCACCGCGGGTGGTCACCAAGGTTTCACATCGTACGAGCGTTTTTAATTTAATGAAAAGACTGTATACTGTGAAGTCCAGCATCAGTCCCTCAAGTTCATCCTCCTCTATCCTCAGTTCACTAAACATCCAATCCTCAATTTCAAAGGACGTTGGCCTAACGAATTCCCGGTCAAATTGCAACTGCAGCGTCGTATTAGATCGGTTGTAAGTAGTCATTTTGACTCACCAAATCGTTGAAGCTCACGTTAAGGCGACGAAACAGCTACGGCTGGCGCGGCGCGGGAGCCGGCAGGCGACGGGCGCGACGCGGTAGGATGTCGGGCGGCCGGTAATCCTCGGCTACCTGGGACGCACAATAGCGAGCGACACACGGGGACCTTCCGCGTGTTAGGCGGATGTGATAACCACTACACCACGGAAACCAGTTACTCCTGTGTACTGAAACAAATTATGAGACAGACGTGTTGGCCAGTGGGCCTCTCGCTACCTCGTAATCTCTGGCGACAGATCTGGAGACAGATCTGGAGGACTGACCTTCTACGGGCGATTAGAAAGCTGACGCCGACGCAGCGCTGAGAGTGAGTTCGTCCGGTTTGGATTTTCTGCAACTAGAGGGGAAGGGTAACTTAGTTAAGCGCCCGTAGATAGTCCACTTTTTCGACAGTACCACATTACTGTCAAAAGCTGTAATCGGTTAACACCAAATTTCTGTGCTGTAAATGGACGACGATCGGCAGGAAGTATGTTGAATGCACAGTTTGCGAATGTTGTTTTCTGTGTTATAGAACTCCAGAAAAACATTCTATTTTCTCCCGTTTGTCCCCTTCAGAGTTTTCTCAAGTCACTTCGAGATTTGAAATGAAAGGAATTACCCTCCTCGACATACCACAAGATGGCTTGTGGAGTATAGATGTAGATGTAGAAAGCGGATTTAAGCTCCCTCATTTTTCGGCTTTTATTCAAAGATAGATGAATTGTGTCAGTAAGAACTCGGACGAAATCATAGCAAGCAACCGGCATGTGATAAAGCCAAAATATCGATTAGACAGCTCATCCTTTGCTGGCATTCCTGCTTTCCTCTTTCATTTCCAGTAAATGGTGAACTGCTATGAGTCGTAAGGATTAACATAACGTGCTTTGACAGCAATGCTAGACTTACAAGTTCCCAGAATGCAAACAGAAATTTTATGCTGGTAGCCGTATATTTTTGGCACGTAGTATGTCGCTTTTCTCACTCCTCTAACCGATAACTTATTCCGAAAAACAAACAAATCATTCTTAGGTTTACAGAAAACGAACTTACAGTTCCAGAAATAATACTAAGGATGGTAAGATTTCATGGACTAAAAGTTACTCATTATATGTTCCCTGCTAAGACAACGCGAGGAACTGCATGAGAATATAACTATACGGTTTAAGGGAATTATGACCACGTAATGAAACTAAACCTAAGAAGGCTGCGTGCCGAAGTTCTACCACACTGTTCCTGACTTCTCTGTCATAAAAAAATGCCTTGGGTGATACTGACACCTACTTTTGTGGAGATTCCGGGTTACTATGTATGAATGCTGGGCTGTTCCGTTAAAAGTGTTGCAGCGGATTTCCCTCCCCATTCTTTCGTATGACTTCGCTATAACGATATTCCGCTTATAAGATTCGAGTCTCCTTCCTTCCTTCGTATACCCTTCATAAGCGAACTCATCAAGTCTTATTTTCAACGGGGATTGTATACATATCACCACCAGGGTGTAAGTGAGGAGATATGTTAGAAACCAGGAATTTTGCAAATGCGTTGTCATAGATGAAGAATTTATCCGACAGATTATTTTGGCCTCTAAATCAGAGTGCTCTTCCGACGAAATAACAATCGATCTCCTCACACGAGAATATTTTTCACCATAGTTCATCAGTTAATATCTGCTGTGTTGTTGAATGAGAACCAGCCGATGGCGTAGCTAGAGGGGACAATAACGCCTTCACCTACACCTACACCTACACCTACAACTTCCACTGCCGCGACCGTGTACTGTGAAAACATACTGGTTTGTGACTTGAGGAGCCACCGTTTGCAACACGCACTCAATGCTTATTCAGGACGAGATCGAGTCAAAAGATCAGTTCCATGCCTGCCACTCGTCTTGAGGAATACACGCCTATTGTTATTTTTCATAAGAGGACAGCGCTTTTTTTTTTTTAGGAGACAGTCCACTAAAGTCTTAGTACACACACACACACACACACACACACACACACACACACACATGGTAAGATTTCATTGACTAAAAGTTACTCATTATAGGCCTATGTTCCCTTTTATGACAACGCGAGGAACTGCATGAGAATATAACTATATGGTTTAAGGGGAATTATGACCATGTGATGAAACTAAACCAAAGACATATATATATATATATATATATATATATATATATATATATATATATATATATGGTATGGATTGTGTCTCCCCACCATGAACCATGGACCTTGCCGCTGATGGGGAGGTTTGCGTGCCTCAGCGGTGTGCGGACATTTGCCACGCCGGACATTTGCCACGATTTTACCTGCTCCGAAGGGTTGGGTCCCTTGTCTCCTCCTCCTCCTCACCCGCATTTAGTAACCCCACTTTAGTGGCACTGTCATTAGTAACATTACCGTCGCTGTCGCACAGTAAAAGGACTTCCTGAGCCTTTCCGCTGGTTTACTTAACATGGGACCAGAATCTCTCTGGATTTTCCGTCACATTTCTAGAGAGAGTTTCGTTGTGGAAACTATTAAACGCATCTCGCATTGAAATCCGCACCAAATTTCGAGTCTCAGTAAAACTTCGCTAATCTTGGAGATTTTGCGTTCGTCTAAATTATACGTGCCTTTTTCGGTGCTCCTGCAGCAGCTTTCTGTCGTGTTTTGTGTACCACGGGGGATCAGTTCAGTCTCTTATTAATTTATTTGGTATGAATTTCTCGAGTGCTGTTGATACTATTTCTATGAACGTAAGCCACATATAGTGTTCACTTACATAGTTTGGAAGGATTGGAGACTCTCTCTTAGAAAGATGTCAACCGAATTTTTAGCTGCTTTTATAAATAGATATATTTCGCGTCTAGTTTTGGTGAATTTCTTTGTTACGGAATTGAGCCTCGCTACGACTGTAATCCCTGTATCCGTCATGATGCTCAGGATTATTTGTGGCTAAGAGATCAAGTGTGTTTTCGTGACCATTTACAATCTGAATGGCCTCGTGAACTAATTGTTCAAAAAAGAAAAAAAAGGCATTTGGAACAATTACGGAAGTTCTTTTCTATCTACAATAGGGTCTGAAAATATATTTTTGTCAACATACGGAAGGTAGATTGAAGTCACTGCCAACTATAATTGTATGAGTAGCGTACCTATTCGCGATGAGACTCAAGTTTTCTTTGAACTGTTCAGCAACTGTTTTATCTGAGACTGTGGGTCGGTAAAAGGAGCCAGTTATTAATTTATTACGGTTGTCGAATATAAGCTCCACCCACACCAAGTCACAGGAACTATCTGCTTCAATGTCGCTTGTGAGCTGGAACACACATTACATTATTTTTCCTTAAGTTGTGCTTCTTGTTTCTGTTGTAGTGCAGACCATTAGAATTACGGCTTTTCCCTCCGAAATCTAGGATGCTTTCTCTGTGACCCTGTAAAAATCGGGGCTAAACAATGTAGAACAACAACGTGCGTTATAAACATACCATTCTGTATTACTTCATTTCCTAATTTCTAAAATTTTAAAATTGTATGTCGACTTTAGATGACATGTGAGTCATAGATGTTCTTATCTCTATTTAGTGAACGTATTTTCAGTCATGTTTTGAGCATTGTCCCGCAACACTTTATCAACTAATGTTTCGCCGCAAGGGGTATCGGATTTTAGAGAGTAAATTAATATGAAGTATGTCGTTCTTCTTTTCAAATATTCCCATTCCCATTTCTTCTTTCCTTATTGTCTTTTGGGCATACAGTTGCAGTAATTAAAGGAGGCACAAATGCACTGATCAAAAAGAAATGATTAGTGTACATTCGCATTCTCTTTACATCGTTCATTTCTTGTTTCTCTCATGGTGATGGACTGTTTCTATCGCAATCAGTAAGCGTGAAAGGAAGCTACCGTACAGACAGAGGGATCTATACCTGGCAGGACTAATTACATACTGACATAACTGACGGTATTGCTTTCGTTTCCCAAAAGTTATAAATATTTCCATTTCGGAAAAGAAGCTCTGTATTTCGCCAAGACGTCGAAGAAGAAGGTCCCTTACGTACTGATTGTATCGAGTAAGATGTGGAGACGGCGGTTAGAAAGCAGACGAAGAAGGGCGTCCCTTACCTGAGGGATCGCTACTCAAGCTACCTGGCGAAGGTGCAAGTGTCGCAAATATTTGGCATTTGCCTCAGCGATACAGATAGCCGTACCGTAGGTAAACTATTCCTTAGGTAAAATAGTCCCCCATTCGGATCTCCGGGCAGGGACTACTCAGGAGGACGTCGTTATCAGATGAAACAAGACTGGCGTACTAACACTTGGTTTAAAAATCGTGAACGAAGATTGTATACATCGAAGAGGTCTGGGGACAGTGGAAGGTTTCACAAAGTTTATGTAATGGTTAAGACAGAGATTTAGGAACCAAGTTTTAAACTGTAAGGCATTTCCAGCGGCAGATGTGGACCCCGACCACGATCTGTTGTTTATGAACTGTAGATTAAAACTGAAGAAACTGCGAAAAGGTGGGAATTTAAGGAGATGGGATCTGGATAAACTGAAAGAACCAGAAGTTGTAGAGAGTTTCAGAGAGAGCATTAGGGAATGATTGACAAGAACGGGGGAAAGAAATACAGTAGAAGAAAAATGGGTGGCTGTGAGAGATGAAATATTAAAGGCAACAGAGGATCAAGTTGGTAAAAAGAGGAGGGCTACTAGAAATCCTTCGGTAACAGAGGAGATATTGAACTTAACTGATGAAAGGAGAAAATATAAAAATGCAGTAAATGAAGTAGGCAAAAAGAAATACAAACGTCTCAAAAACGAGATCGACAGGAAGTGCAAAATGGCTAAGATGGGATGGCCAGCGGTCAAATGTGACGATGCAGATGCATATATCACTAGGGTTAAAGTAGAAACTGCGTACAGGAAAATTAGAGAGACCTTTGGAGAAAAGAGAACCACTTGTATGAATATCAATATCTCAGATAGAAAATCAGTTCTAAGCAAAGAATGGAAGGCAGAAAGGTGGAAGGAGTATATAGAGGCTTTATACATACAAAGGCGATGCACTTGAGGACAATATTATGGAAATGGAAGAACATGTAGATGAAGATGAAATAGGAGATATGATACTGCGTGAAAAATTTGACAGAGCACTGAAAGACCTGAGTTGAAACAAGGCCCCGGGAGTAGACAGCATTCCATTAGAACTACTGATAGCCTTGGGAGAGCCAGCCCTGACAAAACTCTACCATATGGTGACCAAGATGTATGAGAAAGGCGAAATACCTACAGACGTCAAGAAGAATATAACAACTCCAATCCCAAAGAAAGCAGGTGTTGACAGGTGTGAAAATTACCGAACTATCAGTTTAATGAGCCACGGCTGCAAAATACTAACACGATTTCTTAGAGAAGAATGGGAAAACTGGTAGAAGCTAACCCTGGGGAGGATCAGTTTGGGTTAGAAGTGTTGGAACACGTGTGGCAATACTGACCCTACGACTTATCTTAGAACATACGTTAAGCAAAGGCAAACAAACGTTTATAGCATTTGAAGACTTAGAGAAAGTATTTCACAATGTTGACGAGAAAAATCTCTTTCAAATTCTGCAGGTGGCAGGGGTAAAATACAGGGAGTGAAAGTCTACTTAAAATTTGTACAGAAACCATATGGCAGATATAAGAG
The DNA here is from genome assembly GCF_023864345.2 of Schistocerca serialis cubense. Classification (NCBI taxonomy): domain Eukaryota; kingdom Metazoa; phylum Arthropoda; class Insecta; order Orthoptera; family Acrididae; genus Schistocerca; species Schistocerca serialis. The sequence continues at coordinate 787,945,772 of NC_064639.1, read as the reverse complement.
CCGAGGGGCACGAAAGGGAGCCAGTGATCGGGAAGGGAGTGAGGCAGGGTTGTAGCCTATCTCTGATGTTATTCAATCTATATATTGAGCAAGCAGTAAAGGAAACAAAAGAAAACTTTGGAGTAGGAATTAAAATCCATGGAGAAGAAATTAAAACTTTGAGGTTTGTCGATGACATTGTAATTCTGTCAGAGACCGCAGAGGACCTGGAAGAGCAGTTGAAGGGAATAGACAGAGGATATAAGATGAACATTAACAAAAGCAAAACGAGGATAATGGAATGTAGTCGATTTAAATCAGGTGATGCTGAGGGAATCAGATTAGGAAATGAGACACTTAAAGCAGGAGAGGAATTTTGCCATTTAGGGAGCAAAATAACTGATGATGGTCAAAGTAGAGAGGATGTAAAATGTAGACTGGCAGTGGCAAGGAAAGCATTTTTGAAGACGAGAAATTTGTTAACATCGAGTATAGATTTAAGTGTCAGAAAGTCTTTTCTGAAAGTATTTGTATGAAGTGTAGCCATGTATGGAAGTGAAACATGGACAATAACTAGTTCGGACAAGAAGAGAACAGAAGCTTTCGAAATGTGGTGCTATGGAAGGATGCTGAAGATGGGTAGATCACCTAACTAATGAGGAGGTATTTAATAGAATTGGGATGAAGTGGATTTGTGGCACAACTTGACTAGAAGAAGGGATTGGTTGGTAGATTATGCTTTGAGGCATCAAGGGATCACCAATTTAGTATTGGAGGGCAGCGTGGAGGGTGAAAATCGTGGAGGGAGACCAAGAAATGAATACACTAAGCAGATTCAGAAGGATGTAGGCTCAGTAGTTACTTGTAGATGAAGAAGCTTGCACAAGATAAATTAGCATGGAGGGCTGCATCAAACCAGTCTCTGGACTGAAGACCACAACAAACAACATGGATTGTATACATGGATGTAATCACTATCTACGTCAGGAAACATCTTGACTAAGCACAGTATCTGCAATTCCTGAAGACCGGAGTTCTAACATTGTATTCCTTTTGCAACCAGAAGTGGACTGTCCTGTCAACCAAAGGCAGACTCTCCATGTTCTCACGACTAGTGGTACAGTACATCAGGGGATATTATCTTGTTCGTTGGTCGGGCCACGAAATTTTTTTGCATGACCCAAAGTCTCCCATCCTTTCTCCAATAGATTTGGTAATTTTCCGGCGACTGGGAAGCTCATTGCCGGATACTTTAATGCTATATAGAATTGCCACCAAGAACATTCCACCACAAATGAAGTACGGATACAAATTATGGAGGTGAACACTGTATGTTATGTTTTATGCTTAGAGAAGAAACGTCATGAAATACAAAGCCCCTCCGTATGACTAACATTTCTTGTGAAGAAACTGGAGTCTATTCACCAAGTGAAAAACTCTTGCTTTTTATGGCTCTCTAATTAAATACGCATGTCTCGTACGACCTTAGTTGTTTTTCCGCTCTTAAACAAAACAAACAAATACACATGAGTTTGCGTCATCTCCATAACGACAGGATAGCTTCATTGATTGCAAATGTCACCAACGGGGTACCTCTCTAATTGAAGACTTACGAACGCGTGTATCTAAACCACTTAATATTAGTTGTAAGAAGAGTTCTGACAGAAAAATAATTACCTGTCACATGAACGGCAAAATATGAACCACAACAGATTAACACTAAGTCCAAAACAACACTAATAACTACCCCCGAGTTGAAGTGCGATCATGAAAACATCATACCACAGAGTCAAAGGGGCAACTAGTAGTGAATTACTTAAAAATGGAAAATACCTATAAACTACTAAAATATGATAGATGAGTCAACTGCAGGGACATGGAAATGCAAGTATTGCAGAATTTTTATGGATTAATTGATTTCTGTCAATTTGGGCTGTGATTAATACACAATATTAACAATTACACAACATTTGAAGACATTTCAAGGAAAAGTAAGTTGCATTTAAAACATCTATATGTTTAACTAAATTGGCCATTTAACTTGACCTTCTAAGGGTTGCTTTACCTACATACATTTGTTCTTTCCACCTTACAGACATAAATGTGGAATATGGTAGGCTGCCCTGTTCGTATGCTAGCGCGATTTTTCATACGTCCAATAGTGGCTACAGTGGCTGTTTCCTAACAGTCTCGCCCATACAAACACTCGAAATGGAGCACCCATGCGATATCCAGAGGAAGTGTCTCGAAGTCCTTAACTCGAGTGACATCCAAACAAATATTGCGTTATCGGAGGGGATTTTCTGTCTTTATCTTATGTCTTGTAACACAACATTCCTGGACACACTGCGGAGTCTTAAATTGGCTGTGAAGCCTCATGAACCTTGGAATGCACCAGCAAATTTTCTGGAATATATGCTTTATCACTACTGTCAGAGCTCATAAATCAGTATTTAGTCGAAACAGCATATTTGCCCCAGAGAGACTACGACTCCTACATCCAGGAGGCCATCTAACCGATTTGTCGATTTTTCGAGCTCCAAGTCTCTTCTAAAATTATTACCAATTTAGGCCTTTCAGCCAGCCGACCTCAGGAGCAGAATTCAGAAATCCTTACTGGCCGTTTCCTGTTCCTCTACGAGAAACCCTCTAGAAATCCTGCTTCCCGCCAGTACATTCTACAACTTAATTCCAGACTTGGAATGCGCTGGAAACCATCTGCTGCCGTCAGAAAATCACTGTTCCTTAAACCAGCCTAGTAGACTACCACCACAATACTCAGCTTGCACTGTGAATCTCCGATAGAGTTCACTTTGAGTGGATTAGGAAAAAACCAATCTATCAGCTTCGCATAATACAAACAATGATTCCGTACTCACACTGTAGGAATTTAGGCTCTCCTGTTGGTAACATTGTAGATGTTACTTTTTTTAAAGGGATGCTCTGCAGAATACGTATTCTGCTTGGGACTGTCAAATTATATGCAGTCAGATACGATTTTCCGAGCTGAAATACAATAAAAATCTCTCTAAGTTTCTTACTGGTAGAGGAAACTTCAGTTAATAAAACGTTACAGTGGGCTTACACATACGATTGCTAGCGACTGTAGATTTTGTGAATTTAAATACAATTGTACACTCCTGGAAATTGAAATAAGAACACCGTGAATTCATTGTCCCAGGAAGGGGAAACTTTATTGACACATTCCTGGGGTCAGATACATCACATGATCACACTGACAGAACCACAGGCACATAGACACAGGCAACAGAGCATGCACAATGTCGGCACTAGTACAGTGTATATCCACCTTTCGCAGCAATGCAGGCTGCTATTCTCCCATGGAGACGATCGTAGAGATGCTGGATGTAGTCCTGTGGAACGGCTTGCCATGCCATTTCCACCTGGCGCCTCAGTTGGACCAGCGTTCGTGCTGGACGTGCAGACCGCGTGAGACGACGCTTCATCCAGTCCCAAACATGCTCAATGGGGGACAGATCCGGAGATCTTGCTGGCCAGGGTAGTTGACTTACACCTTCTAGAGCACGTTGGGTGGCACGGGATACATGCGGACGTGCATTGTCCTGTTGGAACAGCAAGTTCCCTTGCCGGTCTAGGAATGGTAGAACGATGGGTTCGATGACGGTTTGGATGTACCGTGCACTATTCAGTGTCCCCTCGACGATCACCAGTGGTGTACGGCCAGTGTAGGAGATCGCTCCCCACACCATGATGCCGGGTGTTGGCCCTGTGTGCCTCGGTCGTATGCAGTCCTGATTGTGGCGCTCACCTGCACGGCGCCAAACACGCATACGACCATCATTGGCACCAAGGCAGAAGCGACTCTCATCGCTGAAGACGACACGTCTCCATTCGTCCCTCCATTCACGCCTGTCGCGACACCACTGGAGGCGGGCTGCACGATGTTGGGGCGTGAGAGGAAGACGGCCTAACGGTGTGCGGGACCGTAGCCCAGCTTCATGGAGACGGTTGCGAATGGTCCTCGCCGATACCCCAGGAGCAACAGTGTCCCTAATTTGCTGGGAAGTGGCGGTGCGGTCCCCTACGGCACTGCGTAGGATCCTACGGTCTTGGCGTGCATCCGTGCGTCGCTGCGGTCCGGTCCCAGGTCGACGGGCACGTGCACCTTCCGCCGACCACTGGCGACAACATCGATGTACTGTGGAGACCTCACGCCCCACTTGTTGAGCAATTCGGCGGTACGTCCACCCGGCCTCCCGCATGCCCACTATACGCCCTCGCTCAAAGTCCGTCAACTGCACATACGGTTCACGTCCACGCTGTCGTGGCATGCTACCAGTGTTCAAGACTGCGATGGAGCTCCGTATGCCACGGTAAACTGGCTGACACTGACGGCGGCGGTGCACAAATGCTGCGCAGCTAGCGCCATTCGACGGCCAACACCGCGGTTCCTGGTGTGTCCGCTGTGCCGTGCGTGTGATCATTGCTTGTACAGCCCTCTCGCAGTGTCCGGAGCAAGTATGGTGGGTCTGACACACCGGTGTCAATGTGTTCTTTTTTCAATTTCCAGGAGTGTATAAGATCAAACATGATTGAGGTCAGTATCAAAATATTTAATTATACAGAAAATATCAACAAGCAAATTATCTGAGAATAATTTGTTCCGTTTTTGATGCATTTGGAGTCACAAGAAAAATGGGAAATGAGAAAATTTAATGGCCCAGTTCTTGACAGTATTGATCTGTGCATTTTTGTCTAGACATGAAAACATAAAAAGGTATCAAATTATCAGTTTATAATAACGTGCGTATTCTTTGTGTCGCATTTATTGCACGATTGCGACATTTATTCATTACTTGAATAAGTTCTCTGCGTAGGATGTAAACACACAAAAATATCATATCGGTGGTAATCTTTTGCACTTTCGGCGACCATTAAACTGTTTCGTCTCGCCCCCCCCCCCCCCCCACTCCCTCCTTCTCCGCAACTCGGCTCCTATAATTAGCAACTCAACGGGTAGTGGCAATCTAACGAAAAGTCGAATGTGGAAAAAGAATACGCCTCGTGTAAGGCATTACACCACGATTTATCTCTCTTTTAATGGGGATAGGAGAAGGAATTATTTTCGAACACTTAAAAGTTGAGGGTTAATATTTTTATTCCTCTGCCACTATTTCGCACATATTTTAGGCTTTTAACTTACGAAATTCATAACCTCACCTCAAACCTTTTCATGACAGGAATGAGAGTTTCACCTCATTCAGGAGCAAAAATAAATCTTGTATTAAGACAAGCTACGCCTGACGATAGACCCACAGGTCCGAAATGCATCGTGTATTTAATAAAACACTAAAATTTTAATTCCTACTTCCAGTGTACTGAATACAGCCACGTTTGAAGCTGCAAAAATATGGGTAAAATTAAATAGTCCTTGATTATGCGAGCTGTGTCAACGGGGGCCCTGTACTTCTGGAACCCATTGTACCGTGAGATGCACCTGATCAGCTAAAATGTCACATGATACTTGGCTGTAATGCGATCTTGCTGAGTAACCGTGGGGCCCATGGAATACTACGGAACGGCTGCCCAAATCATCACCGAAAACCCCGCCTTGTTTCACTCTTGGAACGTAAACACGGCCAGAATATGGAAACAATGTACAACAAGATTCACCTGATCACATGACATTCTTCCATTGCTACATAATACAGGTTTTATGGCTTCGACACCGTTTCCTTGTGAAATGTTCCCTTAGAAAAATTTGTAAATGACTATGCTGGAAAACCTCTTACGTTATTTGATTTTCAAACAGCTGAGCAAAACTAAACGTACTCAGACATTTCTCTCTTTACTTATTCTGACACACAATTTTATTATTATTATTATTATTAGCGCAACGCAGTCTGACTTCCAATAATCCCTGCAAAAGAATGGCCTTGACTAACAATAACCTATACCTTTCATGAATCACTTACCTCACAAAAATCTTCGTTGCTGCAATACAGCGAGCGTCAATACTGCCAGCTAAATAAAAGATTCTAACTACTGTAGGCACTAACTACTGATAGGCATAGTTAGCAAATGAAAGATTTTGATGGAGAACAAACAATTTCCTTTTTCTGACGGACACACGTCCAAATCGACCGCTCTCAAAACTCTGCCATCTCTCTCCCCACGTCGACCACTGCTGACGGCTCACCTCCAACTGCGCAACGCTACGCGCTGTTCACATCCAACTGCTCAACATTAAAGTAGCAAATATTCCAACAATGCAAACCAGCCACAGACTGCACACAGCTCAGTCAGTGATTTTCATACAGAGCGCTACGTGGCGTTACCAACATAAAAAACTAAACATCCTACTTACACATGTTACGCGCATTTACGTCACTGATGAGCGGTTTTTGAATTCCGGCTCGCTCTGCAATTCTTTGCTTCTGGAGCTCTCTTCGTATTGTTTTGTTTCTGAAAGGGTTCTAGAGTGAAACGTTTAGTTCTGCAGTGACTTCTGCAGCTGTCGTTCTCCTGTTTTTCGTCTCAATCTTCAGTGACGGCTTATCACGATCACTCAACTATCAACTTCGTCCGTTGACTCAGGGGATGTTGCATTTTCTACTTTCTCTGTATACAGTATAAATCGACGATACGGCGCTTTTTCAGACAGCAGACACTTCGGCTACCTCGGTTACGGAAGCACCCACCATAAGAGCACCTACGTTCGATGCCACTTAGCTCCAACATAACGCACTCACAACTACACAGAACACTGTTCTGACGCTACTGATAATTGCAACGTGCTCAGGACATCGCACAGATGTCCTTCGTCGTCATATACAACAGCGCAATCTGTAGGCTTATTTAATATTTGCATTTATGTTCAAGCATGCATTTCTGACGGTGCTGCCACGTTTTCATCCACCCCCTTTACACTGCAATAATATCTCGCTCAGGTAGCCGGTTTTCTGTTAAGTATTTTAAGCAGATTTAGTAATAAACTAAGGATTTGTCATTTTAAAATGATAAAACGCATTTGTGAATATCAAAAAGGAACTAGGACGTCTGGTAACTTACATTCTGTAATCTAAACTCAATCCTGCTTGCCTATGCTGATAATTGAGGTAATAACTAGATGTTACAGTCTCAGAGATTTCGTCTTGCGGAGCCGTACTCATTGTGTGATACACGCAGTGTCTTGTGCCAGCTTCAGGAGCAGAAGCAGGTACAACTAGCCGCTGTCTCTTCGATCATCCGTGTATTGTGGATACGATGCAATAGAGAAGACCGTGGATTTATTGGTCTGGACTTAAATAACCGAAATATCTACTGACCACCACGCTGCCTTACATAATTGAAGAGTTATTATGAAGGAAGAACAAGAAGAGGCAAGAAATACATTAAAATTTCATTGAAAAACACAACGGGAAGGCTGTTTTATTATGCATGTCAGATTAGCTTTCTGAAATATTGGCTATACTATGGTCTCGGAAAATGTCTGAGGGTTGCAGAAGAAATTTAATTAAGGAGGTGCGGTGGAAGCTGCTTTATACCTGTTTTTATTGTTATTATGTATTGCACATTGACCGAGCGAGGTGGCGCAGTGGTTAGCACACTGGACTCGCATTCGGGAGGACGACGGTTCAATCCCGTCTCCAGCCATCCTGATTTAGGTTTTCTGTGATTTCGCTAAATCGTTTCAGGCAAATGCCGGGATGGTTCCTTTGAAAGGGCACGGCCGATATCCTTCCCCATCCTCCCCTAACCCGAGCTTGCGCTCCGTCTCTAATGACCTCGTTGTCGACGGGACGTTAATCAACACTAACCTAACCTATTGCACATGGTCATATTTATGTTCTGTATGTTTTCGTTTTTATGCTACTGTACTACATTTTGATCTAGCTCTTTGTTAATATTATTAAGTATGCTACTTCAGAATGTGCTCAATTAAAAATTTCTCTGTTAAAATATTGTGTACATTGTTACTTGTTAAAGATGGAATCTAGTGGTGTCTGTAAGGAGTTTTGCAAGTGGTCCTGGGATCTTCTTCCCCGTTTGCAGTCTTATGTTCTTCTCACAATTGTACAATATACTCTGATTTGTCTGTATGTCTTTTGGAACGACGGCTTGAGTCGTCGTCGGAAATAACCATGTAATTCTGTCTTCCCAGCGTGGCTTTTTGATTTAGATCAGGGATTGTGAGCATCGCGAGTGCCATGCACAGACAATTGCGTTGTATATTGCTCAGCTAGTTCCATTTCTGGCGGGTTGACAGAGTTCCCTGTCCAGGAGTTTCTCATTAGTTGGTACCGTCTGATCCATTATTTTGTACCATGTCTCCCTCACTGTATGGCACAATGAGTTCATTTATATTTTTCCGGATGTGCTCTCCCTTTTTTAGTTTGGAAATTTCTCGGTTTCAATTTATTTATTTGTTGATTAGTTTTTTCTCGTAGAGTACGACACAGAGCTGTTTTTTCACGGACATCAACTGCAATGGTCAACGAGTACCTATTTTTGCGCGTAAAATTGTCTGATGTCTGATGTCTTAACGCCACGTATCCGACATTTATTGTGGTTTGCTCGCGGTGTGGACGGAACTGCTCGATAGATACCGCCGTGAAACTGTTCAGGCCGTTTGCTGGCTTTATGAAGAAGTAGCACTGCGTAAATTGTTTTCAGGTCAACTAGACCCAGACCACTTTCCTTAACTGATAGCACGCAGGTCACCTTGCTTCACCCTCAACAGTTTGCGCGCGGCTCACGTAATATTACGGCTCTTCTGGGAAATGCGAATGTGCAGTGGATGTAATATTACGTCACGCCAAATATGATGATTTACCACGGTGTCAACTGTACATCTACATCTACATGGATACTCTGCAAATCACATTTAAGTGCCTGGCAGAGGGCTCATTGAACCACCTTCATTCTTCCCGCGCGATACGAGATGGGAATAATAGAGAATTGTGAACACCTATATCTTTCCGTACGAGCTGTGATTTCCCTTATTTTATCTTGGTGATCGTTCCTACCTATGTAAGTCGGTGTCAACAAAATATTTTCGCATTCCAAGGAGAAAGTTGGTGACTGAAATTTTGTGAGAAGATCCCGTCGCAATTAAAAACATCTTTGTTTTAATGATGTCCACCTCGAATCCTGTATCGTTCCAGTGACACACCCCACTTGTTTCGTGATAATACAAAACGTGCTGCCCATCTTTGAACTTTCTTGATTACTCCGTCAGTCCTATTGGTAAGGATCCCAAACTGCGCTACAGTATTCTAAAAGTGGACGGACAAGCGTAGTGTAGTCAGTCTCCTTAGTAGGTCTGTTACGTTTTCTAAGTGTCTTGCCAATAAAACGCAATCTTTGGTTAGCCTTCCCCACAAAATTTTCTATGTGTTTCTTCCAATTTAAGTTGTTCGTAGTTGTAATACCTAGTATTTAGTTGAATTATACGGCTTTTGGATTAGACTCATTTATCGTGTAACCGAAGTTTAACGCGTTCCTTTTAGCACTCATGTGGATGACCTCACATTTTTCGTTATTTAAGGTCATCTGCCACTTTTCGCACCACTTCGATATTTCTTCTAAATCGTTTTGCAGTTTGTTTTGACCTTCTGATGACTTTATTAGTCGATAAACGACAGCTTCATCTACAAACAACCGAAGACGGGTGCTCAGATTGTCTCCCAAATCGTTTATATAGATAAGAAACAGCAAAGGGCCTACAACACTACCTTGGGGAACGCCCGAATTTGGGTTTTCACCAGGTGGTAGTAGCTGTATCAATGGAAACATTCGTCGTTTTTGGATCTTTGTTATCGTCTCCTGTTTCACGGGCATTAGCTGACGTTCAAGTTCCCTCTGTTTCAAGCGTTTTGTGTGCTTTAGTGTTGATTTTGCGTTCAAAATTTGCAGGTGATTAAAGTCCTTGACGAATCTGCAGATGATGAGAACGAAATTTTGACGATGACTGAGATTACACTTTGGTCCTGTTATTTTTTGCAGATTGTGTTATTATAAAGGATTTTCATGAAGGTAAATCAGGAAATCACTCTGAGCATATGTTTCCGGTGAGGGTAATGTTGAACTATGTACGTTTCCAAATTTCAGTTTGTTTCACAGTGTATTCCACCGTGAACACTAAATCTTGCTTTGTTCTTGTGTTCTGTGTGTTTCTTCAGGTTTAAATGAAAAAGATTTAATTGAAACATCAAGATCACTTGTTTGTACCGGTGTAGGTATTTGAATGCCAGAATTCCGTTTCAATTTTTTGTGCGATAATTACTATGAAAGTGAAGTTTCAGATTTAACACAATCAATACCAAAGCATGCACATTTATTGTAGAAAGTCCAATAAAACTAAAAAGTATTGAAATTCCAAAGAACCACATATTTTAGCCAGTCCACAGGTAATGGAAGCTATGTACGAGACCTGGTCCGTAAGTATTTAAGGGTTTCGCCGCCGCAGCAATCAATACAGTGGTCCTCTGACTGCATGTGCGATCTCCGACGGTTCACTGAATACTTGTGCCACATTCAAAGCTTCTTACGTAACTGTCTCATTAACTGCGACCTCTGCTCGGAAAATAGTTAGAAAACTAGGGAAGAAAATAATGTTTCCGCCCGGGATCGAACCGGGGACCTTCCGCGTGTTAGGCGGATGTGATAACCACTACACCACGGAAACCTGCTGTCGAAATGAATGCTGAAAGTATGCTGATGAAACGCCGCTGGACGTTGACCCACTCTGCAGCGAGTGAGACCCAGCCAGCTGCGACTGGACGCAAGCGGCGAAACCTGTCTTACGGATTGCAAAGCATACAACATTTCAACAGTCCGATGGGCTATGTTTTGTTCAGATTTGGTTATGATAAGTAAGATTCAGTGTTACTATTTGTGCCCCATATTTTTAAAGGATATTGTTAATTTTTATCAGTGTGCCTGCTAGCTACAGAAATTCTGTTAATACAGTATCTACAGTTTGGCTCTGAGCACTATGGGACTCAACTGCTGAGGTCATTAGTCCCCTAGAACTTAGAACTAGTTAAACCTAACTAACCTAAGGACATCACAAACATCCATGCCCGAGGCAGGATTCGAACCTGCGACCGTAGCGGTCCTAGTATCTACAGTGACGGCTGTTGTGTGAGAGCAGTAAGCACCATAACTTTTGACACCTTGCGGATTTATTGGTTATTTTTCTTTGAATGCTGTTAAACGTAATGTAGATGCGGTAATCTGAAATACACGGCAGTAAATCTACCGTGCTGTACCATATCGCTCCTCTAGATTTGGTGAAACTTGGCATCTGGGTCGCGAGCACCGCAGTTGTGTACGTTTTAAGGAGCTTTTGCGCATGCGTACCTGGCATGACGTAATTGCCTTAGGGGCCAAATACATGCTGCTTTGATAAACAATGTGCACGGTTCGCGGCGTGCACAGGTTATCATTCTCCCACTAGACGGTAGCACATTCCTCAGATATGCCAATTCACTCACTATATAGCAAAATTAGATCGGACATCAGTATATCTTACAGCTATGCGATAGAAAAATCTATTTTGTGGTATTCTAAGTGAGGTATAGTACACTATGTTTTGGATTTTATCGTGCAGTAACCCATTTGAGGCGCTAAGAACATGAAGCACATCATCGTCGATTGTGAGACTATAGCATTTATTCATGCTTCTGACATCTGCTGATCCTATGGTGGGTCAGGGTTATCTGTACTGTAGGCCCACATTGTATGTGTTTATGAACTTTCAAGAGAAGTTGTCTCATTGGTTTCTCTGACATTCACTTAAATGTGGGCTCGAAGACGGTGTGCTTTTGGTTCTGAGCGCCTCATTTGTATTCTAGTTAAGTGACCCTGTCGGTAGATAGTACTACTTGAATTCAATCATTTCCGCAAACGGCGGTTCATATTTGGAGTTGGTTGTCTACTGTACATGAATCGGTTTTCCTGTGCATTGTCAACCTAAACTATGTTGAATCTGATTTAAGTGTTTGCAGAAAAGAAAATTACCAGGAAAAGTTTGCTGCATAGGAATTAGGGCCACCAAGGGCAGATCCATTGTCTGAGTAAGTGACAAAATCAAATAAGCGTGACTACAAGCTAACAGTTAACAGAAAAGTGTATAATAAGCGTAAGTTGTGTGAGTGCAATATAAGAATGTCTGCTTTTTGCCTGGAAATTAATTCTTTAAGTAATACATTTGTTAGGGATCTTGTACATTTGCCTGACAAAATAAAAACCACGAAAACTCCGTCTTACACAAAAATGCGAAACGGAAACTTTATTTGGTTCTTGCCATAAACTGTACATAATTATGTACAAATCAACAAAATTCCACATGTTATGCATATAATGATGATGATTATTATTATTATTGACAGTGGCTGAAGTTCTATAAATATGTTGTTGAGTATAACTGTTATACAATAGATGCTATTAATTTTACACTCTCCTACTGATCTGAATTTAAAAATTTGTGAACACCCAGAATGTATACTTACGAACCACCACTGAGCGTCTATACTGTATATAACACTGCCACTGTTACCACATACGTATTCTAATCGCCATCAAGTTGTGCGATTCTTGCTAGTATTCTGGAAAGTCAGTCAAAAAGTTAAAGCTACGATCTTCATGCAAAATTAGCTTCATGTTTCTCTGAAGATCTGTGTTTAGTACGTCTCAAGTTTGGAAAGGAAAATTCTGCAATCTGAAATGGGAAGAGTCTTTTACCCATAGATATTGGCATAAACTGATACAAGAGCCGTCACTAGAGACTTTTCCGTACACGATGTTTCATTTGTTGCAAGCGCTGATGAAGTATAGCTTGCTATCATCTGAATTTTCTGAGGAGTCTGTACGGCCTCCGTTAACACCCGAAAGCCGTTTATCACAGGATATCCGCAGTAATAAAACTGCTGAAGAGACGGTATGTTGTCTCTTTCTGCTGCTACATCCGCGCGATAAGCACCATAAACCAGTTTTATGGGTACACTTTTTTGCAAATGAAAAAAGCTAATCACCCTAACTCTCAGCGCCTGAACCGTCCTTTCGGCTCGGTAGTGTCATTTCCAATGCTCAGTGGGGGATCTACGATACTGATAGCAAGCCAGCTCGATACACATGAAAATAAAGAGTTATTATGAATGAAACTTGTTCACAACAATTCATCAGTTTTCACTGACTGCAAATAAAAAATATTTAAATGAACTTGTTGCAATAATTAATATTGTTGTACATGGCTTATATAAGGAGGAATCTGTTATGTTCGATCGTGGATTTTGCTGCATGCGCATTTTTTACTGTGTGTAATGGCATAATACCACTCTCGCATATCCACAAGGATATGGATGAACACACTTCCGGACAGACGGCTGAATCCAATGCGTCGGAAATCACAGCTGACAGTGCCATATATCATCACTTAACACTTCCGAGCTGAGATGCCGTGGTCCAAACGTAGAATTCTCCCCTGACGTTTCGCCTTCGGCTGCGGAAGGCATCCTTCGAGGACAATCGGCGAACTGCAGCGAGAGCGCGAGTGAGCGCCGTATATATAAGACATCCAGAGGGCGCCGCTGTCAATCACGTGACGTCGGTTGTGCTATGACCTCTGATATTGCCAACTTTCTCAATTGAAATTAATCGATTGTCACGCTGTTGCTCTATTGTTGACATCCATATCATATCCAGCTTAATGCCTTAATCTTTTCTATTAAATTTATTGCAGTGTTTGGCAATCTCAATGACCTCTCTATACATTCGCGCATAATAATGCGACGTCTTTGCTATGACGGTCGTCTCACTAAACTTTATTTCACGATCACCTTCCTGAAACACATGTTCCGCTACAGCCGATTTATCAATATGTCCAAGGCGGCAGTTCCTTTTATGTTCACCCAGACGAGTGTTGACGCTTCTTTTTGTATTGCCTATGTAGACCTTTCCACAACTGCATGGCATTTTATAGACGACTGGTGTAGCTAGAGGATGTCGTTTATCTTTTGCGGGTCTTAAACGTTCTTTTATTTTCGGCCGGCCGCGGTGGTCTCGCGGTTAAGGCGCTCAGTCCGGAACCGCGCGACTGCTACGGTCGCAGGTTCGAATCCTGCCTCGGGCATGGATGTGTGTGATGTCCTTAGGTTAGTTAGGTTTAACTAGTTCTAAGTTCTAGGGGACTGATGACCAAAGAAGTTAAGTCCCATAGTGCTCAGAGCCATTTGAACCATTTTTTTTTATTTTCGTGGTGGGTCTGAAGACAGTTTCCACATCGTACTTGCTTAAAATTTTTCCAATGCGGTCAATGACCTTACTGATGAATGGTAAGAACGCTTTCCCCTTGGGTTGGTGTCGGTCCTCGTACGTCCTGGTTGTCAGTCTAGGGCGTAGTGCACGATCTCTCTCTCTGTTGGAATACCCATTCTTCTTGAAGGTCGCTCTAAGGTGTTCATTCTCATCATCTAAGTGAGCGGGTTCACATATTTCTTGCGCCCTGTCTATTAGTGTTTTAATCACCCCTCTTTTATGTCTTGGGTGCTGGTTAGAATCTTTCTGCAGATAACGATCAGTGTGTGTGTGTGTCTTTCCTGAAAACCTTATGACCCAATGATCCGTCCTCTCGTTTACGGTCACATGTAAGAAGTTCAGACGACCATCGATTTCCTTTTCCGTAGTGAATTCAATTCTTGGAGTAATACTATTCAGATGTAACAGGAAGGCATCTAGTTCCTCTTCCCCATGGGTCCATATAACAAATGTATCGTCTACATAACGATACCATCTGGCTGGTCTTTTTCTTGCTGTTTGCAGCACCCATTGTTCAAAGTTCTCCATGAACAACTTAACCACAGCTGGACTAAGAGGACTTCCCATAGCCTTCAATCTGTTCATAAAAAACATTATTATATTGAAAATAAGTTGTTGTAAGGCAATGTCTGAATAATGCCAAAATATCACAAGGAACAATGTCTAATATACATGTGATCGCTTCATTCACCGGGATCATGGTAAACAACGACACCACATCAAAACTGACCAGGATATCATTAGGGCCCACACTAATTTCCTTATTAATATCGATGAAGTGATATGAATTTTTAACATGACTGTCAGTTCCACCAACATGGGGTTTCAGCAGCGAGGCAAGGTGTCCAGCTAATTCATGGGTGGGAGACCCTATTGCGCTAACTATAGGTCTCAAAGGTACTAGCGGTTTATGGACCTTGGTAACCCATAGAGTCTGGGCGAGTAAGCTTCTGATTTAAAGAGTTGCTTCTTGTGGAGTGACGAGAGGGAAGACGCTTGGTTGGTACATTTTTATAATAGGATCATGTCTTCCCGAAACAAGTTGTGTTTTTAAATTAAACATATCACACATTTGATAACTGGTGCGTCATAATCTCCGTCCTTAATTTCATTGAACAAAACTGCAAATATAGAGGTTGGAGAAATGAAATAGTAGCTGCAGTAAACACGTTAGTTTTAAAGGAGGATTTACCTTGTAACAGAGAATTCCGCTTTTACTTTGGAAACCTTGCCACAGGCTTCCCTAAGCAACAAGATTTACGTCGTCATCTCCTGTGATGACGAAACACCAGACTGAAAAGAAGACAGCATGTTGTCTGACAGCTCTGTAAGCATTACGGCTTATCGGATTCGAAGTTAAGCGAGCAAAATTTGTACAAGTAGTAACTTACTAGTTTGTTAATGTCAAAATAAAAGCATATGTTTGTGTAATATTGCATCTGTTATTCTTTTATGCAGATATTTTGTAATATTGCATCTGTTATTCTGTTACGTAGATGGCCTGCTTGCTTTGCGATAACCCCGGTTATTTTGCAGTATTTCCTATGCAGCAGATCACACAGAATACGAATCGCTTAGGGAAAGCGTCATCTCTTGGTGGAAGTACAGAGAAGTTTGCGCAACACAGAAACACTACCACCTCTGCTGTACGGGTAAATTTTATGTATCATTAGGACAGATCTTAAGGGATCCTAGCTCACCGACGTATAAACTGGCGAAATATTTTACCTCTCTGCTGTAGCAACACGTGGGAGAGACTCAGGAAATTTCAGTGAGAAGCTGAAGAAAGTAAAACTCGCTCGAAATGACATCCTGGTCGTCTTTGATTTTTTTTTTTTTATTTTTTTTTTTTTTATTTTTTATTTTTTTTTTTTTTTTACCGAAGTTCCACTCAGTGACACACTGCAGCATTACAGTTCAGATCTTTCATGCACGTGTTAACACGAGTTACTTTACGTGGAATGGCGATTCTAAGAACAATTTTAAGGCATCAGTGTGGGTGATCCACTTAGTGCAGTAGTTGTCAGTTTTTTCATGGAGCATTTCGAAAGACAGGCGCTGGACCTGACACATTGTAAACCTAGTTTTACAGTTGTACAGTTACATCGACGGCACCTTCATCGAGTGGGTTCATGGTGAGGAACAGCTCGGTGACTTCTAAAGGCTTGTGAGCAATCTTCATGCCAACATAAAAATTTCTATAGACATAGGAAAGGACTGACAGCTGTTCTTTCTAGATGTGTTGATTCCAAAGAATGGTGAGAACCTCAGCCACAGCGTGTATCGAAAATCAGCACACATTGGTGGGTACTCCACCATTTGTATAAGAAGTGTCACGAAACTTCTCGACGAAGTGACACATCAGAAGAAGAAAAGGCGGGTACTGCCTTGTTCCATACATCCCTGGGATGACGGACACAATCCACCATATATTGCGAAAACATAGCATAAAGAGTATTTACAAACCAATAAAGAAGATCAAAGAGAGTCTCTTATCGGCAAAGGACAAGTGGGGCCTGCTCGCAATATCGGGAATATACTGCGTATCGCGTACATGTGGGAAAGTCTATGCTGGAATGACTGGACGATCCATCAGTACCACTATCGACGACTATAAGCGGCATTGCAAGTTGTGACAGGTGGAGAAATCGGTCGTGGCGAAGCATGCGCTGTGCGAGACCGACCACACAGTAAAATTCGCCGACACAAAGGTTCTCGCGATAAAGAGATATCACGCTCGCTTATTCAGAGAATCCATAGAAATTCGTAAACATGACAATAATTGTAATAAGAAAGAAGAGAACCTCAAGGTAAACGGGCTATGGATTCCAGTGCTGCAGTAAACGATCGTTGCAGATAACAACGGGCGAACCACGTCGCTAATGGCCAGGCTAAAGTCCTCAGACGATGGCGAGCTAGACACTTGCAGGGTGTAAGAAAACAATGTATGCAGAATTTTAGAGGGTTTGGAGGAAATGGAAAAAACACCTTTCCACATGACGAGAATGTCACAGGTGCTCGGTTTCCTTGATAGGGATCCTTGAAAAGTTTGACGCTAAACTTTTTTTAGGTCAACCTTCACGTTGCTGTTCGCAGTGTTCATGTCCTTAGATAAACAACTGCATTATTATTGTTTATGTTATGTTGTGTTTACATGAAAGTCTGTAATTGATACTGTGACATATTCTTGATGGCTGATTACACTCTATCGAGATAGCTAACATACATAGATATGAAGCATTTGGTGAACGAGAGCCGAAACCAGAAGAACTGGTTTGCCGTCTCGCTGAAGCTGTAGCAGTTACTCGTGAAATACGTGGTTGTTTTGAACGTCTTAGACAAGTCTGAACACGACTAGCGTCAAAACTTTCACGTGCATCTATCGGGGTAACGGTGCACTTCTGACATTTTCGGCCTATAAGAAAGATTTGTTTTAATCTCCCGTAAACACTGTAGCACAATGTTGTACACTATAAAGGGTATTGAGAAACAGTCTGAAAAACTTTAAGGGTGTTGCACGATAGGTTGTTCTCAGAAGTAATTGTTAAGAAAAAAAATTCGGTACGTTGCGCCGTTACGGAGTTAATTAGCATCGAAGTTAGCCAGTCAGGCCGTCGCTTACACGAATTCAAGCGACCGGCCAGATACAGTGTCAGTTGTTCTCATAGCGTGGATGATGGCGCACAAGACTGCTCAGCCTGTGGCTCGGTTTCGATCCTTACTATCTTCCCATGTCCAATACTTGTATCACTCTCTTCTTCGGTTTTAGGAAACCAAACGCAGTACACGTTTCCGACACCAAAAAAATGGTTCAAATGGCTCTGAGCACTATGGGACTCAACATCTGAGGTCATCAGTCCCCTAGAACTTAGAACTACTTAAACCTAACCAACCTAAGGACATCACACACATCCATGCCCGAGGCAGGATTCGAACCTGCGACCGTAGCTGTCGCGTGGTTCCGGACAGCAGCGCCTAGAACCACGAAGCCACCGCGGTCGGCATTCCGACACCATCTCACTAAATATCTTTACCATTATTGGACAAGCATTTCTTAAGACTGTTTACTATTTATGAACATGCATTCAGTGCAGCATAAGTTTTTAAAGAAACGTGCATTTTACTTTCTAACCTGTCACAGAGCAACTTATTTCCATATATTGTGCCACTGATGAAAATTTCAAGTTCTCACACTTGGCTGTCTCTCTTGAGGTGTTCATTCTTTGTAACGAGTAGACTACCTGATATTACGAGTGTGTTATCAGTGATTGGAGTGGACTCCACAACACTTGACACCTGTCATTACGAGTCAGTTTCGTAATTACGTTTTCATACATTTTCGTTCTTAAAGCCTGGTCTTGTCTAGTTATAATAAAAGCCTCAGCTTCCACTTTCGTTTTTCCACTTTCAAGTTACAGGTTCCCTGTTGACGCTGAAGTTTTTCAGACTACTCAGGAACGGATCATACAGGATTTTCTAATGTTCCATTGTACAACTAAGTCAGCACCTTCCCCTGTTGTTTACTGTACAGTCTCCTTGAGAACGTCTTAAAAGGGGAGCCCGTCATAGCTCAAACTCAGATACAGTCGAAACTTGGCAGGGCGATAAAAGGATGAAAATAAAGGGACACTTGCACATCATTATACCAAAAATTAACTATAGAAGAAAACTATCACATCCAACAATCAGTAGCCCAAGGAAAGAAAGTACTAAATGGATACACATCACTGTGCAATAAAACCCTCTTTATCACAATTGAAGAACTATACAAATAAGTCACACCAAAACTACTCATGAGAGAAAAAAATATTCTCTCTCTCTCTCTCTCTCTCTCTCTCCCTCTCCCTCTCCCCCTCCCCCTCCCCCTCCCCCTCCCCCTCCCCTTCCCTCCCTTCCTCTGCCCCAGTCCTGAACACACACACACACACACACACACACACACACACACGCGCATACTCACACAAACCAAACACCACAAACGTCAAATCGCCGAATACACTTCAAACTTGCGCTCCTCACCCAGCGAAACACACTACGAAACAAATGAATACTGCACAACTACGACAACACGTAATGGCGGCGAAAACTCTGCTCATGTTTTGAAAAATCGGAGAAAGTGCACTGTCAAGCGACCATAGGTTACGATATCAGCCTATTCACCTCGCCAACAACTTAGGAGAAAACACTACAACATCAAAGCCGTAAGTTACACATAAAAAACGTGATATGTACTCATTTCCGTTTGTAAATGCATAATAAACAGAAAAATAAAAATTAGTATGTAAACTAATGCATACATCTACTCTTTTGCGAATTAAGCTATAACCAGAACTTTAAACATAATGTTATAAACAACACACATTCCATCAAGGCCCGCATCTCGTGGTCGTGCGGTAGCGTTCTCGCTTCCCACGCCCGGATTCCCGGGTTCGATTCCCGGCGGGGTCAGGGATTTTCTCTGCCTCGTGATGGTTGGGTGTTGTGTGATGTCCTTAGGTTAGTTAGGTTTAAGTAGTTCTAAGTTCTAGGGGACTGATGACCATAGATGTTAAGTCCCATAGTGCTCAGAGCCATTTGAATTTGAACATTCCATCAGGTCGTTAATACACATCTCAACTGTGAACTATGAACAAATGATGTATAATATTTACAGCAATTATTCATTCAGAAATGTAAATATTATGCAACGAAAGTTTCGCTAAAAGTTAATATGTAACAACAATTTTACAGGAAGAAAATAAAAAAAAACCACTGAACATAGCACAAAAAGTGCTGAAACATGTGTGGCTAAAACAAAACTGAAAAGGTGTCTTGCATAAGGCGGAATTCCTCGTCCTATTTTCATAGCAAGCACGGAAATAAGAACAACTACTCCACACAAGATGATTAAAGGGACACCTAGTTTGGCTTAGGTGCCAACACGCAAGAGATTCCGAAAAAGTGACGGTTATCAGTCTACTCGCGCGGCATAAAACCAAGAGCCTTGGTAGCGAAGTAGCCAAAGGCACAGTTTCGAAGTTTTGCGATCCGTATTCAAATCGAATCTTACGTGTTTTACCATGTTTTCACTAGGTCGCTTTCTTTTGTTGCAATTGATTTTACACTAATTTCCTGATGATCTAGAGACGTGAAACTTTCAGCATAGCTCATGACTGGATGACAATGCAATATTTTCTTTTGCCTGGTGGTGTGCGGTGGAGGGTACTTCGTTTACCACTATCATTGCCCAATGAGCTAGAGACTTGAAACTCTCAACATACATGTGAACTCGATGACAACGAAATATTAACCCGTTTTCAGGTCTGGTATGTAGCGGGCAGTACTTTGTATACCATTTCCCACTTTTCCTGTCCCACTTGTGAATGTTCCGTGGTAAGAGCGGTAGCTGGTAGATGCCGGTGTGAGTTCAATTCTGTCTAATTTTTACCTTCGAGACCTTTGCGTGAGATAATCGTAGGAGGAATCACTGTATTGGTTGAGACATGTGAATTGAAACTAAAATAATCTTGAAATTTACATTATGTCTCTGTTGCAATCTCATCAAAGTGTTTGACAAATAGATTGAGCAGACACAAGACTAAAAATCAGAAAATAATTATTTAAGACAAAACTGTTAAATATATTACATTTTTAAAACGGACTAAAAAGTATGAAATAATTTCGCCTAGCCCCATAAAGATTCCTAACCTTATACGGATAATCCTGAAAATTTGTGCTTACGAATTTGCAATAGCCATGAAAATACTCGTAGAAATTAAAACGAAAAACGTGGAGCGCACTCAATACGTAACTGATGCATGAATAGTTCATCTCCTTACTATTATCTGTTGCATGAGACCCATGTTTTTCGTTTCAATTTCAAAAGTATTTTCATAGCTTTTAAAAATTCACAAGCACAAATTTGCAAACTATCTGTACGGGTTTAGGACTGTGTATGGAGCTTATTAAAATTAGATTTTATCATCACAACTGATGCGGATTAACACCTTCCAGAAAACTACTACCAACAGTCTTTATTTGTCTCCGAGAGGTTATTGATAAACTTGGCCTTGGAAACCATCAAGGTGTGAATCAATTAATGGAATGACGTCAGAACGTGCACCCAACAGCCACAAAATCTGGAAAGCTCACAAAATAAACCTACTATCAGTTTCTGGACAAAGTTTGGCGACCTTCCGTAAAAATGTAGCCGTTTCTGTACATTATTGACTCGTGGGAGGAGCAAAACGATCACTCCTTATACAAGGGGTTGTTTGTCAATGAAACAGGAAAACCAACATGTTCATTAAAAGTAATTCCGGAAACGTTTATCTAAAAACACTTCGGCCAACAATTTTATTGATAGGCGAAGAAATTACATTCGCCGATTACAGACGTGTCCTTCTCTCATCGCACAGCAAAAGGAAATCACAAGTAGAAGCGATGCATTTTAAATACACAACTTGATGTACAACCAACTGCAGGCTCCAGCTTTCGCGAAAGCGCTTCGATATGCGTGGTTTACCGTGAAATTATCGCTAGATTGCGAGGCTTATTTTCCTAATGATATTCACACAAAACATGTGACTGTGGTGTATGCGCCTTCTCACGTTGCTCGTGGTTCTCGGAAATTTTATGCTTTGAATGTTTTTATGAATGCACTGGTTCTCTTGAAGCATAAAAGTAAAACAAAAAATTCGAATACTAGAATTTTTATGTTTTTAATTTTCAGTTATTGTTAATTGCACAAGATTTTTGATGGTATAATCTATGTTTAAAAGTATTTGAAATGTGTATTTCTTCAGAAACCAGATGGCAGTTATGAGAGTCGAGTGGCATGAAAGGGAAGCAGTGGTTGGGAAGGGAGTGAGACAGGATTGTAGCCTCTCCCCGATGTTATTCAATCTGTATATTCAGCAAGCATTAAAGGAAACAAAAGAAAAATTCGGAGTAGGTATTAAAATCCATGGAGAAGAAATAAAAACTTTGAGGTTCGCCGATGACATTGTAATTCTGTCAGAGACAACAAAGGACTTGGAAGAGCAGTTGAACGGAATGGACAGTGTCTTGAATGGAGGGTATAAGATGAACATCAACAAAAGCAAAACAAAGATAATGGAATGTAGTCGAATTAAGTCGGGTGATGCTGAGGGAATTAGATTAGGAAATGAGACACTTAAAGTAGTAAAGGAGTTTTGCTATTTAGGGAGCAAAATAACTGATGATGGTCGATGTAGAGAGAATATAAAATGTAGACTGGCAATGGTAAGGAATTTGTTTCTGAAGAAGAGAAATTTGATAACATCGATGATAGATTTAAGTGTCAGGAAGTCGTTTCTGAAAGTATTTGTATGGAGTGTAGCCATGTACAGAGGTCAAACATGGACGATAAATAGTTTAGAGAAGAAGAGAATATAAGCTTTCGAAATGTGGTGCTACAGAAGAATGCTGAGAATTAGATAGGTAGATCACATAACTAATGAGGAGGTACTGAATAGAATTGGGGAGAAGAGGAGTTTGTGGCACAACTTGACTAGAAGGAGGGACCGGTTGGTAGGATATGTTCTGAGGCATCAAGGGATCACCAATTTAGTATTGGAGGGCAGCGTGGAGGGTAAAAATCGTAGAGGGAGACCAAGAGATGAATACACTAAGCAGATTCAGAAGGATGTAGGTTGCAGTAGGTACTGGGAGATGAAGAAGCTTGCACAGGACAGAATAGCATGGAGAGCTGCATCAAACCAGTCTCAGGACTGAAAACCACAAACAACAACAACATTTCATTTGTCAATTATTCCATTGTGTTTTACCATGTCATAAAAATATCTGTGACGTAATTACGCGACAACAAAATAAAAACAAAACAAGATTAAAATTTAATACGGGGCGCGAAATTTCGATACTGCGCTGTTGTTCAGTTCGCCACCAACTCGTTTGGTTTTGCGAAGCGTGAGTGGACTGACGAAGTCGTGTCGAAAGTTTGACCGCCATCTGTGAGGCCACCTCGATCGGGCAGTTCTCACGTTGGATCCTCCACCGAGAAACCTGGCGCAGCTGGCCGCAGCGGTGCAGTCGGAGTGGTTCCACATTCCTGTCGTTACCTTCTAGAACATTATTGACACTCTTCCTGCAAGTCTCGCAGCGATCCACGCTGGAAAAGGTGGTTATTCAGGCCTTTGACACGTTGTCATATTAATGTGACTTGACCGTGTATAACAGCTCAATGCTGCAACCAGCATAAAATTGTGGTGTAAGAGGAAAAGATAAGGTTTAGGAGGCAGGGTTTCTCTCTTCAGTGTGTCTCAGTTTGATTACACACCTTGAAAAGCGCCAGAGAGCTGACAGCGACGCAGAGTAAATCCTGACACTGGCTGCTGGGATCTTTGGCCTGGTAGAGAGACTAGCCGGTGGTTTTCGTCATTCCGGCCTGTTTCTCCAATTGCAAGAACAACGGTACCTCCTAACAAACTCATCCAAAGTCCTGTCTGTTAGTACTTATTTCCATCGTACAGTACTGCTTCCTTGCTAAGAGTACGAAAAACGGCAAATGTTACCATTTCGCCACAGATACACAAAAAAGTTTTCCAATTAAAAATACCGTAAGACTCTGCTTGTTCCTGTACCCTTATACTTCGAACTGTCCTCCTTCACTGACAGATAGGCCTACTGCCGCACAAGTATTTCACACTTAGTAAAAAGGAAAGTAAACAGAGTTTAGCGTCACGTCATTCACACTGAGTGGTTTCGTCCCCTCTGGCGTCACTCACACTTACGGATCGCATCGTCAGCACTGTGACGTCTCCGAATGGCTCACGCGGTGACAGATGTACGGTGTGGGACGGGCTTTCCCCAGCGTTAGGTGACTAACGACTCATCTCAGAAAAGAGTAACATGCTGCGCAAAGGTCGATGTGTAATCGATGGAGTCTGCTTTAATTCTCTGGCAGAACATCTCAAAACTTAACGTCGAAACACACAACATTAGACAAGTCACTTGTGACATTATTGTCTGTACCCCGAGACAGTAAAAAGTAATATTGTTATTCTACCCTAAAACGAGGATTGAACAACTGAGACATAGTAAACGTAACACAGTTCTGTGTAAGGAAATATCACCAACTTGACCTCATATTGTAAGATAAAAAAAGCACACTTTCAAGATGTCAGCACCAGCAACCAACCCCGCACGAAATTTAGGCCATAATCGTGACATTATGCAATTACTGTATAAACTTCTGGAAGTACAACTTTCAAACGTTCGCGAGGACCGGTTGTTGGTCGTTCGCTCCGCCTCGCTGCAGCCGCCTAATGCCAGAGCGCCAAGTACTGTACAGCGAAGAAACGACCAAAGCGCGGGATGTTGAAGACAAGGGGGGAAGTGTACAGGTGTGCCCAACGTGTTTTGATATCTTGGCCGAGAACACCTGTTATTCTACGCGGAAAACAATAATAAATACGAGTACATACTACATAATGTGTCAACCGCATGCACATATACATTCACTATTATTTTAGCAGTATCCTCGTATTGATTTTATATATATATATATATATATATATATATATATATATATATATATATATTAAAAGGGGTAGACCTAAGCAATTGAAGATTTATTATGAAATCGTTAATGATTTTCGTTTTACAATTTAATCATCCCCGTCACGTTGCAGAATAGTAAGTTTCCTGCGAATATTCTTTGCTATAACAGTACTAGTTCAAATTCCAAAGAGAGTAACGCTCAGTAGTAATGCTAATAATTAAATAGCACTGCACTACTTCTTTAATGACATACTAATACTTTTCATTCACTTACACTGCATTTGTGAATAGCAACATGAAATGTTCAGAGCGAAGAGGTCTCAGGCACCAACTATCGGTCAGAAACCGCGCATTTTGACTTAGTAAACAAAGAATGTTAACAAATCAGAACAGTACGCAATCCTCTTACCCACTCCACTGTACATTACTTCACTTTGCACTCGGGCTTTAGACGCCTGCAGTGGGGCGGAGCGAGTGACATACAACCGATGTGCACGGAAAATTTAAAGGCTGTACTTTCAGAAGGTCAAAATTGCGCACTGTCAGAATTATGGCCCAAATTTTGTGCGCGGGATCGATTCCTGTGGCTGATATCGTGCAAGTGTGCTTTTTCTCCGTAAAATATGAGGTCAGGTCGGTGATGTTTCCTTGTTAGACTGCATTATTTTGTGGAACATGATAGTTACTGTGTAGCATCCGTTTGATTCAGAAGTTCGTTCCTGACTGAATCTATTAGCCCAATGAGGAGACGCACGTCCGATCGTTATGTACATTCTGCTAACGATATCAGGAAATGTTTTGTTCTTTTAATCGGAGGAGGAGTAACTTGCAATTAAAAGTGGAGAATCCCTCGCATTGACACGGGGCACAGAAAAAAACGACAGTCAGGTGATGACAGACTAATACTAAAGAGTCTAACGAGTTTATTGTGACTAAATAAGAGGATACTTGTCAGTAAAGATGTGTGGTTCCTCCTCTCTGGCTGTACGCAAAATGAGTGCGCGAAGGAGACTAATCTTCATGTGTTTGCTCCTATCGAAGCTGCAGCTGACTTATTTGTTTCATTTTTCACCCTCTCCCAGGATGAAAGAGGGCGGGGACATGGAAAGCCTAATGTGCTTTGGTGCCTTAGCTTAGTTTACGTTAAGATGTTGGGGTTCCATTTATTTGATAATTTGAGGTTTCCTTTCTTATTTATCCTAAGTTTTGTTTTTTGTAGAGAGGACGTGATGACGTTGACATTTGCCCAAACGCTGAGGCAAACCTCTCTAAAATCTCAGCAAGGGTCGATGTGTAGTGTTTGTAGCTGGCTGTGCTTCTTCCTTCGGTCTTCTATTTTATTCTTCTTCTTCTTCTGTTAAGAGTCTGATTATTCCTGTTAGGTTATGGCTATTATTTTGTTCTACGATCGAGTTATATTCCCTGGGTGGATATGCATATCTGTACTGCGAGCAATTGAGCTTCGTTGGTGTGGTATCCAGTAAGTCTGTCGTAAGACTTTTGTTTGTAGTTGTGTTTGTTCCTATTTTGCATCGTTCTTTTGTGGATGAGACTTTTGTGCTCCGGTATAATTGATAGTTGTTCGTCTTCTTTTGAGACTTCCTGTTATTCAGTGAATTTTTCTTTCGAGCGATATTGATACACTAATGGCCATTAAAATTGCTACACCACGAAGATGACGTGCTACAGACGCGAAATTTAACCGACAGGAAGAAGATGCTGTGATATGCAAATGATTAGCTTTTCAAAGCATTCACACAAGGTTGGCGCCGGTGGCGACACCTACAACGTGCTGACATGAGGAAAGTTTCCAACCGATTTCTCATACACAAACAGCAGTAGACCTGCGTTGCCTGGTGAAACGTTCTGATGCCTCGTGTAAGGAGGAGAAATGCGTACCATCACGTTTCCGACTTTGATAAAGATCGGATTGTAGCCTATCGCTATTCCGGTTTATCGTATCGCGACATTGCTGCTCGCATTGGTCGAGATCCAATGACTGTTAGCAGAATATGGAATCGGTGGGTTCAGAGAGTAATACGGAACGCCGTGCTGGATGCCAACGGCCTCGTATCACTAGCAGTCGAGATGACAGGCATCTTATCCGCATGGCTGTAACGGATCGTGCAGCCACGTCTCGATCCCTGAGTCAACAGATGGCGACGTTTGCAAGACAACAACCATGTGCACGAACACTTCGACGACGTTTGCAGCAGCATGGACTATCAGCTCGGAGACCACGGCTGCGGTTACCCTTGACGCTGCATCACAGACAGGAGCGCCTGCGAAGGTGTACTCAACGACGAACCTGGGTGCACAAATGGCAAAACGTCATTTTTTCGGATGAATCCAGGTTCTGTTCACAGCATCATGATGGTCGCATTCGTGTCTGGCGACATTGCGCTGAATGCACATTGGAAGCGTGTATTCGTCATCGCCATACTGGCGTATCACCCGGCGTGATGGTATGGGGTGCCATTGGTTACACGTCTCCGTCACCTCTTGCTCGTATTGACGGCACTTTGAACAATGGACGTTACGTTTAAGATGTGTTACGAGCCGTGGCTCTACCCTTCATTCGATTCCTTCGAAACCCTACATTTCAGCTTTATAATGCACGACCGCATGTTGCAGGTCCTGTACGGGCCTTTCTGGATACAGAATATGTTCGACTGCTGCCCTGGCCAGCACATTCTCCGGATCTCTCACCAATTGAAAACGTCTGGTCAATGGTAGCCAAGCAACTGGCTCGTCACAATACGCCAGTCACTACTCTTGATGAACTGTGGTATCGTGTTGAAGCTGCGTGGGCAGCTGTACCTGTATACGCCATCCAAGCTCTGTTTGACTCAATGCCCAGGCGTATCAAGGCCGTTATTACGGCCAGAGGTGGTTGTTCTGGGTACTGATTTCTTAGGACCTATGCACCCAAATTGCGTGAAAATGTAATCGCATGTCAGTTCTAGTATAATATATTTGTCCAATGAATACCCTTTTATCAACTGCAATTTTTCTTGGTGAAGCAATTTTAATGGCCAGTAGTGTATTTTTGTATTGCATATCCTTGCTATCCAGACTGAGCTGGCGTGTTCTAGGACTGGTCTTACGAATCCTCTGTAAGTGTGAATCAGTGTATCGTCGTTAGCTCCGTACTTTCAGCCCCTTATGAAGCGGATTAGGCTGCACCTGTTATTAGCTTTTTCTTTCATATTTCGTATGTATGGGATCCATGTCACGGTTTTGTCTGGAGCTGTTTCTAAACAGATGGCGGTGTCCTTGGGTAGTATTTTTTCTTCCGATATCTGCATGTTGTTTTCCTCTACAGACTTTTCGTAGCTCCAGTAGGCTGTATCATCTGCCTGGTATGCCAGCCCTTAATTTCATACTGTCAGATACGTATACATTGTTTTAACAGTAGCTATGCGATCGCTCTCTGCCGTAAGCCTGCTTCTGGGTAAAATGCTTCAGATGGGGTTACATTTAGGAATACTTTATAGGGCCTATTGTCTAGGACATTCGACGGAAGTATGGTCAGTTGGGCCGGTATCCTCATTTGATGCGGTTTGTGATATAGTCCCTTGTGCCACACTTTATCGAACGCCCTTTCTATGTGCAGGAAAGGAGCTAAGGTGAAATTTGTCAGGTTCGTTTATTCTACAGTTCCGCTACAGATTATTGTATGGGGTCCAGGATGGCGGCCCTACCCTGAAACCTGCTTGAACTGGAGGCTTCGGCGCTCCTAGCTATTATGGCTCTGGATGCGGCACCGTCTAGTAACCTTCAAAACCCAAGAAACAGGGCCGTTCACAAGGGGCAGGGGGCCAAAGCCCACCTACTGTGACATAGGGAAGTGAGCACGTCTTTTGCCGACAGAAGTTTCTCATCTTTGTCTAGTCACAATCACTGGAAAAACGATCGTCACAGTATTCCAACACCTCCGCTAGGAGGAAGAAGGAAGTGTGTAAAACTTGAACAGTTTTTAACGGTTGCCATCATATTGAGTCAATTAATAATTCGTCTCAAAATCATCGCAGACGAAATCTGTTTCCATATATTGGTTCCTCAATAATTTAGAAATGATTATAGTAATGTTTCTTTTCTCTTGGAATTTTCGTTGAAGAAATAAGCCGGAATTAAAAGGGACTGGAAATAAAATTGATAGCAAAAAATGAATATACTGATAGGTTGTTCCTGAATCTCTAACCAGACTGCTTGAGCATTGATTATTACTAGCCTCTTTCTTTGTTTAAGGCCTAGGGCGGATACACACGCACTCATCCCACGTGGCATTGTATGAATTAGACTTCCGAGTGGTTCTAGGCGCCACAGTCTGGAACCGCCCGACCGCTACGGTCGCAGGTTCGAATCCTGCCTCGAGTATGGATGTGTGTGATGTCCTTAGGTTGGTTAGGTTTAAGTATTTCTAAGTTCTAGGGGACTGTTGACCTCAGCAGTTAAGTCCCATAGTGCTCAGAGCCATTTGAACCATTTGAACTAGTCTTCCATTTGAGCGACTGCTCGTGAACAAACAGATGGAGATTGAATTTTGGAGTGTCAGCAGTCAGCTGATACAAAATTAAATACAAGAATGCATTAAAAAAGATAATAGGAATAAACATGATTACTGTGTTTGACTAAATGTCGACACTATTGTAATACTTCATTCCAGGGCATTAATTACTTATAAAACTGATTTTCCTTGATTAATAGGATCCTCTTGAATCATTTAGCGGATTCATTAATTTCTTATCACAGATTCATGAGAACGTGTTACTCAGGATCAGGCTGCAGGACAAGTCGTGAAATTTGTAACTATTAAATTTATGAGATTTTTACACTCCGTCTTCAAGAGCCTGACAACACATTAAATCAGAAGAACGATTTTATTAACAGAGCATTTTTTAGAAACTTCGAAAGCCTTTTCCAGGCGTCCACCCCTCCGCAGCGCACGTGTGGTCAGCAGCCCCACTCACCGAGAAGAGACAGCGGCAGCGCATCGCTTCGCACACCGTCCTAGCAGCAGGCCGGCGTGTAGACTGGCTTCCGTACATCCTGCAAAACTGCGCGCTGTACAAAGCCACAAAGCAGACGCAAATGTATTTAACCATAAATGTCACACCTTGTTCACTATAACTTTAGTTGCCGCACACAATTCCACTTTTATAATTTATGCTGTTTTACTCTTTACTGTTTTATACTTTCAGCGAAAGGACCGATGGCCTTTGTAGTCTGGTTCCCCTCCCTCGGGCATGGGTGTGTGTGTTTGTCCTTAGGATAATTTAGGTTAAGTAGTGTGTAAGCTTAGGTTCAAAATGGTTCAAATGGTTCTAAGCACTATGGGACTTAACATCTGAGGTCATCAGTCCCCTAGACTTAGAAACCACTTAAACCTAACTAACCTAAGGACATCACGCACATCCATGTCCGAGGCAGGATTCGAACCTGCGACCGTAGCAGGTGCGCGATTCCGGACTGAAGTGCCTAGAACCGCTTGGCCACCGCGGCCGGCGTAAGCTTAGGGACTGATGACCTTAGCAGTTACGTCCCATAAGATTTTACACACATTTGAACATTTTTTGAACCTTCAACCCCCACAAAAAACCAACTTTCAGTGTGTTTAAAATATTTGTAATAATATATGTCCTCCACATAATTCCACGTCTGTAATTTTACGATCTTTATGTCTTTCACTGCTTATCCATCTCTTATTCTAGGCCTAAACTTTTAATATTTTTACGAAAAATTTTTTTATACACTTTCATTTGTATATTTTCTGAGTAAGACCTTATGATTTTATACTTTCAGATATATTAAGATGCTAGTCCATTTTTCGCTACTTCATTTCCACTTTCATAATTTGCTATTTTATCCCTTTTCACAATTTTACGCATCCATTCTGGCATTTTAAGAGAAGTTTTTTTACGTAATTGACTTTTTGCAAGTTCTCTATAAGACCCTCTCTTGTTAAATTGCCACTTTCCCTCCCCTCTCCCCTTGCCTTCTTTTCCCGCTCTCAATCCCCCTTGCTCCGTTTTATAATTTTACTATTTTATGCCGATTACTTTTTACATAAATGTTCAAATGTATGTGAATTCCTAAGGGACCAATCCCTAGACATAAACACTACTTAAACTAATCTATGCTAAGAACAACAAACACACCCATGTCCGAGGGAGAACTCGAACCTCCGGCGGGAGGGACAGTGCAATCCGTGATATGGCGCCTCTAACCGCACGGCCACTCCGCGCGGCTCCTTTTACGTACCCGCTGTATTGCACTATTAGTATTTTAACGAAAATTTTTACATAATTAGACGTTCTATAATTTTAGCACCACCCCTCTTGTTAAACGCACGACATCTCCACCGTTTCTCCTGCACCCCCTGCTTCATTTCCTCTTCCCCAATAAGCCTCACTCCATTTCCCCCCCCCCTCCCTCTCCCCCACCACCATCATGTATCTATCTAAAACAATGGCCGCAATTGCAGAACACTGTTCTCTGATATGTGGTTCCGAGTTGCTGACACAACTATTTTGCTAAATTCTGCATTTGTGTACAATTCTTTTCTTTTTTATTTATTGTAAAATATTAGATGATACATATTTTGTATTACTTTTTTGTATCTGCGGTGATCTTGAGTAATCGAAACATGTCAGTTAAGTAAAAAATTGTGCAACAGGAACGGAACAATAAATAAAAGTTACTTTAACTACTACGTAACCTCAAACAGATCATCATCGTCACGATAAATATCATCATCTCTCCATCTAACCTTCTATTTACGTGGCCACACACGCTACCCACTTCCATTTTATTTTTCATTACTCTCGTAAATAAGGCTCCTAATCCATTCTGTTCCCTGATACATTATTTTGTTTTCCTGTCTCACACAGAAATTTCTAACATGCGTTTCTCCATTGCTCGCTGGATTGCTGAACAGTTGTCTCATTCAAATTCCTTGTCTCAACGGTTGCACACAACAATTCTAATATTTCCATTTCACATAAATCGAAAACTTAGTCTGTGACGTTTTTTAGATCTACAAATACTACTTCAAGACATGTTATTCTGTTTATGTCTTCCATTCAATTTTTTCACGTGCAGCAAATACAAAAACTCATCAAATGATTCAGTGAGTTAATTACTTATTTGTCCAATTTTGTTTTCCTCGTAGTCTGTTATTAGCATTACTTTAACTAGTTTTCAGGCCGGCTTGCAGACTACATCTGCTTCGTTCTTCAGTTCGTCGTTGAAGTTTAACTGCAGGGAGACGAACAGGGCAACATCACTAGCAAAACGAAAGTGGTTAGGATATGTTCCATTAACACAAATTCCTTCTTCGTTTGCCCAGCGTCGATATCTGAAAACGAGCTATGGGGCTGAATAAATGCTTCTCGGAGTTCTTGGCTCAAAAATGGCTCTGAGCACTATGGGACTTAACTGATGAGGTCATCAGTCCCCTAGAACTTAGAACTACTTAAACCTAACTAACCTAAGGATATCACACACATCCACGCCCGAGGCAGGATTCGAACCTGTAACCGTAGCGGTCGCGCGGTACCAGACTGTAGCGCCTAGAACCGCTCGGCCACTTCGGCCGGCCGGAGTTCTCGCTGCGTCAGATTTGAATTAAGTCTCGAGCTTTCGACGACTTCCGCCGTCATCGTCATCGTTACTGTCAGATCTCAGTAGGCTGGTGCGTATTTCATTTACCTGGCCGAATTATGTGATGGAGACCTCACAAGCCCACAGAACTTTCACTGCTAACATACATTATGTCGATGTCTATGATGAAAGAACGTTGGTAACGATCAACGAGATTAAATTTTAGAGAGTGGCCACACGTTCCTATACGTCCGCTATGTTCGAGGCAAACTGAACTGCTATGTTCTCTGGGGTAAAAGCTATCAGCTTGTCACTACGTTTACATGCGCCACGTATTCCGGAAGACTAAAACTGAAATTTGTTTACATGTTAAGGCATGAATCCGATTTACTAGCCCACACAAATATGGCGTCTGGAAAAAAAAACTGTTCCAGAGTCCGATTTAATCAGCACAATCATTGCTTCTCTTTTGTTAAGTAGTAGAGATGTAGACAGCTTTATGCTCAATCTAATATTTTTACATCTCCTTCACTGTACAGAAAATTCCTCCGTCCATATTCGCCGACAGTTTTTGTAAACAGGATGTAACCTGACAACCCAAGCACATCTCAGAAACGGTTCTGCTTTTCATGGGAGCGAAAGTCGATTGTGGAAGTGGAAAACCTGCAGATAGAACAGGATTTCCAGAATCGATTTTCGAGTGTTTACATGAACAACCAGAAGCAGTGTTGGCAAATCGTTTTACAATACCCAGTTTTGGGAGCAGCATGCAAACATAGTGAGTATGCCACACTGACAGATGTTAACGCAGTCAATAATTATTTAAATCGAGGGACTATTTTCAGAAGCAAAGGAGATAAAATTTTCTAGGGCGTGTGTCTTACCAGTTGACACATTTTACCCAAGAAAACATGGTAGTTCAGTTTCCCTCAAACATGGCGGATGCATAGCTATTCTATGAAATTTCAGATCTTTGGTAGGGACGGTGATTTCGTTAGATGGTTGATGGCTCGGATGATTTCTATGTTGCCGTCGAGCATTATGGGCCCTTTTCCCTGCACCCCCAAGATTGTAAACTGTATCCAAGGTGACGGCTAAATTTAAACTATTATTACGTCGTAGAAAATCAAAAAGGACCAGAGCTATTTTTAACCTCAAAGTACAATGTCTATTCGTTAAAACAGTATGAACACAAACATGTAAATATTTCAGGCACTGATGGTGGCTTGCAAAAAATAAAAGCGAAACGTGTATGACACGAGAAAAAATTCATTGTATTCTGTTGTAATTAAACGGACCTAACGTGAAAATCATCAGCATAATATTACACAAATTGAGGACAAAAGGAGAAAAAAATTAAAAATACCAGTAGGCCTATATCTTATTTAATCTCTCACCAGGAGCGTCTTTCACATACGTATTTGTTTTTAATTTACGTAAAATAACAGGCGTGCAGTTAACGCCAAAGTAAGAGTGAACATTTTCTATGGGCTGTGATACAAGACGTTTACCAGTATGAGTTTTCAAGTTCCTAACTCCGTTTGGACTAAACTATAGTAATGAATTACACTGCTACACGTCGAGACGCCCTGAGAATGCATCAGTTAATATCTCCATTGTTAAAAGTTAAAATTGAAGTGGTGTATTGTTAAATGAAAAACTCATTTTCGTGTAGAAAATCAAAATCATAAATAATAGCTAAGGTAATATTAAAAATATGAGAAATATTACGCACCCATTTAAAACATAGACGATTAATGTAGGTGGCAGAAGCAGTGAAGCAGTGTGCTGGAAGAAGGGACAATTGAGGACAGTGAAGTAAAGAGCGGAAAGAGATCTCTGACCTAGTTGGGGCTTCCACGTTATTTGTGGAAATGACGGTTGCGCAGAAAGTGCAAGAGGCCAAGTCCTGGAGCAGTAACCGCAATCTTTTCGCGGAGCATGCAGGAAGTGTGGTACTTGCGCCCTTCGTTGGAATGAGCTGCAATGCCATTCACAGAAGTGCGGCTCCACTTCAACCGCTCTTCTGCACGGGCGCAACTCCAATATGTGTATCGCTTGCTGCTGCGTGTTTGTACAAAATGGCTCCTCTATGAGAGCTCTCTGTTCATCTACATCCATACTGCACGAGCTGAACAGTGAGACACATGGCATAAAATACCTGTTACAACTACATTACTCCCGAAACCTCCGCCTTATTCCTTCAACTTCATGGCACGAGAGAGAAAAGAAAAAAAATTGTCTATGCACACGTATGTGGCTGACTTTAGTCGACAAGGTGGTACATGTGTATGTAGCTGTTGTGATATATTCTCCTGCTTGGGTATAAACTAAACTATACTCCGTCTGAATAGGCCTTGGAAGGACCAACAGTACCGACCGGCTGCCGTGTCATCCTCAGCCCACAGGCTTCACTGGATGCTGATTTGGAGGGGCATGTGGTCTGCACACCGCTCTCCCGGCCGTATGTCAGTTTATAAAACCGGAGCCGCTACTTCTCGATCAAGTAGCTCTTCAGTTTGCTGCATAAGGACTGAGTGCACCCCGCTTGCCAACAGCGCTCGGCAGACCGGACGGTCATCCATCCAAGTGCTAGCCCAGCCCGACAGCCCTTAACTTCGGTGATCTGACGTGAACCGGTGTTACCACTGCGGCAAAGGCGTTGGCTTTGTTGGGTAAAATATGTTGGTAAAATTTCGCGTTGAACAGACGAGAATGAGGAAATTCACGATTGTATTTTGAAGAAACCATTTTAAGGTAAATGGCGAAAACCGTCCTGTCCCAAGGCAAACAGGAATTTGAACCAGGCCCCTTCAAAATACAAAACCAGTCAGAAGTCATACATTTCTTCTTCGAACAGACTCACTCTCTCTCTCTCTCTCTCTCTCTCTCTCCTCAGTTTCCTCAGTTCGGCAGCAATCCAGGCGTTGCTTTTCCTCCCTAGTCCAAAAAAATGATCGCAACATTTGATCGAATGATGGACAATCTTGAATATTTCACAAACGTGGTGTACTACAAGTCTAAAACATCTCAACTTGGAAAAATTTGACGGTCATGGCCACAAACGTTCTTTTCTCTAGTCTTTATTTCAGTTCGTAACAGTTACTTCGAAATATCATTAAGCATGTATAATTTATTCAGTAGCTGTATTGTTTTCCTGTGAAAATCAATTGAATAACAAACAACTTTTTGGTAATTGCGTGATAAAATTTCTCATACCAGCATATAATATTAACAAATATTTCGTCATGGGCTGTCCGTGACTGTATCTCCTAAAACAGGTATATTGTTATTGGTATGCGTTCTTCAATCACACTGCGTTATTTTCCTGCATAAGTACAATGCGTTTCAGAGCTACAACTCTCATTTACAGGGGACTACATTGACGCTTTTGGGCATTATATTAGCTTCAATGTGTCACCTTTTAAATATGGTAAATCATTTTAAGGGTACGAGAACTATTTTTTTTTCAACGTCGAATCGTCTGTGAAATGGAGACCACAGTGAAAATCAAAAATGTTTTACGTGCAACGTCTAGCTACACCTTCCAGCTATTTCTCTACACAGCCCCCGCTCCGACTTAGACTTTTGTCGTAACGTTGTTCCAACATTTCAGTACCCTCATCATAGAAGGCAGTTACCCGTGCTTTCCGCCATTTCTCTACGCTAATCTGTAGTCCGTTGTCTTTGTCAAAATGTTGTCCTCATAGCGAGCGGTTCATGTGAGCAAAGAGATGAAAATCAAAGGGAGCCAAGTCTGGACTGTAAGGTGGGTGATCAAAACCCGTGGAAAATGTTGCAGGGGCGTCGTTGTTGCAGCTGCAGCGTGCGGCCGAGCATTATCTCGAGGAAGGACCATGCCTCACGACGACACTCTTCTTCGCTTATTCTGAACTGCCCTTCGTAAACGATTTTCTCGAATCGCCTGAGCTACTCGCTGAACAAAATCACTGGTCGACACTCGCTTCCTTCCCAGAACGCCTCCATCGTGAACGTCAGTAAGTTCAGCTTCGAAGTCCTTGTACAGTTGCCGCATTTGGCTATCACGCATGATAGATAGTTGCATTATGTGGACTGCATGAAGTCAGGCGGAACGCCTCAGCGTGAAGAAATCGAATGAAAGCACGTACTTCAAACTTGGCGGGGGACTCTGTGTTCTAAGCATCTTAACGTGCTCACTGTGTGCTCAGAACTGAAAAGTGCGACGTGGCACGATCGACGGGGACACTAGAGACAATGTGCGACACATCTGTGCAAAGCTTCATCGGATTACCACTGTCGTTTTAATTTCGCGATCAACTGGACATGGAAAAGAAAATGGCTCTCGTGTAAGTGCAAATGTAAAAGTTTTTCATTGACGCAGAAAACGAACATTTTCTAACATTCTCCGTGGTGTCTGTTGTTCTATGTCGTGTCTCCCTACCACTTTCGTGCAACTACGCTCTGAGCGTGTTTTTTAGGGAATTGACTAGTTTGAACCTGGGACGTGTTGCTGGTAAGGTGACGCCAGACCACACATGACATGTAGAGTTCAGAAGAGTTCAGTGAGACTAGCGATGATATAACCAAACACTTAATGATTTCAGCGTCAACTCCACTGCATTCCATGTAAAAGAATCTTAATACTAACTAAATTTAGTGGAAGGGGTTCAAGGCTTTCCTATTTTTAGTTAGCTGGTAAAATAACGTCGAAAAAGCAGTTAAGTTTACCATTGGAAATTTTATTCTACTCACAAGTTTATAAATTGCACTATTGATAAAAGGAAATGTTTTAATACAGGATGATAAAAACCAACTGCGTTCAACAAAAACGTGAACGAATATTTCCTGAATGGGTTTCCAAGTTCTACAATGGATCGAAGGATGACCTATGCCATATCACATCTATAATCTAGATTTAAGTTTCACAAAAGAGAAAACTATCAAAATGGTCTACAGTGACCATCAATTATCTTTAATGACTTATCTAACTTGTCGTAAACTACAGTGGCTGATGTGGCTTCTCAATAATTATATAACAGAAAAATCATCGCGTTTTAGATTTTAACTTACGTAGCAAATGTGAATACCATGAGCTTTAATTGACGATCGACACTAATATTACACAAAACCGGGATGTAACAGATGAGACTTCTGCAGTTTTGAGTGAAGCTTTATGCGCTGTTATGCGGCATCGCGTGCGTTCATTACCTTGTCGTTGGTTAGGCAGTGTCAGGGGGCACCTCGCTGACGCGGAAGCAACTCTCTCCTAACTTCTCCTTACTACAATTTACCGAAGTTGGTTTTAAAAAAAACTATCTGGCTGTGTTTTCATCTGACCAATCAGGGTCTCAATGTTAACCTTAAGCTCCGCCTGCAAAAATTCTGTCTATCCAATGAAAAACGTTATACTTTTCGTGGTGGGGCGATGTTTTTAAAGTTTGCAACGTAACAGAGACGCGAAAAAGTCTCACGCTAAAACTTGCAGCTGGTGTGGCCCTTTTAGTGTTATCGTAAGATATGTACTGTTCTTCTGGAGGGCTCTATCCTTTAACATGGGCTGGGGGGTTGTCCTGGCGGTTACTTTTCGTGGTGGGGCAATGTTTTTAACGTTTGCAACGTAACAGAGACGCGAAAAAGTCTCACGCTAAACCTTGCGGCTGGTGTGGCCCTTTTAGTGTTATTGTAAGATCTATACTGTTCTTCTGGAGGGCTCTAGCTTTTAACATGGGCTGGTGGTGGTCCTGGCGGTTAGCTGGCAACGTGGGTGTCCGTCCCTTATCGTAGGGCCTTCTAGCTTAACACGGTTCTGCTCTCGGCTTCTGTTCTCGTTTCTCCCCTCGAAACTGCGTCTGTCTCACGGTGGGAAGGTATGACTTGCATTTAGGCATTCTTGTGTTAGTCTGTGGTATTCCATTTGCTCACTCGTTACTCGTATTGCTTTGGTTAATTTAATGTCACGATTTATTCGGAGCTATGTGACATACTACTGGATTTGCTTATCATGTCAGGGTTTTCATGGAAGATGTTGGATTTGCCTGACACCTTACAATTTTGATAAACTGAAGTAGATGTATCGCCCAGAAATCTCAATGTAATTCTTGAAAATGGAGTTGTACCTCCAAAGTATGCTAGAATTAAAAATAAAAATCAAATGATGTTAATATTATGTATTAAGATTTCGAAGTCAGAAAAGCTATTACAAAAACAAATGTAGATATGTGGAAGTGCACAGACTGACACCGAACTTTTAATTGACGACATACTGGGAGTAAACGATAACTATTCGCAGCCTACCACTGAGGTGTAGGGGAGGTATTTTTTTTCCTGTATTGTGATTTCATTCCCCTGCCCCACATGGGCAGGGGAGGGCTGTCAGCGGCACAATCCGCCGCTCTTCAGCCGAGTGATATGACAACTAAGACAAGAATAAAATGTTACATGTAGGGCGATAAAAAATGGGATATAAAACAGAGTAAGGGGAGATAATGGAGGTAAAAATACACAGACATGGAGACGTTCATGGGGGGGGGGGGGGGGGCACAATTAAAAAAGGTCGACATAAAGTAAAAAAAAAGTTGGCGATTCTTAAAACACAAAGAAGACACTGAAGGCACACGCACTGGTTAAAAGTTGGCCACAGTATGAAAAACTTTCCAGAACAACACACTTAAAACGCACTAGGAGCACACATGATGAATAATAAAACTGCCAGGTGGGATGTGGGGGATGCTTTTTTTAATTTTTTTTTTAATTTTTTTTTTTTTTTTTTAATTTTGATTCCCCCAAAGGGGGCGGGCTGACAGCAGCTTGGTATGCCGCTCTTCAGCCTACAGACTTTGTGGGGCAAGCCGAGACAAACCATTTCATACTGAGCACTTATGGTGTGTGACACCGGGAATTAACCTCAAATTGGCCTGTAAAAGCCACCTCAGTGGCAGCACATGCATGCTGCGTGACATTTTGACTACTATCGTCCTTAAATATACAGGGTGGCCCATTGATAGTTACTGGGCCAAATATCTCACGAAATAAGCATCAAACGAAAAAACTACAAAGAACGAAACTCGTCTAGCTTGAAGGGGGAAACCATATGGCGCTATGGTTGGCCCGCTAGATGGCGCTGCCATAGGTCAAACGGATATCAACTGCGTTTTTTTAAAAAATAGGAACCCCATTTATTATTACATATTCGTGTAGTACGTAAAGAAGTATGAATGTTTTAGTTGGGCCAGTTTTTCACTTTGTGATAGATGGCACTGTAATAGGCACAAATTTATAAGTACGTGGTATCACGTAACATTCCACCAGTGCGGATGGTATTTGATTCGTGATACATTACCCGTGGTAAAATGAACCGTCATCTCCGGTGGTACCTCGCAACGAAAACCGCCCTTCGATTTGTGATTTCTGTCACTAATCGAAGCGTTAGGTTTCCAGGTGCCAGCCAGCCAGCCAGCCAGCCAGCCAGCCAGCCAGCCAGCAGCAGCAGCAGCAGGGGTCTGGTCTGCGGCAGCAGCAGCTGTGGCGTTCCTGCCAGCCAGCCAGCATTCCTGCTAGCAGTCGCCTCCCGCCAGCACCAGCAGCGTGGGACTTTGGCCCCAGTTGTCGTCCGTCTTCGTCTGTCTTCGTCCGTCCTCAGTTTTCTTCTATTAGTTTCTACTTGTCATCATGTCAGCCACCACCACCACTACCACTACCACGACCACCGCAATAGTTTATACTTCCCCGTCTGCCGCCACTGCCACCATTACATGGTGTGCCCAGTCATCCCCCTCCTTCCATCCCTCCTCTTTGTCGCCCCGTCCCCCGCCACTTCCTCCTGCACCTCCACCTCTGATCCTTTCCCCCCACTCCTCCAGCCTGTCACTGCAGCTCCCGCTAGGGTGGTGGCCCGATGGGCCACTGCCCATGCCCAGCTCTCACTCTCACCTTCGCCTTCACCATCATCATCTCCTGCGCTGGCTCCTGCATCTATGCCAGGACCTGCCACTTCCCGCCACCTCCCTGCTGCTCCCGTCCCGCATGTCACCACTCACCCTTCTGTTGCCATCAAACACCCTAGCGGCACTACCACCTCCTCAGCTCCCAAAAAAGCCCTGCGCTGTCCTCCCTCCCCTCCCCAGGATGCCATGAATGTCTCCCTGTCTGGCCTTGCTCCCTCCGCCTCCTCCTCCTCCGCCCCCCTCTTCCTACAAATACCTCCTCTCTTATCCCGATCCTTACCTCCTCGAGGCCCGGAACCTCTCCCTCCTCCTCTGCCAACACTTCCCTGGAGCCCCCATCTCCCTCCTCACTCCCCGAATAGACCCCACTCTCATCTCCTCCCCAAGCCCCACCCTTCATACTGACATCCTTTCCCACATCCCCATCACCCGATTTGGCCCCAACACCTCCCTCACCCCTGCTCCTTCCCCGTCTCCTACGTGCCAACCCCAACCCCCGCATCACCCGCCAACCCTCACCGCCGTGATCACTCAGCTTAGTCTGACGATCACGGAGGAGGAGGTGTTGGCGGAGCTCAAGGCGCATCCCTCATTGGAGGTCTGGGCGGTCTGCTGCATTTTTAACTCTGCCGGCCCCACCTGCCTTATGCGGGTATTTTCGGAAGACGCCCCCTCCATTGACTGCCTCCTGAAGGAGGGTGCCCTCCTCTTCAACCAATGATACAAAGTCAACCCCTCCCGCACCCCTCCTAAATCTCTCCACTGCCAGAGGTGTCTGCACTACAACGCACACACAACATCTGAGTGCCGCGAGGCCCCACCTGCCCGCACTGTAAGCAAGCACATTTCCTCCGGCAATGCCCTAACCTTCAGTCCCCTCCCTCCTGTAATACCTGTAATCTCCCACATCCCACATACTTCCAAAAATGTAAAGCCCAACCCCCTCCGACCACTCCTGAACTCACCGTCCCTGTCCACCCTCTGGACGCCCCCACCCCTCCTGGCATTTCCCTTTGTCCCTTCTCCACCGCTGAGGACATCATCAGGTTCCTCACCATCGTTCTACAGAATGTCCACACTTTCCATCGCCCTCACACCCTCCAGCAGATATCGCTCGCCACCTGTTCCATCTTCCACCTTAAAATTTATGCCACCTACTCCCACAACCAGCCCCATTTCACCTTCTCCCGTCTCGACACCCTCGTCTAAATCCCTGTCATGGCACAACAGCACCGTATCCTGTTCAACAACATCTGTTCCCTTCCTGCCAACAAGAACCTCTTCATGCACACCCTCACCACCCACCGCATGGATGCCTTCCTCCTCAATGAAACCTTTCTTCAGTCCCACCACACCATTCACGCCTCGCCCTACCTCCTTCACCGTTCCAACCATCCCATCCCGATAGTGCGTGGCGGAGTTGCCATTGATCACCACCGCCGGATCCCAGTTCAGCTCCAACCTCTCCTTCCCGACCCAACAGAACACCTGATCCTTAGTCTCTTCTTCCCTGGCCTTACCATCACCTGCGCCACCATCTATGTCCGCCCTAATGCCCTTATTTCTTTCGACTTCCTCTCCCACATTGACTGTACCTTCTCCTCTTACGTGCCCGCATCTCGTGGTCGTGCGGTAGCGTTCTCGCTTCCCACGCCCGGGTTCCCGGGTTCGATTCCCGGCAGGGTCAGGGATTTTCTCTGCCTCGTGATGGCTGGGTGTTGTGTGCTGTCCTTAGGTTAGTTAGGTTTAATTAGTTCTAAGTTCTAGGCGACTGATGACCTTAGCAGTTGAGTCGCATAGTGCTCAGAGCCATTTGAACCATTTCTCCTCTTACGTGATCACCGCCAACCCCAACATCCATAGTCGTTCTGCCACCCAGTTACGGCAGTGGCATCAGTTCCTCTCCTCCCTTCAAGGCGACCTCGTCCCCATTCCCCAGCACACCCACCCCAAATCCAACTCCACTCCTCATGTCGTCCTCTCCTCCCCTAACCTCCTTGGCCGCATAATGGTGGATGTCCTGGACCCCATTGGTAGTGACTATCTCCCTGTCCTCCTCACCATTTCAGACAGTTGTCGCCCCCGCCCCAACCCCCGTCAAGACCCTCCCCCGAAGTACGTCCATGATTATTCCCGTGCTGACCGGAATGCCTACCGGGATACCCTATCCACCTAGGTCGATGGCCACCCCTTCACCTACCGGCACCCTGATGATATTACCCATACCGCCTCCTTTCTCCAGCAGACCTTGTCTGAGGCTGTGGAGGCCCACGTCCCTTCTATTGCCATCCACCCCCACTGTCCTACCTTACCCCCACAGGCCGTCCTCCTCCTCCGTGAATCCCACCATCTCTACCATGCATTCCTCCGCACGCGTGACCCGGACATACTACGACGCCACCAGCAACTCCAGAGACACATCCGTAACTTGCTCGCGGCTAAGAAACGCCAGGACTGGCGACAGACATGCACCCATTTAAACGCTACCGTTCATATCAACTCGTCCAAGTACTGGTCAGCCTTCTGCCACCTTACCGGATCTAAACCCTCCCCCTACTATCCTCTCCTGGCAACATTAGTAAGGCCCATCACTTTGCCTCCTACTTCTTCGATGTCTTTACCATCCCTGACGATCCCCAGTTCGATTACTCCCTCTTCCCAGATGTCCGCGATTGAACTGACACCTCTGTCCCTCCCCTTGCACCTGGTTTCCAGTACTTGGACAACATTGCACACACAGAATTCAATGCCCCTATCACTACACAGGTTTTAATCGCTACACTCCGCATGAAACGCAACACTGCTCCTGGTTACGATCATGTCACCTATCGCCACCTTCCACAATCCCATCTTGACCGGTTCACCGCTTGGTGCAACCAGTGGTTGCTTAAGGTCAATCCTTCCAAAACCCAGGCGATCACTGTAGGCAAAACCACCCCTTCCTTCCGCCTCCTCGATTTCTACATCACCATCTATGGCCGTCCTATAGCCCTCACCCCCAACCCTTCAGTATCTTGGTGTCACCCTCGACTGTCGTCTCTCCAAGACCCCCCACCTCTGGATGATCCAAGCCAAGGCACGATCCCGACTCTGTCTCCTCAAGCTCCTTTCCGGCCGTACTTGGGGTCTGGACCCCTCCACCATCCTCCATACCTATAAATCTCTCATTCGTCCTATCCTTTGCTATGCCCACCCTGCCTGGATCCCCTACCTTTTACAAATCCCTTCAGATCCTAGAACGCCATGCTCTTCACCACGCCTATCGCATCCGTCTTCCCTCCCCCACACGGTTCCTGTATGACCTTATTCACTTCCCCCACCTCCTCCTTTTCCTCGAACGGATACGGATCCTCTACACCTCCTGTAAACTCGATCCTCCTCACCCACTGGTCTCTCCCATCCTCTCCCGCCCCCGTATGCTGCCACGCCTGTACTTCCTCGTCCCACCTGCTCTCCATCTATCCACTCTCCACAGCCTCTCCGAAGGTGGCTTTCGCCAGCTCCCCCTCCCTGATGACTCCCTCCTCCCCTCCATCTACCCCTCCTATCAATTTTCATCCTCACTCCCTCTTCCTGTGTTTGTTCCTTTGAGCACCCTCCCTCCCTTCTCTCCCCTTCCCGCCCTCCTCCCTTTCTCCCCACTCCTCCCCCAGGCTTCCCCTACCCCCATACCTCCATTCCTCCTCCAATCTCCTCTGCCATTGGCATCTTTGCCCTCCCCTCTCCCTCCCCCTCCCCCTTCTTCCCCTCTTGGTAGGTCCCCGGACTCGCACACGTTCCGTGGACATTCGCGCGCCAGAGATCATCGCCATCCGTTTCTCGTGTGTGTGCCATCGTGTTTGTGTTTAGTGTTAGCCGTCACGCTCCAACGTTCACCTATGCCGTCGAAATCATCAGTGTTTGTGCGCCGTGCCGACAGTTTTTCGTGTGTTTCTCGTCGAGTGTGAACGGCTTTGTGTTTTTTGTATTCTGTGACTACTGTTCTTTTTTTTTTTTTTTTTTTTTTTTGCACGCCAATTTGTTCATCTCTTATGTGTCTTCTTTATGTTTTCTCATTGTTCACTCTGAGGCTGAAGAGCAGCGTAAGATGTTGCTGCCAGCCTACCTGATGTACAGGTGTTGAAATCACAATAAAGGAAAGAAAATGGACCGTTTACCAATTGCGAGAAAGGTCGATATCGTGTTGATGTATGGCTATTGTGATCAAAATACCCAATGGGCGTGTGCTATGTATGCTGCTCGGTATCCTGGACGACATAAAAAGAA
Organism: Schistocerca serialis cubense; assembly: GCF_023864345.2. NCBI lineage: Eukaryota > Metazoa > Arthropoda > Insecta > Orthoptera > Acrididae > Schistocerca > Schistocerca serialis. The sequence continues at coordinate 787,901,172 of NC_064639.1, read as the reverse complement.
AAAATGAAAATGGCTCTGAGCACTATGGGACTTAACTTCTGAGGTCATCAGTCCGCTAGAACTTTGAACTACTTGAACCTAACTAACCTAAGGACATCACACACATCCATGCCCGAAGCAGGATTCGAACCTGCGACCGTAGCGGTCGCGCGGTTCCAGACTGTAGCGCCTAGAACCGCTCGGTCACTGCGGCCGGCGGGCGGCATCTTCCAAGTGTCAGGGCCGTTTGCCGGATAGTTACGTTATTTAAGGAAACAGGAACTGTTAAACCACATACGAAACGTCAGCCACGACCTGCAACAAATGATGATGCCCAAGTAGGTGTTTCAGCTGCTGTCGCGGCTAATCCACACATCAGCAGCTGACAAATTGCGCGAGAACTGGGAATCTCAGAAACGTCGGCGTTGAGAATGTTACATCAACATCGATTGCACCCGTACCATATATCAATGCACCAGGAATTGCATGGCGACGACTTTGAACGTCGTGTACAGTTCTGCCACTGGGCACAAGAGAAATTACGGGACGATGACAAATTTTTGCACGCGTTCTATTTAGCGACAAAGCGTCATTCACCAACAGCGGTAACGTAAACCGGCAAAATATGCACTATTGGGCAACGGAAAATCAACGATGGCTGCGACAAGTGGAACATCAGCGACCTTGGCGGGTTAATGTATGGTGCGACATTATGGGAGGAAGGATAATTGGCCCTCATTTTATCGATGACAATCTAAATGGTGCAATGTATGCTGATTTCCTACGTAATGTTCTACCGACAACGCCTGACAACATGCGTCAGCGCATTGTCAATGCATGTGCGAACATTACGGAAGGCGAACTATTCGCTGTTGAGAGGAATGTCGTTACACGTATTGCCCAATGCACTGAGGTTGACGAACATCATTTTGAGCATTTATTGCATTAATGTGGTATTTACAGGTAATCACGCTGTAACAGCATACGTTATCCGAAATGATAAGTTCACAAAGGTACATGTATCACATTGGAACAACGGAAATAAAATGTTCAAACGTACCTACATTCTGTATTTTAATTTAATAAACCTACCTGTTACCAACTGTTCGTCTAAAATTGTGAGCCATATGTTTGTGACTATTACAGCGCCATCTATCACAAAGCGAAAAAAGTGGTACAACTAAAACATTCATATTTCTTTACGTACTACACAAATATGTAATAAAAATGGGGGTCCTATTTAAAAAAGCGCAGTTGATATCTGTTATCCGTTTGACCTATGGCAGCGCCATGTAGTGGGCCAACGATAGCGCCATCTGGTTTCCCCCTTCAAGCTAGTTTCGTTCTTTGTAGTTTTTTCGTTTGACGCTTATTTCGTGAGATATTTGGCCCGGTCACGATCAATGGACCACCCTATATATATATATATATATATATATATATATATATATATATATATATATATATATATATATATATATATATATATATAACGTACAACCGACTTTTCTCTGAGGGTACTGAAAAAATGTCTTTTGTGAACGTTATGCAAAAACTAATTACGTTTAGAATTCGATCTAAAGTTAATCCTTAAGGGTACAACAGTTTCGTAGTAAGAAGGCCAGAAAAACAAAACGATCTGCAAAACTTGCACAACATATTCCTGCAGGACACAGTGAGTTTCATGAGAAACTTTCGAAATGGCCCCCAGTATACTCAGAACAAGTGACCCACAACTCCAAGATGCAGAAAAGACGTGTCTAACAAAAGCGAATGTGTTCAGTAGATACAAAAAACTTCACAGATAGTTTTAAACAGAAAGTTCGCTTATGAAACGTTTTTGCAGCTTTGCAGTAATGTTTTGTCACTGAAAGGAAAACTGCTCCAACAGGTGACATATCAGGCAATTATTGTGCATCATACACATTTATACATGTCCTTTTTGCAAAGTATCAATTTTTTTTTTAAAAGTGTAATGAAATAAACAAGGAACTGCCAGAAAAATACTTTTCATTGTTATTTCACATGATAGAAAATTAGTTAGTGAGCAAAACTAATTAAAAATCTTAAGAGAAAACATATGAATAGAGAAATTATAGGCAGCTTTTCTTCTCAGTCATTATCCACTTCTTCTGAGTACGTTGTGGGCCACTTGGAAAGTTTCTCATAAAACTCACTGTGTTTTGCAGGAATATGTTGTGCAAGTTTTGCAGATCCTTTACCTTTTTTATCATTGTTGGAACGCTACCAGTGATGTGTGCTTTCTCACGAAGTAGACTTGGAGGGAAATAGCAGCATTTAAGAGAATATATATGCTTTCATCGTATGCTTTTCTTTGATGGAGAAACATCCAGACACAGTGCTCTTTCTCATAAGCTTACACTATTATTCCAATGTGTATATTCTGTCTCTTCCTGGTGAGCCGTTCAATAGTCCAAAACCCTTTTGACAGGACAAAAGGGAATGTCCTCACACAGGGAAACAGTGGGTTATAATTTTCAATATATCGTTATGAACCACTTTAAGCAGAAAACGAACCAGCAAGCGCCACTGAACAACATTAGATTCTTCGTCTTTAATATTTTGCTGAATGTAGTCCAACAAAAAGATACAAATTTCATCAAGTGTTCTCTTGTTAATTCCCTCGTAGTAAACATACAGTGTCGCATAGCCTATATTTCCTACTTTGCAGAATGGGCACAATCAGAAGCCAGTGAAACCATCTTCCAGTGGGTACGCGTGTCACCCTTTTGTACAGTGCACAGCTGTACTCTCCAGCTATTGGTTAACACACATACAAAAAAAGAAAATTCAGAGTTTTATTAGGTATGCCCTTTCTGCATTTTGAATTCGATTGTTAATTTTATACTGTTAAAATTAACAATATTTTGAGCTAAAATTTATAGAAACGTACAAGAACAAAATTCAAGGACGACGCGAACAGGCTGTATTTTAGGTGGGGTTTGTACACTAATTTGAGGTTGTTCCAGGCTTGGTGACCACAAGTGTCCTGTATGAATTAGTTCGTCTCGACTTACCTACGCCACTGTGGTACGTTGAAAAGACTTAAAACTTCCTTGACGAATCATTTTAGTTTTTTTTTTTGCTGCAGCGACGAAACTTCACAGTACTGTCCTCGTCTCAGAGACAGATTTGTTTTGTATCTGAAGCCCCATGCCGCCCATCACCTACTAACCAATGACATTGACACGGTGTCCACACTTCGTGGTCTAGTCGTGCCGTCACGGTAGCTCATCATGTTCAGTTGGGTGTCGGCCACCCAGCGTAATGATAAACAGAAGAATTGAGTGAAGTTTTCAACGACGAATTTAAAAGATGCCATGCGAAATCCGCAAAGAACCACTGACGAGAAAAAAATGCAAAGAAACAGATGAAAAGAAGTAAGGCAAAAATGTGGTTAGAGCCTCTCCCTCTAATTGCAGAGTCCCGCGTTCGAGTTACGGTCGGGCTGGAAATTTTTCTTCGCCCAAAAAATGGATGTTTGTGTTCTGCTAATAATTTCATCGCCAAAACCACGCGCTAGTGGCCACAGTGGCGTCAGATAGGAAGACTTGCACCAGACGACGGAACGACCCAATAATGCCATGAGATCATGTAATTTCACTTCATTTCATTTCATTCATAGAGTAGCTTGTATTCCTCAACAGTACGAATAGGCAAATATTAGGAACAACCATAATGTAAAGAGTGCAGGTAGAGAGGGCAGACTATCTTATGGTTCTTGAAGAGTAGCAGCAAACTTTTCAGTAGTTGCAGGTGCAACTGTGTAGATGACTGAATGATTTAGGGCAGAAAACCTGAAGGCTTGGATATTGGTTCTTCCACTCGCAAAAGACTACCAATTTTCAACCTAACCTTGGCTACGCTACAGATCAGTCTGTCACCACAACCTAGATTCCAGTAGGCGCATAAACATTAATTTCGATGTTCTGTTCTGTTCTCTCCCTCCTTGCGGATGTATTCCGTCACACACCACAGTACGGTATCGGTGAGCTCAGATGAGCCGATCTTACCTTGTAACATGAACCAGCACGGCTGTACCAATGTAGTTAGGGCTGCACTATGCTGGTACTGCCGTGCAGCAACCAGCAAAGCGATACTACATTATCGACTAACGCAGTTAAAGATCTTTGGTACACAAACAACTGTGCGCGAAAGTCTAAAGTGACGATGTTCTGTTTGTTCAGCTTCTCTTTATGCCAAATAAACCTATCTGCCCTCTACACGGGCAATATTACGGGACATAAGCTCACTGGCACAACCAACAAAAAATGTTTCCGTATTTTACGTCGATCTGTAATTACCACCTAAAGGCGAGGCCCCGGTAATGGCAGTAAACTGCCAATACGCGTCGTAACAATAAATACTGGAAAATAAATGTGACTGAAGTTGGGAAAGTATTATTTTACACTGAAGCGCCAAAGAAACTAGTGTAGGCATGCGTATTCAAATACAGAGATGTGTAAACAGGCAGAATACGACGCTGCAGTCGGCAACGCCTATACAGGGTGGAGAAAAATTGTGTCACGAAATTTTAACCCTGGATACCTGGTGCAATAGGAGCCAAAATTACTAATGTTGTGTAGGTCGACAATGCACCATTTTTAAACTACGGAAACTTGGCGCCACGGGCTCCGACACGCCGTGCAATTGCCATGTTTGTTCAGCTTCTCTTTGTGCCAAATAAGCCTATCTGCCCTCTACACGGGCAATATTACGGGACATAAGCTCACTGGCACAACCAACAAAAAATGTTGTCGGTTTACAGATACAAACGTCCCTCGTCCCGTCACTGCCCCAACGTGATACGCACACGTGTTGGATAGGCCTTGCTATTTGTCTCCATCTCACGTCAGAGGCATTCACGCGCTAGCTTCGCTGCGGAGCATACATCTCACCTGCGATTCAGTTATACAGTAAGCATGGCGGCACAGTATTCGTTTGAAGGACATCGGGATATAGTTTTTGTTTATGGACTAGCCGACGGTAATGCGGATGAAGCTCGACGCTTGTATGAGGAACGGTATCCAGCAAGACGCCACCCATACCCGCAAACGTTTACAGCAATTCACATGTGACTTGGCGAAACAGGCTCGTTAGCGGGATATAATGGGGATGCTGGAAGACCCCGAGCACGACGGGATGCTGCGTTTGAAGGGATTGTTCTCGAGCGCAACGAGGAAGTTCCTACGACAAGTACTAGAGCCGTTGGACACGACGTGGGGTTCACTCATCGGTTAGTCTGGGACGCTTTGAGGGATGACGGCCAGCATCCATTTAGTTTCCACCCTGTCCAAGACCTAAATCCTGTGGCGGACTATGAACACAAGCAAGGGTTTTGCCGGTGGTTTCTGCGACGTGTTGCACGAGGTCCCGACATACCAGCCATTGTGTTGTTTACCGACGAGTGCACCTTCCACCGGGATGGCCTTTAGAACACTCGAAACGTTCATTACTGGGCAAGGGGAAATCCTCAGGTCACGTACGTCCACGGATTTTCGCTCATTTGGGCAGGCATTATGGGTGACCATCTGATTGGGCCAGTCCGTCCGCCTCCTCGACTTACCGTGGCAAATTACCTTCACTTTTTGCAAGAAACTCTACCTGGCTTGCTGGAAGATGTTCCCCTGGACATACGGCTTCGCACGTGGTTGAAGCACGACGGGGCGCCTGCACGTAACAGTCGTGCTGTGCGCGGATAGTTGAATGAACTCTTCGACGGCTGGGTAATTGGCAGAGGTGCTCGTAAACATGCCCCCCGCGATCACCAGACCTCATGCCACCGGAATTTTTCCTGTGGGGATTCTTCACGGTTCTAGTTCACCCACCCGGACACGAACCGCCTAGAAACGAAGAGGAATTAATGGATCGCATTCAACATGCCGCCATTCACATCAGGGCAATGCTAGGAACCGTTGAAAGAGTTCGGCAAAACACTGTCGGCTGTCGTACGTTGCCAAGCTTGTGTCGCGTCAGGTCGAGCACCTGCTTTAAGTAAACAATGTCCTAGCTACAGAAAAGGCCCTTTCCAGGGTCGACACAATTTGTGAGAGACTTTCTGTACGCGAACTAACTTCTGTTGACCGGTTTGTGCCCGGTACTTCTTATCATGAAACTGCAATGGGTGTGTTGGAAACCCGGCGGATTCGTCCCCAGGCCCCGTGAGTGGAAGGCTGGCGCGCCACCACCGAGCCTGCGGGCCGCCTTGGATACATCGCGATTTCCAGCAGGCAAAGCATTCGCTGTCTTGCGTTGTCCAGATCATCCGCGGCCAATCGGAGTGCCAAGTTTCCGTAGATTAAAAATTGTGCGTTGTCGACCCGCACAACATTAGTAATTTTGGTTCTTAATGGCTTCAGCCATCCATGGTTAAAATTTCTTGACACAATTTTTCTCATCCTGTGTAAGACAACAAGTGTCTGGCGCAATTATTAGATCGGTTACTGCAGGCAGGTTATCAAGATTTAAGCGAGTTTGAACGTGGTGTTATAGTCGGCGCACGAGCGATGGGACACAGCAGCTCTGAGGTAGCGATGAAGTGAGGATTTTCCCGTATGGCCATCTCACGAGTGTAAATATCAGGAATCCGGTAAATCATCGAATCTCTGACATCGCCGCGGCCGGCATAAGATCCTGCAAAAACGGGACCAACGACGAAAGAAGAGAATCGTAAAACGTGACAGAAGTGCAACCCTTCCACAAACTGTTGCAGATTTCAGTGCTGGGCTATCAACAAGTGTCAGCGTGCGAACCATTCAACGAAACATCATCGATGTGGGCTTTCGGAACCGAAGCCCACTCTTGTGCTCTTGATGACTGCACGACACAAAGCTTTACGTCTTGCCTGCGCCATTCAACGCCGACTAGAAACATGTTGCCTGGTCGGACGATTCTCGCTTCAAATTGTATCGAGCGTACGGTCGTGTATGGGTATGGAACGTTCTCATGAATCCATGAGCCCTGCATGTCAGCACGGGACTGTTCAAGCTGGTGGACGCTCTGTGATGGTGTGGAGCGTTTGCAGTTGGAATGATATGGTACCCCTGATACGTCTAGACACGACTTTGACAAGTGACACGTACGTAAGCATCCTGTCTGATCACCTGCATCCACTCGTGTTCATTGCGCAATCCGGCGGACTTGGGCAATTCCAGCAGGACAATGCGACATCCAACACATCCAGAATTGCTACAGACTGGCTCCAGGAACACTCCTCTGAGTTCAAACATTTCTGCTGGCCACCAAACTCCCCAGACACGGACGTTATTGAGCATATCTGGGATGCCTTGCAACACTCTGTTCAGAAGAGATCTCCACCCCCTCGTACTCCTATGGATTTATGGACAGGCCTGCAGTATACATGGTGTCAGTTCCCTCCAGCACTACTTCAGACATTAGTCGAGTCCATCCCACGTCGTGTTGCGGCACTTCTGCGTACTCGCGGGAGCCCTACGCGTTATTAGGTTGGTGTACCAGTGTCTTTGACTCTTCAGTGTATTCTTCAAGTATAAGCAGGCAGAGGGCTGTACAGTAGCTGCCTGGATGGAATGAGGCGGTCAGGGCGCAGAGTGGCGAACGAGCGCTCGCCCGCTATCGGCGGGTTGGCGCCTCGGCGTTGCTGCGAGGCGGCGTCGAGACGTCAGCGGCAGGAAGCGCGCGCGTGCGCCGGCGGAAGCGGGTCGTAAAAACGGGCGAACGGCTCGCCGCCTCTCACCGTGAGGTAAGCCGCGCCACGCTATTCTCGCCCACAACCTTGACACACAGGCAGTCGCGCCACGCGCCGCCGTCCCGGAAACAGGACATGTGCGAAATAGCAGCCGTCCGCAGTCACTCCACTTCTGTACACATTGCGTTATTATCGTTATTACATAATCGCTCTCAATACTGGGCGAACGCGGCGATATCTTTCGACACAAAACTGATGTTTCCTTTCAACTGAGTTCTACGTGCGTGGGTTGTTTCGTTTGGTGAAAAGAAGTAAACGTATTTCTTAGAAACAAATTTTTTCTTCACTATAAAAAACATTATTCCAGTGAGATCACGATTTTCCCCTTCAGGAGGAAAATTTGTTTCCAGTGATGCACAAGTGTATACCAGTTGTAGCTTGAATTCAAAGAAATAGGTTCGGCAGCAATTGGGAGATTTATACTAAACAGATTAACAAACGACGGAGCTTATCCTCCTTGGTACACAACACGGGTCAGAATACTCTTGCAGAAACAACGAAGAAACGAGCTGAATTTAAACGGACGCAAAATCTCCAAGATTGGTGACCTTTTACAGAGGCTCGAAATTTAGCGCGGACTACATGCGAGATGCTTATAATAGTTTCCACGATGAAACTTTGTCTCGAAACTTGACAAAAAAATCCAAAGAGATTCTGGTCGTTTGTGAAGTCTTCTAGGGGCAAGACACAATCAGTGCCTTCTCTGTGCGACAGCAATGGAAATACTATCGACGACATTGCTGCCAAAGCAGAATTACTACACACAACCTTCCGAAATTCCTTCACCAAAAAAGACGAAGTAAATATTCCAGAATTCGAATCAAGAACAGCTACCAACATGAATAATGTAGACGTAGATACCCTCGGAGTACTGAAGCAACTTAAATCACTTAACAAAAGCAAGTCTTCCGAACCGGACTGTATACTAGTTAGGTTCCTTTCAGCGTATGCTGATACAATAGTTCCATACTTAACAATCATATACAACCGTTCGCTCGACGAAAGATCCGTACCCAAAGACTGGAAAGTTGCACAGGTCATACCAATATTCAAGAATGGTAGTAGGAGTAATCCACTAAATTACGGGCCCATATCATTAACGTCGATATGCAGCAGGATTTTGGAACGTATATTGTATTCGAACATTATGCATTACTCACATGAAGTGTTGAATGCTATAGGCTGGGGATTTCAAATTGATTCTCTACTTCTAGGCAGACCGGAGTGGCCGAGCGGTTCTAGGCGCTACAGTCAGGAACAGAACGACTGCTACGGTCGCAGGTTCGAATCCTGCCTCGGGCATGGATGTGTGTGATGTCCTTAGGTTAGTTAGGTTTAATTAGTTCTAAGTTCTAGGGGACTGATGACCTGAGATGTTAAGTCCCATAGTGTCCAGAGCCATTTGAACTTCTAGATTTCCAGAAAGCGTTTGACACTGTACCTCACAAACGGCTTGTAGAGAAATTGCGGGCATATGTAATATCGTTTCAATTATGTGACCGGATTCGTGATATTGTTATAGGTCCTTTGCTGTTCCTTACCTGTATAAACGATTTAGGATACAATCTGAGCAGCCGTCTTAGGATTAGTAAAGTCATCAGAAGATTTTAAAAAATGCAAAACGGTTTAGAAAAGATATCTGCATGGTGATAAATTCGCAATTGACCCTAAATAACGAAAAGTGTGAGGTCGTCCACATGAGTCCAAAAAGGAATCCATTAAATTTCGGTTACACGATAAATCAGTCAAATCTGACGGCCGTAAATTCAACTAAATACCTAGGAATTACAATTACGAACAACTTAAATCGGACGGAACACATAGAAAATGTTGTGGGGAAGGCTAACCAAAGACTTCGTTTTATTGGCAGGTCACTTAGAAAATGTAACAGACCTACTAAAGAGACTACCTATACTACGCTTGTCCGTCCTCTTTTAGAATACTGCTGCGCGGTGTCTGATCCTTACCAGTAGGACTGACGGAGTAATCAATAAAGTTCAAAGAAGGGCAGCACATTGTTCACTATCGCGAAACAGGGGAGAGAGTGTCAAGGAAATGATACAGGATTCGGGGTGGACAGCATTAAAACAAAGGCGATTTTCATAACGGCGGGATCTTATCACAAAATTTCAATCACCAACTTTCATCTTCGAAAGCGTAAATATTTTGTTGACGCCGACCTACATAGGGGAAACGATCATCATAATAAGATAAGGGAAATCAGAGCTCGCACGGAAAGATATAGTTGTTCACTTTTTCCGAGCGCTGTACGAGATTGGAATAATAGAAAGTTATTGTGAAGGTGGTTCAATGAACCCTCTGCCAGGCATTTAAATGTGATTTGCAGAGTATCCATGTAAATGTAAATGTAAACGTGTAGGTTACCATATTCTGAATCACCCAAATGAGGACATCCTCAGCGGGATTGATGAGCATTCATTTAGTATGGTTCTAGGGCGGATCTCGATAAGAGGGTGGAATAAGGTAAATTTTGATGACGTCATGCCATCTATATAGCGGTGCTAGAATGTTTTCTGTTCGGCTTTGGATTAAAAAGGTATGATTGCCGTACATCTTATCTGAGTGCAGCCCAGGTAATCGGCCCTAGGATGGGATGTTTTTTGGTTGTAAAGAATTAAGTACGGTTGCCATCAAACAGTGATTGTCATGTTCCTATCTACATCCAGCTAATCGTTTTACGACTGAACTGTTAAGTGAAAATCGGAGGGAAAAGTAACTGTCTCAGCCAAGGAACGTAGACATCACAGCTATATCTAAGCTAAAAAGACTGAAACATCTGTTATAAGCAATATAAATAATTTTTTTCGGCAAAATTTCGAAAAACACAGCCCTCAGTCGCGAACACAATTCATTTGTAACGTAGGTTTCGGTGTCACAAGAGACACCTTCTTCGGACAAAATTAAAACTAGATGTTACAGCATAACGTACCAAAAAATACGAAAGCTGCGGTCATACGTGATAGTGTTGACTGTAGCAGAGGACACATGGCAGCCCCTAGTGGCTTGCACCTCTGTTGCATTTTATTTTAATTCTGTCTGACACTGTCAGGTATGACCGCAGCTTTAGTATTTTTTGGTACGTTATGCTGTAACATTTAGTTTTAATTTTGTCCGAAGAAGGTGTCCCTTGTGGCACCGAAACCTAGGTTACAAATTAATTGTGTCCGCGACTGAGGGCTGTGTTTTTCAAAATTTTGTATTACACAACAGTCGCTGATTGACAGCCATGTGAAAAACCTTAATTTTTTTCGGTTTTACTAGCATATCAGATGGCATTTAAGCAAATAAGAAATGATGTAATTCAATAACAGAAGTAAAAGGTATGTAAACTGGTGACGATAGGATATGAAAGCATCAGAAGATCTTAATTACCATAACTAAAAAATGCTGACACTGGCAGAAATTGTAAAAATGTATGCGCTAGGTAACCCCAGCGATGCATAAAATACGTTTATAACACATAATGCCTTTACCAGCAAGCGTTTCATGAATTTGCTAAACCGAAGAGTTACATTGGACTAATTCTGGAGAATACGTAAGAGGCTATTTCATAGCTTTTGCCATCACAGTTGCCGATGACACAGGAGGCCGGTTTTCTATGTGGAAGACCACATTTTGCGCGCTGATCTTCTTCTTTCTTCTTCAACTTATTCTCAAATGGCTCCATAACGCTGTAAAATGAGAATCAAACACTGATTCATGTATTCAACTAAATAAGATAATACCCTGTGAATCATATAAAAAGAAGCAGTTGCCGTCGCTTTTACTGCAGACAAAAAATTTTTATTAGTTCATTTACGTCTTGGGCGGAACGTTGAGGCAAGCCAGCTGCCCTTTGACTCTGAGATATATGTTATTAAGCAGAGATTTGCACCGATAATACAAATGCTGCTCACATCCGCAAGTCCCTTATCCCCATCCGCAAATCTCTGATCCGTAACCGCAACCGCGGATATTTAAGTTTTGTAAACCAGTTAAACTCGTTCTGTACGCCACAGTGCTGAGGATACACCGGCGTCTGGCCAAAATTTCCGTCTGTCTGAACTCAAGTTCTGAACACTGCTACGAGTTAACGGCTGGAGATATTGAATGTGAATCACATCATATTGAAACTCATTTCCTTCCACATCCAAGAGTGAACGAAAAACGTTTCTGTTCTTTATTAATATTTAAGGCCTCTCTTGAGAAAAACTTTTCAACATTTCAATTGATCGCAAGTAATTTTCCGAAAATCACACAATAGTATCGGCACTGTCCATTAACTTTCAGTCCGAAAGTAATGTTACTGAAGATATCCGCATCCGCGCGGATCTCTAGCTGTAAGACGTTAACCTATAAGGTTGCACCAAGTCATATTTCATCATTGTAGACAGGTTAAACTGCATGTTCGTGCCTGATCCAAGATGGAGATTGAATTCCTGCATGCCTCTCCAGCTCATTGTAAACTGTTATTGAATAAATGTCATGTATTGCATAGACACACCAAACTAATATCTTTTTACGAACATCCCGGAATTGTGAGATAATCCTTTTCTACCTTCTTGCTTCCACCCTTTTTACCACTGTTGCGATTGCAAACAATCATTCTTTCTTGCATTCCGCAGCCCCCTAAATGACTTAATCGCAAATGCTGAGGAAAAGTAATGTTCGTCCACCTGGACCAACACAAATAAAACCTCCAGATATTAAGATTGTTTGCTGACAGAGATACGGGAATAGAACGGTCCTCTTAAGCTTCCTTCAAGTCTGTCGCATCTGGGCTGCAGACCACAGATTCAGTAAAAACGTTTTATCGTTGCCTGGTGTTTTTCTCTAGCTACTTCTAGGAAATGTACGATACTGATCCCACAAACAGCTGCGAAAACACCAAATGAAATCTGTCTAAATTTTTTGGGTATAATAAGACTCATACTTAGCATACTCACCAGAAGCAATGCCAGTTAACAAAATTACCCAGTGTTATGTAGAAATTTACCAAATTTGTCAATCCGCACTGATATATCGAATACTACTCTCGGGAAACTACAGCGAAAGATCATCAGTCAGGACAATGTCTTCGCTATCTCTCTTACTGATGCCGCTCTCACAGGACGTGAAAACATCCATGGACGAGGAGCGGGTGACGTCACAGCGTGGAATGCCACGTTCTACTATATTGCGAAGCGTGAAATGAAGAATCTGGCACTTCAGAGTTTTACCTCGTGGAGATGAACGTGGCCAATGAGATGCGGCCTGGGTTTTACGTCACAAACAGAACATAGGGCACGCCATGTTGTAAGCAGCCAAATTCCGTATTTGATATTTGATTTTTTATTTTTTTGTGCAGAGTACGTGGTATGAATAAAGCTGTTTCGAAGCATCATCACATTGAGTATCTCTCGACAACGCGTCATTTAGACGCGATTTGTTATAAAAAAGATAGGAAACTTCGTATCAGTAGTTAAAAGAATTCCCGTATTTGATGCTTTTAGTTAATATTAGTAAACGAGACATCGTCTGTGCTACAACTGGCCACCTCCTAACCATCTGTCCCGCGTTAGCGGGTCCAGTTTCGTGTTTCGAAATGGGAGCCCCTATTTTCATTTTTTTTTTTTTTTAAATTTGTGGTAAGTCGTATGGGACCAAACTGCTGAGGTCATCGGTCCCTAAGATTACACACAAGTTAATCTAACTTAAACTAACTTACGCTATGGACAACACACACGCCCATGCACGAGGGAGGACTCGGACCTCCGACGGGGGGAGCCGCGCAGACCGTGACAAGGCGCCTCAGACCGCGCGGCAGGGGAACAAACATTGGACAGTGGGATTCACGTGATCAGCCAAAATGGTCACATAACGCGTTACAGTAATGCGCCCATGCGGTGGCCCGTGGAATACCAAAATATGGGTGCCCAACTCATCACCGAGCTCTCCGCCATGTTTCACTCTTGGGATGTAAACTTGGTCAGAATTTGGAGACAGTGTGAAACACGACTCATCCGACCAAATGACAGTCTTCCATTCTTCCATGTTCAAAGGCTTCAGCAATACGTTTTCCTGTTGCGCGCATTTGCATCACTGATGATTTTTTTTTTTTTTTAATTCCAGCTTTACCTGCAATTCTCAGCTTCTAGAGCTCCCTACTTGTTGTTGGTGCTGATAGGGTTCGCGAGTGTGACATTCAATTCTGACTCTTGCAGTTGTCGTTCTATGTTGTGTTACAATCCTCTTCCAATGACCGTCCGTCACGATCACTCAATATACACTATCGTCCGCTTTGTGACGTAGCGAATGGTGTTTTTCAGGCTCTCCTTGTATACGAAATATATCTTCGATACGTTGCTTCTTGAAACACCAAACACTTCGGCCAACTTGGGTACGGAAGCACCCACCATACGAACACTAACAATTTGCACACGTTCGCATTCACGTAACTCTGACATTATGTGCTCACCACTACACAGAACATTGTTCTGATCATGAGTGACACTTGCAAAATATTGGGGGCCTTGCATAGTTGCCGTTCGTGGTCAAACACAACAGCGAAACCTGCAGGCTTGGCTAGCTTCTGCATTTATGTTCAAACATGTATTTCTCGTGGAGCTTTCATATTTTTGTTCAGCTGCTATACATATTACTGAAAACAATGAACTTCTATTTTTTCGCCGTTATTTTCTTACTCCTTTCAAAACAGCGAATACAATTTCTTTTTCAGTCCAGGCGAGATGAAATGTGACAATTGGAATGTAGATTGCGAGTATTAAGTTCCAGGCTATTTTTTGTATGCTCATCAAAATAATTTACAAGCCCTTGTGCCGCAGTTTTAACAATCCATTATTAGAATACTCATTATCAACAACACCAGTAAAACAAAACAACCATCCCATGCGCTGAGTTAATGTAAATTAGTTCCACTGACAAAGTATTCCTAATATTATTACTAATAATAATTAGCATAACGATAACAATTTATGCACACACTTTAATGTAACAGGCACATTATTTATTCATTTTTCGCTGGTTTTTATAGTTAGAGGGATCATATTGATATTCATGAATATGTCTTTTAGGTCGATAATCTTACCCGGAGGTGACAAACGTCATGGGATCGCTCCCAATATCGTGTCGGCATAGTGCAGCAACTGGACGTGGCATGGACCCGACAAGTCGTTGGAATCCCCTGCAGTAATATAGAGTCAATCTGCCTCTATAGCCGTCCATAATTGCGAAAGTGTTGCCGGTGCAGGATTTTGTAGCGAACTGACCTCTTGATTAAGTCCTATAAAAGTTCAGTGGGTGGCCAGATCATTCGCTCGAATTGTCAAGAATGTTCTTCAAACCAGGAAGCGAACAGTTGTGGCCCGGTGTCATGGCGCATTGTCATCTATAAAGATCCCATCGTTGTCTGGGTACATGGAGTCCATGAGTAGCTGCAGATGATCCCTAAGCATGCGAACATAACAATTTCCACTCAACGATCGGTACAGGTGGACCAGAGGACGCAGTACGTTCCTTGTAAACATAGCCCACACCATTATGCAGCCACAAACAGCTTTCCTTGCACAGTGCCTTCTTGACAACCTGGGTCCATGAATTTTTAGGATCTGCCCCACACTCGAACCCTACCTCAGCTGTTATCAACTGAAATCGGCACTCATCTGACCAGGCCACTGTTTTCCAGTCGTTTAGGGTCCAACCGATATGGTCACGAGTCCATAAGAGACGCTGCAGGCAATGTCGTGCTGTTAGCAAAAGTACTCGATACGGTCGTGTGCTACCACAGCCCATTAACGCCAAATTTTGCTCCACTGTCCTAACGGATACATTATTCGTACGTCCCACATTAATTTCTGCGGTTATTTCATGCAGTGTTGTTCGTCTGTTAGCACAGATAACTCTACCTAAACGCCTCTGCTCTCGGTCGTTAAGTGAATGCCGTCGGCCACTGCGTTGTCTGTGGTGAGAGGTAATGCCTGAAATTTTTTATTCTCGGCACATACTTGACACTGTGGATCTCGGATTATTGAATTTCCTAACGATTTCCGAAATGGAATATCCCATGCGTCTAGCTACAACTACCACTCCGTGTTCAGAGCCTTTTAATTCCCGTCGTACAGCCAGAATCAAGTCGAAAATATTTTCACATGAATCACCTGAATATAAGTCAAAGGCCCTCCAATTCACTACCCATTTATACATTGTGTACGCGATACTATCGGCATTTGCAAATGTGCATATCGCTATCCCATGACTTTTGTTACGTCAGTGTCATGTCATGGAGGTGGCATAGTTTCATTGCAGGAAAAGTTATGATTGAACGTGTAATAAACTGCTGGGAAGAGGTTACAGAAGAGAACCTAAAATATTCAAAATTTGGAAGAGTCTCCTGTGCAGACAATGTACACTACTGGCCATTAAAATTGCTACACCACGAAGATGAAGTGCTACAGACGCGAAATTTAACCGACAGGAAGAAGATGCTGTGATATGCAAATGATTATCTTTTCAGAGCATTCACACAAGGTTGGCGCCGGTGGCGACACCTTCAACGTGCTGACATGAGGAAAGTTTGCAACCGATTTCTCATACACAAACAGCAGTTGACCGGTGTTGCCCGGTGAAACGTTGTTGTGATGCCTCGTGTAAGGAGAAGAAATGCGTACCATCACGTTTCCGACTTTGATAAAGGTCGGATTGTAGCCTATCGCGATTGCGGTTTATCGTATCGCGACATTGCTGCTGGCGTTGGTCGAGATCCAATGACTGTTAGCAGAATATGGAATCGGTGGGTTCAGGAGGGTAATACGGAACGCCGTGCTGGATCCCAACGGCCTCGTATCACTAGCAGTCGAGATGACAGGCATCTTATCCGCATGGCCGTAACGGATCGTGCAGCCACGTCTCGATCCCTGAGTCAACAGATAGGGACGTATGCAAGACAACAACCATCTACACGAACAGTTCGACGACGTTTGCAGCAGCATGGACTATCAGCTCGGAGACCATGGCTGCGGTTACCCTTGACGCTGCATCACAGACAGGAGCGCCTGCGATGGTGTACTCAACGACGAACGTGGGTGCACGAATGGCAATACGTAATTTTTTCGGATGAATCCAGGTTCTGTTTACAGCATCATGATGGTCGCATCCGTGTTTGGCGACATCGCGGTGAACGCACATTGGAAGCGTGTATTCGTCATCGCCATACTGGCGTATCACCCGGCGAGATGGTATGGGGTGCCATTGGTTACTCGTCTCCGTCACCTCTTGTTCGCACTGACGGCACTTTGAACAGTGGACGTTACATTTCAGATGTGTTACGACCCGTGGCTCTACCCTTCATTCGATCCCTGCGAAACCCTACATTTCAGCAGGTTAATGCACGACCGCATGTTGCAGGTCCTGTACGGGCCTTTCTGGATACAGAAAATGTTCGACTGCTGCCCTGGCCAGCACATTCTCCAGATCTCTCACTAATTGAAAACGTCTGGTCAATGGTGGCCGAGCAACTGGCTCGTTACAATACGCCAGTCACTACTCTTGATGAACTGTGGTATCGTGTTGAAGCTGCATGGGCAGCTGTACCTGTACACGCCATCCAAGCTCTGTTTGACTCAATGCCCAGGCGTATCAAGGCCTTTATTACGCCCAGAGGTGGTTGTTCTGGGTACTGATTTCTCACGATCTATGCACCCAAATTACGTGAAAATGTAATCACATGGCAGTTCTAGTATAATATATTTGTCCAATGAATACCTGTTTATCATCTGCATTTCTTCTTGGTGTAGCAATTTTAATAGGCAGTAGTGTAGTTACTATTTCTACAGTTTCAAACAGTACTGCAGTAATTGATGGTAGTCTGGGCACACAATGTCAAGTGGGCCAGTGGTTGAAGCGTTTGGTACATATGCAGTAGGTAGAGCATAGACTGTCTGCCTGTGCCTGAAGAAGCATTCCATGGATGTCGTCAAAGTGACTCTGATACTGAAGCGGCTGCAAATGTGTATTTATATGTATGATCCAAGGTTAGTTGTTAACCTCAGCCCTTTGAGAAATGTTTTACTCCTGAAGGCATATATTTACTAAAGGAAGCTGACATTGCTAATTTCGTGCAAATTTTTTCAAACGTCTTTATCACAGTTTTTGTGCGCGTGATTCATTGGTACGAATATTTATCGCTCCGTAACTCTTAATAGAAATACATAATAAATTGAGCAGTTTTATTGATTATTATTCCCGAAGTCTACATACTGACATGTATTTCATTGTTAGGCTGAACAGAACGTTTTGTCACTCAAAGGATTGATGAAAGAGAAACGACTATTAACCGAGGAGGTATGAAACCTGCTGTGTAATGCAGAAATGTATGAAGTGGGCGAATGCTTTCGAATAAAGAACAATTGTTCGGTCGCAGATCACGCAACACCCATGAGTAGGGCTGTAGGAAACAGACGGTGTCAACTGAAACTCTGAATGGAACGTTTCAGGTCTCTGTGTGCCGTCAGTGAATCTTCGACAAACAGATAACAAATGCAGGCTACTCTGGCCCATTGCATGGTTACAAAGTAACTGTACTGCTGCATAATCTAGTGACTATACTGTCATTTGGCAATGCAGTAAAAAACATCGGGCTTGTAAATGGATAGAAACTGAGGCCGAGGTTGCTGCTGCGTTATATGACGTTGTTTGCCAAGTTCAGTGATTTCCTCACCTAAAGTGGTGTGGTTTCCAAGTAACCGTATTGTGATATAAAGCTGCGTATGTGAGAAAATATCAGTCATCGGGAGTTTAACTGGTTAATTCAGAGCCATTCTTCAAAGATTTTATATGTCCATCCTTGTAGCAGGCGGTCTCTGGGACGACGGCCGTTTACTATCGTGACAAAAAATAAAAACACCTACAGTTGTCCTTATGATCTTAATTTATTTTGTCGCTACCAGTTTCAACGCTTCATTGCGTCAGCTTCGGGCCTGTATGCATAAAACATTAATTATAGGATTATCAACTAATCAATCAAGTTATATAGAAACAGATTAAAACAGAATGAGGACAATCAGACACATATCCAAAATGTACCATCACGAATTTCCACTCAATACATTGTACAATTATACTATCTATTAAAATTTCTTTAAATACTATTCATGGTTTTTATTTGACAGTCGGACATGCATTATCTGCACAACCCTGAAATAACTTACTGTAAGACAAAATAACAGTAAAAGGTGATGAATGGAAGGAAAGAATACCTCATAAAGAAGTGAAAAGAAGGAACATGACCTATGTGGCGTGTCAAAGTATAAAATGCTTATTTGTACACAGATGAGTGGCATACACTATGTTATACTTATAAAATGAACGTCCAAGACGTGGTGTAAACCGAAGGTAGGATCCACATATGTAGAACGCATGAAAGACGCCCAGAAGGAAACTGTTCGTGTACTGCCATGAAACAATCATGCACAGGGATACTAAGTAGCCCGTAAGGATGCAGTGTGTCATGAAGAATGACAACAATTTATGTAGCACACCGCTCAAAAACTACTCTTGTGTGTTAAACATAAGTGATCACAAGGAAATAATTGAAATATGAAATATATAGTTATGAATAAGTACATTGTAACTAGTATACACTTAGCTCTTTCGATGACATTAGAACCAAAATCCATTACATGCCAGCAATTAGAAAATTTCCAGTCATTCAAATCTTGTCAAAGTCAAGCCACATTATTAATTGACCAGTGAGGAGACCACACATCATGCTCATAATTAAAACGTAAGTAATTGTAATTTTTCCATTAGACGTAAACTGTTAACGAGTGACAGCCATCTGTATGTTGGCAATATATACACTATTACAACAAAAACACTGGCAATGCCACGAGTCGTGTGTAGTGGAACTTAAGGTAATGTAATGCAAATTTACGCGAAACAGAAGACAGGTACATAATCAATGTCTCATATATGACTAAAGTAATTGCATGTAATAGAAAGCGACATTTAACATACACAGTTATACACCAAACACGTAACTAGAGGCCAGTGGCAGCAACGTTCACGTCAGCTTCCTGACCAGCAACCCACTCGAAAAGTACTCATGTAAATGAAACTCAAGTAAAAATACAACAAAATTTAAATTGCATATACTTATGAGTAAATGTATTGTAACCAATACGCATCTTGGACTTTGAACTACATCAAACCTAAAAATCATGTCGATGTAATCAAATTTTAAAAGAGCCATAGTGGCCATACATATCGTCACACATACCAAATTATCAGTTGACCAGTGAGGAGCCCATACAAACTGTCAATAATTGAATCGTAAGTGAACCCTATAGTTATGTTTGATGTGAGACTGTGACCATGTCACAGCAGTCTACAAATTGACATTATATCCACTATTGGAGGTGCAGTAGTCCTGTCCAGAATCTGATAGATGGTAATTGCACACTTACGTAAACACGAAATGTGTGCGTAACCACTGAATGTGTCACATGCGACCAAAATAGCTGCATGTGAAAGAAACAGCATCATACACTTCAAAGTATGTCATTACTTGACAAATCTTCTAAAACACGCAACGAACTACTAATCACGTACGAACCCAAGCGTACACAGATAACCCATACCACGTCAAGTAAAGTAACATGTTTTCGAAGATTTGTCGAGAAATGATATAGTTCGAGTTCAGCGGGACATGGTCCAGATAATCTTCCTGTGACACCTCCATCTGATGACGACCTTGCAGTAGCTTTCAAATTAGCTAATGGTACAATAAATCGTATCAAAATTATTAAAAAGCGACTGGTTGCATATTATACTCATATAAATCGCCAAATTTTAAATTCCCATTGCAACTCAAGTAGGGCTTAGATGCAATGAATTATTAGTTACCTGTAAGTACCTTTCCATTTCATAAAAAAACGTTAAGGAACTGTTTTTAAATCTATATCCTAGATGTGAAACCATAACCTATGCGGAAAAAAGGACAAATCATGTAATATTTCAGCACACCCACTGAAGATGCCTTGTAAAAAAGGCGAAACGCGTCTGGGTGCATAAATAAGAATAAAAATGTCGATGTGCAGCATGCGAAAAAGGAATTTTCTTTGGAACATTACTTTATTTAGACTGTTCGTAAATCAGGCGAAACGCAGGTCGTTCGGATGTTTTTCACCAGGATAGTAAATAAACAGCGAAGTCTCAGTATCAACGCATTAACATTAGTTCATTATCATAATACATTCTGTACCATCTCTCCGTCCAGATTTCAAAAATGTTCAAATGTGTGTGAAATTTTATGGGACTTAACTGCTAAGGTCATCAGTCCCTAAGCTTACACAATACTTAACGTAAATTATCCTAAGGGCAAACACACACACCCATGCGCGAGGGAGGACTCGAACCTCCGCCGGGACCAGCCGCACAGTCCACGACTGCAGCGCCTTAGACCGCTCGTCTAATACCGCGCGGCCGTCCAGCTTTCATTTTGAACAAAGTTAAAGCATGAAAACAAGACATTAAATGTGTAGAAAATATAATCTGAATCAAAGACCAACTCACAAGATTAGTAATGTATTAAGGAAAAACAAGAGAGTGCAAAATCAAGTAGTAGATGAAGGCTGAGAGTGGTGTCCCTGTCGTAATATACAGTTACACTGCCATTGTTTGTGGTCATATTTCCTGAGTTACGCACTGAGATGCTGCACCATACAAGAAGCCAAGAACTCTACAAAAAAGTGACAGTGCCACTGGTAATTATTCAGCTATTACGCACAAAAAAAGACAGAGTAGCTACAATGAGAAGAGGAAGTGAAAAAAAAAACTTGAGACGTTGATAGATGATGTGGTTATGGGTCAATGATTACAAAATAAAGCTAAATGAAGAACCGAGCTGGCACTATGAGCACACTTCTGGTCTCTTGTAAAACAGTATGATGAGCCGTTTATGCTTGGTTGTGTGATTCTCTGGGAAGGGTGTATACAGCCATCATATCTTCTCCTGAGATAAGTTGGCCAACATCTTAGATATGATCACTGAGAACAGCTGGCGTTTCAGCCAGTTACAGACTTATACCTCCTGGGAAGCTCCCGTACCTCAGTATCATGCAGGCAGTCCTTAGGAACACGTGCATGTGTTGACGAGCGTTGTCCTATTGAAGGATGGTACCAGAATACAGGATGACAGGTAGCACACGAGGGCGCAAGACGTCTGTGAGGTCCCACTGCGCCGTCACAGCTCCTCGAATCAGCACCGCAAATGAATTCAATTCGAAATCGAAAGCTCCCTTACACCACGACGCTAGGGGTAACACAGGTGTGACCCTTCCAAAACAGTGGTAGTATGTCCACTCCCTTCGTCGCCGGCATTCTCACAGACAAGCATTGGTTGCCCCTTATAGCACAGAGTCGAGATTCGTTGTTGAAAACAACGCAATGTGAATCGTCAGCTGTCCCTGCTTCCCTCGTTGGCATAGTAGTCGTTTCTAGGATGCCTTCTTCTTGTCTCCGACCAGTGAGAGAGGGACTTCATTACTTGTGCCCAGGTGGAAGGCTCTGATGTGAAGGCTAACAACGTGCCTGGTCCACAGTATGACGGTTCTGTCTCATTGTTTGGAGTGTGTGTGGTTTCCCTCGCCTTCCTATTCAGTCCATCATGCCACTGTCACTTCTGAACACCCCACATTTCTGGATGTTACGCGATTCACTCAAACCCCCACAGCAAGACTGAAAAAGGTACCTCTTTCAAACTCCGTGAAGTGTAATGTTGTATTACACGATCACGCGGAATTCTCAGTGATCGTTCATAATGTTTACTAGTCATCTAACGCATCATACGCCAATTATATAATCTGTTATGTCTGATAAATTAGCCGCTAAAATGAGTACCGTGCAAGGGTTAAATCGGCCGATTTAGTTGTGATGACAGAGTGAAAAGTTGGATTGAAAAGTGATAATTTGGTTGTGAGTTGGTGAAGCCAACAAATGAGAACACCAAATAAAAGTTGCGGTAACAGACTGACCTGTAGCGTAGCCTAATGTTTACGTGCGCGCCATATTTAAATGGTCGATTTCAGCCTAACTCCTGTTGTATCGTGCTCATTTTAATTGCTCATCCAGATAATGTGATTAAGTCGCACAACACTGTGGTGGTTGTTATAGCAGTTACAGATTATAGAATCTCTATCACTGGCAGACCCATTAATGGTATATTGGTGTACGAAACTATCTGTATCCAAGTTATTAACTTTTTGTGGCAGCATATGTAATACGGTTCAAGATTCCTCATATGACTTAATGTTGACGCAGTATCTTCCGGTGGCCTCGCCAGCTTTGAGTCAGCTTCCGCGACCTACGGCCATCACTGTCACTTCCTTAGTTCGAACCTACGCATTTGTTTCCTGCTGGTGACCTAACCAAGGAGTTTAGGGATTACGCGTGTGCACGATTATACTTCAGTGACTAATGGTGGTCGGTCATGGTGATCTAATGATTGTTCGGTCAGGGGACTGGCTACACTTTGTTGTAAGAACTAAGTAGTTCTGATCGAGAGGATCTGAGACATTCGCACAGAACTGCAGAAGAAAATACGACGAAGAAAGAGATAGAAAAAAGTGGTAAAGTGTGCGCGTGGAAACCGAGAGCTCGTGGAGTCGAATCCCGGTCGGACCACGGAAATTTTGTCTGCCTTTAAGCTAACCTTCACATCTCAACAACGTAAGGAGTCAAGAGCGACAGGTGGTTCGGACCCCACGTTAAACAGTAGATCTCATTCCCCCGGTTGGATAACTGGGGTAGGTGGCACCCAGTTGAAAGAATTATACGCAGCCGTTGAGCTTCACACAGTTATTATTATTAGTGACTAATCGTGGCTTGGTCAAAAAATAGAGATCTACTAATGGTCACTTGGTTAAAAACTGGAGATGGACTAATGATGGCCTGGTCGAAAAAACTGGATATGTGAAAGCTGTGCATTTGGAAAGTATGTTGCAGAGTTTGAATGGCCAAGCAGAGAGTCAGTGTTTTTGACTTGAGTAAACCAACAAATTAGCAAAATCCATATACATCAAAGGAACTAGCCATTCTTGCATAAGATGGTGTTGACGCAACGTCGAAACTAGTAGGCAAATAAATATGAAATCTTAAGTACAGCTGGAGGAGTTTCATTCTTAATAAAAATTATACCAGCTGATGTCCTACCATCATCCAATTTAAATGTGGCTGTACGAAATTTCTCGCTTAAGTCTTGCACGCGCTTAACAAGTCTAGAGTAACACTCACAAGAACAAGTATATACTGCTGTAATTTTATATTAGACGCTGGAACAATCCCAACACATCAATGACGGAACAGGAAATCGATTTATGAATTGTTTTCTAGACACTTCGTGGAATGGTATATCGTCTTTATGTGTGGGGGTGAATTTGTATTAGAAAGTAATAGGATAACAAGATATTGTTTTCAATTTTAACTTGTCTCAAAATTTAGTACAGTGTCCCAAATATGCAAACAAGATCCATCAAATATACTTTTATGTAATGTAGTACCTTTAGCTTTTTAACATTTATAAAAAATTGGAGTACATAAGATATTATCGTCATAGACATTGGCTATTTGATTTCAAGTGCTGGGTAAAGGCCTCATCTAGGCTTCCTTTCACTTATATGCATTTACGCAGCTCTTGCATATTTCCAGTGTGACCTACCCATCTTTCATTAGTTTGTCTTATCACCCTTTCCTTACGTCTTTGAATCCAGAAAAGAACTTCCTTGATTCACTTGGTATCCTTTAACCCGTGTACATTTCCTGCCCACCTCCTCTTCGTTTCCATTACTGCTAGAATTAAGTACTAAAATTAATTGACTGGTTCTACGACTGCGTTGTTAATTGGGACCATTACATTTTCTCTCTGTTGCTTATAAAATAATTTGATATCACTGTAGCTGATTTTAAATCCCGCTTTCGAATTTGGTCTGTGAAGTTGTTGCTTTAGGGTCCTGGCAGCAAAACACAGGTTCCTCAGGTATGTCCCTTTTACTCGTGTATCTTCTTCATTTTCCCGGCTTAAAGATGTGAAAACTTCCCTTAGGAGTAATGAGAGTAGTTTTTGTTATTTTAAATCTCATTCCTGACTTCTGTCTCTCTTAGAAGTTACCCGTTATCTTGATGAAGTCTAATGAAGCTGTAGCATTGGCGTATACATTTTTCAGTAAACTAAGATAGATTAAATAAACACATTACTTCTAAACGGCTGTTAGTACAAGTTTTGTTCGAATTTTGTTTACAATTTTTGAAAGTCTGTGGAACAAAGACACAGACATAATTCATTGCCATTGCTCGGTTTAGAGTTTGCAAAGGATACTTTATACTACATCCATTTCTTGCTGTTGCTGATGTTGTTGTTGTTGTGGTCTTCAGTCCTGAGACTGGTTTGATGCAGCTCTCCATGCTACTCTATCCTGTGCAAGCTTCTTCATCTCCCAGTACCTACTGCAGCCTACATCCTTCTGAATCTGCTTAGTGTATTCATCTTTTGGTCCCCCTCTACGATTTTTACCCTCCACGCTTCCCTCCAATACTAAATTGGTGATCCCTCGATGTCTCAGAATATGTCCTACCAACCGATCTCTTCTTCTAGTCAAGTTTTGCCACAAGCTCCTCTTCTCCCCAATTCTATTCAATACCTCCTCATTAGTTATGTGATCTATCCATCTAATCTTCAGCATTCTTCTATAGCACCACATTTCGAAAGCTTCTATTCTCTTCTTGTCTAAACTATTTATCGTCCACGTTTCACTTCCATACACGGCTACACTATATACAAATACTTTCAGAAACGACTTCCTGGCATTTAAATCTATACTCGATGTTAACAAATTTTTCTTCTCCAAAAACGCTTTCCTTACCATTGCCAGTCTACATTTTATATCCTCTCTACTTCGACTATCATCAGTTATTTTGCTCCCCAAATAGCAAAACTCCTTTACTACTTTAAGTGGCCGGCCGAAGTGGCCGTGCGGTTAAAGGCGCTGCAGCCTGGAATTGCAAGACCGCTACGGTCGCAGGTTCGAATCCTGCCTCGGGCATGGATGTTTGTGATGTCCTTAGGTTAGTTAGGTTTAACTAGTTCTAAGTTCTAGGGGACTAATGACCTCAGCAGTTGAGTCCCATAGTGCTCAGAGCCATTTGTACCATTTTACTTTAAGTGTCTCATTTCCTAATCTAATTCCCTCAGCATCATCCGACTTAATTCGACTACATTCCATTATCTTCGTTTTGCTTTTGTTGATGTTCATCTTATACCCTCCTTTCAAGACACTGTCCATTCCGTTCAACTGCTCTTCCAAGTCCTTTGCTGTCTCTGACAGAATTACAATGTCATCGGCGAACCTCAAAGTTTTTATTTCTTCTCCATGGATTTTAATACCTACTCCGAACTTTCCTTTTGTTTCCTGTATTGCTTGCTCAATATACAGATTGAATAACATCGTGGATAGGCTACAACCCTGTCTCACTCCCTTCCCAACCACTGCTTCCCTTTCATGTCCCTCGACTCTTATAACTGCCATCTGCTTTCTGCACAAATTGTAAATAGCCTTTCGCTCCCCGTATTTTACTCCTGCAACCTTCAGAATTTAAAAGAGAGTATTCCAATCAACATCGTCAAAAGCTTTCTCCAAGTCTACAAATGCTAGAAACATAGGTTTGCCTTTCCTTAATCTATTTTCTCAGATGAGTCGTAGGGTCAGTATTGCCTCAGGTGTTCCAACATTTCTACGGAATCCAAACTGATCTTCCGCGAGGTCCGCTTCTATCAGTTTTTCCATTCGTCTGTAAAGAATTCGCGTTAGTATTTTGCAGCTGTGACTTATTAAACTGATAGTTCGGTAATTTTCACATCTATCAACACCTGCTTTCTTTGGGATTGGAATTATTATATTATTCTTGATGTATGAGGGTATTTCGCCTGTCTCATACATCTTGCTCACCAGATGGTAGAGTTTTGTCAGGAATGGTTCTCCCAAGGCTGTCAGTAGTTCTAATGGAATGTTGTCTACTCCCGGGGCCTTGTTTCGACTCAGGTCTTTCAGTGCTCTGTCAAACTCTTCACGCAGTATCATATCTCCTATTTCATCTTCATCTACATCCTCGTCCATTTCCATAATATTGCCCTCAAGTACATCGGCCTTGTATAGACCCTCTATATACTCCTTCCACCTTTCTGCTTTTCCTTCTTTGCTTAGAACTGGGTTTCCATCAAAGCTCTTGATATTCATACAAGTGGTTCTCTTTTCTCCAAAGGTCTCTTTAATTTTCCTGTAGGCAGTATCTATCTTATTCCTAGTGAGATAAGCTTCTACATCCTTACATTTGTTCTCTAGCCACCCCTGCTTAGCCGCTTTGCACTTCCTATCGATCTCATTTTTGAGACGTTTGTATTCCGTTCTGCCTGCTTCATTTCCTGCATTTTTATATTTTCTCCTTTCATCAATTAAATTCAATATTTCTTGTGTTACCCAAGGATTTCTACAAGCCCTCGTCTTTTTACCTATTTGATCCTCTGCTGCCTTCACTACTTTATCCCTTAGAGCTACTCATTCTTCTTCTACTGTATTTCTTTCCCCCATTTGTGACCATTGTTCCCTTATGCTCTCCCTGAAACTCTGTACAACCTCTGGTTCTTTCAGTTTATCCAGGTCCCATCTCCTTAAATTCCCACCTTTTTGCAGTTTCTTCTGTTTTAATCTACAGTTCATGACCAATAGATTGTGGTCAGGGTCCACATCTGCCCCTGGAAATGTCTTAGAATTTAAAACCTGGTTACTAAATCTCTGTCTTACCATTGTATAATCTATTTGATACCTTTTAGTATCTCCAGGGTTTTTCCACGTATACAACCTCCTTTCATGATTCTTGAACCAAGTGTTAGCTATGATTAAGTTATGCTCTGCGCAAAATTCTACCAGGCGGCTTCCTCTTTCATTTCTTAGCCCCATTCCATATTCACCTACTATGTTTCCTTCTCTCCCTTTTCCTACTCTTGAATTCCAGTCACCCATGACTATTAAATTTTCATCCCCCTTCACTACCTGAATAATTTCTTTTATCTCATCATACATTTCATCAATTTCTTCGTCATCTGCAAGAGCTAGTTGGCATATAAACTTGCACTACTGTAGTAGGCGTGGGCTTCGTGTCTATCTTGGCCACAATAATGCGTTCACTATGCTCTTTGTAGTAGCTTACCCGTACTCCTATTTTTTTTATTCATTATTAAACCTACTCCTGCATTACCCCTATTTGATTTTGTATTTATAACCCTGTATTCACCGTACCAAAAGTCTTGTTCCTCCTGCCACCGAACCTCACTAATTCCCACTAATTCTAACTTTAACCTATCCATTTCTCTTTTTAAATTTTCTAACCTACCTGCCCGATTAAGGGATCTGACATTCCACGCTCCGATCCGTAGAACGCCAGTTTTCTTTCTCCTGATAACTACGTCCTCTTGAGTAGTCCCCGCCAGGAGATCCAAATAGGGGACTATTTTACCTCCAGAATATTTTACCCAAGAAGACGCCATCATCATTTAATCATACAGTAA
This sequence comes from Schistocerca serialis cubense, assembly GCF_023864345.2. Lineage (NCBI taxonomy): Eukaryota > Metazoa > Arthropoda > Insecta > Orthoptera > Acrididae > Schistocerca > Schistocerca serialis. The sequence goes on along the minus strand of NC_064639.1, from coordinate 787,872,835 downwards.
AGCTGCATGCCCTCGGGAAAAATTACGGCTGTAGTTTCCCCTTGCTTTCAGCCGTTCGCAGTACCAGAACAGCAAGGCCATTTTGGCTAGTGTTACAGGGCCAGATCAGTCAATCATCCAGACTGTTGCCCTTGCAACTACCGAAAAGGCTGCTGCCCCTCTTCAGGAACCACACGTTTGTCTGGCCTCTCAACAGATACCCCTCCGTTGTGGTTGCACCTACGGTACGGCTATCTGTATCGTTGAGGCACGCAAGCCTGTTGCTGATAATTTTGCAAAATTTTTGTACATTACTGAAAGGAGGCTGACATAACTGTAATTTTCTAGGTAATGGATTAGAATACTCACATCACATTTCCATGGTTTTTTGGGTTCGTCTTCATTTGAAGACATTCTGTAAGTATTTTATGAAATACATGACATGCAGCTGCCTATATGTTCTTTATTATTGCTAGTGGCTTCGGTTAGTAACGATCACCGCAGTATTAAATTCATATACTCTTTAGTATCCTGTCACATCAATAGGTCAATATTATTAACACAGCCCCCTCAAAAGTACTGTACATTTAAAGAAATAACGAATATCCGTAATCAAGAGGTGGTGTGCCATATGTGAAAACTCAGTTAAAACTGCGCTTTTCTTCTCTTTAAGAACGTGTTAAGAATAAACGTATTGTTGCTCTAGAGGAGTGGTAGTCAACCTGGACCTACTGCCCACTAATGTGCGTTACAGCTTTCACAGTGGGAGGTAAGCGGCAGGGATTTAAAAAACATGTTAATTACATTTTCGTAAAATTTTGACAAGCTACACTCCTGGAAATTGAAATAAGAACACCGTGAATTCATTGTCCCAGGAAGGGGAAACTTTATTGACACATTCCTGGGGTCAGATACATCACATGATCACACTGACAGAACCACAGGCACATAGACACAGGCAACAGAGCATGCACAATGTCGGCACTAGTACAGTGTACATCCACCTTTCGCAGCAATGCAGGCTGCTATTCTCCCATGGAGACGATCGTAGAGATGCTGGATGTAGTCCTGTGGAACGGCTTGCCATGCCATTTCCACCTGGCGCCTCAGTTGGACCAGCGTTCGTGCTGGACGTGCAGACCGCGTGAGACGACGCTTCATCCAGTCCCAAACATGCTTAATGGGGGACAGATCCGGAGATCTTGCTGGCCAGGGTAGTTGACTTACACCTTCTAGAGCACGTTGGGTGGCACGGGATACATGCGGACGTGCATTGTCCTGTTGGAACAGCAAGTTCCCTTGCCGGTCTAGGAATGGTAGAACGATGGGTTCGATGACGGTTTGGATGTACCGTGCACTATTCAGTGTCCCCTCGACGATCACCAGTGGTGTACGGCCAGTGTAGGAGATCGCTCCCCACACCATGATGCCGGGTGTTGGCCCTGTGTGCCTCGGTCGTATGCAGTCCTGATTGTGGCGCTCACCTGCACGGCGCCAAACACGCATACGACCATCATTGGCACCAAGGCAGAAGCGACTCTCATCGCTGAAGACGACACGTCTCCATTCGTCCCTCCATTCACGCCTGTCGCGACACCACTGGAGGCGGGCTGCACGATGTTGGGGCGTGAGCGGAAGACGGCCTAACGGTGTGCGGGACCGTAGCCCAGCTTCATGGAGACGGTTGCGAATGGTCCTCGCCGATACCCCAGGAGCAACAGTGTCCCTAATTTGCTGGGAAGTGGCGGTGCGGTCCCCCACGGCACTGCGTAGGATCCTACGGTCTTGGCGTGCATCCGTGCGTCGCTGCGGTCCGGTCCCAGGTCGACGGGCACGTGCACCTTCCGCCGACCACTGGCGACAACATCGATGTACTGTGGAGACCTCACGCCCAACGTGTTGAGCAATTCGGCGGTACGTCCACCCGGCCTCCCGCATGCCCACTATACGCCCTCGCTCAAAGTCCGTCAACTGCACATACGGTTCACGTCCACGCTGTCGCGGCATGCTACCAGTGTTAAAGACTGCGATGGAGCTCCGTATGCCACGGCAAACTGGCTGACACTGACGGCGGCGGTGCACAAATGCTGCGCAGCTAGCGCCATTCGACGGCCAACACCGCGGTTCCTGGTGTGTCCGCTGTGCCGTGCGTGTGATCATTGCTTGTACAGCCCTCTCGCAGTGTCCGGAGCAAGTATGGTGGGTCTGACACACCGGTGTCAATGTGTTCTTTTTTCCATTTCCAGGAGTGTATTTGGTAAGTAATTATTACTATTATATGCTTTAACTTTCTGTAACTGTGCTTCATAAATTTTATATGGTCAAGTTACTTCCGCACTTTATACATCAACATTACTGCAGAACCTGTGGGCGGTTAGCAAACTTTACTACTAAAAGAGATACAAAAGTGGATGGTAGGTAAAAAAGGTTGACTACCCCTGTTCTAGAGAAATTTTACTAATATATGGCCTTTGTCATTCTTGATGTCATCGCCTATATTTGTTTCTTCTACAGCTAAAAATGGTTCAAATGGCTCTGAGCACTATGGGACTTAACTTCTGAGGTCATCAGCCCCCTAGAACTTAGAACTACTTAAACCTAACTAACCTAAGGGCATCACACACATCCATGTCCGAGGCAAGATTCGAACCTGTGATCGTAGCGGTCGCGCGGTTCCAGACTGTAGCGCCTAGAACCGCTCGACCACCCCGGCCGGCTCTTCTACAGCATCCGACCTATTTTTGTATTAGTATTTTTGAATATCAACTTCTTGTAGAAGTTACTATCATTTATTCGATTTTGTTTGCATCAATAGAACACGAGCGCGAGGATTCTTAGACTTGAATTATGCAATTTCTGTTGTTTATTTTTAAAACAAGTCTTGATTGTCTGCCTGGTAGTCCTTCAATATCTGTAACAATCTTTTATTGTACTTTAACGCTCTCTGACAGCAAAAACGGTACTATAGGCGGTTTCGCCTTCTAAGAAAAAAGTTCAAATCCAAGAAATCGCAACCAGTCGTGATGCCATTTTGCATGATCCGAGTTTGAAAAAAATACAGTACAAGAATATCGTTCGCAAAACAGACGTTGGGTTCCTCTTTAGACAGTATGCCTTGTCTGAGAAAATCTGTCATATAGCTTATAATTTTCCTGTTTACCATAAGTCCATCTGATTTTGCCATTTTTATGCTTCTTTGTAATGACAGACTAATCATAACATGTTCCTCACACTGTACGATGTACGGTTATATGCTGACAAAACTTACAGAATACGGGGGATGGCAATATAGAACAATTTTCCCTGAGATAATTGCAAGATCAGTAACGATAAGAATTGTAGAATTGTGGCAGAACCTTGTGAAGGAAAGAAGACCAAAGTTACACGTCCCATCGACAGCGCGGTCATCAGAGACGGAGTACAAGCTCGGATTACTAAAGGATGGAGAAGGAAACCGTTCGTGCCCTTTTTAAAATAACCATCCCGACATTTGGCTGGAACGATTTACGAAAATCACGGGAAACCTAAATCTGGAAGGCCGGACAGAGATCTGAACGTCGTCTTTTCGAAGATGAGTCCAGTGTGCTAGTCATTTCGCACGCTCAGAACCTTGTGAAACTACTAGGACATCTAAAAGTGAAGTGACGAGTGGAATGGTGTGTGGTAAAATGTAGCGGGTGACCGTACTCGGCTGCTGGTGAGGACTTAGTGATTATGAGAATAAAGCCGAAATGACACCAGTCTGCATTTTGGCCAAATTTATCCAAGACGGCGGCTTCTCTTGGGTGGTCACCCACCTCATCTCCTTGGGTTGTAGACATGACAATGTCGTAATTAAATCGATATGCTAATTAATTAAACTGATATCCATATTAATTAAATTCAAAATGGTGGGAAATTAAAAATGGTGGGAATTTCGAGAAAGGCAGGAAATTAAAAAAGACGGCAATTTTAAATTTTGGATCTCTTGTTCACAATACCACCCAAAGGGCGAGTCAGAACCCCCCCTCTCCCCTCCTTCACTTCTCTCCCCTCCCTCCCCACTTCCCCACTTGTGAATTGGCAGGAAAAAGACTCATTATGTGCTCAGCTGCTGGAGAGGAAGGTACAGTCTTTATTTCATTTACTTTGAGGGAAAAGATCAGCTGTTATTGTGGGAGGTGCATGTAGTGGCAACTATGTAACCTAATTACAAGTCATTAGGTGATTCAAAAACATCGCCAATTGATATTTAAAACAAGGAGTAAAGAGTCACCTAACATGTACCGCATGTCAAATAATACACGCAGCCTCCGCTATCAGTTCTGAGCAGATGCGCGGCACTACGAAAGACTGTGACAACAGCGCACTAGCGCTCTACTTCATTTCACCTTCAGACCACGCTCTTGTAGTGTCTGTGGAAGACTGGGAGCACATAGCTCCTAGCCGCCTACACGTCACGGTAGCTGGCCATGGAGTGCCTTTCAGCCGTCTGCCTGGGGCACGGACCAGCGTGGCGGTGACACGATCGCGCAGGGAGTCAGTAACTACCCCCAACCGATAACACGCAGTACCGGCGGTGTGGGTTGTGTTAACGCATTTGCTGTGTTCGTTCGCCTAGGAGGCCGCTACTGTTCTCTTCAGACGTTAATAGCTTTTGCTTTATTTTTGTTGTCCTTGTTGGAGTTTCTGTTATTTTTTTAATGATATCTGCCACATCAGGGTTTCTAGCAGTTCAGTGACTCATAGTTGCAGCAAACGTCAGCTCTTCATGAGTTGAATATTGTGGTAGGACTTCAGTTTTCCTGCGTTTGCTCTTTTCACTTGACTCACTGAAATCTTTTTGAGGGCGGTCTGGGCCTACAACAGTGAAAGAAAACACAGGTAATCTTTCGTTTATTGCCAGCCAATCATGATTCTTCTGCAGGAACCTCTCCTCTTTTCTGTTTGCAGACATCCATTTCTTTTTAAAATTCGTTTTGAAATATCGAAGTGAACGACTGAGTGAAGTTCTCTCAGCTTCTGGGCACTTCGTTATATCAGCGACTCCGTTTTCCACAATCTGAAGTTTCTCAACAATTGATCTGCCTGGAGATTCTTCAACGAGGTGGAATAAAGCGAGTCTCGAAAATTCTTTTTCCATTTTCAAAGGTTGAAAAACGATACAATGCTGACCCGAAAAACGTAAGTAAAATTCTAACTGATATTTTGCACAAAAGGTTGCTAAAAATTAAAACGTTTACATATTGCTAAGGCCACTCCAGTAATGAAATTATCAAAATAAAATCCAGATTGATTGTTGACAAAAATTAATTTTAATAGTGTTCTGGTGAAAGAAACGCTCATATTAAATCCGTTTGTCAATGGCAGCCGTCACAGTACACACAACAGTAATGTAACGGCAGTAAAATTAAAAAAGAATCTCTTCTACTGCTCTAAAGGTAATGCAATATTTAATGCTTTCTATGTTGTCATCAGTTATGCAAAAAATGGCTCTGAGCACTATGGGACTTAACATCTGAGGTCATCAGTCCCCTAGAACTTAGAACTACTTAAACCTAACTAACCTAAGGACATCACACACATCCATGCCCGAGGCAGGATTCGAACCTGCGACCGTAGCGGTCGCGCAGTTCCAGACTGTAGCGCCTAGAACCGCTCGTCCACTCCGGTCGGCATCAGTTATGCAGATTAGATCTTTAATAGTGCTCGTTTTAAACATAAACACACATGTAAGTACTGGAAAAATAAAAAAGTTTCGTGGCATTTAAAAAATTATAAGTAAAAATGGCGCAAGTTTGCGCAATTTATTATTTCTGAAATGGGCTCGTAATGTTACACCAATTGCGACTGGAATTTAGAAAAGGCGCGACAAGACGCGACACACCTTTAAAAACGCTTATCAAAACGGCAGACGATCCAAAATCTTGTTTAACTTAACTTTGAAATGTTGTTGTAAGGTTATGATAAAAGTATTTAAATTAATACATAAGTTTAAAAATAAGCTGTTACCTTCCTGTAACACGCAAACCTGTTTCAAACTGGAACCCTCATTTAGTAAAGTCGCAGAAAATTGAGATTCAAACTGACAACTCAGTCAAGAAACGCGCCGTCTGGCAGAAAAAGCCGATTTTCAAATTAGGCTAGGAGCTCCTAGATATGTATCAGGCTCCTGAAAATTTATCCAGCGACCCACCAATTAGTCAGTCATTAAAAAAAGCATTTTCTAACATATGTGGGCAACCTTAAATTTTTGCCTTTTTGGCCAGGATTTCGGGGCAAATACTCCACTGTGCGGCGGTTGGGCGCTGAAAGAGGATCGGTTGATGTGGTTGTTCAGCCCCTTCATGTTGTAGAATAGCATTCAGTTGTTATCCTACCAGCAGATCAGATAGATGAGTATGTAATTTAGTGTTCAAATTTTCGTAATATATATTCACGTGAGAAGATGACTACAATTGTCTGTGTGTGTAAAATCTTATGGGACTGAACTGCTAAGGTCATCAGTCCCTAAGCTTACACACTACTTAACCTAAATTATCCTAAGGACAAACACACATACCCATGCCCGAGGGAGGACTCGAACCTGCGCCGGGAGCAGCCGCACAGTACATGACTGCAGCGCCTCAGACCGCTCGGCTAATCCCGCGCAGCTACAATTGTTTTCCCTGTTACACTGCGGGACCTCGATGAGACTGAGAGATTAGCTGAGAGGTACCGCTTTGAGCAGCCTCCTTCGCAGCCATCATGTGAGAGCATGAAGAATCAGTTTTCGTAGTACATATTTTGGAAAAAAGTTTCGAGCTCTTATTTTTTCCGTTGCTCATGTTACATCATATGTAGGTAAACATGCGTGGCAGCTCCCTCCAACCCAGTCCCTCATTTGCTGGGCTGGGTTAGAGGGAATGGCGCACGACGGGGATACAGAGATCCCAACTCCCCTCCGATGCCTGTGTGGGTAGAGTGCGTTCCAGAGGACCATGAGACCTGGGATGGCATTATGTCTTGGAGAGATGAGGAATTAGGTAATTATCTGCACTACATTCAGTGTTCTTTCTTCCTTTACAGCAACAGCGACAGGTGAGTTTATAACATGTTTATTTATTCTCCTGCTCACCCTTCACAGTCACACCAACACAGTACGCTGTGGTGCAGATACAGCAGCAGATGGCAGCACCAAGCAAACGTGGTCCTGTCAGGCATGCCTCGTCATACAGGGCGAGGCGTTCAGCTGCCTCTGCTGTCCCCGCCACCGCCACCCACGAGGCAGCAGCAGCAGCCGCCGCAGTCCCGCTCTCGTGTCAGCAGTGGCAGACACCAGCACCGCAGCAAGAGCCACCTGGGGGAGGTGTGCCCCGCCGTCCAGAGTCTTCTCAGCCCGCGTGCTCTTTCTGGGGCAGCAGACACCGATGGCAGCCAGTTGGAACAGGTGCTGCTGCTGGCTCATGTCGTCCTGCACCACCCCAGCACAGGTGCTCGCGCTGGGCAACAAATCTCGTAGTCATTGTGTTTCTGTGGTTGGCAGCGGTATTCTCCCCCGCCCTAATAGTGATCGGCAGCAGGTTAGTAACGTAATGCCAGAGTTAAACTACATGGTGATTGAGGACACTTTCGATGAGCATTTTCGCGAACTGATAATCCATTGGTGTGTTTGGGGGGAGGGGGGGAGGGGGGGAGGGAAGGGGTACAATGCCCCGCTAGGATTTCTTCCCCCTGCTGGAGAGAGAGCTCAGTCAGCTTCTCAAGCATCTGTGGTACCCCTCCATTAAGTGCATTGCAGTGCTGCACAGCAAGTTCACACTCCCCCCCCCCCCCCCCCAACACACACACACACACACACACACACACACACACACACACACAAGGCAGTGCTGCAGAGGAGACCATCACCATCTAAATTTGGGGGAGAAATGGAGTGGTAATGAGGAACACATCAATTACTATATGGTTTGAAGATTTCACTTTAAGTGCTGTATGAGACAAATTTTTTGAGATGGAAGTTAGGGGTTGGTAAAACACTCAGTCAATTAATACACCTCAACGTCCATACGCATGTCCATGATCCAGTTAATGGAGGGTCCAGCTATATCAAGCTTCCTGATGATATAGCAGCCAAGTGAGGATGCATTAATGTTCAAAATGACTATCAGTATTGCTTTGCTTGGTCAATTCTGGCTTGCAAGAAAGGTTACAGTTATAGGGATCATCCACAGCATACATCTCAATTGACGTTCGTGGGTTTTATAACTGTGATTGTATCAAGTTCCCCTTTAAACTCTAGGACATAGCTAATTTTGAGACAAGGAATACCAATATATTGCGTCATGTTTATATCCTGGATAAGTGCAAGTCAGACAATGATAAAGTTTTGAACAGAGCTGCTGGACCCATCTATTCCTCAGGATTTGCAGGTCAGTGTAAGATGTATGTGAATATGCTGTCATTCTCAGACGAGAAAAATAAGGGGAAAGGAAATTATCATTTCTGTTAGATCAGGGACATATCCCACCTGTTATTCTCCCAACTGAGTAAACGTGGGCATAAACAGTAAATTTGCTTGAGGTGTATGTATGTGTTTCCCACAAGCAAGTTTTTAGGGAAACATCAAGTCGATTGTTCTACCAGGAAACGAGTATTTGCTACAATGCCCACCAAGGAAAACTGATTCTTAAGGTTTAAGAATGCACACCACCAGGAACGATGGCCCTTTGTAACTTACACTGATTTTGAATGCCTCCTCACTACTGCGACACGCTGTGACAGTTACCTTACAGCCTGATATCCAACCTGCACAGAAAAACACATACGACATGCAGCAGCATACCAGCTTGTTTGTATGTATGTATGATTCAAGTATTAGCTGTCACAAATCATATGTCTAGGGTAATCCTGAAATTTGGTTGCTCAAGAAACTTTCGTGGGAGATTTATAAGCTTTACAGTACCAACATTCCCATGACCAAGTCAAACGAGGTTAATGACTTGTATGAGAAAGCTGTTGATTGTTATATATGTGGGCAGCCATTGGACTGGAAAGTGGAAACTCCTCCTAAGGTTCATTGTCATCTTACCGGGAATTTCCACGGTGCTACCCATAACACATGCAACTTAAAGTAACAATTGACACAACTCGTATCCATCTTTTTATACAGTCTAAGTGGACTGATGCTCACTTCCTCACTGAACATTTGGCTAGAAATTTGGTTTGATGAGTGATCGTCAGTGTGCTGCCTGATAATGTCGAGAAATATATTTCATTCCCCAAATGAATGATGCCAAGAACTGTACTGCACTTCTGGGCTCACTATGCTTCATCCATGCACCACTTCAGAAACTTGTTGAGACATTGCCTCAGGATGATATGCACATCACCTAAGCTGCACATACTCATGACACAAAGTTTTCAGCTTGTGATAAGGAAGGGTGTTTTCCCATATGAGTATCTGGAATGTATGGGGAAACTCAATGAAACCATACTACCTAACATAACTATGTTCTCCAACAACATTACAGGTGACGACATATTGGATGCAGAGCAAGAGAATGCTGCGAATGTTTGGTAGGAGTGTAACATCCCACATTTGGGTGAATATGCAAGACTTAGTATAGACACAGATCCGCATTTGCTAATGGATATTTTCAAGAAATTCCAGAGTGTATGCACGTCCACACATTCTCTCATTACACAGTACAGGAGTTGTCTTGGGATGCCATACTCAAGAAAAGGAAAGTCAACATCAAGATTTTGACCGATGCCGACATGCTTCTCTTCTTTGAGCGGCAGATCCGTGGGAGACTTTGCCAATGTGTGTATAGACATTCTAACGCAAATATCCCACTTATGAATGAGAGCTTCAACGCATCCCTCGATTGAAGCTATACAAGTATGCCATGCGACAAATGCTGCCAATTGGCGGGTTTCAATGGCTGCCAAAATCCGAATGCAAGGGATTAGGTGGAAAAATCAAGGACATTGGCGGATGATTCTGATGTAGGTATGTTGGTGTGGCAGACCTCGCATACCCTAATAGTTTGCATGATGCGCAAAGTGTCCAGAGCTACTAGTTCCACGGGATGGAACCACCCTTAAACTGATGACAACACTGGGGAACAAGCAGTGATACATCATGCATTACGGAAATCTCCAGCAGTGTCTCAGTTTAGGGATGGGACTAATTGCAGTTAGGTGCGCTACCTCTCTGGTTTAAGAAGTATATTGATTTAAAGGTAAAATAGAAGGAATCCGTGAAAAATGATTTCGATAAAGACTTTTATAAATGAATGAATAATGCAATTTTCGGCAAGACAATGGATAACTGGAGAAAACATCACGAAATTCTTACTAGATCATGTTGGGACGGGCATTGGGCTGTAAGAAAGTGTATCGCTAGACCAAAGTTCAAACGTGTCACTCACTATCTTCATCAAGAACTGTATTTATCCATTCCGAGACGACTGACTGATTTTTTGAATGCTAACGGTACTCCTACACCGTGTGAGGCATGGTAACGTGTTGTGTTTGTGGTCTTTCTATATTTTTGTCCACCTCTTATTTGTTCATTCGCATGCAAAAAATCTTTTACAAAGTACATTAATTTTTATTACTCTAACCAGCTCTTTGCACATTTCAGTTCCTAAATCTCCTCAAAGCTCCATTTTGTGTTAATTACTGTTCTGAGCTAATTGTTCTAATAATTCAAAGAACAGATTGCTGCTTGCCAGAAGTGATAAATTTTACTATTCCACTTGTTACGCGGTTTTAGGATACGACATGCAACGCACAAAGCACTTTAGACCGAATCGAAAGGGGCGTCTCAAATATTTAGTCACCCAGAAGTTCATATATGACAGTCTACAAAATGTGCTGTTAAATTTTATCGTTATCACTCAAAGGTATCCGCACACAGCCACCCGAGGCTCCTGTTTCCATTCGTATAACGTCACAACGAACTCCATCGCAAAGCTCAACACTGACCTGTTTGATAGCGGCACGCAAAGGAAGGCGAAATACTTTGAGCGAATTATTCCGCAGGCAGCTCGGTATTTCTTATGTAGCCTCAATTCCGTAGCGGACCGCAAAACGGAACTGTCATTACTGAAACACCAAAGCTACTTTTTCTATCCTCTCCCTCTCTGCGTAGTAAACTATTAATAATTTCTCCAACTAGGATGTAATGCCTCAATAATTTTTCCTGTTGTAGATCTACACTTAATAAACTTTGCTCTTTCATTTTGCTCTCCTATATTACTAACGATAACTGTTACGATTTTCAGAATGGAACCCTGGGTCAGGTCCGTCCCTTCTGTTAGCGCTGTGATCTTGTAAAATCCATTAAATGCGCTGCAGTTTGGTACGTCGTCATTATTTCTTATGCAGAAAATAGTGCTGTAGTTTCTACACTCTTTCTTATATCTAACTACAGGACGATCTACTAAGTTTTTCAGTCTTTCAATTCAAAATTTACATTTCCTTAAAAATCTTGAAACGTATTCAAGATAACTTTACCAGAACTTGTACATCCTATTTTTACATCAAAACTCATATATTCTCAAAATTTTAGCTCTCTATGTCTTCACCCTGTCATATGTCAAATTACGAAAGTAGCGATTTTCGTGGAAACTACGTACTGGATTTTGCTTAAACGTACGTACTTCTTACATTGATTTCATTCTACACTATTCTATCAACCAATTAGACAATTACAACAGTATACCGCCCCCGGCAGCTGAGTGGTCAGCGCGACGGAATGTCAATCCTAAGTGGAAAGTGCCAACTACTACTAATAATAATTATTATTATTTTTAATGATTTCCTTTACTTTGTGCCTATCAAATTTTATTGTTTACTCACACTCTCCTTTCTGATTCTCTTATATAATATGAGAAAATTTTATCTCTTCTTCAATTATGTAAAAAAGTTTCTTCCACTTCTGCTCCATCTATCATGGTGATGTTTCCCTCATACTGTCCCACCTAACAGTGTAAACTAGAGGAAGAGATCAAACCAAAATACACAATGTGCCTGTGGCATCACAAGTGCATCACATACAGAAACATGAACTCAAAATCAATGAATCGATGCTAAATATAAACTGTTATGCCTGTCCTGCAATGTCTACCCCAAAAGAAAAAAAGATGACAAATGGCGATGTAAAAGGAACAACAATAAGAAAAAACGAAAAAGGAAAAATTAAAAAACGAAAACCTATAAACTGACAGTAATATTAACCAACACTAGGAATATAATAGGTTAATAGAATAAAATGTCCTTTTTTTTAAATGTATCGTTGTTAATATATTTAAATAAATATATATGGTTATAAAAAAAAAAAAGGTTCGATTCCCTGCTGGGTCGGAGATTTTCTCCGTTCAGGGACTGGGTGTTGTGTTGTCCTAATCATCATCATTTCATCCCCATCGACGCGCAAGTCGCCGAAGTGGCGTCAAATCGAAAGACTTGCACCAGGCGTACGGTCTACCCGCCGGGAGGCCCTAGTCACACGACATTATTATTATTATTATAACAGTATTCAATTGTTGTGTTTCACAAGTACGTAACTTTTTTGTCTGGTACAAGTTCACGCACAAGGCGCGCTTGGCTTGAGCTTGGTTCGGGGTAGAAGCGAAGGGGAAGTCCCTCTTTCCCACGCTAACTCGCCATTGTTTCCGGGCAGTGAAAACGCTTGCTTCGCCACAAGCGGCTAACGGTTTGGAGATAATTTGTGAAACATCATCATTTGCAATGTTCAGTCTTCATTAGAAGAAGCATCTCACAGCATATAACCATTGAGATTGGTTGAAACTAGGAACTGCATTCACGACAATCTATATGATTACATGAGAGGCGCGGAAAAAAACTAGCCGTAAATATGCTTACTGACTACTTCCATATTGATTTTATACGTTATAATGTAGAAAATGTTACTGTGAATTGAACTTACCTTCGTTTATATCCGAAGATACCAGAAGAGTAAATCTACATGTGACAAATGCTAGCCGACAACGAAACCAGTTCTGAAGACGAGTGTCTCCAAGGCCATCGGTAAATATTCTTACCATTTCTTACTTGTTCGCTGACATCTCAGGCCTGCCGACTTAGAACCATAAAATGGTATTTGAGGCGTCCAGAAGTAAAATGCAGTGAGTTCACTACAACATTTTTTCAGAAACGCAAAAAACTTCTTACTTACTTTATATGGCAGATATTCCACATTCCTTTTCATCATAGATTTATGCTTACCTAAGGAGTATATTTCTGACAATCCCTGAAATATTCGGCTTTTGTTTTGCTAGTTATTACCTAAAATAATTTGGATTCACTGAGTTTTGCCTCTGTTCCCAGGGATCTACAGGGCTGTGCTTCTGTAGAGATCGATGTGCATATATTATCATTAAATAAAAATAAAAAGACACCTTAGTACTGTTACAAAAGATTTAATGACTAAAACTGAATGTGATTACAAAGTGTGTGACATTAAACAAGTGTGATAGTAGTTAATACAAAGTATGTGACGTGAAACAATAGTCTGAAAGTAGTTAATACGTAACAAGCTTTCAAGTCCTGTCCCGTCCCCTCTAAATTACACTGGCAACTCATTGTCCTCTGGATGAATTTCAAAGTCTGAATCTTCATCTGCAGTGTTCCCAGCTGTCTGACAATGGATTACATTCTTGTAGAAAGCAAGATTTTCGCTTTCCTCCCAAGTGTGCCCGAAATGCTTTTTGAGCAGGTAATCAATATCCCTCACTTCTGCTTCCTTTCAGGCTCTTCCAATTCTGATAACGCTTGTCTCCATGGACGAGTAGGCTTTGCCTCATCTACATATCCCTCATCCTTCACCAGCTTCCATTCTATAAGCCACTTCACCTCTTACTAGTGAGTTTCTTTGTTTACTTCTGGTGATCACAACCCGCTTTGCAGGAGCAAATATGAAGTGCCATTGACTAGGTGGCTTAACGACATCAGCAACTGCATCCTTCCGACACAGATTGTTGACATCTACACCTAATTGCAAAACTATTCCGTGGTCCTCAAACACTTAATTGTACTCGCTCGGTGAGGTAATTGTGACTTTAGAAATGAGTACCTTTTCTATTCGGGAAAAAATTCTGTCGGGTGGTAGAAACGAATGTCCAGCCATTGGATAGAATATCTTCACTCGTTTCACGTTTACAGGAGCTTCTTGTGTTAGCCAGTAGCACTGCATACCCAACATCGTCTGGTTTTTGTTTTGCCCTCCACAACTGTCTGACATCAGTCGTATGGTATGGATGTCAGTTCGATCTGTAGATGTTAACCTGTGATGTACACAAGACACAGCTTCATTGGATCCCTTTGCAAAGTTTGTTTCTTTCCATGTGTGTATAACTGTGTTCTCCTTGTTTTGCCATGAACCCGATGGTCCTTGACAGATTGTAAAATTATACACGCACATTTGACGTGTATAATAAGCACTTTCATCTTGCTGTCTAGGCAGTGTTATTTCACTAATGTCCTCAGCTTTCAGTATATCATAAAAAACATTTGCCTTAGCTTAGTGTAAAGCAAGATTTGTTGTCACTTGTTGTTTCTTCATCTTATCTCCAGTTGTTCGGGTTCATTTCTTTATTTGTTGTTCTAAACTGATGCACACTGAGCAACAGTCGGTTGCTGGGGAAGCTAAACTGGTATATTCAGATACAAAAGTAGATCTGAAAAACTCGTACGTAACTTTATCCTTTCTGTTCTCTGGTATTAAACATTTCCCAAAGCTTTGCAATCGATAATTCACTGGACATAAAGAGTCTACTGATGTTTTTTCCACGGTAGTAGTGTGACTGCACTGGTTTCAGCTTCTCAATGAACTCCTTAACCGCACCTCGTTTTCCTTGATAAATATTCGCCATTCCGTCTCCACGTTGTCATTCAATTGGAGCTTCTCCTGTCTGTAAATAACGTCTACAGATTCTTTGTATTCTCGCTGTTGATATGCCAAGAACACTAGCAAACATTTTTTTGCACACGCCTAATTGCTGAGTTTGGTTTGCTGCTTTCAGATGGGGCAAATAGTATCTGACTGAAGCATGTATGTTTTTCCTGGAATCTGCTGCTTCAATCTGACGCCTCCTCTGAGATTTGACTGATGTGTGTATAATTATAAACTCGTCCTGTTTCATTTTGTCTGCAACTTTATAAAAGGCCTGATGTGACCTCCTTATATCCTGCATTGATACTCTTGCACACTGGTATACTGATGAAGCTGCATGATTGCAATGGGGACGAACTGGAAACCCACTTGCGGAATATCTACCAAAGAACAGTATTAATAAGGCGAAAGCTAGGATAATGCACTAAAAAAATCATATACTGTACTACGTTTTCCTAAACAAATGATTATAAAATCAATGGTGCACTGTTCATTCAAGGAAATCTTTCCTGACTACAGCCATATGAAATGGCCATAATTCATATTAACATAAACCTAAAACATCACAGTGTAACTTACTGTTTACAGATATGTTGGTAATGAAGTTCTTATTATTTCCATACAGCGAAATAGCACAAAATACTAGGGTTGAGGACTAAATCTTACCCTATGCGTTTTGCTTTGTTCCTCTTCCAGTCAGAAGGATTGGCCGATTTTTTACGGCCTTTTCCTTTTGGAACTGATTGTACATGTCTTCTTTTTTTTATTTTTTTATTGTTCCGTGGGACCAAATCAAGGAGAAGTCTCCATGGTCATGGAACGAGTCAATACATGAAATTATAACACGATTGTAGAAACAGATAAAATGAAATATAAAAAAAAACCTATTCAGGTGACAAGTCGTAAGTTTAAATGAAGAAAATCAACAATCTAACACTGGAATTTGCTTAATTTTTTAGCTCTTCCAGGAGCTCCTCGACAGAATAGAAGGAGTGAGCCATGAGGAAACTCTTCAGTTTAGACTTAAAAGAGTTTGGGCTACTGCTAAGATTTTTGAGTTCTTGTGGTAGCTTATTGAAAATGGATGCAGCAGAATACTGCACTCCTTTCTGCACAAGAGTCAAGGAAGTGCATTCTACATGCAGATTGGATTTCTGCCTAGTATTAACTGAGTGAAAGCTGCTAACTCTTGGGAATAGGCTAATATTGCTAACAACAAACGACATTAAAGAAAATAGATACTGTGAGGGCAATGCCAGAATTCCAAGATTTTTGAATAGGGGTCGGTAAGAGGTTCTCGAACTTACACCACATATAGCTCGAACAGCCCGTTTTTGAGCCAAAAATACCCTTTTTGAATCAGAAGAATTGCCCCAAAAAATAATACCACACGACATAAGCGCATGAAAATATGCGAAGTAGACTACTTTTCGTGTTGAAGTGTCACTTATTTCGGATACTGTTCTAATGGCAAATAAAGCAGCATTTAGCTTCTGAACAAGATCCAGGACATGGGCTTTCCACAACAGCTTACTATCTATCCGAACGCCTAGGAACTTGAACCGTTCCGTCTCGCTTATAATATGCCTATTCTGTCTGATCAAAATATCGGTTCTTGTTGATTTGTGAGTTAGAAACTGTAAAAACTGAGTCTTACTGTGATTTAGCATCAAATTATTTTCCACAAGCCACGAACTTATTTCATGAACTACATTATTTGTTACTGTTTCAATATTGCACACAAGATCCTTCACTATCAAGCTGGTGTCATCAGCAAACAGAAATATTTTTGAATCACCTGTAATACTAGAAGGCATCTCATTTATATAAATAAGAAACAGCAGTGGCCCCAGCACCGACCCTTGGGGAACGCCCCTCTTAACAGTGCCCCAATTGGACTGAACATCACTACCACTCTCAATATTGCGGAGAATTACCCTCTGCTTTCTGTTCTTAAAGTAAGAGGCGAACCAATTGTAGGCTACTCCCCTTACTCCATAATGGTCCAACTTCTGCAGTAATATTTTGTGGTCAACACAGTCAAAAGCCTTCGTTACATCAAAGAAAACACCTAGCGTTCGGAACCTTCTATTTAATCCGTCCAAAACCTCACAGAGAAAAGAGAATATAGCATTTTCAGTTGTTAAACCATTTCTAAAGCCAAACTGAACATTTGACAGCAAATTATGTGAATTTAAATGCTCCAGTAACCTTGTATATACAACCTTCTCGATAACTTTAGCAAACAACGATGGCATAGAAATAGCTCTAAAATTGTCAACATTATCAATGTCTCCCTTTTTATAAAGTGGTTTCACTACCGAGTACTTTAATCGATCAGGAAACCGACCACTCCTAAAGGAAAAATTACAGATATGGCTGAGAACTGGGCTAACATACATAGAACAATACTTCAGTATTATGCTAGATACCCCGTCATATCCATGAGAGTTCTTGGTCTTTAGTGATTTAATTATTAACTCAATCTCCCTCTTGTCAGTATCATGGAGGAGCATTTCAGGTAACAGTCTCGGAAAACTTTTTTCTAAGAGCGCTGTATGATTCCCTGTTGGGACTAGGTTTCTATTTAGTTCACCTGCTATATTCAGAAAGTGATTATTAAATACTGCACGTATATTCAACTTATCAGTAACACGGACATTCCCACTACTCACTGATTCTATATCCTCGACCTGTCTCTGCAGACCAGCAACTTCCTTTACGACTGACCATATGGTTTTAATTTTATCCTGAGACTTGGCTATTCTATCTGCATACCACATACTTTTTGCCTTCCTAATAACATTTTTAAGCACCTTACAATACTGTTTGTAATGGGCTGCTGCATTTAGATTTTGACTGTTTCTAACGTTTTGATATAATTGCCACTTTGTTCTACAAGATATTCTTACCCCTCTATTCAGCCACCCAGGCTGCCTGTTTGTGCTAGTACCCTGTTTTAAACGTTCTAACGGAAAGCAACTTTCAAAGAGCATGAGAAAAGTCTTGAGAAAAGCATTATATTTATCGTCTACTGTATCAGCGCTATAAACATCTTGCCACTCTTGTTCCTTTATAAGGTTTACAAAGGTCTCTACAGCAACTAGATCAGCTTTCCTGAACAGCTGATGACTATATTTAACACGTGTTGCAGCACAAAAATCTTTTAAAGTTAAAATTTGTGCATCATGATCTGAAAGGCCATTCACCTTTTTGCTAACAGAATGCCCTTCTAGTAATGAGGAATGAACAAAAATGTTGTCTATGGTTGTTCTACTGTTCCCTTGCACTCTCGTTGGACAGAATACGGTTTGCATAAGATTATATGAATTAAAGAGGTCTACCAGCATCCTCTTCCTTGCACAATCACTTATACAATTAATATTGAAGTCACCACATATAACTAACTTTTTGTATTTCCTATAAAGTGAACCAAGAACCTCCTCTAGCTTTAGCAAAAATGTTGTGAAATCGGAGTCTGGGGATCTATAAATAACAACAGTTAGAAGTTTAGCTCCGTTAAATTTAACCACACCTGCACAACATTCAAACACCTTTTCAGTGCAGTACTTTGAAACATCAATTGACTCAAATGGGATGCCGTTTTTCACAAACATGGCTACTCCCCCACACCGCAAAGAGCTCCTCGAAAAGCTGCCAGCCAACCTGTATCCTGGTAAAGGAAGCCTCTGAATTATCTCCTTATTATAGAAGTGTTCAGATATACCAATAATTTCAGAGTCAACATCTATAAGCAGTTCACTAACTTTATTTCTATTACCTTGTATATTTTGATGAAATATATTAATTCCCTCATTACTCGGATACCTAAGCTTTGTCAAAAGTGATTCCCTTGTTAGAGAGACTTCCCTTAAGCAGGGATACCTATCAGCTGACTTTAATCTAAAAAAGGTGCAGCTCTAACACCCACTACTGCAGGAATTTTCCCATGAGTGATCCCACCAACCCCACCTATGCTGTCACCTATAAGCTTTGCCAACCTCCCCTTCCCATACCTGTTGAGGTGCAGGCCATGTCTAGTGAAACCCGTCCTGCTGATAGACTCCACCGACACCACTGAAATGTGACCCATGCTTTCTGTCATCAGCGCACCCCCAGGTCTCATGTTATTAAGCCTGACGGCTGTATTAAGATGAGGCCGACCGTGACGCTGAAACAATTCCACGAAATGCACATTCGTGTTGCCAGTCTGAGTGGCTATCTTTTCCAGGTCACCATCTATGTTATACTCCCCATCCCTATCAATACTATTACCAACCACACCCACAATCACTACCTGATCCACTTTAGTAAAATCCCTACATAACCCCCCTATGTTAACAGTCACCTGAGCCAACCCTGCATTAGGCTTCACAATGCTGGTGACCTGGTACTCACTCCCCAGCACTTCCTGCAACTGCTGGCCTACACCTCTGCCATGAGAACTACTTAACAGCAGAACCTTCTTCTTCCTCTTCGACTTTGCAACTGTTCTAGGCACAGTAACTACTGAGGTCTACTGCATACTTCCTACATCTACAGCTACTAGAGATTCCTCTCCACCAGACTCTGACAGTTGGTCATATCTATTGTAAACACCAATAGTAAAACTATCTGAAAATCTTCTTCTCCTAGCAGATCTCTTGCCAACAGCCAGCTCCCATTCCCCAACCCCCTTCTCCCTCCTCATCCTATCTAGCTCCTCCTGTGCGTTTTTCAACTGCACTTGAAGGGCACAGATCTTACGCTCCTGCTCCTCCATCAACTTACTCTTGCTACATAACCTGCAGTTCCAGGAGAGGATCTCACCAGAATGCCCACTGGCTTCCCCACTGCATTCCCCCCAGTGAAAATACTTCGAACGAGTCTCACACCGCAATCCACTACTCACCAGCCGGCCGCGGTGGCCGTGCGGTTCTAGGCGCTCCAGTCCGGAGCCGCGCTGCTGCTACGGTCGCAGGTTCGAATCCTGCCTCGGGCATGGGTGTGTGTGATGTCCTTCGGTTAGTTAGGTTTAAGTAGTTCTAAGTTCTAGGGGACTAATGACCACAGCAGTTGAGTCCCATAGTGCTCAGAGCCATTTGAACCATTTGAATCACTACTCACGAACCTACGCCAAAGCCCACACTTCTCACTCATGGTAAAATTTTACTTTTTCTAAGTTCCGCTACTACAATAAGATGTTAAAAACCTGACTACAATAATCACAAACTTACTCTACAAGGGAAGTAACTACTATTATTAACAGTACTAATAAACAATAAATGTGAATACAACAAAAGACTAATACAGAAAGAGAATCAAACGTCTAATGACACAGTAACGAAGCTGAAAACAGTTCCCAAAAGGTTCTTCTGAAATTATTTCACCAGAAAACACCAAGAACACCGGTTGAAGACTACTAAAGTTCCTAAATAAGCCACTATACACAAACAATTAATTAGTACTTAGCTTTCGATGCGTCGCTACAGCTGCAACTGGTCAGCGCGGAATGTAAACACAGGCAAGAGGTTAAGTTGCTCGATACGAAACACTCACAAATATCAGGTCACAACACAAGAAAGGCAGAGGTGAATGAAGAAACCATTAATACGTCACTTATATAGTAAATATTATCACAAAACCGTTAAAATATCTGAAACCTAAAAATATATGCAGTCACTCGCTTATGACGTCACACCAAAGATCCAAGATCTTCCATCAGTAACATGAGGAAATGATAAAGCAGTCTTCGTATTTTATCCAACAACAATACTACAAACGCTCTTCATGCACTCACAAACAAGCCAAGCCAAGAAAAACGCGCCAATATGGCTAGGTAACAGTTGACGTACTATTGGTTTTTGTTTCACATTAGTTTGCGGTAGGGACAACTTAACAAATTGCCACCCATACGCTCAAAAGTAAAGTTTATGAAGTAATAATCTGGGAAGGCTGTATTATTCGGACAAAAAACATAATGTGTACAAAGCGAGTTTTGCATCTGCAAATCTTTTTAATAAAGGCGCTTGCTAAGGATACACCAAGTTCTGCTTCTCTAACATACAATGGATTCACTCAGTTTTGTTTTGCAACCAGAAGTGGAAAGACAGAGTTTTGCATCTGTAGACGGTTTTCGAGGTACATTTTAGGGCAGAAAAAAGCTGTTTTGTTCGTGTTTTAAGAGCATAATCGACAGATGGCAGCACAGAGAACAAAATGGTGGCAACAACTCATTTTCCAGAAAAAGTGGATTTACAGCAGTTTACATCTGGACGCCTCATTTATACTCTCCAGAGAAACTATGGTGAACATATAAATACCAATAAATCGATTGTCTGTAGTAAATAAAGTTAATAAGTAGGATATTAAATGCCCAATTGTGAATTAGCGTTCTCGCTTCCCACGCCCGGGTTCCCGGGTTCGATTCCCGGCGGGGTCAGGGATTTTCTCTGCCTCGTGATGGCTGGGTGTTGTGTGCTGTCCTTAGGTTAGTTAGGTTTAAGTAGTTCTAAGTTCTAAGGGACTGATGACCACAGATGTTAAGTCCCATAGTGCTCAGAGCCATTTGAACCACTTGAACCAACAAGGAGTAATACACCCTTGCCCTCCTCCCACCTTTGGATCTAACTTACCCATCCAGTCATTGGGTTCTAGGGTTTCATGCGAACTCCGAACCACTGTGCAAGTCGACATTCTTCACATTAATTAATCACTGCAAGACGTGAAAGAAGCGATAGGCGATAAAAAAATCCAAGTAGAATTATAAGAGGAACGTTGTCATTTGAGTGGGAAAGGGTCACATTTTCGATGTTTCTCCATTCACTGTGATATTTTATGCCGTATTCTCTATAGCTGTTTTGAATGCCAAATGGGAAAAACGTTATGTAAATGAGAAAGCAAATCTCTCTAATTATCTGGTGTCGCGAACTGCTTAATCTTGGTAAGATCGTAAACCATTGCGAATAAAAAATTCTTGTGGGGCCAAAGTCTTAGTAGAAAGTTTTCATGTGATGCATCACTGCTGTAACCTCTCTTTGCAATGGTCAACGACTGAGCTGCTGGTAAACGTCGTCCTCGCTATGCTGGGCCGATGTCCACCGCTACTGTTCCTCTTGTTAATACTTAACTGCTGTTCACAGTGATTAAGTTGTATTTTACTGTTCCTCGGCTGTGAGAACGTGCGCTGCTAACTAGTCGATGTAGCGCAGCCGTGAATTTAAATCACAATTTCCTTGTAGATAGCATCCACGAATACAAATGCTTCATTCGCGGTAGGTTTTGCTATGAGAGTTAAACTCGGGAATCACCAGCACACGTTCCTATGTTGCGTATTTACATTTACTGAATGTTTGAGTAAATCACCTGTGGACCACATTTTCATGCAAAGAAGGTGACTGATGGCGCCAGCCTATCCTTGCTGCAAAAATATTCTAGACGCCTTCCGGTAGCACTGCGAGATTTTCAGATATTTGAAATTAGTTTGTTAAAATTTCTATACTGGAAGCAGAAGTGCATAAGAAAGTATTACTGTAATATTCGTGTCATTCCTTGGTTTTGCCGTCTGAGATTTCTCCTAGCGGATAATGTCCGGCTGCATGAGAATTCTCCACGGTTCTCGTGGGAAAGCACGGGTGTGCCCTAATCGCCTCTTCCCACGACTGCAGTTTACGCCGGCCATATGAGTACGAGGCCGGCCAGAGTGGCCGAGCGGTTCTAGGCGCTACAGTCTGGAACCGCGCGACCGCTACGGTCGCAGGTTCGAATCCTGCCTCGGGCATGGATGTGTGTGATGTCCTTAGGTTAGTTAAGTTTAAGTAGTTCTAAGTTATATGGGACTGAGGACCTCAGAAGTTAAGTCCCATAGTGCTCAGAGCCATGAGTACGAGAAATCCCCTAAATACACACGACTACACGCGCTTCCTCGCCGTGTATGAAAATACAGTGGTACCACAATGCAATTTTTCGAATGTAAACTCTAGAAGAAGAACGCTTCATAGACACAAATCGTTCTCCAAGCAGAGGAGTGCTACCAAATTACAAACCCACCAGCATTGTAGCCCTTCAGGAGAAGGAATATCAAAGCTGTCAGCGCTTCAAAAATCCTGTCGCGAAGAGAAAATTGTGTGCTAGCTACTATTCCACTGCCGTGTCATATAAAGATTGTGACGTGACACCTAAATGAACGGATATTGCAATAGAATTGTACGGCCCAAATTTAAGGACACTTAATGAAACTTAAGTGTGGTATTATGTTTAGCTAGTAAGTTATTAAATAAAAATTTCAAAAATTTGTATAATGTGTCTCTATGTGATCCCCAGGGACGGAAATTACAAGGGCGATAAAAAAAATTTCTTTCAGGGCGTTGCTTCAGCATATATGCAACGTAGCGCGGGTATATGAGCACCGACGTATAGCCAAGGAATTAGTGTGGCATTCGTCTCTTTCCGACTGCATGCGGTAAATGCAGAAACGTGAACTGTGACGAAGTTATTACCAAATGCGTCCAAATTGTTGTTCCTTTCTTGTCCGCCGAAGGTCAAACACCGCTAGACATCAATCGAAGAGTGAAGAAGGTGAAAGTAAACTGGCGGAAGTAAAGCTGTGAGGACGGGGCGTGAGTCGTGCTTGGGTAGCTCAGTTGGTAGAGCACTTGCCCGCGAAAGGCAAACGGTCCGAGTTCGAGTCTCGGTCCAGCACACAGTTTTAATCTGGCAGGAAGTTTCATATCAGCGCACACTCCGCTGCAGAGTGAAAATCTCATTCTAGTGAAGAAGGTGTACGTGGCATTACGTTTGTAGAAAACCACCGTTCTGGAATGGTGCGACAAGAGATGCTGCTGCTTCATGATAGCGCACTTCCTCATATCGCAAATGTCGTAACGCAGAAGTTGCTCCATCTCACAAGGAAGATACTGGAGCAAACGCCCTATAGCCCAAGTCTCTCTCCCCTCCCCCCCACCCCCTACCTCATGCGATTATCGCGCCTTCGTTGCCTTAAAAAAAGGTCTTGAAGGATCGACGACTCCTGTCGGACGAAGACGTACAGCAGGCAGTCACGAAGTTCTTCACGCAGCTGGGCACCGTGTTTTACCAAATGAATACCTTCAACCTAATGCGTTGGTGAGATGACTGCCTCAGTGCTCACGGCTGTTTCGTCTGATTAGCATACTGATTCTGGGCTATATTGCCTTCGAAAACCCCTTATTGATAATATAATCCGCAGGCACAGAGAAATTTTTTTGTTATTTTAATTTTTGCGGAACTCCTTTCACTGTATAATTATTAGTTTTCATTAAGATGTTGCAGACCGTTTGATAGGTTCTTCTGTGTGAAGGAGGACTCCATGAGCATAAAAGTACCTCTGTCTGGAGGTTTAGTTGGATGTGAGGAGCATCTAAGTCAGATAATTCCAATCCTTACCACATCTCCAGACTTCCTTCAGAACTCACATGAAAATGAATTTTCTTTTTAAGAAAAGTCCAGTTAAGGTGGCAACTGGAGTGGTACTCGGTATGTGCCTTAAACAGAATCCTGCGGTCTTCTGGAGCAGCCAATGCGTAACGCCTGTGTTGTGTAGTCAGTGTCCGCCACAGAGGACCTCGTACTGTTTGATGTTGGACTGTTGCACTGCGAATACATCGAACATTATGTGGCATGTTTACATGCTGGCCTTGTCAAGTGGGCATGCTGTTCCATTAAACTGTATTTTAATGATTTCATCGGAACTCCACATTTACACTTCGATGACGAGTATGGTAGGAATGTACAACAACACAGCAGCATCTGTTTTGGGAATATGGCTCTCTGCACACCGTATGTTTCACCATACAGGTTGTTGGGGCATAGGTGCATATAGTGTGAGAACTGGTACCTGAACATGTACCCACACCAGTGTGTTGGTTGTTTTGTCTCTGCATCAAACAGTCTTCCCACAAACACATCACACAACTTACTGCCTGATGTTTTCTGCAAGGTCATAACTGTGTCGTGAAGTGGACTATGCCTGTCAGTATATATTAACCATTATGCGTCCACCTGTCCACACTTCAGTACCTGATCCATTACCCAGGGGAAAATAAACATTAATTTCTAGCTTGCACTGTGTGTACTTGGAAGTACTATCCAAACTAAAAACATTCCACTCTTAATAGCTATAATTAAAATTCTGCAAATGAAGTAAATACTGATGTAATGTTGTTCAGTATACTCTCCTCAGCCGTCAGCAGAAAAATCTGCATTTACTTGCCTGCCACACTACATATTGTGTCACGCAAATAGTGCTTCATTGACGACTGTTGTGAAGCTGCTGGCATAACCGTCTGCTACACTACGATATCGTTTCTTCAGCGCCCTCTTCTTCCGTTGTCTGTACATTCCTTTATCTTCAAATATCGGTTGTGTACAGTTTTTCAGGTAACTGACCTTCATCGGTAATAGTACATACATATGTCTGTATTTTAATATCATTTTATACAGTTTTAGTCGTTCGAGATGGAGTACTGCCCTTGTCGAACAGCAGATGTTATTGCTCATCTGGATAGCATCCAGTTTTAAAATTGTGAGCGGTTTCGGCCCCACATTGTAATAGTTCAGATTAGCGAAGAATTTCATCCCCTAACTTTAATGAAGAACTCGATACAAATAGCGGAATTTTGGAAACTTTTAGAATCTACTAGAAACCTTGGTTAATTTCAAATTTCTATTCCAGCCCATGTGATTATACCAAATACTCAGCCTTTAGCCGTAAAAATTATTGTTTTTTTGTCTAAAACAACTCTGTAGAACGTTACAGAAGATAGTGCTTCAAATATACTTTCGAAATTTTGATCTAATATTTGAGTGTATGAATTTTTAATCTTTTGCTCAAAGACTCGGGGTAATGTTAGTATCGAAAACATCGGCGCAATTAAAACGTAAATAATCATTTTTTGTACTAATGGTTTACTAAACGTAATTTATTTGTTTTCGATCTAAAATTGTATATTTACCTCAATTCTGCTTGTATAAAAGTTGTAACCATATTTTGCAGTAACGAGACTTTGTATAATGCTGATAGTTGGATTGCGTTTCTAGATGACGATGGTATCCGCCAAATATAGTGCAGTTCTAGTCATAGTTTAGGGCCTTTGCCGTCATGTAAAGTTTAATAAATGGAGAATAAATGAAAATAGTTGTCTGGCTATTAACTCACCTACGAAAACCGAGGCAGATACCTGTTGTGGTTCCTAAAATTGTCGAGTCTTTCGTGGCCACTCGTTGCCAGTGACAGATAGCCTATTGGCACCGTTTTGTTTTTTGTTTTTTGAGGATTTTTTTGCCATTTCGCCAGCATGTGTGGCTGGCATTTTCAAAGCTTAGTGTTCATTGCTGGTGGCGGACTGAAGCCGAACTTGCGATCTATACGGAAGATACTTACTGATACGCATTGATGCGACAGGTCATGTTAACTGATTCTTCCATTGCTTCTTTGTAGACCAACATAATAATAAATGAGAAGAACAATATGGTGTATGTTGTACAGGATTAATTTATAACCAACGGCCACGAGTACGAATCCAGTCCGCCACCAGCAATGTAGCGTGAGACTTTGACAATGTCAGCCACTTATGCTGGCGAAACGTCAGAAAAACCACAAAAGAAATGTCGGCCGAAGAACCCAAGACAGAAGCCAACAGGCCACTTGTCATACTTCCGAGAGTTGAGTAAAGTCTAAAAAATTTTCTTAGTTGTACGTTTGTCGTTCGAATTTCTACCTTGTGCAAATGACTTACGGTTTTCAAAGTATATGTTTGGTAATGATTCCGATAATTATTTATTTCCCACTTTCTCGAAGGGTAAACGTTACAACATGAATCATCTTCAGATTTATCAATAAAAATAAAATAATTAATCAGTGCAAAATCTATGTTAAAATGCAGTGCTAATATACAATATCTGAAATAAAATGCATCAAAACGCATGTGATTACATCAGTCAGAAGAGATACCTATACAGTTTATCAGCAAAATTTGCATACTACTTCGCAGCATAATATAGTGGTTTGGTAGCACTCACGTTGTTCGTATAACTCACAAGGCAACTGCAAGCAGATACCGTCTGATACATATGCCGCATACGAATAAAAATAAATTTCCAACCTAAATAAATGTTTTGCGATTATTTTTCTTGGAAATGTGGATTAAAACATAAAATTAGTCAGGGATAAAAATCTGTAGTGCAAGCTCATGACCTAGCCATGGACCTGACACAACGAGTTAAAATATCATAGAGTGGCTAAGGCACTAGTTACAGAGCTCGTTGAGGCAACCACCACTAATTCTGACGCCATGTTTTTCGTAGTCAGCACATTACGACAAGCCCGTCTACTGTCTGTGTTTGAAGTGTTAGCTGTCCTGTTAGTGAAATATTTAATTTTTCTAGAAGATTGGTATAAAAAAATATAAATTAAACATGCGTGCAGTGTCTTCAGCATTGAGTTGCACAAATCGACGCGATAAAACAACAAATACCTCATATTACACGTAGCATGTAACTAAATATGACATACATTTTGAACATTTATTAAAGAATCAATGACTGTACTGGAATTGTAACTATGCAGAGGATAAATTTGGGTGTTCGGTAACTATAGGTTTCCTTTAAAAGAAAGGGAGCTAAGAAACAGATGGATTGTAAACATGAGACTACAACTACTGCAACTTATCTCTGCTCAGCTCATTTAGAAGAGAAATGTACATATCAAACGAATGACCAGAGGCGGTTTCTGTTCAAGGCAATACCAACTGTCTTTCCTGTTCCAATATATTTATAAAGAAAAGATAAAATCGTCCAACCACTACCCAGAAAGAGAGCTTTCGTTAATTTGCAAGACAGTCTTATTAATGAATCATCAGTAGCACACAGTAAGTCTGTGGTTTAATTTTATTCCATGTTCTTATCATACTGAAATCGATAATTTCTATTTCTTGTGCAGTAAAATCATCATTATGATCTTATAATGGAATGTCATTCCTCCAGTGAGTACATATGTTCTTGATGACCACAGTTATTGTCTTCCACGTCCAAAAAAGCTGAAAGCACAATATGACAGAGTACAAGTAGACGATATCCTACTGAAGAAACATATGAATCAACATATTGTGACACAAAAAAAGGGTGGAGCAGTCAGAAACTTCAGTTGCTGGTTTGAAAAAGGTATATGTAATTCAGTTCCATATATCAAATAGTGAAAATATAACGAATCTGTTGAACGAGCTTTCAGAACTTTAACCTGGTGGTAATCACAACATTCTCAGCAAATAAGAAAATTTGCTCTGACCATGCACTTTTATTCTGCAAAGGCTTACAGCTACTTAGAAAAGTTTGTGAAATTAAGTTATCCAAAAACACTTCACTGCAATTACTGAGAAGTTACTGATTTATAAACGGTTACCACATTTTTGCAGAAACCGAATTTAGGGAAGAAACCCATTATGTGAAAAGTATTAAACTGCTCCTCATGCATTATTTTGTCTGCAGCATAAATTATTTATCTAAATCTATATCTTTTGAGCAGGGGGGTAAAGTTGTATGACAACTACATAACAAGATTATTTTGTACATAGGTTAATGAAAGCACTGCAGAAATAGAACGTCAATGAAAACATTGTAAAAATGAAATTCCAATGAAAATATTGTAAAAATGGAATGTTAATAAAACAATGTAATAACGAAAGTCAATAAATTATTTTATTGTCTCGTAAAACATTAGTATTATCGAATTACTTGTTTTCATTATTTGTAACACTTAATTTTTCAAAAGTATTCTCGTCCATATTGCACTGTAAATCGTTTCCTATCACTAGATGTCAAAAATCAATTAAACTCTGAGCCCCCATAAATTACCTAATGCCACAAATCGGCATACAGTAGTGGATTTCAACGACTGCGTCGATGAATAACATTGGCTGAAGACTACTCAAGGAGACTGATCGATGGGTTCACTTGTGCTAAAGGTGGTTTGCTCCATGCATCAATAAAGAAGCAGAAACATTAATTCACTGTATATCGTTTACTGGTAAACACTGTTCACAGAAATCATAGGTCACACAATAACGAAGTGTCGGTCTTGTTGTTCCAGAGTTACCAAATAAATTTTGGCACACAATCACAAGAACCACACAATGGTAACTCACATGACCTACCCCAATGGCACTCACAATAAACTGATATTGCTCTCTCTCTCAAAAATGGATGTAACTGTACAAACATGCATCTCCCAACTAGGTTAGGGGATATGAAGTCACGAAAACCAAGTATAAATATGTACTTCATAGAAGAAGTAAGCTTTCTGGTCGCAAGCAGTATTTTATTTTATAATGCTTTTAACACAAAAGAGATCATTACTTGCAAATTACCCAGCTGTGATGTATACAAACACCAATTATATTTGAGTCATCTATTCCAGCAACAAATCGTTCTGTCATCTTAGCAAAATAAAAATAAAATAAATGCAACTGTCACGAAATTTAAAACGACTTTAAAATTTTGAGTGAAGTATCTCATCTTAAAACATGTGTTGTGATGATTCCAAAACTGGTCTTAGATTTTGCATGATATCCATGTTTCCAAAGTTACAGAAAGCAAAATATTGAGCTTAATATGTCTAAATATTTTGTTAATATTAATTCACATGATGTGTTTACGAACAAGTTGTAGGTCAAAACGTTATCTTTTGCGCTCTAACATTAGTTGAATGACCTAAATATTTGAAAACATTGTCTAATTGGAGTTGATATTGCGCAGTGGATTCCATTGTCCTTACAGTTATGAAATTCGCCGAAAGGTTAGGTCCTCCATGAAACCTATTATCTTATCGTCATATGTAGCTATTATACATCTCAATTTATGGTAGCAAAATATAGAGTTATGGATTTATCTGGTTACAACCATCGAAATAAAGTGTGGTTTTGTTACAGAGATCTGAAAATGCAATTTCTGTAGGCTTGTTTGGTATCTGTGGAATCTGCAAACAGTCATCAATGTTGTGTTGATGTAGAAACATGTCTTCTGTATAACAAAGATAGGATTTACGTTGTATCAGGTTAGGATAGAGTGAAAGAATCTTTTTCAAGGTGTTGTTATCGACTTTGCTCCCATAATCGATAACTGACTACTTTAAATTGTATCTCAACTGGTTTTTGAGACTGTGATTGTCTGCTTAAAATACAAACAGAAACACAGAATTTCTGCGGCAGTCTTCATTTCTGTTCGTTAACCGCAGTGCATTTCGACGTTAACCTTATTATCTTCATATTGTACCTGCTCAGATCGCATTTATTTGCGTTCAGTTTTCTAGCAACAAGTAGACTGGACGAACATGTTTCGAGTAGTATTGCAATTTAATCTGAATCGAAAAGTTTAGCCGTATTTAGTTTAAAACTTCTTTTTTGGTGACAGTGGACACAGAAATCACAGTTTTTGAGAAAAAATAAAGCTAGCCTGTGCTGTTTGAAGTTAGTTAAAGGCAATTTCAAGGGGGCATGACGAAGCAGACGACGGACGTGACTGTGGGAAAAAAGGCGGTCGGGAATTCAGTTAGCTTCAGACATGGCGGTCGTATAGCCACTATGAAATTTTAACTGTTTGGTCTGACAGCTGGTAGGGTGCAGCCTTTCTTTGCCACCGCACTAGGCGAGAATGGGTGGTGTGCCCATCGCTCCGGGAAAGTACGTCGACACTCATTTCGTAGCAGGCTGAATGGTTCTGGGGCTGCCCTAGAGGGACTGGAACAAGGAAAAATGCCGCTTCTATCCGGGATTGAGCCCGGGACCTCCACGGCCAGAACCTGGGACTCTACCCGCTAGATCACCACAACCACACCGTCTTAGAAAGTCTTCATAAAGTCGACAATAGGCATTGTAATCGAATTCGCTCTCCTGATTCAAATTTATATTTGGAGCTTGTTTTTTTGTGACGGTAAGTTTGGAGTTAATGGTTCAAATGGCTCTGAGCACTATGCGACTTAACTTGGGAGGTCATCAGTCGCCTAGAACTTAGAACTAATTAAACCTAACTAACCTAAGGACATCACACATATCCATTCCCGAGGCAGGATTCGAACCTGCGACCGTAGCGGTCGCTCGGCTCCAGACTGTAGCGTCCAGAACCGCACGGCCAGTCCGGCCGGGTATTGTTTGGAGTTATTTTAAGACTTTCAGGAATAGTTCCTTTTTAACTCTGTATAAGATGTCCAAATTATGATAATAGCAAATTCACTCATAATGTCTATATTAATATTGGTCAGTGACGAGTCGGTCCCCATAATCCTCATTAAGGTGCAATCGAGTTTTCTGTCCACAGTTCTTAGTAGAATCACTTCTTGCAGATACATACGCTTACAAACACTGGTTATTTGATTTAAATAAACCAAAACATGACCTCAGATTATATGAAGTATTTCAGAGGCACTCATTTCGCTGATGCAAACGCAATGTATACTTCTGCAATGTCAGTAAAAATCTCAGGTTTTTGCTTCGAGGTGATTCAGCGTGCCTAACTTCCCATTGTCAGGTGAAGTGATATTTTATATTATCCGAATACTGTGAGGAGACAGCCGATGAATGAAAAAATCATTGTTTCCGCCCGGGATCGAACCGGGGACCTTCCGCGTGTTAGGCGGATGTGATAACCACTACACCACGGAAACCTGTTATACGCCTTTTCCTCACGTATACATACAGTGATCCCGTTTGCAGCAGTCTCTGACCGGCGCCCTGGCTCCAACAGAAGAGAAAGCTGTCGCTTGCGTTCGGGGCCCGTCGTAACGCGCGTGCCTGTGCCTGGAGGGGCAACACTGCAGTATCTTCAGGGCTTATTTGTTCCTTATATTCCTCATTCCATTTGCGATGTGGAGATCAATGCAGAATGTAAAAGGATATACTACGCCTCTCATTCTTCATTTTACTAGAGTATCCTTCCGAAGCACAATACATTGCAGCAACGAATTCATCGCAATGCACACAGCTGTCTTGTTGAAGCCGCTATCGGTTTTAAGCCTCAAGGCCACGGAGGACCCGTAACTGTATGCGTCGCTCCTGTTCAGTAAAAAGTCTTTTTCTTCGTCTTCCTCATCTCGTATTGGCAATCTCTGGACCACAGTATTTCAACGGCATGTTTCATTTTCCGTGCGCCTGGGCTTCAAATGTAGCCTGGCATTCCCGCGTTCACTTCATGTTCTGTTCTTTCCTAGGCTCAGTCCATTTTTGCCACTATTTAGTTTTGGCTCTTGGTATTTATTCAAGCGCGTAATTAAGCTGGCGCATCGCCCAGGGCCTCTCAGCATGAGCAACACCTGGCGTCCGAAAGAAAGAAATGAAAAAGAAAAACAAGGAAAAGTTCTTCATCTTGCTCGTCGTCTCCCAACTGTTTTGGGGCCGACGTACGCCGCTGGTGGTCATGGGAGGCGCCGTAACGGCTGTACGATACGTGAATGCCATCCTCCCCTTTTGCCCAGGGTACGGGGGCGCCCTTGCTCGGTGCGGCTCTGCTTGTGACTTAATGCTCTCTAGTTACGCAGTGACCGATTTGAGGACATTTTTTCACACAAGAGACACTTTGTTTGCGACTCCCTCCATCTCCCTCACACATTAGTTACCTTTCCTTGGGCTCTTGGTAAGATCTTTAAAACCCCTGCACTTGGCTTGGTGAGCTTGGCCCCCAAGCGGCCGCTTGTGTCACTGACGTCTTAAACCGGCCTTGTCTGTAACACGTTTCGGCAAATACTCTTTATATTCATCTTCTTCTTCTACTACCTGTTTGCAGGCCGGTGTGACCGAGCAGCTCTAGGCGCTTCAGTCAGGAACCGCGCGACCGCTACGGTCGCAGGTTCGAATCCTGCCTCGGTCATAGGTGTGTGTGATGTCCGTAGGTTAGTTAGGTTTAAGTAGTTCTAAGTTCTAGGGAACTGATGACCACAGATGTTAAGTCCCATAGTGCTCAGAGCCATTTGAACCATATGAACCATCTAGTGCCTATTTCTTTCGGATGTTGATGACCAACGCAGATATATTACTTTTGCTTGTTCCTAAAAATTCTTCAGTCTTAGGTGAAGTCCATTTCTTTAAGTTTCCTCGTCCTCTTTTGCCAGGTATCTGTCCTTAAAGAATGTTCTACAGTGGTTTATAACTGCCTTCATCTCTCGTTACATGATCGATACATTGTAGTTTCCTCCATTTTACTGTATTTAGGACTTCTTTTTTCATTTTGCTGAGGATGCCGTTGTTACTAATTTCATCTATCTATGGCAGTCCTAGCATTCTCACGTACAGCCACCAATGGCAAGAGATGTGGAATGTGTCCCAACAACAGAAATTTGGATGTTCTGCGGCATTACGCCCTGAAATTCTTAGAAGGATGTGGTTTACGAGGACGCATTTGGACCGATCTACGATTTATACAATCATTCGACTCGGCTTTAACTACGCTTTGTTTCGAGTACATCTGTGCAGAATCACCATTTACGATTACCCTGTATGTGACTGTGATTACGAGTCAGAAGCTGATGTGAAACACGTCTTGTTTCGTGATCGAAATTTGACAGTGAACGATCGGAATAACCAAAGACTTTGATGAGTATGGGTTACTTCCTCTCTCAGCCAACGTCTTCTCTGTTGGTTTCTAAATAAACTCGCCTGTATAGAGTGAGTGCAAATTTTCTTTAGAGTATAGTGTAAAATCCGTAGGACTCGTATTTTCATTTATTTACGTAACTATTATTAAGTTTAAGAAGTAGTGTGAATTGGTAACATAAATAAGTCCAGTTTTCTTAACATTCTATTCGTTAAGCAATTGTTGTGTAAAAAAATTGGCAGCTTGAACGTTCCAGAATGAAATTTTCACTCTGCAGCGAAGTGAGCGCTGATATGAAACTTCCTGGTACGTTAAAACTGTGTGCCGGACCGAGACTTGAACTCTGCAGCTTTCCCTTTCG
The DNA here is from genome assembly GCF_023864345.2 of Schistocerca serialis cubense. Lineage (NCBI taxonomy): Eukaryota > Metazoa > Arthropoda > Insecta > Orthoptera > Acrididae > Schistocerca > Schistocerca serialis. The sequence goes on along the minus strand of NC_064639.1, from coordinate 787,839,020 downwards.
CGGGCAAGTGGCTAAGCCATGTCTCCGCAATATCCTTTCTTCCAGGAGTGCTAGTTCTGCAAGGTTCTCAGGAGAGCTTCTGTGAAGTCTTGAAGGTAGGAGACGAGGTACTGGCAGAAATATAGCTGTGAGGACGGGGCGTGAGTCGTGCTTGGGTAGCTCAGATGACATCAATCGAGCGTAGGAAAAGACAGGTCCATCTACCACACACTGTGCGACTACAGAGATATTATTTCGATTGCTGCAGCCTGTAAAATAAAGTGCACCATCGTATCATTAGACTTTGAGAAAGCGTTGGATGCATGCCGTGAAATTTCCTCAATGTTTTATCGAGATTATTACAAATCTTCTGCAGAAGTCAACAAATACAATTATGGTAAACGGTCAATCCAGTTGGTCCGTTGCAATTAAAGTTCTGTGCGGCAAGGGCGCCCGATGTCTATGTCACTCTTTGCAATAGCAATCGAGTCGTTACTTTTTCGTCTGAGCCACAACCTCCAAGGACTCACTCACGCGGCCGTAGGGTTGTCTGCAGGGCACATGCCTATGACGTTGCATTTATTTCAAAGACAACGACGAGATAGAGAAAGCACTCGACATAATAAACAAATGTGAACTAGTATCTGGTGCGAAACTGAATAGAAATAAGTCTGGCGTAATGAATATTGGAAGTGGATTAGGAGTTCCCATTCGTGGGCCAATAAAGGAAACTGTCACCATGACATGTCTTGGGTGGAATATACAAGAAATATCCGGCAGACCATGGTAGTTAATTACAGAAGAATCCTGACCACCATCCATGCCTGTATACGTCAGCACAATCTCCGTACTGTTGATGAAATACACAGAGTGGCTCTCTTGAACATCTATTTATCCTCTAAAATTAATTACGTGGCGCAAGCCCTGCCAATGCCGCGGGAAGAGGCGAACAGGATTTTGGCTGCTCTTGGCCACTTCGTCAGCCGCGTCCACATCTTCAAAGTCAAATACCAAACGTTGACTCAACCGACTGACAACGGTTGATTGAATCTTACAGACGTGTACAATAAAGCACAAGCACTGTATGTCTGTAAAACATATAAACTGTGGAAGAGGTCATTTAACTGCGGTCATTAAACTGTGGAAGCCGCATTTCTGTTAAATGAAATAGCGCCGGCCAGCCAAGACGCCCCAATTTACGTTCACCACGTCCCAAATGAACTTTACCACCTAAAACATTTTTTCGTAGAATGTATCTACATTACACTGGGAACACTCGAGAAAGATGTCATCAAAGACAAGAAAATCTACCAAACTTAATTAACTTTCAGACCAAGAACATCATAGAACAAAAATACGTCGATCACTCTTGGCATGATATCTGGAGGAACATACACCCCTCGCATTTACCAAGTGCAGTCATTGTGGTGTTATTTTGTGAACAGGAAATTTCCAACAAATTCCAGACTACATATTATTCATCTGGCTGATTCCCCTTTGTGTACCACTTGAAACCTTATTGACACAGATGAACATCAATTTGTCTGTGGAAATGCATATAACATATGGTTGTCAATCAGGAAAAAACTAGCAACCATGCAGAGAAAACCGCCGGATTTGATAACGCCAACGTGCCTTTTATACCCTGAAGAAGAACTATACCCTGCCTCGAAGAACAGTGCCGTCAACTGGTTGAAGGAACACACAGTATTTTACGTAGTGTCCAGTAAAGAAAGGAGCGAAGGAGATTTTTGGACGTACATGTGCGACCAGCACCACAAGCTACTACGCATCAACAATTACTATGATACATACGCCAACTTCCTCAGAAGAACCGTCATGTGAACTCCGATTTTCGATGATGTAATTCAGAACATGGAAAAACGAGAAAATATCTGATCTATGAAAAACACATACGATCAAACGACGAACATCACTTTCAAGAAATGTTTTGTTGTCGCAAAGTCTTGCAGTAATGTAAAAGATTATCTTTAGGCCAATGTTACTATAATTAGCAATTTCATAATGTTGTTGTAAGTATTTCTGACTAACAAACAAAAGATGGTAGGACACTTGCCCGCGAAAGGCAAAGGTCCCGAGTTCGAGTCTCGGTCCGGCAAACAGTTTTAATCTGCCAGGAACTTTCAGCTTGATCTTTCATTTCTGTAAATATACATTTATGTATATTCTCTGCAAAATTAAACATGTTTTGTCGATGGCTAAATACAAGCTCTGAAGGCCAAATAAAACAAACATACAAACGTCTCAAACGCTTCAAATCGTTTTCCTTTCGTCTCGGTCAAATTCCAGGTCTCAACTCCGTAGAAAGGGATGGGAAATATGTAGCAACGTAGAAATCATAATTTTGTTTCGACTGAGGCTTGGTTACTCTTCAACACGTTACTCGTTTTACTAAACGCGGCTCTAGCTTTTTCAAAAAAATGGTTCAAATGGCTCTGAGCACCATGGGAGTTAACTTCTGAGGTCATCAGTCCCCTAGAACTTAGAACTACTTAAACCTAACCAACCTAAGGACAGCACACACATCCATGCCCGAGGCAGGATTCGAACCTGCGACCGTAGCGGTCGCGCGATTCCAAACTGTAGCGCCTAGAACCGCTCGGCCACCTCGGCCGGCTGGCTTTTTCAATACGGACTTTAATTTATTGTGAGTTCTCGCACTGGTTGTTGATGTTAGTTCTCAGATATGTGTATTTGTTTACTTGTTTAATAAATTTACCATTAATGTTTAGATGACAGTTTCGTATGTCTTTGTTGCTGATGAACGTTGATTTTTTGTTACTTACGTTGGTTTCTTGTCCCTAATGCTTACTACTTTCGTTGATTCGGAATACAAGATGTCGAAGACTATTCAAACTGTCAGCAAATATTACAATATCATCAGCTGAGCGGATATTGTTGAACTTCTCTCCATTGGGTTTCTACGTCGAAATTTTCAAAGGCTTCTTTGAAGATACGCTCCGGATAAAGACGAAATATCAGTGGCGACGAAACAGAGTCCTGTCTCACTTTTCAGCATATCTTTAATGGTCAGATTTCACATTTTCTGCTCTGACACACACTTCCTGAGATACAAATTCAAGGCAGTGCTTAATACATAGTGTCAAGTCCAAACCGTGTCACAAATGAGTTATCATCCGTCCAGGTTTGTAACATGGGTGTATTTGTAACGTGGGTGTACCTATCTGCAATTATAATACAGAGAACAAATATGATCACGAGCATATATGTGGTTTTATTTTACCTATTGGCGAGGAAGTAATATTGTGCAAGATGTCGTTGCAAAGCCAGACCGACGTGTAAAGACTAAGTATGGATACAGGGGATAGTGCAGTGCCGGTCTGGTCGCCCCAGGTCATGTCCCCCACTTCTGTGTGTTTTATTGCCACTATAGCTCAGCTGAGAATAGCGTTACTCGCAGTGACGGAAGGCTCTATTTCGACTTGCCGTCTTGTGTACACAGTTTTAATGTCTCGATGCTTCGTAGCACGGAAGTCTATACTAGTTAATGTCTTTGCATACGATTCAAATTTGGCAGTTTATGATGTATCCGCACTTACTCTGTGCAAAATATTTAATTAGTATCGGCAACTGATTCATCATCTGTCTCCTCTTCCTTTCCAAATATCGTACAGCAAAAAATCTCCTCGTGTCTTGATTTACACTGAACAGTGCTTTATCGATACAAATTTGGTATGGTCAGAAGTTGCTGTGGAAACGCACTGAACGTTGACTGTGCGCTCAAGGTCTGAAACCACGCCGCGGGCGTGGCCTTCGCTGCTGGATGCGCCCATTTCATAACTGGGTCAATGACCAGTACGGATGGTTCTCTATCGGGGAGCACTTCCATCAACGGGTTTCCGTGGTGTAGTGGTTATCACATCCGCCTAACACGCGGAAGGTCCCCGGTTCGATCCCGGGCGGAAACATTTTTTTTTAATTTCATTTCTGCTTACTTGTGCTTTGGAAGACATTAAAACTTGAAAGTACTCTGACGAAGATAATATAGTGAGGCAGTAGTATTTAATACACCCATTACATTACTATATAATAATTGTTCTGATGGATGTGTTGCGACTACAAAATACACCATAACTAAATTGATAACTCCTTACTGCGTCCTTGTGTTGCTTTGCTAAAATCACCTTATTCAAAATCTTTGTTTAAATTTGTGACTAACGTTAACCCAAAAGCTCAGTTAAGAAACAACAGTCCGAAAACGGAGACTGCAGCTTTTATTAATATTTTTTATTGCACCACGGCTTTCACATACTTAAAAAACGACATCATAATCACCAAAGCTGTTGTTTGACATGCGTGTTCCTTATGTGATTGTTTTGGTCTAAGGGACCGTGATATGGCAGAACATATTACAGTGAAACATAAAATAGATAGTAAATACTACGGCATCAGATATCTTAGCTCTATTTCTGGCTTCCATGCCCGCTGGGACTTGGAAATATACACTATTTGATCAAAAGTATCCGGACACCCCGAAAAACATACGTTTTTCATATTATGTGCATTGTGCTGCCATCTATTGCCAGGTACTCCGTATCAGCGACCTCAGTAGTCATTAGACATCGTGAGAGAGCAGATGGGGCGCTCCGTGGAACTTACGGACTTCGAACGTGGTCAGGTGATTTGGTGTCACTTGTGTCATACGTCTGTACGCGAGATTTCCACACTCCAAAATATCCCTAGGACCACTGTTTCCGATTTGATAGTGAAGTGGAAACGTGAAGAGACACCTACAGCACAAAAGCGTACAGGCCGACCTCGTCTGTCGACTGACAGAGACCGCCTACAGTTGAAGAAGGTCATAATGTGTAATAGGCAGACATCTATCCAGACCATCACACAGGAATTCCAAACTGCATCAGGGTTCACTGCAAGTATTATGACAATTAGGCAGGAGCTGAGAAAACTTGGATTTCATGGTCGAGCAGCTGTTCATAAGCCACACATCACGCCGGTAAATGCCAAACGACGCCTCGCTTGGTGAAAGGAGCATGAACATTGGACAATTGAACAGTGGAAAAACGTTGTGCGGAGTGACGAATTGTGGTACACAATGTGGCGATCTGATGGCAGGGTGTGGGTATGGCAAATGCCCGATGAACGACATCTGCCAGCGTGTGTAGTACCAACAGTAAAATTCGGAGGCAGCGGTGTTATGGTGTGGTCGTATTTTTCATGGAGGGGACTTGCACCCCTTGTTTTGCCTGGTATTATCACAGCACACGCCTACATTGATGTTTTAAGCACCTTCCTGCTTCCCATTGTTGAAGAGCAATCCCATCTTTCAACACGATCGGGCACCTGTTCATAACGCACACCCTGTGGCGGAGTGATTACACGACAATAACGTCCCTGTAATGGACTGGCCTGCACAGAGTCCTGGTCTGAATCCCACAGAACACCTTTGGGATGTTTTGGAACGCCTACTTCGTGCCAGGCCTCACTGACCGACATCGATACCTCTCCTCATTGCAGCACTCCGCGAAGAATGGGCTGCCATTCCCCAAGGAACCATCCAGCACCTGATTGAATGTATGCCTGCGAGAGTGGAAGCTGTCATCAAGGCCAAGGGTGGGCCAACACCATGTTGAATTCCAGCATTACCGATGGAGAGCGCCATGAACTTTTAAGTCATTTTCAGCCAGGTGTCCGGATACTTTTGATCACGTAGTGTATAGTCGGCACAGACATTGTAAGAACCATAATCAACTACCAGAACGCTATAGAACACACATCTACCGCATTGTTGTGGTCAAGAGCCGACTGTATTCGTCACTTTGTAGCTGACGAAGGGGTATCTCTCATATCAGGCGACAGAAGAAAATATCCTTCTGGTCCTTTCTAGATAACTCACTTTCGGCATCCTAGCAGCTTAAAGATAAAATCATGGAATAGGTTACCAATTAATGTAATCCACACCCAAATATTTTGAAACTCATAATTTGTTTAAGCAAAACTATTACAAAGCTTGAGGAAGCCTCTCTTGTGTGCACATAGTTTAACATCCACCAGCAAAGACAAAATACAGTTGCGTCTGCATTTTTCATTTATTTTAAGATAACTGGAAATAAGACAGCAGCAGAGATAAGTGACAGTGTAATCGATAGTAAAAGATACCTGACGGGAAAAATAAAAGTGGAAACTCTGCATAAAACCACAAAACAAAACAAAATCGTTCTGTCGGAGCTGGGGTAGGTGCTTCGTATTACAAGGAAGACTACATCCCCAAAACTATTCCCAGCAACCGTACAGCAAGTTTTTGGCTCATTTAGTCAGAAAAACGAGGAAGGAATTAGGTAAATGGAATATGTCTGAGTAGCCGTCGTTTCGCTGATGACACTGTACTACAGTCTACATTTCATGCAGATAAATGATTGCAGAAGAGTTTTATTGAACAAGTCCGAAAATATACCTGAAAATTAATTATAATGCAGGGCGTTTCAGACTGACTATGCTGTTTTTAGGACTTTGTAGCTTTTGTTACATTCAACTTGCAATTATAAATAATGCATCAAATGGAAGTAAGGCTCAAAACAGTTTTTCTTACAAGTGTTCAATGTGAGCACTATTCGTCTCACAGCGTACATCCAGTTGATAGACGAGTTCTTTCCAAACGTTAATCGGTGTTATATGAATGCGTGTGTCTGTTCCTCCACATTTTTGCCCTTCGCCGCTGATTCCGCTTGATGCCCTGCTGCAGCTGTCGGCAGTGATCCCCCTTCCATTTACACTTAATCGGTGTGTCCCGAGTCGTTGGAGCAATTGCTTCATTTCTGTTTCTTAAGCCCGTTTGCAGCGGAACCACATACACATGATCCTTTATGAACACCCAAAGGTAAAAACAGCATTGCATCAGATCAGGTGACCGTGGAGGATCCTGCGAAACACGCTTTGCCATCCTGCCCCTTGCAGCAAATCCAGTGGTCGGGTTCAACTTCGTTTAACCAATGGCATAATCAGTTATGCTAGTGAGGCGGTAAATCATCTTGCTGTCAAAGAAAGGTTTTTGGTTCAGCTTTTTCCAATTAAAGGAAGATCAATACCTCTAACGGATCAAGATAAACATCAGTTAGTGTTGCTTCATCGAAAAAGAAAGGCTCATGAACTTTCCGCTAGTATATGGCACAAAAAATAATCAATTTAGGGTAGTCTCGTTGCAGCTGTGCCGTTTCGTGAGGATTTACTGACCCCAAACATTCATACCTGGCTCGACTCGTCTGGAGTTTTTACTATTTGTGCTGTGTTGCTCTGTATCACAGCAGATAATTAGTAGGAGTAAAGACTGGGCTAATATTTGTTTGATTTGAAGTTGAAATGTATTTCTAAATTTTTGGATTTCATGTAGGCAGAAGAGACATATCCTGCGTTCTGCAATAGTTTGTTCTTCGCAATTTAGAGGCCCAAGATGATGTAAGTAATGCATAATCAACTTATAGAAAACAGTGAAATTGAACTTCGTACGAGTTTTTATGTTAGGGAAGTAGATGACAGTAACAAGTTAAACCCTTCATCTTAGAAAACGAAGATTATGCAGACACATAAGAAATGGAAAGTCATTTAACAAAGGTACTTGTGCAAATAGAGAGTATTTGCAGGTATGAGAGAAACCCCCTAAGTTACAAAAAACTAACAAAGAAAATTTGAGAGTTACGCGCGAACTTCAAAGAATTTGCTGCACGAAAGAACTATTCGAAAATGTTTTCGAAAATATGTGAATAGATATACGTGAATTTAGTAAGAGAAAATACTGCAGGTAGTAATAGTATGATGAAACAAAATAGAAACTCATGTAGTATAGAAATCACATTTCATCAGTTAGTATGGAATGTGCCACAGTATTTAATTAAGGCGAAAAATCGTACAGACCTTAAAGGACTTCTTTAAATATTTGTATTGTTCAAGAGGTGCGTCAGAACCATGGGAAGACAATAAACAAAACGGTAACATCCCTGAAGTAACTCCAGGTAAGGTGTGTAAAGGCATTCGAGGTTTGAAGGTAGTGAGGATGCCTGCACTAAAACGTGTTTCAGAACAAATGATAGAAGCTGGAAGAAAAGTAATACAAAATGAAATTGCGGATGTTTACAGAAACTATGTGAAGGAAAACAGTATCCGAAGACTGGAATGATGTCGTTACATAGCGCTAGTTTTGAGATCACAACAATGGAACAACGAAGTAGGAATAGATGTTGCTGGATCATATAGAAACAAGTTTTGTATAGCTGACGACACTGTGATGTTTGCGTTTAGTGCAGATAAACTTAAGCTGTGTTTGGAAGGACGTAATTAAGCAATTTTAGAAGTTGAGCTGGGAGTTAACTGTAGTAGTAGCTCCAAGAAGCGACCAAAATTGTTGAAATATTCAAGCCTTACATAAACCGGCCGGTCTTGACAGACTTTCTCACTCGTCGTCATTGTCTCCTGAAAATAGGATTTGTTTGGATAAAGATGCTTCTCACCAGTACTTCTGGCAATATTCCTTCCCATTCCATGGTACTGGAACAAGAAGTCACGAGAAAGTCTCTGTCCCTAAAGCGAACGCAGCACATCTGGACTTCAACATTCTGTATGCACTGTGAGCCTCCCCTACATCACACTTTATACGGAATACAGGAAACCAGTCCTCCACTTCCAGGCAAATTCAGACAACCAATGTTCAAGGATAAGGAGCACTCTGGAACTCCCACTATATGTGTTAACATAACAGGGAATAACGTCGTTGGTACCAGAGGACAAGAACTTTAGGGGAAGACAGAGAGTGAACTGTATCCAATAAACAACTGAGGACGTGTTATTCTGATACGAAGAAGTTGGCAAAGGAGGGCTAGTCTTATTAAAACTGCTCAGAATCGAGATGACCAAAAAGTTCTGCCGTCCTGTCAGGTATTTTCCAGCATTTCCATATATCACTGCAAGCGAATATTCGGATGTTTCCCTTCTATGAACCGTATAGTTTTTTTGTTGCTTCGTTGTCTCCATTTTCGCTTGTATTCCGTTTTTAACCTTCTCGAAAAGATATTGAACTAAATAAACTCTGCTTTCTGTGAGTGTTGCAGTAGATAAAACTTCGTGTAACATGAAAAATTCAGGCGCAAGCGATAGCGCATTACGTGTCCCACCACCTCCTACCCACAATCTACATTCAACAGTGTTTAGATGTTTTTATTTCATATATCCAATACACAGAGGTGTTAAGTCCCTTCCACAGATGCTGATTGAAATGGTCCTCACGTAGAAAAAGTCAAAACTGTACAAGATATTTTCATTTTCTACATTATAACAAATGAGTCGCATAAACGGTAAAGTTGCATAAGGTATTTGTCGAGCTATTGCAGCCACGAATCGTCAGAAAGGAAGTCAGTTTACGACACGTGTTTACATTAATTGCATTACTGCACTGAAGACATATGGAAGTAGGAGTTTAGGTGAGACTGGATGTTGTCAGTAATGCATCAACTGTTTCTACTAAGAAATTCGTCAATGGAGTAGAAATAGTTAGCTCCAATAAATCCTTTACTCTCCTCTTAAACTGAACTTTACCAGTTGTTAAGTTTTTTATGGTGGGAAAATTATTAAAAATGTATCCTCTTGAATAATGGGTAAATTTCTGGACAAAGTAAGTGACTTTAGATCTTTATGAAGATTATTCTTACTCCTAGTGCTGATTCGATGAAATGAACTGTTTGTTTTAAAAGGAGATATATTATTTATGACACATTTTATTGAGAAATAAATATATTAGGAAGCAGTAGTTAGTATCCCCAGTTCATTGAAGTAGCCTCTGCAGGACGATTTTGAGTTAACGCCATAAATAAACGTATTACAGCTAACTGGATTTGGAAAATTTTAGTTTGATTTGATTTATTAACCAAAAAAGTGTTGAAAGTAAAGGAAGTATGCTAAGTTTTTAATTTTTGTATGACCTATGTCTGACACCGTCCGTATTACAAATCAGAATTTATTTGGGCACTAACAACAGTTCTGTGATATAGGGATGGCGGCTATTGCTGGAACAGCCGGTTCGCGATTATATAGTTCCTTTTTTTTAATGTCAGTTTAACCTGGCTGTTGAAAGCACTCAAAGTAACCGGTTTCTGAAACACCGATTTTCGGTTTTTTATTCCTGTTATTTCTTGTAATTAACATAGTTATCGAAAAAGACTGAAAAATTTCGACTCCTGCAGTTTTAAGATACATACTAACCAAATATTAAATTAAATATGCAAATAAAAGAAAACTTATTTTTTGAGTGATTTCGTGACGCCTTCAGCTGCCATCCTCTTTATTTGATGTACGATTGTACAGTTTCGGCCTTACCCTATTTTCAAGTATTTTATGGACGATTCTTTAATGGTCTGTTATGCCATATACGTCCTTGCTCCTATGACTGCACGTAGTTGTCACTTTTTTTCGCTATTTTAGGAGCGTAATAGACCATAAAAGAATCGTCCATAAAACAACTGAAAATGTCTTATGACAGAAATTGTATATTCGTACATCGAATGAAGAGAATTACGTCTGAAGGTATCACGAAATCATTCAAAAATTTCATCGCAGCTGCAGACTCTATCGCTATGGAGATTATAAAAGAAAACTTAGTCCATCCACCTTTCGCTGCTTTTCTCGAAAATTGGCAAGTGGTTGAATACTACAAAAAATCATTGTCTTGTTGATTCTAAGTTTTTGAAACTCGGCTCAAAAATCATGGTGTAAATCGAGGAAAATACCACCATTTGGGTGCTAAAGGGTGCTGAAAGGTGAAAACGTGAGGTTGAAGAACTCTATTTTTCATATTAATCTGCCCGTTTTGAAGGGGTACAAGCAGATAAAGACATATTATGGAGACACTGGTAGCAGGTCAGCTACTTTCTAGTTTTACCATAAACTATAAACTAGTTGTTGAGTTTTAAGCTTTCTCCCCATATAATGTCGCAGTTTGTTGCGACTACTCCCATTTTTAATCTTTCAAAGCAAATGGAGGATTGTACTTCATTGACACCATGCTTCAAAAAAATGGCTCAAATGGCTCTGAGCACTATGGGACTTAACATCTAAGGTCATCAGTCCCCTAGAACTTAGAACTATTTAAAAATAACTAACCTAAGGACATTACGCACATCAATGCCCGAGGCAGGATTCTAACCTGCGACCGTAGCGGTCGCGCGGTTCCAGACTGAAGCGGCTAGAACTGCTCGGCCACCCCGGCCGGCACACCGCGCTTCGTGAAATAATTGCAGACTAGATATTGTGCCATTACAACTGATGTCCGGCAACGACAGCAAGAAACTATCGTGTAGTCCTGACGAGAGAAGTCTTGTGCACTGCATGTACACACGTACCATCTAATAGGCGACGCCACATGGTAACAAGTATTGTCTCAGCAACGCTGTACCAATTCTTATGCCACGTGTTTGTTCCTCGTTCCTGAAGGCATTGTTACTAAAATAGCACTAACAGCTCTTCTTATTTTCTATTATACCGCAGTATTTGAAAGCTATGGATATTTTACGAATAAAAATTACTAGTTTTTTTTAAATGTTTTATTTAACACCAAAAATTTTAGCGTTCCTGCTACAGCTAATTAGCATTTCGGTTTCTTTACTTTATCATTATTAAAGAAATAAAAGACCTCTGTTAACCGAGGCCAAACAAATATTGAACGGTTATTTAGAACTAAAACATCGGTATCGGTTTTAACGGGTCGGCTTTTCCAATCCCTACTATGGTATGTTCCTCCCACTTGAGTTTATTATCAAGTTGTAATGCTAAGCATTTAACACTGTCATCCTCCTGTATCACTCGTTGTAATATTTTAGCACATACTGGGAGGGACAGTCTTTTAGAAGATCAGAACTGGATTAGCGGTCTTTTCGAAGGTTAGTGACAAAGAAATTGTTTGATGGTCGACATGGGCAAAGGGCATAATACTTGCAATAGGGCGCCGGTCAAAGGCAGCAGGTGTTTACGTTTGGCTTGTCACCAGACAGTAAGCGCTTGCAGCATGGTGAGCGCCACAGCCTTGTAGACACGCCGCCGCTGCCAGCGCGCCCTCGGTCCCCGGCGTGACGTCTTCACTGGCCCGGCCGTTGCCCGCGGCTGCCTGGGATGAGTCACGTGACACTGCTGCTGCTCGCTTTCGCGCCTTCCGCACGCTCACACATCTCACTGTTCCTTCTTGGGTGAGCTAACATGACGTATGCTGCTGCTCCAGTATTCCCGGCACTACTAACCTCATCATCCGGCACAAAACACTCCTACTGGGACATCCCGACTGGCCGCTCCTACTGTAGCCTACGAGACATTTTGTTCCGTGTAAAACCGAAAATGGAAGTTTCATTGACTAACTGTCCATAAGAGCGTACGCATAAAGGGAAGAACCAAGAGAACTTTGCTAGCACCGTTCTCGGGCGCGCGCGCGCGCGCGCACACACACACACACACACACACACACACACAGAGGTTAAGAACCTAAGAATGTATTATTCTAAATACAGTTCAGGATATAAGAACATATTAACAGTCATTGATGTATATTCTAAATACGCTTGGGCAGCACCTTTAAAGACAAAAACTGGATCTGAAGTATCGAGAGCTTTCGAAAAGCTATACAGAAATAGTAATAGAGTTCCTGCATTACTACAAACAGACTTGGGTAAAGAGTTTTATAATTCTAAAGTTAAATCTTTGCTGAAGCGACTTAAAATCCATCATTATTTCGTTTATTCTAGTCTGAAAGTCTCTGTTCTTGAAAGATTTAATAGAATTTTAAAAGGATTGATGTTCAAAGAGTTTACAGCTTTAGGCTCTGTCCGATGGGTTGATCTGCTTCTGTGTTTGATTGATAAATATAATAAAACAAAACATTCTACTATTAAAATGAGACCTTGCTATGTTAAAGATAATCGTCTTCTATTTACATGTTATCACATAAAGTCATACGATGACGTTACGGATAACATACGACAGCATCATTATCATATAACGTCATATTATGACATTACTGATAACATACGTCAGCATTGTTATCATATAACGTAATCTGATGACGTCACTGATAACATACGCAAGCAACCTTATCAATGACGTCATCATACGACGATATTCGACGTCATAGATAAGAGGCTGGGGGCCTGGAGCGTGGCTGTGCTTGAACATACATAGCTCTCCTACTTGTACGAATTTGTAGCTGTTATAAATCTAACTGCCTTGCGACTGCTTGCGAAAGTCCGACTATTAAACTGCCAGAACCAGCAAGATTCAAATCCATCTTTACTGGAGTTGTTAACCATTAGTCCTGGGTTCCTTACTACGATTTTCACTAAGATCCAGTACAGACTGTCGTCACAATGACGCTATAGAGGACACGTTTAGGCCAGACCCAAACATGAAGAATGCTTTTGCTCATATTATGTGACATATGTTGACCTTCTGACTACATCATAGCAGAGTACGTATCGCTTCTTCCCTTACTCACTTTTTGGCTGAATGTATCGCTGATTGAGAGCATAGGGAAACAAGTTTCAAGCAACTAAAGCCATTTGTCCTTATTGTGAATTAGAGCATGAAGCAAAGTTTTTCTTCCTTGTGGAGCATTAACAAGTTTGCCTATCGAATCTGTGTGAGTAGTAGTTTTGAGGGGATATCTATGATGAGTTCGTGTATAATGTAGTGTTATACCTACAGGGCAGTCAGAAACAATGTGAAAAGCTTGTGAAGGTGTTGCAGGTTAGGCTGTTCGGGGAAATAATTGTCAAGGAAAAAAAATTTGATACTCTGCGCAATTTCCCATTTAATTAGCATTGAAGTTAGCCAATCTACATCTACATCTACATCTACATGATTACTCTGCAATTCACATTTAAGCGCTTGGCAGAGGGTTCATCGAACCACAATCATACTATCTCTCTACCATTCCACTCCCGAACAGCGCGCGGGAAAAACGAACACCTAAACCTTTCTGTTCGAGCTCTGATTTCTCTTATTTTATTTTGATGATCATTCCTACCTATGTAGGTTGGGCTCAACAAAATATTTTCGCATTCGGAAGAGAAAGTTGGTGACTTAAATTTCATAAATAGATCTCGCCGCGACGAAAAACGTCCTTGCTTTAATGACTTCCATCCCAACTCGCGTATCATATCTGCCACACTCTCTCCCCTATTACGTGATAATACAAAACGAGCTGCCCTTTTTTGCATCCTTTCGATGTCCTCCGTCAATCCCACCTGGTAAGGATCCCACACCGCGCAGCAATATTCTAACAGAGGACGAACGAGTGTAATGTAAGCTGTCTCGTTACACGCAATAATTCAAGCAGCCAGCCAGAGAAGGTGTTGCTAAACGTATTTCTCGTTTGGTTTGTTAAAACCGAACAAGAGAGCGATACAAAAACGGGACATGGGACGGTAGGATGGATCAAACCCCGGCCCGAGGCTGCGCAGTCTCATGCGCTACGAGCATCAAATACGCATTGAGAACAATTGACTCTAATTGTATCTCGCGGGCTACTTGAATCCGCGCGCGCAGTGACCTGATTGGTGAACTTTAATGATAATTAAATGGGAAACGGCGCAAAGCAAAAAATTTTTTTTCCCTTGACAATTATTTCTCCCCACAACCTAACCTGCAACACCCTCGAAAGCTTTCCAGACTGTGTCTGACCAACCTGTACATTATTAACGATAACGAGAGAGAGGGGAGATAATGAAATTCAACAGCGAAACTTAGTTTGTTCTCTTCAAGACTTCCAAGCCGGAGGGCGAAGGTGACGAAATTAACGAAGGACTTTCTTTCGAAATCCAGAACCAAAGGGATTTATTTTAGTACCGAAAACACATGGTAGTGAATACCTCGGAAAACATGTGTCCCTGATTAGATGGTTCATTGAAACTCGGAGCAAAATAAAAATAAATAAATAAAAAATCAGAATGTTTCGCAGTTGTTAAATGGTGCTTGATTGAAACTTGAATGTTCATTTGAACAACCATGAGTAAATCATAATTTTATTTCTTATGATTTATCCTCTACGACATTTCGATTTTTCCGATCCAGCAATGGAGTCGATTTTACGGAGTTTGCAATATCAGAACGATTCTTAAGCATTTCCATCGGTAATAGAAGGATTATAGGAGCGGTGCCATATTTATTTCACAGCACTACTCATTCCAGTACGGAATGATTTTCTGTCACTCACCGTCAGAAAAAGTATATAATGAATGAAAAAAAAAAAACAACAGTGATAAACTGGCCTGAAGGTCTTTTGTGTTCGGAAGCGAACCTAATACCACTAGTGACTCCCAGTACTCTGTATACTCACTCGTTGCACCCCCACGTTATTGGCTGTTCAGATCCAAAGACGTCTCTTTAGCTACTTCTTCGTTTGAATACACCAGTATTTCTTGCTATTAGGAAAGGAAATACAATAACATTACTAGACGAGAACAAACTAAATAGCACTCTTTGCTAAAGTATCGAAAATGTCCTACATAATATTATTCGAAAAGGAGTCCAAACAAATTCGTGGTCCTAAGAGCAAGTTTGGACGAGATTCGGTGCTTGCCAAAATGCAGTTAGCGAAATGCATGAACTATTCTGTGAAAGAATGTGGGTGATTCTAATATTTTCGTCGAATAATGCGATATTTATTATATTTTCTCGAATATTCTCGCTCTTGCGTAGCACGATACCGCTATGCATCTCTTCTTGATCCGATCAAATAATTTCTGATTGAAATTACTAGTATTTTTAAAACGTTGATGAAATACAATCGAGAAAGACCAAATTCTGTAGGTGCTGTGCTTGACTGCAGTTCCATGCACCCGACTCATCTCTGTAGCCCCCTTAACCGTATTCATTATTACGGCGTAGTCGCAGAATTATGGAGAATAGTGGCGAAAGGCACGCTTTGTGAATACCGTGGAGTGTAACGATTCTTTATTCGTAAGAAGCCCTTGTGAAGACATTGCACCAGCCGCTGGCGAGGCCTTCCGTTCGGCGAATTATCGCCGTTTCTGCCTTATCTCCCGGGGCTAGCTGTTCCCGGCCGCGCGGGCTTTTTTTTATCAGACAGGAGTGAGTGACTGGCGCCTGGTCCAAGAAATCTGCAGAGCACGTGTCTGAGCGCGGGAGGAAATAGAAAGCGTGCTGTCACGTCGGCCACGGCGACGTTGGCGGGCCGTGACTCACGTATGATTCATGCACAATCTAAAGCAAGGGAGCAATGACGGAACCGACGGCTGGAGGGGAAAAATTGCAACAGAGCCGACTCAGGAATAGCTACAGTAAATAATAAGATTTTCGTGGGTAATTTGTCACGAGTTTCAGACGCGTAACTTCATCGTCAGGGATGTTTTCCGTTTTATAAATTGACGCAGCTGTTCCTATGCTTCTGTAGAGTGAATAAATGTGAAAGCTGCGAAATGAATCAGATTGTCTGTCCGAACAACGGCTCCTACTTGCTTCATTATTAAAAGCATCAGTTTATGACGGCATACACAGAGAACTGTAATGAAGCTAACGCAAAAGTAGCCATATCTTCTTTAATAACTGACAAACAGAGCGATTAAATCACACATCAAGCTGGAGTTACTCTTCCTACCAAGTTTCTATTCAACACGTTCTTCCTGATCAATTATCTTGCATCATCTTCGCACTCATTTCAAATCTGCCTTGGAAAACATTAGATATTCATTTTCATATGCACCTCTTCGCTATCATTTTCATCTCGTCTTTCTTAATTCTAATCTCTGAAAAATGTTCTTTGTCGAACCAAACGTGTGGAAATAGGAAGGAGACAGATGCCTGCCATACGGTGTGTGAAGGGCTGCGGACCATTCAAATTTGTCGAAATGAACACCAAAAGCAGAGTGCACCACTAACGTAGCAAAGGTGTTAATACACTCTGAAAAAAAAGGTATTATCCGAATGCGACGGGAATCAGCAGATGTGATGTATACAGCGTGGTCCATTGATCGTGACCGAGCCAAATATCTCACGAAATAAGCGTCAAACGAAAAAACTACAAAGAACGAAACTTGTCTAGCTTGAAGGGGGAAACCAGATGGCGCTATGGCTGGCCCGCTTGATAGCGCTGCCATAGGTAAAACGGATATCAACTGCGTTTTTTAAATAGGAACCCCCATTTTTATTACATATTCGTGTAGTACGTAAAGAAATATGAATGTTTTAGTTGGACAACTTTTTTCGCTTTGTAATAGATAGCGCTGTAATAGTCACAAACACATGGCTCACAATTTTAGACGAACCGTTGGTAATAGGTAGGTTTTTTAAATTAAAATACAGAACTTTTTATTTCGGTTGTTCCAATGTGATACATGTACCTTTGTGAACTTATCATTTGTGAGAACGCATGCTGTTACAGCGTGATTGCCTGTAAATACCACATTAATGCAATAAATGCTCAAAATGAAGTCCGCCAACCTCAATGAATTTGGCAATACGTGTAACGACATTCCTCTCAACAGTGAGTGGTTCGCCTTCCGTAATGTTCGCACATGCATTGGCAATGCGCTGACGCATATTGTCAGGCGTTGTCGGTGGATCACGATAGCAAATATCCTTCAACTTCCCCACAGAAAGAAATCCGGGGACGTCAGGTCTGGTGAACGTGCGGGCCATGGTATGGTGCTTCGATGGCTAATCCACCTGTCATGAAATATGCTATTCAATACCGCTTCAACCGCACGCGAACTATGTGCCGGACATCCATCATGGTGGAAGTACATTACCATTCCGTCATGCAGTGAAACATCTTGTAGTAACATCGTAAGAACATTTCGTAGGAAATCAGCATACACTGCACCATTTAGATTGCCAACGATAAAATGGGGGCCAATTATCCATCCTCCCATAAAGCCGCACCACACATAAACCCGCCAAGGTCGCTGATGTTCCACTTGTCGCAGCCATCGTGGATTTTCCGTTGCCCAATAGTGCATATTATATCGGTTTACGTTACCGCTGTTGGTGAATGACACTTCGTCGCTAAATAGAACGCGTGCAAAAAATCAGTCATCGTCCAGTAACTTCTCTTGTGCCCAGTGGCAGAACTGTACACGACGTTCAAAGTCGTCTCCGTGCAATTCCTGGTGCACAGAAATATGGTACGGGTGCAATCGATGTTGATGTAGCATTCTCAACACCGACGTTTTTGAGATTCCCGATTCTCGCGCAATTTGTCTGCTACTGATGTGCGGATTAGCCATGGCAGCAGCTAAGACACCTACTTGGGCATCATCATTTGTTGCAGGTCGTGGTTAACGTTTCATATTTGGCTGAACACTTCCTGTTTCCTTAAATAACGTAACTATCTGGCGAACTGTCGCGACACTTGGATGATGTCGTCCAGGATACCGAGCAGCATACATAGCACACGCCCGTTGGGCATTTTGATCACAATAGCCGTACATCAACACGATATCGACCTTTTCCGCAATTGGTAAACGGTCCATTTTAACACGGGTAATGTATCACGAAGGAAATACCATCCACACTGGCGGAATGTTACGTGATACCACGTACTTATACGTTTGTGATTATTACAGCGCCATCTATCACAAAGCGAAAAATTGGTCCAACTAAAACATTCATAGTTCCTTACGTACTACACGAATATGTAATAAAAAATGGGGGTTCCTATTGAAAAATGCAGTTGATATCCGTTTGACCTTTGGCAGCGCTATCTAGCGGGCCAACCATAGCGCCATCTGGTTTCCCCCTTCAAGCTAGACGAGTTTCGTTCTTTGTAGTTTTTTCGTTTGATGCTTATTTCGTGAGATGTGTGACCCTGTCACTATGAATGGACCACCCTGTATGTACAGACAAACAAATGATTATAATTTCAGAAAAACTGGATGATTTATTCAAGAAAAAGAGCTTCACAAATTAAGCAAGTGTATAACGCGTTGGCTCTCCTCCGGCCCTTATGCAAAGCGTTATTCGGCTTGGC
Source organism: Schistocerca serialis cubense (assembly GCF_023864345.2). Taxonomy (NCBI): domain Eukaryota; kingdom Metazoa; phylum Arthropoda; class Insecta; order Orthoptera; family Acrididae; genus Schistocerca; species Schistocerca serialis. The sequence continues at coordinate 787,820,032 of NC_064639.1, read as the reverse complement.
ATCGATTAATAGAGTTGCTGGATATCCCAAGGATATCGTTCCGAACTCTGTCCTACTGGCACGTTATATCGTCAAAATCCCAAGATGATTGTAGGCCCCTGCCCACAATGCTCCAAATATTGTTAGGAAGAGATCCGGTGACCTTGCTGGCCAAGGTATGTTTTGGCAAACTCAAAGACAAGCAGTATAAACTCTCGCCTTGTGAGGATGGGCATTATCTTGATGAAATGTAAGCCTAGGATGGCTTGCCATAAAGGTCAACAAAACGGAGCGTAGGCTGTACGAGTGTCGCGGATGACGACCAAAGAGGTCCTTCTATGAAAACTTGTGGTTGTCGATCCGTAGAGAGGGAGACAGTCACATTGGTATTCCACCCCTGACTGTGGGATCTCGAGACCCGTCTTCGGTCTGGAATCTCATTGAATGAAATAGAATTGTCTTCAGTGATGAGTCCTGCTTCGAACTGAGCCCCGATGACCAGTGAAGACATGTCTGGGGACGCCCCGGACGGCGTGGGATACCAAGCTGACTGTCGCCCGCTAGGAGTGATGATCTGCGGCGCCATTTCATTTCATAGCAGGACTCCTTTGGTTTTCATCCGCGACACTCTTACAGCACAGTGGCACGTTGACAATATTGTTGCCCTTCGTACAACCCATCCTGGGCTTACATTTCAGCAAGATAATGCCCGCCCACACACGGCTAGGATTTCTACTGCGTGCCTTCGTGCTTGCCAAACCCTACCTTGGCCAGTAAGGTCACCAGATATCTCCCTAATTGAGAGCGTTATGGACAGGGCCCTCCAATCATTTTGTGTTTGGATGTTCCCATGACCACATTGTGAATGAAGTTGCCTACTTTGTTTTTGTCAACACGGACCGTCCATAGTGTCTACAAGGAATGATGTACCACTCCCACCATGTAATAAGACCTATAAGAGTGGGCGTAAAGAGATTCTAACCGACAGTGACGGGAGATGAATGTCACGCCTCGACAGTGACAGTCAGTTAAAAGCCGACAGGAATGGTTGCTGTCAGTGAATGTAGGTGCGTTTTAACCAGTTTCAGAGCGAGGACTGCGAAGGGAATTGCATGTAATGAACATTTTGAGTAGAGTACCTCGCAAAAGGCCATTGCTCAGAGCTGCACATAAAGCTAGACGTTTTCAATGTGTCAAACAACACAAAAACTGGACAGTAGCTGACTCGAGACGGGTAGTGTGTTCGATGTGTCGTATTTTGCCTGTTTTCAAATTATGCATAGCGCCGAGTGCACCGACGGCTCACGTTTTATCCACAGTGTGTGGAGCTTGCCGTTCGGCCAGTGGTGATTTTGTGATGTTTGGGGGATGTTTGTCATACCATGAGATGAGGCCACTCATTCAGGTTACCGAGAACAACACATAGGATTAAAAACATGTGCCAGACCGTGACTCGAACGTTGGACCTTTGGCTTTCGTGGGCAAGTACTCTACCTACTGAGCTATCTAAGCACGACACACGAACCCTCCTCACAGCTTTATTCCCGGCAATACCTTCTCTCCTACCTTCCAAACTTCAGAGCAGTTCTGCTGCATACTTTGTGGGACTAGCACTCCTGGAAGAAAGTTTCACATCATCTCACACTCCGCAGCAGAGAGAAAGTTGATTCTGGAAACAGTGCCCTGTGCTATGTATAAGCCATGTTTTCGCAATATCCTCTCTTCAACGAATGCTAGTCCTATAAGGTACGAGGGAGAATTTCTGTGAAGTTTGGAAGATGCGATATGAGGTACTGCAGGAAGTAAAAATGTGAGAGAAGGTCCTGAGTCGTGCCTGGACAACTCAGTCGGCGGAGCACTTGCCCGCCAAGGGCAAAGGTCTGAGGTTCGACGCCAGGTGCGGCACACTTTTTAATCTACCACAAAAGTTTCAGATCAGCACATACTTCACTGCAGAGTGAAAATTCATACTGGAAATGAAGCAGGATATTTCTTTCAAGACTGTCGGTGACCAAGTGTTGCCCTTTCTTCTGCATCTTCGTGTTAAGTGTGTTGTGGACATTCCTTTCCCCAAGGTGACAACCACCGTGTTGACAGAGCTGCTCGCACATGTCCCTAGTTTGACAAACACTCGGGCAATCTATCATACCTCGTTTGGCCCATTAAATGACACGATCTTATTCCTACAGAAAATGCCCGATACCGTTTAGAGGAGGAGGAGGAGATTAGTGTTTAACGTCCCGTCGACAACGAGGTCATTAGAGACAGAGCGCAAGCTCGGGTGAGGGAAGGATGGGGAAGGAAATCGGCCGTGCCCTTTCAAAGGAACCATCCCGGCATTTGCCTGAAGCGATTTTAGGGAAATCACGGAAAACCTAAATCAGGATGGCCGGAGACGGGATTGAACCGTCGTCCTCCCGAATGCGAGTCCAGTGTGCTAACCACTGCGCCACCTCGCTCGGTGATACCGTTTAGAACATCGGGTGACACGTAGCTATCATATCGCCGTAACTTGCTGAGTCTGCGGGATCTAATGATTAATGAACGGCTAGAGCTGCATATGGCATACCTGGAGAAACTCGCGGGCTCGCCTCTCCGTCGATTTGTAGCCATCGTCAAGAATGAGGCCGTATTAGCGTGATTTTTTATCGGCGTGTGCTGAAGACCACACACACCATAACGACAATGATTTCATCGCCACTGTTTTATCTCATAATGGTGTATACGTAACCTATCTTCTTTAGTCGCTGGTGCCAGCTCTCTAGCAATAGCAAGAGTGTGAATAACTGGGGAATACTGATGGAGAAAACAGTGCAGTCCACCGAGAGGAAAGTGCGTGTAGTTGTCGTTGTGTCCTAGTGTTGTGGACTTTCTGTAGTGAATGCACCGGACGCTTGCGTGGCGTGAGTAAAGCCCATTTTACCCGAAAGACTCTCATCAAAATCGACTACTCGAAGCGCGTGCGCCTTTGGTGCCTGTCTGTAAATCAGCATCCAACCACGACGCGATTGTCTATATGACGTCGCATAAAAGGGACTTAAGCCTCAGAGTCGACGTGCGAGACCTGTGGCGAGTGTGGAGTTCTAAATTTTCGATTATGCTGGACACTACGTTTATTTCCTCGAGAAAATATGGGCTTGCAAACACTTCAGACAAAATGTGGAATACAGTAAATTGCCCCTTTTTGCTTTCTCCGTTGCATGTTGTTTTGTTGCTAAGTGCCAAATAACAATGAAAATTATATATAACGAACTACGGCGGCGTCTGCTAACATCAGAATTTATAACCCATTCTGGTTGACCTCACCCCTATTACAGAAATAAATTTTGTGCTTTCGTGTCTTTTTAATCTTTGTTATATTTTTTACTTTTTTTCGTGGCACATTGAGAAATTACGTAAGTTCCTGGTATTTTCTTCCTACTAGTGTTCTGCTATAAGACAGACTAAATATCTGAAAGCAAAAAGTATTTACGTTTTACAGATAAAAAATCTACACTATGGATAAATAAGAACGTAAATAGGTAAACGTGTTTTAATGAAAATTATTTCAACAGAAAAAAGCTAGAATTATTGGACAAAACAATTTTCGTTGTTATTTGATACTTTGCAAGAAAACAACATACAAAGGATGAAGCAAAAAGGGGCTATTTACTGTATTCTACATTTTGTCTGATGTGTTTGCAAGTCCATATTTTATCGAGGATATAAACGTATATGTTCTGAAATGTGTGGATGACATTATTTCTAGCCGGCCGCGGTGGTCTAGCGGTTCTAGGCGCGCAGTCCGGAACCGCGCGACTGCTACGGTCGCAGGTTCGAATCCTGCCTCGGGCATGGATGTGTGTGATGTCCTTAGGTTAGTTAGGTTTAAGTAGTTCTAAGTTCTAGGGGACTGATGACCTCAGAAGTTAAGTCCCATAGTGCTCTGAGCCATTTGAACTATTATTTCTATTCTTCCAGTTCTCAGGTGTGTGAACAACTTATCACACGACTTTTGACAAGAAGTTCCACTATGAATTCTGCTTCGGTCTTTAATAAACTATTGGCATTGTTTGTTCCTACATTTTGTTACTATACCTTGATTTTTCCGTGAGAAGTATAGTCCCTCGTAACCTCGCTTTCACTATTCAAATGTCAAACAGCACAGCACACAGTTATCACAACACTGGAAATATTGGCGCTGACGTGTAAACGAAAATGACCACTCAAAACGGACAAGGCTTAGTACTGGAATAATACGCCAGGGGCGCTACAGTAGACGCACTTGCTTCGAGTAGTCAACTGAGACAGGGAAGTCGATCGTATAAAAAGGGGTCAAGCCTCAGAGCCGACGTGCGAGACCTGGTGGAGGCTGGCGCTACGTGGCTCCTGTAGGACGGCGCCTGCAGGAACGGCCTGTCGGCGACGATCGATGGCCCGTGAACCGTTGTGGGAACCGGAAGCTCTCCCATTGTGTCCCTGCCGGGCTGCGTGCCTTGTATGTGCTCGCGGGTTTGTGCGTGCTCGCGTGTGCGTGAGCTCGTGAGTGTCGAGGAATCCGTGTCCTCTCCACACCCCGTGCGCTGCCCGTCACTACCCGTCTGTAATCCGTCCTGCTCTTCGTACCACAGCCAGAGTTCTCACTCATTTTATCACCATTTCTGGAATTCGACGTCCTGCATGTAGGTTGTGTGGCTTGTCTTGCTTTATGGTAGTAGTACCGAAACGATTCCCATGCCAACTGTGATGTACCACATAAATGAGCGCTCGACACGTCTGCTTGGCTTATCTGAGAATGTTTAGTAGAGGTAGGCTTATCAGAAAATCACGAGAGCTAATGCCTAATCAGGCTGGAGCGAATTAACCCTCCGTAACTCGCGTGATAATTCCTGACATGGTCACTCGCGCGAATGGTAGTTGTTGCCCACAACATAAACGGTGTGTTATATAATACAGATTTTTTGGTAAACAGTTCCAGTACCACTCTGACAGCAGCCAACTTGTCAATCTCTCTGTGCACACCTCCACCAAAGATACTATCAAACCTTACACACCTCAAGAGCAATGTGAACCGGTTTTCACTCTTGCATAAATAACGTGATGCAAGTCTGTTATCTTTTGAATTATCCCAAAACTTCGATAAATTGTTTCTAGAACGTCTCAGCGATCGACACTGATATTGCAAGCCAATGAAAGATCTTATCTCTATAATGTCAGTTTCTTTAGCATTTCTTTCCCATGAAAAATTACCACGAACTTCATTGGTGGCAATATTAGTATATGTTGGAATAAAGGTTATTATATCTTTCGTCCAAGAATAACTTCAGAATATCTATTTCTGTCTTCGTTATTCGAGTTTAGCTTTTAGGTGCAGGTAAATGTATAATAGTATTACAAAATCTTGTTCTAACATTGATAGGATACCTATTTTTCTTCCATTTAGTCACTGCATCTTTTCTTAAAAGAAGTACGTCCTCTCGACGTACTTATTCCCGTGATTCGACTTCATCATTTTTGACACTTCTTCTTCCGTTCCTGAATCATGACCGATTTCATGTTCACAGTCCTCGTTATCTGAGTCAGCAATACCACTTTCAGGACCTTCATCACTCGGCTCATGGAACCATTAAGTCCTTGCGTCATATTTTTGCTAAACTCTGTCCTAGATTTCTTTTATCTCCGACATTTATTCCACAATCCAAAAGTGAAGGCATTATTTACTTTTCTTAGCTTTGTGTTCTAGTTGATAAGCAAATGAACTGTGATTAGTTTCGACACACGCAAAACTGCTCCAATGAAAGTTAGATTGAATCTAGGAAACCAATAAAGTAGCATGCACTCACTCTGTATCAGATTATAGCAGTAGAGCTCGCGCCGATAACCAGTCCAGTGTCCTTCAATAAAGTTTAATTAACAACGCAGATTGGATAACTGAACGTCAATAATGGCTGAAGCTAAAGCAAGGGAGTTAATGGAAGGATACTGAAAATAGTGCGAACTCAGTCCAGCCCATCAGACAAAACAGAGCGGGAAAATATTGTGTATGACGAGTGCCAAATGGCTTTGAGCGCTATGGGACTTAACATCTGAGGTCATCAGTCCCCTAGAACTTAGACTACTTAAACCTAATTAACCTAAAGACATCACACACATCCATGCCCGAGGCAGGACTCGAACCTGCGACCGTAGCGGTCGCGCGGTTCCAAACTGAAGCGCCTAGAACCGCTCGGCCACACCGGCTGGCTTGACGAGTGCCATCCGTACAGGCAATGAAGGGCTAAATTGTAAAACCAGGCAGAATAGAGAAATAACGAAATATTGCTTATTGTGCGTATGAAGTATTTGTAACTGATTTGCAGTACACAGGGTGCAAAAATGCAGAGCCGCCATTTCTGGCTGCATCACCGGCTCTAATTCGGCTGGACATCAAGTCGAATTGAGCTTGGGTAACAGATGCGGGTACATCACATCATCCTGCTTTAACTCTGCGCCGGAATTCATTAATTGTAGTTATTAACGAGTTGTGGCCTGCCAATGTCTCCGCAACGCATGACCAGAAGTTTTCAATGTGTGAGAAATGTGGAGAACATGCTAGCCACGGTAACAATCGAACTACATACTTTGTATCGTGGAAGGTCACGACAGCTCGGGCAGCATTCGGCCTTCGGTTAGCTTGTTGCAAGACACGTGGCGGATGCCTCGAAGATAAAACACACTCACCGGTCTAAACAGATGAGAAATGTAATAGACGCTGGCAAATTACCGGCCATGCGAACCTGAGGTGATTGTGTCGTATACTCAGTGGGAACCCGTAACATCAAGCCATGTCCCAGGACAGTATAACGGCTGCGAATACAGTCTAACAATGTTGGTACTCCTTGGATTCTCCGTACACCGATACGTCCGTCTTGATGCTGAACGCAGAACCGGGTCTCGTTCGAAAAGACGGTGTGGTACCACTCCAGCGAGCAGTGTTGTCGAAACATCTCTCTCCGCTCCTGCGTCAATGGAAGCCGCGACAGCTGTCGTCGTTCTGGCAGCCTGTGGTGCTCCAGGCGTCGCTACACTGAGCGTGCGTATACTTGTCTTGCCGTAGAAAAACTGCTTTATTTACTGGTGTAACGTAACGTGATTGCATGATCCTGTATAGTGGAGCGAACAATACGTCTGTCCTCTCTGGCGCTAGTCACTTGGCGCCGATAAGTTCCGACATGGCGTTGAGTATGGCCCTCCTGACCCGTCGACTCCCTATTCACGTGACAGTCATACGATCCCAAACATCGCGAGCAGCAATATCGTGAAAATCTAAGGTGTAGTCTGGAAAGGACACGTTTCAGCTGTTACCGACTCCCAGCACTTGCTGGTAGAGCTTGCTTCTTGTTACACGAGACATAACGCGATCTTCTTTCAAACCAACAACTAAATCCGAGTTCTGAATGAGAAACAGGCTGCTTAATATTTCCTCATTTCAGAATCACGAGGGTAGTCATGTTTTTAGTCATCACCGCGAAAAAATAAAGCTACCTAGTTACTGTTTATACGTTTCCAGGTACATGTCAGAAAGGTCACAGAACGTAGTAATCGACGGAAAATCATCGAGTAAAACACAAGTGATATCCTGCGTTCCCCGAGAAAGTGTTACAGGGCCCCTAATGTTCTTAATCTACATAAACAATTTAGGAGACAATCCGAGCAGGCCACTTTGCTGTCGTTTACCGTCTAGTATAGTCATCAGAAGATCAAAACAATTACAAAATAACTTAGACACGATATCCGTATGGTGCCAAAGTGGCAACTGACTGTAAATAGCCGCGCGGAGTGACCGCACAGTTTGAGGCGCTATGTCACGGATTGAGTGGCCCCTCCCGCCGGAGGTTCGAGTCCTCCCTTGGGGATGGGTGTGTGTGCTGTTCTTAGCACAAGTTAGTTAAAGTAGAGTGTAAATCTAGGGACCGATGACCTTAGCAGTTTGGTCCGCTAGGAATTCTCATACATTTGAACACTTTTGACTCTAAATAAGGAAAAGTGTGAGGTCATCCATTTGAGTACTATAAGGAATCCGTTAAATTTCGGTCACACGATAAATCACACTAATTTAAGGGCTGTCAATTCGACTCAATACCTTGGAGTTTGAAACGTCTCTGTGAAGTCGTTCCATAAGACGCTTGTCGAATTCGGTACAACCTATTCATTTTACTACCTGATTTTAGCTCAATTCATGAACTCTTCCAGAATGACTGAGCACTCAAATAAGGTCTATTGCTTATTATATGTGTATTTTAATATGGGTTTCGGTTTTGTTTTGTGGGAATCGCTGAAATGGTCATCGTCTGCTGGGGGCAGACGATGTTGCTTCTCGTTCAGAGGAGAGCACAGGATGACCAACTTAGGTTTCCAATACCTGAACAGAGAGGTTTACCCATCTTACTCGAGGGCTGTGTCGAAGGCTGTTTTGTGTGTGAGGTTGGTGACGGAGGGCTACCCCTCTGGTAGCTTCCGCTGCACGAGGAGCTAGGTAATCTCGAAAGAGAAAGGGGCGCTCTTCGGTGAACGCTTGGTGAGTACGGATCGTAGCTCTTAAGGGGGGTTTCAGGTGATAGGAATCAGGTTGAGTTAGGACTTCGCTATGTTTAACTGGTGAATTACTTAAGAACTTCAGCTTAACTGAAGCGTGAGAAGCGAGTTATTTTTTTAAAATGATTTGTGGAAATTGTTTTTGTCTTTGTGTGTCGATTTTGTGTCACGTGTTTGGTAATTAATGACCCTTCTGGTCCACCATGGCACCACCATAGGCTTTATTTTAACAGTGTGCTTGTTTAATGAGCTATAATTTCTGCAAGAATATCTGTTCTTTCGTGCGCTTTCTACAAAGCAGCACAACAGCTTGAGTCAAAATGCACGACGTGCTCTAGTTCGGCCGTTTGTAAGCAGCAGACGCAGTTAGTATGTTAAATAATTATCGCACAACCTTGTGTATTGGTTAAACCTCTGTCCAGAATAGTGTATGCGTAGAATCGTAATGCAAATCTCACTGAGTTATTTTTATTGTATTTATGCAAAGGAGATGATAGTATAATAATCTCCCACCCCCGTCTTCTTGCTGTAGTTAAATTTTGCTCTGTTTTATTCTCACGCAATTCTTACCTAAATATTTCGAGTCAGGCACCAGTTATGTGTAATTAGGATGTGCAACCAAATAGTTAGTTACAATAAATAATCTAAGTGAAAGATAAATTCTTTTGTGTTGATCTTACCCATTTACTCCGATTCCAATCCTGAATTAATCAAGTTTGCTTCATGCACGACAGTGAGTGCTATTTATCTGGCTACTTAAAGAAATTTGCATACTTGTAATTAAATTATTAAATTAATTAAACTAATGAGTTTCCAGCTCCGTTTTTCTCTAAATGGTTAGGAAGGGCTTGGGCTGGTGGCGACCCTGAATGTCTGAAATTTTATCATTATTTGTGTGAGAGAAGCAGCTAGAAATCCGAGATAACGTATATGGCTCGATGAGAAACGTCGTAAAGATAGTAATACGTTACAAGTTACAATTACGAACAACTGAGATTGGAACGACCACATAGATAATGTTGTGGGGAACACAAAGCAAAGATTGCGTTTTTATTGGCAGAACACTTAGATGGGGCCACAGGTCTCGTAAAGAAACTGATAAAACTTTGCTTGTTCGTCCTCTGCTAGAATACGGCTATGCAGTATAAGATGCTTGACGGAGGACATCGAAAAAGTTCAATCGTTTTGTACGAGGGGCGTTCAAAAAGTAATGCAACACATTTTTTTCTGAAAGCAGGTTGGTTTAATTCAGGATTCCAATAGACCGTATCTTTCTCTACTCTTCTGGCTACAAAACCCTATTTTTCCGCATATCTCCATGCAATGCGACGGCCTTACGCCACCTTACTGTCAGGGCCTGTATGCCCGCACGGTACCATTCCACTGGTCGACGTCGGATCCAACGTCTTGCTGCATCAGTAACCTCCCCACGAATCATGTACTGCTTCTCACAGATGCAATACAGCCGCGAAACAATGCGTTGACGTCACCAACCATTGGAGTACTATTTGGTGCTGCTATGGGGGAGCTCCACCCAAGTGCCATCTGATGTACGTCAGGCAGAATTACGATGGATAAAGGCGAAGATCATCACGCTCACAAAACGCCTTCTGGAGGAGGACACACCCGTACATGCGCATTGTCCGGATAGGACTGGAGGCGAACCCCCGACCATGCACCATATTATCCGCGAAAAACAGCGATAGCGGAGTACGTTGGTACATGCTGTCGATATGCCGGATGTCCAACGCCTGACGGCCCAAAAGGATATTGCAAATGCAGAGGATCACGGCGCCTCAGTTATGAACGATGTTCTCCATTCGCTGACTAGTGTTCTCGATGGAGAGGCTACTGCGATGCTAACAGATCTGATCACGATCAGTGACATTGAAGACGTTCTTCTCAAAGGAGCTGATAACAAATCATTGGCCCCAGATAGTTTCCTGCTCGAGTTCTACTACACTTTCAACGAGGTTATTGCTTCTCACTGGGGAACGATGTACTAGGAACTGATGACACCTGGAATCCCCCTACCACATGAATTCTTCAAAAGCCACTTTCTCCCAAGCTGCTGAGTGGAAGAACATTATCGCTCTCTCACTATACTTAGAAGTACTTCAGACACTTTACCCAGATTCTAGTCGCTCGCATTCAGTGTGACTTGCCCAGATTGTTTCCTTGGTACAAACGTGCCTGGATGGTAATGGTAATATACATAAGGCGCTTGGAGGTTATAGGGACGTCATCGCCCTGGCAGCGGCTTGTCACTTGATGGGAGCTTTGGTGTCAGTGGACTTCGACCACCCCTTTGATAGGGTAAATTATGGTTATCTCAAGGCGGCGTTAGACGATGGCCTTTTCACTGGTCTTCATCTACATTGTGATCCATTTGCTCTAAAGTACAATGTCGCAAATGATGATCAGTGGCAGGCTCAGTTATCATCCCCCGATCGGTACAGCAGGGATGACTCTGTACGGCGTCGCCCTCGAGCTGCTGTTACATAGGCTACAGTGCCGCCTGACAGGAATTGCGCTGAGAGGTGACGTTTTCAACTACCGAGCATATGCGGACAATCTGGTGCTTTTGGCGCGATTTGATGATGACGTGCAAGGTACGCTAGAATGCATCCAGCCGTATGAATTGAACTTAGTCCAGAATAATGGTAATTGGCAGGGGTCTCCTGGAGGAAGTAAGGCCCCGTACCGATTACAAGATACACTTAAATGTTTGGATATTGTCTTCACGCGCGTTGTCAGAAGGACAGCGGTGATTAATTATACACAACTTCTCCAAGGGAAACGCACGATTGTCAGGGGGCAATCTACTCTGGATGTTCGACATGATTCAAAAGATTGCTTATGTTATCCTACATCTGGCGGTCAGAATGCCCCATTTGACTACTATTATACCGATGGCAAAGATGATGGCACACAGGTTGATTCCGGTCTTCGACTACTTCGTGGGCGTGGGTCTAATACTAAAAGTTCAATATGATACACTCACCCTATCTACCAGTGACGGCGTCCTCGGTCTCGTCAACGTCCACGTACGAGCAGCGGCCCTCTATGTCAGTACGATGATCAAGTTGTGGATCCTGTAAGCACAGCTTAATGGGCACTCTGATCGGAGAGATGACTCCCACGTCCCTTTTACTGCCCATTGCAGTGGCACACACATCTTCCTCGCTTTCCCACGTCAAGACTTTTTCGTCGACTGCAGTTACATTCATATCGATATCCCACGCATCAGGACCCATACAACGCGTGGTGTGTACCGTATGATGACGGGAGGTCAACACCGGAATGTGATGTAACGATGCCAACCTACAATAACTTTGTCTAAGGTCTGATGTGCCGTACGCCATGCCCTTCTCGACTCGAAGACCCAGACGACCCGGTATCTGGTGGTCAACCAAAAACATATGACACAGCAATAGCTCCATGCCATTAATATGGCCCATCCATCACTTCACCGACAGCATTGTTTGCCAGATACCGATGCACATCACATGGAATGCGGATCCTCTGCAAAGGTGTGGTAGTTGATGAGAAGAATGCTTGCCCTTCTCCTTCGCACATCTCCACACACAGTGGACCCACAGTCCCTTTCATTCCCGGATGAGATGTTTTTCTCTCGCACTGAAACTAATGCAGTGACATTGATTAAAGGAATGTCGATATCATATCTGTTCCACGGTATTGACAAGAGCATTCTCAATTTTTGGGCTTTTCTGCAGGAACGTTTCACTGCTTCACAGATACGCAAGAAGTGGACACAGAGAAAATTTCATCCCAGCGGAACAGCCTATAGTAGGCTTAAATAATTTTTTTTCCTCCTTTAGTTTTAAAATTCTTGTAATCGGATAAGGGTGAAAGTAATATTTACTGCCCGATATGATCATAACATAAACTGCCACGAAGTCCAGCATGTGTTTGCGTATCATTTTGCTGTGTTTGCAGATTTGTGGACAACATTTTCAGTCACATGATATGGAAGAGAGAATTCATTCTTCCCTCATAGCAAACACGGAGAAGTTTATTTGTATTGTTGCCTTCAACCATCCTCGTCTGAAGAAAGGTTGCATGAGGGCTTAATTATTAAATTTGCAAATCATTTTTATTTTTGGTAGCTGTATGTCCGATTACGCTGTGTCTCGTAAACGGTTGGCCCTGACTAGTATCATTACGCAATCTGACTGCATAGAACAACAACAAAGAATGAAATGAAAATTTTCGTTAACACAATTAATTAATTAAGTCCCCAGCAACTATAAAACCTACGAAACCAAAGCACAAGTATAACTGTTCTGTGTGTGGAAGTATGACTCAACGTACACATCTGGCACGGTTCTTCTTCAATAAGACAAGAAATTTCAAATACCATTTATACTGGCGTGATAAAAAAAATTAGAAATACTATAATTGCGCAAGAAAACCAGAATTACACTCTAATACAAGAACACAAGCCAGATGCTTTGTTGACTGAACCTGTAATGACGCATCCTTCAGGACATTGAAATAATGAGAAAAAAAAGAAAAGTAGTTTGTTACCTTCATTTATATTGATGAAAAGCACTCTAATCATTACAATATCTCCACACCGACTCGCTACTACCACATCTCAACAAGAACTGACTACTGCCACATCTTGACAAGCACTCTTCACTACGACATCCCAGCAAGCACTCACTACTACGAGTTCTCAACAAGCACTCCCTCCGCTACTTCTCAATAATCACTGCCAGTGGAGGCGGCGAAACAAAACTCTCTGGCGCTGTGGCTCAGTGTAGCCACCTTTCATATGCCCTTCCTCCACGGGCTAGAATTTGATGGTATTTTTGCCAGCATTGGTGGTGAAAATACCACCAAATTCGTCAAAAAAAATACAGACAAAAATAACAGATAATATTAATACGTAAATATCACATAATTAGATAAAATTTTGACTTTGCACTGACCTTTCAATAACCTAATATATAAAATACAGTAGGCAATACAAATTCTTTCATACATGTGGCTTTACATAATAGTTTACACAATACACAAAAAATCAGTTTATACAAATGTTCACATAAAATACTTTTAATTATTAAAAAAAAAAAAACAAATAGTTGATAGTTCCAGCAGCAGCACCCAGCAATGGTCAACAGGTGCAAACACCAACAAGTGACATCATTTTAGTAAAAGCAGTTCCATCTGTGGCACCCAGTAATGTTGAACAGGTGCAGACAGCAAGAAGCAACATCATTTCAGTAGAAGCAGTCCATCAGTGGCACCCAGCAATGTTGAGCAGGTGCAGACAGCAACAAGTGACATTATTTCAGTAGAAGCAGTTCCATCTGTGGCACCCAGTAATGTTGAACAGGTGCAGACAGCAACAAGTGACATTATCTCAGTAGAAGCAGTTCATCAGTGGCACCTAGCAATGTTGAACAGGTGCGGACAGCAACAAGTGACATCACTCAGCAGAAACAGTTCCATTAGTGGCACCCAGCATTGTTGAACAGGTGCAGACACCAACAAGTGACATCATTTCAGTAGAAGCAGTCCATCAGTGACACCCAATAATGTTGAGCAGGTACACACAGCAACAAGTCACATTTCTCAGCATAAGCAGTTCCATTAGTGGCACCCAGCAATGTTGAACAGGTGCAGACCCCAACAAGTGACATTATTTCAGTACAAGCAGTCCATCAGTGGCACCCAGTAATGTTGAGCAGGTGCAGACAGCAACAAGTGACATCACTCAGCAGAAACAGTTCCATTAGTGGCACCCAGCATTGTTGAACAGGTGCAGACACCAACAAGTGACATTATCTCAGTAGAAACAGTTCATCAGTGGCACCCAGCAATGTTGAGCAGGTGCAGACAGCAGTCCATAATATTCACTATCACTGATCACACTGTTCATCAGAGTTTATAAGCAGAGATTAAACATGTCCTAGTGGCACCAATCATGTAGAAAAAGTACAAGTAACAGTCCATAATATTCACTATCCTAATCACACAGTTCATCAGCAGAAATTAATCATTTCTAAGTGGCACCCATTATGTTGAAAAAGTGCAGGTAACAGTCCATAATATTCACTATCACTAATCAGACAGTTCAGGAATGAACAATAGTTTGAATGCACATACAAATGCTTTTACAAAATTATTCTCAATGCTCTTACACTAAACATACAAATTCTAATAAACACACAAATGATATCAGATAATTGTATATTAACTATTACAAATACTCAAATATCAGTAAACCTATAATATTTATGGGTGTCAGTGCAAGCCACTACAAACAAATAAAATAATATTTAGGAGATAGGTGGGTAGGATTAGGAAAGGAAAACACACAAAACACACTCACTCATCTTTCATCCACATTAAGTACTACTGTGTAATTGAATAGTGTTAACTGTGTAAATGCAATTCTGTCAAAATTTGATGTTCATCATGTGTATCAAGTAGTAGTGGCAGCAATGTATAACAGTCAATAATAGTTAGTCAACGTCATAGTCATCATGTCAAGACCAATGTTTGCCAAGCCAGATCAAAATGTACAGTTGCTGAACAACTGTCAGTGAGCCAAGATATGCAATTACTTCCTCTCTCAAAAAAAAAAAAAAAAAAAAAAAAAAAAAAAAAAAAAAAAAAAAAATGTACTGCTTATTGATTTAACAAAGTGTGTGTAGACAATCTTCCTTCTACTTGAGTGTTCTAGTCTTCTATCTTCATCCTCCTTGTTCCATATAGACCAACAAAAAAAAAAAAATGCACCTCACTTACTTTACCTCTTATCCACCAAAACTCCAATAATCATCAGCATCACATAATCTCAATACTTCAATAATACCTCTTACGTCGATACATATAAATCTTATCATCAATATCATTTACCTTACCTCTTGTCCACAAAAACTCCAATAATCATCAACTTCATATAATCTCAATACCTCAATAATACCTCTTCAATACGTCGACACATATAAACCTTATAGCCAATATCATTTCACTTCCATAACAACTCTTTCCTCTAGTCAGTCTCCTCGAACAAGTACAGATAAAATCCTAATGCAAACCTCATCATCCCATACAATCCGAAGACACACTGTCAACACACAACCTCTGTGTAATCCATCTGACCCAAATCTTCTACTCATTATAAATTATAAGATGGATTTTGGTTACCTTGTCCATCATTAAATAAAAGAAATGCATACATGACCTCTAACAGACTTAGTTCGAATAACTCTCAGTAATTAAGTACGATTACGGAGTGTGAATGATCATAATACTTCACAGTGTGTACACCACTTCAAGAATTATGGCAAACAGAAGCAAACATGTGGAGTATTTCTTGTGTCAAGTGTCACTTCCTATTTCAATTGCTCACGAAAAATGCAGTGTAATAACTGTCAATGGTCTAAACCTAGTTTTGGTATGTCATGTCGTTAGCTTCCTTCCTATTAGCATAAATTTATACAGCTTCCATAAAACCTGCAGCTCATGTGACTTCTATGAAGTTTCTTGTACTAATGTCGTTTATGTCGAATTATAGCAGTTCATTTTCCTATCTTAAAAATATAAGGCACTGAGCGTAAGCAAAACATGCAATAGCGAGTAAATATACCAGTAGAGAACAGAATGTCAACAAGTGGATGCAGCACAATTCCTACAACGAGGCTCTGCCAAGCAAACAATCTATAATTAATACCATAGTGTGACCTAAACTCTATGTTTGTACACAGTATATCAGCATTTCTATATACCAAATTAAAGAGTAGTTATGACAACAAACAGAAATGTATAAATATGCAATCCATACGCATAGCAGCAAACATATATCTTACGCAATAAACGGGTCATTAGCATCATATCAGCATATGCAAATAAATGTTCATATGTCATCTTAATAACTAAACATGAAGGCGCAAGCAGATAAATCACAAAGTATAACTTACATACATATCAGCACAACTAATCAGGTGACAATTATAATTTAAATAAATAAGCACAGCAGACACATAATAAAAAAATATGACATCAGTGAAAAAGCAGTGCAGTCAAGCGATGCATAATATATACAAATAACAACCCTGTTCATTAATAAAACATTGACAAAAATCAGCAAATGTACGCAAGCACGTCGCTTCACAAGTAAATTCATAGAAAATGAAATTTAGCACAAAGTCTGAATCACGTAATCGTGAGCAGCAAATTACGTCTAAAGTACGTACCCAAGTGGAAATATGTTACCTGAAAAAATAAACTCAATTAATAGTTACCTTTTTAGTTTAATAGTTTCTTCTTGGAAATTACATTCTTTCTGAAATTTTCTCGATAACAAGTTCTCTTAACGTCGGAGACACACAGAATTTACCTGAAGTTCTTAAATATTTTATACAACCGTATCCTGAAAAATACTGAACGTTAATAACATAATTCATCAAGTCGCTATAGCTTTATACTGAATTTAGTCGGAGAAATTAGACTGTGTATTTGTTTACGGCTGTCAGTGCATTCGCACTGAGCACTCGATCAGCTGTAGGCGCGTGACGTAGGAAGCAATTGTTTGCGGTCAACGACTGCCTTGTGCGGCGCGCAGACTTCACTGTTGCTTTGAGTATATGCCGCCGCCAAAACACAGCGCGGTATCCTTGTATTCTCTGCATGTTTACGTAAACTGTTGGTTTCTCGAAAGTATGTCATTCCACAAAAATTTTAACGTTTGATATATGATGTATTCCCTTAGAGCGTCGTGATTTAAGAGTTTCTACTTCAACAGTGTTATCATGAATAATTTTGCGAATTCTACATGGACCGTTATAAAGCAGAAAAAATTTGCGACACAAGCCTTTTCCTTTGTGAGACAAACGATGAGACTTAATTAACACCTTTTGACCAACTGACAAGATTTTTAAACGACCAGGACGCTTATCTGATTTCTCTCTTCTAGCAGCCGCAGATGCAATATTTGTAGAGCCAGGTTGACAACTTCAGAATCCCGCAGTTTCCGTGAAGGCGGAAAAGGAACGATTTCAGATATGCGATTTGTCGGTGCTTTGTTTTTTAATATCAGTATAGGCGGTAAAGAAGTTGAGTCATTAGGAAGTTCATTCAGAATGTTTTGAAAAATATGAAGATACTGATCCCACGTTCTGTGATTCTGATGACAATAAAGACGACACAATTTATTGATTTCCTTCATCCATCTCTCTGAAGCGTTAGATTGAGGGTGAAAAAGTGAAATGAAAATTGGTTTAGTTTTACGACGCCGTAGAGTACGAAGCCAAATTTTAGAACGAAACTGTGATCCATTATCTGACATAACCTTATCAACATGACCAACTTCTTTAAGAAAATGGTTAATGAAAGCATTGGATACTGAACGAGCTGTTGCTTCGCGTAACGGTGTAAAACACACATATTTTGATGTCAACTCCACTGCTACGAAAATGTACGCAAAACCATTAGTAGAACGAACCACTGGACCGAACAAATCGACTGCAGCCATGTCCTTTAATTTCGCTGGAATGATAGGAAACAACGGTGCTCTGTGAGAAATTGTTGGCAGCTGAGCCTTTTGACATAATTTGCATTTGGCCAGAACAGATCGAATACGTTTTTCCATATTACTGAAGTAGCAATTTTCCCGTAATTTATGAAAGCATTTTCTGGGACCAAAGTGTGCATAACTGAAATGCGTATACCAAATCAGCTTATTAACCCACTCATCAGGAATACAAACTAACCAAACAGAGCTGTCGACCGATTTTCGTTTAAAAAGAATGTCATTGCGAACTAAATAATGCTGTCTAATCGCTACGCTTTCCTTTCTCCTCCACTTCTCCTTAATGTCCTTTCAGATTGGATCCTTATTTTGCTCCTTAGCGATGTCCTGGAGCGAAGACGAAATAAAGTTCTCAAACGCAACACCTTGAATATACATCAAACAATAATTGTTTTCCTTGCAGTCCTCTGCAGCACTTTGTTTCAAACCCATAGGTGCACGTGATAAAGCATCAGCAACAATATTTGAAGAACCCTGTATGTAAACAATACTAAAATCAAATTCCTGTAGGTACAACGCCCATCGTGACAATCTGCCATGAGTTAATTTTGTCGACATAAGAAATTCCAGAGCTCGATGATCGGTGTAAACCTTAGTATGTCTGCCAAACAAAAATATGCGAAATTTTGTGAAAGCCCATACAACAGCCAAAGCTTCAAGTTCCGTAATCGAATAATTCTTTTCTGATTTAGAGAGAACACGACTTCCAAATGCAATAGTTTTCTGTACTACAACGCCGTTTTCTTCTATCTCTTGAAATAAATGTGCACCTAGGCCTTTGTATGATGAGTCCGTCGCCAAACAAAAATCTTTAGATAAATCCGGATGTGAAAGAAGTGGAGCAGCAACTAAAGCATCACGAAGTTGTTCAAATTCTGATTGAGCTTCCTCATCCCAACACCAATTAGAATTCTTTCCGGATAGTTCACATAAACGAGGTGTGGCCAAATCGTCCAATTTAACAAAGCGTCTAAGAAAATTACAGACACCAAGGAAACTACGAACCTCACGTTTTGTGGTAGGAACAGCATAATTACGAATAGCGTCTAGTTTCTCTGGATCAGGAAGAATACCTTCTGTAGAAATAATGTGACCGAGAAATTTCACCTGTGAACGACCAAATTCAGATTTTTCCAAGTTCACTGTAATGCCAACTCTTGCAAAAATACGTAATAATGAATCCAAAATTTTGTTGTGCTCACTCCAAGAACGTTTAGAAATAAGAATATCGTCAACATATGAAGTAATATTGTCACGAAGATAAACAGGTAAAATTTCGTTTAAACTACGAATGAATGCTGCTGAAGGTACAGTAAGTCCAAACGGTAATTTCCGAAATCACTTTTAGGTAAAATAGTCATATCCGGTTATTCTTTAACGATTCTCTAGATAGATTGATAGTAGAAGAGTTGTTTTGACAGATGCAAAGAATAGTAAAAGAGTAGGCAGCGGTGCAGAAATCTAAAAGGGAAATAGCACCACTACAGCTCGGGGCCCTATGCACGCTACGGCACATATTCACTTAGAGTAGTGAATCCCCTGAGGACTTAATAGCCGCACATAATTTCCAGTTTGTGACTTAGTGGCCAATTTGGTGGAAGTGCGTACATAAATTGATCTAACCATGAACATGGATGTATGTCATTCTTAGAATTGCGAAAGATCTTAAATTTCCGAACAGTCAAAAAATGTTTATAGTCAAAATTTTCGCCTCGTGGCGACAAAGACCTACCGCGTCTGTCCCAGTCACAATGACGATTATTGTTAAATTCACGCGCCTGGCGCTCTCTTGTTGCATCCCGCAAATGAAACAAATTATTTTCTTCAAACCCCTCTGCTATCTGTGACTCCAAATTTCTTTTGCTGTCTTTTCCTACAATTTCGCCTTCGATTTGTTTGACTTGCTTTCGTAATGCCTCAACTTCCCTTTTAACGCGTTCATTAAATTTTCCCTGATTTTAACATGTTTATTTATGTTCTGGTACTCTTCGGTTTCTGCAAATGGCAATGGTGCTGTATCATCTGAATCTCTGTCCCCATTTAAACTAAGACTTGTCAATTTATCTTAAATCTCCTCAACTCTTTCCGATAAATCACCTATTTGTTCTTTCTGTTTATTTACGTCTTCCGTAAGTGTCGTGACTCGGGTTTCAGTATTAACACATTTGATAGTTAGCTGTTCATATTGTTGTGTTAGGTTATTTAATCTGTCATTTCGTACGGATTCCTCGATTCTCTCAAATATTTCTTTCTTATCTTTTGCACGTTGTAAATTTAACTCTGAAAATTTCTGTACTATCACGCGATCTCTTTCTTCCTGTTCTCTATCCTGTTCCCTTTGTCTAATCTATACTACAATTAATCTATTATTGTGAGCATTCAAAATCGGTTGTACTTCCTCTGATTTCTTTCTTTAATTCATCTTTCATGTTTTTGAAACATGTCCCTATTCGTGAATCTAACCGTGTTTCCATTGTTTCCATCTCTGTTTTAATTGTTCCTATTTGTGATCCCAGTGAGTCTAACCGTGTTTCCATTGTTCCCCTATCTGTTTTTAATTCAGATCGTAACTGTGATCCCAGTGAGCTTAACCGTGTTTACATTTGTGAGTCTAACCGAGATCCCAAATTTAATATTGCACTCATCAGCTGCTCCATATTAACTTGTTCGAAATTCTTTTCGCCTCTAACATTTCCCGCAAAACCAGTTTCCTTCGTCATAGCTGTAAAGTTATCTGTGTTCGATACTATTCCAGAATCTTCTATCGTTAATCTCGTATTCTGTGAATTTTCTGATTGAGAAAAATTTTGAAATGGTTCCGGACTATCTTCCCGACTTATTAAATTGTTTTCCACTTCATTACTCATGATACTGTTTTCCTCTGTTGGCGAGTTCGCCATGTTAACAATTTCGTCATTCTCACTATCCATCATTTCTGCCTTTTTCATCGATCGCGTAATCATTTACAAAACATACAAAACTCGTCACTATACGAAAATTACACACAATGACTCTTTATCTCAAACACGATTAATCGAACAATTGAAATAATTGCTCTAAATTGTCAAACGCGTATACAAGACAATAAAATTAAATTCTGAAATACCATTAGAAGAATGACAATTACCAAATCTACACATGCAATATAGACTACAATTACTAAACTACAAATTACTACAACAATACTACTGTCTACTATTTTTACAATCAGAAGATTTCCAAGGGACGATCCGAAGCAGCGGTCGCCACGTGCATGGGGGCTTAATTATTAAATTTGCAAATCATTTTTATTTTTGGTAGCTGTATGTCCGATTACGCTGTGTCTCGTAAACGGTTGGCCCTGACTAGTATTATTACGCAATCTGACTGCATAGAACAACAACAAAGAATGAAATGAAAATTTTCGTTAACACAATTAATTAATTAAGTCCCTAGCAACTATAAAACCTACGAAACCAAAGCACAAGTATAACTGTTCTGTGTGTGGAAGTATGACTCAACGTACACATCTGGCACGGTTCTTCTTCAATAAGACAAGAAATTTCAAATACCATTTATACTGACGTGATAAAAAAAATTAGAAATACTATAATTGCGCAAGAAAACCAGAATTACACTCTAATACAAGAACAAAAGCCAGATGCTTTGTTGACTGAACCTGTAATGACGCATTCTTCAGGACATTGAAATAATGAGAAAAAAAGAAAAGTAGTTACCTTCATTTATATTGATGAAAAGTACTCTAATCATTACAATATCTCCACACCGACTCGCTACTACCACATCTCAACAAGAACTGACTACTGCCACATCTCGACAAGCACTCTTCACTACGACATCTCAGCAAGCACTCACTACTACGAGTTCTCAACAAGCACTCCCTCCGCTACTTCTCAATAATCACTGCCAGTGGAGGCGGCGAAACAAAACTCTCTGGCGCTGTGGCTCAGTGTAGCCACCTTTCAAGGTTGGTTGCTTTGTTCGTGGGTGATATCATGTGAGACTCTTAATTTACAAGTGCTATGCTCTCACAGTTGCCGGCCGGTGTGGCCGTGCGGTTCTGAGCGCTTCAGTCTGGAACCGCATGACCGCTACGGTCGCAGGTTCGAATCCTGCCTCGGGCATGGATGTGTGTGATGTCCTTAGGCTCGTTAGGTTTAAGTAGTCCTAAGTTCTAGGGGACTCATGACCACGTATGTTAAGTCCCATAGTGCTCAGAGCCATTTGAACCATTTCTCTCACAGTTGTACACTGTAAATAACATTAGTATTAATCGACAGTAGCAGAAAAGTTTGAGACTCCTCGTAATTTTCCAGCTGCAGTTCCCAGTCTGACGCCTGGCTGTCGCAAGCATCCACCTACGTCCTAATCTGAGACAGAATGTCCTGAAGATCAGAGGAAGCCTTGGAGAACTCGGCGCTTGAAAGTGTTGAGTGGTCTAACTATTTGAACAGAAGGATGATAGAGTAATAATGCGGAAGATATTGCGAGTGACTTGTTCAGATTAATAGAAACATATTCCATTTCTCTCTTGCGTATGAATGACACCCCAAATTCCTAAATTTTCTGCCTTGTAGACATTAATAATAACTTGGTTACGTGCGCTAAGGATAATCATCTGCAAATGAAGGGCGTGGGAAGCACAGATCAGCCAATTACATTCTTGATACTTAGAAGGCATATGACTGTTGAAACATACTGATTACAAAAGTTGACGACTACAGTGGATGAACCAATTGTTAACTAGCGTCGAGGTTTAAGTGAGTCGGTACTAGAGGTTGGTGAAGACATTGAGATTCTGGATGAAAAAAACGTTATCTCTGCTTCATTACAGTAGTATTACTGTGCGTAAGGGGTACAGAGGGGCTATAAGAATAATTTCAACTTACATAAAAATTTTGCAGGAAATTATTAACTAAATTTTCCTTTTAAGCGTGTAGTAATACTTCTGTGGGTATACCTGTCCTATCTATGACAGATGGTTGTACAAGACTATCCTGTATGAAATGTGGTTGTACAGGATTGTAAGAAATTTAGGTTATGGTGTTATTCGATTTACTCTCTCGATTGGACAACAATGCTTTTGAGTGGGGCTCTTCAGATAGTGATCTGGGCTATTTGAACAGTGTAACTATGGACATATATATATAATTAAATTACATGAATGTTTAGCCAAAATCAATGCTAATTCCTATTTCGTGCTGATTATGCCTAATGATAAAAGAGTAATTTAATATTAATAGAAATGAACCTTCGTTAAATTTCCTTTTCTTGTATAAATGGCTTGCAGTATCCACAGAGAAACTGCTTGCCACCTCTCGCACCGACACAGTATCCTTCATACCTGGTGATACACTTTTATCATTTTATCCACTCAAATTTATCTACATCTGCGACACTTGACCATTTTCCCAAGCAGAATTCACGTTTTTATTCCCTCGCCTCTTCAGAATCATTTAGGGGCACAAAATTGTCGAAACCGCAATCTGAATCGTTGTCTAAATCTTTTCTTTTAATTTCAGTACCCGTCTTCTTGAATAGGCCTCCATTGGCTCTCTTTCTGGTATCGGTAATCTGTCCAAGGGCTGTAGTACAATGGTAGTATGTGACGACAAATAGAACATTTCGATCTCATTATCCAGGCAAGATTCCAATAATGCAAGTGAAGAATATGACAAAAATGGCTCTGAGCACTATGGGACTTAACATCTGTGGTCATCAGCCCCCCAGAACTTAGAACTACTTGAACCAAACTAACCTAAGGACATCACACACATCCATGCCCGAGGCAGGATTCGAACCTGCGACCGTAGTAGTCGCGCGGTTCCGGACTGAGCGCCTGAACCGCTAGACCACCGCGGCCGGCAAGAATATGACAGATGTCCACCCAAAATAAGAAGTACTTTCCACTGCACTCTATTTTCTTGAAAAAGTCTGAACCATTTCAGAAACATTTTCTCATTTATCCATCCACTTTTACTCATGCATGGAATAGATTCATTGGCAAGTCAACAGTTGGCTCCGATTTTGTCTTTGGCCACTGAAAATAACAAGCGGTGGTAGATATGCACCTGCTGCGTTGCAACAGGCGATGGTCGTAACTTTCTCATCTCTTTCAGTGCTGGTTAAAGAAAGGATCTCTTTTACACCTTTCTCTACCATGACCTTTGGGGGAGGTCTACTATTGAGTGCTGACGCTATTTTCCCCACGCTTAAACCTAGTGTTCAAAAATTCAGTGCCCAAACAAATAGGGATGATGACAGGAACAAAAATAAATGTATTTCGTAAGCCAACCATTTGTTGGAAACCCATACTACTGTACTAACGAGTATGAGTGTGACTGAGAATAAGAGTGTGTTAAATATTTGTCATTTGCTTATTTTTTTGATCACTACTACAGTACAATAGACGATCAAAATGGGCACCATTAACCTCAGCACAAAGCTGGTATCGACGCAGCAGGGAGTCACGTGTTCACTGGAAAATGCGCGACGTTATCTGTATTTGTGTCTAACGCACGGCTTTCCGGATTGGGAAGGAGCGCCTGGTGCCCGGCACGCATCCGCCCGGCGGACTTGTGCCGAGGTCCGGTGAGCCGGCGAGTCTGTGGATGGTTTTTAACCAGTTTTATATCTGCCTCCGCGAATGAGGGCTGGTTTCCCTTATTCCGCCTGAGCTACACTATGTCGGGGGTCCACCGGGGGCCGAACCGCACAATAACCCTGAGTGAGTGGTTCGGATTGGGGCGGCGGAGGGGTGCAGTGGAATGCGGTAGTCGTCGTGGGGCTGTGTACCACTGCGGTTGCGGCGGGGACGGAGCCTCTCCGTCGTTTCTAGGCCCCTGGTTAACATACCATACAATACAATACAATACAACAGGGGTAGAACACATCTCGGCATTCATTTAACTCCAGAGCAAGAAGTCTAATGGGGTGAGCTCCAGGCATCTTGCAGGCTAATGTACAGGTCCATCCCGGCCCATTCACCGAATGCCAAAAGGACTGGTTATTACTGCCCGGACTAGTGCAATGTGCGCTGGGGACCCATCATGCTGAAACCTATCCTCCTTTCGCTCGCTACCTTGAGCCGCACTGTAAACAAAGTGCCTATGCCGCAGTTCTCCCCACGTGTAGCGCTCTATGTTGACATTGCACCTGCCATGCAGGCACTAGCGCTACCCGTTTTTACTGACTCATTATCGAAGAGTATGCCATTGAAACATACTACGTTCTCAAACTAACATTTCGTGTGACAACATTAAGCACAACGACTGCACCACTCGTGTATTACCTGTGCATTCTCAGTGTTCACACAAAATATGTGTTTCTCACACGTGGTTGCTTTACGAAATATATTTGTTTTTGTCTCCTGTATCAGCCTCGTTAGTCTGGACAATGAATTTTTGAACATTCTGTATACGAGATGGTTTGTCATGGAGGGATTTGTCCGAAGTTCAGTTAAAAGTTCGAAGTGCTATTTAACAACAGTCTCTCCGCTTAGCGCGGCTGTTCTTGTTTTCAAGAGGCATTCTAGTTTTCTTAAAGAAAGATGGTTTCTTTTAAAGAATGAAGCATTCTAGTCTTTTCTGGCTGTGTCTTTCCAGGGGTGTTTGATGTTGTTCTGGACAGCTAGTTTTCCTCCTTTAATACACTCATCTTTTTGTGTGAGTCCAAATCCTCCTTTTCCCAATTATAATATTCTATTGGCAAAACAGGTTTCCAGAAAATATACTAAAAGGTATCAGATATATTATATAATGGTAAGACAGAGATTTAGGAACCAGTTTTTAAATTGTAAGACATTTCCAGGGGCAGATGTGGACTCTGACCACAATCTATTGGTTATGAACAGTAGATTAAAACTGAAGAAACTGCAAAAAGGTGGGAATTTAAGGATATGGGACCTGGATAAACTGAAAGAACCAGAGGTTGTACAGAGTTTCAGGGAGAGCATAAGGGAACAATTGACAGGAATGGGGGAAGGAAATACAGTAGAAGAAGAATTGGTAGCTCTGAGGGATGAAGTGGTGAAGGCAGCAGAGGATTAAGTAGGTAAAAAGACGAGGGTTAGTAGAAATCCTTGAAGCAGGCAAAAAGGAATACAAACGTCTCAAAAATGAGATCGATAGGAAGTGCAAAACTGCTAAACAGGGATGGCTAGAGGACTAACGTAAGGATGTAGAGGCTTATCTCACTAGGGGTAAGATAGATACTGCCTACAGGAAAATTAAAGAGACCTTTGGAGAAAAGAGAACCACTTGCATGAATATCAAGAGCTCAGATGGAAACCCAGTTCTAAGCAAAGAAGGGTAGGGAGAAAGGTGGAAGGAGTATATAGAGGGTCTATACGTGGGCGATGTACTTGAGGACAATATTATGGAAATGGAAGAGGATGTAGATGAAGATGAAATGGGAGATACGATACTGCGTGAAGAGTTTGACAGAGCAGTGAAAGACCTAGGCCGATACAAGACACCAGGAGTAGACAATGTTCCATTAGAGCTACTGATAGCCTTGGGAGAGCCAACCCTGACAAAACTCTACCATCTGGTGAGCAAGATGTATGAGACAGGCGAAATACCCTCAGACTTCAAGAAGAATATAATAATTCCAATCCCAAAGAAAGCAGGTGTCGACAGGTGTGAAAATTATCGAGCTATCAGTTTAATAAGTCACAGCTGCAAAATACTAACGCGAATTCTTTACAGACGAATGTAAAAACTGGCAGAAGTCGACCTCGGGGAAGATCAGTTTGGATTCCGTAGAAATGTTGGAACACGTGAGGCAATACTGACCTTACGACTTATCTTAGAAGAAAGATTAAGGAAAGGCAAACCTACGTTTCTAGCATTTGTAGACTTAGAGAAAGCTTTTGACAATGTTGACTGGAATACTCTCTTTCAAATTCTGAAGGTGGCAAGGGTAAAATACAGGGAGCGAAAGACTATTTACAATTTGTACAGAAACCAGATGGCAGTTATAATAGTCGAGGGGCATGAAATGGAAGCAGTGGTTGGGAAGGGAGTGAGACAGGGTTGTAGCCTCTCCCCGATGTTATTCAATCTGTATATTGAGCAAGCAGTAAAGGAAACAAAAGAAAAATTCGGAGTAGGTATTAAAATCCATGGAGAAGAAATAAAAACTTTGAGGTTCGCCGATGACATTGTAATTCTGTCAGAGACAGCAAAGGACTTGGAAGAGCCGTTGAACGGAATGGACAGTATCTTGAAAGGAGGATATAAGATGAACATCAACAAAAGCAAAACGAGGATAATGGAATGTACTCGAATTAAGTCGGGTGATGCTGAGGGAATTAGATTAGGAAATGAGACACTTAAAGTAGTAAAGGAATTTTGCTATTTAGGGAGCAAAATAACTGATGATGGTCGAAGTAGAGAGGATATAAAATGTAGACTGGCAATGGCAAGGAAAGCGTTTCTGAAGAAGAGGAATTTGTTAACATCGAGTATAGATTTAAGTGTCAGGAAGTCGTTTCTGAAAGTATTTGTATGGAGTGTAGCCATGTATGGAAGTGAAACGAGGACGATAAATAGTTTAGTCAAGAAGAGAATATAAGCTTTCAAAATGTGGTGCTACAGAAGAATGCTGAAGATTAGATGGGTAGATCACGTAACTAATGAGGAGGTATTGAACAGAATTGGGGAGAAGAGGAGTCTGTGGCACAACTTGACAAGAAGAAGGGATCGGTTGGTAGGGCATGTTCTGAGGCATCAAGGGATCACAAATTTAGCTTTGGAGGGCAGCGTGGAGGGTAAAAATCGTAGAGGGAGACCAAGAGATGAATACACTAAGCAGATTCAGAAGGATGTAGGTTGCAGTAAGTACTGGGAGATGAAGAAGCTTGCACAAGATAGAGTAGCATGGAGAGCTGCATCAAACCAGTCTCAGGACTGAAGACCACGACAACAACATATTTGGATGTCCAGTAGGGTTACGACATGCATATGTTTTCAGTAAAAGAGTACTAATACCCATAATGTTATATTTTTACTGTTGACAATATCGGCACAAACTCGTAAATGACACTCCAAAAGTTTTATTGGTTTCTAATACTCGTATTGATGTTCCTTTCACCGTTACTTCAGCTGCCTCCTTCATCCATCCCACTCCCCATTCCATTCTGATTTCTTTCCTTTTTCAGATCCTCATCATATAAATTAGATGAAGTAATAATTACAACAGTATTACAAAATAGAAAATAGTTTCTAAGTACACTTTATCTCATATTCGATCAATTTACCACTAGCTATCCTTTTAAGCCTCGGTATCAATATTTCATATAACCTCAAAGTACACTTAAAAGCTGTTGTTTCCCACAACACTAACATATGGCAGCACCAGTCACCAGTGTGGCACAAGAAGACCGAATATCACGTCTCAGCTCACTTCACGTCTTTTATTTCTTACAAGCAGCAGGATATCCCTAACGGATGCTAACACAACTTTACAAACCGTACAATGATCAACTGTGAATCATTTACCTTACTACACTTTAAACCAATTTTGGCTAAATTTGACTAAACAGACTTGTTCACTGGACAGACAAAACTTCCGACAACCACACTCACTCAAATAATGCCGTTTTATTGCTGTTGATGTCATGGCGCATGTGTAAAAGCTTATATATATTCATTTAGCTCCGCCTCCATCCTGCTGTAAGGCTTTCCTGAAGACAGAAACTAATTTGACAAATAGGAGCGGTTTCACTATTTAGCCAAGTGATAAGTGGTTGTTTACACTCAGGTAACAAAATTCATGGGCTAGCGATATGCACATATAGGATATCGCTTACACAAGGAATAAAATGGCAAGGCATTGTCATTTGAATCCAGGTGATTTATGTGATATGGTTTCCGACGTGGTTATGGCCGCACGACGGGAAATTAACAGACTATGAACGCGGAATCGTAGTTGGAGCTAGACACATGGGACATTCCATTTCAGAAATTGTTAGGGAATTCAATATTCTGAGATCCACAGTGTCAAGAGTGTGTCGAGAATACCATATAGCAGGCAATGGCTCTCACCATGACTACGCAGTAGCTGACGATCTTCACTTAACGCCGAGAGCAGCGGCGTTTATGTAGGTTTGTCATTGCAACAGACGACCGACTCTAGTGCCTTTGGTAGCAGAACGACATCGCCTGCAACCCCGCTCCTGGGCTCATTACCATATCGTCTGGACCCTAGACGACTGGAAAATTGTGGCCAGGTCAGATGAGTCCCGATTTCAATTGGTGAGAGCTAATGGTAGGGTTCGAGTGTGGCGCAGACCAACTAAGGCATGGACCCAAGCTGTCAACAAGGTACTGTGCAAGCTGGTGGTTGCTCCATAGTGATGTGAGCTGTGTTTACGTGGAATAAACTGTGTCCTCTGGTGCAACTGAAATGTCCGCAGCTCGTGGTCGTGCGGTAGCGTTCTCGCTTCCTGCGCCCGGGTTCCCGGGTTCGATTCCCGGCGGGGTCAGGGATTTTCTCTGCCTCGTGATGACTAGGTGTTGTGTGATGTCATTAGGTTAGTTAGGTTTAAGTAGTTCTAAGTTCTAGGGGACTAATGACCATAGATGTTAAGTTCCATAGTGCTCAGAGCCATTTGAACCATTTTTTTGCAACTGAAATGATTATCCTCGGATGTTTGGAGACCGCTTTGAGTCATTCATAGACTTCATGTTCTCAAACAACGATGGAATCTTCGTGGATAACAATGCGCTATGTCACCAGGCCACAATTGGTCGCAGTTGGTTTGCAGAACATTCTGGTCAGTTCTGGCGGATGATTTAGCCACTCATCGAAGATTTAAGGGACATAATCGAGAGGTCAATTGGTGCACAGGACCCTGCACTGGCAACACATTCGCAGTTACGAACGGCTGTAGAGGCAGCGTGGCCAGTATTTCTGCAGGAGACTTCCAACGACTTGTTGAGTCCACGGCATATCGAGTTGCTGCACTGCGCGGGGGAAAAGGAGGTCTGACATGACATTAGAAGATATCCTATGACTGCGTATCTTTTCTCTCTACTTAAACTTCTGTTGTTGCAAATAAAGCACTTGCACAAACTGAACTTC
Source organism: Schistocerca serialis cubense (assembly GCF_023864345.2). Lineage (NCBI taxonomy): Eukaryota > Metazoa > Arthropoda > Insecta > Orthoptera > Acrididae > Schistocerca > Schistocerca serialis. The sequence goes on along the minus strand of NC_064639.1, from coordinate 787,789,845 downwards.
TGTGACAAAGAAACATTTTGCTGCAGCAATCCACGCTTAACGATTTGTTTGTAGGTCACCAGTGTGTAAACAACCATAGTGTAAAATTTATACTCAAGCATAATGTATAGTGCCCAGTCAACGTATTAACGAACAGTTACACAAATTGATTGAATGATGCTTTGAAAATGAAAATATCACTTTTTAAAATATAACTTCCATGGCATACAGATTGAATAAGAAAAACTAAAAATTCTTTTAAATAACATCTAATGCTTCCTTAAGAACATTTTTATGCGAAGCTCTTTGTGGACAAAGTTCATTTTGCCCATAAAATGCTAATGCTTCTTTTCCAGCACGCTTATTTCCAACGGGTTAAGGTGGAGAAGTGCTGTTTCATGAAGTAAGCTCGTCTCGAAAATTATTCCGTTGTTTCTAGTTTGTGGTTTATTTAAGGAAAATGTTTTCGAGTTTAGTACTTAAAAAGCTCTAATCCAACATACCAGACAGGTTCTGGATCTACATTGTACCTGGCGAGTCAAATGTACGAAGAACTAGAACTGCGTAGTATTAGCACACTTGAGGGTATGACGTCGCACCCCTTCTGACCTGTGTGCCCGCGGTGGGTCAGCCGGGAAGTGTTTCATAAAGCTGTTCTATCCTCTCCTGAGACAAGCTGGTCCACGACAGCTGTAACTGGCCCCTGATATCCTGAATACTGGCGCTGGGACGGAGTTTACGCCCGAGCTGTTTCCACACATGTTCTATCAGGGGCAGATCTGGGGTCATGGTGGTCATAGGAGCACCCCGACATCACGTAGACATTTCATAGAGACACATGACATGTGTGGACGGGTATTGACCTGTTGTATAATAACACCAAAATACTGACGCATGAAAGGTAACGTATGAAAGGTAACGCGATGCTCGTAATATGCCGTTGTACCTTCATAGTTCCCTCTAATCACTACCAGCGTGATATAGAATCATATCCGACGGTGCCCCGCGCCATGACGCCACGAGTAACACAGCTGTGGCTCTCCAAAACATTGGAAGAATGTGACCCGTCCCCAGATTGTCGCCATTCTCGCCGACGATGGTCATCCATGGTAGTCTAGAACTGCGATTAGTCGCTTACCACAATGCGACAACAATCCTTAGCAGTCCATGCTTTCCCGGTCACAGCGCCGCTCCAAACGCAGGCGTTTGTGTTGTTGAGGTAACAGTAAGCCTACGCATGGGATGGTAAGTCCGTAACCCAGTTGCCGCTAGTCTCTGACCAATGGTGCGGGATGATACACAATGATGCAGAGAGTCCATTGTTTGTTCTCAGACGGCAGGCGTAGATGTGAAGAGGTTACGATATGCCTGGTGCTTGTGGTGGATGTGTCGACGGGAACTTTGACGATAAGTATGCATGCCCTCACATTCCCATGCAGTCCGACATCGTGCCATTGTCACATCTAGATGGTTCGCAAATCTGCTTATTTCAGGATACGATCTGCTGATCAAATGAAGATGCCCAATGAGACTTCTTTCAAACTGTCACGTGCTGATAACGCAGTCTCACACAATAACCAGCATCTCGGTGTTCCTCACACCACTCAACTACTACCATTTACATATCCTACCAGGCCTGATAACAACATTAAACACGAGTAACACTAAAGCAACATCTATCCCACAGAATTTCCACATACAGCGTGATGTTAGTCTCTGTAGTTGTTATCGAGGCAGTTATTTCAAGTGCGGAGGGGGATATTAGTAAATTGTCATTTGTCATTGTTATAAATAACAGCCAAAAATACACTGGTGTCCAGAATTAAAGCAACAAACCACTATTTCCCCGTCCTGTGTATACTTCACGATACGATCATATAAACTATCAACAGATGTCCGTACGATCGTGTCCTGCACGGAAGATGGTATTCTGGTCACGGACAACCACGCCAACGATGACATAGTGCATCTATCAAACAGGTAGTGTTTGCCGCGTAGCCCCACATCCACATTCGCTGTGTACAGTCACAGACGGTGCGGCACGGCACCGAGAAGACGCCTATCAGGCGCTCTGCGGTGGAGGGGCATGGGAAGAATGGGAGCACGACAGTCGCAAACTGGTGTGGCCCGATGGCTTAGTGTGAATCGTTCCGTTGTTTTACGGATGTGGCGACAGTTTATAGAGACCGAAAGTGTATCCCGAAAACTAGGGCGGGGCCGACCACACGTAACGTCAGGAAGAGAGAACCGTTATTTGGCTGTAAGGGCACGACGCCACCGCCTTAGTATTGCACGGCAACTGGCGTCTGACCTCGCAACATCCATTGAACGTATTGTACGAGGCAAACGGTGTACAGAAGGCTTCGGCAGACTGGCCTTTATTGTCGGAGACATGCTGTATGTGTACCGCTGACGTGTCTTCACAGATGAGTCCCGATATGGTTTGGACAGTGATTCTCGACGGATTCGCATCTGGAGGGAACGTGGAACACGATTTCGGGACCCACCATTGTGGAAAGAGACTGGTATCGAGGATGATTCCTAATGATGTGGACAGGGATCACGCGAACACCTCTTCATGAAATTGCAAGATTAAATAGGCAACGTTTAAGTGCTGTCAGGTATCGTGACGAGATCTTGGCACCTCATCTGCGGTTGTTGCGAGGTGCGTACTGCTGGACGAGAGTGTTCGGCCGCATAGGAACTAGCGGTGGGCTTAAATGTTACGTTTCAGTTACTAAGATTTTTAGGTAACATTCACACTGGTGTTCAAAATTAAAACAACAAACCGAAATCATGCCGCGCCAATGGTCAGAGATTAGCGGCAACTGGGCTATGGACTTACCATCCCATGAGTAGGCCTGCCGTTAACTGCACAACACAAACGCCTGTGTTTGGAGTGGCGCTGTGACCGGGAAGCATGGACTGCTAAGGATTGTTGTCGCATAGAGCACGGGTGGTCGATGTTTTTCTGGAAACGGAAGGTATTGCATGCATGGCGTTGCGCGCTCGCCCTCCCGATTTTAATCCCATAGAACAGGTCTGGGATACACTAGGGACACAGGTTGCATCACGTCAGCATCCACCAATCACTCTCCAAGACATGTGAGCGGGGCTGCAGGAAGAATGGGCGTTGTTGCCTCAACATGAGATTGATAACATCATGCACAGCATGCCCCGTCGTTTGTCAGGCCTATACTGCTGCCAGAGGTGCTCAGACTCAGCGCATTAACCAGTTGTCGGAATGTGTGCGAAAATCCGTTAATATGGAAAAAACGAAGGACATTTTGTGTACCGTTATGCATGTTGCGTTTGCTTACGTTCTTTATTCTTTATATTGTTTCTACTTCACTATCACATGATTATACTGTTTTGTGCAAAATAACCGCAACCTTGCAAAATTTCGGTTTGTTGTTTTAATTTTAGACACCAGTGTGTATGTTACCTAAAAATCGCAGTAACTAAAACGTAACATTTAAGCCCACCGCTAGTTCCTACCGCGTTCGAGACTCACGTATGTGAGCCGCGGGACAAGTGGCTTTGGGGAGACAAGTCAGTTTTCTTAAGCCGCTACAGGTGAAAAGTTTCCGTTGCATTTCCTGCACAATAATGACCATCCTTGGCAACACTCTTGTCCATCTCATAGCTGGTAATTCTAAGAGAATATCGCCTATCGAGCTACGAGAGACTAGTTCAGGAGGGGGTGAACAAAACACTACTCAACATGCCAAAAAAATTCACGCTCACATGTTGCCAAGGTTATTTCGACTACGCTATTCGGTTGGAAGCCCCTACACATCCCCCACACAGTCCCGATATCTCGCCATGGAATCTAGAGCCCTGAAGAAATTTTTGTGGCCTTCGATTTGCCTCGGGCGAAGAGATGCACACCTTAGTACAGTCATGGTTCCGCAGGCAACACCAAACATTTTTCCATGAATGCGTTGACGCTCTTCGTCTCATAGCGTCTAAATGTATTAACGGTTATGACGATTACTTTTGAAATAATAAACGGTTTATTTACTTTTTTCCATTTGTCTCGTTTTCATTTAAGCGCCCCTAATAAACAAAATTTTCTGTGCATACCACCTGGCATGTTTTCATTTGTGTGCGCTCGACAAAATTTTCTGTGCACAGCGCCTGGCACAAAGGCAAAACTTTCAGCTAAACTGTTATCTGGTTGCCTAAAAACGGGCGCGACTCTATCGTTGCTCACTGTATCACGGAATGATTAACGTGTACACTGGTTCCCATAAACCGTGGAAAAATCGCTAAGCTAATTATGACTCCTATGAGGATGTGTCGAACATGAGGAAAACAACCACAACTTATAACACATGACATGATATAAACAGTAAAACATGGTCCCAAATGTTAACAGAATCTTCCGTCGGTTCTTGGTAGGACAACATTATAATAAATGAAAAGCACCAGTTTGCTTTTGTTCTACAATATTACTTTTATTGTTAACCGGTTTTCGGCTTACAAGGCCATCTTCAGACATTTACTGAATATTATCACCAAGGAAGTTACAATGTTTGCAAACAACACTGGAAGAGAAATAACGCGTCTAGATTGAAGTAGAAACATACAGTAAGTAACATCTTTGACAGTGTGGTGGTAATGCAATGGAAAAGAAAAATTGAACAGTACATAGATAAAAATGGAGTAGACAGGAAAACCTTTAACACAAAATAGGAATAGCATGCCTACATAACAGTTTCTACTAGTAAACAAAACTAATAAAATAAAATAAAATTAGTACTAGACAAGGCTACATCAGAAGGTATGAAACATGGAGAGTGATACACAAACCAATGAAAAGAAGAGACAATTATCAATATAACTACAGAATACATAAGGAACTGGAGCAATATCAATAAGATAAACAGAAATAAATAAATGCAGGAAAATGGAGGCGTTTGAACCTACAGTAAATGTAATCTTAAATGACCAGACACAGGTCAACACTTCCCCTCTCCTAAATTTCATATAGTCATCTCTGTTGTTCATTACTTCCCACGCTGTCTCTTCCTACATATTCCCATTTTCCTGTATTCATTAAGTTCTTTTGTTTTGTTGAAGTTGTCTTTGTATTCCATATAGGCTGTAGTTTCAATATTTAAGGCTTTCTTCTAACTGATACTTGTATTACTGTCCATGTTTAACACCCCTTGTCTCATCAAATATTGTTCATATTTTATTTTGTTCATTTATTTAATGCAAACTGGCACACAGCCACTGTTTTGATTATAATGTTAGTGTTAAAATGCAGTACCGCCACACTCTCAAAGATTACATCTACTGTAGGTTCCCTCAAGTACTACTATCGTAGTATGAGGATTTACTCTGTTTCACCGGCGCCTTAATTTAGCAAGAAACCTTGAAGCTATGATACGAAAAATTCTCTGTAATTGTTCTATTAGAAGGCTCTAATCTTTATAGATCATCGCTAAACACTTTTTGAAGTACTTCACCAACCATGTCTTTGTGATAATCTTTTTTTATTTTCTACACTTTTCTCCCACTGCATTTATCATTTTCTGATATATACCTGTAAGAAAATCTTCTCTCTCTCTCTTTTTTTTTTTTTCTTTTACCACCTCCAAAAACGAACGTTGTGTCTGCATGTATAATGTTCTTTTCCATTCTGGTTTCGAAACTGTAGAAACTAACTCTTATGAAAGTAGGAAAGTTCTTACGGTGAATCATCACTTGAAGTGCCTTATTTTTTGTAGGTGCTTCATTCCTGAAAAAATACGCATGAGTCTTGAATCACACATCACGATTTTGCGTAATCATTATGTTTCTAAGATTATCATCTTTTCGTCGAACAGTCACTTTATTGGCATTCTACCTTTTTTCCGCGCATCTAAACTCTCCCACAAAAAAGCTAACGAACCCAGGCGTTATTTCTACACAACACTGTATCGTTAGTGGTGGATTTTCTTTAACTCCCCCCCCCCCTCCCACACACACACTCAAAAAAAAAGAAAAAAATATCGCGCAGTGGGTTTCTCGACAAATATGAATGACTTATTGCACTTGTATTCCGGCACGGAAGACGAAACAACGTCAGACACTACCATCACCTATAAGAACGCACGTCTTCTTGGGCACGATTACTCAATGTGATTTGAAACAAAAACATTACTCTCAATAATCATTTACTCCAGTGATTAACAAAAGATATAGTATAATACTGAATGGTTCAGCTTGTCTTGGAGTTTTATTCGCGCTAGAATAGCAACAAAATTCCTAATACACAACACCCAGTGAGTGAACACTGTGTGCAAGGACCAATATAAAGCATAAATTTGTTTACACTGGAGATGAATTTGTGATGACTAGAATATATGTAGTTTACTTTAAGAAACTGATCAATATGAAAATCAGTACTCTAAACACAATTGGTGTAACATCTTAGGAACTGCCTCTAAAAATATTCACGTGTAAATATTTTGTTAATTAGTTTCCGAGGTGTAATTGTTTTCGTTTTATATGCTGGAAGTTCATATAATGGAGTCTGGTTTTGTATTTAAGCCAGATCCGTATAGAATCTTTTAATTTCCACCCAACCGTTAGTTCTTAGCAATCACAGACGACGGAAACATAATAGTTCCTAATTGTAGTCAGTCAGTTACGCGCTCCATAGATCATCTGAACGACTTTTTTTTTCTATCGAAATGACGTGGAACGATATGTGTACATGATTTTCTTCAGTGGGTGGCTACCTGCTGTCTATTTATAAATTTCTGAATGTCACGCTGCTATTTCGAGACCAGTAGTGGCAGAACGCGTTAGATATGTAGACATCAAGATAACGATGTGGAATGTCAGTTACGTTTGGTTTGTCTAAAAAGTTTCACATAAGAAACAGGAGGCATTACTTTTCAGGACGTTGTCGTAAATACGAACAGGGTGGAGGAAATAGAAGTAGCCCGGCCGAGTGGATACGATTGGACCTGAATTTGTGGCATCATTAAGGGAGGAGCAAAAGGCCTACAATAACTTCCAACAGGAAGGAGCAACTGTCCACACAGCCGGCCAAACCTTGGAGCACATTTACACAATTTTCACGCCTGACAGTTGTTTGCAGAGGTCAGTCTGGTCGCTGTCCTAGCTGGCCACCCAGGTCACCTGATCTGTCAGTGTGCGATTACTTTGTGTGGGGAACACTCAAGTCAAAGGTGTATCGCACCAACCCTCATAGTCTTCAAGAACTTCAGCAGCACATTTCGGATGAGATTGCAGCAATTTCAGCTGTCCAGCTTCGATCCGCCTTCAACAGCTTGCTGACCAGGGCCCAAAAGTGCCAAGAGATGATTGGTGATAACTTTGAACATCTGCTGTAGTCAGGTTAGTACGATATTTCCTTTCCTCTGCTGTGTTTCTTTGTGTCCTGGGACTTTTTTCTTCGCGTCACTTTTACTCGTATTTACCCCACCCCTTTTAAAGGGGCACTATTACTGCGTAACAGGCAATCATCCTTACAACAGTATATCTGTGAGTGGAACGGCAAGAAACCTCAATATATGATACATTTCCATTTCCATGGATACTCTGCAAATCACATTGAACCACCTGGCAGAGGGTTCATCAGCCACCTTCAAAATAATTTTCTATTATCCCCTTCTTGAGCAGCATGTGGAAAGAATGAACGCCTTTAAATTTCCGTGCGAGCCCTGATTCCCCTTATTTTAATTGCGAGGTGCCGGGGCTAGCAGTGTATTTAACACTAAATTCTTCTAGAATCTACATATGTAAATGATGCTCTAAGCCCCCCCTATTCTAACTCCGACTTTTGCTGTTGCACAAGGATTAAAAAAAATACGCGAACTGACTCTAATCAACCCTACCAGTGGAGTAGAAGAGAGTTTGGCACCTGCAATAATTTAATTTGATAAATAAGTTAAATAAACGAAGGTTTCATTAACATAGTGAGGAATGATAGGGTTGCTCTACCGATTAACAGAATGAAAGTTCTGTCCAAAATAACAATATGATTTATTAAGACTAAACACAAAATAATAAACAAAAACACGTAAAACATTTACAATACATCAAATTGGCTCAAATTGGATACTCAAACAAACGCTGTGAATGTGAAGTTGTCCCTAAACTAGATTGTGAGGATTATTACGTAGTGGTATGTGGAGCCAATTCCTTGCAACTCAAATCTTAAGAGAAAACACATAGCCAACCCAACATTAATTGCTGCTACCCAAGACAGAACAAAGTTAGAAAAAGACGAACAGGCGTGCTCTGCTGAGCTCTGATTATTACCTAGGAAAATCCCTGTCTGCCGGTGCTGCGGACATACCTTACCATCTGTCTTCTTAACTGCAAGAACACGATTTGGCGTACTGGAGGCGATGGCTGGTTGCTTCGACGTCCTCGACCGAAAAGCGAGAGCCGACTACCTAGAGCACCCGTACACGCCGAACACACAACATTCCCGCCCCCACGACAGTGACCGTGGTTAAACGTTCCAATCAGCAACTCGAAAACCGGCGGAAAATTCCACTCTATTGCCGGAGCACTACCATTCCAGCAATGGAGATTCTTGGTGCCAATTTCTGCGCTGATTTTGCTACGTCATGGAGCTATGCCCTGAGCAAGCCAATCACAGTTACTATTTTGCAGAAAGCGCGGGAATTTTCCCGCCACAACTGCCTGGGTACACAAGTCATTCCCACACCTCGCTGGTAGCCCGCCAGAAAGTGTTTTCGCTACGTTTCTGCGAAGTAACGGAACCTCTAGCCCAGCCACTACTTCAGACCCCTCCGGGCGTGTCTTTTGACAATGTCAGCGTCCGCAAAGCATTCACTCGACTTCCTCACACCCGTCGGCTTAACCCCTTCCAGATCAGCAGAGCCCGCCTGTCACCGGACCACCCGGGTGACAAGAGACGCTGCGTGGGAAGTCCGCGTGTGAAGGAATAGCGACTTTTCACTGCATGCAATTAGAGAGGAAAATCGTAAGATAGAAATATCAGAGGGGGCTCATGCCACCTCTCATAATGTGATGATTGTTTCTTCCTATGTAGGTCAGTGTCAACACAATAGCTGATAACTGAAATTTCGAGAGAAGATCCCGCCGCAACGAGAAACGTATTTGTTTTAACAATGTCCACCCTGAATACTGTATCACGTCCGTGATACTCTCTCCCCTATTTCTTGATACTTCAAAACGTGCTGCCCTTCTTTGAACTTCCTTGATGTACTCCGTTAACTCCGTCTGGTAAGGATCTCACACTGCGCAGCAGTACTCCAACAAAAAACGGACAAGCGTAGTGTAGGCAATCTCTTTAATAAATCTGTTGTATCTTCTAAGTGCTCTGGCAATAAAACGCTGTAAGAGGTCCATGATTAAGGAATTTATTGCTAGCGCACTCGAGCAGATGTAATTTCGATGGACTGCTCACACGCTGCCTGCGATGTGTAAGCTGTATGAGAATCTCAGACCAGAGAGCAGTGTTGTATGCAGTAGGAACTGTGTAGCAGTTGCAGTAGTAGCTAGCTATCAGTCTGGTGTATCATGTTGCCTGGCCAGTCGTGGGGAGCGATGGCGGAGCCTGAGCGATGTAATATAACGTAAAAGCAGCCTCACGCATATGTACTATTGTTATGTCAAGCCCCATGTAAATGTTTTTAAAAAAGCTCTTAATAATAATCTTTCTTATAAAAAATTAACTTTTGATAATCATTCATCTCAATTTAAAGAACTTACTAATTTCTCCAATCCATGGTGATCCCGATTATTGTAAAGAAAAATCAGTAGTTTCTTTTTATACATGACAAACCTATCGACCAGCATTGCACTGAGCTGCGCCAGAAAAATTTCTTATAGGAGCAGATATATACGCGTTATCCGGCGACCTAATTGAGGTAAGATTTTTCAGTTTATTCAGAATGATTTTTCAGGGCCATGACGCAGCACTGCTGATGTCCAAAATTTACCAGTTTAAATTCACAGTCAATTATTGAAAGGTTATAAGTGAGTCGCAGTTTAATTGAGAGGTTAGTCATTTTATTATTGGTAGGTTACGGAATTCATTTATTGGGAGGTTACGCTGAATGTGAATTATATACTTATATTCTTTTTGCTGTTGGGAGGTTACACTAAATCTGAATGATATGTAATATTATTTTACTGTGGGGAGGTTACACTTGGCGACAACCGGCCAGGATCGTATTTTTTGTGAATTTCTGAGAAGTAGTCAGTTATATATCTGCTCTTATTTATCTAATATTAAGTGTAGGATCGTATTTTTTGTGAATTTCTGAGAAGTATTCAGTTATATATCTGCTCTTATTTATCTAATATTAAGTGTAGTTCGCATCTGGCGCAACGCATTTACTAATTTGTCACTCTTTTTCACAGATCATTGACAATTTATTGCTCTCTGTTGTTATTGTATTTGTTCCATTTTTGCTTTGTCTTTGTTTGATTTTGTGCTTAACTTTGACTTATGAAAATGCTGCGAAAAACTGCTAACAGTACATCGCGATCCGTAATGAGTGAAAAAACCGACTTGAATAATTTGACTGATAATACTAGCGACACTCAGTGTCTTAATGATAATCCTCCAGTTACAGACAATCAGTGCGTGCCGACCACCAGTAATGATTTTAATCCAAATGATGAACAAAGAAATTCAGTTATGTCCACACTAAACTTAACGATAATTGATGACGCCGCACGTTCCGCTACTATGAACGCTGCCCAGTTTGACACACCTGATTTGCAAAATTTACACAGTAAGCACATAAATGTTTCTAGCGAAGATGAACAATGTACTCAAAATACGCCAGACTTGTTTGATTCCGATGTAGTGACCAACAGTGCACATCCAATTAGCAAACCTTTTCATGAATCAGACAATGACCAAATGGTTACACAAAACGTGACACTTGCAGATACACCATCACACAGCACAGTAAATAGGGTCGCTAATTTTGGCATGGATCAAGTTACGGCATTATTACTACAACTTAATGAATCGAACAAACAACTTAATGAAAATCTCAAACAACAAATTAATGAAAATTTCAAACAGTTGAATGAAAAACATGACAATCTTAATGAATCTAACAAACAACTTAATGAAAATTTCGAACAGTCGAATGAAAACCACGACAGGTCGTTCAAACAAATAAATGAAAAACTTGACACCTCTATTCAACAGCTTACTGAACAGATTACAGCCGTTGCGGAACAATGTAATGAAACTAAAAAACAATTACGTGAGGAAATTAAGGCCTGTGCCAGGAATAATAGTGAAGAGATACGCAATACACATGCTGCCACAACTAAATTACTTAGAGATGAAATTAGTGCAGTCGCTAAACAATGTTCTGAAAACGCAACACAGTTACTCGACGAGTTTAAATTAATGTCAACAGAACTTTCACACACGCTGGATGCGAAAGTCGACAAGAAATTTGAACAAAAAACAGCCTAATTGACGAACGTTTTAATCACCACCTACAAAACAGTGAAACGCGTTACCGTAAATTCATACAGGAAGAGAACAAAGTAAAGAAACAAGTCATGGAAACAATTACTGCACAGAGACAGGAAGATAAGCGTAAAATGTTTACGAAGGCAGAAACATACGTAGACAACAATATTGCTACAGTATCAGACGAAATCAAACAGTTGAACACCGAATTGCATGATGAAATCTCTGATCTTAAAACAAAAACAGACACACACACAGTAGCCTTTCAGACAGTGACCAACAGACTTGAACAATTAGAATTAATACAGGATCCTGATGCCATCAAAGCAGACGTTAAGAAATTGAACAAAACCATACGTAAAATACAAAAACAAATTAATGCTTGTGACACTAAAAACGACGATCACGTAAAAGCACTGACTGAAAAATTTGATGAATTGGCCAGTCGTATTGACGTTATCGAAAATAACAATGACATCAGATCAGACGATACTTCACCAGTTTCGTTTAATCAAACACCCGAATTCCAAAATTTACAGCAGACAATCAGTGAGATAGGTTCGTCCAACAATACATTGCGTAGAAAATTGTCATCTTTACAGCAAGAAGTGACAGAAATGAAAAATTTTTCAGCCTCTAACACGTCACCGCATATGCCACATTCTGAACATTTGTCACACTTACACAGCCAGTATAGCTTAAGTAATTTACAGAGGGTATGTGACTTAGATTCCGAACAGTCACAGACAAACAGATTATCATACAATCCTGGACCTGTTCAGTCATTCAGAGATGATAATTTTGATTACAAGCACTTTCTATCCTTTAGGAAATTCAAGTGATTTAAATATGACAGAACACAGATTCACCCTTTGGATTGGATACAACAATTTAGCTTTGCTCTTCCACCAACTTGGCCCGTAACACACAAACTTGAATTTATTTGCAGTTTTTTGGAAGGCGAACCGGCAACTCGTATGAGACCGATCGTGAGACAATGCTATTCGGTAGAAGAATTTCAGAATGCTTTTCTGTCAGCGTATTGGTCGAAGACGACACAGCGCGGAATCAAGGATCAATTAATTAGCTTACCGAATTATGAGAACTCAAATTTTCCCACTGTGACGCAATTTTTTGAACACATGGTACAGCAAAACCAATACTTAAGTGAGCCATACAGTGAATCAGCACTTATCCAATTATGTATTTCTAAATTGCCACGATCGTTAAGAGTATCACTTTTAACAGGACAGCAGAAAGAAAATATTTCGGCATTTAGAGATCTGTTACAGCTTTTGGAAGTTCAGCAATCAGATTATTCCTTCAAAACATAAATTTTTCACATCATAACCAAGACCAACCAACATACAGTAATTACGATCAGCCGCGCTATTTCAATAGCAAAGATAATAGACGCTCCTGGAACGACAACCACCAGAACTTTAATAACAGACAAAATTTTAATTATCAGTATCGTCAAAATTATCAGCAACAGGATACACATTTTGGTAACAATAGAGGTTTTTCCCCACAACAGCAACAAAACCATCCGGGTTGCATAACTAACCAACAATGTAATGTGCAAGGTCAACCAAGCTTTAATGTTTCGCCGCCTACACGTATAGGTCGGCTCCACCAAATAGTAACGCACCGCAACAAGGATATCAGTACGTACAGAAAACACATCATTTCAACTCCTAGCGCAACGCGCCGTATAGCAATGACTATCATGACAGACGTAAAAGTAATGAGCACAGATTTCAGCGTACATTTAATAACAGTAGGTCTTACCAGCAGCAGAATCATCTGCAACAACAGATTATCATGAATGAACCAGACAGACGGTATCATCCGGAACCTAATACGTCAGGAAGAAATAACAGAACAGTACAAATAGTTGAAATGCCACAGCATCCTCCCGCAAATGACAGCACGTCAGAACGAATTTGACTAGATACAGTACAGATTGAATCTTCCAGCAACGTAAGCAATACTTTTGACACACAGACTCTTGTTCACGAAAATGTTATTACTTTTGACGACATCCGAGACACTCTTTTGCATGAAAAACCAGTTATTCAAAAAACCATTTCCCACCCTGTCATTGAAGTAAAGATTGGATCATCCACATTTTCAGCAGTAATCGATTCTGGATCACCTATGTCAGTTATAAATGAAGAAACCTTCAACGAATGTAACAAAGAGAATATTTATCCTACGTTACCATTAGGCAAAACTGAAGTAAAAGGAGCAGTATCTAGTAAAGGAGTAGATGTAAAATTACAGACACACTTATCATTTTGTATTGCACGTCATACGTTCCACTCAAATTTTTGGATTGTTCCCTTATTGACAACAGACGTTATTTTAGGTACGAATTTTCTGGTACAACATGACGCAATTATTGACTTTCAAAATTCCTGTTTAATGTTAAAGGATGAGAATGTACAACTGGCATTAGGATTTCAGCACGCTTTATCTGCAGAAGAACAAGCAATTAATCGGACAGTGGTCATTTCTACATCACGTAACACGGACTGTCATTCCACATTGTTCACAGATACGTATGTACACAACTACAATACACCAGACGAAGCCGACTATGGCGTTATGCAAATGATTTCTGATAAAGTAAAACAAAGCAGCGCAAATACAGACGACAAACGTACGCAACTACGCAAAATTCTTTTACAGCAAGCTCCAGTTTTTGACAACATCCCTGGTACTATGTCCCGTTTTATGTATGAATTTCAAGTTAAACAGCATGACACATTTAAAGCCAAACATTATCCTATTCCGTATATCTACAGAGAACAAGTTAAGAAAGAATTACAAGCTATGCTAAACCAAGGAATTATTGAACCGGCAGTTAGTCCGTACATAAACCCGCTCCATATTGTTAAGAAAAAGGATGGCTCACTTCGCCTCGTACTTGATTCGCGTCGTGTCAACGACATAATTATTAATGAAACAGATCGCCCACAGACGCTAGAAGAACTTCTGCAGAAATTTCATGGTACTGCTGTTTATTCCACATTAGATTTGAAGTCGGGATTTTGGCAAATTCAGCTCCATCTGAACAGCAGAAAGTACACAGCATTTCTCTGTTTTGGTGATTGTTATCAATTTTGCAAATTACCGTTCGGTTTAACAATTTCTTCAGCAACATTTGTTCGCGGTTTAAATACTATACTTCCGACAGAACTTAAAGACAGAATCACAACGTATGTAGACGACATCCTTATCGCAGAAGCTAACTGGTCTGAACACAATCTGATTCTTGAACAACTGTTGCAAACTTTTCGTGCACAAGGACTCACAGTTTATCTTGGCAAATCACACTTTGGCAAAACTTCCATAAAATTTCTTGGACATGTAATATCAGCAGAAGGCATTGCGCCTGACCCGGAAAAACTTCAAGCTTTACGTGACATTACTGTTCCTGCGACGAAGAAACAACTACGCAGCTTTTTGGGTTTAATTAACTTTTTCCGTAAATTTATTCATTACTCTGCTTGAGACACCCCCAGATTATGCCAGTTGACGGGTAAAAACGCTATTTGGTCGTGGGATAGCCAATCACAGTCTGAATTTGTCAATCTAAAACAAGCTTTGTTGAACGCACCACTTTTATCACACCCTGATCCTACCAGAAATTTTTCCATTGCCACCGACAGTTCTAACACAGCTTTAGGCGTACACATTTTTCAGGAAATTGAAGAAGACGGTAACACAGTAATTAAAAACATCGCCTTTGCAAGTCGCATTCTGTCACCTGCTGAACGCAATTATTCTGTTACAGAACTTGAAACATTATGTGTTGTATGGGCATTTACCAGATTTAGGCATTTTCTTTATGGAAGACATACTACCGTTTACACAGACCATAGAGCTATACAGTTTTTACTTTCCGCTAAATTTACACATGACAGATTAAGCAGATGGAAACTTTATTTACAGGAATTTAATTTTAAAATTGTTCACATTCCCGGTACACAAAATGTTGTAGCAGACGCACTATCCCGTTCTCTCAGCAACAATCAGCTAGACATCGGATCCAACTTCTGCCAAGCAAATTTTAGCGTCATGTATATTCAACAAGTTGCATTCGAAAATTTCATTTCGTCATCATTAAGAGACATAGCACAAGAGCAGAGCAAAGACAACGTATGGAAAGAAATTAAACACCTTTGGCAAGATAGGAATAACGTTACCATTAGAAACCATTATACTGTACGCAAGAACATTCTGTTACGCCGCTCTCACCCTGACAGCAACATCTGGTTATTATGTATTCCTGACGAACTTGTTAACAAATTAATTTGGTATACTCATTTAAGTTACGCACATTACGGAGCCAGAAAATGTTTTAGTATACTGAGACAGAACTGTTGTTTTGCGAACATGGAGAAACGTATTCGACGAGTTTTATCGTCATGTAAAATCTGCCGGAAAGCTAAATCAGACACGACTTCACATATTCCTCCGTTACCTCCCATTTTACCCGTTAAATTGAGACACATGGCCGCAGTAGACATTCTTGGACCGATTCCCAGAACTAATAGAGGTTTTTGCTACACCTTTGTCGCTGTTGAACTCACTTCGAAATTTGTTACCTTCACTCCGTTGCGCAAAGCTACTGCTAAATCTATTTCGAATGCATTTGTAAAACATTTTTTATTTCATGTAGGGCATGTATTGAAAGTAATTTCCGACAATGGACCACAATTTCGATCTGCGATATGGGCACGTATGTTACGAGCTAGAAACATTTCTCCGATATATATATCCAGGTATCACGCTTCTTCGAACCCTTCTGAACGGCTAATGAAAGAAATTGGTAAACTATGTAAAATATACTGCCGTAAATAAACATATTGATTGGGACGCACACATACTCTCATTCCAGGATGTAATTAACTCCATACCAAATGAATCTACTATGCTATCCCCGACTGTTATATTGAAAAATGCTGAACCACCTAACAAAATTAAAGAACTAGTATCTTTTCCTACATAAAAATGCTAAAGGCTTATACAGTGCGTGTGCACTTCATTTCATTTGTTAATAGGATCAGTTCTACTAAATATGCTAAAGATATTTACAGTGCATGTGCACTTCATTTCATTTGTTAATATGATCAATTCTCCTAAATATGCTAAAGATTTTTACAGCGCGTATGCACTTGATTTCATTAGTTAATATGATCAGTTCTCCTAAATATGCTAAAGACTTTTACAGTGTGTGTGCACTTTATTTCATTTCTTAATATATTTAAATTCTTGTAAAAAGGTAAAGACTTATACAGTGCGCGTGCATTTTATTTCATCTCTTAATATATTTAAAATCTCGTAAAATGGTAAAGACGTATACAGTGCGTGTGCACTTTATTTTATTTCTCAATATGTTTAAATTCTTGTAAAATGGTAAAGACTTATACAGTGCGTGTGCACGTTATGTCATTTGTTAATATATTTTGTACTCATTGCGTATACATTTTGTCATTTCTTAATATGTTCTGAACTCAGTGTGTGTGCACTCTATTTCATTTCTTATGTTTGCACTTATCAATAATGTATATACTCTGTGACTGTAGACTTAGTTAACTAAATAGATTATAGAAAAATTTGTTGCTCATGGCAAGTCCGATTGACTCACCATCGCTGCCAAATTTTTGCCCCCCCCCTCCCTCCCCCCCCCCTCTCCCAATGGAGGGTTATGTAAGAGGTCCATGATTAAGGAATTTGTTGCTAGCGCACCCGAGCAGACGTAATTTCGATGGATTGCTCACGCGCTGTCTGCTGTAAGAGTATCTCAGACCAGAGAGCAGTGTTGTATGCAGTAGGAACTGTGTAGCAGTTGTGGTAGTAGCTAGCTATCAGTCTGGTGTATCGTGTTGCCTGGCCGGTCGTGGGGAGCGATGGCGGAGCCTGAGCGATGTAATATAAGGTAAAAGCAGCCTCGCGCATATGTACTATTGTTATGTCAAGCCCCATGTGAATGTTTTTAAAAAATCTCTTAATAATAATCTTTCTTATAAAAAATTAACTTTTGATAATCATTCATCTCAATTTAAAGAACTTACTAATTTCTTCAATACATGGTGATCCCGATTATTGTAAAGAAAAATCAGTTGTTTCTTTTTATACATGACAAATCTGTCGGCCAGCATTGCACTGAGCTGCGCCAGAAAAATTTCTTATAGGAGCAGATATATACGCGTTATCCGGCGACCTAATTGAGGTAAGATTTTTCAATTTATTCAGAATGATTTTTCAGGGCCATGACGCAGCACTGCTGACGTCCAAACTTTACCAGTTTAAATTCACAGTCAATTATTGAAAGGTTATAAGTGAGTCGCAGTTTAATTGAGAGGTTAGTCACATTTTATTATTGGTAGGTTACGGATTCATTTATTGGGAGGTTACGCTGAATGTGAATTATATTCTTTTTACTGTTGGAAGGTTACACTAAATCTGAATGATATATAATATTATTTTCCCGTGGGAAGGTTACAACCCAGTCTTTGGTTCTTTCCAGTTTAAATTGTTCGTAATTGTAATTGGTACATATTTAGTTGAATTTACGTCCTTTAAATCTGATTGATTCATCGTGTAACCGAATTTTAACGGATTCCTTTTAACACTTGTGTGTTACCTCACACTTCTAATTATTTAGGGTCAACTGCCAATTTTCGCACCATACAGATATCTTTTCTACGTCGTTCTGCAATTTGCGTTGATCTTATGATGACCTTACTAGACGAGAAACGACAGCATCATCTGCTAACAACATAAGACGGGTGGTCAGATTGTCTTTTAAATCGTTTATATAGATAAGAAACAGCAGAGGACCTATAACACCGCTTGGCGAACGCCAGAAATCACTTACGTTTTACTCGATGACTTTCCGTCAGTTACTAAGAGCTGTGACCTCTCCGACAGGAAATCACGAACCCAGTCGCATAACTCAGACGATATTCCATAAGCGTGCACTTTGATTACAAGCCGCTTGTGAGGTACGGTTTCAAAAGCCTTCTGTTAATCTAGAAAAACGGAATCAATCTGCAATCCCATGTCGATAGCACTCAGCACTTCGTGTAAGTTAAGAGCTGGTTGTGTTTCACAAGAACGATGTTTTCTAAATCCGTGTTGATTGTGTGCCAATAGACCGTTCTCTTCTAGGTAATTCATAATGCTCGTACGCAATATATGTTACAAAATACTGTTGCACATCTACATTAATGATATGCGTCTGTAATTTAGTGGATTACTTCTTTTGCCTTTCGAGCGAGCTGTTGTATATGATTGTTAAATATGGAACTATTACATCAGCACACACTGAAAGAAACCTAATTGGTATAGAGTCTGGACCAGAAGACATGCTTGTAATAAGTGGTTTAAGTTGCTGCACTGCTCCAAGGATATCTACTTCCATTTTACTCATGTTGACAGCTGTTACTGATTCGAATTCTGAAATGTTTACCTCGTCTTCTTTGGCGATGGAATTTCGGAAGGTGGTGTTTAGTAACTCTGCTTTAGTGGCACTGGCATCGATAGGATTTCCATTGCTATCGCGCAGGGAGGCATTGATTGTGTCTTGCCGCTAGCGTACTTTACATTCGACCGGAATATCTTCGGATTTTCTGGCACATTTTGAGACAAAGTTTCGTTGTGGAAACTATTGTGAGCATCTCTTATTGAAGTCTGCACTAAATTTCGAGCTCCCGTAAAAGATCGCCAGTCTTGTGGATTTTGCGTTCGTTTAAATGTGGCATGCTTTTTCCGTTGTTTCTGCAACAGTATTCTGGCCTGTTTTGTATACAGTGGGTGTCAGCTCCGTCGTTTGTTGATTTATTTGGTATTAATCTCTCAATTGCTGTCGATACTATTTCTCTGAATTCCTTCCGCATCTGGTCTACACATATACTGTTAATTCGAAAGGAGTAGAGATTGTCTCTCAAGAAGTCATAAAGCGAATTTTTATCTCCTTTTTTGAGTAGATACATTTTCCATTGGATTTGGAAGCTACAGTATTCAGCTCGCTTCGACAACCCTGTTTTCGCTAATTCCTGTATCCGTTGTGAAACATGTTATTACCTTAGGATTATTTGTTGCTAAGAGGTCAACTGTATTTTCATAAACGCTTACCACTCGAGTGGGCTCATGAACTAACTGCTCGACATTATTTTCAGAGGATATGTTTAGCACAATTTCGGATGATATTTTATGCGTACCTCCGGAGTTAAATATGTATTTTCGCAACATATCGAGGGTAAATTGAAGTCCCACCGACTATAATTGTATGAGTCGAGTACGCGTTTGAAATAAGATTCAAGTGTTCTTTGGAGCTTTGAGCAGTAGTAACATCTGACTTGGGAAGTCGGTAAAAGGATTCAATTACTATTTTATTCCGGTTGCCAAGAATGGCATCTACCCATACTGTTGTTGTTGTGGTCTTCAGTCCTAAGACTGGTTTGATGCAGCTCTCCACGCTACCCTATCCTGTGCAAGTTTCTTCATCTCCCAGTACCTACTGCAACCTACATCCTTCTGAATCTGTTTAGTGTATTCATCTCTTGGTCTCCCTCTACGGTTTTTACCCTCCACGCTCCCCTCCAATGCTAAATTTGTGATCCCTTGGTGCCTCAGAACATGTCCTACCAACCGGCCCCTTCTTCTCGTCAAGTTGTGCCACAAAATCCTCTTCTCCACAATTCTATTCAATACCTCCTCATTAGTTACGTGATCTACCCATTTAATCTTCAGCATTCTTCTGTAGCACCACATTTCGAAAGCTTCTCTTCTCTTCCTGTCCAAACTATTTATCGTCCATGTTTCACTTCCGTACATGAGTACACTCCATACGAATACTTTCAGAAATGACTTCCTGACACTTAAATCTATACTCGATGTTAACACATTTCTCTTCTTCAGAAACGCTTTCCTTGCCATTGCCAGTCTACATTTTATATCTTCTCTAGTTCGACCATCATCAGTTATTTTGCTCCGCAAATAGCAAAACTCCTTTACTACTTTAAGTGTCTCATTTCCTAATCGAATTCCCTCAGCATCACCCGGCTTAATTCGACTACATTCCATTATCCTCGTTTTGCTTTTGTTGATGTTCATCTTATACCCTCCTTTAAAGACACTGTCCATTCCGTTCAACTGCTCTTCCAAGTCCTTTGCTGTCTCTGACAGAATTACAATGTCATTGGCGAACCTCAAAGTTTTTATTTCTTCTCCATGGATTTTAATACCTACTCCGAATTTTTCTTTTGTTTCCTTTACAGCTTGCTCAATATACAGATTGAATAACATTGGGGAGAGACTGCAACCCTGTCTCACTCCCTTCCCAACCACTGGTTCCCTTTCATGCCCCTCGACTCTTATAACTGCCATCTGGTTTCTGTACAAGTTGTAAATAGCCTTGCGCTCCCTGTATTTTACCCCTGCCACCTTTAGAATTTGAAAGAGAGTATTCCAGTCAACATTGTCAAAAGCTTTCCCTAAGCTAGAAGCGTAGGTTTGCCTTTCCTTAATCTTTCTTCTAAGATAAGTCTTATGGTCAGTATTGCCTCACGTGTTCCAATATTTCTACGGAATCCAAACTGATCTTCCCCGAGGTCGGCTTCTACCAGTTTTTCCATTCGTCTGTAAAGAATTCGTGTTAGTATTTTGGAGCTGTGACTTATTAAACTGATAGTTCGGTAATTTTCACATCTGTCGACACCTGCTTTCTTTGGGATTGGAATTATTATATTCTTCTTGAAGTCTGAGGGTACTTCGCCTGTCTCATACATCTTGCTCACCAGATGGTAGAGTTTTGTCAGGACTGGCTCTCCCAAGGCCGTCAGTAGTTCCAATGGAATGTTGTCTACTACCAGGGCCTTGTTTCGGCTCAGGTCTTTCAGTGCTCTGTCAAACTCTTCACACAGTATCATATCTCCCATTTCATTTTCATCTACATTCTCTTGCATTTCTATAATATTGTCCTCTATATACTCCACCCATCTTTCTGCTTTTCCATCTGTTAGAACTGCGTTTCCATCTGAGCTCTTGATCTTCATATAAGTGGTTCTCTTTTCTCCAAAGGTCTCTTTAATTTTCCTGTAGGCAGTATCTATCTTACCCTTAGTGAGATAAGCCTCTACATCCTTACATTTGTCCTCTAGCTATCCCTGCTTAGCCGTTTTGCACTTCCTGTCGATCTCATTTTTGAGACGTTTGTATTCCTTTTTGCCTTCTTCATTTACCGCATTTTTATATTTTCTCCTTTCATCAATTAAATTCAATATTTTTTCTGTTACCCAAGGATTTCTACTAACCCTCGTCTTTTTACCTACTTGATCCTCTGCTAACTTCACTACTTCATCCCTCAGAGCTACCCATTCTTCTTCTACTGTATTTCCTTCCCCCATTCCTGTCAATTGTCCCCTTATGCTCTCCCTGAAACTCTGTAAAACCTCTGGTTCTTTCAGTTTATCCAGGTCCCATCTCCTTAAATTCACACCTTTTTGCAGTTTCTTCAGTTTTAATTTAGAGTCCATAACCAATAGATTGTGGTCAGAGTCCACATCTGCCCCTGGAAATGTCTTACAATTTAAAATCTGGTTCCTAAA
The DNA here is from genome assembly GCF_023864345.2 of Schistocerca serialis cubense. Lineage (NCBI taxonomy): Eukaryota > Metazoa > Arthropoda > Insecta > Orthoptera > Acrididae > Schistocerca > Schistocerca serialis. The sequence continues at coordinate 787,767,774 of NC_064639.1, read as the reverse complement.
TCTCTGTCTTACCATTATATAATCTATCTGATACCTTTTAGTATCTCCGGGATTCTTCCAATAATACAACCTCCTTTTATGATTCTTGAACTAAGTGTTAGCTATGATTAAGTTATGCTCTGTGCAAAATTCTACCAGACGGCTTCCTCTTTCATTTCTTACCCCCAATCCATATTCACCTACTATGCTTCCTTCTCTCCCTTTTCCTACATTAGAATTCCCGTCACCCATGACTATTAAATTTTCGTCTCCCCTCACTATCTGTATAATTTCTTTTATCTCATCATACATTTCCTCAATTTCTTCATCATCTGCAGAGCTAGTTGGCATATAAACTAGTATCTCGTGGTCGTGCGGTAGCGTTCTCGCTTCCCACGCCCGGGTTCGATTCCCGGCGGGGTCAGGGATTTTCTCTGCCTCGTGATGGCTGGGTGTTGTGTGATGTCCTTAGGTTAGTTAGGTTTAAGTACTTCTAAGTTCTAGGGGACTGATGACCATAGATGTTTAGTCCCATAGTGCTCAGAGCCATTTGAACCATATAAACTTGTACTACTGTAGTAAGCGTGGGCTTCGTGTCTATCTTGGCCACAATAATGCGTTCACTATGCTGTTTGTAGTAGCTTACCCGCACGCCTATTTTTTATTTATGATTAAACCTACTCCTGCATTACCTCTGTTCGATTTTGTATTTATAACCCTGTATTCACCTGACCAAAAGTCTTGTTCCTCCTGCCAGCGAACTTCACTAATTCCTACTATATCTAACTTTAACCTATCCATTTCCCTTTTTAAATTTTCTAACCTACCTGCTCGATTAAGGGATCTGACATTCCACGCTCCCATGCTATGTCACAGGAACTATCTACTTCAAATCGGACGTGCTGAGTGACGAGTATGGGGTGGAAAGAGTGTGTCAGGCAGGCCATGACAACGAAAAAAAAAACTTTTTAGTAGAAGCGTTTATATTTTTACATACATCGATTCGTAAGTATCACAGATAACTTTTGGAGAATAAAGTGGCGTGGAATCTAAGAGTCTCAAAAATGGCGTGTATCCTAGGACTTGCAAAGCTACGTTTAATACAGAATATTAGTCAGTTTCTTTTGTCAGGGCCCGCCCTCGTGGTTGGGCAGGCGGCCTAACCAGATGAAGGCGCGCAGACTCAGCGTGACCGCCGCTGCTGTCAAAAACATCCGACACGTTTCTTGAGTCCACACGTAGAACTGTTAAATCACAGGAAGGTGATTGAGGGAATATACACTGAAGAGCTAAAGAAACTGGTACACCTTCCTTATGTCGTGTAGGCCCCCCGCGAGCACCTAGAAGTGCCGAATCACGACGTTGCATGAACTCGACTATTGTCTGAAGCAGTGCTGGAGGCAATTGACACCATGAATCCTGCAGGGATCCTGTAGTTCATCTGCTGTTTTTTGCATCGTTAATGCAGGATGAAGGGCAGTTTTCTGTATTGTTCAGTGCATCATAAGGGAACTTCGACTTGCTCCAAGATTCCGCTTCTAGATATACGAGTATGCAAAAAATTATTCAAATGGCTCTGAGAACTATGGGACTTAACATCTGATGTCATCAGTCCCCTATAACTTAGAACTACTTAAACCTAGCTAACCTAAGGACATCACACACATCCATGCCCGAGGCAGGATTGGAACCTGCGACCGTAACGGTCGCGCGGTTCCAGACTGAAGCGCCTAGAACCGCTCGGCCACACCGGCCGGCTACGAGTATGCAAATCATGCTTATAAGGTATGTATTCACTCAGGTTGATATGAAGATAGCGCTAGTCTAGCAAAGCATGCAGCAGACTTTTTGTGAAGCTTGTAAAATAGGAGAGAGGCACTGGTAGAACGAGAGCTATGGGGGTACGTTATTGACTCCTGTTATGTTTTACATCAATTGTTGGTATAACTTTGTTTGTTGCAAATAACAGAGTATAGTATTTTTTCTCAAAATTAAGGGAGAGTCCACTTTCAAGTAACCAATTAGTAATTCGCTGAAAGACATCATTAACAACATCACCTGTTCCTTTCTCTCCAATGAAATTCCGTCTGAAAAACGTTACGTGGATGGTCATTCACATATAAAGGGAATAGGAGTGGATCCAAATTTGAACTTTATGGTATACCCTTCGTGTTTTCTCCCTAATCACTAAAATTTTCTCCATTTTCAACATTTCCTAAATTTTTCAGCATTATTTTTGCTTTCTGTTTGTTTTGTATGATTCAAACGAGATGTTTGTTAAACTTCAAGTAGTGCACGAATACTTGATAATCTATTATCTCACCAGTATTAGGAACCTATAGATTCATATTGTAGTCCCAGACGATCAGTTGCATGACGTTTAAGAGGAGAAAATCCGGTACGAAAAATACAATGACGATGTTCCTGGGCGCATTACGTGTTCCCATCTCTCGCCGCATGAGAGTATGTACAGCATTACAACCATGATCGTTTTGTGGTCCAGGTGCTAAACTGTGGGAGGCATTGTGTTGCAAGGGCGTACTGACCTCCAAATTTTTGTCCACATTGCTCTAACCGGTCAACGTTATTGTGACACTGTACTCCATACTCATGTGCGCGTTTTCAAGGGTCTGTTCGGCCCTTTGTTCTTTTTTATGGATGGCAATGTGCGGTCGCAACAAAATGCACAGGTGGAGGAGCTGTCGGAACGAGAGGCTATTCTGTGAAGGGATAGGCCTGCCATTTCCCCGGACATTAAACCCGTCGAGCACGTCTAGGATAAGTATTACAGCACGTCCACATGAACCCACGACCATCCCGCAGCTATCAACCGCGCTGGTATGCGAACGGAATACCCTACCTCAATAACTCCTTACCAACCATGTAGCTAGCCCTGGAGCACGTTGGAGAACGTGACCTGCCATCCGTGGTGATCACACACCCTGTTAAGAACCACTGCCGATTGTAATGTCCAGGACTGTCGTAAATCGTGATGACGTCAGTGTAATTATTATCTATAAATAAAAGTGTATTTTGTATACGCCCCATTGCATATTTCTTTCAGTTACATTCGCTCCATACTGTAGCAGTTCTTTGTATGTATGGCCCAAGTTTCTTCGAGCTATGTCACTTGACAGTGACACATGATTCGAAAGTTACTTTCGTCCCTAAGTTTTGCGCTTACTTGAATACTGGAAAGCAGTAGTTGGTATTTCTAGTTCCTTAAACAGCTCCTGCGGGAAGTTTTAGAGATCGTGCCAAAAATAGTTCGTATTTCAAACCGTAACACCACCTCCTTCGTGGTTCACTGTTGGCACTACACAAGATGCCAGGTAACGTTCTCCAGGCAAACAGTTCCATCGGACTGGAGCAGGATATACCGTGATTCATCATTTTCAGTCATTCCTGTCCAGTGGCGTAGCTCGTTGCACCACCTTAACAATCGCTTAACAAAGACTGCTAAGAACCCCTGAGTGACTCCTTCCGCTCATTTCAGGCTACTTTTACAACGAACTTTCATAATGAGATTTTCACTCTGCAGCGGAGTGTGCGCTGATATGAAACTTCCTGACAGATTAAAACTGTGTGCTGGACCGAGACTCGAACTTGGGACCTTTGCCTTTCGCGGGCAAGTGCTCTACCATCTGAGCCACCAAGCACGACTCACGCCCCCTCCTCACAGCTTTACTTCCACCAGTACCTCGTCTCCTACTTTCCAAACTTCACAGAAGCTCTCCTGCGAAAGGCAAAGGTTCCGAGTTCGAGTCTCGGTCCGGCACACAGTTTTAATCTGCCAGGAAGTTTCAACTTTCATAATACTCGTCAATACCTGTTCGTCAGTACATAAGATCTACCTGTCTTGGTTCAGCTGTGGTTGTTATTTCGCATTTACGGCTTGCAGTTAAGTTACCAACAGTCGACTCAAGCAGCTTTAGCAGAGTTCAAATGTACCTTTTCAATTCGTTACTCTGGTGACATCCAATCCAAGTCCGCGTTCTATGTTATTGAGCTCTCCTGACTGACCCATTCTGTTGTTCGTGGTTCTCTACTGACAACACAACTGTCGCCGCCGCCTCCTATACTCTCGTAGCAAGTAGTCGCCGCTTCCGCATTATACAGGGTGGTCCATTAATAGTGACCGGGCCAAATATCTCACGAAATAAGCATCAAACGAAAAAACTACAAAGAACGAAACTTGAAGGGGGAAAAACAGATGGCGCTATGGTTGGCCCGCTAGGTCAAACGGATATCAACTGCGTTTTTTAAAATAGAAACCCTCATTTTTATTACATATTCGTGTAGTAAGTAAAGAAATATGAATGTTTTAGTTGGACCACTTTTTTGGCTTTGTGATAGATGGCGCTGTAATAGCCACAAACGTATAAGTACGTGGTATGACGTAAAATTCCGCCAGTGCGGACGGTATTTGCTTCGTGATACATTACCCGTGTTAAAACGAACCGTTTACCAATTGCGGATAAGGTCGATATCGTCTTGATGTGTGGCTATTGTGATCAAAATGCCCAACGGGCGTGTGCTATGTATGCTGCTCGGTATCCTGGACGACATCATCCAAGTGTCCGGACCGATCGCCGGGGATAGTTACGTTATTTAAGGAAAAAGGAAGTGCTACGCCACAAGTGAAACGTCAACCACGACCTGCAACAAATGATAATGCTCAAGTAGGTATTTTAGCTGCTGTCGCGGCTAATCCGCACATCAGTAGCAGACAAATTGCGCGAGAATCGGGAATCTCAAAAACGTCGGTGTTGAGAACGCTACATCAACATTGATTGCACCCGTACCATATTTCTATGCACCAGGAATTGCATGGCGACGACTTTGAACGTCGTTTACGGTTCTGCCACTGGGCACAAGAGAAATTACGGGACCATGACAGATTTTTTGCACGCCTTCTATTTAGCGACGAAGCGTCATTCACCAACAGCGGTAACGTAAACCGGCATAATATGCACTACTGGGCAACGGAAAATCCAAGATGGCTGCGACAAGTGGAACATCAGCGACCTTGGCGGGTTAATGTATGGTGCGGCATTATGGGAGGAAGGATAATTGACCCCCATTTTATCGATGGCAATCTAAATGGTGCAATATATGATGATTTCCTAAGTAATATTCCACCGATGTTACTACAAGATGTTTCACTGCATGACAGAATGGCGATGTACTTCTAACATGATGGATGGCTCAAATGGCTCTGAGCACTAAGGGACTCAACTGCTGAGGTCATTAGTCCCCTAGAACTTAGAACTAGTTAAACCTAAATAACCTAAGGACATCACAGATATCCATGCCCGAGGCAGGATTCGAACCTGCGACCGTAGGGATCTTGCGGTTCCAGACTTCAGCGCCTTTAACCGCACGGCCACTTCGGCCGGCTAACATGATGGATGTCCGGCACATAGCTCGCGCGCGTTTGCAGCGGTATTGAATAGCATATTTCATGACAGGTGGATTGGTCGTCGAAGCACAGCCCTCACGTTCACCGGATCTCTTTCTGTGGGAAAGCTGAAGGATATTTGCTAACGTGATCCACCGGCAACGCCTGACAACATGCGTCAGCGCATTGTCAATGCATGTGCGAACATTACGGAAGGCGAACTACTCGCTGTTGAGAGGAATGTCGTTACACGTATTGCCAAATGCATTGAGGTTGACGGACATCATTTTGAGCATTTATTGCATTAAGTGTGGTATTTACCGGTAATCACGCTGTAACAGCATGCGTTCTCAGAAACGATAAGTTCACGAAGGTACATGTATCACATTGGAACAACCGAAATAAAATGTTCAAACGTACCTTCGTTCTGTCTTTTAATTTAAAAAACCTACCTGTTACCAACTGTTCGTCTAAAATTGTGAACCATATGTTTGTGACTATTACAGCGCCATCTATTACAAAGCGAAAAAAGTTTTCCAACTAAAACATTCATATTTTATTACGTACTACACGAATATGTAATAAAATATGGGGGTACCTATTTTAAAAAACGCAGTTGATATCCGTTTGACCTATGGCAGCGCCATCTAGTGGGCCAACCATAGCGCCATCTGGTTTCCCCCTTCAAGCTAGACGAGTTTCGTTCTTTGTAGTTTTTTCGTTTGACGCTTATTTCGTGAGATATTTGGCCCGGTCACGATCAATGGACCACCCTGTATAGTGGTGTCTGTATACTGTTGATGAAATAGTGTATGTCTGGCAACGTCTGCATGCACATAAAGATTTTTATGCGCTTCAGCAGTTCTGTGATGTCCTCTTCCGCTGAAATTATTTCGAATTTGAACTCCCAAGAATTGAATACTGTCAACCTCTTCTGTCTGTTTGTCGTAATATTTTAGACACAAACTGAGAGGAATCGTCTTACAAGTTGTGGAATGTATATCGTGTGTCTTTTCAAAATTTAGTGACAAAGAACTGGCTAGGAACTACGAGGCGTGTTTTTTAAGTAAGTACCGTTTTGAAATTTAAAAAAAAGACATGCTAAGATATCTCAATAAATTTATTTTTACATGAAAGCCTGTACCTTAATCTACGCACCGACGCCATTACAGTGTGATTCTTCCTTGTTTATGCTGTGTACTAACTGTTTAAGATGCTTCTGACAATCGTGAGTCCCGCCGACTGTGAAGTACGGGCTGTGATAAGATTTCTTAGTGCTAACGGCCTAAAAGTGATCGATATTCATCGTGAGATCTGTGCAGTTTACGGAGAAAACATTATGAGTGATGGAATGGTAAGAAAGTGGGAGAGAGGATTTAAAGATGGCCGCACAAATGTGCATGATGAGCAACGGAGTGGGCGTCCTTTGGTCGTTAATGAAGGTTTGGTGCAGGAAGTGGACAATAAGATGAGGAAAACAGACGCTTTACGATTTCCTCCTTGCCGGATGACTTTCCTAATGTTTCTCGTTGTGTTTTGTACGGCATTGTGACCGAGCACTTGAATTACCGAAAATTGTGCTCACGTTGGGTACCGAAAGTGTTGACGGATGTGCACAAAACGAAACGTTTAGACAGTGCATTGACTTACCTTGGGCGGTACCACAACGACGGTGATGAATTCTCAAGTCAAACTGTTACAGGCGATGAACCATGGCGGGCCTGCGTCTCATCAGAATCAAAGCAACAGTCCATGGAAGTGGAGCAAGGGCATCGTTTTACTGCAAGACAATGCCCGTCCGCATGTCGCGAATCTGACCAAAGATCTCATCACATGTTTTCGAAGGGAAACTCTAGATCATCCTCCGTACAGCCCCGATCTTGCGCCCAGTGACTACCATCTGTTCCTGCACTTGAAGAAACACCTGGGCGGTCAGCGTCTTCAAGACGATGACGAAGTCAAAACAGTGGTGATGCAGTAGTTAACAGGTCAGGCGACAGACTTCTTTGAGGAGGGTATTAAAAAACTGGTACAACGTTATGACAGGTGCCTCAATATTGACGGAAATTATGTAGAAAAGTAGATTAAGGTACAGGCTTTCACGTAAAAATAAAATTATTGAGATATCTTAGCAGGTCTTTTTTTTTATTTCAAAACGGTACTTACTTAAAAAAACACGCTTCATATTCAGTAATGTCCACGAAATTCTCATTAACCAATATTTCTAAGGCTGTACTTATATTTCTCGACACTGAGGTGGCCCTTTGGCGTCGGAGGAAGGAAAGCGGCAGGAAGAGAGAGGGGGGCACAGTGCCTTGGCGACCTTTGGGTGTCGCGCCTCGGCCTGAGTCGATGGGCAGCGGCCAGCGGCCAGCGGCCGGCAGCTAGCGGGAGCCGCTGATGTCACCGCGGGGCGACGCGTCACTGCTAAACATACGGCGCGCGCCTTCCGCAGCCAGGTCACGCCAGCGGCCGTGTGGAACGCGGCCTGGCCCCACCACCCCCGCACATTTCCAGATTAGCCTCATTCGGCTGTCTACGTGAAAAATATCCACTCACAGTGCGGTTCGTATTTCACGGAAAGATGGAGATCCCGTCATAACTGTCTGCCTTCATAGGCCGAGGAAGTCGTGCCACACCCTGTGAGACGGTGGTTAATAAAGGCGTGGAATCGACACTATTCTAGACTGCGGTGCTTCATTGTGTTGAAGCAGCGAGGCTTATCGGCAGCTAAAGGATCCGAGGAAAGATGCCTGTGCAACATTCGTCACGTGTTTACACCGAAGTGACAACAGTCATGGGATACCTCCTGGTATCGTGTCGGACCCTCTTTTGCCCTGTATCGTGCAGCAACTCGGGGTGGCATGGGCTCAAAACGTCGCTGGAAGTCGCCTGCAGAAATATTGAGCCATGCTACCACTATAGACGTCCATAATTGCGGAAGTGTTGCCGGTACAGAATTTTGTACACGAACTGTCCTCGCGATTATGTCCCATAAACGTTCGGTGGGATTCATGTCAGGTTACCTGGGTGGCCAAATCGTTCGCTCAAATTGTCGAGAATGTTCTTCAAACCAATTGCGAACGACTGCACAGCGCATTGTCATACGTAAAAAATTCATCGTTGTTTGTCCATGAATGGTTGCAAATGATCTACTCTAGCCAATGGTCGGTTTGACCAGAGGACATAGCAAACACCTTTATGGAACCACCACCAGCTTGCGCAGTGCCTTGTTGACGACCTGCGTTCGTGGCTTGGTGGGGTCACGTAGCTAAACACAGGCCACAACCCGCACATTGTTCTGGCTAAAGATTCAGTTTTACTTGGTCTCACAACTCGCCGATGGTGCCGTTCGCTAGGCTAGTATACACGTATCGCTATTCGTACGAGCTGTGAGAATAGCAATCTTACACTCTAACTTTACTGTCAGCTATTACCAACTCAAGTCGGGATTCATCCGACAAGGCCATGGTTTCCCAGTCGTCTAACGTCCAGCCTATATGGTCACGAGCCCAAGAGAGGCGTTGCAGCCGATGTCGTGCTGTTAGCAAAGGCACTCGCGTCGGTCATGTGCTGCCATAGCCCATTAACGCCAAATTTTGCTGCTCTGTCCTAGCGGATACGTTCGTCGTACATTCCACATTATTTTCTGCGGTTATTTCACGCAATGTTGCTTGTCTGTTGGCATTGACAACTCTACCCAAACACCCCTCCTCTCGGCCGTCAAGTGAAGGCCGTCGGCCATTGCGTTGTCCGCAGTGAGAGATATTGCCTGATACTGGGCATTCTCAGCACACTATTGACATTCTGGGTCTCAGAATACTTAATTTCCTAACGATATCTGAAATGAAATGTCCCACGTATTTAGCTCCAACTACCATTCCGCGTTCAAAGTGTGTTAATTCCCGGGATGCGGTCAGAATCACGTCGGAAACCTCTTCACATGAGTCACCTGAGTACAAATGACAGCTCCACCAGTGCACTGCCCTTTTATACCTTGTGTTCGCGGTACTACCGCCATCTGCATACGTGCATATCGCTATCCATTGAGTTTCTTCACCTCAGTGTATAGACAGCAACAAAAAGATATGGCCAAAGTTTCAAGAAACATTCCTCACACATAGAGGAATAAAATGTGATATAGACACGAGTCCACAAACTCTTTATATCCTCGTTTTCCACTTCTTTTCATAATCACATTAATCAGGGGAAACGCAGAGAAACAAAACGTACCAGCATACATGAAACGTTTCCTTACATGAGATGTTCAAAATACCCTCTTGGCTATGTTTGGTTAGAATGAGCAGTAAGCTGCAATTCACAGGTTCACCGCCAGTGTCTGTTGCTCCAATTGAACGAAAATAATGTTGACATGTGACTCAATACATTGCTTGTGTTGACGTGCAACTAACTTCATCGCATATGTTCACATGCAGCTAACTTCATGCTTGTGTTCACATGTGACTAGCTGCATTGCTCTGCTAGCATCGAGCACGTAGCATCAGCTGTTTAGTGTTCATCACGGACCTGGTTTCCAGTACAATGCAATGGGAGTCTACTGAAACATGGTTCTGGAAGATGCCCATTTGCTGTACGGATTAGGAGATGGTAATGGGCGTGGCACTTCACATTCGTATTGTGAGTGTGTGGGTTTTATTTTGTCAAGTTGCGCGATGGAATGATCCAACAAGTACCCTTTGGCTCCTGCAAGAAACAATTTCCACCTCACACTCCTACAGAAGTCAGACAGAAGCACCTAATGTACCAACAATAACTGCTTGAAAAACATTCAGCAACAAATATCTTCTGGGGTCGTCCGCTGTAAGAAAAAGACAAAAAAATATTCTATATTCTTACGTAACTAGTGGAATACTTGGGTACTGGTGTCTTGCTTGTTAGTGTAAGAAAAACATTAAACGAATGAAAAATATTATTTATTGCAAAAAAAAATTCTGAGAAATCAAGTGACTTTTTCTTATAAATTAATAAATTTCTGGGTTCTTTTCGGAACAGTTGATTGCCTCTTATGGATAGGAATGTTATTATTTTACAAAGTATGGAAAGGTTCTTTTCTCCCTTTTCTTTAAGAATGTTATTTACTCGGCAGAATGACTGAAAGCCGCGCCTACACAACTTGAATAACTTTTCTAGCTACAGTCAAGGCTGTCGCGTGAGAAATGTAATGAAGTGTACTGTTATGGAGGACAGATGGGGCTTGCATATGCTGTAGGACACAATACCGTGAGCAGCGATGACTGCTGCCTGTGTCACTAGCTGCTTACAAATAACACAACTACCTCTTTCTATCTGGATTGACCTCGCCAATCAAACTCTATGCCTTGATGAAGTCAAGGACTCCTATCTGGCCCTAGTCTAACTGTTGGCGGGGTACACCGGTCAGATATCCAGTCCACCGCGATGCCACTAAATACTCGCTCGCAGGCGTTTAAATAGTACTCTGTCCGTGTTCACACTGCACAATAAGTGTGACGGCCAACGCAGTGAACAACGCTTAATCACGAGCGACTCAATATAGAGTGTCACTCCGATTCGCTAATGACAGAGGTGCTCTCCCAGTGAAGTACTGAGGAGAGACTTTGTTCCTTGCTCTTTGCGTGCACGTACAAGTGCACTCGCTCTCGTTACGTGTTCCCACTCCAAGAGTGATAACAGAACGGGCCTTCTTTCTGGAAAAGTTGCAAGGGTATATCATTCGCTGTCTTATCTCACTCCTCTGACTCTTTGCGTCAGAAATACTCCGCCAATCAGCGTTGCTCTTTTAAATGGGAGAGTGACATTTCGTTTAAGTCGACCAATGTGGAGATATGTAGCATCTCCGTTAGGCGATTCCTGTCCTGCTGTGAGAACTCCGTAACTACACAGTCGGTCCGTGAAAATATGCGTCTTCTGGGCGCTCCTACACAATGTAGCGGAATTTGCTTTTAAGTCGAACATTTATCCCTTCGCTCCGGCAAAAGCTGCCCTCTCTCTGGGCGGTCGTTCCGGCCGAAGTGGGTGTGCACCGACCCACCCCTCTGATGGGTCGGTCCTCCCAGCGGGCAGGCAGCCTCCCTAGAACGAAAATACCTGTGGCCGTCAATTGTGTACGCCAGCGTCGACTTTTTCAACCTCGGTGCGCACTTGCGATTTACTTATTAGATTTGCGTATCGCTTACATGAATTCATACCAAATTGCTCTACCTTATTCAGTTTGGGTTCGAATGAAGCGTCTTGATGTGCAGAATACGATTGTGAGGACGGAATATATAAGAAATGAAGATCAGGAGACCACGCCACCTTACAGTATCGGGAGAGATTTCCAGAACGACCGTGCCCCGACACGAGGACGTTTGAAGCAATTGGTCGTCTTGTTAGGGAACACGGGACATTTAAGTATACTAATTGTGGCTGGGGGAGGCCTAGAAGGACGAGGACACCTCAAGTGGAAGAGGAATGTTTTTCATGGAGTTCACGACAACCCTAGTGTCAATGTAAGACAATTAGTTGCAGCAAGTGATGTTGACCACATGACTTTCTCCAGACTGCTGCGTGAGAACCTGCTGTATCCGTACCGTGTACAGCATTATCAGCAGCTGATTTTCCTGCACGGGTTGATGAGTCTATCCTTGCTAACGGAGAGCATTTTGAACATCTCATTTAGGAAGCTACTTCAGACTGTCCTGATACAATTTTTTTGTAATGTGTTTCCCGTGATTAATGCATTCAAGAATTGGACAAACTGAGGTCTAATGTAGAAATAAAGTGTTTCGTGTTCATATAACATATTTTCTTCCTCTATGTTTCACGAATGTTTTCTGAAAGATAGGGCCATAACTTTCTGTTACACCCTGTTTTTTCAGTAGTATTGTTGAAAAGAATTCATGGAGTAAATTTTCCTAATTTAAACTTCAGTCGAGAGTGTAACAATACGATAATAAACTCACTGGGACAAATATTATTCACATTCTTAGCAGAGTACAACTGGCCACTTCGGAACGCTATAGTAGTTGCAGAGCTGTGTAAGGTTGCTATTCTCACAGCTCGTTCGAATAGTGATATGTGTATACCAGCCTAGCGAACGGCACCATCGGCGAGTTGTGAGACTAAGTAAAACTGAATATTTAGCCAGAACAATGGGTGGGTTTTGGCCTGTGATTAGCTACGTGGATAACAGCAGACGGCCGGCAGAGACATCGGCGAACGGCCTTAGTGAGAGTTACGTGTCAGTCATGAGAATTTGACTTTTGAAATGACTCTCCTGACTCGAAGTGGTTCAAGGCTTAAATGAATGTGCTAATCCGGTAGCCCATTTACGAATACTGGCATATAGTATTCGGCGAAGTTTCGTCATAGTGAAGGGAACTGACAATAACGACAAATGATTATTATCAAACGGAAACTTCGTGGGAGACTCATTCTATTTCCCAATTCGTGCAACATCCCGCTTTAAGACAAAGTGAAATAATAGAGCTACGACGCGACAGACGACGAAAGTATAACGGAAATGTGTTATTAGAGTTGCACTCTACCAAAGCTACGGTTCAGTAGTTCTACATTTTGCTCATTATTAGAACAGCACATCATTCAGTGTTAGTCCACTGTGTATTTTATATTTTTACTGTATCCTTGCATTTTATAAGTAATAAAAATAGTGGGTGGCGTAACTTCTGCGCGTTTACGTAACCAAAGTAGTCGCTTTTGATGCAAGTACAGTCTAAATGCACGAACATAAAAAATTATACATACAATAATTATTGTTGTTATTTTGTAGTCAACAGAACGTTCTTCATCAAGATCAAACGCAAGAGTTTCCTATTATTGTTATTGATAAATGAGAAACTTGTTTATGAATAACAGAAACATCTTTTATGTACGTTGGACGAAGTACTGAAGCGATATTTGATGTATTTTTGTTTTGCGGTTTTTTTAGTTTACCCTTTTGTTGAACAAATTGCGTTTTCTATCTCTATGTGAGAAGTCTGTGTAATTTTCTTTATTTTTAGTACATCATCCCTCTGTTTCATGTTATAAATCAACAATTTTCCAATAAAACCTGAATTAAACATTCGTAGTCTCAGATTTGCTATAAATGCTGTTTTCTTTTAGGTAAGAGACAGAAGGATGACTACGTAAAACAAAAATGTTCCGTAGGTTACCCCGCCCTTTGCATACCCTCACTCCGCTTCTCCCTTCCGTTTTAGGGGAATCTAGTAAGACACTGATCGCATACGCAAAGAAAGCGATCATTATGAAATAACAACCGACAGGTATGCAACAAATATAACGTAAAGGTAACGCGTGTATGACCTTAACTGACCAAAGTTACAAGGAAAACTAATGTAGTCTAAGCTTACATACGATAGTCTGTGGCAGCCTACGGTAGTTTTACAACTCTACGCGGTATCACTGATACCAGTCAATCATGTGACCCTTCACTGCTAACGCAAGTCAAGTGAGTGAAGAGGTGTGTATTTGCCAGTCGGCTGCATGGAATCTACCTACTTACTTATTTTTATTTTCTCGGTCAAAGTACAGCTACAGACAATAATATGTCACATTATGGATGGTAATAATAACACACCACTAACATGCCGTCCTATGATGAAAACCCCGTATCTCAGAAAAGCCGTGGGCGGTTTTCTCACCTAATTTTGTAGCCTAACAATATATGTGGTTTCTTTTTCTTCCTCGGTGGAGCGCTGCAACTAGATAACTGTGTCTCATTGGTTCAAATGATTCAAATGGCTCTGAGCACGATGGGACTTAACGTCTGAGGTCATCAGTCCCCTAGAACTTAGAACTGCGTAAACCTAACTAACCTAAGGACATCGCACACATCCATGCCCGAGGCAGGATTGGAACCTGCGACTGTAGCGGTCGCGCGGTTCCAGACTGTAGCGCCTAGAACCGCTCGGCCACTCCGTCCGGCTGTGTCTCATTGGCTTACTAATAGTTGAGATACAAGGTTCTCTACCTCATAATGTAATAAAGATATTTTTGTTTTATTTTTGAGATACGAGGTTCTCATTCTAAGCCGACGAATAGTTGTAATAATACATGAATAATAATAATGAAATCTTATTTCATTTCTTTGTTTTTACAGTATGTAACTACAAAGATAGCTTGATGGAAATGCAGGCTTTCTCGGCGAATTTCGATGATGAAGTCTTCTCTGGTTATGAGCCGAGTCAAGGCGTCATTATGCTGCAACTTTTCAACCTGTTTCCTAGTCTTCATCCTTAGGTGACGATGAAAAGTGTAAAACTTTTCGAAACGTTGCCCCAGAACGACGCCTTGACTCGGCTGATAACGCAAGAAGAATTCATCAAAGACAGCTTTGTCACTGCGTATTATAAGGCCCGACTGGTACAGATTGTGTTTATAGTCTGACTGACTAGGAGGTGTTCCCCAATTTATGGCAGTCCATAGTCACATCTTTCATCTCCATTGAGGTTTCCCAATTCACTGGTTTGTAATAAGCAATCGGGCGTACCTTGCGCAATCTTGGAGAGTCCCAACAGCTGTTCCGTCTGATACAGGAGCACAGAGACTTAATGATGAATACGAACCTGCGCTGCAAGACGGGTCGACATGGACACGAGACAGAATGGCAGCAAGTAGATACCGTGTTTGGGCGTGTCCATTACCACACCGTGAATGAAGCTGCTTGACTTATTGACGTATCGACGCACACTGTCCTACGTATTTGCAGGGAAAGTTGTACCACTCGCAACCATGTAGGATTGCGTAAGAACAGTGGTCGTTAAAAGATCCTAACCGACAGGGACCAGGGACGAGTGTCATACTTTGCCAGCGGCAGGCGGTTTCACCCTAGACAGTAATTGCTGCTATTAATGAACGTCGATCACGTCAACCAGTTTTTGATCGACCATTGTTGAAAACTACATGCAACGAAGTACACTGATGAGAAAAAAAAAATTGTGACCACTTATAATAATAGCTTGTTTGTTCATCTTTGGATCGAAGTACATAACTGATTCTGCGTATCAGGTATCCGACAATTTGTTGGTAGGTTTGTGGAGGTATGTGGCATTAGGTGTCTACGCACAGGTCATGTGATTCGGGTAAAAGACGGGTCGCTGATTTGCGCACGCGGTGATGACGCCTGATAGCGATCCAGATGGGTTCCATAGGATTTATATCAGGTGAATTTGGTCACCGAGAAATCAATGTGAGTCACTATAATGCTCCTCAACTACTGTAGCACGATTCTGGGTTCGAGACACGGACAATTGTAGTGCTGAAAGACGACATCGCCGTCGGGGAAGACATCAAAAATGGCTCTGAGCACCATGGGACTTAACTTCTGTGGTCATCAGTCCCCTAGAACTTAGAACTACTTAAACCTAACTAACCTAAGGACTTCACACCCATCCATGCCCGAGGCAGGATTCGAACCTGCGACCGTAGCAGTCCCGCGGTTCCGGACTGCGCGCCTAGAACCACTAGATCACCGCGGCCGGCGGAAGACATCAAGCATGAAGAGATGCAAGTGGTTCGCAGCTCTCAGCGTGTCTTCGATTACTACCACAGGTACCATGCAAGCACAGGAGAATGTCTCCCATAGCATAATGCTGCTCCCACTAGCCTGCGTCCGTGGCGCGCTGCACTCAAAATGGTTCAAATGGCTCTGAGCACTATGGGACTTAACATCTGAGGTCATCAGTCCCCTAGAACTTAGAACTACTCAAACCTAACTAACCTGAGGACATCATACACATCCATGCCCGAGGCAGGATTCGAACCTGCGACCGTAGCGGTCGCTCGGTTCCAGACTTAGCGCCTAGAACCGCTCGTCCATCCCGGCCGGCCGCGCTGCACTCTTCGCGCCTCAATGACGGCGCTGGTGGAGCAAAAATGTGATTCATCCGAAGAGCTGACACGTTTCAATTGATCGACGGTCGAATCCCGATGACCCAGCGTTCACTGCAATCGTAATCGACGATATCGTTGGGTCAAAATGTGAACACGTAAGGGTAGTCTGCTGCGGAGCACACTTATGCGTGCACAAGCAGTGTGCTCTTTCGGCAGAGATGCCACAGGTCACCACGTACCCTACTTTACAGAGCAGACAAGCCTCCCAACCCCACCTTCTGTGAAGAGTCGTGGACGTCCAGCCATTTAGCGCCTAGTGGTAGTTTCACTGTCCTTCTGCCTCTTTCCGTAGATGATCACGACAGTAGCACATGAACATTCGACCAGTTTCGCCGTTTTCGAGATACTCGTTCACAGGCTCTGCTTAATAGTAGTCTGAAATATGTGAAAGTCGCTTATCTGAATGGATTTCCCCATTTGCAGCCCATATCTTCTCCAGAGTGACCCCCATCTGTTTCTTCTCCACTTACATCCTTTTGGTACAACGTGACGTGCCCGCAACGTCACCAGGCGGCTTCCAAAGTTGCGGTGGTCAGTGGTCACAATGTTTTGACTTATCTGGTACGTGGCTGGGTACGTCGCAAAAGGACTTTGCTTATTGCGGAACTAGAAGCTGCACGTCCACAGCGGGCCAAATAACACAAAAGTCGGACGGTAGCTGACTGCGTGAGCGAAGTGTGGTCCAACGAGTCGCACTTCTGCCTTTTTTCAAATGATGCTTGGCGCCAACTGCGCCGACCGCCCGCTGAGGCGTTTAACCTGTGACTTGTGGAGGGTGTAGTTGAGGTCGGAGGTGACTGTGTGATATTTTGGGGGTGTTTACCGTACAGTGCCGTGAACATGAACCAAGACGTTTATTTCAGCGTTCTCGGTGGCCCAAGTTCAGCCCTTTTTTCTAAACCCTTATGGTGGTCTTCCTAGATAAAAAAAACAGCCGTGCTTACAAAGCTACACGCACACCTTCCTAGATCGACGAACACTCAGGCACTCCGTCCCCCCGAGCGAGGTGGCGCCGTGGTTAGCACACTGGACTCGCATTCGGGAGGACGACGGTTCAATCCCGTCTCCAGCCATCCTGATTTAGGTTTTCCGTGATTTCCCTAAATTGTTTCAGGCAAATGGCGGGATGGTTCCTTTGAAAGGGCACGGCCGATTTCCTTCCCAATCCTTCCCTAACCCGAGCTTGCGCTCCGTCTCTAATGACCTCGTTGTCGACGGGACGTTAAACACTAACCACCACCACCACCACCACTCCGTCCCGCCTAGATTGGTCCGCTGAATCATCCTATCTTCTGTCTTAATCCCGTAGAAAATACCTGAGACTGTTTAGAACACCAGGTTAAAGTTGAAACACAGGTTCAACATGCCCGCAATTTAATAGCTCTGTGGGATCTAATCATCAAACTTTGGCTTCATATGAACACGGAATACTTGTAGAAACTTGTGGACTCTCTTCCTCGATGAATTGGTGCCACTCACATGACCAAAGGCGGCGTTACACGGCGTTGGCATGATGATCCTGAGGGTGATTAACTGTTTGTATAGTTTGGTTATTCTGTGAGGAGACATGCTTGGAGACACCTTCGCCCGTGGAGAGGCTCACGCATTTACAACAGACATATATTTTTAGGGACAATTATCTTATGCCGATCCCATTCAAACTAATTATAGTCACTATTACATGTGTAGTGTCTGTTCTTTTGTACATGCCCGAAAATGTTCAAATGTATGTGAGTTTTTAAGGGACCAAACTGCAGAGGTCATCGGTCCCTAAACTAACACACAACTTAAACTAACCTATGCTAAGAGCAACACACACCCGTGCCCGAGGGAGGACCCGAACCTCCGGCGGGAGGGGCCGCGCAATCAGTGACGTGGCGCCTCTAACCGCGCGGCCAATCTGCGCGGCCACTCACAGCACATTCGTGGTTCCGCAGCCTTATACAAACCGACTTCAGCCCCATGAGGACACTGAAATAATTCAATGTCGAGAAGGAAAATTTGTGCTGGACTGCAACTCGAACCCGGATTTCCTGCTTTGCCAGAGCGGTACTTCAATCACTTCGGCCATCCTAGCATGCTTACCGCACGCCCCAAATTCCCAACTTGTGGCACACTACTTCTGTTGCGTCCCCTGTCCAAAATAGATAAGCACGCTCCGACGGCGGCGGTAGTTAAGGCGACCGCTCACATAAAGCGGAAAATCCGGTTTCAAGTCGTGGTCCTGCACAAATTTTCACTTGTCACCATTGAATTATTCCAATGCCGTCATGCAGAGCGGTACTTCAATCACTTCGGCCATCCTAGCATGCTTACCGCACGCCCCAAATTCCCAACTTGTCGCACACTACTTCTGTTGCATCCCCTGTCCAAAATAGATAATCATAATTACGGTCAACTGCTTCTCTTGAAACGGATGTTTCTACCAACATCTGGATCCATCGCAATGTGCGAAGACTGAGCCGGGAGGCTGCCAGTTTCTCTATGGAATGATTTAAATAACGTGTAATGAAGTATGTCCCTGCAAACCTATGGTGTAACCCAGGTAGGGGGCAGCTCTTCGTTGCGTGGAATCATGTCGAAGAATATTAACGGCTTGCTGCGTGTAAAAAAGTCATATCACATGTTCAATTCACTACAGCGATGCAATGAACCCGCCACCTACAGTTACTGGTTGTAAGAATTAGCAAATTCTTGGTTCAAGTAGCACACTTCTTATTGTTGTAATTAAAAAAAAGAAAGAAATAAGGGACGATCAAAAAGTTTCGACTCGAAGTTCGTACAGTCCAGTACCGGCATGCCAATCAGTCAAAATCGCCGTGAGCATTGGGGCAATCATCCCACCGACGTATCAGATTGAAGATATCCGTTTGGTAACAAACCACGTCCTGCTCCATAAAGAAGTCATAACTGCTTGCTGCAGAACTTCCTCCAACAGGAATCGACGAGCCTTCAAGGCCTTTTTTAAGGGACGGAAGGTGTGATAATCGCATGGGAAGAGATCAGGACAACAGGAAGAATGCTCAAGTGTCTCCCACTTGTCCCAGATCGACTGGCGTCTTGTGTTGAACAACGACCAGCGTGGATCTTGGCGCACCATCCCACGACAATGGTTTTCGATAGACATGATGCTCCATAGACATTCTTCATTCTCCGATGAATGTCTATTGGTGTTTGTCCTTGGGCAGCCAAGAAAAGAATAACAGCACGTTGTCCCGTTTGGACGCATTTGGCAATGGCGTCTCCATAGTTCATATTTCCGCCTTCGCCGCGAGAACATCGGAAAATGGTTCAAATGGCTCTGAGCACTATGGAACTTAACATCTGAGGTCATCAGTCCCCTAGAACTTAGAATTACTTAAACCTAACTAATACTTCTGTGGCAGCACACACATCCATGCCCGAGGCAGGATTCGAACCTGCGACCGTAGCGTTCACGCGGTTCGAGACTGAAGCACCTAGAACCTCTCGGCCACACCGGCCGGCTTGAACATCGGAAAAGACACGAACGCCATACCGATCCCTTGCCTACACGTCGGTGCTCATATACCCGCATATGAGTCGCGCTACGTTGCATGTACGCCGCAAGCAACGCCCTCAAACGGAAACTTTTTGATCGCCCCTTACATGTTCACTTAGATTATATAACGTGCACGGAAGATATGTGACCCCCAGCACCTTCAACGAGAAAAGATGTATTCACGGATACAACGGATACTCTACGCAAGTGATTAAAAGCATTAGATAAGATTACGTCAGGTGACGTGGGACATCGGAGCAGGAATATCAGGCACAGGTTTTTAACCTTACGTCCCGAAACTGATCGGTGGAATAGATCTTACTTTGAATATTTCGTCCGCAGCTCGTGGTCGTGCGGTAGCGTTCTCGCTTCCCGCGCCCGGGTTCGATTCCCGGCGGGGTCAGGGATGTTCTCTGCCTCGTGATGACTGGGTGTTGTGTGATGTCCTTAGGTCAGTTAGATTTAAGTAGTTCTAAGTTCTAGGGGACTGATGACCATAGATGTTAAGTCCCATAGTGCTCAGAGCCATTTGAACCATTTGAATATTTCGTACATGAAGCGTGGGGTTATGAGGGCCGTGGCCGTTGATAACATCTACATCTACATGGATACTCTGCAAATCACACTTAAGTTCCTGGCAGAGGGTTCATCGAACCACCTTCACAGTCCTCTATTATTCCAATCTCGTATTGCGCGCGGAAAGAACAAATACCTACATCTTTCCCTACGAACTCTGATTTCCTTTATTTTATCATGGTGATCGTTTCTCCGTATGGAGGTCGGCGTCAACAAAATATTTTCGCATTCTGAGGAGAAAGTTGGTGATTGGAATTTCGTGAGAAGATTCCGTCTCAACGAAAAGCTCCTTTCTTTTAATGATGTCCAGACCAAATCCAGTATCATTTCTGTGACACTCTCTCCCATATTTCGCGATAATACAAAACGTGCAGTCCTTCTTTGAACTTTTTCGATTTACTCCGTCAGTCCTATTTGGTAAGGATCCCACACCGCGCAGCAGTATTCTAAAAGAGGACGGACAAGCGTAGTGTAGGTAGTCTCCTTAGTACATCTGTTACATTTTCTAAGTGTCCTGCCAATAAAACGCAGTCTTTGGGTAGCCTTCCCCACAACATTTTCTATGTGTTTCTTCCAATTTAAGTTGTTTGTAATTGTAATACCAAGTATTTAGTTGAATTTACGGCTTTTACTGATTTATCGTGTAACACAAATAATATAGTTTTCTGCGTCAGTCTGACTAACTGATACAGAAAACTGTTTTAGTTGCAATGACCTTCCTCTATAGAATTTTAAAATAAAGTTGGTTTAAGAAAGACAGCGAATGCCTCACTCCGACCTGTGGTAAACGTCGCTGAGTGAGAACACTGGAGGTATATCGTACTTCCGGAATTTACGAAAATGCCAAGATAGCTAGACCAAGATATGCTTTAGTACTTGGGTGTAAACACAACAGCAATGAAAAAGAATGATTAGACTTCTAGCTGGAAAGTAAGAGCTTATTTAAAGTTCATTCATCGCTATTTTTCAGAGGTAAATAGTTATTCTGGCTAGCCACATTTTATTCACGTACGAAATGATGGGATGAGTTAGCATATTAACGACAATTAGACTCAGTAATCGAATTTGGAATTCAAACGATGGATATGTCAGTAATTACACTGGCCTACACACTCTCTGTGCTTTTCACATTCCGTTTCGATTTTTTACATGCTGTAGTAATTGTATGGAGACGAACGGGAGGCCGTTCAGGGCGCGTGGGTACTCGACGGAGGACGCCGACCGCACCGCGGGGTGGCCACAGGGGACGAGGAGGCGGCTTCCTTTCAGGCTGAACATTGGACTTGCGGCCAGGTAAGGACCGGAAGAACAGGGCACCAGGTAACTCGCCCTCCAGAGTCATGGGACACTCCACTGAGATCCTGTTGGTGTATTAAAACACAGCCACCCGCCCCCTCCCGTTGTTCCCCCAGTTTAACTTGCTGATCGTAGCACGTACCCACAGGGTGACCCGAAAAAACTTATCCTGGTGGAATGAGAGCCTTCGCAGAAACACTGTGGTTATCTTCTGGTTTGCGAAATGAGAGCCACCGGCTCCAGATAACATCTTTTGAAAGCACGCTAAAATACCACCCAGCAGGAATTATCTTGGTTGCCACCAAGCCGGCGCCAAGAGAAGTAAGATGATTTTTTTTTCCACGGTGGCGAAAACGTGCTGGTGGAAAAAAACAGTAGCTCTCATTGGCGGATGTCCTGTGACATAGATTCTGAGTACCAGTTTATAGGCTGTGGAGACCATAAGTCCATGGATTCGGGGAATAGTTTCATTTGAAACGTCCCCTTAGAAAAATTAATGAATTGCTGTGCTGGAAAACCTCTTACATTATTTGATTTTCAAACAGCTGAGCAGAACTGAACGTACTCAGACATTTCGCTCTTTACCTATTCTGATCAACACTAAACTGACAGCCAATATTTTTAGCGCAACGCAATCTGACTTTCAATAATCCCTACAAGAGAATGGCCCTGTCTAACATTAACCTATACGTTTCACAAATCACTTACCTCACAAAAATCTTCGTTACTCGAACTACTGCAAGACAGCGAGCGCCACTACTACCAGCTAAATAAAATATTCAAACTACTGAAAGCACTAACTACTGATAGGCATAGTTTGCAAATGAAAGATTTTGATAGAGAACATACAATGTATTTACCTTATTAGTGTTCAAAAGTCATAATATATATATCAGTCCATGATATCCAATATTACGAATTTACTCTTTCTGATGGACACACGTCCAGATCGTCCGCTCTCAAAATTCCGCCATCTCTCTCCCCACATCCACCACTGCTGGCGGCTCACCTCCAACTGCGCAACGCTACGCGCTGAGAGCGCTACGTGGCGTTACCAACGTAAAAACCTAAGCAGCCTACTTACACATTTAGCTTCTGGAGGGAGGGCTGCAATCATTACAAAAATATACAAGTGGCTGTATTGGCAGTAATTCTAGTGATTGGTCTAGCAACTTTAAAAGCGTGGAAATGTCACCAGAACGAGGAAAGTTGTGATTGTAGGACACTTCGGTTTAGAGCAATGGAGAGAATAGAGGACTTTGGCTTGGGACACGGAAGAGAGAAGAGATTTCGGCGACGGACTCTAGAGAGAAAGGAATGTTTAGTCTGCCGGCAGGAGAGTTGCGTTGAATACTTTGGAGAGGCCACCGCAGCCGGGCTTGAGACACTGACAAGAGAGGCAGGGTGCCTTCTGACTATGGTAAGAACGTGTAGCATGGTGGGACAGGGTTCGCGCGTTAACTTGGTGAGTTTGTGGAATTAGGGAACTCTCGACTGGTCGCTTTGCCATAGTATTATGACTGACTTCACTAGCTGACATCCCAGACAAGCTATCTACATAGTGAAAAAAGTGGCGGCTGACTCTAAATGATGAAAAGTGTGAAATCCTCAACATGAATACTAAAAGGAATCCTCTAAATTTCATTTACACGATTTATCACACAAATCTAAAGGCTTTAAATTAAATCCTTAAGGATTAAAACTACGAGTAACTTAAACTTACATAGATAATGCTGAGGGAAACCGAACCAACGACAGCGATTTGTTGGCAGAACACTTAGACACTGCCCACACTGTGTTTGTTCTTCCTCTTTTGGCGTATTGCTGTGCGGTGTGGGATCCGTATCAGGTAGGATTGACAGACAACACCGAAAAAGTTCAAAGAAGGGCAGATCGTTTTGTATTATCTCGAAATAACGGAGAGAGTGCCGCGGATATGATACACGAATTGGGGTTCCAATCGTTGAAACAGAGGCGTTTTCCGCTCCTGCAAGGTCTTCTCGTGAAATTTCAATCACTAACTTTCTCCACAGAGTATGAAAATATTTTGTTGTCACCCACCTACATAGAGAGAAATGATCATCAAAATAAAATAAGGGAAATCAAAGCTCGCACGGAGAGATTTAAGTGTTCGTTTTTCCCGCGCGCTCTTCAGGGAGAGTGGAGCGGTAGAGAAGTAGTTTAAAGGTGGTGCGATAAACCCTCTGCCAGGCACTTAATTGTGAATTGCAGAGTAATCATGTAGATATAGCTCTAGATTTAGATAGTGTACGCCTAGGTTTCCCTTTCGTAGTTAATGGACCTCTTGCTTCCCTTATGCAGAATGAGTCCCATTCAGGATACAGCGCTTAATCCAATACCCCTCCCATCCATAACTTATCTCATTCCTTAAACTCCGCTGCCCAACACAATCACTCAGCACTGGCTGGTGAGGAGCGATCTCATGCTGTAGGAAAAGGTAGGATCTCGGGTGTTCACATTGCTACAGCTATTAACATAGAATTTGTCTATTTTGGTGTATAAGAGTAAAAAATGGTTCAAATGGCTCTGAGCACTATGGGACTTAACATCTATGGTCATCAGTCCCCTAGAACTTAGAACTGCTTAAACCTAACTAACCTAAGGACAGCACAAAACACCCAATCATCACGAGGCAGAGAAAATCCTCGACCCCGCCGGGAATCGAACCCGGGAACCCGGGCTGTGTAAGCGTATAACAAGATAAACGTTAGAGGACGCTTCGTAACAGTAAAGGATGTGCCAGAGATGATGCTCCTGTAGGAGAGCGCCCCACAGGAGTACCAAGGTATATAAAAGTTTAATGAAAGCACTTGGCAGTTATGTCATTATCTGTTAGAACTGATCATGGTGGCGTCACCGGACATCTGAAGACCCTACGATTTTTTTTTTCTGGGTCATCCCAACAGCACTAACAGTTACCCCCTGAGGTTTACAAAGAATTTATCCGAACAGGAGAACAAATAAAAAAATAATGTAATTGTTTTTGCTGATTCTTGAAAGAATCATAACCAGTTTACGCAAGGTTGACTGAAGGATTTCGCGTGCAACAGTGGAGAAAGTCATCGTATGCCGGCGGATGAGTAAACGGAAATACCTGCGAAATGACTTTTTGAATGTTAGAATAGTGTGGGTGTTTCGGAGGCAGGCGACCTCTGCGACCACAGGCTGCTTGGGGGGCGCGTCTTTGAGGGCAGTGAGGTGAGGTCAGCGACCCTCACTCGTAATATCGCAACCGTGGTGACGCGGTTCAGCCGAAACAATGGGCTGTCCGGTGACACGCCGGGAAACCTCTCTGCGGTCAGACTGCACACAGCAGCGTCTCGTATGGTCATACGGCCGGTACCCTCTTCTCCTTAAGGACGAATTGTGAGTGAGACTACGAAATACATCTGATATGTTCTACGAATTTAGTTGCTATCCTTTCTACATGGAAGACTGATATCCAAATAGTAGCAACGTAATCATTTGTTTGGCGTAAGCTTAAACTACAACGTTAAATCCTTAGAAAAATTTTTGCGGCGCTACACAGAAGTGATATATGAATGAAGAAACCACCTACAGAATTGTACGAACACACAGACAGACTCACATCCATGATCGCTGTCATAACTTGCAGTTCCATAAAAGCAGGCTCTGGGCATGTGGAAAATGAGGGTTCAAATCGATCTGATTACAGGAGTTTTTGCGTAGCTACACTCTGTAATATGTAACGCGAAGCGGAAATACACTACTAACCATTAAAATTGCTACACCACGAAGATGACGTGCTACAGACGCGAAATTTAACCGACAGGAAGAAGATGCTGTGATATGCAAATGATTAGCTTTCCAGAGCATTCACACAAGGTTGGCGCCGGTGGCGACACCTACAACGTGCTGACATGAGGAAAGTTTCGAACCGATTTCTCATACACAAACAGCAGTTGACCGGCGTTACCTGGTGAAACGTTGTTGTGATGCCTCATGTAAGGAGGACACATGCGTACCATCACGTTTCCGACTTTGATAAAGATCGAATTGTAGCCTATCGCGATTGCGGTTTATCGTATCGCGACATTGCTGCTCGCGTTGGTCGAGATCCAATGACTGTTAGCAGAATACCGAATCGGTGGGTTCAGGAGGGTAATACGGAACGCCTCCCTGGATCCCAACGGCCTCGTATTACTAGCAGTCGAGATGACAGGCATCTTATCCGCATGGCTGTAACGGATCGTGAAGCCACATCTCGATCCCTGAGTCAACAGATGGGGACGTTTGCAAGACAACAAACCATCTGCACGAACAGTTCGACGACGTTTGCAGCAGCGTGGACTATCAGCTCGGAGACCATGGCTGCGGTTACCCTTGACGCTGCATCACAGAAAGGAGCGCCTGCGATGGTGTACTCGACGACGAACCTGGGTACACGAATGGCGAAACGACATTTTTCGGATGAATCCAGGTTCTGTTTACAGCATCATGATGGTCGCATCCGTGTTTGGCGACATCGCGGTGAACGCACATTGGAAGGGTGTATTCGTCATCGCCATACTGGCGTATCACCCTGCGTGATGGTATGAGGTGCCACTGGTTACACGTGTCGGTCACCTCTTGTTCGCACTGACGGCACTTTGAACAGTGGACGTTACATTTCATATGTGTTACGACCCGTGACTCTACCCTTCATTCGATCACTGCGAAACCCAACATTTCAGCAGGATAATGCACGACCGCATGTTGCAGGTCCTGTACGGGCCTTTCTGGAAACAGAAAATGTTCGACTGCTGCCCTGTCCAGCACATTCTCTAGATCTCCCACCAACTGAAAACGTCTGGTCAATGGTGGCCGAGCATCTGGCTCGTCACAATACGCCAGTCGCTACTCTTGATGAACAGTGGTATCGTGTTGAAGCTGCATGGACAGTTGTACCTGTACGCGCCATCCAAGCTCTGTTTGACTCAATTCCCAGGCGTATCAAGGCCGTTATTACGGCAAGAGGTGGTTGTTCTGGGTATTGATTTCTCAGGATCTATGCACCCAAATTGCGTGAAACTGTAATCACATGTCAGTTCTATTATAATGAATACCCGTTTATTATCCGCACTTCTTCTTGGTGTAGCAATTTTAATGGCCAGTCGTGTATTTTCAAAATCTAATTGGAATTAATTGCGCAGAGTTCAACACAGATAGAGGAAAACAGCTTAGTGTTGGAGGTCATACGTTGTTTAAACATCGATACTTTTAGTTTCCAAGCCCCTAAACAGCTACTAAGCAACCATGTACGATATTACCAAGAGACAGAAAGAAGCGTTTCAGTACTAGACTGATGAAAAACGAGAGATTACTATTGGAGTTACTGTATTACAGATCTCAGATGTAACTTTAAGAAGGGAGAATATCGAGAATGCGCTGGGTGGAACTGTCCCGCGGGGTGGAGGGGGTGGGGGTGGGCGTTGGGAGTGGGGGGAGGCTGCATAGTTTGTTACTCTCTGCCTCGCAATTGCATAAAATACTCGCCGTCACCCTCACTACTAACGTGCCACAGATGACACAGTTTTAATAAAAAATTACATAAGAATTTTGATATAATGATAACGTATTGTTTGTTGTTGTTGTGGTCTTCAGTCCTGAGACTGGTTTGATGCAGCTCTCCATGCTACTCTATCCTGTGCAAGCTTCTTCATCTCCCAGTACCTACTGCAACCTACATCCTTCTGAATCTGTTTAGTGTATTCATCTCTTGGTCTCCCTCTACGATTTTTACCCTCCACGCTACCCTTCAATAGTAAATTGGTGATCCCTCGATGCCTCAGAATATGTCCTACCAACCGATCCCTTCATCTAGTTAAGTTGTGCCACAAACGTCTCTTCTCCCCAATCCTATTCAATACCTCCTCATTAGTTATGTGATCTATCCATCTGATCTTCAGCATTCTTCTGTAGCACCACATTTCGAAAGCTTCTATTCTCTTCTTGTCCAAACTAGTCATCGTCCATGTTTCACTTCCATACATGGCTACGTTCCATACAAATACTTTCAGAAACGACTTCCTGACACTTAAATCTATACTCGATGTTAACAAATTTCTCTTCTTCAGAAACGCTTTCCTTGCCATTGCCAGTCTAGATTTGATATCCTCTCTACTTCGACCATCATCAGTTATTTTGCTCCCCAAATAGCAAAACTCCTTTACTACTTCAAGTGCCTCGTTTCCTAATCTAATTCCCTCAGCGTCACCCGACTTAATTCGACTACATTCCATTATCCTCGTTATGCTTTTGTTGACGTTCATCTTATATCCTCCTTTCAAGACACTATCCATTCCGTTCAACTGCTCTTCCAAGTCCTTTGCTGTCTCTGACAGAATTACAATGTCATCGGCGAACCTCAAAGTTTTTATTTCTTCTCCATGGATTTTAATACCTACTCCGAATTTTCCTTTTGTTTCCTTCATTGCTTGCTCAATATACAGATTGAACAACATCGGGGATAGACTACAACCCTGTCTCACTCCCTTCCCAACCACTGCTTCCTTTTCATGCCCCTCGACTCTAATAACTGCCATCTGGTTTCTGTACAAATTGTAAATAGCCTTTCGCTCCCTGTATTTTATCCCTGCCACCTTCAGAATTTGAAAGTGAGTATTCCAGTCAACATTGTCAAAAGCTTTCTCCAAGTCTACAAATGCTAGAAACGTAGGTTTGCCTTTCCTTAATCTATTTTCTCAGATACGTCGTAGGGTCAGTATTGCCTCAGGTGTTCCAACATTTCTACGGAATCCAAACTGATCTTCCCCGAGGTCCGCTGCTATCAGTTTTTCCATTCGTCTGTAAAGAATTCGCGTTAGTATTTTGCAGCTGTGACTTATTAAACTGATAGTTCGGTAATTTTCACATCTGTCAACACCTGCTTTCTTTGGGATTGGAATTATTATGTTCTTCTTGAAGTCTGAGGATATTTCGCCTGTCTCATACATCTTGCTCACCAGGTGGTAGAATTTTGTCAGGACTGGCTCTCCCAAGGCTGTCAGTAGTTCCAATGGAATGTTGTCTACTCCCGGGGCCTTGTTTAGACTCAGGTCTTTCAGTGCTCTGTCAAACTCTTCACGCAGTGTCCTATCTCCCATTTCATCTTCATCTACATCCTCTTCCATTTCCATAATATTGTCTTCAAGTACAGCGCCCTTGTATAGACCCTCTATATACTCCTTCCACCTTTCTGCTTTCCTTCTTTGCTTAGAACTGGGTTTCCATCTGAGCTCTTGATGTTCATACAAGTGGTTCTCTTTTCTCCAAAGGTCTCTTTAATTTTCCTGTAGGGAGTATCTATCTTAGCCCTAGTGAGATAAGCCTCTACATCCTTACATTTGTCCTCTAGCCATTATTGTTTAATTACAGTTAATTAATAAGATGTTTTAATGTATTAATTCGTTTAGAAAAGCACTGTAATACTTACTGCCAAAATAGGTCTACAAATGTCAAATGAGAAAAATCAAAACATGTAAAGAAAGTACAACATAGGATCAAACAAGGCCTCCAACACAGAAATGAACAGGAAAACTTCGGTTAGCAAACAAATATCATATGAGAAAACACTGTACATGTAAGGAAAAAACAACAACAGAGCCTGAAACAAGGCTTCCAGCGTAGAATGAACGGAAAAGCTTTAGAAAGCAAGCAAACTGACTTGGACACACTACAATAAAAGAAACATTTAGAGGCAGGCCATATTCAGGCACTACAGTGCTGCTGTATTACCAGAAACGCTCTACGCATCAGAGACGACCACATTCGGATCATCAGGCTTCACAGAGACAGAAAGAATAGAACGTTAAATCCTAAGCAAAGATTTTTGAGGCGTTACACAGAAGTGGTATATGAGTGAAGAGACCACCCACAGAATTGTACGAACACACAGACAGACTCACATCCATGATCAGAAAATGTTGAGTTAAATTTTATGGACACAGACATAGAATGAACGACAACAGACTCACAAAGAGCATTTTTGATGTAGTAAACAGTGCAATCGAAAAAACAATTGCTTTCAAGAAAGAGTAGAAGAGATAAAACAAGCAGGAATAAGTAATCAAACAGTACATGAAAGAGGCAAGTGTAGAAACAAAATTGCAATTGCTGACTGTTCCGTCCGGTCTTGGTACAATACTTTATACATTATCAATGAAACACACACAACGCTGGTGTAATATTATACAATATTTATTATTTGTTACACGGGGCGGTTTTGCGGCTGTTACAGGTGCGTGTAACAAATAATAAATATTGTAGAATATAACGGCAGTGCTGTGTGTGTTTTATTGAGAAGAAATAAAATTATGAACACGTAATTTGAAATACAAGAAAGGAAGAAAAAAGGAAAATACGGACAGAGCAAAGGAAACAGGAATACAGCCAAAGAATGAAGAGGTTTTAGGAAGAGAAATAGAAAACAAGAAGAAACATTAATATTCATATTAGTAGCTAAATAAAACTCAAAAGGGACAACTAGCTGCATCCAGCAAACAAAAATATAATTTAATCCACTGATCCAACAGAGAATGGTGGTGTAAGCCCTCGAAACGCATCGTATGAGTAAGTAAAAAGTGACTGGCACAGATAATGGTTTTAAATTATCTTTTATGGTAGAGCAATCAACAGCGAAGACAGAGGCCCCAGGTTTGAATCCCCGACGGGCACACACTTTCAGTATGGCAGTAAGTTTCAACGGAAATCTTGGTTTTTACAGTCGTTTTCGTCTACGTTCGGAAAGTGAGACTTTGTTATTTTTTTCTTAGTGGAGGGTCTTTCCTTTCTATATTTCCTGACTCACCTTTTTGTGATTTGCCGATTCTACGAGTGGATATGTTTTTGACAGCAGCGGCGGTCATGCTGAGACTGTGCGCCTTCACGTGGTTAGGTCACCTGCCCAACCATGAGGGCGGGCCCTGACGCAAGAAACTGACTAGTATCCTGTATTAAACGTAGTTTGCAATTCCTAGGATACACACCATTTTTAAGACTCTTAGTTTCCATGCCACTTTCTTCTCCAAAAGTTATCCGTGATACTTGGAAATCGATGTATGTAAAAATGTAAAAACTTCTATTAAAAAGTTTTTTTTTCGTTGTCATGGCCTGCGTGACATACTCTTTCCACTCCATCCTCACCCCTTAGAACGTCCGCCTTGGAACTGCGCGAGAAACTCCTTGAGTACGAGGTCACAATTTGAATCTTTAATAAGGCTCATTTGAAACTGTTGCGTTAAAAATTATGACAAGAGAAACATCAGCCGCTAATGACTCACTGTGTAATTCGGGAGGGCGACAGAAAATGAGTGTCCGGGAGGTGCAGAGATGAATCTTCTATGCGACGTATATGCTACACTTCACAAACTGGACGTTGAAGGCATGCAAGAAATGTTCAAAACAAACCACGAGCTTGCACCATGAACACCAAATGAAAAATGCCGTGCCACGGTGGTAACAAAGGTTCGCACGTTCAAGTTCGAAGGCAAATTCTTGGGGCGTTACAAACCGTGCAGGATGTTCAGCTAGGTATCCACTCTCGAAGAATGAGTATAGAATCATACTGGTGTAGCGGGCTGAAAGCAACTGATGGAATGTGCTGGCCTGCAGCCTGTCGTGATACTCAGACGCTGATCTTCGTCCACTGGCTCCAGGTGGCCTGAATTGCAATGTCACACACGTTTCGGGAGGTATAGTTTGCTCTAAATAAGTATGATTTTTATATATAGATCAGGAATCAAGCAGAATCAAGTTAATTTGATCAGCTATAGGACAAAAGCAGCGCTCATACAATAGTTGTAGTTCTGTTAACGAATTTTCTCGCTCTTGCTTGTTGTGACGTAAGTACTCCCAACAGCCCTTGTTAGATCGCACAAATGAGAAAGACTCGTAGTGGACAGAGCACCTCCAACTTCTGCCAACACAATAAATAACTTTCCAGCCATCGAGATTAGCAGTCGACATAATTGTGCACGAATGCGTTGAGGTATTGACGCTAGCTGATGTTGATACAACTCTCTTGGTACCTCTAATTTACAGGGCTCCCGACTGAACAATGGGATAAGTTAGTTTACCTCATCTACAAATTTACGGGCCGATTCCGCAGTCTGCTGTGCGCCATCAAGCTGACACTTTGTTTGAAATTTCGTTATCTTACGTCTTCCACCCCTGTAGCACTGTTTGAAGTTATGCAACCACCCACTGCTTCCCTTGAAATCACTCTAATCTATGTCGCTCGCTGTTTGATGTGTGTAACATAGTAGGTCACTATCATGCGCATTCTGTAAATTGTATCGATCATCCTTGAAACGCGCAAACACCAGCTTTTGTAAGAAGTGCTCCTTGTCCTCACTTGAATATTCGTAGTTTTTCTTATGCGCTACACGGCCATATTGCTATGGACTTATTGGAATTATTCGAAATCCGATCATAACTGCTGTTTTACTATGCTGCGGATGATCTTCCATGTACGTAATTATGTTTAGTACCCGCTCCTTGGACAACAGAGGTCCCTTGGTACGTTTCACTGGTGACTTGATTTGTGGTTCACTGTCCGATAAGGATGATGAACGACATGGCTCGGCACCTATTTCAGTAGCTCTTTCCCTTGTTAAGCGCATCTCATCGTTACTGTATTCCTCATGATCATTTTTCGCACAGTCGAGCATCGACGACACCACACATTCCAGTGACTCACTTTGCAGAAACGCTAATATTTCATCTTCTGTTTATTTCTCACACTGTGAATTTTTGGGGTTCACTTCTGATGAAATATCAGCTTCGGCAAGCGTTACTGTAGATGTAATGCAATGTTCGTTTTGTTTATAGCTTCCATTGCTCTGCTTTGTATCAACATCTAGCACTGTAGCACTGTTAAGAGCTACTCGTCGACTAAGTAGTTCAACTACGCTCCGTAGCCTCATGCTCTGCTCACCATTGGGTGACTCCACACCCGCACCCTATTGCCATTATCAGCCAATATTGTGATTTCTTGGTAGACAATATGTGG
The DNA here is from genome assembly GCF_023864345.2 of Schistocerca serialis cubense. NCBI lineage: Eukaryota > Metazoa > Arthropoda > Insecta > Orthoptera > Acrididae > Schistocerca > Schistocerca serialis. The sequence goes on along the minus strand of NC_064639.1, from coordinate 787,735,074 downwards.
GGCGTGGAATGTCTTAAACATCATTGGCCTTCCGCGACGTCACATTGAAGTGGTTCCTTGTAAGACATAATCTGTGATTCGAGATGACGAAGGTAAGTCAATAGTTATGCGGTGTGTCCATAAATTATGTTGACAACTTAAAAACTTTAATAGCTTTAAAACTGTACTAGATATTAACAAATGAGTTTCAATATGTGATAAGATACTCATAAATATTTTTTACCTTCCAGGTTACGTAATTTTGACGAAAAGTTGAATCTGAAAAACTGATAAAATGTGTACGCCACAGGAGAACGCTCTGTGTGTGGCCGGCACGATCCACTGACCTCACGCCACTAGACTTCTCCCTGTGGGGTTTTGTAAAGGATCTGGTGTACCGAACCAAGGTTATAGTCCTACTAGACTTCACAATGCATTTGAACATGTCACCGTGGAGGTTTCGAATCGTGCGTGCAGAGAATTGAAATTTCGACTTGACATTATCCGTGCCATTAAGTGTGCACATACTGATGTGTATGAATGAGGAAACCAAATTTATGAGTTAGCTTATGACATGTTGAAAACTATTTGTTAATATCTAGCATAGTTTTAAAAGTATTAAAGTCGTAAATTTTAAAGATATTCTTTGGACACCCTGTATATTTCACAAGCAGGAGTCGAACTGACTGCCTCTGAGTAGGCATCTCAGCAAAGTTCTGGAGTAAAGTGTTTTTTTTTTTTTATAAAACATATAACTTACGTCGATTTTTTATTCCTGTCGATTCCGCCATTTGCAAGGTGTCGTGTGCCGCTTCGAAGAGGTGTGTCCCACCCTGGCGCAGATGTCATTCCGCTCAAAGTTCAGACGCGTGGCTGCGGCGCGGCTCCGCAAAGGCCGGGCCGCGGCCGGCTGGCCCAGTTTCGCAGGAGGCAGCGGCCGATATTAAAAATGCGCCGCACCGCCCTTTGCTCCAAATGTCGCGGTGCGGCCTGCCTGCTACCTGCTACCCACTCCCGATATCTCCACACCGGCCGGCGGGCTCATTTCCCAGCACGCGCACAGCCCGCGGCTCCTAAGAGGTGTCTTGGGGCAAAGTGCCAGGGACCTCCACGCTGAGATCGTTAAGGTAGTAAAAGCGACATCTCAGGGGATATGAAAACGTTCGTGGACGAGGAGCTGGTGAGGTCACAGCATGAAATCCCGCGTTCATCTACAATGTGAAGCGTGAAAGGAAGAATTTGCGCCGGCCGGAGTGGCCGTGCGGTTCTAGGCGCTACAGTCTGGAACCAAGCGAACGCTACGGTCGCAGGTTCGAATCCTGCCTCGGGCATGGATGTGTGTGATGTCCTTAGGTTAGTTAGGTTTAATTAATTCTAACTTCTAGGCGACTGATGACCTCAGAAGTTAAGTCGCATAGTGCTCAGAGCCATTTGAACCATTTTTTGAAGAATCTGCCTCGTCATATTTTCGCGTCGTGGAAAGGAAAGTCGCCAGTGAGATGTAGCATCGGTTATAAGACACAAAAATAGCTTAGGAGACGCCTTATTGTACGTATTAAGTCATAAAGAGTTAAAGCTCCGAATTTGATGGTTTATATTTATAGTGCACGTATTATGATTATGGGCTGTTTCAAAACATCAGCGGAGTGAGGAATGACAGGAAACTACACTACTGGCCATTAAAATTGCAACACCAAGAAGAAATGCAGATGATAAACGGGTATTCATTGGAGAAATATATTACACTAGAACTGACATGTGATATCATTTTCACGCAATTTGGGTTGATAAATCCTGAGAAATCAGTACCCAGAACAACCACCTCAGGCCGTAATAACGGCCTTGATACGCCTGGGCATTGAGTCAAACAGAGCTTGGATGGCTCTTACAGGTACAGCTGCCCATGCAGCTTCAACACGATACCACAGCTCATCAAGAGTAGTGACTGGCGCATTGTGACGAGCCAGTTGCTCGGCCACCATTGACCAGACGTTTTCAATTGGTGAGAGATCTGGAGAATGTGCTCGCCAGGGCAGCAGTCGAACATTTTCTGTATCCAGAAAGGCCCGTACAGGACCTGCAACACGCGGCCGTGAATTATCCTGCTGAAATGTTGGATTTCGCAGAGATCGAATGAAGGGTAGAGTCACGGGTCGTAACACATCTGAAATGTAACGTCCACTGTTCAAAGTGCCGTCAATGCGAACAAGAGGTGACAGAGACGTGTAACCAATGGCACCCCATACCATCACGCCGGGTGATACGCCAGTATGACGATGACGAATACACGCTTCCAATGTGCGTTCACCGCGATGTCGCCAAACACGGATGCGACCATCATGATGCTGAACAGAACCTGGATTCATCCGAAAAAATGACGTTTCGCCATTCGCGCACCAAGGTTCGTCGTTGAGTACACCATCGCAGGCGCTCCTGTCTGTGATGCAGCGTCAAGGGTAACCGCAGCCATGGTCTCCGAGCTGATAGTCCATGCTGCTGCAAACGTCGTCGAACTGTTGGTGCAGATGGTTGTTGTCTTGCAAACGTCCCCATCTGTTGACTCAGGGATCGAGACGTGGCTGCACGACCCGTTACAGACATGCGACTAAGATCCCTGTCATCTAGACTGCTAGTGATACGGGGCCGTTGGGATCCAGCACGGCGTTCCGTATTACCCTCCTGAATAGAGATGGGTCGAACTCGTTGATTCCCGTGAACTACTTCATTCATTTCACTCTTTGCCGTGAAGCGTTCAAATGAAGTAGTTCATTCATGAAGTACGGAAGCCTGGCGAAGTTGCCCAGTTCGCCGCTCAGCCGCGGCTACGCTCGCTTCGCCTCGCTCGTACAATAAAGGTTCGTAATACTTCATAATTTTACGAACAGATGGCCAACTATGCAGTAACGTGCACGCAACGTTTTACGCTCTTACAGCGTCTGAGCTAACTTAAATAGAGCATGGTCGAAGGGGACAAAGGAAAGATAAACAGAGAAGCCTGTCACATATAAAGAGGGTATTACATTTAATCTTGCTCGACATTTTCTCATGAAGCGCCCAAAAAAGTCTTTATCTGCCAAGTGAAACATTATTTGTTGTATTCATGGTCTGAAAAATTAGGGCTACCAACAAAATGCAGTCCAATTTCATGTTCCTTTTAAAATTTAATCCAAAATAGAGTGAGTATGTTTACCACTGTCACAAAGTCTATATATCTACGTTAAGTAATTATTCAGAAGTTTTCCTGTAGATTTTATTTTGTTGAGAATAATATAACACTCCAAATTCAAAACGTAAACTGTCACCTGTAGTAATTGGTACGATTTCAGGTAAAATCCCTCTTTCAGTGTTATTAACAAAACTTTTATTTTCATGTTGGCTGTGCGTGCTCATACAGCCAGCCTCTTCGTTTGTATCTGTAATATTAATTTGTCCGAAAGCGCTGCCAACGGTAGGCTACCGGTAGACGCGAAGTATAACTGAACTGCACAAATAGTCACGGGTAATGATGTCAGCACTGCAGGAAGCAGCTGACGCTGCCTTCCCCTGGCCCCTCACCTCCCCAACCCCTCGCAAACCTATAGCTTTCTACAAACGCCGCGCGATTCGTCGACAGGCAGTAGAGGGGGGACTGAAGTGAAGGGAGAATGAGTGACGTAACGCCGATGTAATGGGATGATGGAGAGGGGAAGACAGTGAGTGAACTTGAAGAAAGTGTGGAGTGTGTTATCTGTGAAGAGTTTTAAGTACCAGTTCATTGAAATTGAGTGGTTAGTTCACACTTCACTGGAGTGAAGCGTTCATTTGAACGACTCATTCACGAGCTCCCCATCATTACTCCTGAACCCACCGATACGATATTCAGGCTAACAGTCATTGGATCTCGACCAACGCGAGCAGCAATGTCGCCATACGATAATCCGCAATCGCGATAAGCTACAATCCGATCTTTATCAAAGTCGGAAACGTGATGGTACGCATTTCTCCTCCTTATACGAGGCATCACAACAACGGTTCACCAAGCAACGCCGGTCAACTGCTGTTTGTGTATGAGAAATCGGATGGAAACTTTCCGCATGTAATGAATGTGTGAATGCTCTAAAATAAGCTAATCATTTGCATATTACAGCATCTTCTTCCTGTCGGTTAAATTTTGCCTCTTAAAACGTCGTCTTCGTGGTGCAGCAATTTTAATGGCCAGTAGTGTATATATTAGTAGATAAAGCCTTCTTACACACCGAGGTGACAAAAGTCATGGGATAGAGGTACGCACATATGCAGATAGTGGTAGTATCGAGTACACAAGGTATAAAAGGGCAGTGGATTGGCGGACCTGTCATTTGTACTCAGGGGATTCGCATGAAAACGTTTCAGGCGTGATTATAGCCGTACGACGGGAATTAACAGACTTTGAACACGGAATGTTAGTTGGAGCTAGACATGTGGGATATTCAGTTCCGGTTAAGGATTTAAATATTCTGAGATTCACAGTGTCAAGAGAGTGCTGAGAATACTAAATATCAGGCATTAGCTCTCACCACGGACAAAGCAGTGGCCGACTGCCTTCACTTAACGTAGAAGAGCAGCGCATTTGCATAGAGCTGTCAATGCGAACAGACAAGCTACACTGCTCGAAATAACCGCAGAAATCAGTGTGGGACGCATGACGAACGTATCCGGTAGGACAGTGCGGCGAAATATGGCGTTAATGGCAGCAGACGACTGCCGTTGTTAACAGCGCGACATCGGCTGCAGCGCCTCTCCTGGATGACTGGAGTACCGTAGCCTGGCCAGATGAGTCCCAATTGTAGTTGGTAAGACCTGATGGTCGTCCTCCGGAGTGGTGCAGACCTCACAAAGACAAGGACCCAAGTTGTCAACAGGGCACTGTACAAGCTGGTGGTGACTCCATAATAGTGTGGGCTGTGTTTGCACGTAATGGACTGGATCCTCTGGTCCAACTGAACCGAACATTGGCTGCCAAACGGTTATGTTCGGCTTCTTAGAGACCATTTTCAGCCATTTATGGACATCATTTCCCAAACAACGATGTCACTTCACCGGGCAACAATTATTCGCGACTGGTTTGAAGAACATTCTAGACAATTCGAGCGAATTATTTGGCCGCGCAGATCAACATGAACCATATCGAACATTTGTGAGACATAATCGAGAGCTCAGTTCGTACACAAAATCTTGCACCGGCAACATTTTCGCAATTATGGGCAGCTATAGAGGCAGCATGGCTCAACATTTCTGCAGGGGTCGTCGAACGATTGTGACGAACTATGTTGTGACGAAGCAAGCTGGGATATTGTTACTTCCCCTCTTGTTTTGCCATCAGCCTCCTTAAAATACGATTTTTCATTTTTGAACTAATTACCATTAACATACTTGAATATATTCTGCATTTCCATAACAGAGAAAGGTTGGCCTTCAGTTTTAAAGAATATAACACCAGATCTAATTTTGTGCTTAGTGTTATGTATGTAACTGATTTTCTAATTTATTTTGACTATTCCTAGTTAGTATTTTTTGTTATAGGATGAAATCGGTAGTTGTTAAGTAACTTAAATTCTATTGTTGATGTGTAAACAAATATAAATTCTGTAATAATTATAAATGTTTGGAAGACGAAACACTAGCATTCTTTAAATAATTAAATCGCTCTATTCGAAAACATGTTAGCAAAGCCCAGGCCTTAATTAATTCCAAAGTAATTAACAGTTTTGTCCAAAGTATTGTTTGCGTACTTATATTTGTTAATTTCGTGATTTAACAAATAATTCCACCTAACTCTTGCGGTAGAAAAAACTGTTAAAAAGAACCAATTTTTCGATGTATTCAGTTAATTTAATGAGTTAAGTTTTAATTGTAATTTCTGTAAATTAAACTTCGAATAATGTTTAGTTTCAGTATCTGTTATTGTGAGAATATATAAGGGCCTAGTATTTGGTCCCGAGACAGTCAGTCCACGGCCGAGTTTCAGACGAGAAACCTGTGTTGGTTAGAAAAACAACAATGCTTCAACTTAACTGTGGAATAAGTGTTACACAGTTAGGCCGTGTGTAAAAACAATGACAACGTGTGCTCCATACGTACCTATCTATCCTTCAAGAACTGTGAACTTTATGGTTAGGTTTTTACAGCTCGTAGATATTCAACAGTATGTGGATGTTCGCCTGAAAACGATTAATGAGGCTTATCGAAAATTAAACAATAGTGCACTGGCCATATTAAATGTGTTTATGGGAGATTCTGAAAAGTGAAAGTAAACGACTGTGGAACGCAAACGTGCACCTGTCGGCTACATAATTTACAGTAGACAGTACTGCACTTTCACCCCGCCGGACGGAGTGGCCGTGCGGTTCTAGGCGCTACAGTCTGGAACCGAGCGGCCGCTACGGTCGCAGGTTCGAATCCTGCCTCGGGCATGGATGTCTGTGATGTCCTTAGGTTAGTTAGGTTTAATTAGTTCTAAGTTCTAGGCGACTGATGACCTCAGAAGTTAAGTCGCATAGTGCTCAGAGCCATTTGATCCTTTCACCCCCTATTTTTTCAGCCAGTATGTCGACACCGAAGACAACAAACGAAGAAATAAAGAAGAAGAACCGTCACAACGTCTGTCGAAAGGAGATCCGACACGATGTTAGGAGGCACCCATAACTTTTATCACCTCAGCATATTTATGATTTTCGTGTTATAACTTGCGTGCTGATTCAGTGCTACGTCAGAATGGTGTTTTACCGGAAGTACGTCACTGTTGGTTCAGTCTGTTGCAGTTAAATATCAACTATTGTCATTTGTAGTTACAGTACTTTGACATTGTATATCGTATAATTTAGACAACGTTTTATCATCTTGAAGCTGTAGCGTATTCGATTGTGTTGTAAACTAAAGAGAAGGGTAGTGGGTTTATGTCAAGCTACCAGCAGCCCCGGAAGAAGGCTACTGCAACATTGGCCGGAACATTGGTTTCCCCGGTATAGTTTTTTACATTATGACGCGGCGCCATGTACAGAAAACATTTATGTCAACTGACTCTGGCAGCGGAAACCTACGCAGTTATATTTTAGGGCTTTCTTATTAATTTAATAAAACTATTATTTGCTATGGTTAATGTTATTTATTATAAACTATGTAGTTACCTTAATTCTTGTTGCAAAGCCCGACTGGAATGTTTCTCAAGTGGTCAGAAATGGTAATGTGACTGCCACTCTATGTCAGGAAGTAAACGCAAGTTGCAAATATTTGACATTATGAAACTTTGTGTAAAATATATATGGCTGAAGGACATTGCAGAGTACAACGTAGAAACATAGGTACTGCAACGTATACTGACAGACAAAAAAATCGTACACTTTTTAAAGGTTTCCGATTCAGTCGATTTATTGCTGTAACAGTGCATATGCAGGTGTTCTGAGGTACCAGGTACCGTCCCACGCTGAAACACCCTTACTAGGGCACGGTGTAGGCTTCTCAGGCAGCTATAAAGGCGCTGACTCTGGCACCCAGTCGATCGTACAGATGGCAAATACTATTCTGGGATACGTTATGTCAGGCCTGGTCGACCTGTTCAAGTAATTCTGTAAGAGTTGTTGGTTGACGAGTCGCACGAATCACTTCTTGTACGCACGAGTCACTCCTCGTACCGTCAAAGCCCACACATGTCTGGAGATCGCGCTGGCTAGGGAGTTGCTGCACGTATAGCAGAGCATTTGTGTTTCACGATCAATGTGTGATCGAGTACTATCCTGCTGGAAAAGCACATCAGTTCCTGTTGCAAGAATGGCAAAAGAACGGGTCCGACAACATTCGGCACCTACCGAACAATGGAAAGCGTCTTCGCTAGAAACACCAGAGGTGAACGAGAGTTGCATCTTATCGCACCCCAGACCACAAGACAGCGTGTCTTGGACGAACGCACTCTAAGAGACAGCACTCGCCAGATGTATCTCATACTCTGAAGGTCACAATTTGGCCCCTTCAAACTCGATCACTTGGCTGTAGGAAGCACGAGTGCGTCTCCGTGGCAAGGTTACCTGCTTCCTTCACATGTCTGCACCACACTGAGCCTTCTGGCTGTGAGAATTCCCTAATAAAGGGTAGACACAAATGGCGGTCTGGTAACTCTGCCACTATTCTGTCTGTTGGCGAACGATGCTGACACCATTATCAGTATATCTACAATCTCCCAGATGGCATAGGCGATCGTCGGATGCAAATCGACGTCGTCTTTCCAGGTGCACTAATTTTTTTTCCCGGCAGTGTAATATTTCATGCCACAACAAGGCGCGGGAATCACAGCAATTGTGCGAGCACAGGACGTAGACGCAGGGTGACTTATGGAAGTTTGGGTCAGTAATAGAGGCGTGCCGGCCGGAGTGGCCGAGCGGTTCTAGGCGCTACAGTCTGGAGCCGCGCGACCGCTACGGTCGCAGGTTCGAATCCTGCCTCGGACGTGGACGTTTGTGATGTCCTTAGGTTAGTTAGGTTTAAGTAGTTCTAAGTTCTAGGGGACTGATGACCTCAGAAGTTAAGTCCCATAGTGCTCAGAGCCATTTCAACCTAGACGTGTGCTCGGATGGCCAGGATGGTTAATGCGACCGCTCGCATAAACCGAGAAACTAGGTTCGAGAACCGGTCCGGCACCAATTTTCATTGTCACTAATACATCGTGCAGCTGGAGTCTGATCATAATTGCAATTGCGCATACATTTCTTGGATGTATTTTGTGTCTACCCTACATGGGGGAGGTTGAGTGTACTGCAACCGCATCACCCCTTACCATTCGAGAATCAGAATTTGCTTCCTCATCTAGCAAAATTTTCTCTCTGTTAAGGCACAAAAAAGAGTTTTTTATATCATCTAAAAAGACTCCGCAACAGTGCGATAGGTCTTGAGCGAGATGGGCGCACAAGTGACCACAATAGTCGACAAATGCTTCTGAGTATGTGAGAGCGTATTGTTAGTGAGGCTGATTGCGTTAACGTATTAGTTGGCCTAGCAGTCTGTAGGGTTCGGGAGTATGTGATGAGCGGAAACCGTTACCAACGTTCTCAAAACGTAGCCCCTATGAATGTTAAAGAACGATTTACTTGCATTAATTAACAGAGGCTCTAACGAATTGTAGTGTGATAACCAGGAATCAGACTATGGAATATTAACTACACGAGTCTCGTTCATCATAATTTTTTTACTACACTGCCGGAAAAATATGCAACGTACTCAAGGACAAGGTCATTTTATTGATAAGTGAGGTGACAAGTACTTCTTCATTGTAGGAGTATATGATAACTTATTCACACCAAATGAAACACACTCAGTGGTGTCAGTACACAGTGTATCTACCCCCGCCCCTCCACCGCTGATGGCAACACAGAGGCGTATTCTCGCATGCAAACGATGGTAAAGGGCCGAACTTTTTGTTGCAGTGCGGCACTGGTTCTTGCAGACCCTGGAGAACGAGTAAGTTCCCGCTTCATCATGTCCTATACATATTCTATTGGTGAGGGATCTGGTGATGTTGCTGGCCAGGGCTGTCCTTGTACAGTCCGCAGCTCGTGGTCGTGCGATAGCGTTCTCGCTTCCCGCGCCCGGGTTCCATTCCCGGCGGGGTCAGGGATTTTCTCTGCCTCGTGATGACTGGGTGTTGTGTGATGTCCTTAGGTTAGTTAGGTTTAAGTAGTTCTAAGTTCTAGGGGACTGATGACCATAGATGTTAAGTCCCAGAGCCATTTTTTGTCTTTGTACACCACAAAGAACATGTTGCGTCGCGGAAATCGCACGTGAACGTGCACTGTCCTTCTGAAAAATCACGTCAAGTCCTGCATAGTAGCCGCGCGGTCTAGCCCCCCCCCCCCCCCCCCCCATCGACGGTTCGAGTCCTCCCTCGGGCATGCGTGTGTGTGTTGCTCTTAGCGTAACTTAATTTAAGTTAGATTAAGTCGTGTATAAGCCTAGGGACCGATGATCTCAGTAGTTTGGTCCCATAAGAACTTACCATCACCATCACCACCACCACCACCACCACCACCACCACCACTACCACCACCTGCATAATAAATGGCAATATCGTGGGGATACCAGCGTGTGCAATGTAGCGGGCACTGGCTACTGTACTCTACAGAAACACCGAATGTGACGACTTTTTGTAACTGATGCCCTCGTCTCACATGCACACACACCATGAAGCCTAGTTTGGGAATTGCGTATTATGAGCGAATGCACTCTGGAATAGACAGCTCACCAGGCATACGAAATACACGAGTAAGTTCATCACTCCCGTACAGACAGAACCTATTCTTATCACTGGAGAAAACAGAGTCCTAGTCCACTCTCCATTCAACTCTTTCACCGAGGGAGGTGGCGCAGTGGTTAGCACACTGGACTCCCATTCGGGAGGACGACGGTTCAATCCCACATGCGGGCATCCTGATTTAGGTTTTACGTGATTTCCCTAAATCGCTCCAGGCAAATGCGAGGATGGTTCCTCTGAAAGGGCACGGCCGACTTCCTTCCCCGTCCTTCCCTGATCCGACGAGACCGACGACCTCGCAGTTTGGTCTCTTCCCACAAACAACCCTACCCAACCCCCATTCAACTCTTTCACGACACCGGAGTAGCTAAGGTAGCCACGCTTCGCGGTTTCGTTAGTAGCCTGGCCAGAGACACACATGATCTTAATTCTGCTGCAGACAGGTTGTCCTCAATGGTCTCTGGCGACACAGCAGGCGTAACATGTGTCCGGATTCCGTCACTGTATGATGTTCGGTCGGCCACAGCTGCTTGCACAATGCGTTGATCGTGACCTGAGTCTGTACTACGCTAACGTCCAGAAAGTGGTCAACGAGTGTGGAACTGTTCCATGGATCACAGCTGAAAGTAGTCACACACCACGGATAGATTGTGCCTGACACGTGCTGCCTTCCATCGATACGACCATCGCGTTTCCCGCAGGCCCACAGAGTGACTCTGTTCAAATGGATGAAGCTGTTCAACAGGAGTCCTTGTTCGTCGCTGGGCATGGTTGTACCTTAGAATTTTGCAAACACTGTTCACCTCTATACTCAGCGCAGTTACTGCCTGCAGAGTCAAAATAGAGGGTGCAGAGGCATGCGTCCTGAGCGCCATTTGACGACGGATGACCGTGCTAAATGAATCACCAACAATACACCCACTCGGTATGCACACATCATACGCCAGTGCCACTGAACACAGTCCTTGAGTTTTTGATTTTTTTTCCGGCAGTGTCATTGAGAAGGCGAACTAACTCTTCTTGATTAAAAACACCCTGATTCGTGTTTCTCTCCCATTGCAATGCTGCCATCACTAGAAACAATTACTCACACACAGGAAAACCGAATGATGAATTATTCTGTCTTCCCTTTGTTTATTTACCTTGTACTGCGAGTGAAGTTTTTTATGTTCGAAGATTTTTGTGTGTCGTTAGGGTTATTTTTTATTTGATAAATTTATGGGAGCAATATTCCACAGTGTTGAAGATCCAGTTATTTTATTTGTTTTATGGACAGGCCAGTAGAGCTCATTCACGAGAGGCACGAAAGATTTCTAGTCGAGAAGAGCCTATGTAATCCCAGGAAATTGTGACGGAATATTCGGAGGGGGGTGCACCAATATGAGTTCCATCACTAGAGGCGAAGGAAACCGCGCTAGTTACAGAACAAAGTGAGATTAGCACAGCTCAAGAATTGGAAACTACTGTGGTGCAAAGCATTTTGAATTCCGAAATCAAGGGCGACATTCCATTCTGGGTGAGACAGATGTTAGAACAAGTAAAAGCCGATAGAGAGATAGCAGTAGCTGAAGTAAAGAAAGCAGAAGATTAGGAAAAACAAAAAGAAGCCAGTTGAAAGAAATCAGATTTAGATGGAAAAGAAATACAGTCTGATAGAAAGCGATTCAGCGAAACACTATATTCACTTTGATTCAAATTTAGATTAGGAAAACAAGAAGTTGGATAATGTAATGAAGATGGTAGAGAACAACGAGTCTAGGTTGGAGTGAACAGAATCAGACATATACTAGTCAGAGAAGAAAGTGTAGGAAATAAACGTCTCACTTTCCCAACAGCTGCAGGTTGTAGAGGAGTGCACTGTAGTAGGTGGGCAAAGCTCTTTCTACCCTACTCTGCCCTATTGCCAAATTTACTCTATACAGTGGACTCTCCCCCCCATGCTCCCTGTCTCTCTTAACCTATTGTTCTGCTAAGTGGGCCCGCATCTCGTGGTCGTGCGGTAGCGTTCTCGCTTCCCACGCCCGGGTTCCCGGGTTCGATTCCCGGCGGGGTCAGGGATTTTCTCTACCTCGTGATGGCTGGGTGTTGTGTGCTATCCTTAGGTTAGTTAGGTTTAAGTAGTTCTAAGTTCTAGGGGACTTATGACCACAGCAGTTGAGTCCCATAGTGCTCAGAGCCATTTGAACCATTTTTGCTAAGTGGTTTATCAACTCCAAGGATTGATTTATGAACCCATGGGGATAATCCACCTTCTAAGGAACCTCTCACCCCATCACCTCAGCACGTTCCCCTACCCCACTGCCTCCCTCTCCTCCACACCCACACCTCTGGGAAACCCCAACCCCTCCCCCTCACTAATACAAGCAAACTCTTAATATAAAGTTAACTGGCTAATTAATTAAATAGATCAATTAATAACCCTCCTCTGGGAAATCCCCCAGCCCTTCTGTCTCCTCCCCCACTCCCCTCTCCCCTTCTCCATCTGGAAATTTCCAGGACAAAGACTGTGCTGGAGAGGAAGGATTTCATGATAGGAAATTGAAAGCAATGTCAATTATATAGCAGAGGATATATTGTTTATTTATAAAATTTAAATTGCATTGATTGGATCTCTCTTCCATTTGGTGTGAAAAGCTCATCATTCTCCGAGGTTTATGTAATTTTGGAAACTGCAAGTCTTGTAAAATACATAATTAAATACGTAGTGTTAAAAACTTCCTGATCGCGTCTTCACACACGTCCACACGCAGTCCGCTGTGTTGCGCCATATGCCAGTGTCCACAGCAGCACTCCAAACTGACCGAGAGGCATGCACATGCCGTCGGTTGGAAGCCGTAGTATGCCAGAACTCGCAACACCACATCGCACTGCGAGGGACTGCCATCCATCTACTGTTAAGTCACATCTGTCGGTTTTAGCGTGTTGACCTTACAGAGAATGTCGATAAATTCTGAAATTGCACAATGCATACTGAGCGCCCAGAGAGCTCCGCTGCCTGTGACAGTGGATGCAAGCTACATTTTTTGTGACCATCTGGCAGCCAGGTCAGCTCACAGCCACAGTCCAGTTTGTCTGTGGCGGCGTATTTTGCTGGAGAATTCCCACCTCAAACACACACCTTCCGCACCAGGTCAGTGGAAGCAGCTGCTCTATGTGCTAGCCGTGCTGTGCAGATATCGACTGTGTTAGTTCATAATACCACTGGCAGAGGACTACATTTTCAAGCCATCTTAGAATACTTGGGGAGAAGTGATGTCATGATCACAGGAGCAGAAGTGACATAAAATTAGTAAAATTACAAAAATTGACGGAAAATATGGATAAAATACGCCAAAATGTGGGAAAATTGAGGGAGAATGAGGGAGTACTTGGTACAGGAAAAATCTTGTACATGGGAACGAGTATGTGACAGCAAGAGCAATACAAGAAAAAGTAGACATGGAAGCACTAGGAACCAGGGAAACAGTCATTTTTCGTGGACAGCGATAAAATGGCTAGAATAGATTGCTTAATGTGGATGACCACCAAATGTAGAGTAATGAATTTATGTATGCTGGATTACAAGCCCAGGTGTGACCCCAGGGCTACTGGCAACGACCTTACAGATTTTTATGAAGTGTCCTTAGCTAAAGTATGGATCGCGTGTTTGACTCTCTGTGCAAGACTTTTTACTCTGATAAACTATTTACAATGTTCTTCTCACCAATCCCTATCAGTCACAACCATGCAGTGTCAGTTAACAATGCCTTTCAGAACAGCTGCTGCATGGTTTTTAACATTTGCGTCTACGTAGATACTCTGCATGCCACTGTATGGTGCGTAGCGGATAGTGCTCTGTACCAATTCTAGTCATTTCCTTTCCTGTTCCGCTCGCAAATAGAGAGAGGAAAAACCACTGTCTGTATGCCTCCGTATGAGCCCTACCTTCCCATATCTTATCTTCATGGTCCTTACGCGCAATTATGTTGTCGGCAGTAGAATCGCTTGGCAGGCAGCTTCAAATACCGCGTCTCTAAATCTTCTCAGTAGAGTTTCTAACAATGAACGTCGCCTTCCCTCCAGGTGTTCGCATTTGAGTTCATGAAGCACCTCGGTAACACATGTTGTTCAGACCTACTGCTGACAAACATAGCAGCCCACCTCTGATTTGCTTTGATGTCTTCCTTTAATCTGACCTGATACAGATCCTAAGCACTTGAGTAGTAGTCGAGAATAGGTCGCACCAGTGGCCTATATGCGGCCTCATTTACAGGTGAACCCATCTTTCCTAAAATTCCTTCAATAAACCAAAGTCGACCTTCGCCTCCCCTACCACGATTTCACATCCTCGTTCCATTTCATATCGCTTTGCAACGTTACACCCAGATATTTAAATGACTTGACTGAGTCAAGCTGCGCATAGTAATACTGTATCCAAACATTACAGGTCTGTTCTTCCTACTCAGCTGCATTAACCTGCATTTCTTCACATCACACTAACCATAAATTTTGTCTATGTCGTCTTGTATCTTCCTACAATTACTCAACTTCGACACCTTACTGTACACCACGGCATCATCAGTGAAGAACCTAATATTGCTGCCCATTCTGTCTGCCAAATCATTTGTGTATTAAAAAATAGCAGTGGTCCTATCACACTTCCCTGGGGCTCTGTTGATGTTAGGCTTGTCCCTGATGAACACTCGCTACCGAGGACAACATACTGGGTTCTGTTATTTAAGAAGTCTTCGAGTCACACACATAGATGTGCTTGTCTGGAAAAGAGAACCATCTACCTCTATATTGACATGGATCTGCGTTAAAAGATGATAGAAAGTAGATGGAGTAATCAGTTGAGAGGGGTTGTAATTAAATATGTTTTAATGATGGGCTGATGATGCATTCTAGAGAGAGGGAGCTTTTATGGCAGGTCATTTATCACGCATTTAAACATTTTTTTCAGTTGTTCTCTTGGAATGTATCAGTTGTGTGGAATAACCTACATTCGAAGTGTATACAGTTGTGTGTTTGTGTGTGACTTACAACGCTATCTGCCTCTAATTATTAACACCAAACCTCTCCAACATCACAGTCAGCTCTGCCACGTCTTGGACAAAAATCAAGTCTTCAGTTTCAATTCTGCTGTGATTCTAAGTTAGTGATAGGGGTTTGTGAGGTACTGCAATCCCTGTGTATACATTTGCTTGACATATGTTCTGTGTGTCTGGAAGGGGCTGTGCTCTGTTCATGGAGTCAGTGCAGCATGACACGTAATTTCACATGTCAAACACCACTTCCATGTGTTTATCTATGTGCTCATAAGATGTCGTTGTTTCATGCATTTTCGGTTGCTGATGGTCATTTTATAGGACTGATGCGAGTATAGCATAATTTCCAAACCGTAATTCAGTGTGAACAATGAGTGCTATACGCCCCCAGAAAGCTATATAGGGCATTTATCACACAGAATCTCTGTTTTTTTTCTGTTGTGTAGATGGTAGTAGTTTTATCATCTTAAAGTTTCTAGCCATAGTGAGTGGGATAGAGAACGTACAGGGTGAATGTAGGTCAGGAGTTGGAAATATATTTCCTGCATTGAACTATTAATAACATTGCATTGCACGCAACCAATATATAGGAAATCACACTGCTTTTATCTTATAGCATGTTTAAGAGCAGAACAATGTAGCCTCAAGAGTGTGTGCTTATGTTCTTCAATTATTTCCCTCTTTCCAATACCTTCTTGACATGTAATCCAAATACTACAAAAATACTACAGAATTGAAAGCACAAGTGATTTACATGAAAGTTTCATACTTCTTCTATCTGGAGCTCTGTCATGCATAAATCATTTGTTTCTTCTTCTTCTTCTTAATCGTCTGTTATATCAACACAACAATCTCAAATGTATCAATCTCCTATGTACTAAACACCAATAAGGAGTGCTAATCTCCTCAGCATGCCTGCATCTAGAGAGATTGTGTGTAATTGGTTGGGTGGTGTGAGTAAGATTGGTACAGAACAGTTCATGCGGCTAGGTAGTTATGGTATTGGAGTGAGAATACCGGTATATATCACAGGTGTCAGTCAGTTGTACAAATTTGGAACATGTGACTATGCGCTTTCTGAAAGCAAAATTTGGAAGTGCACTGATTACGTGAAACTCAGCCAGTTCTGTTCCTTAATGATACATTGAATGTAGTGGGTATAGTGCACTCCTACTCTGGCCAGTTCCAAATCAAATGGGAGACAGTGTAGCAGGGAGGGTTGGTTAAAGACAGAGGAATAGTTGCAAGATGCATAGGGAGACCTTCGAGAGCTTTGCTCAGAATCCACAAATGCGAGAATATTTCTTGACTCCCATCCACATAGGGAGAGATGGCCAATCGTAAAAACTTCTTACTGAATTTATTAAGTGTTTGGGTAAGGAAAGTAGTTTTTGCACCTCCTCTCTGCTGATGGCTACTTCCTACAGTGAGATACAATAGTTGTCTCATGTGATGTAAAAGGGTTCATGATATGTCACATGTATATAGCACTTGCAAAGTAATGGAGATGGGGGGGGGCGGGGGGGGGGGGGGGGTGTTAGCAATGACAAAGAAATTGAGAATCATGCTCCAGTTTCATTGGTTAGTAGCATCATGGGATTGATGTGATAAAATTTTTTCTCGACATGACAAATCGTCATGTCGTGGGTGGTGGTCTGGAACATGAGTAATTGGGTAAAATGCGTTTGAATTACGGGAAACCTGGTAAAATCACAAAAATTGGTGGAAAATGAGGAAAAATACGACAACAGTCTGGATAAATGAAGGTACTTACATGCTCGTCTGGATGTATGAAAATAATTCCATTCCTACAACTGTGCGATTGACAACTAATGGTCCATACTATCCATATTCTATGGGTTTGAGTCCTACAGAATACCCCATTGTTCTACATGCAGTCATGCACTGTCAAGTCATAATAATGGAAGACACAGTGTCCAAAAATTTGGAGGTCAGGGTGACTACCACCTAGGACACCAAAACTGCGATCACATACCTGGTTGCAATATGCATGACCAATATGAGTAATCATTGTTCTGTGTCTCTTCGAAAACGGAACACAAAGACATTTGCTACCTCATCACTGTGGAAGATGAGATTAAATGTATAGCTGTTTGGAAACGCTCCACAATGCTGCAGACTCTTCCAGTTTCCATATACTGCTGTGCCTTCCACATTTTTCTCAATTAGAAACACTGCCTCTGTCTTTTATTTTAAGCGTGCTGTGTATTGTGAGAGCAGCTTAGTTTACACTAGGAGATGTGTATTGAAATGCGTTAATGTTAGTTTAGTACCAGACACAAACCTCAAACTCATGGCAGAAAAACAAAATGTATAGCTGTGTACACAGCTGTTGTCATACACTGCTTTGATGTGTTACAGCAAAAAACGATGTATCAGACTGCTTATGAACCATCAAGTCAAGAATCCTCTATTGTGATTGATAGCCTATGGGATATGGTTTTTCTCCAGTACTGGTGACAAAATTTGACACACGTCTGTGGAAGTGGCTTCGATCACTGGCTGCCTCTTTCAATGGATCAATTTTTAATTCGATTCCCATATATGGTCGATGTCAACATGCAGACAGTGTTTGTTTCTGATATATCAGAAGAGAGAAATGCTTTGATATCTTATTATCTTCTTGAGGTTTATACAACGTGACGTTAGTGAAGCTTTTATAGTTTGGAGCTTTAATCTGTTTGGTGTTCCAATGAGGGGGGAGAGAGAGAGAGAGAGAGAGAGAGAGAGAGAGAGAGAGAGAGAGAGAGAGACATTGTGCTGTCAATGAAGACTCTGGCCCCATAAAACTGTCATATTTCTAGCGTGATAATCATAGAAATACCATAAAGGAGACTAGGACATGTACAGGGGGATATTTATGGACTGTCATTTGCTATCAGTAAATTGTAGGTATTATACTTCTGAATTCCTTTGTGCAGTCTGTGTATACTCTGCATGACGTGAATTCTCTCGTTAGTGTGATATTTTTGTCTTGTGGTTGAACAGTGCTGTAGGAAGGTGATGGGGTTTCGAGAGAACTAGCAGGGATCTATGACTTGGCTTTGGGTATCAGTTCTTCCTGCTCTGGTAAACATCGACTATCACGGAAGAATGTATGTAATATAAAGAAGACAGGAAGGCTTTTTAATTGTAATTACATCCTTTATTCCTTGATGAGTATGTGATAATGACAATGTGGTGGGAAGGGGGTTTATTAATTGATTAATTTAATCATTAATCAGTTAATTAATTTGCTATCAAAAGTGTGCTTGTATTGGCCAAAGGAAAGGGTTGGAGACTTCCAAGAATGGTGGGGGTGGAGGAGGGAGAGGGGGATGGGGTGGGGGTTTCTCAGGAGGTTGGATTATCCCCAAGGGGTCATAAAATAACCTCCAGAGGGCCATAATCCACTAAGCAGAACAACAGACTAAGGGGGGAAGGGGGAGGGTTGAGAGGAGGGTCTACCATCTTGAACAAATGTAGAGTGGGGTAGAATGAACTTTGCCCTACTACTCACTGTATCTGATGTTACAGAAGCAACTCAAATCACCAAAATTGAGAAATTTGTCACTCTCCAATGAGACATGGACAAACACAATGGTAGAGTGTGGGACCATGAATTCGGCGCTGAACAACAGACTAAGGGGGGAAGGGGGAGGGTTGAGGGGAGGGTCTGCCATCTTGAACAAATGCAGAGTGGGGTAGAATGAACTTTGCCCTTCTACTCACTGTATCTGATGTTACAGAAGCAACTCAAATCACCAAAATTGAAAAATTTGTCACACTCCAACGAGACATGGACAAACAAAATAGTAGACTGTGGGACCATGAATTCGGCGCTGATAGCATCAGATGTAGAAAGAATTCCTCTGTACACACTGAACGATTCAACTGCGAAAATTTGCAGTCCAGCAGGGCGTTTTTGCCAGTGCTGGAAAGGCATATGGTAAGAGAGACAAGTGTGTCACCATATTCTGTGTCCATCATTGGGCAAGATTTCGACGACAGACGTTTCTTTTCAGTATGAAAATTCCTCACACACACTGCAAGCAGAGATCTGCACACGAAAATCTTGGCCGTTTCAGCAGAAGTTGGTTGGTTGGTTGTTTTGGGGAAGGAGACCAGACAGCATGGTCATCGGTCTCATCGGATTAGGGAAGGAAGTCGGCCGTGCCCTTTCAGAGGAACCATCCCGGCATTTGCCTGGAATGATTTAGGGAAATCACGGAAAACCTAAATCAGGATGGCCGGACGCGGGATTGAACCGTCGTCCTCCCGAATGCGAGTCCAGTGTCTAACCACTGCGCCACCTCGCTCGGTCAGCAGAAGTAATTGCGTGAGATTTGACAGTAATAAATGAGTGCAGAACGTTTACTGAGTGTGGGACGAAGTTACAAAACTGTGCTGGCGAGCTGCAGAACAGAACTGAGTGCGCATGAGCATCTTAAAAGCCCTGCCATTGTCAGGAATGCAGTTCCAGATAACCTTGAAATCAGCAGTTACATCACCCGTACAACAGTGGTGAACTGATACAGCTCTTCATCAATAAAACGCCAACGGAACACAGAAAGGTCCTGCTGTGTGTAGAGAAAGGTGATCTAGAAGGCTTCAGATTGATTCCAACGGTCCTGGATGACGGGAGAGAGAGTCTTGCAATTGACAAACACTAGCGCAGTAATTCAGATGAGGATGAGCGTATGAGCTATAATTTTGGTCGAAGGAGCAATGGCAACAGGCCTCAGAATCAAAGAGGCAGTTGGTGCAGTCAGAGATAAGGAAACAATGGCGACAGTTTCTATCAACTACATACTGTGCAAGACCAGTGAAGAGGGCAGGGAAACGAAGGAGTAAAATTGTAGATATTCGAAATCCGGCTTCAAACAGTAATCACCAGGCTTGACGGGGCAAAGTATGAAGAGCTCAGGGACGACCTTAGGGTCGAGATGGGCGACACACAAGTAGCAGTGTGTCCCATCATAGTGATAAGATTAGGTAACAGAGAATTTACTTCTACTCTGGATATGAGAAGACTTATAAATGGAATATTGGAAACCACATTTTGATCTGGGAACACGCGGAAAATTGTGCGGGTTTGCTTGTCTTATTTGCTATGTT
The DNA here is from genome assembly GCF_023864345.2 of Schistocerca serialis cubense. NCBI lineage: Eukaryota > Metazoa > Arthropoda > Insecta > Orthoptera > Acrididae > Schistocerca > Schistocerca serialis. The sequence goes on along the minus strand of NC_064639.1, from coordinate 787,714,695 downwards.
ACACACACATGGGGAACTCCTTATTTTTCTTAAAAATAATCTCCATTTGTAAAAATTAGTTGTTTCAAAGATCATTGCCACAAGTAGGAGATAGTCAAGCGTAGTTATTGTTAACTGAACGGTAAGCTTTGTTTTTCGTCATTTTGCCATCACATTAGCTTGTAATTTGGTTCACGAAGTTGAATACATATTTAAAAGACTTCTTTCTCATGTAAGCACGTTTTAACTTCGCATTATGTCTAGTTAGTTATTATAGGACTCACAAGGACGTGAAAATTTTTTTTACTGGTAGATGGACTGTTCTGTTGAAATTGTGTGTTTTTCACAAAGTGAATTTTGTTTAGATGTAAGATTTTGCAAGCATATTTTTTGCTACAATATCAAAAGAAACTGGCGAAACCGGCGAAAATTACAATTTTTGTGTATCTGTGCGCTCTCAAAAATGAGCAATCGTAGTTGTAAGTTTGACTTCGTGTTGCAATATTAATAAAACTTTTCATTCAATTGGTTTGGATGTTGCAATGATCATTGTGGCATCAGCCTGACAAAGGTGTACAATAGTCCACACTATGTGTGTATTATACCCAGACCTTTGTATAACTGCACAAGCAAATTTGATTAATTTTAAATCAGTTAACAATGTATGTATGAAATCAAGCCTGCACTGTCAACACAGGCTGAGAAGTTACCCTTTTTCAATTTTAATTTTATGTAGGACTAAAATTCTATACATCCCTGTTTTCGTGTTGCTTACACATTTTGTTTAAGTGAAAAACAGTAGCTACTGCAATTATCCTCATACTTTCCATTTTTGTTGTATAAATCATACGAGCATTTGGACCCTTTGCCAGTTCATACAACTTATTGGAAGAGTGTTAGGTGTTCATATTTTTATTTCTGTTTGATTGCATCAATCAGGTTTTTTGGGGAAAACCTAAACTAGGTGCTGAACGAATGTTGCATTTGAGATTTAGATTTTACTCTTTTTCTGAAGAGAGATGAGGGGTTGATGTAACATAACTGTCACACACCGCTTCACGATTATTGTTTCACCGCTGTTGCGATTACTTTATAATTGATTGTGTATGTTTGGTACTTTTGCTGGGCGTGGAAACTTATTCGATTTCTAACAGAAAGAAAATGAATCTAGACTGCTTGGCAGTGTACCATTTCAGTCACCGGAAGGTTTTCACAGCGTCTCAACGCAGTCTCCTGGGAGGCACCCAGTTTTCTTGCAACGGTCTTCTTTCCCATAATGTTATCGTGGTTCGTTCCTGGCACTAATCGGTTAGAACAGGCCACCACGACGTTACCCTGTGGCTCCTTGAGCACGAAATTGGCCTTTCCGTCATCTAACCGAGCCACCTACCAGTCCTACCCTAGCCATGTGAGAAAGTCCGTTGCATTACCTACAGTTTACAGACCGTCCAATACAAACTATCGCCCCTGTCACCAGATCGGAAAAGGAAATTCTCGCTCGTCACGTTGACAGCAGCTTTTCAGTCACCACTCCTAGTGAAGTTCGGAATTTTGGACAGTTTTCGTCTCACGCGGACTAGTGCCCATTCACTGTACTTGGAAAATTTGTCACTCAGGCTGTAGTGCAACCCATCTTCAAAGCAGCTCGCAGTTAACTAATTCTGTTAGGCATCTTGAATGCTCAATTCTTTGTATTTAATATTTGTCTTGTTTATCTTGAATTTGTGTGAGCTGCACATGTGAAGGTCTTATTCCTTTTTATTCCTGCAATCTTCCAACAAAGTGTAAGTCCCACAGTGCTTAGTGTCATATTTACTTCAGTTTACTTCATTTTTAAGAACATTGCTCTACGCTATTTTGTTGTAAATTATTCATTTGACTAGAGCAAACAAAAGTTTTCTATTCGCTATCTTGATTTACGTTTTGATATCCCTAACTTCCTATAGCTACCCTTTAGATAGGTGACACTTATGTAATAAATATAACCAGCTGCATTTTTAGAATACTGCTTCAGACTGATGAGTTTCAGTTGTGTACAGAGAACGAGCAGCAGATTCAGATACACTACTGGCCATTAAAATTGCTAAACCACGAAGATGACGTGCTACAGACGCGAAATTTAACCGACAAGAAGAAGACGCTGTGATATGCAAACGATTAGCTTTTCAGAGCATTCACACAAGGCTGGCGCCGGTGGCGACACCTACAACGTGCTGACATGAGGAAAGTTCCCAACCGATTTCTCATACGCAAACAGCAGTTGACCGGCGTTGCCTGGTGAAATGTTGTTGTGATGCCTCGTGTAAGGAGGAGAAATGCGTACCATCACGTTTCCGACTTTGATAAAGGTCCGATTGTTGCCTATCGCGATTGCGGTTTATCGTATCGCGACATTGCTGCTCGCATTGGTCGAGATCCAATGACTGTTAGCAGAGTATGGGATAGGTGGGTTCAGGAGGGTAATACGGAACGCCGTGCTGGATCCCAACGGCCTCGTATATATAAATGACTTAGTAGATAGTGTCGGAAGTTCCATGCGGCTTTTCGCGGATGATGCTGTAGTATACAGAGAAGTTGCTGCATTAGAAAATTGTAGCGAAATACAGGAAGATCTACAGCGGATAGGCACTTGGTGCAGGGAGTGGCAACTGACCCTTAACATAGACAAATGTAATGTATTGCGAATACATAGAAAGAAGGATCCTTTATTGTATGATTATATGATAGCGGAACAAACACTGGTAGCAGTTACTTCTGTAAAATATCTGGGAGTATGCGTGCGGAACGATTTGAAGTGGAATGATCATATAAAACTAATTGTTGGTAAGGCGGGTACCAGGTTGAGATTCATTGGGAGAGTGCTTAGAAAATGTAGTCCATCAACAAAGGAGGTGGCTTACAAAACACTCGTTCGACCTATACTTGAGTATTGCTCATCAGTGTGGGATCCGTACCAGGTCGGGTTGACGGAGGAGATAGAGAAGATCCAAAGAAGAGCGGCGCGTTTCGTCACTGGGTTATTTGGTAACCGTGATAGCGTTACGGAGATGTTTAATAAACTCAAGTGGCAGACTCTGCAAGAGAGGCGCTCTGCATCGCGGTGTAGCTTGCTCGCCAGGTTTCGAGAGGGTGCGTTTCTGGATGAGGTATCGAATATATTGCTTCCCCCTACTTATACTTCCCGAGGAGATCACGAATGTAAAATTAGAGAGATTAGAGCGCGCACGGAGGCTTTCAGACAGTCGTTCTTCCCGCGAACCATACGCGACTGGAACAGGAAAGGGAGGTAATGACAGTGGCACGTAAAGTGCCCTCCGCCACACACCGTTGGGTGGCTTGCGGAGTATCAATGTAGATGTAGATGTAGATGTAGCAGTCGAGATGACACGCATCTTATCCGCATGACTGTAACGGATCGTGCAGCCACGTCTCGATCCCTGAGTCAACAGATGGGGACGTTTGCAAGACAACAACCATCTGCACGACCAGTTCGACGACGTTTGCAGCAGCATGGACTATCAGTTCGCAGACAATGGCTGCGGTTACCCTTGACGCTGCATCACAGACAGGAGCGCCTGCGATGGCGTACTCAACGACGAACCTGGGTGCACGAATGGCAAAACGTCATCTTCTCGGATGAATCGAGGTTCTGTTTACAGCATCATGATGGTCGCATCCGTGTTTGGCAATATCGCAGTGAACGCACATGAAGGGTGTATTCGTCATCGCCATACTGGCGTATCACCCTGCGTGATGGTATGGGGTGCCATTGGTTACACGTCTCGGTCACCTCTTGTTCGCACTGACGGCACTTAGTGGACGTTACATTTCAGATGTACATTCGATCCCTGCGAAACCGTACATTTCAGCAGGATAATGCACGACCGCATGTTGCAGGTCCTGTACGGGCCTTTGTGGATACAGAAAATGTTCGACTGCTGCCGTGGCCACCACAATCCCCAGATCTCTAACCAATTGAAAACGTCTAATCAATGGTGGCCCAACAACTGGCTCGTCACAATACGCCAGTCACTACTCTTGATGAACTGTGGTATCGTGTTGAAGCTGCATGGGCAGCTGTATCTGTACACGCCATCCAAGCTCTGTTTGACTCAATGCCCAGGCGTATCAAGGCCGTTATCACGGCCAGAGGTGGTTGTTCTGGGTACTTTTTTCTCAGAATCCATGCACCCAAATTGCGTGAAAATGTAATCACATGTCAGTTCTAGTATAATATATTTGTCCAATGAATACCCGTTTATCATCTGCATTTCTTCTTGGTGTAGCAATTTTAATGCCCAGTAGTGTATATGACAAATGCAGAGGTGATAACGAGTGAACAGCTACTGAGCCGTATTTTGACCTCTTCCAGATATGCAATTGTGTCATTATTAATGTTAATTGTGTCAAAGGATCAGTGATAGAACGTTTGCAATCTTTCTGCTTAATTTCTGCAGGCAGTTAATTATAACTAATTACCAGTTTTGTTTCATTGGTGATTGTATTGTATTGTATGGAACTGGGGAGCTAGAAACGACGGAAAGGCTTCGTCCCCGCCGTAGCCCTCTGTGGTACACAACCCCACAACAGGCTACAGCAGTCCATTCACTCCACCGCTGCCCCATACCGAACCTAGGGTTATTGCGCGATTCGGCCCCCAGCGGGGTAAAAAATGTTCACTTCAGATGAGTCTCTTTCGTGTTCAGTAATTTCATGAGGGTTTTAGAGTCCACATGTACGCACGTTATGTTGGTTTACTTTACTGCTAACATGAAATGCTGGTTCGTCACTGAAAATTAAACGTGGTAAAAATGTATCGTGTTCCATGTCCTCTAGCAAAGCACTGCTGAAGTCAACCAGTTTGCTATTATAACCAACCCGAAGAGCGTGCACTTATTGTAGTCTGTATGGTTTATAGGCCAAACGACAACTTGCCAAAACGCCAACGAAACGCACACAGGACCGAAATCACCGACTCACACTTTGCAAACTGCAGCACACAAAACGCCTTCTGTTGAGCAGATGCCATCTTACTGCTCACTGACTGCAAACTCAGAAGACGCATTGACTGGCATTTAATGACGATTTTCTGAAAATCTACGCCGCGCGCATTCAAACAACATACATTTCCTTGCCAGTACGTCCTATGTTTAGTAATTATTACCGCCCAAAGCATGGTAATTCTTTATGAAACATCTTGTATTTTCTCAATGTCATTGATTTCCACATGACGCCATGTTATTCCACCTGCCTTTCAATTTTTAATGTAATCATATTAAAAGTTTACCCTTTTTATTAATTAAACTTTATGTGTTTTCAGGGAAGATAATAAATGAGTGTTCCTTAAGATGTTAGGCTTTGACCAAGCCTCTGTATTTTGTTTTGACAGTAGCTAATTCAACTGTAATTATGTTTTGCAGCTCTCTCTTTCGGTCATATTTACTCTACAAAGGTCTACGGCACACATTGTAAATCATTTGGAAAGGATGAGTACTAGAAGCGTTCCCAGAAAGTAATGCACCGCATTTTTTTTTCTCAGCCGAAAACAATGCTACGAATGCGAAACGTTACCTATGAATTATTTAAAATCTCCTGGGGGAGCGCGCCAAGTTTGCTTCACTTCCGACAGATATTGTAGCTATAGGACGGTTCTCAAATGGCGTGTGAAGGTGATGTACGTTACAAGCAACGTGCCGTCACTGAATTTCTCACTACAGAGAAAGAAACTGTGGGGAATATTCGCAAACGCTTGTGCAAAGTCTATGGAGCATCTGCTGTCGACAGAAGTACAGTCAGTCAGTCGCTGGGCACGGAGGGTGAGGTCATCAGAAGGCAATTCGACGGAGCTCCACGATTTGCGGCGGTCGGGGAGACCATCCACGGCTGTCAAATGTGTTCTGTTTCAGCGAGCTGATGTCATTCGCGAGGACAGACGCATTACGACTCGGCAGTTGGCACTGCATCTGTTAATCAGCAAAGGAAGTGTGGATGTAACTATCCGCACTCTTGGATATTCAAAAGTGTGTACAAGATGGATCCTACGGTGTCTAACGGTCGATCACAAATTACACAGAAAAAACATTTGTCTTGATTTGTTGCAATGTTTTGAAGCTGTGGGGGACGCCTTCTTGTGTCGGATTGTGACAGATGATGACACCTGGGTTCACCATTTTGAGCCCGAAACAAAACGACAGACGATGGAATGGCACCATTCCCACTACCCACATCTCCCGCCATAAGCTCATGACCACCATGTTCTGGAATTGTTAAGGTGTGGTTCTCATTGATGTGATTCCAAAAGGCGGTAACATAAATTCAGAAGCATTTTTCAACACATTAACATAAATCAAGACGCCCTTCAGGAGACTTCGGCGCCATAGAAACCCAGAAAGATGTTTTGCTGCAACGCGATAACGCTCAGCGCCACACAAGCCTGAAGATTGCTGAACACATTCTAACATTTTTTAACAGGATGTTTTTCTGACCTAGTTAGGCATGTGGTCGACCTTCAATCATGCTATTTTATCATCCTGACAGGGTCGCCATTTTCTAACATTCTGCATGGTGTCTGTTTGTTCTATATCGTGTCTCCCTACCACTTTCGCGCAACGACGCTCTGAGCGTGTTTTTTTAGGGAATTGACTAGTTTGAACCTGGGACCTGTTGCTGGTAAGGAGACGCCAGACCACAGATGACATGTAGAGTTCAGAAGAGTTCAGTGAGACTAGCGATGATATAACTAAAATACTTAATGATTTCAGCGTCAGCTCCACTGCACTCCCTGTAAAAGAATCTTAATACTAACTAAATTTAGTGGAAGGGGTTCAAGGCTTTCCTATTTTTAGCTAGCTGGTAAAATAACGTCGAAAAAGCAGTTAAGTTTACCATTGGAAATTTTATTCTACTCACAAGTTTATAAATTGCACTATTGATAAAAGGAAATGTTTTAATACAGGATGATAAAAACCAACTGCGTTCAACAAAAATGTGAACGAATATTCCCTGAATGGGTTTCCAAGTTCTACAATGGATCGAAGGATGACCTATGCCATATCACATCTATAATCTAGATTTAAGCTTCACAAAAGAGAAAACTATCAAAATGGTCTACAGTGACCCTCAATTATCTTTAATTACTTATCTAACTTGTCGTAAATTGCAGTGGCTGATGTGGCTTCTCAATAATTATATAACAGAAAAATCATCGCGTTTCAGATTTTAACTTACGTAGCAAATGTGAATACCATGAGCTTCAATTGACGATCGAGACTAGTATTACGCAAAAAGGGGATGTAACAGATGAGACTTCTGCAGTTCTGAGTGAAGCTTTATGCGCTGTTATGCGGCATCGCATGCGTTCATTACCTTATCTAAGATTTTCTCTGGTTATGTTTGGGGGTTCATTATTTTTAAGTACAGTAACTGGAGGTAGTAGTGTAGTGCTATGTGGCATTTCATTTATTACTTCTTGAAAATCTTTAAGGTATATATCCCAAGTGTTGTGTCTTTTGCCTGCATATAATCGGCATAAAGTGCCTATGTCCTTCATAGATCGTTCTGCTGGATTTACGCTAGGTTTGTACTTAGATATGTAGATGGGTTTTATTTTGTGTTGTTTTAACGTGTTCTGCCATTGCACTGATTTGTATTGTGGGCCATTATCCGAAATTATTCGTTCCACTCGACCTACTTGTCTGAGAAAATCTTGTCTAAATGCTTTACTTATAGTAAGACCTGTTGCCCGTTTTAATGGTGTCAAGGTAACATATTTAGAAGTAAGTTCCAAAACAACAAATATGAAAATATATCCATTTTTTGTGCGTGGGAGGGACCCCATCAAATCTGTTGCAGCTATTTGTTTTAATCTTTTAGGGATTATTGGAAACATAGGTGGCCTGGTTTGGAAAGTGACGTGTTTAGCCCTCATACATTTTTTGCATTTGACTAATACTGTTCTAATTCGTCTTTCCATATTAGGAAAATGGCTTGTTTGTTTTATTTTTAAAAAGCATTTTTTTGGTACAAGGTGGCCATTACTTAAATGTGTATACCATATGTACTTGTTAATTAGTTCATCTGGGATATAAATTAACCATTCATTCGTTGCAACATTTCGTCTAAAAAATAAAACATTGTCTTTTACGAGATAGTGCTGTCGAATGTCTGGAAAATCCTTACTTCTCCACTTGTGTTTGATTCCTAGTATTTCGGGATCCTTGTCCTGTTCTTTGCCTATGTTTTTTAATGCTGTCGTAATGTAGTTTTCGAAAGGTACTTGTTTCATACAGTACATTGTAAACTGATCTTCTACTGCTTCCAAACCTATGTTGTTGGATGCACCCTGTGGACATCGTGATAAAGCATCTGCTAATACATTCGCTGTCCTGGTATGTGTGTAATAGTGAAGTCAAATTCTTGTAGTATTAACGTCCATCTGGCTAACCTCCCATGAGTTAGTTTGGCAGATAACAGAAATTCTAATGCTTTGTGGTCAGTGTATACTTTTGTTTTTATTCCGAATAGGAAGTATCGAAAACGTTGGAAGCCCCATACAATGGCCAATGCTTCCAGCTCCGTGACTGAATAGTTCTTCTCGCTTTTTGTGAGTACACGACTGGCAAACGCAATTGTTCTATATGATCTTAGCCCTGCATGTTCGTATTCTTGGAATAAAACCACTCCTAAACCTGTTTTCGCGCTATCAGTGGCCATACAAAAATTTTGTGTTAGATCAGGATGTGCTAAAATCGGTGCTGTTGTTAGTGCGTTTTTCACTTTTAAAAATTCTTCATTGGCTTGTTGATCCCATACCCATGGCGTGTTTTTTTCCAGTCAATGCACATAGGCGTGGTGTTGCGAGAGAGTCGATCCAAATAAATTTTTTATAGAATCCGGTGAGACCTAGAAATCCTCTGAGAGTTTTCTTATTATATGGAGTACAGAATTCTTTGATTGCCGTTAGTTTTTCTGGGTCGGGCATTACCCCTTTCTCGGAAATTATGTGTCCTAGAAATTTGACCTTTCGCCTTCCAAATCTGGATTTTGTTATATTTACTGTGACCCTATGCTCTTTCATGATCTGTAAAAACTGATTTAATATGTCGTTGTGATGTCCCCAAGAGGGTTCTGCTATGATCACATCATCAACATAACAAGTAATTTTTTGTAAAATTTCAGGACAGTATAGTATCAAATCCCCTAATAAACGCTGCTGATGATATGTTTAAACCAAATGGCAATCGTTTAAACTGGTAACATCTACCGAATACGATAAATGCTGTAAATTTTCTACATTCTGGGGCCAATTCTATTTGCCAGAAACTACTCCGTAAATCAATTGATGAAATTGTCTTAGCACCCGTGGAAGTTTTGTATCAATTCCTCTAATTTTTCTGGGCGATCTGTCTCAGTGATTATGATTGTGTTGATCTGTCTGGAATCAAGCACTAACCTGATGCTCCCATCTCGTTTTTGTACAATATGGAGCGGGCTGCTATATATGGAGGTAGCTGGTTCAATAATATCGTCATCTAACATTTTAGATATCTCCTGGAATACTTTATTCCTGTATCTTAATGGGATTGTATAGGGCGGCACTCTAAATGGTTTGTGCTGTTTTACTTCAAACTTGTACTGAAAGTGTTTAATACTGCCAGTCTTAGGTAAAAATACCTCTGCTTTATCTCGTAAAGAATTCTTTCTGCTCTACTACTGACTCTCTTAGTTATAGCAGTAGAAAGGATTTTGTAGACGATGCTTAGCAGAGATATTTCTTGGTAGTTCTCACACTGCTTGCGTGTTCCTTTCTTATGTACAGGGCAGATGATTGCTAACGTCCAGTCCTCTGGCATTTTCTCTGTTTCCCAGGCCATTGTAATTATATTATGCGTCCTCCTTACTAATATTTCACCTCCGTGTTTTACCGTTTCCGCCGTAATGAGGTCGGATCTAGGAGCTTTGTTATTCCTAAGTTGCTTTATAATTTCTCTTAACTCTTCTATCGAAGGTGGTTCTGTGTCTACTACATCATCATCTCCACCCGCATCTTGTTCTTCTTCAGTTTCTTCTCTAGCCCCACCATTTCTCTCTTCAGTTACGATGTGTCTGTTTGACAGTAACACTTCAAAATTTTGTACCCATGTTTCTATTATTTCTCCTTTTCTACTATCAGACTGTCTGTCTCATCTTTCAGCATGTCCGCCCTTGGCTGATATCCTCCCTTTGTTTGTCCCACACCATAAAAGAATTTCCTCCCCTGCTTATTTTCAAAGTTCTTCCGTATTTTATCCAACCTTTCCCTTTCTTCTATCTCTTTTTAATCCACGCTAAATTCTTAGCTATTCTTCTCTTCTCTTTAAACATAACCAAATTATTTCGTGAGGGTCTCTCTAACATTCTTTATCGAGCTTGATTTTATCGTCCAGCGCCTTTGACATCTCCTCAAAAATGTTCAAATGTGTGTGAATACCTAAGGGGACAAAATGCTGAGGTCATCGGTCCCTAGACTTACGCACTACTTGAACTAACTTATGCTAAGAACAACACGAACACCGAGCGAGGTGGCGCAGTGGTTAGACACTGGACTCGCATTCGGGAGGACGACGGTTCAATCCCGCGTCCGGCCATCCTGATTTAGGTTTTCCGTGATTTCCCTAAATCGCTCCAGGTCAATGCCGGGATGGTTCCTTTCAAAGGGCACGGCCGACTTCCTTCCCCATCGTTCCCTAATCCGATGAGACCAATGACCTCGCTGTCTGGTCTCCTTCCCCACAACAACCAACCAACCAACAACACGAACACCCATGCCCGAGGGAGGACTCGAACCTCCGGTGGGAGGGGCCGCGCAATCCTTGACATGGCGCCTCTAACCGCGCGGCCACTCCGCGCGGCGACATCTCCTCATCAAACCATCCGTTTCTTTTCCGTTTTCCTCTTTCTCCGAGTACCTCTTGAGCTGTTGTACGAGGGTCGGTCCAAAAGTAATGCCTCCCATTTTTTTTCTACTTAAAGAAATTAAGTTAAGTGAAAAATTTGAATTTGGCGCCATTCCTCAAACCTTCTTCTGCAATCCACTGCAGTAGTAACTTTCTGTGTCAACAGGTGGCAGCACAGCAGAAGTTTGTAAGATGGCCGACATCGATGTTCGTTTGAGACAGCGTTGTGTGATTGAATTCTTGAATGCAGAAGGTGAAACGCCCATACGCATTCATGAAAGACTGAAGAAGGTGTATGGTGTTGTGACAGTGGATGTCAGCACTGTTAGACGATGGGTTCGTCGTTGTAAGGCAGCTGAAGGGCAAACACCGTTGACTGACGAAAAGCGGAGCGGCAGGCCGGTGAGTGCAGTGACTCCACACAACATTCAGCAAGTTGATGACATCATTCGTGGTGACCGTCGGGTGACTGCAGATGAAGTGTGTCGCATTATTTCTCTTAGTAAAGGCAGTGTGATCACGATTATTAAACAATTGGGGTACTCAAAAGTTTGTGCACGGTGGGTTCCAAGAATGTTAACCGATCAGAATAAAGAGGCAAGGAAAACAATAGCCTCCCAACACTTGCAGCGCTTCCGTTTGGAGGGAGATGAGTTTCTGAAAAAAATTGTGACCGGGGACGAAACATGGGTGCATTTTTTTGAACCCGAATCAAAGAGGCAGTCAATGGAGTGGCGTCACACAAGCTCGCCGAGGAAGAAAAAATTCAAAACTGTGCGATCGGCAGGGCAAGTTATGGCAACAGTTTTCTGGGATACAGAGGGTGTGATTCTGGTTGATTTTTTGGAGCAGGGATGCACAATAAATTCTGTTCAATACGTCACAACCCTCAACAAACTTAAAGCACGTCTTCAGCGAGTTCGCCCAACAAAATCAATGGCAGATGTTCTTCTTTTGCATGACAATGCAAGACCACACACCAGTCGTCACACCTCTGACGAGATTGTCAAAATTGGATGGGAAGTTTTGCCTCATCCCCCATACAGCCCTGACCTGGCACCATCAGACTTCCATCTGTTCGGGCCACTAAAAGAAGCTCATCGTGGGATTCATTTTGAAGATGAGGAGGCCGTCAAAACATCCGTGCGTCAATGGCTTAGGAAGCAGAGCTGTGATTTTTACCGTGCTGGGATACATGCCCTTGTTCAAAGATGGACCAAAACTGTAGAGATGGGCGGAGATTACATTGAAAAATGACAAAATGATCCTCAATGTTGTGGTTTTCAACCTATGTAATTGCATTTAAATTTCCTGACAATTAAACGTAGAAAAAAAAATAGGAGGCATTACTTTTTGACTGACCCTCGTAGTTAATGCTAACTTAGTTTCCTCCCACAGTTCGTTGATATCCTTTCGCTCCATCGCGCTGATCCTTTACAACTTCTCTTGCACTTTGTTCCTCTACTCTTTCTCTTTCCTCTGCTCTTTAAGCATTTCCACATTGTAGACCTTACTTTTCTCCAACCCAGCCCTTCTGGCTTTTACTGCAATCCTTTCTAAGGTTTTGATTCTTATCAAAACATAGTCTGAGTCAGTATCCGCACCTCGGCGGCTGATCACATCCAAAATATCTGAGGCATGCCGTCCATCTATCAGTACATGATCTATTTGATTTCTCGTCAGCCCATCTGGTGATATCTAAGTCTTCTTATGAATGAACGTCTTTGTGTGGGAAACACGTACTTTTAATCACCAGTCCTTTGCTAAAAGTAAATTCAATCAGTTTCCAGCAATTGTTATTTGATTACAGCGCAGCTGCTATTTTTTGGGCACTACTATGAAAACAGCAGACCTGCCAAAGCAGTTGCGTGAAGATTTAGAAGCCAGTGGGGGCAAAATACCATCATGGCAGCTGCGGCAACCGTCAGGTTTACGCATTGCAAGCTGAGCCGCGCCGAGCACCGCAAAAACGACGACACAGCCAAAATGACGGGCCTACGGCCGGACCGGCTGGCCACTTTCGACACCTTTGAGCTATGGATTTGTTATACCGTACCGGCCGCGATGGCCGAGCGGCTCTAGGCGCTTCCGTCCGGAAACGCGCGACTGCTACGGTCGCAGGTTCGAATCCTGCCTCGGGCATGGATGCGTGTGATGTCCTTAGGTGAGTTAGGTTTACGCAGTTCTAAGTTCCAGGGGACTGATGACATCAGATGTTAAGTCCCATAGTGCTCAGAGCCATTTGAACCATTTTGTTATACCATACGTGGTTAGAAACAGTAAATGAGCACCTAACCAGTATAAATACCCGTCGTTTCTAGCCAAATTTATCCCAATCTGGGAGCACCAATGGGTGGTTCAAATGGCTCTGAGCACTATGCGACTTAACTACTGAGGTCATCAGTCACCTAGAACTTAGAACTAATTAAACCTAACTAACCTAAGGACATCACACACATCCATGCCCGAGGCTGGATTCGAACCTGCGAACGTAGCGGTCGCTCGGTTCCAGACTGTAGCGCCCAGAACTGCACGGCCAGTCCGGCCGGCGCAGCACCAATCACGAAGAGAAGGCAACGCTAGGCGACAGGGCGACATGGTTCGGCAAGCAACCACCATGAGGTTGGGCCTTCACCACTATCGGTCCAAGTGCAGGCTCTGAGCCCACCTTCTTTTCACTGGTGAGCCGCCATCTGGCTCACTTCCGCCGTAGCAGACTTGTGCCACCCATCCCGGGCGACTACACTACCGTCATTCTTTCTATGCACTATTCGTGAATGGAAAAGGTGAAACAGCACCCTCCGCCACACACCGTAGGATGGCTTGCAGAGTGTACCTGCAAGTGTAGAGATCAGGTGACTTACGTAAAATGTTCCAGCCACTGTTATTCGATTCCAATTGTTTACTATGAAGACCTGCCACCGGTTGGTTCTCTTTCTATTTACCTACTTCAGCATTACAATCCCCCAGGATAATTTTGACATCGTACTTTGGCAGCTTACCATATATATCAAGCGCCAAAGAAACTGGTATAAGCATGCGTATTCAAATACAGAGATATGTAAACAAGCATAATACGGCACTGCGGTCGGCAACGCCTGTATAAGGCAACAAGTGTCTGATGCAGTTCTATTATCGGCTACTGTAGGTTATCAAGATTTAAGTGAGTTTCAACGTGGTGTTATAGTCGGTGCACGAGCGATGGGATCAGCACCTCCGAGGTACGATGAAGTGGCGATTTTCCCGTACGACCATTTCGAGAGTATGCCGTGAATATCAGGAATCTGGTAAAAATCAAATCTCCAACATCGCTGTGACTGGAAAAAGATCCTGCAAGAACAAGACCAAAGACGAGTGAAGAGAATCGTTCAATGTGACAGAAGCGCAATCCTTCCACAAATTGCTGCAGATTTCAATACTGGTCCCTCAACAAGTGTCAGCGTGCGAACCATTCGACGAAACATCATCGATATGGGCTTTCGGAACCGAAGGCCCACTCGTGTATCCTTGATGACTGCATGACACAATGCTTGACGCCTCGCCTGGGCCCATCAACACCAACATTGGACTGTTGCTGACTGGAAATATGTCGCCTGGTCGGAAGCGTCTCGTTTCAAATTGTGTCGAGCGGATGGATGTGTACGGGTGTGGAGACAACCACATGATTACATGGACCTAGCATGTCAGCAGGGGACTGTTCAAGCTGGTGGAGGCTCTATAATGGTGTGGAGCGCGTGCAGTTGGAGTGATATGGGACCCCCTGATACGTCTAGATACGACTCTGACAGGTGACACGTACGTAAGCACCCTGTCTGATCATCTGCATCCATTCGTGTCAATTCCGACGGACTTGGGCAATTCCAGCAGGACAGTGCCACACCACACACGTCCAGAATTGCTACAGAGTGGCTTCAGGAACACTCTTCTGAGTTTAAACACTTCCGCTGGCCACCAAACTCTCCAGACATGAACATTATTGATTATATCTGGGATGCCTTACAACGTGGTGTTCAGAAAAGATCTCCACTTCCTCGTACTCTTACGGGTTTATGGACAGCCCTGTAGGATTCGTGATGTCAATTCTCTCCATCAGTACTTAAGACATTAGTCGAGTCCATGTCACGCCGTGTTGCGGCACTTCTGCGTGCTCGCGGGAGCTCTACATGATATTAGGCAGGTGTACCAGTTTCTTTCGCTCTTCAGTGTGTAAGGAAGGAAGACAGAGATTGCGAAACCAGATTTTAAAGTGAAAAATATTTGCAGTAGTATCGTACTAGATTTGTGACTGGATTCAAGACTTCCTTGCAGATAGAACTCAAAATGCATCTCTTAACGGAACAAAACCGACAGCTGTAAAATTTAACTCCGGAGTACCCCAAGGAAGTGTGATAGGACCGTTGCTGTTTACAATGTATAATGTTAGGCCAAAGTGGATTAGTTGTGAGCACTGTTGCTTCTGGTATTTTTGTTTGTGGTATTGTGAATATTTCAGATGTGTTAAAGAAACGTCGGTTTATTAGACGTGAGCTACGCTTTCTTTTTTTTCTTTTTTTATTTATTTTTATTTATTTATTTATTTATTTTTTGCTCTCTCACTTGGCCTCTATCCTGGCCATTTTAAATAGAAAATATATCTACTAAACGTACTTTTTAAAGCTTGTCTTTCATGTATTACATTTTTTTCTGTGAAAGCGGAAGAGAAAATGATAACTACATTATATTAATGTTACTATAATGTGTTTAATTAAATTGATTGTTTTGACAGCTGCGAAATGGCTCTCTACGATCGCGGTTTTTAAAAATAATTCTTCAAATAAGTAAATACAAATTATGCGACAATATCATCTTCTGTAATTCCATCGGTATTCAGAGCACTGAAAGACCTGAGTCGAAACAAAGCCCCGGGAGTAGACAACATTCCATTAGAACTAAGCTTTGGGAGAGCCAGTCCTGACAAAACTCTACCATCTGGTGAGCAAGATGTATGAGACAGGCGAAATTCCCTCAGACTTCAAGAAGAACATAATAATTTCAATCCCAAAGAAAGCAGGTGTTGACAGATGTGTAAATTACCGAACTATCAGTTTAATAAGTCACAGCTGCAAAATACTAACGCGAATTCTTTACAGACGAATGGAAAAACTGGTAGAAGCCGACCTCGGGGAAGATCAGTTTGGATTCCGTAGAAGTGTTGGAACACGTGAGGCAGTATTGACCCAACGACTTATCTTAGAAAATAGATTAAGGAAAGGCAAACCTACCTTCTAGCATTTGTAGACTTAGGGAAAGCATTTGACAAAGTTGACTAGAATACTCTCTTTCAAATTCTGAAGGCGGCAGGGGTAAAATACAGGGAGCGAAAGGCTATTTAAAATTTTTACAGAAATCAGATGGCAGTTATAAGAGTCGAGGGACATGAAAGGGAAGCAGTGGTTGGGAAGGGAGTGAGACAGGGTTGTAGCCTGTCCCCGATGCTATTCAATCTGTTTATTGAGCAAGCAGTAAAGGAAACAAAAGAAAAATTCGGAGTAGGTATTAAAATCCATGGAGAAGAAATAAAAACTTTGAGGTTCGCCGATGACATTGTAATTCTGTCAGAAACAGCAAAGAACTTGGAAGAGCAGTTGAACGGAATGGACAGTGTCTTGAAAGGAGGGTATAAGACGAACATCAACAAAAGCAAAACGAGGATAATGGAATATAGTTGAATTAAGTCAGGTAATGCTGAGGGAATTAGATTAGAAAATGAGACACTTAAAGTAGTAAAGGAGTTTTGCTATTTGGGGAGCAAAATAAATGATGATGGTCGAAATAGAGAGGATATAAAATGTAGACTGGCAATGGCAAGGAAAGCGTTTCTGAAGAAGAAAAATTTGTTAACAGCGAGTATAGATTTAAATGTCAGGAAGTCGTTTCTGAAAGTATTTGTATGGTGTGTAGCCATGTATGGAAGTGAAACATGGACGATAAATAATTTGGACAAGAAGAGAATAGAAGCTTTCGAAATGTGGTGCTACAGAAGAATGCTGAAGATTAGATGGGTAGATCACATAACTAACGAGGAGGTATTGAATAGAATTGGGGAGAAGAGGAGTTTGTGGCACAACTTGACTAGAAGAAGGGATCGGTCGGTAGGACATGTTCTGAGGCATCAAGGAATCACCAATTTAGTATTGGAGGGCAGCGTGGTGGATAAAAGTCGTAGAGGGAGACCAAGAAATGAATACACTAAGCAGATTCAGAAGGATGTAGGCTGCAGTAGGTACTGGGAGATGAAGAAGCTTGCACAGGATAGAGTAGCATGGAGAGCTGCAACTAACCAGTCTCAGGACTCAAGACCACAACATCAACAACATTCATGTACTTCCTCTAATGTAAACTGCATAAAACCTTCTACCAAGATACATTATTACATACGTATGAACTGAAAAGCT
Organism: Schistocerca serialis cubense; assembly: GCF_023864345.2. NCBI lineage: Eukaryota > Metazoa > Arthropoda > Insecta > Orthoptera > Acrididae > Schistocerca > Schistocerca serialis. Next base: position 787,697,348 of record NC_064639.1, on the reverse strand, counting down.
TTTTACTTGTTTCAAACATTGATTAAAAACACTTTAATAAAAACGTGGTTTTATAGAGAAACTGTATTAAACACTTTTTTTAAGACATGAAAACAGCTTGCTTTAAACACACCAACTCTGAGTGGGCCCTGGTATTCATGTGTATAACTGTCAGATAGACCGACAACAAATTTCCTGAAGATAGTAGACCTAACTGTTTTAACAGACCGCTAAAAAACTGACCTTTTACTGATATATTCTAATGCCACTGGATCATACTTTTCATATGAAAGATAACATTGTTTGTACCTTCTTCCGAGCCTTATTGTTACGTAAATTCTCAATTTTTAAATTTATATGACCCCTAAGAGAATTCTTGTCAGTGAACTTGAGCTTAGCTTCCTTTCACAACAGATAAACCTCTCTCTGGGACGTTTGTTTCAACTTGTCAGGTGGCCAAAACGTTTTGGTACAAATTCATTTTAAGCACAATAACGTACATTTGTGAGCTGCAGATTATCACGACTCTTTCTCAACTAACATGCGAGAATTCGGCCGCTTTGGCAGGGAACTTTCCAAATGAAATCTGGCACTTATGTGTGCGGCACGCCTTTCAGACAGGGGAATCCCGGGCATTCGCAAGTATAGTGCGTTCAGTTCAATGTAAGATTTTAATTGACCTCTCCCATCAAATAAGAATTAGTGACTTTTGCCGTACTAATTTCATCCATTTTGAGCTCACGTAACTAATGGACGTGCCCTAAATCAGTAATCGAACAATCGAACATGCAAATTGTTTGCTAGTAGGACCTAGGATGATCACATGTAATGGCATACGATTTCAATTGTTCGTGTCAGCCGGCCTTGGTGGCCGAGCGGTTCTAGGCGCTGCAGTCCGGAACCGCGGGACTGCTACGGTCGCAGGTTCGAATCCTGCCTCGGGCATGGATGTGTGTGATGTCCTTAGGTTAGTTAGGTTTAAGTAATTCTAAGTTCTAGGGGACTGATGACCTAAGATGTTAAAGTCCCATAGTGCTCAGAGCCATTTGAACAATTTTTTTGTTCGTGTCATTCTTCCGTAGGCTGATCCATGGCTACTTCAGACGTGAACGATATTCACAGTGAAGGTGGGATACATGCAAATGCGGGAACGACATTTGATATGAGAAGCAGGTTCCTGGACACTTTGAATATGCTTCTGCAAGAAAAAGCGATTAATAGCGGAATAGTCACAAGAGATACAGTAGACTCTGTTGTAGGTAGTGGGTGGGGGGGGGGGGGGGGGAGGCGTGTGTTTTACGACGCTAAATAAATATTCTAACTCCCGTCATTTACTATGACTTCTTTTATTCTCGCAGCGTATATACAATGCTTGTAGCATAGAGCGCGTACTACTGAGAACTGATCTGTCAAACATACAGTTGTTCTTGCCGTGGTAGGGCAGCGATATTATTGGGGGGGGGGGGGCTAGAGCCAGTGCTTCTACGTCCCCACACCGTTCTTTCATAGAGGACGTCTAACAAGCCAAAGCAAAGCAGAGAAAAGAGAGTGTTGACCATCGTCGGCTAAGAAAATATGAAGTTACTGAAGTTGACGGAAAATAAAAACGTATTGCACTAGTAACGGGAGACAACTATTTTGAGCTGTGCCCGTATAAAAGAACTGTTCGAAATACTGCTCGATACTCACTTGAAAACGGGACGTGGAGATCGCGCACGGATGGAAAGGGAGCTACTGTTTAAGTACAAAAATATCACCAAAGAGGTGATTGCTTTGTATCTTCGCTTAAGCGAAACTTGTCAGACTAAACTGTCTAATCTAAAGAAAGATCTAGTTTCCAGACCTCTAATATTTAAAGAATTTAATTCAGGATACCAGACAGATCCGATAGACATGCAAAGTAGCCCTAAGGGGGAGTACAAGTTCGTACTCAACTACCAAGATCACTTAACCAGATTTATATTGTAGCGACCCACAAAAAGCAAAAGAACAGAAGAAGTTGCTCACCATTTGCTTGACATCTTTACCACTATAGGTGCTCGAAGTGCAGTCCGGAAGAAGTTATGAACGAGCTAAATAACATGTGACCTGAACTGAAATTGATACATGAAAAACTCAGACATAGATAAAGCCAAGGTTCTATCGAACGGGCCAACCAGGATGTACAGAATATGATAATGACATGGATGCAGACAAATAACTGAGTTCATTGTGCTGAGAATCTTCGATTCATCCAATTCATGAAAATTCTTTCTTTTCATCAAGTAATCGAGCTGTCACCATACGAGATAATGTTTGGCTGTAAACCAAAAGTGGGGCTGAGAACTTCAAATGTGCCTAAAAAGTTATTGATAACATAGTGACAGAGGAAGATCTTGAGAAAGTCGAAGAAGAAATGAAGAATGCTGTAAATATAGGAACTACTCCCGACAATGAAACTGCCGCCGTGAACCATCGGGAAGTCGAGACCACCTACCTGACAATAATAAGGTGCAAATATGCTGTGTGGTTTGTAAAGAAGAGTGTAGTGCAGCTCTTTGCTATATATTCTACGACAAAGATGTGCATGTAATTTGTGGAAGAAGTAATGAAGCAGGGGAAGGATATGGAGGGAAAATTATTTACAAACTATGTTATAATAAACAAGAAACCAGGAAGAAGAGGGCAAGAGCTCACGACAATTTGCAAGCACAAAGTGCAAAGACGCTTAAAAATTAAGATGCAAAATTGCCACCTTCAAAAGTTGGAGACAATGTTCGCATCCGTATACCACATGCTGACACAGGTCGCGAGATCCCAGAAGCGTCCTTGTCGTCGAAGGCAGTTTTACAAGCTGGGAACAGAAGATGGTGTTCTCAAGTAACTATGTTCCAGAAACGAGTTCTCTATTCTGCAGGAGAAACTGCTAACGCTGGAATCCGAGGCCAAAGAAGAAAAACCATTATGAACCATATCATCTTTACAGTCACTGAGCTGTGGCCGAGGATACAATCGATCCAGCTGCTCTACTAAATGAGCCACAAATCACTGCATATGCAGAAAAATGTTGTGTAGTTCCAAATGTCATAAAAGCTTAACTTATTGTAATAAGTGAATACAAGCTGTATTAAAAAAGATTTATAAAGTGAATAGATTGTACAAAATATATACTCTTTATAAGTGAGATTGATGAAAAGAATAGATTCCACACAGTTTGAAATTGTACATATTCATCCACTCCTTATTTATCTTCCTATTCTGGCCGATCTGTTTGCGCCACTTAGCAAACTGGCCGGCCAGACCCCGAACTCAGGAAGAGATCGGACATTGCCTGCTCAATTTACAGCGATGTTCGCGATTTCCTGGCTTATACAATTTCAAATTGGTCAATTAAATCTGCTTTGCGTCTTTTAGGAGTTTGGCAGATCGGTCTCACCCACTTCGCGAACAGGCCGGCCTAATCCCGAAATCAGGAAAAAATCGGACATTGGCCGGCCGATTTAAAGCGACATTGGCCACTTCGCTACTTGACCAGCCCGTTCCCGCTTTGGCCGATTTCGGCCTTTGGCCGTAACATATATAAATGATCTAGAAGCAAGCGTTGGAAGCTTTTTAAGACTGTCCGTAGATGATGCGGTTGTCTATAAGAAAGTATCACGCCAGAAGACAGTATGATTTGCATAATGACTTGCAGAGGAGTAATGAATGGTGCAGGCAATGGCAGATGACTATGAACGTAAAGAAATGTGACCTACTGCACATACATAGAAAAAAAATCCACTACTCTGCAACTACACTAGTGATAAAGACAAACTGCTTGAAAAGTGGAATGGCAATGTAAAACAAATAGTAGGAAAAACAGAGGCCGCACTGAATTTCATAGGAAGAATCTTAAGGAAATGTAACTCGTCCACGAAGGAAGTGGATGACGAGGCGCTTGTTCGACCTATTCTTGAGCATCGTTCATCAGTCTGGGACCCGTACCAGGTAGGGCTGATAGGAGAGTAGAGAAGATCCAACGAAAAGCGTCGCGTCTTGGCACGGGTTCGTTTAGTCGGCGCGAGAGCGTTACAGAAATGCTGAACATACTCAAATGGCATCGCTATGAGACAAGCGTTGGGCATCAAAGAGAGATTTACTGTTGAAATTTTGGGTGAGTACTTCTCAGGAAGACTCGGACAACATTTTTTCGTCCTTCAATCGTCTCACGAAATGACCATGACGAGAAATTTCTAGAAATTAGAGCTAATACAGAGGCTTAGCGACAGTCTATTCCCCCAAACGAGTGGAATAGGAAGGGGGATCAGTTAATGGTGCCAATCGTATGCTTCACCACACGCCGTTAGGTGGCTGGTGGAATTCAAAAATGGTTCAAATGGCTCTGAGCACTATGGGACGTAACTTCTAAGGTCATCAGTCCCCTAGAACTTAGAACTACTTAAACCTAACTAACCTAAGGACATCACACACATCCATGCCCGAGGCAGGATTCGAACCTGCGACCGTAGCGGTCCTGCGGTTCCAGACTGTAGCGCCTAGAACCGCACGGCCAGCTGGCGGAGTATTCTGAAGCTGTAAATGTGACTCTGGCCATAAATTCTTGCTTGTGAACTACATATTACAACTAAATAAACTGCACAAACGTAGGAAATTAAGGAAAGGGACATGGATGAACCGAAAGTGCCAGAGGTCGTTACAAGTTTCGAAGGGACTATTAGGCAACGATTACTGAAACGTGGAAATGAACGCAACAGAAGACGAATGGAAAGTTTTAAGATGTGAAGTAGTGAAGGCAGCAGAGAATGAAACAGGTAAACAGGTAAGACCCATCACAAATCCACGGATCACACCCAACATATTGAATTTAAATGACAGACGGAGAAAATACAAAAATGTAGCAAAGGAAGCAAGGAATTAGCAATACAGACGTCTAAAAAATGAGACTCACGAAGAGCGGAAAATAGCTTAGCGGGAATGGATACAGAGTAGAAGTGCAAAGCTTTATAATTACGTGCGACTAGGAGAAAAATAAATGCCGTCTACAGGAAATTTAAAGAGCCTTCGAAGAAAAGAGAAGCAGCTGTAGGAACATCCCCCTCAGAATTATTGAGATACTTGGGAGAGTCAGCCATGACAAAAATATTCCACCTGGCGTGCAAGACGCATAAGACAAACTTCAAGAAGAATGTGTAATTCCATTCCAAAGAAAGCAAGTATTACAGATCTGTATACCACCGAACTATCAGTTTAATAAGTGATTGTTGCATAATATAGACACGAATTAATTACAAAAGAACGGAACAACTGCCAGAAGCCAACGTCAGCGAAAACCAGTTGTGGTTTCAATGAAATGTAGGAGCAGAAGAAGCTGAACCTACCCTGCAACTAGTCTTAAAATCTGAATATCGATAAGCCTACGTTTATAGCGTTTTCGGATTTAGAAAAAGTTTTTAAAAATGTTGACCGCATTACCTTCTTTGAAATTTGCAGGGATAAAATACAGGAGTCAAAAATTTATAGGCTATGTGTACAGAAACAACACTGCCATTACAGGAGTTGAAGGACCTGAGAGGGAAGCAGTAGCTGAGAAGGGAGTAAGGCAGGGTTGTAGCCAATCCCTGGCGTTATTCAGTCTGTACACTGAGCAAGCAGTAAAGGAAACCAAGAAGAAATTTGGAAAGGGAAACGGTGTTCGAGACTGAATAAAAACTCCGAGGTTCGCTGATGATGTAATTCTTTCAGAGATGGCAAAGGACTTGGGTGAGCAGTTGAACGGAACGTACAGTGTGAAAACAGGTTATAACATAACCATCAACCAAATAAAAGAAGCGTAATGGAAAGTAGTCGAATTACATCAGGCGATGCTGGGTTAGGAAATGGGACATTTTACTCTTTAGACATCGAAATATTTAATGATGGTTGAAGTAGAGAGGTTTACAGTAGGGGGCCGTTACTGAATGGCTTTATTAATATAAAAATTTGATTTTTATTTTTTCACTTTATGTTCGTCAGTGCCTTCTGCCTGGCGGTATGCTGCAGCGTCTCAGTCACGTTGCCCAGAACCGGACAGAACCACCCTGAAACTCACGTGTTGAACCATCAGCAGCTAACCTCACGCGTTGCTGACAAGGTAACGCTACCGAACTACGCGTCTTACGATCTGACCGACCAATAGGGAGGCTTGGAGGTGGTCAAGTGGGGGTGGAACCGCGGCCGGCTGCCGGGAGCGGACGCGCGGTTCGCTCTCTTCTGCTGGCAGCTTCCAAACCGATCAGGCGCACTCCTCACCTGCTCTCTTGGGCGGCTGCCCATTCAGTCTCGGCGGCCTCTCCAGGCCTGCTTTTCTTTGCGGCATTAAAACTTCACACAGGTTAAACTATGTTTTATTCTTCACCTACCACTTTCCCCTTCTGGCCAATCCTGACGCATTAACAGAGGACATAAAACGCAGACTGGCTACAGGACGTAAATCATTTCTGAAAAAGATAAGTTTGCTAATATGAAATATAAATTTAAGTATTTTCTCAAGATATTTGCAGTGTAGCGTTGTATATCGGAGGGAAATGTGAGCGATTTACGCTTCAGACGAGGAAAAAAAACGTTTTTGGTATGTGGGTACTACAGAAGAATTCTGAAGATTAAATTGGTATATCAAGCAACTAATGAGAAGGCACTGAGTAGAACTGGGGAGAAAATAAATTTATGGCATTACTTGGTATAGTTGATAAGTTACATCCTGAGATATCAAGGAGTCGCCTGTTTGCTTGTGGAACGAGCTAAAATTTGTAGAGGGAGACAAACGTCTGAATACAGTAAGCAAGTTTGAATTTACGTAGACTGCAATGATTATTCAGAGACGAAAAGGCTTCCGCAAGACAGATTAGCGTGGAGAGCTGCTGCATCAAACCATTCTTCGCAATGAAGACAACAACAGTTCGATGCCAATGACATGTATGAATTTTTATCACCGAACCGAATCATTTATGGCTGCGACATCACAACCGCCAGGGGCCCTCCAGTTCTTGATTCGCTTCTTCCGAGCCTCTGGTATGTTACTGTACTCCATCGCAAAGATTGTGTCCGCATTCTTGCTATTTCTGTGTGTTTCGGGGATTAAGGGGAGGGGCGAGAAATCTGCCGAATCAACCATAGACAATACACAGTTTCCTGGTATCGATGGGAGTTACTCCAGACGCCGCACACCGGATGCGCGTGACGCAATGCTTCCACCAATGGGCGTAGAGGGACACGGGCACGCAGCGAGCACTCGAGAACTGCGACGCAAACGGCTGTGACGTCACGACACGGTGCGCCGGGCCGGCCGGCAGTGACACCGGCAACCTTTCTGGAAGGCTCCGCCCATGCGTTCTGCTGCGCACCCGTAACAAAGGCGTCAACTACTATAGTGACTGTCGCCTAGCACGTTCTCCCCGTGCACTAGCGAAACGGACCAAAGTTTACATCCTGTGCAGAGTAAACTGCGTATTCTTAACTCTATACATAAATACTGTTTTTATGTAAATGAGATTACGACTACTTGCATAACCGCCTTTCTCTGGGAAGCCGGTGAATTGTTGTCGGGATTTCTTCCCTCTGTATGAAATCCCCAGTTTGGTACAACACTAAGAGAGGAGGTTAAAAACTGGAATCGCACTCAGGAGGAGTGAGTTTCGGGTTTCCTTCCGATCATCCAGATACACGCGTTTCGTGGTTTCGCCAAATCATTTAAGATGAACGCCGGGATAGTTCCTTCGAAAGGGTACAGTATTCCTGCCCTCACCAGTGGCTAATTCGGGCTTTTGCCCATCTGTAACAATCTTAAGTCGCAACTTTCATCCTTCCATTTTTTTTTAGATCCTGAAGTAGACTGCCCAGGAACCACACAACTGCTGTTATCATGGAGTCACGAATAGAGGTTCTTAGTATAGCTGCAAAGAGACCACAGAGGCATTTTGTAAATGTTAATAACTTTTGAAAACATTACTGTAAATCAACACCAATTCTATAGATAATTAAAATACTAATCAGCCTTGACTCAAAATCGCACGTCAAAATGGTAACAACTTTCGATTTTATCAAAAATCATCTTCAGACTTCTGGTCAGAATGTCAAAATGATCACCAGTTTCAGTTATTGGGCTTGGCATTGATTTACAGTGTTGCTGGATGTCCTCCTGGGGGATATCATGCTAAGTTCATTCCAATTGGGACATCAGATCGTCAAATCCCGAGCTGGTTGTAGGGACCTGACCATAAACCTCAGCTGAGGAGAGTTCAGGTGACTCTGCTGACCAAGATGAGGTTTGCCAAGCACAGAGGCAAGCAGTAGAAACTCTCGCCGTGTCCAGGCGAGCACTATCTCGGTGAAATGTAAGCCCATGATGTCTTGCCACGAAGAGCAACGAAACAGGTCGTAGACTTGGTCTATGTACCACTGTGCTGTAAGGGTACCACAGATGTCAACCAAAGAGGCCCTGCTATGGAAAAAAAAAGAAACGGCACCCTAGACCATCACTGCAGGCTGTCAGGCTGTATGGCAGGCGACAGATAGGTTGGTATCCCACCAGTGTCCGTGGCGTCTCCAGAAACGACTTCGTTGGTCATTGTGGCTCATTTCGAAGTGGGACTCATCAGTGAACACATTTCTACTCTCGTCAATGAGATTTCATGCCGAAGACGAGTCTAGGAGACTCCCGAACAGTGGCGTACCAACCTGACTGTCGCCCGCCATACGGCCCAACAAACGGGAGTAATGGTCTGAGTTGCCAATTCTTTTCGTAGCAAGACCTCTTTGGCTGTCATCCCAGCCACCTTACAGCACAGCGGTACGTCGACGATATTCTATGCCCTGTTGTGTTGCCGTTCATGGCAAGCCTGGGCTTACATTTCAACTAGATAATGCCGGCCATACATGGCAAGAGTTTCTGTTGCATGTCTTCGTGCTTGCAGACCCCTACTTTGGCCAGCAAGGTGCCTGGATCTCTCCTCAACTGAGAACGTTTGGAGCACTATGAGAAGGCCATCCAACCATCTGAGGATTTCGACAATATAACGTGCCAGTTGGACAAAATTTGGCACCATATACCTCAGGAAGAGATCAACAAATCTATCAATCAATGTCATACCGAATAACTGCTTGTATAAAGACCAGATGTAGCCCAACACGTTATTGACTTCTCAAATTCTCTTGGATAAACCATCCAATTTTTCTGAAATTGTAATCATTTGTTCGTCTGTATATGTACATCACATGTACCACTTTCTGTCCCAGATGGACAATTCCTTCGAAGTCGATCACTACTTTTTATTGCAGAATGTATCTCCTTGATTACAGTTTCATCCTTATGTGAGGTAATATTTGATAACTAGGAATTGAGGTGGGGAAACTAGGGATCAGGTCACCCTAATGGAAGGACTGACGTCCCCACATTCAATGTTGATCATCTTTAATTCATTACGTGCCTTTATTAAAGTCAAACAAGTTTTAAAAACAATCAACCATAAAATTGACTCAGCAGACTTAAGAACAATGACTTTTAAACAGCTGCCACTGATTATGAGCACCAACCTTAACTATACACCAAAATTACAGAATTTTAAAGAAAATTAACTACAGTTAGCAAAGTTCCCTGGATAGTTTCTTTTAACTAAATGGTCTTTAAACAGCTGTCATTAATTATGAAACCACTGTCACTCAGTAGATAACAAAGGTACAGAATTTTAAAAACAATTAACAGCCACTGAATATTTAGGTACAGTTCACCAAAATTTCTTCATCAGATTTTAAGCAAATGATTTTTAAACATCTGTCATTCAGTAGACAGCAAAATACAGAATTTAAAAAAGCAATTAACAGTCACTGAATGAGCAGCTACAGTTAGTCAAAATTCACTGATCAGCTTTTAAGCAGATCGCTTATAAACAGTTGCCATTAATTATGAATCCACCGCCATTCAGTAGACAGAAATATACATCATTTTAAAAACTATTAAGAGTCCCTGAATAAGCAGCTATAGTTATCCAAAAGTCACTGATCAGATTTTAAGCAAATGACTTATAAATACAAACAGCTTGGTGGAATGACACAGTCAAGGCAGCCTGTAAAAGGAAAAAGAAGGCGTATCAAAAATGGCTACATACTAGAACTCAGGTAGACAGAGAAAGTTATCTTCAAGAAAGAAACAAAGCCAAACAGATAATTGCAGCATCCAAGAAGAAATCTTGGGAAGACTTTGGAAACAGGTTGGAGACTATGGGTCAATCTGCTGGAAAACCATTCTGGAGTGTAATTAGCAGTCTTCGAAAGGGAGGTAAGAAGGAAATGACAAGTATTTTGGACAGGTCAGGAAAACTGCTGGTGAATCCTGTGGATGCCTTGGGCAGATGGAGGGAATATTTTGAAGAGTTGCTCAACGTAGGTGAAAATACGATCAGTAATGTTTCAGATTTCGAGGTAGAATGGGATAGGAATGATGATGGAAGTAGGATCACATTTGAGGAAGTGGAGAAAATGGTCAATAGATTGCAGTGCAATAAAGCAGCTGGGGTGGATGAAATTAAGTCGGAACTCATCAAATACAGTGGAATGTCAGGTCTTAAATGGCTACACAGGATAACTGAAATGGCCTGGTAGTCGGGACAGGTTCCATCAGACTGGACAAAAGCAGTAATCACACCAATCTTTAAACATGGAAACAGAAAAGATTGTAACAGCTACAGAGGTATCTCTTTAATCAGCGTTGTGGGTAAAATCTTCTCAGGTATTGTTGAAAGGAAAGTGCGAGTATTAGTTGAGGACCAATTGGATGAAAATCAGTGTGGGTTTAGACCTCTTAGAGGTTGTCAGGACCAGATCTTTAGCTTACGGCAAATAATGGAGAAGTGTTATGAGTGGATCTCTAGAAAAGGCATATGACCGGGTCCCTAGGAGGAAGTTATTGTCTATTCTACGAGATTATGGGATAGGAGGCAAACTTTTGCAAGCAATTAAAGGTCTTTACATGGATAGTCAGGCAGCAGTTAGAGTTGACGGTAAATTGAGTTCATGGTTCAGAGTAGTTTCAGGGGTAAGACAAGGCTGCAACCTGTCTCCACTGTTGTTCATATTATTTATGGATCATATGTTGAAAACAATAGACTGGCTGGGTGAGATTAAGATATGTAAACACAAAATAAGCAGTCTTGCATTTGCGAATGACTTAGTTGTGATGGCAGATTCGATTAAAAGTTTGCAAAGTAATATTTCAGAGCTAGATCAGAAACGTAAGGGCTATGATATGAAGATTAGCATCTCCAAAACGAAAGTAATGTCAGTGGGAAAGAAATATAAACGGATTGAGTGCCAAATAGGAGGAACAAAGTTAGAACAGGTGGACGGTTTCAAGTACTTAGGATGCATATTCTCACAGGATGGCAACATAGTGAAACAACTGGAAGCGAGGTGTAGCAAAGCTAATGCAGTGAGCGCTCAGCTACGATCTACTCTCTTCTGCAAGAAGGGAGTCAGTACCAAGACTAAGTTATCTGTGCACCGTTCAATCTTTCGACCAACTTTGTTGTATGGGAGTGAAAGTTGGGTGGATTCAGGTTACCTTATCAACAAGGTTGAGGTTACGGATATGAAAGTAGCTAGGATGATTGCAGGTACTAGTAGATGGGAACAATGGCAGGAGGGTGTCCACAATGAGGAAATCAAAGAAAAACTAGGAATGAACTCTATAGATGTAGCAGTCAGGGCGAACAGGCTTAGATGGTGGGGTTGTGTTACACGCATGGGAGAAGCAAGGTTACCCAAGAGACTCACGGGTTCAGCAGTAGAGGGTAGGAGGAGTCGGAGCAGACCAAGGAGAAGGTACCTGGATTCGGTTAAGAATGATTTTGAAGTAATAGGTTTAACATCAGAAGAGGCACCAATGTTAGCACTGAATAGGGGATCATGGAGGAATTTTATAAGGGGGCTATGCTCCAGACTGAACGCTGAAAGGCATAATCAGTCTTAAATGATGATGATGATGACTTATAAATAGTTGACATTAATTAGAAACCCACTGTCATTCAGTACACACTCAAAGTACAGAATTTTAAAAACATTTAACAGTCACTGATCATATCTTAAGCACATGACTTATAAACAGCTGCCATTAATTATTACGAACCCCCTGTCGTTCAGTACACACTCACGGTACAGAATTTTAAAAACAATTAACTGTCACTGAGCTACAGGTAGCCAAAGTTCACTGATCACTTTTTAACCAAATGACTTTTAAAGAGCTATTAATTATGAGTGATGCTTGTATAATACCCACTGTTTGTGTGTGTGAGTGGGGGGGGGGGGGGGGGGGGGGAAGAGTGAGAGGTAAGGATATACATGGAAGTTTCTTAATTTGGACAGGATGGCCACCGTCCTTCACCACCCTTCCACTCCTTAAGCCTGCAAGATACTGGACTGCCTTCAGTAGCATTCAACTGGCCAAATAATCTCCAAGGCGCTGGCGTGTTTTCCAAAACGTTATACACACTCACAGAAACTGCTTCACAGAGCAGGTGATAACTGACAGTCAAAACCAGGCTCAGTGCCTTCACCAGAGCTGATTCACTCTCTTGTGTACCATCCAGAATTTCAAAGCTCTCACGACCCTGGCCAACTCACTCCACATAGCACACACTCACCTCCAAAACACACCTGCTTCATGGCTTTTGTCCTCACCAATGGCGCCACTGGCATACCTCCAAAGTTACTCAAACAAAGATCGTCAATGAGAGGCGTAATTGCTACAAGGCCGAGCCCACATGGCCCAGTCTCCCCCACTGAATCTCAAAGATGCCTCGCTGGGGTTCGGCACCAAGGGCAGAAGGTAAAGATGGGGCCAGCTACCCTCCTTAACCTGACTAACAGGTACTCTAGAGATATTCCCCCTCAATTCGATGTGGACCAAGATTTTAACTGGCATCAGGAATCTTAAAATTTGACAGGGTGCTATAAAATGATGAGCCAGTTTATTAGAAGGGGTTGCTCCAGCCTTGGATCCGACGGTAAACCTATGAACAAACACGTGGTCTCCGACCTTCCCCTTGAACTCACGCCTCTCACAATTGTATCCACGTGCCTGACGCTTATGCACAGGCTCTGTATTGTGTCTCACTCTCTCATTACGTTGGATGGTTTAGGGGTTTAGTTGTTTAAGGAGCAGCTTATCAATGGTACAAAGACTACTCAAGAGAGATTTAATTGGACAGGCCAAGATTAATGAGGCCAGAGTGACCTTGATGGCCTCATGCCAGCAGTACTAAAAGCAAAATTTAACTATGGGACAGAAATGTCCCTGCGTTTTTGGGACCTAGCATTAAATATTATCAATGCAGGCTTCAAATTCCTATCTGTACACTCACCAAAGGTTGGCCCTGGGTAGTAAGGAGTAGTGGTAATATACCTACCATGATGATCGAAACAAAATCTCCAAAATTCTGTAGATGTAAATGCGAGAGCATGATCACTTACTAGGGTGCTGTGTGGTCCAAAGACAGTAAAGATATCGGTAAGATGCCGTACAGATTCGCCAATAGTGACCCTGTGGTTAGGAATTAACCTACTAAGAACGGAAAATCCATCCACCACCACCAAGATGTAACAGTCCCTCCCTCCCCCCCCCCCCCCCCCCTCCAGGTACGTGGAATGGGTCCACCCTAGTCCGCAAAGAGATTGTCCATGGATCTGGTCTCATGGGTAGATTCGAGAAGACCCTTGTGTGAGTTAGAACTGAGTTTCCCTTGTTTGCATAACCGACACCCCTCCACTAACCAATGTATTAATTGGTTGGTTGATTAGGGGGAGGGGATCAAACATCGAGATCATTGGTCGCATTGTTTTAGGCAAGGATGGGGAAGGAAGTCAGGCATGCACTTCAATGGAATCATCCTGGCATTTGCACGTAGCGATTTAGGGAATTCACGGAAAACCTAAATCAGTGTGGCAAGACATGGGTTTGAACTTTCATCCTCCCGAATGTGAGTCCAGTGTACTAAGCACTGTGCCACCTCGTTCAGTAAACTGACATACATGCTTTCACACTGACGGCCAAACCACATGTTGTTTAATTTGGCCAAGATCTTATGGAAACCTAGATGACTGCCTACCAAGAAGCTATGAAAATACCTAAAAGCAGCAGGAACCAAAACCTGAGGCGAGCAGATTTTGAATGTGCAGTTGCCCTTCCCCTTTTGACACACAATACATTTATTAAGAACATACCTGTATGTGTGCTTGCAATTTAAAAGCTTTCTTTTTTTTTATTTGGTTAACATGGGAAATTTCTTCCTATCTCCCCTTGAGATCGCAAAAGCGTTCAGAAACTTCAGTCAACACAGTGCCGCCAGGGCAAGTTGGCCACTATCCTCTGCATATTGTAGCGAGTCGCAGCCTTCATACATGCGACTTAAAGTGCTGTTGTCTGGACCCCTGATATGATGAACTTTAAAACGAAATGCAGAGATGCAGACTGACCAATGAGCAACTCTACATGTTCTTCTAGAGCGTGCCAATACCCAACTCAATGCATGTGATATGCCCACTAAACCCGCTGGACAGAACAAGTGATTAGGCTTGTGGAAAGGGCCAAATAAGGTTGGGGTCAGTTTCACCTTAAAATTGTAATTTATTATAATTTCATAACACGTTTACCACCTAAACGGCACATAGCAGAACCCTTACAACTAGTTTCAAAATACAATTCTTTCACGGCTGAAGGCCACGAAACAAGAAATCTTAAGAACCAAGATAAAAGTCCCAGCTATCTTGTCCACCCAAAATATCTCTGGAACAATAACAGCTATTGGAAAACGACTTTCAAAAAAATGGTTCAAATGGCTCTGAGCACTATGGGACTTAACTTCTGAGGTCATCAGTCCCCTAGAACTACTTAAACCCAACTAACCTAAGGACATCACACACATCCATGCCCGAGGCAGGATTCGAACCTGCGACCGTAGCGGTCACGCTGTTCCAAACTGAAGCTCCTAGAACCGCACGGCCACACCGGCCGGCGACTTTAACCGGTATCAATGTAGGGCTGGGGCCCATGAATGTACATATTTGGAAACATTCTAAAACAAAAGCATATGTGTTTTTAACACAAACCTATGCTTTTTTTAAATGGACCTCCTATATTTTTTCTTCAGCAATCCATAGTATGACAAAGCACATACACAATGGCGTTGATTGCATCGCAATATTCCCATTACATCCCGAGATATTGAGACGCGAAGTTGACGCTTGAAACACCCGATATGCGCTGCTAGCGCACGTTTAAAAGAGAACATAAGTTTGTGTTAAAAAACACATATGCTTTCGTTTTAGAATGTTTCCAAATATGTACATTCATGGGCCCCAGCCCTACATTGATACCGGTGAAAGTCGTTTTCCAATAGCTGTTATTGTTCCAGAGATATTTTGGGTGGACAAGATAGCTGGGACACCCTATATATATATATATATATATATATATATATATAGACAAACATAAACAAGATGCGATACAAACGTCTGAAGGCCCACAATAAAATTTTCAAGATTTTAAAATAAATTACCACAACCTTTCAAAGGCAGAAGGCCACAATGGTTGAGCCTGAATGATAATTTTAAGATGAAGGTTCCAAGCTGCAATGTTTAAGCTTGGAAAGAAATTTTAAGAATAAGGTTCCAAGGCTGAAGGCCATAATTAATTTTCCAAAATTAAAAATATAACCATAAGCCTTAAGTTTTAAGTAGCTGAAATGGACTAAAAGAAAAGACAACACAACGGCACTAACCTTGCCGGAATTCAAACTTAGTTACATAAAACACAGTAAAACAAAGAGTTTTATATCATTAGCTATGATAGATTATAAACAGACAGTTAAACACCGGTGGGAAAGACAGTAAAGACAACAGCACTCAGAAGCGTCCAGGGGGTCGGTCTGCCCTCGTTCCTTAGGTGAGACAGGTGGTGAGCCCAACTACGCTTGATCTGTCAGAACCCAACCAAGGGACAGCCACAAACCGACTGACAAACGACTTGCTTGCCACCAATCGGTACATGAGAATTCGAACAAAATGTTACGGGCGTGATTATCCACAATCAAATATGTATATGTACTAACCTGCAAAATTACACACCGTGTTGGACAGCAACAACAGGTGAGGAAAGGACACTGCCTGAAATTACGTTAGTGGCCAGGGCAGGTAACCTGAACACTAATAGCCACAAGGCAGAAAATTCCGCTGGTGCACTTGAATTGTAGTCAACCAATATAGTTAATTCCACCGCATGGCGGCTAAATTTCAGCAATACAAACACTCGGTGTTACTCACAGGAAAACCTCCCCAACAGCGAACCACCGAAACGAACCACACAGCATGAATGGATGTGGCTTGGGTACTTGAAACCACTACTCAACTTTGACGTCCTAGGTCGGTGAACCACGAAGGCCGTAGCGATCGGACAGCTTCACACATGCTCCGACACTACGCAGAGACCGCCAGCGGACCCAGCCGACTGCACCATGTGGAGATAACGTCTCTGGTCCGGAGCAACCGATCGACTCCTCTCAGAATGCCAACAACATCTAAAATAGTCGTCAGTGGAAACAATGCCAACTACACACACAACCTGACAAACACTTGCACAAGACCTGAATGATACCCAACAGTAACTAAGCACACACGATGACAAATCGGGAGTCGATGGAGACGCACACACACACACACACACATACACACGCACAGAGCCGACTCACGAACGATCGGCGAGCCAAACCACATCGTGCGGTAGGACGACCGACTGACGATCCAACAAGACCGTGGCCCGGCTCAAGTGATGCGTGGCGGCAACAGTCGGGCGAGCCATGTCAACGCAGACCTCACTGCTCCAACCCGACTGCACTAGCGCCGTATTGCAACTCCTCAACTGGCAGGTCTGGACTGCACTCCAGACACGTTCCAACTGACTGGCAGCCCGAACTCGTGACCCAAACTAGCGGACAGACAACGACTGGGAAGTAATAGCAGTCGAGCAAAGATACTATGAGAGGGGATATATCGATGCGTGCCGCTAGCGCCGGTCACGCTCAGACAAAGCAGCAACTCAGTGACAGTAGTAATTTAAATTAACGTAGTGAGGTGGAAGTACGTTAAAAACAGGGTGTAAAATAGATGATGGCGAGAACACGAGCCACGCACGGCTCAACATGATTATCAGTCTTGAGCACAAACTCCCAATGCTCTAGGTAGAACTTAAACTTCTCCAAGGCGAAGAGAGCTGCTAAAGCTTCCCAATCGCACACTGAATATTTTAATTCAGTGAGAAATAAGCAGAGAGATGTGTAGGTGATGGGACTCCATTCCTCCTGATGTTCTTGGAAAAGTACTGCTGCTAACCCAGAATTAGTTACATCTGTCTGGACAATAAAGAGCTTGCTGAAATCTGAGGTAACTAACACAGGAGGATTTCTACAGGCAGCCTTAATTGTCTCAAAGGAAGTTTGATAACTCCCCCCCCCCTCCCCCCGAAAACACACACCCAGCGGCAGAGCTCATGTTTCTTCAACAGGTTATTCAAGGGGGCCACCAATTGGGCGAAATTAGGAACAAACTTGCGAAAGAAATTTGCCATTCCAATAAATCTGTTCATTCCCTTCGTGCCCTCGGGGGAGTGGGGCGGGGCGTGGGGGGCAAGCTGGTGTGGTGACCCAAATAGGATGTACAGGGGCGAGCCAAGGTAATCTTAGAAGGCTTGACAGCCCAGCCTCCTTAAGATGTAACAAAATTTCTTCAAAGTGGTCCACATGCTCCACAAACGTGGCACTATGAACCATCATCAAAATAGTTATAAATCGCGACTGCTATGGTCGCAGGTTCGAATCCTGCCTTGGGCATGGATGTGTGTGGTGTCCTTAGGTTAGTTAGGTTTAAGTAGTTCTAAGTTCTAGGGGACTGATGACCACAGATGTTAAGTCCCATAGTGCTCAGAGCCATTTGAACCATTTTTTGTTATAAATGGATTTGAACCTAAGATTTTCCAAAACGTGACGCAAAAGACAAGACAACATGGCCCTAGACAGTGAGAAAGGAACCCGATTAAACTCGTAATGGTTCCAAGTAGTAGAAAAGGCAGTTACTGGTTTGAAATCTTTGGTCAAGGGTATCTGATGGTAGGTTTACAGTTGCTGTGAGTGAGATAGTAACTAAGAACGCTAATGAAAGAAGGGAAACGATGGCCATTTTCCCCCTCCCCCTCCTCAGAGTCTTCCCAGTAAATGGAAATAACCACACTCTGCTACCAGTTGGTAACTAGGAATTCAGGTGGGAAGATTTGGGATCAGGTCTCCCTATAAAAGGACTGGCATCACCACATAAGCGCTTCAGTGATCATCATCTTTAATAGATAACTTGTCTTTATTAAAGTCAGATGAGTTAAAAAAACAGAAGTAAAATTGACTGAACAGAGTTTAGAAATAAAAACTCATAAGCAGCTGCCACTAATTATGAGACACCAGCTATAAACTATACAACAAAAGTACAGAATTTTAATGACAATTAACTACAGTCAGCAAAATTCCCTGAGTAGTTTTTTTTTAACTAAATGACCTTTAAACAGTGCCATTAATTATGAACCCACTGTCGCTCAGTAGACAGCAAAGGTACAGAATTTTAGAAATACTTACAGGTCATTGAATAAGCAGTTACAGTTAGCCAAAATTCACCGACCAGATTTTAAGCAAATGACTTTTAAGCAGCTGCTATTAATTATGAACCAACTGTCATTCAGTAGACAGCAAAATACAGAATTTTAGCTACCAGTCACTGAATAAGCAACTACAATTAGCCAAAATTCACTAATCAGATATTAAGCAAATGACTTTTAAACAGCTGCTATTAATTATGAACCCGCTGTCGTTCAGTAGACAGCACAATACAGAATTTAAAAAACAATTAACGGCCATAAATAGGCAGCTACAGTTAGCCAAAATCCACTGATCAGTTTTTAAACAAACTAGTTTTAAACAGTTGCTATTAATTATGAACCTACTGTCATTCAGTAAACAGTAAAATACGGAATTTTAAAAACAATTAACAGTCACTGAATAAGCAGCTACAGCTAGCCAAAGTAACTGATCAGTTTTTAACCAAATGACTTTTAAACAACTGCTATTAATTATGAGTGGTTGTTACGAGGGTAATCCCAAAAGTAAGGTCTCCTTTTTTTTTTATAAGTACATAGACCTGTTTATTTCTACAATGGTTTACATCAGTTTACAGCTTGAACATTTAGCTATTTTTCGACATAATCACCATTTCTGTCGATGCAGTTTTGTAGACACTGTGGCATTTTTTGTATGCCATGCAATACCAGCTCGCCGCCGTGGTGTTCAGATTGTTATGAACCTCTTCTTTCACCTCGTCGTCGGAGCTGAATCTCAGGTGTAAAGTGGTATGCCCAGGTTTCCTCACCCGTGACAACTGTGTCCAGAAAGTTGTCCTGTTCGGCTGCAAGGCGGTGAAGAAATGCGCGGGAAGCAACTCGTTGCCGCATATGGTCCTCAGTCAGCATGCGTGGCACCCATCTTGCGCACACCTTCCGGTAGTTCAATGTTTCCGTTAAAATTCTGTGAGCGGTGCTTCGGGAAACCTCAGGAACCAACGTGTAGAGATCATTCAGCGCGATCCTCCGATCTTCACGCATGCTTTGCCCAACCTTCAACACTGTCTCCTCAGAAACTGACTGTATCCCGCTCCTTTGTTCGTCGTGAATTTTCGTCCGACCAGCTGCAAACTCTCTACACCACTTACGAACATTTTCGATATCCATGCACGACTCACCATACACTTCCGCCAATTGGCAATGGAATTCAATCGGTGCAGTGCCCTTTGCGTTCAAAAACCGAATAACTGCGCGCAACTCGCACTTGGCGGTAACATCCAACGGGAGCTCCATTCTCAACGGCTGCCAAGCCAAGACTGAGCGCCTCAATGCGGCGTGCGAATGTTTACACACAGCGCGTGAAGCACTCTTCATTACAGTGTGACCAACTGCCACACAAACAGAGCTCTGTACTTATAAAAAATAGGAGACCTTACTTTTGGGATTACCCTCGTACTTAACTGGGACAGGATGACCACTTTCCATCCACTCCTTAAGCCTGCAAGAGACCGGACTGACTTCACTAGCGTCAAACCGACCAATGAACCTCCAAGTCGCTGGTATGCTTTTAAAATATCATGCCTACTTACAAAAAAAGCTTCGTAGAGCAGTTGATAACTGACAGTCAGAACAAGACTCGACACCTTCACAGGAGCTCATCCGTTCTCACGTGTACCATCCAGGACTTCAAAACCCTCGCCTCCCCTCCCCCTGGCCATCTCAACCAGTTGTAGTCAGCAGTAGTAGGGCAATGGGGGCATCACGGCGTTTTGTTAGTGTCGGTTGCCTACATCAGGGGCAAGTATGCACTCAGGGTCAAACCTATTGTTCTCTTTTGATTGGCAGATTATGGCGCCCTGAGGATAATCTTTCCTTTTGACTGACAGGTCCTTAACCTATTGTTCTCACACCCCTTTCCCCTCCCCCCCCTCCTTCCAACACCTCCTCAGGAAACCTCCAAACCCCCCCCCCCCCCACACTGATACAGGTTACACTTTCAGGCCTGAGTTACTTGAACAGCCACCCTCCACTCTATTAATTTGATTGACTACTTAATTGCAGTGATCAATTAATTAACCTATTCCCCTCTTCTAAACACCCCTCCCTCCCTCCTCCACCTCCCTATCCCTCCCATCCCGTAGCTGGAAATTGGCAGCTCTGTGCTGGAGAAGAAAGATCTAATGACAGCCTGCCGAAGTGGCCGAGCGGTTCTAGGCGCTACAGTCTGGAACTGCGACCGCTACGGTCGCAGGTTCGAATCCTGCCTCGGGCATGGATGTGTGTGATGTCCTTAGATTAGTTAGGTTTAAGTAGTTCTAAGTTCTAGGGAACTGATGACCTCAGAAGTTAAGTCCCATAGTGTTCAGAGCCATTTGAACCATCTAATGATAAGAAATTCAATTTCATAGCAAGGGTATATTCTTTATTTACAAAAAATTCAGTTTTCAGGGGCTGGATCTCTCTTGCTCATCATTCTCTGCTGCTTGGGAAGATGCAGGTCTTGCAAAGAAGTAATTAAATCCATCGCTTTTCTTTTGTTCCAATCATGCAAGGAACACCGTCATGAAACATCCATCACATGTAATTATGCTGTTAAAAATTGTTTGATTGCGAAGCATGTACCATCCACTGGATCACATAGAACCCCCCCCCCCCCCCCTGCAGGGTCGAAACCCTGAGAAGGGACTGCATCACACGTAGGTGTCAATTCGGGTCCCACAACTGACAGGCAGGATGTTACACTAATCCTCGAGCAAAAGCATCTGAGAAATTCCCGTCGAAACACATGCTCATTCTCTGTTTCTTCTCGTGTCCTGGTAGGCCTGAATGTGTCGTCAGTCGCAGTCGGACCGAACCGCAAACAAAGCGGCATTTACCCGGTATATGCTTGCGGAATGCAAATGCATATGAGAGCTCCTTCCTTCCAAGATACCTGCCTGTCTGAGAATGGATTCCGCCATGGTCTCTAAACCACCCCATCCCTGGCATATGGATACATTTTGTCATTGAACACAAACTGCTTCAGGAGTCATTACATCTGGAGTAGCGGAATATTGTGACATACATAACTTGAAGATATCACAGGAACTAAATATACCACTCCACAAAGAGAGGGAGGGAGAGAGTTTTGAAGATGATGCGATAATATTTAAACTATTATATGTTTTATTCAGAGGAATACCGCTACCACCACACTTGAACATGGACTCTAAAAGAAAAGGATAGTGACACAGCTGTGAAACTGTCCCAGAGACACTTCCCTTTTGTGGGAAGTACCCTTGTCTTCAAGCACAAACTGCTTCAGGGGTTACTAAATCTAATTGATTATGTCTCTAAACACATTTTCAAAAAGATCGATGCACAGTAGTTTGCTTAAATTTTGCTATGTATACCACCACACTCGAACGTGAACTCTATAAAGACGTTTTCGTGGAGAACACATGCGGCAACAAAGGCTGCCAAAAACATACTGAGTATTAGTTCGCTATTCAGCCGCCTAGAGGGCGACACGGTTAGGACAGCTACATTCCTGTACCCCAGTCGTGTTCTCCAGTCCGGACAGTTACCACCATAAGCTGGGAACCAATCATTCCAGCGACAGGCTACTCCCGCTGCGCGTCCCGCAGCCCAGACATAATCGTTCTTAGTAACGAGGCACATATATTTTGTCACTGTACTTACAACTAAATATTACAGTTGCAGCCTCAATCTGACGACATTCGACAATGAGCAAAGCATCATAAATACCCCCTCCTGGCGGCTGTGCCTCTGGAAATATAAAAATCTGTACCATTCTTATGACTGGACATAATTTTCGACGTCAAAAAATGTTTCGCTGCCCTTACAGCTATCGCAGTTTTCCACATTAAATCTGTACCTTCCTTGGACAAAGCAATTTTCTTTGCACATGTCGGAACACATACATGCTTTATAAGTCCGCTGATGACAGTGAATCTAACATGCATCCACTACAACTAAGTATAATACGTCGCCAATAACTGAATGCTGGTAACGCCAAACGGTACTGAGCGTAAATCTGCGATGGGTGGGTATATCTCATTTGCTTTCCTTGCAAGAGGTACCCGTGTGTCTTAGAAACAGAGACGTAATCGTCTTACAAGCCATCAGATGTTAAAAACACGATCACAATGGCTATGTTACTGTCACATGTGGTCTTGGTTCTACTGGCGCACACAAGTATCCATGTTAAAAACTATACTGGCTTTTTGATTTGAGACATGGTATTCCCTCTGATGAAGTGCTTTTCCACACAAATACCGCAACATTGAATTTTCTTCTTCTTCTTCTTTTGCTTGCGCCTTGTCCCGTGGTTTCACAGGGTCGGCATGGTTAGGTTGAGATTTGGCAAGGTTAATGTTAAGGGGTGGCCGGATGCCCTTCCTGCCGCCACTCCCTACACCCTGCGATGGAAGGAGTGTACCCCAGCTGTCTGCATCTAGTGTAATCCATCGAATAGTGTGAACGTGTTCAGATGCTTGTGGATCATGTAACTGAGACGGAACTAGGTTCAAATGGCTCTGAGCACTATGGGACTCAACTGCTGAGGTCATTAGTCCCCTAGAACTTAGAACTAATTAAACCTAACTAACCTAAGGACATCACAAACATCCATGCCCGAGGCAGGATTCGAACCTGCGACCGTAGCGGTCTTGCGGTTCCAGACTGCAGCGCCTTTAACCGCACGGCCACTTCGGCCGGCGACGGAACGTGGGGACTAACCCTGTATTCACCTAGTGGAATGCGGAAAACTGTCTAAAAAGCGCATCCAGGCTGGCCAGCACAGAGGTGCTAGTTAGCAATCCGCTGGGCGGATTCGATCTGGGGACGGCGCACCTACCCGAGTCTAGGAAGCAGCGCAGCAGCGCTCTCGGCTAACCTGGTGGGTCACAAAGACCGCAACATTGAATACAGATGATGAACGCTGGAGTGTGAATTAACAGACTGAAAGTGCGGGTGCGAGTCGCTGGTGGTGTAAGCTAGTAATAATATCACCGAATTTAGAAAGTGATTCGGCTAAGAAAATGATATAAAGCTAGTATTTACAACTCCCTCATGCCATCGCAAGATATTTCTCCAGTATCTGTAATCTCCAGTATCTGTAACACATTCTATCTCGATGCCGTGTCAGAGAACCAGTGATATATGCATTGGCTTATAGGCGATGGTTGTTTGAGAATAATCGCGCACTGTAGTTGGTGTGCTATGCGACGAATCACATTTAAAAAAAAAAAATGCAACGGGAGATTGAGGTCGTAAGAAATGTGCTTTCAGATCTGTACTGCTACGCTTTCTGGTAGAAATGCTATCTGCGATTTGGTATCAAGTCTTTCCATTTAACCACACACCTTTGTTGGATCCTGTGGAGATGTCTTTTATGATTACAGCTACGAGTGAATCATATTTCTGGCACTCTCATATCTCTAAACGTGTTAACTTTTTTCGAACCTATCTCAAAATTCCAACGTGGCTTTAGACAGTCCCTATGCATCCTGCAACTGTTCCTCAGTCTCTGTCCCGCCATCCCTGCAGTTTTGTGCATGTGATCGTTCCAATTTAAGTCGAAACTGGGTAGAAGTCGGAGAGAGCTATATCTACTTCCTTCTGCAACCTGTGTAGACACAGGGTAAGCTGAGTTAAAGCGACAGGAATGTGTTTTGACCACTCAGTGGAAAAAGGTACATGTTGTTTTTTGTACTCGTAGCTCTGCCAACTGAGTACAGTGGGTAAGCTTTCTCCTGCAACATGAGGTCTTAGTGTAAAAAGAGAGTATGGGAACTGAGAGAAGGACGAGGATTTTGCTACTGCATTGCGGTACATCTCCAAATTACACACAGGTACAGCTGTCCAAAGCAGATCTGTGTCTCTTAAGCTCCATTCAAGTCTGTCACCCAAACATTCTCTCTATCATGCACCATCCAACAGAGAATAAGAAACTACAAACTATAAAACCTCCGCAAATTTGATCCGACGGAGAACTCAATAAGATACTACCGCAGCCCTGTCTTCCAATATGTATATCGAAAATAAATACCGTCTGCATGCTGACATCGAACACATACGCCGACCGCATTCAATATACAGGTGTTGACCCCATCAGTGATCAAAGTCACTTCCACAAGCCAGTATAACGTATCATTGCCTGCACAGCATATCAGTCCTAAGAGAGCCTCCCTGTGTTGTTGTTTAATATATTGTTTTTTTTTCTGCTGTAACACGTCCAAGCAGAAAATGGCACAACTTTGTACACCACCATACATTTTGTTTTTTTCACCACGACTTCGAGGTCTGTGTCAGGTTCTAAACTGATTTCAAAATGGTTCAAATGGCTCTGAGCACCATGGGACTTAACTTCTGAGGTCACCAGTCCCCTAGAACTTAGAACTACTTAAACCTAACTAACCTAAGGACATAACATACATCCATGCCCGAGGCAGGATTCGAACCTGCGACCGTAGTGGTCGCGCGGTTCCAGACTGTAGCGCCTAGAACCGCTCGGTCACTCTCTAAACTGATATTAACGAGTTTCGAGCCATTGACTTGGACTGAAAGCTGGACATCACATGGTGTAAATTTACAGCTACTCCCACAAAACACACACACACACACACACACACACACACACACACACACACACACACGCGCGCGAAGAATGATTTTAAGTAAATACAGTCGCAACATATGGAAACTGGAAGTGTTTTGGGAAGTTGTGGAGCGTTTCCAAACAGCTGTCCGAAGATGATTGATGGTCTCTACTGTTAAACTCATCTTTCACAGTGAGGGGATAGCTGCTGGCTCGGTGTTCCATTTCAACTTACTCTTTGTATTGCAGTCATGTACGCAATCACTGTTTTGGTGATAGCCATCCCTGGAAGATGTAGCCACTTCACCAAGACTCTTTCTCAAACTTAAACAAACGATGTCAGTCAGTCATTATGTAATAATCAACAGTGTACCAATGGATGAATGGGATGGAAATGACACCATCGATGTACTGTAATAATAAGCATCACAGTTGATAGTGTGATCAATTTTAGCAGTTTTACCGTAATTACAACACCAACCAATGATGCGGCAGCATGCTTCTCAGGTTCTGCTAAACCGCTACTTTGCTAGGACTATATACTTGATTGCTAATGTAGATAGATGACTGTGCAATACCTCCATTCATTGTTAATCCTCGAACATATACGCCAAAGTATATCAGACAGCGTCCTACATATTTATAAGACCTCGATTAGAGTGCGCAATTTACGATCTTTCTCTATGCAGATGGGACCCACTTAGCCTTCTCACATTCGTAGGGTAAAGTTAGAGATTAAAAGATCTCCTCACATCGTCTCTGAGCGTCCCTCCCTGCAACACTGCCACCAATTTAATCTGCAGCTGACCAGAAGTAGACCACTACAATCTGCATCTCATGGAGGAATAGAGCGAGCCGAACCTGTAACTGCTGCTCCACAGCAGTACTGGCTTCTACCATGTTCCTTAGCTTCAGCGATCATCATCTATATTCAGTGCAGCGGTATTTGTGTGGAAAACCACTTCATTCGGAGCGAATACCATACCTCAATTCATAAAGCCAGTATAGGTTTTAACATGGATATTTGTGTGCGCCAGTAGATCCAAGACCGCTTGTGACAGTAACACAGTCGTTGCGATCGGGTTTTTAACAACTGTTGGCTTGTAAGACGATTACGTCGCTGTTTCTAAGGCACACGGCTCTTTCAAAACAAGCAAATGAGATGTATCTATCCATCGCAGATTTACGCTCAATACCATTTGCCGTTGCCAGCATTCAGTTATTGGCGGCGTATTATACTTAGTTGTAGGGGATGCATGTTAGATTCATTGTCATCAGCGAGCCTATAAAGCATGTATGTCTTCCGACATGTGCAAAGAAAATTGCTTTGTCCAACGAAGGTACAGATTTAATGTGAAAAACTGCGATAGCCGTAAGGGGAGTGAAACATTTTTTGACGTCGAAAATTATGCCCAGTCATAAGAATGGTACAGATTTTTATATTTCCAGAGGCACAGCCATCAGGAGAGGATATTTCTGATACGTCGCATTGTTGAATTGTTGAATTGAAAGTCTCACCTGCAAAAAATGGTGGATAGTGAACCCAGACCGACAGCAGCAGCAGTTTGGCACGTTTCTCCAGAAAAGTAATAAGTACCGCAATACCAACAGGACTCAGAAATATTTGTCTCTTCTCTCTGACAGTGCTTCCAACTCGAAAAGTGGTGAGCATCCTTTTGTTAGACTTACAGAGATATTCATTTTGACTTACCAATAACATCGTTTTGGCGTGTAAAATCTTGCAGCTAATATCGGTTTCGGGATCTGTTTCCCATAAAAGCGTGGGAAGTGTCTCAGAGGTTTCACAAGTGTGCAACGATCTTTATAGAGTCCACATTCGAGTGTGGCAGTATACATGGCAAAATTGAAGCAAACTACTTTGCATAGATCTTTTTGAAAGTGCGTTTAGAGACATATTCAATTAGATTTAGTAACATGGTCGAAGACATGGGTACTTCCCACAAAAGCGCGATAAGTGTCTCCGGGACAGTTTCACTGCTGTGTCTCTATTTTTTCCTTTTAGAGTCTGTGTTCAAGCGTGGTGGTGGCGGTTCCCTTTGAATAAAACATGCAATTTTTTAAATATTCTTGCCTCGTCTGCGGAGCTCTTTCTTTCTCTCTCTGTCTCTCTCTCTCACTTTGCACAGTGGTACATTTAGTTCCTGCGGTATTTTCAAGTTATGTATGTGACGCTGTTCCGCTACACCAGATGTAATGACTCCTGAAGCAGTTCGTGTTCAGTGACAAAGAGTATCCGTGCGCTATGGATGGGGCAGTTTAGAGTCCATGGTGGAATCGATTCCCAGACCGGCATTTGCCTTGGAAGGAAGGAGCTCTTGTATGCATCGGTATTCCGCAGGCATTTACCGGGTAAATACTGCTTTGTTTGCGGTTCGACCCGACTGCAACTGACAGTGTGTGGAGGCCTGCCAGGACACAAGGAGAAACAGAAAGAGCATGTGTTTCGTTGGGAATTTTTTGGATGCATTTGTTCGGGAATTAGTGTGACATCTGGTCTGTTAGTCGCGGGCTCCGAATTGACACCTACACGTGATGCTGCCTCTTCTCAGGCTCTTGGCAGTGTGGCGCAGCCAGGCACCCTGTGCGGGTGGTGTTCTGTGTGGTCACGTGGAAGGCGCATGCTTCACGATCTAACATTTTTTAACAGCATAATTATGGGGATGCGTGTTTTGCGACGGGCCATGCGGAATCGGAATAAAAAAAGCGAACGATTTAATTACTTCTTTACAAGACCTGCATCTTCCCAAAAACCAGAGAATGATGAGCAAGAGAGATTCAACGCATGCAAACTGATTTTTTTGTAAAGAAACAATATACCCTCTGCTATGTAATTGAATTTCCTGTCATGAGAGCCTTCCTCTCCAGCACAGAGCCGCCATTTTCCAGGTAGGAGAGAGGAGGGGAGCGGAGGGGGAGGTGGGAGTGGAGGGGGAGGGGGATGGAGGGGGGTTACCAGAGAGGGGATAGGTTAATTAATTGATCAATTTAATTAAATAGTCAAGCAAACTGATAAAGCAGGAGGTTGCCAGTGAGAGGGAGAGGGAGAGTTGGCAGTTTCCTGAGGGCTTGGGATGAGGAAGGGGAGGGGTGGAGAAACAATAGGTTAAGGAGCTGTCAATCAAAAGGAAGGATTATCTCCAAGGGATCCCAACCTGTCAATGAAAAGAGAACAACAGGTTTGCCTCTGAGTGAATATTTGCCCCTGATATAGGCAACCTGCACTAACAAAACTTCCTGAAGCCCCCCCTTGTCCTACTATTCAGAATCACTCCCCAAATCAATGGCGCCACAGGCAGATCTCCAAAGTTATCCAGACAAAGATCGGCAATGAGTTGCAAAATCGACAGAAGGCTGAGTTTACACAGCTCAATATTCAGTATTCTCAGTATAGACAAAAGTCATTTCTACACGATGGCTATCAGGTGTGTTCAACGTTACTGGAACTTTCCATGTGGAGATTATAACAACACACAACTAGAGGACATACACGTGCAGATTATCACCTTTTTTGAGAAGGGTCGAATCTTTGGCATGAGGGCCACGGAACCATCATACCGACTGATTGCACAACCATGTAGTGCAGTGACTATGGAACAAGTTGCAATGAAATAGAGTCAGGATGGTAGTGACAAGAAAAGTAGATATGGGTCCTTCCAGGAGGACTACACCACAAGAGGATTGCAGGATTGTTCGACTGGCTCTGATGACTAGATGGAAGGCAGCAGTTGAAATCTGGGCAGAGGCTGAAGCCAGAGTGGGTTGAGACCTCCAGTTGCCATGTGTTGTTTACCAGTGACATTATACACAAGACAATAGATACTTGCATGGTGTGGAGTCAATTGAGAAATATGGAGTGGCCTCCTGTGGTGTTCAGCGATGACGCTTGTTTCTGATTTTGACAGATTGATGCCAATGTGTCAGTGGATGACCTTGTGGAAGGTTACAGAAAGCAGTGACTCTCGAGACCCATACTTCTCATACACTTGGAATCATAGTCGAGAGCTATCAGGTATGACAATGGGACTGGTTTGATAATTGTTCAGTTCTGGCCGAATGCTCGCCAGCATGTGCCAGAAATGGTAAACTGTTTTGTCATGCCCTTCATGACCAGGGCACCAGACAGCATATTTCAGCAGCAAACCCCAAACAGGAGCTCACACCATAGTCATTCTGAGGAATGTACAAATCCTTGACTGGCTGACTTATTCCCCAATGTGCCAGCCGTGGAGCAAGTCTGAGTTACAAAGGAAAAACATGTACTTGACTGTCATCCTTCAACTGGCAGTCGTCATCTACTGACACAGCTTGTGTTTCAGGCATGGCAAGAAATTCTTTAGGATGTCATTTGGAGGCTATTTGATTCCATGGCACAATGATTACAAGAATGTATTCATAGTAGTGGACATTAGATCTAACACTGATATCAATGGTGGAAGTCAGTTCCAAATGGAATAAAAGTAAAACGATTTAATATCCATTATGTGATGGACAACTCAACAGAATTTGGTATCTAGGGCTGATTTAACTGTTCATAGAGACACTGAAGCCTTGACTGAATTATCTTGGCGTAATATAATAAATCATGGGGGACTAAAGCAAAGAAGGAAACAAAGATATAGTTCTACAAAACAAGTACCATCCCAACCTCACTATACGCGATCGAAGATGTTGATACTGTTATTATTTATAGAGAAGAATGTTTAAAAATGACATGGCTGCAAAAAGTGTTCGAAATTTCGGGATGTCGCAGATCCTCAGCGGCAAAGTTGAGCAGACTGACCGCCGGTGGTGCCACCTCGAGAAATAAAACACAATCTTATGTGATTTTACCACTTTTTACAGAGCTTGAGCAGCTATCGAAGATGAAGCATTACTTGTCACAAGAACTTGAAGACATGAAATTATTGCGTGGTTCAGAAGGATGTAATGCCTGAAAAGCCAAGTGAATGATACAGAGAAAACTTTCGCATTAGATGCCATCCAAACTGGAAGACATTTATCATCAGAGACAGAAACGTATGAGAAACTGGATCGTTCAAGACACAGAAAGCCGACAAAGGTTCTTGACAAGCTGTTATTTACACATTAGAATTTCAGAAGATGCTGTTGTGTTGTGATGGTTGACACTGTGGGAGAAGATTCGTCGATAAATACCCTGTAAAAGATCCCATCCTAGTGCTCTTCTCGTACTTGCAGACCTTAGTTATGAGCAAGTTACTAACTGAAATTAGGGGCTGGTCTAGAGATTGCAGTACTGGACAAACAAGAGATCTAGAAAGACCCAAATAAATCTATAGACTCAAATAAAAATATGCACTGAATAAACCACTCAGTTACAGATATAAAAGCTTTACCAAATCAGTTAATGTGATACCACCGAAACGAGTGGAAAAGCGTCATTAAACTGTTCAAATTTACATTTTTTGGACTGACCAGTCACTACTCGATCATTAGGAGAAATTCAGACACAATAAATATCGAAATACCGTAGAAAATGGAGACGAGTGAGATAGAGGTTCTGTCAGACGATGATATGACTGAAAAACATTTACAGTTACAGTGGCTGGCCAAAAGTATCGAAAGGGTTGCCTGCCCTCAGGCGCTAGAGCAGCAGTGAAGCACCACTCAGCTGAGTGGATGGCGAGGTCTCTGACAGGCATATTTTTAATGTGCAGGCTTAATGATCGAGCTCGAAGCAACCAAGAAAAAGATTAATTTTAGCAGAGCGTGGTTTCGATCCACGGACCTCTGGGTTATGGGCCCAGCACGCTTCCACTGCGCCACTCTGCTGCGTGGAAGCGTCCACCCTCTTCGGTGCGTGACATGAGGCACTTGGAAAGCGTGGTCTGCGTCGGTTTCACGCGCCTACCGTTTAATTAACTGCGTATCATCTCTCAGCTTGACTTGTCTCGACTTTGTAGGTACGTTGGTAGAACCGAAGGTCTTGCCGAACTGGGGTGTCTTAGAAGGATCCTTTGCCGTTTTATTCACGCACATGTCAATGTTGCACTACCTGTGATCATGTCGCATGAGGGCATGAGACAGGAGGGCTGAAAAAGCATAAACACCCTTTGCTGTTCTGGGTCATGTTCAGATTGCGTCGAATGGTTCTGAACGTTCCCTACTGGTTCCATCGTGTGTATCAGAGCAAAAATTACGGTCGCACTACACTCCAAGAGGGTTAGATGACGTTCAGTGGGGTTGCAGCGCCATGATGGACCTTATGGTAGGATCAAATCGCCCGGGAAGGACGGGTGTCAGCAGCGTCGTCCTGTTGCTTACTGCACTATGAACTGTCGTTTCGACTGCAACTTGTGGGAGATCAGCTACTCAAGGGAAGAGGTAGGTTCATTGGCGCCCTTCATACCGCCTTCTGAGGATTTTTCGTGTCGGTTGGTTGCGGCTGTGTGTCTGAAATGTTTTCCTCGCCCATCCATAAGAAAATAGCGTGATTTCAAAGCTGGCTGCCGTAGTTGTGACCTCCATCGCAGGAGCGCCAGAAGAAGGGCTAAATGCGGGTAAGAGGGGCTCTGACGTCCTTCCCAGCGTGTAACACGCCCACGTTGGCCTTGGCCAGAATTGTGCCAAAGTGACGTCATTAACCCACTTTACACCTCACATGAACTGAGCTCTGCCCTCCTCCTCGCACGTGCCGACACCTTGCTGTTTGAAGCGTCTCCAACTAAGAGGGTGACGTCGCATGGCGCCATGCTTTTTCAGCATTACAAAGATAGGTTGTAGGAACCTTTGAGTATTTATCGGTTTCGAAAAAATGATATTTTTTTCGCAATGTAGATGTGCGATTCCTCCACAACGTTGCCACTTGATCTTTGGTACATTTCATCCTTCGTGAATGACAATTCAAAATCACTAGGCAGTAGAGATGTATTTTGCTCTAGTGAGCGCAAAATTGATTGTAAAATGTACAAAATGAAAAAATAATAAATGTATATCAGTACCTCAATCCATGGAGCTTAACATAATTTGTTATGCCACAGGAGAGAAAGGTGACACCAATTAAAAACTGTCTAGGGTTTTCAACTTTGGCCCCTAATTCTGCACTGAGTCAGAAAGAAAACTGTGCTGAACAGAAAAACTACTGTTTGATAAAGTCGTTGTGTAGTCTGTCTTGTGTACCTTCCACTGCACATTATAAGATGGCTTGTGGAGTATAGGTATAGACATATAACTAATTCATTAATATTAATTTATCAATATTAGTTCTTTTACTTTTTGGTTTCGTGACGTTTTTGGTCTTTTCAATTACATTTCTTAACACATGTCTTGTCTACTTGCAGGTTATCTGTCCCACTGACTTCTTTCATTGAATTTGTTAAAGCAATTTGTGTGTGTCACTTCAGCTCATGGACAGGTATTTTATCTGTGTGTACTGGCACTGACTGTAATTTTATGGATTAGTTTTGTACTGTGTTTTCATACTCTGTTGTGGATAATATAATTATATTTGCTATATGTTTTGTATAATTATTGTATTTTCGCTGGTTTCGTTGTAATTTCTCTGCACTATGTATTTAATATATGCCACTATCCTTCCTCAGTTGCTTTGCAGTGCTGTTTAGCTTCAAAATCAAAACAAATGTTGCTCATCTTTTTCAACTGAACTTTGTTTTTGTTTTTAAACCAAGTGCATTTCATTTAATTGTTTTAGGCATATTCTGTAGCATGGTGGAGTGTGATGAACAGCAGAAATATGAAGTTTGAGTCGAGAAATGCTAATGGAGAAACCAGTGATCATACCTAGAATATAAGATACATAAAAACCACTGGTGAACCCATTGGTGTGTCATCCTAGAAACGAAAATACATCAAACAGCTTCTTAATAATTTGATAAATTCTGATTTACTAACAGTCATATAATAAAGCTGTGTTCATTCTGTTTTTGTCTGGCTTGCCAAGAAAATTTGTCCCTATGTTCTTGAGCGAGTTCAATGATTATTAATTCTTTATTAATTCTGTCCTTTAACGCAGACTATGCAAATCAATCTACAGAGATGGATGGAATGGATCTGTCCCAGCTACAAAATATACCTATTCTAGAGGACCTCTGGGATGTCATTACACAGAATGGCCGCTTCAGAAGTCGCCGCACACCAACACATTGCAGAAAACTATAAGCATTGCTGCCAGCAAAGCACTCGTAAGTAACGAGTCTGAAAGGATTAGAGTAGAGTGTAATTTTTATCCTGAGAATGTACAAATACGTCATGTATCTGGCTTTCTTAACCCAAATTTTTAAATATCGCTTCACATGAAACAAGTGATCAGAGCCATGGAGTTTCATGTAGAAGCTGATAAAGATTTACTCTATGAACGGTGTGCTTTCGGATGTGCAGCCGACTTTCTGATTCCATTGTTCAGCACAATATACAATATTTCTGTGGCTGACCTAGTCGCCTTTTTTACGTTCCGCGAGCTGTTGTTATGTGTACTCATTGCCTGGGCTTCAACCACAGACTGTAAGTAGTGTCGACCGAGGGTTTCTATTCTAAACTATAGCAGAGACACCCGAATAGTTGCGAGAGGCCAGTGGCGGCAGTGTAGGAGACGGAATTCAGACGGGAAGATGTATTTTCGGATTTCCACAAATCTGATTTCTCACACAGTGTTTTTTTCCAGTGTAAACGTTCTTAAAAACTTAAGAACAATTTTTGGTGTTGTGATCCGAAGTGAAGTCAATTCCATAATCCCCGTCTTGCAACCTCGACACCGCTGCTTTGTGGCTCTATGTGGGTAAGGTGTTGGGAGTGGAAAATTCTGAATAATCTCTGTTCATTTTTCTTATATTTGCTCCACTGTTATAGAAACTGTGTGCTGTTCGAGATTTTCTACTTTCTTATTTGAGCAGATATCCATAACGAAGCCTAGCATTTTGGAAGCAAAACTGCCACAATGTTGGTTTGATGTGTACTAATTTTTCCAATATTCCCATCCTTTATTCCAGTGCCAAAAAATCCTTGCTGACCTTGATCAGTTTATTGTAATTTTCCGCATTCACTGGAGGATAGAATGACCGGCATTGATTTAATGCACTGGAATTGATCCATTAAAAGAAATATCTGTTTGTGCAGGTGTCGCTACATGTGTCACATCAGTGTGCACCTGTAATACATTTGATGAGTTTTACAGAATACTTTTCCCTGATATTTGAGGCGTCTGGTACTATGCATTGTTTAGTGTTGTACTCGATTTATTTCTGTGATAAATGTACTTAAGTGTTTTCTGTGAGCTTTACTTTTTGAAGGGGTCAAACAATTGGTCCGTAATAAAAGGCATGAGTACAAGTAGAGCGTTACCCAGAACGAATTATGTCTGCAGCATGTACATGCTGATTTGAAACTTTCTCGTAGATGAAGGCTGTGTGGCAAAGCACGACTCAAACTTGGATCTTTTGCTTTTCGTGAGCAAATGCTGTAGTGACTGAGTTATCTAGGCATGACAAAAAACCTGCCCACATATCTTTACTTGCTCAATTACCTCCTTCCTTTCTTCCAGCTCTCTGAAAATACTAATCGGATTCTGAGGAGTGTAATGCTGTTGAACGCTCATTTCTTTTAGAACTACAATACCAGCAGCAGAAATGACTATAGTTACAATTGAAAATGCAGAGTCAATATCGATACCTCTGTAATTAACATAGCTCTGTAAAGAGACTATATATCATTTAATAAGGACTTTTTCTCAGTTCATTTGACTACACACAGAATTACAGCATCTTAAATGGTTCTGGCGATATCTGACACTAACATCTTAGCTGAATCACCCTGCATGGACAACATAAGCACTGCTCAGCTATCAGAGACATGGCATAAAATGAACAAAAATTGCGACAGCAGAACCACACTGATCCAGGTGTCAGTTACATCATTTCAAGAAAACTGGGACAATGTGTTTGTTTTTGTTTTAAGGAAACGGTTTTTTCTTATAGTTTAATCTTCAATGAAATGCTGACTAATATGTTAGAATAAATTTAAAAATGTTTTATTGACATCTTTTTATTGAAAGATACAAAAGTTTGGTTCCTGCATTAAACAAAGCACTTGGATCATTTTGATACAAACGAATAATGAATCTGCAGCTGTGTCACATCAAAACACTGATATAATGAGGTAATCAATCTTGACCATCTCCAGATCTGGTGTGTAACATGTTTTCATCCTCCTGGGCCTCATTGCTCCTTAGTCCTCTGGGTACATGTAGACTTGATACGTAGACTGAATGATGAACTGACGGAATAAATTTCAGAAGTTTTTTATGACTTGTATCGTTTTGTACAGTTTTGGATTTGCTACCATAGCCTGCGCAGGTATGTAATTTCAGAATCTTATCAGAAATGGCCGCAAACCTGTTTCACTAGGTTTCAGGTCAATCATTTTATTCAGAATATAAACACTGTGGAAACTTAAGAAAGTCAGACATTAGAAAGCTGACTTTGACATAAACAACAACTTACGTTACCAGTCGAAAAATACTCTATAGTCATTTTTATGAAATATGTTGTAAATTACTGTTATAAGAAATAATCACCTATAATAATATTTTGCACTTGAATCACTTCAGCTTTCGCACTAAGTTAGAACCATAAATTGGAGATGTGGCGGCAGCTGACTCAGTGCAGGTCGACCAGCACCTATGTGAAGACTAACAATTTGACTTACTTTTCGTGTGCTCTCAGTGATCTCCATACTAACTATAGAGATCACTGTGTGCTCTCATTCAGCAATGTTGTGTGTCGTTTTTGCTATCAAGTGCTATTATTGCGTGAAAAGACCCCGTGAATGAAGTGTTTATTATTTAACAGTATGTCTCTAGCACTTCCGAGAATATCGTAGTATTGATTGGAGTACCCACAGGGTCATAACAATTCAAGTGCAGTTTTACAGTTGGATAAATATGACAGGATGCATTTTTCAAAATAAGATCAAATCTAAAATGGGAGATTGAGACATTCTTATAGAAGATTGTGGTTTTTATACTTGGATAAATATGGCTTGAACTTTTGTATTTTCTCCCATGCATCCATGCAAAAAGCGCTAATAAAGAAGGAATGTCACTTGGATCAATTTGGTTCTACTATCCCCAAATGTCTTCCTGCAATGAAACCATATCGTCCAAAATGACTGATAAGGTGGCAAAGGTGGTTATGCAATTTTGATATGAATGATATTTCCCATTTTGGAATATAACTATATGCAATGACAAACTGAAAATTTTTAGACTGTAGCTATGAGAATGAAAGCCTTCAGGAGAAAAGTTTAATTCTCTGCCTTTACTGTTGGCCAAGGACTTTAATCTCTGTGGCAGTGGTACTCACTTCCATCTCAAACAACAAGTTTACTTTTACAGGAAATTAATCAAACACACATAAGGAGGAGGGTTTCGCTGTTCCTATCCCAGTGTGCACTACTGCCAGATTTCCAATAATCAGATCATCCTTCCCCTACCTCACTTATCTAGACCAGTTGGTGTACATATAAGATTGTTGTAAATTGTCCCACTGGTGGAGGATACAGGGGCCGCCTGCATGGTTGCCGAGCTTAACTAGTTGTTGACAATGTAACCCAATCAAGCGAAATTAATTGGCAGCATCCTGCCAAGTGTGAGCTGCACATGTAGCACTTAGACAGGTAAGTCATGTTACAAGATGTCACAAGATGGTGGTCTTAAGAGAATTTTCAGAGGCTGAATGGTTGCCATGGGGAATTAATTGTGGTCCCCAATTGTGTAATCCACTCAAGTACAATTAATTGTAGTGTCGTGCCAGATGGCTTACACCAGCATTGATTGGGATAATCTACTGGAAATTCTAATTGGGATGTTACTATAAACAACTGTGGCTGCACCACACTGTAGGGTTATTTTGTAGTCATTTTGTTGATCTTCTTATATTAGCTCTAAATATAATTGCTTGGTTTGCAATCATTCTTTCTCATATGATTACAATGAATATAATAATTCCTACAATAGAAATTGTAGATCCAATTCTTGATACTAGTTACAGCTAAGTCCTTGTCACACCATGTCACCACCACACTGCTGAAGACTTGTTACGTGTGTGGTGTATCATTCATATCTTTTGCGGGCAATGGGTGTTGGACACTGTCTGGGCTACCATGCATCTGCTGCTGAAGGGCTTCCACAAGGCTTACAATGCACTCATCCACAATCATACTGCAGACATGCAAGCTAATGGATGACAATGGCATCATCATATAAGACCTAACAAGCGACTGTGGTTCGACTGGCAATTCAGATGCTGTCAAACCACCATCTAATTGATGCCTCATTATCATTGTCAGACACCTCAGATGATGATGAGAACTGAATTTCTATGATGTGGCAGTCCGTAACATGTAGTCAGCCCCATATACTTGGCAATGTCAGAGATTGGTTAGGTATTTCTAGAGGTCTCCTTCTATCTTAACCTTTCCTTTACTTAAATTTGCACATGCCTGTATTATTAACAATGTTTTACTGACCTCTCTCCTGCTTCTTCAAATTCTTGCAAATTTGTTGTTGCAGAGTTAGAAGATGTTGATCCCTTGTATTTCTTCATGATTAAGTTGTAGTGCTGTTTGTGTGCCACTGTTTTCTTCTTCTCCCCCATTACTAGACCCAGGCTGCGTCATCAATATTATACTCGGAAGCACTTCTGTTTTCTTCTCCACCATCACCCAAAATTATTGACACAACAACCGAAAAATGTGTATCTTCTTATATTTCTTCACAGCAAGGTTCCAGTTTCCTTATTTAATTAGGACGTTGTTTTCTTCTGTCAGACCATGAATTGTTTCTGGTTCTCCACTGGTGATTATGGTATGTAATATATCATTCAGCAATTCGTTATCTGGCATCTGAATGAAAGATACATCCTCCTCTAAATTTGTATCATCACAGCTGTTTCCACTTGCGCTAATACCTTCATTATGTGCACTCTTGTTCTCTGAACGCAGGCCACTTTCAGAATATTTTGATGTCTTGGCTTCCATACCACGCATTTGTTACGTCCCTAATGTGCTGCACATTTGACTGACTGATTGTTCAGCAATCTTAACAACTGCCAGATTTAGATCTGGCGGAATTACAGTATCGGTTGCTGGTGTCTCACCTCAATTCAGTGAGCAAGGCGCACACAGTATTTCTGGTACATTTGTGGTGATTAACATGCAATAGTTCTGTGGGTTAAGATAGTTACCGTCAACGTGGATATGACGTTTTTAGTGGGCGTTTACGATTCTCGTCCAAAGTGATGGTAGATATGACAGTGAAAGTTCAAATAAGTAGTAATGTAAAAATCAAGACCTAGGCTGTTGAAACTTTTAGCAACCGACGCACAATGTTCAGTGATTTATCGCAATGTGATTTCCACTCAGAAATATTACTTACGATAATCTGCCTTGCAAGGAACGATGTGACACGTCCTGCCATATACGAAATAACGATACCTGTATGATGGCACTAGTACGTGACTCTAAAGTCGTCAGATATGCCTGAGATAAAATGTATGTCAACATATTCATAATAATTGTTTGATTGCAAACGTGTTCACAGAGTTATCGGAAAAGTTGTCTGTACTCCGCAAAACAGCACTGAATATTTTCCTTGTATGTTTCACAGGTATCTTGCGCGATATGCTGTCGACATCATAGACCATAGATTGTTATATATGGTCTATGGTCGATAGTGTCAGCATTTTGATTACATATTTCAAAGAACATCTTTGACATTTTATGGGAGTGCAAACGCAAAGTGCAAATAATGTAAACAGTGAAGTGCGCGTTGGTTGGAGGCATGAGAGATACCGAAATAGTTTGTTGTTACGTGCTAGAAGCTATAATCTAATAAAGATGCACAGCATTTCGGACCTTAGTAGGATAGTAGTACGTTACGGGAGAACAAAAGTGCATTTCAGGGGGATGAAGACTATGCTTCTACATACGAAGTGTAGTTGTGAGAACATGTTTCGATGTTTTGGAAATACTATAAACAACGTTGACGATAGTGCTTCAAGCATAAATACAAATGGCGCTTCTGATGTATATACACCGTTTTATAAATTTCAGTATGTTCTTGCTGCAAGAAATCTATCCAGACTGAAGTGGTATCAAACAGTTTGTACTGCGCTGAGTATTCCAACAGCGCTGTGTTTGGAAGTAGCTGGTTTGGTGCCAACTGATACTGTGAAAGCGGTTTTTATTTTAGGTTCGTCACTGGTTATTTTATGCAGATTGAATATTGACCTCGTTACTTAATAGTATCTAAAACAACTTTGAAAGAAAATTATGTTAAAACGGCTCCGATTCATCTGAGAAACGTCACTAGTAAGCTGCATGAAGATCCATTATACGCATTAAGATCCTCAGAAGCCGTATCTTTTAATATCTTTTCTTCCCGGAATAACATAAGATAATCAAAAAATCATAATTTTCAGAATAGTCTGAAGGGTATAGCACTAGCCTAATTCTTTTCTAGTATTCGATACATTTAGCAGCAATTGTGCTCTCTGCTGATGACTCATCTTAATCAAGCCATACACAACTTCAGCAACAAAAGGAGCAGTAAATGAGTTATTCAAAAGTATTGTTGGATATTGGATAATCGCCCATCAGCTAACGCTGAAAAATATGTTTCATTAAATTGAGCGCTAGTATGAGATATTGGAACCCTTCCCCTGTAGTTGTGAAACAGATTTGTCTGAGGTATATGTTCGGTAGGAATGTGGTAATTGTTAATTTGCATATCCAACGAATGTCACATAAAGGTTGTGGTGACAGACTGACCTGT
Source organism: Schistocerca serialis cubense (assembly GCF_023864345.2). Classification (NCBI taxonomy): domain Eukaryota; kingdom Metazoa; phylum Arthropoda; class Insecta; order Orthoptera; family Acrididae; genus Schistocerca; species Schistocerca serialis. The sequence goes on along the minus strand of NC_064639.1, from coordinate 787,657,292 downwards.
AGCGTGGCCTCATGCATATTTGGCCCATATTTAATGCACCTTTCATCATAGAACTAAAACTGAGAGGTGTATTAAGAAAACATATTAAATAATGGGCTAGTTTCCTAATATTCTGATGTATTTAATGTACATATTTTGTACGTAAACTACAATATTTGCAAGGTGGACACCAACACAACTTTTACCCTGTTCTGTACAAGGTAAGATATACACAATGTGATCAAAAGTATCCGGACACCTGGCTGAAAATGACTTATAAGTTTGTGGCGCCCTCTATCGGTAATGCTGGAATTCAATATGGTGTTGGCCCACCCCTAGCCTTTATGACAGCTTCCACTCTCGCAGGCATACATTCAATCAGGTGCTGGAAGGTTTCTTGGGGAATGTCAGGCAGTCCACTCTTCACGGAGTGCTGCACTGAGGAGAGGGTTCAATGTTGGTCAGTGAGGCCTGGCACGAAGTCGGCGTTCCAAAACATCCCAAAGGTGTCCTTTCAGATTTAGGTCAGGACTCTGTGCACGCCAGTCCATTACAGGGATGTTATTGTCATGTAACCGCTCTGCCACAGACCGTGCATTATGAACAGGTGCTCGATTATGTTGCAAGAAGCAATTGCCATCCCCGAATTGCTCTTCAGCAGTGGGAAGCAAGAGGGTGCTTAAGACATCGATGTGGGCCTGTGCTGTGATAGTGCCATGTAAAACAACAAGGGGTGCAAGCCCCCTCCATGAGAAACACATCCACACCATAACACCACCGCCTCTGAATTTTACTGTTGGCACTACACACACTGGTAGATGATGTTCACTGGGCATTTGCTATACCCACATCCTGCCATTGGATTGCCACATTGTGTACCGCGATTCGTCACTCCACACAATGTTTTTTCACTGTTCAATCGTCCAATGTTTAGGCTCCTTACAGCAAGTGATGTGTCGTTTGGCATTTCCAGAGTGATGTGTGGCTTATGAGCAGCCGCTCAACCATGAAATCCAAGTTTTCTCACCTTTCACCTAACTGTCATAATACGTGCAGTGGATCCTGAAGCAGATTGGAATTCCTGTGTGATGGCCTATTACACAGTACGACCCTCTTCAGCTGTCGGTGGTCTTTGTCAGTCAGCAGATGAGGTTGGCCTGTGCGCATTTGAGCTGTGTGTGTCCCTTCACATTTCCACTTTGCTATCACATCGGAAACAGTGGACCTAGGGATGTTTAGGAGTGTGGATATCTCGCGTACAAATGTATGACACAAATGACACCTAGTCACCTGACCATGTTCGAAGTCCGTGAGTTCTGCGGAGCACCCCATTCTGCTCTGTCACGATGCCCAAGGACAGCAGAGGTTGCTGATATGGAGTACCTGGCAGTAGGTGGCAGCACAGCGCACTCATAACGTATGTTTTTTTTTTGGGGGGGGGGGTCTGGATACTTTTGATCACATAGTGTATCACTAACAACAATATTGATTGGACAAGATAAAGGACACTTCACATAGGTGACTATTTAAAACATAAAGCTTACTAACAACAGCATAACAATATATTTACTCTTTTATGAAGTTAGTTGTGAAGAATCTGGCATTATTTGAAAATAACAGTAGAATTCATAAATATAATGCAAATATAAATATAGCAAGAAAAAGAGCGTCTGCTGTCCACATCTTGATCTTATTCATGCATAAAATGAAGTAAAGTATAACATAGAAAAAGAAATTGACCACATACCTTGTGAAGACCAGGATTTTCATGTTCCTCAGTGTGTCATATTCTTGGTGCGGCAACTAATTGTTTCAGGATTAAATTGTAACAGAATATCTAGCCCAGCCTGAGGCCTACGTTACATTGAAAGGTGACAGTTTAGTTGAGAGTTGGCAAAGGAGTGTCAAAGACGTCTGTTAATCCATAAACTGTTAAGGTAGTAGCAATATACATCTGTATCAGAAGATAGTGCTTCATGAAGCTTCTAAAAGTGGATGTATAGCACTGACAACAATTTTGCAGTTATATAAACATTTGACCATGATAATTCATTCATTATTCTGTGATTACGAAGCTGCTTAGTGAGGCTTGTTGCAATATTATGAAATGGATAGATTCCTGTTCAGTTGCAGACGGCACAACTAAAAGGTTCTTAACACATTGAGCTTTCAGCCAAAGCCTTTTTCAGAAAAGGAAACACCCACACATTCATACAAGCAAGCACACCTCATGCAAACATTACCGTTTTCTCCGGGCGCTCTAAATTGCATATTAATCTTTTTTTTTAAGATTGTGTTTTAGCATGTCATCAGCTGGAACAGAAGCTGCTTGGGATGAACTTGCAGATTTAGAGGAAATGGAATTTCCCAAATTGTAGTGAAGCTATTGAGGGCAAACACATTACCACTCACTGTCCAGAATACAGTGGAAGCCCTTATTTTAATTACAAAGCTCATCCTGACATTGCTCATTTACCGGGTCGACAGAAGTGTCCGATCCAACGCGTCGGCTTTGACCCGTGACGTAAGGGTGTTGTCGAGTGTGACGTCATGACGGCGCGAGTTTGGTTTGAGTGTGGCTGTCTCCAGTTCCGTTTTATCTTATTTTATTTACTTTTCTGATCTGTTCGTTCTATCTCGTGAGATTTTTTTTTTTAATTTAAAAACATCTATTACTTATTTTAATTGTTTCCTCGAATTTCTGTTTTAGTTTATTATATTTATCTTTCTGATCTGTTCGTTCTATCCCGTGAGATTTTTTTTTTAAAAAAGACAAAAAACACTAATCAGCTACTGAAGCATCTTTATCTTCTATGGGTTGCAGGGGTTACGACCCCTGGGGAGGTGGGTGGGTATTCATGCATGGCTGTCTTCACTTACACATTGTAGCTACGCAAGGCGTCTAAATTTGTTTATATTTAGTTTGCCCCCCCACCCAAAACACCCCATTTCCCGCGCTTGTCCCGTTAGTGTCATTAGGCTTCTTGTGGAAAGTGTGTGTGTTTGTTTCCGCCATATTTGTGACGTCATGGGTCAAAGCAGACGGTTGGGATCGGACGCTTCCGTATTTCCCATTTACCTATTGCAGTGTGGGATGATGGGAAAATTTTGAGACAGTGGAATATATTTTTTTTTAAAAGAAAAAAAAAACAGAAAGTGTCAGCAGTATACTTTTCAAAACAATTTCCGGCTACAAAACATAAGAATTCATTATTTTCTGTTGGCTGATAACTAACATCTTTCTGTTACCATAGAACATAATGACTCAGTTCACTGTGTATGAAAAACAGTTCAATAAAATGAATAGGCCTATACAGGTATAGACAAAGCTCATTGCACTGTGGAAAATGCTTTAGATTTATTGACAACCGATTTTAAGGGAACAGTGGAATTAACAGTTGAAAATGTTCTGTTATGTGTACTTTCATGATTTTGTTCAAAAGCAGCTAACATTTATGAATATGTATGCTCCATACGGGTTACAGCATACCGAGTGTTCTAGTTCGGAAGAGGTAGTTGCAGGCTCAAAGAGGAAGACAAGCTCTGATACAAATCTTGTGCCTTTACCAGGTATTCCAAAAAAATCAGCAACATGTGTTAAAGAAGTCTGAGAGGAATGTTTGGAATATATTGAGAGAAAGACGATCATAGCCCTGACAGAACAAATATAAGTAAAACTGATCTCATAAAAAATGTAAATATGTCACTAAAAGTAATAAAAGGATACTTCATGTCCTCATAGAGTAATGAAAATAAACGACATAACACCTTACAGCTATGAGTCATGTTCATGCAAAGCAGAGGGGTTTATTAACTAAACAAGTTTACAATGTTTTAAGAATAAGTTTAAAGAGGTAGTACGAGATGAGGTATATATGGAAAGATATGCTAATGTGAATGTCAATATATTTTGTATTGTCAGTATTTGAACGCAGCTTTCCTAAAAAAAATATTCAGAAAGTTCATTAAAAAAAGTCAGCAATAGGTAACTAAAAGTGTCTAAATATTATGTCCGAGGAAAAGAGAGATTTATGTAAAGGCGAACAAGCCAAGAGCCGACACCACTTGAATTCTACAAGAAAAACTGTAGTATTTTAAGGAAAATTACTTAAGTGTCCAGAAATACGCACATAAAGACAGAAATTAATAATGCTGACAATAAGATTAAAACTACATGGTCCAGTTACATTAATGAGGCCACCACTGATGTTTAATGTCAGGGTGCAATAGCCACTCGCAGATGGCAGTTAGCAGCATGAACGTGGAGGGTATATAAAGTGTGTTGGGGAGATGTGGAAGATTGCCCTCATCGTAATGTGGAACTGTAGTGATGTATCTGATGTCCAAAAGGATGTGATTGTTGGCTCGCTGGTTAAAGGTGGCATAATTTCCCAAAAGCATAAGTTTTTTCATGTGTTGCCTTGGTTAAAATATACTGTTCATGGCAAACCAAACCTGGCGCCGAGACCACTGTGGTGCACCATGGGCCATAGATGATGGGTGAATGATGGCTGCAGAGATGTGACTAGGCGAATAGATGTGCAACTGTTGAGCAGTTGACTGTACTTGAGAATAGCCTCACATTTAAGGAGAAAAAAATTTCTAATTGGATTCCACAAGAGTTGCCCAACTTTGAGTGCTGTTTATACATTCTTTCACAGCCGTAACAATAAAATATCATCAGTTGCAATTTTTTGTGGTCTTTCCAAGGCATTTGATTGCGTAGATCATGTTACTCTCTTGGAAAAACATACGTTTTATGGAACTGATGGCTTTACAAAAAATTTTTTGACTCATACTTAATAAATAGAATGTAAAAAGCTGTGCTTAACAGTTCTAACAATGTTGGAAAAAGGGAGACTTTTAGTGACTAGGGAGAAATCACAAAGGGTTCAATTTTGGGTTACTGTTATGTATGTGAAAGACCTTCCACTTCCATTTATCAAACAGAATTAGTACTTTTTGCATATGATACTAGTGTTATAATAAATCTATTTACAAACAGAACAACAAGTGATAAGGTTAATGACATTTTTCAAAGAATTGAGAGTTTTTTTGAAAATGGAAACACTAAATTTTGAGAAAACAGACTATATTCAATTCTGCACAATAAAATCATGGTACCAATTAATGTAGTACATAAACAGGAGTCAGTAAATGAGATAGAATGTTCCAAATTATTGCTTGTATGTACTGATGAAGACCCGTATTACTGAGCTGCTCAAACAGTTAAGGTCATCTACTTTTGCTGTTCATATAATTGCTGGTCTTGCAAACACGTGAACCTCATAACATTTTTTTTTGCATATTCTACTATATAATTTCTTATGGAATAATTTTCAGGGGGTAGCTCATCAATGAGGAAGAAATTTCTACGCAGCAACAATTATTTTTTTTAAATTTCCCCAATAAAATAAAATATCTGTCAGGTAGCAAAGCAAGTTTTAAAGCTAATCTGAAATTATTTCTACTGGACAACTTCTACGAGGTGTGTGAGAAAAGTAATCAGCCTGGCAACATGGAGAGAGATCTGGCAATGCTGTGTTGTTCTACTTGTGTAGACTGGTGTGTTTGTTCCTTCCAGGTCCTCGGGCTGAGTTTCAGGTTCATACAGACATCATGTGGTTTTTGAAAGTGCCATCAGTGAAGTTGTGTTTTTGTTGTGTGTTTAGAAAATGGAACAGTGGAATTTAGAGCAACATTGTGCCACCAAGTTTTGTGTTAAACTTGGGGAAACTTCAAGTGTGACCTACGTAAAGGTGAAGCAGGCCTATGAAGAACATTTCTTATTGATAGCACAAGTGTTTCACTGGCAAGGCCAAGAATGTGTTGAATATGAACCTTACTCAGGGAGACATTGAATCAAGTGAGACCGGACATTGCAGACAAGTGGATGCTGCATCCTGCAGTGCCTCATATCACATAGCCGTTTCTATCATGGAATTTTTTACCTCAAAATGCAATCCTATTGCTCCACAGCCCCCCTATTCACCTGATCTGAGTCTTAGTGACCTTTTTTTGTGTGTGACCAACCTACCAGTTGAGACCTTTTGGCACTGCTACAAAGACTGGGAATGACGACTCCACTGGTGTATTGCTGCCAAAGAGAACTATTTTGAAGGGGACAGTATTATTGTTAGGGAAAAAAAAACTTTGGTGGATAAAAAATAAGTCTCATTACTTTTCTCATTCACCTCGTACACCATAGCCAAATTTTTATTTAAAAACTAGCAACTTGCAGAAGAAAAAAGAAGTCCATTAATGTTAAACCTAAAGCTGTACACACATCCTATAAAGTGACTAGTTCCACATCGTTTTAATAAAGGAAAATCATTCAGATGATGTACGGAACATGTAACTAACTCATGGGTCATTTCTTCCATACTTGTTTTTGGCACAGTGTCTATCATTGGTGGCAGCTTGTTGTCTTTCGAAAGTGGCGATGCAAAAAAGGTGAACCACTTGGATTTGTATATTATTTCTACTCTGCTTCCACATTTCCTACTCAGGGATTTATCATATTCTGGAAGTATAAATGGAGACTTCTTAACTTTAACTGGAGCTAAGGCAAGCTCATACTTAGTGCTCAATTTCTTTAAGACATCAAATCTCCAATTTTTGTTCAAATAAGGCTTTCTTTTTGTCTGCAATCTTCTATAAACTTCAGAATACAACAACACACATGTGAGCACCAGCTGATCCCTAGTGCCTATTGTCAGCCTTCTGGAATTCAATGTCTGATCTGCTAAGTACAGGATAAATAATAATAATAAAATAATAATAATTCAAAGGTTGTCGATTCAACTAAATGTTGAGGGATTACAATTACCAACAACTTAAATTGGAGCCATCACACAGAAAATTATGAGAAAAAAGGAAAGTCAAAGACTGTTTATTGGCAGAACACTGCACTGATCAGTGCAACAGATCTACTAAAGAGACTGCCTCCACTATGCTTGTCTGTGCTCGGCTAGAGTATTGTGTGGTATTGGGATCCTCACCAGGAAGTATTGACAGAAGACATCAACATAGTTCAGAGAAGGGCCATTTTGTATTATCACAAAATAGGGGAGAGAGAGTCTTGGATATGGTACACAATCTTAGGTGGTAAGTTAAAGAACAAAGGTGTTTTCCATTGTGGTGAGACCTTTTCACAAAATTTCAATCACCATGTAAAAATATTTTGGTGGGTCACATCTACATACGGACAACTGACTGTTGTAATAAAATGTGAGAAATCAGAGCTCGCATGGAAAGGTTTCAGTGTTAATTCACCCTGCCCCCCCCCCCCCCCCCCACTCCACTCCACTCCAGGGAGTGGAGTTTGTGTGAAAGTGGTTCTGTGAACCCTTTGTCAAGCAGTTGGATGTGAATTGCAAAGTAGTGATACAGATGCAGAAACAGCACAGATTCCCACCAAATATGAGAAGCAGTGCACTTTGACATACACTCTCCACTTTCAGCACAGTTCACTCGTGTACAAGAGTGTTTTAATTTTTTGTTTAACAAAAGTGGAACACAAGTGTATAATTTTTCGACATAGTCTCCTTGTCATTCAACTCACTTGTTCCAGTGTGTAGGAATTACATGGATTCACTAGGGACGGCAGTTTTGGTCATGTGCTTATCCACTCGTACACTACCTGCTGCACCTCTTCATCAGAATGAAATTTATTTCCTCCTGTTGCCCCTTTGAGTGGTCCAAACATGTGATATTCACTTGGTGTGAGGTCTGGTGAGTATCAAGGTGCAGGTCATTGATGGTTGCACAGGCAGTACGAGACCAAGCATTGCCATGTTGCAAAATGACACCTGTAGTCAGAGGCCCATGTTGCTTTGATCTTACTGAAACTTATTAGAATATGATGTACTGGTGACTGTGTTTCCCCTAGTTGTGTAGCATTCAAAGACAACGCCTCATTTATCCTAAAATAAGAGTCAGCAAAACCTTCATTACAGATGGCTGCATCTGGAAGTCCTTGGCTTTTGTTGATAAGCAACGGGGCCATTCCTTCCTTGCTCTGTTACTGGTTGTGTACCCAGGTTTCATCTCCTGGAACGATTCTCATGTAGAAGCCATCACCTTCTCGTTGAAAGCTCCGCAAAAGTTCTCCACGACATCAGCGCATTGGTCTTTCAGTTCTGGACCGAGCTGTTGATGACACCCACCTTGCAGACACTTATATGAAACCTGGGCACTTCGTGAATGATGCGAGGTGCTGTGCTGTGCCTTGACGAATATTCAGATTTGTGGCTTTTTAATCCATCATCACTCGGCGGTTTTCCATCACCATGGCATCAACTGCTGCAGTAGACTGGTGTCATAGCACGGAATGCCTGATGTCACTGAGCAACTATCACAGAAGTCAGGCCATTTCCGAACTTTCAACATCACTCACACACTTGCTGCAGTGATAGACACGCATCATCATACTTGGCCCTCATTCACCGACAGATTTGAATAGGTTTTGTGCCTTTATTGCTTCAGAAACATATGACAGAATGCTGTTCTTCCTTGGAGGATGTCACAAGCAGGGCAGCCATTCTGAACTGGTATTGCGGCTGCTTTTTGCTTGTCTGTAGTATGCTGCCCCCTGTAGGGCATTCCTTACCTCACTGGTAACAGTACAGCTGATAGAACAATGGCACAAAATGTCAATTTTTAATTACAGTTTTAAGGTTATACTTGACTCACCCATGTATTTCCACTTGTGCTGTTAGGAGTGTGGAGCAAGAGAGCAAAGTTGAAGGGAAATGCAGTGTGTTGCATCTTTATAACGATTAATAAACATTTTGGAATTTAAGTGTCATGACAGTATAAGAACAATGCAATGTAAATATGAATATTTGTCATTGGTAAAACCTAGAAGTGGATTTTACAAATAACTGGAATTGCTAAAGGAACTAATTAACATTCCAAATATGTGAGAAACATGCTATTGTGAAAACAGTGCATAGGAAGATATGCAAAAGTCAAAAGCATCATCCACCTATTTTATATTAAAACATTCGTGAGGCACAACACCCCAAATATTGTGATTTCTCATTCCCTTCAGAGTCTGTTTTACATTAATGGTGATTTTTGCAGTAACTTCTAAGCAATTATACTTTTATTTTTCAATAAATAATTCTTTCCTTTCTCATAAACTAGTTTATTTTTACTGTTTTTGCAGGTGCAATGGGGACACTTGCTCTACACACAATTGGTGTACTTGGCACTAATGTAGTAGGAGCATTGTACCTCAATTCATCTGAGAGCCTTGTAAAGATTTCTTATCTGGATTTCTATGGTCGCCGTATTGATACCATCTGTGGTAAAGAAGATATAATGTTGTTGTCTGAGTTAGCAGATGAACCAAATGACGTGTATATTTACCTCAGGCGTTACTCCACTTCACAGAAACTTAAGCTGAGTTTAAGATTTGGAAAAATTTTACACATGGATAAATTTGTATCAGTCTTTGGTCAAATAAAGTAATGTTTTATTACCTACAGATGTATTTACAGACTTATAATGTCAATGTAAATTTCAATTGCTGTTGCAGCATGGAAGGCAATTACCAAAAAGTACAAAAGTATTTTTTTTTCATCTATCCCCATCGGTAATGTGCGTATGCTCTGTTAGCTTCACAGAGTTTATGTAGTTCTTGCTTCCTTCTAACAACTTTTCCCTGTAACAAAAAACACAGACCGTAATGAATCTGAATGACACTTTTGTTCCCTCCATGAAAGAATGTACAGGAAAATTTCACCAGATCACTCATGACACTAAAACATTTTTATCATGGGTACAAGAAATATCATTGCCACAATGAAATCTTTGGACTTGGAACTTTAATTGAAACAAATGCAATGTGCTCACTCCTTGGTTAGCTAATGGTGATCACAATGTAATCCAAAATAATATGTTTCTGCATTTCACACATTATTATTCACAATTCAGTTGCACAGTATCCAGTTTCTTTCTTCCTGAATGGATTCTGTATAGTAAGAAAGCTCAGTAATGAAATGTATCAGCAGCTGCTATTATTCTCATCGGACTTTAATACATAATTGTTATTTCTAACGCTAATAATGTACAGCAACTCAAAAGGATGCTTGGAAAGCCTGTATACCATGGTTTAACAATGTGTTACTATATAGACTGTCATTTTTGCATTTGCCGTAAACCACATAGCACTTAAGATATTTAGGCAGCATGTTATAGCAGCAATACACAGAAGAAGCAAGACAGAAATATAAAATATGCATTTGAATATGAAAACAGTGGTAACATCACCTTTCTAGGCTTGAACATAGTAAAGAAAACAATATACACACCTTCAAATGGTCAAACAACAGACACCTCCTTTCGCTACCCTCCAACACACAAATATGCTTCACACAGAGAACTAGTCGAAAGAGCCAGTAACATATCACTGAATAAATATACAAAGCGTGACAAACTCAGCATAATCAAACAAATAGTTTCATTAAATGGCTATGACACACTTATTGACAACCTCATACAGAAAAGGAAAAATAATAAATAAACTGCTACAACAAAAATAGAAAGAAAAAAAAAAAATCCCACTCTCCTATCAGATAGCATTTATTTTCAAATTGTACCCAATTCCCATACACAACAGCACCAAGCCACGGATTGCTGCTCACCCTGACCATCAGATCATTTATGTCTATAGAGAATAAGAACAGTCCTGAGACGGAACTTCCTGGCAGATTAAAACTGTGTGCCAGACCGAGACTCGAACTCGGGACCTTTGCCTTTCGCGGGCAAGTGCTCTACCAACTGAGCTACCCAAGCACGACTCACGCCCCGTCCTCACAGCTTTACTTCTGCCAGTACCTTGTCTCCTACCTTCCAAACTTAACAGAAGCTCTCCTGCGAACCTGCAAGGGGCGTGAGTCGTGCTTGGGTAGCTCAGTTGCTAGAGCACTTGCCCGCGAAAGGCAAACGTCCCGAGTTCGAGTCTCGGAACGGCACACAGTTTTAATCTGCCAGGAAGTTTCATATCAGCACACACTCCGCTGCAGAGTGAAAGTCTCATTCAAGAATAGACCTATCACACTTCCATGGGGCACCTGTGGCAATAATCTTGTCCTGATGGCCTATTTGAGCCTCAGAAACATTTTGCAATACTGCTTCACATTAACTGTTGCAAACAATGGTAGCCAGACGATCAGCAGAGGACCTGCTTCATTGAAAAAGAGATTGAGCATTACTTTTCTGGCCTTAGGGATGGAGTGGCCTTGTTTTAGATGATCAGATCCAGGTTGTTGCTACTCCATGCTCGTGTATTTAGAAGGAGGGTCGAAGTGGTGACACATTTCATCATGTCACAATCTGAGCAATGAAATCCGTTACTTCCTTTGTGTATCTCAATATATGGGTCAAGCAAACACCCATTCTCACTGCTTTCTGATTCACTGAAAGCCATAATGAAGCTTCTCGTGTTTACGGAATGTACAGTTCCTTTGATGACACCACCAGAATACAGTGCACCATCCAAGACACTTATCTTCATACATCTCTTTCATCCTTTGATAAATTTATAAAACATGCTTCCTTTCTGTGCAAATACATTGGCTGACCACTCTTTGTGCTGATTGGGAAGAATCAATAATGCAACAAACTGTAGAAATAACTTCAAAAATAAGGGAATTGCTGTGAAGCTGTTAACTATGCTTGTGCAACTGGGATACCACCACAACATCTCTTGGCAAACACATCAGGATTACACACAATACCTCTACAGCGAAGGTTTCCTTTTCAATTGGGGATACCTTTTATATCTTTCTTCCTTAAATTAAGTCTCTTTGATACTAGTCGACTTCTTTTGGCCAGGAATGCCTTCTTTGCCCTTGGGTCTGCTTTTGATGTCATCCTTGTTTTGTTTGTTGTCTGTTATTTTGCTTCCATGGAAGCAGAATTTCTTAACTTGTAGTCCTTAACTTTTTAATTACCTTCCACTCCAAGACGTTAAAAAGAGATTTGCATCTAAGGCAAAAACTCAAGAACAATTCTTCACTTGGAAACTTCTATTAAAGTATTGCTAATGACAGAAGCAAAATCTACTATATACATTAGTAGAATTTACAGAGAGGAACAACATGATTATGTTAACACATTCTTTCAGAATAAATTAAACAGAAGTTGGGACTGATTAAGGTTAAATGGAACCCTTTAGTTCCAGTGACTTCTCCTCTTCTACCTCTCCCAACCAACCCACTTTTCCTACCTGAGGAAGGAAATACAAATGTTAACTTGGTTCAAGTGAAGATTCTGAAACAGATAGATAGTAGTAAAAACCACAACACTCCAAAACTGGCATCAAAGCAGGTGCATAGAGTTATCTGAGGAATGAAAAAGTGAAGGTGTGGTCCACAGCATGAAGGGAGAAAGGAAATGAGTTGAAATGGAGGAAAACAATACAAAGGGAATTTGTGATGATATTTACATAATGCTCATCAATGAATACACTCCTGAAAAATGGAAGCAATGTTTCAATTATTCTACTTCAAATGAAAGGGACTTACAATGTGTAAAAACTATAGACTTATCTGACTTTTCCCTGAAATATACATAAGATCTTCACAAGAACATGGGATTTTAATAAACAAGAAAGCCAGCTAGCTAGCTAGTTTTATAGGTGAATAAAGCACAATGGTCCGTATAAGATCACATATGAAATTACAGTCAGAGCCATAAATAGGAACCACCATTTCACTTGGGCTTAAACTATTCTCGGGAGGTGGTTGGATGGTTAAAAGCTGAAATATAAGAAGAAGAAATATTGCTGTCGCAGATGCATGCCCGAAAGTTGATGGAATGGACCAAAAGTAAGTTCCCAGATCCTTAAAGTAAGGAAATGAATACACATTAATGGAACATGTAAAACTGCCCTTCATTTTGCTGGCAACACTGTTTATCTTCAACATCTAATGAAAGAAGTTTGCAAGTAAGCTGAAGTCAATTATAATAAGAATTTGTAATTACCATACCAAAAATATATATAAATTAAGAGCGAATTCATAGAACCAGTTGACAATTTTTTTTTTTTTGTATTTAGGACAGCAAAAGAAATGAGCAGAAAAGTAAAAAAGAGACTGGAGTGTAGAATTTTCCTCTTTCAATTCTAAACTTGCCACAATCCTGATGAAATTTAACAGAAGCTGTCGCACCGTCATATGGATTCTGCAGCATAGTAACATTGGCTTAGTCAATATATTGTTTCTCAAGAGCTATTAGTACTGCTTATCTTGAAACTGACAAGGAGAGGCCCCCAGCAGTGGGATCAACTTTTTGAAATCATCTATATGGTGATGTAGGTTTAGATCACAGCTATCACCTTGTTTGCGAGTTACAGGAAAGAGGATTCAGAATTCTGCATGAGGTTCAATAGCATTAAAAAAGTAGCATCATATCGACTATAGCTTGTGTCATGTAAGATGGTGCTTCCACGCATCGAGGCGGAGCAGTGGAGGGATGAGAACTATGCATGTGTGGCAGCAGAGAGCAGCAAAGTCCACATTGCCAAACAGTGTTGCTGCAGACAAAAGTCAGGCTCATTTTCCAACGGTACATCATATTATATGTTCAAATCTATGTGGGGAATAGTAAATATTAAAACCAATTTTGATCAGGCGTCATGAGAGAAATATTAATTTACATCTGGACGATGTTGCGTCCACTGCTCCACAGATTTACTATGTGTGAGGTCGGGAGGTGAGAACAGCTGACACAGCTTTGTGAAGACACGAAGGAAAATTTTTCTCACAATGATAAGTGTCTAATAACAAGATTTTTGAAATCGCTTGCAATAATTATCATTTACTGTGATCTGAACTTTATTATAAGTAAACATTTAATACATTACAAAATCAACTTGAAGCACACATGAAATCATTGGATTTGATTGACAACTGCTTCTGCTCGATAGAATTTTGAAAAATATGTATAAGGTTTGTGTGTGTGTGTGTGTGTGTGTGTGTGTGTGTGTGTGTGTGTGTGTGTGTGTGTGTGTGTGTGTGCATGTGAGCGTGCGTGCACGTGATGTGTTTGACTGTAGTTAAGCATAATCACTGTGCATAAAAAATAATTAGTGGTAGGAAAGACTAATGAAAAGACTATTGTAAAAATGGGCAGTAAGTTGTCATATTTTTCGCTGTTAATGGGCATTATGAGTGTAAACTAATTCATTCGACATTGCAGTGAGAGACCACATTTATAATCCATTGAACAAGCAAACAGTTAACCATCAACTGCGAATAACGCCAGGGAACAGTGACCGATAACATCAAAAACCACTGATATCTCGACCAGTAACAGTTACTGTCATTTTAAGGCCTTATCCAATTTGTTCCTTGAAAATGACAGGGGTTTACATGTGGAAATATCGGACTTTTGACGAATTCATCCAGCTGCATTCTTGCATATTAGAGCGTACAAAAAATGTGGTGGGAGAAGCTTAACTTCTCCTTGGGCAATATGTTGAACATTAAAGTCTGTGTAATTTAAAGGATACAAAGTCCTAATCAAAAAGGCTAGGAAGTTCTCATTATTATGTATCAAACTGAAATGTTGACAAACATGTTTTTTAAACCACAAGTCTTTAAAACTAAGAAATATTATTACTTTGTTCCACAGTCTACATCGAAATAGCGCCATCATGTCTATTTGAGTCTGTTTCCGAACAATCTGATTGTAAATTTATGGTGATACGTTCAAGGCTTATATCCACCATCACTTCCCTGTGAAATTATTCTTTCTGAAGCTTTTCAGCATGCACAGATGTGCCCACACTACAGGTGGGATGTTGTCTATTGCCTCATGCGCAAGCGATTCAGTGAATATTATCTTGAATGTGTTTTCCTTCTCCCATATAGCCTTATCCTTTGCTCACATTAATTCCATAGTGCTACACTGACAGTGATGCATGGGTAAACGCAAAACTGTGTGACCCCATTCACGTGCAAGGAAGTCAAGTTTGTACGTTCTGTCAAGTGACCCATATAAATTAACAAGCTGCAGGACATCGGCACGAGTCTAGTTTATACTGTGCTTAGTATTTTTATTTTTAAGTCAGGGAAAAATATCCGCTTTTCTGGTGTTTATACTTGGTGTTTTCCCTGTAACAGTTTAATTATAACTGACAATGACCAACTTCGAAGCAAGGTATGACAAGAATTGTGAATCACATCACGAAACTAACAGTGTTCATTTCCGAATGGTAGTCACTGCTGTTTTTCTTATACGCAAATACAAGTTTACTCTCAGGAACGAAACCATAGGAAGATTCAGCATGCAGAATAATTATCTGAGAACCTGTTCCTATGAAAACTTTAAAACCGCCAGTACCAATACGCATTTTCCAGCAGAGCTTCCTGCAAAGCTTCTAATTGGCCCATATTCCATCAAGGTAGTACACTGCTGAACTACCTCCTCCTTTTGTATCATGAATCTTTATATGGGATGTAGTTTGTGCTGCACCTATGTCACTTCTTTGAACAAAAAACTCTATTCTTAACATATCAGGAACCAACGTCTTTTACACTGATGAAGCATTTACCACTAAAGCTATTTTTCTCCTGCATAACTGTAACAAGTTTTTGTAATGTTGGGCATTCATCATTCACATGGAGTACTTTAAAACAACGTTGTTAATACCATCCATTTGTGTTACAGGTTCCTTGTGATTTTGATGCTTTCCAGGTGACACGAAACCAAATTTTCCTGCGGTTCCTACAGCTTTGGCACTTTCTTTTACAGTTCTCTTTATATTTCTCTTGCTGATGCCACACGGCTCTGGAGTCAGTTTTTGTGAGTTCAACTGTCAACAGTAGGAGACCTGCTTTCAAATTCAGTTATTGCCATCACCTGGCTTTTTTTTAATCACACTTAAACATTTATATTCACACCTACACAGCTACAAAAAAAAAACAAAAAAAAAACAAAAAAAAAAAAAAAAAAAAAAAAGAAAAAAAAACAAAAACAAAAAAAAAAAAAAAAAACTGACAGTTGAATGAATAATTTGATTGTCGTGAAGTGCAGCATGTAGAAGAGAGATTCTTGTTGCTAGCTGCTTGGAAAGAGAATGCATATTACTGGCTGCCAGTGGCTAGTGGAGGGGGACGCGCAGAACGGCCTTCCAACATGATGTGGACTTTAGTTGTATAGTGTAATGGATAGGGTAAGGCACTGACATATGTAAGGTTGTGGGTTTGGATCGCGTCAGGTACTTTTTTTTTTTAATTGAAATTATTTTGATCATTATTTTCATTCAATTAACTGGTTTAAATGCAATTTTTTATTTCTGTTCCTTCATTACGTCAGTTTAATCATCATATCAACTGCTGCATTTGCTCTCCTTTTTCTTCCTATCATTCTTTTCCTGCTTGAAACCTTTGTTCTCATGATTTTAATTAATTTTAGGTACTAATTACATATTAATATCTTTCATTTAATCATTCTATTTTCCATCAACGTCATTGCATTCATTATTTCTATTCCTCATTTTGCTTGAATTTCATTATCCTAATAATCCCTTCAGAATCTAAGTGTGGAATTGTGATTGCTGAAAATACTGGAATCTGAACTTTATGCAATACTATTGTTTTGCAATATAGTTTTACGTTTATTCTTATGTGCCAATGTTCAATATAATGACATAAAAGAAACAAAGAAAAAAAGAGAACAAATGAAAAAAATCATATGGTGATTAAAATGATGCGACAAAGGAGTGGAAATAAAAAATGTACATTTAAAGCAATTAACTGAATATAAACAATGATCAGAGCCACTTCAATAAAAATTTAAAAATGAAAAAATTTAAAGAACCTGACAAGATTTGAACCCATGACCTTCAACACATGAACAGCTTACACTAGACATTACACCACACCACCTATCTGCAAAATTCTTCTCTTTTAATGCTACTGAGCACCATGCAAAATTTCAATTTTTTTGGTCATTATTTGCAAATGAGTGCCCACCAGTGTGAATGCCTGCAGCGTGTGATAGCTGGGATTTTAACCTTCCTCACCATATAGATGGTTTCAAAAAGTTGATCCCACCACTGGTGACCCCTCTTTGTGAGTCCAGGCCTTCGTCAAAATTTAAGCATCCAAGACGAATCGGTACATCTGACTCATTGCTCCATAGTGTCAATGGTAAACCAGTTTAGAATTTGCAAAGGCCATAGATCAATAATACATGAGGATGAAAAATGAGGATACTAACCTAGAAGATGCTAACTCCTTAAGGTTCAGTCCAGACTAAGTATTCACAAATTCTCAATAAAACTGACAAATTCAAACCTCTATAAATGATTACACTGAGGGCTTAAATACGAAAAAAAGACCAATTATTTGTAAAGGCACTGGTAATACATTGCAGATATCTGCTAAATATGAAGATGATAACCAAATTATTAGTCTGTAACAAGTTAACAATGATATGAATAACTGTAAGTCCATTCTGTTGTATGAAATCTGTTCAAAAAATTGCAGAACATTTGTAATTCTGTGCCAATGGTGTGTTGAAGCGAAATGTGGTTGGCATCCCTGCACATGCCTATGTTTAATGTGTACCTGCCAGAAGTTTCGTTGTTGTATGTCTGTCAGTTATTGTTCAGTGCTGTATTGAGTAGAACATTGTGTCGCACACTTTGCAAATTTCAAGATGGCGGAGGTAAAGGAGCAACATGTCTGCATTAAATTTTGCATGACTCTCAAGAAACCTTTACAGAGGCTTACCAAATGATGCAGGAAGCCTACAGTTATCAGTGCTTAAGTCGTGTTCAGTGTTATGAATGCTACAGTAACGCAGCATCTCTGTGAGTCATTCAATGCCGTTACACAAGCAGCTCCATGGTTGTGGGTGTATAACCGCAGCTATTGTAATTGTGGTGATGTTATAGATACGCTTGGTCTTGGATCTTTCAACACTCAAGACTTTACAGCATACCACACATTTCAGCTGTCTGAGGTTTTCAACAGGGACATTGGAACCTCTTATTTTATTTTTAGTATGCCTTTAATTTTAAGGACTCGTGACATTCATAAGGATAATGAGACTGAGTCTGTTTATGTACGGTTTAAAGGTGCCGTTGTACGTGCAATTTTAAGAACAGTAGCTGATTTTACAGTTTATTATAAGAAGTGAAATAAAGAACTTTGACCTTGGGGATAAAAACTACAACAACACACTGAGCTTTCTAAAAGCCAACAAGTGATTTTTCTTGGTGTTGTAGCTCTCAGGGGCACCCTGGGATGCTCTTTGTGTGAGGCACCTCTGGGCATCTCTGTGAGTCGCGGCTCATGATTTGTTGTGCAACACTGACACCAAACCTCCAGATGTCGGGCACTCATATAGTCATATCGGTACCAAACACTGAGTGTTGATAGAGTATCAATCAAAGCACTGATCTAGTTCATGCTGTGTACTGTCGTCCATGAGAAGATGTGTAAATGGTAATTAAAAGTAACACCAGAACTTTGGAGTATAGGCAAACTGTTCTTGTGAGCTCTGAGTGTGAAGATCTCTGGTAGTGAGTTGGTAGAGGATCAGATCGTTGTACTAAAGGTTCCAAGTTTGAAACCCATAGGTGAAATTTTTTTTAATAGACTATGCATGAAATTGTTATATGGGTGAAAATTTTTCTGCTATGTAAAAGGATGTTTAGGAATTTATAGCACTGTTCTTTTGGCAGTCTGCTTCCACTTCATTAGCTGAAAATAGCAAACCTATAGCATACATTTGTATAGATAACACCACACCTATCCATACAAGTATACTCTATAGGTTTACTACTTTCAACTAATGAAGTGAAAGCAGACTGCCAAAAGAACATTACTACAAACTCCGAAACATCATTTTACATGGCAGAAAAATGTTCTCCCATATAACAATATCATGCGTAATCTGTTAAAAAAATATTGTGGGTTTCAAACTTAGGATGTTTAGTACGATGATGTGACACTCTAACCAACTCATCCAATCTTCACATTCAGAGCTCACAGATACGGTTTGCATATACTCCGTAGTTCTGGTGTTATTTTTAATTACCATTTCCACATCTTCTACTGGAGAACAGCACACAGTCGAACTAAAGTGGCGTTTTGGTTGATACTCCATTGACACACAATGTTTGGCACTAATCTGAGTGTCTGACACCTGGAGGTTTGGGTGTGAGCTGTACGAAAGGTCAGGCTGCTTGTGCAACAGCACTGAACATCTTACAGAGATGCTGTGTTACTATAGGAGGAGAAGGCATTCGCATGGTACTATTTATAAGTCTATTGACAATTTATCAATTAAAATGCAGAGCCAATTAGGAGCTCGACCTGTTCTGCACAGGGCATTATTCTTTGTTGGAGGTATTTTGAAGTTTATGTTGACAAAGAATGATGTAGCTCAACATGGTTGGGGATGGATAACCACAGCTATTGTACATTGTGGTGATTAACAAAGATAAGCTTGGCCTTGACTCTTTCAGTGCTTCAGACATTATTGCATATCACACATTTCAGATGTCTAAGATTTTCAACAATGACATTGGAACCTCTTATTTTATTTCATGTTTGCCTTTAGTTTTAAGGACATTTAAAAATGGCCAGATGGAAGTTAACGACCGATGCATGTTCAATACCACTGCTACCATGGTTAAGGACATTTAAAAATGGTCAGATGGAAGTTAAAGATGACTCTCATTCAGGATGTCCTTCAACGTCTACTGACGATGTTCATGTCAGGAACAGCAATGTGTATCAATTGAAGACAGACTGTCTGAGAGATTGCAGAAGAATGTAGAACAGCAATGAAATTGTGAGTTACAGTCGAAGACTGACTCTCTAAGAGATTGCAGAAGAATGTAACATTTCAGTTGAATCATGTCATGAAATCCTGACACAGCATCTTGGAATGCATCATGCTGCCACCAAATTTGTCCCACAGGTCATGAGTCAAGACCAGAAAGACCTTCGCCTCGCAATCTAAGAAGAGCTTTCAGATCGCACAAATGAGAATAGTATGTTCCTTCAGAGTATCATAATTGGTGATGGGACGTGGGTCTACAGATATGATATTGAGACCAAGGTTCAATCTTCACAATGTGTCCAGAAAGGTTCTCCAAGACCAAAAAAAGCTTTTCAGATCAGGTCAAATGTCAAAGCCATGCTGATACTTTTCTTTGAGTCTGAAGGATTAGTTCATAATGAATTCGTGCCACAGGGACAAACTGTTAATCGACGGTACTATTGGGACGTGTTACAATGCCTGGAAGAAAATGTGAGAAGGAAATGGCCTGAAAAGTGGCGAGACAATTCGTGGCTCTTGCATCACGATAATGCACCTGTGCATTCATCCCTGTTGGTGCGTGACTATTGCCCAAAAAACTAAATCACTGTGCTGCCTCATCCTCCGTACTCTGCAGATATGGCCAAGCAGAGTTTTTTTATTTCCAAAGTTAAAGACCCTGCTGAAAGGATAAAGATTTGCAACGATGGATGACATAAAAGAAAATTCACAAAACGCAATTTGCGCGATTCAGCAAGCGGCATACCAAGAGTGCTTTCGGAGGTGGAAACAGTGTTAGGAGTGGTAAATTTTTGAACATACTTGATTTACAATATGGCTATAACTTCAATTACATCATATGAAAAGGGACGAAAATGCAAAATTAAGGAAGCTGAATCTAGGTTACAAAAACGGTTTTCTATTTTTTACCAGTAAGTTGGAATGCAGAAATAATATGTAGAAACAAGTCTACCCAAACTATCTTTGATATGAGGAGGATATTGTTTCATTGCACAACTGCATTTGAACAAGGAATGGAAAGAGCTTGGATGATCAATTATGAGACTAGGCCTAAAAGTTAACTACAACAAGATAGTAAATATTAGTAATTAAGTTATTCAAGCAGTTGATGAATTTGTGTACTCAAAATAACTAAAGGAAAAAAAGTAGATGGACACTGAAACATATAAACAATAGTGTAAAAATTGTTTTCAGCTCATTTAGGAAACTGAATATCATATTAAAAAGTAAAATCTACTGTTTGCCTGAAATTCTAATAGCATGCTGGTAATATTACATGGGAGCAAGACATATGAACTGGGTAATGGAACACGGAGAAATGACATCGGTGACCAGATAGGAAAAAAATGCACTCCTAATGCTAAAATGTAATACAAAAAAGTTCGGAAAAGGCCCTTACCCATTAGTGACAATAAACTTTTCTAATTTCTGAAGAATATCTTCTATTCTTTTAACCATTTTTGCTATTCTCAGTGAGATTTTGTATCACAATTAGTAACCCATCTACCCCAAATATCCTTCTTGTTAAGTATCTACTCGATAAATGACAAATCTAGATTGATGCTCTATGTTATCCATTTTTCCCTTAACTACAATACTTATCAGTACAACTTCCAGTTCTATCAGCCTAGCTTTAAGTACAGTACATCCTCCGAATCTATACAATATACTTGTTTATCCATACACAACCCCTGGTCGCAACCCCTTAACTCACTCACAATTACTTTTCCTTTGAAGGCATCACCTATAAACAAATACATGGTATGGCCATTGGCACCCGCATGACACCATCCTATGCTCACAAATTCATGGGCCATCTAGAGGAATCCGTCCTAAAAACCCAAAATCATAAACCGCTCACCTGGTTCAGATTCATTGATGACATCTTTGCTGCCTGGATCAAAGGTGATGACACTCTATCCACATTCCTCCAGAACCTCAACAAGTTCTTCCCATTTGCTTCACCTGGTCCTACTCAAACCAACAAGCCACCTCCTAGATGTTGACCTCTGCCAAAAAGATGGCTACATCAGTACCTCCATCCATATCGAACATACTAATCACCAGCAATACCTCCACTTCAACAGCTGCCACCCGTTCCATGCCAACAAGTCCCTTCCATAAGCCTAGACACCCGTGGTCGTTGCATCTGCAGTGATGAGCAGACCCTCTCAAAATATACCGAAGGTCTCACTGAGGGCTTCACTGACTGTAGTTATCCTCCCAACCTTGTACAAAAACAAATCTCCCATGCCTTATCTTTCCAGTCTCCCACCACCTCTCAAAGTCCCGCCATCCGGCCACAGAGGAGCATTCCCCCTGTCACTGACTGTAGTTATCCTCCCAACCTTGCACAAAAACAAATCTCCCATGCCTTATCTTTCCAGTCTCCCACCACCTCCCAAAGTCCCGCCATCCGGCCACAGAGGAGCATTCCCCCTGTAACTCAGTACCATCCAGGACTGGAGCAACTGAATTACATTCTCCTCCAGGGTTTCGATTACTTCTTGTTGTGCCCTGAAATGAGAGATGTCCTGCCTATTATCCTTCCCGCCCCTCCCACAGTGGTATTCCGCCATCCATTGAACCTATGCAATATAATTGTCCATCCTTACGCAACTCCTACTCCCAATCCCTTACCTAATGGCTCATAACCCTGTAGTAGACCTAGATGAAAGACCTGTCCCATACATCCTCCAATCGCCATCTACTCCAGTCTGGTCACAAACATCACCTATCCCATCAAAAGCAGGGCTGCCCATGAAACAAGTCATGTAATCTACAATCTGAGATGCAACCACTGTCCTGCATTCTGTGTGGGCATGACAACCAACAAGCAGTCTGTCGGCACGAATGGCCAACGACAAACTGTGGCCAAGAAACGATTGGACCACCCTGTTGCTGAGCACGCCGTCTCCCTGCAATATATCGTACGTTCCTGTAACCCTCCTGGCCTCAACCTTCATTAGTCACTGTCCTTATCCATCCAGCCCCTTCCCTGTTCCCATTCCAGCAGTACACATCCCTCTATTCCACCAATGCACCCAGTCTTTTTACATCTCTCCTTTTCCACTACCCCTCCCCCCTCCTCTCTGACCTCCATCTCCCCTCCCCCCTGCTCTCCATCTAACCTCCTGACTGCACCTAACTGCCCTAACCTCTCTTCATCTCATCCTTGCATGCTCCCCAGCAGCACTTCACCGTCCCCCATCCCTACTCTGCTTTCCCTACCCCATCTTCCTCCTTACCCACATCCAGTTGCCTCTCCCATCATGCACTACTGCTGCGGCTCGCAGTGTGGCTTCAGCTGTTCAGCTGCCAGAGGCTGCAGTCATGTGTGCGTGAGTTGCATTTGTGTGTGTGTGTGTGGGGGGGGGGGGGGTCTATTTGATGGGACTCAGCATCTCCACTATATGGTGAGTAGCAACTATCCTTTCATAATATTGTTACATAGTATTAAAGAAGAAGTTATGGTTTGTTAATTGATTACAATAACAATGTTTGAGAAAAAATGTATTATATTCATGAAGGAACTTGACTTCACCTATCAGAGTCCCAGAACTTTACAGTTTACGGTTCCTATATATCATATGACAGAAGGGGTGGTAGATGTAGTTGGGTATGTTCAATTTTTCAAATACACTGCCTAAGCTTCATCCCCCCCCCCCCCCCCCCCCCCCCCCTCCCAAGAACCAAGGACCTTGCCGTTGGTGGGGAGGCTTGCGTGCCTCAGCGATACAGATAGCCGAACCGTAGGTGCAACCACAATGGAGGGGTATCAGTTGAGAGGCCAGACAAACATGTGGTTCCTGAAGAGGGGCAGCAGCCTTTTCAGTAGTTGCAGGGGCAACAGTCTGGATGATTGACTGATCTGGCCTTGTAACACTAACCAAAACAGCCTTGCTGTGCTGGTGCTGCGAACAGCTGAAAGCAAGGGGAAACTACGGCTGTAATTTTTCCCGAGGGCATGCAGCTTTACTGTATGATTAAATGATGATGGCATCCTCTTGGGTAAAATAGTCCCCCATTCGGATCTCCGGGCGGGGACTACTCAAGAGGACGTCGTTATCAGGAGAAAGGAAACTGGCGTTCTACGGATCGGAGCGTGGAATGTCAGATCCCTTAATCGGGCAGGTAGGTTAGAAAATTTAAAAAGGGAAATGGATAGGTCAAAGTTAGATATAGTGGGAATTAGTGAAGTTCGGTGGCTGGAGGAACAAGACTTCTGGTCAGGTGAATACAGGGTTATAAATAAAAAATCAAATAGGGGTAATGCAGGAGTCGGTTTAGTAATGAATAAAAAAAATAGGAGTGTGGGTGAGCTATTACAAACAGCATAGTGAACGCATTACTGCGGCCAAGATAGACACGAAGCCCACGCCTACTACAGTAGTACAAGTTTATATGCCAACTAGCTCTGCAGATGATGAAGAGATTGAGGAAACGTATGATGAAATAAAAGAAATTATTCAGATAGTGAAGGGAGACGAAAATTTAATAGTCATGGGTGACTGGAATTCGGTAGTAGGAAAAGGGAGAGAAGGAAACGTAGCAGGTGAATATGGATTGGGGCTAAGAAATGAAAGAGGAAGCCGCCTGATAGAATTTTGCACAGAGCACAACTTAATCATAGCTAACACTTGGTTCAAGAATCATAAAAGACGGCTGTATACATGGAAGAAGCCTGGAGACACTGACAGGTTTCAGATAGATTATATAATGGTAAGACAGAGATTTAGGAACCAGGTTTTAAATTGTAAGACATTTCCAGGGGCAGATGTGGACTCTGATCACAATCTATTGGTTATGAACTGTAGATTAAAACCGAAGAAACTGCAAAAAGGTGGGAATTTAAGGAGATTGGACCTGGATAAACTGAAAGAACCAGAGGTTTTACAGAGTTTCAGGGAGAGCATAAGGGAACAATTGACAGGAATGGGGGAAAGAAATACAGTAGAAGAAGAATGGGTAGCTCTGAGAGATGAAGTAGTGAAGGCAGCAGAGGACCTATGGGTAGAAAGATGAGGGCTAGTAGAAATCCTTGGGTGACAGAAGAAATATTGAATTTAATTGATGAAAGGAGAAAATATAAAAATGCAGTAAATGAAGCAGGCAAAAAGGAATACAAACGTCTCAAAAATGAGATCGACAGGAAGTGCAAAATGGCTAAGCAGAGATGGCTAGAGGACAAATGTAAGGACGTAGAGGGTTATCTCACTAGGGGTGAGATAGATACTGCCTACAGGAAAATTAAAGAGACCTTTGGAGAAAAGAGAACCACTTGTATGAATATCAAGAGCTCAGATGGAAACCCAGTTCTAAGCAAAGAAGGGAAAGCAGAAAGGTGGAGGGAGTATATAGAGGGCCTATACAAGGGCAATGTACTTGAGGACAATATTATGGAAATGGAAGAGGATGTAGATGAAGACGAAATGGGAGATACAATACTGCGTGAAGAGTTTGACAGAGCACTGAAAGACCTGACTTGAAACAAGGCCCCGGGAGTAGACAATATTCCATTAGAACTACTGACGGCCTTGGGAGAGCCAGTCCTGACAAAACTCTACCATCTGGTGAGCAAGATGTATGAGACAGGTGAAATACCCTCAGATTTCAAGAAGAATATAATAATCCCAATCCCAAAGAAAGCAGGTGTTGACAGATGTGAAAATTACCGAACAATCAGTTTAATAAGTCACGGATGCAAAATACTAACCCGTATTCTCTACAGACGAATGGAAAAACTGGTAGAAGTCGACCTCGGGGAAGATCAGTTTGGATTCTGTAGAAATATTGGAACATGTGAGGCAATACTGACCCTATGGCTTATCTTAGAAGCTAGATTAAGGAAAGGCAAACCTACGTTTCTAGCATTTGTAGACTTGGAGAAAGCTTTTGACAATGTTGACTGGAGTACTCTCTTTCAAATTCTGAAGGTGGCAGGGGTAAAATACAGGGAGCGAAAGGCTATTTACAATTTGTACAGAAACCAGATGGCAGTTATAAGAGTCGAGGGGCACGAAAGGGAAGCAGTGGTTGGGAAGGGAGTGAGACAGGGTTGTAGCCTATCCCCGATGTTATTCAATCTATATATTGAGCAAGCAGTAAAGGAAACAAAAGAAAAATTCGGAGTAGGTATTAAAATCCATGGAGAAGAAATAAAAACTTTGAGGTTCGCTGATGACATTGTCATTCTGTCAGAGACAGCAAAGAACTTGGAAGAGCAGTTGAACGGAATGGACAGTGTCATGAAAGGAGGGTATAAGATGAACATCAACAAAGGCAAAACGAGGATAATGGAATGTAGTCGAATTAAGTCGGGTAATGCTGAGGGAATTAGATTAGGAAATGAGACACTTAAAGTAGTAAAGGAGTTTTGCTATTTGGGGAGCAAAATAACTGATGATGGTCGAAGTAGAGAGGATATAATGTATAGACTGGCAATGGCAAGGAAAGCGTTTCTTAAGAAGAGAAATTTGTTAACATCGAGTATAGATTGAAGTGTCAGAAAGTCATTTCTGAAAGTATATGTATGGAGTGTAATACCCTCAATTCCATGTATGGAAGTGAAACATGGACGATAACTAGCTTGGACAAGAAGAGAATAGAAGTTTTCGAAATGTGGTGCTACAGAAGAATGCTGAAGATTAGATGGGTAGATCACATAACTAATGAGGAGGTGTTGAATAGGATTGGGGAGAAGAAAAGTTTGTGGCACAACTTAACTAGAAGAAGGGATCGGTTGGTAGGACATGTTCTGAGGCATCAAGGGATCACCAATTTAGTATTGGAGGGCAGCATGGAGGGTAAAAATCGTAGAGGGAGACCAAAAGATGAATACACTAAACAGATTCAGAAGGATGTAGGCTGCAGTAGGTACTGGGAGATGAAGAAGCTTGCACAGGATAGAGTAGCATGGAGAGCTGCATCAAACCAGTCTCACGACTGAAGACCACAACAAACAACAAGCTTCATCTATTATTTCCACTATTCTTTCATACAGGGTGAGATACTGCCAGCCAATGAGTTCAAATGCAACAACAGCGCCTCCTGTGACACTAAATTTTGGCATCGCTAATTTCTCATAATTTTCACCCCGACTGAGTTTCATGAGCTGCACAATTCAAATTTCATGGATAGAGTTTCTTAATGCCTGAGATGTACACCTGTGTAGCCAGCCTGAATACCAAGTGTGTCATCAACAATAAATTTCAGTCTTCTTCTACTTCTGCAGATATTGTGGTAGGCCTATATGGTGAAGGGAAAATGATGGTAGAGAGTGATAAAAGTTAAAACACCCTGTCTCACTTGGAGAGAGTGATAAAAGTTTCAGTTTCAGAGTGATAAAAGTTAAAACACCCTGTCTCACTTGGATGACCATGCCATAAGCTGCAAAGGTTGGTTCACATATGATGCCAGTGTTGCCTCCAGGGTTGTGGAAACCAGTAGGGCTCTGACTGCCATGTGGCGCTCTGGCCTGTTACTCTGACAGTGGTTCAAGTGATGCATCGATTAACTGTGTGCCTTGTGCCTCATTTACTACTCACTATAGTGTATACAATGGATCAATGAGTGTTCTTGTGTTGAACTATGCAACAACAGAGTTTCAGATGTCAACTTGCCTTCACATAGAAATTTTCTGATGTCCACATTCAAAATGATTCAATGACACATAGATTAGTAAAGAAATTTCAAGTGACTGGATCCATGTTGGACAAGAAAGGTCTAGAAAACCAAGCATTTCAAGCAAGAATAAAATTCACAAGTTAGAAGCAGTCTCAGAAAGAAATTCAAGAAAATCATAGCAATACTTAGCACTCCACATGGTGTCCATAGCATCAGCTCACAGAGCTGTGCACAAACTTAAATCTCAGTAACTAATGGCAGTACATTAAGTGGCAAAGTGGTCTCTGATTGGTATCAGTACTGCAACTGGCTATTTCAGCCTGTGGACGACGGAGTTTTCTGTTGAAGCATGGCTGCATTTATCAAGGCATGTGATGTTGCACAACAAGCAATGTTGGAGATTTAGAACACACCTGTTATATCAAGAGCAGCTGCATAATGTGAAAACTGGAGTATAGTATGTAATTACTCCAATGTGAATTACTGGACAACTCTTTCTCAACCAAATCATAACTTCTGATGGGTATGTGAATGGTATACTGCAATCTTATCTCTCTGTGTTTTCCAGAAAACTAACAGGTAGTGAAAAGACCTATGGTTATTTCATGCAGGACAATGCAAGAACACATGCCATCAATGCATCTAAGGCAGTGTTATGAGATTTTTTAATGGTAGGATAATTGATTAGCCTCCTCGTTCCCCGGCTCTAAATCCATGAGACTTTTATCTGTGCAAAAATACCTATAAACTCAGAGAGGCAGTATTCAGCTTGCAATCTCGTGAAAATAATGGGAAGCTTAATTTAATCACATGCTTCTTAGTTTATACTCACCTAATGGAAGACATACAGAGTCATGAGGCAGCTGCCATGGAAATTAGCTGATACACATTTAATGAAAGCTATAGGCATGCCTTTGTGTTGTTCGTATAACGCCCCGTACACTAACACTGGAATAATTTTAGGCTTCCTGTTGATTCACAAACCTCTCTAGTGTCTTAGTAACATCGCTGAAAACCAAGCTGTTGGGTGCCTCAATTTCATACTCCATCCATTCATCCCTGGCTATTCATCCCTACTCTTTTCTTCTTGTCAACAATGTTGCCGACTTCCTTCTCTCCAGCATTGCTTCATTAAATTATCAGGAGACAGACCACAGCATACTGCTTTGTTCCCACCAACTGAAACATCTTATTTATACTCAGGTTCAGAGTGAATTTTCTCTTTCTACACAATGTACAATTTCCTCTTTTCCTTTTTCCCTTCTCCTGATTAAATATGGAAACCATGTGATGCATTCATTCTGATGCTGCTGTTAGCTGTATTTTACTCTTTCTCTTCATTAATACAGCCTCAAATATACACATTGCCTCACAAGAAAAGTGAAGTGCCCAGAAGGGGATAACGAAACAAAAGGAAAATTCAAAGGTTGAGAGAGTATGTGATGGTATTTCAGTCATTAAAAAATCAAGTCAAATTTACAAAGAACTTGGCACTATGAGTCCACTTATCAGTGTTAGGTTGCTCTCCCTCTTTGTTGGATGCATGCATTGATTCATTTGGGGAGGGTGTCACAAAGCTGTTGTATCCTCCTCCTGAGGCAAGCCAGCCCACAACTTTTGTAACTGACCCTTGATATCCCAGGTGCTGGGACTTTCATGAAATTGACGTCTAAGCTGGTTTCAAACATGTTGTATCGAGGACTGATCTGGCCACGGAAGTGCCTCAACAACATACAGACAGTTTACAGACACAAATGCCATACGTGGATAAGCACTGACCTGCTGACGCCATGATACTGTCACATGAGGAGTAACACCTGATGATGCAGGATGTCTGTGACATACCACTGTGCCATCAGAGTTCTCTCTATCACTACCAGCTGTGATATGAAAACATTGAGGGCTCCCCGCACAGTGACGCCAAGAGAAATACCACTCTTTATCTCAAAAATATGGGAAGACTGACAGACCTCTCCTCCATGTTACCAACATACCCACCTACGATGGTCATCAGGGGTAATGCCGAACCATGATTCATTGCGGAAGACAATGCAACATCATTCATCAGCAGTCCAGGCTTCCTGGTCATCTGGTCACGGCAGCACTCCAAATATAACCATTTCTGTTTTGGTGTTAATGGCAGCATACACATGGAATGGTAGTTCCCTAGTTCAACTGCTGATAGAATCGGACCAATGGTGCAGGATGACAGGGAATCTGTAATTTGGTGTGGTCCTGTTCTCCACTCAAATTCCTACTCTGGTTGGTCCTGCATTTGGTCCTTTAATCATTGGTTTCTGTTTTGTCTAATCAGCACTCTCCTCAGGCTGTGTTACCTCTGTGACTCCCATGATTTATCTGCCTCCCTTTTCTACAAATGATGAGCCTGTTTGAAGAATGGGACACATACGAGAAATGTCTGCGACAACACTTTCAACCTATGAGGATTACTGATGCTATTTAATGTCCTGCCTTGTTCCTGTCATGGCTATCACCAAGAATGTATCAAGTCCTATGTCAACTTGCAGCTTCGCAGGATCCTCTTCTTTGACATTTGACCAAATGTAAGAACTTCTCTTCAAAATACTACTGTAAATGCACTCATGTTATCACATCCTGGGTTGAGTTTTACTACTGTAGGAAGCAACCACATCAATTCTATCGAGCACGGGTGTCTGAACTCTGTGGGTTAAGCCGTCATTGTCATTTTCTGTCTGATGTGCATAAAGAGCCGTATGGTGAGAAATGCTATCATTCATTTAGCTTTGGATTGTGAGGTGTAAGAGAGAGCCCTCAAGTGTGAAAATCCATGCCTCTCCGAGGTTTTAGCTATTGCACAATCGTTTGAGGTGTCGCACGCTGCAGGTAACCAAATTGAGTCATGGTGTGAGGTATTACCAATCCAATCCTTTCCTCAACATGCTTCAGATAGTTCACAGGGGGAAGACATGATCACTGCGTCAAGGCTGCCAGCCTTGCTCCCAGCAGCAGCTGCACTAACAAAGTAAACAGACCAGTAAACAGCAACATATGCATACCACGCTCCCATCCTCCCCTTATTGTTTCATTAATCATGAGCACTGGGACTGCCCAAAATGCTGGGCACCTGTCATAACTGCAACAAAAATGGTCACATTGCTTCTGTTCATAATGCAAAAATTCAGCACACATTGCTTCTGTTTGTAATGTCATATTCAGCATGACAATCCCAATCCAGATATGTACATAAATATTGTATCAGCAATTTCTGTTATGCCAAACAAGCTTTTCATTGATGTTATGGTTTTTTGTAAAGTTCTGCAGATGCAAATGGATACAGCAGCTGTGGTAACCTCGTTAAACTCACAAACTTACAAGAACTTGAGCTACCCTCCACTTCTCTTTGTGTCACGAAACTTAGTAGGTTACAATAAACAGAGTACAGAGAATGTTTTTGGATTAGATGCTTTTGAGTTGTTTGGTTTTAACATTTCAGATGAAGTGAATCTAGTGTCCTAACAAGTCCCATATACGCAGTTAGATGCATTATGTTCCGAGTTTTCCTCTTTGTTGTCTCCTGGATTGGAGTGTGCCAACAATTTTCAAGCGCACATTACCATGAAACCTTCTGCTCGGCCTCATTTTTTCTGGGTGTATCTGGTTCCAGTGGCACACAGGAAATAAGTTAAAGGTGAATTATATCACCACATGTAATCTGGCATTCTTCGGCCAGTTGCATCAAGTGAATGGTCTATCCTCCTTATTTACAGTAAAGAAACCATCGGGCTGCTTATGCGTCTGCGGCAATTTTAAAGTTTCTGTGCATGCACAATCTGTAGTGGATACATATCTGATACTGCGCCTGAACAAATTCTTTGCAAAGTCATAAGGTGGTTAATATTTCTCAAAAACTGACAATTCAGATGCCTATTTACAACTCCCTTTAGATACAGTCACAACATACGTTGGTTGTCAATACCCCTTGTAGACTGTACCAATACTTGCAGTTGCCTTTTGTAATCATCAGCGCTCCCACTATTTTTCAACATTTTTTGGAACAACTTGCAGTGTCTGTGCAGGGTTGTACAAACTATTTGGATGATACTTTAGTTTCTGGTAGCTCCACTGAGGACACTTACAAAATACACTTAAAAAATCTCCTTATTCTTTATTTCTGTCCTCCAAGTGGTGGGGTTGAAGTGTAATTTAGGAAAAGTCAATTTTTTCAACTTTCTATCATTTATCTTGTATTTGAAGTTTCTCATGAGGGTCTCAAATCCCTGCATCAACATGTTTCTGCTGTTGTATTGCTTCCACTCCCAACATCAGTCAAAGGGCTTCAGGTTTTTTCTGGGCAAAGTCGCCTACTACCATAAATTCTTGCCTGGGGCAGCAACAATTGCACAGCTGTTATATGCGTTGCTGTAGAAAGGGACTCAGTTTCGCCCCTGATGACCGGCTTGTGAAATCACATTTTCCACCCTTACACCATGTTGCAGTCTGCGCCCTATTTAGTGACATAACAACCAGGCTCAAATTAGATATTCTCAGACAGAAAAGGAAGTTTTGGCCATTGTATATGCTGTGAAGAAATTCCACGTTTTTCTCCAAGGTACCAAATTCCACTTGGTCACTGATCATAAGCCATTGGTTTCCTTATTCTGTCATTCTGCGTAATTACTAGATAAAGCAGCACATAACATTCAATGTTCGTCTATTTTCCTTTCGCATTACAACTACAAGATTCATTTCCACCCCAGGAATCAACAAGCAAATGCCGATGTTTTGTCCTGCCTGCTGGCCGGTTCGAACCTATGATTTGATTACGAAGAATTGTTTTGTTTCCACATTGATGTTGCCACATGGCAGACAGTTGATGGCTTTCCTGTAACTAACATGCAGATCATGAAGGCTGTAGCTTTGGATCCTGATTGTAGAAGATCATAGTTTGCTGGATTCACCACCTTCTCGTGTATCCACCCCCTCTGCAAGTATTACATCTTTCGAAATCGATTCTCTGTTGTGGACAGTGTTCAGGTTTTAGACACAGATCACACAGCCCCTTGGGTAGTGATCCCCTCACTGCTTTGTTCAGAGGTTCTCCATTTATTACATGCAGGTCATTGGTGTGTATGACGCACAAAAGCGTTGGCCCATAGACATGTATTTTGGCCCAGTTTTAATGGTGACATTACCTGCCTAGTTGCGTATTGTTCACAGCGTGAGACATACCAAGCACTTCCCTGGACGTCACTGTCTCCTTGGCTGACACTGTCCATGCATGTGATCGTTTACATGTGGATTTCACTGGCCCTTTTCTCAATGCTTATTGGCTGCTGGTTGTTGTCACATATTCTCATTTTCTGTACGTTGTTCGTTGTGCTTCCACATCCACAACTGTCACCATCAGAGCCTTGGCCAAAATTTTTTCACTCAAATGCTTAGCCAAGATGTTTAGTATCTGATAATGGTCCACAATTTTCATCACAAGGGTCTGCAGCATTTTGCAATGCTCATGGTATCTGTCACTTCCTTGCCCCGACATTCCATCCAAAATCTAATGATGAGGTGAAATGCCTAGTGCGAACATTCAAAACTCAGATGAAAAAGTATGTTGCCAACTCTTCATCCCACGTTGCCTTAGATCGGTTTCTCTCCTCATACAGTTTCATGCTGACTGATTATAAGAGCCCAGTGGAGCTATTCTATGGGTGCTAGCCGAGGAAGCAGCTGCACCTCCTGCATCCTCCAGCTGGGCATCAACCCATGCACCCACTGTGGCTTTTCGGCCAGATGTAGCTGTCTGAATGCATGGTTTCGGACATTGCCCTAAATGGATTCCAGCTGTTATCGCCACATGCCGGGGGCAGCGTCTCTGCGACATCTAAATGGAGGTCGGCCTCTGCTCGAGGCACCATGATCACATCACTGCTGCTTCTCTACTCCCGCACGGGTGTGACCATCCATCCTTGGTGGCCGAACCAACAGTTTCTCTATTGCTTCTGATGCCATGGTCAGGAATGCTGTCACCTGTTCCTGAGCAACTGCTGATAACAGTATTATTAGCACTGGCAGCACCAACACCAGAGCCAATGCCTAAGGTTGACATGGAAACAGCCCCAGCATCGCCATTCGACCATGTTTTTGTTAAGTGGTGTATATTATCACTGGCCCAAAGTTAAGTAATAAAAACATGAATTCTCACTGTTGAGGTTAGATTTTAAGTTTCAAAATTTACGCAAATGAGATCATTGTCAAAAGACAGTACCTGATTATTTGCAGCATCCACTAATTCCCACGCAAGCTTTTCTGGAAAATGAACTGTGCGTTCTTTGTCTTTAGCTGCTTCAATTAACCATTTCATAGCCATGAAGTATGAGCGCTTTTCAGTGATAGGCACAGGAACCTGGAAAGCCAAATTTCTTAACATTATATTCACTTTTTAATAGTATGTCACATATTGAATAGCAGTTGTTCATGAGACATACAAACGTTTAAACTCTTAAGAATAAGCAAAGGAAATTACAGAATGAATGAAACTTTATAGCACTGGTTCTTAGAAAATGATTTAACTGATATCTGCTTTCGGGAAGATTACACTCAACAAACAACTGAAGTTTCAAATTTTGTGTAATAATCGTGTTGTTTTAGTAAACATACATCTTCCTCCACTGGTTGAGGTTACAGTAGCACTCCATGGGTAAACTGCAAAGGAATCTTTGTCCACATCCACATATATTTTCAGCAGCCAGTGCAGGGCATGATACAGTATACTTTGTTTGAACACTAGCAAATGTTAAAAATTAAACTATGCTGATAAAAGAAAGTTTAAAATGTAAGTCATCAAGTCTGAGCAAGCGTAATGCAACAAACTTCAGAATCATGAGAACTAATGCTTGGTTAGTCTCAGTTACTTTATACTACTACAACAAACAATATTGTAAAATGATATGTATGGCCTCCACAATTCATTGCAGCGAAGATTTTTGCATTGCAGTGAGGACTTTCAGCAGTTTCTCAACACCTCTGACACTAATATCTGTTTCACTAATCTTCTCAGTGGTACGAGGATCAAATTGGGGCAAGACTCCTGTCTCGTCTGTGTGTGACTGGACACTAGCTTTGGTGATACTAATAGCCTTTATATATACACAGAATTTCTTTGCGTTTTGCAAGAGATCTTTCAACAGCATTCTGGTGTGGTAGCCACTGAAGGCTTCATACATGGCTCTCTTGATAGCCAAACGTGTAGTCTCTGTTTCTTTACAATGATTGTATAGTATGGAGGATTCCTCCTATCATAAACCGTTCTACTGGTTACAAATCCATCCACTGTGTTGTCAACTATGCTGGTATAGTTCTTCTACATGCTCCTGTCCTATACCAAAAGTTTAAAGTCCTTCATGAGATATGACACTACTACAACTTTATCTATCTTACTGAACATTTAAATCTGTCTACATGTTTTAGTTGTCCTATGTACTTTGATTGTCATTGTTACTACAACTGCCCCTTGATCAATGATACCACTTTCAACTGGACATTCTACTATACGTAGCACTTTGTAAAACATTTTTCATTCTAGAAGCTTTATAAGTAGCCATCACTTAAACTGTCTACTTTTCGTTTGTACAAAACATTACATTTTTAAAATATTTTAAAACCACTTGTACCTCAAGCAATCTGAAAAAAATAGTAATTCCCATCTTTTATTCTTACAAAGGGACCTTACACACTGAGTGTCTTCCATTTTCTACATACTTATAGGATTTGAAACTCAGTGCACAGACATCAGTTTCGTAAAGCAGTCTGATACAATTTTCAAAACCAAACTTGAACATTGTAAAACTTTCGAGTGCATTAAGTACAACACATCTGTGTACTATTAACATGGCAGTCAGTAGTTGAGTGCATTGTATAATTGTATATTTGCTCTTTTGATACTTGTTAATAGCAAAAGTTTTATTAACAAATAGAAATATGAAATCGTAAATATTCAACCATAGTTTTTAATAAAAATAATCTTTTTATTTTTAATTACCACTAGTACGAAAATGGCAGTATTCATAATAAATTAAAATTTGGTACACCAGTGCAAAACATTGAATATAAAAGAATGTTCTTTTTCATTTCTAGAGACTGAATAATATTACTGAAGTACATATTTGTTTTCATTTAACAATAAGGCAGTTAGCATATTTGTACCAAACTTTAATTTATCTTCATTCAAGCAGTAATTAAAAATAAAAAGATGTTCTTTTTATTAAAAAAAACTATGATTCAATATTTGTTAGTTAAGATTTCCATTTGTTAGTAAATATGACATTTAAATGATAACATAACAACAAAAAAATTGCAACTAGCAAATTTCGAACCAGCAACTATGCAGTTACCAGACTTGTATATTACAGTCTGAGCTACTGATGACTATATTAATTATTAACAATTGTTTTGTACTAAACAGCACTAAGAAATCTTACCTTGGAAAGAAATTTTTTTGAGTTGCGTATGCGCTCCTCCTCCCCCTCCCCCCCCCCCCCCCCCCCCGAACTGCTTCACACTGCCCTAAGAAATTTATGTATTTGCACTGACCTTTAAATCTTACAAATACGAAGAAAACTGAAGAGGGCCAGTCTGCCTCTACGGTCTCTCTGTTAGATTAGCACAACTGATGGGATCATTATATATTCAAGTATAAGATTATGTTACTTAGGTTGTGCATATGCATTTTTAATCACTGTCCTCATTTTTCAAGGAGATCTAATTTCTCACATTCTATAACACTCTAATGCCTGAAGTTTATTTTCTCACGCGTAAACTTTCATGATAGCTTCATATCATCTTTTTGGTTCTTATTATCTTCGTGCTTTATATCTTAACAAATTACCAGACTGCCACAGACAAGAGACTAGTACAACCCATTCAAGAGGACTGCTCTGGTATTTGAGGTCTCTGTCAATTAGTCTTAACAGTAAACACAAAATAATTGAGAGAGAATTGAAACAGTTTACTGTAGTTCAAAGGGAAGTGTGAGAGGGATGCTTAGGACAAGAAAAACGGAATTGTTGGAAGAAAGGTGACATTATCGTTGGGAAAGCCTTTAGGGTAGAGTTAGAGAGATGGCAGTAAAGGCAACTCATGCAATAGCTCTATTGCCTCCATCATATGGTCACCATCTCCACTTCTATGTGTGAACGGGTTTGGATAAAGAAAGTCTACTACTAATACAGAGCACCATCTACTACATGCTAAACACAGGTTTGCAGAGTTTATATGTAGATGATTGTAATCTATTCTGGAAATGACAGGTCTTTGCTTTTCACATTTAGCACAAGTGTAATGTGCTGCGAATACATAGAAAGAAACATCCCTTATCATTTAGCTACAATATAGCAGGTCAGCAACTGAAAGCAGTTAATTCCATAAATTATCTGGGAGTATGCATTAGGAGTGGTTTAAAATGGAATGATCATATAAAGTTGATTGTCGGTAAAGCAGAAGCCAGACTGAGATTCATTGGAAGAATCCTAAGGAAATGCAATCCGACAACAAAGGAAGTAGGTTACAGTACGCTTGTTCGCCCACTGCTTGAATACTGCTCAGCAGTGTGGGATCCATACCAGATAGGGGTGATAGAAGAGATAGAGAGGATCCAACGGAGAGCAGCGCGCTTCGTTACAGGATCATTTAGTAATCGCGAAAGTGTTACGCAGATGATAGATAAACTCCAGTGGAAGACTCTGCAGGAGAGACGCTCAGTAGCTCGGTACGGGCTTTTGTTGAAGTTTCGAGAACATACCTTCACCGAGGAGTCAAGCAGTATATTGCTCCCTCCTACGTATATCTCGCGAAGAGACCATGAGGATAAAATCAGGGAGATTAGAGCCCACACAGAGTCATACCGACAATCCTTCTTTCCACGAACAATACGAGACTGGAATAGAAGGGAGAACCGATAGAGGTACTCAAGGTACCCTCCACCACACACCATCAGGTGGCTTGCGGAGTATGGATATAGATGTAGAGATGGCGATGTACTCTTTCTATGGCGTCAATCAATAAACTATTCTCCCAACCAATTTCAATAACAAGCGACAAACAATCAGTTATCTTTAAAGGTAATGATAAGGCAAAGGATTAATTCGATTGGTAGGGCATGTTTTGAGGCATCAAGGGATCACAAATTTAGCATTGGAGGGCAGCATGGATGGTAAAAATCATAGAGGGAGACCAAGAGATGAATACACTAAGCAGATTCAGAAGGATGTAGGTTGCAGTAAGAACTGGGAGGTGAAAAAGCTTGCACAGGATAGAGTAGCATGGAGAGCTGCATCAAACCAGTCTCAGGACTGAAGACCACAACAACAACAACAACAACAACAGGTACAATAAAGTTAGTCTTTTAGTTACCATTTAAACTTCAGGATTTTTGGTTATTCTCTGTTGGGAAAAAATACAAATTAAAGTTTCAAATTTGCTCAAAAACGACACATCCGAAGATTGCGTCCTGTCGTGGGAGCCAGTTGTAGTGGTTAATATAAAAAGAAAAACAGAAGAGAAGAAAAGAAAGGATTTAAAATGTGGGAAGAAATGGTGAATAAAAAGGGAGTTTTAAAATCGTTAATGACCGTGAAAAAGGGAAAGAATGAAATGCAAATCAGACTTCGAATTACAGAAAAGTTATCAGACTTAGTGATTCGGAAAAGCTATTGTTGGGGTGGTCCTTGTGGCGTTTCTGAGCAAAAGTCAAACCAATCTCCACTACAAAAATTATTTGAAGGAGTACAGAGAATAACAAAATGTGATTAATAGGGGGAAAGGGTGTAGATAAGAGTTCATCCTTTACCATGTTAACATGTCTTCTTTCGTGCGGCATCCAGGTTTTCAAAAATCTCCTACTTCATCTTTGCGTGAAAAGTAGTAGCTGCTCTGAAATCTTGCACTTGTCCAGGAATCACTAATTTATACTAATCAAAACTATCTTGGTGTTGAATGCAGTTTATTTTACGTTACTACTTCCATTGTCCGAATTTCATACCAATTTCCACAATACGTATGCACATCAATGAGTTTTTTCGTCTTAATCTGATCAAGATTAGCTAATAAGTAAGTTAAGCTTCCGCTCTCAAGAGACAAAAGACGGATAGAAAACAAAAAGAGTTACAATTTTAGTACCTTCCTTTTCTTACATATTTTCTCTGCCGTCAAGCGCTCATACAGCTGCGACGGTATAATTTATATCTGAGGAAACGAGTGTAGCACGGCGAAATTCAAAGTCCTGCTACATCATGTACATTGTCCGCACAGTCAAGTGTTTATGAGACCACACATTCCACCGACTCATCTCGCAGAAATGCTAATATTTCATCAGCTAGTTCTTTCTCTATGAAATTCCTTGGGTTCCTTTGTGATGAAATGTCAACTTTGGAAACTGTTGTAGATATAATGCAGTGTTTGCTTTGTTTATTATTGCCATTGCTCTGCTTTGTATCAACACCACTTGCACTGAAGCACCTTGTGAATTACATGTCGACTAAGCAGGTCAACTACACACCATAGCCTCATGCTGTGCTCACCATTGGGCAACTCCAGTCCTGCCCCCTGTTGCCACTAGCAGCCAATATTGTGGTTGCAGAGTAGACATTATGTGGGGCATTGATTGCCGTAAACATCACTGGCCTTTTGCAACCTCACACTCAAGGGGTTCTTTGTGTCTACAACCAGACGCCTTCTGTCTGACACAGCGATAGTAAAATAATTACACAAACCATCCCCGTGAATCGTTCTACCTGTTAGTGAAAACCATATCCAGATCCCTGCAGTAGTTCCTGACATTAGTCTTCACATTGACATCAATGAAACTTGCATAGATAGATATGTGTGGATTCTGATCTCTGATTCTCTGGAGCTGTGCTGGCTGTTTACTTTACTGCTTTTCTCTCATTGGCACTCGATGTGATTCCAGATACCCATTACATGGAATGGATAACAAAATATATATGTTACACACTCATCATTACTACACTTATTAATTATATACATAACCTTGCTTGTTAATCAGTCCATCTGTTAGTGAGGAACACATTAAAATCCCAACAGTAGTTCCTGAGATTAACCTTCTCATACAAAAGAACACTGTAACAAAGAAACACTGGTGGGGTGGACTTTATTTTAGTATTCCATACAATGAACAGCAAGTCTTTCATACACTTCCCTGGTGCAGATCTGTTGATAACTCTCTATCCAAGATAACATGCTGTAGCCTCACTACCAAGAAATCCTCTGTCTAGTTGCAAATTTCATTTGCTAGCCAATATGATAGTATTTTTGTTAATAAATTTTGGTGTGCTACTGAATCAGGTGCTTTTTGTAAGTCAATAAATACTGCATCCACCTGATAGCCTTGACCCATAGCTTTTGAGATATCATGTGAGAAAAGCTCAAGTTGGATTTTGCAAGACTGATGTTTTCAAAATCCATGCTGGTTGGCATGGAGATCATTGTTTTTGAGATATCTCA
This sequence comes from Schistocerca serialis cubense, assembly GCF_023864345.2. Lineage (NCBI taxonomy): Eukaryota > Metazoa > Arthropoda > Insecta > Orthoptera > Acrididae > Schistocerca > Schistocerca serialis. Next base: position 787,617,374 of record NC_064639.1, on the reverse strand, counting down.
GTATGCTTGAGCTTAGAATATGTTCTAAGATTTTATAACAGACTGACGTCAATGAAATTCAAAATAAGTTTTGTAGATCACTTGTGCTACTCTTGTTGCAGACAGGTGTGACAAATGCTTTCTTTCAAACTCCGGACACCATTTTTTGTTCGAGAGGTCGGTGATATATTATGGTCAAAATGGGAGTTAACTCATCTGCAAATTGTGTAGAGAATCTGATAGAGATTCTGTTGGGCTCCAGAATTTTGACCAGTTCAGACTCCAGAACTTTGTTCAGTTTTTGCGATTTCAGGTGCTTGATAATGCCACTGACATTAATAAGTACATCACTCACTTTTGCAGTGATGAAGCAATCAAACTAGGGTAGTTCTCTTATATATCCTTTGTAAAAGGCAATTTAAAAATGGAGTTTAACATTTCTCCTATTGATTTACTACCCTCAACTTTGATTCCACTGTTATCTGTGAGTGTCTAGACACTAACTTTGATGCCATTGACTGCCTTTACTTGTAACCAGAATCTTTCAGATTTTCTGTGAGGCCTGTTGCTAAGATTGTACTGCAGTAGTCACTGAAGGCTTCAGGCATTACCCTCTTGACAGCTAAAAGTGTTTTATTCAGCATCTCTCTATGTATATGCCTCTTTTTTTCCCATACATATTATGTATTATGCAATACTCACAGTTTCTCTGTAAGTTTCTTTACAGTGACTGCATACCATGGAATGTAGGTACATATGTATTCAGTGCTTTATCAACTATTCTTTTACGCTTTAACCACAGTGCCTCTAAATTCTCCTGCTGCAGAGCTACATATTTCAAGTTCCTCATTATGATGTTAGTGCCTATCCAGTGGGCTGAACTTGTAATTTCTACTTGTTTTGGCTGTGTTTTGTTAATAGCCTTTATACCTATAGTTCCAAGTAGTTTTTCAAGAAAGTAATTGCTATTAATTTCCTGGAATTCCTTGACTCATCCGCACTTACAATTGTGTAATCATCCCAGTCAATTAAGTACCCTCCAGTGAAGACTATATGATTGGGAACATATATATTACCAAAATGAGGATTTATCTAAAGTTTTCAGTTTCACCTGGAGATTAGTCTGGTGGTTATAAGTGTATGCCCATCCTTTATAATCAGTCAGGCCCAGACTATTTCTCATGCAGCTTCAGTTTGTATCTTGATGGAATTGAGTTTCTTGGCTACTGCAACAGGTATGCCACATACGTTTCCAATTAGTCTATTCTTTCAATATACACTCAGACATAGCCAAAAAAAATCTCACTTCTTTCAATTTTTGGTTGTATCCAGCTTTCTGTAGCTGGTATTATATGAGCTCCATTGTCCTTTAGGACTGCTTCAAACTGCAAGATCTTGTTGCTAATGCTTTGATAGCATCATCTGTTGGGTGACATTTCTTTGAGTGTTACACTAATACTTCAGCCTCCTACAGCTATCATTATCTGGACTGGGTAGATAGTAACCAGATCTAAAAGAAACTCTTGTGTACATTCCACAACAGTCAGCTCTCTTGGTCGTAACCTCTGATGTGTAGTGCACCCCTGACCTATCTTATAGGACCCTACGGTTCTTAACAATATGGCACAAGTGCAGGAAGTCACAGACCAGCACGCCACAGAGCCTCCAGTTTCTGGTTCCATCCTTTTATTCAACTCACAACCGGTAAACCACAATCAGTTCTTGGGAAAATGCTGAAGATTGTGAGCTTCGCTGAGATTCATGAGCAAGACTGGTCTCCTTTGCCAGTCACTGGAATGAACCAAGTATGACCTAGAAGCTCAGACGACAGCCATCATTTACTCCAACATTTGTCACAATTTGCAAATTGTTGCACCATGTACCCTCAGTGGCCACCAGAACAGCATCTACAACATGTTACACAAGGTCCGGAGGTGTATACATTGACTGCAAAAGATGATCCTTCCCATTACTTGCTGTTATTTCTCTATGAGGTGTCAAGGTGAACTCTTGAATGTTCCGTCTGAACCATGTCGTTTGCCACGGTTCCCGTTTTTCCCTTGGTTTACTCCTGTTTGGAATTTCTGTGCTTTCCTAGAGGGCATTGCAGAGCCTCTGCTAGTGCGCCCTCTGGAAGGAGGCGCTGTGTGCCATGCCGAGGGCGGATGAGGCAGTTGAGATGAGTGTTTGTCCCTGGACGACCATTCTGCAGTGGGACGCTCAGTCCCTCTATGCTAAGTCTGGATGGGCTCAAAAACCTGGGGCGTGAGGACACAAGAGGCCATAAATCCGTGGACAAGGTTTGGTTTCTGTTCATGGGCTGGGGAAGCTTTGAAGTCTGTCTGCAACTGCCAATAACCTACAGAAGGTGGTGTCGTCACTGAACATAAGATTTTTCATCTAGTTAGTGCAACGGTCGTCATCTGGCGGGAACAATCTCTCAGTGTTGTGGGAGCTATTAATAACTGCATGGCAACGTTTCTCTGCTTTGAGTTTGTGATCGGAAATTACTTTGCGTGTGTGTTACTGCCCCCTTGCATGATCGTGTATTTGAATGCCATGCTGACTTAAGGTGCACATTGTAAAAAAATAATGATAATAATAATAATAATAATTTGCTGTGGACCTTCTGCAAGCCGTTGTTTTCCCATGGACGGCGTAGGTCATTGTTTGGATATTCACGTTGTTATGGATGTCTGAAATGCAAGATTATGTTAATGTCCGCCAATATCTGAGAATGCAGGCTTTCTCAGCGAATCTCGCTGATAAAATCTTCTCAGATTGACAGCCGAGTCAATGTGTTGTTCTCCAGAAATGTTTCAGCAAGTTTCTTACTTGCCATCTTCAGGCAAAGATGGCAAGTAAGAAACTTGCTGAAACGTTGCTGGGAAAACAACACATTGACTCGGCTGTCAACCCGAGAAGATTTTATCTTTGCCAATATCTGTTGTGTTTTAGTATGTAGGCATATTTAACTTTAGTCATTGTTATTGGGTACATATTCTCGTGTTAAGGAGTTTAGTCCCCGTGGCATTTAAGTGCTCTATTTAATTATATTTAAGGTAGTTTCTATTTGGTAATCCGCCTAGCCATGACTGATGTCAGTTGCTCAGTCTGTCTGAAACGTTGGGCTTATTGGGTAGAGACCGTTGTTGACTTGCTCTCCTCAGCTCCGAAGTCCCGTACTGATACTACGGCGGTAGTTCTGGCATTTGCAGAAGTTATTAATTCTTGTGAGCACAAATAAAGCTACCTTTGTCTCTGTAATTTTCATCTGCTGGCCAGGAAGCTTTGGTTAATGATTAAAATTAACCAACTGGTCTTTGTCCAACCTAGTGGCTCGTGTTAGTCGAGTTCCCTTTCCAGTTCGGGTAAATGTTTCCTCCTCCTGTTGGAGCCATCCTCTTTCACAAGCCACACTGGGGTAAGAGTTGCCCGAGTGTCTATTGCCACTCAGTGTTCCACGAGAATGAAATAAGAGGTTAATTATCTACTCCACCGTTATGCCCAAGAAAGGTGAATTAGAGTAGTTCTGGATAACCTAAGTGTTGTACACTGTTAAGATGGTTCTCGGTTTGGAGAAATTGCTGTTTGGTAAAATTTAGCCTTTTGTGTCTGTAATCCGGCGTATTCCACGATCCAATGTTGTTACAGAACTGAAAGATTTGGTTTTGATGCATTTGCTGGGATGTGACTTAATTATTTGCTATTGATGTTAATTGCTTTAAATGAATCTTCTTTAATTTGTGGTTATAAATCTTAATGAGTGATTGTCCTCAGTGGTGTAACATTTAATGTACGTCTGATTGTCCCCTATGTTACCTACGGACTTATTAAGAGACCGAAAAGGTGATCCTTCTCAAGTTTATGGGACTTTATTAACTGTTGAAAAATATGTTTGTTAAAAAGGAATAATTTTAGATTCCTATTGTTTATTAAGTAATTCTCAAGTAATATAGCAAATATTATGAGTGCAAATATTCTCTCATTGTTATACCTGCTTGTTCTGTGGTTAGCACTGAAGGGCGTGACAATAAATGCAAAGTCGAAAGTGAAGTGTTAAACTGGTCCCTTCTTTTTGTCAAGTTGTGCCACAAACTCCTCTTCTCCCCAATTCTATTCAATACCTCCTCATTAGTTATGTGATCTACCCATCTAATCTTCAGCATTCTTCTGTAGCACCACATTTCGAAAGCTTCTAATCTCTTCTTGTCCAAACTACAGGGTTATTACAAATGATTGAAGCGATTTCATAGCTCTACAATAACTTTATTATTTGAGATATTTTCACAATGCTTTGCACACACATACAAAAACTCAAAAAGTTTTTTTAGGCATTCACAAATGTTCGATATGTGCCCCTTTAGTGATTCGGCAGACATCAAGCCGATAATCAAGTTCCTCCCACACTCAGCGCAGCATGTCCCCATCAATGAGTTCGAAAGCATTGTTGATGCGAGCTCGCAGTTCTGGCACGTTTCTTGGTAGAGGTGGTTTAAACACTGCATCTTTCACATCACTATGCGTGAAACTTGCCCGCACGCGTTCAACCGTTTCTTCGCTCACTGCAGGCCGACCCGTTGATTTCCCCTTACAGAGGCATCCAGAAGCTTTAAACTGCGCATACCATCGCCGAATGGAGTTAGCAGTTGGTATCTTTGTTGAACTTCGTCCTGAAGTGTCGTTGCACTGTTATGACTGACTGATGTGGGTGCATTTCAAGCACGACATACGCTTTCTCGGCTCCTGTCGCCATTTTGTCTCACTGCGCTCTCGAGTGCTCTGGCGGCAGAAACCTGAAGTGCGGCTTCAGCCGAACAAAACTTTATGAGTTTTTCTACGTATCTGTAGTGTGTCGTGACCATATGTCAATGAATGGAACTACAGTGAATTTATGAAATCGCTTCAATCATTTGTAATAGCCCTGTATTTATTGTCCATGTTTCACTTCCATACATGGCTACACTCCATACAAATACTTTCAGAAACGACTTCCTGACACTTAAATCAATACTCGATGTTAACAAATTTCTCTTCTTCAGAAACGCTTTCCTTCCCATTGCCAGTCTATATTTTATATCCTCTCTACTTCGACCATCATCAGTTATTTTACTCCCTAAATAGCAAAACTCCTTTACTACTTTAAGTGTCTCATTTCCTAATCTAATTCCCTCAGCATCACCCGATTTAATTTGACTACATTCCATTATCCTCGTTTGCTTTTGTTGATGTTCATCTTATATAATCCTTTCAAGACAATGTCCATTCCGTTCAACTGCTCTTCCAAGTCCTTTGCTGTCTCTGACAGAATTACAATGTCATCAGTGGACCTCAAAGTTTTTATTTCTTCTCCATGAATTTTAATACCTACTCCAAATTTTTCTTTTGTTTCCTTTACTGCTTTCTCAATATACAGATTGAATAACATCGGGGAGAGGCTACAACCCTGTCTCACTCCCTTCCCAACCACTGCTTCCCTTTCATGCCCCTCGACTCTTATAACTGCCATCTGGTTTTTGTACAAATTGTAAATAGCCTTCCGCTCCCTGTATTTTACCCCTGCCACCTTCAGAATTTGAAAGAGAGTATTCCAGTCAACATTGTCAAAAGCTTTCTCTAAGTCTACAAATGCTAGAAATGTAGGTTTGCCTTTTCTTAATCTTTCTTCTAAGATAAGTCGTAAGGTTAGTATTGCCTCACGTGTTCCAACATTTCTGCGGAATCCAAACTGATCTTCCCCGAGGTCCGCTTCTACCAGTTTTTCCATTCGTCTGTAAAGAATTCGCGTTAGTATTTTGCAGCTGTGACTTATTAAACTGATAGTTCGGTAATTTTCACATCTGTCAACACCTGCTTTCTTTGGGATTGGAATTATTATATTCTTCTTGAAGTGTGAGGGTATTTCACCTGTCTCATACATCTTACTCACCAGATGGTAGAGTTTTGTCATGACTGGCTCTCCCAAGGCCGTCAGTAGTTCTAATGGAATGTTGTCTACTCCCGGGGCCTTGTTTCGACTCACGTCTTTAAGTGCTCTGTCAAACTCTTCACGCAGTATCTTATCTCCCATTTCGTCTTCATCTACATCCTCTTCCATTTCCATAATATTGTACCTAATCAAATGATTATACAATAATATTGTAAAGAATTTTTGTAACTAATTCAATCTGTTTTTCTTTGCATGGCATATATTGATGCAAAACTGTTATCTTGAGACCTTTTGGTGATTATCCGACAGAGATTTTTGACGAATACGATTTGCGCAGAAGTGATTGACCAGCCGCTGCAGGACAGAAAATTTAATGGTGAGTCACACAATTATATTTCATTCAAACATTCAATAGCAAACTGCAGAATCTATTTTTCTCTTTCCACACATCCTGTAGTTTTCTTCTAGATTTTTTCAAGATTATCTATCTCTATTGTAGTTTGTGGTAATTATAGTATTGTTGTAGCATATGAAAATCGTGAATTTGACCGCCAAACAGTCATTTGTTAGGAAGAATTTTGCCCCCCCTTTGCATCTTTCTCAAACCATTGTTGCAATAGAGCAATCATTTACATTGACGAGAAAATATTTCAACCTAAATTTGAGTCAAATCTTTATTAATCAGACTTATAGTATTCCCTTTTTGACTTACGATTATACATCTTATTAGAATGGAACACAGTAAGGTCGAGATAGTTTCGGCAGATGAGTTAAGTGAAATAGATTCATCGTTCAACCAACAAGAAAGTCCGTGTTTACCTCCATGGACGAGTTCACAGATCAATGCAAATCAATTGCCTCAAACTCGCAACATTTGTGATAATATACAGATAGCGACTTTAAATGACGAAATGTGGAATGGACGCGAGACTAGACCATCAGTGCCATTGTTAACATCAATGTCAGAACCGAATATGAGACAAATTCAGCAATGTGACACAAATCGGACACAGGAGACTGACAAACTGGACCGACTACTAGAGTTATTTGCAGACATGAAACGAGACGTTAGTCAGAAAATTGACATATTAAACCATACTATGACCGAAAATTTTGAACGAACGACAAAACAGATGACAGAATTAAATATCACTACTCAACAGCTCAGCCAGCGATTTGAGACATTGTCCGAGACCGAGTCACTAAACAGGAAGAAATAATATCACCTGATGTGAGAATCAGTTAACTCAAATAGTTAATGTGCAGCAGGAAGTGAACACCCCTGTGGAAGAGTTAGCTCAGGCCCACACTTCAGCTAGCTCCACCCAAGAAAAGCTGACTGAAGAAGTGGGAAATATTACCCAACAGCTCACAATGGTAGTTCTTGAACAAACCCACCTCAAAGAAAAGATAGAAAAATTAGAAGACCGAGCGGACCTCGCATCACTAAACAACGACACCAACATGGCCGAAAGAATTGTACATGAATGTAAATTGTGTGACTACTATCTGGACAAAAAACTTGAAACAATTACACAGGACATACTTTCAAAAACAAAGACACATGTTAAAGACGAGACAAAACACATAGAAGACGAAGTGACAAAATTATGAGACAATGTTGTGCCGTGTTTGGCGAGCAAACGCATCGTCAGGGAATGACAGAACAGCTAAAACCATGGCTAATGACACAGACAGAACACCTATTGTGGAATCACCCATTTCCAATCAAAATTACAATGTGCCACTTTCTTTTCCACCAAATGAGCAGTATTACGGTACAACACCTAGAGTAGCAAGTGACATAAACCACATCAATACAGTTATGCCAACAGGCATGGCCAATGACATATTTGTAAGGCATGGGTATTCCAGACATTTTCCAGTGAGGAAAGCACAAAGTCCACCCTATTGTGTTTATTAGATCATTTGATGGTGTTTTTCCACGCAGTTGGTCAGAAGTCAATAAAATCAGATACGTCACCAATCTCATGAGAGGACGAGCAGCTAAGTGGGGTGCCGCTATGAAACGGCGGAGCCTTACATTTGAACAGTTCGAACAAGCCATCTTGGATGAATTGTGGTCCGAGAATGAGCAACAGAGTCTAAGGAGAGAAGTGTGCAACCCTGAGACCTATGACCCTAAAAAAGAGACATTAAGACAATACTTTGAGAGGTACCTAGACAAGACACTGTACTGGTCCAAACCACTTGCCAGCGATAATTGACACTTTAAAGAACCACTTACACTTTCCATACCGAGACAGATTAATAGGAGTACTGGAGAATGACATTAAGACTTTCTTAAACTTCTTAGATCAAATAGACGTAGTTTACAGAGGCGATTCACGCCATTCAAATTTTACTCATATTAGTAACCAAAATCAGCACCCACCCCCGTAGTGACGGTGGTTGGTGGAACCATCCGTCCGCACCGTGACACAATACGATGCCTGCGCGCGAAACATATTCACATGGAAATGTGTATGACGGTAGGAACAACCGCAGAAATTCGAGGAATAACAATAACAACAATTATCATCCATATCAAAATGGTAACTACATGCAAAATGAAAATCACAGACAGTACAACAACAACCGCAATAGGAGACGTGAGAATAACCAGCACAAACAGGGCTACTTTGACAGGAACATGCCATATAACAGGCATAATTACCACCAAAACAACAACAATCCCAACAATCACCAACAGAATATGTGGAACACACAAAATTGACGCATGACAAATCATAACCCTCCATGGAATCCGTCGCCGTTCCCCAGTACAGTTATACACTCCCCGCCACGAAGTAGCAATAACAATTGCGGTGCGCCATCAGCTGACATGTGGGTGCCTACCGGCCGGAATGTAAACATAGTGGAGTTGGTCAATGAATCCAGCCAAACACAGCAGACGATGGAAAACAGTTGACGACCGAGCTAAGCGCTCGTGCTTCGGTCGTGGGGTGTTGTAATAGCGCAAAGGCTGAGATGGTTTGTTTCCTCAGGTACGATGACAAAATGACAGCAGAACAGGAATTAACCGTCGAGAAAAACATTAAATCAGACAGTTGTGTTAAAGAATTCATACAAGCTACGGCATGGGTTAAGTTTAACGATTATAATGTACAAATTTTATTCAATACTGGTGCTGCTGCAAGTGTGATGTCAACTGCATTCTATAATGAATTGAAACAAATTATAAACATACCTACTTTACCTGTACAGAATTGCCACATGTTTTAGAGCCACAGGTACTAAATCTAAGAACATATGCATGCAAGCCCTAGTTAACTTCACGTTTTCCAATACACAGTTCAAGTGTAATTTTCTGATTGTAGACAAGCTTATTGTACACTGCATCCTAGGGTTGGATTTCTTGAATGAACACAAAGCAATCATAGATTTAAGTAAGGGCATATGTCAATTATCTGTAGGAGAACAACTAATCAATGTTGAACTTAACAAGACGATTGATCCACGAAGTAAGTCAATTTCAATTGGTATATCCTACCATAGTTAGTGTATGTAACTTAACACTTGAAGATTCAGACTATCAGGAGATTGAACAGGATTTATTGTATCAGAAATGTGTTGAATCTCATTATTTAATGAAACAACAGCAAGAAGAATTGTACAAATTATTATGTGATTATGCACAAGTTTTCACTGAGAGGCCTGGTGTAATCAGAGGTTACAGCTACAAAATGGATGTTAAGCCACATAAGACTTATTGTAGGACACATTATAATATTCCATGGGTGAAGAAACCTGCAGTTTTACGTGAAATCGAACATATGTTGACCTGGGGTGTCATAGAAAAATCACATTCCCCTTACTGCAGTCCTATCCTGGCGGTAGGCAAGCAAGATGGCAATGTCAGATTGGTGCTAGACGCACGTGAAATCAACAAAATTATTATACCTGATAACACAAGACCCGTCAACTTGGACGAACAGGTGCTAAAATTTTATAATGTACAATACCTAACTAATATTGACCTCCGCTTATCGTACTGGCAGGTGTCCCTTCACAATGACAGTCATAAATACACTGCTTTCCTTTGTGAAGGACGCAGTTATCAGTTTAGTGTGTTGCCTTTTGGTTTGTGTGTAAGCGCGGGCGTGTTCATCGAGGCACTTGACGCCGTTCTCGGCCTGTGTTTGTTGTCACGCGTCACGGCGTACGTCGATTACATTGTTATGGCAACAAATACGTGGGAGGAACACATTGATCTGTTACAGCAAATTTTATTTAAATTTTCACAAGCTGGAGTCACAGTAAATCTTTCAAAGCCCCACTACAATGAGGAGTACAACGATGATACGTGCTTAACAAGTGAAAGTGATACTGAAACAGGTGTTGAGGCATGCAGTTCATCATGCTTGTCGAATAGGGAGAGATAAATCCTGTCCCCAGCGAAGCATAGTAAAGAACAGTTGTTGTCCAAGGAGCAGGTACTAAACATAACTATGTACATTGAAGATCATCCACAACATATTACAAAAAATTATAAACAGATTTCGAATAAACCTACAAGCCATGCGGGGTGGCCGCACGGTTTGAGGTGCCATGTCACGGATTACGCAGCTCCTCCCGCCGGAGGTTCGAGTCCTGCCTTGGGGATGGGTGTGTGTGTGTGTGTGTGTGTGTGTGTGTGTGTGTTATTCTTAGCATAAGTTACTTTCAGTTAATTTAAGTAGTGTGTAAGTGTAGGGACAGATGACCTCATCAGTTCGGTCCCTTCAGAATTCACACACATCTGCACATTTGTAACCTACAAGAATATGACCATTTAGTGCATAAGAAAAACTTACAGATATTCAATGGAGGACAAGGCGCACTTGTTACAAAAATTAGCATTTGCGCATTTCAAGCATGCTCAATACAATTTACAGGATGTGCATCATGTGACCTATTACATTACGCATTTAAAACTGCATGCGAGATAGACTGCAGTGACTTGAAGGGTAGCAGTGGATGGTTGCATAAGTTCAAAAAGGCTACAGAATTGGAAGATGTAAGATAACGAAATTACAAACAAAGCATCAACTTGATGATGCACAACAAACAGCAGAATCGGCCTGGAAATTTGTAGATGAAATCAACAAACTTATCTCATCATTCAGAAAGGAATTTGTTTTCAAATCTGACCGACTGAGATTTGAAGAGGAAATGCATATGAAAGGAACCCTGGAAATTGGAGATACCAGGAGAGTTGTATCAAGATCAATTAACATCAACACCTCAATGCATTTGTATACAATTATGCTCACTGTTAATCTGGATGTTAAATTGGATGGAAAGTTACTTAGTGTGCTGTGAGAAGTTGGAGATGCTTTGTCCCCTACGATTCTTTCTCGTGTGCATGATCTTGCAAGAGCAGAGGGGAATATTTATGTCACAGCAAGAAAGAGGCAGGAAAATGGGCTTAAGAGAACTACAACTATGGTATGAGCACTGCTTTTGGCCAATAGCTGGTCAAAATAGCTTGCTTTTGCTTGATTTCTGGTCTGCATATAAATATCGTTCTCCTTTAGAGCAAACTATCCCTCCTGAAAAGTGTGTGATATTGCAACTCATATCACCTAGAACCACTGGACAAGCCCGGGCTCTAGATGTTTGTTTTTTCCGTGCCTACAAAATATATTATTGCACTATCTGCAGCTATGCCTTAAAGGATAGCCAGTTTCACAATAAGCAGCATGACAGACTGTTTCACATTCAGTTGTGTGCCATCACATTCCATCAGTTCTCATCACCTCATTTCACCAATATGATTCTACATGCATTCCTTAAGAGTGGATGCCTAGCTGAAAGTCCTGCTCAGTTTGCAACTCCCACAGAGTTCACCTACAATTTTGATGGTGCAAACCCCTGTGATCACCATGGCATGCCATTTTTCATTTGGTGTTCATGGTGCAATCTAGTGGTTTGTTTTGAACATTTCTTGAATGTCGACAATGTCCATTTTGCAAAGTGTAATACGTACTTCCCATAGAAGGTTGATCTCTGCCACTACTGCACACTCATTTTCTGTCACCATCCTGATGCACATGTTGAGTCATTAGCAGCTAATGTTTTTCCTGTCATAATTGTTAATACAACACTTTCAAATGAGCCTTACTAAATACTGAACATGCAGCCTTGCATTTGAGGGGTTCCTTGTTAGTGCTACCTAAGCGAAGCCAGGCTAAATCGCTATTGTTGCATGTCAATTAACTGGCAGGCAACAATAATTGTAACCCCGGACTTTCCGGAGATGATGTAATTATGTGTACTGTGTATGAAGGAAGAAGTCTGCAAAAATACAAAAGCAGATTTTGATAAGATTTCAAAATGGCGCAACGACTGGAAACTTGCTTTAAATGCACAGCACAATAAAATTATGCAACTTCAGAAAATGCAGAAAAGTTGTATCCCATGACTAAAATATCAGTCACAACTGGAATCATTCAACTCATACATATATCTAAGCGGTAACAATTTGTGGGCAAGTGAACTGGAACTATCATGTGACTCAAACATAGGTAAACTAGACGGAAGAGTTTAGTTAATTTTTGGGTTACTGAGAAAATAATGTCAGTTTAGAAACAAGACAGTATACAAAACACTCATGTGGTCCTTTCTAGAATGTTGGTCAAGTATGTGGGACCTATATCAAATAGTACTAACAGGTGATACTGAATGTATTCAAAGAAGGGCAGCACGAAGAGTCATAGGTTTGTTATACTCAAGGGAGAGCATCATGAAAATGCTGAAAAAACCTGAATTGGAATACACTTGAAGATAGAAGCCAATTATCCCATGAAAGCCTATTTACAAAATTTCAAGAACCATTATTCAATGAAGAATCCAGGAATATACTAAAGCCCCTATGTATTGCTCCAGTAGGGGCCACAAAGCCAAAAATACACTAATTACTACGTCTACACTAGCACTGAAGCAGCCATTCTTCCTTTGCTACATATGCGAACCAAATGGGAAGAAACCTTAACACATGATACAATGTTAAGTACTGTCAGCCACACAGTTCACAGTGGTTTGCCAAGTATGTACTTTATTTTACAGATTATAAGATGCACTTTTTCTACGAAAAACTGCCTCCAAAATTCAGACAGGTCTCGGATTAATATAAAAATGTCCAGTGTTTGATTTAAAATTCCCGCCAGTCTTAAAATTGGGCACACCTTTGATGTCACAGGAAACCTATCTCTATCTGGCAACACTGGATTCAACTGGCAGCAGCAGTGCACCAATGTGATGAACATAATTGCAGGGATTCACAAGCTTGCTAACATCGTCTCCCTCCTGCCCTGCCGTCACAAACCCAGAACACTGTCTAGCCTATGATGCGTCACTGCAGTCTATGGTGCCAGTGAACTTGAATTGTAAGTGGTTTGTGTTGTCCGTAAAAATACAATATTTTTGTTAGTAACTAGTTTCATAATGGAAAAAAAATAAAAGGTATTCATATGATGCAGGTTACAAACTGGAAATAATGGCATAGAAGACAATGATGACAATGAAGAGGAAGAACAAGAAGCAAGAAGCAAAGTAAGGTGTGTGTTAGAGACGTAGCCTCTTATATCTGTAAAATACAATATATAGATTTAGTTTTGCGGTGACACACACCCAACCAACATGATATCTCAAAGAATCTATAACTCAAGCAGAAATACAAGTATGACATAACTTTATGTTCTTTATTATTTCACACTATTTAAATGTTATATGAAACTGAGGAATACAGCTGTTGCTCATTTACCATATGTAAAAGTGCTTAGAATAATGCCCATATGTAAAAGCGCTTAGAATAATGTGCAAAGTTGTGTGTGACTTGTATCTCCAAAACTAATTCTTTCTTCTACAATGTCTGCTCTATCCAAGGCAGATAATTATAGTTACTGTGACATGAAACACAGTGGAACAACGGCAGAAGTAAACCTTGAGGGAAGGTACTGTGTTTTACATAAATAATGCTCTCGACCTACCCAGTCCACATCAGGGCTCCCCTCCCTTTTCCCCTCTCCACATCACTTTCCTCAATACCACTACTCTACTCACACACCAATTTTTTAAAGACAGCTTAGTCGGTAAGTGCACTGTCTGTGAAAGGCAAAGTTCTGGATTCTAGCCTCAGTCTGGCACTGTTTTAATCTGCCAGGAAGTTTCAGTTAATGGAAGTCAATGATGCAAATCAACAATTTTAGTGGTCAGCACTACTTGTAGATAAATGTAAACAGTTCATTATTAACTCTCTCTCTCTCTCTCTCTCTCTCTCTCTCTCTCTCTCTCTCTCTCATGCACTATGGACGAGTTTCTCCATAAGACCTGGGCAGTAAATCACAATAATTAAGAAGCATAGTCAGTACAGAATCTTACATGGATTCAATCAATTAACAGAATAATATTCAAATTTTAATGACTGATTGCTGGTCATTGTAGCTATGAAGACCAGAATTATAAATTTATAAAGAGAGAATTATGCTAAACATGCACTTTTGTTTATGGTAAGCATATGATGTATGAGGAAAACTATAAAGACCACACAAAAAATGTCGCCTGCAATCATAAAATATCTTTGTTGTATCCAGGTACAATAACATTTCATAACTCGAATATCCACCTCCAAGGGCAATAAAAGACTGTACAACTCCTGCAAGAGTGTAACACAGTGGCTGTCTCATGCTTACATAAATGATCATTTCATGCTAGAACAAGTGTGTGAGGATGAGGAGCGGGAGGAGGAACTGAGGAAGAGTGAGTATTGTTTTACATCTCAAATACTTCAAAATCATTACAGATGAGCACAGTACTGAAAAGAGAAGACAAGGGAAGAACTTCTCATGTCTTTGTTCTATGAACCACTCTGACATTTACTTTCAACAAATTCCTTGAAAAATGTCATTTGAATCCCACACTTCCAGATACGAGCCCAACAATCAAACTATTGTACCATTTCGCACATTTAGTGAATACATAGCCTGTCAAATGAGAATTTTGTTAACATCAATACAGATTTCAGAAAGAACATACTCAGAACATGTACTTTTTCATTGCAATTCTACTTTATAGCATTTCTTTCTTTCAAGGGACATCTGATTTAGTGTTCCTAGTCTTCACAAACTGTTTAAATTCTGCACACAGCTAAAACAATCACAAAAAACTTACATTATTTCACATATATTAATCTATCCAATGAAATAGTTTGTCATATATTTTAGCAGTGGAGACTGCATGTCATTTAGTGAAGATCATATTTCTGGATCTTATACAGAAGTATTAGACAGAGTTGTTCAAATGATTAAAAAACTAAGGGCCTATTCCTGAAATACAACCACAGAGAACTAAGCTTTGAAAACTTGTACTGAAAATAACTGATCTACAGCATTTAGACTAAAGTTACGCTGTTCTTTCCATTCTTCACAAAATCTTAATCCAAATACATTCTTGGATATTTTCACAAAATGATACCCAATGCCACAGACCATATACTGTTTTTTAACTTCTTTCTTTCTGCTTTTAGTTCAACTACATTTGTATTTGATAACTTTATTTGAACATTCACTATTTGATCTCTGCACTTACATACAGTCTTTCAAAACAGTTTAGTGTAGATCTTCAAATAACAATAAAGTATTTGTTTTGTAAACAAAACTGCCTTTTCCTGCTGACTTTATTTATCCCATACGCGTTTCGCCTTCTCCTGTTCTAAGGCATCATCAGTGGGATCTATAATGATACAGTTTTGTTAGTTATAGATTATCAAACAGTTCACTTTGCAATTTTTTCAATAAAGTATGTCAGTGGCATTATCATTTTAATAAAGAAATATGCCTTTACTTCATGACGGTCTTGGTCTTTAATGAGTGAATAAAATTCAGGAAAGTCAATCTAAATAACTCAGTGAAGTTCTGAAGAATGTAATATTGTTGCTCTTGAGGTGACTAAGCCTAAAATAATTACATACATAGCCTTGTAAGCAGTCATAGCAAGCACCATCTTAGTACATAATTGGGGTATACTTTTATGTAAGAAGCCGTGTGTGTGTGTGTGTGTGTGTGTGTGTGTCAAAAATGCTTTTTTCCTACTTGACTTTTTACAGCATTAAGTGTGGTGGATATTATGACTGAATTGTAAAAGAGAGCTTGGCTGAAGATGTTCGGTTTTAACATAAGTTAACTTACTTGATAAGTTGCACCACCTCGTTTTATTGGTGCAACATGTAGCACAGGTCTTGAATTAGCAATAGCTTTATGGAAAATTTTTTGTGGATTAGTTTCAATTTTTGACTTTTCAAGCTCATTTGCTTTGTTATATCGTTCAAGCTGTATCCTTTTTATGTTTTCAAATGCCTGTAACAGAGAAAAATATTTTCATGCATAAACTGAAATTCGTTAATAATCCTCTCATACTACACAGCAGGCAGCTTTGTATCAAATGTGTCGTACATCATTAACAAGTGTTTTCTTTCAAGGATGAAATACAAACAGTAAACTGTGAAGAAGTAGTGAGAGAAATTTTATCACCACCAAAAGTGAATATAAAACAGACTATTTCTTGAGAAAAGAAGTAGAACTGCTCTTGGAAGCTCTATCAAACTTAAACTGACAGCCATTCAATAAGACTCAGGTGGTACAAATGAAGTAAAGATATAATATGTATACTGAAGTATCTTTTTAACTTCGTGTAGCTGTTGTGTAACAATGGTGATAGTAGTGACAGGCACAAGAAGTGATGGTGACTGTTAGACTACCTTTACTGAGCACGAGATTTATCGCATCTGATTAATAAATTAATTTATTTATTGTGCATGCATCACCACCTATACTGCATACTTTCATTAAGCATCCACATGGATGCCTTTGTCATTTACTATGATAAGGTCTGCCACTGCAGGTTGATGATCTTGTATTGTACCACACTCACAGGAATTGCTCTCTTTATATCCCCATTTTCACAGGTTGGTACTGCATTGTATGGCACCAGTTCTTAAAGGGTTAGGTGCAATGCATGCTGGAAACAGTATATAATTCCCAGCAGCCATTTGTTCTTACAGCTTCATTAGTATCTGATTAACACAGTTTTGCCATAAATGTTCTTGCCGTATTTCAGGTGGCTCGGCTAAAGGATTGGTCATTCGCATAAAACTTTGCTGGGACTTCAGCCAGTATTGCTGTACCTGGTAGCCTTATATGGGTACCTGTGATCATTAGACTGTTTCCTACTTTCAGACTCAGCTGCAACTTATCTTCTGATTGTGGATAGAGCTATGATGAGAATGGATAAATTTGTTGAACTGGTGCTTGCTTTATGCAACAAGACACTACACGCATTGATGATGATTCTGAAATGATGTAGCTGATATCAAACATAGTTAGAAAAAAGTTTTAAGCACCAAATGGCAGCACAGGCAACTACATGCTTATAAATATGTTACAGATACTGTAACAAGAGATTCTTTAATGTTGAAAAGATGATGAATGGGTAGGATGAAACAAGACTAACGAGGTGTTATTTAAAAAAATCCAAGATTACAGGGCAAATGAGAGACAACAAGACAGAACACAGACAACCTAACAATGACATGCTACCGTCAGATGATATTTGTAAAACTGAGAGGGGGCAAATGATAGCTTGTAGCTCAGAGATAACCAAAACTGGGAACATATATGAGACAAAACAGGCACCAACAGATAAAATGTAAGAATGGAGTATGTAGTAAGGTGGAAATAACCATGGAAAAAAGAAACATGTCAAGCCATGTAAAGAATAATAAAATGTAAGTAATGGAAGGAATAATGGTAACCACTCAATATATAGTTGCAGTGTTGAGCAGACAACAAGATTAAAATTCAAAATTATTGAGGCTTTTGTGGCCATTTGTTGACAAACTGCCTATTGGAATCTGTTTTGGGTTCTTCTGCTGAAATTTGTTTGATGATTTTTCCAATACTTTACCAGCACGAGTGGTCAGCATTGTCAAAGCTTCACTCTCCATTGCTGGTAGTGGACTGGACTTGAGCTTGCGGGTGCAGTTTATATGTCCCAGTCACGCCAGTGTCCAAGAGCTTTTCCTTGGTCATTACCTTTATGGCTCTCCCTTGCTACCTGCAATTGTTGTTTGCCACAGCTTGGGAATCCAGGATCTATTCCCAACAAAGAATTTCCTCAAGCTTGCTGGAAATACTGTCATGTTTGTGGAACTGTACGGCTTCCCAGAACAAGTGAGCATGGAGCTCTTGTCCACAGCAAGAACCTCTGTGTTGGAAAATTTTATTATTTGGTCACTCTCACACAGTGCATGCTCCACTACAGCCAATTTCTGTGTCCCAACCTATGATACAATTTGTGTTCTGTGATCCTGGTGTTGACAGACTATCCAGTGGTTCCAACATAGACTTTTCCACATATACAAGGTATGCAGTATATTTCCGACATTGCTTCTCAGAGAGCTTTCCATGTGTTGCATCTTGTGTCTGAAGTGCTGTGTCTTACATATTCTCAAGGTGAACATATCTGGAGTCCCGTGCTGCAGCAAATGACCATTTTGGGCAGCAAGGGGAGAACCATAGTGATAATGATCAGGGAAAAGCCCTCTGAAATTAGTGCAACAGGTAAATACTACCTGTAGCTGCAAGCTTGACTCCAGTCTGCCACCAACAATGGAGGGCGAAGCTCTGACAATGCCAGCCACTCGTGCTGGCAAAACGTCAGAAAAATTCTGAAGCAAATGTCGGCTGAAGAACCCGAACAGAAGCCAAAAGGCAATTTGTCACTACGCTTTCAGTCACTAAGCTTTCAGACAATGTCCTTTCTACTCTAACAGACAAAATACATACTGGCAGACTATATTATCTTTGTGCTGCCACCCAATTTTGGTCAGGGGTTGTTCTGGTGATGCGAGTGAAAGGAACAAGGAAGATGGGCAGGGGAAGGGAGGAGTGGAGAGAAGAGACAGTAATGGCTGGGTGGTAGAGGCAGCAAGAGAATGGTTTAGGAGTGTGACACCAGCAAGCCAACCCTGGACTCTGGACAAGCAGAAGAAGTTGCACAGAGGCTAAACTGAGGCCCAGCACTTGGGTGGATAGGGAGAAAACATACTCCTCCATCAAAGTGGTCACAACTAATGTTATAGTGTGTTACAAAAAATCACTGCAATTACAACAGTACACATCTAAGAAAGGGAAGATGGAAAATGAAGGGACAGATAAAGATGGATGAAGACAGAGAGAGAGAGAGAGAGAGAGAGAGAAATTTACTGTCTACATACATCTATTCATTTTCACTAATTTTCACGTTTAGTTATCGTCTTGGCAATACAAAAACTTATGCAGTGGTTGACTGTAAGCTGGATAATGGTTGTTGTCTCACAAGACACATTGAGGAGAAATAGAATGAGTGATCAGATTGTTATGGACACTTAGCAAATTAAAAATAATTACTCTTGGTGAATCAAGTAAAATACTTTCTACAGGGTACCACTGCCATCAAGGAAAATTTGATCGACACAACCCACACTAGAAAAGCATTGTGTGGTATTCTGTTGTTTTAAGAGAGGTAAGTATGTAATGGCCTTGTCGTACTACTAACCTATTTGTAATTATGGTAAACTTTTATTGTCTCTTATTATGAACCTTCAAAATTACATGACATTGATTGGCTGTCATAACATGTAACTACAAACTCACAAAGATTTATAAGTCTACACTTTGAGAATTGTTTTCACTTAAAGTGAACTTTTTATAAATATTAACCATGTGTAAACCTGACTCATTATTTGCTTATTCGATGCATGCTGGCATGGGGTGGTAGATTTGCAACTGTTCAGTAATCTGGAACTTGGTTAATTTTTTATTTTGTCCATCTCAGTTGCATTGATGTAAAACTCAGCAGTAGTGGTTACAGGTTTCGGGCTGACTCGCCCATTTTCAAACCACACACCGTGCTATTAACCTCAGTTGTTCATACAATATTGTTAAAGCTATTGTAATTATTCCAGAGCGTTCAGAGGAAATTTGGGGAGGGAGGGGACGAGAAGGAGGGGCTTATTTTCTCTAGAAACAACATTTAGCACTTCAGTTCACTCTTACCTTAGTTATGAATTTGATAATTGAAATTTACCACTAAAACAAAGTGCCTGTATTTACACGTTGGCCAGGAACCTGTGCAAACTCACCTCGAGCATTTTCCTTCTGAAAATAAATAATTATGCCTCCTAAAATTGATCACCAGTTCTGGAGGGATAAATTTTGAAAATAGTTCTGTTCACTTCACTTGAAATAATTAATAAATTTGTCTTTGTTTACTCAAACAGTCAACAGAATATTTGTCCTGACAAGTAAGGCTGCAGAGGAGGAAGTGTCTAAAAAGGCAAACAAAATGAGCCTTAGTGAAGCACCTGGTGAATGTGATCAGTGAGAATGAATTTAAGTTTTATAGTGAGTTCTGCATTTCATCCTTGCTGTGGATGTGGCTAGTGAAAATAGTGTCACAAATAGTGTCACTATTTCAGAACCAGAAGATGAGCTGTATGGTTCAAGTATTCCAGAAAAACTTCTATAAACAAATGTTGAAAATACTGACTTTAACAGAGATCAGTATAACTGCCATGATCTGTTTGTTATGTTAACTGTGAAACAGTTAGATTAAGGGGAAATGAAGTAGAGAACAAGACTGTCTTCAATGGATAACATCAGAAGTCTTTGGCATCAAGGAATGTTGGTGTTTTGGAAGTAGGCAGTGCTGGTGACAATGAAGGTAATATGTGTTTGTTGCAGGGTTCTAGAGCACATTCTTAACTCAAACACTGTTATGTTCCTGGAAGAAAACAAGCTTCTTTCAAAGAGTCAGAATGGATTATGGAAAAACAACTAGTGTGAAACAATGTTGTTTTATTCATACAAGACATCATGCAAACAATTTGTGCTGGTTAACAGGCAGATTCCTTCTTTCTGAAAGGCATTTGACACTGTACTACATCACTGACCAATGTCAAAGATAACATCAAAAAGTGCATCTTCAAAAGTGTGTTATACCAGATGGAGTGTTTCACAAAAATGAAGGTAACATTGACCATATCCTAAGGAAGTGTAACAGAAACTCTAATGTTTTTAATATATAGGGTGTTTCAAAAAGAATATACATATTTTGAACAAACATTTATTAAACGTGTAAGACAGAAAACTGTGAAACTTGGGATATGTATTTATGAATCTCTCAAATTTAGATACAGATATTTAATATGTCATCCACCAGCATCAATGCTCAAATTCCTCCCATACTCGGGCAAGCATGTCCATCGTCAGCAATGTTACAGCGCAATGAATCCAGTTCGTCACCTCTTCTAGGTTCTGTGGTAAACGTTGTCCTTAACGAAACCCCACAGGAAGAAGTCACAGGGTGTCAAATCTGGTGACCACAGAGACCAGCTGAGAAGTGTTCCTGTTTGTTTGACGATCAATCCAATAGCTCAGTTGAGTTTCATTCAGATATTTACACACATGTCGTCTCCAGTGAGGGGGTGTCCAGTCTTGTTGAAAAATAAAGTACTCCTTGTTCAGCCTCAGAAACAACCAATTTTGTACACAGCACAATACTGCTGACTGTTAACCATGTTTCCATCAAAGAAGAATGGTCCCTAAACAGATGAGTGGAACATTGCAAAAAACACATTGATTCTGGACGATTCTTGTGCATATTCAGTGTGTGCGGGTGGGTTATGTATGCCACAAATTTGAATATTGTGTTTGTTTACTTTCCACTGAAGTGGAAAGCTGACTCATCACTGAGTACGATGCGCTGTGCAAAGTGTTATCATTGTCAATAGAATTTGAAGCTCGTCAGAAAATGTCTAATGTTTGCGTAACTTGTACAGCTTCACAACCAACTGACATCTTAAAACACACCAAGTTTTGTTGCTGTAGGCAGTTTAACTCCTGGCTAGTATGACAAGTTGACTTTCACAATTAATTTAGTGGGATCCGCTTCAGCTGTACTAATATTTATCCAAAGAAAGACTGGTTTTGAGATTTTAAAATCCCACCTTCAAGTGTATGAAACTGTAACATAAGAGAGTAGGAACATAATGGAAAGTATGTGTAAAAACCAAAAGAGCAGACAGCTGAAACAAGGTGACTTACTTATTGTATACAGTAATACATAACTAGAAGAGAGGATATACTGAAGGGCAAGTTCCCATCTCCGGAGTTCGGATAGGTTGGTGTTGGTGGGAAGTATCCAGATAACCCGGACGGTGTAACACTGTGCCAAGATGTGCTGGCCGTGCACCAAGGCATGTTTAGCCACAGGGTGATCCTCATTACCAACAAACACTGTCTGCCTGTGTCCATTCATGCGAATGGACAGTTTGTTGCTGGTCATTCCCACATAGAATGCGTCACAGTGTAGGCAGGTCAGTTGGTAAATCACGTGGGTGCTTTCACACGTGGCTCTGCCTTTGATCGTGTACACCTTCCGGGTTACAGGACTGGAGTAGGTGGTGGTGGGAGGGTGCATGGGACAGGTTTTGCATCGGGGGCGGTTACAAGGATAGGAGCCAGAGGGTAGGGAAGGTGGTTTGGGGATTTCATAGGGATGAACTAACAGGTTACGAAGGTTAGGTGGACGGCGGAAAGACACTCTTGGCAGAGTGGGGAGGATTTCATGAAGGATGGATCTCATTTGAGGGCAGGATTTGAGGAAGTCGTATCCCTGCTGGAGAGCCACATTCAGAGTCTGGTCCAGTCCCGGAAAGTATCCTGTCACAAGTGGGGCACTTTTGTGGTTCTTCTGTGGGGGATTCTGGGTTTGAGGGGACGAGGAAGTGGCTCTGGTTATTTGCTTCTGTACCAGGTCGGGAGGGTAGTTGCGGGATGCGAAAGCTGTTTTCAGGTTGTTGGTGTAATGATTCAGGGATTCCGGACTGGAGCAGATTCGTTTGCCACGAAGACCTAGGCTGTAGGGAAGGGACCGTTTGATGTGGAATGGGTGGCAGCTGTCATAATGGAGGTACTGTTGCTTGTTGGTGGGTTTGATGTGGACGGACGTGTGAAGTTGGCCATTGGACAGGTGGAGGTCAACGTCAAGGAAAGTGGCATGGGATTTGGAGTAGGACCAGGTGAAACTGATGGAACCAAAGGAGTTGAGGTTGGAGAGGAAATTCTGGAGTTCTTCTTCACTGTGAGTCCAGATCATGAAGATGTCATCAATAAATCTGTACCAAACTTTGGGTTGACAGACTTGGGTAACCAAGAAGGCTTCCTCTAAGCGACCCATGAATAGGTTGGCGTACGAGGGGGCCATCCTGGTACCCATGGCTGTTCCCTTTAATTGTTGGTATGTCTGGCCTTCAAAAGTGAAGAAGTTGTGAGTCAGGATGAAGGGCTAAGGTGATGAGGAAAGAGGTTTTAGGTAGGGTGGCAGGTGATCGGCGTGAAAGGAAATGCTCCATCGCAGCGAGGCCCTGGACGTGCGGAATATTTGTGTATAAGGACGTGGCATCAATGGTTACAAGGATGGTTTCCGGGGGTAACAGATTGGGTAAGGATTCCAGGCGTTCAAGGAAGTGGTTGGTGTCCTTGATGAAGGATGGGAGACTGCATGTAATGGGTTGAAGGTGTTGATCTACGTAGGCAGAGATACGTTCTGTGGGGGCTTGGTAACCAGCTACAATGGGGTGGCCGGGATGATTGGGTTTGTGGATTTTAGGAAGAAGGTAGAAGATAGGGGTGCGGGGTGTCGGTGGGGTCAGGAGGTTGATGGAGTCAGGTGAAAGGTTTTGCAGGGGGCCTAAGGTTCTGAGGATTCCTTGAAACTCCGCCTGGACATCGGGAATGGGGTTACCTTGGCAAACTTTGTATGTGGTGTTGTCTGAAAGCTGACGCAGTCCCTCAGCCACATACTCCCGACGATCAAGTACCACGGTCGTGGAACCCTTGTCCGCCGGAAGAATGATGATGGATCGGTCAGCCTTCAGATCACGGATAGCCTGGGCTTCAGCAGTGGTGATGTTGGGTTTAGGATTAAGGTTTGTTAAGAAGGATTGAGATGCAAGGCTGGAAGTCAGAAATTCCTGGAAGGTTTGGAGAGGGTGATTTTGAGGAAGAGGAGGTGGGTCCCGCTGTGACGGAGGACGGAACTGTTCCAGGCAGGGTTCAATTTGGATGGTGTCTTGAGGAGTCGGATCATTAGGAGTAGGATTAGGATCATTTTTCTTCGTGGCAAAGTGATACTTCCAGCAGAGAGTACGAGTGTAGGACAGTAAATCTTTGACGAGGGCTGTTTGGTTGAATCTGGGAGTGGGGCTGAAGGTGAGGCCTTTGGATAGGACAGAGGTTTCGGATTGGGAGAGAGGTTTGGAGGAAAGGTTAACTACTGAATTAGGGTGTTGTGGTTCCAGATTGTGTTGATCGGAATTTTGAGGTTTTGGAGGGAGTGGAGCTGGAAGTGGGAGATTGAGTAGATGGGAGAGACTGGGTTTGTGTGCAATGAGAGGAGGTTGAGGTTTGCTGGAAAGGTTGTGAAGGGTGAGTGAGTTGCCTTTCCGGAGGTGGGAAACCAGGAGATTGGATAGTTTTTTGAGGTGGAGGGTGGCATGCTGTTCTAATTTACAGTTGGCCTGTAGGAGGATGCTCTGAACAGCCGGTGTGGATGTGGGAGAGGAAAGATTAAGGACTTTTATTAAGGATAGGAGTTGACGGGTGTGTTCATTGGCTGAGTTGATGTGTAGGTGAAGGATTAGGTGGGTGAGGGCAATGGATTGTTCAGTTTGGAACTGGTATAGGGACTGATGGAAGGAAGGGTTGCAGCCAGAGATGGGAACTTTAAGTGTGAGGCCTTTGGGGGTGATGCCAAATTAAATTAGAACAGCATGCCACCCTCCACCTCAAAAAACTATCCAATCTCCTGGTTTCCCACCTCCGGAAAGGCAACTCACTCACCCTTCACAACCTTTCCAGCAAACCTCAACCTCCTCTCATTGCACACAAACCCAGTCTCTCCCATCTACTCAATCTCCCACTTCCAGCTCCACTCCCTCCAAAACCTCAAAATTCCGATCAACACAATTTGGAACCACAACACCCTAATTCAGCAGTTAACCTTTCCTCCAAACCTCTCTCCCAATCCGAAACCTCTGTCCTATCCAAAGGCCTCACCTTCAGCCCCACTCCCAGATTCAACCAAACAGCCCTCGTCAAAGATTTACTGTCCTACACTCGTACTCTCTGCTGGAAGTATCACTTTGCCACGAAGAAAAATGATCCTAATCCTACTCCTAATGATCCAACTCCTCAAGACACCATCCAAATTGAACCCTGCCTGGAACAGTTCCGTCCTCCGTCACAGCGGGACCCACCTCCTCTTCCTCAAAATCACCCTCTCCAAACCTTCCAGGAATTTCTGACTTCCAGCCTTGCATCTGAATCCTTCTTAAAAAACCTTAATCCTACACCCAACATCACCACTGCTGAAGCCCAGGCTATCCGTGATCTGAAGGCTGACCGATCCATCGTCATTCTTCCGGCGGACAAGGGTTCCACGACCGTGGTACTTGATCGTCGGGAGTATGTGGCTGAGGGACTGCGTCAGCTTTCAGACAACACCACATACAAAGTTTGCCAAGGTAACCCCATTCCCGATGTCCAGGCGGAGCTTCAAGGAATCCTCAGAACCTTAGGCCCCCTGCAAAACCTTTCACCTGACTCCATCAACCTCCTGACCCCACCGACACCCCGCACCCCTACCTTCTACCTTCTTCCTAAAATCCACAAACCCAATCATCCCGGCCGCCCCATTGTAGCTGGTTACCAAGCCCCCACAGAACGTATCTCTGCCTACGTAGATCAACACCTTCAACCCATTACATGCAGTCTCCCATCCTTCATCAAGGACACCAACCACTTCCTTGAACGCCTGGAATCCTTACCCAATCTGTTACCCCCGGAACCATCCTTGTAACCATTGATGCCACGTCCTTATACACAAATATTCCGCATGTCCAGGGCCTCGCTGCGATGGAGCATTTCCTTTCACGCCGATCACCTGCCACCCTACCTAAAACCTCTTTCCTCATCACCTTAGCCAGCTTCATCCTGACCCACAACTTCTTCACTTTTGAAGGCCAGACATACCAACAATTAAAGGGAACAGCCATGGGTACCAGGATGGCCCCCTCGTACGCCAACCTATTCATGGGTCGCTTAGAGGAAGCCTTCTTGGTTACCCAAGTCTGTCAACCCAAAGTTTGGTACAGATTTATTGATGACATCTTCATGATCTGGACTCACAGTGAAGAAGAACTCCAGAATTTCCTCTCCAACCTCAACTCCTTTGGTTCCATCAGTTTCACCTGGTCCTACTCCAAATCCCATGCCACTTTCCTTGACGTTGACCTCCACCTGTCCAATGGCCAACTTCACACGTCCGTCCACATCAAACCCACCAACAAGCAACAGTACCTCCATTATGACAGCTGCCACCCATTCCACATCAAACGGTCCCTTCCCTACAGCCTAGGTCTTCGTGGCAAACGAATCTGCTCCAGTCCGGAATCCCTGAATCATTACACCAACAACCTGAAAACAGCTTTCGCATCCCGCAACTACCCTCCCGACCTGGTACAGAAGCAAATAACCAGAGCCACTTCCTCGTCCCCTCAAACCCAGAATCCCCCACAGAAGAACCACAAAAGTGCCCCACTTGTGACAGGATACTTTCCGGGACTGGACCAGACTCTGAATGTGGCTCTCCAGCAGGGATACGACTTCCTCAAATCCTGCCCTCAAATGAGATCCATCCTTCATGAAATCCTCCCCACTCTGCCAAGAGTGTCTTTCCGCCGTCCACCTAACCTTCGTAACCTGTTAGTTCATCCCTATGAAATCCCCAAACCACCTTCCCTACCCTCTGGCTCCTATCCTTGTAACCGCCCCCGATGCAAAACCTGTCCCATGCACCCTCCCACCACCACCTACTCCAGTCCTGTAACCCGGAAGGTGTACACGATCAAAGGCAGAGCCACGTGTGAAAGCACCCACGTGATTTACCAACTGACCTGCCTACACTGTGACGCATTCTATGTGGGAATGACCAGCAACAAACTGTCCATTCGCATGAATGGACACAGGCAGACAGTGTTTGTTGGTAATGAGGATCACCCTGTGGCTAAACATGCCTTGGTGCACGGCCAGCACATCTTGGCACAGTGTTACACCGTCCGGGTTATCTGGATACTTCCCACCAACACCAACCAGTCAGAACTCCGGAGATGGGAACTTGCCCTTCAGTATATCCTCTCTTCTCGTCATCCGCCAGGCCTCAATCTCCGCTAATTTCAAGTTGCCGCCACTCATACCTCACCTGTCTTTCAACAACTTCTTTGCCTCTACACTTCTGCCTCGACTGACATCTCTGCCCAAACTCTTTGTCTTTAAATATGTCTGCTTGTGTCTGTATGTGTGGATGGATATGTGCGTGTGTGCGAGTGTATACCTGTCCTTTTTTCCCCCTAAGGTAAGTCTTTCCGCTCCCGGGATTGGAATGACTCCTTACCCTCTCCTTTAAAACCCACTTCCTTTCGTCTTCCCCTCTCCTTCCCTCTTTCCTGATGAGGCAACAGTTTGTTGCGAAAGCTTGAATTTTGTGTGTATGTTTGTGTGTCTATCAACCTGCCAGCGCTTTTGTTCGGTAAGTCACCTCATCTTTGTTTTTATATATAATTTTTCCCACGTGGAATGTTTCCTTCCATTATATATATATATAAAAAACTGGACTGATTAGTTAGAGTGCTTACAATATTTCATTTAATGACATAATAGAATATGAACGAGCTTTGGTACACTGATAGGCTAAATAAATCTCAAGCGTGTAACAATTTGTTACTTTTTATGCAACAAGGCAATGGTATGCAGGTAACCTGAATGAACAAAGGATAAAAAACAGTGGTAAAAATTAATGGTAATATAAACCATCAGAAAGAAATTTTCACTCTGCAGTGGAGTGTGCATCGATATGAAACTTCCTGGCGAATTAGAAATGCGTGCTGGACCGAGACTCGAACTTTGCCTTTCGTTGGCAAGAGCTCTACTGAATGAGCTACCCAAGCACAACTTACAACCTGTCCTCACAGCTTTACTGGCGCAAGCATAGCTGTAAGAAGAGGTCATCAATCATGCTTGGTTAACTCAGTTGGTAGAGCACTTGCCCATGAAAGACAAAAGCCCTGAGATTGACTCTTGGTATGGCACACAGTTTTAATTTGCCAGGAAATATAAACCACGTTAAGTAAAGCATCACATTCATGATACATTATGGGCTAAGTGACAAAAATAAAAATAAAATACACAAAAACCATCACCAATCTAAAATGGGTGTAGTAATGTAAGCATCAAAATAACACACAAGAATGATCAAGTTGGAACCCATACATTTCACACAGGACGGCTAAGAGAAGCAACTAAATGAATGGGAGAAAAAGTAAATCTGCAACTTACAGATTAGTAAAAAAATATGTGCTGCGATAGGTAACTAGAAAATGGTAGATAGGCCAATCATTATTCCTTTGTATAATGTATGGCACCAACATGATCTTTTTTATGCATTGTTTCAATGCTTTCATTTTAGACTTGTGACGGTTTTTATATATTTTATTTTTGTCACTTGAACCAATAATGTATCATACATGTGAAGATTTACTTAGGATGGTTTATATTACCATTAATTTTTATCACTGATCTCACTCTTTTTATACCTTGTTCATTCATTTTACCTGTGTACCATCACCTTAAAACATCACATATTGTCACATGCTTGAAAGTTATTTGGCCTATCGGAGTAGCAGAGCTCATTCATATTTTATTATGTCCTTAAATGTAGTATAGTAAGTGCTTGGACCAGTCACTCCAGATTTTCTATATCATTGCTGATAACATCAGTTTATTTGCTTTGCACAGTTGGCACACACACTCACCATGCTTCCACACCTCTGGCGTAGCCCTCCACTAAGTAGTAGTTGACGTTCCTACCATGGTTCTGCCCAGTGGTGGACAGTGTGAGTACTGTGTTTGTTCTCTACTTCTGTTTACTTCATCCCCCCCCCCCGCAAGTGTTACATTTTTAATTGATTTGATTATTGGGCTCTCCCCTTCTTTTTTTCTAGTCTCGTCTATATGCAATGATTGGAACTCTTGTACTGACTGGCCCAATCACATGTCATTTATTACCAGATACAATAAGTCACCCACCTTGGTTTGGCAGTCTGCCCTTTTGCTGTTTACACGTATTTCACATTATATTTCTTGTTTCCTCTCCTTTATATATTACAGTTTATACACCTGATGATGGGATTTTAAAATCTCAAAACCCATCATAGTTTGAATAAATGTTAGTACAACTGAAGCAGATCTCTCTAAATTAATTATCACGCCTCTCATTTGCAGATGTTCTATGTATCAAATTCTGTGAGTTGATTTTGTATGAGTATGCTGGAAAGCAGTTTGAATTTGTGTAACATTTTTGATGGAAACACAAGGGCTGCCTGGATTCTTCCCTTTACACACACATCCTGTACCTACAAACTGTCAGTACCTTCTGTGAATGTTCCAGCCATTTGGAGGCTCAGTTTGGTAACTCAGTCTGAAATGTCTCTGCATGTAATCAAGGAATTACACTTTGCAAACTCAAGAACACAAAATGATTTTTGCTGTAAGGTAGCCATTTTGCAACATGTGATAGTAACCAAGCAAACAGAAGACAACCAACATCTAGCAGCAATGAATATAAACTAAACAATGTATTTGTTCCTCCAATAACTGAGCTGTGATGCAGCAATCAATATCTCGACACACAATACTTTGTAATATGTACAGGGTTATTATAATTAAAGTTTAACTTTCAAAACACTGTAGAAGTAACACCACTGGTCAGAATGACATCAAATTGCAATGGAATATTGTTGGAGGAGGAGGAAAACATACAGCAGAAGAAGAAGAAGGAAAAAAGAAACAGTAAGAAAATTGATGAATAGATGGCGCTGTACGTGACAGAATACGTAAACGAAAAAATGTGTCATGTGTGCATGACCCACTGAAGTTTGTATAAACATGCCGGGTACACAGCTTTTCCTCCTTTCCCGTCTGTGACATTCACCATAACTGTCTCAATGCAGGATTGCACTCTGCTTGTAAAGCTGTATTAAAAGATTGATGACTGTGCACATGTGGCTCTGCAGAAGTTCTGGACATGGAAGGGTTTGAAAAAAGGTGTTGTGGAACTAAATTTCCGATGCATTGATCCAGTTTGGGTGTCTTTTAGCTTATGAATTACAGATACTTAAAGACACATAAAAATTAGTGCAAGAACTGTGAAATTAACAGTGACTAAATAAAAACAGCTACACAGAAAAACACCGTGTCAACTGTTGGTCACTGACGAGTGCTACCAGTTGAGTTGCAGTCTAGCATTGTACAATTATTTACACGGCAGCTTTAAATGGAAAACTACTTATTAGGATTAATTAATAATTTTCACTTATAATGAATCCATACAAACTAATGAATACTGCAGCATTTTGTAGGGTTTGTGTTCCCAATGCATAGGATAACATTGTAAAACATAGCTAAGTTAATCAGGAGGATATATCAAACATGGTGCTCACGTATGAATGAGCTGGCTTTAATTATGATTTTGTGTGTGGAAAATACAACTTCAGTTTGTGTGGCACAGTTATGGAGACTTGCCAATTTCAGCAACTGTGTTGTATTACAATACATAGCAAATTTCACAAGACTAATCACTGCACTTAGAGAAAATTCCAGGGCAGTCAACTCTTGGAATTTTACATGTATGTGATGAGCTGGAATAATTTAACCATTTTACAACTTATGCTAGATTAAATTCTGCTCTACCTTACAGAGTTGATATGAAAAGTACCCAAAGGTGGGATCAACTTTTTTGAACCGCCTAAACGGTGTCGCAAGTAGAGTCCCAGCTATCACACTCTAAAGCCACTCCTGAAAGTGTACCCTCATTTGCAAGTAATTGATAAAAAGAAATTACGAATGTCACATGATGACTAGAACTTTACAAATATTAGTATCATGCAGAGTGGCAACATAGTGTAATGGTTAAGGTATATGGAGCCAGCTGAGGGTTTGAATCCTGTCAAATGCTATGAATTTTTTTATTTTTAAGTAACTCTGGTCAGTGTTTTTGTTCAATTACTTGGTTTAAATGTAATTTTTTCCATTTCTAAATGTTTGTCAAGTCACTTTAGCCATCTTATTAACTTTTTCATTTGCTTTAATTTTTCTTCCAATCATTTAATATTTCTGTCCATGTGATTTTTATCGTTTTTATGTATTGGTTGCAATTTAATTTCTTCCATTTTATCATCTTATATTTCTGTAAATAAGTTATACAAAACTGCAACCAGTCACTTATTTGAATAATTATGTTTTATTCCATGAATCGGTTTTCGAACCTTTTCAGGTTCATCTTCAGATGGTTTCAGGAAGTTACATCATTATTGCTAGCATAATGCTGGGTGCTGGCTCTATGATAAAAAGATGGAACACATTTTAATGTATCACCATGACTATAGCTTATCTGTCGATACAGATGTAAATTTAGTTTTTTACTTACTGCGACAGTATAGGCGGCTTTTCTCGGTTAGTGTCCATTGTCTGCCTCCATTATGATGTCCAGTTGTTATATCACTACGCAAACTATATTAATTTACACTCTGACAGGGAAACTTTTCCAGCATACAGCATGTGCTTTACAACTGTTGCTAGTAACAAAGATCTTGACAGAAAGATATGGCATAGGCGTACTTTGCACAGAGATGTAATTTGTTCTTCTTTACATGTGTTAAAGTCGACATAAGGGCAAATATTTTAATCAGACTGGCGATAACATGAGACTACAAAATAAAATAAATACTGTTTAGTTCAGCTAAAGGTATATGTATAAAAGTTATAGTGATTGTAATGGACTAAAGCTGTTTGTATGGCTGGCTGTACACTTTATATTTAAAAAAAAACCATAAACAAAAGTTCTTTAACTGTTAACTTACTTTTATTCTAACATTAAAGTGATCAGGAATATTGGTAAAGGCACAGCTAGAAGTAATATGTATAAAAGTACTGATTTATATTAGCGATAGAGGGCTTTGACATTTAGAAATATAGTACAGGTTTTATTCTGTGGTAGGATATTACACTGACACCGGTGTAGTTAGGATGTAAGGAGAGGGAGGGGGGTCGTTGGGGGCTGCTTTATTACAAACGCTATGTTGATGACACTCTCATTCTGTTCAATGGAACAACAGAAGAAATAGATAATCTAGCCAAATAACTTAATAAAATTCACAATAAAAGTCAATTCACAGTAGACTAAGAAACACCAGAAGGCATTAACTATCTTGATCTAAAAATCTCAAATAAAAACCAAAAGCATAAATTTCAAATTTTCAGAAAGCCAACAACCACCAATATTACCATACACAAATCCTCTTGCCATCCAGACCAACATAAAAAAGCATTCTTCAGAACAATGGTTAATCACATGCTTAAAATCCCGATTGACACAAGTGAAAGACAAAAAGAAACAGAAATTATTAAATAAATTGCCTCCAGCAATGGGTACAATGCTGCAATAATAGATAAACTACTCCATACACCAAAATTAAATCAATCAACTGCTGAACAGCCATCCACAAACAAGAAGACAACATTTATAAGTCTGCCTTTCCTAGGGAAGATTTCTCACCAAATTGCCAACCTCTTCAAGACATACAACATAAAAATAAGTTTCATCACCAACAACAACATACAAAATAAAATCATACACAGCACCAACACCACTATACAACAGTATCAAAGGTCAGGTGTGTACAAGTTCAATTGCAACTCATGTCCAAGCTTCTACATTGGACAAACTGGTAGAATCTTCACAATAAGATTTAAAGAACACATAGATGCACTCTGTCTTAAATACCTGAAAAGTCCAGCTTTGCCTCACATCTTGCCCAACACAATCATTCTGCAAACAACATAGAACAGAATCTCCAAATACTCCACTTTGCCAACAATGGCACAACACTTGACCTTCTTGAAGAAACTGAAATATTTATCTACACAAATACAGCACCTGACTACCTACTCAATGATCAAATTGAACTGAGAAACAAATTTTTCCTTCAGAACTTTGAAGATCTACTAGTTCAAAACAAATAACCACTCAACGAATGCTAGACCCCCCCCCCCCCTTTACATCCTAACTACACCGGTGTCAATGTAATATCCCACCACAGAATAAAACCTGTACTATATTACTAAATGTTAAAGCCCTCTACTGCTAACATAAATCAGTACTTTTATACATATTACTTCTAGCTGGAACAAACAGAAGCTGCCTTTACCAATATTCCAGATTACTTAACGTTAGAATAAAAAATAAGTCAACAGTTAAAGGATCACTTTAATGTTAGAATAAAAAATAAGTCAACAGTTAAAGGACTTTTGTTCATGGTTTTTTAAAATATAAAGTGTACAGCCATACAAACAGCTTTAGTCCATTACAATCACTATAACTTTTATACATATACCTTTAGCTGAAATAAACAGAATCTACTCTTGCTAATACTCCAGATCATGTTAACATAACAACAGAAATAAGTCAACAGTTCATCTGAAGGTTTGTTTTTAATTTAAATTTAAATATAAAGGTTCTAGTCTAACAGATAGCTGCATCTCACTGCATATACAATAACTCAGTATCATTGATTCCTGGGTATTCATGTTAATGCCAATCACGTTTAAAAAAATGCTAAAAACTGCCTGTATTATATGTAATATACAAATAGAAATAAGATATCAGATCACCTGAAGTTTGTTCTTGTAGTAATTTATCGCCAGTCTGATTAAAATATTTGCCCTTATATCGACTTTAATACATGTAAAGAAGAACAAATTACATCTCTGTGCAAAGTACGCCTATGCCATATCTTTCTGTCAAGATCTTTGTTACAAGCAACAGTTGTAAAGCACGTGCTGTATGCTGGAAACATTTTGCTGTCAGAGTGTAAATTAATATAGTTTGCGTGGAAGTGTGTGTAGTGATATAACAACTGGACATTATAATGGAGGCAGACAGATGGACACTAACCGAGAAAAGCCGCCTATACTGTCATAGTAAGTAAAAAACTAAATTTACATCCATATCGACAGATAAGCTATAGTTATGGTGATACATTAAAGTGTGTTCCATCTTTTTGTCATAGATCCAGCACCCAGCATTATGCTAGCAATAATGATGTAACTTCCTGAAACTATCTGAAGATGAACCTGAATAGGTTCGAAAACCGGTTGCTGGAATAAAACACAATTATTCAAAAAAGTGACAGGTTGCAGTTTCGTACAACTTATTTACATTCAATATACAGTCACGGTTCTAAAATATCTGTAATGGATAAGCACAAACATTATTTCACATTGCACAAAACCCACTGCTTCATACCACAAATTATTAATTGCTTTGTCAAAACTTGCAATAAAGTTGGCTCACATCTGTTTCTCCTATACCAATTTGTCCTACACAACCTGTTCAGTTCCTTTATGACCCTCTCACTGGTGTTCCCTATGGACAATATGGTGAAATCTTGAAATGTCTCATTCCATAGTATTCCCACATTTCCTCTAAATTGTACATTGTAAATTGAGGACCACTGTCCAACAATAACATGCCAGGCTTCCCCACTTGCACAAAATAGTCCTTTTCTTTCTTCTTTATCAAGACCCCTGAAATATATCTGTTGCAGTAACCCCAGAAATATACCTGTTGTGGCCTTCATCAGTGCAGTTGAGCAGGTGGCTCTCAAACTGCCTCCAAGTGAAATCGAAGTTGTCCAACGAGATACATGCAGGTCGTTCACTAAGCATTGTGGTGTTGCCAGCAGATAATGGGACTGCTACCATCATGCTACACAAGGCAGACTATGATAGCACAGTTTGACAACTTCTGGATTCCAGAATGAGATTTTCACTCTGCACCGAGTGTGCGCTGATATGAAACTTCCTGGCAGATTAAAACTGTGTGCTGGACCAAGACTCGAACTCGGGACCTTTGCTTTCGCGGTGAAGTGCTCTACCATCTGAGCTACCCAAGCATGACTCACGCCCCGTACTCACAACTTTACTTCTGCCAGTACCTCGTCTCCTACCTTCCAAACTTTACAGAAGCAATTTTGTAGTTCACATAGTCTTTGAAGTTCAGTATGATGGTAGATTAACAGGCCACAATGCAAACAAAGATGTATAAGAAGCAATCAAATGAAAATGAGACAGGACGGAATAAAAATTCGCCAGCTGCTAGTAAGACACACACACACTGAGGGATCTGTACAAACTTAATTAGGTATACGGACTGTTTATCCATTAGCAGAATCAATCAAGAACCTTGATGATTTTTGTCTGTTATCAATATTGATACTGGCAAGATATTGGCCCTAGGCATACCAACACTTTCAAGAATGTTTTAATTTCAAATTTGAAGTAGAATAAAAGAAATTTTTTTGTGAGTTATAATTAAAAATTAACAATTTCCTATTTTTTCTCTTTACTTGTACTGTGAAACCTATCTTCTTGCCAAATTTCATTATTCTATGTCATGAGGAAGTACCCTGTACATTTTACTGAGTGAGTCTGCGAGTAACCAAATATGTGACATAAATGGCCATACCTTTTGATTGCACAAACTTAGAATATTTTCATTTTTACGCCATCAAAGTACTGTAGACCACAGTATGTGACATAAATTTCAACTTGAAATATCAACCAGTTCCTGAGAAAATGGGGTCAGATATATATACAGAAAGTCTGATAACAAATGACATTTTTTTTCATGTGATATAATTACAAGTTAACAATTTCAGGATTTTTCCTTTGGTTGTAGTGTCAAATCTTGCTTCTTGGCAAATTTCAGGATCTATGTCAACAGGAAGTACAGTTTTAAAAATTTGGACATACATACATAGATACATACATCATATGTACATACAGACAGACAAAAGGGCAGTTAAGTGATCCTATTAAGGATTCATTTTTTCCGACTGAAGTACAGAACCCTAAAAAGTAAGTAAACTGTTTACTGTTTCAAACATAATCACCATAAATGTTAACACATTAATCTACTGTGGGACAAGATGACACTAGTTTCATGGAAAAATGTTTGAGGTTGCCCACGACACCATTATTGTACCCAAGCATGAAGCTCTTTGTCTGAAGCAAATGGACAAATGTCATTCTTCAGGGCTCCAAAAATATGGAAATCGCGTGGGGAGTGATTGGGACTGTATGGATGATGTGTAGGAGCTCTCCAGCAAAACTACTGCAGTGCACTTGGAACAACCTAGGCAACAGGCGGGTGGGCATTATCCCGTCATCCGTCAACATTCATGGGTGTTAGGACTTGATGGCTCACTGGCTTTTTTGGAACATGACACCACAATTAATGCACAGTGCTACGTGGATGCTTTGCAAAAACAGAAGAGCACCACGACGTCCAAAGGCCCAAGAATGTTGAAGGACAGCATCATTCTGTTGCAGGATAATATTCACTCACGTGTTGCCAAGG
This sequence comes from Schistocerca serialis cubense, assembly GCF_023864345.2. NCBI lineage: Eukaryota > Metazoa > Arthropoda > Insecta > Orthoptera > Acrididae > Schistocerca > Schistocerca serialis. The sequence goes on along the minus strand of NC_064639.1, from coordinate 787,580,830 downwards.
TTATTTCAACTAATTTTGAAGTTTCGCTGGAAAAAACTTATACATCCACCATACAGTCAAGATCCTTGACCATGTAATTTCCATATAGCTGGACTCCTGAAGAAAGATATTCACGGCCGTCAATTTGATTTGGACGAAGAGGTGGTCACCTGGCTGCAAACAGGGTTGTGTAGGCAATCATAAACATTTTTATGTGAAGGCATTGACCATCTTGTCTCACAATGGTGATTACTTTTGAAATATAAATTTTGAAAACAGTATTGGCAAAGCAGTGACTTGATTAGATAATTTGAAATAACAATCAGTCTTGATCACTATTATTATTAAAAAGTCTCATGTAATGGTAAATGGTTTTTATCCTATCTAGATCATCATCAGTCCATGTCTCATAAGGAGCACTGACAAGTTTCAGAAGACACCTCTGGCAGCTTGAGCAGTTTACTCTTATTCCTCCCTAACCCCCCCCCCTTCCCCCCCGAATTTGTTGCATTTTCATTTGACTGCCCGTTATACTTACAGCAGAGATCATTCTACAGAGATTACAAAACAGGTGACAGAGTAGATAGTTTCAGTAGGGGTTTTACTGTAGGTAAGCCACAAAACAATCACTAGAAATGATATGTTTATATCAGGGAAATGCTGTTGGTGTTCCTAAGCCCTGTATATGTTGGTCGGATGTTCTACAGTAATGCACACAGCTGGACAAGCCTAAGTTTGTCTTGGTCATGTATGATGCACAGTGATGAACAGTATTCAAAATTAAGTTGAAATTATAAGTTTACTCTGACCGGTGATTGAATTAATTGCTAGCTTACAGAGAGCAAAATCAGTCACGACATGACAGGGCAATATATGACCTCCTTGGAGGAAAAATATTATTTCATGCAAGTGCTAGAAGGAGCCGTTATATTAGCATTTAGTTAATAAACTCAACATTTGCATTCTTTTAATAAACACAAAGTCGAATTCTTCCAAATTTTTACATACCTTTTGTACCAGCTCTCGGGCCAAAGCTTTCCTTCCTGATTTCATAACATGATTTGTAAATTTCCTGCAAATCATAATGCAATAATGTATTCACAACAGATTAAATAAATAAATATACAGTGAAAAACTGTTGTTTATTTACCTCACAATATCATCATGAAAAACAGACGACGTCTGATCATTTAGGGCGGCTTTCACAGGTAAATGTGAGAGCTTCTGGGCTTCTCCTTCTTCTATTAATCTATTCTGTTCATTCTGCTTAAATACAGGGTCAATAAAATATGGTGCGTATGAACTAAACAATGCTTGTTTCACAACATTACAGCATCTGGAAGACATGAATACACTCATTAAAAAATAAAAAAAAAAAAAAAAAAAAAAACACCCACACAAAATGACAGAATAAAAAATAATTGCTAAAATGGTTTTAACAATATGTCCAAATGGTGATGTGTGGAAACAGATTTGATTTCACCTCCAACAAGGTTAGATTTGAAAACCCTACATGTGGATAAAAACAAATAAAAATTGGCTTGTTCAGCAACATACAAAATTACAGAACATCTGTACCTGAGATACTGCTATTGCAGGCAGAAAAGATATGCCATGAGTTAGCTAAAGACTGATCACAATCTTGATTTGAGAAAGCAAATCGGCCATATCCCTTTCAAAGGAATAATCACAGCAATTTCCTTAAGCAATGTAAAGAAAACCACGGAATACCCATCTGATCAAGAAATCAAACTTATGCCCTTCCTAATGTGACAGTATCTCTAGTGTTTTACTCTGTGTTGCTTTGCTCAGTGTAGTTGTTGCAGGAGTGAATTATAATTTGCTCTCCTTGCCAGTCTTTACGTTTGTGTTGTCTGTTATTTGGAGTTAAATTTAAAAATAACCATCCTTTATTTTCTAAATTTGTGTGTTATATATTATTATTATTGTAAATGACTAATCAAATCTATGTCGAATGGGCATCAAATCTCATTAAAACATTTACACAAGGCTTTTGAGTGCCTCTACTAACATTAACACTATGATTCACAGCTCAAAAAGCAGCACAATCAATGGCACACAGTAAATGAAAACCCGTGCATGAAGTTTGTATGCATCCAGGTGGCTATGAAAATGATGTAACACCAGAATATGAACAAGTTAACCAAGAAGCTCAGTCCTACATGTTTTTTCCTTAAAAATCTTTCCCCTTGCTGATCTGCAGGCAGGATTGTATGGATAGTTTCAGTCAATACTGCCCTGTGGCAAAATCTTCTGGTTACTGAACTATGGCAAAGTCTTCTGGGGCAAGGCTGCCAAGGTGACAAAAGTATTTATTCTACAGGAGTGTGAATGTAAAATTGATAACCAAATATCAAGCAGAAGTGAACTGAAAGACATTGGGCTTTTTACACTCACATACCAATAAAATTATTCACTAATGGTATTTGGTTTAATAATAATAGTGAATTTGGGATGAACTGAGAAATTCAAAATCACATAAATAATTTCCATATAGCTCATGTTTCATCCATGGCAAGATGTTTAGAAAGAAGTTTTACATTCTCAAGAACAAGTATTTAACAGATTGTCATCAGACGTCAAGCAGGAAATTGCAAATCCCCAAATATTCAAAAATATAGAGAAAGAGGATCATATTACTCACTATTCCTATAGTTTTTCAGCATATTTGGGTCCAATGAATTGTATTTCCAAGTGCTGCAGTTATTCCACTACTTTACATTATACTGATGGCATTATCAGCAAAGAGAACTAATTCCGCTTCCTGGATATATGATGGAAGATCATTTATACAGAAAAACAATAACAGCAGTTCCAATATCTATTCCTGTGGTACACCCATAGTGATTATTACAGATTCTTATGATGCTATCTTATTGTGTATGCTCCCTTTGTGTACTATTAATGTAATATTTTGTAACTTATCAGTTAGGTAGGATGAAAAGCACCAGTATGATACCATGCTATTTGAGCTTCTCAAGGAGGGTACTGTGAACTGCACAAGCAAATGCTTTTGATAAGCCACAGGAAATATCAGTTGGTGGCATTTTTACATTTAGTAAATGTATAACATGATTTACAAATTGAAAAGTAGCATGTTTTGGGAGAAACACTTTGAAATCAACCAAAACAAGCAGTTTCCAGAAAGATACTAGATCTTAGGTATCTAATAATATTTTCCAGCTATGCCTATGTTCTTCTAGTCACACATGCAGGCATAAATGGGGTAATGCCTATTGATAGGATATTGTGGAGAGAGTAAGGCAAATCAACTATTTCAATCTATCCAAGAAAAATTCTAACGGCAAGAGATGTGATTTTTAAAGAAAATACAGTTCAAAAGGGTCTCCTGAACCTACCATAACAGATGTATGCTCTGTTCCATAATATAATGATGAGGTGGCATGTGATGTCACATGTGAACAAACCGAAAGTGAACAGAACACTGACAATATGTCGTTGCACAGACTTCAGATCTGTCATTATCAGAAGAAGCTTTGTAAAGTAAAGGATTGCACAAAGGTTCTCAGGCAATTAAAGAAGAGTGGCAAACATACTGAAAATAGGACATAAGAAACAGCTATTTGCCCTCAGATAAAAAGCCAGTCAACACCAAGTGGATTTTCAAAATTAAAAAGGCTGTTAAAGGCGACAATACCAGTTACAAACCACATATAGTAGTTGAACGATGCACTGAACCAAAGGGTCAGTCTACGAAGAGACACATGCTCCAGGAGTCTGCTACAATTCCATAATACACCTGTTTGCTTTAGCTTGCCAGATAAATATTATCCAAAATATATCGCTTACACATTGCTGCGGCATTCCTACAACACTATTTGAAAGAGCAGATTTATGCTAAAATCCCAGAGACTGATTTCCTCACTAGAATTATTAAGGACAAGTGCATCTAGATAGTTAAGAAAGCAGTTTGTGGGTTAAAACAATGCCGTTGCAACTGGAATATTAAACTATGTAGAACCGACTTAAAACACGAACATTAATAGATGTACAACAGGTTCATATATTTATTAGAAGAACAATGTAACAGTATTATGAAAAGGAAAGTTGCTACTCACCATACAGCAGAGATACTGAGTCGCAGAAAGGTGCAACAAGAAGACTGTCAGAAATAAAGCTTTTGGCCCATAACGCGTTCGCCAAAAATAGACTCCCCCCCCCCCCCCCCCACACACACACACACAACGCAACTTGCACACACATGACTGCAGTCTCAGGCAACTGTAGCCATACTACAAGCAGCAGCACCAGTCTGGCTGCTGCTCACAGTGTGGCTACAGTTGCCTGAGACTGCAGTTGTTTGTGTGTGTGTGTGTGTGTGTGTGTGTGTGTGTGTGTGTGTGTGTGTGTGGGCGTGCGCGCGCTTGGATGTGTGTCTGTAGTCTATTTTTGACAAAAGCTTTATTGGCTGAAAGCTTTATTTGTGACAGCATTTTTATTGTGCCTATCTGTGACTCAGCATCTCCACTATACGATGAGTAGCAAATTTCTTTTTCATAATATTGTTACATTCCATCCTGGACTTTCCATTGCTAGAAGAATAATCGGATGATATATTAATTTTTGCAGTGTATGTTGGCAACATGTTGATTTTAAGTAATAACCCACAAGAGAAGGGAAGTGACAAAAAGAAACTCAAACTACAATTTACATTCAAAAATCTGGTAGTATTGAATTGTTTGGCCATCAGAACCACAAAAGTTCACAAAAGGGAGTATTATAATGAATCAGTCTTTATATAGAATGAATACTTGATAAAAGCAACATGAAGAATTGTAATCCAAAGTTGACAAACTCTGAACAAGACATACTCAGACATGACCTGTGATCCAAGACAGATGAAGAGAGAACAGTCATGAGAAATATTCTTTAAGACGAACTGTAAGCAGGGAATGTATGAACAATCAGGCACAAAATCTGGATATGCAATTGCAGTTGTAAGTCATTTCAACAATAATCCACGAATACTGCATTGGCAAGTAACTGAAAGAATCCTGTGATACATGAAAGGACTAAAGACTGAAACTGTCACTGTCTAGTGCTGAAAATTAGGCAGGAGACACAGAGGGTAGAAAATCAGCCACTGGATTTATGATTAAATTACAAGCAGGTGCAATTTCTTGGAGCAGCAGAAACAGCCTACAGCAACTGTATCAACTATCGCAGATGAAAACATGATCTTTGCTTCAACTTGGTCACGAGACACTCAGACAGCAAAGATTGGAAAATGAAATCTCGTCAGTCCTTGGAAGTAACCTAATTAGAATTTACTGTGATAATAAGTGTGTGACTGATTGTCCAAAGCAAGTGTCTCCAAATAATAAACCAAACATACTGATACCAGACATCAATTTCTTAGAGAAAAATAGAATCGGCTCAGGTTATAAAGGAACAAAGTCCAACAGAGCAGAAGCTCACTCAAATCTAGATGAAGCAACACTCACGACTACATAATCACGTAACTGAAGATTGTCATAATTCAATGACGTAAAATGTGTTTCTGATGCACAAGCAATGTGACACTTCTTGCTCTTTCAGTTTAAATCTCTCTTCGAGTTTCTTTTTGTCACTTCCCTTCTCTTGTGGGTTATAACTTAAAATCAGCATGTTGCCAATATAAATTTCAACAATTAATATATCATTTCCAACTTCTAACAAATACACAGACCTTTTGTACATCTATTAATGTGCAAATTTAAGACTGTTTTATTTAGCTTAATATTCTAGTTGCAACTATACTGACTAATGATTTGGTGTCACCTGAGTAACAAATACATCAGAAATGTTTTAACCATTCTAAAACTGCTCAAGTTGACTGTTGGTAATGTTACTGTGAACTGGAAAGGTGAAGGAACAACTACAGCTCTGATAAGATGAGAACCATCGAGCATTGTGGAGTGTGAGTATAAAAAATTGCAAGAAATCAATTCCAATTCCAACTGACTTCCAAAGTACTGGCTCTGAGCACTATGGGACTTAACATCTGAGGTCATCAGTCCCCTAGAACTTAGAACCACTTAAACCTAACTAACCTAAGGACATCACACACATCCATGCCCGAGGCAGGATGCGAACCTGTGACCGTAGCGGTCACGCGGTGCCAGACTGTAGTGCCTAGAACCGCTTGGCCACACCGGCCGGCTCCAAAGTACTACCAGGAGTCCAACTAGCACAATAACTCTGTGTAGGGGGTTAAAAAGAAAAAGGTACAGTGGTCAAGCAGCTTCTCATACATCATACACTTCTATAGTCAATGTTAAGTGATGCTTGAGGTGGAGTAGAGTGAGACAGTCTGATGGAAGATTAGGTGAATGCCTGGAATGTTATCTGGTATCATGTATGTACAGATGAGATGGTGTTATTGTCATGGTTTGGGGGTGTTCCACATGCTTAGGATGTAGTTCCCCTATTGTGCTTAAGAAAATGCTGAATGTGGAGGGATATGAGCACCTGTTACAGCATTGTGTACTGTATTTAGTACAGGAACAGTTTGGGTTGTTTTGAAAAACAGTCTTATGCAAACACAATTCATTTATTTTTGTATTTACGCAGACATGTTTTGAAACCTTTGTGTCATCTTCTGTGGGTCAAATTCTTATTTCTGTAAAGTACAATATGAGATTTATAATAATTAACTGTTGTATACCTAAGAATTACAGTATGTGCAATTTGCTTTGTTTTGTTTAGACGCTCACCTTACAATTACGTTGCTAAATGAACTGCATTATTATACACCAGTTTTTTGTGCTCTTTTTCATAATTTTTTGACAGCATGTCATCTGCAAACTAGCTATGAAGACAATTAATGCATATTTATTAAGAACTGTTTCGGGGGTAGAGGTTACGTGCGTTTCTGCACTTACATTTTTTTGTCCTGTTGCGTGTCTGGATGGTTTCTCAATCAATGGTTATTTAGTTTGAAAAAGTGTGTGGAAACAGTGCACTGAATATCCATTGATCGAGACATCAACCAGACACTCAACACGATGAAAAAATGTAAGTACAGAAACACACATAACCTCTAACCACGAAACAGTTCTTGATAAATATGCATTAATTTTCTTCATGCCTAATTTGCAGGTGACATGTTGTCAAGAAAACGACAAAAAAAGAGCACAAAAAACTGGTGTATAATAATGCATTTCATTTAGCGATGTAATTAAAGGTGAGTGTCTAAACAAAACAAAGCAAACTGCACATATCGTAATTCTTAGGTCTACAACAGTTAAATTATTATAAATCTCATATTGTACTTTAAAGAAATAAGAATTTGATGCAGAGAAGATAACACATAGGTGTGGAAACACGTCTGGGTAAATATAAAAATAAACAAATTGTGTTTGCATAAGGCTGATTTTCAAAACAACCCAATTTTAAATCGCTAACATGGAAGAACATCAAGAGGAGCTTCAGACCTTAGTAAAATGAGTAACAGTTTGTAGACAATGCATACTGGCATGAACAAGTGTCTATGAAGTGATGATTTGTAGACAATAACATTCTTCAAGTGGCCTGGTCTGCTGAGTGCTCCGAATCGAACCCAACTGAACACCTTTGGATGAATTGGAAAGCTAACTGCACTTCAGGCCTCATCAGGCCACTCTCGACCCCTTGTCACAGAGATCATTTCCCACAGGATTATCCTACCTCACAGAGGCAGGGACATGTCTGAAAGCAGTCAAACTGTGGCCAAAAACAAAACTGACCATCCAGTGGCACAACATGCAGCTGAGCACAACATGCTTGATTTCAATGGCTGCTTCACAACCTGAGCCATCTGGATCCTTCTTTGCACGACCAGATCTTCTGAACTCCACTGACAGAAGTTATCCTTGCAACACATCCTTTACTCTTGTAATCCTCCTGGTCTCAGTCTTTGCTAACCCTCTGTCTCCGCACTCTCCATCCAACAGTTTCTCCTTCCTCTCCTATATCATCCCCTCCCAATTCACACCTCTATGTTACCTTCACCAAAAAATGCTCCCCACTTACTCTGGTGCCTGTGCACCACATGCCTAGCCGGCACCCCTGCCACACCTCCCTCTGGCATTCACAGTCATCAAACCCAGCTCAATGCTTCTGCTATTCGGCGAGTGGTCTCCTTTACTCCTAAATTATTTAATATTAATTATTTCGCTAGTAAAATTAAGTTCAAATACAAACTGAAATCATATTTACTTGACAACCTACACTCTGTAAAAGAGTTTCTAAAAGTGTAAGTGTGTGTGTGTGTGTGTGTGTGTGTGTGTGTTTGTTTGTTTAAGAGACATGGAGAGAGACTGAAAATAGTTAAGTATAAACAATGCAATAAATCATTGGCAAGACAAGAAAAAGGACTTAGAAGATATGAGGATCTTACTAACAAAGACAAATTCAGACTAGAAGTCAAGAAATTCAAAGGTTTTCAGAAAGCTAAAACAAACAGAAAAAAAACCTGGTGTCTAATGGTCACATCAGAGAAAATAACTCATTCTGAGAAAATGAACATGTGTTCAAGGAAATTACCCTCTCCCTTAAAACCCACATACTTTTGTCTTTCCCTCTCCTTCCCTCTTTCCTGACGAAGCAACCGCTTGTTGCGAAAGCTTGAATTTTGTGTGTATGTTTGTGTTTGTTTGTGTGTCTATCGACCTGCCAGCGCTTTGGTTTGGTAAGTCTCATCACCTTCATACCTTCGCCCTAGCCAGATTACACTCCCATATTTTATTTACTAAGGATTGTCTGACATTTGGCATTACCCCCAAAGGCCTCACACTTATTTAAAGTTCCCATCTCGGGTTGTAACCCTTCTTTCCGTCAGTCCCTATACCAGTTCCAAACTGAACAATCCATTGCCCTCACCCACCTAATCCTTCACCTACACATCAACTCAGCCAATGAACACACCCGTCAACTCCTATCCTTAATAAAGTCCTCAATCTTTCCTCTCCCACATCCACACCGGCTGTTCAGAGCATCCTCCTACAGGCCAACCGCAAATTAAAACAGCATGCCACCATCCACCTCAAAAAACTATCCAATCTCCTGGTTTCCCACCTCCGGAAAGGCAACTCACTCACCCTTCACAACCTTTCCAGCAAACCTCAACCCCCTCTCATTGCACACTGACCAGGTCTCTCCCATCTACTCAATCTCCCACTTCCAGCTCCATTCCCCCCAAAACCTCAAAATTCTAATCAATACAATCTGGAACCACAACACCCTAATCCAGTAGTTAACCTTTCCTCCAAACCTCTCTCCCAATCCGAAACCTCTGTCCAATCCAAAGGCCTCACCTTCAGCCCTACTCCCAGATTCAACCAAACAGCCCTCGTCAAAGATTTACTGTCCTACACTCGTACTCTCTGCTGGAAATATCACTTTGCCATGTAGAAAAATGATCCTAATCCTACTCCTAATGATCCAGCTCCCCAAGACACTATCCAAATTGAACCCTGCCTGGAACAGTTCCGTCCTCTGTCACAGCGGGACCCACCTCCTCTTCCTCAAAATCACCATCTCCAAACCTTCCAGGAATTTCTGACTTCCAGCCTTGCCTCTCAACCCTTCTTAAAAAACCTTAATCCTACTCCCAACATCACCACTGCTGAAGCCCAGGCTATCCGTGATCTGAAGGCTGACCGATCCATCGTCATTCTTCCGGTGGACAAGGGTTCCACAACCGTGCTACTTGATCGTCGGGAGTATTTGGCTAAGGGACTGCATCAGCTTTCAGACAACACTACATACAAAGTTTGCCAAGGTAATCCCATTCCTGATGTCCAGGCGGAGCTTGAAGGAATCCTCAGAACCTTAGGCCCCCTACAAAACCTTTCACCTGACTCCATCAACCTCCTGACCCCCTCGACACCCTGCACCCCTACCTTCTTCCTGAAATTCACAAACCCAATCATCCCGGCCGCCCCATTGTAGCTGGTTACCAAGCCCCCACAGAACGTATCTCTGCCTACGTAGATCAACACCTTCAACCCATTACATGCAGTCTCCCATCCTTCATCAAAAATACCAACCACTTTCTCGAACGCCTGGAATCCTTACCCAATATGTTAGCCCCGGAAACCATCCTTGTAACCATTGATGTCACTTCCTTATACACAAATATTTCACACGTCCAGGGCCTCACTGCGATGGAGCACTTCCTTTCACGCTGATCACCTGCCACCCTACAGAAAACCTCTTTCCTCATTACCTTAGCCAGCTTCATCCTGACTCACAACTTCTTCACTTTCGAAGGCCAGACATACCAACAATCAAAGGGAACATCCATGGGTACCAGGATGGCCCCCTCGTACCCTAACCTATTTATGGGTCGCTTAGAGAAAGCCTTCTTGGTTACCCAGGCCTGCAAACCCAAAGTTTGGTACAGATTTATTGATGACATCTTCATGATCTGGACTCACAGTGAAGAAGAACTCCAGAATTTCCTCTCCAACCTCAACTCCTTTGGTTCCATCAGATTCACCTGGTCCTACTCCAAATCCCATGCCACTTTCCTTGACATTGACCTCCATCTGTCCAATGGCCAGCTTCACACGGCCGTCCACATCAAACCCACCAACAAGCAACAGTACCTCCATTATCACAGCTGCCACCCATTCCACATCAAACGGTCTCTTCCCTACAGCCTAGGTCTTTGTGGCAAACGAATCTGCTCCAGTCCGGAATCCCTGAACCATTACACCAACAACCCGAAAACAGCTTTCGCATCCCGCAACTACCCTCCCGACCTGGTACAGAAGCAAATTACCAGAGCCACTTCCTCATCCCCTCAAACCCAGAACCTCCCACAGAAGAACCCCAAAAGTGCCCCAGTTGTGACAGGATACTTTCCGGGACTGGATCAGACTCTGAATGTGGCTCTCCAGCAGGGATACGACTTCCTGAAATCCTGCCCTGAAATGAGATCCATCCTTCATGAAATCCTCCCCACTCCACCAAGAGTGTCTTTCCGCTGTCCACCTAACCTTCGTGACCTCTTGGTTCATCCCTATGAAATCCTCAAACCACCTTCCCTACCCTCTGGCTCCTACCCTTGCAACTGCCCCCGGTGTAAAACCTGTCTCATGCACCCTCCCACCACCACCTACTCCAGTCCTGTAACCCGGAAGGTGTACACGATCAAAGGCAGAGCCACGTGTGAAAGCACCCACGTGATTTACCAACTGACCTGCCTACACTGTGAAGCTTTCTATGTGGGAATGACCAGCAACAAACTGTCCATTCACATGAATGGACACAGGCAGACCATGTTTGTTGGTAATGAGGATCACCCTGTGGCTAAACATGCCTTGGTGCACGGCCAGCACATATTGGTACAGCGTTACACCATCCGGGTTATCTGGATACTTCCCACTAACACCAACCTGTCAGAACTCCGGAGATGGGAACTAGCCCTTCAGTATATCCTCTCTTCTCGTTACCCACCAGGCCTCAACCTCCGCTAATATCAAGTTGCCGCTGCTCATACCTCACCTGTCATTCAACAACATCTTTGCCTTTGTACTTCCGCCTCGACTGACATCTCTGCCCAAACTCTTTGCCTTTACAAATGTCTGCTTGTGTCTGTGTATGTGCGGGTGGATATGTGTGTGTGTGTGTGCGAGTGTAAACCTGTCCTTTTTCCCCCCTAAGGTAAGTCTTTTCGCTCCCGGGATTAGAATGACTCCTTACCCTCTCCCTTAAAACCCACATCCTTTTGTCTTTCCCTTTCCTTCCCTCTTTCCTGATGAAGCAACCGTTGGTTGTGAAAGCTTGAATTCCATGAGGGAAAAATATATCTAAAAACAAAGATGATGTGACTTACCAATCGAAAGCGCTGGCATGTCGATAGATACACAAACAAACACACAAAATTCAAGCTTTCGCAACCAACGGTTGCTTCATCAGGAAAGAGGGAAGGAGAGGGAAAGATAAAAGGATGTGGGTTTTAAGGGAGAGGGTAGGGAGTCATTCTAATCCCGGGAGCGGAAAGACTTACCTTAGGGGGAAAAAAGGACAGGTATACACTCGCGCACACACACACAAATCCATCTGCACATACAAAGACACAAGCAGACTGCTTGCATATAAATGGTCAGCACGTTGCCTTATTTTTCACTAACAAAGCGTAATGTAATTGAAAATCCTACTCACTCCAAATCCCACCGAGAAGTCGCAATAATGGTCCATGGAACACACAAATAATTGACTAACTCTGGTGTCATCCCTTTTAAGGTTTTCACAAACTTTCTGTTTGCTGCAGAGACTGCTTCTCCCTACCAATACATCTTTTTGGTATTCCTGCATCAGACAATAAGTATCGGGCCTTTTCTAATAATAATTTTTTTTACATCTCTGTCACTCCATTTTGTTTCTGTGTGTAAAGTACAGTTGTTGGATATCTTATTTCTTCATTCTTTATAAAGTTTGATAGTTCCAACTTAGTTTCATGTTACATGGATCATTCTGCACGATAAATGATGATAATGCGGAACAAGTCATTTTACATACACACTGCTAATTAATTTGGAAATGTGGCTAAATACTGAATCTTTCTAAGGCTTTTATTAAAATTTTATTTTAATGTAAATATGTGAATTTGTAATTTCTACCCACCACCTTTTACACATTACCATAGTAGGAATTCTGCTACAGAATACAAAGAGGTGTCAAGTAGAAACTTTTTCAGTTTGTTTTCAAATTTTAGCCTGCTGTCCGTCAGACATTTTATATCACTGGGTAAGTGATCAAAAATTTTTGTTGCAGCATCAAGTACCCCTTTTTGTGCTTAACACAACCTTAATGTGGAGTAATGAATGTCATTTTCCTTCTGTTATCGTAATTATGTGCATCATTGTTCATTTTGAACTGTAGTAGGTTATTTGCAACAAACTTCATCTACATCTACATGGTTACTCTGCAATTCACACTTAAGTGCCTCACAGAGGGTTCACTGAATCATTTTCATACTACTTCTCTACCATTCCACTCTTGAATGGCGCATGGGAAAAAGCAACAACTAAATCTTTCCGTTCGAGCTCTGATTTCTCTTATTTTATTGTGATGATCTTTTCTCCCTATGTAGGTGGGTGTCAACAAAATATTTTCGCATTTGGAAGAGAAAATTGGTGATTGAAATTTCGTAAATAGATCTCGCCGCAAAGAAAACCACCTTTGTTTCAGTAACTGCCACCCCAACTCGCGTATCATATCAATGACACTCTCACACCTATTGCACGATAACATGAAACGAGCTGCCCTTCTTTGCACTTTTTCAATGTCCTCGGTCAATCTTACCTGGTAAGGATCCCACACCGCAAAGTAATATTCCAGCAGAGGACGGACAAGTGTAATGTAGGCTCTCTCTTTAGTGGGTTTGTCGCATCTTCTAAGTGTTCTGCCAACAAAGCGCAGCCTTTGTTTCGCCTTCACCACAATATTAAAAATGTGGTCTTTCCAATTTAAGTTGCTCATAATTGTAATTCCTAGGTATTTAGTTGAATTGACAGCCCTTAGATTTGTGCGATTTATCGTATACCCAAAATTTATTGAATTTCTCTTGGTACCCATGTGGATGACCTCGCACTTTTCTTTGTTTAGTGCCAATTGCCACTTTTCGCACCATACAAAAATTCTCTCTAGAGGAATAAATATACTGTGAAGCAGTAGACAGAATGCTCAACTCATTAAACAGATGTCTACAAAATGGCTGCAGGCTAGTGCCACATATTATTGTTACAGCATGTTTCTGGGCAATGCATACTTTCTTTCTTAAAGATTAGTTACTCCAGAACATTATATATGACATTACTGAATGAAAATATGCAAAATATGTCATCTTACTGATATGTCTACGCCCAAGATTTGCAATGATTGTAAGTGTAAATGTGGCTGAACTAAGATGTTTTAGAAGTTCGAAACTGCACTTTTTCCAGTTTAAATTCTCATCAATATGGACATGTAAGAATTTTTAAATTTCCATCCTATTTATTAATGCCTCACCATGTGTTAACTTATCATTGGTGTAGTACTCCCAGATGTACAGAACTGAATATGTTGTGTTGTTTTAACATTGAGGGTGACATAATTCATGAAAAACAACTCAATCATACTTTTAAGAACATTGTTTCTGTATATATGTTTGGTGCTAGTGTCATTCGCAAAAAGAACTAACTCTGTTTTTGTATATTAGTTGGAAGATCATTTACATATATGAGGAATGACAGTGGTCCAAAGATTGAGCCTTGGGAAACTCAGACGTGATTTCTCCCCAGTCAGAATTATGTTCCCAGATTATATTGGCCGAATTACTAAATAAAACTTTCTGCATTCTTTTGGTTAGATATGGCATTATTCATTGGTTGGCTAGAGCATCAATCCCATAAAACTTCAATTTATCTAGGAGAGTACTATGATTCACATTGTCAAATGCCTTGGAAAAATCACAGAAAATACCAACTGGTGCTATATTATTGTTTAATGCTTGCAAAATTTGGTGAGTGAACACGTAAAAAGCATTCTCAGGTGAGCAACCCTTCTGAAGCCCAAAGTGAGATTTGTTGAGGTTATCATTGTTGCTAAGGTGACATATTATTCTAGAACATATAACCTTCTCAAAAATTTAGGAAAATGACATAAGCAGTGAAACAAGTTGGTATTTATTGACATCTCTTATATCACCTTTTTTACAGAGGTTCTTAATAACTGATTCTTAACTGATATATACCATCAGTCTCCCTGGAAAAACTGTCTTGAGTCCGTGATGCATAACATATTTCCCACAAGACTGGGCGTATTATACGGGAAGAAATCTTTAGCAGTCTTTTGGAAACACCGTAAAACCCAGATATGCTTTCATTTTTAAGAGAATGTATAATTTTCTTAATTTCAAAAGGAGAAGTAGGTGATAGTCCATATGAGTGAATTCTATGAGTGTTATTTTTTCCACATACTACCGTGATTTTCTCTTGAGCTGTTTGTCCCTGCGCTTTCTATTATATTTAAGAAATGATTATTAAATATTTTTGCTACATGTGCTATTTGTTCACATATCCTTCTCTTTGTCAACACACAATATAAAAATTTTACTACCAATCTGTTTTCCCACCACCTTCTTGAAGTCTCTGATAATTTCAGGTACTTTCACTAAGTGTATACAAAAATATTTATATTGAATTATCATCTAGTAGTGTCAGAAACTGTCTAGTACCTCCAAGTGGCATTGTTTGCATTGATCCACACAAGTCAGATTGTACCAATTCAAGAATACTTTTTGCTCTCAATTCAGAATGCTGAAAAGGCAGTCTTGTCTGTTTACCTTCCTAATAATCAACACATGACATATACAGGGTGTCCAGGAACACTTTCAATTATTTATTGCACAAGACCCACACATTGTACAGATTATCATACATATGTCATTTTGAAGAGAAACCCTGAAAGTAAAGCTGACCTCAGGGAAGATCAGTTTCAATTATAAGGAAATGTAGGAACATGCAAGGCAATAGGTTAAGGAAAAGCAAATGTGTGTTACAGCACTTGTAAATTTAAGGAAAGCTTTTGACAATGTTGACTGGAATACACTCTTTGAAACTCTGAAGGCAGCTGGGGTAAATTATACGGTGTGAAAGGCTACCTACATCTTGTACAGAAACTAGACGGCAATTATAGGAGTCGAAAGCCATAAAAGGGAAGCAGTGGTGGAGTAGAAAGTGAGACAGGATTGTAGTCTATGCCTGATGTTATTCAATCTGTACATTGAGCAAGTAATAGAAGAAACCAAAGAAAAATTTGTGTTCATACACAAATTTTTCTTAAATATCAGGGAGAAGAAATAAAACTTTGAAATTTTCTGATGACATTGTAATTCTGTTGGAGACTGCAAAGAAATTTAAGAGCAGCTGAATGGAATAAATTGTGTCTTGAAAAGGAGGAAAATCAGATGATGCTAAGAGAATCAGATCAGAGCAAGACACACTAAAGGCAGTAGACAGGTTTTGCTATTTGGGCAGTAAAATAACTGGTGATGGCCAAAATAGAGGGAATATAAAAAAATAGACTTGCAATGTCAGGAAAAGTGTTTCTGAAGAAGACACATTTGTTAACAATGAATATAGATTTAAATATCAGAAAGGTTTACTGAAGGGGCATAATCTGTAGCACTTCAGACAGGGGAGTTACCTTCATAGTCTCGAATGCTATAAATTTTAAAATGCTGTATCTCTGTATCAATTCTAGATATTTGTTAGAGTATTTTTAATTAGAAAGATAATTGCTTTATGATTACAATGGTATCCTCCATTTGGACATATCTGTCAAATTTTTTTACTGTCGCCTTTTGAATTTTTTTTTATAATTTACAGAAAAAAATGCCAATCCAGAAAAGTTACATTTCTTTTCTCCGTTGATTAGTACTATGTAGTACTATATTCTCTGTAAAGTAGAGCTTCCACTTTTACGTTGAACAGGTTTTATTTTAAAAAATCATTTTTTTAACTTTCAGGGGAAATCTATGACTTCACTGAAGTTGTTTCTTACTAATTTCTTTGTTGCAATGTTTATTTCTATTGTCTTTGTTGCAGTTATTTCTTATCACTTTCTCAGTTGCGGTTATTTCTTTTCACTTTCATTGCTACAGATATTTCTTACACTTTGTTGTAGTTTCTCATTGCAGATTTCTGAATTGTAGCTGTTAAGTACTAATTTGTTTACTGAAGAGGCCCCTAAGAAAGCTGAGACCATCTACTGAGTTCTGTGTTTTTGTGGGGAATTTGCCAGCTGACACAGTTGCAGTGTGTTTTGTGAAAAGGACTGTTTGAAATGTCTTCTGACTGGGGCGACAGGACAGTGAAGTGTGCTGACTATTTGCATATCCATAAAAGAGTGCTATATATGACAAACAAAATAACAGACTTCGTTCAGGTTAGGAATAAGTGTTTTCATTTGCAATCTCTGTTTCAAAGTGAAGATGCTTCCAGTGACGACTTTTTGTGTTCTAAGTGTTCTCACAAAATAACAACAATGACAGTATCTTAACAAGGTGAAGCCTCCCAAGGTGCAGATGATGGAGATTTTGCATCAATAGAGGAAGAATTACATACATTGAATCAGTCAACTACAGAGGTAGGTGTTAGTACTGTTAGGAAATCATGGTCAGTGAAGTCGAGTCATAAGCTCTATGCATCACGAAAGTGCAGAGAGATTACTAAAGGTATGGATGAATACACTACAGCAAAACTGACCACACTCTTCAAAGTAGAAATTCCATCTTCAGAAGAAAATGAAACAAAGCACTCTTGTACCTCTTGCCAGGAATTTTTCACAAATATTAATTCATCTCTTGAATACTGTGCATCCTACAGTGAAAAGGAGCTCAAGTTCAAATAGTGCAGTAATTTTTATCTGGAAGATAAATGGGACTGTTCTCGCCAGAGTGCCAACAAAAAAAAAGACACTATAACTGTAACAGTTGAAGGTCAAAAAGTTGTGAAAGTGAAGATGCCAATGACTCGCAGTATTAAAGAAACTTTTGCAATTTATAAGAGAACTATACAACTTCACATATTGGAAGATCAAAATTTTATGCACTATTGCCAAATTGGGTAGTTCCACACCCATCTAGAGAAGTCTGTTTATGTGCGCACTGCGAAAATTTTGAATTGTGTGAGGTAACTTCGAAGAACTAACTGAAGCACGTGACATATGACACCTTGGTTGGGCATGTGAAGTCATTAGTAGTCTGTGATGTTGCAGCAGCACTACCATTTGGGATAGGAAAAGTCAGTTTTGGTGCAATATTTCAGAGCACACAAGTTGCAGCCAGGCACGGGCCTGTTGACAGTAAGTTATGCTACCAGCGGTTGTGACGCAGAATGGAGGCCACAGGGCCATAGATCCGCTGAAAAGAGTAAACACAGCGGTTTTGCATGTCGCAAATCACAGGCAGAAGGGGCCCACTGGCCAACCTAGCATGTTATGAGTATGTGATGCATATGGCAAAACAGAGGCACACAACCGCGTATAAATAGGTGCAGGTTTCTAACGGGATTCATTCAAGTGTGGCAGCTCTCCTGGATGGCGGGGCGTGTAACACCACCAGCTACACGCAGCAGCAGATGGGGCGCCAGCATTCCAGCTCACGGTGGGTCACTGGTTCGACCCTCTGAGGCCGACGCAGGGTTTGTAGCCAGCCAGTGGCAGGCCACTCCATGGCTCGCTACTGCGGGCAGTCTGGCTTCCAACACACGCCAGAGGCATACCGAGGTGAGGGCCGCAGATTTGGATGCCGGATCGTGGGTGCTTGTTGTCGTCACGATCTTAGCAACGCCGGCGAGAAGCACACAGCTGGCGGCCTGCGGCTCACACCGAGCGGCGCTGAGTCGGCTGCCGGCATCCTGATGACGACGTAACTCTGCTGCTGTACAAGGCCGACACACAGCTGGGCAATACAATTTTGCACATCTGAGACCTGATCCTTTACAAGTTTACACTCAGTTATTGCAAATTCTCACAAACTATCTTCATCAGTATGAATTTCCCTGATATATTCTTGAATTTCATCACGTACAAGTTTGCATTGTTGAAGCATTTGAGTATGAATTTCGTTTTTAGAAACATTTAATTTATGATCTAGTGTACTGACTAAACCTTCCCCCAAATGCTCAAGTTTCTTGACTGGATAAGGGAGCATTTGCTTCAGACTGATTAATTAAAGTTGAATGTTTTGTCACAACATCTTTCTCTTAGTGGAGGGATATGTAGTGATACATCCCATTCCTTGAATGAGAGGTATCATGCCCTTAAATTCATACCATAGCATCCAAATATGTTCATGACTGAAAGTAGTGAGCACCCCCATTGTTGGGAGGCGTTTTAAATTGCAGGTGCTATTTGCAGCTACAAGGTCTAAAATATTTCCATTGCATGTGGTCTCTCAGACTAGCTGCTCAAAGCATTTTTCGGAAAATGTGTTCAAAAACACTTCACAAGACTACCCGTCTGTACTAAATGCAATGAATACACAGACTTCCCAGTCTATACTTAGTAGGCTAAAGTTGCCTCCAACTAATAATATTGCATGATCTGGTTAATTCCACATTAGTGCCCATAGTCTGTGGTTGAAAGCCTAATTTAAAGCTGTCAGTGGAAACAGGTGACTGGTAAAAAAAAAAAAAAAACAAAATCTATACCTGTTACATGTGTCCAGATAACTTCACAGCCATATTAAGATTCAGCCTCAACAGAGACAACATTTTTGTCGACTGCAATGGACACTCCTCCTCCTATGGCATCTGAACTTTCTTTCTGATTTACATTAGGCTACATGACTTGCTAAATATTTCAAAGCACCCTATTTCGAGTTTCAGCCAGCTCTCTGTTCCAAAAATTTTGACAAGTCGATTTGGCTTTATTCTTAATGCAATCTGATTATGTGATTTTGCTATCTGTGAGTCAACTAGTGAGTGTTCATCAGAGTATTTCCGGGAGAGGGAGACCATGTGTAACCACAAGTATTAATGCTCCACTGACCAATCAAGGAGGGGAGTCCTGCAATTCTCCGCCTAATAATGCAGATCCACTAGTGCCAGCTGTCCATATGAGCTGAGGATGCCCTCACAACCCCAGTGACTGGCATCAATGATGCTGACATGAGCCAACTGGCAAATCATTCCTCCCACGTGCCAGGGGAAGATCTGCGTCAGGCACACTATGAGGTGGCTCAGCAGGGTGAAACAAATGACACATGAGATGTCCTAAGCAATGCACCAAATTCTGCACCACTGCTACATCCCGAGGCAGCACCCTGAAGACAGGTGGTCATAGACAAAAGTGCATTCAATTGTCCGTGAACTGCGGGCAGCTCTTCCTGCGTCTGCACACATCCTATCCATTGCAGCAGAAGTAAACTACAAAATCACTCAGAGAAACCTAAATATGCAACTTGCTATCCTCCTGAGGTGTCACCAATAGAGACTGACTCTTTACTGAGTTGTGTACTGGCTGTTCAAAAGTAATGACTTATGTGCTACTGACTGCCTGAATCAAAAACATACATAGAATTTAAAAATTAAGCTATGAAGAAAATACAGAAAAAGCTAAATACATAACTAGCTGTTCTGCTGATGCATATTAGGTGACAGCTAGAACCTGACTGACTATGGTGGAACGAATGGTTGCTGGTTTCCCAAAACAAACAACTGAATGACAACTGTGTTATAGACTGCCTGAATCTACACTTCACAGTTACAGTAAACCTCTCAAATAGAAAAACACATGTGGAATTTTAAGAGATATGCTACAACCAGAACACAGAAAAAGCTAAATATATAATTTGCTGCTCTGCTGATCCATAACAGGCGACGGCTGAAATCCGACCCTGGACAACTTGCCTAACTGTAACCAATAGATGTGGTATGAAGTGCCCTGAATATATGTGCAACACGTTTACAACATCTATCATTACACAAACGTCAGATGCTGATAAAAACGAAATGAGTGTATGGCATAACTGGCTGGAAGACATGTCTGAGGTTGTTTGGCCACTTGGTGCAAGTCTCCCTATTTCACACCGCTTGCATGATGAAGAAGATGGGACGAAATGATTAGGACAACACAAGTATCAAGTCACCAAGTGAAGAAAATCTTCAAATTGGACAGGTATCGAACCTGGGGTCCCATATCCAAAGGCAGACTTTTGCAGTAACCACCAGCCCACGAGCTGCAGACAGTCAGCTGCTGGTACCTTGCTCCATTCCTATGTAATATATCTAAAGAGATGAGCATATTCAGAAGCTTTGGATAGAACACGCACTGCAACAAGCCATGCTGTGCTGGCGAGGCTTCATACAGTCATACTTCAAACGTATGGGTGTATATGGAAACGTTTATAGATTGCTTTGAGGAATCTCTTCTCCCACATGCCAGGATTTTTGATCGTGGCAGTTTACCATTTCACTTCAGCCGAGGCGTTCTTCGGCTCCGAAGTGTTAATGGTATAAAATTTGTTTCCCCCAAAATACAAAAAAGCTATATAAACCACTGGATGTCTTCAAGCATAGGAGTGATTGTGTACAATGACGAGTCGGAGGATGTCAGCCAGTGTGAGTGAAAATCATTCGCGCTACTTTGAGGAAACGATTAGGCAGTTTAAAGAAGAGTTCATTTGCGCTTGTGGAAAGATGGCTCTAGAAAAAATTCACAGAGTACAGATATGTGCACAAAGTGCTGGAGATTATGAAAATATGGAACGACACTGATTGTTATTATTATTATTCGTAATTTATGTTGCTTCTCTTGCCAATAAATATATCAGACAAAGATACCTGACACTGTTAATGACATTTATTGTTCCAGCACACGTTTCGAACACTTTACACAATAGCATATTCGTCTGTTTAATCTCCAACCTTCGTAGTATTCATACGAAAATATACACTCGTTCAAATTAAAAACAAACTTCACCATCCAGACATTACTCTACGCGTCACAGCTAAACTCTTTGCTGCATTTCAAGGATCTTAATGGCACAGACAAAACGCCACAGCATGTAAACATTTCTGCAAAGGTATTTGTGATGCCTGTTAATCAATGAATTCTGCATTACGAACTGAAAGGGTGGTGAAGATAAACTACACATCTACAGTTAAAAAAACGTTAACAATGAGTGAAAGTTTAATAAAACGTAGTTCTGTGCGAATTCTTCGAACAGTGAGATAAATGTGTTAGTAAACTTTATAAGTGGGAAGCAGGTGCGCGAAGATATTCTCTCGCTAAGGTCCTAGCTTGGATAGGAGTTGTTGTTATATACCTATAACAGATGGTTTTTATTATTGGGGGTGAGCACTTTCTTTTATTGAAAGTACGAGAGAAAGTGTCTTAAAGTGGCGGAAATTTCGTATTTATTTTTGCTGAGGACAGTAATCAAAAATTTCAATATGGCGGAACCCCAAGGAAATTCTTCAAATCAAATGAACCAAGGTGTGTTTTTGTCAACCAGTCTAAATGACATACTGCTTTTATTTAAAATATGTGAAGTGTATTTTATTCAAATGTTCATTAGCTTTGAATGTCCATTTATTTGCAATATTAGCGGCTGATAAAGTGTAAGTAGTAGTTACAGCATTTTCATGACATGTCAATAGAGCTGTGTAATTTGTAAAGTTTTTGTATACCAACCCTCATTTTTTTAATTTGTCATCCATTAAATCTTGCTAGTATTGATTGTCCAGTTCCAAATATTCAGGCTTAAAACATAAGCGTTGTCAACTAAATAATGAACTGTCATTACTGGTAGTATAATAAAATGCCCAAGACTGTTGACAGCTCACAGAATTTTTAAACAACGTATACATATAATTGATATTAAATTAATATACTTTAGTTATTGAAGTTTCATGTGATAGTGCGATCTCAAGCGTTTAGAAATTATACCCTCTAGAGGACAATATTTTTGTAACTTATTGTCCAACTTGGTGCAAAGTTTGTGATTTACATTGTCACAGGGAAGACACTTTCACTGTAAAATTTAGAAAAAGAAGCATTATGCGCTGTTTATTTCTATCCATTAGTTTGTCCATGGATCATTTTGACAATGGTATGAAACACATCAAGAAATACATTAGAACAAATAGATAGTATATAAATGCGAAGAAAATTAAAATTGTAGAATAAACACTGTCTATAATTGCCATTCAGAACATACCTCCAAAAATGCAATACACTAGATGTAACATTTATTTTGTTTGATATTCTGTGTATTCACATTTGATTTATTATTTTATTTGTTTATTTGTTCTTGCACCATTCACTACAACAAAGTTGGACATGTCATATACCATACATAAATAATAAACAAATATATAAAACATAAACAAAATAGCATAGGACTAGGTAAGGAAAGGGCAGGAAGTCGACCTTGGGCTAATAAGTGGAACTATTCCAGCACTCACTTTATCGCAGTTTGGGAAAACCATCAGAAACGCAAGTCAAGATGTCCAGACCGAGTATAAAACCAGCTTCTCCCAAATACAAGTCCATCTTGCTCGGTGCACGATTAAAAAAGAGAACCACATATACGTAGTCTTCAAAGATATTGCAACACACAAAAGAATGATAAACAGTGATATAACTTGAACATGATATATTGCACCTCTGAGGAGGGGTGGGGTGGGGGGGGGGGGGAGGGAAGAAACCACATGGATGAATATAAACCCTGCTGAAAAGTGTTACACATGAACGCTTGCTGCCACAATATACATCACAACCAACCTTTTCCAGATGCCTTCTCTGAGAGAGTATATTGCACTGTATCTGGAACAAACAAAGCCAACAGTAGAAATATATTTTTGCAGAGACAGACACAGCACAGATGGTACATCAGTCAACAGATTGAAAAGTAGTACTCAACAATAAACAAGGGCCTTTTAATACTAAATGCTAACACATTCACGTACATTATAGAAACACTTATTGACAAGAAATTATGTTAATCCTGTTGTAAAAGCTGTTTCCTTCTCCAACATCTTAATGGATGTTGGCAGTGGATTGTGAAGAATGACACTAAATGGCTCAGATTTCGTTGAGTGTGAGTTACTTTTACTTGTTCTACATGGAGGGTCGCCTCAGTTGCGAGTATTATTACTGTGGTAATTGGTATTGGTTTGCAGTTCGCCATGTTTAGCTCTGATCAGCATCACACATTTGTAAACTTACAGTAAGCACACACAACTTTTACCTAGGGCCTTGCAGTGGACCTCAGGGGAGCTCTGTGACAAGATTAAAATCAGGTGCCTTCTGAGAAGCAAATTTTTTCTTCACATTAAGTGTCATCCTATTGGCATTGAACCATGAATCAAAGGACTTGCGCAGTTATTGCGGACAGAGAGTTCTTATCACCACTCAGTATGAAACTAGTGTCATCTCAGACAACATAATCTTAGCTGCATTTTTAGGTCATATTTAATGAAGAGAACGGGGCCAAAACACTACCCTGTGATTCACCTATTTCAACTTTCTTTGCATCAGATACTAGTCTGATTTTATAACTAAAATGAATTGATGTGACTTCCACAACAGGTGTTGTTGTTGTTGTTGTTCTTGTTGTTGTGGTGGTGGTCTTCAGTCCAGAGACTGGTTTGCTGCAGCTATCCACGATACTCTATCCTGTGCAAGCTTCTTCATCTCCGAGTAACTACTGTAACCTACATCCTTCTGAATTTGTTTAGTGTAGTCATGTTTTGGTCTCCTCCTATGATTTTTACCCTCTGCACTTCCCTCCAATACTAAATTGATGATCCCTTGATGCCTGAGAACATGTTGTACCAACTGACCCCTTCTTCTAGTCAAGTTGTGCCACAAATTCTTCTTCTCCCAAATTCTATGCAGTACCTCCTCATTAGTTATGTGATCCATATTTGTATCACTCAGGAGGCCATATTGATTACTGTTCAGTTGATTGTGGTCATATAAGTACTTGATGATTCTCTGTTTCATTACTCTAGCTCAATTACTTTAGAGAATGCTGAGAAAAGTGATATGGGTTGACAATTTTCAATTTTATGCCTGTTATTACTCTCAAATAGGTGTATTTCCTTCTGAGATTTTTAGTCTCTGGGAGGAATGCTCTGTCAGTAAATGATGAATTAACAGTGTCAGTTAAGGGCTTTGCAGTATGTAAATATTTAGGAGTATAATACTTATGTTTCTCCTGACTTGTGAAATTTAACTGTTTGGGAAGCATTTATAAAGTAATCATTTATGTAGTGTGGCAGTTGATACTCTTCATTTAGCAAACACAATTGTAATAGGCTATTAAAAGGCTGTTTCACATCATAATATTTATTAAAGCCTTGTTAGCAGTTACTTGAAGTAAATGCTGCTCTTATACCTTTTGGAATATTTGTAGTGGTACGGTATTTTTTTTAAAAAAAGAATTGAGAATTACAGGGGCTGCAGTAACTGTATTTGACTTTTTAGCATTCCTGCACCATCCTTTGTTGCTGATAGTTCTTTTAACTATAAATTCCAGAATTTACCTAGTCTGCTAGTTATCATCTTATACAAGTACTAGTTCTTTCCCCATATGGTATGCAAAACTATAAAGCCATCTGTCACCTTTGACACAAAGTAATGCATGATTCTGTAAATGTTTAGTTGTTTATCAGATTCTTAAAATTTTGAGCACATGTAGGTCTATGTGGAATGAATGTGCAAATACACAATGAATTTTTGTCAGAGTGAAATAAAGTAAGTGCGCCATAACAAATGTTAAATCTAGATATGGTTTTAACAATACAGAAGACGCAAGCCTTAATCACAAAAGACCTAATAATACCAGTACTGATATTATTATTATTATTATTATTATTCTTACTGTTAGTAATCTAATATTAAATACAGCTACTATTATCATGTTTATTTTTAATTCCAGTTTCACACTATTGCAGTGGTTTCAGTCCCAATTTTGAAGTCAAGAAACCTACATCCATTGGTGAAAATACATACAAAAGCATTAATAAAGATACAGACAGATGCTTTACTGAGAGTACAGACAGAGGTATTAATGAAAAAGATTATTGTAAATACAGTCATGCTTAGACAACATATCTGTGGACAGTAGAGAGAATTTGTACTGTAATTGGTTTCTTATAATTTGATAGGTGATGAGGTTTATGGATTTAGAGAAACCTTTATGGACAGTTCCTCTGAGTAAAATAACAGTTGGGATTTTTTTTTTTTTTCCCCCCACTCTAGCTGAAATGCCAAGTTTGCATATTTTGTAAAGTTTTCACCTCCTTGTACTATGCCTGTTTTCCTTGGGCAGAAAAGATGCAACAGGAAGGAGAGGAAATTTCCATTACTTGTTTAAAGTTATGAGATGTGATATATAGTGTGCAGCTGTCTTGTGTATGAAGACTGTGTGACTGGTTTATGTTTGGGATGCATGACTGTCAAGATCATGCCCTATTTGTTTCTAGTATTATGGCACATCATTTCCTTGTTACCTAATGGGGCATTAAAATACCATTTGATAGTGTTTGTTGTTATAACAATCAAGTTTATTTGAATCAGAATTGATGTGATTAGCTGTTGTTAGTCAGTGCAGTGTCAAATCCCCTAAGGTTATCACTGTGACCATTTTAAACTATTTGATTGAATTTGAATGATTCTTTTTTTTCCCCACATATATACATTTCATCATTCTGTGTCAACATGTAGCTACCAAAACACTTACTTGGGAAACTTTTTAAGAGATGGTTTCTCAGTAAGAGACTGCTGTTGTGTGACGAAAGTAGGGATAAGATTCAGTGATTGTGATTGTTGTTTGTATTTCAACTACTTTCCAATATTTTTTGTGCTGCATTTTATTTCCAAAACAATTCTGATGGAATATGATTTGTTTTAAACAATATGTCTGGAGTTTGGGAGCTCTCCTACTACCCATATTTTATTTCTACACTGGTTGGAGCTTGCATGGTTACCTGTTGTGTGTTTGTGTTTTTGTTTTTTTCCACAAGTAATATGGAGGGCTTTACATTTGCCATGGCACAGTTCAAAACAAGTGACTTCTCATCATTTGAGAAATATGGCAGAATAACAAGACGTGTTTCTTAAAATAAACAAAAGACATTTCACAAAAAAAATTAAGCATGTACGTCGACATGCCTACAATGAAAATGTAAATAATGTCGTGGATAACTGAAAGATAATTGGGGGGGGGGGGGTAATTGGGCAGGAATGGGTTGAAAAACAAAGAACAATCTTCAGTTGGGTGATTTTGGTTATCATACTTGAAATGAGCGAGGTCATACATAGTAGAATTTGTGTGATGGTTGTATTTTTCCTTAATGCATTCTTTCAGAAAACATATGGTTACAAAAATGGACTTGGCAGGGACTGCATATGACCTACAGCGAGTGAGGCTCCTTATTAATATGCAGTGGTGGGACTCATAATGGGAGAGACTGTCACAGCTGTTAGCTAGAGCAGTTTCAAATTTCATAAATGTTTGAGCACTACATGACTCATATCCTGGAGAGCATACAGTATACCACTCATTGAAGCCATGATAATTGCTAAATGTATGTGGCGGGCTTACTAAACTGCTGTCCCATTGATTTGGATGGAAACCGCAAACTTCTTCAAAGCATCTAAATTCCTTCAAAGTGTGTGTGTGTGTGTGTGTGTGTGTGTGTGTGTGTGTGTGTGTGTGTGTGTGTTTCCCTCTCTCCCATTCTCCTTCTCACACTCCTCTGTACACTGAAGTGCAAGATTTATGGGCAAAAGTAGCTTTTGGATGATTTGTTACTGCTAAGTAACATAGCTCAATGAAATTTGGACTATACATCAAAAGAAATGCAACAGTATAGTACAGAAAGTTACAGAAAGAAGTCCACAATGAGATGAACAGAAATAGCAGTTTTATTCAAAGACAATAATTGCACTGAAGTCACCACAACCCAAGATGGTCTCTTGGATATTATAAATGGCTGGACATGGTTCTTAATAGAGTGTGTGATTATCATTAGCAGCAGTGCATGTTCTGCAGCGTACTCCCATGCAGGACATGTTCTTGTGATAGGGTGTTCATTCTTCCATCAGCAATTCACAGCTACTGGTTTATCATTGATGCATGTGGATGTGCTGCAGTTTATTTTCCCAATGCATCCCACACATGCTCAATAGGATTTAGTTAGGGGAAGTGGCAGGCCCATACATTCACTGAATATGCTCTCATTCCAAAAACTACTACTACTACTACTACTATTCCTGTACTGTTCAGTGTGGTCACACATTGTCATCCATAAAAATGAAGTTGGCACTGAATGCACCCCTAGAAAGATTCACATGGGGAAGTAGTACAGTGTGACAACAGTATTGACCAGTGAGTGTACTGTGTTCAAAGATTTGGATGTCAGTAATCCCATGCAACATTGTGCGTCCCTCGACCTGGACCACGAAAACGATCACCTTTGACAATGCTGAACATACCCTCAGATGGCAAGAGGGGGAACATCTTCTGCTCAGTGGCAAGAGCCATAATGTTTTAGAATGCAAACTGTTGGCAGTTGCCGCTTACTTCTTTCTTGTGAATTGCTGTCTATGTCCAAACTCATGTCAGAATGTCTGGCTGTAAAGTTGTTGTTATTTTCGTATCCATGACAGTACAATAAAATTATTTACAAAATCAAACATATCTACAATATATACACAGGATTTTACACAAGTCAAATTGGTTTTGAGGCCCAGAAATTGGCAGTCTTGATTGCTGGAACATTTGCTGTGACCAGGTCATCAAGTGTGCAGGATTGAGGCAACTTTGGGCAGATCAAGAGGTGTGCATCATCTTGAGATTCTCTGCATTCACAGGCTGCATTTCCAGAAATGTATCCCCATCATTTCAAGATTTGTTTCCACTGCGTCACTCCAGTCCGCAATCTGTTCAGAGTATTCCACGTCTGATAGGGTTGTTGGAAACTAGCAACAGGCTCTTCCTTTAGGTTTTGGCTATTACTATTACCAGTTATTTTCTGCCACAGCTCAATTTGGGGAGTGGAAGGTGAAGATGTAATTGCTTCAGTTGTGTGCAGGAAACTCTTTCTGGACTTCAGCCTTGAATATGGTGCTTCACTTCCAAACATGGGATGCCAGGGGCCGTTTTCCTGTTTTTTCTTTTCAACTTCTGCCACTGTTCTTCCTTTTATCTCTAGGAGTGCGATGCCTGCCAGCTGGTAGACTTTGTCAACTGGAGTTGATTGTAGGCAACCTGTTATGACGAGGCCTGTTTTGTTGAGAGCAGTATCAACATTCTTGGTGTGTGCAGAGTTCTGCCAGACTGGTGCTCCATATTCAGTTGTGGAGGGACATAAAGCTAGGGCAGATTCACATAGGACATTTGGTTGAGCTTCCTATTAGCTATTAGTGAGCCTGCGTCTTATATTATTTTGGCTGCAGACTGTGAGCTTTGTTTTCTCGTCGTGAACTTTGAAAGTGAGTGTTCGGTCAAGCTTTACTCCAAGGTGTGTAGGGGTGTATGTATGTTGTAATTGCATTTCCCTCCAAGTTATATCCAGTTTTCTTGTAACTTGTGTATTTCTCAAGTGAAATGCAGACACCTGTATTTTGAATGGGTTGTGGTTTAAGGTGGTTGTTATCATAGAATTTTGTCAGGTCTTCAAGGGCTGCAGTCAGTTTCATTTTCACCTCTCCAAATGTAAGTCCTTGGGCTGCAACTGCTGTATCATCGGCATAGATGAAAGATCTTGTATCTGTCCCGACAGGTTGGTCATTGGTGTAGATATTGTACAGCAGTGGTGTCAGCACACTCCCTTGGGGGGGAGGGGGAGACCATTCTTCTGTATTCTCTGTCAACTTCTCTTGTTGTTCAGGATGGTGAAGAACACCCTGTTTTGAAGTAAGCATTGGGTGAACTGCATTAATTGATAGTTCTTGGTGATTGTATAAATCTTCCTTATCAGTTGGTTGTGATTCCCTATATCGTGTGCTGCTGTTAGGTCCACGAATGCCACACCTGTAATTTGCCCTCTCTTGTATCCATTCTCTATGTGCTGAGTTAGGATGAGGATTTGACCACAACATGATTTTCCTGGATGAAATCCTACCTGTTGTTTGATAGGCTCTGGTATAGATAACCTGATGTACAGTTCAAGATCATTCTTTCCAACAGTTTGTATAGATGACACAGAAGAGAGACTGGTTGAAAGTTCTTGGGGTCTGTCGATTCATACCCGGGTTCAGTAAGGCTACCAATTTCGCTTTATGCCAGAATTTGGGTATCTGTAGTTTAAAAATTCGGTTGTTAATTAGATTTAAGATCCACCTTTTAGTTTCTAATCCGAACCTCTTAATTTGTTCTACTTGTAGATAATCTAATCCTGGAGCTCTGTTCTCATCATGCAACGCATGGCATCCTCTAGTTGTGCTAATGTGAAAGGGCAGGCAATAAAGTCATTTTCTTCATCATATCTTTTTATAGTTTGGTCTTGATATATCTTCTTTTCATTTTGCCATTTAATAGCAGATGATGAGGTTCTTCATCAGTAGCTATATTAGCCATTTCAGCAGGAGCTTTAGTGTGGTCATTGTTGAGGTTTTTCAAGAGTTTTCAGGCTTTAAGACTGCTATGCTTCATGCCTGTGTCACTAGGTTGCACCACTTTTCCCTTCTGAAGGCAGATATGCCAGACACAGCTGTTCACCTGTTTCAATTCTTTCTTCAGAAAAGGGTCCTCATTGATTTCAGCAGTGCTTTTGAATCTTTGTTAAGTCGTGGAATATATGTAGTTCTGCATCCCCTAGGGATATGTTTATGTAATATGGTTTTCATTAGGTCGACAAACTGGCCATACATTTCTGGAATGAGTTACACATTTTCCACTTCCTTATCCAGATCTTCTGCAAAACTGCTCCACTTTGCTGTCTTAAAATTATGTCATCTCTTGAACGGGACTCCTTCTGGCACCACAGCTGCTTCTACAGAACAGATTATAGGTCGATGTTGGTAGTGGTGGGATTGGCCCCATAACATCTTTCTTTGACTGGTGTGCTATACGTTCACTTACGGAGATGTTATCAGGATTCCATCCAGGCCACCTTCCACTGTTTCGAGGGGTGGTTTCTTAGTATCGTGTATGAGCTTCAGTTCTATGCTTTCGGCCCAATCTTTGAAGTCTTCTCCATTCTTGTCCGTGTCCCTGTAGCCCCATGATGAGCTGTGACAATTGAAATCACCCATAACAAGTTTTGTTGGTTTGCGACAGAAGTTACTTGGTTCCTTGAAACTGAAGTCTGTTCTTGGTGGTTTATACACTGATGTTATTGTGCATGACTGGACTTCAGCAGTCAAAATTTCTACATCATCTTCTGCCATTATGTATATGGATAGGATTAGAAGATTCGTTTTGGCAAAATATTGCGCTACCATATTGAGCAGTTGGTCTCTCAGCAATCAGTTTCATAACATTGGCGTCTGTTCATTGTGGCCTCTGTGGGTTTCTTGTATCAAAAGAAAGTCACAATTTGCTTGTTTGTAGATGTTTGATGGCAGAGCTTCTTTCTCATATGATATTCCTTCGATGTTAATGGAGACTGCTGTCAGAGCTGGCTTTGATATTTTAAAAGCCTTTTGAGTTCTCATTTTTGTTGTCCTGGTGGTGGAAGGAGCTGCCACAAGGGTGACTCCTAATGTTGCCCAGGGAATGCCTTATCATTTCTGTCGGCATATTATTAGCAGAATGATCTTCATGGAGGCTTCTTGTACCCCTGTCTGCAAAGTGTCTTGGTTTGTTTGTGGCTGTAGAGAGTAATGGTATGCTGATGCAAAGTACATATTATTAAGTGAGACAACTAGTAGGTGGTTTTGGCACAGGGATGCTCCCTGTGTAAGGGAGTAATGTTCATTTTTGGATCCAGGAATATTAAATGGTTAGGTACCCCAATCAGTCATTTGACAGCCACTACTTTTCCATACATTGCAGTATTCAACTGTATGTGCCACATTGTTTCTGGATGTTTTCTAATGTCATCTACACATATTCCATTAAGCTGCCATTTTTGTCTTTCTTTTGTCTGTATGAATCCAGCATCCATTTGCCTGTCTGTGTGTCATGCCCACTTCCATGTAATTTTTATTACAGGTGTGGCTCTCTCTGTAGTCCCTTCCATATTGTTTCCCTGTTTCTCCCAGTGATTTCCAATATGTATCTCCACTGCTTGGTGAGGGACTCTCATAATTGGATGGGTTTTTACGTTAAAAGTCCATAGTTTCTGTTATTAATCAAAACTCGTAATACACAAGGATAATGAACTTTTTTTCTGAGATAGAGGAAGTATAGTTTTGAAATCCTTGTTTAGCTTACTGAAATCACTTCAGGCCATTTTTATCCTTCAGTTTATTTCTTTTCTTGTTCATGTGGTGAGTGCCATTGACTGCGAAAATACGAAAATTCACAACTGCTTCTTTGTCTTCAGAGCTAACTTGAACAGTTTCATTTTTGACATTTGTCATCCTTTTTAAAATTTGACTCCACCTGGAACCTGGAAGTGCTCATTGATCGTACTTATTTCAGTTGGCGAAAGAGGGTACAGTAAGCAGTTGTAACTTGTGTGTATTATAGCTGATCTAGATTTCAGTCAGTGCATGTGTGTGATGATCTTCAGTGCTAGACGTAATACAGGAAGCAATTAAAATACAGTGGCATTTATGTTAACACACACCAAAGTACAGTTGTATAAATTTCATGTATGAGTGGATGGTATGTACCAGCAGATAAAGTTAACACATTTCAGTCATTATTTGGTGTAGTCCCTCTTGAACTATATACATCAAGAGTTCAAATTACACTAGATTAGATTAGATTAGATTAATACTTGTTCCATAGATCATGAATACGACACTTCGTAATGATGTGGAACGTGTCAGGTTAATAAAAGATGTCTGTGCAAGATATTACATTACACAAAATATTGCATGACGCTAATGTTTAAGGTGCACTTCCAGGTTCAAGACTGAGTAATTAAAAAAAAAAAAAATTCTTACTGGGCATGTGCTACAGTCTAAAAACACAAAAATTCCGTGAGTGAAACTCGCAATTCTGAATAAGCACATTAACTTGGACAAAAATTGCATTGCAAGAAAGTTAACACAAAGTATGTACAGTCACACATCAAGAATAACTATAGCAAGAATGGTGGTTTTGGATGCAAAAGGAAATGTGAAGTGGCGATTATGATAAGTGAAATTCGGAGTCTCTTTGTTAAAAACAAATTTTAAATCAAGAATTATATCAATTGCTCTTCGCCATATCGGCATTGGTTAGTTCCTTGATCTTTAATCATCTTTCTTTGTTTATTTTTGAATAAGTAGATAGAGTTGCCAATGAAACTAGACTTAGAAATTTGAAGAAAAAAAAAAAAATGAAAATTTAGAGAATGAATCTAGTAGCTCTTACAGCAGTGGCAATGCAAATTTTTAATGTTATCCTTGAGAGTTTAATTTTACTAATAATATTTTTAATGGACAGGGAGAAAAAAATGTTACCGAAAGATTTCCAATACAACACCCATACGTGTATTGATACAAGGACAGTAACCGATACTGTAGTATACACCAAGGGAGCAACTGTCAGCTTGAAATTTACCAAGCACAAACAAAATAAGATCACTGTATCAGTAAATAAAACTATAGAGAGCGAAATGCTTTGATTTTCTTTTTTTAAAAAAAACCACTTTGTATTCAGCTGACAAAATTTTCAAAAAATAGCTCAGAGTTGATTGAAAAAATAACATGTAACAGTAGCTAATGTCATGGAATTTATTAGACATAACCAGTTTATGCACTTATATTCCGATAAATGAAACTATAGAGATTATTAAACAAAACTTTTAATGCAGAGTATATTATTTAATGATGAAATAACAGAATTTCTTCCAGTGCTTACTCTTATTTTAGATAACAAGTATATTAAATTCAGTGGAGAAATATTTGTACAAGAAGGTGGTTTAAGAATGGGTAGGCCATTATCAAGTTTCCTAGCAGATATTTTGTCATTTCATTGGGAAATAATTGTTTTAAGGTAGTACAAAAGTGGCAAGTACAATTATATGTTATCTTAGATATGTAGATGATACATTGCTCGTAGTAAAACAGTTGTCGACAGGTTCAGTAAATTACATAAGAAAATTATGTTTTCTTGGAGATGGAGTCGGACAATCCATAAATTTTCTAGGCTTAACTGTCAGCATCTCTAGTGATTAACACACCTTTGCCATCTACAGAAAAGAAATCCATGTTTAACTCTCCAAGCTGACATAAGAAGGCATTTTTCCATTTTGCATTTAACCAGTTAATTAAAACCCTAGTTTCTAAAATAGAATATGAAGTAGAGTTGAACATAAATATATACTGGAAAAGTTGATGATTACCCACATAATTACACAGGGCGGCAATTATTGAACTACATGGAATAAAATGATCAAAACTTCTGAACGGTTCGCGTTAGGATGTTCAAACTTTGCGGTCAGAGTAAAGCATGCCTGAGTGTATAGTACTTGTGAAGGCCTACTATGCGAGCAATAAAAGCCCAAAGGTGGTTTCCGACCGAGCTCAAGCTGAAGACAACTGGTCCAAGTGTGCTAATGATCAAGAATTTGATTCACAAGTTTGAGAGAACGGGTAGTGTTCGTGATGACAGTGTCAGCAATGTCAGTCATCCAGAGAGGGTGAAAACATCGAGAAGACGCGCTGTGTTTCAAACGAGCCCCAGGAAATCAGTCAGATGAGCTGCACAACAGGGGAATCAACTGTGAGACACTGCAACAAATTGTTGTTGAAGACCTGCACCTCTTCCCATACAAAATTCAAACCCATCAGCCATTAAGCCCCAGGACCATGGAACAATGGTTGTGTTTTGCCGACACTATTGTTCACAGGATAGACAAACAGGACTTTGATGTGAATGTGGTTGGGTTTAGTGAAGAAGCCCACTTTCATTTGGATGGGTTCATCAATAAGCAGAATTGGCATATTTGATTGACTGAGAAGCTGCATTTTGCGACAGAGAAGTCTCTTCACCCTCAACAGGTGACTGTGTAGTGTGCAGTGTTCAATCAGGGAATAATCAGTGTGATATTCCTTGATGGCATGGTGCTGGTGAATGGTATGCGAAAGTTTTGGAAGATGATTTCATACCCATTATCTAAAGTGATCCTGAGTTCGACAAAATGTGATTCATGCGAGACAGAGCTCGACGCCATCGAAGCAGGAGAGTGTTTGATGTCCTGGGGGAGCAATTTGGGGACCGCATTGTAGCTCTGAGGTCCCAGAGGCCACTGACAAGGGCCTTGATTGGCTGCCATATTCTCTGAGTTTGAACATAAACGATTCCATTGTGTGGGACTGTATTAAAGACAAAGTGAACAGTAATAACCCCAAAACCATTGCTGAGCTGAAAACAGCCATGCAGGAGATCAACAGCAGCAATGTTCTGACACTTCAGCAGGTCATGCAGAATTTTGCTGTTCATCTGTGCCACGTCATCGCCAAGGATGGCAGGCATATCAAACATGTCATAATATTTATGATTAACCTGTAGATCAGAACCATATACAGGTGAGACCTGAAAACAGTTATCTGTCAGTTTTCTTAACATGTATGTTGAATTTCACTGTTAAATGTCTTTTCAGTGTAAAGAATTATAGAAGACAACTTGGGTGCACCAATGTGGTGGTATGTCTTTATTACGTTACTTTAAATTGAAAAGACAATTACAGTGAAACAAAAGAAAAGATGCTAGCAGTAGTGAGAGAAATTAATAATTTTTTATATTTATACGGGTATAAACAGTATAAAAATTCTGCAAAGTATAATTTCAAAACAAATTCAGCTATAAAGAAGGAAACTGTATTTTTAAAAATCTTCCATATTGCATATAACTTTGATTTCCTTGACATTTTGATCCAAAGAAATGAGTTCCCTTAAAGGAGACAGATGCGATTTTTTTTTTTCTTTTTTTTTTCATAGCACTTATTATTAAGTTCATACAACTGTGCACTGTCTCTTTGTGATGATAGGACATCCACTTAACATGTAAAATTCGAGAATGGGACATAAACAGAGTTTTTCCTGCTGGGCCATGAAAGGAATTGTGATTCAGCAGGAGATACGCAGTTAATCTCAACATCTTTAAATTCATGTGATACCTGGTCGAAATGTGTCCTATGTACCAATATTCATCATATTTGAAAGCCACGTACAGCCTGATTGCAACTGTTCCCACAAAACATTTTTATAAGCTTCCATGGCAACAGTGATCCCATTTTCTTTGTTTCTGTTGAGTGCGTCTTCATTAGAAAGGTGTTAGTAGCAATGCCTACAAATACTTGGTGTGAATGTGTTCCTGTAACTGTCCTCATTGTACTGTACCTGCATTCTAAGAAACCTTCATACAGTTTGATGTCCTTTGAAGAAACGAGGAAGATACTAATGCCCTGTATTTTGTAGAGTGCCCATGTGAATAGTGCAACCATTTTCCTGATGTAATGGATCTCCTAAATCAGAAATACAGACTTAATTCAACATGCAGTGAACAGATCCAAGTTTTATCACTTGCTCCACCTTCATGGAGCATTATCAGTGTAACATCTACTTCTGGTGTCACAGAGCATGTGATATGTGCAACAGGAAAAGTGAAAGACTTGTTTCTCCAGAATGCAGGAGTTGTTAAAGATGTTACCCGAAATTGCCAAACAAGATGTAGTGATGCTTTTACAAAAAGGACAATTTTTCAAGAGTTCATGCAAGAGAGGAAAGATTATGTTTCCATCATGATAAGTAACAGATTAACATGCAGAAAAGATTTATTTTAGTTAATCTGGGGGAGTTGTACACCAAATACTGCATGAAATGGAGAGTGTTAGTATGTTCTTTGTTTCTTCACAGGAGATCAAATCGTATGAAGGTTTCTTGGAGCGCAGGTACAGTACAGTGAGGACAGCTCCAGGAACACATTCGCACCAAGTATTTGTAGTCAATGCTACTAACGCATTTCTAATGAAGACACGCTCAACAGAAACAAGGCAAATGGGATCACTGTTGCTATGGAAGCTTATAAAAATGCTATGTGGGAACAGATGCGTGTCGAGAAGTATGTGGTTTTCAGATATGATGAACATTGGTACACAGGAAAAATTTCCCAGGTATCACATGAATTTAAAGATGTTGAGATTAACTGCATACCTCCTGCTGAAGCACAATGCCTTTCATGGCCCAGTAGGAAAGACGCTGTTTGGGTCCCATTCTTCGATGTTACATGTAAAGTGGATGTCCTATCATTACAAAGACACAGTGCACAGTTGTATGAACTTCATAATAAGTGCTATGAAAAAATTGCATCTGTCACCTTTGAGGGAACTCATTTCTTGTTTGGATCAAAATATCAAGGAAACCAAAGTTATATGCAAGATGGAAGATTTTTAAAAATACAGTTTCCCCCTTTATAGCTGAATTTGTTTGGAAACTATACTTCGCAGAATTTTTATGTCTGTTTATACCGGTATAAATGTAAAAAATTATTAATGTCTTCATTACTGCTTACATCTTTTCTTTTGTTTCACTGCAGTCGTCTTTTTAATTTACAGTAACTGAATAAAGATATATCATCCCATTTGTGCTCCGAAGTTGTCTCCTAAAGACATTTAACAGTGAAATACAACATACATATTAAGAAAAATGACTGATAACTGTTTTCAGCTCTCACCTGTATACAGTTATGACCTACAGCTTAACCATAAATGTTTTAGGAATAGTTTTTCAAGGAATACACAAGTTTTTTATTTACCAACTCCCCATAGTGGTGAATGTAGATGGTGTGTGTAATTGGCATAATTATTTTATTCTTTTCCAATGAAAAAAAGGAGTTAGAATATTCTTATTTGTAGCTAAGATTACTCCCAGATATGTTCCAGCAAAAAATCAAGTCTGTATTCAACTGTCTACATACTCCCCCAGGAGTTTTATTGCAATGGAGTTACCTTTAAGGGAAGATACAAAATAATAATTGGAATGCCAAATGCTTTTCATTATTATTTCTACTTAACACTAAGACTACAGAGTTACAGTGCAAAAGCTGTGGTACATATTGTTTTCTTGTGCAAACAGTGGCGTCAGTGCAATTTAAACACTGTATGTGTGTACTCCAAGAGAGACTATGGTAAATAACAGCTGACATGTTATCTTTATCTACTGGTATGTGCCATTTTCTTATATGTGAAATTTATACAAGTGCACTTCGATGTTAACATGGATGTGGTTGTATTTTAATTTGTTCCTGTATTACCTGTAGCATTGATTATGGTCATTCAGTGTCTAAAATGTGATTCTGCCACAATAAACACAAGTTGTGACTGATTACTGTACTTTCTTTCACCAGTTGTTTTATTATTCAATGTTTTAGTCTTGTAATTGATTTTCAGTCCTACTTGCTAACTTGCTGTGTCAAATCATTCGATTTGTTATTAAAGTTTATGTGAACAGTCTGTTTTGGATATGATCAGCTCCCATTAGCTGAGTGGTCAGTATGGCAGAATGCCATGCCAAGGGGCCCGGGTTCGATTCCCAGCTGCGGCAGGAGATTTTCTCCGCTCAGGGACTGGGTGTTGTGTTGTCCTCATCATCATTTCATTCTCATCTCTGACACGCAGGTCGCACAATGTGGTGTCTAATGCAATAAGTACTTGCCCTTGGTGGCCAAACTTCCCCGAATGGGGGACCCCTGGTCCACAATGCCGTACGCTCATTTCCATTTCTTTTTGGATATGATCATTTAAAACAGATTCATTCTTCATTTGCTCATTGCAAGGATCAGAAGACTTCCTCTTGGAATGCTGAGAATTGTATTGGTTGAATCTCCTTGCGTGACTCTTTCTACTGTCTTGATGAGGCATAGCAGAAGCCATAGAATAGATATTTGTTACTGTACTCGTATAAGTTGAATCATTGCTTTGTCTCATTAGGGCTTTTTCTACAGATTTCAATGAAAATGAGTTGGAAGCTTCTCGGAATCCATGAATTGCGTAGAAAGTAGTAAATCATAATAATTTCTTCATTCTCTTATAGTTTTGTTGATGACTTGAAATTGATCTATAAAACTAGCCCCTTCTAAAGCCAGCTTGTTCATTTGCCTGATTAATTGTTTGTTCTATGTAGGTAATTATAATTTTAGTGAATATTTTTTGCAGAGGAGGCTGGTAAGTCTAGTATTATTTGTGTGTCTCCTTTCTAGTGTAAATGAAGAAATAGAGCATTGTTACATTTTTAAGAAATTGTCTTTGTTGGAGCATTTTTAAAGCTAATGCATTTTGTCCTCAGCAAATTCTTAGAGCATTCAATGTAAAACCTAGAATGCAGGTATGTAATGGGGCAGAAGGTAGCAATTCTTTCAGATCAAGTGCTGTTTTGCCCTATGTGGGTGCTTTTTCCTCGGAGATAGGCCATATTCTCCTTGAAACACTGTGTTAAGGTTATCTTCTGACCTCCCACGAAGATTGTAGCTTTACTCGGCTCTGTAAAGGAACATTTATGGCTTTGTAAGGCGGGAGTGTATCGGATTCCTTGTGGAAATTGTGAGAAGTCATACCCAGGTCAAGCAACACACAATGTTCATGAGAGATTTGTGGAACATCAAAGATACACACGTTTATCACAGCCAGACAGGTCAACTGTGGCCGAACATTGTATTGATACATGGCATTCCATGAACTACAGTGATTTGAAGAGTCTAACATCAACCTCTTCCTTTTGTGATTCCGTCTTCATGGAAACTATAGAGATTAGATTAGCTAATAATTTAATAAATAGAGATAATTTAATAAATA
Source organism: Schistocerca serialis cubense (assembly GCF_023864345.2). Lineage (NCBI taxonomy): Eukaryota > Metazoa > Arthropoda > Insecta > Orthoptera > Acrididae > Schistocerca > Schistocerca serialis. The sequence goes on along the minus strand of NC_064639.1, from coordinate 787,541,444 downwards.
GAGATAATTTAATGAATAGAGATAATTGTTTTACTTTGTACAAAGCATGCAACCCAGCTCTTAGGATAATTAATCTGCAGAACAAGTCGTCATGGTGTCATTCTTGCCGCACACAGATCAATAAGCGAATAAAATGTCTACACGTCTTTGCCACACGTGGCACGTGTGTAAACATCTCTCTTTGTTGCCAGTTAGTGTCTATGACTTGCAGGCATGTACTGATGGGATTGAGCATATAAGGCCGCGCGTGGCACCTTGTCGTCAGTCTCGAGACTCACTCTGAGGGTGGGCGGATGATATGCACCCGAAATACCAGTGGAAGAACTTTTATTTAAGTGGCTGCATGCCCGAAATTTAACGGACTGTCCATATGCCTCCATATGAGCTGTAATTTCTCTTACCTTCACGATACTTAGGCGAAATGTAAGTTGTTGGTGGTAGAATCCATGAGATTCACAGTTCTCAGTTTCTGAGCTAAGTGTTAAACCAGTTAGTCCTTTGCCAATTTTTACAACTACGATGCAAATCAGTACTTTCACTGTTACTTTTATGACACATGTGCTGTGTGATTCATTCTTTATGTTGACCAGTGTATGATCTCAATAGTTCTGAAGAAGAATTCTCCTGAAAGATAACAGCATTGTCAGTATTGTTTATGTGCCTAGCAACAACTTAGAGCCTTCTGAGTTAGACAACATACACACACATATTCATTTAAATGCATCTCATACACACATGACCACTGTCCCTAGTTGCTGAGGCCAGATTACTAGCAACAACTCATGATTGGAGAAGCACTCTGGGTGGTGGGGGAAAGGGGGAGGCTGGGGTGGGTAAGAGGAGGGATAGCAGTGTAGGGATGAGGATGGTGAAGTGCTGCTTGTGGGAGCGCACAGGAATGAGGTGGGGAGAGGATAGGGCAGCTAGGTGCAGTCTGGAAGGTAAAGGGAGTTGGAATGGAAATTTTTTTTCACATTTTTGGATTTTTATCTCATTATAAAATTTGCAATTTTCTGAATAAAATGATATATATATCATTTATAACCTCACGTGGGAAGTATTTTATTTTATTTTTTTAACTATAATCTACTCCAGTTGAAAATGTTAAATTTTTTACGTGTGTTACTTCAAGATCTAATGAAATCGGTAATTTTTTATATAGAAGGCTGTGGATTGCTGTGTTATAAAAGTTAAATTATGTGTTTGTATTGGTAGCACTTTCAGAAACAGTATCGTATCGTTTCATAGTATAAACATGCATTATATGTTGAAGTGCTAACATTTTTCCAAGGAAAAGTGATGAATAGATTGGTAAAGCTCTCAAAAAGTAAAACACGGGTTTCATGGTAATAGATTTTTGAATAAAGGGAAACGTGTTCAGCTTGTGGCGTGTGAAGTTACAGGCAATGAAATACAGGCAAACTTGTCAGTATCTTGAGAAACACCAATTAGTGCTTCGAAGATTAAAACAAAACATTGTGATACACAGGTTTCATAAAATGAAAGTGATGTAAATGGTAGGTTAGATTATATTCTGATAGATTTACACATCCTAACAAGGGTATTAGATGAATGTGTGTGTTGTAAAATATGTGGAGGGCCAGTTAGTTTACATAAAGACAGTGAGGTATCAAATGGACTAGCCAGGAAACTTATCATTAATTGTGCCAGTTGTAAATATACTCATTCATTTTAGAATTCTGAAAAGCTAATTATTTCGAAGTAAATGTTTGGTGGTTTTATGGATTGAGAGCTATTGGCAAAGGACGCACTGCAGCAGAAACAATGTGGGCTATGATGAATATGCCACGCACACCTCGTAAAATCGACAAGTATGCAGGATTTTATTGGAGCTGCTGTGGAATCTGTTGCATGTGAGTCAATTTAAGGGTGCTGCAAACGAAGCTGTTGAAATAAATGATGGTATGACTGACATACCAGTAGCTTTTGATGGCACTTGGCAGAAGCTGTTGAAATAAATGATGGTATGACTGACATACCAGTAGCTTTTGATGGCACTTGGCAGAAGTGCGGGTACAGTTCTAAGAATTCTGTTGCTACTGACTAGTGTGGATACTGGTAAGGTGATAGATTTCCAGATTTTAACCAAACATTGTTATAAGTGTAGTCAGGGAATGAAGAAGGGCATATCTGTGACAGAGTGGTGGTATGGAGGCCTCTGCAGCTATTGAAATTTTTAGTTGATCTGTGAACAAGAAGGGAGTATGTTACCCTAAAATCTTATGTGATGGAGACTCAAAAGCATGTAACAGTGTAGTAGTTGCTCAGCCTTATGGTGAGAAGATTATCACAAACCTGGAATATGTTGGTCATATTCAGAAGAAGATGGGCACTATGTTGAGGAAGTTGAAACAAAGTTTGAGAGACAAGAAACTTTCTGTTGGTAAAACTATAAGAGGTAGGCTGACAGACAAAATGATTGATGAACCACAGCAGTATTGTGGGATGACAATTAGAAATAATACTGAGGATTTGTTGAAAATGAAGCAGGCAGGCAGTATGGGCTACCTTCTTCCACAGACTGTGAACTGATGAAAAATCAGTACATCACCTTTGCCCCCCCCCCCCCCCCCGCACCCCCCCCCCCCCCCCCCCCCCGCACCTGATTCATGATGCAATTACCGCAATGCCCAGTGCTCAAATAGTTCATACAACCATAAACATTCCATCGCAGCAGCAGTCATGGATATCATAGAACCTATTTAACAATACCAGAGAAGGAAAGTTGCTACTCACCATATAGCAGAGATGCTGAGTCTTGATAGGCACAACAAAAATATTCACATAGTTGTAGCTTTTGGCCATAAAGGCCTTTGTCAGCACACACACACACACACACACACACACACACACACAAATGCAACTTGTGCACACGTGCCCAGTCAAAGAGAACTGAAAGCACACTGCAGACATGTGTGCAAGTTGCGTTTGTGTGTGTGTGTGTGTGTGTGTGTGTGTGTGGGCGCGCGCGCGTGTACTGCTGACAAAGGCCTTTATGGCCGAAAGCTACAGTTCTGTGAATCTTTTTGTTGTGCCTATCGCAACTCAGCATCTCCACTATATGGTGAGTAGCAACTTTTCTTCTCTGATATTGTTACATTCCATCCTGGATTTTCCATTGTTTGATAAAACCTTTTTACAGAGACCTTGCAAATCCTGAATTACTGAAGAAGTGTCTGCATGGTCAGACTCAAAATCTTGATGAGTTGTTCAATAATCTTATATGGACTCACTTACCAAAAAATGTTTTTATTGGAATGAAGACACTAAAGTGGGGGGTCAGTGATGCTGTTATTGCTTTTAATGATGGCAACATTGGTAGGGTGAAAGTGCTACAGCATATGGGAATTAATCGTGGAGCAAACTGCATTAGAGAACTTGAATGGATGGACAAGGTTCGCTTTGATAAAGCAGAGTATGCAGCATAGTTGGCCACTAAGGAGACGAAAGAAGAAAAGAAGAAATAACTTGGAAAAAGATCAAGAGGATGATATACAGTATAGCGCATGGTGCTTCCGAGTGACTAAAAATAAAAAATTAAGCATATATAAGTGAGTTACAGTCTTTTGAAACTTTAGAAGCATTTCCTGAAAATTTACATTTTCTGTTGCATTTTTTCCTAAATCTCAGAAACCACTTCTTGTAGAGTATTAAAATTTTCAGGGAGTAATAAGATACATATCCTGAGTCTACTGAAGTAAAAGAAGAACATAATGTTATGTATAATTAAAATTATTTACGATAACATACAAAAAAGTACACAAAATTTTAACTGTGTAATTAAAAAATTGTATTTTCAAATTCAGTGGCTGAAATGCAATTATTGTAGTTCAGTAGACTCAAAGCATACAGTTTAATGTCCTGTAAAAGTTTCATGTCAGTGGCTACAGTGGTTCCTGAAATCCAGGGAAGCCAAGTCACTAAATTGAACATTGTCGGGATAGGGTATTCCAACTGGCTTTAAGACGGGCCTGGAAGAGGGGGGCAGAAAAAAGGAGAAATAAAAAGATTGTGAGTGTGTTGGTGGATTAGAAGGCTGCATAGTGCTGGAGTGGGATCAGAGAAGGGGATAGTTGGGTGAAGGACAATGACTAATGAAGGTTGAGGCCAGGAGGGTTATGAGAACATAGCATATATTGCAGGGAGAGTTCCTACCTGCGCAATTCAGAAAAACTAATGTTTGTAGCACAGGCTGTGAAGCAGTCATTGAAACAAAGAACATTGTTTTGGACGCCATGCTCAGCAACTGGGTGGTCCGGCTATTTCTGGGCCTCGGTCTGTCAATGGCTGTTTGTGTGGACAGACAGCTTGTTGATTGTTGTGCCCACGTAGAATGCAGCACAGCGGTTGGAGCGTAGTTTGTAGATCACATGATAGCTTCAACAAGTAGCCCTGTCTTTAATGGGGTGGGTGATACTTGAGACCGGACTGGAGTAGGTGGTGGGGGAATAGATGGGGCAGGTCTTGCATCTAGACCTATTACAGTGACATGTGGCATTAGGCAAGGGCTTGGGAGCAGGGGTGGAGGAGGGATAGAGGGGGATATTGTGTAGGTTCAGTGGACGGTTGAATACCACTGTGGAAGGGGTGAGAAGATAACTGGGTAGGACATTCCTCATTTCAGGACACGACGAGAGGCAGTCGGAATCCTGGCAGAAAATGTGGTTCATTTGCTCCAGTTCTGGGTGGTACTGACTCATGAGGGGAATGCTGCTCTGTGGCTGTATGGTGGGACTTGAGAGGTGGTGGGTGACTGGAGAGACAAGGTATGGGAGGTCTGTTTTTTGTACAGGATTGACAAGGTAATGTGCTCCCACAAGCAACACTTTACCTTGCCGCAATCCTACCATGCTATCTCTCTCCCTCTCCACCACAGCCTCCTCCTTACCCTCACCACCAAGATTGCTTTTCCCATCATGCATTGTTGTTCGCAGTCTGGCCTCGGCAGCCAGTGGTCATGTGTGTATGAGTTGCATTTGGGTGAATGTGTGTGTGTATGCCGTCTAATTCAGAAGGCGGCCTTTTAGCTGTAAGCTTACTTGTTTAGCAGTGTTTGTGCCTGTCTGTGACTCAACTTTTCTGCTGTAAGCTGAGTAGCAATCTATCCTTTTCATAATATTGTCATTATTCTATCGTGCATTTCCCATTTTATGGAATGTGTGTGTTATACACAAAGTCCATTCTGAGTAAGCTATCATTATTGTAGCACTTTGTGTAATTACTATAAGTTCTGTTATGCCTTTGATCTGTCATAATTCCTTGTGGTTGGGTTTGTATATGAGCATTGGTCTCCTCACTGCCAAATGGGGTGTTTTATTGCTACACGACACTTACAATGAAGACTAGACAGATGTAATAATCGTATGTTTCAGCATCTTTAAGAGCTCTCTGCGAAAGGTTTATCTCATGACGTCAGATGTGAATGGAACTAAATTTATTTTCCCCCACAATATTTGCTCACACATTGGCTTGCTACATCTTCCTCTGATGGTACAGTGCCTAATGTATATGGCATTCATGCATCACTTGCTGTGCTTGCTTATGGGGAGTCAATAAATACTGCAGTCAGTCTCTGATTTCTATTTTATTGCTCATCCTCAAAAGTTTGGAAAAATCTCATCTTCAGGTGGACAAAAAATCCATATCTATACTCCGCAAATCACTGTGTAGTGTGTGGCAGAGAGTACGGCAGAGGATACGGCAGAGGGTACGTCACATTGTACAAATTATTGGGGCTTTTCCCTGTTCCATTTACAAATGGAGTTTGGGAATAATGATTGTTTAAATACTTCTATATCCTGTAATTAGTTCAATTTTGTCCTCACTATCCTGATGGAGCAATATGTAGCAGGTTGTGAGGTATTCCTAGATTCCTCATTTAAAGTTGGTTCAGGAAATTTTCTAGGTAGCTTTTCATGGGATAATTTGCCTGTATCTTTAAGTATCTGCCAGTTTAGTTCTTTCAACATCTTCGTAAGACATTCCCATATGTGAAAAAAATGTGTGATGAGCTGTGCTGCCCTTCGTTGTATCCATTCAATATCCCCTGTTAGTTCTACTTAGTATGGGTCCCACACACTTGAACAGTATTCTAGGATGGGTTACATGAGTGATTTGTACAGTGTGTTAACTTTAAGACGGCTGAGTTGTGAGGGGTGTGCGGGGAGAGAAGGAAGCAAGCATTGGCTGGCGAGGGGAGAGGAGCCATTGGGGGGGACAAGGCACGCCTACCAGTTGCAGTGCTGGCGCTACAAATTGCGCGTCATGCTTACAGGAAAGCAGACGAAAGGCTTGGAAGTAAAACTCGCTTTAAATGTTGTTCGTAAACGAAACTGAAATCGTCATGTATATTAAAATCTATTTATATAAAAATGAATGTATGTATGTTTGTCTACTATGCGCTCAAAAAACCATTCGTCCGATTGCAATGAAACTTTGATGAGTTGTTCTCAGAACGCCCGTAAAGAGTAATGGAAGCAATTTTTTCTGCTCCATTTCCCTTTCGCGGCATTCAATCACACGCAATATAATTTTGCGAGCATCGCTATGTAATACTGGTTTCCTTCTAACTGTAGCCCTACCGGTAGGGGTTGTTGGCGACTCCCCAGATGGGCCAGCAACTGCCTCTTCACTTATTTTGATAATGTTTAGCACAACTGGACGGTAAAAACACGCAGAACAGTACAGCGCAAAACAATAACGAAGCAGACGACAATGGCTACCTTGTACAACACAGTCAGCTACGTAATGTTGGCAGCAGTCGCAACTGCATGCCTACCGAAGCCTCCCGACGTTTACCGACTTCTACCGATTCGGGACTAGGGAGAGGTCTGCCATCTAAAAGTTTACACACTGTAAGTACTTTTCTTTGTAGACTGATTGCCATTCCCCAGGATTCTGCCATTAAACCAAAGTCTACCATCTGGTTGACCCACAGCCGAGTCTTATGTTATCATTCTATTTCATATACTTACAAACTGTCACTCCTAAGTATTTGTGTGAGTTGACAGATTACAACTATGATATAGCCATAGGATACTACACTTCTTCATTTTGTGAAGTGCACAGCTGTACATTTCTGAACATTTAAAGCAATTTGCCAATCTTTACACAACTTTGAACTTTTTTTTTTTATGTGCATCTTTTCGACTGGAAGTCTTGGGGAACATGGCCGTTGACTATTGTAAGAAAATGAAATGCCTATAGCCATCTGCATGATTTTATTTATTGTGTAGCTATCAGTTTTGGCATTTCAATGTGCCATCTTCAGGCCATAGTTGATGCTGAAGGGGTTATCACGATCCATATGTACACTGAATCAGTGGCTGACATAACTGGGTTACGCAGTTTACCTGTAACTGTGGTGTCAGTAATCCAAACCATCAAATGTTGATGGTTGGAGTGCTGACATCATAGTTAAAGATAGTCTGCGTAAACCAGTTATGTTGGCCACTGATGCAGTGTATATATGGATCGTGATAACCCCTTCAGCATCAACTACAGCCTGAAGAGGGCACATTGAAGTGCTGAAACTGGTAGCTACACAACAAATAAGATCTTAAGGATGGCCATAGGCATTTCATTTTCTCACAACTGTGAACTCTTGTCAATATCTGACTGAATATTTTTGCAGCTTTTTTCAGACAGTGCTTCATTGTAGAAAACTGCATCATCTGTGGAAAGTCTGAAGTTACTATTGATATTGTCCATGACGTCATTAATATTCAACATAAACAGCAATGGTCCCAATACACTTCCCGGGTCACACCCCAAGTTACTTCTAAGTCTCATCTCACTCTGTTTGCAAGTGAAACGGGAAAGGAAATGACTAGTAGTAGTACAGGCTATCCACCACCATGTGCCATTCAGTGGCTTGTGGAGTGTCTATGTAAATGTAAATCTGTCATTGCCTCTCCATCCAAGATAACTTGCTGCATCCTCTGTACCAAAATATCCTCAATCCAGTCACAATACTTTTGACAGCCCAAGTAGTCTAGGTGGAACTGGCACTCTCTTTTGTCGTCGTTGAATGACTTTGTCAGGCATACTGGTTTCCTTCAAGAGAGCCCTGGTCTTCTTGTCCACTTTGTCTGTAGGGTCACAATCCAAGAGTCTATACGTAGGGTCCTCCAGAAGCTGGCGCACTTTCTCATCATAATCAGTCTGCTGCAAAATGAGCAAGAGTTCCCTTTGTCTGCTGGCAACACCATGATACTTCTGTCTTCGTGAGCTTCTTGAGTGCAAGCCACTCATCACTTGAGGTGTTTGATTTTGGAGTCTTTGTCCTGGTGAGCACCCTGCAGGTCTCCCAGTGAATTTCTTTAGCCACATTTGGTGTAAGTACATTGGTTACTTGCTCCACTGCACTGATGAAACCTGAAATGGGCACATTTTATAGAAGTCATTGCAAAGTATTTTCAGAGTGGTGTCATCAAACTGGTGGCCACTTAGGTTAATCACAGTGCAAGTGTCCTCCATCTGCTTCTGGATGTAGAGTCTGTTGATGTAATTCTTCATACTTATCTGGTGATCTGTTGACATTTTGTGTCAGGTATTCTGCTGAACATTAGCATCAGTCTTGCATGATATTTCAAAGACGTGACTCGTGATCTCCATCGGGTGTTACCTGCGAATGCTTGTCAACTAGAATAGTTTCAGTATTTATATGTACACTCTTTTCCCTCCAGCGTTGGTTCCACGCATTCAATATGCCGTGTGCTCCTGCTAGCAGTGTCCTTAGGTGTTCCATCTTTGGCCTGAGTGCCTGTCTGTGGGCTGACATTCAGTTTGTGGTCCACTGTGGTTCCTGTCTGGAGTCTGCTTCCACTAGAGATGTTCTTAGCTCTCGTTGGTCCAGCCAAGTATTAGTGTTTTGTCTTTGACCCCATGCACCAATCTGCACACTGGCATTCTGTTTTTGGTCCAGTGCTGTTCTAGGTGTTTCCTTTGTGGTCTGCTCACACTAGAAGTGCCCTGTGACAGTCCATCTTTGGTCTGGTGAGCCTGGATCTTTATCTGGGGCTCATTTCCAATGTCCACACCCTCAGCTCTTCTTTTTGTGGAGTTCTGCTGCTGCTCCCATTGTGTTTTCAGCAACTCCAGTGCAGAATTCCAGGCTATACTGAGTAGGTACACAGTGTCATGGTTCATGAGGTTTTCCGTCGCCTTTATCCCCATAGATCCTTTAAGTCTGATCAGTGCAGGGGAGCAAATAGCCAACACACTTCCATAAAATGTAACAGAAGAAATTTACCAGAGTCATGCAGGGTGATCACCAGGACTAAGCCTCTAAAATTCAACATGGTAAGTGATGAGAGGCTTGCACACAAGAGGCTATGGCAAGGCAGCAGCACCATGGTGTTGCCAGCAGACAAAGGGAACTCTGCAGTTATTATGCATTAGGCTCATTACAATCATAAAGTGCATCAACTTCTGGAGGCCTCTGCATGCAAACTCGTGGAATGTTATCCTATGGGCAAAGTGGACTAGAAGATCAGGGCTCTCTTCACGGAAAGCAGTATGCCTGGGAAGTCTTAAACAACTATGAACTGGAGTGCCCTCTTCTATGTAGACTGTATAGGCTGCGGAAGGTACACCAAGAGGGTATGCCACTGTGCCTAGTTGTGAGCAACATTTGTGCATCAATGTACCCAACAGCCAAGTATTTGAAGAAACTGCTATTCCCATATGTGGGGAAGTGTGTTCACCACATCCACTAATCTGAAGACTTCTTGCAGTGTCTCAAGCAACTACATCACACAGAATCTGATATAATGGTCAGTTTTGATATGGTATTCCTGTTCACCAGGGTTCCACTGAAAGACTCGCTGGAACTGATTAAAAGATACTCTGTTGGACCTGTTCAGACATATACTGACCTTAACTTATTTTCTGTATGGGGGGCAATATTATGAACAGACAGAAGGTGTAGCCATGGTCAGCCTTCCGTCTCCAGTGGTTGCCAATATGTTTGTGGACAGATTTGAAGAGTAGGCATTAGAGATGGCTAGATACAAACCCAGACGCTTCCTCAGGTATGTAAATGATACCTTTGTGATCTGGCCTCATGTGGTTTAGGCTCAATGCCTTTCTGGAACTTGTGATTTCATGCCACTCAAATATTAAGTTCATAACGGAACTGGAAAAGGATGGCCACCTGCCATTTCTAGATGTACTTGCCAAAAGGAGAGCTGGACCCGATGGGATACCAGTTCAATTTTATACAGAGTACGTGAAGGAACTTGCCCCCCTTCTTGCAGCGATGTACCGTAGGTCTCTAGAAGAGCGTAGTGTCCCAAAAGATTGGAAAATTGTACAGGTCATCCCTGCTTTCAAGAAGGAATGTCGAACAGATGTGCAGAACTATAGGCCTATATCTCTAACGTTGATCGGTTGTAGAATTTTTGAACATGTATTACATTAGAGTATAATGACTTTTCTGTAGACTAGAAATCTACTCTGTAGGAATCAGCATGGGTTTCGAAAAAGATGATCGTGTGAAACCCAGCTCGCGCTATTCGTCCACTAGACTCAGAGGGCCATAGACAGGGGTTCCCAAGTAGATGCTGTGTTTCTTGACTTCACAAGGCGTTAGAAACAGTTCCCCACAGGCGTTTAATGAACAAAATAAGAGCATATGGACTATCAGACCAATCGGGTGATTGGATTGAAGAGTTCCTAGGTAACAGAAGCCAGCATGTCATTCTCAATGGAGAGAAGTCTTCCGAAGTAAGAGTGATTTCAGGTGTGCCGCAGGGGAGTGTCGTAGGACCGTTGCTATTCACAATATACATAAATGACCTTGTGGATAACATTGGAAGTTCACTGAGGCTTTTTGCGGATGATGCTGTGGTATATCGAGATGTTGTAACAATGGAAAATTGTACTAAAATGCAGGAGGATCTGCAACGAATTGACGCATGGTGCAGGGAATGGCAATTGAATCTCAATGTAGACAAGTGTAATGTGCTGCGAATACATAGAAAGAAAGATCCTTTATCATTTAGCTACAATATAGCAGGTCAGCAACTGGAAGCAGTTAATTCCATAAATTATCTTGGAGTAGGCATTAGAAGTGATTTGAAATGGAATGATCATATGAAGTTGATCATCAGTAAAGCAGATGCCAGACTGAGATTCATTGGAAGAATCCTAAGGAAATGCAATCCGAAAACAAAGGAAGTAGGTTACAGTACACTTGTTCGCCCACTGCTTAACTATTGCTCACCAGTGTGGGATCCGTACCAGATAGGGTTGATAGAAGAGAGAGAGAAGATCCAATGGAGAGCAGTGCGCTTCGTTACAGGACCATTTAGTAATCGCGAAAGCATTACGGAGATGATTGATGAACTCCAGTGGAAAACTGTGCAGGAGAGACGCTCAGTAGTTCGGTACGGGCTTTTGTTGAAGTTTCGAGAACATACCTTCACCGAGGAGTCAAGCAGTATATTGCTCCCTCCTACGTTATATCTCGCGAAGAGACCATGAGGATAAAATCAGATAGATTAGAGCCCACACAGAGGCATACTGACAGTCTTTCTTTCCACGAACCATACGAGACTGGAATAGAAGGGAGAACAGATAGAGGTACTCAAAGTGCCCTCCGCCACACAACGTCGGGTGGCTTACGGAGTATGGATGTAGATGTAGATGTAGATGGCCTGTTTGGCCGCAATGTGTATCGCAGATCCACACACACTGATTTGTACATGCAAGTCAGCAGATGCCACCACCCAGTGCAAAAGAACGAAGTTCTGATGACATTGATATTTTCCTCCTTCAGTGACATATTTTAGGTGCCAAATGTTCAGATGTATGTCCTCCCGCTGTTCTAATGAGGCTGTCTGTAGGGCATGTGGACAGGTGTCCCATGAGGGCAGTCCTCAGTATGTTAACTGTCTGGAACAGCAACCTTCTCATTCACCGCAATGCTCAGTGTTCAATAGGGAGAAGAAAATTCAAGAGTATAAAACACTTCACTGCCTATCTTATCAAGATGCAAAGAAAAGTTTGAAAGACTTCATCTGACTGATATGGTCTCAAATTTTGCAACTGTTGTGTCACAGTCCATATCTCAGGTGATGTCAAGGTCTCGCATGACACTTCCTGGCCCTCGTTGTATTCAAAGGCTTGCCCTACAATTGAGGGAGGGAATGTCAGCTCCTTTACTCTGTACAACTGTAGCACCGATGGCACCCACACCATTGGTGTGACCAGAGGTGCTTAGACTCCTCTGGCATCATGTGGCATGATACCTGCCAAGGAGCCCCCCTGTCAAGACAAGGACCAGTAGCCAAAGGCTATATGGTCCTCGTTGCTCCTGGAAGATAAAATGGGGAAATCTTTAAGGAAATTGAAGTCTCACAAGGATAAGATAGATAAGCAGAAAGATAAACTACTTTCTGAAGCTTTGGATGTTGCACTACCCATCCCTGTAGAGGTTGAGCCTATGCACACTGGTGATGCATCTCACAATCAGGTGGACTATGATCTAATAGTGAAGTAATCACACCCATCTTTTCCATTCGCCATTTTCTCAGATCTTACTCCATTGCTCCTTCAATGGAACTTTAACAGCTCTTATCACCATCTGACTGAACTCCATCAATTAATGGCTACTTACTCCATAATGGCATAGTACGTCAGGAAACATGGTTTACAGCAAAACAGCTCCCTGCTCTGGAAAACTACAAACCCTGCTGTATCAATTACGTTAATGTCAAGAGAGCGTCCTGTGGGGTCTGTATCCTCGCACCCTCTGATACTTCCAGCAAGCAGGTGCAATTTACCAGTGCACGAGAGGCTGTGGCCGTTAGTGTGTACCTGTCAGCTTGGGTGACAATATGTAAATTTCATCTACCCCCAGATGGACCTTTCCATTATTACGAGTTGTTAGAGTGGAACAGCTATCTCTCTCCTTCCTCTTACTGGGGGACTTTAATGCCCATAATCCTCTGTGGGGCGGAGAAACTATGTCTTGCAAAGGTAAAGTACTAGAACACCTTTCAGAATTGGCCGTTCGCCTGCTCAACACAGGAGCTGCAACACATTTAGTGCAGTCCAGGGAACATACTCAACTACTGATCTCACGGTTTGCATCCCAAGTATCTTATACCTGATTCAGTGGGCATCCATGTTGATGATGATCTTTGTGACAGCGACCATTTTCCTATTGTTCTCTTCCTCTCCACTCACAAATGTCTGGAACATGATCCATGTTGGTCATTTTGAAAAGCTGACTAGAAGGCTTTCATCGTCATGGCCAATTTTGCAGCCAGTTGTGCAATGGATATCCGATAAAGTGGTGCAGGATACTCTTGATACTATTAAACATACTGTAGCAGCAACGATACCCTACTCCTCCAGTTCATCCTGATGATCACTGGTACCGTGGTGGTCTGAAGATATAGCCGCATCTATCAGCACAAGCACCATCCCTCTATGGATAATTTAATAGCATTCAGGAGACTCTGGACGAAAGTGCAGTTTTCATTAAAGAAAAGGAAGCAGGGGTGTTGGGAGTAATGTATATCAACTGTGCAATCTCACACACCATTGTTCCAAGTAAAGACTAAACTCTGGCGCATTTGTGGCCTCTGCCATCCTCGGCAGTTCCTGGTGTCCTCGTCAGTGGTAACATCTGCCCTGATCCCATGGAACTTGCTGAACGTTTTGTGACACAGTTTGCGGAAGTGTCTGATAGCAGTAATTACTATCCTCATTTCCTGACTCTGAAACATCTTACTTGACACCACTTGCCGACCTTCCACACACACGGCACATGGCTCTCTATCGTACAGCATCACTTTCAGTGAATGGGAGCTTTGCAGCACTTTGAGTATCGAGATATGGCTCCTGGACCTACAAAATCGTGACCCAATGCTCTAAATTCATTTTGCCAACAGCTGTGGTGTCACCGCCAGACACCACACTTGCTAGGTGGTAGCCTTTAAATCGGCCGCGGTCCGGTAGTATACGTCGGACCCGCGTGTTGCCACTGTCAGTGATTGCAGACCGAGCGCCGCAACATGGCAGGTCTAGAGAGACTTCCTAGCACTCCCCCCAGTTGTGCAGCCGACTTTGCTAGCGATGCTACACTGACAATTACGCTCTCATTTGCCGAGATGATAGTTAGCATAGCCTTCAGCTACGTCATTTGCTACGACCTAGAAAGGCGCCATTACCAGTTAATATTGAAATTATAAAACATGTACCGTCAAGAGCGATGTACACCAATTATGGATTAAAGTTAAGTATTACATCAACTACGTACTTTATTTGCTACTATTAATTCCCTTAACTGTTCCAGACCTCACAACAATCTGCGTGTAATTAAAAGCGTGCATTTCGGCCGCCTCTAGCAACACGGTGTTGGCTCTTCTGCCAACACTTCAACAGCAAAATATGTATCCTTGGGCTTTTTAATCATATTTTGGAGGAAGGAGAATTTCCCTCTCAAAGGCAGGAAGGTATTGGTATTCCTTTTCTGAAACTGGGAAAGGACCCACATATTTTAACTAACTACTGGCCAGTCTCTCTAACAAATGGGCTGTGTAAGCTATTTGAATGAATGGTCAATCACCATCTTTGTTGGTGCCTTGAAGCTGGAGAGCATATATCACAATTTCAAAGTGGCTTTCAGGCTTTCCAGTCCATCACAGATCATATGGTTCATCTAGAATCTGCAGTGCCAATGCTTTTGTGTATTGCCGGCATCTGATTGCTGTATTCTTTCACCTATAGATGGCATACCATACCACCTGGTTATGTCTGTCACACCCGATCTACACTACAGGAGTGGTGTTTTCGGGGCAGTTTACGATTTTGATCGAGAATTTCCTGTGTCTCGGTCCGGATAGGTTTCAACTTTCAGCAACCATTATGTACAGGAAACTGGAGTGTCTCAGGGATCAATTCCGAGCGTAACGCTGTTCGCTCTTGCCATCAATAATATCATAAATGCAGTGAGCCTCACAGTCTCTCCATCACTGTATGTGGATGATCTTTGCCTGTGCTCTACTTTTGCATCACTGCGCACTGCTGAGTGCCAACATCAGGTGGCTGTCTAGAGAGTAAGTGATTGGGCCCTGAATCACGGCTATCAGTTTTCCCCTGCAAAATCATGAGTTGTGCATTTTTGCAACTCCGAACTCTGCACCTGCAACCAAAAATTTATCTTGGTGACCAGTCACTTGAAATCATTGAAACTTTTAATTTCTTAGGTATTAATTGTCAACCATATAACTTGACTGCCACATGTGGAGTTGGCGACGGGAGCCTTCCTTATGATCACTGTTGACAGCCTCGTGACACAAGCTGGTGTCCCACCATTGTGGGTTAGATGATAGCAGCTTCTGGCAAATTATGCAATCATAATCTGTCAGAGGCCTACTCACCCTTTCACCCAACTCTGTTCCACAACCAACGTTGGGGCATCACCCAAAACTGGGTGGACCAGGTGGGAGTAGACTTGATATTCTACTGAAGGACCTCTACAGCCTTCTTCACTCTGTGTTCCTACAGCTCCCTCTTGACAGCCCCCATAGTCTGTACCCTGTCCTGCGATACAGATGGATCTGTTTTCTTTTGTGACCCCAAAGAGGATGCTCATCCTACCCTTCTCCGACACCTGTTTCGTTCGATCTTCCGTTATTATTTTAATTCAATATGCATCTACACAGATGGATTGAAAGTCAGTGACAGGGTTGGTTATGCTTCCCCACATGCAAGGGGACACGAGAAGCACTCTGTCAAGTGCCTGCAGTGCATACACTGCAGAGTTGGTTTCTGTATCTCAGGCATTGAGGTATGGCAAATCCATGGCCACAATGAACTTTCTGATCTGTTGCGGTTCCACAAGTTGCTTAAAAGGCATATTGCTGTGCTATCCCAGAAAAATGTTTTGGACACGAACATCCAGAACCTACTGGTTGAGCTCTACAGCTCTGGAAAGTCAGTGACCTTCCTCTGAACACTGGTTCACATAGGGATTCCAGGAAATGAACTCACCGACCATTTTCTGTTGTACAAGAATGGATGCAGCTGCACGAGACCAACTTGACGTTGGAATAATGAGCTACTGGGCATTGACTTATGACTACAACTTCAACGCAATCATCAAGAAGACATTGGTCCACCAGGCATGCAGCGTGTCAGATCCGGATAGTCTGGTGGCAGAAATAGAGTATCTATGATCAGTGTTATACAAGAATGGATACACAGCCAAACAGACTCAGAAGGCCCTTCAGCCACTCCAACACATGACCTAGAGGAAGAGCAAGATGAGGCAAAGACTCTTGCATACGTGCCCTATGCAGAATCAGTTTTTCTGCCAAAATCGGCCTGATTCTGAGGAAACACAACGTGAAATGTGTGTTCTGTCCTCCTACCACAATAAGAGGGCTACTGTGAAATATGAAATATGACCGGGGACTGCGAAAACCAGAAATTTGTAATAAACCTTGCCAGTGTGACATGCCATACACTGGCCAAACAACTAGGACATTGGACATCATATGCAAAGAACATCAGAGGCATATCCAGCTAAGACAGAGAACTATATCGGTCATTACCAAATATTGTCAGGAACTCAATCATTTCCTGAACTCTTATGAAATGAGGGTTCTGACACAGACCCCCAGATACTGGGCGAGTCTACGGAGATAAAGGTGATGGAAAACTGGCTACCAACTCAGCAGGGCCGTGAGTTCTGCACTGGAGTTGCTGGAAACACAATGGGGGCAGCAGCAGAACTCCAGAAAAAGAAGAACTGAGAATGTGGATGCCAGAAACGAACTCCAGACAGAGCACCAGGATCACCTTACCAAAGATGCAGCATTGCAGAGCATTTCTAGCGGGAGTAGCCTGAAGAGAGAACACCTAGAACTGCACTGGACCGAAAACAGTATGCCAGCGAGCAGACAATTGCAAGGAATTGAAGACATAACACCGGCACTTGGCCTGGTGCACAGGACAGAAGAGGGAATGCTTAAGAACGTTTCTAGTGGGAGTGGACTGCAGAGAGAACACCTGGAACCGCAACAGACTGAAAATGGTATGCCAGTTCACAGACAACCACCATGGACTGAAGAGAGAACACCTAAGGACACTGCTAGTGGAAATGCACTGCAGACTGAACACCTGGAACTGATGCGGGAGGGGTAAATGCATGGATATAAATACTGGAACCATTCCACGTGACCAGCCGTCTGATGAAGATAATGAGTCAGAGTTGTCAAAATATTTCGTGCAAGGATGATGCTGATATCCGACAGAATACCCAACACCTCAAGATGAATTTCACATGTTTGATGTTTTCAGAATCCATGCTTGTTGGCATGGAGGAGGTCATTCTGTTAGAGATATTTAATTAGTTTGAGTTCGGGATATGTTCTAAGATTCTGCAACAAATGGATGTCAAGGATATCACATGGTAATTTTGTTGGTCACTTCTGCTATGCTTCTTGTTGATAGGTGTGACCTGTGCTTTCTTCCATCTATTGGGCATGTCTTTTTGAGAGATCAATGATAAATTATTGTTAAAAGGGGCCTAACCTGGCTGAAAATTCAAGATAGAGTCCTTAGGAATTTCACCGGGCCCTGGAGCTTTGTACAGTTTTAGGAATTTCAGCTGCTTCTCTATGCCACTGACACTAACATCTATTTCTCTCATCTTTATGGTGGTACAAGAATTAAACTATGGTTGTACTCCTGGGTTTTCCTTTACAAAGGAACAGAAACTTTGACTGTCAAAATTTTATCAGTAAATTGTTGAAGTATTCATAACAAATTTACCTTATTTCCCATATCGTTAACGTTGATATGCAGCAAGATTTTAGAACATAAATTGTGTTCGAACATTATGAATTACCTCGAAGGAAACAGTCTATTGACACACAGTCAACGTGGATTTAGAAAACATTGTTCCTGTGAAACACAAATAGCTCTTTATTCACATGAAGTGCTGAGTGCTATTGACAAGGGATTTCAGATCGATTCTGTATTCCGGGATTTCCGGAAGGCTTTTGACACTGTACCACACAAGCGGCTCATAGTAAAATTGCGTGCTTATGGAATATCGTCTCAGTTATGTGACTGGATTTGCGATTTCCTGTCAGAGAGATCACAGTTCATAGTAATTGACGGAAAGTCATCGAGTAAAACAAGTGATTTGAGGCATTCCCCAAGGTAGTGTTATAGGCCCTTTGCTGTTCCTTATCTATATAAACGATTTGGGAGGGAATCTGAGCAGCCGTCTTCGGTTGTTTGCATATGACGCTTTCGTTTATTGACTAATAAAGTCATCAGAAGATCAAAACAAACTGCAAAACGATTTAGAAAAAGTATCTGAATGGTGCGAAAAGTGGCAGTTGACCCTAAATAACGAAAAGTGTGAGGTCATCCACATGAGTACTAAAAGGAACTCGTTAAACTTCAGTTACACGATAAACCAGTCTAATCTAAAAGCCGTAAATTCAACTAAATACCTAGGTATTACAATTACAAACAACTTAAATTGGAAAGAACACACAGAAAATGTTGTGGGGAAGGCTAACCAAAGGCTGCGTTTTATTGGCAGGACACTTAGAAAATGCAACAGACCTACGAAGGAGACTGCCTACACGACGCTTGTTCCTCCTCTTTTAGAATATTGCTGTGCGGTGTGGGATACTTACCAGGTAGGACTGACAGAGTACATCGAAAAAGTTCAAAGAAAGGCAGCATGTTTTGTATTATCGCGAAATATGGGAGAGTGCGTGTCACAGAAATGATACAGGATTTGGGCTGGAAATCACTAAAAGAAAGGCGTTTTTCGTTGCGACGGAATCTTCTCACGAAATTCCAATCACCAACTTTCTCCTACGAATGTGCAAATATTTTGTTGACACCGACCTACATAGGGTGGAACGATCACCACGATAAAGTAAGGGAAATCAGAGCTCATATGGAAAGATATAGGTGTTCATTCTTTCTGCGCGCTATACGAGATTGGAATAATAGGGAATTGTGAGGGTGGTTCGATGAACCCTCTGCCAGGCACTTAAATGTGATTTGCAGAGATGTACTCCCTTCAGGAAATTTCTCACACTCCGATTATTCTCAGGACTAAGAGCTGGCTGAAATCCAAAGTAGGAAGCTCTGAGATATTTAGCAATTCCTATAATGTAGATTGGAGACAGATTTGATGCCGTAGGAGGAGGAGGAGTGTTCATTGCAATCGGCAAGAATATTGTCTCTACTGAGGTTGAATTTGAGTGTGACAGTAAAGTTGTATGGTCACATATAACAGATCCAGGTGAAATCAAGGCAGTTGTTGGATGTTTTTACCAGCAACCTGATTCCACTGTGACACTTGTAGAGTCATTCAACCATAGTCTACAGTCAGTAGCTCAGAAATAACCAGATCATGCAATATTAGTTGGAGATGACTTTAACCTACTGTGTATAGACTGGGACATCAATGTATTCATTGCAGGGGGTACACAGAGGCAGTCTTGTGAAGTATTTGTGAACACATTTTCCAAAAGCTGTCTTTGAGCAGCTAGTTTGAGACTCCACACACAGTGGAAATATTTTAGACTTGGTAGCTACAGACAGGCCTCACCTTATCAATGATGTAAGTATAGAGACAGGGATTAGTGACAATGAGGTCATCATTGCGACTGTAGTTACTAAGGTTAATAAGTCAATCAAGAAGGACAGGAGAGTATTTCTAGTAGAAAGAGCAGATAGGCAGTAGTTAGCATCATACTTAGACAGTGAATTAACATTATTTAGTTCCAGTATGATGGACACAGAGGAATTGTGGGTGAAGCTTAAACAGACTGTAAATCCTGTTCTGGGGAAGTATGTGCAGAGTAGGTAACAACAAAATTTGGAAACTGCTGTGGAAACAAAGGCTGTTGCACTCTCGGTTCAAAAGAGAATGTGCAAATGAAGATGAACTAAAGTTAGTAGAGATTTGTGGATCTGTAAATAGATCAGTGCGCAAAGCATATAGCAACTAGCACCGTCATACCTTTGCAAAAGATCTTGTTGAGAACCCGAGAAAATTCTGACCGTATGTAAAATCGCTAAGTGTGTCTAAGGCTTCCATCCAGCCACTCATTGACCAGTCTGTTGTGGCAACAGAATATATTAGAAGGACACCTGAAGTTTTAAATGTCATGTTTAAGAAATCATTCACACAAGAGAATTGTTCAAGCATTCCATCGTTTGACCATTGCTCAGACTCCTGTATGGAGGGCATAGTAAGAGGCATCCCTTGTGTAGAGAATCAACTGAAAGTGTTGAAAACAAATAGGTCACCAGGTCCGGATGGAATCCCAGCTTGGTTTTGCGAAGAGAATTCTACAACATTGGCCCCTTCTTAATTTGCATATATCACAAATCTCTCACCCAGCACAAAGCCCCATGCGATGGAAAAAAAGGCGTGTGTGACTCCTGTATATAAGATGGGTAAAAGAACAGATCTGCAAAATTACAGACCAATATCCTTAACATCAGTTTGCTGCAGATTTCCTGAAAATATTCTGAGTTTGAATATAATAAATTTCCTTGAGATGGAAAAGCTGCTGTCCACAAATCAGCATGGTTTCAGAAAGCATCACTCGTGCAAAACTCAACTTGCCTGCTTCTCACTGATATCCGGTGAACCATGGATGAAGGGCAACAGACATATATTTCATATTCATAGATTTCCAAAAAGTGCTTGTCACAGTGCCCCACTGCAGACTGTTAATGAAGGTACAAGCGTGCGGTCTTGATTCCCAGATATGTTAGTGGCTTGAAGACTTCTTAAATAACAGAACCCAGTATGTTGTCCTTCGCAGCGAGAGTTCATCAGAGGCAATGGTATTGTCAAGAGTGTCCAAGGTAAGTGTGATAGGATTACTCTTATTCTCTATGTACATAATTGAAGTGTTGGACAGAGTGAGTAGCAATGGACAGCTGTTTGCTGTGGTGTATGGGAAGGAGTCATCATTGAGTGACTAAAGGAGGATAGAAAGTGACTTACACAAATTTTCTAGTTGATATGATGAATGGCAGCTACCTCTAAATGTAGAAAAATATAATTTAATGCAGATGAGTGGCAAAAACAATCCTGTAATATTTGATTACAGCGTTAGTAGTGTCCTGCTTGATGAAGTCACCATTATTAAATATCTTGGTGTAATGTTGCAAAGCAATATGAAATGGGACAAGCATGTAAGACTTGCAGTCAGGAAGGTGAGTTGTTGAACCCTTCATTGGGATAATTTTAGGAAAATTTGATTCATTTGTAAAGGAGACTGCATGTAGTACACAAGTATGGCCCACTCTTGAGTACTACTCGAGTGTTTGGGGCCGAACCAGGTCGGATTAAAGGAAGACATTGAAACAATGCAGAGGTGGCTACTAGATTTTTTACCAATAGATTTGAATAACACACAAGGATTACAGAGATGCTTAGAGACCTGAAATGGGAATCCCTGGAGGGAAGACGGCATTATATTCAATGAACACTATTGAGAAAATTTAGAGAAATGGCATTTGAAGCTGATTGCAAAATGATTCCAGTGCCACAAATGTACATATTGTCTCTTACTGAGGCATACAGACTGTCATTTTTCTCTTGCTCTATTTGCGAGTGGAACAGGAAAGGAAATGGCTAGTAGTGGTAGAGGGTGCTGCCCGCCACACATCTTACAATGACTTGCAGAATATATATGTAGATGTAGAAGAATTTCTGCTTTTGCTTTACTATCCTCAGTTTCAGTTCCTGTCACATTTGTGATTGATGGGGTGCTAACAGTCTTTAATGTTGGTGTACATAATTTGTGTGTGTGTGTGTGTGTGTGTGTGTGTGTGTGTGTGTGTGTGTGTGTTAGATCATTTATGTGGGTTTATGATTACAAGTAATGTAAATGCATACATTCAGTAGTAGTAGCAGACTGCTTTTAGTTGTGTGAAATTTGTAAGAGTACTTATGTTGCAACTGGGAAAGACATTGCGTAACTAGTAAGGATCTCAAACAATAAATGGAAAAAATAAAAATAATAGCAGCTGTGAGTTGAAACAAGGCATAGGGTATAGTTAACTGAAATAATTGTAAAAAACCTATACGACAAACCAAAACTGATATCGAGGCACTCTAGCAGCCTGTGTGTAATACGCAGATCTGCATATCACAGAATATTGCCAACATCTTCAGGTTCCACAGTATTCACCATAAATAAATAAATAAATATATAGTAGAGATTTAGACTTTATATAAAACAGGATGTAAAGAATAGCACACAAAATCAGGCATATATAGGATCATTTATAAGCTGTGTTCAGTAGGTAAGTTACATCCAGAATGTTATGTTGCTCGACAATCTGAAAGAGAATTTTATAAATGCACAAAGAAGAGTATATGATAACAGCAAATGTTTGACTATTGTTAATCATACAGAAGAAACAGGCCACAAGTTTGATAAGAGACATTTCTCAGGATATTGCGCAACATGGAGAAGAGAGACCAAATGAAGATGCATGAAGAACTAGACATATTTTTCGCTTCTGTTGAAGGTGAACTGCATAATGAAAAATAAGATAACTCTACCCTTTCCTCCAGGCATTTTGAGAAAATGTTACATAATGTCAAAGTGTTGTGTTTATTAGTACCCTGCTGAATTGTATAATAACAATATTATTTGTACCTTTGCACTCACTTAAGTGTATATTAATTTAAAAGTATAGTATTATTGACACAAACTGTCTAATTTGGACAGAACAATACATGTGCCACAAATTCTTTATCTTTATATTCAAATGTAAACACTATGGTTGTGTATGTTTGTGGTGGGAGGGATGGGGGATAGTTGGTAGAGCATTGCAGTAGATGCGTAACGTCCAAAGGCATTATGCAAATCTCAGCACATTTAGTCTGGTAAATAGTATATGTACAAACAGGTTTTGTATGATTCATTGAAAATACTTGAAGGAAATGTAGCTGCTCAGTGACTAAAGGTGATAGTTGTTCAGAACCTGACAAATTAGGTATACTCATGGTAACCCCTCTTTTTCTGTCCATCTCTATTTCGAGCACTTCTTTGTAATTTAGGAAGCATCCATCCATTGTTTGGTCTGTGTTCACTGATGATATTTGCTCCACCTGAAATAATAAATTTATCTTATTCTGTTTTTAGAAATCATTTCATGTGATCTTTTCTCTTAATGCCATGTGATACTCCTTGTTGAAGATCGTATCTGTTCAGCAGTACTTATTGAAACTAAAACCTGTATTCCTGAGTTGCTTTCCTGTTTAACGCCTCAGTAGTTTGGTTTTCTCCAGTCCTTTCCCATCCGAGTATCAGATGAAGGAATGGCCGCACCCAAGGTGTATGTAGGATTCTTGCCACATTTTATTTGTGTATTTATTATGCTACCTGAGTTTTAGACTTTGTTCTATATTACATTGATTGTAATTTCTTTACCTGGTCACTTTTAATTGTTGTTATGTGAATAGCTTACCATTTGAATACAGTAAAGTATTTTGTGACTTGCTCCTGAGGGGTAGTGTGTTTAAGTACACAATATACTGCCTTTTACAATTGTACATATACTGATTCATTAAGTGATAATATGATATAGCTCTAAATAATTTGTCATCCTTCTGTAGAACTTGTACATTGTACTATTTAATTTATAATTTTGATAATTTCTTGATGTGTCATCAGGGTTTGTTATGTGTACAGTATGTATTTCACACTGATCAATTGTGTTGTCCATTACAGCTGAGAAAAGGAGACAGTTGAAACTCAGTTTTGGCTCATCTGGCGGTGGTTATGGGAGCGGTTCAAGTTATCAGCCATTTGTGTGAGTGAAAACTACAGGAGTAAACTCTATTATCATAGTCATAATGAGAGCAAAATTTCTGGGACATTATATGTGCAAAGGAAGAATAGACCACCACTGACTATATAGATGAAACCAGTGGGTGGTGCATAGTAGGTGAAAAAGGACAGGCGAATTGCTTAGCACCCAAAGTCATCATTTATTTTTCATGGAACAAGAATTAGTGAGAGAACACATGACACTTCTCTGTTACTGTAAAGCTGCTAATTGTATGTGTTTGGGGAGGAGAGGGGACAAGCTACCTATTACCTCTTTCACATATGGCACATGAAGCTATGCACTGAAAACATATACGGGAAAAGCATCCATTCAGATCATCTGTAATGTTAGTGGTTGTTTCTGCTTCCTTCACTTTCAAATCCAGCTGCAGGCTGTATCTGACGATGCTTTTTATAAGTCTATTAGTCTGCTGCAGTCTAGTTGGTAGATTTTGGTTTCTTTTTTTGTTTAAAGATAAAATGTATTGCATTCATTTTGGGCTGCATTTTGTAGTATGAAGCATACAACACCATCACAGAGTATTATGTCCTAAAATTTTTGTTTCTGTTTGTCAGCAACAGCACATTGAACGTTTCACAAGGGAAGTAGTGTTTTTCCAGCCTATTTTATGAAATATTTTAAATGTAATGAATCATTCTGGGTGGATGTTTGTAATAACTGTCTCACAGAAAAGCACACTGCCTGCAAATTTCCATTCTGAATAATAAATTTAAATAGTATTTTATTTGTGGTTCCTGTGTAGTTTCATGGTTCTTTATCTTGGGACTGCAGCCAGTTGATTTCTTAGCTATAATAATTTATTTCATTATAATCAGATAGATGTCTGTGTTCATAGTCCGATAAGAGAATGTCTCCTTCTGTGCTGTGTTAATAAAATTATCACAAAGCCTCTCCCACAGTAAAGGAAAATACAACAAAAGTCTTAGATAAATTATGCAGGATTGAACTTGTATCTCTCACAAGCGTTAAGTGACATACATATTGAGAAGTAAATCGACATCTATTAAATTATTTCGTGTGGGGTGTATTATCAGCTTCCCATAAAAAGTGCGTGGTCATTATGACTAACATGGTTGCTTGTATCTTTGATAGTTACACATTTGATTACAAGCAAATTAGTATTGTGCAGAACTGCAATCTTGTAGTAGATCTTTTGTCATTTCTTTGATTTTCAATACCATTCTCTGGTGGTCACTCACAAGTGCTGAGTGATGAATCTGTTGTGACAGTTGAAAGTTTTTGTCAAACGGAGATTTGAACCCAAATATACTGCTCACATAACCAGTTGCTTTAACTAATTTGGCCATCTGAGCCAGTTCAGACTGTTGTAAAGCTGACCTGTATGAAGCAGTGGTTTTCCTAGAAGTTTCAATATTTTATACTCCTGTTCTACCAGTGCTGGTATTTTTGGGTATTATAATACTTCACAGCTGATATTGCCGTGTTTGAGTCCTGATGAGGATAAATGTGAATTCCCACTGTGAAGTTCAAGTCCAGTATTGGAATCAAAGAAATAAATTGAATGAAAATTTAAAAATGTGATATCTATAGTATGTAAAACAAGGGGAATGCACTCACCCATAGTGGACTAAGGTGTGGCGCATAGAAACATGTATCAAGAAGCACTGTGCTTTTGGGCTTTTGCACTTTTTCTAGTATAAGTACACTCATTCCCACACAAACACTCAAATGCACACACTGGTGGCCATGGTGAGACTAATTATTACTGATTATTTGTAGCAATTACCTAGACTGAAGGAGGCATAGGAAAGGGTGCAAGGAGGGGAGAATGGGGAAGAGAGAGGTCTTTTGACAGATGACTTGGTTTCTGAACAACAATATGAGAGGAGTAAAGAGAGTAGAGCATAAAAGAGAGCTGGAAAGAGGGAAAGGGGGAGGTAGGGGGGAAAATGGACAGGAAGGTAGAGAGCGCTAGCTCTGAGGAAGGGCCTCATCCAGAACCTTAGTGGCAATTTCAGTGTTTATTTTCTTATCAACTGCTCAAAAACTCATTCAGATGTCTTACTCTGTTGATAAACAGTTCCTGAAGTGAGACTACTGGTCTGACAACAATTTTTGGGTATTCTTCTCAGAAACCTTCAAAATACTGGAAATAAAGAAATTGGTCAATAATTGTCTGTATTATTTCTCACACTCACACTCACACTCCCACTAGTTTCAGTAAAGAATGTTTTGATCTAGCTGAGAAGTATGTGAAAGATACATTGCACAAGTGACTAGTGCAGCAATTACATATACCATATCCCTGCATTTCACTGCAGTCTTCAGGCATAACAACCTTTGTACAGGCAATAGCATTGACGTGAAAGCATTATGCACTAGATCACTAATGTGCATTGTAAAGAGTGATGGCTCTATCTCACTCCCTTGGGATACTCCTGAAATTATCTTTACATCATAGATTTTGTTCTGGTAAGTATGACATGTGTTTTATGTGCAAAGAAGTCTTGAATCAGTCACATATTATGTCTGACTCTCAGTACTCGTATTTTGTTCACTGAACAATAGAGCATAACTATATCATATGCCTTTCTGAAATCAAGGAACATTCCATGAACCAGGATGCTATTGTCTGCAGCACTTTGGACCTGTTGGACAAACAGAGCAAACTGAATCATTTGAGGAATTCATGTTGATTTTTATAGAGGAGTTTTCAAATTGTTATTCTTCAAAAATAGTATAATACAGGAACATAAAGAATATTCCATAATTCTATAATAATATTATGAGAAGGAAAGTTGCTACTCACTGTATAGTGAAGATGCTGAGTCGCAGATAGACACGACAAAAAGACTCTCACACTGAAGCTTTTGGCCAACAGACACACACACACACACACACACACACACACACACAAACACGCACACACAAACGCAACTCACCCGCATGACTGCAATCTCAGGCAATTGAGAACACACTGCGAGCAGCAGCACCAGTGCATGATGGGAGTGGCAACTGGGTCGGGGTAAGGAGGAGGCTGAGGTTGGGAGGGGGAGGGATAGTATGGTGGGGGTGGTGGACAGTGAAGTGCTGCAGGTTAGATGGAAGGCTGGGGAGAGGTGGGTAGGGGGGGGGGGGGGAGTAGCAGGCAAAGAGAAATAAATAAAAAGACTGGGTGTGGTGGTGGAATGATGGCTGTGTAGTGCTCGAATGGGAGCAGGGAAGGGGCTGGATGGGTGAGGACAGTGACTAATGAAGGTTGAGGCCAGGAGGGTTGTGGGAATGTAGGAAGTATTGCAGGGAAAGTTCCCAACTGCGCAATTTAGAAAAGGATCCATATGGCACAGGCCGTGAAGCAGTCATTGAAATGAAGGATATCAAGTTTGGCAGCATGTTCAGCAACAGGATGGTCCACTTGTTTCTTGGCCACAGGTTGTTGGTGGCCATTCGTGCGGACAGACAGCATGTTGGTTGTCATGCCTACGTAGAATGTAGCACAGTGGTTGCAGCTTAGCTTGTAGACCACATAACTGGTTTCACAGGTAACCCTGCCTTTGATGGGACAGGTGATGTTAGTGACCGAACTGGAGTAGGTGGTGGTGGGAAGAAGTATGGGACAGGTCTTGCATCTTTTGTTGTGCCTAACTGTGACTCAACATCTCTGCTATATGATGAGTAGCAAA
The DNA here is from genome assembly GCF_023864345.2 of Schistocerca serialis cubense. Lineage (NCBI taxonomy): Eukaryota > Metazoa > Arthropoda > Insecta > Orthoptera > Acrididae > Schistocerca > Schistocerca serialis. Next base: position 787,513,899 of record NC_064639.1, on the reverse strand, counting down.
TTTCTTTCTCATAATATTGTTATATTCCATCCTGTATTTTCCATTGTTTGATAATTCTATAACAGAATGACATCAGCAATATTGGTCTATAATATGTGTATTTATTGGACAACCCTTCTTGAAAACAAGAATAACCTCCACTTTTTTTCCTACAGATGGATACCTTATTGCCCCAGTGACCTATGATAAACTGCAACTAGAAGGGGAACAAGTTCTTTTGTACAATCTCTGTAAACCTGTATCATGTGCCTCATCTGGTCCAGTTAATTTTCCACTCTTGAGCAGGTTTAGTTGATTTTCTATTCCAGTATCACTTCTCAATATTCAATATCTGTGATTTTGGTGTTCATGTGGTGGAGGAAGAGCCACTACAATCTTCTGGGGCAAAGTGATCTTTGGAAGACCAAATTCATTATTTCGGCCTTCTTTCTGACACCTTCTTTTTCTGCGCCAGCATAGTTCCTGAGTCACTGAAATAATGATTTCAGTTGGTTTTAATGAACAAACCGTACAAATGCCCTGCATGTCCCCAAGTAATGTGACCAGTAGCTGAAGCAGAATTGAGTCATTAAATCTAGTATCCATGTGAGGTTCTGGTAAGTCACTTCTGTGTAGCAGAGGGGCTGTGTTGCACTGATTATGAGTCCATTACTAATAGGAACATGGTAAGTGACATTGCAAAACAAAGTTGTATAACAGGTGAATGTTTGGTACATTCATAGGCCGGTCAACTACACAGCTGAAAAAAAAAACCAACATATTCCATCTGTTGCATATGTTTCTTGAAGAGACTGTTTGTGAGCTGATGGATTGTGGAACTATAGGTTTTGATTTCAGTGTGTTGGTAAGCTAGGAAATATTAAACTGTGTTTATTGAAACATGAACATAACTCCAGTCTATGTGTACCCTCTAAGTTCATTCTCAATTTTTCTAACAAAACAACAGATCCTGAAAGAAGTGAGAACTCTGAAAATAGTGAAGAGGATGTAATGCAAAACAGTATTGTCTATTTTGCTGAGTATATTAGCACTTGTAAGATATCTTCAGAAAGTTACCTCAAATAATATAAATAGTGTACAAATTAGTAGCTGATAGTTGCTAGACTATAAGAATTTTAGAAGTAGGCCAAGTGTATCATTGGCAGAACAGGTAGTAATGTATATACTGCGTGCAAAGACCCACCATGTGCATATTGTGAAATAGCTTGTGTCATGCTGATGCTGGTGTGGTCTCTTTCATGGCCATTTGAAATCTGTTTGGTGAAGTGCAAGATGAAAGGACTATCCTCATTAGCAGATATAAGTAAACAATAGTGGCATTAACTGAATTTAATGTCAGAGTCTGGTAGAACATGACAATAATATTTAATAAGAAACTCTTTCCTTTTACCCTATGGCTATACATGATCATAGGACACTGGGTCAGACTACAGAAGCTTTCAGCAAGTGTGCATGTACAAACAGAAAAAGAAGGTACAGAAAGTTACTTTTTAAAATCCCCTTGATGATGAAATTGTTAAAGAGGCATCACAAGTTAGTATTTGACAAGTATTATCCAGGATATTGGCTGTGGCCCACTTGAAAAACTAGCTTTTAATTTTCTTGAAGTCATTCAGTAAATACTGGCAGATGAAATCTGGATAGCTTGAAGGGATTTGTACTTCTCTTAATCCAAGTTCTGTACTAAGAGGAACATACTGAATGACAGTGCCGAAGTTGGTTGTGCGATAAGTGAACAGTGGTCACAGGTGATTGACTGGTTCCAGCAGACAGACAGATTTTGTAGACGTGGAACAGTCTTACAGTTTGTAGGTGCTATTATGGTTTACATCAGACCTTAAAGAACTTATTTACTGAAATGTGTTCATTCGCTGCATACAGTCAGACAAGGAACAAAAACTTGAGGGAATGGAATTGTGGCTGGCAAACTTTTTCCCAGTATTATCCAGAATAATTCGAGCTTTATTTTCAGCATCGTCATTAGTGCTGGAGCCATTATACTATTATTTTCATTTCATTAGTACACAGTAAAAATACATGAAATTACCACAGCTAAAAAAGTCACATGTACACTATTTAAGAAGATACTGCTATCATCTTTTAACATAGAGCACTAACCTTGAAATCTAGTTGAAGATGAAACAAAATAACCTTTTCTTACGCCATAGCTTATTTCTCTGTTTTATGGCTTAGTTTTGTGATTAATTCATTCACTCATTCATTCACCATGTTGTGAAGAACCTTCAGGGATTTGGAAGAAATTACACATATTCATTAACAAAGGGAGGCTGTGGTTGGGAAGGGAGTAAGACAGGGTTGTAGCCTCTCCCCGATGTTATTCAATCTGTATATTGAGCAAGCAGTAAAGGAAACAAAAGAAAAATTCGGAGTAGGTATTAAAATTCATGGAGAAGAAATAAAAACTTTGAGGTTCGCCGATGACATTGTAATTCTGTCGGAGACAGCAAAGGACTTGGAAGAGCAGTTGAATGGAATGGACAGTGTCTTGAAAGGAGGATATAAGATGAACATCAACAAAAGCAAAACAAGGATAATGGAATGTAGTCTAATTAAGTCGGGTGATGCTGAGGGAATTAGATTAGGAAATGAGGCACTTAAAGTAGTAAAGGAGTTTTGCTATTTGGGGAGCAAAATAACTGATGATGGTCGAAGTAGAGAGGATATAAAATGTAGGCTGGCAATGGCAAGGAAAGCGTTTCTGAAGAAGAGAAATTTGTTAACATCCAGTATAGATTTAAGTGTCAGGAAGTCATTTCTGAAAGTATTCGTATGGAGTGTAGCCATGTATGGAAGTGAAACATGGACGATAAATAGTTTGGACAAGAAGAGAATAGAAGCTTTCGAAATGTGGTGCTACAGAAGAATGCTGAAGATTAGATGGGTAGATCACATAACTAATGAGGAAGTATTGAATAGGATTGGGGAGAAGAGAAGTTTGTGGCACAACTTGACCAGAAGAAGGGATCGGTTGGTAGGACATGTTCTGAGGCATCAAGGGATCACCAATTTAGTATTGGAGGGCAGCGTGGAGGGTAAAAATCGTAGAGGGAGACCAAGAGATGAATACACTAAGCAGATTCAGAAGGATGTAGGTTGCAGTAGGTACTGGGAGATGAAAAAGCTTGCACAGGATAGAGTAGCATGGAGAGCTGCATCAAACCAGTCTCAGGACTGAAGACCACAACAACAACAACATTAACAAAGTGAAGGAATTGTTAGAAAGATATTGTATGATATACTTGCATTTCTTTGTTTAATTTTATGAACATAGACATATGCAGTTGTGTGTTTGGGCTTATAGGTGGTGATGGATAACATATTTCATATTGAATATTGCTTTTGAAATGAATCTATCTTTAAGTTCGCCTTAATATCTGTTTGCTTGTCTATGTGATTTCTTTTCTGTTTTGTTAATTAGAATATTTGAAAATATTTTTAATTAAGGTAGAAGTGATAGTTCTCTGTAGTAATAAGCATCTTGTTTGTCACCTTTTCGTGTTGTGAATGTATGTTTCCATTTCTCTGGTGTCTGTTCCAAGTTATATCTTTCTTGGAAAATTCTTTGTTGGCCTTTAATGATTTTTATTTAGGATCACTTCAAAAGCTCAAAAGTAAATTTTTTATGCAGCAAATTTGATTTGCTTTTGTTGAAACTCTGTATTAATGTTACTTCTCATTTTCTATTCCTACATACTCTCTTTTTACTTCTCACTGGTCTAAGTATTTCCATTTCTGTATTATTGAAATTGTTATTGTGATTGTATTATGTTAATTCTGTTATTATTTGTGTTTTTATTTCTAATAACTCTAAGCAAATAAGGTTACTTACTTTTAAGTATAAATATTCTAATACCTAGTACCAGTCTCTAGCTCACAAGTCCTTATAGACAAGTTTCTGAACTATTATCCTCAGTATATATGTTTCCACTAATCTCTTATTCTTTGTTTCACTCTAGTTGATACGTTAGATATGTTACCAAACTTGCTTAAAATTCTAAATCTCTCGACTTTGTCAGTGCATATTATTACCAATGCAAACAGTGTGCTTTCAGAAATTTGGTGTGTCATATTAATAAGTACTGTGCTGTGCTGTTATTAATTTGTGTAAATCATGCTTTCTTTGTATCATTTGTGTTATAATGTTTTTGTGTTACATGCATGAATATTTTTGCAGCACATCCATGAAAAAGTGATAATATTTGTCAGTATAAAATAATTTACAGTTACCAACATAATTCTTACAGGCTAATAGTAGCCAGAGCAGGAGAAAAAAAAAAAAAAAACCTTCAGAGCCAGTGGCGTGTGGCGAGCTTACATGTTTCACGCAGCAGTGTTGTCAGCACTCACCATGAGGTATAAAGGGTGCTGTTGATTCCAAGCAGCCAGTGAGAGAGTAGCAGACAGATGGTGTATTCTGAAACAAGAGATGGAGAAATATTTTCGCATTCTCATTTCTCATGTCAGTATACCACCACCTTGGAAATTGTAACATATTCAGAAGAAACAGTTAAATAATTGGGGGGTGGGGGGGGGGGGGGGGTAGTCATAAACATTGGGCAAGCTTTTGAATCTTAAGTTTGACAAGCTTGAGTAGCAAACTTCACATTTTTGTCTGTTTCCTATCATGTTTCACATGTGCAGCTGTTTCATGTATTTGTGACACCATTCAATTTTTAATTTCTAAGGAGCACTTACTAATTTTGTATGTTGTAGGAACTGATCGATTTGGTTTGTAATGCTAAAACAGCAAATAAGTGAAGAAAAGCATCACAGTATTTGTTTATCATGTTTGTAATTTTTGTAACAAGCCTTGCCACAATGTTTTTCAAAGCTGATCGCTGTTTTCATATTCATCTCATTTGTCAGATGTAGAGCTGAGTGTTACCTGATAAAACTGCACATTGATTAAAATATTTAAAAAGATGACTGTTATGATTGATATCTCTGTCTCCAACAGATTTCTTTTTTCTAGTGAATACAAGTGCTGTATGAGTTGTATGAAGCATGTGTGCTGGTATTACAGATTGAAATAACAGGTAGCCTTTCTTGCAGGTGCAGATTTACACTGTGCTATGATTGTCTTGCATGCCCTGTGTAGGTTGCAATCATCGCTTAATGTGGCGGGTCTGTCAGCTGTGTAGTTGTGTATGGTTCAGCATGTGCATTGTATTTTAATACGCAGTTTCCCATTACCGAGCTCACTACTCGTGGTACTGGTGAATATTACTAATTCTGTTAACCGTTATTGGTAGAGGTGGGTGGTTTTTCTGTATACACAGCTAATTTGTAAAAAAATTCTATTGCACAACTCTCAACATTTTGCTACTGTATAGTGCCAGTTGAATTATATGTTGATTAAAAAGAGAGAAAATGAAGTTCATTATGAGATAAAAATAATTGCGATTGTGTTTAGGTGTCGAACATCTCAATCTGGTTCAAATTCTACAGTTGATGAGAGGCTCAACTCAAGTCCTGTTCGCTCACGAACAGGATTTTCTCGCTCTCGACTACCCTTCACCCAAGACCTGATGCCCGACAAGTCACGGTGAGCCCCATTCTGTCAACAGTGTGCAACCAGCAGTGTGTGTGTGTGTGTGTGTGTGTGTGTGTGTTTAACCAGCAGTAACATTAAATAAGCCTGTTGTAATTAAATTCATGTTTTGTAACAGGTTTAGATTTCTTGACTAGTTCACTATGAGATGTGTAAGTTGCATAGTGACTTCAGATGTAGAAGTGCAGAGAGTGCTGATTGTAGTTCCCAATTTCTCCAAATATTTCATGTTATTTATTACCTTAGAATATGCTAGAACATATTCTTTGGCCCATATTGATGATTTAAATTTTAATCTGTTTCTTCATCATTTTAAGTTGGGTCAAAAGTAAAATAAAAAAAAGTAAACATTTATCACTGTGACTGTAGGAATGTATGTTTGCTCCATTTCAACCAATGAAATTACCATACTAGTTTGGAGAATTATTCTCTTACCCCAAGTTTATTATTAGCTGAAAAAATCTGTTCTGGCAACTAAATATGTTGGGGCAATTTTGTATCGTTACAGTCAATTTTCTGTTATAACTGTAACTATTGAAAAGCTGTATCCAAGGTTCTCGGGTGTCCAGCCGGATCCGATCGTCAAAGTTCCACGATATTTCGGCGAATAACTGTTCTGCCATCATCAGGTGGTGCTGATGGAATGATCTGTCTGCGCTGTGTCCGTGGTATTTATGTCAGCAGCCAGTCTGGCCCTGACCAGGGCCAGACTGGCTCTTCGCTTAATACAATTTGCTGCTGGCGTGCTTATGTGATGCATCATTTTGGCCAAAGTAGGTATGGTGTTTTCATCCCTACACCTTAGTAAAAAGGTGAGAGAACTCAGCAGACGTCCTTTCTGGTTTTGAAGCTTCCAGTTTCTTCACCAGTTGGTACATATCCTCCCCGTAGAGGTTGGTAATATGTGATCTGAGGCTTAAGCGAAGAGCCGGTCTGGCCCTGGTCAGGGAGAGGATTCGCTACACCCGTCTACTACTCGACAAGAACGCCAAGGAGCTGCTGCATCTTCACCTACGATTATCCTTCGTACTCCAAGATCACTCCTGGGAATGGGTGGACAGTGTTACCTGGGCCCAGGCAGACTGGACCCACCGGAAATCCACGGAGAAGCAGATCACCAAGTTTGCATGACTACCTGGTAAATCGAAAACCGAAAAATGATATAGTGCCCACTAGACGGTCCGTGATTAACCTCATGGGTAAACCACTCGACGACACAGCTACAGCTGTACTTGAAAAAGGACTCAATTTCGCACCGACACCTGCATCTCTGCCGTTCAATGAAATAATCTCTTCAGTAGAACTGGCAGTCTGTGGCTTACCAGATGACAAAGCAGAAGAAATCAGAAGGGAAACTTGCCGGATTGTTTCAAGGGCAACACCGGCCAGAAGCAACATCTCGGGAGCAGAAAGAGCAGCACTACGAGCCCTCAGAGACAATAAGGAGATAGTCGTTCTTCCTGTCGACAAAGGAAATGCCACAGTCATCTTTGAGAGATGCGACTATGAACAGAAGATGCTGCAATTGCTAGACGATCCAGCATATCGGAAAATCAGCACAGACCCGACCAGGAAGATACAACAAAGCACTGCCACCCTTGCTGAAAAATGGCGCGCTTGTTGACAAGGACATCAAAAGACTTTGCCAATATTCAACGGTAGCTCCAAGGATATATGGTCCCCCAAAAATGCACAAAGAAGGGATGCGACCCATAGTCAGCAACATAGGGGTACCAACGTATCATTTGGCACAGCACTTGGCGGGTATGCTAAGACCCCATGTGGGGAAATGTGCGCACCATATCCGGAACCCGACGGACTTCATTGGCCGCCTGAAGGAGATGACAGTACAAGAATCCGACATCATGGTCAGCTTCGATGTCGTTTCATTACTCGGACATGTCCCGCTGGAATATTCTCTCTACTTAATCAGTGAGAAATTCGGGCCTGACCTGACACAACTGTTCAGGCACATGTTAACATCTATGTACTTTGTCTTCAATGGTCAATACTACGAGCAGACTGACGGAGTAGCCATAGGGAGCCCGCTCTCCCCAGTGGTGGCCTACCTGTTCATGGAGAATTTCGAAGAGAAAGCACTGGAAGCTGCCAAACTGAAACCTGTATGCTTCTTTCGCTACGTGGACGACAAGTTCATCATCTGGCCACATGGACAAGAACAGCTACAGATACTTTCTACAACATCTAAATTTGGTCCACAGTAACATTCAGTTCACCATGGAGACTGAGAAAGATGGAAAACTACCCTTTCTTGATGTCCTAGTGGAATGTATGTCTGATGGCTCACTGGGTCACAGTGTGTACCGCAAGCCTACACACAGTGACCTGTACCTACATGCCTCCAGCTGCCACCATCCGGTGCAGCTTAATGGAATGCTCAACACCTTGGTACATAGAGTACACTCGATCTCTGATTAACAGAACTTGCCAACAGAACTCAAACACCTGGAGACCGTGTTCCGCAAGAATGGGTATGGCAACCGCCAAATCCAGAAGTGCAGCAAGAACCGAGATGAAGAACAACCCGAAGAAGAGAAGCAAGCTCGGGCCTTTCTGCCGTTTGCTGGCAATGTGTCGTCAAAAATAGGGAGACTGTTAAGGCGACACAAGACTGACACAGTCTTCTGACCACCAGCAAAGATTCGTGACCTACTAGGAACGGCAAAAGATGACGTAGGCCTTAAGAAAGCGGGCGTATACAAAATCCCGTGTGACTGTGGCAAATCCTACATCGGCCTAACAGTTCGCACGGTTGAGGACCGATGCAAGGAACACGAATGTCACACCCACTTTCGCCAACCCAGCCATTCGGCCCTAGGAGGACACTGCATTGAAACTGGACACACAGCGAGATTCAAAGAGATAAAAATCCTGCCGGCCACAAGTACCTACTGGGGCAGTACCTACAAGGAGGCCATAGAAATTTGTGTAAGAGATAACCTCATCAACAGGGACATCGGGTTTCAACTTAGCAAGGCCTGGAAACCATTGTTAAACACCATCAAAGAGCAACGGCGTGAGCGGACGTGAGATCCTTCCACCACGGAGGATGGAGATGAACTGCGCCTACCACAGGGCCTGGCTGCAGCTAACCCCCCCCCCCCCCCCCTTTCCCATCTCCCACCACGCGGCACTCCGCTCCACCGGCCGTCCGCGCCGGGTACGACTCGGGACCCTGCGGACATAAATACCATGGACACAGCGCAGACAGATCATTCCGTCAGCACCACCTGATGATGGCAGAACGGTTATTCACTGAAATATCATGGAACTTCGACGATCGAATCCGGCTGGACACCCGAGAACCTCGGATACAGCACACTCGCTGGGAAGGCCTCAGATCACATAGTGAAAAGCTTGTTTTCTTTTTACCTAATGTGCTACATGGCACTGGGGTTGTATGGTTTGTATATGTTTAAAGTTGTTGAAATTGCTTCTTTTTGTGTGCGCTTTAATATGGTGATGGTTTTTCTACCTTTGCATTGCTTTTGGTTAACAAAGCAGCTTATGCTTGGATAGTGGATTGTTATAAAGAAAATGAACTTGTTTGGGTTTCTGCTTGTTTGTCTTTGAGCCTTTTACCAGAGTGTGTAGGCAGTTAATATACATTTTTGTTATTGGTTGTGTTTACAATAATTTAAGAGGTATGAAAAACAGACAGATGTAGAAAACTGATGTAAACACAAATTTACCACTGTAATGCATTCCTGGACGGGTTGGGGATTTTCTCCGCCTGGGGACTGGGTGTTCATGTTGTCCTCATCATTTCATCATCATCATAATTTGTGTAAAACTTGGGACTTGGTACGCGTGCTGGTGACCGCGCAGTTGAGTGCCCCACAAACCAAACATCATCGTCAACACTGTAGTACATCAAAATAACTTGAAGTTGTGCATATTATGTGTTGAGGAGTGTAATTAACTTCTGTTGTTTGATTTTTTCAGTAATTATTTGATCAAAATGTTGTTTCTATATCTGCTTAAGGTGAATCTCTTGCTGAATGAGCACAAAAGGGATGGGCTAAACAACTTTTTACATCCAGCACTTTAGGTACCCATAGTGGCTGCATATATTTAAAGCATTTTCAAGCTGCAAAACTTTGTGATATCAGAAGCAGATTGTTTAATGAGCTACTAATATCTGATTCGTTTTTTTGTCCAACCTGCTTGTGATATCTAGTGCATTCTGTGTTTGCATCGTGTGTTTATGTAAAATGAAATGAGTCTTACAAAGAAGACTGCATTATTTTAAGTTCTTTGCTTAATGCAACAGCAGATATAGTCATGCAAACAAAGCCATTAAGTAACAGCCATTAACACTTAGGTATTTCATGCTATTAGAGCCAACCTGTCATCATCACTTTCTGACACAGATGACTCGCACTCGCCAAGATTTCTATTAATATGATCCGTGATCATGCTCCTCCTAATTTTTCTGTGGTAATCTTTATTCTACAGTTTTCTGTGTGTCTTATGCAAGCTGCCCATGGAGGTGTTGAGGTAGTGTCTATTGCTTCGTCTGTGCCTCTCAGCATTTTGCAGTTTGGAATGTATTATTATTCTCCACTATGTATGACTGTACACGAATCCATACTCGCTTTGTTGGGCTACAATGACACTATTATGGTGGTAGTCAAACAACACAGTGCCCATACCGATTCAAAATTTCATCAATAAATTTGGTATGCTAGTTCGTGGGCAGTGAGAAGAACCCGCTGTTCTCTTCTGAATTAACAGTGACATGAAGTCAAGTACCCATTGAACTTGTGCTAATATGGATACTAAAAAAGATATATAGGAGGCACAAGTTTGTGGTGACTGATTTATTTAATGACACAGGTCGATATAATCATCATCAGATAATCAAAATATGAACTGGACCAATATGCGAGTAGTATGGAGTCATGTAAATTACATCAAGATAACACGTCCCATGTCATATTTGCATGTGCCTAAATTACATGACCCCATACTACTTGCATGTGAATCCTATTCATATTTTGATTATCTGATGATGATTACATCAAAATTGTCATTAAATGAACTAGTCACCACATAACTGGTGACTTCTATATATTTTTTGTAGTGAACACTGTTTGAATGGTTAAAAAACTCTCCTCTGGTCTGTGACAACCCAAGAGGTATTCTGTATGAGGCAAACTCGGCAATAATATGAGGCAAACTCGGCAATAATGTCTGTCTTTTTGATGTTCCCAGTTGGAGCTTAGTTCACTTGTGCAGAGTGGTTGATCACGTTATCCACAACTATAATCAAACATGCAAGAATACACAGCAACAACAGTTTTCAAAGACATTGTATGAGATATGAGAATGGTAATCTTCAGAATTTGTAGTTTGCTAATTCTGGAGAATAAAGCCAGTTTCTACAGCACCTTAAAAATCAACTTTGGAGAATAAAGCCAGTTTCTACTGATCTAACGTGAAGCACTATGTCACTTACCGTGCCAACTGGAACTTTTAGTCCATCGTACCCATTACTTAATTGCAGCACATTCCTCTTGCCTAGTTGTGATTGATTTTAGTTTCATCTGTAGTGAAGTCTCTATTTACACTTTTCAAGTTACTTTAAGCATGTTCTTTATAAAAATCAGTAAGCCATTTTATTAATTGTATTGGCTTTTGATCTGAAACACTTAGTTTTACATAGGGTTGATGTTTCATGAACAGATTGATAGTGTCTACTTTTCACAAAAAATTCAGAACTGTAGTTTATTCGCATTTCTTGTCATTATTATTTTTCTATTTAGTTTTCTAATTCATAAATGTGTTTGAACGTTCTGATGTCTACATCTGCAGCAGATTTTATTTTATTTTATTTTATTTTTTGGCTTGCCCACATACAGCACAGGCATGTTATTAATTCATAAACATGTACAGTTGTTCTAAGCCTTGTGAGAACAGGTTGAATTATATAAATTAATAGAGTATCATTACCAGCAGGCATTCTTGATGCCTGACTATAAATGACACACACACACACACACACACACATACACACACACACACACACACACAAATTCCTGCTACGTCTGTTATTTAACAGCTGGTCTTTCACAACTAAATACGTTTTGTGGTTTTCCATCCTCGTGCAAAGATCAGAACATATTAAAATCGATTGATATAGAGTTTTTTTTAATTGTTTGTGGTAATCTAATGATCAGAACAACAAGAAAAAGCTATCTTATACATGGTGTCCCAGGAGGAATGGTCAATATATAGGGATATGATGTAAATGATCTTTTTTTCTTAATAATAAAGGATGGGGCCCCTCCACGCCCACACCAACGTGGTGACCAAACCGAAAGTTCTACTTTCACCTCCGTATAACATGTTTGTTTTTGAATCAGGAGTCACAGGATGCGGGCTGTGCTGTTATATATGTGCCTGGGTAAGATTACTCATTAACATGGTCCATCAGGAGATAGAAAGTGGATGAAAGCGATAGAAGGGTAGCGGTTGTAAGGGCAGAGGAAAAAAAGTTCCAAGGCAGGCGCCAAGGTAAAAAAACCTCTGCGACAGTGCATGCAAGGTGTGGTTATGTTAGTGCGAGGTATCGTGCATTGTTACCTTTGTCGTTGCTGGAGCTTGTTGCGGGGCTTGCTGCAGTTGCTGCGTCCCTGCAACAGTTCAAGGTCGTTGTACATTAGTGGGCGATCGGTCATAGATTGACTCACAGACAGTGTAGGGGGTGTGTGTGGTTGGTTTGCGTGCTGTGTATAGTACAGTTTCCCTGCGGTTGCCTGTTTTTTGGCTGGTTGAGCATCTGGGGTTACCAGTAGTAGCTGTGTTGCAGGGGCTCGCCAGTACTGTCGTGTTGGCGTGCTATGGACCATAGATGTTTAGTTCCTAGCCAATAGTGTCTTTGGTCTGTTATGCTTCCATCTATGGTTGTGGTCGTAGTTACCCAGAGAAAGGATAAACGGGTTGCGCGAGTGTCTTGTGTTATTGTACATTCGTGTGGAGAGTTTTTGGAATACCTGCAAGATGTTATCTAGCTGGTATTTCCGGTGAAGGTCCGTGATGCGTGTGTAGCGCGGAGCGTTGCTTATGATTTTGAGTACTTTGATCTGTATGAGCTGCAGACGGCACAGGCGAGTAGGCGCAGCATATCCCCAGACAGGGGCTGCGTACATCATCAGGGGTTGAATAAGTGTCATGTACATGGACCTAGACACCTTCCTATTCAGTGTGCTATGCCTGTTAAGCATAGGGTAGAGTTGTTTGAACCTCGCGTTTGCTTTGTTGGTCACATGTTGGATGTGGTCCCCCCAGAGTAGTTTCCTGTCCAGCCAGATACCGAGGTATTTGACCTTCTTGCGGAAACGTATTGGGCGTGTGTGTAGTGTTATTGGGTTGCAGTGCTGATGTTTGCGCAGTTGCTTCGGTCTTCTAGTGAACAGAATGGCTTCGCATTTGTCGATGTTTACTCTAACACGCCATTTCACCAGCCAAGGCTCCGCCGTTCTGAGTGCAGTCTGTAGTCGTGAGTTAATGTTAGATGGCTTCCAATCTTGGGCAAGGATGGCGGTGTCATCCACGTAGATTGCCACCATCGTGTTGTGTGTAACTGGGAGGTCGTTAATGTAGTGGTTAAACAGTAAGGGCCCTAGGATGCTTCCTTGGGGTACTCCTGCCTGGATACCATGTTGTGTCGATTTGGAATGATCATATCTACATCTACATATATACTCCGCTAGCTACCAAGCGGTGTGTGGCAGAGGACACTATTCGCACCAAAGTCATATTTTTCCACTCTGTTCCATTCGCGGATCACGCGAGGGAAAAATGACTGTCTGAATGCCTCAGTACAAGCTCTAATTTCCGTTATCTTTCAGTGGTGATCATTGCGCGATTTGAAAGATGGTGGTAATAATATATGTTCTACATCCTCAGCGAAGATCGGGTTTTAGAATTTAGTGAGGAGCCCCTTCCATTTAGCACGTCGTCTATCTGCAAGTGTGTCCCACTTCACATTTTATATGAGGTTTGTAATGCTCTTGCTATGGCTAAATGTACCAGTCATGAATCTAGCCACTCTTCTTTGGACCATTTCAATTTCTTGAATCAGACCCAACTAGTAAGGGTCCAATACAGACGAAGAAGACTGGAGGAACTTAAGTATTGTAAGCAATTTCCTTTGCTGAAGTACTGCATCGCTTCAGGATGCTACCAATCAATCGCAATCTAGAGTTTGCCTTACCCGTTACTTCTGTGATCTGATCGTTCCATTTGAGATCATTTCGAATAGTCACACCCAGATACTTGACAGATGTTACCGCTTTCAAAGACTGGGCATTTGTTTTGTACTCATACATTAATGGGGATTTTCGCTTTGTTATATGCAGTAGGTTACACTTACTAATATTGAGAGATAATTGCCAGTCATTACACCATGCATTTATTTTCTGCAAATCCTCAGTGATTGTTCACAACTTTCCTGTGATACTACTTTCCTGTAGGCTACAGCATCATCAGCAAACAGTCTAATGCCGCTGTCAGTACCATCAACCAGATCACTTATGTAAATCGTAAAAAGCAGTGGACCTATTACGCTGCCCTGCGACACACCTGATGTTATGCTTGGTTCTATTGAAGTCTCCCCATTCAGGACGACATACTGCTCTCTGCCTGTTAGAAAACTTTCTATCCAACCATAGACCGTAGGCGCGCTCTTTTTGGAGCAAGCGACAGTGCAGAACTGAGTCGAACGCCTTTTGAAAGTCGAGGAATATGTCATCGCCCTGGGTGCCGGTATCTGGAGTCCAGAAAGGTCATTATGTCTGAACACAAAATATGTGTCATGATTCTACAACAAATCGATATCGGTGAAATTGGCTGGTAATTATGTGCATCCGATTTTCTACCCTTTTTATAGATTGCTATGACCTGGGCCTTCTTCCAATCCCATGGAACTTTCCACTGTTCCAATAATCTCTGGTAGATGATTGATAAGAGTGGTGCTATATTTGTAGCATAGTCAACATAAAATCTTACGGGGATACCGTCTGGGTCAGATGCCTTTGTGGCATCTAAGGATCTTAACTGCTCTACAATTCCAGATACACTAAACATTATGTCAGCCATCCTTGCATTTGTTCGATAATTGAAAGGGGAATGGTGCTGCAGTCCTGTACTTTAAACAAATTTTTGAAAGCTAGGTTTAGAATTTCGGCCTTCTGTTTAACATCATCTGTTACATTACCCATACTGTCAGCAAGAGAAGGTATTGAATTATTTGTAGCATTCATAGATTTTGTGTACGACCAAAATTTTTTTGGGCTTATTTTTAGAATCTGCAGATAAAATATTGCTTTCAAATACCTTAAAAGAATCTCTCATTGACCTCTTGACAGCTGCTTTCATTTCGCATAATTTCTGTTTGTCAGTGGAGCATTGACTACATTTAAAACAACTGTTCAAAATTCTCTGCTTTATCAGGAACTTCCTAATATGTTCGTTGAACCAAGGTGGATCCTTTCCCTCCCCTATATTTTTGCTAGGCACATATTTCTCTAGCATGTGGTGGACAATACCTTTAAATTCCGACCAAAGATACTCATTATCTTTGTGTCCCGCGGTGAATGCTTGGAGCTGACTATGAAGATATCCATTAATGGCACTTTTATTTGCTTTCCCAAACAAGAAAACTCTACACTTTTTTTTTTTGCAGCTTCCCCTGACGTAGAAGCCATGACGACATTATGGTTGCTAGTACCTTTTTCTAGATAAACTTCCTCAAAAAGATCAGGTCTGTTTGTCACCAAGATATCTAATATGTTCCCATCTCGAGTTAGTTTTCTAACAAATTGCTCAAGGTTGTATGTTAAGAGCGCTCCTAGAATAACTTCACACGAATCTTTGCTTCTGCCCCCTGTGATAAATGTGTAACTTTCCCAGTCAATGGACATCAGATTAAAGCCTCCACCTATGACTAATGGATAATTTGGATATTCATTTCCTATGTACTCAAGACTTTCCCTGGCACATTCTGTGACATTTGTTGTGGATGCTGGTGGTCTATAAAAACATCCTAATACAATGGTCACTCCTTGTATGATTGGCAACTTTATCCAGGCTATTTCACAGCCCGACCCAGTATTGATCTCAACTGCATTTAAGCAGCTTTTAACTGCAATGAACACATCACCTCCCATAGTGTCAGTCCTATCCTTCCTAAACATTTTCTAATCTGAGTTCAAATTTTCACTGCTATTTAGTCTGGTTTCGACCAGCTTCCGTTACCTAATATAATATTGGCATTACTATTGTTTATTTTGTAGAGTAACTCTGGGATCTTGCTACACTTCGACAATGCAATGAAGCAAAACATTTCATATGGTCATATACCCTATTCTGAGTGGTTTCCAAAATAGAACACATTGTGAAGGTTCAGTTAATTTTTTTATTTATTATTTTTTTTTTAAATTTTCTTATTGACCAACTAAGATAAACGTAACAACTTCAGTTGCACTTCTTTTCTTGTTGTTTTCTGTTTTTCCAGTACTCCTTCATCTTCTCCTCATGTTCGCATTTCCTTTCTTCTTTACATGTTGTTCTTGATTTCTTGTTTCTTCTACATTTAAAGCCTTGTTGTTTTCTGTTTTTCCAGTACTCCTTCATCTTCTCCTCATGTTCGCATTTCCTTTCTTCTTTACATGTTGTTCTTGATTTCTTGTTTCTTCTACATTTAAAGCCTTCTAAATTTAATGTTTTATGCTTAAAAATTCTCCTGTCGTTTCTGATTCATTAAGTTGTTACTCTCCTTTTTTTAATTCCTGTAATCTGTGCTATTGACGATTCCTTCTTCCAGAAATGCAGGAATATTGTTTCATGAGCCTGTTCTCTCATACATTCAGTAAAGGTGTACAAAAAAGATTAATCTTCTTTTAGCCATTACTTCTGATATTTTGTCTGTATTTTTGTAGATCTCCTCATTACTTCTCATTTTCCAGCCATTTGTAGTTTGTATTGCACTCATTATTTTTCTAACTACCCGTATCTTTCAAGTACCTCTATTGTGCCCGGCTTATAGTTCATTGTTAGGTATTCACATCCATATAAACATTCTAGTTGTACCACTGTGGTTTAGTGTTTCAGGTTTCAGTTTTTTAAGATATACTTTCATTTGTAAATATTCTTTGTCGAACCATATGCTCTCATCGTTTTGTTAACTCTTACATTTACTGCATATTTTTCTAGTCTATTTTGTTGTATAGTTTCTCCAAGATATTTGAATTTACTTACTCACTCTGTTTTACTTATTTGTGTTTCTATGAATTTTGGTGCATTTTTTATGTTTGTCATCAATTTTGTTTTTTTTACAGCTCAAATTTTGAGACCAGTTCTGTTTGCTATTTTATCCAGAAGATTTATTTCAATGACTGTGTTTGTCAGATTTTCAGAAAGTATTGCATAATCATCTGCAAAACCCAGGCAGTATAGCTTAATACCATTAGTTTTCCTCCCTAGAATTGTTGGTTCAATTTTTGTGATTCTTTAGTGTCAAAGTGCAGAGCCTTACAATTTTTTCTTCAATTCAGCTAAACAGTAAAAGTGATAAACCATCTTTTTCCCTTCTTCAGAAACACTTTTCTTGCCACAGCCAGACTACATTCCATTATCCTCGTTTTGCATTTGTGGATGTTCATTTTGTATCATCCTGTCCATTCCATTCAACTGCTTTTCCAGGTTCTTTGCTGACTCTGACAGGATTACAATGTCATTGGCAAACCGCAAAGTTTTTATTTCTTCTCCATGGGTTTTAATTCCTGATCCAAATTTTTCTTTTGTTTCCTTTACTGATTGCTCAATACACAGACTGAATAACATCGGGGCAGGCTACAACCCTGTCTCACTCCCTTCCCAGTCACTGCTTCCCTTTCATGCCCCTTGTTATAAACTGCCACCTGGTTTCTGTACAAATTGTAAGTAGACTTTTGCTCCCTGTATTTTGCTCCCGCCACCTGCAGAATTTACGTCAACATCGTGAAATGCTTTCTGTAAGTCTACAAATGCTAGAAATGTTGGTTTATCCTTTCCTTAAAGTATGTTCTAAGATAAGTTGTAGGGTCAGTATCGCCTCGCTCGTTCCAGCATTTCTACGGAATCCATACTGATCTTCCCCGAGGTAGTCTTCTACCAGTTTTTCCATTTGCCTGTAAAGAATTTGTGTTAGTATTTTGCAGCCATGATTTATTGAACTGATAGTTCAGTAATTTTCACAGCTATCAACACTGGCTTTCTTTGGAATTGGATGTATTACATTCTTCTTGAAGTCTGAGGATAGTTTGCCTATCTCATACATCTTGCTCGCCAGATGGAAGACTTTTGTCATGGCTGGCTCTCCCAAAGCTGTCACTAGTTCTAATAGAATGTTGATTAGTCCCGGGACCTTGTTTTGACTTAGGTCTTTCAGTGTTCTGTAAGTTCTTATGGAAATATCATATCTCCAATTTCATCTTCATCTACTTCCTCTTCCATATCCATAATATTGCCCTCAAGTACTTTGCCCTTGTATGTGCCTCTATGTACTTCTTCCGCCTCTCTGCTTTTCCTTATTTGCTTAGAACTGGTTTTCCATCGGAGCTCTTGATATTCATGCAGGTGGTTTTCTTGTCTGCAAAGGTCTGTTTAATTTTCCTGTAGGTAGTATCTATCTTATCCCTAGTGGCATATGCCTCTACATTCTTACATTTGTCCTCTAGCCATCCCTGCTTGGTTATTTTGCACTTCCTGTCAATCTCATTTAGATGTTTGTATTTCTTTGAGATGTTTGTTTTCTCCTTTCATCATTTAAATTCAGTATCTCTTCTGTTACCCAAGGATTTCTACTAGCCCTCGCTACTTGATCCTCTGGTGCCTTCACTACTTTATCTCTCAAAATTACCCAGTTTTCTTCTACTGTATTTCTTTTCCCTGTTCTTGTCAGTCGTTCCCTAATGCTCTCTCTGAAACTCTCTACAACCACTGGTTCTTTCAGTTTATCCCGGTACCATCTTCTTAAATTCCCACCTTTTTGCAGTTTTAATCTACAGTTCATAATGAACAGATTGTGATCAGAGTCCACAGCTGCCCCTGGAAATGTCTTACAATTTAAAACCTGGTTCCTAAATCTCTGTCTTACCATTATATAACCTATTTGAAACCTTCCAGTGTCTCCAGGCCTCATCCATGTATACAACATTCTTTCATGATTCTTAAACCAAATTATGCTCTGTGCAAAATTTGCCCAGGCGGCTTCCTTGTTCATTCCTTACCCCCATTCCATATTCTCCTACTGCATTTCCTTCTCTTCCTCTTCCTGCTATCAAATTCCAGTCCCCCCATGACTATTAAATTTTTGTCTCCCTGAATAATTTATTTTATCGCATCATACATTTCTTCAATCCCTTCATCATCTGCGAAGATAGTTGGCATATAAACTTGTGCTACTGTGGTAGGAGTGGGCTTCGTGTGTATCCTGGCTACAATAATGCGTTCACTATGCTGTTCGTAGTAGCTTATCTGCGTTTTTATTTTTTTATTCATTATTAAACCTACTCCTGCATTACCCATATTTGATTTTGTATTCATAACCCTGTATTCACCTGACCAGAAGTCTTGTTCCTGCTGCCACTGAACTTCACCAATTCCCACTATATCTAACTTTAACCTATCAGTTTCCCTTTTTAACTTTTTAAATTTTCTAACCTACCTGCCCGATTAAGGGATCCAACATTCCATGCTCCGATCTGTAGAACGCCAGTTTTCTTTCCCCTAATAATGATGTCCTCTTGAGTAGTCCCCACCCGGAGATCCAAATGGAGGACTATTTTACCTCCGGAATATTTTACCCAAGAGGATGCCATCATCATTTAACCATACAGTAAAGCTACATGCCCTCAGGAACAATTATGGCTGTAGTTTCCCCTTGCTTTCAGCTGTTCGCAGTATGAGCACAGCAAGGCCATTTTGGTTAATGTTACAAGGCCAGATCAGTCAGTCATCCAGACTGTCGCCCCCGCAACCGCTGAAAAGGCTGCTGCCCCTCTTCATTAATCACACGTTTGTCTGGCCTCTCAACAGATATCCATCCATTGTGGTTGCACCTACGGTATGGCTGTCTGTGTCGCTGAGGCACGCAAGCCTCCCCACTAATGGCGAGGTCCATGGTTCACGGGGAGGGGGGCACCTATTAAAAAAAAAAAGTAGTTTCTATCCATTTGACCTATGGCAGCACCATCTAGTAGGCCGTCCATAGCGCAATCTGTTTTCCCCCCATCACGCTTGAATAGATTTATTGTTCTTATTTTTTCATTTGCTGCTAATTTTTTGAGTAAAATAATCAATAGCTGTTAACTTTTATATCTTATAGGCTCATTCACATCAATAGCTAAAACAGCTGAACTTTTTAATTACAAGAGCAGACGCAACCAACACTATCTGACTTATAGATGCCATTAACACCACCACTTAATCTGAATAAACTTTCATTCCTCATAACACTACAAGCCATGTTGTGTCCTCAAGGACATGCAAGTATTACTACTTGTATTTGAGACCAGTTGCTAACCGTAGAGCATTGGTTAGATTTGACCTAAAACTTTGCATGTTATCCTCTGTAACACCTTATGAGTTTTTATCCGCAATTATTACGTGATTCTCATTTTAGGAGTCATGTCCTTTCATTCACAGACTGCCAGCTGAGTGTGTGTTACATATCACGAGAATTACCATAAATAACAGGTTCCTATGACCCTAAAGGTGCTACTTGTGACCCCTCACTGATAAATGCATCAAAACAAAAAGGACAACAGTCTCATGACACATTGCCTAATGCAGTCAACAAAAAGTAGTACCTGCCGATGCTATACCCCAGGTAACCTTCTACCTAAAAATAAAGTAACAGTGGAGTCCTCTCCTTGTATTGCCAATTAATGCGTGTTATGGGCCTCTCCAGGCTTTTAACATATGAGCTACACCTCGCCTTGGACCCTTTCCAGTTCAGTAACATCATGAATCCTGCTACTTACTAACAATTACTAATTGACAAAGCTGTGATTAGAATGATGACAGCCATGCTTAACTTATTTATTGATCACTATGCTAGCCTACTGACCATTTCTCGGTGATTTAGTTTGCATTATCTGTCACATCTAATGGACCTATGATAAATATTTGCATTACTCTTCAAGTTTCTGTGTTATTCTGTTTATTTGATAATTATTAGCCTTAGGATTCAACATCTTTCATTGAAAGCAGTATGAAAACTGACAAACATCTCGGTTTTAACATTTCGGAAATAAAAGGGTCCGCACTGTAGGATGTAATGAAGGTAAAGAGGGACTGTATTGTCAGAAATTTCACAGGGTGGTCAGAAAGAAAAGGGAGTTAAGGATTCAGTCCTGAACACAGGCAACTGACACTATCCTGCAGCTCAGTATCCCCTCTACTTGTAAGGCTTGTTCTCACAGTCTGGATGAGTGATGTTAGTTATCCCACAGAACAGGAACTGTGGGTCTTCCTTACCAGCCCCAAAATGTGGTTCCAACTGCTGCTACTTTAGATAACCAGTATTCCAGACTTTTCCCATATTCTCTATTCAAAATGTTGAATATTTCACATACCGTGTTCTACTAGTATACAAAAATGTTGTTAGTCCTTATCCAGTGAATATAAGTTCACAATTGACTCCCTTTTTATCAAACTTTCATAAATTTAATGGCGTTAGAATTATGTTCATATATCTTCTTTTCTCTCAAATAAATCAGTAATGGATTTACAAGGTTAGAAACTATTCTTTCACCTTAAAACTAGCAGCCAGTAAAAGATTTCCAAAATATAAAATTAAAATTACATTCTAGTGACAATTACATATGCTTATGCTGTTAGCTTTAGCATTAAAACCAAGTTTGTACTGTTGACCTACTTAAGGTAAGTACTCGGTATTGTCTTACTTGCTGTACATCATATAATACATTGACTTTACCAGTTACTCAGTCTTTAAAAAATAAACCTTTGGATTTGGTTTGTCTATTTCCCAAGGCACTACATACCAGCAAGAAAGTATACATATTTCCTTGTACTTTGATCTGCATCTGTGCATTTATATCATAACTAGCTCACCGACAATAAATTCAGGTTTCACGGTCCTTTCACTGTACTTCTGCTATCTGTTTCCAACTACTTAATTTTTTTCTCTCTTTGTACTGTCGACAATGGAGGCCATTTCAATTTAGCTAATAATGGTTCCCCTATCACCTTGTTTCCTATTATCGAGGAGCTTTGCTTGTACTTAAGCGAGTCATTGTTTTTAATAACTTTTCAAATTCACCAATTTAGGGTGTCTTTTTGCACAGTATGTGTGACATAACCTCACTAGTTATCTCATGACTTGTCCAGCTGGACTCCCTTATGGGTGGCATTTTGATATCATTACATGTCGTACAGAATACTTTGTAGCATATGTTTGAGCCCTGAAAACTGACTACCGTTACCAGATAGTGATCTGTTGAGTATACTACAGTTGGGAAAATAATGGTTTTCCAGACATCTGACTACATGCCTTGCAGTAGTGGCTCGTAATGGGTATAAACAAACACATTTTGATCAACATTACAATGTTATGAAAATGTGATATTCCTCCTTGACCTTTAGGTAAATGACTGAAAAAATCTACTGCAGTTAAATCCCATAGATTCTTAGGTGTTATGAGGTTCCTACAGAATATGAGCGTTAATTATTCTGCATACCCCCCCCCCCCCCTCCCCCCCCTGACCATTTTGTTCCAATGGTAGACTTCGTTCAGGTTGGCTAAATGTTTTCTAATCCTATAACGACCGTATCCATTATGAATATATCCAGTCAACAATATGGATGGATACACAAATTTTCCGCCACTCCTCCAATACAAAATATTCTTATGCCTAAGCCACATAGAATTCCTTTCTATTGTCAGTTGTTTGGCTTTAGTGACAGATTTCATATTGGGATCAGAAGTTTGCTCAAAAATCATGGCATGCATTGTTGGTTTTTTGTTGTTTGCAAGTAGTTTGGGTGTTATGAAATAGATTTTAAATTCTCTTCTTGTCTCTCCTACTTCAGGTTATTCATCCAAACCATCAGAAATGTTAGATGGTGCATCAGTTATTACATTTTGTGGTCCTTTGTTTATTGTATTTCAAAATCAAAATGGTATAGGAAAGACTTGTCTCCTCAGTCAATGGTGCAGTAATGTGTAAAATTCATGTTTGACCATCAGCTGCTTTTACTTTAACCCAAATATCAACTGGTTTCAGTCATGGATCATCATCGTGGATACGGGTTAAAGTGGTTTAAGCCACCACCATTACATTTGTCATTACTTAAATAATGTGTAGAACATGTCATGTATATCAATATATGACACAGGACTTTTACAAGCAAACATACTAATACTAAGTGGGTACACAGAGCAGTACTGAAGAGAAGATCAGGTGCAATAATCTACTTGTCCTTGAAATCATCAGTGATTGGTGGTCTGTGTAAACTATCGCCTTACTGCCATGTAGAAGATACCTAAATCATTTGAAACCTCCACGCTATTGCCTTTCTCCATTACAGAATAATGAATTTCAAGTTTATTTAACAAATGACTGGCAGTGCAATACTGTGTGTTCTCCCTTGTTAATGTGTCTCACCTTGAAACACTTCACATACCAGACGATAATCAAATGCATCTGTCAACAATTTAAATTAATCTGACCTGGGATGGTGTAGTAATTTAATGTTAATCAAGTCTCTTTCGCGTCTGTCAAAGATAGCACATTCTTCTTTTCTGAATTACCTCTTATGTTTTTGTTTAAGAAGATGCATAACAGCTGGGTTGGTTATATGAATTACCAATAGAAATTTACTCTAAAACTCAAGTTTAGTATCCCTGCCAGTGGATACTTAGATGGATGGAGATGAGTGTGCATGGGTATCAAAGCGGAATAGTGCAGAATGCTGCCACAGAGGGTTTGCTTAGGGGCTTTGCATGGTGAGAGCCACTGACCCATGTGTTTACCTGCTGGCGGCAGTGAGTGTGGCCAGGCAGTTCTTATGCAGATATCAACTTCCTCAGACATAGCCTTTGCATTGCACAGTGCTCTATTTTCTGTGTTCTTAATTACTCTGTCACTCGGGCTGGTCGCATTGAGTTAGCTATGTGGTGTTCGGACTTTCTGCACCCCTGTAGATTGACTTTCACGTTGAGTTTCATTCCCACTTCGTGGATTCAGCTTTCTGGGCAGTTACTCGAGCCACTGTCATCTAGTTTACTAATATTTTGTGCCAACAATGTGTGTATTGTGCAGATACAAAACCAACCATTTCCTAAAAGGGTTTTAGTTTCTTGCAGTTATGAGCATAAGGACACTTAGCAATAACTTCCAGTTTTTTTGGGTCACGCTTAGCCAATGAGCATGTAGTACATGCCCTAAGAATTTCACTTCTTTCCATCCAAAGGAAGACTTCAGTTTCACAGTAATACCCCTTTCTATAAACTTTTGAAAAATGCTACAGAGCATGGTACATGTTCATGTAATGAGGTCATCAACAATAACTTTTTGTAATTATTCTTGCACAATGCCATGTCCAGGGCCTATGTAAATATTGACACACATACATTTATACCAAATGGCAAAACACAAAATTGATACAACTGTTCATAAATCAAGTAGACAATATACTTTCTAGAATCCATATACTAAGGTACATGCTGATATCCAGCAGTTAAGCCGATTTTGCTAGACTAGTTACTATTTCCCTCATCTGTTGTGACCCACCTCATTGCATCTCTATTCGATTTAGAGTATGTGCATCTAAAACTAAACATATTCCAACTCCTGGTTTCTTCATAACCAAGAGAAGATTGTTGTAAGCACTTTTAGAACATTCGGTAATACCTTGTTCTACATTGAAGCACCAGAGAAACTGGTACAGGCATGCGTATTCAAATAGAGAGATATGTAAACTGGCAGAATACGGCACTGCAGTCAGCAACATCTATATAAGACAACAAGTGTCTGGCGCAGTTTTTAGATCGGTTAATGCTGTTACAGTGGCAGGATATCCAGTGCATGAGTGATTAGACACAGCATCTCTGAGGTAGCGATGAAGTGGTGATTTTCCTGTACGACCGTTTCATGAGTGTACTGTGAATATCAGGAATGTGGTAAAACATAAAACCTCTGACATCGCTGCAGCCGGAAAAAGATCCTACAACAACGGGACCAATGACAACGGAAGATAATTGTTCAGTGTGACAGAATTGCAACCCTTCCACAAATTGCTGCAATTTCATTGCTGGGCCATCAACTAGTGTCAGCGTGCAAACCATTAAATGAAACATCATCGATATGGGCTTCTGGAGCCGAAGGCCCACTCGTGTACTCTTGATGACTGCACGACACAAAGCTTTACAACTCGCCTGGGCCCATCAACATCGACGATGGACAGTTGATGACTGAAAACCTGTTGCCTGGTCGGACGAGTCTCATTTCAGATTGTATCAAGTGGATGAATGTGTGTGGGTATGGAGACAACCTCATGAATCTGTGGACCATGCATGTCAGCAGGGGGCTGTTCAAGCTAGTGGAGGCTCTGTAATGGTGTGGGATATGTGCAGTTGGAGTGATATGGGGCCCCTGACATGTAGATACGACTGTTAACGGGTGACATGTACGTAAGCATCCTGTCTGATCACCTGCATCCATTCACATCCATTGTGCATTCCACGGACTTGTGCAGTTTCAGCAGGTCACTGTGGCACCCCACATGTTGATATCTGCTACAGAGTTGCTCCAGGAACACTCTTCTGAGTTTTTTTGGGATGCCTTGCAACGTGCTGTTCAGAAGAGATCTCCACCCCCTCATTCTCTTATGGATTTATGGACAGCCCTGCAGGATTCATGGTGTCAGTTCCCTCCAGCGCTACTTCAGACATTAGTCGAGTCCATGCCACGTCCTGCTGCGGAACTTCTGCGTACTTGCGGGGTCCCTACACGATATTAGGCAGGTTTACCACTTTCTTTGGCTCTTCGGTGTACATACCATTTTCTTCTAGTAATTCCTACCTTGAGAATTTTTTTTTTTTTTTTTGTCTAAAGCTTACAGGCTGGAGTACTTGGGACCCCCCTGCTTTCTTCGACATTGGATTTAAATTTGGTGGCCAAATTATTGCTGTTTTATAGTCAAAAATCCTCCCACTATTCTTTAGCTGAACTAATAACAATACATCTTAGCTGTTCCAGACAACTTTCATTTGCAATTAAATGTTCAGGTTTATTTAACATTTTCTTTTCCCGTAAACTTTCACTTTAACAAAGGGTATATCTTCCTGCTTCATGTTCCTGACTGAAATTTTTTTTTGAAACAATTCAATTTTAATTATTTCTGTGACAAGTGCATGCTAATAATACTTACCTGCTAATGACATATCCATCCTCAACCATTAACACTTTCCCAATACTGTACACATGCACGCACGTACACACGCATGCTGAGGTTTCATTTTTTGTTGTTTATTCTTTCTTGTTGTCTGACTCTGGATACTATCCCTGTTGCTCTTAGGGGCTCAGCATTCATTTGATGGGTACGGAGTTGGCGATCCCTGGGTTCCTGAGCTGGGGACTAGTAAGTGCTACAGTCCTGTCACCATAAGCTCTGGGCATGCAGCATGATGGCAGAACATTGTGTGTCGCAGGGAACAGGGATCTTGGCTTTACTGCCCAGATCATGAGGATGGTAAAAACTTCTATTAAAAATTCCTCACCCTCAAGGTGTGCTGCGCACTGACGAGATGCATGGCTGTTGAGGTGAAATGTTCATTAGCGGACAACCTCTGGGGAACCTGCCACACCTCAGTCGTATAAGGCATTTTTAGGCACATGGGCCTCTGTCTGAATGGACCCATATTTCCCTAGCTGCTCTTGGGACCAAGGTGGAACCCTCAAAATCTTCCTCTTTCTCCTCACGGCGTTATGAGTGTACTGCCTGGGAGTATTCACACCCAATCATCCAAACAAATGAGAGAAACTAGCCTTCCTGATAATTGGAATCAGTTGCACTACAGCAACAGGGCTGAAGTAGTCATAGAGGAGGAGGGGGAGGAGTTAAAAAACCTTGGTTCACCTGGCCTGGATGATGGTACCTCGTGAGGGCCCCTTGCCAGGGATATAGTGAAGACCTCAACGGCAGCAAAGGCGGAGAAGATGGACTTTGATACGGCGGAGCTGGTGGAATAGGCACCTTTTCTCTTTGGATACAAAAAGAGTACAAGTAGTGACTGTACCACAGAGGGGCAGCTACAGACAGCATCTGACTCATGGTGAGTGGCTGACTTTAGACTGGGCATCCTATTGTCTATGTGGAAAGTAACGGGAAACTACCACATTACATTCCCAAGCAGTACTTGGTATGTCTCTCCACGTGAAAGATTCTGGAGTTAAAACTTCCGCTCATTCAGATTTCCGGGAGGGGAACACATTGAGAGTAGACATATTTGAAAGGAAGAAAGGGACAGTGAAGGGAGGAAAGATAAGGATTGGAACATGGAATGTGAGGACACTACTGCAACCAGGAAAGCTAGAGAATGCCAAACAGGAGATGAAAAGGAACAGATTAGGTGCCCTCGGTTTGTGTGAAATGAGATGGGGAGAGAATGGGGAGATAGAAAGTGGGGATTATCAGCTCTTTTACTCAGGGGAAATCAAGAGTGGTGAAAACGGAGTAGGAATATTGATAAGGCAAAAGTTGAAAAACAAGGTAATGAAGGTACAATATATTGATGGAAGACTGATGATGATACGACGGAAGGGTAGTTCAAAAGATTTGGTGTTAATACGGGTATATATGCTAACCAGCCAGCATAGAGATGAGGAAGTGGAAGAATATTATGAGAATATTGCTTTATCATCATGGGGGACTGGAATGCATTGGTGGGTGAAGGAAGAGATGAAGATGCAGTAGGAAAATTTGGATTAGGAATAAGAAATGAGAGAGGTAAACGACTAATTAGTTTCTGTAAAGAAAATTCATTATCAGTGGGTAACACATTATTTGAACACCACAAAAGGAGACATTACACATAGATATCAAATTTGAATGGGGAAAGATATCAATTGGACTACATCCTGATAAAAAAGGTTTAGGAACTGTTTGAAAAATGCTAAAGCTTATTCAGGAGCAGATATAAATTCAGACTACAACCTAGTAATGGGAGAAATACAGGTGAAGTTGAAGAGAGTCTGGAGAGGTAAAGCAAAGGAAAGACCAAACAGAGAGAGACTCAAAGAGGTAGGAAAGGTATCAGATTTGGAGAACAGATTTATGAGAAAATGGCAAAGAGGTAGTGTTGATGAAAATGTTAATGACAAATGGATAAAAATGAGGGAAGGACTCATGAACTCTGTCAAAGAAGTACTAGGAATTAAAGTATCCCAAAACACCAGGAAAGAATGGCTAAAAGAAAACATGGAAGAGCGTAGAAAGTGGAAAAGTGTAGAAACTGAAGAAGGCAAAAAGAGGTACAGGAAACTGAATAATGAATTAAGAAGAGAAACTGAAGAAGCAAGTTAAAAATGGATGAAACAGAAATGCGATGAAATAGAGAAAATGGAGAAAGAGGCAAAGTATGAAATGATGTATAGACTGGCTAGTGAGATAGTTTTTGAAAGTAAAAGAAAGAGGAATAACATGGACATAGAAAGAGCGGATGGTACTCTATCAGAAGAACCACAGGAGGTTTTGAACAGATGGCAAGAATATATTGAATGTTTGTATAAGGGGGATGAAATGCAAAGCGAAATTAAGGTTGAAGAGGAGCAATGTGTGCTGGAAGATGGAAAGGGATTCACCATCTTGGAAGCAGAAGTAGAAAAGGCGCTGAAGGAGACGAAGAATAGGAAAGCATGTGGAATTGATGATTTGCCAGCAGAACTGTTGAAGAGTCTGGGAAACAAGGCAAGAAAAGAAATAGTCTACCTCTGTAACGAGATATATGACAAAGGAGAATGGCCTGAGGACTTCCTTGCAACAGTTATGATACCAATAGAGAAAAAGAGAAATGCTAAAAAATGTGAAGAGCATTGGACCATCAGTCTAATTTCTCATGCAGCTAAAGTCTTGCTTAGAGCGTTGAATAGAAGGCTATATGGTAAGCTGGATAGAGGGATTGCAGAGGAGCAATTCGGATCTAGAAGAGGAAAAGGAACAAGAGATGCTATTGGCCTGTTAAGAACTATAGGGGAAAGGTATGTGGAAAAAGGTTGAGAAATCTTTGCTGTTTTTATAGATTTAGAAAAGGCTGTTGACAGAGTTCAGTGGAACAAGCTGATGGATATTTTGAAGAGGAAAGGAGTTGATTGGAAAGAGAGACGACTGATACAGAATCTATATTTACACCAGAAAGTAAGGATAAGGATTGGAAATGAAATGTCAGAAGGAAGCAGCATTGGGCGAGGTTTTAGACAAGGTTGTTGCCTTTCCCCACTGCTGTTTAACGCATACCTTGAAGAGATTATTGCAAAAGCTTAGATGGGAAAAGAGGAATATGTATTGGTGGAAAGAGAATAGAATGTATAAGATTTGCTGATGACATGGTATTAGTGGCAGAAAGTGAGCAGACAGTGAATAACATGCTGAAAGATCTGAATGAAGCTTCTGTAGAATATGGTACGCAATTAAACACAGCAAAAACAAAGAGTTTGGTCATCAGTACAAGATGCAGACTGTCCAATATTAAAATATGACAATCTACCATTAGCCAAGTAAGCGCATTTAAATATCTCGGTAGCACAATATCTGAAGACTTGAGATGTCACCAGTAGGTGAAAACTCGAATTGCCATAGCAAAGGAGGCACTCAACAGAAAGAGGAGACTCTTACATGGCAAATTAGATAATGGTCTAAGGAAAAGGCTTGGCAAATGTTTTGTCTGGAGTGTGGCACTATATGGGACAGAAACATGGACACTGAGATGAGAGGATTAAAGGTGTTCTAATCACCATGAACAAAGTGAGCATGATTAATAACTCTGCTGCAGGTTGCTGACCACCATTTTCTGAGATACATTGCACATCAAAAGGCTGTTGTTGCTGACCATCGTTTCCTCGCATACATTACACATCAAGAGGTTGTGGTTACGTTAGGATGCAAGTGTAAATTCAGGGCTACAAAAAGCATCATTTCTCATAATTTTTTAGAAAAGAACAAAAAAATTAAATTCAAGAAAAAATGCTTCAAGATTGACTACTGTTTCTTACACAGCTGCACTCTTGGGATCACACAGTATAAGGTTCACTGTAGAACTCCCTGTACTGTTGAGGAAGGAATGGCAACATTGTCGATAGGCCTCCGTGTGTTACATCTGTTAAAAATGGCTGGTCTTTCAGATGAAGTTCAGTTTGGCACAAGTCAGCCATGGACTTTCATCCTTGAATCCACTGACATTTTTTGACTTTTCTGATTCAGAGTAAGAATTTTTGATAGCTATTTGAGATGGATAAGTATGACAAACTCTGATCATGCTTCATTAGGAGACCATACAACCCTGCACTAACAACTATGTTTCAGCAGCATCTTTAAAATAAAATATGTCAGTTGTATGCATTGGAATTACATGAAATGGGTTCATAGCTTTAACTGACTCAACAGTCTAATGTAAATCCTGCAGAACAAAGGCCTTGCGTACCATTCTTCATTTTTCTAGAATTGCAAAATCTCTGTTGTACCTCAAAAAATTGCGCCAACTGAAGTGGAAACTGGCATTTTATCTCCTTAAACCATCCTAGACTTACCAGAAACATCATTAAAAACACAATTGTGGTATTTTTATTTTGACCTGCATGGTTGTGTGACAAGATAAGTTTGGTAAGGAAAGTTCAGACAGACTATAAATAATTTAGGGTGAAAGGAGACAACTCAGTTGATAGTAGGAGCATTCAGTAGTTGATAAGCAGACAAGAAAGGATGAGAACTTTCAGATGGATCCTTTAACATGCTAGAATGTGTACACACACACACACACACACACACACACACACACACACACACACACACACACGTGGGGAAGTTCGGATGGTGTGGCTATAGGGAGAGGTGAAGCGAAAGAAAGAGTTGGGGGAGGGCTGGCAGACAGCTCGTTGGCAGTAATGCGGTGCAGAAATTGCAGCAGATTTGGTATATGACATGGATGCTTTCATAGGTGGCACTGCATCTGATGGGATACTATTGCATTTGCGTAAATATGGGCCGTACTTCTTTTTTCTAATTTTTGGATTGAAAAAGGGTAGTGCAACCTATAATCGAGATTTTTCCCATTAGATCATAAATTGTCAAATTTCAAAATGAGATGTACACATATCGTACTGATGCTTTGAGAACTCAAATGGGAATCCCTGGAGGGAAAATGACTTTTTTTCTAGAAATGCTGTTGAGAAAATTTAGATAACTTGTCATTTGAAGCTGATTGCAGAACAATTCTACTGCCACTAACATACTTATGTGTAACAACCACAAAGTTAAGAGAAATTGGGGCTTGCATAGAGGCATATAACAGTCATTTTTCTCTCGCTCTATTTGCGAGTGGAACAGGAAAGGAAGTGACTAATAGTGGTTCAGGGTACCATCCACTGCGCAGGTACAGTGGCTTGCGGATTATGTATGTATATGTGGATGTAGATCTTATGGATTGAAATTAATACTATTGCAACCTACTGCTGTTACTTTTGTAAACCATCAAAGATTCAAGAAGAAAATAGCAGAAAAACATACCTTGTTTGCAAATAAAGTAACTGTACTTTGTTTTGTAGAACTGTGTCAGCTTGTTTGTACCTACCCAAATCGAGCACATTCACTTCCCATCATCTCAGTATCACTGGATCTGATTCTTCACCATTGCTAGGTGATTCAGATACTGCTCAGAATCACTATCACAAAGGAGGTCATCTTAGTCCCATCAAGATTTTGGATATTCCAGATTTGTTGAAGCTTTTCATGACATGTTCTTCTGATTTATGGACTTCAAAACAGCACGTGTAAATGTGCAGTGGTGTGTCATAGTGAAGAAATATGCAAATGAGACATTTGGAGTGAACATACAAAGAAACCCAGTTGTAAATCATTCAGTTCCACAATTTCATAAATTAAGAGGAGGTGAAGAAGACATTGTCAAGTGTGCACCATCATCATTTTTTTACCTTACACCGTAAGATACTCAAAGTAGCAAAAAAACTTGTGATGGAGAAGGTTTCTTAGGATTTCCTTATTGATGTTTGATCTGGGTGGTCGTAGTTCTGTTATAGATTAGATAAAACACTGGCCTCAGTGTAGATTGGAACCGACAGCCAACGTAGCACGACCCCATTACCTCAGAGTTGTTGAAGAGCTGTTGCATTTGTCTCTGCCTGATGCCCCAGTAATGGCTAGGACAGTCTGATCACAGTGCAAAAGATGAGATTAATTGCAATTGGCCTTCCTTGACCCAAGACTATAAATTGATAATGAGATTTCACACCTGATGTGAAAATCACTCAGATTACTCTATTGAAAAATATCACGAAGGAGTTCCTGGGTGAACAGCCAGGGGTTTGTGGCCAACAGGCGCAATATTTCAGCAAGCGACCACGTTGCCATCATCAGGTGCACTGATGAATTGACCGCCGAGGCGCCGGGCTTTTATCTCCTTCCCTACTCCAAGTGTTACCAACACGGTCTGCGTCCAGGTACGGAGCATTCGGTTCGCAGTCCGCACACTGGGCAATGTGCTGGTGGCGTCTTTTTAGTATCTCTGCCTGTTCTAGAAGTCATTTCATCGTGGGATGTCTTCTTTCTCCTTTTAATCAGATTCAAAGTGGGTTCCCAGGCATTACTAAGGATGTATTTGCTATCTTGATTGATCAGCAGTTCACGTATGCGAATCTTGATAGATTCTTTAATGCCGCAGTTCCAGTATTTGGACATCTGTGTCAGAACCTTTGTCTGGTCGTAATTCATTCTGTGTAATTCCGAGAGGCAATGTTCAGCACCCACTGGTTTGCTAGGCTGCTGCAGTTTTGGCGTGCCATTGATGTTCTCGGCAACCTTCTATGATATGCGCGCTGTTTGACCTATGTAAGTCAAGCCATATTTGCAGGGGATCTGGTAGACTCTGGATTTCCATAGTCCTAAATTGTCCTTGACATTACCAAGCCATGCCTATGTCTTAATTGGTGTGCGTAAGACAGTCTTCACTCGATGTTTTTGAAGAATTCGACCTCTTTTTCCTGATAAAGCATCACAGAATGGAATAAATGCTATGCTCCCATCCTGCTGAGTTTCCTCTTCTATTTCCTCCAGTTGTACAGTCCGTATGGGACATAGAGCTCTCCAAATCTGCTTCTCTGTGTAGCCGTTTTTCCGGAAAACTGACCTCAGATGTTGAAGTTCTTGGTTAAGGCTCTCATTGTCTGATAGGATATGGGCCCTGTGAACCAATGTTTTGAGGACGTCGTTCCTCTGCAATGTATGGTAGCAGCTGTTTGCGTGTAAGTAAAGGTCAGTGTGCGTCTTCTTATGATACACGCTGTGACCCAATGTTTCGTCTTCTCTTCTTTTAACCAGGTTATCCAGAAGGGAACACTCCATCCACTTTGACTTCCATGGTAAACTTTATGTTCTGGTCTATGGAATTGAGATGTCGGAGGAAACCATTCAGTTTATCTCTGCCATGCGGTCATATGACAAAGGTGTCGTCAACATAGTGGGTTTCCACTGTGCTGAATGCAGGGTTTCCTCTTCGATATGTTCCATGAACAAGTTGGTGACAGTCTATCAAGATTTGGGTACGGGAACCACTGATCAATTGAGATAGCGGTTACATCCTTAGTAGGGGCTGGGATCCTGCTTTGAATCTGATTAAAAGGAGAAAGAAGACATTCCACCATGAACTGACTTTGAGAACAGGCAGAGATACTAAGAAGATGCTGCCAGCATGCGCCCCTGGGTTTGGACCGTAAAGGAACAGATGCTGGATGCTCCGCACCTGGGTGCGAACTGTGTTGGGAACACCTGAGGGTGGAAGGAGATAAAAAGGTTTCCAAGCTTGTGTGTTCCTTGAGTGAGCTCAGAAGTGCACACATCTTGTGTCATAAAAACACAGCTGATGAGGCTGGAATACTGGAAGTATATGCCAAGGAGTTTTATTCCCATTTCTGTTATTAGTTTTAGGCACAAGAGTATAGTTAGTAATAATATTCATATTCACTGACTGCAAAGCAAACAACATAAGTCTATAACGGTCATTATTATTTTTGTATGTCTATTTTAAATGTGCTGAAAACAGGAAAGTTCATTCACTACATGTGATTCACATTTTTGGAGCATCTCCTGTGTAAGTATGATGAATAGGCAACACATATTTGGATCATTATGGACGTAGAGTATGCTTTTCTTAAGAATGGTGTTATTGGCAGTGAATGACTTAACTGCCATGTGAGCAGTGTTTAACATGCCGTAAAAGATGTAAAAAAGTTATTTACAAAACAAGAGGCATAAAGGATCTTTATACATGCAAAACTGGTGCTAAAGCAGACATGATAAAATGTGAAGTAACCTGTGTTGAGTAGTACTATGAACAGTAATTATGTATATTATGAAATATTGTAGTTATGATTGGTAAATGTGTTTGACTAAACTACAGTATAAATACATACTGCAGGTGCAAAGGACAACTTTATTTTATACCATTACTCCATTGTGAACATGCCGTGGAAATTACGTTTTTAGTTTCTCAGAAATTAACAACAGTTGTGGCATTACAGAATTGATAAGCAGAGTTTTGATTTTGTTATTTGTCAGCCTGTAGAAGCTCTAAGACACCATGTTACAGTCAAATGTTTACTTCCCAGAAAGTGAGACATTATTGATAATAGCTTAACTTCCCTTCTCCATCGTCTTCTGTCCATTGCTGCAATCCACCATCTGTGCACATCTTTTGCTGACTGATGCAGGTCTTTATGGAGGACATCACTCCACTTCTTCCTTGGCCTTCTAGGGGGTTTCTTTCCTGTAGGGATGAAATGCTTGGAGTTTCCATGGCCACCTGTTGTCTTCCATCCAAGTTACATGTCCAGGCCACTGTAGTCACTTACTTCTGATGATTTTGGCTATATTGGCATCTTGGTACAATTCGTCTAACTCTTGTTTGTGTCTTATCCTCCAGTTACTATTGATTGCATCTAATATTGGACCAAAGATCTTCCACAGCACTTCTGTCTCATATGTAGGGAGTTTATAAAAGTCGTGCTTTTTGGATGCTCTCCATCGCTCAGCCACATAGTACTGCGGGTTGGATCAAGGTTTTATTTAGCCAAATATTGAACCATCGTGAGAGACATTTGGGCCGAAGCATTTTTGTTAGGCTGTAGAAGCCTACTGGGATCCTGGCGTTGATCTCTTCTTTGCATAATGAGTTCTCTCTGAGAAACTCTTCATATATTTAAATTTGCTGACTCTCTTGTAGGACCGGTCTCTCATCCACAGTGACTGTAATTTCCTGTCTCTTGACCTTATTGACAACCCATTATGAAGAAATCCTTCATGGATCTGTTTATGAGTAACCTAGATGATAGTTTTAAATAGTTTTAAAATTGCTTTGTGTCTCAAAATCTTCATCATTTAACTGCTTGTCTCCTAATATGAATTATTTTTTATGAATTTTTAAAATTTGCACAATATGTCATTTTTGACTGACGTCTGGGTAATACGACAAATGGGTATAGCAGATTTAGGAAGGTTTAAAAAGTAACATTTAATGCATGTGTATTGAGTTAGTTATTGTTGAGAACAAACCAACAGTGTATATTTAAAAATAGCTCTATTTACGAACATCACAAAAATCTTTGCTCTATTACTTTGACCAGCATATTCAGTGTGTGCACATTCCTTAGACTGTTGACACCTTAACCAGTACTTTCCAAATTTTGACTGGGAATTCAATTTGTTGCACTGGAAGCATGGACAATCATCTGAATCATCAGCCAGGTCATCCAAGAATTTTCTTTCACAGAATACAGGGTTATTACAAATGATTGAAGCGATTTCACAGCTCTACAATAACTTTATTATTTGAGATATTTTCACAATGCTTTGCACACACATACAAAAGCTCAAAAAGTTTTTTTAGGCATTCACAAATGTTCAATATGTGCCCCTTTAGTGATTCGGCAGACATCAAGCCGATAATCAAGTTCCTCCCACACTCAGCGCAGCATGTCCCCATCAATGAGTTCGAAAGCATTGTTGATGCGAGCTCGCAGTTCTGGCACGTTTCTTGGTAGAGCAGGTCTAAACACTGAATCTTTCACATCACTATGCGTGAAACTTGCCCGCACGCGTTCAACCGTTTTTTCGCTCACTGCAGGCCGACCCGTTGATTTCCCCTTACAGAGGCATCCAGAAGCTTTAAACTGCGCATACCATCGCCGAATGGAGTTAGCAGTTGGTGGATCTTTGTTGAACTTCGTCCTGAAGTGTCGTTGCACTGTTATGACTGACTGATGTGAGTGCACTTCAAGCACGACATACGCTTTCTCGGCTCCTGTCGCCATTTTGTCTCACTGCGCTCTCGAGCGCTCTGGCGGCAGAAACCTGAAGTGCGGCTTCAGCCGAACAAAACTTTATGAGTTTTTCTACGTATCTGTAGTGTGTCGTGACCATATGTCAATGAATGGAGCTACAGTGAATTTATGAAATCGCTTCAATCATTTGTAATAGCCCTGTAATTCTTTCCCGAAGTAAACTTGTGTTCTCGATTTTCTTGCTGGAACACCTTTTTATTTTTCAAGTTCTTTTACACACAAACAGTAGGGTGTTATCTTGGATGTTTACCTTCTGTGTAGTCCATAGGCATGCGACTTGAAATGGAAGGAATGGCACTGATGTTTGATGTTTGCTATTTGCAGTCTTGGTGATGGAGAGATTTTCTGTTTTGAAACATCCGTATTGATGACAGTAGCAGTTTTAGGGTTCTGTTTATTGGGTTGCCCAGTTGTTCCAGTTTCTTCATTTTCACAGAGTGACCAGCCCATTGGGAATTTCAGGTTGGTGCATCCTAGGGTCAGATATTGAATGTCTGTGGTTGCTGTTGCAGCAGACAAATGATATGGAAACATGTCTAGGTTGAGAGGTGAAAGTCCAGTGTGCCCAAAGCCACTCTCAGCAATAGGAATAGTTGCTGCTCTCTCATTAGCTTTAGCAAATAAATGACAGAACTGTTATTGAGAAATAGTCCTTCCATGATTGATATTGAGGAATCTTGTTACTTCCTGATGATAGTATATTTTAAGGGGTCCATAGAATGAGACCTCTAAGGGTTTCTTAAGTTGTAGCCATGTAGAAGTTCTTCTTAGCAGTGCTGCTGATGACGAGTGCCACAGGTACATGAGCGGTTTCACACACAGCCACAGCCACTGAACGAAGGCACTGCTCACCATCTTGGTGGCCTGCTTTGCCGCGAGTGGCCACCACAAAAATTGTCATAGATAGTGCTGTTGGGTATGGGAACACATGGACCAAACGTCAATACAGAAGTTTTACCATTGAGATTGAGACGTGGCCTACCATATGGGACCTGAAACATGACAGTTACAGCAACAAGATGCCAAAGAAGATTGTGTGGTAGTCCATCATACGGAAATTTGAAATGATTTCACTGGCATGTCCACAACAGTAAAAAACTTGATCAGTAAGAAAAGTAAAGTTTATTTCCGTCAAACATCAGTAAAACAGGAAATATTTTAATAGCTAAAATACTTTATAGAAATTCAGTACATAAAAAGTTGCACTTCAAGCTGACATTTCAGATGCGTGTTAGTCCTGATTTCAAATTTGATGTTAAATTGAGTCATTCCCATCTTCCTTCATCAGCTGTTTGGATGCATTTAGTTGCACTTCCAGGTAGAGACATGTCTACTGGCATCTCACCCTCTAGTCCAGCAATAAGAAGTGTGTACTCAGACATATACCCATCCCTTTCTCTGACAAAGTTATGCAGAAGGCAGCAAATTTCTGTTGTAATTTCTGCAAAATATCGTTGATCTTACGTACACTAACATGCCTTTGTAGCACCACTGACACACATTTGGAGTGCCACTCATGCTCAGTAGCAGCCGTCATTATTTTTGTGGCTTGCATGCCCATCTAAAAGAAGAATGACTTTATTTTCCATAACAGGTTTCACGAAGGAACAGAAACGTTTCAGCCACTGTACAAAAATTTCACCTGTCATCCAGTCTGTTTCCCACGCAGTGCTGACTGTTCCTAAAGAAGCCTCATCATTTAGTTTGTTCTTCCAGTTTTTCCTGTGGTAAAGCAATATAGGTAGAATGATTCCAGAAGGACCCAAGTAACATTATTAATCACATGCACACCCCTTTCTGCACTGGTTTGTGCACTTACCTGCTTCTTTCTAGCCTGAGCAAATACTTCTGCAGTTTTGTGTAATATAGTAAGACTAGATTCGTCCATATTGTAAATGTTGCATGCAGAAATTCCATCCTTGCTCAGAAATTTATCGTAAATACAAAAGAACTGCTGCACAACTTCTTACTTAAAATTAGCTGGACAGAGAAAGGAAAGAAGAAGAGATGAAAAGCAAGAGGCGCAGGAGGAGACGGACAGGGAATGAGGATGGGGATGGAGGAGAGTGACAGAGAGGGGCTGAAGGAGGTGGTGTTCGGAAAAGGGGGGGGGGCAGAGGGAGGTGAAGAGATGGACTAATAGAAGATTGGAATAAATACGTGCTTGCACAACACCCAGTACTCAGCTGGTAGTACATAAATACTAAACATGTAAGTACTGTTATTTCATACACTAAATAAGTAAAACATTACCTTTTGATATTTGGTTATACTGTTTACTGTTTAGGAACAAATCCTGATGTATTTTATATTCCACTTTTCTTCAGTTGTATTTTGTTGATAATTTGAAATCTTATAACAATTTCGTGTAACCATTTGCAAATTTATAAAACTTGTCACAAGTTGACTACCATAATTTACCATCATGATTTACTGCTTTGGTTAAGTCTACAGAGCATCTGTTTCTTGTATCACCCCACTTGTTTTTCATAAGTGAAAAAACTTTCTCAACAAAGGCATTGGAGACTGGGACACTAAACAGAAACGTAACAATTTATATGCCTCAGCATTCCTTGTTTACATTTTTTGATCGATTATCATTATAATTACTGAATTCTTAGTAAGTGTCATCAACACACACATGATCAGGAAGGTGAAGTATTTCCACTGCATTCTTGTCGTTTTGTAGATCAAAAACTTCTAAAGATTTATACTTATTATTTTGAGTGACATCAAACTTATCTCCAAAATACTTCTTCATGGAAGCGTACAAACTGATGAAAACTGTCTTTTGCAATTGTATAGACAGCCCATTCATAAGTTCCATTGCCTTGCTGCCATAGACATTATCCTTCTATCTTTGATGGATTTTTGTGGTGAGAAGTTTAATTTGTTTGTATGTTTCATCATTAATGAAAACTGTTTACAGTAACTTAGGACAATCTCCAATACTCTGGTAGTAGCTTTTAATTACATCCCACTTGTCTAGCAGTCTGGTTAGAGCAGGAGTCGATGAAAGCTACCTGCGGGAACATGGTGTAGAATCTTAGCCCATTTCAAATCCACAAA
Organism: Schistocerca serialis cubense; assembly: GCF_023864345.2. Taxonomy (NCBI): domain Eukaryota; kingdom Metazoa; phylum Arthropoda; class Insecta; order Orthoptera; family Acrididae; genus Schistocerca; species Schistocerca serialis. The sequence continues at coordinate 787,474,599 of NC_064639.1, read as the reverse complement.
TTGAAAAAATGATTTCAGTTGGTCCCTACCCTTGGCAGAGGGCAAAAAGGATTATAAATTTTCGATGCAGTGTTCTTCACGCAAATATATAATTTATTTATAGCAAATTTCTTAGCATTGTGCAGTGTGTGGTTGGAACAGTTGGGCTTTAAAAGGTTCTCATTTCTATTGAGCAGCAACTAATACACTGAACGTTGTTTTTCCCCTGAAATTAACATTTGCATTGTCAGCACTGTATGATGATACCTGATTTATACTCAGATGATTGATTTTCAGGCTCTGGAGGACCAAATCAGTCATTGCTACAGAAGTTTCATGAGCGTTCTTGACGAATCAAGTACTTTTTGTTTTGAACTCCCTGCAGTGGCTCAAAGTAGTGTATGCATACTGGAAAAAAAATTTCTGTTGTTTCTGTTCCATGCATCTGTTGGCAGAGAAAATGATTTGAAAGCCTTTTCTGGACAGTTTAAAACTTCTAAAAAGTTTTTAATGCTTTTGGGAGCTTGCACATTTTTCACAAGCACTTCTTCCTTTGGTTGTTAAAATATCAGTTTCAGAACAATTGTTAATGGGTGAAAATATGGGATGCAAATTCATTCCCCTCATCAAACGTAGACTAACTTAGAAGTATGCTTTACAGCATGATAAACTAAACCTAGTTCACATGCGCAACACCATCACACTCAACTTTGTTATTTAAGTTTAGAAAATAGTTCAAGAGTTCAGAACTGCTTACACTTGAACTTTGATTGAGTTTATGTCCTTTATACAGAGAATGTTGTTTGACTTCACTTTGTCCATCACAATGCTAAAATCCATTCTGCACATCATGCAAAGTGTCCTATCCTTATTTTACCCTCAGTTTTAGCAATGAAAATATCTTCTCCCAGTTCTTCAATTACATCTCCCAGTTCTTCAATTACACCAGCTGATGAGATTTTACTTTCTTCTTTGAAGAAATCTTTTCACTATCACTAATTTCTAATTACCATATGTTAAGGACTGCAAACTTGATTGAATCATTTGCTTTATCACAGGGCAAGTGGTGAGCACAGAACACAAACAATGCCAGTGGTGGTGATGGGACGTAAACAATACAAGCAGGGATCAAAAGGATGCTACTTTCAAACCAATCCTTGTTTGTTTTGCTTGCAGTTGTTTCCAGCATTGGTGTGTATAATAAAAAATTGGTCTCTGACCAGAGGTAGTCACATTTCAGGCTTAAAAATATATTCTTTTTTATGGGCCATGTTAAATGTGACATCTTTTGCAACTGTTAAAAAATGTAAAATTAGTGACTCCGATCGAAGAAAAAACAGAGGGGCAAAATTAAACCCAAAAAAATGGAGGAATCTTGTAAAATTAGTGACTCCGATCGAAGAAAAAACGGGCAAAATTAAACGAAAAAAATGGAGGAATCCATTAAAACGTATTACTTGGCAACCCGAGAACATACTCACTTTGGTACTTTGCTCAAGAATGTGTCTGCCACTTATTCTTTGATATGGTTAAATAAAATTATAAAACAGCAGGTTACCAGTGCACTTAATTATGAGGACTGAGTTGTGGGTGATTGGAAGTGTTATTTTGATTTTTATGCTTGTCTAACCACTTGCAGAGTGCTATTCTGTACATAGTTGTAAGTAATGTGACCTCTTACTGCCTATCTCATATGATAGGTGTTATTTTTGTTTAATTATTTGTATAAATCACCTGACTCACCACACTTGACAGTTGTATTAAATGTAACATTAGCAAAGTTTGTTCCCCTCCTTTTCGTTCCCACAGTGTGTAACCAGGCAAAAGAGGCAACACAGTGAATATATGGTGCCCAAGATAGAGCTGGCATTTGATGACACTTTCTCTCAGTGATCATGAGGTGCTTGCATGTGATGTTCTTGTCATATTTTTTCCCAAAGTTGTTCTGTTAAAATAATACCTTTCATTTTCCCTCCACAAAATAGATTAATGTTAGATATAACTTCATATTGTTACCAGTAAGTGCTTAATTATTCTGACTGAATCTTTACAGCTATCTGCTAGTTATCATACAAAGAGAAATATCAAGTGGGGAATTCTGCATTTTCTTACAGCAATGATAGTTCACCATAGATGTTGGCACCATGCTGCTTACACTGTATCAGGGATTGTTTCATAAACGTTTCTTTCATGATTCAGTGATGCAAACTAGGCATTAACTATTGTTATGATAGACACATACCATCCAGGGCAAGGCTGAGTCGACAGATTGGAGCCAGTGTTGGCATCAACAGTGTTTGTCAATTGTGTGGATAGATGGAATAGCATTGGCCCCCAATGTTAGTATGATTCCATTGCTTGTTGGTATCTTTACTGAAAATCGGTTGACATTGGACCAGTATCACTGTGCTGATCATCCATTGATGGCAACTTTATTTGTTTTCTCTCTCTTTACTGTTTCGAAACTGAGTTCGTTTGTTAGTTCATTCAACATCGTATTCATTTCAAAGTTTAGTTTTTTGAAATGTCTCACAGACAGTGGAGCAATGTTATTTATGCTCAACATCACAAATACACCTGCTGCGATCTGTGTGTCAGACTTGTTTACATTGGCTCTGTATGAATTCAACTGAATGTTGGCTTCAGCGTGTGAGCACTGTCCCATAAATATTGGCCAAAGTTGGTGCCAGAATTGGCATCAGTATGTGGACAAAGGGTAACGTTATGGCTTCTAACCATCATGATTACTTTGGAATAGGTCTGTAAAAGTAACATATAAATTGGAATTATGTGTGTTCAGTCTTATCAAATTACCCACCTGTTACGTAGTATTGATTACTTATTTCATGTATTAATATTCACTGTAATTATGCATGTGTGTTACAATATGTCATTACTGTGAAGCGATTGTTATATATGAGTTTGTTAACATTTTTACTGTGTGACTGGTGAGGGAAGTGTAAAAACAAATCTCTAAACATTCTTGACTTTGGGTGAATCATCAATTGCAAAAAAACAAGTATTACTTATCAGTAATTGTAACTAATTAAACACTATGCATTCTTAAATTCAGCAGCAAATAGTAATTCTGTGTTGTATTGAGCTCTGCCATAAATAGATTGTTTGACATTCTTATCAATGCTTGGTGGTAAACGCTCCTGCTGCTAGCACTAAAGCTTTGTCTGAAAAGTTATGGAGCTAGATGTCAAACATTCTTAATATATGGTGTGTATATGGTTTGATTCAAAAGAGATGAATAAATTCAGATCTCTGTTAAAAGGAAACTGTTTTATCATTATTATAATTTGCTATTGCTATTTATGCGATGCAACTGGGAAATGCAATAAATGGACACATTAACTTAAGTTCTCTATTTTTGATGTTCAGACACACATCTAATGATAACATATTCATAGGACTAATGAAGTGAAATATGTTGACTATTTGTCTTGGCCTAAGTTGGACATGAATTACCCATATGGAGGAAAAGTTACAAGTATCTTAAGTGTTTTTCCTGAATTTAAGAATGCATAGTGTTTAATTAGTTACAATTACTGATAAGTAATACTTGTTTTTTTGCAATTGATGATTCACCCAAAGTCACGAATGTTTAGAGATTTGTTTATACACATCCCTCACCAGTCACACAGTAAAAATGTTAACAAACTCATATATAACAATCGCTTCACAGTAATGACATATTGTAACACACATGCATAATTACAGTGAATATTAATACATGAAATAAGTAATCAATACTACGTAACAGGTGGGTAATTTGATAAGACTGAACACACATAATTCCACAATCAGTACGCCGGCAAAGCTTTAAACACACATCTTAAGTGTTGTTGGTATCAAATGGAACTTTGAGAATGTCTATTACTCAGTAACAAATACATTTGCAACAATTCCTCATGTGGGAAAGTGCTCAATGCGAATGTGTGAAGTGGGTCTGTAAGTTTAGTAGTGTAAACCCCGAAGCTATTTAATGACTGTTGAGGTGAAATCCTATTGAAGAGAGCATTGTTGTGAGGCATCAGTGTAATCATTGTTGTGGAAGAAGTGTGTAACATTCTTGTGTGTGTGTGTGTGTGTGTGTGTGTGTGTGTGTGTGTGGAGGTCGAGGAGGAGGAGGAGGAACATGTGGTAATTACATTTTGGTTGGTACAAAATTGATTTTCCATTAATATAGACCTCTGGACTTATTCAGAAGGCAGACAGTTTGTAAGCATCAAGTTGGACAATCATTTTTGGGTGGCACAGACATTTTTTGTGAGGGCCAGAAGGCAGTGAAGGATAACAAATGCAACAGGTGGCATACAACTGGAAAGTGGCAACTGAAATAATAGAAAAATTTGGACAATCCAGTTGAGTAGTCAGTGCATGTTATCTGTAACTGGCCATGGCATATAGTTTTTAGTCAGTTGTATTGAGTACATATCAAGGAGAAGGGTCTGAAGTACTTATGATTGTTGCCCTCCCTACCAAATTCAATATTGTCTATTATTCTGGCTTCTTTTCTGATCTTAAATATAATACACGTTTTAATACTTCCTGGGCAATCTTGCTAGCCAGATTTCTCACAGTGGCTCAGATTTTTTCCACAAATTTTGGCAGTGCTTTATCTGGAGCGTGAGACTTCTCAGATTTCATCTATTTCAGGCTGATTTTTACCCATTTTACCTCTTATGGATATGTCATCTTATCAATTGTGTTTTCCTGGAGAACCCTGTTACTTCAAATGAAATCACCTCTTCTGTCATAATCAATCTACTTCAGGCTCAGTTCCACATTACTTGGTGCTAAAACCCATTACAGACAACCAAGAAACTTTAGCACCTCTCAGTTTCTGCAACAATTCCAAACTCCAATGACTTCATATGGCATATTCCAATTTTTCCAACGTTTTTTTGCTATCATCACTTATGTTCACCATTAATAACTATGGTTAGTTGATTCACAACCTTTACATCTTCATTTTCCTGGTATTCCTCCACAGGAACTTCACACTCTCTTGTCTGGGATTTTCCTGTTGAGCCTATATTTCAAACATCAAATGTTAGAAGATGAGTTTCATATTACAAAGAACTGTAATTTTCACCATTTTATCCAACATTCTTGGAAAACGGACAAGGTGCATGAAATGTGTTTCATGATTCTTCACCCAGGAATAGAATTAATTTAAAACTATTGTTTGAGCAAATTTCACTGAAATTGTGGCTGCCAGTCTAAATTTTTTGATGTCAGATTTTCCCAAAGCATCTAACGTTAACATAGTTCAGTGTTGAATAAGCAAACAGTGTTGAATAAACCTACTTGTAGTTTTAAATCTTGATGGAGGAGGATGGAGAGTTGTTGGTGTTTGTTGTGGGGGTAGCAATGAAACGCCTGTGAAATAAGCCAGCTGATTCAGCTTGAAAACCCATAGGATTTTATTCAGTCAAACCACAATGAAAGACTTTGAGGATAAATTCTTAGACTGCCATAGCATCACCAGCAGAGAATGTCTGAATGACTGACTGTTACTTGCAAGTTATATAAAATTGTAACAAATTATTGCCTCAACTGAGTGAAATGCATATGACTTTGTCTTTACCAAAACAAAGCGGAGTTTCTGCTCCGTAACTAGTGACCTGAAAAATTCGCATTGTGCAATAAATGTGAATATAGATGTGACTTCTGCCTCAAAAGGCAAAAACTTGAAATTACCTAACAGATACTATTTAACACTGAATTGTATCCTGAAGAACTATTTCATCAGAGATAGTTTGAAATCATGGTATTTTCTGTATATAAATATTGAAAATTTATCCAATTTTTCATTACTTGTATTGCACATCATCTGGTGAAGTCCAGTTTGGAAAGATAATGTGCATAAGAGTGTATTTTCAAAGCAAAAAGTGCATGAATGCAATGACGTATCAGTGCACTCGATGCACTAGTGCCACACCAACTGAGGCCAATTGCGTGGTGTGTAAAAGATACATGCTGCATAACGCAATGTAGGATTCTGCCATGAGACCTAACATTGTACAACAAAGAAACATGTAAATGTGTTTGCTAGCTAAAGCTCAAAATTTGGTATAATGTGGACACTTTAATGCAAGTTTTAGATGGCCTTTGTTTTTAAGTGTGGGTGTGTCAAATAGGTAGTATTCCCTCACACTTTTCCTCTGTGCTCTGGCAGTCTTAATTGTAGATTGTTTAAGCCTGTGCCTGGTGACCAATTGATAGCATCTGATCAGTGCATTACAGTGATTGGAAAATGAAACTTGTCATTGTATTTCAACCACGTCAGAATTCTTCCCTAATTTGCAAATAGAGCTATACTTCTGAGGTAAGTGCCGTTTTCATTCTATCTGTAGCATTGTGTATTGGTCATAAGGCTGTGAATTAAATGAGAGGACACACTTTATACTGGTGGGGAAAATGCTGCTGCTTCGCAACAGACACAATTGTTTTTTGGCTGCTTGAATAGAGCCAGAAAAAAAACCTCAATAGGGAGGGAAAAACTGCTGAATTTTTTGCAAAATCCAACATTTCGGTCAAAAAGCTGTCCATTCACCACTTTTTAAAATTATTTTTAATAATGAATTTCAAAGCGCTAAAGCTTCATCTTCAGACATACAGCTTGAAAACTTTTTAACTTTGAACATACAATCATTTTTGAAGTAGATGCGATCTTAGTCAGAAATAGATTAAAATTTTGCTAATAATAGATGCTACATTTTCATGTCCCTATGAGCATGACACTTAGATCAAATCACTTTGTAGCCAAAAATCAAGTGTCAAGCCTCCCTCATCCTCCATTCCCAATTTGGCTTAGGTGTACTTCTTTCTTTTCCAAAAAACATATACATGCTTGGAAGGTAACTCAATGTATCTCTGTTACCAGCATTCAGAGGGCCACCTAGACAGGTTGAGGGGGCTGATTACGTAAAGTCTTTTGTAAATTCACATGCATATTTTAATTTATGTGTTAGGGAACTTTCCAGATAGACTCTTATTTCCTCCACAGTTCTTGAGAAACTGCCTCATTATAGTGTTGAGGGCTAGTCTATTAAACCTGACTTTTAGGGGATCCACTGTACATTATTTTTTATCTAAGTTTAGGAGGCAATCTGGTTACACTTCCTTTAAATTATTGTTATTGTTATTATTTCACAACAGCATGGAGTGATGTATAAAAACTTACTTCATCTACAACTGGCTGGCATTAACTTGTAGATAAACACTGTAATCTTTACTTTATACTATGTTTGTGAGACACATAGGGGAGGTCTTCTAGCAGATGGCTCATACTGTTGATAAATAAATAAAGAAACCCAGTTTTTGTGGTAAGCTTTGTTTGCAAAGGCAACAGCTTCTCACAATAAATTTCAGAATATTCAACTTTTCACTGAAGTTGCTGACTATAAGGAAACATGAAAAATAAAATGTTCTCATTGTTTTGTTAATATTTTTAATTAAGTAATATTTTTGTACATTGCAGGGAGAAATTCAGAATGTGTCAAAGTATCCAGTCCACTGGGAAACTTCAAGTGTCACCTACTTTGGTAAACATCTTGACTTCTTAAATCTAGTAACTTAATGGAGATAGGATTATTGATTATGTCATTAAGGAATTTTAATGAGAAAACTCTTTCTGATCAGGTCTACGATTTCACTTCAGATGATCTGCAAGATCTTGGTGAAATTGGGAGAGGAGCTTTTGGTACTGTAAATAAGATGGTGCATAGGACAAGTAATACAGTAATGGCTGTGAAGGTACTATAACTTCAACACAAATAGAACAGTCAGCACAATTATAAAGTTTTTCATCTTGAGTTATGTTGTTCATTGTGATCATTGTTATTGTTGTTGGCAGAGAATTCGCTCTACAGTAGATGAAAAGGAACAAAAACAATTGCTAATGGATCTTGAAGTTGTTATGAAGTCCAATGAGTGTCCTTGTATTGTCCAATTTTATGGTGCCCTCTTTAAGGAGGTGAGTTTAAATTGAAATAATTTGCCTTATACATTCTTTACTCTTGTTATGCTGATTTCACACTGCGGCAGCACAGTAAACTAAAATAGTGTTGTTAGACCAGATAGATAAAGATGACATAACTATTTAATGAACCCAGAAATTAATCAGTTTTGTGTGACAATTTATAATTAAAATATTGAACAAAATTGAAGTGTTTAATGCTTTATGTTGCCTTTATAACTATTTCTCCTGTAACATTGTACAGACCCAATGTCAGAAGTAACACCAACCAAGTTTTTTTCTGCTTTCATATGAAGAGATTCGTAACAACACTGAATGAAGTACAGAACAGTACAAAGGCTCATAACTATAGAACACATCTGTATACAGCCTCATGGGTAAGCTTATGATAACTAAGTAAACATAAGTTAGACCAAGGGCCTGGCGCGCCAGTGTTATGTTGGGCTGATGTGCGCATAGCATGGCGCTTGCTGTGCCATCTGTCCAACTTGTGAGGCGACCTCTCTAAGCAAGCCTTGGAGATAGTTGTGTTGCACAGTGTTTGATTATGCGCACTCACACTATAGAGTTACAATACTCCTTCTTCCTTGGGCAAAAGTTTTCACTGTGGACATGTCCATGTCTTCACTGGTAGGTGACAAATGCTGAAGCAAGTGTTGTGCAGACACAGAAGAATAGGGTCTGAATGGCATGGCATGGACAGACCCGGCACCCACTCCTCACAAGAGGCTGTAAGGCAGCACTGGTGATAATGCTGCTGTATCTATGTCTACATCCAGGCAGGTACTCCATGATGGAGGCAGTAGAGAAGGCGATGGTGGTGGTGGTGGTGGTGGTGGTGGTGGTGGTGGTGATGGTGATGGGCTGTGGAGGTAGAGGTGGCCCAGCACTGACAAATAAACCCGGTGGTGGTGACACCCAGAGCAAAGACGGTGCTGGACCTGGAGGATGCATGGAACATGCTGCGGGGCCCAGCACAGTCGGCCACATGGGTGGAGGGCTCTTCTGTGTGCTGTCTGTCACACGTGGATGGAGCTACTCATAGTGACGACGCCAAACCATCAAAGGTGCACACGATACAGAGGCGGTGGCCTCGGTAGCACTGGACGACTGCTGGTATCCACTTAAGTTACCTGCCAAACCACGGGCAAAGTGGATGGAATCGATGTGAGGTGGGTGCTGGTGGATAACTGGGAATCTGCTGGAGCATAGAAGGGGCTTACGGGGTTGGTGACTTTGAAGTAGCTCTGCTGGACTATAGTTGCCAACTGGAGTAAACATGTTGAACTCAAGAACCTATCAAGGGCTTCCTTGGGAAAAGATTGAGTGATACATTTTTTGTCAGGATTTTGAATGTATGGACCAGCTGCTCCACCTCTCCATCGGACTGGGATGAGAGGGGGGGGGGGGGCTGTAACATGCTGAATGCCACTATTTGTTCAGATATCTTCAAAAATCTTGAGACACAACTGTGTGCCGTTGTCCGTCACAAATGTATAAGGCAATGCTTCTAAGGAAAAAATCTTCGAGACTACGGTGACCAGAACTGCTGTGGATGTGGACAGGAAATGAACCACATAAGGGAATTTTGAGAAAACATCAACTACTACAAGCCAAAAGGAGTTACCGAACAACCTGCAAAATCAGCATGAATATGATCTCATTGTCAGTACCTGCTCAGAACGTGTGGCAGTAGGCAAGCAATTTTGTATGAGAAATGCCCCAGTGATCCAGGTGGAGAAGGCACATGATACCCCACGAGTGGAATCACAACCCTGCAGACAGCCTCTTTGGTAGCCGACAGTTGCACACCATCAAGAACTGAGAGGCGCTGATGGAGATCATAATAATTATGCAAAGGATCCAATGCTCAGCCAGATGGTGTATCCAGCCAGCCGTGGTGGAAAAACTGAACAACCTGACATAAGACAGGATCGGCTGCAGCTGCCACCAAACTCTAAAAATTGGTAATGAGAAAACTGTCAATGGTGTTTTGGGCTTTGAGATCTAAATGGAAACACAACAGTTCATCCTGATCAAATTCTGGGTCATAGCCAATCTGCAATTGAGAAGGAGCATCCACCATAGCCTGTTGTGCTGTGGGTCGGAAATGAATCGCATAGTTATCGAGTGACGGAAACAGAGCCCAGTGCTGCAGGCAATGGGCTGCCTTGTCCGGTAAAGATGCCTAAGGACTGTAAAGAGAAACCAGAAGTTTGTGATCAGTAACCAAATGAACTTAGAACCATATAGAAAAACATAAAATTTTTTGAATCTGTACACAATAACAAGGGCTTCTTTTTCTATCTGTGAGTAGCACTGTTGTGCCTGATTCAAAGTTTTGGAAGTGTACATAGTAGGGTGTGTGGAACAGTCAGCATATTTTTGTGCAAGAATGTCCCTCAGGCCATACTGAGAGGTTCTGTAGCAAAAACAAGATGTTTCTGTGGTTTGAAGGTACCTAAGAAAGATGACGAGTGTAATTTTGACCATAATAAGGTAAAAACATGTTTGCAGATGGGTGACCAGTGAAAAGGAACATCTGTATATAAGGGACCATGAATGGCTGGGCCCATGTGGCTGCACCAGAAAGAAATTTATGGTAGTATGCAGTCTTTATGAGAAAGGCTTGTGACTCTTTGACAAGGTAGGACATGGCAAAGCTGTAATGTCCTCTACTTGCTGGCATAAGGTCTTGACGCCAGCATGCAAGACTTCAAAACTGAGATAGATGATAGACAGCTGAAAAAATTGTGATTTGTCCAAGTTGCATTTCAAACGGGCAACCTGTTGCACTGTGAACTAGGGACAAAGGTTCTGTAAATGTTCATCTGTTGATGAAACCTGAAACCACAATATCATCTATGTAGTTAATGCACCTTGGCATGGTGGCCAAGAGTTGCTCCAAAAATCATTGAAAATGGCAGGAGTCCTAGACATGCCGAATGGCAGGTGCTGGTATTGATAGTACCCGAAAGAAGCATTCATTGTGAGGGCACAACTCCAAGGAGGTATTCACTGTGAGTACACATTTGGAATCATCATCCAGAGGCAGTTTTAAGTAGACTTGTGACAAGTCTAATTTGGAAAAATATTGCCCCCCCCCCCCCCTCCCTCCCTCCAGAAAGCCGTTCTAAGAATTTGTCCAGATGGCGTAAGGGATACGTGTCAGTAATGTACTGTGAATTTACAGACACTTTAAAATCACCAAAGAGCCGGATGTTGCCATTAGGTTTGTTGACAATTACCAACAGAGTAGACCATTCACTCGAAAAGACATGCATGATAAAACCCAAAGACACAAGTTTATTTAGTTCCAATTTGACTCGTTCCCGTAAAGCTACTAGGACTGGACCAGCACAAAATAAAGTGGGGGGGGGGGGGGGGGGGGGGGGAGGGGGATCAGTTTCATTATGAAGTGAGCCTTGAACTGGTAGCACACCCTAAAGCTTCTGAAAACAGGGACGAATATTCTGAGCAAAGCACATCCAATTGTTGGTACGAAAATTGATCCAATAGCAGATGCACTTCATCAGAAGTAGAGAACCCAAAGATTTTGATAGTATGTAACCCAAATAAGTTTCCAATGTTGACACCAGCTACTACTTCACATGTCAAACATTGAACAGCTGGTTTGTACTCTACGGGAGTAGAGGACTGCCCCAATGTACGTATTGTTGTTTGTTGTAGCTCACAAACTGACGAGACACAGGACGATCCTGGTGAGACGAGATCCATATAGGTTTGAGAATTTTAACAAAGCCACTGCTGCACCCTTGTCCACTTGTATTTTTAAAATCTTGTCCATCACATGTACTTTAATGTAGAGCTTGTTGGGGGCTCCCATCACTTGGGAAACACTGTTCATGTCCATGTTTATGTTTGGTGAAGCAGGTTGAGTTGCACCCAGACGCAGTATATCCTCTTTTTTTATGAAGGTCACTTGTCATCCAATGCTTTGGGCATGCGGCCCTCCCATGTTGAACAAGACAAGAATGGCACAATGGAAGAGGAACATGTGGCAGTGGTTGTGATGCTGACTGCTATTGCTGCTTGGCATGGCGCTGCCCCATGTGGTGTGGAGGCCGTGGTTGCGTGACCATGACATCATCTTTGTGCCATGAGTGAAATGACAACAGCCTAGGAGGAGAGCAAGCAATGGTGGTTACTTCACACCATTCTTCTATGTGATTAACCGCTACTGTGGATATTTTAAAAGACTGAGTGTTGTTCAGAACATTTGTGAGAGAGGGGTTTTCACATTGTAAAGCACATTCACAAACTTTCCTGTCAGGGACCTGGCATATTATAACATCTGAACCATTGAATCAGCATATGAGTCCCAGTGGGCCTCAGTAGCAAAGTGACTGTGATGGCTAAGCATAAGAAGTTCTGCTGCCCAAGCTCTGTACCACTGTTGTAGCTACTTCTGCAATGGTGGAAGTCAGTGCGAGCAATAATAACATGAGTATGTTTGTAATGATAATTAGAGATCGACTAACACATTCAGCAAAAGAGAGACTGGTAGGTTCATGAAGAAGAGCTCACTTACACAAAACTTGATAAACACAAGGAGACATCCATGACAAAAGCAAAACTTATATAAGTGGGGGCTGGCATCTCCAAAACCTTGAAAATGTTGCTGAAAGAGCTTTTGATATGCACCCGAATCTTCTACAGAATCAACATAGTAGAATCATCATATGGAGAAAATATTGGGGGTTGTATCAGTCGTGGCGGGACCTGGCACATCAGTGAGTCTGTCAAACTGTTTGGTACCACAGAGAGAGCCTGTTGCTGGTCAGTGAGAGCTCACTGTTTCTCATCAAGAGATTAAAGATCTTCTTCTACTGACATGTTGGTTTTATATCGAACCAAGAAACAGAAGACACATCAGAACACCATACTCATTGCCGAGCATCTTGTAACGTTGTACAGAAGCAATATCAGAAGTAATACTAACCAAGTTTTATTGTGCTTTCTCATGGAGAGAGTCACATTAACACTGAATGAAGTATAGAATGATAAAAAGAATCATAACCATAGAGCACATAAATATGCAGTCTCATAGGTGAGCATACAGTAAGTATACATAAGTGAGGCCGAGAGCCCAGCACACTGGGATTATGTTGGGCTGTCGTGCACACAGCAAAACACTTGCTGGATCATCTGTCCACATTGTGAGGTGACCTCTCTAAGCCAGCTGCAGAGGCATTTGTATCACACTGTTTGATTTTGCATATTTCACACTATAGGTAACAACAAGTTTCATGCCAACTTTATTAATTACTAATGTTTTTGGAAGAAGGAAAGACCTAAATGACATCAAAGAATTTCTTATAAATCCTGTTATACATATTGTTGTGCAAGAGCAGTCAGTTTAGATAGAAAGCATATCAAGTTTCTCATGAATTTAACCTGTTGAGCTAATTTATTTGATATTATACAATGTATGTGGCTATCTTATGTTGTTATCAGACATGAATGCTATTGCCCAGCACACACACTCATTTGCAACTTGTTATATGAGATGTATTTTTGATGATACTGCAACAGAATCTGATAAAAAGAGAGTAGATACCAGCTTTTTTATGCTAAAAGTGCGAACTTTGAGTACTGAGGAAAACACAGGAAAATCGTAAATTAGGATTTGGATTTGGAAGCTGCTAGAATTACACTTTGGAAGATCATTTGGAATGAGCAGAAAAGCTGTGTAAGGTTGCATTTGTTTTTGAGAATTGTGACAAATTAATGATGATTACAGGTACGTCATCAGCATTTTGCAGGACATAGTTTATTGAATGTGTTCATACCATATTCTTACATTAGTAAGTAGTTGGAGTGATAATCTGAGTGATTATTGTGAAGAATGACAACATTAACATTTATTGTCTTAATATTAAAAATCCTGAAAACCCATATCTGAGAATTTCATGCGACAGCAAAATATTCATACATAAATTATACAGCTTGCCCCAAGAGTTTTCGTTGACACAGTTAGCAATTTCCAGTAATCCCTGCAAACCCCCCCCCCCCCCCCCCCCCCCGATCCCTTAAAAACTGGAACTCCCACGTATAAAATAACTTCAGACATCTGATTACTTTCCAAATGAGTTAATGTGTTAAATAACTGAGGATGAAAACCTTTATGTTTGATGACGCAAACACCCTAATTATGTTGGTTGTATTAGGAAGGGTTACACCGTGTTTGGATGGGACTGTTTGGGCACCCTTCACTGTGGCGTGTGTTTCATTTGATCTTGATTTGGCAGCATGTATATTTTCATCTGCAGCTTGCAGCCAATCAGTTACAAATAGTCTTCACCATCAAACTTAAATAGAATATCTCTTCGGACAATTGTTGTACTCAAGTTGATAATTATGCGTTTGATGAAAACAGATCACTTTAGCATTGAGCCAAGATAGCAATAATTACAATTGATATACGTAACATACTCTGTAGGTTTTGCAAAGTAATTTTTGTTCAAGTATGCATTATTATAATTTGCCAGCACATTTACAATACTGAACAAACATTTAAATTGCATTTATTAATACTAAAAACAATTCTCCATGCTCAGTGGTAAAAACTTGCAAGAGACACACTAGTCAACAAGTTCAGAATGGTGGGGGATGGGAGGGGGCAGCAGTTGTAGTGCACAGTTAAACCTCTCTTAAAATGAGAACTTGTAAAGGAGTCTATAACGTTCAATGCCCACAGGCACAACCGATAAGCAGTATAATTACAACTAGTTGCACATGACCAAACTACAATTCACATGTGACATACAATGACAAGAAGTTGCACTGTCACAACTGTTGCCCCTTCCATACGCTAGCTGCATTAAAATGTGATGAACACATTACCAACACCTGTTCATTTTAACACACCACAGCTGCTGGAAATGAGCTAGACAAATTACCCTATGATATCCAAATTATTATCATTCATGGTGAATTATAGTTAATCCACTTGCAAACTTAGGTCTAAGCCAACCCTTGTGCAAGGAAATAAATCAGGTAGGAACCAAACCCGGGACCACGGTGAAAGGTCAGAATGAATGCCGGTATGTGAACGTGTGACCAGAGAGTTCCTTAACCATAGCTCATAAAGCTCAAACCAAACTAAATGCCTCAAAAGATCACTGGCTAGAACCCAGTTCCAAGGTTGTGTAATTTCTTACTTAGTATTTTCATCACGCTCACAAGTACAAGTCTCAACAAGAGAGGACAACCAAATTGACAGTCTTACAGTTAGCAAGCAAATAGGTTGTGAACAAAATAGAATATACCAATTCAGTACAAAAGTTGTTGATTGAATTGCACCTCTCCTCGTATGTGTCCCCCTGTGGTAATTTATTTACTATTGAATATATACGCCAAAGTTTCATTTACATCTGCTTGGTCTAACCATCCACAGCACACCATACTATACAGGAATTTAGGAGAACTGATTATAAATGCCACATTGCAAATGCCTATGCAACTGGTATGGCAGATTACCAGTAATGCTACAATAGGTGGCCCATCTTCCCAACTTCTATTGCAGTACAATGGCAGTTGTGGTGTTTTCATATTCTAGCTAGCTAGTAGTCAAATTATGTTTTTTCCACAAAGAAGGCCTTCCTTTTCTGATGCCAACATCACACAAGCTAGCATGCTGCTCTACCAAACCTCCTCGGCTTTGTCACATAGGGAACCACAAGGCCCAGAATCATGATCATCTTTAGGGAGCTCAGCCGAACCACACCAATTGTTAAACAATGATGTCTTTTATAATTACAGGTGGTGATGAAGAATGTGTATCTTAGCAGCTCTGTACTGGCTGATAAGAATTTTGGTCTCAGCCTAACGTTAACTAATATGTGACTTTAACTATCCGCACGTTGAGTGACATATTTTTAGTGCTAAAGAATTAGCAACATGTCTATCAGACAAGCACCATGGGCAGTTTGCAACATTGACTGTACTGTAAAGGAAGATTAGGGTTTAACATCCCATCGATATCAAGATGGAGCATGTGCTCGAATGTTTCAAGGCTGGGAAAGGAAATTGGCCATGCCCTTTAAAAGAAACCATCCTAGCTTTTGCCTTAGGCGATTTAAGGAAATTGTGGAAAACCTAAATCACGATGGCCAAACCATCGTCTTCCCAGTGTGAGTTTGGTGTGCTAGCCACTGTGCCATCTCACTCAGTGACTCCATAGTAAATAGTGCTGGACATCTACTTGATTGGTAATTGTGTTGTTTCAATAAAGTGACAAGTTTGTACAGGACAATAACTCCCTGACCCAGGAAGAGTTCAAAGTTAGTGGTTGCTATCGAGATTGTCAGCAGTTTCTTGCAACGAAGATTGGCACTCTCGTGTTCTTATATCTACATTTTCCGTAGTATAAAATTACAAAGAAACGTAATGCATTGCCAGTACTTATATTTAGGGGATGAAATACCACTGATGTGATGGTAAATTGTAAGCTCCTCCCCTGTTACACTCTTGCTGGATATGATTTTTATCCTCCTCCTCCTCCTCCTCCTGATGGGTGGGCTGTAGGAGGAGTTGGAGGAGGAAATTAGTGTTTAACAGCCCATCAACAATGACCTTATTAGAGACGGCGCACAAGCTAGGGTTAGGGAAGGGTGGGGAAGGACATTGGCCATGTTCTTTCTTAGGAACCATCCTGGCATTTGCCTGAAGCAATTTAGGGAAATCACAGAAAATCACCATCTTCCATCCTGTCCCTGCCCAAAAGATAATGACAGAATTACTAGGAAATTTTGCTCATGTTCTTTGCCATCAATGTAACACTTTAGTAACATCTAATTCATAATTAGTTTCCTTCTGTTTTCCACAGCACTGATAATACGTGCACTACTCACACAAAAATATGAGAGCTCTGCAATCTCACTTAACTGTAGATACAATTTATACGTTAGTATATTGATCTGGCTACCACTGTCCAGAAGTCCATCAGTTGTAATACTATAAACATTAATGTCAATAATGAGCATCAACACATCTTCAGTATTACTTGGCAGCTTATCCATTCTCTATGTACAGTTACCCTCAATAGCAGCACCTCTGTCAAAACTGGGTGAAAAGTTAGTGATGGGAATACTGTGATAATGTAGTTTACTCCATTCACCGTTGCAGTGCACAAACTTTAATTGCACTCGGATGCTGTATAAAATACTTTTTATGCCCAGTTTGAGTCTCATGTATTTCAGTTATACACAGATAATGAGTTACCACATACCACACTTGTTGATGTCCTGTAATATTGTTTGATTGCACAGTTGTTTATGGGTGGCAAGTAAATCATTAAAACAGTCACTATGTAAGTCATTTTATATAAGTCATTCATTACACTGTCCTTCCAATCAAATAATCATATCAGAATGAATAAAATATGCATATTATCAGTTATGAAAACAACACACTTTTGTCACAGTAGGTGATAATCATAATTGAAGTTTAACACAGCCACTGAGAATATTTTCACAGCCAAATTAATCATTTATCATTTAAAACATTCACTAAATTATTTAAAAACTCTCAGTCATGAATGTTACACCAAACATGGGACATATATTTTTGTATGTTAGATGTTAACAAAGCACAATTAAAGCTTTATACTTCTGAGTAGGCGAATAGGAAAAGAGGATTCATTTTTAGCATGAACTTTGAGATATAGTAATAATTTCTGTGGAATTATAATGGTTAGTTTGTACAAATATGTGATTCTATTTCAATAGCAATGTTTGAAAAGATGATGTTAGTTTCTCAAAATTAAAAGAGTACAGGTGTTGCTAATATATATGTTCATTGTTGGTTGTATGAATAGTTTATTTATTTATACAGCTTGTTCATCTGCATTATTATCAGGAATTCAGTAATTATATGTATGTTTACATATGAACAATAACAAACTTGAAATTACCCAATATTTCGTGTTTAGCACAGTTTTCAAGCAAACTAAGTAGCTCATTATATTCCTAAACCAAAATAATGTAATCCATTTGTATAATAAAAAGGATGTATATATGTGTGTATGTTTCACATCTCCTCCTAAACCACTGGACCAATTTCAACCAAACTTGGTACACACATATCTTACTATAAGGCAACCATTACAGTGGGGCCTAAGAATGACCTACCTATCATAGTCCAGGTGATATGACGGCTTAAATAATGAGATGCGTGAAAATTTATTACTTCTTTGCTACTAATTCTATTCTCAACACATTTTGCAGACAGTATACACATAAGCCGCTGAATGTACCTACACTTACAAATCATTGTATGACACACAGTGCAAGAGATAACCCTTACTCCAACAGTTCTCGTCTTTCCTCAAGAGACTGCGGTTTCTAGTAAGAATTGCTTTTGCAGTTACAATTAACAAGTCACAGGGGCAGTCTTAAATACTGAGGAGCAGATATGACAGCTCCACATTTCTCTCTTCAATGACTTTGTCACTCAAGGGTGGGTTCACTCAAGAATGTATTCATTGTTCCTTCTGGACAGGAAACTAAAAATATTGTTTATAATCAAGTTCTGAGTTAAATAAACATTACAAAAAATTTGTGTGTTGCATACTACGTTTCTTAATGTGGATATTGTCTTTATACGTTTGTACATTATATGTATTTCTTTGTACGACTGTTTCATAAACTCAAAGGTGTCTTCATGAATAGATGTAAATGAAATTTTTTCAGTATTACATTATAAACACAGATCTTTTATTGGTTTTCATTTCTATGAGAAAACTGCCAAATTGAATACCCAGGCAAAGCCATATTTGTTGTCAGTAATTAAGCTTTTTAGGTGCTGGGAATGTGTGATATAAGTGACAGTATTGAAGATACAAGTGATGGAAGAAAAACATAACAATGTAAAGAATCCTCCTGCTTTGTCACAACTTCCCACTCTCACAAGTCATCCCTTATGCCATAATCCATACCACACTGATTATTATTAATGGCAAGTGCTGACGTGTTGACTACACCTACACTTTCGATTTGAGTCCCACCCAATACTGCACAAAGTTTTAACTATGAAGGTCATACTGGTAAGCATTCATCATTCCTTTCTCAACCCATTGATCTGTCTTGTTTTTGTCTGTCATCTGTTACAATCTTCCCTATGTTGTCAGTAATCTGCATTTCTACATGCTCCGTTTTCCCTTCTGTCAAAGTGATTTGGTGACCCATAATTTCTGTGAAAACTATCTTCATGTGGTGAAAAACGTCTTACAGTTTCCTCTACCAAAATTCCATCTCTTTATGTTGTCTCCTTTCATGATCATTATTATCCATGCAATATAATGACACGTTTCATCAGTTTCATGGTGCAAAGACAAATCCGTTTTTGCTTGTACCACTTAAGGCAATCTTCGAATTAAAATTTCTGTTAACTAATTATCTTTTACTGAATCATCTAAGTATGCTTTCATCCAAATGCTTTTGAAAATATTCTCACATGATTACTGCTTTGTGAGTGTAATTTTGTGATGACAATAATGATGTTTTGATAACCCACTGATGGTTTTGCAACCAATATTTGTTAAAAAAAAGCTGATTCAAATTCTTCAAAAGTTTCACATTTTTCAAATGCCTTAGGTGCCACACAGGTAAATGGCAGTTTTTAAATAGCTCACACATGTTAGTTTCTGTCTTTCTGATCATATTTTAGGGAAAAGATTTCAGATGTGTTTGATGAAAATCACTGGATACGTGCCATGAGCTGATTTGAATTCCTGAAGTCTTCTCAAATTGTAACCTTTGATAAGACTCCAAGTGTGATAACTAGACCTTGGATTCTTAGGTCATACAAAGCGCATTTTAGACACCTAAAATAGGCTCTTTCAGTACCTCATTTAGGCTATATAAAACATAAAAAGCACATTACATATGTATGACAATATTGTTAGTCATTAAAAATACAGACAATGAAAAGAGGCTGTTTCACAATATAGCCAGCATTATATTACTTTACTGTTCAAATGGATCCCAAATCTTTTTACTTTTTCCTGGACAAAAATACAGTATAAAAAACATATAGGCATAGGTTGAAATACGTGAGTTTAATAAATACCTGATAAAGCAGTGGTTTCAAACATTCAGATCATAGTCATCATAACAGTAAATAACTAAAACCTTCTCTAGGTTTTTGGCACAAAACACTGTGGTTGTAACGCCTAAATTTATATGCTGAAAAAGGATGTCTACACCAATGGTGGTCAACCTAGTCCTCTTTTTAATAAAAATGTTATGTTTGGTAAGTAACTATTATTATATGCTGTGAATTTTTGTAACTCTGCTTATTATTTTTATACACTAAAGTTACTTCCCTACTTTATAAATTACCATTACTATGGAATGGTGACCAGTTAGTAAATTGTACTACAAACAGAGGTACATAAATGGGTGGCAGGTAATAAGGGTTGATTACCTCTATTCTACATCAGCGGATGTGTCAGGGGTGTGCTTCACTTCTTGTACATGTTGACTGGAATGCTGCAATTAGGGGAGCTTGATTTTTGCTAAATATGGATTCTATTGCACTTGAGTCCTGTTCTCGGCATTTTCTTCCATTGAACTGTTCATGAACTGAAACTAGAATGCATTTTTATCAATGAACATGTTACTCTTTATATGTCTGTTGGTACACTATGTACAAGGTTATTTTGGGAGGTGGATAAAAAAAATTGACATTCCTACAATGAGAGTCAGTGTATAACAAAGGTGGGAGGTGTGGATCTTTTAATGCAATGCCTAGGCAGCTTCAACTCTCCCCTTGTGGTGTCGTCCCCCCCCCCCCCCCCCAAGTTAGCTCAGTTCAAGGTCTATGAATATCTTTTTGGAAACAGGCAGTTAACCAGGATTCTATGAGCTACAGATTCTGTCCCCCCCCAATGTTGTTCATGCTGCTCTATCCTGTGCAAGCCTCTTCATCTCTGAGTAACTACTGCAACATACATCCTTCTGAATCTGCTTACTGTATTCATTTCTTGGTCTCCCTCTATGATTTTTACCCTCCATGCTTCCCTCCAATACTAAATTTGTTATTCCTTGATGCCTCAGAATGTGTCCTACCAATCAATCCCTTCTTCAAGTCAAGTTGTGCCACAAATTCCTCTTCTCCCCATTAGTAACATGTTCTACCCATTGAATCTTCATTATTCTTCTATAGCACCTCATTCAAAGCATCTATTCTCTTTTTATTTAAACTGTTTATTGTCCTTGTTTCATTTCCATACATGGCTACACTCCATACAAATACTCTCAGAGAGGACTTCCAGACATTTAAATCTATACTCAATGTTAACGAATTTCCCTTCTTCAGAAGGAAAAGGTCTGCGATGGTCGCAGCTTAATATGTAAGACAAGCAATGTGGAACAGAAACAGCATTTATTTTATTGGTTCAACAAAACATCTATCTTGATAGTTATTAAGTTTTTTATGACCATATGCACTGATATTCAGGCACACCTTCAAATAAAATATAAACTATACTACTCAGATAATATGCATGACCAGTGTAACCTGCTAGACATGTGTCCACACATTTGACTCAGTATCAAACATACTGCTGTGCTGAATGGTTACTGGATGCTGGCACACACCAAACTACGCCCGTTGTTGAAACCAGAAAAAGACAGCGATGTATTTTCACATTCACACAATGTATAATTCAGAAAAGTCATCAAAAACGCACATACACAGGTACATTACTCAATAAATTCACCAAAAACTGGAACGTCTCATGTACATGTATATCTCAGAAAATGTTAAAAGTAGAGAAAATTATCCCTAGCTTTTAAAACTGTTAGGTTTTGGAAGGGGGGAAGGAGGAGCCAGTTACTCAGACTCATGTTTGAAAGGGTTGCACCTCTTACGAGATTAAAGTGACACAAAAGCGAGAGGGGTGGGGTCACATTAGGAGTTCAAATGTAGTACATATTTAACCACTGTACAAGACTGAGTGAGAAGTAAATATGGATTAAGAGAAAGAGAAATAATAAGTGGAATGAGTAGTCAGTTAAGAATAAGAGGAAATTCATAAAGGAGCTGTAGAAAAATTAAAATGAAAAAATGACGAAGACAAAGAAGAATTATAATTAATAATTGAGTAACATACTACAAAAAACTAACATAAAAATATACCAGTAAAGAAATATTACCAATCCTTACAACTAGTGGATTCCTCTCAGACCAGTCTGAGTGACCTGCCCCTTCTTCTTACCCTTCCAACAACTATCCCTCTTTTCTCCCTTAGTAAGGAACTAACAGTTCTGAATGTGAGGAAAAGTTTTCTCTGCTTTTAAATGTTGGCATTGACAGTAATGAAATTTTGCCTCATGAAACTAAGTATTGGCCAACTATTCTGTATCCATGTAATTTACAGTTTTGTCAAGTGAATTACTATAACATGATAGTTTAGAATCAGTGATAGAACACTGTGCTCACACAGGCTTTTCTAATCTGCTGTGTGCCTTCCACCACATGCTGCTGTAGAAATTGAAATGAGCAAAATACTCTGTGATCGTATAACAACATGATTAGATTAGATTTACTTTCTTTCCACTTGATCTGTAGTGAGGAGGTCCTCCAGGATGTAGAACATGTAAGAAAAACAATAATACATGACAAATATTTGCAACTAAAACAAATAAGCTAATTAACCTTCCACAGGTCCCAAGTGTAATGATCGCCATTTTTTTTAATTTTATTTTTAATGAACACTATATGAAAGGATTATTTTACAACACTCATTTACTAAGATTGCATTAATGCACTAAATTTAAAATTAAAAAAAAGGTTTTTTTGTTTATAAGGTAATAAACATATAATAGAACTACTACAATAGTTATTTACAATGAACACATTATTGCACTGAAATGGCGCAGAAGTTAGAGAGAGAGAGAGAGAGAGAGAGAGAGAGAGAGAGAGAGAGAGGGGGGGGGGGGGGAGTGTAATCTGGAAAGTTATTGTGTGTTCCTGAATAATGCACACCTTTTTGTACAAGAGTAAGTGACTTTAAATCCTTGTGAAGATCATTCTTACTTCTAATATTGATTTCATGACCTGAGCTGTTGGTTTGAAAAAGTGATATATTTTTAATGACAAATTTCATTAAGGAATAAATATATTGGGAAGCAGTAGTTAGTATCCCTAGTTCCCTAAACAGGCCTCTGCAGGATGTTCTTAAGTTCACACCACATATAACTCATATTTCAAGTTTTTGTGCCCAAAAAACTTCAGCTTGGCGTGATGAATTACCCTAAAAAAATAATCACATATGACATTATGGAGTGAAGTAAGCATAGTATGCCACCTTCTTAATTTTTAGTCACATTGCAAATAGAGATTTGTTTCAGCAGTTCTGTGGTGTGCTCCTCCCAATTGAATTTATTATCAAGCTGTAATCTCAAGAATTTAACACTGTCCACTTCTTCTATCTGCTTGTCATCATATGTTAGGCATATACTCGTGGGACACCCCTTACAAGTTCTGAACTGCATGTAGTGTGTTTTTTCAAAGTTTAGTGACAAAGAATTGGCTAGGAACCAATGATAAATGTCCACAAATATTGTATTAGCTGATCTTTGCAAGACTACACTTGATTTGCTATTTATTGCAGTGTTTGTATCATTGGCAAACAAAACAAATTTGGCACCTTGTAATGTTACTCGTGAAAGGTCATTGACATACACAAGAAAAAGTAAGGGTCCGAAGATGGAACCTTGTGGGACCCCACACTTAAACAGAGGCTTAACTTCAGCATATTTCAACCATTCAGGAAATATTCCACTGATAAATGACTGGTTACACAGGTAGCTTAATATGTTACTTAACTCAGAATCACATTCTGTAATTAACTTTGTTGATATTTCATCATACCCACTAGATGGTTTTGATTTTAAAGATTTTATGATGGACATTACTTCTGCTGGGGTAGTGAGGGTCAGATTCATATTATGGAAGTTACTTGAAATGTCTGGTCTGAGGTATCCCATGGTAGTATCTATAGAACCTGAAAAAAACATCTCTTCAGTAACAGCTATAAAATGTTTGTTAAAAAGTTCTGCAACATCATACCCTTCTGTCGCCAATGTATCATTTACTCTTAATGCTGTTTGCCCCTCTTCATGTCTGGTTCTACCAGTCTCCTCCTTCACTACATCCCATATAGTTTTTATTTTGTTATCTGGTTTGACTATCTTTTCCTTGTAATGTACACTCCTGGAAATTGAAATAAGAACACCGTGAATTCATTGTCCCAGGAAGGGGAAACTTTATTGACACATTCCTGGGGTCAGATACATCACATGATCACACTGACAGAACCACAGGCACATAGACACAGGCAACAGAGCATGCACAATGTCGGCACTAGTACAGTGTATATCCACCTTTCGCAGCAATGCAGGCTGCTATTCTCCCATGGAGACGATCGTAGAGATGCTGGACGTAGTCCTGTGGAACGGCTTGCCATGCCATTTCCACCTGGCGCCTCAGTTGGACCAGCGTTCGTGCTGGACGTGCAGACCGCGTGAGACGACGCTTCATCCAGTCCCAAACATGCTCAATGGGGGACAGATCCGGAGATCTTGCTGGCCAGGGTAGTTGACTTACACCTTCTAGAGCACGTTGGGTGGCACGGGCTACAGCGGACGTGCATTGTCCTGTTGGAACAGCAAGTTCCCTTGCCGGTCTAGGAATGGTAGAACGATGGGTTCGATGACGGTTTGGATGTACCGTGCACTATTCAGTGTCCCCTCGACGATCACCAGTGGTGTACGGCCAGTGTAGGAGATCGCTCCCCACACCATGATGCCGGGTGTTGGCCCTGTGTGCCTCGGTCGTATGCAGTCCTGATTGTGGCGCTCACCTGCATGGCGCCAAACACGCATACGACCATCATTGGCACCAAGGCAGAAGCGACTCTCATCGCTGAAGACGACACGTCTCCATTCGTCCCTCCATTCACGCCTGTCGCGACACCACTGGAGGCGGGCTGCACGATGTTGGGGCGTGAGCGGAAGACGGCCTAACGGTGTGCGGGACCGTAGCCCAGCTTCATGGAGACGGTTGTGAATGGTCCTCGCCGATACCCCAGGAGCAACAGTGTCCCTAATTTGCTGGGAAGTGGCGGTGCGGTCCCGTACGGCACTGCGTAGGATCCTACGGTCTTGGCGTGCATCCGTGCGTCGCTGCGGTCCGGTCCCAGGTCGACGGGCACGTGCACCTTCCGCCGACCACTGGCGACAACATCGATGTACTGTGGAGACCTCAAGCCCCACGTGTTGAGCAATTCGGCGGTACGTCCACCCGGCCTCCCGCATGTCCACTATACGCCCTCGCCCAAAGTCCGACAACTGCACATACGGTTCACGTCCACGCTGTCGCGGCATGCTACCAGTGTTAAAGACTGCGATGGAGCTCCGTATGCCACGGCAAACTGGCTGACAGTGACGGCGGCGGTGCACAAATGCTGCGCAGCTAGCGCCATTCGACGGCCAACACCGCGGTTCCTGGTGTGTCCGCTGTGCCGTGCGTGTGATCATTGCTTGTACAGCCCTATCGCAGTGTCCGGAGCAAGTATGGTGGGTCTGACACACCGGTGTCAATGTGTTCTTTTTTCCATTTCCAGGAGTGTATTTGCTTTGATGTCCATATTACAGTCTTTTAATATTTTGCAGTATTTCTTGTAATGTGCTATAGCATCAACATCAGAACTGTTTCAGATTGAGAGATATACTTTTCTTTTTGTTTCACAAGATACCGATATTCCTTGAGTAATCCTTGGCTTCGTTGTAGACTTTGCTCTAATGTTGGTTAGATTGGGGGAAAACCGTTTTCAAATAAGGTGGTTATTGTTGTGGTCTTCAGACCTGAGACTGCTTTGATGCAGCTCTGCAGCTCTCCATGCTACTCTATCCGTTGCAAGCTTCTTCATGCCTTCGCATTCGGGAGGACGACGGTTCAATCCCGTCTCCGGCCATCCTGATTTAGGTTTTCCGTGATTTCCCTAAATCGTTTCAGGCGAATGCCGAGATGGTTCCTTTGAAAGGGCACGGCCGATTTCCTTCCCAATCCTTCCCTAACCCGAGCTTGCGCTCCGTCTCTAATGACCTCGTTGTCGACAGGACGTTAAACACTAACCACCACCACCACCACCATCTTCATGCCTGAGTAACTACTGCAACCTACATCCTTCTGAATCTGCTTAGTGTATTCATCTCTTGGTCTCCCTCTACAATTTTTACCCTCCACGCTGCCCTCCAGTACTAAATTGGAGATCCCCTGATGCCTCAGAACATGTCCTACCAACCGGTCCCTTCTTCTTGTCAAGTTGTGCCACAAACTCCTCCCCAATTCTATTCAATACCTCCTCATTAGTTATGTGATCTACCCATCTAATCTTCAGCATTCTTCTGTAGCACCACATTTTGAAAGTTTCTATTCTCTTCTTGTCCAAACTATTTATCGTCCATGTTTCACATCCATACATGGCTACACTCCGTACAAATACTTTCAGAAACGACTTCCTGACACTTAAATCTATACTCGATGTTAACAAATTTCTCTTCTTCAGAAACGTTTTATTTGCCATTGCCAGTATACAGTTTATATCCTCTCTACTTCAACCATCATCAGTTATTTTGCTCCCCAAATAGCAAAACTCCTTTACTACTTTAAGAGTCTCATTTCCTAATGTAATTCCCTCAGCATCACCCGACTTAATTCAACTACATTGTATTATCCTCATTTTGCTTTTGTTGATGTTCATCTTATATCCTCCTTACAAGATACTGTCCATTCGATTCGACTGCTCTTCCAAGTCCT
Organism: Schistocerca serialis cubense; assembly: GCF_023864345.2. NCBI lineage: Eukaryota > Metazoa > Arthropoda > Insecta > Orthoptera > Acrididae > Schistocerca > Schistocerca serialis. The sequence goes on along the minus strand of NC_064639.1, from coordinate 787,447,775 downwards.
TTGCTGTCTCTGACAGAATTACAATGTCATCGGCGAACCTCAAAGTTTTTATTTCTTCTCCGTGGATTTTAATACCTACTCTGAATTTTTCTTTTGTTTCCTTTACTGCTTGCTCAATATACAGATTGAATAACACCCGGGAGAGGCTACAACCCTGTCTTACTCCCTTCCCAACCACTGCTTCCCTTTCATGTCCCTCGAGTCTTATAACTGCCATCTAGTTTCTGTACAAATTGTAAATAGCCTTTCGCTCCCTGTGTTTTAACCCTGCCACCTTCAGAATTTGAAAGAGAGTATTCCAGTCAACATTGTCAAAAGCTTTCTCTAAGTCTGCAAATGCTAGGAACGTAGGTTTCTCTTTCCTTAATCTTTCTTCTAAGATAAGTCATAAGGTCAGTATCACCTCATGTGTTCCAATATTTCTACAGAATCCAAACTGATCTACCTCGAGGTCAACTTCTACCAGTTTTTCCATTCGTCTGTAGAGAATACGGGTTAGTATTTTGCAGCTGTGACTTATTAAACTGATAGTTTGGTAATTTTCACATCTGTCAACACCTGCTTTCTTTGGGACTGGAATTATTATATTCTTCTTGAAGTGTGAGGGTATTTCGCCTGTCTCATACACCTTGCTCACCAGGTGGTAGAGTTTTGTCAGGACTGGCTCTCCCAGGGCTGTCAGTAGTTCTAATGGAATGTTGTCTACTCCCGGAGCCTTGTTTCGACTCAGATCTTTCAGTGCTCTGTCAAACTGTTCACGCAGAATATCATCTCCCACTTCATCTTCCTCTGCATCCTCTTCCATTTCCATAATATTGTCCTCAAGTACATCGCCCTTGTATAGACCCTCTATATACTCCTTCCAACTTCCTGCTTTCCCTTCTTTGCTTAGAACTGGGTTTCCATCTGAGCTCTTGATATTCATACAAGTGGTTCTCTTTTCTCCAAAGGTCTCTTTAATTTTCCTGTAGGCAGTATCTATATTACCCCCAGCGAGATAAGCCTCTATATCCTTACATTTGTCCTCTAGCCATCCCTGCTTAGCCATTTTGCATTTCCTGCCGATCTCATTTTTGAGATGTTTGTATTTCTTTTTGCCTGCTTCATTTACTGCATTTTTATATTTTCTCCTTTCATCAATTAAATTCAATATTTCTTCTGTTACCCGAGGGTTTCTACTATCCCTCGTCTTTTTACCTATTTGATCCTCTGCTGCCTTCACTATTTCATCCCTCAAAGCCACTCATTCTTCTTCTATTGTATTTCTTTCCCCCATTCCTGTCAATTGTTGCCTTATGCTCTCCCTGAAACTCTGTACACCTTTTGGTTTAGTCAGTTTATCCAGGTCCCATCTCCTTAAATTCCCACCTTTTTGCAGTTTCTTCAGTTTTAATCTACAGTTCGTAACCAATAGATTGTGGTCAGAGCCCACATCTGCCCCTGGAAATGTCTTACAATTTAAAACCTGGTTCCTAAATCTCTGTCTTACCATTATGTAATCTATCTGATACCTTCTAGTATCTCCAGGGTTCTTCCATGTATACAATTTTTTTCATGATTATTGAACCAAGTGTTAGCTATGATTAAGTTATGCTCTGTGCAGAATTCTACCAGGCGGCTTCCTCTTTCATTTCTTACCCCCAATCCATATTTACCCACTACGTTTCCTTCTCTCCCTTTTCCTACTATCGAATTCCAGTCACCGATAATTATTAAATTTCGTCTCCTTTCACTACCTGAATAATTTCTTTTATTCAAATATGGTAAGCACTTTAATAGCAAAAGTGTTTCATTCATGCCATGAACACTGTAAGGATCATTCCATTGAATGTCTCTGAGGAGTGTCATAAACCTTGCAACTGTGTTGCAAGAAATGGAGAACAATATCCACACACTTTTTGTTTGTAGTTTTCATTGAAATATGTGAGAAACAGTGACAGGTAGCTCCACAAACACAGAGAGGTACTCACAGAGGGGAATGTAATGTAATGGATGTGAACCATTGTTGCCTGCATTATGTGGCTAACGAGAGAAATGTGGCCTTATTTTGTGCTTCTTGGTTTATATTGTAAAAGTTAAGGCTGACATACAGTTTACTACTACTTGGTCATCTTTGATACTGTGAAACACATATCTTCTACTGCAAGCCCTTTGGTTTCCATGGTTTTCTTGCCTTTAAGATCTTTGGGAACTTGTTCAGTAGATGTTTCACAGTAGAGAAGATGAGCAATTGCTCATAGCTCTTGAGGAATGCATTTTAGAGCTCTTGTTTACTAGACTTCTTTTCTTGTTTTGGTCCATACGACCACATCTGAAGGTTGTCTGTCCAACAATCTTAGTGACTACAGTAGTGGTACATGTATTCCACTGTTAGAGGTATCAGAATGCTTTTTACTTATAACTTTTGACTCTCTTTTGTGAACCAGGGTTCTTTACTTGAGACTGATACATTTATCCTTCTCCATCACCCTTGAAAGTCTGTAACATCATCATGAGATTGCTCTGTATATTGCTTCAGTAAAAATATCAATTTTCACAATGTTGATAAATTAAAATCAGATGCACATAAGCATTTTTTCTTAGTGCTTGTATAAAATTTGTGTGAGATCTTAAGACTTTTGTCAGATAAACAAGAATTCTTCTCTGACATGTTAATAAGCAAATGACAAAAACGGTTTTAATGAGAAACAAGCCTCACCCTTTGGAATTGAATTAAAATTTTTAAATATCACTAAATTACTGTATTAGGTTTATTGTGACTGACTGATATGTTTATGATGTATTTTTATTTGTTGCAGGGTGACTGTTGGATATGTATGGAGCTCATGGACACATCATTAGACAAATTCTACAAATTTATTTATGAGAAATTAAATCAAAGGATACCTGAATGCATCTTAGGAAAAATAACAGTTGCCGTAAGTTTTATTTACCATACTGTTACGTGCTCAAAAGGGGAGGGGGGAAGAGTATAGAACTGCATTGTTTTTCACAGTTTAGTTAGTTTAAATTGTTAATCATTTTATTGCCAGCATGTTTGTATCATTGTTTGCTTTTAGTAAATGATAGAATGACTTTTTGTATAAAGTGTCTGTATTGTTATCTTAAGTTACTCACTAAAGTTTTGTTGAAACAGACTGTAACTGCCTTAAACTATTTGAAAGAGAAACTGGCAATCATACATCGTGATGTGAAGCCTAGTAACATTTTGTTGGACAAACGGGGAAACATCAAACTTTGTGACTTTGGTATCTCAGGACAGCTGGTGGACTCAATTGCACGAACAAGGGATGCTGGTTGCCGACCATACATGGCAGTAAGTACAGCTCTCAACCGGGCGAGCCACTAAAATGTTTATGCATTTTATTTATTAAGATTCCTTTTGCCCTTCATATTTTGGAGGAAATATTAACAACATATTGTAAGACTTTTAAAAGTATTTATTTGCTAAATCAAATTATTTTAGTTTTTTCTTTAGACTTATTATGCAGTGATGTTGTCAGTGAGATAAAACTGGGTATAGATGATGCCAGAATATTGTTCATTCATGATCCATGTTACATGCCATTTGCAAGGACTTTAAGCACTCCAATGCTTGCAAAATATGTTTCACAAATATTTTCTGGGAAGAATAGTCAACTATAAGACTACTGCTAAGTAAAGGTGGAAATAATATACTAGATGATGGAATGTAACTGGATGGATTTAAAAAAAATAAAAAAAAGAATGTGGGAAATCTATTCACCTAGATGTGGCAAGAGTACACACAGATGTCAAAGTTAAGAAAATTAGCAAGCTTACAGAGCCAGTGGCTCCTTCTTTTGGCAGAAGCAATGAAGGGGAAGGTAGAGGGATGAAGAAAAAGGATTGGTGAGGTTTAGAGAATGGGGAGAGTTTGGAAAAGTCACCCAGAACCCAGGTTTAGGGAAGACTTACCTGGCGGGATGAGAAGGAAAGACTGATTGTTGAAAGTCTTGCTCATATGAATCTCTCTCTCTCTCTCTCTCTCTCTCTCTCTCTCTCTGTGTGTGTGTGTGTGTGTGTGTGTGTGTGTGTGTGTTTTCTTTTCTTTTCTTTTCTTTTCTTTTCTTTTCTTTTCTAAAAAAGGCTTTGGCCAAAAGCTCAACGTGTAACATTTGTGTCAGTTTGCAGCTCAACATTTTATCTTTTCAGTGAGTAACAATCTACCCTTTCCATAATATTGTTGATATTCAAACTTGGACTCTCCAAAACCTCAGAATCCTTTCTACATTTTTGGAATTTCTTCTGTTACAATCTACAGTTAATCACCAATAAACAGTGGTCAGAGTCCACACCTGCCCCTGCAATTGTCTTATGGATTAAAATTTGGTTCTGAAATCTCTGCATTACCTTTATATAATCAATCTGAAAGGTTCCAGCATACCTCTCTAGGTCCCTTTCTTGTATACAGTATTTTTTCATGAGTCTCAAATGAAGTGTTAATGGTGCTTAAATTATGCTTTGTGGAAGATTCTGCCAGGTGGCAGCTTCGTCTTTCATTCCTTTCCCCCAGTCCATATTCTCCTTTCGTTTTCCTTCTCTTCCTATTCCTATTATCAAATTCCAGTCCATTCCTCCATCACAGTTAAATTTTTGATAATCTGATTAATTAGTTTTTATCTCATCATACATTCTTTCAGTCTCTTTATCTGCAGTGCTAATTGGCATATAAACTTGTCCTACTTCAGTGAGTGTTGGCTTCGTGTCTATCATGGCTATGATGAATCATTCAGTAAGCTGTTCATGTAGCTTACTTGCATTCCTATTTTCATATTCATTATTAGACCTACTTCTACATTCTTCTTCTGTGGTGCTACAGTCCATGATGAACCTTGGCCTTCCCCTACATTACCCCTAATTAATGTTGTATTTATAACTGTGTACTGACCTGACCAGAAACTCTGTTCCCCCTGCCAACAAACTTCACTAATTCCCCCCCCCCCCCCCCCCCCCTCCCCATATCTACCTTCAACCTATCCATTTCCCTTATTAAATTTTCTAAACTACCTGTCTTATGAAGGAGTTTAACATTCAAGCTCTAACCTCTAAAATGACTGTTTTGTTTTTCCTGATGGTCCCTGTCCAGAGATTTGAATGGGTTGAATGGGGAGACTATATTACCTCTGGAATATTGTAGCCAAGATGATGGGATCATTTAACTACACACAAGAACTGCATGCCCTCGGGAAAAAGAATGATTGTAGTTTCCCTTGCTTTCAGCCATTCATAGTATCAGCACAACAAGGCCATGATGGTTGATGTTACAAGACCAGATCAGACTGTCGACCTGCAACTACTGAAAAGTCTGCTGCCACTCTTCAAGAACCACGTATACGGTTGGCAGGTCCACAGATATCTCACCATTTTGGTTACACATACAGTACAGCTTTCTGTAATGTTGAGGCCTACAAGGGGCCCCACCTCAGCGAGGCGTGTGGTTCTGGTCACACAGTTTGATAACATTTCACACAACACTATGTCGCCTCTCCTGACTTCACTGTCCTTCAAATACATTCCACAGGTGTCCACAACATTAGGACACAACCAGCCGATTAGCTTCGCTTTTTCCAGGATCCTAATTCCCGCACTCCAGGCCATGACAGTCTGCCTTTTATCAGTGGATTTCCTCATTTGTGGCCTGCATTGTCACTGGAATGATTCCCCATTTGTCTCTGCTCCGCTTACGTACTTTCCTTTCATTTCACATACCTAACACATTACCAGACAGCATGCAGTCTAAATGGTTGGTGGTAGTCATAATGCTTTGGCTCATCAGTGTATATAATCAGGCTTTTAGGCTATAAAGCCTGAATCAGTTTCCGTGTATTCAACATAGATCATATCTCACCATTCTTCACATCAATAACAAACAAAAACTGTTGTTTATCTTCATGTTTTTGCAGTGTAATACCCTGATCTTTTAAATTTTGGGATTAAAGCCAAGTAAACTCTTAATTCTTCTTCTACTATTTCGGCTATGTACCTTTCAGCTGTCTTCGGAGTGAGCCAACAAACTGAAGCTGCACTCCTGAAATTTAATGTATCAAGAACTGTTCTGTTACACACCATAAAAACATCCTTTGAAATTTCATGTCCATTGCTTTCTTCTTTTTTGTCAGGAAAATGGGCACTATGTACAACTGATGTTCCTTTATTTCTACAGGGTGGTACATAAAAAACCGACCACAAGTACTAGGCTACTCATTGATGCCTGTCAGTTGTCGTCTATTGTTTTGAAGCTGTTGCTTCCAGTAGCTTATTTGTTATTTCATTACAATCTTATTACTACATGTTTACCTATGTGTTGTTGTACCTGCTCATGGCGGGCAACAATTTGCTTGGAATTGGCGAGCAGTCCATACTCAAGGCCACTTTTCCTTTGCCACCCTGTATTTTACATGGCAGTCCTTTAACCTTTGAGTGGGTGTGCTGTTTTCTGTAACATGAGCAGGCACACAGCATACTTTGTACATATGTCAAGAATAGCTCTGTTTATGGTACCAAGGTAATCATGTATGAGAAATATCACAGTTTAGTGTTAGTTTAATTTAGTGACTATAAAATAAACTTACATTATATGAGCGAAGTCACTGGTTAATTAAATAGTGATAAAATAAAATAAACTTCCATTGTATCATTCTGTTGGCATTTACAAGTATCACCCCACAGTAATGACCCACTGAAAGCAGTACACTGCGAAATAGCGCCAGATCTCAGCTGACTGCTTCTCAGTTGCTAATTATCTTGTAGACGATTGCCTCATTGTGGGATTATGCTGATAGTTCGTAATCTGGGTCGTTTTCTTGCATGGGTCGTAAATTTTTTTTTCTCACCTAACTCGCTGTTTATTTTATATTACTACCACACTCTTGAACATACGACAACATAACTTAGCATAGTGTAAGGTGCAACAATGAAGAAAAAGTAGATATGGGCCCACAGTTGAAAAACAACAATGGAACAGTACAAGATAACGTCATTTGTGGTTGGTGCACTTTATACATAGACACACCTGCTCGAGTGCTAATAACATCCGGCTGTTTCAAAAATACGTCTTCATATTTTATACCACTGCAGCCAAATCACCTTTGGTTTCTTGATCCAAACTTTTGATTTATTTCACCTTTTGCTATATTTTTTTTGGTTCTCTGTCACAGCTTGGTTTCTTCTTCCTTGATACAGCATTTTGTGTGACTAGAATTTCTGACACTCTTTACTTTTCAACTTTATATTCATCCTCAGCCATTGTCTGCTACATACCAGTGAACCCTTTTTCACTGTCCATTATTATCTTTACTTTAAATTTATTTGCTTGAAACAAATCATTTTTGCAAATCTGGATTTATTAATTCTAAAGTCAATTGCCACATTATACTTAACCTTCCAGTTGACTCTTTTTATACATTCCTGTCACAAATTATATACAACCAACATTGCCCCTGAATACCTTCTTTCATCAGTCTGTAAATCTAACAGTGCCTAATACATTAAAGTGCCAAAAAACTGGTATACTATTCAAATACAGAGAGATGTAAACAGGCAGAACACAGTGCTGCTTTTGGCAACACCTATAAAAGACAAGTGTCTGGCTCAGTTTTTAGATCGTTTACTGCTGCTACAATGGCAGGTTATTAAGATTTAAGAAAGTTTGAATGTGTTGTTATAGTCGGCACACAGTGATGGGACACAGCATCACCGAGGTAGCGATGAAGTGGGGATATTCCCGTACGACCATTTCACGAGTGTACTGTGAATATCAGGAATCAATAAATCTTCAAATCTCCATATCGCTGCCGTCGGAAAAAGATCTTGCAAGAACGGGACCGATGACGATTGAAGAGAATCATTCAACGTTACATAAGTGCAACCCTTCTGCAAATTGCTGCAGATTTCAATGCTGGGCCATCAACAAGTGTCAGCTTGTGAACCATTCAATGAAACATCATTGATATGGGCATTCGGAGCCGAAGGCCCACTTGTGTACCATTGATGACTGCACAACACAAAGCTTTATACCTCGCATGGGCCCGTCGACACTGACATTGGACTGTTGATGATAGTAACATGTTGCCTGGTCGGACGAGTCTCATTTCATATTGTATCGAGTGGATGGACATGTACGGGTATGGAGACAACCTCATGAACCCGTGCACCCTGCATGTCAGAAGGGACTGTTGAAGCTGTTGGAGGCTCTGTAATGGTGTGGGGCATGTGCAGTTGGAGTGATATGGGACCCCTGATACGCCTAGATGCGACTCTGAAAGATGACACAAAATTAAAACATCTTGTCTGATCACTTGCATCCATTCATGGCTATTGTGCATTCCAACGGACTTGAGAAATTTCAGCAGGACAGTGCGACACCCCACACATCCAGAATTGCTACAGGGTGGTTCCAGGAACACTCTTCTGAGTTTAAACATGTTTGCTAGGGACCAAACTCTCCAGACATGAACATTATTGGGCATATCTGGGATGCTTTACAACGTCCTGTTCAGAAGAGATCTCCACCCCCTCGTACTCTTACAGATTTATGGACAGCCCTGCAGGATTCATGGTGTCAGTTCCCTCAAGCACTACTTCAGACATTAGTCGAGTCCACACTACCTCATGTTGTGGCACTTCTGCTTGCTCGCGGGGGCCCTACACAATATTAGGCAGGTTTACCAGTTACTTTGGCTCTTCTGTGTGTTTTACGTGTGTGTGGCTAGCACTAAGTGCATATACTAAAACTTGGAATATTGTCATCAGCTTTCAGAAGTTCTTCGTACATTCTCTCAGAGTTTTCGCAAACTTCATTGCAAGAATTTAATAAAATTTATAGCTTAATATCATTAATCTTAGTTTCCTGGCCGTGTCAGAGATTTCCTTTGCTCGGGGACTCAGTGTTGGTGTTGTCCTCATCATTTCGTCTCATCTTCATCACAAAGATATGCAAGTGCCCAATTGGATCAGATACAAATACTCGCACCAGGCAGTCAAGCGACCTCAGATGGGATCTCCTGGCCAATATCATTTGGTCATATAATTTCATTTATAGCAACATTTACTAGGTTTTGTGCTAGCTTCTCCTATTGTGTCTTTTAATCATGGCTGATATTCTTCTCTAATTGTACTATCTGTTTTCCATGCCTTTTATCATTTTATTTGGTTTGGTTCTAGTACTCTCCTGTTTCAAATCTAACAACATTTAGCAATTCAGTGATCATTCTTGCCAAGTCTGTTTTTGTACATACTCTTGTAACCTAGTACTAAAATATTTGCATGTGCATCTTGTTGGTATTTTTCTTTTCCCATACTCTGCTGTGCCAAGGTCGATTTTTTCGATATTGTGTTGCTTTTCAAGTGATGAGATCAAGATTCTCATTTCCAACTGTGGGTAACCCACTGTCCCAGTTTGCAGCCTTTCCTTTCAAATACCTAATCACAAAACAGACATGTTTTGCATTGATGCATGTGCTTGGCATGAGACAGTAAAACCACGCAAAAATGCTAGTAAGTGTATATTCCACTTTAGTATAAGTGTATTAAAATTTACTTTAATATTAAATTGTGTTAGTTGGACTTTATGCAGTGAGCTTAGGGCTCAACTGCTGTATCTTTTTCTGGAAATACTACTGCACTACATTTGCCATACTTTTTTGTGTTCTGTAATGTGTGTTCTGTAGTAGCTGATGATGCCCGATTTGACAGTGGCTTTGCAGTTCCTGTGCACTTTCTCAACATAAACTTGAACACATTTACCTTTCTCTGAATATCTCGCACGTTTTTGCTTTTTGATGATTTTTGTGTGTTCTTCTTAATTCTCTTTAGGTCATGATTTAGACTTGAAAATTTCTCAAGTACTCATATATTTTTGAGAGTTCTGCTACTGCTACTTCTAATTCCTGGATTGGTTTTAATTCACTCATTATCCAATTTTGTCTTAATTTAGTTGTAATCTAACTTTTCATATCTAATGCTGCATTCATTTTTCTGTTAATTTTTAACTAGCTGATCTAGCTTTTGTCAGTAACTATTTGTTACTACCTCCTCCCCCATTTGTTTGTAGCCTTCTTATCTTGTTTACATTTTTTCTGTCTCTTTCTGCCCTGACATGATTTGTGGTATCATCCTGTATGTATCTTGGTGCATCTGTTTCATAACCTCTGTGCTTTTTTCTGGCTTTTCTGTATGTTAAAATCAACATCTACACATATACTCCACTAGCCAAGCGGCGTGTAGCGGAGGGCACACTCCTTTTTGGAGTAAGTGACAGTGCGGAATCGAGTCGAATGCCTTTCGAGAAATATGGCATCAATCTGGGAGCCAGTATCTAGAACCTGTTCTATATCAGGTAGAAAGAGGGCCAGCTGTGTCTCGCGTGACCGCTGTTTCCTAAAACAGTGCTGGTTTCTGCAGATGAGCTTCTCAGAGTCTAGAAAGGTCATTATGTCTGAACACAAAATATGTACCATGATTCTACAACAAATCGATGTCAGTGAAAGTGGCCAGAAATTATGTGCATCCGATTTTCTACCCTATTTATAGATTGCTATGACCTGGGTCTTTTTCCAGTCTCGTCGAACTTTCCGTTGTTCCAATGATCTCTGATAGATGATGGATAACAATGCTGCTATATTTGTAGCGTACTGTCTGGGCCAGATACCTTCTTGGCGTCTAAGGATCTTAACTGTTTTACAATACACTAAACACTATGTCAGCCATCCTTGTGTTTGTTCGATAATTGAGAGGGGGAATGGTGCTGCAGTCCTCTACTGTAAATGAGTTTTTGAAAGCTAGGTTTAGAATTTCGGCCTTCTGTTTATCATCTTCCATTACATTACCTGTACTGTCAGCAAGAGAAGGTGTTGAATTATTTATAGTGTTCATAGATTTTATGTATGACCAAAATTTTTTGAGGTTATTTTTAGAATCTGAAGATAAAATATTGCTTCTGTCCCCTGTGATAAATGTGTAATTTTCCCAGTCAGTGGATGCTAGATTAGAGTCTCCACCTATAACTAATGGATAATTTGGATATTCATTTCCTATGTATTCAAGACTTTCCCTGACACGTTCTGTGACATTTGTTGCGGATGCTGGTGGTCTATAAAAACATCCTAATACAATGGTCACTCCTTGTGTGATTGACAGCTTTATCCAGACTATTTCACAGTCCAACCCAGTATCGATCTCAACTGCGTTTAAGCAGCTTTTAACTGCAATGAACACACCACCTCCCATAGGATCAGTCCTATCCTTCCTAAACATTGTCCAATCTGAGTTCAAAATTTCACTGCTATTTGTGTCTGATTTCAACCAGCTTTCGCTACCTAATACAATATTGGGATTGCTACTGTTTATTTCGGAGAGTAACTCAGGGATCTTGCTAGAGACACTTTGACAATTTACTAACATGAGATTTAGCATATTTAAATGACCTGTTTAGGCAAACTAACAATTTTTACAGTTGGCACACCCACATCAGTGTCACAAATTGGTAATTTTTCAGTCCAACGGTTTGTTTCCCGTGGGTGTATTATCAGCTTTTAACGCTCTGCTCAATCATATTCTGCTAATGTCCAGAGATCCTAAATGTTTGAATTCAGCACTTGTTTCTCCCTCATTTTTATCATGTATTCCAGTAACTACTCGTGATTGCACTTCTAGTATTGGTGTTATAATTCTGATTTCTATTAAAGTTAATGAAAATGAAAACTATAAACACCCAAATTACTATTAAATTATCACACAAATAATAATGTACTACTTTTAAAAATAATTACCTATAGCAGCAAATGTGCAACATGACTTGAGAATATTCCTCATTGTGCTGTTGTTGAACTCAAGAGATAAGAAAAGTCAGAGGTAATGATCTAGTGGAAATAGGCTAGAAAACATTAGTAAACATGCTAGTGCAATATAGAATGTGTAAGACTGTAGACAATAATATATTGAGTAGTCTGGAGGTGGTTGTTATTCAAGAGTGGATGATGGAGGGATGGCTGATGATGATAGAATTAAGAACAAGGTTTCATTACTTTCTTTATGTTTACTAAATTTTATGAAAGACAATCCAACTACCATAATCTTTTGTGTTTAATAAGGAAAATTTTCATCACCTTTCCATACTTTTGAAGTACAAGATAAATCATACAGTTTCATACAGCCCTTTCTTGCAGCCTTCTTTGATGTAGATAAATTTCACTTCCATAAATTACAGCATTTCAACAGACCAACTGTCTAGCCTTTTTTTGCATATGTAACTATATTTGACAGTTCTTTTTTTGTGGGTAGCAGGGGGATTGTGTGTGTTGGGAGGAGGAGTGGGTGAGACTTGTTTGTGGGCTTTTAGAACCAAAAATTAAGTTCAAGCCAAAGAATTTTTTTAAAGCAATACTAATAAAAACACTGCTCTAAAATTATTCGCGTGAGGTTATAAAATAAATGTTGCATGCACTGTGACTGAATACATTAAAGTTAGTGTGTATGATATTGGGGAATGCCCTTGTTGTCCATCATTTGTCACTGTGCTAAGCTATTTTGTTCTGAACAATCTGTGTTGCTTAAAACTGTGCCTTTTAGATATCCCCAAAAGAATCCTTACAACACATAACTGAAGTTCTCTCAAAATCATACAATCACTGAAGAGACAGTACATTTTGCTCATTCTAGTGTTAGAGAAGGGAAACAGCCACTTGATGTGTTCTGATGAACGCATGAGACTTGTATAAAAGGGGGTGAAACCAGTTGTATACTGATTCAGCATTGCACATCAAGCATCAATCACCCTTATGTAAAGGATTTTTCAGATGTTGTGCTGGGGGTTTTAATTGATAAAACACATTAATTTTGAGAACTGATACTTTATTAATTATGGAACCATTGAAAGCATGTCCTGTCCATGAGTGAAGTGTAATTAAGTCAATAAAATCCCAAAGAAGCTTTTAAAATTATCAAAAGTATTCCATTCACTGCCACTGTTAGCCCTCTTTTACTTTACATTAAGACATTGTCTGTATTTGACAGTGTCTGTTAAGTTTGGTCCATTGAACTTTACAGACACTGTCAAATACAGACACTGGTGTAACATGGTTCATGCGAAAGCCTAAGCAACCTGATGAGAAAGCTGAACATGTCCCTCCTTGTGTAGGAATCATGTAATTGTGCAAGCAGTGAGGGAAGCTGACACTGGGACCTATGGGAAGTTTAGTTTTGTCCATGAAGCATGCTTTGATAGCCAAAGCGATTAAGGTGACCACTTGTGTAAAGTGGGAAATTCCGGGTTCGAGTCCCAGTCTGACATACATTTTCACTTGTTTCCAGTAAATTGTATAGCTGTGCTGGTACCACATTCACAGTATGTGAACACCTGGCTATTGAACTTCCTGGACATAAATCCAATTGAGAATCTGTGGAACCACCTCAATTGGGTTGTTTACTCTGTGGATCCTCAACAGAGCAGCCTAGCACAGCTGACCACAGCACTGCAATTGGCACATCTCCACATCTCTGTTTGTACCTTCCAGAGCCTCATTGACACTCTAACTACATTTTCACAATGCTTAAGGTGTTTTTTTCTGTCCTTTTACAAGTGGTCACATTAATTTGACTGGGCTATGTATAACACAATAAAGACACGCACGCATTTTGATATCCTGTCAATAAACATCACATCAAAATTTTAGTAGGAGTCTATCTTAGAGTAAGTCATAAACTCTGTGTCCTGTAGCAAGTGAGACTGAATGTAATGAATGCCTTATAAGTCCATGCAGATACAAATATATGTCTGGAGGTAACAGGAGTAGTGTTTAAACTTTCATTCATGATGTGAAATCTTTGTCTGCAAGTATACCATAGTAACAAATTGTATTAAATATTGTTCACCTTTTGCTTTGATTTCCATTTCCTGTTTCATACTAAAATGAATGTTTGCTTTTACAGCCAGAGAGGATAGATCCTCACAGAGCACGTGGTTATGATGTCCGCTCAGATGTCTGGTCCTTAGGAATTACCCTCATGGAAGTTGCAACAGGTCATTTTCCATACCCAAAGTGGAACTCAGTCTTCGATCAACTTAATCAAGTTGTGCAAGGCGACCCTCCTCGCCTCTCACCCAATGATAATGGAAATCATTTCACAATGGAATTTGTAAACTTTGTTAATACTTGGTAATATTTTGATTATTTACTGTTAGTTTGTGATTTGTGTGTGTGTGTGTGTGTGTGTGTGTGTGTGTTTTTTTTGGGGAGGTGGGGTGGGTGATAATATATTTTAAATTAATTTCATAGTTTTGTTTTGTGAATTATGGTGCATTGTAACACTTTTCTCGTGTAGTTTTGATGAAACATGTTTTTGTAGACTATAACATGTAACTGAATTGTTTTAACTTTTTTATTTCAGCCTCATTAAAGAAGAAACACAGCGTCCAAAGTACAGTAAATTGCTGGAGCATGAGTTCATTGTCAGAAGTGATCAGGAGTCAGTAGATGTTGCACATTATGTGAGCAATATCTTGGACAGTATGGCAAACAATGGTGCCACTATGTTCACTATGAACCAGCCATGATGACAATCATGTTATGTTAGTTTAACTTATGAACTCTGGAATCCCTGTTGGCTTCCACATGTCCTTTCCCCCAGAAAACTGGGTTTTGGAATTGTGGCTTTATTGATGGTCCTATGTCCAGTATCTGCTAGTGTCAGGAGAGTATTATGGAAGTAAACGAAGTGAGACTGGCATGTGCACTGTGGATGGAATTGGAATATGTTCCATACACTTTTATATAAAAGGGAAAAAAAATGTTGGAATTGGTTTAAGACACCCGTCATTTTGCTCATGTAATTATGTATTGGGATATCAAGAATGCCTATAGTACAATCACATTCTGTATTTTAACATGTATTGATCCTTGCTCATTTGTAGTGTTTTAAATGTTGACACCCTAAATTGTTAAATCAACTAGTAACTTCATGTAGCCCATAATCTTCTCTAAAGTTACATATAGTTTGAGAAGTAGTGCTGTGAAATCACCTTTTTTAACTTCAGATTGTTGTACTGAAGAGCAGACACTCATATTTTTATTGCAATGTGTTGTAGTGCCATGGCAGACCATTTTTATGTATAACAGTGTCTGACTGGTCCAGCAATTCCTCTTACCCAAAGAATGGGTATTATATAAAATTGTAAATATTGATGTTAGTGGACTAGTGATTTGCCGTTGTGTGATAACAAACTATTGTTTGCAAAAGTATTTATTTACAATTAATAGTCGAAGGCTGTGCAATAATGGAATTTTCTGTTTCTAGCAATTTGTGTCTTGCCTCATCAAAGGTAGACATAACAATGAGTCAGATATTTTTAAGGAAATGAAACTATCTGTTTTATAAATGCTAGAAATTCTGTGATTTTTCCATTAATTTTGTTATTTTTGTCTTCTAGACATACATGTTCATATGAGGTATTCTGCTGTATTTGTTGAAGAAGAGATATGACCTCATTTTGTATTTATTTATTTCTCTATCTTGCTTCCTTATGGTTCTCATTGTATTACTTTGGAAAGGCTTATCAGCTGTTAGTTTTCATTCATTCAGCCAGAATCTATATTTCAAATTTGGAAAAAAATTCTCATTTGTCCTGTATTTGTTTATCCCTTCTCAGGTTTTTTTAGAATAATAAATCACCTGCTGGTCTTAATTAGAGTTTTTTTCTCCTTTATACTTATTGTGACTGCAGTTTGCAGTAGTAGCCTACTTGTGAAAATGGCAGAAAAAACTTGTCACACATTCTTCTTGCAAGAGTCATGGAATCACTCAGATGATTGTTGTAATACAGATGTTAAATTTATATATATATAAAAAGAAAATGAAATCAGCAACAGTCCAAAAATTCTTATTAAAGAGAACTGCACTGTATAATATTTACTCACTGGCCATATAATGTAATGTCAGACTCTTTTTTTTTTTACATAAACATTTATTGGAAGATAGTTTTCATTTTATTCCTGCCATACTGCTGTAAGATTATTGTCAGAAATCTTTAAAACATGTTTGTATTTTTATTGAAGTGGAAATCTATGCTTTTTGGTAATTTATTTGTGGATAAACTGTATCTTCTGTCTTGCAATATTATGAAATCCATAATTTACTGATACAGTACATGTGTCACTAAAGGACTGATAATACACTGAGAAATATGTAATGGTGAAATAGTGACATTTCAGCAGTGTAATAGATTCTTTAGTTCAGTGTAGTTGCTGATTATTTACTAAATTATTCTTGTCAACATTAGTGACAGTTACAAAAACACTTTAAGCATTAACTGTCAAACATATTGAATGTACCTTTTTGTTACTCCTTATTCATCAGATGTAATGAAAAAAAAAACTAATATTTGTTTCAAATGAAAAATCATGCATTGAAAAAATTAGCACCTAGTTGCAAAATGGTGGCTAACTTTACACAAGAACCATGTAGATGCCTCTTTAAACTGACAAATGGAAGTAGCAGGTAGCACAAATATGCCAGCAGATATTTGTAGTTATGTACTGTATTCACTGTTGAGATGGTTATGTATGGACATTGAGCAGCAAACAATCATTAAAACTTTGTGTAGCAGCCTCATATGTACAAGTAAATATCAACAAAAAACTGATGTGACACAATAATAATGTTGAGTAGGTTTGTGTAAGTTTCATCTCTTGTACCTTAATTTCTGTTCCCAGTTGACATAACATTTATGTCAATTTTATTGGTTCTTTGAAGACATGCATTAAGGTTGTTGCTGTCTAGAATTTGATTAAAGGAGTGAGAAGCTGAATAATATACTGTCTACCTGAGGTGTGCTATTCATTTTTTTCCCGCCAACTTGAATTTAATAGTGTGGTTTATACTTTGTAGAATATATACTGAAGTATATTCCTTACAAATGTATTATTTTTGACTTGGTAGAAAGTATTTCTGTTTCACAGTTGTATCTTGTAGATACAATCTGCTTCTTGTACTGAAACAGAAAATTGAATTTTCTTGAAAAGAATGTTTAAATATTCACACAGAAGTTTTGAATTTACTGTAAGAATAACTTTAATGAATTGTGACCTTTTTTACGTACTGCTCCAATCAAACAAAAGAAGAGACACATTTGGTGAGCATTATTTTAAAAATTACTGCTTTCCGCTGAATTGAGAATTATGTCTACATTAAAATTTTTAAAGAGTATGAGTTTTTTCTGTGAAAAATAGATCTTGGATAATATGAAAGATCAAATAAATTATATGAACATGTCCATTAGAAATGTAATTTATTAGTTTTCCCTGCAGTAGCATCTAACAGCGCCCTGCCTAAAAGTTTACAAGTGATGCTGTGTCCTGTTATCCAGGCGCGTAATATTCTTTCTTGGTTCAACTTTCAAAATAAAAGCTATATTTAGCAATTGTTTCTTGATTTAATGCTCCATGTTTTGCTACATGTCATGCTGAGCTTAGTCGACAGTAATTATTGAGCTAGGGTTTTCACTGGGATTTATGTAGGGAATGAACGAAATTTTGTTGTCTCTGCAGTTTTTGCGGCTAGTAGCTCTACCAGTCATTTGATATAGCAACTGCTCTCTCTCTCTCTCTCTCTCTCTCTCTCTCTCTCTCTCTCTCTAATTTAATGTGAGAATAAGAACATTAACTGTGGTATTCTGTTTTGATCTGCATGATTAGGAATCAGTATTCCTTCACCATGAAATTATTATTATTATTATTATTATTACTTTCTTTAAATATAACATTTATGAGACACTCAGATTTTTGTCCATAATTTCAAGAGTTGTTTAGTACTCAGTGTTTCTTATTGTTAAAATAATTGTCACAAATTATAAATATTGCTTATGTATTGTTTGAGTTGATATAACCCAACAAGAAATCAGTTTTACCCTTTTTTATCTTCCATGAGCTTCAAGTGACATGTTACTCATGTATTTTGTTCAAGATGTTGTGTTATTGTGGTTCAATCCAAAGACTGGTCTGATGCAGTTCTTCATGCTACTCTATCTTTCGCAAACCTCTTCATCTCTGAGTAACTATGACAACCTATATCCTTCTGAATCTGTTTACTGTATTAATCTCTTGGTCTCCCTCTACATTTTTTATCCCCCATGCTTCCCCTCCAGTACTCAATTGATGATCCCTGAATGCCTCAAAATTTGTTTTCTAGTCAGGTTGTACCACAAATTTCTCTTCTCCCTAATTCTATTTGGTACCTCCTTGTGAGTTACGTGACCTACCCATCTAATCTCCAGTATTCTTCTGTAGCACCACATTTTGAAAGCATTTATTATCTTCTTGTCTAAACTGTTTATCATCCATGTTTCACTTCCATACATGGCTACACTTCATACAAATACTCTCAGAAAGGACTTCCTGACATTTAATCTATACTCAATGTTAACAAATTTCCCTTCTTCAGTAACACTTTTCTTGCCATTACCAGGCTACATTTTAAATCCTGAACCATCATCAGTTATTTTGCTGTCCAAATAGCAAAACTCATCTATTACTTTAAGTGTCTCATTTCCTAATCTAAATCCCTCAGCATCACCTGATTTGATTTGAGGTACACTCTATTATCCTCGTTTTGCTTCTGTCAATGTTCATCTTGTATCCTTGTTCAGGATTTCATTCCATTCAATGCAAACAGTATTACTGTTTGACTTGTTCTCCTTTATTGTTCACATGAAATCCTACTGGCAGAGAGTTTTGTACATTGCTTGATTGCTGTTTTGTTAAGAGGGTGTGTTGAAAAGTAATGGATCTGAATTTTTTATGTGAAAACTCTTAAAGATTTTTAAATAAAACAAATGTTATTAACATTGAACAATTTTATTCTGCATGTCTACTTATTTGCAGTCCTCTGCCACTGGAGGTCTTTGTATTGTAGCATTTAATGTATCTGTCTGTAACATAATTATGTTGGTTCTTGAGAAACAGCCTGCTGTAACTGAGTTCCATTTTGAAAAGTTTATCCACACATGGAGCACCCTCTCCTTGAGCATGACAATGCCAGACCACTCATGAGTGCTGTGGCATTTGGAACAATCTGACATCTGGTGTTCACTGTCATCAGTCATCTTCCATACAGTTCTGATTTGGTCTCAACAGATTTTCGTCTACAGCAGAGTCCCAGTAATCCGAATGTTCGTTTAATCCGAATATGAAAAATGTTAGTCTGAGTATGGAAAACTGTGCAGTAAACTGCTGTACATACACACTATTTTAATTTACACAGTACAGTAAACATGTATTAGAAAATTGGCAAGAAAACATTAGGTTTAAACAATGCATAACAATGGAAAAAAGCTGTCAAACTTACTAAAATACAGCAGACATTTTATCCCTACTTTTTAGATGACAAAAACTTAGTCATTGTTTTTTGGCGTAATGAAGTCAGTCTGTTATATGATGCATAGTTTCGCCATCATCCCACAAACATCAAATCAGCAGGTGTAGCAGTGGGCTGTTGCTCCAAATAACTAGATTGTCCTGAAATTCAAGAGATGTCCACAGTTTTCTCCACGATTTTCCCAGAGTGTTTTCTGAAATATTCTTCAAAGGCCTCAACTGGCCCAAAAAACAACATCCTTCACATTAGTCTTTTTTATTTTGTCCTGTACAGGAATGCTATCATCTTGGATCAGCATTCTTAAAAATTGTTTTCTGTAAATCAGTTTTAATGTTTGCAGTACACCCTTGTCCATTGGCTGTGGAAGTGGTGTAATATTCAGCAGCAAAAACTTCACCACAATTTCTCCAACACATAATTCCTCAGTCCTGGGGTAAGATGGCGTGTTATCAATTAAAAGGATTGCATGGGGAGACAAATTATTTTCCTTAGAAAACCATTGAACAGAGGAAACAAACTGGCCCTGAAACCATTCTTTGAACAGCTTGCCATCCATCCATGCTTTTTCCGGGTTGTGATAATATACAGGCAGGGACTTCATGTTGCAGTTTTTAAAAGCTCTGAGCCTAGCAGATTTGCTGGTCAGCATTAAAGGCAGCTTGTGATTACCAGCATTGTTGCTGCACACTAATAAAGCCACACGATCTTTGCACATTTTAAAACCAGCAGCATGGCCTTCTGCTTTTGATGCCAGGCTTTTTGTTGGCAATGTCCTAAAATTAAGGCCAGTCTCATCTGTGTTATAAATTTGTTGGTGGAATACTTACCCTATCTTATCATTTTTCAAACTCACCCAAGTATTCTTTCGCTGCATCTCTCCAGTAATTGTTAGCTGATGGATTCCATGATGTTTTATGAATCTGTCCAACCAACCCGTACCCACTCGCACTAAAAGAATTGTCACCATTCATTAACTTGTTCCGGTAAACAGCCTTCTCCTGAACCAGTGCTCCACTCAAAGAAGTCCCCCTTTCTCTTTCTTGCGTAAAACAAAGGAAAGAGCTTCATCCACTTTATCATATTGGGACTGTTTCAAAGTCTGCCGAATTTTGAGTGTTTTTCCCGAAGACATTGCACAGGACTGTTCAAGCTTCATTCGGTTCTTCCTCCAATCACAAATGGTTGCTTTACCAACAACCAGTTCCATTGCCAGTTTAGATACATTCTCACCATTGTATATCTGCAGAATGAGATTTTCACTCTGCAGCGGAGTGTGCGCTGATATGAAACTTCCTGGCAGATTAAAACTGTGTGCCCGACCGAGACTCGAACTCGGGACCTTTGCCTTTCGCGGGCAAGCGCTCTACCAAAGGTCCCGAGTTCGAGTCTCGGTCGGGCACACAGTTTTAATCTGCCAGGAAGTTTCATTGTATATCTGCTTCAAAGCATTCCGTTTTTCTTCGAGATTTAATGTTGTATGTTTTTGTTTACTAATGAATGCACCACTATACCATAACGAATACAATACAACTGTTAGAAGTGCCAGCGATCGATAACTAACATAACCGAGCACTTTGCGAGCCAACTGGCTGTGCACTGACCTCAGACACTACAAAGGTCTCAACAATGCACGGCAGTAAGGGCAAGGAGTGAGAGTAAGCCATGGTTCCCACACTTGTTCCCATTTGTTACCTACTTATCTGCTTGGTATACTTCATTCTAGAAACTCGTCACCGTAATTCCGGCTAATCCGAACAAATTGGTAATCTGAACACGGTCTGGTCCCAATTAGTTTGGATTAACAGGACTCTACTGTATTTCTAAAACTTAAAGAACACCTACAAGGTTCTGGTTCTGAAACTGCCTTTTCGACTGACTCCTGCTTTCTTTACTTTGAGAATGGTAGCTAAGCCCACTTTTGTAACACAACCGTCTGTATGCATTGATCATAATGAACATACCGTA
This sequence comes from Schistocerca serialis cubense, assembly GCF_023864345.2. Classification (NCBI taxonomy): domain Eukaryota; kingdom Metazoa; phylum Arthropoda; class Insecta; order Orthoptera; family Acrididae; genus Schistocerca; species Schistocerca serialis. The sequence continues at coordinate 787,426,424 of NC_064639.1, read as the reverse complement.
TTTACTCGAATCTAAGCCGCACTTTTTTTCCGGTTTTTGTAATCCAAAAAACCTTCTGCGGCTTAGAATCGAGTGCAAAGTAAGTGGAAGTTATTAAAGATGTTGGTAGGTGCCGCCACAACTAACTTCTGCCATCGAATATATGTAGCGCTACAGAGGCATGCTTTGCAGGCACGAAGATAAATACTGGCGCCAAAACCTCTGCGTCAGTAAATGAATTAAAAAAATGGGGAAGACGAGCTTTTTTCTCCGCCTCGAGTTTCGACCACTGCATTTTCATACATTATCCAACGAAGTAAATAGAAATTCCATATTGTTCATTTTCAAATGTTGCAGCATTTCAATGTACTACGAAAATCTGACTGGCAAGACTGTTTGTTAATATGGCCAACTCTACGCTCTGAATTTTTTCCTACCTTTAAGAAGAGATGGTTGCTAATAGGAACCTTTATGAATTGTGAATCACATGCAGTATTCTCTTCACCGTAAGTATAATACGAATATAAACATTTTGCCATGTATTCTTTCATGTTTGCTGCTATCTCATTTAAATCCTGTCTGCCTAATAAACTAAGAAACTAGAGTGAGACAACAGCAAACGCGGAAGAATATACATATCATGTCATGTTTATATTCGTATTATTCTTATGCCTGATAGTGATACAGTCAGAAATGAAGCACGGCAATTGACTAGATTTTTAAATCTAAGATGACTAATTTCTGTGCAGAATGTAATGTACTAAACAGGCGCCTGCAAAGATTTTCAAACGGAGAAATATTTTCGCTAAACTCTCGTTCAGAACATGTTCTATCATACGCATTCTATTATTTGGTTCTTGTTGATCATTATCAAAGAAAGCAGCAGTGTAAGTAACAACAAGTAGCAGTCTCTTGCCATTGTTTCACTTATGAGACAATTCCTCTCTTTTTTGTTTTTAAATTGTAAGCGTTAGGCCCCTACAAAACCTTTCACCTGACTCCATCAACCTCCTGACCCCACCAACACCCCGCACACCTACCTTCTACCTTCTTCCTAAAATTCACAAACCCAATCATCCCGGCCGCCCCATTGTAGCTGGTTACCAAGCCCCCACAGAACGTATCTCTGCCTACGTAGATCAACACCTTCAACCCATTACATGCAGTCTCCCAACCTTCATCAGACACCAACCACTTTCTCGAACGCCTGGAATCCTTACCCATTCTATTACCCCCGGAAACCATCCTTGTAACCATTGATGCCACTTCCTTATACACAAATATTCCGCATGTCCAGGGCCTCACTGCGTTGGAGCACTTCCTTTCACGCCGATCACCTGCCACCCTACCTAAAACCTCTTTCCTCATTACCTTAGCCAGCTTCATCCTGACCCACAACTTCTTCACTTTTGAAGGCCAAACATACCAACAATCAAAGGGAACAGCCATGGGTACCAGGATGGCCCCCTCGTACGCCAACCTATTCATGGGTCGCTTAGAGGAAGCCTCCTTTGTTACCCAGGCCTGCCAACCCAAAGTTTGGTACAGATTTATTGATTACATCATCATGATCTGGACTCACAGTGAAGAAGAACTCCAGAATTTCCTCTCCAACCTCAACTCCTTTGGTTCCATCAGATTCACCTGGTCCTACTCCAAATCCCATGCCACTTTCCTTGACGTTGACCTCCACCTGTCCAATGGCCAGCTTCACACGGCCGTCCACATCAAACCCAACAACAAGCAACAGTCCCTCCATTATGACAGCTGCCACCCATTCCACATCAAACGGTCCCTTCCCTACAGCCTAGGTCTTCGTGGCAAACGAATCTGCTCCAGTGCGGAATCCCTGAACCATTACACCAACAACCTGAAAACAGGTTTCGCATCCCGCAACTACCCTCCCGACCTGGTACAGAAGCAAATTACCAGAGCCACTTCCTCACCCCCTCAAACCCAGAACCTCCCACGGAACAACCACAAAAGTGCCCCACTTGTGACAGGATACTTTCCGGGACTGGATCAGACTCTGAATGTGGCTCTCCAGCAGGGATATGACTTCCTCAATTCCTGCCCTGAAATGAGATCCATCCTTCATGAAATCCTCCCCACTTCACCAAGAGTGTCTTTCCGCCGTCCACCTAACCTTCATAACCTCTTAGTTCATCCGTATGAAATCCCCAAACCACCTTCCGTACCCTCTGGCTCCTATGCTTGTAACCGCCCCCGGTGTAAAACCTGTCCCATGCACCCTCCCACCACCACCTACTCCAGTCCTGCAACCCAACAAGGTGTACACGATCAAAGGCAGAGCCACGTGTGAAAGCACCCACTTGATTTACCAACTGACCTGCCTACACTGTGACGCATTCTATGTGGGAATGACCAGCAACAAACTGTCCATTCGCATGAATGGACAGAGGCAGACAGTGTTTGTTGGTAATGAGGATCACCCTGTGGCTAAACATGCCTTGGTGCACGGCCAGCACATCTTGGCACACTGTTACGCTGTGTGGGTTATCTGGATACTTCCCACTAACACCAACCTATCCGAACTCCGGAGATGGGAACTTGCCCTTCAGTATATCCTCTCTTCCTGTTATCCACCAGGCCTCAATCTCCGCTAATTTCAAGTTGCCGCCACTCATACCTCACCTGTCATTCAACATCATCTTTGTTTGTGCACTTCCGCCTCGACTGGCATCTCTGCCCAAACTCTTTGCCTTTGAATATGTCTGCTTGTGTCTGTATATGTGTGGATGGATATGTGTGTGTGTGTGTGCGAGTGTATACCCATCCTTTTTTTCCCCCTAAGGTAAGTCTTTCCGCTCCCGGGATTGGAATGACTCCTTACCCTCTCCCTTAAAACCCACATCCTTTCATCTTTCCCTCTCCTTCCCTCTTTCCTGACGAAGCAGCCGTTGGTTGCAAAAGCTAGAATTTTGTGTGTATGTTTGTGTGTCTATCGACCTGCCAGCGCTTTCTTTTGGTAATTCACATCATCTTTGTTTTTAGATATATTTTTCCCACGTGGAATGTTTCCCTCTATTATATTCATATCATTAATTTGAACCCAACAATTACGTTTTTTATTGTCACTGTTGCATTTCGAAATCTTTTCTGCCGTCTTATTTTCTCTTTATGTTTTTGCCAATAGTTTCACTTTGTATTCACCTTCTCCTTTTTACCGTTATCTACTATACAATTTTATCCCGCCTATATATGCTCAATAATACGTAACCCACTTCCAAACCATAACCAAAAAAATTTTTTTCTGCTTTCAACACTACCGCTGCTATAAAATCCACCGTTTCTAGTTCACAAACATTCCTTTCACCTATTAAACAACCATTTCGGCTAGTTCTAATAACTTCGCTATATTTCCATTTCCGTTTTTTCCCACATTACTGATAATTTTTAGCCGCTTCCCACAGGTTTTAACGTAATTATTTCTTCGTCAGATAATTGTTAGCCTCATTTTCATAATCTGCCACCACAAAACCACTCCTTTTAATACATTTACACGCAGTTTTTTCGAAATTTTGCCGAATTTCTCCACCCTTTAACGTATTTTGGCGGCAACACAACCACCTAACCTTTGTACACATCGTTGTCTACCAACCCAAGTTCACCACAGGATCAACATAGCCCAGCTTTAACCAACACTTTTTCGCCTTTTTTCACACCAGATCTCCAGTTACTTTCTAGTTCACCTTTATCTCTCCCCATATATTTTCATTTTCATTTCAGCCTAATGTTACACTTTCCACCTTCTAATACCATGTCACCCTTACAACACCCCCACAACGACCCCATTAAATTTTATTTACATTCCGTCCGCAAACATGCCTTCGCCCTAGCCTGATTACGCTCCCATATTTTATTTTCTCAGGCTTGTCTGACATTTGGCATTACCCCCAAAGGCCTCACTCTTAAAATTCCCATCTCTGGCTGCAACCCTTCTTTCCATCAGTCCCTATACCAGTTCCAAACTGAACACTCCATTGCCCTCACCCACATAATCCTTCACGTACACATCAACTCAGCCAATGAACACACCCGTCGACTCCTATCCTTAATAAAAGTCCTCGATCTTTCCTCTCCTACATCCACACCGGCTGTTCAGAGCATCCTCCTACAGGCCAACCACAAATTAGAACAGCATGCCACCCTCCACCTCAAAAAACTATCCAATCTCCTGGTTTCCCACCTCCTGAGAGGCAACTCACTCACTCTTCACAACCTTTCCAGCAAACCTCAACCTCCTCTCATTGCACACAAACCCAGTCTCTCCAATCTAGTCAATCTCCCACTTCCGGCTCCACTCCCTCCAAAACCTCAAAATTCCAATCAACACAATCTGGAACCACAACACCCTAATTCAGTAGTTAACCTTTCCTCCAAACCTCTCTCCCAATCCGAAACCTCAGTCCTATCCAAAGGCCTCACCTTCAGCCCCACTCCCAGATTCAACCAAACAGCCCTCGTCAAAGATTTACTGTCCTACACTCGTACTCTCTGCTGGAAATATCACTTTGCCATGTAGAAAAATGATCCTAATCCTACTCCTAATGATCCAACTTCCCAAGACACTATCCAAATTGAACCCTGCCTGGAACAGTTCCGTCCTCCGTCACAGCAGGACCCACCTCCTCTTCCTCAAAATCACCCTCTCCAAACCTTCCAGGAATTTCTGACTTCCAGCCTTGCCTCTCAATCCTTCTTAAAAAACCTTAATCCTACTCCCAACATCACCACTGCTGAAGCCCAGGCTATCTGTGATCTGAAGGCTGACCAATCCATTGTCATTCTTCCGCCGGACAGGGGTTCCACAACCGTGGTACTTGATCTTCGGGAGTATGTGGCTGAGGGACTGTGTCAGCTTTCAGACACCACCACATACAAAGTTTGCCAAGGTAATCCCATTCCTGATGTCCAAGCGGAGCTTCAAGGAATCCTCAGAACCTTAGGCCCCCTACAAAACCTTTCACCTGACTCCATCAACCTCCTGACCCCACCGACACCCCGCACCCCTACCTTCTACCTTCTTCCTAAAATTCACAAACCCAATCATCTCGGCCGCCCCATTGTAGCTGGTTACCAAGCCCCCACAGAACGTATCTCTGCCTACGTAGATCAACACCTTCAACCCATTACATGCAGTCTCCCATCCTTCATCAAAGACACCAACCGCTTTCTCGAACGCCTGGAATCCTTCCTTGTAACCATTGATGCCACTTCCTTATACACAAATATTCCGCACGTCCAGGGCCTCACTGCGATGGAGCACTTCCTTTCACGCCGATCACCTGCCACCCTACCTAAAACCTCTTTCCTCATTACCTTAGCCAGCTTCATCCTGACCCACAACTTCTTCACTTTTGAAGGCCAGACATACCAACAATTAAAGGGAACAGCCATGGGTACCAGGATGGCCCCCTCGTACGCCAGCCTATTCATGGGTCGCTTAGAGGAAGCCTTCTTGGTTACCCAGGCCTGCCAACCCAAAGTTTGGTACAGATTTATTGATGACATTTTCATGATCTGGACTTACAGTGAAGAAGAACTCCAGAATTTCCTCTCCAACCTCAACTCCTTTGGTTCCATCAGATTCACTTGGTCCTACTCCAAATCCCATGCCACTTCCCTTGATGTTGACCTCCACCTGTCCAATGGCCAGCTTCACACGGCCGTCCACATCAAACCCACCAACAAGCAACAGTCCCTCCATTATGACAGCTGCCACCCATTCCACATCAAACGGTCTCTTCCCTACAGCCTAGGTCTTCATGGCAAACGAATCTGCTCCAGTGCGGAATCCCTGAACCATTACACCAACAACCTGAAAACAGGTTTCGCATCCCGCAACTACCCTCCCGACCTGGTACAGAAGCAAATAACCAGAGCCACTTCCTCACCCCCTCAAACCCAGAACCTCCCACAGAAGAACCACAAAAGTGCCCCACTTGTGACAGGATACTTTCCGGGACTGGATCAGACTCTGAATGTGGCTCTCCAGCAGGGATATGACTTCCTCAAATCCTGCCCTCAAATGAGATCCATCCTTCATGAAATCGTCCCCACTCCACCAAGAGTGTCTTTCCGCCATCCACCTAACCTTCATAACCTCTTAGTTCATCCGTATGAAATCCCCAAACCACCTTCCCTACCCTCTGGCTCCTACCCTTGTAACCGCCCCCGGTGTAAAACCTGTCCCATGCACCCTCCCACCACCACCTACTCCAGTCCTGTAAATCAACAAGGTGTACACGATCAAAGGCAGAGCCACGTGTGAAACCACCCACTTGATTCACCAACTGACCTGCCTACACTGTGACGCATTCTATGTGGGAATGACCAGCAACAAACTGTCCATTCGCATGAATGGACAGAGGCAGACAGTGTTTGTTGGTAATGAGGATCACCCTGTGGCTAAACATGCCTTGGTGCACGGCCAGCACATGTTGGCACAGTGTTACGCCGTCCGGGTTATCTGGATACTTCCCACTAACACCAACCTATCCGAACTCCGGAGATGGGAACTAGCCCTTCAGTATATCCTCTCTTCCCGTTATCCACCAGGCCTCAATCTCCGCTAATTTCAAGTTGCCGCCACTCATACCTCACCTGTCATTCAACAACATCTTTGCCTGTGCACTTCCGCCTCGACTGGCATCTCTGCCCAAACTCTTTGCCTTTGAATATGTCTGCTTGTGTCTGTATATGTGTGGATGGATATGTGTGTGTGTGTGTGCGAGTGTATACCCATCCTTTTTTTCCCCCTAAGGTAAGTCTTTCCGCTCCCGGGATTGGAATGACTCCTTACCCTCTCCCTTAAAACCCACATCCTTTCATCTTTCCCTCTCCTTCCCTCTTTCCTGACGAAGCAGCCGTTGGTTGCAAAAGCTAGAATTTTGTGTGTATGTTTGTGTTTGTTTGTGTGTCTATCGACCTGCCAGCGCTTTCTTTTGGTAATTCACATCATCTTTGTTTTTAGATATATTTTTCCCACGTGGAATGTTTCCCTCTATTATATTCATATCATTAATTTGAACCCAACAATTACGTTTTTTATTGTCACTGTTGCATTTCGAAATCTTTTCTGCCGTCTTATTTTCTCTTTATGTTTTTGCCAATAGTTTCACTTTGTATTCACCTTCTCCTTTTTACCGTTATCTACTATACAATTTTATCCCGCCTATATATACTCAATAATACGTAACCCACTTCCAAACCATAACCAAAAAAATTTTTTTCCGCTTTCAACACTACCGCTGCTATAAAATCCACCGTTTCTAGTTCACAAACGTTCCTTTCACCTATTAAACAACCATTTCGGCTAGTTCTAATAACTTTCGCTATATTTCCATTTCCGTTTTTTCCCACATCACTGATAATTTTTAGCCGCTTCCCACAGGTTTTAACGTAATTATTTCTTCGTCAGATAATTGTTAGCCTCATTTTCATAATCTGCCACCACAAAACCACTCCTTTTAATACATTTACACGCAGTTTTTTCGAAATTTTGCCGAATTTCTCCACCCTTTAACGTATTTTGGCGGCAACACAACCACCTAACCCTTGTACACATCGTTGTCTACCAACCCAAGTTCACCACAGGATCAACATAGCCCAGCTTTAACCAACACTTTTTCGCCTTTTTTCACACCAGATCTCCAGTTACTTTCTAGTTCACCTTTATCTCTCCCCATATATTTTTATTTTCATTTCAGCCTAATGTTACACTTTCCACCTTCTAATACCATGTCACCCTCACAACACCCCCACAACGACCCCATTAAATTTTATTTACATTCCGTCCGCAAACATGCCTTCGCCCTAGCCTGATTACGCTCCCATATTTTATTTGGCCACCAATAAATCCTTTAGGCTTCTCTTAAACTGAATTTCATTGGTTGTTAAGCTTTTTATGGCTGCTGGCAAGTTATAGAAAATGTGTGTTCCTGAATAAATGCACACCTTTTTGTACAAGGCTAAGTGATTTTAAATCCTTGTGAAGATTATTCTTATTTCTAGTATTGATTCCATGAATTGAGCTGTTGGTTTGAAAAAGTGATATATTTTTAATGACAAATTTCATTAAGGAATAAATATATTGGGAAAGTTAGTATCCCTAGTTCCCTAAACAGGCTTCTGCAGGATGTTAATGAGTTCACCCCACATATAACTCTTTTTGCACGTTTTTGTGCCCGGAAAACTTTAGTTTGGCTTGATGAATTACCCCAAAAAATAATCCCATATGACATTATGGAATGAAAGTAAGCATAGTATGCCAGCTTTTTCATTTTTATAACCCCTTTGTCTAACAAAATTCGAATTGCAATTGTTGTGCATTTGTTAAGACGCTTCAGCAGTTCTGTGGTGTGCTCCTCCCATGAATTTATTGTCAAGCTGTAATCCCAAGAATTTAACACTGTCCACTTTTTGTATCTTCTTGTCATCATATGTTAGACATATACTCGTGGGACACCCCTTACAAGTTCTGAACTGCATGTAGCGTGTTTTTTCAAAGTTTAGTGGAAAAGAATTGGCTAGGAACCAGTGATTAATGTCCACAAATATTTTATTAGCTGATCTTTCTAATACTACACTTGATTTGCTATTTATTGCAATGTTTGTATCATCAGCAAACAAAACGAACTTGGCTTCTGGTAATGTTACTGATGAACACAAGAAAAAGTAAGGGCCCCAAAATGGAACCTTGTGGGACCCCCACATGTAATTAGTTCCCAGTTGGATGATGCCTGATAGCTTGATACATGTCTCTTTCCTAATAACACCCTTTGTTTCCTGCCAGAGATATAAGATTTGAACCATTTTGCAGAATTTCCTGTTACGCTATAATACTCTAATTTACTTAAAAGGATATTGTGATTTACACAGTCAAATGCCTTTGACAGATCACAAAATATACCAGTTGCCTGCAATTTTTTGTCTAATGAATTAAGCACATTTTCACTGTAAGTGTAGATAGCCTTCTCAATATCAGAACCTTATAGAAATCCAAACTGTGACTTTGACAGTATGTTATTTGAGATAAGATGGTTATAAAGCCGACTGTACATTACTTTTTCGAAAGTTTTTGAGAATGCTGGCAACAGTGAAATTGGACGGAAATTTGATGCTATTTCTTTATCTTCCTTCTTAAACAGTGGCTTAACTTCAGCATATTTCAGCCATTCAGGAAATATTCCACTGATAAATGACTGGTTACACAGTTAGCTTAATATGTTACTTAGCTCAGAATCACATTCTTTAATTAACTTTGTTGATATTTCATCATACCCACTAGATGTTTTTGATTTTAAAGATTTTATGATGGACGTTACTTCTGCTGTGGTAGTGAGGGTCAAATTCATATTATGGAAGTTACTTGAAATGTCTGGTCTGAGGTATCCCATGGTAGTATCTATAGAACCTGACAACATCTTTTCAGTAACAGCTATAAAATGTTTGTTAAAAAGTTCTGCAACACCATACCCTTCTGTTTTACTCTTAATGCTGTTTGCCCCTCTTCATGTCTGGTTCTACCAGTCTCCTCCTTCACTACATCCCATATTGTCTTTATTTTGTTATCTGATATGACTATCTTTTCCTTGTAATATATTTGCTCTGACACCCATATTACAGTCTTTAATATTTTGCAGTATTTCTTGTAATGTGCTATAGCATCAACATCAGAACTGTTTCGGATTGACAGATACAGTTTTCTTTTTGTTTTACAAGATACCCCTATTCCTCGAGTAATCCATGGCTTTTTTGTAGACTTTGCTCTAACCTTGGTAAGTTTTGGGGGAAAACAGTGTTCGAATAAGGTAAGCACTTTATTAGCAAAAGTGTTATATTTTTCATTCATGCCATGAGTGCTGCCAATCCAGTGAATGTCTCTGAGGAGTGTCCTAAAATAATGAATTTTTGGCTTATTGATTACCCTCTTGAGCTCAAATTTGACAGATTTTATATCCTGTTCAGTATTAACATTTACCAGAAGGAACTGCATGTCATGGTCTGAGAGGCCATTGACTATTGGTTTTGTAATATAATTTTGTTCATTGGACTTTTCTTTATAGATATTATCAATGGCTGTTTGTGAGCAAGTGGCTGTCCTACTGGGGAACTTTACAGTGGGAATTAAGTTGAATGATAGTGTTACTAACTCAAATAAGTTCTTATTGGGAGTGTCTTTAAGGAAATCTACATTGAAATCACCAGCAACCACTATTTCTTTGTTTTTGGTTGTTACATGGGCCAGTACAACTTCAAGGTGGTTTACAAACAGATTAAAGTTACCTGCAGATGCTCGATATACGCTTAATATTATGAAGGATTTTTTGTGAAATTCTAATTCTGTTGCACATTCTTCCATATGCTGTTCTAGGCAAAATTTATGAATGTATATGTTCTTAAATTTATGACAGTTCCTAATGAATGTGGCAACTCCTCCTTTCTCCATTTCTGATCTACAAAAGTGAGATGCTAACCTAAAGCCTGTAACACTTAAAAGTTCTATACCAGTGGTCCCATGATGTCCAGAGAGGCAGATTATGTCAGCTGGGTTTGAAGACTCTAATTCATCTATGCAGATAGTTAATTCATTAATTTTATTTCTCAGTCCTCGAAAATTTTGATGCAATAAAGATAGCTGACATTTCACACTGACTGAGTTAAAATTTGGTAGTTATAATATCTGCTGACTGTTGAAAATTCTTAACCAATAGCTGTTTATGCTGATGTAATAAGCTGGAATTATGTTTTTTGATTTCTTTCTCAAACTTAAGGTTTGTCTCAGTTCTAACCTCTCTTAAAATTTGCTTTCTTTCTGTCCTCCCTACCCTAAAAAAGGGTCTTTTCTGAACCCTATAACCACTGGTATTTTATGACTCATGACAGTGCCTCCCCCTTTAATTTTCCTGCTATTTCCCCAGCCAATTTACTCTTCCCCTTCTTGTTGAGGTGAAGGCCATGCATAATATAATCTCACCTACTGAGAGAATCAACAGGAACCACACCAATGTGTGACCCTGCACCCGACATAAGCAGCCGTTCCAGCTCCAAATTGACTCTCTTGACAGAAGAGTTCAAATGAGGTCGGTCATGGCGCCCAAGAACAGATACAAACTCAACACTAGTATGCTTTGATGCTGATGCAATCTTCACCAGGTCACACTCTATACTGTACCCAGGATCTCTGTCAATACTGTTACCTGCCCCACCCACTATAACCACGGTGTCTTCCTTAGTGAAATCTTTGCAAAGTGATCCTAAATCCTCTGTCACCTGCTCCAGAGCAGCACTAGGTTTAAAAAAATTGGTGACCTGGTATTGTGATCCTAGTTCATCCTGCAAAAGTTGGCCAACACCTCTTCCATGGGGACTACCTAACAACACCACCTTCTTTCTCTTTACTGATTTCCTTACATTCTTACTTTTCAATTTGCTGCTGAAAGTTTGTTGTGTCCTGTCTACACCTGCAACTGCTTGAGGCTCACCAGCTTCTAACTGAAGCAACAGGTCAAATCTATTTTCCACATTCACCATAAAGCTGTCAGACAAAGTTCTAGGCCTGTTCCTCCTATTGCCTGTTGCCACTTCCCACCTCTCTTTACCCTTCTCCCCTCTTAACCTGTCAAGATCTCCCCTGGCCTTGTCTAGCTCAGCCTGAAAGGCGGCAATTTTCCCCTCCTGTTCTAGTATCTTCCTATCTCTACTACAAATCCTACAAAACCACTGATGAGTCTCATTTACTTCCCCTATTCCCACGCCACTAGTCACCCACATGGAAAAAACTACAGCACCCATCACACCAAAGCCCCGACCTAACAATTCTACAGCAAGTCAAGCACTTTTCACTCATGATAAAAGTAATGGTTTATTAAGAATAAGTCAATTAAATTACAGATAAACACGAAAATTCAGTTACACAAATTTGGCCTATACGCAACTGTGTGTAAACAAAAACAAAAGTGCAAAGTTTCTGAAACAACAACTTAAACTTTACGCTACTTTCTGGAAATGCTAGTTAAATAATGAAGAGGTACACTAATTTAAATTGTTGGAGAGAGCAAGGAACAACTAAAACGAAATTCTATAGATTTGCTGCAGCAGAACGTAAACAGAAAATATGACTGTACGGTCTTTTTGCGTTTTCTGCTTTATTACATAAAGAAAAATGAAACTTTTAATGGTACACTTAAAAGGCACACTAATACACCTATTTACCACGTAATCAGTACTAATCTATATGTTTTATAATCTAAAATGACTTATCTTTACGAGAACACCAAACAGTACTGGATGAAGTTAATGTGGACTCCACACCATCATTGAAGACCATTTACTTTTGAATTACTGAGTTTAAATGTGGTTTGACCAGTATTAAGGATGAAGTGCACTCTGACCGTCCAGTTGAGATCATCACAAAGGAAACCCTTGACAGAATCCACGATACAGTAAAGTAAGACTGCCGAATAAAAATTTGTGACATTGTTGAGACCGTACGCATCTCAACCGAGTGAGAGTATAATATCGTGCGTGAAGAATTGGCTATGAAGAAATGGTGTGACAGGTGTGTGCCACAGTTGCTCACAGTCGACCAAAAGCTGTTCTGGAAAAGCATTTCATCACAGTGTCTGGTGATGTTTTAATAGCTATGTGCAAAAATTTTTGTGTCAATTTGTGACTGTTGATGAAACCTAGATCCAGCATTACACACCAGAGTCACAACGGTGGACAAATGCTGATGAAAGTGCACCAGAGAAGGCAAAGACCATTTCATCAGCTTCTAAGGTGATGTACACTGTTGTTTTGGCATTACCAAGGAATAATGTCCATACATTACTTGTAAAAAGGTAGAACCATAACAGGACTCTATTATGCTTCGTCATTAGAGCATCTGAAATTTGCGTTGGCTGAAATAAAACCAAGGTTGGTACACAAAAAAGTGCTCTTTCAACAGGATAATGCACCATCCCAACATCATCTAAAACCAAGTGGAAGTGCCTGAATTGGGCTTTGAACTTGTTCCTTGTCCACCCTGTTCACCATACTTATCCCAAAGTGACTTCTTCCCATTACCTAACTTGAAATTTTGGTTGGTGGGAAGAAATTTCCATCAAATGAGGATGCAATATTTGTAGTCAACAAGTATTTTGCAGAATTTGACAGGATCATTTTTCTGATGGGATGAAATAGCTGGAAGATTGTTGCATCAAGTGTATATTCCTCAAAGGAGACTATGTCAGAAGTAAGATGAGTTGTTTAAGGCACAAACATTTCTTCTTGATTTTATACCAAACATATCAAACCCCTTTGTATATTTCCCATGTCATTGAATGAATTTTGTAAAATGTCTTGTGTTATAAGATTTGACACGAAATCTGCTGCAAAGGAAATGTAACTTACTAACAAATTTGATGAAACTCATTTTACTTGGGAACATCTGATAGAGGCCATTGTCATATTATACAATTCTGTAACAAACACAACTGCTGATGAATAATATTATGATGACTGCATTCATGATTACACACATTTCTTCAATTGTCCTTCTGGTCAGTTGTTAGGTTTTTCAGCAACATTTTGGCATGTTCATACGTGCAAAACTTTGGTCAAAATTGAATGTACAGTGAAAGTGTTGGAGTTTTACAGGTCACCCTATTCTTATTGTTGAACATTGGTCTGATGTCACAAGAGCATGCACACGTTCAATTTTTCCATCACTTTTTGAAGTTGAAAGTCTCCCTGAGTGAGGTTCATCTTTAATGTGTCCTTGGCCTTCCAAAAATGATTTGTGCCCATGAAAAACTTGTGCTCGTGTTCCCCATAGGCCTGTTTCAACCTTTCAGAAGCTCACACTCGGGGATTCTCCAAGTTTAACACAAAACGTTGCTCTAAATTCCACTGTTCCATTTTTGTAACGCATGACAGAAAAACAGCGTCACTGAGGGCACTCTCAAAAAGCACATGTTGGCTGTATGGAGGAAACTCAGACTGAATATCTGGAAAAGGTGCACACACTGGTCTACACAAGTAGAACAACACACTATTGCCAGATCGGTTGCAGTTTTGTCAGTCTCATTACTTTTCTGACACAGCTCGTATATTCCTTCAGAAAGTAGTTGCTAAGTAAAGCAGCAAAATATAGAATAAAAATTGATGCTGTGTGACTGAATATTCATATGCTTAAAAGTGCAAGTTTATTGAGTCGGGGCATCGAGTGCAGCATTAGAAAACAATGGAGGTATTAGGGTGGTGATTTGCCTAACCAGTGAAGTTAGAGGGCAGACTGTAACTTGTGATAACTCATGAATTTTGCACAATTAAGGACAGGAGCTGAACTTCTCAAATTTGTTCCTTTGCTCCTTTCATTTTATAGTTGCAATATTACAACTTCAGGCTTTAACACCTGATAGCTATTCTACAGTGGTATGGGCTAACAAATAGAGTGGCTCACTGGAAAAGAACTGATCTTGATTTGAGCTAGTTTTGGAAAGAAGGAAAAAAAAATGTGGGGGACACAAAATTTCAGTATTAGCGACCACATAAGTTTTGCAGAATGTCTTTTTTTTTCTGCTTTACAAAACTTTACAAGCTTCTTATTTGCAGATGTTCATGAGGCGGCATAAGATTGTGAAATTCATAATTTAGTGCCATGGTTCACTCACTTTTACACAAATGGTCATATGCCAATGTCATGTGAGGATTTATCAAAAGAAAATTATATTCTGAGATTTTAATTATTTAACTTTGTTGTACAAAGAACACCATGAAATAAAGACAGTTTCTACTTCGAGATTTCTGTAGACGTCTTGTAGAATGTGGTATAAATTTGATAGGGCTCATATTATCATCTTTCATCTTTTTAATTCCTCAGAAAGACAACATTGCGAGGTGCATGACATTTTACATTCCTTTCTTGTAGACATATTTTTTCTTCTGTAGCTGTGTCACTGAAAGGAAATTTCACATACACTGTGCATTCATGTCTGAAGTTCTGACATCTGCCTAGTGCACACTTCCTGCTTCATTGCTGACACTCATTAGCAACATTTAATGCAGATTACTAAACTTTTTTTTAAAAAAAATACTCTCAATCTTCATTTCAATACCTGTATGATTTTTTTACTCTGTTCTGCTTTTATGAGTTCAGCTTGTTTTCCATGGGAGTAAACTACTTGTGTTCTTTTTAACTTTTCTACTAAACCAAAAACTGTGTCACTTGTATGGAACATACACTCTAGCATGAGAAATTAGTATTCAGTTTCCTCAAACCACCCATAATCGGCCAGGCACAACCCTTGCTTCATTTCTGTGAAATTCATGTTTTGGCTATTCATCTTACAACGTAGTTTAATGTCACTGGGCTTTCTCAGGAATCACTTCTCCAGAAGTGGACATACAGTCCTTTATGCTCTTCCGAAAAATATTATTCTTCCATTTGTTCCATTCATAAATACATTTTTTTGCCTCTTGGATTTGTTTTCAATACTGATATCACTATTTACACTGGAAAAATTGCCATAATGCAGTCACCACTTAAACAACAAAAGAGTCCTTTTGATGGCACAACAATGTGGATACATACTTGTGTCGAAATGGGTCTTCCTCCCACTTATGTGCAGGAATGTTGGAATCAGCACTAGAAATAAACTGTAAATGCAACTTAGCAGTAAAAGAGTTGAACATGAATTCTGTAAACTATATAATTCAAAATGTTCTGTACTTAGTGTTGTAATAATACCTGATACTGTCTTATTCCTTTTGTTTCATCATACTTTGATTTCTCTTCTGCTTTTAGAAAAGGATTGTTGGTGGTGGAACTATTTTTAAAATAACTGCCTCAATTTCAGATTTTTCATATAAATGTTGGCATTGTCAATCATGAGGGAAGTAAAAACACATCTATAGTCTAAAATATAATTCTAGTTTTGTCTAAATATTTTCTTGAGAATTACATCTGCCATAAAAAATTAAAGATATCAAATTTGGATAATGGAAGTGATGGGGGAAGAATGACAGACATTGCACAAGAAATAGACGTGATTAAGTATTTTCACATTTACTAGTGAATGACCATTGCAGTTCTGAAAGTAAGTGGAATGAATACTACACACAAACTTATTTTAACAACAATTAAAAAATGTTCACATGTTCCTTCCAGTTTCTCTTATTTTTCTGCCATTATTTTTGCAACAATATGAAAAGCATAGATTGCCACTCACTACATGGAGGAGGAGTTGAGCCGCAGACAAACACAATGAAGAGATTGCTAAACTTTTAGTTTTTGAGCAAAAAGTTGTTCTTCAGAAGCAGAAGCGGGTGGACGGGCGTGCATGTGCTCGCGTGCACGTGCGCGCGCGTGCGCGCGCGCGCGCGCGCGCACACACACACACACACACACACACACACACACACACACACACACACACACCAGGCATGCACATGGCTACATCAGATCTGATTATGACACTTTTATTCGAAAGCTAGAAGATTAGCAGTCTTTCAATTGTGTCTGTGTCTCAGTGCCCCCTCTATATAATGAATAGAAATCCATCCTTTTCATATTGTTGTTCCATCCTGGGCTTTCCATTGTTTGCCTTTATTTTTATGGATTTACAGCTCCTCAATGTAGTCTTCGTGCCTTACTCCATCTTTTTTTGTCCAACTTTTATTCTCTTTCACAAATCTCATTTCTCAGCGCTTCGTTTTCAGTATCGATATGTGCTGTAAGATATATGTTGTTAGATTAGGAAATGAGACACTTAAAGTAGTAAAGGAGTTTTGCTATTTGGGGAGCAAAATAACTGATGATGGTCAAAGTAGAGAGGATATAAAATGTAGACTGGCAATGGCAAGGAAAGCGTTTCTGAAGAAGAGAAATTTGTTAACTTCGAGTATAGATTTAAGTGTCAGGAAGTCGTTTCTGAAAGTATTTGTATGGAGTGTAGCCATGTATGGAAGTGAAACATGGACGATAAATAGTTTGGGCAAGAAGAGAATAGAAGCTTTCGAAATGTGGTGCTACAGAAGAATGCTGAAGATTAGATGGGTAGTTCACATAACTAATGAGGAGGTATTGAATAGGACTGGGGAGAAGAGAAGTTTGTGGCACAACTTGACTAGAAGAAGGGATCCATTGGTAGGACATGCTCTGAGGCATCAAGGGATCGCCCATTTAATATTGTAGGGCAGTTTGAAGGGTAAAAATCGTATAGGGAGACCAAGAGATGAATACACCAAGCAGATTCAGAAGGATGTAGGTTGCAGTAGGTACTGGGAGATGAAGAAGCTTGCACAGGATAGAGTAGCATGGAGAGCTGCATCAAACCAGTCTCAGGACTGAAGACCACATCAAAATATGTTGTAACAATAGGATATTTGACTGTTTCCTGGAAATGGTCTTAAATGGTAAATTATGTAATTTTATGCCCCTAACGTGCTTTTTTTTTCCTCTTGAATTTCAATATTCTTTCATACAACTGGAAATGCACTTCAAATCATTTGAATGCCTGCTAAAATGCTCCATTTGAGTCGTGATGCCTGTGATGTCACTAGCTAGCTCACTACTTCTATTGTCACAATGCTAATCCACAGTGATGTCTTGTTTTGGAAAATGGGTTGCAATTGGCTTTTAGTACCATACTGTACAAATTCATCTACAAAAACTCCTGAAAAGTTGGTTTTGAGTGTTCCAGAAATGAGAAGATGCATAGAATATAGTTGCACTGTACCGGCAAATTGCCACCCCCATTGACACAGAAGTTCATGAACTTCATTAAAAGTGTGTTGCATCGGAAGTTAATTTTAACTTATTTCCAAGACATTCTCTCCCACTGTTACAATGAAAGATAGCATCATTCAATGGAGTTAATCTGCCAGAGAAAATTGTCGTTTTAACTAACTATATCTAAATTGTTTGGTAGCTCAGTCAGAGCGATAAACCTTCGAATTTCATAAGGTGATGTCCTTTTACAGCTGGTTCGAATCTAACACAAAATAACATCTTAACTTACTTGTAAAATGACTCGACAGTCATCTCATATAAAACCAAATCACAATCACCACAACAATGAGAAATGTAATTTTATTGTGTTCTTGCTGTTTTCATGTACTTACATTTGCAGTCGCTGTTCACACACGTCACAATCAAAAATATATTTTCTATTTAATGTGACCACACACATTTTACTTTATTAGAAGCTATGTTTTTATCTTCATACTGTCTAGCTAGGATCATTATTCTTTAAACTTTGGCAGTTTCATCATCTGACGTAAAGATGAAGTCAGTCTGCTTCAGATGCTCACATTAGATTATACTCGCAAACATCACAGCCCTTACATTTGTGTCACCTGCATGTTGTACATGGTTTATATCTCTCCATATAATCTCATGGTCCTACACCTCATTGGACTGTGGATGTATGGCTATACCTTCGCTATTAGCAGTGCTTTCCAAAAAAGTGAACTGTTTGTTCGAAAAGTAATGCATTTATCTTCTGTTGTCCATATGTCAAACTGAGACTAGTGTGAAGCTATATACACTGAAGCGCCAAAGAAACTGGTACACCTGCCTAATATTGTGTAGCACCCCCATGAGCACGCAGAACTGCCGCAACTCAATGTGATATGGACTAGACTAATTTCTGAAGTAGTGCTGGAGGGAATTGACACCATGAATCCTGCAGGGCTGTCCATAAATCTGTAAGAGTACGAGGGAGTGGAGACCTCTTCTGTACAGCATGTTGCAAGGCATCCCAGATATGCTCAATAATGTTCATGCCTGGGGAGTTTGGTGGCCAATGGAAGTGTTTAAACTCAGAAGAGTGTTCCTGGAGCCACCCTGTAGCAATTCTATATGTGTCCTGCTGGAATTGCCCAAGTCCGTTGGAATGCCCAGTGGACATGAATGGATGCAAGTGATTGGACAGGGTGGTTACTTACTTGCCACCTGTCAGAACCACATCTAGACGTATCAGGGTCCCATATCACTCCAACTGCACATCCTCCACAGTATTACAGAGCCTCCACCAGCTTGAACAGTCCCCTGCTAATATGCACGGTCCATGGATTCATGACGTTGTCTGCATACCCGTACATGCCCATCCGCATGATACAATTTGAAACAAGACTTGTCCAACCAGGCAATGTTTCCAGTCAACAGTCCAACATCAGTGTTGATAGGCCAAGGTGAGGCATAAAGGTCTGTGTCGTGCAGACATCAAGGATACATGAGTAAGCCTTCGGCTCTGTAAGCCCACATTGATGATGATTTGTTGAATTGTATGCACACTGACATTTGTTATTTATTTATTTATTTTTATTTACACATCTGGTTCCGTAGGATGAATTGAGGAGCAAATTTCCTAGGTCATCGAATGTGTCAGTACATGAAATTACAACATAAAAGTATAACAGATACAAATGAAATATTTATGAACCCAAAAAAAGTCAATCAATAAGTTATAGTATATGAAATCAACAATACAACGAGAATCAGCTTAATTTTTCAAGGAACTCCTCGACAGAATAGAAGGAGTAACCCATGAGGAAACTCTTCAGTTTGATTTTGAAAGTGTGTTGATTACTGCTAAGATTTTTGAATTCAAGTGGTCACTTACTGAAAATGGATGCAGCAGTATACAGCACACCTTTCTGCACAAGAGTGAGTTAAGTCCTATCCAAATGCAGGTTTGATTTCTGCCGAGTATTAACTGAGTGAAAGTTTCTTATTCCTGGGAATAAGTTACTATTGTTAACAAGAAATGACAATAAGGAATTGGAATATTGAGAAGCCAACGTGAAGATACCCAGGCTGGGGTCGACAAGAGGTTCGTGAACTTACACCACTTATTGCTCGAAGGCCCATTTCTGAGCCAAAAATATACTTTTAGGATTGGAAGAGTTACCCCAAAATATAATACTATACAACATGAGCGAATGAAAAGAGGAAAGTAGACTAATTTTCATGTCGAACGATCGCTGACTACAGATACCGTTCAATTCGTAAAAATGGCAGTATTAAGTTTTTGAACAAGATCCTGAATGTGGGCTTTTCACAGCAGCTTACTATCTATTTGAGCACCTAGAAATTAAAACTGTTTAGTTTCACTAATCATATGCCTGTTCTGTGAAATTAAAATGTCAGGTTTTGTTGAATCGGGTGTTAGAAACTAAAAACTGAGTCTTACTGTGATTTAGTGTTAGTTTATTTTCTGCAAGCCATGAACTTAGGTCATGTACCGCACTATTTGAAACCGAACCAATGTTTCACACAACATCTTTTACTACCAAGCTTATGTCATCAGCAAACAGAAATATTTTAGAGTTATCTGTAATACTAGAGGGCATATCACTTATATAAATAAGGAACAGAAGTGGCCCCAACACTGATCCCTGGGGCAACCCCCACTTGCCCATAGCCCACTCAGACCCCACATCACAATCATTCTCTACATTGTGAATAATGACGTTTTGTTGTCTGTTGCTAAAGTAAGAGGCGAACCAATTGTGAGCTACTCCCCGTATTCCGTAATGGTCCAACTTCTGGAGCAATAGTTTGTGATCAACACAATCAAACGCCTTAGTTAAATCAAAAAATATGCCTAGCATTTGAAACCTTTTGTTTAAGCCATCCAGTACCTCACAGAGAAAAGAAAATACAGCATTTTCAGTTGTTAAATGACTTCTAAAGCCAAACTGTACATTTGATAGCAAATTGTGCAGCATAAAATGATCAATTATCCTTACACACACAGCCTTTTCAATAACTTTAGCAAACACTGATGGCATAGTAATAGGTCTAAAATTGTCTATATTATCCCTTTCTCCCTTTTTATGAAGTGGCTTTACTACTGAGTACTTTAATCGTTCAGGAAACCGGTCATTCCTAATGGAAAAGTTACAAATATGGCTAAATACAGGGCTAACATGTGCAGCACAGTACTTTAATATTCTGCTAGGCACTCCATCATATCCATGAGAGTCCTTAATCTTCAGTGATTTAATTATTGACTCAATCTTCCCCTTGTCTGTCTCACAGAGGAGTATTTCAGACATGAATCTCAGAAAAGCATCTGCCAAGAAAGTTACATGATTCCCTGTAGAAACTAAATTTTTATTTAATTCAGCATCAATGCTCAGAAAATGATTGTTAAATACTGTACATTTATCTGATTTATCCATAACAGAAATATTTTTAATACAAACTGACTCTAAATGATTGACCTTGTGCTGTTGACCAGACAATTCCTTCACAACTGACCATATAGTTTTAATTTTAGCCTATGAATTAGCTATTCTATTTGTGTACCACATACTCTTTGCGTTCCTAAGAACATTTTTAAGCACCTTACAATACTGACATTTTGAAAAAAATGGGACTTCTGCCAGATATTCGTGTCATTCTTGCATGATATTTCAATGGTGTAACTCATTGTCTTCTTCAGCTGCTACTCGATAATGGTCTTTGGGTGGATCGAGTCCAGTATTTATGCCTGTGGCTGGGCACTCTCCAGTTGGTCCGCACCGCATCAGGTGTTCCCTCCGCGGTCTGCACCCGCCAGATATGGCTTCCATGGTTGCTGGTGTTCCCACTGCCATCCGTGTCTGGTGGGTGCAGACTGCAGAGGGAACACCCGATGCAGTGCGGAGCAACTGGAGAGCGCCCAGCACCTTACAGGCAT
Source organism: Schistocerca serialis cubense (assembly GCF_023864345.2). NCBI lineage: Eukaryota > Metazoa > Arthropoda > Insecta > Orthoptera > Acrididae > Schistocerca > Schistocerca serialis. The sequence goes on along the minus strand of NC_064639.1, from coordinate 787,404,744 downwards.
AAATACTGGACTCGATCTGCCCAAGGACCATTCTCATGTAGTACGTGAAGAAGACAGCGAGTTCTGTTGTGGAAATATCTTGAGAGAACGACGTGAATATCCACCAGAGTCCCGTTTTTTCAAAATGTCAGCAGAACGCCGGGAAAGCCTGGAGAATTACACCTTACAAAACTGTTTGTAATGGGCTACTCTAGCTTGATTGTGACTACTTTTAGCATTTTGATATAATTCCTGCTTTGTTCTACATGACATCCTTGTTTCCGGCACTATAAACTCTTGTTCCTTGACAAGGTTTAAAAAAGTCTCTATTGCTGTTGGATTAACTTTTCTGTGTAGTTTGCAATTATATGTGACATTTGCTTGAGTACAGAAGCCTTTTAGTGTTAAAATTTGTGCATCATGGTCAGAAAGGCCATTCACCCTTTTACTAACAGAACACCCATCTAGTAATGAAGAATGAATAAAAATATTGTCTATTGTTGGTGGCCCAGAATTGAAATCTGCAGCAGTCAGCAGAAGGGTTGCACTTCTGTCATGCTGAATGATTCTCTTCAGTCATCATTGGTCCCATTCTTGCAGGATTTTTTTCTGGCAGCAGTGATGTTGGAGATTTGATGTTTTGCCGGATTCCTAATACAGTACACTCATGAAATGGTTGTAGGGGAAAACCCCACATCATCGCTACCTTGGAGATGCCATGTCCCATCGCTTGTGCACCGACTATAACACCACGTTCATACTCACTTAAATCTTAAGAAACCCGCCACTAGCAGTAACCAATCTGCACCAGACACTTGTTGTCTTACGTTGGTGTATTTGAATATGCATGCCTATACCAGTTTCTTTGGCACTTCAGTGTAAAATACATCCCACAATCGAAATGACTGCTACTGCTACAATGAGTTCCAGCTAACACTATTTTCGTATTTCATGTAAGACTTCTGAAAAGTATATGACTCTTCCAGGATTCAAATATGTGACCTTTTACACAGCAGTTGTCTGTGTTATCTATTACGCCACAGAATACCTGACAGATATATGCTCACTGCTGAGTGTCTTGAAATCACCACTAAGTTTTATCAAGAATAATGTTTTTTGTGCTTTGGATCGTAGCTCGTGACTGATAGTCAACAATCAAGTTATAATGTAGAGACCCATTTGCAAAAGTTCTACAATTCCTTAGTTTTGAATGATTTTAATGATGCTGCAAGGAGCAGGGAAAAGAATATCTGTCAGTTGCACACATCGTTGCTCTAAATGGGTAAAGCATAAATGATCGATTTTTGCAAGGCTCCTACCATCAGCCTTCACAAAATTCCTCTCTATTGTTACTTTCTATTGTTGCATTTTCCATCACTAAACAGCTAAACTGTTTGCATAGAAATATGTACAAACCTTGTAATGCTCCTATAACATAAGCATAGCTTCGTCTTACTCCTAGCTTGTAACATCACCATAGCATCAGCCAATAACACAACATTATTTCCCCCCCATGAACCATGGACCTTGCCGTTGGTGGGGAGGCTTGCGTGCCTCAGCGATACAGATGGCCGTACCGTAGGTGCAACCACAACGGAGGGGTATCTGTTGAGAGGCCAGACAAACATGTGGTTCCTGAAGAGGGGCAGCAGCCTTTTCAGTAGTTCCAGGGGCAACAGTCTGGATGATTGACTGATCTGGCCTTGTAACATTAACCAAAACGGCCTTGCTGTGCTGGTACTGCGAACAGCTGAAAGCAAGGGGAAACTACAGCCGTAATTTCTCCCGAGGACATGCAGCTTTACTGTATGATTAAATGATGATGGCGTCCTCTTGGGTAAAATATTCCGGAGGTAAAATAGTCCCCCATTTGGATCTCCGAGTGGGGACTACTCAAGAGGACGTCGTTATCAGGAGAAAGAAAACTGGCATTCTACGGATCGGAGTGTGGAATGTCAGATCCCTTAATCGGGCAGCTAGGTTAGAAAATTTAAAAAGGGAAATGGATAGGTTAAAGTTAGATATAGTGGGAATTAGTGAAGTTCGGTGGCAGGAGGAACAAGACTTTTGGTCAGGTGATTACAGGGTTATAAATACAAAATCAAATAGGGGTAATGCAGGAGTAGGTTTAATAATGAATAAAAAAATAGGAGTGCGGGTTAGCTACTGCAAACAGCATAGTGTACGCATTATTGTGGCCAAGATAGACACAAAGCCCATGCCTACTACAGTAGTACAAGTTTATATGCCAACTAGCTCTGCAGATGATGAAGAAATTGATGAAATGTATGACGAGATAAAAGAAATTATTCAGGTAGTGAAGGGAGATGAAAATTTAATAGTCATGGGTGACTGGAATTCGTCAGTAGGAAAAGGGAGAGAAGGAAACATAGTAGGTGAATATGGATTGGGGGAAAGAAATGAAAGAGGAAGCCGCCTTGTAGAATTTTGCACAGAGCATAACTTAATCATAGCTAACACTTGGTTCAAGAATCATGAAAGAAGGTTGTATACCTGGAAGAATCCTGGAGACACTAAAAGATATCAGATAGATTACATAATGGTAAGACAGAGATTTAGGAACCAGGTTTTAAATTGTAAGACATTTCCAGGGGCAGATGTGGATTCTGACCACAATCTATTGGTTATGAACTGCAGATTGAAACTGAAGAAACTGCAAAAAGGCGGGAATTTAAGGAGATGGGATCTGGATAAACTGAAAGAACCAGAGGTTGTACAGAGTTTCAGGGAGAGCATAAGGGAACAATTGACAGGAATGGGGGAAAGAAATACAGTAGAAAAAGAATGGGTAGCTCTGAGGGATGAAGTAGTGAAGGCAGCAGAGGATCAAGTACGTAAAAAGACGAGGGCTAATAGAAATCCTTGGGTAACAGAAGAAATATTGAATTTAATTGATGAAAGGAGAAAATATAAAAATGCAGTAAATGAAGCAGGCAAAAAGGAATACAAACGTCTAAAAAATGAGATCGACAGGAAGTGCAAAATGGCTAAGCAGGGATGGCTAGAGGACAAATGTAAGGATGTAGAGGCTTGTCTCACTAGGGGTAAGATAGATACTGCCTACAGGAAAATTAAAGAGACCTTTGGAGAGAAGAGAGCCACTTGTATGAATATCAAGAGCTCAGATGGCAACCCAGTTCTAAGCAAAGAAGGGAAGGCAGAAAGGTGGAAGGAGTATATAGAGGGTTTATACAAGGGCGATGTACTTGAGGACAATATTATGGAAATGGAAGAGGATGTAGATGAAGATGAAATGGGAGATAAGATACTGCGTGAAGAGTTTGACAGAGCACTGAAAGACCTGAGTTGAAACAAGGCCCCGGGAGTAGACAACATTCCATTAGAACTACTGATGGCCTTGGGAGAGCCAGTCATGACAAAACTCTACCATCTGGTGAGCAAGATGTATGAGATAGGCGAAATACCCACAGACTTCAAGAAGAATATAATAATTCCAATCCCAAAGAAAGCAGGTGTTGACAGATGTGAAAATTACCGAACTATCAGTTTAATAAGCCACAGCTGCAAAATACTAACGCGAATTCTTTACAGACGAATGGAAAAACTGGTAGAAGCGGACCTCGGGGAAGATCAGTTTGGATTCCGTAGAAATGTTGGAACACGTGAGGCAATACTAACCTTACGACTTATCTTAGAAGAAAGATTAAGAAAAGGCAAACCTACATTTCGAGCATTTATAGACTTAGAGAAAGCTTTTGACAACGTTAACTGGAATACTCTCTTTCAAATTCTGAAGGTGGCAGGGGTAAAATACAGGGAGCGAAAGGCTATTTACAATTTGTACAGAAACCAGATGGCAGTTATAAGAGTCGAGGGGCGTGAAAGGGAAGTAGTGGTTGGGAAAGAAGTGAGACAGGGTTGTAGCCTCTCCCCGATGTTATTCTATCTGTATATTGAGCAAGCAGTAAAGGAAACAAAAGAAAAATTCAGAGTAGGTATTAAAATTCATGGAGAAGTAGTAAAAACTTTGAGGTTCGGCGATGACATTGTAATTCTATCAGAGACAGCAAAGGACTTGGAAGAGCGGTTGAACGGAATGGACAGTGTCTTGAAAGGAGGATATAAGATGAACATCAACAAAAGCAAAATGAGGATAATGGAATGTAGTCAAATTAAATCGGGTGATGCTGAGGGGATTAGATTAGGAAATGAGACACTTAAAGTAGTAAAGGAGTTTTGCTATTTAGGGAGTAAAAAAACTGATGATGGTCGAAGTAGAGAGGATATAAAATGTAGACTGGCAATGGCAAGGAAATCGTTTCTGAAGAAGAGAAATTTGTTAACATCGAGTATAGATTTAAGTTTCAGGAAGTCGTTTCTGAAAGTATTTGTATGGAGTGTAGCCATGTATGGAAGTGAAACATGGACGATAATCAGTTTGGACAAGAAGAGAATAGAAGCTTTCAAAACGTGGTGCTACAGAAGAATGCTGAAGATACGGTGGGTAGATCACGTAAGTAATGAGGAGGTATTGAATAGGATTGGGGAGAACAGAAATTTGTGGCACAACTTGACTAGAAGAAAGGATCGGTTGGTAGGACATGTTTTGAGGCATCAAGGGATCACAAATTTAGCATTGGAGGGCAGCGTGGAGGGTAAAAATCGTATAGGGAGACCAAGAGATCAATACACTAAGCAGATTCAGAAGGATGTAGGTTGCAGTAGGTACTGGGAGATGAAGAAGCTTACACAGGATAGAGTAGCATGGAGAGCTGCATCAAACCAGTCTCAGGACTGAAGACCACAACAACAATGCTATTTAAATGTTATCAATCAGAATAACAACAATCCAAACCATATTCTTAACACCACCTATTATGGTAACGGAATTCTCTGTAAATACTGTAGGAGTAAAGGTAACAACTCACTAAATAGTGGAGGTGTTAAGTCATTGGAATGCATATAAAAAAAGACTAAAACTTCCTAGCACTAAAGAGTTCATGTAGCTCAAAGTGAGATTGAGCTGGATGAGTGGGTTGTGAAGGTGTGACAGAATAGAAGTAGGGGAAGTTGTGGAGTAGAGGGTGTGAGCAGAGGCTGAGTGAAGTCAGTGTACAGTTGGGTGTGGGGCAGGGAGCTAGTGGAGATTAAGACCAGGGTATCATGGGAACAAAGTATGTATTGCAAGAACAACTCCCATCTACATAGTCCAGAAAAGCCAATGCTGCTGGGAAGGATTCATACAGCCATTGAGACTGGGAATGGACTGCTCATGAGCCTGTTCTGCCAGTGACAGTGAGTAGTCGCCTTTGCTGGTAGTGGTCATTCATTCGGGTGTATAGTTGCTTGGTTGCAATGCCCACATAGAAAGCTAGGCAGCAACTGCAACATAAGTGGTGTATGACATGGCTGCTTTCACAGGTACTCATGCCTCTGGTGGTATATGATAAGCCTGTGATTAGTGGAGAAGGAAGGATGTGCTAAATTGATGGATTGGACAGGTTTTGCACCTCTGGGTCTTTCACAGAAATGTGACACATGTAGTCAAGGACAGGGAGGGGATGTGGCATAGAGATGGGTGAGGATATTGTGTAGTATGGGTGGGTAATGGAATACCACTTTAGGAGTAGTGGATAAGATATTTCTCATAAACTGGACATGATGATAAGTAGTCAGAGCACTGGTGAAGGATATGGTACAGTTGTACCAGTCTGGGATGATAGTGAGTGAATTTTATTTTTTAGGGAAGAAAAGGGAGGAGGATGCTCCTTTTCAACCACTTCTTTGACAGGGGGGAGTATTAGAGATATGGCATGGTATGGTCTAAGAAATTTTTCTGTAGACCAGACTTACTTAGCACCTATTTGTAAAGGCCTTAGTGAGACACCTAGCACACTAGGCAAGGGAATTCTCATCACTACAGATGTGCTGTCGATGGGTAGCTAGACTATAAGGGAGTGATTTTTTCGTGTGGAAGGGTTGACGGCTGTCAAAATGCAGGAGTTGTTGATGGTTGGTGGGCTTCATATGTACAGAGGTATGGATGGAATCATCAGGAGGATAGTCAGTATCCACGAAGGTGGCACATTGGGCTGAGGAGGACCGGAGAAGCACAGGGGGAAGAAGGTGTTCAGGCTATGGAAGAATGAGAACAGGGTGTCATGCGCTTGGTCCTGATTGTGAAGATATGATCAGTGAACCAGATGAGGGGTCTGGGGTTGTGAGAGGCTAGGACGGTTTCTTCTAGATGGCCCTCGCCAATGGTTGATATAAGAGGGAGCCCATGACTGTGCCACAGATTAGTCAGTCAAGTGAAGATGTAATTTTGATGTATAAGCAATGTGGTGGTCGGTTTGGAGTCAGAAGTACATAGGGAGAGGTAGTGCTCAAGAACAGCAAGATTGTATATAGAGAGGTGGTGTTAGCAGTGACTAGTAGGGATGCAGATGGTAATGGGGTGGGAACGATTGAGAACTGGTGAAGGAAGTGGTTCATATATTTGATATGAGAGGCTAGGCCATGAGCAATTGATTGAAAGAAGTGATTGAGAAGAGTGGAGATTCTTTCAGTGGAAGTACAGTAACAGGATTGTTGGGTTTATATATTTTGGGAAGCATGTAGGAGGTGGCTGTATGAAGAGTTGATGGGGAGAGGAGGGAGATGGATTTGGGAGAGAGATTCTGGGGTGGCCCAAGGATTCAAGTAGTTATTGCAGGTTACACTAGACTTGTGGGATGATATCACTGTGGCAGGACAGCTGAATCATATCCTTCACCAGGCCTTCAACTATCTATTGCCATATCCAGTAGTGAGAAACGCCCTAACCCACAATGCTTTCTATCCCTCCTAAAATGGTATTCTGCCACCTACACAATGTACGCATCATCCTGGTCCATCCCTATGGTATACCCAATCCCATCCCTTAGCTACATAGGTCATACTCCTATGGAATACTCTGTAACAGAATGTCCAGTTTACATTTATGTAGTGTGTTGTCACTGTCTTTATTATATTTTATTAATGATCATTTTAATATGAAGATATGGAGAAAAATGTTGCAGATTGGTTGTAAAAGTATATTGCGATTAGTAGTCAATCATTTATTTCATTGTTATTTATTAAAATATTTTAATTAAAACATATCCTGAGGGAATAATAATTTAATACAAGGTGTACAACTTTGCTTTTGCCGTTTGCTGATAGGTGACAACAACGGTAAGTAGCGGTCAAAAGAAACAGATCGCAGACATCAGGCAGTTAGCTTGGACTTCAGTCAACATAACCTCACTCAAACATTAGTCAATTTGTGTCTGCATCATAAAGTTGTTCTTGATTGAAAATTTCAGTTTATGAGCCTAATTCTCGTCATTTGCAGAAGGTGTTACTGTTTTGTTTCAATATGAAGAAAACAGCGGCTGAGTCTCATCAAATGCTCTCAAGTACATATGGTGAGGACACCATTATTGAAAGAAGATGTCGTGAGTGGTTTCAACACTTCAAGAACGGTGATTTTAACGTTGTAGACTGGCATAGTGGTGGAAGAGAGAATGTTTTCGAAGATGCAGAATTGGAGACATTGCTGAGTGGAGACTCTTGTCAAATTCAAGAAGAATTGGCACGATTAGTGGGAGTGACACAGCAAGCCATTTCAAAATGTGTCAAGGCTATGGGCATGATTCAGAAAGAAGGAACTTGGGTCCCGTGTGAACTGAAACCAAGAGATGTTGAATGGCGCTTATGTGTTTGTGAACAGTTGCTTCAGAGGCAAATACGGAAGGGATTTCTGCATCTCCTTGTGACTGGCGATGAAAAATGGGTTCATTACAATAACCATAAATGCTAAAAATCATGGGGATATTCCGGCCATGCTTCCATGTCGACGGCCAAACAGAATATTCGCAGCTCCAAGATCATGATCTGCATTTGGTGGGACCAGCTCAGCGTCGTGTATTATGAGGTGTTAAAACCAAGTGAAACAATCACAGGTGCTCATTATCAAACACAATTAATGCATCTGAGCAGAGCATTAAAAGACAAACGGCCGCAATACAATGAGAGGCACCATAAAGTGATTTTGCAGCACAACAACACACGACCCCACATTGCAAAAGAGGTCAAAAAGTACTTGGAAATGTTAAAATGGGAAGTCCTACCCCACCCTCTGTATTCTCCAGACATTGCTACCTCTGACTATCACCTGTTAAGGTCAGTGGTGCATGGCCTGGCCGACCAACACTTCTGATCTCATGAAGAAGTCACAAATTGGATCGATTCATGGATTGCTTCAAAAGATGAAGAATTTTTTCAATGCAGGATTCATACACTGCCTGAAGGATGGGAGAAAGTAGTGGCCAGAGATGAAAAATACTCTGAATGGTACACGTGTAACCAATTTGTTTCATTAAAGCCTCAAATGTTGGGGAAAAAACGGCGGAAACAAAGTTGTACACCTTGTATGTTGGAAAGAGTGATATTAGCAGCAAAATAGTGATGCCATTATTCTGATGAGCTGTTATGTTTCCATTTCCTGCAGGAAAAATGCACTATAGTCAGGCACAGAAGGCAGCGATACTATAGGTAACGGTAGGCCTTGTTGTGTTTGGTTTCTGTAACATTGTTTCTTTGGAATGAGGATGACAGCAGACAGACTTAAGTGAGGGACTAGCCAGCAAGCAGTGGTTGAGAGTAGTTATGTAATGGTGTGCTCCTCAAGTTTTGAATATTTTGTGGTAACATTGATGCAGTTTATGGTGGAAGGCAATAAGTAAGTATTTCACAGTAATACATCATCTTTGGTTAACAAAAGCCATGGATGCAAGGTGTTTCCAGACAAAATATGATTACATCATGGGACAAGAAAAACTGAGATTATCTGGACCATTTATAGTTATTTAAGTGGAGAAGCAGGGACATTTTTGTGTTTTTTGATTATTTCCTTGCGCAGTTTGGTGCCATTACGACTCCAACAATGGCTTTCTTAAATGCTCATTAACAACCCATTTTTTTGCTACGTATTCCTATATCAATATAGGGTCATATTGGCAAATACATGATTTTGAAATTACGTTTTCAAATGTGCAAAAGTTTTCTAAAAATTCAACAGTAAGAATAATGAGACACTATTACTGTTGAAGAGAAATATTTCTCTGCTAGACCATTTTTAACATGATTCTGTGAGCAATATTTTCATTCTGTTTGGACTGAAGGATCAAGCAAAAGTTTCATGAACCTGTGATCATACAAACATCCTTGTGTTTAATTGAAAGAATTTTCATGTTGGGTACAGTATGTAAGGTATTTTTCCATATTCTTGAAAATATGAAAGCTAGAAAATAAGAAAAAGTTGATAATGTTTTTTTACAATTTTGTGAAGCTACTCTTGTGCCATTTGCCAGCTCACAAGGTATATGTCATCATAAATATAATAAAAATAACGATTTTTCTTAGTATGTGTTCATTTTTATGTGTACACATATTGTGTATTCAAATTAATTAATTATACTGTATTTTCAATGATTATCTGAACTTTGTGATTATGCCATGAAAATTAGTTTTGTAGTAAATGACAGCAAAAGAGTATAAAACAGGAGTTATAAAACTTGTTCTGCATCCGATATAGTGAATTTGATGTGCAGGTATGTGATTTACGCTGGTAAGAAATTCAATCGTTTTCTTCTTAACTTGTATGTGCATTCCGAGTTTATATTTTGCTTGTGATTTTGGACAGTGTTTGTGACTATGGATTGAATAATAGTAAATAGTAATAAAACATTGGAGTCTGCAAACAAGTAGTTATCCTTCAAGCCTGTCATTTATGAGCCGTAGGACATATTGAAATACATTTATGCTACGCAGTTATGAAGACCCCTAGACACTGATGCCATTTGAAAGTTAAATAAATAATTAATGATATGTGTGATGATTTATGTCTTGAATTTTATTAATAAATATTGCCACCAAAGTGGTTTCCACTCATGTGGCATTGCATCAATTGTTAATTGATTGATTTTTTATTGGTCCAGTTTTATCATATAGCACAAATTGTACAATTGATATTGAACAGGTCAAAGATAAGTTACAATAATACATAGTATTAGCAAAATAGTAGGCAAATTAAAATAGGTACCTATTACAATTAATTTTGTTACTTATTCAGAAATTCTCTGACAGAATAGAATCAGTGTTTTATTAGAAATGCCTTTAGTTTAGCTTTAAATATTGGATGAGTAGTATTTTTTACTTCCTCTGTTATCTTATTGTGTAGTATTACACCAATGTTAATTATGCTCCTCTGATAGGTGGTTGTTCTGTGATATTTTTGATGTATATTTGATTCCCCTCTGGTACTATAGTTGTGTATATTTTTCTTCTGTAGCAGTTTGCCTGTTTTCAGGAGGTAGTCCCTAGTGAACAAGATAGTTTCATAAATGAATAAACTTGGAACATTTAGAACACCAAGCTCAGCAAAATGGGATTTACAGGACTCCATCTTTTTAAGGCCACAAATTATTCTTAAAGTTCTTTTTGGCATTCTAAAAACCTTTACACTGTGAGTTGATTATCCCCAGAAAATGATCCCACATCAGATTTGTGAGTGGAACTGTTTGTAGTATACCTGCGGTACTGTTGTTTTGCTTGTTGTAGCCTTTAAAATTCTTAGGCCATAGCACACAGATAATAGTTTTCTACACAAGTTATTTATATGTGTGTGTCCCACTTTAAGTCTTGCTGAACCCATAGACCCAAGAATTTTGTGACATTTACATTTTCTAGGGGGTCATTTTTTAATTGGGCTTGAATAGACATTTGATTAGTTGGAGGAATTAAATGAAAATCGACACACAGAGTTTTTTCAGTATTTATAATGAGTTTGGTTTTTGTGAACCACTCATAAAGTCTTTTCATAGAACTTTCTGCTGAGGACCGCAAAGTTTCTGGACTGGATCCGGTGAGCAATATGCTGGTGTCATCGGCAAACAGGATAGTTTTTGTGGGTCTCATATATTCAACTAAGTTGTCCACATAAATCAAGAAGAGCAGTGGACCTAAGATTGAGCACTGTGGTTCACCATCTTTTATTGGTAATTCCCTAGAAAGAAAGGAGTTGTATCTTGTTTTATTCATTTTGTTGTTCATACTGAAGTGATACTTTCTGCGTGCGATTTTTAGGTATGAACACAACCAGCTATGTGCTACACCTCTTACTCCTCATCTTTCTAAGTTTTTGAGCAGAATTTTATGGTCCAGGATGTCGAAGGCTTTTGATAGATCTAGAAAAATACCTACAGCTAATTTATGTTGATCAAGGGATTTTAAAATGCAGTTTAAGAATTCGAAAATTGCTGTCTGTGTAAATTCAGACTTTCTAAAACCATGTTGTTGTACTGTAAGAGGTGCATATTTATTCATGAAACTTAAAAGCCTGTCATAGAAGAGTTTTTCTAGAATTTTTGAGAAGGAACTTAACTGTGACATGGGTCGGTAGTTTGATATTTTTTCAGAAGAACCTTTTTTTAGCAGTGGTGCAACTTTTGCTATTTTAAAAATATCTGAAAATACACCAATTTTTAAAGAGAGGTTGAAAATTTTTGTCAAGGGGTTTGCTATGTGGTAAGCACATGCTTTTAATATGAAATCAGGTACTCCATCAAGACCACTTGACATTTTATTGCTTAATGATTTAATTGTACTTATAATTTCATTTGGGTTTGTTTCATACACATACATAGAAGCAGTTGAGATCACTGATTTGCTGGAGAAACTTTGGACTGGTCCTTGACAGTGTACTTGAATGAGGTCTTCAGCTAGGGAGGTGAAGTATTCATTGAATTTTTCCACAACTGAATTTGGGTCTGTGACTTTTGAGCCTTCTAGTGTTAATGATACATTCTTTTTCTTTGGAACTGAACTACAAGTTTCTTTCTTTACAACTCTTCATGTGGATCTCATTTTGTTAGATGAGTTTCTCATCAAATTGTCATTCCACATCATTTTTGCCTCTTTGACTACTCTACCATAAATTCTTTTGTAGGCTATTGAATAATCTGCAAATTCTTTGGTTACTCTATATTTCTTACAACACTACTGCAGAAATCTTTATGCCTTTAGTTACCCTTTGCTTATTATTGTTAGGTTTTAATGTTTTTACTACTTTTGGAAATGATACATTAAAATAGTGAAGAAAGGTACTCTGAAAACTCATGTACATGCTACCAACATTGTTCTGAGTGGTGATGCTTTCCCAGTTTTCCTTCACCAGTATGAGATTAAAAATTCTAATGTTATCTTCAGAAAAGGTTCTTTTTTCAACTGCTTTTCTGGAACTGCTACTACTTGTTGGCATTTCTATACACAGCAGCTGTGCCTCATGATCACTATAATCCATGCTCACAAGGGAACCTCCCCATCGCACCCCCCTCAGATTTAGTTATAAGTTGGCACAGTGGATAGGCCTTGAAAAACTGAACACAGATCAATTGCGAAAACAGGAAGAACTTGTGTGGAACTGTGAAAAAATAAACAAAATATACAAACTGAATAGTTCAAGGGAAGATAGGCAACATTAAGGACGCTGGGAACGCAGGAGCTCCGTGGTCTCGTGGTAACGTGAGCGGCTGCGGAACGAAAGGTCCTTGGTTCAAATCTTCTATCGAGTGAAAAGTTTAATTTTTTATTTTCAGTTTATGTGACAAACTCTTATGTTTTCATCACTTTTTTGGGAGTGATTATCACATCCACAAGAAAACCTAAATCGAACAAGGTAGAAGAATCTTTTTACCCATTCGCCAAGTGTACAAGTTAGGTGGGTCAACAACATATTCCTGTCATGTGACACACATGCCGTCACCAGTGTCATATAGAATATATCAGATGTGTTTTCTTGTGGAGGAATTGGTTGACCTATGACCTTGCGATCAAATGTTTTCTGTTCCCATTGGAGATGCACGTCCTTTCGTCTACTAATCGCACGGTTTTGCGATGCGGTCGCAAAACACAGACACTAAACTTATTACAGTGAACAGAGATGTCAGTGAACGAATGGACAGATAATAACTACGCAAAAATAAAGAAAGTAAAATTTTCAGTCGAGAGAAGACTTGAACCAAGGACTTCTCGTTCTGCAGCTGCTCACGCTACCACGAGACCACGGCGCTCCTAAGCTCATATTGTCCATTATGTTGCTTATGTGTCCTATGGACTACTCAGTTTGTATATTTTGCTTATTTTTTCACGGTTCCACACAACTTCTTCTTGTTTTCTCAATTGATCTGTGTTCAGTTTATCAAGGACTATCCACTGTGCCAACTTATAACTAAATCTGAGGGGGGTGCGATGGGGAGGTTCCCTTGTCAGTACTCTGCTTGTGAATCTGTAAGTTGTTTCTGAGATGAATATTTGGTCAATAATGGAATTTGTGCATTCTGTTAATCTTGTTGGGCAGTGTATTGTGGGGATCATATTGAATGTGTTGGTCATATTTATCAAAGCATCTCTGGTACTGCTGTCTTTTGAAAAATCAATATTGAAATCCCCACAAAGCACTATCTTCATATTTAGTGTACTGACCCTGTTCAGCAGAACCTCTAGTTTATTCATGAAGACTGACAGGTTTCCACTTGGTGCTCTATGTATGTTAATAACTATGAAATTAAGCTCTGGCAGTTTGGTAATGGAAAGTTCAAAGTCTTTTTCAATTGAGTCAATATAACTTTTACTGACATCACAGAAGAATCTTTAAAATACAAATGGTCAGAGCTTTGTTTGAACCACAGAAGAGTGTCACAGAGATTTGAACTGGCAGATTCTTGAGGGTAGATGTGAACTATCCTGAGAAAACCTATTTATAAAATTTCGGGAAAGGGCCTTAAATTCTGACTCTAGGAATGTACTATGACCTCTACAAATTGCTCCCCTAGGGATCATGTAGATAAGATTAGATTAATAATACGATGCATAGAGGCATTTACATAGTCATTTTTCACACACTCAATATATAAATGGAACAGGAGAAAGTCATAATAACTGTTACAATGAGATGTACCCTCAGCTATGCACTTTAGCATGGTTTGAGAGTATGGATGTAGACATACATCAGTAGGTGAGTCTGGTGATTAATAGAAGGATCTAGTTGTAAGTTTATGCCCATCACTGTTACTGAATGATACCCAAACAATATTGTATGAGGCTTCAGTTGCTATCTTAGTTAATTACGAGTTTTAACCAGCTTTCTGTAGGTAGTATTATGTGAGCTTCTCTGCTATTTAAGATTGCTTCAAAGTCTGACACTTTATTTGAATACTTCCACAGTTAACCACTAGGATTTTAATACTCTTGCATGTGGTGGGCATTTCTTTGGATCTTACAAAACACTTGTATGCACACTACACACATTCAGCTACCAGGATAGCCAGCTCTTTTGTACACACCTGACTCTTTAGGGAGAGCCAACTGTTCTGAACCCTATGGTCCAAGTGTAGGAAGTCACAGCCTAGCTAGTCACAGAAGCTTTGCAGTCTCTGGTACAAATGTTCCTCTCAGCTCAGAACCCGGGGGTCATGTACTGTTCCTGGGACAATGCTGCAGATTGCGAACTTTGTTGGAACTCCGTTAGCAATGCTGATATTCTCAATTGTCTCTGCCAGTTGCTGGAATGATTGAAGCATGACCTTGGAGCCCAGATAACAGGTATTGTTTTTTCCAATGTGACTCAATTTTAGAATAGCATAAACATAACATGTATTTTGCTATACTTGAGTTTCTGTTTTCCTGTATAATTACCACAATATAGTTAACTGTGAGGCTCATGCGCGTCCCCCCCCCCCCCCCCCCCCCTCCACCACTTTTTAACCAATCAATACATACATTGGATATTGGTATACTGTCAAAACTGACACTACTGGCATGAAGCCAGCGTGCTGCCATCTGTGCTAGTATGACTGCTGTATCTGTTGACTTCACAAATAATCCACGTTTTTGTCAAATTTTGCCTGTCTAATTCCGGCAGTGTTACCAATGGAAAGAATTTCATACAGATGTAACGAACCCTGAAATATTATATGTAATCAGAGTTGACACTGGTTGATACACATCTGCATATGTGATTGAAATATATCTCTATAATGGTTTATAATCATTATCAACAGTCAATTCAACCACTTGGTGTTGTGGACTCTTTGGTTTGGTGTATAACATAGGATAGCAGCAGATTCTTCCATATCTTTTAATCATGAGCTTCCTGTTGCCAATTGAATCCAGATATCTTTTGTATGTCTCTGTCCCATCTGCTCAGTGGTGTTTCCCCTAGTAACTTGGGTTCAAATCTATTATTTGTCTGACCATCTGCCCCTCTTTCAAGTGAGATGGTCAACTATAATATATCTGTATCGACAAAAATTAGCAGCAGAAATGTGGCACATCTCACATTTACACTCATGTACCTCACAGACATACTGGAAATTGTATTCTTGAACAGTGTATGGCATGTTTTTCCAATTTAAAGAGGAACAATACAGGATTATATTAGTTATTTGGCTTGTGTTTCTGAATGAGGGATGTAATTCCTCCTGCAAAAATTAGTATTATTCATAATTAGTTTTAAAGAAATCAATTCTACTGTAATCTCAGTATTTTGTAACTCAAGAACAACTAACTATCTATATTAATATAATAGAGGGAAACATTCCACTTGGGAAAAATACATCTAAAAACAAAGGTTCTGTAACTTACCAAACAAAAGCATTGGTACGTTGATAGAGACAATAACAAACACAAACACACACACAAATCTCAAGCTTTGGCAACCCACGGTTGCTTCATCAGGAAAGAGGGAAATACGAAAGGATGTGGGTTTTAAGGGAGAGGGTAAGGAGTCATTCCAATCCTGGGAGCGGAAAGACTTACCTTGGGGGGAAAAAAGGGACAGGTATACACTCGCACACACACACACACACACATACCCATCCGCACATATACAGACACAAGCAGACATGCTGCATATGTGCGGATGGATATGTGTGTGTGTGCGAGTGTATACCTGTCCCTTTTTTCCCCCCAAGGTAAGTCTTTCCACTCCCGGGATTGGAATGACTCCTTACCCTCTCCCTTAAAACCCACATCCTTTCGTCTTTCCCTCTCCTTCCCTCTTTCCTGATGAAGCAACCATGGGTTGCGAAAGCTTGAGATTTGTGTGTGTGTTTGTGTTTATTGTTGTCTCTATCAACGTACCAATGCTTTCGTTTGGTAAGTTACAGAATCTTTGTTTTTAGATATAACTATCTATATTGCATTTTCAAAGTGACACTGTGGCAAGTGCAACATTAAATATGTCACACACATTAAAAACGAGCAATAATTGAGTAATGGACAGACAGCATTGTGTGAATATCTCTGAGGGTGATGATGTCCTTTAGAGTCTGTTTTAGTCCCTGTGCCTTAAGTGTGTGGATCTCTGTCTTTCTACATGCGTATAATGTGATTTATATGAAAAGTGCATCCAATCATATATAGGCAACCCTGAAGTGGTGATCCCAAGTTTGAGTGAATATGTTTTTATTCTTGTCAGTGTACTTTTACATTCTTGCACTATGACTAATATGCCACACAGTGTGAAGACAGAACAGCAAAGTTTACTATTTTCCAGCTCTGCTCCTCACCCTACTGCTACTGCAGTTCTCAACAGTACTTTTGATCATGGCAACAGCTTGACGTTGAGTTACTTGAAAATTCTGCATTTCTGTCCAAAAGGCCTCAGGCATAGCTGGTTTAGGTGAAGGCCATTTCCTAGCGTCACAGCACTGTCTCTGACGCCTAAAGGTTATCTGTAGTTGTATTCAAGTTGGAGCTGAATTTCATTGAACTGTTGGATGATATATTACTGCAACATTCTTTTGGTGTTTTGAAATATGCTGTCACATGCCATTTCTTGATACTACTGGAATGATATATGAATCTGAGTTGTGAACAGTGATTTTGGGGCTGGGGATTCCCCATCACAAGTGCTGTGTTAGCTTTGTTCTTCAGATGAAGGAGAACTTTTATCAGAACAATCTGAGAAACTTTTTTGACTGAGGCAGCTACCTCAAGATGCGTATGCAGTACTATCTGCTTTCCTTCAACTTTAATTTGATAATCTGGCAAATAAAGCAAATGTAATAGCAATCAATAGTGTTAGTAATAGTAATTCATGTGTTGCTTTAGACAAAGTTATGGATGCTGTCCTGCATTGCACATACCTGGTGAGAGGGGCCCAGATTTGCACATTCCACACACTAATGGGAGCATGACAGAGCCACCTATGGATAGAATTTTCAATGAAGTGGCTAGGCCAAGTTGGACAACACCAGCAGTAAGATAGTAAGAATATAATATGAACATTCTACTCCCCAAAGTGAATGGTGATGGTACCACAGATGTTTTGGCCAAAGTGCAGGACAGTGTACAAAGCCCTGAAATTTACCTAACACCACTGAGAGGCACATCTAGGCTTGTGGGCCCATTTACAAGTTGTACAGTGCCTATCTTGTTTCAAAAATGCTACTTTTCATCACTGATGAAGCATCAGGATTAAGTTCATGATGGATAAGGGGTCTGGGGTGGTAGTGCAACATTGAATACATGAAAGACATTAATAAATGAACAATAGTCAGGTAATGGACAGTTAACATTGTGTGATATATCTCTAGTGCGGTTACTGCATCGATGATTTCAGCCATAAATAGAAATATTAAAAAAGGTAGGAAGATTTTTCTGTTTAGCAAAAGTGACAAAAAGCAGATTTCAGAGTACTTGACAGCTCAACACAAAAGTTTTGTCTCAAGTACAGATAGTGTTGAGGATCAGTGGACAAAGTTCAAAACCATCGTACAGTATGCATTAGATGAGTATGTGCCAAGCAAGATTGTAAGAGATGGAAAAGAGCCACCGTGGTAGAACAACCAAGTTAGAAAACTGCTGCAGAAGCAAAGGGAACTTCACAGCAAACATAAACATAGCCAAAGCCTTGCAGACAAACAAAAATTACGTGAAGCGAAATGTAGTGTGAGGAGGGCTATGCGAGAGGCATTCAATGAATTCAAAAGTAAAGTTCTATGTACTGACTTGGCAGAAAATCCTAAGAAATTTTGGTCTTATGTCAAAGCGGTAGGTGGATCAAAATAAACTGACCAGACACTCTGTGACCAAAACGGTACTGAAACAGAGGATGACAGACTAAAGGCCGAAATACTAAATGTCTTTTTCCAAAGCTGTTTCACAGAGGAAGACTGCACTGTAGTTCCTTCTCTAGATTGTTACACAGATGACAAAATGGTAGATATCGAAATAGATGACAGAGGGATAGAGAAACAATTAAAATCGCTCAAAAGAGGGAAGGCCGCTGGACCTGATGGGATACCAGTTCAATTTTACACAGAGTACGCGAAGGAACTTGCCCCCCTTCTTGCAGTGGTGTACCGTAGGTCTCTATAAGAGCATAGCATTCCAAAGGATTGGAAAAGGGCGGAGGTCATCCCCGTTTTCAAGAAGGGATGCCAAACAGATGTGCAGAACTATAGGCTTATATCTCTAACGTTGATCAGTTGTAGAATTTTGGAACACGTATTATGTTAGAGTATAATGACTTTTCTGGAGTCTAGAAATCTACTCTGTAGGAATCAGCATGTGTTTCGAAAAAGACGATCGTGTGAAACCCAGCTCGCGCTACTCGTCCACGAGACTCAGAGGGCCATAGACATGGGTTCCCAGGTAGATGCCATGTTTCTTGACTTCTGCAAGGCGTTCAGTACAGTTCCCCACAGTCGTTTAATGAACAAAGTAAGAGCATATGGACTATAAGACCAATTGTGTGATTGGATTGAAGAGTTCCTAGATAACAGAACACAGCATGTCATTCTCAATGGAGAGATGTCTTCCAAAGTAAGAATAATTTCAGGTGTGCCACAGGGGAGTGTCGTAGGACCGTTGCTATTCACAATATACGTAAATGACCTTGTGGATGAGATTGGAAGTTCACTGAGGCTTTTTGCAGATGATACTGTGATATATCGAGATGTTGTAACAACGGAAAATTGTACTGAAATGCAGGAGGATCTGCAACGAATTGACGTATGATGCAGGGAATGGCAATTGAATCTCAATGTAGACAAGTGTAATGTGCTGTGAATACAGAGAAAGAAAGATCCTTTATCATTTAGCTACAATATAGCAGGTCAGCAACTGGAAGCAGTTAATTCCATAAATTATCTGGGAGTACGCATTAGGAGCGATTTAAAATGGAATGATCATATAAAGTTGATCGTCGGTAAAGCAGATACCAGACTGAGATTCATTGGAAGAATCCTAAGGAAATGTAATCTGAAAACAAAGGAAGTAGGTTACAGTACACTTGTTCACCAAGTGCTTGAATATTGCACACCAGTGTGGGATCCGTACCAGATAGGGTTGATAGAAGAGATAGAGATGATCCAACGGAGAGCAGCGCGGTTCATTACAGGATCATTTAGCAATCGTCAAAGTGTTGTGGAGATGATAGATAAACTCCAGTGGAAGACTCTGCAGGAGAGACACTCAGTAGCTCGATACGGGCTTTCGTTGAAGTTTCAGAACATACCTTCACCGAGGAGTCAAAAAGTATATTGCTCCCTACTATGTATATTTTGTGAAGAGACCATGAGAATAAAATCAGAGAGATTAGCGCCCACACAGAGGCATACCAACAGTCTTTCTTTCCACAAACAATACAAGACTGGAATAGAAGGGAGAACCGATAGAGGTCCTCTAAGTACCCTCCGCCACACACTGTCAGGTGGCTTGCGGAATATGGATGTAGATGTAGATGTAGAGTGATGTTCTTTGGAGTCTGTTCTAGAGCTTTTTGCTTAAGCATGTGGTTCTGTCTTTCTGTATGTTGTTGTTGTTGTTGTGGTCTTCAGTCCTGAGACTGGTTTGATGCAGCTCTCCATGCTACTCTATCCTGTGCAAGCTTCTTCATCTCCCAGTACCTACTGCAGCCTACATCCTTCTGAATCTGCTTAGTGTATTCATCTCTCGGTCTCCCTCTACAATTTTTACCTCCACACTGCCCTCCAATACTAAATTGGTGGTCCCTCGATGTCTCAGAACATGTCCTACCAACCGATCCCTTCTTCTCGTCAAGTTGTGCCACAAGGTCCTCTTCTCCCCAATTCTATTCAATACCTCCTCATTAGTTATGTGATCTACCCATCTAATCTTCAGCATTCTTCTGTAGCACCACATTTCATAAGCTTCTGTTCTCTTCTTGTCTAAACTATTTATCGTCCTCGTTTCACTTCCATACATGGCTACACTCCATACAAATACTTTCAGAAACGACTTCCTGACCCTTAAATCTATACTCGATATTAACAAATTTTTCTTCTTCAGAAACGCATTCCTTGCCATTGCCAGTCTACATTTTATATCCTTTCTACTTCGACCATCATCACTTATTTTGCTCCCCAAATAGCAAAACTCCTTTACTACTTTAAGTGTCTCATTTCCAAATCTAATTCCCTCAGCATCACCTGACTTATTTCGACTACATTCCATTATCCTCATTTTGCTTTTGTTGATGTTCATCTTATACCCTCCTTTCAAGACACTGTCCATTCCGTTAAACTGCTCTTCCAAGTCCTTTGTTGTCTCTGACAGAATTACAATGTCATCAGCGAATCTCAAAGTTTTTATTTCTTCTCCGTGGATTTTAATACCTACTCTGAACTTTTCTTTTGTTTCCTTTATTGCTTGCTCAATATACAGATTGAATAACATCGGAGAGAGGCTACAACCCTGTCTCACTCCCTTCCCAACCACTGCTTACCTTTCATACCCCTCGACTCGTATGACTGCCATCTGCTTTCTGTACAAATTGTAAATTGCCTTTCGCTCCCTGTATTTTACCCCTGCCACCTTCAGAATTTGAAAGAGATTATTCCAATCAACATTGTCAAAAGCTTTCTCTAAGTCTACAAATGCTAGAAACGTAGGTTTGCCTTTCCTTAATCTTTCTTCTAAGATAGGTCGTAGGGTCAGTATTGCCCAACGTGTTCCAATATTTCTACAGAATCCAAACTGATCTTCCCTGCGGTCGGCTTCTATCAGTTTTTCCATTCATCTGTATAGAATTTGCGTTAGTATTTTGCAGCTGTGACTTATTAAACTGATAGTTTGGTAATTTTCACATCTGTCAACACCTGCTTTCTTTGGGATTGGAATTATTATATTCTTCTTGAAGTCTGCGGGTATTTCACCTGTCTCATACATCTTGCTCACCAGATGGTAGAGTTCTGTCATGACTGGCTCTCCCAAGGCTATCAGTAGTTCTAATGGAATGTTGTCTACTCCGGGGGCCTTGTTTCGACTTAGGTCTCTCAGTGCTTTGTTAAAAGTCTTCATGCAGTATCATATCTCCCATTTCATCTTCATCTACATCCTCTTCCGTTTCCATAACATTGTCCTCAAGAACATCGCCCTTGTATAGACCCTCTATATACTCCTTCCACCTTTCTGCTTTCCCTTCTTTGCTTAGAACTGGGTTTCCATCTGAGCTCTTGATATTCATGCCAGTGGTTCTCTTTTCTCCAAAGGTCTCTTTAATTTTCCTGTAGGCAGTATCTATCTTACCCCTAGTGAGATAAGCCTCTACATCCTTACATTTGTCCTCTAGCGATCCCTGCTTAGCCATTTTGCACTTCCTGTCGATCTCATTTTTGAGACGTTTGTATTCCTTTTTGCCTGCTTCATTTACTGCATTTTTATATTTTCTTCTTTCATCAATTAAATTCAATATTTCTTCTGTTACCCAAGGATTTCTATTAGCCCTCGTCTTTTTACGTACTTGATCCTCTGCTGCCTTCACTACTTCATCCCTCAGAGCTACCCATTCTTTTTCTACTGTATTTCTTTCCCCCATTCCTGTCAATTGTTCCCTTATGCTCTCCCTGAAACTCTGTACAACCTCTGGTTCTTTCAGTTTATCCAGGTCCCATCTCCTTAAATTCCCGCCTTTTTGCAGTTTCTTCAGTTTCAATCTGCAGTTCATAACCAATAGATTGTGGTCAGAATCCACATCTGCCCCTGGAAATGTCTTACAATTTAAAACCTGGTTTCTAAATCTCTGTCTTACCATTATGTAATCTATCTGATACCTTTTAGTATCTCGAGGGTTCTTCCATGTATACAACCTTCTTCCATGAGTCTTGAACCAAGTGTTATCTAAGATTAAGTTATGCTCTGCACAAAATTCTACCAGGCGACTTCCTCTTTCATTTCTTAGCCCCAATCCATATTCACCCATGTTGTTTCCTTCTCTTCCTTTACCTACTCTGGAATTCCAGTCACCCATGACTATTAAATTTTCATCTCCCTTCACTACCTGAATAATTTCTTTTATCTCGTCATACATTTCATCAATTTCTTCATCATCTGCAGAGCTAGTTGGCATATAAACTTGTACTACTGTAGTAGGCATGGGCTTTGTGTCTATCTTGGCCACAATAATGCGTACACTATGCTGTTTGTAGTAGCTTACCCGTACTCCTATTTTTTTTATTCATTATTAAACCTACTCCTGCAATATCCCTATTTGATTTTGTATTTATAACCCTGTATTCATCTGACCAAAAGTCTTGTTCCTCCTGCCACCGAACTTCACTAATTCCCACTATATCTAACTTTAACCTATCCATTTCCCTTTTTAAATTTTCTAACCTACCTGCCCGATTAAGGGATCTGACATTCTGACATTCCACACTCTGATCTGTAGAACGCCAGTTTTCTTTCTCCTGATAACTACGTCCTCTTGAGTAGTCCCCGCCCGGAGATCCAAATGGGGGACTATTGTACCTCCAGAATATTTTACCCAAGAGGACACCATCATCATTTAATCATACAGTAAAGCTGCATGCCCTCGGGAAAACTTACGGCTGTAGTTTCCCCTTGCTTTCAGCCGTTCGCAGTACCAAAACAGCAAGGCCATTTTAGTTAGTGTTACAAGGCCAGATCAGTCAATCATCCAGACTGTTGCCCTTGCAACTACTGAAAAGGCTGTTGCCCCTCTTCAGGAACCACACCTTTGTGTGGCCTCTCAACAGATACCCCTCCGTTGTGGTTGCACCTATGGTATGGCTATCTGTATCATTGAGGCATGCAAGCCTCCCCACCAACGGCAAGCTCCATTGTTCATGGGGGGGGGGGGGGGGGAGGTTCTGTGTATAGATTAAGTATTTTATAATAAAAGTGCATCAAAGCATATATAGCCAACCATAAAACACGCTTAAATGGCATATTTGGATAAAAAAAAAAAAAAAAAAAAAACAGTGTTACCACCAAATATAGTCTTGAAAAATAAAATACTAAAAGAAAAAAATTATTATACTCACACAGCTTATTAAAACAGTAGCCCTTAGTTTCAGCACAAATCATTATGTAACAGCAAGAAGACAATTTCTCAGCCTACCAGAAATATAGCATTGATAGTGATTAATCTTTTATGTTATTGCATGTTGTGCAATAAGGTCATTCAAATGCTACTTTTATCTGTACAGTAGTGCGTGGGTTATGCACTGACATGTAGAGGTGTGCAGATTGTGGAGCTTATGGCACAAGTTGCTATCCTACAAACATGGCATTCCAGTCACCAACCTCAGCAACAGCACTCAGCTGATCACCTTCATCAAATAAACTTTTCTGGTACCATAGCTGATTGGGTTCCCAACAGTCCTTGATTGAAATTGGAAACACAGTAGAGTAGAAAGTAAGTAACGACAGTGACTGGCTTTCTGACAACAGTCGTTGACTGTTCATCACCGACCTTCACACAAAGCTACAGTTCTTGGTAGTCATAACTGCAGACATGTCAGTATATCTATCCTTCCATCTGCCTCTGTGTAGGGGAGATGACTATCACCTCTTCACCATTAACGGATTTGTGACACACATACGGCCACGTGACACGCTTACTGATCCTAAGTCTACATTGTACAATTGAATAACAGTTTATCAAAGGAAATGTGACACATCCTATACTTGGAGCCAACTATCTGTCATTTTGTGGCCTGCTACCAGACCTTCAATGTCATTGTCTCCTTGATACCACCACCAATCGGGACCAACAATCCGTGCTTGACTATGCTGCTTGATACCAGAGAAGCTGAAAGTACACAAACAAGAATTTCTTTCATGGTTGTGCAAGAATCTGCTGACCATCAAGGAGCAGCTGGGCCTTGCAACTACATGTTGTTTCTAAAAAGACCAGTGGGTGGCATCTGTGCAGTGACTACTAGCAGCTCAGTGCCAGGACAATACCTGATCGTTACCCAGTTCCACTTACTGAAGAACAATATCTATAGCAAGCATGTGTTTTCCACCTTAGACTTAGTGCATGAATACTATTAAGTACCTGTAGCACCAGAGCACATAGCTAAAACAACCATCAACACTTCATTTCATCTCTTTGATTTTACAAGTATACCATTCAGTTTAAGTAATGCTACACAAATGAAGTTTTGCTATGTATGCATTGACCACATATTGGTTATGTCCATAACATCTGCACCAGATATATACACGGTTGTGCTCACATGGACTATGTATTAATCAATTGAAATGAGTCTTCAGAGTTTCAGAAGTCCACTTCTTGGCCATGGAATTTGGCTTCCACAAGAGGAGATAGGTACCATAGTCAACAATACGCAGCCTGTGATTGTTCACAAATTATGACAATTTCTAGGTGACACCAACTTCTACTATTGCTGCATGCATAATCATGCTTTGTTTGGTGCTCTGCTGAATGATCTTTACACAGCTCATCTAAACCAAGTGATGGATTGGTGTGGAATAACGAGGCAGCTTCCTACAATGTGAGGACTGATATAGCTGAGGCTGCTCTATTAGTGTACCATGCCCTGCAAACTCCACTTGCCTTAACAGTTAACACTTCAGCTGTAGCAATAATAGGAGCCACACTACAACAACAAATGGATCAACAGTGGCAACCCTTGGGGTTCTACAGCAAAAAGGAGTCACCATCACAATAGACCTGGTCTATGTACGATCCCAAGCTGTAACCAGCATATGCTTCAATTAGGAAGTTCAAGCACATGCTCTCACCATGGACCACAAACCACTGACAAAGCATCACCCTGTCAGCTTCATCATTTGGACTTCATAGGACAGTTGAAAACCCATATAGTCCACATCGAGGGAGAATTAATGTCCCAGCAGATGATCTCTCCTGCACTCAAGTGATTTCATGTACAGTCAACTACAAGACCCCAGCATTGGCACAACAATCTGACAGAAAGATTGGAAATTTATTCAGATAACCATCCAGTCAATGTCTCCACATTGAAGTCACAAAACTCTGTGAACAGTGTTTATACAGGGTGCTACAAAAAGGTACGGCCAAACTTTCAGGAAACATTCCTCACATGCAAATAAAGAAAAGATGTTATGTGGACATTTGTCTGGAAACACTTACTTTCCATGTTAGAGCTCATTTTATTACTTCTCTTCAAATCACATTAATCATGGAATGGAAACACACAGCAACAGGAAGTACCAGCGTGACTTCAAACACTTTGTTACAGGAAATGTTCAAAATGTCCTCCGTTAGCGAGGATACATGCATCCACCCTACGTCGCATGGAATCCCTGATGCACTGATGCAGCCTTGGAGAATGGCGTATTGTATCACAGCCGTCCACAACACGAGCACAAAGAGTCTCTACACTTGGTACCGGGGTTGCATAGACAAGAGCTTTCAAATGCCCCCATAAATGAAAGTCAAGAGGGTTGAGGTCAGGAGAGCGTGGAGGCCATGGAATTGGTCTGCCTCTACCAATCCATCGATCACCAAATCTGTTGTTGAGAAGTGTATGAACACTTCGACTGAAATGTGCAGGAGCTCCATCATGCATGAACCATATGTTGTGTCGTACTTGTAAAGGCACATGTTCTAGCAGCACAGGTAGAGTATCCCATATCTGGCGGTGAATCGAGGAAGTACAGTACGTACTGATGAAACTAAAATGAGCTCTAACATGGAAATTAAGCGTTTCCGAACACTTGTCCACATAACATCTTTTCTTTATTTGTGTGTGTGGAATGTTTCCTGGAAGTTTGGCCATACCTTTTTGTAACACCCTGTAGACAGCAGGCAGTCACGTCTCTGCATGACCTATCTATTTCTGGGGTCCATGTGACAGCAAAGTTGGTAAAACAAAGTTTGGTGTGGCCTAAAATTACAGCGACTGTAAGGCATTTGTTCACCAATGCTTGGTCTCACTGAAATAAAATTGTTCACCTCATTAGTGCACTACTTGGCACATTCATTTCCCCTAACCAGTGATTTGATCATGTCCATATAGGCATCATTGGACCATTGCCTCCATCTGAGGGATGTACCTACTGCCTCATTGCCATTGACTGATTCACTTGCTGGCTTCATGTCTTCCTCATGTCCCAGACAGTTACAGCTACCTTCTTTCAGTGATGGATCACCCATTGCAGCATACTATTGCACATTACTGCCGAACAGGACATGCAGTCTGAATCCTATCTGTTCAAGGCAATTGCCACGTTGTTAGGTATGATGTGTATCAAGACAACAGCTTGTCACCTGGCAGCAAATGGTTTTGTGGAACGTCTAAATCATCTGCTTAAAGTATCCCTTTGGTGCCACGAATCCCAACATTGTACTGAGATGCTACTGATTGTCCTTCTGGGCCTCTGCAAGGCCATCAAGGATGATCTGAAAGCCACTGTAGCTGATCTTGTCTGTAGGCAACCAATCAGACTGCTTGGTGAGTTCCTTCGCAATATGCCGGATACTGTCATTGATGTGTCTGACTTTGTTAGCAAGCTGCACCCACAGGTATGACACAGGTTGACATGTTCCACATCCTAAATCTGTCCTATTGCACCAAGAGATCAAGAGACTTGCCACCCTTTCATTTTCACCAATTTGTTGAAGTGCAACCAAGTATTTGTTCGGCACGATGCTCTCTGTAAGCCTCTGCAGCCACCATATTAAGGCCTGTACCCAGATTTCAGGAGAGAGGAGGGATGGCAAAACATTTAAAAGCAACATCATGAGTACCCCCACAACAATCTCTATTGATAATCTGAGACAGCCCTCAGTGCTGCCTCCACTGATGCACACAAATTGCCTGGCTCACCACCTACAGACAAGACTGAATCACCCAGAACTCCACCACTGACCACCGACAAGCCGCCACAGCCATTGAGTGCTACCCCTGATGGTTCCAAGATCTATCATCACATGATCGAGAGACCATGTTAAGTTCGGTCTCAAATATTGTTAGTACTTGAGAGAGGGAGTTGATGTACTGGTTGTGTCGATGTGTAAAAGTGTGCTATATGTAAAATGTTTATACTTAGCAGCAATGTCAGTGACATTGCTCTGTTCTTCACCTTTTGATAATTAATCTGTTATTTATTTTCTCATTACTGGATTCTTGGACTGTGGTGTACACACATGCATGCAATTAAAAGTTTCAGTAAAATTAAATTATCTAGAACTGCAATAATAGTTGAGTATAGTTATGTTGTATGCATTTTATCCAAATGGATAACTCAGAATAACATACTATCATGAAATTCATGTTTTGGATGGTTCATAAAGAGCTTCTCATTTATTAAAAAAAAAATTAGAAATGGGCACCTAAATTTAAATGTGTCCTGCTTCACTTGGATGTGATCCATGTAGTGAATGTCATAAAACTGCAAAGTCATGAAAACATTGAGAATCTTGGATGTGCAGCAGTTAAAGGTATACCGAAGAACAAAAGAAACTGGTTTAGCCATGTGTATTCAAATACAGAGATATGTTAACAGGCAAAATACAGTGCTGTGCTCAGCTGCACCTTTATAAGACAATGTATCTGGCACAGTTGTTAGATTGCATACTGCTGCTACAATCACAGGTCATCAAGATTTAAGTGAGTTTGAATGTGATGTTATAGTTGGCCCACAAGCAATGGGACACAGCATTTCTGACATAGTGATGAAGTGAGGATTTTCCCATATGACCATTTCACAAGTGTACTATGAATATCAGCAATCTCATAAAACATCAAATCTCAGACATTGTTGTGGCTGGAAAAAGATTCTGCAAGAATTGGACCAATGATGACTGAAGAGAATCATTAAGTGTGGCAGAAGTGCAACCCTTCCACAAATTACTGCAGGTTTCAATGCTGGGCCATCAACAAGTTAGTTAGTGTTCCATTGATCAATAGCACAGAAAAACCATAATGATGTGGAATGTGTCAAATGCACAAGAAATGTGCACAGGGAACAAGGTTTTTTTTTTTTTTTTTTTTTTTTTTTGTGTGTGTTATAATGTTATAGTGTTATACCTAAATATTTGTATTATCTATCCCATTCCCTTAAATGGCACAAAATGCATGTATTATATCTCCAGATTTATTTACTTATATTCAAGAATTCATCTATGGTATAGAAGGAATTGTCAAGGAGGTATGATTTCAATTTGTTTTTGAAACTATTACTGCTGCCTGTGAGACATTTTATTTCATCTGGTAATTTATCAAAAAGTTTTATAGCAGCATATTTTAGCCCTTTCTGTGCCAAAGATAGGTTAAGCAAAGGATGGTGTAGGTCTTTCTTTTCTCTGGTATTGTAATCATGAATGTCGCTGTTGATTTTAAACTGGTCCCTGTTGTTCAGAAATTTTTTTATTACTGAGTAAATGTACTGTCAATCAGTTGTAAGAATTCCTAACCTTTTAAACAGATACCTACAAGATGTGCAACTACGAACTCCACACATTATTCTAACTACTTTCTTTTGAGCAGTGAATACCTTTTGCCTAAGTGCTGAGTTGCCCCAGAGTATTATTCCGTATGACATCAGAGAGTGGAAGTATGCAAAGTATGTTAGCTTACTAATTTCTACATCCTCAAAATTGCCAATTATTCTGATTGCAAAAGTTGCTGAACCTAGTCGCTTTAGGAGATCCAAAATATGAATTTTGCAATTAAGATTCTCATCTATATGTACACGCAAAAACTTATTATGCTCTACCCTGGCTACTGACTTCTTTTGATGTGTTATGTTTATTGAAGGAATTATACTTTTTGCAGCAGAAAATTGGATGTATTGTGTATTTTCAAAGTTCAGAGCAAGCCCATTCACAGAAAACCAATTAATGACTTTTCCAAAGATCTTATTTGTATCATTTTCTATTGGACTTTCTTTTACTGGATTAATAATTATGCTTGTATCACCAGCAAACAGTGTCAGTTCAGCATCATGTTTCACATAAGAAGGGAGGTCATTCACATATATCAAGAACAGGAGGGGACCCATGATTGAACCTTGTGGAACACCTAATGTAATTTCACCCCATTTAGATGAAGTGGCAAACTCCTTTGAATCACTTGAAGCATATAAAGAGACTTTTTGCTTCCTGTTCTGTAGATACGACTTAAACCACTCGTATACTGTCCCATTTATACCATAGAATTGTAATTTCTCTAACATAATGTCATGATTCACACAATCAAATGCTTTGGATAAGTCACAGAATATTCCTATTGGTGACATTTTACTTTTTAAAGACTCTACTATGTGTAAAGTGAAATTGTATATTGCTGTCTCAGTGGAACAGCATTTCGGAAATCCGAACTGTGATTTACTAAGTATCCCATTACTGTTGAGATGACTAACCACTCTTGAGTACATTATTTTCTCAAAGATTATTGAAAATGCCATAAGCAAGGATACTGGCTGGTAATTATTGACATCTGTGGTTTACCCCTTTTTGTAGAGAGGCCTGACAATGGCATATCTTAACCTGTTTGGAAAAATACCTTGAGTCAGTGATGCATTACATATGTGACTCAAAACACCAGCTCCACATTGTTTTAATAACTTCTTAGAGATGTCATCTACACCAACAGAACATTTATTTTTCAAAGATTTAATAATTTTCCTTATTTCACGAGAGGTTGTTACATGAAACTTAATCTGACTAAAATTTTTTCAAAAGTATCAGCATATGAACCATTCAACGAAACATCATTGACATGGGCTTTCAGAGCTGAAGGCCCACTCACGTACCCTTAATGACTGCACAACACAAAGCTTTTTGCCTCACCTGGGCCCTTCAACAGTGACATTTTACTGCTGATGACTGGAAACATGTTACCTGTTCGGATAAGTGTTGTTTCAAATTGTATTGAGTGGATGGAGAAGTACAGGGATGAAGACAACCTCATGAATCTATGAACCCTGCATGTCATAAGGAACTGTTCAAGCTGGTAATGGTGTGACACATGTGCAGTTGGAGTGATATGGGACCCCTGATACATGTAGATATGACTCTGACAGGTGACACATACATAAGCATCCTGTCTGATCACCTGCATCCATTCATGTCCATTGTGCACTCTGATGGACTTGGGCAATTGCAGCAGTACAATGTGACACCCCTCATGTCCAGAATTGCTCTTCTGAGTTTAAATACTTCTGCTGGCCATCAAACTCCCCAGACATGAATGTTATTGAGCATTCATCATACCCTTACATACTCATGGACAGTTCTGCAGGATTCATTTCCCTCTAACACTACTTGAGGCATTAGTTTAGTCCATGCCACATCATATTGCAGCATTTCTGCATGCTTGTGGGAACCCTAAATGATATTAGCAGGTGAACCAATTTCTTTGGCTGGATGGTAGAGCACTTGCCTGCAAAAGGCAAAGGTCCCGACTTTGAGTCTCGGCCTGCCACACAGTTTTAATCTGCCAGGAAGTTTCATATCAGCGCACATTCTGCAGAGTGAAAATCTCATTCTGGAAACATCCCTCAGACTGTGGCTAAGCCATGTCTCTGCAATATCCTTTCTTTCAGGAGTGCTAGTTCTGCAAGGTTGGCAGAAGAGCTTCTGTAAAGTTTGGAAAGTAGGAAATGAGGTACTGGCAGATGTAAAGCTGTGAGGACGGGGCGTGAGTCATGCTTGGGTGGCGCAGATGGTAGAGCACTTGGCCGCATAAGGCAAAGGTCCCGAGTTCGAGTCTTGACCTGGCACACAGTTTTAATCTGCCAGGAAGTTTCATATCAGTGCACACTCCACTGCAGAGTGAAAATCTCATTCTGGAAACATCCCTCAGGCTGTGGCTAAGCCATGTCTCTGCAATATCCTTTCTTTCAGGAGTGCTAGTTCTGCAAGGTTCACAGAAGAGCTTCTGTAAAGCTTGGAAAGTAGGAGACGAGGCACTGGCAGAAGTAAAGCTGTGAGGACAGGGTGTGAGTCATGCTTGGGTAGCTCAGATGGTAGAGCACTTGCCCGTGAAAGGCAAAGGTCCCGAGTTCGAGTCTCGGCCTGGCACACAGTTGTAATCTGCCAGGAAGTTTCAATTTCTTTGGCTCTTCAGCTTATATTATAAAAGTGACACTATACACATTTCAGAAGAAAAAGTATCATATATTTTTCATGAAGAATTAACTGTAAAATGGCTTTATACAATCTTTTGAATGCTGACTGAAAGCAGTGCATGGAAACCAATCGCCTATTTCCACGAAGACCTGTTGATTTCATCTACTGCAAAGGCTATGACCAGTGGTTTTTCAAGAGTAGAAGAGTGTCTTTGTATTATTTACTTTGCAAAGGATAAAACAGTAAACACTGAATACTATATAAGTGTCCTGAGCCAAAAGGAACTGAAAAAAATGTAAGAAAAAAATCTGGATTCAAAATGGCAGAAAACTTCCATCAGAGCCATGCCCTTGCTCACAAATGTGCATTAGTAACTCAAAAACCAAAGTAAATTAACTACACATTTTTGTAACATTAACCAAAATCATAAAATGTGTCACCCTTTGTCCTCTTCCTCTTTCCCACATTTAAAGACATTTGTTACCGTAAATACATGAAGAGAGCATGGCATCCATAGGTATGTATTTCATAGACTGTCTAGAGATACGTTGAAGGGATGGAATTTATTTACTGGTAATAAGTTGAAAAAAGTGAAAATAGGTAAAAAATAATGCTTTCAATGCCAGGGAAGGAAATTATATACTATGCATGTCACTCCCCACCAACATTTTTCCATTTGTGTGCTAAGTGGCAATTGTTAACTGAGTTGTGTGAAAATATTCTTTACATTGCTATATGAACTACATTCTTAAGTTGATCATTGGTTCAGATTTAATAAAATGTGTTGTATCTTCCACAAAACACAGTTTTCTGGATGTTAATTTTATTTATGGTATACAGGGTGAACCTGAACTCCACCAAAAAATTTTCCGAAGTTATTCAGGGGTACCTTCTGAGTATTTTGATGTAAGGGATCCATAATAATGACCAGTTCATTACAGAGTTACAGCATTTCATATGGCTTCTCGTCCCTGCTGACTCTGTATCTGTATTGAATTGAAAATAGTGTACTACAGTACAAGTGTCAATGGTATGTGCTGTGTGTTTTGTTTCTTTTCACCCATGATACCTGCTGCTGACAGTAATACAACCCATTTACTCTTTGCCTTCAGTTTGCATTCAGTACTGGTTGGTTCTGTCTCAGATTTGTTTGTCCTGCAAAGTTAGTTGTCCTTAACAGTGGTACACATCTGTATGAAGAGTTTATTGATTGCAAATTTGTCAGTACATAACTTGGGTATGGGTTCCCTCAATGCGATGGTAGAGGTGCACAATGACACTTGCTGACCTGCTCCCACAGCAACAACAACCACATCGGAGTACAGTGTTTTGTCTGAGGTTTATTTTATTACTCTGTGTTGAGAGTAGTACATTTTTGTTATTGCATATTGTAGGCTTCTTTAGTGTTGTAAAGATATTTTCAAAGGAACTAAGGTGACTGTGGTAACAAACTGAATAAATCATAATTACATTATTATTCTATAATAAGCCAGGGAAGACTGTGCAGCCTGTATTCCAAAATATTCACAACAGAAGGTACAACCTCTAAAAATTTGTTGATAGAGGTTCAGTTCACTCTATACCAATGAGACATACCAGAAAATTTTGCCAAATCTATATTAATTATGTTGAAACAATCTTGCACAGAATATATTTCTTAAGTATAGAATTTTGTCTATTTATTTAGTTTTTTTAAGTACTTTTGTTTACTATCCAGTTTGTCCCTTCATGTGGCTGTTCTGTATTGTGAGGCCTCTATAAGTGATCTAGCAAGTAACATGTCACCAGAATGCATTACATCACCTGCTCTGTCTACTGAAGTGAGAGTGTCCAGTCTCCGTAGTCCAGATTTTGTAGCTGCAAGACATTCAGTTTTCTTTACGTGAACTGAAGGCTTGATCAATCCACATTTCACAAGATATGCTGCTGGCGGTGTATCTGGATGATCCTGAAGCCACTGGCAAAATTTTGTTGTTGATCTGTAATTAAATAATGTAATATTTAGAAACTGAAGGAAACAATGTTCATTAATAATATAGGGCAAGGACATGAAGTGTCCAAGTGAGCAAAAATGCAGTTTGATGAGAGTTAACTCTGAGGAAGGATTCTACTATGAGTTACCAGTACAATGCATTTCATCATTTCATGTCAGAAGTGTGCACGCATGCCGCCCCCCCCCCCCCCCTCCCGCCCACACACACACACACACACACACACACACACACACACACACACACACACACACACACACACACAGAGAGAGAGAGAGAGAGAGAGAGAGAGACCAGCTGTAAGAGTTTTGTGAAAAATTTAAATTTATATTGAAAGGATAGACAAATATTGGGGTGTTGTATTTATCATAGTAGACAAGAAACTCAAATCCACTGAGAGAGAAATTGAAGCTGCATGTGAGGTTGTTTGGGTAAGACTCAGTATCAGGAGTGGGCACAAAATGATAACTGGATCCTCCGATCACCCACCAGACTCATCTCCTGATGTAACCAAAGACTTTAGAAAAAAAAACCCTCACTTCATTTCTACGTTAAGTTCCCCAATTATACTGTAAGCATTGGTGGAGACTTCAATTGTCCAACAATTAATTGGGAAAATTATAGTTTTATTAGTGGTAGCTGTGACAGGGCATCCTTTGAAACTTTACTAAATGCCTTTTCTGAAAACTACCTGGAACAGATAGATAGAAACCCCACTCATGGCGGAAATATATTGGATTTGATGGCAACAAATAAACCTGATGTCTTTGAGGATATCCACATCGAAACTGGTATCATTGACCATGATGTGGTTGTGGCAACAATGATTACCAAAGTATAATGGACAACTAAAACAAGCAGAAAGATATATATGTTCAGTAAACTAGATAAGAAATCAGTAAAGTTATATCTCAGTGAGGAACTTGAAACCTTCAGCACAGGGCAGCAGTATGTAGAGGAACTCTGGGTTTAAGAGAATAATTGACCATGCAGTGGGTATACATGTACCTGGTAACGGGAGTGAGCCTCCACAGTATACAGTCATTGTAAAGAAACTTCTAAAGAGGCAGAGATTACTGCATAATAGGTATAAAACACACTGTAGGGCAACAGATAGAGAGATGCAGAATGAAACACATTTGACTATCAAGAGGACAGTGTGTGATGTCTTCAGTGATTACCATAGCAGAATACTTTTAAGTGATCTTTCATGGAACCCAAAAAAAATCTTGTTGTATGTAAAGGCTGTTAGTGGCACAAAAGTTAATGTCCAGTCCTTAGTGAATGAGTCATGAACTGAAATTGAGGATAGCAATGCAAAATCTGAAGTCTGTAACTCCATTTTCAAGCATTTCTTTACAAAGGAGAATGCAGGAGAACTGCCCCAGTTAAATCCTAGTACCTCTGAAAAAATGAATTAAATAGGTATTAGTGTTAGTGGTGTTGAGAAACAGCTGAAAACATTAAAATTGAACAAAGCTGCAGGGCCCGACAGAATCCCTGTCAGTTCTATACTGAACTTACGGCTGAGTTAGCCCCTCTTCTAACTATAGTCTATTGTAGATCCCTCAAACAATAAACCATGCCCAGACCTTTGAAAAGGGAATGTGTGACACCTGTCTACACGAAGGGTGGTAGAAGTGACCCACAAACCTACCATCCAATATCCTCAACATCAGTTCATTGTAAAATCTTAGGACATATTCTGTTCTCAAAATAATGAGGTATCTTGAAAAGAATGAACTCCTCAATGCCAAACAGCATTAAATTTGAAAATGTCAGTCACGTGAAACCCAACTTGCACATTTTTCACATGAGATACTGAAAGCTGGGGATTAAGGCAAACAGGTAGATGCAGTGTTTTTTGGTTTCCAAAAAGCATTTGACTCAATACTGCACCTACACTTTTTGTCAAAAGTATGATCATATGGGGCATTGAGTGAAATTTGTGGTTGAATTAAGAACTTTTTGGTAGGGAGGACATAGCATGTTATCTTGGATGGAGAGTCATCATCAGACGTAGAAGCAACTTTGGGTGTTGCCCCAGGGAAGTGTGTTGGGATCCTTGTTGTTTATGTTGTATATTAATGACCTTGCAGACATCATTAATAGTAAAATCAGGCTTTTTGCAGATGATGCAGTTATGTAAATGAAATATGACTGAAAGAAGCTTCATAAATATTCAGTCAAGTCTTGATAAGATTTCAACATGGTGCAGAGCTTGGTAGCTTGCTCTAAATTTTCAGAAATGTAAAATTTTGCAAACAAACAAACAAACAAACAAACACATAGTATCCTATGACTATAATATCAATGAGAAGTGTTGGAACCACTCAACTCATACAAATATGTGGGTGTAATGCGTTGTAGGGATACGAAATTGAAGGATCACATAGGTTCAGTCATGGGGGGTTACAGGAGCAAAGGATGTTGTAGGGAGAGTTCACACCTGAGCAATTCAGAAAAGCTAAAGTTGGTGACAAGAATCCAGATGGCACAGGCTGTGAAACAGTAATTAAAGTGAATCATATCATGATGGGCAGAAATTTCAGCAACTAGCTGATTCAGCTGTCTCTTGGCTACAATACAGCAGTGGCCATTCGTGGATGCAAACAGCTGATTAGTTGTCATGGTCACGTAGAATGCAGCACAGTAGTTGCAGCAAACTTGATAAGTAACTTGCTTTCATAGGCGGCTCTGCCTTTGATAGGATTGGGAATGACAGTGACAGGACTGGAGTTGGTGACTGCAGGAGGGTGTACAGAGCAGATCTTGCATTTGGGTCCATTGTGGGGATATGGGCCATGGGGCAAGGGGTTGAGAGCATGGGTTGAGTAGGGACAAACAAGGATATTGTATAAGTTAAGTGTGTGTAAGTTGAGTGTGTGGCAGAATACCACTGTGGGAGCAGCAGAGAGGATAGTGAGGAGGATATTTGTCATTCCATGGCAGGATGAGAGATAGTCAAAATCCTAGCAGAGAATGTTGCTGCATTCCTGGTGACATGTTATCATTGATGGTTGGTTGTGGGGTTACACTTCATCTATGAACTTTGCCTGATGGTTGTATTTCAACTTTACCTCCTTAATAATTTTTGGTCACCATTCTCAAAGTTAATTACTTTTATGGTCCTGCTGTGCAGTGCCAGGGCACCATGCCATTGGGCTTCTTCACCTTGTTGCAATGTGTGAGAGCTGGAAATGATATCCAATCTGCCCATTCCACTAAACGATGTAAACAGGTTTGCATCAAGTTTTCTGTGTTTTATGTGCAAAGTTTCTCTTATACAAATTCAGTTACAATGAGTGAAAAGTTCTATCTTATTTTGTAGCTCATGACAGATTAAAAAATATATGTGTATTGATTTGACATTAGCCATAGAATCAATGACAGTTCTTATAACGATTTTCAGTTGTTTATGATTGTTTACATTTTTGCATGCGTCATTTGCTCCTTGACCTCCAAGGCACTGCCAATCCATGTCATCCAAAGAATAAGCATGCCTCCAGC
The DNA here is from genome assembly GCF_023864345.2 of Schistocerca serialis cubense. NCBI lineage: Eukaryota > Metazoa > Arthropoda > Insecta > Orthoptera > Acrididae > Schistocerca > Schistocerca serialis. The sequence continues at coordinate 787,367,841 of NC_064639.1, read as the reverse complement.
TGTCGCACCTTGCTGATGCCCACATGCCCACAGTTGGTGACTTTCACACCCCATCAGTACATATGTTACTAATATCTCCAACACTTAAAAACTACCTAAAGTACATTTTCAGTTACCACAAACATCTTTCATCAACCGGAAAGGATAAATGGGGAACATGCTATTCTGAAGAATCCAGAGTTAAGAGTCCATGGCCAGTGGATGTGCTATTGGCAGGGCACATATGGGGAGAGCAGTAGGGGTCGTGGTTGAGGGCAGGTGCTGTAGGGGAAATGCTGAGCACTGGAGGGGAAGTGCTGTTCTAAACTGAAACCTATGCTCAGATGTTTTTTAAATATTAAGTGGAAACACTTCGCAAGCACACCTGCACAATGACCATTCAAAAAGATCTACTGTCACCTCTGCTATGGTTAGTATTTAGACAGAATTATGCTGAAAATTCAACACAAGTAGCAATTTTTTTGATTTGTAACTTTCAGAGAAGCATCATGAGTGAAGAATTTTGAGTACAACCTACATTTCTCTTGTTGCCATGTTAAAATTTGCTGCTTTTGCCAAAACGCAGCAGAGTTCATACCATGTCACCTTACTAACTTGTGCAGATGCAGTTGCGAAAGGATTCTGAAACCATGGTTTCTTAAGTTTATTAAGTGATGAACTGAAGAAAAGTAAGGTCAATAGCTTGCGGAAAAGCATATCCTCAGTACAAAAGGAAACATGTAATGTCTTCACTTATGCTGTTCCAGAACTAACAGCATTTCCTCATTTCACCAGCTATCAATGGCCCTTAAAAATTATATTCTTCCATTGAAAAAGTCTTTAGTTAGTGAAATAACATGGCAGATAATGAAGTTTTACATAATAACCATATGGCAAAGTACTCTCATCTTTGCATGCTATCATTTTCCAAAATCTCATTTTGGTATCTCAAACCATTTATACAATATGGGGGAAAGTTGTCAATATTTCCTTTTGGCTTTATCACTGGCATGCGCTGTTGCAAATGAGTGTGCTAAATCAGACCAGTTTTCTTGAGAGTGGTGATAGATAGAGATCTCCACCCAAGTCTAATGAAAAATTTAGTATCTTAGCTAAATTTCATATGCAGCAACATATTATGTAATATGCACCAAGTGCAAAATCATAGCAACCCTATTTTTCATTGCTGACTTTCTCCAGTTTTGTGCAGCATCTTACTTAAATGGTTATCTCACAGTAACAATGACCATTAGTGGAATGATGGATACGTCATCATGAAGCTATAAGTAAGGCAAAAATGAAATGGTGTACAAAATAGTTTCTGTAAAACTGTTTGAGAAAGATTGCAGAGCATGTGCCTCAATTCTGTCATCTCAGTGCATCACCAACTGCCAGAAAAAGGGCAAACAATGTCAGTCTCCCCTCATGAGTTAACTGACCCAATACTTTGGACAAAACTGATCACTGCTCATCAACCACAGTATCCTGTGCAGACTCCATGCTACAGATCCCCTGTCTTAGACAGGAGATGTTGTGTAAGTTAACTAATTACATCCTCACATAACAGAAAAATATTCTTTAAATAATAATGAGTTTATTTTTATTTCTATTATCTTGATTTTCTGTTTTTGAAGCTGAATAAATTCTAAATTAAACCAAAATCCATTTCTGTTTCTGATGGCTCTCCATCAATTACTTCACTTTGACAGACAAATATAGAGTAACATTGACCATACTCTGTTCCATTATTTCTGAAGTTCCAATTGATCACTGTTTTCTGTTGATAGGAGTATGAACAGTAGCTGAACTGTTTGATTGGACTATGTTATATTGCACCAACATAACTGCCTTTGCTGTACTTTTAACTTTTTGATCACAAGAGCATAAGTTTTTTAAATGTATTGAGGTAGAAAAATGATGAGGTTCATCTTTACCATAAGGAAATACATGCAGAGATTTTAATTTACAACACACTCTGCAATCTCAACTCTCAGATATGTAATAGCTCACAAGTGCAAAAAAGTGAATGCAAAGAACCATCAGTGCCCAGGTAAGTATATTAGCTTCTAACTATTTTGGAGAACACTTCAACAGTATGACTGACTGTCACTGCATGTCTTCCCACCTCTGTAAGGGCTGTGCTTACATTTTATTCATGGGCAGATATTGTATAGTTACCTTTTTATCCTTTTGATACAAGTGTCCCAATATTCACAATGCTACTTAAAAAAAAGGATTCAAGTCATTCTGTCTCTGGATTCACCTGATTTATGCATTAGCCATCCCTTCACAATGCTACTTAAAAAAAAAGGATTCAAGTCATTCTGTCTCTGGATTCACCTGATTTATGCATTAGCCATCCCTTCCATGAGTCCGCCTACCATTTACGCTCCATTACCTATCTAAAATTGAGTACATCACTTCCATCTTAAACCTTTAACAGCATGCCCAACCTCTGATCCTTATCTTTACACCTCTCGAAAGTGAAGCTTCCCTGTAACCTACCGACTCTACTGCTTTCTCTGACAGATGTTTTGTAAATCCTTCTTTTATAATTTCTACCTAGACTTCTTGCAATATTATATACTACTTACTATCTGCTAGTCACTATTTGCCCAGAATTAATTCACTACTACTTGATTATTCTATTTATTTTTCCTTATTATTGCAGTGGTCACATTACACCCACACTAAAAAAAAAAATAATATAAAAGTGCAATTTGCAATGACAGATAATATACTTGAAGAGGATTAATGGGTTGGTTGCACCAATAATCACACCAATTTAGCAATAGTTCATTTATTAACTTTAACACATACAAGGATCACAAAGAGCTAAACTGAACATGGCAGAACAGCCAAAGATAATACTTAGAGTCCAAAGATGAATGCATATGCATATCGCTGCTGGTGTCTATTTCATCGGCGCCACATAGACTGCTAAGGCCCCCCCCCCCCCCTCCCCGCAGTGTGAAGTACTCTTGAGAGGCCGCCAAGGGGGGGGAAGGGGTGACTATGGTATCGGCAGGGGTGGTCCGCGGGAGCTGGACCACGGTAAGCTCAACAGCGTCGCCGGGGAGCTGTGTGGGTAGATGTCATGAAGGAAGGTTCGGCCACCGAACCTGGAAGTCGTTGAAGTGAACCGGGCATCGTACTGGGCATGTTGGTCGTGTGGCAACAGGTAGGCTGGCGGTTCGCAGGTGGAACGGAGCAACGACGACGATGTCTCTGGAGGGCGTGGCAAACACACAAAGCATGTCCAGGTTGAGGTCAGGCGGGAGGGGATACATTTCACCAGGTGGAAGGGAATGGCGGAGGTTTTGTCATGAGCACTGGATGAAGAGAAACACACGACGAACAGTGTATAATGGCGCAGTGTTATCGAGATTTCGTGGATTATGTCCAGGGGAACAGGCACAAAAACTTCGAGTGAGGGCACATTCAAGATGGGGCAGCATGAGAAATCTCGACAAAGCGAGGCAGGCGACAGTGGAGAGGTCGAAGGGACCGGCGAAGGGCCTGGCAGCGAGGGCATGATCGTAGGTATGCTCAACGTAGGGAGCATTTTGTCACTCGACGGAGTGCATGAGACCGGAGTAGAGGGCGAGGTCAGAGGAGAGCTCGACGATTGGAGCTGGAAGTCACTCAATCGAGTGTGTAAGTCCGACGTGGAGGGAGTGGTCAGAGCGTCGTGAGCCACGACAGTGAGTGGCGTGGTCGTGGCCTGAAGGGGGGTAGAAGAAGGCTCGACATGAACAGGGTTAAGTATGTTGCGAGAGACTGTAGCAGCTGAATCTTTCATCTGGATGTCATAGGTGTTGGCTGAGCGCTGGAGAACTCAGTATGGGCCAGTATATGGAGGTTGGAGGGGAGCGCGGACAGAGTCATCTTGGAGCATGATGTACTCGCAATTGTCCAGAGATTTCAGGACGTGAACCTTAGGGCAGGAATGGCTGGTGGGTGGAATGATATGGAGGTTGATGAAGTGGCGTCTGATGTGGTCCACGAAGGAAGGTAAGTCAGACTGAGGGAGAGAAGTGGAAGGGCTCACAAGTTTGCCATGGACAACAATGTTCCGGCCATATACGAACTCGGCTATTGTGCCTTTGAGGTCTTCCTTATAGATCACACGAATGCCGAGTAGCACAAGGTGTAGGGCCTCTGTCCATAGAGAGTCGTGGCATTGAAGAGCCGCCTTGAAAGTGCGGTGCTAGCACTCGACTAGCGCGTTACTTTGCGGGTGATATGCTGTGGTACAGATGTGCAGGATGCCGCAAATGTTACAAATTCCGTTGAACAGGGCTGACTCAAATTGTCTGCCCTGGTCAGTCATGATGATAGCTGGATATCCGAAACGTGATACCCATGACTCGACGAAAGCTCGAGCAACAGATTCTGCCGTAATATTGGGGAGGGGGACAGCCTCGACCCAGCGAGTTGTTCAGTCGATAGATGAGAGAACATAATGAAAGCCACTAGAGGGGGAGAGAGGGCCGACAATGTCAATATGAATATGCTGGAAACGCCCATCAGGGATCAAATAGGCGCCAAGGGGGGATGAAGTGTGCTTGCGTACTTTGCAGCAACGCAGGAGCTTGCCCATTGCTGGCAGTCCTTGTTGACATTTCTTCACACAAAGCGCTCTGGTACGAGGCGGGCGGCCACACAAACACCGGGATGGGCTAAATTATGCAATACGTTAAAGACAGCTTGACGGAGTGGGGTTGGGATGAGGGGGCGTAACGTGCCCATACTGTGGTTGCACTAGATCTCACCAGAAATGCCAGGGAAGGTGGTGCAGATGAAGTGTAGTGAAGAAGTAGAGTCTGAAATCAGATTTTGTGTTTCCTCATCAGCAGATTGGAGGTTAGGCAGTTCAGAGAGGTCTAACAGCCAATGGACAGTGTCGACTCATGAAAGGAAATCAGCAACTATATCGTCAGCACCCTTTGTGTGTCTGACATCGGTGTTGAACTGAGATATGAAGCCCGTGTATCTGAAGCATCGAGGAGGCGGGTCAGCTGGCGGGTTTGTAATGGCCACAGCCCAGGGGGTTTGTGGTCCATTAAAACATAGAAAGGGTGTCCCTCAACATCAGTCTTAAAATGCTTAATTGCTTCATTGACCATGAGCAACTCCCTGTCAAACGCGGAATATTTCCGTTGTGCATTGCTGAGCTTGTTTGAGAAGAACTGCAGAGGCAAAGTCTGGCCATTGATTGTCTGGCTAAGGACAGCACCGATGGCAGTATCGCGCACGTGTGTGGTGATGAAAAGCTGTGTACTGGGATGAGGATGCATGATGGTGCAGGCCTCAGCAAGAAGATTTTGAGGGCAGTGAAAGAGTCAGTCATAGCAGGGGTCCATGGAATGGGCCGAGATCCAGAAGTGTTGGTGCCTGCCAAGGCATTCATCAGTGGAGCCTGAATCCCCACAGCCCGAGGTAGATATCTGCCAGAGCTCTTTGAATGACGAAGGTCTGGTTAGGTTTAGTATTGTCTGTACTTTCTCAGGGGGTGGTGAAATGCTGTCAGCAGAGACCCAGAAACCAAGAAAAGTGACAGCGGGTTGATGTAGCTGCAATTTGTCCTGGTTGGTCTCGATGCTTGCTGCTGCGAGAGTGTTCATAACAGTTTGCACATGTTGAATGTTGTTCTTGATGGAGGAGCTGAACACAAGAATGTCATCGAGATATGCAAAACAGAATTTTAGGTCGAATAGCACTTCATTGATGAAGCTTTGCCAGGTCTGGGTTGCGTTTTTCAGACCAAAGGGCATGAATCGAAACTGAAATAACCTGATTGGGGTGGTGATCGCTGTCTTCTCGGTGTGTTCAGGTGCCATGGGGATCTGGTGGTAGGCCCGTTTGCAATCAATGACAGAGAACGTGGTCGCACCTGCAAGGGAACTGGTAAAGTCAGCAATGTTGGGTATGGGGTAGGTGTCCATAATTGTTTGTGCGTTTAGTCAAGGCCACGACCCATCTTTCTTGGGTGTCATATTTATGGGCATAGACCAGCTACTGGCAGAGGGTTCAATGATGCTGGAGCTTAGTAGTTCAGAAATCTGATGTTTAAGGTCGGAGAGGCACTCGGGACAACGTCAACGTGGTTTACTGGAGATCGGGGGCCTGGCGTGAGGCGAAGCTTGTGAACTGTGCCGTTGGTGACGACGGAAATGTTGCCGGCGGCACGGGAGGCGGTTTGTTTACAATGTGTGGTGGGCGAGGCGTGGTCGTGGTGTTCGTAGCCACTTGGCGGATCCGACGGGAGCCGAGGCGGTGAAGTGTCCCAGGAGTCAACATGACAAGATGGCCGCCGGCCTGAAGCAGTAGCACCGTGGTTGGCTGAGCTCGGTAGAGCTCGTGAGCCGTTAGTGAGTCCATTGTTGGAGGGCGCGGCCTGTGGCAGAACGGTCGCGGGCGAAACGCTTGGCGTGAGTGCACTGTTTGTGTTGTCAGTGGTGGATGCATAGTGGCACGCATGAGCCGAAGTTGTATAGTTTGAGGTGCTGTCCACGAGGAGTGGGGTAGGAGCCATCAGTTCGGCAACATGTGAAGCTCGTCGTGCATGCGCACATGTGTCTGGCCAAGTGTCAAACACTGCTGTGTTAGGAGGGTGTGGCCCTGTGGAACTATCAGTATACGTTATGGCAGTCTTGATAGCACAGTTGGGCGGGGTAGTGGGAGGTAAACACATGGAGGCTCCATTTCTGGGATTGTAAGCAGATTCAGCGCACTTACTGACCTTGCTTTGTCCTTGCTGTAGTGTCAGTAATTCCTTTGCTGCATCGGAGAGCTGGACCTGTGTTTTGTGGAGCCGGAGGGAGAGCTCGAATTTTCCCTTGCCTAGGCGAGCAACGTGTTCATGCTCGACAAGGCACTTGAGTGTGGTTTCTTGTAACGTTGTCGACAGATACGAACATGTACAGATGAGATAGGCCCGGACTGATGTGTCATGGGGGGCGTTGCTCGACAGAGCACAGGGGAATTGAGTCTTGGAAGGATGATGAAACATGGAGTTTTGCACTAGGTCCAGTGAAAGTTTGTGGTGTTGCAAGAAGTCAATGCCTAGTATAGGTTCGTCAATTTCGCACATTAAAAAAGTCCACTCAAGTTTGCAGTTTGCGGAGAGTGAGACAATGTGGGAAGTTGAACACGAGCAATCTAGTTTAGTTGAATTCATGGCTTGCAGTGAAGTATGATGAGGGCGGATGTTCGACGATGCTAAGGACGTAGGCAGCAGCGAAACATTGGCGCCTGTGTCCACTAGAAAAAGGTATCCCGATGAAATGTCTTTAGCGTAAAGTCGGCCGCAATTATCCGGTTGTTTCCGGACAGAATGGAGCACTGGGGAGTGCCTGTCATGTTATGTTCAGGAGGCGGCACCCGGACCTACCTGCGATTGGCATTTGGGAAGTAGCGGGGTGGTCTGCAGTTCCATGTCGCCTCACCAAACCGTGTGTGGAAATAACAGTACAGGTAGTGTGGTTTGCATTTCCTGCAGAAGGTTCGTTGCCAGTGGTGGTGGCTGAGGTTCAGTGGCTGCAGCAGGTTCGGTTGCAGGAGGGAGCGTGACCATGGAGCCGGTGACATCCCAGTTGCTTGTTTACTGCTTCCCAGAACGAGCAGAACGGTTGGCACAGTACAGCCCCGGCCACGTCCAGCCACAGGGCGATTAGCCTGAACCTGAGACTTGTCAGGTAGGCAGTGGCTGGCGAAATAGAGCAGTGACGCATCGTGTAGCTTGTCTGCAATTCTCATTCTTTGCTTGACAGGTTCAGGAGACCTTTGAGCCAGAGCAAAGCGGATGTGAGGAGATTGTCATGGCCTAGTTGCTTAAGTGGAGCTCTTGCCATATTGCTGCCTTAGTTGAGCGGGCAAGCCGACGTAGAACTGTCTTTTTGGCTAGAGTGTACTGGGTAGATGAGTCCGGGGCGTCGACCAGGTCAGCAATGAAGTCCTCCTGGTCATGCAGGTGGGTGATGAGGCACAGAAACCTGGTTGACTCGTCGAGTTTGTAATGATCGAACACTTCATCCACAATTTTGAACCAGGTTGTTGCTCTGTCGGAAACAAACGGCGGCAGTGTCGGTAAACATTGTAGAATGTTCAGAAGAACAGGTTGAGTTGAGTTCGTTGGGGCACTGCCTGAATCGAGCTGTTGTTGCTGTAGTATTCCAGGAGAGTGTGCCTCCAGGGGATGTGGCAATGATGGCTGTTCGGGTGGCAGTGTGAAGGCGCCAAGTTGTGGTTGAGCATGATCCGTCGCAACGCGGAAGGCCGATGTGGGTGAGACATCGTAATGTGTCGATTGCGGTTGCAGAAGCTCAACATGTTGTGGGTGTGTTCGAATTGATGCGTTGTGGAAGACCGATGCGGATGTGGCACCAAGATGTGCTGAGAATGGTAGTGGAAGCTCGGCTGGAGCCGGCATGGGGGCGACAGGTGAGAAAATGTTCAAAGTTTGAGAATGCGTGTAAGTCAGCGGAAAGCTTGACATATGATCAGAGCCAGGGCCACCTGTGTTGGAGGGAGGCTGCGGAGGTGTGTGCTGTCCAGAAGCACAGTGTGGGAAATGATGTTGAACATGGGACAGAATGTGTGAATGTTCACTGTTCATAGTCACTCCACTCAGAACTGTGTGCGGATAAGGTGAATGTCGTAGCACAAAACACTGAGGTGTAGCAGTGGGATGGAGGTGAAGGTAAGGCACAGATAACAAGTTATTGTTCCTGTTGCAGGCCGAGGTATCGAAGTAGGAGGGCTTGTGCTGATGCTGAACTGAGGCAGGGGTGGGTGTGGTCGGATGCTGAGGAGGTAGACCTGTGAACAAAGCAGTTCTGGCCACATGGCAGATATCCGCGTGGTACTGCATGGATTGCGGCGTGGCAAATCGTTGTCCTGGTGGTAGTAGGTTGTCCGACGAAGCATTTGCAGAAATCATCATCGGTCCCACACTGCACGGAGATCCGTAAGAGTTAACTGCACAGTCGATGAGGGAGGGCACATGTGGCGGGAACAAAGGATTTTGATAGCCGGAGTCATGTGCACTCCTAACCTCACTTATTGTTGCAGACTCGAAAACGTCCGGCGAAATCGACGGAATCATCAAGTGAGAGTCATCGTGTTGCAGTCCTGGAGGGTGTACATCACCCACAACACAATGCATGTCGATCACAAAATCCAGCATTAGGAGCTAGGTCGAAGTCATTGTTCAAATGCTGTGTCAATGTAATATACGCGAAAGTAACCGACCTAGAGGTCACGGACACAGTAAAACGGCGAAAAAGGAAGACGTTACAACATGGGGTCACCAGTGAGGAGGATTACTGGGTTGGTTGCATGAATAATCACACCCATTTAGCAATAGTTCATTTATTAACCTTAACACATACAAGGATCACAAAGAACTGAACTGAACATGGCGGAACAGCCAAAGATAATGCTTAGAGTCCAAAGATGAATGCATATCGATGTTGGTGTCGATTTCATCGGCGCCACACAGTCATTGTAATAATCCATTGACCATTAGGGACATGCCAATACTTTGAATGATATTTATGAGGGTGCTGCTGGATTCATTTATGATCTTAGTGTTGATGTTAATGTACCCACACAGAACGATGTTGAACTGAAACAACCTTCTTTTGCTCAATTACTAGACCTGATACAATGGTGTAAGAGTAAGAGTGCATCTAGATGGTGCTTTGGACCCCATGCTGTTCATTTGTTGGTTATTATGAAAAGTACGAACTGATATGGTATTTATGAATAGATCTACTGAAACGTATTCTTAATGTATGAGAAAAACAATCACCTAAGCCACATATGTGGATTTACCAAGTATAGTTCAATAGAACTGTAATTTGTATAGAATAGGTGTGATTTAATTTTCAGCATAACCACACTTATGTCAGTCAGAAAACTGGAGACCATCCCTAACCATTTCAAGAAAACTCTACAGTGTTGATTCAATTTCATACACATATCCAAAGAAAAAGAAGGAAAGGGATACTGTTTGCATGGAATTATTTATATCCAAACAGCTGATGACCACAATGCACTCATCATTTAAGTTCTCACAGTTCCAGTACATACAAAAACAGTACGTCATATGTGCTGTATCCTACTACTAGTGCATGTGAGTGTGAGTGGGCTGAGTATAGCTTCACCGTGCATGTGTGCTTCAATCAACTGGAACTGTATCAGCACCAACCAGCCACTGGAGGCCACCTGTAGGAAGTGTGCACACTGCATGGTCTCCGCCCTGACGTCTACTGGCAACTTGCGCCTATATATGCATGGAACAGCACTGACTCACTCTCAGTTGTGCACTAACCAAATAACATGCAAAACAGATCCAAGTAACACAAATTTAACTTTATTCATAAACTTCTAAACAATAATGGAAATAAGCTTCTTGGCAAGTAACAAGACAAAAGAATCATACAGTAGGTGCAACATAAAGTGATACACAGAACAACTCATGTGAACAGTACAATCTAAAAGGACATAGTGAGAGTAAGTTAGCACTGCTCAGCATATACATAGGCATGAGTCACCAGTAGATGACGCGGCAGAGGACTTGCTGTGTGCAAGCTTCCTACTGGCTGACTCTAGTGGATGGCCCATGCTGAATTAGTTGGTGGTTGATTTAAGTACACTTGTGCGGTGACACTATACCCAGTGCACGCACACTCACATGCACAAGTACCAGGATACAGCAATATGTGTAAAAGAATTTTCTCCCTTGAAAACTGCAACCAGATTGCCTTCACATTGACTAACCTATCCTGGGCAGAAGTGTTGTCACATACAAATACTGCATACAATGTTTTCTCATCTCTTTTCATGACAAATTTTGAAATGGCTCCCCAGAAAGATTAGTGAAAACTAACTCACCCAGGTATACACAAACCATATATGAGAACACATTTGAATAGTTTACATTTGAACTCACGTTTACATAAGTGCACTGCGTGTATCAGTAAGAATCTGCTCGTAGAAAGAGCTAGAAAATCAAAAACTCCAAAACATGTGAGCCATTATGGAATAAAGCTGTATAATTCTCTGCCAATTTGCATCAAGGAAATAAAAGATGAGAAAAAATTTAGGTCAGAATTAAAAAATTACCTGTTAAATAAATGTTTTTGTAACACAGATGAATACTTTGAATCCCTGAATGACAAACAAACACTTTATTTTCTTCACTGCCATTCAATCAGTCTGTTCACTTTGGAAATTTTATATTTTGTTTGTATAGTCTTTTAACTGTAAGTGATGTGATAAATCTGTTTCTCAAAGTGCACTGCATGTATGTCAAACCATCAGAGAGCATGTATAAGACCAATGCATTAGTTCGTTATGGTTTTTTAAAAAATACACTGTAAAATGATAATTTTGTATTTATTATATTAGTAAGTAGTGGAGGAGAAGGAGAAAAATAAAAGGACTGGGTGTGATGGTGGAATGGCAGCTGTGGTGTACTGCTGGAATGGGAACAGGGAAGGGGCTCGATGGATGAGGACTGTGACTTACAAAGGGTGAGGCCAGGAGGGTTATAGGAACATAGGATGGATTGCAGCCAAAAGTCCCACCTACGCAATTCAGAAAAGCTGGTGTTGGTGGAAAGCATCCATATGGCACAGGCTGCCTAAGTGGAGATATTGCTGGTGGTTAGTAGGTTTGATATGGATGTAGTTACAGATGTAGCCATCTTTGAGGCGGAGGTCAACAGCTAGGAAGGTGGCTTGATGGGTTGAGTAGGACCAGGTGAAGCAAATGGGCGAGAAGTTGTTGAGGTCCTGGATGAATGTGGGTAGGGTGTCCTCATCTTCGAACCAGATTGCAAAGATGTCATCAATGAATCCGTACCAGGTGAGGGGTTTAGGATTATGAGCTTCTAGTTAGAATTCCTCTAGATGGCCCATGAATAGGTTGGCATAGGATGGTGCCATGCGGGTGTCCATAGCGGTACCACAGACTTGTTTGTAGGTAATGCCTTCAGAGGAGAAGTAATTGTGGATGAGGATATAGTTGCTCATAGTGACTAGGAAGGAGGCTATTTGTTTGGAATCCATTGGGCATTGCAAAAGGTAGTGTTCAATAGCTGTAAGGCCATGGGCATTAGGAATGTTAGTGTACAGGGAGGTGGCATTAATAGTGACAAGCAGGGTACTGTGTGGTAAAAGGACAGGAACTGTGGAGAGTCGGTGGAGGAAATGGTTGGTATCTTTTATATGGGAGGGTAGGTTCTGGATAATAGGTTGAAGGTGCTGGTATACGAGAGCAGAGATTCTCTCAATGGCGGCAAAGTGACTGGCCACAATGGCGCATCCTGGGTCGTTAGGTTTATGGACTTCAGGAAGCATGTAGATGGTAGGAGTGCGGGGAGTGGTAGGGGTGAGTAGATAGATGGATTCCGAGGTGAAGTTTTGGGATGAGCCTAAGGATTTGAGTAGTGAATGGAGATACTACTGGATTTCTGAAATGGGGTCACTGTGGCAAGGTTTGCAGGGGGAAGTATCTGACAGCTGGCAGAGTCCTCCCGCCAGGTAATCCTTGCGGTTCAAAACAGTGGTGGTGGAGCTTTTGTCCACAGGTAGGATTATAAGGTCGGGATCAGTTTTTAGGTGGTGGAAAGTGGTTCTTTCTGCGGATGTGAGGTTAGTTTGCATTTTTGAGGGATTTGAGGAATGTTGGTGAGGCAAGATTTGGGGTTAAGAAATTCTGAAAAGTTAACAGGGGTGATTTGGGGGCAGTGGGGGTGGATCACGGTTGGATGGAAGAGTGAATTGAGTTAGGGAAGGTTCAGAATTGGTCTTTGGTTAAGTCTGATTGGTAGGGTTGGTAGCAAGAAAGTGTTCCACTGTAGGAACTGGGAGAAGGAGAGAAGGTCTTTAACAAGTCCTCCATAATTGAATTTGGGAGTGGGACAAAAGATGAGGCCTTTGGAAAGGAATGATCTTTCTGTGGGGCTAAGGCTTCTCAAGGATAGGTTCATGACTATATTGTGGGTCTGTTAAGGTTCTGGGTTCTGTGTGGTGGTGGGAGGAAGTTTTTGAAGGTGAGGTAAGTGTAGTAGGTCAACAGGGTTTGTCAGCTATGAGGGTACATGGGGGAGGTTTTGAGCTGGTTGTAGAGGTGATGGACAGTGGTACTCCAAGGTGAGAGTAGGAAGTGAGCAGGATGGAGAGCTTTTTGAGGTGGTATTGTGCATGTTGCTCAAGTTCCAGCAGGGCAAGTGTTTCAGTGTGTGTTAAGGGTTTCACAAATTTGGGACCACATAGCAGGAGAATTTTTTGGATGGAGAGAAGGTACTGCAAGGAGGTTTGGGCTTGGTTGATATGGTTTTGCAGGACTATGTTGGTGGGGGCTAAGGATTGGCAGAATTTGAACAGATGGAGGTCATTGTGGAAGAAGGGGTGGCAGCCACAGATGGGTAATTTGATGGTAAGGCATTAGGGGGGATCCCATGAGACAAGAAACAATGCAGGAACAGCATATGGGACTGAGATCGGGCTACGGAAAAGGAAAGTTTTCTGTATTGCCCCAAATGGAAGGAACAAGGATCCATAGTGGTGGAAAAAATGCGAAAAATTATGTAAATAATGTAGAATTACGTCCGATAAATTTTGCAAAAATTACACCTAAATTCATATGAAAATTCATGAAAAGGATAAAATGGATGCAAACGGGGGCAAAAAAAATGAAATCAGAGGGAGTTGATGATAGTGAAAGCAGAAACTCACAGAAATTGGAGAGAAGTCACAAGGATGAAAATAAAAAATGACTAACAAAAAACTGTATATGCTTGCTAAAGTCCATAAAACTTATCACACAGGATGCCCCACTGTGGCCAGTTAACGTGTTTCCACTGAGAGAATCTCTGCTCTGATAGACCAACACTTTCGACCTATTACCCAGAAACTACCCTCCTATATAAAAGATACCAACCATTTCCTCTACTGACTCTCCACAGTTCCTCTCCCTTTACCACACGGTGCCCTCTTCGTCACTATTGATGCCATCTCTCTGTAAATTAACATTCCTAATGCCAATGGCCTTACCACTATTGAATACTATCTTTCCCAATGCCCCATGGATTCCAAACCAACAACCTCCTTCCTAGTTGCCATGACCAAGTATATCCTCACCCACAATTACCTCTCTTTTGAAGGCATTACCTACAGACAAATCTGGGATACAGCTATGGGCATCCACATGGCACTATCCTATGCGAACCTATTCATGGACCATCTAGAGGAATCCTTCCTAAACGCCCAGAATCCTAAATCCCTCACCTGTTTCAGATTTACTAATGACATCTTTGCTGTCTGAATCAAAGGTGAGGACACTCTATTCACATTCCACCAGGACCTCAATGACTTCTGCCCCACTTGCTTCACCTGGTCCTACTCAACCCATCAAGCCACCTTCCTAGGAGTTGACCTCCACCTCAAAGATGGCTACAACTGTAGCTCCATCCATGTCAAATCTACTGACCATCAGCAATATCTCCACTTCAACAGCTGCCACCCATTCCATACCAAAAAGTGCCTTCCATTCAGCCTAGCCACCTGTGGTTGTTGCATCTGTAGTTACGAGCGATCACTCTTGAAATATGCTGAGGGTCTCACTAAAGCCTTCACTGACCGTAATTATCCTGCCAAGCTTATACAAAAACAAATCTGTCATGCCTTATCTCTCCAGTCTCCCACCATCTCCCGAAGTCTCACCGTCCAGTCACTGAGGACCATTCCCCTCATAACTCAGTACCACCCAGAACTGGGGCAACTGAATTACATTCTCCACCAGCATTACAATTACCTGTCCTTGTGCCCTGAAATGAGAAACATTCTGCCCACTATCCTTCTCACCCCTCCCACAGTGGTATTCCGCCATCCACCAAACCTACACAATATACTCGTCCATCCTTACACCCCTGCTCCCAGTCCCTTACCTCATGGCTCATACTCCTGAGACAGATCTAGATGCAGGACCTGCCCCATACATCCTCCCACTACCACCTACTCCAGTCTGGTCACTAACATCACCTATCCCATCAAAGGCAGTGCTACCTGTGAAACCAAACATGTAATCTACAAGCTAGGTTGCAACCACTGTGCTGCATTCTACGTATACATGACAACCAACAAGCTATCTGTCTGCATGAATCACCACCGACAAACTGTGGCAAAGAAACAAGTGGACCACCCTGTTGCTGAACATACTGCCAAACATGATATCCTTCATTTCAATGACTGCTCCACAGCCTGTGCCATATGGATCCTTCTCACCAACAACAGCTTTTCTGAATTGCACTTTCCCTGCAATACATCCTATGTTAAAAAAATGGGAAGTACATCTTATACAAAAAGGTCATGTAAATTGGTAATGCAGAATTAATTGAGACACTATTATAAAAAGTATAGATTGCTACTCACCATATGGAGGAGATGTCGAGTTGCAGACATGATCACTGCCTCTGGCCCCTGAGGCCATACTGCCACAAATTGTGCCTGTTCAGGAATCAGTCTGTGGTTGGTGGCGGTAATGAGAAAGCTGGGGCAGGGAAGGGGAGAGATAGTTTGGTGGGGTGGTGATACTTCAGCGGGACTAAGGCTTTTGGAGAAAAGGTTTATGACTGTGTTATGGATCTGTTTAGGCTCTTCATTCTGTATGGTGGTGGCAGGGAGTTTCTGAGGGTGTGGTAAATAAGGCGGGCCTGCAAGGGAGGGGTTGTCAGCTATGAGAGGGTGTGGGGAAGGGTTGGAGGTTGTTGCAGAGGTGGTGAAGCACAGTAGCCAAAGGTGGGAGTAGGAGGTGAACAGTTGGATAATTTTCTGAAGTGATATTGCATGTGGTGCTCTAGTTCCTGGAGGGCAAGAGTTTTAGTGTGAGAGATGGGATGCAGAAATTTGGGATTGCAGAGCAGGAGGATATTACAGATGGAGAGGAGAGCCTTAGTCCCACAGAAGTATCAATCTTTTCCAAAGGTCTTACCTTTCGCCCCACATCCAAATACACTCATGCTAGACTTGTTAAAGACCTTCTCTCCTTCTCACACTCTCTACAGTGGAAACATTTTTGCCACCAACCCTATCAATCAGGTCCCATCCAAAGCCAGTGTTGAGCCCTGTGTGAGGCAGTTCACTCCTCTATCAAACTGTGATCTACCCCTACTGCTCCCAAATCACCTGTAGTAACATTCCAGGATTTCTTAACCCCAAATCGAGCCTCACCATCATTCCTTAAATCCCTCAACATGGAAGCTAACTTTACAACCACAGATAGAGCTGCAGTCAACCACCTAAAATCTGATACTGACCTTGCAATCCTACCTGCCACCACAAGCTATATTACTGTACTTTTGAACTGCTGGGATTACCTGGCAGAAGGACTCTGCCAGCTGTCAGGTTTGTCCACCTACAAACCCATTCCAGAAATCCAACAGTACCTCCAGTCTCTACTCAAAACTTTAGGCCCATTGCTCAACCTCACCCCTGAGTCTATCTCTCTCCTCACCCCTACCACTTAATAATTCCAACCTTCTACATGTTTCCTTAAGTCCATAAACCCAAACACCCAGAACACCCCTTTGTGGCTGGTTACTGTGCCCCCACTGAGAGAATCTCTGCCCTTGTGGATCACAGCTTTCAGCCTATCAACTGTAACCTATCATTCTATCTAAAAGACACCAACCATTTCCTCCACCAACTCTCCACAGTTTCTGTTCCTTTACCACAGGCCCCTGCTCACCACTATTGATGCCACCTCCCTCTACACTAACATGAATAATGCTCGTGGCCTTGTCGCTATTTAACACTACTTTTCCCAGTACCCGACTTACTTCAAACCTACAAAATTCCTTTCTGGTCACCATGAGTAACTGTATCCTCACCCACAATTACTTCACCTTTGTAGGCTTCACCTCAAACAAATCCATGGTACGGCAATATACACCCATATGGCACCATCCTACGCCACTCTGTTCATGGGCCATCTAGAGGAATCCTGCATAATCACCTATAGCTCCAAACCCCTCACCTGGTTCAGGTTCATTGGTGACTTCTTTGTAATCTGGACTGAGGGTGAGGATATCCTATGTATGCTCCTCCAGAACTTCTACATTTTTTCCCGTTTCCCTCCACCTGGCCCTACTGAACCCAACGAGCCACCTTCATTGATGTTGACATCCATCTCAAAAGATGTTACATCAGTAACTGGATCCATATCAAACCAACCAGCCACCACCAATACCTGCACTTCAACAGCTGCCACTCATTCCATGCCAAGAAGTCTCTTCAATACAGCTTAGCCCTCTATGACCATTGCATCTGTAGTGATAAGCCGTGCCTCTCCAAATATACGAATTCACTGAGACCTCTACGGACAAAAATTACCCTCCCATCCTTGTACACAAACAAGTGTCCCATGTCTTGTCTCTACAGTCACCCAGTTTGTCCCAAATTCCCATCGTCCAACCAAAAAGGAGCATTCCCCTCATGACTCAGTGAATCACTTTCTCCGCCAGTGTTTTGACTACCTTTTGCTGCGCCCTGAAATAAGATATATCCTACCTACTATCCTTCTCACCCCTTCCTCTGTTTTATTCCACATTCACTGAAACTATGCAATATCCTTGTACATCCGTATTCAATAATATCCAGTGAAGTTATTAGCGAATGCGAATGTGAAATAATCTGGGTTAAGTATCAAAGGTGGGTCAGATATGATAGTCAGATGCTTCTATAGACCACCTGCATCAGCAACCGTAGTAGTTGAGCGCCTCAGAGAGAACCTGCAGAACGTCGTGAAGAAGTTTCGTGATCATACTATTGTAATAGGGGGAGACTTCAATCTACCAGGTATAGAATGGGATAGTCACACAATCAGAACTGGAGCCAGGGACAGAGACTCTTGTGACATTATCCTGACTGCCTTGTCCGAGAATTACTTCGAGCAGATAGTTAGAGAACCAACTCGTGAAGCTAACATTTTAGACCTCATAGCAACAAATAGACCGGAACTTTTCGACTCCGTGAATGTAGAAGAGGGTATCAGTGATCATAAGTCAGTGGTTGCATCAATGACTACAAGTGTAATAAGAAATGCCAAGAAAGGAAGGAAAATATATTTGCTTAACAAGAGTGATAGGGCACAAATCGCAGAATATCTGAGTGACCACCATCAAACGTTCATTTCTGAGGAAGAGGATGTGGAACAAAAATGGAAAAAATTCAGAAACATCGTCCAGTACGCCTTAGATAAGTTCGTACCGACTAAGGTCCAAAGCGAGGGGAAAGATCCACTGTGGTATAACAATCATGTACGAAAGGTACTACGGAAACAAAGAAAGCTTCATCATAGGTTTAAGAGTAGTCGAATCATAGCTGATAAGGAAAAGCTGAACGAAGCGAAAAAGAGCGTAAAGAGAGCAATGAGAGAAGCATTCAACGAATTCGAACATAAAACATTGGCAAACAATCTAAACAAGAACCCTAAAAAGTTTTGGTCATATGTAAAATCGGTAAGCGGATCTAAATCCCCTATTCAGTCACTCGTTGACCACGATGGCACCGAAACAGAGGACGACCGAAGAAAGGCAGAAATACTGAATTCAGTGTTCCGAAACTGTTTCACTGCGGAAAATCGTAACACGGTCCCTGACTTCAGCCGTCACACGGACGCCAAAATGGAAAATATTGAAATAAACGATATCGGAATTGAAAAACAACTGCTATCACTTAGTAGCGGAAAAGCATCCGGACCAGGCGAGATACCCTTAAGATTCTACAGTGATTATGCTAAAGAACTTGCCCCCTTTCTATCAGCAATTTATCGTAGATCGCTGGAAGAACGTAAAGTACCTAGCGACTGGAAGAAAGCACAGGTCGTTCCCATTTTCAAGAAGGGTCATAAATCAGATGCGAATAATTATAGGCCTATTTCGCTTACGTCAATCTGTTGTAGAATAATGGAACATGTTTTGTTCTTCTCGTATTATGACGTTCTTAGATAATACAAATCTCCTTCATCATAACCAACATGGATTCCGCAAACAGAGATCATGTGAAACTCAGCTCGCCCTATTTGCCCAAGAAATTCACAGTGCCGTAGACACTGGCGAGCAGATTGATGCCGTATTCCTGGACTTCAGGAAGGCATTTGATACGGTTCCGCACTTACGTTTAGTGAAAAAAATACGAGCTTACGGAATATCGGACCAGGTTTGTGATTGGATTCAGGATTTCCTAGAAGAAAGAACACAACATGTCATTCTTAACGGTTCAAAATCTGCAGATGTAGAGGTAATTTCGGGAGTACCGCAGGGAAGCGTGATAGGACCTTTATTGTTTACAATATACATAAATGACTTAGTTGACAACATCGGTAGCTCCGTGAGGCTATTTGCAGATGACACGGTTGTCTACAAGAAAGTAGCAACATCAGAAGACTCGTACGTACTCCAGGAGGACCTGCAGAGGATTAATGCATGGTGCGACAGCTGGCAGCTTTCCCTAAACGTAGATAAATGTAATATAATGCGCATACATAGGGGCAGAAATCCATTCCAGTACGATTATGCCATAGGTGGTAAATCATTGGAAGCGGTAACGACTGTAAAATACTTAGGAGTTACTATCCGGAGCGATCTGAAGTGGAATGATCACATAAAACAAATAGTGGGAAAAGCAGGCGCCAGGTTGAGATTCATAGGAAGAATTCTAAGAAAATGTGACTCATCGACGAAAGAAGTAGCTTACAAAACGCTTGTTCGTCCGATTCTTGAGTATTGCTCATCAGTATGGGACCCTTACCAGGTTGGATTAATAGAAGAGATAGACATGATCCAGCGAAAAGCAGCGCGATTCATCATGGGGACATTTAGTCAGCGCGAGAGCGTTACGGAGATGCTGAACAAGCTCCAGTGGCGGACACTTCAAGAAAGGCATTACGCAATACGGAGAGGTTTATTATCGAAATTACGAGAGAGCACATTCCGGGAAGAGATGGGCAACATATTACTACCGCCCACATATATCTCGCGTAATGATCACAACGAAAAGATCCGAGAAATTAGAGCAAATACGGAGACTTACAAGCAGTCGTTCTTCCCACGCACAATTCGTGAATGGAACAGGGAAGGGGGGATCAGATAGTGGTACAATAAGTACCCTCCACCACACACCGTAAGGTGGCTCGCGGAGTATAGATGTAGATGTAGATGTAGATGTAGATCACCTTCCCTCATGGCTCATATTCTTGCAAGAGATCTAGATGCAAGACCTGCATCCTTCCTATAGTGACAAGCCATGCCTCTCCAAATATACAAATCTCACTGAGACCTCCATGGACAAAAATTACCCTCCCAACCTTGTACACAAACAAGTGTCCCATGCCTTGTCTCTCCAGTCACCCAGTTTGTCCCAAATTCCCACTGTCCAACCAAAAAGGAGCATTCCCCTCATGACTCAGTGAATCACTTTCTCCGCCAGTGTTTTGAATACACTGTCAAAGGCATCACTTATCCCATCAAAGGCAGTGTTACCCGTGAAAGCAATTACGTGATCTACAAACTAATCTGCAACCACTGTGCTGCTCTCTATGTGGGCATGACAACCAACAAGCTGTCTATCTGCAGGAATGGCCACTGACAAACTATGGCCAAGAGACAGGAATCGTGCAGGTGGGAACTCTCCCTGCAATATAATATTTCCTACATTCCTGTAACCTGGTCTCAGTCTTTGTTAATCTCTGTCCTTCACCCACCTATCTCCTTCCCTGCTCCCACTCCAATGTAAGTGGGTAAGAAAGTAAGAGCTAGTACTAGAAGAATATGTTATGACAAGTGAAAATTTCTGCTGGACTGGGTTTAATTGAAGAACTCATACCGCAAAGAATGAACTTTAAAAATAACCAATATGTAGCGACGCTACAATAAAGAACTCTGTTTCAAGGCAGTGTCAAGAGGGGGTGGGGAGATGTGGAAGGGCGAGGTATGTTTTCATGTACAATAAAATGAATTTACATGGCTGCCAAAGGAAGATGTACATAATCTAAATACTTGGACAAATAACTTTGACATAACTTAGTAGTGCCATGCTTTGGATAAGTTTAAAGATTCTCTTTCAAGAATGAACATACTCTTGTAGTAGATGATGTGTTGTGACTACGGCATACTGACCCAGAGTCTTATCACAATAGCATGCTGAACCTAGTTTCAATGCAGTGAAAAACAAAAGAGAAATTTGAAAATTATGTTAAAACTATTATTTTGTTCTTAAGAAACTATCAACATCTAGTGTAAGTTAGAAGTGTTTGAATGAAACTCATTACATTTTTAATAAATGTTGCACATTTCTTCTGGAATGACTCTTCAGTTACTGGTATTGTACTGAGTTTACTGAGAAAGATGTCATCTTGAGGTATTTAACATACATTCTCATAATAAATAGGAAACACACTGAAAAGTAAAATCAGTAATGTTCTTTAGACCAAAGGATGAAAGCAAATAATTGTGGGGCACAGCCCATGAACCCTCTCAATGTCTCTCTGACTTAATACATCAAGAAATGTTCACAAATTGTAACCCAAATAATGATGCATAATGAAAAAAGTCTATAATGTGCATCTTTTTGAATAGTAAATTGGCAGTAAAATCTTAAGACTGTGGCCAAAAAAAGACACCCACTGCAAATTTTTCTGACTGCAAATTTTCAAAGCCACTTTACAGCAGTACAGTTAGGTTTTAGTTCACAGGAGCAGGTTCTCAGTTTTCATATTTGTTGCCTTTTTGGAGTTTATAATATTTCTGACGTTTGAAGGAAAAATAAAACAGTATTATAAAACTTATTTATCACTTTTGCTGGTGGCAAAGCTCCTGAAATGATAGAATGGTGCATAGAAAATTTTTAGTTGTTGATAATGAAATTATATTCCACCACCCAGAATCAGATTCCCATCAGACTGACAAAAACATTGACTGATGGCATTGTTTAGAGGCCAATGACCAATCACAAAATTATGCAGTTTGTATAATTACATCTCCCAGACACTAACTGAAAAGATTGGCAAAAGAGATCTCAGGGATGCTGACATAAAAGTTTAATAAAGCAAATGCCAACTGAACACTTGTAGCGTTCAGCTGTGGCCACCAAACAATTTGTCAGCAACTCTCCTTTGCCGCAGGTTGAAAAAGTTCTAGAATACAACATAACAAATTGAGATGTGGCATTAATGGAAAAGAAAAGTAGGTTCTTAATTTAAATATGGCTATTGTAATTCAATTAGCATAATTATTTAACAAAAACTTGCAGATACCAGAGTGATACTTACATTTCAAGAAAGAGCCATCAAAAACAAGAGAGAGCAAGAGAGCTCACAGCTTCTGCATTTATGTAATCCAAAAACAACTTGCTTTACAGAGCGTAAAGCTTCAGTATATAAACATTTCTCTGGATCATTCTCTGCCATTCTTAATGTAATTTAGCCTTAATTAAGTGACTGGAGCATATTCTATTCATTATTCAAAAAGCAACATTTCAAGTTGATGGAGATTACTCATTGGTAGCATGATGCTTGGATTTCTCGAGGGAAATGATATTGGATAGTGACTCAACAACACATTGATATTGATTACTGAATGAAATCTTTTATGAAAAATCAGTGTGTACACTAATCTGCTGGTATCGCCTTGCAGCACACTGTATTTGCGAGGTAGGGAAATGAGTCAGCCCCAGATCAAATACTCATGGCAGATTAATCATCCTTTATGTATGCAGTAGAGCTAAATGTGATTTAAAAGGCAGTTTTATGCACTATTCTACGTAAATGCCACATTGGTTCCCCATCTCTTCCTTGAAGAACAATACACAATCAGTTAAATTACAACTATACATATAATAAGGTTCATACAGTTCACAGATACAGGGCACAAGATTTACTTCTCTTAGTGTGATTGGTGTTTGTGTTGATAAGATGTACAGATGGTCACTGAATTAGATAGAATAAAGCTAATTTTAAAATCCTGGATGGACAAACTCTGCCACTGGCAGATCAAACACTAAAGAGATAGAAGAAAATTTGGGTATTTCCTACTATTCATCTCATGAAAAGCAACAGAGTTGTGTTGGAGGGACTTGGGCAAAACAAAATAAAGGGTGAAACATTGATTGTTAAAGTCAGTCTCATTTCAATATGTATTTCTTCTTTAACACATCTGTCTTATACAGATTTAAGCTGGAGACTCTCCAATATATTCTGTTCTGAGCATCTACCATTCCCTGATTGTATGATCACCATTTCTTCTGTCATCCTTCATTCCAGTCCTCTTTCTTCATCTTCCTCTCACTCCTTCCAGTTTTCCCTCTATAATTCCTTGTAGCAGACAACTCCAACGAAGTATGTGTCCCAGCCAAGATCTGTCTTTCCCATATTTGTTTTCATTGAATACTCCTTGCCCATCTAGCAATACTCTTCAACATCTGATGTTGCTCCTCTTTTGATTCCCCAGCACTGCTTGATCATCCACATATTTTGTAGTATTTATTCTTTCTCCTCCAACTGTAGTGCCCCTTGTATCCTCAAAGGCCTTACCTATCAGTTCTTCTCCAACTTTAGTGACAGTGAGCATCCTTGTCTTACATCCCTTCCAATGCTCTGTAATTCTGTCTCCTCATTTCATATTCTTTCACTTATGTATTATCCCCTGTACTTATACATTTTACATGATATCCTTAGAAGTGAGTATTATTATGGACGTTAAGTGTTCTGCAAATGAATAAGCAAAATAAAAAGTACATAGTAGAGTTAAACAATGATATGCTGTAACACAAACTGAAAAAAAGAAAGAAAAATATATAATTAGGGGATTCTGGTAAACATACATACATGTATTTCCACTATGTTCATGATTAATTTTAACAATCAATAGTGGAGAAAAAACTGAGAGATTGATACAGAAAAGACACACAACAATATATTATTCATTTAAGACAAAAGTGCTGCTGCTTGTTGAGTAGATTTTTATCTATCCATTTACATTATATTTTCAGAAAGTGTTTTTGGGATGATGTGTAATCTGGACTGAAAAAAATAAAAATAGAATACTACTTCAGCAATGGATTTCATGTAAATAATAATGTGGTGACAGTGCTTCTTAGGACAGTAGATTCTAAGAGTAATATTGATTTCACTTTTCTTGGTAGAAAACTCACTGTCATCTAATAATTAAAGAATGCACTAACAAATGACATTTGAAAACAGCAAGAAAACAAGTAGCATTATGAGTACTTACTTAATTTTTGTAGTCACATATCAGATAAAATATGATCAGGCCATCAAATATATAGGAATCCTCCCACAATTTTGAAAACGTCTTTACAGCTTTAATTACAAATGTAATGTGAATTTTTAATGTATGTTGGTACCTGAGGTTGGTGATGTCTTTAAATACTGCTTCCATTGATAACAAATGTTTTGTAACTTCAGATGCATCAAGCCACTGTTCTTGCACATGATTTTTTGGTGGCTGCACCCTTAATCGTGGCTTAGAGGGTAATGTTGTTCCGAAAGCAATTGTATGAGGATGCTGTTTCTCCTGTCTTACATCTTTCATTATTTGAGAATGCAGTCCAACAGAGTATTCTTTCTAAGAGGACAAAGAATAAATAATTTATTATATCTAAACTTCATTAACATGATTACATTAAATATTTTCAACCCTCGTCCCATCATGAACAATCGATTTTTCTGTGGTGGTATGGCTCACATGCTTCAATATACAAATAGTCTTGCTATATATGCAACCACATTGTAGGGGCCTTTGTAGAGACACCAGACTAATGTAGGGTTTTTAGAGAGGAATAGCAACCATTTCAATATTTGAAGGAGCAAAAGTCTGCATTAATTACTTATTTATTCATTTTTCCCTCATCTTTTGTAGATCCCATCAGGAAGGAGAGCCTTCAGGAATGTGGAATTTGGCAAGGTATACATTATCATAAGACAAAGACATTATATTAACTTAATATGTATACTGTAGTAATAACAAACTATCACTATTCATACTTTGACATCTAGATTCAACTGAGTAAATAACTAATAAAGTTAAAAATCTGATGCCTCTTCAGGTTTACCATGTAGATGCTGCTCATCTGCTACTAGTAACTTTATATTTACTTGATTAAAATGGTATTTCTCAAATAAAAGATTTTTTACATCCATAAACATACAGTTCTATTTACTGTACATTATTACTTCTCTTACCACTTTATAACAACATTATTCTCTGCCATGTACCTAACAGGACTTATTGATCACTGCATTTATATATGTAGATTATTTGTAGAAAGATGGCTATTGAGGCATGTTTTTAATTTTCCTTTGAGTTGGTAGGAATTCCCAGTTTTTGCTTTATGTTAGCTGTCTCACTACTAGAGTAAATAACTAAATTCTGAACCCTGGATTAGAAGACAGAGTCTATATTAGAAATTTTATGTCTTGTGTTCTATTATTACTTTATTACTAGATTTGCATCATTTACCAGTCATGACTGGAGTGACCGTGTCAAGATTATGTACATACTTATGAGTTGCTTACAATTTTCATACGTATAAAGAAAAATATTCACAATATGTGTACAAGAGATGAAACGGTATTACTTTGTCCATTCACTTTGGTCACTGTTGAAGATTTCTCCAGTGGAGTATAATGGGTGCTCTTTCAGGTCATTTGCAACTTTACTTTTGAATGATTCTGGTTGCAGGGATTGCACTCCTCAGGACAACGCATTGTACATTTTTAAAGTAGCCACTGGAAAACTATTTTGGGTTCCAGACAGTTGACAGTTTGGTGCATCAATGTTCCTCTTGTTGCACATGCCATGATTATGATTGTCTTACCTCACACTGAAAGCCTCTTGGTTTTCATTTACACTGATAACGCATAAAAACATGTATTGGCGGAAGGCTGTCATTATTCCTAACCAGGTGAGTATAGGTTAGCAGTGCTCCAGTTTTTTGCTTGATGCAATGATTTTGACTGTTTCGTTTTGTAGCATTAATACATCCTTGGAGCCTGCAGAGCAACCCCATAACAGTAGGCTGTAATTTATGTGGCTATGAAACAGTGCATAATACATTGTTATAAAGTGTGAGTCAGCTAATACACCTTTTAGTGTACCGGTACTCATTCACTGATAGTTTGCTACCAATCATGCATCCCAGAAGTTTAACAGTTTCCATATTATCATGATGAAATGTCAAATGCTGTTTAGGCAAATGAAATTTCATGCTCCTTGTGTAGTACAAGCAAAGGTGATTGTGACAGAATATGTTAAGTAGGGAGTAAGTCACAGAACATTTACAGTGTGCGGGTGTTTGATTTCTTATGTGCAGACATTAAACAGGGGATGTGGAATACAAGAAAATGGCAATAAGTGTGACAAATAAACAGATTCACATGCTGTGAGTGGGATGTTTGCATTCTGGTGTCATGGCTTTGCCACTGACTTGACAAGCAGAGAGCAACCACATTCTCCAAGAATGAAAACAAAAGACAAGTTGGTTTTGTGACAAATGAAATAAACTATGACCTTGTTTTTCATATTGTGCCTTCAAGGCATATGTAGTAGGAAAAGTAATGTTCTTCTCAAATTTGTAAGTCACACTCATGATCTATACTCCCATTCATGGAAATATATGTTTGTGAAAGGGAAGTAGTGGGTGTGCCTCTTCATGGTATGAGTAGAAGTTATCTTCTTTTGCTCCACTAACAGCAGCAGAACATGAAGAAGTCAAGCCTTTCCTTGGCTACACACAGGATTTCAGAGGCACTGGTTAGTAGGACCTGTATTTCAAGGGAATCAACTACAGTGATCAGATTGAAAGAAAAAGGTAAATACGTCAAATGTTACATCGGGTGAGAGATCTCTTGAAGTTTTCTGACTCAGCTTCAGCTACAAGGAGCAAGCCAGCAGCTACATAAAACCTTATATCAACAATAAAAACACTTCATTTGGCTCCCAGTGCACAGGATATGGAGCACTTGAGTGGAAAGGAGAAAATAAAGAACTATGAACTTGCAAAATCTTGAAATTCAATGAGTAATAAATTATGGCATTGCTAATAGCAACAAGAATTAAACTAAAGGAGAAACTATAAGTGAACAGATGGAAAACTCAGTAACATTCTGTTAAGAAGGAAGTGAAAAGAAATACTGGAACAATTAACGAAATCTGAAGTCAAACCATACTTATTCAATTGCGGAAAAGTATGGCAACTTCAGTTAAATTTACATGTCAAGTAAACAATGTAGACATGTGACTAAAGGAATGTTTTAACTATGATGGAGTAATTTTTCAGAGAGATTGGAGGGTAAGATTCTTTTGATGGGGTTGGAGAAGAAAATTTCGAATCCCAACATTGGCGGGGATGCAGTAGCAGCTGAGCATCGCTGCAAGGGTGCTGCTGTACGGCACAATACAGTCCACTTATCAGTCTGTTTGAGACATCAACTGCACTGGGCAGTACAAATCATTGTGGTATGTCACCACTTACATGTGACTGGATCAGCTACAAATGAGAGAGTGCTGTTCATCGGAATGGGTGAGCTGTTCAGAAAATACAGAAATCCACTTTGAAAACTTTTTTACATCGGTACAGTGATACAGTGGTTAAGTGTTATCACATTTAAGAAAATTAAGCAATAATAGGGAGTACATAATAGAGGATATTTGTGTTGTGTGCCAATCATTACTAGAAGTATGGCTGCGGAGGCTTGAGAAAGGGTTAGAGGATTTTTGCAACAAATGTGTGACAAAATGAATTCTAATTTTAAGGAATTACCTGACAAAGTAGATTCTGATATTAAGGAACTATCTGACAAAGTAGATTTTAATATTAAGGAACTATCTGACAAACTAGAGTAGAAAAGTAATGAAATCTCTGTCAAAGTACAAAATATGAAAGTGGAACTAAAATTAGAGATAACAGAACACATCAAACATAAAATAGAAACTAAATTAACTAAAACTGCAAGTACTTTGACCCAGTTGCCTAAGGGGTTGAAGGATGGGACCAACAACCAATGAAATTTAGTTCCTGAGAAAGTAAAAGAGCAAATCTCAGAGGTGAACGAATGTGTTACTGTTTGTGAACAATGTAAAGAATTTAGAGGAATAGTTACCACACCTGAAATGCTGTCTGATTTGGGGGAACAATGATATGAATTCGTTTGTAAGAGTATTTCCAAGATGTGGGTAAACCACTATGTCCATTAACTGACAGTGGCTCACAATCTATTAGACATGATTTTAAGCTGGGCACAACTAATGCTGGAATTTCAAGTGAGCCTTAATAAATTACCATATATGTCAACAGGATTAGCTTCTGTAGAAAATATGAATTTTGTAGGAGTTGCAAGAGTAGGTACAACAGAATCTGATTACACAGGCACAAAAAAGGGTCAGAAATTTTAATGTTATGGTTACTGTACCAAACTTTCAAATAAATGATTTGCTATTAGTATTTAAAGAAGTAAATGAGCAATTTTTTTCAGCATTATAGTGGACCTTTTAAAGCTCAGAATATATTGCGTCCAAAAGTGGTATATCTAACAGATCCTGATACAGGGAAGATAGAGGATCATTCTTCCTATACAGATATGATTAAATGATTTAAGATCCCAGTAGAGTGTGTATCATTTACAAATTTAGTGGATTGATGACCTCTGACTGTCTGACTTTGTGGCAGAACTGCCAGAAAATATTAATATCTTTGCTTTTTTGTACTTTGTTTTACTTTACTTTGATTGTTGACTAGTTGGTGTGATACATTCGTCATGACTGTTACTGTGATTGTCAAAATCTATTTCTTTGTGTTTTGATTTATTGTGTGCCAATAAAATATTACGTAGTGAAAGTAAATGGGTTTTCTGTGTTACAAGTATAACACTCGCCATACTGGTGACCTCCGACGTGCAACATACGTCCGATTCGACAATGTGGCCATTTACTTCGACATCTCCACATTGCTCACCTTCCGCTCCTTTCGGACTACAACATGATACTAATGGTGCCTCTACACTGCCTTTCCATGGTTTCCTACGCACAACACCACCAACAACTGGGATAAAATTGGAAGATAAGTACAACGCCGTGGAGTTTTCTCCATCATCAACAGTGCCGTTGTGGACTCATTCAACATCATCAGTGATGTCACCTGCTATGAAATCTTTTTCTACGTTCGTCTATAACAAACCAATCATGAGTGCTGTGCCTAAATTTGCGACTCACAGTGTGTTGTATGTACAACCTCCTGTGACATGTAGTGTACAACAGTGCCCCAACACTATTAACCTCACAGACTTTTTGAGCCCACAGATCACTTGGAGCTCCTCATATATTGCAGATAAATCAGTTATGGACAAATTCTCACTACAAAAACAGATGGGTACAAATTTCAGTGACAACAATTACTGGTTGGACAGTCGTCCCACCCCGATTGTTTCCGCAGCCCCAGCTGCGCCTGCCGCGCCTCCTGCGCCAGCCGTGTTTAAACCAGCAGCCGCGAGTGACAGCTTCATAAACACTCTGCCACTCCTGTCCGCTGTGCTATCAAATCTGTTACATCCACAACACAAGAGTGAGAAAATTCCTAAATTACCAAGGTTCACAATGGACAATCTGCATACGTGGTTTATTTTGTCAGAGACTATATTCACCGCCCTAAACGTTGATTCAAACAGTGCTAAATTTATTGTGCTTATTAATGCCCTAGAGGACCACGTTGAGAGGGTACAGGATTTAGTGCTGTCAGCGGCCCCCGCAAATCATTACGCACTGGCAAAACAACAGATCTGTGAACGTCTAGCTAAGACTACGCAAGAGTCTGTTTTATACATACTGCGAGATGTACATCTCAAAGACTCGACTCCTTCACAACTGTGGCGACGTATCAGAGCAGTCTTCGATAGCAAAACTATGCCAGATGAAGCTTTACTTTCTTTCTGGGTTGCAAAGCTGCTGCAAGCTATCCAACTGCAGCTCCTATCACACGACCAGGAACCTCTACAAGCGAAATTATTGCTGGCCGACGCCGCATATAAGATAATCAACAAGAGAAAGTTATCTACGTGTGTCCCCCTCGATATTACACCTCCTCCGCGTGGCAGAGGCCAATCTTTCCAGAACAACAGACAGAGTACACTGGCTGAGCACCAGATTCCACACCGTCCTTCACCATCCCATACCATAGCTTCAAGTGACGCACTTCACCCAGTAACAACACAGGATCAGCAAGTTTATCCTCTCTGCTGGTATCACTCCATTTACAGTAATAAAGCCAGGCATTGCCGCTCACCTTGTGCAATGCGCCCAAACACGCATGGCAGGCCACTATAGGTGCACCGGTCCACACTGTGATGTCAAGTCGCCTAACAGATCACAGGCTAGTACGTCTGAATTATTCTCTTGGACATTTGTATATCCAGGATAAAGCTTCTCAGAAATAGTTTTTAGTGGACACTGGTGCCGATGTGAGCGTCATTCCACGTTCAATGGTCACTTCTACAATCAAGCATTTGCCTCACCAAATCAGAGCAGCCAACAATTCCTCATTAAAGGTTTATGGTGTAACGCAACTTCGCATTTACTTCGATGATACACATAATTATGAATGGACATTTTCGGTAGTAGAAATTGACGAGCCAGTATTAGGATTGGACTTCTTAACTGCTCATAACTTTTCTTTGGACTTAATTACACCTGCCCTCTGCTCAGTGGATTTTAAACAAAAATTTTCGGCGAGATTTTCCCCATCCACGCCGACAGAATGCAGCTCGAATACGTCCTGTGAACAAGACAGTTTCTATTCCATCTGAGGAGGTCAAAGCTGCCGTAGTGAACTTAGTTACGCAACGCCTTGAAATTGACCAACTGTCTGAAGACAATGCAAGGCTACTTCAACGTTGTGATGCCCTGACTGATGAATTGCGCGGGTTTAGAGAGGAGATCAAGATTAAAAGTAATAACACGCACGAAACTAAATGGGACCTGCATACTGCACCACTGTTTATACGCAGCCACAGCAGTGCCCGCCACAACCCGGACAGCAAAGACAGCAACCTGCCCAACAACCCCCCACCCTGCGCTTCACCGTCCGCCTCTCATCAAAACACAGAGGCGACAGCTGTTACAGGCGACGCCGCACATGCGCGCGCAATGATTCCTTCGTGCAGTGACACCATAGTCAATGGAATCCCGCCAGCTGTTGCACAGCACAGCTCCGTGGACAACACTGCAGCTTTCACTGAACTACCGTTCAATGATAACGTGTTTCAGGTTTCATACTTACCGCGCACCGACGATAACATCGCACCTTCCTGCGACCCTCTACGTATTTTGGCCACACCTATTCACAAAATCAAGGCCAGTACTACAGGTGTCTGTCACCGGCTTAAGACAACTGAGGGACTGCCTGTCCGTTCTCGCCCCCGTCGCCTCAATGCAAAAAAACTTACCGCTGCCAAAGAATGTATTAATGAACTTTTACGCTTGGGTATAGTCCACCCCTTGGACAGTGCGTGGTCTTCTCCAATACATGTCGTTCCCAAAAAGGACAATTCCTTTCGACTCTGTGGAGACTATAGGTGTTTGAACGCCAGAACAATACTTGATAACTACTCTGTCCCACATCTCCACAACTTTTCACAATCCATGTTCGGTGCCAACTTTTTCTCTGTGTTAGACTGCAAAAAGGCATACCATCAGATTCTGATGCACCCAGAAGATATCCCCAAAACCGCTATCATCACCCCATTTGGACTATATGAATATTTGTTTATGCCTTATGGATTGAAGAATGCCGCCCAGACCTGGCAAAGATTCATTGACACCATTCTACGTGGCCTTAATTTTTTCTATGCCTACCTAGACGACATTATTATTTTCTCCACAACTGCAGAGGAACACAAACAACACCTCCAACAGGTTTTTGATAGATTGGCACGACACGGAGTCGCGATTAATCATGACAAATCTCAACTGGAGAAGCCAGAGGTTTTTTTCCTGGGACATTTGGTCAATAATGAGGGCATTCGTCCCACCTCAGATAGAGTACAACAAATACTTGACCTTCCCCTCCCTCAAACCTATAAAGAGTTATGTAGATACCTCAGAATGGTAAATTTTTTTAGACTCCACATTCCACATGTGGCATCTCTTCAAGCCCCTCTCACTGAGGCCTTAAAGGGAAAGAATACCACAGGCGACAGACACATAGAATGGGATCAGACCATGCAGCAAGCCTTCGACTCGCTTAAGTACACCTTGGTGAACGTTATTACCCTGTCTCACCCTCACCCTGACGCCTCCCTGACAAGAACAACAGACGCTAGTGATAATGCCATTGGCGCAGTTTTGCAACAGATCCTACCAACAGGTACTACAACCCTGCGTTTCTTTTCATAAAAGCTCACCAGAAACGCAAAGAAAGTGGTCTGCATTTGATCGTGAACTTTACACCATTTATGAGGCCGTAAAGTACTTTCGTACAAATATTGAAGCCCAACTTGTGACAGTTTACACAGATCACAAGCCCCTTGTCGAGGCTCTCCGCAAACCAGCATTAGATGTACTACCCAGAAGGTTTTGCATATGGATTTAGTATTACAATATGTTTCAGACTTTCAATATATCAGGGGTAATGACAATGTTGCAGCAGACTACCTGTCATGCCTGTCCTCCCTGAAGACAGCTATTGACCCTCACTGCTTACACGAGCTCCAGCTATCTGACCCAGAGATACAGCACCTTCTCTCTGACTCTGATACTTCCTTACAAATTGCTCTACTTCCCTTCCCTAATGATGATTGGTCTTTGTATTGTGACATTAAAACAGGTCATCCTCGTCCTTTAGTCCTTAAAGCTCTTAGGAAAGACATTTTCGACACAATCCACAATCTCGCTCACCTGAGCATTCGCGCGACTACGCGCCTCATTACAGAGAGATACGTTTGGCCTAATGTAAAAAGAGATTGTAATTGGTGGGCGAGAGCATGCATACCTTGCCAGAGAGCCAAAATACACAAACATACTAAGCCCCCATTAGGCAAATTTACTGTGCCCTCAGGTAGATTCCGTCATGTCCACTTGGACATTGTCGGTCCGTTACCGATATTTAACAGTTTCCGTTACTTACTGACCATGATAGATCGTACCACACGTTGGACCGTGGCTATCCCCATCGCGGACATTACGAGGGGGGGGGGGGGAAGGACTCTGTGGCAGAACTGCCAGAAAATATTAATATCTTTCCTTTTTTGTACTTCGTTTTACTTTACTTTGGTTGTCGACTAGTTGGTGTGATACATTTATCAAGACTGTTACCGTGATTGTCGAAATCTATTTCTTTGTGTTTTGATTTATCGTGTGCCAATAAAATATTACGTAGTGGAAGTAAATGTTGGTTTCTGTGTTATAAGTATAACACTCGCCATAAGTTAAATTGTTTCCGTATTTCTATCTTAGTTTTCTCACTCACAGTTTCTGTTTTCTTTGACTATTCTTTTACCTTTTATTAATATTATACCTTTTGCTACTACTTCTTCCCGAAATGGAATTAAGAAAAAAGAAAAACAAATTAGAGTCTGGTGTTTCTTCAACAATAAATGCATTAGTACATTTATGAAGATAGCCATTAACTTAGTTAATAAACGTAACTATAAATTAACATTTCAGGGAAAATTTTTGAGATGCATTATGTACATATAGTACATGAAAACCCAAGAACAACAACAATATAAGCTTTATCATCATACGATAGTATTAGAAAGTGGAGGAAGTCATAGTACAACAACACTTGCAGAGAAATGATTTAACTTATAAGGTCTATGCATAGGTTATGAATATAGTAAGACAAATGTTCTGGAATTTAGAATAAGTTGTTGGTCTTGTACATTTTTCAAACGTAAATAAAGAAAAATAGAATGGTTGGGTTTGTATCAAAATATTTTTAGGGGAGGTTAATTATGGGTAGTGATAGCACATCTATTGAATATTGACCAATGCACAGACCAATCACAGAAATTATACTCACCATTTACAATGACTTACATCATTCCATTTCATTTCATATGGGTATGTTAGGATCAATTTTTGGGGTGTCTGCAATGGTGAAGCTGTGGCAAGTCCATTCTGTAGGGAATGCCAAGCAACTCCTCTCTCTAACACCATGGTGAAGTACCTCAGCAGATGGGGTCTCTGGGGTGGGAGGGTGGTAAGGGAATCCATCTACGGAGTACTGTCTTCTTTACTTCTTTGATCCTAAAATGCCAGTCTCTCTATTTCCTTTTCTTACTTCTCCATTAGGAGTACCAAATCTGTCTCTCCTCTGTCCATATCCAAAGTTCCTATCACAGGATCTCTGCTTTTTACAGTCCATATAGTAGAATTTACAACCTACAACAGTAGGATTATTTTATTATTTATTTTTTTTAGTTAAGTAAGTGAAGCATGTTAATCTCATCACACATTGTATGAGAGTCCAGGTAGGAGAAAGAAGGCAAGACAAATTGATGGTCTGCTAACATATGTAGCCAAACAAGAAGCAAGGTCTTAAGAGTTAACAAGGGAATGATAAGGTTTGATAATTAGTTATTGTTTGCATTGCTTAAATCTAATAATTGTAAGAAAGTAAAGGATAAGACACATTCCTACTTACCATAAAGAAGACATGTCAAGTTGCAAACAAGCACAATTAAAAGACACTCACATAAAGCTTTCGGCCACAGCCTTTGTCAATCAGCTTTTCTGAACTGCGCAGATGGGAGTTACCCTTACAACAAATTCTCAGCTCCTGTAACTATCCCAGCCTCAGCATACAGTAACATACTGTCACCACAACCTCAACCCAACAGTATCCACTCCCTCTGCCCATCATCTCCTCCCAATTCTCATCTCACATCCTGTTTATTTGCAGCCCTCTGCCAATGCATCTGCCAATCTTTCCCCTCTCCTCTCCTTTTTGGCTCCTTTTTTCTCCACCTCCATGCCCCATAGTCTCCTGACACTGTATCTGTTCGCAGTCTCGTCCCTGCACACTCCACCAGACAGCCTTCATGTTTCTCTGCATCCATACACTACCATGCCTTCCCCTTCTTCACTCCCTCCAGATTGCTGCTTGCTTCCCACGTGATAGTTGTATTCCGGCAGCCGGGATGCTGGAGCTGGCAGTCTGTGTGTGTGTGTGTGTGTGTGTGTGTGTGTGTGTGTGTGTGTGTGTGTGTGTGTACACCTTGAATGCATGGAAGTTATGGGGAGTACGGGCTGGCACCGTTTCCCTAATAAAAGCTTTTTTTTTTCTTTAAAATTTTACAACTTTATTAACTTGATTTTAATATAGTAAGTGAACATTCATAACCATGAACAGCAAGATCCTCAATATAGTTTCTTAAAGAAAGTTCCTGAAGTATTATTTAACCAACAGTCTCTGGAATAATAACAGATCAAAGAACAGCTCTCAGAATCAATTTACAACACTTAAAACTCAAACTCTCTTTTTAAGCAAAGAAAAAAAATTCAAATTGCATAATGTAAGGTTAAATAAAAGATTCTAATGCCACATGGCAATACCAAAATTTTCCTAGATATCACCTGTGATCTCTAAAGGTAATAAACTGTTGATCACAAAATTTTAATTAAAACAACAACTTAAATGCAATAAAAATTTGATTACTATCAATGTACACTCAAACCCCATAGCCTCTACAATGTGCACTGTACCACCAAATATTTTCCTACCTTTTAAACACTTTACACCATAAACCTCCATACATGTGATGCATACTACACCCAATGAATTATGACAAATAATTAAGCATAGATGTTATAATTAACAAGGTATGTTAATCTTTTCCTTTCAAAATAAATAAAAATAAAAAATAAAAATAAAAAATAAACCACACAAATCAACTCTTAAGCTCAGTGGTTACATCCATTAAAAATTAATATACAATACGTATCTTTTAATTTCATTGTGGTTATGCACTGTTGTACACTATGCTGTCCTTCAGGATCACATGTGGCAAGGGAAAGATTTTTCCATGATGTACAAAATGTTAACAAGGCACAACCAACTTACACAAATTGCATTCTGGGCTTATACATTGATATGGATGTGGTTCGCAAATCTTAAAACAGGCAAGGGAGTAGACGCTGTACTACTGAACACTTAAATTACTTAAATTATACCACACTGTAGCAAACAGCAATACATGGGGTAGACAAGAGACAAATCGACAACAGTTGCAAGGCAACCTCAGCAAAGGCAGTAAGAAAATATCAGGGGCTTTAAACTCTCCGCAGACTGAAGTCCCAAGCTAAATTATGAAAATACTATTGCCAGTTTTGCCACAACAAGTAGAACCATAAAATACCATAAGAAGTGAACTGTAAGCATGCAACTGAAAAACTCCACAGTCAATTTTTCCATTACGACAGACACTTAACAGTACCTCCAAAGTTCACTCGTAGACACTACCAGAGTGTCAAATTACTTGTTATAACTGTGGATAACAGAGTTTAACATGCTGGAGGGGCAACTTAAGTTTCTTAATAACATAAGCAATGATTTGGATCCACCTTCAATCAGCTAAATAAATGACAATGCTGATATAAATGCTCTCCTCCCAAGCAGCCCTCTAACTGGAGACTGCAGTACCAAAGCAAAGCTTACACCACTCACAAGTCTGATAAACGCGCCACCAACGAGCACCTTTTTATAATTCATATGTTCACTTCTTACACCAAACGTACTGTAATTCTTCATGGGAATCCAAGGGCAGAACCCAGAAATACTTCTCAGCCCTTGAATGACCACACAATGACTGCCATCAGAACAACACCAGCCCTCCACACTAGGATCTTCAAGCTCATGGCATTCTGACCCCAACTGACTGCTTCCACAGAGCCCACCGACCAAGCAGCCATGCCCTCTGATAATGACGTTGCTCCTCATGCACAGTCCAGAGCTAACCCGAGCAACGCCCTTCTCCCTCGTTCTATCACTTCGTGGTGCATGGGATGCCAACTCACTAAAGATATACGACGACCAGAGACTCCAATCTGATCTCGGTATTGATATCATGGAAAGTACTGAGAAGGCAGGTGATTTCAAAACAAAAAAAAATTAAATAGCTAGCCATACCGCCTCAACCTCCCCAACTGAAACAGAAACTTGCTGCATTAAGGAATTTAACGCCAGCAAATCTGGTTAGCATGAATTCGCAACATCTGCCCAGACTCTAAGTTTTTGACCAGTAAATTCACTGGACTGACCACCTGTAGAACCACATAGGGCCCAGAAAACATGGTGCCAACTTTCTGGTATAATCTGGCCTGTGTTGTAGACAAACACCCTACCCCTGGAATTGTGATTAAGTTCCTTCCTACCCTTATTATATTGATGTGCCAGTCTCTGATGTGCACGCTGAATATTATGCCACACCCACTTCCAACTCCACTGATTAACACCAGCATCAATGCGCTCTGTGAGCAGACCGTTAATCAACCACAAATTGGACAGCAGGGAGTTCACCTGGTACCTTAAGACCAAGTAAGCTGGACATGCTTCTACCGACTTCTGCCAAGCTGTGCTAAATGCAAAGTTGAGCCAGCCAAGTGAATGATCCCACTTGGTGTGAGAGCTGCTGTGAAACGCGATAAGGGCAGCTTTTAAATTCCTGTTTACACGTTCTGCAAATGAAGGCTGGGGTAGTAAGGAGTTGTGGTGATATGCCAAATGGCCTGTTCAAAACAAAACCTTCTGAACTGCTTGAAAACAAACGCTGGAGCATTATAACTGACTAGGGTCTTCTGTGGTCCAAATATAAAAATATTCCTGATAAGTGATGGTCGTAGCTGTGACACTAATGGTGGGAATAGGACATGAAAACACGAAAACATGTGGACTACCACCAGAACATACCAGTTACCCTGGTGAGTATGAGGCAGGGGTCCAATATGATCAATGAACCACTTGTCCATAGAGTAACTTTCTCTAGTGGATTGGAGGAGCTCCCTGGTATCCAAGTCTGGTTTCGCTTGCTTGCAAATTTCAAACATCTTTACATAAACTGGGCCAAACAAGCTGCCTCTTAATATACGTGATGTCATATATTGGTCACCAAACAGAGTATGGTGGAAGTAGTGAAACACCGGCTCCACCAACTCACTAGACAAATATATGCGTGAAGTGTCGGTACCCAGACTCTGACAGCAGACTAACGCCTTACATAGGGCATATCCAGTTACATGCTCCCCTGCAGTTAACCTATCTTTAATTTTCCTAATACATGGATCACCTTCCTGTTTCTGACCTAAGACCCCAAACAATTCTGGAACCTCTAATAAAATAGCACCTTCTCCGGCCCCTGATCTGGTCCAGCTTCCTCAGTCTTACCCTCACTCTCGAACATACGACTTAAGGCATCTGCCACCTGGTTATCAGTTCTCCTTATATGCTTTACGTTAAAATGGCAGGCAGATATCCTAATAGCCCACATGGCTATCTGATCAGTCTTATGTGGGTGGGCCAGCACCCAGCTAAGGTCTTGATTATCCGTTTCGACCAAAAACTACTGATGTTCCAAATAAAATTTAAACTTTTCTAGTGTGAAAAGCACTGACAAGGCCTCCCACTTGTACACAGTCTATTTGGCTTCTGCAGGGGGCAATCTCCTGGATGCATAAGCAACTGGATTCTGCTCTCCCTCTTGCTCTCTTCCTCTTGTAGCAGCACCGCTGCTACCCCACAAGTAGAGGCATCAGTCTGTACAATAAACAGCAGATAGAAATTGGGGATGGCCAACATGGGAGGGTTACTCAATTCCCACTTAATAGCCTTGAATGAAGCCTCATGACTCTCATCTCAAATAAATTTTGCCCACTTCTTACGTAGTTTGTTCAAAGGAGCAGCCAGCTGAGCAGACTTCTGCATGAACTTTTGAAAGCAGTTTGCCATCCCCACGAATCATGCCACTCCCTTCTTATTAACTGGTGGAGGAAACCTTTGCAAATCTTTAGTTCACTCTTGGTCAATGCAAATACCACTCCCTTCTTATTAACTGGTGGAGGAAACCTTTGTAAATCTTTAGTTCACTCTTGGTCAATGCAAATACCATCCCCAGCAACCAGGTGCCACAACAAGGAAATCTGACTATGAGCCAAGGTGACCTTGGATGGCTTAACAGTAATCGGCCCCCCTCAATCAGCACAACACCGTATCCAAATGTTCCAGCCCAATGTGTTCTGTCCACAGCTGACTGCTTCCATAGTGCCCATCAAGCAAGTGGCCTTGCCCTCTGATATTGACATCACTCCTCACGCACAGTCCAGAGCTAACCCCCAGCAACCCCCTTCTTCCTTGTTCTGTCACCTCTCGGCACACAGGATGATAATTTGCCAAAGACATGGGGTGACCAAAGACTCCAATCCTATTTCAATATTGACATCTTCATGAGTACTGAGAAGGTGGGTTGTCTTACTGACGAAGGCTGTGGCCAAAAGCTTTATGTGAGTGTCTGCCAGTCTGTAACTTGATGTATCTTCGTTACAGTAAGTAGCAATGTCTTTTCCTACACTGTTGATATTTCTACCTCAAGTTTCCATTGTTTGAAAATAAAGGACAAGCTATATGTATCAGTAAGAAGAGGCAAAGTACATAAGCATGAGAAGTATGTGTATATAGTGATGTTATATATGTTATAAACAAGAGTAAGGACAAAAAGTTGGAAGAGAGGTATTAAGATCTTTATATAGAGAGCAATCACATAATGTCAGCAGAAAGCAGTTAGGGGAGAAAATTAGCATTTAGAGCGAGAAGAGAAAGTTAAAGGGGGCTAGTAACTGTGTTTACTGATTATGTTAAGATGGGGCATACCCAAATACTGGATGAGGTGTAGGGGAGGAAAAGGGTAGGCAATCCATAGAAAGGATGGTCTATACCTTAGGCAGGTGAATCCATTAAGAGAATGACCTGCACCATTCTCTTTTTAGGGAAATAAGGGTACTCCCATGTTTATAGTGGTACAGACGTTTAATGCAGTGACTGCACTTAGAACGAGTGTACGTGCAGTGAATACAGGAGTATGACACTGTATAATGGTTGGTGGTCATGATATGAAAATTTTATCTGAACTAGTTCTATAACTGAATAAATTTATCTGATAGTAGAGATGAAGATGGTTGGAGCAGGAATTTTCAGCACTTGGTGACTAGTGCCAGTACTGAGATTTGACTCTAGAGACCGAATAGTAGACATATACCTTACAAGCAACTCCTCCGGTAATAATAATGCGAGAAATAGTAAAAGGTAGCTAACTATGTACATGTAAAAGAAGTAAACAAGAAAATCTTGAGTATACTGGCTTGGAGGCAATGCATGGTTAAATAAATAAACAAATATAAAAACCACAAGTAAACTGACACAATAGTCATATCGATATTAAAGTGACATCTTCTTTTATAGAAAGACTAGTTGTTGGTGGACAAGGATATGAAGTAAAAAAAAGATGGAGATACACAAAGTAGACTAACACTTTTTAGCACAATTTACCTGAAATGAAACAACAAAATTGAAAAGACTTATTATTAAAAATGAAGTTTTATTAAAATGAAGTTTTATTTCTTTTTAAAGAAGGAAATAATATCAAGTGTTTTTAAGTAATTAGGTTGTTTATAGTTGTAAGTTAGTGACATATCAAATTTTTTTGAGATTTTGTGAGGTCCTGACATCATTCCCTTGAGTGGGGGAATATGAAGTGTTACTTGCCATTTAGGCAAATGACATTTCACACTCCTTGTGTAGTGCAAGGTAAGATGATCATGACAGAATAATATTAACTAGGGAGTAAGTCACAGAACAAATACTGTGCATGAGTGTTTGTTTTTGTATATGCAGACATGAATCAGGAGGTGTGAAATATGAGAAAACAGCAATATGTGGTGACAAATAAATGGCTTCAACTACTGTGGGTGGGGCCTTTTACATTTTGGCATTGTGGTTTGGCAGTGGCTTGACTGTCATAGAGTAACCACATTCTCCAAGAATGACAACAAAAGATAAGCTGGTTTTGTGACATATATTGTACTCTTGTTTGTCATGTTGAGCCTTCAAGACATATATAGTAAAAAGTTGTGTTCTATTCAAATTCATGAATCACACTCACTCATAATCTGTACACCAATTCAAGGAAATATATGTTTGTGTAAGGAAAGTATTGTGTGTGCTTTTTTATGATATGAGTAGAAGTTACTATTTTTTGCTCCAATAACAGCTGCAGAACAAGAACTCAAGTCTTTCTTCAGCTACACATGTGATTTCAGAGGCACTGATTAGCAGGACCTCTACTTCAAGAGAATCAATTACGATGACCAGATTAAAAGAAA
Organism: Schistocerca serialis cubense; assembly: GCF_023864345.2. Taxonomy (NCBI): domain Eukaryota; kingdom Metazoa; phylum Arthropoda; class Insecta; order Orthoptera; family Acrididae; genus Schistocerca; species Schistocerca serialis. The sequence continues at coordinate 787,326,413 of NC_064639.1, read as the reverse complement.
AAGGTAAATACGTCAAATGTTATGTTGGGTGTTAGATCTCATGAAATGTTCTGACTCAGCTTCCAGTACTAGGAGTGAGCCAGCAACTGCATAAAATCCTAAACTAATAAGAAAAACTCTTCAGTGGTAACCAATGTTGCACAGGCTGCATATCAGATGTATTTTTTCTTCATTCATTTTTATTTTATTGTTGATGAACCATTCTTTGCTGCTTTCAAAGACTAAATTTGTTTCTTGGGAACTTGTGAAGCAACCTTTCCTTTCACAAAAACAGTGGTGTCATCAGCAAACTGTAACATGTAGCTGTTAAAGCCAGATTGTTGAGATAAATAAGAAACAGGACAGATTCTATGATGGATACCTGAAGTAAGCTGTGCTCCAGTTTCTATTCTTGGGAATTGCACCATAAACTGATACTACCTGCTCTTGGTTTTCAAGACAGGATTGAAGAGTAGCCAGCAGTATCCCTCCAATACCACAGCATTTTACTTACTAAGCAATATTTTATGTGAGATAGAGTCAAATGCATTGCTGAGGTCACAGCCTGTCAGTGCCACACTTTCCCTGTCTTCAAAACCTTGCCTTATGTTCCTAATTAAGTCCATTGCTGCTGTAACCACTAACTTTGCCCTGTAAAAACCATGTTGTGTGTCCTGAGAGCGTTCATAGTCTTTGAAGTAATTTTGTAACTGGCGTTCCATTATAGATTCCATAACTTTACCTAGGATGGGTATTATGGACAATAGGGCGAAACTGGGCACTTCACGTAGCTCATCCGTTTTGTGGACTGGTACAGTCCATGCCAGTTTCAGAAATTCTGGCGAGATACCAAGATATGTACATTTGTAGATTGCTGTGGGTAGTGGCTGAGCAAGCTCTGAATAACATCATCTTCAGAACTGTGCAGGGGCATGCCATAGATATCTGCACTCTGTGAATGTTTATATGTATTCACTATTTTTACAGAGTTGTAGGTGTACACTTCCTTGCAGTTTTTAATGGTGCAAAGCTTATATTTTTTATATGAGCTGTGGGATCTAAGCCTGAGTCGGGGATTCAATTTACAGTAGCTCTCACTAGCCATACGAAGTACTGATTGAAGGTATTCTGGGGAATTTAAAGCAGAGGTAGGTTTCTTCTTGTGCTTATTTACCAGATCCCAAGCTGCTTTACATGGATTAAGAGCCTATTTAACAAACTTGTCATTGTATTTCTTCTCTCTATCCTTCACACTCTTTCTGTAAATCCTCATGGCTCTTAAGTAGTTACAATGAAGCAGGTCTTTAAATGAAAGATCTAAGGCTGTCTTCACATGGTCCCTAACAATTAATACAATGCATTTTATTTTATCTAACTCTGGTGTATATCACATCTTTCCTTTCATGGTCTTTCCTCTTCCTTGTGATCTGCCTGCGGGATACTTCTTGAAGATTATTGGGAACATGTCATTAAAAATTTTGTTTTCAATGTTTGGAACAGACATTTAGATGAGCCAATGGCCCCATTTCTGCGATTTTCTGCTGTCATTTCACACCAGACAGTGCTGCTTTAAGACCATTTAATCTCTCTTCTTTAATAACCCTTCTACTGAATGTGTAACTCGGGTGGCGCGTGCTTGGTTGCAGTTTACTCTTATTCTTCATGCTGAGTTCCATTACCAGTGCACTGTAACGTGCAATCATTGGTTCAATTCTACTGAAATTATAATGCCAAATATTGAGTTTGATGATAACTGTGTCTAGACAGGCATCACCCCTTGTTGGGAAATTGTTTGCTGTAAAGAACCCATAGCTGTTTATTAAGCATATTAAGACTCTCTTTAGTGCTTCTATCACCTATATGCATGCTGAAGTCACCACAAAATGCAGTTTTAAATTTAAGGCATTTAAAGTAAGGTAAACAGTTCTTCATCTTTGCACTAAAACTCTCTAAGTTATCATCTGGTGAATGGTACACAGAGATAACAACAAGATAAATATTTGTTAATCCTTTACACTAAGATTTTTGTTTGCATACACAGGTATGCCACCATGAATTGTTTTACTTGGATACCATGCATTTACCATATCTAAATATTCAATAGATCTGTAATAGTCAACTTCTGCTTTAGCCAAAAAATGCTAACTGATACATAAAACATCTGGTTTCACTTATTTTACAAAGAATGATAAAGGGTACACCTTGGTTCTTGAACTCTGCACATTAACATTTGCTATAGCTATAGGATGTCATCACTATTGTTCTTTCTGTATGATAATCTGTGATCCTGGTTTATATTTTACAGACTCTATTCCTTAGAGGCATTGACTGATCTCCATAATAATAATAATAATAATAATAATAATAAAAACACCTTATTACAATGTTATGGGACCATATAGCAGTGTCCATTACCTTGTCCTTTAAATGGAAGTCAACATCAATTTTGAAGCTGTTGTTTACACCCTCAGTTTCTTGCTTCTCAGCTTAAAAGTTGCTATTTTTTGGCAATATTTCCTCCAGAAATTTGACTAAATTTTCAATTTTTGTGCCTTTTTTCGCTTTTCCTAAATGGAACACTTCCTTTTTCTCTCCATATAGCATTTCTTGCTCGTCGCTAGTATCTATTATCAGATTTTTTCTCTCTCTGTCACTTTAATTTCTGACTGACACTATGGCAGCTGCTAGGGATATTGGTCTTTCTTTCTCTACAGGTTTCTCAAGTGCAGTTTTATACAGCATTATTGGTTATAAAGATGCATTCTGAGTCACTTTGTGAATGCTGCTGGTTTATTGTTGTAGCAGAACTGCCAGATATATTAATATCTTTGCTGTTTTGTACTTCATTTTACTTATTATAGTTGATGACCAGTTGGTGTGAGCTATTCGTCATGACTGTTACCGCGGTTGTCGATAACTATTTCTTTGTGTTTTGATTTATCTTGTGTCAATAAAAATATTACATAGTGAAAGCAAATAGTGTTTTCTGTGTTATAAGTATAACACACGCCATACTGGTGACCTCCGACGCGCAACATACATCCGATTCGACAATGTGGCTGTTTACTTCGACATCTCCACATCGCTCACCTTCCGCTCCTTTCAGACTACAACATGATACTAATGGTGCCTCTACACTGCCTTTCCACAGTTTCCTATGCACAATGCCACCAACAACTGGGATAAAATTGTAAGATAAGTACAACGCCGTGGAGTTTTCTCCGTCATCAACAATGCCGTTGTGGACTCTTTCAACATCATCAGCGATGTCACCTGCTATGAAATCTTTTTCTACGTTCACCTGTAACAAACCAATCATGAGTACTGTGCCTAAATTTGTCACTCCCAGTGCGTCGTATGTACAACCTCCTGTGACATGTAGAGTACAACAGTGCCGCAACACTATGAACCTCACAGATTTTTTGAGCCCACAGATCATTTGGAGCTCCCCATATATTGCTGATAATTCAGTTTTGGACACATTCTCTCCCCACCCACTACAAGACTCACTACAAAAACAGATGGGTACAAATTTCAGTGACAACAATTACTGGTTGGACAGTCATCCCGCCCCGACTGTTTCCGCAGCCCCGGCTGCGCCTGCCGCGCCTCCCGCGCCGGCCGTGTTTAAACCAGCAGCCGCGAGTGACAGCTTCATAAACACTCCGCCACTTCTGTCTGCTGTGCTATCAAATCTGTTACATCCACAACACAAGAGTGAGAAAATTCCTAAATTACCAAGGTTCACAATGGACAATCTGCATACGTGGTTTATTTTGGCAGAGACCATATTCACCGCCCTAAACATTGATTCAGACAGTGCTAAATTTATTGCGCTTACTAATGCCCTAGAGGACCACGCTGAGTGGGTACAGGATTAAGTGCTGTCGGTGGCCCCCGCAAATCATTACGCGCTGGCAAAACAACAGATCTGTGAACGTCTAGCTAAGACTACACAAGAGTCTGTTTTATACATACTGCGAGATGTACATCTCAAATACTCGACTCCTTCACAATTGTGGCAATGTATCAGAGCAGTCTTCGATAGCAAAACTATGCAAGATGAAGCTTTAATTTCTTTCTGGGTTGCAAAGCTGCTGCAAGCTATCCAACTGCAGCTCCTATCACACGATCAGGAACTTATACCAGTGAAATTTTTGTTGGCCAATGCCGCATATAAATAATCAACAGAAGAAAGTTATCTACATGTGCCCCCCTCGATATTAAGCCTCCCCCGCATGGCAGAGGCAGATTTTTCCAAAACAACAGACAGAGTACACTGGCTGAGCACCAGATTCCACAACGTCCTTCACCATCCCATACCACAGCTTCAAGTGACGTCCTTCATCCAGTAACAACACAGGATCAGCAAGTTTATCCTCTCTGCTGGTATCACTCCATTTATGGTAATACAGCCAGGAATTGTCGGTCACCCTGTGCAATGCGTCCAAACACGCACGGCGGGCCGCTATAGGCGCACCGGTCCACACTGTGACGTCAAGTCGCCTAACAGATCACAGGCTAGTACTTCCAAATTATTCTCTTGGACGTTTGTATATCCAAGATATAGCTTCTCAGAAATGGTTTTTAGTGGACACTGGTGCCGATGTGAGCATCATTCCACGTTCAATGGTCACTTCTACAATCATGCATTCACCTCACCAAATCAGAGCAGCCAACAATTCCTCATTAAAGGTTTATGGTGTAATGCAACTTCGCATTTACTTCGATGATACACTTTTCAGCTTTCACTGAACTACCATTCAATGATAATATATTTCAGGTTAGTTCCCTTTCATACTTACTGCACACCGACAATAATGTCGCTCCTTCCTGCATCCCTCCACGTATGTCGGCCGCACCTATTCACAAAATCAAGACTATTACTACGGGAGTCTGTCACAGGCTTAACACAACTGATGGACCACCTGTCTGTTCTAGCCCCTTACACCTCAATGCAAAAAAACTTACCGCTGCCAAAGAATGTATTAATGAACTTTTACACGTGGGTATAGTCCGCCCCTCGGACAGTGCGTGGTCTTCCATAATACATGACGTTCCTTTTGACTCTGTGGAGACTATAGGTGTTTGAATGCCAGAACAATACGTGATAAGTACTCTGTCCCACATCTCCACGACTTTTCACAATCCATGTTCGGTGCCAATTTTTTCTCTGTGTTAGACTGCAAAAAGGCATACCATCAGATTCTGATGCACCCAGAAGATATCCCCAAAACTGCTATCATCACCCCATTTGGACTATATGTATATTTGTTTATGCCTTATGGATTGAAGAATGCCGCCCAGACCTGGCAAAGATTCATTGACACCATTCTACGTGGCCTTAATTTTTTCTATGCCTACCTAGACGACATTATTATTTTCTCCACAACTGCAGAGGAACACAAACAACACCTCCAACAGGTTTTTGATAGATTGGCACGACACGGAGTCGCGATTAATCATTACAAATCCCAACTGGAGAAGCCAGAGATTTTTTTCCTGGGACATTTGGTCAATAATGAGGGCATTCGTCCCACCTCAGATAGAGTACAACAAATACTTGACCTTCCCCTCCCTCAAACCTATAAAGAGTTATGTAGATACCTCGGAATGGTAAATTTTTTTAGACTCCACATTCCACATGTGGCATCTCTTCAAGCCCCTCTCACTGAGGCCTTAAAGGGAAAGAATACCACAGGCGACAGACACATAGAATGGGATCAGACCATGCAGCAAGCCTTCGACTCGCTTAAGTACACCTTGGTGAACGTTATTACCCTGTCTCACCCTCACCCTGACGCCTCCCTGACAATAATCACAGACGCTAGCGATAATGCCATTGGCGCAGTTTTGCAACAGATCCTACCAACAGATACTACACCTCTGCGTTTCTTTTCATAAAAGCTCCACGAAACGCAAAGAAAGTGGTCCGCATTTGATCATGAACTTTATGCCATTTATGAGGCCGTAAAGTACTTTTGTATACATATTGAAGCCCGACTTGTGACAGTTTACACAGATCACAAGCCCCTTGTCGAGGCTCTCCGCAAACCAGCATTAGATGTACTACCCAGAAGGTTTTGCCATATGGATTTAGTATTACAATATGTTTCAGACTTTCAATATATCAGGGGTAATGACAGTGTTGCAGCAGACTACCTGTCACGCCTGTCCTCCCTGGAGACAGCTATTGATCCTCACCACTTACACGAGCTCCAGCTATCTGTCCCAGAGATACAGCACCTTCTCTCTGACTCTGATACTTCCTTACAAATTGCTCTACTTCCCTTCCCTAATGATGATTGGTCTTTGTATTGTGACATTAAAACAGGTCATCCTCGTCCTATAGTACCTAAAGCTCTTAGGAAAGACGTTTTTGACACAATCCACAATCTCTCTCACTCAAGCATTTGCGCGACTATGAGCCTCATTACAGAGAGATAAGTTTCGCCTAATGTAAAAAGAGATTGTAATTGGTGGGCAAGAGCACGCATACCTTGCCAGAGAGCCAAAATACACAAACATACTAAGCCCCCATTAGGCAAATTTATTGTGCCCTCAGGTAGATTCCCTTCATGTTCATTTGGACATCGTCGGTCCGTTACCGATATCTAACAACATCCGTTACTCCCTCACCATGATAGATCGTACCACATGTTGGGCCGAGGCTATCCCCATCACGGACATTGCGGCCGACACTGTAGCTAACGCTTTTGTCCACCACTGGCTTTCTCGTTTTGGTTGCCCTACTTCACTTACCACAGACCAGGGGAGACAGTTTGAATGTAATCCGTTTAATTGCCTCTGTCAACTGTGTGGTATCAACAAATTCAGAACTACAGCCAATCACCCGCAATCTAACAGCCTAATAGAACGATGGCACCGTACCCTGAAGGTCGCTCTCATGTGTTATTCTTCCCCTTGGACTGAGGCACTCCCCTGGGTCCTTTTAGGTTTGAGGATGGTTTTCAAAGAAGACCTTAAAGCGTCAGTTGCTGAGATGGTACACGGAGAAAACCTCGCACTTCCGGCGGACTTTCTTGATGATCCTCCTCTACTTCCCGAGGATCAACTTCCCAAGTTGGTACAACAGGTAAGTTACGTTTTCCACAACCTCGATCGCATGGTAACCCTCTGGTTTTCATTCACCCACACCTCAGTTCTTGTAACTATGTGATGCTTAGAGACGACGTCGTGCGTCCACCCCTTGCTCCACACAACACTGGCCCATACCGGGTCCTGTCATGCTCTGAAAATACTTATACAATCCTCTTTAAGAACAAACCATCTGTCGTGTCCATTGAGTGTTTGAAACCAGCATGGATCCTTAACGACACCGACATACACGATAATTAATTTGTTTTGCAGGAAACTTCAGAGACCTGTCCTCTCCCTTCTCCACAAGCTAATCAAACACTCTCTGCAAGACAAGACCCCCCCCTCTTCTATACTTCACACCTCCAAGTGCCAGCAGTAATGAACTAGTGTTTCAAGTGAACTTGAGTGACTATGATGTGGACTCTATAAAAACACAACTTGTGGACACTTTTCTTTTTTTATTTGAAATTCAAAACAATTCTGTGCCATCTGACCAGAAAGACATTAAGCTATTACAGTGCTTCAATGTGGCTCCTGGTACTTCACAAAATGACATTTCAGCCTATGTACACTCCAATAATGTTTTATTTATAAGAGTAACCCCCCCTTCTCCTTTGTCTTCCCTGAATCCTACTACCCCTATTGCTATCACCTGTGCTGGCCACACCGTACGGCCACCTCTCAGACTTCAAGATTACGTCATGTCTTAAATGTTTACCTCCCTTTATCACTTACTCCTCATCACTCCTCCTATGCACTCCGTGCTCCTCGGGTGGGGGGGGCTCTGTGGCAGAACTGCCAGAAAATATTAATATCTTTGCTTTTTTGTACTTCATTTTACTTACTTTGGTTGTTGACCAGTTGGTGTGAGACATTCATCATGACTGTTACTGTGATTGTTGAAAACTATTTCTTTGTGTTTTGATTTATCTTGTGTCAATAAAAATTTTACACAGTGGAAGTAAATGGTGTTTTCTGTGTTATAAGTATAACACACGCCATATTGTTTTGCTGTAGCAGATGAGACTTGCTCATCTCTACAATTGCAGTGAGCATTTCTTTTCCTCCCATAATGTACCTCATGCCAGTCTTTATCTGTATCAGGTGGAAGTTTCTCTTTTGAAAGACTCACAGATTTGTAAAGACTATTTTGATCGTTACTGACACCAGTTTCTGAATTGTATAAAGAAATATTGGTCACACATCAGATCTGTGATGTTTCATGAACTGTATGCTCTTTGTTATTATTTATTTGTTCTGATTTGTTATGGAGGCCATCACAGTTGCAATGTTCGTTTCATATCCAGTTTTTGTTTTGTTAATAGAGACATTATTCACATATGAATTCTGCAATATTACATGAGCTGCAGACTCTTTTATTATCTGCTTGTTCTGACTTACCTATTTTGCTTGTAACATTGTTTTCATGTCCATACTAAATTTATTTTTTAAAGGAATGCAGAGGATTGTGATGTACTCAATTCCGAAACTGGCATATCTGTTCCAGAGCTCTGGGCTACAGATTCCATAATTATCTCTTGATTTGGATTAAAACATTTAGTGGAGCCCTTTTTAGCAGTCAATACAATGTTTTTTCACACTTTTCCACTTATTTTGCGATATGATTTTATCAGATATCATGCTAGTTTCTGTAATCTAGAATTTGTAGTGATCACTGTATTGACTTGCATTCTCATTTTTGAACTTCCTTTTATAATTTACAATTTTTCTTAAGTCTTCAACAGAATCGATTAATCTCACATTATAGCACTGCCTCCAATAAAAAATAAGAGAAATGCATTGCAAAGACTTAACAATAGAGAAGCAATGTCTGTGCTATCAAAATTACAAAAATTATTATCTGTGTTCTTTTTGTAGAGGAAGAATGAGTGTTTTTTGTTTCATTGTCTTATTGATTCTGCTGATCCCGCTGATGGACGTCAATTGCTCATAGTCTCTAACTGATACAATTATTTGTAGTAGAAATATAATTGTGCTGAATATATATGAGATTAATAATTGTAGTGCACGTTTTTGTCAGTAGTGAGTACCTATCCTGTATATGATACAGTACATAATAATTAAATGTTACCCTGGCCATTTCTGTGTAGGCTCATCATTGTAGTGATGCCATTAATGACAAAAATTATATAAGTTCTTCCAACAGTCATGCAACACTAAAAATATAAAAAAGAATTATATTAACAATCTGAAAATGGCGTCTTGTAATATTTTTCAATTCATATTAGGCCAGAGGTACAGTTTGTATTAATAACAATATCAATGAATGCTTACACTGCCGTTGCAAATAGGCAGCTATCCTGGAGCATCCAGCTCCACAGAGAAATTTAATTGAAAACTGTTTAAATGTACTATCACGTAATATTAAAAAAGGATTTTTAATCCATCATGAGTAGGACTGATGTCTTCACATTGGGATATGTATGCCATTGTTGGCGATAGCGCCCTGAGAAAAATTAGCTCTGGCTTTTAACAAACATATGGGGAAAAGATTTATTATTTCTGTTTTTCAAAACGATTTCATACAATAAGAATATTGGCACAGTTATCATTGTATGAAGTGTTAAATAATAACAATTCAATTAATTAATCATTAAGCAATAACATTACTTTTCATATTATTTACATCACAAGCAATGTTTTCTGCTTCCAGTAGTTCAGCTCCACATGATTTACAAAGTTGATTTCATGAGTTGTCTTACATATCAGAACTTTTGTGCTCATTAATGATTTTGATACCATCACCTACCTTCACTTTTTCACTGTTAGTATGGCTGGTTCCTCTTACAGACTGTTGATATTTCACTGCAGATGCAACTTCCAAAAGTCTGGTGCATAACATATCTTCATAAGCATCACAACAGAACTATTTACCAAGCAAGCTTCACTATTGGTAAGGTCAACACAATCACAGTGAAAGAAGTTCCCACTACTCACTTATTTCTGTGTAATTTGTTGCACATTTCACATAATCTGCCACCATTACTTGCCACCATTTTGGCCACTCTTAATGTGTGACAGGGATATGGTGGAGCCTTCAGAATGGAAGGAGGTCAATGTCAAGAAAGGCTGAGGAGGACTAGTTGGAGCCGATTGGAAAGTTGGTGTTGAGTTAGTGGAGTTAGTGAAGGAATGGGGGTAAGTTGTCCTGGTTTTGAGTACCAATCATGAAGATATCCTCAATGAACCTGAGTCAAGTCATGTGTTTTTGGAGTCTAAGAAGGTTTCCTCTAGATCGGATGGGATGACTTTGGTGCAGTTTCTAGATGTAGGAGGCCTTCTGTCTAATAGTCACTGCGATTCATAACAATGGAAGTGGAACCTTTGTCTGCAGGTAGATTGATGAGGTCAGTATCTGTTTTGAGGTTGTGTATGGCTGTCAATTCCTCTGCTGAAAGGTTGGTAATCAATTCTTTTCATAACATTGTTGATATTCCATCCTGGACTTTGTATTGTTAGCTTATCCATAAAATTCACAAGACTACCAGAATCTGTCAGGTGACTTACTACCTAGAGCTGGTCTTCAGCTTTATTAACATCATCAATGAGATTTTTATTTGAGCCATAAAAGATAAAATGTATATGTAGTATGTTTTGTTGGATTTAAATGCTTTTATGCCTCTTTTCAGAATTTATTTCTATTTTAATAATTGTCTTATACTTTACACTTGTTTGTAAAGTTGAGTATATAGTTGTCACTGGCTTTCCTCTTGGCTGCTACAATATCTGACCTGTAAAGCATTCTTGCTGCTGTGTAAACTTCCTTCTCAGTTTGGCTCTGATGCAGTTTGTCACAGTGTAACAGTGATAAATATGATGTTAGTAACTTTAGGACTTTATCAATGTTGTCAGGTTTCTCAAAAATAATAGAAAGGATAATGTATTATACACTATACAAATTTCTTATTAAGAATAGAATATTGGTTAATGTGCAAAATGGTTTCCATAAAAATAAATCAACTGAAACAGCTATCTTCAATTTTTTGCAACTTGTTCTAAATTCCATAAATAGAAAGGAATTAAATTGTGGATTGTTTTTAGACTTATCAAAGGCCTTTGATGTCATCGACCATAAGTTACTGCTTAGGAAGTTATATGCTTATGGGATACGTGGAGTTGCCCACAAATGGTTTGAATCATATCTGTCGGACAGGTATCAGAAGGTGGAGATAAGCCATGCAGATAGGACATATTCATCAAGATTCGAGAGAGTTTTGTACGGAGTACCCCAGGGATCTGTATTAGGGCCATTGCTGTTTTTAATATTTATCAATGACCTACCAAGTCAACTATCTGAAGCAGAGGCAGTATTGTTTGCTGATGATACAAGTTTGTCTGTTAAAGCAAATAGTGAAGCTGACTTACAGGAAAAAGTCACATTAGCAACAGACGAAGCAGACAGATGGTTTAATGAAAACAGACTCATTGTGAATGCCAAAAAAACAATGTGGATCAACTTCAGACATATTACAAATAAAATAAAAACTAGCCTTACAGTAGAAATGGGTAAGTGTAAGATTGAACAAGCATCATACACTAAATTCTTGGGAGTATGGTTTGATGAACACTTAAGATGGGAAAAGCATGTAATATCATTGAACAAAAAATTAAGTCAAACATGTTATATACTGATGATACAAGTCTTTAAATATGTCTGCTTGTGTCTGTATATGTGTGGATGGATATGTGGGTGTGTGCAAGTGTGTACCCATCCTTTTTTCCCCCAAGGTAAGTCTTTCCACTCCCGGGATTTGAATGACTCCTTACCCTCTTCCTTAAAACCCACATCCTTTCGTCTTTCCCTCTCCTTCCCTTTTTCCTGATGAGGCAACAGTTTGTTGCGAAAGCTTGAATTTTGTGTGTATGTTTGTGTTTGTTTGTGTGTCTATCGAGCTGCCAGCGCTTTCGTTTGGTAAGTCACATCATCTTTGTTTTTAGATATATGTTATATACTTAGAATGCTTAAAAGCTCATGTAATATTAAAACAGTGTTATGTGTTTATTTCTCATTCATGCACAGTTTATTAAGATATGGTGTATAGTTTTGGGTGAACAACAGTCTAACAAAACATTCATTTAGACTACAAAAGAAGGCAGTCAGAATAATAAAAGGTATAGGATATAGAGACTCTTGTAGGCATGCTTTGAAAGAATTAAAAATCATGACACTACCATCCTTATACATATATGAAAGCATATGTTTCTTAAAAGAACATGAGGAATTTTCTACATTAAACAGAGAATTTCACAACTACGAAACAAGGAATAGAAATGATTTCCACAGAGAAATTCATAAAACAGCTATGTATCACAAAAGTGTACTATACCAACCCAAAATCCGCTACAGTGCTCTCCCCAAAGAACTAAAAACAATACCAAAACTGCACATATTTAAAAGAGAATTAAAAAACATGTTATCGAGCAATAGTTTTTACAGTATTGAAGAGCTTCTGAATCATTGACAATAAAAGCGCAGTTAATATTACCCTGACATAATAAATATGTGTAATTACTCACATTTAAATACGTTCTGTTTCTATGAAAGTGTGAAACAGTGTTAATGTAAGAATGGAAATAATCTTTGATGTGAGATTCACTAGCTTTTTTTTTTTTTTTTGTACATTGTTATCCTACTTTATATTTTTATGTTAATGTTCTTATAGTTCTATTAAAATTGTAATGTCTAAGTGACAAGTAAATTCAATTATAAATTTTTATGTACATGTATTTTAAATTGTAACGTTTATTGACAAGTCCTATGTCATTTTGATGATGTACTACAAGGACGCCAATAAATTGAATTGAATTGAATTTCCCCCCTAAAAATGCACTGGTGTATAGTGTACCGATTTCTCTCTTCTTGAAGTTTATTGCATTGGTTCTGCTTTGTGTTTCTTGTGTTATTTGAGACAATATGTGTCAAGATTTTCTACTAATAATTCTAAAAAAAAAATATGTGTTGATTCATGTGTTGTTGTTGTTGTGGTCTTAAGTCCTGAGACTGGTTTGATGCAGCTCTCCATGATACCCTATCCTGTGCAAGTTTCTTCATCTCCCAGTACATACTGCAACCTACATCCTTCTGAATCTGCTTAGTGTATTCATCTCTTGGTCTCCCTCTGCAATTTTTACCCTCCACGCTGCCCTGCAATGCTAAATTTGTGATCCCTTGATGCCTCAGAACATGTCCTACCAACCGGTCCCTTCTTCTCGTCGAGTTGTGCCACAAACTCCTCTTCTCCCCAATTCTATTCAATACCTCCTTATTAGTTATGTGATCTACCCATCTAATCTTCAGCATTCTTCTGTAGCACCACATTTCGAATGCTTCTATTCTCTTCTTGTCCAAACTATTTATCGTCCACGTTTCACTTTCAGAAACGACTTCCTGACACTTAAATCTATACTCGATGTTAACAAATTTCTCTTCTTCAGAAATGCTTTCCTTGCCATTGCCAGTCTACATTTTATATCTTCTCTACTTCGAACATCATCAGTTATTTTGCTCCCCAAATAGCAAAACTCCTTTACTACTTTAAGTTTCTCATTTCCTAATATAATTCCCTCAGCATCACCTGACTTAATACGACTACATTCCATTATCCTCGTTTTGCTTTTGTTGATGTTCATCTTATATCCACCTTTCAAGACAATGTCCATTCCGTTCAATGGCTCTTCCAAGTCCTTTGCTGTCTCTGACAGAATTACAATGTCATCGGCAAACCTCAGAGTTTTTATTTCTTCTCCATGGATTTTAATACCTACTCCAAATTTTTCTTTTGTTTCCTTTACTGCTTGCTCAATATACAGATTGAATAACGTCGGGGAAAGGCTACAACCCTGTCTCACTCCCTTCCCAACCACTGCTTCCCTTTCATGTCCCTCGACACTTATAACTGCCATCTGGTTTCTGTACAAATTGTAAATAGCCTTTCGCTCCCTGTATTTTACCCCTGCCACCTTTAGAATTTGGAAGAGAGTATTCCAGTCAACATTGTCAAAAGCTTTCTCTAAGTCTACAAATCCTAGAAACGTAGGTTTGCCTTTCCTTAATCTTTCTTCTAAGATAAGTCGTAAGGTCAGTATTGCCTCACGTGTTCCAGTATTTCTACGGAATCCAAACTGATCTTCCCCGATGTCGGCTTCTACCAGTTTTTCCATTCGTCTGTAAAGAATTCATCTTAGTATTTTGCAGCTGTGACTTATTAAACTGATAGTTTGGTAATTTTCACATCTGTCAACACCTGCTTTCTTTGGGATTGGAATTATTATATTCTTCTTGAAGTCTGAGGGTACTTCGCCTGTCTCATACATCTTCCTCACCAGATGGTAGAGTTTTGTCAGGACTGGCTCTCCCAAGGCCGTCAGTAGTTCTAATGGAATGGTGTCTACGCCCGGGGCCTTGTTTCGGCTCAGGTCTTTCAGTGCTCTGTCAAACTCTTCACGCAGTATCGTATCTCCAATTTCATCTTCATCTACATTCTCTTCCATTTCTATAATATTGTCCTCAAGTACATCGCCCTTGTATAGAACCTCTATATACTCATTCCATCTTTCTGCTTTCCCTTCTTTGCTTAGAACTGGGTTTCCATCTGAGCTCTTGATATTCATACAAGTGGTTCTCTTTTCTCCAAAGGTCTCTTTAATTTTCCTGTAGGCAGTATCTATCTTACCCCCAGCGAGATAAACCTCTACATCCTTACATTTGTCCTCTAGCGATCCCTGCTTAGCCATTTTGCACTTCCTGTCGATCTCATTTTTGAGACATTTGTATTCCTTTTTGCCTGCTTCATTTATTGCATTTTTATATTTTCTCCTCTCATCAATTAAATTCAATATTTCTTCTGTTACCCAAGGATTCCTACTAGCCCTCGTCTTTTTACCTACTTGATCCTCTGCTGCCTTCACTACTTCATCCCTCAGAGCTACCCGTTCTTCTTTTACTGTACTTCTTTCCCCCACTGCTGTCAATTGTTCCCTTATGCTCTCCCTGAAACTCTGTACAACCTCTGGTTTAGTCAGTTTATCTGGGTCCCATCTCCTTAAATTCCCACCTTTTTGCAGTTTCTTCAATTTTAATCTACAGTTCATAACCAATAGATTGTGGCCAGAGTCCACATCTGCCCCTGGAAATGTCTTACAATTTAAAACTTGGTTCCTAAATCTCTGTCTTACCATTATATAATCTATCTGATACCTTTTAGTACCTCTGGGATTCTTCCATGCATACAACCTTCTTTTATGATTCTTGAACCACGTGTTAGTTATGATTAAGTTATGCTCTCTGCAAAGTTCTACCAGACGGCTTCCTCTTTCATTTCTTAGCCCCAATCCATATTCACCTACTATGTTTCCTTCTCTCCCTTTTTCTACACTCGAATTCCAGTCACCCATGACTATTAAATTTTCGTCTGCCTTGACTACCTGAATAATTTCTTTTATATCATCATACATTTCATCAATTTCTTCATCATCTGCAGAGCTAGTTGGCATATAAACTTGTACTACTGTAGTAGGCGTGGGCTTTGTGTCTATCTTGGCCACAATAATGTGTTCACTATGCTGTTTGTAGTAGCTTACCCACACTCCTATTTTTTTATTCATTATTAAACCTACTCCTGCATTACTTCTATTTGATTTTGTATTTATAACCCTGTATTCACCTGACCAAAAGTCTTGTTCCTCCTGCCACCGAACTTCACTAATTCCCACTACATCTAACTTTAACCTATCCATTTCCCTTTTTAAATTTTCTAACCTACCTGCTCGATTAAGGGATCTGACATTCCACACTCCGATCCGTAGAACACCAATTTTCTTTCTCCTGATTCATGACAAACATATTATTAGTGAGTAGTGTATGCAATTCATTGTGGTTTAAATTGGTTCTTAACTGATTCATTGGTTGGTCTGATTACCCTCCTTGGTTCAGTTGAAGAACAGTCTGTTTTATTTTGCAGAGGCTGACAAAGCAACAGTCCCGTATGATCTGAAACTTCTAGATTTACAGTACTTTATTCAGTTTTGTTTAACTGACAGTTGCTAATTATATTATGAAAGCATGCTATGAGCCTTGTGGGTTTGTCATTTAAAGTACAAATGTAGCATTCTTAATGTGTCTAATATATGCTTCACGTTTGTAATTTACAATTTATGTCTATGTTAATATCACCAAATATCAGAGTTTTGCAGTGTTTATACGTTAAGAGCTTTAACATCAATTTTTCAAGATTTTGTATAAGTAATTATTCTTTATTACTACAGGAATGGTAATCTAATACAGCTATTAGTTCCTGGCATGGTACCAATATCACTGACCTTCAAAAACTGGTTCTGTACATAAATAACTTACTCACATGCCAAATTGTTTGTATCTTCAACAAAGATTAAAACACCACCATGATCAAAATTTGTTCTTATTCATAGGGACATGTGGCCTTTAATTGAAAAAGTGTCATCATAATCTCTCTATTGAGCAGTAACAAAATACAGGTAACATTCTATAAATTGGGACATGGAATATCAGGGGCCTCTTCACATCGGATAACCCTGTGCACTGTAGGCCGCTCTCTTCCATCCACGCTCTCTTGTGCTGCGCATTGCACATCACACAGATATGTCATAGGGACTCCCCTCTTCCATAGGGATATAATACACTGCACTTTTTCTGAAAACAAAGATTGCCATTTTGTAAAAGAGCAAAATTGTCGTACATCCCTCCCTATCCAAATAAAATTCCTCTAAGCAGCAAAGATGTCTGATCTTTCCTGCACTTCCCCACCATAAACCCGCAGCAAAGCTGCAGCACAGGAGGTGGTAATGCCGGCTACTCCTGCCAGCGTTTCTGTCCCACTGTCCACCTTCCAAGAGGCAGTTGCCTCGAAGGGCAAGCAGATTGCAGAACAGCAACAGTTGATCACACTGTTGATGGACAGTGAACACTTGCAAACAGCAACACTCACCCCACACACACAAGCATCTGCTGAAAATTCGAAAGATATGCCCCCTCTTTCTCCTCTGGCGGTCCAGGCACCGGTAGAATCAGAGCCAGAGCCGACGGAGGACACAACCAACACAGAAGATGGACCGTGGCAGCAGGTCGGTCTACGATGCAAACAGCCACCAACACACAAAGAAGTGAGCCCACAAACTCACAAGGCAACTGCTGAGTGCTGTTGCCAACTCCAACAACACCGCAAATTAACAACAATGGCAACACAGGGACAAACACGAACAACCCTGCGACTACACCACTCACAAACTCACAAGGAGCTATGCAGAAACCAAACAAATCTGTGACTGGCTTCCCACCAGTCATCATACACAACTATGGAGACCTTAGTCTCCTAAACAATGAATTTAGTAAAAAGCACAACCCCACAACATTCTACTCAAAACTCACTGGGGACCACGGTCGCACTGTGCATGGCAAACAAAACAGACTACTCGAATCTGCTCGAATTTATTAAAGAAAGGAAGGTAGAACATTTCACGTACAGAGCAGTCCTTGAAAAGACACAGCAGTACATGATCAAGGGAATAGATTCATGAACCCCAATCAAGACAGTACATGAAGAACTCACCACTCTCGGATGGGAGTGCATTCGGGTAAACTGAATGACAGAGTTCGGCACAGCGAGACCATCACACAACTACATGGCAGAATTGGTCGACAGGGCCAAGTCCCATGACCTGTTGAAGTTAAAATTGTTTCTTCATATGGTCATCAGTGTAGAGATATACAACATGCCATGCAGCCCCCAACAATGCCACAACTGCCAGCACTTTGCGCACGTGGGTATCTGATGCGGTCTCGCAGATGCAGATGCGCTGGTGGTCACACGACCCAGGAGTGCAAACTCCCCAACACAGCACCTCACAAGTGTGCCAACTGTGGTGCTGCCCATCAGGCAAACTACATGGGGTGCATTGCATACAAAGAAGTTCTGAGGCGCAAAATAGCTAAACATGCCAAGCCTACCGCCATCCCAGTTCCGAAACCGCCCCTGCATCCAGTAAGAAGTGGAATATCCTTCACTGGAGTGGTTGCTGGCAGCCTCAGCAGTGCACAATGGTTAGAGGAGCCCCAGAGCCCAGGACATGCACAATAAACACCCCCAGCAACAGACACACAACAGACAAACACAACACCTAACACCACACCTGCATTGGGTACACCACATGACACCAGTAGCTACACCACCCTACCCCCTGTGATCATGGACTGCAGCCCACCACAGGCAAAAGAAAATGCAATAATACAGGGACAAACACAGCATCAGAGGAGGAGAAGGAGAAACATTGAAACAGGAGGAACACGACCACACCACAACAAATACACAGGCAACAGGACACTAGTCCTCACGAACACATTCTGGACATCAACTCGACAACCTACACAACACACCCACTCACCATAGTAAATACACAGGCGCCCACAACTGTCACATGAACAGCTGATATACAAGCCAGCCCTCGCCAGATACCAACACAAGCACCAGCGGCCACTAACATGACCAACAACACACAGTATGACACGCCCAGCAGTACGTGAACATTCCGGAGAATAATGGAGACATTATTCCCTGGACTCATGACCGCTGAAATAATCGCAAAGATTGTGGGGTGTGTCACACAACTCTTCACCCAGTTCATGTAGAGCACGCTCAACTGGACTAGCTTCCAAGCCACTGTCATGCCATGTTTTACACTACTACATGGATAATACACCACACCAGCCCCAAAACACAGATGGTAACACAAACTCTCAGATCCTGTTTTGGAATGCCAATGGGATCGCAAACAAAAAAGCCAAAATGGCCATGTTCATGGAGTGAAAGGGTATCTGAATCACTCTTGTGAACGAAACACTGCTTACGCCTTGTAAACAACTAAACATCCCAGGGTATTGCATTTATCATACCGACCGAGCGGATGGCAGGAGGGGAGGTGGCACAGCAATCATCATACACAGAGACATAGAATACATGAACATCGAGCTCCCTGCGCTTGAAAGACTAGAGGCTACCGTCATCAGGCTCAACTTCAATGGAGCCAACACTGCACTGGTATCAATGTACAATCCTCTTAAAAACATAGTAACACATGATATCAGCTCAGTACTCAACATAGCACCACAGGTAATCACCACTGGAGACCTAAACGCAAGGCACCCCGATTGGAACTCATGAATATGAACCTCCAATGGCAAGAAACTACATGAACACTCACTAGGCCGAAACTACACTATACTTGGGCCAGACGTTCCCATGTTCATGCCTACACAGCCCCGACACAGGCCAGACATGTTAGACATAGCCCTCATAAAGGGCATCACATGCACACTCAACCTTACGGTTGAAAATGATCTGGACTCAGACCACATACCTGTAATACTGCACATGGAAGAAACACTGCAGGACATTGAACCACACAGGATACTGAACTACAAGTGCGCGAATTGGACACTGTTCAAGGAAATGATGGATAGTCGTATTCCTGACACCCACGAAATGAACAACACACAGCAAATTGATGAGGCTGTGGAGGAATCCAATGTGACCAGTATTTATTTAGAAATGCCTTCTCAAATTGTTCACAGGTGTAGCTGGTTTCAGCTGCATCTGTCACCCATAGAGCAGCATC
Organism: Schistocerca serialis cubense; assembly: GCF_023864345.2. NCBI lineage: Eukaryota > Metazoa > Arthropoda > Insecta > Orthoptera > Acrididae > Schistocerca > Schistocerca serialis. The sequence continues at coordinate 787,306,667 of NC_064639.1, read as the reverse complement.
TCCTACTATGTGCGAAACATATAGCCCTAAACAAGGAAGCCTAAGAAAGTATTTCGAAAAGTACATCAACAAAACGCGATATTGGGATGAACTGATTTCAAACCATGATGTGATCAGGCTATTAAAGGCCAGACTTCTGCCAAATATTAGAGAGAAACTAATTCATGTTCCAGACAATGATTTGGATAACTTCTTGTCTGCCTTGGATTCAATAGATTTAATTCAGGAAGACTTAAAGTTGAAAAGTAACAATGGAAATAGTTACGATTATAAGGAAAAGAACAATAATAGACAAAATGGTTGGATAATTGTGGGAATTGTTCTAATGGGCGATACCACAATGGTAAACCTGTGAATTAACAGTCATTCGAATGATGACGAAGGCAATAACAATAGACAGGCTTGGGGAAACAGTTCACTATCCAAACCATCCTTGACGTCATTGTCCTCTCCTCCTAATGCCTGGCTAACCAACTATTCCCTGTTTTCCTTTTCAGACCATAAGGCCAAACACTTGAATGGTTTTTCACAGTGTGACCTATTACAACTTATAACATTCTATGGGTTGATTTTACTCATCAGATCTGGCAATCTGTTGCAGCAGAAGTCCCAAATTCTTAGTCACTGTAAAAATTCCAACTTCAGAAAGTTAAAAATTCAATCTCATATTGTGTTTCAGCTAAAAATTTATTACAATCTCAAACTAAATAAAGGCATCTTGACAAATTTGAAATAAGTTGTAACACACTTACAATAATGAAATAAATCAAGGTCAACAAGCTACATGCTTCCTGTCTAAATACACTCAAAGTACTGACATACATTGCCAACATGGCTGTAATTATTTATACTTTCTTAACAATCCCAAACAATCCTCAGCATTATTTAGAAATAGTCTTTTATTAATTAACAATTAAAACTCTCATCCTAAAACAAATGATACATTTCAGTGATTACCTTGGCTCTTACATATTAAACACATGAGTGAATTCTAGTCTCTATATTAATTGAAGCATGTATAAATACTTAGGTATCAATTGTTAACAATACACTTGTTATATTTACTAATTACAGAAGTTTCATATTGTATAAAAGGTTCCTGCCAATTAACGGACTTTTACACATTAGTGTAATTAAGATTCTGTAATTATTTTCTTTGTACCTTTTTCACAAATACATATTTCCATACACCTCTATGTCAGAAATTGCTGTTTATGGTTAAAACTTACGTGTTTAAATAGGTTTCAATTAGACTGTTATGTTTCAAATTTATATCCTCGTACTGATCAACCCCTGAATTATCCGTGTTTTCTACGTTAGTTTCTATTACATCTGAGGGTTCCTGTTCTTTGGAAACCATTTCTACATTATCTACCTGTATATTTGGTACCCTAATGTCTTCACTAGCCCTATATCCATGTTCATAGCTTACACTTGGTTTGAATTGTCTAAATCTTGGCCTTGCTGAATCTCTTGATCTAATTCGGACCCCGACCAGAGCAGAAGTCAGTTTAAATTGTGGTATCTCCCACTGTTATTCCTACCCCTTCTGTTGCCTGATCTGTCATTCCTCTCTCTCCCTTGATCATCTGGTACTGCGTCATCCTGGGAATTTCCACCATTCCTATAACCACTATCATTGTTGTTGTTGTGGTCTTCAGTCCTGAGACTCGTTTGATGCAGCTCTCCATGCTACTCTATCCTGTGCAAGCTTCTTCATGTCTCAGTACCTACTGCAGCCTACATCCTTCTGAATCTGCTTAGTGTATTCATCTCTTGGTCTCCCTCTATGATTTTTACCCTCCACACTCCCCTCCAATACTAAATTGGTGATCCCTCGATGTCTCAGAACATGTCCTACCAACCGATCCCTTCTTCTAGTCAAGTTGTGCCACAAGCTCCTCTTCTTCCCAATTCTATTCAATACCTCCTCATTAGTTATGTGATCTACCCATCTAATCTTCAGCATTCTTCTGTAGCACCACATTTCGAAAGCTTCTATTCTCATCTTGTCTAAACTATTTATCGTCCACGTTTCACTTCCATACATGGCTACACTCCACACAAATACTTTCAGACATAACTTCATGACATTTAAATCTATACTCGATGTTAACAAATTTTTCTTCTCCAGCAACGCTTTCCTTGCCATTGCCAGTCTACATTTTATATCCTCTCTACTTCAACCATCATCAGTTATTTTGCTCCCCAAATAGTAAAAATCATGTACTACTTTAAGCGTCTCATTTCCTAATCTTATACCCTCAGCATCACACGATTTAATTCGACTACATTCCATTATCCTCGTTTTGCTTTTGTTGATGTTCATCTTATACCCTCCTTTCAAGATACTGTCCATTCCGTTAAACTGCTCTTCCAAGTTCTTTGTTGTCTCTGACAGAATTACAATGTCATCGGCGAACCTCAAAGTTTTTATTTCTTCTCCATGGATTTTAATAACTACTCTGAACTTTTCTTTTGTTTCCTTTATTGCTTGCTCAATATACAGATTGAATGACATTGGGGATAGGCAACAACCCTGTCTCACTCCCTCCCCAACCACTGCTTCCCTTTGATACACCTCGACTCTTATAACTGCCATCTGGTTTCTGTACAAATTGTAAATAGCCTTTTGCTCCCTGTATTTTACCCCTGCCACCTTCAGAATTTGAAAGAGAGTATTCCAATCAACATTGTCAAAAGCTTTCTCTAAGTCTACAAATCCTAGAAAAGTAGGTTTACCTTTCCTTAATCCTTCTTCTAAGATAAGTCATAGTGTCAGTATGCCTCACACATTCCAACATTTCTACGGAATCCAAACAGATCTTCCCCGAGCTCAGCTTCTATCAGTTTTTCCATTCATCTGTAAAGAATTCACGTTAGTATTTTGCAGCTGTGACTTATTAAACTGATAGTTTGGTAATTTTCACATCTGTCAACATCTGCCTTCTTTGGGATTGGAATTATTATATTCTTCTTCAAGTCCGAGGGTATTTTGCCTGTCTCATACATCTTGCTCACCAGATGGTTGAGTTTTTTCAGGACTGGCTCTCCCAAGGCTGTCAGTAATTCTAATGGAATGTTGCCTATTCCTGGGGCCTTGTTTCAACTTAGGTCTTTCAGTGCTCTGTCAAACTCTTCACACAGTATCATATCTCCCATTTCATCTTCATCTACATCCTCTTCCATTTCCATAATATTGTCCTCAAGTACATCGCCCTTGTATAGAGCCTCTATATACTCCTTCCACCTTTCTGCTTTCCCTTCTTTGCTTAGAACTGGGTTTCCGTCAAAGCTCTTGATATTCATGCAATTGGCTCTCCTTTCTCCAAAGGTCTCTTTAATTTTCCTGTAGGTAGTATCTATCATCCCCCTAGTGAGATAAGCCTCTACATCCTTACATTTGTCCTCTAGCGATCCCTGCTTAGCCATTTTGCACTTCCTGTCGATCTCATTTTTGAGACGTTGGTATTCCTTTTTGCCTGCTTCATTTACTGCATTTTTATATTTTCTCCTTTCATCAATTAAATTCAATATCTCTTCTGTTATGCAAGGATTTCTATTAGTCCTCGTCTTTTTACCTACTTGATCCTCTGCTACCTCACTATTTCATTCCTCAAAGCTACCCATTCTTCTTCTACTGTATTTCTTTCCCCCATTCCTGTCAATTGTTCCCTTATGCTCTCCCTGAATCTCTGTACAACCTCTGGTTCTTTCAGTGTATCCAGGTCCCATCTCCTTAATAGGCCTAAATCAAAAACCAAGGAATGCTTTCCAACTATCGTATCTCAAAACAGGTCAGAATCTTGACGAAATTCTGATAGCAGAAGTTGCAGTATTGAAACCCATGCAAACTAAAAACAACTGTTTAAACTGTAAAAAAATTCCCAGTGATAATTTCAAAAAACGTCAAGTTCCGAACCTATGTATTAATGCTAACCTACTGAGTGAACATAAACAAAATGTTCAATGTAACGACAATGAAATGCATGACAGTGTAATCCACAAAAGTGTATGCAAGAAATTGTTCCAAACCAGCAGTAGAAGAAGCGAGACGTACAAGAAGGGCCAAATTCTTAAATACGGAGACAGTCATGGTCGCGAAATAGCTCAAAACATTGTGAATATCCAAGACTACTTCACAGCTGTGGCTCACATTCAACCTGGTGCACCTCTTTCTGCTGTAGTGAAGCCATGTGTGCAAGATAGTGAATTGTTCTCAGTAAATGATTATGTTGTTATCATTGGTGGTACAAATAATGTGGCTAAAAATGAAGCAAATGATGCTATCAGGCACATGAAAGCAACACTCGTAAGTTGACTGGCACTAAAGTAATTGTCGTTAACATTCCATAGAGACATGATCTAATGAACCAGTCTATTGTGAACTTGGAAGTGCAGAAAACAAATGTTAGGCTTAAAACGAGATGTAACAAATTTCGCAATGTGTCTTTGGTAAACCTCAGTAACCTAGATAGAAACCTGCACACAACTCATAGTATGCACGTGAACAAGAGAGGTAAAAAGATTGTGAGTAAATTAATTATTGATGAAATCAGACTATAAGCTCCTGTCTCCTTCAAGATTATACGGTTTAATTTATGATTATTATACTACAATCCTCTTGATGTAGTTGAATGTGTATATCGAGACTTCATTCGTTGTTAAATGCAATGGTGTGGTACTAACTGATGGAGATGCATTAAGAACTGGTAAAATTTAATTTATTTCCTTTATCACACTGCACAAATATAAACACACTATTATTCAAACTGTGTGTTACTACTACTAACATAGAGATAAATCCTTCGCTACGCAACCGCCTTTGGCTCACGCAGCCTACACCTTCCACAGCCTCTCAACAGCTGCCTCCGCTTGCGAATCTCTGCGCCACTGGGCATTGTCGTCCTCCAAAGAACAACCACTTATAGGTACTACACACCAGTACCCTGCCGTCATTGAATTGAAACCAACTACACCACTATCTTCCATTACGTTAAGTGTGGTATTGTCAAGTCCAAACTCCCATTCTACATTGACTAAAGCATTAACTTGTCCCTCCTCATTAATAACTTCACAATGTTCACAAAAACCACTGTCCATTAATAATTAGTTCCAACACTTAATTTAAAAGACCATATTATAAATATCACCATCTCTAACATAGTTAAGAGGTCCTTTCCTAATTTCTCCTGTGCAACGTGGAAAACAATTAGAAACAAAGCACCATGGTCGCAATTAGCTGCTTCACTCACCGTTTGTTGTGCCATCTTCTCCGACGATCTGAAGATTGCGAAGGAATCGATGTCTGACACACACATCGCCAAATATAGGCTCCCTTCGTCTTTGGAGATTATATGGGTTAATTGATGATTCTTATGTTACAATCCTCTTGTTGTAGTTGACCATGTATATCGAGACTTTGTCCATTGATAAATGCAATGGTGTGGTACTAACTGATGAGACGCATTAAGAACTGGTAAAATTTAATTTATTTCATTTATCACACTGCACAAACATAAACACACTATTATCCAAACTGTGTGCCACTACTATTAAACATAGAGATAGATCCTTCACTACGCAACTGCCTTTGGCTCACGCAGTCTACACCTTCCACAGCCTCTCAACAACTGCCTCTGCTTGTGACTCTCTGCGCCACTGGGCATTGTCGCCCTCCAAAGAACAACCATTTACAGGTACTACACACCAGTACCCTGCCTCTGCTTGTGACTCTCTGCACCACTGGGCACTGTCGCCCTCCAAAGAACAACCACTTACAGATACTACACACCAGTACCCTCACAAGATGAAAAATCACACAAAGCAGTGTAAATAAGTGCATTGCTATGGAATGGCACAACCCACCCAAACAGGACTTGCCACACAAAGAGCTACAGCTGACAAGCCAGGGAAACTTGTAAAACCTGCTGGACAGCCTGGTAGCTCTAAACCTCCCTGTATGGTTCAGCAGGAGAAACTTAGCCCTAATATCATACAGCAGAACCCTTGTACTCTTAAAAACAACCAGTCTGGTAGGGTGATACATCCATCAAGTGTTCAACAATCCAAACTCACTTTCAAATTAATTCAGCAGAACTATCAAAGTCTTGGCAATAAGCACAATGAGTTGGATACCACTGGAGCAATTGATAACCCTGATGTTTTAGTTATAAGTGATCACTGGTACACAGATAAGCTAATTAGTGTGTGTAAGCCACTCTCCATGATCTTTTGCTCTGCCCTCAGTAGAAAAGAGAAACATGGTGGTGGGGTAGCTATCTTTGCAGCCAGTGGTAGTAATTATAGTGTAGTAGATGTAAGTGCTTTCAGCATTGAGGGTGTAATAGAACTAGCAGCAATTAATTATAAGTGGGGGAAAGAGAACTTAATTATTATAGGCCTATACAGACCTCCATCTGGTAGCCTAGGTAGTTTCTTTGATGTTCTTAATCCCCTGCTTGTTGACATTGACAGTAAACACTGCAATAAAAATGGCTGGGTTAACATAATACTAACTGGAGATATAAACATTGACTTGCTGTCCAGTGACTCTGTATCTAAAAAACTAATACTAATACTAGCTCAATTTAACTTAACATTTCTGATAAATGAGCCCACTAGAGAGGTCAATAGTGTAAATCATGCATTGACAACATTATAACTAACATGTCCCACTTTACATGCAGAGCGTCAGATTAGATTAGATTAGATTAGATTAGATTAATACTAGTTCCATGGATCATGAATACGATATTTCATAATGATGTGGAACGAGTCGAATTTTCCAATACATGACATAATTAGGTTAATTTAACAACATACTTAAGTTGATATAACAACTTTATTTTTTTGTGCTTTTTTTGTTTTTCTTTATTTTTTATTTTGATTTTTTTGATTTTTTATTTTTTTTAATATTTTTGTTTTTTTTTCTTTTTTTTTCTTAATTTATATCTAAAAATTCCTCTATGGAGTAGAAGGAGTTGTCATTCAGAAATTCTTTTAATTTCTTCTTAAATACTTGTTGGTTATCTGTCAGACTTTTGATACTATTTGGTAAGTGACCAAAGACTTTAGTGCCAGTATAATTCACCCCTTTCTGTGCCAAAGTTAGATTTAATCTTGAATAGTGAAGATCGTCCTTTCTCCTAGTATTGTAGTTATGCACACTGCTATTACTTTTGAATTGGGTTTGGCTGTTAATAACAAATTTCATAAGAGAGTATATATACTGAGAAGCTACTGTGAATATCCCTAGATCCTTAAATAAATGTCTGCAGGATGATCTTGGGTGGACTCCAGCTATTATTCTGATTACACGCTTTTGTGCAATAAATACTTTATTCCTCAGTGATGAATTACCCCAAAATATGATGCCATATGAAAGCAATGAGTGAAAATGGGCGTAGTAAGCTAATTTACTAAGATGTTTATCACCAAAATTTGCAATGACCCTTATTGCATAAGTAGCTGAACTCAAACATTTCAGCAGATCATCAATGTGTTTCTTCCAATTTAATCTCTCATCAATGGACATACCTAAAAATTTGGAATATTCTACCTTAGCTATATGCTTCTGATTAAGGTCTATATTTATTAATGGCGTCATACCATTCACTGTACGGAACTGTATGTACTGTGTCTTATCAAAATTCAGTGAGAGTCCGTTTACACGGAACCACTTAGTAATTTTCTGAAAGACAGTATTGACAATTTCATCAGTTAATTCTTGTTTCTCAGGTGTGATTACTATACTTGTATCATCAGCAAAGAGAACTAACTTTGCCTCTTCATGAATATAGAATGGCAAGTCATTAATATATAATAAGAACAACAAAGGACCCAAGACTGACCCTTGTGGAACCCCATTCTTGATAGTTCCCCAGTTTGAGGAATGTGCTGATCTTTGCATGTTACGAGAACTACTTATTTCAACTTTCTGCACTCTTCCAGTTAGGTACGAATTAAACCATTTGTGCACTGTCCCACTCATGCCTCAATACTTGAGCTTGTGTAGCAGAATTTCATGATTTACACAATCAAAAGCCTTTGAGAGATTACAAAAAATCCCAATGGGTGGTGTTCGGTTATTCAGATCATTCAAAATTTGACTGGTGAAAGCATGTATGGCATTTTCTGAAGCTTGCCATTTCTGACCACCACGCAATACAGGTATTGATAGAAGCTGAAAATCTTCATGTCAATAGAAAAGAGAAACAATATGTGACAAAAAGAATCACCAATGATGACACTGTTAAAGATTTCAACAGTTTGCTGAAAAGCTTACAATGGGATGAAAAAAACAGCATTACTTTCAGTGATTTTTCATCAGACTTTTATTATTGCTTCAATGTCTCATGCCCAGAAATGACCTTTACAGTAAATGACTGCAAAAAGATACAAAAAAAAATAACTGGATAAATCATGAAGTAAAAACAGCAAGACAGAAACTTTTCCAATATGCAATGATAAATAATGACAATAATAATAGACTAAAGGTAGAATTTAAGAACTATCAGGATTACTATAAAGATCTTCTGCTAGAAACTAAAAGTAAATATGTAGCCACAATGCTAAGAAACTCTGCTAACACTGGTCTAGCTGTTTGGAAAGTAATAAATAGCTTTAGGGATTGTAAGGACAGATTGACAAGTGATTTTACTATAAACCATAAAGGGCATATCATGAAATGTCAATGTCAGATTGCAAATATTTTAATGAGTACTTTTCTTCTGTTGGAAAATCTGTCAATGACCATTTTAAGAATCTTCAGCATAGATATAATGGCATTCCAATCAAACAAAGCATATACTTAACCCCAACCAATAGCAAGGAAGGCAAAAACATAGTAATGTCATTAAAAAATACAAAATCAGCAGGCTATGGTTGATTGTCTATTAAATGATGTAATTGCAACAGGTTGTTTCGCAGATAGTCTAAAGATAGCACAAGTAACCCCGATTTACAAGAAAGGTGATAAATCTAAAATTAAAAACTACCACCCTATCTCAATCTTACCTGCATTTTCTAAGGTAGTTGAGAAAGTTATTTATACTAGACTAATGACATTCCTGAGTCAACACAATTTAATATCTGAAAATCAGAATGGTTTTATGAAAAACAAGTCAACTTCAGTAGCAGCAGCACAATTAATAGACAAACAAGGAGTATGTAACTGGAGTGTTCCTTAATCTAGAAAAAGCTTTTGACTGAATTACAACCTGACTCCCTAGAAAGCAATAACAGTAGGCACTGTTAACTTGAAGAAATAATAAATAAATATAGCCATTTACAGTGCCAACTGTCCACACTTCTCTAAAATCCAGGATTAAAATTTTAGCATCAATTGCAACTGTTCTTTTCTTTAATATCCCATTGATAACTATAGTAGAAATCGTAAAGATCCCATAGGTGAATGGAGGACTGTTAATTAAATTGTATTAAATACAAGCTTCACCCAATTATGCCCCTTTTGGAATAATTTGCAAAATTGAATCATTTGAAAACTTAGTGAAGGAATTCTCTCTAACTTGGACAGCTTTTTTCTACTTAAATATCCTTTCCCTGGACCCTCCCCAATGAGCACCAGATGGAGAATTGCAGTTCCTGTATCATGTAGCTCATGGAGCATGAGGAACCTGGCAGCCAACATTTACCATAAGCAGCCACATATCCCCTTTACTGCTGCAATGGACCACATCACCACAACTTGCTCCACTTCTTCACCATCTCCTTGACTGACTTGCTCAAAAATTATAAGGCAAGATTTTTCAGTGAAGCCCAAGTAACCCATTATGCCGTCATGACCCCATGAAACAGCGAACAAACATAAATATTGTAACGCTATTCCCCTTAACAAAAAGTTAATTATGATGTGATAACAACTATCCACCCTCAGCTCATAAGGTTCTTCTGATAGCACTGTACATCCATAGGAACATTCTGTAGTTCACCACATTTGTAAAATCTGCTTCTGCAAAAGGGGGAATGATTGTGCAGTGGGCTACCAGCCTGAAGGGAACAGGGATGAATTATTTAAAAATTTTTATTCTCTGAGTTGGTTTCAGTAATTAAGTTTGCTGCTGTTGAGGAACTGCTCACTTCCTTTCCACTGTCCCAACACATGATGCTGCAGTTAGTGTGGTTCTCACAGTGCGGATTGCTGACAGATGGACACATGGGCAAAGCATCAGTCACAATCATCAACCAATAGAAGCCTAGGAAAGACTTAGATGGAGTCTCAGATGTGAGCAGTCAAGGCCTTGGCAGAGACACTTCACTTTATTGGCTGCTGGCTTCTCATCCATGAGCACATTCCTCACCTCTTCTCCTATGTTACACTTGGGACTTGGGCCGTAATGGTCCCCTCCAAACAATTGGTGAGTTCCCTTTGTGCACCATATGTATCCCTTATAATGCAGTAAACACCATAAAGCTTTTACCAGATTCATTTGGTTCTCTCTTATACTTGCAATTATTCTGAATGCCCACCTATCTACTTATCCTCACCCCACCCTAAACATCTGCTGTCAGCACAGTGGGATAATTCACGCCTTTTGGCCCAGTAATATTTACCTTTTTTGGATGCTGCCACAAATGCATTAACCATGGATAGAAGTCACAACTTTTTAAGATTATCCTGGTTGTACAGATGGAAAAACATGGCAAAGAGCTTTGTAATATGTGTAGACTGTTAACAAATTTCTTTTCTTTTTCAGAAATGCTTGGTATTACTACTCTTCACTATCCATTCCATTACACTGATCTTCCAAGTTTTTGCCATTTCTGACAGAACTGCTGTGTCATAAGAAACCCTCAAAGTTATTATTCCTTCTCCCTGAACTTTAATTCTCTTCCAAAATTTCTCCTTGCTTTTCTTTATTGCTTGCTCAGTGCACAGAATGAATAACATACCTTTTCATTTACTGCTTTCCTTTCATATTCTTTGATTATTACAACTGCAGTCTGGTTTATGTATAATTTGTAAATAACCTTCCACTATGGCATCACAGCAGTCTTCTTAGGATTAACTCTCAGATCCTGTTTAATGCACCAGTCTTGCACAATGTCCAATCCTCCTTGTGCCATATTTCTAACTGTGTCAGTAAATTTGCCAAGTATTACTATCACAAGGTCATCTGCATATCCTTGGCAGAAGCATTGTCTGGAATTTAGTTCCTCAATGAGTTCGTTCACCATTAGATTCCACAATAAAAGGGACGGAACCCCTCCTTGAGGGCAACCTCTAATGGTGTTAATTACCATCTTTTCATTCATCATGGTAGCCTCCACCTTCCTTCCGCTAAGCATGGCCCTGGTCCACCTAAATATAGTGGTCTCTAGGTCATGCACCTCTGCTGCCCTTACCATGGAATCAAAGGTTGTGTTACTGAAGGCCCCCTCGATATCCAGGAAGGTGCAGAGGGCTATTTCTTGGAAGTGAAGTGCTTTCTCCACACTCCCAACAAGTTGATGGAGAGCTGTCTTGCATGGTTTACCTGGTTGGTATGCATGTTGGTTTGAATGTAAAGGGGTCCTAAGTAGCCTCCTCTCCCCAATGTATACATTAACCAGTTTTTTTTAATGTTTTGAGAATGAAAGAGGACAGTCTGATTTGTCTCATATCCTTGGCCTTAGTATGATCAATTCTCCCTGGCTTTGGACAACCTTCACTGCCCTCCAAGCATTGGGAATGATTCCTACTGCTACGCTAACCCTGAATAACCTGCATAGGACTCTTATGAGATTCTCTTCTGCCCGTTGCAGGAGAGCTGGAAAGATTCCATCTGGACCAGGCGACTTGAACGGTTTGAATGTTTGAATGTTGTTTTATTGAAGTCCACACACTCCTTGGCCAATTCCCAGTCCTCTCTTCAAGTGCCTGAGAACCATTGTCTCTCTGGGACCACATTCTAGTCTGTGCAGAGCATATTGAGGAAAGTGAGTTTGAGGAGCAGTTCCAGTGTCTCGTATGCTGTCCTTGTATATTCCCCCATCCTCCTTCCTCAACATGTCCTGGATTGGTTGGAACTCTAGTGAGGATTCTGTGAAGTCTGGCTTGAGCAGCTGTGCTCTCCACTTCCTCACAGAATGCCTTCCAGGATGCCTTCTTTGATTTTGCCCATTGTCTTTTACACCTTGCAAGGTTAAACAGTCTTGTTACCTGTTTTCTTTGCATTTCCAAGTTATTATCCCACCAAGGCACACTCCTATTTGTGCACCTCTTGGTGATTGTGCAGTTGTCCTGCTATGAGGTCACTATGGCAGAGGTAACAGCCTCTGCTACTTCCTCAAACTCTACTGGATTCCTTACCAAGGTTTTAATTTCTGATAACCTTAAGTCAAGGTCCCTCTTATATGTCTCCCAGTCTGTTTTCCTGATATTCCCATAGGTCCTGGTCTGTCTGATTCCCATTTCAACCTTGAATTTAAGATACATGTGGACCGATGTGGATGGCTCTAACACCACATGCCATTGTTTGACATAGGTGCCCATCATCATGGAACCAAAATTTATGTCAATTACTTCTTCTCTTCTGCTATTCCTGAATGTAGGTTCATTGCCCCTATTCATGACCTCCAAGTTGTTAGATAAAAGAAATTGAAGAAGGTACTCACCTCTACTGTTGAAGTCCTTGCTGCCCCACACTAGGTTGTGTGCATTGGCGTCACATCCCACCAACAGTTGGTCACCTGGACAATGGCAAGCCTCTACCAGTCTCCTCACCTCCAAATGAGGAGGTGCAGTACTATAGGTCTGTTTACCTATTTCTTGCCTCATTTTCTTCTGGGCTCACTTATCCAGGGAGGAAGGAGTCTTAGATTCCTCCCTTATCCTCTTGTTACCTGTCTTCAATGTTGTGGGTGACTGCATATCCCTTTCAAGCTGAGACAGTTTTTTCTTGGGGGTCTTAGGTTCAAGTCCCTTTAATCCCCCCCCCCCCCCCCCCCCCCCTTGTCTTTAGGAAGCCATTCTTTCCCTTCCTTTTTTCTCTGTTCAATGAGTAGTTTTCTCCTCTGGGCCCCAGACAAAGCTTTGACCTTGATCTGGTCCAACTTCTCTGTAACAGTTCCCACTTACACCTCAGGTCTAGACCCTGATTCATTAGTGGGAATACCTTCCATCAGTCCTGGCCCTGATGTTTGGATGTCTGAGATCTCAGTTTCTCCCTCAGTTTGTTTTAAATTTATTTTCTTTAGTCATGTCCATATTGGTCCCATGAGATTTGGGGATCTACATGGTCCACACCATGAAGTCCTGTGCAGTGTAAGGCTACTTACTCAGGGAGGTCACCCAGTATCCGTGAGGCTCCATTTGCGACACATCTTCCCATGTGACATGCGCACCTTGGCACGGATCGCATTACACCTAGGGTTGGGATAGGGAATTGTGTAAGGACTAGGAGTGGATAGGGAAGATGGGACATTGTGGAACACTGTTAGTCTGATCCATCAGCTGAGGCCTTTCTGGCAAAAGCTTCATGTGGATATGCAAGCCTCTCCACTCACTCAGACAGTGCTTCATCTAAGTGGTGTCCCCCAGAGAGGAACAACTTAGCCCTTAATCATACAAAAATTTGTGTTATGCAATTTCAAATAAATAAAAATGATTTTCATGAGCCAGGAGAAGGGGTAAAATGGCATACAATGGATGAAGTTCCATATATGAATTTTCTGGGCACCCAGATAGATAAGAAACACACTATCAAGCCTTTTATAGGATTTAAAATAGAATTTCATACTCTTATGTAATGGTACAAGTAGATATCAGGCAGAAAATTAGATAATCCTAAAAAATTATAAAACAAAGTACAACAAAACCTTTTCATCCACTCCTCCTACAACGTATCTAAATATATGGACTTGCAGAGTAGATGTTAACTTTTGTGACCAGATATCTGTAGGAAATAGTTCCTAAATTTAGTTCCACATAGGCAACTGATCTGTGTAAAGTTACATACATGCTCTGATTGAACTGTTACAGAAAAATACCAGATGAGTATTGTGGACAGTAAGGAACAATTACCTTTTTTCAAAGTAGCTTTGTTTCTCCCACGATAAATATACATACATAAAATAATCTAAAAGTAAATCCCTTAATTATAATTGTGAGCAGATTAGTGCTAGTCATAATTTTTGTCACCATACTTTGCAGTAGTGGTTGTTCTGCCTTTTAACCTACAACTTCACTCATTTCACAGCCTTGAAGGCTCTCCTTCCCAGTAGAATATATGTACTCATAAAACCACACAATTAAGTTTACCTCAGGCATTGCATTTTCTTTTGCAACCATTGGAGTCACGTAGGGTATTTCTCTCAGATGGATGCATAATGCATGGGCAATGGGCTTGTCAAAGTCTACCTCAAACAGCTCTGCTAGAACATTCTCTGATAGGATAGGAATTTCAGAGGCAAGAAAATTCTTCTGCCACTGCACAAAGTCAGCAATTATCTGCAAATAATAAGTTCAAATCATAGAAAATTACCAACAATACTCTTATAACTTTCAAGAACAAGGACGTATGCTTAATAACTATTCTAAAACTGTACAAAAACATTTCATCACTCCTATGAAGGAAGAAGTACTGAGCTATATTAAGAATAACCATCAGTTCTTGAAGTTCCAAATTTAGGGAAAATGTAAAAGAGACAATCAATGTGATTTAGGATATATTATTTGCCACCAATGGAGGAAGCAGAAATTAGCAGACAGCCACTTGTGTGCTGACTAAGCTATTGGACAAAGTCTTTCTTCAGATTTAGAAAAACACACACGTATTCATACATGCACAGTTCACACAAACATGGTCAGCCATCTACTGAGACTGCTGCTCAATGCACTCAGGCCTCAGTGCCTGGAGACAACAGAGGCCATGTGTGTGTTTTTCTAGATCTGAAGAAGGACTTTGTCCAGTATCTTAATCTACATTTAAATGCACTTTTAAATGTGCCTGTGTGTGCCTCAATGCTTCGACAATGTGATGAGTAGCAATCTATCCCAATTGTTATTGTAGAGAGACAGAGAGAGAGAAAGATATATAAACGTGACAGGTGAAACAAAGAGGAGAAAAAACAATGGTATCAGAAAAGATAACAGCTCCCCATGTTGAAGTAGTATTGACAATCACTTGCAAACCATACCCCAATTTTCCAGTTACATTATTTTTCAGTGCATACTAAAATGGAACACAGCCAAAAAAGTTTATTAATGTTCCATATGTTACAATTTCTTAACACTGCAGTCCCAAATGGACTTCTGAAAAGATGATTGTGTGAATACTTACAAGTGCAATTTTATGTTCGAGGTCAGAGTGGCAGCGTCACTTAGATTACTAAATTGTAATAACAAATTTTGGTCTTGAAACTAGGTCTAAGATTTTGTAACTAGGCTTCCATGAGATACTAGATGTCTTCCTTCAAGTGGCTGCTATTTTAGATTCGCTGTCACTATTCCATCTTTAGAAATTATTCCATATTTAGAAACAATAAAATGGCAAAATACAAGCTTATTACTTTTTAAATGTTCTCATAAAAACAGAAAAATAAAAGATACAATGGTACAATAGGCAATGAAGTAAGTTTGTTAACCATATGATGCACTAGAAGTGACATGGAAAGTTTTAATGTACACAGGGATTGCCAAAGTTTGCCAGGAATTTTCTCAGTAGTGAGATTTTCTGATTGGAATAACTAATAAACTAACATATTTTAGTAAATGTATACTTTTCCAAAAACAGAAAAATTGGGACAACAAAACTATGGCATGGAATTTTGGAAAGAGTATCATTCACTGATTGGAACTTGCTGGAATATAAAAATTTTGAATAAAACTAACTATTGAAATATTACATTTTTGGAAAAAGTAAAATGTTTGATTGAAAGATGAGAAAGAATGGGGGCTTTCAAATAAGCTGTTTCAATCTTAAAACAAACAATTTTGTAGCATTATTGAATATGGATGTGCCCATGGTCTACAGGTATTACAAATTATGAATATTTCTTTAAATAAAATGGTTCCATACTATACAAAATCTGCTATTTCTGTTGGTAAATTATACTGTGAAGTTTAGTAAATGGTAGTCCCACATTCAGTTCTGTGCTATGTCACTGTAAGCCATTCATCATTGGATGCTGTATGGAGAGGCATGCAGTCAGTGCACCACACTCCTGGCCACTGTCAACATTTAGACCTTGGAGCTGCCACTTCTCAATCAGGTAGCTTGCCAACTGGCACCACAAGGCTAAGTGAACCCCTGTCAAGTCTGCCAGCCAAGGACAAATCCCTTGGAGTCTCACAGATTGAACCCATGTCCCCTGCATGAGGATCTGTCATTGCTTGGCAATGGAGACAGATATGAAGTTTAGTGAAATACTGTTTTTATATGAATTTGACTGTTTTGTGTAACTATGGTATATGCACTACTAAAGAAGAGAGATTTGAAAATGAAAAAAATAATATTTTCATCAGGAATGACATAAGAACAAGTACAATAATCTCATCTTCCTCTGTTACAAGAACTTAAAAGCTCATCAGACAAAATCTTAGTCAATCCTGAAAAAGAAGCCCACTGGTCACTTTGAAAGAAGAAAGGAAGATTAGTGCTTTATGTTTTGTCAACGACAAAGTCATTAGAGCCAATTCACTTTGGAACATCAGAGATGGTATATAACTGGCACTCCACTTTGACATAAGTCATAGCTGTGAAGGGATGTCTATGTGCAAGTCAGGTGTTTGTAAACAGTGCAGAAAGATGTGTCAACATGGAAACATTACAGAATGGTAGAAAGGTGTTATAGTGTTTGAACATGCCAATGTGAACACTACAATGAAGTTGCCCAATTAGTTCTTGTATCAAAATTGACTTCCTTTCATGTCTACTAGGAATGGTGTAGCACTCATAGCCATATACCACAGTGTACAGATCACAAAGAGATCCTAAACGACAGGGATTGGAAACAAGTGACACATCTTGTCAATAGCAGTTGCTTTCAAACCTGACAGGAATTTCTGCTGCCATCAAATGGAGGTCACAACTAGTTTACAAGCTAACACTGCCCATGGAACTGCATGTGATTAACATTTGGAGCTGCGTTCCTCAAAAAAAGTAATTTCTCACAGCACCACATAAAAGTTGCACATCTCCAACAATCCAAACAACACAAAAACTGGACAACAGCTGATGAAAGGTATATACACTCCTGGAAATGGAAAAAAGAACACATTGACACCGGTGTGTCAGACCCACCATACTTGCTCCGGACACTGCGAGAGGGCTGTACAAGCAATGATCACACGCACGGCACAGCGGACACACCAGGAACCGCGGTGTTGGCCGTCGAATGGGGCTAGCTGCGCAGCATTTGTGCACCGCCGCCGTCAGTGTCAGCCAGTTTGCTGTGGCATACGGAGCTCCATCGCAGTCTTTAACACTGGTAGCATGCCGCGACAGCGTGGACGTGAACCGTATGTGCAGTTGACGGACTTTGAGCGAGGGCGTATAGTGGGCATGCGGGAGGCCGGGTGGACGTACCGCCGAATTGCTCAACACATGGGGCGTGAGGTCTCCACAGTACATCGATGTTGTCGCCAGTGGTCGGCGGAAGGTGCACATGCCCGTCGACCTGGGACCGGACCGCAGCGACGCACGGATGCACGCCAAGACCGTAGGATCCTACGCAGTGCCGTAGGGGACCGCACTGCCACTTCCCAGCAAATTAGGGACACTGTTGCTCCTGGGGTATCGGCGAGGACCATTCGCAACCATCTCCATGAAGCTGGGCTACGGTCCCGCACACCGTTAGGCCGTCTTCCGCTCACGCCCCAACATCGTGCAGCCCGCCTCCAGTGGTGTCGCGACAGGCGTGAATGGAGGGACGAATGGAGACGTGTCTCTTCAGCGATGAGAGTCGCTTCTGCCTTGGTGCCAATGATGGTCGTATGCGTGTTTGGCGCCGTGCAGGTGAGCGCCACAATCAGGACTGCATACGACCGAGGCACACAGGGCCAACACCCGGCATCATGGTGTGGGGAGCGATCTCCTACACTGGCCGTACACCACTGGTGATCGTCGAGGGGACACTGAATAGTGCACGGTACATCCAAACCGTCATCGAACCCATCGTTCTACCATTCCTAGACCGGCAAGGGAACTTGCTGTTCCAACAGGACAATGCACGTCCGCATGTATCCCGTGCCACCCAACGTGCTCTAGAAGGTGTAAGTCAACTACCCTGGCCAGCAAGATCTCCGGATCTGTCCCCCATTGAGCATGTTTGGGACTGGATGAAGC
This sequence comes from Schistocerca serialis cubense, assembly GCF_023864345.2. Lineage (NCBI taxonomy): Eukaryota > Metazoa > Arthropoda > Insecta > Orthoptera > Acrididae > Schistocerca > Schistocerca serialis. The sequence goes on along the minus strand of NC_064639.1, from coordinate 787,288,377 downwards.
GTCGTCTCACGCGGTCTGCACGTCCAGCGCGAACGCTGGTCCAACTGAGGCGCCAGGTGGAAATGGCATGGTAAGCCGTTCCACAGGACTACATCCAGCATCTCTACGATCGTCTCCATGGGAGAATAGCAGCCTGCATTGCTGCGAAAGGTGGATATACACTGTACTAGTGCCGACATTGTGCATGCTCTGTTGCCTGTGTCTATGTGCCTGTGGTTCTGTCAGTGTGATCATGTGATGTATCTGACCCCAGGAATGTGTCAATAAAGTTTCCCCTTCCTGGGGCAATGAATTCACGGTGTTCTTATTTCAATTTCCAGGAGTGTAGTTTGGTGTAACAAGTCATTAAAAGCCTGAACTGGAATGGTGGCCCAATGAGGTGTCTATCCCACAGTGCATGAGGTGTATCTTAGGCCAGATATACTTCTATCATCTTCTGGGGGTACTTCTCATACCTAGAGTCAAGCTGATTCATTCAGATCACCATGAATCAGAACAAGAATGTTTATTTAAAATTCACGGTCACTAATATTGCCCTTTTTGTGCATCTTTATTATGGGTATGCTGTGGACATTACTGTCCTCCAAGATATAAATAACTGTGTTTACAGGGCTGCACAAACATGATCCTTGTTTGATCAACACTCAGGCATGCTATTGAACCTCAAATGGTCCTCTAAATCATCCAGTCTGAATCCCATAGAAAACTCTGGGACAGCAGGCTAAACATAGTAATCAACATCCCTGTAATTTGGTAGCTCTGTGGGATTTAAGGCCTTAGCTGGATGTGGCACATCTGAACAAACTTGTGGACACACATTGCTCTTCAAATTCTGGTTATTATCAGTGCTAGAAAAGGTTTATATTATTAATGTGACTTCTCCTGGGGCTAACTAATTTTTTATCTGGTGACTCTTTGTTACTTTTCAGGGTGTGTCATTGCTGGGGAAGCTTTAGTGGCCTACATGTTGTGAGAATGAAGGGAGACAACTTGTGAATAAAAGACAGCAGATAAAGTATTGGGTTTAAGGTAGAAGGGGAAGAGTGAGAAGTAAAGATATATTAGAGAAGGAGGGGATAGGGGGGAGGGGGAGAGAAATTACAAGTGGAATGATGGAATGAATAAGTGAAATATGGACTGTAAGGTCACTGGTGGAATATGGATAATTTAGGGAGTAAATGTAACAACTCACCGAGTAGTTGATCTGCACATAAAGAAGTCTGAGAACTTAACTAGTTTTTGGATAAGTCCTTCTTCAGAGCTATAGAGTATTCATATTCACGTATACACACACAAGTGTCTGGCTACATTGTCCCAAATAAATACATTAGGCCAACATTGCGACTCCACAAGGATGATGGGTTGTGTTGGGTACAGAGGGTGATGGGAAAGCTGTTGTGCAGCAGAAGGGAGGGTTGGAGGAGTGTAGTTGACAATGGGGAGGGAATGGTAGCAGGTGCACAGGATAGGAATGAGGCACCAGTTTCCTCACTCTGGCCACATGAAGTATGAGCTGCCAGTATGCGATTACTTGGAAGTGTGGATTATCAGGAGGAGATAGACAGGCACTGGCAGAGGTTGAGGACAGAAAGATTACAGGATCAAAGCATGTGTTGCAATAACAACACCTGCCTACATAATTCAGAGAAGCTGGTTTTCTGGGGAAGAATCCAGTTGGTACAGCTCTTGAAATATAATATGTTGTGCTCAGGAATATGTTCTGCTACTGGGTAGTCAAGTCTGCATTGACCACAATTCGGAGGTGGCATTTCACAATTAATTCAGGTGGACAGCTGGTTGGCAATCACCACAAAAAATGCTGTGCAGAAATGACAGCTGAGCTGGTACATGACATGGCTGCTTTTACAGGTGGCTCTGTCGCTAATGTCTGTGATGGGAATGGAACAGGGCTTACAAGGTGAATATATCACACTGTTTTTTGCACTTGAGTCATCCAAAAGCTTTTGATCCATGTGCCAAGGGTTGCGAGCAAGTGTAACATGAGTATGAACTAGGATATTGCATAGATTTGGTGCACATTGGGAAGATGGGAAGGATTGTGGGCTGGATATTCCTGAATTATGGACACTGTGATAAGTAACTGATGCCCTGGTGAAGGATATGGCTCAGTAGTTCAAACGGTTCAAATGGCTCTAAGCACTATGGGCCTTAACATCTGAGGTCATCAGTCCCCTAGACTTAGAACTACTTAAATCTAACTAACCTAAGGACATCACACACATCCATGCCCGAGGCAGGATTTGAACCTGCAACCATAGCAGAAGCGTGGTTCTGGACTGAAGCGCCTAGAACCGTTCGACCACAGTGGCCAGCTGGCTCAGTAGTTCTAGTCTGAGATGATAGTGGGTGATGAGGGTGGGGTCCACTTTGCAATTGGTTCTTGTGGGTCATTAGAGGATTAGGAGCATCTGTGCATATGGTACAGGAAATCTGTCTGCAGACTAGATTTGATGGAAATGCCTGTCTGTAAAGACAGCACACTCAACAAGGTTTACTCATTACTGCAAATATTCCGTCCATGAGTGACCATACTAAATGGAAGTGACTTTTTGATGAATGGAAGGAAACTGCCTACTGCAAGTATTGTTGATGGTAAGTGTGCACTATATGGACAGAGATTTGGTTATAGTCATCAGAGGTAGATGTCAATATGTAAGAAGCCAGCACCCTGAGCTGAAGTGGATCAGTGAAAAAAATGTGAGAGAAGGTGCTGAGACTGTGGTGTGTTTGGAGTCAGAAAGCCAGTGGGACAGGTAATGTTCAGTGGCAGCAAGATCATGGGCTTGGGGATGCTGGTGTGGATGGAGGTTGTGTTAATAGTGACAAGTAGGAATCCAGATGGTAGTAGAGAAGGGGTAGGTAATAGTCAGTGAAGGAACTGAATTGTGTCTTTGAAATGAGGAGCTAGACTCCACACTATGGATTGGTGCTGTTGGTCAACAAGAGCCAAGACTATTTTACTATGAGCAAAATAAAAAGTTACAATGCAGATTCCAGGGTTGACTGGTTTATTGATTTCAGAAAGCACAAAGAAGAGAGCTGTATGAAGGGTAGTTGGAGCACAAAGAAAATGGATTCAGGGAAGATGTTCTGTGATAGGCCTATGGATCTTCATAAGGATTGAAGAATAGTTGAACTTATGGTATACGAGGGCTATCCACAAAGTACATTACGTTTTGGAATTAAAAATAAATAAAGTATTGGAATTTTTTTAATTATATACAGATGAAAGCCACACTTAAATACTACTTTTCTACATAGTTGCCATTTAAATTAAGGCACTTATCGTAGCAATGGATGAGCTTGGAAATTCCTTCGTCGTAAAATTCGGCCGCCTGCGCCTTCAACCACATGGCGACTGTCTTTTGGGACAGAAAAGGTGTGATTTTTGTGGATTTCCTGGAAAGAGGCACTACAATAAACTCTGAAAGGTATTGGCAACCTCTGCACAACCTCAGAAGAGCAATACAAAACAAGTGCAGGGGAAAGTTGGGCTCAAAGATCTTGCTGATTCACGACAACGCCCGGGCCCACATGGCAAATGCCACTCGTGAATTTCTCAAATCTTTTAAGTGGGAGTTGTTTCCTCATCCACCGTGGTTGGCTATGCAGTGTTTTGATGATGACGCACAGCTTCAAGAAGAGGTAACCACGTGGTTGAAGGCACAGGCGGCCGAATTTTACGACGAAGGAATTTTCAAGCTCATCCATTGCTACGATAAGTGCCTTAATTTAAATGCCAACTATGTAGAAAAGTAGTATTTAAGTGTGGCTTTCATCTGTATATAATAAAAAAATTTCCAATACTTTGTTTATTTTTAATTCCAAAACGTAATGTACTTAGTGGATAGCCCTCGTAGATCCCTATACCAGGAGTAGTTGGAAGAGTGAGACATTTTCAAATATTTTCTGTCAACTAATCAGAATTTTTACCATGATACTGTTGGAGTGTTTGTCTGTGCAGAGGATGATTAAATTCGGATCTGTCTTGAAATTGTGTTGAGAAGTATTTTTTCCCTTGGAAGGCACCAAGGAGAGGAAGGTAAGGCCAAATTTGTAAGCTGCTCCCCTCTTTATATCAGTTTGCTGAAATGTTTCTGGCTGACTGTTTGATATTTTCAGGCTGGCTGGTGGGGCCGAGCGGTTCTAGGCACTTCAGTCTGGAACCGCGCGACCGCTACGGTCGCAGGTTCGAATCCTGCCTTGGGCATGGATGTGTGTGATGTCCTTAGATTAGTTAGGTTTAAGTAGTTCTAACTTCTAGGGGACTGATGACCTTCGATGTTAAGTCCCATAGCGCTCAGAGCCATTTGAACCATTTGATATTTTCAGACATCTAGATTAGCCAGTTTCTTAAGGGGCATACTTACTATCAAGGTACATGTGTCAGTAATTATAGTCTCAATCATGTAGCCTACAACACATGCCCTATTTACCCCATTCACACTAATGCAAAACAATCCCATCCACAAGTTTTTAAACTGTTTAAGTTATAAATTAGATAACACACTTGTAAAGAACACTTGATTTTATTTGCTCCCTCACTGAAAATTACTAAGCATGGTTTCTAACCCCACTAGCACTATGCTTGCATATTCTCATCATTCACAATATAAAATAAGTTAGTCATTCCCATTCTTTGTCTGTATTGTTGCCTTTTCAACATTAAACACTGCAAAATTGACAAAGTAATATTTTTAACACAATTCTTGAATTACACTTCCACACATATTCATGTCCTGAACACGTGATGGCTCGAGTCAATTGACTCACTACCTCCTGCCAACTGATCTCTAGGCACCAGCTCGCACCTTCCAGAACCACTGGACATCCCCGTCAGTGATGCCACTGCACCATAGCAAAGAGACATGCTGTACTGCGGCAAAGAATTGTAAGGGGCAGATTTGATCTGTTGAACGCCTGATCAACATCTGTGCCCTTACATCCCCCAACAAATTTTTTTCAGAATCTGTGTGAAACAAGGATTTTAGAAAGGAAAAAGTCCCCTCATCTTTTGAAAAGGAAACTCCCCACTAAATGAATTTAATCAAAACTGGCAATAGTGCCACCACCTTTACACAATATCACTCTTCAGTAACAGTAGGTTTATCTCATACGCTCTCCGCACACATCCATCTTTTCAATATGATATGTCATGAGTCCAATTGCATATTTGTGGAACAGTTTCAATCTGCAAAGGAATGACACAAAACAAATCATGAAATTCGAAAGGAAGTCACACACATGCACATTAGCTCTCTGAAGCACTGCGCACTTGTTCTCCTCAGTCACCTTGGGCTGGTGTTTCATTACAGTATGCAATGACTTGGTACCTCATAGCTGGCTGCACACCTGCTGTTGTCAGCTAAGGAGTTTCACTGATCTCACTCGCTGCCAGCACTCTGCCAACTCCTGTAGTCTCTCCCTCCCACCAGATCCTTCAGTTGCCACCTGAACCCTTGTCGACTGTGTAATCTGCCTCTTCCTTGCCTTGTCATCTGGCAGCATCATGCTATTCTGCCATCAAATGCAGCGTGCAGCCACTGCCTGCTCCCGGCATGAAACAAAATACTCCGTACATACCATCAACTCCTGTCGCTAGTACATTAGTGTTGCTCACATCTGCCACAGAACCCAACAAGAGTCACAAGTGCTATTCCCACCTGTCACTTAACACTACCATAACTGTGCTTTAAAACGCAACAGTCTAAATACTTGGCTGCATAAGTTTATATTCACAACACACTATTATACCAAAATATATTTCACACTTCCTCTACTGTTTTTAATGATAACTGATATTTCCATAGAGCTTTGTCTTTCTGAAAAAAATATTTCATTAAAATATGTTTCACTGTCAATTATAGTTACCAGTTACACCTATTACACTTTAAACACTTCATTTGTAACACTAATTGTTTTCAGTGGTCTCTTCCTCTTCCTCTTCAGATAGAAACAGTTTCTTTGTACAAGATTACATTTTCAACATGTTCATTACCTTGGAGCCTACCACTCTTGCACTGTTCAACTTCTGAAGTATTTGGATGCTTCAAAGCCACAACCTTATAGGGTCCCTTGCATACATGGTGTAACTTTTTTCTCTCTTTATGAGAGAACATGATTGGACAAGGGTATTTATTAACACAAGACCCCCAGCCCTGTACGCTATAGGATGCACAATCTTGTCATATTGTCTTTTTCATGGATCAGCTCTTCTAATAAGAATTTATTCCACCTTTTTGATCTTTTCCTCCCATGTCAGGTCCTTATGAAGGAGTTTTGCAATGTATCTCTATTAGACTGTCCACAATTTGATTGACTTTCTACTGGAGCATAATCCATGGAATCATGAGGATCATGATTGACAACACTCTCAAATGTACTAATCAAATGCAATTTCTTCCTTGGGGTCCTTTGGTACTACTGCATGCATAAATCCTTTGCACTGTGCTGTAGTTGTCTTTGTCTTCTGCATGTCTTGCAATTCTTCAACAGTTTTCTTATCTATGTTGTTATGTTGGAAAACCATCAATCTCCCCATAACTTTTCCATACAACCAAAATATCTGCAACCGAGATGGGTATATCATGCGATGTCATTTGTACTTTGTTCCAGAAAGCATATCCTCCACTCCTCTTTATCTACACACATCAAAAAACGTTTTGCATCACCCTGGTTCCCAGCACTCCTGAAGATAATTGTTGACTGTGGATATTGTAGCACAAACACATTACCTTTGATTGTTCAGAGATGTCACTAAATCCACCCAAAGATGTAAACAACCATGGATGAGCAGCCTCTGTTAGATGGAGCAGGCCTGTCAGCCGATCAGTTCCATTCATTCCACCAGGAAGGAGGTACACAAATCATGTTGTTTGTAGTTCAACCATGCCTAGATGGCCAATACTGCAGTTCAATCATGTCCAGCATTGTTACTTGGTGCCAGGAAGCCCTCTCAACAAGGGAAGTGTCCAGATGTCTCGGAGTGAACCAAAGTGATGTTGTTTGGACGTGAAGCAGATACAAAGAGACAGGAACTGTCAATGACATGCCTCACCCAGGCTGCCCAAGGGCTACTACTGCAGTGGATGACTGCTACCTATGGATTATATGGCTCTAAGGAACCCTGACAGCAACACCACCTTGTTGAATAGTGCTTTCCGTGCAGCCACAGGATGTTGTGTTATGACACAAACTTTGAACAATAGGCTGCATGATGTGCAACCTCACTCCTGACATTCATCTTTGCAACCACAACATCATGCAGTGTGGTACAGATGGGACCAACAATATGACAAATGGACCGCTCAGGATTGGCAACACATTCTCGTCACTGATGAGTGTCGCATACCACTTCAACCAGACAGTCATCAGAGACGTATTTGGAGGCACCAGTCATGCTGAAAGCCTTAGACACACTGTCCAGTGAGTGCAGCAAGGTGGAGGTTCCCTGCTGTTTTGGGGCCGACACATGCCACTGGTGGTCATGGAAGGCCCCGTAATGGCTGTAAGATACATGAATGCCATCCTCTGACTGATAGTGCAACCATATTGGCAGCATATTGGGGAGGCACTCGTATTCATGGACAACAATTTGCATCCCCATCATGCACATCTTGTGAATTACTTCCTTCAGGATAACGACATCACTTGACCAGAGTGGCCAGCGTATTCTCCAGACATGAAACCCAGCAAACATGCATGGGGGAAACTGAAAAGGGCTGTTTGTGGACAATGTGACCCACCAACCACTCTGAGAGATCTTCACCGAATCGCTATTGAGCAGTGGGACAATCTGGACCAACAGTGCCTTGATGAACTTGTGGATAGTATGCTACAACAAAATATAGGCATGTGTTAATGCAAGAGTACATGCTACAGGGTATTAGAGGTACTGCCGTGTACATCAATCTGGACCACCACCTCTGAAGGTTTCGTTGTATGGTGGTACAACATGCAATGTGTTGGTTTTCAGGAGCAATAAAAATAGTGGAAATGATATTTAAGTTGATCACTATTCCAGTTATCTGTACAGGTTCCGGAACTCTCAAAACCAAGGTGATGCAAAACTTTTTTGATGTGTGTATGTTGTCCCTGTGAGGTAATATGCATATTGTGCAAGAGGTAACGTGTCTTGATGTTGTCTTACTCAGTACTATTGCACTTCCTTTCATTTAGCACTGACTTTTTACCCTCATTTCATTATCTTCTGATGTTCTTTATTGCTCTGTGTACTGTTCCTTTGCATGTGATGCCTTTTATCAGAAATATATTGCTTTACACTGGAAAATGAGTTGCAAAATGCTTGCTACAGGCAATCAAAATAGTGCACCTGGCACTGTCTGCTAAGTTCCTGCCATGTACTGAATATCAAAATCAAATTCTTGCAGAGCAAGCATCCACCTCATTAATCTGTTATTTTACAGTCTGCATATTAATATGAATGACAAAGCCTTGTGATCTGTTACTGCAATAGATTTTCATTTAGCCAAATACTTTAGCAGAACCATACACTACTGGTAATGTTTCTCCATTATTGGGTTCTTCTGTTCTCATGCATTCAAAAACCAACTACTGAAAACAATGGTCCTGATTACTTCTTCTCCTTGTTCCTTGTATTTTTTATATAGATTGACTTCTGTTCCATAAACTGCTGATCATACCCTACGTAAAATGTCTTTGATATATCTAGATCAGCTAGTATTGGAGCATTACCAAATTTTTATCTTATTTTTTCAAAATCTGCAGTACACTCTTTGTCCACATAGATGCATTGCTTTTCTTCAGCAATCTTTGGAGTGCTTCACTATTTAATGTTTCTCACTGATGAATCAATGGTAGAATCCACTAATGGAAAATTTCAGCTACTGCTGTTTCTTAGTATTGAAAAATTTCTTCTTGCTGTCAGCTTCTCTAGGTCAGATTTTACTCCTTCTGGCCTGATAATGTGCTCCAGTAGAGGTATTTCTGGTCTTCTGAATTCTGACTTCTAAAAATTAAACCTGGCAGCTGCACATTCACATGTTTCTAATATTTCCTCCAGTCCTTAATTGTAACTCCTACGTTTCACTGGCTACTTATATATTGTCTTCATACATCATAATTTTCTTCATGAAATCCTCTCCTAGCACTCGGTCTAGCATTCTAATAAAAGCAGACACACATACACGCAGTCCAAAAGGCAGTACTCTATATGGGTAACATCTTCTGTCATACAAAAATACTGTAAATAGCCTTGAGGCTGGGTCTATCAGTTTTTGATGACATCCAGACATCAAATCCAGACATGTAAATATCTTTGATACTTTAAATTTCTATAACAGTTCATCAATGTATATGGGTCAGCCCATCCCAATTCAAATACCTTGTTGGCTTGTCATGTATCCAATACAAGCCTTACACTCACATTGTTTTTAGCCACAAAAACTAGTGGGCTATTGTATTTACTTTGAGCTCTTTCTATTACTTCATTTGTTAGCATTTTCTGCAATTCCCTCTCTATTGCCTCTTTTCTTGCATTGGTTAAGGTGGTTTAAAATATTTATGTTTATATGATGTGGTGCCCCTTTATTATTCCTGGTCTATTTCCAAAACCTTTTCTGTATCTTTCGATTAATGTGGAAAGCCTTTCAGCTGCTCTTCTATCATTATTCCTAATCACATGTATTTGTGTTTGTTTGTGTGTCTATCGACCTGCCAGCACTTTAGTTTGCTAAGTCACATCATCTTTGTTTTTAGATATATTTTTCCCACGTGGAATGTTTCCCTCTCCACAAAGATGATGTGACTTACCAAACTTACCAAATGAAAGCGCTGGCATGTTGATAGACACACAAACAAACACAAACATACACACAAAATTCAAGCTTTCGCAAACAATGGTTGCTTCATCAGGAAAGAGGGAAGGAGAGGGAAAGACAAAAGGATGTGGGTTTTAAGGGAGAGGGTAAGGAGTCATTCCAATCCCGGGAGCGGAAAGACTTACCTTAGGGGGAAAAAGGACAGGTCTGCTTGTGTCTGTATATGTGTGGATGGATATGTGTGTGTGTGCGAGTGTATATGCCCACAGTCTCTTGCAGCTCATCTGTGAATGGTGGGCTGTTTCATCCTGTGGGTGATACTGCAACATCTGATTCTAGACTTGACTGGAAAACTTTTCCACAATCAGATATCAGCACAAGTGATGCTTTGTGTTTTGGATGATGTCTTCTACAACGAACTTAGTAATTTCTTGAAATTTTGGCAGTTGGCATAGCTTTGGTGACAGCATAGTGGATATGGTAGTCAGTGCAGACTCTCATACATCAGTTCCATTTACTGACTTGGGTATGTCCCTCAGGAGTTCAATCCCAATTCAGTTGAATGATGCTACTGCAGGCAGGATGGGTACAAGATGTCCCAGAGGTAATTGCAGTATGTGCTTCCATCATTATCATTCCTTACAGTGACTAACATACTGTCTAATGTGTCAGTAGAGACTTGTGTCTGAATATGTCTAGAGTCTTCATGAATCCCAGGTGATCAGATGTTGGAGTGTCATGGAAATACTTCAAGATAACTGGTTTTAGGTGAGTTGGGTTGATGAGCCACCATTTGTACCACATTGCATCATAGCTTCCCTTACACACTGCATCATTTACTAATTAATAAAATGGTAAATATAGAGGGACTCAACCATGTGCTTATTAGTCCATTTATTAATTGACATCCTCTTTAGGCTGGTTCTTCTTTCTTGAAGGATACTATGGTTTTCAGCAGTGTTGGATCTTCCCTTGGATCTTCCCTCTGTTAAGCAGCAGGGCCATTTAATGAAGAAATTACTGAAATTTCATCCACACTGCTGTGTTCCACCAAAGGTTTCCTTGAAAGGCAGTTGACATCCTCATATCTGTGTCTAATTTTTGTGTCACTGTGACATCATACTCCTGAAGCCTCAAAGCCCATCTGGCCAGCTGACCTGACAAATCCTTCTGGCTAGTCAACCAGCATACAGAATGGTGGTCTGTCACACTGGTGAATGGTTTGCAAATAAATATTGCCAGAATTCGTATCAGTGAGTGCAGAAACCACTTCAGTCACAAAAATGCAAAAAATCATTTTCATTGAAAAGATGCATGTTGAGTGCAAAAACCACGTTGATCTGTTGAGTAGATCCATAGATACAGGCTGTATTTTTTGAATGCTGAGTGCAGAAATAACATGAATCAGTGACTGATATGGTTTCTGCTCCCACTGCTAGATCACATAACCAGTCTTGCCCCTTTCACCAAGCATGTGCCATGTGTTTACCAGCCTAAACAATTGGTGTTTACCAGCCTAAACAGCTGCTCTTATCAAAGTCTTTATCTTGTTGATTGTTTTCAATGCATTCCAAGTTCATGCTTAACATTTCCTGTTCTACATTCAATATGTCCATAAGTACCACAAGCAGTGAAAGTGATCATGAAACAGCTCCTAAGAAGAGGAGGAGAAATGAAGAAAAACATCAAAGAAACATCATTAGAACTTCTAAAGTTTGTGGGGTTGAACACATCAACTGGAAAGGGCATCTCATCCCATCTAGAACAATAGGTGCTGCTTGTAACTGTAAATTACAATGCTTTACTAAGTTAAGTGATGACAAAAAATCAGAATTTGTTGCTAATTTGAATCAGTTGAAATCAAAACATGAGCAAGATATTTTCATACAACAACTGATCGAAAAATACACCATTAAGCACCGTAGGCCTCGTTCTGAACAGTCTAGAGATACAGCCACCAGTTTTGAATATTTCTTACTATACAGAGGAAAAAGGAAAGGGGTATGTAAGAAAGTATTTACTTCATTCTATGTCATTAGTGAGGGCAGGGTTCAAAGGCCTGCTGACCACCTAATAGACAATAACTCACCTCAAAATAAACGAGGTAAAAATCTCAAGAAAAACAAGATTTCTGCCAAAGTTTATTCTAAAATACATGAGCACATTTCATCATTCCCCACCAAGATTACCCACTATGGCACCAAAGATATCAGTTATCTTGATGCCTGCCTTGATGTTAAAAAAATGTATTCCTTGTTTAAAGAAAAGTATCCTCATTTGGATGTAAAATATGAGTTTTATCTTACATATTTTCATGACAACTTTTCATTATGGTTCGGACATCTGCAGATAGATACTGCGCATAAAATGTGAAGAACTTTATGTAAAAATCAAGAGCTCCTCTATTGGTGATGCAGCTAAAAGGGCTGCTCTTGCTGAACTTACCATCCACAAAAGACGAGGCAAGAAATTTTACAATAAACTTCAAAGGGTCACCAAGTTATGTGCAGAATGTGAAGACACAGTCACACTTTCATTTGATTTTATGCAAAATCTCCCCCTTCCAGTGATCCCAGTGCAGTATATATAACTTTAGGTGAACTGTTTTGGGATAAAAAAAACCTAAAAACTATGAAATCTGAAATATTCCTGTACCACGAAGGAGTAGCCCACAAAGGAGCCAATGAGATATGTATTGAAATACATTGACACAAATATTCCATCAAATGTTAAAAATCTGTATTTCTTTTCCGATGGCACCTGCGGACAGATTCAGAATCACACCATGATAAGATTCTGCCTTGCTCTTGCAGATACAGGATGTTTTGAACAAATTTTTCATTGCTTTCCGGTTTGAGGGCATTCGTATCTTCCAAACAATCAAGATTTTGGTACTATTAAGAGGATGAGATGTACAAATCATCAGATATACACACCTGATGAATATGAAGCGTTGTGTGCTCAGTCCAGCAACAACTTTCACATCACCAAGCTACTCACCACTGACGTAAAAGATTTTGATGGTTGGTGGAAGAAATATTACACAAAAAACTCATTAGCCAGAGAGTGTCAAGGGAGGAGTGTACCAAAAGAAGCAAAATTCAAGTTTGCTCCTACTCAATATACAAAGTTGTGCTATAACTCTAAAGAAAAAGGGGTAATCACAGCATGCACTTCCACTGATGGCTTGAAAAAGCACTACTACCAGCTGCTGAAACCTGCTTCCCAGAACGTAGATATTGATTTTCCTTCAAGTATTGCGGCCTACCCATAAATAAACATCAAGAAAATGGAAGACATCAAGAAGATGATAATTCATATTCCTGAAAACTTCAAAGTTTTTTATGATGCAACCACTGCACCTGACAATGACACAATGGTCGAGAACGATCTATTTTAAGAGCGTTTTACTTTGTTTGTTTTCTGATAACTTTGCAATACTGTAACTTCATTTTTGATATAATATGAAAAAAATATAAATTTAAATAAATGATTATCTTTTTCCAAGTTTTCAGCTGTCTGTAAAAACCAGTTGAAAGCAGAAACAGCATAAGTCCAGATCAAATTTTAAATTTTCCTGAGCCCAATTTATGTCAAAATTAGGAAATTTTTGCATGACAGCAACATCAATGCATGTTATGACAGAGGAAAAAAGTTAAAATATTTGATAATTTGGAGGAGTTAGACATTTTTTCTCTCTCCTGAAAAATTTGAAATTTGTGACTGAAATGGTTTCTGCACTCACCAATTCATTTGTTGGTGGCTCAAATAACTGCAAGGCCCTTTTTTACAATTGTGGAGTAGTTCATCCAGGATTCTGAGACTACAATGGAAGCATACACTGCTATCATCTCTTCAACACCCTCCAGACTAGAACTGCCCCTATCCCAAAACTGCTATTGTCAGTGTGAAGTTCTGTCTTGCTGTTCTCATTATACAAGAAGATGAGGAGGTGGAAAAGATATTAGCACCTCCTTAAAGACAAGGAAGTTCTTTTTGTGCCTTGTTCCCTAGGTATGACACAGAAAACTGAAACAGTCCTTGGGTATGACCAATTAAAATTTCCATTGTAAAAAAAAGGAATGTCTCTGTGCAGTAAATGGTAAATGTAACTGTTTTTAAGGGTAGTGCACCATTGTTAAATTTTTTTGCTCACTTGGTATTCTGTAACCTTGAAAAAATTAAATGGAAAGAGAGAAAGTCATCTGAGATTTGTTAGCCAATCATGCCATAAAGCTCATAAGGGTATTGGTAGCAGTAAAAGTAACAGAAGTTTGTAGATAACTTTCAGCATGACTCCTCCTAGCTGAGAATACAGTGGTAAGAAATTTTATGGTACATACTTAAGTACATCTGTAGAGCATATCCCAAGAGTCATCTGAGGACAAAACCACTTCAAGAAGATAGAGTTACCAAGTTTTATTCTATGCATTGTGGAGAGTATATAGGTTTGAATTGGTAGCTACCAGCTATAAGGGGATTAATTGCTTGAACCTGGGAAATTTTATAGTTTTGTGGAATGCAAGATGCACCTGGTGGGGTCTGTAAGTGCTCTTCTCAGGGGAGGTTAGTTTAAACTTAGGATAAGTTATCTGTATATTTTCTTAAGTAAATTGCCACTATACAAAATGACCACAGTAATAAAGAATGACTAGTAGATATACTTACCAGTTTTTTGAGTGAAATGGATGAACCAAATGGTTGAAAGACACTGATGACTAAGAAGAGGTTATAAATTATGGGATAGTTGTGTTGGGTGTAAATGTTATAATAAAAGGACTTTGTGAAAAAGGGACACATATAAACAAAAAGATACAGAAATACTGAGCAATTAGTAAGACCTGAAACTACCAAAGACTGAAAAACAAATAAATGCATATAAGTTTTAGCATAAGCTGTGTTCTCATTTTGAAATGAGCTGTAAAACACTATGAAATAATGTAGTGCTCATTTTGTAAAGCAATAAACAAGGAAGTATTAGTGACTATGTTTACCAAACTAAGTGTAAAGTCACTTGTAAAATAGTTAAAGATTTCTTAGTTGAGGTAAGTGCTTGCTTTGGACCATATATTATGTGGGAAATTTTCTGCTTGTCATGGTGGCAAAATTGAATGCTGTGTGCCTGCAAAGTGGTAGTGATGGGCACCTGGATTCCTGCGTATGTTGATATCTGCTAGTCGGTGCAGTTATTCTGTGAAAATATCATCCCACTCAGAGATTTGCTGTGAACCACAGAACTACATTGTACAAGACAATGTTGATTATGTCACTCATCAAGTGAAACTGAGAGTGGACATACAAAGTGAAATGACAAAGGCTAACATGTATTGTGAATTTTGTTAAAGTCATATGCTGTAACATAGAATGTACACAACAGAGGTGAAATGCATGTGTAATAAAGAAGCAGCCATGAATTTATTGGTAGTGACTGGTGTTTGACATTTCCACCTGACATGGGCTTTGAATCTTTGGGAAAGGAGTCTGCTGCCTCAAGATATAGCAACATGGTCCAGTCAAACAGTTAATACAGGTAAGTAATGGAGACCACAAAACAAACTATTACATTGTCCACCTCCATACAATGCCTCAACAACAGTAGGCACAATACATTCCATGTTCTGGAGTTGTTTGATGTTATGTAAGCACCAATGCCAGCAGCCATAGGCCACCAATCTTGAATCAGATTTGTGAGCAGTAAATGATGTCAGCTTTATATGTGGTGAAATAAAAATATCTTTAAAGTATTTTGTTGCATTTAGACTATGTTATTTGTTGGTGAACACATTCACAAAGTGTCTGTCAATGCATAATTATTGAGGCCAGATGATTTTTTGAATGGAGGAACTATAATAGATCTGTGTGACACACCCAACATTGCTTTGACACACCCAACTTTGCTTTGACAATCAGCCAGTTAAGTAATTGAAAGGTAGCCACAAAAGCTGTTTACATTGTATATAACATTGAGTTATCATCAAAACTGGCTACAGCTGTCACACTCAATGAAGATTCTATCACCAAAGCTTGTCTGCTATCAAGTGGATAAAACATCAAACTACAAATATTTACTTAAAACTCCATAAAAGTATGACAATACTGGATTGTAATGTAGCAGAATAGGAAGAACTTTAATGAAAACTACAATTCCAATGATAACAAATAATTCCATCTAGGTCACAAAGTTTATGTGAAATTATGTAAATGAAAGACCTTATATTATAACATTATTGGATTACTGAATTTATAAAATCAAGTTAACTTGAGATGTATCACGACCACTTAACATGAAATGTAATTAATCTATTAATATGAAAACATTTAGATGGTTAGGTTAGTGTTTTTTAACATCCCGTTGACAACGAGGTCATTAGAGATGGAGCGCAAGCTCGGGTTAGGGAAGGATGGGGAAGGAAATTGGCCATGCCCTTTCAAAGGAACCATCCCGGCAATTGCCTGAAATGATTTAGGGAAATCACGGAAAACCTAAATCGGGATGGCTGGAGATGGGATTGAACCGTCATCCTCCCGAATGCGAGTCCAGTGTGCTAACCACTGCGCCACCTCGCTCGGTGAAAACATTTAGGAATCACTGTAAACAAAAGTCTGACTCATCATGCGCAAAATTTATATGTGGAACAGTGTTGATAATTATGATACAGCTGACTGTAAAATCACAGTATGTTATAAAACAAAACCAATATGCACTTATAAAACGACCAATGAACATAATTAAAACATTGTTATGAACACATATTTGATGTAGTTTTGTTATGAATATCATTATATTTTGACATCCAAACTAGTCCAGAAACATCACAGTGATCTGTAAAGACAAATTATGCAATCAGTTTTGTAAAAGTATTGAAATGTTAATTGTAAACTCAGATAAATGTGATTGATACAGTATAAAATTTTGTTACTGTTGGAAGTTATACAAGGAGCAATGGCAATAACCATGGTACATCAGTCCTTTTTCATGCTTTACACAAAACCCATATCAGTTTTAGCTGCTTTGTCATGTAATAAATATGTTTTAAAAATATTTTGACTGTTCTGGCTTCATCACTGTATGACATATGAAGACCTCATGGATGCAAATTACAATGGCCAGCTGTCAATTCCATTATACAGTTTTAAAATGACTTTCAAATGATACAGCAGGGCACTGATATACAAAGGGTTTTACTTTTAGTGGTAACAGAAAGAATGTTCTAAGTCAATCTTCTCATCAAAAGATTAGGATAAGTCCAAGGTTTGCTTCAACGTTTGCAATACACCTGCTAAGCCAGTTATGTAGTGTTTGCAAACATGATGAGTTGAGTTTCTCACTCTGCGTTGTTGTTGTTGTTTTTCTTCTTCTTCTTTTTTTTTCATTATTGTAGTAGTGTTTAACATGAAGTGTGATAGAAGTGTGGTCCTCCTAGTATCTTTAAAATGTGTGGATCATCACATGAGGAAGGTGAGATGCCATCTGTTAATCACGTAAAAAGAGAAAAGGTTATGACAGAATCAGACGTGTTTGTTGGGAGCTTAGGGCAATGTCTCATGAGCTACGAGTGACTGTTCATTGTTTGCATGCATCAAACATATCAACCCCATGAAAGAGGACAGCTTATAAATTTGTTAAGTGACTGAAATGACAGATTCTCCTGTTTAATCAGCTTTATTTCAGTGATATTAATTGCTTGTATAAGGCCTAGGCATGACAATTCCAATGCCAGAGATTGCTCTTCATGATACATTATAAGAATCAAATGAAATGATACCATGAGTGAAATTCCTGTTTGTGAAAAGGTCTTCATTGCTTTGCATGGAATTATCATTTTGCTGTTTCAGCATTCATCAAATGTCCTTTTTTGTACTATTATGTGAGTGAAATCCTTAATCCAAAAGTAAAGGTTCTTGTAATATTCTGTGATTTGTGCTCAGGACATAATATAAACTATGCAGTGGTCCATATGCCATCTGTATCTCATTTATACCATTAAGGGATTAGATAGTGTCAAAATCGTATTTCCAATAGGAGGACACTTTATCATAGAACATGACAAAAATTTTGACTTGGTAAGGAGCATGTGCTCATAAAATAGCATGAACACATCAAACTAATTTATGAGCATAACATGATGTCATAGGAGCAACGACGTATATGACATAATCTGTTACCAAAAAATCATCCGTAAAATACTTGAAAATGGCCTAAGGCAGAAATTGTACAATCATACAGGAAATAAAGAAAATGGCAGCTGAAGACTTCAAGAAATCATTCAAAACAATATATTAAAGTAGTACAATATATGCTCTAGTGACGATTTGTAGGAATTTTTTTAATTATTTGGTGAGATATTGATGAAGTATAGGATATATTGTAGTATTTTGGAGATGATGATTATGATGAGGTTGATATGTATTAGGGAAGATTATTCTGCAATGTCGTGGGTGTTGATCAGTTGTTTCATGCAATGCATGTTCATATCTGGAAACAAGATGACACTTTGTACTGTGTTCGTGAGTACTGTGAGTCTGGTGGTAATTAAGAAGAACTATACTAATTGCATTTGATAAAGCATGTCTTGATATGTTGAAAGTAGTAAGACAGATGTATTAAAAATATCTGACATAAAGTGATGTTGTTGTTGTTGTTGTGTTGTTGTGATCTTCAGTCCAGAGACTGGTTTGATGCAGCTCTCCATGCTACTCTATCCTGTGCAAGCTTCTTCAGCTCCCAGTACTTACTGCAACCTACATCCTTCTGAATCTGTTTAGTGTATTCATCTCTTGGTCTCCCTCTACAATTTTTTACGCTCCACACTGCCCTCCAATGCTAAATTTGTGATCCCTTGATGCCTCAGAACATGTCCTACCAACAGGTCCCTTCTTCTTGTTAAGTTGTGCCACAAACTCCTCTTCTCCCCAATTCTATTCAATACTTCCTCATTAGTTATGTGATCCACTCATCTAATCTTCAGCATTCTTCTGTAGCACCACATTTCAAAAGCTTCTATTCTCGTCTTGCCCAAACTATTTATCGTCTATGTTTCACTTCCATACATGGCTACACTCCATACAAAAACTTTCAGAAATGACTTCCTGACATTTAAATCTATACTCAATGTTAACAAATTTCTCTTCTTCAGAAACACTTTCCTTGCCATTGCCAGTCTACATTTTATATCCTCTCTACTTCGACCATCATCAGTTATTTTGCTCCCCAAATAGCAAAACTCCTTTACTACTTTAAGTGTCTCATTTCCTAATCTTATTCCTGCAGCATCACCCGATTTAATTCGACTACATTCCATTATCCTCATTTTGCTTTTGTTGATGTTCATCTTATATCCTCCTTTCAAGACACTGTCCATTCCATTCAACTGCTCTTCCAAGTCCTTTGCTGTCTCTGACAGAATTACAATGTCATCAGTGAACCTCAAAGTTTTTATTTCTTCTCCATGGATTTTAATACTTCCTTCAAATTTTTCTTTTGTTTCCTTTACTGCTTGCTCAATATACAGATTGAATAACATTGGGGAGAGGCTACAACCCTGTCTCACTCCCTTCCCAACCACTGCTTCCCTTTCATGCCCCTCGACTCTTATAACTGTCATCTGGTTTCTGTACAAATTGTAAATAGCCTTTCGCTCCCGGTATTTTACCCCTGCCACCTTTAGAATTTGAAAGAGAGTATTCCAGTCAACATTGTCAAAAGCTTTCTCTAAGTCTACAAATCCTAGAAAAGTAGGTTTGCCTTTCCTTAACCTTGCTTCTAAGATAAGTCATGGAGTTAGTATTGCCTCACATGTTCCAATATTTCTATGGAATCCAAAAGGCTTCTACCAGTTTTTCCATTCTTCTGTAAAGAATTCCCATTAGTATTTTGCAGCTGCAACTTATTAAACTGATAGTTCGGTAATTTTCACATCTGTCAACACCTGCTTTCTTTGGGATTGGAATTATTATATTCTTCTTGAAGTCTGAGGGTATTTTGCCTGTCTTATACATCTTGCTCACCAGATGGTAGAGTTTTTTCAGGACTGGCTCTCTCAAGGCTGTCAGTAGTTCTAATGGAATGTTGTCTACTCCTGGGGCCTTGTTTTGACTTAGGTCTTTCAGAGCTGTAACTGGCTAGTATTTTGTACCAGTTGAGTATTTCTTGTAACAAGTCTAGACTGTTCAAAGAAAATAATGCTCAAGGAGGAACTGGGGGTTTGTTCAAACTACGCTGAAACCAGAAAACTAGTGTTGATGTACGAAAGGTATGGAGGGTTGTTGTATTCTCTGACAGTATACCAAACAATTTCATTGCTATGAAATAAGTTTTCTGATAAAGTAACAAATTTGATTGAACATTATTATCCAGAAGCACATTTTGTAATGGAAGTATGAAACTTCTGTCAGATTATACTTAAAATATTTATGACTTAATAGTAGTAAACGTAAATAAGTTATGAGAACATTTTTCAGATTTATTTGAGAAGCTTATTACGTAAAGAATAGGTTCTTGCCACTTTATCATGTTGTCATTGTTATACTTTTCCATATATAATACATATGCATTCACTTGAATTTTGTACATACTCTAAAGCATAATGATGGCCTAGAATGATTTGCATTAGCACAAGCATGATTTGTAGGTCTGTACATTCAAATGATTTTAGTTTTACACTGGGCTTTCAGGCAGAGACTTAGTAACTAGGCTGGCTGAACATGAACGCAAGCTGGAGGTTGCAGAATTCTGACTCTGCATTTGCTGAGCATGTACTCTACTTAGCAAGCAAAGGCCATAAACTCAGCCTGCTGGATGCCCTGGAAATTAACAAAAATCATGCTCACTGTACAGATCTAATCCTAAATGACCAGACACAGCTTAACACTTCCCCTCTCCTTAACTTCATATAATCATCTCTGTTGTTCCCACACTGTGTTCCTACATTTTCCCGTTTTCCTGTATTCGTTAAGTTCTTTTCTTTTATTGAAGTTGTGTATGTATTCCATTAAGACTGTAGTTTCAATTGTTAAGGCTTTCTCTTGATTGGTACTTGTATTACTGTCCATGTTTAACACCTCTTGTAGTGGTCATCAAATAATGTTTATATTTTACTTGGTTCATTTATTCAATACAAACTGTTACATAGCCACAGTTTTGAATATAATGTTAAAATGCAGTACCACCATACTATCAAAGATTGCATTTACTGTATGTTCCCTCAAACTCCTCCATTTTCCTTCATTTATCTATTTCTGTTTATCTTTTTTGGTTATGCTTAAGTTCCTTATGTATTCTGTAGTTACATTGATAGTTGTTTCTTCTTCTAATTGGTTTGTGTATCACTCTCCATGTTTTATTACCCCCTGATGTAGCCTTGTCAGGTACTAATTTTACCTTATTTTATTAGTTTTGTTTATTAATAGAAACTGTTATGTAGGCATGCTGTTCCTATTTTGTGTTAAAGTTTTTCCTGTCTACTCCATTTACATTTATTTACTGTTCAATTTTTTACTTTTTCATTGCATTACCACCTCACTGTCAAAGATGTTACTTACTGTATGTTTCTTATTCAGTCTAGACATGTTACTTCTCTGCCAATGTTATTTGCAAACATTGTAACTTCCTTGGTGACAACACTCAGTAAATGTCTGATGATAGCCTTGTAAGCCAAAAACTGGTTAACACAATAAAAGTAATATTGTAGAACAAAAGCAAATTGGTGCTTTTCATTTATGATTTTAGTTTGTTTACTACTTACAGGTGAACTGATGAACACATTTACTAGGTTGAAACTACTATACCACTGATACTCTGAGAAAATACATAGCTGCCTTATTTAACTGCAGCTTAGATAAGAATAGCTTTGCCATGAATGAAGAAGTGTAGGAACCAGCATCTTTGTGAATCAACTTTTTTTCAGTGGATCATTATTTCTGGTTTGAAAGGAGGTCTACCTAGTTATTCAGGCCTTCCTGGCTGTTCCTACCTTAATGTAAATAATGACACCAAAATGATAATTGCATCACCATCGCCAGACTCCATAATGAAAACACTTCAAGAAAAGGTAAAAGTATTAGAATCATCATCAGCATCAGCAAAGCATGCATAAAAAAGACAAAGTGTTAACAGAAATAACAGTGGACAGTGATTTCAACGACAAGAGAACTACAGTTCCTCATCATCCAAATATTATTTCAGACAAAAACAAGAAAAACAAGAAGACTCCAAATTCACAAGAAAACACAGTAGTAGTGGCAGAACCAACATTTGAAGTGTCATAAACAGCTCACCATCAACAATAACAGAAATGGCAGTATTAAGTGCATTAGCAGCAACACCAATTGCAGCAACAAGCAACTCACCACAGCCCAATGTACAGGTACGTCCAGAGAGGTGCAGGAAACCTGTCCTTCTGCAGCATTTTTGGTATCTCACCAGGACATGGGAACGAATATGACAGCACAAAAAGTAAATAAAACTGTAACCAGTTCTCATGCCAGTCACCAGCAGATTTTATGTCTAAATATTCAGTGCACTGGAAATAAATCACTAGAACTTGAGGTATCAATGAAGGGTGCAAACATTGACTGCATGTGCATCATGGAGCATTGGTGCAGAACTTTTGAACTAAGTATCATTAATATTCATCCATATAAGTTGTCAAGTCAGTACTGTAGAAAAAAACACCAAAAACAGAGGTGTATGCATCTTTACTAAATCAAGTATCAACTAGAAAAGAAGGCGTGAAGCTGAATTATTGAATGCGGAAAATCATTTTGAGCAGCAGCTGTACAGTTGTATGAAATACAGGAAAAATTCATAATAATAGCAATATGCAGACCACCTACTGGGGATACAGACATATTAATTCATAAATTAGAAACATTGTTTAACATTCTTTTCACCGAAAGAGCCACTGTAATTGCCTGTCGGGATTTCAACATAAATCTTACAAATGAAAGTAGGCTAAAAAATGAATTCCTAAATCTATTATGTAGTTTCAATCTGTTTCCACACATACACAAACCCACAAGAATACCATATAATGCAAACAGTCTTATAGATAGTATATTTTCAAATGTACAATCCACAGAAGTAGACAAAACAAATACTGGTTTGGGATTATCAGACCATAATGCTCTTCTCTCAAAATTCCTTTAATGCCACTACAAGAGAAAAAAATGTACTTCATGTATAAAAGAAAATTTTCCACTGAAAACTGTGTAGAATTTACAAATATCCTAGCTAGTGAGTCCTGGGAGGAAGTGCTGTCCCTAACAAATGTGAATGATGCACATAACACTTTTTATTCAATTTTAATGAGATATTTTGAAATTTTCTTTCCAAAGAAGCTGTCAAGAATCACATCACATCACAATACAAAGTCAAGTTCTTGAATCACAGAGATTAAATTCAAAATTGAAGACATCTACAGGTCCACAGTTCATAGAATATGTTAAGAATTACAAGAGGGTATATCGAAAAGTAATTGCCAAGGCAAAATTTATGAGTAATGACAATGTAATAAGACAGTCTGATAACAAATCAAAAGGCATATGGGGTACTGTGAAGACTGAAACAGGAAAGAGATGTGAAGAACAGAATATCATTCTCAAAAACACAGAAAATGTCAATATTAAAAAAACAAGATTTGCATAACTACAATACTCAAAATAGCACAGCACTCCATATTCAGTGCACAAAAAGAACACACATACAAAGGCATGTGACCCATATGGGTATAAAACTCTACAACATACTGCCAGCCAACAGCAGAAAGTTAGAAGATGAAAACAGATTTAAAGCAGAATTTAAAAAAAATTCTACTTGAATAATGTTTTTACTCGGTAAATGTTTAGGCCAATTAATAATTCTGATAATGTTTATATTAAGCAAAAGTGAAAACACTGTCTTTCATCCCCTAAAGTTTCTGTTAATTTTTTAAATCTGGTGGACAGCTGTTGAGTGTGGCAAAATTTTTACTGAATTATTGTAGCGAATATAAGGACTTCCTGTTTAGGGAAGACAAAAGTAAAGCATTATTGCAAACAGACTATGCACTTACAATAATGTTAGTATACATTTATAAAAAGTTGTATTACTGTGTCTTGTATGACCAAGTATTATTCTTTGTACATTTTTGCACAATTTTGTATGTATTATTCTTTGTACTACTTAATATAAAATTTTGTATGTTCCTTTAGCACAGATTGTTTCCCATAAATTTACATGTACTTTTGGACAACATCCATACAATATTTATTGTCTATGGATGGATAAATAAATAAATAAATAAAAATAAAATAAATACTGTTAGAACAAAATATTACCATGCTTATCCTACAACATACAATAACTGTATGATTATGCAGCTACACTAATACATATTACCATTTATTGTCAAACTTATTATGTAAAAATAAAAATGTTGATCTTGAAAGAAAATACGTTGGTCTCCAGAAATATAATTAACACATAAATATTTAACAAAGAGTCTGTGAAATTTTTCCCCTTGTTCGATCACACCAGCCCTAGCTAATTCCAGTGAGAACAAATGAAAGAAATTTAAAGGACAATCAACTTACATACAACAGTATTACTATACTTACTGATCCATTTTGCAACATTAATTTTGAACCACAAAAATCAGTAAACACAATTGTCACTTAAATGCTCCAAGAACTACTTTACAATAAGGATAATAGTATTATGCTTTAGTTTTCACATACAAAATTTCTATTTCCTTTTATAATTTTTCTTTGTTTTATTATTGATAACACAGTCAACCATTTACAATTACATAAAGCTGCTGTTTCTCATGTCATCAAAATTTGCAACTGTTGTTTTGAACCTTTAGGCACATAAATCTTTACAAAACATTATGTATGTCATATCTTAAAATTAATTTCAATTAAGACAGTAATGCTAATCCTAATTTTGATTACATCCTGTTCTAGAATGATCTACAATTTTTTTTTTTTTGAAATTTGTGGTAAGGTTCTATGGGACCAAACTGCTGAGGTCATCGGTCCCTAGGCTTATGCACTAATTAAACTAATTTAAACTAACTTACTCTAAGGACAAAACACACACACACACACACACACACACACACACACACACACACACACACACACATGCCTGAGGGAGGACTCAAGCCTCTGACGCGGGTAGCCAGGCAGACCATGACAAGGTGCCTCAGACTGCATTGCTACCCTGTGTGGCTAAGGATCTACAAGCTATGTTCATAACACATAATGTAATTTTGGCACTAAGCACTTCAGATAGCATTAGAGTTCCTTTAGCATTAATACAGTGTGGTTTCAGTGGCTATCGAAGTTGGTCCACATAACACTCTGAGGAATTGAGTTCTTTGTCTTGTGTAAAAACATTGCACAATGGTGGTCATAAAAAGTGTTTCAAGAACTTGTAAACAAATACAGATGATGATAAAAAGCATCACTGAAACACCTTGAATCAATAATCTTGGAAAGTTTACACAGGAACAAAGAAGACCAAAGACAAAAAGACAGCCACAGCAAGACAAGCAACATTTATCTGCTAATATAATATTCTAACCTTCTGTTTTATATAATCGTTGATCAGGTCACAGAGAAATAGTCAGTTTAGCATTATGTATATCCATAAACAGAAGGGAGGAACGTTATATATGTCATGTAATAGACACATTTTGTGATCAAAAATATCTGGACACCTGGTTGAAAATGACTCACAAGTCCGTGGCACCCTCCATCGGTAATGATGGAATTCAGTATGGTGTTGGCCCTTAGCTTTGATGACAGCTTCCACTCTTGCAGGCATACATTCAGTCAGGTGCTGGAAGGTTTCTTGGCAAATAGCAGCCCATTCTTCACAGAGTGCTGCACTGAGGAGAGGTATCAATGTCGGTCGGTGAGGCCCGACACAAAGTCGGCATTCCAAAACATCCCAAAGGTGTTCTATAGGATTCAGGTCAGGACTCTGTGCAGTTAAGTCCATTACAGGGATGTTATTGTCATGTAACTACTCCGCCACAGGCTGTGCATTATGGACAGTTGCTTGATCGTGTTGAAAGATGCAGTCGCCATCCCCGAATTACTCTTCAACAGTGGGAAGCAAGAAGGTGCTTAAAACATCAGTGTAGACCTGTGCTGTGATAGTGCCATGCAAACCAACAAGAGGTGCAGGCCCCCTACATTAAAAACATGACCACACCATAAAACCACTGCCTCCGAATTTCACTGCTGGCACTACACACGCTGGCAGATGACGTTCACCACGCATTCGACATGCTCATACCATGCCATCGCATCGCCATATTGTGTGTCATGATTCATCACTCCACACAATGGTTTTCCACTGTTCAGTCATTCAATATTTACACTCATTACACCAAGCAAGGCGTCATTTGGCATTTACTGGTGTGATGTGTGGCTTATGAGCAGCCACTCGACCATGAAATCCAAGTTTTCTCACCTCCTGCCTAACTGTCATAGTACTTGCAGTGGATCCTGATGCAGTTTGGAATTCTTGTGTGATGGTCTGGATAGATGTCTGCCTATTACACATTATGACCCTCTACAACTGTCGGCAGTCTCTGTCAGTCGACAGATGAGGTCGGCCTGTACACTTTTGTGCTGTACATGTCCCTTCATGTTTCCACTTCACTATCAGAAACAGTGGACCTGGGGATGTTTAGGAGTGTGGAAATCTCACGTACAGGCATATGACACAAGTGACACCCAATCACCTCATCATGTTAGAAGTCCATGAGTTCCATGGAGCATCCCATTCTGCTCTCTCATGATGTCTAATGACTACTGAGGCCACTGATATGGAGTACCTGGCAGTAGGTGGCAGCACAATGCACCTAATATGAAAAACATATGTTTTTGGTGGTGTACTTTATTATATTGTGAATGCCACTAAATGAGTTACCAAGACTTTATCTTGTACCATTTGGCTCCACATACTCATCATGCATCCCCAGTGCTAGAACAAAACACTCTAGCTATTAAGAATCTATATATATAACTGAGTTGGGCTGTATACCTGTACTTGTTGATATTCTAGTAGCCTGAGATATTTGAATTTTCATTGTATGACATTAAAAACGAAGTCTTACAATCATGCATCAATTATTTAAAAACTTATAAATTTTCTCTTGTTGCATTCTGACTGACTTGTTCGTAATGGAGACTTTGTGTTATTTCAGAGAAAGACAAAGGATATGAATGGAATTGAAGGGAAGTGAAACATTGTATGATGATGCTTCAAATATGAGTTTTTGATAGAACTCGTGAATTCTTGGAGTGGAGAAAGGGCATGAAAAAAGGCATTTGTGAATAAAAAATAATCATCAGTAACCTACGCAATTATATTTTTATATGTTAAAACAGTTCTTTATATACTATATTTGAGTAATAAGACTAGCAGGATAGAATTTGTCACTACTTTGTTTCTCAGACAGATACAGAGAACTCTATGATGTATAATGATTCTCCTACTCCAACATAAATAATCAATTTTTGAAAATATAATGTTATAAAATAGACTAAGCTCTACTTACCTAGCAGCGATATGAGAACACACATATAAAAAGTATTACAGTTTGTGAGCTTTCAGAGCCAGTGGCCAGTCCACTCATTTATTTGTGTGTAGCACCTATATCAACCAACACTATGTCCCTATTGTAATGGATCACATTATTGTTTCTCACATTCTTTGCTTTTTATGCATATAAGATATAGGCCTATAAAGCCAATGGTAAAGTAATAAGTTATTTTATGGCAAAGATAATGTTTCCATAAAGAGAAGAGTAGAGATACACTCTTCAGTTGATTAATTTCTGAATCTTCACCTGTTTATCAATTTGATCATCTATAAAGTACAAGGAATAAAGATAAATGCTTCCTGCTCATAGATTGAAATTATATGCTCAGACCCCGCAATATATGGGCATGAAAGTCTACAACAAACTTAAATGCAAAAACATTCTAAACATGGAACTAGGGATACTAAAAAAGAAGTTACGGGAAATTCTTATACACAAATGTTATTACTCATTAGAAGAATTCATGGAAGATGAACTGATAATTTGAGCAGAATCCAACTGCAAATTAGCATTATATTGTGAAAAAATAAGCAAAAAATAATTGTCCATTATCAAGAAAGATATTTACTTATGCTGGAAGATAAGAAAATATAAATACTGCTACATAGACTAAATATAGTTTTAAAAATTAATATTAGATTCTAGTTGGTAATTTTTAATGTGTCTCCTGTACCATAATCACATGATTTGTAAGTGTATGTTATGAGACTAATAAATCACTATTCACAATTAACAATTTATCTCTATGAGTGGTAGTGAACGGATGTTCATGCCAGTGTTGTTCAAAAATGTGTATTCCAACAATACATTAAAAAAGTGTTATAAAAGTCATTAAAAACTGTTATAATAGTTATTAGGGAGGCCAAGTGTATATATAGATATTTATATCAATAACCCCATCAGTTCATAATTTCGCCGGTGCCGAGAATCCTGCATCAACAGGATTGAAGAAGACAAGAGGAATTTGCTGTGAGCAGTGGAGTGGCGATCCAGTAACAGCATAGTCATAACCAGCTCTATTAACAATGGAGATAGTGAGAAGAAAAACATAAGTTTAAATGATAAATGTTGATCTTAAATATATTGGCATAGAAGGCCTGTTGATATTAATGCCAATCAAAGTTCACCCAGGATATGTGTACCTTCCAATTTCTTTCAGTTACTCTTTCAATTTTTTTAATTATTCAGTCAGCAATTATTAATCAGTTTCCATTATATTATTTCCTCTGCCCCCTACTCTACCACTATTCAATACCCTATATCTTTCTCAGTACTGATGTTGTGGTATACCTTTTACATGTGGGTTCACCTGCTGCCATTTAGTGAGTAAACTTTGTACTGATTATTTTTGTTGATCTATTAGCCCATGTTATCATCATTCCTTCTTTTTAACTCTTTTGTCAGTCTTTGATGTCACCTATCCTGTTCAAACTGTCATCTTTTTTCTACCTTATGCACTAGTCCGCTAGTTTATTTACCTGTACCACCTACATTAATCAACATTTTGTCCCTACATCTTTACTAGTATGCCAACTCATTTATAATCAGTTAGACAAGTCCATTATTATTTACGAATCTGCATATAACAATTTGTTTATGGTTCACTACAATGCATAGCCTTCTCCTGATCATCTTTCACCAATTTATTTGCAAATTTGTGGAAATGGAAGTATACCAAAACTGAACTGAAAGTATCTTGAGAGTACCTAGTTATTTCAAGAACAGAGAGAGAGAGATAAAAGGAGAGTTTCCTTTTTTAATCCCTCTAAACAGCATTATTTATCCAGAGAAGAAGTTGCGGAGATTGATGCAGCTGCATATCAAGAGAGGAGGATTGGCTGAACGTTTCAAGTAAGTTAATTGTAATAAGAGGAAAAGAAAGTGTGCAATCCAGTTTTGCACCGCTTCTCTTGTCGCCAAACCGTTAGAACGTGGCGACCAACGGATCAGGACTCGAAAAAAGAGAAATTTTGAATTGAAATCAAGATAAAAGGATATTGTCAGTTGCCATAGCAACCAATAGTAACAAGTACGGAAATTATTTTGCAGAGTTGGATTCCGAATAAACGGCAAAAAAAGGGTGAAAGTTGATGAATACCAAACAAAAGAAGAAGTAAGGAAAATCTCAAAAGTTTACATTAAGAATAGTTACAACTAGATCTATTTGGTGATGAGGATCCAGTGTGGAGAGTAAGCAGCCGTCATACATATTGTGGGGGTGTGGATGCACTAACCAGCAACCAACACCAATGACGCCAGCTGCTGTTCATCGGTGCTGACTACAAATCCATTCACCGACACCAACGCTGAAACCAACCTTTGACGCTGCTGGCACCCTTGCTGTTCATCAGCACCGATTCCACACCTGCTCACCGATGCAGCCTAAAGCAATACACTGGGTGAGCAAAAGACAATTAATTGATTGTGAAGTTAAGGACACTGTTCAATAATAGACTGTTAGTATAGTTATTATACTCAGAGGTGAATTTTTTTAATGATCATTAGATCTTAAAGTAGAAAGAATATGGATCAAGAACAGCAACTAGCAGAACCAGTCACAGCTATTAAAGTGACTAGGCAAATGCCAGACTGGTCTGAAATAGTGAATTTAATTAAAGCCCAGTGGGCATATTCAGCAGCTGTAAACGCTCAAATTGCTTCTTTCAGAACAGAGTTGAATGCTAACTTAGATGACCAGAGAAGAGAATCAAATGCTCAAAATGCTTCTTTTAGAAATGAACTGCGTGCGAATTTAAGTGAAAAACTAGAAGCACAAAGCGCCATTTTAAGTGAAAAGCTTGATGCACAGAATGCTAATTTAAGTAGAGAAATAGTCACAGTGCATACCCAAGTAAATAATAAATTGGATGTTCAGAATAAAACTTTAGGATTGTTAAGTGCAAAAGTAGATGAACAAAATAAGGAATTTAGCTAGTTGTGTGAAGGCATGGGAAATTTGAAGACTGAATTTGATATTTTAACCACTAAAGTGGAAAATTTTAAAATAGATTTGAAGGGTGAATTAACTAGCTCTTTAAGTAGTGATGCCAATAAGCTGTTCACTGACTTTAGTCAGACACAGGGTAACCAATTTTAGGATTTGGCAAAGAAACTAGAATTTGATATTGAAGATAAATGTAATAGTGTAGAGTCTGAATTGAGCAAAAAACTAGGATCATTTCAAAGTGTATGTAACGTTACATTTGATGCTGTAAAACAAAGATTACACCCTTTAAAGAAAAGTGTTGAAAAGCAGGACAAAGTAATTCCTATAGTCCAATCACAAATTGCAGGCGTGAGCATTCGAGTAGATGGCATGGAACAAAATGTTAAAGAAAAACTAACCACTTCAGACACAGTAAATATAAGTAATTTGTAGGAACAGGCAGAAGAAATATTTGATCAAAAAGTTGCTGCGAGGATAATCTCTGGAAATGTTTCAACTGTTGCTTTTTCCAAACTTAATGATAATAGCAATGTTATAGATGACTTGCATGAAGAATTCAAACTTGTCCACAACAGAGTAGAAAATAGAATAACTTTATTTAATGTTGTGTTTCCTACTAAAGTGGTAATTGTTTTGTTGTGGGGAGGCTTACACACAAAATTTAATGAGAAGTATTGATCACAAGTAATTGAGTGAGGTTAATGTCAGATCCACGGGATCCGGGCGGAGTCACATCTGTCTCCCAGAGATGTTAACATTCTGTGTTAATGAGTGGGTAGACAACCGTCAGATCCCTAGTTGTTTATGGTGTGTCTTCTGTGTTATTTTTTCCTGCACTAAATTCCCTTCAGATCTTAAACTATTATGTAACCTATTCTTGAATTCTTAAACTATCTTATAATTTTAGTGTGTAGAAAACCAGATATGATGATAAAGTAGAAAACTTAAAGAGAATCACAGATGAACAGTGATCTCTAGACATGAAATGAAATGAATAAAATATTGTTTTAGTGAAAGGTATAATATGATGATTTTATAGAGATTATTCTGGTAAGTGTAGATTCTCTATTCCACTAACATTGTTATGATTTATGTTTATGCATGTCGGAAAGAACACTTTCATTTTTCCAGAGTTCCTCCAGACTACAAGCTATGGTACATTATGAAACTAATATGTACTAAGATGAAATAAATTGATCATAGTATTTTATGTATGTAAAATATAGTGTAAAGTGATTAACTAAACAACTATTTGATTTTAGTGTATAATTTTCTATTTTTATAGAACATTTTATACCTTTTATGAGATGTGATGTAAAGGGGTGGGCAGTCTAAGTACAAGCTTGACTAACACCACACACACACCACACCTTTCAGACAAACCTCACAGACAAGTGTGACTGATTCTTCACCATTTACCATTCCACATGGGTTGCTAAGATTTTTCTTCAGGGACTTCAAAGGTGAAGGTAAGAATGTCCATTCTGTAGGAGACATTTAACACCATACTTCCTCCGGCTTCTCACTCAAGTACCGGCGAAGTAGGGATCCTGGGGAATGGGGGTGGGAAGGGTTTCCTATCTTTGGGGCTATCTTCTTTCTCTTCTTTGATCTTTGCAACCATATCTACTTTTTCCTTTCTTACTTCTCATCTGCGTACCAGTCTATCTTTCCCTCTTTACATATTCATATACTTCTATTGCTGTAGTCCTTCTTATTCTCTGTGGTTTCCAATAATCTTCAACTTATTTCATATAAGTAGGCCAAAGAATCACGATACACAGACACACTTACACATACACACAATGAAGCATGAAGACACAAACAATGGAAGTACAGATAAAAATGATGGAAGAACCATCAAGTGTTATTATAGTGGGACAGAATGTGAACATGGAGAAATATGCACACATGGCTGTTTATTGTGATGGTTCTACATCACCTAGTTACTTGAGAAAACTATCATGTAGATATTTATTAATATGTATACATAGGAAATATATGTATAAGAACAATGATGATTCTATATCACATATGTATATAAGGATATAAAAACTATGATAATTTCACATCAGGGATACATAAGAAGGAAGTGTGAGTAGTTAAGGAGAGCATAAACCAAGGAGGAACTAATGAGCATAAGCCAGGGAGGAATTAATGAGCATAAGCCAGGGAAGAACTAATTGTGATAATTATTCAGGAATGTCAGTCGAACATTTGTTCTGACAATTTGTAGGACAGTGGGCCAAGTACAGCATAAGTAAATGTGTGATATATTGAATAATATATATGTGGTGTATATTGGAAGCATGGGAGGGGAAGCATAATGGAGGACTCTAGGGGATTAAATGAAGTATCAAGAAGTTTGTGTTAAGTGTGAAACAGATTTAGTTTCCAGTCAATATTTAATTATAGTGTACATTAAGATGTATGCTATGGTAATGAACCATGAGATCTACTCAGGAAGGATAAGGAGGGCACACCCAGCATGTGCTGGATATAAAAAGGCAGGTAGGCAGACCTATGAAAGGCTGACCTATACTGTGCGGACAGGGGCACCAAGAAGGGGACTGACCTGTACCATAGGAAAATAGGAATTAAAATGGGGTGTACCTGCCAAAACAGAAGGAGAAAGGGTATGCATAAGATCGACCCATATGTAAGGTATAGGTACTGTTCCTAGAAGGTAAAGGACAGTATTGTGACAAATGACAAAATTTTATAGAGATTATTCTGGTAAGTGTAGATTCTCTATTCCACTAACATTGTTATGATGTATGTTCATGTCTGTCAGAAAGAACACTTTCATTTTTCCAGAGTTCCTCCAGACTACAAGCTATGGTACATTATGAAACTAATACTTACTAAAGAAAAAACAGTACAGATAAGTACAGTAAAGAATGACATAATGAAGTGTCTATGACACCTGAAGTTTGTGATTGGAAATCAAGAATGTTGTCCACTCGATTACTAGATATAAAAGTACTAACTCGAATAGTAGGTGAAATGCTCTGATAGTTATTATCAGAATGAAGAAAGAAGAGCTAGATATTAAGTACACAATTACTCCAACAAATATAATGTATACTGATTAAAATGTGAATTATTGTTATGGAAGATATTAATGCACTTAATGAATATGTATAAAATATTGTGTGTTCAAGCTAAGTGGAGGGATATGTAGTGCCTCGAGAATTTCAAAGGGTAAATTCTAGAGACACTCGGTCCTCCACCATCTCAAACACTCGATATTTTAAGTATGAGTGTGGGAGAGTGAAGATGTGTCTACCGTGCCACCAGTTTTTGTGTGTGGAGGATAGACTTGTATCGGGAGAATACTGCAAACATGGCAGTCGATCGGTGCACACAAGTGTTTGCTGCTCATGCCATAGAAGCTGTATGTCACGTACAAGGAGCAAGCATGCATTATTCCTTGATGGTGTATTGATTGTAATTGTTGTGAACAAATGAAATATGATTTGACTAGAGACTTTTAATTTGGGTGTTAGACTTGCTAGAAGCAAGAACTGTCTTTGAATTTCTGGTAGTTATTAAACTCACCACATTGTAAATATATTTAATTGTATCTGACGGTTAAAGATGCAATTGACTTTCAAGAATTTGTACACATATGTGAGACTTGTGGAAATGTTAATACACCAGAATTGAACTGAAAGTATTATGAGAGTACCTAGTTATTTCAAGAGCAGAGAGAGAGAGAGAGAGTTTCCTTTTTTAATCCCTCTAATCAGCATTATTTCTTCAGAGAAGAAGTTGTGGAGATTGATGCAGCTGCATATCCAGAGAGGAGGATCAGCTGAACATTTCAAGTAAGTCAACTGTAATAAGAGAAAAGGAAAGTGCGCAATCCAGTTTTGCACGGCTTCTCTTGTCACCAAACCGTTAGATGTCACAGGACTTATGTTTAAAAAAAAAGCTGTACCTATACAACTAATAAGTTTTATTATGAACATTGTAATATTTCAACATGTTGACTGGACATGCAGATACCAGCCCTATGTCCTGGGAAAGAGGGAGGGATACAGTCAGATGTGCAGATGGACGATACGGACATGTTAATATGTGTAACATCAGGCATCTCTGGTGAGGCCAGTGTAAAGGGGCACCCTCCTCTAACATTACTTTTCCTCAACATAAGTAGTTGACACCAAAAATAGTTACAACTTTCTAAACAGGTTAATATTATCTCAACTGCTTTTCTAAAAGAATTGCATTTGTTTTTGTACACAGTGAATTATATGTCAGGCTAAAATGTGTAAAAGAAAATTACTTTATTTTAACTGTTAAAATCAATGTGTGATAGCTTTGAGTATACAGTTAAAATTAATTTTCTTTTAGAAACATTTGAAAGTACAAAATATTTGGCACACTAAAAATTTCTATTCTTAATTATGCAATTTAGTGCAATTTATTTCTGGATTCATTTATAAAATAATGATATAGATTGGTGGAAAGTAATTTGTCAAGAAAATTTGTAAACTCTTTGGGTTATTGTTGGTACCACAGAATGGATGGGTAGTAGTGGGCATTCCTCTGATGTGATCGGACATATTTTTATTTTTGGCAATAACAATGCTATTTTCAGTTTTTTGAAGTCGAAATTGTAAAGACAGTGTGATAAAGAAAAACGTGAAAGAATGAAAATTACAGAAACAAAAATTACTGCTCAGGCAATACTTCAGCAATATTTATGTCAGGTGGAACCATGAGAACCTACAGTACAAAAAATTTCAGCTTTAAGAATCAACCCGTAGATGTGAAGAACTGGAGACAACTACGAGAAAAGAAGATAAGTAAGAAGTTTATTGTAAATCTTACTCCTCTCAAAGCTTATTAAAAGAGTTAACTATCAAGTCAGTGACAATGATGTGAGGGAGGGGTAGATTACAAGTGGCGGCATCATATGTGATCAATTAACAGATAATGAAGTTTTGTCTGTTGCAGAAGAAGGGAGAGCAATTTGTGTCATTTGCAGTTTATGTATGAATGGATTTCAAATCACTTGAAGAAAGAAGACCAAGAGCAGCTCAACGAAGTGGTATCAACTGTGTTGATGTGCTACCAACAATGACAAACTGGATCAAATGAAAGAGGATGTTACAACTACAACCAGGGACATCAAAAAGGAAAGATAGGTAAAAACTATTTGTGAAATTAATTTATTTATGGACTTGTGGCTTGTTAACAAAATGAATAGGCATGAGAGTAGAAGTGATGTAGAAATAAATGAAAGCTGTAGGATCCAGTCAGGTATGTTTGAATTGAGTGAAATCGTAGTCAGCAAAGAAACAGTAAAAACTGGTATTTTGCGGTTAGGTAATGATCAGTTAACTGAAAAATTTACTTCACTACAAGAACAAAGCTTTTTAAATAAATTTAGTCAGAAGCTGAACAGAGAAGAATTAACAGGGAATTTTTTAATGGTCCTAATTATAGGAATAGGGGTACTTTGAAAGAGTTTTCTAAGAACCACCTTCAAAAATTAACACACCTTAACAAACCATTTGATGGAATGATATTGATTGATGCACTTAAATGGAGATTGTATATTACCAGAAAGGTTACAGTGGGATTTAGTACATGGATCTGATGATTGTCTTGAACATTTTTTATGATATGTTGACAGGCTGGATAGCGCAGTAGAAAGACGTATGGACCATAACAACTGGAATGATATAAATCACAATGGGAATGACTACAGAAACAGAGATAATGGTAATTTATATCAGAATCAAAGTGTTAATAGAGACAGAAATTTTGGACATCAGCAGAATAGGAGTAATGGGATAACCATGGGCAATTTAATAGGGGAAACAATCATGGAAGTAACTACTTGGGAAACAGCAGTCTGCCTCAATGTCCACAGTTTTGTGGCAAGGAAACAACAAGCACATGACCCCCAATTTGCACTTGCAATTAGACAATAATAACAGTGATAATGATATGGCACAGATATCTGAAGTTGAACAGAAGGAATATCAGATTTATCATTTATGTTTTGATCAAAAGTTTTGGGATACTATGTTTAATTATGGTGACGTAGGTACTGGTCACAAAACCAGAATGTGAGAATAATGAGAATCTTAATGCAGTAAGTACTAATGATTTCTTCTCTTGGTCAGAAAACAATGTTACTGATGTATGTAAATCAGATGATGACTGTATTGGATCTGAGTTAGGTGATATTTTTAATGTAGATATGAATGAGAGCTGTAAAATAACTGAGGTTGGTAAGTCTAAGACTGGTAGCTTATTGCAAATGAATGTAGGTGAGGTAAGTGACTTTAATGGAGATGAGACCTGTACTGTTAATGATGTTGTTGATGAAGTAATTTTGGAAGAATATGATGATGATGCTGATGAGTATCAGGTATTTGTGGAGTTTAAGAATAATGAAGTTTCAGAATTTTTTATGAATGTTGTTGATAATACAGATAAGGTAAGTGATGTATGTGATGATGGAAGTGATATACATGGAATACCAGTACAATCAAAGCAGTTTTTCCTTCATGTCTTGCAGAGTAATGATCCAAACAGTAAAGATGAGTTACCTGTAAGTCTACAGAATAAAGTTGAAAACTTTTTGAAGCTTGTTTGGGACCAGATTGATGATAACATTCATAAATGTGCATTCTGGAGTAAGTTTGTTGTGGTTAGACAAAATTTGTATCCAAATTGGTGAAATGAAGTGAAAGAAGATCTAAGCAGGATGTGTAATTTTGACAGCAATGTGTTTTGTGTTCCTTCTGTAAAAAGTGATGTTAGATGTACTATGGAATTCATTCATTGTGTTCAATCTTTACCTGACAACA
This sequence comes from Schistocerca serialis cubense, assembly GCF_023864345.2. Lineage (NCBI taxonomy): Eukaryota > Metazoa > Arthropoda > Insecta > Orthoptera > Acrididae > Schistocerca > Schistocerca serialis. The sequence goes on along the minus strand of NC_064639.1, from coordinate 787,251,176 downwards.
TGAGTAGTAAAAGTAATGCTATGATACCAGTTAAGTTGATAAAACCCTGTAAAGACAGTGTGGATGTAGCATTTGATGAAATTAAAAGCGATCCTTTAATGAACTGTATAATAACAGAGAAGATGATCCAGATTTTGGGTGTCCTTACATTAAGATTAAGATTGGTCAGTGGGAAGGGAACTGTTTGATTGATACAGGAAGCCTGATTTGTGATATATCTGAACAATTGAAGAACAAGATTAAGTACAGTAAGAGTTTTATGAAAAACGCCCATTGTAGGTGTAAAGATAAGAAGAGCTGCTAGTACGCAAAGCAAATTGCTAAAATGTCAAGTACTTTTAATTTTTAGTATAGAAGATAAGACCTTTGAACATGGATTAATAATGACCCTTTGCCTGGAAAAAAATATGCACTACATTTGCAGATGCATAAGACTATATAATTGTGTTTTGTTTGTCAGATATGTAGAGTGTATGATGATGTGATTTCTAAAGTTCTGTTTTATCTATTGACTGAGTTTAATTCCATTTGCAGATTCATATGACTATATAATTGGGTTTTGTTGGTCTTGAATGTTGTACATAACATTATGTGATTTCTAAAGTTCTTTCTTATCTATTGACTGAGATTAAATCTGTTGATGAAGGTTTCTCAGGTCTCCAGCCGGGTGGCAGCGTTGATAACTCGCGACGTTACGGGAAGTGTCATACTACACATCTTCTGGCAAAGTGTCGAGATTCACAGAGAGCAGGCTATTTATATGCATGGTCACCCCCTTCCACTAGACCTCAGGTATCTGCAGTGGCCTGGCGGTGTGCACGCTGTGGTCTGGGTAGCGGTTGCCCCCAGCGGCCATGTTTGATTCTCAGTGTAAGCATTCTGCCTGCGTCCACAGCGGAGGACATTGATGGGTGAGCTCCCAGTGGATTGCTGCTGTCACAGGATTCCATACTGTGCTGAGTTGGTATTCCTCATCTCTGTTGACCAGATTGTCATGAATCCCTATTTCTATGGATTTTTTGATAACGCTTTCCCAGAAGCCAGATGCTCGGCACAGTACCTTCGTGTTTTCGAAGTTGAAGGTGTGGTCTGCTATGGCTGATTTTTCTGTGTGACCGAGTCGCACGTATCTGATATGTTCTTTGCAGTGTTTAGATATACAGCGCTGTGTTTGCCCAATGTATCATTTACCTCATTCGCACAGTATGCTTGTACAGCACACACAGTCCTGGTGTGTTAAGTTTCAGCGCGTCTTTGGCAGAACCTAGGAGCTCCCTCATTTTTGTTGGTGGTTGGAGAATGGTTTTGATATTGTATTTGCCCAGAAGTCGTGCAATTTTGGCCGAGAGCGGACCCACGTATGGAAGGAACACGAGTTGTTTGTATTATTCTTCCTCATCATCTTCTTCTGGAGTTCTCACTGCTTCCTTCTTCCTTTTAAGCACCCTGTTGATCTGTGTTTCCCTGTAGCCATTTTGGTGGAAGACTTTCCTCAGGTGTTGCAGCTCGGATGGTAGGCTGCCTTTGTCACAGATGGTGTGCACCCTATGTACCAGGGTGGTCAGTACCGTTTGTCTTTGTGCTGGATGGTGGCAGCTTGTTGCATGAAGGTATAGGTCTGTGTGTGTCTTCTTCCTATGTACTGCATGGCCTAGTGAACCATCTGCCTTTCTTTTAATTAAAATATCAAGGAAGGGGAGGCATCCATTTTCCTCCATTTCCATTGTAAATTTGATGTTTGAATGGATGCTGTTGAGGTGTGATACACTATATAATCATGTTTTGTAAGAGATTTGTGCTTTAGAATTTGATGTTATATGCCATGATACTAAATGAGTAGATCTTTTTACAATTTTGAAATAGGACAATGCTCATAATTTGTACTGTAAAAATTAGGAATAGTATCTGAGCATACCTCAGAGCAGCGTGCAACCCCGCGATAGTGGCAATCCTTCGGGAGCATGCCTGTCAACGTCTCCACCGAGGATGCAGACAGATTGCTTACACCGAGAATCGAACGCAGCAACCAGGGGTGAATGCTACCCTCTCCAATGCATGCATACCGCAGGTCCATTTCAAGTTACATAGCTATTAGTCCATTTATATTGCATTTAACTTTGTTTATTAATGTTTCTTATGTGAACACTTTTTAATCTCATCCGATAATCCTGATAATCCTACATAATATCTTTTGCCATGTAAATAGGGAGAGCATATGCTATGTGATGTGAAGAAGGTTTGATGTGAATGCTAGACAGGAAGTTACCTATCCATTGGAGTGTGTGATGAGAACTCTAGGGAGGAAACTGAAAGATGTGGGTGGATCCTCTCTCCACACTGCTGTCTGACTGTGCTGTGCTGGACCAACTTACAAGAGATCATAGGTGCTGGATAATGTACTCAAGCATCTGTCAACTACATCAGTGTTGTGACTGGGATTTTTAAATTGTTAGCCAAGACTGCCAAAGACAGTGTTATTCCACATAAATGTATGTTTTCTTAAGTAGGGGGATTGACTTCCCAATACATTATGTAACTTGAAATCAGTATGTATTTTTTTATCAATTGACAATGAATCTTCTACATCTTTATGTACGTAGGTTAGCTTGTATGAACAATTAGCAAATAGTGTGAAAGACATTTACTAGTATAGACAATGTAACAAGATGTGCACATGTCTGCTTTCATGCACTGATTTTGGTCCTCAAGCTACTAGATTATGTCTTCAGTCAAAGCTAATTATGACTCTGTTTACCTGCATTTATCCTGAATACTGCAAGACTGTATCTCATTGGAGCTTGGGTTGTGGGCAAACTCATGACTAAGTCTGTTTTAGGTACCCCTGGTCACCGCAGCTGTGTGTGTGTGTACTCAAAGAGAGCATGCAACTATTGATTAAGTCTAGATCCTTATTATAATTACTCTTTACACATGATTGAACTTATTGATATGATTATGAGCTTTATTCATTTTGTTGTGTCAAACCATGTTTTGCTGGTTTGTACCCAGTGTGGTTTGGATTCATGGGTTGGTCCCCACATCATAGGTTTAGGCCTTAATATTTTTTCTATTATTTTGTCCTTTCATGAGTCAACATATTCTTAAATACTCTGGTTTATGTGGCTGATTGATTTTGTGCTATGTTCCTACCCATGGAATATTCTTCTGGTCAGTACCCGTCAATGTGAGTTTTCCAAGTTGGTTCACTCACCATACACTTAGGCTCCGAATTTTATTCCCTTCTCTTTTGAAGATTTTGAAGGTGTGATTTTATGGATGTAAACTTTCAATTAGCAATTCTAGTCTCTGTACTTATTTCTATTGGTTAGGTTGTAATGTCGTAGTTTTGCCTCAGTATTGTTTATCTTGTGACAGTATATTCAACAGATGTGAAAATCTGAATGCCATGTCCTGATGCATGTATAGCTTATGACTTGTATTGTAAACATTTTTCTTATGTTTTCTGTAACATGTTAAGTATCAGATAAATCTATATATCTGTATTCTTTTTTTTTTTTTGTGGCATCATTTCATACACCATTTGGCAAACATTACAGTTTGTCACAAAATATTGTAAAAACATTGTTTCCAAATTTTGTGAAGGGGATATTGTAAAGGGATACTCTTCTCTATCATCACTTTTCCTCAACAGAAGTAGTCAATATCAAAAATAATTACACCCTTCTAAACAGGTTAATATTATCTCAACTGTTTTTCTGAAAGAATTCTGTATGTTTTTGTACACAATGTATTATATTTCAGGCTAAAATGTATAAAAGGAAATTACTCTATTTTGTTATCAGGAGAAAGGAAACTGGTGTTCTATGGATTGGAGTGTGGAATGCCAGACCCCTTAATCGGGCAGGTAGGTTAGAAAATTTAAAAAGGGAAATGAATAGGTTAAAGTTAGATATAGAGGGAAGGTGAATACAGGGTTATAAATACAAAATCAAATAGGGGTAATGCAGGAATAGGTTTAATAATGAATAGGAAAATAGGAATGTGGGTAAGCTACTACAAACAGCATAGTGAACGCATTATTGTGACCAAGATAGATACGAAGCCAATGCCTACCACAGTAGTACAATTTTATATGCCAACTAGCACAGCACATGACAAAGAGATTGATGAAATGTATGATGAGATAAAAGAAATTATTCCGACAGTGAAGGGAGATGAAAATTTAATACTCATGGGTGACTGGAACTCAATAGTAGGAAAAGGAAGAGAAGGAAATGTAGTAGGTGAATATGGAATGGGAGTAAGGAATGAAAGAGGAAGCTGCCTGGTAGAATTTTGCACAGAGCATAACTTAATCATAGCTAACACTTGGTTCAAGAATCATAAAAGAAGGTTGTATACATGGAAGAAGCCTGGAGATACTGGAAGGTCTCAGACAGATTATGTAATGGTAAGACAGAGATTTAGGAACCAGGGTGTAAACTGTGGGACATTTCCAGGGGCAGATGTGGATTCTGACCACAATCTATTGGTTATGAACTGTAGATTAAAACTCTTTCATCAGGAAAAGCATTAGGGAATGATAGACTAGAATGGGGGAAAGAAATACAGTAGAAGAAGAATGGGTAGCTTTGAGAGATGAAATAGTGAAGGTAGCAGAGGATCAAGTAGGTAAAAATACGAGGGCTAATAGAAATCCTTGGGTAACAGAAGAGATATTGAATTTAATTGATGAAAGGAGAAAATATAAAAATGCAGTAAATGAAGCAGGCAAAAAGGAATACAAACATCTCAAAAATGAGATCGACAGGAAGTGCAAATGGGCTAAGATGGGATGGATAGAGGACAAAACTAAGGATGTAGAGGAGAATATCACTAAGGGTGATACTGCCTACAGGAAAATTAAAGAGACCTATGGAGAAAAGAGAACCACTTGCATGAATATCAAGAGCTCAGATGGAAACCCAGTTCTAAGCAAAGAAGGGAAAGCAGAAAGTTGGAAGGAGTGTATAGAGCGTCTATACAAAGGCAATGTTATTGAGGATAATATTATAGAAATGGAAGAGAATGTGGATGAAGATGAAATAGGAGATATGATACTGCATGAAGAGTTTGACAGAGCACTGAAAGACCTAAGTCAAAACAAGGCCCTGGGAGTAGACAACATTCCATTAGAACTACTGACAGCCTTGGAGAGCCAAACCTAACAAAACTCTACTATCTAGTGAGCAAGATGTATGAGACAGGCGAAATACCCTCAGACTTCAAGAAGAATATAATAATTCCAATCCCAAAGAAAGCAGATGTTGACAGATGTGAAAATTACCAAACTATCAGTTTAATAAGCCATGGCTGCAAAATACTAACATGAATTCTTTACATACAAATGAAAAAACTGGTAGAAGTCGACCTCGAGAAATATAAGCTTGGATTCTGTAGAAATGTTGGAACACGTGAGACAATACTGACCCTATGACTTATCTTGGAAAATAGATTAAGGAAAGGCAAACCTATGTTTCTAGCATTTGTAGGCTTAGAGTAAGCTTTTGACAATGTTGACTGGAATATCCTCTTTCAAATTCTCAAGGTGGCAGGGGTAAAATACAGGAAGTAAAAGGCTATTTACAATTTGTACAGAAACCAGATGGCAGTTATAAGAGTCAAAGGATATGAAAGGGAAGCAGTGGTTGGGAAGGGACGGACACAGGGTTGTAGCCTCTCCCCTATGTTGTTCAATCTGTATGTTGAGCAAGCAGTAAAGGAAACAAAAGAAAAATTTGGACTAGGAATTAAAATCCATGGAGAAGAAATTAAAACTTTGAGGTTTGCTGATGACATTGTAATTCTGTCAGAGACAGCAAAGGACCTGGAAGAGCAGCTGAATGAACATTGTTTTGAAAGGAGGATATAAGATGAACATCAACAAAAGCAAAATGAGGATCATGGAATGTAGTCGAATTAAATCAGGTGATGCTGTGGAAATTAGATTAGGAAATGAGATGCTTAAAGTAATAAATGAGTTTTGCTATTCAGGGAGCAAACTATCTGATGATGGTCAAAGTAGAGAGGATATAAAATGTAGACTGGCAATGGCAAGGAAAGCGTTTCTGAAGAAGAGAAATTTGTTAACATGGAGTATAGATTTAAGTGTCAGGAAGCTGTTTCTGAAAGTATTTGTATGGAGTGTAGCCATGTATGGATGTGAAACGTGGATGATAAATGGTTTACACAAGAAGAGAATAGAAGCTTTCGAAATGTGGTGCTACAAAAGAATGCTGAAGATTGGATGGGTAGATCACATAACTAATGAGGAGGTATTGAATAGAATTGGAGAGAAGAAAAAATTGTGGCACAACTTGACTAGAAGAAGGGATCGGTGGGTAGGGCATATTCTGAGGCATCAAGGGATCACCAATTTAGTATTGGAGGGCAGTGTGGAGGGTATAAATCATAGAGGGAGACCAAGAGATGAAAACACTAAACAGATTCAGAAGGATGTAAGTTGCAGTAGGTACTGGGAGAAGAAGAATCTTGCACAGGATAGAACACCATGGAGAGCTCTATCAAACCCGTCTCTGGACTGAAGACCACAACAACAACACTTTATTTTCCTTGTTACAATCGATATGTGCTGGCTTTCAACGTACAGTTAATGTTACTTTTCTATTAGAAACATTTGAAATTACAAAATACTTGGCACACTTAAAACCTCTCTTCTTAATCATACAATTTAATGCAATTTATTAAATAATGATATAAATTGGTGGAAAGTCATTTGCCAAGAAAATCTGTAAACACTTTGGAATATGGTTGGTGCCATAGAATGGATGGGTAGCAGTGGGCATGGCTCTGATGTGATCAGACATGTTTTTATTTTTGTTAATAACAATGCAATTTTCAGTTTTGTTGAAGTGGAAATTGTAAAGACAGTGTGATATAAATGTGAAAGAATGAAAACTACAGAAACAGAAATTACTGCTCAGGCAATACTTCAGCATTATTGATGTCAATTGGAAACTTGAGAACCTACAATGTTGAAAACTTCACCTTCAAGAATCAGCCGCAAGATGTGAAGAACTGGAGCCAACTACGAGTAAAGAAGATAAGTAAAAAGTTTATTGTACATCTTACTCCTCTTAGATTACACCACCTATGGTGGGAGCAGGTAGTATTGCTAGCCAGTCACATGAACCTGTGGTGTGAACTGGCAGTATTGCTAGCCAATCATATGAACATGAACTTTGAATAGTGGACAAATATAAAGGCATCAGCTGCTTGACTCACTCTCAGAGCCATTATTTGGTGTTGCCTCTACTGTTGCCCTCTGCTGTTTACCTTAACTGATTTAGACTTGTGTTGATGAGCATGTGGTTTTCACCATCACAAGACTAAATAGAACTTTGCTTAATTTCCATACACTCTATTCCATTTCAATACATGTGCATAACGGAGAAGTAGTGCTTGGATTCATATCAGATTAAGTCAGCAACTATTGCATAGTAATTTCTAACTGGAACTGTGCTTTAATTAACTTATATTATGAAATATTACTGTTTGGTTTTAAGGGCTAATAGACAATTTGAATTTAATGCCCCAGAAAATTTATTTGAGTTCAAAAAATGGTGTTGACCCTAAAGTAAGGGTTACAGTAATATGCCCTCATAAAATACAATGTATTACTTGCAACATCTATACTGCATCAGCAGAGTAAGTATGTGGCATGTCTGCTTTCACAGCTTTCCCTGCATCAGGTTGAATAGGATATATCTTTAATAGGTATAAATAAGACATCAGGTGGATGCAGGCACATTTCTTGTAGCCTGAACTTCACAAGGATATAGTGACACCTATGGACAATAGTGTTGGAGCAAACTAGCTGTAGGTGCATAGTACTTGGGGATCTGTGTGCTCTAAAGAGAAATGCAAGTGTATAAGCTGCATTGCACTTTTCTCTTTAAGTTATTCCTTTATGTGCCTATCCACATTGTAATCTTACCCTCCCAAACATCACTATTAAATTCACTGTCTTAGTTGTCTTAGTATCTTCACTATTTTCAAAAGCTTCGAGAGGAGTAACATTACAAAAGAAGAACTTTTTCCTATCTTCATTATCTCGTTGTTGTTATCGATGGCTCAAAGTCTTGTCTAGGGGTACATTCTTGCTACTGAAAATTTTTATTTAACATTAATGGTTCTTGTTGCACTAAATAACTGTTGAAGATTTGCCTGTCGCTTTAAATATCTTTTTATTTTATTCCATTCTTCTAAATCACACCAACTTTATAATTTCGACATTCAAAAAACCAATAAGTACATTGTTGTTGACAAGTTTAGCAAAATACATACGTTTACATCTGAGGCAATCTCACCACTCTCTACCTACATTCTGCCGTACTCACAATTTCTAAAGAGTTTACAAAGCAAAAGAGTTTGCAAACTATCTCAACAGGATATCATGAGTCATAAATAAATCCAGAAAGAGATTTAATAATTGGCATTTGATTGCACAATTAATAATATGAATTTTAAATGTGCTCGGTGCACAGGCACCATACTCCCTTAGTTCTTCCATTAACAGTGCTCTTTTACGAGCCACTGCATTGTTTTAATGGGATACTTTCTTTTTTCTTTTGTAATCTAGATCACCTCTTACCTATTTTATCTTGTTTTATCCATTGCAAAGTAATCAATAAGAAGAGTTGCTTTTGCATTTCTGGAAACACTGGCCATAAACTGAAAGTAAATGCAATTGACCTTACCAAAATAGTGCTGTAAGACTGACTCTCATCCATTAATTTGAAACTGTTTCATTCTTGTTTAAAGTCACTGATCTACACCTCATCCTTAATAAACAATCTGTGCAAAACATTAGCTGGCCCCTACATTTCCGTGAAATCATTTTTTTTTCCTTTACTCAGCATTTCGCAATTAATATGTCTCTGATCTTGTCCAGTGCTTTCACATGGCTAATTTCACATGTTGAATCAGCTATTATGTTTCTTCTGATATTCATAGAACATCAGCTATTTCTTCTTCTTCTGGGTTTCCAAGTTTAGACTAAGATAAGACAGTTGATACAGGTTCCACCACTTTGTTCGCAGCCTCCCCACTGATCTCCTCTTCAGAGATTTATAATGTAACACTTGCTTTGGGTTCCTGGTCTCCAATATACAAGGGTCGTCAACAAAGAAAGTTCCATTTCTATTTCTATCCACAGCAGTGCTATGATCACAGTTCCGAGCATGTGCAGCAGCTACTCTGACTCAAGGAGAAGACATGAATGCCATTTTCAGATCAGTGCTGCCTAGATTAGCTATGTAGTGCTTCTTTATAATGTCAGCCATAATTGAAAATGTGGCCATGTGTGAAATCAGATCTGTGATTCGTTTTCTAAATGCAAAGAAAGTTAAACCAAAGGAAATTCATTGCCAATCTGAGAGGTTTATTCAATGGTTAGAAGATGGGTCAGACTGTTCAATGAAGGATGTGATCAAGTGCACGATGAAGAATGAAGTGGACGCCCATCTGTGGTTACTGATGAACTGGTTCACACAATTGAGGAGAAGATTAAGTACAACTGTAAGTTTACACATAGTGCCTTTGCTATGGAAGTTCCACAAATGCCACGATCACTAATTCATGAAATTGTTACTGACAAACTAAAATTTCAAAAACTCTGCTCATGTTGGGTACCCAAAATTATTACTGAGCAACACAAAAAACAACAGATGGACAGTGCACTTCAGTTTTTTATGTGCTACGATGGTTTTCTTTCTTGGATAGTCACAGGGGACGAAACTTGGGTATCATACGACACCCCTGAAACAAAACAGCAATCAGTGGAATGGAGGCTCACTTTATCCCCAACAAAGGTTAAGCCTAAGCAAATCTTCACACCTCAAAAAGACATGTGCATCATTTTTTGGGACAGTAAAGGCATTTCGCTGATTGATTTCTTACCACAAGGCCAAACAATCAACGCATATGGTCTACATCTACATCTACATTTATACTCCGCAAGCCACCCAACGGTGTGTGGTGGAGGGCACTTTACGTGCCACTGTCATTACCTCCCTTTCCTGTTCCAGTCGCGTATGGTTCGCGGGAAGAACGACTGCCTGAAAGCCTCCGTGCGCGCTCTAATCTCTCTAATTTTACATTCGTGATCTCCTCGGGAGGTATAAGTAGGGGGAAGCAATATATTCGATACCTCATCCAGAAACGCACCCTCTCGAAACCTGGCGAGCAAGCTACACCGCGATGCAGAGCACCTCTCTTGCAGCGTCTGCCACTTGAGTTTATTAAACATCTCCGTAACGCTATCATGGTTATCAAATAACCCTGTGACGAAACGCGCCGCTCTTCTTTGGATCTTCTCTATCTCCTCCGTCAGACCGATCTGGTATGGATCCCACACTGATGAGCAATACTCAAGTATAGGTCGAACGAGTGTTTTGTAAGCCACCTCCTTTGTTGATGGACTACATTTTCTAAGCACTCTCCCAATGAATCTCAACCTGGTACCCGCCTTACCAACAATTAATTTTATATGATCATTCCACTTCAAATCGTTCCGCACGCATACTCCCAGATATTTTACAGAAGTAACTGCTACCAGTGTTTGTTCCGCTATCATATAATCATACAATAAAGGATCCTTCTTTCTATGTATTCGCAATACGTTACATTTATCTATGTTAAGGGTCAGTTGCCACTCCCTGCACCAAGTGCCTATCCGCCGCAGATCTTCCTGCATTTCGCTAAAATTTTCTAATGCTGCAACTTCTCTGTATACTACAGCATCATCTGCGAAAAGCCGCATGGAACTTCCGACACTATCTACTAGGTCATTTATATATATTGTGAAAAGCAATGGTCCCATAACACTCCCCTGTGGCGCGCCAGAGGTTACTTTAACATCTGTAGACGTCTCTCCATTGATAACAAATGCTGTGTTCTGTTTGCTAAAAACTCTTCAATCCAGCCACACAGCTGGTCTGATATTCCGTAGGCTCTTACTTTGTTTATCAGGCGACAGTGCGGAACTGTATCGAATGCCTTCCGGTCCGGTCATTGCGAGACCATTAAGAAATTGCACCATGCAATACAGAACAAGTGCCGAGGATTACTGTCAAAAGGTGTTATTTTTTTCCACAATAATGTCCGACCTCACATGGCAAATATGACCAAACAACTCTTACAGGAATTTCACTGGGACACATTTGATCATCCTCTGTACAGCCCAGACCTCACTCCTAGTGACTTTCATCTCTTCTTACACCTACAATCTGTCCTTGGTGGTCAACACTTCAATGGTGATGATGAGCTGAAAGAGCATGTTACCACGTGGTTGAATACACAAAAACTTGTGCCACCCTATGAAACCACCTACTAAATTTTTGAAGCTATGTAGAAAAGTAGTGTAATAGTTTTAGATTTTTGTACAATAAATATTTATTCTGTATCTGTACACTTCTGTTTTATATAACCAAATGGAACTTACTTTGTGGACATACCTTATATATAGAATGTGTTCCTTTCATTCACTTCTATCTTACCTGTCTCCAAACCCATGGTCACTTGTCATGTCATATGTAGTGAAAATATACTCAGAGGCAGCCAGTTGAAATTCATGAGATCAAAGTGATTTTTACTACCAGTATTTGGCCAGCAAGGTGGTGGCATAAAGTTTAAGATCACCAAACTCTTTGCCAAGTTCTTAGCTTAAATTCCAAACCTCTCACTGCAGTGTCTCATGGAGTGAGGAAATGAGATACTGTCAATGGTAATCCATTTGTCAAATGGTCACATTTAACTTGGTAGCCCCTTTAGAGTAGAGAGGAGCAGAAATATGCTTGCACCAGGATTCACGGTCTCTCTTCATCATCACACCACACAAACATGAAGCCATGCTATACACACACTCATCACAGTCACCTCAACAGAATAAATACACTTAAATACACATTTTAGTGGAGATGCTGAGTCACAGATAGGCACAGCAAAGCTGGACTTCAGATGGCCACTTGGCACTACCAGAAGGGAAGAAAATAGTGTCTGGTTGATAGTTGTGTCTATCTGCAACTCAGCATCTCTGCTGTATGGTGAGTAGCAACTTTTAATAATATTGTTACATTCCATCCTGGATTTTCCATTGTTTGATTAAATACACATTCCTCACACACTCCAAGGAAAGGGGTCAACATTTGTAGGAAAGAAACTCATTCTGATCAGGTAGCTGGATCTACCCTTAAGGGTCTCATGAACAACAATGCCATACAATTCTTTCTTTCTTTACTTTTTGGTATGAAATATCAGGATCCTATGGTAAGCCATTGTTTATAGACTCTGGACCTCATCCTTACTCTCTGGAGAAAGTATCAACTGTACTAACTGTGTACCTTTGGAACTGAGTGCAGTGGTTGTTGATAGGGCATACAGAGTAGTATGGACCAACCACTGAATTCCAATGTTGCCAGTCAATACTGTCCACTGCATGTATTCTTGATGATTTGTGGTAAATAACAATCCCATGCATAACTTGGATGGAAAATGCTCTCCCACTTGAAAAGATCTATTACCTCTCTGATCACAGAGTGCTGAAATGCATTCTCAAGTTGCAACATCTTTGTTTGTGCAAAGTCAAACTTCTCTTCTTGACTAATGCAATGCTCTGCTACTGCAGACTTGAGTATTTAACACAGCACTAGTCTGAAATCAAAATCTTTCTACATCTACATGGACAATTCTATGGTAATGGAAAAAAATAATCTCTAAAATTGCAAGACAATCTGATAGAGAAGAGTCTGAATATTATGATGAAGCATCAAACCTACAGGAAGAAAACACATATGGATCTGTTCCTAATTGTCTGGAGATGGTACTATCTGTCTCTGTGTAATGATTTGTTCATCACTCTGAAGAAGCCTCCTTTTGAGCTACAACACCTGTTCAAACCACCTACAAGAATACATCCGCAGAAGTGCAAATGAAATGGAGTTTTCAGACAAACAGGAAGGAAAAGTAGGCTAAAGCAGAAGAAGATATCAACTGTCAAGGCCTTCTTACCATGTGTGCAGTGCTCACCATCAGATTTTAAAAAAAATTTGACATAGAAACTATGTTCTTCCCAACACGCAAATTTCTGGATATGACGTGCTGGGTTTCATCAATGATCCAATTTGGCTTACACTAAACAACAAATAGAATCATAATTTAAGCAGTTTCACCCTTGGTTCATATCAGCAACCATCAAACTCAAACCCTGTAGAGACTTTTATTTCTTGAAGTACCCTGACACCAGTGCTACACCTCATCAAAATATCATCTGCTGCAAGAAATATAATTTGCAGTCACTAACTGTTGATGAAACAAGAATATACTGCCACAATGCTTGGACATCAAGCTGATAGAAAATCACTATCAGGGCTTCAAACAAAAATAATATATTGATTTGGAAAGAACCAAATATGTCAAAATCTGCTTCTGAATTATTAATTTGCCAACATTTACAGACATGCTCAATTCTTTCTCATACTACTACTCAATAAACACAAAATATTATCGTGTCTTTATAAATTTGTTTGGATCTCATAATGCAGTACAGTTTACTAACAACTGGAACTAAGTCCAGACCGAGCGAGGTGGCGCAGTGGTTACACACTGGACTCGCATTCGGAAGGACGACGGTTCAATCCCGCGTCCGGCCATCCTGATTTAGGTTTTCCGTGATTTCCCTAAATCACTCCAGGCAAATGCCGGGATGGTTCCTCTGAAAGGGCACGGCCGACTTCCTTCCCCATCCTTCCCTAATCCGATGAGACCGATGACCACGCTGTCTGGTCTCCTTCCCCAAACCAACCAACCAAGTCCAGATCTTTGTTTCATATGTTACAAAATTTATTTTTCCTTGGTTCATGTGTTAGAAAATTTATTTTTCCTTCATATCTAAAACCTGTGCAATGTCTGTCATCATATCACACACTGTTTACAACTATTGGTCTCTAGGAAAGTTATACCAACATTCTTCACACATGTAGGTTAATATGTTAGTGTATTCTCTCTCATTAGGAACCCCTTGAGTGCAAGGTTGCAAGTTCAGTCTTTAGAAAGACTTATTTGCAAGTGTTGTGTTAACAGTTATGACTGGAAAAATATTAGCTGCTAATGACTCACCATGGGCACCAGCAGAACAACAGAAGATGAGTGTCTAAAAGGTATGAAGACCAACTTTCTATAGGATGTATGTATTACACTTCACAAATGGACATTGTCAACATTCAAGAAACATTCAAAACAAGCCATTAACTTACACCATGAACACCAAATGAAAAATGGTGCACCACAGTGATCACAAAAGTTCACATCATTGAGACTTTAGGTGAATCTCTTGGGAGTTACAAACCATGCAGGACATTTGGCTAGGTATCCACACTTAAATAATGCATATAGAATCACATTGTTGTAACAAGATGGAGAAAATGTAATAACTTCAAGTTGAACAAATATATTTCAAGGAAGATGCAATACATGAAATTCACACATCAAGTAAACAGAGCAAGACGTGTGGGTTTTGCTGCAGTTTCCTAGAGGTTTGTTTATGGTTAGGCCGAGGCTGTGCTTGGGAGCATACTGCGGCCACATCGGCTGGCGGGGACATGCCACACACTTCATCAACATCGCACAGAAGTTGTATTTCCCCAACATTGCCCCATGCCTCTATTTGCGCTCCAGCAGCGCGAGAAATTTCAAAAGACTGAGCGATGGGTAGCACTTCATCTAGAGTCAGATTTGCCAACTCAAGGGCACGTTGCCTAACTTCTTTGTCAGGCGCCGATCAGATAATAGCATCCCAGACCATGGAATCGGTGTATGATTCTTTGTGAACTTCAGTAACAAATTGACAGTTTCTACTGAGGCCATGAAGTTCAGCAGCCCAAGCGCGATAGGATTCATTCGATTGTTTTTGACAATGATAAAACACAGCACGAGAGGCTACCACATGCGTCTGCTTTTGAAAATAGACGGACAGAAGTGAGCACATTTCAGCAAAGGACAAAGACGCAGGGTCTTTCAAAGGAGCCAATTGTGACAACAACTGACACATTTGAGGTGAAATCCATGAAAGGAACAGAGACTTACATGTTTGTTCGTCCGCGACATGAAATGCCAAGAAGTGCTGTCGAAGACGTTTTTTGTAATCAGACCAGTCTTCCGCTGTCTCATCGTAAGGAGGAAAAGTAGGTAGAGACAACGGTGACAGACACCCCGCAATTGATGCCGTGACGAAATCACGAATCGCATTAGTGAGAAGCATTTGCTGTTCTATGAGACCATGCAATAGTTGCTCTAAAGTAGCCATGGAAACATGTGGGTCAACAATAGAAAAGAAAAATCACTACCTCGTCACCAATTGTAATAACTTCAAGTTGAACAAATATATTTCAAGGAAGACGCAATACATGAAAGTCACAGATCAAGTAAATAGAGTAAGACATGTGTACACTTTAACAGTCAAATCATAACTGAGTCCAAGTCCATCGGCCGTTGGCTGGCTGGTTGCTTAGGTGGCACTGCTGCTGCATGGCTGGCAGACAGCGTCGCATGTAGAGGATGCGCATAACTGCATGGCGGCACTTGGAAAGATCAGCGAGTCACAACAGAGAATTGACGGGATGTGATGGCATGCAACTGAAAGTGAAACAGTCTGCAGTGGAGCATATCATGAAACTGGCTATCTTTTAAGGCATAGCTGCAGATAGTGCGATAATATGTTTTATCGGCATGGAAAAAAGAAACATTATGAGGATGAATTTGTCCAGTGGTCCAGATGGTATGAACTCCAATGTTACACACTTTTCAGGAAGAATAGTTTGCTCTAAAGGAGTATGACTTTTATATGCAGCCCACGAATCAAGTAAAAGCATGTTATTTTTACCAGCTATTGGCCAAAAGCAGTGCTCATACCATAGTTGTAGTTCTCTTACACTCATTTCCCCACTCTTGCCCTGCTGTGACTTAAATATTCCCAAATGCCCTTGCAAGAACATGCACACGAGAAACAATGATAGGGGGCAGAGCACCTCCAATTTCTTGCACCACAATAAATAACTTTCCAGCCTATTTACCATCCAGATTAAAAGTCAGCATAATTGTACATGATTGTGTGCAGTGAACAGAGATATGACTGAGGTGTTGAGGCAGTGACGAATCCCAGCATCAAAATTCTTTTATAAAATAGGTTGAAAATTTGATGACTGGATGCAAACAGTGTTTAAACTCTCAAAATGACTAATTGTGAAAACGACATCCTTCTGCTTAGAAGTAAAATACTCTCCATTTTGATTTACCTGACCTTTGCAATTTTCAAAATATTAGAGATTCTACTTTATTTAAACCCTTGGGGCCTATACAATAGTTCCAGCTTTGGTGATTGTTAAGCACGCAACTCCTTTACTACTCAAAATGTTATTGAAAATACTTGTGCAAACTTAAAGAAATGCACTACCATGAACAGGGTAATATGAGGGGTTGTGTCAATATTTGATAGAACCCATGAACTAAAGAGAAAATATTACTAATTTCACTTACCTGTGATGTTATAATCTTGGCTCTCTGCTCCAGTGGGAGTTGCGAGATGTCACGTTTTGTTGTGTCTACTCGCCACCATGCTGCTTCATGTTCTGCATATTGCATAAATTTGAACTGTGGCGTCCTACTTGTACTTGCATTTGCAGTGACACATTTTGATCTGAAAACATCAATAGAATTTCTAATCAAAATAACAGTTAATTCATAGGGGAGTTCACCAAAGTTACTCAAAAAACCTTGAAGCTGAGATTTCCACCATTTTCATCCAAGAAATTGATAATTCTGGTGGATGATATATAAAATTTTTGGAGGAGAATTTGCGACATCTCTTTAACCTCTCTGCTTATAACACTTCTCACTGACCGTTGGCCTCTACTTCTTTCTTGTTTTGAAGAAATATGAATAACAGAACCTCATTTGCTTACAATTATTGTCTCCCAAGTCTATGTTGAACAAACCTTTTTGTAATGGTTCTGCTTCATTTTGAAATAACATTTTTTCACAAAAGTTATCTAATATGGTACAGTACCATTAAAGGTTTAAGGATTTTATGCACCACACAAAGAAATATTGTAGAGAGTATCATTAAGATCAGACAAGAAGCCTGTCACTGGAAAAAAATGAGAGGCAACTTCAAACAGACAACTTTTCTCTTATATTTATTACTAAATAAGACTGTAATGTTTTATTTTAGACTGAGAAATTAACTGCTAAATTTGATCCATGCAAGGATTTTAAATATTAACATAATAAAGGAGGGATCAGCATAACAAATGAGAATGTTTCTTGGTGGAGACAGAAGAATGGTGGAAGAGACTCAAGAGTGAGTCCTTTCTAACAAAAGCAGACAGTAGATTGCCAGACATGAAATTTCACCACTGTGTGGGTGAGATGTGGGACAGCAGTAGTAACCAGCAGGTGGTTACTGGCATGGTCTGGTGAAGGAGGAATGCAGCACCTGGTACCATTTGGTGTGACCATTCATCACAAATTATGTAAGTGCTGCCACCATAGCGATCCCATCCAGAATTACTGGCTAATTCGCTCATAACTCATAGGCAATGAGGATTATATGTGTACTAGTCTTGGAAGTAAATATGGCTGCCATTTGCTACATCACCTTGTGAAATGAAACCTGTAGATTCTCACCTATAGTAGATCAATGAGTGGACTACAGAAACACATAACAAAAAAAAAAAAAAAAATCATTCACACTAGGCTTTGAGCAGTAGCTCTTTTTCTACCAAAAGTACACACATTTACAACATAATCACACAGATATCCAAATGCACACTCAAGTGGTCATAGCAAGATTGGTTATTAATAATTACTGAAAGCAGTTGCCTGAGCTGATGGAGTTGAGGAGGGGGTAGGAAAGATGCAAGAAGGGGATAGGGGGAAGGTAGGTCTTTGGACAGATGACTTAATGCCACACAAGAGGAAAATGGTGCAGAGGATAGAGGAAAAAGAGATGTAGGAAGAGGGAGACGGAGTGAGAAAGAAGGGGGAAATTTAATCTACATCTACATCTACATCTACATTTATACTCCGAAAGCCACCCAGCGGTATGTGGCAGAGGGCAATTTACGTGCCACTGTTGTTACCTCCCTTTTCTGTTCCAGTCGCGTATGGTTCGCGGGAAGAATGACTGCCAGAAAGCCTCTGTGCGTGCTCGAATCACTCTAATTTTACATTCATGATCTCCTTGGGAGGTATAAGTAGGGGGAAGCAATATATTCGATACCTCATCTAGAAACGCACCCTCTTGAAACCTGGACAGCAAGCTACACCACAATGCAGAGCGCCTGTCTTGCAGAGTCTGCCACTTGAGTTTGCTAAACATCTCTGTAACGCTATCACGCTTACCAAATAACCCTGCGATGAAACGCACCGCTCTTCTTTGGATATTCTCTATCTCCTCCGTCAACATGATCTGGTATGGATCCCACACTGTTGAGCAATACTCAAGCATAAGTCGAATGAGTGTTTAGCAAGCCACCTCCTTTGTTGATGGACTTCATTTTCTAAGGACTCTCCCAATGAATCTCAACCTGGTACCCACCTTACCAACAATTAATTTTATATGATCATTCCACTTCAAATCGTTCCGCACGCATACTCCCAGATATTTTACAGAAGTAACTGCTACCAGTGTTTGTTCCGCTATCATATAATCATACAATGAAGGATCCTTCTTTCTATGTATTCGCAATACATTACATTTGTCTATGTTAAGGGTCAGTTGCCACTCCCTGCACCAAGTGCCTATCCGCAGCAGATCTTCCTGCATTTTGCTACAATTTTCTGTTGCTGCAACTTCTCTGTATACTACAGCATCATCTGCGAAAAGCCGCATGGAACTTCCGACACTATCTACTAGGTCATTTATATATAATGTGAAATGCAATGGTCCCATAACACTCCCCTGTGGCACGCCAGAGGTTACTTTAATGTCTGTAGATGTCTCTCCATTGAGAACATCATGCTGTTTTCTGTTTGCTAAAGACTCTCCAATCCAGCCACACAGCTGGTCTGATATCCCGTTGGCTCTTACTTTGTTTATCAGGTGACAGTTCGGAACTGTATCGAATGCCTTCCGGAAGTCAAGGAAAATAGCATCTACCTGGGAGCCTGTATCTAATATTTTCTGGGTCTCATGAACAAATAAAGTGAGTTGGGTCTCACACGATCGCTGTTTCCGGACTCCATGTTGATTCCTACAGAGTAGATTCTGGGTTTCCAGAAATGACATGATACATGAGCAAAAAACATGTTCTAAAATTCTACAACAGATCGATGTCAGAGATATAGGTCTATAGTTTTGCGCATTTGCTCGACGACCCTTCTTGAAGACTGGGACTACCTGCCCTCTTTTCCAATCATTTGGAACCTTCCGTTCCTCTAGAGACTTACGGTACATGGCTGTTGGAAGGGGGGCAAGTTCTTTCGCGTACTCTGTGTAGAATCAAATTGGTATCCCGTCAGATCCAATGGACTTTCCTCTGTTGAGTGATTCCAGTTGCTTTTCTATTCCTTGGACACTTATTTCGATGTCAGCCATTTTTTTGTTTGTGTGAGAATTTAGAGAAGGAGCTGCAATGCGGTATTCCTCTTTGAAACAGCTTTGGAAAAAGGTGTTTAGTATTTCAGCTTTACATGTGTCATCCTCTGTTTCAATGCCATCATCATCCCAGAGTGTCTGGATATGCTGCTTCGATCCACTTACTGATTTAATGTAAGACCGGAACTTCCTAGGATTTTCTGTCAAGTCAGTACATAGAATTGTACTTTCGAATTCACTGAATGCTTCACGCATAGCCCTCCTTACGCTACTTTGACATCGTTTAGCTTCTGTTTGTCTAAGAGGTTTTGCCTGTGTTTAAACTTGCAGTGAAGCTCTCTTTGCTTTTGCAGTAGTTTCCTAACTTAGTTGTTGAAAGACGGTGGGTTTTTCCCGTCCCTCACAGTTTTACTCAGCACGTACCTGTCTAAAATGCATTTTACGATTGCCTTGAACTTTTTCCATAAACACTCAACATTGTCAGTGTCGGAACAGAAATTTTCATTTTGATCTGTTAGGTAGTCTGAAATCTGCCTTCTATTACTCTTGATAAACAGATAAATCTTCCTCCCTTTTTTTATATTCCTATTTACTTCCATATTCAGGGATGCTGCAATGGCCTTATGATCACTGATTCCCTGTTCTGTGCTTACAGAGTCGAAAAGTTCGGGTCTGTTTATAATCAGTAGGTCCATGATGTTATCTCCATGAGTTGGTTCTCTGTTTAATTGCTCAAGGTAATTTTGGATAGTGCACTCAGTATAATGTCACTCGATGCTCTGTCCCTGTCAGTCCTAAACATCTGAGTGTCCCAGTCTATATCTGGTAAATTGAAATCTCCACCTAAGACTATAACATGGTGAGAAAATTTATGTGAAATGTATTCCAGATTTTCTCTCAGTTGTTAAAAAAAATGGCTCTGAGCACTATGGGACTTAACTGCTGTGGTCATCAGTCCCCTAGAAATTAGAACTACTTAAACCTAACCAACCTAAGGACATCAAACACATCCATGCCCAAGGCAGGATTCGAACCTGCGACCATAGTGGTTGTGTGGTTCCGGACTGTAGCCTCTCAGTTGTTCTGCCACTAATGCTGCTTAGTCGGGAGGTCGGTAAAAGGAGCCAATTATTAACCTAGCTCGGTTGTTGAGTGTAACCTCCACCCATAATAATTCACAGGAACTATCCACTTCTACTTCACTACAGGATAAACTACTACTAACAGCGACAAACATGCCACCACTGGTTGTATGCTATCTATCCTTTCTAAACACTGTCTGTGCTGTTGTAAAAATTTCGGCAGAATTTATCTCTGGCTTCGGCCACCTTTCCGTACCTATACATATTTAGCTTCGGTACTTTCTATCAGCGCTTGAAGTTCCGGTACTTTACCAATGCAGCTTTGACAGTTTACAATTACAATACCGATTGCTGCTTGGTCCCCGCATGTCCTGACTTTGCCCTGTACCCTTTGAGGCTGTTGCCCTTTCTGTACTTGCCCGAGGCCATCTAACCTAAAAAACTGCCCAGTCCACACCACACAACCCCTGCTACCCGTGTAGCTGCCTGCTGCATGTAGTGGACTCCTGATCTATCCAGTGGAACCCGAAACCCTACCACCCTATGGCGCAAGTCGAGGAATCTGCAGCCCACACAGTCGCAGAACAGTCTCAGCCTCTGATTCAGACCCTCCACTCGGCTCTGTACCAAAGGTACTCAGTCAGTCCTGTTGACGATGCTGCAGATGGTGAGCTCTGCTTTCATCCTGCTAGCGAGACTGGCATTCTTCACCAAATCAGATAGCCGCCGGAAGCCAGAGAGGATTTCCTCCGAGCCATAGCGACACATATCATTGGTGCTGACATGAGTGACCACCTGCAGATGGGTGCACCCTTTACCCTTCATGGCATCCAGAAGGACCCTTTCCACATCTGGAATGACTCCCCCCGGCCGAAGATCAGTATCAGCTGGAGACAGTGCCTGAAACCGGTTCATCAGACAAACTGGAGAGGCCTTCCGTTCAGCCCTCCGGAATGTCTTTTGCCCCCTGCCACACATTGAGACGACCTCCCACTCTACCATAGGTGAGGGGTCAGCCTCAATGTGGGCAGTATTCCGGGCAGCCACAGACGTAGTCCGATCGGGGGATGCGTGGGACGAGCTGGCCATCCCCGACAAACCCCCATCCGGACTCCCACAGTGATGCCCATTGGCAACAGCCTCAAGCTGTGTGACCGAAGCCAACACTGCCTGAAGCTGGGAGCAAAGGGATGCCAAATCAGCCCGCATCCGAACACAGCAGTTGCAGTCCCTATCCATGCTAAAAACTGTTGTGCAAAGAACATCTGAACTAATCTACAGAGAGCACAAACAATTCGACACAAAATTTAAACGGTTATTAAAATACAAGATTGCTTAGTAAATGCAGTAATGCTGCTACTTGCACACTGCTTGGTGGCAGAAGGAGAGTACACGATTTTACACTATTCAGGTACTAATACGCGATGCTGCAACTCTCAAATACTATAATACACCCGAAATGTATGAATTAAACAATGCAAGTACCCAAAAACATGCAAAGAAATTAAGAATTAAACTATGTAACAAATAAGTGAGCTAAGAGTATACAACTACTGCTGGCCGCTGCTTATCCAATGGCGGCAGGGAGCACACTGGCTGTGACCAACCAACACTGGCCGTTCAAAACAAAAACAGAAGACAGACGACTACGCGAATTTACTCTTTTCAGGTACTAAAGTGTGATGCTACAACTCTCAAATACTATAATACACCTGAAATGTATGAATTAAACAATGCAAGTGCCCAAAAACATGCAAAGAATTTAAGAATTAAACTATGTAACAAATAAGTGAGCTAAGAGTATATGACTACTGCTGGCAGCTGCTTATCCAACGGCGGCAGGGAGCACACTGGCTGTGACCAACAGACACTGGCCGTTCAAAACAAAAACGGAAGACAGATGACTACACGAATTTACACTATTCAGGTACTAAAGTGCGATGCTACAACTCTCAAATTCTAAATTACACCTGAAATGTATGAATTAAACAATGCAAGTACCCAAAAACACCCAAAGAAACTAAGAAGTAAACTGTTGTTGTTGTTGTTGTGGTCTTCAGTCCTGAGAGTGGTTTGATGCAGCTCTCCATGCTACTCTATCCTGTGCAAGCTTCTTCATCTCCCAGTACCTACTGCAGCCTACATCCTTCTGAATCTGCTTAGTGTATTCATCTCTTGGTCTCCCTCTACGATTTTTACCCTCCACACTGCCCTCCAGTACTAAATTGGCGATCCCTTGATGCCTCAGAACATGTCCTACCAACCGATCCCTTCTTCTAGTCAAGTTGTGCCACAAACTCCTCTTCTCCCCAATTCTATTCAATACCTCATCATTAGTTATATGATCTACCCATTTAATTTTTAGCATCCTTCTGTAGCACTACATTTCGAAAGCTTCTATTCTCTTCTTGTCTAAACTATTTATCGTCCATGTTTCACTTCCATACATGGCTACACTTCATACAAATACTTTCAGAAACAACTTCCTGACACTTAAATCTATACTCGATGTTAACAAATTTCTCTTCTTCAGAAACGCTTTCCTTGCCATTGCAAGTCTACATTTTATATCCTCTCTACTTTGAGCATCATCAGTTATTTTGCTCCCCAAATAGCAAAACTCCTTTACTACTTCAAGTGTCTCATTTCCTAATCTAATTCCCTCAGCATCACCCGACTTAATTCGACTACATCCCATTATCCTCGTTTTGCTTTTGTAGATATTCATCTTATACCCTCCTTTCAAGACACTGTCCATTCTGTTCAACTGCTCTTCCAAGTCCTTTGCTGTCTCTTGACAGAATTACAATGTCATCGGCGAACCTCAAAGTTTTTATTTCTTCTCCATGGATTTTAACACCTACTCCAAACTTTTCTTTTGTTTCTTTTACTGCTTGCTCAATATACAGATTGAATAGCATCAGGGAGAGGCTACAACCCTGTCTCACTCCCTTCCCACCCACTGCTTCCCTTTCATGTCCCTCAACTCTTATAACTGCCATCTGATTTCTGTACAAATTGTAAATAGCCTTTTGCTCCCTGTATTTTACCCCAGCCACCTTCAGAATTTGAAAGAGAGTATTCCAGTCAACATTGTCAAAAGCTTTCTCTAAGTCTACAAATGCTAGAAATGTAGTTTTGCCTTTCCTTAACCTAGCTTCTAAGATAAGTCATAGGGTCAGTATTGCCTCACGTGTTCCAACATTTCTACGGAATCCAAACTGATCTTTCCCAAGGTCGGCTTCTACCAGTTTTTCCATTCATCTGTAAAGAATTCATGTTAGTATTTTGCAGCTTTGCCTTATTAAACTGATAGTTCGGTAATTTTCACACCTGCTTTCTTTGGGTTTGGAATTATTATATTCTTCTTGAAGTCTGAGGGAATTTCGCCTGTCTCATACATCTTGCTCATCAGATAGAGTTTTGTCAGGACTGGCTCTCCCAAGGCTGTCAGTAGTTCTAATGGAATGTTATCTACTCCCGGGGCCTTGTTTCGACTTAGGTCTTTCAGTGCTCTGTCAAACTCTTCACGCAGTATCATATCTCCCATTTCATCTTCATCTACATTCTCTTCCATTTCCATAATATTGTCCTCAAGAACATCACCCCTGTATAGATCCTCTATATACTCCTTCCACCTTTCTGCTTTCCCTTCTTTGCTTAGAACTGGGTTTCCATCTGAGCTCTTGATATTCACGCAAGTGGTTCTCTTTTCTCCAAAGGTCTCTTTAATTTTCCTGTAGGCAGTACCTATCTTACCCCTCATGAGATAAGCCTCTACATCCTTACATTTGTCCTCTAGCCATCACTGCTTAGCCATTTTGCACTTCCTGTTGATCTCATTTTTGAGACATTTGTATTCCATTTTGCCTGCTTCACTTACTGCATTTTTGTATTTTCTCCTTTCATCAATTAAATTCAATATCTCTTC
Source organism: Schistocerca serialis cubense (assembly GCF_023864345.2). Taxonomy (NCBI): domain Eukaryota; kingdom Metazoa; phylum Arthropoda; class Insecta; order Orthoptera; family Acrididae; genus Schistocerca; species Schistocerca serialis. The sequence goes on along the minus strand of NC_064639.1, from coordinate 787,226,551 downwards.
TGTTATCCAAGGATTTCTACTAGCCCTCATCTTTTTACCTACTTGATCCTCTGTTGCCTTCACTATTTCATTCCTCAAAGCTATCCATTCTTCTTCTACTGTATTTCTTTCCCCCATTCCTGTCAATTGTTCCCTTATGCTCTCCCTGAAACTCTGTACAACCTCTGGTTTAGTCAGTTTATCCAGGTCCCACCTCTTTAAATTCCCACCTTTTTGCAGTTTCTTCAGTTTTAATCTACAGTTCATAACCAATAGATTGTGGTCAGAGTCCACATCTGCCCATGGAAATGTCTTACAGTTTAAAATCTGGTTCCTAAATCTCTGTTTACCATTATATAATCTATCTGAAACCTTTTAGTATCTCCAAGGTTCTTCCATGTATACAACCTTCTTTCATGATTCTTGAACCAAGTGTTAGCTATGGTTAAGTTATGTTCTGTCCAAACTTCTACCAGGCGGCTTCCTCTTTCATTTCTTAGCCCCAATCCATATTCACCTACTACATTTCCTTCTCTTCCTTTTCCTACTGTTGAATTCCAGTCACCCATGACTATTAAATTTTTGTCTCCCTTCACTACCTGAATAATTTCTTTTATCTCATCATACACTTCATCAATAGAAGAATTAAACTATGTAACAAATAAGTGAGCTAAGAGTATATGACTACTGCTGGCAGCTGCTTATCCAATGGCAACAGGGAGCACACTGGCTGTGACCAACCGACACTGGCCGTTCAAAACAAAAACAGAAGACAGACAACTACACAAATTTACACTATTCAGGTACTTAAATGTGATGCTACAACTCTCAAATACTATAATACCCCCGAAATTTATGAATTAAACAATGCAAGTACCCAAAAACACCAAAAAAATTAAGAATTAAACAATGTAACAAGTAAGTGAGCTAAGAGTATACGACTTGCTGCTGGCAGCTGCTTATCCAACGGCAGCAGGGAGCACACTTACGTGGTTACAGAGAAACATGGAGATGAGAGAGAGTCAGGAAGGGGAGAGAGAATGGAGGGTTTGAAAAGATGGAGAGGAGAGAGTAAGAGGTCTAGAGAAAGAACGTCCATATTGAGAGGAAGAGTGATGGGAGAAGGTAGTCCATAATCTGGGCAGAGAAGGAATGGTGTGCAAAATGACAGAAGAGAAAAGGGAGAAAGCTGGAACAGGTTAGTGAAGCTCCTGAATAGGGGGACTGCAAGAGTACCGGGTATGGTGGAGGGATAGTTCCCATCTGTGTAGTTCAGAGAAACTTGTGCTGTGAGTGAGTATCAAAGTAGTCCATGTAGTGAAGCAACTGCTGAAATGATTTGTGTTGTAGTGTGCAGCATGTTCAGCAACTGGATGATCAAGTTTGTAGTTTGCCATGGTTTGGCAGTAACCATTCATGTGAATAAACAGTTGGTTACTTGTCAGGCCCACATAGAATGCTGTATGAAACTGCAGCACAGCTGATACACAACACGGCTGCTTTCACACGTGCCCCTCCTTTTATTGGGTAGGAAATGCCTTTGACTGGACCATGGTAGGAGATGATGGATAGGTATATGGGACTAGTCTTGCACCTGGGCTGACCACTAGGTAATGTACCATGTGGTGCACTACTGGGAGTAGGATTGGAATTGGGATGGACAATGATATGCTGTAGATTGGGTGCGAGGCAGAAGACTTCTTTGAGAACTGTGGGAATAATTTATTTATTCATTTATTTGCTATTTTCTTTTAAACCATTATCTAGATGAGCTTGAAATTTTGGATAGGATATTTGTCATGTTAACGTGTGGCAAGAGGTAGTTGGAGGATGTAATTGAGTTTTTTGAAGCCAGGGTGATACTGAGTGATCAGAGAACTGCTGGTCAATTGCTGGCTGAATCCCTTTGTGTAGTGGTGTGCGGCATATTTGGCAACTGGATGATCTAGTTTGCAATTTGCTCAGTTTGGAGGTACCAATTCACATGAATAAATGGTTGGTTACTTGTCATGTCCACATAGAACACCATGCGATAACTCTCTCTCTCTCTCTCTGTCTCTCTCTCTCTCTCTCTCTCTCTCTCTCTCTCTCTCTCTCTCCTCTCCTCACCCCTTCCCCTTTTAAGTCCCTCCATTTCTCCCTCATCATCTTCACCTTTCCATGTTTCCCCCCTTACCTTTTTCCCCTTTTTTTCTCTCTCCCCCCCCCCCCCCCCCACCTCCCTCTTCCTGTGTTTCTCTTTGTTCTACCCTCTACATTCTTTTCATCTCGCTGTGCAGCCAAAGAGTCATCTTTTCAAAGATCTGATTTCCAGCTACCTCCTCCCCACCTACATCAGCTAAGGCAAGAGCTTCCAGCAATCATTATCAATAATCAGTCTTGCTGTGATCACAGGATTGAGCATTTGGATGTCTGTGTGGTTGTGTGTGAAAGTCTGTATTTTTGTTAGAAAAGAAACTATTGCTCTAAAGCTAGTGTGAATACCATTTTCTATTACATGTTTCTGTGCATCAATCTGACATAGGTTATTGGTTGCTTTTCCCTTATTTTACATACTGCTCCATCTAGGAATATTATTGAAACCTGCAGCTTGAAAGACTTGGTAGAAGAACAGTTCATTAACTGTAGCAATAGTTCAGAATTTAATTTACATAAACTATCCTGCTTGTTGGGTACATCATTCATTCATTAAAGGTATTTCAACCTATGAGTCATTATTGCCCTAAGTCTTTATAAACCACTGACATTGTCCCCATGACAAATGCCCATTCAGAGTATTTAGCAGTGAATGATATCAATGCAGGTAGTGAGCTGCCTTGCATCATCTTGCTAGACTTAGTACCAGGAAATTGCCTCAATTGCATAGACTTTATGCCTACATAGAACTGTGGATAGCATATTTTCAAATAATAGACTGCACTGCCCAAATTATCATTCATTTGATTAATTCTGTCACTGTTCTAACTTGTTGTTTTGACATACATACTTAATTATTGTTACTTTTCCATTACTATCACAGGAGCAAAATTAGTAAGAAATTTTCATTTTTCATGTTACTCATGTACATGTTGACCTTGACTTTTCCATCAAATTGAGATCACCTTTCAGTGTTGTTGATCAAAGCATTGTGTTCAGAGCTCAAATAAATGTAATAGGTTTTTTCTTGTCATGAGTCAGCTTCATCCACTAAGTGAAAAATGAGAAAGAGATGGAGGGCTACACAGAATGAAAATAATGGTGGTAGCAGCCAAGTTTGCTGTCAGGGGTAGATAAGTTATTATATAAACATTTACACTGCTTGTGAAGAAGCAAGCTGGGATAGTTTTACTTCCTCTCTTGTTTTGCCAATTGCCTCCTTAAATTCGTTTTATCAATTTTAACTGATTATCTTTAACATACATGAGTGTAATCTGTATTTTCTTAAAAGAGAAAGGTTGGCCCTTAGTCTCAAAGAAAATAACACCAGATCTAATTTTGTGCTTAGTTTTAGATATGTAACTGATTTTCTAATTTATTTTGACTATTCCTAGTTAGAATCTTTTGTTATAGGGTGAAATCAGTAATTGTTTCATAACTTAAATTCTACTGTTCACCTATAAACAAATATAAATACTGTAACAATTGTAAACACTTGGAAGACGAAATACTAATAATCTTAAAGTATATATTTGCCTCTATTTGAAAACATGTTAGCAAAACTAGCCCTTAATTAATTCCAAAGTAATTAACAGTTCTGTCAAATGTATTCTTTGCATAACAATATTTGTTAATTTCATCATTTAAACAAAGAATTCAGTTTAATGCTTGTAATAGGAGAAACTGTGAAAAGGAAAGAATTTTTCAATGTATTCAGTTAATTTAATGAGTTAAGTTTTAATTGTAATTTCTGTAAATTTAACTTCAAACAATGTGTTAGTTCGGTACCTATTATTGTGAGAATATATGAGTCAGTCAGTCCTCGGCCGAGTTTCAGACAAGGAACCTGTGTTGATTAGAACAACAACACTGCATCAACTTAACATTGAAATAAGTGTTACACAACTAGGCTGTGTGTAAAAACAATGACAGTGTCTGCTCCATACATACCTTTCTGTTCTTCAAGAACTGTGAAATCTGTGGTTAGGTTTTTACTGCTTGTAGACATACAACAGTTAACTATTGTAGCAGTATGTTGATGTTTGCCTGCAACCTATTAATGAGTCTTTTGTAAAGTTAAAACAGTAGTGCATTGGTCATATAATAGTGTAATATTGGGTGGTTGTGAACATTGAAAGTAAAAGACTGTGAAACGCAAATGTGCATCTCTTGGATACATCATTTACAGTAGACAGTAGCTGTAGTTCTACCCCCTGTTTTTTCAGCCAGTGTGTCAACACCGAGGACAACAAACGAAGAGACAAAGCAGGGGCAGGGAGTGCCAGTTGTCTATATAGAATGCATATTTATTACATCAATAAGTTTTGCTTTGACCACACAGATGAATGTTACTGAATCTGACTCTCTACCTTAAGCAAATCAATGTCCAATAGTAAAAAAAATTGTTGTGTTCTGAATAAAAAAATAAAAGAAGAAAGAAAATTAGATAGTCAGGTAACTATGGTAATTATGGATACAGGTGTTGCCGACGGTATCTAATATTTCAAAAATGAATCAATTCTGTAATTCAGAGTTAATCAAGGATGGGAAGTGAATAACACACGCATAAACAGAGGATAATGGGAAATGTTTGACTTGGGGATAGGATTACTAGAGTGCTCGCCATAGAGATAAGAATTATTTAAGAATAGAGAACAATGTCTACAAACTTACAAATGGTTCAAATAGCTCTGAGCACTATGGGACTTAACTTCTAAGGTCATCAGTCCCCTAGAACTTAGAACTACTTAAACCTAACTAACCTAAGGACATCACACACATCCATGCCTGAGGCAGGATGTGAACCTGCGACCGTAGCAGTCCTGCGGTTCCGGACTGCAGCGCCTAGAACCACACGGCCACCGTGGCCGGCAACAAACTTCCAAAAAGAGTAAAAATAAGTAAGAGGGTAGTGAAGATAGTAGTACCTTGAATAGTGAAAAGGAAACATGCTTCATTAGGGGATGATTCAGAGGAGGAAGCTTATTTGAATTATAATGTTATGTACTATGAAAATACAAAATTCATGAAGAAAACCATTCTGGTTGAAGGTCATGGTAGGAAGGAGGTTAATCAAAAGTAAGAATTGTATCCAGTTATAGAGTGGAATAAAGGGATAGGATTCTATGTGACAACTGATGGAACTAGGTACACAATTGCAATGGAGAAAGGGAGAACTCAAAGGCAAAAGACAAATTTTCCACCTTTCATCTAGATGTCTACGTAGTGCATCTTATGGTGTCCTTTATTTTATAACTTCAATATTTTTGAGCTCTCACCCTCCAGTATTGTTTGAATTACATGTCTGTACAAAATGTTCACAGATGTCACTCTGACATCACCTCAGCTTATCAATGCTTGCAATACTGGTAGTTGTTTATATGCTACTGATCATATCGCATGTATAGGATACTTTATTGTCACATAACAGGTTTTATACAAACATTCGATTGAGAACATTTATGACTCATCAGTTTTTAACCTAAGTTGTTACAGTATTTTTTATACTACAGGAAATACGTAATACATACATTGCTTATTGTAATAAAAATACAGCATTATATTTTAAATCCTTTCGAAACTCATCGAATCATGATCAATCAATCAATAATTACCATAGACTTCACACACCTATATGAAGTATGTATGTACTGAACGGAATACAAACTGCCATTCAAACTATAATTCTATATATAAACATGAATGTACAATGAATGTGTATACTTTGTATCTACATGGCTTCGAAAGTATACCATTTGTACTTGTATCCTCACTCCCTATTCCTATTTATAAATTCTTCTAAACTATAACATTTGATTTTTATTCATTTAGAAATTCTTCTAGACTATAATAAAATTTGCTTTTTAGGTATGTGCCAATGGTCTCCAATGTGGATTCCCCAAATATTGACCTTATCTTATTTCTGATCTTCAGAGCCATGTAATGTGGAGTATTTTCATATAGTGTGAGTCTGTGACAAGGTAGCATGTATTTCAATTTATGTCTAGTTTCATAGGCATGTGTGAATGTATTTCCTTCAAACTGATGTGAGTTTTTCTGTTCAAAGAGAAGTATTTCATATATGAAGATGGAAGGGATTGTCATGAAGTCCAGGATTTCAAATAGTGGTTTGCATGAATGTCTACTATTATTTCCGGTCATTGCTCTGATTTTTTTTTTTTTTTAAAAAAAAGAAAAAAAAAAAGATTCAAAGGAGGTTTGTCTTTTCAGCACCCCAAAAAATTATTTCATATCTTATAACTGTTATGAAATACACATGGTACACAATTTCCTTCACCGTTAAATCTGTTACTTTGTGTAGTACCCTCATTGCATAAACTAAACTATTTAATCTCTTCAGTAAACTGTCCACATGGCTGGTCCATTGCAAGTTTTTATTTAAAGTTATCCCAAGAAATTTTACAGAATTAACTGTGGTCAGTTCTTTACCTGAATATTCTATTTGCGATATACGTTCAGTAGTTTGTTTGGTCCTGAAGTGTATGATTTCGGTTTTTTCAAGATTTTATTTCATAGCATTATGTTTTATCCGTTGTTCAAGTTCTTGTAGAGTTTGTTTTGTTGTCCATACTAATTCTTCTGTGTTTGCAGCAGATTACAGCAGCTGAATCATCTGCATGAAGTATTGTATCTGTATTTACTTTGCTAGGCATGTCGTTTATGTAATATAAGAACAGAAGTGGTCCTAATATCGAGCCCTGGGGCATGCCTGCTTATATTTCTTTCCATCTAGAGCAAGTTTTCTCTCCATTTTGATGTGTCACCACCCATTGGTGTCTGTTTTTGAGATAAGATGAAAACAATCTTGTAGATTTTCCATGGAAGCCATAGGTGCCCAATTTTTGGAGCAGTAGCTTATGGTTTACTGTGTCAAATGCCTTTGGGAGGTCACAAAAAATACCAGATACACTTTGTTTGTTGTTGAGGCATTTACTTACTTTAGAGATTAGTTCATTTACAGCTTGTAATGTGTTTCATCCCTTCCTAAACCCACAATGGTTATTGAGAATAATATTACCTTGTTTATTGTACTTATCTAATTGATTACATACTATTTGTTCAACTATTTTAGAGAAGACTGGGAGTATAGACACTGGGCAGAAGTTTACTAAATCATCTTGTTTTCCCTTTTTGTAGACTGGACAAACTTCAGCATAATTCATTCTGTCTGGAAAGCAGCCCTCATCAGTTGACTGGTTTATTATTTTGCAGAGTTGAGGTGCAATGCTGTCACTTCCTGCCTTTATGATATTTGTTGGAATTTCACCCCAGACCACAGATTTAAGATTTTTTTTAGGGATTATATGATGTTAGCTACTTCCTGACATGATACTGCAGTAAATTTAAACTCACTTGATTCCTGCAGTACTGCATCAGGTCTTATTTGTGGAAGCAAGAAGTTATGAATTTTGTTTGTGGTTATGAAGTACTTATTAAATTCTCCACAGATGTGCCGAGTGTTAGTAACAGTATTCCCACCAATTTCTAGTTTGTAATTAAAATGTTTTGTTTCTTCAGAACCTGTTTCTTTCTTGACAACCTGTACTGCTTTTGATTTATTTGAGGCATTAGCTTTATATTTACTGTTTGCCATTTGTTTTGCTTGTTTAACTATCTGATCAAATATTTTTTTTTGTGCTTGATTTTGTACCTAATAAATTCAGCATCATGGTTGGTTTTTCGCTTCCTTATGCATTTCCCCCTTTCTAATACTAGAGATGCTGATAACTTGCATAATCTATGTCTTACTTTTATTGTATTTATCATTTGTTGAAAATGTTCTTGAATTCAGATATGAAAGTGTTGTAATTATTGTTTACTGAACACTGGTTGCTGAATGTCCAGTGGGTTTCCTTTAATTTCAAGATAAATGTGTTTATATTTGGCTGGCTGAAGTTTCTGACCAATTTTACTGTGGGCTTATATGTTTTGTCTATGTATGGCAATGACATAAAACTGCTGAGTGATCAGATATTCCTAATTCTAATACATGTTTTTGTATTCCCATAATTTTTGCTGCTCACTATATTACCAATGCTTGTGGCAGAAGTGGCTGTTATCCTGGTGTACTCAGTAAAATTTGGTGTTAAGCCATTTGTAGCCAACAAATCCCTCAGGGTGGTAAAAAATCTGTTTTCATCTCTTATATCAGAGCAAATTACAATCTTTTTATATAGTTTCCCTACCTTCAACCTATTAGCAGAGGTGTCAGGGACACATGAAAAGGAAGAATTCCAATCATTGCAACATTTGAGTACAGTGGATGGCTCATTGTCGTTCCAAAGTTACAGAATGGTTCTGTAAATGGTGTTTGTAATGCATTAATGCACTGAGGTACTGAAGACAATTAACAAAATCTCCTCAAACACTTGTTATCTTAATGGCGCATGCATCTTACATGAACACAAATTGGATAGGGAGTTGTCATATTACCCTTGTCATCATCACACACACTGTAGGAAAAAGAAATCACAACATGAAGGAGCTGTGTGGCTTAAGCAAAAGTTGGTAGCTGTGTTTCTACACATGAAAGATTGTGTCTCTTCAAATTTTGCACCAGTCACATAATAGCAGCAATAATAGTGCACTATGAGGATGCAAATCAAGTTTGCTTTAATTACACACTGCAATGGTCGTGAGCATAAGTTATCTTTGAGATTGAATGTGGTAATTTTGTGTTAGTCAAAAAGGCCTTCAAGACAACAAACACGCCATTATCAACACTTCACTGAGTTTGAAAGAGGTTGTGTAATAGGGATATGAGGATTTGGATGTTTCTTCTATGATACTGCAGAAAGACTTGGCAGGAATAAACCCAATGTACATGATTGCTGGCGGCAATGGTCACAATAGTGTAAGGTCACAAGAAGACTGAACTCCAGATGGCCATGAAACCAGGAGGGAACACCATTATGTCAGACATATGGCCCTGGTGCAGCATACTACATCTGCAGTAGCAATCTGAGCAGCAGTTGGCATCACTCTGACACAATGAACTGTTAGAAATTGGTTACTTCACAGACAGCTCCAAGTCAGACACCCAGTAGCATGCATTCCACTGATCCCAAACCACTGCCTTTTGTGATTTCAGTGGTGTCAAGTAAGAGCTCATTGGAGGGCAGGATGGAGGTCTGTTGTGTTTTCTGATGAAAGCTGGTTCTGCCTCAGTGCCACTGATAGCCGTGTGTTGGTTAGGAGGCTGGTTGATGGTCTGAAACCAACCTGTCTGCATGCTGGACACACTGGAGTTATGGTCTAGGGCATGATTCCATGTGACAGCAGGTGCACTCTCATGCACCCTGACTGCAAATTTGTGCATCAATCTGGTAATTCAACATGTTGTGCTGCCACACATGAACAGTATTCAAGGGGATTTTTCCAACAGGATAATGCTCACCCACATACCACACAACATGCTCTATCTGCTCAGTCACAACATCTGTCTCCTACTGGGGACATACGTGATGTTATTGGACAACAACTCCAGCATCATCTACAAACAGATTAATTGTCCCTGTATGGAGCAACCAAGTGCAACAGATGTGGAGCTCCATCTCATAAACTGCCATCTGGCACCTGCACAACACAATGCATGCACATTTGCATGCTTGCATGGAACATCCTCATGGTTACATCGTTGGGTGAGTAAGTTTAAAGATGTTGAGGTGGGAACATCTGACCTGCATGACAAACAAAGAGTTGGACATCCTGAGACCTCAACCACTGAGTTTCACAAGCATATCGGTTTTCAAATATTTGAGAAAAAACTGGAAAAGTATCTTTGTCAATAATTTTGAGACTGGTCAGAAAGACTGTGGGTTTGTTACTACTGGATCATAAATCAAGGAGATGTTAGATTTTTATGAAACTGAATTAGATAAACCAACAGTTGGGGTGATTATGTGAACTCACAGAGCTCTGTGTAATATTTCTGGGAGAAGACTTTGGAAAAGAACTAAAAATTTACCATCTTGAAGCAATGGATCAAGCAAGACAGATGGCAAGAACAATCTATTGCTTAAAAATGATCCTGCTAAGATCACAGCTTGAACTATCCATTGAAAATAAGAATTCATTGAGAGATGTCTCTCTTAATTGCAAACATATAAACCAAGCAGTGGCTTCAGTGCAGTGGAGCTGTAAAAGCTCCTCATCCGGATCTCTGCTCTTAAAAGATTTGAAATCATATGAAAGAGCTGGATTGGAATCATTCGCCGACTTAGATGTCATCGCTTACAAGACCTGGCATTGTGGAATAGATGCTAAGTCCCAATCTAGACCTAGTTATGTATATAGTAATATGCCTTTTACACTGTATGCCCGCTCCTGTCGTAAAGTTAGTAATGATGAAAAAATACATGTATGGATGAAAGGACTTGGTGTACTAGCTGAGAACATAACTGTAACTGGTGATGTAACTCTGTATTATAATTATTAATAAAGTGTCATCTGTAGCATCAGCCATTAACCGGGGAGCGTATATCACAAACCGGGGGCTCAAGAATGCAACAGTTTAAAAAAAATTGCAAACATAGTGCCGCATTGGCCGCTGACTGCCTGCGAGGCTGCATGATGCAACCTACCTGGGTCGGCTATCATGCGGGAATGCGCGCTGCTAGAACACCTACAGCACGCGTCCGGGATAACGCCCCCGCGCCGGCCCTTGCAGCGGCTAAGTCCATTATCAGCACTGTTATGTAATCAAGGTCATGTGCTCAGTATAAAAGCAGCCAACGCAGACCAGCAGAATCATTCCGCTGTGAGCTATATGTGCAACAGTATTGAAACAGATGGCTTCATGGAATTTTAGTTATCATTTGTGGTATTCATCAGAGCAGCTGTGTCTCTTATCACTCCTTGATGATGAAATGGACATACAAACCAAAATTAAAATGGTTACAAATTTGCACAAAGATAACCCAGAAGTGGAAAAGAGATGTGTTCCTTTTTGTGGAGAACTGAATGGAGCATTATATGAGAAGTGTAGTGTTATTCTGATTACCATTTATTATTGGTTGTAATTCATTATTTTACGTCTCCTAAATTGCTCTTGTGTTCATTTCCAAGAAGACATTAGCCAACATTGTGTCAAGCAAGAGCAACAATCTGTTCTCTTTGCTGAAGAATATGGACAGTACTTTTACTCAAAAATGCCCTTTGACATGGATGAGCAGCACTTCATACTTAGACACCAAAATGGTAGTTAATGAGTTACAAGGTGTTAATAACACTGCTGAAAGGTGTACTAAATTATGGAAGATTTTGATGGACCACTGACCGTAGGTGAAAAGCAAAAGTAATTTTTATTGCATTATGTTCCAGAACATGGTGGACTGTACCTAGATTGCAAGGAAGAAACAATGAAAAGAAAATATTCTCAAGAATACTAAACACATCCTAAAATGCAAGAAGGTACTTAATTTTAATTTCATGCAGTCATCAATAATTTTACACTAACTAAAAATTACAAAATCTAAAACTCCCACAGTTAAAATTTGTAGCTGTAATCAGCAAGGGTTAATGTCATTCCATTGAGATGAAATTTTTTCCCAGGTAAATCTAATCACACAGAAAACATTTAAAGGAGAAGCGTAAGATTTAAAAAAAAAAAAAAAAAAAAAATTATGCACAATAAAGGACACCCCAGTGCTTATATAGTATGTACCTGAATCTTTCAAGAGATTAACCAGGTTGTAATTCAAGTATAGTTATTATTCAAACTATAGTTTTCGATATCCAGAATCTAATAATCCATTTAGTTTTGCTGTAAAACATGTTAATTAAGTTAATCATCATCACATCATTGTAAAAGCTGTTACAGAACAGCTAAGAAAAAAAATGCATGCTGTTCATATGTTTATTTATGTGTATTAGCCAACTTCCAAATTTTCCTCAGTGTGAGACCATGTGTGCCAGATTCATGTGCCAATCCAAAATTCAGGATTCTAATATTTTACTGTTCACATGCTTCTTCAGTGTCTTTCATTGATTGTGTTGATACTAATGTGTATTATGATATACTACGAAATTTTTGAACATTTGCAACTACCACAATAAACTTGTACTGTCACTGTCAATAGTGGGCCTAAAATTAAACTGTGCTCTTTTAGAAATTTTTGTGAACAATATGCCTGCCCTCATTCAAGAACAGTTGTTTCCTAATTTTATTGTATAATTACATGAGAAATAGAGCTATTTTTGAAAATTTTGGGATACTTACAAAAGCACACTTTTTAAAATTTTTACAGCTAGGAGTCTTGTGGATACCATATCTTTATTGTATCAAATGAGTGTTTTTTATTTATAGTTATTGTCATAGTATATTTTGCCCTGAATTCCAGTGTATTATCACTGTGAATAAATATACATTTCTAGATTTTTGTTTATGATTGTTGTGTGCATAAGCTGTTTCATAATAAATTTGTGTTTGTATTTTCATTTTGGTAGGACATATAATAACTAGTTTTCTCTTACAACATGAATGCATATTATCTACATTTATCATAAATTAATGCTATTTTCAAGTACAGTAGTGACTATAAGTGCAAAAAGTTGAAGGGAACTAGTGATTTCTCCACACGTTTTTCTGTTGCCTTGACAGTAATCTTGTTTTGTGTACTAACTGCCTCAGTTCTTAAGGGGATAATAGTAATATTTGTAGCTCAATAGATAAAATGAAAATCAGCAGGCTTAGTTTAAAGTCCTGCAAAACAATGGAGCAGTGATAATGAGCCCCACTACAAATTCTGTTCACATAAATGAGATGAGTTGGTTTATGTTCTGACTACTGTAAAATTATAGGCAGGTGCTGCAAATACATACAGTGGGAAAGCTTCCCAGACTTGGTGTACCAGAGGTAGCAAAGTTACCTCAAGAACTATCCTCTCCTATGAATCCTGTCTCCTCTACAGTGTAGCTGACCCTGGCAGTGGCATGGGACAGTTGCATTGACAGGAGGCTGTGGGGAGAGAGTGGATGGCAGACTGAAGAGGCCCAGGAAAAAATGGCTGTCAAAATCAACACTTTATTTCCAACTTACTCATTGGTTCTGCAGCCTGGTTGGGAAGCTTTCACACCCCTGACCCTCAGAAGTGCGCTGACAATCAGTTAGCCAGTGGGATGTGTCCATCCAGCTGGCTGCAACATGTGCGGACATCTGCACTAAGCACCAGATCGGTAGGTATGTTGCATCATGCACTGCACAGACATCAGTGGTGCATACTGGAATCATACAGAGGTAGCTCCACCTCAATAAATGACTGTACCCTGGTGGCCAAGCTGAGCAACAAGAGGTGCTCATCATGTTGTCAGGAGACAGCTTTTGTGTTCAGGGTGTGACCGGCTGCCTACTGGCAGGAGTCCAACTGCTACAGCTGGAGTAGACCAGTAGGCTAGCTGTGCTGTGCACCAAGTCTGGTGGGAAGTCTTAATGCAAGAAGCAGATACCTTGGAGGGGACTCGAACCTGAAGCTGCAGCTGCAGCAGGCAGCTTCATGTCATCTCCTCATCTAGCATACCCCCTACATCCTGGTGGTATTTCTGCACTGTTAATTAACCTGCTACAAAATCAGAGGTTATTTATACCACATAGCAGTGCACCTGTGCCAATGTTATACTCCTGTTTACAACATAGCAAAAACTTCACTATTTGCTGCATCTGTCTTCACAACTACTCATATGCTTTAAGCAATTTCTTGCACTCACCCAAAACATCCCCAAGCACTTCCCTGTTCTTGGCTACTCATTGCAAACCAGAAACATCTCCTACAGCCCTGTTATTTTATTTTGGAATTCCCATGCATTAAAAGCTAAACTCAGCATCCATTAATGATTAGTAATCACCACATCCTCCTGTCTGCCAAACAGAACTACTCCCTGCAGGTGTTGGTTCTACAGCTTCCCCACTCCACACCACACAAAGAGATACAGCAGTACAATGACTAAGCATCCTTTCCATCCTCATTCATGGTGCATAGGAACCTGAGGACAGGGACTACCATAAATCTCCCTTGCCCCTAAGGAATCTGCTGTCCCCAGTCAGCATCTTTCATAAAAGTAAAACTAAAGAACCCTTTTTCTGATACAGAATTCATACATTCATCTTCAATACACAACTCCCAATACACAATATCCTAAATAACCATCAATAAACACAACAAAAATACATCTGCTATTTCCTTCACCTCACTGTATATGGAGTTCTTATACAGGTTCATTTACACTTTCCCACGTGCTCTTCCACATCCTCCTTTTTCCATTTTCCTCTGGTTCCATTCTGACCATCCCTGGTATCAACACTGCAGCATCTCTGAATGTTTGCAAGCATCTAACATGCATTATAGTCAACTTTGGCCACAAATGTACCTAAAGTTGACTGATGATGTGGTGTCTATTACCTGATATGGATGTTGGTACCTCATCACAAATTTCTTCATCTTGCCTTGCCAGGAAACTCACCGTGGCTCAGGAGAGCTATCTTTGTAGTCCTGTGTCATCTCTCAACCAGCTCACTGCTTCGGGGATAACAAGATGTGGTGCATGTGCAATAGATACCACACAGGAGGCACAGAGCTGTGAAGAGGGGCAGCTTGAACTGCCAGCCCTGGTCCATGGTTATCTTTTCTGGAATCACAAATCACACAATCCACATACCTATAAACGCACACATTGTTGTTTCTGCTGTAATATCTTGAATGGGTACCACCTTGACCCATCTCAGTGTTTTATTAAAAGCCAAAAGCAGGTACCAAAAGCCACCTGGCTGAGGAAGAGGTCCTACATTCAATATCTAAGAGCATGTCACACTGTTTTGCTTCATTGACAGGGTAGGTACCCTTGTGCCCAGAGACTGCAGCTTTGCTTAACCCCATGTCACATGAAGCTGGTTGTGTAGTCTGTTGAACACTTCATGTCACATACTGAACAGTGCGGTGAGGTGTACCCTGTCTTGGGACATGTTGCACAGCAGTTTTAGCTTAGTATTGGGTAAGGTTCCACATCTGATTTGAAGACTGGTCACCTGATCTGTCATGAGTTCATCAATGGAAGGATCATTGGCTTGCTTTGTAGCTGTTAGTTCATAGTCATATTGTAATGAAATTGCATTGATCCATGAGGGATAATTTGAGATTACATTGTATGCCCCTTGAATGAGGTAAATGTCAGTAGTGTACTGTGAAATGAGATCTGCATGACAGTAACAGCATGGGCTGACACACTGAGGCAGGTTCTTCACAGTGTCCACAAGCAGCTTATGGTTGGTGTAAACAATTACATTGTGCCCTTCTATCTCCTCTCAAGAATGTTTGATCACAGTGTAGATTGTGAGCTGCTCATGATTGAAGGCAGACCACTTAGACTGGGGAGGTGGAAGCTTCTTGAAGAAGAATCTATGTGGCCTTGATATGTCATTGATGATTTGCTGCAGAAAGGCCCTCACCATGGTGTTGCTAGCATCTGTTGTAAGAATGAGTCATGTATTCAAGTTGGATGGGCTAGGTTAACAGTACTAACAAACGATTATTTCAAGGTCTGGAATCCTTCTTTCTTCTTGTCATCCATTCAAGCTTTTTCTTGGTATGTTTGAACTTTCCAGCCAGTGCATCTGTTGATGGCAACTGTGAAGCAATCACATGTGGTACGTGGTGGAGGTCAAAGTTTAGTGTGCTAAGGAAATGACATAAATCATGGTGTGTCTCCAGTAAAGGCAAATTCTAGATCACACTTATGTGCTCTGTCATGGAATAGATACCATCCACATTCAAGGTATGGCCTAGGAAATGTAGTTAATGACCCACACCAGCCCTATTTCATTTAATCTGACAGGGCTGCTTCTGCACAGCCCTGTATGTCAGTAATTGTAACATTCCACATTTCCAGAGAATACACCATGCCTATTCCTCGCACCTGTTGACACATAAGTATCCTCACATACCATTGCTAATCTCACAGTGCAATGGAGATCCTTAGGTGTCCATTGGCAGCAACTTAGGAAAGCATCGAGTGCCCTCTGCCTTAGCTTCCTTTATTCAAGCTGCCACTCTGAGTCAGTTCAAATGTTTGTACACTCACTTTTCTTGTGATGTCAGCAAAATTTTCCACAGCTTCCTCTTACCTCTTCATAATGTGCTCAACTGATCCAGAAAGAATCTTGTACTATTCTGCTTGTTATACCTCTGCAGAAGCCCCTTTTTCAACTGCTCAGATGTCTCCATGTTATTCAGTGCTTCTGTGCATCTCACAATAGTCTTTGCCTCTCCCATTAAACATAACTTCAATACTGCAACATTTGGTTACCACACCAACCTCCAACACTTGCTGATGTTGTCAGGTCTTCCATGAACATTACTTCCTCAGGCAACAGTCCAGAAAAGGGACTGACTAGGTTAGCAGCAGCTGGATCTATTCCAAGGCTTTGTGCACTGGGCAATACTAATTCCTCCTCTCTAGCTGCAAGATTATTAAACAAGCGTGTATTCTTTGCTCTCCATCATGTTACCTCATTAGTTAATGCCTGAACTGCCTCCTGCCCATTGACACTCCACATCTCTGACTCTGCCATTGCAACGCTTTTGTCCTTCATTCATACACAATACAAATATGCAATAATTACCTACTGAGAAAAGTGAACAACTATGACTTGTGTCTTATCATCAACAATCTACATTCTGTAGATGGCTTCACAACGTGACCAAAATGAAGGCACTTAAAACAAGTTGCAGATTCAGCACTTGGTGTAGAATACCCAAGAAGATTACACAGTGAACACCAGAGAGGCTCTGAGTACTGATATTTAGCACAGCCCCAAAATTCAGGCACATAGCCAATTCTTCTGGCCAAAACAAAGAACCCTCAACTTACAATGACACTCCCTCTTAGATCCCAGGCCTGTCACACACATAAAAGTAACAAACGGTTTCTCCACTTACCCCACCATGCTGATAGTGCAGGTTATGGTCCAGACATCACACTGCATGGAAAATGCACTCCCTGCTTCCCACCCTCAACTCCAGGTGTGGAGTGAGGTGGCTATGCTGTCAGGAGGCTGAGTGACTGCATGGTTTGACTGGATGGCAAGCAGATAAGGCCCACAAAAATGTGGCCTTCAAAATTAACACTTTATTTACAACTCATACATTGATTCTGCATCCTGGAGGGGGAGGGGGGGGGGGGAGCCATTCATACCCCTAGCCCTTAGGAGTGAGTCAGCCAGCAGTCAGTGTCTGCTCAGCAGGCAGCAATACATGCCGATGCCCACCTTCGTTGACATCTGCATCTGGCACCAGACATGCAGCTATCTTGCATGAGCCACAGCACTGACCTCAGTGGTGCAAGCTGAAGTCTTACAGAGGTAGTAGTCCCTCCTCGATGAATGAACACACCCAGGCAGCCAAGACAATTGGTAAGAAACACTCACACCATGTTGTTGGGAGATGGCTGCTGTGCCTGGTATGCAATCTACTGTTTCTTGGCAAGAGTCTGGACACTGCTGGTGTGGACCGGCAGGCCTGCTGTGCCGTAGCACCAACTCTGGGGACTCGAACCTATGACTGCAGTGAGTGGCTTATGTCCTCTTCTCATTTGGAGTAGCCCCCGCATTCTCATGTAGCCCCTGCGTCCTCAAGGTATTGCTGGAATGCAAATGAATCTGCTAAAAAATCAATAGTTATTTATACAAGATAGCAGCACACTTGTTATTCTAATGTGCTACTCCTGGTCATGTACTTGAATAACACCATCAAAACCATGATGATGGAGACATCACCTTGCCTGTACCATGCATTATTGCTGCTCTGGCAAGCCAGTCTCACAACAACTTCACACACTTGTCTTAACACAAATGTCAACATGCTCCACTCTATGGCCACTGGCAGCTAACGCAATGTTCTACTGCACATTCTCACAAATTTTACTCTTAACCTGGTAGCAGCACTACTTGTTCACTTGACTGTGTGTGGTGTGTTAGTGATAGGGCTAGGTGCCCTGTGCAGCAGAGGCGGGCATCAAAGAAAATCCATGGTGTTATAGCGATCCCTTCTTCACTGAAACTGAGCCACTGGGACTCACTTCAGCTATTGGGAAACCTGCTTTGTCCTGTGTAAAGAGGAGTCAAACACAAAAGGGTAGGAGTCTGTAAATCATCAGCAGTTCAAACATATGCAAATGATCATACCTCATAGGGAAATGACAGAAAGGGAGAGGAAGAAACACCAGGTGCAATCATTGTTATGCCTGGGGGCTTCATTCAACACGTTGAAGAGGCTTTTCTGGCAGTGTTTGAGAGAACAACATGCAACCAAATGCAGATTGGTCACACACATTGGAACAAATTATGTCTGTCGTTTGGGCTCTGAGGTCATACTTGAATCATTTCAGTGACTGCCAGAGTTGGAAGAGAAGGCCAACCTCATGCGTGTAATTTCAATTAGGCCACAATTTACAGCAGTGTCCCCAGAACTGAATGTGACACCTTGGTTCAGAATCAAGAGGAAGGACTGAACCAGAGACTTTGAAGGTTCTGTGGAAAGCTAAGCTGTAGCTTCCAAGACCTGGGCCATAAAGTTGAGAACTGTAGGATTCCCCTAAATGGATCTCATGTGCACTGTAGATCAGAGATTGCTACCCAGGTAGCTGGATGTGTTTTCTAGATAAGATGACTCCAGTGAAGAATACTGTCACTTTTCTTTGGTGGTGGTGGGAGGGTATTAAGCTTGGCAGCAAGTGGGAGGGGGGTTGGAATGTTATAGGTTTCAAATTTTAGTGATACCATACTACAAAAACAGCAATGCTACTAACGTTTAAAATTTTGCTTCATCTCTTATATTTCATTAAATTATAAGTACTAAGTAGGTATAGCCTACATTAATTAATTATTTTTAAGAATAAAATTTTGTGAAACAATAAAGTAACATTATTACATGCAATAACTTACACTTACAGAGAACAAATACAGCAAAGCTTTTTTTTTGTAGCATATCTGTTGATGAGATCATTAATGAAATTTTCTGTGGGTTTCTTGTCCCTTGTGTTGACACCTTCACACAAGCCTGAAGCATATCCTGACTCATCCTATTTCTTAACTTTTTTCACCAGCCTATCCACTGTTCTGAACGACCTTTCTAAACTGGAAGTGGAAAAAGTGCACAGTGCACAGTGCACATTCAGCAAGTGTCATTAGTGCTTCATAGCCAATGTTGGCTGCCAAGATAAAAGACACAACATTTATTTATATTTATTTACATTTTTGTGTGTAGCCATCAAGCTGATGACTTTTTCAAATGTATGAGTAGATTAATATAGATAACACTTATACATAGTAGTGGTA
Source organism: Schistocerca serialis cubense (assembly GCF_023864345.2). Lineage (NCBI taxonomy): Eukaryota > Metazoa > Arthropoda > Insecta > Orthoptera > Acrididae > Schistocerca > Schistocerca serialis. Next base: position 787,207,092 of record NC_064639.1, on the reverse strand, counting down.
CTTACATTCATCTTAATATTCTGCTCGTATTACATGTTACAACAGAGGACAAGTAGATTAGAATTCACTGAGTGACTATAAACATTACTAAGAAGGCTTTTAATTCCCTGAGGAACAACTTTGGTTCTCAAGTTTTCAAAACATGTGGCAGGGTGCTGAACTATATCTGCCCATTAATATAAGGACTTTTGTAGGTTATTTTTGATTTTGTCCTCTGCCTGATGTAGTTATCCTTACTTCTGGTATCATCATTATGTGTATTACTGCATTTACTTACTTTGTTTTTGCTATTCAGAAAAATATAATATGCTTATACAAATATAAGGAGTATACTGTTAAATATTTATGTTGGACGAGGGTTTCACTACAGGACTCTCTGGACTTTAGTCCATGCATTAACCTAATGGCTCTTTTCTGCAATCTTAATATTCTTTTCAGGTGCCAGTCTGCCATACAACCCCACAGTTCGATATCATAATTAAGGAATGGATAAACTGTTCCATAAGTAAACAATTTTTAGTGTTTGACTTGGGAATATTTTTGCCAGATGAACACTGCTTATTTTCTCACATACAGAAGTAATATGGTTTACCCAACAGAGATTTTTGTCCAGGTGGACACTAAGAAATTTAATGTTATCTGTTTCTGCTGATGTGATACCACAAATATTGTTTATTTCAGCCTCATGAGAAGCAGTTGTTTTAAATGTTAGTAGCTTTAGAAGACTGGAAATCTATTACCTTATTATCTATTTTACATGAAAGTTCAGTACATCTACATCTACATTGATACTCCGCAAGCCACCCAACGGTGTGTGGCGGAGGGCACTTTACGTGTCACTGTCATTACCTCCCTTTCCTGTTCCAGTCGCGTATGGTTCGCGGGAAGAACGACTGTCTGAAAGCCTCCGTGCGCGCTCTAATCTCTCTAATTTTACATTCGTGATCTCCTCGGGAGGTATAAGTAGGGGGAAGCAATATATTCGATACCTCATCCAGAAACGCACCCTCTCGAAACCTGGCGAGCAAGTTACACCGCGATGCAGAGCGCCTCTCTTGCAGAGTCTGCCACTTGAGTTTATTAAACATCTCCGTAACGCTATCACGGTTACCAAATAACCCGGTAACGAAATGCGCCACTCTTCTTTGGATCTTCTCTATCTCTTCCGTCAACCCGACCTGGTACGGATCCCACACTGATGAGCAATACTCAAGTATAGGTCGAACGAGTGTTTTGTAAGCCACCTCCTTTGTTGATGGACTACATTTTCTAAGCACTCTCCCAATGAATCTCAACCTGGTACCCGCCTTACCAACAATTAATTTTATATGATCATTCCACTTCAAATCATTCCGCACGCATACTCCCAGATATTTTACAGACGTAACTGCTACCAGTGTTTGTTCCGCTATCATATAATCATACAATAAAGGATCCTTCTTTCTATGTATTCGCAATACATTACATTTGTCTATGTTAAGGGTCAGTTGCCACTCCCTGCACCAAGTGCCTATCCGCTGCAGATCTTCCTGCATTTCGCTACAATTTTCTAATGCTGCAACTTCTCTGTATACTACAGCATCATCCGCGAAAAGCCGCATGGAACTTCCGACACTATCTACTAAGTCATTTATATATATTGTGAAAAGCAATGGTCCCATAACACTCCCCTGTGGCACGCCAGAGGTTACTTTAACGTCTGTACACTGTTTGTGATCTGTCAAGTTTGTGTTAATAATTGCATAGATGAGTCCTTGAACTTCTTAATGAGCAACCCATGATTGACTGAGTCAAAGGCTTTGAAGAGATCTAAGAACATGCCTGCTGTCTTCATACCTTGGACTAGGAGGGAGTACATGTTATGGTGAAATTCATCAACTACAGTGGTTGTCCACCAATCTTTCCTAAAGCCATGCCATGTTCCTCTTAACAATTTGTTCTTTGTAAGATAAGCAGAGAGCAGAGAAAGGATAGCTATTTCAAAAACCTTACTAAAGGTAGGGATCAATGATATTAGGCAGTAGTTTGAAACCTCTTTTATATTCTCCTTCTTATGCACTGCTTGAACAATGCTTATTTTTAGACTACTAGGGCAAGTGCCTTCCGTAATACTACAGTTTATGAGGTATGTTAGTCATTTAACTATTTCTTTTGTGCATTTTTAAATACTACACTCAACATACCATCCCATCCAGCTGAGTATTTGTTTTTTAATGTGAGAATTATCTTACTTATATCATTTTCTTTAACCTCGTCAAATTCTCAAAACTCACTGTTTGATGGGTGTGATTCAGTATCTCTCAGTACATTTCTAAAGTTTATTAAAAAGGTTACATAATGCTTTTGGTTCTTTTATAATATTACCAACTTGTATAATGCATATTGGTTTGCTGTTACTAGTTTTGGAGGTGTTTTGATACTCGTTGATCAGTTTCTAGGATGTCTTGCTTATTTTTGTAGATTGTGAGATTTCATTACTGTGAACTTGTTTGCTAAGGTTTGAAAGTTCTATTTTAAAGTTTTTCTTAGCTGTGTTATATTTTTGTTGAAAAATGTGTAGTTTTGTTGATTTGTATACGGCAGCTAGGTCATGAACATTTTGCTTGAGTTTAACAAGGCTGGCTGGAAGTCTGAGTTTGTTATTTCTTTCACTCTGTGTATTGGGCCTGACTGCATTTGTTTAAAGGGACAACAGGAATCAAAGTGTCTCAATAGAATGCTATAAAACGCATCCCATTTGTTAGCTGATCCTTCCATATGGTAGGTTCTATCCCACTTATCCTCAGCTAGTTTAAATTTCATAGAGTTTATGTTACTATTGCTCATAACTTGTTTCTTTGCAAAAGTTATCGGTATCAATTTAGGAGCTGTTCTTCTATATTATATCTGCTGTGCAAGGTGGTTTAGGAATGACAGTCTATGATATTATACTTAACACTGTCTTCAGCAGTCTTGGTAATTGCATAATCTACCCTGGTAGAACCAGAATCTGAGACCCTGGTATCCATGATCACCATATTTCTAAGATTGTATGAAGTTAATACATCTACAAGTTTCATGTTAACTATGCAGGTGGAGTTTGCATCAATGTTTAGGACTGCAAGTATTGTAAGGTCCTAGGGACAAATTTGCCTAATTATGGCATTGAAGCTGTTGAGAAAATGGATTACACCTGCACAAGGTGGTCCTATTACTTTATGTTTTGCTACATTGATTCTATGCTCTTTTAGTTGAATTGCAGTACCACTTACTTCTAATATCCCCTCTTCATTATATTGCTCAATAAATGTGAGTTTCTGACACTGAATATGTTCTTTCAAAAAGATTGCCACACCCCTGCCCTTATGCTGTTTCCTACAATAGCTGTTTACCAGTACATAACCCTGTAGTTTATAATAGTTAGTTCATCACATGTTAGACTGTGTTCATTTAATACTAATACTTGTGGCAAATGCTCATCTACAAATACCTATAGTATACAGAGTTTCTTTCTAAGATACTGCACATTCAGATGTATCATGCCATGTGATACCTGGGTTTCTTCTCTGTTTATACATCTGTGGATGCTGTAGTGTTATGTGAGAATGGAACTAAAATTATCTTTGCTGTTGTACTTATCTTCTACATGTGTGATTACAGTGAGTGCACAGGGTTCACATACATCTAGTTTGCTTGGTTGATGACTGCTCTAATTGTTCTTTTCTCCAAAGAATGAGATTCAGGATTATAATCTAGTGCTATTGGTTCCATTTTTATGGTGAATGGGGCACAGAGAACTTTTATTTCATTCACTAACCTTAATTTTCCCTTCCTGTTCATGTGTAGTCCACACTGGGTGTGTTCAGCTTGGTTAATTTTGCTAAAATCTATTAATTTTGCATAGCTCAGTTTTTCTCATAGTTTTTGTAGCACTGAATTGTGAGTTTTTATTTCCCTATTAATACAATATCACTCTGGAAGGTCACATGATACTGATACACTTGTTAAATAACAATGGTGTGGTGTCACTGTGGCAGTAACTTTCTGTAACTTCTCAGTGCTGAGTTACTTTCATTCCTGTATACACCACTGGTGCCACCTGTAATCACAATGCAGTCACCTTTGTTAAGTTCGTTTGTTTCTATAGTTAAGTTTTCTACCACAGACTTGAATGTAGCTGCAGGTTTGTGCAAATCTTCTGATTTATTACAAACAATAGACTTAACAGAATGCAAATCTGCAATAACAGCATCAACATTTTTTTGTCCTTGCATCAGGCATATTTATGTACAGCTATTATCACATAATTCTTGAAATAATTTAAAATTTTGAAAGAATACCCTTGGTTCTATCACCTTCACAGTCTTGTCATTAAACCAATGCTCAGTGTCATTAATTATACTTTTCACAAATTTCCTTCCATCTTTCATTGTTTATTTCTTGTTCCCCACGAAGAGCGCACTTTTAACTTCTGTTGCATGCACCTGTTTTATTTTATTTAGTGATTCATTTTCTGCACTTTTTCATACAACTGCAAATACTGTCACTGCCCATTAAATGTTCCAGAATTCCAGAAAAAAGTACAGGGAGTTAAGAAATTAAATTTTGAGCGCTTTTTTTTTTTTCAAAGCTTTGCTTAAGCCTAAGATGCCATTTAATGCATCGTCCAAAATCACTAAATCTTTAATGAAACTGTAACTCATCAATTCTATCAAGATTTCTCCTGCCAAACTTGTTAAATACACACCATCCTCATGTATGTGTCCACATGCCATCATAGTAGGCTTTTCCCACAGGAATACAGTATGAACTGTGTGATATGTACTCAGCTAATGAATGTCAACAGCTTCAGGTATTTTTAAAGCAGATTCATCTAAAGCACACTGAATTTCATGCAACATTTGTTCTCATTTAGGAAAAGCATGAAATTGTATGCAAGTGTCCTTAACAATACATAATTTATGTTTCATTATAGGGTATTGATTCCTGCAGTTGTGGTGGCATCTAACGAAACATGTACTATACAGTGATTTTATGGCAACTCTGATAAGCAAGTGCAGGCCCCAGAGACAGAACCAATAAACTTAGCAGCACCATCCAAAGAGCATGTTACTAATTTGTCATAATAAAGTTTTCATTTCTTTAATTCACTATCAATTGATGTAAAAATGTGGATTCAGCTGTAGCACTCTTCAATTCAACCACACATAAAAATGTTTTCTTCACTTCAGAAGAGAGAGAGATGGTGTAACATAATGAACAAGCTTTAAATGATTACTCTAGTAGTATACTACAGCCCCCTATGTATCACTCACATAGGGATCATGAAGATAAGATTAGAAAAATTACTGCACACACAGAGGCATTCAAACAATCATTCTTCCCATGCTCCATACTTCAATGGAACAGGAAAGAACCCTAATAACTGGTACAATGGGAAATACACTATGCCCTGCATATTACAGTGGTTTGCAGGGTATAGATGCAGATGTAGATCGACCAGCAAAGATATTCACTTGATTAGAAACACTTGTAGATTCACCTTGCATTAAAGAAAACTATTTATCATGGAAATTGGTTTATTTTCACTGTGTAAAACCTCACAAGTGCAATTTAATAATTCTCAAGCTAACACATGCAAATTTCCCATTCTAAAACCAAACCCACTTTTCAAGATTAATGTCAGTTTTTAGTATTATCTTAGAAATCAGAGGTTCATATCTTGGTATGTGGAGTATTTCTTCCTTACTAAGCAAAGGCACACTTCCAATTAAAGAAAATACTGCTTGGTGATTTAACACTTTTTTCAGTTTCATTTCATGTAATTAGCTGCACATAATCTTTGTAATTTACTGTTTTCAAGTGTAACAGTCTTTCCATGTTTTACTAACTTGGCATGCTTTTCCAGTTTTCCTGTGCTCACAGTATTTTTTTTAATTTAGTGGAAGGTACAGGAATGAACACTCCTCCCTTCACATTTTAAATTCATTTCACAAATTCTGCAAAAAGCACCATCATGACTGTAGTCAAAGTACAACCAGTTGCATCCACACTTCCATTTTTGCTAGTACTTAACCTCGTGTTCAACACTTTATTTAGAGTTATGGTTTAAGGGTGGATAAGAAATAGTACATTTTAGATTTGAAGACTAAGGAAAAGTAACTAAGATTCAGAAATAAATTCACCATCACATTCACTAGCATTTCTTTCAATAGACTCACAATCATTTATGTCTTCTGCAACATGCTGTCTTTTATTAGAAAAGAAAGTTTGTATTTCATCATTGTATTTTGGCAATAGAATTTTTTTTATATGACAAACTGATGAAGACTACTTTCACACTGAATAATCACTCAGTCTTCCACAGTAAGCCGTTGACTGAATAACCATTAAAATAGCTACATACAAGAAATTGAAATTTATTATAACAATGGAAGTGTACTGTAGTCATCGTGTGTAGCAGATGGCAGCCTTTATATTTAGACAGAACCTTTTTGTGCACATCACATCAGTATATATGCAGAGATATCAGGACTTGTCCATTGTTGATTCCAAACTTTGTAAACAGCAGCTGCCAGCATGGTTGAAATTTGTCAACACAATATGAGGTCATTAATTATTACATTACACTAGCCCACATGATAATTTAAATTCATACATAATTTGAATTTTAATATTATATACAAATAGATATGAGTTTCTCAGGGGCAGATGATTTTAAATTTTGGGGGGATTTCTCCTCCAGGTCACCCTTTGTACTCATCACTGGGCAACTGTCCATCCAGCCCAGATAATGACAACTATATGAGACCAAAAAGTCTCAATACAAGATCTGAAAGAATTTCCTCCACAGGTGAGAGTATTAAAAACCTAGTAGTTAAGAGATGAAGCATTTACAATGAAGTGCCACAGAATGAAACTCACATAATACTAGGAACAGAAAGCTGGTTAAAACCTAAGGCTGATGGCAGTGGAATTTTTTGGAAACATTTAAGTGTATTTCATAAGAATAGGCTAACGGGAAATGGAGATGGTGTATTTGTTGCAGTAGACAAGAAACTCAAATCCCCAAAAACAGAAATAGAAGCCACATGCAATAGTGACTGGGCAAGACTATATTTCACGGTTGGGCATTAATTGTAACTGGATCATTCTGCCAACCACCAACCTCACCTACTGTTGTAACCAAACCTCCTAGTGCATAAGTTCCCCAATCATAGTGTAATCATTGGTGGAGACTTGAACCATCCAGTAATCAATTGGAAAATTACAGTTTTGTTAGTGATGGATGTGACAACACATCCTGTGAAAGATAACTAAATGCCTTCTCTGAAAACCACTTAGAACAGATAGCTCAGAACCCCACTCATGATGGAAATATGTTAGATGCAATGGCAACAATTAGACCTAACCTCTTTGAAGATGTCCACATCAAAACTGGTATCAGATAATCATTTTTGTGGCTACAATGATTGCCACAGTACAAAGGGCAACTAAAACAGGTGGAAACATTCATGTGTCCAGTAAACTATATAAAAAAGCAGTAATTTTATAACTCAATGAGAAAACAAAAACCTCAAGCACAGGCAAGGAGCATGCTGAGGAACTGTGGCTCAAGTTTATAATAATAATTGACTATGCTTTGTATAGATATGTACCAAGCAGAACAGTTCATTATAGGAGGGCCCCTTCAAGGTATGCACTCACAGTAAAGAAACTTCTAAAGCAACTGAGAGTACTGCATAATAGTAGATGTGAAACAAAGCATTGGACCACAAATAGAGATATGCTGAATAGAACTTGTTTGACTGTCAAGAGAGCATTGCATGAAGCCTTCAAAGACTACTGTTGCAGAACAATGTCAAATAATCTTTCACAAAATAAAGTATCATAGATCCCTCAAACAAAAGATGGTGCCCAGCAGTTGGAAGACAGCACAAGTCACACCCATCTACAAGGAGTGTACTGGAAGTGATCTACATAAATACCAGTTTGCCATAGAACTTAGAATATATTCTGAGCTAAAATATAATGAGGTATCTTGAACAGAATGATCTTCTCCATGTCAACCAACATGGTTTCCAAAAAAATTGATCACCTGTGAAACCCAACTCACACTTTTCTTACATGGCATACTGAAAACTTTGGATCAAGGCAGTCAAGTAGATGCATAATTTCTTGATTTAGAAAAATTACACCTCTGCTTTTTATAAAAAGTATGTTTGTATGGAGTATCAAGTGATTTTGTGACTGGAGTGAGGATTTTTTAGCAGGATGATGCACCATGTTGTCTTGGACAGAGAGTCATACGAACATGTAAAAGTAACTTTGGGTGTGACCTAGGGAAGTGTATTGGGACCATTACTGTTCACGTTTTTTTTATTAATGGCCACACAGAGAATATTAGTAGTAAGCTCAGATCTTTTGCAGATTACGCAGTTATATCTAAGGATGTACTATCTGAAAGAAGCTGTATATATATTCAGTCAGCTCTTGATAAAATTTTGAAGTATTGCAAAGATTTGCAACTTGCTTTAAATGTTCATAAATGTAAAATTGTACACATAACAAAATGGAAAAACATAGTATCTTATGACTGTAATATCAATGAGACAGATTAGATTAGATTAGATTAGATTAGATTAGATTAATACTAGTTCCATGGATCATGAATACGATATTTCGTAATGATGTGGAACGAGTCGAATTTTCCAATACATGACATAATTAGGTTAATTTAACAACATACTTAAGTTAATATAACTACTTTTTTTGTGTTTTTTTATTTTTATTTTTTTATTTTTTTAATATTTTTTTTCTTCATTTATATCTAAAAATTCCTCTATGGAGTAGAAGGAGTTGTCATTCAGAAATTCTTTTAATTTCTTCTTAAATACTTGTTGGTTATCTGTCAGACTTTTGATACTATTTGGTAAGTGACCAAAGACTTTAGTGCCAGTATAATTCACCCCTTTCTGTGCCAAAGTTAGATTTAATCTTGAATAGTGAAGATCGTCCTTTCTCCTAGTATTGTAGTTATGCACACTGCTATTACTTTTGAATTGGGTTTGGTTGTTAATAACAAATTTCATAAGAGAGTATATATACTGTGAAGCTACTGTGAATATCCCTAGGTCCTTAAATAAATGTCTGCAGGATGATCTTGGGTGGACTCCAGCTATTATTCTGATTACACGCTTTTGTGCAATAAATACTTTATTCCTCAGTGATGAATTACCCCAAAATATGATGCCATATGAAAGCAATGAGTGAAAATAGGCGTAGTAAGCTAATTTACTAAGATGTTTATCACCAAAATTTGCAATGACCCTTATTGCATAAGTAGCTGAACTCAAATGTTTCAGCAGATCATCAATGTGTTTCTTCCAATTTAGTCTCTCATCAATGGACATACCTAAAAATTTGGAATATTCTACCTTAGCTATATGCTTCTGATTAAGGTCTATATTTATTAATGGCGTCATACCATTCACTGTACGGAACTGTATGTACTGTGTCTTATCAAAATTCAGTGAGAGTCCGTTTACAAGGAACCACTTAGTAATTTTCTGAAAGACAGTATTGACAATTTCATCAGTTAATTCTTGTTTCTCAGGTGTGATTACTATACTTGTATCATCAGCAAAGAGAACTAACTTTGCCTCTTCATGAATATAGAATGGCAAGTCATTAATATATAATAAGAACAACAAAGGACCCAAGACTGACCCTTGTGGAACCCCATTCTTGATAGTTCCCCAGTTTGAGGAATGTGCTGATCTTTGCATGTTATGAGAACTACTTATTTCAACTTTCTGCACTCTTCCAGTTAGGTACGAATTAAACCATTTGTGCACTGTCCCACTCATGCCACAATACTTGAGCTTGTCTAGCAGAATTTCATGATTTACACAATCAAAAGCCTTTGAGAGATCACAAAAAATCCCAATGGGAGGTGTTCGGTTATTCAGATCATTCAAAATTTGACTGGTGAAAGCATATATGGCATTTTCTGTTGAAAAACCTTTCTGGAAACCAAACTGACATTTTGTTAGTATTTCATTTTTACAGATATGTGAAGCTACTCTTGAATACATTACTTTCTCAAAAATTTTGGATAAAGCTGTTAGAAGGGAGATTGGATGGTAATTGTTGACATCAGATCTATCCCCCTTTTTATGCAAAGGTATAACAATAGCATATTTCAGTCTATCAGGGAAAATGCCCTGTTCCAGAGAGCTATTACACAGGTGGCTGAGAATCTTACTTATTTGTTGAGAACAAGCTTTTAGTATTTTGCTGGAAATGCCATCAATTCCATGTGAGTTTTTGCTTTTAAGCAAGTTTATTATTTTCCTAATTTCAGAGGGAGAAGTGGGTGAGATTTCAATTGTATCAAATTGCATAGGTATGGCCTCTTCCATTAACAGCCTAGCATCTTCTAATGAACACCTGGATCCTACTATATCCACAACATTTAGAAAATGATTATTAAAAATATTTTCAACTTCTGACTTTTTGTTCGTAAAGTTTTCATTCAATTTGATGGTAATACTGTCTTCCTCTGCTCTTGGTTGACCTGTTTCTCTTTTAATAATATTCCAAATTGTTTTAATTTTATTATCAGAGTTGCTGATTTCAGACATGATACACATACTCCTGGATTTTTTAATAACTTTTCTTAATATAACACAGTAGTTTTTATAATTTTTGATAGTTTCTGGGTCACTACTCTTTCTTGCTGTCAGATACATTTCCCTTTTCTGGTTACAAGATATTTTTATACCCTTAGTAAGCCATGGTTTGTTACAAGGTTTCTTACGAGTATATTTAACTATTTTCTTGGGGAAGCAGTTTTCAAATGCATTTACAAAAATGTCATGAAATAAATTATATTTTAAATTGGCATCAGGTTCACGGTACACCTCATCCCAGTCTAACTGCTGTAGGCTTTCCCTGAAATTTGCAATTGATAATTCGTTGACTGAACGTACTACTTTGGAGGACTGTTTAGTATTGCTGAATGGAGCTATGTCATATATTGTAACCAGCTGTGCACCATGATCAGAAAGACCATTCTCAACAGGCTGAGCATTTATCTGGTTAAACTTATCTTGGTCTATAAAGAAGTTATCTATCAGTGAGCTGCTATCCTTTACCACCCGAGTAGGAAAATCAATAACGGGTGTCAAATTGAAAGAACCAAGTAATACTTCAAGGTCATTTTTCCTGTTACCCTCTTTCAGAGAATCTACATTGAAGTCCCCACAAATAATAATTTGCTTCCCCCTCTCTGACAGATAGCACAACAAGGAGTCCAAATTTTTCAGAAATAGATGAAAATTTCCTGATGGGGACCTATATACAGTTACAATTATAAATGTGCCTTTATTTAATTTAAGCTCACAGGCACATGCTTCTATGTGTTTCTCTACACAAAACTTTTTTGTTTCTATACTTTTTGCACAATGATAACTTTTGACATATATGGCAACTCCTCCTTTCTCCATATTTTCTCTCATTACATGTGCAGAGAGCTTATAACCACTTACATTTACCTTATCCATATCAGTAACAATGTGATGCTCAGACAGGCATAGTATATCTATTTCATTCTCAGCTTCTAAATCTTCTAAACAAACCAGAAGCTCATCTACTTTATTCTTTAAACTCCCAATATTTTGATGAAATATACTTACATTATTTTTAATTATACTTTTATGAGAACCTTTCCTTATTCTAACATTTGCAGTACTCTCCCGTCTGAGCTTCTCATTGTGCTTAGGCCTAGTTCCTATACCAGTGGTCACATGCTGTTCAGAGAGGCAGATTATGTCAACTGAGTTGGGTGACTTTAATTCATCAATGCAATTACCTAGGACTGAGATACAACTTGGTGGAGATAAAATTTCTGGTGATTGGTGAAAATTTATAATTGATAGCTGTGATTGGTGATCCAATGCGCTAGAATTGTGCTGTTTAATTTCTTTCCTAAACTGAAGATTTGTTTCAATCCTGACCTCTCGTAGAACTTGACATCTTTCTGTCTTACCTATCCTAAAAAAGGTGCTGCTCCAACACCTGTAACCACTGGTATTTTACCATTCATGGCAGTGCCTCCCCCCCTTAAATTTCCTGCTATTACCCCAGCCAGTTTCCCCTTCCCTTTCCTGTTGAGATGTAGGCCGTGCCTGGTATAGTCCCACCTACTGAGATAATCAACAGGAACCACACCAATATGAGCCCCCGCACCCGATCCAAGCAGCCGTTCCAACTCCAAATTAACTCTCCCAACAGAAGAGTTCAAATGAGGCCGGTCATGGCGTCTCAGGACAGATACAAATTCAACATTGGTGTGTCTCGATGCTGATGCAATCTTTACCAGGTCACACTCTATACTGTACCCAGGATCTCTGTCGATGCTGTTCCCTGGCCCTCCCACAATAACCACGGTGTCTTCCCTGGTAAATCCTCTACAGAGTGAACCTAAATCCTCTGTCACCTGATCCAGACTAGCACTTGGTTTGAAAAAATTTGTGACCTGGTATTCTGGTCCTAATTCCTCCTGCAGAAGTTGGCCTACACCTCTGGCATGAGAACTGCCTAACAACAAAACTTTCTTCCTTTTCGATGACTTTCCTACATTCTTTTTCAATTTCCTATTGAAAGTTTGTTGTGTCCTGTCTACACCTACCTCTGCTTGAGGCTCATCAGTTTCTAACTGAAGCAACAGGTCAAACTTATTTTTGACATTCACCACAAAACTGTCAGACTTAGTTCTAGGCCTGTTCCTTCTGCTACCTGTTGCCACTTCCCACCTCTCTTTGCCCTTCTCCCTCCTTAACCTGTCCAGATCTTCCCTAGCCTGATCTAGCTCAGCCTGAAGGGCAGCAATTTTCCCCTCCTGTTCCACTATCTTCCTATCTCTGCTGCAAATCCTGCATAACCACTGATGAGCCTGATCCACTTTCCCAACACCCACGCCACTGCAGTCCCCCCAGTGAAAAAAACTACTGCATCCATCACACCAATCCCCGGAACTAACAATTCTACGGCAAGTCAGGCACTTCTCACTCATGGCAAAAATAATACTTTAGCTAGAATAAATCAATTAAATTACCGAAAATCAAAAAAGACGTTACAAGAATTAAGCCTATTCACAAATGTATATAAGCAAGTTTCTGATTTAAAATTCCGCTGTTTTTCTGAGATCTGTATTAAAACAACGAAGGTATACGCTATTTATTATATATTTCACTCGATGGAATGAAAAAAGGACAATTAAATGAGATACTTTAACTTTGATTCTCCAAAAACGTTACGAGAATTAGGCCTATAAACAAATGTATATAGGCAAGTTTCTGATATAAAGTTACGCTGTTTTTCTGAAATCTGCATTAAAACAATGAAGTTATACGCTATTTACGGTAGTTTACTTATTTGTTACCGAGAAACTAGTTAAACTACCGTGAAACAAGAAACAAACACGTTTACAAAATTTAAGCCTGAGCGCGACTTCGCGAAGTTACGATCTTTTCGTGTTTTCTGAAAAAATACGCAAAGAAAAGTCAAACCTTTAACGGCAAGACTAAACGATACACTAATGCACGTATTTAATTTGTTGTCGGCGTTAAACTAAATTATATTCCTGTCTAAATCACTTAACTTTCTGGAAAGCTGATATTGTTAACAAGAAATGACATTAAAGAATATACCTATTGAGAAGCCAATGTCAGAGTATCCAGACAAGTGAACAGGGGTCAACAAGAAGTTCATGAACTTACACCAGTTATTGCCCAAACTGCCCATTTCTGAGCCAAAAATGCCCATTGAAAATGGGAAGAGTTACCCCAAAATATAATACCAAATGACATAAGTGAATGAATATAAACAAAGTAGACTACTTTTGGTGTCAAACTATCACTTACTTCAGATACCGTACGAATAGTAAAAATGGCAGCATTAAGTCTTCGAACAAGATTCTGAATGTGGGCATTCCATGACAGTTTACAATCTATCTGAACAGCTAGAAATTTGAACTGTTCAGTTTCACTAATCATATGCCCATTCTGTGAAATTAAAATGTCGGGTTTTGTTGAATTGTGTGTTAGAAACTGTAAAAACTTAGTCTTACTGTGATTTAGTGTTAGTTTATTTTCTACAAGCCATGGACTTATGTCATGAGCTGCACTACTTCAAACAGAGCCAACATTTCACACAACATCCCCTGCTACCAAACCAGCATCATCAGCAAACAGAAATATTTTAGAACTACCTCTAATACTAGAGGGCATATCATTTATATAAATACGGAACAGGAATGGCCCCAGCACTGCTCTCTGAGGCACCATCCATTTGACAGTGCCCAACTCACACCACACATCAAAGCCGTTCTCAGTACTGTGAATAATGACATTTTGTTGTCTGTTGTTGAAGTAAGAGGTGAACCAATTGTGAGCTACTTCACCTATTCCATAATGGTCCAGCTCCTGGAGCAATATTAACACAATCAAATGCCTTAGTTAAATAAAAAAGATGCCTAATGTTTGAAACTTTTTGTTTAATACATCCAGTACCTCACAGAGAAAAGAGATGGGATTTGCAGTTGTTATACCACTTCTTAAGCCAAACTGTAGATCTGATAGCAAATTATGTGAAATAAAATGATCAATTATCCTTAAATACATAACCTTTACAATGACTTTAGCAAACACTGATGGCATAGAAATAGGTCTAAAATTGTCTACATTATCCCTTACAAAGTGGCTTTACTACTGAGTACTTTAAGTGTTCAGGAAACTGATCATCCTTAAAGGAAAAATTACAAATGTGGGTACGTACAGGACTAACAAATGCAGCACAGTACTTTAATATTCTTCTAGGCACTCCATCACATCCATGAGAGTCCTTGGTCTTGAGTGATTTAATTATTGACTCAATTTCCCCCTTGTCAATATCACAGAGGAGTATTTCAGATATCAATCTCGGAAAGGCATTTTCCAATAAAGTTATATGATTGTCTGCAGAAAATAAGTTTTTATTTAATACATCAGCAATGCTCAGAAAATGATTGTTAAATAATGTACATATATCTGACGTATCAGTAATAGAAACATTTTTACTACAAACTGACTTTATATCATGGACCTTGTGCCACTGACCAGACACTTCCTTCACAACTTGTGATGAGGACCTCCTCTCTTGTTTTGCCATCTGCCTCCTTAAATTCATTTTATTTTCATTTTTGCCTAATTACCATTAACATGTATGAGTGTAATCTGCATTTCCATAAAAGAGAAAGGCTGGCCCTCAGCCTCGAGGAAAATAGCGCCAAGTCTAATTTTATGCTTAGTTTTGAATATGTAATTAATTCCCTTTTTTTTGCCATCCCTAGTTAATAACTTTTCCTACAGATCATTATAGGATTAAATCAGTAATTGTTTTGTGACTTTGATTCTATTGCTGACTTATAAACAAATATAAATTCTGTACTAATTATAAATGTTTGGAAGAAGAACTACTACAATTCTTGAATTATTTATTTGGCTCTATTTGAAAACATATTAGCAAAGCCTGCTCTTAATTAATTCCAAAATAATTACCAAGTTTGTGAAAAGTTTTGTTTGTATAGCTGTACCTGCTAATTTCATTACTGAAACAAATAATGTGACGTTTGTGGTAGGAGGAACTGTTAAAAAGAAGGAATTTTTCAATGTATTCAGTTAATTGAACGAGTTATGTTTTAATTGTAATGCCTGTAACTTAAACTTCAAACAATGTATATTTTCAGTGCCTACTATTGTGACGATATATAAAGGACCAAATTTTGGTCCCGATACAGTCAGTCCACAGCCGATTTTCAGACATGAAACATGTATTGGTTAGATTAACAACAATGCATCAACTTAACAGTGGAATAAATAGGCCATGTGTTAGAACAACTAATAAAAATGTCTGTTTAATTTATTTGAAAAATAGTGTCACACATATTGTATTATTCTGCAAGAACTTTGAACTAGGTGTTTGCTGCTCATGGATGTCAACAACAAACTATTTGTAGCAGTATGCTGATGCTACCTGCTACCTATTAATGAGGCTTATCAACATTTACCAATAGTGAACTGGCCATATAACTATGTAATATTGGGGGGTTGTGAACAGTGAAAGAAAAGAACTGTGAAACACAATTGTGCAACTGTCAGCTACAACATTTACAATAGTCAGTGTTGAACTTCCACCCCTCATTTTTCAGCCAGTATAACAATGCAGTATGTCAACACCGAGGACTATCAACAAAGAAATAAATCTGGAGAACACCACAGACTGACCATATGGTCTTAATTTTATCCTATACATTAGCTATTCCATTTGGATACCACATACTCTTTGGCTTCCTAATAACATTTTTAAGCACCTTATAGTACTATTTGCAATGGGCTACTGTAGCTTGATTGTGACTGTTCTAACATTTTGATATATATCCCACTTTGTTCTACATTATATTTTTATCCCACTAGTCTGCCACCCAGGCTGCCTTTTACTGCTAGTAACCTGTTTAGATCATTCTAATGGAAAGAAACTTTAAAAGAGCATGAGAAATGTGTTGTGGAAAGCATTATATTTGTCACCTGTGTCACCAGCACTGTAAACATCCTGCCACTCATGTCTCTTAAAGAGGTTTAAAAAAACTCCCTATTGCCATTGGATTAGCTTTTCTACATAGTCTGTAATTATGTATAACTTTGGAGGGGTATGTAATTACGCAGACTCAGTTGAGGGTAAATTTGGTGGCAGATTTGGCTTGTTGGTAGAATACTGTGGAAATGAAATCAGCCTACAAAGGATATTGCTTACAAATCAGATGTGCAACCTCCTAGAATACTGCTCAAGTCTGTAAGACTAGCAGAGGATATTGAACATAAATAGAGAAGGGCAACGTGAATGATCACAGGTCTGCTTGATCCAAAGGGAGAGTTGCAGAGATGCTGAAGAAACCAAAAGGGCATACTCTTGAAGATAGACAAAAACTATGCTGCGGAAGCCTATGTACAAACTTTCAAGAATTGGCTTTAAACAATGAGTCTACAAGTATACTACAATCCCCTATGTAACACTCCCATGGGGATCACAAGGACAAGATTAATTATAGTATACATGAAGGTATCTTAAACAATCATTTTTCCTGTGCTCCATATGTGAATGGAACAAGATAAAACCCTATAACTCATACAACAGGACATGCTCTCTGCCATTAATTTCACAATAGTTTGCAGAGTACGGACTTATGTAGATGTAACTGATAATTGAAATTAATATTGTAATGGGTAATGCTAATTTTGTCTGAGCTAATAGATTATCTTCAAAATATTGACACTACACATTACAGAGGTCAACATTCAGACTTTACATCAACATGTTTCAATTTTTCTGAAACTCAGCTTAACAGGAAAATTAATATTGAAATTTGTACATCCCCAAAATCTCCATAGCAGATTTAGCCATTGTACTTGGTAAATATGAGCTTCTACAACAATAATTTCATTGCTCTAATTTTTCTCAACTGAAGAACACCCTTCACTAATTAATTAACCCATTAACAAAGAATTTGCAAAATCTATCATAATTTTCACTATTTTAGCTGTACTCATAAATGGGTTATTCACAACCTAGGTATACAAAATGTTCACGTAATCTTTTGCATTTTACTAACCTACTACGTATTTTATAAATCAAATTATTGTTGTACCATATAGCTCATCTAAGTTAGAAAAATCTTACCTAGCGGTTTTTCAAACCTTTATGTATAAGCCGTGACCAAATAGTTTCCATTTAAGGGAATTGCCACAGTGCATATGCAACTTTGCATGACTCTGATGTGCATATGTAAGTGCCGACGTGTAGGCAAGGGATTAGTGTGGCATTCATGTCTTTCTGACATGTGTGTGGTAAATGTGGAAACATGAACTATGATAATGTTATCACCAAACACATCCAAACAGGACGAACATGCTGTCATTCTTTTCTTGTCTGCTGAAGGACAAACGCCAGTAGACATCCACCAGAGAATGATGAATGTGTATGGAGGCAGCATGTCTGTCAAAAACCAAAATTCTGAAATGGTGCAACAATATCCAACTTTGAACAGTTCTCGGGTATCCGACTGGGTAGCATTGTAATTTCTCCACATAATTTCGGCAGACGTACACACTGCCATCTTCAGGGGGTTCCTGATGAATGCTGTGCTGTTCCTCTCGGCGCCCTATATATACTAGCTGTTACCCCCTCCACCATTCCTTTTCTGTTGTCTTTGGTGCAGCCAGTGCGGCAGCTACTGGAGGTGGTGGGGGAAGTGGTGCCTGGGTCTGAACTGGGGTCTGTAGTCTCCCTACTGCTGCCGTCAAGGGCGGTCCTTGATCTCTTTCTCTACAGGCTGAGTGCAGGGTTCCAAGCCTGACTAAGTTGAAGACTGCTGTCTTTATTAATTAGATCATCCTGTAGTTGGATTTCGATAGCCTCTTTAGTAACTCAGTCCCAGAAGTAGGAGGATTGACAGAGTATTTTTGTTTTATCATAGTATGGCCAGTCTTTATACAATGGTCAGCCATGGCTGATTTAGTGGCCTGGCATAATTCGATATGGCTCTTGTGATTGCAGCACCTCTCTTCTACAGTGCGGACTGTCTCCCCAATGTATGATTTTCCGCACTGACAGGGAATTTGATAAATGCCCGGTTTTCAAAGGTCTAGGTCATCTTTCACTAAACCCAGTAGAGTCAAGGTTTTTTAGGGGGTTAGAATACACATTGTGTTTCCCCAGGATTCTACCGATTTTTCTTGAGGTATTTCTGACAAACAGAATGCACACCAATGACTTGTGTTCTGTTTCTTCTTCTTGTTCTCTTGGCACATTCTGTCTGAGTGTGTGTCTTACTTGCTTCTGATTGTACCCATTTTTCTGAAATGTTGTCTCGAGGTGCTGCAGTTCTGCTGGAAGGCTCTCCTGATCACAGATCAATCATGCACTGTGAACAAGTGTGCACAAAAGCCTTCACGCTGGGAGTTGTGGTGGCAACTGAAGGCATTTAGGTACGAATCGGTGTGTATAGGCTTCCAGTATGCACTGGGTCCCAGCTTGCCATCAGGTTTCCGTTTCACCAGGACATCAAGAAACGGTAGGACACCATCCTGCTCCACCTCCATTGTGAACTGTATGTTGGGGTGCAGCGAGTTGAGGTGTTTGAGAAATTCATTTAAGCTGTCCCGTCCATGTGGCCAAACAATAGACGTGTCATCCATGTAGCAGAAGAAATAAGCTGGTTTTTGTTTGGCTTGTTCTAGTGCCTTCTCCTCGAAATTCTCCATAAAAAAGTTGGCTACAACCGGTGAAAGAGGGCATCGCATGGTGACGCTATCTGTCTGTTCATAATAATTTCCATCAAACACAAAGTATGTTGAGGTGAGTGCGAACTCAAAGAGCCTTGTTAGGTTGTTGTCAAATTTCTTGCTTATCAGATCGCAGATCGATGGAGTCTTTCAGTGGTACCCTAGTGAAGAGGGACACTACATTGAAGCTCACTAACAATTCGCTATCCTGGAGCCGAAGTTCTTGTATACGTTGCACAAAGTGGATAGAATTGCGGATGTGGTGTTCGCATTTTCCCACAAATGGACTAAGGAGACGCTTCAGGTGTTGGGCCAGTTCATAGTTTGCTGCTCCTATGTTGCTGACTATTGTACACATAGATGTCCCATCCTTGTGGACCTTTGGTAGCCCATACAGTCGTGGCGGTGCAGCTGCTTGCGGTCAAAGTTTCTTGACAGTTTTTCCGTCAAAGGTACTGTGAAGAAGTTCAATGGTTCTTCTTTGAAGGTGACAATTCGGGTCTCCTTCTATCCTTCTGTATGCTGCATCATCGAGAAGTTCATACATTTTTCTCTTATATTCTGAGTGCAGGAGCAGTACTGTAGCATTTCCATTGTGAGCAGGCAAGACCACCAACTCAGGATCGCTGCGTAACTTGCGGATGGCCGCTCTCTCCTCCTTCGAGATGTTCTGTTTCAGTGGTGCGGCCCTGGTGAGTGCATGGCATTATTTCATGACGTATTTCTTCTGCTTCATTAGCTGGCAGAGTGTAGGTGGCCTGCTCCACACTGCTTATAATGTCCACAATCAGTAGAGATGTCGGGGTTGGGGAGAAGTTGAGTCCTTTCTCAAGCACTGACATTGCTACGTCATTGATTGTTCTTCCTGTAAGGTTGATGACAGTACACTTACGTGGTTCTTGCATAGTCTTCTGTCATGCTACAAGGCGTTCGAAGTTCAATGTCTGCTTACTCGTAGCTTTTCTTCGTACGCTGTCTGCTTGTGTCCAGGTGGCAGCGTCAGCCCATTCCCATGATATGGGAGATAGAACTGAAGATATCCTGAGATGGACATCCAGCAGTTTCTTGAAAGTTTCATCCAGGCAGCGGTGAGTATAATGAATTCTCTCTCCTACCAGTGCTAAGCTGGCTCATCTCATGATGCGCCTGGCCCCTGCAGTCCTTATGTGGTAAGTTATCTTGGCAAAAGGTGGCATGACAGTACCGTCTTGGCATATAACCAGGAATGCAAGTGAGCACAGCAGTCACTCCTTCTTGTTCCACAGCTTGTCCAGCATCTTCATCTGTTGAAGCATTTCCTCCCCGTAGAGGTACTTGATATGCGATCTGAAGTTTTCCCGGCATATTCACAGGGCACGATCGATCTGCGATCTGGAGATCCTTCCAGCAGAACTGCAGTGCCTCAAGACAACATTTTGGAAAAATGGGTACAATCAGAAGCAAATAAGACACACACTCAGACAGAATGCACCAAGAGAACAAGAAGAAGAAACAGAAGAACACAAGTCATTGGTGTGCATTCCGTTTGTCAGAAACACCTCAAGAAAAATCGGTAGAATGCTGGGGAAACCCAATGTGAAATGTATATTCTGACCCCCTGCAAAAACCTTGACTCTACTGGGTTCAGTGAAAGATGACCTAGGCCTTCAAAAACCAGGCATTTATCAAATTCCCTGTCAGTGTGGTAAATCATACAGTGGGGAGACAGTCCGCACTGTAGAAGAGAGGTGCTGCGATCACAAGCACCATACCGAATTATGCCAGGCCACTAAATCAGCCATGGCTGACCATTGTATAAAGACTGGCCATACTATGAACTATGATAAAACAAAAATACTCTGTCAATCCTCCTACTTCTGGGACTGAGTTACTAAAGGGGCCATAGAAATCCGACTACAGGACGATCTAATTAATAAAGACAGCAGCCTTCAACTTAGTCAGGCTTGGAACCCTGCACTCAGCCTGGAGAGAAATAGGTGGTCCCAGAGATTGAGGACCACCCCTGATGGCAGCAGCAGGGAGACTGGAGATCCCAGTTCAGACCCAGGCGCCGCTTCCCCCACCACCTCTAGTAGCAGCCACGACGGCCAGACCGAAGACACCGGGAGAGGAACGGTGGAGGGGGTAACGGCTAGTATATATAGGGCGCCGAGAGGAACAGCACAGCATTTGTCAGGAACCACCGGAAGATGGCAGTGTGTACATCTGCCGAAATATTGTGGAGAAATTATGATGCTATCCGGTCGGATACCCGAGAACTGTTCAAATTGGAAATACGCAAGGAAAACTTCAGACTGAATATCCATACTATAAATGTAGGCTTCCACAGTCGTTGTCAGAGACAATAAAATTTTACTGGGTTTGTGACCACTTCATCAATAAGTAAAACTACCGACATTTCAGTCACTGCTGCAAGTGATCTTCTTCACGGTGTTTTCTGTTTACTGCTGAATGAGAAAACTTTTGTTTCTTATGTACCTGCAGATGTTGCAGATGTTTTATAGGGGGTGTGTCACAATTAACAGCATAAATGAGTACAGTTGAAAGTACACAATACTAGAAGCAAAAAAGTCTCAGTAAATATAGGGTTGAAAATGCATACCTTAAGAGCTACGAGAAATTTTTCATCTGAGATACTGTGAAGCAAATCTCTTCTACTGCAAGCTCTTGGCTTTCCACATTTTGGGAAGCAGAAGCATGGACCAAAACAAGAAAAAAATATACAGTAAACATTTGCTCTAAAATGCATAGCTTAAAAGTTATGAGCAAATGTTCATTAGATGAGTTGTTTATCCAAGTAGCAAAGATGAGCACATGCTCATAGCTCTTAAGGTATGCATTTTAGAGCACATGTTTACCGGAAAAATTTTTCTTGTTTTGGTCCATACTACTACTTCCCAAAATGTGGAAAGCAAAGAGCTTGCAGTAGAAGAGATTTGCTTCACAGTATCGAAAATGAAAAATTGCTCGTAGCTCTTAAGGTATGCATTTTCGACCCTTTGTTTACTGAGGCATTTTTGCTTCTAGTATCACGTACTTTCAACTGCATGCATCTATGCCATTAATTATGATACATCCTGTATATTGACAAATTGATCACAAACCCAGAGAAATTTTATTGAGTGTGACAATGGCCACGGAAGCTTACATTTATAGTTAACCAACCTGTACGGGCAGGAAGTCTACAGAAACATCAATCAGTTGGAAGCCCTGTGGCTAAGAAGAGGTAAACTGCTGAATGATCTTGCCAAAATTCTTATGGCTGACATCTCATATAAAACTGAACAAGGTGAAGAATATCAATTTTCAAGCCAGCAAAGCATTGTTACAGGAAAGGATAGGGCACATTCACAAGTAAGTCTCGAGACAAACAACAGGAAACTTTGTCAATTGCGCCTCTCCCTTGCTGGAAAGCTGGACATGCTGGCTGGGAGGAGGTTGATATGTCAATCTTTCAACAGGTCACAAGTTCGAGCAATAGTACCACCATTCATCAGCTGAGGAAGTTCAACAAACTGCAGCACAAAACCACCAAGGAAGGACTGATGCTGGACACTCATCAGATGGTGGTTAACCTTTCCAGCCACACCTTAAGTGATGCAGCCACACAAATTCTGGCCAAGGGGATGAATTTCACAATTGCACCAAAATGAGTTTCGAAAGAAGACATCACCGAATCTGTCATGGCTTTGACTCATCATCTACCACAAACTGAGGCACAGAAGGTTAGATAAGAAATGGTACAGGTCCTGACTAACACAAAACCTCTGAAACAAAACATCAGCAAGGAAGAACATCATGCTATCGTGGAACTGAATAACAGCTCTCGTTTAGTAATAACACAAGCAGACAAGGTAAATGTAACTGATGTGTTGGACGCAGAAGATAATAACAAACAAATGGAGTGTCCTCTGAGTGAACCCATTTATAGGAAGCTCAAGGGAGATCCAACAGCCAAGATAATCAAATCGATGCAAGCACTGCTGAAGCAAACTAGAATGAATTTTGACACAGCCAGAAGACTCATCCCACAAGATCCACAGGCACCAAGGATACATGGTGTACTGAAGGTCCTTAAAGAGGCCTTCCCTTTACAACTGATTGTGAGTACCATTAATTCACTGACGTAAAATATAGCAAAGGAACTAGCTCCAAAGCTCCGACATTTAGTGAGCCACATAAATTTGTATATCAAGGACTCCACCCATTTTGTAAAACATTTAAAAGAAAAGTGTGCTGATGGTTAGCTGTGACATAATGCCTTTATTCATGAATGTACCAATACAAGACACCATGAACATCTTAGAGGAATGCATGACACCCAATATCTGCGATCTAGTGTGTCACTGTTTAATGACCATCTATTTTAGGGGGAAAGGGGAATTCTACGAACAGACAGATGGTCTAGCTGTGGGCTCCCCTCTCTCACCTATTGCAGCAGATATTTTCATGGAAGCATTTGAACAAACAGCACTCCAGTCTGCATCATTATGCCCAGAATGTTGACTCTGATATGTTGATGATATCTTTGTTATCTAGCCACATGGGGAAAAATAGCTACAAAATTTCCACCACCACCTCAACCACCTGCACAGCAGAATGCAATTCACTTTGGAAATAGAAAAGAATGGGGTGCTGGAAGTTTACAGAAACCCTGTTGATAAACTGGGCCATATAGCATACAGGAAGCCAACCAGTACTGACAGGTACCTACATGCTTCCTCTCATCATCGCCCTACGCATAAGAAACCCTCACTGCACACTTTAACCAAGAGGGCTCACAGGATCAGCAATAAGGAACATCTAAGAGTGAACTACAAAACCTCAACTCCATTTTTGCTGCCAATGGTTATGAGATGAAACTAACAGATAAAACTATGGTGACAAAGAATGAAGGCAACAGAAGAGAACAGAAGGAAGCACAAAACATTGCTCTACTACCATATGTTCAAGATGTGGGCAAAATTCTCTAGTGAGCAGGCATCAAGCTGATTTTTCGAAGCAGCAACAGAATAAAAGATGTTTTTTGCACAATGAAATATGCTGTTGACAAACTACATGCTGCTGGAGTTTACAAAATCAGGTGTGAATATGGATTAGTGTATGTAAGTGAGGTGGGGTGACCCATCAGCACACAGATATCAGAACACAAAATATATATCCGACAAAGACAACACACCAAATCAGCAGTGGCAGAACACCAGGATGAGTGTGGCAGAATGATTCTGGTGAAGCTCGTGTACTGGTGAAACAGCCTCTTACTTTCAGGAGGAAGATCAGAGAGGCAATATAAATAGCCAAGTGACCCACCAATATGAACAGAAAATATTTGTACTGGCTTCTGATGTCTTGGCTGTTCGAGCAATTTTCATTTTTTTCTGTAATAGGAGTACTTACTCTGTGAGTCATTTGAAGAAGACATGTTTTTTCCATGATTGAGAATTATGAACTATATGAATTGTGGTTGCAAACATATTTATTTCGTTGCACCATTTCCAATTGCACAAAATGTGCTACTAGGAAACAAAGTCCAATAAAACAGAGAAAAATCATAATTAAAGGACATAAATTATTAAGTATGATGACTGTAGGTTTTTATCACGAATTGGTGGTGAAGTATTTAAAATAATGTTTTACACTGAACAGCTCTCTATCAAAAATATCTCAACAGTTTACAAGAAATTAAGCATTTGTTCGAACCACCTAGGGAACTCCCTCAACAGCCATCAGTTGTGGTGTTATTTGAGAGTGAAATATTCAGAAAAATCTTGCATTTATTCCTTTCCATACATAACCTGTATAACAATGAAAATGAAAACTATGGAGGTGAATGATAGTGATTGTGATAATTGAGTTCATTGTGTTGTGTGGTATCCAAATTTATGAAAATACTGTTTCATGTATGATAATGATTATTTTTCTTTTCATATAGTGAGTTGATGCTATAATGATATATTAAATAAAAAAATGGACATAATAAAGACATATTGTGAAATAGTAATACTGATTGAAAGGTCAGAAAAATGAAAATGGCCACACACAGCATGTGAGATAATATAATTGAGTTTTAATAATCCTGCCTCTTTCATAATATTCATAATATCTTTAAGGGAAAGCAATTGTAAATTGGTCTAACAGCCATAGATGCCTTTTGTTGTGTAGTTAGCATTTGTAAAAAAATTTCATATATTTTTGAAGTATTCCGTAATGAGCAAATGATTTATTGCTAGAACATTCTATGGCATATGGTTACATTTGTGAGAGCTTGTTGCTCTGCAGTTTGCTTACTGTATTCACTATTTTCATTTCAGTCCTCATAAAATGTGAGTGATAAATTTACTTTTAAGTCTTTTAAAAAAGCCAACATTAAAATTATATCTAACTAAAAACTGTGTCCAAACAAGTGAAAGCTAATGTGAATGAAATGAGTAATCAGAGTGAGGGGGAAGTTCGGGTTAGTTACACCAAACAACACCCATTTTGCAGTAGTTCATTTATTCACCTAAACACATGCAAGGCTCACAAAGAACTGACATGGCGGAAAAGCCCAAACACAATGCTCAGAGTCCAAAGATGATGCTCAGAGTCCAAAGATGAACACATATCGATGCTGGTGTCAACCTCATTGGCGCCACATAGCCCCCCTCCCCTTTCCCACAGTACAGAGTACTCTTGAGAGGCCGGCGGGAGGAGGGGGGGGGGGAGGAGGGAAGCCGGACCACAGTCAGCTCGACAGTGTCGTCGGGGAACTGTCTGGGTAGATGTCGTGAAGGAAGGTTCGGCCACCGAACCCGGAAGTCGTTGAAGCGAGCCAGGCATCGTACTGGGCGTGCTGGGCGTGCGGTGACAGGTAGGCCAGCGGTTTGCAGGTGGAATGGAGTGACGACGACAATGTCTCTGGTGGGTGTGGTGAACACACGAAGCATGTCCAGGTCGACATCAGGTGGGAGGGGAACACATTTCACCAGGTGGCAGGGAATGGTAGAGGTTGTGTCATGAGCACTGGATGAAGAGAAACACACAACAAACAGTTTATCATTGCGCAGTATTACTGAGATGTTGTGGATTATGTTCAGGGGGACAGGCACAAACACTTCAAGTGTGGGCACGTTCAAGAAGGGGGGCATGAGCAACCTCGACAGGGCGAGGCAGGCAGTGGTGGAGATGTCGAAGGGACCGGCGAAGGGCGCAGCATCACGAGGGCGTGATTGTAGGTAAGCTCAGTGTGGGGAGCATGTGGTCACTCGGCGGAGTGTGTGAGACCGGAGTAAAGGGCAAGGTCAGCGGAGAGCTCGACGATTGGAGCTGGAAGTCACTCGATCGAGCGTGTAAGGCCAACGTGGAGGGAGTGGTCGGAGCATCGTGAGCCACGTCCCTTGATGTCAGTCTTAAAAAGCTTAATCGCTTCGTAGACCGTGAGCAACTCCCTGTCAAATGCACAATATTTCCATTGTGCATTGGTGAGCTTGTGCGAGAAGAACTGCAGGGGCGAAGTTTACACTAGCATGCATGAGGTAGATTGGAGTCCAGTTTTCAATGAAACAGATGTGAACATAAAGTATAATACATTTCTGAATGAATTTATGTCTATCTTTGAAGCCACATTTCCCCAAAAAATAATTACAAACAGTCATGTAAGTACTGTCAATAAGTCATGGATCACTGCAGGAATAAAAACATCCTGCAGAACAAAGAGGATGCTATATTCTTCCCTCAGAACTTGTAATGATCCAAAGAAATGTCAGCACTACAAACTTTACTGTAGCATCCTAAAGAAGGTAACAAATAAGTCAAAAAATGTGTGCGTTAAATCTGAAATTGATAAGAGGATGCTCTATTCTTCCCTCAGAACTTGTAATGATCCAAAGAAATGTCAGCACTA
This sequence comes from Schistocerca serialis cubense, assembly GCF_023864345.2. Lineage (NCBI taxonomy): Eukaryota > Metazoa > Arthropoda > Insecta > Orthoptera > Acrididae > Schistocerca > Schistocerca serialis. The sequence goes on along the minus strand of NC_064639.1, from coordinate 787,179,849 downwards.
CAAACTTTACTGTAGCATCCTAAAGAAGGTAATAAATAAGTCAAAAAATGTGTGCGTTAAATCTGAAAGTGATAAGTTGTCGACAACAAAATAAAAACAATTTGGATATAATAAAGCAGGAAACCGGCAAAAAACTGGGAACAGGACGCCCACTGAAATTAAACAAGGTACCAAGAGTATAAAGAAACCTGAAACAGTTCCAGAAATCTTCAATAGGCACTTTTTGGGAGCAGCAATGAAGAAAGGCTATAAAGGTTCTGTGGACGAGTCATTGGCTCTTCTACAGAAAGCTATCAGTAGTAGACCCCCACAATCATCCTTACCTCATGTTACAGTAAAAGAGATTGAAAGAATTATTACCTCATTAAAAAATAAAAAGTCTGTTGGTATGGACAATATTTCCTGTAAAATAATGAAATATTGCAATAAATATATAACTCCAGTCTTATGCAACAAATTCAATACATCTCTGCAAGAGGGAATAGTCCCCGACAAATTAAAACTAGCTGTAGTGACACCACTCTTTAAAAAATGTGAGAAAACAATTTTACAAACTATTGCCCAATCTTCCTCTTAACCATATTTTCAAAAATTCTTGAAAAACTCATGCACAGGTTGATTGACAATCATCTTAGCTTCCACAATATCCTAAACAAAAGTCAGTTTGGATTTCATGCTGGTCTTTCTACAGAACAAGCAGTATTCTGTTTCACCAATCAAGTTCTGGAAACCATGAAAAAAGTAAATGCCTCCAGTAGGTATTTTTTGTGACCTCTCAAAAGCCTTTGATTGTGTAAACCATCTAATCCTTTTGAAAAAGGCAGAATATTATGGTTTTGGTGGTACCGTTGATTTGTGGGTCCAATCATACCTAAAGGACCAAAAGCAGACTGTAATGCTGAATGGCTCATCCAGAGAACCTGCCTCATCTGAGTGGGGCTCAGTAAGTTGTGGTGTGCCACAAGGCTCTGTTTTGGGTCCACTATTTCTTATCTTCATTAATGATCTCCCACTTTGTTCTGATACAAACAGTAAATTTACTCTTTTTGGAGATAACACTACAATTCTCATTGACAATTTTTCAGATAACAATCTTGAACAAACTACAAATAAAGTTTTCAATGACATAGTATACTGATTTTCTTCAAGTGGTCTCTCACTCAATACAGATAAAACCCTTTATATGAGATTCCACACTCCACAAAGTAATTAACATTAAGTGAATGGATCAAAAAATATAAAAATCTGAGGTTACAAAATTCCTGAGTGCTTATATAGACAGCAAATGTAACTGGTCAGCACACATTCTTCATCTTTATAAAACACTTAGCTCAGCAATATTTGCATTACGGATTATTGCTTCAGTGGCTCAAGTAGACGCTATTAAGGCTTTGTACTTTGGCTATTTTCATTCATTAATGTCATATGCTATTATATTCTGGGGGAACCAACCTACCACAAAGAAAATTTTCACTGCACAAAAAAAAAGCCATTAGAACAATGAGTGGTGTCCATCACAAGCACTCTTGCAGGCACTTGTTTCGAAACATGGGGATCCTTACCACCTCCTCAGAATATATCTTTTCCTTGTTGACATTTGTCTGTAAAAATCCTTCTATCTACAAACATAACAGCCAATTCCATGACTATAGCACAAGAACCAATAACAGTCTGCACATTGAACTGAAAAGCTTCTCTATGGTTCAAAAAGGAGCTTATTACTCCAGCATTAAGCTATTTAATACTCTCCCACCACACATCAAATGCCTTCACAAAAGATTGCCAGCATTCAAACAAACTCTCAAGGAGTATCTGATAGAGAAATCTTTTTATACAGTTGATGAATATGTGAAAGAAAATGTATATAATCACTAAATCTGTAAGTGTTGTAAAATTAGTCTAATTAGTTTTATTTTGAGTACTATCATAGGCATATGACAATTATTTATTGGTATTCCTGTATTTCCTTTGGAATATTTGGTTTATCTTGACTCCTGTATATATTACACATCCTTAACATGTGAAACAAAAATGTTCTGTTAACTGAACATGCTGTTGTTTAGCTGAGATCTTATTTACATTGTATCATTTATTGCATTTATGTAAGATATATTTCAACTGTGTACAATCTAACACATTCTATATCATAAATATATTACTCATCCTTAACATGTGAAACACAATTTTCTGTTAATTGATTGTGCTGTTGTTTAGTTGATTTTTATTTACATTGTATCTTTTTATTGTATTTGCACAGGTTATATTTGAACTATGTAGAAACTGACATGTTCCATATCCTTACGATTCGCTCACTACCAGGATCTACGGAACATGAAATGAAATAAAATAAAAAATAAAATACCATTACTCTGTAAAGAAATTCTCTGTTTCCGTGTCTGGCAGTGCCACTTAGTACAGTGTCAGTCACTTTGATTCATAGCTCTTTAGTAGGAGTTGTATGTGCGTGCCATAAGGATGCTTTATACACCTGGCCTATGGTGTAAACATGCCCTGTGTTGTGTTAAGAATGAGTATGTGTAAACACAGGTAACGTGTCACTCTTGTACGATTTTATTACTTTAGTGGTGTTCCATCAGCCATCCAGTCTCCACAACGTTCTCGTCCATTCCTATGCCATTCCCAATCCCAACCCCTTGCCACAAGCATCATATCCCTGTGACTGAGCTAGGTGCAAAACCTGCCCAATCCACTCACCCAGCACTTCCTATTCCAGTCCTGTTCAATTGGCTCGAAGCACTATGGGGCTTAACATCTGACGTCATCAGTCCCCTAGACTTAGAACTACTTAAACCTAACTAACCTAAGGACATCACACACATCCATGCCCAAGGCAAGATTCGAACCTGTGACCATCGCAGCAGCTCTGTTCTGGACTGAAGCACCTTGAACCACTCGGCCACAGCGGCCGGCTCCAGTCCTGTCACAGGTTTATAAAATCCCATCAGGGGCCAGGTCATCTGTGAAAGGAGCCATGTCATTTACCAGTTCTGCAGCAACACAGCTTTCTACATTGGTATGACTACCAACCAGCTGTCCACCAGGATGAATGGCCACTGCCAAACTCTGTCGAAGAGCTAAGTAAACCATCCTGTGGCACAGCCTGCAGGTGAATGTAGCACTTGATTCCAATGGCTGCTTCACTACCCAAAACATCTGGGTCCTTCCCTCAACCACCAGCTTTTCTGAACTGCACAGATGGGAGTTATCCTTACAACGCATTCTCTGCTCCCCTAATTATTATGGCCTCAACCTACATTAATATACTGTCCCGACACCCTTCACCCAATAGTTTCCGTCCCCTCTGTCCTGTCATCTCCTCCCCATTCTCATCTACCACTCTGTTTATTTGCATCCCTCTACCAATACATCTGCGCATCTTTCCCTGCCCCTCCCCTTTTTTGCCCCTTTTTTTCCTATCTACCTGTCCCACAACCTCCTGAAGCTGCATCTGTTGGCAGTCTAGTCCTTGCACCCTTGACCAGAGAGTGTTCATCTCTCTCCCCACCTGCCCACTACTATCCTTCGTATTCCCCAACCCCTACAGATTGCAGCTTGCATTTCACATGATGTTGGTGTGTGTGTGTGTGTGTGTGTGTGTGTGTGTGTGTGTGTGTGTGTGTGTGTGAATGGTATGTGTGTCTCTCTTATACTGAAGAAGGTTGTGGCTGAAAGCTTTGTGTGAGTGTCTTTTAATTGTGCCTGTCTCCAACCTGAATGCCTTCCTTACTGTAAGTAGCGATCTGTTTTTCCTGCATTGTCGTTTGATCACAACATTTGTTCATTTATCTCTACCCTTATTTATGTGGTTTCTTATGTTTGTTCTGCTTACTGCTCTTTGCCTTGAAACATATTCTTATATATTTCCATAGATGGATGTGTCCTGTATAGTTTGTTGGATGATGTGCCCCTTGAACATCTCAAGAGGTTGCTGTGCTATTAGCCAAAAAGATGGAGTGTTGTGAGTTTCATAATTACTTATGGAATAATGTTCTGGAGTAAATCAACATTAAGAAGGAAAGTGTTCTTTACTCAAAAATTGTTCTGCAATAATAACATGATCACCTTGTAGACATTTGTTTAATGAGTTAGGCATTCATCAACTATTTTGACTACTGTTTCATAATTCCCTCATGAAGTTTGTTGTAAAACCATCCTCTGCATCTCAGTTATGGTTGTAGTCTCAGCGATGAGTTTGCAATGGGAACCACTGAAGAAAAGATTTTTGTGCAGTACATCAGCTGAAATAAGTGTGAAAGACTAACAGTTTTATGGTCTTTGTTGAAATCTATCTTGATTGATTCACCATTTGTGAGTGATAGCTGTTTGCAGTCTCTGAGAACTTTAACTTTTAGTTGGTGATATTAGACATTGAAGTGAATAATGTTATACAAAGAAATATTGTTGTTGTTGTTGTGGTCTTCAGTCCTGAGACTGGTTTGATGCAGCTCCCCATGCTACTCTATCTTGTGCAAGCTTTTTCATCTCCCAGTACCTACTGCAACCTACATCCTTCTGAATCTGCTTAGTGTATTCATCTCTTGGTCTCCCTCTACGATTTTTACCCTCCACACTGCCCTCCAATACTAAATTGGTGATCCCTTGATGCCTCAGAACATGTCCTACCAACCGATCCCTTCTTCTGGTCAAGTTGTGCCACAAACTTCTCTTCTCCCCAATCCTATTCAATACTTCCTCATTAGTTATGTGATCTACCGATCTAATCTTCAGCATTCTTCTGTAGCACCACATTTCGAAAGCTTCTATTCTCTTCTTGTCCAAACTATTTATCGTCCATGTTTCACTTCCATACATGGCTACACTCCATACAAGTACTTTCAGAAATGACTTCCTGACACTTAAATCTATACTCGATGTTAACAAATTTCTCTTCTACAGAAACGCTTTCCTTGCCACTGCCAGTCTACATTTTATATCCTCTCTACTTTGACCATCATCAGTTATTTTGCTCCCCAAATAGCAAAACTCCTTTACTACTTTAAGTGTCTCATTTGCTAATCTAATTCCCTCAGCATCACCCGACTTAATGCAACTACATTCCATTATCCTTGTTTTGCTTTTGTTGATGTTCATCTTATATCCTCCTTTCAAGACACTGTCCATTCCATTCAACTGTTCTCTCAAGTCCTTTGCTGTCTCTGACAGAATTACAATGTCATTGGCGAACCTCAAAGTTTTTATTTCTTTTCCCTGGATTTTAATACCTACTCCGAATTTTTCTTTTGTTTACTTTACTGCTTGCTCAATATACAGATTGAACAACATCGGGGAGAGGCTACAAACCTGTCTTACTCCCTTCCCAACCACTGCTTCCCTTTCATGTCCCTCGACTCTTATAACTGCCATCTGGTTTCTGTACAAATTGTAAATAGCCTTTTGCTCCCTGTATTTTACCCCTGCCACCTTCAGAATTTGAAAGAGAGTATTCCAGTCAACATTGTCAAAAGCCTTCTCTAAGTCTACAAATGCTAGAAATGTAGGTTTGCCTTTCCTTAATCTTTCTTCTAAGCTAAGTCGTAAGGTCAGTATTGCCTCATGTGTTCCAGTGTTTCTACGGAATCCAAACTGATCTTCCCCGAGGTTGGCTTCTACTAGTTTTTCCATTCGTCTGTAAAGAATTTGTGTTAGTGTTTTGCAGCTGTGACTTATTAAACTGATAGTTCGGTAATTTTCACATCTGTCAACACCTGCTATCTTTGGGATTGGAATTATTATATTCTTCTTGAAGTCTGACGGTATTTCGCCTGTTTCATACATCTTGCTCACCAGATGGTAGAGTTTAGTCAGGACTGGCTCTCCCAAGGCCGTCAGTAGTTCCAATGGAATGTTGTCTACTCCGGGGGCCTTGTTTCGACTCAGGTCTTTCAGTGCTCTGTCAAACTCTTCACGCAGTATCATATCTCCCATTTCATCTTCATCTACATCCTCTTCCATTTCTATAATATTGTCCTCAAGTACATCGCCCTTGTATAGACCCTCTATATACTCCTTCCACCATTCTGCATTCCCTTCTTTGCTTAGAACTGGGTTTCCATCTGAGCTCTTGATACTCATACAAGTCGTTCTCTTATCTCCAAAGGTCTCTTTAATTTTCCTGTAGGCTGTATCTATCTTACCCCTAGTGAGATAGGCCTCTACATCCTTACATTTGTCCTCTAACCATCCCTGCTTAGCCATTTTGCACTTCCTGTCTATCTCATTTTTGAGACGTTTGTGTTCCTTTTTGCCTGAATCATTTACTGCATTTTTATATTTTCTCCTTTCACCAATTAAATTCAATATTTCTTCTGTTACCCAAGGATTTCTACTAGCCCTCGTCTTTTTACCTACTTGATTCTCTGCTGCCTTCGCTACTTCATCCCTCAAAGCTACCCATTCTTCTTCTACTGTATTTCTTTCCCCCATTCCTGTCAATTGTCCCCTTATGCTCTCCCTGAAACTCTGTACAACCTCTGGTTCTTTCAGTTTATCCAGGTCTCATCTCCTTAAATTCCCACCTTTTTGCAGTTTCTTCAGTTTTAATCTACAGGTCATAACCAATAGATTGTGGTCAGAGACCACATCTGCCCCTGGAAATGTCTTACAATTTAAAACCTGGTTCCTAAATCTCTGTCTTACCATTATATAATCTATCTGATACCTTTTAGTATCTCCAGGGTTCTTCCATGTATACAACCTTCTTTCACGATTCTTAAACCAAGTGTTAGCTATGATTATGTTGTGCTCTGTGCAAAATTCTACCAGGCGGCTTTCTCTTTCATTTCTTAGCCCCAATCCATATTCACCTACTATGTTTCCTTCTCTCCCATTTCCTACACTCGAATTCCAGTCACCCATGACTATTAAATTTTCGTCTCCCTTCACAATCTGAATAATTTCTTTTATTTCATCATACATTTCTTCAATTTCTTCGTCATCTGCAGAGCTAGTTGGCATATAAACTTGTACTACTGTAGTAGGTGTGGGCTTCGTATCTATCTTGGCCACAATAATGCGTTCACGATGCTGTTTGTAGTAGCTTACCCGCATTCCTATTTTCCTGTTCATTATTAAACCTACTCCTGCATTACCCCTATTTGATTTTGTGTTTATAACCCTGTAGTCACCTGACCAGAAGTCTTGTTCCTCCTGCCACCGAACTTCAATAATTCCCACTATATCTAACTTCAACCTATCCATTTCGCTTTTTAAATTTTCTAATCTACCTGCCCAATTAAGGGATCTGACATTCCACGCTCCGATCCGTAGAACACCAGTTTTCTTTCTCCTGATAATGACATCCTCCTGAGTAGTCGCCGCCCGGAGATCCGAATGGAGGACTATTTTACCTCCGGAATATTATACCCAAGAGGACGCCATCATTATTTAATCATACAGTAAAGCTGCATGCCCTCGGGAAAAATTACAGCTGTAGTTTCCCCTTGCTTTCAGCCGTTCGCAGTACCAGCACAGCAAGGCCATTTTGGTTATTGTTACAAGGCCAGATCAGTCAATCATCCAGACTGTTGCCCTTGGAACTACTGAAAAGGCTGCTGCCCCTCTTCAGGAACCACACGTTTGTCTGGCCTCTCAACAGATACCCCTCCATTGTGGTTGCACCTATGGTACGGCTATCTGTATCGCTGAGGCACGCAAGCCTCCCCACCAACGGCAAGGTCCATGGTTCATGGGGGGGGGGGGGGGGGGGGGGGGGGGGGGGAAGAAATATTAATGTGAATGGACACTAAAATTTACTGTGGATGCAAAAGCCAATGAAATGGAAGAACCATCAAATCTATGAACAATAGCACTGGAGAACAAAAAGAACATAACAGACACATAGCAACTGAAGTTAAGCTTTTTCTTTAATTATTTTGTTAAAGAAAAACAAGAACAGAAAAGACATTACTAGTGGCATTAGGTGCCCTGTGTACTATTGTTTTGAGTATCCCATTCCTCTGTAAGAGGTCATGGCAGCTGTCTGCATGCAAATACAGGTCAGTGTGCATTTTATTTCAATACACACCATGACCCAGTGTGTCATCAACTCTCCTCTTGGCCATGATGTCCAGGAATGGTGACCTTCCTTCTGCTTCAGTCTCCATAGTAAATTTGATGGTGGTGTGTAGAGTACATTTGTGTTAGGAAGTCAAGGAGTTTGTCCCTTGTATGGGGCCACATGATGAGCATGTCAATCACACAACAGAAAAAACATGTGGGTTTCTGTTTGTGTGATTCTAGGGCTTCCTCCTTGAAGTATTACGTATGCCAATTCATAATCACAGGCAGGAGTGAGCTGCCCTTTGTGACTCCTTCCATTTTTTTCACAGTACCCTCCATTAAACATAAAATACATGGAGATCAGGAGCCTGGAGTACAGCACCCAGGAACTATTTAGGTTACATTTACAACTGGCCAGTCATTTTAATTCCTGGACCTGGGACTGGATTGAAGGTGTCACCTGGGTGGCAGCTGATTCTGCAGGGTGTCAAATATCAAAATTTTCATATCTCACTGACAAATCCTCTCTAGAGGCCCCATGAAAGATGGTTATCAACTTGGCTGACATGGAGCTGAGTGACAATGCAGTTTCAGTTCTGGATAAGAGACTTATCTTTGCACCCACCCCTAAGTTTACACCAGTTACAGACATCATCAGTGCAGTTGAAAAGGTTGTGGCATGACTACGGCCTGTGGCAGCTGAAGAAGTGTGTTTTGAAACCTGACATGCCCTGATGAGAATTAAGCCTAAGAAGTTGACAATTACCAGTGGAGGAAGGATGGCTATTTAGGATCTGAGAGAATGCCCTGAGATTGTTGTCATACCTGGTGACAAAGACAATGTTACTGTTGTTCTTACCACAAGGACTACATTGAGATGATGCAGAGACTGTTAGCTGATGACTCTTACAACTAGATCAATGCTGACCACACCAAGAAGGAGGAGAACAAGACTGGGGCTCTTCTCAGTGATGCAGATGTACCAGAAGGGGTCGCCAAGGAACTGTTACCTCAAGGACCTGTACTTCCAAGACTTTATGGACTCCTTAAAGTCCAAAAAGATGGGGTTCATTGTTTCTCATTGTCAGCAACATTAGGGCACATAATTTTTGCTGGTGAAATATCTGACGGAAATACTAAGCCCTTATCTCAGTAAATGTCCTCATCACATCTGCAATTCTGTGGGTTTTGTAAAAAGCCTTGACAACTTCAGGGTGAAAACTCAGATATCCTGGTGAGTTTTGAAGTCAATTTGTTATTCACCAGGGTGCCTCAATGAGGGTCACTAGATCTTATTGATGAGAAATTTGATGAGATGACCACTGACATTTTCAAGCATGTCTTCACCTCCACATATTTTCTGTTTAATGGAGAATACTATGAACAAATGGGAGGAGTCACAATGGGCAGCCGACTCTCACCTATGGTCACAAGTTTGTATATGGAGTACTTTGAGGAGGAAGGCCTAGTATCATCCAAATGGAAACCCATGCATTTTTTCTGTTATGTGGATGACACATTCATCATCTTGCTCCACAGAAGGGACAAACTCCATGACTTTCCTACACATATGAAGTCTATACATCCCAACATCAAATTCACTATGGAGACTGAAAAGAGAAGGAAGATTACCATTCCTGGACGTCATGGTCAAGATAAAAGCTGATGGCACCCTGGATCATGGTGTGTATTAGAAGAAAATGCACATTGACCTGTATTTGCATGCAAACAGCTGTCACCATCCTTTGCAGAGGAGTGGGGTACTAAAAACACTAGTACACCATGTTTACAACATCTCAGATGTGGAGAGTCTGTCCCATGAGCTGGAGCACCTCAGAACTGTGCTCCAAAAAACAGGTACCCAGAATGGCAGATTAGGTATGCTCTCCACCCCACCATGACAGTACAACCTGTAGAGGGAAGCAGTCACAGAGGAAGAGGGAAAAATCAGAAACATACTGAAGGTGCACAAGTAAAAACTGTCTTTTGCCTGACCAATAAAACATGAGCATTAATGGGAAACGTCAAAACTGATCTCAGTTTGCAGAAGGTCATTGTATACCAAGTTCCATGTCAATGTAGAAAGAAATATATTGGACAGACAGTGTGCACCATTGAAAAATGTGTTGCCAACGACACCAGAGGCACACTTGACTGACATATCCCAACATGTCAATGGTCACAGAGCACAGTTTGTCCAAGAGCCATGTAATGGAATACAAATGTACCAAGATCTTGGCATCCAAATAATGGGACAGCTTCTTTAGAGAGGCCATAGAAATTCACACCATGGATGATCTCATCAACTGAGATTGCAATTACAATCTTAGTAAGGCTTGGGAACCAGCACTGAGTTTAAGTAAGAAGACTTCTAGCAAAAAAATCAGTCTGGTGACTAGGATAGACAGGGCACCTACATCAACGCTACCACAGATGCTGATGCTAGTGTTTCTGCAACTCCCAATGTGCAGTCACGGGCACAAACCATTGAGGAAATGCCTTGCGGGGGCAGGGGATAGAAGTTGACCATGCACCCTCAGGAGCTCAATTTGCCAGCTCACTTGGCTATGGCAACATGTCTGATTGTTGAAATATTGTGCCTGTTGGATGCTATGAACTGGCAGTATACCCATGGACTCTTTGATCAGCTTGTTTAAACCACTATGACATAAGTAACAAAGATGGCTTTGATATAAACATTGATTGGATGAAGAAGGTAAGTGACGAAATGAGAAAAAGGAGCATTCAAAATAACAAAGATATAAATCATTGCTGGAGTCAGGTAGCAGAGTTTCTGGAATATTAGAAGCTATAAGACACAATGAGAATTATATTGAGATACCAGAGATACGAGTTAGGATTAGAGGAACTACTCGCAGAGATAGTACTTTTATGAGAGACCAGAATTTACGGGCATTTGAAATTTAAGGTGCAGAATATATATGGTTGCCTATCTTGGTCCAGTCTACTTCAATAAATTACCTGAAAATGCCTATGCAGTTCCAGTAAATAAATTAAAAAGCAGTCTTTCAGGGTGGATGGAAAGTAAAGTAATTTACTCTTCTCAAGAGTTCCTTGAGTATATGACAAATGACCCACTTTCCTTATGAGAATGAACAATAAATTAACTGAAAACTATACATATGCCACATTGTGCAACTATTTTATTATTCTTTTATGTACTTATTGTTAATTATCAGTTTGATTATTTCTTTGTCATTCACTGAACTATGTAGTTCATTTATCTTGTAATTGATCTATAAGGAAACTTTTTGTTGTTATTGACGTTTGCATGAATATGTATTGTATCCATCTTGGATTATTATATAGTAGATAATGACATCTGTCCAAGTTTATATTATTATTATTGTGTTAACGCTGATGACACCAATTGCATGTAAATATGCTCAAAGGCAGAATAAAACATTTGTATTTGTATTTGTATTAACGTTTTCATAATTAGGTGAAGAATTTATTTTAGAGATTGATTGCTTACATGAAGTTACTGCAGCTCTTTAAAGGAGAGAGAAAGCATTATATGTGACAGATAAGAAAAGAAATACAATACAAACAAAATTGATGGTGGTGGGAAAGGGAACTGACTGTGAAAATATGAACAGGTTGGCATTAGTGAAAGAGCAAAGTTCTGCAGTAGAGGATGATTTAGAACTAGAAGTTGAAGAGAAGGGGATAATAAAAATAACTGAGGAAAAGGTATATGAAACTGTGCAGCTGAACATTGAAAGAAAAGATGAGCTTAGATGTTTGTTATGTGAATGTGGGAATGTGTTCAGTGATGCAAGAGGAAGTGTGAAGAATTTTGAATGTGTACTAAAAATGAAACCTCATAAGCCATTATTTAAAAAAAAAAACATTTGGTGTACCAATTGCAAAGAGACCAGCCTGTTGAAAAAGAGCTGCAAAAGATGGAATGATATGGCATAACTGAGAGAAGTAGCGGTGATTATAATAATCCTTTTGGTAGTTACAGCAAAATGTGATGGAGGTGTTCAACTTGTTTTAGGCTATTGTCTTATGAAGAAATTTATACATATAGAAATGATCATATTAAACTCATAGAAAGCTTAGATTTAACCTTTGGATTCATCAAGTTCCACTTGCTCCAGAATCTTGGAAGTACACAGCATTTTTGTCCAGTGGTAAATGATTTTAGTATTGCATTGTACCCTTCAGTTTAAATTTTTCAGTAACTGAATTCATCAGTGCTTTGGATGAAGTGTTATGTCACAAACTACCTTCTAAATTAACTACATATCTTTATGACATTTTGATTTGTACTCAGAGTTCAGATGAATATTATTTCTTACTGAAGGAGGTGTTGGATAAATTGAGATCAGGAGGCATGACATTAAAATTGGAAAAATGTAAATTTGTAATTAATGAACTGAAATTCTAGGAACATTGCATTAGTGAGAATGGTATATTCCCAGACTCTGACAAAATTAGAGCCATTGCTAAGTTTCCAGTATGAATTCTATAGGAAGTACCTCAGTAAACAAAATACAAATGTACCAAGTTTGTGAAGTTTATCGTAAAAGAATACTGTTTGGATCTTGGTCAAGGAATGATAGGAAATTTTTGATACTATAAAAAGTGTGTGACGCCAATGAGGTCGACACCAGCATTGATATACGTTTGTCTCTAGACACCGAGAATCCTCTTTGGACGTCAAGCTAAGATTATCTTTGCTCTCTTCCGCCAAGTCCAGTTCTTTGTAAGCCTTTGATGTGTTTAGGTGAATAAACAAACTACTGCAAAATGGGAGTGTTGCTTGATGTAACCAACCTGCACTTCTTCCTCACTGGTGACCCCGAGTTGTAACGTCTTCCGTTTTCGCCGTTTTACTGTGTCCCCACCTCTGCGTCGGTTATTTTTGCGTGTATTACATTGACACAGCATTCAAACAATGACTTCGCCCCAATGTGTAATGCTGGATTTTGTGATCGACATGCATCATGTTGCAGGCGATGTACACCCACCAGGACTGAAACACGATGCCTCTCACTCGTCGATTATGCCGATTTCGCCGGACGTTTTCGAGCCTGCAACAATAAGTGAGGTTAGGAGTGTGCATGACTCTGGCTATCAAATGCCTCTGTTCCCACCACATGTGCCCTCCCTCATTGACTGTGCAGCTACCTCTTACGGATCTCCGTGCAGTGGGGGACCAATGCCGATTTCTGCAGATGCGTCATTGGACAACCTACCACCACCAAGACAATGATTTACCACACCGCAATCTGTGCAGTACCATGTGGATACCTGCCACGTGGCTGGAACTGCTTTGTTCACAGGTCAACCTCCTCAGCATAAGGCCACGCCTGTGCCTGAATCAGTTCAGCATCAGCACTTGGCTTCCTACTTCGAAACCTCGGCCTGCAACAGGAACAATAACTTGTTATCTGTGCCTGACCTCCACCTCCGTCCAACTGCTACACCTCAGTGTTTAGTAGCATGACATTCACCTTATCTGCACACCATTCTGAGTGGAGTGATTATGAACAGTGAACTTTCACACATTCCATCCCAAGTTCGACATCATTTCCCACACTGTGTTTCTGGACAGCCCACACCTCCGCAGCATCCCTGCAACACAGGTGGCCCTGGCTCTGATCATACGTCAGGCTTTCCACAGACTAACATGCATTCTCAAACTTTGAACTTTTTCTCACTTGTCACCCACGCGCCGGCTCCAGTCGAGCTTCTGCTACCATTCTCGGCACGTCTCAGTGCCTCATCCGTGTCGGTCTTCCGCTGCGCGTCAATTCAAACACACCCGCAACGTGTTGAGCTTCTGCAACCACAATCGACACATTATGGTGTCTCACCCACATCAGCCTTCCGTGTCGAGATGGATTGCGCTCAACCACAACGTGTCACCTTCACGCTGCCTCCCGAACAGCCATCGTTGCCACACCCCCTGGAGGCACACTCCCCCGGAATACTACAGCAACAACAGCTCGTTTCAGGCAGTGCCCCAACGAACTCAACTCAACCTGTTCTTCCGAACATTCTATAACGTTTACCGTCGCTGTCGCCGTTTAATTCCAACAGAGCTACAACCTGGTTCAAAATTGCAGATGAAGTGTTCGACCATTACAAACTCGATGAGTCAACCAGATTTCTGTGCCTCATCACGCACCAGCACGACCAGGAGGACTTCATTGCTGACCTGGTCGACACCCCGGACTCATCTACCCAGTACACTCTACCCAAAGAGACAGTTCTACGTCGGCTTGCACACTCAACTGAGGCAGCAATACGGCAAGTGCTCCATGTCGAGCAACTAGGCAATGACAAACCTTCCCAGCTCTGGAGACGGCTACGTGCCCTGGTCAGCCCAATCTATTCTCTGATACAGCTCTCCTTGCCATCTGGTCAGATAAACTATCTCCTCACATCCGATTTGCTCTGGCTCAAAGGCATCCTGAACCTGTCGAGCAAAGAATGACGATTGCTGACAATCTACACCATGCATCACTGCTCCACTTCGCCAGCCACTGTCTGCCTGACAAGTCTCAGGTTCAGGCTCATCGCCCTGCGGCCAGACGCGGTCGGGGCTGTACTGTGCCGACCGTTCCACTTGCTCCAGGAAGCAATAAACCTGCAACTGGGACGTCACCGGCTTGTCCCGCGGTCACACCCCCTCCTGCAACTAGACCTGCTGCGGCCACTGAACCTCGGCCACCACCACTGGCAACGAACTTTCTGCAGGAAATGCAACCGCACTACCCGTACTGTTATTTCCACACACGGTTTGGTGAGGCAGCACGGAACTGCAGACCACCCTGCTACTTCCCAAACGCCAATCGCAGGTAGGTTCATGTGCCGCTTCCTGCGCACAACATGACAGGCACCCCCCAGTGTTCCATTCTGTCCGGGAATGACCGGATAATTGTGGGCTACTTTACATTAAAGACATTTCCTTGGGATATCTTTTCCTAGTAGACACAGGCACTGACTTCTTGCGACACCACAAAGTTTCACCGGACCTAGTGTGAAACACCGTGTTTCACCATCCGTCCAAGACTCACTTCCCCTGTGCTCCATCGAGCAACCCCCTCCGTGACTTATCTGTCTGTGCTCATCTCATCCGTACATGCTTGTCTCTGTCGACAACGTTACAAGAAACCACGCATAAGTGCCTTGTTGAGCTTGAACACGTCACTCACCTATGCAAGGGAAAATTCAAGCTCTCCCTCCGGCTCCACAAAACACAGCTCCAGCTCTCCGATGCAGCAAAGGAATTACAGACACTACAGCAAGGACAGAGCAAGGTCAGTAAGTACGCTGAATCTGCTTGCAATCCCAGCAATCGAGCCTCCATGTGTTTACCTGCCACTACCCCTCGCAACTGTGCTATCAAGACTGTCATAACATGTACTGACAGCTCTGCAGGGCCACACCCTCCTAACACGGCAGCGTTTGACACTCAGCCGGGCACAAGTGCACATGCGTGGAGAACGTCACGTGTTCCCAAACTGACGGCTCCTACCCCACCCCTCGCAGACAGCACCTCAAACTATGCAACTTCAGCTCCTGCGCACTGCCATGCGACTGCCACTGACAACACAAACAGTGCACTCGCGCCTAGCGTTTCGCCCACACCGTGCTGCCACAGGCCGTGCCCTCAGACAATTGACCCACTAACAGCTCACGAGCTCTACTGAGCTCACCCGACCATGGTGCCACTGCTTCAGGCCGGCGGCCATCTTGTTGCGTTGACTCTTGGGACACTTTGCCACCTCGGCTCCTGTCAGATCAGCCGAATGGCTCCGAACACCACGACCACGCCTTGCCCACCCCGCCCGCCTCAATTTGTAAACAAACCGCCTCCCGTGCCACCGGCAACATTTCTGTCGTCACCAACGGCACGGTTCAAAAACTTCGCCTCACGCCAGGTCCCCCGATCTCCAGTAAACCATGTCAACTTTGTCCGGAGCACCTCTCCAACCTTAAAAAGAAGATTTCTGAACTACAAAGCTCCACCGTCATTGAACCCTCTGCCAGTAGCTGGTCTACGCCCATACATATGACACCCAACAAATACAGGTCCTGGTGCATGTGTGGAGACTACCATTGACTAAATGCACGGACAATTATGGACACCTACCCCATACCCGACATTGCCGACTTTACCAGTTCCCTCGCAGGTGCGACCACGTTCTCTGTCATTGATTGCAGATGGGCCTACCACCAGATCCCCATGGCACCTGAAGACATCGAGAAGACAGCAATCACCACCCCGATTGGGTTATTTCAGTTTTGATTCATGCCCTTCGGTCTGAAAAACGCAACCCAGACCTGGCAACGCTTCATCAACGAAGTGCTATTCGATCTAAAATTCTACTTTGCATATGTCGATGACATTATTGTGTTCAGCTCCTCCATCGAGGACAACATTCGACATGTGCAAACTGTTATGAACAGTCTCGTGGCAGCAGGCATCGAGACCAACCAGGACAAATTGCAACTAAATCAACTCGCTGTCACTTTTCTTGGTTTTCGGGTCTCTGCCGATGGCATTTCACTGCCCCCTGAGAAAGTACAAACAATACTAAACCTACCCAGACCTGCATCATTCAAAGAGCTCCGGCACTTTCTGGGGATGGTTAATTATTATCACTGACATCTACCTCGGGCTGCAGAGATTCAGGCTCCACTGACGGATGCTTTGGCAGGCACCCACACTTCTGGATCTCGGCCCATTCCATGGACCCCTGCTATGACTGACTCTTTCACTGCCCTCAAAAATCTTCTTGCCTTGGCCTGCACCATCGCGCATCCTCATCCAAAAGCACATCTTTTCAACACCACAGACTCGAGCGATACCACCATTGACGCTGTCCTTAGCCAGACAATCGATGGCCAGACTTTGCCTCTGCAGTTTTTCTCGCACAAGCTCAGCAGTGAACAACAGAAATATTCTGCGTTTGACAGGGAGTTGCTCACAGTCTACAAAGCAATCAAGCATTTTAAGACTGACATTGAGGGACACCCTTTTACGTTTTAACAGACCACAAACCCCTGGCTGCAGCCATTACAAACCCGCCAGCTGACCCACCTCCTTGCCACTTCAGATACATGGACTTCATATCTCAGTTCACCACCGATGTCAGACACATAAAGGGTGCTGACAATATAGTTGCTGATTTCCTTTCATGAGTTGACGCTGTTCATTCGCTGTTAGACCTCTCTGAACTGCCTAACCTCCAACCCACCGATGAGGACACACAAAACCTGATTTCAGACTCTACCTCTTCACTACACTTCGTCCGCACCACCTTCCCTGGCATTTCTGGTGAGATCTGGTGCGACGACAGTACGGGCACGTTATGCAGCCTCATCCCAACCATGCTCTGTCGAGCTGTCTTCAACGCACTGCATAATTTAGTCCACCCCGGTTTTTGTGCGTCCACCTGCCTTGTTGCGGAGTGCTTTGTGTGGAGAAATGTCAACAAGGACTGCCAGCAATGGGCACACTCCTGCTTCGCCTGCCAATGGTTCAAAGTACACAAGCACACTTCACCCCCCCCCCCCTCAGAGCCTTTTTGATCCCTCCTGGGCGTTTCCAGCATATTCATATTGACATTGTCGGCCCTCTCCCCCCCTCTAACGGCTTTCGTTATGTTCTCTCATCTATCGACCAAACAACTCACTGGGTCGAGGCTGTCCCCCTCCCCAATATTACAGCAGAAACTGTGGTTCGAGCTTTCATCGAGTCATGGGTATTGCGTTTCGGATGTCCAGCTATCATCACGACTGACCAGGGCAGACAATTTGAGTCGGCCCTGTTCAATGAGATTTGTAACATCTGCGGCATCCGGCGCATCCATATCACAGCATATCACCTGCAAAGTAACGGGCTGGTTGAGTGCTGGCACCGCACTTTCAAGGGGGCTCTTCGATGCCAAAAATCTCTATGGACAGAGGCCCTTCCCCTTGTGCTACTCGGCATTTATGTGATCTATAAGGAAGACCTCAAAGGCACAATAGCCGAGTTCGTATATGGCCAGAACATTGTTCTCCCTGGCGGACTTGTGAGTCCTTCCACTTCTCTCCCTCAGTCTGACTTACCTTCCTTCGTGGACCACGTCAGACGCCACTTCATCAGCCTCCATATCCCTCTGCCTGCCAGCCACTCCTGCCCTAAGGTTCACGTCCCGAAATCTCTGGACAATTGCAAATACGTCATGATCCATGCTGTCCGTGCTCCCCTCCAACCTCCATATACCGACCTGTACCGAGTTCTCCAGCACTCAGCCAACACCTATGACAGTTAGAGCCTCTCTCAACAGACTTAAGCCTGGTCATGTTGAGCACGCTTCTACCCACCTTCAGGCCACGACCACACCACTTACTGTCGTGGCTCATGACGCTCTGACCACTCCCTCCACGTTGAACTTACACACTGCGTCGAGCTCTTCTCCGACCTCGTCCTCTACTCTGGTCTCACGCACTCCGTCGAGTGATCACATGCTCCCCATGTTGAGCTTACCTACGATCACACCCTCACTGCTGGGCCCTTCATCGGTCCCTTCGGCCTCTCCACTGTCGCCTGCCTCGCCCTGTTGAGGTTTCTCATGCCCCCCCCCCCCTCCCCCATATTGAACGTGCCCTCACTTGAGGTGTTTGTGCCTGTCTTCCCGGACATAATCCACGACATCTCTATAATACTTCGCGATTATACACTGTTCGTCATGTGTTTCCCTTCATCTGGTGCTCATAACACAACCTCCGCCATTCCCTGCCACCTGATGAAATGTGTTCCTCACTCGCCCGACGTCAACCTGGACATACTTCACATGTTCGCCACGCCCACCGGAGACATCGTCGCCGCCGCTCCATTCCACCCGCAAACCACCGGCCTCCCTGTCGCGGCACGACCAGCACGCCCAGTACGATGCCTGGCGCACTTCAACGACTTTCAGGTTCGGTGGCCGAACCTTCCTTCACGACATCTACCCATGCAGCTCCCCGACGATGCTGTCAAGCTGACTGTGGTCTGGCTCCTGTGGACCACACCTGTCGATGCCTTGGTCCCCCCCCCCCCCCCCCCAGCCTCTCAAGAGTATTCCGTACTGTGGGGGGGGGGGGGGGGGGGTCTATGTGGCGCCGATGAGGTCGACACCAGCATCGATATGCGTTTGTCTCTAGACTCCAAGCATCATCTTTGGACGCTAAGTTCTTTGTAAGCCTTTGATGTGTTTAGGTGAATAAACGAACTACTGCAAAATGGGAGTGTTGTTTGGTGTAACCAACCCGAACTTCCTCCTCAAGTGCTTTGTGTAATTGTGACTTGCTGTATGGATCAGACTTATCCTTACCATTTTGTATATCATGTGATGCTACTGATTATGGACAGGCTGTAAATGGGGAAAAGACACACCAAACAATATCTTTTGTGAGCAGGGTGCTCCAAAAACATGAAAGAACTTACAATGTAACCAAGAAGGTGTTGCTAGCTGTTATTGGGCATTTACTAAATTTAGAAACTACTTGTCAGGACACAAAACTATTGTGTACTTGGATCACAAGACCTTAAGCTATCTGAAAGAAGCAAGTTCTATCAAAGTAGGTTGACAAGGTGGGCTAAATTTTTAGGAGAGTTTGACTATAGTCTTAAGTATGTTACAAGAACTGAGGATCTATGAGAATATTATGAAAAGGCTAGATTGCTACTTTCCATACACAGGGGATGTTGAGTTGCACATAGGCACAACAAAAAGCCTGTTGAGCATTTGGCCAAATGATCTTCTTCTAAAGTAGAAAACATACACATATTAATGCAAGCACAGCTCACTCTCTCTCTCTCTTTCTCTCTCTCTCTCTCTCTCTCTCTCTCTCTCTCTCTCTCACACACACACACACACACACACACACACACACACACACACACACACACACATGATGACTGTTTCTGGCCACTGATAAGGTTGACAAATACAATAAAGTACACAAGGGAATACTATTTAGAGGAATGAATTTAGTTTCAGAATACTGGAGATTGTGTTTGCCAGATCACTATACTGACAAATGTATTAAGCATACTCTCTTTGGTACTCAGAAATGTTTGAAAAAATTACAGGATTATAAGAAAATGTATACTTTTGCAATACATCAAAAAGAATGACAGATGCCAATAAGTGAAGATAAGTAACAGAAGTTGCCACGGTCAGGCGCAAAACATACTACCTGAGAAACCTATGATTCTTGTCACCATCGAGATATGCATTTTGTTACCTTGAACATTTTATATTTGTCATAGTGAATATATTTTCTAAGTAGATCAGACTATATACCCTGTCAGAAAAGCAGCATGTAAAGAATTGATTTCAAAAACAGAAACGTACTATTTCACACAGATAAATACACCAGTAGCAATTAAGTCTGATAATGAATCACAGTTTTCCTCATATTCTCAGAATGCATTTATTGAGAGAATAGGAATTAAACACATTTTAATATCTGGTTACTACAAGACCAGTTATCCTGCAGAGTCATGTATGAGAGAGATTGGTAGGTTGTGTAGCACTTACTGCAGTCATAATCACCCATCTAGGATTAAAAACTTAGCTAATTTTGAAGATGAGATGAACTATTTGCAACATACATCCACAGGTATTTTGCCACATGAAATACTATTTGAAAAATAGAAAAAAAAAAAATAAAAAAAAAATCAGCTAATCTTACTAATGAGCCCACTGAATTTCCAAAATGTAAATGTATTTGAGGACAAGAAAGAGAACCTGTTTCAAATGAAGTAATGAAGAAACAAGGCAAATCAAGAAAGAAGAGACACAATGTTAGTGTTAAACACAATGTTAGCGTTAAAATAACAAAGTTTACAACAAGAAACTTAGTCTTTGATAAGACCCATGGAAGATTCAAACTGTTAACTTCTGAGTTACAGAAGTTCTCTGATATCTATATAGGTCCATTTGAGATATTCGCAAACCCACATCCAGATGCCTATAGGCTGATATATCCAAAAACTATGCAGTTGTTTGGACTACATAACATGCTGAATTAAAAACATACAGTCAGAGAACTTAAAGAATGGCTGATTACATAAACTGAGTCTGAAAATTTAGTTGTTGATTGAACAAAAAACTTGTAACAGAAGATATTTTTCATTAGCTAGTAATAGTTGGTATGTTGTTTAAGAAAAACACTTTAAAACATTGACATCAAGTTTTACTTTTTTATATTAATAAACAGACAAATGTGTGGTTCCTGAAGAGGGGCAGCAGCCTTTTCAGTAGTTGCAGGTGCAACAGTCTGGATGATTGACTGATCTGGTCTTGTAACATTAACCAAAACCGCCTTGCTGTTGTGGTACTGCGAACAGCTGAAAGCAAGTGGAAACTACAGCCGTAATTTTTCCCGAGGGCATGCAGCTTTACTGTATGATTAAATGATGATGGCGTCCTCTTGGTTATAATATTCCGGAGGTAAAATAGTCCCCCATTCGGATCTCCAGGCGGCGACTACTCAGGAGGATGTCGTTATCAGGAGAAAGAAAACTGGTGTTCTACGGATCGGAGCGTGGAATATCAGATCCCTTAAGCGGGCAGGTAGGTTAGAAAATTTAAAAAGGGAAATGGATAGGTTAAAGTGGGAAATAGGTTAAAGTGGGAAATAGGTTAAAGTGGGAATTAGTGAACTTCGGTGGCAGGAGGAACAAGACTTCTGGTCAGGCGAATACAGGGTTATAAATACAAAATCAAATAGGGGTAATGCAAGAGTAGGTTTAATAATGAATAAAAAAATAGGAGTGCGGGTAAGCTACTACAAATAGCATAGTGAACATATTATAGTGGTCAAGATAGACATGAATCCCATGCCTACTACAGTAGTACAAGTTTATACGCCAACTATCTCTGCAGATGATGAAGAAATTGAAGGAATGTATGATGAGACAAAAGAAATTATTCAGGTAGTGAAGGGAGACGACAATTTAATAGTCATGGGTGACTGGAATTCGACAGTAGGAAAAGGGAGAGAAGGAAACATAGTAGGTGAATATGGATTGGGGCTAGGAAATGAAAGAGGAAGCCATCTGGTAGAATTTTGCACAGAGCATAACTTAATCATAACTAACACTTGGTTCAAGAATCATAAAAGAAGGTTGTATACATGGAAGAATCCTGGAGATACTAAAAGGTATCAGATAGATTATATAATGGTAAGACAGAGATTTAGGAACCAGGTTTTAAATTGTAGGACATTTCCAGGGGCAGATGTGGACTCTGACCACAATCTATTGGTTATGAACTGTAGATTAAAACTGAATAAATTGCAAAAAGGTGGGAATTTAAGGAGATGGGACCTGGATAAACTGAAAGAACCAGAGGTTGTACAGAGTTTCAGGGAGAGCATAAGGGAACAATTGACAGGAATGGGGAAAGAAATACAGTAGAAGACGAATGGGTAGCTCTGAGGGATGAAGTAGTGAAGGCAGCAGAGGATCAGGTAGGTAAAAAGACGAGGGCTAGTAGAAATCCTTGGGTAACAGAAGAAATATTGAACTTAGTTGATGAAAGGAGAAAATATAAAAATGCAGTAAATGAAGCAGGCAAAAAGGAATACAAACATCTCAAAAATGAGATCAACAGGAAGGGCAAAATGGCTAAGCAGGCATGGCTAGAGGACAAATGTAAGGATGTAGAGGCTTATCTCACTAGGGGTAAGATAGATACAGCCTACAGGAAAATTAAAGAGACCATTGGAGGAAAGAGAGCCACTTGCATGAATATCAAGAGCTCGGATGGAAACCCAGTTCTAAGCAAAGAGGGGAAAGCAGAAAGGTGGAAAGAGTACATAGAGGGTCTATACAAGGGCGATATACTCGAGGACAATATTATGGAAATGGAAGAGGATGTAGATGAAGATGAAATGGGAGATATGATACTGTGTGAAGAGTTTGACAGAGCACTGAAAGACCTAAGTCAAAACAAGGCCCCAGGAGTAGACAACATTCCATTAGAGCTGCTGACAGCCTTGGGAGAGCCAGTCCTGAGAAAACTCTACCATCTGGTGAGCAAGATGTACGAGACAGGCGAAATACCGTCAGACTTCAAGAAGAATATAATAATTCCAATCCCAAAGATAGCAGGTGTTGACAGATGTGAAAATTACCGAACTATCAGTTTAATAAGTCACAGTTGCAAAATACTAACACGAATTATTTACAGACGAATGGAAAAACTGGTAGAAGCCGACCTCGGGGAAGATCAGTTTGGATTCCGTAGAAATGCTGGAACACGTGAGGCAATACTGACCTTACGACTTATCTTAGAAGAAAGATTAAGGAAAGGCAAACCTACGTTTCTAGCATTTGTAGACTTGGAGAAAGCTTTTGACAATGTTGATTGGAATAATCTCTTTCAAATTCTGAAGGTGGCAGGGGTAAAATACAGGGAGCGAAAGGCTATTTACAATTTGTACAGAAACCAGATGGCAGTTATAAGAGTCGAGGGACATGAAAGGGAAGCAGTGGTTGGGAAGGGAGTGAGACAGGGTTGTAGCCTCTCCCCGATGTTGTTCAATCTGTATATTGAGAAAGCAGTAAAGGAAACAAAAGAAAAATTTGGAGTAGGTATTAAAATCCAGGGAGAAGAAATAAAAACTTTGAGGTTCACCGATGACATTGTAATTGTGTCAGAGACAGCAAAGGACCTGGAAGAGCAACTGAATGGTATGGACAGTGTCTTGAAAGGAGGAAATAAGATAAACATCAACAAAAGCAAAACGAGGATAATGGAATGTGGTCAAATTAAATCGGGTCATGCTGAGGGTATAAGATTAGGAAATGAGACACTTAAAGTAGTACATGAGTTTTGCTATTTGGGGAGCAAAATAACTGATGATGGTTGAAGTAGAGAGGATATAAAATGTAGACTGGCAATGGTAAGGAAAGTGTTTCTGAATAAGAGAAATTTGTTAACATCGAGTACAGATTTAAGTGTCAGGAGGTCTTTTCTGAAAGTATTTGTATGGAGTGTAGCCATGTATGGAAGTGAAACATGGACAATAAATAGTTTAGACAAAAAGAGATTAGAAGCTTTTGATATGTGGTGCTACAGAAGAATGCTGAAGATTAGATAGGTAGATCACATAACTAATGAGGAGGTATTGAATAGAATTGGAGAGAAGAAAAATTTGTGGCACAACTTGACTAGAAGCAGGGATTGGCTGGTAGGGCATATTCCTGGCATCAAGGGATCACCAATTTTATTGGAGGGCAGCATGGAGGGTAAAAATCGAAGAGGGACACCAAGAGAGAATACACTAAACAGATTCAGAAGGATGTAGGTTGCAGTAGGTACTGGGAGATTAAGAAGCTTGCACAGGATAGAGTAGCATGGAGAGCTGCATCAAACCAGTCTCAGGACTGAAGACCACAACAACAACAACAACAACATGTAAAGGAATCACCCAGGGGGGAGGGAGAGGATGTTTAAACTGAAATCATACCTTACATTAGTAACTGAAGTCTTCAAGCCAGCAAGTGGGGCGGATGGTCCTGCCTGACTGGGTGAGTCTTCGTACAGCAGTTGAGAGATCCAGGGAGGGGATGGTGGGTTGTGAGGAGCCGGGCTGGTGGACCAGAATGCCTGTTGTGGTACGTAGTACTTTTATCATTTCTGGGTCAGTACCAACAGGCAAGGGGAAAGACTGGAGAAGATGAACGTGGGTTAAGTTGCCATTGGGGGAGCTGGCTTGTTCGTAGAAGATAAACACATTATCTGGCTGCATAACGAAAAGCACTTTAGAGCTGCAAATAAAATCTGTATTGACATTCACTACCCCTTCCGTATACAGGTTGACATAATCTCCACACGAGTCATCAGCGGTGACATCACACATTCCGAGTCTCGCCCCTGATACATCACTGAATCCTAACAGGGGAGAGGTGGGGGGCTGCCTGTAGGAGGGGAAGTCATCACACGCATCACTCTGTATGGGAATGTCACACACACCTGTAGCACTGTCACACAACTGGAAGTGGGTATCATCACAAATGCAGGAATGCGCGTCACTCATACGTGGACTGTCGGTAGATGCCTCATGCGAGGCGGGTGTAGCAGGGGGTCAGGGCTGACTGGGTGGGGTATCGGGCAGTTCTCCCAGAGATCACGCCGGTTTGAGGTGGCAGACAGATAATGTTTGACGCGTGCCTTTAATGAGCACTTCGAATGTGTTGACACGCCGCAATATGACTCTGTGCAGGCCCTAGTATAGAGGTCTGAGTGCCGGTCCTACAGTGTCATTGCACACCATGACGTGAGTGCACGACGCCAAGTCATTATGCAGAAATACGGGAGGGAGCGAGGGCAGTCAAGATGGAGGCATGCAAATGTTAGCAATTAGCTCCTTAACATGCCCAATGAATGTCGAGTTGCAGATTTGATCTGGAGGAAGTGAAGGCTCAACTAGCTCTGCTGGGAGTGTGAGGGGTTCTCTGTACAGTACTTCTTCCTGGGATGCACCAAGGTCCTCTTTGTACAAGGGCCGGAACACCTAACATTACCCATGGTAAGGTGTCAGCCCACCTCCATGGCACATCAGGGAAGCTTTAAGCATTCGATGCCAGCGTTCGATAAGCCCATTGCTCTGGGGGTGGTATGCTGTAGTCCTAAATCGTTTCACCCCACACAGTTCACAAAGCTGTTGGCACAGGGCGGGCTCAAACTAGCAGCCCTGGTCAGTGGTGATATAAACTGGGCAGCTGAAGCGTAAGATCCACATTAATAAAAGGGCTTGGGCCACTGCGTCGGCTGTGATAATAGTGAGAGGAATAACCTCCACCCAGCGGGTAAACCTGTCAATGGTGGACAGTATGTAATGGAAGGGGCCCGAGGGGGGTAAAGGCCCGATGATATCGACGTGTATGTACTGGAATCTTTTTGCTACATTGAACATACCCCTAGGGGGCTGTGCGTGACATCTTGCTTTTGCATGCTGAAAAGCCACACATGCTCGTGCCCAACTGCGATGTTGTTTCATCACCCAGGGCCAAACGAAATGTTCAGATACCAGACGTGTGGTGGCACGAATGCCAGGGTGTGCAAAGTCATGGATACTATTAAAAATTTCCCAGTGGAGAGGTGCACGAATCACCGGACATATGCATCCTGTTGAAATGTGACACCAGATGGGTGATGAAAACCCAGGAAGTGTCCGTAACTCTAGTTTGAGTCCTGTTTTAACATCGGAGTGCAATGCGGCGAGCTGTGTCCTCTGTCTGCAATTTAGGGAGTTCACTGAGGTCCAGTTGTGAAGATAAAACCGACATACGAGGTAGAAAATCAGCAGCAACTCTGTCTGCCCCTCTGATATAATGTATGTCATTCATAAACTGACATATGAGGTCCATCTGCCGAAAGTGTTTTGGGGATGAGTCCTTGCCTGGTTTACAGAAAGCTCGTGGTCTGTAAATACCATGAGATGGCAACCTTCAATATTGTCTTGGAAATATTTGATAGTGTCGTAAATAGCAAACAGTTCCCAGTCGAAGGTCAACCATTTACGTTGGGAAGTGGACAGTTTGTGGGAGAAAAATCTGAGCGGCTGTACAACAGAACCCACGGATTGCTGAAGTACTGCCCCCACTGCTGTATCACTCGTGTTTGTAGTAAGTGAGATGGGAGCATCAGGAATGGGGTGAGCCAGCGTAACGGCTGTCTGTAAGGCTGACTTTAGGTTATGAAATGCGCAACGCATATCTGGAGTCAGTGTGACTGCTCAACACCCTGAAGTGTTTCTTCCTGAGAGAACATCCGTTAGTGGGGCTTGTATGTTGGTGGTGTGGGGGATGTGTTTGTGGTAGTAATTTACTGTTCCAAGAAAGTGGTGGAGACCCTGAAAATCTTTGGGCAAAGGCACCGTACTAATGGCCTCGACCCCTTTGGGTAAGGGGCTGATGCCTTTGGCGGAAACCCCATGGCCCAGAAAAGTGAAAATAGTGCAGCGGAGTTGTGACTTAGAATTGTTCACTGCGACACCATTTGATTTTAATAGGTGGAACACTGTATTTAAATGGAGTTCATGTTCCTCGGGGGAGGAAGTAAAAATTAACAAGTCATCCAGATACGTGTATGCAAAGTTCAGTTTTCTGACCAATGAGTCAATGAACCGTTGCCATGTCTTTGCAGCATTTTTAAGGCCAAACGGCATAAACAAATATTCAAACAACCCAAACAGGGTGATAATAGCGGTTTTCTCAACGTCCTCTGGTGCCATTGGCAGTTGGTGATACGCCTTGTGACAGTCGATTACACTGAAAATTTGTGCCCCGTGCAGTTGAGAAGCAAAGTCTTGAATATTTGGGATGGGATAATTATCTAGAATTGTTCTGGTGTTAAGCACCTGATAGTCACTGCAGAGGCGGAATGTGTCATCTTTCTTGGGCACCAAATGAATGGGTGATGACCAATTACTAGAAGAAGAACGAAAAGTATTTTTATCTATAAGTTCCTGAATAATAGCTTTGGCGTGTTTAAGTTTTTCCAGATTTAAACGCCTAGCCTTTGCACGTACCGGTCGGCCTTCTGTCGTATTGATTCTGTGGACAGTACCATTGTTGATTGCGAACACCGGTGGGGGTGATGGACCTGCACCCAATGCACTATGACTAACCTATAATGCACACACGTGTGCATCCCAGGCCGGTGGGTCAGCTGCAGTGGCGGTGATCCACTGGTAGTCCTTGTTGTAGAGCTCGGTGGGGTACTTAGTAGTGTCAAAGGCACAGCTTCTGTCCAGCAGTAGAAATGTCATGCAGCATCGGCAGCAGGTGCGAGGAAGCGGTGCAGGGGTTGGGCGCATGGCTTTATGTGACAGCTGGGTGACTTGCTTATAAGCGTCCATGAGCTGGGCTTGCACGGCAGCGATGCATAAGCGGAGGGCTTCATTGCTGTCCCAAAGTTCGGCGGCGTGTGATCTAAGAGAGAGCAGTGCAACAGCTCACACAATAGAGTGGCGCTCTTGGATGAGAGGGAAGAGATACCTGAACTCGTGGTATGGTCTATCAAGTTAAAGGTTAGTGCACTCCATTGTAGGTTGGGTGACTGTGCGTGGGCTAAGAGAAAATCTACCCTGAGCACGGGTTCATCCACCTCCGCGATAACGAAATTCCACTGTAAGGGGGTATTAATGTCCTGCTGTTAAAGGCTTAAATTAGTTATTCCATGAGATTCTATCAGGGACTTATTGGCAGCTCGAAGCAGGGGGCAAGTCTGATGCTCTAATTTAATACCTGCAAACAAAGGTATCACACTAACCTTGGCCTCCGTGTCAACTAGAAATGAAAGGCAAGACACTGTGTCTTTCACGTACAAGCATCCTGGTGTGTGAGGTGAATAAGTATTAAGTGATAGGCATCTGTGCGGTGCAACGCAGTACATAGCGCCTGAATTGCGTCACGTTATTAGTTTGGAAACATGCAACGAATTGTGCATTCGACAGAGTAACGCCAATAGGCCTAGAATGGAGTAGAGGCGACCATAGTTGACTGATGTGCAGAGAATGACAGAGTACAGTTTCCGGGCCCCTCCCCTACAGGTGTATTAAAATTGTTAAAATCACCTAATGTTTGTAGAACACATGAAGGAGACCCGGCAGGAATGGCGTGTGCTGTCAGAAACACTCGTGAAGCAGACGTTGGTAGTGTGCGGGGGAGTTCCGGGATAAACATGTAATTTCCCATCTTGAGTGTCTGGCTTGATTTGTACTGTCACTGGTTTGGGTGGAAAGTTCACACTGGCACTTGGGAAACCCATAAACATCATCGCTGGGGTTTGAGCACATTGTGTCGGCCATTGTCGAGCACTCGGAACACTTGGAAAGTTTATATTCGACGTAACAGATTTGCATTCAAAGTTTTGTATGCAAAAAATGTTCTGTTGCTACAAAACACTGCCACATGACTGGTGATTCATGTACGGTAATGGGAAGTTATTGTTCGTACCTGATGCCGGCACATGTGCCTGTGGGAATGCAGAAGCACTGTCCTGTTCAGTACAGCTAGTAGGTGTGTTCGGGAACAGCGTCAAACTATTGCGAACACACAGCGGATAATTGGAAAACCATGCCGAAGCATTCATTGGGAAACTTAGTTGGCATGTGTGCGGTGTAGAGGGTGGAAATCGATCCATTGTGTACCGCTCGATGGTACGAGAATTCGTTGTAGCACTCGTGAACAAAATTTGGGGTCACCAGTATGGGTTTCAGTGTTGTAGGATTGACGAATCCAACAATGCACACTAGACCACTTGTAATAAGCACTATTTTATTACTCTGAAGCACACATCTACAGTTATATACATGCTTGATTCTCTGTTCACGTGTGTAATCTTTCGCACGCAGCCACTGACCCCCACAAAGAGCTTGCCAAAACAAAGATATTACATGTGACTTGGTCGATAGTCGCCACAAGTCTTAATATTGTTTTGTAGAATTGGTACTGCTGAGTATGGAAACAATGAAGAATGTATCTATTTCAGATTTCATGAACTGCAGTGTCATCCTAACCGCCGTCTGCTTCACGTCTGCTGTGCAGCAAGCTACCTTAATTTAAGTATTAACTGTATTTTTCTTACTTGTCACTTCTTTTTCCGTGTGTTTTTGCTTTTAGGAAGCTTTATTTGTCGAGTGCTATTAATAGTGTTCCATAGATCTCGTGTTTGTTTTGAATACAGTCAGAGAGAGTCACTTTAGTCAACCATAGTGCCAGTAGTGCTAGTGTTTGTTTTCAATACAGTCCAGAGACAGATAGTGCTATTTTCTTTGTTTTCTACAAGAAGTGGCTAGCAATCACAGTTTAGTCAATAGTCAGCCACTTTTAGTGAATTAGCAGTCTAGTTAAAAGTTGATTAACTCTCTTCAGTAAATTGATTCCTTAGGATGGATAGGACGTGTGACTGCTGTGTGCGGACGCAGGAGGAGCTGGCCACTGTTCGCGAACAGCTGAACGTGTTGATGGCCGCGGTCAGCTGTCTTCAGGCTGCTGCCTCGGACTGTAGCGGCAGTGGGGAGTCTGGTACGTCGCAAGGTACACCCCAGGTGTTACATGCTTCACCCACTGTCATTCCTGTCGAGACATCTTCGCGGGTACCGGGCGCGGTTGGGCCACCCTCTCCCCAAAGGGAGTGGCGGGTTCAGTGGCGTTCGCGGCGCACGAGGCGGAGGGTAAATGTGGAGGCTGGCCGTGTGGCATCGCCCGCTCTGCCAGTGAGTGGACATGTGGCTGCTCCTTCAGCAAGGTCCGAGCAGGCACACAGTGGGAGGGGTTTATTAGTTATTGGGAGCTCCAACGTTAGGCGGGTGATGGAGCCCCTTAGGGAAATAGCGAAAAGGTCGGGGAAGAAGGCCACTGTTAACTCTGTCTGCTTGCCGTGGGGTCTCATCCAAGATGTGGAGGAGGCCCTCCCGGCGGCGATAGAGAGCACTAGGTGCACCCGACTGCAAATTGTTGCTCATGTCAGCACCAATGACTCCTGCCATCTGGGTTCAGAGGTCAACCTCAGTTCGTACAGGCGGTTGGCGGAATTGGTGAAGGCGGAAAGCCTCGCTCGCAGGGTGGAATCAGAGCTAACTATTTGTAGTATCGTTCCCAGAACTGATCGCAGTCCTCTGGTTTGGAGCCGAGTGGAAGGCTTAAACCAGATGCTCAGACGATTCTGCGGAGATCTGGGGTGCAAATTTCTCGACCTCTGCTATCGGGTGGAGAAATGTAGGGTCCCCCTGAACAGGTCAGGCGTGCACTACACGCCAGAAGCGGCTACAAGGGTAGCGGAGTACGTGTGGAGTGCACATGGGGTTTTTTTTAGGTTAGAGAATTCCCTCCCTAGGCCCGACAAGGCGCCTCCTGAGACACGGCAAGGTAGGAGTAGGCAAAATGCAACAGGGAATAACAATATTAATGTGCTAATAGTAAACTGCAGGAGCGTCTATAGAAAGGTTCCAGAACTGCTCTCATTAATAAATGGTCATAACGCCCATATAGTACTAGGGACAGAAAGTTGGCTGAAACCAGACGTAAACAGTAATGAAATTCTTAACTCAGATTGGAATGTATACCACAGAGACAGGCTGGACAGTGAAGGGGGAGGCGTGTTTATAGTGATAAGAAGTGCAATAGTATCGAAGGAAATTGACGGAGATCCGAAATGTGAAATGATTTGGGTGAAGGTCACGGTTAAAGCAGGCTCATATATGGTAATTGGATGTCTTTATAGGCCCCCTGGCTCAGCAGCTGTTGTGGCTGAGCACCTGAAGGATAATTTGGAAAATATTTCGAGTAGATTTCCCCACCATGTTATAGTTCTGGGTGGAGATTTTAATTTGCCGGATATAGACTGGGAGACTCAAACGTTCATAATGGGTGACAGCTTTATCGGAAAACTACCTTGAGCAGTTAAACAGAGAACCGACTCATGGCGATAACATATTAGACCTTCTGGTGACAAACAGACCCAAGCTATTTGAAACAGTTAATGCAGAACAGGGAATCAGCGATCATAAAGCGATTATGGCATCGATGATTTCAGCCGTAAATCGACATTTTTAAAAAGGTAGGAAGATTTTTCTGTTTAGCAAAAGTGACAAAAAGCAGATTACAGAGTACCTGATGGCTCAACACAAAAGTTTTGTTTCAAGTACAGATAGTGTTGAGGATCAGTGGACAAAGTTCAAAACCATCATACAATATGCATTAGATGAGTATGTGCCAAGCAAGATCGTAAGAGATGGAAAAGAGCCACCGTGGTACAACAACTGAGTTAGAAAACTGCTGCGGAAGCAAAGGGAACTTCGCAGCAAACATAAACATAGCCAAAGCCTTGCAGACAAACAAAAATTACACAAAGCGAAATGTAGTGTGAGGAGGGCAATGCGAGAGGCATTCAATGAATTCGAAAGTAAATTTCTATGTACTGACTTGGTAGAAAATCCTAAGAAATTCTGGTCTTATGTCAAAGCGGTAGGTGGATCAAAACAAAATGTCCAGACACTCTGTGACCAAAATGGTACTGAAACAGAGGATGACAGACTAAAGGCCGAAATACTAAATGTCTTTTTCCAAAGCTGTTTCACAGAGGAAGACTGCACTGTAGTTCCTTCTCTAGATTGTTACACAGATGACAAAATGGTAGATATCGAAATAGATGACAGAGGGATAGAGAAACAATTAAAATCGCTCAAAAGAGGGAAGGCCGCTGGACCTGATGGGATACCAGTTCAATTTTACACAGAGTACGCGAAGGAACTTGCCCCCCTTCTTGCAGTGGTGTACCGTAGGTCTCTATAAGAGCATAGCATT
This sequence comes from Schistocerca serialis cubense, assembly GCF_023864345.2. Lineage (NCBI taxonomy): Eukaryota > Metazoa > Arthropoda > Insecta > Orthoptera > Acrididae > Schistocerca > Schistocerca serialis. The sequence continues at coordinate 787,147,484 of NC_064639.1, read as the reverse complement.
CCAAAGGATTGGAAAAGGGCGGAGGTCATCCCCGTTTTCAAGAAGGGATGCCAAACAGATGTGCAGCACTATAGACCTATATCTCTAACGTCGATCAGTTGTAGAATTTTGGAACACGTATTATGTTCGAGTATAATGACTTTTCTGGAGACCAGAAATCTTCTCTGTAGGAATCAGCATGGGTTGCGAAGAAGACGGTCGTGTGAAATCCAGCTCACACTATTCGTCCACAAGACTCAGAGGGCCATAGACACGGGTTCCCAGGTAGATGCCGTGTTTCTTGACTTCCGCAAGGCATTCGATACAGTTCCCCACAGTTGTTTAATGAACAAAGTAAGAGCATATGGACTATCAGACCAATTGTGTGATTGGATTGAGGAGTTCCTAGATAACAGAACGCAGCATGTCATTCTGAATGGAGAGAAGTCTTCTGAAGTAAGAGTGATCTCAGGTGTGCCACAGGGGAGTGTCATGGGACCGTTGCTGTTCACAATGTACATAAATGACCTGGTGGATGACATAGGAAGTTCACTGAGGCTTTTTGCAGATGATGCTGTGGTGTATCGAGAGGTTGTAACAACGGAAAATTGTACTGAAATGCAGGAGGATCTGCAGCGAATTGACGCATGGTGCAGGGAATGGCAATTGAATCTCAATGTAGACAAGTGTAATGTGCTGCGAATACATAGAAAGATAGAGCCCTTATCATTTAGCTACAAAATAGCAGGTCAGCAACTGGAAGCAGTTAATTCCATAAATTATCTGGGAGTACGCATTAGGAGTGATTTAAAATGGAATGATCATATAAAGTTGATCGTTGGTAAAGCAGATGCCAGACTGAGATTCATTGGAAGAATCCTAAGGAAATGCAATCTGAAAACAAAGGAAGTAGGTTACAGTACACTTGATCTCCCACTGCTTGAATACTGCTAAGCGGTGTGGGATCTGTACCAGATAGGGTTGATAGAAGAGACAGAGAAGATCCAACAGAGAGCAGCGCACTTCGTTACAGGATCATTTAGTAATCGCGAAAGCATTACAGAGATGATAGATAAACTCCAGTGGAAGACTCTGCATGAGAGACGCTCAGTAGCTCGGTACGGGCTTTTGTTAAAGTTTCGAGAACATACCTTCACCAAAGAGTCAAGCAGTATATTGCTCCCTCCTACATATATCTCGCAAAGAGACCGTGAGGATAAAATCAGAGAGATTAGAGCCCACACAGAAGCATACAGACAATCCTTCTTTCCACGAACAATACGAGACTGGAATAGAAGGGAGAAGCGATAGAGGTACTCAGGGTACCCTCCGCCACACACCGTCAGGTGGCTTGCGGAGTATGGATGTAGATGTAGATGTAGATGCATTTATTGGAATAACCACTGGAAGTTACACACATAACGGTCCCTTGACCATTTAATATTTCTTGGTACAAGGACAATGACTTGAGACCAGTAACACTCTCCATAGAAGATAATGACACTGACTAAAAACCAACAATATGAAGATGTAATGCGGGAATCAATGCAAACTAACTACAAAATAAGATTTATCACTGAATTGGCAATGCTGAAGGATCCATTACACAAACCAGTGAGTCTAGTACTCAGTGAGTTGTTACCTTCACTTGATTAATTATTTATATTCCACCAGCACTACAAGACTTATTTCTACCTTCTGAATCATACTAAATATTTAAGCTACTTTGCTGATTTCAGAGAACACTATCAGCTGGCTATGCAACAGAAAAACTGCAACTTGCATCTTCATCTCCATCCGCACCCTGCAAATCACTGTGAAGTCCATGACAAGGAGTACCTTCCATTGTACCACATATTATCATCCCAGGCCATTTGAACGTTGAGTCTAAGACAAATATGTAATTAAATCCATCTGTGCAGGCTATAATTAGTCTCATGCTGTTGTTGTGGTTCATATTGAAGCCAAGTGTAAGGGGCTGTTTCATACTCCTCAATTCCTCTTTTAATACTGGTTCTTGAAACTCTTAAGGTGGCCTTTTGCTGAATAGTTAACATCTTTCCACAGGAGTCTGCCAGTTCAAGTTTTTCAGTATATGCTTGACACTCACCCATAGGTTACACAGACATATAACCAATCATTCTAATCTTCTTTGTACACATTAACCATCTCTTGTTAGTGCTGTTGATTATATGTCCCACAAACCTATTGTCTAGGATGGGTTACACAACTGTAGAGTGGAAAAACTAAATGCATTAAGTGTAAGTTTTATTAGAAATGGTTATTGTCACATGACGGAGTTATGTGTTAATGTCAGTTCACTGCTATAAGAATTATGTCATCTTCCTGGTGGTGTGTGTCCATGCCATTTGGAAGTTGTAGTGCTATGTGTCTGCCATCTAGAGTGTGAAGTTATGTACATCTCTCATGTCCATGAAACATGTCTACAAAGGATGTAGCTTGTGCTTCTACTAGTAATACAGTTTCTAAATATGAACAGAAGATTATATGTCTCAGGAAACAACAACACAATTCAAGAATTAGTGGTGAAAGTATTATACCTACAGAAATGTAATGAAATGAGGAAAGAAATTACCACATCAATAAATGTTAATAAGTAACCTTTTGTGGCAACCATTCTTGAAATGTAGACTGTTTTAGGGTCATTTGAAATAGAATGTGGTGAGCGACAAATATATTGCAGTTAGGAAGAAGTAATTGTAAAGTGTAGATACATCTGCTGATATGCTATTTAGAGAAAACAAAGAGAATGTGCACTTCAGTGACAAATATCAACTAACTATACTGTAACTAAACTGCTCTAAATATGTGTTTTGCATCAACTGCATATCTCAAAACATGTATACGCTTAGATTCAAGCGCAGAAGGCAGTGAAACAATAAGTCTTCTGAAACTATAACAATGTCATGACAACTTATGTATTTGTCAAGTTATGCACAATCATACTGTTTTTGACTTTCAGGTTACATATAGCTGCCAGTATGAATGCAAGAATATCACTAGAATATCACTCTTAACATGAAGAAGATGCTCTTTCACGCATTTCACAAGCAAGATATGGACAGTCATGGTCACTATTTATTTGGCGCACTGCAGATATTGTCAGTTGCAAAACATTGACATGACCCATACACTGATTCTACTGAGACTCAAAGACAATGCTCAGCAATCTTCATTGTTCCAGATGAAAATGGGAAACACATCAGATTGTGCAAGAAGACTTTTACAGACATTTTTAGAATTATTTCTAACTGAATTGAAACCCTGGTGAAGAGGAAAAAATAAGGGAAAACTGTATATAAAGATATGAGAGGAGGAAGAACCCATTGCAAATTCTTGCCCTCTAATAAGGTCCAATTTAAAGAATATATTAATTCCATATTTAGGGAGCTAGGTCATTATAACAGACTGAAATCACAGCAGAAGAATTTGAGTCATGATTTAAATATGCATAGGCTGTGGAAGGTATTTCTGATCAAATACCCTAATAGTAAGGTGACAAAGAAGATTTATTGCAGGGTTTTTCACAGTGACTTTCCTCAACTTTCCTTTCAGAAAACTCATGTAGACACTCACATAGGCTGTGACTGCTAGAATGTAGCCACAAAAAACAGAGACACAGATGACGTTCAGCAAAATTAAAATTGGAACTATACCACAGAAAAGCCAAAGTAGCTTTCAATGCCATGAAAAATAACAGTATTTCCTCCACACTACCTGACAGCAACATGTTGCATTAGTCTGTTGGTTGGTTTTGGAATAACCATGCTGGGAGGCAGCCCAATAGCTTATACATACAGTATGAATCAGCATAAAATTTACATAGTGAAAGGTAATTACTACTTGCAGTACTGGAACTAAAGCATGGATACTTGTTGAAACTAAATTGGTGCCATGAACAGTCTCTCAAGTAGCGTAAGAAAAATACAATGCAACATACAAATACTGAAGTCACAAAAATCAATAATGTACATAGGATAATTTTTCTTACTCTGTCCATGGAGATTTTTAGAATGTCTGATTTTGTAGGAGACTTGGTACTTAACAACAAGTCAATGGTGTTCTGGCATATCGACAAGTGCTGGTACGAAGCCAATGAACACAAGCGAAGAGAAGGCGGTGAGACAACATCAGCCAGCAGCCATAGTATTGCACCACAACAGGAGTACCCTCTAGCCAAAGAGAATATAAACGCTGCTCCTTCCTGCCTCGCTCCGACAGTATACGAACAGTACTAGGAGAGCACCACGGTAGTAGTGACGGGTGATCCATACTAATTGCTTACATGGACCTTGTGTACAGAAAAGGACTCTGGCTTATTTGCATGTCGCCCATTGCTTGTGACACCATTGTAAATTCAAAGTTAAGTGTTGTCAATCTGCTTTATTTGTCAGAAAAAACTATTAATGTGATTGGCTTGAATTCTCGTATAGCATTCCAAGAATGCAGCATCCTTTAGGCACCCAATAAGCAATGAGTGGGCAGGACCCCACAAATTGTTCAATTATTATGCATATATATTTAATAGCAGTCAGTATTAGCTTGTCCTGATATTATTAATTTAACTGTAATTTTCTGTGGTTGCCGATCATGCACTCCATCCACTAAATCTTGATGATCAGCACACATATATTTTAAGAAGTCTTGCAGGATGGAAGAAATTACTCCTCTTCTTATGATTTCAGGCAAAAGTCATGCTTATTAACGAATCTTGGAATATTTTGGCATAATAAATAAACATATTCTTGCAGCTATGATGACTTTTAATATATACATATATTCTTGCATTTTTATAAACTAACAGCATTTACTACACACATTTTTTATGCATAAGTAAAAATTATACATCCTTTTTATGTGAGATCATGAACATAATTCTCTCAAGTGAGACTGAAACAAAAGTTATTAAAAAAAATTGAATATTCTCCAGACATCGCTCTTCTGTTACAAAGATAATTTTAAGAGCCTATCCTTGGCACCTTCTGTAATGTACAACTTTCTTATTACTGATGAGGAAAAGAAAAGATTCATACAAATTAATAGTGAGAAAAAATAAAAGGGCATGATACTGGGAGGCAGTTGTTTAAGCATTACACAATAGGCCCCAACCATACATGACATTGTATGGAGGTGTACAGTGTTAGGCAGTATCCTATGATTAATTGGTTGCTATCTATTACCGACGTGGGGGGGTCAAAGCCCTTTATTTTTGGTCTTTTAGATAGACTTATGTCATGTTAAGTAGAGATGTCAGTTTCACCTTATTATATCTACATATACTAATACAAGCAATTAAAAGGAAAACAATTTATTAAAAAAAGGGGTACAAATGTCAAATACTGTGCATATTCAACAACGCTTATTTAATCAAGTCTCTTTCATTACTGTTCCCACGCGTGTGGCAAGTAATTGGTGGCCTGGCACTGTGACTTTAACACTTGCAGCCTCACTGAATACTTTTAACTCGTGCATGACCATTTAATACAGAGTGGAACAGCAAAATCACTGTGTGTTGCACCGTGGATTCCTCCACAAATATTTGTTCATTTCTTGGAAACGGTGTGCATGCTTGTGGTAATTTCAATGCTGTGACCGAAGACCTCCAATTTTACAGCCTGGGACCCCTTGTTTACCTGTCGTAATGCGCTTATTCAGTGCAAAAGAAATCCATCGATCAGCACCTGCCAATAAGGTAAGTTCCTTATAGAACACTTCTCCATTTATTCAGAGTTGAGAGCAGTTTAGTAAAAAATTTTGTAGGTTTGCACATGCATACTAAGTGTCAACACACTTCACTTTTGAAAAAGAATCACTTTTACACAAGTTCCTTGCCTAACTGCCATCCAGCTCTATTAATCACTTATTTTGTGTAAACTGTCTGCTTTTGGATGCTGTCCCACTTTAAACAAATCATTATTTACATAGTTACAATTTTAATACATTCATATATTACATATTATTGCTGATATTCCACTCACACTTACTTCTTATTGAGTTTCATTTTGGGAATAATTAAAACACTACATTTGTTTGGATTATTTTCATAAACAGTTATATCAGTTTAGTTTGTAAATAATGGATTCATTTACATTCGTGTTATAGAATAAACATGCATAACCTCAGTTATGTCGATCATCCTTATTTACATATACATCCATATGTTTGGGTATCACAAATCTTTACATAAGAAACATTATACGTAATTCCTTTCAGTTTATTCATGGGAGCTTGTTATTTATTTATGGAGCAGGTGCACAAGCATTGGCATCTACTTCAAATACACTATGCACTGCTTGCCTCTCTACACTTAGTGTCACCTCTAGGAAAAAGGAAGGAATCTTTTTGACTACAGGTCCATCAGATTACTAAGGAAAAGAAATATAACTCTTATATCGTGTTACAAGAAGACTCTCAGTCAGAGTTGTTCATGGTAGATTCTTGTTATGTTCTTACTACATGGAATAGACACTGTTTATTCCAGACGATGAGTAACTTACGTATTCATGTCATGTGTTTAGTTGCCAAAAATGTTGTTGTCATTCAACGTGTAGAAATTGGGGGAGTTATCTCTTCTCTTCGATGTACCGAATAATTTTTGGAAATTTGTGGTAAGTTCCTGTGGGACCAAACTGCTGAGGTCATCAGTCCCTAGGCTTACGCACTACTTAATCTAACTTAAATTAACTTATGCTAAGAACAATACACACAACCGTGCCCAAGGGAGGACTCGAACCTCTGATGGAGGGAGCCATGCAAACCTTGGCAAGGTGTCCCAGACCTTGCGGCTACCCCATGCGGCATGAATAATAATCCTGTTTATAATGATCATGTACATATACATACTGTAAAGAGATAAATGGGTGTTGGGAGTTTGTACCCTGTGTGTAGGTTGGCACCTTACTTGTTCGGTAACAACAAATCTGTATCATTACGACATCACTTACTGGACTGCTACTGCATATAGTTTGAATCATTCATTCACATCACTTATAATGTATAATATTTCTTACAACTAAATTTTATTTTCTTGAGGTGTGGCCCGTTAAACTTGTATGGTACCATGCCACTCTCAAAGCTTATCATTTCTTCTTTCACACTGTGTTGACGCACTGGTCACAGAAAAGAAAAAAAGTTAAAACTAACTTAAAACTAAATGTGTAGTAGCTCAGTGGCCACCAATACAGTCATCCATTTACATCAGTAAGCAGCTCTTTTTTTCGCCTGTTCTGCCCAGTACACCACCAGCTTCACTTACCCTTATGCTGTACAGAGAAGTATCTACAAAATTCTATAAAGCTTGAGATATTTATGCATCTATCTCTGTATCCTGTTTTCATTTCAGCTGTCATTGTTCATATCCTTAAATCTATCTTACACCTCCTGTAGTTCACTTTCTGTAAACACCTGAACATATCTGTATATAGTTGGTTAACATTATTATTTTTATGTAGATATTACTCGAACTCTCTTATACATTTCCTTAGTTCAACAACGCATATATATATTAGATGTATTTGACCTTAAGTTTGTAGTTATAATGTAATTATTCCTTCTTTCTTCCTATATGCTTATAATTCTTATAAATATGCCTGTGGGTGAGTTGCATATAATTGCGTTAGCTGGTGGTCATTTATGATGTCAGCCGCCTAATAATTAAATCTCCTGCAGCCAAGTTTATAGGCACATGTGTTCGAATCGATGCTTTCACCTCATCTTCTGATGTAGCTCACTGTTGCGATTACACCACAGTGTGTGTCACAAGTCCTGCTCTGCTTTGCCACTCCTTGTGTCAAGCGTAGCGTTATATCGTTTAATATCTATCTCAGTTTCACTTACCTGCAACTTTATGTATCAAAATACAAGTAAAATCTAAACATTTTTCCTTAACACTAGTATTCAAAAGAAAACCAGTCCTCTTGTAAATCAATCTATAAGCTCCAGATTATGGGATTTTGGAAATTATATATGGTCGTGTATAAAGTGATTACTACTTCTTGTTTAACTTTCCTATTTTTGTTGACTTAGGATGGGTTTGTAACAGAACTCAATGGCCTTCACTAAACTGTGTAAAACACTTCAGTTTCCTATATTCAACCCTGTTTTCCAGTGTGATTACTGTTTGTTTAATTTTCTCCACTAATGTCATTTCCATCACTGGTATTTTTGGTAGGGGTTGTCCTTTCGTCTGGCGTAAAACATTAATTTATTTGGTGTGAAACCTCTGGAAGAATTTGTAAGACTGTTAATGACCTGCATGAAAGGTGTGACACATTCTACCCTTCCTTAACTACTCTTTCTACAGGTGAGGCCTTGGGGTGGAATCTTGATACTAAGTTGTATTTTATACCATGTGATATCATAAATTGCTTCCATTTCTGTCCTATAAAATATGGGGCATTATCAGTCTTCCTCAAGTAATCTTCTTTGATACTTTTCCTGATGGAGGTCACTGTTGTACTTCGTACAGCATACATATTGATGTGCTTTGTAAAAACATCATAAGAGTGCTACTATGTATCTTACTTCACCCTCGCCTCTTGGATAGGGGCCAGCCACATCCAGAGACATTGAATCTAGAGGGTTCTTAGCTAAAATCAGGTGAAGTTCAATATGTTTAGAAGAGATAGAATGTTTTGCCTTCTGACACACTATACATTTTCGTAGTACTTGAAGTACTTGTCATCTCAAATTTAGAAAGTAGCCATGTTTACCTGCCTTCTTGGTACTTTTACTTACCCCATAGTGTCTCCACACTTCATGGGTGTACACTATGAATTCCTCAATGTACTTCTCACAAAGACAAACATGCAATTGTTCTGAGTCAGGATGTTTGTGATGGAATACAACACCTTTATATTCCCTGTACCACATTTTTATGTGTTCGTTGCCTTCCTGTGTTAGTTTTTGTTTGGCCTTGCACCATCTTAGGTCCTGTTGCTGCATGGTTTTCATTTGTTTACAAAACTTACTGTAGTCAGATTGTGATATTTTACTTTGCATAAGAAAGGTTCGTATCTCAGAATCCTGTTCCAAAAATACATTTAATTTATCTAGACCTTGAGGTAACCTTGATAGAGCATCAGCAATGATGTTCTGACTGCCCCCAATATAAATAATTTTGAAGTTAAATTCTTGCAGATACAGACAGACACCACCTTACCAATCTCCTGTGCAGTAATCTGCATTTCAACAAAAATGAAAGGAACTGGTGATCACAATATACCTATGTATTCTTACCCTATAAAAAGTACTCAAATTTTTTGAATGCCCAGACTACTGCCAAACTTTCTAATTCTGATACAGAGTATGATCTTTCTGCCTCAGTTAATGTGCAGCTAGCAAAGCTAATTACCTTTGGCAATATCTTACTATCTTCCTCTCTCATCTGGAAGAGACATGCCCTCAGACATTGCAAGGAAGCATCTGTGCACAGACAGAAGTCCTTCTCCAAACTGGGGTGACTAAATATATTTGCATTCACTAATGCCTTTTTAATACTACTGAAATCCTCTTGGCACTTGTCATCCCACAGCCATGGTTTGTTTTTGCCTAATAAATTAAGCATGGTGTCACTGTTCATCAGTTGTTTGGGTATCAAGTTATGGAAGAATGACACCAATCCTAAACAAGCTTTAAGTTGTTTCTTATTCCTAGGTGCAGGAAAATTGTGTATGGCATCATGTTTCTTGGGACCAGGGAGAATACTTTGTTCAGAGATAATGTGACCAAGAAATTTGACCTTCTCCCTGCCAAAGTCAGATTTTTTTTTTAAATTGGTCGTCACCCTGTATTCTGGAAAATGTTGTAAGACTTTCTCAATCAGCTGAATATGTTCTGACCAAGTGGGAGTGGTGATTAACAAGTTGTCAACATAGACCATAACCTTGCTAAGTAGCTCTGTTCCTAATACTTTATCTAATGCTGTGACAAATACACCTGCACTTATATTCAGGCCAAATGGCAGGACACAGAATTCAAATCTTCTACCACCATATACAAAAGCTGTGTACTTTCTACTTTCTGGATAGAGTTTGATTTGCCAGAAGGAGTATCTCAGGTCCAATATTGTAAAATACCAGATATTATGTAACTTCAACAGTTGTTCATCCAGGTTTTCAGGCCTGATTCAAACAGGTACTAGGATCTTATTAATAACTCGAGCAGCCAGAACCAATGTTACCGATCTGTCTGGTTTACTTACAGGCAATATGGGGCTACAGTAATGTGAAAAGGAAGGTTGAATGATCCCTCATTTAAACATTTGATTGATTTCTTCTCATACTGCCTCTCTTTTCATCCAAGGAATGGGATATGATGATACACAAAAAGTTTCATGTGGGTAAACATCCATTTTATACTGATAATCCTTGGTAACTCTGGGTTGTTTCCCAAATACATGTGCATACTTAAATAACAGATCTGTATGCTCCTGTTGTTACTGTTCATTTAAAGTGCTGGATTCACTTATCTTTTGCTCTACCATTTCATAGTTTACATCTGATTCTGACACTTCTTCGTCATAGTGAGTGTCTACAATTAAAACAGTAGGAAATACAAACTGAACTGTCGCATCAGATTCCTCCTTCTGCTTGACTTTCTTGTCTGACATTTTTATTAAATCGACAGAAAATACATGTTCGTTTACAATGAAGTAGCATTTACCACTTTCTATGTCAGTTTGCATCTTATAAGTTCTAAATATGTCCATCCCAAAAAAACAATTTACTATTAATTTGACAGTAAAATGTTCTATTTTCAATGGAATAAGTGCTTGTAACTTCACTACTTTTGATTTGTTTCCAGTGGTTGTCTGTATTCTACAATACTGCACTGGGAATATGGGAATTTTATCTCTCTTGTTTAACTCTTGGAAACATTCAGTTGACATTAAGTTAGTCATTGCACCTGTGTCTAGAAGTAAGTGTACTTCCATGTCAAATATTGTTGTCTTTACAACTGCTTGTACCTGCTCTTCCTACAACTTTTCCTGAACTTTCTCCTCATCTCGGTATATATCACCTTTCATGTCACCTTGTTCACCATATCTCTCAAAACATGTGTTTATAAGTGTATTGCCCCCACTCCCTACCTGGTCAGCAGTGTGGGGCCTCACTGTGACCAGTTATAGGTTTCCACTGGTGCAGGAGCATCGACCTCAGTGATCGGAGTAATTTCAGTGAGCTGTACAGAGTGTGTTGTGTTATGCCAATTTGTGGCATTGGCTGTGCTTGACCTATCTTCATGTGAATTTGTGTTGGTAGTTGCAAAATTATAGTCTGCACTATTATGTCATCCAAATGTTGTCTGAGGCACAGTGTGTGGCATTTGATTGTTGCCAACCACTTGCCACTGCACTGACTGGCTGTTACCACTTATGGGTGGTGGATAGGCTTGTACTGGCAGACCATAGTTTGCTTGTCCATTGCAATTGTTCCTGTTGTTCTGATAATCTCCTTTAAATCTTTTATTTTTCCTATTTCCATTATCATATCCATTCCCTTTTTGTGTGTACTGTGTTGGACAAAAGGTTGGTTTCCAAAGACAGGCTGAGGTGTTTGTTCATCTGCTGCTTTATTTTTCCATGGTGCATCTTCATAAATCAGGTCAATGGAATCCAAAACTGACAAAAAGTACTCAGTGTCATGTTCTGGTGTGGTTACTAATTTTTCCCTTATGTGTGGTGGAAGTCGGCTCTTCAATATCATCAATACATCCACCTGTGATAAGGGATTGGTCCAATATCTGGTCTTATTTAAATACTTTTTGAAATAACCCTGCAAGCATCCATGCCTGCTATTAACTGGAGTTGGGTTAAAGACTTCACAGCTTATTCTCTCTTGGACAGTTTCTGACCAGTACTTGTCTAAGAAAGCTTGTTCAAATTGCTCATAACTTTGACAATGTTTTGCCACTTCAGTGGTCCACAAAAGAACATCACCTTGGGTGTAACCAACAATAAGTCTTATCTTTTAAGCCTCTGCCAGGTACATGGAAGTACACTGTGGAATGCACTGATGAAAACTACCAGATTCATCTGCTTTCCGTCTGTCCAATAAGTGGGAAACTGCCTATGTCAAAGCCACCCTTCATCAGCAAAGATGGATGTTAAACATGCAGCATTATCTGACATCGGTGTGTTGTTACAAGCGTGTGGTGCACTGTGTGCCAATTGCGCATGTGTTGTAGGTACTGTTGTAGCTAAATTACAAATTTTGCAATCTTCACTTGTGCTTGCTATCGGGCTTGTGACAAGCTGTGGATAACTATTACATGCATCTGTCTTGGGCACAGGTAGTTGAATATTAGCAACCTGACCTATTTCATTTGATGATTCAGTTTCCATTTTCTTCATGGCCTCTTCTACCACATCAACATACACTTTGCATTCAGATAGTACCTTCTGCACTAATGTGCTACGTTGATCTAACGTACCTGTTTCTCCTCTTTTGGTTATATGGTCTAATTTTTTCCCTATCTGAGTTCTTTCTCTAATTACAAGCTTTCTACTCTTAATGTTAGCTCCTCTACTGCCAATAGTAAACTTTCATAGTCCTTGTGTAGTTTGACAGTAGTGGTCATTTTCTTTATAGTATTGCACATTTGGTTTTGACTTGCTCAAATACTATTATTCGTGTCCGTGACTTTCTTTAGTTCATTTTCTACATGCTCTTGATTGTCACTACTTGAACCTACCTTTATGTTCAAAACATCAATAGTTTCTTTAATGTCACAAATAACCTCCTGTTTTAATTTTTTTTTTTTTCGTTTCTTTTAACTAACTCTGTACGTAGATTTTCTGTTAGATCATTGAATTTTTGTGTGGCACTGTTTTGGAAATCTTCCAACACCTGTTTTTGTTCTGTTTTGAAATCTAAAAAACCTTGATGACAAACTGTTACATTTTGTGTTCAAGTTACTAAACTGTTGTGTAACTGTATTTAATTTCATGTTCATATCATGGAATTTAGTGTTCACAGTTGTCAGTAGTTGCTGTAACTGCACATTGGTGATACTATTATCATTGCTATCAGCTGTACTTTGCATGTTAATATTCAGATTACCAATAATCAGTGTCCATCCTGTGTTGTCGAAATACATTGCTGTTCCATGTTCCTCTGTTTCATTCAGCAGCGATATATCACTTCAGGAGATGGGTGAAACAGTCTCATTGATAGTCATCATGGCATCGTCACAGTTTGTCTGTGTGCTGTCATTTGTTACATATGTGATACCTACCTTTGATTTATGTCAGATTTCTGCTAGCTGCATGGCTGGCACTTCATTCCATTATCAACACTGGGTCAGTTTTGGTCAGCCCTTTTGACTGTGCTAGCAAGTACCAAAAAATTAATTAAAAAAAAACAGCAGAAAAATTTTTATGTAAATAAATATTGCGCTCGAAACCTGCAATTTCCTGTGAAATCAAGTTTCGATAAATTCCTGTCTGTTTGTCGAAAAGTATTAAGAGACAAAATATTTAAATTTCCGTAATGATTTACACTATACTGATGAGTCAAACTTTTGGTATGATTTTTGAGTCCTTTCAATTAATAAATTTCCTACTAAGAAAATGGTGAGGGAAAAGGAAAGAAAACTAACTACAACAAGAGAGGTACTACTAAGCGTAAGCAAGCTGTTGTGCAAATTTCGTACCTACTCTGCATAGTCAAGCAGCTCACTTATGTCTCCCATTGGTGGATAAATTGGTCTTATAATTCTCTGTTTCTCATTTTTTATATTATGCTCCTCATTTTCATATAATATGGCTTTTGTTGTACTCATATTCATGCAATAAGAAACTAGACAAAAATTAGTTTTTCTTTTACACAATGATGACAAAATTTTTGTGTATGTTCATTTAACATTTGTTACAAAAAGTCTGTGCATGTTTAGCTATGACTTTGTCCTGGAAAATTGGCCACCAATTGTGTTAGTCTGTTCGTTCATTATGGGAATAACCGTGCAGGGAGGCAGTCGATCAGCTAACACAAAGAGTATGAATCGGCATGAAAATTACGTAATGAGAGATAATTACTGCTTGCAGTACTGCAACTAAAGCACGGATTTTTGTTGTAATTAAATTGGTGCCATGAACAGTCTTCCTCACAGCATAAGAAAAATACAAAGCAACGTACAAATACTGAAGTCCCAAAAATGAATAATGTATATAGGATAATTTTTCATACTCTGTCCATGGAGATTTTTAGAATGTCTGATTTTACAGCATACATGGTGCTTAGCAAAAAGTCAATTGTTTGATTATTACACACATATATTTAAGAGAAGTCACTATTATCGCACTGATATCGTTAATTTACCTCTAATATTCTGTGGTTGCCGATCATGCAGTCCATCCACTAAATATTGGTGATCAGCACACATATATTTCACATATATTTTAATATTTCTTGCAAGATGGAAGAAATTACTGCCTCTTCTTGTAATTGCAGGCAAAAGTCATGCTTACAAATGAATCTTGCAATATTTTGGCATAATAAATAAAAATATTCTTGCAGCTATGATGATTTATTTCCTATAATACAGGGAAACATTCCACGTGGGAAAAATATATCTAAAAACAAAGATGATGTGACTTACTGAACGAAAGCACTGGCAGGTCGATAGACACGCAAACAAACACAAACACAAACATACACACAAAATTCAAATGTTTGTGTTTTTAAGATGATGTGACTAACCATACGAAAGCGCTGGAAGGTCGATAGAAACACAGACAGACACACACACACACACACACACACACACACATATATATATATATATATATATATATATATATATATATATATATATATATATATATATATATATATATATATATATATAAAATGGAAGGAAACATTCCACGTGGGAAAAATTATATATAAAAAAACAAAGATGAGGTGACTTACCGAACAAAAGCGCTGGCAGGTCGATAGACACACAAACAAACACAAACATACACACAAAATTCAAGCTTTCGCAACAAACTGTTGCCTCATCAGGAAAGAGGGAAGGAGAGGGGAAGACGAAAGGAAGTGGGTTTTAAGGGAGAGGGTAAGGAGTCATTCCATTCCCGGGAGCGGAAAGACTTACCTTAGGGGGAAAAAAGGACAGGTATACACTCGCACACACGCACATATCCATCCACACATACAGACACAAGCAGATATATATATATATATATATATATATATATATATATATATATATATATATATATATATATATATATATATATATACACAAAGCATTTACTACACACATTGTTGGTGCATGAGTAAAAATTACACATCCTTTTCATGTGAGATCTTAGAGATAAGTGCTCTCAAGCGAGATTAAAATTTGTTAAAAAAAGAAATAAATTTCTTCCAGACATTTCTCTTCTGATACAAAGGTAATTTTAAAAGCCTATCTTTGCTGAATTATGCAGAAATGTACAAATTTCTTATTACTAATGAGGAAAATAAAACATTCATACAAATTAATAATCAGATAAAATAAAAGGGTATGATACTGGGAGCTAGTTGTATAGTTATTACACAATGTGTACTATGCCTGTGGACTTACACAGAAAGTATTCCACCTACCTAAATGCACACATTCAAAAATGTATTACCCTCAGCATCTTAGTTTATACAATTTCAGCACACATGTTCCTACTACTGGATTATGTGTGTTTGTCTTGAGTGAGAGTCCCCTTGTAGACCACTAACGCATGAAAAGAGAACAGTGGGTTTGGAGTGATAACTACTGTGGGCAAACAAAAAACTGAAGGATGTCATTCCTCTACATGTTTCTGATCAGTGTAGAAGTCTTTAAAAGAATCAGTCACAAGTTCTTATTCATCAGGCAGAGTTTTCTTTTTACAACCAGAATTTTCTTCTGATCAAGAAGTGCTGGAAAAAATCAGTGTGTCAAGTTACACCTAACATTGTTTCAGATATCACAAGGGCAAGGACTACAAGCATTTTTAAAGTTGTAGAAGTGAAAGTTTTTTTTTTTTACTTGATAAAGCATTTGAAAATGTTATAGACACTAGAAGTTGAAGATACCAGTATTAATAAGGCTAACAGTAGGTAGTGAAAATCTTGGTGTTGTGAAATCATAGAAAGCGTTCAGTGAACTGGAAATGTGGTCACACTGCAATGTTTTGGAGAAAGGTCATAGTGTTTTTAATATACTATTCACTGACTTAGACCAGCTGAATGATGAGAAACAAATCACAGCTTAAAAAAATAGCTTTTCAATGACTGATTACCTTGATGAAGGGAACAAGCAGTTTTATCTTGATTTGCATGCAAAACAAGTGTCACAATGGATTTATGGATTTATTTTTCACTGTTTTCAGTATCACAAAATATCATAAGTTGTGTTATATCTTAGAATATATGTAGTGTCTATTCTTTAGAACACTTGAAAAAACAGACCCCACATTGATCCTGCAGCCACTATCAATCATGACACAAATTAATTAATGACACACAAATGAAATAATGACATTAGCGCCAGTGGGTAGTAATTAAATCAATGGGGAAACTTGACAATTTGTGCTGTACTGGTGTTTGAACTGTGAACACCTGCTTACTAGGCCGATGGGCTGACCACAGCGCTATCTGGACACAGAGATCATCATGACTGGACATGTCCAAAAGAACAGACACCACAAACACAATTAAAGCAAGGATGACCAATTGCTCACTTCATTGTGCATGGAAAAGATGATCAAACTCTTACAGGAATTGGCAAAATGCCATGAGTAATGAGGATAAAGGGCAAGAGACACTGTAATGAATCATCCTCCTCTAACATCACCCTTTTTTTTCATAGAGTTAACCAATACCATGTAAACTATCAATTCTTGCATTGGTTAAAATTGTCTCAGGTGTTTCATTAAAAGAATTCACATGATTTTGTATATGATGTATTATATTTCAGGCTAAAGGTGTATTAAAAGAAATTAATGTGTTACAATCGATTTGTATGAGGGTAATCCCAAAAGTATGGTCTCCTATTTTTTTATAAGTACATAGACCTGTTTATTTCTACAATGGCTTACATCAGTTTACAACTTGATCATTTAGCTATTTTTCCGCATAATCACCATTTCTGTTGATGCATTTTTGTAGACACTGTGGCAGTTTTTGTATGCCCATGTCATACCAGCTCACCGCCATGCTTTCAGAAAGTTATGAACCTCTTCTTTCAGCTCACTGTAGGAGTTGAATCGCTTTCCGGCCAAATGTTCTTTCAACTTAGGGAACAGGTGATAGTCACTGGGTATCAAGTCAGGAGTATAGGGTGGGTGGGTGATTATGTTCCACTGAAACTGTTGCAGGAGAGCAAAGGTTTGCTGAGCAACGTGTGGGCAAGCGTTGTTATGGAGAATGTGTACACCCTTGCTCAACATTCCTTTTCTCCAGTTCTGAATTGCCCGTTTGAGTTTTATTCAGAGTCTCACAGTACCTGTCAGCATTAATTGTGGTCCCAGTGGGCATAAAGTTGACCAACAATACCCCTTTCTGATCCCAAAAAACAGTTGTCATGACTTTACCGGCAGACTGTGTTTGTTTGAATTCCTGCAGCTTTGGCGAAGAAGGATGCCGCCACTGGCTTGACTGTCACTGGGTACCAAGTCAGGAGTATAGGGTGGGTGGGTGATTATGTTCCACTGAAACTGTTGCAGGAGAGCAACGGTTTGCTGAGCAATGTGTGGGCAAGCGTTGTTATGAAGAATGTGTACACCCTTGCTCAACATTCCTTTTCTCCAGTTCTGAATTGTCCGTTTGAGTTTTTTCAGAGTCTCACAGTACCTGTCAGCGTTAATTGCGGTCCCAGTGGGCATAAAGTCGACCAATAATACCCCTTTCTGATCCCAAAAAACAGTTGTCATAACTTTACCAGCAGACTGTGTTTGTTTGAACTTCTGCAGCTTTGGCGAAGAAGGATGCCGCCACTGGCTTGACTGTTGCTTGGTCTCAGGTGTAAAGTGGTATACCCAGGTTTCGTCACCCATGACAATTGAATCCAGAAAGTTGTCCTGTTCGGATGCAAGGTGGTGAAGAAATGCACGGTAAGCAATAACTCGATGCCGCAGGTGGTCCTCAGTCAGCATGCGTGGCACCCATCTTGCACACACTTTCTCGTAGTTTAATGTTTCCATTAAAATTCTGTGAGCAGTGCTTCAGGAAACCTCAGAAACCAATGTGCAGAAATCATCCAGGGTGATCCGCCAATCTTCACACATGCTTTGCTCAACCTTCAACACTGTCTCCTCAGAAATTGATGGTCTCCCGCTCCTTTGTTCGTCGTGAATTTCGGTCCGACCATCTGCAAACTCTCTACACCATTTACGAACATTTTTGACATCCATGCATGACTCACCATACACTTTCATCAATTGGCGATGGATTTCAATCAGCGCAATGCCCTTTGTGTTCAAAAGCTGAATAACTGCACGCAATTCGCACTTGGTGGTAACATCCAATGGGAGCTCCATTCTCAACGGCTGCCAAGCCAAGACTGAGCGTCTCAGTGTGGTGTGCACATGTTTACACACAGCGCATGAAGCACTCTTCATAACAGTGTGACCAACTGCCACGCAAACAGAGCTCTGTACTTATAAAAAAATAGGAGACCTTACTTTTGGGATTACCCTCATACAATCAGTAAAAATTACTCTTCTTTTAAAAATATTTGAAATTACAAAATTTCTGGAGTATTTAAAATTCATATTATTAATTGAGCAATCAAATGCTAATTATTAAATTTGTTTCTGGCTTTATTTATGAAATAATCACACAATTTGGTAAAATTCTGCTGCTGTCAAGAAAGTTTGTAAACTCTTCTGCTTTGTAAACCCTTAGGAAATTGTGAGTACTCCAGAATGTAAGTAGTGGTGGACATGCATCAGATGGAAATGCATTTATTTTGCTAAACTTGTCAACAGCAATGTAATTATTGGTTTTTTGAATGTGGAAATTATAAAGTCATTGTTATTTAGAAGAATGGAATAAAATAAAAAGATATTTACAGCAACAGGCAAATCTTCTACAGTTATTTAGTGCAACAAGAACCTGTACACTAAATCAAAATTTTCAGCAGCAATAATGTACCCCTAGACAAGACATTGAGCCAATAACGAGATGATCAAGATAAGTGAAAAAGTTATTATTTGTAATCTTACTCTTCTCGAAGCTTTTGAAAACAGTGAAGATACTAAGACAGTGAATTTAATAGTGATTTGTGGGAGAGTAAGATTGCAAGTGGTGACGTCAGCCGTGATCTGTTGTCTGATAACAAAGTTTTGTCTGTTGCAGAAGAAGAATGGATTTTGGATATGTCCATTTGCAGTTTTTATGTAAATGAAGATCCAGAAGCTCCAATTAATCGACAAAAGAAGACCAGAGAACTGCCCAACAAAGTCGCATCAACAGTGATGAGAATTTCATATGATATCAACAATAATGGACCAGATGAATTGAAAGAGCACTTGGCAACAATGAAGAACATCAGAAAAGATAAGTACAAACCATTTGTGAAATTAATTTTTCTTGGTGGACTCATGTGATTGTTAGAAAAATGAATAGAGACGGGGGTAGTGTTGTAGATGTGAAAGCTGTAGGACCCAGCCAAGACATGTTTGAACCAAGTGAAAGTGTAAAAAGCAAAGAAACAGTGAAAACTGATATTTTGCAGTTGATTTTATTAAATTCAAACAATGGTATTGCATGGTCCAGCATTCCAATCAAAAGTTTTCCATCAGACAGTTTACATCCAGTGGATTTTATACAGCACTGTGGAGATAGTTTTGTGTCAGGCATGAGTGATGACCAAAATATTAAATTTGTTAAAAGATGTCTTGAAGGTGATGCTCAGTCATGGGTAAATCTAAATTTAAGTAAGTGGGAAATATACCAAAGTTGCAAAAAAAGATTTTTGAATAAATTTTGGTCAGAAGCTGAACAAAAGAGAATTAAAAATGAATCTCTGAACAGTCCAAATTATAGGAATAGTACACTGAAAGAATCAATAAATTAGCACACCTTGACAGGCCATTTGACGAAATGACATTAACTGATGCACTAAAATGGAGATTACCAGAAAGGTTGTAGTGGGATTTAGTACACAGACCTGACGATTGTCTAGAACAATTTTTACGATATGTAGACAGGCTGTATGGGGCAGTAGATCATAACAACCATAATGATAGAGATCAAAATAGTAACAACTACTGAAACAGAGATGGTGGTAACTTTAATCAGGGTCAGCATGATAATAGAGAAAGAAATTTTGAACCTCAGCAGAACAGAAATAATGGGGATAACCATGGGCAATATAATGGGAGACACAATCATAGAGTCAATTATTCAGGAAATGATGGTCTGCCTCAATCAAGGTCCACAGTTTTGGGGTGAGGAAACACAACAAGTACAGGACCCCCAATTTACATGTACATTTATGCAATAATAATAGTATTAATAATGTAGCACAGATATCTGAATTTGAACAGAAGGAACATCAGATATCTCATTTATGTATTGATCAAAAGTTTTGGAATACTGTGTTCAATTATGATGTGGATACTAACCACAAACCAGACTGTCAGAGTAATGATTTCTTCTCTTGGTCAGGAAACAGTGTTATTGATGTATATTCTAACGTAACCAGATCCAGAAACACAGAATGTTTTACATTTTTGGAGGTGATAACTTTGCTGCAGAAAGTCTTGGGTCACTACCAGATGTACAGAAATTAATTTGTTTGCAACACTTGTTTATTTGTCATAACTTTACAGGCAGCGCAACACACCAGGTAGTCATCCAACCGCTCTCTTTCCAAGGCTTTTTGATGAGATCTATTTATACATCTTTTAACTATTACGTTCATTAACATTGTTATGTTATTTCATGTTTAATGTTACAATTGCAAGAAATTAACCCAGCAAAAACTGACATAATGGAGTTTTAGTAGAAATTGAAATGAGAACAACGATAATGCATATTTCTGAAATTAACACTCTTTTACAAGTGCAATTTTGAAACATACGTACAGTTAGCAATTAAGTTTTTATTATTCAGTTGAGGACATTCTTGAATATCTTGTACTTTAATTAATTATGCAATTTTATGAAACAATTTTGAGCTGGTAATATTTCTAAACATCAAAATTATAATTCAAACGTTAAAGATGACTTTTTACAACATTTGAAGGCTAAAATGCGGAACAATTACGTATATCACAAAATCTTTAAATCATGTTACAAAAAAATAATGAATCATTCTTACAACATTATTTATGATACAAATTGTCTTTCTGAATCAGGTTATGTCTCCAGTTTAAATGAATCTTCTCTAGTTTTCGTAATATGTGGACATTGCACTAATTTCTCTATAGAATGTTTCAGAAATATTAATTACAAGTTTAATTATAGATTTTTAGTTGGTAATTTCTGTAAGAATATGTTGTACCCATCTGCAAAGATACATAAATATTAGGTCTCTCCAAAATTAATGGTTTACACAATTAATTTGTATTATGGTAAACAATGAATTTTACAAATTGAATTATAATTACAAAATTGAATGAACAAGGTTACAAACATTTATACACCGCCAACACTGATTCCAGAACTTGTTCTTTCACCTCAAAACATGTCAAAATTCATGTCAAAGTGGTAATGACTTATCCTAACTGTACATTACTTTACCTGATTAAGAACATACATCAATTGGTCTGTGACACAGTTTAACATTTTTGTTACAACTACTTCACACTGGTGCAGTAAATGACTTCATTCAGTAATTGTCCTTATACACTACCCAGCATGTATCGCATACTACGAAACCTGCCGTATTGGACACACTATATGACCCAAAACAGCCTTTTTTGTTACAATGTGAAACAGATAATAACTGTATTGGATATGAATTAGGTGGTATTTTTTATGTAGAGGTGAATGAGATATGTGAAATGACAAGTTAGTAAGTTTGAGACTAGTAGCTTATTGCAAATGAATGTTGGATAGATATATGACTTTGATAGTGGTGAGACTTGTATTGTTAATAATGTTATTGATGAAGTAGTTTTGGAAGAATATGATGATGATAATGATGATGATGAGTATCTGATTTTTGTGGAGTTTTAAGAATAATGAAGTTTCAGAGTTATTTGCGAATACAGGTAAGGTAAGTGATGTTTCTGATGGTGTAAGTGAGAGTCATGGAATACCAGTCCAGTCACAGCAGTTTATCATTAATGTCATGAATCAGAATCAGTATCAGAATTTTACTGTCTCATAATGTACAAATTAAATAATTGATTTTAAGTACAGGAGACTCATCAGTTTATAACTATGATAAATTATACATGAAATACAATATTTTTTATATAATCTCAATAAAATCTGAATATTATTTATTATTATTGTTTTTAGCCTGCTCAGATAGTCAGATCATTAAAAAATTCATCAATAGGGTAATAAAATTTCTGCGCCAGGATGCTATACAATTCTCTTTTTACTGCCTCAGTTTGGACCTTTCAAAAATTTGTGTCTTTCAGTTTATTGTATACTTTCATTCCCATATATTGTGGAGTCTCTGCAAAAAGATTAAGCCTATGTGTAGGCTGCACGAAGCTTTCTTTGTTTCTAGTTTCATAACTATACTGGAAATTATTTGAAGAAAAGAGTTTAGGGTTATTACTTGTGGAAAGAATTATTTCATACAGATACAATGAGGGAATGCTAAATATCTTAAGATCTCTTAATAATGGCCAACAAGATCCTCTTGGCTTCACACTGCATATGTTTCTGATACATTTTTTCTGCAAAGTTAATATTTTTGTCAATTTGCCCAGAAGACAATACTGAATCTCACTACTGACTCAAAGTAACTATGGTACACTACTTTTTTGTGTCTATACTAATGACATTGGCTAAGATTGTCATAGCAAATGCCAAGCTGTTTAGTTTATTTTTTAGATAATCTTTTAGATAATCTATGTGTGAGGACCATAATAGGTTTCTGTCCAATTTCATTCCTAAGAATTTAACGTGCTCTGCTTCATTTAGCTCCTGGCTTCTGTGCATAATGTGAATATCATTTATTTGACACTGTTTTGTCTTAAATGGCATCAGCTGTGTTTTTGCAATATTTAGCTTTAGGTCATTTAGATGGAACAAAACACCTAGGTTTTCTAGAGTTTCTATGACATTTTTGGGAATTTCTTCTGTGTTTTTATTTTCTACCAGTAGTGATGTGTCATCAGCAAATAAAACTGAATGATAATTTATATTTATGGGTAAGTCATTTACATAAAAAAAAAGAGGATTGGGCTCAGAATTGAACCTTGTGGTACTCCCTGTGAGATGGTTCTCCACTTCGAGGAGTATTTCCCTTTGTTTGATGTTATGACAACCCTTTGCTTTCTCTCCGTTAGATATGACTTACCCACTGTAAGATGATACCCATAATTCCATTTTTTTCATTTTGTATAATAGTATGAGTGATTCACACAGTCAAATGCTTTGGATGAGTCACAGAAGATTCCTGCAGCTTTTTGTGACTTGTCCAAAGTGGAACTAACTTTAGTTACAAATTCATTGATTGCATGGATTGTACTTTGGCCTTCCTGGAATCCAAACTGATTTTTTGAGATTAAATTGTATGTGCAGCAGAAATTTTGAATTTTAATTGCAACAATCATTTCAAATATCTTAGAAAACACAGGAAGAAGGGAACTTAGACAGTAATTTCCCATATCATCTTTGGAGCCTTTCTTAAATACTGGTTTGCTTCCACATATTTTAGAAATTCTGGAAAGTATCCTTTTTCAAGTGATTGATTAATTATTTTGTGTAGTGGATGTGCTATTATATTTGTAGCTGCTTTAATGACTTTGGCAGGTACTTCGTCCCATCCCACACAATTTTTATTTTTTAGGTTTAGTACAGTTTTTTCTACATCTTTTACTGTTACTTTGTTAAATTTAATTAGGCTCTCTTTCTTGCTCTGACTTGACATAGTCATGATAAGAAGGATTGGCTTTGTACATGTGTAGGTTCTTAGCTAAAAAGTACATAAGGGATAAGATATATTGTGAGGTCGTTGTTAATATTTTGTGTGTTTTAAAAAGATTTCTGCATGAATGATTCCTGTTAACTCCACTTATGATTCGAATAGCCTTAGAACAGTGAGGAAGGTCATTAATAAAAATAAGAAAGAGCAAAGGGCCAAGCACCGAACCTTTTGGCACACCTACACTAACTGTTCCGCAGCCAGATGAAGCTATTGAGCCATCTTCATGATTCAGCAATACCCTCTGCTTTCTGTCAGTCAGGTATGATCTGAGCCACATTCCCACTGTGTCAGTTAAACCATAATAGGCTGCTTTTGAAAGGAGGATTTCATGGCTCACACAGTCCAAGGCTTCGGTTAAGTCGCAAAAAATACCAACTGAAGCCAATTTATTGTTCAGTGCTTCTAGAACATTATTAGTAAAGGAGAATATGACATCATCAGTTGACTGGCCTGATTGGAAACCAAATTGGCATTGACTAAGAGCCTTGTGGAAATTCAGGTGTTTTACAATTCTCCTATGCATCAGTTTCTCGAGAACTTTGGAGAAGCATGTTAAAAGGGATATATGGCAGTAGTTAGAAGCATCAGTTTTTCCCCCCTTTTTGAACAATGGTTTCACATCGGCATACTTTATTCTATCAGGAACAATACTTTGTCGAAGGGATTCATTAAATATATGGCAAAGCATTACACAAATGGCATTATGACAATGTTTAAGTACCTTAGTGGAGATATTATCAAAGCCAGATGACATTTTCGTTTGCATTTTAGTGATGATCCTTTTCACTTCATTGACTGTAACTGGGGCTATGAGCATTTGATTAATTTTGCACAGACCAGATCCTTTCAGAAGGTCCATAACCTTGTTGACTGAACCCCTACAGCCAGTTTTCTCAGAAGCTGTTAGAAAGTGCTTATTTAAGACTGTTGCAACTGCATTCGTTTCTTTAATTAAATTACCGCACTGTCTTATTTCTACACTGGATACACTCTCCTCTTTTTTCCCAGCTCCCTTTTGATGACATCCCAGATGATTTCTATTTTGTTGTTAGAGTTGTCTATTTCACTTTTAATATGTAAGGTTTTGGAACACTTTATAATTCTTTTTAGGATTTTACAATATAATCTGTAGTGTTCTTTTATTGCAGGATCTTCAGAACATCTTAGTGACATATATAACCATTTTTTGTATTATATGAAATTTTTATCCCTTTTGTAATCCAGGGTTTGATTTTGCAATTCTGGGGTTTAATTTTAGCAGTTTTCTTGTGAAATACTGCTTCAAAGAGGGACATGAATTCATCTGTGAATAGGTTGAATTTAATATTAACATTTCTTTCTTTGTATATTGGGCTCCAGTCAGTCTGCTGCAAGAGCTGATTGAAATTTTTTAAAGTGCACACATTGATTGTTCTGAAGGACCTAAAAACTGGTTTATATTTTTTAATGCCAGAACATAAATCATTAAGTGTTAGCAACTGCCCATCATAGTCTGACAGATCATTAAGAATTTGACATACAGTACTAAGACTACTACTGAACTTATCAATAAAGATGTTGTCAATAAGGCTTACACTGGTATCTGTCACTCAGGTAGGAAATTGAACTATTGGAGTTAAATTAAAGGTTTCCAATAAATGTTCCAATTCTCTTCTACTGGTGTTGTCTGTAAGGAAGTTTACATTAAAGTCACCCATAATGACTAACTGCTTAGCCTTTCAATATATTTTTACCAAAACTGATTCGAGCTGTTTTAAGAAAATACAGATTTTCCCTGCAGGAGCCCTATAAATTGTTACCACTATATTAGATTTATTATCAGTAAAAATTTCAGATCCACATGCTTCAAAATTAAAATCTTCACAATACATACTTAAGCCAAGTGATTTATGAGGCATACCCTCTTTGACATAAATTACAGATCCACCTTTCTCTCTGTTTAATCTACAGTAACTATCAGCTAAAACATAACCTTCCAGATGGGGCATCAGCATGGCAGACCTTACATGGTGTTCTGTAAAGCACAACATGTGAGGTTGGTTTTCATTTAACACGAGACCCAAAAGCTCCAATTTTCCTCTAAGGCTCATGATATTTTGGTGGAATATACAGAATTTATCATTCAATACAGATTTAAAGTTGCAGTTTATAGGTGTTAAATTAGAATCTCTCAAATACATCAGGATTGATACTTGATTTCCTGACCAGTTCCCTGTTAAGGGGCCTGCTTGTGCACACATTACTTACGATTTGACTTGTGCTTTACTCTGTTTCTTGATGCGGCACTGATCCCATAAAAAATAGTCTTTGTGAACAGCAGGTCTTCTACTTCTATGGCTTTTTCTTGGATAAGTGGAAGCAGACATTTCAGTGGATGGTAGAAGCTTTGAAAAAAGTGTCTCATTGTTCATCTCTTCTTTTTCTGCTCCTTCAGGTGATGCGACCTTGGAGACTATGGTTGTGGCCTGTTGAGATGTTGATGGTGGGGCACAGGAGTCTTCTATTGGTGCTGCTATTGCTATAGTTTCTTCTTCTACCAAAGTTGTGGAGGCTGATACTTCTGTCATTGGTGATTCTGGTGTAACAACTGACTCTGGTAATAGTAGTTGTGATATTTGTTGGGGTGACAATAGCGCTTCTTCTGTAATTGCTGTTGTTCCTAGTGAAGGTAACATTGCTGTTGGTGTTGGTGACATCTGTGTTTTATCAGTAGATAGTGTCGGTGCTGCTGCTACAGTTGGTAAGGTTTGATGAGCTATTGTATGTGGCTGGCAAGCTAAACGTGGTTCTCCTGCTATCAGTACATTATTAATATTATTTCTGTGAGCTGCAACCAACAATTCCATAATTTTATAACCGAGAAATTTCTTCAGTTACCCTTAAGGTGCAGTCCACGTCTGGTAAAGCATTTTCTCTCCAGATGGTTAGAGACAAGAACTGGGTGTTTTTATGCACTGTACAGAGCTTCTCAAACTGTGCGTTGGCTTCATTGATTTCTTTATTAACACATGAGTCATTTATAAGGTCGTGTCTGTGAGGTATTCCAATGATGATGAGCTTGTTTTTTGTATTAGATTCCAACACTAACTTTAAATATAGAAAAGCACAAGGTAATTCATTCTTGTAGACATCATTGGCACCCCCCGTTATTACTGTAAACTCATTTGCATTTCATGAAGTTCCAGCTTTTATATTATTTGTGATTTCGCACATAGGTGCTCCAGGTTTAACATAGCTACAAGAGTTAACACCATAATCCGAGCCAAACAAATAAACATTATCTTGATAAGAATCTACATCAACATCAGATTTTTCTACATTTATGAAGAATTTATTAAAATTTTCTAGTATCTGAGCAGGATGTACAATTATTTTGTATTGTACCTTTATTTTAGAGATTTCCTGGTTGCTAGGTTTGATTCCAAGTTCAGATTTGACTACTGTCAATACTGCCTTGGATTTATTTGTGTGTTTTTAATGAATTTAGTGTTTGCCATTTCCTTTGCTTTTTTGCAACCTTCTTAAATAGTTTTTTTATAACGTTTAACACAGTTTATGAACTCAGGACTCTTATTTCTTATTTGATTTCAGCTCAGCATGTAGCTCTCTCTTTCTATTACTAGATATTTTTATGCCAGTGGCAATCCACTTTAGTTTATTTGTTGCCCTTTTCGGGCAGGGTATGGGTGGAAACATTTCATTGAAGACATGTAAAAAGCTGTTTAAAAACTTATCAGAATCTTCTGAACATGAGTTTTCTTGTTGTAATGACCAGTCTATTTTTTTTTTTTTTTTTAAATTCTGTAAGCATCAGAGTGATCTGAGATATGTAGGTTTAAAGAGAATTTGGCTCTGTCCTCAAATTTATAATTTGTTAAAATATTGTCTATGCATGTTGCTGTTTGCTGATTTACTCTGGTGAAGTCAGTGAAATTCTGTGTAAAGCCATATTCTTGGATTACGTCTATAACTTAGTTGACATGCTTGTTTTGCTTGTTGTATCTATGTTAAAATCAGCAGCAATTACATTTTTTCCCTATTTTCTTTAGTGGGTTTATATAGGAGACACTGTAATTTAGCTAAGAATTATGTATTTACATCACTACCTGGAATTCTGTATATGGAGATGATGATGATATTCTGTTGTTCTAGCTCTGCACAACAACTTTTAAATACAAGCTCTTCATTTAGAAATTTAAAATCGTCTCTTTCTTTACATTCCAATGAATTGTTAATCAGTAGACAGGAGCCTCCACGAGTACTGTTTTGCCTACAAAAACAACTAGCTATCCTAAAGTTTTCTAACTTATTTAAAACTGTGATTGAATCTTTCATGAGCCAATGTTCATTTAGGCAAACGACTCTGATATTTCTTCCTTGGTGGTGGTTAGTGTTTAACGTCCCGTCGACAACGAGGTCATTAGAGACGGAGCGCAAGCTCGGGTGAGGGAAGGATTGGGAAGGAAATCGGCCGTGCCCTTTCAAAGGAACCATCCCAGCATTTGCCTGAAACGATTTAGGGAAACCTAAATCAGGATGGCACGGAGACGGGATTGAACCGTCGTCCTCCCGAATGCTTTCTTCCTTGTGAAAGAATAATTTGCAGCTCGTCAATTTTTTTTGTTTTATTGTGAGGATATGTTGCATTTAGGCCATGCATATTCCAGTGCATTAGGAATGAAGACTTACACTTACTTATAGTTTTCAATACATCTTCCCTTGAATAGCCTCCTTCACTTTTACTGTAGGAAGCTTTCTTTCCAGAGCGATGTTTTACACGATTGATGTAACAGTTCTCTGAAACCACTTACCATAAAAAACATTGTGGTTCTTTCCTTTTATGAGTGGTGTGGGTTGATGCGTAGTAAGTTGGCGTTCCACATGTGATTTTTGAAGTTTTAACTTGGGGTACTGTAGCTAAACTTGTTGGAGATACTCTTCTTGTTTCTTCAGCTTTGTCTTGAATTATTGGAGTATCTGGTTCTTCAGTTGAAGCTGATGATTCCGTTGCTGCTGCTATAATTGTAGATCGCATTAAGCCAGGCTGATTTTGATTCAGTTGTTTCAATATTACATCATATGGTGCTTCTTTGCCTTTCATGTTTCTAAGCATTCCATGGGTAGTGAAGTCTTCCCATTTTTGGCTGTCTGCATTATTAATTGTTGAATTGATGAAAAACTTACAAATTTTTTTGATCTTTCAGTTAGTTGCTTCAATTTCTGCATTCACACATAATGTTTTCATGAGGTCATGTCTCACAGGTATGCTTGTTACGAACACTTTCATGTCTGTAACCTTTAATGATCCAAACAGCAAAGGTGAGTTATCTGTAAACCTAGAGAATAAAGGGGAAAATTTTTTTGAAATTTGTTTGGGACCAAACTGATGATAATGTAGATAAATTTGCATTCTGGAATAAGCTAGCTGTGGTTACTCAAAATCTGTATACAAATTGGTGGAATGAAGTGAAAGTGTAGATGTAGCATATCATGAAATTGAAAGTGATCTCTTATATGAAGTATCTAATAACAGAGATGATAATTCAGATTTTGGATGTCCTTACATTAAGATTAAGATTGATCAATGGGAAGGGAACTGTTTGATTGATATGGGTAGCCAGACTTGTGGTATATCCGAACAATTTAGAGACAAAATCCAGTACAGTAAGAATTTTGTGGAAATTCCCATTGTAGGTGTAAAGACAAAAGGAGCTACAGGTAAGTAAAGCAAATTGGTAAAATCTCTGATGCTTTTAATGTTTAGTATAGAAGGCAAAACCTATGAATATGGATCCTTAGTAATCCCGTCTGGAAGAAAATATAATTCTTGGTGTGCTAAAGAATTGTTTATTTTGGAACCTAAAAGTAATACGTATATGAAAACTAATTTATGTATCTTAAACTGTGGGAAAAGTTGTAATTATTAGCAAAACATTGTAAACCAAGGTGAGTACCAGGTTGTTTAGACCAGATCTGTCTCTTCCTTTTTGAATTATGATGAACAATAGTGATGATGGAGTGGGTGCTCATTTATTTCAGGATGTTGAAGTTGATGGTGTTATTGAACATAGATCTCTTGCATTTGCTAGTAGAGAACTAGAGAAACATTAAAAGACATACGCTGTTACTGAGAAGAAACTAATGGCTGTACATCGGGCATTCAACAAATTTGAAAATTATTTTACTAGGTCACAACGTCATCATCTATACTGATCACAAAGCATTATGTTATCTTCAGGTGTGTAAGCTGTACCATAACATAATTACTCGTTGGGCCTTGTTTTTACAGAAGTTTAACGATGAAATCAGATACATTAAGGGCACAGACAATATAGTTGCTGATGCTTTATTAGGCTACCTTTAGGATGTGAATCATCTAACAACTTTGGAGAATGAGAAAAAGAGTTTAAAATTATGTACTTGAGAGGTGAAAAGAGGAAAAAGAGTTCTTGAAAATTTACAAAAACATCCATAGGTATCAAAATCAAGATCAACATTGGAAATTGGTTAAGAGCATGTTGGGCAAGAAAGGAGGAGAGAAGACAGAACAGTATTATAAGGTATACGAGGGTATTTTATTCAGGATACATAAGACTGACTCAGAGGATTGGAAACTATGTTGGCTGGAACAGTGTATTGACACTTCAGTTACTTACACACATGAGAGTTTTGGTCATTGTGGATCAACCAAATACACACAAAAGTTTCAGGAAAACATCTATTTTTATAACATAGGAAGGAGAGTCAAGAAGAAGATTGCCAGCTGTGACAGGTAAGTAAGAAAACAAGTAGAGGCCAAATGCAAAACATATTGCCCTATAGTAACCTTAATCTTGTGTCTGTTGATGTTTATGTACCTTACCTAAGTCTAAGATTGGATTTTTTTTATGTTTTTGTGTTGGTTGATGTATTTTTGAAGTTTATAAAGTTGTTTCCTCTCAAGAAAGCTACCAGTAAGCAAATCATCTCCAGATTTGAAAACATATTTTCATCAGGTGGGTATTCCTAAATCAATTTTATCTGGTAATGATTCTCAGTTTACATCACAAGCTTGGAAATATTTTGTTGATCACACAAAAATAAGGCATATTTTAAATTCAGTGTACGAATCTTCGAGTAACCCTGCAGATATATATATGAGAGGATTGGAAGACGGTTTAGAACATATTGTAGTAAGAATCATACCAGTTGGATAAATTATGTCACTGACTTTCAGGATATGATGAACAGCTTACAACATTCTTCAACAGGTTTTTCATCATTTGAAATCACGTTTAATCACAGACCAGCTAACTTTATTTCTGAAAATGTTGAATTTCCACCAAGTAAAATTCTGTCCCCACAAGAGAGGGAAGAATGTGTTAGGGAGATGATGAAAAAACGGGGATAGGAAAAAACAGAGACATGATGGTGAAGGTAGATTTTTTAAGTTTTAAGTAGCAGACCTTGTGTTGGTGAAAGCCAAAGAAAAATCTAAAGTGTTGAAATCTGAGATAAATAAATTTTTCAATCTTTATATTGGAACATTCAAAATACATGAAAATCCATATCCTAATGTATACATACTTGTGTATCCAAAATCTAAGAAGTTGTTTGGATTACGTAATATCACTGAACCAAGAGCATACAGATATGATCCCTAAGTATCTAATTTTTGTATGTTTGTTTTTTTCCATTTCCATGAATGTAGTATGTAAGATGATGTAGTTACTGGAGTTTTATCTTATCCATTGACTGAGTTTAAATCAATCTGTAGATTCATAAGACTATATATCTGTGTTTTGTTCTCTGAAATTTAGTATGTAAGATATCATTTTTAAAGTTTTGTCTTATCTATTGACTGGGTTAAAATATATGTTACACCATCTAATTATGTTCTGCAATAGATTTGTGCTGTACAATTTAATATATAGATACCATGAGACTAAATGAGTAGATCCTTTTACAGTTCTGAAATGGAACAATAATCATAATTTGTACTGCAAAAATTAGGACTAGCATCTGAGCATATCTGTGCACATTACCTATCAGTCCATTTTTATTGCATTTAACCTTGTTTATTAATGTTTCTTATGTAAACACTTTTTAATGTCACCTGTCATAAATCCCATATAATTGACTATGTAAAATGTAGATGGAGAGCATACCTCGTGTGAAGTGAAGGAGGTATTGAACAACATATTTAGTACACAGAACAATGTTTCAGGATTTAATGTGAATGCTAGACAGGAAGTTACCTATCCATTGGAGCATGTGATGATAACTCTAAGGAGGAAGCTGAAAGATGTGGGTAGATCCACTCCCCACACTGCTGCACAGCTGTACCCTGCTGGACCAGTCATCTAAAAAAATGGTTCAAATGGCTCTGAGCACTATGGGACTTAACATCTATGGTCATCAGTCCCCTAGAACTTAGAACTACTTAAACCTAACTAACCTAAGGACATCACACAACACCCAGTCATCACGAGGCAGAGAAAATCCCTGACCCCGCTGGGAATCGAACCTGGGAACCCGGGCGCGGGAAGCGAGAACGCTACCGCACGACCACGAGCTGCGGACAGTCATCTTACAAGAGATTGTGGGTGCTGGGTAACGTACTCAAGCATCTGCGTCTCTGATAGTTGTGAAATGTTAAGCAAGACTGCTAAAGATAGTGTTTTTCAGCATAAATGAATTTTTTTATTGGGGGATTGACTCTCCAATCATTATATAACTTTAAATCAGTATGTATTTTTTTAATCAATTGTAGATGAATTTTCTAGTTCTTTGTGTACATAGGTTAGTGTGGAAGACCTTTACTAGTATGGACAATATAATAAGATGTATACATGTTCGCTTTCATGTGTGTGTGTGTGTGTGTGTGTGTGTGTGTGTGTGTGTGTGTGTGTGTGTGTGTGTGTGTGCGTGCTCAAGGGAGTGTACAACCATTGATTGAAGCTAGATGCTTCTCACAATTACTTGTTGCAAATAATTGAACTCACTGATATGATTAAGAACTTTATTCATCATTTTGTAGTGCTGAACTTTTTTGCTGGTTTGTATCCTGCATGGTTTGGATTCGTGGGGTGGTCCCCACATACTAAACAAGGGCCCTAATATTTTTCCACTATTTTGTTCTTTCATGAGTCAACAGATCCATAAATACTCTGGCTTACTTGGCTGATTGATTCCTACTCATGATTAAGTATATTCTTCTGGTCTATACCCGTTGTTGTGAGTTTTTCGAGTCACCTCATTCGTTGTACACTTAGGCTCTGAAATTTTTTCTCTTCTCTTTTGAAGATTTTGAAGGATTGATTGCATAGATCTTAACATAAAATTTATTAATTCTAGTAATTTACATTGTTTCTGTAATTGTTTCTATAGTTTAGTGGTATAATATTGTAGTTTTCACCTTGTATTATTTGTCTTGTGACAGTATGTTCCACACATCTGAAAATCTGAATGCCATATCCTGATATATGTATAGATTATGATTTTTATAGTAGATATTTTTCTTATGTTCTCTGTAATATGTTATGTATCAGATACTTTTATACATCTATCTGCTATTCTGGGGATCATTTTGTACACCGTTTGGCAAACCTTATAGTCTCTCACAAAATATTGTAAGCACCCTGTTTCCAAATTTTGTGAGGGGAATATTGTAATGAATCATCCTCCTCTAACATTATCTTTTCTTTATACAGTTAACCAATACCATGTAAACTATCAATTCTTGCATAGGTTGTTTCTGTAAAAGAATTCATATGATTTTGTATACAATGTATTATATCTCAGGCTAAAGGTGTATAAAAAGAAATTAATCTGTCACAATTGATAGGTACTAACAATTAAAATTACTATTCTTTTTAAAATATTTGAAATTTCAAGATTTCTTGTATACTTAAAATTCATATCATTAATAGTGCAATCAAACCCTAATTATTAAATTTGTTTCTGGATTTATTTATGAAATAATGATATAATTTGGTAAAGATTTGTCTCCTGTCGAGGAACTTTGTAAACTCTTTTGCTTTGTAAACTCTTTGGAAATTATGAGTACTGTAGAATGTAAGTAGTTGTGGACATGCTTCAGATAAAAATGCAAGTATTTTGCTTAACTTGTCAACAGCAATGTAATTATTAGTTTTTTGAATGTGGAAATTATAAAGTCATTGTGATTTAGAAGAATGGGATAAAATAAAAAGATATTTACAGAAACAGGCAAATCTTCAACAGTTATTTAGTGCAAAAAAGAACCCATAATGTTAAATCAAAATTTTCAGCAGCAATAATGTACCCCTAGACAATGTTGAGCCATCGATAACAACAACGAGATAATCGAGATAAGTAAAATGTTATTATTTTGTAATCTTACTCCTCTCAAAGCTTTTGAAAATAATGAAGATACTAATACAGTGAATTTAATGGTGATGTGTGGGAGGGTAAGATTACAACACCTACTTCAGTAGTATGGGGACAAGTTGGGAATTTGATTCTGATGGGAGGTGTCCTAGGATTGTTCATGCAGCTGTGATGACCACTGTGTCTGGATAGTGCAGTGGTTAGCACATCTGTCTGGAAAGCAGGAGACCTGCATTCAGATTCCAGTCCGCTACAAATTTTCAACTTTCTCCATTGATTTAATCAATGCTCACTGGCAGCTAAAGTCAAATGCTCAAATGCGTATGAATTCCTAAGAGACCAAACTGATGAGGTCATCGGTCCCTAGACTTACACACTACTTAAACTAACTTAAGCTAACTTATGCTAAGGGCAACACGCACACCCATGCCCAAGGGAGGACTCAAAGACTCGAACCTCTAGCAGGAGGGGCCGCGCAATCCATGATGCAGCTAATGTCATTAATTCATTTGTCCTTATGTCTTAGTGCTTGATGATGTAACTGAACTGTTCTGATCATCTCTTTGCACTTTTTCCTGGTTACACTAAGTATTTAGTACACAACTGCAGTACTTGTATTATTGCACACAGATCTTTTCTATTTTTAGGGCAATTTAAAAAAAAAAAGAAGTTTTTCCCACAACTGTAAGAAAACTGTCTCTATGCATATTATAGACTACTTTGTTATATAACTCAATAGATAATTTTGATAACATTTATCTTTTCCTGTGGTATTTATTAAATTTTTCATAAATAAATGAAAACCAGTTACATGATACTTACCTCCTTTAGAATTTCCATTCTACAACTGTTTCATAAGCAATCTGCTTTTTAGATTAATTGCATATTCCCACTATCCTACAATTGTACCTCCATATGCCACCTGATGTATCTACCATTGAACCTATGTGATCATTCCACTTTAGTCTATCCTGTACAAGTCTCTTCTTCTCTATGTAGCTATTACAACCAACATCCACTTCAACTTGCTTACTACGTCTCAGTAAAATTCTTCTAGCTGTACTGTAACATCACTTCTTTTAAAAAGAAAAAAAAGAAGAGTATTTAAATCTCTTTAACATAGTCAAGTGTTGGTCTCTGTGAACAATTTTTACCTCCTCCCCCAATACCCTTTCATTTTTCCAACATTTCCAAATTAACTATTCCATTATGACTCAAGATTTGGACTATCAACCTATCTCTTCATTTAGTCGTGATGTGCACAAAATTTCAATTCTTGACAGTTCAATTCAGTACGTCTTCATTTGTTATTTGATCTACCAATCTCATCTTCAGTATTCTCTGTAGCAGCATGTTTCAAAAGCTTCTATTCTCTTCCAGTCTGTAGTGTTTATAATCCATGTTTTGCTTCCACATAAGACTACATTCCAGATGAACACTTTAAGAAAAGACTTCCTAATACGGAATGATGGAAAATCCAGGATGGAATGTAATAATATATGAAAAGGAAAGCTGCTACTCACCGTATAGCAAAGATGCTGAGTTGCAGATAGGCACAACAAAAAGTCTGTCACATATAAAGCTTTCAGCCAGCAAGGCATTCGTCAAAAATAAGTGAAAGATACAAACACACAAACTCATGCAAACAAACTCACACACACATGACAGCAGTCTCTGCCAACTGAAGCCAACTGTGGCTTCAGTTGCCAGAGATTGCAGTCGTGTGTGTGTGTGTGTGTGTGTGTGTGTGTGTGTGTGTGTGTGTGTGTGTGCTCATGTATGTGTGCATGTTGTCTATGTTATAAGTAGCAATTTTCCTTCCTAACATTGAAATTTATATTACATATTAACATATGTGTCTTTTTCAGAGAAAATTTTGTTGTATCTTCTTTACTTCTGCCATTATTCAGTTGCTTTGCATCCCAAATTGTCTCACAAATAATACAATTCCCTCAATATTTAATTCAACTACATAGATTCCATTACCCTTGTTTCATTTCCATTGATCTTCATCTTATGACATATTATTCTGTTCAACTTATCTTCCAAGTCCTTTGGTGTCTCTAACAGGAGATCAGTGCCATAGGAAAATCTTAAAGGTTTTATTACTTGTTCATTCCCAAATTTCTCATTGGTTTATTTTACTACTTGCTCAGTTTTCAAACTGAATAACACTGGGGACTGGCTACAAGCCCATCTTATTCCCTTCTCAACTACTATATCCATTTGATATCCATCAATCATGACCACAGACAAGTTCTAGATAAGCTTTTTTTCCTTGCATTTTATACTTGCTAACTGAAGAATTTCACGGAGTGTAGGCTCTATTCCAGTAAGCATTTTCAAAAGCTTTCTCTAAATGTACAAATATAATGAAGTATAGCATTTTTTGTAGCATCTGGAAATGACTGTGATTGCTAAATGTGTATTTACATGTGACATTTCAAATTATTTAGAGGTTTTAATTTTCACTTTTAGATCTCTGAAGATAGTTGTTTAAGATGTTATCCGAAAAGAAAATTGTGACTCTCTCAAAAGATAAAATAAAAACACATTTTAAATCTACAAAAGCTATAAATGTAAGATTTCCTTTTTTAGATTATCTTCTAATGAGTAGATAGTGTTGCTTCACTTATTTCTACACTCTCTTGAACCCAGACTGATATCCACTGAGATCAGCTCTTACCAGACTTTCCACTCTTCTGTAAATAATTCATGTTAGTAATTTTACCAGCAAGGCTTATTAAACTGACAGTTAGTCCATACCTGTCCACCCACTCTCAATCTTTTAGCATCTGCTTCTTACTGGCTTGCCAACTGACTTGATATTCATGAAAATGCTTACCTTTTCTCCAAAGCTTTCCATAGTCATGCATGCTTCTACATCTTCATATTTCACCTATAGCCATTTCTGCACTCCATTTAATTCCCAAAAAATTAATGAATCCAGTTATTTGCATGAATTGACCGACTTCAACTGTGACTCATTAATATTCTAGTAACTGTATACTATGTTTTTTTTTGTGATGCATAAAATTTTAGATTTCTCAACTGTTACAGCAAGTAGCCAGTCACCACACCACTCTGAAATTTTATGAACATGAACACAAGTTTTAACTGGAATTCACATCTTTAGTCTGAGTACCCAGATAATTTACAGAAGATGTGCTTAACAGGGTACTCTTTTTCTTTCATTTGCTTTGAATTTCTGAGGATTACCAATTTTCAGCCTGATGTCTGCCAGAAATCTGTTAAAGACTTTTGTACCACAACATAAAACTCTATTCTGAACCTAGTCTACACAGAATTTAGTTTTATTCTCTGTAT
This sequence comes from Schistocerca serialis cubense, assembly GCF_023864345.2. Taxonomy (NCBI): domain Eukaryota; kingdom Metazoa; phylum Arthropoda; class Insecta; order Orthoptera; family Acrididae; genus Schistocerca; species Schistocerca serialis. The sequence goes on along the minus strand of NC_064639.1, from coordinate 787,109,727 downwards.
TGTTTTTGTGAATTTTACAATTAATTCCCAAATTGCTATATTAACCACAAATATCATTAGGGAGTAAATGTATTGGCACACAAGTATCTTTTTCCTACCTGAGCTGCAATGTTCCAGCTGAAAATGACTGGAAAGCAGACAGAACTGAGTTTTTAGGTAATCTATCCATAATTGTGTCACCTCAGTTTGTTATCCATGTGGAAGATTAATAATTTAACACACAGATTTTCATTTTGCATGCCCACTGATCTCTTCTTCCGATACCTTTTAGTCATTTTTATACATCTGGAATTGCATAACATTCATTTTTGTAAAATTAAAAGTTAAGGTGGTTTTGTGAACCACCTGTATGCATGTTCCATTGTTATGACTTTGTCTGAAAAACTATAGAAAGCCTATTCTTTCAACCATTTTTCAGGTTAGGTTTTAAAGTCATTAAGTGAGACATGATTCACCTGTAAAGGTAAAGCATTAAACAATTTTTTGTTGAGGTATAATACGCTTTGAGGTTGTTATAAGTGGCTTTGTCCACATTACTGCTTTTTACTTTTTCATAGCAAACAATTATGTTGCTGATCCAACATATGCTATATCTTAGGTCCCAATGTAAATTCTGCATACAATTCTGCACCAAATAGGTCATTCCTCTCTCTGAAGAAGCTGTCCACCATAACCCCAATGACCAACATCCATTTGGATACCTATGCCATTTTACCCCTTCCCCATTCTACCCCAACAAGAGCTCCTCTGAACCGTGTTGGTGGAGCCATCCTACCACATATCCTACTTCCTCACAGTCCCTTGGCACTCATGTCACTTTACTGCTACTTTTGTACTAGTCTCCTCCAAATTACTACTTCTCTGTCCAAACCTTGTACTTACATCTTACATATCCCTCACAATCTCTGCCCCCCCCCCCCCCCCCCACCACACTGTCTCTCTCTCTCTCTCTCTCTCTCTCTCTCTCTCTCTCACTTTCTCTCTCTCTCTGTTTTTGACTGTTACTGGAAATTGTTGGAAGTCCACTTTTCATGATGGATACTTTAATTTCAATATCTAAAGCATTGTATACTCACCTTATGGATGGTGGATGCATATGCAAATCAGTGGCTATGCCATGAGGCAACTCTTGTGTAGGAAACTCTCTTTCTCCACCAACTAAAGAATTGGTTTCCTTGGTATGTTTTCTGGAAAGAACATTTGATCCAGAAATGAGGCTGGTTTGATCAAAACTGTGTTCACCACTTTCACAGTAGGAGCTCTGACCATCTATCAGATAATCACTTGAAGTTGACAAAAGAAGTATTGCTGCTACTCGATTATATAACTCCTTTGGAAGCAATTTCTTCACTTTTGAAGCACTCTAAAACATTAAATATAGCAATTAATCTTTAGTAATAACTCATTAAAGAGTTACTTTTTTATATATCACTTACAGTTAATTTGTAACTGACAATTTGATCACATTAAAATTATGTAAATGGTTTAGCTATGTTATGCTAAACTACAAAGGGTTAATATACTTTTGTACAAAAATGCACAATGCTGCATGTTCTGCTACCTGAATTTTCTATGGTGAAATTACCTGACTCCAAAATTATTTTATATTGATTCATTCAGTAATTCATTCACTCATGTTATGTTTTTCATGAGAAGTTGCAGCGTTTAAAACAAAATAAGTGTGATGACACAGACCAAAGCAACAGCCCAGTGCCATGTCTGTGGAGTGAGCTACAGTTAGCTGAAACGGCATTTTGTCAAACTGGCAGCTTCTCTGGCAGTGACTCAGTTCTCTGGGCACTGACCATCCTTCAGGAAGTGTCAACAGCAGTACTCATCTACCACATTAGCAACAGACATTTACAACACTAAAATACATGGCAGTACTTATCTCCTGCACCAACAAGCCCACTCTGGCCATATATACACCCCAGGCCAGCAAATCAGGTCATTGGCATAGCAGGGTTATATATCAGTTCTCGCTGTGCGCACTATCCCCCATATGGTTGACGCCATTCTTCTCATTCTTTTGATGCAAATATCATTGTCACAAACAGGATATGAAACGACAAACACCCCCTTACAGCCCAGTTATGGGGTTACCTACACTGCTCTCTCTGTGAGACCACTTGCCAGGGATCTTGCCACCATCTCATAGTCCAAGGCATGAACTAAGATTCTCCCAACACCAAGCCACATGGGTCCAGTGCCGGCATCCATCACTCTTCTGCAATTTGGCCCACAGTTCATCTCCCTATGCAACACAGCCATCTGATGCTTCACTGGAGCATCAGATCACCATGCCAGAAATCTTTGCTTAGCCGCTGCTGGCTGCCACGCAAGCCACAGGACTATGACCACTGTATGATCTCAGCAACCTCTGCATTGGGTTTTGCTGAGTAAGTGCACTGTTTCCTGGCAGCATGTGCAAGCTGCAGGGACATTTAACATGGCTACTGTGGGATATTATCTGTAGATGCCATGTTGTGCCTGAGACAGGGCCCGGCACATGTACCTGTTCAAGCTTATTGCAATAATAAAGAATTGTCATGTACATTGACTGTCTTTCTACAGCCACCCACAATGGATCTCTGTCTCCCTTTCTAGCCATTCAAATGCGGTACACCTATACGGGAGCACCAGGACAACAGTTAAGGAATATTATTCAGCTCCCAGAGGTAAGATTCATGTAAATAGTGGTACACTGCTTACAAAGTAGAACATGCTCCAAGTGTTGCAACAGTGTCAGATGGTTAGCATTTCCTGTCTGTGCATCATGCAGCACTCACTCAAAGGAGCAAGACACTGAGGTACAAGGATGTGAGACAGTCATTAGCTGTACCATCACTCTTACACCATTCTACTAGCTGCTGTAAGCATTACTGATAGGTATAACAAAATTAAAACAATGAATTCAGTTGGTTATTAGAAAACTATTGATTCATTTGGTTGTAATTTTATGATCAGTTGAATGATTCATTCATTGTTTAGAGAGAAACCAGTTTATGGAAGTAACGGATTTATTCAGCTGACTGTAGTTTCATATATGCGCTGGATGATTATTTATTAATTTTCGTTGAGTGAAACCAGTCTGTGGGAGCAACTGAATGAAAACTGTTGACGCATTCAATTGTAGATCAGGATGTTAACAGATTACTCATTCTTTATTTTGAAATTAAATTAGTCTGTAGATTTTCTGTCAGTTGACCCATGTGTTCTTTATTTCAACTGAAACCATTCTTTAATATTTTTGTTGACTGAGTTGTCCCTCTATTCTGAGTGAAACCAGTCTGTAGCACTTTCATTACATGAATTGAAGTAGTGGTATAAAACCAAAGCACACATACCCCCGGAAGGTATCCTGCCGCCAAGGAAACATGAAGATACCTCACAGATATGCCAAAGTTAAAATAAGCATTATTGTAGTTTCAGCTCTCTGAGACTGCAGATGTGTGTGCAAGTTGTGTTTGCGTAAGTGTGTGTGTGCGGGTGAGTATGTGTGTCTACTGCTGACAAAGGCTTAACGGCTGAAAGCTATGAGTGTGTGAATCTTTTTATTGTGCTTATCGCGACTCAGCATCTCCGCTATATGGTGAGCAGCAACTTTCCTTCTCTCGTATTGTTACATTCCATCCTGGATTTTCCATTGTTTCATTATACATATTCATTTACTTATGTACATCTACATCTACATTTATACTCTGCAAGCCACCCAATGATGTGTGGCGGAGGGCACTTTACGTGCCACTGTCATTACCTCCCTTTCCTGTTCCAGTCGCGTATGGTTCGCGGGAAGAACGACTGTCGGAAAGCCTCTGTGCGTGCTCTAATCTCTCTCATTTTACATTCGTGATCTCCTCGGGAGGTATAAGTAGGGGGAAGCAATATATTCGATACCTCATCCAGAAACGCACCCTCTCGAAACCAGGCGAGCAATCTACACCGCGATGCAGAGCGCCTCTCTTGCAGAGTCTGCCACTTGAGTTTATTAAACATCTCCGTAACGCTATCACGGTTACCAAATAACCCTGTGATGAAACGCGCCGCTCTTCTTTGGATCTTCTCTATCTCCTCCGTCAAACCGATCTGGTACGGATGTACTTAATAGACTAATTCTTCTTTTCAAAATTTAAGAGTGATTAATATACAACTACGGATTAAGTTTACTATATATAATTAACATGTAATTAATGAAGCTGATATACTGTTGCGGACATAAAGCTGGAAATAAAAATTACCTTAAGAGTACGTGAAGAAGAAAGGAACACTGCCAACTTTTAGTGACTGTTTGGAAGGTAAATATATTGTGCAGAAAATTACATCACCAGCAAAAATCATACCCATGTGTACCAAACTACCCTCATTTTACAGCCTTTGAAAAATAGCAAGTATTTCACAGGTGCAACGAAATACTACTCATTCTCACACACTGTTTCTTCTGTTTCACAATTAAGTTTAACTCTAGCCATCACTGTAAACAGTCTGTAACCATGTTTGCACCCCTCTGGACACTGGGAGTAATCATTGGGGTTGCTTGATTCCTGCTGCAATCAGTTCTGAGCACATACGTTTGATCATTTGGACATTGTTAAATCATTATTGTTAACTACGCTCTGTTATCATCTACTGTCACTGTTATTGTCTTTCCAATGTTTGCTTTTTATTAAGAGTCAAAAATTAGTTTATAGTTAAGTTTTTCATACATGTTTATGAATAGGCATTTATTTACAAGTGAACTTTGCATCTGGGTCACAATTTCAAAATGCCAAATGGGAAAAACCATATGAGTGGATAAAAAATGATTCACAAGATAAATTCCTAGGTTACAGAGTATCTGCAATGGTAACTCATATTCTGAAACTATATTAATTTAAGAAATTCTAAGAAAATTAACCAACAATGACAAATATTTCTTGTGGAAAAATACTTTCGACAAGTGAAAACACATGTTTAAAAAGCAACTGTTTAAGTAACCAAACAATCTAAAAAATTGTATCTTACAAGCATTCTGTTCACATCACCTCAGCATTTGCTGAAATAAAATTATTGTTCATTTATTTCAACATAAATTTTTAATGTAGCATCATTTATTGACCTTTTAAAACCAAGCAAAAATCCATATATGATGGCAAAGATACAAAAACTTACTATGTAAGTAAATGTTGTACCACTGCCTTTGGAACTGGCATTTATAACCTGCAGCCCAGCAAAGAGAAAGCTGTCCCCACATTCTAATTGGAAAAGGTGGCAAGATGCTAAGATGACATAATGAATGGTTCTGCCATGGCACTAAAACAAGACTGATTACCACACATCCAGGCCCCATTTCTGTTGTCAGGACCAGAACACTGTGAGCGCAGCATAGGGCCAGACTGTTACAGTGTTGATCTGTGTTATACCACTTTTGAGCCTGGCAGGGAGCCACTTTCAGCACCTATGTGATCAGAAATAACATCCTGTCACAAAAGGGCTGCACTGAACAACCATGAATACTGCTTGATCCCAAGAACCCTGCCCTTGATTAATGTATAAAACAATTAACTGCAACAATGTGAGAAACATCTTTAGTTGTAGTTTAAATCAAATGCACTTTATCAGCAATTCTAACACTATCTACATATGAAAGAATAAGTTACACAATAAAAATTTTATTACTCATGGGTTTCTTGTGGTTCCCAGACTAAAATGTGGCTGACTAAAAGAACAATTTGCATCTAGGTAATACGATCAAGGTTTTGATTCTCAGATACAAACACCGTGTGGAGAAAATCCTTTCATCTGTTGATGTACTGTCTTAATTTTACAAATAATATTTTTCATGTTTGCACATTGTCTTCAAATTTAGAACTTTTTTTGATAGTCAGTCACAATGATTTCAAATAAAGCATTACATAAATAAATCAACACATCAATGCATAATTACACTCACAGTTTTTATTATACTGAATTATTTGAATTAACTTCCAAATACAAAATTGTGAAATTACAGCTGCTCAACAAGGCAGTATGCACCAGTCATTATACCCACTTTTCCCACCAAAGTTCCAACAACTAACCAAGAAGGACAAAAATTATGTATACATCAGAGGAAGTATTGTACCTACAAAATGTGTTACTTATTGAGAATCTTTTCTGAAGATAGTCTGAGAACTTATAAACAAAAATTTTAATGTTAGTGTCTCCAAAAGGAAATAAAACTGAATAAACAAATTTTGAAATAAATCCAACATGTAAAACATAATTAAGTTTTTTGAAAAATAATAAAAATAATATTGTTAATGTTCAATTCAATGTTCAAACACATATCTGATATATAAGTGTATGAAACTATTTTATTGGCATTATGAAAATGATAGTTTCTACTCTCCATATGGTGGAGATGCTGAGTCACAGATAGTTACAACAAAAAGACTGTCAGAAAAAGAGACTTTGGTCAACAATGTTCGCATCAGAGATAGAACATACACATACCTACTCACGCAAATTCAAGTCACACACACACGACCGCAGTCTCTGGCTGCTGAGGCCACAATGTGAGGAGCAGCGCATGATGGGAGATGAAACCAGGTAATAGGGGTAAGGAGGAGGCTGCAGTGGGGTGGGGTATGGTAAAGTGCTAATTGCGGTAGTGTAAGGGGATGAGGTTGAGAGAGAATAGAGCAGCTAGGTGCAGTTGAACAGTTAGATGGAAGGTGGGGGATGAGAAGGAGGGGGTTAACAAAAAAGTAGAGTGGTAAAAAAACTGTGGGTGCACTGGTGGAATAGAAGACTGTGTGTGCTCAGAAAAGCTGGTGTTGGTGGAAAGGATCCAGATGACACAGGCTGTGAAGCAGTCACTGAAATTGAGAACACTGTGTTGGGCAGTCTGTTCAGCAATGGGGTAGTCAAGCTCTTCTTGGCCACAGTTTATCGGTGGCCATTCATGTAGACAGATAGCTTGTTGGTTGTCATGCCCATATAAATGCAGCATAGTGGTTGCAGCTTAGCTTGTAGATGACATGACTGGTTTAACAGGTAGCCCTGCCTTTGATGGGATAGGTAATGCTTGTGACCTACTCCTGCCAGATCACGAGCATCACCTATCCCATCAAAGGCAGGGCTACCTGTTAAACCAGTCACGTCATCTACTTGCTAAGCTGCAGCCACTATGCTGCCTTCTACATGGGCATGATATCCAACAAGCTGTCTGTCTACATGAATGGCCACCAACAAACTGTGGCCAAGAAACAGCTGAACTATCCCATTGCTGAGCACCCTGCCTAACACATTGTTCTTCATTTCAGTGACTGCTTCACAGCCTGTGCCATCTAGATTATTTTCACTAACACCAGCTTTTCTGAATTGTGCAGGTGGGAACTCTCTCCAATATATCCTACGCTCCCATAACCCTCCTTGCTTCAACCTTTGTCAGTCACTGTCCTTACCTTCTAGCCCCCTCCCTGTTCCCATTCCAGCACACACAGTCTTCTATTCCACCAGTGCACCCACTGTCTTTTTATCCCTCTCCTTTTCCACAACCCCCCCCCCTCCCCATCTTCCACCTTTCATCTAACTGCCCAACTGCACCTAGCTGCCCTATCCTCTCTTCATCTCATTCCCGTATGGTCCCACAAGCAGCACATTATTGTCCCCCACCTCACCCTGCTATCCCTTCCCCACCGCACCCCAGACTCCCCCTTACCCCTACGACCTGTTTCGTCTCCCATCATGCACTGCTGCTCACATTGTGTGCTTCAGCAGCCAGAGACTGCAGTCATGTGCATGTGAGTTGCATTTGCATGAGCACGTGTGTGTATGTTCTATCTCTGATGAAGGCCTTGTTGGCTGAAAGCTCACTGTCTTTGTTGCGCCTATCTGCAACTCAGCTTCTCTGCTACATGGTGAGTAGGAAATATCCTTCTCATAATATTGTTACATTCCATCCTCGATTTTCCACTGTTGAAACTATTTTGTTGACATCATTCAAACTGCAGGAAGTGTGAAATCACAATTTTTAACTTGTCTATATCATATAATGAAGTTATTCAGGGCATCAAATAACTTCTTCTAATCTATCGGCCAGAACGATACGCAGAGAAGCCTAAGACATTGATCAGTTCCATTATACACTCCACCAAGGCAATATCTTTCATCATCTACAGCCAGCTCTGAGAGGTATTCCAGTGATAGTCATCTACCTGCTGTGGATCATTCAATGGAATGCTACTATACACTGCTTCCACTAGCTGCAGGCCCATGGTCTGCGCCTAGTACCAATGCTGCCAGGAGCAGAACTGCTGCCTTCAAACCAGAGGTCATCTTCTGCCTGACTTCAGCTGATGTCAGGATATTCACCCAGTGCTCTAGGGCATGCACCTTCCCCTAACCTGCCTGCCACCTGCGTGCATGAGCACTCTCTCTCACTTCTGACTTGTGTCCATGGGCAGCTGTTATTGCATGCTACATCAGTGTTCAAAGTGCCTCTTCTCTGCACCACTGCTTGGTGAGACAAGAACTGGGCTGGTTGTGCTGATCCTGCATTTGACATATTGCCATGAGGAACATGATCATAAGACCATACTGCCACATCCTGCTACACAGGACCACAACAGCTGCCACTTCATGCCGCCTCATTTTTCTCAGTCAACACTGCTGCCTAAGCCAGTCCACGCCATTGGGTGCTGACTGCAGCAAGTAGACAGCCTAGACAATTGTGTTCATGGAGATGAATAAATGTGTTTTTGTTGTCTCAGTGCTTCTATGCCTCTAAGATAGCTGACCAGCTGTTCAAAGCGCTTGCTGCCCTGACAACCATCCTGCACCAACATTGAGGCCTATAGCAAGGTCATTCAACGCTGAAGACATTCTAACTCTGCTATAACTGGCATCAATAATGGCCAGTGGATTCGGGCAACATTTTTAGTCAAGATACAACATCATCAGCACAGTAGGATGTAGAAAGATGTTACCTTTCCTTCAGGTTTCATGGCAGACCAAGTGAACTGATAGATGGTTGATAGTCTTTCAATACTTTTTGATGTTTCAGTACTTACTCACTATATGCTGAATCAGATAGTTAACACTGCATCTTTTGAACATAATCCTGCTTGTCCAACACAACTGTAGAGTTGTCCTTATCCTAGGGTAAGATAATGATGCGTAGATACACTCTGAGTGAACATGAAGCAGTTCTATCAGTTGCTGTTATGTTACTGTTAGGTGAAAGTGTACCAGTCAATATGTATCTCTCCTAACTTATTCAGCAGCCTGATAAAAATTCCTTGTCACAGGAGTCTGTCCAGAGTCTTAATTCATGCTGTGCTCCCAAATAAATTACATGGCATTTCAAAACTCTGCAAGGAGGGATTCCTATTGTCAGCGACTCTGGTGCTCTGACATACCATGAAGTGCAACACTTTTCTTCTTTGTTGAGCCCACTAGTATATTAGTGTGTGCATATTAAAACTCAGCAGATTTCTTAAGTTGATTGGTCACTCTAATCACACACATTCGTCTGTCTGGTTTGTTTCAGTTAAGTGAGGTTAGGTTTGGTGTTGAATTAACAAAGAAATTTGAACATCTGTTCACTTCGATTAATTTTTATTCAGTGACCTTTACTATGAACAGACAAACAGACTTGCATTGGAAAACCAATTGTCATTTATTATTGCCAATTTGGTTATGATGACTTTCAGGAACATCCTCTGGGGTTGATGGCACTGAAAACTGTGCATTTTTTCACGTATGTGGATGACACCTAAGTTGTTTGCCCCCATGAAAGGGAGAATTTAAACGGCTTTTTAGAAAATCTAAACCAATCCACCTGAATACTCAGTTCAAGATGGAGATGGAAAAGGGTGGCTGTCATCACTTTTATGATGTATTGCTCAGAGAGAGAGAGAGAGAGAGTCCATGTAACTTGACTACAACTGAACTTTGTAACATAACCATATTCACTCATGCTAAAAGGCCTCCAGTAGCAGTGCCTCCATCAAATCTGGTGGAGACGCGATTGTCTAAAGTAGGCTGTTTCAAATTATGTTGTTTGCACCAGGTTTGCGCTTCAAACACTTTAATTGCATTTTGATGTTGAATAAACTATGGTTTATGGCCACATCATGTCTCATAAATCATAATTTATGAACAGATAATTGACTAGCCACATACTACACTCGATTGATGTCCCATAAAATGATAACACAGCCACAATTGTTCACAGAAGTTCACATGTGACAAACATTTGTAACTACCACAGCCACTGTATGAAATTCTTGAAACACTGTCCTTGAAATCAAAGAGTCAACTCAGTGTGAAAACAGTGCACAGTCAGTAACTTTTGGAAGTAGAACTGTTCATATTCTGTATCTATTACACAATGAACACTATTGAAGTCTGACACAGTCCATAATAACAATTACGCACTCTCTGTCAAATAAGTCATTGAAACCAGTCACTAAATTACAGAATGATCTCCTGGATACAAAATTTAGATAAAACTCAGCACAGCACACTGTACAAACTGAGATTTGTGCTAACTCTTCCACAGTACATTTTGGACACAGACTTTAGTCATTTCATGACTTTCCACAGACTGGCTATATTGGCTTCTGAAATGTTCCTCTAATATGTTGGCAATACTTAAAACTACATTCAGCTATTGTTGTTTGCTGTACTTTCATTAGTTGCAATTAAAAATTTGCATTTGTGAATAACTGAATAGTGGAATACAAATTTTTTGACTGGGGACTTTTGGATACAACAATAATTTCTATTAAATTATGCTGGTTAGTTTGACAAAATATGGCATTCTGTTTCAGTAACACTGTTTTTACAAAAGATCTTAATTACTCTGAAACTAAATCAGTGCAAAAGTTACTAAAATGTTTTCATCATTAGTTGTATGGATACTTCACTTGTTGTTGTTGTTGTGGTCTTCAGTCCTGGACTGGTTTGATGCAGCTCTCCATGCTACTCTATCCTGTGCAAGCTTCTTCATCTCCCAGTACCTACTGCAACCTACATCCTTCTAAATCTGTTTAGTGTATTCATCTCTTGGTCTCCCTCTACAATTTTTACGCTCCACGCTGTCCTCCAATACCAAATTGGTGATCCCTTGATGCCTCAGAACATGTCCTACCAACCAACCCCTTCTTCTAGTCAAGTTGTGCCACAAACTCCTTTTCTCCCCAATTCTATTCAATACCTCTTCATTAGTTATGTGATCTACCCATCTAATCTTCAGCATTCTTCTGTAGCACCACATTTTGAAAGCTTCTACTCTCTTCTTGTCTAAACTATTTATCGTTCACGTTTCACTTCCATACATGGCTACACTCCATACAAGTACTTTCAGAAAAGACTTCCTGACACTTAAATCTATACTCGATGTTAACAAATTTCTCGTCTTCAGAAAGGCTTTCCTTGCCATTGCCAGTCTACATTTCATATCCTCTCTACTTCGACCATCATCAGTTATTTTGCTCCCCAAATAGCAAAACTCCTTTACTACTTTAAGTGTCTCATTTCCTAATCTAATTCCCTCAGCATCACCCGACTCAATTCAACTAAATTCCATTATCCTCGTTTTGCTTTTGTTGATGTTCATCTTATATCCGCCTTTCAATACACTATCCATTCCGTTCAGCTGCTCTTCTAAGTCCTTTGCTGTCTCTGACAGAATTACAATGTCATCGGCGAACCTCAAAGTTTTTATTTCTTCTCCATGGATTTTAATACCTACTCCGAATTTTTATTTTGTTTCCTTCACTACTTGCTCAACATACAGATTGAATAACACACTCTTTCCAACCACTGCTTCCCTTTCATGTCCCTCGACTCTTATAACTGCCATCTGGTTTCTGTACAAATTGTAAATAGCCTTTCGCTCCCTGTATTTTACCCCTGCCACCTTCAGAATTTAAAAGAGAGTATTCCAGTCAACATTGTCAAAAGCTTTCTCTAAGTCTAGAAATGTAGGTTTGCCTTTTCTTAATCTAGCTTCTAAGAGAAGTCGTAGGGTCAGTATTGCTCACGTGTTCCAATATTTCTATGGAATCCAATTTTCCTGTAGGCAGTATCTATCTTACCCCTAGTGAGATAAGCCTCTACATCCTTACATTTGTCCTCTAGCCATCCCTGCTTAGCCATTTTGCACTTCTTGTTGCTTTCATTTTTGAGACATTTGTATTCCTTTCTGCCTGCTTCATTTACTGCATTTTTATATTTTCTCCTTTCATCAATTAAATTCAATATTTCTTCTGTTACCCAAGGATTTCTACTAGCTCTCATCTTTTTACCTACTTGATCCTCTGCTGCCTTCACTACTTCATCTCTCAAAGCTACCCATTCTTCTTGTACTGTATTTCTTTCCCCCATTCCTGTCAATTGTTCCCTTATGCTCTCCCTGAAACTCTGTACAACCTCTGGTTTAGTCAATTTATCCAGGTCCCATCTCCTTAAATTCTCACCTTTTTGCAGTTTCACATATTTATGTATATTTTTTCTCTTCTTTATCTGAAAGTTACTAATTGGGTACAGTTTACATATAAACAATAATAACGAAGTTCCAAAATTATTGGTGACTGTCATTAGCACAGATTTTAGGGAAACCAATTAGGTCACTGGTGACCAAAGGAATGTAATAAATACTGAAGTGAGAAAAATCCTATGTCAATATATGAGATTTTTAGATACTTTGCACATGTCATAAAAATAACACTACTGAAGATATTTGCAAAAAAAATAAAAAAAATAAAGATAAAATAAAATAAAAAATTTGGGCAAAAGAAACCATACTGCCAGCAACACTCTTACATCTAATTCACAACTGAATCCTCCTGGCTGATATGTCTGTTTACAATCTTGTGTTGCTGCCTGACTGCATTGCCCATTAAGCCCACAGAGTCTTAATGGTCAAAGACTTGTAGAATAAATGTAAACTGACTTCTAGGAATTATATGGCATTTTCTCATGTTAATTACCATCGGAAACAATATACATTGATTCAGTGTCTCGTCAAATGTTTTTATTCAAGTAGATATGTGCAATGTCCCACCACACAATATTACAGTGGCAAATGCTATCACACTGCACTTTTTCTTGGAATTGAACAGATGAACTTTCTGAGTTTGCAGTTAGTTGACAAAATAAGTTGCCCAATGACACAAAATAAAGCATGGAATTTATTTACATGACACAGAGGTATTAAAACATTATAAACAGAGGACAGCCTTGAAGTACCGCCCAGTAGACATTTAGGCACAGATTCACCTACCAACTTTTAACACATTGTAGACCAGGCATATTTTCTTGAGATCTCTCATAGTTGTTACGTTAATGCCAGCTGGTCCCAAACTGAAAATTTCAGGTGACATCTGACCATTGAAAGACTGGCATATGAACATATTGCAGTCTCAGAAACAACATAATTATTTGAAAAAGGGCAAACAAGAAGACCACACCTACTTGACATCACTGACAGCAGCCAAATTTAAGGCTTATGCAGGGCTTGCCCGGAAATGAAAGTAACAGATGTGGGAGCTCCAGATGGCCAGGCATTTCAAATAAATAGTATTTTTGGCATAGAACAGACGAGGCACGAGCCATTTATGCTAGCACAGTTTCCACCCAATGGCTGGCACAGCAGGAGAAGTACAGTATAATAATCTGAGGATTGTGAGGTTCAGTCCATATGTGAAAACAATTTTTTTTATTTTCAATTTATATGTTACTTATATTGTAAATAATGCTAATATATTATATTATAAATAATTTCATGAAAGGAATGAAATGAATGGCAAAGGCAAAATATTAATAAAAAATACAAATCCATTAACAAACTGACAACAATAAGTGACAATGGGCTTTTCATTGCAACTCCATCTTTCTGTTCTCGGTAGAGGTCACTGAATAAGAAGTAATGGAAGTCAACACGTGTTCAAATAGATTCTGACATGGGACTTACTTACAGACTTACTAGTGTTAGCACAGTAAAAAATGTGTATTTGAGGTAAACAAAAATTAGACATTGCTCACATTGTTACATTTAATTGTTTTTTGCAATAAAAGAGGAGGGGCTCATCATCACAAGGTGGGATTTATGGTTGCTCAACCCAGTTCTGTTGTGACAGGATACTATTTCTGTTCATGTAGGCTTCAAAAGTGATGCAGTGCCACGTTTGAATGTGGTATAATCCAGATTGTCATTGTAACAGTCTGTCTCTTGTACAATGCTGCATTAACAGCATTCCAGTCCTGACAGCAGCAATGGGGTCTGGATGTGTGACAACAAGCCTTGCATTAGTGCCAGGACAGAGCCTTTTGTCACAGCAGCTTGGCCTTTCTGCAGCTTGAGGCACATTTCTCTCTAATGTAAAATAAAGATCCTCTCTAATGTAAATTAAAGAATGAACATAAATAAAGTTCAAAACAAGTGCACCTTTTTAGTTAACGTCACTAAGTATGTGCAACTAATTTCAAGCAAGAAGGATAAATGCTCAATATCTGTTTCTTGCTGCTCCTTGATGAATTTCTTGTTTGAAAAATATTGAAGCTCTCTGTAAATAAAAATGCTCATATCTGGTGATTATGATTAGATTCAATAATATGTTTTGAACATTGTTTTCATCTGGTTCTTCATAACCTGTTTTATTTTCTTCATATCACTTATATTTCCACATATTAAACTCAAATGTAATAAAATCATTTACCACACAAATTTACAGTCTAACAGCTGATGTCAGCTTCCAGTTCGGTACTCCATAACTGACTGACTCACAGACTGACTACGTACCATAGCTACACCATTCACCAGCAAAGACTGGATAGACTGAGTCAGTGTTACAAGGTTAAGATTATACAAGCATTATAATACAGAAACCAGCAAGCATAAGTATGCATAATAATACAGAACAAATTTACATAAGTATAGCACAACACTTAATGGCATATAGAATGACAAATTTTCAACACCTACATGTTCACTTCATTTCATATGGCAGTGCATTGTTTAGGGAGTCCAATTTGTTGTTTCACTGTTGAAGAACAGATTTAAACTGTGCAGTGGTTTTTGGCATATGTTGTGCAACATCTTACCCCAACATTTCACCAAGTACAAGGACTGTATTTTGGTATTTAGATGGATGAACATTTTAATAGCTACTGTTGGAAAACTGTCCCTCATCATAGAGAGTCAAGAGCTTGGGATGTCTATGTCCTCCTTACTGTGCTTGTTACGTAGATGTCAATCCTGCTGGTGAACGTTTCATGATTTTCTTCCACATGGAACACTTACATCACATCCCTAAATTCAAACTAGCAAAACTCAGCAATGCAGTAAGAATTCTTTGCAACAGTACTAGTGCAGAAACAGTTAGGGCTGTATACTTTACTCATGTGCATTCAATACTGAAGAATGGTATCATTTTCTGGGGAAATGTACACCAGGCCATAACAGTTTTCAGGAAACAAAAGGCAGTTATAAGAATAATGAAACAAGTAAGCAGCGGAAACTCATGCAAACCTTTCTTTAAAGATCTAAAGATCTTACTCCTTCCTTGCATTTATATACTGGATGTAGTCATACATGTCAAAAAAAGTATACTGAGAAAAGAAAACCTTTTCCCTCAAAACAAAAGTGTCCATGATTACAGTACCAGGTCAGACAGCGACATACATGTTAATCATTGTAACACCACATTAAGCCAAAAAGGTGTATATCATGCACAAACAAAACTATACAACAGATTACCAAGACATATAAAATCCCTTCCTGAACTACAGAGCTTTAAAAAGTCTGTGACAGACTACCTTCTGAAAAACTGCTACTATTCAATCTCAGAGTATCTTATGCAAGAAAAAATGTAATTTGTGCCTTTAACTATAGAAATAAGTTATAAATGTACAGTATTTTTTTTAAAAAATGTGATTATTTACTGCATAGATCCAATTTGTCACAAAAATTTAAATAATTTATGTTTGAAAAGTCAATAGATAAAAAGATTTTCTGTCCATATCCTGTGTATGATGTATGTACTGAAAAAGAGATTTATATGGACAAAATAAATAAAATAAAATAAAGAAAATCACATACATGAGACAGGTGACTGAAAATTGTGATCACTCCTAGACATGTGAAGATGGCTCTGCAGTGGTCCAGTTCCCTGATTGGTGTTTATCCTATAGTCACAGGCTATAGCTAATATGGAACAGTGAATAATATACTGTCAGCAGATACTGATCACTTATCAATGCTTTAGTTTCCTCAGGAGGTATATGACTTGCGACCGTTTGCCACACACATGTGCAGTGTGTTCTTGCCAAGTGAGTCCACTGTCCACCATGAATCCCAGAAGCTTCAAAGTTCCTGAACTTTTTAGGTATCATTTGTCACCGAGTCTACAAACCAATGTTTGCATTTTTTCTTTGTTTATTTTCACTGTTCACTGTTCACAGTTACAGAGGTATATGCAGTTTTCATACAAAGATATACATGTACAATCAATATAACTGATGTATCTTAACCACAGACATAAATTAATTAATGTTTCATGAACAAAAACATTTTTCTATCAATTTTTTCTCTCTCATTAAGTATGGGAAACAATTAGTATGATACTAAGATTGGATCTACAAATTATTAACTTTAAATTAGAGCATATCAGGTTCTTCAATACTTGACAAAAAAAGGTGCGCTGAACAGTTCCATTACAATATCTCACAAATTTTTTTATGCATAAATATGTGAACAAACTGCTGACCCCAAAATAATGGAACTGCCAAAGGCTGTTTTTATCCGATAGAAAAGAGACAACTGACTTTCTAAAACTTGTATGTATATGCCACACACCGACTCTGTCACAATTAAGTATTACTATAAACACAATTACATAAAACAAACATACATTTGCAAATGGCATAATAAAATGATTAGATAACTAGTAAAATAATATTAGATAAGATACATTTAGTGCTGAAATAGTGCACATGCACATCATTTACCAGTGTTCCTAACATCAGATTAGAAAACATAATTTTTTAACTTGAAGATAAAGCATAATTATCATTTTGCAAAAAAAATGGTACAAGCACAATCATACTCAGACTCATCTTCTCTGTATCAGTCCTTTTTACATCTTGGCTTAATATAATGTCTGTTACATGAGCAAAATGCCTTTTTCGCATCTTGGTTTAGAAGCATGTCCTTTACACGAGTGTGAACTCTCTCCACA
Organism: Schistocerca serialis cubense; assembly: GCF_023864345.2. Lineage (NCBI taxonomy): Eukaryota > Metazoa > Arthropoda > Insecta > Orthoptera > Acrididae > Schistocerca > Schistocerca serialis. The sequence goes on along the minus strand of NC_064639.1, from coordinate 787,092,520 downwards.
TCTTTGCTTACTAGGATGCCCTTTATGAGAGTGCAATGTCAGCTACAAAAACACATCACTAATCAGTTTCTAGTGACATTACCAGCTGTAAGTAGGTAAGCGGATATTGGCATTTCTACAATACAGGATATCAGACTTAAATACCTTGGACTGACTTATTTTCTGGGAGAAATACACTAATATGAACGTTTTCTTAGGGTACAACATCCTGGCAGGAAGAATAGGTGAAATTTGTAATTGTAAATAAAATAAATACATATAAAAATCATTAAAATATGATTTAAAAACGAAATAATAATATCATTCTTTACACATATACAATAATATATTATTAAAATTTGACATTGAAAAATTAATGATGTTATGACATCAAGCAAAATCATCTATTATATTAACATATTTCAAACACTACTGTCTCAAAATGCTATATAATCCTCATTCAAATAGCATTAATAATAAATTTTTCTCATAGTCAGACTTGCTTTAACTTTTTTTAATGTTATCAAATGGTCAGCAACATTTCTGCTACAACAATTATTTCATCTACTACCTCCACCATCTTCTATTATCCAAAACTTAGCTTTTATTATAATAATTATTCAATGTTACTTTCATATTTTTCTGTCAATTATCACTGATTACACAACGAGCTTTCCCTACATAAAATTTGGCATAGTCAGACAAAGTTTTTTAACCAAGACTACAACCTCTTCATCAACATCATTAACATTAAAATTGCCACCAGCTACTGCATCATCATAACATCACAACTGTCATATTTCCTCTCCTATCAACATTCTACAAAGATTGTACTTCAACATATTACCACATTTCTTTCAACTAAATCTCATATAATAGATCATTAAGAGCACAGTGTATTTATACATAAACTAAAATCAGTTCACGTACTTACATTTCCATCAGCTATTCCTTCAGAACACGTTGCTGTCATTATCAACAGTTTATTAATCTATGTGATCTGAAAATCTGTTTCCTAGCTAACATGGCACTTATTACATAATATCTTGGGACAGTATTTCAAAGTTGTTATTAAAAATATGAAAATTAGGACAGTATTTCGAAGTTGTTATTAAAAAACATGAAAATGTGAAATTACATATGTCAGTATTACATTATTGGGACTTCCAGTAGTGTTGTGGATACTGTTTCGGTGTGTACTAGCTTGTTACATTTATTGGTCAGCTTGCAGTTGCTTTCAAACACAAAAACATAACTTTTACACCTTGGCCATAATTCAAAACATTATGCCAACTTGCTGTTCATGGGTTTTTCAAAATGTGCCATATATTTGGATAAAGCATTTAAAAATGTAGTGAGTACTCTGACAACTTCTGTTCCTTATTTACATCTCTGTATATGGTGTGTGTAGGAAAATGCACTTTTGTAATATGGCTGTATGTACAAATGGATGTTTTATTGCATTTTATTTTATCTTATCATTTTCTTTTATTACGTTTAATAGAGAATCCGTACTGATGTGTGTGTGATCATTTCTCTCATGTTTGTCCTCAGCAATGGCTTTCTGGACATGGTAGTTTTCTTGCATTGGTATGAGCCATTCGTTGTTGTTGTTTATTCTGATTATTTTCATATCTTGTTCCATGTTTGTAGGGCAGTAGTTATGCTATTGTAATTTCTCTGCAAACGTGGAATAGTTTGTTTCATACTTCTAACATTTAACGTGTTCTTTGTGCCATTTTTTAAAAAGTTCATGCATGTCATGCCTATGTATACTGCAAACTAATAATTATCAATACACCTACTAAGTAAAATCTTTTCCACTGTTGTGGTAGACAAAAAATATTTAAAACATCACTTTTGTTCATTTGAAAGATATTGTTATCTGGTGGACCTTCATATTTCTCAGTAAGATGTCTTGTGATTTTTCCATTACAAAGTTAAAATGAAAGTTAATTTCACCGTTATATTTTCCTAGTAATCTGACAGTCACTCCATGTCTATGTAGTTGTTTGAAAATGACATGCATAACTTTACATTTACATACTTTAGTATTATTATCTCTTGGTTTTACTGCAAAGTTCTGACCAGCAATTCTTTCAACAGAGTGAAATTCTTTGGATATTTATTCAACTCTTACTGCATTAATATTAAATTCTTTCCCGGTGAAGTACAGTTGTCTGCAAAATACGTTAAGGTACTTCTCTCACTAATCAAGCTTCCATGTTTCACATATTCTGAGAACCACTCCCAAACAGTTTTGTGTTAGTAAATAATGTTCCACAAAATTTTCTAGTCTAATGTTGAAAGTTCATTTTTCACAACAAGAGAGCATCTATCTCAATACCAGGATTAAAGTTGTGTATTTCAGTCATAAGACCAACATTTTCTGTAACATTGGCATTCAAAGCTTGAAAATTTATTAAATCATTTTAACACTAATTTTAATTTTGATGGATTCTACAATTAATACCATTAGAACTACAATTACAGTTTATTTGTAATTCCCTGAATTTCAGTAACTATAGTTTTTACATCTTGTTCTATTGCTTTCAAAGCGTTCCTCATTTTACAGTTTTGAATCTCAAAATTCTCAAAAAATCGTTCCATCTTCATCGACAAATTTTCTTCTTCAATCTCCTCTCTATTCAATCAGACTCTTTTGATTTCTTGTTTGGTTGTTTTGGTGCTATTTCCCATGTTTAATGAATTTTCAAACCCACTCATTTCTACTTATATCTCAAAACTAGTCATTTTCATTAAATATTTTTCAGGTGCAAACAAGATTTAAAAAAAAAAAAAAAAAATCACCATTTATTTGCCATTGTTTTTCAAGTCAGAAATGAGTTATTGTTCTCCATAATTATTGTCCATTACCACTGATTGTTCAGTGAGTATTAATGTGTCCATAATTTCATTGGTATTGCTTTCCATCTAAATTTTTCAAATAATTCCGGATTCTTGATCTTTAAAACATTAATGAAAGTAGTCCTGATATCTGAATTCTCTTTTAAAACATCCCAGACACTGAGGTCCCAAATTGAGACATGATCTACATCCTGTTAAGTTTCATTTGTAAAAATGAGCAACTACACAAAACCAATGATTCATACAATTCCCACAATACCAGGAGGAAGATGGATGTCCATTATGAATTAAAAAACATTAGTATTGTACAAAAAGAAGTCCATTACAAGAGCTGCAAGGGGATCAATGGTCTCCAACCATCACTGAAATCACTTGTCCATGAGCTTCCCAAGTTTAAACAACAGCTCAAACACTACCGTATCTAATAGATAATTCCTTTTATTCAGCTGAAGAATATTTCGATTGTGTTAACTATGATTTTTTCTTGTAATTAAATCTGATGTACTCATGCATTACAACAGTTTGAATCACTGTTGACATTACTATGTCTTTTATGTAGCTATTAAGATCTACCTTTATTTTAACTGTTTTAAGTGTAATTTTGTCTATACCTCTTAATGTGTATTTTGTCTCATACCTGTATCTCCTCTTGCAAGAGGGTTTTTTATGTGTTCCTTCTGTATAATTTGTAACAATCTGACATGTCCCACACCCATGCAAATATCTATCTGTTTAAAATTTATGGGATTTAAATAAATAAATCTTGCCTAATATCAAATAAAGACTCAACAAAAATAAAATTCAAAGAAAGTTCATTATTTTGCTTACATTGCTAAGCATGTGCAAGAAATTATCAGGTGGGAAGAGTAAGTGCTCAATATTCATTTCTTACTGCTCTTTGATGGATTTATTGCTCAAAAAGTATTGTAGCTCTCTGTAAATAAAAATATTCATATGTAGTGGATAAGATCAGGTTCAATAACACAATTCAGACATTGCTTCTATCTGCTTCTTGATCATCTGTTTTATTTTCTTCATATCACGTGTTAAACTTCGAACATTATAAAATCATTTACTAAATGAATTTACAGTCCAACAATCCATGTCAGCTATATCTACAGTTGATATAATTAATAATGTTTATGAACCATAGAGATCCAATTACTTAATATTTCATAAATAAAAAGTATTTTCTATCAAATCCATCTCTTTGATACGAGGGCAGTTCAATAAGTAATGCAACACATTTTTTTTCTGAAACAGGGGTTGTTTTATTCAGCATTGCAATACACCAGGTTATTCCCCAATCTTTTAGCTACACAACACTATTTTTCAACGTAATCTCCATTCAATGCTACGGCCTTACGCCACCTTGAAATGAGGGCCTGTATGCCTGCACGGTACCATTCCACTGGTCGATGTCGGAGCCAACGTCGTACTGCATCAATAACTTCATCATCATCCGCGTAGTGCCTCCCACGGATTGCGTCCTTCATTGGGCCAAACATATGGAAATCCGACGGTGCGAGATCGGGGCTGTAGGGTGCATGAGGAAGAACAGTCCACTGAAGTTTTGTGAGCTCCTCTGGGGTGCGAAGACTTGTGTGAGGTCTTGCGTTGTCATGAAGAAGGAGAAGTTCGTACACATTTTTGTGCCTACGAACACGCTGAAGTCGTTTCTTCAATTTCTGAAGAGTAGCACAATACACTTCAGAGTTGATCGTTTGACCATGGGGAAGGACATCGAACAGAATAACCCCTTCAGCGTCCCAGAAGACTGTAACCATGACTTTACCGGCTGAGGGTATGGCTTTAAACTTTTTCTTGGTAGGGGAGTGGGTGTGGCGCCACTCCATTGATTGCCGTTTTGTTTCAGGTTCGAAGTGATGAACCCATGTTTCATCGCCTGTAACAATCTTTGACAAGAAATTGTCACCCTCAGCCACATGACGAGCAAGCAATTCCGCACAGATGGTTCTCCTTTGCTCTTTATGGTGTTCGGTTAGACAACGAGGGACCCAGCGGGAACAAACCTTTGAATATCCCAACTGGTGAACAATTGTGACAGCACTACCAACAGAGATGTCAAGTTGAGCACTGAGTTGTTTGATGGTGATCCGTCGATCATCTCGAACGAGTGTGTTCGCACGCTCCGCCATTGCAGGAGTCACAGCTGTGCACGGCCGGCCTGCACGCGGGAGATCAGTCAGTCTTGCTTGACCTTGCGGCGATGATGACACACGCTTTGCCCAACGACTCACCGTGCTTTTGTCCACTGCCAGATCACCGTAGACATTCTGCAAGCGCCTATGAATATCTGAGATGCCCTGGTTTTCCGCCAAAAGAAACTCGATCACTGCCCGTTGTTTGCAATGCACATCCTTTACAGACGCCATTTTAACAGCTCCGTACAGCGCTGCCACATGTCGGAAGTCAATGAAACTATACGAGACGAAGCGGGAATGTTTGAAAATATTCCACAAGAAATTTCCGGGTTTTTCAACCAAAATTGGCCGAGAAAAAAATGTGTTGCATTACTTATTGAACTGCCCTCATAATTAAGAAAACAATAAGTATAATTATAATACTGAACCTGAAAATTCTTAACTTTCAATTGCAGTGTATTGGGTTCTTTGGGGAGAAAAGAAAGAAGGAGGTGTGTGTTGACAGTTCCATTACAAGCGTCTCCCATCACAATGCTAAGACAGCTTTCTGTTTGCTGTGCTGCATGTTAGATGTCGATTTCAAGAGCACTGGTGCAGCATTTACCTACATACGAACTCTTCATACTTCTGGGAACAAGTATGGATTTTTGGTTGCTTTTAAAAATTCAATAACTGGTGCTACATTATAAATTTATGTTGAAATAAATGAATAATAATTTAAATGTGTTGAAGCTCTGTCACCACCTTCAGACTGGTTTGCACCCATCGCTGATACTTCTCTTTCTGTGAATTCTGAGATTACATGAACAGAAAGCATATAAGAAATAGTTTTTCCTATTTTCTTTTTCCACAAGAAATATTTGTCATCATTGGTTAATTTTATTTGAATTTCTTTAATTAATATAGTTTCAGAACATGAATCACCCTTGCAGATACTATACAGCCCACTGCCTTTATATATATGGTCACCTGTTATCCCATCATATGATTTCAGACATTCCCACACCACTTAGGGTTTTGACATTTTGATCCGAAGACAAAGTTAACTTTTAATAAATGCCTATATATAAACATGGATGAAAAAATTAACTACAAGCTAATTATTGGTACTCAGTAAAAATCAAATACTAGAAAAACAATAACAGTGACAACAATCAATAATGGAGCTTAGTCAACAATGCAATTAACAATGTCAAAACAATTGAACGTTTCTGCTCATTACTGACTGTGCGCGGAAGCAAGCAACCCACATGATTACTCCCAATGTCCAGAGGGTATGAACATGGTTGCAAACTGTTTAAAATGATGGCTAGAAATTAGTCAAACTGTAAAACTGAAGAACCAATGTGTGAGTTTGAACCGTACTTTTCATGCCTGTGAAATACTTGCTACTTTTCAAAAGCTGTAAAATGTAAACATGTTAGTATGCATGGGTATGTTTTTGCTAATGATGTAATTTTCTGCACAATATGTACACCTTCCACACAAATACATTGAGCATAAGTATTTTAGGGCTAAATTCAAATGATTCTTAATTAATGGACATCATTACACCTTCTCAGTAAAAGGGAATGCAAACAGTCACTAAAATTTGGCATTGTTCCTCTCTTCTTCATGTACTACTAAAGTAATTTTTATTTTCGATTTTGTAACCCCAAAAATGTATCAGGTTAATTAGCTATATGTCAATAATATATAGATTAACATTATCCACAGCAATATATTAATCACTTTTAAATTGTCTATTCTGTACATATGTAAATGAATATGTATAATGCTTATTTTAGCTTTGGTGTACCCCTGAATTGTCTTCATGTACCAATATCCCTGGAGGTAGGACTACCATCTGGGGGTATGTGTACTCTAGTTGTATACCAGTACTTTAATTCAACTAATGAAAGTTCTACAGATTGCTTTCATTCATAAGAATAAATGGATAGCTCAGCCAATAAATGGATAGCTCAGCCAACAGCCAACTAAAATATTAAAAGAGTGGTTTCAGTAGAAATAAAGACAACATGGTCTGACCAACAGAAAATCTATAGTCTGGTATTACTTCAAAAGAGAGAATGATTAACTAGTCAATATTTGAACCTACAATGAGCTTTGTTGACTTTTTTCATTTGTTTGCTCCCATAGACTTGTGGGATTTCTGTCGGGTTGTAGACTTGATACATTTCATACTGACACCCACATTACCACAAATCATACAGTGAACTGAACAAGCAAGATGGCGTGGGCTGCTAGGTTACAGAGCCAAAGAACATGTGGTGTGATGGCGGAGATGGAGATATGTCGTTCGTACTTGTTGACGCCATACACCCCCCCCCTTCCCCCACAGTGTGGAGCATAGTTTCAGGGCAGTGGAAGGGGAGGGGGGGGGGCATGTCCACAGTGATGTGATGGGGATGTCCATCTCCAGCAGGAACCACACTGGGAGGTTGATGTGGAACTCCTGTAGGTGGTGTGGGCAGACGAGGCATCGGCCTGCGTGTAAGGATGGAGTGATGTGGGAGGGACTGTGTACCCTGCGTGATCAGCTGGCAGCATTAGAACTGTAACCCTCCCTAGTGGGGTTACCGTAGCTCAGAGGAGCATGCAATCGACCCCACATGGGAGCGGGCGGTTGTCTGACAAGCTGGGTCCCCGGTCGGGTGGGGTGAGTTGTCTTGCAGCAGGATGAAGATGTGGTCGTCATCAATGAGGATGGTGATGTCCTCCACACATTTGAGTGGGACGTAAGTTTGCAGAACCACTAGAAGGGGTAGAGGGGAGGAGGTAGAGGAGAGGGTGAGAAGCCGAGGAACAGCATTGATGACACAGACACACGTTCAGGTGAGGGCTGTGGTGGCAGCTCTGAGGGGTCATAGCTTGAGTGCGAGTCCTCAGTGCTGGGAAGCTGCATAATGTTGTCGGGCATGAAAGACGCTTGGTCGAGGTGTGCCGATTTCACGGGGTGGAGAGAAACCCTTTAACCCAGATGTCCATCATGTTATCGGTGCAGTTTATGACCTCCTATGCGCCTGGGGCCTGAATTGGTGGGGAAAGTGGGACCCAGATGGTGTCATCGCAGAGAAAATGATCTTGCATGAAAGAAGATCAGAAGGCATGTAGGAGCAGGGGGAGGTGGGGGGGAGAGGGAGTGTGGCTAGATGGAGGGTCAGGGAAATGTTTATAAAATGCATTCGGATCCAGCCTATGACAACGTTGGGAAGGGGGATGGAATTGTCAGGGGATGTAGGTTGTAAAAGCTCCCGAGGGAGGACAGGGTTTTCACCATAGACGAACTGACTCATGGTGCCTTCGATATCTGGTTTGTACGATGACCTTAAGCCGAGGAGTACCCACAGGAGGACTCGGTCCAAAGACTGTATTGACACTGCAGTGCTGTCTTAAAAGTGCGATGCCATCATTCTACCAGTCCATTTGCTTCAGGGTGGTAGGCAGAGTTGGGCGAAGAGTGCTGATTCATACTGCTGGCCCTGGTTGGTGGTGACAGTAGCGGGACACGTGAAGTGGGAAATCCAGGAAGAAACAAAACCCTTAGCTACAGTTTCACAAGTTGTTTTGGTGAGAGGTACAACCTCTACCAACCAAGATAAATGATTGATGCAAGGAAGAACATAACACAAGTCCTCTGAGGGGGGAAGGGGGCCGATAAGGTCCAGGTGTACAAGGCAAAATCAGACAGATGGAATGTCGAATTTGCGGAGAGGTGGAACAGTGTGCCTCATATCGGGGTCACCACTCTGAGATTTCTGTTGGGTTGTAGCCCAAGGAAACACACTCCTTTCTGTAAGACTTGATATATTTTATACAGACGTCCATATTACAACAAGTCATACAGCGAACTGAACAAGCAAGCTGGCGTGGGCCTTTCGGTTACAAAGTCAAAGAACTTGCAATGGCAGAGATATGTTGTTCATATTTGTCGACGCCACAGACTGATTTCACTCAAAAGGATGAATGAGTGGTCCAAGTGAATACAAGAAACTACAACCTATTGAATCAATTGTTTTCATTTGATTGCTTTCATAGATTGCTTCCACTCTAAGCAGTGAATGAATGGTTCAACTGATAGGTAAAATTACAATAGACATTAGTTTTCTAATAACAGCCTGAACTGATTTTTTAAAATTTAGCTACACCCATCAGTAATACATTCAGCGTCCTGAGGGATCTGAGTGGTGTAACAATGACATTACAGCTAATGACATCTCACATCTGTATGGTATCTCAGGGCCTTGCTGTTCTGACTCAGTGTCACATAATGCATAAACAGAAAACCCTAACCATACAATATTGTTGTAACACTTGAACCATGTTCTATGCTGTAAGCAGTGTACCACTGTTTACCTCAATCTTACAGCTGAGAGTTAAATAATATTCACTAAATATTGCTCTGGGGGCTTCACATTACCAGATTACCCTGTTTCCTAGTACACACTTAACAGAATAATAAAAATATCACATTACAAATTTATCAGTGTTTCCCATTAAATTTAACAAATGTAACAATGCACATTATACCCTATAGTATCAACTTATGTTGTCTGTGATAAGCGATATGAAATACATGAAATTAGTAATACATTTTGTAATTCATGTTGATGACTTTAGGGTAACTGTTTTGCCATTTACTATTTACCATGTATCAATCACCGTTCACCATCCACTGTTCACTGTTTACTGTTCACCATATTCAAATATGTGAATGTGTGCCATACATGCACGTCTTGGTCAAAGGTCAAAAGTAATTTGTTCTCCCCCTTCATGAAGGCAACCCACAAGCAAAATGTCAGTTTGCATCCAGACTATGGTATCCTGTCTTTCTTTCTATTTTGTAGATAAGAAATAAACTGTCAAGTACAGACATTTTTCAATTTTTGGTCCACTGTGGGACTCAAATGATAAAATGGTAAGTTTGCTACTTATTTTCCAATATGATTCAACACCACACATAAGATTTGTTCAAACCCTATTTTTTTGTCAGCTGTACCATTCGCAACATGAATAACTCTGAATTTGAAATTAGAATGACTGTTGGTGCCTCTCTATCAACATTACCATATTGGTGAAGACTAAATTTTATTCATTAGTTACAGAAATAGTGTGCCTCCCCTACAATATAAAATAAAGGAACTATGAGCATAGTAATAGTCTCTATCTAAAGCATACGTCAATAACTGAAAATGGTTACATTGTTACCTTATATTCAATGATTAATTTCCATACACTAGCGATATTATTGTTGTTGTGGTATCTAGTCTGAAGACTGGTTTGATGCATGTTTCACACTACTCTGTCCTGTGCAAGCCTCTTTATCTCTGAATAATACTGCAACTTGCACCAATCTGAACCTGTTTACTGCATTCATACCTTGATCTCTCTCTACAATTCCTACCCCCCCCCCCCCCCTCACCCACACATGCACTCTTCCCTCCATCATTAAATCTAATAACATTGATGCATAAGGACAAGTCCTGCAAACCAGTCTCTTCTTTTAGTCAAGTTGTTGCACAATTTTTCCCCATTATGATTCAGTACCTCCTCATTAATTATTTGATCTACCTATCTATAATCTCCAGCATTCTCCTGTGGCAGCACATTTTGAATGCTTCTATTATCTCCTTGCCTGCAATGCTTATTGTGCACACTTCACTTGTGAACCATGCTACACTTCAGACAAATACCTTGAGAAAAGACTTCCTAACACTTATATTTGTATTTGACATTAACACATTCTCCATTTTCAGAAATGCTTTACTTGCTATAACCAGTCTACAGTTTACATACACTCTACTTCAGCCATCATCAATTATTTTTCTGACCAAACAGCAAAACTCATCACTACTTTCTGTGTCTCATTTCCTATCTAATTCCCTCAATATCGCCTGATTTTATTCGACTACAAACCATTATCTTTTCCTTTTTTTTTTTTACTTTTGTTAGTGTTCATCTTGTTTTACCTCCCAAGCCATTACTCTTGCTAGGTAGTTACCCTTAATCACAGTGGCATGTCAGCTTATCCTGCATCTAGGTGAACCACAATTGGTGAGTGCTTTGGCTGATGTCTGCAGAGGTTGCCTGCAATGGCCATACCATTTCGCCACACCTACTGATGTGCACCAACTGGGCAAGACAACAACATCACAGCACCTGGGCTGTCAATGAGTGGGACACCGATTTCACGATTATTATTTCCTCAGCCAGTCATGTGGACTGGGTGTATCAGTTCATGAGGCTTTATAATTAGCAGCCCAGTGAGTCAGCAGAGTTCTTCTCCAGGCTGCCAGCAGTCTCAGCCAGTCATGCAGATTGGGTGTATCATTTCATGAGGCTTTATAACTAACTAGTAGCCCAGTGAGTCAGCAGTTTTTCTCTGGGCTGCAGATTTCTTAAACCAGTGGAGCCAAGAGTTTGTCAAGAGTTCATCTTCAGCAAGAGCCAGATTTCATCTGGATTTCAAACTTAGCAGCAGTCTGAAGAGAGCAGCTGCCAGCCTGGAATCAGCTGCCTACAATAAACTGTCCAGGAGGATAAGAAAGCATCACAGCCCTTAGTGCAGCAATGTTGGTAACAGACTTGGTCTATGGATGAGTGTTTACTTTTGGAAGTGACTGCTAGTTGTGGGACTTAGTTCTCAGCCTGGACAGACTCATAAAAATGTAACCTGAAATGAATGTTATGGATTACACATGTTCCAACACATAAGCATCCAATTACATTGTATTAATTAATTTATGTACCTGTGTTCCAGAAAGTGATCATGAATGAATTGACTACCCACACACAATGTTGCAGTCTGTTGGATATCAGACAACAGACACGATCTTATCAAGACACTATCCATTCCATTCAACTGCTCTTCTAAGTGATTTGGCTTCTCTGGTAGAATTACAATGTCATCAGAAAACTTTAGAGTTTTCACTGCTTCTCCCTGAACCTCAATACTCTTTCCAAATTACTTCTTGGTTTCCTATACTACTTGTTCAGTGAGCATACTGAACAATGTTCGGGATAGGCTACAATGTTGTCTCACTTATTTAACAGTTAGTGCTTTCTTATGTCCTACTCTTGTCATGCAGTACGGTTTCTATATAAGTTTTAAATAACACTTTGCTGTCTGTATTTTATTCCTACCACCTTCATAATTTCAATGAGTGTAGACCAGTCAACCATGACCAATTAAACTGGCGCTTTGATAGTATCATACCTGTCAGCATCTACCTTATTTGGAACTGGAATTATTACTTTCATTCTGAAGTCTGATGATATTTCCTCTGTCTCATATCTTGCATTCCAGGTGGAATAGATCTGTCATGACTAGCTATCCAAAGGATCTCACTAATTGTGTGGAAGTCCATGTGCCTTGTTTCTGATTATGTCTTCCAAGGCTCTGTCAGATTCTTCTTGTAGTATCATATCTGTTGTCTCATCTTCACCTACTCTCTCTTCTCTATGCATAACATTATCCTCAAGTTCGTTTCCCTTATAGAGACATTTGAGCTTTCCCTTCTTTGCTTAGAGCTTGATTGCCATCTGAGATTTTGATACGCATGCACCTGCTTCTCTTTCCTCCAAAGGTCTCTCTAATTTTCCTATAGGTGCAATTTATCTTTTCCCTAGTCATGTATGTTTTTACAGCCTCGCTCTTGTCCTCTAGCTATTCCTGCTTAGCTATATTTGTGTCAGTCTCATTTTTAGATGTCTATACTCCATCTACCTGCTTCATTTGCTGCATTTATATATTTTCTCCTGTTGCCAATTAAATTCAATACTGCCTGTGTTATCCAAGGATTTCTACTGGGCCTTGTCCTGTTAACTATATAATTCTCTGCTGCCTTTGGAATTTTGTCTCTAAAAGCTAGCTACTTATTTGCCCTCTATTGTATTCCTTTTCCTTGTTTCAGTCCAACATTGCCTAACGCCCCGCCTGAAACTGTCAAAAACTTATGGTTCTTTCAAATTATCAGGTCCTATCTCATTAGTGTCCACCATTTTTATAGCTTCTACAAGTTCAATCTACAGTTCTTAACCAATACAGTGTGGTTATTTGCACCAAGAAATGTTGTACAGTTTAAAATCTGATTTCGAGATATCTGTCTTACCATGATATAATCAATCTGAAACCTTCCACTGTTCCCAGGTCTCTTCCACTTATACAGCCTTCTTTCATGATTCTTAAAGTACATTATAGCGATGATTAAATTATACTTTATCAGGTGGTATCATTTCTATTCCCCAGTCCACATTCCCTTACTATTTTCCCTTCTCATCTTTTTCCTACTACCGAGTTCCGATCATTAAACACAGTTAAATTTTCATTTTCCTTAACTAAATAAACCATCGTACATTCTTTCAATCTCTTCATCTGTGGATCTAAACCTGTAATACTATTGTGGATGTTGGCTGAATGTCTATCTTTGTCATGATAATGCGTTCACTATGTGATTCACAGTAAGGTAACTTACCTGTGTTCTACACATATGACAGTTTTTTCCTGGTGACATCTGCTCCTGAGTTACCCTGTCCAGAGATCCAAAAGGGGGTTCTATTTCACCACGAGAATATTTTACCTGCCCTCAGTAAAAAATTATAATGGGTGCAGTCTCCTCTTGCTTTCAGCTACTTGCAGTAACAGCACAGAAAGATCACGTCGGTTAATGTTACATGGTAAGACCAGTCAATCATTGAGACTGTTGCCCCAAAAAATATTGAAAAGGCTCATGCACCTCTTTGGGAACCATACCTTAGTCTGAGTCCCTCCCCCCCCCCCCCCCCCACACACACACACACACACACACACACACACACACTGACACTCCTAGATTGTGGTTGCACGTACAGTGCAGCTGTGTGTCTCACTGAGATACACATGCTACCCTACCTCAGCAACATCCATGGTAAGTGGGTGGTTATTATTATTACTTTTCCATTTCTGACTATGGAACAAACACTAAACTTGAGTTTTTATATGTGAATAAATCCTCTGGCACTTTTATAGTCTGAAAACCATAGGAAATTTAGTAACTACGTGGTTTGTACACCAATAGCATATGTCTGCATGAAATTTTTCAGGCTTACTCTGCCTCAAAAATTTCATGGGCAGAAGATTTCACAGTATAATATTTAAGGCAAATTTTCAAACACATGCAACTAGCTGCTATGAATAAATACAAATAAGTCAAGGCTAAAAGCAGCTCACTAAGTAGATCATCTAGACTCAAAGCCAAAAATGGAATATGTGGGCGTATAGGTTACAGCAAAGTTCAATGCTCTGAGACACCAGGATGAACTCATTCCACTTGAGGACTAATTCCCTCTAGTGGTACCGATAACACTGCCTCAAGCCAGCAAGGGCAGCCAAAAAGGGCACTTCACACGTTACTTGTCTGTGTCGTTGATTTCTGCAAGCTGGCTGCCACCTTCAGGCGCTGCTATGCTGTCTTGTTCTTTAAGCTTCATTCATACATTTGGCCTGGCCTACGTCGTCGCCGTCTGCAGCCAGTATAAAGCCATGCTTCAGAAATGCCTATCATATTACGGATATGTCGCCATTCATTCGAATTCAGACATTTGTGGTACAGGGGCCAGAAATTACAATCCCAACCTCACACACACACACACACACACACACACCTTTCCTATACGCCCATGTTGGGGCTAGAGCGTTCTTTAATCTTCCTTATATTGTTCGTAAGGTCCTAAGCGAGTATATGATGAGGAAAGTAAAATTTTTAATAACCTGTCTTTGATGATCCTTTAAGCTCCTGACATTCTTTTGACAACGAAGTTTTTCTGGGAACTTTGTTTTTAAAAACAGTGGATACAACTCAGCCAGTCATTGGCAGCAGTATGCCTCTGAATTCCTTCAACCTCCTCCCATGCCTGATCTAGGGTTCATCAGAAATACTCAAGCAGTATGCCTACTCAAATAGTCATTACACAAGGCAGTTTCTGGCAGTCTCTTTGTCAGGTAAATACACTTGTCACAAATTTTCCAAAAAATCCAAGGCGTGCATTTCCTATATTCGTTAAAAAGATCAGGATCTTTCACTAGTCGACGACGAAAACATCACAGACGGCGCACAAGCTTGAATTGTACAAGCTACAAGGATACGATGAAAACATTACAGAGGGCGCACAAGCTTAAACTTGACAAGGATGCCGCAGTAAATCCCGCGTGTCTTGTCAAAGGAAGTATCTTGACATTCGCCTGATGTGATTTAAATGAACTTAAATCTGGACGATATTATCTTTTCCTCAGAGTAACAAGCACCACGTAATGTTATATATGTGTAATCATTGTAAAAGTCCAGCAGCTGATCACTAATACTGAACTCAAAAGCTACCAGTTTCTTTCCACTACCTCAAGGCCATTATATTGCATTTATGTACTTGTTACAAGACGCTGTTGCAGGCAACAAATCGGCGTCCTAAGTTATTCAAAAATTCTATTTTCTATGAGATATAATTTCCCCATACAGAACTGTGTCGTAGCTAACAATTCGAGTGTGTGACTCGTTCTGCCCGAGAGGTCGTTCACATGCAACAAAAATAAGATTCCTAATTCCCATCAGTCCGTTTCTAATGAGTACGGCCAATTCATTTACGTCCATGATCTGCTAGACATCCAATGTAAAACAAGAGTGGTGATACACACAGGTGATGCTTTCTAAATAAGCGATTGTCTCAAAACTTCTTTGTCATTTAGTTTCTCACTGGGAGCATGCCTTGGCAAAAAAAGAAAAAGCAAACAAAAGTTTCCGACGCGCTGATTTTCAAAAATATTGAAAACAAGTGTTCGCAGCTACCGATAACTACGGTAAAGATACACGTGTTTCCATCAGTGTAGAGATCCTGTCATTAATAATGCAAGATCAGTATCGCTAAAAGTCTGGTTAAATTCGATAAAAAGTGACTCCAATGTTAAGGCTACACAAATCGATTCTGTGCAGCATATTGATTTGCTCGGATGATTTTTTTTCCCCTCTGTCTGTCAGCTGCGACCATTGTCCTGCGGTCACATGTTTCTGAAGCATAATTATGAAAAATAATTTTGATAGTATGAATTGCAGCGATACAAGCGGATGTTTCATGGTGATTTGAGTTTTCTCCCTAATAACTTACCAGTCTTCTTTCAACGTTTCGTGTCTTGATGCTCGTTTCTCCATCTGTAGATAGGACAGACATGGCTGTGTCTGTCCGTTTTGTAATTTTGTAATAAAATCAGCTATTAAAATAGGATGCTAAGCCCTATAACGTTTCTCAACGCTTCTGGAACAATATACATAGCACATTCAGATCCCAAACCAAAGTAATCATTGTATGTATCCTGAGTTCAACGCCGCTGATTTTTTATTGTTCTTCATTTGCAACCTACTTCGTTAAAGCAATAAAATGCGGTTCAAAGATAGGCAGGCAGCATCTACCACACGGTCATTTGTATCGTTAATTATGAAATGACAACAAATCAGCTAAAAGCATAAAACAGATCAATGCACAGATCCGAAAACAATTCGTTGGCATTTCTTGAACAAAAGAGGGAAGTCAATACGCAAAATAATAGCAAAATTTCAACTTGTTTTTTTGAATTTCATATCTGTGAAATTAGTGCGAATAAATAAAAGCATTTTCCGTGTTTTTGAAATTCGTAATTGCAGTACAATATTACAACTACAGTCAAATTTGCAGAAAATAAATGTGCCCTCAGAAAGAATGAAACCTGGAACGTTTTGGATGTTACATAAAAATATCAACGTGTCGATGACCTTGATGGAACCGCCAAAGCTGCGCCCGCCCCCCTTTCCCCCTAAAACTAGCTTCTTGCAATTTTTACTACATAGATTTAGCAAATTTTTTAATATCGTGAGCGGGTTTAACAAAAACGAAACATTATCGAAAACTACTACTTGAATGAACTATACTGATGAAAAACATCGCACACAACTAATTAATGTACCGGTGTCATCGTATCATATTGGTCTTATGGTTATTTGTAGTACAGAACATACTTGATTTGCTCCTTGTAAATTATTGATAGTCCATAAACTGTTAATCTGAAATGAAAGGAGCTATGATTAAGATTTACTATCTCACTGAAATCAAGTTCAGCAATTGTGTCGCATTCTGTCTATAAGATAGCTAAATTTGACAGTCTTCTTTCACCCATACTCGACCTTAAATCATTTTTAACTTGCTGAAACTGCGTTCTCAAGATGCTGTAGCAATCGGCATCGTGAAAACTATCGTTAAAGCAATTTAGAAGTTTGGGCAGGCATCCCATCAACCACATTTTGAAAAAAGAAACCTCAAGATATTTAAAGGGGAAGATGTGTCAATGTTCAATCCGCTCTTTGACATGGAACTTGAAAGCTGATATTTCGCTAACCAGTTCTGCTGTATCATTATTCCTGCTATAATGCTCAGAAAAATTAGGGGATCATGACTTTGCGTTTATGCCATACTCCATTGTGAAATAACTGAGGACAGGGTAAGTTATCAAACTATACTTTTATCTTTCACAAATTGAGTAGCCTATATAACATAACATCATTGCATCCCTGAAAGTTAATATAAAATGAAACGAAACGCCAGACAGGTCTTGGAAACAATGAGGAAACAATCATTCATCGCCTCATCTTGGGTGCTTTTCAATAGACTTTGAGAGCTTCAGTGTCATGTAAGTCCTCAATGAGTGTTTTCACTGCCTGATGCATATATCACGTGCTCTGTATAGGTCTTTGGAGGTCACCCTAAAATAACCGTTCCTATTCTTCAGATAGAGAGTTTTTGGAGAGTCTGGGTGGAATAGAACGACCACCAACATGGGTACCACCATATGCAGCAGCCATCACATAGTCCAACCGGATGAGTTCGATGTACTGCCTAGCATGAGGGCAACCATGGACGACGACAAGATCCATATCACTGTCAACACAGAAACCACCTCATAACATCACAGAACCTTGGAAATCTGTCGATTTCCTGGACAACATTTGGCAGGTACTGCTCACCACAGGCCTCCACACATGAACACGGCCATCACCCTGCATCAGAGGATATCTGGACTGATCCATGAACAACACATTTCGCCAATGACCAAGTTGCCAGTTGACATGTAAATGGCAGAACAGAAGGCGACCTGCAAGATGTTGTCTAGTCAAGTGGAATACCTGAACAGGACATCTATGTCATAGGGTCCTTCTAGTAACCTGTTCATTACACAGTTTTGATGTTGCTGAGCAATAGTCGTACAATAATTTTTAAATGAACACATCACCATTTGACTGTTCATTACAATCTAATCAGACACAGCAGCACCAGTGGTCTTCAGAAATCATCTTGGAGAGCTCTGTCAGTATGAAACCGCAATGCTGAGGTGACCAGATAACAGTATTCAAATGGAGTTGTAATGTGTCAGTGACCTTCTCCAACTCATCTTGTGTACTGATCTGTCTTCCCGTAGTGCGTCCACAACCTTTAGATGACACATGGAGAGGCATTGTCATCTGCAGCAACATGATTGACAGTCCACCCTTTTTGGATCAAACCACTGCTGGTGTAACTTGCACTGCACTGAGATGGAACAGAATAGAATATCTACATCTACATATAAAATCTGCAAACCACTGTGAGGTGCGTGGTAGAGGGTATGTCCCTTTGTTCATTATTTGCATTTCTTCCTGCTCCATTCGCGTATGGAGCATGGGAAGAATGATTGTTTAATTATTTCTGTGCATGCAGTAATTATTCTAACCTTATCTTCATGATCCCTACGTGAGTGATACATAGGGGGTTGTAGCATGTTCCTAGAGTCATCATTTAAAATGGTTCTTGAAAATTTGTTAATAGGTCTTCTTAGGATAGTTTACATCCATCTTCGAGAGTCGTCCAGTTCAGTTCCTTCAGTTCCTTCAGCATCTCTGTTACACTCTCCCACAGATTAAATAAATTGTGAGCATTCGTGCTGCCCTTCTCTGCAAACGTTCATTATCTGCTGTTAATGGTATCTGGTACAGGTCTCACAATCTTGAGCAATATTCTAGAACCGATCACATGAGTAATCTACAAGCAATCTCCTTTGTAGGTCGACTGTGCTTCCCCATGACTGCTTTACCTATGACTGAACCTATGTGATTATTAGATTTCATATCCCTACAAAGGTATTTGTATATGAGCTTGCCGATTCTAACAGTGACTCATTGATATTATAGTCATAGGATACTAAGTTTTTTCGTTTTGTAAAGTGCAAAATTTAACATTTCTGAACATTTAAAAACAAGTTGCCAATATCTGCACCACTTTGAAATCTTATCAAGATCTGACTGAATATTTCTGCAGCTTCTGTCAAATAGTATTTCATTATAGATAACTGCATCATCCGCATAAAGCCCAAATTTACTATTAATATTGCCTGCAAGGTCATTAATTTACAAGATGAGTGGCAAGGGTCGTAGCACACCTCCCTGGGGCACAGCTGAAGTTACTTCTACATTTATTTTTTATTTTTATTTACTTCTCAAGTTCCATAGGACCAAACTGAGGAGCAAATCTCCAAGGTCTTGGAATGTGTCAGTACATGAAGTTACAACATAAAAGTAATAACAGATAAAAATAAATGTTTATGAACCAGAAAAAAGTCGGTCCATAAGTTTAAGTAAACACAGTCAACAATACAACAAGAATAAGCTTAAGTTTTCAAGGAACTCCTCGACAGAATAGAAGGAGTGACCCATGAGGAAGCTCTGCAGTTTCGATTTGAAAGCTCGTGGATTACTGCTAACAGTTTTCAATTCGAGTGGTAGCTTACTGAATATGTATTCAGCAGTACACTACACACCTTTCATCACAAGAGTTAAGGAAGTCTGATCCAATTGCAGGTTTTATTTCTGCCGAATATTAACTGAGTGAAAGCTGCTTATCGTTAGGAATAACCTAATATTGTTAACAAGAAATGACAGTAAAGAATATACATATATATTGAGAGCCCAATGTCAAAATACTCAGACTCGTGAACAGGGGCCGACAAGAGGTTCGTGAACTTACACCACTTATTGCCTGAACCGCCCGCTTCTGAGCCAAAAATATGCTTTTAGAATGGGAATATTTACCCCAAAATATAATACCATATAACATAAGCGAACGAAAATAAGCAAAGTAGACAATTTTCGTGTCGAACGATCACTCACTTCAGATACCGTTCAAATAGTAAAAGTGGCAGCATTAAGTCTTTGAAAAAGATCCTGAACATGGGCTTTCCACAACAGTTTACTATCTATCTGAACATGTAGAATTTGATCTGTTCAGTTTCACTAATCATATGCCCATTCTGTGAAATTAAAACCTCAGGTTTTGTTGAACTTTGTGTTATAAACTCTAAAAACAGAGTCTTACTGCGATTTAGCATTCGTTTATCTTCTACAAACCATGAACTTAGGTCATGAACTGCACTATTTGAAACTGAGCCAATGTTTCACACAACATCTGTTACTACCAAGCTAATTTCATCAGCAAACAGAAATATTTTAGAGTTACCCATGGTACTACAGGGCATTTCATTTATATAAATAAGGAACAGAAGTGTCCCCAACACTAATCCCTGGGGCAACCCCCACTTGACCATAGACCACTCAGACCCCACATCACAGTCATTCTCAACATTGTGAATAATGGTCTTTTGCTGTCTGTTGGTAAAGTAAGTGGCGAACCAATTGTGAGCCTCTCCCCATATTCCATAATGGTCCAACTTTTGGAGCAATATTTTGTGATCAACACAATCAAATGCCTTAGTTAAATCAAAAAAATGCCTAGCGTTCGAAAACTTTTATTTAACCCATCCAGTGCCTCACAGAGAAAAGAGAATATAACATTTTCAGTTGTTAAATGACTTCTAAAGCCGAACTGTACATTTTATAGCAAATCGTGTAAAATAAAATGCTCACTTATCCTTACATACACAGCATTTTCAATAACTTTAGTAAACACTGATGGCATAGAAATAGTTCTAATATTATCTATGTTATCCCTTTCTCCCTTTTTATAAAGTGGCTTTACTACTGAGTACTTTAATCGTCGAGAAAACTGACCATTCCTAAAGGAAAATTTACAAATATGGCTAAATACAGGGCTAACATATGCAGCACATTACTTTAATACTCTGTTAGGCACTCCATCATAACCGAGAGAGTCCTTTGTCTTCAGTGATTTAATTATTGACTCAATCTCCTTCTTGTCTGTATCACAGAGGAGTATTTCAGACATCAATCTCAGAAAGGCATTTGACAAGAAAGTTATATGATTCCCTGTAGAACCTAAATTTTTATTAATCCACCAGCAATGCTCAGAAAATGATTGTTAAGTACTGTACATATATCTGATTTATCAGTAACAGAAATATTTTTACTGCAAACTGACTTTATATTGTTAACCTTATGCTGCTGACCAGACACTTCCTTCACAACTGACCATGTAGTTTTAATTTTATCCTGTGAATTAGCTATTCTAGATGTATAACACTTACTCTTTGCCTTCCTAATAACATTTTTAAGCACCTTACAATACTGTTTGTAATGGGCTACTGTAGCTTGATTGTGACTACTTTTATCATTTTGATATAATTCCCACTTTCTTCTACATGATATTCTTATCATACTAGTTAGCCACCCAGGCTGTCTATTAATGCTAGTACACCGTTTAGAACGTTCTAATGGAAAGCAACTCTCACAGAGCATGAGAAATGTGTTAAGGATAGCATTATATTTATCACCTATATTATCGGCACTATAAACATCATGCCACTCTTGTTCTTTGACAAGGTTTAACGAACTCTCTATTGCTGTTGGATTAACTTTCTTACTTAGTTTGTAATTAAATGAGACATTTCTTTGAATACTAAGGCTTTTTAGTGTTAAAATTTGTGCATAATGGTCTGAAAGGCTATTCACCCTTTTACTAACAGAATGCCCATCTAGTAATGAAGAATGAATAAGAATATTGCTATGGCTGTGCTACTTTTCCCCTGCACCCTAGTTGGAAAAAACACAGTCTACATCAGATCATATTAATTTATGAGATCTAGCAACATCCTTTTTCTTGCACCATCACATACAAAATTTATACTGAAGTTGCCACGTATAACTAATTTCTGGTCCTTCCCACAAAGTGAATCAAGAACCCTCTTTAGCTTGAGCAGAAATGCTCTGAGGTCAGAGTCAGGGGACCTGAAAACAACAACAATTAGAAGTTTAGTTTCACTAAATTCAGCTACCCCTGCACAACATTCAAATAGCTGTTCAGTCCAGTGCCATGATACGTCTATTGACTCAAATGGAATACTGTTTTTTACATACATAGCCTCTCCCCCATCCCGCAAGGAACTCATTGAAAAACAGCCAGCTGATCTCTATCCTGCTAACGGAAGCCTCCAAATTGTCGAATTATTTAAGTGGTGCTCTGATATACCAATAATTTCAGTCAACATCTATAAGCAGTTCACTAATTTTATCTCTAATTCCTTTTATATTGTGATGAAATACGTTAACTCCTTCTCTACTTGGGAACATTACATCCTCTGAAGGTGAGCCCTTAGTTAGAGAGATTTTCTTTAAGCAGGTATACCGATTTTCTGACTTCAGTCTAAAAAAGGTGCAGCTCTACTAACACCAACTACTACAGGAGTTTTTCCATGAGTGATCCCACCACCACCACGACCCATTACACCGTCACCTACAAGCTTTGCCAGCCATCCCTTCCTGTACCTCTCTGCAGTGATTCTCCATCCAAGGTAACATGTGCGACCTTCCTACAAAAAAGTCACAAATTTCACTTGATATCCCATATGACCATACTTTGGACAATAAGCATAGGCGTGATACTAAGTCAAGTGCTTCTCGGAAATCAAGAACTGTGGCATCTATCTGATTGCCTTGATTCAGAACTCTCAAAAAAGTACTGTCAGAAAAGTGCAAGTTGGGTTTCACATGATCGACATTTTTGAAATCCTTGCTAGCTGGCACTGAGGGGATCATTCTGTTCAAGATACCTCATTATGTCTGAACTCAGAATATGTTCTAAGATCCTACAACAAATTTGAATCAAGGATATTGAATGGTAGTTTTGTGGATAACTTCTACTACCCTTCTTGTAGACTGGTGTGACCTGTGCCTTCTTCCAAGAATTGGTCACGGTTTTTTTTTTTAGGGATTATAGTTAGAAGATGGGCTCACTCAGCCTCAAATTCAGTACAGAATCTGGCAGGGATTCCATCAGCTTTGTTCAAATTTAACAAATTCAGCTGTTTCTAAACACCACTGACACTAATACTTAATTGATTTTTCTTTCAATGGTGCGAGGATTACATTGGGACAATTCTAATGGGTTTTTCTTTGCAAAGTAACATTTCAAAACGGACTTAAGAATTTCAGCTTTTGCTTTCCTACCTTCAATTTCAGTTCCTGTCTCATTCAGTAGGAACTCGACACTAACTTTGGTGCAACTAACAGCCTTTATGCACAGCCAGAATTTCTTTGGGTTCTGTGAGAGTTCCCTTGACAATATTCTGCTGCAGTAATCATTGAAAGTATCAGGCATTGCTCTCTTAACAGCCAAATGCTTTTCATTTAGCATCTCGCCATCTATTGTCCTACGTTTGGTTTTATACCTGTTATGCAGTAATCTCTGTACATTCAGAAGTTTCTTTGCAGTGACCATATACCATCTAGGTTACCTTCAATCGTGAACTGTGCTACTGGGTACAGATCTGTCAAGTGCATGGTCAACTATTCTTTTAAACTTGGACCAGAGCTCCGCTACTTGCTCCAGCCCTGTGTTGAAAGTTCCTCGTTGAGATATCACACTACTGATTTTTTATCTAGTTTTCTGAACCTATGTATAAATCGAATAGATTATTTATTCACCTTTGAACATGTTTACATGCAATCAGGGTCATCAAATAAATTAATGTACACTTATATTTACAACATACCATGATTTTTCATTAATTCTTACTTAATTGTGTTACAAGGAGCTTTTTTGAGTAACTATTTTAGGAAATTATGTTGTTATACAAACTGATCACATTTTGCGATCCTAATACAGTGTTTCACAGTGAATCAGCATATCATGTTAGTATCTTCATACCTTCACGATGTGTAAACATTTTAATAATGATAAACTTTACCTCTGTGTTACCTTATACAATATGGCACGGTAGTGCAATGGTAGTTTCACAAAACATTACAATTTGAATTTTTTAAACTCCCATTTCAAAACATTAAGTCATCTATTGTACATTCTTCAAAGTCCTTCACCTTATAGAAGGCTTTACTCTTTATCCACTTTGTTGTACACTTTTAAATATGTTTGGGGGCACTGATGAGGCATTTTTAGGTTGCTTTGTCACATTACTTGTGATCGGTTCAATAAAGCGTCCACAAATGACAACTGTCATCTATATACCTCACTAAAAACACTAGTACACTGGTCCGCACATCCTTCTGAGGGGTAACATGACGCTGTAATGCATAATACAGCCAATAGATGGTGAATGATTTTTATTGTTGCCTACTTTGAAAGTGATGTATTGCATAGTTTGTTGTATATCTATGACAACATTAGTTGTGGAGGCTTCACCAACATCTGCAGAACTGCTAGCCATTGGAAAAAGACTTAGCTCTGACTGATTTTCTTCCACAGAGTTAGTGACCACCTCAGCTGGAGCGATCTGACTGTGCCTGATTTCTTCTGACACAGTTTTATTATCTTGTTCTTGTAATACAATACTATCATGTCGATTTACTTTTAACATATTTGTGTCTTCTTGTTCGCAGCCAGTTTCCAAGTGCTGATCATAGTTTCTTGCTATCTTTATCTTTTCATTGAACAATTTTTCTGAACTGACTTTCTGAAGGTCTATTTAGGCCAATTCCTGAAAAGAAACCAATTTCTAATTGACTTGAGAAAATAACCATCTGTATATTCATGCTGCATACATAGTGTTATGAACTCAAAAACTACTCGACAGTTTGACCCATTTGCAGCGAATTGTTCTTTCTGGGCTAGGCCAAAGTCTCGTCATGGTTACTCTGACCTACTTTCACTTTTAAGCAATTTCCCCCACCCTCAAGACAAGTGCTATACAACATAATAGCTCAAGCGCCTAATTTATTTATTTAATTTTGGTCCTGTGACATCTTGTACAGATACAGGACAAGCCAGTACAGAATACAGGGGAGATGAAGATTACCCACACACAACACAGATATATATATATATATATATATATATATATATATATATATATATATATATATATATATATATATATATGGGTCATTCAGTAGTTTAAGAGACAAAGTGTTCTGGAGAAAAAAGCGTTTATTTTTACAAAACAATACTTTTTATAGTTTTCAACATAATCCCCTTGAGTATTTATGCACTTATTCCAACAAGCTACAAGCTCTTTTATTTCGGCTGCAAAGAACTCTTTATCTTGATGTTCACATGTCCTGGTTGTCCTGGAACCTCTTCCCATGCAATGCCTCCTTCAGTGCACCAAATGAAAATCACTAGGTGCTAAATTAGGAGTGAAAGAGGGATGAAGCAGTACTTCCCAGCCCATTTTGTCGATGGTTTCACGGGTTAGTTGAGCACTATGAGGACGTGCATTGTCTTGCTGGAGAATCACATCTCTCCTCTGAGATCCACAACGTCTCTCTCTCATGGCTGGCTTCATCTTGTTTAAAATCAAATCCATGTAGAATTGGTTGTTCATTGTGTGCTGCTCTTCGAGATAATCACAAAAAAACTGGACATTCAGCATCACGAAACACTGTCAACATGACTTTTCCTGGTGATGGTTGGGTTTTGAATTTTTTCTTGACAGGTGAGTTGGTGTGCTTCCACTCCATGCTTTGCTTTTTGATTGTGGCTCATAATAGTGAACTCAAGTTTCATCACAAGATAAAATTTTGTTGAGGAAGTGCTCACCTTCTCTTTCATAATGTTCCTTTAGCTCTGTGCACACTCTTGACCTTGTTTCCTTGTGTTGCCACGTCAACTCCTTTGGGTCTCATCTTGCTCGTTTTACGGTACTTTAGCTTGTTACAGACACTGTTATGAACTGTACCAGTAGTAACTTGAACCTTACCAACTATCATTTCAACAGTCAGACGGCGGTCGGCATGAATAATGTCATCAATTCGACTTTCAAGTGAGGGAGTTGAAACAACTGGTCAGCCAGACCACTGTTCATTAGTCACTGAGTCATGGCCATTTTTGAACTGCTCAATGCACTTGTAAAAATTTCCACATTTCATACAACCTTCACCATAAACTTTAGAAATCTTACAGTATGTATTCACTGGTTGCTCGCCTTCAGTAAGTAGAAAGGAATAACAGGACATTGTTCAACTAATGTGGACGTTTCAAGAGAACTCGATAACTTGAAATGTATTTTTGAGGTTATAAACAAAACAGTGGTGATATATCAGCTGATGAGGGCTCATCCCAGTGATGTCAAATTAAAGCCATGGACTTGCTCTACTAACAGTTTTTTCCCCGACCTACATTTTGTCTCTTTAATTATTGAATGACCCTCATATATATAACAATAATAGAAGCACCCTAGTGTTTGCTACATTACATTTGATAATTTTACGTCAATTGGTGTGGATTTCATTCACAGAGTGGAAGCTCTGATCTATCAGAAATGTCTTAAGCTTTTTTGAACAAGCTTTCTTCTTTTAATAATTTTATGTCATTGGGAAGGTGATTATAAAATTTCATACTCTACAAACAGCACTTTTCTGATAGGTTGATGTCCTAGCATAGGAGATGTGGCTGTTATTGCCGTTTCTTGTTCCATGACTGTGCATAGAGCTCTTTTACTGCTATGAATTGGAGGTTCCTATATATTCTCTTGTAAGGACTATCATTTCAAATATGTAAAGGTATGGAATGTTCAGTGTCTTTAATGTTGCGAAAAGAGGGCAACACAACTCTTGTTTCTATATGTTGCAGATGATTCTGATAGCTCGTTTTTCGGCTTTGAATATAGATAGAGTACAAGGTCACCCCTCCCCCCCCCCCAGAATATTATTCCATATCTAACTACTTACTGGAAATGTGTGTAATACACCTGTATTACTGTTGTTCTGTTACAGCTCGTGTTAAGTATCATATAACAGATTGATTATGGTTTAGCTGTAAGAAATTTAATGTGCTTGCCATTTTAGATCGCTCTGCAGATATATTCCTAGCATTTTCATATCATCAACCAGTTTTAAACTTTTGTTATTAATTTCCGATGAGCGGTCATTTCGTTGCTTAGGGTTCGATATATGAAAGTTCATACCTGCTGTTTATTCAGTGTTTATGATATGCTTATTTCTTTCAAACCAATGGGTTAACTCCAGCAATGATGTGTCCGTATATGTTTGAAGATCTTTTTGGTTTAACCCTGTACTTAAAATACTAGTGTCATCAGGAAATAAGTTTTCAGTTTGGCTTGAGCAGTTTCATTCAGGTCATCTATGTACAAAGGAAAGAGTACTGGACCTAATGTCAACCCTTGTGGCACACCATATTTCATTGTACCTTTTTGATGTATATATTGTTGTTCTTATAATGTTTCCAATGAATTTGTCCTGTTTAAGAAAAACTTTTTGTTGTCAGTTAGTAAGATATAACCTAACCCACTCATTTGGAATACCTCTAATCCATTTCTTTCCAGTTTATATAATAGCGTTGTGTTCGATAATACCAAATGCTTTGGATAGGTCCAAGAAGATTCCAGAAGCCATTTTCTTTTCAACTATGGCTTTTAACATAGCATGTAGGAGTTCATAGACTGCTGTAGTTGTGGATCTTGATTGCCTGAAACTATGCTGATTGTTTGACAGCAAGAAGTTTTTGTTAGTGAACTCTAGCAATCTATTGTGAAAAAGCTTCTCAAAGATCTTTGACAAGCCAGTATGCTGAGCTGCAAGCTTGTAATGATTAACGTTGCCTGTGGCTCCCTTTTTGTGCAAGGTGGTTACCTTCACAACTTTAAGGAGATTTAGAAATGTATCAGTGGTAAAGGAGTGATTCATGATATCCTGTTTCGTTTATAACATAGTCTGGAATAACATCAAAACTACATGAAGGTTTTTTTAATGATATAAATGCCAGTATGAGCTTATTGTATGTCACCTGTTTGAGAAACATAAACTCACTGAGCGAGGGGGGAGGGAGTTTGGTTTTCAGTGTGGTGCATATTAAGAGTTTGAAAGCTACTTTGGATGAGATCATTTGCTATTTTGCATTGAAATTTTCGAATGGGTAACATTTACCTTATTTCTAGATTTTGAACCACTATCATATCCTTCAACATAGATTTTGAAATCGATTTATGTGGAAGATACATTGTGATTTCACTCACATGCAACCTATAGGATAGTGTCTAACATAAAATTCTGCATCTTGTTGCAAAAACAAGATCGTGATAGCCTCTATTCTAAGTAAACCACATTAAGACATCACTGCTAACTTAAAACTCATTGTTGACTATGGAAAAATTGGGATATATCTTCATTCACTGCCAACAACTCTCTCACATCGCATTGATCAGCTGAGTTTCCTGACAACACTTTATAGAAGCGATCATCCTCAAATGTGGTGCTTATTTGCGGTAGTGCCTATGAAATTAATGAAATGAAGGCTGTTGTTCTGTCACATCCTGACATAGGTCCAAGCTACTGACATAGAGTTGGCGTCACTTGCATGGCGCAAGAAAGACATTAACAACATATAGTTCAGATGTTGTTTCCCAAGAAGGTTACGTTTATAGTTATTCTGGGTGGGATCTGGTGCAGATTGTGTCATCAGAGGTACCATCTACATCATCAATGAGTCATCGGATTTCCCCACCCTTAGCACTCATCCATCTTACAAAGGTCAATTGAGCTATGAACAAAATCGCGTTAAATTCAAATTTTGGTGGGAAGTTCAAAAAACAGCGCAAGTGCGCTAGTGCATTTCCTATAGAAGTATGGGTGTTGTCCAAAGTATAAATTGGAAAGAAATGCAAGTTGGTGCATTACTAGTTTGACCGTCCTGGAATACTGTGCAGGCTCAGACCTATTGGGCTAATTATAACGGTATAGAATTCTGATATGCTCCAGAGCTGGAATAATGTCCCTAGCTCTATGACATCACAACCTGAGACTTGGAATACTGGTGCAAACTTAGTGTACGGTCAGAATCCAAGTCTTTAAATACTGACACTGACACAATGTGTTACAACCCAGCTGAGAGCTGTTGGGCTATTTACAATAATGAAGAATTGCGGCATACTGGCATAGACTTGAGATACTGGGGCATAATAGCCCTAGACTTGAGATATTGTGGCATACGGGCTCACAGTTGGAATACTGACCCTGGTTTCTATGGTATCACAAAGCAGTTCAGACCTGTTGAGCTATTTTTATGACAGTGTAGAATTCCATTGCATTGGCCCAGAAGTAAGATACTGGCTCAGTCCTATTGTAAGCTACTATTCATTCAGTGGTGTATGATCACTGCTTCTCTTAACTCTAAGTTTGGAGTTCTCCACTTGCGTCCTTATTTAAACAAACACCAGTGAGGAAAGAAGATGTTTGTGCCTCCACCACTTCCCTGTGCTAACTGACGAATCTACACCAGACCTTCGCTGCTCTGCAGTCAGTGTGCACTGCACTCGGTGAGTGCTGTGAGTATCAGGCAGCAGCAGCCATCAACCTGCCATCCTGACTTATTCCCCTAAGTTAGAGTCCAAACTGTTCATTGTATAGGAGGAACACTTACATATTTATTTAAACAAATACCGGTACGCTGTCAGGGAAAGCACCCTGTTCTGTGCTCACAAAATTCATGGTCACCAGACTGATCGAGAAGTCCACCACCACACCATCTGCGTACCACTGCTAAGAGCCAAGTTAGGATAGGAACAATTGCTTCTATATGTAAACAAAGACCACACCAGGGAGTGCCTCTTCTGGTAAGTTTACAACATGTAAACCATCTGCAATCCCCCCCTTGGGACTGCCACAGCCCTGCGCCGCCACATAAAACAGACCAAGTAAGGCACACTGCCTCGCCAGTGCCGCATCATGCTGCTTGCCACAGAGGGACTGAGTCCACGCAGCACTGTGTAAGTCTCCAAGTCTGTCATAAAACTGTTCTCAATCTCTGGCACCCAATGTTGCAGGGCACACGATGCACCATTACAGACTCACCCATTTTCACCCTCAAGTATAGAGCAGCAGACGCCACACCATACAGTGAGGAATCCAAGACAGCATCTCTCGTCTACATGTTACTGTATTCTACTTGCAACTCGCCACACTCTGCATGACATCATAAGGTTCCATGTAAGCAACAAACCATGTGGCTGCCATCGTCTCCGGCTGTACCATCCACTTTCTCCTGCGTGATGTGAGTCTAAACTGGCCAACGCTATGACATACAGGCCATGTGCCCCTGCCACAATCGGCGCACTCTATAGTAGGAGGAACTGCGTTTACAGCACCTGAAATACACTCATCTAGCAAATTCCTCTTGTACAGAGCTCCAAACAGAATGCTCGCAACATTTAAGACGATAAAATTACTGATTTGTACATCAAATTCGACATCAGTTGAGTCTTAAGTAAACCATTTATGGGTTTCAACAGAATCCGAGATCAGCTGATACTAACAAGCCTTATTCAAAATTATGACAGGCGACATTTATACAACAAATCATAGAATTTTCACATAAATTTTATGATCAAGTTAATTAACAGCATATCGCAACCAGTGAAATTTCCACCTAAAAATATGTTAACCCACTTTCCAGGTGACATCCTGTAAGTGTATCTGACACCATTCGAAAGTTACAACACGTACTGGTAGCATAATCGAAGGGTGGTTTAAGATTTGTCCATCATTCCCATTTCTGTTAAAGATCCAAAGCCAAAACAGCAAGGAAATTGAGAGCTCCATACACATTTTGGTCGATTACTTGTGCAGGTGATACAACAGCTTGTTAATGTTTCCCACAAATCTAAGCCTTCCATTCGCTTCTGCTGCAGGCACCCTCCCCTAAGATTCCTGGGAATTCTAGGCCAGTTGTCTATAATGCAGCGCTGTTAACCTCCAATGTAGGATATCTATTTCCAGCACCTGACATTCAGGCACGCTCCTTGGACCTATTTATACTGCAGAGCACAAATCGCACTGGTTCACCAGAAGTGAACGCTTAAAGTTTCTTGACAGGGGCACATATTCGTTCCCCCATTGCTCCATATGCAAGTGGAAAAACAAAAGTGCCCAAGACAGTCCTCTCTCTCTTAATAACATGTTGAGAAAAATCCAGAGATGCACATTCATACTCCTGATGGTGCTGCGATCCCTTCTTATACATGACATTTCAACACAAAAAATAGTCACCAGTTCCAGACGCTAGGCCACAGCTCTCCCTGTCTTTGACAAATTTTAACATTCGTTATGTAAGCTTCAACTTCTTGATATGGTGATGAGTTCAACCAATGAACACTTTCAGAATGTTTGTAATACCTTTAACAATTTTTCTTGTTCTCAGATTCATCTCAGTGAAGCCTGAAAAGCTGTATTTGCTATGTGCAGGTGTAATTGTGATAGCAGGATGAATACTTTGTAAAATCAGCAAAAAAGAATCTAGAAGACCTATGAACTAACCATTTAAGTAGGGATCGGCTGAAGTTAAAATTAGTGCTCTGGTGGAACAACTGTCTGGAATATTGCAGTAGTTGTCAGTTCTTCTTCGATATACAACATCACCTGTAGGTTTGTCTTGCTCATTGTCAATCCAACCATCTCGCCCTTGACCTTATATTCGATTAGTTTCTTCTTCATGTTTTATTTCAATTCTTTTTCCTATAGCCTGTGCGTATTTTCATAGAATTTCAAACATCTAATCACTACCACGTCGGAAATCTATCTTCCTGACAGTTGAATACGTTGCAGGCGCTTCACACTACTGTAGGAATGTGATAGGAAGGTATGTGATAATGTTCATATGTTGGAAGGAACTGTGAGAAGGTGTACCAGAAAACATAACCTTCAGTCCCTTCAGGGTAAAAATTTCACCTCACATAAAAAGTGCTAAGTCTTTTGGTCAGAGCAGCAGCAAGTAGACTGTAATGTCCCTGTTTGACTTTGCAAATGTATGAACTAGTAAGGTTCTCTCTCCAAAATCTGTATTGCTATGTATCATGGGATGTAAGTATGAGGGAATAAAACACAATGCAAGTTGTTGTAATATTATTTATTTTGTACAGCTATTATTCACAGTTAATATATACATACATTTTGTACTTTGTGAACTGTGGAAAATAAATAAGTATCGTTAAGAAAAAACATAGTCATTCTCTTTTTTCTAGATCAACCCTATTCATCATATTGCAATACCTTCCAATAACTATTTTTATATGCTTTGAATTCAGCATGTATTTCACACAAACTAACTGAAGCACCAATAGCTCTAGGAACACTGTCTGTAAGCTCTGTCTGTATGGAATTTCTTTTTATAGCAGTAATACTAGCAGACTTGGGTACAGTACACATAAACACATCTGTACACAGACTTAACTCCTCATCTTTATTGTGCACTTCACGTTCCAATAGACAGCAGACGATATACTGCAGCTTAACATCCCATCGCCGGAGGCAGAGTCTCTCCCTGGTGATCCATACTGCATTGTACAAGCAATGCTCGTTCGTGACACTTGTATGCCTTAAATTCATACATTTTGCTGAGTCTTGGATGTTAATTTCATTGTATCACCCCGAGATGTGTTGATGATGGATGCACTGTTGCTGCCAAGGATATGATATGCCGACTGAATGGTTTGTACTCGGTTGTTATGCAATCCTTCCTGTATTTCAGCTTGTTGCATAATTGATCTCACTCCATTTACTGAACTTCATCTTTGTACGCCACTGGACATTCTCTATGTCCACTATAACTTCGAAGTCTGTGTCAGGTGTTGAACCAACATTAGCACACTTCGATCCATTGGCTGTCAATTTTAAGTAGTGATGAACAATAACGCTCTGTGATGACTTAGCTGAG
Organism: Schistocerca serialis cubense; assembly: GCF_023864345.2. Taxonomy (NCBI): domain Eukaryota; kingdom Metazoa; phylum Arthropoda; class Insecta; order Orthoptera; family Acrididae; genus Schistocerca; species Schistocerca serialis. The sequence goes on along the minus strand of NC_064639.1, from coordinate 787,059,392 downwards.
GCTTGATGAGTGGTACAGGTTTTGGACATAGTGGACAGTCTGAGTTTGGATACAGATCCATGTCCTGCTCCAGTATATAAAGTGTTGTGTCAGAGAGGCTGTATGCATGCTGACTCACTGGTGCCAGTAATGGATATAGCATAAATTCAAAGTCTGGAAACAGTTCTCATTGCTGACTTCATCTCCACTCCATTGGGTTGGGATATCCATCAGGAAGCTTGTCTGCATTCTGACCTGGTTTTTGCTTCTCCTTAAATGTATGGGATTTTCACTTCAACTTGTTGGGAGGTGCGTCAGGAAGTGTATCTGCATGCTTCCTTGATGTCTCCTGCTGCGACTGCCGCCCCTTAAATGTATTAGGCACTGCATCGTCTTAATCAGGGAGCTGTTGAACGGATAGAGAAATAAAAGAAGACCATGAATACATATAAACACACACGCACACACACACACACACACACACACACACACACACACACACACACACACACACACACACACATAACAAATACTAAAAATTGAGAGAGAGGAATGGCTTAATACTTAATGTTAAGTGTGTGAGTCAGTTTCTTCTGCCTGGATCTGGTAGATGTCTGATGATACTTGGTGATGATGATGATCAGCCTTTCACTATGGAGTACAGAGCTTAAGTGATAGGTTTATTTGACTGCTAATAAGCCTGCACTGAGGATGATTTGGTGGTGAAGGGACTAGACGACCTTAGGCCACAGGAAGTGGAATACTATTTTGGACTGCATTCATGTTCCCACGTCAGTCATGTTGAATTCTGACATCACTGAAGATGAAATGGATTCTAAACTCAGAACCATGTAAGTTAGTACCTGCAGGGTGACATCATAGAAATAGTGCTACCCTGCTCAGTGATTCACTCTCTTGAAATGTCAGTTGCGAACAACTTGCTAGAAATACATAGCAGAGATTTCGTTCATGATGGGTAGTAAGCCTGGATGTTCAGGTGAGCGATGGATTTAAATCTGCTGGAAATCTTAGAAGTCCTAAATACAACGTAGACCACTCATTATTTATATGAGGAATTACTTGAAATTGCAGTGCCAGCCTAGATATTAGACACATTTATCTTATACGGAGGATGATTGGAGTTTAACGTTTCATCCACATCAACATAACATTTCAGTCACACCAAGACTTGTCTGCAACGAAAATCAGTGTTTGTTAAAAATTTGTACTACAACCGATCAAAAGAGTGTGCGGGTCACGGTAGTACAGGTGGCTGAGAATCCTACAGTTAGCTGGGAACCTACTGCAATATTTGGCGAAGAGTTCTCGGGCTTCCAGCCGGGTGGCGGTGTCTTCAAACAGCGACGTTTCGACGAGTGACATACTCATCATCTTCGCCAGAAGATGATGAGTATGTCACTCGTCGAAACGTCGCTGTTTGAAGACACCGCCACCCGGCTGGAAGCCCGAGAACTCTTCGCCAGCTGTATACGCCGGGAAAGCATACATTCACATCTACTGCAATATTAATTCGCGATTAGGACTACTGTTTGGATCAATTGAATCTACTGCTGCTGTTACTACTACTATCACTACATATGTAAATATTGCACTATACCAACCTAGCCAAAGCGATCCACACGTCTGTTCGAACTACTGCAATATATTTTCCTGCACAAACATCCCTATAATTCATCAAGAGTGATAAGTGTGTGTTATGAGTAGCGTTAAAGCCTTTGAAGCCGCTTCTGATGTGCCTCAAACCTTAGAAAGACGACTATATATACTCTATAAGCTGTCATACATACAACGCATTGTGAAGAATACTTCATGTTGCTGCTGGACGACTCCTTTTGCTATTACACCTCCATGTGGCCAATGGGAGAAAGAATGGGTTTCTCTGTCACATAACGTTAAGTGTTCGAGTGTGGTGAACTTGTGTGACTTGTCCTGTACAATATGGATCGCTATTGAGAGACTGCCTCTGGCGAACACATTTTAACCTGTGTTACGTTGTAAGTATCCATTGGAACACAAATTTAGCATTTCTAACATATGGTCAGTGTTAAATACAGGGAGAGTTGTGGTCTAGCATCTGGCACTGGTGACATTTTTCATGTGGAAAATGTCATGTAGAAGAAGGTAACAGGCCACTCAGAAGATGAATGTGCATCCCTTGATTTTGTCGGCATGCACATTAACAGAGAGAGGAGTGGTTTGGCCCCTTTTGCTATTCCACCTGCATATGGAGGAATGGGAAAACGAATATATGCATCTGTCAAGTAACCTTAAACATTCAGTTGTGATGATCCTTTCATAATTGCAGTGAATATACCAATGGAAGATACGATAAGCTGCTCCTTTAATTCACCTGCAAGAATGGCTACCACAGTTGAGCATCTTGAACAATCACAAAAAGCCGATACACAGTCCCTGTCGTCTTCAATATAGTGCGCACACTTCATAATGATGTCACACAATACCTAGATCTCCTGTATAGAAATCTTACAAGACCCTGATGGAGTGAACTTAGCGTCCTCCTTGACATTTAGGTACGCTCACACAAATTCATTGGTCCATTCAGAGCCTTTCTTGTGTTCAGCTTTGTGCACACACACAAATTTCCAACAGCGCAACTATGCATACACATTTTTGTATGCATAATTTCTTGGAAATGGAGGTCGTGTGTAAAATGCATTGCTTCCTGGCTTTGCGCTTTTAAACAAATGACAGGCAGTTGGGGCTCATGTGTGTTTGAGTGTGTAGTGTGCTGAGATTATCGTGTGAACCGATTTATGTGCAATAATGTCTGTTGACTCCAAAGGAACCATGCTCAAACTCGTAGCCGATTACAGACCAAGAAAAAACATATGGAATGCTTGCATAAAAAGTTCTCGGTTTACTTGCCGCGTCAAATTTGGATAAAATCCCAAGCTTTCGACGACTACCTCCGTCATCTTCGTCAGGGGTAAAACTGACTGTCGTGGACTGGTGAGGCTTCCGCTTTTATAAGCAGTGGACGGCTATTGGCTGGATGATGTCACGGTGAAAACGGCGCTTACCGAGGTGGCGTCCTCTATACCCATAGATTTTGTTTGCGCCTTTATCCAGCGTTGCTTGCAGCGCCATCCATCGCAACAGGCGGAGAACTGCAAGGAATGTAAGAAGTCTCCCTTTGCGCTCTTGCGCGCTTCCATGCATTGCTGAGTGCATAACCGTAGTCTCTGTTGAAATTATTTTCACAGAGTCTAATTTCAACTGCTTCCCTGATGACAGAGTCCCAATAGTTAGAAACGTGAGCAAGTAGTCTTGTTTCATCAAATAAAATCGTATGTTTATTTAACAAACTGTGCTCAGCCACCGTTGTTTCTCTAGATTCCGGTATTTCAGGTGACGCTGATGTTCCACACAGCGATCGGCAACAGTTCTTACAGACTGGCCCACATAATTTTTGCCACATTCGCAAGGAATACTGTAAATTCCCGGTACCCTTAGGCCGAGATTATCTTTCACGGGTCGCAACATTTCCTTAATCTTCCTGGGTGGCCGGAAGACTGGTCTGATTCCCTGCCGGCTCAGGACTCTGCCGATCTTGCTGATCGTTGCACCGCAGAATGGCAGCCGCGCGATTTATTGGTCCTCTTGATCTGTTCGACAGCGTCCTTCCTAGGTTTCTTCGCCAGAGTAGATCTGATATCACGATCGGAATATCCATTTTTTTTTAATACCGTCGTCAGATGGTAAATCTCGGAGCCGAAATGATCCTTGTCCGAGATAGTCCTTGCTCTGTGTACCAAGGTATTCAGCATAGCTCTCTTCTGAGCTGGGTGGTGAAAACTACGCCTGTTTAGATATAAATCTGTATGCATCGGTTTTCTGTACACAGAATGTCCGAGACTTCCATCTGATTTTCGCTCCACCAGCACATCTAAGAAGCGTAACTTCCCATCCTTCTCCACCTCCACTGTAAATTTTATGTTCCGATGTATACCATTTGGAAGCATATGGAATGCTGCTTCTAATTTTGACTCAAAATTTGAGATGTGATGCCCTGAGGGCATGTGTTAGATAAAATGTCCCTGATCAAATTACTGTAAGAAATATGTTACTATTAGTTTTGAAGTAGGAAAACAAAGAAGACTAAGGCAGGAATTTGTGCAAAATGTGGACGAATTTTCATGCTATGGCAACTTAATAGCACAGCAACTGACATCTGAAAAAAGAAATGATGTGGTATGAGTAGCTCCTCAACAAACTACTAGAATTAGAAGTAAAGGACACTGATGATGAAAACATACAAAATAGGAAAACACAACATCTGTTCTGGTGGAATCTGGTATCTATGAAATTCCCAAATTTGTGGAGTTCGAGCTCGTTAATCTACATGTAATATGTCATGATTAAAGTTGTGTAAAAAAATAAAATACAAATGATATATTGAAAGTTAATTAGCCTTTGACATAGGAATAAAGAAACTTCCCTACATATTTCTCAGTTTGAGGAATAATCACAGAAACGCTAAGTTTCGAAATGAAAAAAAAAAAAAAAAAAAATGGTTCAAATGGCTCTGAGCACTATGGGACTTAACTGCTGTGGTCATCAGTCCCCTAGAACTTAGAACTACTTAAACCTAACTAACCTAAGGACATCACACACATCCATATGCCCGAGGCAGGATTCGAACCTGCGACCGTAGCGGTCGCGCGGTTCCAGACTGTAGCGCCTAGAACCGCTCGGCCACTTCGGCCGGCGAAATGCAAAACAAATAGTTCAAACACATATATAAATCGCCGGTTGCTAGAGAATTGTTACTGCCAGCCTTATCGCTGCAACGTCCCTTGCAGAAAATCTGAAATCTCATTGTAAACTGAAATTCGGAAACAAAATGTCGTCACTTTGTATTTCTCTTCTTTACCTACAGCTGCTTTTGACTTTTCGTTTTCTGTCGCCTTTTCATCACAATAAACGCAGTTGAATCCTCTAAACAGAGAAGACTTCCCATGCAATGAGGCGACGTGTGGACACAGGAACGTCAACACGTATATGCGGTATTTCCACAATTTTTTCTGCATGCCCTTTCATTTCCACATGTCTACAATTGGGCACGAGGAAAGAAGTGTTTGGAAGTTAGTGGGGTCGGTGGAGCCATTTAATACTCTGAGATTTATTACACCTGACTACCATTATGACTAAACCAAATCCTGGAATGTAGTATAACATGGGTTGCATACTATTTATTAATCTATCAGTGCCAGTGGTTAGTCACTTGAGAATTTTGATGCCCCACAGACTGTATTAAATTGGGCGCGAAGCGAGCCAACATCCATCTAACGTTTGTTATATGTCGTAAGCACCACAGACCACGACATTTATATTTCTCAAAGATGTTTGGCTCATACGTCACTATTATTGTTAAAATTACTATTGGTGCCTTTAAATAAAATTAATCCCTTTCTCTCAGTCTTACATAGAATTGTTACACACAACATATGAAAAAACTATCTGTCATTTCAAAATTCGTAGATATTACTGAAGATTCAAAAAATTAAATCTTGTTGCAACTTGTGAACCCTTATGACCACTTTGAACGAAGAAAGTCCATAGATAAATCACCTGGAAAAAATTAAAACTTGTGATCCAGTTTGGCCACTCTCACAAAAATATAAGAACAAAATAATTTTAAGAAAACACACAACTCGTGAACCAGTTTGGCCACTTTAAAAAAAAGCAAATCCACCATTTTTCCATTCATCATCATGGGCTCCACACTTCATGTCTAATGGCACTGGAAAGTTTCCCTGTTGCACCTACAATTTTTACACCCATAATTGAACAAACTGAAAAAATTTCTTTCTTTGGGATTGGTTCATAGAATTCTCTGGACACACACTAAAATTGGAACAATTTCTTCCCTCCTTATTATTGGTAACAATAGGTAAAAAAGACGGAAACCAGACAACCTATAGTGAAGCGGTAAGTTCCACAGGTTTTGTGCCTGATGCCACCCCTCTTGTGCATGCCCTGACGTCTACTAATTTTGAAGTAATAATGGGATTCACGTAATTAATTACATTTTCATTTTCATCATCTTCCTCCGAAATATCATCAATTATCTCTCTTTTATTAAAATTGGAACAATTCCTTCACTCCTTATTATTGGTGACAATAGGTAAAAAAAAAAACGAAAACCGGACAACCTATCGTGAAGCGGTAAGTTCCACAGGTTTTGTGCCTGATGCCACCCCTCTTGTGCATCCAAATTACGAAGTTCCTCGTCACTGATAATCCTCTTGGAGACAAACTCAGGCTCCTCACTGGGGTCTCCTTCAAAAATAAATTCGCTATCCTCTTCATAATTATTAATAAGCATTCCATTAGCTTCAATATCCTGTTCAGCGATCATACTATTATTAACACCACTTACCACCTTCAATATCCTGTTCCGCGATCATACTATTACTAACACCACTTACCACCTTCAATATCCTGTTCCGCGATCATACTATTATTAACACCACTTACCTCCTTTAAATCTTCTTTAATTGCTCTTCATTATCAGGAGACCACAAACCATTTACCAGGTGGTTACTTTCTAATTTATCTACTTAGAATCTTACAATACCAGGTGTACCAGTATGAAATGAGCGTTAAGATACAAATGTGTCGATAGGGGACATTCGTTGTGAACGAGCCTTAATTTGTTTTTGTTTGGTTGGTATGACATCTGTCAAAGATATTTAGTATATATCAAGTCATGGAACAAACAACATCATATGTTTTCATCGTGGTAACAATGTCGAATTTTGTACCAGAAAGTGATGATTTGCGGAAAGCATTAATTTTTAGTTTTCATTTGGAAAAAAAGTGCTGCAGAGTCGCATCGAATGCTTGTCGAGGCATATGGTGATCATGCGCTATCAGAAGCAACACGCAAAAGATGGGTTCAACGGTTCAGAAATAATGATTTTGATGTAAGAAATGAAGAACGTGGAATACCACCAAAAAAGTTCGAAGACGCCGAATTGCAAGTAATATTGGATGAAGATGATACTTTGAGTTAGAAGCAAATGGCAGCAATGCTAAATGTTGCACAACAAACAATTCTGACCGTTTGAAAGCTATGGGAAAGATCCAAAAGGGTGGAAACCGGGTGCCACATCAATTGGATGAAAGACAGATGGAAAACCGAAAAACCATTTGTCAAATTTTGCTTCAAAGACATGAAAGAAAATCAATTTTGCATCTAATTGTTACTGGCGATAGAAAATGGATTTATTTTAAGAATCCTAAACGGGAAGAATCATGGGTTAATCCGGGATAACCATCAACATCGACTGCAAAACCGGATCGATTCGGCAAGGATCAATGGGATCAGAAAGGTGTGGTGTATCATGAGCTTCTAAAACCCGGTGAAACTGTGAATACTAATCGCTACAGACAACAAATGATCAATTTGAACTATGCATTGATCGATAAAAGACCAGAATGGGCCAGAAGACATGTCAAAGTAATTTTTTACACGACAATGCACCTGAACACAAAGCAAAACTGGTTCAGGATACAATCAAAACACTTGGCTGGGAGCTGCTACCCCACGCGCCGTATTCACCAGACTTGGCCCCTTCCGACTACCATTTGTTTTCATCAATGGGACACGCATTGACTGAGGAACACTTCGATTCCTACGAAGAAGTCGAAAATTGGGTGTCTGATTGGTTTGCTTCAAAAGACGAATATTTCTATTGGTGTGGAGTCCAGAAATTGCCAGGAAGGTAGTCAAAATGTATATAAAGCAATGGTCAGTACTTTGAATAAAATGTTTTTACTTTTCAATTCAAAATTAGTGTTTCATTTTCACAAAAAAAAATGCTCATTTCATACCGGTACCCCTGGTACCCCCATAAATCTTCTTTAATTGCTCTTCATTATCAGGAGACCACAAACTCCATACCTCACGGCTGAAATTACTTGTAGGCAAGGTGTTATCCATTGATTCTATGTTAACCATGTCTTCTGTCAATGGTTCTTTAAACAACTCGGAAAAGTCAGACATGCTGTCTGAATTCTGTTTCCCCATCTTTCCGTTACTTACATGTGAACTTCCATTATCTTTTAAATGCTGAATGATGATGAGAGGACGGCCGCTGTGACCGTGTGGTTCTAGATGCTTCAGTTTGGAACCGCGTGACCGCTACGGTCGCAGGTTCGAATCCAGCCTGGGGCATGAATGTGTGTGATGTCCTTAGGTTAGTTAGGTTTAAGTAGTTCTAAGTTCTAGGGGACTGATGAGCTCAGATGTTGAGTCCCATAGTGCTCAGAGACATTTGAACCATTTGAAGATGAGAGCGCCACCATCCCCCCCCCCCCCCTGTCTCCAGCACTTAATGACCTGGCTCGGGTATCCTGGGCTGGGTTCGACTGCTGCGCCCCCTCCAGGCCCCGCCTGCAAATTACCCGACATTTCAGGTTCCCTCACGGGCTGTGTGTAACTTCGTAGACCTCAGGTACCTGTATTGTCTCTAGTCGATCCCGCACTGAGACACCTATTAGTTTAACTGATCATCATGTGTGTTATTGTTGTCGAAATTTCGTCTCCGCACATGCCATGGTCCGCGCCGTCCTCTGCCTCTGTACACGCGCACTGGCTGCGCGCGCATCGTAATTACCTGCTGGTGCGTTTCCCTTGGCGGCTGACTGTCTCGCACCCTGTTAGTCTGCAGCTGTGTAATTGCTCTACTCTACTAAGATAGCAATGCCCTCCCGGTTAGACATGCGGTCTAACTCACGGCTTTCCGGATTGGGGAGGAGCGCCTGGTTCCCGGCACGAATCTGCCCTGCGGTCTTGTGTCGAGGTCCGGAGAGCCGGCCAGTCTGTGGATGGTTTTTAGGCGGTTTTCCTTCTCCCTTGGCAAATGCGGGCTGGTTCCCCTTATACCACATCAGCTACACTATGTCGGCGATAGCTGCACAAACAAGTTCTCCACGTACGAGCACGTCACCATTACTCTACCACGCAGACATAGGGGTTACACTTGTCTGGTGTGAGACGTTCCTTGGGGGGAGGGGGTTAACTGCTGGCCGAACCACACAATAACGCTGAAAGAGTGGTTCGGTGTGGGGCGGCGGAGGGGTGAAGTGGACTGCAGCAGTCGCCTAGGGGTTGTGGACCACTGCGGCTGCGGCGGGGACGGAGCCTCTCCGTCGTTTCTAGGCCCCCAGTTAACATACAATACAATACACGATAGCGATAATAATTCTCATACGTATGTCGCAGTGCTGGTATCATCGCTTGCTATAAATTGTATGCTAAGAGACGTTGTAGATTACAACTGAATGACTTAACATCTAGACCTGTTTCAATTAATTTTAATTTTGCCCTCCAGAGTTCGCAGATATCTGTTAACAAACTGTAGTATGCCAGATACGGCTCTCCACATAGAAAATCCCTTATCAAATTTTCTTGTATTTCCTTAGACCAGTATTTCTTCAAAAACCTATCACGAAATTCCTTTATCGTTTTACAAGAATCCACGATGCCATTTACCCATATTACGGCATCTTCCTTTAAATATCCTACTACAAAAGCAATTTGTTCCTCCGCCTCCCATACGGTAGGAAAAACTTTGAATAAATACTTTCGGATGCACTTTACCGTTTGGAACAAAGTAATCAAACTTCCTGCAGTTAATTAAAGCTGCATCTGCATATCCAAAGGTTAGATAATGTTCAATTTTATGTGACAATTTACTGGTTTCCTCTGGAAGATTAAATATTTGTTTCTCAACTACTTAGTTACGAGCAATTTTGGTAGACTGACACGATTGCTTATTATCACGTTCCACACTAATTACGCGATTCATCTCAGAAACAGCACCTTTAACCATCTGTAAGTTTTCTTTGTTCCCTTGAGTATGCAAAGTTACTAATTTTTCGTCCACAGTTTGCTCATATTCCATCTGTTCAGCAAGGATCATTTGCTGAAAGTCATCACATTGTTTGTTGTGCTCTTTAGGGTTGTTTTTGGGGAAGGAGACCAGACAGCAAGGTCATCGGTCTCATTGGATTAGGGGAGGACGGGGAAGGAAGTCGGCCGTGCCCTTTGAAAGGAACCATCCCGGCATTTGCCTGGAGCGATTTAGGGAAAATCACGGAAAACCTAAATCAGGATGGCTGGACGCGGGATTGAACCGTCGTCCTCCCGAATGCGACTCCAGTGCCTAACCACTGCGCCACCTTACTCGGTTTATGCTCTATAAATTGAGTCAATACTGCAGATGTGGATTCAGTAATCAGTTGTTTGCAATCGTTCTGAACAAACGTTAATTTTTCCGTTAATTTAGTGTCCATTTCCGAAAATTACGTTTCGCGTTCCTTTCTCATTTGCTTAGAATACTCAATAAAACGAATATCCAGTTCCTTTTCCAATTCAGTCATTTCGCCAGTAAGTTTAGTTTCTACCTTTTTCAGCTCGCTTTTTATCAAGGACTTTACAGATTCCACATTTGCATTTACCGATTCTACATTCGCATTTACTATATTCATCTGAGCGCTTAAGGCAGTTATTATTGTCAGAAGTTGGTTATTTCCCTCTCCAGCAAGTATCTGTTCTAAAACATTTTGAGGATTTGAATTTTCCAGGTTTGGAGTACTCTCAGCCATAACATTAGCTGAATCATCCAGAGTCCATTCCTCCACTTTATTCTTGATTTTAATGCTAGAATCCACTTCCTCTACACATGGCATCGTAACATTTGCCAAGTCATCAATGCTGTCAACTAGTGACTCTCGTTTAATTTTAACATCTTTAAAACTATTGGAGGATTGATCTAGTTCGTCAACAGGTGAGAACCTATCCTTGTCTGCTTGCTCCGCCATTTTCTCACTCATGATGAAAATTATTTTGAGTAAACAGAATAGTTTTCTATCACTTAACCTTGTCTTGCGGTGGTCCGCTGCGCTGAGACGGAATGGCTGATTTCACAGCGTGGTTGAGCGCGTTGTCCGTCATGCTGTGTGGGACGTCTTCTCTGGCGCCGAAGCCACCTCTTGCCGGTGACGATGAGCGATAGACTGGCGGAACCTCTGCTGGTGCCTCGCCTTTCGTAGCGTCGTGTTCTGCCACCTGCTATTGCCTATGGCTGCTCTTCCAATTTAGCTACTGCTCGAGTTACGTTATGCGGTGCGCCGACGTCTTCTACTCAGCTCCGTTTGCTGCTCCGCAATTTGCTTCCAATAGCGATGGCTCGCAGTGCGGAACTCCGATAATGCCTTCAAATTCTTAATATTTAGTGGTTAACGTACAATTTTAAAACTGCCTGATTCATCCCACTTATCGGTTTTACTTAATTTCTTCTGTTGCCGGAAGCCTTCAGCGTTACATCTAACATGTCACCACTGAAAATTTTACGCGCGCTTCGGCGCCACATTGGAAATTTTTCCATTTCCCGGCCGATGCACCTCGTTGGAAGTTAGCAGGTTCGGTGAGCAGGATCGGTGGAGCCATTTAGTACTCTGAGATTTATTACACCTGACTACCATTATGACTAAACCGAAAGCTGGAATGTGATATAACATGGGTTGCATACTATTATTAATTCATCGGTGAAAGTGGTTAGTCACTTGAGAGCCTTGGTGCCCCATAGATTGTATTAAATCGGGCGCGCAGCAGGCCAACGTCCGCCTAACGTTTGCTACGTGTCATAAGCACCACAGACCAAGTCCTTTATATTTCTCGAAGATGTTTGGCTCTCAAAGATTGTCCTGCTCTCCCGCTCTCGATGTTACTGACTGTAAGCAATCTGAGGGAGCAACAAATCAACCAAGAAATATTGCAAGGAAAGAGGATCATGCAGCAAATAAGGACACGGACCTGCCGTGATAAAATATAATTCAGAAGTGCAACTTCCTCCAATAAAGCACATGTTACAACTGCAAGGATTGCTATTACAGTAATTTTTCCCACCTGTAGTTAATCTGAGAGCACACAAATGACAGAGTATCAGGCTAATGTCTTCCCTTACGCGTCTTAGGATGACACATCTCTCATTTATGTTCATAAATTATCTTCACAGTGAATCACGGTCTATCCTTCAGAAAAATGCAATGTACGTAAGCCCCTTATAGAACAATCTGTCTTCTCTTTCCATACATCGAATTTACATACCGGTTTCACTCAGAGCTAAACAATTAATTTTGCACTGCCACGCGGACTTCTACTAAAGCAACTACAACAAACACTCACTTGCCTGAACATTATCAAATTACGCAAAGAATTTAGATTCGATTAACTGTGCTCAGCTCCACGGCCATCTTGCGTACAGTAAAACCTTGAAGACTTATCGGAGCTTCAAACCAGAGCCAAGCCATGCAAGAAATCACTTACCCATGACGAAGAATGCACCTTGATTGCGATAAGCGGTTTTATCGTTGTTCTGAAGTTCATCACAGTTCCAATGAGACTTTGTATCACATAATCAAAATCACTGCCTCGCATACACTTTTACTGGCGTATTACTCGTAAATTGCGGAATAACCTGTCACTACTCAACTACTGCACTGTAAAACAACTTACTGACCAAATAAAGTTAGCATTTCGTCGGAGCGGTCAGTTACAGGTCGGTCTGTCAAGTAGGACACACAGCCATCCTCTAGACCGAAAGTGCCAACTCCAAAACTCGCGCTCTCCTCCACTTTATTCATACCTCCACGCCGAAGACTAATCACATCTTTATTCATTTTATAAACTAATGAAAGAAAATAGCATGTAAGAGAGGAGACCATATTCTTAAGTCCTGTCCTCAATTACGTGCTTCAGATTAGATTTAAAATATATTTTTCTGAATGTGAAGGGTTTGAACAAGTGGGACTATTTTCTCTCGGCGCCAATATCTCGCAATATCGCCATCGAAGTTCTACAGGGGTCAGGGTTCCCCTCAGAATTCACAATGCCGCGCACTTTCTGATACCGGAGGGGTATTACTATGCTGAAATTGTACTAAAAGGTATCAGAAACTTATCATTTTCCTACGCAACTGGCACCCTCATCTACATCCGGCCACGTCAACCAGTATGTCGTCCCACTCAAAATGGCTCAGAGCCTTCTATACTGATAATTCGCAGTATACCTGCATATTGCCTTCTGCATTCTTTCATTTACGTTTACTTTGATTAATGACGAAAATATATTAATTCACATCAGCTTATAGGTGGTGTGAATTACTTTGGTTAAAATTCGGGTGAAGCCCGACATCATTATTATTATTAAAATTACTAATGATGTCTTTGAATAAAATTGCAAAATAGAGGGGTTATATTTATACAGTACTATGTAACATACTTGCTACATTACACATTGTATGCACATACCTTTTGTGTGTCAGTACAGTATAGTCTGTTATGGAGTATCAAGTAGTAAAAGTTGTGTATTAGCCAGAAGTAGTGTTTCAGTGGGTTGTCAAGGAATTTTGTGACATTTTTGTTGTGAAATTATGCTTTTAAAGCATGTAAACGAAAATTGTGAAAGTATACTGAAATATAAGTAAATTAAAAAGGATGGCTAAAAATTTATTACACAGCAGAATCCCTATTTATCAAGCACTAACCTATCATACCTACTAGACAAAAAACGATTATTATATTGAAGCATATTATATTTCGTTCTTTTCTTTCCTTATATATAGGCTATGTGTAAATTGAATGAGCTATGAACCAAAGACACTGCCAAAAGTAAATTAACGAGTTGTTTTGTGGCAAGGATCATGTTTTGATGCATTGTTAAATATCTGCATGAAACAATTTATTAATTCATGTATCTTCACCCTTTTGTTTCAAGAAGTAATAGCGTATGGACATATGCTTGGATCCATCGTACCAGCATTGTTAAAAATGTGTATTTTAACTGGTCATTATATGTATTATAAAAAGTTATTACAAGGGGAACATTTATTCGCATGGTTATAAGTTCAACTCCTATCTGTTCATCATTTCACTTACCACTGAGATCCTACATCAAGAGGTTCAGTGCAGACAAGAATAATTAATGCCGTATCTGGAGGAGCTTTCCTGCATCGACACTGTCGCACTCAAGACTAAACACAATGGAATTAATGTGAAGGTAATCACCCAGACTTGACAGACACTCCCCTGAAGTTGGTTCACATGTATTAAAAATATTGTGCTTTGTGTGTTTAAGAGCTTAAAGACAGATCAGCAATTTCGATGGTTATGGTGATTATTTGGCACCCCAAGCTACTGGAAGCAGCAGCACGTAATGCAAATTATGTTTATTGACCTTGAATGTAATGATATTCAAGGTCTGTTATTATTGGTATCAGTTAAAGTTCACCCAAGATTGTGCACAGCTTGATAAATTACCTACAAAATTTTCTCAGCTATTCTTTGCAATCAATTTTTCCAATTATTCAAGCAATTATTAATCCATTTCCATTTCCACATCTCTATTCATTGTTGAATGAGCCACAATTTCGATGAAGGTCTACAATAACCATATGAATACATTATTTAGTTTTAAGTGTTATTAAGAACTTGTTTCTCGCTTAAAGTGGATGCACACAGTTAGTGATAAGATTCCAAAAATGAGTGCAAGAACAATTGATGTTTGTTATTAGTAACAGAGGGGAGGTTTATGATGATCTTGGTGTCTCAAGTTCAGGATAAATTAAGGACTAAAATTTGGATTCCGCTGTGTATTTATACTTTTGTAGATTAAAAAGAAGAAAATATATATCAATCTGCGTGGAAATCAGCACCAATACTGGAATTATGGATGGACTAAAACTCACTTAAAAATCTTAAATTGTGAATGATGCTTACAATGAGTGGTAACCACTTTTCTACATGGTCAACAATGGCGGCAGAAGGACACGAAAAATTAAGTACAAAGTGATTTTGTTTGTTTTGCTTTGCATGTGAAAACTGTTCTTAAAAATGAACAGTTTTGATCTAAAGGTAGAAATGTAGGGGTGTGAAAATTCATTGGAGCTCGGAAACAGCATCAAAACAATTAAAAAAGAAGATATTTCTTACGAAAATGTATTTGATCAAAAGGAAGAGAGTTGGTCAAAACTTGATAATATGATGGCAGACATAATTCAGATTTACAAAAATACAGAAAAAGTCATAGACCATTTGCTGACTATCTACATAGTAAAGACCAATGTTCAATGTGATTTAGGAAAGTTGCAAACTTTAAAACTCATTGAGGAGGAAAAAGGCAAAAACGAGATTCATGGAATAGAAACGTTAGCAGCAGGTAGTAAAGAAGTAAGTTATTCTGAGAATGCTGATGATGATGTGAAAACCTAACTGAACCATAACCTATTTTAAATACAGAACTCAATCATGTAGTTAATGAAGTCTATGATGTTAATTATTTGTGTGAAACAGTCAATGACACTGAGAAAGATAATTGCTTTGCGTTTTGAAAGACAGTTTCGTAGTTGGCAGGAGTGAAAAGAAGTTACATGTTGCTGATTGCATTAACAATGAAACAAAATCTGTGTCTGAAGTACAAGACAAAATATTACCTGAACTTTGGAATGAAGTGGTTTATGCTCACAGTGCTGACACAAAACTCGAAAGCATAAACAAAATGTGACTGATCGAAATACAGTTTTGGTAACTGTTACTAACTTTGGAGCTTCTGTTGAAGGCTTCAGTATATTTGTGATTAGTAACTAGGACGATGTACCATAATGGATTCTTGTTATGTTGTAGAAGATGTTAATCTTTTGAGTGAAGTACACAGTTTTTAGGAAAAACACTGTAGAGGATCCCCTTGTTGAGACAGATTTCATTCATTAGGTGCAGAAAGTCTTGTAAAACATGAATTTAGTAACAACAAACTATTTGAGAAAGGTTGTCAGTGTTCAGTGAAACATTCAAGACCAATTGGTGGGAAGATTATCTGAATGTATTTTGCTGACAATTTAACAATAACTGGAAACAATTTAATATTAAAGGCCAATTCACACTGGCTGTCATGGCACCATCACGTCATGGTACCATCACATCATGGTACCATCACATCAAGGTGCATTCACACTGTCCGTCGCATCATGACATGTCAGGTCAATTCAGGGCCCTTGAATGTCCTTAACTGTTTTTTTTTTTTTTTTCGCAGGAATTGCGATCATCGCAAGATGACTTTCAACTGCACAAAGTGCATAGACACAATGTGTTAGCTTATATATGTGGGTGCTGGAGTGCACATTTGTACAAAAAAGACAATTTTGGACTCAAACGGATTGTAGCCTGCAGGGATACCTCGTATTGTAGAGTAGGAAGAGAGAAGTGCAATACAACACAAAAAAGAGTGTGGGTCCAGAAAATGTCGTTTACGTGGTATGAAGGGGAATTTCACACACTACATAAGGAGCTCGAGGAAAAGGAATCTGCATTTTATATTTTAGGAAGTCAAAGCATAAGTTTTTCCATTTGTTTCGTCACACAGCATCCAGAATTACTAAAAGGAAGTCAGTGGTATGAGCTGCCATCACATCCCATGAAAAACTGGTTGCTATTTCAGCCCAAATTTTTTTGCAATAGTCATATCTACCACAATATCTATCCCTTCAAGATTTATAGGTTTTCCTTACGTCATGTGTTTGGCTTTTAATAGTTAAATTGCCTTGTTAGTAGTTTGGTTAGCTAGTGAAACAACATAAATATTGAACACTGATACTTGCAAAACTGTTTCACACACAATCCAAAATGCTACTTAACAATAAATAAGACTATCACAAATGCATATTAAAATAAACAACTTGCAGTGTCTGAATGTTTCAGTCCATTTCTTTATAAAAAAAACTACAAGCACCTGACAACATTAAAATAAATTCCACCTACTAATCAGTCTGATTCTATACACAGTACTTCTTTCACTTTTCGAGTTACAGGCGTAATGTAATCTATTTAATTTTAAAATGTTAAAAATGGTACCAGTGTGTATAAATCCCACTTTCTAAATGTAAGAGGAGGGCAAGTGATTCTTACTAAACTGTACTGTACTGTACAATTAAGACTTCTACCTCACTGCTTCATTTGGTGTTTCGCAATTTCTTATAAATTTTAAGAAAACATGTAACGAAACTAGACTATTTATAAGAAATAATGAATAACAAACAGCTGATATCAACCATGAAACCATAGTAAAACGAAATTTGGAGATCAGTCCATGGCCATGTATCAGGAGGAAATGAGCTTGGGGGTCATGTGGTCAGGAATGGATGGATGATGCCAACTATGAAAACTTTCTTCCCAAGAAGAACAATGTGACAAGATGGGACAGCCAATGTGAATATTCTGATGGGACAGGATGTGACATCATGTGATGGCCAGTATGAATTAGCCCTAACACTGCAATCAGTATGCATTGGCAGCTGGATAATTCTGATGAAAAATATCAAAATGATGATGTGGTAACTATACTGGAGAAAATAATGCCAGTCTGTAGAAGTAAAATGATGTTAATTAGTGGTCAAAAAGTACAAAGTTTATGTTTATCAGTACACTTAAAAGGAAAAGTGAATGTAAGATGCAATAGTAACACTATGCATAATTAAATGAAAAGTTTAGGAGACCTCCAGACAGCCAGATAAATTATATAACAAATAAAAGTGATGTAAAAACATTTAGTCTCTTATATTATCAGCTATACCTGAAAAAGCTTTAATAAAGTGAACTTTGAAATTTTTGACTGTGATGCAGACAGTGTTAGGATCTACATTGTAGAGTGCACTTTACTACTTTGTTAAATGCTATCTGATGATTTATTCCTGTTTTCTCTTGAAGCTGGTAAGCGATTTTGGAGCTTTCAAATATGTCATACTTTTTCTCTTTTGTTTAGCAGTACTGTATGATTTTCAAATTCTATTCTGAAGCACTTTGTAAAAATATATTCCTTATTGAAAAGACAGTTAGCTGATTAGCTTTGTTTTCTACTGGCACACTTTAGTAACAGTTAGCGACTAATGAAATAATACAGAAGTTATGACTAATAATACTGGAAGCAGAGATATGAATGAAAACAATTGTCATATGTATCAACTAAACAGCAAAAAAAAAAAAAAAAAAAAAAAAATTATTCGAGGGTTGGAACTTTAACAGTGGCAACTATTTATTAACAGCTCGAAGAAAATAGATACGTATTTCAAAGTTTTACTGACGTTCAGAGTAGTCACCAGCATTGTGCACAACCCATTGCCAGCGATGTGGAAGTCGTAGGATACTCTTAGCAGTGCCTGTTGTTTTGACAGTTCGAGCGGTGTGGTCTATTGCCCAACGAATTTGTAGCAGTTCTGAAACGAATGCTGTGAAGTGTTTCCTTCAGGTTGCAAATCGAGTTGAACTCACGAGGGCTTAAGACAGGGAAATGCAGTAGGTGGTACGTCACTTAGCAGGCCCATCAGTCAAACAAATCAGTAACAGCTTGCACTGCACGTGCTTGAGGATTGTCCTGCAAAATGATGGACAGATCCTGCAAAAAGTGTCATCACATCTGTCTCTATGCTGTTTATTTTTGGAACACAATCTACGAACAGCTTATGGTGTGGGATGCAATAAGCTACAACTCTCGTTCACCTTTGGTAATAATAATAATAATAATAATAATAATAATAATAATTTTATTGTCTTTAAGCCATTACAGCAATAGACAAAGTCATACATATAATACAATACAGTACAGTACATGCTATAGAAGGACAGAATTGTTAAAAACTTTACAGTTTAATACCACAGGTCATGAAATCCTTTACATTGTAGAATGGGTTTATAACTAACCAGTCATAAAGTGTTTGTTTGTATTGTTGCTCTGGTAAATTTTGTATACCTTGTGGAAGTTTGTTAAATAATTTGTGGCCCATAAGTTCATAACTGTTGACTGATTTTGACAGTCTGTGGTAGGGCATATAGATAGAGCTTTTTGTCCTAGTGCTGTAACAATGTATATTTGCCCTGCGTTTTACTTTAGGTAAGTTCTTTTTTGTGTAGATTAAAACTAAATAAATATATAGGTTTATTACTGTCATGATTTTTTGTTGAGTAAACAAAGGTTTACAATGAGCCTTGTATGGTGAGCCTGTAATTATCCTAATAGCTTTCTTTTGCAGCAGTAGTATATCATGCACACAAGTGGAGTTTCCCCATAAAATAATGCCATAGGATATGATGCTTTGGAAAAATGAGTAGTAAGATACTCTAACATAATTTTTAGGTACACAGTGCATTAATCGCCTTAACAAATAGATTACCCTAGACAATTTACAGCTAATATACTTAATATGTGGATTCCAAGAAAGTTTATCATCCAAATATACCCCCAAAAATTTAACACAACTAGGATAATCTGATGGAAACTTGTCTTTTAAACTAAATACCATCTGCTGGGTTTTGCTTTCATTAAGCAAGAACCCATTTGCTTTAAACCAGAGTGAAGCTTGCTCAATTGTCTCTGTAACACATGTTTTAAGGCTATTAAGATCATTACTGCTGTTCAGAAATGTTGTATCATCAGCATAGAGTACTGTTCTGGATTTGATAAATGATGGCAGGTCATTTATCATTATTAGGAAAAGGAAAGGGCCCAGCACGGATCCCTGCGGAACACCTACCTCAACTTGTTCTATACTGGACATTGGTGTTTCTGGAGTGGATTGAAACTGGCACTCGGTACATGCAGAATGTTGTTAGAGGCATTCTTTAGTCATTTGAGCAACAGGAAGTTCCAACAGGCCAATGCTCGCCCACATACTGCTCTAAAAGACATACAGCAACTTCCCTGGTCAGCATGATATCCAGACTTGTCTCTAATCGAGCACATGTCGACAATGATGGGTCGAGAAGTGAATTATGCTACTCATTCAACCAATGACTCTTACAGAACTATGTCAAGAGGTCGAGAAGGTGTTGCATGACGTATCCCAGGACAGTATTTGCCACCTGTATGAGGAAATGGATGCTGTCCGTGCAGGCTATGTTGTTGTTGTTGTGGTCTTCAGTCCTGAGACTGGTTTGATGCAGCTCTCCATGCTACTCTATCCTGTGCAAGCTTCTTCATCTCCCAGTACTTACTGCAACCTACATTCTTCTGAATCTGCTTAGTGTATTCATCTCTTGGTCTCCCTCTACGATTTTTACCCTTCACGCTGCCCTCCAATTCTAAATTTGTGATCTCTTGATGCCTCAGAACATGTCCTACCAACCGGACCCTTCTTCTAGTCAAGTTGTGCCACAAATTCCTCTTCTCCCCAATACTATTCAACACCTCCTCATTAGTTATGTGATCTACCCCTCTAATCCTCAGCATTCTTCTGTAGCACCACATTTCGAAAGCTTCTATTCTCTTCTTGTCCAGACGATTTATCGCTCACGTTTCACTTCCATACATGACTACACTCCATACAAATACTTTCAGAAACGACTTACCGACACTTAAATCTATACTCGATGTTAACAAATTTCTCTTCTTCAGAAATGCTTTCCTTGCCATTGCCAGTCTACATTTTGTATCCTCTCTACTTCGACCGTTATCAGTTATCTCGCTCCCCAAATAGCAAAACTCCTTTACTACCTTAAGTGTCTCATTTCCTAATCTAATTCCCTCAGCATCACCCGACTTATTTCGACTACATTCCATTATCCTCGTTTTGCTTTTGTTGATGTTCATCTTATGTCCTCCTTTCAAGACACTATCCATTCCGTTCAACTGCTCTTCCAATTCCTTTGCTGTCTCTGACAGAATTACAATATCATTGGCGAACCACAAAGTTTTAATTTCTTCTCCATGGATTTTAATACCTACTCCAAATTTTTCTTTTGTTTCCTTTACTCCTTGCTCAATATACAGATTGAATAACATTGGGGATAGGCTACAACCCTGTCTCACTCCCTTCCCAACCACTGCTTCCCTTTCATGCCCCTCGACTCTTATAACTGTCATCTGGTTACTGTACAAATTGTAAGTAGCCTTTCGCTCCCTGTATTTTACCCCTGCCACCTTTAGAATTTGAAAGAGAGTATTCCAGTCTACATTGTCAAAAGCTATCCCTAAGTCTACAAATGCTAGAAACGTAGTTCTTCCTTTTCTTAATATTTCTTCTAAGATAAGTCGTAAGGTCAGTATTGCCTCACGTGTTCCAACATTTCTATGGAATCCAAACTGATCATCCCCGAGGTCGGCTTCTACCAGTTTTTCCATTCATCTGTAAAGAATTTGCGTTAGTATTTTGCAGCCGTGACTTATTAAACTGATAGTTCGGTAATTTTCACATCTGGCAACACCTGCTTTCTTTGGCATTGGATTTATTATATTCTTCTTGAAGTCTGAGGGTATTTCGCCTGTCTCATACACCTTGCTCACCAGATGGTAGAGTTTTGTCAGGACTGGCTCTCCCAAGGCCGTCAGTAGTTCTAATGGAATGTTGTCTACTCCCGGGGCATTGTTTCGACTTAGGTCTTTCAGTGCTCTGTCAAACTCTTCAAGCAGTATCGTATCTCTCATTTTATATTCATCTACATCCTCTTCCATTTTCATAATATTTTCCTCAAGTACATCACCCTTGTATAGACCCTCTATATACTCCTTCCACCTTTCTGCTTTCCCTTCTTTGCTTGGAACTGCGTTTCCGTCTGAGCTCTTGACATTCATCACAGTGGCTCTCTTTTCTCCAAAGGCCTCTTTAATTTTCGTGTATACAGTATCTATCTTACCCCTAGTGAGATAAGCCTCTACATCCTTACATTTGTCCTCTAGCCATCCCTGCTTAGCCATTTTGCACTTCCTGTCGATCTCATTTTTGAGGCGTTTGTATTCCATTTTGCCTGCTTCATTTACTGCATTTTTATATTTTCTCCTTTCATCAGTTAAATTCAATATTTCTTCTGTCACCCAAGGATTTCTACTAGCCCTCGTCTTTTTAGCTACTTGATGCTATGCTGTGGAGGCGATACGACATACTAATATGGATGTTTCATCATGGATCAATACCTCATACCACAGAACCGCTTTATATATAATCATTTTATGTACTCCATATGCACTATTATAACAATAAATCTTATTAGAATTTGAATTCTCTAAAAGGGTGTAATAATTTTTTTTCTGGTGTGTTTACAGTCATTCCACACATTTTGAGTCAATCATTGTAGGAAAACTACATGAGAAATAAATTCACTCTTATCTGAATTTATGAGAATATAATGATGATGTTACTAGAAATGTCTGTAATATGGTGATGAGGAAATTAATATTATATTATAGTCATGATGTTTCTGTAAGTTGAATTTATTACTGTGTAAGTTTTGTCATAAATTGTAAGGTAAGGAGAAAATGTTGTGAGAATAGAGGATTAATGTAAATGTGTTAGGCCTTTATTGTTGTTATGATGATAATGATTATAATTATGATGTTAATATATAGTGGAGAAATAATGATGTTAAGGAAGCAGTGGGTTAGGGACTCTCTGCTCTGTGTGGTGGTAAGTTATGCTCATGAAATCATGTGACATGCAGGCATGGTTAAGGATTTGCAGTTGGACAAAGTGATTAATGAGAAATCTGAGACAAGAGGTGAAAGTAAATTTTTTTGTTGAATTAGCATATATGGAAACACAGAGTTATGTTGAATGATCAATGCCATGCAAAGCACTGATTATTGTAATTATATTATTAATTTTACTATTATATTATAGATTAATTATAATCATATTATTTAATTAATAATGTTTATATCATCAGTTTTAGCAAACAATAGCAAATCAAGGGACAGACTTATCTCAATTCCACTCTCGACTGGTAATATTTTAAATTAAAAGGATAAATGTTAAAGACTGGTATCAGATTTGGTAATTGTTTAAATTGAAATGGTAGATATTGAAGTAACTAGTCATAATATCAATTAATATTTCTATAAGCAAACTATGTAAAAATATGCAGTTTCTGGCTTTAAATGCAGCCTTGAGACTTTGGCTGATCATCTGTACAAGATCAAGTGAACTGAAACTAAATTTGAGTTTTCTCTCCTGTGAAGGAAAATCGGCAATCACTTCCCCAATTATATATTCCTGTTTTCTGAATTTTCCTGGAAGGGCCATTCAATTAAAATCATTGAAAGACGGAACAGTCTCTCTGCTCAAGTAAAATTTTGAGAGTACTTTTCGATTGTCTTCACCACTCACAAAGTGCTTTCTACTGAAGATGCGCTCATATGAATTGTATACAGTAATTACATTAACATATTAAACTATTGAAAACTTGGCACGGAATTAGTGCTCAGGGTTTTTGCAAGTTCACTTATGATTATATTTCTAAACTCTTCAGTCCTATACACTACACTAAACTAGACTACAGGGTGGTCCAGTGATTGTGACCGGGCGAAATATTTCACGAAATAAGCATCAAACGAAAAAACTACAAAGAATGATACTTGTCTAGCTAGAAGGGGGAAACCAGATGGCGCTATGATTGGCCAGCTAGATGGCGCTGCCTTAGGTCAAACGGATATCAACTACGTTTTCTTAAATAGGAACCCCATTTTTTATTACATATTCGCGTAGTACGTAAAGAAATATGAATGTTTTAGTTGGACTACTGTTTTCGCTTTCTGATAGATGGCACTGTAATAGTCACAAACATATGGCTCACAATTTTAGACGAACAATTGGGAACAGGTAGGTTTTTTAAATTAAAGTACAGAACGTAGGTATGTTTGAACATTTTATTTCGGTTGTTCCAATATGATACATGTACCTATGTGAACTTATCATTTCTGAGAACGCATGCTGTTACAGTGTGATTACCTGTAAATACCACATTAATGCAATAAATGCTCAAAATGATCTCCATCAACCTCAGTGCATTTGGCCATACGTGTAACGACATTCCTCTCAACAGCGAGTAGTTTGCCTTCCGTAATGTTCGCACATTCATTGACAATGTGCTGATACATGTAGTCAGGCGTTGTTGGTGGATCACGATAACAAATATCCTTTGCGGGCCATGATATGATTCATCGACGACCAATCCACCTGTCATTAAATATGCTATTCAATACCGCTTCAACCGCATGCGAGCTATGTGCCAGACACCCATCATGTTGGAAGTACATCGCCATTGTTTCATGCAGTGAAACATCTTGTAGTAACATCGGTAGAACATTACGTAGAAAATCAGCATACATTGCACCATTTAGATTGCCATCGATATAATGGGGACCAATTATCCTTCCTCCCATAATGCTGCACCATACATTAACCGGCTAAGGTCGCTGATGTTCCACTTGTCGCAGCCATCGTGGATTTTCCATTGCCCAATAGTGCATATTATGCCGGTCTACGTTACCGCTGTTGGCGAATGACACTTCGTCACTAAATAGAATGTGTGCAAAAAATCTGTCATCGTCCCATAGTTTCTCTTGTGCCCAGTGGCAGAACTGTACATGACGTTCAAAATCGTCGCCATGCAATTGCTGGTGCATAGAAATACGGTACGGGTGCAATCGATATTGATGTAGCATTCTCAACACCGACGTTTTTGAGATTCCCAATTCTCGCGCAATTCGTCTGCTATTGATGTGCGGATTAGCCGCGACAGCAGCTAAAACACCTACTTGGGCATCATCATTTGTTGCAGATCGTGGTTGCCGTTTCACATATGGCTAAACACTTCCTGTTTCCTGAAATAACGTAACTATCCAGCGAACGGTCCAGACACTTGGATGATGTCACCCAGGATACAGAGCAGCATACATAGTACACAATAGCCATATATCAACACGATATCGACCTTTTCCGCAGTTGGTAAACGGTCCATTTTAAAACAGTAATGTATCACAAAGCAAATACCGTCGGCACTGGCGGAACGTTACGTGATACCACATACTTATACGTTTGTTACTATTACAGCGCCATCTATCACAAAGCGAAAAAAGTGGTCCAACTAAAACATTCATATTTCTTTATGTACCACACGAATATGTAATAAAAATGGGGGTTTCTATTTTAAGAAACGCAGTTGATATCCGTTTGACCTATGGCAGCGCCATCTAGTGGGGCAACGATAGCGCCATCTGGTTTCCCCCTTCAAGCTAGATGAGTTTTGTTCTTTGTAGTTTTTTCGTTTGATGCTTATTTCGTGAGATATTTGGCCCGGTCACTATCGATGTACCACCCTGTATACTACACTACATTTGGCCTGGCTATGTTTGTCGCTACTTACATGATAGAACCCCAAGAATATTTTTTTT
Source organism: Schistocerca serialis cubense (assembly GCF_023864345.2). Classification (NCBI taxonomy): domain Eukaryota; kingdom Metazoa; phylum Arthropoda; class Insecta; order Orthoptera; family Acrididae; genus Schistocerca; species Schistocerca serialis. The sequence continues at coordinate 787,034,152 of NC_064639.1, read as the reverse complement.
ATCTGTCCTTCATATACATAAGGCAAGACAATAGAAAACTCTGTTATGTTTGCCACATGTGAAGTTTCGTCAAGATGAGATCTATAAAAGGAACATCTACAATTTCGCATTTTATAGCTGATAAAATGGTAGTACCTATGGCTTATATTAGATCATTTTGTATTCGATTAGTAATTCCTCTAAACACAGTAGAGGTTGCTATGAGCTTCGCCAAAGGGGATGATACTCTGCAGGGTGCTTAAATAACTCCACATAATTTTCCTGAAGAATTTGCTCTTCCATATTTTCATCCTGATGCCAACTCTTGTTTTCCTAGAAAATATTCCTTTTTTAAGTTAGCCACCAAACACTGTTGTTATTCTGCTTTCTCCAAAAGCAGTTGCAGCTACAAACGATCATAGATGGTTGATAGCCCATGCTTGGTTATCGACTTTGGTGTATTTCCTATGTAGATGAGCCAGTTTTGGTCCAACTTTTATTTCCTTCCAAAAGACAGACAATACCAGAAAAACAACACATTTAGGTCACTGCTGCCGACTATCCAGTCACATTTGGTATAAATGTTACAATGAAAATGTCTAGTGAATTTATTGGTCGTGTGAACGAGGTTTGGTGGTTCTAGTGTTGCAAATCTGTGTTTGAATACATGCTCTTTTCTGAGAAATAATACGCAAACAAGGGATGAGATAAAAGCTCTATTATAATAGATTTAGGCATAGTTCCATATTATTTTACCAGATACTACCTTGCACCCTGGAACCTTGATGCACTTTCATTCATATTTGGCAAATTAGCAAATTGAGCAAAACAGTACTGTATTATCACTACTACACTCTGTTACTCTGTCTCTGTGTTACACACCCATCTGAAGCACACATCAATTTTGGGCAAAAAACATGCACACAGCACATGGCCAACATAGGTGCATGCACAAATCTCTCACTGTGTGAAGCTAGCTTCGATTGTGGCAGAGAAATATGCACACTGCCCATAGTGAACAGAACCCCAAGGTGAACTCTCCCATTGATCAGCTAAAAAAATGAACGTTGTTTCAGCTCAGCTCACAACGCTCTACAAATAATGTAACGTAATGAACGTAGTACTTCTATTTGTTTCGAAGAAATGTAACCATTTCATCTAGATATAGTTCAATTAACGTGTGCATGCATTCACATAATATATCATTACATTTACTGTAACTGAAGCAGTGCTTCAGTTACTTCACCTGAATGGATGCCTCTTGAAATGATAATAATTTTATTTAACTATCAAGTGAAGATCAAAGGAAATATTATAGATACCATCTGTGCTAATCAAATGACATTAGAACATAGTAGAAACCAAATATTGTATGCAAATTATAATGTACAGTGAGATTATAGTTATAAATGAGAGGTCACTACTACCTGAGACATGGAAAATATAATTGAAAAATAAAATATAGGTTGTAGTTGCAGATTGGTTCTTCACTGAAAAGTACATTTTATAAGTTTTGATGAAAAATATTTATTGCATAAAATATTCATAAGTGTTGTGCATGCTTTAATTCTGAAACTGTATTGAAAAGGTTTTGTAGGCAAAGTTTGTTTCTTTTTGAAAAACATTACATTACTTTAAAATGAAAAAAGAGTTTAGTGTTTCTACTTGTAAATATTATCTACAGATTTTACATTATGTATGCTTCATATTTTGTCTTGTGTAGTTCTGTGGAAAGATTTGTAGATGTAATTTTAATGCATCAGCAATATTATGATACTTTCTTAACCAACCTGAGAAACCCTGAGAAGTATTATAATACTTTAAAGTTAATTCTGAGCTGTATATTTACTAACTTGGAAAATTTTGAAGAGATGATCTCATTTTAAGTATTTTTGGATTTCTAGACTGTCTTGTTAAATGGGAATGTTCGCACACATCTACATGTTAGGGGAACTACAATATATTTAACACAATTTGAGCCTCTATGGTAAAAGTTATAGCAATGTGGGTCAAATGTAGTAGTCACTAAATTTGCATTGTAGATTTACAGTTAGCATTTGAATTGTTATGGAAGCTTTAGAGGTATACATTGACAAATTTTAGATAATTGTTCTAATGATAGAATGCTGTGAGTAACATTTAAGAGAGAAGACTGTTTTTCTGATGACATACATACGGAAAGTTTTGGAAATTGTAATAAGAATGTAGCTAATCTTTATTTGTGATGATAACTTTTGAGAAATTATGAACATATACCATGATTGATAATGGATTGCATAATGATGCATTATGGTGGGGACATTTTCTTTAATATGAAACTGCTCAGTTGAGAATTATGTTGTGACACTGTTTGAAGTATAGCCTTTGTGAGATGTTGAAGAAATGTTGATGGAGGAAGTGATGTGCTAATGATGCTGTTGATGTGACTTAGCACATCACCCAACACAAACAGTAGGTGAAATACTAGATCGTTTTTGAGAAACTCGAACAAACACAGAAATTTAAACCAAGGAGTTTTGGCAGCAGGCAAAGGGGGAATTTTAACCAGCAAAGCAGGAATCAATCCAATCAGTTTCACAGGAACAGCAGCACTAATGGAAAGGAACAGCAACACTAATGGAAACAACTATCAAAGGGGGAATAACCAGGAAGAAAATCTTCGAAATGACAATAGTGAGTGAAGTTTTGAAGGACCGGCAATGTATAGAAAGCATAACCACAACAAGAGACCAGGAAATTAGATATCGCCATTTATCAGGTCTGGTGATAGCAATGTAGACTGGCTCTAAAAAGGACGAAATGGGCAGCTAACCCAGAGGGGTATATTGAATTACAAAGAAAGGCTAAAATTATGGAAACTGAGATAGTAAAGGAGAAGAAAGTAGCGTGACCTTAGAAGCACCGTAACAGTAAAGGGAGAGGAATATATGGGAAAAATAGATTACATGATGAGGAAAGGGGCGTAAATGAATTATTTAATTCAGGGGAAGAAGAAGGTAATAGCAGAAAATATTTGGGAAAAAATTTGTAAAGCGATCTCAACCGGTATAAAATTCAGCAGCAGTAATCATTGTGATGTAGGTAGTAATGCAGGAAATGTAGCAACAGAGGTTGAAGTAGATGGAGGAGATTTCAGAGAATAAAGTAGTGGAGAAGGACTGTGATGCTGCTGGATTAGATGTGTCAGAAGAGGGAATGAAAGGATTTATATCTGTAGGGGCAGGCTAGCCATTGGTATCAGATGATGATCAAATGTCAGTGAGTGGTTTTCAGTCAGACCTGGAGAATTAATTTCACGATGCAGCACAATAGTTTCCCCATAATTTCTTACTGAGTGATGCATAAAGGAGGAAGTGGAATACTGTGTTAATGATTGATCTTACAGGAAAATTTTAAAATCACTGTTATCGAAATTGTGGGAGTATGAACAGTTTCAGGTGACAAGAGCATTTGACAAAAGAAGAGGGGACCCAGGTGTAAGAGAAACACCTGATGAATTGTTTCTAAGAGGTTGTGAAGTTGAAAAGATGTCTGCAGTAAAGTCTATGATATGAATGTCAGGGATCAGGCCTTAGAGCAATGGATGAAAACATGATCTAATGTGCTGGAAATGGAGGGCGGCGTTAATTCTGAAGGTGTACTCCCTGTTAGAAGGAAGATTTAAGCTTAAATACAGATTCAATCCACATATTTTCGGTGTATGTGATATAGTGTTCGTCTTATCAGCAGGAATAGTCAAGGTGATAGGTTGGAGGAATATGCAGTGTTGTTGGAGGAATATGAAAAGGGTGGATTAAGTAATTATATTTTATGTGCGAAGGGTAAAGCATCAGAGAGTAATATGGCAGAGAGAAAGATGGGTGCATTAAATTCTCTGCCTTTGAGTGATGAAGTCAAACTAGATTGGAGTGCAAAAAATCTAAACGATTGCACTATAGAAGACTGAATATTACATCAAAATTACAGACATTATATGGGCATGTGGGAGTTTGAAAAGGCCGAGGTAGGTAGGAACTTGATAAGGGACAAGGTGAACCATGGGTGAAAGACTTATTTGATGAATTAATGGAAGGAGACAATGAGGTTGAAGATTGTTTGACAGATGAGATGAATGCATTGGAAGTGGAGAACTTTGGAAGAGACATAAAGAAATCCATTAAGGGAAAATTGTTTGGAGTGGGAAGAAGTTAAAAGATTTCAGCCTGTACTAGAGGTATATGACAAAAAAAAGTGGACTTCTGGATTCAAGTAGCAACATGTCAGTGCTGTCAGAAGAGCTTATAAATAGACATGGGGCTAAGTATTTAGTAATATTTCTTGTCACTGGTGTCAAAATCAGAATTGTCACGATGAACTGAGTAGATCAATAAAAACGAGATGATGTTAGAATTAAAGTGTGACCATTAGAGTTTTGATATAAGATATTTCCCAGCAAAAGGGTTAATTAAAGATATAGTAGTAGGTATGCATTTTTTATGGAAATATGGGTCCTCACTTAAACGCCTAGAAAGGTGCTTTGAGTCTGAGATAAGAAATATAAAGCTCAAAGTGAAATTTAATGATATGTTAACAGAGGAATAATGTGTAGCCACACAGAAAGAATTGCAAGCTGGGATGGACAGCATATGTTGCAAGAGAAAACGAAGAATATCATTGAGCAGATTTGAAATATCTTAATAACTAAAATGGAAGAATTTGGCTATTTGTTGCCCCAATATGAAGATGTCTTCTCAGACAAACCTGATAGGGTTTCTGGGTTGAGTATTCAGTTAAGGTGAGAGTGCATAATTCGTTTTAGGTAAAGCCATACCCAATTTCAACTGTTGATGGGGAAGTTGTAAAGCTCAGGCTAGAAGAGATGTTGAAATGGGGCATTTGGAGTGGTGTAGAACTGATTACTGTAATGCTGATCTCACAATGCCACTAGGCGACAAAAATCATGGGATCCCTCCAAACTTCGTGTCAGAATTACTTTTGCCTTACATACTGCAGCAACTTGGCCTAGAATGGATTTCACAAGTCGCTGGACGGTCCTGCAGAAGTATTGAGTCTTGCTGCCTCTGTAGTCGTCCATAACTGCGAAAGTGTTGCTGGTGCAGGACATCGTGCACGAACTGATCTCTCAATTATGCCCCATAAATGTTCAATAGGTTTCACGTCAAGTGATCTGGACGGCTAAATCATTTGCTCGAATTGTCCTGCATGTAACACAAACCAACTGCAAACAACTGTGGCTTGATCAGTGTTTGGGAACATGATGTCCATGAATGGCTGCAAATGGTCCTCAAGTAGCGAAACACACCCATTTCCAGTCAATGATAGGTTCACTTGGACAAGAGGATCCAGTCTGTTCCATTATAGAGCCTTCTTGCCATTGCCAGTCTACATTTTATATCCTCTCTGCTTCCACCATCATCAGTTATTTTTCTCCACAAATAGCAAAACTCCTTTACTACTTTAAGTGTCTCATTTCCTAATCTAATTCCCTCAGCATCACCCAACTTAATTCGACTACATTCCATTATCCTCGTTTTGCTTTTGTTGATGTTCATCTTACATCCTCCTTTCAAGACACTGTCCATTCCGTTCAACTGCTCTTCCAAGTCCTTTGCTGTATCTGACAGAATTACAATGTCATCGGCGAACCTCAAAGTTTTTATTTCTTCTCCATGGATTTTAATTCCTATTCCGAATTTTTCTTTTGTTTCCTTTACGCCTTGCTCAGTATACAGATTGAATAACATCGGGGAGAGGCTACAACCCTGTCTCACTCCCTTCCCAACTACTGCTTCCCTTTCATGCCCCTCGACTCTTATAACTGTCATCTGGTTTCTGTACAAATTGTAAATAGCTTTTCGCTTCCTGTATTTTACCTTGTACAATGCCTTGTTGCTAACTTGGGTCCATGGCTTCTACGAGCCTACACCACAATCGAACCATGCCATCAACCCTTACCGACTGAAATTGGGACTCATCTGACCAGGTCTCGGTTTTCCAGACGTCTAGTGTCCAATCAATATCGTCATTAGCCTAGGAAAGGCAAGTCAGGTGGTCTCGCGCTGTTAACAAAGGCACTCACGTCAGCTGTATGCTGCCATAGCCCATTAACGCCAAATTTCTTGGCGCTGGCCTAAAGGATACATTCGTCATATGTCCCACATTGATTTCTGCGGTTATTTCACGCGATGTTGCTTATCTGCTAGCTGTGATAATTCTACACAAAAGCAATTGCTCTTAGTTGTTAAGTAAAGGCCGTCAGCCACTGCATTGTCTGTGGTAAGAGAAAATGCCTGAATCTCGGAATATGGAATTCCCTAACGATTTCCAAAATGGAGTGTTCCATTCGTTAACTCCAACTACCATTCCACATTCAAAGTCTGTTGATTCCCATCATGCGGCCATAATCACAGTGAAAACCATTTTTTACATGAACCATAAGAGTACAAATGACAACTGCATCAATGAGCTGCCACTTTACACGTTGTGTAAGCGATACTATCGCTATCCGTATATGTGAATATCGCTATCCCATGATTTCTGTCATCTCAGTGTAAAGAAGAAGGATAACATTGTAAGAATAGTCTTGGATGCAAGCAAATTCAGTAAGGTCATCGTTAGAGAGCACACACAGTCAGCCAGTTAATAAGGCAGAACTACTGTAAAGTTTCCACAAAGTGAAACTAATGTTGAGTGTGGACTTAATGTGGCTTTTGGCTGATCACGTTGGTAGAGGAGAGAAGAAAATACACAGGCCTTTGTTCAAAGGCCACAGCTATAGTTTTAACATTGTACCATTCAGAATGACTATCTCAGCAGCAGTTTTGTGAGCCTCTCTGCTACATGTAAGGCACTAAAATTATGCACAAGCTCGTTGGGTATGGTGATGACATGTTGATTGCAACCAGTTCATGGCATGAGCACTATGCATAATTGGAGGAGGTGCTTACAATTTTAAGGTGTTGAGGAATGACACACAGATCGTCCAAATGTGATTCTGCAGAGCCAAAATTCAGTTCTTGGGGCATACACTTACATAGGAGGGCGCACTTCAAAGCAGTGAAAATCTACGAGCAGTTCCCTTGAAGAAGACAGCTAAAGCCCTATATAGGACTATGTAGTTTCTATCTTAAATTATTGGGGAATAGTACCATGAATACCTAAAATTCGTGTAACCCATTACAAAAAAAAAAAAGAAAAAACACAGTGTGGATATAGAATAAAGAACGTAAACAGGTATTTTCACACACATTAAAAACAGTTTATGTTATAGCAAACTATCACTTTCCCACAAAAGGCATAGGTCCTGAGGTCGAGTCTCGGTCTGGCATACAGTTTTAATCTGCCAGGAAGTTTTAGCAAACTGTTGTATTTCGCAGACTGTAATTGCCTTTGTGTCACACAACGGACAGCTCAGACTACAGAGTGAGATGCCAGCTGTTCCAGTACAAAATATCGAATGGAAATGGAATTATCCCTAGAAAAGTGTGTGAACTATTGGAAGTGAACCATTTCGAAACTCTACCTACTGGGCATTTTGGCATAAGGTATATCTTCTTAATTGTAGATGTGTTTACGAAATTTTACAAACTGTATCGATTCGTAAGGCAAACAGTAAAAATTCTGATTATCAAACTAGAGGAGAATTATTTCACAACAGCGATAAAATCAAAGAAACCGCTACGGGAAATGGATCGCAGTTTACCTCGAAGATGTGGAATGATTTTATGAGTAAACACGGTGTGAATCACACTAAAGTATCCGCCTATCACGCAGCAAGCAACCCTGCGAGCGGGATATTTGTCAGATAGGACGCTTATGTCGAATCTCACAAGCACTAAGCGCTCTAGATGCGCTTTGTATGAACACTTCTTTGAGGACGTTTTAGATAGAGTAAAAAGCAACGCCACAGGTTACGATATCAAGTAATGGAGGGTAAAACGCCTAAGTTCTTGCTGACAGAGGTAGTTACGTTTCCACCAAACTTAGAGATTATGGCAGAGGAAGTGGGGAATGCAATAAAGGCAAGAAGATGGCATATGAGAGAATGAGGAGACATGATGGGAGTTACAAGACGATAAAGTATAAAATCGGGTGCTGAGTATTAGTGAGAAGAAAGACAGCATCAAGTGAGGTAGACAAAAGCCTTTCGTTGACACAGACATGCTCTCCGCATTCTGTGCTGAGACGTCTGTTGTTATAGACGTACTGCTCGCCAAACGCCGGAGCTTGTGCTGAAGGGTGGTGTTCAGACCAATAACATATATTTATCATCTAATTTTTCGAATACTCTCCGAAGAAAAATTTTACTTTTGCACATCTTTCAGTCTGATATTTTTACACGATACAGGACTGAATTTCTTTTCGTTATCTGTCATATGTACTGCACGGCATCACATTAAGTATTAATTGCACGACATTTTAAAGAGTTTGCAGTGGTCAAAGCGTATTGCATAAACTTTGGATGCCGTTGATTTTAGCTGATACATTGCAGCAAATTAAATGTAGGTTTGTTGTTGTGGTCTTCAGTCCTGAGACTGGTTTGATGTAGCTCTCCATGCTACTCTATCCTGCGTAAGCTGCTTCATCTCCCAGTACGTACTGCAACCTACATCCTTCTGAATCTGCATAGTGTATTGATCTCTTGGTCTCCCTCTACGATTTTTACCCTCCACGCTGCCCTCCAATGCTAAATTTGTGATCCCTTGATGCCTCAAAACATGTCCTACCAACCGATCCCTTCTTCTAGTCAAGTTGTGCCACAAACTTCTCTTCTCCCCAATCCTATTCAATACCTCCTCATTAGTTACACTCATTACAATACCCTCCAACAAGTGCACATATTTTTCCCATCTAGAGTGCTTAGTGCTTGCACCAGGTTCGACATAAGCGTCTTATCTCACATACACAGGGTGGTCCATTGATCGTGACCAGGCCAGATACCTCACGAAATAAGCGTCAAACGAGAAAACTTGTCTAGCTTGAAGGGGGAAACCAGATGGCGCTATGGTTGGCCCCCTAGATGGCGCTGCCTTAGGTCAAACGGATATCAACTGCGTTTTTTTAAAAATAGGAACCCCCATTTTTATTACATATTCGTGTAATACATAAAGAAATATGAATGTTTTAGTTGGACCACTTTTTTCACATTGTGACAGATGGCGCTGTAATAGTCACAAACATATGGCTCACAATTTTAGACGAACAGTAGTAACAGGTAGGTATTTTAAATTAAAATACAGAACGTAGGTATGTTTGAACATTTTATTTCGGTTGTTCCAATGTGATACATGTACCTACGTGAACTTATCATTTCTGAGAACGCTTGCTGTTGCAACGTGATTACCTGTAAATACCACATTAATGCAATAAATGCTCAAAATGATCTCCATCAACCTCAATGCATTTGGCCATACGTGTAACGACATTCCTCTCAACAGCGAGTAGTTTGCCTTCCGTAATGTTCGCACATTCATTGACAATGTGCTGATACATATAGTCAGGCGTTGTTGGTGGATCACGATAACAAATATCCTTTGCGGGCCATGATATGATGCATCGACGACCAATCCACCTGTCATTAAATATGCTATTCAATACCGCTTCAACCGCATGCGAGCTATGTGCCGGACACCCATCATGTTGGAAGTACATCGCCATTGTTTCATGCAGTGAAACATCTTGTAGTAACATCGGTAGAACATTACGTAGAAAATCAGCATACATTGCACCATTTAGATTGCCATCGATATAATGGGGGCCATTTATCCTTCCTCCCATAATGCTGCACCATACATTAAACCGACAAGGTCGCTGATGTTCCACTTGTGGTAGCCATCGTGGATTTTCCGTTGCTCAATAGTGAATTTTATGTAGGTTTACGTTACCGCTGTTGGTGAATGACGCTTCGTCGCTAAATAAAATGCGCGCAAAAAATCTGTCATCGTCCTGTAGTTTCTCTTGTGCCGAGTGGCAGAACTATACACGACGTTCAAAGTCGTCGCCGTGCAATTGCTGGTGCATAGAAATATGGTACGGGTGCAGTCGATGTTGTTGTAGCATTCTCAACACCGACGTTTTTGAGATTCCCGATTCTCGCGCAGTTCGTCTGCTACTGATGTGCGGATTAGCCGCGACAGCAGCTAAAACATCTACTTGGGCATCATCATTTGTTGCAGGTCGTGGTTGACGTTTCACATGTGGCTGAACACTTTCTGTTTTCTTAAATAACGTAACTATCCAGCGAACGGTCCGGACACCTGGATGATGTCGTCCAGGATATCGAGCAGGATACATACCACACGCCCGTTGGGCATTTTGATCAGAATAGCCATACATCAACACGATATCGACCTTTTCCGCAATTGGTTAACGGTCTATTTTAAAACGGGTAATGTATCACGAAGCAAATACCGGAATGTTACGTGATACCACGTACTTATACGTTTGTGACTATTACAGCGCTATCTGTCACAAAGCTAAAATAGTGGTCCAACTAAAACATTCATATTTCTTTTCGTACTACACGAATATGTAATAAAAATGGGGGTTCCTATTTTAAAAAACGCAGTTGATATCTGTTTCACCTATGGAGCACCATCTAGCGGGCCAACCATAGCGCCATCTGGTTTCTCCCTTCAAGCTAGACGAGTTTCGTTCTTTGTAGTTTTTTTCGTTTGATGCTTATTTCGTGAGATACTTGGCACGATCACTATCAATGGACCACCCTGTATAGTGCTTGCAAGAGTTGGCTGCCGGGTGATAGATGGATACTTTAATGTCCTTGACCTCTTGTTTACTCGTAAATTCATTCCACATTTTTGAGGTAAACTATGATCGGTCGTCTGATAACAGTATCTCTGGTTTCTTCACCTTTGTGAAATAATCCTTCTTGTGTTGGCAATTAGGATTTTACTATTCAGATGGCGAATCAGATACAGTTTGATAATTTTTGAAAATACATCTACAATTACAAAGATGCACTTCATGCCTCCTCTTGCAGTAGGTAGACGTCCGAAATAATCTACTGCCAATAGGTAACATGCTTAACTAGGGACATTGCTTTTCGTTTCGCCCTGCTAGGACATAATACAATATTTCACTCACTGGCACTTGTCGCATGGTGCCAGATTTTTACATATTTGACCAATGCACTTTTGCCCCCATAATGTCCATAGCTCTCATGTATATAGTCTATGAGTTTCTCTGAATAATTATCTGGAAAACATAATCTCCAAGTTTCAGATCTGGGGACCTTTCTCCTAAATAAAATTCCCTTGTAGAACTTATTGTAACCTGGTATTTTTCATACCCTTTGGTGTCAAACTTGCTTTTTACGAATTTATGCTTGATGCATGCCCCTAGAGACTCCATGAATGTCCATCTCCCATTATGTACCCTTCATGCATAGACGCTGAAAATCCTCTTGATACAGGTCCTCCTCTCCAACAGGTAACTTCAGTAGTGTGATTGTTGTTGCCTTTATTATTCCTTACTATACACTTAAACTTCTATGGGAATAATGCCCACCCGCCCACCACATGAATAGGTCATTTAGCAGTCTACAGTCTTGTAGGTAGCTAAGTGCCTTGTGAACAGATAACATAATCATCTCCTGACCTTCCAGATTACTGCGGATGTTCTGTTATCCGTATGCCATTGCGAGTAATCCTTCTTCCGGTATGCTATATCGAAACTCACGATAATTCAGCAAATGCCTCTAGAAATCAAAATTTTGTTTTTCAGCTTTTCCATTCACTACTTTCTACTGGAACAGCGGCATCTCACTCTGTAGTCTGAGACACTGTTGTGAAACAGAAAGGCATTGACATATCTGGAAAATACAATAGATTGCTATCACATAAATTGTTTTTAATGCATGTGAATTCCTCTTTGTATTCTTTGTTCCATTTCCAAATCAAGTTTTTTTAACAGGTTAGGCAACTGTTTGGTGTTCATACTACCATTATCCAAAAATTTACGGTAGAAACTGCACATTCCTAAATATGAATTTAGCTGTTTTCTTTATGTGCGTTGCTTGTATTCAGCAATCACTCTTAGCTTTTCATTGCTCAGTAGTATGCTCTCCTAAGTAAGGGTATGCCCCAAAAACTGAATTCTGACCCTGGTAAAGTCACATTTGGACAACTTGCCTCAAAACCTTAAAGCCATAAACACGTCCTCCAGTAGTGCATAGTGTTCATCCCATGAAATGGTCTCAATTAATATGTCGTTAACATAAATAACCAGTTTCTGTTTAAGTTCAATTCATAACATGTGGCTGAGAGTCCTCAGAAATACTATAACAGAGGTAGTCAACATGAATGGTACAATGCTTAACCTATAGCTTCTGCCTCCAAACGAAAAAATAGTGCATCTTTTACTTTCTTCTGCCAATGCGACCTGCAAAAAGACTGGTGTCAAGTCCACACTCAACATTAGTTTTACATTGTGGAAATTTTGCAGTGGTTTTGCATGTACTTTCTGAATGTGCTTTCTAATGACGATCTTTTTCTATTTGTGTGGCTGGTATTGAAGCTTTAATAATGAAACATCAACTGAGATGGAGTGGTCACATAGTACGCATGGATGACAGTAGGCTACCTAAAGCGGTGTTCTACTTGCAGCTCTCGTGCGGGAAGAGGAGGAAAGGTGGTCAACACCTGCGATATAAAGACACCATTAAACGCCACCTTGCAGCCTGTGGCAATCCAAGCAACCGTTGGGAGGAGCTAGCATTGCGCCGATCGGAGTGTCGATCAACTGTACATAAGAGCATCGAACAATTCGAGCAAAAGCGTCTAATGAACCTGGATGCTAAAAGAGAGCTCCGAAAATCTCAGCTCAAGACTGTCTACACGTATACTTACAACTCTGCTGGTCAACTTCACTGTGCTTCATGCAACAGGATATTCAAAGTGAAATTCGGATTCGCGAGCCACATCCGAGCCTACCACAACAAGGACAGAGAAGACTGACGGAGTCGCTGTCGCCGGACACGGCGTGGAGGACATCATCATCATCATTTGTGTGGCTCCAGGACTATTCTTACAATGTTATCCTTCTTTCTTATTATGACAACAAGGTTTCAGTAATCACTTCCAGGCCATTCCACAAAGTCCCATTCCAGCATCTGTTGTAGCCTGGCCACAACGACTTCACTGTTGGCAATTGAAATTGGATATGGCTTTACCTTAATCCATTCATGTACTCCAACCTTAACTGAATACTCAAACCCAGCCAACCCATCAAATTTGTCTGAGAAGACATCTCCATATTGGCGTAACAAACGGTCCAGTCTTCCTTTTCAGTAACTGAAATATCATCAGATTGCTCAGTGATATCGTTCATTTGCTCTTTCAACATCTCCTTTCTATCTCAACTATCTAGCTGTGTATCCTGTTAACCTATGTTGAAATTTTACTTGATGTCATGTTTCTTATCTCAAACTCAAAGCAACTTTCTTGACAATTAAATGGGAACCCATACTTCCATAAAGAATCCTTACATAGTACTGCATCCCCAATTAATCCTTTCACTTTGAAATATCTTATATCACAACTATAAGTGCCACACTTAAACTTTAATGTCTTCTCTTTTTTATTGGCCTACTCAGTTCATCAGTGGCAGTTTTAATTTTGACAGAAGTGATGGGAAATATTAGTATAAGATTATCCCTATATCAATTTATAAGCTACTCCAACAGCACTGACATGTTGCTACTGAAATTCAGAAGCCCAGTTTTTTTTGTCTTGTCGTTTGGCCTCTTTTATAGGTTAAAATCTTTTAACTTCTTCCCACTGCAAACAATTTTACCTTAATGGATACTTTTTGATGTCTCTTCCAGTTTCCTCCACTTCCAATGTACTGACCTTGTCTGTCAAACAATCTTCAACCTCGTTATATCCTTCCATTAATTCATCAAGTAGTTCCATCACCACTGGTTCACCTTGTCTCTCAACAAGTTGCCTAACTATTTCGCCCTTTTCAAAATCCCACACGCCCTATAACGTTTGTAATCTCCAGTCCTCTATAGTGTATTCGTGTAGATCTTTTGTAGTCCAGTCTAGTTCGACTTCATCATTCAAAGCCAGTGGTTAGACCCACAAATAGAATTTAATGTAACCATATTTTCCTCTGGCATATTATTCTTCAGTGCTTTAACCTCTACACATAAAATACAATTACTTGCTTCACCATTTTTGTCTTCCTCCAACAACACTTTATCTAACTCCTCCAACTTATCTCCTTAGCTAACCCAGCTGATGAGACAAACACTACATCGCATTCACCGACATTATTCGTCATTAAATTTCTATTTATGCTCAAATCTTTCTTGCTGACAGAGAGTACACATCTGAATTAACGGTATCCCCCATTTCCATAAATTTAAGACCCATTCTCATCCCTTGCTCCAAGTCCTCACCCTCAATATTCGCATCATCAACGTTAACCATGGACATCTTTTCAACTTCACAATCTCTTATGAACAATGCATTACATGCTTCTCTTGTGCCTAGCTCTTCTCTCCTCATGTCAAGTGCTTTTGCCACCTGAAACTTTTCATTCTGCACCAATTTTGGTAACAGTTATTTTAAATTTTTCTCATATCATCTCCAATCATTAACACTGTATTCCAGTTCCTTCTATATGTACTACTCAGTATTAATTTCGAGATCCACCGCAAAAGTTCTCTCGTAATTTCTAGCTACCTTCTCCAGATCTGACACAAAACCACTCACTGAGATTTTATCATAATATAATACCAATGGCTCGTCTCCCTCTAGAGAAATAAATGCTTTGATTCCCACTTCCGAAACATCTAATCCAGCGGCATCACAATCCTTGTTCACTACTTTATTATCTGAAATCTCCTCCCCATTTTTCTTTGACAATGATCAGTTACATCTACCGCCATAGATTCAACTGTCTCCAGAGACATACCACACATCTATTACATGTGAATCACTATTACTATCTACATATTTCTAATTCCCTATAAATCTCCAGATTTGCTGCGTGTCCTTTTCCAGGTCAGTCTAGATCTCTGTACCCAGACTTGAGATGTGGCGAAATCTAGTTTACCAGTCCCCTGTCATGGTTATGCTTTCCTTGCATTGCTGGTCCCTCAAACCTTAAGTGCCTATCATGATTATTGTTGCGTTCCTGTGAAATTGATTGGTTGCTTTTGTGCTGTTTAAAATTTCCATTGTGGTTCCCATTCCGTTGCCTGTAGCTGAAACTCTGTAATTTAAATTTCAGCACTTATCCCAGTTCTAAAAAACAAAAATAAAATAAAAAAAATCAAGAATTCGTCTGTTGAGTATGTTGGGCGATGACCTAGGCCCCACTGCAGAGATTCTAACAACTGTCGCTCGAGAGTTGCAATTTCATTTAGAACGCCCTTTGCTCGAATTACGTGCACTATTTTAGGCAACTTGTATGTACAAAATTCTTTCATCGTCATTCTGCCGTCACTACAGCTCAGACCATTCAAGAAATCGCTTTGGAGACTCGCCTGTTTTGCCTTACTCCAGAATTTATTTACAAACATGTTTCAAATGCCTCTAACTGGTAAAAAATTAATTTGCCCGCAATTTCGTGTCTTCTTCTATCTTTTCGCTAGTTTTCTTTTTGCCAATTGAGACCTCGCCAGGGTGAAACAGTCTTTATATGTAGCAAGAAAAACTGTCAGATGTTAATTTCCATCGCAAGTGAAGCATCTTCTTAAGAAGATACGTGTGCAGCCATTTTACACAAGACAAAGAAAGTACATCAGAGAAAGAATAACACGTACCAAGCTCAATAGTTACTAGCACTGCTCTCGCCATCTTAACCAATTCTTGACCTGACTAAAGCAACTCTGGCACAACTCTGGTGTGTTTGGCACCAAAACTCCTTATATCTGTTACAAACCCAGCTTCCAGTACCTTCTAGAACAGGATGTAGTCCATATTAGTATTAATGTGACTGGCAATCGAAATTGTTTTTCAGATTTAATACTTTCTGGAAATAATTATTTATATGAAGATTTATATGCCTAATGATTAATAACAAATGCTGCATATTTTGATAATATGAAAAATAGCTGCTTCCTGTTATTGCTAAGATCTACTTTACAATCAATAACAAAATCAGAAAAATTATAAACGAAAACAGAAATCTGGATTGCATGAAAACTGAAGCATAATAACATTAATTTTACTGTGTATTGGTTTGTAGATTATTTATGTTGACAATTGTGATTACTAATTTTCGTGGTTCATGAATTGTGCTACGAAATTGATCGATAAGTATAATACAACTATATTGTCAGAAAAATATATTTTAGGCAATCAGATATATTAAAAATATTTTCAGATGAGGATATATAATTTAAATAAGGGAATTAACCCAAGTCCAGCCAGATTTATATGGAATCGAACATTTGAATTGACATACAAAAGCTTTGAAGAGGCAAGGTTCATTACAGCCTTCACTAGGCTCTTACAGGTAAAAGCTGAGAGTGCGATTAACATCTGCAAACAGCCAAAGCTAAGTATTGCTGGAAACTACCAAGACACTGTATGTAACGAACACTCTAGTAACTTAAGGATACAGGGTACTTATAAATGGTGTAAAAATTCAATTTTTTATGACTTTATTAAATTCTATAGTCTTTCCTGATTACATTGATATATACATTATAGGGTTTCAAATGAAAAATGAGCTACATATAACAAATTTTAAAGTTATGGTCATGTATGCCACCTTGCCACCTTTAGTTCTGTTACAGAAAGCAGTATTATTTCGAAAAGAACTGTGAACTTTCTGTTTCGAGCGATCATACGTATGATATATCGTATATGCTGGTAATAGTGCAGGTTTCTAGTATCTGTAAATGACTATCTTTGCTAATATTTACTTTTGTTTCGCTGAAGCACATTGTTCAACTGTTACTGAATGTTTGTTGCCAAAGTTCTACATATATTGGTGGAAGTACATAACCTTTAGGGCACAATAAATACAAACTATGCCACGCATCAAGAAATTCAACAAAAGGAAATTCTGTGGTAACTAGTTCACGAACAAAGCAAGTCACACTGTTGAAAGGAACCTATGTATCAGTTCTTCAAGGAAGAAACTCCCACATGGCACGCCTCCTGGTGACTCAAATGTTTGTTTCAACAATGATGCTGTTCATAGTGGATTTGTTGTTGTTGATGTGGGCATCTTGTCTTCTTTGATAAAGGAAGTGACGAAATGTAAATAATGTGATGGTGTAGGCTGTCTGGAAATAACTGAATAACAAAGAAGCAGGAAGGACTTAGCATCAAAATTAGTTGTTCTGTGTGGGTACTGCAATAAATCTACCTCGAAAGTGACTTTGAACATTGTGCATAATTCGTATGATGTGAATTTCAAACTAGTGTATGCAATACATGCAATAGGAGAAGGAGAAAAAGGTTTTGTGGTTTGATGTACTTTCCTTCTCCTCCCAGTAGGTTCAGCAAGTGCATAAAAATACTTTTAGGTGCCTTGACGGTTGTGTCTAAAGCATCTATGAAACGTGCAGTAGAAGAAACTGTAAATATTAGTGGAACCAGGGACATTGCTGTTGCACTTGATGGGACATGGCAACGTCTAGGACATCATTCCTTGAACGGTGTTGAAAGTGCTACTTCTCTGGAAATGGCAAAGTTGTTTATGTTGAGTTCTTATCTAAGTACTGCCACACCTGCCATGGTAATACTGAAGGACAAATTGAACATCAGTGTTCTAAGAATTATGATGGTTATAGTGGAGGTATGGAGTGTGATGGAGATCTAAATATATTTCAGAGGTTGATGCCTGTTTATAACGTTAGATATACGAAGTATCTAGGCGATGGGGACCCTCAAGCTTTCAATAAAATTAATGAGTTCAATGTTTATGGTGATACTTTGGTAACAAAACTGGAGTGTTGTGGACATGTGCAAATAGAAGGTGGTTGCTAGATTGAGGAAGCTACAAAGAGAAATGAAAGTGAAGTTGTTATCTGATGGAAAATCTTTGTCTGGCTGTGGCAGATTGACAGAAACTGAAATAGACCTTCTTCAGTGTTATTATGGACAGGCCATTAGACGAACTGCACCTCTGACTGATGTTACAGCAATGGGAAAACCTATATGGGCCACCTACTTTCATAAGTTGTCCACAGATGATCACCCTGTTCACAGACTTTGCCCTAAAGAAGATTCTTGGTGTGGTTACCAAAAAGCAAAAGAAAGTGGTCATACATATCATCATAAGCATTCTATTCCTGAGGCTGTTATGAATGAAATAAAACCAATTTTTAGAGACCTGAGTGACCCCATTTTGCTTAGTAAATGTCATCATGGGGGCACTCAGAATACAAATGAATGTTTCAACGAATGCATATGGGAAAGATCACTCAAGAATGTTTTTGCAGGATTAAATACACTGAAAGCTGGTGTACTAGATGCAGTGATATGTTTCAATGATAGAGTGATAGGGTGATAGGAAGGTTGGAAGTCCTGAGAAATTTAGGCACAAAATGTGGCTCTAATATGGAAGATCAAATGCTTGCGTGTGACAGACAATGGGTGCATGAAGCTGAAAGATTTGCTCTTCAAGTTACCAAAGAAGTGAGAAGTGCTAAAGGGAATGACAAGAGGAAGCTTGAAGATGTGGAAATGCTGCAGGATGAAGACTATGTTTCAGGAATGTTCTGAGGCACAGTTTACTTGGACTCATATCTCGATTCGTAATTTCCCGCAAGTTGTATTTTTCAGAATTCAGGTACAAATAGTTCTTAAAGTTTATAAAGCAATGCTCTAATTTTCTTTCTGTAACTTGCAATAGTCCTTACGTATATAGTAGACCAAAGCTCTATTGCAGAAACAACTAAATTATAGAAAAAAATAACATTTTACTAGGAAAAATTAAAAAAGTTAAAATAAAGGATGTGATATTTTTTATTCTTGTAATATACATAATAGGTGGAATTATATAGGTCTAGTACTTCAGCCATCATGTCATGCATATCAGGTAAAAATTTGGTCTCCTTCAAATGTATAACATTGGATTAAATGGTACCTCCACTTGAGGAAGCATTTTGGGAAAAAATTGCATCAATTTCTTTATAATATTTTTAATAACCCTAAGCAGATCCAAAAATATTTAAAATACTTTTAATTTGTCTATAAAGTGTGCTGCATTACCTGATACCAACAAAAAATCTGTAAAACATATACCTTATAAACAGTGTCTGAAAGAAATAGATGTTGATTTTCACATAATATTGAGCCGCAAAAGTACCCTGTATCCTTAAAATGAGGTGGGGAATATTGACGCAATAAGTTTAATGGTTAAATGTGAGTCCAAGAAATGTGATCCTATGTACATTAGCATCAACTATAATTACAAGTATAACTAAACTCTACACCGTAAACATTTAAAAATAGTAAGTAACAAAGAAGGTGCTTTAAAAGGCACACGTAATATCGCATAATGGTATTGCACAGTACCTGTTATCAAGACCAGCAATTCAAATTATATTGTTAAATATGCTGTTATGATAGCTATCTACATTAACTGTGTCACACCAGAAATTTGCTCCGTTACCCCCCCCCCCCCCCACACACACACGCACACACACACACACACTTATAAATAAAATGGTGTATTAATTATTAGTATAATAGATTAATTTAACATATTAACCTTGTCTATGGCATTTGATTGATAGTGTGATAAAAGCAAATACTTGCCTAAGTAAATAATACATCCATGTTTACAGGAATAATAATGTGTCAGTAGGCACAGTATCAAACAATGTTTCATGTAGCATATATAAATTAACTCCAGAATTAATAGTGTAGAAGTGGTACTCCATTTACATTTACATTTCCAGTTCATTTTCATTCCATTTCAACTGCATGCAATGCATCAAGGTTCTTAAGAAGTGCATTATGTGGTGGGGAGCTACTCCAGATCTCATTGGCTAAAGTTTGGCGTCATTGGTGAACATAGTGATCGGAGATGTGCTATTAGGAGCTGTTGAAATGCAAGGAAGCGAGCTATGTTACGGCCAGTGGAGAGAGAGAGGTGATTTTAGTTTTCTGATAAGAGAGTGGATCTTCAGTTAAGGCCATTGGAGACTTGGGTTCTACACAGTCAGGAATGCAGCCAAGTGCTAGATTCTGAAAAGACTTGCGATTGTTACTCCATCATTTGGAGCATGGAGCTGTATTTCGTTATATGTGGACTTTAGTTTATGCAACTAAGGATGTGAGTAGAAGAAACAGTGCATAAACGCACTTATTAATTTGATCATATTAAACGGATACTATTATCAGTCGTGTTCTGCTAGTTAAGTTGCAAATGGGACATTCTTACTAGATGAACTCATATTTTGTTTCATTAAGGACCACCATCTAGTAGGGAGCTATATCTTGCTGAGTAATTTACTTATATAAAATAGAAATCTGAAGTCTAGCGTATGTTATTACTATGATTTCCTTGAACTTCAACATTTAACAATTTTTAACTCGCATTGCGTGTTTGCCCTCAACCATTAGACCACAGGATCACCAGTGTGGTGGAATCATTAGTCACTGCCATCAGGGCGTAAAGCATTGTGATGCTCCGCCCTGAGACACCTACGAGGCAAGTTTTTAATAAACGGGATCGTACATTAGCCCTAGGAAAATTAAGAGATCCTGATCATCTCTGTGACACTTTCACACTTATTAAATGAGCCTGCAACTACTGTTCTTAGGATCTTCTCTACGTCCTCTATCCGTACCTACCTGGTACAGATCCCATACTGATGAGCAATATTCAACCACTGGTCGAAATAGTGTTTTGTAAACTGTTGCCTTTGTTGATGGACTACATTTCCTGAGGATTCTTCCAATGAATCTGACATCTGTCTTACTCTTGACTAATTCGATTAATTCTACCTGACTGTTCCACATCGTATCACTCTGTACAATGAAGAAACTGTTTCCAGTGACTTTCTTCAATTTTGTAATCATACAGTAAAGACTATTTCTGTCTATATATTCGCAATACGTTACATCCTTTTATGTTGAGGGCTAGTTGCCACTTCCTCCACCGATTGTTGTTCCTCTACAGATCTTCCTGCTATTCGCTACAATTTTCTAGCATCGTGAGTTCTTTGTATACACCATCATCCGTGAAAAGCCTCGTGCCACTTCCGTCAATATCTGCTAGGTCATTTATGTATGTTGTGAAAAATGAATATCCCATAACACTCCCCTGGGGCACATTCGAAGTTACTTTTTGGTCTGAAGACCTCTTCATATACAATAACATGTTGTGTTCTGTATGCTAGGGACTCTTCAGTCCAGTCACATAGTTGGTGTGATATTACATACGCTCGCAGTTTGTTCATTAGTCGGCAGTTCAGAAGTGTATCGCATGCCTTACAGAAGTCAAGGAAGATGGTATCTATCTGGGCACCTGCATCTATTGCTTTCTGTATCTTACAGACGAACATAGTGACTTGGTTTCCACACTATCGTTGTTTTCGGAACCCTTGTTGGTTTCTACGGAAGGGATTTTCGATCTCCACAAATGTCATAATACACAAGCATAAAACATTTTCAAAATTCTACAGCGGACTAAGAGATATAGCCCCATAGTTTTGTGCAACTTTTCGACGAACCTTCCCGAAAACAGAAATGATCTGTGCTTTTCTCCAGTTGTTACGAATGCTTCACTCCTGAAGAAACCTTCAGCACACTGCTACTAGAAGAGGAGCAAGTTCTTTCGCATAGTTTATGTAAAATTGACGAGGTATCCCGTGAGACCCAGTGGACGTTCCTCTGTTGAGAGATTTCAGTTACTTTTCTATTCCTTTATCACTAATTTCTATATCTGTCATTTTGTCGCTCATGTGGTGGTTTAAAGGAGGAACTACAACATGATCTTCATCTATGAAATAGTTTTGGAAAAATAGGTTTAATATTTGGGCCTCTTCTGCGTCATTCTCTGTTTCAGTGTAGTAATGGTCAAAGACTGTCTGGATAGATAGATGGCTTCTATCCGTTTACTGATTAAACTTAAGACCAGAGCTTCTTAGGATTTTCTGTCAAGTTAGTAGCTAGATTTCTACTTTCGTATTCGCTGAAAGTTTAGTGCATAGCCATCCTTACATTAGTTTTGGCTTCTCTTGATTATTGTTTATCTGTGAGGCTTTGGCTACGTTTATATTTGCAGTGAAACTCTCTTTGAGTTCGTAGCAGCTTCCTAAGATGGTTTCGGAATGATACCCCTCACAATTTTTTTCCAGACGTACTAGTCTGAAGTGTATTGTACGATGTTGTTGAACTTTGTCCATTGATGTTCAACATTGTCAGTGCTGGAGCTGAAATTTACGTGATGATCTATCATGTTATCTGATATCTGCCTCTTGTCGCTCTTACTAAACAAAAGGATCTTTACGCCTCTCCTTATATTCCTATATATAGCAATATTCAGTGTTCCTGTAACGGTCTTATGAGAGTAGTAGGGCAAGGCCGCCATCAGCGTATTTTGTTAGTATGGGTTGCCTACATCAGGGGCAGGTACGCACTTGGGGGAAAACCTATTGTTCTCCTTTGACTGACAGGTCATTAACCTATTGTTCTCCTTTGATTGACAGGTCCATAACCTGTTGTTCAGCTAACAGGATCCTTCCTTTTGATTGACCGGTACTTAACCCATTGTTAACCTGCCCCCCTCTCCCCCCTCAGGAAATCTCCAATCCACCCCCTCCCTCTCGCTGCTACAGGTACACTGTCAGGTCTGAGTTATTCGAATAGCCCCCTCTCATGCTTATCAATTTGATTGACTACTTAATTAAACTGATCAATTAATTAACCGCTCCTCTCTAGTAACTCAGCCTCCTCCCTCACACGCCCCCCTTTCGTCTCCACCTCCCCTCCTCTACCTGCAAATTTGCGGGTCTGCAGTGGAAATAAGGATCTCATGAAGGGAAATTCAAGGGTATATTATTTATTTATAAAAAAAATAAGTTTGCAGGGGCTGGATTTCTCTTGCTCATCATTATCTGCTGTTTGGAAAGATGCAGGTCTTGTGAGAAGTAATTACATCGATCGCATTTCTTTTTTTATACCGATTGCACAAGGGATACCGTCATGAAATACAAATCACATGTACTTACCCAGTAAAAATCTTTCAATCGCGAAGCACACACCGCCCATTGTCCACTATCCACTGGACCGCAGAGGACGCTACCACACACACTTGCAGGGTCAGGATGTACCGGTGGTCCCCGCATAGTGACAACGCAGCCGTCAGCTGCTCAACCACGAGCATGTGTCAGTTCCGGTCCCACAAAGGTTGGGGCGGCTGCATCCCTTTCATACATGACACCTGAGAAATACCTGTCGAAATATGTGCTCACCTAGGCACTGTTGCTGGGGCGATAACGCATAGCTGAGAGAGATGTTTGATTAGCAGATGACCCTCAGCGAGATGTTAGCATAGTGGCTCACCCTCCCAGGCGCAGCTAAAAGGTTCTCAGTGTTATACTGACGTCACATGTCTATATAAATAAGAGCCAAGTCTACCGCTCAGAAATAGTAAAGTGTAGCAGAAATAGTTGACGGTCGCTTTTGTAGGAGCTTTCGTGATGCGTCAGCTTGTCTGCAAGGAAATTCTTCCCCTAACAGGACCTGTTTACGAAAATAGCCCAGAATAACACCGAATGAATTATTCATGATGGTCCCAAGGAGACATCACGTGTTCCCTTCCTGGAAATCGTGATGTCCTGCTTTCAACATCCGTCTTAGAAATGGTAAATGTTCTCACTGCTGAAAGCCCTCATCATGGCCGTGCACGCTCGCAAAAACACCTTAAATCATAAAAGCATTCTTGTTGTTTGGAAAGAGAGCACTACCTAAGCGCAGAAGGGAAAATTGGAACAATTACACAAACAGAATTGAAAGCACTGCCCTGCAGAAGAGAAAAATGGCTGGAGATGCTCTAATGCCACTGTGGTGGATGAGTGAAGGCATCCCCACCAAAGCGTCAGATACAGTAGTCAACTCGCGTGTATCACTGTTACCTCAAGAGACATACAGTAGAATGCTTCCTCGACAGAAAAAAGTTACTCTTTCCCTTATCCCCTTTGTTCTGCGCCAACCAGAAGACACGTAAGTACTTCCTCAATTTCCCCGCATTTCAGTGTATTTTCCCTCAATTTATACATATTTTCCGTCATTTTTCGCAGTTCTATCAATTTTTTATGTCCCTTCTACCCATGCAATCATGATACAACCACTCGTCCCGTGTTCTAAAATTGCTTGTAAATTTAGTGCTACTCGCTATACATCCAGACTGATGATCAGTAGACTACTTTTATGGGGTTTAACTGTCAGTGCAATATGGTGATCTGTATAAAACAGTTCTTTGCCGCTGAAAGTCTCGTCTGCAGAAAAAAAGGCAGGCAGTGCTTTCACACCGACAGCATCAGTAATCCAGCCAGAATGCTCCATTCATTCACAAGACGTCCTTCATGCTGGGGCATAGGAGGCTCTACAAACTGATTCGAACAAGAAGGGGCATGGTATATACAGAAAGTTCTGAGAAAGCAAGTGTTCGAAGACAAGTTGAAGCAGACCATCCATCTCTGGTGGAGATGCCTTCACTCATCCGCTACTGTGGCATTAGGGCATCTCTAGACCAGTAGCTGTAGGACACTGAAAATTCCAGCCATTTTTCTCTTCTGTAAGACAGTGCTTCGAATTCTGTTTGCGTAATTGTTCCAGTTTCCCCTTCTGTGCTTAGGCAGTGCTCTCCTTCCAAACAACAAGAATGCTTTTATGATTGACGGTGTTTTTGCGAGCGTGCACGGCCATGATGAGGGCTTTCAGCGGTGAGAACATTTACCATTTCTAAGACGGATCTTGAAAGCAGGTCATCACGATTTCCAGGAAGGGAATACGTGATGTCTCCTTAGAACCATTAGGAATAATTCATTCGGTGTTGTTGTTGTTGTTGTTGTTGTCTTCAGTCCTGAGACTGGTTTGATGCAGCTCTCCATGCTACTCTATCCTGTGCAAGCTTCTTCATCTCCCAGTACCTACTGCAACCTACATCCTTCTGAATCTGCATAGTGTATTGATCTCTTGGTCTCCCTCTACGATTTTTACCCTCCACGCTGCCCTCCAATGCTAAATTTGTGATCCCTTGATGCCTCAAAACATGTCCTACCAACCGATCCCTTCTTCTAGTCAAGTTGTGCCACAAACTTCTCTTCTCCCCAATCCTATTCAATACCTCCTCATTAGTTACGTGATCTACCCACCTTATCTTCAGCATTCTTCTGTAGCACCACATTTCGAAAGATTCTATTCTCTTCTTGTCCAAACTGGTTATCGTCCATGTTTCACTTCCATACATGGCTACACTCCATACAAATACTTTCAGAAACGACTTCCTGACACTTAAATCTATACTCGATGTTAACAACTTTCTCTTCTTCAGAAACGATTTCCTTGCCATTGCCAGTCTACATTTTATATCCTCTCTACTTCGACCATCATCAGTTATTTTACTTCCTAAATAGCAAAACTCCTTTACTCCCTTCAGTGTCTCATTTCCTAATCTACTCCCCTCAGCATCACCCGATTTAATTTGACTACATTTCATTATCCTCGTTTTGCTTTTGTTGATTTTCATCTTATATCCTCCTTTCAAGACACTGTCCATTCCGTTCAACTGCTCTTCCAAGTCCTTTGCTGTCTCTGACAGAATTACAATGTCATCGGCGAACCTCAAAGTTTTTACTACTTCTCCATGAATTTTAATACCTACTCCGAATATTTCTTTTGTTTCCTTTACTGCTTGCTCAATATACAGATTGAATAACATCGGGGAGAGGCTACAAACCTGTCTCACTCCTTTCCCAACCACTGCTTCCCTTTCATGCCCCTCGACTCTTATAACTGCCATCTGGTTTCTGTACAAATTGTAAATAGCCTTTCGCTCCTTGTATTTTACCCCTGCCACCTTCAGAATTTGAAAGAGAGTATTCCAGTTAACGTTGTCAAAAGCTTTCTCTAAGTCTACAAATGCTAGAAACGTAGGTTTGCCTTTTCTTAATCTTTCTTCTAAGATAAGTCGTAAGGTTAGTATTGCCTCACGTGTTCCAACATTTCTACGGAATCCAAACTGATCTTCCCCGAGGTCCGCTTCTACCAGTTTTTCCATTCATCTGTAAAGAATTCGCGTTAGTATTTTGCAGCTGTGACTTATTAAACTGACAGTTCGGTAATTTTCACATCTGTCAACACCTGCTTTCTTTGCGATTGGAATTATTATATTCTTCTTGGAGTCTGTGGGTATTTCGCCTGTCTCATACAGCTTGCTCACCAGATGGTAGAATTTTGTCGTGACTGGCTCTCCCACGGCCATCAGTAGTTCTAATGGAATGTTGTCTACTCCCAGGGCCTTGTTTCGACTCAGGTCTTTCAGTGCTCTGTCAAACTCTTCACGCAGTATCTTATCTCCCATTTCATCTTCATCTACATCCTCTTCCATTTCCATAATATTGTCCTCAAGTACATCGCCCTTGTATAAACCCTCTATATACTCCTTCCACCTTTCTGCCTTCCCTTCTTTGCATAGAACTGGGTTGCCATCTGAGCTCTTGATATTCATACAAGTGGTTCTCTTCTCTCCAAAGGTCTCTTTAATTTTCCTGTAGGCTGTATCTATCTTACCCCTAGTAAGACAAGCCTCTACATCCTTACATTTGTCCTCTAGCCATCCCTGCTTAGCCATTTTGCACTTCCTGTCGATCTCATTTTTGAGACGTTTGTATTCCTTTTTGCCTGCTTCATTTACTGCATTTTTATATTTTCTCCTTTCATCAATTAAATTCAATATTTCTTCTGTTACCCAAGGATTTCTATTAGCCCTCGTCTTTTTACCTACTTGATCGTCTGCTGCCTTCGCTACTTCATCCCTCGGAGCTACCCATTCTTCTTCTACTGTATTTCTTTCCCCCATTCCTGTCAATTGTTCCCTTATGCTCTCCCTGAAACTCTGTACAACCTCTGGTTCTTTCAGTTTATCCAGGTCCCATCTCCTTAAATTCCCGCCTTTTTGCAGTTTCTTCAGTTTCAATCTGCAGTTCATAACCAATAGATTGTGGTCAGAATCCACATCTGCCCCTGGAAATGTCTTACAATTTAAAACCTGGTTCCTAAATCTCTGTCTTACCATTATATAATCTATCTGATACCTTTTAGTATCTCCAGGATTCTTCCAGGTATACAACCTTCTTTTATGATTCTTGAACCAAGTGTTAGCTATGATTAAGTTATGCTCTGTGCAAAATTCTACAAGGCGGCTTCCTCTTTCATTTCTTCCCCCCAATCCATATTCACCTACTATGTTTCCTTCTCTCCCTTTTCCTACTGACGAATTCCAGTCACCCATGACTATTAAATTTTCGTCTCCCTTCACTACCTGAATAATTTCTTTTATCTCGTCATACATTTCATCTATTTCTTCATCATCTGCAGAGCTAGTTGGCATATAAACTTTGCTACTGTAGTAGGCATGGGCTTTGTGTCTACCTTGGCCACAATAATGCGTTCACTATGCTGTTTGTAGTAGCTAACCCGCACTCCTATTTTTTTATTCATTATTAAACCTACTCCGTCATTACCCCTATTTGATTTTGTATTTATAACCCGGTAATCACCTGACCAAAAGTCTTGTACCTCCTGCCACCGAACTTCACTAATTCCCACTATATCTAACTTTAACCTATCCATTTCCCTTTTTAAATTTTCTAACCTACCTGCCCGGTTAAGGGATCTGACATTCCACGCTCCGATCCGTAGAATGCCAGTTTTCTTTCTTCTGATAACGACATCCTCTTGAGTAGTCCCCGCCCGGAGATCCAAATGGGGGACTATTTTACCTCCGGAATATTTTATCCAAGAGGACGCCATCATCATTTAATCATACAGTAAAGCTGCATGTCCTTGGGAAAAATTACGGTTGTAGTTTCCCCTTGCTTTCAGCCGTTCGCTGTACCAGCACAGCAAGGCCGTTTTGGTTAATGTTACAAGGCCAGATCAGTCAATCATCCGGACTGTTGCCCCTGCAACTACTGAAAAGGCTGCTGCCCCTCTTCAGGAACCACATGTTTGTCTGGCCTCTCAACAGATACCCCTCCGTTGTGGTTGCACCTACGGTACGGCCATCTGTATCGCTGAGGCACGCAAGCCTCCCCACCAACGGCAAGGTGTTATTCCGAGCTATTTTCGTAAACAGTTCCTGTTAGGGCAAGAATTTCCTTGCAGACAAGCTGAGACATCACAAAAGCTCCTGCAAAAGCGATGGTTAACTACACTCCTGGAAATTGAAATAAGAACACCATGAATTCATTGTCCCAGGAAGGGGAAACTTTATTGACACATTCCTGGGGTCAGATACATGACATGATCACACTGACAGAACCACAGGCACATAGACACAGGCAACAGAGCATGCACAATGTCGGCACTAGTACAGTGTATATCCACCTTTCGCACCAATGCAGGCTGCTATTCTCCCATGGAGACGATCGTAGAGATGCTGGATGTAGTCCTGTGGAACGGCTTGCCATGCCATTTCCACCTGGCGCCTCAGTTGGACCAGCGTTCGTGCTGGACGTGCAGACCGCGTGAGACGACGCTTCATCCAGTCCCAAACATGCTCAATGGGGGACAGATCCGGAGATCTTGCTGGCCAGGGTAGTTGACTTACACCTTCTAGAGCACGTTGGGTGGCACGGGATACATGCGGACGTGCATTGTCCTGTTGGAACAGCAAGTTCCCTTGCCGGTCTAGGAATGGTAGAACGATGGGTTCGATGACGGTTTGGATGTACCGTGCACTATTCAGTGTCCCCTCGACGATCACCAGTGGTGTACGGCCTGTGTAGGAGATCGCTCCCCACACCATGATGCCGGGTGTTGGCCCTGTGTGCCTCGGTCGTATGCAGTCCTGATTGTGGCGCTCACCTGCACGGCGCCAAACACGCATACGACCATCATTGGCACCAAGGCAGAAGCGACTCTCATCGCTGAAGACGACACGTCTCCATTCGTCCCTCCATTCACGCCTGTCGCGACACCACTGGAGGCGGGCTGCACGATGTTGGGGCGTGAGCGGAAGACGGCCTAACGGTGTGCGGGACCGTAGCCCAGCTTCATGGAGACGGTTGCGAATGGTCCTCGCCGATACCCCAGGAGCAACAGTGTCCCTAATTTGCTGGGAAGTGGCGGTGCGGTCCCCTACGGCACTGCGTAGGATCCTACAGTCTTGGCGCGCATCCGTGCGTCGCTGCGGTCCGGTCCCAGGTCGACGGGCACGTGCACCTTCCGCCGACCACTGGCGACAACATCGATGTACTGTGGAGACCTCACGCCCCACGTGTTGAGCAATTCGGCGGTACGTCCACCCGGCCTCCTGCATGCCCACTATACGCCCTCGCTCAAAGTCCGTCAACTGCATGTACGGTTCACGTCCACGCTGTCGCGGCATGCTACCAGTGTTAAAGACTGCGATGGAGCTCCGTATGCCACGTCAAACTGGCTGACACTGACGGCGGCGGTGCACAAATGCTGCGCAGCTAGCGCCATTCGACGGCCAACACCGCGGTTCCTGGTGTGTCCGCTGTGCCGTGCGTGTGATCATTGCTTGTACAGCCCTCTCGCAGTGTCCGGAGCAAGTATGGTGGGTCTGACACACCGGTGTCAACGTGTTCTTTTTTCTATTTCCAGGAGTGTATTTCTGTGACACTTTACCAATTCCGAAAAGGGACTGATAAATAATAAATAATGGATGGGCTGTCCAGTTAGGATCGCGAGGAAGAATGCAGTCGGAGATATTCTGGGCTATTTTCGTGAACAGGTCCTGTTAAGACCAGAATTTCCATGCAGACAAGTTGAGACATCACGAAAGCTCCTACAAAAGCAACCGTCAACTATTTCTGCAACACTTTGCTATTTTCGAGAGGTAGACTTGGCTCTTATTTATATAGACGTGTGATGTCAGTATAACACTGAGAACCTTTCAGCTGCGCCTGGGAGGGTGAGTCACTATGCTAACATCTCGCTGAGGGTGATACATATTTCGACAGGTATTTCTCAGGTGTCATGTATGAAAGGGATGCTGCCGCCTCAACCTTTATGGGACCGGAATTGACACATGCACGTGGTTCAGCAGCTGATAGCTGGTTGTAGGTGTGTTCCAAAAATGAGCAGCATAGAGACTGAAGTGATGACACTTTCTGCAGGACCTGTCCATCATTTTGCAGGACAATGCTCAAGCACATACAGTGCAAGCTGTTACTGATTTGTCTGACTGATGGGCCTGCTATGTGCTATACCACCCACTGCAGTCCCCTGGGTTAAGCCCTCCTGAGTTAAGCTCGATTTCCAAACTGAAGGAAACACTTCACAGCATTCGCTTCAGAACTGCTACAAATTCATCGGGCTATGGGCCATGACGCTCGAACTGTCAACACAACTGGCACTGCTAAGAGTATCCCACGACTTCCACATCACTGGCAACAGGTTATACACAATTCTGGTGACTACTTTGAAGGTCAGCAAAACTTTGAAAAAAGTATCTATTTTGTACGAGCTGTACATAAATAGGTGCCCATATTAAAGTCCAACCCTCGTATGATGCCAGCTGTCGTCTCACTCTGGGCAATACTCATGTCGAGGATTTTCATCTGTGGAAATCATATGATAGTATGTCACCATAATTACTTTTTTCGTGTGTTTCACACTATTTATATGTATCCAAATCGCTAGTCCATAATAAGTGCTGGGCTTTTTCACTAATGACTCTGTGAGTTTGCCTTTTCCACCAAGCTTTTTAGTTTTTGGAATGTTTTGGAGTCGAGTCCCCATTCTCTTCTTGACAAACCTAATGTGCACTCGCTGCCATGCTCATAAAATCTAAACGAATGCAAATTTCGGTTTGAAATTTTGACAGCGTATTCTTGGATTGTTAAGCTAACGATTTATGCAATAAAAAACGGATTTTTTGAACCTCCTAATGTAGTTTCTCACCTTAAACGGTACTCCACAGTTCTCCACCCTATAGTGGAGGCTGGCAAATTTGCGTCCGATGCCAATGCAGAATCGTCTGAGCCTCTGATTTAGATCTTCCACTCTGCTCCAAACCATAGGACCATGACTGGTTCTAGGAACGAACCTGCAAAACTTTAGCTCTGCCTTTATCCTATAGGTGAGTCTACCTGCTTCACTAAATTAGCCAGCTACCTGTAGGAACCAAGGATTGCCTGTGAACGCAGGCAGCAGGTGTCATTTGTGCCTACATGAGACGTGATTTACAGATGGGTCCACCCAGAGCTCTCAGTCACAACCGGCAGAGCCTTCTCCACATCTCGGACAAGACCCTCTGGCGGGCAAACAGAGTGGACTCTGGCCCACTTTCCTGGCCTTCCCACTTGCCTTGAGAGACTCCATCAGCTACTAACACTGGAGCTCCGAATCAGAAGTAATTCCACTTTCTGTGCTTGTCTGGACCTCTCAGGATGATTGGCCACATTCCCAATGGGCGAGGCATCCCGCGCTTGGTCAGGTGTACTTTCAGCATCAGGCAATACATCAGACTTGTTTTTAGGTCGTAGGAGGACAGCCATGCAGCTGGTAAACACTTTCACCTTCTACCCGAAGTTTTGCAACCCTGTCACTGTTCACCAGTCACCGTCAAGTAACTGCCAGTAGGCCCATCAACATCAGTGATCCCAGTCGACACTCTGGGGTCCAGAGGTACCATAGCATTCGCCTCAGGTGCCTTAATACCACCGCAGTCCAAGGCAGTGGCCAGAAGCCTGTCAACCTTGGTCAACAAAGCTTCCACCTATTTACGGACAGTGGCCAATTACCCCTTTGTCTGTACACAACAGGCTCTCTGCCCACCCATCTTTAATCAATAAACAAGAAACTGCTGCATAATCACTAGCTCACTGAAAATAACTGCACATCACACAGGCAGACAACGAACTGGTGGAAGTGTTTCACCATTGTCTTCCTCTGAACTATTATGAAGCGAATATGCATTATTTGGTTGACTGTGATGAGTACTTATACATGTAGTGTTAGGTTTGCGTTGTTATGGATGAAGAGAAAGGAGTGGGTGAAACACACTGCTGGAACGTAGCCTACTCCTCTCGAAGAGCAGACAGGCTCAGTATCCACATCCAATGGACAAATCAGTGTCAACAGTGTCACATATTCTCACTTCATTATGAAACAGTGGAGAGGTTTAGAATTTAATCCAGGACTTTGCCACAGAGACTGGCGATAAAGAACTTCCTCTGTTCCCCTTGAAGGCCAGTTCTGGCTGTGAAAATTTCCCACCACTAGGATTCGAACTGGCTTACCTCCTTGCCGAGCACCATCGCGCTGGTGCGCGTTAGATATCTTAGCTGCAGTGGTGAGTCGTTGTGGCAACAGAAATGTAAATTTAATTTTGCATTTTTCGTCATATTTTGCTTTAGGGAGCAAGAACAATTGGGGTCATACGCGTCCAAGGCAAAATTATAGAACACGAAAACAAAGAAGAGTTAAAAAACGACTATACATCAGTCTAGGGTTGCCATAATCCAAGGACGTCTCTCCAACACGTCTATAACACCCTCAAAATGACGCTCAAAACCAACAGACTGAAGGCTCACGCGAATCATTTACCGTGAGAAATGTGGCGAGAAGATACCATCTGATTTTTTAGACATTTGCATGGATTGACTGAAGCCTGTATCACTTCGAACCTTTCACAGCTATGCATCTGGCAACAGCTGATACCACAAGTTCAGCTAACCCTAACTGCTCTCGAAGGATAGCCATTATGCAAGTTACCATAAGTCGCCAATAGCGCTACCATCGCTCCTACTGACGACAGCTCATCCATTCTGGATCAGTCCAATGAATCAATGTTTCACTGCAAAGCAATCTCTGTCTGACGACAATCGAACGTAGCCAAGGACCTCAAAACTCTCCAGGCCAACGTCGAGAAGCTGGTTAAGCAGTGCACAAAGCAATGTTCGCACCTGAACATCAAAACGCGATCTGATTCTGGCGCAAAAGAGAGTGACATCCACTCATCTACATCTGTCAGTGCTCCACGATACACAAGCCTCGTAGAAGTGCTCATTTCGCTACTGATTGTGGTATGACGAGCACACAGTCGCCTCCAGCACGACTACACTCCCTTACAAGGCAGAGACTGTTTGTTACCAATCAACCTTCAGGATTAGTGTTTTTAATCGGCATGGGATCGGACGACAGCATTCTGCCGGCCATTTACTACCCTGATGCCAAACAGACCAGTATGGTGCCCTCAAGGGCAGTCAACGATTCCACCATCTGCATGTACTGTCATAAGACTATGTTGTCCAACATCGGTCTCGTCAGTCGCTGTAAATGGACATAAATGTTAACTGGCTTTGCTCAACCTATTTTGGGCACATATTTACTCGCACAACCTGCTTTGACTGTGGATTTACAAAATGCTTGTATGATACATTCCGTCAATGGTCGTACTATACCTGGGGTAAACGACCATTCGACAACGCACACCAATCACAGGGTGGACAACTTAAGTACTTCGGTCTTGGACAATGATAGGGGCCAGTGGTAATTCGATCTTGTAGCTTGTTATCCGAAATCCATGCCATTGGAGGGATTACTCAACAGTCAAGCGTAAAAGCTACTGGGTTGCCTTACTGAGAACGGTGTTTTAGACGACACTCTGAAGGTGACAGAAAGTAAACTACAAGCAGTTCGCCAAACACTGGAGATGGTTAAGACATCTTCACAATGCAACCTTGCGTCTTACACAGCAAATTCTTTCGAAATACAGTGGATTCTGAAGCCACAGAATGTGGCCATGAACACACATTGGTGCACCACATTTGTACCATATCTCTTTCGTCACGTATCCATTGGATTGCATCAGGACAACTGCATGAGATCAAAGCTATTTTCAAACAGATGCTTCAGGATGGAATCACACACCGTTCGGACAACCCGTATGCAAGAAGAGCGGTTCATGGTGTCCTTGCAGCCATTATTGGGTGCTGTACGCCTGAACAATTAGTTAGGTACCTAAAACCAAACACCCAGGGTTTCACAAGTTCTCTAGCTGGTGCGACGATTTTTTGTTTGTTAGATTGCCGAAAAGCGTATAGTCAGTTCCCAATGGCAAATAATCATATATCTATAACTACAGTGATAACATGATTTGGACTGCTTAAGATTTTGGTTATTCCTATTGCTCTTAAAAATGCGTTCCAAACTTGACAATGTGTTTTGGGCAGTGTTATAAGCGTCCTTCCATGTACTTCGATGACATACTTGTATTCCCTGAAGATACCCAGTTACATAAACAGCACTTAAGGACAGAGCAATGGAGACTAACTAACTACTGAAATACGCTCAGTGAGTACAAGTGTATCATCAGTAAACCTGTGGTAATCTTCCTTGGCTATAAAATCTTCACACATGGACTCACACCCATACCCAGGAAGTTGGATACTTAACATGCCTTTCACAAGCTACAGAATTATCAGTAACTCTGGAGCTTCCTCAGCATGGTTAATTTTTACCAACACCACCTCCAAGGAACTGCCGTAACAGCATATTGACAGGCCACTACATAGAAAGGCATGTGCCCCTCCAGTGGACAATGGAAATGGAAATTAGTTTCAAGGCCTTACACGACAGCCTCGCCAAAGCTATAGCACTCGCTCAACCCACATCCCATTTCCAGGGGCGGACTTAGCTTCAGTTGTTGACATCAGCTAATTTGCTGTCAGCACAACACTACACCAATAAGTGAATGGACATTGCCATGTCTCCATTTACACTTATCACAAATCCATTCTCTCAGTAGGTGGTATTATACTAGGCATGGCCTTCACCTCAACAGAAACGGGAAGGGTAAATTGGCTGAGGAAATAGCAGGAAAGTTAAAGGGGGGAGGCACTGTCATGAGTGGTAAAATACCAGTGGTTATAGGGTTCAAAAAAGACCCTTTTTTAGGGTAGGGAGGACAGAAAGAAAGCAAATTTTAAGAGAGGTTAGAACTGAGACAAACCTTCAGACCTTAAGAAAGAAATAAAAAAACATGATTCCAGCTTATTACATCAGCATAAACAGCCATTGGTTAAGAATTTTCAACAGTCAGCAGATTTTTAACTCTACCCAATTTTAACTCAGTCAATGTGAAATGTCAGCTATCTTTATTGCATAAAAATATTCGAGGACTGAGAAATAAAATTAATGTATTAACTATCTGCATAGATGAATTAGAGTCTTCAAACCCAGCTGACACAATCTGCCTCTCTGAACATCATGTGACCACTGGTATAGAACTTTTAAGTGTTACAGGGTTTAGGTTAGCATCTCACTTTTGTAGATCAGAAATGGAGAAAGGAGGAGTTGCCACATTCATCAGGAACTGTCATAAATTTAAGAACATAGACATTCATAAATTTTGCTTAGAACAGCATATGGAAGCATGTGCAACAGAATTAGAATTTCACAAAAAATCCTTCATAATATTAAGTGTATATCGAGCACCTGCAGGTAACTTCAACCTGTTTGTAAACCACCTTGAAGCTGTACTGGCCCATTTAACAACCAAAAACAAAGAAATAGTGGTTGCTGGTGATTTCAATGTAGATTTCCTTAAAGCCTCTCCCAATAAGAACTTATTTGAGTTAGTAACACTATCATTCAACTTAATTCCCACTGTAAAATTCCCCACTAGGACAGCCACTTGCTCACAAACAGCCATTGATAATATCTATAAAGAAAAGGCCAATGAACAAAATTATATTACAAAACCAATAGTCAATGGCCTCTCACACCATGACATGCAGTTCCTTCTGTTAAATGTTAATACTGAACAGGATATAAAATCTGTTAAATCTGAGCTCGAGGGTAATCAGTAAGCCAAAAATTGATTATTTTAGGACACTCCTCAGAGACATTCACTGGACTGATGTTTACAGTGCTCATGGCATGAATGAAAAATATAACACTTCTGCTAATAAAGTGCTTACCTTATTCGGACACTGCTTCCCCCCAATACTTACCAAGGTTAGAGCAAAGTCTACAAAGAAGCCACGGATTACTCGAGGAATAGGGGTATCTTGTAAAACAAAAAGAAAACTGTATCTGTCAATCTGAAACATTTCCAATGTTGATGCTATAGTGCATTATAAGAAATACTGCAAAATATTATGCTGTAATGCGGATGTCAAAGCAAATATATTACAAGGAAAAGATAGTCATATCAGATAACAAAATAAAGACAATATGGGATATAGTGAAGGAGGAGACCGGTAGAACCAGACATGAAGAGGAACAAATAGCATTAAGAGTAAATGATATGTTGGTGACAGATGTGTATAGTGTTGCAGAACTTTTTGACAAACGTTTTATAACTGTTACTGAAAAGATGGGGTTGTCAGGTTCGGTAGATGCTGCAATGGAATACCTCATACCAGACATTTCAAGTAACTTCCATAATATGAATTTGACCCTCACTACCCCAACAGAAATAATGTCCATCATAAAATCTTTAAAATCAAAAACATCTAGCGGTTATGATGAAACATCAACAAAGTTAATTAAAGAATGTGATTGTGAGCTAAGTAACATATTAAGCTATCTGTGTAACCAGTCGTTTATCAGTGGAATATTTCCTGAATGGCTGAAATATGCTGAAGTTAAGAAACTGTTTAAGAAGGGAGATAAAGAAATACCATCAAATTTCCGTACAATTTCACTGTTGCCAGCATTCTCAAAAATTTTCGAAAAAGTAATATACAGTCGGCTTTGTAACCATCTTATCTCAAATAACATGCTGTCAAAGTCACAGTTTGGATTTCTAAAAGGTTTTGATATTGAGAAGGCTATCTACACTTACAGTGAAAATGTGCTTAATTCATTAGACAAAAAATTGCAGGCAACTGGTATATATTGTGATCTGTCAAAGGAATTTGACTGTGTAAATCACAATATCCTTTTAAGTAATTTAGAATATTATAGTGAAACAGGAAATGCTGCAAAATTGTTCAAATCTTATATCTCCGGCAGGGAACAAAGGGTGTTATTAGGAAAGAGACATGTATCAAGCTATCAGGCATCATCCAACTGGGAACTAATTACATGTGGAGTCCCACAAGGTTCCATTTTGGGGCCCTTACTTTTTCTTGTGTATATCAATGACCTTTCATCAGTAACATTACCAGAAGCCAAGTTCGTTTTGTTTACTGATGATACAAACATTGCAATAAATAGCAAATCAAGTGTAGTCTTAGAAAGATCAGCTAATAAAATATTTGTGGACATTAATCATTGGTTCCTAGCCAATTCTTTGTCACTAAACTTTGAAAAAACACAACACATGCAGTTCAGAACTTGTAAGGGGTGTCCCACGAGTATATGTCTAACATATGATGACAAGAAGATAGAAGAAATGGACAGTGTTAAATTCTTGGGATTACAGCTTGATAATAAATTCAACTGGGAGGAGCACACCACAGAACTGCTGAAGCATCTTAACAAATCTCTGTTTGCAATGCGAATTTTGTCAGACATAGGGGATATAAAAATGAAAAAGCTGGCATACTATGCTTACTTTCATTCCATAATGTCATATGGGATTATTTTTTGGGGTAATTCATCAAGTCAAACTAAAGTTTTCTGGGCACAAAAACGTGCAGTAAGAGTTATATGTGGTGTGAACTCAAGAACATCCTGCATAAGCCTGTTTAGGGAACTAGGGATACTAACTTTCCAAATATATTTATTCCTTAATGAAATTTGTCATTAAAAATATATCACTTTTTCAAACCAACAGCTCAATTCATGGAATCAATACTAGAAATAAGAATAATCTTCACAAGGATTTAAAATCACTTAGTCTTGTACAAAAAGGTGTGCATTTATTCAGGAACACACATTTTCTATAACTTGCCAGCAGCCATAAAAAGCTTAACAACCAATGAAATTCAGTTTAAGAGAAGCCTAAAGGATATATTGGTGGCCAACTCCTTCTACTCCATTGATGAATTTCTCAGTAAAACCAACCGATTTGTATATAAGTACAATATAACTTCTGCACAATTTCAGTGCAGTAATGTGTTCGTTGAAAATGTTCGTGTGCAAGTGTGTGTGTGTGTGTGTGTGCGTGTGTGTGTGTGTGTGTGTGTGCCTGTGTATGTACAATCTAACTTCTGCACCATTTCAGTGCAGTAATGTGTTCATTGTAAATAAGTATTGTAGTAGTTATATTACATGTTTATTACCTTATAAATAAATAAAAAACTTTTCTATTTTAAATTCAGTGCATTAGTATTTGTAAAATGACTGTTTCATATAGTGTTCATTAAAAATGACGATCATTCCACTTGGGACCTGTGGAATGGTACATTAGCTTATTTGTTTTAGTTGTAAATATTTGTCATGTATTGTTGTTTTTCTGACATGTTCCACATCCTGGAGGACCTCCTCACTACGGGTCAATTGGAATGAAAGTAAATCTAATCTAATCTAATCTAATCAGCATTCCAAACTATCAATGACAAATGCACTCCACGCCAATTTGGACACATCAAAAACATCTGGCAATTCACAACAGATGTCTACCACTACTGAATGACTCCTTCACTGGCCTATGCCACCAATTTCTGGATGCACCTGGTGTCATCACAAGAATATCGTGTGATGTATTTGTAAACAAACCTAGATCTTAGGTCATGACACAGATTCGAGAGATGGTTTTTGACAGCATCTATAATCTGGCAGACCTGGGGGCCAATGCTGCAGTTAAACAGATGACTGATCAGTTCATGTGGCCTTCTGTCAGGAAAGAAACATGCACCTGGGCTTGTTCAGGCGCCCAGTGCCAATACAGCAAGATCAGAACTCAAATGCACACAAATGAAGAAAATTTTCTGGATTCAGTGACAAGGCTCAGCCACGTGCACATTGACCTAGTCGGCACTCTTCCCCCATCTGAAGGCTACAGACATAAATTCACAGCAGTGGGCAGATGGACACGTAGGGCAGAGACTGTTCTGATCAAGGATATATCAGCTGAGACAACTGCTAGGACGTCCATCAAGACCTGGCTAGCATATTTCAGTTGCCCTCTTCACGTCACTACAAACCAAGGTCGACAGTTTGAGTCTAACATTTTCAACGATCTGTCAAAGTTGTGGAGTTTCCAGCACCATCAGCATGATTGAGAGATGGCACCACACCCAAAAAGCTGCCCTAATGTGCCACAATGATACTCAGGCTCAAGTTTTGCCCCTGGTTCTGTTAGGACTACACATGGCCTTCAAACCTGACCTTGGACACTCATAAGCAGAGATGGTCTATGGCGAACTTCTGTCCATCCCAGCAGTTTTTGTCGCCCCCTCATCATTGCTGGATGAGTTACGGTTTCCCTGCCTGGTACAAGTGTGAGAACTTGCAGCATGCATCACGAATCTCATCCAGTTTTCATGCACAAGGCACTATCAGACTGCTTTCATGTCATGCATTGCACAGATGTCATCAACACTCCACTACAATCTCCCTAGTCTCTACCCTTCATGGTTCTACAGCGATATGATATAACGATGGATGTCATTCAAAACAGCAAGTGTCCCGAAGTCTCCACTGAGCTGGTTAAGCCTGCCTGGATTTTACCACCAATTTCCGATGACACCATGACGACACCAGGGGAACCAACACGTCACACCCCTCTAGCACTGTCTCCCACCAATGGCTGCACCTTCATTCACTCCCCAGAGCCAGCTGTCTCACCTACATTAGTTAAATTCCCATTACACACAACCTCCAGCTGGCTGTGAGGACAAGTCAAATACCCCTTTACCTCATGGTCTGCGTTTTAGGGAAGAGGCTGTATGGGAGTAACGTAATTGACTGATCGATATGTGACAAGTGCAGTGTTTCTTAAACTTCTCATACTCTTAGAGCTTTCTGTTCTGTTTAGCTTGCTTATATTTCCAATGGTTTTTGTTGACTGTGTATAATGAAGCGAAACTTATCATATCAGTAGTTCGAGTAACTGTTTTAAATGTAGTGTTCCTATACATCTGATACCTCAAAAAAAAAAAAAAAAAAAAAACAAGGCTCTTAGCAATGAAGTCAGAAATGAAGGGCCAATCCGTTTCTTTGCAACAAGTGCCACAGTTCATTTATTTTTTTTTTTTTTACTTACGTGATAGCCGCCGTCATTTGTCGGTTTTATGCCCATTTTAACGTATTTTCGAATCTGTTCTAGTAAATTTTTGCTTTGATAGCATTGCTACACGGCTTGCTAGTAAACTGCTACCTTTGAAAGTGTGGGGATATTGATACTGACATGCATTGCTGGTGTGTGAAGAGAGGTGTATCTAAGGATGAAGCAAAACTTCAGTGTGTTCTGAGGCATGATCGAATGTGGGTGTGTCATTGTATTATGCTTTGTAAATAACTAATTTATAAGATCAACCACCGGCCGCAGTGGTCTAGCGGTTCTAGGCGCTCAGTCCGGAACTGCGTGACTGCTATGGTCGCAGGTTCGAATCCTACCTTGGGCATGGATGTGTGTGATGTCCTTAGGTTAGTTAGGTTTAAGTAGTTCTAAGTTCTAGGGGACTGATGACCACAGATGTTAAGTCTCATAGTGCTCAGAGTCATTTTATAAGATCAACCACTTTGACTACATTATTGGAAGGCTCCCTGTCACCCAGTAGGGAATTCTCCCACAATGGTGCCCTCAAATCAACTATGAAATGCATCAAGCAAATTTTCATAGGAGCTGTCTTATTGCAAGTCAACAATGTGGTCATCCTTTAATACGAATATAGCTCTACCATTTCCGTGGAACACCGTATCTGCAATTAACGCATTTGATGAGTACTGACAATGCAATCATTGTGCAGATCATTGACCTGTGATATCATATGAGTATGCAATGACAGGCAACAGACAACTTTTTGTTGGACTCTGAACAGGTATCTGCTCCATACTCACAACAGTGTGCACAAAATCAGCAAGTGGAACTTGTTTCAAACTATAGTATGCCACACAACTCAACCAAGATGCCACCGTCGTATAATGTGACCAGACATCTGACTGATTCACACATACCTACACAAACAATAGGGTACTACCACATACCAGGAGCTACATTTCTTACTGCGCCACAATTTCAGCAAGTCTCTCCTCACCAGTACCAGCTTGGCCAACAGCAACCGCGCCATATCATAACCATCACCTACCTCACAGTCTTAGTTCTCAGCCTAAACTACCACCACTCCAACCTAAACGAAGTGTTTTATACGCTGAAGAACCAAACAAACTGGTACACCTGCCTAATATCGTGTAGAGCCCCCGTGAGCACGCAGAAGTGCCATAACACAATGTGGCATGGACTTCACTAATGTCTGAAGTAGTGCTGGACGGAACTGACAACATGAATCCTGCAGGGCTGTCCACAAATCTGTTAGAGTGCGAAGGGGTGGAGATCACTTCAACAGCATGTTGC
The DNA here is from genome assembly GCF_023864345.2 of Schistocerca serialis cubense. Lineage (NCBI taxonomy): Eukaryota > Metazoa > Arthropoda > Insecta > Orthoptera > Acrididae > Schistocerca > Schistocerca serialis. The sequence continues at coordinate 786,992,563 of NC_064639.1, read as the reverse complement.
AAGGCATCCCAGATATGCTCAATAATGTACATGTCTGGGGAGTTTGGTGGCCAGCGGAAGTGTTTAAAGTCAGAAGAGCGTTCCTAGAGCCACTCTGTAGCGATTCTGGACGTGTGGGGTGTCGCACTGTCCCACTCGAATTGCCCAAGACAGTCAGAATGCACAATGAACATGAATGAATGCTTACGTCCGTGTCACCTGTCAGAGTCGTATCTAGACATATCAGAGATCGGTATCACTCCAACTGCACACACCCCACACCACCACAGAGCCTCCATCAGCTTGGAAAATCCCCTGCTGACATGCAGGGTCCATGGATTCATGAGGTAGTCTCCATACCCATACACGTCCATCAGCTCTTTATAATTTGAAACGAGACTAGTCCAACCAGGCAACATGTTTCCGGTCATCACCACTTCAATGTTGGTGGTGGCAGGCCCAGGCGAGGTGTAAAGCTTTGTGTCGTGCAGTCATCACAGGTACACGAGTGGGCCTTTGGCTCCGAAAGCCCTAACTGATGATGTTTTCATTGAATGTTTCACACGTTGACACTTGCTGATGGCCCATCACTGAAATCTGCAGAAATTTTGGGAAGGGTTGCACTTCTGTCACACTGAACGATTCTCTTCAGTTGTCATTGGTCCCATTCTTGTAGAATCTTTTTCTGGCCATGGTGATGTCAGAGACTTGATGTTTTACTGGATTCCTGATATTGACAGTACACTCGAGAAATGGTCGTATGGGAAAATCCACTCTTCATCGCTACCTCAGAGATGCTGTGTCCCATCACTCGTTGGTCTACCATAACACCACTTTCAAACTCACTTAAATCTTGATAACTTGCCATTGTAGCAGCAGTAACCAATCTAACAACTGCGCCAGACACTTGTAGTCTTACATAGGCGTTGCCGACCGCTGCCCCGTATTCTACCTGTTTACATATCTCTGTTTTTGAAAATGAATGCCTGCAACATTTTCTTTGGTGTTTCAGTGTAGTTCGCCACTGTAGAGTGTGTATTTTACTCACAAGCATTTTAGACGACACCCGACTTCTACCCTCATTTGTCACCTGGCAGAACACGCCGAGTTAATTATTAACATCATTGTAGCGCCATCTACCCACAAAAAATATGATACTGCCAAATCTGCACTGCTACAATGGCTTTCTCTGACACTTGAGCAACAATTTAAACAGAATGTCTATGACTAACATTTGGACAATAGTATGCTGTCCCAGCTTTGGCGACAACTCCGATCGTCTGTGGTCCTTAACTTCATGCTGAAATGCTGCCCTTTGGACGTTCTTGATTGTTAAAGTTCCGCCACAACTACAACTGGAAATGATATCTCATGAAACTCATACCCTGAAAAGACGATTAACTCTCGTGGACAGAATGTTCACGGTACCACAACGTAGGCACTGTAAAAATTTCCAGTATATAGTATCACCGCAGCATGAGACCACTCGGCCGCCTGTCCTCAACTCCAGACCACCCCAAGCAGAGCTGAATATGTCTAACAGTGACCTCACTGCCTCAAACCCAGTTTCTAATTGGTAGGCTGTGCACTGCATCACTCTTGCAGTGGGCAACACTGCACCAAGTGACGACATGTCCTCAAGGTCACAAATCTGCTGGTACCACACCCAGATTGGCAACATAGCACACAACTGCCATTCTTCCTGTGTGGTCCCAAACTCAACTGCACACCTAGGTGACCGACTGTTCATGTTCGATATTAATTCAAGAGAGCACCTTTTGGTGGATACTGCATCCAACATTAGCTCAATATTGCTGGAGAGCACACAGACATTTAAAAAGATCAAGATGCAAGGATCCACCACACGCACCTTACAACTATCTACGTCTACATCTACATACATACTCTGCAAGCCAAGCGAAGGGTTTCCTATAACTATTGCCTCAGCACCAAAGCACATTGTGAAGATATTGCGAATTATAAGACGTAAATTTGTTCTTCCATCCTTTCTTTTGCATCATTTACTATGTACAAATATCTTTAATGGTCTAGAATATTTTTTGTTTTCCTCTGCAATACGTAATATGACTATATATTTTTAGCTTTATTTGTGCTCTAGAGCACTGAACATGCAAAAGTGTCAATGCATGTTTCATCTTCTTTGTAATACTTTTGTGAAATGCGCTGTGTAAAACTAAATGTAATATGCAGCACTGTTGTATGGACTGCGATGCGAGAGTGATACCGATTTGTGCAGTCGAACAGTCAGTTGCAGTTGTGTGCAGTGGCGCGGTGTTCGCACGTTTATGTTGTGTAATCGTTCTAGAGAGAAACACAGGAAAATGTATGACCGCAGTCTACATGCTGATGTGGACGTTATGAAACAAAATTTTAGATTGTGAATACTGTGAGCATCAGTGAGTTCTGTAACCAGCAGTGACAAAGCTTATGAGAATGGGCTGTATTTATCCATGTTAGAACCAAACTGTGTTAAATATAACTGAGCTGTACAACCTAATGTTCTTTGGTTTTATTATCTTGTGTGCAACGTTACGAGCTGCTGAATGCGTTAAAAAATTAACTGTCGGCATGGAGAATTTTAAACCGTTTGTTACGTGTGGTAGGTGTTCTTGTTGCGAGAACTGTAAATTCACGATAGTGATTGCTAAAAGCATGTGCACTTTAATTTCGTAATCAGCGAGTCAGTGTTTTAATTGTACACATATGAACATGGATTTACACAGCAACAATTGTGTCTAACAGATCTGTGACCAAAGGAACACCAAGGAGGATAATAATCCGACTAAGAGAGAGAGAGATAAAAAGACTGTGCACCGTGAAGGAATTACGACTGGGACGGAAATGGGTAGAGGTTATGTAAATGTACAGAGGTAAACAAATGATTACAATTTCAGAGAAACTGGTTGATTTATTCAAGAGAAAAAGCTTCGCGAATTGAGCAAGGGTCTGCCTCTAACCCTTTTGGATGCATGTATTTGGCTTGGCATTGATTGACAGAGTAATTGAATGTCCTCCTGAGGGATATCGTACCAAATTCTGACCAACTGCTTCGTTTTATCGACAAAATCCCGAGCTTGTTGGAGGGCCCTTCCCGCTATTTTCCAAACGTTCTCAACTGGAGACAGCTGACGATCCTGTTGGCCAAGGCAGGATCTGGCAAGCACAAACACAAGCAATAGAAACTGTCGATGTGTGCAGGTGGGCATTATCTCTCTGAAATTTACGCCCGGGATGGCAAGGGGCAACAAAGTGGGGCATAGAACATCATCGATGTACTGCTGAACTGTAAGGGTGCCACAGATGACAGCCAAAGAGGTCAGACTATGAAAAGAAATTGCATCCCAGACCATTACCACTGGCTGTCTGGCCGTTGGTGAGTGACAGTTTAGGTATCTACAGCCACCTCTTCAGCCTGGGATCTCATTGACTGGACTAGAATCGTCTTCAGAGATGAGTGCCACTTTTAATTAAGCCTTGATGACCAGCGACAACGTTATTAACTTTCTGTTTGTGAAACTCTTTCTCTTGAATAATTTATCGATTTTTTCTGAAATTGATATCATTTGTTTGTCTGTTCTTGCACATCATATCTACCTATTTCCGTCCCATTTGGTTAATATCTTTATGGTGCATAATTTTTTATATTTTGTCTTAGAGTGTATTTGCAAAGAGAATCATACATTGAGTAAGAGAATGCATTTCCTGCCGTTTCATGACTGACAAAGCGGTATTAATTACGCCGTTACGCCCAACGAGCGGTCGTCGAATTTGCAAGGCATCGACTACAAAGAGATAAGCTCCAACGTAAAGCCCTCTCCCCCTGTAATAACTCAAAGCATTTCATGTAGTTTCAAATGTAATTTCTTTTTCTTTCTTTAGTGACTTCGTTTTTAGCAATTAGCGCCTGCATTTAAAAGTTATTGTGTTCAAAATTGTTCTGCTTGATAGAGCAAACCCCTCACACTAAACTTTTAAGATAATGGCTAGATGAATATTTAATGTGGGAGAAACACACAGAAACGTTAAACAAAAAATTAAGTCAGTATTGTTATGTTCTTAGAATACTAAAAATTTCCTGTAGTGTTGATGCAGTTTTATGTTCATACTTTGCTCTCATACATAGTACACTAAGATATGGTATCATATTTTGGGGGAATACCAGTTTGGCCAAACACTCGTTTGTGCTTCAAAAGATGGCAATAAGGATAATCAGAGGTATGACACACAGAGAATCATGTAAAAAAGTTTTCAAGGAACTACAAATCATGACTCTACCATGTACGATGGCTATCCACAAAGTACATTGTGTTTTGGAATTAAAAATAAATAAAGTTCAAATGGCTCTGAGCACTATGGGACTTAACATCTGTGGTCATCAGTCCCCTAGAACTTAGAACTACTTAAACCTAACTAACCTAAGGACATCACACACATCCATGCCCGAGGCAGGATTCGAACCTGCGACCGTAGCGGTCATGCGGTTCCAGACTGAAGCACCTAGAACCGCAAGGCCACACCGGCCGGCAAAAATAAATAAAATATTGGAATTTTTTTGTTATATACTGATGAAAGCCACACTTAAATACTACTTTTCTACATAGTTGCCATTTAAATTAAGGCACTTATCGTAGCGATGGACGAGCTTAGAAATTCCTTCGTCGTAAAATTCGGCCGTCTGCGCCTTCAACCACGTGGTTACCTCTTCTTGAAGCTGTGCGTCGTCATCAAAACGCTGCATAGCCAACCAATTCTTCATTGCTGGGAATAAGTGGAAGTCGCTCGGTGCCAGGTCGGGACTGTACGGCGGATGAGGAAACAACTCCCACTTAAAAGATTCAAGAACTTCACGAGTGACATTTGCCGTGTGGGTCCGGGCGTTGTCGTGAATCAGCAAGATTTTTGAGCCCAGCTTTCCCCTTCACTTGTTTTGTATTGCTCTTCTGAGGTAGTGCGGAGTTTGGCAATACCTTTGAGAGTTTATTGTAGTGCCTCTTTCCAGGAAATCCACAAAAATCACACCTTTTCTGTTCCAAAAGACAGTCGCCATCACCTTCCTTGCCGATATTGTCTGCATGCATTTCTTGGGTTTTTGGGGGGAATTTGTGTGCCCCCACTGCATTGACTGCAATTTCGTCTCGCAGTTCACATGCTTAACCCATGTTTCGCCACCAGTAACGATGCGATCGAGTAATGAGTCGCCATCTTTCTCGTAAGCGTCCAAAAACGTTAACGCTGCAGCCATTCGCTGACTTTTATGAATCTCTGTCAAGATTTTTGGTATCCATCTTGCACAAAACTTGTGGTAACCAAGCTTTTCGGTAATGATTTCATGCAACAAACTTCGTGAAATTTTGTGGAAAACTCATAGAGAGTTCCGTTATTGTGAAATTACGGTTTTCACAGACCGCGGCATCGACGTTTTCGACAAGTTCGGCAGTCACTATGCTGGGTCTTCCACTTCGCTCTTCGTCGTGAACGTTAGTTCGGCCATTTTTAAATTTTATGACCCATTGACGCACTCCACCTTCAGTGATTATGTTGTCCCCATACACTTCACAAAGCTGCCGATAGATTTCTATCGGTGTACAGTTTTTTGCAGTCAGAAACCTTATTACAGCACGCACTTCGCACTTCGCGGCATTTTCAATTAATGCTGACATTTCAAACTGTCACAGTAACTCAAAAGAGTACAGCACGAACCTCTCACTAGCACGGCAGGATGCCGACTGGGCGGCAGAATGCCATGACACCTAGATGGCCGCGCTAGCCCCGCCCTTAACGGACGCAAACGAAAACGTAATGTACTTTGTGGATAGCCCTCGTATCTATATTTATGAAAGTATATGTTTTATGAAGGCACACCAGGAACACTCCTTGTTAAACAATCAAGTTCATAACTACAAAACGAGAAATAGAAACGACTTTCATAGAGAAAGTCACACAAAAGCTATGTATCAAAGAAGTGTTCTTTATCAGCCAAATATCTTATTTAGTGCACTACCAAAGGAAATTAAATGTATACCAAAATTCCACATATTCAAAAAAGAACTTTAAAAAATGTTAATTAGAAAGAGTTTTCATAGTGTGAAGGAATACTTAAATCACCAGCATTCAATATACAGTAGCTTATTTCCTTCATCGTAATGACCCAAAATGCTCATTGAAAACTAAATTGTATTCATCTATCATTATAACTTAGCATATTATGAATGTTGTTATGCATATGGTTTCATGTTATATGTAATAATATTTTATTTATGGACATATAATTGTAAATCTAATCATGTCCTATTTTCTATGTAAGGCAATGTATGACAAATGTTATATCATTTTTATAATGATGAGATACAAGGATGCTAAGTAAATAAATAGGTAATGGCATAGTGCATCACATCCTAACGATGCCTGTATGTCCCAAAGTGTGCCGACTGGCCTTGGCTAACTCGCATGCTCGTAACGCATTGATTGACGAAATGTTACAAGCAGGCATTGTTCGCCCACCAGACAGCGTATAGGTTTTGCCAATCAAATTAGTTCCATAAAAAGACAAAACTTGGAGACTCTACAGCGATTACAGAGCCCCAACACTCTATGGTACATGACAGCTACCCAGTACCCAATATATGATACTTCTAGCATTCACTAGGGGGCACACCCATTTTCAGCGTAAATTAGTGTAAAATAATTATCTACAAATTAATAAATGAAAAGCACCAGTTTGCTTTTGTTCTAAAATATTGTAGAACAAAAGCAAACTGGTGCTTTTCATTTATTATAATGTTGTTCTACCAAGAATCGACGGAAGATTCTGTTAATATCTACAAATTCCAAAGGCAAACACGATAACGTGAAAACTGCGATTAACACGCTGTTTGGTCTCTTTCAGTATGTTTTCGTGCTGTACAGGTTAAAGAATGCTGTCAGACGTGGCAGTGCTTCATTGACAGGATTCTTTCTCGTGTTGATTACTGCTACACCTCAAACAAGTTCTCACTACCTTTAGAGATTGCAGTATAGTGATCAATGAGTACAAGTCCCAGTTATGAAAAGTAAAAGTTACTTTTCTCGGAAGTTTAGATAGTGCGGGAGGGATCAAGCCGGGCCACACACTGAGTCGACACCATAAGACAGCTTTCGCTCTCCCAAATTTATCACGAACGTCTTTGTTTCCAAGGAAATTTGAACTTTTACCAGCGTCATCTGTAACAGGCAGCAGCTTTATAAGCACCTCTCACCGAGGCGCTAGCGTGAACTAACAAATATCGAAAGAGGAAGATCGAATGGACTGGAAAGACGAAAGACGCATTTGAACTTGCCAAAGACTGCCTTGCATGTGCGACCACGTTGGCCCATCGCATTCTAGATGCATAATCGCTGTCACCTCAGACACAGGTGACACCACCATTGGCACCATACTGCAACAACTAGTCGTCCTTTCATTCGGAATTGTCGCCATTTAACCAAGAACTTCTCGCCATTTGTGAAGTCTTGAGATACTTCCAAGAAGATACTGAAAGCCACCATGTTATGTCTTTACAGACCATCAATCACTCGTCATTGTCATTCGACACACAAGAAAGGATGTCGGCCCCTGGTGTTACCGACAACTGGACGTTATCACCCACTACATGATGGATATACGTCACCTTCGCAAAAAGCGAGCAGTCTCACTGCCGACTGCTTATCATGAATCAACACAATCTCCCTCAATTCTGACTACAAGAAGCTGACTACCGATAAGTTCAATGATGTGAGCATAGCGAAACTGATTGGAATGACACAACAGGCCTACAAATCGAACAATGCAATGTTTTCGGGACTGAAATACCAATTCTCAGTTATGGCACTTTAACCAGGATCTAGCCACTGGTACCAATAACAACGCAATGAGAACTCTTCGACCAACTCCATGATCTTTCTCACCCTGTCGTCAGACCACAGTCCACCTCATAATGGAATTCTTTGTGTGGCTCAGCATCAAGCAAGACAGCCGCACCTGGACACAAGCACACGCACTGTGCCAACACAGTGGATTCGGAAGACTTGTTTAACCTCAGTTACGGCAGTTTGAAATCTACAAAGCCCGCTTCCTCCATGTACATATCGACCTCAATGAAGCCTGTCCTGTGTCTAATAGATTGAAATAGCTTCTGACATTCATAGACAGAACCTTGTGGTGGGTCGAAATGGTCCCAATCAAGAACATGATGGCGGAATCCACTGCCCACGACTTTTTTGTGGCTTGGATAGTACTATTTGGCACACCAGAAACGATTTCTACAGACCAAGGCCACCAGTTTGAATTGGCACTCTCCACAACTTTGTGTAACTTCCGTAAATCAAACATAACAGCAATACAGCTTATCACCTGCAGAGTAATGGGATAGTTGAGCGGTGGCATTGGACTCTCAAAGCAAATCTAATGGGTCACAGTGGATTGTGGACCAAAGCAGTATCTTTGGTTCTACTTGGTGTCTGAATACCTTCAAAGAGAACTTATATGCTTCCCTCGCTGAGATACTATGTGCTGAATAATTAGTTCTGCCCACTGACTTCGTTTTACACGCACAAGGCCATGAGAAAACAGACCAACCTCCCCTAGTTCAGTGAGAAAAGGACCACATTAGAGATATCCATGTGCTATCTCCCACTCCCCACTCAGCATTCAGGGTCTTCATACATAAAGCGCTCTAAAATTGCAAACCTGTCATGCTATGAAACGACACAGTCTGACACTTCAGCCTCACACAGGTCCCTTCAAACTGCTTAGAAGAGGCATATGTGCATTTTACATTCTGCTTACTGACTAACCAACGACTGTTTCGATAAACCACTTGAACCCAGTTTGTGTTCTTCAAAAGAACATCACCACAAACAGCAATGACAATTAATGAGAGGACCCTTGGCAGGTAATGGGGAGGACACCATCTGCGGAAAGGTGAGATGATATGGAAGCGTAGTCGATATCACTGGGGTGGGAGTACATGTGTTTGGATGCATGCTACATCGCGTGTTATCATTGCAAGCCGTGAGGCACAGATCATAATCGATGAGTCAGACAGTGATATTGTTTGGGTTGAAGTCACTAAGATAGAGCTGAATGGCGCCTGGGTACGATGAACTGGGGTTAGCCATGATGAGCAGTGCCTCACAACTTGCAATGATAATACCCACATTGCAGCATGCATCCAACAACATATACACCCCTCCCAGTGACATCGATTATGCCTCCATTCATTCCACTTTTCCACAAAAGGCGTCCCCTATCACCTGCTAGAGGGTCCTCTCACGATCGCTGCATTGAGAGTCACCTCAGGATGAGGGGGACCACGTTGTAGAGACGACTCAATCGTCACCAGAGCCTTCATCGCTGGATAAGCCACCAGTATCCAGGTATGGGTGCACCAGGCATCTTTCATGCCACCTGCTCACCTCTCAGCATTACGGGGCCAGTGCCACCCATGACACGACTTTCAGAAATGGTCCTGCTGTTCTCTGCAGGGCACCCAGCCACACACGCTGGTCAGCACCTGTGCATGCCAGCCCAGCCAACAATGATGTAGTTCACATCTTCCCTTCAGTGCTCTGCGCTACGAAGGGGAGGCTCTGTGGAGCGCTGACAATGACCTACATTCCTGGCATCATGCAAGCATAAGTATATCAGTGGACAGAGCAAATACTTCAGTGCATTCTGTGTATACTCTATGGTTCTCTGCCATGGTCATATGTGGATGTGTCATTGTATTGTGCTTTATAAACAAATTATTTATAGACCTATCATTCTGACTATGTTATTGGAACGTTCCCTGTCACCCAGTAAGAAATTCTCCGAAAAACAATGAAAAACAATGAATTTACAGAACACTGCCGCCAGTAACACACGTTCATCATTAGCGTATTAGTTTTTCTCTTTTTTGCAGGCTATCACATAATTTTGCAAAACTTTTAACACTTTTTTTTAGTACATATTACGTGCAAGCTGCCACAAAATCAAATGGCTCTGAGCACTAACTTCTGAGGTCATCAGTCCCCTAGAACTTAGAACTACTTAAACCTAACTAACCTAAGGACATCACACACATCCATGCCCGAGGCAGGATTCGAACCTGCGACCGTAGCGGTCGCGCGGTTCCGGACTGTAGCGCCTAGAACCGCTCGGCCTCTTTGGCCGGCGCTGCCACATTACAGAATAATTAACATGTGGAAAAAAACTGGATAAATGCACTTCAGATACTGTAAAATATGACGAATTTGTCTCTCGCTCTCTCTCCCACACGCAAACACACACAAACACACACACACGCACACACACACACACACACACACAAACACACACACACACACACTCAAAAGCAGAAAGTGAAAAAATGGATAAACAGACCTCAGATACGGTAAAATATGCCAAATTTCTCTCTCTCTCTGACTCTCTCTCTCTCTCTCACTCTCGGACACACACACACACACACACACACACACACACACACACACACACACACACACTTTTTTTGTGGAAAGCATCAGTTCAGGCAAGAGTGAAATATTTCACAAACATTTTGCTTTTGAATAAAACAGAAAAATGTTTCTTCATTTTACGGAGTACCATATTGTTAGTATATTCCAGTTTAAAACGACAAAACTGACTTTAAGTAATGCAGGCATGTGATAGCAGAAATGAACGAAGAGGGAAAAAGTCTGAATAGAAATGAATCAAGACGGCAAGAGCCTAACTCCTACATGTCTCTTTTGAGTTTCACTGTACTAAGAAACTTAAATTTTTTGATGTAGATATTTATTGCCTTTTATGTGTGTGAATACAAAGATGGAATTCGCTACGACCGCTGCAAATGGCCAAAGACTTTGCTTAACAGTCCTACACATTTAGTGCATAACGACAAATTCAAAACATTTATTCAACATGCAACCAAAACAGCACAACATATCAACGTAATCACATAGCATAACTTTTCTCCTTTCTCGTATTGGTCTTTGCATCTGTCGTAATAACAGTCATTCATCACTGCTATTACCAATGTAACAAATTGTTAAAACGCAGCAAATACGCCCAACATTAAAATTTTGAACCCTGCAGAAGGTGTATGCCAACATCGGTATCCCGAGATTACGTGACAATACCAGTTTAAAGGTGGATTCACACTTGCCGTAACGCCTCCCAGTATAAAGGAGGAATCACACTTGCCAGAATGTCCCCGTTGCCTTTCTGAACGTCGACAGTCAGGAATTCCTGCGCATTTACACTCCATGACACGTAAACATCGAAAGAACGTCGTGACGTTACAGCTGGATCATTAAATACTTATCAGAGCCGCTGTTTCTTAGTTCATGGTAGATCGATATGAATGCCAAAATTAAGTTCACAGCAGTTTGCAATGATTGCTGTTGCACTTGATGATGAGGAACAGAGAGCAAAAAGAGTGTGGGCTATAAAAACGTTAATATCAGAATGCTGAACAACAGACTTTTTAACTTGTTAAGCAAGATACAAATAAAAATTACGAAGAGAAATTCAAGTCTTAGGCGTCCAATATCATATTGGGAGAAGGTGATGGTTTGCCTACAGTATGTCTAGATGGGCCATTTTAGTGTACTTGAACTATGTTTATATGTATTTCTGCTACCTGATGTACGTCGTTAATTTATTACGAATCTTATTTTAAAGTTCCGCATGCCGCATCAGCTTTACTCCTAGTTTTCCTTTTCGCTATTCCACTGGAAAAATCGTGAATAAAGCACACTGCACAAGATATGTATCGTTTAACTTGCACTATATTCCTTCAGTGTATAAAATGAAATATTTTTTGTTATTACTGTCTTCCAGTGCATATTAAGGCAATAGCAGTCAGTGGGGAATACTTCCGCATTAGTTCAGACTGTGTCCATAATGTAACAGTTGATCGCCAAGTAGGCTACACCATGGCCCGTCAGAACATTCTTCCCGAGAATCCTTGACGTGACGTGTCGATGACGTTCCGTTGATGGCGTCCGCGAATGCCACAAATTGAGCTACAGGGATAGGCAAAATAATGTAAACACCTGTACTTACTTGGGAATGGCTGATTAATAAGGGATTGGACACCCATTTGTCCATAAAACAGCTTCGATTCTTCTCGGAATACTGGCATATAATGATTGTATGGTCTCCAGTGGAATGTTATGCCACTCTTCGATCAGAACCTCTTCTAACTCCTGTAGTGACAAGGGAGGTGGAAATCTGCTCCGGAGTGTGCACCTGCACTACCAATACAATCCACAAGGGTTTGATAACGTTCAAGTCTGGGGACTGTGCTGGCCATTTCAGTTGCATGCTCCTCATACCACAATTGTACTGTCCTGCAGTAGGGTATTCGGGGTGGGGGGGAGGGGTAAGAGGCTCAAGCCCCCCCCCCCCCCCCAAAAAAAAAGCATCTGGGTCCAAACGTGACAAATCTCAAATTAAACTTGATATTATCCTACTGTCTTAGTACTACACTACCTACAGTACAATTTTCATCACTTGTTACACAATCCATTTTAAGTAGGTGTCGTACGTTTTCATATTTTACATTTCTCTGAGAAGGTGCTTGTGTGACTAGTTTTTAAATCGCGCGCCACCCATTCAGAACACAGCTACATACACATACCACTGCCACCGCTACACGCCCGCCCGATATGAGTGTGCGGTTTGCGAGTACGCGTGCCGCACTGCTGTACACGTAGGGCATTGGCGTAGGGTTTGTCGGATGAGACGTAATAGAATGCGCTATTCAAATAGTTTTTAATTTAATCAAGGTGTGCTTTTGTTTGTATTTGTCAGATAAAAAAAAACCATCGAAACGTAGACAAGGAGATCTTCGCCATTTCTTTTGCTGAAAAGGAAGAAAGGAGAGGTAGAATCGTGCAAAAATGAACCAGTATTACCTGGAAACAACGTCGGTGACTTATCATTGTCGACTCAACGTTCAGCAGGTATGTACTTAATGAAATTCATACAAACACGATTAGTCAAGTTTGTGACTTTTTATTGGGTTGAGTTCGTTGATATTTCGGGCGCTTAAACTGACGAAGTCATACCAGTACCTTCATACGACAATGATGAATGACAGGTTGAATGATTTGGCTGCCATGTATATTCACCAAGATATATCTGGCAGCTTACAATCTATGAAGTCATTGAAGAATTAGCAAAGTGTTGTCCGAGGAGACTCGCTATGCTTTAAATGAGCAAAATAAAATTATGTGCCCTTTTTAGTATATTAATGTTTACCTTGAGAAAGCCTACGCTCAGTTGGGTCAAGCCCATCCCAAAACAAAAACCTGGGTCTGCCAATGAGTGTCCTGGCTGTGTGAGTGGGTACATTATCGTCCTGAAATATGGCATCACTGTTGGGGAACAACATTTGAATCAATGGGTGTGCGTGATAACTTAAAATATTCATATAATTGTTGGCTGTAACACAGTCTTAGAGAGTAATGATAGGACCAGCAGAATATCTTGATATGGCTGTGCACCCCATCACACTTCCACTTCCATGCTTAACCGCTGGAATCAATAAATCAGGGTTGTAGGCTTCTTTTGGCGTTCTCCAGATGTAAGCCAGACCTGATGTTGGAAATAATGAAAATGTTTACTCATCGGACCATATGACATGATTCCATTGATCGGGCCGGCCGGAGTGGCCGTGCGGTTCTAGGCGCTACAGTCTGGAGCCGAGCGACCGCTACGGTCGCAGGTTCGAATCCTGCCTCGGGCATGGATGTGTGTGATGTCCTTAGGTTAGTTAGGTTTAATTAGTTCTAAGTTCTAGGCGACTGATAACCTCAGAAGTTAAGTCGCATAGTGCTCAAAGCCATTTGAACCCTTTTTTTGATTCCATTGATCAGCCGTCCAGGATTTGTGCTCCTGACACCATGTTTTACACTTCTTTGCGTTGGTTTCATCACTAATGGTTTCGGTATAGCAGCTCATCCATGAATATTCACTTTATGGAGTTCTTGGCAGACAGTGTCTATGGATATGGGGCCTTGAAGATGGCTATTGAGCTCTGTAGTCACTTTAGCTGCCATAGTTTTGCGTTCCCCACATGAACCAAGTATTGGGACAACCTGCTTTCTACCCCACTCTGCATTGTTGCCAGATGTATCCCAGATGGCAGCGATGATGTCATCCAAGATAGCAGTGTGTAGACTTGGCAACAGTGCATGATGTCATCCAAGATGGCGGATTTTGGCAGGAAGTTTGAATTTTGGTGGGAAAGTGCCAGGCCTCCCTCTCTCAGAAAAATGGCATGAAGTTAAAATTCCAACATGATAATCCGTCACACCTAGGAAAATGGCGGGAAAAATGGACTTCTCTTTATTATGTAACCAATATCAAGCATGTGTATTCGCCATGAGCTCTAGATAGCCAAACAACTGGTAAATTGACAAAATAATAATCAACATAAAAGACTCTGTTTACTAATCGTCAACTGTCGAAATCATACACCAGCATTTATTTAAACAATTAGAGGCAGCAACACCACAAAGTGTATTCGCCACTGAGTCCAGAACCCAAGTGACTTAGTTCATATCGATGCCACTAGAGGACGCTGTAGTGACGCAAGTACCGTAATCTAAGATGGCGCCACCTAGTGGGTTCACCATGAGCTCCAGACCTAGCCACACGCGTTCGGCTTTACTCTATACCCTCACTCTAACTGTAGTCCAGCGAAGACGCTGCAGAATTCCGTTCCACAATAGCAGAACCTGCTTTCTCCTTAGCGATTCTGGCAGACCATACATCACGTTTGACTCACACTTCACCACACATAGCTACATACCATTGCAAACTCATCTAGCTATGTTATCAATCTTATACTCAACTCACATTGCTATCTATAATAATAACCAAGTCTAACAGAATCTGTTTGCCAACAATATCACCGAATCCTGCCTCCCTCCCGGACATAACATGATAGCCTTCCTACTCTCAACATACGCAAATGTTCTCCCCGCTCCTATATCCCACGACAATCAATCGAGCATATTCTTCCTTGGGCTTTCTGTCGTTATTTTGCAAAGGTTGCTAAATTGCACCGACAGTTCCCTCAATCTATAAACCCCCAACCTGTTCTTTCTTTCTACAAACACTACACTCAGTGGTAATAAACTATTTTACACTGATCTCCATTTTGCCCTGACAACTAAACATCGTAATCTTCTCTACAGGTCATCAAATACATACTATACTCCCAAGAATATTGGAGGATCAAACCGATCTCCAAAAATCGGGACTTCAGCGTCATAACTAAGTTATAGGTATGAGCTTGTGATGCGCTACAATCCCCGTGTACAGATTTGCATGACACATGTTGTGTTTACAGAGTTAGTGGCGGAATGAGTTGTGATTTTCACATGTCGGACGCTGCTGCTATGCGTTTATCTGTTTTCTTGTCGGATGTATCCACCACTGCTAACTATCATTTTATATAGGGCTGATGCAAGCATGGTATAATTTCTGAACTGTGATCGGGTGTAAACAGCGGACACTATACATCTTCGCAAAGCTGTATTGTGCTTGTATGATGCAAAGTAAATTTTTTAGGGAAGTAGTTTTTTTTTATTTTAGGATTCAATAAGATAGTTCAGTGTAGAGAAACTGTGAAGAAGGATGTATGTCTGATAGGACGGAAAGGTAATAGATCTAACATTATAGCGTGTTTCTAAGCACAGAACGTTGTAGTCTTAGGAGTGCATGTGTTCTCTCTCTCTCTTACCAATACCTTCCACGTACAGATACCAGACTCTAGAACAATAATTTAGAGTTGAGAATGCTCTGTGACCCCAATATGCATAGAGATGGATCGTAAATTAAGTACTATGCTCGAGGTCCTAGAAATATGTTAAGTGCTGTCTTGTATACTTTGATGATTTAAGTGTTCGAGAATTAACTGTGAATGGACATGCTGAGTAGTCCTCTATCCATGCTCGCAATGATACATGTCAAGTACAGAATGGATGGTTTAGCCATGATAGTGAAATAGAGGAAACTTGCTGTCACTTGATTGGCTGGTGTTGAAGTTAGTTTAATTTGTTCGCACTATCAAGTACTCTAATAATTAGAGTACATGGATGGTGTCTTTTCCATCGCATCCATGCGATAGTTAGCAGATAATGATTGACTGATATGGTTTGTTTGGGTTGGGGAAAAAGTTTTCATCGATGGACGGCGACTTCCTGGGGTTGCTAGCAGCGAAACAGCGATCGCATACATGAGGTCAACATGAGGAATGAGTGGAAATGGAACACGGAGCCATCATCTATTCCGTCACTGTTTCGTATGAATTTAAATGTAGAGGTCGTCAATCACTTTCGGACATTGGTTTGGAAACTCTCGAGAACACTGCCAAACTCTTCTAGGCTCCTCATGTTGTAAGTGTGTTTTATTTAAAAATGATCGATTCTTATTCTGTCCGCTGTAAGAATATCTACATCCTGTGATGTTTAGTTTTCTGTGAGAGGTCGTGGGTCAGAGCGTCTTAATGTGAGTAGAATCTGACACCAATCTCGAAGTCGTGATGGAAAATGAAATCTTTCGCAGTGTACAAAAGCGTGTTAGGAAACAGTTTGAATCAGGAGCAGAGGGAGTGTCTCATACGATAATTCGCTTGGAGTATAGGTGATGAAATTTTAAAGTGGCCTATGCGGCGTCTGTATATTTAATAGAATGGTGTCATAGACACAGCAGGAATAGCAGTAGCAGTTTGAAGTGAGAGCCGGTGAGGAGGGGGAGTACCGCTAGGAATGCCTCGATGGCAGCACACTATGCTGTTGCTATGGTCGCAGGTTCGAATCCTGCCTCGGGCATGGATGTGTGTGATGTCCTTAGGTTAGTTAGGTTTAAGTAGTTCTAAGTTCTAGGCGACTGATGACCTCAGAAGTTAAGTCGCATAGTGCTCAGAGCCATTTGAACCATTTTTGAACACTGTGCTGTTCTGGGGACGTGTTGTGAAATCTCTTTCTTCAAGCTGGAGGCCGACCGCAGCCATGTGTCATTGTGAATGCATCGACGTCTACGTGACTTCTAATTTGTATGAGCTTTCACAATTCGTAATTTTTCTATGTTGGGGTGGGTATAGAATACTGTCTGTCATCGCCTATAACTCAGCGGATATATCGTGGAACGTCTGATATCGTCTCGAGACAGAATGTACTGCAAAAACTTATGGATTATGTAGTTGTGTGCGGTGTGATGGAGTCGCAAATAGCGCTTGCATACTGCATTCAAAGTTCATAGAGTTTATCGTGAGGTTGCATCGTTGGCTCGTAATATACTCATTTATACGATCATGGTCACGTTATTTGTCCGCAAAACATTCAGAGGTAATGTCGTACCTCGATTCGTAAAGCGGTTATAGGTTTGAACATGGATACTTGAGTGCACCTGTAGAACGAAGAGCGCTTGTGAGAGTAACATGCAGTAGTTGTTGGGATCGGGGTTTTTTCTTTAACATGTGCTCGATTACGTCTATGACACAGTGTTATGACACGCCGGAAGAACATAAGAGACATGCACACCCATCATTGATTTTCGGGCAGTATTATTTGGTGCCGTATGTACCCAGTTATTGAGGAGGTAATGTTAAACTTAGTATTAGTGCTGGGTGTGTGATATGTTCGCATTTTGAGCATCAGGTTCATAAAGTATATCTGGTTGTGTAAGGGAAACATTTATGTGCTATTATAGGGAGGGTATGTATTTGACTTGGAGTACTGTGATAGCGAAGGGAGGAGTATGTCTAGTGGTAAGGAAGGTACATGTGTTTTTAGAGCCACAGTGGTCAACAGAATGTATTTGCGATACTTCGCTCATCGCCGAATACGTTTCAGTTTAGACCTCGATCGTAAGATTTAATTGTAAGTATAATGATAGAAGATATATGTGAGGGGATTTCTAGAATGTGTTCGTGTATGGAAAGTCTGTGGTGGTATTGATTCACGTTCCCCTGTTAATGGTAGCAGTCTTCCGAAGGTGGCAGGGGTCAAATACAGGGAGCGAAAGGCTATTTACAATTTATACAGAAAACAGATGGCAGTTGTAAGAGGCGAGGGGCATGAAAGGGAAACAGTGGTTGGGAAGGGAGTGAGACGGGGTTGTACCCTATCTCTGATGTTATTCAATCTATACATTGAGCAAGCAGTACATGAAATAAAAGAAAAATTTGGAGTAGGAATTAAAATCCATGGAGAAGAAATAAAAACTTTGAGGTTTGCTGATGACATTGTAATTCTGCCAGAGACAGCAAAGGACCTGGAAGAGCAGTTGAACGGAATGGTTAGTGTCTTGAATGTGGGCTATCAGATGAACATCAACAAAAGCAAAACGAGGATAATGGAATGTAGTCGAACGAAATCAGGCGATGCTGTGGGAATTAGATTAGGAAATGAGACACTTAAAGTAGCTGATAGGTTTTGCTATTTGGGGAGCAAAATAACTAATGATGGTCTAAGTAGAGAGGATATAAAATGTAGACTGGCAATGGCATGAAAAGCGTTTCTGAAGAAGAGAAATTTGTTACCATAACATCGAATATAGATTAAAGTGTCAGGAAGCCTTTTCTGAAAGTATTTGTATGGAGTGTAGCCATGTATGGAAGTGAAACGTGGACAATAAATAGCTTGGACAAGAAGATAATAGAAACCTTCAGAATGTGGTGCTACAGAAGAATGCTGAAGATTAGATTGGTAGATCACGTAACTAATGAGGAGGTATTGAATAGAGTTGGGTAGAAGAGAAATTTGTGGCACAACTTGACTAGAAGAAGGGATCGGCTGTTAGGATATGTTCTGAGGCATCAGGCTGTCACCAGTTTAGTGTTGGAGGGCAGTGTGGAGGGTAAAAATCGTACTGGGAGATCAAGAGATAAATACACTAAGCAGATTCTGAAGGATGTAGGGTGCAGTAGTTACATGGCAATGAAGGAACTTGCACAGGATAGACTAGCATGGAGAGCTGCATCAAACCAGTCCCTGGACTGAAGACCACAACAAGAGTTCTGTTTTGTTTTGACACAATTCGTGTTGGCGCATGATGATCTCTTACATTTAGTTTTGATTTGCGTCCACTATTATATTTACACGATGATGTCTTTCCATGTTTCGTATAGGTTGTCACGACTGTTGAAACATTTGTTCTTGAATCGTTTTATTACTTGGCTGTCTTGGTTACTGATGCTCCCACTAATCGGACCCCCACAATCTGCCCTCTTTGGTACCCTGTTAGATCTTTCACTGCACGTCAACTTCGGCCTCTGAATGCAAATACGAAGTGTGCATTACTCGTAAACAATCTGCACTGATGCCTAGTCCGAAATGAACACGCACAGTCCAGTGCGGTACGTACCTTACCTGCGTTGTTGACCATCGAACACAACCACGCCATTACCGCCACTGTTCATGTTATTTTGCCCATACCCTGTATATGGTGTGGGAATTTAAGGAGATGGGACCTGGATAAACTGACTAAACCAGAGGTTGTACAGAGTTTCAGGGAGAGAAGAAGGGAACAATTGACAGGAATGGGGGAAAGAAATACAGTACAAGAAGAATGGGTAGCTTTGAGAGATGAAGTAGTGAAGGCAGCAGAGGATCAAGTAGGTAAAAAGACGAGAGCTAGTAGAAATCCTTGGGTAACAAAAGAACTATTGAAATTAATTGACGAAAAGAAAAAGTATAAAAACGCAGTAAATGAAGCAGGCAAAAGGGAATACAAAAGTCTCAAAAATGAGATCGACAGGAAGTGCAAAATGGCTAAGCAGGGATGGCTAGAGGACAAATGTAAGGATGTAGAGGCTTATCTCACTAGGGGTAAGATAGATACTGCCTACACGAAAATTAAAGAGACCTTTGGAGAAAAGAGAGCCACTTGTATGAATATCAAGAGCTCAGATGGAAACCCAGTTCTAAGAAAAGAAGGGAAAGCAGAAAGGTGGAAGAAGTATATAG
This sequence comes from Schistocerca serialis cubense, assembly GCF_023864345.2. NCBI lineage: Eukaryota > Metazoa > Arthropoda > Insecta > Orthoptera > Acrididae > Schistocerca > Schistocerca serialis. The sequence continues at coordinate 786,972,583 of NC_064639.1, read as the reverse complement.
AGGGTCTATACAAGGGCGATGGAAACCTATTTCTAAGCAAAGAAATGGAAATCATTAAGGTGGAAGGAGTATATAGAGGGGCTTTACAAGGGCGATGTGCTTTGGGACAATATTATGGAAATGGAAGAGGACGTAGATGAAGATGAAATGGGAGATACGATACTGCGTGAAGAGTTTGACAGAACACTGAAAGACCTGAGTCGAAACAAGGCCCCGGGAGTAGACAACATTCCATTGGAACTACTGACGGCCTTGGGAGAGCCAGTCCTGACAAAACTCTACCATCTGGTGAGCAAGATGTATGATACAGGCGAAATACCCTCAGACTTCAAGAAGAATATAATATTCCAATCCCAAAGAAAGCAGGTGTTGACAGATATGAAAATTACCGAACTATCAGTTTAATAAGTCACAGCTGCAAAATACTAACGCAAATTCTTTACAGATGAATGGAAAAACTGGTAGAAGCCGACCTCGGCTAAGATCAGTATGGATTCCACAGAAATGTTGGAACACGTGAGGCAATACTGATCCTAAGACTTATCTTAGAAGCTAGATTAAGGAAAGGCAAACCTACATTTCTAGCATTAGTGGACGTAGAGAAAGCTTTTGACAATGTTGACTGGAATACTCTCTTTCAAATTCTAAAGGTGGCAGGGGTAAAATACAGGGAGCGAAAGGCTATTTACAATTTGTACAGAAACCAGATGGCAGTTATAAGAGTTGAGGGGCATGAAAGGGAAGCAGCGGTTGGGAATGGAGTGAGACAGGGTTGTAGCCTGTCCCCAATGTTATTCAATCTCTATATTGAGCAAGCAGTAAAGGAAACAAAAGAAAAATTCGGAGTAGGTATTAAAGACCATGGAGAAGAAATAAAAACGTTGAGGTTCGCCGATGACATTGTAATTCTGTCAGAGACAGCAAAGGACTTGGAAGAGTAGTTGAATGGAATGGACAGTGTCTTGAAAGGAGGATATAAGATGAACATCAACAAAAGCAAAACGAGGATAATGGAATGTAGTCGAATTAAGTCGGGTGATGCTGAGGGAATTGGATTAGGAAATGAGACACTTAAAGTAGTAAAGGAGTTATGCTATTTGGGGAGCAAAATAACTGATGATGGTCGAAGTAGAGAGGATATAAAATGTAGACTGGCAATGGCAAGGAAAGTGTTTCTGAAGGAGAGAAATTTGTTAACATCGAGTATAGATTTAAGTGTCAGGAAGTCGTTTCTGAAAGTATTTGTATGGAGTGTAGTCATGTATGGAAGTGAAACATGGACGATAAATAGTTTGGAGAAGAAGAGAATAGAAGCTTTCAAAATGTGGTGCTACAGAAGAATGCTGAAGATTAGATGGGTAGATCACATAACTAATGAGGAGGTATTGAATGGAATTGGGGAGAAGAGGAGTTTGTGGCACAACTTGACAAGAAGAAGGGACCGGTTGGTAGGACATGTTCTGAGGCATCAAGGGATCACAAATTTAGCATTGGATGGCAGCGTGGAGGGTAAAAATCGTAGAGGGAGACCACTACACTACACTAAGTAGATTCAGGAGGATGTAGGTTGCAGTAAGTACTGAGAGATGAAGAAGCTTGCACAGGATAGAGTAGCATGGAGAGCTGCATCAAACCAGTCTCAAGACTGAAGACAACAACAACAACCAACCTGTATATATAGGAAAATCTTTCGAAACGTAATGGACGTGTCGGAGACGTTCCGTCAAGTGTGAATTCACCTTAATGTTGACGACATGTGCAGAACGCAATTTTCACTCCGCAGATATTTCTACCCTATCCCTGCCTTTGACAACCGAGATTGTTTACGCTATTTCAAATATTGTATTATGCAAAATTAAGTTTAATGTGCCATTAAAAGTAAATCTATGGCAAGTCATTAAGTAATTTAACATCAATGTAAGTATCATTCCGTTTACATTAATGAAATAATAACGTAGAATTCAATATTTTTAAAAATGCAGACCTACGGGTTTGTATTGACATACGTAGTCTATTCTTCCGCTATTATTGTTGTAGCGGTTTTTCAAACACGTTGTGATTCGGTGATTAAACCTTGTAATATATTGATGGTGTTATAAATTTTTGGAAGTCGATTAGTGGCTATTGTTGTGAACGTTTGGAGATCGGTTAGCTATATTACGATAACAGAATAATTAACGATTGGTATGGACAGATTACGACTATGGTTATCGGAAAATATTCCAGAAAGCGAATTATCAATTATGGGACGCCAAGTGTTGCAGCTAATTCGGCGAGACAGCCACAGTCAGATACCAAGAATGATAACGGACGAAGAAGCAGCTTCAAGCAGTTGTTCATGTGCTTCGGAAAGTAAGGCTTGTCGTATTTTTGTAGTAGTGTACGTATTAGTTAAGAACGCCAGTCACAGCAGCAATCTTGTAACAGTACGGCACAGTTGGCATAATTCACAACATTTTTGAAAAATGGTTTCTATTACTGGTCACATTCAATTATCAATTTACATTGTAACATAAACTGGCCCTTGCGGATTAAAAGTTTGTTATTGTACATTCCACAACTCGCATTTTTAAAGGACATGGTCAAGGCAGGTAGTTCATTTTGATTCACACGCATCACCATTCTCTACATCGTTTTCGTGTTATTTATTTTCGTTATTTATTTATCATTATGCATCCGAGGATCATTTCTCAATGATGCAGGGTATGGCAAAGTAATACAATACAAATCAATAGGTCAGATATACAACACACAACGTACTGTCGCTTTGAGTATAGGATAGGTGGTCGGCCGCGGCGTTGATTAAAGAACGATCGAGGCATTTGCCGTAGAGAACGAGGAAAACGCAAATCAGGATGTCCAGACAGAGCACATCCATTACATACATAACTTTTGTTTTTTTCAATTTGGGGTAGTTTATTCTCAATGGAAATCGATAAATTGCCAATTGCGCTGGTTTAGCCTACACTGGCTACTACTCTTGTCCTGCTGTGTTCCGTTATTGATCTGCGATGTAGGCCTGTGTGGGTAGGCCTTCACGAAAAGCTTGCATACTCGTAGGCGACATCTCTATTACATAGAACAGCATTTCCGAATTTATTTTACTGTTTTAACTATTAATGAAGGAAAGCGCACTAAATACTGTGCTAATGTGACCTCAGAAAAGGCATTTGACTGCGCCTCGCACAAAATATTGCGTAGTAAATGAAAGTGCTACGGTATTTGAGGTGCTGCACTGTCTATTCTGCAATCCTGTTCCGAAAACCGAAATCAGGTAGTATCAGTTCGTGGTACAATATCCCAAGAACAAAAACTGGAGCATGGCATTCCCCAGAGATTCGTCATAGGACCACTCTTGTTCCTTAGTTACGTCAACCATCTGGGTTGTAACAACGGCTTGCTGAAGAAACCAATCTTTTTGCAAAAGGAAAAGCTTCTGCACAAGCTCTGCGAGCAATAAATGTGCTCTTTGAAAACATCAAAGAATGGATAATTGACATCACACTGAAAATCAATTAAGAGAAAACACATCTGGTAGGCAGTCTTAGCAGTGTTGGATACCGCCATAATACGGAGGCTCTCATACTGCTGGGATTCATGATTAACAGCAAACTATCAATGAATGACCACACGGTGTTTGTGTGCTCCAAGCTCTCCTGTGTAATATACCTTCTGACGAGATTAAAAGGTGTAACTGACTGATACCTGATGACAGTGTATTATGTATTATTTCATAGCCACATAAATCATGGCCAACTATTATGGGGACTCTGCAGATTGCAAGGATGTATTAATGTTAAGAAAGGGTCATTCCATGTCAAGTCACCCAGGCCTTGACACCAACCATGTCAGATTTTGATGAAACTTGGTACAATTACTTCTTTGATCATCGTGAAAGCACCTGTAATTTATTTATTTTTTTTTTTTTTTTTTATAGCTAACAGATGTTTAGTTTTACAAAAACTGCAATATCCAGAGTCTCAGACCTGATAGAAAGCTCAAATTTGTTTTAAAATACTCTTAATTGTATAGGCTATTAGATAAAAGAAAAATTATGTTGGCTTTTTAACCTGTTTAATAGTTATCTAATTTTTAAAATAATATTAATTATGTTTTAAAAATAAAAAGTACCAAGTGACTTAGACACCGAAAATAATTTTTTGTCTTCTTGGAGTAACAATGTACAGTTGTATTTTGTTTTGTTACTCCTGTGTTTTGAAGTAAAAAATTATTACAGTGTTAAATAGTGCTTGGATAGTATTTTATTAAGTTTATTCAAACTTTCAGTAAGTACTGTTACTTAGTTTACAGAGATTCTTTTCCAATATCCTATAAAAGTAACCAGAACAGTAATCAGACCAAAAGTGAAATCAGTATGTCAGATATTCAAACCTGTAGCGTAGGGTTACTTAAAAAATCTGACTGTTTACAAACAACCTACACACCTTCAAAAAAGTTACAACCGGTATCTGAATTGAGTGAGGAAGAAAAAGATTTGATCCACTTACGATCTGGAATTAATCTGTGTGGATTTAAGAATATATGTTCACACCGCAGCTACTACTTTTTAAATGTTTTTGAAAAGTATCAAACAACATGTGTAGATCCACTAAAAAAAACACAAAAAGCCCATCAAAAAATCGTTGAGAAGTGTAGGCTTGGATCTTTATAAACAATTACTGACAAAAAATATTAGCATAAAACCTGGACAAAAGCTTTGCTCAACATGCCGTAACTTTTGTGAGGAAAAATTAAGAGTTGAAGTCAATGAAAGTGAAACAGATGATGAAGTCATGGTTGAATTATAATCATTGGAATCCAGAAATGAATCCCTCGTACAAACAAACATTGCTCTTGATAATTTAGGTTTAACACTGATAAAGCTTCATGGCTTGTCAGAACAATGTAAAGGGTCTTATTTTAAAAGGAAGGTTAGCAGTATTGAAAAGACTGCAAAAAAGGAGGTTTCAAAAGCATTAAAATATGATGTACCAAGTTTTGATGATGGCGAAGAAGATACAGGTGTGGTTGAGAAAGCAAAGGATTTTGATGTAATGATTTCTCTTATGAAAGAGAAGATTTCATCTGTTGGGAGGTCTAGAAAAATCCAGATTCTGACCTTGGCTCCATATTTTTGGAGTCGAAATAAAGTGATGAAAGGATTTAATGTAAGTGAGTACATGGTGCGACAAGCTAGAAAGCTAAAATCTGAAAATGGTATTTTGGAATCTCCTGGTCCAAAAAAAGGTAAAACTCTTTCTGAAAATACAGTAAGACTTGTAACAGATTTTTATGAAAAGGATGAAAGTTCCAGAGTGCTACCTGGAACAAAAGACAAAGTAAGTGTTCAAAAAAATGTGTACATGCAAAAAAGAATCATTTTGTGTAACTTCAGAGAACTCTATTATTCTTTCAAATGGGAGAATCCCGAGGTAGAAGTAGTATTTTCAAAATTTTGTTTCTTGAGACCTAAATGGTGTATCCTTGCTGGTGCTGCAGGCACACACACTGTATGTGTATGCAGTATCCACCAGAATGTTAAACTATTACTGGATGCTGTGAAAATTGAAGAATCTTATAAAGACCTAATTAAGATGCTTGTGTGCAACACGGAAAACCAAAACTGCATGCTACATCATTGCGACAGCTGTCCTGCAAATACTGCACTAACTGAGTACTTAACTGAAAAACTAAGTGTAGATTATGATTTAGAAGAAGAAATTGTAATCAGTCAGTGGGTTAACACAGACAGGGCAGAAATGATCAAACAGTCGATCAGTGTTGAAGACTACATTTCTTTATTGGTTAGGTCATTGGAAAAGCTCACCCCGCACTCGTTTATAGCAAAATCCCAATCAGCAGCCTTTAAAAGATTGAAAGAAGACCCACCATCCAAAACAGCAATTATTGTGATGCATTTCAGTGAAAATTATTCCTTTGTTATACAAAATGAGATCCAAAGTTACCACTGGAATAGAGGTGGTTGTACTCTACACACAGTTGAAGTTTTTGTAAGAAATGAGGAAAACATTGTTTTTGTTTCCAACCACTGTTTTATTAGTGATGACCAAGAACATGACACTGGTTTTGTTAACTTTGTACAAAAAGAAATTACAAAGTGGCTGTCATTACATCATACTGACATTGACTCAGTTCGCTACTTTACAGATGGTTGTGCTGGGCAGTACAAAAATAGAAACAGTTTTAAAAATTTGACTGAACACTTGAGAGACTTTAATTTGAAGGCCCAACACTCTTTTTTTGCAACAAGTCATGGGAAGTCAATTTGTGATGGCCTAGGAGGAACTATTAAAAGAATTTTATGGAAAGCCAGTCTACAGCTTTCAGACGAAGAACAAATAATGACAGCAATCGATGTGTACAAGTTTTGTGAAAAAAATATTGAAAACATTAATTTTCACTTTATTGGCAAAAAAGAAGCTGATTTGCTACGGTTAAAACTAGAAAAACGTTTTTCAGCAACCCGAACTATTCCTGGAATAAGAAGTTTTCATAACTTCAAACCATTTGCAACAAACAACCTTGAAATTAGAAGGACTACAGATAGTGTAAACCCTCCTTAGTCTTTTCTTTCCATTCTTCTTCTGATTGGGTTTGTGTTGAACCATCCATAAATAGCTATGTGACTGCAAATTATGATGGTAACTGGTACTTTGGACTGGTAAAAACAATATTCAATGATGAAGAAGATGCAGAAATTCTATTTCTACATCCTTCAGGACCAGCTGCATCATTTTATTCGCCTGAAAGAGAAGATTCTTGCATAGTGCCTTTGGAACACATAGTCTGTGTAGTAGACGCACCTCAATCAAGCGGCACTGGAAGAATGTATTACTTCAGAAAAGACTGTATCAAAAGAACTGAAAGTTCTTGGATGAAGTGGAAAAACAGTTTCAATCAGCATTAATGTTTATTAAAGAGACAAAATTACTAAAAAAATTCAATGTTTCAAGCAGTCAGTTGGGTTATACATAAGTGTCGTAAGTACACTATCTTTGTTCATAATTCTAATGTAATCTACTATAATTAATAAACATGTTAAAAAGCCATCATTATTTTTGTTTTATCAAGTAGCCTATATGTGTAAGAGTAAATTAAAAGAAATTTGAGCATTCTATCAAGTCTGAGACTCTAGATATTGCAATTCTTATAAAACAAAACATCCGTTAAAAAAAAAAAAAAAAAAAAAAAAAAAAAAAAAAAAAAAAAAAAATACTTATATTTTTTTCATAGAAAATATTAATATATTTTAATAGTATCATTTTTATCTTCAAATATGTATAATAAATAAACTTGCTGCAAAAATTCATGATGTTATCTAAAAGAGTTTTTAAGATAAGCAATTTTAAAGTTTTGAATACAAATTAAATTTACCATTTCCGAAGGCTCGGAAAACGCAAAACATAAAAATTTTAAAAATTTATAAAAAAGAACTATAAGAGATACAGCAAAAAAAATTTGCAGGTGTTGTCAGGATGGTATTAGAACCATTTGAGCCAAATTTCATGAAAATCTAAGGAGGTGGGTGTAAAATTTATTTTTTATTGGGTGATTTGATATGGAATGACCCAAAAGAAAGCAGTCAGTGTTATTGCATCAAGCTCAAGGCTGGAGCACTGCAAGCTTATTTTCATCCAGTTAGGAATAATGATAATCTTCAGCCAGTATATGTTTTTATGCCTCATCAATGTAAAAGAAAACCAAGGGGTTTTCAGCAAGAGGCAAAGACATAGGCCTACATAATTGTGACAACCACAACAAGAGGAACGTTGATATACCAAGCTGGCAGTGTCTTTAACACAAGATAGTTTTCCAATGGTTGCTTTAAAAATGTTCAGCTCATTGACCAGAGAAGTGCAGGCCCTGCCGCCAGATCATTCAGAAGGAAAGTTGCACAGGACCTGAAAGAGTACCTGTTATAATCCAATTGAACAATCTTCAGTGCTAGTGGCCAAAGTGAATGGACAAAATGATACTGTTTAATCTTTTTTATATTCTTTATATAGATGAATAATTGTAAGTAACTTGTGTGTACATAATTGTGATGCAGTCCCAGTTGTGACTGGGAAATGATACAGATCTGGTAATACAATAATAATCGAGGATTCTGTCCAGAAGTAGAAATGACCCTTGCGAAATAAGGTTCACATGCAGTGATAATGACATTTTAAATATGGAACAAATGTTACCAATGATGTATCCGATAGGCGTAGATCAATTTACTGCTGTTCTCTACTCCATATTGGAGTTCTGGGCCAAGAGGAATGTTCGATACCAGTCAAAATAATGTTAATGGCTGCTGACTTGTCACCATTTGGTGGTTATGTCATGCATTCACATTTTGTTGTTAACTGGTGAAAGCAGCGAATTTGAAAGCATTAAAAACTGGTCGTGGTGACAGGTGATCTGTAGCCTAGCCTGAGGTATATGTTAGGTTGGAAAGGGACAGTTTGGCTGTGAGTTGTCGAAGCCACTAAATGTGACACTAAACAAATCTGGTTGTGGTGACAGACTGATGTGTAGCGTAGCCCATTTGAAAAAATTTCTAGTAATGTCACATTAACGTCATCATATTGTTTACAGCGACTGTCACATCTTTCCTATGTAACTAGTCAAAGTCCACAACTCATATTGAACATTTCTCTATCCTGAGTTCTTTGGCTTTGTCAGTTCATTGCCATACTTTCACATTCCATTGTAATGGCTCTGAGCACTATGGGACTTAACAGCTATGGTCATCAGTCCCCTAGAACTTAGAACTACTTAAACCTAACTAACCTAAGGACAGCACACAACACCCAGCCATCACGAGGCAGAGAAAATCCCTGACCCCGCCGGGAATCGAACCCGGGAACCCGGGCGCGGGACATTCCATTGTAACCTAGACTTCAGGCTACACTGCTGTTGACACAATCTCTCACCACAGCCAAATTTTTATTGATGGGTTGTGGCTATCAAAGAGGGGAGGTGAGGAGGAGACTTGCACTGTCTTATTAAATACTTTAGATTAGTCAGTTTGGACATTTAAATCGATCTATGAATGTTAGGAACAGTCACACATCTTTTTGGTCACTGGATTTAGTGTAGCCTATGTGGGATTGGCTACTGTTCACTGACTCACAATTTGAATCACTTGTCTTTTGTTTTCCACTTAGTGTTATTAAGAATACCATCATATCACAGTTGTGAGAAAAGTAATATTTCTCCGTGGTATTGAATGAAGTTAGTCAAATGAATCTGACTTAGTGTTATTAAGAATAGCATCATATCACAGCCATGGGAAAAGTAATATTCCTCCTTATTATTATATGAAGTTAGACAAATGAATCTGACAGAGAACAAATGCTTCTCAGTTCTGGAAAGATTGTAGACACAGCGGTCGAACAGCACCGACAAGTACTTGTCGGTTGCGCCATGGAAGTTGTAATGAAAGCACACGGCAGAACCAAGGAACTTCTGTATTATTCTGTGCTGTTTTATAACTGTGACTATTGTTAGTGACAAAAAAAGACAGTTTAGTTGAAAAAAGATTTTTAGTATCTTTTAACTTGAACTTGCTAGAGGCAAGACAGGTGTATGATTTCTGTATAATAGAGTTGTGGTTAGCAAGCCAACACTGTTGTAATTATAACTATGTTTCTAACATTTGGACACGCGAGGATATGTACTTAACAGTATTTATTCATGTGGAGAGTGAGGTTTGTAAAAGTTAGATGTTTAAATATATGTCGTTGAGTGAAGCAAAAGAAACTGTGTACGCCTACTTATTTTTATAAGCAGAAAGAGTCTTGAGGAATTCCTGTTCCGAGCAATATACTGCCGAGAAGAAGAGAAAGGGAGTTTGCTGCAGCAGGCTAACCAGCTAGGAAAGGCCGCTGACCGTATCAGGTAAGTCGTATCGTTAAAGAAGTTGAAGTTTGCACACATACTTCACCACTTCAAGTTGTTCAAAACGTTAGAATGCGGCAACCAGGGAAAAAGGACTCGAAAAACAGGAATTCTAAGACCAAAAACAACAGAAATGGATGTTGTACGTTGCCATAGCAACTAAACAGAACATGATAAAGAATTTGATCCGAAACTTTGGAACATGTTCCAGTATGCAAAAGAGCAAAAATTTGAATTGAGAAATAGTGAAGAGGATTCTAGTGTGTTTCTCTAAGAAGAAATACACTTTGATTAAGAAGATCTGGTGCGAGGAGTGGATAGCCCTCACAAACATCGTGGGTACGCAGACGCGGTAACCAACATCCGACACCGCTGGCACCAGTTTTGTTCACCAGTGCTGACCTACTTCTACATCCGCTCACTGATGCCTACGTGGAAACCAACAACCGAGGCCACCGGCACCAGTTGCTGCTCACCGGTGGTGATTCCACATCCGCTCACCGACGCAGCCCAAATCCTACGCCGTATGAGCGTAAAACAGAACTTTATTGTTTTAATACAATGTGGTACAAACTGTGGAATTAACTTGATTAGTCTAGTTATTATACTTAAGCTTTAAATGCTCATAAGGTTCAAAGCTGATAAAAATATGAATTACAAACAGCAAGTTGGGGAAACTTCAGAGCCAGTCATGGCTACGAGAGTTACAAAAGAAGGACCTGACTGGTCTGAGTTAGTAAATCTAATTAAAACTCAATTAAAAGCGACTATGTGAAGAATTAGGCGTAATGAATTCTCGATTAGATGATCAAAGTAAAACTTTAAATGATAAATTAGATGCCCAGAGTGAAGTTCTAAATAATCAGAGCGAAACCTTGAATAATTAAGCAACAAATATAGGTTTATTAAATGCCAAGGTTGATGCACAGAGCAGAGAATTTGATAATCTACGCGAAGGCATGGATGCTTTAAAGACTGCATTTGACACCCTAAATAGTAAAGTAGAAAATTTGAAATTAGTTTTAAAGAAGAAATTGACTGATTCTTTAAACATTCATGTAAATCAAATATTTACTGACTTTAATCAAAAACAGAAGGATAATTTTCAGGCTCTGACAAAAAGATTAGAATTGAATATTGAGGAGAAATGTAATAGTGTAGAATTAGAGATTAATGAAAAGTTAGGATCATTGGAGGATGTATGTAATGCTAAGTTTAATGCTGTAAAGCATCGATGGCATACTTTGAAAGAGAGCATTGATAAGCATAGTGAATTAATGCCTGTCATTCAATTACAAATTACAGGCATAAGAACACGAGTAGACAGTGTAGATAGAAGCTTCAAAGAGAAGATAGCAAGCTCTTATATAAATGTAAGTAGTGTGGAGGAACAGGTAGAAGAAATTATAGATCGGAAAGTCACTGAGAGAATAACATCCGGGAATGCATCACCTATGGCTTCTTCTGACCTTACTGATACCAGGAAGTGTGTAGACGAACTCTGGAGACAAGTCAAACTTGTCCAGGAACAAGTAGAAAAATGAGGAACTTCACCCAATGTTGTGTTACCTAGTGAAGTGGTGATTTTTTTGTCATGGGGAGACTTTTAAACAAAACTTTGAGAAGTACTGGTCTGCACTTGCTCAAGTGAAGTTAATATCAGATCCATGGGATCTGGGCAGAGGCATCTATCCCCCAGGGACGTCAACGTTCTGAGTTAATAGGCGGAGTGACGACTGTTGGATCCCTAGTTGTTTTCGGTGTTTCTTCCAAAATAGTTTTCCTACACCGTATGCCCTTCAAATCTCAAAACTATTCTGTCATCTATTCCTAAAACCTTAAACTATCCTGCAATCTTAGTACTTAGAAAACTGGATATGACAACAAAATAAAAAACAATCCAAGAGAATCACAGAATAAAAGAAGAAAGTGATATTGGCATAAAATAAAATGGATAGAGTATTTTATGTGTATATAAAATATAATATAAAGTGACTAACTAGGTAACTATTATACTGTAGTGTATAATTTTCTACTTTGTATAGAATATTTTATACCTTTTATGAGATGTGACGTAGATGGGAGGGTTTATATCAGTTTTGAAAGGGGTGGTTATTGTAGATAAAAGCATGATTTACGAGAACACATAAATCATGACTAACACAAAAAACACATCACACCTTTCAAACAACCCTCACAAACAAGTGTGCCTGATTCTTCATCACTTGCCATTTCCGTAGGGTTGTTAAGATTTCCTTCGGGAACCTCAAGGGTGAAGGTGGGAATGTCCGTTCTCTAGGAGACGATTTAGCACCAAATCTCCTCCGGCATCTCTCTCAAGTACCTGCGAGGTAGGGATCCTGGGGAAGAGGGGTGGGAAGGGTTTCCTCTCTTTGGGGCTGTCTTCTTTCTCTTCTTCGATCTTAGCAACAATTTCTATTTATTTCCTTTCTACTTCTAATTTGAGGACCTATCTATTTTTTCCCCTCTTTTCATATTCACCTACTTCTATCTCAGAAGTCCTTCTAGGTTTCCGTGGTTTCCAATACCCTACAGCTTATCTTCAGATAAGAAGGCCGAAGAATCAGACTACACGAACACAAATCCACATACACACAAAATTACATTTATACACAAACATTAAAATCACAGACTAGAAACCTGTTACGATGTGAGAACCACCACGTATTGTAGGGGAAAGAATATGTGTACATAGGGAAACATGCACATATAGGTATATAAACACTATGACAGTTCTCCATCGTCTATTTATATAAAAACTATCACTTATAAGAACATACACATATAGGTACATAAACACTACGACGATTCCATATCACATATATATAACTATGAAATATGATGATTCTACATCGAATGTACATAAGAAGGAGGCATGAGTAATGAAAGAGAGTGCAAGCAAGATTGGAGTTAATCATGATGCTTATTTAAGAAAAGTCAGCGTAGCAAATACTCTGATAAAATGATGAATGGTAGGATAGTGAGACTTGAATTATAGGTAGACATGGTATATACTAAGGGTATAGGAGTTGAGAAGTAGAGGAGGACTCAAGGGATTAAATGATGTATTATAAAAGTGAATGTGAAGTGTAAAATAGATTAGTAGCTTTACCAGAAAATGCTTAATTGTAGTATACATAGAAATGTATACTAGGGTAATGAACCATGAGGCCTACTCAGGAAGGATAAGAGGAGCATACCCGGCATTTGCTAAATAAATAGGGCAGGCGTACCTACACTGAGATGGGACGAACTGTGGCCTGAAAAATAGGAATGTTTTATAAAGGGGCGGACCTACTAGAATGGAAAGAGGAAGTGCTCTCAAAGGTTAGTCGAACGGCACCACCAAGTACTTGTCGATTGCACCATGGAAGTTGTAATGAAAGTACATGGCATAACCAAGGAACTTCTGTTTTATTCTGTGCTGTTTTATAACTGTGACTTTTGTTAGTGATGAAAAAAACAGTTGAGTTGAAAAAAGATTATTAGTAACTTTTAAATTGAACTTGCTAGAGGCAAGACAGGTGTATGATTTCTGTATAATAGAGTCGTGGTTAGCAAGTTGTTGTAAGTGTAACTGTGTTTCTAATGTTTGGATGCATGAGGAGACTTACTTAACAGTATTTATTCTTGTGGAGAGTGAGATTTGTAAAAGTTTGATGTTTAAATTTATGTCGTTGAGTGAAGCAAAAGAAACTGTGTATGTCTACTTATTTTTATAAGTAGAAAGAGTCTTGAGAAATTCCTGTTCCCAGGAATATACTGCGGAGAAGAAGAGAAAGGGAGTTTGTCGCAGCAGGTTAACGAGCTGGGACAGTTGGCTGACCATCTCAAGCAAGTCGTATCGTTAAAGAAGTTGAAGTTTCCACACATCCTTCACCATTTCAAGTCATCCAAAATGTTAGACAATCAGTGGAGCACACTTCATTCTATTATAAATGCTTATTTCCGTTTTGCTATCTCTCTGGGTAAGGTACAAACATTTCACCTAAACTAGTAACATTTTTTTGTAATTCAAGAAAAATCCTTGTGGTGTTCCATGGTGGCCATGCCCCTACTAATCACAGTGACTAGCAACCCCATCCCTTGCCGAGGGGCCAACCCTGATAGCCAGGCAAGATTAGCCACAGGTGGGTTTCTTTACTGTAGGTTCCCAAGCCTGAATGTGGGTATCTAGCAAATTCCCAAGCCTGAATGTAGGTGTCTGGCAGGTTCCAAAGCCTTGTTTGAATATCTTTCTGGTTCCAAAGCCAGAATGCAGAATTCTTCAGTTGTTGACTGCTTTAAATTTGTTGCTGATGTCCAAAACTATTGCTTCTGGCAAATAATATTGCTGCCCCATGATTGATGCAGTGGGAACTGGAATGGCTGCAATTATCTGTTGTTTTGGAATACAGCACATGTCTCTTCTAGCAGGCCAATGAAATGATTGAGCAGCTCCATGAGGATGCATGAAGTTAATCAAGGCATCTTGTTTTTTTCGTATGAAACTTCACAGATATTTCCTATCCATCATTTTCCATCATAAATACAGAACAAGCAATGTACTGTTCATGTTCTAGTTCACTAGTGGCAACATGTTTAGAAGTAACTTTTTTCAGTCAACATTTGCTATAAAGGACACCGTATCATTTGATGCTCTACGAAATTGAACTCACTTTTCATCAATTGGCCAAAATGGTGATGCTCTCTTGTAATGGAAACTGCATCCACTCTCAAAATGCTTTTCTTGACCAATTTTTGCATCTTCAATAATTTCTTTTTTGATACAAACAAATTCAGTGCCATGCACATTTTCTTTGCAATATTCAAACAGACCAGTTTGTGTGAAGATTTGGTTTTCAACTGATTGCTGAAGGTTAGCTCTTGCTGCTAAACGCGTAACTGTGCCCCCAATTCCATCACATGGCGATTTCCCATGGATTGTTCCAAAAAAAGTCCGTTCTACAGTAATGCCAAAATCTTTTGGATGATGCCAAAGAGCTAAGAAATTCTTAAAATTTTTGTACTGGACAGCAGAACCATTACTAAAATAATGAATATGCTTAACTTCAGTGAAAGTGCACTTTAGCAGTTTCATCAAGTAAGTAAAACACATGCACTGCAACTGTATCATGTCTGAGGCAATCACTGATTATGCAGTAGCTGATGCTTTTTAGTTCTTCATTATCATTGTAGTAAATGACAAATGGATGTAGCATAATTTGGCTACTTTCCCTTTGAAATCCTTGAACTGCATCTTGGATAATAAAGGAATAATTTTTCAGAAAATTCCGTTAACTTAATCAATTCTTCTGGTTTGAGACCTTCTATAGTCAGTTGGAAGTGCTTGCTCTGATGCTTTGCAATGCAGTGGTGAATAGAAAGGGCCAAAAGTTCTGTAATTAATTCTTCAGTGAATTCTTCAGCTGACATTTCTCTGGTTTCAAGTGTATGTCTGTCAGTGTGAATCCATTGTTTGAACTGAATTGCATCCTCAGGAACAATATCTCCAAAAACACTTGACAAATTTTCCTTTAAAGCTTCTGTTCCTGGACACTTCACAGTGATGAAGCAAGCAATCCTTCTCTTCCAAATTACAGGCAATTTTGTTGAGCAAGATTTTATAATTTTCTTTTGTTAGACTGTGTGCAAACATTATTTCACATTCTGATGTATTGTGCAGACGCAAACTGAGTATGAACTAGCTGCACCTACAGTCATACACCACTTCGGCCTTAATTCACAGAATTTGTAAAAACTAATTTCCTGTCCATATTTATTGTGATAAGTAACAAGCACTTCTTTTAAGTGGCTCATTAACAAGTACTTCTGTTTTTGAACCTTTTCTCTATCTATTTGAACAGTAATACAGTCCTTTTTACCTGGATAAACCCAGGTAAATTGTTCATCGTAAAAAATAATCTTTGACTTTCCTTCACAGCATCAGAAAGCTTTTTTTCACATTTAGCTTTGGGCTGTGCCAATATTACCTGTCTAGCTTTAACTTTCTAGCTTTTCTTACAATTCTTTCTGGAACATCAAATTCTTCAAGAGTCGTTCTGACAGACCAGCTTTGAGGAACTAAGGTCAAAATTTCAATTTTATCATTATGATTTGATATATGTAATTTTTCTTTCAATTCTTGGATCAGTTGGCTATAATTTAAAACAAGTCAAGCTTTGCTTGCTTGTGCATGGTTTCTCCAGTTCACCAGGATCAAATCCTCCAGCTGCTGAAATTTTCTTATTAATTCACCTTCAACTTGATGTATTTTTTGCTTTGCTTAGCCTTTTGTAACCCTTACACCAATTCATTGAAAATTTAATGGTGATATTCCAACAGCTGTTAAGCTTGCATTCAAAATGTGAGAAACACTAGTCTCATCATCTTTATGTGATTTATGTGTAACTTCCATTTGTGAATTTTCTCTTGAATCAAATTCTTTTGTACAGGATGGGCTCATTTTTTGGCCTGGTTAACATCAGATTTGATTATCCTTTTTAGCTAGTCAGCTGTTTTCTTGTTGATTGAGCACATACTTTTTTGTGCAGTTTGGTTTTCCTTACCAAATGGGTTGCAGCAAGATCTTTGCAAACAAAAATTCAAATCTTTGTTGGCATAAAGCTTCATGATGGAAGCATAGTTGATCATTTTCAGTAGTCTGTAAACAACTCAATTGAGTAAGCAATTCTTGTTGTTCTAATGAAAGTTTCTTAGCAGCTTTCAGTCGTTTTAAGGCACAGTATGTCATTAAATGGCTTGGGGCATCAGCATTTCTACAATTGCATTCATTGACTTGATCTTTTTTCTTCATTTTAACAACAACTTGATAAGCTTCAGACACTAACATCAAAATGTCAAGTCCGCCTTTCCGAAAGAGCCATCAAAATGGAAATAAGTATTTCTAATAGAATGAAATGTGCTCTACTGATTGGTATTAATGAATGTGATGTGGTAGGTCTCCATTGTGTGACACGACTTTGGACATGGGTATAATATGGTATATTTACATTTTTAGCAAATTTACAGGATGGTAGCACAGTAATTAGACACACAAACTAGGCACTAATTTGTGAAATATCTAACATCCAGACAGATAAGGTTTGGCAAAAGACCATGTCCATAGTGCCCTTTCCTGGCTACTTATGCCTTGTTAAAATATGAGGCAAATTTGTTGTGATATGATTTGCTGCTCACTTTGAACTGAGATTATGCCAGAAGCATTGCTTTCTGAACTTCACTTGCATCATGTATGTGCTGAGCAAAGAAAGCTGTACTACTATGCCCAGATGCAAGGGGCTAAAAGAAGATATGCAGGAGGGTACGGCTAGCTCCAAAAAAATCATTCAAGATAGATAGATATCCAGCAATCGCAGGCCCTGCAGACCACGCGCTGTTTCTACAAACTGCCTCCATTCCTTCCTGTTTAGTGCCCGGTTGCTCCAGGTGTCTTCAATTCCCAGGACTGCTAGGTCCTTCGCCAGGTCGTCCATCCAGCCCTGCCTTGGTCATCCAATGGGGCATTTGGTGTTTGGTTTTCCCTCTAGTGCCATCTTCGCCTGTCTTCCATCTGGCATATGGGCTACATGGCTCACCCATCGTATTCTTTTGCTCTTTATCTTCTGTAGGATAGTTGGTTGTCGCATCAGAAGGTAGATTTCCTCGTTTTTCCTCCTCCTTCATTCTCCGTTATCTAAAACTGGTCCCTATATCTTCCTCATTACTCTTCTTTCAAATATTAATAGTTTTTCCTTTTCTTACTTAGTCATGCTCCATGTTTCTGAACCATACATTACTGCTGGGTGTATCACTGTGTTGTAGATTTTCATCTTAGTGTTCACTGAGATCGATTTAGAGCCGAGTGTCTCTCTGAGGAAATGCATGCATTTCATTCCCACTGCTATTCTTTCCTTGATGTCCATTTTTATGTTGTTGTCCGTGGTAAACCAAGATCCCAAGTATTTGAACTGGTGTACTCTCTTGAACCTCTTGCCACCTATTTCAAGAAATTCTTCTCACCCTTGTCTTCTTCCTAATTGCATGAACTCTGTTTTGTCTCGATTCACTTTGAGCCCTACCTTCTGTGCATAATTGTCCATTTTCTGGTACATTCCTTTCAACTCTTGCTTTGATTCACTTAGTAGTACTACGTCATCTGCATATGCGAGACAATTGAAGTTACCGTCCATTTCTACTCCAGCCCACTCCTGTTGCCTACACTCTTTTATTACTTCCTGTAAGATGACTTTGAACAGAACACATGAGAGAGCATCCCCTTGTCTGAGGCCTGTCTCAATCTGGAATGTTTCTGATGTGGCTCCTCGGAAATGTACTGTTGCCTTTGACCCTTCCATACAAGCTTGCACCATTCTCACTAGCTTCTCAGGGATTCTGAAGTCACGCATTGCATTGTATAGGCTATTCGTGTGGATGCTGTCGTATGCATGTTGAAAATCGACCAACAGGCTGTAGATATCTTTATCGTATTTCCAGTGTTTTTCAAATAATTGTCTTAGTGTGAAAATGTGATCTACTGTCGATCGGTTTGGTCAAAAACCAGCTTCGTCCTCCTGTACGTTGTTCTCTATGAATGGTTGCAATTTTCTGAGGATAATGGTGGACAGCACCTTACATGTTACATTCAACAAGCTGATTCCTCTGTAGTTACTGCATTCCATTCTGCTTCCCTCCTTATATATTGGACATATTATAGCCAATTTCCATTCTTCTGGCACTGTCTCCTTCTCCCATATCATCTGGATCAGTTTATATATCTCTAAACATAAGCTCTCACCTCTCTCATTGATTAATTCTGACATTCTGCCCTCCCTTGGGGCACTGTTGCTTCTAAGTCCATTGATTGCGATCTTCACGTCTTCTTCACTAACTTCCCATTCTTCTTCATCTTTCCTTTCCTCCGTAGTGTTTGCAGGTACTATCTCATCTAGGTTTGGGCGATTCAACAGTTCTGAGAAGTATTCTTTCTATCTTTCTACAATTCTTCCCCTGTCACTTATCAAGTTGCCGTTTTTATCTCTAATGAAAAAAGTTGGGCTCTGAAATTCATGTTTCCGATTTTTTATGTATTGGAGGAATTGCCTTGAGTTCTTGTTTTGGCTCTCTGCCCCAACTTGTTCTAGTGAACCGGTTAGATATATTCTCTTCTCTGCCCTTAGGATTCGCTTTGTCTCCCTTCTGATGTTGATAAAATGTTCCCTTTTCTGCTCATTCTCCCTGTCAGCTAGCCACTTCTCCCTCATCTTCCTTCTCTTTTCCGTAGCCTTCTGGCATGTCTCGTCGAACCATTTCCGCTTCTTCACTATCTTCTTTCTTCCCAATATATCCTCTGCTACACTTAGTACCGTGGACTGTATTTTTTTCCACCTTTCCTCCACGTTCTCTATTGCTTCCGGGTTCTCTAGGACCTTGAAATGGTTTTTGATTTCTATAGCATATTGTTCTTTAATGGCACACTCTCGTACTTTCTCAACATTCAAAGCAGGTTCTAGTGTCCCCTTCTTCTTAGGCATGTAGGTGGACATGAGTTTAAGCCTGCACACAATGAGGAAGTGGTCTGACGCACAGTCAGCTCCTCTATATGACCTGACATCCATGACTCTATGGCTATAGTGCTGGTCCACCAAGATGTGATCTATCTGGTTGGTGGTTCTTCCATCCGGTGAGCACCATGTTCCCATATGTAATCTCTTGTGTTCGAAGTAAGTTGAACTTACTCTCAGGTTCTTTGAGATAGCTAAATTGATCATCCTCTGACCATTCTCATTGGTCTCATTATGCAAAATGTGCCTTCCTATGTGTTGTATGTAGAATTCTTCTTTTCCTACTTTTCCATTTAACGACAAAATAGTTTGTAATGCAAAAAATAAGAGCAAAGTAGTATGAGATGCCATAAAACATAAAACTTGAAGTGGAAGACACAGGTGTAAAAACATAAAAATCAAAGGCAGGAGTAGAGTAACAGAAAAGCCTTGGGAACTGGACGAATTTTCAAATGAGGTGTTGAGGAGATATTACAACAAAATCTTCCAGGTAAACACATGTAACATTCACAATGAATTACACAAGAAGCATAATGATGATGTTTCCATCAACAGAGCTTTAAGTTGGGAAGACAGTAAAGAAATTAAAAAAAATAAGAACTCAGGAGATACAGGCACGAGGTTCTAGTCTCTGTTTTGAAGGTGCACATAGACAGCATAAGAACCCACATTAAAAAACATATTCAGTGAGTCCTTTTACAGTTCAGGTATTTTTCAGAGTACCTACAGCATCTGAGAGCTGTGCCTTTATTAACGAAAGGCAGTGTTGAGAGCATAATATTCAGTCTGCCGAGCACTGTTGGCAAGCGGAATGCACTCAGCCCTTGTGAGGCAAACTGAGGAGCTACTTGATTGAGAAGTAGTGACTCCAGTCTTGTAAACTGGCATATGGCCGGGAGAGCGGTGTGCTGATCACTGACCGCATGCTCCTCCATATCAGTATCCAGTGAAACCTGAGGGCTGAGCATGATACAGCGGCTGGTTGGTACCATTGGGCCTTCATGGCCTGTTTGTGCATTTAGTTTTAGTGTGGAGAGCATAAAAAGCTGCACAGCAATTTCGCTACTGTCAACATTTTCAAAAATAATTGAATCAGCTGTGAAAGATAAGCTACTGGTAATGAGTTACATGACTAACTACAACCTTTATAAAGAAGCACAGTTTAGTTTACGAAGTGGGAGAAGCACATTATCAGCCATTACAGAATTCCCAAAAGAGGTACTTGAAGCTCTTGACAAGGATGGCTGTGCTGTAGGAATATTCTAAAATTTAGGCTTCTGACGGTGTTGACCACGTATTTAATAAGGGCTACTATAAATGATTCATTCATTTTCAGAGTTCTGTATTTCTAAAGCATTAAATGTACAAATATGATTGCTGCATGAATGTAACCATTACTCACTGAGTTTGTCTTGTGTCCACTAGCTGGTGCTGGGCTGTCCTAAAATTTCAACATCTAGTTACCCCTGAAAAGTACACTACTGGCCATTAAAATTGCTATACCAAGAAGAAATACAGATGATAAACGGGTATTCCTTCGACAAATATATTATACTAGAACTGACATGTGATTACATTTTCACGCAGTTTGGGTGCATAGATCCTGAGAAATCAGTACCCAGAACAACCACCTTTGGCCGTAATAACGGCCTTGATATGCCTGGGCATTGAGTCAAACACAGCTAGGATGGCGTGTACAGTTACAGCTGCCCATGCAGCTTCAACACGATAGCACAGTTCATCAAGAGTAGTGCCTGGCGTATTGTGACGAGCCACCATTGACCAGACGTTTTCAATTGGTGAGAGATCTGGAGAATGTGCTGCCCAGGGCAGCAGTCAAACATTTTCTGTATGTAGGGATTCGCAGCGATCGAATGGAGGGTAGAGCCACAGGTCGTAACACATCTGAAATGTAATGTCCATTGTTCAAAGTGCCGTCAATGCGAACAAGAGGTGACCGAGACGTGTAACCAATGGCACCCCATACCATCACGCCGGGTGATACGCCAGTATGGCGATGACGAATACATGCTTCCTATGTGCATTCACTGCGATGTCGCCATACATGGATGCGACCATCATGATGCTGTAAACAGAACCTGGATTCATCCGAAAAAATGACATTTTGCCATTCGTGCACCCAGGTTCGTCGTTGAGTACACCATCGCAGGTGCTCCTGTCTGTGATTCAGCGTCAGGGGTAATAGCAGCCATGGTCTCCAAGCTGATAGTCCATGCTGCTGCAAACGTCGTCGAACTGTTCGTGCATATAGTTGTTGTTTTGCAAATGTCCCCATCTGTTGACTCAGGGATTGAGACGTGGCTGCACGAAACGTTACAGCCATGCAGATAAGATGCCTGTCATCTCGACTGCTAGTGATACGAGGCCGTTGGGATCCAGCACGGCGTTCCGTATTACCCTCCTGAACCCACCGATTCCACATTCTGCTAACAGTCATTGGATCTCAACCAACGCGAGCAGCAATGTCACGATACGATAAACCACAATCGCAATAGTCTACAATCCAACCTTTATCAAAGTCGGAAACGTGATGGTACTCATTTCTCCTCCTTACACAAGGCATCACAATAACGTTTCACCAGGCAATGCCGGTCAACTGCTGTTTGTGTATGAGAAATCGGTTGGAAACTTTCCTCATGTCAGCACGTTGTAGGTGTCGCCACCGGCACCAACCTTGTGTGAATGCTCTGAAAAGCTTATCATTTCCATATTACAGCATCTCCTTCCTGTTGGTTAAATTTCGCGTCTGTAGCACGTCATCTTCGTGGTGTAGCAATTTTAATGGCCAGTAGTGTAATTTCTTAAAGCAGTGCAATAAAGCATTGTAAAAGCATATATTGACAAAATATTTCTGAAAAAGTATACAAAAATCTTAAGCATCTACATCACAACTGCTTTTATTGAAGCTATTTATAAGGTGGATAACTTTGCTTCCTCCGGTTTTTTCTCCAACTTTTGAGGCTTTAATGAAACAAATTTGGTTACACATGTGTCATTCAAAGTATTTTCCATCACTGGCCACTACTTTCTCCCATCTTTCGGGCAGTATACGAATCCCATGTCAAAAAAATTGTTCATCTTTTGAAGCGATCCACGAATAGATAAAGTTTGTGACTTCTTCATATCGGAAGTGTTGATCAGCCAGGCCATGCGCCATTGATCTAAACAGGTCATAGTCAGAGGGAGCAGTGTCTGGAGAATACGGCGGGTGGGGTAGGACTTCCCATTTTAACGTTTCCAAGTACGTTTTAACCTCTTTTGCAATGATGGGTCGAGCATTGTCATGCTGCAAAATCACTTTATCGTGCCTTTCGCTGTATTGCGGCCATTTGTCTTTTAATACTCTGCTCAGATGCATTAATTGCATTCGATGACAAGCACCTGTGATTGTTTCAATTGGTTTTAACACTTCGTAGTACACAACGCTGAGCTGGTCCCACCAAATGCAGAGCATGATCTTGGAGACGTAAGTATTCGGTTTGGCTGTCGATGTAGAAGCATGGCCAGGATATCCCCATGATTTTTTGCGTTTAGGGTTATCGTAATGAACCAATTTTTCATCCCCGGTCACAACGCGTTGCAGAAATCCCTTCTGTTTTTGCTTCTGAGGCACTGTTCACAAACACACAAATGCCGTTCAACGTCTATTGGTTTCAGCTCACACAGGACCAAAGTTCCTTCTTTCTGAAACATGCCCATAGCCTTGAAACATTTTGAAATGGTTTGCTGTGTAATTCCCACTAATTGTGCCAATTCTTCTTGAGTGTGATGCGAGTCTTCACTCAGCAATGTCTTCAATTCTGCATCTTTAAAAACATTCTCTCTTCCACACCTGTCAGCAACTTGGAATTATTATATTCTTCTTGACATCTGAGGGTATTTTTCCTGTCTCATACATCTTGCACACCAGATGGAAAAGTTTTATCGTGGCTGGCTCTCTCAAGGCTATCAGTACTTCTGACAGAATATCGTCTACTCGCAAGGCCTTGTTTCAAGTTGATCTTTCAGAGCTCTGTCAGATTCTTCTCACAATATCATGTCTTCCATCTCCTTTTCATCAATGTCCATTTCCCTGTGTATAATATTGCCTTCAGATTCATCTCCCTCTATATAATCCTTCCATCTTTCAGCTTTCCCTTCTTCGCTTAGGACTGGTTTTCCATCTGAGCTCTTGATATTCACACAGCTGCTTCTCTCTTCCCCAAAGGCCTCTTTATTTTTCCCGTAGGCAGTATCTATCTTTTCACTAGTGAAATATGCCTCTAAATCCTTAGATTTGTCATCTAGCAATTCCTGCTTAGCCATTTTGCACCTCCTGTCAGTCTCATTTTTTAAACGTTTGCATTCCGTTTCGCCTGCTTTATCGGCTGAATTCTTAAATTTTCTTCTTTCATCACTTAAATTCAATATCTCTTGTGTTATCTAAGGATTCTACTACACCCTTGACTTTTTACCTTTTTGATCCTCTGCTGCCTCCATTATTTCATCTCGTAAAGAATCCATTTGTCTTCTACCGTATTCCTTTCTCCTGTTCTAGTCAGCTGCTGCCTAATACTCCTTCTGAAACTCTCAATAACGTCTGATTCTTTCAACTTATCCAGGTCCCATCTCCTTAATTTCCTACCTTGTTCCGATTTTATTAATGCTGTTAATAAAATGACTTTGTGGAAAAGCGATGCATATAAATGGAAAGGTATGGCAATATTGAGTAATTACTCAGACTTGCTTATTCTAAAGACAGAAATACAATCATAAGGGTTGTTTAAGCTATGTTCTAACTTTGAAATGAGCTCTAAAACAATGTAAAATAATATATTTCAATTTTTTGTGTAAGTAGTTATAAGTTATGCTAAGAAAGAATTATTGTCTTTGTGCAATGAGTTATGTGTAAAGTCACTTGTAAAACAGTTAAACATATTTTTAGTTGTTTGGATGATTCAATTGTCATGACATCCTTGGCTTAAGTGGAGGGGCGTATGAGGGGTAACATATCACCATGGAGAAAGTGATGTTTTATTCCCTCTATCTCTCTAACCAACAAAGGATAGTCATGACATTGAACAAACATTTTTGTGATTTTAGTAAATAAGTGTTAGTTTTGGGCCGAATATTTTGTGGGAAATTTTGTTTCTTTTGTGGACACTGCACATCTGCATGGAAGGTGCGATGGGCACCTGGATTCCTGCACATGGAGACACCTGTTTATCAGGGAAGTTATGACATGAAACCACCATCCCACTGTGGAGATTCACCATGGACCACAGAATCTTGCTGTGCAAGACAATGATCATTATGTCATATGTCAACAGCAGCTCATAGAAGACAAACAAAGCTATAAAACAAAGGAGTATATGTATTGTGAGAATTGTTAAAGTTTTGCTATACTAAAATCCAACATGGAATGTAATAATGGAAGTGTGAAATACATGCACGATAACAAAGCAGCACGTGAATTTATTTTATAGTGATAGTTTTTGGTATTTCCAGTATGGCATCTTCGAGAAAGGACTCTACTTCCTCAAGATGGAGTAACACAGTCCAGTCAAACGGTTAATAGAGATAAGTAATGGTGACCACAAAAACTTGTATCATGCATTGTCCAACACTTATGTACAACAGTTGAACAGCGTTAGATGTGTTACATTCCTATATACATAAACAGTCTGATAGAGAGAGTGAATAGCAATCTGCAACTGTTTTTCTGTAGATATTGTAATGTATGGGAAAGTGTCACCATTGAGTGGCTGAGGATGCAGGATGACTTAGACAGAATTTTATCAGCTGCTGTGAATGGCAGCTTCCTCTAAATGCGTAAAAATGTAAGTTACTGCAGATGAGCACGATAAACTACCCTGTAATGTTCAAATACAGTACAGGGTGTTTCAAAATTAATACATTGGTTTTAAGGCTTTGTAGCATTTGTTACATTCAACTTATAATTATAAATAATACGTAATATGAAAGAGCAACTCTAACAGTTTTTCTTACAAGTGTTCAATGTGAGTACTATACGTCACACATCAAGGTGATATGCAAGTTCTTCCTAAACATTGATCAGTGTGTCTGGAGTAATTGTTGTAACACTGCAGTTTCTAACACTGGGTAGTGTCAGCTGGTAATGGAATCACATATGCATGATCCTTTATGAACCTCCAAAGATAAAAATCGCATGGTGTCAGATTGTGTGTGAATGTGGGGGTTGTGCAAAACAAGCTGTGTAATCTGGCCCCTTGCGGCCAGTCCAGCAGTCAGGTACACTGTCATTTAACCAATCGTGTGCTGAGATACACCAGTGAGGTGGTGCACCATCTTGTTGCCAAATAAAGTTCTGAGGTTCAGCCTCTTCCAACTGAGAAAAGAGCCATAGTTGTAGCACATAAAGATTAGAAACACCAGTTACAGTTGAAAAAGAAAGGCCCATAAACTTTCCACTGGGATAAAAAAAATTCAATTTAAGGGAGTTTTGCTGCAGCTGTACCATCTTGTGGGGATGTGCTAACCCTCAGATGTGCACATTAATTGTGTTCACATTTTCACATTAGTTAAATGTTGATTCATCACTGAAGACAACTCGTTCCAGAAAAATCTTTGTTTTCATGCAGCGACATTTCGTTTGCAAAGTTGGCATGTAAACCATAGGCTGTAGGCTTCAGAGAGCATAAAAACTGAAAACAATAAGGACATTGTTGTAAGCATCTCCTTAAGTCTCCAAGTAGACATCACAGGAATTGTTAATTCACAAAGCATTCCAAACTGATTTCTTGGGGCTACACATGAAAGACTCACTCATTCAGCATGTTCATCAATCACTCGTGGTTGCTCCATACTCTTCCCCTTCTCCACAGGTGTGCAGCCAAAACTGTTTCAGTTACTCTTTTGTTTGATGTATTAGTTATAATTGTAAGTTGGCTGTAATAAACACTACAAAATCT
This sequence comes from Schistocerca serialis cubense, assembly GCF_023864345.2. NCBI lineage: Eukaryota > Metazoa > Arthropoda > Insecta > Orthoptera > Acrididae > Schistocerca > Schistocerca serialis. The sequence continues at coordinate 786,946,158 of NC_064639.1, read as the reverse complement.
TAAAACCCATATATTCATTTTGAAACACCCTGTATTAGTGGTTTCCTGTTTGACAATCATATTGATGAAATATTGATTGGCCCATAAATCAGTAATGTATTCTCTGTTGTTATTTACAACTTCTTCCTAGTGTTCATCAAGCTGTTCAGCATGTTGACAGTAAAATCATCCAGCGAAGCCTTCAATTTCATGCTAGTATTGAGAAAAGTGCCATGCAGTGCATCCAAGAGGGATCGTAACAGATGGAAATCTGAATGTGCCAAGTCAGGAAAATATGCAGGATGTGGCAGTACATCCCAGCCATGTGTTTAAATTGCTTCCTTGGTGATGTGAGTGCTTGTCATGTTGCGGAAGAATGCTTCATTGCCGCTCAGGTCATTTTTGCTGGAGGCATTCTTGAGATGTTCTATTTTGGTTCTGAGCAACTAGTTCATGGTGGATCATGCATGTCTTTGAGGTAGAAATTAGCATTTTGAATCACTTAAAGAATTTTGGGACATCTGAAGAGGCATCGCTTCTTTGCCATAGGCTTCAAAAATCACTTGAACAGGTTCTGTGGCTTTGGCACCTCGATTAAAAATAAAAAGCAGGTGTATAAAATACTCTTTTGTGTCGTCATGACACTCTGTTTTAATGACTTGAAAAAACAGAAAGGAGATCAGCATAAAAAACTAAACGTACCATTTTTAGAACACATAATTTTGTATCAAATAACATAAAAACACATTGCCAAAATATTTAATTTTTCATGCAATATTTTCACTTTAAAAAAATTGCCAGGGCTTACAGGCCAACCCATTATCAAGGCATAACGTTGCCAAGCAATAAGAAATGGAATGAGCATGTAAGGCTGGTTATAGGAAAGGTGGGTGGCTGACTTTGGTTTATTGAGAGGATTCTAGCAAAGTATCTCATCTATAAAGCAGACCGTGTATATAGCACTAGCATGACCCTTTCTTGATTATTGGTCAAGTATTTGGGTTCTGACCTGGATTGGTTAAAGGAAGACACTGAAGGAATTCAGAAGCATGCTGGTAGATTTGTCGCCAGTAATTTCGATCAACCCGCAAGTATTTCAGATATGCTTTGTGAAATCTATTAAGCAAAGGTGACTTTCCTTTCGTGAAACACTATTGAGGAAATTTAGAGAACTGGCATTTGTGGCTGTTTGCAAAACAGTTCTGTTGCTGCCAATGTACTTTCTGCATAAGGACTGCAAAGGCAAGGTAAGAGAAATTAGGGTTCATACAGAGATATATAAGACAGTCTTTATTTCCCCTGCTCTATTTATGAGCAGAACAAAAAAGGGTATGACTAGTCATTGTACATGGTAACCTCTGCCGTATACTGTACGATCTTGTGCAGAATATTTATGTAGATGTAGAAGTAGATATAGACACTTCCTTTTTCAATCACTTCATCATCTGCAAAGCCAGTTGGCAGTTAAACATGTACTACTGTTGTGGGTGCTGGCTTCATGTCTTCTTTGCTATGATAATGCATTCACTATGCTGTTCATGGTAGACTACCCACTTTCATGTTGACTTATTCATTATTTGGAAGGCAGAATGAAGGAAGATTATGGTTCAACATTACATCGACATCGAGATTATTAGAGATGATCGTTATGTGGAGTACTACTGCATTAGCCCTGTTTGATTTTATATTTATGACCATATACTAACCTAACAAGAAGTACTGTCCTTTCTGACACCATACTTTGCTAATTTCCACTATATCTTTGTTAGATTAGATTACATTGGATGTATTATCATTCCAATTGACACAAGGTGAGGAGATCCTTTAGGATGTAGAGCGTATCAGAAGAACAAGAATATACAATAGATATTTACAATGAAAAACCAGTACAAGTATGCTAATGTATCTTCCACAGACATCATGTGGAATGATCATCAAGAAGGTGGAATGAGGCAAAAAACTTACTAACATATTTTCATTTATGAGGTAGAATAATCATTTTACAGCACTTATTTGCAGTTTGCATTACTGCACAGAATTTGTAGAGAAGTCTAGATTGTACTAATATTCACATTATTTTATGTTATTAATAAAACACACACTCACTCATTCACAATTGTTTCTACTAAGAAGTTCATCAATTGAATAGAAAAAGTTGGCCACCAATAAATCTTTAGGCTCTTCTTAAACTGAATTTGGATAGTTAAACATTTCGTGGTTTCTGGCAAGTTATTAAAATTGTGTGCTCCTGAATAATGGACACCTTTATGGACCAAAGTGACTTTAAATGTTTGTGAAGAATATTCTTACTTCTAGTGTTGATTCCATGTCTGTTGGTCTGAAAAAAGAGATATATTTTTAATGACAAATTTTTCATTAAGAAATAAATAAATTGGGAAGCAGTAGTTCATATCCCTAGTTCCCTAAGAAGATCTCTGCAGAATGCTCTTGAGTTCACACAGCAAAAAATTCTCATTACAAAAGAAAAATCCCATATGACATTACGAAATGAAAGTTAGCATAGTGTGTCAGCTTTTTCGTTTTTATATACTATAATACCTTTAATATTTTGCAGTATGTCTTGTGATGTGCTATAACATCAACATCAGAGTTGTTTCTGATTGACAGATACAGTTTCCCTTTTTGTTTTACATAATATCATTATTCCTTGAGTAATCCATGGTTTATTTGTAGATTTTGGTATAATCTGGGTTAGTTTTTAGGGAAAATGATGTTCAAATAAGGTGAGCCATTTGTTAATAAAAGTGTTGTATTTTCATTCATGCCATTACAGGGTGTATATGCCATTGGACAACTGGGAAATCCAGTAAAAACTAAGGAGTTTTGTAAAATTTCAGGACTTTTTCATTGTTTTGGTCTTCAGTTAAATTTTCATAAATTTGGCTGGTAAGGAATGGTACTCTAATAAAGCATTTTACTTCAGCATGCTACTGCGGAATAACACTGCACCAATGTAACATAAATATGACAATAACACCAAAATAAAACACAAGCGTCTGCCAATAGCAAAATGTGTCAAAGGCTTTACGGTGAAGACTGTGCGATACTTCATAACAACAAACTGCCATCGATGTGTATGACATCACAACTGCTTTCACTTCTTACAGGTCGCAGGAAAATATGGGGAATGGTGGTTTGAGAAGTGTTACTTTCAAAGTAAATTTCTTTTTACGCATGATGATTTATGCTACTTGTAAGAATGTGTGATGAATTTCTTAAGTCTCGGGGTGTTTGATTCTCATTCAAAACTTAACACTTCATGGACCAGCCACTTTGAAAAATTTCTGGCTTAGAAGACGAGCCATGTATGCCATTATTTAAAATTTTAGTGGAACATTTGTGTTTGGTGTAGGCCTATCTTAAAGGATAACACACGCTAAAAAAGACCAGGCTTCAAGCTTAGGTTTTCGTATTTATTTTAGTTCTTTCATAGATTACAAATAGTGCAATAATAATAGCAAAAAGGATAATTATCATTCAAAAAACAGTGAGGTTAGTTCTTGAGCAATTTCACATGTAATTGTCTTTTCTGTGGAAAAGTTGAAGTGTTCAAAGTAACATTTATCCAGCCAGGTAATGCACGAAATGTTTGGTGCACAGCAGTGAAATTTATAACCGCGCTTGTCAGAAATATTCAGTGGCTGAAATTTGAGCTATGCTCTTAGTATCCTGCCTAGCCACACACACTTGGAGGGGGGGGGGGGGGGGGGGGACAGCAAAAAATTTTCTATGACGAACATTATGTGTGAAAGCTTAGCTTTTCTTGTAGCTATATTGTATGTATGTTAAATTTTCCTATTTGTGTGTTTGCATTACTTAACAGTGATGTTGGTGTTGGCTGATTACATCACATATCCTGTGCTCTGAGTAACTGCAGTCATTGCCTTGCGAGGTCATGGGACGTGAGCTATGATTGTCTGACAAAAGAGCTTTGCAATATTGTTTTCAGTGCTTCAGAAGCTGCTTAGCTGTATTTTGTGGAATTCATGTTTATAGTTTTATAATATGAAAATATGCAGTGTACATGTTGCTGTGCAGCAAAGATCTTTCCAAACACATTATTTTTCGCTGGGTTTCATTTCCTAAAGTGCATGTTTTTTCTTTCTTTTTTCCCCCTGAAATACATCCTGCATTAACACTGTATACAACACTCCTGTTCATGTCTTCGAGAAGTGTCGTAAAATAATCAGTTTTCGACTCTTGAATTCAGATTTAATAGCTTTTATATTCTGTTCAGTGTTAACATTCAAACTCTTTGCCCTCTTTGCCATAGCCATTAACAGTATTACATCTATGGTAAGGAGCCCTGTACAGTGCTACATATTTGTGGATGATTTTGCTGTTTTCTGCTCCTCCTCCAGTGTTGCAACAGCAAGCCGTCAGTTGCAACATACAGTGCGGTGGTTGGAGGAGTGGAACGGAAAGTCAGGTTTTTGGTTTTCTGCTGATAAGTGTGTATTTGTTTATTTTAATCGTTCCCGTTGTCCTTTTAATTTGCCTGTACTGAAGATGGGGGACACCATCCTACATTTTAGAAACACAGTTCAGTTTCTGGGCCTTATTTTTGACTCCAGATTGTCATGGTAGCCACACCTGCGAAATTTGAGATCCAGAACCCTGAAGGCACTGAACATTTTCAAGTGCCTTAGCCACAGGTCTTGGGGAGCGGACAGGGCCCGTCACTTCCAGTTTTATTGGGCTTTTGTGCATTCACAGCTGGACTATGGGTGCATGGTGTATGGGTCAGCGAGGTCCTCTTATTTGCGGTTCATTGACACTGTCCACCATGAGGTGATTCATATGGCCACAGATGCTTATGGGTTCATATGGCCACAGATGCTTATGGGGGGACTATTTTACCTCTGGAATATTTTACTCAAGACAGTGTCATTACTATTAAGTCATACATTAGAGGTGCCTGTCCTCAGAAGAAAAATTATGGCTGTAGCTTACCCTTGCATTCAGGCAGTCACAGTACCAGCACAACAAGGCCTTGTTGGCTAATGTTATAAGGCCAGATCAGTCAATCGTACAGGCTGTCGCTCCTGCAACTACTGAAAAGACTGCTGTCCCTCTTCAGGAACCATGGGTTAGTCTGGACTGCCTACAGATACTCATCTGGTAGGATACCTATGGTACAGATACCTGTATTCTTGAGGTCTGCAAGCCTCTTCACCACAGAAAGATCCATGATTCCATGGGGGAACAGCATAGAGTATTATTTTTATGCAGGCATCCTGATAAAAAATAATTATATCTGATCATATACTGTCCTTGATTTAATTTATAAAAAATGCATGTTATGAGACTAGTTACACAAAATGAGCTTCCTTAAAATAATATTTTGATTATAATGATTGTAGAAAATACCATTACTTTTTTGGCTCAATTAATGGACTTGTTATTTAACTGACTGACATGAAGTGAAGGCTTGTTGAGAAGCAACTTCCTGTTATGGGCATATGAGGCAGGGGCTAACTGAGCTTTCCATATGGTAGGAACTTGGAGCATTGTTTAAAAACACTTATCTTGTTGTGGTTGATTAATTTTTCTTGCGCAGTCATGACTTACGCTTTCCACTTTTAGAACTTGAAGTATGAGACATTTTTAGAGTTATGGGAATTTTTCGTTGTTTTAGTTTTCAATTAATTTTTTGTAATTGTGACTGATAAGAACTGATACTCCAGCAAAGAATTTTAATTTAGTCCACAACTACAGAATAAGACTACAGCAATAAAAGATGAACAAGAGAATAACAACAAAATAAAACTTTAGTTACAAAGAAGATGCACCGTTTACACAACAAAACACAGTTCACATACAAGCATTTGCCAACAGCAAAATGTGTCAAAGTTTTTAGACAAAGAACATGCAATACTTTGTAACAACAAACTGCTTTTGATGAGTGTGACATCACAACTATTTATATTTCTAACAGGACGCAGGAAAATATTGTGAATGTGGTTTCAGAAGCTGTGCTTTCAAAGTAAATTTCTTCTTATGCAGGATTAATGAAAATGTGTGACAAATGTCTTAAATCATAGAGTGACTCTCATTCAAAACTTAACGTTTTCAGGGCCAGCCATTTCAAAAAATTTCAGGTCCAGAAGACCAGCCATTTATGCTATTAATAAAATTTTACTGGCACATTTGTGTTTGACATATCTTAAAGGTTATATGTGAAGGCTTAGCTTGTCTTGTAGCTACAGTGTATGTTAATTTAAACTATTACTTTTTCCTATCTGTGTATTTGCATTTTGTACCAATGACGTTGCTATTGACTGACTTACATCATGTATCCTATGCTCTGATTATCTGCTGCTATTGGCTGACGAGATCAAGTGACATAAGCTATGTTTGGCTGACAAAGTGCATTCCTATCTCGATGTCAGTGCTTCAGAAGCTACCGTGCCATATTTGGTGGAATTCATATTTATACTTTCATAATAAAAAAATTTGCAGCGTACATATTGTGCGCATAAAAGAACTTTCCAAAAGACATTGCTTATTTGCTGGGTTTTGTTTCCTAAAGTGCCAGGAAGTTCTGCGCCAGTGTATAGAACCTTTATCATTCAAAGGATTGATTAGTTTTAACAGCTCTGAGGTCAAGTATATAGTCACTTAACATGGAAAAAGTGTGTTTTCAGCTGAAGAAAAGCATATTTTCGCCTGGGACAAAGTGTATTTTTAACTGGGAAACAAAAGATTTTTTTTTCCTTGTTTGTATGTATACCTTGTAACTGCTCTCCATTTCTTTTGACCTTTACAATGGATTTCCGCCAGTCTGAGCATAGCAGCAGCTAATTGAGAAAGAATGCAGTGTAGTATTATGGTCTGTCTGTAACCTTATGGTTACTATTGCGACATTCTAGCATGATAATGACTGTTAATGTTTATGACAAGCTGCAGCCATATGCCAAACTGGAATTCGAACTGAGGCAGTGGAGATGAGTTGCTGATGTATTGATGCTCTTAGTCAGTTCGTAAGATTTTCTCAGCAAAATAATGGAAGAACAATGCTTCCTAAAGCTGTAACGGTATTCTATTCCTGATCCTACCTGCATTTTAGTGCATCACAGATGTAGTCAACACTGCATATATTGTAACAAACAATAACAACACAATGTTGGTGCAATCTAATGCTGTAATTTATGGTATTAGAAGCCAAGATCGCTTGATGTGAAATAGTTTATTTTGTGGCCAGTTTCAATAGCAACTAACTCTCATCCTCATAATAAAATGGCTCCTCACTGGTTTGTGAAATTTACAGTAAAATACGCATAGCACCAAAAGAAGTACCAGAGAAAACAGGTACATCAGGAAAGAGTCAGTCTTCCTGAGTTGTCATTGTCGCATCACCTTTACTGATGTACCTGTTTTATCTCCTTTACTCCTTGTTGGTGCCTTGGATATTTTATTTAGCAAGTTTTATAAATTTGACAATTTCTCAGTATGTTGACAAGAATGTTGTGTAATTATACAAAGTGTGTGTGAGAAAATTAATGAGACTGGCATCACTGAGAGCAGTCTGGCAATGCTGTTTTGTTCTATGTGTGTAGATCAGTTTGAGTTTTAGGTCCATACAGCCATCACATGATTGTTGAGAGTGCCATCAGTGAAACTGTGTTTTTGTTGTGTGTTATGATAATGGAACAGTGGGATTTAGAGCAATGTTATGTCATCAAGTTTTATGTTAAACTTGGGGGATCCACAAGTGTGACCTTTGAAAAGTTGAAACAGGTCTGTAGGGAAAATTCCTTATCACAGGCACATGTCTTTCTCTGGCACAAATCTTTTTTGGAAGGCCAAGAATATGTTGAAGATGAAGCTCGCTCAGGGAGACCCTCAATTTCAAAAACTGTTGGAAACGTTGAGGGTGTGCTTGCTCTTGTGGAATAGATTGATGGGTAACAATAAGGATGATGGGTGGCCTGTTAAACTTAAATACTTTCACTGTAAATCAAATTTTGACTGAAGACAGACAGGTGGATGCTGCATCATGACAATACTCCATGTCACGTGCCCACTTCCATCATGGAATTTTTGCCCTCAAAAGTTATTCCAGTTTTTCCACGGCCTCCCTACTCACCTAATCTGAGTCCTTGTGATGTTTTTATTTTCCCAAAATTGACAAATGTCATGAAAGAATATCATTTTGGGACTCTGAAGAACATACAAAAGAATGTGACTGACATGTTAAAGACACTACCAGGTGAAGGCTTTCAGCACTGCTACCAAGACTGGGAACAATGACTCCACTGTTGTGCAGCTGTTGAAGGGAACTACTTTGAAGGGGCAATATTGTTGTTTGAAATAAATAAAAATATTTGTAGAAAGGAAATTAGTCTCATTATTTTTCACACACACCTTGTGTTTCTGGGAGATCTGAGAATTTGAGGTTGACAGCTTGTTACTGTTGAAACTGGTCATGAAACAAACTGTTTCACATCAAATGATCTTGGGTTCTAGTGTTATAAAAAAGAATGAGAAAACTTAATTTGGGTACTTACGCAGTTATTGGTTTGTACAATTAGGCTTAGTGATAATTGAAAGACATTTGGTTGAAATGTCTTTTAAATTAAATTGACTTCGTTCTGTAGTAAATTATGCATTTTCTATACTGACAGAATCAATAGAGTTTTCCACTTTCTGATATTTCTTTCTCCCAAGATTTGAAATACTGCTTTTTTAAATTTATTTTGATGAGTTTTTGTTGTTTATTACTGCAACTGTTTACACAGTTAGCATTTACTGCTAGTCATTGATGGTATGGAGTGAAGTCAGTTGTCACAGAATAGTATGTTCCTTTCTTTCTTTCTTTTTTCTAATTTGCTATTCTTATTTCTTTTCTTGTCAATGAGGTGCCATGGCTTTTTGCTCTGATGTACTAGAGTGAAGAATAATATACAGCAAAATGGAAAATAAAATTGAGGATTTTTTGAGTGATGATCAAGTTTGACTTTTGGAAAGGTAAGGGCACCAGTGACGCTGTTACCATGTTGTGACTGATAATGGAAACAAGACTTAAGAACAATCAAAACATATTCATAGGATTTGTTGGCCTGGAAAAAGTGTTTGTCAGCGTGAAAAAATAATTAAAAAAAATTGCCCTCCATGGAGCATGTAACCTCTAGAGGGTGTGTCTCCAGCTGGCAGATTGGGGAATTCCTTCCAGATATGGGTGGTAGGAGGAAAATGAAATACCTTCAGGGGACCAACAGGTAATGTAGCATCTGATCTCAAGCAAGCAGCTGCAAAAATGTGTTTGCATCATACATTAGAGGCAGCCACCAGAATCCCAAAGGCAAGGGAGTATCACTGCTGATTATTTTCCCTCCCATAATACATTCTTCATTTTATATGCAAAACACGGCTTTCTTTCACGTTAAATCAATATCCAGAGGTAAAATAGTGCCCTGCTTGGATCTCTGGAGATGGGGAAACAACTTGAAAGTAGTCGCAGTATCAAAACAAAAACTCGTACTTGAGAAGTCAGAACACTGCTACAAGCAGGAATATGAAAACCTTAAAAGAGAAATTGAGAATAATAATATGGATCTCATAAAAGTTGCTGGGCAGTATGGGATGAAAGTGGAGAATTGCAGTCAGATGAATACATAATATACTACTTGAGAGGATGAATAAAATAAAGGAATGGAGTAAGAGTGATTATGATAAAGGAGTTGGCTAAATGGGTAAAAAATGTAGATTATGCAAATAACAAGATTATTGCTGTAAGGTTGAAAGGAGTAGATAAAGATGTATTGATTATCCAGGTGTATATTCCATCTACAGAACATGATGACCAGCTTTTAGAGGACACATAAAAAATAATAGAGAAAGTAATGGATGCTAGTAAATGTTGTGCAAAATAGTAAAGGATTGGAAGGTATGAATGGTTTATTGACTTCTGCAGGGAAAGGTAGCTAGTAGTGACAAATCAATGTTTCAAAAATCACAGCAGGAGGAGCCTTTGAAATCCCCAGGGGATAAATATAAAAACAAAATTGATTTTGTACAGAAATGTAATCAAAAACGTGCATATATTAATAGTGACCACAATTTGCTCGTAGCTGAGCAGAAATCTACATAAAAATGAAATAAACTGAAGAAGGCTGCTGTGGTGAAGAAGTGGGACCTAGGCAAGATAAGATAAGGTAAAAAAAGATTTAGAATTACTATTCTTGAGTTTACTAACACATTATTAAACAAAGAACCACCTCATAATGTCAGTCAATGTTGGAATGTGCTGAAATGAGGAGTCATTAAAGCAGAGTAGAAAAGTATAGGGTATGTAAATGGGAAAAGGACAGGAAGCCATAAGTTACACAGGAAATGGCTTCAAAGACAGAAGGGGAAGGGGAAGGGGGGACCACACAGAAACAATGAAGACGTAATAAAATGTACCAATGTCAAATAACAAACCACGCAGAAAAACAGAACAGGACATGAAAAATTGGGTAAAAGAGAAGTGTGACACAATTGGAGAACCGGAGAGGAAGGGAAGATATGATTTCTGGATAACAGAGTGAAGACCACAACATGGAATCAAAACAGACTAGGAAGTGCTACTATGGAAATTAACAGTAAGGACAAAAGTATAATGTACAAAGTTCACAACGGTGTCCTCCAGAGGTGAGAAGACAATTTAAAACAGCTTTATATGACACAGATTACAAACCCACAACTCTGGAACTTGAATCATTGGAATAATTTGGATGATGGTGAGAAAGGACCAACAATGGTAATGGAAGATGTAAAGTGTGCAATACCTGCAATGAAAAATGGGGAAGAAGTTCGTTCAGATACAATACCAGGAGAAATACTAAAATATTTGAATCAAGAACAAATAAGAGAAATGTCCTCAAATATGTTGAAAGCGTGAGTTGTGGTGTAGTTGTGAGTGCTTTATGTTGTAGCTATGTGAATTTGAACATGGGTAATTCTTTGTGCTAGAATGGTGAGTGCTTCTGTAACATAGCCGAAATGTTTGGTGTTTCAGGAGGTGCTGTATCTAAGATTTATACGGAATACAGGAAAAGCGGAGAAACCTCATCCACTGTCACAAAGTGTGTGTTGCATGATCATGATGGACAGTCATTGAAGAGGATTGTGACGAAAAATGAGATGATGGCAGGTGCAAAATGGACTGCTGAGTGTACATCCCAAGAGTGTAACATTGCGGGGGTTCGGTGATGACCTGAGGTATTCCATAGGCCCCATGGTTACCCTACAAGGTCACGTTACTGCCAAGGATTATGTGACCATATTGGCTGACCAGATCCATCCCATGGTACACTGATTGTTCACCAATAGTTTTGCTGTATTCCAGATGACAGGGCACTTGTTCACACAACTGACATCATCCAGGACTGGCTTTGTGGACAAGAGGATGAATTGTCACAATCACCAGATCTCAATGTTGTTGAGCCCTTGTGGTCTACTTTTGAGAGAGGGGTGTATGACTGCTATTCACCTCTATCATCATTACCTGAGCTTACCACTATATTGAAGAAAGAATGGTATAAGAGTCCTTTGAAAACCATACTGGACCTGTATTTATCTATTCTTAGATGACAGGTAGCTGTTTTAAATGCCAATGGTTTACTATACCATATTAGGCATGGTAACATATTGTGTTTTTGGCGTTGCCCTATTTTTGCCCAGCCCCTGTATATGAAAGTGGTAAATGACCAGAGGACATTCTATCAACAGTATGATTGCAATACCACAGAAACATGGAACCAAGAAATGTAGTGAGCACAGGACAGTCATTTCACATTTTGCAAAAGTTATATTAAGAATCATTCATAAAAGACTGGAAAAATGTGGTGGTGGAGAATTTGGCTGAGGAGCCATTTGGTTTTAGATGGAATGCAAGCACCAGAGATGGAATAGAACACTTGTGAATTTTGAGAGAGAGTTTTATTGAAAATGGAAGAAGCCTATATTATTTTATAGACCTCAAAAAGGCATTTGATAACATGACTTGGGATAAGCTTGTAAATGAGGGAAAAGAGAGTGAACTGAAAACCCAGGTGACTATATTTAAACCAAAAAGTGTCATTGAAAGCAACACAGTGGTATTTGTGACTGGCAAAGTACCAGTACTGTAGTTCAGCATGAGTTGCAATGTATAAAGGTAGTGTCAGCTACTGTACGTGTAGCACATGCAGAAGGTTTGGCTATGAAGCACATCAGTGATCTGAATCACATTGGACCATGATACGGCATAAAAATTAGTCTAATTATTTCTCTGGATGTATGTTTTCTGTGGTTGTGCCTTGTATTGTTTTTATTGTGTCAGAAACACGATGCAGGAAGCAAATGAAGCTTTGAAAGGGCAATTAGCCGGACTGCAGAAAAGCAATGCCATGTTCCAAAGACAAGTAGGCATTCTACAAGCCATTAATGAGCATACAGAAGTCGAGTCAATAGAGGCAAAAACTTTTGTTAATGTACCTGTCCTTCAATAGATCCTGTTGCAGCTAATCTGATAAATTCTTTTTTGGGTAAATCAACTGAGGATGTATCATTGTGTATCAGTGGCCTGAAAGCTGTCACTAAAGTTAGATAATCTGTCAGATGAGACATGCCTACATTTGGCCAAGTTACAATTAATTGGTGATGCAAAAACATGTTATGTATTGTGAAGTAATAATAAAGCAGATATTTGAGCAGCCTACAAAGGGGCCTTATCAACGTTATTGCAAACAGAAAGGACAAGGTTTTTTTAGAGAACAGCTTAATGTTTCATCACAGAAATTGACTGAGTCAATAAAAGCATTTTCAGGCAGAATTAGGAAAGTTATTACATAAACCTAAGAGTTATAAGTCTTCCAGTGGTATGTCGAGAAGGGTAAGAAGAACTCTACAGACATAGCTGCCACTGTTATGCTTGCTGTGCAACTTGAGGAGTCAACATTGCGATTCGAGAACAAGATAAATGAAGTGTGTTTTCCTCCATGGTGTTATGCTGTAGTTGAGAGCATATGGGCCATGTTAGGAAGCAGTGCTGTCAGCCTCAATGTTATGAATGTGAGGAAATGGGGCATTAAATGTGGGACTGTTTGCATAAGAAGCAGAGTGGACAGCATCAGGATAAGCATTTGTTAAACACCAAAGGGAATTCGTCAACTGCCAGACGGTATTCCCAGGAAAATGAAGTACTACAAAAACATATGCAGGGGTGTAATGCTGCTCATTGGGCTTAGTAAGTCGAATGGAACATAGATTTTTGGTAGACATGGGCTCATGTGTAGACAGTCTTGAAATCGCAGGTAGGAAGAGACCAAAGTCTTCATAATATAGGTTACCAGGAGTGGGGAACAGTGATGTGGTGCCATTGGGTCAGTGCTGCTTAGTTCCAGTCTTGAAGCAAGAAATTTTCAGCAACTTATGGAAGTGTTGCCACATGTCAGTGAGGGTTACTACGTGTTCCTACTGCTTGACTTCCTAGATAAACATCATGCAGAATTTGACCTTTCACAGTATACTATTGAACTCAATGGTACATTGTTTCAGCAGGAAACAATCACTGCAGTTGTTACATTGCCGCATGGTTCACCAGTGATGAAGGTGGTACCAAATAATCTGCAGTTGTGTGCACTGAAGCTCAATTCACATGACAAAGTTCTGAGAGATATAGAAAAAAAGAGTGTTGTGAGTATAGGTACTGACCAACCGAGTGAGATACTGTGTATTGTAGTGTTGTTAGAATGTAATGATGAGATGAATACATTGCATTGTTTTATGTGTAGAGGTATAGTAAGCATAAAAAGATGGGTGGGGGATTACATCATTCTAGTGAGTGTGGATAACTCTGGCATGGATGAGATGAGTCTGCCAAAGGGTTTACTGATTGCCGACTTATATATACTGGATGAGGATGATCTGGATCTGTTGAGTGAATACCTTTGCCATAAGCAAACTGTCAGTACACTTGCAGTATGTGAAAAGATGGGACGTTTAGAAAAATCTGTTTGATCCTGGTGAACCATTACCAGAAATAGCAGTAACACAGTGTAGAATACCACTGGTAGTAAAGCTTCAGTGTATAAATAGCTGTACAGAATTCCTAAGCACCTACAGCTGACAATAAAATACTTTATTGATCAACAGTTGGGTGATGGCATTGTGGAACAATCTGATTGTCCATGGGGAGTGGTCAATTACTGGTGCATACCGTATACTGAACATAATGGAGAGTCTGAATAAATTGGAACACCAGCAGGTAACCATTACATATCCACTATGACAGATAATTTTTTGTGTTTTATTACAGTTTTGGCAACCTTGGATCAGCAAGCGAGTACAGTGGCTGAATCCATAGTAAACAATTGGCTGCTAAGTTTGGCATTCCTGACATGGTAATCACAGATAAATGCACTAATTTTATGTCTGAGCTGATGCAACAATTGTGTCATTTTCTATGCACTCAGAAGGTTAGGACTAGCCCTTTATACCATCGATGTAATAGAAAAGAGAGCATTCAACAACTGCCAAAGTATTGAGCTATTATGTAAACAGACATCTCATCAGTTGGGATGTACATCTTCCATACATTGTCAGCATATAAGTTTAAAGTACATAGCAGTGTTGGCCTCTCACCATACAAGGTAGTTTACGGTAGGAGGCTGCGTCACCTAGTGAGCTAATTGAGCCTAAACTCAGGAAAAATGGGGATTTAGTGAAGAAGTTTGCAAAAATACTACAGGATGTGTAAAAATCAATTACTAAAGCACTGTAGCAACAGAAAAGACACAACAGCACATCAGTAAGAGACCTCAAAGTAGAGTTGGACAGTGGGTTTTGCTAATGAGCCCCTACACCTAAGGGTGAAATAAAGAAGTTTCACCTACTGCCAAGAATCATATCAACTCATAGAGATGACATCATCTATCACTGTCAAGTTAAACTTCTGATGTGCATGTGGGACATGTTAGACCATTTAAAAGTGCTGTGGATGCTTTGCAGCAGGTACTAGTACCATTGTCAGTAATTGATGTTAATTCAGGAGAATGAAAAAGAAAGCAGAAGTTGAAGAATGAAATATACACGAAGTGCCTTATGTGCTTAGAATGCATCAGTAAATATCAATGTACCGTGGTTGTGAAGTGTTTTTGGGATAATGTGTGCGGTAATTTTCCACTGTTTTAATGTATTCAGAGTGTATTCCATGTTTTTCCTGCTATTATGAAGTGGTGGCGTTTTTTGGGGGCTTTTACAATAGTATCTGAATACGTTGTAAGTATAGGACATGAGATGTCAAACAATACGAGAGCGTAATTGACTCCTGTACACATACTTTTTGAAAGGGGGAGGGAAAGTGACACATAGTCCTCTTTCCTATGTGGCATATCTGTGAGAGCATCCAGGATGAATGTCATAATTCTGATGTTTTTACACTTCTTTAGAAAAGGAGTTGTGGACACACTATGAAACCTGGCCCTTGTTTTCAAGATAAACAGATGTTGTACAATCTAATCATCAGTGGTTGTTAAGGTTGACCTGCAATTTGTGGGAAGTGAGAAATGAGATATGAAGATTGCAAGAAACATTTGTAAAGTTGCATAAGGAAGTAGAGAAGAAAAAGTTTTAATAGAAGCTCAAAGAGAATATCAGGGGTTACAACTTTCATACGAGAAGTTGAGAAAGCAGTTACATCCAGTAGAGAACTTGGCACCCCCTTGGTTGTAGCAATGTTAGTATGCTCACTGACAGATAGCTGAATGATGCGAGTATCGTGATAGCAACATTGCAAGAAGCAGTACTTGGACAGTTAAGTCCCATGTTGTTGCCACCACAACACTTCCTAGTTGGACTACGAAAAATACAGCAAGTGTTACCAACAGGGCTGCACCACATACTGGAATCAACATAATGGAGTTTGTCACTGTTGTATTACCTGTCAACAGTGGGAATTAACACAAATTGAGCAAGACTTTACGCGTTGGTGCAGTTTCATCTTGTGAATATGAATGCGTGCTACCAATGGTTCATACTACATTCCTACTCAGTCAGCAAAAGATGAACTATGGTGGCACAGAGAGAGTATTACGTTCTGCCCCACAAAGACACATCAAATTACTGCACAGGCATGTGAAGTACAACTTTTTTTTGGGTAAGACAGAGGCAGCCAAATGTCAAAAGAAAGTGCTGTCACCATTATTTTTAGAAAGTGGGCATGCACTGGGTTTACTTGATATTTTCTCTGGAAGTAGTAGTAATAAATTGTTACTAGCAAGTAAAGCTGGAAGGCATGACAAGGATGGAAATGCAGGATAGTGGAATGCTATCCAGTGGTAAGACCTGTCATATGACGCAAATGACAAACTGTCTCCCGGCACTGTCATCAGAACAACTGCTGTAAATCTGACACAACCTTTGTTGTATTGGCTGGAAAAGCCACTAGATGTGTAGCCAACCCAAAACCTAACATTCTTAATTAATGCCCTGAAACTGGACTTCCGACATTCGTTAGACAAATTCATAGCGTTACAAAAGGGATGGATCACAGAGGAACAAATGTTTCAGCATGTGCAGCAATATCACAAAAAGCAATGCCACAGTGTTATGACTGTTAGTGTTACAACGTTTAGTGCTGTTTTAGTTCTGATTGCGTTTTGTGTAACCTGGATCCACCATAAACAAAGGCCTGTACACCCCTCCCCCCTCTCCCCCAACACCCACTGAACTGCCAGTACATTAGATATTAGTTAATTCGATAAGCAGTAGTATGCAAGGGTTAGTTAAGTAATAGATTACATGATAAGTGAGGAGGACTGAGGGAAATTGTGAATTATAGAGTAGTTATGAATTGTACTAGTGTGTATACAGTGGCTTAGAGGAAATGTAGGAATTCAAATTCTGTGGAGTGATGGGAGAAAATAAAGTTTTAGGATTAAGAATATAGCTGATGAACCATGTTGGTCAAGCTAGACTAGTACATCTACATCTACATCTACATTGATACTCCGCAAGCCACCCAACGGTGTGTGGCGGAGGGCACTTTACGTGCCACTGTCATTACCTCCCTTTCCTGTTCCAGTCGCGTATGGTTCGCGGGAAGAACGACTGTCTGAAAGCCTCCGTGCGCGCTCTAATCTCTCTAATTTTACATTCGTGATCTCCTCGGGAAGTATAAGTAGGGGGAAGCAATATATTCGATACCTCATCCAGAAACGCACCCTCTCGAAACCTGGCGAGCAAGCTACACCGCGATGCAGAGCGCCTCTCTTGCAGAGTCTGCCACTTGAGTTTATTAAACATCTCCGTAACGCTATCACGGTTACCAAATAACCCAGTGACGAAACGCGCCGCTCTTCTTTGGATCTTCTCTATCTCCTCCGTCAACCCGACCTGGTACGGATCCCACACTGATGAGCAATACTCAAGTATAGGTCGAACGAGTGTTTTGTAAGCCACCTCCTTTGTTGATGGACTACATTTTCTAAGCACTCTCCCAATGAATCTCAACCTGGTACCCGCCTTACCAACAATTAGTTTTATATGATCATTCCACTTCAAATCGTTCCGTACGCATACTCCCAGATATTTTACAGAAGTAACTGCTACCAGTGTTTGTTCCGCTATCATATAATCATACAATAAAGGATCCTTCTTTCTATGTATTCGCAATACATTACATTTGTCTATGTTAAGGGTCAGTTGCCACTCCCTGCACCAAGTGCCTATCCGCTGCAGATCTTCCTGTATTTCGCTACAATTTTCTAATGCAGCAACTTCTCTGTATACTACAGTAAGGAAGAAACCAAGAGAATTGTATATAATTGTTGAGCTGAGCATGAGTGTCAAGACCTTTTGAGAGACACTTCAAGCAAAAGGAGAGGGGAGTGTTATGTTATTCCATGAAATAATGTATTTGTTGCAGCCAAGCAAAAATTTAAAAATTCAGACACTTTACTTGGTGACACAAGCAGTGGAGCAAAGTGGGTCAAGCCATAACAGCCAAGACAGCCAAGCAGAATTTCAACTAGAGGAGACCACTGATATCACAGTATTATGGGTACACCACAAGGTGGTTACCTCAGCCCATAGCTGAGCTGGACAGTCCGAGGGGCCATACAATAGATGCAGCAGAAAGATGGAGCAGTTGTAATTTGGGTGGCCTTTTTTCTCCAATGTTATGAGTTGCAGCGAAGAAACCAGAATGGTAGCAAAACAAGCATGAACTAGTCTTCTGTAAATATTTCTCATTTTTCAGTAGAGATGTGTTAGTCTGCAGCTGACCAGCCTGAAAGAGGGACCTATGTGCTCTAGCTGTCTACATGCTTCTATGGAACAGCAGGCCCCACCCTGGTGGCTTAGACACTGTTTGCCGCCATGCTGGTTCCGGTAGGGAGGACATAGGCACCTTCAATCAAAGGACCACTTGGGAGCCCTGCTATAACTGCTGCCACATTCTGCCTTGGGGGTCTATCCAGGGATGTGCAGTCTTGGTTGTCCACCTTGTGTTCCTATGGGCAAACTCCACTGTTGCTGGCTGCAGCATGATTCAGCATAATGCCACACAACTGCATGCATAGATTCTGCTGGTGGCATAGCTGATGCCCAGAGCCCTATTGCTACCTTAGCAGATTTGTGCTGCCCCTGTTGTCATAGCAACATCCATGCAGGCTGTGCACTGGTGTTGACACATTTCTGGCAAGGCATGCTCTGCTCTTGCCTTGTTGCTGCGGGCAGCTTGCAGTATCATTACATCATTTGTGTATTGTTGAATAATAAATGTTTGGTTGTGTAGTACTGTTTCACTAATACCCAGTGAGTGTCAGACAGGCACTCACTCACCAAGCCGCTATTCACCTGCATTGTGAGATGGTGGTCCACAGCGTCCTGATCTCAAACTGCCATCAACTGCCATCCAACTTAATGTCCAACATCACAGGCATTACTTGTAATTGAATGATTATGTAAAACTTCTAGTGAGGTACCACAATTTGTATTTGTCATGTATATAATTACAACACATGAGTACAGTGTCCTTATTTCCTGTGGTTAGTTGAAATTTAAGATGTATGTTGTCATATATTCATAGCTGCCATTCTTATTCGAGGTTGCAGGTAGACACAGTGTATATTGTCACTGTTTGACCTTGCATCAAAAATATGCTTTTCTCCCTTATCCACTCCCACCCCACCCTCCAGTTTTTGACCACCCCTTGTGCTCTTTCTCTTCCCCTACATGTAGTGGTTAAGACATTACTCATATTTAGGTATTATGTATTCATTTTACTTTAATTGCTACATAGGATGTTAATTTGACAGAGGCACATGTTACTGACTTTGTGTTCTGTAATTGCATCATTCATGTTTGCATTTGTACTATGTAAGATTTGACTGAGAGGCCACAATTTTTGTTATTTTTTACTACATGTTCTGTGTTATTCTGTTACACACTTGTGCTGGAGCAGATCAGGGCCATACCAAGGCCCCGTGCCAGGAGAAAAGCAAGAAAAGACGGTTTAAAAATTAACTGTGAGTGGTACACAAGTTCTCCAGCACTATGTTCAAATGATTTCTGCCAGCAAAAGAGACTGTAAATGCATGATGTTGTTACAGTGTCGTTTCTTCCAAATATGCGTCATAAAGAAATAACTACTACCCAACAAGTGTGACATGGATTATATGTCAGCAGTGCACTTGGTTTATACAGCTGCCACCTACTCAGCTACTGGTCGTTCACATTCAGCAATGGAGTTTTTGCTGCTACTTCACTACAATGTTGTAGTATCTGAAATGTTGGTGAGCAGATGCTGAAGCAAATAAGCTATTTGATGAAAGCTTTCAATTTTTGGCAATTTGCCCCAGTTGAGGACTACAGTGGAAATGTTTAAGATGGAGAGCTTGAAAGTACTCAACAGAATATTAGCTGAACTGGGAAACAGGTGTCACATGTAATACACCATGCCATCTCACTTTAATTTTCTGTCAGAACTGCCTTAAATTAAAGCTCTGTATCCTGTTTTGAAAAATATGCAGCAGTTTTGGTGCAAAATATAGCAAAAGTATGGATACAGCTGAGCTAGTTAATGAAATAGCAGAATAAAAATTAAAGTAGAAACAGCTGATTAACAGTACTGACACAGCTTCCCATTTGGATATTTTTTAAGATCTTTTTTCTTTATAGTGTGGGTTACGAGATGCTTATCCAAGTATTGAAATAGCTTTGAGCATATTTGTGACAACTCCAGTGACTGCAGCATCCTGTCAACACAGTTTCAGCAAATTAAAGATGATGAGAAACTACATAAGGTGAAGCAGACTGTCAAATTCGGACATCTTGTCGACAGAACATGACATAGCTGCTAAATTTGACTTTAGTGACATAATAAATAAGTTCGCTTTGCTCAGACTAGGAAATGGAACATAATATTATAGTAAAAGCACAATTCTTGGAAAATATGTGTTCTCAGCACTTAATTATAGTCCGTTCTCTTTATTTCCAGTTAGTAATTCATGTACTATTAATAATGTATGAAGAGTAAATACAAGGGGTTTCAATAAGAAGTACAACACATTTTTTCTGAAAGCTGATTCATTTTATTTAGGATTTCAATATGCCGTATTATTCCCCACATAGATTTTGTTTTACTTCCAATTGTTTAGTACAGTTCTGCAGTGTCTTACTTATTTCCTACAGTGGCAACGAAAATAATGAAGTACTGATAAAATTATTTAATTGGATAGATAAAAAATCTACTCACCAAGTGGCGGTAGAACACACACATAAAAGACTGTTGTGATTGTCAAACTTTCAGAGCCAGTGGCTCCTTCATCATGCAGATGGGTTGAAGGGGAAGGAAGGAGGGTGAAGGAAAAGGACTGGAGAGGTTTAGAAATAGGGGTAAATTTTGGGAAAGTCACCCAGAACCGCAGGTCAGGGAAGACTTACCGTACGGGATGAGAAGGAAAGACTGATTGTTGCAGACTGCATTGGACAAGATTTGAAAACCTGAGAGCTTAAAGGTGGAAGAGAGGGTGATATGTAAGACAGAGATTACTACTAAAACATAGTGCACAAATTGATAATGGTGAGAAGCTAATTGCATTGTACATAACGGAGGTGGGAGGGGGCAGTGAAAAATAGACGGGAAAGACAATGAAAGATGTAGAAAACTAAAACAGGGTGAAACAAATAGTAGTTATGTGAACAAAAGCTTAGATGGAAGAAATTAACGTAAATTAAGGCCAGGTGGGTCTTGAGAACCAAGGACATGTTGTAGTGCTAGTTCCCACCTGCGGAGTTCTGAGAAACTGCTGTCTGGGAGAAGAATCCAGATGACACATGTGGTGAAACAGGTACCAATGTCATAAATGTCATGTAGAGCATGCTCTGCAACAGGATATTGCGAGTTGCCAGTATGTTTCCTCTGCCTTTGCTAGTTTATCATAATCGATAATTTGGGGGTAGTCATGCCGATGTGGAAGGCTGAACAGTGTTTAGATAACAGCTGGTATATTATGATGTGTCATTTCGCAGGTGGCTCTCTCTCTGATGGTATATGTTTTGCCAGTTACAGTGCAATTATAGGTGGTGGTAGGAGGGTGCACAGGGCAAGTGTTGCAGCAGGAACTGTCACAGGGGTAGGAGCCATAGGATAGGGAGATGGGTGCACGAGGAGCACAGGGTGTGACAAGAATATTGCAGAGATTGGGATGGGGACAGAAAGCTATTCTAGGTGTGATGGGCGAAATTTCTGACAGAGTGGATCTCATTTCAGGGCATGATTTTAGGAAATCATGGCCCTCTCAAGTAGCTGATTGACACATTCCAGACCGGGATAATACTGAGTCACCAGTGGTGTGATACAAAGCTGTTTTGTGGCGGGGTCAGCTGTACCAGGATTGGATGTGATGGCCCAGGAAATCTGCTTTTGAATTAGGCTGGTGGGGTAATTATGTGCAGTGAAGACTGAGGTGAGAATGGTGGTGTATTGCCGTAAAGAGTCTGCATTCGAACAAATACTTTTGCCTCAGATGCCAAGCCTGTGTGGGAGGGAACATTTGACATGGAAAGGATGGCAACTGTCAAAATGTAAATACTGTTGTTTGTTGGTACATTTAATGTGTGGATGGAAGTGAGTAGCTGGCCTTCAGTGAGGACGAGATCAACATCAAGGAAAGTGGGATGGGATTCCTAATAGGACCATGTAAATTGGGAGAAGGTATTCAGAGATTCCAGGAATTTTAGCAGGTCAGCCTCACTACAAGTCCATATGGTATAGATGCTGTCAATGTATCTAAACCTTACCAGGGGCAGAAGACTTATGGATCCCAGGAAAGCCCCTTCCAAGCAGCCCATGAAAGGGTTGGCATAGGAAGGTGCCATCCTGGTTCCCATGGCTGTACCCCTGATCTTTTTGTACGTCTGCCCATCAAAGGTGAAGTAGTTGTTGGTAGGTATAAAGTTGATTAAGGTGAGTAGGAAGGATGTCATAGGTTTGGAATCAGGTGGGCACTGACTGAGGGAATGTTCAGCAGCAGACAGACCATGTACATGGGGGATGTTGGTATAGAGGGAGGTGGTTTCAGTGGTAACAAGCAAGGTGTGTGATGGGAGTGGGACGGACATGGATTTAAGACGATCTAGGATGTGGTTGGTATCCCTGATGTAGGAGGGTTTTTTTTTACTATGGGTTGCAGGTGTTCATCAACTAAGGTTCTTTGAAGCCAGCAACCATAGGGCGGCCAGGATGATTGGGTTTGTGGATTCTAGGAAGAAGGTAAAAGGTGGGGGTGTGTGGTTTTGGTCAGGTGAGAAGTTCTGTGGATTGAGGTATTAGGCCTTGTGAGGGGCCTGAGGTTTTAAGGAGGTACTGCAGGTCAGTTTGAATCATAGGGATCGGATCTTGGTGGCAGACGCCATATGTAGAGGTGTCAGACAGCTGGCATAGACCTTCACTGATGTATTCCTTTTGCTCAAGTACTAGAGTGGTAGATGCTTTGTCTGCCGGGAGGATAATGATGAACTCATCAGCTTTTAGGGAACGTAGAGCCAGGAGTTCTGCAGAGGACAGGTTAAGGCATCTTGTAGGGACCTGAGGAAGGGTTGTGAGGCAATGCTGGATATGCGGAATTCTTGGAAGGCTTGTAAGGGATGATTTTGAGGTTGTGGTTATGGGTCAAGTTGGGATTGTGGTCTGAACTATTCAAAGCAGGGTTCAATGTCATGTTTGCTGTTGGAAAGGTTTTAGAGTTGGGTTGTAAAATGATATTTCCAATGGATATTACGTGTGAAGGAAAGGAGATCCTTCACCAAAGCAGAATGATCAAATGCAGGTTCATGGCTGAGAGTTAAGCCCTTAGATAATTCAGGAGGGGGGAGTGCTTTAGATCGGAGGTTAAGGACACTGTACTGTTTTGATTGGTTCTTGGGATTATGGGTTATTCTCTGTCTGGGAGGGAGTGGTGAAGGCTGTGGAATGTTAAGGAGGTTGGCCAAGCTTGGTTTGTAGGAGAGCAGTGGTGGTTGATGGTGTGGCTGTTTAGGGAGCTGCAGAAGCACAGGAAGGTAAATACCACCGTTCGGGTAGTTCAGGAGAAGGTGGGACAGCTTTTTGAGGTGAAGTCTGGCATGTGGTTGCAATTTGAAGTTGGATTGGCGGATGATACCATTCAAGGAAACATGAGGGGTAGATAACAGCAGGATTTTGTAGAAG
Source organism: Schistocerca serialis cubense (assembly GCF_023864345.2). NCBI lineage: Eukaryota > Metazoa > Arthropoda > Insecta > Orthoptera > Acrididae > Schistocerca > Schistocerca serialis. The sequence goes on along the minus strand of NC_064639.1, from coordinate 786,922,478 downwards.
GAGAGAAGTGTGGTAGAATGGAAATTTGCTGATGAGGCATATAGCTCACAGATTAGCTGGGTAAGAGGAAGAGATTGCTGTGTTTCAAACTGTAAAAGAGCAGGATTGCATCCGGAAACAGGGACTTTCAATGTTATCCCGTTTGGAGTAATTCCAAGAGACAAGCAGGTTTCAAGAAACAGAATGTGGGACCTTAGTTTTGATAGTGCAAATGCATGTTTTCGAAAGGAATGGATGTAATATGAGATGGTATTCATCATGGCAAGAGAGACCAGTTTGGAGAGTTAAAAATCGGGAGGGTGCAAAAAAATAAATCAGCGGAGGGTTGGAAAGGATAGAAAAACAGAAGAAAAGCAATGAAAAAATTCAGAAAAAATAGAAAAATTTGTACGGAAATCGTTCATAAGAGGTAATGGGTGGGTGATCTGTATTGATACGAAAAATGATACATAATCGGTAAAGACGTGAAAACATGAGATCTTAGAAACTGGGTAAACAGAAAGCGAAAGTCATAGGAGAAAATGTAAACTACTTAGCTTGGCAATCAAAGTGATGTAAAAGACAGCAATAAAAGTCAATCAGAGGGATTTGCCGATAAACAAACGCTCAAAAACGTACAAGAATTATGTATAAACAAGGTAAGTGGATGGTGGAAAAGAAAATAGCTGTCAAATTTGTGAATATCTATCTACATCTACATGGATACACTGCAAATCACATTTAAGATCCTGGCAGTGAATTCATTGAACCACCTTCACAATTCTCTATTATTCCAATCTTGTATACTGGTAGCGCACGGAATGAACGAACATCTATATCTTTTCGTACGAGTTCTGATTTCCCTTATTGTATCATGGTGGTTGTTCCTCCCTATGTAGGTTGGTGTCAATGAAATATTTTCACATTTGGAGGAGAAAGTTGTGATTGGAATTTCATGAGAAGGTTCTGTTGCAACGAAAAATACCTTACTTTTAATGATGTCCAACCCAAATACTGTATCATTTCAGTGACTCTCTCTCCCATATTTTGCAATAATACAAAACGTGCTGCCCTTCTTTGAACTTTTTCGATGTACTCCTGTCAGTCCTATCCGGTAAGGATCCCACACTGCGCAGCAGTATTCTAAAAGAGGATGGACAAGCATAGTGTAGGCAGTCTCCTTAGTAGATCTGTTACATTTTGTAAGTGTCCTGCCACTAAAATGCAGTCTTTGGTTGGCTTTCCCCACAACATTTTCTGTGTGTCCCTTCCAATTTAAGTTGTTCTTAATTGTAATTCCTAGGTATTTAGTTCAATTTACGGCCTTTAGATTTGACTGATTTATTGTGTTACCATTGTTTAATGAACTCCTTTTGGCACTTATGTGGATGACCTCACACTTTTCGTTATTTAGGGTCAATTGCCATTTTCGCACTATTGAGGTATCTTTTCTAAATTGTTTTGCAATTTGTTTTGGTCTTCTGATGACTTTATTAGTCGATAAACAACAGCGTCATCTGCAAACAACCTAAGACGGCTACTGAGATTTCTCCCAAATCGTTTATATAGATAAGGAACAGGAAAGGGCCTATAACACTATCTTGGGGAAAGCCAGAAATCACTTCTGTTTTACTCGATGACTTTCCATCAGTTACTGCGAACTGTGACCTCTCTGACAGGAAATCACAAATCCAATCACATAACTGAGACGATATTCCATAAGCACACAATTTCACTACAAGCTGCTTATGTGGTACAGTGTCCAAAGGCTTCCAGAAATACAGAATTGATCTGAAATCTCTTGTCAGTAGCACTCAACACTTCACGCGAATAAAGAGCTAGTTGTGTTTCACAATAACATTGTTTTCAAAACCCATGTTGACTATGTGTCAATAGAGCGTTTCCTTCGAGGTAATTCATAATGTTCGAACACAATATATGTTCCATAATCCTGCTGCATATTGACGTTAATGATATGGATCTGTAATGTAATGGTTTACTCCTACTACCGTTCTTAAATATTGGTGTGACCTGTGCAGCTTTCCAGTCTCTGGGTATGGAACTTTCGTCGAGGGGACGGTTGTATGTGATGTTAAGTATGGAGCTAATGCATCAGCAAACTCTGAAAGGTATCTAATTAGTATACAGTCTTGACCAGAAGACTTGCTTTTATTAAGTGATTTAAGTTGCTTCACTACTCCGAGTATATTTAGTTCTATGTTACTCATGTTGGCAGCTGTTCTTGATTCAAATTCTGGAATATTTACTTCATCTTCTTTTGTGAAGGCATTTCGGAAGGCTGTGTTTAGTAACTCTGCTTTGGCAGCACTGTCTTCGATATTATCTGCATTGCTATCGTGCAGAGAAGACATTGATTGTTTCTTGCTGCTAACATACTTCACATACAACCAGAATCTCTGTGGATTTTCTGCCAGGTTTCGAGACAAAGTTTCATTGTGGAAACTGTTATAAGCATCTCGCATTGAAATCAGCGCTAAATTTCGAGCTTCTGTGAAATATTGGGAATCTTGGGGATTTTGCATCTGTTTAAATTTGGGATGTTTGTTTTGCTGTTTCTGAAACAGTGTTCTGACCCATTTTGTGTACCAAGGAGGATCAGCTCCATCATTTGTTAATTTATTTGGTATAAATCACTCAGTTGCTGCTGATACTATTTCTTTGAATTCAAGCCACATCTGGTCTACACTTATATCATTAATTTGCAAGGAGTGGAGATTGTCTCTCATTAAAGTGCCAAGTGAATTTTTATCTGCTTTGTTGAATAGGTATGTTGTTCGTTTATTTTTGAAGGATTTGGGGGTTACAGTATTCAATTTCGCTGTCGCAACCCTGTGTTCACTAATCCCTGTATTCGTTTTGATGCTCATTATTAACTCAGGATTATTTGTTGCTAAGAGGTCAGTTGTGTTTTCACAGCTGTTTACTATTTGTGTGAGCTCATGGACTAACTACTCGAAATAATTTTCAGAGAATTTGCTTGGCACAATTTCGGATGATGTTTTATATGTACCTCTGGAATTAAACATGTATTTTCGCCAACATATTGAGGGTAAATTAAAGTCACTACCACCTATAATTGTATGAGTAGATATGTGTTTGAAATCAAACTGAAGTTTTCTTTGATCCTTTCAGCAATTGTATTATCTGAATTGGGAGGTCGGTGAAAGGATCCAGTTATTGCGTTATTCCGGTTGCCAACAATGACCACTGCCCATACTAACTCACAGGAACTATCTGCTTCAATTTCGTGACAAGATAAACTACTTCTAACAACAACAAACACGCCACCGCCAACCGTGTTTAGGCTATCCTTTCGAAACACCATTAGGTTCTTCGAAAATATTTCGGCTGTGCTTATATATGGCATTAGCCAACTTTCAGTGCCTATAACGATTTGAGCATCAGTACTTTAGATTAACGCTTGGAGCTCTGGTACTTTCCTAACATAGCTGTTGTTGTTGTTGTGGTCTTCAGTCCTGAGACTGGTTTGATGCAGTTCTGCATGCTTCTTCATCACCCAGTACCTACTGCAACCTACATCCTTCTGAATCTGCTTAGTGCGTTCATCTCTTGGTCTCCCTCTACGATTTTTACCCTCCACGCTGCCCTCCAAAACTAAATTGGTGATCCCTTGATGCCTGAGAACATGTCCTACCAAGCTTTCCCTTCTTCTAGTCAAGTTGTGCCACAAACTTCTCTTCTCCCCAAGCCTCTTCAACACCTCCTCATTAGTTATGTGATCTATCCATCTAATCTTCAGCATTCTTCTGTAGCACCACATTCCGAAAGCTTCTATTCTCTTCTTGTCTAAACTATTTATCGTCCATGTTTCACTTCCATACATGGCTACACTCCATACAAATACTTTCAGAAACGACTTCCTGACACTTAAATCTATACTCAATGTTAACAAATTTCTCTTCTTCGGAAACGCTTTCCTGGCCATTGCCAGTCTACATTTTATATCCTCTCTATTTCAACCATCATCAGTTATTTTGCTCCCCAAACAGAAAAACTCCTTTACTACTTTAAGTGTCTCATTTCCTAATCTAATACCCTCAGCATCACCTGACTTAATTCGACTACATTCCATTATCCTCATTTTGCTTTTGTTGATGTTCATCTTATATCCTCCTTTCAAGACACTATCCATTGCGTTCAACTGCTAGCTCTGACAGAATTACAACGTCATTGGCGAACCTCAAAGTTTTTACTACTTCTCCATGGATTTTAATACCTACTCCGAATTTTTCTTTTGTTTCCTTCACTGCTTGCTCAATATACAGATTGAATAACATCGGGGAGAGGCTAAAACCCTGTCTCACTCCCTTCCCAACCACTGCTTCCCTTTTATGTCCCTCAACTCTTATAACTGCCATTTGGTTTCTATACAAATTGTAAATAGCCTTTCTCTCCCTATATTTTACCCCCGCCACCTTCAGAATTTGAAAGAGAGTATTCCAGTCAACATTGTCAAAAGCTTTCTCTAAGTCTACAAATGCTAGAAACGTAGGTTTGCCTTTCCTTAATCTGGCTTCTAAGATAAGTCGTAGGGTCAGTATTGCCTCACGTGTTCCAATATTGCTACGGAATCCAAACTGATCTTCCCCTAGGTTGGCTTCTACTAGTTTTTCCATTCGTCTGTAAAGAATTCGCGTTAGTATTTTGCAGCCGTGACTTATTAAACTGATAGTTCGGTAATTTACACATCTGTCAACACCTGCTTTCTTTGGGATTGGATTTATTATATTCTTCTTGAAGTCTGAGGGTATTTCGCCTGTCTCATACATCTTGCTCAGCAGATGGTAGAGTTTTGTCAGGACTGGCTCTCCCAAGGCCGTCAGTAGTTCTAATGGAATGTTGTCTATTCCTGGGGCCTTGTTTCGACTCAAGTCTTTCAGTGCTCTGTCAAACTCTTCATGCAGTATCATATCTCCCATTTCATCTTCATCTAGGTCCTCTTCCATTTCCATAATATTGTCCTCAAGTACATCACCCTTGTATAGACCCTCTATATACTCCTTCCACCTTTCTGCTTTCCCTTCTTTGCTATGGCATTTTATAACTGTTATACCGATGGTTCCTGTACCTACATGCTTGCTGTGTTCGGCCTGCACCCTTTGTGACCGAAGCCCTTCTTGTGTTTTCCCGAGGCCCTCTAACCTAAATAACCTCCCAGTCCACGCCACACAGGCCCTGCTACCCGTGTAGCCGCCTCCTGCATATAGTGGAAACCTGACCTATTCAGCAGAACCTGAAACCCAACCACCCTTTGGTGCAAGTCGAGGAATCTGCCGACAGCGCTAAAAATGGTTGTCTCTGCTTCCATCTTGCAAGCAAGATTGGCAGCCTTTACCACTTCTGTTAGGCGCTCAAAACCAGAGAGAATCTGTTGTGATCCAAAGCGACACTCCTCATTGGTACCAACGTGAGCAACCACTTGCAGTTGGCTGCACCCTGTGCTCTTCATGGCATCCGGAAGAACCCATTCCACATTTGGAATGACTCCACCCAGTATGCAAATGGAGTGCACATTGGTTTTCTTTCTCTTCTTGGCAGCCATGTCCCGAAAGGGCTCCCAACTATCAATAATTCTACCCTCTGTGATTGTCCGGATCTTGCAGGCTGAGAGGTTTCCTCTGAAACAGGACAGGCGACAGCATCTGGCTCAGCGCCAGTGTCAGCCACAGATGGCACCTGGAACCTGTTTGTCAGACAGACCAGGGAGGCCTTACGTGGGGCCGCATAGGAAGTCTTTTGCTGCCTGCTATGCCCGGGGGTGATTTCCCACTCAGTGTGAGCAGTATTTGGGCTGGCCACCAGTGAGAACCGACTGGAGGACTAGGACATGCTGGATGTCCGTTAGATCACCACGGCCAGCCCACAACAGTTTTCCCATCCACTGCAGCCTCAAGTTGTGTAACCGAGCCATCACACCTAAGCCTGAGAGTGAAGTGTCACCAAATAGGCTCACATCCGCACACAACGATTGGAGCTACAGAATAAATTAGTGACAGACGATCGGGAGAAGGCCAAGTAGTGTAATGAACCAAAAATTGTTGTATGCAAATAACAGTGATAAAATTGTTTAATTGGGTAGATAAAAAAATCTGCTCACCGAGCGGCAGCAGAACACACACATAAAATACTGATGTGATTGACAAGCTTTTAAAGTCAGTGGCTCCTTCTTCAGGCAGAAGGGTTGAAGGGGAAAGAAGGAGGGTGAAGCAAAAGGACTGGAGAGGTCTAGGATTTTGGGAAAGTCACGCAGAATTGCAGGTCAGGGCAGACTTACCGTATGGGACAAGAAGGAAAGACCGATTGTTGCAGACTGCATCAGATGAGATTTGAAGAGAGCTTAAAGGTGGAAGACAGGGTAATATGCAAGACAGAGATTACTACTAGAACATTGTGCTTGAGTTAATGAGGGTGAGAAGCTAAGTGCATTGTATGTAACGGAGGTGGGATGGGGTGGTGAAAAATAGACGGAAAAGACAGTGAAAGATGTAGAGAAATAAAACGGAGTGAAGCAAAGAGTAGTTACAGTGAAAAAAAATTGAGAGGGAAGAAATTAATGTAAATTAAGGCCAGGTGGGTTGTGAGAAGTAAGGACAAGTTTTAGTACTAGTTCCCACCGGCGTAGTTCTGAGAAACTGCTGTCTGAGGGAAGAATCCAGATGGCATGTGTGGTGAAACAGGTGCCGAGGTCACTAATGTCATATTGTAGAGTATGCTCTGCAACAGGATATTGCGAGTTGTCAGTGTGTACTCTCTGCCTATGCTAATTCATCATAATTGGTAATTTGGGGGTAGTCGTGCTAATGTAGAATGCTGAACAGTATTTACATTATAGCTGGTACATGACGTGTTGTTTTGCAGGTGGCTCTCCCTTTGATAGTACATGTTTTGCCTGTTACAAATTATCAACTACCACCAATTTCCTAAATCTGTGTAGTAAAAATTGTGGAAAGTTAGTTTTTTCTAGGAAAGGGGGAGGGGGTGCAGCTTTTGTAGTTCTGCCAAGGGCACAGCATTGTCTCAGCATGGTTCTTTAGCGGAGTAGCTCAGGATTTAATGTCATAACACATATGCATGGAATGTCAGGACTGCAAGTAGGGACACATATGTACATCAGTTTTGTGAAATTCTAATAAAATTGCCAATTTTTATAAATATATATTAAGTACCAGCCCAATAGACTACGTGTTTCCCATCCTTATTATGGTGCTAGCATGCCAAAGATTACCTATGTAACTGAAACATACATTGGTTTATGTTACTCTAATTAAATAACAATCTCTGAGCTGTCAAAAGTGAATCTCATTGTAAGTTCTTGTTCAGACATGGTTTGAATAGACCACAGCACTGTGTTTGGTCACATTAACACAGCACAGGACATAAAAGTGTATCTACCATGTTTATTGTTAAATGTAACCCTTAATTACAAGGTGTACAACTTTTCTTCCGCCATTTGCCGATAGGTGGCAACAACAGTAAGTAGCGATCAAAAGAAACAGATCACAGACAACATGCAGTTAGCTTGGACCTCAGTCAACGTAACCTCATTCAAACATTAGTCGATTTGTGTCTGCATCATAAAGTTGTTCTTGATTGAAAATGTCAGTTTACGAGCCTAATTATCATAATTTGTGGGAGGTATTACTGTTTTGTTCAGTATGAAGAAAACAGCGGCTGAGTCTCATTGAATGCTTTCAAGTATGTATGGTACATCTACATCTACATGGATACTCTGCAAATCACATTTAAGTGCTTGGCAGAGGTTTCATCGAACCACGTTCACAATTCTCTATTATTCCAATCTCATATAGTGCGCGGAAAGAATGAAAACCTATACCTTTCCGTATGAGCTCTGATTTCCCTTATTTTATCGTGGTGATCGTTTGTCCCTATGTAGTTCGGTGTCAACAAAATATTTTCACATTCGGAGGAGAAAGTTGGTGATCAGTGTTTCGTGAAAAGATTCCGTCACAAAGAAAAACGCCTTTCTTATAATGATGTACAGCCCAAATACTGTATCGTTTCTGTGACACTCTCTGCCATATTTTACGACAATACAAAACATGCTGCCTGTCTTTGAACTTTTTCAGTGTACTCCATCATCCTATCTGGTAAGGATCCCACACCGCGCAGCAGTGTTCTGAAAGAGGATGGACAAGCATAGTGTAGGCAGTCTCCTTAGTAGGTCTGTTACATTTTCTAAGTGTCCTGCCAATAAAACACAGTCCTTGGTTAGCCTTCCCCACAACATTTTCTATGTGTTCCTTCCAATTTAAGTTGTTCGTAATTGTAATACCTAGGTATTTAGTTGAATTTATGGCTTTTAGATTAGACTGATTTATCGTGTAACTGAACGTTAACAAGTTCCTTGTAGCACTCATGTGGATGACCTCGCACTTCTTGTTATTTAGTCAACTGCTACTTTTCGCACCATTGAGATATCTGTTCTAAATTGTTTTGCAGTTTGTTTTGATTTTCTGATTACTTTATTAGTCGATAAACGACAGCATCATCTGCAGACAACCGAAGACGGCTGCTCAGATTGACCCCCCAAATTGTTTATATAGATAAGGAGCAGCAAAGGGCCTATACCACAACCTTGGGGAACGCCAGAAATCACTTCTGTTTTCCTCGATGACTTTCCAACAATTACTACGAACTGTGACCTCTCTGACAGGAAATCACAAATCCAGTCACATAACTGAGACGATATTCCATTAGCACGCAATTTCACTACGAACTGCTTGTGTGGTACCGTGTCAAAAGCCGTGAAAAAAAGGTGTCAAGAACGGTGATTTTAACATTGTAGAGCGGCATAGTGGTGGAAGAGAGAATGTTTTCGAATATGCAGAATTGGAGACGTTGCTGAGTGAAGACTGGCGTCAAACTCAAGAAGAATTGGCACAATTAGTGGGAGTTACACAGCAAGCCATTTAAAAATTGTCTCGAGGCTATGGGCATGATTCAGAAAGAAGGAACTTGCGTCCCGTGTGAGCTGAAACCAAGAGATGTTGAACGGTGTTTGTGAACAGTTTCTGCAGAGGCAGAAATGGAAGGGATTTCTGCATCACATTGTGACCGGGGTCAAAAACTGGGTTCATTACGATAACCCTAATTGCAAATATCATGGCGATATCCTGGCCATGCTTCTACGTTGATGGCCAAACTGAATATTCATGGCTCCAAGATCATGTTCTGCATTTAGTGGGACCAGCTCAGCATCGTGTACTATGAGGTGTTAAAACCAAGTGAAACAATCACAGGTTCTCTTTATCGAACACAATTAATGCGTTTGAGCAGAGCATTAAAAGACAAACGACTGCAATACAGTGAGAGGCATGAAAAAGTGATTTTGCAGCACGACAATGCTCGGCCTCACATTTCAAAAGAGGTCAAAACGTTGAAATGGGAAGTCCTACCCCACCTACCATATTCTCTAGACATTGTTCCCTCTGATTATCACCTGTTAAGATCAATGGCGCATGGCCTGGCTGACCAACACTTCCGATCTCATGAAGGAGTCACAGATTGGATCAATTCATGGATTGCTTCAAAAGATGAACAATTTTTTTTACCCAGGAATCATACACTGCCCGAAAAATGGGAGAAAGTAGTAGCCAGCGATGGAAAATACTTTGATTGATACATGTGTAATGGATTTGTTTCATTATAGCCTCAAATGTTGGGGAAAAAACGGTGGAAGAAAAGTTGTACACCTTGTATCATTCTCATATTTTATTATGGGACATCTGGTTTTTGTATAAAGAGATGAATTGTAACATTTGGATGATGACTTATTTGACGTGTTCTAATATAGTAACCAATGCTCCAAGTAGTTTTTTCCACGTGTGATCATGCTATTTCATACGTTTTATAATTTATAAATTTTATAATTCTTTAGTTTCCCAGTTGCACTTGATAATGGCTCAAAAACTGAAATCACAATAATGGAAATAATAAAAAAATGTACATTCAAACAGTGGCAATGATGTCGTTTAAAAACTTTATGATGACAATTGTCTCCAAAAAAGGAAATATCAACAATAGCTTTCTTTGTGATGATTTGTGACTGTAATAGCACCTCAAGAGTATATTTCATGGCAAGTTTGACATTACAACTTAAATGACAATTTGTTTAGGATTTTTTGACTTATTCCACACATTGAATCACTTATGATCTGTGAAAGGAACATATATTTAACTTATTCGTGTTTTGCGACAGGTTCTGCACCATTTAGGATCTCCCCTTTATGGACCGATGGAACGAAAAACAGCCTGTGTGTAACGTAGTGCTGATATTTAATGTGAAAGATTTGCCTTGTCATAAATATACCAACATTTCTTCATTTCTGTGTAGGACTGCAGCAGTTTCTATGTAACGCATACAATTTCCCTCCTTCAGAATTCCTCAGTGCTTCATTTTACATAGCCTGATGCAGCTGTGTCCTTAAGGCAAAAATGTAGGAAGGAGTTTCCATGATTTTTCTTCTTGAAATTAATGCTGTGAACTTTTTTTTATCATGAATTTGTATGACTCTCTATTGCCACTTTTCTAATTCTGCATTTGTGTAGATCATGTCTAGCTTACAGTGTTGTTATTGTTCCATATTGCATTTCATTTCAAATGTGGTTTCTGTCAGAGGGTAATATTAACTTCAGTCATTAAGCTTATTATTCTTTTTTCCTGCAGGCTTCAGTAATCAGCTACTGAACACTTGGACCAGTAAAGAAATATGTGAAAGAAGTGACCTCACTATGAGAGAATCACCAAGGAAGCAAAATGAAACAGTGGGGATGTCATCAGCAGATGGAAGAAGTTCAGAAGAAGATGAGCCTTCAGAAGTGAATGATCTATTACAACTAAATAATGAGATACATGACTATAATAGAATTCAGAGTGCAGTAGGAAGTAATGAAATTCTGAATAGAAGTGGTAAATTATTGACACAACCATCTGCTGTGGGTGATCATGCAGATAGAGCCTTTGAATGCAGTGCAGAGAAATTAGTACTCTCTGGTATTGTTAGTCCAGAAGAGCTACAAGATGTTAACAAAATCATTGCAGAACCCGAAATTTTTTTTTGTGACATGGAGGAGTTCACAAAATTATTAGACCTAGATGGAGAAAGTATCAAACCAAAACAGGATCAGAATGTCACTGAAGTGTTAGGACAAAGGGCAACAAATTGTTTGTCATTGCATTTGACCACTAACAAGCCTTTAACCAATACCATTCACAGATTAAATGCTGGCTCAGTATCCTCTGTGTGTGATTTTTTCTCAAATGATAGAATTATGACATATACTTCCACTCTGAATGAGACAAGAAACTATGTGAAAGATTTGCCTTCAGAAGCAGGAGATGTTAATTTTGCAGAAGAAAAAAGTATTTCAGATCCTTCCCTAGGTTCATCATTTAGTTCAATTACAGAACGATTAGGAGACAGCACTGAGAAAGAAATTGTCTTTGAAGGCAATGATGATGAAGGAATGACACAAGATATTCTACTGTCTGAGAATCGAATTAAACTGTCATATACTCCACATCATGGTTTGTGCAATGATAGTGAAGGAGTAAGTGCAAATGAAAATAAGAAGGAAGTGAATAGTCTCACTGAAGTCTTTCAAGGATGCCCTTCTGTATTTGAAGAACCTGTTGTGAGAAATCAACACAGATCTGGGAAACATTTCTTGCACAATGACACTGCATATCATGAGTTACATCAGAGTGAAAATAGTGAAATAAAAACAAATAAATTTAAAGTAATTATGAAACAGTTAAATATTAAGGATATGTTCATGAAGAGAGCCAAAGAACATAACAGTTTTGGAACTCCTCAGAGTATAATAAACTCATGCAAAAAGGTAAAGACTTGTGTGTCAGAAACCAATCAAAAAGCTATTTTACCCAAAAGAAACTCCACTGCATCTGATGCTAAATTAAAGTGTAGTATTGCTAAAACCAGTTCCATGTCTTCTAAAAAGGATACTTTGGATAATATGGTACATATGAAAAAACATAAGAAGAATTCCTTTAAGGTCTGTCAAGGACTAAAATCATTCCCATTTCCAGAGGTAATGATTAATTTGTTGTATTTACCTACACTTCTGACTCTGCATAAGTAGTGCATGCAATGGAAAAGAAATTACATTGTGACGTGGCAGTAGATACAGGTTAACTGAATGAGAGATACTTGTAAATTCAAAGTGTACCATTGAAATTATTTTGTTCAAGTTATTGGTATTGTTATTTCACCTTATTATCAATACGAGCAACAAAGCATTTTATACTAAGTGTGCCATTTGATGTTGAACTATTAATATGTATTACTGCAACCTGTACCCGCCTGGGTAGCTGAGAGTGCTAATGTGCTGCTTCCTGGACTCGGGTAGGCGTGCTGGCCCCAGATTGAATCCGCCTGGTGGATTAATGACGAGGGCCGGTATGCCAGCCAGCCTGGATGTGGTTTTTAGGTGATTTTCCACATGCCACTTGATGAATACCAGGCTGATCCCCACATTCCGTCTCAGTTACACAACTCGCAGACATTTGAAAATGTTCACACTATTCAATGGCTTACACTAGCTGTAAGACAGCTGGGGTACACTAATTCCGTCCCAGGGGGTTCAGGGTGGTGGCAGGAAGGGCATCAGGCCACCCTCTGCAACTAACACTGCCAAATCAATAGTAACACGGCCGACCCCATGTGGGGCAGGACAAAGGCCCCAAGAAGGAAAGAACGAAAACTGCAACCTGTAAATATTCTGCTGCTTATTTACAAATACACTATGTGACTCTTTAAAGATTTTTACTGTTGGTTTGAAGAAAAGTTCAGATGTGATAAAAGCTTTGTTTTGGTTGAGGTAAACAGCATATAAAAGGTAATTGGCAGTATATCATCATACATTATCTGTCCATTGTTAGGATAGTTCAGCTAATCAAATCAAATCTTTATCATCACATAACATGCCTCATGCAATCAAAAGATTGTGGAATAGGTGACTTGTCAATTCTAACATTATATACAGAATAATAAAATTAATCTGAGGTTATAATACATACGGTGTTACTTTTATAAGATAATTACTATTTTACATGGTTAGCATTAAAAGTAATCTGTGGTTATAATACATATGTTGTTGGTTCTTTCAACACTATAGTAGCATTTAATTTTCAGGTCTTTTTCCAGGCCTCATTGTGTTATAGTGTGGAGATTTTTCAGCTTGGATGCCCTTTTTCAGTAGTCTAAAAGGTTTGAGTAGATTAGTTTTTGAGACCCCCAGAAGATTATACTACATTTAATTACTGAAATAAAAAAAAAATATATATAGTATTTTTACAGCTAACTCAGTAAGATTAGATAAGACATTCATGATGTAAATTAGACTGTTCGGCCGACTTCATTATTACTCCACAACATATTTTTATTTACTAATACACAAAGGAATTTGACACAGTTTGCACTGTCCAGGTTGGTCTCTCTCTCTCTCTCTCTCTTTCTCTCTCTCTCTCTCTCTCTCTCTCTCTCTCTCTCTCTCTCTCTCTCTCTCTCCCTCCCTCCCCCACCCTCCCTCCCCCAATCCCCTCCCTCCTCCCTCTCTCCTTCCTTCCCCCCACCCCCCTTCCCCCCAATTTCTTTTCCAAAGTTTACTTTGAAATTATTGTTTTTGACCCTTGCCTCTACTTCCTCAGGTGTATTCAACATTGCAAATCAGCTCTTCATTGATTTTACAGCAGACTATTGCTGTCTGCATAGAAGATTGAATAAGGCTGAACCTGGCATGGCATATCATTGATACAATACAAAAATAATAAGTGACCCTAATATTGAGCCTCTTGTGGAACACCTAAGAGTGTGTGTGTGTGTGTGTGTGTGTGTGTGTGTGTGTGTGTGTGTGTGTGTTTGTGTGTGTGGTGGTTTTTCTTTCCCAGGCCAGAGAAGAATTTCTTGTTGCTGGTATGAACAAGTACTCTGTTTTCTATTCTCTTAATATGATGACACCCAACTAAGGAATTTTCCTTGAAAACCATAGTTTGTTGGTTTGCGAAGAATCAGGTCACAATTAACAGTATCAAAAGCCTTGGTGAGGTCACAAAACACACCTGACACAAACATTCTGTTTTCAAAACATCTGCAAACTTTTCTGACCAATTCATTTATATGTATGCATTCTGCTGCAATGATTCCTGAAACCATACTCTTTGCATAAAATCATGCTGTAGGATGAGTTATAATATCACACACAGCTCTTTCAAATGTTTTTGAAAAAATTGGTAATGGTGAGATCAGTTGTAACGATCGTACAGTAGTAACCTGTACTTCCGTGCATACCAATGTATATGTCTTTGCTATATTTACGATCTTTGGGTCTGCTTCGCCTAGAGAGTGGGAAGAGTCGAGTGTTTACTCTTGCACTGTGATGTTAACCTGTGAACGTTATCCGAATAAATCGTTATTGTGCTGTAAGAAGTTGGTTTATGGGACTCAATACCTACCAAAACTCTACAAGTCTACAGTTCCCTGTTTTATCTTGTTTGCCCTTTCTAAGAATTGGCCAAACTTCAGCATATTTTATTGATATGTAAAACATCCTTCATCAAAATGCTGGTTGATTATATGGGAGAGTTGATGTTCAGTACCATGACAGACTATTTTTCTTATCCTATTTTTAAGGGCATTATGATTTTCTTAAATCAGAGCTTGAAACATGGAAAAACTTAAAACCTGAGCGATTTCTCTCTAGCAGTCACTGATTTCATTGCAGTTTATGAAGTTATTGAAGGATTCATTTACGACATATAGCTGTACCATTCATCTTTAGTTTAAGGGGCATTTTCTCTCCATTTTGCAGCCAATGTCACTTCCTATAACAGACCAAACAGCTTCTTTTTATTATTTATTTATTTCCTGTGTCTGAAATCAATCTGTTGTTAGTCGTACACTTTGCTAGGTTAGTTATTTTGTCAATTTGTATGTGCTTATGTATTTAAGAAATTCCAGGTTTTGATTAACTATTGCTGCCATATGCAGTTTCTCTTCTTAACCCTTGGCACACTAATTTCTTTGTTACCCATGATCTAATTTTATGAGACTTGGTCCATTCTGATATGAAAGGGAAGCATTCATTGAATATAACCAAGAATTCAGCTGGAAAAATTATTGTAGTTATCATTTGCTGAAGTGTGTTTGCTAATTGACCACATGGCGAGGATTAGCTTTTTAATAAATATCTTCTCATTTTCTTGACTGACGTTCTAACATCTTTTAGTTGTGCAGGCTGAATTTAATGTTGATAATAATACAAATAGTGCTGCATGGTCTGTAACACCTAAATATAGCATAGAGTATTCTTTTTCAGTGTAATAATACCTACTTACCATATTATCAATTTACATGTTGAAGCAGTTGCTGTTGCTCTGGTACATTGGTCAAAATTTAGATTTAGCCCATTTGTGGCTGTCAGGTGATTTAGATGTGAAGAAAATTTGTCATCAGTTTTTACATTTATGTTGAACTCAGCACATTAACAACTTTCTTATGCAGTTTTTCTGTTTTTAATTTATGTAACAAAGTTTGAAATTTATCTAGTAATACAGAGCTTATGTGTTATCCAGGAATTTGAGATATACTGATGATTAAGATGTTATACTTTTTTAAGTTGTATGCAACAACTTTTGAATGTAAGTTCTTCATTTAGATGGATAAAATTCTGTGTGATTCCGTAGTTTGTTAAGGAATGAAGTAGCATGCAAGGACCTCTATGCCCATTTGCTCCAAAAAAGCTGGTAGCCAGTTTGTGGCGTGTAAGTTTATTGAGGTGATTAATATTCACAATTTTAAGCCAATGTTCAGCAGAATTTACATATCACAAAGCTTGCTGATCAGTCCTTCAGACAGACAGATCTCCTATGTTCAAATACATAATGAAATTCTTGCTGAGTATATTGTCAGATAAAACATCTTTAAAACTAGTTGATTACAAAGTAAAGGTATCTCTGCTTGTGTATTGAATAATTATTCTGGATTGTTAATGTTGGACCATATCCAGTTGGAATTGGCCCCTTTCATTAGTTTCCCTCCATGTGCACATTTAGGGTGATGGATTGTTTGCTTTTACAGCTGATTTCATGCATTATTTCTTCAAGAGCTTTTTATGTATACAATGCGAGTGTCATCTTACCAGATCGATGTAGGTGGTGTGTATGAATCACGAAACTATTTTTTTCATAATTGTTGAAGTCTTACCTTTTAATCCTTGAACGTAACTTTTTGCTTGTTCATTGACTTTACTATTATTGCCGAAGATCAAATTTTGTCAGTAGATTTCTCAATATCACTTTTTCAATTGACAGTAATTGCCAGATGATAATCAGTTTGTGGATAAATGGAGTGGCCTCATTGCAGTAAACCTCTTTTGATCATGATATGAGAATAATACAGTCTCTTATAGTAGAACCGGCACATTCTTTTTTTATATTGCTGATCATGTTTATGAAGTTCATGCTAGGCCCAACAACAGCTGACATACTCACGATTACTTTAGCAGAGTTTGATACAAGGTTTGAAACATAGTGTGCATGGCTGTATCCAAATATTTTCACTTTGAGTCCATGGTATATTTGTTTTTATGGGGCTGCAGAACTGTTAGAGAGTAAGGTGGCACAATGGTTAGCACAGTCAACTCATATTCAGGAGAATGATGTTCAAATCTATGTCCGTCATCCAGATTTAGGTTTTCCACGATTTCCCAAAATACCTCCAGGCAAATTCCAGGATGATTACTTTGCAAGGTTATGGTCACTTCCCTTCTACATCTACATTTATACTCCGCAAGCCACCCAACGGTGTGTGGCGGAGGGCACTTTACGTGCCACTGTCATTACCTCCCTTTCCTGTTCCAGTCGCGTGTGGTTCGCGGGAAGAACGACTGTCTGAAAGCCTCTGTGCGCGCTCTAATCTCTCTAATTTTACATTCGTGATCTCCTCGGGAGGTATAAGTAGGGGGAAGCAATATATTCGATACCTCATCCAGAAACGCACCCTCTCGAAACCTGGACAGCAAGCTACATCGCGATGCAGAGCGCCTCTCTTGCAGAGTCTGCCACTTGAGTTTGTTAAACATCTCCGTAACGCTATCACGGTTACCAAATAACCCTGTGACGAAACGCGCCGCTCTTCTTTGGATCTTCTCTTATCTCCTCCATCAAACCGATCTGGTACGGATCCCACACTGATGAGCAAACTCAAGTATAGGTCGAACGAGTGTTTTGTAAGCCACCTCCTTTGTTGATGGACTACATTTCCTAAGGACTCTCCCAATGAATCTCAATCTGGTACCCGCCTTACTAACAATTAATTTTATATGATCATTCCACTTCAAATCGTTCCGCACGCATACTCCCAGATATTTTACAGAAGTAACTGCTACCAGTGTTTGTTCCGCTATCATATAATCATACAAGAAAGGATCCTTCTTTCTATGTATTCGCAATACATTACATTTGTCTATGTTAAGGGTTAGTTGCCACTCCCTGCACCAAGTGCCTATCCGCTGCAGATCTTCCTGCATTTCGCTACAATTTTCTAATGCTGCAACTTCTCTGTATACTACAGCATCATCCGCGAAAAGCCGCATGGGACTTCCGACACTATCTACTAGGTCATTTATATATATTGTGAAAAGCAATGGTCCCATAACACTCCCCTGTGGCACGCCAGAGGTTACTTTAACGTCTGCAGACGTCTCTCCATTGATAACAACATGCTGTGTTCTGTTTGCTAAAAACTCTTCAATCCAGCCACACAGCTGGTCTGATATTCCATAGGCTCTTACTTTGTTTATCAGGCGACAGTGCAGAACTGTATCAAACGCCTTCCGGAAGTCAAGAAAAATAGCATCTACCTGGGAGCCTGTATCTAATATTTTCTGGGTTTCATGAACAAATAAAGCGAGTTGGGTCTCACATGATCGTTGTTTCCGGAATCCATGTTGATTCCTACATAGTAGATTCTGGGTTTCCAAAAACGACATGATACTCGAGCAAAAAACACGTTCTAAAATTCTACAACAGATCGACGTCAGAGATATAGGTCTATAGTTTTGCGCATCTGCTCGATGACCCTTCTTGAAGACTGGGACTACCTGTGCTCTTTTCCAATCATTTGGAACCTTCCGTTCCTGTAGAGACTTGCGGTACACGGCTGTTAGAAGGGGGGCAAGTTCTTTCGCGTACTCTGTGTAGAATCGAATTGGTATCCCGTCAGGTCCAGTGGACTTTCCTCTGTTGAGTGATTCCAGTTGCTTTTCTATTCCTTGGACACTTATTTCGATGTCAGCCATTTTTTCGTTTGTGCGAGGATTTAGAGAAGGAACTGCAGTGTGGTCTTCCTCTGTGAAACAGCTTTGGAAAAAGGTGTTTAGTATTTCAGCTTTACGCGTGTCATCCTCTGTTTCAATGCCATCATCATCCCGGAGTGTCTGGATATGTTGTTTCGAGCCACTTACTGATTTAACGTAAGACCAGAACTTCCTAGGATTTTCTGTCAAGTCGGTACATAGAATTTTACTTTCGAATTCACTGAACGCTTCACGCATAGCCCTCCTTACGCTAACTTTGACATCGTTTAGCTTCTGTTTGTCTGAGAGGTTTTGGCTGCGTTTAAACTTAGAGTGAAGCTCTCTTTGCTTTCGCAGTAGTTTCCTAACTTTGTTGTTGTACCACGGTGGGTTTTTCCCGTCCTTCACAGTTTTAGTCGGCACGTACCTGTCTAAAACGCATTTTACGATTGCCTTGAACTTTTTCCATAAACACTCAACATTGTCAGTGTCGGAACAGAAATTTTCGTTTTGATCTGTTAGGTAGTCTGAAATCTGCCTTCTATTACTCTTGCTAAACAGATCAACCTTCCTCCCTTTTTTATATTCCTACTAACTTCCATATTCAGGGATGCTGCAACGGCCTTATGATCACTGATTCCCTGTTCTGTACATACAGAGTCGAAAAGTTCGGGTCTGTTTGTTATCCAAGATATTATCTCCACGTGTCGGTTCTCTGTTTAATTGCTCAAGGTAATTTTCGGATAGTGCACTCAGTATAATGTCACTCGATGCTCTGTCCCTACCACCCGTCCTGAACATCTGAGTGTCCCAGTCTATATCTGGTAAATTGAAATCTCCACCTAAGACTATAACATGCTGAGAAAATTTATGTGAAATGTATTCCAAATTTTCTCTCAGTTGTTCTGCCACTAATGCTGCTGAGTCGGAAGGTCGGTAAAAGGAGCCAATTATTAACCTAGCTCGGTTGTTGAGTGTAACCTCCACCCATAATAATTCACAGGAACTATCCACTTCTATTTCACTACAGGATAAACTACTACTAACAGCGACGAACACTCCACCACCGGTTGCATGCAATCTATCCTTTCTAAACACCGTCTGTACCTTTGTAAAAATTTCGGCAGAATTTATCTCTGACTTCAACCAGCTTTCTGTACCCATAACGATTTCGGCTTCGGTGCTTTCTATCAGCACTTGAAGTTCCGGTACTTTACCAACGCAGCTTCGACAGTTTACAATTACAATACCTTCTGAATCCTTCAAATAATCCGAGTTTGTGCTCTGTCCCTGATGACCTCGCTGTTGATACGACATTAAAGCCTAATCTTCCTTCCTTCCTGCAGACTGTCCTTTGCAGATTTCATGTATGTTTGTGAGAGCAACTTTTACACTTGATTTTTAACATAGCAATGCTCTCTTTATAAATTATCAGACACAAACTTTTTACATGTAGGACATTGTTCCATGACTACTGTAGTTACACTCCTTTTTTCTGAGTTATCCTTGTCTGTTTTTTGAGGTGCAGCACCTTTTGTGTTTACAAGTGAGCTAAATATCACAAAACACTTATTTTCATCCACTTTTAAGGAATTACTGTTTTCCAGAATTTTACATTTGTTTGCTAGACCAGCACATTCCTTTTGTAAAGCTACAGTATCACTTTATAACACTTGAATTATTGATCCTTGCCTTTGATCTCATTTAATTACTTTTTTCACAAGCTTTCATCACACAAGCATCACACAACCATGAACATTCACAGTTAACAATTTCTATTTATTTTGCAACAATTTTGATCAAAAGACAATTTAAGACATATGCACTGGATACCTTTCCTGCCTTTTTTGTAACATACCTTACAATTATTACCACATTTTACTTCACTTCTGTCACTTTTGTCAGAACAATTTACACGTACTGTTCTGATCAACATGATACTGAGGTACTATTCCAGGGAAATAACACATTTATTTAGTATCCCACCGGTAGATGTCACAAAGGAGGCATATGAGCTGGGTGGGTAGAACAGCAGACTAGTTCAGAAATCTGACATGGAGTGCACACATCATGTCATATGGGTAGAACCACTGACGGAAGTGTTTACTTGTGAGCAGCGGCAAGTGGAGGAGGCCAATTCAAATGCATTGTTAAACTGTCGTGGATCTAGCCTTGCTCTTCATGCCGAGTGTTGGCGTGTGCTTTGTTGTTAGCCACCTGAACCAGCCACGTGCTGAGCATACTGTCATGCATGTCCCTACATGGGTTTGGACACTTTGCTTCCTGTAGTACAATTTGTATGGGAGTTTGTTCCACTCACAGGGTTCTGTTCCGCTGTTGTTATCGAGTCACCATCAGCTCGTGAAGTACCCACATGAACCATCTTGGGTAGTTGTGTTGTCATGCCGTCTGCAGATACTAAAGTGCTTATGTGATGCCCTTATCTTTTTTTAATTTTCTTTCCCTGTTTTCATAGTGGTCACTGTGGCCTGCCATGTACATGGCATTTCTGCTATCCAGACAGGAACAGTTGTACCTACAGAAGGAGCAGTAGCAGCTGCAGCAGCGGCAGCAGCAACAGCAACAGGGGCAGGTGCAACCACAGATAACGCAGAATGCAGACTTACTTCACACACTTGCCTAGCTGGCAGGGGACCACCCATCCGTTTGGCAGTTTTTTTCTCAATCCATTAGTCATTTGCTGCATTCATTGAGACTGTGCAAAGGTGGGAGATTGCTTGTGTCAGTTCTTGCTGCACTGTCAGGTAAGGTATATTGTCAGTTTGGTTTATAAAGCCGTCTTGTTGTCCAGCAGCATGAGTTTATAGGAAGCCATCCGAAATTTTAAGCCCTCCACTGAGTCCAAGAAACTCCCTTCAATGTGCTTTGTAGGTTGCTTATGCAGTATGTTGGCCATCAAAGCCATGTGGTACCAGCTGAATTGCAATTTAACCAGCATTATAAGCGCACTGGGCAGTCATATGGCATGGTTTATAGGAAGCCGTCCGAAATTTTAAGCCCTCCACTGAGCCCAAGAAACTCCCCTTCGATGTGCTTTGTAGGTTGCTTATGCAGTATGTTGGCCATCAAAGCCATGTGGTACCAGCTGAATTGCAATTTGACCAGCACTATTAGCGCACTGGGCAGTCATATGGTATGGATTGCTGGTTTGCAAGTCCACTCACACAAGTGTTATTTTGACTGTCCAAAATGTGCTACCTCTTATGCAGACTCGCTAATCCGGAGTGTGACTGTCCTGATCCAGAGTTTCAGACTGGGGCATTGACCAAGTTCAACCCCATCATTAGCCAACATTGCCCAAATTGTGGAATTGCATAATCTTACAGCAGTGGCAAGGGATGTCCTTTCTGATAATTGGCAGGTGGCGCACAATTACATGTGCGTGGTCAACAGCCCTGGTGCCTTGTTGGATACCCCTGGAAGCCTCACTTTCTGTCAAGTCACCGTGTGTTGCCCTCATTGTCGATTCCAGTTGGAGCAGCATCACAGCACTGACTGTTCTTGCCCTCACCAAGCCCAGCGGGTTTGTGTCACTTACAGCTTCATAATTCATGCCCTTGGCAATTTAGCATCATTCTCCTTCCACTTGTTGGGCATGCCAGCAGTCCTGCCCTGATTGTCATTTGTTGCATGTTTGCTGAGACTGCCTGCACATGTACGGGGTATGCCATCAGACAGGACATTTGTTAACTGGTTGTAAAAGTCAGCGAGTCGCGAGCCAGTCATCGAACACCTTGGTGTTTTCCCTGGATTCTGGGGCTGTCTCCACTGTCCCATTTGTGTTGCCCCAGCGTATTTTGCTGGCTTGATTGTGGATAGGCAGCTGGCTGAATTTCAAGTAGTCACAGGGGCATCTGTCAGCTTCATTAATTTGTTACAAGAATGTGGAACAGCAACTTACACTGTTGGTGATCAATTCACTATTGGTGCAAAATACCTCTGTGCTTGACGTTTCTCCTGTTTTCAGCTTTCAGATGGTTGATGATGTGCTTTTAGTGTCTCAGTCAACTGTTTTAGAATAACTTGTGTCAGGCAGAAAATTTTGAGGCACAAATTTCTCTTAAGCCATTGACAGTCCCTAAATGTTCTCGTCCCCATCCCAGTTCCGTTACCATGCGCAACAAGGTAAAGGCTGAGTGGCAGCCTTGGCAGGACCAGGGTGTCATTTCTCCTATGATGTCGAGTCAGTTGGCCACCCCTTTGGTGGTTATTCAGAAACCAAATGGCTCTGTTTGCCGTTGTGGTGATTTTAAACAGACTCAAGGCACAATGTGTCAATATTTTTGCCACATGGACTTGCACAGTGCTTACCTGCAGTTGCCTTTGGACACAGTTTTTCTGACTTTCCTGGTCCTCAGTGCCCCATTTGGGCTTTAACAGTTCAATCACTTGTCTTTGGGAATTTTGTCTGCACTGGAAATTTACGAGTGGTATTTGGAACAGTTGCTTTGAGACATTCCCTGTTGTGTCAATTACCTTAATGACATCTGGGTCATGGTCCCTACGTGGGAGGAGCATTTACGGAACCTTCAATTGGTTTTCCGATGCCTTCTGGAGAATGGCCTTCATTGTGAGCTGGAAAAGTGCAGTTTTTCTCCCCAAAGGTGCATTTTTTTGAGTCATCGGCATAGTAAAGATGGTCTTGTCCCTATGGACAACCACATCAAAGCAATTTCAACCTAGCAGCACCCAAAAACCCAAAGTAGCTCAAGTCCTTTTCAGTAAGATTTTGTATTATACTCATTTCATTCCCAGGCTGCACGTGTCTGCCAGCCTATTAACTGGATCCACCAGAGTGGCATTAAGTTTGTCTGGTCTGTGGATTGTCAGTGGACTTTTCAGTCTATCAGGCTATCTATGTTACACTAGGTAAACTGACCTGTTATGTGTCCCAGAATGGCATTTGTGCCATCCTGTCCTATTGGAATTTGGACAGCATCAAACTGCCCATTGCTTATGCACTGAAGATAATTTCTGCTGCTTAACAGAACTACTCACAGGTGGAAAAGGAGGTTCTAGCTATTATTTTGAGGGTTAAAAAGTTTTCATGTTTTCCTGATTGGATGACCACAAGCTTTTGGTTCCTTTATTTGGCTCTCATACTAAGCTTCAGCATAGGACTGCCCACCAGCTGCAGCAGTGGGCCTCTTTTTCAGTAACTACTCTTATGACATCGGTTTCTGCTCCACCACCCACCATGCCAATGCTGTTGCACTATCGCAGCTGTCAGTGGGGCCTGATCCGGAGTTTGACTGGCAGGAGGCTCTCATGTCCATGTTGGAGGATGCCTTGCAGCAAACCCTGTTTGATTTTCTGTTTATTGCACAAGAGGTTGCAGCCGCTGTTCCTCCAGACCTACTTTTCCAAAAAATTGTTTCAGCTGTTCAGATGGGTTGGTTG
The DNA here is from genome assembly GCF_023864345.2 of Schistocerca serialis cubense. Taxonomy (NCBI): domain Eukaryota; kingdom Metazoa; phylum Arthropoda; class Insecta; order Orthoptera; family Acrididae; genus Schistocerca; species Schistocerca serialis. The sequence goes on along the minus strand of NC_064639.1, from coordinate 786,898,700 downwards.
GAGCACATTTCCCCGGTTGCAGATCCAGTGTGGTATATGTTTTTTCTTCTGCATTCTGAATTCAATTGTGTCCAGGTGGTCTTCATCCCCACAGAGGAACAATGCATTACATACTCACAACCTCCAGTTGTTGTATGCATCGCAATGGGGTATGACTCGGAGGAAGGCATTGGTGTGACATCACGTATGCTGGCCGATAAACGGTCGTGTCATTGAACATCTGATGTGGGCTTTAAGGACTTGTGCACAGAACCAGGCTGCACCACTGCCCCAGTACTCTCCTTGACTGGTCCTACAGCACACTTGAGACAAGGTGCATGTAGATTTTGCTCGTCCAGTTTTGGACAGCATGTGGTTGTTGTTGGCAGATGCAGTACCAAATTTCCCATATGCAGCCAAGCTATCCTTCACTTTGTTGACTGCCATCATTTACGGCATTATCAGTTATTTTTGCCATTGAGGAATCTTCCGTATGAAAACGGTAAACAATTTGTGTCGCAGGAGTTTGAAGATTTTTGTATACACAATGATATCCATCTTCTTTCTGACTACCATCCCATTCTGTCTCGGACATGGAGTGCTTTGTGGGTACGTGCAAGACCTAGATGAAAAAGGCCATGTCTGCCTCTTCCCGTGATGATGCCTTGCCAAGTGCTGGGTGATGCTAGTCATTGGGTGCAGTCAGGTGGAATGTTTGCATTGGTGCCACTTGCAGTGTCTCTTGGATTTGTTGCAGCCTGAGTTGCTTGCCATGGAACACTGTGGCCCACCACATTTTCCTCTTTGGGTTGCTGTTCGAGCCTGGTACTTTGGGCTGCAGCTGGAGAGGTTGTCGGCTGTTGTGGTGAGCCACAAAGGTTGGCAGTTGTTTTTGGTGGGTGTCAGCGGGGAACAGCTAGCTCATCATGCCAATTAGTTGCACCCACACCACATTTGAGCATCACAGCTGCGGCTTCCAGTCAGCTGTGTGGCAAGGATAATTGCGATGTTTGTGAAGTGTGCTCCCTCATGCATTGCCAGCCCCTTCACGTCCTCTGCTGTCTTTCCATTACCTGCATCCTCAAACCCCAGTGTGGCTCATGCCTCTGACTGTTGTGGTAGGGCCCATGAATTTTGACCCAACCCTTCCCCTTTCTGCCTCCTCTCCCTCTTCATCAGAGGTGGCCTCATCTCCACTACCACTGTCTGACACGTCGTTGCCGCACCCTCCATGTTCTTCTACCTTTCAGATGGACCCAGTACCATTGGTGTTGCTTCCTTCGATGGTTAGTCTGCTGCCATATTCTCTGGCACCCTCCCTGGTTTCACACTGGAAGTCACACCCCAAGCCTGGCCATTTTCAGCCCTAATTGGCCTTTTCAGGGGGAGAGATTTCATATTCCCACCAGTTCATGTTATGGTGGAGGCACGTGAGCTGACATGGGTTGAACAATGGAGTAGTTCAGAAACCTGCCATGGAGGGCATAAGCATGGTGCCACATGGGCAGACCCGCAGATGTTAGTGTTTACTTGTGAGCAGCAGTAAGCAGAGCAGGCTAGTTCTCATGTGGAGTCAAACTGTTGCAGACCTAGCCTCGTTTCGTGCCAAGTGTTGTCATGTGCTTCGTCTTTAGCTGTCTGTACAAACCTTACACTGAGTATATTGCCATGCATGTATCTATGTGGATTCAGATGTGTTGCTTCCTGTCATTCAGTTCACATGGGGAGTTTGTTCCACTCACAGGGTTTTGTTCACTGTTTGCTACTGAGTCACTGTCATCCCATGAAGTGTCCGGGGCAATCGTGTTGAGTAGCAGCATTATCACTCCTTCTGTAGGTACTAAAGTTTGCTTGGAAGTTCAGAATTTGTAAAGACAAATTTGCTAAACATCATTCATGTCAAAATAGTTCCTCTAGAGACTGTTGGATAAATGGTGGTAAAGGTGGAAGTCTGAGGCCACAAGATTTACCTTGTGTTGTGATCTTGTGTTCAGAGAAGTCAAAGCCAGTCGACTCATTGCCAGTGAACAAATAGTTTACTACTGCTGCTTCTGCGTAACAACGTAATGTAACAAAATGCTTATTTAAGTAATGAGTGTAATTAATGCAGCCATATCTGTATTGAATTGCATGAGTAATTACGCAGATTTGCGACACAAGTCTCAGGAATAGACCACTGAAACAGTTCAGTAGTTGATCCGTAACTTCCATATCTTCCTAGTTTTCTTGCTTTCTTACTTTTTCTCGTGCTTACCATACAGTACCAATGCTGCAAGGATTCTGCTCCTCAGTACCCTTGAACTGTGACACAGCTTTTCCCCCATGGACTTGGATCCATTGTGTTGAAGATGCTGAAAGAAATTTTTCTTGTTCCATTGAAATAACGCGTTCACAGAAGTTGAACACAAATATATTTCCTATGATGTACAACTCTTAACTTATCAGATGAATCAACTACAGGTGTGTTACATACCATCTAGATGTTGTCATGCATCCATCTCACATGAAACCGAGGACAATTGTGCAATAGAATCTGAATATTAATGGAATGATGATTTTGTTGGTGTTGTGGAAGTGTTGTGCACTCCATGCCTTTGCCTCATGTAGCAAATAACTCCACCTAGCAGCTTGTGTTGCCAATAGCACAGAATCGGTACAATTCCAATTTGCACAAACCAGCAAAAAACCTCCTGAAAGTGGATTACTTCCTAGTTACTATCTACCTTAACTCATGAATATCTTGTGTTGGCCAATGGATATCAAAGAAATAGAACATCTCATTCTATGAATGAAAAGTTATGCCTCATATTCCCCGACTGAGATCAAAGATGCTGTGCTCATAAAGTTTATTCTAAAAGTTTAACACATTTACAATAAACACCAAATTTTCAAACAGTTGTGTAACATTATAACTTTCTAAAATATGAAGGTTGTTTGCAATTTATTTCCCTCTGGGACTTCACATAACATTTCATTCAAGTCAGCTCATATTTCACCAATTACTTTCTATCATAGCTTTACCCAACACCAAGCTATGTTCAGAACCGGTCCCTAAGGGAATCACATACAATTTCGTTTTTCATTGCAGTCTTTGTTTATCACTGCATAATTTCACTCCTGTTCCTTCATTAGAACATTTTAATTTTGTGATTACACTTAAGAATTCTCCTTTCATCCTTATTGTGCAAGCTATATGATCTCTATCTCCCTTAACTATGGGTATTCCGACATGCACAAATGTTTCCATAGTTTATTGAGGTATTTCACTTAACTGCATGCTGGGACACATTACAAATATGAAATTCTCGACATCAATCACCTTTGCTGTAGAAAGGTGACACTAGTTTACTGGTATGTTCTCTTTACTCCAGGTCTTGCCACAGATATTTGTATTATGTTTGTTTGCAATTTTAAATTACTTTGTTTAATTCATTCATTCACCTGAAGAGTTACTTCCTGGATTGGAATCAAAAATCTGTTTAACTATTACTAACGTCATATACTTGCTGCCGTAAATTGTGCTAGAAATGTGCTCAAATTTATGAAGCCTAATCAGATAGGTCCATGCCACATTAAACTAGTCTGGAGAACACTTCTGAAATGTCAACATCCTTCCTGTGCATGTTTACACTTCATTCTAGGGACAGATACTTCCCAATTATCTTTCCATTTGAGATGCCAGTGTCCCTTTACAACTCTCCCTTCATAAAAGCAGTTCAGATCCTTTCGTGCCTCCACCTGACCTAAGGAATAAGTCATTCTTTCCATAGGTCCACTAGCCCGGTACATCCCAAATGTTTTGTCTTCAAGGACAGTGCCCCAGTATGTTTCAGTTCCTGTACAAAATATTCTACCCAGCTTATACTCTCATACTTAGAAGATGTTACTTCATCTGTGTTTAAATCTAGTGATCATTGCCTTGTGTACATTCCCACCTTCCTCAGTACTACCTTGCATCAGTACTTACACCTCTTACCAGTTCCATGCTGAGATTTGAACTGAATTGTGATCTATTTTTCCTTGTCATACGCTTCTCCTCATGCAATACCTTCCTCCCATAACTCTATTCCACGTGATTATCTTGGTCTATGGTCACCATATTTGAACTTCTTTTTCACCCTTCCCCTATTTTTAATCTAACATGTTAAAGGTACTTTTTGGGATGAATACTAAGTGTACATGTAAGTGTCTCCTCCTCTTTATAATAGTTATATTACAAAATCAAACAATGGAAAATCCAGGATGGAATAATAACAATATTATGAAAAGGATTGTTGATACTCACCATATAGCAGAGATGCTGAGTCACAGATAGGCACAGAAAAAGACTGCTGAACAAAGCTTTTGGCCAAACAGGCCTATCAGAATCAGACAAATCTTGCACTCAAACTCACACACACACACACACACACACACACACACACACAGTCTGGTGTGACTTAGTTTTCATATATCTAGTTCTAGTATAGGATAGTCAGAGGTAACATTTTTCAAAAGATTATGGGTTAGAAAAAAGTCTGAAAAAACTTTTCTGCAGAAAACAAAACACAAATAATAGAACAGTTAACTTAGGGCCTTACAGACATCATGCTGCAGAAGTTGCTTAGAATACAGGTTGCCTGAGGACTTCAATTGTTTTATCATATCGATGTTGTATAAACCTTTACCTTGGCATGTCGGGGGTCTACAAGACATATTGCCTTTGGGTGTGGTACACTCACAATCTTGTAGGATCCACGCTACTTTGGGAAAAATGTACTTGTTTCTTTCATTATATGGGAACTGTGGCAATGATCTTGAACAAGCATTTAATCATCAGCATTGAACATTGGAGTCTGTGCTTCCCTATTAAATTTGTGAATTCTCATATCTGCATGTCTGTATAATCGCTATTGTACTGGTCTTTGTACATCTTCCAAATTTTCTGTGGGTGCAGATGCCCACTTAAATGACTCCATTAATGGTACTTCCACAGAGGTTCTATTCATGACTTCTACTAGAGATAACCCAGTAGCCATGTGTGGCAACTCATGTATTACCACCTGAAATTCAGGAACCAGTTTTTCCCATATTTTTCTGAACAGCATGTTCTACTTAATCTTCCCACTTCTTTCCTTACTCTTTCACATGGATTGGATTGTGGGTGGTACCTTGAGGCAGTTACATGTCTCATCCCTCTTTAAAGTTATTAATAATAAATTATAGTTGTAGCATCAATTCCTCCTGTTTACTCGTTGACCAATATTTGCTTTTAAACTATTCTTTAAAGTCCTCTCATGATTTAAAATCATCAGGATGGGCTGTTCCAAGAAATATGTGGCATGTACTTTTTCATCTGGTTGAAACATTGGAAATTGCTTTGCCAAGTACATGTGTATCCCAAATTGAAGTTCTTCTAACCATTCTGTTGGATTTCCTGTACAATTTTGGCATACCATACTCTTTACAGTAGTTGTTCTCATGTTTTTTTTATATTGCCTCCCAGATTTTTTTGCAACTTTTGTTGATTATAATTAGACTCGCCAATAGAGGTAGGTGCCAAAGAGGAATCAGTTCTTCTGTGTACATTTTTTTGCTACAAACTCTTGCAATTGTTCCTCCAATGCAGGTAAGGTGGTATGAGAATTTCATTGAATGTACCTTCATGGCAAGTTCAACTGCTATTGCAAGGTCTGTCAGCTTCTAAGACGTCATTAGTCTTCTTCTCAAGGCCTGATGCAAACTCTTCCATATTGCACATTGAATTGTGTGTGCATGACTTGTGTCTCCTCTTTGTAAATAGGAAACAGTAATATACTGCTTGTCTCTGTTAACAATTTGTATCTTTCAGTTCTCCGCAAGTTTCTTCCTTTTCTCTCTCAGACACACCACACACAGATGTCTTCTTCTTTAATGTATAAATAATTCGAAAACAACTGTATCACATGTGTACTGTAAAACAATCTGTTGTTGAGCCCCATTGTCCTTGACAATGCCATGTAATATTGGATATTCTCTCTCTCTCCCCTCCTCTCTCCCTTTTTTAAATCTGTTTCTTTGCATGTTCTCTTCATGTCCTTCACTGAGGTCGCCAAATGAAATGCTTCCTGGTCTTTATTTCACTAACGGGGTTTTGAATCTGCATTGAAACAGTCCAATATTTTATCCATAACTTTTATATATTGCCAGGTTTCTTGCTTCTCTTACTTTTTCTCATGGTCACCATATAGTACTAATGCTTCAAGTGGCTTGCTATTCAGTACTCCATAGACTTGGATCTGTACGTTGAAGATGCTGGAAGAGACTTTTCTTGCTCCTGTGGAATAACACATTCAAAGTAGTTGAACTCAATGTATTTCCTATGATGTACAACTCTTACTTTCTTAACAAGTCGACTACACATGTGTTACATTATACCTAGATGTCATGCTTCTGTCGCATATGAGACTCAGAACAGTGATACAATAAAATCTGAACATCAACTCCGTGATGATTTTTCTGTCATCATGGAGGTCATGTGCACTTAATACCTTTGCCTCGCGGCCCCACAGACAAATGACTCCGTCCAGCAGATAGAAGCATTGGCAATAGCACAGGATCGGCAAATTTCCAATCTGCACAAACCATCAAAAAACATCCCAAAAGTGGGTTGCTTCCTACTTACTAACTACCTTAACCCACAAACATATTTAATTGGTCAATGGATATCGATGTGGAACATCTCATTCTATGAATGACATGTTACAGCTCATATTCGTACCATCAACAAACATTGTACTTACTAAAAAGTTCTGTAATGTCTTCATAGGTCATTTATGTATATTAAAAAGAACTATAAGCAATGCCTCATTATATTTTTTTCATTTTGGCTAATTTTTATTTCTGTTGAGGTGTCTTTCAGGTGACCTTCTAGAGCCTTGTGTGGTAGTATGCTGTTAGCATAATTATCTCCTAACTTGATGAAAGATTTTTAAGATTTTGATCATGTTAATTTTGTAAAAATAATCTGAGAAATCAATGTCAGAACTAATAAATTGGCACTGGCTGTTAAGGTCTGCCTTAGAATTCGACATTTCTTTTTCAGCTGATATATTATTGGTGAATAAACAATGTCACGTAACTGACAAATCTTCAGTTTTGCTTTTTTTCAGCAGTTGATATCCTTGACTCTCTGTGCATCTGCTGCTATTGTAAGAATGCCTATTTTTTAAATTATATACAAAGAAAATAAGGTAAAACAATACAGCTTATGTGACACAATGAAAAAATAGGCAGGACTACCACTTAGCTGTACTGTTTTGGATGTGGTAAACATTATCGCGTAAATGCAAAAGCCCACACAGCCACAGGACATTGTTATTGTGTACTACATATCTACCAGTGTTTAGAAGTGGTCCCATAGTCATAGCATCAGTTTATGGAAATGGACAGCATTTTATGAGGCAATCTTTTTACTAAGGAGGACATTGTTTCTCGGGTGAAATTAGCCTTTGAAAGCAGAGACTCCTTCATGTGAGTGATTGAAGTGGTAGGAAAACTGTTTTATTATTTACCTCAGATTAACAGCAATCCACTTAAACTATGAAAGTAGTGCCACAACTACTTTTTTTGTTAGATGAATTAGAATGCCACACTTCACTTATTGGCAATGGGAACAGGAAAGGGGCTGGATGGGTGAAGACAAATGACTAACAAAGGTTGAGGCCAAGAGGGTCACGGGAATGAAGGATATATTGCAGGGACAGTTCTCACCTGTGGAATTCAGAAAATCTGGTGTTGGTGGGAAGGAACCATATGGCACAGGCTGTGAAGCACTCATTGAAATGAAGGCTGTCGTGTTAGGCAGCATGCTCAGCAGCAGGGTGGTCCACTTGTTTCTTGGCCACAGTTTGTCGGTGGCCATTCATGTGGACAGACAGCTTGTTGGTTGTCATGCCCGTATAGAATGCAGCACAGTGGCTGCAGCTTAGCTTTTAGATCACATGATTGGTTTCACACCTTTGATAGAATAAGTGATGTTTGTGACCGGACTGAGATAGGTGGTGGTTGGAGGATGTATGGGACAGGTCTTGTATCTAGGTCTATTACAGTGATATGAGTCATGAGGTAAGGGGTTGGGAGCAGAGGTTGTGTAGGGATGGACGAGTATATTGTGTATTTTCGGTGGACAGCAGAATATAACTGAGGGAAATCACAGTGGGCAGGACATTTCTCATTCCAGGGCACAACAAGAGCTAGTCGAAATCCTGTCAGAGAATGTAATTCAGTTGCTCTCATCATCCCCCAGCCTCCTCCTTACCAACATCCAGTTGCCACTCCCATCATGCACTGCTGCTGCTCGCAGTGTGGCTTCAGCTGCCAGAGACTGCAGTCATGTGTGTGTGTGAGTTGTGGTTGTGTTAGTGTGTGTTGGCTGAAAACCTATTTATGACAGTCTTTTTGTTGTGCCTATCTTTGACGCAGCATCTCCGCACTATGATGAGTAGCAACTTTCATTTTCACAATATTGTTTCATTCCATCCTGAATTTTCCATTGTTCGATTTTTGACACTTCACTTATTCTGTGCTGTAATCATTTATGCCAAGCATATTTAAGTACCCATTCATTTATAGGTTCTTCTGTAAATACAGAATGAACAATAGGGGAGAACAGTAGTAACAGCAGAGTTATGTTCAGAGAAGGAGAATTAATTTTGTGCATGGAGTTCTCAGTCACTTTTCCTGGACCATCTAATAATTCAGGAATTTTTCTTGTGATTATTATTATTATTATCATTTTTAATTTTAATGTTATTGATATTATGATTATCATAAATACATGAATTTGAGCTTCATCTGTGATCTTCTTAAGCTATCTACAAATATTTTTTATCTAGAAGCTTTGCTGGCTGTATCAAAGAATGCTCAAAATGATACAAGAGTCAGAGTTGCCACTGGAGATGACAGTACTTTTTCACACTAATTGTTACAGATGGCCCTTCAGATAACTTATCGGTAGATGACGGAAGAAAGGATTTTGAAGGTGGAGGCCAAGAATGTTGTGATGGCCTAGGCAGTGACAGGAAAATGTAGCCTAAGGTCTGCCCTTAAGAGTGGAAGAAAAATGCCAATTAAACATGGAGAATGCTTGGACAAGCCTATATTGATATATAAGAAGTGAAAATGGCAAAGTTATTCACAATACTCTGAGAAACGCATGAAAATTAGGTCAGAAATGTCAGAATTCTGTTCAAAGAAAGTGTCATCAGTTTTCTGCTAGTGATAGGTAGGCAGCATTTAACACATCCTGGGAAATCGTGTGATCAGAGGAAGATTTACATACTCAGTGTTGTGGACATAATTTCAATCAGATGTCCAGGGAAGACCACTGACAAATCCAGGAAATGAAACACACTGATTTATCATTTGAGATATGCTATGGGAAACATAAGGTATGCAAAAAGATGTTTCTCCGTACTCTTGGGATTAAAGAATGGATTTTTCAATAATGGCTGCATAATTCAGCAATGATGAGCAGTGCAGTGATGAGCATTAATTCAGAATCATCATGTTCTCGAATAGAACAAATAAAAAAAAATGCTGACAAAATCTCCATAAAAGAAAATGCCATTGCATTACTACAGGAAATCTTCCAATCTGTACCTTGAACCTATTTTAGAATGCAAACAACAGCTGTAAGGTCTCTATAAGGAAAAATGTAATATGGAAATATTTCGCCTATTGAGTCAGCCCAGCTTTAACTTGATTTTTGAAGTTAGTTAGTTTATTTTTGTCCAAGTGCAGCTTGCTTTACAGTTACAGGGTTGGAAACTTGAGTGAAGACACATTGTTTTAGTTATATTTTGCACAGAGACAGCACAATATCCACAGTGTTGCCAACTGTGGAATATAAAAGTGTGTCTGTGTCATAATTATGAAGGTTAAAACTGTAACAACAGCAAGCAGAGTAGAAAGCCAGCTGCAGCATCCCAATTGCTGTCGACATTTCAATGATGTACAGCTGAAGAATGTGTGTCATGCCAATTGAAGGTGAATTAAAGCTCAAAACACACATTAGCATGAATAAAAATACATAAAAATGTGGCTGTTTGCTGTATTTATTGAAATAACATAATGCAAAGCCACAGACCTCAGCAACCAATAAATGGATAAATTACTGTTATACTTAATAATTCAGCCTACGTAAGCAAGTAAGATTCTTCTGACTGGGTACAAATCACTGTGGAGTCCCATAAGGCTCAATATTAGGACGATTGTTGTTTCTTGTATATCTAAATGACCTATCTACAATGAGCAGAATCATTTCATTTTGCAGCAGGTGACATTAAGATTGTAATCAGTCCAAACATAAGTAAAGCACTAGAGGAAATGCTAAATAAAATTCTAAAATCGTTTTTTTTTTTTTTTTTTTTTTTTTTTTTTTTTTTTTTTTTTTTTTTTTTTTTTTTTTCCTCTCACTATCAATTTCTAACAGACACAAGGTATTTAGTTCTGCGCATCTAGAGGTACTACACCAATGACAAGTGCATCAAATGGTGAAGAAATAATAATTTGGGTGGAAATAACACATTTTGAAACTCCTAAAACAACTTAGTTCAGCCACAGTTGCACTTTGAATCATTGCACATCGTGGGGGGAGACTTTGTATATTTTCATTCAATAATGTCATATCAAAGTATGTTGTGGCATAACTCTGCTTTAAAAAGAAAGTGTTCACTGTTCATACATGAGCTGTAAGAATAATATATGGTGCTTATCCATGATCATCTTGTAGACGTCAGTTTAAGGAGTTAGGCATACTGACTAATGTAAATAATCCATTGCAGTTCAAAAGGAACAAAGATGTACATAATTACAATACTAGAAGAAAAAATTACATTCATTACTCCACATTAAGGTTATCTTTATCACAAAAAGGGTGTGCAATGCTGCTACTCAATTTTTGAATACTTTGCCAGTGATAAAAAATATCTGATATTTGAATACAAACTGAAATAGTTTCTCCTTGACAACTCCTTCTATTCTACAGACAAAATGATCAATTTGTAGCCCTAATTATATATTAATGTGTAATGTGAGTGTAAAATGGTTTAATTCCACATCTTTACAATTAATCATGCAATGATCCGTTTATCATTAAACTTACTAACCTGCCACACATCATATATGTAAGGTTCAACTAAGATAATGGGGCTCTGTCTGAATAGGCCACTGATAATGTAGCTTATTTTTGGATCCAAATAGCGGAAACAACAAACTCTCAGAAGAAGAGATGAGCCACTAGCAGTTTGTAAGACTCACTTTGCGAAGAAACCTCCGGCAGACAGCCCCGCAGAAACTTCTATTAAGAAAATAGTTAATTTTAAGACAACAATGCCAGTGTATAATAATGTATTTTTTGTTATGAGGAGAAAACATAGTACATTTGGGAGTGTGTTTAGAAGGGTGTAGATGGAATTGCTGAAGCTTGAACAATAAACAGGTTGTGGAATGGGTCTTTGCTTGCAGAGACAATGCCATCCAGTCAAGCACCTAAATGACTATGTAACAAATAATTTGGGGAATATCTCATACTTGTTGAAGTGAACAACACTTTCTATTAAAGCAATGTGTCTTATCAAGTCAATATCTTATGCAAACTTCTAGAGAAATGAAAAAATGAAGATGTAAATGAGGTGAAGAACATTCTGAAAGGAATGAATAGTGAATTAGACAAAAAATATCTGCCTTCATGCATATCTTTAACTCACCCACCTACTGAAGTACATTAATCTCAGATTTCATCCATATATTCCAAATCCCATTTATTCCTTTCAGTGCTGAAGGTTTGGATACTCAGTACCTGCATGGAAGGGGAAGCCATCCTATGGGAAATAAATATTTGGTCACCACAATTCATGCTCATGATGCATTTTACCATCTTATGCTCAGCAAAACATTCAGTATGGTCTCTGAAATGGATTTTTAGAGAGACAGAAGATTCAGGAACAGTGAGTCACAATACAGCTTCCAAACAGAGAGGAAAAAAATTCTCCATTGTTCCTATCATATAGCAACAAGTAACTATATCAGGTGCCTCATGGAAATGTCCTCTTCAGGTGCTAGCTCATACACCTGTGTCCATAAAGCTGATACTAATGTAGTTGTTAGTAAGGCTGTGAGGGCAATGTTGAGCACAAAATGTAAGCAGGCGAATTCTGCACAGAAAATGAAGTCTGGAAATAATGTATCTCCATTTACCTATTTGCATCTACCCCACAGAAAGGGAAAACCATGAGCAGAAAGAACACCCAAGAAGCAAGATTCAGATCTTTTTATCATGGGGCTTCACCATTCTCTGATGGTGAAAAGTCATGGAACTATAAACATAACAACTAAGCATAAATGTGAAGGAAGTGCTCTTTTATTTCTGTAATAAAATGTGTGTAGAAGGTTACTACAAACATTTATGTCGGGAAGTGATTATGAGATCTTTTCTTAAGCCAGAGTTAAGTTGTCTCCAAGTTGTACAGGAATGTTGTGCTCATAAGCTGTGTAGGTTAGACTATTGAGCAGATTATGACCTGTGTGAACTCTTGAAACCGGGATATTAATCACCTGTTTTCAATCTGAGTTTAAGGGATACCATTTCTCAATGATCACCTAATCCAGCTAGAAGCAGTGGTACAAGCATCATTCCTATGATAACAGCAATTTATTGGCATCTTCTTCAATCTGAAAAAAAGCATCTGATACCACATGGAGAGATGACATCATCTGTCAACCATATGAATTGGGATTTTGTGGACATTTTGCCTCTCTTGCCCTTGCTGAATTGTACTTCCAGTATTGAGTGAGTGCTCCATACTCTGACAAATTCCCTCAACTGAATGGTGTCCCTCAGCATAGCATTCTGATGCGTACCCTTTTTATTAAGTAGTGCTTATTCCACAGTAAGGAGCCACCATCCCCATGACAACAACCCACCAACTAAAGCTGATCTTTAGTAGACTGGTGATTTTGGTTGATACAGTTGCTTTTAAATTCTCTGCAGAAAAACACTGTGTGAGTATATTTTAATCATTCACATCAGTTTTTTTTGTTTTTGTTTTGTGTGTGCGCGTGTGTGTATACTATGGGGCTCATTCTATACTTTGTAACCTTACTAGGACCCTTGAGCTTCATCTTTGATACTAGGTTACCATGGCTGTCACACCTTTGCAAGCCGAAGTTTAGATATATCAAGACACTAAACATCATAAAATGTCTTAATGGCAAAATGAGGATGCAGATTGAAACAGCCGACCCATATTTCATAAAGCCTCAGTTTGCATGTAAAGAGGCTATAGTTTGATATAGGACAGATCAATTGGATCTTCCTATATTAATATCTTGGATGCAGACCACCATGTGGGCCAATCCCATGCCCGTATTTTGTGCAGTGGTTGTTGAGTCACTTCTTATCATCCAATTAGATCTCATGGTGCAACATGCACATAAAGTGAGGTTTATGCACAGGTTTGTAATTTCCAGCACTGGGGTTGAACAATGTGTGCAGTAGATGTTTAAGAACCTTCAGGCAACTAAGTCATTTCCAATTCGAGCAAAGAAATGCCTTGAGAAAGTTAGTGTAGCAGAAATACCTGTTCTTAAGAAGGTATGGACCAAATATCCTTGACGTATTGTTATCAGGCCCAGACAAAACTTGGGTAAAACGGAGTACAGAAAGATATGCACTCCGACTATTATTTTTAAAAAGGAATTTTTAATCAGTATTTTATCTTTGTGTCACAAATACACAGTGATGTGATCTCTCAGGGTGACTGATTAATGGTGTACTTTCAGGTAAACAGCTGAGATGTTTCCATTTTTGCTCTGTTTTTCAGTGAACAGGCCAGTCATTTTTTTCAGGTGCTGCAAGTTGTGTTGTGTACTCACTAACTGGGCTCCAACATGACTGTGAATTATTGTTGGTCTCAAATCAATGTATATAGATAATTGTGAGTTTGACTACTGATGCCCACTACACACTTTAATGCACTTTTGTTTTTCAGAACCCACACTGAAATTCGATCGAATACACGTTCAGCATTTTCCACCTCTGGTGGATGTGCTGGCCAGTGACAGCTTGATAAAGTGAGCGCTGGGTCGCAAGCCTTATTTAAATTGAAATTTCCATGACTGTTTATTAGGTTTAGACCTTTATTTCTACAGACTTGTTAATCACACTACGCCAGAAAATCGGTGTTTTCACCTTAATACTAGTCTCTTTTTATTTCATTGCATGATTATATTCGAAGTTGTGCTTGGTGACAGAATGATTTACTTGGCTCTTTTAATTCCTGAATCTCTACTTGACCATACTAGCGGTCTGCCTGACTTAAGAAATGCTATATTCACATGGAATGTGATACACACCCAGCTTCCAGATACCTAGATCACCTTTAATTTGACTTAGAAGGTTTTTTTATGTTTATTGACAGGAGTGAAATACAGTTAATGCCATGCTTCATAAGAGTCTATCAGTCTGTATGGATATTTCACGAACACAAGATAGATAAGTGATTCTCTGCTTTTCTTTTGCTGTCTCAATGTCAGTCTGTTTGTCAGGCATTCTACAGTGCCCACTGTGTGAGTTCTTTAAATGGCCTACTCATATAAATAAATATTTGTAATGATTTTTGTTCCCACTGTCCCCGTGTGGCAAACATATCTTAGGGAGGTATGATTATATCCGAGTCAGATGACAGAAAATTGAAAGCTATACTATCGACTTGTTTATGTACCTCAGTTGTGTTTTTCACCAGTCTCAGTGTTTGTCGGTCTTTTGAGCTTGTGCGATAAAGAAGTATGTATTTTCACTCTCCCAATATTGTGTTAATTAAATGTTGTAATATGCAGAAGTTGCAAGTTTTCATTCTCCTATTCGAGCTATGTCTTAATCTCTACATCATGATGCGACGAAGACTTGCATTTTTCAGTGCACCTTTTTGGAGAAGTTAACATGAAGAGAGAATAGCTGATGCAGACACGCCAGCATTCTTGTACATAGTTGGGGAGATGAGGTAAATATCAAGCCACACATCAAAACTCAAAGGAATTAATCTTCAAGCAGTGTTCCAGAACAATCACAGTGCTTCTTAACCTGCACACATCTATATCTATGTGTGTTTGTGGATTTACAGTTTCTGGTCCGGCTAAACGTGCATTAGCATAACTATGTCAGTTCTGAACAATTCACATTATCTCTCTCTCTAACCACTATACCACCCAATTGATGACCTTGGCTGTAAACAATGCTCTGAGACAGGTTGGTTTTTTTGAGAAATTGCACAGTAAAGTTTCAATAAAATCTCATAAAGAACTTATTTTAAGTACATGCATTGTGATTTATTTATTCAGATAAGTTGCTGTTTTCAAATATTTCTAGAGTAATGACGTATTTTTGACATAGTAAACACTATGCAAAATTTTATTCTTAAAAATATGTCAATGGGTATTTAACATTGTTTATTTGCGAACTAAGTGCACTTAATATGGCTGAGCATTGATGTGGCGCTGTTTACTTGCTAGGCAAGTTAATGAAATATTACTGTGAAGTCTCTTAAAAGTACAAATTTAAAAGCTCAGTATCTTCTTCGTAATACTTGCCACATGTAAAGCAACTGTCAACAGTCAGTTTAACTTTGTCAGTCTAGCAGTAAAGTAGACCTGAGTGCGAAACTGGGTGCCTGGAGTACTGTATGTTTCTCATTACATGTAATATTTAGGCAAGTCCAGCTGATTGCATGTTTGTAAGTACTACATAATTTGCATTCAATTTTTTTTTTGTATTTTGTTGTTTTATAGCGTTTTATTCTTTAGCCATAGTATGGAATGGCTTTCTAAGAAGACTTAAGAGTTGAAGCTGATCAGAATTTTTAAACTTGGGTGCAAGAGCAATTACATGATATAGGTGAAGAGGGGAAATGGGAACGACTACAGTATTTTTGATGATTCTGATGCTGATACTGATTTTGTGGTAACTGATGCTCATTATGAAACAGAGAGTGACACTAGCAAAGAAAATACTTTATTGGAAGATTAGTGTGGTGTGATCTATGCCACGATAATTCCTCACAACAAACACAGTCCTTTTATGGCAAAAATAATTTCAAGTAGGAATGTTCTGAGCCTGTTAGAGTGAGAAAAACACCTCAAATTAACATCTTGAAAGGAGATATGCCTGGACTAACAGCCAAAAACCAAATTTTAGTTCAAAGGACTACTCTTTCTCAAATATGGGCGTATTTATTTGCTGATGACATGTTGGAGGCATTCCATGTGACAGAATGGAAAAAAGGAAGACTTGTACAGAGTATCCTGGGTCCAACAAATGGAAATTAGTTTACAAGTTGTAATTTTTCCTCCTATTTTTGTAATTATGTAATTGTGTAGTTCTCAATTCATTCGAGCAATCAATCATTCATAATAGGAAACACAATCATAACTCAGTCACTCAAAATGATTCAGGATTTTACTTGTTAGAATGAAATGAGGCGATGATTCTTCTTCTCTGCAGTTTCGTGCTTTGTGGCCGTCTGCTAATCTGTACAAATAAAATGCCTCGTAATTTTGGGAACATTGTATAATCAGTTGGGAAACCTCAGATCAAGCGGATATTTGGCTTTGATGAAGTTTAACCTTCCGAAGAAGTAATGGAGCTCTTGGATTATTAAATGCAGGTTCGTATTCAGTCTTTCGGAAGTTCCCTTCTGATTAACAACTACGCAATATATCGATGAATATCATTAATTCTCAAATGTCAAATATACACCTTTGTATGAAGGAGCAATACATATTATATATATATTTCCCTTTTAATCGTACAATTTCATATCAGTTATCTTTTGCCATAAATCTCAATACTCAGATTACAATTCTTCAGACAAAGCTCAGGCTAATCGGCACGAAGACAATCTCGGAAGCTTTTTTCTAACAACCACCAGAGAGAGTACTACAAAGAATAATTGTGCACTCATGGCATAGCTACTGTATGAAACTACTTTGCGCATGGATTCTGCGAATATGAAGATAGAAATTTAGTAAACGTCATTCAAGGGTAGAATTGTATCAGAATAATTCATCGAATATAAAGAGATATTACAAAGTGCACCAAATGTGGTCAACCAATTTACCTGCAATGTAGTGGAAAAACGTGCTTTGACTGTGAAAAAGTGCTTTGATTTAATATTTTCAGTTCATTTGATTATTACTTTCATTTAGATTTTCTGCAATCTTTCATTTACATTCATGAATATCGTGGCTGGTGTAACAACGTCAGTAATCATTTGAAGACTGATATAGAGTGGCAATGCATTCTGGTACATATTCAGGATCTTTATCTAAGTCACATTTACCCACATCATCCTTAGATTTTTATAAACCACCCCCAAAAAACATTTTCCTGACACAAATATCACATGCGATGCCAGTACTGGAAGCCGTATTTCTGGCATTTACCCATGTTTGTATTTGCACATCCTGACAAAGTTGCTATTAGTGAGAATCTGAAACTAAAGATGCCATTTTTCATTTTACCATGGAACGTCAGCTAATATGAATAAAACACATCACAAACTATGTTTTACGAGCAATAACTCCATTTCTCATTAACTGTCCCTTAGCAATGTTTATAGCTGAGATCTTCAATCTGACCTTCTGAGTATCCATTTCTTCGGAATGCTATTCATGGGTGTTGCAATTCTTTGCTTTGACCACACCACAAATGTGTCACCCATGTATTGATAGAGAAATTAGATTTGAGCTTGTTGACTTCTAGTAACTTTGCTTCAACGTGTTCCATTCATATGTCTACTACAATAGGTGATTATGGACTAACCATCACCACCCTATCAATTTGTTCATAACAATTTTTGTTGAACAGAAAGTGAGATGACATGAGAACATGCCTAAAAAGCTCAGTGAAATAACTGTCAGATTTTGTGACAATTTGTTCCGAGGCTTCAGAAAGTGGGACTATTTGAAAGAGGGAGACTACACCGGAATTGATCATAATACCCAATTCCCAGAACTATAATTGACTGAGTTGATGTACAAAGTGAGCAGAGTTGAGAATGTGGTGTTTGTGCACCTGTATACCAGTTGGCAAAATACCTGAAATGCATTCTCAGTGATATTCAATGAAGTGCATACACTACATTCTCAACTCTGCTCACATTGTACACCATCTCAGTCAACTGTGGCCCCAGGAAATGGATATTATGGTCAGTTCCTTTGTAGTCACCCTCTTTTTAAGAATCTCACTTTTTGAATCCTTGGAACTAACTCCTGAAATATTTGGTAACTATGTCACTGACATTTTTGGGTTTTTGGGCTTGTTTTGATGTCAGTTTATTGTCAGCTTAATGAAAAATGTTATAAACAAACAAATGGTGTGGTGATATCATCTGTTGTGGTGAACTAATATGTGGGTGACACATATGTGGTTTGGACACTTGAAAATAAAAAAAAAATAATGAAGAGTTCCTGTAGCAGTTAAACTCTATCCATCCTATCCTTCTTTGAAGTGTTGGTCAAGAAAATACCAAACTTATGCCAGAGGAACAGTGTACATAGGAAACTCACACATGATGATTACATCTCCATGCCTCAAGCAACCACTATCCATCACAAAGAAATCCTGTGCTAAAGACACTGGTCCTTACAGTGTGTACATTTTCAAGACAAGGAGAGCCTTGGTGATGAATTACAGTGGTACTTAGCTCATTAAATCGTGTGCACTGCATTCAAAATCAGAAACACCTGAGAAAGAGTTTGAGATTGAGACAGAGAAATAGAAGCCAAGAATTACTTATGTACCTTATGTTGCCACAATACCCAAAATAGAATGCTAGACTCGTATGGAAACATGGCATCGTGTACTTCACTCACGTGGCATTTCTTATGTGGGGCAGACTATTAGAAAAGTCAAGAAAAGATGCAAGAAACATCAGTGACACACATGACTAAAGCAATGAAGGAAATCAGCTGTCACTGAACACTGTCTCAAATGTAATTATGAAATGAAATTTGATGGGACTGGTATCATGGTGTAAACATCAAGTTTCTAGAACAGTATGACTGAGGAGTCTGTTAAAGTAAAGATGTAAAACACAATAATCAGGGATGGTTTCCATTTAAACAAGACTTGGTGTCAAGCAGTCAATTTATTAAAATCTCGCCGATCATCACATACACCAGAGTGGGGAAATACTGAGAGGCTGTGCATTTAATGGAATATCAGTGGGGGCTCTGAAAAATAGATGTCAAAGGGTGTAGCAGGCTTCGGGATTCAAACTCACAATTGCTTATAGAGGAATGAGACCAACAATAGTTCAAAGTCTGGTTGGAGTCTAGGCAGTACACATAACAGCACAGCTCAGAGCACATGAAGAAGGTGACTGAGTTGTTTGTCAAAACACAGTGCAGAAATGAAAATAGCATTTCGGCTGTTCACTAGGGAATACACTATTAAATACATGTGGCTTTTATGAGTTGGTCTAAGCAAGAGGACATTGTTGGGTACTCTATTATTTTCCCTTCCTTGTATCATTATAACACACCAACCAAGACACTTTCCAATATACTGTGTAGAGCTCTAGTCAGTCAAGAAGGCACTGGATCAGATGAGATTGCAAGGCAGAGGGAAGTTTCCTGTTTGCTTAGATTCCCTTAGTGTTCTACGGGGCTATTCAGCAAATGTAAACAGCAGATAATTGAGAGGGTGTGAGACATTACATAGGTAAGAAAAAGTGGTATGCCGCTAGATTCTGGAACCCATTTTGATTGATGAAAACAAAGTATCTGAAGGACCAGAGGAACCAGCTTGCCATGAAGACACCATGGTTCACTTTAATGTCCCCCCTCTGGCTGTAGTGTCATGGGTAACAAAGAATGCAGTCAATTAATGGGACAGTAAGATGCAGAGAGTGACGAGCAACTAGACATAGTCAGCCAAACCAACAATCTGACCACAGTCCACTTCCTTCCAGTCCCCAAAAAAGAATGAAGTGGTCCTTGCTCATCGCCGTATTTGGACCTATCAGAATGCTATGTTTGTGGAGTAACAGGCATTGCATCATGTTTTAACATATTATGCTCAACATGCTGACAAAAGGAAAGCTTTTGACTAACCAAGGGACGTAGCCTCAATTTTAGGCAACAGTGACACTACAGGAAGAAAACGGTTAAATTTTTTGTGACCTCTGAGATCTTCCAAAACTTGACTGGACAGAAATGTATAGGTGTTTTAGGGTAGCTGCTCAGCTAGTTAATTCTGCAGTCAACCAGTCAAATTTACACACTAAATTATTTTATCAGTCTTTAAATGTCTGAATGCAGTAAGATCAGAGCTGCTGGTGAATGCATGTGGATCACTATAATGATTGGTTTTATAGATATGTAGTCTTCATTTTTAATTTTAACAATTTATACAACTTGTATCATTATATGAGAACAGTTGATGAAGACTTTGCTGCTTAGCACTCAAAATCAAAACCCTCCCATTTGTCTGAAAATTCCCATTTTTCTTAGAATTTGAACTCTATTTTAATTTTTATATAGCATTCAGCAATGGTGTGTGATAATGATACTTTGTATTGTGCTTTTTCATTTAGAGATAAATTGAGGAAATCTTTCGTAATGTGCCTAAATTCCAGCGGTTGCATATGCAACTTTAATTAAATTCATTAGAAGTACTGTAGTGTATCGAAAGGAATATTTTGCTGATTAAGTGAAAGACTCAGACATTACCAAGACAAACACAAAATAAATTTGATGTACCATACACGCGTAACTAAAAACATTAAAGCTTTGCAGTGAAATGCACTGCTAAATACTGATATGTAAAATTGTCAGTTTCTCATGTAATACAGACAGTTTCCTTGAAATTTTTATCTTCCCTGAACAGTTCCACAATGGTAACTCCTATTTTGATAATTTGATTCTATTGCCTGGCATGTTCTCCATTCTCAATAGGCTACTTAGTTTGTTCCATGCATATGATGATGCAGATTTTTTCAAAATAACTCCTTTCTGGCTCTTGAGATGTTGATGTACAGATGCTTTAAACATGGTGTACAAGTGCTTTAAACATGTAGGATGTTAAGATAATGCTTGTATTTAATAACATTAAAGCTAAAAAATAATGAAGTTTGATAGCCATACAAATGCATAATGCTTTTTTATTCGAATTTTTTTCTTGATGTTTTTCTTTTATGATTCGAGATACATAACTTGACACAGAATTGGGATCACTAACTTCCTTCTTTTACAGTTCCATACTACATAATTCTTTCACGTGGGTGGGGAGCGGTTAGTGGGATGAAGGGTGGAGGGGTGGCATGGACACACTCATGTCTCCATGGAAGGAAGAACATGTTCTTTACATAGATAATGCTGCAGGTGTTTGCATGCTGACAGTTATGGAAAGGGATTAGAGCAATAACATTTTGTCACAGAGCATCAAACCTGTAAATAAATTGGGAACTAACAGTTCATAGAACTGCCACAGTAACTAAATTCTTTCGTGTTAATCTTAGGAAATCAGCGGTTGACTGCTGATTTACTGATAGTTATAAATGATTTCTTCAAATATCTTAACTGGTTCCTGCCGAAAGTTGTTACAGTTATTGATAAGTTTTTAGAACCATATATTTATTTCTGAATGTCAGAATAAATGTCTTTATTATTACATTTATCATTTTTGTTGCTGTACTTGCTCTGCTTATTTTATCTCACTGCTTAATCCATTTTTGTGTTATGCGTCCTCATCTATAGTCCCTTTTTAAGTCTACACCTGTCTCAGAGATCATCATATTGCATATTAAGAAAAGCTGTTTTTTACAATGACTCGGAGAGTATTCTGAGCTGTTTCAGACAAGGTAGATGATTTTTGTTTGCCCAAAAATATGGCTGTTGAGAAGGTGGTGGATAACATTTGTACGTATGCTTTATTCTCCAATTGATTTCCTGGCTGTCTTCCACTGTGTTCCATCTATCTAATTTGTCAGGTATCTGTTGGGGACCACATATCCCTGCAGCATGCTCCCACTGGGATATTACAAGGGACATCTAGACTTTCTCCTTTGTAACATTACCTGCATCCTTTATTACTGTCACTGGAATTTGCAGAGATACAAGGCCAGTCTTTCTCCTTTGTAACATACTCACTTTCTTTATCAGCGCCATTGAAATTTGCAGAAACATATATGCCAACTTCATAATGTGACATATTGTACTTGCAGTACCCAGTGTAGTTCCCTAACACTGAGAATTACACCCAGGTATTGTCATTGCAATCCTGTTGTGATGTCATCCAATCCTAGTGTATTCCCATATCTTAAGTACTACTGGTATCTGAGAGGGCAACCAGTTGACTCTTCTCTGTATTTGCCAGCGCCCCATTTCTCAGGATCTTGTACCTTTCTGGGGTACTTAAGAATCTTCTAAGCTATTTATTTCCTTGCACTCTACTTTGTCAGCAACACACAATCTTGATTCTGATTTTACACCATCCCACATGCCATTTACATACATAAAAAGCAGCAGCAGCAGCTCTAATTCACTGCTTTGTGCTACATTACTCTCTATAGTCATTACTTCGATATGAAGTCCCCCATCTTAATCCTCGTTTTTTCTGTGGTGTTGCTATATTGTCATTTGATAGACTACACTCCAATAAAACCTCAGCGTCTGCAGTTTTGTTAACATTACAACATGATTCCCTCTATTAAACCTTTCGAGAGATCAATGGCTACACAATCAATATGTCATCTTCTGTCAGCTGTTTTCTGCAGCTGTTGGTCAATCCTGGCAGTATCAGTATTTTTATACATCTTGTAAACAATAACTGTTTACATTATACTACTGCAGTGTTAGGTAGGTAGAGACAAACAATTTGATTTACATTGCTACTTTTCATAAAGATAACATCTTGAGTTGCAGGCAGGCACAATGAAAAGACAGTTACACATTTACCTTTTGGGCAAAGCTTTATTATAAAAGGAACTCCCCCCCCCCACACACACACACGTTCATTCATTCACACTCATGCCCACCATCTCTGGCAGCTTGGACCAGAATGCAACTGTCATGTGGAAGGGAAGTAGCAGTCTGGAGGTGGCAGAAAAGGGGAAGTCATAGCAGGGTACAGGGGGGAGGAGAGAAGAGCCCTGTCTTGTGAAGCATGCAGGGACTATACTGCCAATAGACACAGCAGTGGGAGGTTGTGGTGCAGGGTGGTGGGGGGGAAGATAGGGGAGGAGAAAAGTGGAGCATAAAAGAAGAGGAGCAGAGAAGGGGAAAATCAAGCAGGTGCTTTGGTACAGGGCAGCACACAAAGAGGATGAGGGGTCAAGAATATGTAGGAGGTGATAGGACAGAGGGGTCAGGAACTGTTGGGTGGAGGTTTTGGGGGCTGTAGGTTACCATAGGTTGAGGCTGGGATAATTTCAGGGGCAGAGAATGTGTTGTAAAGATAACTTCTATCTGCACAATTTTGAGAAGCTGGTGGTGGAGGGGAAGATCAAGATGCTTCACAACCCAGGCCATCTGGGTTCTCCCCTCCACCACCAGCTTTTCTGAGCTGCACAGTTTGGAGTAATCCTTACAGCACATTCTCCACTCTCGAAATTATCCCGACCTCAACCTACTCTCCCCACACCTTCCACCCAACAGTTCCTTATGTTCTTATCCCCTCACCCTCTTTGTGTGCCGATATCTGCTAATCTTTCCCCTTTCTCACTCCTCTCCTTTTTTGCTCCCTGTTTCCCCTGCCCCCCCCCCCCCCCCCCAATCTCCACCTCCATGAGCCACTGCCTCCCAACATTGCGTCTGTTAGCAGTTTAGTCCCTGCACGCTCCCCCAGACAGGGCTCTTCTCTCCTCCTACCCATGCCATGCTATCACTTCCCCTTCCATGCCACTTCCAGACTGTTGCTTCTGTTCTATGTGACAGTTGCATTCTGGCCTGAGACGTCAGAGATGGTGGTCATGTGCACATGAGGTGTGCTTCCTTGTATGAATGAATGTGTGTACTTTTCATTTTCTGAAGAAGACTTTGGCTGAAAACTAAATGCATAACTGTCTTTTTGTTGTGCATGCTTGCAACTCAATGTGTCATCTTTACAGTGAGTAGCAATTTATCTGTTCCTTATATTGTTGATATTTCAAACTGGAGTTTCCATTATTTGACAATTTGACTTGTGATGTATGAAGCCAGAAAACAACCTCAAATTGGCCTGCAAAAGCCACTTAAGTTGCAGCAAATGGGCACTGCACTAGGTTTTCAATATCCTTTCACTCTCTTATGCCACCTACGTAATCAACTATTTCTTTAATATTATTAATTTAAAAGTTTTTGTAAGAACCATTACAGGCACAGTAGTTTTGTTGTAAGAAGGCCAGAAAAACAAAAAATATCGTGTTGTTAATTCATTGCTGTTAAAACTCACAATACTTTGGGGTAAAATTTACACAAAGGTCAATTTTATATTTTGTAAGTGCAAGACTAAGTGGTTTTTAATATTCAGGATTGATTTTAAGCAAAATCTGGTGCAATGCAGATGAGCTGTAGCTTAGGTTTTATAGTTAGTTTCATACTGATTCCTGGTTTGATAGATAACAAGTGGTCTACACTCCTGGAAATTGAAATAAGAACACCGTGAATTCATTGTCCCAGGAAGGGGAAACTTTATTGACACATTCCTGGGGTCAGATACATCACACGATCACACTGACAGAACCACAGGCACATAGACACAGGCAACAGAGCATGCACAATGTCGGCACTAGTACAGTGTATATCCACCTTTCACAGCAATGCAGGCTGCTATTCTCCCATGGAGACGATCGTAGAGATGCTGGATGTAGTCCTGTGGAACGGCTTGCCATGCCATTTCCACCTGGCGCCTCAGTTGGACCAGCGTTCGTGCTGGACGTGCAGACCGCGTGAGACGACGCTTCATCCAGTCCCAAACATGCTCAATGGGGGACAGATCCGGAGATCTTGCTGGCCAGGGTAGTTGACTTACACCTTCTAGAGCACGTTGGGTGGCACGGGATACATGCGGATGTGCATTGTCCTGTTGGAACAGCAAGTTCCCTTGCCGGTCTAGGAATGGTAGAACGATGGGTTCGATGACGGTTTGGATGTACCGTGCACTATTCAGTGTCCCCTCGACGATCACCAGTGGTCTACGGCCAGTGTAGGAGATCGCCCACACCATGATGCAAGGTGTTGGCCCTGTGTGCCTCGGTCGTATGCAGTCCTGATTGTGGCGCTCACCTGCACGGCGCCAAACACGCATACGACCATCATTGGCACCAAGGCAGAAGCGACTCTCATCGCTGAAGACGACACGTCTCCATTCGTCCCTCCATTCACGCCTGACGCGACACCACTGGAGGCGGGCTGCACGATGTTGGGGCGTGAGCGGAAGACGGCCTAACGGTGTGCGGGACCGTAGCCCAGCTTCATGGTGACGGTTGCGAATGGTCCTCGCCGATACCCCAGGAGCAACAGTGTCCCTAATTTGCTGGGAAGTGGCGGTGCGGTCCCCTACGGCACTGCGTAGGATCCTAGGGTCTTGGCGTGCATCCGTGCGTCGCTGCGGTCCGGTCCCAGGTCGACGGGCACGTGCACCTTCCGCCGACCACTGGCGACAACATCGATGTACTGTGGAGACCTCACGCCCCACGTGTTGAGCAATTCGGCGGTACGTCCACCCGGCCTCCCGCATGCCCACTATACGCCCTCGCTCAAAGTCCGTCAACTGCACATACGGTTCACGTCCACGCTGTCGCGGCATGCTACCAGTGTTAAAGACTGTGATGGAGCTCCGTATGCCACGGCAAACTGGCTGACACTGACGGCGGCGGTGCACAAATGCTGCGCAGCTAGCGCCATTCGACGGCCAACACCGCGGTTCCTGGTGTGTCCGCTGTGCCGTGCGTGTGATCATTGCTTGTACAGCCCTCTCGCAGTGTCCGGAGCAAGTATGGTGGGTCTGACACACCGGTGTCAATGTGTTCTTTTTTCCATTTCCAGGAGTGTATATTAATTTGTTCATCTCGACTTCACCTACAGCGATGTGCCGTGGTGTAGACACTTACCATTGACCCCCTGTATAGTAAGGTTGTCCTTTTTATGTAGCAGAATAACAAGCATGTAATATTATGTTACAGATTTATTAATATCAGCTTTATAAACACAGGTAAAACACATAAAAACAACAAGAAAGGAAATAATTGGCAGTGAGTCGGTGTACTTAGATGATATCACAGCAAGTGAGCTGGAAGAGAGGTTGTGTAGAGCAGAACCTCTGGAAATAGGAATGACTTTAGTATACAGGTAATATATGTTTGCACTATCAGAACTCCTTATATGACGTACAGTATTCACTGAAATATGTTGTCACAAAAAATAAATTAAAAAAAAAAAACTGCAGTACTTCAGCATGAAAAAAGAGAGGATAGGGTATGCAGAAAACAGGATTTTTAAACCAAAGTACTAAAATCTTATACTGACTATGTAATGTATTGTCTATGTGTGTGTGTGTGTGTGATGGTGGTGGGGAGGGGGGGGGGGGGACAAATACTGAATCATGTGCCATGTCACTAATTTATTACTTTGATAATCAGAACCATAAACTTTTAGAAAATAATAGTTAAATCAAAACTTCTTATATCACTCAGCACTTATTTCTGATGACAAACATACACTTTTTTGCTTCTTATGCACGTAGCAGTGTGGCTACTATTCCAACTTCCGACAATGGCATTATTTGTACTCTAGCCTCGACTCCATTCTCAACATAATTGAAAGAAATCCAGAGACACATGTAGCTTCCTACATTTTCCAACTAAATCATCTTCCATATTTATACCAAACTTTGGAAAATGAAAGGAAGACAAGAAAAATCCTTCAGGCCATGAAAATATAAATCTCACAAATTAATATATTGTTAATGAATTACTCTCAGTCATGCACCACTGTTATGGTATCATAGTGACACTTGTCTGTCACTTACATTTTCCCAATCATCATATAACACCTTAAGATCATTATACATATATAAATGTATCAAATAGATGAATCCAGTACACAAAAGTCAGTGTCCCTTCACCCACTAAATTGAATTACCTAATGAAATTGAGATTAATCACTAAACAAAACAAGCTGATGTGACGTACTCCTTTGATGATCAGTCAGTTGTACAAATATTTAACTCATAGTATGGAAAGTAGGAACCTATTGCATCTTCAGAATTGCAACATACTAAAACTAAGTAATCTTAATTTTTCATTACTACATCCTCTGTATGAACACTGTTGTTACAATAATCTGCTGAAAAATAAGAAAAACAAACAAGCAAAGCAATAGTTGATAAACACTTTACATTTCACGTTCACTCACACAGAATCACTCTTTGTCAGCTACTTTCTTGGCCAGTTGAATTCACTGGTCCTGGTCAGATCACCAAAGTTACACAACATCGTGTGTGCCTGGTACTTAAATGGGTAACCGCATGAGTACACCATGTACTATTGGCAGTTTTCCCTTTGCCTTTCCAGCAAAGGGAGGAGGGGTAATGACATAAAGTTCTGGATCATCAGACTTTGCACCTATGTCCTAAATTAAATTCTGAACCCCTCTGCAATGTTTCATGAGTGAGGACATGTGACACTGTTGATGGTGATTTATCCATCAGGTGCGGACCTTAAGCTTGGCGGTTCCTTTCATGCTATTCGAGAGGACTAGGTTGTGTGCTGGCACAAGGTTTTACCCTTTTCCTTCTCTCATCATCATCCAAAAAACATGACACTGCATTAAACACAAACACACACACACACATTATAGTGACTTGCAAATATCAGGTACATATACCACACAGCTTTCACACTTTGGAAAGGAAAGATACCAGTATGCACAAAGGATTAGGAAAGCCTTTCCAATTAGGTGGCTGAACCTGCCCTTAGGGGTCTCACGGGCAACCACACTACATGACTTACTTTTTATTCATTGTTTTTTTTTCTGGTTAATAACATGTCTTGGTGTCTGTTGTGGTATGGTGTGTGCATGTTTGCACCGCACTACTGGAGCTTAATATTTATTGATGAACATTTCCAGCTGACGCTACGCAAGTGCACCAAGGTCAGTCTTGTGCATGTCAACCAGTGCCACAAGCATGGCTGAGGAGGCCCTCATGCACACACACACAAATAATGCCTGGTGGCTCATCACATATCTGTGCAGTGTTGATGTTGGCCCTGGTGCAGCTCACTGCTTGGAGGAGGGCGGGCCTGGTGTGTCACCCATTCGTTATTCGTTCTTGCTTCTGCGTGATTACTTTCTAAGATGCAGTCGTTTTTGACCCAACATTTCTGCATGCCAAATTCCCTTTTATTGCAACTACCATTTTGAAAGTTAGTGAACTCATTCGTGCCCATGAAGTTTTTATGGAACTATGTTCTGGTTTTTACTGCTCTGTGATGAGGTTCGTAGTTTGTCTTTTTCTTCTTTTTCTGCCCCTTTTCACACCATAAAATATGTTGCATCTTTTCTTCTGTGATACAAAGGGTGTTTTAATAAGTAATGCAACATATTTCTTAGTCAGTTTCGGTTGAAAAATATGTGGAATTTGCTGTGGGACTCTTGGAATATTACTGCCTCAGCATAGTTTCATGAAGTTTGATAGGTGGTGGCACAATATATAGTCTTCAAAATGGCAGCTGTAACAGAGGTGCATTCAAAGTAGAGAGCTGTCAGTAAGTTTCTTTTGGTGAAAATCAGTGCATTGCAGATGTTCATAGGTGTTTGCAGAGTGTCTACGGAGACCTGGCGTGACAAAAGTGTGGTGATTCATTGGGTGACGCATCTATCATCACTGCAACAAGGTCACACACACCTGTCCAATCTCCCATGTGTTAGCTTGCTGCTCACAGCTGTGACTCCTCCTTCACCTTCGGGAAATTGAATAAACAATTTCAGTGAGTCAGCCACCCAAAAATGCAAATGAACTTCTCTTTCTCCATGACAACACAAGACCTCACACAAGTCTATGCACCCAAGAGGAGGTCACAAATGTTCATTGGACTGTCCTTCCTCATCCACCATAAAGTCTGGATCTCACACCTTACAACTTCCAGATGTTTGGCTCAACGAAGGATGCACTCTGCAGTAAGCAGTACATAAATGATGGGGAGGGGGGTTATTGATGCAGCAAGATGCTGATCCTGATGTTGACAAGAAGAGTGGTACTGTCTGGGCATACAAGCCCCCTCAGTAAGGTGGCGTAAGGCCATCACATTGAAAGGAGATTATGTTAAAAAAATACAGTTATGTAGCCAAAAGAGTGGGGAATCCTGAATAAAACCAACTCGCTCTCAGAGAAAAGAGTGTTGCATTCCTTGTTGAATGCCCATTATACATATTCAATAGTTTCCAGACAGGCACAGGTCTTTTGTTCTGTTCTTCTTTCACATCTTGATCATGCTGTGCTCTCCTTTTGTTGCCATGCTTTCCCTCTGTTTATGTCTCACCATATTTTGGTCCACTCACTAAAGTCAGTTTTATAAATAAGACTGTTTTTTCTTCTGAGCAGTCTTCTTCCAAGAATGCTGCCTCAGAATTTGTGTAGCTATGTACTGTAATTTTTTTGAGCATGTACTTCACTACTGCATTCCTTCGTACAAAATTGATCTTTTCCTCCTCTACCCAACTGGACTGGTAGGGTAACCTCCTCTGAAGTTTGCTAATAATTTGATGTAGAGGATCATGCGTTTCTGATCGAATGCGTCAGCATTACTTAACAAAGGGTCATGACACTTTGCAAGTATGGTTTCACTGTGTAAACCACTTGACTGTGTCTTTCATTTCTTTTTGATGCATTTCTGTACTGCTTTTTTACTCTTGTTATTGATTTTGTCAATTTCATTTCTCACTGTTTCCATTTCGTTATAGAATTCCTTACATTTCTTGCATACTTCAGCTATGGTCTGTGTTCCCTTGTTTCATTTTGTTACCATCCTGTTCCTTATTTATCCTGCTAAATATTTCTGCTGTTCAGTTACAATAAATAATTTGCAATAATTCAATCATAAAAATTATCACCCAGCTTCCATAAATACCCAAGGTACTGTCCCAACACAATTAATTAAAATCTTCACACACTATTTCACACTTGTAAATACAATCTTTCCCATAATAACTGTACTGCAGAAGAGCTTGACAAAATGGTGTCATTACTCCTTGCAACACTTACTACTTGTTGTCCTGAACTGCAGTGATTGCGAAGCCGTGGTGACTTCTGCACTGTTGAAAAGTACTCCATTGCATTCTGTCATAGTTGAACATGTAAATACATCCATCTCATTTTTCACTTCACTGTTCTGTGAACATTTCATTCTGGTGATGTGATTCACTATGCTGGTTCCTTCTTGCTGCTCAACAATATGTACTCTCATGCCTCCCGTTGGACATAGTTATACTCCATCACCATCACTTTTGATTTTGATACTGTGGATTCAGTTTGTTCTCTCTCACATTCTTCTTCACCAATGATTGTCGTGATAACTCATTACCACTTATAAGGCATTGATGTATGGAAAGCAAGCACTGAATTAAAATGTGCCATGTCACTCATTATTACTTTGATAATAAAAAACCATAAACTGTGAGAAAACAAACGTTAAATCAAAACTTTATTTCACTAAACACATATTTCTGATGACAAATGGTTATTAATACATCCCTATTCTTTTCTCCTTCTTATGTACATAGTCCTTTGGTTGCTGTTCTAATTTCCAACCACTGCATCACTCCATTCTGTATGCTAACTTTAATTCAACTCTCAACATAATCCAAATAACTCCAAAGACATAGATAGCTTACTACAGTAACCTTACATCAGTAGCATCATACCCGAATTATTTTTGCAATCACTCAAGGTATATTTCCTGACAGACTGAAGAAGCAGGAGTAACACACTTTCATAAAACTGCAGATAACCAGTTAATGTCTAATAACAGACCTCCTGTTAGAATTTCCTGTGATCTTTCCATGGCCTTCAGTTGTGTAGATCATAACATTCCGCATAGGAAATTAAAGTGATAGAGCATTAAAGAATTTCCTCTGCATATTTCAGTGCTTGGCTTGTTCCTATTTTAGCATAAGTAAAAGATTCATTTGGGACTTTGGAGGACTCTTCAAGAAATTTGATTTATTTAATTTGTGTTCTTTAATCCATATTGAGAATATACCACAGGATATGGAACGAGTCCATTTTAAAAATTTGTTGTGGCTAGATTCTGTGGTAGTATGTAAACAGTACTAATCAATTTCATATTAAGGTATCTGCAACTTAGATTTTATAACGCTAAATTAAAGTATTAAAATATGTACAATAATAAAAAATCATTCACACAAATAAGGATTTCATCCCCCAAACCAATCAAAGAACCTACTGTTATGACAGCATGATTGAAATTTCGTCAGGTCACAACACAAACAAATCAAATGACCTCCAGGTATCAGACGTAGTGATTGGATGGGCAGAGTCTAATAATACTCCATGAGTGGAGTTTCTAGACATTCAGATCTATATTAACTGAGGTGGTACTAGCATGTGAATAACTTAACCAAACAGCTCAGTTCTGCCCACTTTGCACTTTGAAATCTCTCTCATTATATAGACCTGTAGATGGGGTTGTGAATATTCTTTGCATACAATCACTTAAATTGTCCTGTGGTGCAACCATCTGGGGAAGTGCAGCTAAGATCAAAAAAGTATTATTATGCAGAGTGTGTAGTAACAATATGTTGTAAAATGGATGACAGAAAAACTTGCAGAAGCCCACACAAGTACCTAGGAGACTTATTTTGCCATTATAAGTAGGTTAGCATTAACTGTTGGATCAGTGTTGTGTTGTACCCTAACTGTTGTGGGTTGGACACAGCAGCTTCATGGGCCTACCTCAACCAGTAACATAATGCGATTTTGCAAATGTCTCAGTGGAAATGCCTCACTGCTGTCACAACCCTGTAGACAGCTAGTGTTTCTGCCTGTAACCTTTTGCACTTCACAGTTGAAGGTTAGCAACAGCATTGCAAGGGATCTTCTCACGCCCTCTCGACTTATTTTTCCTATTATGTGTGCCTGATTTCACAGCTCTCCATAGTATGATTTTGGAATACAATGCTTGGAGGAATAAATGAATGAAATTAAAAAAGTCAGCTAGTTCAGCTGTCAAATTGGAGAACAGAAGAAAATGTTTTAGAAATTGTTTCTTTACACGTATCTGCTGCTGTGTTTACTGTCCAATAATTTAGTTGCAACAGGGTCCACAACCATGACATATTACTTGAGAGAAATTTGTTTAATGCATTAACTGTTTTGTACATCCATGTTATTTCTATTTTGTATACAATGTAACGGTACTGGCAATGCAGACACCACTATTAGCCAAGATGATCGCTTGTACCCTTGAAGGGTATGTGAGCGATTTTCTTTTCTTTTGTGTGTGTGTGTGTGTGTGTGTGTGTGTGTGTGTGTGTGTGTGTGAGAGAGAGAGAGAGAGAGAGAGAGAGAGAGAGAGAGAGAGAGAGAGAGAGGACAAGGGCTTGGGGGGGGGGGGGGGGGAGGTTGCATTCTGCATGTACTATTGTGATTGCTGAATCATCAGGAGAGCTCAGTTAGCAATAATATTCTTTATTCTCCTTTATTCTGGAAGGCTCCTTACAGTGGTTGCTGACAGTGTCTTGGTGGCGTGCGTGGTCACTGAGGCAGCAATTGCTATCTCAGAATAACTCCCAGTGGCATACATGGCTTCTAGCAGTGTGTTTGCATATTACACAACAGTGCTGCATCATTGAAAGACCGTAGTCAGTGCGTAGGCTGTGCTAACATAAGGAAGGTACCTCCAGTGGCTTGCAGGCTTGCACCTCAGTGACTGTGAGCAGTGGGCCCAGCATGCAGGTGCCCAGCACCAGACCCAGGTCCCTTGGAGTTGTCTGGAGTGCCCAACAAAGACAATCTAGAAGCAGGCTTACCTTGGTAGGACCAGTTGGAAACATCAGGTCTAACAGTAGCTTGTAGACCAGCAACTAAGCTGGTGATGCTGCTAGGCGGAGGTGTAGCTTCTTTGTCCACATAAGACCATCGGCTGGTGTGTATACAGTTGTGCTGAAGTCAGAAGCCTCGTAACCAGTTATAGTATGAAAACCAGTGCTGCTAAGGGCAGAATGGCGAGTCTCTATAGTCACTTTGCCCCACCATGTTGTCACAGGAGTCTGCATCTGGTCACTTAGATGGCCATGGAAGCACAATGTTGTAACATGCCTTATGGAAATCTGCACCAACACTGTGGCAGATTCACGGTATTGTAGAGTACAGCACCAGAAATATTTTGGCATCTGGCACCAGGATTTTGCAGGCAGGTTGTCTCTATGCCTGTCAGTGGGTTGCAAACTCTGATGGTGTTATATCACTTCACCCCGTTAGGAAGATTGGCCTTCCAAACCCTCGGCAGCTGCTAGATCTGTAATTCACTTAAAATAACATTATACTATTTTTCTCTTCTCTTACACTCCTATTTACACTTCAGTGGCTGGCTTTGCCCTCTGTTCGCCCATCCAGGCTTCCGTGATGACTAAAGATGTTTGTAATGTTTAATAGTACATGACAGGACATCACACTGTGGGAGATATTAGAATGATATGTGCAGGTGGGAGAACATTGTGAACCTATATCAATATCACATCTACAAGGTGGGACAGCAAGTGGGCATCTCCCCTGCTGAGAGGGGCATTGGTTCCTTGGCATCATGGCTTGAATAAGTTTAGAAGATAAGTTGAAATAGAAAGAAAGGCCATGGCTGCAGTGGATGCAGTGACCAATGACTGTCAAATTGGCTTGTGTAGATAAACTTCTTGTCTTGACCTTGTCCAAGCAACATAAGTGTAAAGAGGTCAGGCAGCCCACTTTGTATACAAAACTGTTTTTGTAAGAGAAGGTTTTAGTATAGAAGGTTAAAATTCAGTCATTAACATCATTTAAGTAGCTTGTAATGCTCTTAACACTCTCCTTCAGCACCCATCGAAGCACAAGGAGATGAAGTCCAATGAAGACTTCTTTAACACAATTAGGAGGAATGGACCAGCAGGGCCACCTCAGGCAACCTTAAGATAGGTGACCAAGTGAAATTTACTGAATAAATTTACTAACATTGAATGTCAAAAGGATTGTAGATTACACTGAGGAAATGTAACACTGATACCATACCACTATACCATCGACATTGCATTTCATTGTGGCAGTTGTGGCAGGACGTGGATCAGCAGTGCTAAAGAAGAAGGTAATATGAACATTTCACACAAATTTCTTCAAGATAACTAGGGAAAATACATCATTTCCAAGGACAACCACCGGCCGTTGTGGCCGAGTGGCTCTAGACGCTTCAGTCTGGAACCTCGCGACCGCTACGGTCGCAGGCTCGAATCCTGCCTTGGGCATGGATGTATGTGACATCCTTAGGTTAGTTAGGTTTAAGTAGTTCTAAGTTCTAGGGGACTGATGACCTCATATGTTAAGTCCCATAGTGCTCAGAGCCATTTGAACCATTTTGAATCAAGGACAACCAACATCAACAACAAACAGTAGAGAAGAGTGAGGCACATGTGGTGTGGCATAATAAACTGAATTATAAGGAGAACAGTAACTTCATAAACTTTCTAAATAAAGAATGTAAGGAAATTAAACTGCAGAGGATAGTTTGAGGTTATACTTTGTTGTCCATAGCACCTCTGACAACAACGGCATATACAAGAGTGTTCAAGTCAAATTAGACAAGGAAATACGAGAAGATTTTATCATTTGACTAAGAAGATTTCCTGTCTTGCTACAACCAACTTAGCAGTCCATGATGCCAAAACAGCAGCTGATGATTGACATGACAGTGGCTCATCTTGGTGCATCACCCACAGTGCAGCAGATCAACATGGCGCTGATCACAACATAGCATGCCATACTCATCCCAGAACTGAGATTTTGTACACTTAATTTTTGTTTAAACTCCCAAAGAATTGAATTGTTGTAGAGGCATAGATATGAAATGTCGTTATTCAAATATTTTTAGAAACTAAGTATTTATTTGGGTCAGTATTTTATACCTGTGGTCATCTGAAGCATGGAAGGAAATGTAACAGCTATATTTGCAAAATTGGAGGTGTTGATCACTGAGATTAAAAACATTAAGACAGAGTAGCATTAATATACAACTGATAATATTTCAAATTTGCCTATGGAGTTACAGAATGAAGTAAATAAAATGTATGACCTAGTGAGAAATGAAGTGAATCAGGAGTTTAAAGAGATACA
This sequence comes from Schistocerca serialis cubense, assembly GCF_023864345.2. Taxonomy (NCBI): domain Eukaryota; kingdom Metazoa; phylum Arthropoda; class Insecta; order Orthoptera; family Acrididae; genus Schistocerca; species Schistocerca serialis. The sequence continues at coordinate 786,863,347 of NC_064639.1, read as the reverse complement.
TGAGGGACTTACGGCATTAAATGATCAAATCTCAGATGTTTGAGGATGAGCAGACATGGTAGAGCAGTGTACAGAGTTCAACAAAACACTGAGTGCTCAGAACACATTGACTAGTTTGGAGGAATGGCTTCAGGAATTTGTGGACCAGAAAGTACGAGAAAAATAAAACTTCAGTTCAGAATAGCAATGCATTCATCAAAACAGTTTCGTAAATTCAAACCTGATGGCAAAGTTCATCCTATCCATTTTTCAAGGCTGTTCCTGGTGACCATAGAATGGGGAGAATTGCCCATTTGGAGAAATTAGAATCATTGGACAATTTTCAAAAAATAAATTAAAAGAAACAATGTTTGTCAGTCAAACAGAAAAATAGACATTAGAACTATTAGATCCAAAGTATTATAACAGTTCATGGAAAAGCAATGAGTATAGTGAGTGGCATCTTACTAGGTCAAAATATTTTAATAGCCCCTTAGAAAAGACCCATCTTGTAAAAGTATTAGTCTGTAGACTTTCATATTATGTTAGGAAAGATATCTGGTATCACAGGTAGACAAATGTTAATGATTTTCTAACTTTTGTTGAGGGTCTTGACACTAAATACGGAAGGAGTTGATTACACATAAAGGTAAACATTATGTAACGTACCATATAGCAGAGACACTGGGAGTCACAGATAGGCACAATATCTAATATTGTTACAGTACAGCCTGGATTTTCCATTCTTTGAAAAATCATATAAGCTACACTAATGAGACCAACTGTTATCCAAACAAACTCATAAAAAAAAGGAAAGTAACTTGACAAAAAAATGGGAATAAAGTGAATCAAAGAGACTGTGGGCAAAAGAACATGCAGTCCCCAGGAATTGCCTCCATTTCTGAAAATGCTGTCAATGATAATGTAAATTATAATGTATCTTTCCTAACCAAGGCATGGTATTATTATGGTGATGGGAAACATGGGCCCAAATCCAGGATGTAACAATATAGCTATAGACCCTTATGTAGAGAAACTGATTGCTTTCACACAAACTATTCGTACACTGGAAAGGTTACTGGAAGAAAATGAAGTATTAGTGGAAGTACAAACAAAACCTGTAGTAATAGGAAATGTAAAGGGGAAAGAAGGTAGGCATTTACATCAACTCCTGTGCCCCAGAATTTCTTAGAGACAATTAGAAATAAGAATCCTTGTCTTATATTACCAGTGTATGGAGCCTATATTACTAAAATAATCAGGAATAAAGGATAGTTGATTAAAGAAGAAACATAGTTAGCCTTAGGTATAAATAAGTTTAAGTTCGTGCAGACTTTATTAGTGGTTTCAAACATAAATTTTTAAATACTTCTAGGTATCTATTGATTTTTAACAAACAAAGTGAAGTTTGACTTTGATGTTATATTGTATGGGAAAGATGAAGATTCTGATTATGTAGTACCGTGTAAGATATATCACATAGCAAATAAGCAAAATGTATTATTAGATAACATGTCTTTAGTTGCTACAGCCCAAGTACGGAGCAAAGAGGAGTCAGTAATTAATTTCAGTGGATTCGAAGAACAGATATGGATCGAAGCTTATGAAACCAGCCTTTTAACTGCAGGACAAAGGCATTATTTATATAGTATCCTGTTAAAGTATAGTAATGTATTCCCTGATAAATCAGTAGTTAATGGCAAACATGTTTGCCAGCTTAAAATAAAAGATAATTTGCTATTCTTTTGTAAACCTATCCCATTCCCTTAAGTTTAAGACCTGCAGCACAAGTACAGATAAATAGGATAGTGGAAAAGAGAGTAACAGAAAGAAGTTTAAATGTATATAACAATCCCTTATTAGTAGTATGAAAAGATACAGGAGGCGTGCACATGGTATTATATGCACATACACTTAATAAACATGTAGAAACAGACCTGTCTGTACTGCCGAGTTGTTAGCTACATTTGAACAGGGGAGGTATTAAAGCTCTATGAATTTAACTAGCAGGTAAACCTGGATGAGAATGCATGAAAGTCTTTTGCATTTTTATTTGATGGAGAGTCATATCAGTTTAGAGTACTGCCTTTTGTGGTAAACATCTCAGTCTCAGTGTTCATAATGGCAGTGCATGAAGGTTTAGGTAAAGATTTATTGCAGGAATTAATCATTTAAATGGAAAATAACTTGCTAGTATCAGATACATTGGATTGGTATTGCACATTACTAACCAAAACTTTACAAAAATTTTACAAATGTGTATCACCATCATGCAGTTAAACAACAGTCCAGAACCAAAAAAAAAAAAGTGAACCAAATGTGTTCTTTCCTAGGACTGGCTGAATTTTACCGTCACTGTATATAAGGTCAACCTATGAACATCTTATATCCTCCTTTCAAGACTCTGAAGATTAGATGGGTAGATCACATAACTAATGAGGAGGTATTGAATAGAATTGGGGAGAAGAGGAGTTTGTGGCACAACTTGACAAGAAGAAGGGACCGGTTGGTAGGACATGTTCTGCGGAATCAAGGGATCACAATTTTAGCATTGGAGGACAGCGTGGAGGGTAAAAATCGTAGAGGGAGACCAAGAGATGAATACACTAAGCAGATTCAGAAGGATGTAGGTTGCAGTAAGTACTGGGAGATGAAGAAGCTTACACAAGATAGAGTAGCATGGAGAGCTGCATCAAACCAGTCTCAGGACTGAAGACCACAACAACAACAACATGAGCAATGCTAGGCTGCTGTCACTGTTAAAGTAGAGATCTATTTGGGTGTGAACCTAGGGGCATCAGAGGCTTTTCAAAATATTTAGCAAGCTGTAGTGAATGTGCAAATATTAAAACATCCCATAATAAAGAATCTTTGAAATTGGTAACTCAGACATACAACAACTGAGAAGGATCTACTAGCTATTGTGTGGAGCAGACAGAAATTTCAAAATTTAATTTGGGGCTCTAAGATAATTATACATAAGGATCATCAAATGTGAGCATTCTTTATGGAAAGTAGGTTACTGCATGGCTGATTAATGCGATTGTTATTATTTCTCCACAAATTTCAAATAGAGATTAACTTCATAAGAAGGGTGTAAAATAAAGTACTGGATGCGTTGTCACACCTACCATTAGGGATGAAGGAAATGACGAGGACCAAGGGAGCAGATGTTATTTCCTCAATAAATTTCCTAGCTTTGAGTTACACCAGCAATGAGCAAAGAAGGTTAGCCTTAAGAATAAAGCATGATGTAAGGATAGATGAATAATTTAGAGAAAAGTTGCTGCAATATGAGCAATATTGTTATTGTGAGATGAGAAATCTCAGTTGACAGTAAGAGAAGGTGCTTTAGTCTGGAGGGGAATATAGACCCCCTTGGAAATTATGTATTGCACAAATAGTAGAAAACAATTTAGTATGGTTTATCCATAAATAATATGAGGATTTTGGAATGTGTAAATATATGCTACATATGAAGAAATCCTATTACCAGGTGTACCGGTATGAAATGAGTGTTTTTTTGTGAAAATGAAACACTAATTTTGAATTGAAAAGTTAAAACATTTCATTCAAAGTACTGACCATTGCTTTCTATACATTTTGACCACCTTTCTGGAAATTTGTGGACACCACACCAATAGAAATGTTCGTCTTTTGAAGCAAACCAATCAGACAACCAATTTTCGACTTCTTCGTAGGAATCGAAGTGTTCCTCAGTCAATGCGTGTCCCATTGATGAAAACAAATGATAGTCGGAAGGGGCCAAGTCTGGTGAATATGCTGGGTGGGGTAGCAGCTCCCAGCCAAGTGTTTTGATTGTATCCTGAACCAGTTTTGCTTTGTGTGCTGGTGCATTGTCGTGGCAAAAATTACTTTGCCATGTCTTCTGGCCCATTCTGGTCTTTTTTCAATCAATGCATAGTTCAAATTTATCATTTGTTGTCTGTAGTGATTAGTATTCACAGTTTCACTGGGTTTTAGAAGCTCATGATGCACCACACCTTTCTGAGCCCACCAAACACAGAGCATTATCTTCTTGCCAGATCGATCTGGTTTTCCAGTCGATGTTGATGGCTGTCCCAGATTAACCCATGACTATTCCCGTTTAGGATTCTTAAAATAAATCCATTTTTCATCGCCAGTAACAGTTCGATGCAAAATTGATTTTCTCTCATGTCTTTGAAGCAAAATTTGAAAAATGGTTTTTCGGTTTTCCGTCTGTCTTTAATTCAATTCATGTGGCACCCATTTTGCACACTTTTGGATCTTTCCCATAGCTTTCAAACGGTCAGAAATTGTTTGTTGTGCAACATTTAGCATTGTTGCCATTTGCTTCTGACTCAAAGTATCAACTTCATCCAATATTGCTTGCAATTCGGCGTCTTCGAACTTTTTTGGTGGTCTTCCACTTCTTCATTTCTTACATCAGAATCATTATTTCTGAACCATTGAAACCGTCTTTTGCATGTTGCTTCTGATAGAGCATGATCACCATATGCCTTGACAAGCATTCGATGCGACTCTGCAGCACTTTTTTTCAAATGAAAGCAAAAAATTAATGCTTTCCGCAAATCATCACTTTCTGGTACAAAATTTGACATTATTAACACGATGAAAACATATGATGTTGTTTGTTCCATGACTTGATGTATACTAAATATCTTTGACAGATGTCATACCAACCAAACAAAAACAAAAAAAATTAAGGCTCATTCACAACAAATGTTCCCTGTCGACACATTTGTATCTTAACGCTCATTTCATACCGGTACACCTGGTATTTTAAGATTCTAAGTAGATAAATTAGAAAGGTATTGAGATGCTGTGAAGTATGTCAAAGAGTTAAAGAGAATAACATTAATACGCCATACAAACTGCAGCTGATAATACTGAAAGCTTTACGTGAACCAGCTGCAGCAGATTTTTATGGCCAATTGCCTTGAAGGTCAAGGAGGGGTTGGGCACATTTTTGTCGTTACTGAATGCTGGTCGAAATGCATAAAACTGCACCAAATTAAACAAGCAACAGCTACAGTAACAAACTTTTTAAAACAATATTTTATAGATATAGGGAAACCACAATGATTAATAACAGGTAATGGATCACAGTTCATGAGCAATAGTCGTGAGGAATATCTAGCATGGGAAAGTGCTGTGTTTGTGGGTTAGGGTGCTTAATGTCAAGGTTATCAGCACTGGGAAGGTGTGAAACATATAGCTGTTTGAAATTACCACTCACATTCAAATCCTTGTGACCGAGTAATGAAATAAACTGGATGATTGTGCAGAACATATTGCTCTGAGAAACATAGTACATGGCCTCAGGTGATTGCAGAGTATCAAGTGATGATAAATGAACTACCACATCTGTCAACAGGACTACCTCCTGTCAAAGCTACGAATTAAAAATTTTAGTGGAGAATCCCTATTAAAATTATTTAAATGGCCATCTACAAGGAAGGTAGGAACAGAGGAACTGCAGGAGATACTAGGTAAAAGTTTACATAAGCGAGCAGAGATAAAAGTGAAGAACTAGAATGAGAGTATGCAGACACTTGTGTTCCATATTGATGGGTTAGTATTGGTTGAAGATTATCACCGTAGTTCAAATATAAACAAAGAGGCTAGCAAGTTCTTTCCAAGATATTGTGGATGATTTAAAATAATGGGAATTACATATCCAAAAGTAGTTTGTTTAGTAGATCACAAAACTGGGCAAGGAAATGGTTTATGTAATATTGGTATGGTAAAGAAAACAAAGTCCCCAGGTACCTGCGCTGTAAGTGGGTTCCGTGGTAGCATCTCATATGTACAAGTGTTATTTATGTATTAAAAAGATGCTATAGTTTGTTTGGTATGTGGCCTTTTTAGTTTCCTCTAATAAATATTGATTGGGTTTGGTATATCTTTTATAGGAGAGGTAAGGTACTATAAATTACCGAGTACAGAAGTACTTATGACAGAGATGAAATACTTGAAAGCACCATGTACATACATGATTCTGATAGTGGTGAAATACTGTAAGTGACCAGAAACCTAAAGACTGACAGCTAGGACTAAATTACTTCTGATGATTATTATGTGGTGTTACCTGATCTCTGTTGGTTATGGATAGGGGCATTGTTAGGATCAGTTTTCGGGGCCTGTTCAGATGAAACCAGAGCAAGTCCATTGTGCAGGGTATGTTAACATTCTTTGTACTTTGACGTTATGGTGAAGAATGTGGCAGGGACAGAGTCGTGTATAAGAGGGTGGGGTGGGACTCTGTTTTTTTTATTTCTTCTATCACAACACACTAATTCTTACCTTTCTTTTCTTTCTTCTCCAGCAGGAGTATCACTTCTATCATCCCTAATTTTAGATTCATATGTTTCTGTCTCTGAAATCCTTCTTTTACCTGTGTTATATTGTGGTAACCAAGAGATACTGCATGTAAGAAACCATGACAGACGTAAGACAAAGTGTACCGACAGTATTTGTATAACATACAGAACATTTTTTGACGTAATATAAATTATAGGATCATTTGTATTATTAAAAACATGTTAGCTACATCAGCTGAACAAGTGGAAGAAAAACGGAAACAATTCCCTAAAGAAGGTTGTGATATACTAAACTGCAAGTGAGAAGAAATAGCATAGTGCATAATTTAGCAACAAAAACAATCAGTTATTGATAAAATTATTTAATTGAACAGATAAAAAATCTACTCACCAAGCAGCAGCGGAACACACACATAAAAGATGGTTGTAATTGGCAAGCTTTCAGAGCCAGTGGCTCCTTCTTCAGGCAGAAGGGTTGAAGGGGAAGGAAGAGGGGTGAAGGAAAATGACTGGAGAGGTCTCGGAAAAGGGGGTAGTTTTCGGGAAAGTCACCCAGAACTACAGGTCAGGGGAGACTTACTGTACAGGGTGAGAAGGAAATAATTAGTGCTTAATTTTTTTTGTCTCCAAAGTGATGAAAGTGGGTGAAGTCTAGTTCACTGCGGAGACTTATGTAATACAAACTATGGATGTGAAGGTAGGAGAGATTACGAGAAGCTATAACTTCATACTCACATACTACTCAACGGTAGCATGAAGGACCAAAGATTTTACAGACATTACTGCACTCAACTAAAATGATCAGTGGTTTGAAAAATGGTAACAGAAGTAATAAACTGTTTGTAACAACAGCACTGAGATACCAAACTAAAAGAAATATAGGTATGAATGTAAATTTAGAGGAGCATGGGAGGAGTTGGAAAGTTATGGAGCAATATCTTGAAAGATGGTAGGATGCTTCCCATATTGATGAGTGTCTGTTATGCAGTGTACCCAGTATAATGACAGTGTTGGAGAGTAAAGAGTAGGGGGACCTGTGGAAGAGATGGCCTATGTGCAGGTCAGCTGAATTTACAGAAGAACTGACATGAATCGAATTTGTGTTGGAGAGTAAAGGGTAGGCAAAACCACAGAATGTGTAGCCTATACTTGGGTCAGGTGAATCCACAGAAGGAACGACACGAGCTGTATTAGGAAAGGTGGATTTGTAAAGGGCCCTAGTGTCTCAAATTGAAAGGTGATATGAAGTATCCGCCCCTAAAAGAGGGTGTAGAAGTGATTAAGTGTTTTTCCCATTCACAAAGAGTTTGCCAAAGTGTTGTAATGTGAAGACACATATTTGGCTAATGTCCAAGGAGGATAGCAGCGTTTCCTTGCATGCTTAACTTCATAAATGTCTGTGATTTGCAATTAGCAACTGCTAATTGAATGTGCCAATCAGCGTGTAGCTACTTAGGTGCGTAAAGATGGAATGCATCTAGCCTGTGCTTAAACGTTTAATGAGTTGAGGTGAAGTTGCAGTGGCAGTGTCTGTTGCGTTGAAGACACACAGTACGTGATTATAAATACAAGGTGACAAGGCAAAAGCAAGCTTGTGAAACGTCTCACATGTAAATCCTCTCATTTGCATGAAGACATTACATAGAATGTGGATATTATCTAAAGTAAGTGGAAATAACACACAAACTTTGTATGGGAGTAAGTTAATGTGATGAGAACAGGTTCCATAGGTATTTTGACTCCTACTGTGGAACTGTACAGATTGGCTAAATCAACAGAAGACATGAAGTTGCAGCAATGTTAAGAGTGTGATGACTAAATAGGAAAAAATAGTATCTTGGCATCATGAAATATTATGTATGTGAACAGACCTAAAGACAAAACTAAAAGGTAATTTTAAGACATAATAGATGAAGAGGAGAGCAGGGCTTTGGTTGATTCTGAAGAGGACAGTTTGTGTGTGTGGAACTTGTTGCAGTCATGTATGCAGAGAAGTGTTAATTGATATTGTGTTATATAAGAAACTGTGTGATCAAAGACAATGTGCCTGATAAATATAAAAAGAGTGTCTGTAAACCAGACTCTGATTAATAAAGACAGAAGTGAAAGTTATTGAGATTAGGGCTGATGGAGAAAAGCTAGGCTCTCATCTGTTTCCTTAGTTGTGTAATAAAAATTTGAGTGGGCCCAAAGGGACATCAATTGTAAGTAATGTTGTGATAATTAAAATCACTACGTTACATGACGTTGACATCTTTTGCCGCTTTGAAAGGATATGAAGTATGACATAGCATTTTTATGAAATAACATGTTGGACTTCCAGGGTTCTATGGCAACAAAAGATGTTCATGATGTTTTGTAGTAATTAAGTGTTAGGACATCTCACTGTGGGAGATATTATGATATGTGCAGACAGGAGCATGTCTTGAACACATCACTTCTACTTTGTGGGATGGTGAGTGGGTGTCTCCGCCTGCTGGGTGGAGCCACTTGTTCCTTGATTCACAGTTAGAAGACAAGGAGAAAAAGAGAAAGAGATCATAGTTACAAAGGACAAAGTTATAGGCTTAAAATTTAAGTGATAGCGTTCTAAAGACATACAATGTCTTTAATTAATATTTAAAATTTTTCATGAATAGTTAATATATAATTAAATAATATGTAGGTTAAGTACTAAGCTGTTAGGCTAAGCCTAAGTTAATTATATTAAATAATAAAATAATTTTATTACACACAAAAAAACTCACATTTCCATCAAACTAATATGTCGAGGCTTTTTTAAAGCATATCTCTTGATGACGTCATCAATAAAACTTTCTGTTGGCTCGTCGTCCCCTTCAGTTGAAATCTTCACACAAGCTTGGAGCATTTCCTGCCTCATCCTATTCCTTAATGTTTTCATCACCCTGTTCATTGTACTAAATGACCTTTCCACACTGCAAGTTGAAACGGAAATGCACAGTACACTTTCAGCGAGTGTCCGTAGTGCTTCGTAGCCGATGTTGGCTCTCAGAATGAAAGAAGCTACATCAGAAGATGTATCATCTAATTTATTACTAACGACATGTACTTAAAAGAATGCAAGTCTGCAATAACAGTGTCGACGTTTGTAAGTCCCAAAATCAAGCACAGTTCTTTACAATCATTATCACCAAACTCTAGAAATTTTTTAAAACTTTCAAAATACGCACTTAGTTCTATCACTTTTATTGCCTTCTCATCAAACCGTTGCTCAATTTCGTCAGTCGTACTTTTAACAAATTTCCTTGCGCTTTTCATAGCTTGAATCTGCTCCTCTATGTTTGTGAATAGCACACCTTTAACTTCTGTTGCATCCTCCTGCAGTTTTTTAATTTTATTAAGAGTTTCATTTTCTGCACTATGTCCATCGCTGTCACAAAGACAGTCGATGTGTCTTAAATGTTCCAGAGTTCCAGAAACAAGTAGAGGGATTTGCGAAATTTTAAGTGATTGTCTCTGCAAAACTTTACATAAGTTTGAGACTGCATTTAACATATTGTCTGAAATCACTAAACCTACAATGAAATTTGAATTCATCATTTCTAACAAGATTCCTCCAGCTAAACTTGTTAAATCCGTGCCGTCCTTGTGTATCTGTTCACATGCCATTATAATGGACTTGTAGGTTAGGAAAATAGCATGAACTGTGCGATAGGTACTTAACCATCGGATGTCAACAGCTTTGGGTATTTTTAAAACAGATTGCTCTAAAGTACACTGAATTTCATGCTAAACATTTTCTTGTTTGGAAGAACCGTGAAAAAGTTTGTAAATGTCTTTAACAATATGTAATGTGTGTTTTATAATGGGGTGTTTATTCCTAGAGTTGGTGGCAGCAATTGACACAACATGTACTCTACAGTGAATGTATGGCAGCTTATGGCCCTTCCTCTCTGACAACCAAGTTCAGACTCCTGAGATAGAACCACTAAAATTAGCAGCACCGTCGAAAGAACAAGATAATAATCTGTCATAAGAAAGTTTTCTTTTCTTTAGTTCAGTATCAATTGCTGTAAATATGGACTCAGCTGAAGTGCTTTTTAACTCAACAAGACATAAAAACCTTTCCTTCACTTCAAACGATGGAGACGGTGCAACATATCGAACTACTAAAGACAGTTCACTTTGGTTGGAAACATTTGTAGATTCGTCTGCCATTAATGAAAAATATTTGTCATGGAGAAGTGTTTTATCTTAGAAGTCTAAAAACTCTCCTAAACAAGTCAACAATTCTGATGCAGTATCTTTCGCTCTGAAATTTTAATCACTTTTCAATATTAATGTCGCTTTTCAGTACTACCTTACAAATTAGAGGTTCATATTTTGTTGTATAGGATATTTCTTCCTTACTAAGGAAATACAGACTTCGAATTAATGATGACAATGCTTTGTGGTTTAAAGCTTTTTCATTTGCATTTTGTTTAAGTATCTGTGTATGAATTGGAACGTTAATCCCTGTAATCTGCAATTTTCAAGTGCAACGGCTCTTGCATGTTTCTCTGAGTTGGCGTGCTTTTCTAGTTTTCCCGTGCTTCCGGTAGCTTTTCTAAATTTATTGAAAGGTACAGAAATGAACACTCCTCCTGTTTTCTGTAGAGCTTCAATATCGTTTTTTAAATGCATTTCACACAATTTGCAGAAAGTCCCACCCCACTCGTGATCAAAGTGCAACCAATTGTACTTACACTACCATTTTTGCTGATACTTAATCTCGCGTTCAATACTTTGTTTAGAATTGCAGTTTACGGATGGGCCAGTAATAGCACATTTATCGTTTGAAAATTGTGGAAGGGAAACTGAAGACTTGGTAGACATACACAATTTATCATCACAATCACTAGCACTTCTTTCAGTAGACTCACACTCATCTTTGTCTTTTGCAATATACTGTCTTTTATTAGAAAAGAAAGAAGTTAAAGTTTGTTGTTTCGACATTGTATTTCGGCACTAACACTTCTTTTTGTGTTATAAACTGATGAAGACTGCACGTAGTACACTACATAATCACATCACACTTCGATAGTAACCTGTCGATTGACTGTTACAACCTTACAACAGTTTGAACAATGCATTGAGTTTTTATACAACAATGAAAGCTTAGATTATACTCGTAGAGCAGCGTTGCCAAATGTCCCACTCATGGTGGAATGTACTGCTTCTTTAGGAAAAAATTGTGTATCCCCAATGACACTACAAAAATCATTGTCAAGTGTACACAAATATTTGGTTTGAGCTTTGGACTCATCGGATAGGAAAAATCTATATGGCTATTAAATCTTGGAAATATTCCCAGTAATTCAATAAAAAAATTAAAACAATCTTTCATAATGTCAGATGCTACTTCCAATTCTGTAGCAATACCCAGGGACGTGTTTTGCGACATCAGATTTATTTTAAGGGCAAATAAAGTGTAGATACGAGTGGCGGATAAGAATAAAGTTCACAGTGAGGGTGGGCTGCGTAGCTAAGGGATTAGCTTACACATTAGGCCGATTGGAGGTGCGGTGAGGGACGACATGTGAGAGGGAAGGCTGACTTATTCCACAATCAGCGTTGCCAACACACCTTGCAACGCTTAGCTTTACCGCACACTTATTATACAGCAACTGCTAATTTGTTGGTGTTGGCAATAATAATAATAAAAACAGAACAATTGATGCTAAGTGTTCCAAACCGAACCAATAAGTAACGAGACCAAACTATGGGGACCCAGCCGCCACCTATTATGTTACACATTCATTTTGCTTGTAATAACTGCATGTCATCACGACTTCTCCATAGTTGACTCCAAACTTCGTTAACAACAGCAGCTGGCGTAGTTTACATTTTGTCATAACGGTACAAGTTAACAGACCAGGTGATAATTTTTATGTTTCACCACAACTATAGGTATGAATTTCTCAGGGGGGAATTTCCAATTTCCGGGGGGGCACTCCCCCCCTCCGGGCCACCTCCTGAACTCAGTCTGCTTGGGTGACTTAGAAAATACCAGGTTGACATCTAGGCAGGCAAAGTGCCATGGTAAGCCTGGCAACATGCTATCCACAGGAATTGCTGTCAGGTCTGGGATGCATTCTGAAAACCAATTGTCATTTACATAGTCTCAAAAAGCCCAAAAGGCTTGATAATGGCTGTGATTGTCTTTGGGTGCAACACGAATTTGCATTAACACCTTTCCTGAATGTAATTGATCCTGCCATGGCATGGCTGAAGTTCAGAAGGTACAGTATTGGATATCAGTCCCGCACTGCTCATGCATTTAAACAATGGTAGTCCCCACTTGGGTCCCAGAATTTGTCTTTCTTGGGGACTAAGTGCAAGGCAGTGCACCGTGGGCTGCTCAATGGCTGAAGGATGTCTTTTTGCAGCATGGCTTTGAACTCAGCCTTGGATATAGTGAGCTATTCGGCACGAGTTGGGCATGATATGAGAGGACTGGTCATGGCTACAACGTAGTGCACCGCACAGTGCTTAGTATCCCATGATGCACAAAGTGGGTGAGTAAGTTTTGGAAATTTATTGAGAATGTCAGTCCAGGGCAATTACTTGAATTCACATTGAAGAACAAGACCTGCTGCTGCTGCCCAACTATCTTCAAACTTGTTGAATCAGTCAGTAAGTCATTTGTGATGCTGGCAAGCAGCCTGAAATCTGCACCTAGGATTGGCTCACTGACATCTGCTGCAGTGAATGTCTGTGCAAGTACGCAACATAGCCTGAGATCCATTAGTACTAGAATTTTTAACCACCTTAAGGGAAAATGCTTTGGTGGTTTTGTGGTCTCTCACCATAGTTCATGGGAACATTAATAGGTCAGACCCAATGTTGATGAGGCATTTCACACTGCTAGCCCATTTCACTGTGAAGAGATTCTTTGATATTGCACTGCAGCTGGGCGCCTCTAAGCCCAGTCATAGCAAGCATTTGGGTGCACACAGGGCAACCAGAATTTTGCTGTGTTGTTACTGAAACAGGCATGGTACCTGCAAAAACCATTCAAGCAGTTGTTACCACATTGCTGAAGTACTGCTGGAATCGTTCCGCATTGCCAGTTGCAAGCTGGGTTGCTGGTAGCTGCATCTGTTGCTGCTTCAGTGCCTGCTGATGTCTGCCCATGAATAAGCCAGCCAGTCAACATGTGTGGTTAGTATGGTTAGTACTGTCACCTGGGCAAGCCAGATTCTGAACTAGCTGGTGTAGGTCAGCATTTGTGGTGGTATGTGCAGAAGGTCTGTGTCACCACAGAGTGGAAGTTCATATTGGACTATGGCATCATAGGCTGCTGTGGCTGTCATATTAAAAATCATTGCCAGTGCACCAGTTAATTGACTAGTCAAGTCTGCAATGGCATCCAGCTGCATTTCTGTCTGTGTGGTGATGACCACTTGCTCTTGAGCAGAGAGGCTGCCTATCCAGATAGCACACAACAGCAAGTCTGGCGCCATGTTGACCGGCGCAAGGCTGTGCGGGTTATGCAGGAACTGAGATGGCCTCCTGTTGCTGCATTCTTCTTGGTGTAGCAAGTGATGCACCTGTCGCAATGATGAAACCCACCAGATTAACTCATCCTTCAGCCATTTGTATGAAGACTGCATCAGGAGAGCAGTGATTATGTCCTGCACTTCGGCTCCATAGTTTTGGTCTAGTTGACTTATGATGTGGCTGATTTTGGCGAGGTTGCAAACATCATTGTGTCTCCACTTGGATGAACCACATCAATGGGTTGTGGGGTCAAAAGTGCAGCAGCCTAACAAACACCCATCTTGTGCTTATCACCATTCCAGTAACAGTGAGAGGTACTGGTGTGACGGCACTGTGCATGCGACATTTTTTTTTTTCAGGTGGTTCCGAGGAGGCAGAGTCCATGCATGTGGGACATACCTGCAACTGACTCTCCAGCACGCTCTTGCAGCTCTTCTATTATCTTTTGCCTTTCCTCCATTTGCCCCATGGTCACTATCTTACTGTGGAGCTAAGTTCCCACTCCAGGGACACACACACACACGCACACACACACAAAATGCTATCCAAGTAGAGTCAATATGTAAAGAATTAAAGAGGGTGTACAGTCTCCAAGTGTTATGAGCACATCATCTGATCATGTGACTTGGGAAAAACACTGAATCATGTCCCACTCAGAAACAAACGACTTTCTACTTGTCCCATGTCGCCTATGACTTGGTAATCAGACCTCAACATATCCAAATCTGCATGCTATGGAGGTTCCACTCACACTACTTTGACCTCCTCATGCCTGTAAGTAAACCAGTACCGAAACTTCCCATAATGGTAAATTTGTGCACTGGCAGATGCTGTTCACTTTCTGCTTGCTGTGAACTGTAGTTCTGCCATTCGCTCCTTTCTGCGAGTACAGGTTGCACAGTATATTAAGTACTGTGACGGCAGATTTGAGGTGACGTGTTGAAGTATGTAAGGTTTGTTAAGGATGAAAGTGCACTTTTGGAAAATATCTTTCCTGTAATGGAACAAATGTTTCAGAAAAAATTTGATGGTGTGAGCATCAGATAAAAGTCACACATATTACACTGCCTCACCTCTGTATACATGACAGTCTGAGATAGCAGGCAGTGTGTTAAGCCATCGTTATCACAAACAACAATAATTTATGATGAAGTCCATATTAAGATTAAGTTAAGATTAAGAAAAAGTTAAGATTAAAAAGTTAAGATTAAGATTAAAGTTAAGATTAAGATTAAAAAAGTTAAGATTAAAAAGATTAAGTTAAGATTAAAAAAAGTTAAGATTAAAAAAAAAAGTTTTCCTGTAACATATGCAACAGAAGAATTGGTGTAGCAATTCCATATCGGCTTCTTCATAGGGCACATAGATGTCTTCTGTTAATCACAGTAAATATACTATTTGGTTGCTCATGTCATTAGTGGAAAACACCCACACACATTCTCTCTCTCTCTCTCTCTCTCTCTCTCTCTCTCTCTCTCACTCACACACACACACACACACACACACAGATCAGTCAGTTCTTAAATTCTATAAATGTATACGCTAAAATTAGGAATAACAAATTTTCCCCTCTCTCCTTACTAAATGCACTTGCATGTCTTTGTGTATATATACAGTCGACAGACACACATCTTTCACAGTCTTGTTGGATATCACATTTGTATCTTGTTATGTGAATTGAAAATAGCAATCAACTGTTGTACTATGGTTTAATCAACAAACATTGAATAAACATGTAAAAGGTAAATCCTTATTAAGTTTAGATAGTAACAGAAAAAGCAAACAACTTCTGCTGTTGACTGACACAGAGGCTATCACTTTGTGAGATGATATCAGTTTTATGCTGTACTTCTGGATTAATGTTATCTTGATTGTTTTTCAGTAACTTTTATCTCAGATTATGCATGTAATTCAGTGATAATATTTTTTCTTTGTCTGAGTTATATCTTTTATTCAGTATTGGTCTTTTCACTTTTTTGTAAATTATTTAATGTTTTTTCCTTCCTTACTGCTCTCTTATTTCCTTCTATTTGTTCTGTATGTACATATTTTTCCCTTTATTTTCAGAAATTTGATGTTATGCCATATGACTTGCATGCAGTCTTTGTCAACTTATTTATAGCAACAACAATAATAATAATAACATTTGTCTTACAGGGGTGGTTTTTGTGACCTCAACAAACCAACTGACAGCACAGCATTGTCAGTGCACAAAGCAGTGGGTGTTCTGCTGAGCATAAAAGTTTCCCACTCAGAGGTTCCTAACTTTTACTTCATTAGTTTTGATGAGAATGATTGGAAGAATATTGCTACACCAAAGTAAGAGGTTATTTGACACCAAAGTCATATATAGACTTCAAAGAAATAGTCTACAATTGTGTTATATTGTTATTGTGGAATTTGTTGCAAATTAAATTTACATTTATTGTGATTCATTCCCCCTCCTTTTCTGAAGGTATTTGTTGGGAGTGTAGTCTTATATGGATGGGAAATGCGGACAATAAGCAGTGCTGACAAGAAGAGAATGAAAGGTTTTGAAATGTATTACTATAGAAGAATGCTGAAAATTAGATGGATACATAAAATAACAAATGAAGACGTATTGTACCGGAAAAAAAGATGTTTATAGCACAAATTGATTTAGAGAAGGAATTGTTGGTATGACACCTCCTGAGGCATCAAGGATATCTCGATTTGGTAATGGATGGAGCAGTTGAGGGTTGTCGTAGTGATGCAGAGATGAAGAGACTTGTACAGGATAGAGTAGCATGAGAGCTGTATCAAACCAGTCATCTGACTGAAGATGACAAAAAAGGGTTAATTTATACCTCTCGTAAATGGGAACATTATTTTTATGACCTATACCTCTGGCGTGCATCTCAGAGAATTTGTAGTCAAGAGGTTCTTCTTATTATCTTTACATCTACTTCTATACTCTAAGAACCAACATAGTTCATGAGAGAAGATACTTTTTAGTCTAACATTAGCTAGGATTTTTTCCCTTTCATTCACAGATACAGAGTAGGAAAAATAGTGGCTCATATGCTTTTCTGTATACCATTATTTTTGTCTTGACAATCCTTACAGAAGCGCATTGTGGAATGGACATGGGTAAGGAGGTGGTGTAGGACATTCATAGAGTCTGCTCTGTAAACAGTTATAATTTACTGACCTGTTTTGTATCTCATAAGTCTCATGGCATTTCTTCATTGCTAGTCCTCCTTTGATCATTGTATTTGTTGAAGAGTTGCTAAATAACACATACTCCAGAAATTATTTTTTCTTCTCGTCATATCTGTTGACACTAACTTCAAATTCGATGGTCAGCTTCATTAAATCCAGCAGCTTCAGTATTTTAACACAGATCACTAAGCTACACCAATTACGAAGAGTTTCTCAAAGTTCAGTTGTGGCAAAGACCAACATATTACTTTAAACGATGCTAATTAATTGCCATAGTAACTGTACTGATTAAATCTCGACCATGACCGACTACAACTTAGTGGGTGACACCTATTTACAGATTCGCATCTTACATAAATAACAAATGGTAAAATACTAAATTAATTCATTTTAACATCAACATATAGACAGAAAAAAATCAGACACAATAGGCCTTGAAGTAAATTTGTTTAACAGAAAACTGTATAATCAGAAAGGGACAAAATAATAGGCACTGTTTTGTGAATTTTAAAATTTTCCCAGCGAATTGACTGTTCAAACAAATTTCGGGCATGCAGCTGGTCGTCGTTCAATACTTTGCACGATATTTTAACTGGGCACCTGCCAGTCATCTTCAGGTGAGCCATCGCAGACTGGTGAAAACGTCCTCCGTTCTGCAATATATAGCGTACTGTAACTATTCTGCGCATGCGTTGCAAACTTGATAGATGAACCACACTGCCCGCCGGCAGCACCCTCGCTGGTGGAATAGCAGAACTCAGTCACCCTCTGCGTTGCTGTTTGCTGCGGCCGTCGATGCACTCTGTCGTCTTTGATTAGAGCAAATCGTGGAGATGATGGGATTCCATGCACTGTCCAGCTGGTAGCCACTGTCACGGTTTAACAGTTTAACAAATTTTCCGCCAGTCATATTTCTATGGATTCTTTAATGATGGAGTTCCAGAAAGACATTGCTGTGGACAAAATCATTGTTTTCTCATACTCTATTGAATGTCCAGTAGAAATACAATGTTCAGCAATAGCGGACTTGCTTGGCTGCAAAAGGCGGGTGTAACGTTGATGTTCAGTGCAGCGTTCTTTCACGGTGTGTGTGGTTTGACCTATGTAAGCCATACCACATAGGCACGGTATCTTGTAAATTTTGGCCTTTCGTAGTAACAGATTGTCCTTAACTGATCCCACAAGGTCCGCAATCTTTGATGGTGGGCGGAAAACCACTTTTACCTGAAATTATCGGAGCATTCTGTGCTATTTTAAACTAAGTGTTGCCAACGAAAGGAAGAAAAGCTAAAGATTGTTCCGGCATGTTCTCTTCTTCATTCACTTCCTGCTTCTTAGTTTTAACTGTTAGTGCCCTGTTAATCTGCCGGATGGAATATCCATTTTCACTTAATACTCTCTTTAGATGGGCGAGTTCTTGAGGTAAGCTATCTAGATCTGAGACAGTATGAGATCTATGAACAAGTGTTTTAAGCAAACTCATGGTTTGCGATGGCTGATGGCAACTCGATGCTTTCAGGTACAAATCAGTATGAGTGGGTTTCGGGTAAACTGAATGTCCTAGAGAACCATCAGTGGGCTGAGGCGTGAAGGGAAGTGTGCTAGGGTAGTACATGCAGTTGAGCAAAGCCAGTGTGCCAGGATGGCATAGTGGTTAGCACAACTTCCTAGTGAGCAGGAGACATGGGTTTGAACCCTGGCCTTGGTACAAATTTTCATTGTCACTTCAGTCTGCATATAGTTACAATTTTGTTAGTGATGGACATGAAATGATATCCTGTGAAATATCCCTAAATGCCTTACCTGAAAACTACCCAGAACAGATCATTCAGAACCCCAATCATGATGGAAATAGATTTAATGGCAACAAAAAAATCTAATATATTTCCATCATGAGTGGGGTTTTCAGATAAGGATTTAGGAATATTTCACAGGATTTAATGGCAACAACCTCCTCCCATGAACCATGGACCTTGCCACTGGTGGTGAGGCCTGTATGCCTCTGTTATACAGTTAGCAATACTGTAGGTGCAACTACAGTGGAGCGGTATCTGTTGAGAGGACAGACAAATGTGTGGTTCCTGAAGAGGGGCAGCAGCCTTTCCAGTAGTGGCAGCGGCAACAGTCTGGCTGATTGACTGGTTTGGCCTTGTAACATTAACCAAAGCAGCCTTGCTGTGCTGGTACTGTGAATGGCTGAAAGCAGGGGGAAACTACAGCTGTAATTTTTCCTGAGGGCATGCACCTACATTGTATGGTTAAATTATGATGGCGGCCTCTTGGGTAAAATATTCCAGAGGTAAAATATTCCCCCATTTGGATCTCCAGGCGGGGACTACTCAGGAGGGCATTGTTACCAGGAGAAAGAAAACTGGCTTTCTATGAATCAGAGCGTGGAATGTCAGATCCCTTAATCGGGCAGGTAGGTTAGAAAGTTTAAAAAGGGAAATGGATAGTTTAAAGCTAGATGTAGTGGGAATTAGTGAAGCTCGGTGGCAGGAGGAACAAGAAGATTAATTGGGTAGATCATGTAACTAATGAGAAGGTACTGAATAGAATTGGGGAGAAGAGGAATTTGTGGCACAGCTTGACTAGAAGAAGGGATCAGTTGATAGGCATCAAGGGATCATCAATTTAGTATTGGAGGGAAGTGCATAGGGTAGAAATCGTAGAGGGAGACAAAGGGAAGAATACAATAAATGGATTCAGGAGGATGTAGGTTGCAGTAGTTGCCGTATGTACTCGAATGTAAGCCGCAGTGTTTTCCAGTTTTTGTAATTCAAAAAACTGCCTGTGGCTTAGAATCGAGTGCAAAGTAAGCGCAAGTTCTGCAAAATGTTCGTAGGTGCCGCCACAACTAACTTCTGCCGTCGAATAGATGTAGCGCTACACAGGAATGTTTTGCAGGCACAAAGATAAATACTGGCGCCAAAACCTCTGTGTCAGTAAATAAATTAAAAAAATGGGGAAGACGAGCTTTTTTCTCCGCCCCGAGTTTCGACCACTGCATTTGCTACATTATCCAACGAAGTAAATACAAATTCCGTATTGTTCATCTTCGAATGTAGCAGCATTTCAATGAACTATGAAAATCCAACTGGCAAGACTGTTTGGGATGTTTGTCAATGTGGCCATCTCTACATTCTGAATTTTTTCCTACCTGTGACAGGAGATGGTTGCTAATAGGAACTTTTATGAATTGTGAATCACATGCAGTATTCTCTTCACCATAAGAACAATGCGAATATAAACATTTTGCCATGTATTCTTTCGTGTTTGCTGCTATCTCATTTAAATCCTGTCTGCCTAATAAACTACAAAACTATAGTGAGACGACGGCAAACACGGAAGGATATACATATCATGTCATGTTTATATTCGTATTATTCTTATGCCTAATAATGATACAGTCAGGCAACTAAAACAAGTAGAATGATTTATAAGTTCAATAAACTACACTCCTGGAAATGGAAAAAAGAACACATTGACACCGGTGTGTCAGACCCACCATACTTGCTCCGGACACTGCGAGAGGGCTGTACAAGCAATGATCACACGCACGGCACAGCGGACACACCAGGAACCGCGGTGTTGGCCGTCGAATGGCGCTAGCTGCGCAGCATTTGTGCACCGCCGCCGTCAGTGTCAGCCAGTTTGCCGTGGCATACGGAGCTCCATCACAGTCTTTAACACTGGTAGCATGCCGCGACAGCGTGGACGTGAACCGTATGTGCAGTTGACGGACTTTGAGCGAGGGCGTATAGTGGGCATGCGGTAGGCCGGGTGGACGTACCGCCGAATTGCTCAACACGTGGGGCGTGAGGTCTCCACAGTACATCGATGTTGTCGCCAGTGGTCGGCGGAAGGTGCACGTGCCCGTCGACCTGGGACCGGACCGCAGCGACGCACGGATGCACGCCAAGACCGTAGGATCCTACGCAGTGCCGTAGGGGACCGCACCACAACTTCCCAGCAAATTAGGGACACTGTTGCTCCTGGGGTATCGGCGAGGACCATTCGCAACCGTCTCCATGAAGCTGGGCTACGGTCCCGCACACCGTTAGGCCGTCTTCCGCTCACGCCCCAACATCGTGCAGCCCGCCTCCAGTGGTGTCGCGACAGGCGTGAATGGAGGGACGAATGGAGATGTGTCATCTTCAGCGATGAGAGTCGCTTCTGCCTTGGTGCCAATGATGGTCGTATGCGTGTTTGGCGCCGTGCAGGTGAGCGCCACAATCAGGACTGCATACGACCGAGGCACACAGGGCCAACACCCGGCATCATGGTGTGGGGAGCGATCTCCTACACTGGCCGTACACCACTGGTGATCGTCGAGGGGACACTGAATAGTGCACGGTACATCCAAACCGTCATCGAACCCATCGTTCTACCATTCCTAGACCGGCAAGGGAACTTGCTGTTCCAACAGGACAATGCACGTCCGCATGTATCCCGTGCCACCCAACGTGCTCTAGAAGGTGTAAGTCAACTACCCTGGCCAGCAAGATCTCCGGATCTGTCCCCCATTGAGCATGTTTGGGACTGGATGAAGCGTCGTCTCACGCGGTCTGCACGTCCAGCACGAACGCTGGTCCAACTGAGGCGCCAGGTGGAAATGGCATGGCAAGCCGTTCCACAGGACTACATCCAGCATCTCTACGATCGTCTCCATGGGAGAATAGCAGCCTGCATTGCTGCGGAAGGTGGATATACACTGTACTAGTGCCGACATTGTGCATGCTCTGTTGCCTGTGTCTATGTGCCTGTGGTTCTGTCAGTGTGATCATGTGATGTATCTGACCCCAGGAATGTGTCAATAAAGTTTCCCCTTCCTGGGACAATGAATTCACGGTGTTCTTATTTCAATTTCCAGGAGTGTAGATAAAGATCCAGTAGTGTCACATCTCAATGAGGAACTTTAAACTTTTAGGAGCGGAGCATGTGGAGGAACTAGGGCTCAAGTTTAAAAGAATAGTTAACAATGCACTAGCTACGTGTATATCCAGTAGAACACCTAATGATGTCAGAGACCCTCGATGGTATATTGTCACTGTAAAGGAACTTCTGGTAATGGCCTTGCCGCAGTGGATACACCGGTTCCCGTGAGATCAACGAAGTTAAGCACTGTCGGGCGTGGTCAGCACTTAGATGGGTGACCATCCAGGCCGCCATGCGCTGTTGCCATTTTTCGGGGTGCACTCAACCTCGTGATGCCAATTGAGGAGCTACTCGACTGAATAGTAGTGGCTTCAGTCAAGAATACCGTCATAACGACCGGGAGAGTGGTGTGGTGACCCCATGCCCCTGCTATCCGCATCCTCCTCGGAGGATGACATGGCGGTTGGATGGTCCTGATGGGCCACTTGTGGCCTGTAGATGGAGTGGTAAAGGAACTTCTAAAGGAACAGGGGTACTCCATAATTAGGTGTAAGACAAAGCACAGGTCTTTGGATAGAGATATACTGAAGGAAATGCATTTGATTGTCAAGAGAGCAATATGTGAAACCTTCAATGAGTACCATAGCAGAAATTGTCAAAAGATCCTTCACAAAACCCAAAGAAATTCTGGCTTCATGTAAAGACCATTAGCAGCATGAAGTTGGTGTCCAGTCGTGGATGAGACAGGAACTGAAGTTGAGGGTAGCAAAGCAAAAGCAGAAATGCTTAACTCTGTTTTCAAATGTTCCTTTACAAAGGAAAACCCAGGAGTACAGCTCCAATTTAATTTTCGTACCATTAAAAAGATGAGTGGAGTAGATAATAGTGTCAATGGCACTGAGAAGCAGCTGAAACCATTAAAATTAAATAAAGCAGCAGGACTCAATGGAATCCTATAACCGATTAGTGGCAGAGTTAGACCCTCTTTCAACTATAATCTATCCAAGATCTCCTAAGCAAAACTGTACCCAGTGGTTGGAATAAAGCACATTTATGAGAAGGGTAGCAGAAGTTATCCATAAAACTACCACCTAATATCTTTGATATCTCTTTCTTGTAGAATCTTAGAACATGTTTTGAGTCCAAATATAATGAGATAGTTTGAAAAGAATGGCCCACTTCATGTCAACCAGCATGGATTCCGAAAACATAGATAATGTGAGACCCAACTAACATTTTTATCACATGACATTTTTATCATATGGATCAAGGCAGTCAGGTAAACACAGTATTTCTCTCCTTTCAAAAAGCATTTGACTTAGTATCACATCTACATTTATTTATTTAGTTATTTGGTAAGGGTGGCACAGCAAGTTATCTTGGTTGGAGAGAGTCAGCGGAGCATATAGAAGTAACATCAGCTGTGTCACACACAAGTATGTTGGGACACATTGTTGTTCATGTTGTATATTAATGACTTTGTGCACAACATTAATAGTAACCCCAGACTTTTTGGGGATGATGCAGTTATGTATAATGAAGTACTGTCTGAAAGAAGAAACACAATATTCAGTCAGATCTTGATAAGATTTCAAAGTACTGCAAAGATTGGCAACTTGTTTTAAATGTTCAGAAATATAAAATTGTGCATTCCAAAAAATGAAAAACATAATATTCAATGACAGTAATATCAATGAGTTACAGTTTGAATTGGTCACCTCATACAAATAGCTGGGTGCAACTCTGTAGAGATATTTCAGAATGATCATGTAGACTCAGTCATACATAAAGCAGGTGGTGGACTTCAGTTTATTGGTAGAATACTAGGGAAGTGCAATCAGTTTACAAAACAGACTCTGTACGAATCACAGGTGCACCTCATCCTAGAATATTGTTCAAGTGTGTGGTTCCCGTACCAAATAGGTCTAACACGACATATTGTGGAAAGGAAACTTGATACCATATAACAGAGATGCAGAGTCGCAGATAGGCACAACAAAAAGACTGTCACAAATATAGCTTTTGGCCAGTAAGTCCTTTGTCAAAATTAGATGACAAACACACACATACAGACTCATGCAAACTCAACTGACATACACATGAGTGCAGCCTAAGGGAACTGAGGCCACACTGTGAGAAGCAGTGCCAGTGCATGATGAGAGTGACGAATGGGTGGGTATAAGGAGGAGGCTGGGGTGGGGAGGTGGAGGGATAGTAGGGTAGGGGTGGCAGACATTGACGTGCTCTTGGGGAGTGTAGAGGGGGGAGGGGGGGGGGGGGAGCAGAATTGGAGATAAGTAAAAAATCTGCGCGCGATGGAGGTATGAGGGCTGTGTAGTGCTGGAATGGGAACAGAGAAGGTGCTGGATGGGAGAGGACAATGACTAATGAAAGTTCAGGCTAGGAGGGTTACGGGAATGTAGGGTATATTGCTGAGAAATTTCCCACCTGTGCAATTCAGATAAGCTGGTGTTGGCGGGAAGGATCCATATGTCACAGGCTGTGAAGCAGTCATTGAAATGAAGGATGTAATGTTTGGCAGCGTGCTCAGCAACAGGCTGGTCCACTTGTTTCTTGGCCACAGGCTGTCGGTGACCATTCGTGAGGTCAGTCTTGGGTGTACTGAGTTACGAGGGGGTTACTCCCCTGTGGCCGGATGGTGGGTCTTTGTGGGGTGGTGGGAGGCTGGAAAGATAGGGCATGGAGGCTTTGTTTTTGTACATGGTTGGGAGGATAATTATGGTTTGTGAAGGATTCAGTGAGACCCTTGGTATATTTTGAGAGGAACCGCTCGTCACTGCAGATGCAACAAACATGGGTGGCTAGGCTATATGGAAGGGACTTCTTGGTATGGAATGGGTGGCAGCTGACAAAGTGGAGGTACTGCTGGTGGTTAGCAGATTTGATATGGACGGAGGTACTGAAATAGCTGTCTTTGAGGTGGAGGTCAACATATAGGACCCTAAACAGACCCAAAACACAGTCATGAACCTTTTCTCCAGAAGCCTTAGCCCGACAGAAAAATCAGTCCTTTCCAAAGGCCTCACCTTTTTGCCAACTCTCAAAGTCAATCATGCAGGACATGTTAAAGACCTTCTCTCCTTCTTCCTGTCCACCATCTAAAAACAGATCCTGACCTTATGATCCTATCTGCGGATAATGGCACCACCACTGTTGTTTTGCCAGTCTCCCACCACCCCACAAAGTCTCACTGTCTGGTCACAGAGGACATTCCCCTTGTAACTCAGTACCACCCATGATGAGCAACTGAATTACATTCTCTGTCAAGGTTTTGACTACCTCTTGTTATGCCCTGAAACGAGAAGTGTCCTGCCTGCTATTCTTCCCACCTCTTCCACAGTGGTGTTCCGACATCCAGCAAACCTAGACAATACACTTGTCCATCCCTACACAACGCCTGCTGCCAAGCCCTTACCTCATGGCTCTTACCTCTCTAATAGACCTAGATGCAAGACCTGTGTTATAAATTCTCCCAACACCACCTACTCGTGTCCAATCACAAATATCACCTATCCCATCAAAGGCAGGGCTATCTGTGAAAGCAGACATGTGAACTACAAGCTAAGCTGCAACCACTCTGCTGCATTCTATGTTGGCATAAGAACCAAGCTGTCTGTCCGCATGAATGGCCACTGACAAACTGTGGCCAAGAAACAAGTGGACCAGCGTGTTTCTGAGAATGCTGCCAAACATGACATCCTTCGTTTCAATGACTGCTTCACAGCCTGTGCCATATGGATCCTTCCCATCTACACCAGCTTTTATGAATTGCACAGGTGGGAATTTTCCCTATAATATGTCCTATGTTCCTGTAACCCTCCTTGCCTCAAACTTCGTTAGTCATTGTCTTCTCCCATCCAGCCGCTTCTCTGTTCCCATTCCAGCACTACACAGCCCTCATTTCTCCATCACACCCAGTCTCTTTACTTCTGTTCTTTTCCGCTATCGCCCCCCCCCCCCCCACCACCTCACCGCTGCCCTCTGTCTAAGCTCCCAACTGCACGTAGCTGCCCTACCCTCTTTCCACTTCGGCCCTGTGCGCTCCCCATGAGCACATCACTGTCTGCCATCCCTGCCCTACTATCCCTCCACCTTCCCGCCCCAGCCTCCTCCTGACCCCCACCTAGTCGCCATTGCCATCATGCATTGGTGCTGCTGCTCACAGTGTGGCCTCAGTTGCCTGAGACTGCAGTCATGTGTGTGCGAGTTGCATTTGCGTGAGTATGTATGTGTGTGTTTGTCATCTAATTTTGAGGAAGGCCTTACTGGCCGAAAGCCATATTTGTGACAGTCTTGTTGTTGTGCCTATCTGCGGCTTTGCATCTCTGCTGTATGATGAGTATCAACTTTCTGTTTCACAATATTGTTACATTCTCCATATGTTATCCTGGATTTTCCATTGTTTGATTAACGGGGCTAGTTGAATATATATGGGGAAGGACAGGTTGTTTGATCCATGGGAGAGTGTCACAGAGATGCTCAGGAATTTGAACTGGCAGACTTAAACTATACTAACAAAGCCTACTTACAAAGTTTCAAGAATCAAATGATGACTCTCGAAATAAAGCAGAACCTCATATGTATCACTTGCATAGGATTCATGAGGAGAAGATTAGATTAATTACAGCACCCATGAAGGCATTTAAATTGTCATTCTCCATATGTGAATTGGGCAGGAATAAGCTCTAATAACTGGTACAATGGGATGTACCTGCTGCCACGCTCTACAGTATGGTTTGCAGAATATAGATGTAAATGTAAATGCGCAACTCATATGTATCCTCACATTACAAAATCTGTTTCAATACGCCTTCCTTCTCTTGACCCTATGATTATTCAATCAGTTTCTGTTCTATAGCAGTCCTCTACAGTATAAAAAATAAATGTGGTTATCAATTAGACATCTTGAAAAATATCTTTTTAAATCATCACACTGCAGAAGCTCCTTCTAACATATTTAGTTTATGAATTTTGTGGCTATCGGACGCGAGTATGGGGGTTTTACAGAGAGAACATGGTTTCTTACTAAATAAACTGACCATGCAATGTAATACAAACACTTGTCTCTTACAGTTTTTAAATATTAAAGTTCCTCATTTAAAAAATAGAAAATAATTTGGATATAATAATAGTGCAAATCAATATCAGTTCATTTGATTATCTATTTGACATGTAACCAATGACTTAATAGCCTTAGGCTTGTCCACTCTTATGTTAACATTTAAGCTCATTTTACATTCATACTAGAGTAACCATTGCTGCATTGTATTTTCAAATTAATGCTATAGGTTATCACAGTTCATGGAATCACTTTTTATGTGTTAAAAAAGCGATATGTTTTACTGACTTAAGTTACTGACCAACAACCATAAATTTCATAAATCATTCCTTTCGCCTTCCCATGAACAAATCAGTCCTCTAACATACCTTTATTCTTCAAACTGAAGTAATACTTCCAGCTTTTAATCATACTTTGTAGCAAATTCTTCAGATCATTTATGCATGATGCAGCTGCACATGACTGTTTCATACATAACTAGAACAATGACTCTCTGCTCATATGTGCATGACCAGTAGCACTTGGACATTGTTGATGTTAATAGTAAGCAATGCCCCTGTCAAAGAAAGTTGTGCTTAGGTTTGAAAATTCTAGAAACCAGTGATGAGTAAAGTACATGGTATGCTATGTCAGAACACCAAAAACAACAGTACTCCTTACGTCTGCCCAGTGGAATGTTTTTAAAAATGCAAGAAAAAGTTTTTTGAAAATCCAAAAAGAAACTTGCAATCTCAAACAAAATTTTGACCCAGAAACAAGATCCCCAGATAAACAAATAACTGCATAATAATGAAAAACCCAACAGTGGCTCAGTCACCAGAGTCGTACCACAGTTCAATAACAATGTTAGTTACACTTCTCATACTCTCGTCTCTAGACTGAAAATTTCAATTTTTTTGCATTTTCATTTATATATGTAAGTAGACATACGAGTACAACAACAAAATTTAGTGAACTGATGTATTCAGTCAGTATCCATGGAAATAGCGCCTAAAGATACTTGAAGCAGTTAAATTAAATCTCTGTATCATATTGTTCATCCTAATCATTAACTTTTCCTATGAGTAAGATCTTGTTTTGCTACTAGGAAGATATCTTTATATAAATCTACATAAGTTACATGCACAAGGTGGATGAAAATACAATATCATTATGAAATCAGCATGTCTTACACAACTCAAAAACAGTTTAATCTTCCCATTATCCAGCTCATCATCAATAAAATGCTTCCTAATACTTCATTATGTATCACTTAACCTGTTTCAAACATATTTCCTGGAACTTAGCAATTGTAGTACTTCTAATGTCCCCCACACATGACCATTGACAAAGTTATGCAAAAAGAAGAACACTCTCATGACAATTATACCTATACCCATAGCTTAGTACGCCGAAACAATTAAACAAAACTGAAATATTCATAAAACTGGAAATAAACTAGTTACCAACAGTTGGACTGATGTGGTGAAACATCTTAAGACTATTCATGAAAATGTTTACTCAGCTTGTGTTAGTAGGATAAACTAGAAAACAAAGCACAAGAATATTTACTATCTACTTTAGTACTTCTAATTAAAGAGAAGAAAGTTTTGCTATATACTCACCAAGTCTACAGGCACACAAGCAAAAGTGAAAATACACTCATGCTCATAAATTAAGGATAATGCTGATACATGGTGAAACAACGCTCTGGTGGGCAGTATGCGGGTTTAAATCACCTCGGGGTATGACCATGAGGTGCATTTGACCTGCGGTCATCGCATGGTGACCCTGGCAGCAGTCCACATACGCAGAGGTGTGTTGGTGCATGTCAGAGTACAGTGTAGCGAGTAAGTGTGCAGACGTTTTCAGACATGCTAATGGTGACTGTGTGCTGAAAATTGCTCAAAGAACACATATTGATGACGTTATGAGGGGTAGAATACTAGGGCGACTGGAGGCTGGTCAAACACAGCAGGTCGTAGCACGGGCCCTCAATGTGGCACAAAGTGTGAGCTCAAGATTATGGCAACGATTCCAGCAGACAGGAAACATGTGCAAGTGTTACAGTGCAGGATGTCCACAGTGTACAACACCACAAGAAGACTGATATCTCACCATCAGTGCCCGCAGATGGCCTCGGAGTACTGCAGGTAGCCACTGGAACAGTTGTCTCCAGACACACAGTTTACAGATGACTGAACAGACATGGTTTATTCGCCCGGAGACCTGTAAGGTGCATTCCACTGACCCCTGGTCACAGGAAAGCCCGTAAAGCCTGGTGTCAAGAACACAGTACATGGTCATTGGAACAGCGATCCCAGGTTATGTTCACGGACTAGTCCAGGTATAGTCTGAACGGTGATTCTCACTGGGTTTTCGTCTGGCGTGAACCAGGAACCAGATACCAACCCCTTAATGTCCTTGAAAGGGACCTGTATGGAGGTCGTGGTTTGATGGTGTGGAGTGGAATTATGATTGGTGCATGTACACCCCTGCATGTCTTTGACAGAGAAACTGTAACAGGTCAGGTGTATCAGGACGTCATTTTGCACCAGTATGTCCGCCTTTTCAGGGGTGCAGTGGGCTCCACCTTCCTCCTTGTGGATGATAACGCACGGCCCCACCGAGCTGCCATCGTAGAGGAGTACCTTGAAACAGAAGATATCAGGTGAATGGAGTGGCCTGCCTGTTCTCCAGACCTAAACCCATCAAGCACGTCTGGGATGCTCTTGGTCGACGTATCGCTGCACGTCTTCAAACCCCCAGGACACTTCAGGAGCTCCGACAGGCACTGGTGCAAGAATGGGAGGCTACACCCCAGCAACTGCTCAACCACCTGATCCAGAGTGTGCCAACCCATTGTGTGGCCTGTGTACTTTTGCATGGTGATCATATCCCATATTTATGTTGGGGTACACGTGCAGAAAACAGTGGCATTTTGTAGCACATGTGTTTTGGGATGGTCTTCTCAACTTACCACCAATACCGTGGACTTACAGATCTGTGTCGTGTGTGTTCCCTATGTGCCTATGCTATTAGTGCCAGTTTTGTGTAGTGCCACGTTGTGTGGCACCACATTCTGCAATTATCTCACTTTATGAGCATGAGTGTATTTGTACCTGAAAGGTAAACAACGTGACACAAATATCTATTGTGTAAGCAAAGCCAAACAGACATAAATGTGGTGTTTGTAGTTGACTACGGAGTAGTAACAAACACACGCATAAGTGGCGTCTTTGCTTTGCCACACAACAGCCTAAACAATGTGCTCGTTTGCTGACAGATGGTTGTAGTAGCAGAGTTTGGCATTTTCCGCTGCTGAGAATGCCTGGGTGACTGTGCATCCAAATGCGCTGGGGTACCAACTCTCACATCACAGCAGGAGATAGTGGGTGTTGTTTTGGTGGCTGGCTGCATGGGTAAAGTTTGGTGACCTGTGACTGTTAGGGTGGGCAACAGAAAGTGAAACTGGGCAATTGATCAGCTCTCTTGTGCATCTAAATCTGTGGGGCAGGAACCTTAGCTCGAAACATCGTGACCATCAGCTTGCAGCATACGTAAATAGTAGCACAGTGCAGCATCTATGGATACAACAACGAATCAAAACATGCGCAACATACAATCCTCCTGTCTTCTCAGTCTCTAGTAATATAAATGCCACAATACCAAGTAAAGAAAAGAAAATTCAACTGTTTGCAAAAAACAATACTCTACATCACTATTAGCTCTATGTGTGCTGTATACTAACACAAATAGAATGGAATGCTAGACAAATCATGGTTCATAAACATTTGACAATTCTATTTTGAGGACAGTACTTAGTCATCTTGTTCCCTTACATCATGTGCATTTGCACTGATATTGAATGATGCCCCACAAGGGAATTGTCCGAATGAGACCGCAATTGATAGGTGTGACATATATATGTATCTAAATCAGATGTCAATTGGTACATGTAATGCACATGTACAGACAAACAGATGATTACAGTTTCAGAAAACTTTGAAGGTTTGTTGAAGAGAAAGTGCTTCACAAATTGAGCAAGTCAATAATGTGTTGGTCCAACTCTGGTCCCTATACAAACAGTTATTTGGCTTGGCATTGATTCATAGAGTTGTTGGATGTCCTCTTGAGGGATATCACGCCAAATGGTGTCCAGTTTGTGGGATTGTCAAAATCCTGATCTGGTAGGAGGACCCTTACCATAATACTCTTCATGCTCTCATTGCGGAGAGATCTGGTGACCTTGCTGCCCAAGGTAGGGTTTGGCAAGCATGAACACAAGTGGTGGAAACACTTTCCATATGCAGGTCGGCACTGTATTGGTGAAATGTAAGCCCAGGATGGCTTGCTAAAATGGGGCATAGAATATCTTCGAGGTACCAGTGCATGGTAAGGTTGCAATGGATGACAACCACAGGGTCCTGCTATGAAATGAAATGGCACCCCAGACCATCACTCGTAGATGTAGAGCAGTATGGCGGGCAACAGTCAGGGTGGTACCCCAATGCTTTCCGGATTGTCTCTAGACATGTCTTCACTGGTAGTAAGGGCTCGTTCGAAGCAGGACTCATGGCTGAAGACAATTCCCCTCCACCTAGTGAGATTTCAGGCTGAAGATATATCTGGAGAAAAACCCCAGACAGCTGTGGGATATCAACCTGACTGTTGCCAGCCATACAGCCCAACAACCAGGTTTGATGATCTGGGGTGCCATTTTTTTTCATAGCAGGACCACTTTGCTTGTCATTGGTGGAACACTTACAGTACAGCAGTACATCAACAATATTCTATACCCCATTCAGTAGTCATTCATGGATATTCAGATCAGAAGTAAACTTTTTTCATCAATAAACTGTTCAGATTTGAGATTTGTGAAATTTTAATTGCTGTTTATGAAAGTAGACTATCAAAAATGTGTGTACGTAAGTTCCTTTAAAGTCAGTTTGTGCATTGCATATGCTTGAAGCCACAATGGACAGTGGTGGATCAGGTTTTCTTGCATGAATTCAGCATATAGTTTTGTCACAGTCTCAGTTTTTAAAGTGTAGCTGTGGTGTGTCAAGTTGTTTTGTAATTAGTATATGACAAAAATGTCCTGATATTGGACACTGAAATCATGGGCACTGTTTACAGTTGAAATGTGCCAATCTTGCCATGAGCACACTTCAGTATTTAACTGAAAATGTGCAGTTCACTGCCTCTGTGGTGTAGCTCAGCTTGATGAAGTGTAAATAATTTATCCTGTAAATCATGGCTAAGATTCAGTGTGCAATCAGGACATTTGTGCAGCATACTAATTACAAAATGATGTACTCAACATCCCACAGTTATACGTTAACTATTTAATGAGAGACAGAGACTATGACAAATATATATATGCAGCTGATACCACAAACCTGATCCAGCACTGCTTCCTGTGGCTTCAGCCATGCACGCTGTACACTAAGGTGACAAAGGTCATAGGCTCCTAGTATTGTGTCAGGCATGCTTGTGCCGAGTGTAGTGCAGCAACTCAATGTGGCACGGGCACAACAAGTCGTTGGTAGTCTCCTGCAGAAATATTGAACCAGGCTGCTTCTATAGCTGTCCATAATTGCGAAAATTGGTCCAGTGCAGAATTTTGCATAAGACCTCTTGTTTATCTCCTGTAAATGTTCAATGGGATTAATGCTGTGTGGTCTGGGTGGCGATGTCATTCACTTGAACTGTCCAGAATATTTTTCAAATGAGTCACAAATAACTGAGGCCTGGTGGCATAGTGCATGAAAATTCCGTAGTTGTTTTGGTAACATGAAGTCCAAGAATGGCTGCAAACACACCATTTCCATGGCTTTGCGGGGTCTGCACCTCACTCCAACCCTACTATCAGCTCTTACCAACTGAAATTGGGGGTCATCTGACCAGGCCACAGTTTTTGAGTCATGTAGGATGCAACTGATATGGTCACAAGCCTACGCGAGGCACTGCAGGTTATGTCATGCTATTAGCAAAGGAACTCATGTTGGACATTTGCCATACTATACTAACAGTTACATTTCTCACATGTCTCACATTGATTTCTGCAGTCATTTCAATGCAGTGTTGCTTATCTGTTAGCACCGACAACTCTACACAAATACCACTGCTCTTGGTTGTTAAGTGAAGGCTGTCAGTCTCTACATTGTCCATGGTGAGTGATAATACCTGAAATGTGGTATTCTCAGCACACTCTTGACACTGTGGCTCTTGGAATACTGAATTGCCTTACGATTTCCAAAATGGAATGTGCCATGTGTCCAGCTCCAACTACCATTCCACTTCAAAGTCTGTTAATTCTGTCATGGGTTGTAATCCCATCAGTAACCTCTTCACATGTATCACCTGAGTACAAATGACAGCTCTGCTAATGCACTGCCCTTTTAAACCTTGTGTATGCGATAATACCTTCATCTGTATATGTGCATATTGCTATCACATGACCTTTGTCATCTCAGTGTATAAACTGACAGTAAAGGAATTTAAGTACATATATTGTTGATTGTCTACATGACAATGACTGTAACCATTTCCATGTACACAAACTTTCCTTTCAAGAATCAATGGGAGCCCCACTCTCCACTTCAACCATTATATCCTAAAGTTACCTTCTACTTTATATTTAGGTCTGCTTATATGTATAATATTTCACTATACCAAGAGACTATCTTTCTTATTAAGTTGTCACACTTCTAACATACCTGCAACTTCAGGTCTTCTATTGGTTTAGCCAATCATCTATACTGTCCCACTGTAGGTATCACACCAGTCTACAAGAAGGGTAGTAGAAGTGATCGACAAGACTCCCGTCCAATATCCTTGACATCAGTTTGTTGTAGAATCTTAGAACATATTCTGTGCTCAAACATAATGATGGATCTTGAACAGAATGACCTTCTCAATGCCAACCACCATTGTGTGCAAAGACATCGATCATGTGAAATCCAACTTGCACTTTTCTCACATGACATACTGAAAGCGTTGGATCAAGGCAAGCAGGTAGATGCAGTGTTTTTTGATAGGCGAAATGCATTTGACTCAGTACCACACATATGCTTATTGTCAAAAATATGATTATATGAGGGGCTTACTGGATTGAGGACTTTTAAGTAGGGAGGACACAGCATGTTATCTTGGATGGAGAGTCATCATCAGATGTAGAAGTAACTTCGGGTTTGCCCCAGGGAAGTGTGTTGGGGCCCTTGCTGTTCATGATGTGTATTAATTACCTTGCAAACAATTGTAAAATCAGGCTTTTTGCAGATGATGAAGTTATCTATAATGAAGTACTATCTGAGAGGTGCTTGCCCGGTTGGCCGTACGGTCTAATGCACGGCTTTCCGGGCGGAAAGGAGTGCCTGGTCCCTGGCACGAATCTGCCCGGCAGATTTGTGCCAAGGTCCAGTGCCAGTCTGTGGATGGTTTTTAGGCGGTTTTCAATCTGCCTCGGCGAATGCGGGCTGGTTCCCCTTATTCCGCCTCAGTTACATTATATCGGTGATTGCTGCGTAATCAAGTTCTCCATGTACATGTACACCACCATTACTCTACCATGCAAACATAGGGGTTACACTCGGGTGGTGTCAGACATTCCCTGGGGGTCCACCGGGGGCCGCACCGCACTATAACCCTGGGTTCGGTGTGGGGCAGCGGAGGAGTGAAGTGGACTGCGATAGTTGTCATGGGGTTGTGGACCACATTGGCTGCGGCGAGGACGGAGCCTCTCTGTTGTTTCTAGGTCCCTGGTTAACATACAATACAATACAATACTATCTGAGAGAAGCTATATAAATATTCAGTCACATCTCAATAAAATTTCAACATTGTCACGATATTGGCAACTTGCTCTAAATGTTTAGAAATGCAAAACTTTGCACTTTACAAAATGAAAAACCATAGTATCCTATGTCTATAATATCAATGAGTCACTGTTGGAATCGGCCAGCTCATACAAGTATCTGGCTATAACACTCTGTGGGGATATGAAATGGAATGATCTCATAGGTTCAGTCGTGGGTAAAGCAGGTCGTAGACTTTGTTGGTAGAATACTGGTGAAGTGCAATCAACTTATAAAAGGATCGCTTACAAATTACTCGTGTGACCCATCTTATAATATTGTTCAAGTGTGTGGGACCCGTACCATATAGGACTAACAAGGGATATTGAACATATACAGAGAAGGGTAGCACGGATGGTCACAGGTTTGTTTAATCCATTGGAGAGTGTCACTCAAGGGACTGAAATGGCAGACTTTTGAAGACAGACGTAAACTATCATGAAAAGTCTATTAAGAAAGTTTCAAGGACCGGCTTTAAATGATTACTCTAGGGATATAATACAACCCCCTACGTATCATTCACACAGGAGTCATGAGGACAAGATTTTAATAATTACTTCACACTGTAATCTCCCCCCTCCTTCCTAATCCTATCTATTGTCCACATTAACGTTTTATGAAGATTTGAGAGGAGCAAAGATTACAGTAAACATTCTAGTTTACTTAGCTTGTCATGTAGAGTTGGCTCCAGTTCTTCTTGTCTACGGGTCTGATTATGTCCCAATAGTTGCATCGATCTAAAGAAATTTGAAGATTGTTGTTGCTGAATTTTTGTTTTTATGTAAATCTATTTTCTCACATTTTAGTATATAATACTGTCTTTTGATTTTTCACATTAACAAAGCCAAAATTACATTGTTCGCACAAAATACGTCTGATCACATCAGAGGCCTGCTTACGACACACAGTCTGTGGAAATAGTCATATTCCAAAGTGTTTACAATTTTTCGTGACAAATGAATTTCTTCTAATTTCTGTTACATTATTACTTTCGATTATTATTTCATAAATGAATCCAGAAATAAACATAGTAAGAAATACCATATGGCGTAATTAATAACAGAAATTTTAAGTGTGCCAACAGCTCGTAATTTCAAATGTTTGTAAAAAAGTAATTTCAACTGTACATTCAGAACTAGAACTTGTTGTTTATAACATCAATACTAAAAAATTTTATAAAGTAATTAATTTTCATAAATTTTAGCTTGAAATATAACACACTGTGTTTAAAATTACTTGAAAATTTTCAGAAAAGCAACTGAGATAATACTACATTACAACACTAAACTATAGAAATAATTGCAGAGGCAATGTGAAGTACTAGAATTACAAATTGCAAGTTTACATC
This sequence comes from Schistocerca serialis cubense, assembly GCF_023864345.2. Classification (NCBI taxonomy): domain Eukaryota; kingdom Metazoa; phylum Arthropoda; class Insecta; order Orthoptera; family Acrididae; genus Schistocerca; species Schistocerca serialis. The sequence goes on along the minus strand of NC_064639.1, from coordinate 786,827,212 downwards.
CATAAAATCACACCTTCAAAATCATCAAAAGAGAAGAAAAAATTCAGAGCCAAAATGTAGGATGAGTGAACCGACTCAAAAAACTCACAGTGACTGGTTGATGGGTACTGACCAGAAGAATATACTCGATTGCAGGTAGGAGTAGAGCACAAAATCAATCAGACACAGAAACCAGAGTATTTAAGGATATTTTGGCCCATGAAAGGAGAAAATAACGAAAAAATATTAGGGCCTATGCTTACGATGTGGGGACCGACGCATGAATCCAAGCCATACTGGGTACACGCCAGCAGAAATGTTTCAGGACAACAAAATGAATAAAGTTCATAATTATATCAATAAGTCCAATCATATGTCAAGAATAATTAGAGGAAGCATCTAACCTCAATCAATAGTAGCACACTCTCCTTAAGTACACACACACACACGCACACACACACACACACACACACACACACACACACAGTTGTGATGACTAGGGGTACCCAAAACAGAGTTAAGCGTGAGTTTTCACACAACTCAAGTTCCAATGAGATACAATAATGAGTACTTGGGATAAATACAGGTAATCAGAGTCATTAATAGCTTGGAATGATGACATAATCCAGTAGCATGAGGACCAAAATTAGTGTGTAAGATCATGAATGTAAACATCTTGTTATACAGTCTATACACGACCTATGATCACAAACGTAAATATTTTCCATACTATTTGCTAATTGTTCCTACAAACTAATTTATGTACATAGAAACCTAGAAGATTCATTTGCAACAGATTTTTAAAAAAAAAAAAAAAAAAAAAAGTGAGCGTTGAGATAAGAAAATTCATTGAAATGTACGACTACTAACTTCACAGTGTCTAATTTTATGAGATTCTGATAATTATTTACAACGTGGTTCATAGAATATACTTCTGAACATTTAAGTTTTCACATTTCTGAGTTGCACATAACAAATCATCAGTCATAGAACATCAACCCAAGTCAAAGAAGATTTAATGTTACATAATGTATTGGGAAGTTAACCTCCCTACTTGAATAAACGTACATTTATGTGGAATAACACTATCTGTATCAATGACTTCTTTTCTAAACAAATAGTTCCTTGAAATTCATATAAATACAAGAATTTTGCATACAGGATAATTTTTTGGGTAACAATTTACAAATTTCATTCTCAAGACTGATATAGTTGATAAATGCTTGAGTACATTACCCAGCACCTATGATCTCTTGAAAGTCAACTGGACCAGCAAAGTTGCAACCATACAGGAGGAGTGGATCCACCCACATCTTTCAGTTTCCTCCCTAGATTTCTCATAACATGCTCCAATGGACAGGTAACTTTCTTTCTTTCACATCAAATCCTGAAATATTGTTTTATATAGGCTTACTAAGTATGCTGTTCAGTACCTCACTCATATCACACAGCATATGTTTTGCCTATCTATATTGAAAAAATAAGTATTCAGAGTTCATGTCAGAATGGATTAAAAAGTGTTCACACATATGGTCCATTAATAAACAGAGCTAAATGCAATGAAAAACATGAATATACACATATATAGTAAAGATATCTCAAAGTAACATCTACTTAGCAAATAGCAGATTAAAAGAAATTCTGTACAAAAAGCAAGACGAGTTGGACTGTGCTGATGCAGCATCTGACAAATGCCTGTAAGATGAGGTATGGACCATAGCCCACGTTGTACTGACATAAGAATTCCGAGTTTAACATACACAAGTCCTGATATGAACATATGAAATTTCAAGATACTATTCCTAATATTTATAGTACACAAGAATAAACCAAGTCTTCACTCAATTTACCAGAACACCCATGACTGTTCCCAGAAGAGTTTCTGACAATTAAATTAAATCACTTTCTGCAGAGTACACAATAATAATAATAATAATAATAATAATAATAATAATATTTAACACTAATAGTATTCTAAAACAAGAATTTATTGACATTGTCACATTTCAATATATTTCAATATTATAATATTATTCATTCTCTTCTCCTCCCTTCTTACCCAACATGCTCTTGTCCAATTTCCAGTTTTGACCATGATTTTGATACCTGCGTATGCCTTTACAAATTTTCAATGTCTTGTTTTCCTCTTTCACCTCTCAAGTACATAATTTTAAACTCTTTCTCTAAAGTTGTTAGATGATTCACTACCTAAAGGTAGCCTGACATCAGCAACTACATTGTCTGTGCCCTTAATGTTTCTGATTTCATAATTGAACTGCTGTAAAAACAAGGCCCGACAAGTAAATCCTGTTATGGTACAGCTTACACTCCTGGAGATAACATAATGCTCTGTGATCAGTATAGATGATGACTTTGTGACCTAGTAAATAATTTTTAAACTTGTTGAATGCCCAATGTACAGCCAAGAGTTCTTTCTGAGTTACAGTGTATGTCTTTTCATGCCTCTGCAAAAATCTACTAACAGATGCAAGTGATCTATATTCTATAACACCATCAATTTCAACTTCCTGAAATAAATGAGCACTCGAACCAACATCACTACTGTCTGTCATAATACAAAAAGGAGGAGACAAATCCCATCTAAACAGTATCTGACTTTGACACAACTATCCTTTGGTCTCATCGAAAGCATCCTGACATCCCTGATTCCAACCCAAAAGAGTATTCTTCTTCAAAAGTTCACACAGGCATAAAGCATTCAAAGTTTGGCTGCTACAGAATTTTCTGTAGAATCCTGTTGACCCAAAAAATGATTTAAGCTGTTTTTTGATGCGAGGAGCAGAAAAATTTGCAATAGCATCAACATTCTCTATATCAGGTGCAATTCCTTTCTCAGATATAACATGTCCTAAAAATTTTACTTTTTCCACACCAAATTTACACTTACCTATTTTCAGAGTCATACCTCATGATTCCAGTTTTGAAAACACATCTCTTAACAGATCCAAATGTTGTTCACATGTCTTTTCAATGACCAAAATGTCATCAACTTACACAATTAATTGTGAACTCATGTCACTTCCCAAGACATAATCCAGGGCTCTTATGAATTCAGCTACAGATACATTTAGCCCAAATGGCACCACACAGTTTTGAAAACACTTACCTCTATACAAAAATGCAGTTTACTTTCTGGAATTAATTTCAAGTGAAATCTGGTGAAATCCAGAGGTCAAGTCCAAAATACTCATGAATTTTACCTAATCATCCATGTTCTCAGGATGGTCATTCTGTCTGATAAGAAACTTATTAAGATGTCTGGAGTCCAAAACAATTCTGACTCCAACATTTGTCTTACTTAGCACTACCAAAGGATTATTGTAAGCACTACTACTTCTCTCAATTACTCCCCCCATTTCCATTTTCTGAATTTCTTTCTTTGCATCTTTCCTTTCTGAAAATGGTATGCTATATGGCTTGAGAAAGAAAGGCTGATGATCTCTAAGATAAAGCATGCACTGATAGCCTTTCACTTTCCCTGGTCTTTCACTGAAAACATTTCTAAACTCCAATAACAAATTCTTAAGTTATACCTTTTGTTGGTCATTAAGAGTTTTAGCTTCCCTCACTTTAGAATCTACTACACTTTCAAAATCCTGATCCTCAGTCTCATCAAAATTTATATCGTCAGAAAACATCTGATACTCACCTTGGTTTACAATATTTTGCAAATAGTTACAACTTTTCCCACAGTTTAAAGTAAAGAAATTAGTTTTCACATAAGTATTACTTTTAGATTTCAAAATAAACAATTCTTTAGCACTCCATCCAAAACAAGCCTCAACTTTCACTATCCAATCCAAACCAAGAATTTAAATTTTCTTCCATACTAGGGATCACCAAGCATCCATGTTCAAAGGTGTTGTCTTCTATACTAAAAGTTAAAAGTACTTGAAATTTTGCCAATTTGCTTTGCTTACCTCTAGCTACTCTTCTCTTTACACCTACAATGGGCATTTACACAAAAGTCTTACTATACTTGCTCTTGTTTCTAATTTGTTCAGATATACCACAAATCAGGCTGTGTGTATCAATCAAAGAGTTGCCTACCCACTGATCAATCTTAATTTTAATGTAAGGACATTCAAAATCTAAATCATCCTCTCTGTTGTCAGACACTTCGCGCAAAGGTCACTTTCAGTTTCATCAAATGCTATATCCTCACTGTCTTCACAAGGTTTTATCAACTTTACAGGTATCATAACATTACTTTAATTATACATATGTTTTTGGATAGGGTCCGCCTTTAGCAAAACACAATTTTGTTTTGTAACCCAAACATGTTTCACTGCAGTTGCAGCATCTTCAGTGGGCTTTTATTTTATGGCTGTTAAAGATAAAGAATATTATTCATTGTTTGTATACATGTAACTATTAGTTTTTAAATCATAATTACAGATATTTGAAAAAACACATAAAATTATGAATTCCTACTTTTTACCACATGGTGTGGTGTTTCTGATGTATTGTGATTTTACAGTGACTGTTTTGTTTCACAGTTCGTCCTCTGCAACCACTTACACCCCTTTATACCTTCAACTGTTCCACTGTCCGCCATGTTTGTTTTTACAACTGGTAACAGTGACAGTGACAGCTTAATATACAGGATGTCCCAGCTATCTTGTTCACCCAAAATATCTCTGGGACAATAACAGCTATTGGAAAACGACTTTCACCGGTATCAATGTAGGGCTGGGGCCCATGAATGTACATATTTGGAAACATTCTAAAACGAAAGCATATGTGTTTTTTTAACACAAACTTATGTTTTTTTAAATGGACCTCCTATATTTTTTCTGTAGCAATCCATAGCATGACAAAGCACATACACAATGGCGTTGATTGCATCGGAATATTCCCATTACATCCCAAGATATTAAGATGTGAAGTTGACGCTTGAGACACCCGACATGCGCTGCTAGCGCACATCCTGAGGCTCAGGCATGAACCCCATGCTGCCCGTAATTGCGATGTGACTGACATGCGTAATCACACTTCTATACTTATCAAGAGGTCCAAAACGAATAATATGGTCTGCTGCCATCCTGCATTAATGTCGTACATTCCAGCAGGTATTTATCCCATAGGCTAGGGGTGATGCGGTTCTGTAACATATCTGTGTACCGCAACGTTAGTCACAAAGTTAACTTCGCTTATCGTTAATCTGTTACTAAAAAGGTAATGCCGTTCAACGTTAAAACTTTACTTTACTGTAGATCTAGCGCAAGTGACAGTTAATCATTCACTCGTAACAGTAAAATTCATGTTGATGGTTTTAGTGAAACGAGCAAGTGGACTAAAAGTTTTACCATTGTTTAGGTAAAAATTTTTTGATTTGGGAAGTTCAGGTAGGACATAGAAGATGAATGTAAACATGTTTAACCAATTAGTTTTATTATCACATAATTATCAATGATATGTTTATCTAATGCGTTAAATGACAAATTGTTGCAAACAAATGTTTCTTAACATCACTGGGTAAAATGACCCTTTGTAGAAACTTCCACTGTGATACCAGCACTGCATACTAAACATAGCGTTCACATCTCATGCTCAAAGTGATGCCCATTGGCTTGTATACATAGGATCACTCTGCGGATGAAGGATGCCCTACTTCATGCTACTGTTTCCTCTTTGATGGCTGTACAAGCATCAATAATGCATTACTTCATGTCCTCTGGTGTTGTTGGTTCATGTTGGTAAACAGCATCCTTCACTGCTCCCCAAAGAAAATAATACAGCAGTGTAAGGTCCGGAGATCGGGCAGGTCACCTAACTGGGCCACCTCGTCCAATCCACCTACCAGGAAACTTACAGTTCAGAAGTCGTCGTGCTTGTAAGGCATTATGTGCAGGGCATCCATCATGCTGATACCACATGACCATTCTCTGATTCAGAGGTACGGTGTCCAAGAGAACAGGAAGATTGTGTCGTATAAATCTGGAGTATTGTCTGCCATTTTGGATGCCATTTATAAAGAAAGGTCCGATAATGGTATCTCCAATAATCCCACACCAAACATTAACTTTCCACGGACGTTGATGCTCTACCTGACGGAGCCATTTTGGATTGTCTGCGGACCAATAATGCATATTCCTCATATTGACAATTCCTTTGTTGGAGAATGATGCCTCGTCGCTAAAGAGAACATCTGCAAAAAAATTTGGATTAGTCAGAAGTTTTTGCTGAGCCCACCAACAAAATGTTACCCTATTGTGGAAGTCATTTCCATGAAGATCCTGGTGTAAATGAACATGGTAAGGATGAAATTTATGACGTTTAAGAATACGCTGTGCACTTGATTTCGACACACCAACTTCACGTTCAATTTGACGTGTGCTGATTTGAGGATTCACAGCTATGGTAGCAAGCACAGCAACTTCAGCACGTTCATCTGTGCGTGTTCTAGGACGATGTCGAGGTCTTGGATTTAAGCTTCCCGTTTCATGTAGACGAGATGTGAGATGACCAAACATATGGCGCGAAGGCGATGGCTTGTCAGGAAATCGTCTTCTGTACAGTCGTTCTGCCTGAACAGCATTTCGTCCAACCTACAACAGGGTACAGTACAGGTATGTAGAGTAGGGTAGAAAACAGACATATTAACGGAATAATCATAATGTTCGCTAACAGTACTATCAACAAACGAGCAATCTCTTTCTCCTCATCTTCATCACTGTCAAACACTATACAGGGTGTCCCAGCTATCTCGTCCACCCAAAATATCTCTGGAACAATAACAGCAATTGGAAATGACTTTCACCGGTATCAATGTAGGGCTGGGGCCCATGAATGTACATATTTGGAAACATTCTAAAACGAAAGCATATGTGTTTTTTTACACAAACTTATGTTTTTTTAAATGGACCTCCTATATTTTTTCTTCAGCAATACATAGCATGACAAAGCACATACACAATGGCGATGATTGCGTTGCAATATTCCCATTACATCCCGAGATATTGAGACGCGAAGTTGACACTTGAAACACCCGACATGCGCTGCTAGTGCACGTCCTGAGGCTCAGGCGTGAACCCCATGCTGCCCGTTATCGCGATGTGATTGACATGTGTAATCACACCCCCATACTTATCAAGAGGTCCGAAACAAATAATACGGTCTGCTGCCATCAACTCTCATAAGCACATAAAGGTTTCCTTCTTGCACGTTTTACGTATCTACGTACACAATATGAACCAGTACCGATCGGTGTACACCTGTCAGGTTATCTTATTTATTCTGCACACCCAAAATAAGGTTTATCTAATGCGTTATATGACCCATTGTGCCCGTCGCGCAGGGCCTGGCTCTACCTAGTCAAGTGTCCAACGTAGTTCCCACTACAGCCACAGTTACCACTTCGCCTTGTTTATGATTTGTGACCCATGCAAACTCCTGTACTCCACCACCCTCTGAGCATCCCATTTGTTGCTTTGGCGTGCAGTACACCACTTGCCAGTGTAGTCGTGCATCAGAGTAATCTATACACTCCTTCTTATACTTATATTCATCTGGTAACTCATTGCTGGTGTTACATATAGTTCATTAGTTATATTACTGCATTTCAACCTGCTGATCATTTTTGATAGTGTGTGGTTATGTCTATAAATTCTTCATTCCTATACAGTACCTTAAAATATTGGTGTATTTATTTTAGAAATTTTGAACTCTTCGGACACAAACATATATGAGCATGAAGTTGTGGCTTCTTTTAACCTCTTCTCCCTTCACATTCATAAAATATTATATAAGTGCCCACAACTGACTGGACTTTACCTAATTACATCACTTCAACAACAAAACAATTGATGCACTAAGCCATTTCTTCTCATTTACATGTTATCTTGTGACAGTATATATATAAAATAAGAGATCACTTTACAGTATTTAACCACTGTTGTAAGTATGTAGGTATGTGATGACTTAAAGTATTTCCTATTAGTTTCTCAGGGTCTGGATGACATTGTTGCTACCACAACTGTTGTTCAATTAATGAAACACCATTCTAGTTGCTTTTTTTTAAAGCTCTTTATTAAGTTCGAAATCCTAGTTTTAGCCTTTATATTAGGCCGTCATCAAGTTTATCTGAAAAACTACCAAAGATTAGTATAATTATCAGATAAGGAGTATATTTATGGCATGTGTGATGGTAGTGCTCCTGCTGCTGTCGAAGAATACAGTCAGCACTTTCTGACATGTAAAATTCCTGGTCATAGAGTGTTTACCATAATATTAAGTATATTCTATGAAATATGTTCCCTCCCAAGTCTCAATTTTTCTTCTTACTGTATAGTTCAACAACCGGTGCAGGAACAGCAATACATTGTTGAAATGATGTGACAGAGACCTACTACCAACACATGCCAACTTTCTGCATGTATCAGAGTCCCAGGAACTGCTGCCATTAATACTATTCACAGTTTAAGCCCTTTTTACTTGGAATGGAATCAACAATACACATAATAATCATCAGTAGTTGTAAGAAAATCTTCATGTTACAGTGTAAACCATTTCCCAAGTTTATTTCTCAATCAATATTTGGTGCGGCATGATCAGTAAAATGTTGACAGCTCCACTCATTTTAGAAGAGCAAATGACAGGACAGAATTACTTGAATTTTTTGGAAAACTCATTTGTTGAAGACTTTGAGAAGATTGCATTGGCCAAGCAGACTGCAAACTACTTCCAGCATGATGAAGCTCCTCCATGTTTTACCAGATGTGTGAGAGAATATCTGAGCCACATTTACCCTAATTGCTGTATTCGCCATGGCAATACACTCAACTGGCCACCAACCAAGAATGCTAGATCTTACACTATTAGGTTTTTTTATGGGGCTGGATCAATTCTGAGGTGTACAAATGAAAAGTGAATTTAATTTTTTCTACCTGTTGTTCGTATGTATACCTGACAATGCACTGAATAACATAAAAAATAAATACAGACATACATTAAATGTGTCCTATCTCAGAAACCATTTGAAATAGGATATATGTTCATATGAAGCTTTTTGCTTAAAATATTGTTCCTATCATATCCCTGTATATTGAAAATTCTTCCTGGAACACCTTGTGTAAACAGTAGTGGTATCAGCAGTGGGCCCTGAGGCATAAACCACTTTATCATGCCCCAATCAGATACCACCTCATAGATGTACTGATTTTTGTGAAGAATGACCTGTCTTAAAGTGCGATAGGAACCAGTTGTGAGCTGCTCCTCTTATTCCATAATGGTCCAACTTCTGCAGTAACATTTGGTTATCAAAATGCCGTAGTTAAATCAAAGAAGATCCTAATGTTCACAACTTTTTGTTCATTCCACTCAGTGCCTCACAGAAAAAAGAGACTATAGCTTTGTCAGCTGTTAAACTACGTCTAAAACCAAACTGTATGTTTGACAGTGAATTATATGAAGTGAAATGATTAATTACTCTTCTATATAGAGCCTTTTCAGTAACTGGTCAAGTGATTTACGACCAAGAAACGAAGTTAACTAGAAAATCACAAATGGCTTTGAATTAGAGAATAAAATCAAAAACATTATTACAGCTTTTGAAGGAATCTGAGACAGAATCTTAAGACCTGTTTTAAAAAATAAACAAAAGATTTCCATAGAAAACCTCTGTGCACACACACATTCATATCCTCACGTTGTTGTTGTCTTCAGTCCTGAGACTGGTTTGATGCAGCTCTCCATGCTACTCTATCCTGTGCAAGCTTCTTCATCTCCCAGTACATCCTTCTGAATCTGCTTAGTGTATTCATCTCTTGGTCTCCCTCTATGATTTTTACCCTCCATGCTGCCCTCCAATGCTAAATTTGTGATCCCTTGATGCCTCAGAACATGTCCTACCAACCAGTCCCTTCTTCTTGTCAGGTTGTGCCACAAACTCCTCTTCTCCCCAATTCTATTCAATACCTCCTCATTAGTTATCTGATCTACCCATCTAATCTTCAACATTCTTCTGTAGCACCACATTTCGAAAGCCTCTATTCTCTTCTTGTCCAAACTATTTATCGTCTATGTTCCACTTCCATACATGGCTACACTCCATACAAATACTTTCAGGAACGACTTCCTAACACTTAAATCTATACTCAATGTTAACAAATTTCTCTTCTTCAGAAACGTATTTCCTTGCCATTGCCAGTCTACATTTTATGTCCTCTCTACTGCGACCATCATCAGTTATTTTGCTCCCCAAATAGCAAAACTCATCTACTACTTTAAGTGTCTCATTTCCTAATCTAATTGCCGCAGCATCACCCGATTTAATTCGACTACATTCAATTATCCTCGTTTTGCTTTTGTTGATGCTCATCTTATATCCTCCTTTCAATACACTGTCCATTCCGTTCAACTGCTCTTCCACGTCCTTTGCTGTCTCTGACAGAATTACAATGTCATCGGCGAACCTCAACGTTTTTATTTCTTCTCCATGGACTTTAATACCTACTCCGAATTTTTCTTTTGTTTCCTTTACTGCTTGCTCAATATATAGATTGAATAACATCAGGGACAGGCTACAACCCTGTCTCACTCCCTTCCCAACCACTGCTTCCCTTTCATGCCCCTCGACTCTTATAACTGCCATCTGGTTTCTGTACAAATTGTAAATAGCCTTTCGCTCCCTGTATTTTACCCCTGCCACATTTAGAATTTGAAAGAGAGTATTCCAGTCAACATTGTCAAAAGCTTTCTCTATGTCCACAAATGCTAGAAATGTAGGTTTGCCTTTCCTTAATCTATTTTCTGATATAAGTCGTAGGGTCAGTATTGCCTCATGTGTTCCAACATATCTGCAGAATCCAAACTGATCTTCGCCGAGGTCAGCTTCTACCAGTTTTTCCATTCGTCTGCAAAGAATTCACGTTAGTATTTTGCAGCTGTCACTTATTAAACTGATAGTTCGGTAATTTTCATAACCCTCAACACCTGCTTTCTTTGGGATTGGAATTATTATATTCTTCTCGAAGTCTGAGGGTATTTCGCCTGTCTCATACATCTTGCTCACCAGATGGTAGAGTTTTGTCAGGACTGGCTATCCCAAGGCCGTCAGTAGTTCCAATGGAATGTTGTCTACTCCCGGGGCCTTGTTTCGACTCAGGTCTTTCAGTGCTCTGTCAAACTCTTCACGCAGTATTGTAGAGATAGAAAAGCCTTACAAAGAGCTGAAGAAGCTAATAGGCCACAGTAGTTGCCATTACAAGAAGTTGACAAGGTTTTTAATGGGAAAATATAAACAAACTAGGTAAGATATTCATTGGAAAAAATCAAATATGATTCAAGAAATGACAGACATCATGTGTTAGTATGCTTTACTAGAAAGAACACAATTGTCCTTAACACATTCTTCCAAAAGAAAACAAATCAATAATGAGCAAGAGCAAGTACTGAATGTGAAATTTACTACCTTTCCTCAAATAACTAAGTCTTCATACAGGATCTAGCAGTCCCTAAAGGCTCAAATTGTGAGGGACTATGTACTTGTATGATGTAGAGTAAAAAGAGATACAGGTTATTTGCTAATTGTATAATAAAAAACTCCTGAGACAGGTTGTCATTAATGTATGTTACAATAATTTATTATAGGACACAGAAGTTCTCAAGAAGAAGATTAAGCAAGAAATTTGACATCTTAGAAAATGAAGGTTATGCTGACATCACTGAAAAGAGCAATTATTCAGGTGTTATTAAATATTTATGTCAGTTGTTATTAAATATTTATGCAATAGCAAATGGTGTTGCAAGTATAAAGAAATCAAAAGAAGGGAATGCGAGAGTTTTCAGCGAAAGATAATAGTGACATTACAGCATGCATTAAATTATGGAAAACGGTTTGTAACATATTTTTGAGGTACATAAAAGTCTGATGCTATTTACAGTTCGGTAATCTTAATCATTTGTGTACCATATCATATGCAAATCTTTTGTCCATTTCAGTCCTTTGTGTCCTTATAGGTATTGCAATTTTTACAGCTGTCATTATATATAGTTACATTGCTGAGATGAATTAATCAAAGTCAGGTCAACAAATCCTTCAAACATTAACTTTTGTCTGCCCTTCACACATTCTATAAGGTTGTAATTATTTTCATGATATAGTAACAATGACTAACTCTTTCTTGCCCAAGGTGCCTGTTGAAGACTGTTCTGAATCATTCATGTCGAAAGATATGCTTTTGTGCTCAAGATTTCATGATGCATCTAATTAAAAGATTCCAATTTAGTAGAAGTGAAGGTATACAGTCACAAGTCAATTACCTTTTTTCTTTTTTTGAGTTTTTCTTTAAATGTAAATGAGTAATACTTTTCTTTATCATTGATTGTTACAGTTTGCCTAAAATGGATTCTTTTGGATCCTCTCATTGGCTGTTGGTTACTTAATCCTGATAAATCATTTTACTTTTTCTCTGATGTTACAGCCTCTTTGGGCTTAAAAGAGTCTTCTGCACTTAAGGTAAGTTTCTTACAAATTTTGGCACTTATCTTTTACAAGGGAACAAACGTATGGGCATAAGAATCACACTGAAGAATATAAATGCACAACACTCATTTTCAAACTTAAAGAAACTTTCTTAGTAGATGAAAGCTGTAGATCTTTCTGTGTGTTTCAAGTTGCATATTCTTCAATTTACAGTTATTTGTTTTATAGAAAATTTGCAGTAAGAATTGTTTTATAAATTATTCCAGGTTGATAATATATTCTTAATTATATTTGCATTGTATAAGGGTATACACTGCCTTACAAAAATGTGACGCACCCGAAAGGGGAGGAAGAAATGAAATGAAACTTCGTGTGTTGAGGGAATAAATGATATTATTTCAGTGCTTATATTACAAAAATGAGTCTAATATACAAAGAACTTGGCAGTACGAGCCCTTTTGTCAGTATGATGTTGCACCCCTTAGACATGGATGCATGCACTGATTTGGCTTCGAAGGATGTCACAATGCAACATTATGGGAAAAATTAACTGTGAGTGGAGGCTTATGTAACGTTTTTCATTCAGTTATGCTTCCTCACACATTTTACTTACATTTCAATAATTATTTTAATATGTTTTGCAAAATTGTAATTATCTTGAGATGATATGCAAAATTGTACTCAACATGGGCAAAACTACGGATAGGTGGTGGGAATTTTTATTATTTCTACTGTCATACTATTGTAATGACTAATGGGAGAATAAAGAAGTAATAAAATGTTATACTGGAAACAGAGACAAGTGAGAATGAATTTGTCATCTACAACAGCTATATTTATTTGTGTCATGTGTTTTACAACATTTGTTAACCTTTACAAAACAACAGCAATATAGGAAGTCAGACTTTGTATTCTTATGTAAATCTGATAAGAAAGAAGTAAATGATTTTCTTGTCCCGATTTGAAGCATGTTATGCTGGACATATACTATTAATGTATTTGAGAATATTATTTACAGCAGTAAAATAATGATGAAGTGGATATTTCTTTTCTACTGTCATGAAGTTTTAGTAACGTCAGAGACTGTTGTCGTTGATGAATCATTGGAATTATTGATGAAGTTACTGATGAAATATTGCAAAATACTGAAATACTGGAAGAGTCTGAAAAGTTTGTGGAAGTGCCATGCTGTCAGTGCAAGCACAACAAGGTTCCCACATAATAATAGGTCATCTTTTATGAGTAAAAGAATGCTGCCACAATGCTTTTACATGTGGAGCAGACTTCCCTCTGATATTGTTGCCACGTAGTAATCTGTGAATATGAGACAAATTGAAATTCAGGCAGTGATTTAAATACTTTGTAAAGAATGGTATGGAAGCAAAGAAAATTCATGCCAATTTTCAGAACACACTGAGGAACTCCGCCCCTTCAATTACAGCTATTGTCAAATGAAGAAATGAGTTTAAAATTGCTCAGGAGCTTAGCTGATGATTCATGTAGTGGTCAGCAAAGATGCACCACTACTCCAAAAAGTATTCCAAATGTGCATAAAATGGTGAAGAAAGATGATCAACTGAAAGTGTAAGAAATTGCTGAAGCTTTAGGGATGTCATCTGAATGGGTATATCACATTTTAACAGTGGAACTGGATATGAGAAAATTGTCTGGTAGATGGGTGCATTGACTCTTAATGCAGGATCAGAAACACAGCAGAATGGAAACGTTCAGTGAATGTCTGATCCATTTTCAGAGCTACCAACAAGATGTTTTGCACCGGTTTGAGACCACAGATGAAATGTGGGTCCAGTACTATACCCCAGAGACAAAACAACAATGAAAGCAATGGAGAACATGTTGATTCACCTCCACCAAAGAAAGCAAAGGTAATATGGTTGGCTGGAAAGGTAATGACATCAGTTTTTTGGAATGTGTAAGGGATTCTGCTCTTAGATTATCTTCCTAGTGGTCAAACAATTACATGACAATACAATAACCTGATGGACCAACTACAGCAAAAGATATGTGAAAAAATGGCCAGGCTTTCAAGGAAGAAATCAGCTTTCAATTAGACAATGCACACCCAGACACAAGTGTTCTATACCAAAAGTATTTAAACTAACAATAAGATATGACTTGTTGCAAGATCCACTGTAGTTCACCTGATTTGGCTCCATTAGGCTTCCATTTCTTCCCCAAGCTCAAAATTGTCCTCGGTGAGAGAAGATACTCTTCAAATGAAGAGCTGACAACTGAAACTGACAGGTATTTTGCAGGACTGGAGGAACTTAATTTCAAGATAGGATCAAAACATTGCAACATCACTGGACCAGTTATATTGGAGCATAGGAGGAATACATTGAAAAATAAAAAAGTTTCACTGAGGTAAGTAGTTTCTTTATTTTCAGGTCCATGAACTTTTCAGACTACCCTTGTAGATTGTGAGAGGATAGGATTATGACAGTGTGTTAGGGCATTATGGTGATAATGATGTTTTATGTGAGTGATGATGTTTATGATGATGTATTAGGGACAAATATTATGTTGTTGTTGTTGTTGTTGTGGTCTTCAGTCCTGAGACTGGTTTGATGCAGCTCTCCATGTTGAGGAATCAGTGGTTAATAACTCAGTGTTATGTATAGTACTAGAGTCTATTCATGGAATGTTTTGATATGAAATATTGGTAAAGGGTGAGAATAATTAAGGATATAATTTGTGACAAGAAGAATTTTAGTGATTGTAATTAATGAACTTTGCAAATCAAGAGTGAAGCAATTAGTTTCAAGATGGCATGATGCGTAGACATAGTAGTAAATTGCTCTGTCAAATTTCTGAATCTAACTAACTCAAATTGTGTAGTGTATACAAAACCGTGATAAAAGGTGTTCAAATGTGCCCAGTGATACATTTGTGAGCTTTCCTATTGTGTTTGGTAAATTTAAACACAGTAAATCTGCTGTGCAAATTTAGTTAACAGACTGTACCCATCAGAAAACTGTGAACATGAAACTTAAATTGGTTTGGAAGAATCTGTGGTAGAGGTAATCAGAAAAGGAAATTCAGTAACAGAAAATTATTTGCAGAATATTAAATCAGTATTAACACAGCTCAACATTGAAGAATGTGCTCAGAAAGGAAACTAACAGGAAAAATATATTAGGCCTAAAAACTCAGTTTGTTTAGTGTGAAGGACAGAGAAATTTGTGCCACAAACAGAGAATACATTCGATATTCAAAGACTATAAATCTGCAGGAAAAGGAATGACAAGAAAAACTAGTGATTGGGAAGATAGTGATAAATTTCAAAGAAAAGTGGAAGAAAAACTCAATTCCACATATAACCACGTTCCGAAGAAAAATCACAAAATACATGTTTTTGCAGGTAGCCATGGTTGAAGAATCAGCAAAATTTTATGTAGGCTAATGCTCAATGAAGGCTTGACATAAGTATCAGTGTCAAACCAGGGGTGCCTGTATGTGAAAGTCTAAAGAATTGTGAAAGCTCCTTACAGTCTGGAAGCAAGTGTATTGTGATAGGAGATGCAAATGACATTTCCTATGATGAAAGTAGGTGGGCAACGAGGGTTCTGAAAGATGAACTTCAAAAGAACCCACATATTATCTTTTTTACATTACATTTATCGTTTTCCATGGATCCCTTGAAGAGGAGTCTCTGGGATGTCGAAAGAGTCAAAGTTTTTTTTATACTTTTTTACTCAGATACATGGATATTGTACAATTCTAATGCAGACAGATTTATGAGCTACAATCCTTGTGAAGATATTCATCGATGGAGTAGAAGGAGTTGGCCAACAGGAAGTTGTTTAATTCACTCTGAAACCTATCTTTATCGCTTACAGGACCTTTGATATGCTTTGGTAAGTTATTGAATATATGAGTGCCCATGTATTTGACTCCTTTTTGTACTAATGTTAAGCTTTTATAGTCCTTATACAGTTTGTTTTTGGTTCTGGTATTATAATCGTGTTTTTCACTATTTTGTGTAAAAAGAGACATGTTGGAAGTGACAAAGGACATCAATGAGTATATGTACTGAGATGTAGTAGTTAGAATACCAAGTTTCTTAAAGAGGTCTTTGCATGATGATCTAGGACTGACACCAGATATAATTTTAATGATTCATTTCTGAATTTTGAAAATGTTCTCTTTGTGAGAGGAGTTTCCCCAAAAGATGATTCCATAACTCATTAGTGAATGGAAGTAGGCCGAATAAACTAACTTCTTCATTTTTAAATCACCTATTTCTGCTATCATGCATACTGCAAATGTAGCTGAACTAAGGCGTTCCATTAAGTCTAGAGTGTGAGTTTTCCAATTTAGGTTGTGGTCAATTTGTAGCCCTAAAAATTGACACTGTTTACAGCTTTAATTTCATTGTTTGAGTACATTATACAGGTTTTCTTTGTGAGGTGCTAAACTGTATGTACTGGGTCTTGTCAAAATTCAGCGACAATCCATTTGCTATGAACCACCCATTGGTACTTACAAATATTTCATTAGCTGATTGCTCAGTGAGGTAACGGGTACAGTTTTTTATACCAATACTTTTATCATTGACAAATAAGACAAAATTTGCATTTTGTGACACTGCATATGGAAGGTCATTAATATATAATTGGAACAACAAGGTACCTAAAATAGAACCTTTGTCTGATGGTTTCATATTTTGAATGACTATTGTTATGTGGTAAGCATGATACAGACACACACTGTTTTCTATTAAAAAGATAGTATAAGACCATGAGCCTGCTACTCCTGTTATACCATAATATTTTAACTTTTCTATAAAGTTATCATGCTTAACACAATCAAAAGCTTTAGCCAGATCACAGAATATTCCAAATGGTAATAACTTTTGATTTAGTGATTCTAATATATCATCTGTAAAAGATACTTTTATTCCATTTGTAATCCAAGGTTTTGAAACATTTAATCTATTTACTTTGATTACTTTCTTAGGGCAGCAGTTTTCAATGTGACCTATTTGAGAAACAGTTATATTTTTCATTTATGCCGGGTGAATTGTATACTTCTTTCCAGTCTGTATTCCTCAAACAGTTTTTTTATACCTTCAATTCCTGTTTCATTTATTATTTGTATAGTTTCCTGCTTCCTGTTATTATTTGACTCAGACCCCACTATATTAAATGTAAGCAACTGGGCATCATGATCTGAAAGGTCGTTAAATATTGGATTTATACTATGATTTGCTAGTGTGGTAGTATATATAAAAATGTTATCAATAGCAATGCTGCTAGTACCCATATACCTATAACCCTAGTTGGAAACTTTACTAAGGAAATGAGATTATAAGAAGTGGTAAGAGACTCTAGCATGGATCTTGAGTGACTATCCTCCAGAAAATTTAAATTAAAAATCTCCACTTAGTATGAATTCATTATTTTTAGAAGTTAAGAAATTTAATACTGCATCAAGCTGTTCAGTGAATAGCTGGAAATTACCAGTTGGAGCCCTGTATATTGTGACTATAATTATTTTTATTTTGTGTGTTTCTACTTGTGTGGCACATGCTTCAAAATGCTGATCACTACAGTATTTAAGAATGTCATTGTTTTTATAATTGTGACCCTTTCTAATGTGTCATTCCATGTCAAGTGTCCCAGTTTAGAAGATGTTCCCAGCTCAACCATCTTCAATTTTGATTCAATTTGTACGTGATGTATCTGAGGGCCCTACATGAACTTATACAAAGTTTCAGGCTCACCTGTAACTTGGTTGAGGTGCTAGAGCCATTTTCATGAACACCACTTTCACAGAGACCGAAAAGCCATCAAGAAATCATCACGTTTGGCATTCCACTGCTCCTAATGTAAAAGAGCTAGACTCTTGCTTCTGGGTATAGTGATACAACTTTGTGTGCTCTACACACAAATGTTGCAAGTAGAGTTCAGAAAGCAATGCATTTGGCATAATCTCAGTTCAAAGTGGGCAACAAATCATGTCGTGAGAAATTTGCCTCATAGTTTAACGAGGCATAAGTAGTGGAGAAAGTGAGCTATGGACCTGGTCTTTTGCCAAACTACTGTCTGTCTGGGTGTTTAGTATATCACAAATTTTGGCCTGGCTTGTGTGTTCAATTACTCTGCTACTATCCTGTAGATTTGCTAAAAAACATGAATGTATCAAAATATACCTGTGTTCAAAGTCATGTATCTCAAAGTAGACACCTACCATATTACATTCCTTACAACCATTCAACAGAGCACATTTCATTCTATTAGAAAAACTTATTTTCATTTTGGTGTCTCTATGGGTAAGGTGCAAAAAATTTGCCTAAACTGTTGACTTTTTTGGTAATTTGGAAAATCCTTGTGTTGGTTCATGGCGGCTATGCCACTACCAGTCTCAAGACTGGTAATCCCATCGCCAAGAGGCCACACCCTATAGCCTTGCGAGGTCAGCCATGGGTGGGTTTCTTTACTGCAGGTTCCCAAGCCTGAAAGTGGGTGTCTAGCAGGTTCCCAAGCCAGAATGTGAATATCTAGCACGTTCCCAAGTCTGAATGTGGGTATGTAGCAGGTTCCCAAGCCTTTTTTGGGTCTCTCTGTGGTTCCCAAGCCATAATACAGAATTCTTCAATTGTTAAATGTTTAAAATTTTTTGCTGATGTCCAAAACTATTGCTCCTGTCAAACTGTATTGCCGCCCTATCATTGAAGCAGATGGGACTGGTATTACTGCAATTATCTGTTGTTCTGGGATCCAGCATATGTGTCTTCTAGTAGGCCAATGAAATGATTGAGCAGCTCCATGAGGATGCATGAAATTAATCAAAGCATCTTTTTCTTCACATGAAACTTCACAAATATTTCCTATCCACCATTTTCCATCATAAACGCAAGCAGCATACTGGCCAGGCTGTAGTTCGTTAGTGGCAACATGTTTAGTAGCAACTTTAGCATGTCGGTTAACATTTGCTATAAAGGACAATGTATCATTTGATACTCTGTGAATCTTAAGTTGCTTTTCATCAATTGGCACAAAATGGTGATGGTCTCTTGTAGAGAGACACTGTACATCCCTCCTCAAAACGTTTCTCTTGATCAATTTTTGAATCTTCAATAATTTCTTTTTTAATATAAATTAATTCCATGCCATGAAATTCTTTTTTTGCAATATTCAAACAGATCAGCTCGTGTTAAGATTTGCTTGTCATTTGGCTGTTGAGGGGTAGCTCTTGCCGCTAAACGCTTAAGTGTGCCCCCAATTCCATCACATGGTGATTTCCCATGGCTTGTTCTGAAAAAATTCCATTCTGCAGTAATGCCAAAATCTTTTTGATGATGACAAAGATTTAGGAAGCTCTTAAAAATTTTGTACTGTGCAGCAGAACCGTTGCTAAAATAATGAATATGCTTAATTTCTTCAAAAATGCACTTAAGGGATTTGATCAAGTACGTTAAAAACACATACATTGCAACGGTGTCATGTCGGAGGCAATCGCTGATATGCAGTAGCTGACACTTTTTAGGTCTTCATTGCCTTTGTAGTAAATGAGAAATGAATGTATTGTAGTTTGACTATTTTCCCAATGGAATCCCTGCACTGTGTCTTGGACAATAAAGGAGTAATTTTCTGCAAAATCCATTAATATAATCAATTCTCCTGGTTTGAGACCTTCTTTAGTGAACTGCAAATGCTTGCACTGATGGTATGCAATGTAGTGGGTGAGTAGAAAGGGCCAACAGTTTTGTAACTAATAGTTCAATGAATTCTTCAACTGTCATTTCTCTGGTTTCAAGTGTGAGTCCATTGTTCGAACTGAATTGTATCCTCAGGATCAATATCTGCAAAAGCGTTTTCCAAATATTCATTTAGAGCTTCTGTTTGTGGACATACTTAACAGCGATGAAGCATGCAATCCTGTGTTTCCAAATTACAGACAATTTTGCTCAGTAAAATTTTGTAATCTGCTTTTATTGGGCTATGAGCCAACATTAGTTTCACATTTTGATGTATTGTGCAGACACAAACTGAATGTGAACCAGCTGTGCCTACAGTCACACACCACTTTGACCTTAATTCACAAAATTTAGAAAATCCATTTTCCGGTCCACTTTTATTGTGGTACGCAACAAACATTTCTTTTAAGTTGCTCAGAAATAAGTATTTCTGTTTTTTAACCTTTTTTCCATCTATCCGAACAGTAATACAGTCCTTTTTTCCTAAACAAATCTGACTAAACTCTTCATCATCAAAATGTTCTATGACTCTTGCCTTCACATCCTCAGAAAGCTTTTTCCCACATTACCTGTGGGCTGTGCCAGTATCCCCTGTTCAGCTTTTAACTTTCTAGCCTTCCTTACCATTCTTTGTGAAACACAAAATTCTTCCATAGTCTTTTAGATAGACTAGCTTTGGGGAACTAAGGTCAAAATTTGAATTCTACGTCTACATCTACATGATTACTCTGCAATTCACATTTAAGTGCTTGGCAGAGCGTTCATTGAACCACAATCATACTATCTTTCTACCATTCCACTCCCAAACAGCGCGCGGGAAAAACGAACACCTAAACCGTTCTGTTCATGCTCTGATTTCTCTTATTTTATTTTGATGATCATTCCTACCTATGTAGGTTGGGCTCAACAAAATATTTTCGCATTCGGAAGAGAAAGTTGGTGACTGAAATTTCGTAAATAGATCTCGCCGCTACGAAAAACGTCTTTGCTTTAATGACTTCCATCCCAACTCGCGTATCATATCTGCCACACTCTCTCCCCTATTACGTGATAATACAAAACGAGCTGCCCTTTTTTGCACCCTTTCGATGTCCTCCGTCAATCCCACCTGATAAGGATCCCACACTGCGCAGCAATATTCTAACAGAGGACAAACGAGTGTAGTGCAAGCTGTCTCTTTAGTGGACTTGTTGCATCTTCTAAGTGTCCTGCCAATGAAACACAACCTTTGGCTCGCCTTCCCCACAATATTATCTATGTGGTCTTTACAACTGAAGTTGTTCATAATTTTAACACTCAGGTACTTAGTTGGATTGACAGCCTTGAGAATTGTACTATTTATCAAGTAATCGAATTCCAATGGATTTCCTTTGGAACTCATGTGGATCACCTCACACTTTTCGTTATTTAGCGTCAACTGCCACCTGCCACACCGTACAGCAATCTTTTCTAAATTGCTTTGCAACTGATACTGGTCTTCGGATGACCTTACTAGATGGTAAATTACAGCATCATCTGCGAAAAACCTAAGAGAACTGCTCAGATTGTCACCCAGATCATTTATATAGATCAGGAACAGCAGAGGTCCCAGTACGCTTCCCTGGGGAACACCTGATATCACTTCAGATTTACTCGATGATTTGCCGTCTATTACTACGAACTGGGACCTTCCTGACAGGAAATCACGAATCCAGTCACACAAATCTAGAAATAGGGAATCAACTTGAGATCCCCTGTCGATAGTGGCCATTACTTCGTGCGAATAAAGAGCTAGCTGCGTTGCACAAGAACGATGTTTTCTGAAACCATGCTGATTACTTAGCAATAGATCATTCCCTTTGAGGTGATTCATAATGTTTGAATACAGTATATGCTCCAAAACCCTACTGCAAACCGACGTCAATGATATAGGTCTGTAGTTCAATTGATTACGCCTATTATCCTTCTTAAATACTGGTGCAACCTGCGCAATTTTGCAATCTGTAGGTACAGATCTATCGGTGAGTGAGCGGTTGTATGTGATTGCTAAGTAGGGAGCTACTGTATCAGTGTAATCTGAAAGGAACCTAATCAGTATACAATCTGGGCCTGAAGACTTGCCCATATCAAGCGATTTGAGTTGCTTCGCAACCCCTAAGGTATCTACTTCTAAGAAACTCATGCTAGCAGCTGTTCGTGTTTCAAATTCTGGAATATTCCATTCATCTTCCCTGGTGAAGGAATTTCGGAAAACTGCGTTCAATAAATCCACTTTAGCTGCACAGTCATCGGTAACAGAACCATTGGCACTGCACAGCAAAGGTATTGACTGCATCTTGCCGCTTGTGTACTTTACATACGACCAGAATTTCTTAGGATTTTCTACCAGATTTCAAGACAATGTTTTGTTGTGGAACCTATTAAAGGCATCTCGCATTGAAGTCCATGCCAAATTTTGCGCGTCTGCTAATTTTAGCCAATCTTCAGGATTTCGTGTTCTTCTGAACTTCGCATGCTTTTTCCGTTGCCTCTGCAACAGCGTTCGGACCTGTTTTGTGTACCATGGGGGATCAGTTCCATCTCTTACCAATTTATGAGGTATGAATCTCTCAATTGCTGTTGGTACTATATCTTTGAGTTTGAGCCACATCCTGTCTACATTTGCAAAGTGAGTTTGGAAGGAATGGAGATTGTCTCTTAGGAAGGCTTCTAGTGACACTTTATCCGCTTTTTTAAATAAAATTATTTTGCATTTGTTTCTGGTGGATTCGGAAGAAACGGTATTGTGCGTAGCTACAACAACCTTGTGATCACTAATCCCTGTATCAGTCATGATGCTCTCTATTAGCTCTGGATTATTTGTGGCTAAGAGGTCAAGTGTGTTTTCGCAACCATTTACAATTCGCGTAGGTTCGTGGACTAACTGCTCGAAATAATTTTCGGAGAAAGCATTTAGGACAATCTCGGAAGATGTTTTCTGCCTACCACCGATTTTGAACAAGTATTTTTGCCAATATATTGAGGGAAGGTTGAAATCCCCACCAACTATAACCGTATCAGTGGGGTATTTATTTGTTATGAGACTCAAATTTTCTCTGAACTGTTCAGCAACTATATCATTGGAGTCTGGGTGTCGGTAGAAGGAGCCAATTATTAACTTAGTTCGGCTGTTAAGTATAACCTCCATCCATACCAATTTGCACGGAGTATCTACTTCGACTTCACTACAAGATAAACCACTACTGACAGACACAAACGCTCCACCACCACCGATTCTGCCTAATCTATCTTTCCTGAACACCATCTGAGACTGTAAAAATGTCTGCAGAACTTATTTCAGACTTTAGCCAGCTTTCTGTACCTATAACAATTTCAGCTTCTGTGCTTTCTATTAGCGATTGAAGCTCAGGGACTTTCCCAGCACAACTACAACAATTTACAACAACAATTCTGACTGTTCCTTGACCCAAGCACGTCCTGTATTTGCCATGCCCCCTTTGAGATTGCAGCTCACCCCGTACTTTCCCGAGGCCTTCTAACCTAAAAAACCGCCAAGTCCACGCCATGCAGCCTCCGCTACCCGTGTAGCCACCAGCTGAGTCTAGTGAACTCCTGACCTATTCAGCGGAACCCGAAACCCCACCACCCTATGGCGCAAGTCAGGGAATCTGCAGCCAACACGGTCGCAAAACCGTCTGAGCCTCTGATTCAGACCCTCCACCCGGTTCTTCACCAAAGGTCCGCAGTCGGTTCTGTCAATGATGCTGCAGATGGTAAGCTCTGCCTTCATCTCGTAAGCAAGACCGGCAGCCTTCACCAAATTAGATAGCCGCTGGAATCCAGAGAGAATTTCCTCAGATCCAAAGCAACACACATCATTAGTGCCGACATGTGCCACCAACTGCAGCTGGCTGCACCCTGTGCTCTTCATGGCATCCGGAAGGACCCTTTCCACATCAGGAATGACTCCACCCGGAATGCACACGGAGTTCAAACTGGATTTCTTTCCCTCCTTAGCCGCCATTTCCCTAAGGGGCCCCATTATGCACCTAACATTGGAGCTCCCAACTACCATAAGCCCACCCTCTGCGATTGCCCGGACCTTGAAGGCTGAGAATCATCCTCTGAAACAGGGCAGGCAGCTGCATCTGGCTCAGCCAGAGACAGTACCTGAAACCTGTTTGTCAGACGCACCGGGGAGGCTTTCTGATCAGCCTCAGGGGACGTCTTTCACTGCCTGCCACGCCTTGGAACGACCTCCAATCAACCACAGGCGAGGGCTCAGCCCCACTGCGGGCAGCAACCGGGGCAACCACAGCGGCAGACCGACCTGGGGACAGACGGGACGAGGTTGACATCCCCGTGATACCCAAGTCAGGCTCCCCACAGTGGTGCCCATTGGCAACAGCCTCAAGCTGCGCAACCGAAGTCAGCGCCGCCTGCAGCTGTGAGCGAAGGGATGCCAACTCAGCCCTCAGCTGAACACAGCAATCACAGTCCCTGTCCATTCTAATCGATGTTGAATAACAGTTACTGAAACACGAGTCCGTGCCTAGATAACGCAAGGGGAACACGCAAAGTATGTATGAACTAACCTGTACAAATGCCTAACGACTGTGCTACAATCTGCCTGAATTTACGATTACAGTAACTAAAACCCAAAATTACACCTCCTATACGAAACTAAGTGCCACTGACGAACCAAAACAAAACAAATGCCTAATGACTGTGCTAAAATCTGCCTGAATTTACGATTACAGTAACTAAAACTTGAAATTACACCTCCTATACGAAACTCACACACAATGTAAGTAAGAATCTATGAAGTAAACACAGAAAAGGAGCTATATACGTATCTTTCTGCACTGTCGATGTGCACCAACTGGGAGCTCAGGCCAGTCTGGCAAAAGACCTTGTCCATAGCGCACTTTCTCCACTACTTATGCTTCGTTAAACTATGGGGCAAATTTCTCATGACATGATTTGTTGCCCACTTTGAATTATAATTTGATACATGTAATTTTTCTTTCAATTCTTGGATCAGCTCAATGTAATCTGAATAAGTCAACCATTGCTTGCTTGTGGATGGTTGCTCCAATTCACTGTGATCAAGTCCTTACACTTCTGCAATTTTCTTAATAATTGCACCTTCAACTTCATGTATTTTGCACTTTGCATATCTTTTTGTATCCCCTGCACCAATTCATTGAAATTTTAATGGTGATATTCCAACAGATATTAATCTTGTATTCAAATTGTGACCAACATTAGGCTCATCATCTTAATCTGATGGATGTGTAATGTCCGTTTGTGAATATTTCAGTGTATCAAATTCTTTTCTACAGGAAGGGCACATATTTTGGCCTGGTTTAATATCGGACATGGTTATCCTTTTTAGTAGGTCACCTGTTTCTATAATGATTGCGCGCAAGCTTTTTCGTGCAGTGTGGTTTTTCTTGCCAAATGGTTTGCAGCATGATCTTTGCAAAAATTCAAATCTTTTTAGGAGTACAGCTTCATGATGGAAGCATAGTTGAGTATTTTCAGTTGAGTGTAAACCACTCTGTCTAGTAAGTAATTCTTGTTCTTCTAAGAAAAGTTGCTTTACAGCTTTCAGTCCTTTTAAGGCACCGTATGTCGTTAAATGGCGTGGGGAATCAGTATTTCCAAAACTGCATACATTAACTTGCTCTTGTTCTTTCATTTTAGCAACAACTTGAAATACTTCAGACACTAAAATCAAATTCTCAAGTCCTAAATAAAGAAAAGAAATGAAATTAATAAGCATTCAACTTCCCAAAAATTATGTAGCAGTCTCTAGTACAGTTAAATGGTTACATTTAGCAATGAACGTGTCACAAACAGGTTTAAAATCATCGAACTAACAGCAAAATGAATATTTAAACAATGGAGACACAATCAACAAAATTCCAAATTTTAGGCGACATGTTTGCACCTTACTCAATGAGCCACCAAAATGAAAATAAGTTTTTCTAATAGAATGAAATGTGCTCTGTTGAATGGTGTTAATGAATGTCATGTGGTAGGTGTCTATTTTGAGATATGTGACTTTGAACATGGGTATATTTTGATACATTCATGTTTTTTAGCAAATTTACAGGATGGTAGCACAGTAATTAAACACATAAGCCAGGCCAAAATTTGTGATATACTAAACAACCAGGCAGACAGTAGTCTGGCAAAAGACCAGGTCCATAGCGCACTTTCTCCACTACTTATGCTTTGTTAAACTATGGTGCAAATTTCTCATGACATGATTTGTTGCCCACTTTGAACTGAGATTATGCCAAATGCATTGCTTTCTGAACTCTACTTGCAACATTTGTGTGTAGAGCACACAAAGTTGTATCACTATACCCAGAAGCAAGAGTCTAGCTCTTTTACATTAGGAGCAGTGGAATGCCAAATGTGATGATTTCTTGATGACTTTTCGGTCTCTGTGAAAGTGGTCTTCATGAAAATGGCTCTAGCACCTCAACCAAGTTACAGGTGAGCCTGAAACTTTGTATAAGTTCATGTAGGGCCCTCAGATACATCCTGTACAAATTTAATCAAAATTGAAGATGGTCGAGCTGGGAGCCCTAGGACACTTCACATGGAATGACCTTAATGTAAGTGGCAACTCCTCCTTTCTCCATCTCTTTTCTACAATACTTTGAAGCTAAGGTATACCCTTCCATATTAAGAATTTCAATTTCACTACCTAAATGATGTTCAGAAAGACAAATAATATCAGGATTTGTAGACTGTAGCTCATCTAACCAGATCTGAAATTCATTAATTTTGTTGTTTAAACCTCTGATATTTTGACGTAGTAAATTTCCCATTACTTTTTTTTTTCTTCACAAGGATTATGCTTAACATTTTCAGGTACATCTTGTTTCAATATTGAATGTGTAGATAATGAGCTTAACCTAAAAAAGAACTACTTCCATGAGTTGCAGTGTCCCCCCTTGAAGAATTTGCTATTAACCTAGCCAGTATATCCTTCTCTATTCTATTGAGATTTATTGTGACTCATCCAAGGAGGCATGATTTAATAGAAAGATCGAACAGAACACTACAAAAAATATGTAAATTTTTTTCCAGTGCCACTTTCATACCAGATGACTGCTCTATAAGAGAGTATTTTACAACTGTTGGTCCGCACTTAAATAGAAAAGGCAAAGATGCAATGTCTGCCAAAATAATATAAGCTGTTCTGTCAACAAGTAAAGTAAACTGCATCCCAATTCCCCTGCCAGCAGTGCAAGTTTAGAAGACCACACCTGTGCAAACAGTGGAAGAATCAACAAGAAAAATACCACAAAGTTCAGGTGCAGCATCAGTGATCTTGGAATCTCAAAACGTTGTCGTCAAACTTACAACTACTGTCTCTCTGCATTCACCAGCAACAGTGTCAGAAATTTCATCTGGTGTTGATTTTCCATCATTGACCCAAGACCTTCCATTAGTGTTATTCGCCTCACAATTTTCAGCAATCACAAGACCCGCCACCATTATCAGCAGTAACAGAGACAGGCAGAAGAAACACAAGAACCAGGAAATGCACAACTCTATGGGAGTTTTGGTACCCGGCCTTAGTTCCAGGACTGAGTTAAGTCAGAAACCTGCAGATACACCTCCAATAATCTCTGACTGCAGTTTGCAACAAAACAGTGACATCAGAACAAAGAGTTTAGGAAATGGCAAACTCTGTATTTTTCACCAGAATATAATGGGTCTAAGGAACAAACTGGGCCAGATGTCTGTTTGCATTAATGACAGTGATCCAATAATAAACAGTGCCCACTTATTATGTTTTACTGAACATTATTTGAGGGAAAGGGTTGAAATGATACAACTACATAAGTAGAACTTACAGCTTTTCACACTAGGAATACAATGGATAAAGGTGGAGTAATAATCTTTGTTAAAAATGATATAGAGTATAAGTCTATAGATGTCAGAAATTTTTACATTTCGAGGCTTGGTGCATTGAACTCCCATGTTAATATTCTACCTGTTTGTGCTCAAGCAAGTAGAATCACTTTTAACTCATCTAGTCTCAAAAACCAAAGAAATAATCATGCTTGGTTGCTTTCATGTAAATTTTTTCTTGCTTGTAATAGTGATAGAACAGATTTTGAGAATGTTGTTAACTGACCCATATGAGTGACAAAGGACTGCACAGGTCTGATTGACAATATCTGTGTACATAGTAACAGAAATGATAACACAAACCTCAAATGGCCTTTATGATAATTAAGAACAGCTGTTAAAAATGCATGATATAAGCTCTGCTGTCAATAGATCTTTTAGACTAATCAACAGTGAGACTCTGGAAGCCTTCAGCAGACATTTGCAGCAGTTAGAATGGGACACAGTATACAAGGCAAAAAATGTCAGTGATAAATTCAACCTTTTCTTGAATGAATTTGTTACCCTTTTTCAAGCTGAATTTCATAAAGTACCAAGCTGAGTGATTACAGGAATCAGTGGCTCAGTAAGGGAAGCAACACATCCTGTAAAACAAAGAGAGTGCTTAATGTTTCACTCAGAAATTCTAACAGACCTCAGGATAGGAAGCACTAAAAATTATACTATTGCATCCAAAGGAATTTAATTAAAAAAAAAATTTAAGAGCATGTTTATCAGATCTAAAACTGACAACTCAAATAATGAAATAAAAACTGGTTGGAAGGCGGTCAAAAGGAAGATGAAAAATTTCGGAAGATACAGACAGTATCGAAGTGTGTCATAATGGAAGCATGGTAGATGAAGGTGATGTAGCTGCCAATATCTTCACAACTGTTTTGTGACAGTAGCAGATCAAGTTGGTTGTAAAGGACCCGTGGTTGAAGCCATGCACCTTCTTCAAAAATCAGTGCAGAACCAAATTAGTCAGATACATACACCTTACATTACAACCAATGAGATTGAGAAGGTAATAAGCCAAATGAAGAATAAAAATTCCACTGGGATGAATAATATATCCATGAAAGTACTGAAGTACTGCTGTAAATTTATTCTTGACGTTCTCTGTCACATATTTAATGAGTCTATATATCAAAGTACCATCCCTAGTAGACTCAAAGATGCAACTGTTAAGCCGCTGTTCTAAAAAGGCGATACAATTGAGGTTTCAAACTACCAGCCAATTCATTACTAACAAGTCTTTCTAAAATTCTAGAGAAACTCATATTCAAGAGAGTCATGTATCACATTAATAAATATAACATACTGAATAAAAATCAGTTTGGATTCCAAAATGGTATTTCAATGAACATGCCACTTTCTAATTTGTCAGCCAGCTATGCAAACTGATAAACAGTAAAATGTCACCAGCTGGAATCTTTTGTGATCTGTCTAAAGCATTCAACGGTGTGGATTGCAAAATTGTACTTATGAAGGCTGAGCACTATGGCTTATACGGTAAAGTAGGGATGTGGCTCAAATCATATCTAGATGACACAAGGCAGATAGTAATACTGAATAATTCTGCAATTGTACCTGCCTGCTATCACAGAGGCGCAATGAGATGTGGATTACAAAAGGGCTTAGTGCTTGGTCCTGTACTTTTCCTAATCTTTATCAATGATCTGCCATGGTGTATGACACAAGAAGCACACTTCACCCTATTTGCGGATGACACAACCATTATGATAGAGAACCAAGCTGCAGTCTGGGTAACTCTGCAATGACTGTATTCAAAGAAGCTCTAGAGTGGTTCACTTCTAATGATATGTCACTCAATGTTAACAAGACTCAGTTTGTTCAGTTTCAAACAGCAAACAAAACACTGGACAATATTGAAATAAAATGTTGTGACAAAGAAATATTGAGAGTTCAGTCTTCCAAATTCCTGGGATTATACATAAACAACACTCTAAACTGGTCAGTTCACATCATCAACCTATGTAAAAGACTGAATTCAGCAGCATTTGCCATTTACTCAATTTTGTCCATTTGTGACTTGGAAACAATCAAAGCTGCATACTTTGAATATTTCCATTCACTTATGACATGTATCATCATGCTCTGTGGAAAGTAGACATTTGCAAATAAAGTCTTTAGTGTGCAGAAGAGAATCATCAGAACTATGGGCAGAGTGCATTCTGCATTTATTCAAACAGCTGGGGTCCTCACCATGCCATATCAATACATTTTTTCACTAATGCAGCTTTACTGTATGGTTAAATGATGAACGCATCCTCTTGGGTAAAATATTCGGAGGTAAAATAGTCCCCCATTCGGATCTCCAGGCGGGGACTACTTAGGAGGATGTCGTTATCAGGAGAAAGAAAACTGGCGTTCCACGGATCGGAGCGTGGAATGTCAAATCCCTTAATCGGGCAGGTAGGTTAGACAATTTAAAAAGGGAAATGGATAGGTTAAAGTTAGATATAGTGGGAATTAGTGAAGTTCGGTGGAAGGAGGAACAAGACTTCTGGTCAGGTGACTACAGGGTTGTAAACACAAAATCAAATAGGGGTAATGACGGAGTAGGTTTAATAATGAATAGGAAAATAGGAATGCGGGTAAGCTACTACAAACAGCATAGTGAACGCATTATTGTGGCCAAGATAGATACAAAACCCACACCTATTACAGTAGTACAAGTTTATATGCCAACTAGCTCTGCAGATGACGAAGAAATTGAAGAAATGTATGATGAAATAAAAGAAATTATTCAGATTGTGAAGGGAGACGAAAATTTGATAGTCATGGGTGACTGGAATTCGAGTGTAGGAAAAGGGAGAGAAGGAAACATAGTCGGTGAATATGGATTGGGGCTAGGAAAAGAAAGAGGAAGCCGCCTGGTAGAATTTTGCACAGAGCACAACTTAATCATAGCTAACACTTGGTTTAAGAATCATGAAAGAAGGTTGTATACATGGATGAACCCTGGGGATACTAAAAGGTATCAGATAGATTATATAATGGTAAGACAGAGATTTAGGAATCAGGTTTTAAATTGTAAGACATTTCCAGGGGCAGGTGTGGACTCTGACCACAATCTATTGGTTATGACCTGTAGATTAAAACTGAAGAAACTGCAAAAAGGTGGGAATTTAAGGAGATGGGACCTGGATAAACTGACTAAACCAGAGGTTGTACAGAGTTTGAGGGAGAGCATAAGGGAACAATTGACAGGAATGGGGGAAAGAAATACAGTAAGAAAAAGAATGAGTAGCTTTGAGGGATGAAGTAGTGAAGGCAGCAGAGGATCAAGTAGCTAAAAAGACGAGGGCTAGTAGAAATCCTTGGGTAACAGAAGAGATATTGAATTTAATTAATGAAAGGAGGAAATACAAAAATGCAGTAAATGAAGCAGGCAAAAAGGAATACAAACATCTCAAAAATGAGATCGACAGGAAGTGCAAAATGGCTAAGCAGGCATGGCTAGAGGTCAAATGTAAGGATGTAGAGGCTTATCTCACTAGGGATAAGATAGATACAGCCTACAGGAAAATTAAAGAGACCTTCAGAGAAAAGAGAACCACTTGTATGAATATCAAAAGCTCAGATGGAAACCCAGTTATAAGCAAAGAAGGGAAAGCAGAAAGGTGGAAGGAGTATATAGAAGATCTATACAAGGGCGATGTACTTGAGGACAATATTATGGAAATGGAAGAGGTTATAGATGAAGATGAAATGGGAGATATAATACTGCGTGAAGAGTTTGACAGAGCACTGAAAGACCTGAGTCAAAACGAGGCCCCGGGAGCAGACAACATTCCATTAGAACTACTGACAGCCTTGGGAGAGCCAGTCCTGACGAAACTCTACCATCTGGTGAGCAAGATGTATGAAACAGGCAAAGTACCCTCAGACTTCAAGAAGAATATAATAATAATTCCAATCCCAAAGAAAGCAGGTGTTGAAAAATGTGAAAATTACCAAACAATCAGTTTAATAAGTCACAGCTGCAAAATACTAACGCGGATTCTTTACAGACGAGTGGAAAAACTAGTAGAAGCCGACCTCGGGGAAGATCAGTTTGGATTCCATAGAAATGTTGGGACACTTGAGGCAATACTGACCCTACGACTTATCTTAGAAGCTAGATTAAGGAAAGGCAAACCTACGTTTATAGCATTTGTAGACTTAGAGAAAGCTTTTGACAATGTTGACTGGAATATGCTCTTTCAAATTCTAAAGGTGGCAGGGGTAAAAGACAGGGAGCGAAAGGCTATTTACAATTTGTACAGAAACCAGATGGCAATTATAAGAGTCGAGGGACATGAAAGGGAAGCAGTGGTTGGGAAGGGAGTGAGACAGGGTTGTAGTCTCTCCCCAATGTTATTCAATCTGTATATTGAGCCAGCGCTCCTTGCCAGCAGGCTGCAGTGTTTACACCGCAGAACTGACAGCCATTTTTCGTGCCCTTGAGCATATTCGTACCAGCACTGGAGAGTCCTTTGTCATTTGCAGTGACTCGCTCAGTAGTCTGCAGGCTCTTGACCAGTGCTACCCATGCCATCCCATTGTTGGTGCCATCCAGGGGTCCATTCATGCTCTTGAACGGCGTGGTCGTTCGGTGGTGTTCATATGGACCCCGGGACACGTTGGGATCACAGGAAACAAACTCGCTGACAAGTTAGCCAAAGAGGCTACCCGCAATATGCCGTTGGAGATCGGCCTCCCGGAAACTGATCTCAGAACGGTTTTGCACCGTTGGGCCTTTGGGTTGTGGGGGGATGGATGGCGCACTCTGTCTGCACTCAGCAAGCTGCGGCAGGTAAAGGAGACAACGACTGTGTGGGGTTCCTCCATGCGGGCCTCTCGCAGGGATTCTGTTGTTCTGTGTAGGCTCCGCATTGGCCACTCTTGGCTGACGCATGGTCATCTGCTGCGTCGAGAGGACCCCCCCTCATTGTCGCTGTGGTGCGAATATGACAGTGGCCCATATATTGTTGGACTGTCCTCTTTTAACCGCCCTCAGGCGAACTTTTAATCTCCAGGGTGCTTTATCATCTCTTTTAGGTGACAATGTCTCTATGGCAGATCGGGTTTTAAGTTTTATTCGCGCAAGCAGCTTTTATAGGTCCATTTAAATTTTTTTAACATCACCCTCTTTTGAGCTGTCTCTTTTAATTCGTTTTGTGTTGTAATTCAACTCCACCCTAAAATTTTAGGCTGGAGGTTTTAACGTGTTGCAGAGTGGCTGGCTCATCCTATTATTTTCGTGATCACCCAGCCACAGTCCTCTGCTGTGAAGTTTTAATTCCTTCTGCCTTTGTTCTCTATGTTGTTTTTGTTGCTGTACTCTGTTTTCCGTGTTGTCTTACAATGGACCATGGGGCTTTTCTTCCCCCGGAATTTTTCTTTTAGTGCATCGCTTGACTGGTGGATAGTTTCCCTGTGCTCTGTGTTCTTATGAAACAAGGGACCGATGACCTCTGTAGTTTGGTCCCTTTAATCTTTAACCCAACCAACCAAGCAGTGAAGGAAACAAAAGAAAAATTCGGAGTAGGTATTAAAGTCCATGGAGAAGAAATAAAAACTTTGAGGTTCGCCGATGACATTGTAATTCTGGCAGAGACAGCAAAGGACTTGGAAGAGCAGTTGAATGGAATGGATAGTGTCTTGAAAGGAGGGTATAAGATGAACAGCAACAACAGCAGAACGAGGATAATGGATTGTAGTCGAATTAAATTGGGTGATGCTGAGGGAATTAGGTTAGGAAATGAGACACTTAAAGTAGTAAAGGAGTTTTGCTATTTGGGGAGCAAAATAACTGATGGTGGTCGAAGGAGAGATGATATAAAATGTAGACTGGTAATGGCAAGGAAAGCATTTCTGAAGAAGAGAAATTTGTTAACATCGAGTATAGATTTAAGTGTAAGAAAGCCTTTTCTGAAAGTATTTGTATGGAGTGTAGCCATGTATGGAAGTGAAACATGGACGATAAATAGTTTGGACAAGCAGAGAATAGAAGTTTTTGAAATTTGGTGCTACAGAAGAATGCTGAAGATTAGATGGGTAGATCACATAACTAATGAGGAAGTATTGAATAGGATTGGGGAGAAGAGAAGTTTGTGGCACAACTTGACTAGAAGAAGGGATCGGTTGGTAGGACATGTGTTGAGGCATCAAGGGATCACCAATTTAGTATTGGAGGGCAGCGTGGAGGGTAAAAATCGTAGAGGGAGACCAAGAGATGAATACACTAAGCAGTTTCAGAAGGATGTAGGTTACAGTAGGTACTGGGAGATGAAGAAGCTTGCACAGGATAGAGTAGCATGGAGAACTGCGTCAAACCAGTCTCAGGACCGAAGACCACAACAACAACACAGCGGTTTGTGAACAATAATCATACATTTCCAGAACCAACAGTGAATATCAGAAGTAAAAATGATCTTCACAAAGGTATAAAAAATTTCAGCATGGTACAGAAATCAGTATATTATTCAGGCATACAAATATACAATAAACTTCCAGTTCATGGTAAATCTGTCACTGGGGACAATGCTTAAAAAGAAAAAAAAACTAAATAAAAAGAATAAAAAAATAAAACAAAATTAAAAAAATAAATAGGTCTTCTGTTTTTTACAGGAAGTTTTTGACAATCTGTAACATTTGGTGAAATATGCTTAATTTTAAGCTTTCCTATAAGAAATGGCTGTGTAGTACTCATATATTAATGTTGACAGAATGCTTTTTGTATGAGTTAGAATGTAAGCCTTGTAATTTGTTTGTGTAACCATCACTACTACTATAATCTGTGTTGTTATTTGAACAAGTGTACCTCATGTTTCTGTTTACATATGATTTAAATTGTAAGCCTTATGACCATTCCATATGGTTATTACTGTAATAATCTCACATGTTCTACAACCTAGCGATACATTTAATAAAATATTCCTGGCTAATGCCATGGTCAAAGGGATTTCACTTTAAGACGCAACATTTCATCCCCATCTGCAGAGGACATTTTCAAGGGGGATCATAGTTTTGTCGAATGTCCGATTCACATCTTGGCTCATTGGTAGCAAGCCAGGGTGTGAATCGGACATTCGACAAAGCTACGATATCCCTTGAAAATGTCCTCCATAGATGGAGATGAGACGTCAGGCTTTAAAGTGAAATCCCTTCGACTATGGCACAGTAGTCCTGAATATTTTATTAATTGTGACAATTCCAGCCGCGAAAACTTACATTTTACAATCTATTGATATACTCACATCGAGGATCCATGGAACTCAAAAATAAATAAAAAATGAAATCGGAATCAAACTGTAAACCATATATGTGGTATTATGTGAAAGTAATTCAGTGATGATTGACTGAACTACTAATTGAAATGAGATGTTGTAATTACTGTCTACGAACTGTAAGTCAAAAAGCGAAGAAGAAACCAATATTAGTAGAGAGAAATTGGAGAGTACAATGATGTAACATAAGAAATGGATGTCACTAGTACCGATTATGTGGGAAATATTAATTAAAAGAAATTAACATGTTTTCCTTTATTAATTAAGAAAGCATACTTTGTAATGAACTGTTAATCTGTTACCATATTCTGTGTATGACAATGCCTAGTTATGTTCAATAGTTTGCAAATTTTGCAGTACTATTGAATCTTTGATGGATCTTGATTGTATTTACTGTAGAATGATGTAATTTTCAAATTTTGACACATTATTATGCTGCAAGTATAATTATACCACATACTGCACCATCATACGTCAAGATTTATATTCTGCTTGCCATACAGATAACATGTTAAGTTGCAGACAGGCACAGTGAAAAGACATTTGCACATAAGCTGTTAAACACAGCCTTCATCAGAAAAAGATAAACACACCATTCATTCACACAACTAACCACAAATCATGCACACTTGACTGCCAATTCCCAACAGCTGGTGCCTCAAAGTAGCTTTCATGTGGGATGGTAGCAGCAGTCTGGAAAGGGGAAGGATAGCAGTGTATGGGTGAGGGTAGGGGAGCATTATCTGGTGGAGTGTGCAGGGACTAGAATGCCGACAGGCACAGCATCAGGAGGTTGTGGGGCAGTGAGGTGGGGAAAATGGAGCAAAAAAGGAGAGGAGCAGGAAAATATTGGCTGGTATGTTGGCAGTGTGTGGCAAGCAAAGAGTGCAGGAGACGGGAATGAGGAGGAGGTTATAGAACAGAGGGGGTGGGAACTGTTGGGTGGAGGGTGTGGGGACATTATGTTACCATAAGTTGAGGCTGGGATAATTATGGGAGTGAAGAGTGCGTGGTTATACCAATATAAAGAGCTGTGCAATGATTGCAGCAGAGCTGGTAAATGACATTTATACATTCACAGTAGCTTCCATTGTAAGATAACACCCATCTGTGCAGTTCAGAAAAGCATGTGGTGGAGGGAAGGATTCACTTGGCTCAGGTAGTGTAACAGCCATTGAAATTAATGATGTTATGTTCAGCTGCATGTTGCACTACAGGATGGTCTATTGTACTCTCTTGGCCACAGTTTGGCAGTGACTGTTCATCATGGTAGACAGCTGATTGATGGTTATACCAATATAAAGATCTCTGCAATGATTGCAGCAGAGCTGGTAAATGACATTTATGCATTCACAGTAGCTTCCATTGTAATATTAATATTCTTTTACATAAAATGGATGTGTAACATTCTGGAAGATATCATGACAGCTCAAGAATAATTCAAAAATATTTACTAAATCTCTACCAAATATTTGACTGTATAAATTTGTCAATCTTGGCCAAATGTTCATAATATTGTTAATAACAAAAGCAGCTGTGTAATTAAAATCTAAACTAACTTTTGTCTTTGCAAATTGTTTACAAGATGTATTTATCTAATTTTCATTCTAGAAATGCATTGCTCACTGTTTTGCTTGTATAAGACTTGTTATTATACTCTACAGTAACAGATCGTGTATTCAAATTGTGAAAGATATATAATTGTAATTGCAGTCATCTGAACAATACTATGTAGTATTGTAATTGGTTTATGTTATTTTATATGTAATAGCTGGTGGATTTAGAGTGCAGTGAGATACTGTGTAGTGCCAGTGAAACAGCAATAAATTGTAATTTGCTTTATTATGACTCCCCACTGCAGCTCAATACAGAAAGCTGCACCACAGAAGAGGCATCCAGCACCCTCCTGTGTATTGTCACCACACAACGGTTGCAGAGTACAGCATGACGCAATGGCCTCTGCAAGAGGCAACTCCAGGTCTGGGCAGTCCCAGCCAGCAGCAACAACTGCATGTGTTGTGGCACAGCTCGTACACCCTATGCTGTCCATCAGGCAGCAGGCTAGTGATCTATTGGCAGTGATGGCTGGTGAGCAGCTTCCTAGGGTGGTGCTAGCCCGATGCAGTGGTGGCTCCTGGTCCCGTGGTTTCAGAGCAGACTGCCCTGATTCAGAGTCAAAGTGTGGTCCAGTAACAGCACTCCAGTCAGTGTGCCAGCATCACAGCCCTACAGCGATAGAGCCTTGAAACTACCAGAAGTGACTTTAATGTAATACGGCTAGGTATTTGTATACTCCTGAGCTGTGCTTGCTTGGGCTTTGCAATGCCTTGCAGCCTGTATACTGAACATTTTGGCAGCCATCAGTGTGGAAGGGCTTCCACCCTTTTCTGCTTAAGTACTGCTCTGTCGACTGTTTCCACACCTCACCAGGGCAGCTCACCTCACAGGGTTGCGACGGCTGTGTTATATTCTGCAAAGCATAACACTCACACTTGCCTGCGGCTGGTGCTACTGCAAACCCCTTACTACTTTATGCGTTTCTGATGAAATATGGATGGTGCACCACATTGCCCTCCTCTTTAACAAGACCCAGTCCTTGGGTCGCCATATAGTATATTACCCGTATGCGAACTAGGGTCACAAATTCCCTGGTACTTGGCTCAGTTGACTGTAGTCCACTCTTTACTCAAGATTCCTCTTGGCACTATGTTTCCTTAACCACTAACTATCCTAAGCTCCATTAGTTCCTTCGTAGCTTACCTTAACTTACAGTTATAGATCTTGCTCTGCCTTTTAGGCTCTGGGAATCCACTCCACTGAGATTTGAACAGTGGGTGGTCCGAATTTCTTCTTTTGTATCACTTCTTGTGCATGTAAACAAGGACTATGCAGAGTAAGTGTTGCTGCGGTGCTTGGTATGACAATGGTCAAGATCGTTTCTCTCTGGTACTGGTTTTCCCTGTACTCATTCACATGCTGCATCAATGTCACCATGGAGATTCACCCCTCCTGCTCATTAACAACTTTACCTGTGGACTGAGTCAACTTGGGT
Organism: Schistocerca serialis cubense; assembly: GCF_023864345.2. Taxonomy (NCBI): domain Eukaryota; kingdom Metazoa; phylum Arthropoda; class Insecta; order Orthoptera; family Acrididae; genus Schistocerca; species Schistocerca serialis. Next base: position 786,788,810 of record NC_064639.1, on the reverse strand, counting down.
CTTAAAGTACGGTTCAACATAGTCAGATTCGTGGCTGGCAACACTTCTATAGGTTCCTCTGGCCATTATAACTGAGGCTGTGAAATTCTCAGATGGGTTATTTCTGAAACTGTGACAGTTAGACAGAAGGTGGGTCCCTCTATTTCACATGATGTCTCATTCATCAGCAATCCACTCCCATCTAGCTTCAATCCTTTTGCTGCTGTGAACTTCCCCGTTCGCAGCAATTGGCTGCTTCTGTCATCTTATTAAAGGAGAGTACAACCAATGTGCCTCCACATGCTTCAAATACAATTCAAGCCTAATCACCTCTTTCTTGCAATTCTTTTCTGTTTTCTGACATAGTGGTAACTTCACTGCGCAGGAGTTCTTACACTCTCTCACTACCCTGGTTGAACAAACTGTAACTTCACCTTTGTAACTGCCACTATGCTTCTTCCATTTCCACATGCCCACTCTTGTCCTCTGGGACTAGTAACAATTGCTGCCCTTACCCTGACAAACTCCCTCAGCATGCCCCACTGGACGGGATATGTCTGTGCTAGAGAGCACTTGTACCATGCCTGTTTCCCTGTTACCGTAAAGGAAACTTAAATGTACACTGTTGCTCCATTGGTCCTTGATTCCATGGTGTTTAGGTTGAAATATAAAGGCAATTTTTTATGGCTAGGTTCCAAGGTCAACTTTAATTCAGGTGGTAGTCCTTTTTGAACTTTCGATAGCCTCTCCAGGTACCAACATGATGACAAGTTTACTCCCAGTTGTCTTTGTACAACCTGCTGCATAGCTCCCTGCAATACTGATACATCTCTGCATGCTTCCCACACCCTGTTCTCCAAGTAATCATTTTATTATCACTACTTCTCTATCCAATATTTCTCCTGTGGCTTGCAACCTGTTAATGTTCCAGTTCACTGATCCTTCCACAGAGTTTGCATAGTTCCTTACTTCCCCAGTCAGCTGGCATAAAAACCAAGAATTGTTTAAAACATCTTTCTCCAAACTTTTGATTTCCATTGTGTGTCATTCACTTGCTATTTTGTTTCCTTTCACCCATCGCTGTACTACTGCCGTGTGTTGTTTATCCTCCTGTTGTCCTCCTCATCAGCTGTCCCAGACACAAGTTTCCAGCAGTTGACCTCCCTCATTGATCCAACCTCTTCTCCTCCTTGCATACAGTATAATTCCCAGAACCTGCCTCATCTCATCTCTCGATTTCTCACGAGTCCCATGTACCCTCATACACACCCCTTAACTACTTTAAGCACTCCATGATTCCTTACACCCTCCCAGAAACTGTTGAATGCTTTCTCTAGTTGTCTTACTTTGTTCCAGATTTCCCATACAGTGATATCCCAGCAGTGACATTGTCTTGCTTCATGAACAGCACTCCTCGTTCTAGGTAGTGGTTCTGCAAGACCTTCACTCTGAAGAATACCAGTAGCATGGCTATGATCTGCATGCTCTCCATCTTTTCTCCTGATGTATCCAACCTGAGGACAGGGATACCCATTATCCTTTCATTTCCCTAAAAGTCCCCTACTGCCCCACAGCATTTCATCCCATCTGCACCATACATTATACTATACTTCTACCTAACATGTAAATTTGCTCTTTATCTCCTAGGTTGTAGCGTGTAAGGACATCTTGTCATTTGTTCATCTTAAACTTCAACTCACTCCCTCACACATACTTTTTCAAATTTTCCTTCCAGTACAATCCCAAAATTACTGGGATAACTTCCAGGCTCCCATGAAATTGTTTCAGTCTCCTATATGTACACCCGCATTCCCATCAGCAACTGGATTTGACATTCACTGGTGATGTTGTTTCCACAACTTGATATGACATTTGATATTTGAAAAAAAAATTGTCTTCCTCTTTGAAGTGTGGAAAGTCGGAAACATTACCCAGTGGCCAACCTTGTATTGTGACATTTTTCCTGTATGGCAACAACCTTGTGTTGTGACATTTTTCCTGCATGGCTCACTGCATGTTCTTGCTTTTCTAGTGCCTTGTATTACCCCTGTGCATCCTGTTCCATATGTCCCTTATCATCTTCATGAACTCATTAGCTAATTTTCCTGCATAACCCTTCATGGCTCTTAACATTTTGAGTGACAATGGACTACCTCATACAGAGAAAATCTTGTATTCCTGTGCAGATTTGAGTTGTACACTGAGACCACATACCTTAAATAAACATCCCAACTGGTATGATGCTCATCCACATAACATCCTAGCATCTTCCCTGTAACTGTATGTACTCTTTTTGGTCTTCCATTAGCTTGAGAATATAGAGGACTTTTGCTCAGTTTCTTCACACATAATATCATATACAATTCTTTGAACAAATCCATCATAAAGTTGGTTCCCTGAATTGTTACTATTATCTCAGGAACCCTGAACTTCAGTATCCAGTTGTTCACTAGCACTTGCACCACTACTGCTGCTTGTTGCTCGGGCATTGCAATCATTTCCATATATCTTGAAAAATGGTCTTTAATTGTATAATCATGAGTACATATGCATTTCGTACAGGTGTTTTTTGATAGGGCCTAAGACATCAATCCCAAACAATTGAAATGGTGCTAATGCTTCAGGTAACCTCTGCAATGGCTCTCTTTGCTGACACAAATTCACTCTCTGTGCACTCTGTAGCAATTCCACACATATTGGTCATGTTCACCTTCTTAATCTTCCACCTGTACCTCTGTGCTTCTCTTCTTTTGGTAGACCTACAGCCTCAATGACCTGCTAATGTGGTCATGTGTCTCCTGTAATACACAGGTCAGCTTTGGTGGCACCACCACGCATGGTCCCAACTTAGATTCGTTGCACAGCAATCCGTTCTGCACACAAAACTGCGATTGCCATGAAACTGCTTTAATTCATCATCTGTCTGCCATTCCTTAAGCTCTTTACCTCCTATTTGTAGTATCACAACTTTCCTACTCAATTCATCCATGTTTCCGTGTTTGTTTCTACGTTTATGTATGACTTCAAAATCAAATTCACTCAGTCATACTGCCCATCATATCAGTCTACTAGATAAATCCTTCAACCTCAGCAATTATTTCAATATTGCATTATCACTAGAAACTTTTCCCCATAGACATAACATTTGAAGTAGGTGATTCCATTGATTGGCACAACATTTCCTTTTTCCAATGAGTTAATTTGTCACAGGCTACCAGATATTTTATACCCTTGACATCTTGAGACAACATGCAACCAAGTACAGTAGAGTCTCAATAGTTTGAGTCTCGATAGTCTGAGTTTCCAATAATCTGAGCCTCTTTTAACGTTGCAACGATCTACTTTCTTTTTTTTACTGACATGATAAATAATGAAAACATCATTGCAAAAGATAGATAGTGAGATACAGCTCAGTGATAAAACAGACAACAATGCAGTCAACACCGACGATTAGCTCGCTGCACTGTTGCACGAACATCTGTTGTCAGTATGGCATGAAATACCCCAACTGCTGCCAGCTGCTACCGATCAAAACTGGGGAGTTCATACGCTGCTGTAGTTGCCAGTACCTGTACTGTACAGTGTTGTGTGTCGATTTGTTTGTTGACTGTGTGTTCCATTGTAAACCTTACAAAGATGAGTCCTGTAACAAAAAAGAGGAAATTTGTGCCTTTGCATCTAAAATTAGAAGCACTAAGACGACTTGACAAAGGAGAAACAATAAAAAAATCTTGCTCTCGAATATGGTGTCGGTGAAGTTACTGTTGGTGACTGGCGAAGAAACCGACTTAAATTGGAACTGTTTTCTTCACAGAAATCCTCACACGAATCTCTCAGTCGAAGAAGTATAAAGAAGTCAGACTTTGAAAAAACAAGTGAGGCATTGTTCATGTGGTTTACCCAACAGAGACAGAAGGGTGCTCTGATTTCTGGCCCAATCTTCCAAGATAAAAGCTTTGTTTTCCAGAAACCAGCTGCAGGAAGAAGATGACAATTTCGCCGCTAGTGTGGGCTGGCTAGACAAGTGGAAGAAGAGGTATTTAGTGCGTCAACTAGACATATGTGGAGAAAAACTCTCTGGTGACGCTCAGGCTGTTTCAAAATTCATCGCCGAGTTTAAAAAATCATAACTGACGAAAATTAGTCTAATGAACAAATATAACAAATATATAACTGTGACGAAACTGGGCTAAATTTTAAAATGTTACCAGCAAGGACACTTGCTTCGGACACTTGCTTCTTGTGAAGAAAAAAGTGCTCCTGATCGCAAAAAAAGCAAAAAGCAGCTCACAGTTCTGGCAGCTTCAAATGCAACTGGAAACCACAAACTAAGACTAGTTGTGATTGGGAAGTGTGCCAAGCCAAGAGCATTCAAGAATGTATCCATCTCAGCTCTTCCGGTTGTCTATACACATCAGAATAATGCCTGCATGAATCAGGAAATCTTCAAGAACTGGTTTTTTAACTCATTTTAATCTGACTGCAAGAATTTTTTAAATGAAAGGGGACTGCCATGCAATGCAATTTTGCTCATGGATAATGCATCCTCACATCCAAGTGCAGGAGAACTGCAGTGCGACGGTATCCGCACCTTGTTTTTCCCACCAAACGTTACCTGTCTCATTAAGCCCATGGATCAGGGTGTTCTGGGATGTCTAAAAAAAAAGTATCAGCGACGATTGCTACAGTCAATCCTGCATTCCGAAGACAATGAAAGCATTGTAGGAGTTTTGAAGAAAGTGACTTTGAAGGACGTCGTGTACTGGATTAGCAAATCTTGGAGTGAAATAAAGTCAGACACAATTTCTAAGTCATGGAGGAAAATTCTACAGTAAAGTATGCCAGACACAGAAACTGAAGATTTAGCAGATGAGGACGATCAATCATTGTGTAATTTAATCAGAAGATTGTCAGGGTGTGAAGAGGCAGAAGAGGTGGAAGTAGGCAAGTGTTTAAATTCGGACGAATAGTTGGAAGTGACAGACTCTTCTATAATTGACATGGTTAACATTCCATCGCAGTGTAAGAGTGACGAGGCAGAGGCTGCACCAATGATGAGTCACACCGATGGCTACACTGCTCTCGAGGCCACATGGAACAACAGCGTGAGGTGACACCAACTGACCTACTTCTCCTGAGACGGTGGCGTGACATTGCTGGGAGGAAACGTTGCAGTTTCGCCAAACAAAAGACACTTCACTATTAGTTGTCTAAATAACTAATTATTGTTATTCTGTCAATGCAAATGCATGTGTAAATAGTTTTATTTTAATAAAGTTCATATTTTGACCTGTATTACTTACAACATCGTAATATTTCTTTTTCCCATTTAAATTTCGATAGTTTGAGTTTTCGATAGTTCGAGGTGGTTCCGGTCCTGTTTACCTCGAACTATCGAGACTCTACTGTACATGGTTGGATACATAACATGATAGAATGAAGTCCTTACAGAAATTTGGAAACACTAAGATCAGACTCGACGTCAAAGTTTCCTTCAGTTTCTCAGAAGCACAGTGACAATCCTCTGCTCTGACCAAAAAAATTGAACCTTTCTTAGTAATTGCATCAGTGGCCTGGCAGTATCTGCAAAGCCTTCTATGAACCTTTTATAATAATCAATGTTTCAGAAATGATTGCAGTTCCTCCACCGATTTAGGTACAGAAAATTCGTTTACAGCTTTAACTAACCTTGGGGTTCATCCTAACCCCATCCTACCTAATTATGAGACCAAGATAAGGCACTTCATCTAACACAAAATTACACTTCCCTGTGCTCAACATTAAATTTTTGGCCCTCTGTCTCATGAATACCTTCCTTACGTGTTGGATGTGCTGCTCTTTATCACTTGCAGTGACATACCATCAAGATACATCATACATTGGCATTATTTCAACACTCTGAGAACTCCATCCAACAACCTCTGAAATGTCACAGTTGTGTTTTTCAATCCAAATGCACCCTTCTGAATTGATAACAATTTCTAGCTGATCATGGACACTCCTTAAGTCCACAATTAAAAAATAGTTGCACTGGGTTAAATAGTCTAAGGTTTCCATAGTGTTCTGCAGAGGGTGGGCACCCATTAGAGTCTTGGCTTTCAAGTGTTGATAATTGCAATAAGACCTATATTTTCATGATCCACCTGCTGATTTTTTGGACATGACAACAATTCTGTCCAAGGGCTATTTCTTTCTTCAGTAATCCCGTCCCTCAGCTACTGATAGCTGAATTCCTCCAGAATCGGCTACAAATACCTTGGCATCCTATGTGGTCTGCAGTAAACTGATGATTAATTTCCTTGAGTGTTTGGTGCTGCATAACATGGACTGCTTGTAATGGCCCTTTTGAAAATAAATAAATCTCTTAATTCCAACAGTAACTCTGCCACCTGTTTATTATCATTCCCCTTTAGGTCTTTCACTTTCCCTCATAATGCAACTCAGTGACATTTGCCGACTGTCCATGGTCAACACCCTTCATGTCTCACTGTTTCTCCTGCAGAATATCCACATTAGCAAACAACATCCCCTTTGTTATCCTTAAGTCCTCGCCACTTCCCCATCCAATATTTTATTTACTTCCAGCAGTTCCACATGCACAACACTCCTACTGGTAAATTAAACTCAACATTAACCCAAAGCAATTTCCCGGTACCCTTATGTACACAGTTGTGTGTATTGAGTCTTAGTGTGATTGTTCTTGGTTTAAACAATTTGTCACACTCTAAAGATTTGTGCCACAACAGTGCTACAATGGCAGCAGTTTTGTCCAACTGAAACTTTTTTATTTAGAGCTCCACAATGTGTTGCCAAAGATCGATTTTGGTACAATGCTGTTACAAGAAATCCAATGCTAGACTCATTTCAGTGTCGGTTAGACCGTCAGTGAGAGAGCACTTTGATTTCCTGCTGCTAATAAGGCGAGTACACCGTTCGCTTGTTACACATTTTTACGAGCTTCAAACAGGTACAACTTATTTTCAGTTATCTGGGTAGTTACTATTTTATTTTTGTAATTTCTTGCGTGTTTGAGTGCCTACTAGACACAACCTTTTATTTTAATAACAGTGTAGTGTACAGTATCGCCGTTGCTATCGACCCTCGTATCGTACAGGCTTTTGTTTGTTTGGTTAGAACAGCTCAGTGTCGGTTAGACCGTCAGTGAGAGAGCACTTCGATTTCCTGCTGCTAATAAGGCGAGTACACCGTTCGCTTGTTACACATTTTTACGAGCTTCAAACAGGTACAACTTATTTTCAGTTATCTGGGTAGTTACTATTTTATTTTTGTAATTTCTTGCGTGTTTGAGTGCCTACTAGACACAACCTTTTATTTTAATAACAGTGTAGTGTACAGTATCGCCGTTGCTATCGACCCTCGTATCGTACAGGCTTTTGTTTGTTTGGTTAGAACAGCTCAGTGTCGGTTAGACCGTCAGTGAGAGAGCACTTCGATTTCCTGCTGCTAATAAGGCGAGTACACCGTTCGCTTGTTACACATTTTTACGAGCTTCAAACAGGTACAACTTATTTTCAGTTACCTGGGTAGTTACTATTTTATTTTTGTAATTTCTTGCGTGTTTGAGTGCCTACTAGACACAACCGTTTATTTTAATAACAGTGTAGTGTACAGTATCGCCGTTGCTATCGACCCTCGTATCGTACAGGCTTTTGTTTGTTTGGTTAGAACAGCTCAGTGTCGGTTAGACCGTCAGTGAGAGAGCACTTCGATTTCCTGCTGCTAATAAGGCGAGTACACCGTTCGCTTGTAGGGTAAACATAGTCATGTGTAGGGACTGTGGTTGTTGTGAGCGGACGCAAGGAGAATTGGCCACTCTTCGCGGGCAGGTGGAGGCTTTGTCTGCTAGGCTCATCGAGCTCGAGGCGCAGGCGTCGGCTCGTAGTGGCGTTGGGGCAACTGTGGTGAGACCTATGCCTACTTCGGTGGCCTTGGAATCGCATGGAACCCCTGATGTCGCTGCGTCTTCCGGCAGTGAGCATCTTACCGGTCAGCCATCACTCCAGGGTGAATGGCGGACAGTGGTGGGCTCGCGCGTGCCTGGCCGAAAGGCGAAGGTGGGATCTGGCCGCGTGGCAGCTGCCTTACCCCTTTCCAACAGGTACGGGGTGCTTCCTAGTGGTGATGACATCGTTTCCGAGCCACCACAGGATGCCTCGCCTGTTGGGCCAGTGGCCGATTCTCCGGCAAGGTCCCGACAGTCACAGAGGGCGGGCCTATTAGTTATAGGGAGCTCCAACGTTAGGCGGGTTATGGAGCCCCTTAGGAAAATAGCGGGTAGGTCGGGGAAGAATGCCAGTGTGCACTCGGTGTGCTTGCCGGGGGGTCTCGTCCGTAATGTGGAGGAGGCCCTTCCGGCAGCTATTGAACGCACTGGGTGTGACCAGCTGCAGATAGTAGCACATGTCGGAACGAATGACGCCTGCCGCTTGGGTTCTGAGGCCATCCTTGGTTCCTTCCGGCGGCTGGCTGATTTGGTGAAGACAACCAGCATCGCACGCGGAGTGCAAGCTGAGCTTAATATCTGCAGCATAGTGCCCAGAGTCGATCGCGGTCCTCTGGTTTGGAGCCGTGTGGAGGGTCTAAACCAGAGGCTCAGACGACTCTGCGACTATAATGGTTGCAAATTCATCGACCTCCGTTATTGGGTGGAGAACTGTAGGGCCCCCCTAGACAGGTCAGGCGTGCACTACACACCGGAAGCAGCTACTAGGGTAGCAGAGTACGTGTGGCGTGCACACGGGGGTTTTTTAGGTTAGAGGGACCCCCCTTTGGGCGAAACGATAAAATACCTGACGGCTTACCAGAGAGGACATTATCATCGTTGATAAAGAACGTCCGTCCTCAGAGACCAAAAACAGGAAAAGTCAACGTAATATTGGTAAACTGCAGGAGTATCCAGGGCAAGGTTCCTGAATTAGTATCTCTTATTGAAGGAAATAGTGCGCATATAGTATTAGGAACGGAAAGTTGGTTAAAACCGGAAGTGAACAGTAACGAAATCCTAGACACAGAATGGAATATATACCGCAAGGATAGGATAAACGCCAATGGTGGAGGAGTATTTATAGCAGTAAAGAATTCAATAATATCCAGTGAAGTTATTAGCGAATGCGAATGTGAAATAATCTGGGTTAAGTTAAGTATCAAAGGTGGGTCAGATATGATAGTCGGATGCTTCTATAGACCACCTGCATCAGTAACCGTAGTAGTTGAGCGCCTCAGAGAGAACCTGCAGAACGTCGTGAAGAAGTTTCGTGATCATACTATTGTAATAGGGGGAGACTTCAATCTACCAGGTATAGAATGGGATAGTCACACAATCAGAACTGGAGCCAGGGACAGAGACTCTTGTGACATTATCCTGACTGCCTTGTCCGAGAATTACTTCGAGCAGATAGTTAGAGAACCAACTCGTGAAGCTAACGTTTTAGACCTCATAGCAACAAATAGACCGGAACTTTTCGACTCCGTGAATGTAGAAGAGGGTATCAGTGATCATAAGTCAGTGGTTGCATCAATGACTACAAGTGTAATAAGAAATGCCAAGAAAGGAAGGAAAATATATTTGCTTAACAAGAGTGATAGGGCACAAATCGCAGAATATCTGAGTGACCACCATCAAACGTTCATTTCTGAGGAAGAGGATGTGGAACAAAAATGGAAAAAATTCAGAAACATCGTCCAGTACGCCTTAGATAAGTTCGTACCGACTAAGGTCCAAAGCGAGGGGAAAGATCCACCGTGGTATAACAATCATGTACGCAAGGTACTACGGAAACAAAGAAAGCTTCATCATAGGTTTAAGAGTAGTCAAATCATAGCTGATAAGGAAAAGCTGAACGAAGCGAAAAAGAGCGTAAAGAGAGCAATGAGAGAAGCATTCAACGAATTCGAACATAAAACATTGGCAAACAATCTAAACAAGAACCCTAAAAAGTTTTGGTCATATGTAAAATCGGTAAGCGGATCTAAATCCCCTATTCAGTCACTCGTTGACCACGATGGCACCGAAACAGAGGACAACCGAAGAAAGGCAGAAATACTGAATTCAGTGTTCCGAAACTGTTTCACTGCGGAAAATCGTAACACGGTCCCTGACTTCAGCCGTCGCACGGACGCCAAAATGGAAAATATTGAAATAAACGATATCGGAATTGAAAAACAACTGCTATCACTTAGTAGCGGAAAAGCATCCGGACCAGACGAGATACCCTTAAGATTCTACAGTGATTATGCTAAAGAACTTGCCCCCTTTCTATCAGCAATTTATCGTAGATCGCTGGAAGAACGTAAAGTACCTAGCGACTGGAAGAAAGCGCAGGTCGTTCCCATTTTCAAGAAGGGTCATAAATCAGATGCGAATAATTATAGGCCTATTTCGCTTACGTCAATCTGTTGTAGAATGATGGAACATGTTTTGTGTTCTCGTATTATGACGTTCTTAGATAGTACAAATCTCCTTCATCATAACCAACATGGATTCCGCAAACAGAGATCATGTGAAACTCAGCTCGCCCTATTTGCCCAAGAAATTCACAGTGCCGTAGACACTGGCGAGCAGATTGATGCCGTATTCCTGGACTTCAGGAAGGCATTTGATACGGTTCCGCACTTACGTTTAGTGAAAAAAAATACGAGCTTACGGAATATCGGACCAGGTTTGTGAATGGATTCAGGATTTCCTAGAAGAAAGAACACAACATGTCATTCTTAACGGTTCAAAATCTGCAGATGTAGAGGTAATTTCGGGAGTACCGCAGGGAAGCGTGATAGGACCTTTATTGTTTACAATATACATAAATGACTTAGTTGATAACATCGGTAGCTCCGTGAGGCTATTTGCAGATGACACGGTTGTCTACAAGAAAGTAGCAACATCAGAAGACTCGTACGTACTCCAGGAGGACCTGCAGAGGATTAATGCATGGTGCGACAGCTGGCAGCTTTCCCTAAACGTAGATAAATGTAATATAATGCGCATACATAGGGGCAGAAATCCATTCCAGTACGATTATGCCATAGGTGGTAAATCATTGGAAGCGGTAACGACCGTAAAATACTTAGGAGTTACTATCCGGAGCGATCTGAAGTGGAATGATCACATAAAACAAATAGTGGGAAAAGCAGGCGCCAGGTTGAGATTCATAGGAAGAATTCTAAGAAAATGTGACTCATCGACGAAAGAAGTAGCTTACAAAACGCTTGTTCGTCCGATTCTTGAGTATTGCTCATCAGTATGGGACCCTTACCAGGTTGGATTAATAGAAGAGATAGACATGATCCAGCGAAAAGCAGCGCGATTCGTCATGGGGACATTTAGTCAGCGCGAGAGCGTTACGGAGATGCTGAACAAGCTCCAGTGGCGGACACTTCAAGAAAGGCGTTACGCAATACGGAGAGGTTTATTATCGAAATTACGAGAGAGCACATTCCGGGAAGAGATGGGCAACATATTACTACCGCCCACATATATCTCGCGTAATGATCACAACGAAAAGATCCGAGAAATTAGAGCAAATACGGAGACTTACAAGCAGTCGTTCTTCCCACGCACAATTCGTGAATGGAACAGGGAAGGGGGGATCAGATAGTGGTACAATAAGTACCCTCCGCCACACACCGTAAGGTGGCTCGCGGAGTATAGATGTAGATGTAGATGTAGATAGCTCTCACTCACGTTTGACACAATCTCTACAAATTGTTTGAACTGAACCACACAAAGGCAAACATCTATATCCACCGATCCCACTGGTGCGACATTGCTATCTCCAACTCCATGCAATCTATACCATGGTTGGTTCCATTGCTTGTGGTCCACCAGATCCCCATTGGCAACTTACACAGGTGTCCCTGTATCCAAAAATATCCTGCAGTTCTTCTTACCACTATCCCTTTGACTGGAGAATCCACCTGTGCGCATGACCTCATAGCATCTAATTTTAGTCGGAATGCCCATAGGTGGACCTCAGGTTCCCTTCGGCATTTAACACTTGCTTCATCCCTGGTCCCCTACCCCTGAAACTATCACCACCATTACCCTGACCTCTGTCACTGCTCTCACTGTCCCATGACTGGTGACATTGCTTCCACACATGCCCTATCTATCCACATCTGTAACACCTTATATTGCCGAAAAAAACTGTCCATCTAACTGCAAACTCAATTGAAGCATCAATTCCCTTGCATTCTGCTGCCAATCTAACAACTGTGTGCTAATCAGTTGGTATCTGTGTTCATACTCTCCTCGATATTTCTGAAGGCAACCCTTGTAAAAATGTGTAAAGTGCCCTCTGCTCACTCTTCTGTAAAATTACTCCATTCTGCACCATCTCATATATACAATCATTGATCTTTCTTATTCTATCTGCAAATTCTTCCATTGATTCTGTATACCTCTTTGTTACCATGCCTGACTGTTCCATAAAATACCTGGCGCTGTTGTGCTTTGTATACTTTTGAACTCACCCCTTTTTAAATTATTTTCCATTTCGATTTTTATTATCACATAACATGCCTTATACAATGTAAGATTGTGACATAGGTGACTTGTCAGTTTTACACTATATATAATAATACTAATAATAGACAATAAACTAATAATACATATGGTGTAACATCATCAAAGAGGTATTTTAATTACAGTTCCAATGCATTGTTGCCATTCAAGAAATCTTCTACACTATAGTAACATTTATCTTTCAGAATTTTTTCCAATTCTGTTTGGTACCTTTTACATTTGGCTCATCCATAGCTTTCCATATTTTATTTACAAATTACATGCCCATATAGTATTGGGTTTTTTCATATTATTTTAATCGGTGGGTAGGTAACATGTAGCTCATTCTATATCTAGTGTCATATTGATGCAAGAAGCAGTTGCCCTCAAAAAGAGTTGGGTTTCTTTTTGTGGAAGTGAGTTTCATAGATGTATATGCTTGGAATGCTCATTAGATCTAGTTTTACAAATAAAGGTTTACAATGTTGCTCGGATGATTCTTTTTTGTAGTCTAAAAGCTCTAAGTAAATTTGTTTTTTCAGACCCCCAGAAAATTGTACTATACCTAATGACTGAAACAAAATATGCATTATATACAGTTTTTCTTACAGCTAAATCAGTAATACTATACAAGATATTCATAATATATACAAAACTATTCAGTCAACCCAGTATGTTGTCCACATGGTGACTCTATAACAGATTTTTATTGACTAATACGCCAAGGTCTGCAACTATAATTTTTTGTCCATATACCATATTTCACTAATAGACTGTGCAGATTGTTTTGTGGTGAAATGAACAATTTCTGTTTTTGTAAAATTTAATGTCAAGTTTTTGTTTTTGACTCACGTCTCCACTTCCCCAAGTGTTTGTTCAGTATGACAAATTAGGTCTACCTCATTTTTACAACAGACTACAGCTGTTGAGTCATCTGCATGGAGGATAGTATCAGACTGGACCTGGTGCGGCATATCATTAATATAATACAGAAAAAGCAGTGGTCCTATATTGAACCTTGTGGAACACCTAATTGAGTGTGTTTCCAGCCAGAGAGAAATTTCTTGCCATTGATGTTAATAAGTACTCTTTGTTTTCTGCTTGGCAAGTATGATGACATCCAGCTAAGAGATTTGACATTTCCTGACATTTGTGACTTAATTCATTTATTGCATGGATTATGCAGCAGCCTTTTCTGAAAGCATACTGATTGCATAAGATAATGCTGTTAGATGAATTGTGATTTTCAATCTGATCACATGCAGCTCTTTCAAATATCTTTGAGAAAATTGGTAACAGTGAGATTGGCCTATAGTTGCCCAATTCATCTTGTTTGCCTTTTTTTATGTACTGGCTGAACTTCTGCATATTTTAATTGATCTGGGAAGCATCCATCATCAAAAGATTGGTTGATTATGAAAGAGAGTGGATACGCAGTATTGTGATGGACTATTTTTATTATCTCAGTGGGGATCTCATCCCACCCCACAGATTTTGAATTTTTTAGGGACATTATGATTTTGATGACATCTGAGATGGAAACATGAGAAAACTTAAAACACGGGCAATTACTGTCTGTCATATTGGGCTTTGTTTTTGGTGGTGAACAGTCATCAAATTTGTTACAGTTTATGAAAAAGTCATTGAATGATTCACAAATGGCACTGGGTTCTGTAACAGCTCTACCATTTATCACTATTTTAGAAGGGCATTGTCTCTCTGCGTCACTGCCAACTTTGCTTCTTATAACAGACCAAACAGCTTTTGATTTGTTTTTTACATTTGAAATGAAGTTATTATTCACAGTACATTTTGCTAGTTGAACTAAGTTTGTCGAATATTTTTTTTTTTTTTTTTTTTTTTTTTTTTTTTTTTTTTTTTTTTTTTTTTTTTTTTTTTATGTGCTTACATACTTAAGAAATTCAGGGCTTCGATTTACTTTTGCCTCCATATGCAGTTTCCTCTTAGTAGCACTAGACACCCTAATTCCTTTTGTTACCCATGATCTACTTTTATGGGACCTGGTCCTCACTGTTACAAAAGGGAAGCATTCATTGAATATACCCGAGAATTCAGTTAAAAAGTTACTGTAATTGTCACTTATGGAAGTGTGTTTGCTGACTGTCCAATTGGTTTGGCTTAGTGTTTTACAAAATACTGCCACGTTTTCTTGACTGAAATTCCTACATATTTTTGTTGTGCAGACTTAATATTGCTTCGGTAGTGATACAAATAGCTCTTTATGGTCTGATACTCTTAAATCTAGAAGAAACTTTTCTTTTACGTAATAATTATAACTACTTACAATATTGTCAATACATGTTGCAGAGGTTGCTGTAATTCTTGTATACTGATCAAAATAGAGATTTAGCCCATTTGTGGCTACCAGGTTCTTTAAGTGTAAAAAAAAATTGTCATCAGTCCTTACATCTATGTTGAAGTCAGCACATATAACCACTTTCTTGTACAGTTTCTCACTTTTTAATTTATGAAGCAATGTATCAAACTTATCTAAAAATACAGAGCTTATATGGTACTCAGGTTTGTGATGTATGCTGATAATTAATATGTTATACTCTTTAAGTTTCAAATGTACCTTCTTCATTCAGATGGCTAAAATTCTGTCTGATACCATAGTCTACCAAGGAATGAACTAGTATGCAAGATCCTCCATACCCATTGGTCCTACAAAAGCTGGTAGCCAGTTCATAGTCTTTAAGTTTATTCAGAAGACTGATATTTTCAGATTTTAGCCAACATTCATTTAGACATATTACTTTCACAGATTGTTTCACATTTTCTAGCAAAATTTCTTCAAATATTGCAGTTCGCTTGAGAGCGTCTGTATAACCTGCGTAAGTTTTGCTTCTTCACTTAATCTTAATTTCACAACCCTCAAACATTCTGTGTCATCTCTCCAAAGTTCCCAAGGCCCTCCACAAATTCTTGCACACTCACAGTTGATTTACTAGAGAAAGGAGTAATTAAACTTTCAGCAGACAAAGCTATATTTCACTGTGGTGGCTGCTCCTCTACTAGACCACGTAGTCCCTATTGCTGCTTTTAATTGTGCTACCCTTCCGACAATATGCAAACTACCTTTACTGCTTTTAATTATGCTACCCTTTCTGACAATATGGAGACTGCCTTTCCATCTCTGACTTTGCTGAAGTCTTGTCCTTCATAACACTTCTTTTGAAACACCAGCAATTACAAGATAATAAAATAAAGAACATTAACTTAACTCTTATGTCTAATCACTAGCCATTTTGATTCACAGCAGTGTCTAGCCTTATGTCCGTACTGCTTACACGTGAAACACGCTACTGATACTGATTCTGTGCATTTTGCTGAATGACATTCCAAATTACACTGGATACATCTGATAGGTACTACCCAGTCATATCACCCATTACCGCTAAAGTGCAATAGTTCCACTGGTTCCTTACTTTTACCAAAATTCATCTTACATAGAGCAATGCAGTCATGTTTCCTTTCCATGACCAAGACACTTTGACAATTAAATTTCTTGACTCACTGTATTGTGGATTCAGACATTGCACTGAAAAAGTGATGCCAATATTCTGACACCAGTTGCAATAGCTGCTGGGTTTGGTGTGCTCAGCACACGACATGTGGAGCCAATCAAACAGCCTGAAATTCATATTTTCTTTACTATGGCTCCTTGCTATGGATCAATGAAGGAAGTCACTGCATGGTTGAAGCATCCAATGGCCTACTTTGAATTGTCGTCACACAATGCTGACACGGCATAGCTTTGGTCGGGCAGTGGTTTTTGATGTAACTGCCTCTGCCAGCAGTGAGTCTGGACCTGGGTAGTCTCAGCTAGCTGTGGCCATGTGTGTTGTGGCACGGCCTGTCCAGCAGGCAGCAGGGTGATTATGTAATGGCAGTGACCCACAGCCCCATATTGATGGCCGAAAGCTGCTTCTCAGAGCCGGTGCTGGCGTGATGTGGTGGAGGCTCCAGGTCTCAGGGTTTCAGGGCAGACTGCACTGATGCAGGCCCTAACTGTGTTCCACAAGCAGCATTCTTGTTGGTGCTCAAGTGTCACAGCCCCATGGCAATAGAGCTGCAGTACTAAGTACACTCCTGGAAATGGAAAAAAGAACACATTGACACTGGTGTGTCAGACCCACCATACTTGCTCCGGACACTGCGAGAAGGCTGTACAAGCAATGATCACACGCACGGCACAGCGGACACACCAGGAACCGCGGTGTTGGCCGTGGAATGGCGCTAGCTGCGCAGCATTTGTGCACCGCCGCCGTCAGTGTCAGCCAGTTTGCCGTGGCATACGGAGCTCCATCGCAGTCTTTAACACTGGTAGCATGCCGCGACAGCGTGGACGTGAACCGTATGTGCAGTTGACGGACTTTGAGCGAGGGCGTATAGTGGGCATGCGGGAGGCCGGGTGGACGTACCGCCGAATTGCTCAACACGTGGGGCGTGAGGTCTCCACAGTACATCGATGTTGTCGCCAGTGGTCGGCGGAAGGTGCACGTGCCCGTCGACCTGGGACCGGACCGCAGCGACGCACGGATGCACGCCAAGACCGTAGGATCCTACGCAGTGCCGTAGGAGACCGCACCGCCACTTCCCAGCAAATTAGGGACACTGTTGCTCCTGGGGTATCGGCGAGGACCATTCGCAACCGTCTCCATGAAGCTGGGCTACGGTCCCGCACACCGTTAGGCCGTCTTCCGCTCACGCCCCAACATCGTGCAGCCCGCCTCCAGTGGTGTCGCGACAGGCGTGAATGGAGGGACGAATGGAGACGTGTCGTCTTCAGCGATGAGAGTCGCTTCTGCCTTGGTGCCAATGATGTTCGTATGCGTGTTTGGCGCCGTGCAGGTGAGCGCCACAATCAGGACTGCATACGACCGAGGCACACAGGGCCAACACCCGGCATCATGGTGTGGGGAGCGATCTCCTACACTGGCCGTACACCACTGGTGATCGTCGAGGGGACACTGAATAGTGCACGGTACATCCAAACCGTTATCGAACCCATCGTTCTACCATTCCTAGACCCCCAAGGGAACTTGCTGTTCCAACAGGACAATGCACGTCCGCATGCATCCCGTGCCACCCAACATGCTCTAGAAGGTGTAAGTCAACTACCCTGGCCAGCAAGATCTCCGGATCTGTCCCCTATTGAGCATGTTTGGGACTGGATGAAGCGTTGTCTCACGCGGTCTGCACGTCCAGCACGAACGCTGGTCCAACTGAGGCGCCAGGTGGAAATGGCATGGCAAGCCGTTCCACAGGACTACATCCAGCATCTCTACGATCGTCTCCATGGGAGAATAGCACCCTGCATTGCTGCGAAAGGTGGATATACACTGTACTAGTGCCGACATTGTGCATGCTCTGTTGCCTGTGTCTATGTGCCTGTGGTTCTGTCAGTGTGATCATGTGATGTATCTGACCCCAGGAATGTGTCAATAAAGTTTCCCCTTCCAGGGACAATGAATTCACGGTGTTCTTATTTCAATTTCCAGGAGTGTATATCTCAATGTTGTGAGGTTATGAAAATTTTTGTGGAATGTGAAAGTTATTATTATGTGATACTAATGTATTTAATGAATCGAGCATCAGTCAGGTTATTCATGCCCAGAATGAATTTTTCAGTGCCCCATCTACCACCTTTCAAACTTCACAGAAGTTCTCCTGTGAAACTCAGGACTAGGACTCCCAGAAGAAAAGATACTGCAGAGACATGGCTTAGCCACAGCCACAGATGGGACACAGTATATATCTACCATGAAATGTCACATCAGCACACTCCACTGCAGAGTGAAAAATTCATTCTGGAAACATCATCCAAGCTGTGGCAAAAATAAGAAATGTCTCAGCAATATCCTTTCTTCTAGGAGTGCTAGTTCTGCAAGTTTCACAGGATACCTTCTGTGAAGTTTGGAAGGTAGGTGATGATGTACTAGTGGGAGTAAAACTGTGAGAACGTGTCGTGAGTTGTACTTTGGTAGCTCAGTAGGTGGAGCACTTGCCTGCATAAGGCAAAAGTCCAAAGTTCGAATATTGGTGTGATGCACAGTTTTGATCTGCCAGGCAGTTTCAGATTATTGATGATTTTCAGATTCAGGCAGTAATCAAATCAACCCAAAAATTAAGTACCATTTTAGAAGCAATTTGAATTTTGCATTACCATTTAATGCTGCGAAGGCATCTTGATATTCATCAGCTTGTTCTGATGCAACCATCTGAAAATAACAAGTTTACTCTCTTGTAAAATTGTAGTTAATATTCATAGGATTGACCAATAATTGGATGGTAGTGTTAGAACCTTCATCAGCTAAAAATTGTCTCTATTACATTTTATCAATTTTAACACTTTTTTTTATGTTTACTGATACTATTTGTTAAAGAGCTTAAGTTATATTTTCCTTATGCAGGATGAGCCAACTCAGACAAAACTGTCCTCACTACCTCAAGCCTTGGATAAACTATTGTTGTGTGCCAAGCTGCTGAATCAGAAACTTGAGGAAGCTGGATTGTGGAGACTTTTTCTAGACATTGAGATGAAACTTGTCTCAATTCTTTCAGGTGAGTGACAATAGTATGTATGACATTTAAAAATAGAACTTAACAAATCTAGAAGGTTTCTGACATTTTATTGTCATAAAACATCTTACTGGGCTGAAGAAAGAGCAAGTTTACACTGACATCAGGGTTTATACAGTAATACTAGATAGTTTATTGATCTAACAGTGTCCCAAATAAAAATAAAACTTGGCATACTCATTTATAGACCAAAGATCCACAGTTCACAGTTGAGCACATGGTAGATGAGAATGGTACTTCAGTGCAGCAGTTTTCATTCTTGTTCATGTGAATTAATGTAACAATGGAAAATTAGTTTTCCACACAAGAACAAAAACATCAACACTGTTTTAGGAAAAGTAGTGCTTGTACTGGAGCATTTTTTGTGTATATTGTTCCCAGGAAATTGTTACATAATTATATCCTTTGGTTCTAGTTGTATCATATGACTGTCTTCTATGCTACAAGCAAATCACAAACAGGTGTCCCTTTCAGTCATGGACACATTCAGACAAATTATTTTGTTGTAACCTTTGTTCCAAAAGTTTGTTACGTACATATTTTGCTTCTGAGATTCAACTCAGGGAGAATAGATGTGCAACACCATTGATTAACATGTCATGTGAGATTCAACAATGTTATTTTGAAGGAATCATTCTCCACTAAGCACAGTGGTTGTATAGTAGATTATGATGAATCATGAGAACCATCTGAAGCAAGTCACTTAGCAATTTTTAATAATGAATAATTTAGTGCTGAGCCTTCCATATGCATATGCAATGGGACAGTGAGATTATTTATTACTGCTCTCCTAACACGAAAACAGGAAACAGACTAGTGTGCCTCCATGAAAGTTTCAGCACAGGAGAAATGCTTGCGTGGTATTAGATATCACTCCGTGGTCTATTTCAAACTGGAGACATGAGACTTAGATGAAGGAACCATGATGTGTCTGTTGTGTCAAATGAATCTCTTAGGTGTTGTGCAAGAACCATAGACCTTAAACTCAACATGGCACTTTTCAAACTTGTTAGTAATTATCTATATGAGTCTGATTTTATTTATTTTATTTAGAATGGACCCAGTGCTTTTCCTAATTGTCAGTTGATGGTGGTTACTATAATACACAACTTAACAGTAACTTTGTTGTCAATATGCAGTTTCTTTTATCTCAGAATAATGTGATACCTCAGCAAACTAATGCATCCAGACATAGAACAAGAAGCATCTAGGTCTGGTCTGGTTAGTGCTCCAAAGAATATCTTTGAAAAAGCAAGTCACTATGTTCACTCAGTATTAATCTAACTGAAAAAAATATAAAATAGCAAAAGACTGACTGATGCTCATAATGTTCCACTTGTAGATACCACAGAGCTGTGAGCACTTACATCTTTTCATGTGGACCTCTCATGCTTGATGTTATTTAACTCACTGTAACTCTTCACTGTGACTCTTTGGCTTTCTTGGACTTTTTATTTATATACATTGCAGTTTGGAACACTGCTGGTAGTAATGTAATTTAACACAACAAGATAGTCCATCCGTATGCCACTCCCAGTCACAACCTATTGCCACCTGTTATCGCATCCCTGTGGAAGACCTAGGTGCAAGACCCATCCAATCTGCCCATCCAGCACTTCCTATTCCATTCCTGTCACAGGCTTGTCTTACCCCAAAAAAGGCTGGGCTACCAGTGAAAGCAGCCATGTTGTGTACCAGCTCTGCTGCAACCATTGCACAGCTTTTTATTTTGGTATGACTACCAACCAGCTGTCCACCAGGATCAATGGCCACCACTACACTGTGGCCAAAAGTAAAGTAGACCATCCTGTGGCACAACATGCTGCAGAACACAAAATGCTTGATTTCAATGGCTATGTCACAATCTGGGCCATCTAGATCCTCCCCTCCATCACCAGCTTTTCTGAACTGTGCTGGTGGGAGTTACGCTTATGATACATTATCTGCTCTCAAAATTATCCCCTATGGTAACCTACTGCCACCACACCCTCCATCCAACAGTTTCCACCCCCTTGTTCTATCCCCTCTTTTCCTTTCACATTCTCTCATCCTCTTTGTGTGCCCTCCTCTGCCAGTGTATCTGTCCCCTTCCCTTCTCCCTTCCTTTTCAACTTCTCTCCCTTTCTGCACCTCTCCTTTTCTGCTCTCCTTTTCCTCTCCTCTCCTTTTCCACTCTCTTCCTTTTCCTCTCCTCTCCTCTCCTGTCCTTTTCTGCTCCCCTCCCTTTTCACTCCCTGTGTACCCCCCCCCTCCCCCCCCCACATGCCCTTCCAATAAGTGCTCGTCTCTCTCCCCATCCATACTCTGCTATCCCTCCCCTTTGCCTGCCCCACTCCAGATAGATATTCATGTGACAGTTGCATTCTGGTTGGAGCTGCCGGTGGAGGTGGTTGAGGGTGTGTGAAGTGTGCTTGCTTTTGTAAATATGTGTATGTTTTATTTGCTGAGGAAGGTTTTGGCCGATATCTGCATGTGTATCAATCTTTTCATTGTGCCTGTCTGCAACTCAATGGATCATATTTATGGTGAGTAGCAATTTATCCTATTCCTTACGTTGTTGCTATTCTTTGAAATTAATACATAGAGTTTATTCAAAGACAATTTCCGTATATTCCTTGACAGAGTACAATTAATTATCCTTAATAAATTTCTCTTAATACCAGAAAATTACATAAAACTATTTTATCCAGATCTGACATAAGAGTGTAAATGTCAGCTTAGCAATTCTAAGTATGACAAGAGCATGTATACATCTCAAAATGTGCATTCGTTTTCTTCAATTGATTTCAACATTGTCGATTGTGGCTTTTGCTCCAGGGCCAACACACTATTCCAATACGGTATGACAATCTGTGGACCATGGAAGAATGCCACTGCAGCTACTTCTTCTAATTTTAGTTAATGCAGCTATTGTCCCTCCTGAAAGACAAGTGTCATCACTTGAGATGATTTGCTACATGGAAAATACATAACAAAATCACATGAAACTTGCTCTTTCATATTTATTATATCATTTGCTGGAAAAGTAAATGTAGGATTACACATCACTCTTCCACAGTGACATGTAAGTCCACATTTTTGCCCCCTTACCTGAAAGATCCTGTTGCAAATTGCACATACTTTAGTTACCTTTTAAATTCTGCACTCTGTTAACTATCTTCACATCTGCAAGGGGCAAAGTTAAATGCTGAGTTAGATACCACTAATTCTGACATAAAAGCAGACATAAGGGCTCACAGTGCTGATATAAAATGTTTGGTTATATAACTAACTATTGCAGAGTGAATTAAGTGCAAGTATAGACAAGCAAGATGTTAAAGTAGAGAAAGCTGTTGCTGAGACAAATGTTCAAAATCTCTACCTACTACTACCCTTTGCAAGTTAACATTTTCTTTGTGCTTTTATGTTTTTTTCTTTTCTGGACTTGCCAGTTTTATTATTAATTCCATTTGATGCAATTAAGAAGCTTCATTTGTCCTTGATGACAGTGCCTCAACATGTTCTTAACAGAAGTTGTATTTACATTTTACCTGCTATCTATATATTCATGTTGTTTTGTATGTAGTTTGGTACAGATTTTGGTGTCACAGTAACTGTGCAGGCAGAGTAAAATTTTTAGTATTTAATTATCTTAGAGTTTCGTACAGTTTGATTGCTGCGATTCTTGTATCTTCTAAACCTGCATGATTTTAAGTATACAATCTCAGATGCTTTTTTTTCTATTTTGTTTTTAATAATTCCTCTTTTCATTCCTCTGTAGAAATTATTTATAACACCCTTTTCTTCAGAAAGACCTCTCATGCTCAGTCCTATATTTTTGACAGTGATGACATCCCTTTCCTCAATACAGGTGTAGGTTCACAGTACACCTACCCTCTTTCTTCCATAGCACATATATTAGGGTACATGATTCAGTTTGCATGTGCATACCTCCCCTCCTCCCCCCCCCCCCCCTTTCTCTCTCTTTTCTCTCTCTGTCTCTCTCTCCTTTACATTTATTATTCTGTGATAAACTAATTCCAATTTTAGAAAAAGGATTACTTGGTGTCAATCTCCCAACCATTCCTTTACACCACCTTAGCCTGTTAATCATTGTAACTGACTTACAAGTATAATTCTGTGATAAGCTTTTTGTACCAGTGAATTACTCATTATAAAACTTATATTAGTTTATCCAAAAAGAAATGCCATCTGCTTTTGCTGATATGGGTGTGCATAACACTCTTATATTAACCTTGATGTCAGCACATCGTCAAGCATGTTCTGAATGAAATACCTCGCACCTTGCTTGATCTTACCTTCATCAATGTAACATTCTGACATCTACAAACTGATCTCACACTGTAGTGTACACTATAATATATTATTGGGTACACGTTTACCTTAAGGACATATTGAAAACATAAGACTCTTCTCTTGAAGATAGACATAAATTACCAAAAGAAAGACAGCATTAGAATAATTATAGCACACACAAAAGCATTCAAACAATCATTCTTTCTAAGCTCCATATGTGAAAAGGACAAGATGAAACTGATTATAACTGGTACAGTAGGACATAACCTCTGCCATGCACTTACAACGGGGCGGTAAAATTAAAGAAGTTTGGTTCAAGAGTTCACATGAATGTGCATATACAAATGTTGGTTAAAAAATATTAGTTCAAATTTTGGCTCTCGGGTAAGTCTCAGCGGATGATTTCCACTCTTGGTGCATTAGTACACTGTTCCACACCCGCACATTTGTTATAGTTTTTTGAATTAACTATTCATGATTACAGTTTATGCTAGGGAACAAAATTAGGTGACTATTATAGCAAAATCAGTTTTTCAAGACACAGTTCAATCACTATTTATTGGCGTTGTCCTGTTCTTTCACACAATGAAATTAGCACTGGTGAGATGGTTTACAGTTTTACTTTACATCTACATCTACATCTACATCCATACTCCGCAAGCCACCTGACGGTGTGTGGCAGAGGGTACTTTGATTACCTCTATCGGTTCTCCTTTCTATTCCAGTCTCATATTGTTCGTGGAAAGAAAGATTGTCAGTATGCCTCTGTGTGGGCTCTAATCTCTCTGATTTTATACTCATGGTCTCTTCGCGAGGTATATGTAGGAGGGTGCAATATACTGCTTGACTCGTCGGTGAAGGTATGTTCTCGAAACATCAACAAAAGCCCGTACCAAGCTACTGAGCATCTCTCCTGCGAAGTCCTCCACTGGAGTTTATCTATCATCTCCGTAACGCTTTCGCGATTACTAAATGATCCTGTAACGAAGTGCGCTGCTCTCCGTTGGATCTTCTCTATCTATTCTATCAACACTATCTGGTACAGATCCCACACTGGAGAGCAATATTCAAGCAGTGGGCGAACAAGTGTACTGTAACCTACTTCCTTTGATTTTGGATTGCATTTCCTTAGGATTCTTCCAATGAGTCTCAGTGTGGCATCTGCTTTACCGATGATCAACTTTACATGATCATTCCATTTTAATTCACTCCTAATGCCTACTCCCAGATAATTTATGAAATTAACTGCTTCCAGTTGCTGACCTGCTATTTTGTAGCTAAATGATAAAGGATCTTTCTTTCTATGTATTTGCAGCACATTACACTTGTCGACATTGAGATTCAGTTGCCATTCCCTGCACCATGTGTCAATTCATTGCAGATCCTTCGGCATTTCAGTACAATTTTCCATTGTTACAACTTCTCGATATACCACAGCATCATCCACAAAAAGCCTCAGTGAACTTCCGATGTTATCCACAAGATCATTTATGTATATTGTGAATAGCAACGGTCCTACGACACTCCCCTGTGGCACACCTGAAATCACTCTTACTTCGTAAGACTTCTCTCCATTGAGAATGACATGCTGCGTTCTGTTATCTAGGAACTCTTCAATCCAATCACCCAATTGGTCTGATAGTCCATACGCTCTTACTTTGTTCATTAAACGACTGTGGGGAACTGTATCGAACGCCTTGCAGAAGTCATGAAACACGGCATCTACCTGTGAACCCGTGTCTATGGCCCTCTGAGTCTCGTGAACGAATAGCACGAGCTGGGTTTCCACGATCGTCTTTTTCAAAACCCATGCTGATCCTACAGAGCAGATTTCTAGTCTCCAGAAAAGTCATTATACTCGAACATAATACATGTTCCAGAATTCTACAACTGATCGATGTTAGAGATATAGGTCTATAGTTCTGCACATCTGTTCGACGTCCCTTCTTAAAAACAGGGATGACCTGTGCCCTTTTCCAATCCTTTGGAACACTACACTCTTCTAGAGACCTACGGTACACCGCTGCAAGAAGGGGGGCAAGTTCCTTCGCGTACTCTGTGTAAAATCGAAATGGTATCCCATCAGGTCCAGCGGCCTTTCCACTTTTGAGCGATTTTAATTGTTTGTCTATCTCTCTGTTGTCTATTTCGATATCTACCATTTTGTCATCTGTGCAACAATCTAGAGAGGGAACTACAGTGCAGTCTTCCTCTGTGAAACAGCTCTGGAAAAAGACAATTAGTATTTTGGCCTTTAGTCTGTCATCCTCTGTTTCAGTACCATTTTGGTCACAGAGTGTCTGGACATTTTGTTTAGATCCACCTACTGCTTTGACGTAAGACCAAAATTTCTTAGGATTTTCTGCCGGGTCAGTACATAGAACTTTAATTTCGAATTCATTGAACGCTTCTTGCATAGCCCTCCTCACATTACATTTCGCTTTGTGTAATTTTTGTTTGTCTGCAAGGCTTTGGCTATGTTTATGTTTGCTGTGAAGTTCCCTTTGCTTCCGCAGCAGTTTTCTAACTCGGTTGTTATACTATGGTGGCTCTTTTTCATCTCTTACGATCTTGCTTTTCACATACTCATCTAATGCATATTGTACGATGGTTTTGAACTTTGTCCACTGATCCTCAACACTATTGTATTTGAGATAAGACTTTTGTGCTGAGCCGTCAAGTACTCTGAAATCTGCTTTTTGTCACTTGTCTTCCTACCTTTTTTAATATTTCTATTTACAGCTGAAATCATCAATGCAGTAACCGCTTTATGATCGCTGATTCCCTGTTCTGCGTTAACTGTTTCAAATAGTTCGGGTCTGTTTGTCACCAGAAGCTCTAATATGTTATTGGCACGAGTCGGTTCTCTGTTTAACTGCTCAAGGTAGATTTCAGATAATGCACTTAAAAATATTTCACTGGATTCTTTGTCCCTGCCACCTGTTATAAATGTTTGAATCTCTGAGTCTATATCTGGCAAATTAAAATCTCCACTCAGAACTATAACATGGTCGGGAAATCTACTCGAAATATTTTCCAAATTTTCCTTCAGGTGCTCTGCCACAACAGCTGCTGAGCCAGGGGGCCTATAGAGACATCCAATTACCATGTTTGAGCCTGCTTTAACAATGACCTGCACCCAAATTATTTCATATTTCGGATCTCCGTCAATTTCCTTCGATACTATTGTACTTTTTATCGCTATAAACATGCCTCCCCCTTCACTGTCCAGCCTGTCTTATTTACTTTAATAATAATTTGACTCCAAGCCCCCAATAGCAGCAATGAAGGCTGCTATAAACGAAAATTACTCACTCAATTTGAACAGAACCACAAGTCCCACTGTCCTCTTTGTTCTAGCAGTTTTGGTTGAAATCACAGATCGCCATGTGTTCACTTATGCCGATGTATACCACATAATTTGTACTCACACAAATAATCGTAGCACTTCCAGTTCACCAAATATATGCATGCACTATTACACAATACTCTTTGTCGAAATACGCGAAAAAAAAATTCATACTCAAACCACCACATGGGCCACCAAAAAGTGGGGCTCGCTCGCCACTCACCCGCCGAAGCAGTCTACCCCTGGCCAAGATGGCTGCTCGCTTATATAGGCTCGGACATCTACCCACCATTGTTATGCAAGTATCAGTCTCACCAGTTAAGGTTACAAATTTTGATGCTTACATCCCTCGACAGAAATAAGTACACCATCGGAGCCCCGCTAAAAAATACATCTTATTTATTACGTTACATTAATTTCTAGGATTATTCTATCGCCCATAAATCAAGTTTTAGTTTTTGCAAAATTTCGCCACGTAGCGCAAATTTGTTTGTTTACATCTGTGCTGCAAAGTTTTAAAATAGAACTGCATATAGCACCATTTTTAGACGTAATCTATAGCGATCTACACATTGCGCTGCTGAAAATCTTCATATCTATAGTAATTAATTAATTAAGGGCGATAAATGTTAATAATAATTTACAAACAATGAAAACTACTGCAAGCCAAGTATATAGTATAACTTACTAGTTTAAAAATATGTGTGATACCACCCAAAATATTATGTATTGCCATTCTTTAAGTCATGAATTTTCTATTGAATTTTATAAACAATTTTCTCTCAAACTTTGTTTATTGTTCTTTATGGGCTTAATTCTTTATGAATATTAACATATGATCACGGCACTTGATCCACTAAGATGAAATGTTTTTAATGAGTGCTTGCTCATCCCTGTAAGTTGTTATTTACTATTTTTATTAATCTTTCAGTGTTCGTGATATTAACCGATTTTGAGGTTACTATAACTTTTGCATATTGCTGACCACAATCCACTGCCGCATCGCTATTCACTGTGTTCAGTAGTTTTCACGTAATGCATGAAAAATCGGTGGCGGAGACCATCCCACCGACCGTTGCAAATCTCGCACAGGTGCCCCATGCGCTTCCGCGAATGGGGCACCATGTTGCGCGCTCGCTCTCCACAGAGCAATTCTTGCATACTAGACCTATTCATCTAGTAACGGGGGTTTGTACTGTCACACGCTTCATTGTGGTATATAGAGTATAGATGTAGATGTCGATTTCAAGAGAATATAAATAATGAATTGAAACTCTTTTTAGAAAGTACAAATAATTGTCGATGTTCCAAATGAGTCATTTATAGTTTACAATATATTTCAATGCTCGTGATAGAAAAAAAAATCTTGTCGCAGTTTCATCCTAAGAGAGGGCTTCTTCATAATTTACGTAGTGCTGTAAATGTGTGCTTCCTAGTGGAATTTTTTTTTGTGAGCTTATAATCCTAGTAAATTTCTCCAAAATATTTTTTAGGAAATAAAACTGGTGGAAGAAAGATGGGTCTTATTATTAGGACTTTTGAATGTGAATGGGAGGAGGATGGAATTGGTACCCAAAAGAGCGAAGGAAGAAAAGAAGTAAGTGACCGAGAATGTTGAGCACTAAGAAAGAAAGATGACAGCCACAAAGATAGATGCCCCTCCCATCCCTCTCCCCAGGATGCTAAGAGAGGTTTCTTCGTCCCATGTTACATCACTGGTGATCCAGAGGATAATGATGTTTGTCGATCCTACACAAAGGACACCATCAGCTTTGCCCCCACAGGCCACTAAAATTGGTCACAACAACATGCTATTTCAGACTAATGTTGATTACATGTTCACCAAGAAATATGTTTGTAAATATGTGGCTAAACAAAAATTATACTGCACTAAATGTCAAATGTTAACTCTTCATTGAAAAACTCATGCTGAAGATAGTCAGGGATGTTAGAAGAATATGTGATTTAAGTATAAAGGATAGTGGAAAAGGAAGGTTGTTCTACAGAAAACAAACACACAGAATACAATGATCAAATCAGCCCTTGTTCAAATGGATCTGAGCACTATGGGACTTAACTGCTGAGGTCATTAGTCCCCTAGAACTTAGAACTACTTAAACCCAACCAACCTAAGGACATCACACACATCCATGCCCGAGGCAGGATTCGAACCTGCGACCGTAACGGTCGCGCGGTACCAGACTGTAGCACCTAGAACCACTTGGCCACTACGGCCGCCTCAGCCCTTGTACTACAAAATTCACTATGGATATGAATCTCCAGAAGACACTTGGCACAAAATTATTACCACTCCCTGCCAGTGGGCTCAAAAAGTGTATTCCTATAACCATCTATGGAAACATCTGTCAACTCATATACCTCATTTTTCTTAATATAGGTGCCACATTTCTTCTTCATTCCCCATAAATATTTACATTCATCATTGTTCATAATGTACTGTTTAAAATTAAATGTGCAACAGTCTCTCACTCTTTTCTTTTAGTCAGTAATATTCTCACTAAATATTAATAATAAGTTATAATTACTAAATTTTATACAGAAATCGAACACTTCAGATAAAACAAATGCCACTTGACAACTGAAGTACCTCCAAATGTTTCTGAATTGTCAGCAAATTCATTTATACATGTGTTCCACCAGTTCATTTGCAACTTTGTATTAAATTTAAATAATCTCTCATAAGTTTACACACAACATCTGACAAAAAGATGTATTACCAGTAGTAGGTAACACACGATTTGGTTGAGCCATTTCTTCACATTATTGATTACCTCATTCCTTCATTGTTGTCAGAATAGAATATGACATTTCTAATTCATCTGGCTTTGTTTCTTGTCTTGACATCTTAAACCTGACACTAGTTTCTGAAATTTGTATGTAATCTGTATTTAATTTAGTAGAATATTCATTCACTCCCTTTATGACTAGATCAGAGTGTTCAAGTTTGTCAGAATGTAATTCCCATGTTATATTTAAGATAGTGGTTTGTAATTCTAATAAATTTCTATTCATTTCTATTTTTGTGACATGAGTGTTTAAGTGACATAAGTTATTAATATGTTGATCTATTTTGGTATTTGTCATATCCAACTTTGCATTTGGTGCAGCAACACAGTGTGCATTAGTTTAACATATTGTGTGTTTATAGTTGCATTTAATTGTCTCTACAAGAATTAGTTATATCAGCAAGACTTTTATGCCAGTACTCTGAGCCCTGAGCTTTTATGTCAGCGTTAGTGATATCTAACTTAGCATTTAACTTAGCTCCTTGAGACTCTGAGTCAGTCTTTAAGCCAGTATTTAACTGCTTTAGATTTTCTCATTGCTCACTACAGCCTTTCAAAATTTCCTTTCTAGTTAGCACTACCACACAATTAAAACAGTATTAAGGTTTACAGTTTTACAGTCAATGTGCCCCTGATCAACAACTGTCAAAGTGCAAGTGACTCTGTTAACAGAAACACAAAATCAGCTTCAACTACACAGAAGACTCACCATCACCAAATAAATATTTAAAACAAATTATTTCAGTTCATTACAGCTCACTGAAGTTTGTTGAACATCTCCCTGCATTGAGATGATGGTGATAACAAGCCAGGTCACTGCATTTGGTGAGGCCATGTTGTTGTAGGCTCATGAGCAACTGCTGTTGATACTGCTAACTGCTGCGTAATTGCTGGGGACCTGATGAATACCGTTAAGAGTTGTCTGCCACCAATCTTCTGTCCTTTGGAAATAATGTCTGTCAGTGATATATCTTTTGCAGTAACTGTACTATTTATTTGCTAAATATTTCCTTTCAAATGTTTTACTTTTATTGCGTGTATTTAGCTATGCACTTCTTCTTGATGTTTTTTTGTTTACTCAGCAGCCAAAGACAACAGTGATAGCTTTCCAGTTATTGTTATCATACGCATCAGTTACAACAGCAAAATTGTAAAACATACATGGGCTATTCGCAAAATGACCTCTGTTTATTTTTTAAAAAAATTGAATGAACCTATACAATGTGTTTTACAATATTGTGAAAGCATACATTTGAATTTATTTTTACACATAGTTCCCAGGCACATTGAGATATTTGTCATAACATTCGACAAGCTTTGAAATTCTTGTCATAGAATTCTACTGCCTGCAACTGAAGCAGCATGTTTTTTACAGGTTCATTTAGTAAGCACAGGTGATCGCCATTTTCCAGAAGGGTCATTCAACAGACACACAGATCTGTAGGCCTATACTTCTGTGATCAGTCAGAGGTAGAATTTTTGACGTGTTTTGTGTTTGTATGTTATATTTCTGAAGACCAAAAATCTCTTCTGCAAGAATCAACAATGATCAAGTGAAACCCAGCTCGCTCTGCTCCTCCACGAAATCCGTAAAGCAGTAGATGCTGTGTTCCTTGGTTTCAGAAAGGCATTTGATATAGTTTGTTGGGTGAAAAGAAATATGAATTCAATCAAAATGTACATATGCTTTTCATTGATTTTAAAAAAGCTTTTGACAGTATCAACAGGGAATATTTATGGAAGTGCATGAGGCAGATTGGCATCCCTAACAAATTGATAAATTTAATAAAATCTTGCACTTTAAACTCAAAATACAAAATAAAAGTAGCTAGCAAACTTTCTGAAGACTTTGAGGTTAAAACTGGAGTCAAACAAGGGGATTCACTCTCACCAGTTCTTTTTAACATAGTAATCAATAGAATAATCCAAAAAGTAAAGCTACTACAAATTGGAGCACAACTGGAAAGCAAAATTAACATTGTAGCATACGCTGATGACATTGCATTATTATCTGACAGTGAGAATGATTTGAAGCTTCTTACTGCACAATTAATTAAAGCCACAAATGGCACAGGCCTCCAGCTGAATACAGACAAAACAATGTACTTTATCTTATCCCGCTATCCATCAAATAATAATGTACTGCAAATTAATAACACAGCTTTCACAAAGACAAATGAATTTAATTACCTTGGTACAATAGTAACCTCTGACAACTCCATAAAAATTGAAATAGAATCACGAATTCAGAAGGCTAACAAATGCTACTATAGTCTCTTGACAGTTTTCAAAAGCAAGTTAATTTCTAGGAACACCAAACTACAAGTATACAAATCATTGATTATACCAGTACTCACCTATGGATCTGAAACCTGGACTCTCACAAAAAAAGAGGAAAACAGATTAAGAGTATTTGAACGAAAAATTTTGAGAAAAATATTTGGACCCATAAGAGATAGGATCAGTGATGAATGGAGATTGCTAAATAACAATGAAATTTACAAATTATATAAAGACTCCGATATAGTGGCCAAAATTAAAGCCAAAAGACTGAAATGGATAGGGCATGTCATCAGAGCACCACCAAACAGGACCATCAAGAAAGTGACTGAAGAGATTCCCACCGGAAGACGACCTCTTGGACGCCCACGCATGAGATACTTGGACAATATTCAAGACGATCTCAGAAAACTAGGACATGACAGACAGTGGCAAATTACTTGTAAAGACAGAGCAAAGTGGTTCAACATTGTCCATTCTGCAGCAAAAAGCCTTCATGGATTGTAATGCTTAATAATAATAATAATAATAATTTGATATAGTTCTACACTGTTGCCTGATGGACAAAATATGAGCTACTATAATATCAGACCAACTGAGCTACTGAATTGAGAGTTCCTAGCAAACAGAACACAGCATGTCACTCTCCATGGAGAAAAGTCTTCAGACATGAAGTAACTTAGGCATAACCCAAGGGAATGTTATAGGATGATTACTTTTCACAGTATGTATAAATAACATAGTGAATAACATCAGCAGTTCCGTGAGGCTTTTTGTGGATGACGCTCTCTGATGTTGGAATAGCCCCCAGCTTTGTATATGGTGGGAAGCCCTGCCTATACCCCAGGCATGGGTGATCTGATGCAATTACATTTTCCTGGTGACATACTTGGTCTAAACTTTATCTTTAATAAGGATAGAAGCTGAAGTAATCTTTGCACCCTGACATCAACAAGCTGCATAAACAGTACAAAGTAATTGATATAATGAAATACATACAGTTCGCATAAACAGTATAAAGTAATTGGTACAATGAAGCCCTCAGGGGCTCAGCGTTCAGGTGCCGGGTACAGGCTTGGTGACCCCGGGGTTCCTGAGCTGCCAGTCCCCTGTCACCGCAAGCTCTGGAGCTCTAGGCATACTATAGCGGCCACCGTGCGGCGCAGCGGTGGAACATTGTGTCTCAGGGAATGGGGATCTTGGCTTGACCACCCGGATCACAAGGATGGAATAAACCTCTATAAACAACCCCTCAATCTCAGGGTGTGCTGTGCACTGATGAGATGCATGACTATTGAGGTGGAACAGTTGTTAGCGGGCAACCTCTGGGGAACTTGCCGCACCTCAGTTGTATAAGGCTTACCTAGGCACGCGGGGCTCTGTCTAGGTCGGCATCTAGTTGCCTAGCTGTTCGTGGGATCCAGATGGATCCTTCGAAATTCTATTTTCCTCCTCCCAGCGGAAAGAGTGGGCCACTGGAAGGTTCTAACACCCAGTCTCTCAAGAGGGCTCGTGCAGTCAGTCCCCCTGACTCCAGCACTTCTTTGACAAGTCCAGTCTTTGGTAACAGAATGCATTCTGGTAATCAGAATGTGTTTCTCATTGTGAAATGGAAGAAGGGTAGTTTCGAGAAGGTTTTGCCCTTCTATATACAAAAGGGTTTGGAGGGAATCTGTGGCTCCTTAAAATCGGTGAAGCGCTTGGTAATGGGACCTTGCTAGTGGAAACTTCCACTTCCCAGCAAGCAACTAACCTCCAATCTGCTAAATGCCTTGGGGAGTATGCCATAGATACTGAACTGCACAGCACCTTGAATTATAGCAAAGATGTTGTGACATGCCGAAATCTAGTCGACATTCCCAGGGTAGAACTGCAACATGAGTGGGCTCCGGAAGGTATCGTTGATGTACAACATATCATGTAGAAGGTTGATGGCAATCTTGTCAAGTACGACTCCTTTATTCTGACCTTCAGTAGCATGAAACTTCCTGAACGTGTTGAAGCTGGGTTCCTACGCCTTACTGTGATGCCTTATTTCCCAACCTCAATGTGCTGTTTTAAATGCCAGCGTTTTGGGCATACCACCGTAGGGTGTAAAGGCGAAGCGACTTTGTGGCAACTGCGGTGAGGCTGCTCATGAAGGAGTTGGTTGCTCATCTCCAGCCAAATATATCAATTGCTCTGGGAAACCACCCTGTTTGGAGGGACTGCTGAATATTTTTAGAGGAATGCAAAGTCCAGGAAATAAAAACAACCAAGCGTATCCCGTATGGTGAGGCCAAAAAGATCTACAAGTCGATGCAACCTCCCACATTTGCTACATCTTTTGCATCAATGGTTCAGAAGCCTACTCCAAAAGCAGATGCCTCTATGCAGACAGAATTGGTGAGTGTTGGCACTAACACCTACAGATGTCAGTGCACTTGCAATGCAGCCAGTGTTTCAGAGCCTGTGGTTCCTACTCTAGTGGCAGACAAAGGTACAGTGGCGAACTTGGGCCACCCCTGGCGCCTCCAACAGCTGAGGCAGTTCAGAAGTCCAGTAAGGCCATTACCACTCCCACGTCGGCTCCCCAAAGCCCACCAAACTGCAGAAAGCTCCTATACAGTAGCAACAGTGGCTCAAATCATGTGGTAAACTGTCTGACCATGCAGATGTCATTTTACATGATGCTTCATCTGACTCTTCCCCAGAGCTGATGGAGTACGACGTGTGTGTGTGTGGCAATCATCTTGCCCCACGCCTGCCCCTCCACCTACTGCACTCTCCCCACCCCATCGGAGAGACAAGATGAAGGTGCCACTCCCATACTT
Organism: Schistocerca serialis cubense; assembly: GCF_023864345.2. Classification (NCBI taxonomy): domain Eukaryota; kingdom Metazoa; phylum Arthropoda; class Insecta; order Orthoptera; family Acrididae; genus Schistocerca; species Schistocerca serialis. Next base: position 786,754,163 of record NC_064639.1, on the reverse strand, counting down.
CAGTGGAACTTGCAGGGGTTCAGGACGCCTGTGGAGGAACTTCGTCTACTCTCCCAGGGTAGACCAGTGTGTCTGTGTCTCCAGGAGACTTATTTCCATCCATCATACTCCCCTGAGCTACAAGGCTATACACTCCACAAAAAGGATGACCTGGGTGAAGAGAAAGCTAGAGGAGGCATAGGTGTTTTCATCAGCACAGACTACCACTCCTCACCTCCCTCGCTTACGACGACTTTACAAGCCGTCGCTGTGTCCGTGCAAGTGCGTCATCCATTGACTGTATTTTATCTTTACTTACCCCCACATGATGCACTTGATGAAGCGGCCCTCACCAACCTTCTTACACAGCTCCCCCAGCCGTTCATTATTTGTGGTGATTTTAATGCCCACAAGGTGCTTTGGGACTCTGCAGTTACCTGTCCCAGGGGTAGAGCAATTGAGAGGCTTCTCCTGTCATCCTGTGCCTACTTGCTCAATGCAGGACAGAGCACTCACTTCTGCACAGCGACTGGGTCGTTCTCTGCCATTGATCTCTTGCTTTGCTCTCCAGCTCTTGCCACCAGTGCTCAATGGGAAGTGGTTGCTGACTTGCACGGAAGTGATCACTTCCCAATCTGGATTCACCTGCCAGATGGCATGGGCCCCGAAAGACCACCAAGGTAGCATTTTAAGTGTGACTGTCTTTGCCATAGCTATTAATAGCATTACCTCCATAATGAAAAGTGCTGTCCAGTGTTCTTTGTTTGTGGATGATTTCTCTTTGTTTTGCTCTTCTTCAAGCCTTGCTACGACAATGTGTCAGTTGCAACTTACTCTTAGATGTTTGGATGACTGGGTGCAGAAGAGTAGTTTCAAGTTTTCCACTGTGAACTCCATGTGTATTCTTTTAAACCATTCTTGTTCGATTTTACCCTTCCCTGAGTTGAGGATGAGGGACACTGTCCTTGCTTTTAAAGACACAGTGAGATTTCTGGGGCTCATTTTTGACTCGAAGCTTATGTAGTTACCTCATCTTTGAAACGACGATCACTTAAGGCTTTAAGTATTTTAAAATGTCTTAGCCACAGTACATGGGGAGCCGACAGGACTTGTCTGCTCCAGTTTTTCAGGGTGTTTGTGCGATCTTGGCTCGATTATGGGTGCATGGTGTATGGGTTTGCAAGGGCTTCTCTTAAAAATGTTGGACATTGTGCACCATGAAGGGCTTTGGTTGGCCACTGGGGCATTCAGAACTAGCCCCATACCAAGCATCTGTGCAGAGGCTGGTGAACTGCGACTTCATATGCGGCGACGGCTACTTACAGTGTGCCAGACATATAAAACTTTGTCCACACCAAACACACGTGCATACCATACCATTTATCAGCTTCCTCTGGCATGGCTATTTCATAACCGGCAACAAGTGACACACCCCTATGGAATTCACACACAGGATTGCCTCTCTGCGATGGATATGGCTGGTCTTCATCCTTTCCATTGCGGTTGGAGCAGATTTCCACCTTAGCTCCTCCGGAGACCCAGACTTATTTTAGATTTGACTTATTTTAAGAAAGATAGTACACCAGATTTTACATTCCAAACTCTGTTTTTTAACATTTTAGATGTGCATCACGGTTTTACCATCATTTACACTGATGGCTCCAAACAAGAGAATTTCCTTGGCTGTTCTGTAGTGTTCCCTGATCATGTTACCCTGATTCGCCTCCCTGATGAATATACCATTTTCGCAGTGTAGCTCCACGCGATCCTGAAGGCACTGGAGCAGATGAATCGTGTTCAGGGCAATTCCGTTTCTCCTCTGCTCCGATTCTCTTAGTGCCTTACAATCGTTGCAGAATCTGTACCCAACTGAGGAGATGGTCCAGCTGATATTTGACCAACTGTACTTGCTCCAACAGTGGGGTAAAAATGTGTCTTTCTGCTGGGTGCCTGGTCATGTAGGAATGTGGGGCAATGAACAGGCCGATCGGGCTGCCAAGGAGGCCTGCAGAGAGCAGGATGTGGTCCAGTGTCCTATTCCCTTGCAGTCTGTCATTTCTGCACTCCACGAGAAGTGCATGGAGTTGTGGCAGGAAGAATGGCTGGCAATGACAGCAAATAAACTGCGGTTGGTGAAGTCAACAACTCAGCTGTGGCGCTCCTCCTGCCGGTTGCCCACACGGGAAGAAGTGGCCCTCACATGTCTTCAGATTGGGCACTGTCCTCTCACACATAGCTTTCTATTACGGCAAGAGGATCCGCCGTTTTGTGATGCTTGTGGTGTACACATCTCTGTCCGGCACATTTTAACAGACTGCATTTTATACCGTGTAATGCAAGGGCAGAAGTACAAGTTGATGGGAGCTGCCCTGTGTTTTAGCTAATGATGAGACGTGTGTGTCTATGGTTTTAAAGTTTTGTGATGTGTCTGGACTCTGGCCTAAACTTTTAGGCTGGAGGTTTTAGTGTATTGCAGAGTGGCTGCCTCCTCCCTTTCTTCCTTGCGGACAGCCAGCCACTTCCATCTGCTATCTTGTTTTAGCGCCCTCTACCAATTTCTTCCTGTGTTGTCCCTGTTTTACTGCTGATGGCATGCTTCATCCCATGCTTCGGTGTGGGTAGGCACATATTTTTCCAAGCTTGTTACCTGTGTTTTACATTCTGTTTTATCTTACTGTTCTGAGTATTTTCTTGACACCCGTCTCAATCTGTTACTGAGTGGGCGCTGAAGACCTTGCATTCATGTGCCCATACAAACCTCTCCATCCATCCATCCATGGTACAATGAAATACATACAGTAAGATACAAGGTTGGAGGGAGATGTATTTTTGAGATAGGTTTTTGTTGTAGAGTTATGACTTGGTGATGAACATTAGAGAAAGGGCATGGAATAAAGTCCAGCAATGGAATAAATTCGAGCATAATACCAGACAGAAGAACTTTGGTGGGATTCTTAGTGTCATTGGAGGAAGATTAGAGGTAAGTGCAAGGAAGTACCTGTCGTAGCGCAATAAATGATGGTACTGTATTTTTATTGGGCCCAGTAAATCTAACACATACAGTAAAGCTCATGAGATATTAAACAAGCCATCATTTATAGCTATACAAAATCAAAAAAGATAACTGCACATGAATATCTTTTATACGAGGGTTGCACAGAAAGTAATGCACCACTTTTTTCTGAGGCAAATACAATATTACAAATGTGAAAAGTTAGATATGTACTATTTGAAGTCTGAATGAGTGCACCAAGTTTCCGTCACTTCCGACAGGTAGCATAACTGCAGGACAGTTTCAAAATGGCGTCTGTAGGTGATTTACATTGTGAGCAATGTGCCGTCATTGAATTTCTCACTGCAGAGGAAGAAACTGTGGGGAATATTTGTGCCAAGGCCAGAGCTTGAATCGAGGTCTCCTGCTTGCTGAGCAGACATGTTATCTGCTGCACCACTCTGGTATTGTAGCTAACACATCTGCACGGAATACTCCAGAAAACTGTAATTACATCAGATCAGTAGATCATCTACACCTGAGATACAGGCAGGATTTCCCCATTATGTACAAAGCTGGGGCGCTATTTCAATTATGGAGAGCTTCAGCAGTACTGACAGTGTAAGAAGGAGAAAATCAAGATGGTCTGAGGTGAGAATTGAAGTTGGTGTTAGGAAGGGCATTTGACTAGGGTATTCCATGCAGCTATGTTTGCTACAATGCCAGGGTGGTGTAGTGGATAACACATCTGCCGAGAGAGCAGGAGACCTGGGTTCAAGTGCTGGACTTGGCACAAATTTTAATTCATTACTTCAGATTCTATCCTTATCAAAGGTAAAGCTGAGACTCATGTCTCCAGGAAAATATAATTACACCAGCTCAATAAATCACCTACATCTGAGGCACAGGAAGGATTTCCCTGTTATGTACAATCCTGGGGTGCTGTTCCAATATTGTAGAGCCTTGGCAATACTGATGATTTAAGAAGGGGAAAATCAATATGGGCTGAAATGTAATGTATAGTGTATACATAGACAGAAAGATACATTATTGTTTGATAACATGATTGCAGAACAGTCACTGGAAGCAGTTATTTCCATAAAATGTCTAGGAGTATGTGTAGAGGGTGATTTGAAGTGTAATAACCACACAAAATTAATCACAGATAAGGTAGATGTCAGAGTGCACTTCATTGGAAGACTCCTCAGGAAATGTAGTCAGCTTACAAAACACTCGTTCAATCAATACTTGAATATCACTTATCAGCTTGGAATCAACACCAGACACGATTAATAGAGAAAATCCAAAGAAAAACAGCATTTTTCAGGTAGTAAGCATGAAAGCTTTGTAGAGATACTCAGCCAACTCCAGTAACAGATGCTGCTACAGAGCTGTTTTGCATAACAGTGTGGCTTACTGTTGAAGTTTCAAGAATGTATATTTCTTGAAGAGTTAACCAATATATTGCTTCCTCCTACATATTTCTTGCAAAAAGACCATGAACAGAAAATACAAAAGTTTTGAGCCCACACAGAGGCTTAATAGCAATCGTGCTTCCTGTGAACTGTCCACGACTGGAATAGGAGAAAGGGGAAGTGTCATTGGTACACAAATCACCCTTAGCTCCACACTGTGAGGTGGCTTGCAGACAATAATTGTAGATGCCAGTTGTTATGCTTCCATCATCAAAAGAAATTTTAAGATGCTAGGTAAATCAACATACACCTGAGAGAACAAACATCTTTTGCACCCTGACATCAACAAGCTGCATGAACAATACAATGTAATTGATATGTGAAATACATACAGTCTGCGCGCTGCTACTATAGCCACAGGTCTGAATCATGCCTCAGGTGTGGATGTGTGTGATGTCCTTAGGTTAGTTAGGTTTAAGTAGTTCTAAGTCTAAGTAGCTGATGACCTCAGATGTTAAGTCCCATAGTGCTGAGAGCCATTTGAGCCATACAGTCTGCATAAACAGTATGAAGTAATTGGTATAATGAAATACATACAGTAAGATACAGGGTTGGAGGGACATATATTTTTGAGATAAGTTTTTGTTCTAGAGTTATGGCTTGGTGATGAACATGTAACGCCGGAAATGCATATACTCCTATTTCCATCTATTGTACTATTATTTTTTTCCTTGTTTTGTTACCTGAATATATGACATTTCTGTGTCTTTATATATTGTAATTGTTTTACTATTTGTATATATATATATATATATATATATATATTTATGCATTTATGTCGATGTATAATTGGTTTGTTTCGTAAATATTATTTGTATTTTTACGCTGGGTCTTGCCTAGGGAAAACTGCTATCGAACGATTACATCGATAGGTCGTGTGAAGAATCAAAGTGTGTAGGATCTTTGGTAGTGTTAACTCTGCCGCGTGGAGCGCGGGCAGGGCAGTAAGAGTCTGGCGGGAGTAGCGAGTGGGGCAGGTGTGTTGTGTGACGCTCCCGCGAATTGCCGCGCTTTCGGGGTTTGGCAGCATGTAATTGCGCTCGACTCGCGATGATAGTTTCTGACATGGTGTCGCGGACGGGAAGCATTAGCTGGCGCACATCAAGAGCCCGTTTCGCCTGGTGACCGTGTCGAGAAGAAGGCGCGCCAACATCCAGCTTCTGCAACAGCGACGGCCGACAATGAGCGACTGTCGCCACCTCCTCGATCGACGGCTTCAAACCTTCAATCAACCAACAAGGAAGACTAAAAGCACGTAAAGTTTCAGAACTGTATGGCAGACCTCAGCTTTTCAAATTGTTCCATTTGCCTCGCAAAATTACAGCAACTTAGCATGAACCTTTGTTGCTCATTGTCCCGATTGCATTGCCAAGCAGGGTCCCTTCCTTTTCCGAAATGAACCCGAGTGTCGTTGAAATTCAAACGCCAGCATTAAAATAATATAATTAGATTTCACTGCTTTAATTTCAAAGTTCAGTAGCTGGCTACAATATTTAGGTTACACGAGCACAAATTAAGAGTGCGAGTTTTGTTAGCATATTTTAGCTTACCTGTGACTGCAGCTCAGCTTGGTACGTACTAAATTTTACTATTGTTAATAGTTCAGAATCATTTAATTCAAGTTCAAAGTTAAATATCTTGTTTCTAAATTGCGTAGAGTCAAGTTGCTTTTGAAATGATTGTTGAGGTAGTCCAAGACTAACCGTATTTTACTGGATTTCGATGTGCTTCAGAAAGAAAGCTCACTATTAACTTCAGTCACTAAATTAATTTTCGATTTTCCGGTTTTATTAATTCTTTTGCTAAATTAAGTCAGAGTGTAGCGAAATTTATTACTTCTGACAAACTTTCAGTTTTCACACTACACGTGTCAACCTTCAGTTGCCACGCTTCTAGTGCTAATTATATGTGTAATAACCTTTCTTTTTCAGTTACTATAGTAATTGTCCTTAGGACTGGCGACCGTGATTTCCCCCAAATCTCAAATATCTAATTACCGCTAGTTAATTGTTAACGTAACGGCCGCACATTTACTTTCTTTATTAACTTTACCCCTTTTCAAAATTGATTTCCACCAGTTTCATTTGCATTTTTCCTTTCATTTAGATGTAACCCTTTCCTCCCTCTTTACCGATAGATTAACTTCGGTGACGATTGCTTTTCCCAAATTTCCATTAGGTACACGCGGTTTAATTTTTCACTGTCTTTAAGAGGTCGATAAGTGAGGGGGAGGTTACACGTGGCGACCTGGTGACAGGACAATCTTCAAATTTGAGGTTGTTCTGGACACGAATTTTGCATTGTGCAAATCTCGTAACAAAGTACTGGTTACGAAATGGTCGATACGTCAGCGAGAATATTCGTGTGAGGAATCCTAATTAGAGTTGAGATTTGGCAGTTATATTGAAAATTATTAAAATGAGTGAAGGCAACAATTGCCAAAATTTGGTAGACTTGGATACGGAACAATCGGTCGAACAGTGGGAAACGCGCACCGCGGTACCCATTGTTCAGGGGCAGGCGGCTAGCATGAAAGACGCGACCGGCGAAACGCAACAAAGAGCAGAAATGGAATTCCAAACTTTAGAAAATGTTTCGGAATCAGAAGTGAAAATCAAATCTGAATCCCTTGATGACGAATACGGGGGGACAATTAAAGAGGAAGCCGCTACGGAAGTAAAACCGGTAGTTTCCGGGAATTTAACTGATTTATTGAACGTTTTGATTAACGAAATCAAGAGTCAATCGGTCAAGCAAGAAGCTCAGTCTGAAAAATTTGAACGGATGCTAGACAATCAGAACAAAGCTATTAACGTTGTTAACAACAATGTTGGAGTTGTTAACACAAAAGTTGATAAAATCAAAGAAGATATTGTTGTAATTAATACCGAAATCGGTAATCTTAAACAGGAAATGATAGGCGTTCAGGCGGAAATTGCGAGCATAAATACTCGTTTTAATTCTGAAATTAGCAGAATCGAGAAAAGTGTAGGAGAATCAGTTGCTCCGATCATCGAGAATAAGGTGACGGAACAAATTCAATTAGTGAAAAAAGAGGATCAAAAGAAGGTGGAAACTTTAAAGGCTTTAGTATCCGAAGTAGATACCAAAGTGACGAAGCAGGCTAATACCTGCGAAGAGAAAAAGAGGGAAGTGGAAACGCTTGCGACAACCACTTGCCAAGTGATTACGAGGGTGTCGGAATTAGAAAGGAAACTTGACGAAAAACAGAGTTATGTGCCAATCTGTGCACATAGTTCGGAGTTGTTGACGAAAGAGGAGCGGTTCGACCCCTTGAAAAAAGGCGGTATACACCCGACGGATTTCATTAAAAATTGTGAAAGAGTTTTACCCAGATCATGGACTGATGAGAGAAAAATTAATGCGGTTATTGATGTGTTGGCTGGTGATGCCAAGCGTTGGGGCTTAAACCTCAACATTACGAAGCTGACTTTTGACGAGTTTAAAAATTTGTTTCTGGCTGAATACTGGTCAGAGCAAAAACAGCAAAGTGTCTGGCGCGAATTTGTCGTATCGAGGCCTTTCGATGCGAATTCGCGCGGCTCGATGAAGGAGTTTTGTGAGGGCTGGATCCGCAAGTTGGAATACTTGCGTGATCGCCGCACGGAATCCGAAATAGTCTGGGAACTCTACAAAAAGCTTCCAGATGACACAAAACGCTACGTAGGGAGCAATTACAGAACAATAAATAATTTCCTGGAAAGAGTGGAGGATGAGGACAATTGGCGCAATAATCATGACAGTGGTAGAGGCCGTGGTAACAACAGTGGGTACCACAACTACGATAACCATGGGAATAATGCATACCGCAACCATGGCAGCAATAACAATAATGGTTCGGACCGTAATAACAATCGGTACAATGCAAATAATAACAGGAATAACGGAAACCAGTATCATACTAGCGTGATACGGGCTTCGCGCAATAGTAATAACGCCAGAGGGTGTGATCAGCCGCCTCAGCAGCATCCGGGGACCGTATCTGCTGGGACGAGACAGGGAAACCATTAGCTGCGCCGGTGAGGGGCCGACCGGGCGTGGAGAAATTTTGGCGGCCCAATAGCAGGAGAAAACCCAGGTGTCGTCGATATGAAAATTCCGTGTGGAATAATCAACGGCGGGAGAGTGTGCCAGTGTTAAGAGAAAGGAGTGCGCCCACAAGTAGTAGTTCAGCTGTATACACGGCAGTAGAAGGTACATTCACTGTCAGTGAGAACAATTTAAGTAGTGTTCCGGAAATCGATTATAAGGTGCCAGCTGTAATACCCACGGCGGAACTGGAGATTGAGTTTAAGAATGATTCGCAATTGTTGAGAGAAGATCAGATGTCGGATAAAACGTCCGTCATCGAGCAAGGGGATGCAGAGAGGGATGAGGTCTGGTTAAGGCAGTTCGGTCGCTTGTACGACGAACTAAGAGATTATAGGGGTCTGTATGGGAGAAGTGTTTATGGGGAGCGCGTGCAGTATTTGCCGCGTCTCGTCCCACAGGAAGATAGTATTTGTGAAGTGATTGAAAGTTCTGGCCCTAACCGGCAGACTTTACCAGAAATAGTTGATGTTAATGGGGAGCACGAGCAAGATTCGTCGTGTTTCGTCCCGCAGGAGTTAGATGTTGAAGGAGTAACGGAAAGTTCTGGCCCTAACCGGCAGACTTTACCGAAAGTTGTAGTGGTAGAAGTAGCCGACCCATCCGACGCGAACATCCAGTTTAAACATTGCGAGAGTATTAAGGGGAAAGATTACGAAAATTTTAGTGATAGCCGGACACAATTGGTAGAAAAGCACATAGATTTCAGCGTGTATGTGGTTAGAGCTGACATTATACGGTCAGACGATAACAGTGTGGGTTGCGCAGATCTAGAGGAAGTAATTGCAGATACTACTGGGCACATTTCTCCAAGTAGATTGGCAGATGAGATCAATCTGGCTAAAGAGGAATCAACGAAGGTGACAATTAGTGAATTGATAGCAAAGCAACACTCGCTAGTTGACGAGTTACAGGAAAAGGTTTCGGTATTGGAGGTGAAGCTACAGACAAAGCCTCAGGACAAACGTGTTGAAATTAAAACTGTATGTGAACAGAGGCTGAAAAAGCCGCCAGATAAACCGGATTTAGGATCAAAGCCGGATGGTTTTTTCTGGAATGACCTGGATATAGACGAGGATTTACTGTGGGAAAATAAAGAAACAGTCGAGGACAAGTGTAGACAGATAGTAGTGTCTGTTAATATGCACGACCTACAACTAAACGTGTTGATTGACACCGGTGCAGAATTGAGTGCTGTATCTGGGAAAATATTTGAGTTACTGAAAGACAGACCTGGCATCGTAGTTATGCCAGTAACAGGAGTGAAAATTATCGGTGCTACTGGGAAGGCCAGTAAACCGGTCACAAAACAGATTTTTGTCAACTTCGAGATATGTGGGGCACGATTTGAACAAGAGTTTGTCGTCGTGCCAGACTTAACTACGGAAGTAATTATCGGGTTAGATTGGCTATTAAAGTACCGTGCAGTGATTAACTGCGAAAGCAAAACTTTGACATGTATGTCACTAGATAAAACAATGATAGTTAGTTTTGACGAGGCAGGAGACGGTGTGCATAGGCAATACCAGCCTATACACATTGTTAACTGGCCGAATGACATTGACGTAGGAATGGGTTTGAACTGCCGTAACATGAGGAATTTCGGCATTGACAAAAGTGTAGAAAGTGAATTGGAAGAGATAATCAAATTCCCTCCATGGATTGACATTAGTATTGGTGTGAAAAAGGATCGTTTGCGAGAAGTAATGAAGCTAAAAGCCGATGCTCGCATACGTCGTCATGACACTAAAGCGCGTTTTGATTAATCAATTTAATTTTAATCAATTTAATCATGATCTAATCAACTGAAAAATCCAAGCTGCTAGTTTAAGTTTTCAGCTGAGTCACAGTAGATTAAGGAATGTAAATATGATTTTGTAAATAGCTGTAAGATTTCATGAATGTGTGTTTACTAGTCATTGCCGATGTACTTAGACGGTGTTTTAAGTTTCAGGCTAGTACATGCGTGTAATGATGGACAGTGTTGAGTTATCCACTGTGATAGTGTTAATGGACTCCTTGAGATTACTCGGGAGTTAGTTTTTCCCAAAGAATTCAGTGAAGCGGACGTTCTGGAAATGTCGTTAGACAGGCGAGTGAGATCAAGCGTGCCGCACACGCGGGCGCAACAATACTGGCGAGGCGAGCCGCTGTCGGCTCTTGTGCCGCTGTTGGCTCTTGTGCCGCTGTCGGCATTCTTTGTACTTGCGAGTACGAAAGGCGGAATAGTTTTTCTTCCCGGACAGCTGATGTGAAAGAATTCTGCTGTCAATATTTATGTTTTTTTCGATCTACTGAATATTATTTTCTTGTTTAGCATTAAGTGGACTCTCATGGCAAGCGTATTAATTACGAAAAGGTTATATAAAATGTGTATTCTATGTAATTAATAATTAATTTGCGTATTTTGATCTACCTGTTTTTATGACCACGTACTCTGATTAATTTTGCAAATAGTATTCCATTTCTCATAGTGTTACGAATTTTAATGATTTTGGAATAGCTAAACCATTTTCTATATCTTCTATGAATTTTAATATGTTGTCAACTTGTTTTATTTCGTGTAAGATGACAGAGTGGAATAAGATTAGGAGTGTCTCCACTCAATTATTATGGTCTAAAAATTGATTTATGATTAATTAGACGAATGCTAAATTTTGTTGATGTTTTGAGCATATGCATTTCCGCTGTTTCTTTTTTGGGACATTTTCTGAGTCTGTTTACGTTACACGAACATCCTCAGACAATGTGGGGCACGTGTAACGCCGGAAATGCATATACTCCTATTTCCATCTATTGTACTATTATTTTTTTCCTTGTTTTGTTACCTGAATATATGACATTTCTGTGTCTTTATATATTGTAATTGTTTTACTATTTGTATATATATATATATATATATTTATGCATTTATGTCGATGTATAATTGGTTTGTTTCGTAAATATTATTTGTATTTTTACGCTGGGTCTTGCCTAGGGAAAACTGCTATCGAACGATTACATCGATAGGTCGTGTGAAGAATCAAAGTGTGTAGGATCTTTGGTAGTGTTAACTCTGCCGCGTGGAGCGCGGGCAGGGCAGTAAGAGTCTGGCGGGAGTAGCGAGTGGGGCAGGTGTGTTGTGTGACGCTCCCGCGAATTGCCGCGCTTTCGGGGTTTGGCAGCAGCATGTAATTGCGCTCGACTCACGATGATAGTTTCTGACATGGTGTCGCGGACGGGAAGCATTAGCTGGCGCACATCAAGAGCCCGTTTCGCCTGGTGACCGTGTCGAGAAGAAGGCGCGCCAACATCCAGCTTCTGCAACAGCGACGGCCGACAATGAGCGACTGTCGTCACCTCCTCGATCGACGGCTTCAAACCTTCAATCAACCAACAAGGAAGACTAAAAGCACGTAAAGTTTCAGAACTGTATGGCAGACCTCAGCTTTTCAAATTGTTCCATTTGCCTCGCAAAATTACAGCAACTTAGCATGAACCTTTGTTGCTCATTGTCCCGATTGCATTGCCAAGCAGGGTCCCTTCCTTTTCCGAAATGAACCCGAGTGTCGTTGAAATTCAAACGCCAGCATTAAAATAATATAATTAGATTTCACTGCTTTAATTTCAAAGTTCAGTAGCTGGCTACAATATTTAGGTTACACGAGCACAAATTAAGAGTGCGAGTTTTGTTAGCATATTTTAGCTTACCTGTGACTGCAGCTCAGCTTGGTACGTACTAAATTTTACTATTGTTAATAGTTCAGAATCATTTAATTCAAGTTCAAAGTTAAATATCTTGTTTCTAAATTGCGTAGAGTCAAGTTGCTTTTGAAATGATTGTTGAGGTAGTCCAAGACTAACCGTATTTTACTGGATTTCGATGTGCTTCAGAAAGAAAGCTCACTATTAACTTCAGTCACTAAATTAATTTTCGATTTTCCGGTTTTATTAATTCTTTTGCTAAATTAAGTCAGAGTGTAGCGAAATTTATTACTTCTGACAAACTTTCAGTTTTCACACTACACGTGTCAACCTTCAGTTGCCACGCTTCTAGTGCTAATTATATGTGTAATAACCTTTCTTTTTCAGTTACTATAGTAATTGTCCTTAGGACTGGCGACCGTGATTTCCCCCAAATCTCAAATATCTAATTACCGCTAGTTAATTGTTAACGTAACGGCCGCACATTTACTTTCTTTATTAACTTTACCCCTTTTCAAAATTGATTTCCACCAGTTTCATTTGCATTTTTCCTTTCATTTAGATGTAACCCTTTCCTCCCTCTTTACCGATAGATTAACTTCGGTGACGATTGCTTTTCCCAAATTTCCATTAGGTACACGCGGTTCAATTTTTCACTGTCTTTAAGAGGTCGATAAGTGAGGGGGAGGTTACAAACATTAGAGAAAGGGAATGAAATAAAGTCCAGCAATTGAATTAATTCGAGCATAATATCAGACAGAAGAACTTTGGTGGGGTTCTTAGTGTCATTGGTGGGAGATAAGAGGCAAGTGTAAAAAAGTACCTGTCCTAACGCAATAACGCCCAGTGAATCTAACACGTACAGTAAAGCTCATGAGATATTAAACAAGCCATCATTTATAGCTATGAAAAATCTAAAAAGATAACTGCATATGAATATTTTTTATATGAGGTTGCACAGAAAGTAATGCACCACATTTTTTTTCTCAGCCAAAAACAACACTATGAATGTGAAATGTTATGTATGTATTATTTAAAGTCTCCTGAATGAGTGCACCAAGTTTCCGTCACTTCCGACAGGTAGCGTAGCTCCAGGACAGTTTCAAAATGGCGTCTGTAGGTGATGTATATTACGAGCAATGTGCTGCCATTGAATTTCTCACTGCAGAGGAAGAAACTGTGGGGAATATCCACAAATGTATGTGCAAAGTCTATGGAGGATCTGCTGTCAACAGAGGTACAGTTAGTCACTGGGCACGGAGGCAGAGGTCATCAGGAGGCTGTTCGGCTTAGCTCCACGATTTGCAGCGGTCAGGGAGCCCATCCACGGCTGTTGCACCTGGTATTAGTGTGGGAGGAGGGGCGGAGGAGGCAGTGAGATGGGCGAGTGGAGTAGTGCTGTCTGAAAAGAAGAGGTGCAGGAATCAGTAAAGAGGTGTGTAAATTGGCAGAGGTGGAAAAATTTTATAGTGAGGGAATATGAACTGGGACGAGGCAATAGGACATAGGTAGTGGAAACTGGTTGATGGAGGGAGTGGGGACATAATGTTATTGTAGGTTGAGGCTGAGATTATTTTGGGAGCAGAGAGTATTTTGTAGGGAAACCTCTCTTCTGCACCATTCTAAAAGGTGGTAGTGGGCCAAAGGATCTGCTGGCCCATGTTGTGAAGCAACCACTGAAATCAAGCACTTATGTTCGAGCTGCATGTTGTGCCACAGGCAGGTCTACCACACTCCTGACTGTAGTTTGACAGTTTGGACAGCTGGTTGGTAGTCATACAAATATAAAAAGCAGTGCATTAATTGCAGTACAGAGCAGGTATGTGGCTGTTCTCATAGGTGGCTCAGTTTCTGGTGGTGCAGGATAAGTCTGTGACAGAACTGAACTAGGAAGTGCTGGGTGGGTGGATTGTGCAGTCCTTCCAGCTGGGTGTTTCACAGGGGTATGATGTAGGGGGTTGGGATTGGCACTCACATAGAGATGGACTAGATGTTGTGGAAGTTGGGTGGATGATGTAACACCACATTAGGAGACGTGGGGAGGATCTTGGGCAGGATGTGCCTTGTTCAGGGCATGGCGATAGGTAAGTGAAACCCTGATGAAAGATGTAGTTGAGTTTTCTCAGTCCAAAGATGTATAAGGTGACAAAGAAGGCACTTGTGGGTAGTGGGAGAGTTAGGTGTGTGTGGAAATGGCACAGTAGATTTGTTTGTGGACTAAGTATGGGAAATAGTGCCTGCCTGTGAAGTCCCTGGTGAGACCTACAGCATACTGGGCCTGGGAGTTCTTGTCACTGTAGATACACTGTCTTTAGGTGGTCAGGCTGTGTGGGGTGGAGTGGGGATTTTTTAGTGTGGAAGCGATGGCAGCTGTCAGTGATTAGTGGGTTTAATGTGGACAGATGTGTGGATGGAGCCATCAGAGAGGAGGGTGTCAACGTTCAAGAAGGTGGCATGCTGAGCTGAGGAGGAGCAGGTGATGCATATGGGAGAGATGGTGTTGAGGTTATGAAGGAATAAAACTAGGGTGTCCTGGCCATGAGTCCAGATCATGAAAATATCATCAGTGAACCTGAACCAGACCAGGGATTTAGGGTTTTAGGAGGCTGGGAAGGTTTCATCTAGATGGCCCATAAAAAGGTTGGCAAAGGAGGGTGCCATGTGGGTGGCCATGTCTGAGCTGTGGATTTGTTTGTATTACTTCCCTTCAAAGGAGATTCAAATGGCTCTGAGCACTATGGGACTTAACTTCTGAGGTCATCAGTCCCCTAGAACTTAGAACTACTTAAACCTAACTAACCTAAGGACATCACACACATCCATGCGCGAGGCAGGATTCGAACCTGCGACCGTAGCGGTCGCGCGGTTCCAGACTGCAGCTCCTAGAACCGTTTGGCCACTCCGGCCAGCTTCAAAGGAGAAGTAGCCGTGTGTTAGAATAAAGTTTAAAAGGTGTAAGAAGAATGAGGTAGTGGGTTTGGACTCTGAAGGACATGAGAAGAGGTAGTATTCAATAGCGAAAGACCCTGGGTATGAGGAATGTTGGTATAAAGGGAAGTAGTGTCAATAGTGGCGAGTAGGGATACAAGAAGTAAAGGAGTGGGAAGATGGAGAGTCAGTGAAGGCAGTAGTTGGTATCTTTTAAGTGGGAGGCTAGATTTCTGGCAATTGGATGGAGGTGTTGGTCAATGAGGGCTGAAATCCTTTTAGTGGAGCACAATAACCACCTGCATTGGGTGTCCAGGACTGTTGAATTTGCAGATCTTTGGGAGACTGTAGACAGTGGGAGTGTGGTGTCATAATGATGAGGAGGAGAATGGATGCAGGGGAGAGGTTCTAGGAAGGGTCTAAGGTTTTAAGCAGGGATTGTAGATAGGTTGAAGGTTATATTGGACTTTGGATGGAATCACTCTGGGAGAGTTTATAGGTGGAGGAGTCCAATAGTTGGCAGAGCCCTTCTACTAGGCAGTCAGTGCAGTTTAGTATGACAGTGGTGCAACCTTTGTCTGCAGGTAGGATGATTAGATCAGGATTTGTTTTGAGGTGGTGTATGGCTGTCCTTCCTTCTGCTGAGAAGTTGATGTTCTTAGGAAGGGGCGGGGGGAAGGATGATGAGGCTAAGTTGGAGGTAAGAAATTCCTGGAAGATGGCTATCTGGTTAGGTGTGAGGGGGGGAGGTTCATGGTTGGATGGTGGTATGAACAGGGAAAGGCAGTGTTCAGTGCTGCGATTGTGTTGGCTTGGGTTGGAGGGACTATTGGCAAAGAGGTGTTTCCATTGCAGGGGTCAGGAGGAGAGTACATCTTTGACAAGTCCAGCATGGTTAAATGTGGATGTAGGGCCAAAGGTGAGGCCTTTGGATATGAGCAAAACTTCTGTGGGACTGAGGAGTTTGGTGGTGAGGTTAACAACATTGTCCCAGAAATGTTTTAGTTCTGTATTTAGTGGAAGATTGGTAGGAATTTTTGGGGGATGTAACAAGTGAGAAAGGTCAGCTAGGCAAGGTCTGCATGCCATGAGTGGTTGATGAGGAAGAACATTGTGGGTAGTTTAGGGGTTGGATCGTGGTGTCTCAATGTGGCAGCAGGATCTCAGCAGGTTGGGTAACTTACGGAGATAGTGTGTGGAATGCTCCTCGAGGTGCTGGGGAGTGAGGGATTCAGTCAGATATGTGATGTCTGTAGTAGGGACTGCAAAGTAGCAGTATGTTTCAGAGGGAGCACAGATTGTTCTGTGTCATGGAGACATGTTTTTACAATACTGGGTTCCTGAACGCCAGGGACTGGCAAAATTTGGAAAGGAGAAGGTCATTGTGAAAGGATTGGTAGGATCCACAGAAAGGAATTTTTATTGTTAGTCGTTTTATGGATGATTCTATAGTTAGGCAGCATTTAAGGAACAGGGTGTGGGACTGGGTTTTTAGCCAGGGAAAGGGATACTTTTCTGAACTGCTACATAAAGAAAGAGGGATCCATTGTGGCAGGGACAGCACTGGGTAACTGGAAATGAGGCGGAAATGGGCAAATGATGGTGTTATGTTGTTGTGAGGAGAGCTCGATAACAGAAAAGTTGCATAAAAATATTTACAGACATGCAAAACCGTGCACAAATACGAAAAAATTCGGTGTAACTTCCAAAAATACACACAAATATGTAAAAAAAAAAAAAAAATTACAAAAATGTGAGGGAAAAGGAATGGATGAGGTATGGGAGAGTCTGCCTGTGTTAGGATAATAGGAAGTGGGGGGAAGGGAAATTGGCTAGGGTGAGGATCACAAGCTTGTGTGGCATGGGCAAGGATGTAATGTAAAAGTCAAGAATAAAGGAGGAAATTCAATCAATAGGAATAATTATAATTATTGCTGGGAAGAATTTGGGACCTGAGATGCTGCACTGATGACAGACATGGTGACGTAGCTGTGTGTTGTGAGTGGACGAGATTGTTGATACAATGTGGCTTTGAAGTCAGAGTATATGGAATTTAGAAGGTGATGAAGAAACACAGCAAAGAAGAGAAAGAACATGCAAAGATAAGGGTAATGCTTTGGGGATTAGTAACAACAGAATACATCACAAGTTGTGGGGTGAAAATAAGCTACTGGTCAAAATCAAACAATGGAAATGCAAGGTTGGAATGTCAACAGTATTAAGTAAAGGATAGATTGCTACTCACCATAAAGATGACTAATTGAGTTGCAGACAGGAAAACAAAAAGCCTGTTACACATTTACCTTTCAGCCAATGCCTTCTTCAGGAAAGAAAACATACACACATTCACACAAGCAAGCACACCTCATGCACAGATGGTCGCCATCACTGACAGCTTGGACCAGAATGGAGTCATGCTGAATGAAAGCAATGGTTTTGGTTTTCAGGTGGCAATGGTTTTGGTTTGTAGGTGGGAAAGGGAAAAAAGGGGTTACTGGTCAGTCTGCGCTCCCGAGCGGTACAGAGCGGAAGGCAGAAGGACTACTCACAGTGAAGGCATTTTATTGTTTTCTTCTATCTGAGCCAACATTGGTAGAGGCATTTACTAGAAATGCAGGTGGTGATACTCGGTAGGGAACTCATTGTGGAGGCTCTTGGACAAACAGGGATTTGAAATAGTTGTTTATTCCAGACAGGACTAACTAATACACTGAACGCTAGTTCTAGGGTTAGAAAAACCCTGAATAATACTGTTACAACAGAAGCCTGTGCAGAAATCTCAGGAGTGGATGCTAACCACAGTAGCGAACACTAGCAGCATCTTAAGGCAACAACTTGGCTGTAAAACAAAACATACTGAATGTGACACTGTTCACTGAGGCACTTCAAGACAGGTAGAGCAGACTTACAAGGAGCTGGACAGAGGCTGGAGTCGATAGATGCGGATTTGGCGCCCAGATCATCTGACTGAGAACTCTTCCAAAATGCAGACTCTAGGGGTTTGAAAGAGTCACGTGGGGCACTGTTTTTCCCACTTAAAGCCGCCCAGCCAATCCCGTAGGTCTCTTGCAGGTAACTGCAAATAACGGTTTAGTTTAGTCCCCTCTACTCCTCCTAAGGTGGGGATGTTAATGCAGTTGCACTAAGTCCATATTTGGTATCAACATTGTTCAGCTGAAAGCTAAACGTAACTGCTGTGCCAGATAAGGCTTGCAACATTATTGTTGTACATCATTTAGCCTAGCCCCTCTGGCTCCCTGGAGTATGGACTGCTAAGTCAACAGTTTTTGCTGCTTTCGCTCTCTTTCTAACCATTGTGAGTCTACTGATGTTGCTGTTTTCAGGGCTGGTATCAAGCTGGCTTTCTACACTAGTACATGCCTGTTGGTTAGAAAGTTCTAAGGTGACAACCTACTACAGTGTCTAGATGACATATGAAGTTACATGTTCCGTGAAGAGTAACTAACGCCCTGGGACTGCTTCTGGGGGTGTCTGCTGTTTCACAAGGCCTTCCCCTTATGGTTTCCTTCATGTAACAATATCTCTCCTAGTTTCATCTGCCCTCAACATCATCTCTGCTTCCATACCTTGGAACGCCTGTCCTCCTTTCTCACAGCTTCAGGATAACACTACAGTAGCAAGGAATAATCAATATATTACAACAGGACTGGAATTGGAAGTTCTTGGTGTGTGGATTGGGCAGCTCTTGCACCTGGGTCTTCCACAGGATGACTCCTCTGGCAAGGGGTTGGGATTGGGAGTGCCATGGGCATGGACTAAGATGTTGTGGAGGTTGGGTGGACAACAGAACAACACTTTAGATGAGATGGGGATGGTCTTGGGTAGGATGTGCCTCATTTCAAGCCATGGTGATAGGTAATCAAAGCCTTGATGAAAGATTTGGTTCAGTTGTTCCAGTTACGGGTGGTATAGGGTGATAAAAGGAGTATTCCTTTGTAGCTGGTTATAGGGGGTGGTGGGAGGGTTAAGGGCGTGCGGAGAAATGCTAAGGGAGATCTGTTTGCAAACGAGATCTGGGGGATAGCGCCTGCCTGTGAAGGCATTGGTGAGACGTTCAGCATACTGTGCAAAGAATTTTTTTGTCACTGCACTGCAGTTATACCATCCCCAAGTGACAGGGCTGCAGGGGAGTGGGGGGAGAGGGGGGGGGGGGCAATTTTTTGGTGTGGAAGGGATGGCAGCTGTTGAAATGCAGGTACTCTTGGTGGTTGGTGGATTTAATGTGAACAGAAAGTGTATATGGAGCCATCATAAAGGAGGACAGCAGTGTTCATAAAGATGCCACACTGCGTTGAGGATGACTAGATGAAGCTGATAGAAGAGAAGGCATCCAGGTTGTGAAGGAATGGGGATAGGATGTCCTGGCCCTGACTACACATATCAGGAAGATGGCACACACAAACCTGCTACTACAGAAAAACATTCCATGGCACAGGCATCCTAGAACCACCTCTGCTCCCTCCACAAGATACTACTGCTTTGCAATCCTACTACATACATCCCATCGCTAAAATTGGATCTCTTGCTCCCCAGTGCCTGGAGGACTATCCACGTAACATCTCCATAAGTTATCCAACATGCTGACATCCTGTTGTTGCCATCTTGCGGGCACCAATACCTCACCCCTGTCTTACCCTCTGTAATCCTCCTCATCAACCTCTCATAGCCCAATGACTCTATGTATCTTAGTTTTTCAACTTGTCACATCCCTGAAAACTCCCTACCAATACTCCACTAAATGTAGAGGTGAATTATTCCTGGAACACTGCTGTTAACCTTTCCTCCAAAATCCTCAGCCTCAAAAAATTTTGAATCATATGCAAAGGCCTCACCTTTAGCCTTACACCAAAATTTAGCCATGTTGTACTTTTCAAAAACCTACTCTCCTTCCCCCCCCCATCCATGCAATGGAAACACTTCCTTGCCAATAATCCCCCTAAGCCAAAGCCAACATAATTTCAACATTTAACCCTGCCTCTCATATCACCATCCAACCATGATCCCCCCCCCCCCCCCCCCCCTTAAGCATCTAACCATCTTGTGGTCACCTTCCAGAAGCTCCTTTCCTCCAAAGTGGCCTCACCATCCTTCCTTAGGTCCCTTTCTGAGAACACCAACCTTTCAGCAGAAGAAAGAACAGCCGCACACAGCCTCATAACAAATCCTGACCTAATTATCCTATCTGCAGAGAAAGGTTCTGCTACTGTCATTATGAATTGCAGTGACTACCTGGCTTAAGAGCTCTGCCAGTTATCTGACTTCTCACCTACACACTCTGCTAGAATGATTCCAACCCAGAAGTCTAATGTAACCTCCAATCACTGCTTAAAGCCTTAGGCCCTTCTCAGGATCTCTACCCTGAATGCATTTCCCTCCTCACCTCTATGACACCAGCGTATCCACCTTGTACATGCTCCTCAAAATCCACAAACTCAACAATGCTGGCTGTCCTGTATAGCTGGTTGTTGTGATTCCACTGAGAGAATTTTAGCCGTCATTGTCCAACATCACCATCCAATTCCTCAAAATCTAGTCTCCCACATCAAAGATTCCAACCACTTCCTTCACTGACTCTCCATCATCGCCACCCTCCCCCCCCCCCCCCCACCCCTTTCGCTTCCTGGATCCCCACTCATTGCTGTTTATGCCACTTCCCCATACATTAACATCCTTCATTCACCAACTCTCCATCATCTATCTCCCCCCTCCCCCCCCCCCCCCGCCCTCCCGCTTCACTTCCTGGGTTCCCTCTCATTGCTGTTTATGCCACTTCCCCATACATTAACATCCTTCATGCTCATGTTCTGATATTGGACACTACCACTCACAACATCCTTCAGATTCCAAACCCACTACCTCATTCCAGTTACACATTACTAACTTTATCCTAACACACAACAACTTCACCTTTGGAGATAAAGTATACAATAGCACAGCCAAAAGCATCCAAAAGGCGCCATCCTATGCCAACTTGTTTATGGGCCATCTAGAGGAAAGCTTCCTAGCCTCTCAAAACTCCATACTCTTGATGGTTTAGGTTCACTGATAATATCTTCACCAAGGCCTTCAAAGACAGGCACTACACCCAGGTCTAGCTGGCAGACAGATCTCCCACACCATTTTCCCACAATCACGTAATCTTCCCACAACCCCCAGGAACCAGCTATGAAGGAGTACCTCATTTATCACAGAATACCTCCCTGGACTGGAACAACTGAACCACATCCTTTGCCGGGGCTCTGATTACCTATCCTCATTCCCTGAAATGAGGCACATCCTATCCGAGATCTGAAACCACTGTCCCATCACCTTCTCCCTGTTCATGTTCTCTCGTGGTCAATGAGTCCTGCCCACTGCCAGTGTACCCACACATCTTTCGCCTTCACTGCTCCTCCCCTTTTCCACATTTCATTTTCCCTACCTGACAGCCTCCCAATGGTAAGCCTGACAGTCTTGTCATGCTTCCATGTAGTTCCTTCACGCTCGTTCAGACAGTACTCTTCTTCCCCTCCACCTGCATCCTACTACCCCTCCCCCTTCCCCATCCACTCCAGATTTCTGTTTTCATTCAACGTGACTGCTACATTCTGGTCCAAGCTGCCAGTGATGGTGGTTGTGTGGGTGTGAGGTGTAATTGCTTGTGTGAATGTGTGTTTTCTTTTCTGAAGAAAGCTTTTGCCAAAAGCTACATGTGTAACAGTCTTCTTGTCATCAATCATTCAATGAGTCATCTTTATAGTGAGTAGCAATCTAACATTGTTCACATTCCAATGTGTAGTTTCCATTATACAACTGAATAACTGATAGAAATATGCATTAATATTGAATATGTTATTAATTTAAGGATTTGAAGAAAGTCATCCGTTCTATAGAGACAGTGGATAAGTAAATATCCTTTCATGTCTGCTTTGAATTACATGGTCATTTATAATTGTAATTTGTTTTGGTAGCTTGTTGTAAGTAATTTTACCATAGTGTAGCATTTCTGTTTGGGGAAGACTTGCTTTAATTTTCTGCATGTGAAAGATTGTTTTCCACCTTTTACCATTGTCATTAATTTTTGCATTTTTGAGGAAAACATTAGGACATATTATTGCATGTTTATTGGTAGACAGTGCACTTTCAGAAATGTAAAGATATTGAAGAGGAAGAAATCCTGTCTTTAGTATTTCTGCCAGCAGACATCTGTATTGAAGCAGATGGGGTGACATTAGTCTTGCAGCATGTTGTATGGACAGAACAACTGATCCAGGTGTTTCCCTGTTGGTGGTGATAGGCCATACCTGTCAGTTCTTCCATGGATTTCAGTTGTCTTGGACCTAGCCTACTCCTTGCACTGTGCTTGGTTTCCATTTTTTGGTCATTTCTAGCAGTGTTTGAACCCACTGCTTCCCTATATATTGACTCTCACATTGAGTTTTCATTCCTCTTTTCCAAGGTTTGGGTCCCTGGCTTATTGTTGAGCCACTATTGTCTAGTACTTTTACATTACTGCCAACAGTGACAGTTTTATGGCATTGTCATGCTCTGTGTAGCTATAAATCATCCTTTCAAAGAACAGCCTGGCAAAGTTTGATCTATTTGATAACTGTCAAGATTGTTGTTTGTGCATGTAAAGATTTTTAGGAAGGATTGTGAATTGCCCCAGTGTCACTGTTATTCCAGCTGCATTCACCTCATCTGGAATGGGGACTGTGCAGTGGGTGTGCCCTCAGGTGATTCATCTTGGAGCAATAAGGAAAGCTCATTGCATGGGCAGCCTGAAGTGTCAATGGAAAAGCAGATCTCGTTGATGGTAGTTGTAGGTGGCACTGTAGGAGAGGGTGGTGAAAAATATTGTAGCTCAGAAGCACTAGGGCATATTGGGGGAGCAGCAGGTGGCAGAACTTGTGGTGATGGAACATCACAAGCAATGTGTTTTTGAACATGAGGCAGCAGATTGTCACGCGCAGAGTCTGAGTGAGGCAAGGGAGGGAGATAATCACAACTCAGTCACTGAGTGACTGATGGCCATAGGCTCAATATATGCAAGATCAAGTTGATGCAAAGGTAGAGGAGTAGTATGTATTGGTCCAGGGTCATTGTGTGGTGGTGGGGAACTCGTCTCGAGCGGTTCTGGTGGAATGGATTCCTTGATTATTTAGGCCAGTTTAAGCCACTGAAGTGAAGCTGTCTGACACCAGCTGTTGATGAGGATGTCCATAGTATTAGCACTGCATGCCAATACTGTCGTGGACTAGAGTAAGGCAGCTATAGTGCCGGTTTGACAGTGTCATCCTGTAACATAATAACCTCACAAGCCCAGGGTCAAGTGCAAGAAAACTGGTGAGCAAGTATGCAGTCATGGGAGAGGTATACAGATGGCAGTTAAGCATGACACACTCTACAAGAGCAGGGAGATCAGATAGGGCAACGGTTGTAGCATGTTCAACGAACTCAGGTGGGAGGACTGATGTCTTGCCATAAAGGACCTCGGCAAGTGACACCTGGAGGTCTGCCTTATAAGCCGTGTGGATTCTTAACATGACCCAGGGGAGAGTGTCAAGCACATGAGGGCTGCTTTCAGATTACTGTGCCAGCACTTGATGAGGGCGATACTCTGAGGATGGTAGGGTGAAATTTATCCACACCACAGAGCATGCAGAGTTTGTTAAATAACTGTGATTCAAACTGTCTACCCTTGTCGGTGGTGATGGAATCTAGCTATCCAGGAAGATACAAATTCTTGTGCTACAGAATCTTCCACAATGTCGGCAAGAGGAATCACCTTCTCCCATTAAGATTTGTGGTCAATGGTATATCTGAAACTGTTAGACAAAGGTAACGGCCAATGACATTTAGGCGCATGTGTCGGAAACAGCCTCTAGGGACATCAAATTTGTCTAGTGGAGGTTACGTATGTCGACTGACTTTGCTGCACTGACATGGAACGCAGGTGCAATCTCACATACGGCAGTCCTTCTTCATGCTTGGCTATACAAAGCATTCCATGATGAGCCACATAGTAGTCTTAGTCCCAGGGTGTGCAAGATTATGCAAAGCAACGGAAAACCTGGCAGCGTAAATCAGCCTAGACAATAGGCCGAATGATACCCATAGACATGATGCACCATAACAACCTGACCTAGCCCAATGAGTTGCTAGAAACTGTCTGTAGGGAAGTGGAAGAGTCGTGACGTATGTTCTGCAGTTCAATATCATTGTCCTGTAAGTGCACTAATTTGTCAAAATTAAAAGGAGACAAAGAAGCATTGACACATGACAGATAATCAACCACCACATTTTCTGAGCCACTGATATATCAGATGTCCATCATGTATTGACAGATAAGATCCATGTACCGAACCCTGCATGCGGGAGGGTCAGTGGCAGGATTGTGTGTAGCATCCACAAGGGGGCGATGATCAGTGAAAATTGTTATGTTCCTCCCTTTGATGTCTGCATAGAAATATTTAATGGCCTCATACACTGTGAGAAGTTCTTTGTCAAAAGCTGATCTCTTACATTGAGCTGCAGATAGCCTTTTGGAAAAAAAGTGGAGTGGCTAAGTTGTGTCACCAAAGTATTGTTGAAGAACCATACCTACTGCAAAATCACTTGCTTCCGTCGTACTAGAGATGTGAGCATCTGGAAATGGTTGAGCAAGAGTGGCGACATGCTCTAGAGCTGTTTAGAGGTACTCAGAAGCTTTCATCTTATTATCAGACTGCTGTACCCAACAATTATTGGAAGTTTGTTTGCCTGGAGCTGGGTCTGTAAGGCAGGCTTGGATATCTGCCACGATTGCCAGGTTGCACCTGTAAAAATTGATAGTCACGAAAAGCTGGCACAGTTCTCTAAAAGTCACAGTGGATATTAGACCGCGAATGCAGTTGATCTGATGTGGAGAACAAATACCCTCACAAGAGATGGTGTACCAGAGAAAGGCAACATGGGTGATTCGAAGTTGTGATGTATCATGATTAACCTCGACTCTGTTACTCGCCAGCAAGTCCTGTACCATGGCCAGGTGTAGCTCATGTTCCTCGTCAGAGGAGGTGAAAATGAGAATGTCAGATAGATATGCATAGCAGTAAGAGCAGTCAAAGAGAAGTGAATTGATGAAAGATTGCCAAGTTTGAGTTGCATTTTTAGGCTGTACAGCATGTAACAAAATTTGTAAAGTCCGAAAGGGGTGATCAAGGTTGTTTTGGGTATGCCACTGTGTACCATCGGTATTTGTAAATATGCCTTGCGACAGTCCAAAAAACTGTAAATGATTGCTCCGCTAAGTAGTTGAGCAAAGTCTTGAGCATAGGGGATAGGATAGTTGTCTATTATGGTATGTGCATTAAGGCAATGATAGTCACTGCAGAGGTGCACTGTGCTGTGCTTCTTGGGGTCTAGCATGGGGTAAGACCAATTACTATCCAATGGTTGAACAATGCCTGCCCACAGAAGTTCATCCACTGTAGCCTTAGCAAAGCATATTTTGTGCGGAGAAAGGTGGCATGCTTCAAGGCGCACTGGGGTGCCATCTGTCATGACAATTTTATGTGTCATTCTATTCCTAATAGTGTTCATTTGACCCGACAAACATGGCAAGGGGACATCTTGAGCAAGAGTCTGTAGCACACAAGGGTCACTAACCTGAGTTGCCGTCGGTGCAAGTGAGGGTGGGCATGCCAGTTATAAGAGGAGCGTCACTTCTATTGAGATGCAGCAGTGTAGACAGTTGCCTTATGAGAGATTGCACATCCAAAAGTGCCAGCTTAGCCATCAAGATGGTGTGGTTCACATCTGTATTGCAAGCATTAAGGTTGTCAATCATCGACCGCAGAGTGGGCAGATTGGAGCCAAGCGATGGAAGCACCGAGGCAGTTCACCAGAGAAGAGCACTTGATGAGAGCTATGTCAGTATCACTGAAGAGCTGAGGTAGAGATGGAGCTGATGGAGCAACTAAGCATGCAATACATGTGCCTGAAGCATTGTACACTGAAGCAGATAACAGGAGGTTCTAACATTTTGGACGACTTGAAATGTTGAAGTATGTGTGCAAACTTCAACTTTTTTAATGATGTGACTTACTTGAGATGGTCAGCTGACTTTCCTAGCTGTTTAGCTTGCTTCTGCAAACTCCCTTTCTCTTCTTCTCTGCAGTATATTACTGGGAACAGGAATTTCTCAAGACTCTTTCTACTTATAAAAATAAGTAGACATACACAGTTTCTTTTGCTTCTCTTTACGACATATATTTAAACATCAAACTTTTACAAATATCACTCTCCACTTGAATAAATACTGTTAAGTAAGTCTCCTTGATTTCCAAATGTTAGAAACACAGTTACATTTACAACAGAGTTGGCTTGCTAACCACGACTCTATTATACAGAAATCATACACCTGTCTTGCCTCTAGCAAGTTCAAGTTAAAAGTTACTACAAATCTTTTCCCACTCAATTGTTCTTTCGTCACTAACAATAGTCACAGTTATAAATCAGCACAGAATAACACAGAAGTTCCTTGGTTCTGCTGTATGCTTTCCTTACAAATTCTATGGCGCGACCGACAAGTAGGGGTCGGTGCCGTTCGAGCAACTTCTCTACCATCTTCTCACGATAACTTCAGATCTGCACACACAGACAGCTGACGCGCAGTAGATACAGTTCCTTTCTCCCACTCACATCTAAAATATTGTGTGTTCGAGACGGTGGAAGGCCGAGTGGTTCTATAATTTACACCGAAGTGAATCAGGAAATCAGTTGTGAGTACCAGGTCTTCAACGTCAGCTACATGAAAGGACCACATGAACTGTTCACTTGGGATGAGTTTAACAGATAATGTACAGCCTTCAAAACATGGGTCAAACTTGGCAATGTTTCATTGACTCACTTCTCTCTGACTGCTGCACATACCATGCCGTTGATGCAAAGTGTCAATTTATTAGCCATTCAAAGGGAAAGTTTGGTTGGTGTTACATCTGCTATAATGAATGAGAGTGGAACAACAGTAGTGTCAGCTTTCACGTTGACAAGGAAATGACACTGTGAGAAACGGTTCATCCATTCCTTACATTCAGAAAAACGCTGCACTTCACAATTGAAAGTCAGTTCCATGGTAGTGGCATCCTGCACTGTCAGGAAGGTTGAGACTGAGACATTGTTTGGGCTGGGGTGAAACCAGTAATAGGTGATGCACAAATTGAAACGTATTCATGTGACTAGGGGTCAGCAACGTGGGTTTACTATTGACAATGATGAGCTTCCAGATAGCCAACAGCTATGATCCAACATTCTTTATTTGCTCACAGGGGACTCTTGTGATATTTTAACATCTCTAGTACCTGCCTGTCTGAGCTTCTCATTAAGCTTAATTTTATTCAATGTTGCATCATTGGTCACTGGTCTTAGCCTAAGAAAGAGGTACTACAATGAGCTTCAGTGCCTCCCTCCCCCCTTAAAGATTTTCGTATTATCCTTATCCTTCCCTTTGCTATTGAGAAGCAGGCCATGTCTTTTGAAGTCTCACCTGCCAATAGCATCTATAGAAACAATATCTATACTAGTCAAAGTGACTGCCTGAAGCAGCTGATCAAACTCCGTATTTACTCTCCTGACAGAGCTCTTCAAGTCAGACTGATCATACCACATGAAAACAGGAACCAAGCCAACATTTATATGGTTCATCGCAGATGCTATTTTTACCAGGTCACACTCAGTATTGTAGGCCTAATTCCTATCAGTACTGTTGCATGCTCCACTCAGTATCACAATATAATCCTGCTTTGTAAAACCCTTGCACAATGATCCTACATCTTCTGTCACTTGGCTAAAATAAGCGTAAAGATTGAAAAACTTGTGATCTGGCATGTGTCACCTAATTATTCCTGCAAGATCTGTCCTACACCTCTTCCATGACTACTAACTAAGAACAGAACCTTCCTCCTACTTTCTACTTTTTTTAAACATTTGGTTCCATGGTGAAAGTCTGTTGAGTATCAACTACACTTACAACAATGTGAGTCTCTACCTTAGTTAACTGAGGTAACAAGTCAAATCTCTTGTTTGTGCCAATGATGAAACTGTCAGATACTGTTATACTGTTCTCTTTCTGTGGCCCCCGTTCCTTGCCTACCACTTCCCACATATCTTCATCCCCCCCCCCCCCCCCCCCCCCCCACACACACCTTTTTTCTTAGATATGTTGTAACAGGTGAAACCTTCAATAGAGAAGATGAAACAGGCTCTAATTAATTTCCTTATGGTGTAATATTAACTTAATTGACAGTTATTACAGAATGAACTACTTATTTTCATGAGCTTCATTTTCAAGTGTGTGTGGTCTGCAACACGGCCTTACAAAAAGTGAAAAACTAAAAAATATTAAGCAAACCTATATTGCTCACCACAATAAAATAATTATTATGTGCGTATTGTTATTACATGTATGCAAAAAGATAATAAAATTGACAAATTTATGTGCAAAATAATACAGTGTTTACATTACAGGGAAAATGAAATAAAAATCAAAATAATTCAAATAATTAGTTATGCATTTACTACAGCAGGTAAATGCAAGAAAAATAATTCAATATAATTACCCAGCATTTCATAATAACATAACGCAAATCTGGTAAAAATGGTGATCAAGTGCAATTGAAAAATTTAAACAACATGTAAAATGGTTATATTTTTATTACCACTTGGATATCAGAATTTTAGACATAGTTTCTCAGTATTATGAAATTCCAGAAGAATGTGTTTCAGTAGAGCATTGGTTCTCAGAATAAAAGAAAGAAAATAGTTAAAGTTTTTATGACATAAAACATTGCACTTCCCCATCCCTTTTCTGTATTAAAACAGCTTTTTAGTATCTTATTCAGTTCTTATGCACCTTATTTCCTTTTTATGCTAAATTTTACTTTCATTTCATCTCAAATGTGACTTATCTTTCATAAAACAGTTCTCCTAGAGTGTGTAATAAATGTTTCACATTACGTAAGGAATGATTGAAAATACCTGTTACTCATAATAATAATGGAAATTCCTGGATGGAGCAATGTGTAAAATAAGGGGAAGGCAACCACTCACCTGTAGCAGTCTGATGGTGTGAAGCACAGAAACACATAACAGAAGACAGTATCTAGACTAGCTTTCAAGAATTAGCTCACTTCTGGGCTAAAGTACACTTGTTCACACACACAGACATCCAAATGTACACTCCTGAGGCCATGACAAGACTGATTATTGATACTTGATTATTTAAATCAGTTGCCTGAAGTGATGGAAGTGGGGTTGGGGATGGGAGTGGGGGTTGGGGAGGGGGGGCGGGGGTATGGACGATGCAAGAGGGGTAGCAGGAAAGAGACAGGTGACTCCACAGTTGCACAACAGTAAGAAAAGAGTACAGGGGATAGTGGAACAAATAGAGATGTAGGAAGAGAGTGAGGAGGGGAGGGGGAAGGAGAGAAGGATGAAGATGAGGAATGAGAAAGAGAGGGGAGAGAGAGTGGTCAAAGAGAGAGACAGACAGAGAGAGTGGTAGAAAATGTGCAGCATGTGGGCGGAGGGGGGGGGGGGGGGGAGGGGGGGGGGAGGGGGGGGGGGGAAGAGTGGCAGCAGAATGCAGTGCACGATCTGAATGCAGAAGGAGTGGCGCGAACAGAACAGAGAAGGGAAAAGCTAAGGTGAGGCAGTGGGTACAGCTTAGGAGATGTTTAGGCCAGGGCATTGTGAGAGTGCAGGATATGTAAACTTGTGTTGAAAGGCTGTAGCCAAATGACCTGCAGAGTGAAGCAGCTGTTGAAGACATTTGTATTGTGGTGTGTAGTATTTTCGACAACTGGATGGTCGAGTCTGCAGTTTGCCTCAGTTTGGCAGTGGCCATTCAGAAGTAAATGTTACACTTTATTAAAGTGTAACAGTTTCAATCACAACTTCACATGTCTGTAAAAATAAAGTCAACCAACATGTTTCACCTCACATCAAGAATATACTGCTACATTCAAGCTAAAGAAAGAGGTAATTCATATTGTCAGCTGTTAGAAGTGTTAGAGCTGATGCAGTGTTTTTGCTGTCAGTGTGTCACCATTAAAATTGTGAGACCTGGCAATGGTTCATGGTTACCAAAATTGAAATGCTATAACAAACAAACAAGGTGTTAATTTCAGTGCCATAAATTTAAGTAATATATTTTCTCTTTAAATGTTCTTTGACCACAAATGTTCAGTCATATGGTATTGTAATGGTACACTAAAATAACTATTAGATTCTGTTTCTACGTAAACTTTTTAGAGTGATTTGTATTATGTACTTATCAAAAGTAAAATTCACATGACAAAATTATAATGTTACTAAGAGATATGAGTCTCTCTCATCCCAGGATATGACTTTCTATCCATCCCCTTTGAAATTTTGACATTATGTGCTTGTACATTAGTGGTGGTGGTGGTTAGTGTTTAACGTCCCGTCGACAACGAGGTCATTAGAGACGGAGCGCATGCTCGGGTTAGGCAAGGATTGGGAAGGAAATCGGCCGTGCCCTTTCAAAGGAACCATCCCGGCATTTGCCTGTACATTAGTTTCAGTTTATAATGGTAAACACATGAAAAATTACTGTGTGAGTTATTTCACAGTCTGAGATTCTTTCGTGTTTTCTTTCCCTACAATTACCTTTGAAGAATGTGTTCTATTCAGTTATGTAAAGATGTAGCTCATGATAACATGAGTGGCAGATGTTTCCATTCAGCACTGATGTTACATGGTTTATATATGTTTTAGCCATTCATTTTACTTTCTTTAATAAATCCAGATTTTAGAGACAAATAAGCATGCCTGGATATATACAAACAGACAACAGTGTTGGCACTTATACTGACTTTTAGTGTGAAAAGCAACTTTATGCAACTATTCTCAGTTTGTTTTAATAATATTTGTCTTTTTCGTAGTTATGGAGACAAGAGGCATCTGTACAAATACAAAAAAACTGCAAGAAATGCAAAATATATTACATGTAAGTAATTTAATCATCACTGCAGTAGCTTCTGTTCACTGTTTAATATATTGTATAGTGGTAGCAAAATAATCAGTATATCAGAAACAGTATTTCTAAACACTATTGTCAGGAACAAAATATTCGTGTCAAAATAATGTACTTTTGCCACAATGTAAGTTCACAGAATTTAATATGATCATTAACTGGGATTAATTGTAATTATGAACTATTTTTCTCGAAGAAAAATGTACATACCTACATTCTGATATTTGGTACCTACCACTTTGAAAATGATACAGCTGTCGTAACATTTTCTTGCTGATTTACATAATCTGCAGTGTCACTTAGCTTTTATTTTAGAGAATAACACATCAACTTCAGATAGATATCATAAACAGATGTCAGAAAAAGATAAACCAAACATGACAGAATCAGATAAAAGTTGTTCATATTCATCAGAATGAAGGTATTTCAGATGTACCTATTGTCTTGATTGGGCTTAGGTTTTGCAGTTCGTGATACAACCTTTATCTCTCTTAACTGTTCTTTCACACCCCCCCCATGAAGCTACTTTTATTTCTGTTTTTCTATGCTTTTGGTATCTTCTCCCATTTCACTATCTTGTGTTCAAAGTCTGACAGAAATGTGAAGCAGACCTTTGCAGTTCAGTTTGTAAAACCCTTTTAATGTTTGTATGTGCCCTATCACCTCAGTTTCTGGTAATTTTTAGCCTGATTTTTCTGTCTTACTCATCAAACTTCTGATGAATCCATTTATTTTCCATATCTGTTACTGGCACTTCAGTTATTTCACTTATTTTTGTACTTTCGTCTTTTCTGGATAAGTTTTAGAATTATTCGCTGATACACTGCATTGTAATTTCACGTGTAATTTAGATTTACTTTACAATGCATGAATGATATGCTTATATCTCTCTGGAAAAAGTCTCTAGAGTGGAGATGGAAGTTAGAGACACACATTTTATTTAGTTTCAGAATAATTTATGTTATGAAGTACTTGATATAAAAGTGCTAAAATGAAATATATTACAACCAATGATATTAGTTTTAAGACCCTTCAGATTATACTCATCAGTGAAGCTGATGAAATGGATCTGCAGAATGTTCTTTCAACTTCTCCAAAAAACCACCATCCTAACTGATAACTGAAATATTTTCCAAACCGAAGGTGTATATGACTCCTTTCTGAACTAACATGAAACACCTTCTAGTCAGCTTTATGGAACTGATCTGTGAGATGTGCTATATTGTTTTTGTTGCCAGTTGATCTTTTGTATGCGTGCTGGAGAGCTTCTGTTTGCTTATGTATGTATGGCATGGTCATACTGAGTACAAAGCAGCTGTGATTTGATATAACATTTGAGATGCTGTCTAGTGTGCAAGCAGGTGACATGTCAGTTTTATAAAAAATAACATATATTGCAGAGGAGCAAATATTAGTTGTTTTAGTAGGTTTGTTAGTATATGCTGTGCCTTGAATACTCCACAACCAGATAGATTCCTTTTCATAGTGAGATCTCTGGAATACATTATATGAGTGAAGAATTCCTTCACTTTGTTTTGTATCTTCAATGTGACTTCATTTTTAAGATTCAAATTTGCTGCGAATAAAACCATATTTTTGTCTTTCTACATTCTGAAAGCATTGATCATTCCATATATTTTTGTTTTCATGTCCTAAAGCAAGAGGCTTCAAATAATGTATGTACTGTTTCATGTTCGATTACAAAGGGCAATTGGCAGACTGGCAGGTCAGATATCATTTATACATTCATTCGTACATCATATTCCATATTTCCCAAGAAGTAGAACCTCCAGGAATGTGCAGTAACCTTGGGTATATATATCAACAAGAGACAAAGGCAGTTTAGAAACTTGATCTGTATATTATGTTAACAACGAACTATTGCTATACTGCTATTCATGATTATGCCAACTAAATTTAATCAAGTAAATTAAAAAGAAAACAGGTAGTTGGAGAAACACTGCTGCCTCCTCAGTTATATTTGATAGCTACTATTTTTTATATGCTATTGATATCTTAATATTTATTTAATAATGTTATGAAAATGATACTTGCTGCTCACCATATAGAGGATATGTTGAGTCGCAAGTAGGCACAACAAAAAGATTGTCAAACAAAGCCTTTAGTCTAACAAACCTTCATCATATGAAAATAATAGAGGGAAACATTCCAAGTGGGAAAAATATATCTAAAAACAAAGATGCTGTAACTTATCAAATGAAAGCGTTGGTAACTGTGTCTGTATATGTGCGGATGGGTGTGTGTGTGTGCGAGTGTATATCTGTCCTTTTTTCCCCCTAAGGTAAGTTTTTCCACTCCCAGAAATGGGATGACTCCTTACCCTCTCCCTTAAAACCCACATCTTTTCGTCTTTTCCTCTCCTTCCCCCTTCCCTGATGAAGCAACCTTAGGTTGCGAAAGCTCGAAATTTGTGTGTGTGTTTGTGTGTTTTTTATTCTCTCCTATCAACATACGAACGCTTTCGTTTGGTAAGTTACAGCATCTTTGTTTTTAGATATATAAACCTTCTTCATAATTAGACAACAGGCACACACACACACACACACACACACACACACACACACACACAAAGTGCACATGCTTGTGCTAATGCAACTCACACACATATCACCAAAGTCTCTGGCTGCCAAGGCCAGACTGCTAGCAGCAGCACATGATGGGAGAAGCAAAGTGGGTGGTGTGGATAAGGAGGAGGCTAGGGTGGGGGGGTGGAAAGGGGGAGGAACAGTAGGGTAGGAGTGGGGACAGTATGGGAGCATACAGGGACAAGGTAGGGAGAGGGTAAGGCAGCTAATTGTAGTCGGAAGGTTAGACATAGTGGGTGATTGGGGGGGGGGGGAGGGGGGGTTGGGGGGGGGCACCATGTGTTGTTGGAATAGAGGGCTGTGTAGTGGTGGAATGGGAACAGAGAAGGGGATAGGAGGGTAAAAGACAATGACTAATGAAGGTTGAGGCCAGCAGTGTTGCAGGAACATAGGATATATTGTAGGTAGAGCTCCCACCTGCGTGGTTCAGAAAAGCTGGTGTTGGTGTGAAGAACACAGATGGCACAGGCTGTGAAGCAATCATTGAAATGAAGAGCATTGTGTAGGGCAGCATGCTATGCAATTGTGTGATCTAGCTGTTTCTTGGCCTCATAGAATGCAACACAGTGGTTGCAGCCTAGCTTGTAGATCACATGACTGTTTTCACAGGTAGTCATTGCTTTTGATGGAATAGGTGATGCTTGTGACCGGACTGTAGTAGGTGGTGGCAGGAGGGATGTATGGGACATGTCTTGCATCTAGGTCTATTATAGGGATATAAGCCATTAGGCAAGTGGTTGGGAGTGGGGGTTGTGTTGGGATGGACAAGGATTTTGTGTAGTATCAGTGGGTGGTGGAATATCACTCTGGGAGGAGAGGAAGGGTATTACGTATGACATTCCTCATTTCAGGGCATGATGAGAGATAGTCGGAACCTTGGTGGAGAATGTAATTCCATTCCTTAAGTCATGTGTGGTTCTGAATCATGATGGGAATGCAACTCTGTGGCTGGACAGTAGGACTTTTGATGATGGTGAGTGAGTGGCGAGATAAGACATGGGAGATCTGTCTTTTTACAAGGTTGGGAGTGTAATTATGGTCTGTGAAGGCCTCTTAGAGACTCTTGGTATATTTCAGCATGGACTGCTTGTAACTGTAGATGAGATTGCCAAAAGTGTCTATACTGTATTGAAGGGACTTCTTGGTATTGAATGCGTGGCAGCTGTGGAAGTGGGGATATTGCTGGTCGTTGGCAGGTTTGATATGGATGGAGGTACTGATGTCGCCATCTTTCAGGTGGAGGTCAACATCAAGGATGGTGGCTTTCTGGGTTGAGGAGGATGAGGTGAAGTGAATGGGGGAGAAGGTGTTGAGGCTCTCACCCTTGATCCAGATCATGAAGGTTTCATCAGTGAATCAGAGTCAGGTGAGGGACTTGGGATTCTGAGTAGTTAGAAAGGATTCCACTAGATGGTCGATGAAGAGGTTGACATAGGATGGTGCCAAGCAGGTGCCTGTAGCCATACCCGAGATGTGTTTGTAGATGGTCTTTTCAAAGGAAATGTAATTAGGGGTGAGGATATAATTGGCTATGGTGATTAGAAAGGAGGTTATAGGTTTGGAATCTGTCAGACATTGGGAAAGGTAGTATTCAATAGCGGCAAGGACATGGGCATTAGGGATGTTAGTGTAAAGGAAGGTGACTTCAGTAGTAATGATAATGGCAACTTGTGGTAAAGGAACAGGAACTGTGGAGAGTCGGTCGAGGCAATTGTTGGTATATTGTATATAGGTTAGGTTGTGGGCAATAGGCTGAAGGTGTTGGTTTGTGAGAGTGGAGATTCTCTCAGCTGGGTTCACAGTAACTGTACACAGTGGGACATCCTGGACAGATGTGTGTGTGGACTTCATGAAGCATGTAGAAGGTAGGAGTGTGGGGAGGGGCAGGGATGAGGAGAGAGATGGACGTGGGGGGGGGGGGGGGGATTCTGGGATGGGGTTAAGGATTTGAGGAGAGACTGGAGATTCTGTTGGATTTCTGGATTGGGGTCACTGTGACAGGGTTTGTTGGTGGAGGAATCTGACAGCTGGTGGAGTTGTTCTGACAGGTAATCTTTGCAGTTCAAAACAAGCATGATGAAGCCTTTGTAAGCACGTAGGATTATAAGGTTGGGATCAGTTTTTAGGTGCTGGAGTGCAATTCTTTCTGTGGGTGTAAGGTTAGCTTGCATGTTGAGAGATATGGGGGACGATAATGACCCAAGGTTTGAGGTTACAAAACTTTAGAAAGTTAACAGGGGATGGTTTGGGGCAATGGAGGTGGATAACGGTTGGATGGAGGAGTGGCAGGGTTCAACATTGGTCTTTAGTTGAGTGGTGGTAAAAAAGTGTTTCCATTGTAGGAACTGGCATAAGAACAGAAGGTCTTTAAATAGTCCTGCATGATTAAATTTGGAAGTGGGGCAAAGGGTGAGGCCTTTGGAAAGGACTGATACTTCTGTGGGGCTAAGGCGTTTGTAGGAAAGGTTCATGACTGTGTTTCGGATATGTTTAGGCTCTGGATCCTGTATGGTAGTGGGAGGGAATTTTTGAGGGTGGGGTAAATTTAGCAAGTCTGTAAGACAAGGTTTGTCAGCTTTGAGGGGATGTGGGGGAAATTTGGAGGTTGTTGCAGAGTTGGTAGGTAATGGTATTTCAAGATGGGGGTAGGAAGTGCACATTGTGGACAGTTTTGTGAGGCGCCATTGTGCATACTGCTGTAGTTCCTGGAAGGCTAGATTTTCATTGTGTGAATATGGGATCCAGAAATTTGCATAGCAGGAGATTTTTACACATGGAGAGGAGGAATTGCAAGGAGGTTTGGGTCTGATGACATGGTTTGCAGCACTATGTTGGTTAGTGTTAAGGACTTGCAGAATCTGAACAGATGGAGGTCACTGTGGAAGGAGAAGGGTAATTTGATGGCAAGGCCATTTGTGGTTTTCTATGAGCCAAGAAACAGTGCAGGAACAGTATGTTGGACTGGGTTCTGGCTAGGGATCAGGAAACTTTTCTGTATTGATGGAGCTGGAAGTAGCTCTAGAATACATAACTTCCTATGGAATGGTGGATAAGGAGCCAAAGTCTAAATGAAAACTATTTTTGTCTCTTGTATTATAAATATGCAAATCACAGTTTAGTTAACATAGATTTTTTTTGCCAGGAACAAAAACTATTAAGGAGTTAAAGTGCATATTGTTCCTGAGTGTAAAAATTCCAATATTCTTAAAGAGCTTTCAGCAAGATGTATATTATGTACTTGACATGTTACATTTACTATTTATTTCTGGTGATTACTTTATTCTCTGTATGCACTGTCCCAGAATATAGTTCAGTAAGATAACAGGGAGTGAAAATATGTAATAGAAGCTAACATTTGTGTCTTTTGGTCAACACAATGAGAGGTGCCTCTAAGGGGCAAAACATGCTGAACTGAGCTTCTTCATTAGTTTATATCCATGTTTGCTCCATTTTAACTTATTATCCAATTGGACCCCAAGTAATTTTTCACAGTGTGTTTCATTTAGTATATAACAATTACATATGGTGCCAACAGATCATTATTGTTGGTCTGAAATTGCTTAATATTAGTCTTTGAGAAGTAAGATTTAAACTGTTACCTGCAACCCTGATATAGGTCTTTTCAGTTATTACCTAAGCCATGTTGCTAAGGTTGAGTCGGAACTCTTCATAGTATGTTTCTGTAATTGCTAAATATTTCAGTTTTTGAACTGTCCTTTAAAGTTAGTGCAAGATTAGTCACATAGGTTAGAAGTCCGCCCCGGTAGCTGAGTGGTCAGCGTGACAGACTGTCAATCCTAAGGGCCCGGGTTCGATTCCCGGCTGAGTCGGAAATTTTCTCTGCTCAGGGACTGGGTGTTGTGTTGTCCTAATCATCATCATTTCATCCCCATCGACGCGCAGGTCGCCGAAGTGGCGTCAAATCGAAAGACCTGCACCAGGCGAACGGTCTACCCGACGGGAGGCCCTAGCCACACGACATTTCCATTTTTTTTATAGGTTAGAAACAAGGGTGGGTCCAGTACCAGTGCTTGTAGCACTCCACATTTTATGGTCTTCCCATTGTCAGATTTGTATAATGTTTGTTGCAGTCTGTCAGTAACAACCTTTTCTTTCTGTTATGAATTTAAGACTGCATTCATGCAAGAAGGATGTCATTAATTTCATTACACTTTAGTTTACCAAGTAGAATTTTGTGATTCACACAATTAGAGGCTTTGACAAGGTCACAGAATATACCAAAAGGAAAAGTTTTCTTATTCAGTTCTGCTAGCATTTCATATGTGATGTCTCACACTGATTTCTCTGTGGAAAACCTTGTACAAAAGCCAAATTAAGAGGTAGTTAATAAATTCTACTCAGTTAGATGAGTCAGTATTTTTTATAGGCCACCTTCTCATACACTTTTGAAAAGATTGAGAGAATGATGTAGGTCAGTAAAAAGATGAGATTTGCTTTTATCTAGTTTTGTAGAGACATATTATTACCACTTATGCAGATCAGTCAGGAAATATGCTCTGGGTCATTAATTGTTTGATTACACGGCAGCACAAGATTTTAGTATTGTGTCAAAATCACAGTTATACCATGACAAGTTTGTACTTTTTAGTGACATGATGAATTTTGTAATCTCCTTAAGGGTTGTATTCTTGAAGCTAATGTCTGTTGACGATGCCTGCCGTGTCTGCACAAGTAAATCTAATGCAACTGTACTTGTGTGTTTCAGTGTTTCTGGAATCTCAACCCCTAAGAGGGTAAAATAGGGGATGAAAGTTTTTATGGAAATATTTCATATCCAAAGCATTTCTGAAACTAACTCTCTGAAAGAAAATAAAATTATGTACAGAAAATACTTGTATTAACATTTGACAAATTATCATCTTCACCCTTCAATAGTGTATGTTCAGAACAGTTTTGATAGGCTTAAATGTTATTGTATTGCTAAACGATCAGTTCGGCAAACATAAACAGTAATAATACATATCCGTACTATGCAATGTCTGAGGGACCGATGACCTAGCAGTTTGGTCCCTTACCACTCTACCACCCCCCTTTAAAACAATAGTTATATGTTTTATGTGATAAGCTCATTTTCACGAATTACTGAATAGTAGTTTCCTGGACTTATTTTATACATGATTCTATAGTGTGTTTAAAATCAGTTGCGACTTTTGAGGTTTGGCTCACTGGAGGGCACATGATGCCATTGCCCAGGTAACACTAACGGCAAGCTGGCTTTCCCTACCACGCTGCCAGCAGTTTGGATGGTAAAGCATCCGTGTTGCCAGGCCGTGGATAAACACTACCATGTCATGCCACGCACTAGATGCTCCTATGTGCATTAGCTCTCAAAGTAAAGTGATATTTTCTGGTGCTGAAGTGTTCTTCAGTAATTGAACTAGTGTTTTGTGTTGGTGTTGCATTTATAAAATCAGTGCAGCACGTTTGATCACAAGATTTGCAATAAAAGTGGTCGTCCAAGAATACATTCACTGGTTGTGAAGGTAATGTTGTGTTGCATAATATTTCTCTGAATTTGACAACGGTAAGGGACAATGCGCCATACCACTCTGATTGATGGATAAAGCTTCAACAATGCACAGAAGAAAGCAAATATTTTGCTCTAGGTACAAAGAAATGTTCTGTGAGATGAAGGCAAACATAATTTGTGTAAATGGGAACTTTAGTACAAATCAACAACTCCACACTGCTATGTTGACAAACTGGCTGATATGAAAGGGCATAGTTTAATCAGGCTTCCTCCATATCATGCTTATTTAAATCTGACTGAGAGTATATGAGCCTAGGTGAAAAGGAATGTGACTGAGGAGACATGTATTCATGAAGGATTATGACAAGTTTTGAGTAATACGTAATTCTCTTGTGCCATGTCTAAACACAGCAGAGTTTACAAATATTCATCTCATTGCCATTCTAATGCGATTGAAATTGTGACAGAATCCTCAACAGTGTGTTATTAAACTAACAATTGAGTGCAAGACAGGTCAATAGTTATGATTAAGCCCATTCTCAGTATTAAATTGAACTTGTAACTGCTTCACTTATATTGTCGCAAAATCCACAGCAAATCTCTTTTCACCAGCTATTGACAGTCTTTAAATGTTACATTATTTCATCTAAAAAACTGTAGTTGCTTGAATATCAGGTTAGATATGGAAGTTTAACATGTCACTCATGTGGAAAAATACTCTCCTCTTTGCGTGGTATCATTTGCTAAAAACTTGTTTCAGTATCTCAGACCATTCATGAGATATGATTTGCTAAAAACTTGTTTCAGTATCTCAGACCATTCATGAGATATGAGGGATTTATTAATATTTTATTCTGGCTTTTTCACTGGTGCATTTGTTTGTGACAAAGCCCTTTACATACATTCCATTTTCTCAACATTGAAAATAGATAGCGATATCATTCCAAGTTTAAAGAATAATTCAGTATGTTACCTAAATTTCATATGCAGCTACATATGATCTAACAACCACCAAAAGCAAGTTCATGGCTACCCATATTTTTCACTACAAACTCTAAGAATTTTGTGCAGTAGTTTCCTTAATATCGAAATATCACATTAACATGACCGTTAACAAAATGATTGGCAGTTCATCATGAAGCTGACAAATAAAGCCATAAGATATGTGAGAATCAGAGTTTATTCCCAAATTGCTTCTTTAAGATTGTTTTAGCAAGATTGCAGACAGGTGAGCTTGCATAGCTTGCCGTTCTGGCAATCAAGCAAGTTTGAAAAGTTCCACATTCAGCACATTCTGGCAACTACACTGCCCAGTATTCACTGTGCACTGAACTGTCAAAAGTCACAACTAATTTTAAATGCACTATAATCACTTTTTTCTGAGCAATGAGGGTGTTCTGAGCAAGAGGAGACTTCACTAAGAAAATAATTGGATGAAGCATGATAGAGTGCACACAAACAAAATAAACTGCCTTTGAAACCAAGTGGTCTCTAGTGCAAGAGAGAGTTCTTAGTGCAAATGTTTCTGAGCTCAGTCTCTTCACACTACATGCTAAATGTAATGTTCCATGTTTGCTTCAGAGTCTATGTGAACGCCCAGTAACTTGGTGCTATCAGCTCCCTGTAACTGGTGGTTGTTAAGTGTCATTGAGTATTCCTCAGGGTTTTTGTGACTTAATTAAAACTGCATATAATTTGACTTGTTTAGGTTTGTGAAACCGGTAAAAAAACTTTCAATAAACTGTTGTCAGTGATGGTGTCCGATATCTCTCTATTATAGTGGTTGTTGTGCCTGCAAACATTGTAAATTTGCAATCAACAGTATTCAGAAGTGCAAGACAGATCATCAACATACATTATGAGAAACAATGAAGAGCCTGAGACAGAATTGCGCAGGGCTCTGTGATGAATACACTGAGGTTATAAAAGTCATGGGATACCTCCTAATATCGTGTTGGACCTTCTATTGCCCGAATTAGTGCAGCAACTCGACATGACATGTACACAGTGGAGGTCCCATCCAGAAATACTGAGCCATGCTGTCTCTATATCCAAGTGTTGACGGTGAAGAATTTTGTGCACAAACTGACATCCTGTTTCTGTCTTACAAATGTTCGATGGTATTCTTGTCAGCTGATCTGGGCAGCCAAATCACTCACTCGAATTGTCCAGAATGTTCTGACATGCTGCACTGTCATACACAAAAATCCGTTAGTATAATGTAAATGGACAGATAAAAAAATCTACTCACCAAGCGGCAGCGGCAGGGGAACAGACGCACAGAAAGATTTAACTTTCTCAAGCTTTCAGAGCCAGTAGCTCCTCCTTCTGGTGGAAGAGTTGAAGGGGAAGGAAGAGGAGCAAAGGAAAAGGACTGGAGAGGTTTAAGGAAAGGGGTACAGTTTAGAAAAGTCACCTAGAACCCCGGGTCAGGGGATGGAAGGAAAGACTTACCAGTAAGTGTCCCCTGACCTGGGGTTCTGGGTGACTTTTCTAAACTGTACCCCTTTCCCTAAACCTCTCCAGTTCTTTTCAATCTTCCTTCTTCCTTCCCCTTCACTCTTTCACCAGAAGAAGGAGCCACTGGCTCCGTAAGCTTGTGAAAGTTAAGTCCTTTTGTGTGTGTGTAATTATCCTCCCATACGCCAACATTAATTTTTCCTGTCTCTTCAAAATCGAAAGCTTTGAGAGGGATAAGATATACAAAAGAAAAACTTTTTACTTATCTTCATTTTTCTCTTGTTGTTGGCTGCAGTGCTCACATATAGGGGTACATTCTTGAGGCTGAAATTTTGATTTGGCGGGTTCCTGTTGACTAAACAACTGATGAAGATATGCCTGTCTTAATCCTGAACTTTATTCTTTGTCACATTTTCCAGTATCATGCCGTCTTTACAATTCCCACTTCTATAACACTACAAATTACATTTTTAGTGTCAATCGTAAAAATACATCTGACTCCGTCAGAGGCATGCCCACTGCTCCTGACATTCTGTGGTACTAACAATATTCCAAAGAGATCACAAAACAAGAGAGTTCACAAACTGTCTTGACAAAAGAAGAAGCATCACCAAGTTATATAATTATTTTGTAAATGAATTCAGAAATAAATTAAATCATTAGCATTAGATTGTGCAATTAATAATATGAATTTTA
This sequence comes from Schistocerca serialis cubense, assembly GCF_023864345.2. Lineage (NCBI taxonomy): Eukaryota > Metazoa > Arthropoda > Insecta > Orthoptera > Acrididae > Schistocerca > Schistocerca serialis. The sequence goes on along the minus strand of NC_064639.1, from coordinate 786,711,703 downwards.
AATATGTCAGATATTTCCTAATTTCAACATTTCTAAAAGAAGAGTAATTTTAACCATTAGTACACATTGATTGTAATAAATTAATTTTTTTTTGTAGTTGTTAGTGTCAAATATAACACATCATATAGAAAATCATATGAAATTCATTTAGTTAAACAGCTGAGATAATGTTCAACTATAAAAGCTACTTGGTGTCGACATTTCTATAAAAAAAGGTTATGTTAGAAAAGAGTGACCCATTACAATATCCCCCTGACAAAATTTTTTTTCAGTTATGTGGAACATGCTGTCACAAGACAAATAACACGAAGTCAAAACCACAACATTACACCACTAAACTATAGAAATAAATACAGAGACAATGTAAATTACTAGTTTTACAATTTGTAAGTTTACATACATAAAATCACTTGTTCAAAATCTTCAGAAGAGAAGAGAAAAATTTCACAGCCTAAGTGTATGATGAGTGAGCTGACTTGAAAAACTCACAACGACAAGTACAGACCAGAAGAATATACTCAGTCATGAGTAGGATTATAGTACAAAATCAATCAGCCACATAAACCAGGATATTTGAGGATACGTTGCGAAAGCTTGAATTTTGTGTGTATGTTTGTGTTTGTTTGTGTGTCTATCGACCTGCCAGCACTTTTGTTTGGTAAGTCTCATCATCTTTGTTTTTAGATATATTTTTCCCACGTGGAATGTTTCCCTCTATTATATTCACATCTATATATATTATGTCTGTATATGTGTGGATGGATATGTGTGTGTGTGCGAGTGTATACCCGTCCTTTTTTCCCCCTAAGGTAAGTCTTTCCGCTCCCGGGATTGGAATGACTCCTTTCCCTCTCCCTTAAAACCCACATCCTTTCGTCTTTCCCTCTCCTTCCCTCTTTCCTGATGAGGCAACAGTTTGTTGCGAAAGCTTGAACTTTTTGTGTGTATGTTTGTGTTTGTTTGTGTGACTTTCGACCTGCCAGCGCTTTCGTTTGGTAAGTCACATCATCTTTGTTTTTTGATAAATTACGAAAGCGCTGGCAGGTTGATAGACACACAAACAAACACAAACAAACACACAAAATTCAAGCTTTCGCAACCAACGGTTGCTTCATCAGGAAAGAGTGAAGGAAAGGGAAAGACGAAAGGATGCGGGTTTTAAGGGAGAGGGTAAGGAGTCATTTCAATCCCGGGAGTGGAAAGACTTATCTTAGGGGGAAAAAAGGACAGGTATACACTCGCACACACGCACATATCCGTCGGCACACATACAGACACAGGCAGACATACGTAAATGCAAAGAGGTTAGGCAGAGATGTCAGTCGAGGTGGAAGTACAGAGGCAAAGATGTTGTTGAATGACAGGTGAGGTACGAGGGGTGGCAACTTGAAATTAGCGGAGGTTGAAGCCTGGTGGGTAACGGGAAGAGAGAATATATTGAAGGGCAAGTTCCCATCTCCGGAGTTCGGATGGGTTGGTGTCAGTGGGAAGTATCCAGATAACCTGGACAGTGTAACACTGTGCCAAGATGTGCTGGCCATGCACCAAGGCATGTTTAGCCACAGGGTGATCCTCATTACCAACAAACACTGTCTGCCTGTGTCCATTCATGCGAATGGACAGTTTGTTGCTGGTCATTCCCACATAGAATGCGTCACGGTGTAGGCAGGTCAGTTGGTAGATCACGTGGGTGCTTTCACACGTGGCTCTGCCTTTGATCGTGTACACCTTCCGGGTTACAGGACTGGAGTAGGTGGTGGTGGGAGGGTGCATGGGACAGGTTTTACACCGGGGGCAGTTACAAGGGTAGGAGCCAGAGGGTAGGGAAGGTGGTTTGGGGATTTCATAGGGATGAACCAAGAGGTTACGAAGGTTAGGTGGACGGCGGAAAGACACTCTTGGTAGAGTGGGGAGGATTTCATGAAGGATGGATCTCATTTCAGGGCAGGATTTGAGGAAGTCGTATCCCTGCTGGAGAGCCACATTCAGAGTCTGGTCCAGTCCCGGAAAGTATCCTGTCACAAGTGAGGCACTGTTGGGGTTCTTCTGTCGGAGATTCTGGCTTTGAAGGGATGAGGAAGTGGCTCTAGCTATTTGCTTCTGTACCAGGTCGGGAGGGTAGTTGCGGGATGCGAAAGCTGTTTTCAGGTTATTGGGTGTAATGGTTCAGGGATTCCAGACTGGAGCAGATTCGTTTGCCACGAAGACCTAAGCTGTGGGGAAGGGACTGTTTGATATGGAATGGGTGGCAGCTGTCATAATGGAGGTACTGTTGCTTGTTAGTGGGTTTGATGTGGACAGATGTGTGAATCTGGCCATTGGACAGATGGAGGTCAACGTCGAGGAAAGTGGCATGGGATTTGGAGTAGGACCAAGTGAATCTGATGGAACCAAAGGAGTTGAGGTTGGAGAGGAAATTCTGGAGTTCTTCTTCACTGTGAGTCCAGACCATGAATATGTCATCAATAAATCTGTACCAAAGTTTGGGTTGGCAGGCTTGGGTAACCAAGAAGGCTTCCTCTAAGTGACCCATAAATAGGTTGGTGTACGAGGAGGCCATCCTGGTACCCATGGCTGTTACCTTTAATTGTTGGTATGTCTGACCTTCAAAAGTGAAGAAGTTGTGGGTTAGGATTCAGCTGGCTAAGGTAACGAGGAAAGAGGTTTTAGGTAGGGTGGCAGGTGATCGGCGTGAAAGGAAGTAGTCCATCGCAGCGAGGCCCTGGACGTGCGGGATATTTGTGTATAAGGAAGTTGCCGCCCCTCCCCCTAAGGTAAGTCTTTCCACTCTCAGGATTGGAGTGACTCCTTACCCTCTCCCTTAAAACCCACATCCTCTCGTCTTTCCCTCTCCTTCCCTCTTTCCTGATGAAGCAACCTTGGGTTGTGAAAGCTTGAAATTTCTGTGTGTGTTTGTGTGTTTTTTCTTGTGTCTACCAACTTACCATCGCTTTCTCGTTTGGTAAGTTACAGGATCTTTGTTTTATGCAGAATAACACTGTTTGGCTAGCAATTCACAAATATCAATTACAACACAGATGTAGCTGATAAATGCTTGAGTACATTAACTAGCACCTATGATCTCTGGTAAGTTGACTGGTCCAGCAGGGTACAGCCGTACAGCAGTGTGGGGAGTGGATCTGCCCACTTCTCTCAGTTCCTCCCTAGAGTTTTCATCACATGTTTCAACAGACAGGTAGCTTCCTATCTAGGATTCACATCAAACCCTGAAACATTGTTTTGTGTACTAAATATGCTGTTCAATGCCTCTTCACATCACACAAGATATGCTTTCCCCAATCATTGTTCAAAGTCAGTTATATGGCATTTATGTCAAGTGTGGTTAAAAAGTGTTCACATATGAAACATTAATAATCAGAGTGAAATGCAATAATAAAACTGACTAATAAGGTATTACATACAGATATGCTCAGATACTATTCCTAATTCTTGCAGTAAAAATTATGAACAATACCTCATTTCGAAATTGTAAAATGATCTACTCATTTAGTCTCATGGCATATATATATCAAATTGTAAAGCTCAAATCTATTATAAAACATAACTATATAGTGTATAATAGAGTTTAACTCAGTCAATAGATAAGATAGAACTCTAGAAATCACATCATCTCACATACTAAATTCCAGACAAACAAAACAAAGTTATATAGTTTTATGAATCTACAGGTAGATTTCAATGCTCTTGGAGTATCCTCTAATGTCTTGTTTCCTATGACATAATGAATGATCTTTTAATGTTTTACACGTATGAACATGTGAGCTTCCTATGTCATTGTAGCTGCGCAACCGCAGTGACGCCTATCTGGCGCTCTCTGGCAACTGCTGGAATAAACCCGTTTCTAACAGGTCGCAGGAAAATATTGCAAATGGCGGTTTGAAAAGTGTTACTTTCAAAGCATATTTCCTTTTACGCAAGATGAACTATGTGCAAGAATGTACGATGTATTATTTAAAGCACAGAGCGTTTGACTCTCATTTAAAAATCAACTCTTTGATGGCAAGCTAGTTAGAAGAATTTCGAGCTCAGAAGATCAGAAATTTATGTCATTATTAAAAATTTTACTGGTGTATTTGTGTGATGTATCTTAAAGTGTAACAGCATGCAGAAGAGATCAACAATATATGTGGGAGCTTTGCTGTTCTTGTTGCGACACTATGTATATTAATATAAACCATTAACTTTTCCTATTTTTGTGTTCACACTACTTAACAGTGATTCCAGAGTGAGATTTTCACTCTGCAGCGGAGTTTGCTGCGCTGATATGAAACTTCCTGGCAGATTAAAACTGTGTGCCGGACCGAGACACGAACTCAGTACCTTTGCCTTTCGCAGGCAAGTGCTCTACCAACTGAGCTACCCAAGCACGACTCACGCCCAGTCCTCACAGCTTTACTTCTGCCAGTACTTCGTCTCCTTCCTTCCAAACTTTACAGAAGCTCTCTTGCGAACCTTGCAGAACTAGCACTCCTGAAAGAAAGGACATTGTGGAGACATGGCTCAGCCACAGTCTGGGGGATTTTCACTCTGCAGCGGAGTGTGCACTGATATGAAACTTCCTGGCAGATTAAAACTGTATGCCGGACCGAGACTCGAACTTGGGACCTTTGCCTTTTGCGGGCAAGTGCTTTGCCAGATTCCCACACATCTTCAGAAACACGCTACAGAAGACAAGTCCAAATGGGGCTCTCAGGTCTGCTGCTCAATCACATTTTGTGTATCTTATGATGTTAACTTGAGGCAACTACTTGAAATTGTCAGGTGGTGGCTGGTGGTCACTGCTGGCAACAGTTGCTACTTTCTAGCAGTAACCCGTATTCAAACTTGGTCCAGCACACAGTTTTAATCTGCCACGAAGTTTCATATCAGCACTCACTCCACTGCAGAGTGAAAATCACATTCTGGCCCTGGCTGTGGCTAAGCCATGTCTCTGCAATATCCTTTCTTTCAGGAGTGCTAGTTCTGCAAGGTTCGCAGGAGAGCTTCTGTTAAGTTTGGAAGGTAGGAGACGAGGTACTGGCAGAAGTAAAGCTGTGAGGATGGGGGTATGAGTCATGCTTGGGTAGCTCACTTGGTAGAGCACTTGTCCGCAAAAGGCAAAGGTCCCGAATTCGAGTCTCGGTCCAGCACACAGTTTTAATCTGCCACGAAGTTACTTAATAGTGATGTTGCTATTGGCTGACTCAGTCTCATGTCCTACGCTCTGAATATCTGCTGTCATCGGCTGGCAAGATCACGTGACATGAGATATGACTGGCTTACAAAGGCGCAACGCAATCTCTATTTCAATGCTTTGGAAAGTAACATGCGATGTTTAGTGGAATTCGAATTTAAATAATACGAAAATAAGCAGGGTACATGTTACTGCACATCAAAGATCTTTCCAAAACATGTTTTTTTTCCCCCCTGAGTTTCATTTCCTAAAATTCTGGGAAATTCTACGCCAATGTATAAAACTGTAACCATTCAAAGGATTGATAAGCTCTACAGTTCCAACGGAAAGTGTACTGTCACTTAACAGGGAAAAGTGTATTTTACCCTGGAGAAAGTGTATTTTTAACAGGTAAATAGAGGAAAAATCTGGGAATTTTTTTTTTCCTTGTCCGCATATACACACTGATAGAACTCTAGAAAGTACATGATCTTATATACTAAATTGATGACAAACAAAACACAATTAGTCTTATAAATCTACATTCATAGTGTATATTTTCTTCAAGACTAGTTACGATTATGCATTCATGTTCATAAGTCTTGTCCACTATACTAAACGTTAACAGTACCTGACATTTTATGTATCTGCTTTGCTTACCAGTAGCTTCTCTTACCTTTACACATGCAATGGACATTTTCACAAAATCCTTACTATACTGGATCTTGTCTCTAAATTGTTGAGATATGCCACAAATTGGGCTACCTGCATCAATCAAACAGTTCCCTTCCCACTAATCAATCTTGATCTTAATGTATGGACATCCAAAATATGAGTCATCATCTCTCGTATTAGACATTTCATGTAAGAGATCACTATCAGTTTCATCAAATGCTACATCCACACTGTTTTTGCAGAGTTTTATCAACTTTATTGGTTTTATAGCATTACTTGGGTTACTCACGTTGTCAGGTAAAGATTGAACACACTGAATGGGTTCCATAGCACAACTAACATCACCCATTTCAGAAGGAACAGTAAATATACTATTGTCAAAATTACACTTCCTACTTAGAGTTTCTTTCACATCATTCCAACAATTTGGATACAAATTTTGACTAACCACAGCTAACTTATTCCAAAATGCACATTTATCTATGTTATCAACAATCTGGTCCCAAATAAATTTCAAAAAATTTTCATCTTTTTTCTCTAAGCTTACAGATAACTCACCTGTACTGTTTGGATCATTATTCTGCATGACATTAATGAAAAACTGCTTTGATTGGACTGGTATTCCATGACTCTCACTTACATCATCACAAACATCACTTACCTAGCCTGTATTCATAAATAACTCAGAAACTTCATTATTCTTAAACTCCAAAATACCTGATAATCGTCATCCTCATCATCATTATCATCATATTCTTCCAAAATTACTTTATCAATAACATCATTAACAACACAAGTCTCATCACCATCAAAGTCACACAGCTCACCTACATTCATAATAAGTTACCAATATCAGACTTACCGATGTCAGTCATTTCACAACCCTCATTCACATCTATATGAAAAATACCACCTAATTCAGACCCAATACAGTTATCACCTGTTTTGCATACATCAATAACACTGCTTTCTGACTGAGAGAAGAAATCATTAGTACACACTACATTAAAATTATCGTTACTCTCACATTCTGGTTTGTGATTAGTATCTTGATCACTATAATTAAACATAGTATTCCAAGACTTTTGATTAAAACATAAATTAGAAATCTGATATCCCTTCTGTTCAACTTCAGATACCTATGCCATATTATTAACACTATTATTATTGTGATGTTTAAAGCTTTCCCGGCGTACTGATTGTTCCATAAAAACACGGGAGAACTGCCGGATATCAGTAACGTTCTGCCACGATATTTTGGCGCAGAACGTTACTGATATCCGGCAGTTCTCCCGTGTTTTTATGGAACTATTATTATTGTCTAATTGTAAGTGTAAATTGGGAGTCCTCTGGTTGTTGTAATTCCTCACCCCAAAACTGTGGATTTTCATTGAGGCGGACTGCCGTTTCCCGAATAGTTACCTCTATGATTGTTTATCCTATTAAATTGCCCATGGTTATCCCCATTATTCCTATTCTGCTGATGTTCAAACTTTCTGTCTCTATTACCATTTTGACCCTGATAGAAGTTACCGCTTTCTCTATTTCTGTAGTTTTCTATCATTTCAATGAATAAGGTACATACTTCTTTCTGTTGCCCTATCCAGCCTGTCAACATCATAAAAATTGGTCAAGGCAATCATCAGGTCCATCTATTAAATCCCACTGCATCCTTTCTGGTAATCTCTTTTTTAGTGCATCAATCAATGGCATTTCGTCAAATGGTTTGTAGGAGTGTGTTAGCTTCTTAAGTTGATTCTTACAAAACTCTTTCAGAGTACTGTTCCTATTCCTATAATTAGGACCATTCAAAAATTCACTTTTAATCTTCCCCTGTTCAGCTTCCGAGCAAAATTTATTTGAAAACATTTTTCAAAACTTTGGTATGTTTCCCACTGACTTAGATTTAGATTTATCCAAGACAACGCTTCACCTTCAAGACATCATTTAACAAATTTAATTTTTTGATCATCACTCATACCCGACACAAAACTATCTCTACAGTGGTGTAGAAAATCCACTGGATGTAAATTGCCTGATGGAAAACTTTTGATCGGAATGTTGGACCATATAATACCATTGTTCAATGGAAGATTTTTGTGAATCAAACCTTCCTGAACTACTGAAATTGTTTGATGCAAAACATTTACATTAGTTAGCATACTGTTTCCAACATTCAAATTTTTTTGATCTAAACTACTGAAGTTCTGTACCGTTTTTTCCCCAATGGCCTTCTGTTCAACTCTGACGTCATCAATGTTCTTTGTCTGTTGTGCAGATTAGTAACTAACTCATTTTCCGAAACAATAAATTTATTTTCTAAGATATCGACTTTTTAATCCATCTGACAACCCATTTTTTAGCTCTGAAACCTGATTACTAAGTTGATCTATTTGCTATTGTACTCTGCCCATTTTACTGTTGTTTTCAGTTTTTATGTCATTTAATTGTCATTGTAGTGAAATAAATTTGCTATCATTCCCCATCCTTATTTCAGTTAACTGCTCGTTCACTGCACTAAATTTGCTATTGTTATCTGTTTTTATCTCTGTTAACTAATCATTAATTCCACAAAATTTGCTATTGTTATCTATTTTTTATTTCTGTTAACTGCACTCAATTTTGCCAAAATCAGCTGCATAACGTCAGTTTTAACTGTTTCTTAGTCATATTCGTAGCAATCACCTGTCTTTTCTTCCTGTGTAACAGAAAAAACTTCATTATCAGTCAACTGATCACGGCTGATGCCCACACTTGTAATCTTACCGTCCCACACAACAACGTTAATTTTTGTTGTCTCTTCAAAAGTTCCAAAAGCTTCAAGAGGCATAAAATATACAAAAGAGAAACTTTTTACTTATTTTCATTTTCTCGTGTTGTTTGTTGCAGTTCTCATGTCTAGGGGTACATTCTTGGGGCTGAAATTTTGATTTGGTGGATTCCTGTTGACTAAATAACTGTCTTACTCTTGAATGTTATTCTTTGTCACAATTTTCAATATCACACCATCTTTACAACTCCCACTTCTATAGCACTAGAAATTACATTCTTAATGTCAATCATAAAAATACGTCTGACTCCATCAGAGGCATGCCCACTACTCCTGACATTCTGTGGTACTAAAAATATTCCAAAGAGATCACAAAACAAAAGAGTTTACAAACTGTTTTGACAAAAGAAGAAGCATCACCAAGTTGTATCATTATTTTGTAAATGAATTCAGAAATAAATTTAATAATTAGCATTAGATTGTGCAATTAATATTATTAATTTTAAATATATCAGATATCTCCTAATTTCCAACATTTCTAAAAGAAGAGTAATTTTAACCATTAGTACATAACAATTCTAATTAATTAATTTCTTTTTATATATTTTAACCTGAAATATAATGCATTGTATACAAAATCATATGACATTTACTTACTTAAACATCTGAGACAATGTTCACCTATACAACTATACAAGTTACATGGTGTTGACTATTTCTGTAAAAGAAAACAAAGAAAAGGTACGTTAGAAAAGGGTGTCCCATTACATGTTCCCCTGCCACTGCTTGATGACTAGATTTTTTTTATCTGTCCATTTACATTATAATATCAATAACTGATTCTTTTCATTGTTATAAAAATTCCTTATTTGTATGGGAATATGAATGGCTGCAGATGGTCTCCAAGTAGCTGAATGTAAGCATTTCCAGTCAACAATCAGTTTGGTTGGACCAGAGGACCCAGTCCATTTCATGTAAATACAGCCCACACCTATATGGAGCCACCACTAGCTTGCACAGTGTCTTGTTGACAATTTCGGTCCATAGCTTTGTGGTGTCTGTGCTGCACTTGAACCCTACAATTAGCTCTTACCAACTGAAATTTGATCTCATCTGCCCATGTTACAGTTTTCCAGTTGTCTAGGGTCCAACGAAACCCCACTAACATTCCCCACACTGTCTTAATGGAAAAGTTCATCATATATACCACATTGATTTCTGCATTTATTTCAAGCAGTGTTGCTTGTCTGTTAGCAATGACAATTCTACGCAAATGCCACTGCTCTTTGAGATTTAGTGAAGACCGTTAACCACAGCATTGTCCATGGTGAGAAGTAATCCCAAAAATGTGGTATTCTCAGGATGTTCTTGACACTGTGGATCTAGCAATATTGAATTCTGTAATGATTTCCAAACTGGAATGTCCCATGAATGTACCTCCAACTACCATTCCGTGTTCAGATGCTGTTAATTCCCATCATAAGACCATAATCACATCAGAAACCTTTTCACATGTAGCACCTAAGTACACATGATAGCTCCACCAATCAATGCACTGCCCTTTTATACTTCGTGTACACAATACTACCACCATCTGTGTATGCGCATATCACTATCCCGTGATTTTTGTTACCTCATTGTAATTCCCCAATCTGATGCGACAGCTACTCTGATAAATAACAAGTCTTCTGAGATTTCATCAATCCTTTCATTATCCAGTATGGATGCGAAAAGATAACTGTTTTATTATTGATGCTTTTGATATTTAGACGGAAGACCCCAAATGTATTTCTTTTAATATCCATGTCTTTGTACAAGCTGAAGTATTTTGTTTTAGTTGTAGCAGTTTCAACTTAACTATGTTTATTCTGCAGCTCTAGCTTTCATATTAACCTACCCTAAAAAAGGTTTAGAGATTACACCAGAAATTACTGGGATAGCATGGATACTGCTCTGGTCATAGTGGATGCTTCTGGCAATCCAAGCTATTCGCAGCTTGAAGTGAAATCCAATACTGCAGTAGGCTTAATTCTGCAGTATTTTAATGAAAACAAACTAAAATTAAACACAAATAAATCTGTCTATATTGAATTTGATCTTGGGAGGCAAAAAACTCATGAAAACCAAATCTTAATGGGTGACGAATACATTAAAAAGCAATACTTGACCAAATTTCTTGGCCTGACACTTGATGCGGAGTTAAACTGGTCTGATCATGTGAATGATATTTGCAAAAAGCTAAGTACTACCATATATGTCCTAAGAAAACTGACACCTTTTTGTAACATCACTACTCTGAGGCAAATATATTTTGCACTGTATGAATCCCACCTAAGCTATGGGATAGAGGTATGGGGTTCCAGCAGTAAAGGTAATATGAAAAGTGTACTTATCTTGCAAAAAAAGGCACTTAGAACTATGGGAAAGAAATGTGCCAGGGAGTCCTGCAGAAATTTAAAATACTAACTGTTCATAACCTGTATGTGCTGAAGATAATCATTATGGCAGTAAACAGTAACAAAACACTTAATAAAGAAATACACGATCATAACAGTAGAGGTAGAGAGAGACCCCACGTCATCTCTCATAGAACAGCACTTTATGAGAAAAGCCCTCACTATGCAAGCATAAAACTACTGAATTTCTTCCATCCTAATATCTCCAAATTGCCCATTACAAAACTAAAAACGAAATTAAAATTATGGCTACTAAACAATCCTGTATATTCAATAGATGATTTTGTAGATTTAGTAAACTCGTATGATGGAAGACCATCTATCTAAAAATATATGTAATCTCAGCTCTTAGACTGTGTCACAAACTGTAAATATTTGAATGTCAGATATGAATACTAAGTCACAAACTGTAGATTCCTTAATCTAAGTATGGCAATAACAATTTTTATGTATAGTCCATATATGTAACTCTGTTCTCTCAACTAAATTTAGAAAAAGTTGTGTAGATAAAAGTGCCAGCCATTAATATGTAACCCTAGTAAGTAAGGCTCTGACTTATCCAGAAGACTGGAACAAAAAAAACCTTTTTTTGTAGTCAGTTGATGTTGGATCAAAATAAATAAATAAACAATCAGCCATGGAAGTAGCTTCTAAACACAAACATTCTTGTGCAAGCCATACTCTGTACAGTGTGACCAGCTGAGGGGCATTGCAGCAATCACTTGTTAAAATGCCACCCTTAAATGTGTGAGAGGAGGGAAGCATTTTAATTACCACTAATGCTGAATGAGAATAAAATTTACAATTTTTGCAGTTCTATCTATAACTGGACAGTGGTAATAGTGAATTGCCAATCATACCATCTGAGCAAATTAATAGTTTGGGCCTCTACCATTCACAGGTATGTAGACAAGTGAAAACTAGAAAATTTCAATCACAGTTAATGAAAGTTCACATAATAATTTAGCTACTACATATGAAGAGATACTCAACTTTGATATCCTTAGGGGTTGTTGCTTCAGAAAGTCCCAGCATTCAACATTGCTGATGTACTAATATTTAAATAAAACATAGAGTATTTCACTTTTCTTGTTTTGCATTATGATCAATTTCGATGTTCATTGAAGATATATACATTTCTTGTCTGATAGCCTCCAAAAGAGGCTCACAAAACAGCTCGCAAGAAACAATAATGCAGACTGACTGACTCTCTCACTGCCTCTTGTACTACTGACTTACTACTCCTTGTGGCTTGTGCGCCACTTCCATTAATATAAAACTAAACAGTTGAATACTTTGTTAAATGTAAGATTTACAAAATAACAATTAAACTTGTTAGATGATTTTCATTACTCACATCAAAAAATGGGCCACATATTGCCCTACATGTTCTGATATTCAGTTTGGAAAAGTTCACTTAATTTCACATACAATATCAATGAGTTTTATATTATAACAATTTAAATTACATTTTAGTTAATTACAAGCAAATAACTTTGAATAAAATATTGTTAAGTGTATTTTGGATAGCTCTCAAGTAGAGCTATCACTTTAAGTAATCATAATGAATAAATATTGTAGCTTTTCAGAAATAGTGGAGAAGTAAAGTTTCAAGAATATGAGGTGCAACATTGTTGTACAGTTCATATCACAAAATTTTAAAGTTGGATTATTAACAAATGGCTTACTCCTCTTAGTTGCTAATATATCCTGGGTAACATATTAATGTGAAATATAATCTGAAGTAGTAAATTCATTTGTACTAATTTTTAAAGGGTAATTTACTAATACTGGAACTGGGTATAGACATAACAGTATAAAGACCAGAAAGCCCAAAATTCAAGCTAAACTGACCTCTTCAGAGAATATTTACATGAGGAAGGAATTTCAGGTAGGGATTTGAAGGTTGCCCCATTTCAATACCCCCTGAAGAGATTTTACTAATCAGAGGTTAGTGAATATGCTCTTCTACAATCCTGGTGGTGTTATGTAGACAATTTGGAAAAAGAATTACAATCAAGTACCCAGAGGTAAACTATCAAATATAGATGCAAATACCAATAGCAGTGAGATAACAAGTAGTGTGAAGCACCAAAACATTAAATCATTAAATTATATAAGAGAAATCATGGGTAACATGTGTAACACTCAAAACATAAAATTATAAAGGTTGTTGTTGTTGTGGTCTTCAGTCCTGAGACTGGTTTGATGCAGCTCTCCATGCTACTTTATCCTGTGCAAGCTTTTTCATCTCCCAGTACCTACTGCAACCTACATCCTTCTGAATCTGCTTAGTGTATTCATCTCTTGGTCTCCCTCTATGATTTTTACCCTCCACGCTGCTCTCCAATACTAAATTGGTGATCCCTTGATGCCTCAGAACATGTCCTACCAACCGATCCCTTCTTCTGGTCAAGTTGTGCCACAAACTTCTCTTCTCCCCAATCCTATTCAATACTTCCTCATTAGTTATGTGATCTACCCATCTAATCTTCAGCATTCTTCTGTAGCACCACATTTCGAAAGCTTCTATTCTCTTCTTGTCCAAACTATTTATTGTCCATGTTTCACTTCCATACATGGCTACACTCCATACGAATACTTTCAGAAATGACTTCCTGACACTTAAATCAATACTGGATGTTAACAAATTTCTCTTCTACAGAAACGCTTTCCTTGCCATTGCCAGCCTACATTTTATATCCTCTCTACTTCGAGCATCATCAGTTATTTTGCTCCCCAAATAGCAAAACTCCTTTACTACTTTAAGTGTCTCATTTCCTAATCTAATTCCCTCAGCATCACCCGACTTAATTAGACTACATTCCATTATCCTTGTTTTGCTTTTGTTGATGTTCATCTTATATCCTCCTTTCAAGACACTGTCCATTCTATTCAACTGCTCTTCCAAGTCCTTTGCTGTCTCTGACAGAATTACAATGTCATCGGCGAACTTCAAAGTTTTTATTTCTTCTCCATGAATTTTAATACCTACTCCAAATTTTTCTTTTGTTTCCTTTACTGCTTGCTCAATATACAGATTGAACAACATCGGGGAGAGGCTACAACCCTGTCTTACTCCCTTCCCAACCACTGCTTCCCTTTCATGTCCCTCGACTCTTATAACTGCCATCTGGTTTCTGTACAAATTGTAAATAGCCTTTCGCTCCCTGTATTTTACCCCTGCCACCTTTAAAGAGAGTATTCCAGTCAACATTGTCAAAAGCTTTCTCTAAGTCTACAAATGCTAGAAACGTAGGTTTGCCTTTCCTTAATCTTTCTTCTAAGATAAGTCGTAAGGTCAGTATTGCCTCACGTGTTCCAGTGTTTCTATGGAATCCAAACTGATCTTCCTTGAGGTTGGCTTCTATTAGTTTTTCCATTCGTCTGTAAAGAATTCCTGTTAGTATTTTGCAGCTGTGACTTATTAAACTGATAGTTCGGTAATTTTCACATCTGTCAACACCTGCTTTCTTTGGGATTGGAATTATTACATTCTTCTTGAAGTCTGAGGGTATTTCGCCTGTTTCATACATCTTGCTCACCAGATGGTAGAGTTTTGTCAGGACTGGCTCTCCCAAGGCCGTCAGTAGTTCCAATGGTATTATAAAGGTATAGCATTAATAGTGTATAATACTTTAGAAACATGCTATTTGGAATATAAAATTTACAGTGGTATGAGGTACCAATTACAACAAAACATCCTAACAGCATTTATGAGATACTCCCAAGGTGTGAGCCAAAACAAAGTTCAAAATATGCAACATAGGATTCCTATCTAAGTAAGACAAGATATATTTTTACAGTCATCATGAAATTTCATTTTCCTGTGTAAGTTATTTCTTCTGGTGGGATCTCCACCCTCTACAGTCCAATGTGGCACTTTGGACAACACTGTCTTTTCAGTACCTGAAACCACACTCTGTATAAATTTTCATCCTAATGGATGACATCACATTCAATAAACAAAAGTTTCTGTCAATTATGTATATATATGATATCGATTTTCTATTTAAATCTTCCTTTTTTTTCATTCCAGAAAGTCAGTTACCAAATTGGTCCATTCACCACAATACTAGCAAAATATATAGTAAAAATAATATACATATATATCAAGATATTGACTTAGATAAGCATAATCATCATATTGTACATGATATTAATAACCTAAAATTGGATAGTTTTCCTCCTCCTGTACAACAGCCTACCACCCGCAAAGCAGTGGGTTAGTTGAATGGTGGCACTGCACCCTCAAAACAGCCCTCAGGAGCCATGACTGCCTCTGGTCTGAGGCACTTCCATGGGTGTTACTCGGTCTCTGTTCGACCTTCAAACCAGACTTACAGGGAACCATCTCTGAATTCATTTTTGGGGAGAACCCAGTCCTACCAGGGGAACTTACCCTGCCTAAAGCATCTGAGGATTTTACCCCCTCCCCAGATTTCATTAGCCGCATGCGCACTCACTTCAAACATGCACGGCTACACCCGCCTATCAGCCATTCCCTGCCGGACACTTACATGCCAACCGCACTCAACACTTGCTCCCACGTTATGCTCAGGGATGATTCCATTAGACAACTGCTGCAATCACCCTACCTCAGCCCCTTTAAAGTACTCCAGTGGGTAGAGACAATGTTTGACATTAGGGTTGAAGATCGTCCTGAAACTGTTGCATTGCACAGGCTTAAACCTGCTTTCGTGGACTCTGACGCCCCTCTGCCATCTCAGTCAGACCCTTCTGATGACTTTTCCACCACGGAGACTGAAAATACTTTGTCTCATCCCATGGCTCTGTTTTCTCCATCCCATGATTCGTCATTGGCATTCACAGGTTTTCCAGGCACGTCACCATCCATCGACACTTCACCATCTGCGGAGACTCGCTTTCCCACATTCAACCTGTGCTGCAACGTGCCACCACACAGCGTGCACGACATGTTGATCGTCACCTTCGATGACCATGTGCTTGTGGTCCTAACAGACACCACGGCCTCGCCCTCCAACAGGCAATTAAATGTCAGTGTAGTGAATAGCCTGTCCCTCCCCCATGAGTGCGACCTGTCAGAAATTTGTGCGTTCATTTCCTCGGATGGCTCGATCAGCATTCGGGGCAGGCATGCCTCTCACGCCGCAGGCCATTCCACATGCCTTCTCTCGGGCCGGCTGACACATCGTCTGCCCCCGCTGGTTGATTGACTACGAGGTGGACCTGCCACCAAACACTCTGCCTCCACACCCCACCTAGACTGAGATGGAAATCCTGGTCATGCGCCTGCCGCCTCGCATGAATACAACCGATGCCGATGCCCACATGACCTCCACTCAAGCCTCACAAGTGGTACTCCATACTGCAGGGGCGGGAGGGGGGGGGGGGGGGGGTGCTGGATGGCATCGATAGGTCACATTGATTAAGATTAACACGTTTATGACTAACTACAAAATATATTTCTATGTGGAATTTAATATGGATAGTTATTGCATTCGACCAATAATCGTATCCCGTTCCCATAGCTCCAAGTCTTGTGTCTGCGGGGTACATTCTTGCAGCTGAAATTTTGATTTAATGTTGTGGGTTCCTGATATAAATAACTGATGAAGATTTGCCTGTATTAGATTTTCTTTTATTTTATCCCCTTCTTCTATATTACACTGATTTTGCAATCTCCATTTTCATGCAACCATCAATTACATTGTTGTAGACAAAATTAAAAAGCATGTGTATTTCCATCAGAGGCATGCCCACTACTATCTACATTCTGTAGTAGTCACAATATTCCAAAGAGCTACTAAGCAAAAGAGTTTACATACTTTCTTGACAAAAGAAGAATCTTTACTAGGCCACATCATTATTTTATAAATGAATCCAGAAATAAATTTCATAATTTAACATTAGATTGTGCAATTAATAATATGAATTTTAAATATGCCAGAAATTTCTTGTTTTCAAATATTTTTAAAAGAAGAGTAATTTTAATTGTACATACAGAGTAATAACAAATTAATTTCTTTTTATACCTTGTAGTCTGAAATATAATGCATCGTATACAAAATCAAATGAAATTCTTTCAGTGAAACGGCCGAGAATCTTCACCTATACAAGAATCTATAGTATACATGGTATTGGTTATTTCTGTAAAAAATTTTTTTTAAAAAAGGTAGTGTTTGGGGAGGATGTCCCATTGCAACCTACTCCTGCATTACCCTTAATTTTATTTTGTGTTTATGGCACTGTATTTGCTTGACCCGAAGTCCTGTTTCTTCTGCCACCGAACTTCAGTAATTCTCTATCTAATTTCAATCTATACATTTCCCTTTACCAGTTTTCTAAACTAGCTAACCAGCTAAGGGAGCTGACATTCCACACTCTGATCTGCAGAATGCCAATTTTGTTTCTCCTGATGACGTCCTCCTCAGTAGTCCCTGCCCGGAATATTTTACCCAAGAGGGTGCCATCATTATTTAACTGTATAGTTGAGCTGCATGCCCTCAGGAAAAATTATGGCTGTAGTTTCCCCTTGAATTCAGCCACTCACAGTACCAGGACAGCAAGGCCGTTTTGGTTGATAACACAGGGCCAGATCAGCCAATCATCCAGACTGTTGCCACTGCTACTACTGAAAAGGCTGCTGCCCTTCTTCAGAAACCAAACATTTGTCTGGCTCCTCAACATATATCCCTCCACTGTGGTTGTTATGTGTGTCATGGAGGCACACAAACCACCCCACTAATGGTATGGTCCATGGTTTGAGGGGGTTCTGAGTACTAAAATACCAAGAAACCTCAAGGCCTGATTCCTGCACACATGTGTCTGACATAATACTCACTATATTCAATTTCTCAAAGTGATGACAATTAATTATATGTCATTGCAATGTTACATGACATAGTGCAATATATATTCCTACCACAGGAAATAGCCAACAGATGTAGATTAACCAAAATATGTAAAACTGGTTTTTGGTGCAGTGCAGAAACTTTGAATCTGTCTATGTCATTCAGTTTCCCTCAGCATATGCTGTTGTCTCTCAGTTAGTTACTGTGTTTCAATCATTTTTCATGAGTGTTCCCTTATTATTCTGTTGTTGCTTAACCTGCCAAGTGGTACTTTTGCCATAATGAAATAGGTATTGCTTGTTGCAAAGACTCAGAGCTGTTACAAACATTAAGATGTGAGAATATTTTCTTCCTCTATGGCTTGCTTTCCTAACCTTATGTGGCATGTAGCAGGTTATTGTGAAACTTTGGTATGCAGATATTTAGTTGTTATACCTCAAGAAGAACTGCAAGTCAAAGTTTTCATGCACTTTCTCTGTTTGATTTGATTTTTTATTGGTCCAGTTTTATCATACAGCACAAATTGTACAATTGATATTGGACAGGTCAAAGTAAGAAAAACGATAGTAGTAAAACATTTACCCAGGTGATGAAGGATCTCTCAGTCCAGAAAGATGCATAGGATAAAATAAGAAAGTTGCTTTTTTGCTTGAAACATGTTACAAATTATTTCACTTCAGAGTTGATAACTTTCATTCTTATAGTGGTATATATGCCAAATTTGTTGTTCATAAAACTCTGTAAAAATTCCAATATCTGCAAAAGTATTAGTGGTGATTCATAATATTATGAATTTTTATATTGAGAAATTCATGAATAAGTGACAATTGTTGCCACTTTATGAGTTGCAAAGAAACAAAAATAAAGGGAGATGACATTAGAAAATTGTTTTGTGAAATTATCAGGGGCATATGATGCAAATTGCAGAATATTGAAAAGGTGTTTCATTCATGCACAAATCAGTTTTCAACTTCCTAGATCATTATCAAGTGACAATTAATTGTCACAATAATGTGAAATAAACATGAATATTATGTGATACAGAGCTACAACATTAAAAATAGTGAAGTTGATCTTAAATGACATGTTACATTTTAAAAATAAAATTGAGCTTACTTTTCTAATTATTTAGTTCTGTCATATTCCATGAATGAAACTAAGAAGAAGCAGAGAATTTATGTTTGCTCTTTTGCATTAAAACAGACAAACATAAACTCATTGATTTCCAGCAGTATCATCTCTACAACTTTCTTAGCTGTGTGGAGAAAATCACATTATAAATAATGTGAATGACTATGTGATAGAACATGCCCAGCAAAGACTAAATTGATCTATTGTACTCTCAAGCTTGAGTCACATTCAGGAAACCTAACTGTCACAGTTATATGTAATTGATCTGCATAGAATTTTCTGTTGTGTTTGCATATTATCCCAATAGTCCTAAAGCTTTGATTGTATCTCTACTGTCAAATAATATCCTTGTTGTTATTGCTATTTTAAAACATAGGTCTGTATTTGTAGGATTTCATTTTTTGCAAGAGTCTGTGATACTTTTCTGCAAATAGTGGCAATGGCATGACTTCGTTTCAGTCACAGGAGATTCTAGCAACATCTCTACTGTCTAGACATATCATGTCTTCTTAATGTGAATGCAGCAGTGAGGAAAATGTTCATCACATTTTCATCCTGTCAGATTAAAACTCTGTGCCAGACCTGATTTCAAAACTGTGACCACTGCCTTATGTGGGAAACTGCTCTACTAACTGAGTTACCAAAGCATGACTCATGACCCGCCCTCACAGTGTTACTTCCACTGGTATAAAGAAAAGACACTGCAGATAAATGGCTGGCCACAGTCTAGGGGGTTGTTTCCTGAATTCTGGAAGTATTTTTCAGTTGGCTACCTCTGGACAATGGAACAGACATGAGGCAATGTCCCGTGTAGTGGAATGCTGTGTATTTATAACTTAGTAGTCACTGGGATCTTTCAGAGATTACAGTATTAATAACTGTCTTTGGCAATTGTTGTGACAGATCTACACAGATGGGTTGAAACAGAAAGATGTGGCAGCAAGTGCATTCACAGATGGCAAGACTAATTGAGGAGGCAAATTCAAGCTCCTAGAAGTTATGTCCATACTCACTGCAGGCCTCATAGTGCTTTTAGAGGGACTTAAATATGCAAAAGAAGTGCAAGAGGAATCAATCATAATATTATCAGACTCATGCTCAGCATTGATGCTGTTAAAATGTTATGACATAAACAATGCCACAAATTATCTAATATATTAGGTTACAGAATCAGTGCATGAGCTTTCCCACTAAATAGGATGACCATCATGTTATTGATGAAAGTGCACAATAGAATAAAAGGAAATGAAAACATAGACACTCTGGCCAAGGAAGCTGCACACACTGCTTCAGTGCCACCTGACAATATTCTTCGTAACATAGTAACTACAACCAGGGAATGAAAATCTCCAACAGTCGTATGAAATCGAAGGGAGACACTAAGCCACAATGAGCCTAATTCCCATCATGTCATTGGTAACAAAATTGTAGATTCAACAGAAACTTTGTAGTGACAGTGGCATGACTTTGTTTCAATCACTGGGGACTCTAGCAACATCTCTACCATCCTCTGGAAATGCCTTGCCTACAAACATTAAAACTTTTTCAGCAACAAAAGGAAGTGTATTAACAGAGGATCAAATAATAATATGGAAAGAGAGATTTTTTTACACTGTAGTATAGTAAATATGTTAATTTACTTAAATTGTTTACTTAAGTTCAGTTTAAATGGTTATAACAGCTAATTGTTTTTTATGGTCCAAGGCTGGCTAATAAATTTAAATAATACTGTCATTTTTCCTATAAATGCTAAGCAACTTTTTGTACGTTCTAATACCTACATTAAGATCCAAGAAGAAAAAAATGCATATTTTAAATATGAATTTAATTTCCTTATCAGTGTTTCATTTGGTTGTACCAGTTCACAAGCACAGACCAATATCCTCATATCTGATCAAGCATGTAATTTTGCAGTTGAGAGATTCTTGATGAAATACTTGTTAAAAATTATCCACAAAATTTCAGATACTAAGAGACTGAGAAGGGAAATAACCACCATGCCACCTGACTGACTGTTGAGAATGTCTTGGAAGTGGAATAACTCTGTTTTGTGCAAGTTTCTGTAGCAGAGGCTATATCACATATCTATATAGGGATTGCAAGAGATCTGTGTGAAAGATTTAATATTCTCATGCATTAACCAAGTACATTTGTGAAGACTTTAGCAAAATCACCTTATTACTACAGTTAGTTGCCACTTGATGACAGCCTAGTCAGCTAAAACCAAACACAGAATGAGCGAAAATTGTTACTGAATACCAAGAAAGTTCTGTTTTATCCATCCATTATTATTTTGTGATAACGCATCAATCTGTAGATAAGCAATTCAGGATAATAATCACTTGCCTGATCATAATACCATGTGAACTACATGTCCAATTTACTAACAATAATTATATGAGTTCGGAAAAAGAATGGAAAATACAGATATCAGTAAAGTGTATTATTTAATCCTATTCTGGTACACATTGAATACTAAAACACATAAATTTTCAATCCACAGTAGCATTGTATCTTCATTATATATATGTGATGAAGAAGAGAACATAAATTAGTGCCCATATGAGAGCCACTCGTAAGGATGGTATTTTTCTCTCAAAGCTTTTGAAATAATTATTTCTACAGGAACATTTAGATAATTTACAAGAACAGGCATATAAAGAGGCAGGAAAAAAGTTTCAAATTAATTCACCACAACAGTTACGAAATATACTGTATGAAGAACTTCAGCTTGATCAGAAAAGCAATACTAAAGTGAGAGAAACTGCAAAACTTGGTCAAAAGTCAACTTCTGAGCACGTGGTAAGACTCCATTTTCTTGCATATATGCATCAAAATTCACCTACATTGTTATACAATTATTAAAAATATAATAGTTTACATAAGCTAGTGTAGTACATTATCATCAGTTCAGGAAATTTCTTTGTAAATAAATTATCTGAATTAAAGATACCTAGAAATTGTTGTACAATAGAATGTAGTTGCCCATTATTTGAATTACATTTTGTCTTTCATTTTTACAATCATGAATATATTTTTATTTTAAAATGTTTATATTTGTACAATTGAACAACAATTTAAAGCCATGTATGGATACTTATAATTTCATTTCTTTTTTAATTATTGTAGCTAAGTCTCCTTAAACCATGGCACCCTCTTCCTGGAACAGTGCTGCAATATCGGCACCTACAGAAAACCAAATCAACATTCATTGATGGTGTTTTACAGCAGGTAGTTGAGGGGAAGGTATTTCCTTCATGGTAAGAATTTCTGTATTACTTGGAAATTCATTTATTTAGTTATTTACATGTCAGGTTCCATAGCACCA
This sequence comes from Schistocerca serialis cubense, assembly GCF_023864345.2. Lineage (NCBI taxonomy): Eukaryota > Metazoa > Arthropoda > Insecta > Orthoptera > Acrididae > Schistocerca > Schistocerca serialis. The sequence goes on along the minus strand of NC_064639.1, from coordinate 786,689,334 downwards.
AACTGAGGAACAAATCTCCAAGGTCATGGAATGTGTCAGTACATGAAATTACAACATAAAAGTAATAAGAGATAAAAATAAAATGTTTATGAACCCAAAAAAAGTCAAGCCATAAGTTTAAGTAAATGTAGTCAACAATACAACAAGAATCGGCTTAATTTTTCAAGGAACTACTCGACGGAATAGAAGGAGTGACCCATGAGGAAACTCTTCTATTTCAATTTGAAAGCTAGTGGATTACTGCCAAGATTTTTGAATTCTAGTGGTAGCTTACTGAAAATGGATGCAGCAGTGTACTGCACAGCTTTCTGCTCTAGAGTTAAGGAAGTCTGATCCAAATGCAGGTTGGATTTCTGCCGAGTATTAACTGAGTGAAAGCTGCTTATTCTTGGGAATAAGCGAATATAGTTAACAAGAAATGGCAGTAAGGAATATATATATTGGTAAGGAATATACATATTGTTAAGGAATATATATATTGAGAGGCCAATGTCAAAATATCCAGACTCGTGAACAGGGGTCGACAAGAGATTTTTGAACTTATACAACTTATTGCCGAACTGCCCATTTCTGGGTCAAAAAGATCCTTTTAGAATGGGAAGAGTTACCCCAAAATATAATACCATACAATATAAACGAATGAAAATAAGCAAAGTAGACTAATTTTCGTATTGAATGATCACTCACTTCAGATACCATTTGAGTAGTGAAAAAAGGCAGCATTGAGATTTTGAACAAGATAGTGGCATGGGCTTTGCACAACAGTTTACTATTTATCTGAATACCTAGAAATTTGAACTGTTCAGCTTCGATAATGTTATGACTATTCTGTGAAATTAAAATGTCAGGTTTTGTTGAATTGTGTGTTAGAAACAGTAAAAACTGAGTCTTACTGTGATTTTGCATTAGTTTATTTTCTACAAGCCATGAACTTATGTTATTAACTGCACTATTTGAAACCTAGCCAATGTTGTACATAACATTATTTACTACCAAGCAAACAGAAATATTTTAGAGCTACCCGTAATACCAGAGGGCATATCATTTACATAAATAAGGAACAGGAGTGGCCCCAACACTGATACCTGCGGCACCACTAACTTGACTGTACCCCACACAGTATCCACATCACAGCCATTCTCAACATTGCTGTCTGTTGTTAAAATAAGAGGTGAACCAGTTGTGAGCTACTCCCCGTAATCCGTAATGGTCCAACTTCCGGAGCAATATTTTGTGATCAACACAGTCAAATGCGTTAGTTAAATCAAAAAATATGCCTAGCATTCGAAACCTTTTGTTTAACTCATCCAGTACTCACAGAGAAAAGAGAATATAGCATTTTCAGTTGTCATATGACTTCTAAAGCCGAACTATACATTTGATAGCAAATTGTGTGATATAAAATGATCAATTGTCCTTACATACATAGCCTTTTCAATAACTTTATTGATGGCGTAGAAATAGGTCTAAAATTGTCTACATTATTCCTTTCTTCTTTTTTATAAAGCGGCTTTACTACTGAGTACTTTAATCATTCAGGAAACTGACCATTCCTAAAGGAAAAATTACAAATATAGCTAAATACAGCACTAACATGTGCAGCACAGTACTTTAATATTCTGCTAGGCACTCCATCATATCCATGAGAGTCCTTAGTCTTCAGTGATTTAATTACTGACTCAATCTGCCCCTGGTCTGTATCACAGAGGAGTATTTCAGACATCAATCTCAGAAAGGCATTTGCCAAGAGTGTTATATGATTCCCTGTAGAAACTAAATTTTTATTTAATTCACCAGCAATGCTCAGAAAATGATTGTTAAATACTTCAAACAATGGAAAATCCAGGATGGAATGTAACAATGCCAGAGAAGGAAAGTTGCTACTCACCATATCGTGGAGCTGCTGAGTCACAATAGGCACAATAAAAAGATTCACACAATTAAAGGTTTTTTGCCATTAAGGCCTTTGTCAGCAGTAGACACACACACACACACACACACACACACACACACACACACACACACACACACACACACACATAAACGCAAGTTGCACACACGTCTGCAGTCTCAGAGAGCTGAGACCACACTGCGAACAGCAGCACCAGTGCATGATGGGAGCGGCGACTGGGTGGGGGTAAGGAGGAGGCTGGGGCGGGGAGGGGGAGGGATAGTATGGTGGGAGTGGTGGACACTCAAGTGTTGCAGTTTAGATGGAGGGCAGGAGTGAAGGTGTGGAGGGGGGAGGGGGTAAGTAGTGGAAAGAAGAGAAATAAAAGAAATTAAAAGACTAGGTGTGGCGGTGAAATGACGGCTGTGTAATGCTGGAATGGGAACAAGGAGGGGGCTGGATGTGTGAGGACAGTGACTAACGAAGTTTGAGGCCAGGAGGGTTATGGGAACGTAGGGTGTATTGTAGGGAAAGTTGCCACCTGCGCAATTCAGAAAAGCTGGTGTTGGTGGGAAGGATCCATATGGCACAGGCTGTGAAGCAGTCATTAAGATGAGGGATACTATGTTTCACAGCATGTTCAGCAACAAGGTGGTCCACTTGTTTCTTGGCCACAGTTTGTCGGTGGTCGTTCATGCGGACAGACAGCTTGTTGGTTGTCATGCCTACATAGAATGCACCACAGAGGTTGCAGCTTAGCTTGTAAATTACATGACTGGTTTCACAGGTAGCCCTGCCTTTGATGGGATAGGTGATGTTAGTGACTGGACTGGAGTAGGTGGCGATAGGAGGATGTATGGGACAGGTCTTGCATCTAGGTCTATTACAGGGGTATGAGCCATGAGGTAAGGGATTGGGAGTAGGGGTTGTGTAAGGATGGACGAGTATATTGTGTACATTCGGTGGATGGCGGAATACCACGGTAGGAGGGGTGGGAACGATAGTGAGCAGGACATTTCTCAATTCCGGGCACGACGAGAGGTAATCGAAACCCTGGCGGAGAATGTAATTCAGTTGCTCCAGTCCCAGATGGTACTGAGTTATGAGGGGAATGCTCCTTTGTGGCCGGACTGTGGGACTTTGGGAGGTGATGGGAGACTGGAAAGATAAGGCATGGGAGATTTGTTTTTGTAAAAGAATGCGAGGATAATTACGGTCAGTGAAGGCTTCAGTGAGACCCTCGGTATATTTTGAGAGGGACTGCTCATCACTGCAGATGAGACAACCACAGATGGCTAGGCTGTACGAAAAGGTATGGAATGGGTGGCAGCTGTCGAAGTGGAGGTATTCCTGGTGGTTAGTAGGTTTGATATGGATGGAGGTACTGATGCAGCCATCTCTGAGGTGAAGGTCAACATCTAGGAAGGTGGCTTGTTGGGTTGAGTAGAACCATGTGAAGAAAATGGGGGAGAAGTTGTTGATGTTCTGAAGTAATGTGAATAAGGTATCCTCACCTTCAATGCAGATAGCAAAGATGTCATCAATGAATCTGAACCAGGTGAGGGGTTTAGGATTCTGGGTTTTTAGGAAGGATTCCTCTAGATGGCCCATGAATAGGATAGCATAGAATGGTGCCATGTGGGTGCCCATAGCCGTACCATGGATTTGTTTGTAGGTAATGCCTTCAAAGGAGAAGTAATTGTGGGTGAGGATATAGTTGGTCATGGAGACTAGGAAGGAGGTTGTTTGTTTGGAATCCATAGGGCGTCTGGAAAGGTAGTGTTCGACAGCAGTAAGGCCATGGGCATTAGGAATGCTAGCCTAAAGGGAGGTGGCATCAATAGTGATGAGCGGGGCACCGTGTGGTAAAGGGACAGGAACTGTGGAGAGTTGATCGAGGAAATGGTTGGTATCTTTTATATAGGAGGATAGGTTCTGGGTAATAGGTTGAAGGTGTTGGTCTACGAGAGCAGAGATTCTCTCAGTGGGGGCACAGTAACTGGCCACAATGGGGCGTCCTGGGTGGTTGGGTTTATGGACTTTAGGAAGCATGTAGAAGGTGGGAGTGTGGGGAGTGGTAGGGGTAAGTAGAGAGATGGACTCCAGGGAGAGGTTCTGGGATGGGCCTGAGGATTTGAGTAGTGACTGGAGATCCTGCTAGATTACTGGAATGGGATCACTGTGGCATGGTTTGTAGGTGGAAGTATCTGACAGCTGATGGAGTCCTTCTGCCATGTAATCATTGCAGTTCAAAACAACAGTGGTGGAGCCTTTGTCAGCAGCTAGGATTATAAGGTCGGGATCAGTTTTTAGATGGTGGACTGTGGTTCTTTTTGTGGATGTAAGGTTAGTTTGCATGTTGAGGGATTTGGGAATGATGTTGAGGCAAGTTTCGAGGTTAAGAAATTCTGGAAAGTTAACGGGGGATGGTTTGGAGGCAGTGGGGGTGGATCACGGCTGGATGGTGGAGTGAACTGAGTTAGGCAAGGTTCAATGTTGGTCTGTGATTGAGTCTGATTGGTCGGGTTGGTAGCGAAAAAGTGTTTCTACTGTAGGGACCCTGAGAAGGAGAGAAGATCTTTAACTAGTCCTGCATGGTTGAATTTGGGAGTGGGGCGAAAGGTGAGGGCTTTAGAAAGGACTGTTATTTCTTTGGGACTAAGGCTTCTGGAGGAAAGGTTCATAACTGTGTTGCAGGTCTGTTTAGGTTCTGGGCTCTGTGTGGTTGTGGGAGGGAGTTTTGGAGGGTGGCGTAAATGTAGTAGGTCTGCGTGACAGGGTTTGTCAGCTATGATGGGGCGTGGGGGAGGTTTGGAGATGGTTGTAGAAGTGGTGGACAGTGGTACTCCGAAGTGGGAGTAGGAAGTGAGTAGGATGGAGAGCTTTTTGAAGTGGCGTTGTGCATGTTGCTCAAGTTCCTACAGGGCAAGAGTTTTAATGTGTGTTATGGGTTCCAGGAATTTGGGATTGCATAGCAGGAGAATTTTGTGGATGGAGAGAAGGTACTGCAAGGAGGATTGGGCTTGGTTGATATGGTTTTGCAGGACTATGTTGGTGAGGGCTAAGGGTTGGCAGAATCTGAACAGGTGGAGGTCATTGTGGAAGGAGGTGTGGCCACCAGAGATGGGTAATTTCATGGTACGGCCATTAGGGGGGATTTCATGAGCCAAGCAACAACGCAGGAACAGTATATGGGACTGGGATCTGGCTAGGGATAAGGAAACTTTTCTGTATTGACACAGATGGAAGGAGCAAGGATCCATGGTGGTGCAAAAAATGCGAAAAGTTACGTAAGAAAGTAGAAGTACATCCGAAAAATTACGCAAAAATACACCCAAATACGTGTCAAAAGGACGAAATGGATGCACAAGGGGGGTGGGAAAAAATTGTGTGAATCTTTTTATTGTGCCTATCGCGACTCAGCAGCTCCGCTGTGTGGTGAGTAGCAACTTTCCTTCTCTGGTATTGTTAAATACTTAACATATATCTGATTTCTCAGTAACAGAAATATTTTTACTATGAACTGATTTTATAACATCGATCTTGTGCTGCTGACCAGACACTTCCTTCACATCTGGCCAAATGATTTTAATTTTATCCTGTGAATTAGCTATTCTATTTGCATACCACATACTCTTTCCCTTTGTAATAACATTTTCAAGCACCTTACAGTACTGTTTGTAATGTGCTACTGTAGCTTAATTGTGACTACTTCTAACATTTTGATATAATTGATTTGTTCTACATGATATCCTTATCCTACTAGTCAGCCACCCTGGATGCCTTTTACTGCTAGTACCCTGCTTAGAACATTCTAATGGAAAGCGACTCTCAAAGAGCACGAGAAGTGTGTTAAGGAAAACATTATATTTGTCATCTATGTTATTGGCACTATAAACATCCTGCCACTCTTGTTCCTGACAAGGTTTAGAAAACTCTCTATTGCTGTTGGATTAACTTTCCTACATATTTTGTAAGTATATGTGACATTTATTTGAGTACAAAAGCCTGTTAGTGTTAAAATTTGTACATCATGGTCTGAAAGGGCATTCACCCTTTTACTAACAGAATGCCCATCCAGTAACAAAGAATTAATAAAAATATTGTCTGTGGCTGTGCTACTGTTCCCCTGCACCATACCTGGAAAAAACACAGCCTGCAACCAACATCCTTTTTCTTGCACCATCATATACAAAATTTCTATTGAAGTCACCACATATAACTAATTTCTGGTACTTCCTATAAAGTGAATCAAGAACCCTTTCTAGCTTGAGCAGAAATGCTCTGAAGTCAGGGTTAGGGGACCTATAAACAACAACAATTAGAAGTTTAGTTTCACTAAATTCAACTGCCCCTGCACAACATTCAAATTTATGTTCAGTGCAGTGCTGTGATATGTCATGTTGCAGACAATGCTTGCATATTTATCCTAGAAAGTTTCAGTCTGGCCTCTTAGCAACATAGGACAGTTGAAGAGAAACCTAATGGATTTAGTGGTGGTCAACTTGTTTTACTCCATTGATGACTTTCTTAACTGAACCAACTGATGTACTTGCGAAGTAACACCTAACTTCAGCATAGTTTCACTGCAGTAATACAGTATGTGTACATAACCTTGTGGGGGGAAAATCGGTTTGTAGCCTTGCGTAAGATGAGTTTAAGAGGCTGTAGTAGGACACAGATACTCAAAACATGGATCAGGCAGAGCTTATCAGATCAGACAAATCTGATCCATAACTCTTTTTTTTTAATTAATGTTATCTGATTTTATTACTGAAGGTGTGGAACTTAGACTGAAGACGGATACCTTCTGTATCTATCTAGATAAAAGTGATATGAATTGCTAACTGCCCAAATGGGAAAGCAGTTCGTGATCTCTTTCAGGAAATTGAAGATATTTGTAGATTGCTGATTAGAGAACATTCGAATCAGAAACATATACAGGCCTATAATTGGCTTGTTTAAGCCACCAACCCCAACTACAGAGGCCTGAGAAATGTGGTTCTTGACATATGTCAGTATACAGTCAGTGGGCTGAGTGTGAGACAAAAAGTTGCTTGTGAAACTGGAGAGAAGTTATTGTTTCTGCATGACATGAGTTGAAATATGTGTGATGAAAAATATATCTGAACTTAGATAGTGATTTTTTGTTTGTCACTGTGTAAAAAAAGTAAACAGTCTGTTTGAATGTAGGATAGTACAGATTTGCTGTTCAGCCATGTTGGAATTAGACATTGTGAGTGCACAAAATTTAAAGATTAGTGGCATCTTTAAAAGTACAACCTTGATGTTAACATTTGTTTAGAGAGGTATACTGCTTGCCAAGAGAAAATTCTACATGGCATAAAAGTGGTTGAACTGAAAGATTTTAGCTTTGCTTACCAGCAGTGCTATTAAGCTATATTTCTCATGTGAGCATCACCAATGACAAAATGAGCTTTGCTAACTCAGAATTCACATCTTATTTCAAAATTCTTTGCTGATCTGCTTATAACATTCATTTGTTTCATGCAAGGAATGCTGCAAATTATCTTTAAATTCTTCTTTTAATTTCAAAGTTTTTGGTCATGTCCAATTTTGCAGTGTTGCTTGTAATGCACTGTTGTCTTGGTTAGAGTACAAAAAAAATTGAACACATACTAACTTTGATAGTTCTGTATTCCCCTAATGCTACTCACTTTTTTGGCTTGGATGCCTTTACCGGCTTTGGATTCCAAGTGGGGGAGCTAGTTAATTTAGTGTTAGACAAAGTATATTTTTCTGATATTTACGCCCTGTCCACTTCATATAAGGAGATTTCTGAATCAGCACTCAGTTTTGCACATAACTTTATGGCTCACATCTCTTACCATCCTTCTGCAGTGACTTAATTTTGATGAACTCACCCACTTCCATTTGTGGATTGTGATGCTGCTCAGGCAGCACTTGCATGGCTTCAGGACCAAGGCTTTATTTCCATAGTTAATACCAGCCAATGGGCAATGGCTATGGCACTCATTAAAAAATTGATTGGGTCATTATGTATCTGTGGTGATTTCAAGTCCACTATTAATTCCCAATCTAATGTTGATCTGATTACGTAGGCTTTCGCAGCGTAATAAGTCTTGAAAGTCTCATCGTTTTTGCTGTCGGATCCTAAAATCAACTTGACTCGATACCACACTGCCAGGTTTTGTAAGCGATGACATCTCAGTCGGCGAAGGATTCCAGATGGTACTTTTGGACACAGTGTTCACCAAAAGCCGACGCACACAGATTTGTATCTGCATCCTAAGAGTTGTCATCCACCACACCAACGCAGTGGCATCCTTAGGACTTTGGTAAGGAGAGCATAAGCCATTTCTGACGCAGATAGCTTAACCCAAGAACTTGTGCATTTAATGGCTGTTTTTAAGGAAAATGGATACTCCAAGAAGCAGATTCATCGAGCAATGGAGTTTGAACCATCTCCAGGGGTGCACGAAGAGGAACATAGATCGGTGGCCTTTCTTCTTTATGCTGGAGGCTCTGTGAAAGATGATTTGGGGCTTAGGAAACCTGGTGTGTACAAAATTCCGTGTCAAGGTGTGAAAGCTTACGTTGGCTGTTTGATTCGCACAGTGCATGACAGGTGTGTGGAACATGGCCGTCATATGAAACTACAACAGCCGGAAAAATCGGCAGTAGCTGAACACTGCTTAAATGAGGGACACAGTATGAAATTTGATGAAACTGTGTTAGTCGCCAACATTTCCAGTTTTTGGAACAGTGTCTATAAAGAGGCGATTGAAATTAGGTTGGAGGATAATTTAATCAACAGAGACAATGGGTTTCCTCTTAGCCTGACGTGGAATCCTGTATTGTCTCACCTCAAAATTGAACATTCTTTGGTGAGGCCCTGAGTGTGATATATCATTGCCAGCAGTGTTCCACTAAGGGCAGCGCCACCTCCCTGTCTTGGAGGGCAGCATCCGTGATGGGCGGTACATGCTCCGTGTACTGAACCGTGCCCTTTATAGGACGTCAATTTGCAGCCTGGCATCAGTTCTTAGCGGGACTCATCAGCAGAAGCAGCATTTTCCTGAAGATGGAGATCAGCTGGATCACCGAAATATCGAGTCAAGTTGATTTTAGGATCCGGCAGCAAACCCGAAGAGACTTTCAAGGTAATGTTGATCTCTACACAATGTCTCGCCCAGGTGAGTTGTCAGCTAAACTGGTTGGAGCTCAGTATTGTTCAAAGATGGATCTAAAGGACATGTATCTCCAGCTGCCCCTTGATGATGTTTCATGTCGGTTGCTAATTTTAAATACATCATTCAGCTTATTCAATTTAGCCTGTTAACCATTTGAAGTTGCAAGTACACACACAATTTTTCAAAATTGTTTAGATTAAGTGATTCAATGTATTCCACATTGTGTTAATTATTTTGAAATCATTATCATTATGAAGCTGACACACAAAGAACATCACAAGAACTTTGAGTCCCTTTTTAAAAGGCTCCAGAAAAATGTTTAAACTATCAGTTATTTAGAAAACTGCAGTTTCTTTGCCACCAGTGTCAAATACCTGGGTACATTCTCAGCCGCAGGGGCATCATGCACACACATGACCACGTTGATGCATTTACCAATATACCAGTCTCTAATAACCTTGAACAGTTGCAGTTGTTTCTGTGTAAAATCACGTACTATGCCATGTTTATTCCACAGTTGGTGCAGCTCATGCACCCTCTTAATCAGCTGCAAAAAAGGGCATCAAACTTGTGTAGCTGACCACTTGTCAACAGGCTTTTCAGTACTTAAAGGATGATATCAAGCAGCACCATGTCTGATGCCATATACGCTGCCATTAACACTGTTTATGGATGGGTTCTTGTACAACATTGTGACAGTTTTGTCCCACAAATCATCAGATGGTTCTGAATGCCCAGTTTCCTTCGCCTCAAAATTGTTAAATGCTCTGCAGCTCAACTATTCCCATATAGAGGAGGTGGCTTTAATGATCATATATAAGATCAAGAAATTTCGTATGTATTTGTATCTCTGCAAATTCCACCTGTTGACTGACTACAAAATCTTGATATCCTTTGTTCGTGCTTTGCTCTAAACTCTCAGACAAGGCAGCACAGAGTCTGCAGTGCCAGTTGTGGTTCTTGAGTGGGTGCTACTACGAAATCAGTTTTCTCTCCACCAGCTGACACACAAGTGCTGACGTTCTGACCCTACATGTACCCAATGTCCACCTAAAGTGATCGGCAACCCCTCTGACACTGAAGCATATGTATAAGGCATCGCCTCCCCAGATTTCATCAATTACAACAAGGACAACTGGTGGCAGGACAAGTGCTACCAGAGGTCCTCCCTGTCAGGGGCCTATTTCCTCCAACATGTATGTGTGCGGAACTGGATTGGCAGGAATTCCTACATGCCGTGGCTATATACAGTGGCGCAAGCCAATACATTGGAAGTTCGCTCCACCAGAGCTCTGGGCAACTTCATGCATTGGCTCTTAGCAGGCCATCAGTCAGAGCCCAGTTGGAAGCCAGCGCAGCAGGACCTACAACTTTCCAGCAATATCCTGAGACATGCCTGTTAGCCGGGTATGCCGTACACTCAGTGGACATTGTTAGGAATTATCAGTGGCTTTGTCTACATGTCCCATTACGTTTATTCACTGTGTGTCCCAGGCATACGCCTGTTAGTGTCTGGGAAGTTGCATTATTTCTTATTGTGAAGATTTTTTTCTTTGTTATTAAAAATCTCTACTGTGGTCATAATAAACTCTTGTTCTTGTTTACCTGTTTCTTATTACTGCTTATCAAGCATCTCCCCATGGAGATACAGCAGTGGCGATGAGATATTTGGATCCAGGTGGTCCCATAAAGATTGATCACCATGGTAGTGAGGTTTACAACAGTGTCTACCAATGGATTCCAATGCCCTTCTCAGCTGGACCTCATGGCTAAAGGATTTTGTGGTGGAACTCCACCCTTTCCCCCTTTTGACAAGAAATTAAAATCTTAGATGAACTACATGATGCACCTTAAGCAGCATTTTCTGGTGTTTGGTATCTCATGTGATTCCCATCATAGGGCATTTCTCCTTGTCTATGTTGGACCAGAGGTTTACCAACTCATTCAGAAACTGAAATCTGAATTAGAACCACATGCAGCATCATACAAGGAAGTGAAATTTTGCTTGCAAGAAAATTTTGCCTAATTTTGCTTGCAAGAATATTTTGCCTCGAAGGCCGTGTTGTTGTGCCACAACATAAAATTTTCAGCTGCCATAAGCAGGGGGTCAATCCTACTGGAAATGGACCACGACACTCCAAGGTCTTTCTCGAGAGTGCCAATTTTGGTGTTCCAATGAAGCACATAAACAGTCTTACGCCATGTTACACATTTGAGACATGCTCCTGGTACATGCACCTGCTGAAGGGCTTCAGATGGACTTACTGAAACTGATAGACCCCACATTGGATGATTGTCGTCAGATTATTTGAGCTTTCAAGCAGTTCATCTTTGTATCAGCTTCCATACTAGATCCATTGTCCCGCTTGCTAAATCGGCAGCCCCTGTTCCCTACAGACTCTCCGCCTATTGGTAAATGGACATTCCCTGCCAACAGCCCCCAACAGTTGCCTTCCTCCATTAACTGTTTCCTCACGCATACTTCATACCAGTGCCAGTTTCACCATGCCAAATGTTTCTCCTGCGGCAAGACAGGTCACAAAGTAGAGGTCCGCCAGGCCTCCACCAAGATGCATATGGATTCAGCTCAAGTGAATATTTTCCTGATGGAGGAATCAGGCATGGTGGCCCCAGAGACGCTTGAAGTCCATGCCATTCTTCCTGTCCGGAGACCAACAAAAGTCCTTCCAGATTTCTGTCAATGATCACCCTATCGACCTCTAAGTGGACACCCGTTCTACTGCCTTGACCATCATATGGAACACCTACCAGTGGTTAGGCTCTCCTCCAGTGCAACCATTCTTTCAGTGCCTCTGCAATTACAAGCAATGATGTAGTGGAAGTTGTGGTGTTTCCACCTGTTTTTATTTATTTCATTTGTTGTCCTCAGTGTCGACTTACTTCGTTGCTACATTGGCTGAAATGGGGTTTGTGGATTCCGACACTGACTACTTTAAATGATGTAGCTGACAGATGTACAGTTATGTTTTTCAGTACTTTAATTTCACTGTTCACAACCCCCTAATAATACACAGTTATATGGCCAGTGCACTATTATGTAACCTTCGATAAGCCTCATTAACAGTTAGCAGGCGAAACTCCACATACTGCTACAACAGTTTCTTGTTGAACATCTACGAGCAGTAATATCTAACCACAAAGTTCACAGTTTTAGAAGAATAATCAGGTATGTATGGAGCAGTCACTGTCATTGGTTTTTTACACATGGCCTAATTGTTTAACACTTATTTCACAGTTAAATTGAAGCATTGCTGTTGTTATAACCAGCACAGGTTACTTGTCTGAAACTCGGTCGTGGACTGACTGTCTCATGACCAAAAATTGGGCCCTTACACATCATCACAATAATCGGTACTGAAACTACACATTGTTCAAAGTTAAATTACAGAAATTACAATTAAAACTTAACTTATTAAATTAACTGAATACATAAAAATATTTCGTCTTTTTAACAGTCTCTTCTACTGCAAGAGTTAGGCCGAATTATTTGTTTATTAACATATATAGTTATGCAAACAATACTTTTGATAAAACTGTTAATAAACTTGGAATTAATTCAGAGCTGGCTTTGCTAACATGTTTCTGACTATAATCAAATAGATACTTTAAGAATACTAGCATTTCATCTTCCAAATGTTTAAAATTATTACAGAATTTATATTTGTTTATATGTCAACAATAGACTCTTAAGTTACGAAACAATTAATGACTTACCCCTATAATGAAAGTTACTAACTAGGAATAACCAAAATAAATTAGAAAATCAATTACATAAATAAAAATAAGCACAAAGTTAAATCTGGTGTTATATTTTTTAAAACTGAGGGCCAACCTTTCTCTTTTATGAAAATGTAGATTATATTCATGTATGCTAATCGTAAATAATTAAAAGTAACAAAACAAATTTAAAGGAGGCAGATGGCAAAACAAGAGGAGAATTATCATTATCCCGGCTTGCTTCATCACATAGTCAAAGGACAGTTCACAGCCCTCTTCCAATGTGGGACAATTATCTGTAAAGGGCACCTCCTTATCAGTGATAACCCAGGGGTTACAGATTTATTAAGACTTGACATCTTTGCAGGTTTGGGACCAGAAGAGCACAATTTGAGCAGTGGCATCCAGCCGGGCACTGACAATCCTTACTTCTTCCCTCTTCATGAGAAGTATCATTCAGTATTTGAACCTTGTACTATGGGCATTGTGGGTTTTGAAGCACATATTATCCTCCTCCCAACAGCCATGCCCCCCTCTTTCGAGGCTAGGAATGTCTCATTCACCCTGAGGGATAAGTTGCAAGACACTAGCATCTTGATGGCTGTTTCCAAAACTCTGTAGACAACACCAATCATGTCGGTCGACAAATCAGATGGTTTCCTCCACATATCTGGTGATTTCAACACGATTAATGCACAATCCATTGAGGATGCTTACCTTATTCCAAAGATGGACGATATTCTTACCCAACTGACTGGGCACAAGGTCTGCATGAAAACTGACCTCAAGGATATATATCTACAGCTTCTGCTGGATCAGGTGTTGTGTGAATTGCTGGTAAGCAACACACCTTTCTGTCTCTTCTGCTACAACTGCATCCCTATTGGTATTGAGAGCACCCCAGAGATATTTCAGCAATATTTGGAACACATTAGGCAGGAATAGCTGGGCACAGCCAACTACCTAGATTACATCAAAATTGCAGGACGGTCCATACAAGACTTGTCTGATAATCTAGATGCTCTTTCCTCCTTCCTCCAAGCTGCAAATCTTCATTGTAACTGGGAGAAGTGCCAGTTTTTCATCCCTGAAGTGGGATATCTGGATCATACCCACAGCACTTCAGGAATCTAGATAATTCTGAAATACGTGGAGGCTATGCAGGATTTATCACCACTGACAAATGTTAAGCAACTTCAATCCATGTTGGCCCTCGGAATTACTATTGTTAAGGTCCTTCTCCATGGTGCAACTGTCGCTTCTCTGCTGCACTGTGTCTTATGCAAGAATGTGGCATGTAATCGGGACACTACTAGCAACCACACTTTCCAGACCCTTAAGCAGGCATTGATTCAGCCTATCTGTCTGATGGCTTACAATCTGTCACTTTCTGTGGCTTCAAGGTGGATGCATCCATTTATTGTGTAGGAGCCATCCCATTGCATATAGTTGGTGGGGTGAAATGAACAATCACCTTCATCTCAAATACATTGGCATCGACCCAGTGCAGCTATGGACAAACAGAAAAAGAAGCCATTGTCATTGTCTTTGCTTAAAAAAAATTCCATGACTATGTCATTTTATCCTACTGACTGACCACAAACCATTACTGCCACTATTTCGCACTGATGCCAACATCCCCACAAAATCAGCTTGCCGCCTTCAGTTATGGTCTCTGTTTCTTGTCAGTGATTCCTATGAAGTTCACTGCCATTGTACAACTCGCCATGCCAACACTGACCTACTTTCATGGTTGCTGGTAGGTCAGGACTCTTCCTTTGATTCCAGTGTGGAAGTCTGTACCCACTTAGATACTGAAGATGAAGCAGCTCTTGTCTCACTTCCTATTGATGCTAAATTGGTGGCCCAGCGTTCTGCAGAGGATGTGGTTCTTAATAAATTTCTCCTTCTGGTCCAGTGGGGATGGCTATCAGACTCCCAGCAGATAGTCAGCCCAGACGTTCAAGGTTATTAGCACCACTGGCATGAATTCTTTGCCCTCAATGGTGTCTTGTTGCTTCAGTGCAAAAATGGCTGGACTTGAGTGATCATCCCATCCTCTCTTTAATGCCATATTTTACACCTGCTCCACCAAGTGATTGAGGTATCATACTCCTTCCGAAGCAACATGTATTGGAAGGGGATTGATAGTAATATTGCTGTCTTGGTGGCCATGTGCGCAACTTGTGAAAGCAAACAAGCAGCCCCATCTAGTTGCTACTTTCCATGGCTGGAGACATTAACACCATGGTCACGACTACACTTGAATTTGCAGGCCATTTTCTTGGCCATTCATGGTTGATCGTGATCTATGCGGGATCTAGTTTTCCATACATCTCCCAGATGTCTCCTACATCATCTCAGCCTGTGATTCAAGCCTTACCCACATCTTTCTGATCGAAGGTCTGCCAGAAACAAGAGTCATGGACAATGGGCCTCAGTTTAAGTCTGCCGAGTTCATGTCTTTGCATGCATCCAATAGAAATACTCTTATCCACATAGCACATTTCCACCCAGTATTGAGTGGTCTGGTGGAGCAGTTCATTCAAATGTTTAAGGATGATCTATTGAAGCTTCACCATCACCACTCACTGCACAATGCACTCTTCACCTTTCTGGCCTCCTCTCAATTGACAGCACAGGAGGGGACCAGTCCAGATGAACAACTGCATGGATAGCCGCAGTTATCACTTCTCTCCCTCCTCCATCCACGGCAGCCAAAGAAACCGCCATTACGAGGTCGTATGTGCATCACTTTTCCATCTGTGATGCCGTCTGTGTCCTAACATTCTCCTGACATTGCCACCATTTGACTCCAGTTGTAGTGGCCCAGCTGTTGGGACAGGCAATTGTTCAAATGCAACTCCCAAATGGGTCACGCTGTTGCAAACATCTGAACCAAGTCTGCCCTAGAAAACTACCATTGGCAACGAACACAAACTCCGGGCCTTTCCTTGTTCCAAGTTGTGATGAAGCAAGCTGGGATAATTGTACTTCCCTTCTTGTTTTGCCATCTGCCTCTTTAAATTCATTTTTCACTTTTGACTAATTGCCATTAACATATTCGAGTATAATCTGTATTTTCATAAAAGAGAAAGGTTGGCCTTCAGTTTTAAAGAATATAACACCAGATCTAATTTTGTGCTTAGTTTTATGTATGTAAATGATTTTCTAATTTATTTCGACTATTCATAGTTAGTATCTTTTGTTATAGGGGGAAAGCAGTAATTGTTTTGTAACTAAAGTCCGTTGTTGACTTACAAAGAAATATAAATTCTGTAATAAATAAAGACATTTGTAAGGTAAAACCCCAGCATTCTTTAAGTATTTATTTGGCTCTATTCGAAAACATGTTAGCGAACCCAGCCCTTCATTAATTCCAAAGTAATTAACAGTTTTGTCAAAAGTATTGTTTATGTAACTATATATTTTCATTTCATCATTTAAACAAATAATTCACCCTAAGCCTTGTAGTAGAAGATACTGTTAAATGGAACACATTTTTTTTATGTATTCAGTTAATTTAATGAGTTAAGTTTTGATTGTAATTTCCATAAATTTAACTTAGAATAATGTGTAGTTCCAACACCTATTGTTGTTGAGGATATATAAGGGACCGATTTTGGGTGATGAGACAGTCAGTCCACGGCCGAGTTTCAGATGAGGAACCTGTGTTGGTTAGAATGACAACAATGCATCAACTTAACAGTGAAATAAGTGTAACACAATTAGGCCATGTGTTAAAGCAATGACAGTGTCTGCTCCATATGTACCTTTCGATTCTTCAAGAACTGTGAACTTTGTGGTTATGTTCTTACTGCACATAGATATTCAGCAGTAAACTATTGTAGCAGTATGTGGATGTTTGCCTGCAAACTAATAATGAGGCTTATGGAAAGTTAAAACAATAGTGCACTGGCCATATAACTGTGTAATATTGGGGGGTTGTGAACAGTGAAAGTAAAAGACTGTGAAATGTAAATGTGCATCTGTCGGATACATCATTTACAGTATACAGTAGTTGTAACAACCTATTTTCCAGCCAGTGTAGCAGCCAGTACATCGACACCGAGGACAACAACCAAAGACATAATGAAAGTATGGGATGTTGTCTGCATCACAGCAGGACGCTGTTGCCCAGGCTTCACATCTGATGGCTCCTTTGTCTTCCCCTGTGAAGGGTGGTCTTCCATTGCCCAAGCTTGGGTCAACACCAATGGATGTTGAGCAGAGTGCTTGGGACCAACATCTACCAAGGGGCCCTGCTGTTGCCATGTAAATTGACCCTGATGGCAAAATCAACTACTGTCTCTCTCATCCTCTTATGGGGAAGGGATTCCATGTATCTGAAGATCATCTAAATGGATTGTACAAGGCGTTGCCTCCCCAGGCTGTATCCATCACAACAAGGATGAGAGACAGCAGGACAAGTGTCACTAGAGTTCCTCCCTGTCAGGGATTTAATTTCTCCACTGTGTCTTGTGTACAGAACAGTATCGGCATGAATTCCTACACGCTTCGGCCATATGTGGTGCCTTTGGCAGTTCAGTCCTCCAAAGCTCTTTGTGCCAGCTCTTAGCAGCCCATGAGTCAGAGCTCAATCAGAAGCCACCACAGTGGGACCTATGACTTTCCAGCAATATCTTGAGATGTATCTGTCGGGCAGCTATGCCAAATGCTCAACCTTCATCATTAGGGATCATCAGTGGCGTAGTCTTCGTGTCCCACTACATTTATTCAGTGTGTGTTCCAGGTATGTGCCTGTTATTGTCTGAGAAGTTGCATTATTTTTTATTGAGAAGAATTTTTCTTTTGTTAGTAAATCTCTCACTGAGGCCTTAATAAACCTATGTTCTTGTATACCTGTTCCTTATTATTGCTTATCAAGAGTCTCCCTGTGAGAGGTGTAACAGTCCCACCACCTTCTTGGCACCAACATGGGATTTGATAGCCAGGAAACTGTTTGTTTTGCCCTGGATCAATGCCTGTAAATGACCCTTGATGAATTCCTCATAATGGTGCATGAAGTAGCCTCAGCATTGTCCTGTGGTCCAGTGCTGGCTGAGGAAGGTTTTGTCAGTGGTAAGAAAGAATGGCTGGAGCATATTTTTTATAACCTGACCCTACTCACTCAAAACCATGCAGGGCATCTTAACATTGGTCTTGTAGGGCTCTGACAGCTGAGTTGCATACTGCTCCCTCTCTGACTCTGCATCCCCCATCTCCTTCATGTGTCACATTGGAGGATGTGGCGCACATGAAGTTATTGGCCTAGCATTTTTGCCAACATTAAATTGGTGTGCTGCTCCTGCCATGCTTGCTGCCTCAATAAGGCATCCCAGTACAATGGTTTTCACCATGACACAATTGTCCATTCCTGTGAGAGTGTCCATGTCAGTGTTGATGAGACAATTCAGGGAGCTACTTGGTTGCTGGCAGTGGACACACTTTCCAGATTCCTGTATGTGGCACACATGCTGTACACTACCAACCCTGTCATCACGCATGCCATTGAGAGGATTATCACCATTGAGGGGGCATCTTGCACCCTGGCTTAAGATGACTGGCCCCAGTTTACATTGACTAAGCTGCAGGTCTCCTGTCGCCACAATGCCATCAATCCTATGACCACCACTCCTCTTCACCCCACCTCCTACATGAAGGTTGGGCGGATGGTCCACAGTCTTAAATTCTAGATAAGGAAGGTCTTACAGGTGTCATTGACCTAGGTTGCTTTCACAGCTTCCCCACAACCTATAGGGCCACACCCATGTATGGACTTGGCCCTGCCAAATACTCCACAGGCACAGGTGTTAGAACTCCCATATCCTGTACGGTGCACCCATCTTACCTACAGGTCCATCTCTCTGCAGGGTGCCTGTATCTTGGCACATATATTCACCTGGTGTCTGGTGTGGGCTGAAGGGACATTGTAGATGACACGGGCCTTAGGCTGTTTGACGTCACAGCCAGATATGTCCATTTAACCCATCATCACAACCAGCTCCTGCTGTGACCGCAGTCGTATAATGTTGATGAACTTGCTGCCCCCTCCAAACCCCACACCTGACAGCAGGGGCACCACTAACCATGTCTCTCACCCTCTCCACTTGCCTCTTTCACCTTAGTATATCCTTTTCCTCTGCCCTGTCCCCCAGTCACCAACAGTGGCACCAGAGCAGTCTCCTCCTTTGGGCACACTAACACCTCTGCCACCCACACAGTCCTCGACTGGGTCTCCTGCTGGGCAAGAGCCTATGGTCCTAGATCCACTGGCGACAAGTGCTGCCTCTCCATGCATCCAATCCTGCCGTCACCATCATAGGATACGACATTTTCAGCTCTGTGTGCCAATTTCAGGAGAGTGGATTTAATACGCCCCCCCCCCCCTCCCCCAGTGGACACAATCAATGGCACTACGTTTAGCAGGTGCCACAAGAGGTATATCCACCGAGGCATGTAGGTGAGGCCAATAGCAGCTTGGATCTACTCAAGTGTCCATGCTCCAGTTTCATATAGTACACTATTTGTGTTGTTTCCAATAATGCGTAGCTTCTATACTGATGCCAATCCTGCTCTGGACTTTGACTTGCTATCATTTTTTGTGTTTACTCAGTTCTCCACTCACCGTGGACTTAGCTGTGGTGTTTAGTGAGAGCAGGCATTGCCTGCAGAGGAAACAGCAACTGCTGAAATTATGTTTTTCAGGAGAGCCACAAGTCGCATTCAGTAAGTTTTAGTGATCACTTTAGTTCTATAATATTACAAGAGCATCATCAGAATCACTGAAATTTACACTGTGAAATAAACAACAAAGTGGGACAATATGTAACCTTACTTTCATATTAATGAATATATTCCATTTACAGTATGGTAACTTACACTTAAGAGTACAGTAGGCTCTGAACACTATGGGACTTAACATCTGAGGTCATCAGTCCCCTAGAACTTAGAACTACTTAAACCTAACTAACCCAAGGACATCACACACATCCATGCCCAAGGCAGGATTCGAACCTGCGACTGTAGCAGTCGCGCGGTTCCAGACTGAAGCACCTAGAACTGCTCAGCCACACTGGCCGGCAGAGTACACTAGTTGGGTGATTACATTGCTGGTGCCAGAAATTGAGTTGGATGTACAACAGTGTCTGCAACATCCATGGCAATGTGCATTCAAAGATAATGTAGTATTCTTATTGTACAAGATAATGTTCCTCATATATACTTATTGATTGAAATTTCTCTCATGAAAAACCAATGCATTTCAGTTACTACACTAACATCAAAATATGACAATATTATGAAAAGGATATTGCTATTCACCAGTAGTGGAGATGCTGAATAGCCATCTGCATCATACCCACTAACACCAGATTTTCTGAACTGCGCAGGTGGAAACTCTCCCTATAATATATCCTACATTCCCGTAACCCTCCTGGCCTCAACCTTCATTGGCCGGCCGAAGTGCCGTGTGGTTCTAGGCGCTACAGTCTGGAACCGGGCTACCGCTATGGTCGCAGGTTCGAATCCTGCCTCGGGCATGGATGTGTGTGATGTCCTTAGGTTAGTTAGGTTTAATTAGTTCTAAGTTCTAGGCGACTGATGACCTCAGAAGTTAAGTCGCATAGTGCTCAGAGCCATTTGAACCATTTTGAACTCAATCTTCGTTAGTCACTGTCCTTTACCTATATCCTTCCCTGTTCACAGTCTTTTTACTTCTCTCTTTTTTCTGCTGACCCCTGCCCCATCCACCATCTAACGTCCTGACTGGACGTAGCTGCCCCACCCTCTCCCATCTTGTCCTGTATGCTCCCACCAGGCAACACTTTACCGGCCACCACCCCTAGCCTGCTCTCCTTCCCCCTCCCCATCCCAGCCTCCTCCTTACTTACCCCCAGTGCTCAGTTTGCTTCTCATATTGTGCACTGATGTGCACAGTCTGGCCTTGGCAGCCATAGATTGCATTGGTGTGTGTGTGTGTGTGTGTGTGTGTGTGTGTGTGTGTGTGTGTGTGTGTGTAGTGTTGTTGTTGTTAGATTCTGTTGAAGGCACGTTTGACTGAAAGCTCCGTTTGACAGTCTTTTTGTTGTTCCTATCTGTGACTCTGCATCTCTGCTATATGGTGAGTAGCATCTATACTTTTCATAATATTATCATTCTTCCACCCTGGGTTTTCCATTGTTTAGCATCAAAATATGGTAAGCAGCTTCCGTTTGTTAAGTACTCTTTATTCTTATGGGAAATAGAAATGTAAATTTCAGCTGCCACTTTGGGCATGTGTATAGACAACTTTTCTGCACTGAACAAAATATCATCGTGCTGCAATGTCTGTCAAAATACATCTTCAAAATATCTTTACAAATGTATCGCCAAAAATATACATAAAAACATGTTTTTTGAAAAATATTTCTGTTAGGATAACATGGCAGGTAGCTGAGACTGGTTATCTAGAGCATTTGATCAAATAAATTCCTGTAGAAATACGAATTTTGTAACAAACAAAAGAAGTTTACCATTTTTTGATGTTAGTGGAGTAACTGAACTGCATTGGTTTTTCAAGAGTTAGATTCAAAACAATAGGTGTATCTTTGGATGCACACTGCCATGTACATTACAAACACTGTTATACATGTTGTGACAGTGCCACGACATTTAACAGTGCCGCCACGACAGTACGCGCAAACGGCGATAGAGGCGCTTCGCAACTCGGCTGAGCGCGGGAGCGCCACCTAGCTACGAACGGCGCCGGCCGCATGTCACGGCACAGCGGTCGAATAAGAGATACTGAGTTGTTATCATGTAACGAGCTATTGTTTCTAAGTGAGTGTGTTTGAATATCCACGCAATTATTGGTGATTAAAGGTTATAACACTTTTTGGTGACGAGGTCGGATATTTTCACTGCGTTGTGGATTTGTGTGTTCGTGATGGGGCAGACACGGAACAGCTTATGCAAGCGCTCATTGAACAACAAACACAGCTGACGGCTGCTATTCAGGCATTGTCGACGTCGCTTACTCATCATCTTTCTTCCTCTTCTCTGCCTCCATTCCCTCCTTATGACGAGGCCGCTGAAGATTGGGAGCATTATGAGAAGCGTTTGCGGCAACACTTCTTGGCTTTCGGTGTTGTCGACACTCCTATGTGTAAGTCATTATTTCTATCTTGAATTTCCCCACGGATCTATCAGCTGCTATCTCAGTTAGACCCCTCTGCGGGAACCTGCCTCTCTGTCCTTCCAAGAAATGAGTGACTTATTGTCTAACTATTACCGAAAAAACACCGACGTCGTTGCCGCCCGCGTGGCGTTCTACCAGTGTCGTAAACAGCCCCATCAATCTTACCGGGCTTGGGCGGCGGAACTACACGGTCTGAGTAGGAAATGTCAGTTTGTCACGGACACTCATCATGAGTCTTATGCTGATTCAATGGTTAGGAATGCTATTCTACGGCTTTTACGGCTTTCTCCTGATACAGAAGTTCGGCAACGTGTCCTACAACTGCCAAACCCGTTGTTGTCGGAAGTTCTAAGCATCGCTCAATCCTTTGAAGTGTCTCACGCTGCTGGTGCGCAAATACATGCGTGGTGTGATGTAGGCGCTGTACAGTCAACTTTCGACACGGACAATTTGCCTGTTTCACAGGAGAACGAAGATGTGGCGGCGGTTCACTCGCGTAAACAATGTCGCGTTGGGCCGTAACGCTTGCAGCGAAAACAGGAACCACAGAAGCAGGTTCGTTCCGCACTTCCTTCTTGTCCACGTTGTTTCGTACAGCATGACAGGGCCGCGTGTCCAAAACATTGGGCCACATGTAATTCATGTAGGAAAAAAGGCCACATTGCTTCTGTGTGTCAGTCCCCTAAAGTTCCTGTCGACGAGGACGACGCATCGGACATGGATGTTAACTGTGTGCTTTCTCAAACAAATAAGTTGTTTGTTACTGTTCGTGTTCTGGATAAAGACATTTGCATGCAAGTGGACACTGGCTCTGCAGTAACTCTCATTAATTCTCGCACGTATTTGGAGTTGGGCTCCCCTCCCTTGTCTCCAGTTACGCGAAATCTGAGAACTTATAGTAAACAGAAAATTCCTATCGTTGGCCAGTTTGATGCTTCCACTGCCTACAAGTCTGTTGTTAGGCCCCTCACGTTTTCTGTGGTGGATCATGCGGGCACTGAAAACCTGTTCAGTTATGATGCTTTCCAGTTGTTCGGGTTCTCCATTGATGATGATGTGCACCTCATATCTGAGGATATTCCGTATCAACAGCTGGATGGATTGTGTTCTGAATTTTCGTCCGTGTTCTCTGCTGGTCTGGGTCGTGCCAAGGATTTTGAAGCCCACATTACTCTTAAACCTACAGCTCGCCCTAAGTTTTTCCGGGCACGCCCTATTCCGGTGGCATTGCGTGCACCTGTGAAGGCTGAGATAGACAGGTTAACAGCTTCAGGGATTCTCCTTCCTGTTACCTCCAGCAAATGGGCATCACCAATCATGGTGGTTTCTAAACCAAACGGGAGTCTGCGATTGTGTGGTGATTTTAAAGCAACTGTCAATGCTCAGAGCCTCATTGACACTTATCCTCTTCCCCGTCCTGAGGAGTTATTTACCAAGCTCGCTGGGGGCCAGTTCTTTTCCAAACTTGACTTATCGGAGGCGTACCATCAGTTGCCGTTGGATGCTTCTTCCAAGGAATTTCTCGTCACCAACACTCCTTGTGGGTTGTATCAGTACCAGCGGTTACCATTTGGTGTCGTTAGTGCGCCGGCCATTTTTCAGCGGTTTTTGGAACAGCTCATGGCTTCCGTTCCCGGCTGCATAAACTATCTGGATGACGTTGTTGTCACGGGGGCCTCCACTGAGGAGTACCTTCGCAATTTACGTTCACTGTTTCGGGTTTTGCATTCGGCTGGGTTGAGGTGCAATCTGGACAAGTCACAGTTCTTCCAACCCTCCATTGTGTATCTTGGTTTCCACCTGTCCCGTGAGGGTATACGTCCTCTACGTCAGCACGTTGCGGCCATTAACGCTCTACCCCGGCCATCTACAGTCAAAGAACTTCAGGTGTTTCTAGGCAAGATTGATTTATTATCACAAATTCATTCCATCCGAGGCAGCGGTAGCTCATCCTCTGCATCAGCTGTTACGCAAAAACGTCCCTTTCTGTTGGTCCGACGAGTGTCAGCAGGCTTTTGTCCGCCTGAAGGCTCATTTGCAGTCGGCGCCTTGTCTTGCCACATTCCGTCCGGGTCAGCACTTGGTTCTGGCGACTGACACGTCACAGTATGGCGTAGGGGCTGTTCTCGCCCATCGGTATGAGGATGGGTCGGAACGACCCATCGTCTATGCTTCCAAGACCCTCAACAATGCGCAACGGCGTTACTCTCAAATCGAAAAGGAGGCACTCGCTATCATTTATGCTCTAAAAAAGTTCAGCATTTTTTTGTATGGTTCTAAGTTTCACCTCATCACCGTCCACAAGCCGCTGGTCTCTCTGTTCAGCCCATCGGCGTCGCTTCCGGATAAGGCACCTCACCGCCTGCAACGTTGGGCCTTATACTTGTCTCGTTTTCACTATGAGATTCACTATCGCCCCACGGCCCAGCATGCCAACGCTGACACATTGTTGCGATTGCCGATGGGTCCCGACCCGGTTTTTGATCATGATGAACTACTCTGTTTCCACATTGATGAGGAAGAACGTCGTGCGGTCGAGGGCTTTCCACTTACAGGTTCGCAGGTCGCATCGGCTACTGCGCGGGACCCGGTCCTGCGTCAGGTGATTGGTTTTGTTCAACGGGGTTGGCTGGACAGGACCAAGGGCTGGGCATCGGATCCCCTTCGCAACTACCATGCCTTGCGCCTTCGTCTGTCTGTTCGTGATGGTGTTGTTCTTCTGGCCACGGATGTCGCATCTCCACGGGTCGTGGTGCCAGCCTCTCTTCGCAAAGATGTTCTCAAACTGTTGCATGAAGGCCATTGGGTCATTTCTCGAACTAAGTCTCTGGCCCGCAGGCACGTTTATTGGCCTGGTATTGATTCGGACATCGCCCACATGGTTGCTGCGTGTGGTCAGTGTGCTCAACAACTGGCTGCACCTTGTACAATGCCCTCTCCGTGGCCTGATCCAGCGAAGCCATGGGAACGGGTGCACGCTGACTTTGCCAGCCCCTTCCTCGGTACTTATTGGCTACTGTTGATTGACGCCTTCTCGAAGTTTCCGTTTGTTGTTCGATGTCCATCGCCCACCACTGTGGTGACAACGCTGGCTTTGTCCAAAATCTTTGCACTAGAAGGTCTTCCATCCATGATCGTCACGGACAATGGCCCTCAGTTCTCTTCACAGGCCTTCTGTGATTTTTGTACTGGACAAGGGATTCATCATGTTACAGCACCGCCCTTTCATCCGCAATCGAATGGGGAGGTCGAGTGCCTTGTCCGCACTTTCAAAAGCCAGATGAAAAAATTCCTTAGTGATTTTTCCACTGATGACGCTCTGCTGCAATTTCTGAGTTCTTATCGCTTCACGCCTCTGGGTGATTGCAGCCCTGCTAAACTCTTGCATGGCCGCCAACCGCGCACTCTACTGCACCTGCATCACCCTGTCAGGCCTTGTGCTGTGTCCCCTAGTGCGGGAAAATACTCGGTGGGCGCCGATGTGTGGGCACGAGGGTATGGATCTCACCCTAAATGGATTCCAGGGGTGGTCAAAGCTCTTCGCGGCCGCCGGCTTTGTGAAATACGTATGGAGGACAGCATGGTTGTTCGCCATGATGACCAAATGCGCCGACGAGTGGTGCCCACGCCGGTGCCACCACCCCTTCCTTCGCCTCCACCAGCCCGAGAAGCCAGTCCTGTCACTGCTACTGATCTACCGTACGTGTTGATGCAGCCGACGTCGCTACCACTTCCGAGTACACCGGAACCGGCCCCAGTCGCGCCACCGCCTTCTCCGGGACCCATCTCGCTGGAGCACACTCCCAGGTCCACGACACCTATGAATGCTGCTCCGGAGTTTTCACCCATCATCTCGTCCAGGAGGCACGTTCCACGCACGAGCTTCCGTCCTGGACATTTTCGACCATACTCTCGTGTCTCTCCGCGGGATCTTCTCAGGGCCTCACAAGAGGCCATGGATGTCTCCGCACTGTCCATGTCTCCAAGGAAGTGAGTGGTTTTTTTTTTCAAGGGGGGAAAAGTGTTGTGACAGTGCCACGACATTTAACAGTGCCGCCACGACAGTACGCGCAAATGGCGATAGAGGCGCTCCGCAAATCGGCTGAGCGTGGGAGTGCCACCTAGCTACGAATGGCACCGGCCGCATGTCACGGCGCGGCGGTCGAATAAGAGATACTGAGTTGTTATCATGTAACGAGCTATTGTTTCTAAGTGAGTGTGTTTGAATATCCACGCAATTATTGGTGATTAAAGGTTATAACAATACATCCTATTTAATCTTTGGTGCTAGCAATGTAATCAGCAAATTACTGTACTTTAAATGGAAGTTACCTTACTGTAAATGGAATATGTCCATTAATGTCAATGTAAGAGTCCATATTGTCCCACTCTGTTGTATATTTCACAGCGTAAATTTCAGAGATTCTGATGGAGCTCTTGTAATATTATAGTACAAAAATAGTCGATAACACTTCCTGAGTGTGACTTGTGGCTGTCCTGAAAAACTGAACTTAGCTGTGTTTGCAGTTTATGCATTTGTAACCGTTGTGAGCACTTTAAATAGTTTTCTTGCTACTATTTTGCTACTAATTAATTAATCATGTAATTATAATACTTTGCACTATTGTATCATTCTGGGATATTGTATTACAATTCTGAGTAGCTGAATTGGCAGCTT
This sequence comes from Schistocerca serialis cubense, assembly GCF_023864345.2. Classification (NCBI taxonomy): domain Eukaryota; kingdom Metazoa; phylum Arthropoda; class Insecta; order Orthoptera; family Acrididae; genus Schistocerca; species Schistocerca serialis. Next base: position 786,662,674 of record NC_064639.1, on the reverse strand, counting down.
TTACCAACATGTATCCAATGACATCTTGGTTGTTAAAATGTGATCATTATTATTTATAATCTTAATTTTACAAATTCCAGCACTTTCCTATCTTTTATTCTTAATACCTTTTGAAACAACTATCATATGGAGAAGCCATTATCACCAGTAATTTTCTTTCAGAATTTACTATGAGTTGGTGTCTCCCTGTAACATTATTCATCATATTCTGCCATGCTGCCTGTTCAGGACATAAGCTATTTATTACCTACCATTGACTAATAGTGCCCACTGGATTATCCATTACATCATTGTTATCATGTTACTGTGTATCTGCTCCTAGTGATCATGCCCTCTGGTCTCCAGCTACAGTTCCAGTGCACTCTTGTAGCGTGCTGATATTCACCAGCATTAGTGTCTACAAGGCTGTGCCAGAGGTGCTTGCAGTCTGCCACATTTAACTCTCATCCGGTTAATGAGTCCTTCAAGTTACACCTCGTATTAGGGTTTGTTTACATTCTGCTTGCATATGGAGAACAAAAGAAATTACTTTTTCACTGCTTCTGTCTGTATGGTAATTAGTTTAATTTTGTCTCCATGGCCTCTGTGGGAATGATACATTGAAAGAGGTAGTATATTGCTAAAAGTCAACTTGATAGTTCAAATGGCTCTAAGCACTATAGGACTTAACATCTGAGGTCATCAGTCCCCTAGTCTTAGAACTACTTAAACCTAACTAACCTAATGACATCACACACATCCATGTCCAAGGTAGGATTCGAACCTGCGACCGTAGCAGCTGCACGGTTCCAGACTGAAGCGCCTAGAACCGCTGGGCCACAGCAGCCGGCAACTTAATAGTAGTGCTTGAATCTTTGTAAGTAGGCATTCATAGAATAACAGGCACCTATCTTCAATTGTCTCACAGTTCAGGTTCTACAGCTTTCCTGTGACATTTTCCCAGGGTTCAAACACTCCAGTGACCATTTATGCTTCCCTTCTTTGGCTATATTCTATACCCCCAGTAGACCCATCTAGTATTGTTCCCACACATGTGACCAGACACGCCTTTATTAACTAAATTATGCTTGATTGTGAGTCTGAGGGTGTGGACCAGATTGCACAATTGATTTTCATAAGTCTATGGTCCTTTTGTTTAGTCTAGGTGTCATACATTGGGACAAACAAACATTAAGCTTTCTACTTCTTCTGAAGTAGAAAACCTGCACCCATTTATACAAGCACATCTCACACACATGACCACTGCCTGTGGCTGCTATGACCAGACTGCCTTTGCCCTTATCGATACAAAACTGAAGAAAATTGGCAGATGTGAATTGTCATCCATTGGCTGAGACAAGGATCTTGGGAATACCTAAAAGACACAAAATATAGAACAATGCTGATACAGTACTAACAGTATTGATTGATGTTGTGGGGGATACAAGTGGAAATTTATTGTATGTGACTACCACTTCAAGGAACTTGAGTGCAAAAAATCTGAAGTCACTGCTAAATCTAAAGTTTTTTTAAATTTTCTGTGTTCTTTCAAACTTACCTTTGTCACTACACTAATTATTAAAATTTTAGAGGCAGCTGAAATTCTGAATACTTTTCTACAGAATTACTCTCTACTGCTCCAAAAAGCCATTGACAATATTAATGGTGTCTCAGATGATAGTTTTGATGAAATATGAGGCTATTGCTGCTTGGAACTGACCAACAAAGTTGATGTTGAAGATCCTTAATTTCCAAACATTCAAAAGATTTCTCGATAACTTGATGATGGTGCTCTGCCCTATGCTTTTGTCAGCCCCACGATTAATCTGAGGTTTTTGATATTATGATTCAGTGTTTTGAGGATCAATTTTCCAAAGCTACTATGACTCAGTTCAGAGAAATAGAAACATTTCTTCGTCTCAGCACTAAAGATTGCATGCAGGAATGTAACAGAATTTTATAAAGATGACTTTGACCCAGAAAGATAAGCTTTGCCCACAAATATGATGTTAGATGTGAGTAAGTATAAAAATTATTTCATTGAAAGTACAGAAGACTTAATGTGCTTCTTTTACTCAAACATGCATATTGGTTAATTGATTCCTGAGGTGATGAAATTGATGAAGATTGCTTTAACAATTCCTATTTCTGCATGTGCAGCAGAATGTTCTTTCTCTACCCTTACAAGATTAATAACTTTCCCTGAATAACACCATGATGACATGGAAACTGAATGACAATGTTAGCATGCATGTCCATAAACAAGAAACAAAGAACTTGAACCTTGACTCTATGGCAAACATTTTCATCAAATGGTCCACTGTTCATAATAACACACTCTTTATGAGTGAGAAGAGACATAGAGTTTGTTCACATTTATCAAGTGTTGCTCATTCAAAAATACCTGAAACTGGATCTTCAGGATGGTTAGTTTTCAACATCTTTGAAGTGTGATTTAAAATACCCACATTTATTTTCAAAATCTGTCACCTCTACCATAGTGTCTTTTTAAAAGACACCTTTGACAAACTAGTTATCAACATGTCCTGGTTCATATCTGACCAGAGACTCCTGTAGAAATAGCTTTCAAAAATTTAAAATATACACAATTACATGCCAATATATTTTTTCTCTCATGCATTTGGTCTATAAATATTATCATGAGCATAACACATGGAGGTAGAATGACATGCACAGCAAGCATATAAATCTGAGCTTGGTGCAAAAGGGTGTTCACTACAATGGAACAAAACTCTTCAGTGATCTTCCTCCTGAAATAAAGACAGAGATTCATAATAATAATAAGTTTGAGAAAGCATTAAAAATATTTCTGCTAGAAAATGTTTTTGCAGTCTAGATGAATTTCTAAATAAATATATTGTAAGATTTTAATATTATATAATACAAGATAATATAATGCCTCTAAGAATGTTATTTAACTTGAGCTCTGTATCCGTTTGTGCCCTGTATATGTTTTTCTGTAGTGTTTTAATGATTCTCAAAAAATTTGTGTCTTCTTTTTTCTGTTTTGCTACTCAGAGAAATTACAGTATAAATTTTCATTTAATTATGTACTCAAATGTCTGTATATGCTTGTGAACCCAACACAGTTGGACCTATGGAACATGAAATAAAATCTGTCAATCAATCAATTGAACAATCAATGAGATCCAATAAAGACAATGTCTCTAACTTTCTGAAACCTACATGTGCCACAACATATTGCTTGTAAATCACACAGTGAGTACATACTTGCATATTGTGCATGAGTTGGAATCAATGGAAAATACATATCATTCCCTGTTTTCCTCTTAAATAATACAATGAATCACAAGAAACAAAAAATTATTGTATGCTCAAACAATGTTAAGTATTCTTTTCATCAGTTAAAGATGCAGAAATTCAGATCAAGGTATGTTTGAAATTTTGTGTCAACTTTTCCAGAAGAGATTATAGTGTGTCTCCTGTGTGTATATTAGAAATTTTGTTTTCTTAGATAGACAGTCTGTAGTTAAATATCTTTGATCACGAATCACTTTCAGTGGAACTTTTCTGTTCATAAATAGAATCTGATTTTTTGATAATGTTTTACAGTTGCCATTCAATGTAAAATGTATTGTACAAGTTTTGTACTTCCTTAAATACCATGATGATTTACATATGTGTTACTTTTTCAGGGGGCAGCATTGTGCTGCTACAGGGCGTATAACTTCAAGTAATCCAAACCTGCAAGCAATACCAAAACAACCTGTGGTTTTAAAAATTCTGCCATATGAATGTAATGTTGTATTTATAAAAGTATTACTTATATATTCATTTTAAATATTGTGTTCTCTGTGGATTACAATATCTGATAGTTTTACACAGCTATTCGGTTTACATTTGATAGTACAGTACACAATGATAATATTGTCTTACATAGGTTTGCTAATGGTATAGAAATGATATGTTTTTTATCTTCTTCTATCTGTAAAAAGTATCTAGTGTGTGTACAATCTATTAAATTTTAATCATGGTAACAATAAAGAACCTTCTATCATATCAGATAATTGATATCCAGAGAACAGCCAGAACAGGCGTAAGTGGATACCTTTGTAACTGCATTTATACTTCACAGCCCAGCATATGGTCCACGGAGAATATCTGTTACCAGCATCATTTGGTCTGGTTTTTCCTTCCTTGGCAAATGATATTCAGAAAAAAAATAATTATTACCACATTTACATAAATGACTATGTGCCTTTAACATCACCAATGTGCCTCTGAGTCATATGGATGTAAGAAATATCACGTATTCCTATGTTTAGGGATATACCAGTGTGCTGCACTATATCTTGTGCTGCACTATGTCTTTCTTACAGCTATATCCACTGCAATGTTTAGGAAGTATTTATAACAAAATCATGGTAGACACTGTATACATCTTATTACATCGCTCCTCTTGCTGTACTTATGATTGAGTCATGTGAATTAGGAAAACCTTGTAAATATGATAATATCATAAGCTGTAGTAAATGTTTTCTTTGTTATCTGGCACACAATACTTAAATAATATCCCATCACAAGGTAATTAAATCTGATTCCTCACCTTTGTAAATAGATCACATTCACATGAAATAATATTCATGTTGTGTTATGTTTACATAAAATATGTTCATGTAAATAATGCAGAGCTCTTAAGTGAATGTTCTTATACATGAACAGTCCAATACATAAATCAACAGTGAAGTTTCCTTTAATCTACGTTTGACAAACTGGAACTAAAATGTCATACATTGTCTGAAAATGTTAGTAATCTTATTTTTTCATAAATTATTATCTGAGAATCCATCAAAGGTATAAGTACAATTTATGCTGCCTATAGTCACCTTCTGTTATCAGTTGCTATTGAGCTGTCTGGTGCACACTATAATACGTACTGAGTGAACAAATAATAAGAAATTTTGCATGTTAACTTCATTAATTCTGAGTTCAACAGTATAAAGCAAAAAAATTGGTTCCTGGTTGGCCCACCTAATTCCACAGACCCATTAAATTAATTATAAATTAAATTAATTGTATTATAAATGCCAACAATGTCTTTTAGAACTTGACTTCTCATCACAAAAGCTGCATTCCCTTTTATTCATACAGTATCTCATCTTATCAGAACACTTTCTTTGATAGAAATTTGAATCTTTGAACTAGAAGAGTAACCTTATATCTTATACTTTCAGCAATAGTTTTATTCCACTACTTAAGTCTCCTAGTTCCTCTAAATACATGTTAGTCTGAGTATTCATAATGTGGCATCTTTTTACAGAGAATCCAATAAATAGCTCAAGCCTTTTCACTCATAAAACCCTCAGTACCACAGAAGTTTCAGTTCTCTTCCTTTACCCCTACTCCCAAATTTAACCATGTTGAACTTGTCAAAGACCTACTCTCCTTCTCCTGATCCCTGCAATGGAAACACTTCTTTGCCACCAGCCCCTCTGACCAAAGCCAAACTCATTCCAACATTGAACCCTGCCTCTCCCACTCCCTACCATCATCCAACCATGATCTTCACCCCCTTCCACCTAACCACCACTTCGTCACCTTTTGGGAATTCTTTGCCTCCAACTTGGCCTCACCATCCCTCCCCATGTCCCTTCCTGAGAACATCAACCTTTCAGCAGAAGAAAGAACAATCTTACACAACTTCATAAGTATCTAATCATCCTAGCTGCACAAAAATGTTCCACAACTATTGTTATGAATTGCAGTGGCTATTTGGTGGAAGGCCTCTGCCAGTTATCTGACTCCTCCACCATAAACTCTGCCAGAGTAATCCAATCCCAGAAGTCCAGCATAACCTCCAACACCTGCTTAAAGCCTTAGGCCCATTCCAGACACTCTTCCCTGAATGCATTTCCCTCCTCACCCCTATGACTCCCTGCACATCCACTTTCCACATGCTCTCCAAATGTCACAAATGTAACAATCCTGTATGCCCCATTGTAGCTGGTTATTGCACCCCAAAATCTCCAACCAATTCCCCATAATCTAGCCTCCCACATCAAAGATACCAAACATGTCCTTCAATGCCTGTTCACCATCCCCACCTCTTTACTTCCTGGATCCCTACCCGAAACTGCTGAACCCCCTCCCCCCCTCCGAACATCTCTCCTGGCCATGATCTTACCACTATTGAACACTTCCTTTCCCAGTTTCCTTCAGACTCCAAGCCCACTACCTCATTCCTCACACACTTTACCTCAGCTCACAACTACTTCTCCTTTGAAGATATACAAACAAATTCACAGCACAGCCATGGGCAATGTCCTGGCACCCTCCTATGCCAACCTGTTTATGGGCCATCTAGAGGAGACCTTTACAGCCTCCCAAAATGATAAACCCCTTCTGTGTATAATAATGTATGGAAAGGTCAACTTGACTGAGCACAGTGTAGGGGAAAAAGCATGTGCATGTGAGTGACCTAGTGAATGTGTATGTTTGTGTGCATGTTTCTCCTATGAGCTTGAGAAAGGAATTTAATTCCAAAAGCTAGTAAACAAAAGCTCTGTACCTTTTGTTTGTGTACCTGTCAATGACACAGTGCTTCTGCCTTTCAGTGAGTTGTCTCCTTTATTCCTAAATAATTCATTATTCTCAACCCTCACCAATGCCATTTCCCCTCCCACTACCCTCAAGAACCATCTACAATGGAGTGTGCCATTCATCACCCATTACCACCACCACCACCACCCAAGATCCTTCCCAACCCTCCTAAAGTGCTGTTCTGTCTCCAGCCAAACCTCCACAACATCCTAGTCCATCCCTATGTCACTCCCAATGCTAAACCGTTGCCTCAGGGATCAAATGCCTGTGGAGGACTCAGGTGTGAGATCTGCCCAATCCGCCAACTCAGCACTTCCTATTCCACCTGTCACAGGCTTATCCTACCCAATCATAGGCTGGGCAACCTGTGAAAGCAGCCATGTCATATACGAGCTCTGCTTTAGTCATTGCACAGTTTTTTATACTGGTATGACTGCAAAACAAATGTCTACCAGGATGAATAGACACCGTCATGCTGTGGCCAAGAGCAAAGTAGACCAACCCATAGCACAACATGCAGCTAAACCTAGCGTGTTTGATTTCAATGGCTGCTTCACTACCTGAGTCATTTGGATCCTCCCCTTCACCACCAACTTTTCTGAACTTCACAGATGGCAGTTATCCTTACAACACATTCTCCACTCCCAAAATTATCCCAGCCTGAACCTATGGTAAACCTATTGTCCCCACTCCCTCCGCTCAACAGTTTCCACCCCCTCTGTCCTATCACGTCTTCCCTATTCTTGTCCCCTGACTCTGATGCTTTCTGCCAATGCACCTGCCCATCTTTCCTCTTCCCCGCTCCTCACCTTTTTCACTCCCTGTTTCTCCTGCCCTCCCCTCCTCACCTCCCAGTCCCAAAGTCTCGTGTTGCTGTGCTTGTTGGCAGTCTAGTCCATCTACACTCCATCAGACACAGTGCTCTTCTCTCCCCTTACCCATACCCTGTTATCCCTTTCCCTTTCCTGACCACTCCAGAGTCCTGCTTCCATTCTATGTTACAGTTGCATTCTTCCAGTCTGAGCTGCCATTGTTGGCAGTCGTGTGGATGATGTGTGCTTGCTCTTGTGAATGAATGTGTGTGTGTGTGTGCATTTCCTTATTGAAGAAGGCTTTGGCCAAAAGCTAAATGTGTAACTGTCTTGTTTTGCCTGTCTTCAACTCAGTGAGTCATTTTTATGCTGAGTAGTTATCTAACTTTTCCTTATAAAAATGTTGATATTCCAATCTGGAGTTACCATTGTTTGATTGTGAACTTATATGTTTAGACCAACTAACTGTGATGTCTTGTGTTAAATTCACATGACCCTTTTCTAAACCACAAGTGACTCACTCCACTGTTCACATTCTCTACACTGAAAGCAGTCTCACATTTCATATTGCATCCTGACAGGAGCAAAGTGTTTTATATGAATCATTCACTTTAACTCTGCCTTGACATTGTTGCAAGTATATTTAATTTGATAAAAATCTTCATGAGCTTCTAACCACATCATGTGATTAAAATTCTGTGAGTATTTATTAATTTTATTTTATTATTTACATATTATTTCTTGTCACTTGTCCTACCATTATTTTCTCTTTCCTTTTTTCTTGCCAAGTTTTTAGCTTTTTTATGTTGGTTCCCAGTCTTTCCTACCATCATTGTTAACATGTCAACTATTTACATTCCTTTGAATTGTTTGTGTGTCATTAAATTTTAGGGATCCTGATAACACACATTCTTGTATATTACATTTTATAATTATTTATGTATTATTTATTTTTTCAGTGCATAGAAGAGACAAAATTTTGCTATTGCGATCACCATATCATACCAGAGATGGGTACACATTGTTATCTGCTGATTTTCAACATATAGAGTTACGTATGCTGGCCCATTTATCCAAGGATCCCCTCTTGAAAGAGATACTACAGAAACCTGATGATGTTTTCACTTCAATGTCTAGAATATGGTAAAAATTATTTGTGTATGACTTCATGTTTTCTTGTTTGGATTAAATTTTTTTGATAGATGGAAGATATATTAACTTTGCTCTCCAGAATGTGATTCAGTGCCAAACACTGCATCAGAAAGAAAACCATCCAAATGTATGTGTCATTTGTTATGCTGATAATCTCCCAGTCATAATTTCATGGGGTCCGGCTAATTTATTATAAGTACTGTTCAGAAAGTACTGTAACTTACGTTTTGCTGATGTGCAGTGAGAGATGGCACTAGCATCCATGTCTTGCATTTGGACCATCTATGGAATCATTATGCATTGGGTTGTGATCATTCATGGTGGGTGTTTCTTCTGCTTTGTTCACTGTGAATATTTAAAATTTATGCTGCAATAGAAAATTCTATGAGTTGTGAACTGTGGTCAGTGATTAAGATGTTCATTCATCAAAAAGCTGAGACCAACTGAAATTTATGATTTTGTGCATCATGTTTAACAATGGTCACACTAATGTTCATGAGTATGTGCAAAGTGACTGGCTGACTATTGTCATTTCTAAAATGGTTGAGAAAATCAGTGAAAAGATTCACAAGAAGTGGCACTTCAGAATTTTGGAGCTCTCATTATAGTTTCCTCAAATTTCATGAACTATGTTGTCTGGTGTTGTGATGCAAGGTCAAGGCTATCACAAGTTTTGTGCCAGATGGATACTGAAACTGTTTTCAGAAGACCACAAAAAACAGCACAAGGCAGCATCCTTGACATTTGTCGATGTCGGGGAGGAACACGGTTTCCGAAGGAGGATTTTGGTCATCCACCATACAATACAGACCACACTCTAAGCAATTTTCACTTTGTTTCCACAAATGAAGGTATGACTTCCAACACAGGGTTTCAGTAATGGTGAGGAGCTACATGCAGGTTTCCATTCATATTCCTTGTAATGATATTTCATTTCTATGTACTGACCTGTTCTATGAGCTAAGTATTCAGTCTTTCACAAAACAATTATTTACAATCAATATTTACATTTAGTTTTCTCTTCTTGCAGTGGTTTGTTTAACATGAAACCGTTCAAAAACATAGGAATCCTTAGAAAGCAATGGAGAGCTGCGTATTGGAAATTTTTAAAAGACAGGGAAACAAACAAATGGTTTAGAAAACACAGCAGTAGAAAATATAATTATGAGTGTGCTGGAAATGTAATGGAGACAAATGATACAAGAGATTCCATAAAACAGTAGTAAACACCTTTCTTGAATTCTGTGAACAGTTAGTTGGGAAGCACACTCATGATAGAAGTACCTTATATCTAATGGCAAGTAGTAGAACTGACCTCTTTGAGACTGTCCACGTGAAAACAGGTATGAATAACCATGAGAAAATTGTAGCAGTAATTGTTATAGAAGTACAAAGGGCAACTGCGAAAACAAAAAAAACATACATGTTCAGTAAAATAAACACAGAGGTAGTAATGTCATATCTCAAGGAAGAGCTCCAAACCTTGAGCTCTGGACATGAGCTTGTAGAGAACTATATCTCAAGTTTAGAAAAATAGTTTATCAAGCAATGAATAGTTACATATCCAGTATGACAGTTCATGATGGGAGGAATACTCCATAGCTTGTAGTTTCCATAGAGAAATTTCTTAAGAAGGGGTGACTACTGTGAGTAGGGAGTCTTTCCCTCAGAATATTCATACACAGTATTATTGGGGGGGGGGGGGGGGGATCCAGAAATATTTAAAAATGACAAGTTTTCCTTGTGTCACTACATTATTTGTTCACAAATGGTGAAAAAAGTAGAACTACATAGATTTTACCCAAACACTTCACACAGGTGATTCTGACCAAGGAAGCCAAAGATTAAAGAAAAAAGTAAACAAACAATATGAAGAAGTTCAGATTTTGTATTTTATCCAGTTGTACCTATTGTGCTAAGCATTTATCCACTAAGCTGCTCATCAATTCACACTACCTGATTCTAGTAACCATAGTATTTATTTATATAATGGTCTGGTAATCTTGTGTTATATTGCGTATAATAGATGTTCATACACTCCTTAAGTATGTACTATGAAGTATCCTTACAATGGAACACAATTATTTTTCACCTACATACAGGGTGAGTCAGGAGGAAAGGTACAAGTTTTGAGGGGTGATACTAGTGGTGATTCTGAACAAAAAACTCCTAATAAACATATGTGCTTTTCTTAACCGTTTCCGGGTAAACCAATGAAAACAACTAGGAATGGGAAACATGTAGCATCATCCTTACTAACCATGTCAGTACACAGTTCACTTGCATATGTGTAGTTGTTCACCTCAAATCTCAGTCCCACAGTGCTTGTCATAGTGCACGGTACTACAGAGTTGTTATGAACAACGAATACAGTTTTGTGTAGTGAAAATGCCACGAATCTTCACACGTGCAGAGTATGCTGAAATGGTGTTTGTCTATGGTTTGTCCAATGGGAATTCAAGAGGTGCTGTGTGAGAATACTAACAACGATTTCCAAATCGCAGAGTGCCAGACAGCAGGGTGTTTCAGGGATTGTGTGCGTGTGGTATGCTTCCCAGCATAATTGTTGTCTCTGAATGTCCCGTACAACAAACTCTTAAGGAAGTTGAGAACATTCTTCAAGTAATGGAACACAACCCTACCGCTAGCTCTAGGAGAATTGCTGCTCAACTTGGTATTCCACAAACACAAGTGATACGCACAGATCACGAGCAAGGTCTGTATGCCTTTCATTGGCAGAGAGTACAACATCTGCATGAAGGAGATGCTGCACCCAGCGAGAATTCTGTCAATGGATCATTGCCATTGATTGATTAATTCCACATATTCTGTTCACTGATGAGTCAACATTTACCCGCAACGGAATCAACAACACAAACAACTCTCAAGTATGGGCAAATGAAAATGTGCACGCTGCTGTGGAAACCAATTTTCAATGATGTTTCTCAGTCAGTGTGTGGTGCGGTATTATTGATGACCAACTCATCGGTCCAGTTGTTTTAGATAACCATCTTACTGGGACACAATATCTTCTGTTTCTTCAAAATGTCTTACCAGAATATGTGGAGGATATCCGTTTGGCAACATGAGCTCGTATGTACTTTCAGCATGATGGAGCTCCTACACTTTCCATACAGCCAGTGACACAGTATCTCAACACAACATATCCTGGTTGTTGGATCAGTCACTGTGGAGTCATTGCTTGGCCACTGAGGTCATCCAAGCCTACCCCATTGGATTACTGATTGCGGGGGTGCCTGAAGAGTGACGTCTACAAGCACAGAGTCGACAAAAGAGAAGAACTTCCCACTCGTATTTTACATGCTTGTGCCCAGGTAAAGGAATGCAAAACTGATCTCTGATCGGCAACGGTACACCTGTCTACAAGAGCAGCAACATGTATTGAAGTTGACAGTGGACTGTTTGAACATCTTCTATAAGGAAATGTACATAATAAAACAAACCATAACATAACAGTAGCTTAATTTACTGCCACTTGCACTTTTTCCATTCCTAGCTGTTTTCATTGGTTTACACAGAGACGGTTAAGAAAAGGGCATATGTTTATTAGAAGTTTTTGTTCAGAATCACCAGTAGTATCACCCATCAAAGCATGTAACTTTCCTCCTGACTCATCCTGTATAACATTACATAATATTATATTATTGAAGACTTTTACAAATGTAGCTTCAAAGGGCAGTGAAATGTTAGTTTTTAGATACTACCTTACACAACACAAACAGTGTTCAACGAGGTAGTGTAATGATTTGAATTTATCTTTGTTCATTATTACTTTTATGTGGATTGGTGATGCATTATACAGTCTTCTGCTGAAAAAGTCCATCCTTTGTATGCCTTGTACAGTAGCTGATTATAGGTTCATTACTGGAGAATTAGGATCCTTACTTTTCAAATTTTCATTTATAATAATTACATGTATGCATAGGAAAGTGGTACAATTTTATTTTCTCTAAATAGTTGCCTAAATTATACTACTGGTTATTTTGAACATTAATACAATTATCTCTTCCTACGTTTGTATGTCACCAACACTATAGGATAGTATGAAATGAGACTTGTCTGAAATCACTGAAAGTTGCCACCCAGTATGCTGATAATAATATTGGTATGACAGATGCAGATACAGTCTCACATGCAGTCTAAAACGTTTATTGTTTCTGAACAATGAAAGTCACTGCAATGGCATGCACACTACCAGTCCAACGAGCAGCAGACTGTGTCCAGCAATTGGTGAAGGCACTGTAACAAATATTTCAGTGCCTAAACATCAAGACAAGACTCTGGATGAAGCTGCACAATCTGTTACAGTCAGATGGGCAAGATACTCATGTCCTGTCATCACAGTTTGCAGTCTAATATCTGTTAATCACTGGATAAGGTCCTCTGCTATACATGAACTCCATCCACACTTCACTGTCATAGCAACTTACCCTGTACCAACCAGAATGTCATGGTATGTCATTTCCTGCAGACCGATCATTCTGCCCTGATCTAACTCACTCAAATGCTAATATCATGTCCTCTGACATCAACAAGCCCTACTGACATTTTTTTCACGTTCCTACTTCATTTGGTAGTTCATCATTGCATGAGCTCAGCCTAATACTGGCTTTACTGGTAATTCAGGAGATAGTGCTTATGCACTAGATGTACATAATTGTTCAGTAATCTTAAGCAGTTATTGCTGGTTCATCATTGCAGGCATCATATGAGTATGGTTTCATTCAGGCCATTCTTTCTGTGTGTTGCAGTTTTCCTAGTGTGAGTGTATGTATGCATTATTATTTCATATATATTTGTGCTTACATCACTAATGAAGTTCCTTTGTTCTACAGGTTAGGCAAAACCCAGGGTGAAATAGAAACAGAAGACCGTGAGAAAACAAAAAGAATAGTGTATGCTGTTATGTATGGTGCTGGTCCAGCAAAACTTGCAGAGTTTCTAAATATTAACCATTCTGAAGCCTCCAGTATATTCAACACCTTTTTAGGTTGAAATAATGTTTTCCCTATAATGTCATTAATTAGCCTGTGATCTGTAAAGATAAGAAGAATATTGATAGCCCATATTTGTTTCTACCTGACAAAGCCAGTTGGTTACCTGAACATGGTGGCAGTGCAGCACTGCCATGTTTATACTGAGAAGCTGGGGAAGGAGATACTAAAAGGGTACACTCCAATATTCTGACAAGTGTTGCACTGTCACACACCTCTAAATGAAGTGCCTGTTTAAAACAAGAACAGAAATAGGAAATACAATATATCTCACCAGTGACGCACATGGTGCCTTGCTGGCAATTTATGTAAAACTACCTTCCCCAGTGATGTCACTATTTTTCACAGCTGTCTTGTTGATTTATCATCTACTGTTTCAGTTGCAGTTGAAAATGTCGATTCTTTGTTCAAATCCAGGCCGACTGATTTTATTATGTTTTCTTATCTTTTAAAGTACTGGTATCTGTCCTTCAGTAGTCATCACATGCTCGTTTGCTGTGCTACATGGCCTTTCTAGGCTTCTAATATCGCAACAGTAAAAGCCAATGTTAATTGCAGCAAAGAAAAATGACCGAATTGTGTAGTAGTTGAGATCCCAGGATTGACTCCTGGTGATCACTTTAAATTTTTCTCACTGCGGAAGTGTCTGAAAGGAGGTCCGCTCAACGTTGTGAGGCCAACTGAAAAGCTGCTTGAATGAAAGAGTAGCAAAATTGGTGAGCAGATTGCTGAAGTAGCATTACATTGAAAGACTTGCACCGTGCTAGATGTCACACCAAATTTGTTTAGTAAGTGCATCAACTGTTATTTTTTCAGGTTAAAAACTGATATGCTTGATGACTATGGATTATTTTCTGTGCAAGGTCCAGACCAGTTCTATAGGATTTAGGTCTACATAGTGTGGTGGCAGTAGGAAGGGAACAGTTTTCTTGCAAAATTTTGTCGATGAAATAAAGAAAGCATTTTGCTCCTTAATTTATGCAAAAAAAATTCACCTTACATGTCTCTACATATTCTTCATTTTTCAAACAATGGAAAGTCCTGGGTGAAATAAGAACAGTTTAGAAAGGACGGATTGCTACTAATTGCATAGAAAGGCACTGAGTCACAGATTGACACAATAAAAGATACAGCTAAAATATTAAGCTTTCAGACACAGACCTCCTTCCAAAATGGAAAACACAAACACATTCACACAAGTTCAACTCACATACACATTGCTGCTGCCTCAGGGCATTGGAACCCAACTGGGACTGTGGAATCAGCAGCAATCTGATGGGATAGGTGGTGGGGTAAGGTGAAGACATGGAGTGGAGGGAGGGAGCGGTAAGAAAGTAGGAGGGGAGAAAATGCTGGGTTACCCATGGGAAGTGGAAGTTTATTGTCTCATAACATACAATTTCAAGCCATTGACTTAAAAAGTACAGGAGACTCGTCAAAACACAAAAACTGGTTTACAGTTTTCCTTATAATACAAGTAATATAATACACAGTACTGAATCATCACTTAATTAAGCAATTAATAATTTTTCGTCAAAATAACAAACTTTTAAGATTAACAGTCGTAAGTACTTGCTCTCTCCTGCTCAAATTTTCAGGTTGTCATTTATGAATTCTTCTACTGAATAGTAACATTTCTGCACTAGTTTCTTTGAGAAAGGATTTTTTCAGTGTTTCTAAATTTATAATGAGCAATGCTTTTCCTTTCATTTTATTATAAATTTTCATACCCATATAATGTGGAGTTTGAGCATAAAGTTTAAAACAGTGGGTGGTTAGCATAAAATTATTTTGATTTCTGGTGTTGTAATCATGTTGAAAATGATTTGCTACAAACAAATCAGGTTACTGTGTACAAAGATAATCATCTCATATATGTATAGTGAGGTAACACTTAGTATACTCAGATTTTTTAGGAGTGGGCAACATGATTTTCTTCTCCCTACATTGTGCATATTTCTAATGATGGTTTCTGAAATTTTAGTATTAGACAGATATGGTTTGAGGTACCCCAAAATACAATTCCATACCTTATTACTGACTCAAAGTAGCTGTGATATGTTACTTTTCTTATGCCCATACTGGTAGCATTGTACAATATTCTCATTGCATATGCTAGGCTATTTAATTTATTTGCAAGGTACTGTATGTGTGACCCCCATGGTTGATTTTTATCTAGTTGCAGTCCAAGGAATTTCACACAGCTAGCTTCCTGCAAATCCTGGTTTTTGTGACTGACCTGAATATCATTTAATTTTGCTTGTTTTGTTTTAAATTGCATTAACTGAGTCTTTTCCATGTTTAATTTTAACCCGTTCAAATCACATCAGGTATCTAAGTATTCTGAAGTATTTAATACAGTTTGTGGAATTGGATCTGTAATGTTACTTTCAGTGATTAAAGATGTGTCATCTGTAAATAAAACTGAATGACACTCAATATTAAGTGGCAGATCATTTATGTAAAACAAAAATAGAATGAGACCTAAGACAGAACCTTGGGGTACTCCTTGTGAAATAGTTTTCCATTTTGAAGTATAAGTTCCTCTCTCTGATGTTATAACCACTATTTGTCTTCAGTTGGTTAGATAGGATTTAAACCATTCTAATACCATGCCTGTAATTCCATACTTTTCCAGTTTACAGAGTAGCAAGGAGTGATTCACACTATCAAGGGCAAGGTTCTATTGTTTTTGGTAACTCTGTAAACAGAGCACAATGATCAGAAAGTCCTAAATCTAAACAAAACTTATTTGCCTCATTATAATTGTAATTGGTTAAAATATTATTTGTACATGTTGCAGACAGTTTGCTTACTCGAGTGAAATCAGTGAAATTTTCACTGAAACCCGATGTTTGAATCGTATCAATGAATTTTGTTGAGTTATTGGCTTCACTAGCTAGGTCTATGTTGAAATCAGCGGTTATTATGACTTTTTTTGGTTTCTTTTTGAAGTTTTTGCAATAGACACTGGAATTTCGACAAAAAATTGTTTCGTTATTTCTGCACCCGGAATTCTGTACACAGATAAAATTACAATATTTTGCCTTAACTCTATGCAGCAACTTTCAAATATACATTCTTCATTAAGGGAATCGAAATCTAGTCTTTCTTTATATTCCATTGATCTTTCCACTAGTATGCACGATCCTCCTCGAGTTAAATTACTTCTACAAAAGCTGCTGGCAACATAAAAATTATTGAAGTTATTTAAGATTTTGATACTATCCTTTGTAAGCCAGTGTTCATTCAAGCACACAATCTTGATATTTGGAATTTCTGACAAAATTATTTGCAAGTCGTTAAGTTTTGTTTCTCTGCCATTTATGTAATTGGAATTTAACCCATTTACGTTCAAGTGCATTACGGACATATTGTTACTTTTTTGCATATTCCTAATCGCATCTGGTTTGAAACGCTGTTTGTATATTTTTGTTTCAACTTCGTTATCGGTTTTTACACCCCCATCTTTGCATACTAGTTTCCGTTACTAAGTATTATCTTACATATATTGCTATATATATATAGCTGAATGTTGCTGATCCTAGCCTGTTCAGATGCAGTCCATCTTGTCCTAGACATGTATCACTAACAAATTTATTCGAATTCATGAAAACTGCACCAAGTCTGTTGCACTGCTCTCTGATGCAAATGCAAACATTTTATTCCACCATTGAGCATATTTACATGCTATTGGTGTTGCCAGTGTTTATATAATAATATGAACAATAATAATAACATAAACTTCAACATGACAAATGTTATTAACTACAATATAATAATCCAGGATGGATGCAATACATACTTGTGCAAATGTAAATAACAACAAGAAGTTTCCTAATAGATTCAATGCGATTGTTTATCCTGTCTGTGTATTTATCACTTACCGATATTCTGTGCAGGATACTACTAATAATTAACTTTGATGCTGGGTACATGTTTTTCGCCACCTCGATTAGATTTCTTGCTTCGTTTACCATCTCTTCTTCACTGCTGTTTCACAGCGAGTTCGTCCCCACGTGGATGAATACACCTTTGTAGTTTTCATTGTGATGTACTGGTGGGAATGCATTTTGTTTCATTGTCTGCATGTTCTTGAGGTGTCTATTTAATTGTTGTATACCTATCCCTGGATGGACATCAGTTTTAGTATTCGATACTGCAACGTTTTTAATTAGTGAATCACCAGTTATTAAGAAGTCATTTAAAGTGCTTTGTTTGCCACGTTCTTGATGCTTCCTTCCTTTGTTTTTGTACGTCACTGCAACCCACTTATATTTATTTCTAGGTTCGACATATTTTGTATTTCTTTCTATGCGATTTTTGTCATTATCATCACTTTCTTCAGTTTGCATATCACTTTTAACACTTTGAGTCTCACTGTGTTTTTGGCCATTTTCCTTCACTGATTCACTATTTTCACGGATCCATAAACGTTTTTCATTTAATAGCTTTGTGTTTTCTTGCTTCAATATTACAATTTCTTGTCTGAGAGTCTCAATGTCACTATTCAGTCACTTTATAATTTCGTTTTTTGAATTTATTGTGTTGAGGAAGTCTTCATGTTCATCACTAACACATCTACAACTTGACCACCTAATATCGTCATTAATGAACTTGAGATTCACATTCGCACATTTTTCGTGTAACCAGAAGTTACATTTCACACAGAGGGTGCCTTTAATCACATGTTTTTTGCATTATTTACACTCTGAGATGTTATGAAACTTCTCTTTAGCTAGGAATGAAGTGTCGCTGCACTGTTCTACCGGCGCCACCTGGTAAAAAAGAGCATGCAGAGATGGGATAGGAACAGGATAGGGCTGTTAGGTGCAGTGTTGGTAGGCTGTGCTGATGGGATGAGATGGGATTGAGGGTGTAGAGAAGGGGGAAAGCCTAGTAGGTGCATTGGTGCAATGAAAGGCAAGTGTAGTGTTTGAATGGGAGCAGGTAAGGGGCAAGTGGGTGGAGGACAGGGTCTAGTGAAGGCTCAGGTCAGGGGAGTTACAGTCACAAAGAATATGTTGTAGGAAAAATTCCCACTTGCATAATTCAGAAACTCTCTCCCATCTCTCAGTGGAATCCAAAACCTAAACAAATCCAGAACACAGTTATAAATATGTCCTCCAAAATCCTCAGTCCCACAAAGGTATCAGTCCTTTCCAAAGGCCTTACATTTTGCCCCACTATGAAGTTCAATCATGCTGAGCTTTTTAAAAGACTGTCCAGGTCCCTACAGTGGAAATACTTTTATGCCACCAACCGTATGAAGCAGACCCAATTCAAAACCAATATTGAAGCCTACCTGACTCAGTTCACTCCTCCACCAAAGTACCCCTAGTTAACTTTCCAGAATTTTCTAACT
This sequence comes from Schistocerca serialis cubense, assembly GCF_023864345.2. Taxonomy (NCBI): domain Eukaryota; kingdom Metazoa; phylum Arthropoda; class Insecta; order Orthoptera; family Acrididae; genus Schistocerca; species Schistocerca serialis. The sequence continues at coordinate 786,643,769 of NC_064639.1, read as the reverse complement.
TTCAATCCTGCTTCACCATCTTTCCCCAAATCCTTCAACATGGAAACCAAATGTACAACTGCTGAAAGAACATAGTTCAACCACCTAAGAACTGATCCCAAACTTATAATCTTACCTGTTATGAACTGCAGCAATTTTCCTGGTGGAGATGCTCTGCCAGCTGTAAGATACATCCACCTGCAAACCCTGCCACTTGTCTCCATTCCAGAAATCCAGCAGGATAACCAGTCCCTCCTTAAATCCTTAGATTCACCTCAGAAGCTCTCCCCTGAGGCTATCTCTCTTCTGACCCCTACCACTCCCTGCACTTCTACCTTCTACATGCTTCCTGAAGTCCACGAACTCAGCTACCCAGGATGCCCCATAGGGACCAGTTATGGTACCCCCACCAAGAGAATTTCTGCTCTCATGGACCAACCACCATTCCTATGAATACATCGCTTTTAATTATGTCATTAGTATAACAATTGTTTTGATATATATTTTCTGTAGTGCTCACTGTAAAGATGACCCACTGAATTGCCGACTGTTATGCACTATAGCTTTTGGCAAAAGCCTTCTTCAGCAAAGAAAACCACTAGCATTCACACAAGTGACATACCTCATGCATATGTGATTGCTACCATTGGCAGCTCCATGCATATGTGACTGCTACCATTGGCAGCTCCGACCAGAATGCGACTGTCATATGTATAGCAATGAGGAGTGGGGCAGGAAAGGGGGAGTGATAGCAGGATACAGGTGGGGGGAGAGAAGAGTGCTGTCTGGTGGCATGTGCAGGGCTAGATGGTGACCTGACAAGACTGCTGGTTGCAAGGTCATGATGTGGGGGCTGGGGGAAAAAACTGAAGGGGAAAGGATCTGCAGGTGCATTAGCAGAGGGCGGCACACAGTGAGGGTGAGGAGACATGAAAAGGGAGGGGGTGATATGACAGTAGGTTACCATAGGTTGAGGCCAAGGTAATTTTGGAAGTGGAGAATGTTTTGTAAGGATAACTCCCAGCTGCACAATTCAGAAAAGCTGGTTGTGGAGGGGAAGATCCAGATGACGTGGGTTGTGAAGCACCCATTGAAATCAAGCATGTTATGGTCAACTGCATGTTGTACCACAGGAGGTCTCTTCGCCACAGTTTGGCAGTGGTCATTTATGCTGATGGACAGTTGGTTGCTAATGATACCAATATAAAGAAAGACTGTGCAGTGATTGCAGAAGAGCTGTTATACACCACGTCTGCTTTCACAGGTGGCCCAGCCTTTGATAGGGTAAACCTGTGACAGGACTGGAATAGGAAGTGCTAGGCTGGTGGATTGAGTTTGTCTTGCACCTGGTCTCTTCTACAAGGGTATGATCCCTGTGGCAAGTGGCTGGGTTTGGGAATGGCCTAGAGATGGACTAGGACACTGTGGAGGTTGGGTCAGCCATGGAACACCACTTTAGGAGGGGTTGGAAGAATCTTTGATAGGAAGTCCCTCATTTCAGGATATGTTGATACATAATTAAAGTCCTGATGAAGGATGTGGTTCAGTTGTTCCACTCCAGGTTGACAGTCTACCCTTATCGTAATGTTGCTGATATTACAACCTGGAGTTTGCAATGTTTGATTTTTCCTGTAATGGATACGTGTGTGTGTGCGAGTGTATACCCGTCTTTTTTTCCCCCTAAGGTAAGTCTTTCCACTCCCGGGATTGGAATGACTCCTTACCCTCTCCCTTAAAACCCACATCCTTTCGTCTTTCCCTCTCCTTCCCTCTTTCCTGATGAGGCAACAGTTTGTTGCGAAAGCTTGAATTTTGTGTGTATGTTTGTGTTTGTGTGTCTATCGACCTGCCAGTGCTTTCATTTTGGTAAGTCACATCATCTTTGTTTTTAGATATATTTTTCCCACGTGGAATGTTTCCCTCTATTATCTTAGAACTATAAATACTTTTAGAGAATAACAAAATTCAAATTTTAGCCATTCAAGAAACAAGGTTCCTAGATCAAAATGTAGATACTTTTCACTACAGAATCTTCAATGGCAAACCTGCATTGAGATTTATGAATCAGATGCCATTATTGGGTACAGCTTTCTATGTTTATAAAAGTATAATAGGGCATGTAACAGAATTTAAACCCACTTCAGAAAGAATATCTTTCCTCCAAGTTAAATTCAAAGGCAAGATATACACCTTGTTAACTGCCATGTGCCAATAAATGAAGACAACAGGAAAAATCCACAAAAAAACAGGGGAATTCTGGGAGCTTTAATAAACTGAAATCTCTAAAATTCTGAAACAAATGTCAACATTCCCTAGGAAACTCCCAAGAAAAGCTAAAATGTGGATATCTCCCTACCAAATGTTAGGAGAATTTCATTTAGATCATGTGGCTACTTTGCAAAAAAGTGCAATGGAAGTTATGAAAGTGAAAATAATAGGGAATGGTGAATTTTATTCTGGCCATTACCTCTCTAAAATTAGAGTCAACAAAGAAAGTCACAAAGGTTAATAAAATATAATATAGGTCCCAAAGGTTAATAAAATATAATACAGACAGTCTTACTATAACAAAAGAATCAGTTAAAAACTATCAAGATGAAATTAAATTTGCTAAACATGGCAACTAGCAAGAAATATCCAAAGCAGTTAGTAATGCTGCACAGAAAACATTTGGGTTAATAAAAAATAAAAGGGAAATATGATGGAATGAACTATGTGAAAAAGCCATAGCAGAGAGCGCTAAAAAAATAGGCAAAAATGGAAATGCTCAAAGAAAATTGAAACTCATGGTCAATTTAAACAACAAAGAAAGGAAACAGCCAGGTTAATCAGAAATACCAAACAAGCCTTCTAAACGGAGAAACTTTTGGTAACAGATTAAAAAACTTTGTAAAAAATTATACTCGTTACTTTTATCAAGCTTTTAAGAACAAATTAAAGGGTACCAAACTCCAAATGCCTGTTTCATGTAAAAAATAATACTCGTTACTTTTATCAAACTCTTAAGAACAAATTGAAAGAGTACCAAACTCCAAATGCCTGTTTCAAAAATGAAAATGGCAAAATTGGGTTAAGCTGTACTGAAAATTGTGAAATACGAGCAAGATATTTTCATCAGCTTCTGAACTGTCCTGATCCAAGTCATAAATTGGAATGCTCAGATATTAATGAAAAATTGGAAGAAGATTTAGCACCAGCTGTAGAAGAAATTGAGGAAATAATTAAAACCTTAAAAAACAATTAATGTAGTGGAGAAGATTCTATTGGACCTGAATTTTTCAAGTGGTCCTTGCCAATTGAGACCAAATATAGCAAAGGAGCTAAATTTACTGTTTGAAGATATCTGGGAAACAGAGAAAATCCCGTAGGAATGGAAAGTTGCCTTGATACATCCACTCCACAAAAAAGGTAATAGACAGGATGTAAACAACTACAGAGAAATCTCTTTACTGCCAGTAGCATATAAAGTATTTTCCAAGATTTTGTTAAGCAGAATAGAAACAATGCTAGACAGTCATTTTGGGGAATATCAAGGTGGTTTTAGGAAAGGAAGATCATGCTCAGAACAAATATTTAACCTTAAGTCAGTAATTTGTCATAGATTATTTAATTCAAAGGACATTGTTGTTATGATTGTGGATTTCAAAATGACTATTCATTCTACTGATAGAGAAATATTGCTAAAATAATTTGAGAATTTGGCATAATGTCTAAATTGGTAAACCTTATCCATGAAACACTTAGAGGTACAGTCTGTAAAATAAAATTTATGGGAGTAATTTCACAGCCTTTCAGAATAAAAACAGGTATGTGACTAGGTGATGGTCTATCCCAATTCTTTTTAATAGTGTGTTGGAGAAAACAGTGGGAATTTGGAACAAAAAACTTATTGAAATCAACACCTTGCCTATAAGGTTAGGAAGAGGAAGCAAAAAGATCAATATCAACTGTCTTGCATTTGCAGATGATTTTGCTATACTTTATGAAAATGTGGCATCTGCTATAACACAGATAAATCTCCTGGAAGAAATAGTCAGCAGAATTGGCTTAAGAATTTCTGCAGAAAAAAAAATTGTAACAAACATTAAGGATACTCCAAAATTCCTGAAAACATATGTTGGCCAAATAGAGAGAGTAAAAAAATTCAAGTATCTAGGGAAGATAATCCAAGAAAATGCTTTGGAAAAATCTGCAATAGAGGAAAGGTTGCATAAAATGGGGAGAGCATATGATATCAACAAAGACCTCTACAATAACAAGAGCCTATCCAAAAATGCAAAAAATAAGGCATTACAACATAGTGAAGACTTCATGCCTATATGCAACTGGATTCATGACTAAACTATAATTTAGATAAGTTAGAAGTACTAGAAAGGCAAATTATAAGGAAATTATTAGGACCACAAAACAAAGCAGAAGGTTAGAAACTACTAAGTAATGTTGAAATGTACCAAGATATGGAAATATTTCAAATGTAATAAGAAAAAAAAGACTAATGCTTTGTGACATTTATTTCAAAAACAAAACAGTAGATTAACGAATAAGATTTTCATATATTTGTGGGGTAAGAAGTCCACAACAAGTTAGGTCAACAAGGTAAAAAAGGGTTTAGAAAGAAACAATATAAAAACAGAAGATATAAACAACAGAGAAACCTTTCAGGAAAAAAGTATTGAAAATGGAAGGATTCCAAGGCAGGGAAGCTAAATATACTGGTTCAAAATGGTCTGAAATAGTGAACAGATGAAAGCATACTGGAAGAAAAGAAAAGAACAAAAAATTAAGAATTGAAATTGGAATGTGGTCCTCAAATGGCCTATTCACATAAAAGAAAGTAAGTATGAATATTAGTTGTAATCCTTGTAACTTAGTGAGAGACTCACTGTGCAAGCTACTTTCGTGAATCCATTAAGGCACCACATGCACTGGGAAGCTCCTGATTTCACACTCACTGATTGCGAATTGGAGGTAAAACTGGTCAGTCATGTATTATCTATAAGCAGACAGCACCAAACACCATATTAGTGGCCCTCAAATGCTAAGCAAGGCAAAATTTGACAGAATTCTAGAGTTTCAGTGAATAACAGTAGCCTTGTATGAATAACGCTACAGCAGATACTATGTAAGTGAGCATCAAGTCAATTAACTTTCTGCACTAAGAAGGACTTGCAAGAGCTTGCCTGAACATACCTGTGAATTAGGGTCATTGGATTCCATCACATATTTGCCTACATGTACCTTTGTCTGTATGTTACTTTCACTGTGACAAATACTTGAACCAAAGCATTCGATTAAAGCAATAAAATCTGGCACTTCTGTGGTTCTTGGTCTGTAATACCCTACATTACTGTGAATACCGAAATCTTAATAAAATTATAGACCAAGGTGACCATTTGTTCTCATAAATGGTTGTAAGCCCCATCTACACTTTATGCTTCTTGGAGTTATAAACTATTGTCTGTGCTCTACTGTATATTCATCAATAACCTGTGGAGAAGCAGTAAAAAGCAGACCAGAAAGCCAACCCAGAGTCTCATTTCATTATCATTATAGCCTGATATCCAATCTTTCTGTATTGTCTTCAGCAACAGAGACCTGAGAAACCTCAGCTTGCCACTGTTTTCATTTCACTCATGTACAGAGCTGCTCATATACCAAGAAATTGATGACCAAAAATCCCACATCACCCTGATCTGTGGGTAAATTCCTATAGTAAGCATGTCATAACTCATTTCGGGTTACACCATATAAAACTGAGTCAGACTGGATACTGCCTTTGATTCCTGGATGAGTACCTTTACTAAGAAGTAAGGTGCCTTGGAGTACAGAAGATAGGATTTTCTCTTAGGAGAACTAGCAAATGCCATCTTATGATGAACTGGCTTGTGCTTTCAAGACATGTCAGGTACAGTGTTCAGGCAAAGCAGTCCTTTTTTGTGTATATTGAGTGCTTCCAGTCATACACTTTGTTTGTGTACAGCAGGAGCGAGGCAAGAAGAAGGAGTCACCACCCATGTCAAAGAACTATGGGATGGCAGCCAGCAGCCTGTACCAGTTAACAATATAGGATGCCTTTGTAGCAATTACTACAACTGACGTCAGGGACACCAACACTTAAATCAGTGGCTTGTGTTTGATGACTGCACCAAATGGCAGCCTTACAGCTACACAAGACGTCAACACAGCACCTCCATCTGACCAAGGAACATTATGAGTGGTTCGAAACATAGTTACGACACCAGGTCTGCAACTGCAAGAAAGGATGAAAACACCATCTAATATGAATCTGCAATGTATTGAGATCCCCACCCAGTTAATAGTCTTGTTTGATACATTTAAGTTCATTCTGAGAGCTTTTGATGGAAATAAAGATGAATTTAGCGAATTTATGGACAAATATCACATAGCATTTGAACTAATGCCAAGCCATAGTAATAGTACGCTATTAAAATCTGTCAAAACTAGGATTATAGGTGCAGCTTGAAGTAAACAACTTGTATATTATTTGACAGCAACTTGGACAGATGTGAAGGGAATTTTACTGGAGAACTTTGAGTCGAAATGGACTTTCGATTGCCATGTGTGTTTATTATTCTCTAGTAGACAGAGAAGGGCCAAAAATATGGCCGAATGTGTGAGTTGCATTGACATATTTCAACAACAATTTCAAAAAGCTGTTGAGGAAGTGATGAGGGCATCAGATGTTCTGGGTAGCTGTGCTCTAAGAGGAAGCTCGTGTGACCTGTGTTCATGTAGAGAATAAAGGATGTGGAGATTAAAACAGTCATGAGAGCAAGAGGAGAGGATTTAACATTAACACAAGCAGTAGATCTGGCAGAAACAGAAACAGCATCCATAACCTCCTGTAAAGGAAAGTTCAGTGAATTCAGTCACCCGATAGATTACCGTTTTAAGTGTAAGAACAGAGGCCATCATGCAATGAATTGCACTATGGAGAAACATGTCAAGAAAATAGACACAATATACCCAAGTTGTACTGGAGAAAAGAAGCAGGCACCCCATCCTCCACTTCTATGGTGGAGACGCTAGAGAAAACTCTATGTTGAGGTCATCACAGGAGTATTGGAAGAGCTAATGAAGATGTCATTTAATCTCCAGCAGTCCTCAAATATTCTCCACTTTTGCTCCCCCAAGGCATCCACCTTCATTGGAATCATCAGTAATGGAAAATTCCACCCACCTGTGTGCAGCATAATGATATCCTCCCTTAACATCACACCTGTCTCATTTCAGAGGGCTTCCCTTTGTGCCTCTGGTTGTCAATATGGTCAGATATTTATCACTGTACCTTGCGCCTCTGGTTTCAACTTTCAATTTCTTGTTTAACCATCTCAGTGCATGTTAATCTGTCTCCGAGATGAAATGCATCATGATATGCAACATCCAGTTCATTAACTGAAGTCCTTTCTTCTTTGTTTATGATCCACTCACACCATATCCTTTAACGTGCCAATTTGTGACCTTGTCCTTGGTTCACTGAAACTACACTACGTTTGTGGCATTCCTTGCCATCTCCCTTGTCAGGTACTGGTTCTATTCATGCAATAGGCTTCTTGTTCTGTGGTATTCAGAATACTTGCGACAAAAGTGCCTCCCAGCATGGCCACCAAGGTTGCTGCTTCTCCACTGTTCCTTTGGTCAGGTCTGTGTTCTGCACTTCGATCTTTAAAATCTTTTCTTCTCGTGAGCCTATTAGTATAACTTCACAAAGGATCTCTTTCCTTTCTGTTTTTTGCTCAAAATCTTTGTTCCTTGCTTCTTTATTTACATATGATGCTGTATCACTTCTTATTTCTTTCGAATCAACTTTGTGGAGGTCTCTGTTCTCTATGTCAGATTCTGCCTGGATTCCTACTGATACCTCTGGTGTCACACTTGACATTGTAAACCATTTCTCTTGGCTGCCTAATGTCAATTCCATGGGACACTGCTCATCTCTCCATGGCTCTCTCCCAGTACGCCATTTGGGTTCGAGTTTTGTCTTTAACCATACTGGGCTGCCCCTGACTGATAGCATCTTCATTGCTTAATCTGTGACTGTTATTTGAAACTTATGTTTCACATACATACACAAACAAACACACATACACAATCATCATAACATATCCTCAGAGTTAACATCATGGCTCCATGTGTCTCTATTACTTCTTTAGTGATGCCTTTAAGTGTTATTCTTTCATCAGTGTTACTCCCCACCATATCCTTCAGTGCTGATTTCTTTAGTTCACTGACCTGAATGACCAGGGAACTTGTTGTTCCCATGCTCCCTGCATGCATCTTACATTTAAAAAATCATTCCTGCCCTTGCAGTCTACTGAAAACAACTTTGCGGCATGGGTCAAGTACATACACATGCTGTTCTTTTACTTTGCGGCATGAATAGACTACATACTCATGCTGTTCTTTTGTTCCCTGGTTTCATGGTCTTTGTATTTGCTAGCCTGGCATTGGTACTATACCATCAGGCTAAGTACATTGTTCTTTACAAATGTAACGTATCATGGGTCTTGCATGCTCGACAAGTGTTGTGAAGCAGAGCCAGCTGAGCTTGGTATAGCAACAGCCAGTGCACAATATGCTAGTGGAAGGACAGAAGCCTCACTTCACTTGGCACATGGAAGTGTTTAGAGCATGTGCCTAAAGCCCTAAATGAACATAGCCTGGAGGATATAAATACTCAGCCATTTGTGTACTAAAATATCTCACCCTACACCACAAGCCTGTGACACCCAGAACAACATCCTAGAATGTAGTATGGCGTCTGCTGTTCAACCATGGGATGGGGCAGCCTGCCCTGAGTCATGAGAGCAGCTGCCGCCAGAGCAGAGAGCCACCTGCTCACTGGAGGGAGGTCATGATCACCTCCATGGTATCATCAGCTGCATTGCCACACATTAATCACAGTCACAGCAGGAAACATTGCTGACAGTAGCAAGCGAGTGATGCCATGCATGGCCCCACTCTTTGCACTGTCAGCAGTGCCACATGTCTGTTGCTTTGCGTGAGAGGCAACTGGTCCCCTCCACCAAGCTGTTCCTGATGTACTGTGACCTATGACTGAGGACTGAAATAAATAAGTTAATTAAACAAATCTATTGTCATGCTGATGTCTCATTTCATTCTCCGTGGGTAATAGTCCATGGGCCGTCTAATACTGGTTTCAGATCATTGATATCACCTTCATAGAGCAACATCAGAACATACAGCCTGTGGTATGGTGAGCCCAAAAAATTTTTTTTGTATTCTGGTCACGTAGAAAAGGTTTGACAGCCATGCATTTAATAAAGTAGATTCTTTGTAGGAGAGAACTAGTGGATTTTTTTAGATTTAGAGGTAATGGAAGTCATGAGTGGTTAGTGCCTGTTGAATGTGAACAGTGTTACCTTGAGGACCACTTAGCGCCATGTACAAACTAGTTCCAGTTAAATGTTATACATGCAATTGTTAGGGGCATAAGGCTAGGCAATGTCATGAAGGGCGAAGTAATGCTTTGAGCTGGATCTTTAAGATGAAATACAGATTTATGCTAGTTATAGCAGATGCAGATTCTGAAACAGCACTAGAAAGAACCTTGTATATATTCTTCATTAAGTAATAATGTAAGTTTGACAAATTTTAAATAAGTGCATTCTTCAACACGAAATATATAAAGTTTGACAGAAATTCTAAACAAGTAAAATGTAACCCTGACATGTCTCCTGTACATCAGACTTATGTTCTGAAATTATGCATGTTATGAGATGAATAAAACATATTTCCCACACATTTCACCAAAATTACCCTCCCAACTTTGTCCAGAATTACCCTCTCAACTTTGTCTAGAAGCCAATCTCCAAGGCCTCGTCCGTCTTAGTCATCTACCACCTCTCAACACACCCATGGCCCAGCCAGCCCATGACTAAGTACCACTCAGGACTCGAGCAACTGAATCACATTCTCTACCAGGGTTTCAACTACCTCTTGTGCCCTGAAATGAGGAATATCCTCTCCACCCCTCCCACAGTGGTATTCCGCCACCCACTGAACATAAGAATTATTTTTGTCCATACTCACTCCATCCCTGTTCCCAATTCCTTGCCTCATGGCTCCTAACACTGCAATAGATGATGCAAAATCTGTCCCATATATCCTCCTACTACCCCTTACTCCAGTCCTGTGACAGGCATCTTCCACCTCACCAAAGGCTAGGCTATCTGTGAAAGCTCCTATGCAATCTAAAAACTAACGAGAGCACTATACATGCTTCTCCCCACCGACTTTATTGAAATTGACAGGGTGCGCAGGGCATGACTCAGACTTCAACATATGCAAACAAGAAGATGTAAGTCTCAACCACTTTGAGCAAATCAAATTTGAAAACTATAGCCACGCATGTATTCTTTATGTGGTCACTATTAATAAAGGAGTCCACAGGTGATCAATTTAGTGCTTAGTTTCATAAACATGAGATCATTGTTTTGTTTTCTTTCGTATGTAATTGTAACAACGGATTTATTATGAGTGTGCACATTATTAGTATTTAATTGTTCTTTCATTATTTTCATAATTTCTATCCTGAAAAAAGGAAAAAAGTTCTTTCTTAAGAGATTGGGTATGAAAACAGAATGTGCAAGAACGTTCAGTCAAATCAGAATAGGCGTTTTATTTCTATTGTTGCATCTACATTTGTGAAAAGTATAATGTGTAAGCTACGGAGCACTGCATGAATCAGGTTGATACCAATTGTAAACACACTATCAATATCAATAAAACTATGAAGGTAAGATTGTAGTGCTCTTATAAGCTGCAATAACTGTGCCACTTTCTACATGGACATGACAGTTAACAAGATGTCTGTCTGCATGAATGACCATCACCACACTGTGGCTAAGAAACAGCTGGATCACTTAGTTGCTGCACATGCGGCCCTATACAAAGTGTATTACGTAAATGACTGTTTCACAACTTGCACCATCTGGATTCTTCCTACCAGCAACAGCTTTTCTGAATTATGCTGGTAGGAATTCTTTGTGAAACATATCCTTTGTTCCCATAACCCCCCTGGCCTCAACCTTCACTAGTCCCTTTCCTGAACCTGTCTACCCCCCTCCCTGCTCCCATTCCAACACTACTCATGCCTTCCATACCACCAATGTTCCTACTAGTCTTTTCCCCTTTTCTACCTCTCTCTTCTTCCCCTCCCACTTCCCCTCCACTGCCCCCCCCCCCTCAAACTCCAACACAGCCTACCAACACTGTACAGCAAGTGAATCTGGCCAAACCCATCTTCACCAGGCCACACTCCATGCCGTAGTCAGCCACACCAAGTGGCTGCTGACATCATGCTTTCCCACAGCCCAACTAGCACTCACTGCACCACACTGCATGCTTGCACACCGAGAAATTACCAGTGTCACATTCCCCCAACACCCAGCTAGCACTTGCCACATTAGGCCACATGCATAGCATAACACACTACTCCACCATTCCATTGTTCACACAGCAAGGGAAGTGTTGTGCCACAGGGCGAATCTGATCCCAGCTTACCGCTACCTTAGAGTTTAGCCCTGGCTGGTAACCAAACTGTCCCAGGCCCCCTCCCAAATCTACAAGCACATTTGGCTAGTTTCCAAGCTTTCATCAGTCCCTGCCTACAGCTCACAGGAAATGACTCCACCCCGGATCACATGCCCTCTCATAGCCCCAGTCAACCCATGTGACCATCTGCCTTTTATGTCCCGCAACCCCTGGTTGCTCCTCAGTTACCAGCTACTCCAGGCAATTTGCACTAACAGTTTGCAGCTCGAGCCATCATTTGCTGCAGAGGCACATGACATAATCACAAGCCCACCACAGGCTGGCAGATTCAGTGCCCTGAAAGACCAGCTGATGGCACAGCCTGATGAATCAGAAATACAGCAACATGTGCACTATTTTCATCGGAGGAATGTACTGACATGCAGTCTTCACAACTCCTCCAGCACCTCCATGCACTTGCCCAGCTTACAATCATACCTGAAATACTACTCACTGCTACTTGCAAATTAGTACACGTGTCCACTCTCTGCTGTTGGCAAGGCATTAGCCATGAACAAGTATATTAATGTTGGCATGGGAACCATCTTGGCAGACAGTGTCTTTGAGTCCCTCAATCCCCACATCTTCACCAGTGACATGCAGTGTTGTGATGGCCCTTAACACAGTCTACCATTCATACACATCGTATTGGCAAGCATGCTCTCCATGTCCCACAAACCCTGAATGGGCATAGCAAAGCTCATAACTCACATTATCAGTGAGGTACAGAAGGTTACCTGCACCCTGGAGTGTGCGCACCCGCCTACCCCTGCACCATGTCTGTCCCTGTCCTGCAATTCCCACAACTGCCAGTGCACATGCTTCTGCAGCTGCACCCCCTCCCCCAACCAGATAGTAGTGGCTGGGACATTTGGGATGCCTGTGATCTTTGTTGGTATCACAAAAAGTTTGGCAGTGATGCCGCAAATTGCTGCCCACCATGCACATGGTTACCAAACCATAAGCCTCTGCCCTATACCTCACCCCAAAGAAGATGGAACTTGACATCCATGCAGTTAATTTTGGGGGTCTCAATTGCAGGATGGTCCCTATCCACTACTCAGTGCCCCTTTTGCACAGCTACAATGATGATCTGTCTGCCGCGGCCATCTTCGTTAAGGTTGACTGGACAAAGCATTCATGCAAATTGCAGTTGCCACAGAGGACGTGGAGAAGATAGGAATAATCAACCTCTTTGGTCTTTTCAAAAATTTATTTATACCCTTTTTGGCTCTCCAATGCCATCTAGACCTAGCAGCAGCTTCTTGACAATCTCCTACGCGGCACCTTGGGATGGTTCACCTACCTGGATGATATCCTCATCTCTTCATGTGATCTCGCAGAACACAGCCAGTGACTCCATGTGGTAGTTTTCCACCCCTAAAAGGCAGGAGTTGTCATCAACCTGGAGAAGTGTGTCTTTGATGTTCTGGAAATTGATTTCCTTGGATGTAGCTTATCATCTGCAGTCTCCTGCGTACATGACAAAAAATTCTGGGCCATTGCCAGGTTCCCACATACCAAACCTCTCAAAGAGCTCTGCATGTTTCTTGGGATGGAAATCTTTTTCCAGCACCACATGAAGAATGCTTCAAGCATACAAGCACCAGTCACTGCTGCACCCCAAGGTGATCACATTAAAGGTAACAGGCCCAGTCCATAGACAGTGCAAATGACAGAGACTTTCAAATAAATGAATCATGATTTCTTGGATGCTGCCAAAGTGGAGATGGACCATGTATAACTGCAAGCCCCTTGGCAGGTATGAGGTTATGAAGCACTTCTGTCCTCGATGGAAGGACACCCCTTCATAGCCTTCATCATCCACAACATCCTTACGACAAGGTTTTGTCAAAAGGAGGGCACACAGATTTCCCCCAGGCAATTCCATCAGCAGGAATACATAGCACATTTTGCAACTGTCTTATGGCAAGTGGCAGGCATCAAGAATATCATCACCAACTGCCTCAGCCATTCTGGCACCCTCATCACCCTCCTTGACTACACTGCCTTGGTCGCTGCCTAGGCATCCTATCCAAAGCTGCTAAGACTGCACAGTAATCTAAATACTGTCCTCAACCTCAAACCACACACAGGTGATGGTATGGACTTACACATTTGGTGCAACTTTCACACAAGTTCCGACCACCCAGATGGCTCCACTGAGAGCATCCACCCTTACCTTCACACCAACTTCCACAAGGTGGCATTCAAACACTTCCATGACCTGTCCCATGAAGTCTTACTTAACTGGTTCTTGACTTTCATAGACTTATAACTTGTTGTCTTGAATCATCGACCTGCTGTTAACAGGCTTGATTGATATGGAAAACACACACCCCAGCATGACATGTTTTTCTATCTCTTCATAGTTACTAATGCACAAATTCCCTTTTTGATGATCAGCTTTGAAGTATTTAGGAGCCTTAGTATTAAACATAGATCAGTAAGTGACATAATAGTCATTATTTCAATTACCAAACAACATAGTCACTTTGTTTGCGATTCCCAAATGCTGCCTTATTGGAACATAGGTCATTCACAAGATCAATGCCAGCTACTGACTGACTGAGGCCTTCTGTGCCACACCTATTTGTAGATGCATGTAAGACATGAATCACAAAATGGTAAAATATACGCTTGTTATGTCCATGAACCATGGACCTTGCCGTTGGTGGGGAGGCTTGCGTGCCTCAGCGATACAGATAGCCCTACCGTAGGTACAACCACAACGGAGGGGTATCTGTTGAGAGATCAGACAAACGTGTGGTTCCTGAAGAGGGGCAGCAGCCTTTTCAGTAGTTGCAAGGGCAACAGTCTGGATGATTGACTGATCTGGCCTTGTAACAATAACCAAAACGGCCTTGCCGTGTTGGTACTGCGAACGGCTGAAAGCAAGGGGAAACTACGGCCGTAATTTTTCCCGAGGGCATGCAGCTTTACTGTATGATTAAATGATGATGGCGTCCTCTTGGGTAAAATATTTCGGAGGTAAAATAGTCCCCCATTCGGATCTCCGGGCGGGGACTACTCAAGAGGATAGCGTTATCAGGAGAAAGAAAACTGGCGTTCTACGGATCGGAGCGTGGAATGTCAGATCCCTTAATTGGGCAGGTAAGTTAGAAAATTTAAAAAGGGAAATGGATAGGTTAAAGTTAGATATAGTGGGAATTAGTGAAGTTCAGTGGCAGGAGGAACAAGACTTCTGGTCAGGTGACTACAGGGTTGTAAACACAAAATCAAATAGGGGTAACGCAGGAGTACGTTTAATAATGAATAGGAAAATAGGAATGCGGGTAAGCTACTACAAACACCATAGCGAACGCATTATTGTGGCCAAGATAGATATGAAGCCCACACCTACTACAGTAGTACAAGTTTATATGCCAACTAGCTCTGCAGATGACGAAGAAATTGAACAAATGTATGATGAAATAAAAGAAATTATTCAGATTGTGAAGGGAGACGAAAATTTAATGGTCATGGGTGACTGGAATTCGAGTGTAGGAAAAAGGGAGAGAAGGAAACGTAGTTGGTGAATATGGAGTGGGGCTAAGAAATGAAAGAGGAAGCCACCTGGTAGAATTTTGCACAGGGCACAACTTAATCATAGCTAACACTTGGTTTAAGAATCATGAAAGAAAGTTGTATACATGGAAGAACCCCGGGGATACTGAAAGGTATCAGATAGATTATATAATGGTAAGACAGAGATTTAGGAACCAGGTTTTAAATTGTAAGACATTTCCAGGGGCAGATGTGGACTCTGACCACAATCTATTGGTTATGACCTGTAGATTAAAACTGAAGAAACTGCAAAAAGGTGGGAATTTAAGGAGATGGGACCTGGATAAACTGACTAAACCAGAGGTTGTACAGAGTTTCAGAGAGAGCATAAGGGAGCATCTGACAGGAATAGGGGAAAGAAATACAGTAGAAGAAGAATGGGTAGCTTTGAGGGATGAAGTAGTGAAGGCAGCAGAGGATCAAGTACGTAAAAGGACGAGGACTAATAGAAATCCTTGGGTAACAGAAGAAATATTGAATTTAATTGATGAAAGGAGAAAATATAAAAATGCAGTAAATGAAGCAGGCAAAAAGGAATACAAACGTCTCAAAAATGAGATCGACAGGAAGTGCAAAATGGTTAAGCAGGGATGGCTAGAGGACCAATGTAAGGATGTAGAGGCTTATCTCACTAGGGGTAAGATAGATACTGCCTACAGGAAAATTAAAGAGACCTTTGGAGATAAGAGAACCACTTGTATGAACATCAAGAGCTCAGATGAAAACCCAGTTCTAAGCAAAGAAGGGAAAGCAGTAAGGTGGAAGGAGTATATAGAGGGTCTATACAAGGGCGATGTACTTGAGGACAATATTATGGAAATGGAAGAGGATAAAGATGAAATGGGAGATACGATACGGCGTGAAGAGTTTGACAGAGCACTGAAAGACCTGAGTTGAAACAAGGCCCCCGGAGTAGACAACATTCCATTGGAACTACTGACGGCCTTGGGAGAGCCAGTCCTGACAAAACTCTACCATCTGGTGAGCAAGTTGTATGAAACAGGTGAAATACCCTCAGACTTCAAGAAGAATATAATAATTCCAATCCCAAAGAAATCAGGTGTTGACGGATGTGAAAATTACCGAACAATCAGTTTAATAAGCCACAGCTGCAAAATACTAACACGAATTCTTTACAGACGAATGGAAAAACTAGTAGAAGCCGACCTCAGGGAAGATCAGTTTGGATTCCATAGAAATACTGGAACACGTGAGGCAATACTGACCTTACGACTTATCTTAGAAGAAAGATTAAGGAAAGGCAAACCTACGTTTCTAGCATTTGTAGACTTAGAGAAAGCTTTTGACAATGTTGACTGGAATACTCTCTTTCAAATTCTAAAGGTGGCAGGGGTAAAATACAGGGAGCGAAAGGCTATTTACAATTTGTACAGAAACCAGATGGCAGTTATAAGAGTCGAGGGACATGAAAGGGAAGCAATGGTTGGGAAGAGAGTGAGACAGAGTTGTTGCCTCTCCCTGATGTTATTCAATCTGTATATTGAGCAAGCAGTAAAGGAAACAAAAGAAAAATTTGGAGTAGGTATTAAAATTCATGGAGAAGAAATAATAACTTTGAGGTTCGCCGATGACATTGTAATTCTGTCAGAGACAGCAAAGGACTTGGAAGAGCAGTTGAATGGAATGGACAGTGTCTTGAAAGGAGGATATAAGATGAACATCAACAAAAGCAAAACGAGGATAATGGAATATAGTCGAATTAAGTCGGGTGATGCTGAGGGAATTAGATTAGGAAATGAGACACTTAAAGTAGTAAAGGAGTTTTGCTATTTGGGGAGCAAAATAACTGATGATGGTCGAAGTAGAGAGGATATAAAATGTATACTGGCAATGGCAAGAAAGCGTTTATGAAGAAGAGAAATTTGTTAACATCGAGTATAGATTTAAGTGTCAGGAAGTCATTTCTGAAAGTATTTGTATGGAGTGTAGCAATGTATGGAACTGAAACATGGACGATAAATAGTTTAGACAAGAAGAGAATAGAAGCTTTCAAAGGAGTGTAGCAATGTATGGAAGTGAAACATGGACGATAAATAGTTTAGACAAGAAGAGAATAGAAGCTTTCAAAATGTGGTGCTACAGAAGAATGCTGAAGATTAGATGGTTAGATCACATAACTAATGAGGAAGTATTGAATAAGATTGGGGAGGAGAGAAGTTTGTGGCACAACTTGACCAGAAGAAGGGATCGGTTAGTAGGACATGTTCTGAGGCATCAAGGGATCACCAATTTAGTATTGGAGGGTAGCGTGGAGGGTAAAAATCGTAGAGGGAGACCAAGAGATGAATACACTAAGCAGATTCAGAAGGATGTAGGTTGGAGTAGG
This sequence comes from Schistocerca serialis cubense, assembly GCF_023864345.2. Lineage (NCBI taxonomy): Eukaryota > Metazoa > Arthropoda > Insecta > Orthoptera > Acrididae > Schistocerca > Schistocerca serialis. The sequence continues at coordinate 786,626,299 of NC_064639.1, read as the reverse complement.
TACTGGGAGACGAAGAAGCTTGCACAGGACAGAGTAGCATCGAGAGCTGCATCAAACCAGTCTCAGGACTGAAGACCACAGCAACAACATGTGTTCAATTAAAAAAAAAAAAAAAAAAAAAAAAAAAAAAAAATGGAAAAATTAGAATATACAAACACTCACTTGTCAGTGACATAAGTTTGTTTAACTAATAGCTGTGTAAATAGGAAATTGATAGAGTAGTAGTATAATTTCGTGGGTGAATAACACTAACAAAAAGGGAATTAGCAAATGTTGTTAGTAAAATCTAGCAAAAATGAAATTTCATAGTTTGAATAATTAACAAACCAACAGTTATTTTAATGGAAGTAGGTGTTATTGGAATCCAAACAATGAGGGCTGCAAAACAATGGTACTGAATTTTAGAAATAATCACGATTTAAGACTGAAATATTCTAGAAGATGAAAAGTTTGAACACAAATACTTTAGACAAATGAAGTTTTAGGAAAAGGAAAATGGTCTTTTTTTTTCCCAACAGAAAAGAATGAGGGCTTTTGAATGAGCCGTATCAACATAGACACAAAGAACAATTTGTTCGTAGAAAATTTCATCTTCACCTGGATTGCCTGCGTAGTTAATCACTAAAATTGTTTTAAGGGAAAGCATGTCATATTTGGAACAGAAAGCTAGTTGAAACCTGAAGGTGATAGCAGTGAGATTTTTGGGGAAAATTTAAGTGTATATCAAAAGGATAGGGTAATGGGAAATGGAGGTGGTGTATTTGTTGCTTTAGACAAAACACTCAAATCCAGTGAGACAGAAATAGAAACGACATGTGAGACTGTTTAGTCTAGACTCAGGATCAGAGGTGGGCATAAAATTGCAATTGGATCCTCCTGTTGCCCACCAGACTTATTTCTTGATGTAACTGAAAACTGTACAGAAAACCTCACTTTACTTGTACATAATTCCCCCTGTCATGCTGTAATCATTAATGGAGACTTTAATTATCCAACAATCAACTGGGAAAGTTACAGTTTTGTTAGTGGTGGGTGAGACAAGACATTGCGTAAAACAGTACTAAATGCCTTCTGAAAATTACCTCCAACAGATATTTTGGAACACCCCTTGTAATGTAAATATATTGGATGTAATGGCAACAAATAGACCTTACCTCTTTGAGGACGTTTACATTGAAACAGGTATAAGGATCATGATGCTGTTTTGGCAACAGTGATTACCAAACTACAACAGACAACTAAAAGAAACATTCCACATGGGAAAAATATATTAAAAAATGCTGTGACTTACCAAACGAGAAAGCACTGGTAGATAGACACAATAAAAAACACACACACAAATTTCAAGCTTTCGCAACCCCTGGTTGCTTCATCAGGAAAGAGGGAAAGACGAAAGGATGTGGGTTTTAAGGGAGAGGGTAAGGAGTCATTCCAATCCTGGGAGCAGAAAGACTTACCTTAGGGGGAAAAAGGGACAGGTATACACTCGCACACACACACATATCCATCCGCACATATACAGACATATCAGATATCACATATCCACCCGCACATATACAGACACAAGCAGACATATCAGATATGTCTGCTTGTGTCTGTATATGTGTGGATGGATATGTGTGTGTGTGCGAGTGTATACCTGTCCCTTTTTCCCCCTAACGTAAGTCTTTCCGCTCCCGGGATTGGAATGACTCCTTACCCTCTCCCTTAAAACCCACATCCTTCCGTCTTTCCCTCTCCTTCCCTCTTTCCTGACGTCGATAGACACACAAACAAACACAAACATACACACAAACTTCTAGCTTTGGCAACCAACGGTTGCCTCGTCAGGAAAGAGGGAAGGAGAGGGAAAGACGAAAGGATTTGGGTTTTAAGGGAAAGGGCAAGGAGTCATTCCAATCCCAGGAGCGGAAAGACTTACCTTAGGGGGAAAAAGGACGGGTATACACTCGCACACACACACACATATCCATCCACACATATACAGACACAAGCAGACATATACAGTTATATAGTTATAATAGAGGGAAACATTCCACGTAGGAAATATATATCTAAAAACAAAGATGATGTGACTTACCAAATGAAAGTGCTGGCAGGTCGACAGACACACAAACAAACACAAACATACACACAAAATTCTTTTCGCAACAAACTGTTGCCTCATCAGGAAAGAGGGAAGGAGAGGGAAAGACGAAAGGATGTGGGTTTTAAGGGAGAGGGTAAGGAGTCATTCCAATCCCGGGAGCGGAAAGACTTACCTTAGGGGGAAAAAAGGACGGGTATACACTCGCACATACACACATATCCATCCACACATATACAGACACAAGCAGACATATTCAAAGACAAAGAGTTTGGGCAGAGATGTAAGTCGAGGCAGAAGTGCAGAGGCAAAGATGATGTTGAATGACAGGTGAGGTATGAGTGGCGGCAACTTGAAATTAGCGGAGATTGAGGCCTGGTGGATAACGGGAAGAGAGGATATATTTCAGAGCAATTTCCCATCTCCGGAGTTCGGATACGTTGGTGTTAATGGGAAGTATCCAGATAACCCGGACGGTGTAACACTGTGCCAAGATGTGCTGGCCGTGCACCAAGGCATGTTTAGCCACAGGGTGATCCTCATTACCAACAAACACTGTCTGCCTGTGTCCATTCATGCGAATGGACAGTTTGTTGCTGGTCATTCCCACATAGAATGCGTCACGGTGTAGGCAGGTCAGTTGGTAGATCACGTGGGTGCTTTCACACGTGGCTCTGCCTTTGATCGTGTACACCTTCCGGGTTACAGGACTGGAGTAGGTGGTGGTGGGAGGGTGCATGGGACAGGTTTTACACCGGGGGCAGTTACAAGGGTTGGAGCCAGAGGGTAGGGAAGGTGGTTTGGGGATTTCATAGGGATGAACTAAGAGGTTACGAAGGTTAGGTGGACGGCGGAAAGACACTCTTGGTGGAGTGGGGAGGATTTCATGAAGGATGGATCTCATTTCTGGGCAGGATTTTAGGAAGTCGTATCCCGCTGGAGAGCCACATTCAGAATCTGATCCAGTCCCGGAAAGTATCCTGTCACAAATGGGGCACTTTTGTGGTTCTTCTGTGGGAGGTTCTGGGTTTGAGAGGATGAGGAAGTGGCTCTGGTTATTTGCTTCTGTACCAGGTTGGGAGGGTAGTTGCGGGATGCGAAAGCTGTTGTCAGGTTGTTGGTGTAATGCTTCAGGGATTCCGGACTGGAGCAGATTCGTTTGCCACGAAGACCTAGGCTGTAGGGAAGGGACCGTTTGATGTGGAATGGGTGGCAGCTGTCGTAATGGAGGTACTGTTGCTTGTTGGTGGGTTTGATGTGGATGGATGTGTGAAGCTGGCCATTGGACAGGTGGAGGTCAACATCAAGGAAAGTGGCATGGGATTTGGAGTAGGACCAGGTGAATCTGATGGAACCAAAGGAGTTGAGGTTGGAGAGGAAATTCTGGAGTTCTTCTTCACTGTGAGTCCAGATCATGAAGATGTCATCAATAAATCTGTACCAAACTTTGGGTTGGCAGGCCTGGGTAACCAAGAAGGCTTCCTCTAAGAGACCCATGAATAGGTTGGCGTACGAAGGGGCCATCCTGGTAGCCATGGCTGTTCCCTTTAATTGATGGTATGTCTGGCCTTCAAAAGTGAAGAAGTTGTGGGTCAGGATAAAGCTGGCTAAGGTAATGAGGAAAGAGGTTTTAGGTAGGGTGGCAGGTGATCGGCGTGAAAGGAAGTGCTCCATCGCAGCGAGGCCCTGGACGTGCGGGATATTTGTGTATAAGGAAGTGGCATCAATGGTTTGTGTTTGTTTGTGTGTCTGTCGACCTGCCAGCACTTTCATTTGGTAAGTCACATCATCTTTGTTTTTATATATATATATATATATGAAATATGCCTGCTTGTGTCTGTATGTGTGGATGGATATGTGCGTGTGTGCGAGTGTATACCTGTCCTTTTTTCCCCCTAAGGTAAGTCTTTCCGCTCCCGAGATTGGAATGACTCCTTACCCTCTCCCTTAAAACCCACTTCCTTTCGTCTTCCCCTCTCCTTCCCTCTTTCCTGATGAGGCAACAGTTTGTTGCGAAAGCTTGAATTTTGTGTGTATGTTTGTGTTTGTTTGTGTGTCTATCGACCTGCCAGCGCTTTCGTTCGGTAAGTCACCTCATCTTTGTTTTTTTATATATATATATATATGAAAAAGGATAGATTACTCTTCACTGTAGAGCAGAGATGTTGAGTCAGAGATAGACATAACAAAAGTAACAAAATTACTCTCAGGTAATTAAGTTTTCAGCCAAAAGTGTATTTGTCGAAATTAGACAACACACTCTCACAAACACAAATGCAAAGTTGCATTTCCATGGAAAGAATAGTTGACCATGTACTGGGTAGATATGTAATGAGTAGAGCAGATGATTATGGGAGGGAACCTCCATGTTATGCAGTCACTCTAAAGAAACTACTGAAGGAACAGAGATTACTGCATAATAAGTATAGTAAGGCTATAGATAGAGGAATGCCAAATGAAACATGTTTGGCTGACAAGAGAGCAATGCGTGACGTCTTCAGTGGTCACCATAGAAGAATATTGTCAACTGATCTTTCATAAAACCCAGATAAATTCTGGTCATGTGTAAAGGCTGTTAGGGGCATTAATGTTAGTGTCCCGTCCCCAGCAAATAGACAGGAACTGAAATTGAAGAAGCTGAAATGCTTTATTTAACTCCATCTTCAAATGTTCCTTTACAAGGGAAAACCCAGGAGAATTGCCCAATTTAATCCTCATGCCACTGAAAGGATGAATGAAATAAGCATTAGTGTCCAAGGTGTTGAGAAACAGCTGAAATCATTGAAACTGGGCAAAGCTCCAGGGTCTGGTGGAATCCCTATCAGATTCTGTACTGAGTTTTCAGCTAGATTAGCCCTCTTCCTGCTATGGTGTGTAGTAGGTCCCTTGAACAAAAAACCATGTCCAGTAGGGGAAACAAAGCACAGGTCACACCTGTCTATAAGAAGGGTAACAGAAGTGATCAACAAAACTACATCCTTTACATTGATTTGTTGTAGAATCTTACTGCATATTCTGAGCTCAAACATATATTGGTATCATGAACAGAATTACCTCCTCCAGGCCAACCAGCATGGATTCCATAAACATTGATCATGTGAAACCTAACTCACACTTTTCTCATATGATATACTGAAGGTTTTGAACAAAGGCAATCAGGTAGATGCAGTATTTCTTAATTTCTGATTAGCATTTTACTCAGTACCACACCTACACTTATTGTCAGAAAGATGATCATATGCAGTATCAAGTGAAATTTGGGAATGGACTGAGAACTTTTTGGTAGGGAGAGGCAGCTTGTTATCTTGGATGGAGAGTTGTCAGATGTGGAAGTAACTTTGGGTGTGTCCTAGAGAAGTGTGTTGAGACTCTTGCTATTCGTATTGTATATTCATGACCTTGTGGACAATGCTAATTGTAACTTCAGACGTTTTGCAGATGATGCAGTTATCTATAGTAAAGTACTGGCTGAAAGAAGCTGCATAAATATTCAATATCGTGATAAGATTTCAAAGTGGTTCCAGGATTGGCAACTTTCTTTAAATGTTCAGAAATGTAAACTTGTGCATTTCACAAAACAAAACAAAAAAACTAGTATCATTTGACTACAATGTCAATGAGTCACAGTTTGGGTGGCCAACACATATAAATACCTGGGCGTAACACTTTGTAGGGCCATGAAATGGAATGACCGCATAGTCTCAGTCATGGGTAATGCTGGTGATAGACTTTGGAGTACTGATAGAATACTGGGGAAGTGCAACCAGTCTACAAAGGAGACTACTTATCAATCACTCCTGTACCCTTCCTGAATATTGCTCAAGTGTGTAGGACAGTTATCAGATAGGACTAACAGGGAATATTGAATGTATACAGAGAAGGGCAGCGCAAATGGTCACAGGTTTGTCACAGATTAGGATAATTACAGTATGCACAGAGGCATTCAAACAATCATTCTTCTCATGCTGCATATGTGAATGGAATGAGAAGAAACCCTAATAACAAGTACAGTGGATGCATCATCCGCCATGCACTTCACAGTGGTTTTCGACTAGATATGTAGATGCAGATGTAGCAGAAAAGTATTTCCATAAGAATCAAATGTACTATTGTCATCAGTAGTCTGAAAACTATCCTGTGAAAAACACATTTTAAGGGGACTGATGACCTCAGAAGTTAAGTCCCATAGTGCTCAGAGCCGTTTGAACACATTTTAATTAAATATAACATATTAAGAAATTAAACAATGGAAATTCCAGATTTAAATATCAACACTATTAGGCACTCACCATACTCACGATAAAGATGACCCACTGAGTTGCAGACAATGAAAAGACTGTTACACATTATAAATTTTGGTTAAAGCCTCCTTCAGCAAAGAAAACACACACACATTCACACAAGGAGGCACACCTCATACATACATGATGTGATGAAGCAAGCTGGGATATGTTTACTTCCCCTCTTGTTTTGCCATCAGCCTCCTTAAAATTCATTTTTTCATTTTTGAATTAATTACCATTAACATACATGAGTATAATCTGCATTTTCATAAAAGAGAAAGGTTGACCATTAGTCTTAAAGAATATAACACAAGATCTAATTTTGTGCTTAGTTTTATTCATGTAATTGATTTTCTGATTTATTTGGCTATCCCTAGTTAATACTTTTGTTATAGGGTGAAATCAGTAATTGTTTCGTAAAAATATAAATTCTGTTCTTTGGAGGAACAACTAATAGTATACTTAAAGGATCTATTTGGCTCTATTTGAAAACATGTTAGCAAAGCCAGCCCTTAATTAATTCCAAAGTAATTTTCGTTTTGTCAGAAGTATTATTTACATAACCATATATGTTAATTTCACCATTTAAACAAATAATTCGGACTAACTCTTGCAGTAGAAGAATCTGTTAAAAAGACCCAATTTTTTGATGTATTAAGTTAATTTATTGAGTTAAGTTTTAATGGTAATTTCTGTAAATTTAACTTCAAACATTGCGTAGTTTCGGCACCTATTATTGTGAGGATATATAAGGGCCCAATTTTTGGTCCCAAGACAGCCAATCCACAGCCGAGTTTCAGACAAGAAACCTGTGTTGGTTAGAACAACAACAATGCATCAACATAACTGTGAAATAAGTGTAAAACAATTTGGCCCCGTGTTAAAAGATTGACAGTGTCTGTTCCATACGTACCTGATTATTCCGAAAGAACTGTGAACTATGTGGTTATGCCTTTACTGCTCATAGATATTCAACAATAAACTATTGTAGCAGTATGTGGATGTTTGCCTGAAAACTGTTAATGAGGCTTATTGAAAGTTAATCTACAGTGCACTGGTCAAATTAAATGTGTATATGGTGAGTAGTGAAAAGTGAAAGTAAACAACTGTGAAACGCAAATGTGTACCTGTTGGCTACATCATTTACAGTAGACAGTACTGCACTTCCATCCCCCATTTTTTCAGCCAGTACATCGACACCGAGGACAAGAAATGAAGAAAAAAATAATGTGAACCATCACATTTGGTGCCCCTGGTGAGGAATATTGTACATAGCCACAATAAACTTGTACTTGTGAACTTGGAACAGTGAACACAAAGTGATGCAACAGCCAATCAGCACTGAGGTTTCACGGCCACACTATGACAGCAGCTAATCACCGAGCGGGTTCTATGAAAGCAGCCACTGAGCACAGGAGCAGCCAATCAGAACACAGGTGGACACTGTTGACCGTGGCTAAACAACATGCCTCACCGAGAGACTTACAACTTGGCGCAGCTATGCAGTTGATGAATTGAATGACAACTGCAGCAGCAGCAGAAGGAGAGTGACTAACGACAAGGTAATTTCATAGCCAAAGCTGTTTTGTATTAAGTGATACATAATGAGCGGCCTTAAGAAACAAGACAGTGTAACTGAGAACAAAGCTGTAGGGGTTAAGTTTTTAAAATAACAAAAAGATGTAATGGGCACTGAGTCACAGGCCAATAGTGGTTATGGAAAATTGGAAGCAATGTTAATGCAAATTATGAGTAGTATGATTATGAAAGAAGACATTAGTAGTATTAAAAAAGACAGTAGTATGAAAGTAGACATTAGTGGTATTCAAACTGACATGACTAGTTTAAAAGATGAACTGAAGAAAGAAATTAAAAAGGAAATTACAGTAATTAGTGCTAATCTTTCAGAATTAAGTAATAAGTGTGATGCGGTAGTTAAAGATTGTGATAGTGCGATTGAGAAATTAACATTGAGTCGTAAATGTGTGGAATAGGAAAAGAAGCTTTGTGTTGATAACAGTAGGAAGGTGGAGGTTTCCGAGAAACAATGTGCTGAAAATAGGGTTAAACTTGAGAACAAAATCAATCAGATTAAAAATGATTTAGAAACAGGGGTAGAAACCAAGTGTGCACTAGTGGTCATTGGAAAACCTGGAAAAAGTAAATGAAAAAGTAGCTTCAAAAGTGGCTAAAATAAAGAAAAAGGTGGAAGAAGTACAAAATCTAAAGCATAGAGAAAGTGACAAGTGTGTATGATAATCATTTTGGTAAGCAGAATGATAGTTTTTTCCAGGGAAAAGATATGAGGATTGGTTGTATGAAGATCACATGGTAAGTAAAAAGGAAGTATGGCATCCCGTAATAATATCAAGTGTACAAGGGATACATGTTAAGTATTTACTGGACAGTGGTAGTGATTTGAATGGCATTTCACAGGCATTTTTTGACTCTATTAGGAACACAGAGGGTATAGTAGTGGTGCATGTTTCTGGAATAAAAATTGTTGGTGCTACTGCTAAGCTATCAAAGAGTGTGAAACGAGAGGTACTATTAACTGTGGCATTGGCAGGACAGCTGTTGGAGTGCAGTTTCTTGTCAATTCAAAATCTTTTCATTGGTGTAATATTTGGGACTAATTGCTTGTGCAATTAGCAAGCAGGGAGTTCAACATTCTGTGCTGGATTTATTGTATGGTGATAATGCTTACCCCAGCCATCTGTCTCATTTTTCATGTTTCCTGAGGCACTCAAACTCTTCTCCTATCCTATATGTAGATCGTAAGTCAATCAGAGCCATTCGGTCTTCAACTGTCATGTGATTTTGTGCTGTAGGTTACTTTAGTAACTTTAGTATAGGAATATGTTAGAAAAAGTTTGTGGTTTGTGGGATTAAAGGGACCAGACTGCTACGGTCATCGGTTAGAAAAAGTTTTTCCAGTGATGTATGTATTATATTATGTTATGTTAGTGATAATTAAGGGAGTAAGAGGATGGAAGAAAGTAAGTTGGTACCATGATTAAAGAATTTCTATCAAACAAGAAGGTAAGTTAAACAGAAAATCGAAAGAGTGTCAGGATTATTTCAAGGAGAAGCTGCAAATTATCTGAAAAATATAACATCTGAAGTAGTCAGCTTTTGGGAACGGATACAGTTATCGGTTGAATGCAATAACTATCCCCATTAAATTCCACATAGAGATATATTTTGCAGTAAGTCAAATATGTGTACACAGCTTGTGATACAGAACAGAACTAAAAACTAACTTGGAGGCTCGGCAGAGCAATCAGAGTCCAATGATAGTGTTAATCGTGGTCAATATGAAGTTTGAGCAGAGGTCATGTGGGCGTCGGCATTTGTAGTAGTCATGCAAGTCAGCAGGCGCATGACTGGGATTTCCATCACAGTCGAGGCAGAGTGCAGAGGCCGAGTGACTGGCGGCAGGTCCACCTTGTAGTTGGTTAAACAGCGGGGGTGAACGATGTGTCAACCGGCCTGAGAGCAGGAGTGTGGAACAGCCTGCGGCGTGGTGCAGCCATGTCTGCCCCATATGCAGATCGAACCGTCCGACAAGATGAAGACGTGGATTTCTGATGGGTCCCACTCATGGGGGAGGGATAGGCTATGCACCACACTGACATTTAACTGCCCGTTGGAGAACGAGGCCATGGTGTCTGCTAGGACCATGAGCACACGGTCACAGTAGGTGACGATCGACATGTCATCCATGTGGTGTGGTGGCACATTGCAGCACAGGTTGAATGTGGGAGAGCGAGGATCCACATACGGTAACATGGTGGCGAAACCCGCACATGGGGTGACATGCCTGGAAAACCTGCGAATGGCGATGACGAATCAGGGGTTGAAGAAAACAGCACTGTGGGATGAGACAAAGCATTTTCAGGCTCCGTGGCGGAAAAGTCGTCAGGAGGGGCTGAGGTAGGGTGATTGCAGGGTTGGTCTAATGGAATCATCCCTGGGCATAACGTGGAAGCAAGTGTTGAGTGCGGTTGGCATGTAAGTGTCCAGCGGGGAATGGCTGGTAGGCGGGTGTAGCCGTGCATGTTTGAAGTGAGTGCGCATGCGACTAATGAAATCTGGGGAGCGGGGAAAATCCTCGGGTGCTTGAGGCAGGATAAGTTCCCCTGGGAGGACTGGGTTCTCCCCAAAAACTAATTCAGAGATGGTTCCTTGTAAGTCTGGTTTAAAGGTCGAATGGAAACCGAGTAAGACCCATGGAAGCACCTCAGACCAGAAGCAGTCGTGGCTCCTGAGGGCAGTTTTGAGGGTGCGGTGCCACCGTTCAACTAACCCGTTGCTTTGTGGGTGGTAGGCTGTTATATGAATTTTTTTAGTGCTGCAGATGTTACATAAAATGGTGAAAAGGGCAGACTCAAACTGCTGATCTTGGTCGGTGGTGATGGTGGTCAGGCAACCAAACCTGGCAGTCCATGAGGTCACGAAACCCTTGGCCGCGATTTCAGCGGTGATGTTGGGTAAAGGAACAGCTTCCACCCAGTGAGACATGCGGTCGATTGTGGAGAGAATATATCTGTGGCCCTTCGTGTGGCGTTCGCTGTGTTATTCAGTGGTTTGGTATTTAACTAATTTGTAAATAGAAATGATAATCTTATTTTATTACATTGAGTAATTACTAAATAATTTTTTCTCCCGGCTAAAGAATTGATCACGTTGCTAAAGAACTCCAAGTTAATGTCGTGTTAAAGTGTTGTTTGTAAGTTGTGTAAGTGTCACTAAATCACAGTTCATACAACAGATTCTATACAACTATTGATTAAGATGGAAGCAGTTATCTTCAGCAAAATGATCATTAAAACCACCGAATATCGGCCGTGCACAACACTGACATATGTTACCTGAAACAATATTCTTCGCAACTCGTGCGTAATTAATTTCGGCTCCATACATCAGCTAGAAAAGTTTGTTATAATGTTCGTGCTATGTGCACTGTTTTTTAAGAACCAATCTGTTTCGAATTATTTTCATAAAAATGAGTTCGGGACCACCAGTGCACATTTATTTTTACACATTTGTATTATGTTCGGCATTTATGTCTGCAGAGTTGCATAATTTGAATTTGCTGCTGTGATAATTGTTAAGATGGCGGCATACAATTGATAGAGACTTTCTATTGTTAGAGCAAGTAAGTAAATATTTAAAATGTTTATTAAACGCTATAAACTATACTTTCATATTGTGCAGTATTTAGACCTCATCAAGCAAACATTTGATTTGTTTCTAAGGAAAACACAGACAAAAACGCGATACAAATCACTATCATCAATGGTTGCGCTCGTTGCAGCGGAAAGAAATAATTAACACAGGTAATGCTTACTGAGAGAGGAATTAAAGTTACAAATAATTATTCACTCATATTTATAATAATAATGAACTCTATTTTCAAGTAATAATTAACAAATAATTACAGTTTCTTCACAGACCTCAGTTTGGTACGCGTCCGCAATCTACAAAAGCCATCCAACAAAAGGTAAAAACAAAGGAAGACAATCGCAGATCATAAAAGGAATTTACAATTATCGTTGTCTTTGTATGATACACATCGATATGTCTAATTACATCATTGAATATTATACAAATAATTAATATTTATAAGTTTTCACTGTTTTTTCATACATCGAATTCATAATGTTTATAACTGTTAGAGGCATAATTTCCTCTCGTCGCACTGTAGCCAAAAATTTATCTTGTGGATGTTACATCCGACAGTGGTAGTGGACCGATAAGGTTGATATGTATATGACAAAATCGTACTTGCAGAATGTCGAACTTGCCTACTGCAGAGGTGGTGTGGCGGCCAATTTCTTGCATTGACAGGGGATGCAGCTGTATGCCCAGGTCTGACAGTCCCATTTAATATTTTTCCAAACGAAACGCTCAGATACGAGCCATGTAGTGGCATGGATGTCAGGGTGAGTGAGGTTATGCAAGGCCTCGAAGGCTTGCCGGCGCAATGTGGGCGGGAGAGTAATGGCCGCAGGGTGCCGGTAGAAGAATCGCACCATACCTCATCCAAAACGCCAGGGAACTTGGCTTTGGTAAACACAAGAGATGTCTGAGGATCCGTAAGGAGAGTTTGAGATTCCTCGTCGGAGGCCTGGAGAGCGGCCAGGTTGGATAAGTTGATGACGCATGAGTCAGTTTTGATCCACAAGAAAAAAATCAGAGGGGATCTTTTCTGTGCCTTTGATGCAGCGAATGTGTGTTGAGAATTGAGAGACTAAATCAAAGTGGCGGAAACACTGAGGGGGTGGGACCTCAGGAGGGTTGCAGAAAACATCTGCTAGTGGTTTGTGATTGGTGAGGATGAAGAAAGAGTGGCGCACGACATCAGGGTGATAGTGTTTGACGGCTTCATCGACTGCCAGAAGTTCCCTATCAAAAGCGGAATATTTCATCTGAGCAGTAGACAGTTTTATAGAGAAGAGATGAAGGGGAGAAACCATGTCGCCCCTGAGTTGCTGTAGTACTGCCCCCACTGCGATGTCATTGGCGGCCATAGTGATGAACATCTTGGCTGACTGGTCGAGATGAGCGAGTGTTACGGCGTGAGCTAAGGAAGTTTTTAGAGCCTTGAGGGCCTTCAGCAGGGGTTCAGTCCAGCGAACTGGTTTAAGGCCTGAAATCTGTTTGCCCGACAGTGAGTCTGTCAGCGGGGCCTGCATGGCAGCGGCAGAAGGCAGGTGCTGACGGTAGTCATTTATTGTACCCAAAAAACATGGAGTTCTTTGTAAGTAGCCGGAGGCGGCAGTGATGTTATGGCCTGCACGCGGGATTTGGGAGGCTGTATTCTGTCTGTGGAGATTGTGTAGCCCAAAAATGTGACAGAGGACTGGTGCAATTGGAATTTGTCCTTGTTGACCTCGATGCCGTTGGAGTTCAAGGTCTGGAGAACCTTCTATAAATGATTTTCATGTTCCTCAACCGAGTTGCTGAAAAGGAGTATGTCATCCGTATATGCAAAGCAAAACTCAAACTGTCGTAAGATTGAGTCAATGAAATGTTGCCATGTTTGTGCCATGTGTTTCAGTCCGAACGGCATTCAGTTGTATTGTAAAAAACTGAACAGCATGGTAATAGCTGTCTTTGGAATGTCTTCCGGCACTACGGGAATCTGGCACGTATACACAATGAAGATTGTGTCACCCAATAACATATGAGTGAAATCGTTTATGTTCGGCGTGGGGTAATTGGTCATGATGGTACGAGCGTTTAAGCATCTGTAATCACTGCACATTTGAAAAGAACCGTTGTGTTTGGCGACAAGGTGAATCGGTGAAAACCAGTTGCTTTCCGATGCTTGTAGAATACCTGCCTCCAAAAGTTCGTTAATTTGCTGCCGGGCCACGCGCTGCTTGATGGGGTTGAAGCCCCTAACCCTGTGCATAATAGGAGGGCCAGCAGTGGTAATTATCTTGTGTGTCATTCTGTCAGTGATGGAAGAAACTGAGAACTGCACACGAGACTGAGTAACATCCTGACATGAAGTTTTTGGATGAGTGGGGTGTGATGATGCATAACCACTAGCACAGGTGGGAAAAGGCAGCACGAAAGTCACATGCCTATTATGTGAGGGTGGCGTGCGCTTGTTTAGAGATGTCGGCTGCACGCATAGCACGGAGCGGGTTGGGACACGCAGCAACTGTGTGTTGTCAGCCTTGCCTTGGGTAACCGGCATATGTGAGGGAGGTGTTGGCATCGCATGGGGAACAGCAACGGCCGCTGAGTCACGTGGTTGGCACATGAGAGAGGGGGAATGTTTATCAACACGCAGGGTCTATGCTTGCATGGTGGATGTGGTCTTCTCCCACACATGACTGTTATTAGAAGCACTGTTTGAAACATATGGCACTGAATGTGGCAAGCGCATTTGGAGTGTGGTGTCTGCCGGACGCAAATCGTCACCCGCAAGTAATGTTTTTGGACTAAGTTGCTGAGTGTCCAAGCTGGTGTCTGCTGGAGAACCAAGGTTAGCTGGCAGCACTGTGGACTGCAGTTTCAGCAGCGAGGTACAAGCTGCGACAAGCTCATTGTAAGTGTGTGCTATTTGTTGTTTCAGCTCGTCGTTTTCCCAGCGGAGTTTTGCCACAGACTCGTGTTCTGACAGTAGGTTAGTGACGCAGGTCACAATGTCGCCTGCGAGGGTGGAGCACTCGCGTACTAACTCACATGTCATGAGAGGAACAGGGAGTGGAACATAAGTGCGTGAACACAGTATCTGAGTGTTAGTGGGATGCTGTAGCACTGAGCCCTGAACCATGTTCGGAGAGAGTTTGTAATGGGACAAAAAATCGATACTGAGAATTGGTTCATCAATGTCGGCAGTGTAGAAAGTCCACAGAAAACGCAGAGAAGGAGATAGGTGCACCGCAACTTTGACAGAGCCTGAGGTTTGTAACATTGATGCATTGACAGCTTGCAGAAGTGACCTCGTCGGTGAAAAGACGGGAGGAGCCATCGATGTAGGTATGATAGATATGCCAGCACCAGTGTCGACTAGGAAAATGAGCCATGACAAAATGTCAGTGACTTATAAACAACCGCTCGGGCAGGCAGACAAGTGGACATAGGGCAATGTATGGGGAAGCCTGTGAGGTTACATGCACGACTCGGCATCTTTTAGGTCCTGCAGTTGGCTTGGGTGCTGGCGAGGTAATCGGCACTTCTTAGCTTTATCGCCGAAAACCTTGCGGTACCCGCAGTACGGGTGAGCCAGATGTGGTGGTCGTGGTGACTGCGGCAGTGGAGGAGGCTTGTCCTCGTCGATTTATTTTGGCACGTATACCGGCACATATGGTGCATGGGCAATCCTGGAATGTTCGGACAGTGGAAAGGACTTTTTGGACTACGTTGCTGAGTGTCCGAGCTGGTGTCTGCTGGAGAAACAAGGTTAGGTGGCGGCACTGTGGACTGCAGTTTCAGCAGCATGGTACAAGCCGCGACAAGCTCGTTGTAAGTGTGTGCTATTTTTTGTTTCAGCTCGTCATTCTCCCGGTGGAGAGAGCGAGCGAATACTGCCAGGCAGTGTAGAAAGTGCGGATGTGCTGCGAGCTCTGCCACTGCCAGCAGACGGCCGGTAAACAGGAGTAGTTGTGCCGACCAGTGATGAGTGGTGAGATGGTTGGTGTTGTCGTAGCAATGCATAAGCTGGTGTGTAATGCAGAGCTGAGAGCTAATTGACTTGAAGGAGTGTGGTAGCAGGTGAATCTGTGGGTCAGTAGGCAATCTGGCGGACCATACCGCCCACAGAGTGATGTCCGGCATTGTATGCTCACTCACGAGCAACCGAAGGCGGCGCCAGAGTTGTGATGGAGTTCAGTTCCCCAGGTGTTCCTCATGCAAGATCTTGATGATTAATTCTTGTGGTGAGCTGGCAAATCAGTCCATGATCGTTTTCTTCACAAACTCACACTTCAGTGGAGGTGGTGGTGAGAGGAGTAGATCACAAATTAAGTCTGAGTGATCATGGAGGTGCATGACGAGACACAGGAATTTAGAGTTGTCATTGGACACATGATGCAACTCGAAAAGATGCTCAACAAGAGCAAATCATGATACAGGGTTGTCCTTGTATAAAGGAGGCAGCTTTGGCAGACGACCAGGGGGAGGGGATGAAGGCGGCTTGGGTGTCCCTTGGAAAACCGGCTGGTCCATGGTAGGAGAGGCCGTACAGCAGACCAGCACAGTAGACATAGGTGTGATACTGGCAAGCATGTCTGTAGCAATGGCGGGTTACATTGTCCTTGACATGTCACGAAAACCCAACGCGGCTGGCACAGTCGGTACCGTGGGAATGAGCGGTTGCGCAACACGTGTGTGGGTCCAGTAAACTGGACCGGAGATTACAGGTACTGAATTGAATTGACCCATCCTGGACATAACGCAGAAGGCCAGCGTGGCAGACACAGGCAGTGCTGTGGGAGACGCGAACGGCTAAGCGACCAAAGCTGGGGTCCCCTGCGAGTGGGGTGGGGGGAGGGGGGGTTGGGTTTACAGGGGTTGGGCTTCAGAACTCATATGACCAAAGTTTAAGTTCTTCTTAAGTGAGCATGAAGAATTGTGCGCACTAAAATGTTCTTGATTAGTTTGTCAATGAGGCAAAACCGGAACAGGTCGCAGTTGATAGTGGCTGGGTGCATTTTGCAATAATGGTGGTGCTGCACACGGCATGACAATAACTGTTGTTGTGGTCCCTTGAGAGTCAAAGTATGTGTGTGAATGTAGATCACTTTGAGCATTATACGATCAATCAGTAGGTACACAGTTCTGAATATTATTCACTTCACATTTCACATGATGGCGAGCACAGTCTGGCAACATGAAACCCGAGTCCATTGTTTGTGTTAGCAGCATAGCACTCTACCGTTGTAGAGCATCAAAGTTTGAAGTTAATGTTGCTGGAGATTGTGAATCACTGTGAATTAATGTAGAACCAGTTGTTGGCGAAGGAATGAAGACGTCCAGCGATCATTATTGTGCTTCCAAATCTTCGAACAAAGCATTGGGTGAGATAGCAATGGCATCGTGTGCATAACTGGGTGATTTACAACACCCAGTGTGGAAGTCGTGAAAGATGTAGAAACTTCAGGGTCACCAGTATTATAACGGGATACGATTGTCGGTTGAATGCAATAACTATCCCCATTAAATTCCACATAGAGATATATTTTGCAGTAAGTCATATATGTGTACACAGTTTGTGATACAGAACAGAACTAAAAACTAACATGTAGGCTGGGCAGAGCAATCAGAGTCCAAAGATTGTGTTAATCGTGGTTGATACGACCTATCGATGACACAAGCTCATGTGTGAAATTAGTATAATTTAGTGCAGTAGCAGAGGCAATATGCGTTATAAACCATCTTAAATACTAGATATTAACATTAATTGTGGTGTAATAGAAGTGTTCGTGTTCAGTGCAATCAGTATATGTGAGATAACTATCTTTGTGTCATGGTACAGCCTTTTCTAACATTAAGGAATTCCAACTTAAAACATAGTTGCCTGGAGTAATGTATGTGGGAAGAGTAAGCAAGAGTTGTATGTATATCACCCTTCAGGCTAGAATCTTAACCAATTTGAAGGAATACAGAGAAGTAATAGTTTTTCTGAGTGATAATTTTGTCTGATCGATAATGAGAGTTAAGTTCAAAAATGGTTCAAATGGCTCTAAGCACTATGGGACATAACATCTGAGGTCATCAGTCCCCTAGACTTAGAACTACTTAAACCTAACTAACCTAAGAACATCACACATCCATGCCCGAGGCAGGATTCGAATCCGGGACCATAGCAGCAGTGCGGTTCCGAACCGAAGTGCCTAGAACCACTCGGCCACAGCGGCCGGCTGAGAGTTCAGTGTGCCTTAGCTTAAGGATCTGTTACTGTGGAGTATTTTTCAGTAGAATCAATCTTGCATGAGATAAGCAGAACGTGTGTTTAATTATTAGATAATGAAACAATAGTGAAATAATAAAATAATTAATAATGTGAGGGTCTTAATGATTAGGGATCCTGTCTCTGCAGTAGGGATAATTTTTTTTGAGAATGCACTTCACTAGCTAACGAGGTAAGAAATGTATGTAAAATAATGGAGCTGACAGACATGCTTGAGTAATGAAAAAGATAACTGTATACAAACAAATGTGATGTAACTGTACTGATGATGTGAACTAGGCAACACTGAGTACTGATTGTGCTGTGCAATTCATGGCACTACAGCTGGGAATGAGAGCTTAACAGAAACAGCAATATTTTAGTGAGGTACAAGTCCTATAATGCTGCATTGCATCGTCAGGTCTATAGGTTATCTGAATACTTCTATTTATGTTCTGAGGAATTATGAGCTTAAAGTGATAATACTGGGATGAAGAAAAGTAAGTTTGCTGTTCAACTGATAACTGTGGTGCTAGACTGATGTAAATATTCTGACGGGTCAACCATTTAGTAACATTTTGTAATTTTCTGAGGATTTAATTTTCTGGTTGAATGAGAGTAATCCTCAGAGTTGAGTAGAGAAGTGGGGTAATGATTTGGTACAACTTCCATCCCCTTAATTTTGAGTTGAATAATAATTAAGTTATGTGATGGTGACTCTATTCTTTTTTTTTTTTTAATGTAGTGATTAGTAGATTTATGCTGCTGCACATCTTGAGTTTTTGCAATTTTGCTAAAGGGAAAGAGACCCAAATCTTTCAAGTTCAACCAGTTTCAGACAGTTATGACTTAAAGTAATGTTTTGTAGTGTAATGTGTACTTGATTTTAAATTTTTAATAGTCCACACCTTTCATATTATAGTCAAATTTAGTACTAATCATTGTATTGTTATGAGAACTATGTAATGTATTTATTTATGATGTAATGACTATCATTTGCCATTAGCATTAAACATATTTTTTTAGACTTAAGTTTGAAGGAAAAGTAAGTGTGCTAAAGTAGGATATTTTGTCTATGTTTTTCTTGTACTGTGGCGGAGGAGAACCACCTCAAAGGGAACTGGTAGCAGTGCATTTCCTTACTGCCACTTGGACCTGATGAAGGCATGGACAACTTGGTGAGAAAATGTGAGAAAGCTCATAAAAAGTGTGAAAGCGCTTTTGAAAAATACTAAACATTGAGCAAGTGAAATTTTCTGCCTGAAAGTGAACTGCAATGTGCTGTGTAATTTAGTTTTTTTTTTTTTTTTTTTTTTTTTTTTTTTTGCAACCCATGAAGATTTATTTTGTTTAGCAAGACAGAACTCTTATAAAGTGATATGTTGCTTTGAATGTAATCTTTGTTTACCCAAGAAGGACATCAGTTGTGATGAAGCTGCATAATTTTTGTTAAAAGTATAACTTGTGGATCTTTTGTGACAATGTACAATACACTGTATGTAAATATTTTAAGGGGGGTATTTCATAAGGCCAGTTCATATAAGTAGGAATTTGAAACAAATATGTACTTTAGGTTTGATAGGATTTTGTATGTAATATTTTTATGTGTGTAGATTTTTAACCCACTGTCTGGAGTCACTTGTGGTCATTGAACAGCCCCATTGTAGTGCCTCACAAATTTCGGGGTAAATTCCAGAGACACTCATATTTCACCATCTCGAACACATGATATTTTAAGGATGAGTGCATGAGAGACGGGAGAGTGTCTACCTCACGCCAGTTTTCTATGTGTGCAGGACGGGTGTGTGTTACGAGAAGACTAAAGTTGTGGCGGTGTATCGGTGCTGACAAGTGGTGGCCACAAATGCCTTGGAAGCCATATGTCCAGTCAAGGAGTAATCAAGGGCTTCTCTTTGGCAGTGAAATGGTAGTGACTGTTGGGAACAAACGAAATATGTTTTACCCAGAGACTCATATACTCTGTTGTTTGACTTGCTAGGAGCAAGAACTACACTCCTGGAAATTGAAATAAGAACACCGTGAATTCATTGTCCCAGGAAGGAGAAACTTTATTGACACATTCCTGGGGTCAGATACATCACATGATCACACTGACAGAACCACAGGCACATAGACACAGGCAACAGAGCATGCACAATGTCGGCACTAGTACAGTGTATATCCACCTTTCGCAGCAATGCAGGCTGCTATTCTCCCATGGAGACGGTCGTAGAGATGCTGGATGTAGTCCTGTGGAATGGCTTGCCATGCCATTTCCACCTGGCGCCTCAGTTGGACCAGCGTTCGTGCTGGACGTGCAGACCGCGTGAGACGACGCTTCATCCAGTCCCAAACATGCTCAATGGGGGACAGATCCGGAGATCTTGCTGGCCAGGGTAGTTGACTTACACCTTCTAGAGCACGTTGGGTGGCACGGGATACATGCGGACGTGCATTGTCCTGTTGGAACAGCAAGTTCCCTTGCCGGTCTAGGAATGGTAGAACGATGGGTTCGATGACGGTTTGGATGTACCGTGCACTATTCAGTGTCCCCTCGACGATCACCAGTGGTGTACGGCCAGTGTAGGAGATCGCTCCCCACACCATGATGCCGGGTGTTGGCCCTGTGTGCCTCGGTCGTATGCAGTCCTGATTGTGGCGCTCACCTGCGTGGCGCCAAACACGCATACGACCATCATTGGCACCAAGGCAGAAGCGACTCTCATCGCTGAAGACGACACGTCTCCATTCGTCCCTCCATTCACGCCTGTCGCGACACCACTGGAGGCGGGCTGCACGATGTTGGGGCATGAGCGGAAGACGGCCTAACGGTGTGCGGGACCGTAGCCCAGCTTCATGGAGATGGTTGCGAATGGTCCTCGCCGATACCCCAGGAGCAACGGTGTCCCTAATTTGCTGGGAAGTGGCGGTGCGGCCCCCTACGGCACTGCGTAGGATCCTACGGTCTTGGCGTGCATCCGTGCGTCGCTGCAGTCCGGTCCCAGGTCGACGGGCACGTGCACCTTCCGCCGACCACTGGCGACAACATCGATGTACTGTGGAGACCTCACGCCCCACGTGTTGAGCATTTCGGCGGTACGTCCACCCGGCCTCCCGCATGCCCACTATACGCCCTCGCTCAAAGTCCGTCAACTGCACATACGGTTCACGTCCACACTGTCGCGGCATGCTACCAGTGTTAAAGACTGCGATGGAGCTCCATATGCCACGGCAAACTGGCTGACACTGACGGCGGCGGTGCACAAATGCTGGGCAGCTAGCGCCATTCGACGGCCAACACCGCGGTTCCTGGTGTGTCCGCTGTGCCATGCGTGTGATCATTGCTTGTACAGCCCTCTCGCAGTGTCCGGAGCAAGTATGGTGGGTCTGACACACCGGTGTCAATGTGTTCTTTTTTCCATTTCCAGGAGTGTATTTTGACAAGGGTTATTAAAACCAAAAGAGACTGTAATGATATATGCTAAGTACTAAGGTTTTCCAGACAGGGTTGATTTACGAGACTTGAAAGTGCATGTGAAACTTGTGTAGTTGTTTTATTGTGAAGGAGAAATACATAGCGAAGCTGATATGGAAGTATTCTGAGATTAAGAAATCATTGCAAAAGTAATGGAGTAGTTCAGTATTATTTCCCTAACCAGCATGAAATCTTCGGAGAAGAAGCATTGTGAAGATCGACGCAGCTGTCTGTCATGAGAAGAAGATAGGCTGCACACAATACGTAAATCACCCACAACAGACATTTGAGTCTTGCACCCCAGTACCACACAGTCTCCGGTCATCAGGAAAACATTAGACAGTCAGCTATTTGCAATATCTATCTGGTCACTCCAATGAGGGGGTGATGTGATGAAGCAAGCTTGGATATTTTTACTTCCCCTCTTGTTTTGCCATCTGCCTCCTCAAAATTCATTTTCTCATTTTTGAATTAATTACCATTAACATACATGAGTATAACCTGCATTTTCATAAAAGAGGAAGGTTGGCCATTAGTCTTAAAGAATATAACACCAGTTCTAATTTTGCACTTAGTATTATGTATGTAATTGAGTTTCTGATTTATTTTGACTATCCCTAGTTAATACTTTTGTTATAGGGTGAAATCAGTAATTGTTTAGTAAAAATTTAAATTCTGTTCTAAGGATAAACATTTGGACAAACAACTAATAGTATTCTTAAAGGATCTATTTGGCTCTATTTGAAAACATGTTAGTAAAGCCAGCCCTTAATTAATTCCAAAGTAATTTTTGTTTTGTCAGAAGTATTATTTACATAACTATAAATGTTAATTTTATTATTTAAAGAAATAATTTTGCCTAACTCTTGCAGTAGAAGGAACTGTTTTCTTTTTAACAGTTTCAAACATTGTGTAGTTTCAGCACCTATTATTGTGAGGATGTATAAGGGCCCAATTTTTGGTCCCAAGACAGTCACTCCACAGCTGAGTTTCATACAAGAAACCTGTGTTGGTTAGAACAACAACAATGCACCAATGTAACTGTGAAATAAGTGTAACATAATGAGGCTGCATGTTAAAAGAATGACAGTGTGTGTTCCATATGTACCTGATTATTCTGAAAGAACTGTGAATTATACGGTTATGTTTTTACTGCACATAGATATTCAAGAGTAAACTATTATAGCAGTATGTGGATGTTCACCTGAAAGCTATTAATGAGACTTATCGAAAGTTAAACAATAGTGAACTGGCCATATTAAATGTGTATAGGGGGGTTGTGAAAAGTGAAAGTCAACAACTGTGAAATGCAAATGTGTACCTGCGGCTACATCATTTACAGTAGACAGTACTGCACTTCCACCCCCTATTTTTCCAGCCAGTATGTTGACAGCGAGAACAATAAACAAAGAAAAAAGGAGGTGAACCGTCACAATGACTGCTACCACCGGCACATGAGTAGCAATCTGAAGTAATTTGGGAAGGGGGAGGAATAATAGAGTACACATTGGGGAAGAGAAGATGTCTGTTGAGACATGCAGGGACTAATGAGTCCCAGGTGCAACATCAGGAAATGGGTTCTGAAAGAGAAAATGGCAAGCAGAAAAGGATTGGAGGGGAAAAGGAGCAGAACTGTGAATGGGAAAGGACAGGCAGGTTCATTGTCAGAGGGGCATACATATTCCCTGCCAATGTTCCTGCATGTCCTTTCCGCTTCCCTGCTCCTCTCCTTTTCTGCTTGCCATTGGTAGTGGTCATGTGTGCATAAGGTTTTGACCACAAAATGAGAGGAGCAGGGAAGGGGAAAGGACAGACAGATACACTGGCAGTGTGTGATACACAAAGAGGCTGAGGGAATGTGAAAAAGCAGAAGGTGATAAGATGGTGGGGAGGAAACTGTTGGGTGGAGTGTGAGGGGACAGTAGATTACCATAGGCTGAGGTCAGAATAATTTCGGGAGCAGAGAATGTGGACTCTCCCCTCCACCACCAACTTTTCTTATCTGTGAAGTTAGGAATTATTCTTACAAAACACTCTCCGCTCCTGAAATTATCCTGGCCTCAACATTCGGTAACCTACTGCATCCATGCCACTCACCCTACATAGTCTGCCCTCTCGTCCTAGCACCTCCTCCCTTTCCAGATTCCCTCACCCTCTTTGTGTGCTGCCCTCTGCCAGTGTATCCACCCCTCATTTCCCCTTCCCTGCTCCTATTCTTTCCCCCCTCCTCTCCTTTTCTACCCCTCTTCTTTCCCCCACACCTCATCCCCCGACACTGCGCCTGGCAGCCTCTATTCCCTGCATGCCCCTCAGCACTCTTTTCCCCCACCACTAGTACCCTAGTACCCTGCTATACCTCCCCTTCCCTGCCCCATTCCAGATTTCTATTCATGTGACAGTCATATTCCTAATGGAGCTGTCGATGGTAGCAGTCGTGTGTGTGAGGTGTGATGCTTCTGCGAATGTGTTTATGTTTTCTTTGCTCAAGAAGGCTTTGAGCCAAAGCTATAAGGTGTCACAATCTTCTCTCAACTAAACTGGTCATCTTTATGGTGAGCAGTAGTCTAACCTTTTCTTAATATTGTTGATATTCCAGCTTGGAGTTTCTGCTATTTGATTTTTCCAAATGGCTTCCTTCCATCCTACAACTTTGTGCTACTCTTCTTTATTAATGTATCTAAAGAATTACTGTTCTCAGTGTTCATTCTTTCTCTTCCTTCATGTGCTGTTTCATTGCCTTCCAAACTATACATGCTCTGACTTCCGAGCCCCTCTGTATTGATTATCTCATCCACACACAACACATGGCTATGAGACCTTGTGGATTGTTGGTGCAGCATCTTATGCCCCAAATTCTTCCCACTGGTAATAATAATTAGTCTTATTGACCATATTTTCCCTCCTCCTCTTGAATTTTCGCATTTTATATTCACACATACCTGTGCCACATGAACTCCCAGATCTCATCTGTTCCTCCTTTTGCCATGTTTTGTGTGTTTTTTCTTATCTGTGCATGCTTGCATGCATTTTTATATATTTTCACATAATTATGCATATTTCCAGGTATTTGTGCGTGTTTTTGCGTGCCTGTACGAATTTTTGCGCATCTTTTTCTGTTGTACATTTCCCCTCACAACCACCTAACACCTTCATATGGACATTTCCTACGTCATTTCCCATTTCTCCAACACCATATTTGCCACAATGGATGCCTGCTCCATCTTTCTGCATCAGCTCAGAAAAGTATCCATTCCCCTGGCTAAAACCCAGCCCCACATCTGTTTCTTAAATGCTGCCTAAACCATGGAGTACCCCCCTCCCCAACTGGCCTAACCATAAAAATTCCTTTCCCTGGATCCCACCCCTCCTTTTACAGTGACCTTCACTTTTTCAAACTCTGCCAGTCCCTGTCACTTACAAACCTGGTACAGCAAAAATACATTTCCATGGCACATGCATCCTAGAATCACCTCTGCTTCCTCTGCAAGATACTGCTGCTGTGCAATCCCTACTAAATACAACATGTATCTGAAACTGAATCCTTTGCTCTCCAGAACCTAGAGGAGCACTCCACACACCATCTCCGTAAGTTATCCAACCTGCTGCTGACATCCTGCTGCCACCTTGGGGCATCACTATCCAACCCCTATCCTACCAATAGTGTTCCTCCTCATCAACTTCTCATATCACCCATACCCTGCCTAGCAGACATTTACAGCTAGCCACATCTACCAAAACTCTATACCATCACTCCAAATCCAGGGTCCAAACAATCCCACAACACTGTTGTTAATTTTTCCACCAAAATCCTCAGCCCAACAAAAGTTTTAGTCACATCAATAGGCCTCACCATTAGCCCTAAACCCAAATTTAACCATGTTGGATTTGTCACAGAACACTCTCCTTCTCCTGATCCCTGAAATGGAAACGTCATTGTCAGCAATCACTCCAACCAAACCCAACCTAATTACATCACTGAACTGTGCCTCTCACACTATCCAAGTGTGATCCTCCCCCCTCACACATGACCACCCCCTGGTCACCTTCCAGGAATTCCTTACATCCAACTTGGCCTCGCCATGCTGTCCCAGGTTGCTTCCTAAGAACATCGACCTTTCAGCAGGGGAAACAACAGTGATGGACAGTCTCAAAATAGATTCTGGCTGAAACATTCTCCCTGCATACAAAGGCTCCACCACTGTGGTGATGAGACACAGTGACTACTGACTCCTCCACCTACAAACTCTGCCAGAGTGAGCCCACCCCAGAAATCTAACATAACCTCCAATCCCTGCTTAAGGCCTTAGGCCCTTCCCAAAACCTGTACCCTGAATTCATTTCCCTCTCCATACCTATGACATCCCACACACCAACCTTTTACATGCTCCCCAAAATTCAGAGACACAAAAATCATGGATGCCCCAATGTAGCTGGTTATTGTGCCCCCACTAAAAATTTCAGCCCTCATTTACCAACACCTCTAGCCAACTGCCTGTAATCTAGTGCCACATGTCAAGATAACAAAGACATCGTTCTCTGCCATTCCACCATCCCCACCCTTTACTTCCTGATTCCCTCCCAGTTACTGTTAATGCCACTTCCCTGTACAACCACTATCCCTCTTGCTGAAGTTGAACATTATCTTTCCCAGTGTCAAGACTCCACACCCATTGAAACACCCACTAAATTACGCAGGGCTAACAGGTAATTAGGATTGTGGGAAGGGCCAACGGAGTTTCAGTTGGATTCATTTCACAATTGTAATTTATTATCATTTAGTTCACAAATACACTTTTGAAATAATTAAATTTTCTTCACGGCTGAAGGCCTCCAAACAGATGCTTTTGAATAGGTTCAATTTTTAAAAGATATGACACACAGCTAAATTTACGATTAAGATAAATCGTATACATATATGAGATCAGCATGCGGAGCGGCTGAAGGCCACTGGATTAAATCTTCAAAATTCCAAATGTGCTATGATGATTACTGAAGTCAGAAGGCCACAATATTTTACATCTACATCTACATGACTACTCTGCAATTCACATTTAAGTGCTTGGCAGAGAGTTCGTCGAACCAAAATCATACTATCTCTCTACCATTCCACTCCCAAACAGCGCGCGGGAAAAACAGACATCTAAACCTTTCTGTTTGAGCTCTGATTTCTCTTATTTTACTTTGATGATCATTCCTACCTATGTAGGTTGGGCTCAACAAAATATTTTCGCATTCGGAAGAGAAAGTTGGTGACTGAAATTTCGTAAATAGATCTCACCGCGACGAAAAACGTCTTTGCTGTAATGACTTCCATCCCAATTCGCGTATCATATCTGCCACACTCTCTCCCCTACTACGTGATAATACAAAATGAGCTGCCTTTTTTGCACCCTTTCGATGTCCTCCGTCAATCCCACCTGGTAAGGATCCCACACCGCGCAGCAATATTCTAACAGAGGACGAACGAGTGTAGTGTAAGCTGTGTCTTTAGTGGACTTGTTGCATCTTCTAAGTGTCCTGCCAATGAAACGCAACCTTTCGCTCGCCTTCCCCACAGTATTATCTATGTGGTCTTTCCAACTGAAGTTGTTCATAATTTTAACACCCAGGTACTTAGTTGAATTGACAGCATTGAGAATTGTACTATTCATTGAGTAATTGAATTCCGACGGATTTCTTTTGGAACTCATGTGGATCACCTCACACTTCTCATTATTTGGCGTCAACTGCCACCTGCCACACCATACAGCAATCTTTTCTAAATCACTTTGCAACTGATACTGGTCTTCGGATGACCTTACTAGACGGTAAATTACAGCATCATCTGCGAACAACCTGAGAGAACTGCTCAGATTGTCAGCCAGGTCATTTATATAGATCAGGAACAGCAGAGGTCCCAGTACGCTTCCCTGGGGAACACCTGATATCACTTCAGTTTTACTCGATGATTAGCCGTCTATTACTACGAACTGCGACCTTCCTGACAGGAAATCACGAATCCAGTCACACAAGTGAGACGATACCCCATAGGCCCGCAGCTTGATTAGAAGTCGCTTGTGAGGAATGGTGTCAAAAGCTTTCCAGAAATCTAGAAATACGGAATCAACTTGAGATCCCCTGTCGATAGCGACCGTTACTTCGTGCGAATGAAGAGCTAGGTGCGTTGCACAAGAACGATGTTTTCTGAAACCATGCTGATTACGTATCAATAGATCATTCCCTTCGAGGTGATTCATAATGTTTGAATACAGTATATGCTCCAAAACTCTACTGCAAACCGACAACAATGATATAGGTCTGTAGCTAGATGGATTACTCCTACTATCCTTCTTAAACACTGGAGCGACCTGTGCAATTTTCCAATCTGTAGGTACAGATCTATCGGTGAGCGAGCGGTTGTATATGAGTATCCCCAAACAAATGCGTATGTGAACTGAGCTACCAAAACTACACTATGTTGGGCAGCAACAACAGGTGAGTAAAAGACACTGCCAAAAAACTACGTTAGCGGCCAGGGTTAACAGCCAGAACACTAACGGCCACATATGTATATAAGATGCTAACAGGGCTGTAGGCACACAAGGTGCACAGAAAGAGATCAACAAATGCAATAAGATGGCTGAAGGCCACAAGGTTAAATTCTGCAAATTAAGGATATATATATTGCAACAATCAGTAAAACAATACATTAACTTTAAAAATTTCCTTTTGCAACGGCAAAAGGCCCACAATTACCTGTAAATCTTTCAGAGGAAATTACAAAAATCTTTCGAGAGCAGAAGGTGATAATGTTTGGACTTGAAGGAAACTCTGAGAACATGTTTCCAGGGATGAAGGCCCACAACTAATCTTGCCAAATTAAAAATATAAAATACAGTTAAATTACAACAACATTAACACTGCCAAAAGTATAACTAAGAAAATGGCCCTCAGGAGTCTCCAGTGGATCAGTCTGCCCTCATTCACTTAGGCAAGACAGGTGGTGAGTCCAACTACACTTAATTCGTTTGAACCCAACTAAGGGACAGTCACGGACTGACCGACCAACCGCTTGCTTGCCATGACAGAGTACATGAGAATTCAAGGACCCCAAAAAATTGCAAGTATCACTATGCCCAAACAAATGCGTATGTGAACTGAGCTACCAAAACTACACTATGTTGGGCAGCAACAACAGGTGAGTAAAAGACACTGCCAAAAAACTACGTTAGCGGCCAGGGTTAACAGCCAGAACACTAATGGCCACAAGGCAGAAAATTCCACTGGTTCACTTAACTACAAAAGAAGATAATACAGTTAACTTCACCCAAAATGAACACTGCCTGAATTTACGTTAGTGGCCAGGGCAGGTAACCAGAACACTAAAGGCCACAAGGCAGAAAATTCCACTTGTGCACTTGACTATGGGTAAATTAATTTGATCAATTGCACCTTATGGCGGCTACCTCAAACACTTCACTTGTTGCCCACAGGAAAACCTTAACAACACAATGCCGGAACCAACAACATAATTCTCAAAACCATTCAACCTCCACATTCAGGGTCGGCAAGCGATGATGCTCATACTGATCGTACAGCTCCAGATAGACTCTGACACTGCGCAGAGACCACCAGCAGCCCAGTCAAATACACCACACGGAGATGTCCTTGGACCAACCAACCAACTAACAATCCACCAAAAGTCAAGCCTGGCTTAAGTGATGCATGGTGGCAACGGTTGGGTGGGAAATGTCCACGCAGGGCTCACTGCTGCTGCAAGCTGGTGACTGGCTGGCCCGGGCTGCGCTCCAGACGCGTTGCAACTGACTGCCAGGGCCCAACTCATGACCAGAACTGCCACCGTGAACTCTCCTCCTTGCACATTCCTACTGACTCCACGACAGATGACAACCGGGAAGTCATAGCAGCTGAGCAAAGATCCTATCAGAGGGGATATATCGATATGCGCTACTAGCGCCGATGACGGTCTGGCAAAACAGCAATTTAGTAATGCCAGTAATTTAAATCAACATGGTGAGATGGAAATACATTAACACAGGGTGTAAAATACCAAATGGTGGGACGGCGAGCCATGCATGGCTCACCCAGTACCTCATTCACCTTACTAACTTTGTCCTAATACATAGATACCTCTCCTTTGACAGAAAGGTATACAGACGAATCCGTGGCACTGCAAAGGACACCCACATGGCACCCTATTATGCCAACCTGTTTATTGGTCATCTCAAGAAAACTTTCCTAGCCTTCTCAAAACCCCAACCCTGGCCTTGTTCAGAATCATTGCTGATCTCTTCATGACCGGGACTCAGGCCAAGAAACCCTACCCTCATTCCTTCACAACCTCAACACTTTCTCCTATCTGCTTCATCTGGTCCTCCTGAACTCAGTGTCCGCCTTCCTAGACATTATCCTCCTCCTCTCTGATGGCTCCGTCCACACCTCTGCCAACATTAAACCCACCAACCACCAACAGTACCTGCATTTTACCAACTGCTATCCCTTCCACACCAAAAAATCCATCCTATACAGCCCTGCCATCTAAGGGCAGTGTGTCTGCAGTGTCAAGAACTCCCTTTCGCAGTGCACTGAAGGTCTCACCAAGGTCTTCACAGAGAGGCACTATCCCCTGGATCTAGACTACAAACAGATTTCCTGTGCCATTTCTCCAATCACCCCCAATCTTCTCACCACCTCCAAGAGCCTGCTAAAGATGAGTGGCCCCTTTGTCACCCAATACCACCCTGTTCTGGAACAATTGAACAACATCTTTTGTCAAGGTGCTCATTATCTATCATCATGACCTGAAATGAGGAATGTCTTACCCAAGATCCTTCCTACCCCTCCTAAAGTGGTGTTCATCATGCACCCAACTTCCACAACATCCTAGTCCATCTCTATGCCATCTCCCAATCCCAACCCTTCTCACAGTGATCATAATCCTGTGGAAGATCCAGGTGCAAGACTTGCCCAATCCATCCACCAAGCACTTCCTATTCCAGTCCTGTCATAGGCTTATCTTACCCCATGAAAGGCAGGGCTACCTGTGAAAGTGACCATGTTGCATATGAGCTCTTCAGCAACCAGCTGTCCACTAGGATGAATGACTGCTGTCAAACTGTGGCCAAGAGTAAAGTAGACCACACTGTGGCACAACATAGAGTGAATATAAAGTTCTTGATTTCAATGGCTGCTTCACAGTCAGGGCCATCTGGATCCTCCCCTCCACCACCAACTTTCCTGAACTGTGAGAATGTAAGTTATTCTTACAACACATTCTCCATTCCTGAAATTTTCCTGGTCTCAACGTATGGTAACCTACTCCCCTCACATCCTTCACCCAACAGTCTCCATCCCCTTGTCCTCTCTTTTCACAGCCATCCACTCTCTTCGTGCGCTGCCCTCTGACAATGTACCCACCTGTCCATTCCCCTTCCCTGCTCCTCTCCTTTCTCACTCTTCTCCTTGCCTGCTCCCTATTTTTTTCTGCACTCCCACCTCCTGATGCTGCACCTGGCAGTCTCTAGTCCCGCATGACAGTGCTCTTTCCACCCACCACCTGTACCCTGCTACCTCTTCCTACCTGCTACACCTCTACTTTAGGAAGCATGTAAAAGTTAGGAGTGTGGGGAGTGGTAGGGGTGAGCAGAGAGACGGACTATGGGGAGAGGTTCTGGGATTGGCCTAAGGGTTTGAGGAGTGACTGGAGATTCTGCTGAATTTCTAGAAAGCAGTCACTGTGGCAAGGTTTGTAGGTGGATGTATCTGACAGCTGGCAGAGTCCTTCTGCCAGGTAATCCTTGTGGTTCAAAACAGCAGTGGTGGAGCCTTTGTCTGCAGTTGGGATTATAAAGTTAGGATCAGTTTTTAGATGGTGAACTTCTGTTCTTTATGCAGATGATTGAATTTGGGAGTGGGGCAAAAGGTGAGGCCTTTGAAAAAGACAGATGTTTTTGTGGGGCTAAGGCTTCTGGAGGAAAGGATTATGACAATGTTTCAGGTCTGTTTAGGTTCTGAATTCTGTGTGGTGGTGGGTGGGAGCTTTGGAGGGTGGGGTTAATGTAGTAAGTCTGCAAGACACTGTTTGTCAGCTATGAGGGAACATTAAGGAGATCTGGAAGTTGTTGTAGAGGTGGTGAACAGTGGTACTCCAAGATGGGAGGAGGAAGTGAGCAGGGTGGAGAGCTGTTTGAGGTGCCATTGTGCATGTTGCTCTAGTTCCTGGAGGGCAAAAGTATGAATGTGTTATGGGTTCTAGGGATTTGGGACTGCAGAGCAGGAGAATTTTGCAGATGGAGAGAAGGTACTGCAAAGTGGTTTGGGCTTGGTTGCTTGGTTTTGCAGGACTATATTGGGGAGGACTAAGGATTGTCAGAATCTGAACAGGTGGAGGAAATTATGGAGGGAGGGATGGCAGCTGGAGATGGGTAATTTGATGCTAAGGCCATTTCGGAGGATTCCATAAGCTAAACAGCAATGCAGGAACAGTATGTGGGTCTCGGTTTGGGCTAGGGATAAGTTTCTGCCCCTTTACCACCTGGTGCCCCACTCATCACTTTTGACGCCACCTCCCTTTCACTAACATCCCTAATGCCCATGGCCTTACCACTATTGAACACTCCTTTCCCAGCACCCAACAGATTCCAAACCAACACCCTCCTTCCTAGTCACCATGACCAACTATATCCTCACCCACAATTACTTCTTTTTTGAAGGCATTACCTACAGACAAATCCAAGGAATGGCTATGGGCATACACATGGCACCATCATATGCCAACCTATTCTTGGGCCATCTAGAGGAATCCTTCCTGTAAACCCAGAATCCTAAACCCCTCACCTCATTCAGATTCATTGATGACATATTTGCAGTCTGGATCAAGGGTGAGGACACCCTATCCACATCCCTCCAGAACCTCAACAAATCCTCCCCCATTTGCCTCACCTGGTCCTTCTCAACCCAGCAAGCCACCTTGCTAGATGTTGACCTCCACCTCAAAAATGGCTACATCAGTACCTCCGTTCATATCAAAACTACTAACCACCAACAATACATCCAATTTGACACCTGGCAACCGTTACATACCGAGAAGTCCCTTCCATACAGACTAGCCACCTATGGTCGCCACATCTGCAGTGACAAGCAGTCCCTCTTGAAATATAGTCAGGGTCTCACTGAAGCCTTCACAGACGGTACTTATTCTCCTATAAAAATAAAACTTCTGTGGCTTATCTTTCCAGTCTTCCACTAGCTCCAAAGGTCCCAACATCCGGCCACAGAGGAGCATTCTCCTCATGACTCAGTACCACCCATGACTGGAGCAACTGGATTACATTCTCCATCAGGATTTTGACTACCTCTCATTGTGTCCTAAATGAGAAATGTCATGCCCACTATCTTCCCACCCACCCCACAAAGTTATTCCACTGTCCACCAAACCTACACAATATACTCATCAAACCTAATTGAAGTACTCACACACTTATGCGACTGCTCACTTCAGGCAGGCACTTACCCCGATGTGTTGAAAACATCAAAAGTTATTCCCGTATATAAAAAAGGGGATAAAGACAATGTAAATAACTACAGACCCATCACAATTTCCTCCTGCATCTCTAAAGTACTGGAAAAAGTTATGTATGAGAAACTTATGAAATTTATAAATAAAAACAGCATCCTATGTAATGAACAACATGGATTCAGAAATAAGAGGCCAACGACAACTGCTGTCTATGAGTGCATCAATTCCATCCTAAACCTGATGGACAGAAAACAGGAAACAATAGGAGTCTTTATTGACTTGTCAAAAGCTTTTGACATGGTGGACCATAAAATTCTGCTATCAAAGCTAGAAAGATATGGTATTCAAGGACTGTCCAACAAGTGGATCAGTTCCTTCCTGACTAATTGTATGCAGGCAGTGTGCATCAAGCACACAGATATGGAACTAAAAACTATGTCTAATCTCTTATCTGACTATAAACAAATTAAATGTGGTGTACCCCAAGGATCAGTATTGGGACCCCTTCTGTTTCTTCTGTACATAAATGATCTAAGCTTAAATGTTGATGAACACAAAACAATCATATTTGCAGATGACACCACAATTCTACTAAAAGGAGACGATGATGAACAGTTACAGCAGACAGTAAACACGGTCACGAAACAACTTAGCAGCTGGGCACAGAGTAATCAGCTTGTAATAAACAGTAAGAAAACCATTGCTCTAAAATTCCACAATGTTCCTAACAAGGACATGTTTATCCCATCAGTCTCTATCAATGACGAACCAGTTGGTAACAATACTGGAACCAAATTCTTAGGACTTTGGCTGCAGAGTAACATCAGATGGAATAAGCATATTGAATATCTCAAAGCAGAACTGAGCAAAACATGTTACTATCTTTGTTCATTAAAATCATGCTGTAGTGAGAAAACAGTATTGAATGCATATCATGCGCACTTTCATTCTCGTCTTAGATATGGGGTCGCCTTCTGGAAAAATTCTAAAACAGGAAATAGCACTTTTAAACTACAAAAAAGGGCCATTAGAATCTTGTTTGGGTGCAAGCTTGGAGACGCTTGTAAACCCCTGTTTAAGAAATCTGGTATTCCTCCATTACCATGTGTATACATTATGGAAACCCTTTTGTTCTTTAAATTAAATGTAATAGGCAAGGACCGGAGACTGCAAAGAAACTGTGATACACATGAGCACTTTACCAGACAAAACAGGAACTTACATATGACTCAAATCAGCACGGCACTGTGCCAAAAAGGTACTTTTCACACGGGAGTTAAGCTTTATAACAAACTTCCTGAAAACATAAAAGCTATCACTGAGGTCAATACATTTGGAAAATCTCTAAAGTCATATTTACAGCATCACTGCTTTTACTCCAATGAAGAATATTTAAATTTATGAAATGTGTTATATAAATACTTACTTGTAAAGTGTATTATTGTAACCTTAAATATGTATGCCTTGAAATGACTTTCAGCCTGTATATTTATAACTTGACTTGTCCAATGTCTTATGCATAAGCTGCTATGTAGACAACAGGACCAATAAATAATACAATACAATAGAACCCTGCTCCCAACCCCTTACTTCCTGGCTCATACCCCTGTAAAGACATAGATGCAACACCTGTCCCATCATCTTCCCACCACCACCTACACCGGTCTGGTCACAAATATCACCTATTCCTTCAAAGGTAGGGCTACCCCTGAAATGAGTCATGCGATCTACAAGCTAAGCTGCAACCACTGTGCTGCAGTCTATGTAGGCATGGCAAACAACAAGCTGTCTGTCTGCATGAATGGCCCCCAACGAACTGTGACCAAGAAACAAGTGGATCACCCAGTTGCTGAGCATGCTGTCAAACATTATATCCTACACAGCCTGTGCCATATGGATCCTTCCCACCAACACCAGCTTTTGTGAACTGTGCAGGTG
Organism: Schistocerca serialis cubense; assembly: GCF_023864345.2. Lineage (NCBI taxonomy): Eukaryota > Metazoa > Arthropoda > Insecta > Orthoptera > Acrididae > Schistocerca > Schistocerca serialis. The sequence continues at coordinate 786,591,586 of NC_064639.1, read as the reverse complement.
GGAACTTTCCCTGCAATATATCCTATGTTCCTGTTACCCTCCTGGCCTCAACCTTTGATAGTCATTGTCCTCACCCATTCAGCCTCCCTGTTCCCATTCCAGCACTATAAAGCTCTCATTCCACCTTCGCACACAGTCTTTTTACTTCTCTCCTTTTCTGATATCCTGCTGCCCACCTCTCCCCTGCCCGCTGTCTCATAGCTGCCCTACCCTCTCACCACTTCGTCCTTACATTCTGCCCAGCAGCACTACACTGTCTGCCACTCCTACCCTACTATCCCTCCCCTTCCTCGCCCCAGCCTCCTCATTACCCCACCCTGTCTCCACTCCCATCATGCACCAGTGCTGCTGCTCACAGTGTAACTACAGTTACACATGTGTGTGTGAGTTGCATTTGCATAAGTGTGCGTGTGTACCTGTCATCAATTTTTGATGATGGCCTTATGGGCTGAAAGCTTTATTTGTGACAGTCTTTTTGTTGTGCCTATCTGCAAGTCTTTTTGTTGTGCTTATCTGCAACTCAGCATCACCACTATATGGTGAGTGGCAATTATGGATGATCAAATTCAGTACTTTGGCCTCCTCTGTGTCATCTTCTGTTTTGGTGCCTCTGAGTTATGAATAGATGATTTCAATCTGCTTACTTCTCAGGATTTTAGTCAGATCATTTGGCAAAATTTTACTTAGAAATTCATTTAATGCTTCTTGCATCACTATGCTCATGCTCATTTTGGCACCATTCAGCTTCTATTTGTTTACCAGGCTTTCACTTTGCTTAAGTCAGAGGTAAAACTCTCTTTGTTTTCATAGCAGGTTTCTAACATTGCTATTGAGCCATCTTTTCCATTGCTCATGACCTTGGTGGAACAAAATTGTCTAAGGCATACTGTACAATGCTTCTGAATTTTATCCTTTTGTGCTCCACATCTTCATCCTCAGAGCTAAAAAACTAATTTGACTACTTAGATACTGTGCAGTTTATGCTCTGCCACTCTTGTTAACTGAAAAATATTCCCACCGTTTTAAAATTTCTTGCAATACTTTTAATAATTGATGCTATCACTGTGTTAAGATCACTGATTCCCTTCTCAAAGTTAACTGATATGAAAACTATGGTTCTGTTAGTGAGAAGGGTGTCTAAGACATAGCCCTCATGAATCAATTCCTTAACTATCTGCATTAACAAATTTTCACACAAGACATTCAGAACGTTCTCCCACAAATAAATAATTTTGCACAAATACCTTCTTTGGGAACCAGTTTTAATTGTATGACTCTCCTGTCCTATAGCTGACAAGTTAAAATCTATCTCTATTACAATATCATGATCGATAAACTTACTCATAATGTTCTCTGTGTAGTGTCTGTTGTGTCTCAAGTGCTCTAGGACTTTACCATGGGTGCAATTTGCTAATAGTACATTTATATTGTCTTTTTCCAATCCAAAAAGGCAAAATTCTCCTTGAGGGTAATGTTGCTGTTCTGTCCTTGCTTTCAGCAGACATTTTATCATTGCCTCTAAGGAATGGTACCTCTAACCTTATACTCTGCTACCCAAGTAGCCACTTCCTTTGTGTAGTGCACTCAACTCTGGTTATGATACAGCAAGTGGTGAGTCATGCTTCCACTTCATGTGCAATATTAGCTGCCTTCACCAGTCCATCCAGTTATCTAGAGGCACTGAGAATAGCCTCAGAACCCAGGCAGCAAGTGTTGTTTGTACAAATGTGAGTGACTATCTCCAGCCTGTTGCTCCCAGTATATTCAATAGCTGCCAGCAGAGACTCCTCCACATCTCAGATGAGACCTGCCAGCAAACATACCAAGTGCACCTAGGCATTCTTTCCCAGTCTGCTTGCTCTTTATGTGGGCGGCTCCATTACTGAACTAATGTTGGAACTACCAATAACCAACAAGTTAACACTCTGTGACTGTCCAGACTGGGCAGGAAAATTGGTCAGTAACTCAACAGATGAGGCATCCTGTGCTGGCTGAAATGTATTATCAGCACTTGGTAACACGTAGTATCTGTTACTAAAGCATAAGAAGACAGCCATGCAGCCAGTTCCCACTTTTGCCTTTCATCCAGAGATGCATAAACCAACCACAGTTTTCCACTCACCCTCAAGTGAGGACAAATTGTTCAGCTGTTGTGCCTGTGGAGATACAGTGACATTGAGATTTCCAGGGGATTCCAATGGCAGCAGAGGTGTTCCAGCTTTCACCATTTGTGCCCCAACATCACTGCTGCTTTGGACAACAACCTGAAGTCTGTTGACCCTGGCCAGCACAGCTTCTAACCATTTATGGACAGCAGCCAATGCTCCTTGTGTCTGCACACAATAAACACAGTCCTTAAGCATTTCCTACAATGTAATAGTTGTATAAAATTATAAATAAATTTACTAACCAATCAATCAGGGAATAACTGAGAAAGAAAAGACAGTCCACACATGTGTCTGAAATAAAGTAAATAAACGGATATTAGCTTTACAGCAAAGGAAAACTACACTAAAAAGATAATCCATTCTACAGAAATGGTGGGAAAATATGCAGAATCTTGCTGTAAAATAAGTAGCAAAACTAAAACTGCTCACTCTCTTCAGATAGGAATACTACCAAATGAAACTATGTATGCAGTGTGCGTACAAACAGTGAGCTGCTGCTGCTGAACTCTGTTCTGCTCTATGCTTGGAACTCTAAGTACAGTCTAAGACAGAAATGACACACCACAAAGGAATCATCCAAATGGAACAGATATCAGTATTTGTGATGTACATGTAAAACAAATGATTACATTTTCAGAGAAATTGGACAGTTTATCCAAAGAAAGAGCTTCACAAATTGAGCAGATCAATGTTGCGTTGGTCTACCTCTGGCCTTTTTGAAAGCAGTGACACAGCTTGACATTGATTGAGAGTGTTGTTGGATGTTCTCCTCAGGGGTATCGTGCCAATTTCTATCCAATTGGCATGTTAGATTGTCAGTATCCCAAAATGATTGTTGGGTCTTGCTCATAATGCTCCAAATGGTCTCAGTTGAGGAGAGATCCAGTGACCTAGTTGGCCAAGGTAGGGTTTGGCTAGCATGAAGACAAGCAATAAAAACTCTCACCATGTGCAAGCGGGCATTATCTCGCTGAAATGTGTGCCTGGGATGCCTTGTCATGAAGTGCAACAGATGGGGCACAGACTATTATCATGTACTACTGTGCAGTAATGGTGCTGCAGATGACAACCAAAGAGGTCCTGCTATGAAAAGAAATGGCTCCTCAGACCATCAGTCATGGCTGTCGAGGTGTATAGCGGGCAACTGTCAGGTTGGTATTCCACCACTGTCCAAGATGTCTCCAGACATGTCTTCGCTGGTCATTGGGGCTCAGCTTGAAGTGAGACATGCCTGGAGATGGCCTAGACAGCTGTGGAATACTAACCTGACTGTCACCTGCTATAAGGCCTGACAGCCAGCAGTGATGGTCTGGGGTGCCATTCTTTTCATAGGTGGACCCCTTTGGTTATCATCCACAGCACCCTTGCTGCACAGTAGTACACTGACAATATTTGGTGCCCCATTTTGTTGCTCTTCATGGCAAGCCATCCTGGGCTCACATTTCAACAAGGTAATGCCTGATGGTACATAGCGAGAGTTTCTACTGCTTGTCTTCATGCTAACCAAACCCTACCTTGGTCAATAAGGTTGCCAGATCTCTCCCCAGTTGAGAATGATTGGAGCATTATGGGCAGGGTCCTCCAAGCAGCTCAGGACTTCGACAATCTAATGTGCTATTTGGACAGAATTTGGCACAATATATCTCAGGAGGGCATTCAACATATCTGTCAAACAATTCCAAGCCAAATAACTCCTTGCAAAAGGGCCAGAGGTGGATCAATGTGTTATTGACTTGCTCTTGAATGAATCATCCAATTTTTCTGACATAATAATCATTTGTTTGCCTGTACATGTAAATCACATCAACTGATTCCCATCCCATTCGGTTAATTCCTTCAAGGTGCATCCTAGTTGTTTGTGTTTTTTAAGGTTATTTACTGTTTGCAGAGATTGTAGGAATCAGTAAACAAAGTGACACTAATATTTACAGTGGCAGGAAACTACACTACAAAGTTAACTCACTCTATAAAACAATTGTGATGGGTATGAGCAATCTTTTTATATTTCTGCTTGTCAAGTTGGCTGTGTTACATTCAACGCTTACTATGTCATTGTCCACAGAGATGCTTCAGAATCTGCCAGTTAATGACATTCTGTATTCAGCTGCACTGTATTTAAAGTGTGCAGCTTTTTTCACCCTGTTATATTATTCTCTTAATTCACAGAGTGTTCAGACACTTAATGTACCATACATTGTAATAATTGTGGTGACAGCGGTATTTTGCACCACCTCTTTAAGTATGCTTACTTCCAAACCTACACAGCACAGCTCGATAGTTGAACAACCACTAAAATCTGTTCAACAATAACATGATGTTAGGGCTCAAAGTGTGTAAAACATTTGGAATGACGCCATTTCTGTGTTACAAAACATGACGTAAAATTACCTTACACATTTCTAATGCATAACAAATACCGCAAAAATTGAAATAAAGTCCTTGGAGAACAAATCTGCAATCACTGATTTTCAAACAGATTTATCATTCATCTTGATTGAATTTATTTTTTAGCAGTCATTTAAAAAATTGATGCCATAAAAGTAGATAATAAATCTGTTTGCAAAAGAAACACTTTGTTGAGGCTAGGTAACCAATATTTATAGGGTGATTTACAACAATTTTATATGTAATTTTTCATGTACAGTCCTGCAACAGTTCTACTCTTACTGTCTCTTTTCTTCCCAGTAGGGTATAGTTATGAATGACTATAAGCAAGGAAAAATAATTGGTTCAGTTTATGTATTGATATCTCACCTTGTGTGATTCATTTCGAGAGCATGAAATTGTCCAGTCCTGACTCACAATAGAAAATTTCTGTAGCCCACATATCCTGTCTCTTTTATAACATTCAGTGGCAGTGAGCAATTGTTTTCACACAGCGGCATCACCACGTTTCATGTTTAATTTACTTGCTAGTGATCCAGATGAATTGGCACCTTTTCTAAATGTGGCAGGTGATGAAATAAGTGTGATGCATCCATGTACTACACTTGCAGCAGGTATGTCTTCACTTCACAATTGACATCAACAGTGAGTATGAGAATAATTTTTTATATGTTTCTGAAAGTGAATTATATTGTGTTGTGCATCACTTGTATTTATCCTGTCCACATGTTCTAATCATCAGTTTCTATTATAATGACTAACTGTATGCAAAGCATGGGCTTCTAAAGTTTAAAACTAATGTAGTTCCTATATTTATGTATAAAAGTTTAATTATCAGTTTACAGAAAATTTTTTAACTAATTTTGCTCTTTTTGTCAATGGTAACTACAATTTGTAACCTAATAAACTTTGTCAACAGCACATTTCCCAGCTATCAAAAGGTTTTCTAATGCAGTTGTAAAAGAATGTCAAGCAAAAGAATGCCTTCATACGATTACTGGCAGACACAGACTTTTCCCTAATATTAGTAGCAGCAACAATGGATTAAAATCATACACTGAGAGACAGGCAGTTAATTTTCTCATGCAAGGTGAGTCATACATCTATAATAACTTTTATGTATTATTTAGCAGTCAGCTACTGGAAAAATGTAGAAAAGTAAAATTAGTTTATTCTTCTAACAAATAACAAAAAGTAGTACAACATAATATAACTTATTAACGAAACCTTTCTATACTAAGTGAAAGCAACTCCACTCATGATGGAAATATTTTAGTTCTGATGACAACAAGTAGGTCTTACCTCTTTGAAGATGTCCATCATGACACAGTCATGGCAGCAACTATTAAGTACAAGGGGCAACTAAAACAAGTAGAAAGATATATACAATCAGTAAACTAGATAAAAAGGCAGTAATGTTGTATATTAGTAAGAAACCTGGAACTATTAGCACAGAACAGGAGCAATAGAGGAGCTATGGCTCAAGTTTAAAAGACTAGTTGACCATGCACTTGATAGATATGTAAACAATAGAACAGTTCATAATGGAAGGGACTCTCTTAGTATACAGTCTTCATAAGGAAACTTCTAAAGAAACAGAGACTACAGCATTATAGGTGTAAAACAAAGCATAGGACTATAGATAGAGAGTTGCTGCATGGAACATGTTTCACTGTCAAGAGAGCAATGTGTGAAGCCTTCAATGACTAAGTTAGCATAATATTGTTAAATGATCTTTCACAAAAGCCAAACAAATTCTGGTTACATGCAGAAGCTGTTAGTGGATCCAGAGTTAGCATCCAGTCATTCACATATGAGACAGTAACTGAAATTGAGAGTAGCAAAGTAAAAGCAGAAATGATTAACTGAATTTCCAAATGCTTCTTTGCAAAGGAAAAACCAGGACAATTCAACCCTTGTACCATTGAAGTTTCAACTATATAAGAATGAATGAGGAAATGAGGTCATGACACTCAGCAATCAGTAAAATGACTAATGAGATGAGATTGAAAAGATGAGTGAAGTAAGAGTTAGTGGTGTTGAGAAACAGCTAAAATCATTGAAATTGAACAAACCTCAAGGGCCCAATGGAATCCCTATCAGATTCTATTCTGAATTTTCTGATGAATTTGCATGATCTGGTTGCAATGATGGTGGATGCCTTGCCCAACAACTCATCATTCTTTGTTTACTGCCAGGTCTCTGTAAACATTCTACAAGTGTCTATAAATATCTACAATGCACTGGTTTTCCACCAAAAGAAACTCACTGAGAGTTCTCTGCTAGGAACACACCTCCATTACAGACACAATTTTGAATGTTACGTATAGCACCTCTGTTACAGACACATTTTGAATGTTATGCAAAGCATCACTACCTATTAGAACGTTATGAAAATCTAGAGACTGAAGAGGAAATATTCCATGATGCCCCAAAACAAATTCCACATTTTTTTCTACTGAAATTGATCGAAAGAAAAAAATGTGTTGCATTACTCACTGAACATTCCTCATATATCAACAATATTCCTCAGAGAGCCAAACATGGTGAATCAGTACTACCTGTAGATGACAGTAACATTTTAATCAGCAATGCATCACCAAGTGTGCCAACTGACAAAGCCCAAGAAGTACGCATGTATGTATGCTGGTGGATAGAAAATAACAAATTATTCTTAACTGTAAAGAAACCAACAGTATTAGTTTTCAGTTAAGCAGAAAACCCAACAGTCACTCGTTAAAAATGAAAGATGAGCTCATAGGATGTGTATCAAGAACCATATTTCTAGGGGTGCATGTTGACACACAACTAACATGGATAGAGAATACTACAGCCCTCAGGTAGTAAATAGCTTCAATATGCTATGCACTTAGAATAATAAATTCAGTGTGTAGTGGCTCATGCACTAGAACAAATATTTTGCATATGTTCATTCTATAATTAGTTACAGGATAATGTTCCAAGGAACAAATGAGCAGAATATGCAAATAATCTTTAAACTATAAAAAAGGGTTATATGATTTATGACAAAAAATAGCAAGAGAACTCATTACACAGAGCTGTTTAAATGTGTGGAAATCTTAAGTGTTCCATGTGAATACAACTTGCAAACAATGAGTCACATAAAGAAAGACATTCGCCAGTATCCGAGAAACAAGTCTCCACATGAACATGAAACCAGATCCAGCCACCACTTACATCTTAGTAGGTTTTTTTTTAGGCTAGGCAGCAATTTGAGGTTCAATGATGAACCCTCACCAGTCGACACAAACAGCAAAAGTCAAACCACTTTTAGAGTAAAGACGCTTTGAATGTCAAAATTTTATCAGTAAATTGTCGAAATATTCATAACAGAGTTCCAAAATTTACTGTCCTCCAGGGAAGTTTACCACACTCAAATTATTCTCATGACCAAGAGCTGGCTGAATCCCTAAGTAGAAAATTCTGAAATGTTTAGTGAGTCATGTAACATATATCAGAAAAACAGATTAGATGCCATAAGAGGGGGGGGGGGGGGGGGGGGGGGCTCATTGCATTTGAAAAAAATTTTTTGTCTGTCGAGGTCAAAATTGATTCTGACTGTGAAATTATGTGGATGTATATAACAGTTCTATGTGAACTCTATTATTGGTTGTTTTTAGTCACCACCCAGTTCTGCTTTGACAGTTTTATAGTTATTCAAAAAAGGTCTACGCTCAGTGTTGTGTGTCTCTAAAAAGATTGATGAATGAAGAACACAACAACTACCACTGTCATACCTTAGCGAAAGATCTTGATGAGAACCTAAGAAAATTCTGGTCCTATATAAAATCATTAAATGGGTCAAAGGCTTTTATCCAGTCACTCATTGATCAGCCTGGTGTGTCAGTGGAAGATGACAAAAAGAAAGCTGAAATTTTAAATTTCCCATTTAAAAAATTGTTTATGCAGGAGAACTGTACAAACATACCATCATTTGACCATCACATAGACTCCCATATGAAGGACATTGTAATAGGCACCCCTGGGATAGAGATGCAATTGAAAAAGTTGAAAACAAATAAGTTACCAATTCTGATGGAACCTAAGCAGTTTTACAAAGAGTACTCAACAACATTGATCCCTTACTTAGCTTGCATTTATCATGAATCTCTCACCAGCACAAAGTCTCAAGTGACTGAAAAAAGGAACAGGTAATTCCTGCATATACGAAAGATAAAAGAACAGAGCCATAAAATCACAGACCAATATCCTCAATACTGGTTTGTGGCAGAATTCTTGAACATATTCTCAGTTAAAATGTAATAAATTTTCTAGAGGCAGAAAAACTTCTATCCACAAACCAGTATGGTTTCAGAAGGCACAGCTCATGCAAATTTCAGCTTGTCCTTTACTCACATGATATCCTGAGGACAATGGATGAAGGGCAACAGGCAGATTCAATATTGCTAGGTTTCCTAAAAGCATTTGACATTGTGTCCCACTGCAGACTGTTAATGAAGCTACAACTATATGTCCCAGATATAAGAGTGGCTTGAAGACTTTTTAATTAATAGAAACCAGTACATTGTCCTCAATGGCAAGTGATCATAAGGGACAAAGGCATCATCAGGAGGGCCCAAGAAACTGTTGTAGAATCACTATTATTCTCTATACATAGAAAATATCTGACAGACAGGGTGAGCAGCAATCTGCAGCTTTTTGCTAATGATACTGTGGTGTATAGGAAGGTGTCACTGTAGAATGATACAAGATGACTTAGGTAAAATTTCTAGTTGGTGCGATGAATGACATTTGTTATTAATGTAGAAAAATGTAAGTTAATGCAGATGAGTAGGAAAAACAGTCCTGTAATGTTCAAATGCGCCTTTAGTAGTGTGCTGTTTGACACCATCATGGTGATTCAATACAGTTGTCATCTCAAAGACTCCTGAACATCTGTGTCTATATAACAGCAATACTTAAAAGTATTCCTACTCCTATATTATGATGCTATGCATCTACTGAGATTTTGCAGAATATTATAATATTCAGTGGTGTGTCAGCAGTCACATGTAAATCTTGGTGCCTAATTGAATCAGTATGATTAACTGTTGATCCACGATCCAAAAAATTGTGCACATTGTATGAATTATAAATTGCAAAGAACAAATATAAAAACATTTTTACTAGTATGAAATGTTAAATACGATGGCCTCCTTTTCCAAAAAAATTGATAAAGTGGTCCTAGAAATTCTTATTGCAGATGTCTTTCTTTTTGTGTGACTTGCAGACTCTTTTCTGAAAACAAAAAATATTTCTGTTAACTCTAAATTTGTTAGAAACCAACCATTTTCTTCTAAATGCAATATGTTCAAGCTGTCTGTGACTTTCCTAAAAAGTGCTACTGATTCTTAAGGTGATTTGCTATCACCAATGAATCATTCATCTCATTCATCATATTGGAAGATAATAAGCAGAGAAACAGGAAAGCCATCAGGAAATAACAATAAAAGCTTAAGCCTAAAAATTAATAATGTTGTAATAGAAGATCCAATAATCATAGCAACACTTTCAACCAATATTTTACAAGCATCTGCCAACAACTTACACAGGGTAACAACAGTGATTCTCTGCAAGCACAAAAACTAGTTGAGAATAAACAAAAGTCACCCATTAACTCATGTTAGCTGTATCCGGCAACTGAACAAGAGAAAAGAAAAATAATAGAGAAACTAAAAAATAAAGCATCCACAGACATAAATGGCATGTCAAATAAAATTTTGAAGCTAACAACTAGGGAAATTGCTAAAGCCCTCTGTCACTTAGTGAACTCATGTCTCGAAAAAGGAATCTTCCTACATAGAATGAAGATTGCCAGAGTACTACCACTATTCAGAAAAGGTGATCACATGTGCCCAGATAATTACAGACCAGTTAGCCTCGTTCCCATTTTGTCAAAGATCCTAGAAAGAATAATATGTGTTAGGTTAATGGCATTTTTTGATAAAAACTCTATCATAAATGGTAGACAATTTGGGTTCCAGAAGGAAAAATCTATAGTGTCAGCTGCATTTGAACTTATTAATATAATCTCTGCAGTCCTAGATCAAGACCAAATCCCCGTTGGTGTTTGTTGTGACTCATCTAAAGCTTTTGATCTTGTCAATCACCACATATTAATAATGAAGCTACACCACTATGGAATTAGAGGAACTGCTCTTGATATCATAAAGTCATTTCTGCAGAACAGAAAACAAGCAGTGGAAGTGTCGCACAATTAATGGAAACAGCTATCAGAACTACAAGATATAAAACATGGGGTGCCACAGGGTGGTATTCTAGGACCCCCTTCGTTTCTTTATATACATAAATGATTTACCTTGTAACATAGACAGTGAATTGATACTCTTTGCAGATGACACAACAAGCATAACTGTGAGACCGAGCTTACAGGAGACCATAAGTAAAAGTAATCAAACAGTTGAAATGATCACTCACTGGCTTGAAGTGAATAGGTTAATTCTCAATTATGAGAAAACTATTCCTATTTAGGAACAACAAAAGAAAAACAAGTGAAATTCAAATTTGCAAGAGCTAGATGAAAGAGTAGCTGTAAGTGCTAAATTTCTAGGGATCACCGTGGACAGTTGTTTAGGATGGAAAGATCATATTTCCAATATAAGCAATAAACTTAACAGTACTGTTTTTGCTCTGAGACAAATTAAGCCACTAATAACTGAAGATGACGTGCACTTGGTGTATTTTTCATACTTCAATGCTATAATGAGCTATGGTATAGAAATCTGAGGCTACTCGACTGAGGCAATTAAAATATTCAAATTACAAAAGAGAGCAATTAGAATAATAGGAAACAAAAGAGCAAGAGATAGTTGCAAGCCTCTTTTCAAAAAATAAAAGATTCTAACTTTCCACAGCTTGTATATATATAAAATTCTGCTCCTTGCATGGGATCATAAAGATAAATTCAACAAAAATGAAGATGTACACCACCACCACACCAGAAACACCAAGAAATTAAGAATTCTGCAACATAACACTACTCAATATGAGAGAAGCAGTGGTTACATGGCAGTAAAGTTGTACAACTCTTTACCACCACAGATCACTAACGCCAAATCTAAGGATAAGTTTAAACATTCAATCAAACAACTGCTATTAGAAACCCCTTAATATTCAATCAGAGAATTTCTTTCAAATGAAAATAACTGAAACGAGCAGACATAGTACACTAAAAGAAAAATGTACACCGGTATAGAGAAAAAGAAAAAGTAAAATGTGTTAACTTCTTAACAGCATTGTTTTATCTAAAGATTTTGTTTTTCTACAGTATTATTGCTGTCAATTTTTTTTATAAAGGTAAACAAAATGGGATCTAGAATATGTATGTGCTATGTGACTGTATTATACCGTATATATAAAATGATGGACCCATAGCATAGAATTATTGCAATTAAATGTTCTGTAATTTAGGTACATAGATTATGTATGCCTCATAAAATCTGCTCTGTTTACAGTATCTAAAATTTTGTAACTATGATGTTAATTTCCAGAAATGTTGTGGCTAAAATTTATTAGTTATCTTAGCAAAACTATAGTTAGAATCAGTAAAAGTAATATATTAACATATTGTATTGGAAAACTGACAAAGCAAATATTTACTTGGACTTACTCCATAAATGTACATCATAAGCTGCTAAATAAATATATTGAACCCTATTTAGAAGTTCCATCCTGTCTGACCCACATGCTTCATCTCACAGTTTTGAAATTTTATTTCAAAGACATCTGGACAGTGGAGTTACCAGAAATTACATTGAACAGATAAGTCCTTTAGAAAAGTGTTTTTGCAGTATGCGTATGTACCATCAAATCCCTCCACTAATTACATTTTTATCAAACCGTTTAGTTATTTAATTTGTCATTTGACTATTTAATATAATGAGAAGCATTCCACTGTTTTTATAGAACTGCTCAATTCTTTTCTAGTCGAAAATTTCAGCTTTCATTCAGTTCCTCCATTATGGCTGTAGATCACTAGGTGAAAATTTTGAATACTTTAAGTGGGTCAGTCAGTTCTCTTCACAACCTGCAAACGTTATGAAGTCATTCACTATTGTGTTTGTTTCTTCCATGTTTTTAATTGTAATTAAATATGTTTACTCAGGACCAGAGTGATTCAGAGATGTTAGAAGAAATTAAAATATGACTTATGACTGTAAACTACCACAGTTTAGTAAAACACGCATTTTACTACATCATCCTACTGTTACAATGACCTAGATTTTGGTCACTGTTTGCATGGGGCCAGCTTCGATCAAGAATACCATCATAACAGCCAGGAGAGCGGTGTGCTGACCCCACGCCCCTCCTATCTGCATCCCCCTTTTATTGATGTTCATCTTATATCCACCTTTCAAGACATTCAGTTCAACTGCTCTTCCAAGTCCTTTGCTGTTTCTGACAGAATTACCTCAAAGTTTTTATTTCTTCTCCATGGATTTTAATACCTACTCTGATTTTTTCTTTTGTTTCTTTTACTGCTTGCTCAATATACAGATTGAATAACATCGGGGAGAGGCTACAACCCTGTCTCACTCCCTTCCCAACCATTGCCTCCCTTTCATGCCACTCGACTCTTATAACTGCCATCTGGTTTCTGTACAAACTGTAAATAGCCCTTCGCTCCCTGTATTTTACCCCTGCCACCTTCAGAATTTGAAAGATAGTCTTCCAGTCAACATTGTCAAAAGCTTTCTCTAAGTCTACAAATGCTAGAAACATAGGTTTGCCTTTCCTTAATCTTTCTTCTAAGATAAGTCGTAAGGTCAGTATTGCCTCATGTGTTCCAATATTTCTATGGAATCCAAACTGATCTTCCCCGAGGTCGGCTTCTACCAGTTTTTCCATTCGTCTGTAAAGAATTTGTGTTAGTATTTTGCAGCTGTGATTTATTAAACTGATAGTTCAGTAATTTTCATGTCTGTCAACACCTGCTTTCTTTGGGATTAGAATTATTATATTCTTCTTGAAGTGTGAGGGTATTTCACCTGTCTCATACATCTTACTCACCAGATGGTAGAGTTTTGTCAGGACTGGCTCTCCCAAGTCCGTCAGTAGTTCTAATGGAATGTTGTCTGCTCCCGGGGCCTCGTTTTGACTCAGGTCTTTCAGTGCTCTGTCAAACTCTTCACGCAGTATCATATCTCCCATTTCATCTTCAACTACATCCTCTTCCATTTCCATAATATTGTCCTCAAGTACATCGCCCTTGTGTAGACCCTCTATACACTCCTTCCACCTTTCTGCTTTCCCTTCTTTGCTTAGAACTGGGTTTCCATCTGAACTCTTGATATTCATACAAGTGATTCTCTTTTCTCCAAAGGTCTCTTTAATTTTCCTGTAGGCAGTATCTATCTTACCCCTAGTGAAATAAGCCTCTACATCCTTACATTTGTACTCTAGCCATCCCTGCTTTGCCATTTTGCACTTCCTGTTGATCGCATTTTTGAGACATTTGTATTCCTTTTTGCCTGCTTCATTTACTGCATTTTTATATTTTCTCCTTTCATCAATTAAATTCAATATTTCTTCTGTTACCCAAGGATTTCTACTAGCCCTTGTCTTTTTACCTACTTGATCCTCTGCTGCCTTCACTACTTCATCCCTCAGAGCTACCCATTCTTCTTCTACTGTATTTCTTTCCCCCGTTCCTGTCAATTGTTCCCTTATGCTCTCCCTGAAACTCTGTACAATCTCTGTTTTAGTCAGTTTATCCAGGTCCCATCTCCTTAAATCCCACCTTTTTGCAGTTTTTTCAATTTTAATCTACAGTTCATAACCAATAGATTGTGATCAGAGTCCACATCTGCCCCTGGAAATGTCTTACAATTTAAAACCTGGTTCCTAAATCTCTGTCTTACCATCATATAATCTACATGATACCTTCTAGTTCAAATTCAAATGGTTCAAATGGCTCTGAGCACTATGGGACTCAACATCTATGGTCATAAATCCCCTAGGACTTAGAACTACTTAAACCTAACTAAGCTAAGGACATCACACAACACCCAGTCATCAGGAGGCAGAGAAAATCCCTGACCCCGCCGGGAATCGAGCCCGGGAACCCGGGCGCAGGAAGTGAGAACACTACCGCACGACCATGAGCTGCGGACTACCTTCTAGTATCTCCAGGTTTCTTCCATGTATTTAACCTTCTTTTATGATTCTTGAACCAAGTGTTAGTTATGATTAAGTTATGTTCTGTGCAAAATTCTACCAGAAGGCTTCCTCTTTCATTTCTTACCCCCAATCCATATTCACCTACTATGTTTCCTTCTCTTCCTTTTCCTACTCTTGAATTCCAGTCACCCATGACTATTAAATTTTCGTCTCCCTTCACTACGTGAATAATTTCTTTTATCTCATCATACTTTTCATCAATTTGTCCAGCATCTGCAGAGCTAGTTGGCATATCAACTTGTACTACTGTAGTAGGCGTGGGCTTCATGTCTATCTTGGTCATGATAATGTGTTCACTATGCTGTTTGTAGTAGCTTACCCGTACTCCTATTTTTTTAATTCATTATTAAACCTACTCCTGCATTACCCCTATTTGATTTTGTATTTATAACCCTGTATTCACCTGACCCCAAAAGTCTTGTTCCTCCTGCCACCGAACTTCACTAATTCCCACTATATCTAACTTTATCCATTTCCCTTTTTTAAATTTTCTAACCTACCTGCCCGATTAAGGGATCTGACATTCCATGCTCTGATCTGTAGAACGCCAGTTTCCTTTCTCCCAATAACAACGTCCTCCTGAGTAGTCCCCACCCGGAGATGCAAATGGGGCACTATTTTACCTCCGGAATATTTTACCCGAGAGGACACCATCATCATTTAACCATACAGCAAAACTGCATGCCCGTGGGAAAAATTACGACTGTAGTTTCTCCTTGCTTTCAGCCGTTCACAGTACCAGAACACCAAGGCCATTTTGGTTAGTGTTTCAAGGCCAGATCAGTCAATCATCCAGACTGTTGCCCCTGCAGCTACTGAAAAGGCTGCTGCCCCTCTTCAGGAACCACACGTTTGTCCTGCCTCACAACAGATACCCATCCGTTGTGGTTGCATCTACCATACAGCCATCTGTATTGCTGAGGCACGCAAGCCTCCCCACCAACGGCAAGGTCCATGGTTCATGGATAATTATGATCAGGATAGTCTGTTGGAAATCATACAGATGGCACATATACTCTCGTAGAACATGTAATTGTGTCCAGGAAACTGTGCAGTATGTATTCTTTGGTCTTACTAATGATTTGTCTTGATTTTTCCTGAAAGGCTAGGAGACTATCTGTGACTGCTCTGCATTCAAATCTTCCCAGTACTGCTCACCTGTCCCTGATCACAGACCAATAGTCATTGTTCCAGCAAGGGGCAAAATGCATTTTAAATTGGCCTGAACACTTTAGTGACCTGGTGTATTATGCTCATAATGTGATCAGTTTCATCCTGGATACTGTTATCATGTTCAGACACCCCTATAGTCAGTGTGCAAACTGAAGAGTGAATAGACAGTCCCCACTCTCCCCACCCAGCTGTCATAACGTTTTTTACTAACACTCCCACAGCATGCATTTTAAATCAGTGAAGAGACAGTGCACAACACACACAGGCAGCATTTGTTTTCCACTAAGTGTGTATTGCTGTATGGAATAAAAGAATTAATAACTAATATGGCTGATGCAAGAAACAAACACGAATGGAATGCCTTAACCAAGGCACTCTTTCCTGCACTGTGAAATGAGAAACTGATTCTTAGTCATTCTGTAAGGCATTTGTAGCATTCTTCTGATATAGTTCTTCCACCACAAGCACTTCTCACTCTTCAGTTAACCAACAGCCTAGAGCTGGTCAAATAGTATGCACTTATTTACGGTTTGCATCAATTTCATTAGCTTTCCTTAGGGACATCTGTTTTGCAAGTGCATCTAGAGGGGAATATAGTCACATGGGTGGAATTTGACCTTCACATCTCACTAAGCAGCACCTGCAAACAATCAAGAGAATAATGATGTGTATAAAGAGAATTATTTCAAAGTACTGCTGAAATGAGTCATATTCATACTACTCATTTCATTAGCTTTCTTCCAGGGGCTTCTCTGTTTTGCAAGTGAATTTGGAGGGAATGTGGTCGTTTGAGGGGAAATTGGCCTCCTCATCTAACTGAACAGTATCTGCAAAAAATCAAGAGAATAATGATGTGTTTAAAAAGAATAATGATGGCTATAAAGAGAATTATTTCAAAGTATTGCTCAGATGAGTCAATGCCTACTGTTGATGAGGTGTAGGTTATCAGATTGGATGAGGCTCTCAGCAATTCCTCCCTTACGACAGACAATGTGCTTCATGGCACATTTTTGTCTCTTAATGTAACCAAGAAGGAGGTGCTTGTCAGTGGAAGCCATCAGAGTTTTTATTTCCATAGACTCTCTTGGTGGAAGATACAGGGAACATACAATTTCCCTTCTCTGAACAGATACTTAACACATATTGAAATCAAGGACTTTATAATAGAGTTTTATACCATCCTCACAATCCAAGCAGTTTCTCATGACACACAATGTTCCATCATCACTCTTCACAGTTGTTGTTGAAACATTCCTGAAGCTTGTGGTCTGAAAGGACTAGTGCCACTGACGAACTCCTAGCTCATTAAGCAAGGTTTGCCAACCCACACATAACCACAGTTGAGGTGCTCACAGTTGGATATGAGGTGTTTACCATTGGAAATCACCCAGGCACATATGGTTTATCAAATATCACAATTGGCCTGACGAGCACTACCCACATGTGCCTTCAAAGAGCTACCTGCAAGGCGATGATTTACTATGTCACAGGCCAGTTTTTTTTTTTTTTTAATTTAAAGTTTCTATTAATTCTTATAGTGATCCCCAGAGGTATAATTAAAGAAGTACAAAAAGTAGAGTAGTTCTACATACATTGGTAGCATTTTTTTTAGAGGAGGCATAAGTCTAGGATTGAATCTATTTGAAATTATTGTTTTGTGTCATTCATCATTCCATATGGGTTTACCACTTATGCTCATTAATTGTGCGAACACTGGTTTGTTAAGTTTACTGTGACACTTTCGTTTTTATTTTAAGATGATGCTGAATATATTCAGTCGACTTTGTTTACAAAAATGTGAATGCTGGTTTTGTTTTATATATTGTTGTTTTATCATCTCAATGAAGTATCTGAAATTAAATCTTTAAAAACTTTGTTTAGCAAAGAAAGACATTTTCTGAATGTTATGCCAGGCAATTGTGCTTTAAAATCTATTTACATATTAAATGCACGCTAAGTAATGTTGTATGATTTCTCTATAGGTTCAGCTGCTGATTTCTGTAAATGTGCAATGATATGTACAGAACTTGAATTTTTAAAGCATCCTGAACTGGACGTACATTTATTAATACAGATACATGATGAGCTTGTATGGGAAGTCAAAGATGAGAATTTTGATACTGTGAAAGGTATATATTTTGATTACAGACTCTACAGAGAGGTTTATCTGCCTGTTTAAATGGCACAAGAATCTGAGTTTGATTTCTTATTTGATTATATTGTATATGAAAAGAATATGCATAAAATAGGGCAACTCAAGAACATTCACTTAGTTATTAAGAGAAATGGTTTTGACTAAGCTTGCTAATACTAAGAATTACATATGCAGATTTGATTTACTAGATTATCCTTAACTCTGTATAGTTTCTTTTTCCAGCACATGGTTTTTGTGCTTCTTTGGAAAAATCTTGTCATTTACAACATTCTGTCTGTTTTTGGACAGACTGTGTTTTAATTTGATATCTAAGTACCAAGGTCACATTTCAAGGATTACCAGTCAGTTGGCAATGCTTTTTAAATGGTCCTTTTTTCTTGTATTTTGGGTAAGACAATGATCTCCATTTGCTGTAAACTGGATATGGAACTGATCAAGTAAGTATGTGACTTCAGCAGTCCCTGGGATGCAATGATTGGAATAGTTAACTTTGCCAAGAAAAGATTCAGTTTCTTTAATATTAAAGACCAAGGTATTAACATGGTAAGCAGATTCAATGGATTTAGATCACAGTATTTTCTCAGAGATTAAGAGGCTTGTACAGGATAAAGTAGCATGGAGAGCTGTATCAAACCAGTCTTCAGACTGAAGACCACAACAATATTAAAGGGCTGAGGCAACTGATCAATGGCTTTGATATATTCTTTGTGAGTGTGATGCCCTCTTTACTGAGTATGAACATTAAGTTTTAAACATTGAAATTTTTGTAGATTACATTTCAGGCAAAAAAGGAACCAGCAGATTTTGCAAAAATTCTTGGGTCTGTTTTGTCCAGTGACAATTACATCAACTAAATAATTTGTGCACTAAGCCATATTTTGGTTTGTTTGTTTCAAAAAACGCTGAAAGACTGCAGGTACTGAATGGTAGTCTCTTATATTAATACACTCCAAAAGCTATATTTATTACTACAATTTTTTGGAATTCTTCACCTAATGAAACCTGTAAATATTAATCAAATAAATCTGTTCTATAGAAAAATTCAGCTACCTTTGTTTTAGCAAATATGTCCTCTGGCCAAGGAGAGAGATATGAATTGATAGCCCACTGAGGGATTATAGTGGATTTAAAATCTCTACATTTTGATGGCCCTTCTTAATGTGTGTGCTAAGTCAAAGGCATGAGTAACTTGTAGAGTGGCCAAGTGTTTCGTGATGATTATTCTGAAGTTCCAGTTGAGACTTTTGAGCATGGCAATGGGTATGTGGGTTATTGCTTGATGGGTATTCTCCTTCAGGTATGCAAGGATCCTTGGATGATCAATGTAAACAATGGAGCTTAGGCACCCTCATAAGAAAAAAGTCACAAGGAACTAAATCAGGCTTATGCACTGACCACAGATATACTTCTCAAGAAGATCAGGTATACAAGGAACTTTTCTCAGAAAACATGTTTTACAGTTCGTGTTTTCTGTCCCACAGTTCCTTCCACAGCATCAGTTTGTCCAAAACTGTACAAAAAAGCTCTTAGTCAAATTGACAAATCACTGAAATTCTCAGTAACCACATGTCCAAGAGTAAGGAGTTCAAAGAGTAAGGACTGGTAATCACTGCTCTTGACCATGCACTCCAAAAAGTTACATGTTGTGAATGAGGAGATTGAACTTTTAACAGTCCACCAGTGCTTTTATTGTTTACTCATGCACCCAATGCAGTTTTCTGAGCTACAATATCCTCTGTACCTTCATTAATTGGAATCAGAGTTTGCAGAGTTATTTGAAACAATGTTTCCATTGGTAGCAAAGTTAGTTGCTGTCGATGGCATTCCCCTTGAAGATAACTTTTCTGTTGCAAAGTGGTTAATTTCTGCTGTATCTGATCCAAGAGTTTTCATAATAGGAATCAATTTTGTATGGAATATATCAAAACCTCTTGTCACCACTGTTATGTGTAAGCCTTTTCCCATTTATTAAGACAAATATGAAAAACAAAGCAAGGTTTGTTTTGGATTCCAGAAGTACAGAATCTGGAGAACTTCCATGGTTGCTCAGTCTGAAATATGAGTTGTCATCAGCAAGACACTAATTCCAAGTAGAGACCTAGAACTCACACTCTGAATTCAAAGCCAAACTCCAGTAAATGTATAAATACACTGCCTGACAAAAAAGTGAAACACCCACAATGGGAGGAGGAAATGAAATGAAACTTCATGTTATGATGAGTATGTGGTGTTATTTCAGTGATTACAATACCAAGTCAAGTTTACAAAGAACTTGGCAATATGAGTCAACCTATTAGTATGAGGCTGCACCTTCTCTGACCTCAATGCATGCACTGATTCAGTTGGGAAGGGTCTCATAACGCCATTGTACCCTTTCCTGTGGCAAGCTGGCCCATTACTATTGTGACTGGTCCCTTATATCCTTTATATCCTGTATGCTGGCATGAGGAAGGAGTTGAACTCATAGATGGCCTCACACATGTTCTATCAGGAAAATATCTGTGAATCTTGAGGGCCACATGAGTTCTTCACCATTACACAGGCAGTTCATATAGATATGTATCATGTGTGGGCAAGTATTCTCTTGTTGAAAATTGTAGCAACAATGGTATCACAAGAGTGGTCATGGACACAAGATGTCCTTGACATACCATGCACATTCTCTCAATCACTACTAGCTGTGACCTGCAGTCATACCCAATGGCTTCCCACATAATGATACCAGGAGTAATACCATACTGGAAACAAAACATTGGAAAGAATGAGACCTCTCCCCAGTCTGCCACCATACTTGCCAGTGATGGCCATCCATGATAGTGCAGCAGTACAATTCATATCTGAACACATTGTGATGCTATTCATCAACAGCCCATGCATCCCTGCCATGGCACCTCTCCAAACACACCCATTTGTGTAGTGGTGTTAATGACATCCTACAAATAGGGCAGTAATTCTCTAGGCCAGCTGCAGAATGACACACAATATTGCAGGGAGTACATTACTTTTCCTCAGATGGCAGGCACATATGTGAAGAGGTTATGCTGCGCTTTTGTGCACAATATGGCGATCATCTCTTGTGGTGATCAGAGAAGGTCAACCAAAACCTTGATGACAAGTATACCTGTCCTCACACTCCCACTCAGTCCAATCTTAAGCCACTGTCACATCCAAATGCCACACAACCAGCCAGCCAAATGGAGACCAACAGTGAGGTCTCTTTCAAACTGTCAGGTATTGGCAATGCTGTCTTACACAAGTGTTCTTCACAGTAATCACTCATCATCTGATGCTGTTCATCCCCCTTACATACCGTACCAGGGGTGGTAAGAAAACCGAACATTAACGACAGTAATGCGCTCTGGTGGCCACTCTGCCTGTCACAGAGAACTGCAACTCTAATCATTTATGTACCCAGCAATGGTGACTTGCCTGTATTAATACATTACTATCCTGCTGTCTGCAGATCTGAATACCACAACATCATATTAAATGCTTTTGAATAATAGAACTGTGTCTCTCAACCTCAAAATGGTCTTGGCCACAGCTATTAACAGTATTTAATTCACCATGAGCTCCAGTTCACTCATCCTCATCCTCATCCTCTTTATGAATTGATTTCAATTCTTCAGTCCTCTTCTAGCTCTTACAATAACACTGCGTTAGCAGCAAAGAAAAATATAAGTTCACTACCCACATTTGCATACTGTAAGAACTGGTTTTAATAATTTTTTATGCTTTCTGTTTATTGTGCCTTGAGAAATATAGTCTAATTCCTAGACCTTATATCTGGCAGATCATAAGAATCAAAGTTGTTGAACTTCTTAACATCAAATCATGGAAAATCCAGGATGGAATGTAACATTATAATGAAAAGGATAGTTGCTACTCACCATATAGCAGATATGCTGAGTCACAGAAAGGCACAACAAAAAGACTGTTGCAAAGTTAGCTTTCGGCCAACAAGGCCTTTGTCAAAAACAGAAAACACACACACACACACTCACATGCAACTTACACACACACTACCACAGTCTCTGGCAGCTGGAGCCAAACTTTCTCTCTCTCTCTCTCTCTCTCTCTCTCTCTCTCTCTCTCTCTCTGTGTGTGTGTGTGTGTGTGTGTGTGTGTGTTTTGTCTATTTCTGACAAATGCCTTTTGGCTGAGAACTAACTTTCTGGCAGTCTTTTTGTTCTGCCTTTCTGCAACTCACATTTCCACTATGTGGTGAGTAGCAACTATCCTCTTAGTTATACTGAAATTCTTAACATGTTAGGTACCACAATTGAAGCACAGATTTACACCCTCCATTTCCAAACCTTTATGTCCTTTGTTTAACCCATTTTCTGGAATAAATTAATATTACTCCATTGAAATGGAAATGAAGTCCCATGCATCTTTACAGAGCGTAGGGAAACGATGCGGACCAAACTTTTAAATCTTTTGTTTAATTCATCTCCTGTAATAAATTAATATTATATTGATCAAGACCAACAAATCTGAAAACATCATACATGTACAACACAGGGAAGCTACAGAAAAGAGTACATTTCACAGCCAAACAATTCCTAATAGCGCAACAACTTAACATTTTAGCCACAAGAATTGAGGAACAGATTTATGTACTTCATTTTCAAACTTTTAAAAATTTACTTAATCCATTTTTTGTAATAAATTAATAGTATATTGATCAAGGCCAAAAAATCTGTAAACATTATAGATGTACAGTGCAGAAAAGCCACAGAATTTTCTTCTAACATTGTGAATTGAAACATTTCACTGCCAAACAATTCCTGATGGTGTGACAACCAAATAAAGTATTACCTATCTCTTAGCCACCTAAAAGAGCACAACAAAGAATAATGCAATAACTGTCCATGAACAAATGCATGAAATTCATGTGAGGTGCTATTAAGTAGATACATATTTGGTATAATCCAAATCATCATTTTACAGTATTTTTAATTTAACAACAAAATTTTACCATAGAATAATGTGATTCATATGGGTGATGATAAAACAAGTTGAAGCAGATGTTTATGGAGTGAATTGTTGCCTATTTTTATTCATCAAGTATACTTAAAATTATTCAACAAATCCACTCAATGGAGCAGAAATGATTGTTTATGGAGTGAATTGTCACCTGTTTTGATTCACCAAGTGTGTACTTAAAATTATTCGATAGATCCACTCAGTGGAGCATATTGTCCAGGTCATTAAAGATACCCTTTTACTATTCCAGCAGTAAGAGAAAGGGATAAACTGCTGCTGGCCAAGAGAACAAATGGAAATCCATTGGTCAAGCAAACACAGCAACAAAGGATGTTTATGTGTAGTAGACTGTATTGTCCAGCTACATGCCATGTCCTCACTGAGGGGTCTTGAGGTTACATAGCAAATTGTAGAATTTGTGACTAGGAGTAGGGACAACAAGCTGCTGTTACCTAAAGAAACAAGCAGTCAGTGAAATCACTTTGTCCTTGTAAGAACATTTTAGCCAATGCAGGAATGATTGGACAAGTAAATAGAATTATAAAATTGCATACTACACTCCTGGAAATGGAAAAAAGAACACATTGACACCGGTGTGTCAGACCCACCATACTTGCTCCGGACACTGCGAGAGGGCTGTACAAGCAATGATCACACGCACGGCACAGCGGACACACCAGGAACCGCGGTGTTGGCCGTCGAATGGCGCTAGCTGCGCAGCATTTGTGCACCGCCGCCGTCAGTGTCAGCCAGTTTGCCGTGGCATACGGAGCTCCATCGCAGTCTTTAACACTGGTAGCATGCCGCGACAGCGTGGACGTGAACCGTATGTGCAGTTGACGGACTTTGAGCGAGGGCGTATAGTGGGCATGCGGGAGGCCGGGTGGACGTACCGCCGAATTGCTGAACACGTGGGGCGTGAGGTCTCCACAGTACATCGATGTTGTCGCCAGTGGTCGGCGGAAGGTGCACGTGCCCGTCGACCTGGGACCGGACCGCAGCGACGCACGGATGCACGCCAAGACCGTAGGATCCTACCCAGTGCCGTAGGGGACCGCAACGCCACTTCCCAGCAAATTAGGGATACTGTTGCTCCTGGGGTATCGGCGAGGACCATTCGCAACCGTCTCCATGAAGCTGGGCTACGGTCCCGCACACCGTTAGGCCGTCTTCCGCTCACGCCTCAACATCGTGCAGCCCGCCTCCAGTGGTGTCCCGACAGGCGTGAATGGAGGGACGAATGGAGACGTGTCGTCTTCAGTGATGAGAGTCGCTTCTGCCTTGGTGCCAATGATGGTCGTATGCGTGTTTGGCGCCGTGCAGGTGAGCGCCACAATCAGGACTGCATACGACCGAGGCACACAGGGCCAACACCCGGCATCATGGTGTGGGGAGCGATCTCCTACACTGGCCGTACACCACTGGTGATCGTCGAGGGGACACTGAATAGTGCACGGTACATCCAAACCGTCATCGAACCCATCGTTCTACCATTCCTAGACCGGCAAGGGAACTTGCTGTTCCAACAGGACAGTGCACGTCCGCATGTATCCCGTGCCACCCAACGTGCTCTAGAAGGTGTAAGTCAACTACCCTGGCCAGCAAGATCTCCGGATCTGTCCCCCATTGAGCATGTTTGGGACTGGATGAAGCGTCGTCTCACGTGGTCTGCACGTCCAGCACGAACGCTGGTCCAACTGAGGCGCCAGGTGGAAATGGCATGGCAAGCCGTTCCACAGGACTACATCCAGCATCTCTACGATCGTCTTCATGGGAGAATAGCAGCCTGCATTGCTGCGAAAGGTGGATATACACTGTATTAGTGCCGACATTGTGCATGCTCTGTTGCCTGTGTCTATGTGCCTGTGGCTCTGTCAGTGTGACCATGTGATGTATCTGACCCCAGGAATGTGTCAATAAAGTTTCCCCTTCCTGGGACAATGAATTCACGGTGTTCTTATTTCAATTTCCAGGAGTGTATATTTGCGTAAACTGGCCCATGCACACACAGATAAAGAAACTTTTTCAGTGTATGTGCCACTTTACATGGCTGGTATAATATGTTAGTACAAGGTCTACAAGCTATGAAATGTTTGAGTGCCATAAAATATGGGTTTTAGGCAGGATAAGGTGACTTCCAGGTTCCTCCTCATTGGTAAAATTTTCACATTTTTCACATACAGAATCCACACACTTTAATTGAACAGATTGAACAGTTTACTCACAGACAAAAACAACATGAAGTATTCCTAGTGTTGTGCCTTCTGTTTTGACAGATAATAAAATAAGGATGATAGGATCTTGAACTGTTCATATGTGCCTGAATTTGCCCTTAAATTCCTAGCACTGTGTGCTATGACTCTTACCTCATGTTAACATTTTGTTGTGGATGTTTGTGCTGTTGAATGTCCCTAAAATGACTAATCTTTCTCACTATTGGTCTCTGTCTTTATACTTTTGTTCTGGGGGTACTAGTTTAAGATTTCACAAATTCTTTTTTGATTTTTCTTCAATGCTTCAAACAAAACATAACTACACAGAGTTCATATTGTCTTTTTATTACATTCTGAAAGGAGTCCCAGAACTTAGTGTCAAAATTTTTCAGACACTGAAAGATCCTAAACTGAATATTTCGCATAAGGAAACAATCAATGCTTGGAAATGAGTGTGTAGGAAATTGTGTGTGGATAAGTAAGCACAATAACATTCGCATATTGTTGTAATGAAATTAAACCACTTCATTTGCATGCACATGTCCATATATTGTTTATGTTTCATAACAAACAGCTAAATGCCTTATTGACATTGATATTGCTACATTGAAAAGCAACAGACAATCAGTAATGTGCCCATAATGGAATTTAGCAGTGTTTTCAGTCCATAACTAGTTGTTGAAGATGTAGTGTTATTCATTAGAGGAGCATGTAGACTTTCACTTCATGTTCGACACAGCAAGATGTATTGCTCAGAAAATGAATGTAAATATCAGTAGCATGCATTCAGGGGAATCAACTGAAGCAATGCCTCAGTAACAATGAATGTAACAGTATACACTGAAGTGCCAAAAGTCTTGGGATACATCCTAATTTCATGTAGAACCTCCTTTTGCCTGTTGTAGCACAGCAAATCAACATGGCATGGACTCAACAAGTTGTTGGAAGGCCCCTGCAGAAATATTGAGCCATGCTGCCTCCATGGCTGTCCATAATCGTGGAGGTGTTGCCACTGCATGATTTTGTGCACGAACTGATCTCTCAGTTGTGTACCATAATGTTCAATGGGATTTATGTCAGACGACCTGGGTGGCAGGATCATTCACTCAAATTGTCCAGTAAGTTCTTCAGACCAATTGCGACATTTGTGGCCCGGCAACATGGCACATTGTCATGGGAACGTGAAGCCCATGAATGGCTTCAAATGGTCTCCAAGTAGCCAAACATAGCCATCAGTGATCAGTTATCAGTTCAGTTGGACCAGAGGACCCAGTCCATTCAGTGTAAAAACTGCCCACAACATTATGGAGCCCCCACCAGCTTACACAGTGCCCTGTTGACAACTTGGGTCAAAGGCTTCATGGGATCTGTGCCATGCTCAAACTCTACCATCAGCTCTTACCAACTGAGATTAGGTCTCATCTGACCAGGCCATGGTTTTCCAGTTGGCTAGGATCCAACCAATATGGTCATGAGCCCAGGAGAGATGCTGTAGGTGATGTCATGCTGTTATCAAAGGCACTTGCCTCGGATGTCTGCTGCCGTAGCCCATTAATGCCAGATTTCACCACAATGTCCTAATGGATATGTTCATCATACATCCCACATTGATTTCTGCAGTTATTTCACACATTGTTGCAATGAAAACTTTATGCAAATGCCACTGCTCTGAGTTGTTAAGTGAGGGCCATTGGCCACTCCATTGTTTTGAAATGTATTCTCAGCACGCTCCTGACACTGAAGATCTTGGAATATTGAATTCCCTATTGGTTTCTGAAATAGAATATCCCATGCATCTAGCTCTGACTGTCGTTCCATGTTCAAAGTCAGTTGATTCCCATCATGCAGCCATAATCATGTCATAAACCTTTTCACGTGAATCACATGGATACAAATGATGGCTCTGCCAATTCATTGCCCTTTTATATCTTGTGTATGTAATACTACTACCATCTGTATATGTGCATATTGCTATCCCATGACTTTTGTCACTTCTATTTATAATTAGACACTTATGCAATGTATCTAGATAAAACCATGGAGAGTTCTGGTGGCATGGAAGTTACATCACTACCGTAAGCAATGTGTGCAAGCAATAATACCAAATGATTTCAAACACAACATCCAGCAGTATCAATGGAATATCCTCAACTATACTAAGGGTTGAATGTATTATTTTGCTTATCAGGTTTGATTCCATGGGGAATTGTTCACAGATGAAACTTTTGTTAATTGTGATGGTGTTTTCAATTGGTGCAGCAACCATACTTGGAGTGATGAAAATTCATATGTCACATTCATTTCAGATCATCAGCAATGACTCTGTATTAGCTATGGACTATCTAACACTATAAACTTTCAAAATACTAAATATTATCTAAAAATAAAAATGTCTTCCCAGATCTCGCTTTTACAATACACTGGACCACGACAGTTTTCTTCATCTTCTTAAACAATTAAAGAATGGAGGTGACAAACTTGAATTTGTGAATCATTTCCAATACAAAAATTAAAAGGAATTATTTTGACTCATCTTGTTTTTTGTTACTCATTACATTTTACTCATATTGTTGACAAAGAAGTCTTGAGGAGCATAATATTCCTGAATTCTGCATCTACATCTACATCCATACTCTGCAAGCAGTGAAGTGCATATCAGAGGGTATGTTCCATTGTACAAGCAGGGTGTATACAACCCAGGACAACCGGGAGATCTGGGAAAAACCCGGGAATTTTTTCATCCAGAAGAAAACCAGGAAAATCCCAGGAATTTTTTAGAATTCCGGGAATTTTTCATTGTTTTAGTTTTCAATCAATTTTTTGTTATTTTGACTGGTAAGAATTGGTACTCTAACAAAGGATATTACTGTGTCCCACTACTGCAGAATAATACTGCAACAATAAAACCTGAACTCATACAAGCATTTGCCAACAGCAAAATGGGTCAAAGGCTTTAGGAAGACTGTGCAATGCTTCATAACAACAAATTGCCCCCGATGAGTGTGATGTCACAACTGTTTACAGTAGATTCGTTTTAGCAGATATGAGTGGGCTCACGTGCATGCGCAGTTGAGTGGCGTATGAGTAGTACCTTCTCCCGTTTCTGGCTACAGATATGTGGCTGTTGGCTGTGTAAGCAGTCGCAGCAAGCAGCTAGATGCAACCGGGAAAAATTTTACTGCCGCACCCAAGCTGCCAGACTCACGCATGCGCAGTGGGCCCAGATATATGCAGATGGGTGGGGGGTGCACCAGATTCATATTCTTGAGCAGAAAAAAAACCTTGTTTCACTAAGTGCCTAGCTTACTGCGCACGTTGGTCTATCAATTACTCATATGATTTTGATACGCATCCCTGTTGGTTTTTGAACACACTCTGCAAGTTGATTTCTGAGTGAATCATAAGCCGTGCGGGGTAGCCATGCAGTCTAGGCTGACTTGTCATGGTTCATGCGGCTCCCCCCATCGGAGGTTCGAATCCTCCCTTGGGCATGGGTGTATGTGTTGTCCTTAGCGTAAGTTAGTTTAAGTTAGATTAAGTAGTGTGTAAGCCTAGGGACCGATAACATCACCAGATTGGTCCAATAGTAAAAAAAAAATAAAATAAAACAAAAAAAAAATCATAAGTTGATTTTTGAATGCATGCATAGTGTACGTGATGTCTCTGTCAGGGGAATCCTCGTCACATCTAGAAATAAATTTTCCTGCAAGCAAAAGGGGACTGGGCTATACAATTGGAGTGGAGTAAAGTAGAGCAAATGAACGCCAATCTCTGTCTGATTATGTTGTTGATTGGGTTTGTGAATGATCAGCGTTGTTATAATTACTAGGGAAATCCATAGATTCAGAGTACCAGATTGGAAATAATCAGCTAACAGGAATAACAGGTAAGAAAGATTATGTATTATCTTCTCGGTGTATCCAGGAAAATAAAATTTTGCCAGAAATTCTTTGGCCATATCGCTACACTAGTAAGGGCCAGTTGTACAGAGCCCATCTAGCAGCCGTTTAAGTTCTGTTCTGGAAGTAGCGTGGAAAATAGTTTGTACGAACATAACAACGCCTAACCGGAGAATAATCAGGTATAACTAAACCAGTGATTCTGGCAGGGTTAGTGGCGAATAAGTTTTGACAAAGGCAGGAATAGTTCCAGAATTAGTCATGACAAGATTGTTTGGTAGAGAGAGGAAGGAGAAGAAACGGGGACACCACTCAAATTAGGGAAGAATATGAAGATTCCAAATTTATATAAAAATCTCGAACTACTACTTTTCGATCTCATAGTCGAGAAACTTGAGAGTGTGAATGAAATGTGAAACTATTTTCTAACATAAAGCTTTTTGCTTGTAGTAGGCCTAATAGGCATTTTATGTTGGCCTTCGTGTATTATATTCTGTCGTATTATAAAAATGACCATTTGTTCCAAAACAGTCTCATTTATTTGGTGTGTGTTACAATTTCTGCAGTGTTAGAAAGGCCTATTTTGTTTTAGCAGACAGTGACAAAATAGACGTAATCAGATCAAGAAACCACACCACCCTTGGATACTAACAGCTTACCCAGTATTAGACTGCGATATTTTGATTTTTCATGTAGCAAAATGTTTGACAAACTTTAAAGAGGTAATAATTCTTTCACAGAAAGGAAAGCACGCCATGTAAAGCAGTAGTAAGATTAGAGAGAAAACAATGCTAGAAGCTAAGGGTTGAAGAAATGGGTGCTGTATTGCTTGTCTCATTTTACTTATTTTATGTATCCTATATTTAATTTTATGTCACCCAAAACAGAAAGTTATTAGCTGACAAGCAATAAAGAGTGCAAATTTTCTGAAGAGTTCTTGTTCTCCCGATTGCAAATAATACCATCCAGTATTAATTGCAAGTTTTTTTTTTTTTAGAGGGGCAGGATGTCAAACCGGGCAACGGGGAGCGGGAGAGGCACTGCAGGACATTTTAATTTCCACTGTTGTGAATATAGTTTGATGGCATTCAGTACAAAATATACACGTTTCAGTTCCACGGAGCGAAATACAGTGACGTGAGATAGGAGAATGCTGTTTGAAGCAGGGTGGCACTGCACTCTACATTTCCTCAAACATGAATGTTTTACGTATCAGACTCTTCAGAAAGATGCGCGCTACAAAATGAACATATTTTTGAAAATTCGATTTTTTCAAATTTTTGACGCCGTATCTCAAACGCTCGATGGAGGGAGCTGAGCTGGGAGGGGGGCGCCACTATCTTAGCATTGCCCCGGTTCGGAAATATCGTAGATCCGATGCTGATGCGCAGAGCAGTCTGAGTTATAGTGGGGAAGTGTGCAGTCTCCATGTGACCCGTGTTTACATTTAGTGATTTTGCTGTTTCCTCTTCGTTTACTGCTCTCACGTCAAATGAAAACAAAATGGATTTCTGTGACCGGAAGCTATCAACTGAATTAAAATACATTCACATAATTACAGAAGGCTAATATACATTATTAGTTTCAGATTTTATTTTATTTCCACTTTTCTGACAGCCATGAATTAATTGCTTTGTAGAACAATGAAGTCATTTCTGTCGGTTTGCTAAATAAATTTGGTTTTTATTAATCTTTTACACTGAGGCAGTCAATGTGTTTGAAACAAAGTGTTTAGTCCCACACTATTGGCTAATTTAAACTGCTCGCTACATTTCAAGTGCACTTTTTCATCTTCTAGCACGTATGGCATTATGCCATAATAAAGAATCAAAAATGAGTTAATACAGTACTGGTACACCAAGAAAATTTACATCTCGAAACCCAACTGAAAAGCTTAATATCAGGTCGAGGCCTACTTCATTGGGAATCTGGACATGCGAATGTGCTCTTGCGGGAAAATATTGCAAATGGTGGTTTGAAAAGCGTTACTTTCAAAGTAAATTTTCTTTACGCAAGTTGAACTATGTGCGAGAATGTTTGATGAATTTCTTAAATCACAGAGCATTTGATGACGAGCCATTTAGAAGTATTTCGAGCCCAGAAGATCATTCATGTTGTTATTATGAGCAAATTGATGTAGTGCTACAGGAAGCTCTCTCTCATCTGCTGTAGCTAATTTATTTGTGGAAAACTTTGAGGACAAGTCACTGGACTCGGCTAAAAATTTTACTGGCACATTTGTGTGATATATCGTAAAGTGTAACATGCCCAAACATTATATGTGAAAGCTTAGCTTCTCTTGCAGCTTATTAACCTTAGAGACCAATGTTATATGTGAAAGATTTGCTCTTCTTGTAGCAACACTATGTATATTAATTTAGAACATTAACTTTTCCTGTTTGTGTATCCATGCTACTCAACAGTGTTGCTATTAGCTGACTACATCGCGTGTCCTGTGGTCTGAATATCCGCTGTCATCAGCTGGCAGGATCTCGTGACATGAGCTATGACTGGCTTACAAAAGCGCATCGCTATCTCGATTACAATGGTTTGGAAAGTAACATGCGATGTTTGGTGGAATTCGAATTTACACTTTCGTAATACGAAAATATGCAGCGTACATGTTGCTGCACATCAAAAATCTTTCCAAAAGGAGTTTTCTTCCCTGAGTTTCATTTTCTAAAGTGCCAGGAAATTCTACGCCCGTGTATAAAAACATAGCCATTCAAAGGATTGATAAGTTCTGAGGGAGAATATACCGTCATTTAATAATACGGAAAAAGTGTGTTTTCATCTGGGAGAAAGTGTATTTTTATCCGTGAAAAATCCGGGAATTTTTTTTCCTTGTCCATGTATACACCCTGACTAGTTTTAGCATTTCTTCCTGTTCTATTCATGCGTGCAGTGTGGGAAGAATGATTGTTTGAATGCCACTGTGCATGCTTTAATTATTATAATCTTGTCCTCACAATCCCTGTGTGGGCAATACATAGGGACTTGTAGTATATTCCTATAGCCATCAGTTAAAGTCGGTTGATAGTAGACTTTCTCAGGATAGTTTACATCTGTCTTCAAGAGTCTGCCATTTCAGTTTCTTCAGCACTGCTGTGACACTCTTGCATAGACCAAACAACCTGTGACCATTTTTACTGTCCTTCATGTATACGTTTAATGTCCTCTGCTAGTCATATTTGGCAAGGGCCCCACACACTTGAGCAATATTCTAGAATGGATCACACAAGTGACTGATAAGCAATCTCCTTTGTAGATGGATTGCACTTTGCCAGTATTCTACCAGTAAACCAAAGTCTACCACATGTTTTATGCTCAATTGAGCCTATTTGATTGTACCACTTCATGTCCCTACAAAGTGTTATGCCCAGGTATTTGTATGAATTGGCCGATTCCAGCTGTGACTCATTGGCATTATAGTCTTTGGATACTATGTTTTTTTTCACTTTGTGAAGTGCATAATTTTACATTTATGAAGCATGAAGGAAATTGCCAATTGATGTTAAGCTATCAGATAGTAGTTTTGCTGAAAACTTCTACTACCCTTCTTGCAGGCGGGTGTCACCTGTGCTTTCTTCCAACTACTGAGCAGAGGTATTTGTTTCAGGGATCTACAGTAGATTATAGCTAGATGAGGGACCAACTCATCAGCAAATTCAATACAGAAGCTGATAGGGAGTCCATCAGGCCCTGTAGCTTTCTTCAATTTTAACAATTTCAGCTGTTTCTCAACACCAGTGGCAGTAATACTGATTCCACTCATGTGTTAACTTAATATCTAATAGATACAGTTCTCAAGTTTTCGTTTGCATCAGAAAGTAAACCAGTTTTCTGGCATATTAGAAGTTCCAAATCAGGAACAAATTATTTAGTTTTATCTGAGTGCTTCATTAGTTCAATTTTTTAATCTTCTCATATTAATCTAACTTATCAGACACAGTTCTTGTGTTTTCATCAGGGTCTACAGGAGAGTTCCACATCATGTGTTGATAGTTTGTTTTTCTGAGTGGTGAAGTTTCAAAAATGGTTCAAATGGCTCTAAGCACTATGGGACTTAACATCTAAGGTCATCAGTCCCTTAGACTTAGAACTACTTAAACCTAACTAACCTAAGGACATCACACACATCCATGCCCGAGGCAGGATTCAAACCTGCGACCGAAGCAGCAGTGCAGTTCCGGACTGAGTGTAGTTTACCATGATCTTTAGTATGGACAGGGGCTGTGTGGACGCAGGCCAAGTTGGTGATGCTTTGCTCTCAGCCCCAGGCTGTGATGGCTTCGGTTACACAGTCTGAAGCTGCAGCAGATGGGCGCCACTGTTGTGGACTGGCAGTGGGGATTCAGTGGACATCCAGAATGTCAGAGTCCTCCAATCAGTCCTCACAGGTGGCCAGCCCAGTTACTGCTCGCACTGAGGTTGACACGTCACCCATGATCAAGTGGGAGGTTGCCTCTGGGCATGGCGGGCAGCAAAATACTTCTCCGGGGGCCACACATAAAGCCTCTCCAGTTAGTCGGACAAATAGGTTCCAAGTGCTATCTGTGGCTGACACTGTTGCTCAGCCAGATGCAGTCACCTATCCTGTTTCAGAGGAAAACACTCAGCCTGCAAGATCCAGGCAATCACAGAGGGTGAGATCATTGGTAGTTGGGAGCTCCAATGTCAGGCACATTAAGGGGCACCTTAGGGATACAGCTGTGGAGTCATTTCAGATGTGGAACGGGTCTTTCAGGAAGCCGTGAAGAGCACAGGGTGCAGCCAACTGCAGGTGGTGGGTCACATCAGTACCAATGATGTGTGTCGCTTTGGATTGGAAGAGATTCTCTCTGGTTTCGAGCAACTAACAGAAGTGGTAAAGGCTGCCAGTCTTGCTTTCAAGACAAAAGCAGAGCTCACCATTTGCAGCATAGTTGACAGGACTGATTGCAGACCTCTGGTACAGAGTTGAGTAGAGGGTTTAAAGCAGGGTCTCATATGGCTCTGCGACTGTGTAGGCTGCAGAGTCCTTGACTTGCGCCGTAGGGTGGTTGGGTTTCGGGTTCCGCTGAATAGATCAAGAGTCCACTACACGCAAGAGGTGGCTACATGGGTAGCAGGGGCTGTGTGATGTGGACTGGACAATTTTTTAGGTTAGAGGGTCTCAGGAAAGCACAAAAAGGGCTTCAGTCTCAAAGGGTCAATCACAGGAAGAACATAGATAAAGGAACCATCAGCATAACAGTTGTAAGTTGTCATAGCTGTGTTGGGAAAGTACCAGAGCTCCAAATGCTAATAGAAAGCACTGATGCTCAAATTGTTATATGCACTGAATTCTGGCTAAAGCCAGAAACAAGTCCAGCCAAAATTTTTGTGAAAAATCTGACAGTGTTCTGAAAGAATAGGCTAGACACAATTGGCGGTTGCATGTTTGTTGCTGTTAGATGTAGTTTATCTTCTCAAGAAATTGAAGTAGATAATTCCTGGGAGTTAGTACAGGCAAAGGTCATTCTTGGTAACTGGAATAACATAATCATTATATGCTTTCGCTGATTCAATTGCTGAAAGGTTCAAAGAAAACTTGGGTTTAATTTCAAACATGTACCTGACTCATACATTTATAGTTCGTAGTGACTCTAATTTACCTTCAATATGTTGTCAAAAATACATGTTTAAATCCAGAGGTATGTATAAAACATCATCCAAAATTGTGCTAAATGCATTCTCTGAAAATTATTTCGAGCAGTTAGTTCATGAGCCCACGCGAGTAGTAACGGTTGTGAAAACACATTTGACCTCTTAGCAACAAACAATCCTGAGCTAATAATAAGCATCAAAACGGATACGAGGATTAGTGAACACAAGGTTGTCGTATCGAGATTGAATATTGTACTCCCCAAATCTTCCAAAAATAAACGAAAAATATACCGTACCTATTCAAAAAAGCAGATAAAAATTCGCAGGACTCCTTCCTGAGAGACAATCTCCACTCCTTCCAAATTAACAATGTAAGTGTAGATCAGGTTTGGCTTGAATTCAAAAAAATAGTATCAGCAGCAGTTGAGAGATTTGTACCAAATAAATTAACAAATGACGGAGCTTATCCTCCTTTGCACACAGAAGTGCTCAGAACACTGTTGCAGAAACAACAAAAAATGTGGTGCATTTAAACAGATACAGAATCTCTAAGATTGGTGATCTTTTATAGAAGCTTGAAATTTAGTACGGACTTCAATGCAAGATGCTTATAATAGTTTCCACAATGAAACTTTGTCTTTAAACCTGGCAAAATATCCAAAGAGATTCTGTCTGTATGTGAAGTATACTAGCGGCAAGACACAATCAATGCCTTCTCTGACTGATAGCAATGGAAATATTATAGACAACAGTGCTGCCAAAGCAGAGTTACTAAACACAGCCTTCTGAAATTCCTGCACCAAAGAAGACGAAGGAAATGCTCCAGAATCCAAATCAAGAACAGCTGCCAACATGAGTAACATAGAAGTAGATATCCACATAGTAGTGAAGCAACTTAAATCACTTAACAAAGGCAAGTCTTCTGGACCAGACTGTATACCAGTTACGTCCCTTACAGAGTATGCTGATACAATAGCTCCATACTTAACAATCATATACAACCATTTGCTCGATGAAAGATCTGTACCCAAAGACTGGGAAGTTGCACAAGTCACACCAGTATTCAAGAAAGTAATAGAGGTAATCCACTAAATTACAAACCCATATCATTAATGTAGATATGCAGCAGGATTTTGGAACATATATTGTGTTCGAACATTATGGCTTACCTCAAAGAGAACAGTCTATTGACACACAGTCAACACAGATATAGAAAACATTTTTCTTGCGAAAAACAACCAGCTCTTTACTTACATAAAGTGCTGAGTGTTATTGACAAGGAATTTCACATTGATTCTGTATTTCTAGATTTCCAGACCACACAAGTGGCTAGTAGTGATATTGAGTGCTTATGGAATATCATCTCAGTTATGACGATTGATTCATGATTTCCAGTCAGAGAGGTCACAGTTCATAGTAATTGATGGAAAGTCATCAAGTAAAACAGATGTGATTTCTGGTGTTCCCCAAGACAGTGATACAGGCCCCTCTACTGTTCCTTATCTGCATAAATGATTTAGGAGACAATATGAGCCACTGTCTTAGCTTGTTTGCGGATGACACTGTCATTTATCAACTAGTAAAGTCTTCATAAGATGAAAACAAATTGCAAAACAATTTAGAAAAGATATCTGAATGGTGTGAAAATTGGCAATTGACCCTAAATAATGAAAACTGTGAGGTCATCCACATGATATTCAACTAAATATGTACGAATTACAATTACAAACAACTTAAACTGGAAGGAACACATAGAAAATGTTGTGGGGAAGGCTGACCAAAGACTGTGTTTTATTGGCAGGACACTTAGAAAATGTAACAGATCTACAAAAGAGACTGCCTACACTACACTTGTCTGTCCTCTTTTAGAATACTGCTGTGTGGTGTGGGAGCCTTACCAGCTAATTGATGGAGCACAGCGAGAAAGTTCAAAGAAGGGCAGCAAGTTTTGTATTATCGTGAAATAGGGGAGAGAGTATCACTGAAATGATCTAGGGTTTGAAGTCGACATCATTAAAACAAAGGTTGTTTTTTTGTTGCAGCAGCATCTTCTCATGAAAGTTCAATCACCAATTTTCTCCTCCGAATGTGAAAATGTTTTGTTGACACCAACCAACAGGGAGAAAGAATCGTCATAATAAAGTAATGGAAATCAGAGCTCACACAGAAAGATATAAGTTTCATTTTTTCCACATGCTGTACAAGACTGGAATAATAGAGAATTATTGTGAAAGTGGCTCAATGAACCCTCTGACAGGCACTTAAATGTGATTTGCAAAGTATGCATGAAGATGTTGATGTTTTCAGTGGTACAAGGATTAAATTGCAGCAGTTCTGCTGGGTTTTCTTTTGTAAAGGAACATTTGAAAACAGAATTAAGCTCTTCATTTGTGTGGCCATAGGTCCATAGTTGCGTTATAGTTCTTGATGGTATTTTTGTTCTGTCGTTGCAACTAGAAAAACACGTAATTTTTTTCACCAGACGTGTTTTGCTTTATTGAGGTAAAGCATTATCAGTGGTCTGTAATTAAGTTATTTACATTTTGATTTGCATTTAGATTGAAAATCAGTTTGTTAAGAATAAATTGATTTGTACTTACAGTGATTTTTGGTTGATTTCTTGCTTTCATTGGGAAATGCCATCTGCTAGCACATCATTTTTTTCTGCTTTAGACACTGATAATAATATTGGTCTAATTTTTAGATTTTCTGCAGCACTATGCATTTTTTATGTTTTTCTTAACACACTTTTATGCACACCACTGCATTCTGTGTGTACTTGAAGTACTAGTGAAGTGCTAGTAGACAGCATTTCCCGATGTAAGCAAGAAATCAACCAAGAATCACCATGAGTACAAATCAGTTTATTCTTAATGAACAGTTTTTTGATCTAAAAGCAAATCAAAATGTAAATAACTTAATTACAGACCATTGATGATGCTTTACCTCAATAAAGTGAAACACGCCTGTGAAAAGAATCACACATTTTTGTAGTTGCAACGAAAGAACAAAAATACCGTCAAGAATTAAACATTTCTGCCTTTGCTTTGCTAACCTCAATTTCAGTTCCTGTTTCATTCGCTAGAGAGTGGATACTAACTTTGGTGCCACTAACTTTACATATGACAACAATTTCTTTGTGTTTGTGAAGGATCATGGTAGTCACTGGAAGCTTTTTGCATTGCCCTCTTGACACCCAAACGTATTTAATTTCACATCTCTCTATCTATAGTCCTATGCTTTGTTTTATGCATATTATACAGTAGTCTCTGTTTCTTTAGAAATCTCTTTCCAGTGACTGTACACAGTGGAGGGTCCCTCCAATTATGAACTGTTCTGCTGGGTACATATCCATCCAGTGCATGGTCAACTATTCTTTTAAACTTGAGCCATGGTTTCTCTGCATGCTTCTTCCCTGTGCTAAAAGTTTTAAGTACATCATTGAGATATGACACTACTGGTTTTTTTATCTATTTTATTTAACATTTGTATCTTTCTGTTTGGTTTAGTTGTCCTATGCACTTTGGTAATCATTGTTGCATACCATGTAATGATCACTGATATCAGTTTCAATGTGGACACCATCAAAGAGCTTAGGTCTATTTGTTGCCATTAGATCCAAGATACAATGGTGTCCGAAATTAAAGCATCAAATGGAAATTTTGCAAGGTTGCATTTATTTTGCCACAAAACAGAATAAACAGGTGACAGTAAAGTAGATTGGTTGGTTGGTTGGTTTGGGGGATGAAAGGGACCAGACTGCCATGGTCATCGGTCCCTAGTAAAGTAGAAACAATGATATAATACAGAATATAAACAACTGCAACATGAGTAATGGCAGACAAAAATGTTCTTCATTTTTTTCAACTTAATAGATTTACACACACATTCTGACAACTGGTTAACATGCTCAGTATGGTTGTGTGACCCCTCCCCCCCCCCCCCCCCGCCCTCCCCCCTGGCATTAATACAGGTGTGACAACAATGGGGCATGTTGTGAATGATATCAATCTCATGTTGAGGCAATAATGCCAATTCTTCTTGCTGAGCTGCTCACAAGTCTTGGAGAATGCTTCGTGGATGCTGATGTGATGCAATCCATCTCCCTAGTTTCCAGAATGAGATTTTCACTCTGCAGCGGAGTGTGCGCTGATATGAAACTTCCTGGCAGATTAAAACTGTGTGCCCGACCGAGACTCAAACTCGGGACTTTTGCCTTTCGCGGGCAAGTGCTCTACCATCTGAGCTACCAAAGCACGACTCACGCCCGGTCCTCACAGCTTTACTTCTGCCAGTATCTCGTCTCCTACCTTCCAAACTTTACAGAAGCTCTTGCCCGCGAAAGGCAAAAGTCCCGAGTTCGAGTCTTGGTCGGGCACACAGTTTTAATCTGCCAGGAAGTTTCATCTTCCTAGTGCTTCCCTGACATGCTCTATTGAATTCAAATGAGGCAAGCAAGCAGGCCACACCATGTGTGCAGTATCTTCCATTTCCAAGAAAACATCAAGCATTCGTGCTCTATGAGATTGAGCATTATCATCCATCAGTACAAAGTCTGAGCCCACTGCACATGAGGTCCCAAGGTCTCATCATGATACCTGACAGCAGTTAAATTCTACTGATAATATTGTTATATTCCATCCTGGATTTTCCATTGTTTGATTTTTGTTTTAATTAGCATTTTTCTCTTAGGTATTGGAACCACAGTAGGTAAAATATATATATTTGTCATTTTTTTGGTAAAAATATATAATCTTTGAGATGAATGAACATCACAACACAATTCAGAATAAAGTTCCCTACCTTCAACTATATTCACCTTCTAAACAGTGAGTTTACAAACTTGGTTTAGTCTTAGCTGATATTTGGGAAAGCTACGCAGCAGTGAGACAGCCTGGCACAGAGAGCTTAGCACACAGTATCAACATATTAGGTGACAGGAAATGACAAGGAAAATCCGGAGTTAAGGGAGATGTGCGTGCCTGTGGCCAAGTGACACTTTCAGCTACTGAACATAACTTGGAAACACATGAAAAATATTGCAGCTGACTCCAGCAGAGTCTCAGAGGATATGAGGACATCAAGTTGTGTGTGTCTTGATGTCACAATTTCATAGCAACATTGCATTTCATTGTATGGGTTCATGAATAATACAGCTTTTCATAAACTATGATTTAAGAAATAATAATTAAATTAAGACCCTAAGCTGCCGACAGGCGTTGATATACATCAACGCAGACAGTTGAAAATGTGCGCCCCAACTGGGACTCGAACCTGGGATCTCTTGCTTACATGGCAGATGCTCTATCCGCCTGAGCCACTGAGGGCACAGAGGATAGTGCGACTGCAGGGATTTATCTCTTGCACGCTCCCCATGAGACCCACATTCCCAACTTAATGCCCGTACACTACATTCATAATGCCCCTGCCCTGCCCATTATACTCATTACTCGCAGCAGACAATTTTACCAATACCCATACAAGTTCGGGCAATTTGTGTGCATTTGCACAGAAGAAGGTCAATTGTCGGTTAGCCTTAACTATATGAAGATGGTACCTGTTTTTTCAGACATGTCCGAAAGAACAGATACCATCGGTGACCGTGCAGCTCTCTAGAATGAAATGATAATTAAATTAAGACCGTAAGCTGCCAACAGGTGTTGATATGCAACAACGCGGACAGTTGAAAATGTGTACCCCAATTGGGACTCGAACCTGGGATCTCCTGCTTACATGTCAGATGCTCTATCCTTCTGAGCCACTGAGAACACAGAGGATAGAGTCAGTGCAGGGATTTATTCCTTGCACACTCCCAATGAGACCCACATTTCCAACTTAATGTACACACACTACATTTGTAGTGCCCCTGCCCATTACACTCATTATTCATGGCAGACAATCTTACTGAGTCCCGTAAGAGTTCAGGCAATGTGTGTGCATCTGCACAGAAGAAGGTCAATTGTCAGCAGCTTAAGGTCTTAATTTAATTATCATTTCATTCTAGAGATCTGCACGGTCACCAATGGTATCTGTTCTTTTGGACATGTCTGAAAGAACAGATAACATCTTCATATAGTAAAGGCTAACTGCCAATTGACCTTCTGTGCCAATTGGATACATTTCTGTCAATGATGAACAAGTTTTCTGAAGCCTTCGTGGAAGAAGTTGACACTCTGTTATTGCAACCACAGTCTCACAGTTTTTTCAACATCTTCATCAGAAGCATAATGATGTCCCTGCAGATTGTCTTTCATTATCAGAAACATACGGAAGTCAGGCGGTGCTAAATCTGAACTGTATGGAGGATGCCATATGGTGGTGAGAGTCAGTCTCTGAAGTTCTGCTGTAGTGGCACATGAATTGTGTGGTTTGGCATTGTTGTGCTGCAGGAAAACATTTCCCTTTTCCTTTCGGACCCTTGTTAACCATCATTTCAGAGTTCGCAGCGTTGTAATGTAATGCTCTGAATTTATTATTGTTCCATGATCAAGGAAATCAACATGGATAACACCATCTGCAGCCCAGAACACTGCAGCCATGATTTTTCCAGCTGAGGGCTGCGTCTTGTATTTCTTTTTCTGGGGTGAGACTTTGCGTCAATATTCCATAGATTGACATTTCATCTCTGGGTCATAATGGTGTACCCAAGTTTCGTCTCCTGTCACAGTTGAATGGAGAAAGGTGTCACCTTCATCCTCGTAATGCGAGAGGAGTTCCTGGCAAATTGCAAGCCTGTGCGCTTTCATTTCAGGAGTCAGCATCCGGGATACCCATCGTGCACAGATCTTCTGATAGCCAAGCAAAGCAATAATGTGACCTACACATTGTTGTGAAATGCCAATTGTGGTTGCAATTTCTCTCTGAGTGATACAACAAATGTCCTGAATCAATCTATCAACATGTTGCTGTCAAGAATTCAATGACTGTACATTGCTTAAATCACACTGACAGGCCGTCTGCGCTGGGTTCCATACTTACCTCTGTAACAACACACAATCATTCAACTGGAGCTGTAGAGAAGAGGCTACAGAACAAGCCAGTACCTGCCGCATACCAATGCTGCCAACTGTTGAAGAGTTACGAAGGTGGAGGCATTACTTTGCAGTCAACCCTCGTACTATGTGATAAAATAAATTATTCATATAGTTAAGGGAGAATAATTTCTTTTATCACACAATAAATTTCATTGCTTATTCAGAGGGTTGAGCGAGGACCCCCATGAACCATGGACTTTGCCATTGGTGGGGAGGCTTTCATGCCTCAGCAGTACAGATAGCCGTACCGTAGGTGCATCCACAACACAGTGGTACCTGATGAAAGGCCGGATAAACATGTGGTTCCCATAGAGGGGCACCAGCCTTTTAAGTAGTTGCAGGGGCAACAGTCTGGATGACTGACTGATGTGGCCTTGTAACATTAACCAAAGCAGCCATGCTGTGCTGATACTGCGAACGGCTGAAAGCAAGTGGAAACTACAGCCGTAATTTTTACCGAGGGCATCCAGCTTTACTGTATGGTTGAATGATGATAGCGTCCTCTTGGGTAAACTATTCCTGAGGTAAAATAGTCCCCACTCAGATCTCCAGGTGGGGACTACTCAGGAGGAAGTTGTTATCAGAAGAAACAAAACAGGCGTTCTATGGATCGGAGCATGGAATATCAGATCCCATAATTGGGTAGATAGGTTAGAAAACTTAAAAATAGAAATGGATAGGTTAAAGTTAGACATAGTGGGAATTAATGAAGTTCTGTGGCAGGAGAAACAAGACCTCTGGTCAGGTGAATACAGGTTTACAAATACAAAATCAAATAGGGGTAATTAAGGAGTACGTTTAATAATGAATAAAAAAAAATAGGAGCACAGGTAAGCTACTATGAACAGCATAGTGAACGCATTATTGTGGCCAATATAGACATGAAGCCCATACCAACCACAATGGTACAACTTTATATGTCAAATATCTCCGCAGAAGAGATTGAAGAAAATGCTTGATGAGTTAAAATTATTCAGATAGTGAAGGGAGACGAAAATTTATTTGTCATGGTGGACTGAAAATTGATCGTAGGAAAAGGAAGAGAAGGAAATGTAGTTGGTGAATATGAAATGGGGGGGTTAAGGAATGAAAGAGGAAGCCGCCTGGTAGAATTTTGCACAGAGAATAACTTAATCATCAATAACACTTGGTTTAAGAATCGTGAAAGAATATAAATGTGAAAGAGGTCTGGAGAGGTTTCAGATAGATTATATAATGGTAAAACTGAGATTTAGGAACCAAGTTTTAAATTGTATAATGTTTCTAGGGGCAGATGTGGACTCTGACCACAATCTATTGGTTATGAACTGTAGATTAAAACTGAAAAAACTGCAAAAAGGTGGGCATTTAAGGAGATGGAACCTTTATAAACTGAAAGAATCAGAGGCTGTAGAGAGTTTCAGAGAGAGCATTAGGGAATGGTTGAAAAGAACAAGGGAAAGAAATGCAGTAGAAGAAGAATGGGTAGCTTTGAGAGATGAAATGGTGAAGGCAGCAGAGGATGAAGTAGGTAAAAGGATGAGGGCTAGTAGAAATTCTTGGGTAACAGAAGAGATACTGAATTCAATTAATGAAAGGAGAAAATATAAAGATGCAGTAAATGAAGCATGCAAAATGAATACAAACGTCTCAAAAATGAGATGGACAGGAAGTGCAAAATGGCTAAGCAGGGATGGCTAGAGAACAAATGTAAGGATGTAGAGGAATATATCACTAGGGGTAAGATAGATATTGCCTACAGGAAAATTAAAGAGACCTTTGGAGAAAAGAGAACCACTTGTATGAATATCAAGAGCTCAGACAGAAAACAAGTTCTAAGCAAAGAAGGGAAAGCAGAAAGGTGGAAGGAGTATACAGAGGATCTATACGAGGGTGATGTACTTGAGGTCAATATTTTGGAAATGGAAGAGGATGTAGATGAGGATGAAATTGGAAATATTATCCTGTGTGAAGAATTTTACAGAGCACTGAAACACCTAAGTCAAAACAATGCCCCAGGAGTAGACAACATACCATTAGAACTACTGATAGCCTTGGGAGGGTCAGCCATGACGAAATTCTATCATCTGGTGAGCAAGAAGTATGAGACAGGCAAAATACCCTCAGACTTCAAGAAGAATATAATAATTCCAATCCCAAAGAAAGCAGGTGTTGACAGGTGTGAAAATTACTGAACTATCAGTTTAATAAGTCATGGCTCCAAAATACTAACACGAATTCCTTACAGAGGAATGAAAGAACTGGTGGAATCC
This sequence comes from Schistocerca serialis cubense, assembly GCF_023864345.2. Taxonomy (NCBI): domain Eukaryota; kingdom Metazoa; phylum Arthropoda; class Insecta; order Orthoptera; family Acrididae; genus Schistocerca; species Schistocerca serialis. Next base: position 786,547,469 of record NC_064639.1, on the reverse strand, counting down.
GACCTCAGGGGAGATCAGTTTGGATTCCGTAGAAATGTTGGAACTGATCCTACAAATTATTTTAGAAGATAGATCAAGGAAAAGCGAACCTACATTTCTAGCATTTGTAGACTTAATGAAAGCTTTTGACAATGTTGACTGGAATACCCTCTTTCAATTTCTGAAGGTGGCAGGGGTAAAATACAGGGAGCGGAAGGCTATTTACAATTTGTGCAGAAACCAGATGGTGGTTGTAAGAGTCGATGGGCATGAAAGGGGAGCAGTGGTTGGGAAGGGAGCAAGACAGGCTTGTAGCCTATTCCCAGTGTTATTCAATCTGTACATTGAGCAAGCAGTAAAGGAAACCAAGGAAAAACTTGAAGTAGGAATGAAAGTTCAGGGACAAGAAATAAAAACCTTGAGGTTTGTCAATAACACTATAATTCGTTACTGGCAGCAAAAGTCTTGAAAGAGCTTTTGAACAGAATGGACAGTGCGTTCAAAGGAGGATATAAGGTATGAAAAACAAGACGAGAATAATGGAATGTAGTTGAATAAAATCATATGATGCTGAGAGAATTAGATTAGGACATGAGACTCTGAAAGTAGCTGATGAGTTTTGCTATTTGGGCAGCAAAATAACTGATGATGGCCAAAATATAGAGGATATAAAATGTAGACTGGCAATGGCAAGAAAAGCATTTCTGAAGAAGAGAAATTTGGCAACATTCTGTGTAGACGTTTCTGAAGATATGTGTCTGAAGCATAGCCTCGTATGGATGTGAATAATAGTCCATAAATGGTTTGGACAAGAAGAGAATAGAAGCATTTAAAATGTGGTGCTGCAGGAGAATGTTGAAGATTAGGTGATTAGATCAAGCACTAGTGAGGAAACACTGAATAGAATTGAGGAGACAAGAAATTTTTTCCACAACTTGACTAAAAGAAGTAATTGGTTGATAAGACACATTCTGAGACATACAGGATCACCAGTTTAGTATTGGAAGGAATTTTGGAGAGTAAAAGTTGTAAAGGGAGACCAAGAGATGAATACAGCAAGTAGATTCAGAAGGATATTTGTTACAGTAGTTATTTAGAGTTGAAGAGGCTTACACAGGATAGAGTAGCATAGAGAGCTGCATTAAACCAGTCTTTTGACTGACGTTCACAGCAGCAACAACAACAACAACAACAACATTTCGGAAAAACTGTGAAAAATAAAGACATATTGCACATGTCACTGGGTAAAGGAAGGTTCAAAGTTTTACATTTGCACAGACACTATACCATACATTCAACATGAGCACTATGTGTTGTTTGAGAAACATCAAAATGGTAGTCTTCTTGAAGACTTCAACAATTCAATTTCTCAGATCTTGAAGAGTAACTGACATAGATGGAACAAAGACTCTTGTCTTTTATATACCCCCACAAAAAATAAATTGCAAAGTGGGAGGCCAAAAGCAAGGAATGAGATATCGTTGTTCACCTCTTCCAGTACAACCATGTGGAATGGCGTCATGAAGATAATACAACACCTCAAGCTGAAAGTGAAGTGGGGCGCCACCATTCATTGAAATAAAACCATTAGAATCTTTGTAAAGTTGAGGAAACAATCAATTTTGCAGCATGTTCAGGTATAGCATTCCTGCCACAGTTTACTCCACAAAAAAGAAAGGTCCATAAATTTTGTGACAGAAATGGCAAAAATATCTTCAGTTTCAGTGAGTCTCTTTCACATTTGATGATAACACCAGGATTTTGTGACTGCTAAGTTCTTACATTACGGCAGTTTCCTTTACCCAATAGATGAAACATCAGTTCATCCAAAAAGATAAGTCATTCAGAAAAAGTGTCCTCTGCCATATCTCAGAGGACCTTCTGTTATCGTTACCAGGATGCAACTGCTGCAGAAACTGCAACTTGTAAGGCTTAACATGCAGGAGACATTTCGAAGACACCACTATGTTGTTTGAGGAATTTGAAGTTCCTGGCCTGCCCATCTTATGGGCTTCTGAGGGCTCCATGTGGACTCATCTCAGACATGCTCAACAGTCATAAATCTGCTTGTACAGAGGTGGTGTCTTGTTGAATCGATGAAGGAAAGCTCATTGCATGTGAACGATGGACTGACTACACGCAAATTCCAACACACAAAATAACTTCACTTGTGATATAGTCACCTTGCTACAAACAAATTACAGTGCAGCTATGTCAAAACATTAAAACTTCCCCTACCCAGTGAGATGTGAAATGTGTTTCTATCTTTTATAGTTTGTCTGTAATAAGCAACAGAAATCATCCTGTATAATTCAGCAGCAACTAAAGACAAGAAATAGAATGTGTCTCACGGGGTGCTGTCGCACGATGAGATATATGAAGTGACTCAACTGATCATTGCCCTAACTACACTACTGGCCATTAAAATTGTGACACCATGAAGATGATGTGCTACAGACATGAAATTTAACCAACAGGGAGGAGATGCTGTGATATGCAAATGATTTGCTTTTCAGAGCATTCACACAAAGTTGGCACCAGTGGTGACACCTACAACATGCTGAAATGAGGAAAGTTTCCACCCGATTTCTCATACACAAACATCAGTTGACCGGCATTGCCTGGTGAAATGTTGTTGTGATGCCTCGTGTAAGGAGGAGAAATGCGTACCATCACATTTCCGACTTTGATAAAGGTCGGATTGTAGCCTATCGCGATTGCGGTTTATCGTATCACGACATTGCTGCTCGCGTTGGTCAAGATCCAATGACTGTTAGCAGAATATGGAATCGGAGGGTACAAGAGGGTAATACGGAATGCCGTGCTGGATCCCAATGGCCTCGTATCACTAGCAGTCGAGATGACAGGCATCTTATCCTCATGGCTGTAACGGATCATGCAGCCATGTCTCGATCCCTGAGTCAACAGATGGGGATGTTTGCAAGACAACAACCATCTGCACGAACAGTTTGACTACGTTTGCAGCAGCATGGTCTATCAGCTCAGAGACCATGGCTGCAGTTACCCTTGACGCTGCATCACAGGCTGGAGCGCCTGTGATGATGTACGCAATGACAAATCTGGGTGCACGAATGGCAAAACATCATTTTTTCGGCTGAATCCAGGTTCTGTTTACAGCATCATTATGGTTGCATCCGTGTTTGGTGTCATCGCGGTGAACGCACATTGGAAGCGTGTATTCATCATCGCCATACTGGCGTATCACCCGGCCTGATGGTATGGGGTGCCATTGATTACACGTCTCGGTCACCTCTTGTTCTCTTTGACGGCACTTTGAACAGTGGACGTTACATTTCAGATATGTTACGACCCGTGGCTCTACCCTTCATTTGATGACTGCGAAACCCTACATTTCAGCAGGATAATGCATGACCACATGTTGCAGGTCCTGTACGGGCCTTTCTGGATACACTAAATGTTTGACTGCTGCCCTGGCCAGCACATTCTCCAGATCTCTCACCAATTGAAAACGTCTGGTCAATGGTGGTCAAGCAACTGGCTCGTCACAATATGCCAGTCACTACTCTTGATGAACTGTGGTATCGTGTTGAAGCTACATGGGCAGCTGTACCTGTACACGCCATCCAAACTCTGTTTGACTCAATGCCCTGGTGTATCAAGGCCATTATTACGCCCAGAGGTGGTTGTTCTGGGTACTGATTTCTCAGGATCTATGCACCCAAATTGCATGAAAATGTAATCACATGTCAGTTCTAGTATAATATATTTGTCCAATGAATACCCGTTTATCATCTGCGTTTCTTCTTGGTGTAGCAATTTTAATGACCAGTAATGTAGAATGCCAAAAGAAATTGATGCAAATATCCTGGATGTCATGGGTATACATTCATTTCTTGCACAAATTGTAGTGTGTGCATTTGTTTCAATAAAGACAAGAACTGCTTCACCACTTTTCACCGATAGATGGGTGATTACTCTTAGTGCTCTTACTACTACTAGAACAGTGATCAAAATCAGACTCAATGTTGCCATAACAGATCATGTTAATTACATATTCAATGAACTGTCAGAATATTAATCAAGTATTTATGCAAACTGATTTTAATAAATATTTTAGAAATAAAAATAAAGGAATTGATGTTTTCACGTGTTTTATTGTGTGCCTTATTGACTGACATGTGATATTGACATGCATGCGATGTTGCATATATGTAATATTTAGAATTTTTCTTTTCATTCTTTTTTTTATCATTATTCAAGTTCACTCACAAAATTACTCCTGACCCTCACTTGTTAGAGTTTTCAAAAACTGCCTTACATATGAAACACACAGTTTAGTGTTACCATTCACAATTTGTTTATATCCACAACATGTTTCGAAGGTTTAAACATCCATCATGAGACAGATTTACATGTGATGTGTGCTGTGTTACTATGTTGGGGTAATGTGTGGCACTGTCTAGTGGAGAAACGAAAACACTATTTCAGAAACAAGGTTTAGGTACGTTTTTGACTAAAAACTAAATGTATATCCAAAAGTGAAAATAAACAAGTGAAATAAATACCTGCAGTGGTCACAGGCTGCTTTCTCTACCATAACATATCACACACAACCTGTCATATTATGTAAACAAAAATGGTATGTGGAAACTACTAGTGCAGAGAACATATAGCATAACAGAAACATTGTCTCGAAGTACAAAGAATATGTATCTCAAAAAAAATTATTATTTTGGAATAAGTTTTAAAGAGTGGGGAGATCTTTTTTGAGTCAATGAATGCAAGCATTGGAATAAATATTTCAAGGGGTTTACAGATCCTTTTCTGTCAAGTTTATATAGCTTCAATTTCATACTCGTTTATATAATCAGGTCATTCAAGTGACATGTTGCAAACTTTAAGTACAGTAAGTATATTGCTAACAGTGGTAAAATTATACATAAATAACAATTTTGGCTGGGATTCAGAAATAGGGATAAAATGTTGGTGGCAGAGAGAGAGAGAGAGTGTGTGTGTGTGTGTGTGTGTGTGTGAGAGAGAGAGAGAGAGAGAGAGAGAGAGAGAGAGAGAGAGAGAGAGAGAGACACGGAACAGAGAGAGAGTGCATGAGAGGGGGAGGGAGGGAAGATTCATATATTCATATACAGGATGAAAGGAGTGATTGAAGGAAAGACACCTTTTCCAGAGCAGGGGTTCTTAAGATTATATCTGTTACATGTAGTGACTAGGTAATAGTTGGAGTAATGTATATGTACATTGATTAATGTTTTAGTATTATGCAGACAGATGTACAATTCATGTTGTTGGTTCATGTACATATAGTTTCAAGCTGATAGTGGGTACAAGCTGCTAGTGTGATGGTAAATTTGTAAATGAGGCCATTCCATTATTCATTTAGATTTTTCATAGTAACATAACTAAATATTTATGGTAAATATGAAGGGGTGTGTGTGTGTGTGTGTGTGTGTGTGTGTGTGTGTGTGTGTGTGTGTAATAATGTAGGCTGTTGTTGAAAATGGAGATAATGCTATTGCAAATGTTGACATTTTTCTCTTTTCAGAAGAAATCAGATTGTTTTCTTCACTGTTTGTATATCTGGAGTGTTTGAAGGATGTGTAGTGTTTTGCTCTTAGGTTGGATGTATTGTTGGCATTGTGTTTTGTTTCATGCAGGTGGGTAGCTATTGCTAATATGCGGTATTTTTTTTTGTTTTTTAGTGCTGCCATATGTCCTTTGAATCTGATCTCAAATGATCTACTTGTGTGACTCCATCAGGAACTTTTTTTGACACACTGTGTAAATTCTGGTATGTTTTTAAATGTTCCATTGTTACTGAATGTGTATGTTTCTTCATGAGTTTTGAAGATCTGTTTGTTGAGCTTGAATGTTGGGTTGTTCCTACAGCCTGATTGGGGTCACATTTTTGTATACTGTAGGTTGTGATCTAAGGTAAGGTGCTTGTGGGCTCAGTGCTGCAATGTTTCTTGCTTCTTGGATAATGAGTATGAAGTTTATATTATTTGAGATGTGTTTAATCTCTTTTTGTGTTCTGGCTGTTGGATCTTTCAATATTTTTATTATATTGCTGGTTTGGAAGAAGTCTAAAGTTTACACAGTGTCAAAGACATAAAAGTTCCTGATGGAGCCACACTTGCTGCATTTAACATACAAAACCTTTATTCCTCTGTGACAATAGTTCCGCCCTACAGATATTTAACACCAACCAACAACAGCACAAAAAAATCCCTTCCACTCATATTATTGATTTAATAGACCTGCTGGATTTCACACACTCACACAACTATTTCGAATTCAACAATAAACTCTTCAAACAAACAGATGCCCTGTCAATGGGCTCAAACCTTTCAGGATTGCTATCTGAAATATTTATAAACTATTTAGAAGACAAAGTCCAGATTTCCAATCACCACTGCTCAAAAACATCGCCTACTGCTACAGATATGTAGATGATAACATCATTTTAATCAATGATACAAAAGATGATATCAGTGAGTTGAACCAGTTATTCAGCAATTCCCATGAAAACATAAAATTTACAGTTGAACTCCAAACTGGTGACAGTATAAATTCTTTAGACCTTACCTTAGAATAAAGAATAATAGACATGAGTTTGAAATTTATTGGAGACCCACCACAACATATACCTCCATCCATAGCTCCTCCTGTCACCCCACAGTCCACAAAACAGCAGCTTTCCAGCATATGAGCAGCACTATCAAACTGCCACTCTTTAAAGATAGATGAAAACAAGAAATTGAAATAACAGAACAAATTATTATTACAAATGTTTATAACTACTTCATAGTAGACACCCTTAAGCACTCAGCAGTGCCAAAGCAAACACATCACAAAAAAAAAAAAAAAAAAAAAAAAAAAAAAAAAAAAAAAAAAAAAAAAAAAAAAAAAAAAAAGAAAATGACACCTTCCATTCAATACCATTTCTGGGTAATATTTCAAATGAAAAGGCTCGAACATATTCTTTGCCATCAAAAAGCTGACTGGGCAGAAGTTATCTCACAAATACAACACAGAATCCATCAGACAGTATGTACCAAATTGCATGTTTGAACTGTGACTGTTTCTACATATGCGAGGCACGTAGATCATTTGAGATTAGATTCAAAGGACACATGACAGCACTAAAAAAACAAAAAAATACCACACATCAGCAATAGTTGCCCACCTGCATGAAACAAAACACCATGTCAACAACACCAGTATCACCATCCTACACATACAACATAAATGTAAAAAACTAGATATCCATCAAACACTCCAGATATACAAACAGCAAAGAAAATGATCTGAATCCAACTTAAATGACAACATTTACAATAGCATCATCTCCGTTTTCAATGACAGCCTGCATTATTAAATTTGTGATGCATGCGCGCACGCGCGCCAACACACACACACACACACACACACACACACACACACACTGCCACCATTGTTTCATCCCTGTATCTGAATCTGAGCTAAAATGGTTATTTATGTATAATTTTACCACTGGTGGCAAAATAATTATTACACCTAAAGTTTGCAACATATCACCATATAAACTTGTCAGAAAAGGGTTGTATACCCCTTGAAATATTCACTACAACACGTGTATTCAGTGACTCGAACAAAGATCTCCACAATATTTTAAAACTTATTCCAAAATAATAATTTTGTTATTATATATATTCTGTGTAGTTTAAGGTAATATTTCTGTTTTGCTATATGCTCTTTGCATCTAGTAGTTTCAAGAAACCCTCCTTGTTTACAAAACATGACAGTTTAGACATGATGTGTTACAACAGAGAAAGGAGCCTTTGACCACTGGTGATATTCTATTTTATTTGTTTATTTTCATCTTTAGATATACATTTAGTTTTTAGTCAAAACCTCCCCAAAATCAAGTTTCTGAAATAATGTTTCTGTTTCTCCACTAGACAGTGCCACAAGTTACTCATATATCATAACACAACACACATATATGTCATACTAACACACGTAAATCCACCTGATGATGGAGGTTTAAACCTTCAAAAGATGTTGTGGATATAAATAAACAGTGAGTGGTAACAGTAAACTTGGTGTTTCATTCGATATCAATGGCAAAGCCTAACATAAAATGTTCACATTTAAAAGGTTAGTGCATAAGTTTGTAGCATTTTCACTTTGTATCTTAGTATTATGGGTGCTATGAGTTTATTAATCAGTTGTAATATTTTGTTTTTAGTTCATTGTTGCTTTTTGAGTTTACACATTGTCACTTTTCCATTCAGAGAAAGTGATTGGAGCTGTGGAAACTATAAAATGGAGTGCAGGTCAAGGAATCTGTATGTTTCTGACGCATTATTCTGTCTGAGTACAATAGAGGGGTGACAACAGCATAGGCAGCCAGAAACATTTGTGTCTTATGTGGGGATAATGCCACTGGACAGAGCATGGCAAAAAAATACTTTTCTAACTTTAAGGAGGATTGTTTTGACATTTGTGACTCTCCATGTGCACTACACCTTTCGGGTTTGATGGAGATCATTTAAACACTTTCATCCACAATTATTCACATTAGTGTACCCAAGAACTGGCAAATTTGATTAAATATGATCATTCCATCATCATGCAACATTTGCATCCAATGGGGAAGGTTTAAAAATTAAGTGTAGGGGTACCGCATGCTCTAAGTCAAATCACAAAAATCAGTGGGTTGCCATATGTGTGATTGTCATCAGTTGGATTGTGAACAACACCTATCCTGTATCATTACTGGTAATGAGAAATGATGTACTTAAGGTAGAATAAAGAAAAGAAAGTAATGGTTGAGCCCAATCAGAGCAGCAACTCCCCATACAAAGACCTGGACACATCCACGAAAGATAATGTTATGCATCTGGTGGAACAGTGACTGTCTAGTGTACTACAAAGTGCTTCCCTGAGGTATAACCATTACTGCTGAAAACTGTTGTTAACAACTGAGACCTCTTGCAGGCACAGTCCAAGAACAACAATCAGGAAGACTGCCTGATGTGATGCTACTTGACTACAACGCCTACCCCCATTCCACTAGATTGACAAAAACCCTATACAGGAGTTGGGTTGGAAAGTCATTCTACACCCTTCTAATTCACCTGATCTTGTACACTCAGATTTCCACCTTTTCCATGCCATATCAAACAAATTCCAAGACTCTTCCTTTCTGGGTGTAAGTGCGTGCCGAACATAGCTTGGTGAGTTCTTCACCTCAAAAACAGTTACAGAATTGAAAAGTTACCCCAGCATTGGCAGACTGTTGAAAATAGTGAAGAAGAATATATTATTAATGACTAATGTATCTGTTGTGTTTATTAAACTCATAGAAAAATGCTTTAAACTTGTGCATCAACCCAATAGTCTCAAAACCAGTAGTCTTTCTTAAATGACATTTATTGCATACAGCAGTTAAGACAATACACCAAAGTTGTTAATATTAAGAAATTTCATCTTAAAAACCTTTCCTCATAAAATGATTCTCAAAAACATTTCATCTCTTCCATAATAATTATACTCAATATCACATCCCATAACCTCACTGACTATTGATCCAGCAAGTTAATCATGGATTTCTGTTGTCTGTGAAGTTTTAGTGCATTCTTGCTTTCATATATAACAAACACATTTGTTATACTGTTTACTGTTTTATGTAAATAAAGTGTATTCTAGTACTGTATTACATCATACATCAGTTATACCTTACCTATACAATACTGGTCTACATTGGTGACCCGTGATGTTCATGAATTGTGACAAATACATACCAAATTGGATAGTACACAATAACAATTCAGTTACTGCATAACCATTGTGTCTCACAATTCATGAATTACATAAAGGAGTGGAGTGTTGCATCATACAGTGCTCTTCAACCGACTCTTCAATGGAATGTTTTTATTAGAAGTGACAGTGAGTCACCAGTGCAGTGCATTGACAGTTAATGACAATGCCAAACAATAATTGCATCCTCTTGGAGACTTATCGTGTGACTTTGCCACCAGCTCCATTTCACAAGTGACACATCCTGAACCACAACCTCTCAACTGATCACACCCGCAATCACTCACTGCCTGTGAAGACTCTCACATGCCACGCGAACTAATTTTCAATCCAGTGCTGACACAGCCACCCACATGGACACACAATGTGCCCACATTATCATCTGTGCTGCATACTGAAAGAGAACATCTGCCTCTGTTACCATTAAAAATTCTGCTGTGGCGAGTGGTACAATGAACTACAGAGATCACTTCCACATGATTTAGTGATGCTGCAAAATTCATCATACTCCTCAACCATTTGAGTGAACATGCAGATATGACTAAGAACATCATCTTGTCACCACCTGCTGTCAACAAATATTTTATTGTGAAATCAGCACTGTAACAACACTCCTCCAGAACACTCGAAGAGCATTTGATTGATTTATTGATCCATCTTTAAGCATTTTTCATGCAATTGATGTCATCATTTTACATACATGATATAATTACAAAATAAGTCATACATTTTTGAAATTCTGAATTAGTAAATATGTTTTATACTGCACATGTTTAGTAGTCATTAAACATAAATGTGTCATGCAAAATGACAAAAGGAGATACACATGCTAAGAAAAAACATTTTAACAAATATAAATGAGACCGGCTTAATACATGTTAACCATTGGGGAAAATGCATTATGTAAATAAAGCACAACAGCATGTTACAATAACATTTTCAGAAGAACTTATGTAATAGGGTGGTCATGTCATACAGCAGTTTTAATAGATTAGATCATTTTTATTACATACTTTAAATTCTTCTATTGTATAGAATGCTTTCTGTCCAAGCCACCTTTTTGTAATATTTTTGAAGACATTCAGTGATACACTGTGTGCTGTAGGCGGTAGCATGTTAAATAATTGTATCCCTGTGTATGTGTAACTGTTTTGCGTTTTTTTAAGCCTAGTAACTGGGATGTCCATCATCTGCCTTTTCTCGCATGTAATGACTATGTACAGAATCACACAGTTTATAGCTTTCTTGGTTTTCCTTTATGTGCACTAAGCAACTGAGAATAAACAGTGATGTAAGTGTCAGTATTTTTAACTCTTTGAAATAGTCTCAACATGATACATGGTTTCTCACTCCAGCAATACACCTAATGGCCTTTTTCTGCCAAAGAAAAATTCTTTTTGCCCCAGAGGCATTGCCCCATAACAGTACTGCACACGTGAGGTGGCTATGAACAAAGGCATAGTAGGCATTTAGCAGTAGCTCGTCCGTCACACAAGTCCTGAGCTTAGTTAGCAGATAGGTGACTCAGGATAACGTTTTGCATACATAATTGGTGTGAGTTTCCCAGGTTAATTTTGGGTCCAGATGAATGCCAAGAAGCTTAACTGAGGAACTACAGTTGTCATTGTTACATAGGCTGAATAGAATGTTTACAGTTTTAGAGTGGTTAATTTGTAATTCATTTGCTCCGAACCATACACTGGATATTCTGAGTTAATCTGCACTTTTGTGCTTGAGTATGTCCAAGGCCCTATCTACTGTAAGAAAGGTGGTGTCATCTGCATATAGTATGGACTTACAAGGCATCATATTGGACAAATCATTTACATAAATTATGAAAAGCAAGGGTCCAAGCACAGACCCTTGTGGCACACCTCATGTTACACCCAGTGTGTTTGATTTGTTTCTGTTAAAATGTACTATTTGTTTTCTCTCACTCAGATAAGATGTAATCAGAGATAGTAATTTGCCTTCAAAACCATAGGAGCAGAGCTTATTTAATAGAATTCTGTGGTTGACAGAATCGATCTACAAGTGTGGCATTTACAGAAAGTTTGGATTCAAATGCAGACAAAGTGAAAGAAATAATATTTGCCTCACACTTTGCTAACCTGATTTCTGATTTGTATTTACTCTTTAACTTAATATAACTAGCTTTGTCTGCATCGTGATTTTTAGATTTATCGTAATAAATCATAACCAATGCTCTAAGCCTCTGCAGAGTGGGTGTGAACCACTTGGGTGTATATTCATGTTTTCTGGTTGTTGCCATATTTCTTTTCAGAACTTTTGGACAACAGGTCTTAAAAATGTCTGCGAGTATATTGATAAAAACTATAAATGCATCCTCGACACTTTCACTATCAAGTAGGATGTCATTCCACCTAACCATCTGCAATTGTGTCCTGTAGTTGTCAATATTTTGATCATACAGTAGCCTGATATGCTTTGCTTTGGGGCAGTTGAATATAGGTTTATTGATTTTTAATTCTAACCATATTCCCTCATGGTCTGAAAGAAAATAAGTACTGAACAACCCTAGCTCATACAGATCTTTATCAACATTGGTGATAACATTATCAAGACGGGATAACTGCCTTGTTGGATTGTTATTAATGCAATATAGATCATGTGATCTTAACATATTCTGTAGATAAAGCTGCTTTGATGTCTTTAGCCTTATATCAATGTTTATGTCTCCAAATATTAATATTCTATATTTGCTTAACTTTTCAAAGTGTAAGATCATTTTTTCTAAGACCTGTGTAAATAATTCACTGTCACTATCTGGAGTATGGTATACTGACACTATCATGAGTTTTAGTGTTGGAAGTAGCATTGCAGCAGCTTCAAGCACATTATCTATACAGTATTCAGCAATGTTAAAGACGTTATATTGCAAATCTAGATCACTACTAATATAAATTGAAACTCCACCACGCTGTTGTGTTTTTCTACAGAATCCTGTAACTAAATCAAAGCCTGGTGGTGCATACAAATCCAACTGACCTTCACTTAGCGAATGTTCATTAACACATAGTATGGTGGTTTTGTTCTTTCCTAAAAGAATACTCAAGTCATCAATTTTATTTCTTAAAGACATGATATTTATATGCAAGAATAAAAGGGATTCATTGTTACATGATGGTAGGTCTAAATTGTTCTGCAATTGTACATCAGTTTGTGAACTTGCCTTGTGAAGTCTTCTGTTACTTGGAGTTGGCTTACTCACACATGCTGCTAACTCCTTGTTGGTGCTGGATCCAGACGCTGATGATGCAGATTCACTGAAGATAACCATAAAAAATCGTTGCTTCTCTTTGGTAGCTTTCTTGCCCTAGAGGACACCTGTACTGCAGTTTGGTTCATGCTACACATGGTCTGGCTGCTTGCTTTTTGCACCACCTCTGCAGAGAATAAAGATGTATCACAGTTAACATTTGCAGGTTCTGTGTTGGCTTTTGCAGACATCCTCCTCTGTTGGTAGTTCTGTAATGTACCAGGGGGCTGGGTAGTAGTCCTACTGCATTCCATCAACTGAGTACTTTGCCTCAGGTCCGATTTAAACCCATTTTCTGAACTGGGAACTGTTTTCATTACCTCTGTTCTATTCCATGTGCAATTGCAATTGCAACATGTAATCTAATTAACAGACAGAAGCCCATCCCAACTACTGCATTGACTGTGAACATTAGTCAACCCTCAATTGACGTCCAATCATATATTGTGGATAGTAAAACTCCCATCTTAAATACAGCTTGTCATGATTACCAGTGAGTGGGAACCATTGTATTACAGATTTAATTTAGCAGATAAAATTCTTCCTGTTATGCAACACTGCCAATGCATCAATGTAGTTGACAACAATATCACCACATCAAGGTAGCAACACCAACCTCACCATGCCACTTTTCTCCATGACAGCTGAACCATCCCACCAGCTGTGATGTCGGGACAATGGCCAACATTCAGATGAATCCAAATGAAGAAACTACTGGCATATGTGCTACTCAGGCCTCCGTCCTGTGCCACTGCTGGTATTACGCACATTTTTGCGATGAGGGAAATGTAGTAGAAAAATTTCGACCCCTATTTGTTCTTCCAAAAACATCCAAAATCAAAGAATATAGAATTTCCTAGGAAGCAAAAAAGTGATTTTTAAGGGGCAGTATGGGTTTGTCAAGGGATCATCAACCATTACAGCAGTATCCAACTTAATTGAAGAAATCAGTCAAGCAATAGACAATAAAGAACGTGTGTGTGGCATCTTTCTAGAGTTAGAAAAAGCATTTAACTGTGTTGATATGACCTTTTTGCTGGAAAAACTGTGGAACTGTGGCATTCGAAACATAGCCCATAATCTGATTAGATCCTACTTCACAAATAGGAAGCAGTTTGTATCTATTAGCACTACAGAGGGAGTAAACAAATCAAACACCACTGACATTAATTTTGGTATTCCACACAGGTCAGTATTAGGACCACTTCTTTTCATTATTTATGTTAATGATATTCAGTCTATAACAAACCCTACTACAGCTGTCTTATATGCAGATGATGCCACATTAATATGGTGTAATCCTAGCTGTTTGCAACTTGAAGTGGAGTCCAATACTGCAGCAGGCATAATTCTGTTGTATTTTAATGAAAACAAAATTAAATACAAATTAATCACTCTATATTGGATTTGGTCTTGGGAAGAAAAAAACTCATGAAAGCCAAATTTAGTGGGTGATGAACACATTAATAAAATAGTTGACCAAGTTTCGTGGCCTGACATTTGATGGAGAATTAAATTGGTCTGATCATGTAAACAATATTTGCAAAAAGCTATCTACTACCATATATGCCTTAAGAAAATTGACACCCTTTTGTAACATTTTCACTCTGATGCAAATATATTTTGCATTATTTGAATCCCATCTAAGCTATGGGATAGAGATATGGGATCCAGTATTAAAGGTAATATGAAAAGTCTACTTATGCTACAGAAGAAGACACTTAGAATTATGGGAAAGAAATGTGCCAGAGAATCCTGCAGAAATTTATTTAAAGAATTAAAAATACTATCTATTCATAACCTGTATGTACTTAAGATAATCATGATAGCAGTAAACAGTAACAAAACACTTAACAAAGAAATACATGACCACAACAGTAGATGTAGAGAGATACCCCACAATATCTCTCATAGAACCACATTTTATGAAAAAAGTCCTCAACATACAGGCATAAAGCTACTGAATTGGTTCCACCCTAATATCTCCAAATTGCCCATTACAGAACAAAAAAAGAAAATAAAATTATGGCTCCAAACCAATCCTGTGTACTCAGTGGATGAATTTCTAGATCTAGTACACTACTGTGATCGAAGATGCTTTTTCTAAAAGTACATGAATCTCAGATCTTAGATTGTGTCACAAACTGTAAATATTAATCTCAGATCTGAAGACTGTGCCACAAACTGTGAATTTCTTAATTTGTGTATTGTATGTATTGCAATAGTAATTTTTTTATATATAGTCCATATATGTAATATGTTCTCTCAACTAAATTTAGAAAAAAATGTGTAGATAATAACAACAGGCAATAATATGCAACTCTGGTAAGTAAGACTCTGACTTATCCAGAAGACTGGAACAAACTTTTTTTGTGAGCAGCTGATGTTCGACCACAAATAAATAAATAAATAAATATAATGTTTCCTACCATCAATCATTCTACAACATAGTCAAAGTCATCAGTACTAAATGCAACAAAGAAAAAGCATCTAGCAAAAATGAAAGTCATCAACTTTAAGCATAAAATAGGCAAAAAGTTTAGTAACTATGGTTCAACCATAAATCCTAAAATAATTTATTCTGAAATATTAAATAATCTTAAAGTTAGCCTGCATAAGTAAACCATTCATGAAGTACAATATAACAGGACAAGAAAATGTTCATTACTAAAATATAATGAAACTCTTTTGCATATTCTGTAAGAGAGGAAATTCAGTTAAATAATAATAATAATAGCTTAATTCAACATCCAATTGTACACTGCACATGTATAAGAAACGGTAATGATTAAAGTTATTTGTACAATACACAAGACACATTCTTCTGAATACATCATTAATTTACAATAAAATTACAATAAGATGTTTACTGATTTCTATTCACATAATTTCACAAATAATTGTTGTCTGTTAGTTATAATGTTAATTACCTCATTGAGTCTGGCCTGAGCGGTCAGAGATAGTGGTCGTGTATGTGTGTGGTGTCCTTGCTTGTGTGAATGAGTGTGTGTTTTTCTTTTCTTGTGAAGGCCTTGACTTAAAGCTTAATGTGTAATATAGTGTTTTTGTTGTGCCAATCTGCAACACAATGTGTCATCTTTACAGCGAGCAGCAATGTATTCTTTCCATAATTGTTGATATTCCAACCTGGACTCTACACTATTCATTGTTGTTTTCATGAGAAATGTTACTTTTTTTGGAGTTTTCTCATTCTTTTAACTAGGACATCCTGTTGTGATGTTCACCTGCTTTATTTCTTCATTAATAGTCCTCAGTGTCAATGTACTGCATTGTTATACTGCCTGCAAAATGGAGGGTGGAAGTTCAGCACTGACCACTGTAAATGATGTGACTGACAGTCACACACAGTTCCGTTTCACAGTTCTTTACTTTCACTGTTCACAGTGCCCCAATATTACACAGTTGATATGGCCAGTTCAATATATTGGTTAATTTTTGATAAGCCTCATTAATAGTTTGCAGGCAAACATCAGCATGCTGCTACAATAGTTTCCCACTGAACATCTATGAGCAGTAGAAAGTCAACCACACAGTTCTTGCAGAATAATATGGTATGTGCAGCAATATTGAATAGACACTGTCATTATTTTAACACACAAACTATTTGTGTTACACTTATTTCATGGTTAAGTTGATGCATTGTTGTTGACCTAACCAATACAAGTTTCTCGTCTGAAAATCAGCCATGAACTGACTGTCTCGTGACCAAAAATCATGCCTTTATATATCCCCACAATAATAGGTCCTGAAACTACATGTTGTTTGATGTTTAAGTTACAGAAATTACAATCAAAACATAACTCATTCAATTAACTGAATATCTCAAAAACTTCCTTCTTTTTCTACCACAAAGTTCACGCCAAATTATTTGTTTAATTAATGAAATTAACAGATATAGTTATGCGAATAATACTTTTGACAAATCTGGTAATTATTTTGGAATTAGTTAATGGCTGGCTTTGCTAACATGTTTTCGTATACAGCTAAATAAATACTTAAAGAGTGCTAGCAGTTCTTCTTCCAAATGTTTATAATTAGTATAGAATTTATATTTGATTATAAGTCAACTATAGAGTTTAAGTCATGAAACAATTACTGATTTCATCCTATAACAATAGTATCAACTAGAAATGGTCAAAATGAATTAGGAAAATAATTATATACAGAAAACCTAAGCACAAAATTAGATCTGGTGGTATGTTCTTTAAGACTGAGGGCCAACCTTCCTCTTTTATGAAAATGCAGATTATTCTCACATATGTAATAGTAAGCAGCTTTACTGTATGGTTAAATGATGATGGCATCCTCTTGGGTAAAATATTCCAGAGGCAAAATAGTCCCCCATTCGGATCTCCGGGTGGGGACTACTCAAGACGATGTCATTATCAGGAGAAAGAAAACTAGCGTTCTACGGATCAGAGTGTGGAATCTCAGATCCCTTAATCGGGCAGGTAGGTTAGAAAATTTAAAAAGGGAAATGGATAGGTTAAAGTTAGATCTACATCTACATCTACATCTACATCCATACTCCGCAAGCCACCTGACAGTGTGTGGCGGAGAGTACCTTGAGTACCTCTATCGGTTCTCCCTTCTATTCCAGTCTCGTATTGTTCGTGGACAGAAGAATTGTTGGTATGCTTCTGTGTGGGCTCTAATCTCTCTGATTTTATCCTCATGGTCTCTTCACGAGATATACACAGGAGGGAGCAATATACTGCTTGACTCTTCGGTGAAGGTATGTTCTCGAAACTTCAACAAAAGCCCGTACCGAGCTACTGAGCGTCTCTCCTGCAGAGTCTTCCACTGGAGTTTATCTATCATCTCCGTAATGCTTTCGCAATTACTAAATGATCCTGTAACGAAGCGCGCTGCTCTCCATTGGATCTTCTCTATCTCTTCTATCAACCCCATCTGGTATGGATCCCACACTGCTGAGCAGTATTCAAGCAGTGGGCGAACAAGCGTACTGTAACCTACTTCCTTTGTTTTCAGATTGCATTTCCTTACGATTCTTCCAATGAATCTCAGTCTGGCATCTGCTGTACTGACGATCAACTTTATATGATCATTCCATTTTAAATCACTCCTAATGCGTACTCCCAGATAATTTGTGGAATTAACTGCTTCCAGTTGCTGACCTGCTATTTTGTAGCTAAATGATAAGGGATCTATCTTTCTATGTATTCACAGCACATTACACTTATCTACACTGAGATTCAATTGCCATTCCCTGCACCATGCGTCAATTACTGCAGATCCTCCTGCATTTCAGTACAATTTCCCATTGTTACAACCTCTCGATATACCACAGTATCATCCGCAAAAAGCCTCAGTGAACTTCTGATGTCATCCACAAGGTCATTTATGTATATCGTGAATAGCAATGGTCCTACGACACTCCCCTGCGGCACACCTGAAATCACTCTTACTTTGGAAGACATCTCTCCATTGAGAATGACATGCTGTGTTCTGTTATCTAGGAACTCTTCAATCCAATCACACAATTGGTCTGATAGTCCATATGCTCTTACTTTGTTCATTAAGCGACTGTAGGGAACTGTATCGAACGCCTTGCGGAAGTCAAGAAGCACGGCATCTACCTGGGAAACCGTGTCTATGGCCCTCTGAGTCTCATTGACAAATTGTGCGAGCTGGGTTTCGCACGACCGTCTTTTTCGAAACCCATGCTGATTCCTACAGAGTAGATTTCTAGTCTCCAGAAAAGTCATTATACTCAAACATAATACGTGTTCCAAAATTCTACAACTGATAGACGTTAGAGATATAGGTCTATAGTTCTGCACATCTGTTTGACGTCCCTTCTTGAAAACAGGGATGACCTGTGCCCTTTTCCAATCCTTTGGAATGCCACGCTTTTCTAGAGACCTACGGTACACCGCTGCAAGAAGGGCGGAGGTTTCTTCGCGTACTCTGTGTAAAATCGAACTGGTATCCCATCAGGTACAGCAGCCTTTCCTCTTTTGAGCGATTTTAAATGTTTCTCTATCCCTCTGTCGTCTATTTTGATATCTACCATTTTGTCATCTGTGCAACAATCTAGAGAAGGAACTACAGTGCAGTCTTCCTCTGTGAAACAGCTTTGGAAAAAGACAATTAGTATTTTGGCTTTTAGTCTGTCATCCTCTGTTTCAGTACCATTTTGGTCACAGAGTGTCTGGACATTTTGTTTTGATCCACATACCACTTTGACATAAGACAAAAATTTCTTAGAATTTTCTGCCAAATCAATACATAGAACTTCACTTTCGAATTCATTGAACGCCTCTCGCATAGCCCTCCTCACACTACATTTCGCTTCGCGTAATTTTTGCTTGTCTGCAAGGCTTTGGCTACGTTTATGTTTGCTGTGAAGTTCCCTTTGCTTCCGCAGCAGTTTTCTTACTCGGTTGTTGTACCACGGTGGCTCCTTTCCATCTCTTACGATCTTGCTTGGCACATACTCATCTAACACATATTGTACGATGGTTTTGAACTTTGTCCACTGATCCTAAACACTATCTGTACTCGAGTCAAAACTTTTGTGTTGCTCCGTCAGCTACTCTGTAATCTGCTTTTTGTCACTTTTGCTAAACAGAAAAATCTCGCTTTGTGATCGCTGATTCCCTGTTCTGTATTAACTGCTTCAAATAGTTCAGGTCTGTTTGTCACCAGAAGGTCTAATATGTTATCGCCACGAGTCAGTTCTTTGTTTAACTGCTCAAGGTAGTTTTCAGATAAAGCACTTAAAAAAATTTCACTGGATTCTTTGTCCCTGCCACCCGTTATGAACATTTGAGTCTCCCAGTCTATATCTGGCAAATTAAAATCTCCACCCAGAACTATAAAATGGTGGGGAAATCTACTCGAAATATTTTCCAAATGATCCTTCAGGTGCTCAGCCACAACAGCTGCTGAGCCAGGGGGCCTATAGAGACATCCAATTACCATGTCTGAGCCTGCTTTAACTGTGACCTTCACCCAAATTATTTCACATTTCGGATCTCCGTCAATTTCCTTCGATTCTATTGCACTTCTTATCGCTATAAACACGCCTCCCCCTTCACTGTCCAGCCTGTCTCTGTGGTATACATTCCAATCTGAGTTTAGGACTTCATTACTGTTTACGTCTGGTTTGAGCCAACTTTCTGTCCCTAGTACTATATGGACATTGTGACCGTTTATTAATGAGAGCAGTTCTGGGACCTTTCTATAGACGCTGCTGCAATTTACTATTAGCACATTAATATTGTTATTCTCTGTTGCATTTTGCCTACTCCTACCTTGCCGCATCTCAGGAGGCGTCTTGTCGGGCCTAGGGAGGGAATTCTCTAATGTAAAAAACCCACATGTGCACTCCACACGTACTTCGCTACCCTTGTAGCCCCTTCCGGCGTGTAGTGCACGCCTGACCTATTCAGGGGGACCCTACATTTCTCCACCTGATAGCAGAGGTCGAGAAATTTGCACCCCAGATCTCCGCAGAATCGTCTGAGCCTCTGGTTTAAGCCTTCTACTCAGCTCCAAACCAGAGGACTGCGATCGGTTCTGGGAATGATACTACAAATAGTTAGCTCAGATTCCACCCCACAAGCAAGGCTTTCCGGCTTCACCAACTCTGCCAACCGCCTGTATGAACTGAGGATGACCTCTGAACCCAGACGGCAGGAGTCATTGGTGCCGACATGAGCAACAATTTGCAGTCAGGTGCACCCAGTGCTCCTTATCGCTGCCGGCAGGGCCTCCTCCAGATCTTGGATAAAACCCACCGGCAAGCAGACAGAGTGAACACTGGCCTTCTTCCCCGACCTTTCTGCTATTTCCCTAACGGGCTCCATCACCCGCCTAACGTTGGAGCTCCCAATAACTAGTAAACCCCTCCCCCCGTGTGCCTGCTTGGACCTTGCTGAAGGAGCGGCCACATGTCCACTTACAGGCAGAGCGGGCGATGCCACATGGCCAGCTTCCACATTGACACTCCGCCTCGTGAGCCGCGAACGCCGCTGAACCCACCACTCCCCTTGGGGAGAGGGTGGCCCAACCGCGCCTGGTACCCGCGAAGATGTCTCAACAGCAGGGACAGTGGGTGAAGCATGTAACACCTGGGGTGTACCATGCGAAGCACCAGACTCCCCACTGCCGCTACACTCTGAGGCAGCGGCCTGAAGATGGCTGACCGCGGCCATCCACACGTTCAGCTGTTCGCGAACAATGGCCAGCTCCTCCTGTGTCCGTACACAGCAGTCATACATCTTGTCCATTCTAATAATATAATGGGAATTAGTGAAGTTCGGTGGCAGGCGGAACAAGACTTCTGGTCAGGTGAATACAGGGTTATAAATACAAAATCAAATAGGGGTAATGCAGGAGTACGTTTAATAATGAATAAAAAAATAGGAGTGCGGGTAAGCTACTACCAACAGCATAGTGAACGCATTATTGTGGCCAAGATAGACACGAAGCCCATGCCTACTACAGTAGTACAAGTTTATATGCCAACTAGCTCTGCAGATGACGAAGAAATTGATGAAATGTATGATGAGATAAAAGAAATTATTCAGATAGTGGAGGAAGACGAAAATGTAATAGTGATGGGTGACTGGAACTCAATGGTAGGAAAAGGAAGAGAAGGAAGCGTAGTAGGTGAATATGGATTGCGGGTAAGAAATGAAAGAGGAAGCCGCCTGGTAGAATTTTGCACAAAGCATAACTTAATCGTAGCTAACACTTGGTTCAAGAATCATGAAAGGAGGTTGTATACATGGAAGAAACCCGGAGATACTAAAAGATATCAGATAGATTATATAATGGTAAGACAGAGATTTAGGAACCAAGTTTTAAATTGTAAGACATTTCCAAGGGCAGTTGTGGACTCTGACCACAATCTATTGGTTATGACCTGTAGATTAAAACTGAAGAAACTGCAAAAAGGTGGGAATTTAAGGAGATGGGACCTGGATAAACTAACTAAACCAGAGGTTGTACAGAGTTTGAGGGAGAGCATAAGGGAACAATTGACAGGAATGGAGAAAAGAAATACAGTAGAAGAAGAATGGGTAGCTTTGAGGAATGAAATAGTGAAGGCAGCAGAGGATCAAGTAGGTAAAAAGATGAGGGCTACTAGAAATCCTTGGGTAACAGAAGAAATATTGAATTTCATTGATGAAAGGAGAAAATATAAAAATGCAATAAATGAAGCAGGCAGAAATGAATACAAACGTCTCAAAAATGAGATCGACAGGAAGTGCTAAATGGCTAAGCAGGGATGGCTAGAGGACAAATGTAAGGATGTAGAGGCTTATCTCACTAGGGGTAAGATAGATACTGCCTACAGGAAAATCAAAGAGACCTTTGGAGATAAGAGAACCACTTGTATGAATGTCAAGAGCTCAGATGGAAACCCAGTTCTAAGCAAAGAAGGGGAAGCAGAAAGGTGGAAGGAGTATATAGAGGGTCTATACAAGGGCAATGTACTTGAGGACAATGTTATGGAAATGGAAGAGGATGTAGATGAAGGTTAAATGGGAGATATGATACTGTGTGAAGAGTTTGACAGAGATCGAGTCGTAACAAGGCCCTGGGAGTAGACAACATTCCATTAGCACTACTAATAGCCTTGGGAGAGCCAGTCCTGACAAAACTCTACCATCTGGTGAGCAAGATATATGAGACAGGCAAAATACCCTCAGACTTCAAGAAGAATATAATAATTCCAATCCCAAAGAAAGCAGGTGTTGACAGACCTGAAAATTACCGAACTGTCAAGTTAATAAGTGATGGCTGCAAAATACTAACACGATTTCTTCACAGATGAATGGAAAAACTGGTAGAAGCCGACCTCAGGGAAGATCAGTTTGGATTCTGTAGAAATATTGTAACACGTGGGACAATACTGAATCTACTACTTATCTTAGAAGATAGATTAAGGAAAGGCAAACCAACGTTTCTAGCATTTGTAGACTTGGAGAAAGCTTTTGACTGGAACACTCTCTTTCAAATTCTGAAGGTAGCAGGTGTAAAATACAGGGAGCAAAAGCCTATTTACAATTTGTACAGAAACCAGATGGCAGTTATAAGAGTCGAGGGACGTGAAAGGGGAGCAGTGGTTGGGAAGGGAGTGAGACAGGGTTGTAGTCCCTCCCCGATGTTATTCAATCTCTATATTGAGGAAGCAATAAAGGAAACAAAAAAAAAATTTTGGAGTAGGTATTAAAATCCATGGAGAAGAAATAAAAACTTTGAGGTTTACCGATGACATTGTAATTCTGTCAGAGACAGCAAAGGACTCAGAAGAGCAGTTGAACGGAACGGACAGTGTTTTAAAAGGAGGATATTAGATGAATATCAACAAAAGCAAAACAAGGATAATGGAATGTAGTCGAATTAAGTCGGGTGATGCTGAGAGAATTAGATTATAAAATGTAGACTGTCAATGGCAAGGAAAGTGTTTCTGAAGAAGAGAAATTTGTTAACATCGAGTATAGATTTAAGTGTAAGGAAGTCGTTTCTGAAAGTATTTGTATGGAGTGTAGCCATGTATGGAAGTGAAACATGGACGATAAATAGTTTGGACAAGAAGAGAATAGAAGCTTTTGAAATGTGGTGCTACAGAAGAATGCTGAAGATTAGATGGATAGATCACATAACTAATGAGGAGGTACTGAATAGAATTGGGAAGAAGAGGAGTTTGTGGTTCAAATGGTTCAAATGGCTCTGAGCACTATGGGACTTTACTTCTGAGGTCAACAGTCCCCTAGAACATAGAACTACTTAAACCTA
The DNA here is from genome assembly GCF_023864345.2 of Schistocerca serialis cubense. Classification (NCBI taxonomy): domain Eukaryota; kingdom Metazoa; phylum Arthropoda; class Insecta; order Orthoptera; family Acrididae; genus Schistocerca; species Schistocerca serialis. Next base: position 786,523,609 of record NC_064639.1, on the reverse strand, counting down.
ACTAACCTAAGGACACCACACACATCCATGCCCGAGGCAGGATTCGAACCTGCGACCGTAGCGGTCGCGCGATTCCAGACTGTAGCACCTAGAACTGCTCGGCCACCCCGGCCGGCGAGTTTGTGGCACAACTTGACTAGAAGAAGGGATCGGTTGGTAGGACATGTTCTGAGGCATCAAGGGATCATCAGTTTAGCGTGGAGGGTAAAAATCATAGAGGGAGACCAAGAGATCAATACACTAAGCAGATTCAGAAGGATGTAGGTTGCAGTAGGTACTGGGAGATGAAAAAGCTTGCACAGGATAGAGTAGCATGGAGAGCTGCATCAAACCAGTCTCAGGACTGAAGACCACTACAACAACATGTAATAGTAACTAGTCAAAAATGAAAAAATGATTATAAGGAGGCAGACAGAAAAACAAGAGAGGAAGTAAAAGGATACCAGCTTGCTATGTCACACTGTGATACCTTTTTCATTTCACTGTCACCGAAACACAAGCCTACCATTACATTTTTCATAAATAGACACTATATTACTTTTAATCTCTACATTTAGCTTTCTTCTTAAGCCTAGTAGCAAATCACAACTGTGTACCTTTTTAAAAAGGACAAACAAATTTCACTTTCACAAACTGCCATGATACTTTCTCTCACTATAATTAAGAGATCAACACTTTAAAACTTTCATTAGAAACCACTGTTTTACATGAAACAAGACATTGTGTTAAGTCATTTTCAAGCACTTATTCATAAGCACTATGCTGTATACCCCACCTGTTGTGGCATTCACTCGCAGAAACCATTACATATTTTCATCCATAAGTAGAATAACCACTTTATTTCACATGTAATGCAACTTCCACAGGCAGACATTTGACAGTCTGAATGCAGAAGTCATGTGGTTCGCAAATGACACAAAGTAGTTATTTGCTTCTAGTAAGATGTTTTTGATCTCAAATTGCAATGCAGATGTTTTCTTCTACATGTGGATGAACATGTGGAATGGTATTTTTGATTGTGTGCCATAACATGTAGGGCATACAGCATACTGCTTACTCATAAGTGATGCAAAATGATTTCAGAATCGAAGTTGGCCAATTGCACAACAAATAAAGGATAACTATGCAGCCTACTACAGACAATGTTTTCTTTCACAAAATTCTTGGAGGATGTGGACCCACATGTGAACAAAATATTTTACATTACTCAACACCATCTGCTATAATAGCACAGTTTTCTTTTGAAAAATAGTTTTGACACTTCTCCTGCTACTCAGTCTGCATTTCATTACAACGTTTGCATATATTTTTCCACTCAGGATCATTTTCATAAAATTTATATGTTAAATGACTTTATGTACACAGCACTGAAAACTCATTTGCTACTAACTACTGAGATGCCTACTTTAAACTTTCTTCAACTATAAAATTGCCTCTCAAAATAAGTAAACAGGTAACGTCTTCATCAACATTGACTACTGCACTTCATATATTATTAGCTTCACATCATTACATGGATCAATTACAGTTTTACTTCTTGCACCTAGTATTGAAAATTCACCTGTTATTAGCAGTTCAGATACCTCATTTTTGCTTTGCACTGAAACAATTTCGTCTTTCAAAGCAAGAAAACTATTTGTCACTGCACGAAGATCATCTACTGCATTTACAATATCCTCATACAGATCATCCATTTTACCATCATCAAATATTTCTACATTATTAGATGAATTATTCATGTGTTCCTCTCCAATAGTATATCAGACACATCACAGTTATCGCAGTTTTCAGCATTAACTGCGGGGTTAGTTTTAGCTATTAAAACACATTCTGAATTATTCGCATTTTTACTTTCAACATACACTTTCTCAATATTAATTGTGCACCTTTCCACCTTCTCTCAATCCTTCTATTAGTTGTTTAATTTCTCTGACTATTTTAGCCACAATTTTGTCTTTTCTTTCAACAATACCATTCACAGTTTGCAAATTTTCTAAGCCATTTTGAATAATAGTTTCTGTTTTTACTGGATTCTACTACATGTTTCATCAAATTTGGTCATCCATTCCTTGATCTGTTCACTGATTGCTGAAAGGACTGAAATTGTGCTTCACTTGCTAATGTTAACTATTCAATGGCTTTCTTCTTCCTTTTCATGAACTGGTATGTCTTCAGAATCAATACTTTCACATCTAACTTGCCCAGTTCATCTAATTCAAACATTTTCTCCTCATTCTCAATTTTTTGTCTAAGTTTCCCATGCCCACTAAACATTCATCCCCACCTACCTCTCTCTCTGTTTTGGGCTCCATAATTATCATTTTCACAAACTTTTTCCCACATAACACAAGAAAATGAGTAAAGCACTTTCCTACTTAAACAGTTATTTATCTCCACATGTCCATATGCTGCCTTTGTTATTTCCATCAACAGGATACAAGTCAAAGTGCCTAAATAACTTCCAGTCCCAACAACATCAGTAATTTTTAATTTTGCTCCTGCAACATTTAGTTATATTAATGTACACAATATTTACATCCTGCCTGATACGCCCACAATGCTATAACCTAACAAGCTGCTAAATATTGTAAAAAATCAAAACCCCTTCCAAATCCCCACTTTTACAATGAACTGGTTCGGGTTTATTTTCTTCAGCTTCTTAAATAATTGAAGAACAGAGGTTGCAGACTAGAATTTCTATATCATTTCCAATATGAAAATTGAAAGTAATTATTTTTACTTATGTTGTTTCTTGAAGCTCATTCCATTTTCTTCTTGAAATACGTAATGCCATTGGAAAAATGCTCCTATCAGAGCACAAAAAGACCAATGTTCTCCTGTTTTAAAAGATTTTGACTGAAAAGTGGGGTACCAGTTGCCTCATCTTAGCTTCCTCAGCACTTTTAATAATTTTCCCAAAAATTTTGGAATGTCAACATATTTGCACTTTTTCTTTAACCTTGCTCCCATAAGCTCCCCTATAACTTTAACTCACTCACATCCACTAGTCCATTATTGTAAGTTCCTCATACCCATTCTCTCCCAGTTGCCCCTTCCCACACTCTCAATCAGCCCAACTCATTGTCATTATCTCTTTGTGTCTTCCTGTCTTTATCTCCTGTGTCACAGCCACAGTCTCCTTCATTCTGTCCTATGACTAAACTCTCCTCTCACTTTCACTGTCTCCCTCTTGCTCTCTCTTGCTTGCTGCTTCCTACTACTGCTGTCTCTTCTCACAGTCACTATGTCTCTTTATCCCCTCCTCCCTTCTGACACTGTCTCCTTCACACTTTCCTTAGCACTGTTATGTCACTGTCAACTATTTTCCACTGCCACTGTGTCCCTCTCTATCTGTCACTTTGCTGTTGTCTCCTTGCTCTTTCTATAACAGAACTACTATTTCCTATCTTTCATTATTTATTATTTTTCCATATCTTTGCCACTGCCAATGTCTTCTTCTCTCTCAGCATAAAGAAGGATGAATATGTTCACATGCCATATTTTTTGGGAAATTTTTAAAGGTGCTGAGGAAGGTAGAATGAGGCAGCTCATACCACACTTTTCAGTTAGAGTCTTTTCATAAATAGGAGCATATTTGCCTTTGTTGTGCTCCTATAGTGGCATTTTTCCACTGGTTCCCTTACTTTCCCTGCCACAGATGAGCATCTCACTCATACAGAAAGGATTTCATGGGTCAGTAAAATTCTGATTGTTTATTTATGTGAAACAGAAATAAACCAAATCTAATTTTACACCACAGACTGGATTTTGTGTGGAATAAAATTTTGCATGTGCTTCAGTACTATAACATGGAGGCACTTTACAGCATATTTCTCCATGTTACATCACTTTACAAACTACATTTTTGCCCCACACCAGATTTTACATGCATATTTTATGTGTACATGTAGGGTATCTTTTGAACCTCTATATCTTAGAAACAGTAAAGATATGAAGAAAATTTTCAATGTTGTTAGAGATTGGGATCTTAGGAGCATATAGCAAAAATTACAGATCTTTGCTGTGCATAGCCCTCTTGGAATCCACAGCTGGATTTAATACCCAAGAAACAAGTTTTTGAGGTTTTCCTTGATAACAGGTAAACAATTTTGAAAATGGGGTAATAGCTCTTCTAGATAATAACTCTTCTAGATAATGCCTACAGAATATTATGTTAAAATTTGAGCAATTTGCTGTAGTTATTTATCATTTAGATTTTGTCTTATATCAGATTTTATCTGTAGAAGTAGGGTAACTTTGGACCTCTGTATCTTGAAAACAGATTAAGACATCAAGAAAATTTTCAAGGTTTATTGAGACCATGATCTTAGGAATACATCACAAAAATTTCAGCAATTTGCTGCGGGTAGCCATCTTGGAATTCTCGGCTGTGTTTTGGTCCACTGGTGGCAGCAAAAATATTGAAAAAAATCTTTTTGTGGGGTGTTGCAAGAAACTGCCTATGAGCTAGTGGTGCCACCATAAGTCTCATCAAGCCCATCATAGACTACATCAAATGCAAAAAGAACCAATGAATTTGCTCCATTTGCCTAAGCAGGAGGAAGTGTTTAATATTCATACTTTGATCCTGTACTGTATGATAGTGACAGTAAAACAATCCTTCTGTTGGGCTATCCAAAATACTTGACCCTACCTTTTTATCACCGATCAAACCTGAGGTACAAGCACGAGAAAATCCTATTTTTATGCACAGCATTTTGGAAAATATTAGGTATACATATTGTCGCAGGCATACTAATGCCTGATTGATGTAGGGATATATTGGGTTCATTTACTGTTAAGTATAATATAAATAATCAAAATCACAAGTGCCCATATTCACTGTTAACACATATATTCTATATTTTTCAAATTATTAAGTTTCAAATAAACAATTACAAACACAAAGCAACAAATGCATAATACAAAACGTAACTTTCACATCTCACTTCCCGCCAACTTCATTCAACAACATCTAACTAATAAGAACAAAGATATATAGTACATACATCTGAGAAAGCCTTTTACATGATGGATGAGTTACGTATTGATAATCATTTCTGAAGTTAGTTTGAGAATTTGTAATTAACAATTTTGTTTTCAGTGACTTCAAATGTGATTACAAGTGGATAACCAAATTGTGAAATAAATCCAATATATATATGCAAAGTAATTATGTTGTTTCAAAAGTAATAAAATTAATCTTATTTATTCTGGATTCTTCTCTGAACACAAATTGTGTATATAAGTGTACAAAGCTATTTTAATTGTGTCATTCCATCATGTTCCATTATGGCTAGAACTGTGCAAGGGTTACTAATAGGACCTTATTTGCCGACACTCAGTTTGAATGGTTCACATTACCTAATCTTCATTCATGGGGTTGTCAGAGACTGTACCTCTTCTTGCCTGCATTGATGATCAACACCCACATTCAATTAAGAATGAACTCACAAATTACAATACTGGTTCCACATCAGCTGTAGAATCTTTCAGAACAAATGACAATTTGTGCTGGACCAGGACTCAAATGCATTGTGAGTGGTCATCTTGACAACTTTGGCTACCTGAGCACATCTCCAGGAGTGGCCCAAATCTCCATTTGTTCTGAAATATTCTACAGCTGATGTGGAACCATAATCACAACTCACAAGTACATTCTTAATTAAATGTGGCTGTTGATCACCAGTGCAGTGTCTGGGGCACTACACTGCAGTATTAATGCAATAGTAAGGCTATGATGAAAGTCGTTCTTCTCGCGAACTGTACGTGACTGGAACAGGAAAGGGAGGTAATGACAGTGGAATGTAAAGTGCCCTCTGCGACACACCGCTGGGTGTGATGTAGAAAACAGTCTCTCATCCTGTGCAGGAATCACAGTAATAAAGTGCAAGCACAAGGACAAATGCAGATTTGGACCACTCCAGGAAGCATGCTCAGATAGCCAAAGTGATTAAGATGAGCACTTGCAATAAGTGGGAAATTTGGGTTTAAGTCCCAGTCCATCACAAATTTTCATTTGTTCTGAAATGTTCTACAGGTGGTTCAGAACCATAATCACAATTTGTGTGTTCATTCTTAAATTGTTAACTGTATGTTTCCTTGTCTGCTAGAGAATAAACAAGACTCTCAAACCTCTGCAACTTAGAATCAATTTTCTACAAGAGACCAAAGGAGAAAGTAAACTTTCTAAAGCATAAAACAGAAAGTTAATTGAGTAAATTAAGTGATGTGAAAGATTTAGATGATTTGAAAGACATCAGAGCAAGATGCCTAGTTTCTATGGCATTCTCCTTGTTAATGCTCCTGGAAAGTTCCTTTTCCTCTGAGCATCATCCTCTTTTTTCTTCAGATGAGCAAATCTAAGATTAACAAGATTTTCTGTAGTTATTTCTTTTGATGACCTGCTGATACTTAAAGAGTAAATGATGTTTTGTATCTTTCTTTGGTGCTGGTTTCATTTTGAAATGATTCTGTCCTCTTTATGGGTTGACACTTAATGCTAATAGCAAATTTTCCTTCTGAGAAAGGAAATTGCAATCGAAATATTTCTTATCTTTTTTTGCATTGTTTGATAATTGTCCTCTGTGTCAACAATGTCATTGATTTCTTATTTGTAGGCAAAATGGAGCGTACTGTAACCTGTCTACATAAAATATACATTAGATTAATAATAAAACATTTCTGTTTGCTTCTACTTGCAACAGATATCATCAGGAATTCCATGGAAGACTGCAGCAATATCTCTGAGTTTCAAATCCAAATTTCAGTACCATTGCCAGTGATTATGAAGAAAGGCAAAGACTGGGCTAATATGCAGCAGATATAACTATAAGTGTGAAGGAAATACAGCTATATGAGTGATTATCAGGAAAATTAATTCTATAGTATGGGGGAGAAAATATGTTAATCTACTATAATTAAGAATCATTGGCAAAAAATACGAAACTGTAATGTCTGCAAATCAAAGATCAGATTCCTGAGAAAAATTCATTCGAGTTTTACTGGTCATTGAACATTTATACTTTCATTGCTTTCTGTACTTTTAATTGTAGAGCATTGAATTGCCAAGTTTGGGAACACTCCAAATGTATAAAAGGTCTTACTATGTTGAGAGGCTATATCCATGTTTTAAATTAAACTTTGCTCTTATATTTGGAACTATGACTACACACCACATTCATGTGCATAATTAGTTGTATATCTGATCTTGTTCTACACACAACATTCGTGTGTATAATTAGTTGTATATCTCATCCTGTTAACAGTCTGAATTTAATTAGTCTTCCATTTTGCGTATTTAAATTCTTAAGTGGTACCTGAAAATATCACTTCCTCTAGTGTGTGTCCAGCATACTACTTAATGTGAATCACTTACATTTTAGTACTCCGAGAAGATACTCTGTTTAACAGCATAAGAAATGAGTGATGGAATTGCAGTTTTGTGTTGCTGTTGTGTTATTTTCATTTGATGATTCCTAGAATTAGAACTTCTATATCAGCAAGATCAACCATTCTGTTTGTTGTGATTTATTGTTCAAAATCATCAAGAGTTACTGGGACATCCAGTTCTTTGCCTTTTATTAAACCTATTTTTTTTCCACGCTCAGTAATTTCCTTCATAATCATGATTTTGTTCTGATGTACTTATGTTGCTTTGCAGTAACTAATTAAAATGTATACAAAATAACTTGAAATTGTTGTCTATACTTCTGTTTTTTTGAACTTTATTAACCACTCAATTTTTTAGTAGAATGTAAGAAAAATTCATTATAAAAAACTGAAGTCACTGTACATTAATCCGGATAAACTTGGAATGAAATTTTCACTTGCTGTGGAATGTGCACTTCCTGTCAGATTAAAACTGTGTGCTGGATCGAACCTCAAACTCAACACCTTTTCCATTATTGGGCAAGTGCTCTACCTACCGAACTACCCCAACATGACTTACAATCCTTTCTCACAGCATTATTTCTGCCAGTACCTCATCTCCTACTTTCCACCCTTCACAGAAGCTCTCCTATGAAATTTGCAAGACTAGCCCTCTGGAGAGAAGTAAAGCTGTGCAGATGGTCATGTGGCTACCTGAATCAGTAGAGCACTTGCCCACAAAAGGCCAAGGACCTGAGTTTGTGTCTCCATCCAGCACAGAGTTTTAATTTAACATGACGTTTCATATCAGCACATACTCCACTGCAGACTGAAAATTTCATTCTGGAAATGCCACCCAGACTGTTGCTAAGCCATGTGTCTGCAATACTTTTCCTGCTAGGAGTGCTAGTCTCGCAATCAGAAGAGTTTCTCTGAAGGTTGGTAGGTAAGGGATGAAGTATTAGCAGAAGTAAAGCTGTAAGGACAGGTTGTGAGTTATGCTTGGGTAGCTCAGTTTGTAGCACACTTTCCCACAAAAGGCAAAGATTGAAAGTTTGAGTCTCAGTCTAGCACACAGTTTGGATGATTTCAGCGAATAGTCAATAATTTGAATTTGTGAAAACATTAACACATTTAATGAATCAGTTAGAATCCAAGAAAGTTTTTTTCTCTCTCTCTCTCATTGCAGGCATATGCATGTGGCTCTTCCCCAGCTCACCCTCCCCAGATGCACACAGGGTAAGGAGGGGAGGGGGGAGAAAAAGAGACAGAGAAAGAGAGATTAAAAGCCTAAGAGAAAGCCAATACAAAAACTTTACTTGTATTTATATGAACAACATAATTAGGACAGTAAATTTGTAATTGGGCTTGACAATTACATTGGCTGTTAAAGCACTATTTTTCTTCAGATTTTCGTAAACAGAAAAGTGAAGATGTGCAGGCTCTATGATAATGAAAGAAATAGATTCCACTGATAATTAAATTGTAATTTTATTGGTTATATAGCTGACAAACACAGCATTGGCCAGATATTTATTTTGCCAATTTTCTACTAGAAACAAAAAAATAAAATAGTCTTTATAGTGTAATATCCCAGACAGCTTCACATGGCTACAATGTGATTTTGCAAATGTCTCTATGGCAATGCCCTTTCATAGCTCTATAGACAGCAATTGTTTTCACCTACAGTCATTTGTGCTTGACTTGAAAGCTGTCTAAAGTGCTGCTAGGTGTCATGAATTTCCTTAAGCTGACTCAACTGTAGGAGTGTCTTAGTAGTGAAGAATTAGTGTATTAACATTGTAGGAAAAGACAGATTGTTACTTACCATAAAGAAACAATTTCAAGTCACAGACAGGCAAAATTAAAAGACACTTACTGAAAGCTTTTGACCACAACCTTCATCACTGGAAAACACACACACACACACACACACACACACACACACACACACACACACACATGCCATTCACATACATAAGTAAGCAATTTGTCTTTTCCTACAGTGTTGGTATTCCTACTGGAGTTTCCATTATTTATTTAATAAATATATTAAAACTTCATGCATGATGCATCACGTTTTCCTTGAACTGTGTGCCATACAATGTTATATTTGTGTAGGTATATTCAGCAGCAAATAACTTGTGAGGGGAGATAGTAGCACAGAAGTAATAAATTTAAATGCCATGCATGTTGTGGCAACTTTTCATGCATCTCAGTGATTATGACATCATAGCTCCTGAACTGGGATAAGTAAATGATTTTTACCTCCACAGCAATTGTTACCTGACAGTAAGGGATATGTGTACCAAGTTTGGTTGAAATTGTTTTAGGAAATGTGGGGGAAACACAAACACACACATTTTTATAATATGTTTAGATTAAAGAAGAAACATAAAATTTTATTGTTTCGTATGTTGTGCAGTCTTACCAAGAAGCAATCGAAGAAGTGTAGGTAACCTGTCACTGTATAGCTGAGGCACTGAGTGATCAACAGGCACATAAATAAAAAATTGAAAATTTGTGGTAAGGTCTTATGGGGCCAAACTGCTGAGGTCATTGGTCCCTAAGCCTACAGACTACTTAATCTAACTTTTAAGCTATTGACAACACACACACACCCATGCCTGAGGGAGTACTCAAACTTCCGATGGGGGAAGCCGCACAGACCGTGACAAGGCACCTCAGACTGCACGGCTACTGAGCAGCTCATAAATAAGACTGAACTTGTGCTAAGTTTTTTTACAATTTCCTTGTTTAGACCAAACAAACAAAAACACACACATGTACATACCCAAACACTCTACATTACAGTGCTGCAGCCCAACTGGGATGAGTGGATATATCGTTTGGAGTGGTAAAGGCTTTCAGGGAAGATTTTCCCCATTTCAAGGCATGATTAAGCCATGGTGGAAGATATGATTAAGCTGTCCCAGTCCATGCAGATATTGGGTAGTAAGAGTGGTGCTTGTCTGCAGATGATTTGTGTGGTTGGTTGAAGAATTCGGGGCATGTGACAGATCTCCACTGCCATATCCACACATCAGAGAGTTCTCCTTGGTGCACTGGTTACTCTCCAGTGAATACCATGCCAAGTATACTAAACTAGAATCATTTTGTAACCTTTGTATATTTTACATCCAGCCTATATCTTTTAGATGCTTTTTATATGACTCAGAACATTTTATGTCTACAAATAATTTGTATTACTATGTGGTCCCATATTATTCATCATCCTATTTTATATTTTTCCATAGGTATATTACACTATTTAAAGTTTTATTTTGTTATAACTGTTATTCTATCTTATTGTCAATCTGTAAAGTAATGGAAGGAGAGGTACAATGAGGGTTTCCAAAGATAAACTTTGAAATAACTCACATTAACTTTATTTAATGTTGTTATTCCATTGAGGCAACAGGAGACTACAAAAAGTTGTAAATGATTTGCCTTATACAGCTTTCATACTAGTTGACAGCTCTGTAACGGAGCACTACACAAAACATGGTATGCACAGAAGTAACAGTGGTAAAGAAGTCATACGTGCCGAAGTAGTAAAAACTGCTTTATCAACATCTAAAGTAAACAGCATTCCAATTCTCCTGCCAGTAGTGTCAGGTATAGATGGGCCCAACCACACCAGTGCAAACAACAGAAGAACCAATAAAAACACACCATAAGCTTCAGGTGCAACAGCAGTGATTTTACCATTTTGAAAAGCAGCCATCAAACCTACAACTCCTCATGTTTCATCTACAGTAGTTTGAGAAACCTCATCAGCTATTGATCTATCATCAGTAGCACAAGAACTTTCATCAGTATTGGTCCTTCCACAATCTTCAATAGTGCAAGACCTTTCATCACCTGACGTTCCTCCACCATCACAAGCAATATCAAAGACAAGCAGAAGAAGCAGGAGAACATAGGAACACACAACTCTACAGGATTTTTGGTACCCAGGTTCAGTTCCAAGACTAAATTAACTCAAAGAAATGCATGTATACTTTCTATAACTTCTAATTATAATTTACAAAAGAGCAGTGTCACTAGAACAAAGAGTTTCAGAAATGACAAACTTTACATATATTGCCAGAATATAATGGGCCTAAGAAACAAACTGGACCAGCTGTCTGCATTAACAACAGCAATGCCATAAAGAGTACCTATATACACTCCTGGAAATGGAAAAAAGAACACATTGACACCGGTGTGTCAGACCCACCATACTTGCTCCGGACACTGCGAGAGGGCTGTACAAGCAATGATCACACGCACGGCACAGTGGACACACCAGGAACCGCGGTGTTGGCCGTCGAATGGCGCTAGCTGCGCAGCATTTGTGCACCGCCGCCGTCAGTGTCAGCCAGTTTGCCGTGGCATACGGAGCTCCATCGCAGTCTTTAACACTGGTAGCATGCCGCGACAGCGTGGACGTGAACTGTATGTGCAGTTGACGGACTTTGAGCGAGGGCGTATAGTGGGCATGCGCGAGGCCGGGTGGACGTACCGCCGAATTGCTCAACACGTGGGGCGTGAGATCTCCACAGTACATCGATGTTGTCGCCAGTGGTCGGCGGAAGGTGCACGTGCCCGTCGACCTGGGACCGGACCGCAGCGACGCACGGATGCACGCCAAGACCGTAGGATCCTACGCAGTGCCGTAGGGGGCCGCACCGCCACTTCCCAGCAAATTAGGGACACTGTTGCTCCTGGGGTATCGGTGAGGACCATTCGCAACCGTCTCCATGAAGCTGGGCTACGGTCCCGCACACCGTTAGGCCGTCTTCCGCTCACGCCCCAACATCGTGCAGCCCGCCTCCAGTGGTGTCGCGACAGGCGTGAATGGAGGGACGAATGGAGACGTGTCGTCTTCAGCGATGAGAGTCGCTTCTGCCTTGGTGCCAATGATGGTCGTATGCGTGTTTGGCGCCGTGCAGGTGAGCGCCACAATCAGGACTGCATACGACCGAGGCACACAGGGCCAACACCCGGCATCATGGTGTGGGGAGCGATCTCCTACATTTGCCGTACACCACTGGTGATCGTCGAGGGGACACTGAATAGTGCACGGTACATCCAAACCGTCATCGAACCCATCGTTCTACCATTCCTAGACCGGTAAGGGAACTTGCTGTTCCAACAGGACAATGCACGTCTGCATGTATCCCGTGCCACCCAACATGCTCTAGAAGGTGTAAGTCAACTACCCTGGCCAGCAAGATCTCCGGATCTGTCCCCCATTGAGCATGTTTGGGACTGGATGAAGCGTCGTCTCACGCGGTCTGCACGTCCAGCACGAACGCTGGTCCAACTGAGGCACCAGGTGGAAATGGCATGGCAAGCCGTTCCACAGGACTACATCCAGCATCTCTACGATTGTCTCCATGGGAGAATAGCAGCCTGCATTGCTGCGAAAGGTGGATATACACTGTACTAGTGCTGACATTGTGCATGCTCTGTTGCCTGTGTCTATGTGCCTGTGGTTCTGTCAGTGTGATCATGTGATGTATCTGACCCCAGGAATGTGTCAATAAAGTTTCCCCTTCCTGGGACAATGAATTCACGGTGTTCTTATTTCAATTTCCAGGAGTGTATTTTGTTGTGCCAACCCATTAGCTGTTACATTGGCTGATATATAAGGGGCAGTCAAAATTAGAGAAATGGAAAAAAAGCAAATAAACTCTTTAAACAATGAAAAGTCCAGACTGGATCATCCACAATATTATGAAAATGTTAGGATATTATGCAAAGAATAGAATGCTACTCAGCATAAAGGTGACACACTGAGTCACAGACAGGCACAATGAAAAGACTGTTATGAATAAGCTTTCAGCCAAAGCCTCCTTCAGGAAAGAGAAATGCTCATACATTCACACAAGCAAGTACACTTCACACATACATGACCGCTACCTCTGACACCTCAGGTCAGATTGCAACAAAAACAGATTGAACAGGAGCAACAGTATGGAGTTGGGCAGGGAAAGGGGAGGGATAGCAGAGTACAACATGGGGGAAGCACAGTCAGTGCTGCCTGGTAGAGCTTGCGAGGACTAGATGTAGCAGGACAGGGCTGACAGGCACAGCATCAGGAGGCTGTGGAGGGGCAGTGTAGGAGAGAAAAGTGGTTCTACACAAACACATCCCCATGGCACAGACAACACAGAATCAGCTTTCTCCCTCCATAAGACAGTGCTACTGAGCAATCCATACTACATACATCACGTTGCTGAAATTGGATCTCTTGCTCTCCAGCATGTGATGGAGCATTCTAGATATCACCTCCATATGTTATCCTACCTACTGATGTCCTACTGTCACCATAGGGCACCATCACTGAACCCCTATCCCACCCACAGCATTCCTCCATGCCAACCCCTCATAGCACTCAGACCTTGCCTAGCTGACCTTTCTAATTTGCCACATCCCTCAAAACTCCCTTGCAAGACTCCACTAAATCAGGAGCTGAAACAGTCCCAGAATACTGTTGTTAACCTTTCTACCAAAATCTTCAGCCCTACACCAAAATTTAACCATATTGGACTTGTCAAAGACCTGCTCCCCTACTCCCAATTCCTGCAGTGGAAATACTACTTTGCCATGAATCCTTCTGACCAAAGCCATCCTAATTCTATCATTGAACCATTCCCTTTCCCGTTTCACATGATCCAACCATGATTTTCCCCCCTTACCACCCTCTACAAACTTAGCCAGTGTGATCTTCTCCCAAAATTTCAACATAACTTCCAATTCCTGCTGAAAGCCTTGGGCTCTTCCCAAAACATCTCCCGTGAATGTGATTAACTTGTCACTCATATGATGCCCCACACACACTTCTTCTACATGCTCCTCAAAATCCACAAACCCAAGAATACTGGACACCCTATTGTAGCTGGTAACCGCACTCCCACTAAAAGAATTTTGGCTCTCGTTGATCAACATCTCCAACCTATTGCCCAAATTCTAGTCTCCCATATAAAAGACACCAACCTCATTCTTCACTGACTCTCCACCATCCCCACCCTTGTACCTCCTGGATCCCTACTCGTTACTGTTGATGCCACTTCCCTGTACACCAGCAGCTCTCATGCCCATGGTCTTGCTCCTATTGAACACTACCTCTTCCAAAGTCCTTTAGACTCCAAACCCATGACCTCACACCTCATACAACTTATTAACTGTAGCATATACAAACAAATCTGCAGCACAACTATGAACACCTGCTTGGCACCCTCATATGCCAACCTGTCCATGGACCACTTAGAGGAAACCATGCTAGGCTACCAAAATCCCAAACTCGTGGTACTGTTCAGATTCATTGATGATATCTTCATGATCAGCACCCAGGGCCAAGATACCCTATCCTCATTCCTTCACAGCCTCAACATCTTCTCTCCCATTCACTTCACTTAGTCGTCTTCAACCAAGCAAGCCACCTTCCTGGACATTGATCGTCTCCTTTCTGATAGCTCCATCCACACCTCTTTCCACATTAAACCGAATAATAACCAATAGTACCTGCATTTTGATAGCTTTCATCTTTTCCACACCAAAAAATCCCTCCCATACGTCCTGGTCATTCAGGGATGGCATATCTGCAGTGGTGGGAGCTCCCAAGTCCAGTATACTGAAGGTCTCACAAAGGCCTAAAAGTCTTCACAGACAGACACTGTTCTCCAGTTGTAAACTGCAAATAGAGTCCCTGCGTAATAGCCCTGCACACACCCAGTCCTCCCATCACCCCCAAGAACCAGTATCAAAGGAGCAGCCCCTTCATCACCAAATACCATTCCAGACAGGAACAACTGAACCACATCCTTCATCAGGACTTTGTTATCATTATGCCCCAAAATTAGGGACATCCTAACCAAGATCCTTCCAACCACTCCTAAAGCGGTGTTCCATTGCCCAGTCAACCTCCACAAAATCCTAGTTCATCTTAATGCCCCCTCAATCACAAGCCTTTGACACAGGGATGATATCTCTGTAGAAGGCACAGGTGAAGCCCTTCCTAAAGCACCCACCCAGCACTGCCTATTCTAGTCCTGTCATGGGGTTATCAGAAGCTGGGACACCTGTGAAAGCAGCCATGTTATATACAAAGTGTGCTGCAGTCATTGTTCATTGTTTTATATATCTACATTTACATCTACATCTATACTCTGCAAATCAATGTGAGGTGCATGGCAGAGGGCATGTCCCATCATACCAGTTATTGGGGTTTCTTCCTGTTCCATTCACATATGGACCATAGGAAGAATGATTGTTTGAATGCCTCTGTGTGTGCAGCAATTATTCTAATCTTATCTTCATGATCTCTTTGTGAGCGATATGTAGGAGGTTGTAGTATATTCCTAGAGCCATCATTTAAAGCTGGATCTTGAAACTTTGTTAATAGACTTCTCTGGAATAGTTCATATCTATCTTCAAGTGTCTTCCAGTTCAGTTCCCTCAGTATCTTCATGAGACTCTCCCATGGATTAAACAGTGAACATTTGTGCTGTCCTTCTCTGTACACATTCAATATCCCCTGTCAGTTCTATCTGGATTTGGTCCCGCACACTTGAGCAATATTCTAGAACTGGTCACTCGCGTGATTTGTAAGCACTCTCCTTTGTAGACTAATTGCACTTCCCCAGTATTCTACCAATAAACTGAAGTCTGCCACTTGCTTTGCCCACAACTGAATATGTGTGATAATTCCATTTCATATCCCTATAAAGTGTTACACATAGGTATTTGTTTGAGTTGGCTGATTCCAACACTGACTCATTGATATTATAGTGGTAGGATACTACATTTTTTTTGTTTTGTGAAATGCAAAATTTCACATTTCTGAACATTTAGAGTGAGCTGCCAATCTCTGCACCATGTTGAAATCTTATCAAGAACTGACTGAACATGCAGCTCCTCTCTGATACATAAATGCATCATCTGCAAAAAGCCTGATTTTACTATTAATATTGCTGCAAGGTCATTAATATACAATATGAACAGAAAGGGTCCCAGCACACTTCCCTGGGGCACACCCAAAGTTACTTCTACATCTAATGATGACTTTCCATCAAAGAAAACATGTTGTGTCCTCCCTACCAAAATTTCCTCAATCCAGTCACAAATTTCACTTGATACCCCACTTGATCAAACTTCTGACAAGAAGCCATGTATCTGGTTTCCTTGATCCAATGCCTTCAGTATGTCGTGTAAGAAAAGCGTGAGTTGGGTTCCACATGACTGATATTTACAAAATCCATTGAGGAGGTCATTCTGTTCAAGATGCCTCATTCTGTTTGAGCTTAGAATATGTTCTAAGATTCTACAACAAATTGATGTCAAGGATATTCAACAGTAGTTTTGTGGATGACTTCTACTGCCTTCTTGTAGACAGGTGTAACCTTTGCCTTTTTCCTAGAACTGAGTGTGGCTTTTTGTTCAAGGGATCTATGATAGTTTATAGTTAGAAGAGGCACTAACTCATCTGCAGATTCAGTATATAATCTGACAGTAATTTCATTGGGGCCTGGAGCTTTGTTCAGTTTTAACAGTTTCACCTGTTTCTCAACACTACTGTCACTAATACTTATTTCATTCATCATTCCAGTGGTATGAGGATTAAATTGGGGCAATTCTCCTGGGTTTTCTTTTGTAAAGAAACATTTGAAAATGAAGTGAAGCATTTCAGCTTTTGCTTTGCTACCCTCAGTTTCAGTTGCTGTGTCATTCGCTAGGGACTAGACACTAACTTTGGTGCCACTAACAGCCTTTACATATGGCCAGAATTTCCTTGGGTTATGAGAAATATGGCTTGACAATATTCTGCTACGGTAGTCATTGAAGGCATCACACATTGCTCTCTCAACAACCAAATGTGTTTCATTCAGTATCTCTCTATCTACCGCACTACTCTGTATTTTACACCTATCATACAGTAGTCTCTTTTTCTTTAGAAGTTTCTGTATAGTGACTGTGTACCATGGAGGTTCCCTCCCATTATTAACTGTTCTACTTGGTAAATATCTATCCAGTGCATGGTCAACTATTCTTTTAAACTTGAGCCCGAATTCCTCTACATGCTCTTGCCCTGTGCTGAAAGTTTCAATTTCCACATTGAGATATGACACTGCTGAGTTTTTATCTAGTTTACGGAAGATATATATCTTTCTGCTTATTTTAGTTGCCCTTTGTACTTTGGTAATCCTTGCTGCCACAACCGTGTCATGGTCACTGATACAAGTGTCAGTGTGGACCAGTTACCATTAGGTCCAATATATTTCCATCTTGGGTGAGGCTCGTAACTACTTGCTCTAGCTAGTTTTCAGAGAAGGCATTTAGTAAAATTTCATAGGATGTCTTATCAAGCTCACCACTAACAAAACTGTAATTTTCCCAATTAATTATGGATGCTAAAGTCTTCACCAATGATTATACTATGGTTGCAGAGCTCACATACTACTGAACTGAGGTTTTCTCTAAAGTCTACAGTTACACCAGGAGATGAGTCTGGTGGGCATTATAAGAATCCAATTATCATTTTATGCTCTCTCCTGATACTTAGTCTTGCCCAAACAATCTCACATGCAGCTTCAATTTCTATCTTGGTGCACTTGAGTTTCTTGTCTACTATGACAAATACACCACCTCCACTTCCCATTTGCCTACCCTTTTGATTTACTTAAGTATCTTCAACATTTTATGGCCCTGTCAGCAACTGTGTAAATATTAATTTTAATAATTAACAGCCTCAGTTGCACCGTTTGCCTAGAATTTACTTAGGTTTCAGTCGGGATAGCCCAACCTTCTTCAGAATAACAGTAAGTACCGTTTGTCCATAGTTCCAATACAGCACTCGTGGCTGCCGCATCGCGTTCGCGAAGTGGGGCTGAGGCAGTTCCAGAAAAGTTTTATAGTCTGATGATAACTTATGGATTTGTAGTTTTAGCTTGACGATGTCCACTATGGACAAACGGTAGTTACTGTTATTCTGAAGAAGGTTGGGTAATCCCAACTGAAACCTAGGTAAATTCTAGGTCAAATAGTGCAACTGAGGCTGTTAATTATTTAAACTAAATTAACTTTTGATATACTCTTAAATTTTCCCCAAAAATACCATTGCTATCAATTTCAGGTTTCAACCAGCTTTCTGTAACTAGTGTTATGTGAGCTTCACTGCTTGTCATGAGATCTTCGAACTCTGGCACTTTATTAAGAATGCTTTGGCAGTTTATCACTAGGATTTTAATACTCTCACCTATGGGAGGCATTTCTTTCAATCTTACACTGATACTTCTGGGTTTCCTACAGCTATTGTGATCTGGATTGGATGGAGAGTCACCTAATCTAAAAAACCCTTGTGCATACTCCACACACAATGAGCTACCTGAGTAGTAGGCTATGATGGGTAGTGCACACCTGACCTATCTAGGTGGACCGTACAATTCACAACCTATGGCACAAGTCCAGGAAGTCACAGCCTAGCTTGTCACAGATCCTTCAAAGTATGTGGTTCAGTCCTTCCACTTGACTCAGAACCAAAGAGTCATGATCAGTTCTGGGGACAATGCTGCAAATTGTGAGCTTCATTGAAATTCCACACGTTAAGAGGGCCTTCTCAACCTTCTCTGACAGTCACTGGAATGACCCAAGAATGACCTCGAAGCCCAGATGACAGACATCATTTCTTCCAACATGTGCCACAATCTGCAGCTGGTTGCACCCTGTTCCCTCAATGGTTGCCAGAATAGCCTCTTCAACATGTTGAACGAGACATACACACTGAGTGCACCTAGTGTCCTTTCTTGGCCCTTGCTGCCATTTCCCTAAGGATGGTTAATAGACCCCTACCCTTTTGTGTTTGCCTTCTCCTGACCATGGACAAAACAGGTTTCCCCAAAACGGGTGAAGTGAGTCTCACTATCTCAGTCTCAGTTTGAGTGAAAGACAGCACCTCAAACTTGTTGGTTAGGGAGATCAGTACAATGCCCTGAGTCCTCAATGGTCCCTGTCCAACGTGTACAAGATGCCTAGATCTTCAATTAACATGCCTCTCACAGTCAAGTGATAGATCCTGTACTTTCTGCAGAGGAGACAGGATCCACAGGAGAGGGTAGTACTTGAGGTATCTCTGGTATAGGTATCACAGGTACATGACACTCAAGAGCTCTTCCAACACACTGATTGGCAGCAGCTGCCAATCGTTTGACAGTAATCAGGGTGATTTCCAGCTGCTTACAAATTTCAACCAACTCATCCCTTTTTTGAGAACAGCATTCACAGTGTGGCTGCCGGTATAACCAACTGGCCGTCCATGATGATGAATGGCCGCTGCCAGGCTGTGGCCAAGAGCAAAGTAGACCACCTTGTGGCACTGCATGCAGCTGTACTTTAACACACTTGATATCAATGGGTGCTTCATAACCTGGGCCATCTGGGTCCTACTCTGCACCCCCAGCTTTTCTGAACTGCTCAAAAGGGAGCTACCCTTACAACACATTCTCTGCTCCTGAAATCACCAGGCCTCAACCTACAGTAACCTACTGCCCTCACAGCCTCCACCCAACTGTTTGTCCCCCCCCCCCCCCCCCCCCTCTCCGCCTCCCAGTATCCTGTCACCTCATCACAGTTTGCCCTTCCTCACCCTTATCGTTCACTGCTCTCTGTTGGCACATCCATCAGTCTTTTCCTCTTCTCTGATCCTCTTCTTTCACTCCCCATCTTTCCCCCTCCTCTCCCTCCACCACAGCATTATAGCCTTCTGACACTGCACCTATCAGCCCAGTCCTGCCACCTCCAATCCCTTCATGCTCTGCCAGACAGAACCAGCTCCATTTCCTGCACACACATCATGCTACCCCTCCCTGTCCCCTCCCTTGGTCTGGATTGTTGCTCCTATTCTGTGCGTTTCTGTTACAGTCTGGTTGGAGGTAGTGGTCGTGTGTGTGTGAGGTGTGGTTGCTTGTGTGAATGTGTATGCCTTTCTCTTTTCTGAAGAAGCTTTGGCTGAAAGCTTATTTGTAAGTGTCTGTTCATCGTGCCAGTCTGCAACACAATGTGTCATCTTTATAGTAGGTAGCTATCGATCCTTTTTATAATATTATTAATTATTTAAAAAATAATCACCATAACTGTCAATACATTTGTCCCATATGCACACTCATTTTGATTCCATGTGATAAAGAATATTTATTCAACACTGGTGATCCCAGTAATTTTATCTGGAGCAGCCTCACCTGTGTCCTCACTGCATTGGTGATCCTTCAACAAAAGTCAGTACCTACTATGGATTATCCTGTGTACTTTGTCTTATCTTCTTACTTAACAACAATGGAACTGTCTCACAGCTATAGTTCTGGAGTAATATGAATTGAAGACAGTGACTTCTGTAGTGTTCACTTTAGTTCTTAACATCAATGTGTAATCTACCCCTCCCTCAAAAAATCTGTTAACTATCTCTGTCTTTGTGGTTAACTCTTTTAATAAGCTTCGAGAGGAGTAAGATTTACAATAAACTTTTTGCTTATCTTCCTTTCTCATAGTTGGCTCCAGTTCTTAACATCTAGGGGCTGACTCTTGAAGCTGAAATTTTTGACGTTATGGCTTCTCATAGTTCCAATTGACATAATAATTTTTGAAGTAACCCTGCTCTGTAATTTCTGTTTTCATGTCAATTTTATTCTCTCACATTTTTCCAAGTCACACTGTCTTTACAATTTCCACTTCAACAAAGCTGAAAACTGCATTGTTCTTCCAGAATATAAAAATCATTTCAAAGGCATGCACACTACTACCTCACTTTGCGGTAACAGCAATATTCTGAAGGGTTTACAAGTTCTCTTGACAAATGAATTTCTATTAATTTCTATAATTATTTTGTAAATGAATCCAGAAATATATTTAATAACTGGTGCATAATTAACAATAGAAATTTTAAATGTGCCAAATATTTCATAATTTCAAATGTTTCTAAAAGAAAATAATTTCAACTATACCTTCAGAGCTAGTACATATCAATTGTAAAACAGAAAATAAAGTAATTTCTTTTCACTGATTTTAGCTTGAATTATAACACATGGTATACAAAATCATATGAAATTATTTTAGAAAAACAGCTGAGATAATATTAACCCATTCAAAATTCGTACATATTTTTGGTATCGATAACTTCTGTTGAGGAAAAGTAATGCTAGAGATGTCCCTTTACAAATGGGAATAAATTTTGCCTTTTGTAAAACCTGAAAGTGACAGTTTCTGTACAGTACTGGGAGTGTCAACTATACCACCTCATCAGTCTGAACAATGTGAAATGCCTACTGATCTTCGTGTCAGCTTTGGTGATGAATGCAATTTGTTTGCATAGCAGTAAGATGCTTTTCAACAAACTGTCACAAACAGATACAGTGCCATGTAGCTCAGATCTGTCTTGCCTCCTGAGCCATGTACAATTCCACCAAACCTGTTACACTGCCACATGGAGTCCATCTGGTCGGATCACGCACATACACTTTTGCAGGATTTCATTCCACATTGCATCCATCCCATGAGAGCTCATCCATTGCTGCTCTCTGAGCAGCTATGATACCACATTCATACCAGCATTTTGATGACAGTCTTGTTCACCACAACGCACAGACCAAACTATCACCTTTACACCTGAAATAATCAGCGTTGAGGTTCACTACTGTTGAGTGGATTCTCTACAACCGTGATATTTATGATGACAGCACGAAGTTTGCCATATTACTGAACAACAAAGGAGAGCATGCTAGCATTATCAGTGACATTGTTTTGTTGCCCCCTGCTACCAACAAATACGACATGGCAATGTCAGTGCTCCTCCAGCACCTTGCCAGGATGCTGGAATGGCAATTGTTCAAAGTTATTTATGATGAACATTTAGGCACCAACCACCTTCTCAACTTTGGAGACAGCTTATAGCATTAACCAACACCACATTCATGACAAACTACACCTTATGGACACTGTGGAGTGTAAAGTTACCTCCACACCATAACAGGTGGCTGTAGGCAGTGAGCAGAATGCACTGACACACACACACACACACACACACACACACACAGGCATCAGAAGTGGAACCCCTCCATGATCTCACTAGCATGGTGACCATTGCAAAAAGTTCTACCACAGCCTCTGCAAAGGAATAGTATGCTGATCTCTGAGCCACAGGATGTTGGTCTATGATGTCCATACAACAGGATGCATCAAGGACTGTATTAGTCCTTGATGATCTGGACATTTAGTACAGCTGCTGGCAAATTTGTGCCAGCAACGATATTTCATGTGTGGGTGTTGGGAAAAGTTAGCAGAGAGGTATTATCATTATAGCTGATGTCTGGTGATGTCTCCTGGGCCAGCTGCTGGCAGCGTCAGCATACTTGTAATATGCCATGTCATCATCTGAGTGGTCAATTGGTCATAAATTGGCTGCTCATTGTGTAGGAACATGCGGGGTTTGTTTTTGTTCTGTGTATTTGGTTTCCCTTTCTGTATTATTTGGTAGGCTATATGGGTACAGCTGGTGGTGCCATTCAGATTTGCTTTCATTTAGAGGTTCTAGAGGGGTTCATCA
Organism: Schistocerca serialis cubense; assembly: GCF_023864345.2. Classification (NCBI taxonomy): domain Eukaryota; kingdom Metazoa; phylum Arthropoda; class Insecta; order Orthoptera; family Acrididae; genus Schistocerca; species Schistocerca serialis. Next base: position 786,500,658 of record NC_064639.1, on the reverse strand, counting down.
AAACTGCAATGTTTGTGTGCTTAATTTAAGCTTGTTATAGGTGTTTAGTTTCCCTTACAGAAAAGTGTTTTCGGGTAATTTTGATTCCACCTACAGTTGTGGTCATAGTTCCCCTGATTCAGGATGAAGAGGTTGTTTGAGTGTCTCATGATTTTGATTAGAATATCAAGATGAAATTATGTTATGTAAGCCCATGGTGTGTATGTGTCTTGGATAATTGCTTCCGTATGATCTGCAGGAGGTGCAGACATGTTGGAGCTGCATGTATGTTGACTTCCCCCTGTGTTCAATATGCTTTGCCTGATAAGCATAAGTTTCACTTGTTTGGGCCCCATGTATGCTTTGTTAGTGCCATGTTGTACGTGTACCCCTATGTCAGTTTCCGGTGCAGCCAGATATCTGACTTTTTTAACAAAAATGTGTTGGGCATGCATGTAGTGTGATTTATCTACAGTGTTGATGTTTGTGCATTTGTTCCAGTCTACATATGAATGAAACTGCCTCATACTTGCCAACATTAACTTTGATATGCCATTTCTCCATCCAAGGTTCTACAGTTCTGTGTGCTGTCTGTAGTCATGAGTTGTTTGATGGTTTCCAGCCTTGCACTAAAATGGCAGGATCATCTGCATAGATGGAAACAGTTGTGCTGTGTGTGCCTTGAAACTTGTTAATGTAGAGATTGGATAAGAGAGGCCTAAGTATGGTGCCTTCGGGTGCTATGGCTTGTATACTGGGTAGTGCTGATTGTTTACCCTGAATGACAGTGTTCAAACTTCTGTTGGTGTGGTATGAGCGTAAGAGATGTGTGACTCTGTCAGGGAACCCAGCATTGCTGAGCTTGCAAATGAGGCTGCTATGGCATAGATGATCAAAGGCTTTTTCGATGTCTAATAACACAGCCCTCATTGCTTTGTTTGTGTTGTATCCATTTGTTATGTGTTCAACTACGAGAAGGATTGTCATATTGTAGAATGGTGATTCTGGTCTCAGGATGTCATTATTGATGCAGTGCCTAATGAGTCTTTTAGAATCACCTTCTCAGCAATAATGCTAAGTGAGCTCAGCAAGCTGAGGGATCAGTAATTTTGTGAGAGGGAGTAGTTTTCCTCTGGATTCCTGAACATCAGGACCAAGGCCACCTTCCAAAAGACAGGAAAGTGCTGGTGTTGTAAGATGGCATTCATGATGTGTGTTAGTATTCTACAGCCTTACTGATGAACACTTTGAGGACACAATGTTTAATGCCATCAAGACATAGGCCTTTTCTGGCTGAGGTGTGCTTAATAGCCCATGTGATGAAGTATGTGCTAGCATGTCCGATTTTATTACAAGTGGGCTGGGCGCCAAGAATTGTAATCTCCTGGTTCATTTCAAGTGTGAATACTGGGTTAGAGAGAGTCATATTCGGTGTGAATGATGCTGCTAATTTTCTGGCCATCATTTCTGCCTGCTCCCCCATGAAGTAGTTGGGTTAGTCAGGCACTCATCAAGTTGGTATGTAGGGGAAATATTGAGCTAGATTCCACACACTTGATCATGTGGTATCCAGCCAGTGGTGTACATGTTCCGCTTTTAACCCGCCCATGCTTGCCCGATGGCCAGGCGGGCAGGCCGCCGCGCGTTGTCAACAGAACGGGCAGGCTGCTTCACTCCCAGCCAAGCCAAGCGGAACCCAACCTGGGCAGGCTGCGGGAAACTTGCTTGCCTGCCCATATTATTGCTGAGCTGCGCTACGCAGCCATTTAGTTTGCTCACGTCATTGTCATATTATGAACATTAATTAAAAGTCTTTATTTTACCTGAGCACCAAAAGATAAACTCTAAATCAAGATGCTGTAACTTACCAAATGAAAGCGCTGGTATGTTGATAGGAGACAATAAAAAACACACAAACACACACTCAAATTTCAAGCTTTTGCAACCCACGGTTGCTTCATCAGGAAAGAAAGAAGGAGAGACTCTTTCCTGATGAAGCAACCATGGGTTGCAAAAGCTTCAAATTTGTGTGTGTGTGTGACTTACCAAACAAAAGCGCTGCCATGTCGATAGACACACAAACAAACACAAACATACACACAAAATTCAAGCTTTCGCAACCAATGGTTGCTTCATCAGGAAAGAGGGAAGAAGAGGGAAAGACGAAAGGATGTGGGTTTTAAGGGAGAGAGTAAGGAGTCATTCCAATCCCGGGAGTGGAAAGACTAACCTTAGGGGGAAAAAAGGACAGGTATACACTCGCACACACACATATATCCATCTGCACATACACAGACACAAGCAGACATTTGGAAAGGCAAAGAGTTTGGTGTCTATCAACATGCCAGCACTTTCGTTTGGTAAGTTACATCATCTTTGTTTTTAGATATATTTTTCCCACGTGGAATGTTTCCCTCTAATTTCAGGTCAAAAAAATATTGGGTTTTACTTGCACATTCTTCCTTTACGCGTATATTTCGGGCTTATTATCTATATAAATAAAAATGAATTGCCAAATGTGTTGATAAGCATAAAACTCGAGAACAGCTGGACCAATTTGGCTTATTTCTTTTTGCTGTGTTTGTAATTCTCAGGACAAGGTTTTCACGAAATAAAATTTTTGGAAAATCAACAGAAAAATTGGAAAATTTGAGAAAAACTGAAAGTGCATTTTCATTGTGTCCGTGTGTTTGTATTGCATAAAATCTTGATGAAATTTTGCAAACTATACCTTGAAACCAAGAGGAAGGTCACAGTCTACATAAAATTTCGTAGGGTGCATGGCAGAGGTTACTTTACCTAACAGAATTCGACAAATTGTACATTGTTATTCCGATCTTGATGAAATTTGGCACACTTGATATTCAAAGCAGGATGAAGGGCGCTGTCTGCTTAAAATTCCGAATGGTGCATGGCGGAGGGTACTTTACTTACACACTTCTACACCAACCTACAGTTTTATTCGGATCTTGAAGAAATTTTGCACACTTGACCATCAAGAGGAACATCACTGACCACAATATTTCGGACAGTGCATGGAATAGAGTACCTTACAAAAGATTTTGAGATCGTTTGCAGGTTACCATGAAAGTTGGCTCATGTACGCATGTTTCCATGGAGAAGGTTTTTGAATATTTCCATGTGCGTCTTTATATATATACACTCCTGGAAATTGAAATAAGAACACCGTGAATTCATTGTCCCAAGAAGGGGAAACTTTATTGACACATTCCTGGGGTCAGATACATCACATGATCACACTGACAGAACCACAGGCACATAGACACAGGCAACAGAGCATGCACAATGTCGGCACTAGTACTGTGTATATCCACCTTTCGCAGCAATACAGGCTGCTATTCACCCATGGAGACGATCGTAGACATGCTGGATGTAGTCCTGTGGAACGGCTTGCCATGCCATTTCCACCTGGCGCCTCAGTTGGACCAGCGTTCGTGCTGGACGTGCAGACCGCGTGAGACGACGCTTCATCCAGTCCCAAACATGCTCAATGGGGGACAGATCCGGAGATCTTGCTGGCCAGGGTAGTTGACTTACACCTTCTAGAGCACGTTGAGTGGCACGGGATACATGCGGACGTGCATTGTCCTGTTGGAACAGCAAGTTCCCTTGCCGGTCTAGGAATGGTAGAACGATGGGTTCGATGACGGTTTGGATGTGCCGTGCACTATTCAGTGTCCCCTCGACGATCACCAGTGGTGTACGGCCAGTGTAGGAGATCGCTCCCCACACCATGATGCCGGGTGTTGGCCCTGTGTGCCTCGGTCGTATGCAGTCCTGATTGTGGCGCTCACCTGCACGGCGCCAAACATGCATACGACCATCATTGGCACCAAGGCAGAAGCGACTCTCATCGCTGAAGACGACACGTCTCCATTCGTCCCTCCATTCACGCCTATCGCGACACCACTGGAGGCGGGCTGCACGATGTTGGGGCGTGAGCGGAAGACGGCCTAACGGTGTGCGGGACCGTAGCCCAGCTTCATGGAGACGGTTGCGAATGGTCCTCACTGATACCCCAGGAGCAACAGTGTCCCTAATTTGCTGGGAAGTGGCGGTGCGGCCCCCTACGGCACTGCGTAGGATCCTACGGTCTTGGCGTGCATCCGTGCGTCGCTGCGGTCCGGTCCCAGGTCGACGGGCACGTGCACCTTCCGCCGACCACTGGCGACAACATCGATGTACTGTGGAGACCTCACGCCCCACGTGTTGAGCAATTCGGCGGTACGTCCACCCGGCCTCGCGCATGCCCACTATACGCCCTCGCTCAAAGTCCGTCGACTGCACATACGGTTCACGTCCACGCTGTCGCGGCATGCTACCAGTGTTAAAGACTGCGATGGAGCTCCGTATGCCACGGCAAACTGGCTGACACTGACGGCGGCGGTGCACAAATGCTGCGCAGCTAGCGCCATTCGACGGCCAACACCGCGGTTCCTGGTGTGTCCGCTGTGCCGTGCGTGTGATCATTGCTTGTACAGCCCTCTCGCAGTGTCCGGAGCAAGTATGGTGGGTCTGACACACCGGTGTCAATGTGTTCTTTTTTCCATTTCCAGGAGTGTGTGTGTATATATATATATAGATGAGGTGACTTACCGAACAAAAGCGCTGGCAGGTCGATAGACACACAAACAAACACAAACATACACACAAAATTCAAGCTTTCGCAACAAACTGTTGCCTCATCAGGAAAGAGGGAAGGAGAGGGGAAGACGAAAGGAAGTGGGTTTTAAGGGAGAGGGTAAGGAGTCATTCCAATCCCGGGAGCGGAAAGACTTACCTTAGGGGGAATTCCCACGTGGAATGTTTCCTTCCATTATATATATATATATATATATATATATATATATATCTGTGTGTGTGTGTATATATATGTATATATGTGTGTGTGTGTGTGTGTGTGTGTGTGTATGTATATATACATACATTTTTTTAAACGAAATGTCTATCATCTTTTTGAATTTTGAGAGATGTCTGACACATCACAGTCATCGTGTTTGACAATTAGCGCACAGCAAATGTCGTTCAACAGTTGCAAACCATTTTTGGTTGAGCGAACATGTTATATTGGCTGCAAAAAACCTTGATGTTAACGAAATGAATTTTCAGATTCAAAATATGATACCTGGTGAAGTGATGACATACAAGTCGGTTTATTCCATTACTAACCAAGATGATGTAGTCAACTATCCTGCAGAATTTTTAAATTCACTGGATTTACCCAGATTATCGCCTCCCAATCTGCATAAGTCGGATCGGCAATCATTATGTTGCGAAAGGTAAACCAACTACAGTCGGCCGGAGTGGCTATGCGGTTCTAGACGCTATGGTCTGGAACCGAGCAACCGTTACGGTCGCAGGTTCATATCCTGCCTCAGGCATGGATGTGTGTGATGTCCTTAGGTTTGGTTCAAATGGCTCTCAGCACTGTGGGACTTAACATCTGAGGTCATCAGCCCCCTAGAACTACTTAAACCTAACTAACCTAAACACATCACACACACCCACGCCCTAGGCAGGATTCGAACCTGCGACCGTAGCCATCATGCGGTTCCAGACTGAAGCACCTAGAACCGCTCGGCCACTCCGGCCGGCTTAGTTAGGTTTAATTAGTTCTAAGTTCTAGGCGACTGATGACCTCAGAAGATAAGTCGCCTAGTGCTCAGAGCCAAACCAGCCACCTCTTTGTAATGGCACCCGGCTTGCAGTGAAGAAATTAAAGAACAACGTAATCGAAGCCACAATTTTAAAAGGAAAGTACAAAGGTGAAGACTGTTTGATTCCTCGTATCACTATGATTCCGACCGACATGCCATTCGACTTTAAATGGTTATAATTTCCAATGCAGCTTGCATTTGCCATGTCGATAGATAAATCACAAGGGCAGTAGTTATATGTTTGTGGCATCAATCTTGAAAATCATGTTTTTTACATGGGCAATTGTATGTCGCATATTCCCCTGTCGGGACACCTTCAACATCATTTGTTTACGCACCAGAAGACAAAACTATCAATGCTGTGTATCAAAAAATATTACAATAAATGCTACCTAGCAATAAACTTTGACACTGCTCCATTGTTCACCACAAAAGTTGACAGCTATATATGAGTTTTCATAGATAGGTGAAGAGGAGATGACCTGAGGTGGTGGAGTCCAACAGAGAGAGGACGAGGAGAAGGATAGGGGAGATGGGCCAAGGGATGGGGGGGGGGGGGAGGTGAACAGAGAGATAGTGGGAGAGGAATACACGGAGAGAGAGAAAATAGGGGAAGGAAGATGGACTAGGAGAGTATGGAATAAATAAATGCCCAGGCAACGCCGGGTTTTCAGCTAGTTGTCAAATATTTCTTTGATACTTCCCAATCTCTCAATACTGGATATTCTCAATTCGAACCACCATCAGATCACATCTCAAACAGGTTTGTGTAGCGAGCAGAACAATCACTGAAAATGGAGCTCCTTTGTACACTAAAAGCTACAGATAACCACCAGGAGCATAGATAACGGGGAAGGGAGGGGGGGGCAGGGGTACCCCCCCCCCCCCCTACCCTGAGCCCATGAACATAGTGTTTTTTGTTTTAGTGGAACGCAATGCAGTATGTCTTGCAGTTTTCAACACTGAAATGGATGGATATTTGTACTAAAGAAGTGAATCTCCACCCCCCAAGAGGAAGATTGGTTCCCTCCCCAGAAGAATAAATTATCTACGCCCCTGATAACCACTGTACTGCAATGAGAACCAAATTAAGATTTTGGAAGTCTAGATTTTTTAACTTTAGTATGTTTCAGCCAAGTATGACACCAGTTATACAAATATTTAACTACTTTTCCAGGATGTATTTTACTGGTTCTGTGAATTCATTCAGAGTTGGAAAAATCATTCTAAATTGCCAAAATGCATTTTAACAAAATCGAAGCATTTGTTTCGTATCCAGTTCATCTAAAAACTATAGTACTGGGAATACAATGGCGACTCTGAGCCATTTTTCGTGGCATCTATGTTTGCTTCATGACAGTCCACCCTTGTAATCTAGGTCTGCGTTATGAGGGACCATAGTTCAGACCCTCATGATGCAGACTTAGACGACGAGTGCCATTTTTCGTGGCATCTATGTTTGCTTCATGACAGTCCACCCTTGTAATCTAGGTCTGCGTTATGAGGGACCATAGTTCAGACCCTCATGATGCAGACTTAGACGACGAGTGTTTACGTGCATGATGCAAACCTAAATGACGACTGTAGACCCTCATAACACAGACCTAAACGACGAGTCTGAACCCTCATGACACAGACGTAGACGCTGTGGAGAGTGGCCCAGAGTTTCCATTATATTCCTAATACAATACATTTGTGGAAAAAGACGCTCTTCATTTTAAAAGCATTTGTAGTGTCTAGGTCTTCAGCATCTTGACCCTGCTTGTGGGATTCCCCTTAATATAGAAATACAGGAATAAAATTACATTTCGCAATTTGTGTGGAACTCAACAAAATAAATTGTAATTTAAACTCATAATGTGTATTGCCTTAATCCACAAACGAATATATTATTTTGCAGAACACTTTTCAACATAAAATCTTTACAAATTTTCCTTCAGTTCCCCTGAAAGTATTATTTAGGCCAAACCAGATACTCCTAAAAATATTTGGCTACTTTTGCAAACACAAGTAACAGAAAATGGTTTACAAGCAATAATAAATATCACTTGGGAGGATTGAAATCAAAAAGTTTAGTCTAAAATAAAAATGAACTGTATGCATTACAAAATTTCTATCTCAGACATTGATGCCCAGAAAGCACAAGAAAGAAAACTGCACTCTTAATTAGTAAATTTGCACTCAAACTCATAGTTTCCTGTTTAATGTTCTACTGTATTCTTAATGTGTCTGCTGATTAGCATTTGAATTAATTATGATGAGATCGTTAAGTCTGTCTGCATTAAGACGTGATCATTTTTTGCTAATTAGGTTTCCAGCGCAACTAAAAATTCTCTCATTAGAGGCACTAGTGGCTGATGTATTTAATATTTTTCTTGCCACACACGCAAGTCGAGGAAGTCGTTGGGAGTTATTTTTCCACCACTGTAGAATATCTCCCTCGTTCACACAGTGTTCTTGCAAGTATCCTCTGACTGCATCATGTAGGAGAGGAGACTCTTCTGCCCAGTCCTCAAATTTCACCATTTTGTATGGTCCTGGATTTGTTTCTTGGGTGCTGTGATTGGGCACTTGTACTGAAACTATACAGGTTCCAATTAATATTTGCAGAATAATGTGAAGATCGTACTACTCATAGTTGAAATTATAATAGTTTTTAGATGATGCTATCACTTATCGTCCAGTAAAGTCATCAGAAGATCAAAACTAACTGCAGGATGATTTAAATAAGATATATATTTTTGGTGTGAAAATTAGCAGTTGGCAATAAATAATGACAAGAACAAGGTTATCCATGTGTGTACTAAACTAAGTCTGTTAAACTTGGTTTAAAAGATCAACCAGTCAAATCTAAAGACTGTAAATTCTACTTAATACCTCTGATTACAATTACGACCTACTTAAATAGGAATGGACATACAGAAAATGTCGTAGGCCTTTTAATGAGAAAACACTCTTTTGGAGCATTGCTATACAGTTGGAAAGCCTTTACTGGTACGATTGATGGAGGAGGTCAAAAGAGTCTAAAGAAGGGCAGCTTGTTTGGTATTATCATGAAACAGCGGAAAGAGTGTCACGGAAATTATACAGGAGTTGGGGTGGGAATCATTACAACAATGGCGTTTTTTGATGTGGTGCAATCTATATATCAAATTTCAATCACCAACTTACACGTCCGAATTCGAAGATATATTGTTGAGTCCCATCTACCTTGGAAGAAATGATCATCAGAACAAAATACAAAAAAACAGCGCTCAGACGGAGAGATGTAGGTATTTAATCCCGCGCGAAATTCGAGAACAGGAGACAAATAAGTTGAAAGTGGTTCGATGAACCCTCAACCAAGCACTTGTGTGTGACTTGCAGAGTACCCATGTACATGTAGATGAAGAATATATGCATTATCTTAGGAGCTTATCTTCAGTACACATCTGTCGTGCTGCTTGGTAATCATCAATTTTTTCATCCTTCGTTAACTTTCTTAATGTGCAGTAGTTAGGCACCATAAACATTGCAATTTTATGCAACATACTAACGCACATTTTCTGTTCTAGGAAGGCACCAGCAGCTTGTTTCAAAGGTTTCATGTCCTGAAAATACTTTTTATCAACATACATATTTCACAAGTGGTTCTATAATATTCAGATGGAATAAAATTACAAACCTCTTCATCATTATCCCGTACAGTAAAGTGAGCTTTTAAGGCATAAAACCATGGTAGAACGAAATGTAGGGTTGGCTCCTTGTCACCCTCTAGATCAACTGTGGCTTCTTTAAACAGCTTAAGAAATGCTATAAGCTGGCCAGTTATATGGTGGTCATAACCCAGCATCTTATCAGAGGCGCCTTCGTTATGTAAGACAGCCTTCACTGAATCAATCTGAGAATGGACTGATACAAGCATGTCAAAATAACTGTTCCAACGAGTTACAACCCACTGCTTTAAAGGTGAATTCAGTCTCACACAGAGACCTCTTCTCTTGAAGTAGGAAACCGTAGCCTGCACTGTATTAAGAATGGCTAATATATTTTTAACATTTTCTTTCAAAAACTGTTCGCTCAGAACATTTTTGAAGACTGTGTTTTTATTACTATGAGCCATGCATGGAAGACGCTGATATATTTCGAGAGCTTTGACAATGTTACTGCCCTGGTCTGTGACAAATGTAATTTTGGCAATGTCTTCACAAGAAACACCCATAGTTTCTAAGCGATCTTCCAACTCGTTTCGAATATTTGAGCCAATTTTTGGGCAGTCAGGAAACGCAGAGCACATCAGTACATATTTATTCAAAAGCCAGTCTGAATTTATGTAATGCATTGTCATGGACATGTAATGCACCCCTTTGTAATTGTCTGTCCATAGATCAATTGTACTGGCACATATACCAGAACAAATTGCATGCACTATATCTGGGAGCATTTTGCTGCGCACTTTATCAGCTAGGGTTTGAACTTTCCTAGCTACTGTCATTCGGGAAGGCATAATATTTTTAATATCAACTGTGCCATATTTTTTACCTATGTCGATCTGTGTCTGCCCTAAATTAAGAAATCCTTCTCCCTCTATACTGCTAAATGGTCTCAGGCCCTTAGCACACATTTCGACGTACTTTTTGGCCACTAAATCTTTGCCCTCTTTCAAGATATTTACGGAGTGAGGGAACTGCTTGTCAAATTTGCACATATGTCGAACATACTTGGGGTGCCCAAATAAGTACTTAAGGGCTTTTTACATAGTTTTCATTGAGACACACATGCAGCCTCATAAACACACAAAAACGTTTCCCATGCGGCACTTGTGTTCTGTTTCATTACCAGAATGTATTCGCCAGTTGTCAATTGTTTTTCAATCTCACTAAAGTTCGACCTATTCATTGTGCTGCCCCCGCCGTTGCGATAAATGAAGTGCAGGCTAACTAGCTGGCTACTCTAGTCATGGTAGCTTGACAGCGCAACCTGTTGTCAGGCACAGCAAGCTGAGTGGGTCCCATGAAGCTTGGCAGGCCTGTGGGAACCCAGGTAGCCTGGGCTTGCGGGAGCCCAAGTCGGCCGCATTACCCACTATGCCTCAGTACATGCACACTCTTGTGTTTACGTCATGGCAGGCTGACCTGCATGAATGGTTGCAGAGGAGCTAGGGGCAAGCAGGCTGCAAGGGGAATTTGTACACCTCTGTATCCAGCTCAGCAAGTTTTGATCCCATTGGATGTTTCATTAAGTTTGCATCTTCTCTTGTATAATTCTCTAGAGCCTGTTAACATGATGTTTATGCAAGGGGTGGTGCACTCAAGTATTTCCTGAGATGGTTTCTCATTTAGATAAGACCCAGAACTTCCTGAGGCAGGTTTGTTGATGGTGTGAGAACTGGAACAGTGTCGACCGTTATAGCCTGGACTGCAGTGGTAAGTGCTTCAACAGCTTCATTTCTTTGTGCTGTGTGAGTAATTTCATGAGTTTATGGGAGACTATTATCAAGTGTTTCCTTGAACAGGGTCCAATTCATGCACTTGTAGTTTAGTACCTGGCATGGTTCTGTGTACTGCAGTGTATAGCATTTCTGGCAAGTAGTTGGAGGCCAGATAATTTTCAGCTGCAATGTTGAGTGTTCATGTGATGCCCTCTATGAGGGATATGTCACGTTTGGCCTCTGCCACTTGTGTTAGGGCAAGATATAAACCACCTGCCTAGTGAACACATGAGCCAATTAAGTTTCATGCTATCCCCACAAGAGGGCTATAGACTCTACATCCTGGAACACCTGGATCATACTTGCAACCAATATTTTCTTGTTGACACTGCCATGCCATGTGAGCTACCACCAGAAAAAAATTTATCCTCAGTGTGGTGAATAATTCACATACTGCAGTATACAGAACCACATCTCAAACCTTGACCTGAGTTTAGAAGACATATTTAAATGACAGCTTTTCATTACTGACATCAAGGACCCCATACTGGGGCTGACTTTCTAAGACATTTTCATCTCTTCCCAGAGCTTCTGTGACCAGGATCTTTGGCACTCCTCTGATACTCATGTAGCTGCCTTCCATGAACATCAGCTTGCAAATCCTCCATTCAATTCAATTCAATTCAATTTTTATTATCACATAACATGCCTTATACAATCAAAGATTGTGACGTGACATAGGTGACTTGTCAGTTTTACACTATATATAATAATACTAATAATAGACAATAAACTAATAATATATATGGTACAACATCTTCAAAGAGGTATTTTAATTACAATTATAATGCATTGTTGCCATTCATGAAATCTTCTACACTATAGTAACATTTATCTTTCAGATATTTTTCCAGGTCTCTTTTGGTACCTTTTACATTTGAATCATCCATATCTTTCCATATTTTATTTACAAGTTTCATGCTCATATAGTATGGGTTTTTTTCATATGATTTTAAACAGTTGGTAGTAACATGTAGCTCGTTCTATATCTAGTATCATATTGATGCAAGAAGAAGTTTCCCTCAAAAAGTTGTGGGTTTCTTTTCGTGAAAGTGAGAGTATATGCTTGGAATGCTCATTAGATCTAGTTTTACAAATAAAGGTTTACAATGTTGCTTTCGTTTTGCTCCCACCATTGCTCGGATGATTCTATTTTGTAGTCTAAAAGCTCTAAGTAAATTTGTTTTTTCAGACCCCCAGAAAATTATACTATACCTAATGACTGAAACAAAATATGCATTATATACAGTTTTTCTTACAGCTAAGTCAGTAATACTATACAAGATATTCATAATATATACAAGGCTATTCAGTCGACCCAGTATGTTGTCCACATGGAGACTCCATAACAGGTTTTTATTGACTAATACGGCAAGGAATTTGACACAGTCTGCAGTCTCTAATTTTTTGTCCATATGCCTTATTTCACTTATAGACTGTGCAGTGTGTTTTGTGGTGAAATGAACAATTTCTGTGTTTGTAAAATTTAATGTCAGTTATTTTTTTTGACCCATGCCTCCACTACCCCAAGTGTTTGTTCAATATGACGAATTAGGTCTACCTCATTTTTACAACAGACTACAGCTGCTGAGTCATCTGCATAGAGCATAGTGTCAGAGTGGACCTGACATGGCATATCATTAATATAATACAGAAAAAATAGTGGCCCTAATATTGAAACTTGTGGAACACCTAATTGAGTGTGTTTCCAGCCAGAGAGAAATTTCTTGCCGTTGATGTTAATAAGTACTCTTTGTTTTCTGTTTGCCAAGTATGATGACATCCAGCTAAGAGATTTGCCTTGAAAACCGTAGTGTGCCAGTTTTTGGAGAAGCAGGTCATGATTTACTGTGTCGAAGGCTTTGGACAGGTCACAAAAGATGCCTGACACACACATTCTATCATCAAGACATCTGCTGATTTTTGTGACTAATTCATTTATTGCATGGATTGTGCTGCGGCCTTTTCTGAAACCATATTGATTGCCTAAGATAATGCTGTTAGATGAATTGTGATTTTTGATCTGATTACATGCAGCTATTTCAAATATTTTTGAGAAAATTGGTAAAAGTTAAATTGGCCTACAGTTGCCCAATTCGTCTTGTTTGCCTTTTTTAGGTATGGGCCGAACTTCTGCATATTTTAATTGATCTGGGAAACATCCCTCATCAAAAGATTGGTTGATTATGAAATGTGCCCAACAGATATTTCAAAACTGTCTGATATCAGCATTGAAATTGCAGCAATTCACCCAACACCACCTCAGTTCGGTGTATCCTTCTTGCAGTGCATTCGTATCCACTGCATGTATTTCATTTGCCCCACTCGATTCATACGTACAGTTCAGACAAAATGCTATCTGCAGTGGAGCTATTCATAATATCAACAACATGCTGAACCTACCAATCAGACATAAAATGTGTAGATTAGCTCCACATAAACTTCATGCAGTCAAGTTGTCTATAGATTAGTTATTACAAGCTGGTATCATCAGAGAGTTCAATGGTGCCTGCACCTCACCCATTCAATTTATGCCTAAGAAGAATTGCACATATAGACTATGGAGTGATTATCAGGCTCTCAATCATCATCCTGAGCAGCTATCCAATTCCAAATATTCAGGCCTTTACACATAATTCAGCAGGTCTCTCTGTGTTCATTGTGTTGGGCTGTGAAAATGCTTATTTGCAGAGTTCCATGAACCAAGAGGACGTATATAAGACAGCTATTAACACCCCTTTTGGTCTTTGTGAATTCCTTTACAAGCAATACAGATTCAAAAATGCAGTGTGGCCTTGGCAAAGGTTTACAGACAGTTTTCTTTTGAAGTTTTCCTGATCCACATGGACACAAAGAGCATTTCAAACTAGTTTTTGATGCCTTACACAGATACAGTGTTATAGTCAATGATGATAAATGTCAACTGCAATGATCAGAGGTGACCTTCTCTGGTAATTTGGTTAGGAGTGAAAGTGTATATCCTATTATATAATGAACTGAGCTTATTAGTCACCTACTGTGACCACAGAACTTTCAAGAATTATGCTGATTCTTCAACAAGATAAATTTTTATTGCAAACATCTACCTCACACAGCTTCCATTCTGGCCCACTGATGAATGCATTACCAGGCAAACACACAATGAGCAAAAGAGATATTCAATGTACTCCACAGATGCAACAGGCATTTGAGCAAGTTAAAGACTACATTTCTCAGGCCACGATGTTGGCATACCCTTTACCCACCACACACTCTCAGATGTGAAAAATTCTGTGAAGAAAAATTGTTGTCCATGGCATTTTTGCCATTTAGATTACATTGTGCAATTGACTACTGACATCTGACATCTTCATGGCACAGAAATGCCATGGAAGATTATCTTTCTGTTATTAATGCACTCTCAGTGGATGCTGACTATGACAAACTAGCAGTAACAAAACTGAAGGATACTCCTATGAGACACCATACCAGTCTAAGCATAGAACACTTCACTTTTCCCAGCTCTTCAAAACAAGCACTGTGTGTAGTTTCACAGAATCATTTTCAACTAGTAGTGCCTCTCAGCATACAGAGAATTAGCTTCGATATATGATATGGGCTGCGTTATCCAGAAATCCCTCCTACAATGAACTTTGTCACAGGCTGCTTCATGTGGCCAAATGGCAAAAAAGATTATAAGAATTGGATGCAAGCATGTTCTGCCTGCCAAGAATTGGAAATACGACAGCTTTTGCAACCCTGACATGGCTGTTATTCAGTTCCTGAGTGCTACTTTCACCAAATCCACTTAGATCTTGTCAGGCCCCTCTCTGAGTCAGGTGGGTTTCATTATATCCTTTCTGTCCTTTCACTGACTAACAGGGTAACTCGCTGGGTCAAGGCTATCATCACTGCAGAACCCAGGTGAAAGCATTTGTCAATATATGGATTTCCTGTTTCAGTTGTCCCACCTCAATAGCAATTGATCAAAGCAGACAATTTCAATCAGCACTTTTTAGTGAACTATATCACAAGTGTGGTGTAAGCGCTTCTGAAACATAGCTGACCACCCTCAAAGCAGTTGATTAGTGGAGTGCTGGCACTGCACCCTCAAAACAGTCCACATGTGTTGCAGAAAGGAGGGGCTGGGGCCCTGCCATGGGTGCTTTTATGTGTGTGTTCAGCATATAAGGAACACCACTGCATGTACCTAATGGAAATTATTTATGGTGAACCCCTAACTCTATCAGTGGACATCACAGAGCCACCTCAACCACCATTTAAGAAAGACCTTCCTCTGCTCGTGTGCAAGGTGAAGCGGCATGCTGAACATCTCAAGATACCTCCCCCCACAAATCACACAGCCCATCAAGCACTCGAGGACTGCAACTATGTAATGTTGAGAGATGACACTGTCCACTGAGCATTGCAGTCACCATACTGGGTCCAACATTGAGTGATTAGTTGGGACAGTAACATGTCTGACATCTTACTGAAGGGGAAACCAGTGACTGCTACCAACAACAGGTACAATGCTACATGGCTCCTACAGGATGCCTCTGACATGACTGTAAATAGCACTGACCATATGGATGTCAATTGTATTGTATTGTAATGAACTGGGGACCTAGAAACAATGGAGAGGCTTCATCCCCACCATAGCCCTCAGTGGTTCACAACCCCACAACAAGCTACAGCAGTCCACGCACCCCACGGCCACCCCACACCAAACCCAGAGTTATTGTATTGTACAGTTCAGCCAACAGTGGACCCCCCCCCCCCCCCCCTCCAAGGAACATCTCACACCAGAACAAGTGTAATCCCAAATGTTTGTGTGCTAGAGTAATTATGGTGTACACATACATGGTGACAGTGTTTGCACAGCAATCACCAACATAGTGGTGTAAATGAGGTGGAATAAGGGGAACTAGCTTGCATTCACCAAGGCAGATGGAAAACCCATTCACAGATTGGCTGGCACACTGGACCTTGACACTAATATGCCGGGTGGATTCGTGCCAGGGACCAGCACACCTTCCCGTCTGGACAGACATGCAACTATTTCAACCTGAAGGGATCTCAGTTAATCTCAATGATGAACTTCTGGTAGGGGAAGGACAGCACAACACGCAGACACTGTGGCTTTTCAGTTGTCAATGGAGGGAACCCTTATCCTCACTGTTATGAATGACCAAACTGACTTCCCACTCAGCCTCACATAATATCATTCCTATCAACCAGCAGCAATCAGGCCATCCACTCACTGCAATGAAAAATGGTTCAGCCATGCTTATACAGCCAACCAGGGCATGGGTGACAAAGTGCGTCTGCATGAAGAGGAGTCAACATCAGCATAGTCATTGTCCTCTCTCTGGGTCAGTGCTCAGCTCTGTGCCATGGTAATCCTTGGAGTCAACTGGTTCTGAGCTTTGCAGTATGTGATGCAGCAATAAACTGTATTCATTCAGCACTCATGATCTTCATCATTTTACCTGGAATGCCCTCACCTGGGTCCACATCACATGTTTTACTGAACATCATATAAAGCAATGGACTGAAGTGATGTGATATGTTAAGTACAACTCAGCAAGTTATTATATTTCAAATGCAAGGGTCATTCAACAAAGACTGAGACTGATGCTGTAAAAACTTTATTTCCAAATATTCAGTCACAATCAATATTTTCCACTTCAATACAGTCACCATTAGGAGCTATACACTTGTCCTATCTTCTCACCCACATTTGAAAGGCATCCACAAATCCATTTCTTGATAATCACTTCGAAATTGGCTCTAAAGTGTTTTCTGAATCAAGTCAATGTCCTTTGACATCCTTTTGTCCAGTAGGATAAAAAAATGGTTGCACACGGCAAGATCAGGGCAATACAGAGGGTAGGGGACTATGCAATCCCCCTTCTTGGCTAAAAATGCCATATCAGCAGCTCCAACATGAGGCATCACTGTCATGGCGCAGTTTACATTTCCTCCAGAGTTCCATCCATTTCTCTAGGATATGATCTTTCATAAGCTGTTGGAGGATATTCTTGTAGTACTCTGCTTTTACTGTCTTACCTCTGGGAGCTTGATGAGTATATAACACACTGCAATAATGAAAAAAATGTGATAACTAAAGCCTTATTGGCTGTTTTCTGGATGATCGCTTTTTTTTTTTGGGTGATATTATCCCTTTTAAACCAACTCTGTATTTACATTTCATGTTGATAACGGTAGACCCAAGATATGACTCTTTAAGCTTTTCAAGTGGATATGTTATTAATAGTTTTGACAGGTATGCTGCCGCATGACATTGTGCAAATTCCACAATATTTCCTCAGAACAACTGTCCGACATCTTTAGGTGGTTGAACTTTGCATGTGGCTAGGTGCAACTGATGGTATCCACATGTTGACACCCCTGTATATAGAAAATGTGTGTGAAGAATATGCAAGTGTGTAAATCGTGCATGCACAATGATTTGCAGATAGATGGCACCATACTCAAATGCCCTCTGCTGAAAATGGCAGAGCGGCCCCTCCTGCATGTGCAATGTACTCTGTGGTTACTAACAGACATTACTCACTAAAAAACCTTACTAGACAAATGTTATGAGAGGTCCATTATCAAAAATCTTGATTTTCTTGTAGCGATTTAATAGCAGCCAGTGCAGGATTCCAGGCTGTGCTCTGTTGAAATCACACATCCCTGTTGATAAGATTATCAGCTATACTGATATGTATTGCTTCCCTAAGGATACAGTCCCAGAAACATGATGCCGGGGATAAAACTTCTGTTTTTTTATAAATCATGCAATTTCCTGTATTCAGACAGTGTACTGCAATTGCCGGCTTCTCCAGTTGATGTAGGCATATATGACACTTATGTTCATTGCAGCTTTTTTCTACTATGCAACATGTCTGGCCTATATATGCTGCCCCTCATTGAGAAAAAATCCTATACGAATCATGTTTTGTCAGGCCAAGATCATCCTTAACCGAACTCAGCACGGTCCTCAGTTTTGCAGATGGTCAAAAAACGCATTTAATGTAATGTCTTCTGAGAACTCTTCCAATTCTTGTAACATGGCACCAAAATTTGGCAAGAAGACCAAAGCGATGGGTGTCTTTTTATCTTCATTCTGCTCCATGGACTGAACTCACTTGGGCCTGAATTCATTACGTGTCTGTCTCTCACAATAACTGTTTTGTCGGAACACTGTCTTCAAATGTCATGTCACACCCAACAGGCTTTCAGGATCAGATACCACATGCACTCTATGAACTAGCATATGTAATGCACTACCAAATTGTGCCGGGTGATGGCAGCTGTGCTGGCTCTGTATGTGTTGGCTTGTGGTAGATACTGTGTCCCAAGGTTCCATCTGCTTTCCTTTGTACCAAGACATCAAGAAAAGGTAAAGTACCATCTTTTCCCACTCTCATTGGATGGAGTGAATTTAAATGCTGGGGAAATGTAGGTAGAGTATCAAGTCAATGTGGCCACACCACAAATGTATCATCCACATACCACAGGAAACAAGAGTGTTTGAGAGTGGCTGAGTATAGTGGTTTTTCTTCAAAGTCCTCCATAAAATAATTGGCCACCACAGGAGATGGAGGGCTACCCATGGTAACACCATTCACTTGTTCAAAATATTGGTCATGAAATAAGAAGCATGTTAAAGTCTCCTTTTTCCTGTGGTGATCAATTATTTTGTGGTGGACTTTGAAGAAAAACCACTACACTCAGCTACTCTCAAACCCTCTTGTTTTCTGCAGTATGTTGATGATACATAGAATGCCTTGCCAATATGCTGCTGATATGGTTGCACTATCCATCAGAGGATGGCATTCATGTATCGTGCAACCATTACGGCGCCTTCCATGAAAACCAGCAGCATACGTCTGCCCCGTATAATGCCACCCCAAAACAGCAGGGAACTCCCACTTTGCTGCACTCACTGGACAGTGTGTCTAAGGCATTCAGCCTGACCAGGTTGCCTGCAAACACATCTCCGAAGATTGTCTGGTTGAAGGCATATGCGACACTCATGAACATGATGCCATTCCTGAGCGGTCCTTTCGGCATGTTGTTGGGCCCATCTGTACCACACTGCATTGTGTCATGGTTGCAAAGATGGACCTCACCCTGGACGTTGAGAGTGAAGTTGCGCATCATGCAGCCTATTGCGCACAGTTTGAGTCATAACATGATGTACTGTGGCTGCATAAAAAGCATTATTCAACATGGTAGCATTGCTGTCAGGGTTCCTTCGAGCCATAATCCATAGGTGGTGGTCATCCACTGCAGTAATAGCCCTTGGGCAGCCTGAGCGAGGCATGTCATTGACAGTTTCTATCTCTCTGTATCTCCTCCATGTCCGAACAACATTGTTTTGGTTCACTCTGAGACACCTGGACACTTTCCTTGTTGAGAGCCCTTCCTGGCACAAAGTAACAATGCAGACATGATCAAACTGCAGTATTGACCATCTAGGCATGGTTGAACTATAGACAACACGAGCCGTGTACCTCCTTCCTGGTGGAATGACTGGAATTGATCAGCTGTCAGGATGCCCTCATCTACATCTAGATCTACATCTACATGATTACTCTGCTATACACAATAAAGTGCTTGGCAGAGGGTTCAGTGGACCACCTTCAAGCTGTCTCTCTATCGTTCCACTCTCGAACGGCACGCAGGAAAAACCAGCACTTAAATGTTTCTGTGCGAGCCCTGATTTCTCTTATTTTATCGTT
Source organism: Schistocerca serialis cubense (assembly GCF_023864345.2). Taxonomy (NCBI): domain Eukaryota; kingdom Metazoa; phylum Arthropoda; class Insecta; order Orthoptera; family Acrididae; genus Schistocerca; species Schistocerca serialis. The sequence goes on along the minus strand of NC_064639.1, from coordinate 786,480,796 downwards.
ATGATCATTTCTACCTATGTAGGTGGGCGCCAACAGAATATTTTCGCAATTGTAGGAGAAAACTGGTGATAGAAATTTTATGAGAAGATCTCGTTGCAACGAAAAACACCTTTGTTTTAATGATTACCACTCCAATTCACATATCACGTCTGTGACACTATCTCCCCTATTTCACGATAATACAAAACGATCTCCCCTTCTTTGTACTATTTTGATGTGATCTGTCAGTCCCACCTGATGCGGATCCCACACTGGACAGCAATACTCCAGAATAGGGTGGATAAGTGTGGTGTAAGCAGTCTCTTTAGTAGACCTGTTGCACCTTCTAAGTGTTCTGCCAATGAATTGTAGTCTTTGGTTTGCTCCACCCACAATATTATCTATGTGATTGTTCCAATTTAGGTTATTTGTAATTGTAATCCCTAAGTATTTAGCTGAATTTACAGCCTTCAGATTTGTATGAGTTATAGCATAATCAAAATTTAGCTGATTTCTTTTAGTACTCATGTGAATAACTTCACACTTTTACTTATTCAGGCTCAATCGCCACTTTTTGCACCATACAGATATCTTATCTAAATTCTTTTGCAAGTCATTTTGATCATCTGATGACTTTACAAGAAGGTAAACGACAGCATCATCAGCAAATAATCTAAGACGGCTACTCAGATTGTCTCCTTTGTTGTTAATATAGATCATGAACAATAGAGGGCCTGTAACACCTCCTTGGGGAGCGCCAGATATTACTTCTGTTTTACTCGATGACTTTCCATCTATTACTACGAACTATGACCTCTCTGACACGAAATCATGAAGCCAGTCACAAAACTGAGGCAATACTCCATAGGCACGCAGTTCGGTTAGAAGACACTTGTGAAGAACGCTGTTGAAAGCCTTCTAGAAATCTAAAATTATGGAATCCATTTGACATCCCCTGTCAATAGCACTTATTACTTCATGAGTATAAAGAGCTAGGTGTGTTTCACAAGAACGATATTTTCTGAATCCGTGCTGAGTATGTGTCAATAAATTGTTTTCTTCAAGGTACTTCATAATGTTTGAATATGGTATATGTTCCAAAACCCTATTGCAAATCGACGTTAGTGATATAGGCCTGTAATTCAGTGGATTACTCCTACTTCCCTTTTTGGGTATTGGTGTGACTTGAGCAATTTTTCAGTCTTTAGGTACAGATCTTTCTATGAGCGAGTGGTTGTATATAATTGCTAAATATGGAGTTATTTTATCAGCATACTCTGAGAGGAATCTGACTGGTATACAATCTGGACCAGAGGCCTTGCCTTTATTAAGTGATTTAAGCTGCTTTGTTACACCAAGGATATATCTACTTCTGTGTTTCTCATCTTGGCAGTTGTTCTTGATTGGAATTCAAGAATATTTACTTCGTCTTCTTTGGTGAAGGAGTTTCGGAAAACTGTGTTAAATAACTCTGCTTTAGTGGCACTGTCATCAGTGACTTCGCCGTTGTTATCATGCAGTGAAGGTATTGATTGCATCTTGCCACTGATGTGCTTTATTTATGACCAGAATCTCTTTGGGTTTTCTGCCAGATTTCGAGACAGAAATTCGTTGTGGGAATTATTAAAAGCATCTTGCACTGAAGCATGCGCTATATTTTGATCTTCTGTAAAACTTTGCCAATCTTGGGGATTTTGTGTTCTTTCAAATTTGGCATGCTTTTTTCATTGCTTCTGTAACAACAATCTGACCCGTTTTGTGTACCATGGGGGATCAGTACCATCACTTATTGATTTATGTGACATATCTCTCAATTGCTGTCGATATTATCTCTTTGAAAACATTCCATATCTTTTCTACACTTACATGATCAGATTGGAAGGGGTGAAGTCTGTCTCTTAAAAAAGCTTTAAGAGCATTTTTATCAGCTTTTTTAAACAGATATACTTTGCGTTTCTTTTTTATGGTTGTAGGTGTTACTGTATTCAGCTTAGCAGCAACTGCCTTGTGGTTGCTAATCCCTTTATTCGTCACAACACTCATTATTTGTCCAGGGTTATTTGATGCTAAAAGGTCAAGTATGCTTTCGCAACCATTTACACTTCAAGTGGGCTCATGAACTAATTGTTCAAAATAATTTTATGAGAAAGCATTCAGTACAATTTTGGATGACGTTTTATGCCTGCCACCAACTTTAAACGTATAATTTTTCCAGCATATTGAGGGTAGATTGAAGTCATCGCCCTATAATTGTATGAGCAGAATACTTATTTGAAATGAGACTCAAATTTTCTTTGAACTGTTCAGCAACTATATCTTCTGAGTTGGGGGGGGTGGGGGGTCAGTAAAACTATCCAATTAATAGTTTAGTCCAATTGTCAGGTACAACCTCTACCCATACTATTTCACACGAACTATCTACTTCAATTTCACTACAAGGCAAGCTACCTCTGACAGCAATAAATACTCCACCACCAACTGTATTTAATCCATCCTTTCTGCACACTGTTAGATCATTTGAAAGAATTTCAGCTGAACTTATTTCCGGCTTTAGCCAGCTCTCTGTACCTACAACTATTTGAGCTTCAGTGGTTTCTATTAGCGCTTGGAGCTCTGGTTCTTTCCAAATACAGCTACGACAATTTACAACTACAATACCAATCATTTCTGCAACTACCTTACTCTGTTTTACCTGCCCACTTCTAGACAGACGCCCCTTCTGTGGTTCCCTGAGACCTTCTAACCTGAAAAACCGGCCAGTCCCTTCCACACAGCCCCCGCTACCCATGTAGCCACCTCCTGTGTGTAGTGGACTCCTGACCTATTAAGTGGAACCCGGAAACCCACCACCCGATGGCGCAAGTCGAGGAATCTGCAGCCTACACAGTCACAGAACCGCCTGAACCTCTGATTCAGACCCTCCATTCGGCTCTGCACCAAAGGACCACCATCAGTTCTATTGACGATGCTGCAGATGGTGAGCTCCGCCTTAATCTCGGAAGCAAGACTGGCAGTCTTTACCATTTCCGCTAGCCGCCCAAAACCAGACAGAATCTGCTCCGATTAAAGCGACATATGTCATTGATACTGACATGAGCCACCACCTGCAATTGGCTGCACCCTGTACTCTTCATGGCATCCAGAACCACCTTTTCCACATCCAGAATGACTCCCCAGAATGCACACGGAGTGCACACTGGCTTCCTTCCCCTCCTTGGCAGCCATGTTCCTAAGAGGCCCCATTATGCACTTAACATTGGAGCTCCTAACTACCAGAAAACCCACCCTCTGTGTATTTCCAGCCCTTGTGGGCTGAGAAGCTTCCTCTGGAACAAGGTGGATGACTGCATCCGGCTCAGAGACCTTGTCAGCCACAGATAACGCCTGAAACATGTTCGTCAAACAAACCGGGGAGCCCCTATGATCGGCCCCTCAGAAAGTTTTTCGCTGCCTGCCAGACTTTGGAATGATTTCCCACTTAACCGTGGGTGAGGGGTCAACCTCAGTGCAGGCAGTACCAGGGGCAGTCACAGCAGTGGACCAATCGGGGGACACGTGGGTTGTGCTGGACATCCCCCACATTCCTGCACTCGATCCCCCACAGTGGTGCCCCTTGGCAGCAGCCTCAAGCTGTGTGATGGAAGCCAACACAGCTTGGAGCTGTGAGTGAAGGGTCACCAACTCAGCTTGCATCTGTATACAACAATCACAGTTCCTATCGATTACTGTAGTCGCTCCTGTTTGAAGCTTGTAAAAATATGCAACAAATGAACGGTGTACTCACCTTATTAGCAGTGGGAAATCAAAGTGCTCTCTCACTGATGGTCTAACCAACACTCAGGTCTTCTAATCAAACAAACAAAAGCCTCTACATTATGAGGGTTGATAGCAACGGCGGTACTGTACACTACACTGTTATTGTAATAAAAGGTTTGGCCTCTTAAGCACTCGTACATGCAAGAAATTACAAAAATAATCTAGTAACTACACATATAACTGAAAATAAGTTGCCCCTGTTTGAAGCTCATAAAAATATGTAACAAGCGAACGGTGTACTCGCCTTATTAGTAACAGGAATTCGTGGTGCGTTCTTGCTGACGGTCTAACCTCCGCCTAATAGGCACTGCTCATGCATGGTTGTTTACATCTTTGGGGGTGTTTAATGATATCTCTGAACAGTCAAAGGGACTGTATCTGTTATACAATATCCACAGTCAATGTATATCTTCAGGAGTTCTGGGAACCGGGGTGATGCAAAACTTTTTTTTGATGTGTGTACATTTTCAGGCCACAAGCTGCTATCACCCGGCACAAAGCAGTATTGCATTATGTACCTTAGTTCATAGAGTGTGTGTGGTATCTGATCCTGAAACCCTGTCAAGTGAGATATGACATTTGAAGACAGTGTTCCGACATAATGATTATTATGAGAGACAGATACATAATGCATTCAGGCCCAAGCGAGTTCAATCCAGGAAGCAGAGTGAAGATACCCACCACTTTGGCATTCTTGCCGCATTTTTGTGCCATGTCATCAAGAATCAGAAGAGTCTTCAGAAAATATGACATTGAGTGTGTTTTTTGCCCATCTGCAAAACTGAGGAACCTGATGGGTTCAGTTAAGGCCTGAGGAAACATGGAGTGTATAGGATTCCTTGTCAGTGTGGCATGGCATATGTAGGCCAGACATGTCGCACAGTATAAGAAAGCTGCAATGAACGTATGTGTCATACATGCCTATGCCAATCAGAGAAGTCAGCAATTGGAGAACACTGTCTGGACACTAGACATTGCATGATTTATGAAAAGACAGAAGTTTTATCCCCAGCATCACCTTTCTGGGACTGCGACATTAAGGAAGCAATACATATCTGATAATCTCATCAACAGGGATGTGGGATTTCAACTGAGCATAGCCTGGAACCCTGCATTGGATGCTATTAAATCAAGATGAGAAAATCAAGATTTTTGATAACAGACCTGTCATAACATTGGTCTAGTAAGATTTTTAGTGAGTAATGATTGGCCTCACTGTTAGTAACCAGAGTGTACAGCACATGTGCAGGAGGGCCAGTCTGTGATTTTCAGCAGAGGGTGTTGGAGTATGGTACCATCTATCTGCAAGTTATTGCACATGTGTGATTTCCAAGCTTAAACATTCTTCATTCGCGTGTTCTATATACAGGGCGTCAATCTGTGGATGCTGTCAGCCGTACCTAGGCACTAACAAGGTTCAACCACCTGAAGATATTGGACAATTGCTCTGAGGAAACATTGTGAAGTTTGCATAATGTCATTTGGCAGGAAACCTGTGAAGACTATTTACAACACATCTGCCAGGAAAGCGTAAAGAGTCACATCTGGTACCTTTACAGGGAGGAGATGGCAAAGAACATATGTGAGTTGGACAAGACTCGTCCCAAGAGAGGTAGATTGTTATGCACCCTTACATTTTTACTTAGATGCCATGACAAGCAAACCTTCCCTACATTTTCGAAATTTAAACATTATATAAACTCTGTGGCTGCTGTTAGCATCAAATGATGGGCAAGTGTTGCACTTGTGAGAGAAAGGGTGTGCTATACACATCAGGAATAGTGCTTGGTGTCCAGACAAACACTGTCACTCTAGCTGAAGCTTTCAGTGAACCTTTCAATGATATCCTTGAACTGGGTTGATAGCACCACTTGGGCACTGGCTGATTGGACTGAACGACAAGCAGAGGTTTGTCAAATGGCAAAATATGATCGACTTGAAGTCAGAATGCAAGAAGACATGCCAAGAAGATGTATTGAGTTTAATCTAATGGAGAAGACTTTGGATGATGTTGCTGTTTTGGTGCTGGAGAAGGGACTCAATTTTGCACCTACACTGCGGTCCAATCCCATCCAAGATGTGATTAGTGGAATAGAACAGGCTGTTTCAAAGCTTCCTAAAGATGCTGCCAAAGAGATTAGGCATGACGTATACTGCATCTTGATTTGAGCTCCACCTAAGAAGTCCAACTATAACATCTTCTCAGCTGAAAGAAATACTCTACGAGAACTGAGAGGAGACCAAGACATTGTCATCTTACCTGCTGACAAAGGAAATGCTACTGTGCTTCTTTCACATGCAGAATATAATAGCAAGATATACAAGCTGCTTGACAGTCCTGCATACAGTAAATTAAAAAGTGATCCGACAACTGGGATCCAGAGAAAGACTGTGGAACTCTTCAGGAAAAGCAAATCATTGTGCATGCATGATTTCTGAGGCTGCGCATTTTGCACGCATTTTCTGTATGTAGGGGCATCAACATGCAGATACTGTCAGTTGTACGTAGCCACCAGCAATGTTCAACCACCTGAAGATATCAGACATTAGCAATGGCAATAGTTTACCACCAATCATCCCCTTCATCCTGGACACATTGTTTCCATAAGTTGGAAATATCAACTCTATTCTGTTTTTGAGCAAGGGGTCAGTAGTCTCGTAATCCACCAAGCACACACTCATGACATGTTTAAATGATTGTTCAGAATGGTGTGAGCTTTTCCCTCCAATACTGAGTATTTTTGTGAGTTGTCTAACAGTCACACAGGAGTTTTCATCTGTGAAAGCTGCAACAGTGTTGATTGTGAAGTCAGAGCCCTCCTCTCTTTTCAGTGTACAATTCCCTCTTCCTTCTATGAAAACTGTATACCATCAGAAACATGCGGCATAAGTTCTATGAAGATCTCGAAGCATCTCTGAAGCAGTATTCTTCAGCAAAACACAAAATTTGATTGTATAATGTTGCCCTTGACTGTCTGCTGTTGTAAACTTTAGATGTGACTAGTGCTACAACCATATTCAAGATGCTACTGCCAGAGAATGGTTGAGACTAGACAGACAGTGGTGACATCTGGTGGCAGTCAAGGATACTTATCAGTACAGAAAGTAGCCACTAGGTGGCAGCACAATGGCCTTTTCAACACATTTGAAAATTAATCTCAGTCTTTGTTAAACAACCCTCTTACAATGGACAAAGGTGTAACGATATGGTTTTTTAAAAATAATTTAGTCTATGAGTCTGTGGCATCGATAGGTCATATTGACCATGAACAACATAACTTTTGTGGCCGAGCGGTTCTAGGTGCCACAGTCTGGAACCACACGACCGCTACAGTCGCAGGTTCGAATCTTGCCTCGGGCATGGATGTGTGTGATGTCCTTAGGTTAGTTAGGTTTAAGTAGTTCTAAGTTCTAGGGGACTGATGACCTCAGAAGTTAAGTCCCATAGTGCTCAGAGCCATTTGAACCATTTTGAACATAACCTTTGGACTCCAGATCGCTCATCAGAGCTGCCATGTTGATTCATTCAGTCTGCATTTGTATCTCATGTCATGTATATGTGTCCAACTAATGTAAATATATATACTTATGTGCAGATATTTGTGGTCAGTTTCTTCAGTATACCTCTATACACATCCTGTTCCCATACTGGTGACCCCAAAGTTTGCACGTCTTCTGCGACTTCCATGCCAGGCACTGTAGCATCAACAGGTTATGTGCATGCTGTCATGGCCACCTCACCCAACGCTTTGTTCAAAGATGTGGAAACCCGACAACGATTGCCGGACCTCTTCATTCCTTCGCCAATGACTGGTTGTACATTAAATCACATTGATTTGTAATCTCCAGCCATGTTAACCTCAAACTTTGTCACTCTACAATTGTCGAGTGCTACACCTCTAACACAAACAATGGACTCAGGTTTTGTGTCACCGGACTGTGCTCGCCAACATGTGAAGTGTGAAGTGTACCTACCAATCGATCGTGTAATGCTCAAAGCAATCTACATTCACACGCTTACTTTGATTCTCAGTGGGCCGCAACAACAGTTACTGTCATGCCGTGTGGAGCGCCGCCATTATTGCAAGATGCACGCGGACATTATCAACCGTGACCTGTTCCGGTTATTGACTTATTGGCTAACTAATCAAGAACATTTTAGTGCAAACATTTCTCCATGCTAATCCCCCCCCCCCCCCCCCAGACTGGTTGTTCAAGTTTTCGACCACATTGGTTCGAGTGATCATTTGGTGTTTCACCTTCCAAAGACTTCTTACCACAACAACGTGACTTCCCACAAGTTCCACCGGTCAGTTATAGTCCGACCTCACAGCTCGCGGAGCACGTTTTCAACATGCACGAAAAACTTAAACTTTCATCATACAAGTTACCAAACCCCCCCCCCCCCCCCCCCCTCGCACTCACAGGTGGCCCCGGTTCTGGCCACTCAGCCACTCGCCTCTCCCACTGCACCGCCTGTGTCTGCCGCGCTGACCTTCCACGTTATTTCCGGGGTGGGTCAATTCAAATCAGTGCCTGTAGCCTACGGTCAGTTTACGGGACCCCAATACCTACCGTGCAACTGCTCATTCCCATGGTACTGACCATGTCAGCTGTGTCATGTTTTCATAACACATCAAGGACAATGCAACCTGCTGTTGCTACGGACGTTTTTGCCAGAAACATATGCTTGCCTACCATGCCGGCCTGCTGTATAACCTGTCCCACCATACACCAGCCAGTTTTCCAAGTTTCACCGAAGCCACCTTCATCCCAACCCCCAGGTCGTCTGCCGAAGCTGCCACCTTTATACGAGGAAAATCCAGTGTCATGGTTTTCACTTGTCGAGCACCTTTTTGAGCTGCATCACGTGTCCGATGACAACTCTAAATTTCTGTGCCTTGTCATGACCCTTCATGATCATTCGGACTTCGTTTGCAATCTACTTCACTTGCCACTGCCTCCACCAAAATACGAGTTTGTGAAGAAGATGATCATAGAACGCCTTGCCTGCTCACCTAAAGAATTAATAATCAAGATCTTGTATGAGGAACCCCTGGGGGACTTAACCCCATCACAGCTCTGGTGCCGCCTTTGGTTACTTGTGAATGAGCATACCATGCCGGACGTCACACTGTGGGCAGTGTGATCTGCCAAGCTGCCTACTGACCTACAGATCCACCTGCTACTGCACTCCTTTGAGTCAATCGGCTCTTGTCTCCGCATCGCAGACCAACTGTATTCATTCCTACGACAACGCCAGCCAGCTCACCACTCACCGCTAGTTGGCACAACTGCTCCAACTTACCAACCGTCTGGTGGCTGAGGAAGAACTCGCTCCACCTGTATGGCTTCTACATTGTCTGGCAGCATCCGCTCACTCTCTCCACCATCCGAGCTCTCCAGGACCGCCCACACACCACATGTGCCGATATACATGCCTGAACAAATCGACAATGACAAGCCTCCTCTGCTGCCGCAGTCACCACCACCACCATACCACATCCGGCTCATCCCTACTACAGGTACCACAAGATTTTTGGCGATAATGCTAAGAAGTGCCGGTTACCTCGGCAGCACCCAAACGCCGACCACAGGACCTAAAAGACACCGAGTCCTGCAGGGAACTTCACAGGCATCCTCACACATTGCACTCCGTTCACTCGTCCGCCCGGACGAGCAGCCATTTGTACGTGACTGACATTTCATCACGGCTTGTTTTCCTAGTCAACACTGGCGCTGATGTGTCTATTATACCTGCATCGATGGCTCTCCCCTTCTCTTCACCTCTGAAGTCACTTCTCTGAGCTGTCAACACATCAACATTACAAACCTCAGGCTCTGCGAAAGTTACAGTGCATCTGTCTCATTCTCTATGTTTTCCGTGGACTTTCTATATTGCCGACATTGATGAACCAATTCTCGGTATGAATTTTTTGTCCCATTACAAACCCTCTCCAAACATAGTTTGGGGCTCAGTGCTGTAGCATCCCACTAACACAGAGATACTGTGCTCCTGCACTTATGTTCCATGCTCTGTTTCTCTCATGACATTTGACTTAGCATGCTCCGCCCTCACAGGCGACATTGTGGCCTGTGTCACTAATCTGCTGTCAGAATACGACTTGGCAGCACAACTCTGCCGGGAAAACGACGAGCTGAAACAAAGCAAAGCACAAACTTACAATGAGCTCGTCACAGCTCGTACCTCGCTGCTGAAACTGCAGTCCACAGTTCCACCACCTAATCGAGCTTCTCCAGCCAACACCAGCTTGGACACTCATCAGGTTAGTCCAAAAACATTACTTGCATGTGATGATTCATGTCCGGCAGACTCCACATCCCCAACATGCTCGCAACGTTCGGTACCATGTGTTTCAAACAGTGCTTCTAATGACAGTCACGCATTGCAATACGACCACGCCTGCCATGCAGGTAGCCGCCTTGTGTGTTGATAAGCATTCCCGCTCTCTCACATACCAGCCACATGACTTGGCGGCCATCACTGTTCCATGAGTGACGCCAATGCTGCTCTCACCCACGCTGGTTATCAAGCAGAAGGTTGACAACAGACAGTCGCCGTGTGTTCCGACCCACTCCGGGCTGTGTGTGCAGCTGCCCTCTCCAAACAAGCACATGCCATGCTAGCATACTAGGCATGTGACTTTAAAGCTGCCATTTCCCACTTGCGCTAATGGCTATGCCTCATCGCGCCCTACTCATCCAAAAACTTTGCGTCAGGACAATGATCAGTCTGGTGTGCAGTTCTCAGTTTCTTCCATCACTGATGGAATGACGCACAAGATAGTTACCACTGCCAGCCCTCCTATTAGGCACAAGGTTAGACACTTCAACCCTATTAAGTTGCATGCGGCCTGGCAGCAAATTAACAACCTTTTGGAGGTAGGTATCTTGCAACCGTCAGACAGCAACTGGTCTTCACCGATTCACCTAGTCCTCAAACATGATGGTCATTTCTGAATGTGTTACAGACGTTTAAATGCTCGTACCATCATGGACAATTATCCTGTGCCTAACATAAATGATTTCACTCATATGTTATCAGGCCCTACAATCTTCAGTGTTATTGACTGTAAATGTGCCTACCACCAGATTCCCATAGTGCCGGGTCCCCTAAAACAGCTATTAGCATGTCGCTTGGTTTGTTCCAATACAACTTCACGCCATTCGGCCTAAGAACATGGCACAAACATGGCAGCGTTTCACTGACTCCATCTTATGACAGTTCGAGTTTTGCTTTGCGTATCTGGATGACATACTCAATTTCAGCAAGTCAGCTAAGGAACATGAAAATCATTTATCCATGATCCTCCAGACCTTGAACTCCAATGGTGTCAAGGTCAACAAAGACAAATTACAATTGCGACAGCCTTCCATCACTTTCTTGGGTTACACCGTGTCCATCGATGGAATACAGCCTCCCAAATCTCGCATGCAGGCCATCATATCACTGCTGCCTCCAGCTGCTTACAAAGAACTCCGACTTTTCCTGGGCACAATAAATTACTACCATCATCACCTGCCCTCTTCCGACGCCATGCATGCCCCGCTGACAGACTTGCTGTCCGGTAAACAGACTTCAGGAATCAAACCTGTTTGCTGGACTGCACCTATGCTGGAGGCCTTCAATGCACTAAAGACTTCTTTATCTCATGCCGTGATGCTCGCCCACCCTGACCCCTCAGCCGAGTTGTTCATCAGTGCGGACGCCAGTGACATTGCAATGGGAGCGATACTACAGCAACGCAAGGCAGACACGGTTTCCCCTCTTCATTTCTTCTCTAAAAAACTATCAACAGCCCAGAAGAAATACTCCACTTTCGATAGAGAACTCCTTGCGGTCTACGAGGCCATCAAACACTTCCGACCTGATATGGAGGGTTACTCATTCTTCATCCTCACGGATCACAAACCACTCGCAGGTGCTTTCTGCAACCCCCCCCCCCCCCCTGCCCGAATACCCACCCCTTTGGCTTATCCACCACTTTGATCTAGTCTCATCAAAGGTACGGACAACATCACTGCAGATTTTTTCTCGTGGATCAATACTATTTCACACATCATTCACTTATCCAAACTGGCGGCCCTACAAGCCTCCGACAAGGAATCTCAAGCTCTTCTCATGGACCCTCAAACATCCCTTGTGTTTACCAAAGCTAAGTTCCCCGGCGTTATGGACGAGGTGTGGTGCGACTCTTCTACCTGTACCTTATGCCTGATGCCTGTTGCCCCCAACTCCCCCCCCCCCTCCACGCCCTGGCAGGCAGGCCTTCGACACACTGCATAACCTCGCTCATCCTGGCATCCTGCCACTACATGACTCATCTCTGAACGTTTTGTTTGGAAAAATATAAAATGGGACTGTCAGACCTAGGCATGCAGCTGTGTCCCGTGTCAATGCAACAAAATCGGCTGCCACACCACCCCACCACTGGGCAAGTTCAACACCCTCCCTCCCCCCCCCCCCCCCCAGCACAATTTCGTCATGTACATATCGATCTTACGACCATCATAGGGCCACAGATATATTCTATCCACAATCGATCACATGTCCTGCTGGGTAGAGGCAGTTCCATTACCTAACATCATGGCTGATACCGTGGCCAAGGGTTTCATCTACTCATGGATTGCTAGGTTCGTTTGTCCAACCATCATCACCACCGACCAGGGTCAGCAGTTCGAGTCTTCCCTGTTCACCATTTTATGTAACATCTGTGGCATAAAGAAAATGCATACCACAGCCTACCACCCACAAAGCTACAGGTTAGTAGAATGGTGGCACCGCACTCTGGAAACGGCCCTCAAGACCCATGACTGCCTCTGGTCCGAAGCACTTCCATGGGTGCTCCTCAGCCTCTGCTCAAGTTTCAAGCCCAAATTACAGGGAACGATCTCAGAACACGTCTTCAGGGAGAGCCCCGTCCTACCAGGGGAACTCATTCAGCCTCGGCTACCTGAAGATTTTCCCCCTCCCCAGATTTCACAAATCACATGCGTACTCATTTCAAACATGCACATCTGCACCCACCTATCAGCCACTCCCCACCAGACACATACATGTCAGCCGCTCTCAACACTTGCTCCTACATGATGCTGAGAGACATTTCGGTCCAATAACCTCTGCAACCAACTTATCTTGGAACCTTTAAAGTCCTCCGGTGGGACGATACAACTTTCAACATCATCGTCAAAGACTGTCTGCAAACTGTTTCATTGCACTGACTCAAACCAGTATTCATCGACCCTGACGTCCCTCTGCTGGCTCAGTCAGATTCTCCTAATGACTCTCCTGCCAGTCTCCCTCCCGCTGTGGAGTCTGACGACGTTTCTCCTTGGGCCACCATGCCGATTTTTTCATCTGACCCCTCCCCTTCGCCATTCACGGGTTTCTCAGATAAGTCCACCTCACCTCATGTGCAGGTTTTGCTGCTACCTCACTGATTATGGAGACACCCTCTGCTATAGTCACCCTGCTCTGCAACGTGCCCCCACACCGCGTGGGCAATATTTCAATCGTAACTCTCGACAACCGAGTTCTCATTCTACTCACAGACACCATGGCCTTGCCACCCAACAACCAGTTAAACTTCAGTGTTGTGCATAGCCTCACCCTCCCTCATGAGTGCAACTCAATGACAATTTGCACCTTCATCTTGCCGGACAGCTTGGTTAGCATGCGGGCTTGCCACAACTACACCCTGCCATCCACCGTTCCACCAGACTCCTCATGGGCTGGCCACTGAGTCATCCGTCCTCACTGGCTCATCGTCATATCGACCATGAACAACATAACCTTTGGACTCCCGGTTGCTTATCCAAACCACCATTTGATTCATTCAGTCTGCATTTGTATCTCGCATCGTGTATATGTATCCGACTAATGTAAATATATATACTTATGTGCAGATATTCGTGGGACAGTATGTTCAGTATACCTCTATATGCATCCTGTTCCCATAAGTCTATAGATGTGAATCATATTGTGTTGCTCAGCATTTTGAGACAATTCCGTGCTAATACACTGCATGTTTATGTGATTACTGTTTATCTAACTCCTACTCTTCAAGCAAGCAGACCTGCACTGTTCTCAAAAACCAAAGAAATAATCAAGATTGGTGATTGTAATATATATTTCCTTATCTGTAATAATGATAGGATAGATTTTGAGAATGTAATGAGTTCCTTTAATGTGACAGCATTTGTTAACTTTCACACAAGAGTGGCATACAACTGTATAAGCCTGGATGGAAATATTATTGAAAACTATAACAGAATTGATATATGTGTAACACAAATCTAAAATGGCCTTTCTGACCATGAAGGAAACCCTGTGAACAAGAGTAATTTTATCAATACATCCTTTACATAAACTGGTGCCATAAACTTTGCCACTTTTACAGTAAGATTATATTTGGTGCCCTACCAGGTTCCTTGATCATCAAATAGAAGTGGCAGTGCTTTCATTGCACAAGGCAGACAATGAACAGCAAATGTTACGTGCATTTTAGTTTTATTCATTGTTTTCTGGTCTCTGTCAGTGCTTATGTAACATGCATTTTCTGGTAGTCTACAAAAGTGTCTTGCTCTACCAAATCATTCTAACATAAATGGAAACTATTTCTTTTGTTCAGGCCAGTGTGTAATTACTTTTAGAACTAAAATAGTGTTGTGTATTTATTATAATAATGTAACTTGGCAATGTTGCACCAGGAAGTTTGGTAAAATTGGGACAATTTTGCCGATCTAGAATTTTTTAAACTCTTTCACACATTTGTTAGATAATTCATTTTTGGGTCTCTGTACAGGATGTTAAAATCCCAAGGCTCATTAGAACCAAACTGGGAACACACAGACATCAAATTATGGTGACATTATAGGGATAGCTGTCTCTGCTGTGATTATTAAGCAAATTAACAGTGGAAAACCATCAAAGAGTTCAACATCCCTTGCAGAACAACTGAAAATAAAGTAAAGTGCCTCCCTTACAAGATACAAGGGCGCAAGACTGGCAGAAGACGAATAAAAAACATAGCACTGATGTGTCTTTACATTGCACACCTGACTCTGAACCTGAACAAGATGCAGAACCTGTGAAAGAACTTAGGAATTAGTCTGTCCAGTTGATCTCACCTTTAGCCGTGAAAAGGATCGTAATTCAGCAGTTTGTGAAAAAATAAAATGAATGCCAGAATGGCCCATGATCTTGTGCAGCTAAAGCTTGGAATGTTTGTTGTAGTAAAATTCTTTGCAAAAAAAAAAGTGTCAAGCATTGTCTTGATAAACTTATTCAATTCTTTGGAGATGGAGAGTTTTTATCTTATACAACAGACAGAGGGAAAAGTATCTGCATCCCAGACATGCCAGATGACTCTTTCCTGAATTTAAAAGATGTTGTGCATATACAGTAAACTATCAATTATCCTCAAGCAGATTATTGAAGATTGTCCACTTTGCAGGTATCTTTTTTTTATGTTACAACACAAGAGTAGTAAAAAGTGTGCTGCTCAAATACCTCAAGCACTGGACTGTATTGATGTAGAGGATGCTGCAGTCATTTGGTTTCTGTTAGTGCTGAACAATTTCTGAAAAGCCAAAACGTGTTGTGCTGGCGATACAGCACAAACTGAAAATAATACACACACTCAAAGAAGGCAGTATTGATACACAGAATCTGGCACTGATTTACAATGTGAGTGAAACTACAGCTCATGATATTTGGAAAACCAAAGACAAAATAATTCATTTTGCTATCAGTTTGGACTCATCTAAATGTTTTTCAAAGTGAAAGGCTATGAAAATGTCTGCATATGCAGAACTGGATAAACCCATGTTGGAATGATTTCAGCAGAAAAGAGCAGAGAGCACAAAGGGATCTGGCCCAATATGCACCAAAAAGGCCCAGTGTTTCTTCAAAACTTTGAGGATTGAAGGAGATTTTAATGCATCTTCCAGCTGGCTAATAAATTTTTTAAACAGCATCACAGTATTCGGCAGATTGCCAGCCAAGGAAAAAAGTTAAGTACAGATAATAAGCCTGCTTCTGAATTTTGTAATGATGTCCAAGAGTTTATTGCACAAGAAAATTTAGAGCTGGAGCAAATATACACTGTGAACAAAACCGGGCTCTTTTGGATGTACCAACAAAGACTTTAGCTTTTGAGACAGAGCGTAGTGTACCTGGTCGTAAATCAAGTAAGAAAAGTATAACTGTGCTGTGTTGTGGTAATGTCACATAAAGTTAAGCTTGGTATAATATATAGAGCTAAAAATCTATGTTGTTTCAAAGGAAAAGAAATGTACAATTTACCTGTCTGTTATTTTCACCAGAAAGGGGCCTGAATTGACTGCACAATATTTCAAACATGGGTCCGTAATTGCTTTGTGCCACAGGCGCAACAATATTCAGCATTTAATGGTCTACCTGTAAGGGGTGTATTGTTACTCAACAATGCATTATTGCAGCCAAATGAACATGTTCTGAAACTCAATGACCAGATGATATTTGTAAAATACTTACCCCTAATGTGACAGCCTTAATTCAGCCAATAGATCAGAATGTCTTCGTTGCCACGAAGAAAATTTATAGAGGAAATCGGCTATAAAAACTTATTGATGAGGTCATAATTCTTCAAACATTTTGGAAACAACTGATTGTGTTTGATACAATCTGTGAGGTGTCAAACGTGTGGTGTAAGTTAAAACAATCAATCACAGCCATGGAAAAACATTGATCCTAAAATTGATTAAATCAGTGACTCCAGTGAAGAAAAAGACTGCTCATTAGCAATGTTAGATGGTGTTTTGAAAAGTACTCCAGGGTGTGAAACGGTTGACAAAGAAAATATTTCTGAATGGTTTGCTGTGGACAGGGTACAGCTAGGCCACGAGATGCTGAGTGACAGTGCTCTTGATCAGTGAGTACAAGGAAGTGAATGACAGTGATGAAGATGACAACATTCCTCTAATTCCAGAAACAGTAACCAGTCATGCATCAGCACTTTAGTGGACCAAAGAGTTTCTGGATTACTTGGAACAGCAACAAGATGCTCCCCTTTCTGACAAGTTGGTGTTGTTTAAAATTTGTAGTGTGATATGTGAAAGACAAACTACATCACAGAGACAGAAATCAATTCAAGACTATTTTGTTTCAAAGTAGTGTAGTGCAATGTGAAATTACTTGCACTCTATTCTGTTTAAGTACTGTATTCTCACCTATACTACAATAAGTAGAATTTATTACAAACATCAGTTAAGTGATTTAAATATGACACAGTAATTAATTTTTGTTTTTGAACAGTTGTAATACTTTAACATATTGTTTAATCATGGAATATATGCAGAATTTGATTATCCACAGTTTTCAAGTCCCCATTTACCATGGATAATAGAGATTACACTGTAATTAATTCTCCTTTCAGTCAAAACTGAGACAAATTTTTCTTTTCTGCTAAAAATGTCAAACTTTACTTGTAACTTTTAACTTTGAAGATTTGAATTTTTTGGTCTTGTGTGTGTGAGTTGTGCTTGTGACAGTTTATGTGTTGCAGCGGCACCACAGTTTAAGATTGGAAAGTTACATTCGGTGCAACATTTCTGAGCACACAAGTTACAGCCAGCACGGGCCTGTTGACAGGAAGTTATGCTCACCAGCAGTTGCGAAGTAGAATGGAGGCCACAGGGCCGTCAAACCACTGAAAAGAGTAAACGCAGCAGTTTGCACGGCACAAGTTACAGGCAGAAGGGGCCCACTGGCGCAACCTAGGTGTTGTGAGTACGTGACTTAGAGTGGCATATTAGCAAAACAGAGGCATACAGCCACATATAAATAGGTGCTGGTTTTCTAAAAACGCATTCAAGTGTGGCAGCTCTCCTGGACGGCAGAGTATGTCACACCACCAGCTACTCGCAGCAGCAGATGGGGCACCAGCATTCCAGTCCATGGCAGGTCACTGGTTCGACCCTCTGAGGCCAACATGAGGCACTGAAGTGTGGCAGCTCTCCTGGATGGTGGGGCATGTCACACCACTGGCTACACACAGCAGCAGATGGGGCGCTAGCACTCCAATCCATGTTGGGTCACTGGTTCAACCCTCTGAGGCCGACATGGGGTCTGTAGACAGCCAGCGATGGGCCACTCCACAGCCTGCTACTGTGGGCAGTCGTCTTGACTCCCAATACGCACTGGAGACATCCAGGGCGAGGGCCGCAGATTCAGCTGCCGGATCATGGACGCTCGTTTTCATCACGTTCTTAGCCACACCGGTGAGGGAGCGCCCCGTGTGTCGCCTTGCAGCAGGCGGTGCTGAGGCGGCAGAGGCAAAGGCCGCTGAGACAGCTACCAGCACATTCTGACATCGCAGCCATACAAGACCAACACACAGCAGTGAGGGCACAGGTCACTGAGGCAGTCATTCCATGCCAAGCCATTTCACAGTCAACAAATTGGTGTCCTCAGAATTCCAGGACCCGGTGATGCAGACCGAGGGGAGTGTGGCACTGTAGTCAGACACAATAATCACTTGGACAGCTTGGACAAGTCTTAATATAGTGCTTTCTACCACTTCTCACTATGTTTGATGTTTCTGTCACATTCGGTGTCAGAAGTTGCTACTACATTTGGTGTTAGAATAGTGGACGTCGTCTGTACAGTATGACGTTTGAGCCCACTGCCTGCATTACAGACACAAAATGTGGTGAGTTTGAGCAGTTTTCTTTTGAGTGTTGGATGTTTTCTTTCTTTTTCATGTTCTTGAGTATGGCCCATGGCACGCCATTATAGATGTTTTGCGTGGGCATAGTATTTTTTGTTGTCAGAGTAAGTGTTAGTGTATGTGGGGCAGTAAGATTTTTTTTTCTCGGTATTTAATTACTTTTGTATTGGTTTGGGTATGATGTTACTGAGTATGATGATACTGAGGTGTAGGGAGTCATGTTATTTTTGAACTTAATTGTTTTGTTTCAGGATTAACGGGGAACGAAAGCAACACAATGGAACAGTCAGGAAAATGAGGTGTGTCGGAACCAGAAGGGATTTTGTTGGAAAAGGTAGCACAGTTGACAGCAGACAATATGCAGATGAGGAGTGAATTAACATCTAGAAGTGAGTGGGAAACCACATCAGATCAGTTGTTGTTGCCTAGGGTGCTGCAGCAGGAGATTCGTCCAGCTGCCGCGAGTTTGATTATTCTGTTTTCTGGCAAGGCATTTGAGGATGTACGTTCGTTTGTGGAGGACTTGGAAACTTTAGCTGTGTTGAATGGTTGGTCTGATGAACAGTTGTTACATGTAGCCAAGATTAGATTAACGGGTAAAGCGAAGACATATGTAATGTGTTCTGAGGCCTTAAGAAAGGCAGGACAGTTTAAGCAGTTGAAGGAGGGGCTTTTACAAAGGTACAAGAAACAGAATAGCGCTCAATACTTCAGGAAGAGGTTGAGTACAATGACGAAGAGACAGGGGAAGACAGTAGAGAAATTTGTGGACAGAATAAGAGAAATTAACGAGTACACTTATGAGTTGGTCCAGAGCGATGAAGCAAATGGTGTTCTGTTGCAGGAGGCCAAGCAAAGGGCACTTGATGTATTTTTGAGGGCATTTGATGTATATGTCATGGAAAGTGCATGAAGGGACTCCGAAAGATTTGTATTTGGCCACTCAGCTGGCAATCCAGTGTGAGGAAATAGACCTGACAACAGAGGTACGTGATAGACAAACAGTGTTTA
Organism: Schistocerca serialis cubense; assembly: GCF_023864345.2. Taxonomy (NCBI): domain Eukaryota; kingdom Metazoa; phylum Arthropoda; class Insecta; order Orthoptera; family Acrididae; genus Schistocerca; species Schistocerca serialis. The sequence continues at coordinate 786,461,258 of NC_064639.1, read as the reverse complement.
CAGCGGGTATAAAATGCTGCAAGTGTGGTCGTACGGGACATGTGCGGAAGCAATTTACCCAGTCACTGAGGAATAGAGGAAGGGGTGGAAATCAACAGTGTGGAGGATGGAGAAGTGGAGTTGGTAGAGGTGGACAATCATTAAATGGCAGAGGGGGCCCAAGACCCACCTAAGGGAGCTCCCGTTTAATTTCAATGCTACAAATACGTATGCAAAGGTAGAATCGTGTAGGAACTAAAAAGTTTAAGATTTTGTTGGACACAGGGGCACAAATGTCAGTAGCTACTAAGAATTTAATGGGATGAAGGAAATTAGACCCACCATGTTGTAGGTTGTGTGGAGTGGGGGGTAAGGAGGTCACACCTTTGGGGTAAGTGACAGTTGACTTCTGCATAGGGAAAGTCAGATTTGATACATGCATGGAGGTAGTACCACGGGTAAGTGTGGGCTGCGACATGATCCTAGGAGTAGATTTCTTGCATCAACATCATGCCAAAATTGACTTTGGACAATGAACTGTGGAACTTGGTGGAATGTTATTTCAGCTAGGGGAAACTGTTGTCAGTGCGGAGCTGTCACAAGGGGCGTCCAACATAATGAACAAACCAATTGAACCACTTACATTAGCATTAAGGCTTAATTCACATGAGTGTGTGTCTGGTGGCACCGGGAAGTCGCTTTGGGTAAGTGTAGAGTCAGATCTACCTGTGGATACAGTATGTGTTATTGAACTATTGGAGGATAATCAAGTTTTGGGTCCATTGGGTTGTTTTTTGAAGTGTAGTATTGTACACGTACAAGAAAGACATGACAGGTGAGTAGTCCCTGTCAATGTGGATAATTTTAGCGTTGTAAACATGAATTTGAGAAAAGGAGTTTTAGTAGCAAATTTGGATGTACCAGATAACGAAGACTGGTGTCCGAGAGGTAGGCAAAGTGATCAACCACTAACTGCTGACTGCACTGTGTGACAAAATTAAGCATTTGAAAGGAGGAGAATTATGGTGGGAATTTAAGGATTTGTTTCTTCCGCAAGGGCCGTTGCCAGTAACTCCATTAGTTCAACATAGGATACCAACAGGGAATGAAGCACCTGTTTACCATAAACCATACAGAATACCAAGGTATTTGCAGCCAATTGTGGAGGATTTCATTGATCAGCAGCTTTCGGACGGTGTTATAGACCATAGTAATAGTTACTGGAGAATGGGCATTGTCGTTATGCCTAAAAAATCTAGGGACGGAACTAAGAAATACAGGTTCTGTTGTGACTACCGATACCTCAATAATAAGACTGTAATGGATGCATACCTCGTACCAAACATATCGGAGACTTTGGATCACTTAGAACAGTGCCAATACTTTTCTATGATGGATTTGATAAGTGGTTATCATCAGTTAGAGGTGGCTCCAGAGGATCGTCCAAAATCTGCATTCTCTACTCCTGGAGGCCATTACCAGTACATCAGAATGTCATTCAGTTTTAAAAATGCTCCAGCAATGTTTCAGAGGTTTGCTAGATAGTGTATTGAGGGGTTTGAAACCACAGCAGTGTCTTGTCTATTTGGATGAAATTATAGTGTTTTCAAGTAGTATGGAGCAACATGGACAGTGGTTAAGTGAAGTTTTTATGATTTTAAGAGCAGCTCGTGTGATGTTGAGCCTGGAGAAGTGTCATTTTGCATTAGAAGAAGTACAATATTTGGGTCATATTATCAGTAAGGACAGAGTGCGAACGGATCAGAGGTTGGTACAGGCTATAAGGGATTTTCCAGAACCAAAAACAGTTAAGGAAGTGCAGTCATTCATCAGAACTTGCAATTTCTATCAAAAGTTTGTGAATGGTTTTGCAGATTTAGCACAGCCATTTGCGCAATTGGTACAAAAGGGTGTGAAATTTGAGTGGACAGAAGAGTGTCAGAAAGCATTTGACAAACTGGAAGAAATGTTAACTTCAAGTCCAGTTCTTGTGTTTCCAGATTTTGAAAAGGAGTTTATACTAGCATGCGATGCATCAAATCAAGCATTAGGGTGTGTCCTTAGTCAGGGAATTGATGGGAAAGGACATCCTGTAGTCTATGCATCTAGGCAGTTGAATGTAGCAGAGAGGAATTACTCAACAACAGAGAGGGAGACGCTTAGAGTAATCTATGGAATCACATATTTTAAATGTTATTTATATGCGAGAAGATTTCGGGCAGTAACAGATCATGCTGCGTTGAAGTGATTATTGGGGTTGAAGGATCCGCCCACTAGACTCACTAGATGGGCTGTGAGGCTTAGCGAATTCAACTACAAGGTGGTGCACAAGCCTGGGAAGAAGCACGGTAATGCGTATGCACTAAGTAGGAAGGTGGAAAATGTAGAAGTCATAGGTTATGACCTAGTGGTGTGGCAAGAATTACAGGATGTGGACAACGATTGTAAATTGTATTGGACACAGCCACAATTTAATATGTACAATGGTCTTCTGTGCAGGGAAATGAAGTTAGGGCCAAGAGTTGTAGTGCCAGAGAAACTGTGAGATGAGGTTTTAAAAGAAGCACTCGATCACGTGTTATCTGGTCATGGAGGGGGAGGGTGTAGAGTGATGAATAGGAGAGTGGTGGAGAGGTACTGGGGAGAGGTAGAAAAGTAGATGTGGATCAGTATGTCAAGAATTGCATACTATGTGTGCAGAGAGCAGATTTGAGTCGGAAACAGATACAGCTACAACAATTGCCGGAAGCAACATGGCCATTCTCTATGCTGGGGACTGATGTCTTAGGACCTTTCAGGTGAACACCATTAGGGAACAGATTTGTTCTAACAATAATAGAACATTTTTCGAGGTATGTGGAGATGGTGGCTATGCCAAATCAGCAGGCAGCAATGGTCACGCAAGCGCTAGTAAACAACTGGATTTTGAGTTTGGTGTACCAGAGACAATAATTACTGACCAAGGGACCAACTTCATTTCGGATTTAATGAAGGAACTGTGTAAATTGTTGAATGTAAAGAAGTTGAAGCCAATAGAAGGACAGAATGGGTACACAGAATGATCAGGAAGATGCAGAGTTTTTATGTGGATTCTCATCACCATCAGTGGGACGAGTATTTGAAGCATATTGTATGTGTATACAATGCAAAAATCCATACAAATGTCGGTTTGTCTCCATATGAGGTAGTGCATGGGCGAAAAATGCCATCACCGTCTGATTTAGTGAAGCTACAGAAATGAAGGACCAGTGAATCTGTATGTCAATTCGTGAGAACAATTCGGTGTGTTTAGAAACGGGTACAAAAGGCAAATACAAAGGCTTTGGAAAGGTAGGAAGACACAGTGAAGCGGAAAGGAAGTTTACTACAGTACAGAGTGGGGCATTGGGTAATGCTGTCCAGTCCCTATAGGCAAAAAGGGAAAATGAAGAAGTTCCTCATGAGGTATCAAGGGCTACAGCAAGTTGTTGAAACCACATCCCCCGTTAATGTTAAGCTTCAGCTGCCAACTAGAACAACGGTAGTACACATTGGGTGGTTACGGCCATTTAAGGGTTGTCCGGATGTGATTCCAGGTGTATCACAGGAAGGAAAGAGGAAGAAAGAGAGAGTGAAGAGAGGTGCTAAGCACAGAGAAAACCAGGAAGATAGAGTACAGCATGAAGTACCATATGCTTTGTGATCCAGAAAGTAGTAGAGTATTTGTAGTTTTTTTTTTTTTTTTTGTTTTCTTGTTATGTATCACTGGGTTTGCATAGATTAATTAGGCATTGTATTTTCGTGTATGTATTTTCGAGTATAGCCTGGTGTGGACAGCAATCTTTTTGAAGCGGGAGGAAGGGTGATGGCAATCCCTGTCCTCAGGTCACTGAGAAGGGGAGCATTGAGCAAGATGATAGAAGTAAAAACCTGAGGAGGTATTGCGGATCTCAGCAGTTAACAGCCGGTTAGCCAAGATGACAAGGGAGGAATTACAGAGCTGCCATAGAGGGAAGGTAACAGTATGTCCAGCCAGGATGGTATGCACCAATCCGGACATGTCATGGTCCAGCTATTTTTAGCTAGGGGGAAAGGAATAGACTGTCCAAGGGACATTGTGGAGCAAACGTTGAGCTTGCAGTGGATCGGGATGCATTGGATCTTCTCCACCTATGAAAAATTAATAGTTTTAGTAAGTTGTTTTGAGCAGGAAGTATTTGCTGAAGCAAAACATATAGAGCTCGAGGGGAGTGGAATTTTAATCAATGGAACTGTGTGTAACATAGTAGGGCCAACCTTCCATCTGCCAGCGTCAATTTCAGGAGTCATGCAATTGAATGTTATGCAACCATAGCTGTACTGGCCAGAAGTAACTTTAGAGTTTTTGCCAAAGCAGAATCTGACCTTGTTAAATCAAACCCTGGATCCAGGTCTGTCGAGAGCTGTAAACCAGTTCATTTTAGAGCAAGAGGGGCTAATATCAGCCAAACAGCTTGTGCAACATGTTGCTCAGTATAGGGAAAGGCAATGGCAAATAACGATCATTTTGAGCACCTCTCTGCCAAGTGTATTTGCAGCCTTAACTTTGTTATGTGTTGTTTTCATTCTGATCAGGCTGAGAGCCAATTCCAGGAGGGAACCAATAGTAGTCCAAGTCCCAGTGGATTGAATACTGAGGGCGTGAGATGAGTAGATTAGGGTTTGATCGAGCAGTGGTCATCCAGTAAGAAATTTTTACGTTTCGTTTCATATCATGTGTTTTAAGGGGGCCTAGACCACATTTAAGTTTTCTAAAAGTAAGGAAATATGTCATAGATGCTGACCCAAACAAGTTATGAGTTAGTTAAAGGTCGACCCGTGGACCAGGACTTTCCAAAGGGGTGAATAATGTAGCGGCACCACAGTTTAAAATAGGAAAGTTAGATTCAGTGCAACATTTCTGAGCACACAAGTTACAGCCAGCATGGGCCTGTTGACAGGAAGTTATGCTCACCAGCAGTTGCGAAGTAGAATGGAGGCCACAGGGCCGTCAAACCACTGAAAAGAGTAAACGCAGAGGTTTGCATGGCACAAGTTACAGGCAGAAGGGGCCCACTGGCGCAACCTAGGTGTTGTGAGTACGTGACTTAGAGTGGCATGTTAGCAAAACAGAGGCATACAGCCACATATAAATAGGTGCTGGTTTTCTAAAAATGCATTCAAGTGTGGCAGCTCTTCTGGACGGCAGAGTATGTCACACCACCGGCTACTCACAGCAGCAGATGGGGCACCAGCATTCCAGTCCATGGCAGGTCACTGGTTCGACCCTCTGAGGCCAATATGGGGCACTGAAGTGTGGCAGCTCTCCTGGATGGCGGGGCATGTCACACCACTGGCTACACACAGCAGCAGATGGGGCACTAGCACTCCAATCCATGTTGGGTCACTGGTTCGACCCTCTGAGGCCGACATGGGGTCTGTAGACAGCCAGCGATGGGCCACTCCACGGCTTGCTACAGCAGGTAGTCATCTAGGCTCCCAACATGCACTGGAGACATCCAGGGTGAGGGCCAAAAATTCAGCTGCTGGATCGCGGGCGCTTGTTGTTGCCGAGTTCTTACTCACACCGGCGAGAGTGTGCGCTGCGTGTCACCTTGCAGCGGGCGACGCTGAGGTGGCAGAGGCAAAGGCCACTGAGTTGGCTACCAGCACATCCTGACGTCATGGCTGTACAAGGCCGACACACAGCAGTGCAGGCACGGGTCACTAAGACAGCCATTCCGCGACAAGCCATTTTACAATCAGTGAAGTGGTGTCGTCAGCATTGTGGGACCCAGTGAGGCAGACTGAGGGGATCGCAGCACTGTAGTTGGAAACAATAAATCACTTGGAAGGCTCAGATGAGTCTTAATATAGTGCCTTCTACCTCTTCCTGCTACATTTGGTGTTGCTGTCTCATTCAGTGTCAGAAGTTGCTACTACAGTGTGTTGTATACTTTGGAAGAAGGCCTTCTGGCCAAAAGATCACTTGTTTACAAACCTTTTTGTTTTGCCTCTCTGTAGCTCAACATCTCCATTGTATGGTGAGTAACAATCTGTCCGTTTTAAAATAATGCCATTATTCCATCCTGGATTTTCTGTTGTTTAAGTGTATAATTTGATGACACTAGTGTGCAAACTGCCATCCATTTTACTGAACTACAGTAGAAACAAGTTTTCAGCTACTGTGGATGTTTGGGTTGAATTAATAGTAACATTCAGTTGCAGCATCCCAACATTGTTCACAAGGAATAAGTTTACAGATTTTTAATGAATTTTTTGTCAGGCACAACACTGGCAACAAGACAGAGTTAATTGATTTGCTGAGAAATTTTGACCAGTATGAACATTGGCACTGACTAAACTCAGGATTCATGATATTTTCATCAGTTCTCAAGACTAACAATGAGGCAGTGCAAACCCACAGTATTTTCTTCAACATGTGTGATGAGCAAATAGAAACAATATTGGAATAAATTATAGAACTAAACAGAAATTTTTATTTTCGCTTATTTCTGAGCAGATGATTTATTACCATATCAAAAATATAAGGACAAAGATTAATAGAGATAACCAGATTATCCAGATGGCCCAGGTTGTGAAGCAGCCATTGAAATCAGGCATGCTATATTCTGATGCATGCTGTGCCACAGGGTGGTCTACTTTGCTCTTGGACAGAGTTTGGCAATGGCTCTTCATCCTAGTGGTCAGTTGGATGGTAGTCATGCCCGCATAAAATGCTGTGCAATGATTTGTAGCAGATCTGGTATATGGCATGGCTACTTTCAAAGGTGGTCTAGCCTCTGATGGGGTAGGATAAGCCTGTGGCAGAACTGGAATAGGAAGCGCTGGTTTGGTGGAATGGGCACATATTGTACTTGGATCTTACATGGGGTTTGATCTATGTGGTAAGGGGTTGAGATGGGGAGTGGCATAGGGGTGGACTAGGTAATTGTGGAGGCTGTGTTGGCAATGAACACCACTTGAAGAGGGATGGGAAGGATCTCTGGTAGGATGTCCCTTATTTCATGGCATGATAATACGTAATAAAAGCCCTGACAAAGGATGTGGTTCAGTTATCCAGCCAGGGTTGGTACTAGGTAATGAAGGGGGTGGTGACAGGATTAAATCCATCAACCACCAACAGTACATGCATTTTGACAGCTGTCATCCCTTCCACACCAAAAAATTCCTCCCATACAGCCTGGCCACCTGGTGATGGCATATCTGCAGCGACAAGAACTCCCTTGCCCAGTATGCTAAGGGTCTCACCAGGGCCTTCACTGACAGGCATTATCCCCCCAGACATAGACTGCAAACAGATCTCCTGTTGGATTTTCCTACACACCTCTTATCCTGCCACCACACCCAAGAACCAGCTGCAAAGAAGTGCCCCCCTTGTCACCCAGTACCACCCCAGATTGGAACAGCTGAACCTGGCCTTTGATTACCTATCATCATGCCTTGATATGAGGGACATCCTACTCAAGATCTTTCCCACCCCTCCAAAGTGGTCCATTGTTCACCTAACCTCCACAACATCCTAATCTATCCCTATGCCACTCTCAATCCCAACTACTTGTCACAGGGGTCGTATCCCCGTGGAAGAACAAGGTGCAAGACCTGCCCAATCCACCCACACAGTACTTCCTAATCCAGACCTGTCACAAGCTTATCCCATCTCATCAGAGGCTGAGCCACCTGTGAAAGCAGCCATGTCATATACCAACTCTGCTGGAATCATAGTACAACTTTTTACATTGGTATGATTACCAACCAGTAGCTCACAGCAATGAACAACCACTGCTAAACTCTGGCCTGGAGAAAAGTAGACCAAACTGTGACACAATGTGCAGCTGAACATAACAGACTTGATTTCAATGGCTACTTGACAACCTGAACCATCTGGATCTTCCGCTCCACCACCAGCTCCTCTCTGTTCTTGTCTCCCACCCTCTTTGTGTGCCATCCTCTGCCAACACACCCACCCATCTTTCCCCTTCCCTGCTCCTCTCCTTTTTCGCCTCCCATTTCCCCCCTTACCCTCCCTCCTTGCTCTGCAACCTCCTGACACTGCACCTGTTGGCAATCTAGCCTCTGTACGCTTTCCCAGACCCAGTGCTCTTCTCCTCCCCCTGTTCCCCTTCCTAACCCCCCCCCCCCCCCCCCTCCAGATTACTGTTTTCACTGTAATTGACAGTTGCATTCCAGTCTGAGCTGCCCGTAATGGCAGTCATGTGTGTGTGAGTTGTGCTTGCTTGTGTGAATGAACGTGTGTGCATTTCCTTTTTTGATGAAGGCTTTGGCCAAAACTTAATGTATAAGTGTCTTTTCATTGCACTTGTCTCCAACTTACGTGTCATCTTTATGGTAAGTAAGAGTCTATTTTTTCCTTATATTTGATTGAAAGTTAGGATCACCAAAGTTAACAGATTTTCATAGATAACTATTCAGTTACAGCAATCAGGAAATTCCACTAAAAGTACAATTTTCAACAGAATTTACATATAAAATATTTACAAAACAGCTTATATTCATAGTTGCAAATCCAAATAAAGCATCAAATTTACTAGGACTGGATCTCTTTAATGGTTTGTGCTTCACCATTCACAAAGGAGCAAATTAGATTAAAACTGACATTCCGAATGGACAGTTAAATCACTTCTTGCAAAAATATGTCTTTTTTCTGAAGAAACAAACGTTATTGAAGGTTACAGGGGACACATTATACTGACTCCAAATGCACTGTCAAAACTTTTCAAAGCATGGGATATTCCTTTATTTATTTATTTTATTTATTTATTTATTGTTCCGTGGGACCAAATTAAGGAGAAGTCTCCATGGTCATGGAACGAGTCAATACATGAAATTACAACACAATATTAGAAACAGATAAAATGAAATACAAAAAAACATATTCAGGTGACAAGTTGTAAGTTTAAATGAAGAAAATCAACAATGTAACACTGGAATTTGCTTAATTTTTTAGCTCTTCCAGGAGCTCCTCGACAGAATAGAAGGAGTGAGCCATGAGGAAACTCTTCAGTTTAGACTTAAAAGAGTTTGGGCTACTGCTAAGATTTTTGAGTTCTTGTGGTAGCTTATTGAAAATGGATGAAGCAGAATACTGCACTCCTTTCTGCACAAGAGTCAAGGAAGTGCATTCTACATGCAGATTTGATTTCTGCCTAGTATTAACTGAGTGAAAGCTGCTAACTCTTGGGAATAGGCTAATATTGCTAACAACAAACGACATTAAAGAAAATATATACTGTGAGGGCAATGTCAGAATTCCCAGATTTTTGAATAGGGGTCAACAAGAGGTTCTCGAACTTACACCACATATAGCTCGAACAGCCCGTTTTTGAGCCAAAAATACCCTTTTTGAATCAGAAGAATTACCCCAAAAAATAATACCATACGACATAAGCGCATGAAAATATGCGAAGTAGACTACTTTTCGTGTTGAAGTGTCACTTATTTCAGATACTGTTCTAATGGTAAATAAAGCAGCATTTAGCTTCTGAACAAGATCCTGGACATGGGCTTTCCACAACAGCTTACTATCTATCCAAACGCCTAGGAACTTGAACTGTTCCGTCTCGCTTATAATATGCCTATTCTGTCTGATCAAAATATTGGCTCTTGTTGAATTGTGAGTTAGAAACTGTAAAAACTGAGTCTTACTGTGATTTAGCATCAAATTATTTTCCACAAGCCACGAACTTATTTCATGAACTACATTATTTGTTACTGTTTCAATATTACACACAAGATCCTTCACTATCAAGCTGGTGTCATCAGCAAACAGAAATATTTTTGAATCACCTGTAATACTAGAAGGCATATCATTTATATAAATAAGAAACAGCAGTGGCCCCAGCACCGACCCTTGGGGAACGTCCCACTTAACAGTGCCCCATTGGGACTGAACATCACCACCACTCTCGATATTGCGGAGAATTACCCTCTGCTTTCTGGTCTTAAAGTAAGAGGCGAACCAATTGTAAGCTACTCCCCTTACTCCATAATGGTCCAACTTCTGCAGTAATATTTTGTGGTCAACACAGTCAAAAGCCTTCGTTAAATCAAAGAAAACACCTAGCGTTCGCAACCTTTTATTTAATCCGTCCAAAACCTCACAGAGAAAAGAGAATATAGCATTTTCAGTTGTTAAACCATTTCTAAAACCAAACTGAACATTTGACAGCAAATTATGTGAATTTAAATGCTCCAGTAACCTTGTATATACAACCTTCTCGATAACTTTAGCAAACACCGATGGCATAGAAATAGGTCTAAAATTGTCAGCATTATCAATGTCTCCCTTTTCATAAAGTGGCTTCACTACCGAGTACTTTAATCGGTCAGGAAACCGACCACTGCTAAAGGAAAAGTTACAGATATGGCTAAGTACTGAGCTAATATACGTGGAACAATACTTCAGTATTCTGCTAGATACCCCGTCATATCCATGAGAGTTCTTGGTCTTTAGTGATTTAATTATTAACTCAATCTCCCTCTTGTCAGTATCATGGAGGAGCATTTCAGGTAACAGTCTTGGAACACTTTTTTCTAAGAGCGCTATATGATTCCCTGTTGGGACTAGGTTTCTATTTAGTTCACCTCTATATTCAGAAAATGATTATTAAATACTGTACATATATGCGACTTATCAGTAACACGGACATTCCCACTACGCACTGATTCTATATCCTCGACCTGTCTCTGCAGACCAGCAGCTTCCTTTAGGACTGACCATATGGTTTTAATTTTATCCTGAGACTTAGCTATTCTATCTGCATACCCCATACTTTTTGCCTTCCTAATAACATTTTTAAGCACCTTACAATACTGTTTGTAATGAGCTGCTGCATTTAGATTTTGACTGTTTCTAACGTTTTGATATAACTGCCACTTTGTTCTACAAGATATTCTTATCCCTCTAGTCAGCCACCCAGGCTGCCTGTTTGTGCTAGTACCCTGTTTTAAACGTTCTAACGGAAAGCAGCTTTCAAAGAGCATGAGAAAAGTCTTGAGAAAAGCATTATATTTATCGTCTACTGTATCAGCGCTATAAACATCTTGCCACTCTTGTTCCTTTATAAGGTTTACAAAGGTCTACAGCAACTGGGTCAGCTTTCCTGAACAGCTGATGACTACATTTAACACGTGTTGCAGCACAAAAATCTTTTAAAGTTAAAATTTGTGCATATGATCTGAAAGGCCATTCACCTTTTTGCTAACAGAATGCCCTTCTAGTAATGAGGAATGAACAAAAATGTTGTCTATGGTTGTTCTACTGTTCCCTTGCACTCTCGTTGGAACGAATACGGTTTGCATAAGATTATATGAATTAAAGAGGTCTACCAGCATCCTCTTCCTTGCACAATCACTTATTCAATTAATATTGAAGTCACCACATATAACTAACTTTTTGTATTTCCTATAAAGTGAACCAAGAACCTCCTCTAGCTTTAGCAAAAATGTTGTGAAATCGGAGTCTGGGGATCTATAAATAACAACAGTTAGAAGTTTAGCTCCGTTAAATTTAACCACACCTGCACAACATTCAAACACATTTTCAGTGCAGTACTTTGAAACATCAATTGACTCATATGGGATGCCGTTTTTCACATACATGGCTACTCCCCCACACCGCAAAGAGCTCCTCGAAAAGCTGCCAGCCAACCTGTAACCTGGTAAAGGAAGCATCTGAATTATCTCCTTATTTAAGAAGTGTTCAGATATACCAATAATTTCAGAGTCAACATCTATAAGCAGTTCACTAACTTTATCTCTAATACCTTGTATATTTTGATGAAATATACTAATTCCCTCATTACTCGGATACCTAAGCTTTGTCAAAAGTGATTCCCTTGTTAGAGAGACTTCCCTTAAGCAGGAATACCTATCAGCTGACTTCAATCTAAAAAAGGTGCAGCTCTAACACCCACTACTGCAGGAATTTTCCCATGAGTGATCCCACCAACCCCACCTATGCTGTCACCTATAAGCTTTCTTGTTAAAAGATAAAATAAAGCAGGAACTTGACCATCTTGAACAGAATGAGGCAATAATAATTATAATTTCATGTGGGCCACTGGCCTGGTGCAAGTCTTTCAATTAGATGCCAATTTGGCAACTTGTGTGTCGTTGACCTACTCAAGTTATCCAACCAGGGAAAGGGGACCTACAGTTTAAGGTGGAATCCAAAACATTTGTCATTTGTGGAGGCTCATGGAATTTTCATTGTTTAAATTTACAGTCTTGTTTATGCTGTGGCAGAAACTATAAAAAGGATAACTGTTTCCACCAGAATGTAAGTTATAATTATTGTCAAAAGACCAGATATAGGGTTGAAGTGTGAAAAGCAAAGCATAACTGATGAAAAGAGAGAGAGAAATAGAAAGTCAAGTAATGTTCATAATTGGATGCCAATTTGAATTTGGTGACTTGTGTGTCCTTGACCTACCCCAGTTATCCAACCAGGGAAAAGGGACCTACAGTATAATGTGGAATCCAACCCATGTGTTGTTTCTGGTGGCTCCTCATATTGTTGAGAGCTGAAGGTTAGGTTTCTTTTTTGGTCTGGGCAGACATCACAAGACACCCCTTCAAGTTGATCATTGAATACTTCACTTAGATTTCTGACAGAACACACTGAGCTTCCATGCCAGCACCACCTGATTACCAGGCCTGACAACAGAATGTGATTATCAAAGCCATAACCAGCAGCCAATGGGCATCATTAATCGTAGTTGTATAGAAACTGAATAGCTCATTATGCATCTGAACAGATCTCAGAGTGTCAGTTAGTGCTCAGTCTGTTACTAACTCATATCCGACTTCCAAGCCAGAAACGCTTATGTCAAAAGTAGCTGGTGGTTTGTACTTTGCCAAACTGGATCTTAAACAAGCATATTTTCAAATCCCTTTGGGTGAAGACACAGAGAGATTGTGATAAATACTCCATTTAATCTATACCATTACAAAACGTTACCCTTTGGCATAGCCAATATTACTTTAGCATGCATATCTGCTTGCCCTGCACAGGTACAATTATGTACAATAATAATTATTGTAATTTTTAAAAAAATGTATTGAACACACTGACAATGCCAATTGTATGGAAAACATACTGAAAGGCAAATAAAGGTTCTATTCTATTCAGATTTCATTCCAGTGGAATTTGGGAAGGTACAAATGCTGTGATCTACCTGGATGGCATAATTGCCTCAGGTACAACTCCACAGGAACTCTTAAAGAATTCAGAATCTTTTTTCAAAGTTCTACAAGCAACAAATTTGAAAGGCCACAAAGATAAGTACATTTTCTTCCAACACAAATTGCAATATTTAGGACACATACTCTCTGCACACAGAATCCAGTCAATGCTACAACATAATGAAACCATTAAAAACCTTCTGGCTTTTTTTATGGTTTTAGGGCGCAAAACAGCTATGGTCATAAGTGCCCATACCTTCTGGCTACCATGGATATCAAGCTATTACATTCCACTTTAAAACAAATAAATTGTTATTGGAAGTTTCTCCCTCATGCAGTTTTTATCAGTAAACCATTGCATTGCACAAGTTGTTACGCAAAGGTACTAAATGAAACTGGAACAGTGAATGCCAATCCACATTTCATGAATTAAAACTGTGCTTACTGGATGCCAAGTGTTTTACAATACATGATCCAAGCAAAATGCTCACAGTTACTGCAGATGCTTCAGACTATGGTGTAGGTGCCATTCCATCACACTGACAGCTTGGTTTTTAATGACCCATTGCATTTCCTCCAAGACTCTGGCAGTGGCACAAAGAAATTACAGTCAGATTGAAAAGGAGCCTCTCATGATTATATTTGCAGTCAAGAAATTTGATGATTACATTTATCCTCCTCATAGAACACAAACATTTAGTACTATCTTTGGAACAAGCAAAGCTGTTCCTACCCAGATAGAGCAATGTAGAATTATGACTATGAAATCATATTCAGGTCCACAGCACAATGTACAAACACAGATTTGTTTTCATGTGTGCCCATAGGGCAAGACAAAAAGTTGAACTCATGACCTGATGTCTGTTTTCCGATAGATATGGCTAGTCAAGACTCTGTGGAAAATTTCCCAGTAAACTCAAATTTAACTGCTGAACTTGTGCCTAACAGTCCTGTTTTGTCTAATATCAAAGATTATATTCAAATGGTGAGGTCTAATGATCAGATTAATGAGGTCTAATGATCAGATTAATTAATCTGAGATTAAATCTTATTGGAATGTGTGGCATACAGAAACACCAGTCAGCTCCGTCTCAAAAATATTTTCTGTGCCCATAGATGTCAGAACCCTATTTACATTACATATTGATTTTGCAGAACCATTTATAGGTAGCTATTGGGTCATCTTTACTGATGCTTTCTCCAAATTTCTATTTGTGATACACATATTGTTGATATCTTCAACAAAAACTATTCAGGCTTTGTCAAAAGTCTTCTCTAATGAAGGGTACCAGAAACTACTGCTATGGACCAAAGGGCACAATTTTCTTCTTGTGAATTTAAACTATTTTGTGAAACCAAGGGCATTTCACACTTTAGAACAGCACTCTTGAATCGTAAAGCCAATGGAACCACTGAAACATTCATACAATTTTTCAAGTCACACACAATGATGGTGGTTCAACACTGAAATAAAGACAAATATTTATTGATGTTCCTCTCTCAGTACAGAGTCACTCCACATGATGCACCATCTCCAGATAAGAAACTACATGGAAGATTGCATCAAACATTAATGGTATTTTAAAGTCACTTGTGAATCCATAAGCTGAGCTTTGAGAACAAACGAAACAAATTTTTTTAAAACTAGATGATCTGATATTCATTTCACTGTGGAAGTGTGGGAACAAGACATGGGTATCAGCCATAGTCACAGAGCAGCTTAGCAAAGTCATGTACAAAGTTAATTGTTCACATGGAGTTGCAGCCCACCATAAAAATCAAATCAGGTAGCACTGCATATGCATATAGGCAGAATTCCTAGGCTGTTTTCTTCTACAGAATCTGAAGACTTGTTGGCAGACAGTCATTTGAGAGACTTTCTGTTGGGGCCAGCAGCAAACTTCGCTAGCACTTCCAACAGTGGGGCCCAGCTGCGTACAGCCAGTGGTGAGTCAATGGAAGTGGCCTCAGACAAGTCTACAGACATCAAAATGGCAAATACTTGACCACTTGCCTTCTAATTGTGGTTTTTTGTGGGTTTCATATAGTGCTGTGGGAGAACCATGAGAAGTAACATATGTGAACATGCCAAATACACACAGCAGCAAGTGAGGAAGCAGAATTTTAATGAACACATACAACTACATGCCTAGCACCTGTCAGTGCTGAGCTCCAGCCTCCAGATGACACCTGCCAACTGAAATTAGCTTTCTGATTCCCCCACCACATCCATCAGTGTGTCATATTCATCTGCCAATAGTGTTGCCAGCCACCAAAGAGACCACTGTCAACAGTGGACTACTTTGCTTGTGCCTGTTACTGGTAGGGGTGGAAATCTTTCTACCAACAGGGTCAGAACACAGGTGCTACTCACACTCTCTCAGGGTTCAGTGCCCATAGGCAGTTCGACTCAGCTCCTGCAGCGTAGCCTGCAATTATGCTATGGAGCACAGTTTCATTAGTTGCATTCAGAGGACAACAGTTATGACTTACCAGTCACTATTTATGGAACAGTAGATACAGTCAAATGAGTGTCTGCATAATTTTTCAGCCATAGTGATAATATCAAAGACTGCCAAGTGACAGCATTGTTATTAATGTTTCGTTGTGTTAAGTACAGGACATCAAGTGCCATCCATCAAACTGTTACCAATGTGAAGTAAAATTTTGTACATACTCTTGATAAAAGTTATTGGTTATTTCTTATTGTGTTGTCACATTTTTGTTCAAGTTCCACCATATCAAACAAGTATATGATTTGGTAATACTAGCGTGAAAACTGCTACCCACTGCGGTGAATGAAAGTAGAAACACGTTTTCTGCTACCATGGATGTTTAGGCTGAATTAATAGTAACATTCAGTTACAACATTCCAACAGTATCAAAATGTGCAATATGACTGCATGGTAGATTAAGGTGAAATCGATGTCGGTATCTTCAACAGCCATGTTTTGATAGCAGCTGATCAAACTGGTTGTAAATAGTCGATGGCCAAAGCCAGAAATCTTCTACAAAACTCAGTGCAGAACAAAATCAGTCTGATGCATGTACCCTATATTGTAACTGATGAGAATTGGTAGGGAATGAGCCAAATTAAAAACAAAAACACCACTGGCATGGACAATATATCAATAAAGTATTGAAGCACTGCTGTAAATGTATTCATTAAGTTCCGTGTCACATATTTATTGAGTCTATAAATCAATATACTGTCCTTAATAAACTCCAAAAAGCAGTTGGCACACTATACTACAAGAGTGAAAAAGCTGATGTTTTAAACTACCTGCCAGTTTCATTACTAACAAATCTTTCTAAAATCTTAGAGAAGAGGATCATGGATCATCTTAATAAACACAATATCCCTGATAAAAACCAGTTTGGTTTTCAAAAGGGTATTTCAACTGAACAGTCCATTTTCTTGTTTGTCAGCCAACTCCTTGACCCATAAAAAATAAAATGTCATCCATTGTAATCTCTTGTGGCACGTCTGAAGCACAAAATTCTACTTAGGAAGGATGAGTATATGGTAATCAGGTTGCTTAGCTGCCGTAATAACCTGAACACCACTTGTATGAAACTCGTATTTATTCTAACTGCACAATTACACATATACACACATAAACAAGCCTCGCCAGCATCACCAGTCGAAACGTAAACACACACTGCACAAAGGCGCGTGCCAATTCTCCGTGTCCTAAGAGTATGTCAGTGCACAGAGATACCACTCTGCTCTATTCCGGTGGTCGATGACCGCCACAGAGGCACCCCCCCCCCCTCCCCCTCCAGTGCGGAGCATGGTGAGGGAAGTGATATAGGTTGGCGTGGTGATCGGTCCGTTGTGATGAAGTTGCGGTGCCACGCCGGTGGGTGTAGCGGGCGGTCGAAATGGGAAACTGGGACCAAACGGCCCAGCAATGCGGGGGTATGGTGTGCCGTGAGTGGCACGTGAATGCAGAGGTGGCCGTCCACATCGATCGAAGCGGTGATTGCCGCCTCCTCCACGTCTATCGGTACCGCAAACATGTGTAGGAGTGTAACCTGGGCGGCTGACTCGTCCAATGTGTGGGGAGGCACGTGCAGGACGAACAGTGTCCCATCTCGTAGCTGGAGAGACAGGTCCTCGACAGATAAAGGTGACATGTCGACGTGGAAAAAGGCGATGCTGGCGTCGTCAGTCTGCGTCGGCCGGTTGATGGAAACACTGAGGTGAGGGGACGGAGGGGTAAACCGTCACACACGGCCTTTCCTGCAACCTCTGAGCTGGGGGGAGAACACGAACCACTGGTGTCACACGCATTATCACACGCATCATCACACGCGTCACGGGTACTGGAGGGAGGGGATTCGGCGCGTTTGAGGTATTAGAAATGGAAGGTGGCATGAGAGTGTGGTCGGGGTGCAAGTTGTATTCTGAAGTTGCCTCGTCGTTGAGGCGCCAAGCTGGTTTAAGGCATGAGATGGACACTGTTTGTATTCTACCATTGCACGGAATGTCAAAGATCTGCGGGGAGCGGCTTATCACTTTGTGTGGGCCTGAGTAGGGCGGGTGTAGTGCGGGTCATACTGTATCATCGTGCAGCATCACGTAATCGCAAACGTGTAGGTCTTTTTGCACGAAGACACGAGGGACCGCGTGTGCTCATGGGGGCGGGGAGCATACATTCGTGGCAAAGTGTCGGACGCGTTCTATAAGCATCAGAAGTTCTGACTGCGGGGGAGGATCGGAATCCTCAACGAATTGTGCTGGGTGGATGAGGGGTTCCCCGTACAACAATTCCGCTAGGGAGACTTGCAAATTGTCTTTGTAAGCCGAATGGACACCTAGTAGTACCCAGGGGAGGGCTTCGGACCAAGATCTGTTGTGGCACATCAGCGCTGTTTTTAATGTGTGGTGCCAGCACTCAACCAACCCATTGCTTTGTGGGTGGTAGACGGTTGTACATAATTTGTTTGCACTGCATAGATCGCATAATTTGCCAAAGAGCACAGCTTCAAATTGTCATCCTTGGACCGTTGTGACTGAAGATGGGCAACTGAACGACGTGATGAAGGCCCGTGCGACAGAGTCGCCTGTAACGTCTGTTATTGGAATCGCCTCCACCCACCGACTAACATGGTCGATGATAGATAAAATGTATTGGGAACCCTCTGAAGGAGGGAGCGGTCTGACCAGGTCAAGATGGACGTGATGGAACCTGCCTTTCGGTACCTCAAACGAGCCCAACGGTGGGTATGCGTGATGGCCGACCTTAGTGCGTTAGCAAGGTATGCATGCCTGTGTCCCGTTTTTGCAGTCTGCTATAACCCCAGTCCATACGAATTGCTCTGTTATGAGGCATGTGGTTGCCCGAATACTGGGATGTCCTAGGTCGTAGATAGCGGCAAATACCTATCGGCGCAAGGCGGCCGGTACTAGGGGGTGGGCAGGACCTGTGGAGACGTCACAGAGGACTGGTAAGGTCAAACCTGGAATTCAGCGGGGCTCAGTTGAGAGTGAGGTGGACTCGCTATTCAGTAACTGTTGAATGTCGTCATCTGCTTGTTACTGGGCAGCTAGGTCGTTGAAGTCCCAAGAAAATGAGATTGTACCGACCCATGACATGTAGTCAGCAATGACATTGTCTGCACCCTGGATATAATGGATGTCTGTTGTGAATTGACATATTAGGTTCATGTGTCTGAAATGGCAGTGGGGGGGAAGGTCAGTTGTGGGATTACGCACAGCATCCGCCAACAGTTTGTGGTCTGTATATATGGTCACTGACCTACCCTCAATGTCCTCTCGGAAATGCCGAACTGCCTCGTAAATAGCACTCGGTCAAAAGTGGACCACTTATGCTGGGAGGCTGACAACTTCTTCAAGAAGAAACGTAGTGGTTGTGCGAAGCCTGCCACCTGTTGCAGAAGCACAGCGCCGATAGCAGCGTCACTTGCGTCAGCTGTGATTGATATTGGGGCGTCAGATATCGGGTGTGCGAGCGTGACAGCGTTCGCTAGTGCCATTTTTAGTGTGTCGAACGCGAGTCGCATGTTGCCACCCCAAGGGACCTTGCGGAGCCCTGAAGTATTCTTTCCAATGAGTGCGTTGGTCAATGAAGCCTGTAGAGATGCGGCGTGTAGGATGTGCTGCCAGAAAAAATTTATCATCCCTAAAAAACTACATAGGTCGCGGTAAGTCTTGGGCAGGGGAAGGTCGCGTATAAAGGCGACTGTGTCTGATGTGGGGCGGATCCCTTCTGTGGAAACAGAATAGCCCAAAAATGTCACAGTAGCGGACCGCAACTGAGAATACTAAGAACTGTTGATAGGTGCTGTTCATGTTCCTTGAGGGTAGTTGATGAAATGAGGATGTCGTCCAAATACGCATAACAGTATGGGAGTGAGAAAAAGATGGAGTCGATAAACCGTTGCCAAGTCTGTGCTGCGTTTTTGAGGCCGTATGGCATGTAACAGTATTCATACAGTCCGAAAGGGGTGATAATTGCTGTTTTAGGGATGTCGTACTGGTACATGGGGATCTGATGGTATGCTTTTCAGCAGTCAAGTACACTGAAAACGCATGCACCATGGAGTTGTTGGGCGAAATCTTGTATGTTTGGTACAGGGTATATGTCTAAAATCGTTCTGGCGTACAACTGTCGGTAGTCGCCACACACACGAAATGAACCGTCCTTCTTGGGCACTAGATGGATAGGCGAGGACCAATTGCTATTGGATGGACAATACCTGAATCTAACAGCTCCTGTGCAGCGGTTTTTGCATGCTGTAATTTGGTTGCATTAAGGCGTCAAGCCTTGTTGCATACTGGGGGGCCTTCCGTGGTGTTCAAACAATCACTGGTACCGTTAGTAATCGCGCCTATCACCTGCGGAACACCCTGGGGACCACACTGGGACTAGGTGGGGTAACACGCACTACATTAGAGGTAGGAATGTCACCGACCTGTGGGAAAATACATCGTTGCAGAGGTACCTGTGCCTCGGTGGAGTTCTCGTGGGTGTATCCCCGCGGTGCGGAAGCATCCCCTGCTGCCTCCCATGCACGTGACTGCTCGGCTGATGTAGCGGTGATCAGCTGTAGCAGGCGCGGGTTTTCGGTGCGAAGGTCGGTGATCTCGAGGCGCTGGGTTGTCAGGCGCGACCAGGCGGCGGAGAGCTCTGTCGTGAGATGGGCGCATTTGGCTGTCACGGTGGGCAAGGTATCACAGTGTGTGGCAGGGGGCAGGGGGAAGGTGGCGAAAATCCCTGGTATCCTGTTGCCGGAAGCATGATGCAGGAGGGCTGCTGCCTCGAGGTCTGGCGAGAGCCCGAAGTTATGCAGGAAATCCATTCCAATAACGGGACAGTCGACATCCGCGACGCAAAATGTCCAGGTGCAGCGTACATCAGACGAGAGATTTAGTTGGAGTTCGGCTGATCCGTGGACGTGAATTGCGGAAATGTTGGTTGCTTGCAGTGGCACTGCGGGCGTCAGTGTCGAAGATGGGGCGCTCGACTTAGGAATGACGCTAGCATCGGCGCCCGTGTCCACGAGGAAATAGAGTGTGATCGTCCTGTCATGGATGTACAGTCTGCCAGCATGGTGAGCAGTGGGGATGGTCAGTCGATAATGTTTTTGGCGCACTAAACTGCCGGTGCGAGCCGTGGCGCCTATTCTGACTCGCGCTTCCCGTTTGGGTAGTTGCAGGGTGCGCAACAAGAACGCGCAGCGTTGCTGAACATGATACGATACCAGCATAGTGGGTATGCTGGATGTTGTGCCTGAGCCACCGAGCCAGCAATGTCACGTGGTGTGTTCTGTTGCGCCCGCGTGGAGGTGGGCGGGGCAACCGGTTGAGGAACCGTAACAAATACGGCCATCTGGCCACCAGGGGGCTCCATTGGCTGCTGCTGTGAGCTGCGGGCCCGGCCTCTGCCGGCCGGTCAGTGAAACGTAGTAGATGTGACGGCAGTGTCGCCAACATTCGGAGTGTCAGAAAAACAAGAGGAAGCGACCTGGCGATGTTTGATGATGGAATATGCCTGGTCCGCCAGTCGTAGTTTTTCCTCCAGAGCGGCGTTTTGGTAAGCCAACAGGTATAGTTGGAGGTCTGGCGGTAATTTTACAAGCCACAACGCCCAGAGGGCGAGGTCAGGGAGTTGCTCCTTGCCCACCTGGACCCTTAAATGGCGCCAAAGCTGTGAAGGCGTGGGTTCCCTATTGGCACGTCATGAATTACGTAGTGAATGGCTTCTGCTGGAAGGCGTGATAAGTGCTCGATGATGGGAGCTCTTGCGATGGCATATTTGTGCTGGCTTTGTGGCGAGAGCAATAGGTCACTGACCAGGTCCAGTTCGTTGTGGAGGTGGGTAATTAAACAAATGAAGCGTGAGTCATCTCCCCACACTCCATGAATGTCCAGAATATTGTCCTCTAACACAAACCATGATATAGTGTTGTCCTGTAGATGTGGCAGCTTTGGAAACCGCCCTATAAGTGGCTGCTGTGGCATTGTGGGAAGATGGTGATGGGGGGACAGCAGAGGCCCGGAAACTGGTATAGGGTCGAGTGTCTGTACTGTAGCGCAATTAGGCCTCTGACCACATGACACACACAGCGCAGGAGCAAACATGGTAAGCGTGGGCATCGCGGCTGCTGCAAACGCGGTCGCATGCTGTTGGTATGTCCGGAACATAGTGGTATGTGCTTTGGGCGAAAGTACCTGGTCGTGTGTTGGGCTGCTATGTAACATATTCATACGGGACGTTGCTGAGCACTGTGGTGAGGGATGTTTTTGTTTCACCTGCATATGAAGTCCAGAAACTGCCACATGTTTGGATGCACTGCAACATGTGTGGACCATGGTGTGTGGACTGTACTAGTGGGGTTATGTTGCGCACACGGGTTTAACACTGTAGTCGGAGCCATTGATGGCTGAATTACTGGCAATTCATCCATGAATGAAATTGCAGGCAAACTCATAGCAAGCTCCAGGTCACAAATCACGTGGTGGTTCATCGGTGCGTAATGGTGGCAGGAGGAAACATGAGAAACGCGCGTACTGTGGTCGTATCGAAAAAGTCCGGGGTCACCTCTATGGGAATCAGGTCGCTTAGCTGCCGTAATAACCTGAACACCACTTGTATGAAACTCGTATTTATTCTAACTGCACAATTACACATAAACACACATAAGCAGGCCTCGCGAGCATCACCGGTCGAAACGTAAACACACATTGCACAAAGGCGCACGCCAAGACCCCGCGTCCTAAGAGCGTGTCAGTGTGCAGAGATACCACTCTGCTCTATTCCAGTGGTCGATGACAGCCACAAGCACTAAGGCTTACATGGTAAAGTAGAGATGTGGCTAACATCATGTTTAGATGACAGAAAACAGAAGGTAGTGTTGAATAATTCTGCAGTGGCACCTACCTGCTCTCACTGGGCAATGAAATGGGGCACATCATACAGCTCAGTGCTTTGTCCCGTACTATTCTTAATCTTTTTCAGTTCACCCTATTTGCAGCTGACAGAACCATTATGACTGACAAAACACACAACTGCAGTCCAGAGAACAACACATCCAGTGTATTCAAAGAAGCTGTAGTTTGGTTCACTTCAACTACATCTTGGTTCACTGACCCTCAACATAACTCCATTCATTCAGTTTCACGCAGTACACAAAAAAACAGAAGTGTGTTGAAATAAAATGTAGTGAAAAATAAATATTGAGAACTGAGTCTTCCAAATTCCTGGGATTACACAAAATGACAACTCAAGTGGTCAGTTCATGTCCTTGTCCAGGACTGAATTTGGCAGTATTTCCCATTTGCTCACTTGTATTTATTAGTAACTTGGGAACACTCAAAGCTGCATACTTTAGATATTTTCATTCACATGCGACATATGGCATCATACCATGGTGGAACCAGTCACAAATAAATGAAGTCTTTATTACACAAAAGAAATTCGTCAGTGTTATGAATAGAGTTCACCCATGTCACTCTTGCAGAAATTTAATCAAACAGCTGGGGTTCCTCACCATGCCATGGCTGTACATTTTTTTTTTTTTCATTTATGTGCTTTGCCAACTTGAATTGCACAATCTACAAACCAAACAGTGCATGATCATGCTGCAAGGAGTAAATGAGATCTTCACAAAGACACAAAATAAAATTAAATTAAAAAAATATTAACAAGGTAAGGAGAGGAGAGCATTATTCAAGCACAAAAAGTATACTATACTCACTACTCCAATTTGGCATAAGTCAGTTCAATCGAAGAGCAGGCTCAGTTCATGTCACAGGTTACGACAGTACATAGCAACCAGATTAGTGACCATAGTGTGACTAGCAATGAGACTAAAGTTTGTAATAGCAAGATTACTGATACTGTCTGCAAGAGGACTATTACTGAAGAACTTGTTCATATAAATTAAGAACCGTATTAATCCACATGTGCACTGAAAGAGGATACTGGCCACCTATACACCATCCTCTCCCTTGCTTCCTTGTGGTACAGGACTCCACAAAAAGCTCTTTTGCAACCTTGAAATTTATGCACTTGTCCTTTGACATGTATTCTGATTTTGCTAGCAGATATGCCTACTGCCAAAGAACTTATTATAAGCAGATCAGTGAAATAACGGAAGCCAAGATATTAATGGTTATTGTGTCATTCCTTTCAGTGTGTTCAGATATAAATGTACTTAATATTAACAGCCACAATATTAAAATCTACCCATTTTTCTGTTGACATCACCACCAATGAAGGTAGATCAACATTTATTGCACGATGCTATAAAATTTCATTACTCATCACCATCATCACCACCACCACCACCACCACCACCACCATCACCACCACTGCCACCACCACCACCACCACCATCATCAGTGTTCTGCCCAAAGGAGGGTTTTCATAAACCTCCATTGTCTCCTGTCTTCTACTAACCTCATCAAGTCCGTGTAATTTCCACTTCCCATTACGTTGTCTTATCATCTTGTAACACCTCTTTCCTCTCAATCTCCTCCCACAATATTGTCCTTCCAAAGTGTCTGTTAGCAGGCACTCCTGTCTCAACAAATGTTGATCCAATTCTTCTTTCTTTCTCCTATAACCTGCAGCAGACTTTTCCTCTCACCAACACTTTCCAACACTCTTTCCTTACTTACTCTTTCCACCCAGGTTTTCCTATCCATTCTCCTTCACATCTGCATCTCAAATGCTTCCAGCCTTTTCTCATCCTCTAGTTTCTGTGTCCATATTTGTGCCCCATAGAGTGCCACACTCTGCATTAAATACTTACCAAGTCTTTTCATCAGATCTTTATCTAGTTTGCCACACAATAATCTCCTCTTTCTATTGAATGCCTCCTCCACTACAGCAGTGCAAGTTTTCACATCTTGATGGCATCTCAAGCCTTCAGTAATAGTACTTCCAAAATATTTAAATGCTCTTACTTGTAGGGTGACCATACATCCCGATTAATCGGAATTGTCCCGTTTTTTGAGGCTCAAAAATTTGTCCCAACTTTTTCTTTAAAACAAGCAATTTGTCCCGATTTTCAAGGATTATTTTCAGACATTTACAAAGTGGTTAAAATATTTTCTGAGTGTCGATTTTATAAACTATCAATTGAAACTGACATTCTGTACGTTGGTACCCCCTGATAATGTTCAGCTTAAGCACTATAATTGTTGCATACTCTTATTTTCTTTGCTTTTGCTTGCCATTGTTGTCAACACTCAGTATCAGTTTCGTGAAGTGCTAGCACGTCATGGCAATGCCGAAACGAAAATCAAAGTTTTCGGAAGAGCTTCAGAGGAAATTTCCTTGCTTCACTGCTACAGACAATGACTGTTCAGCAAAATGTAACGTATGTAACTGTGCTGTATCCGTGTTTCATGGTGGTGCTGCAGATCTCAAGCATCATATGGAATCAGAGAAACACAGGAAGAATCTTCGATCGCCAGGTTCCTCGCAAAAAATGACGAGATATTTTGTAACTTCAAATACACAGGAACAGAAAAATGTAGCTGCAGCAGAAGGAACCCTGTCATTCCATGTTGTTAAACACCACCAAAGCTATCGTTCTAATGACTGCAGTGTTCAACCAAACAAAAAAAAATTTTCCTGATTCTAAGATTGCAGAAAATGTTTTGTGTGGAAGAACAAAGTGGGAAGCAATT
This sequence comes from Schistocerca serialis cubense, assembly GCF_023864345.2. Classification (NCBI taxonomy): domain Eukaryota; kingdom Metazoa; phylum Arthropoda; class Insecta; order Orthoptera; family Acrididae; genus Schistocerca; species Schistocerca serialis. The sequence goes on along the minus strand of NC_064639.1, from coordinate 786,435,886 downwards.
ATCAATAATGTTATAGCTCTGCATTCCCAGAAAAAGGTAATAGCTGCTGTAAACAGTGCAAAATACTTTTCAACATCTACTGATGGGCATCAGAAAATTTTTCCTGTGATAGTTCAGTATTTTTCTGTGAGGCTGGACTGCAGATGAAATTGCTTGACCTTGATGAATTGCAGAACGAAATGTCCGAAACAATTTCCAATTATCTTTCTCATGTTATACTGTCATTCAGTATCATCTCAAAGTGTGTTGCATTTGGTGCAGACAATACTAACTGTGATTTTGGGGGGATTAACGAAGAAAGAGGGTAATAATGTTTTCACACATCTGAAAGAAAAATTAAAAAACTCTAACATTGTTGGCATAGGTTGTCCAGCACATGGTGTTCATAACACACTTCAAAGTGCTTGTGATGCTTTACCTGTTGACATAGACTGCATTGTCATGAAGTTGTACAACCATTTTCATATTTTTTCTATTCGTGTTGCAGAACTCACTGAATTCTGTGAATTTGTTGGTGTCACTTACAAAAATTTACTTTCCTTTTCCAAAACAAGGTGGCTTTCATTGTTGCCAGCCATAGAAAGGATCTTGAAAATGTATGAACCTTTGAAATCTTACTTTTTATCACAATCTAACTCAAAGTACGCTGCAACCTTAAAGAGTTTTTTCAGTGATCCTATAGATGAATGTTATTTACTTTTTGTGCATTCACAAATGAGTGTTTTCCAACAATCCATTCTGAGCATTGAGAAACAGAATAATTCCATATGTGAAGTATTAGTAGTCTTAAATAAAGCTTTGACAAGTCCAAATTCAAGGAAACATGAATATTTTGTACCACTAAGTGTAAAAAAACTGCTGAATGATTGTGATGACCAGTCTGTTAAGAAATTTGACATAGCAGTATCAATGTTTTATGATGCTTCAGTAGACTATTTATCCTTATGGTTACAGGGAATAGCTGAGTTTTCTGTATTCTCATGGATGATGCTCACAGAACCACCAGAATGGTCAGTAGTTGAAAATACTTTAATGTGGCTAAATGAAAAGGGCATTCTAGTAAATGACAGCCTCTTATTTGATGAAATAGTTCATATACAGTCATTTGTAAAACAACAAGTGGAAACAGACAGTGAACAATGGAATCAGTTGATGGCGCATGAAAAATGGTGTAGGTTTTTCAGATCTTGCCAGTGTAATGAACAGTTCAGAGAATCGCTTAATATAGCGCAGTACTTCTTTTCACTCCCTGCCCACAATGAAAATGTTGAAAGAGTTTTCAGCTTACTGTTGTCACAGTAGACAGATGAGAGGAATAGATTTACGGTGAGGAGTGTTAAGTGTAAATACAGTTGCACTGACTTCTGTTCATACCTATTAGGCAAACCTGAATTGCTGAATGAAATTTCATCTTCGAAGAAATAAGGTCCTTGTGTTCACTAAGAACTTTTTTTGTAGTGATTGTTACCGTATGTCTTTGTACATTCTGTGTTATAAATGTTACATTTGTTAATAAGTAACTTTCTGAAAACTTGAAATGTACTTCTTTCCAGCCTTTCCATTCACACACATCACTGAAGGCTATATTTGCAGAGGAAGAAGAAATGTTAGCATTAAAAGTGATATTTAACGAGAAATCAAAATTGTCCCACTTTTTGGCCACGAAAATGTATGTAAGTCCCACTTTTTTCCGAAGAAAATGTGGTCACCCTACTTACTTGGCGAATAACAATGTGTCCTATCTTAATAATGAGCCTTGCAAGATGGCAGCGATTGAGTTTAGTGAATTTGTGCCTCCAGTTATTTCGAATTTTCAAATATTATTCGGCATCAATAGCAAGAAGATTGATCAACAAAAGTGCTTCGTTAAGTTTCAAGTCTAGTGCCACGCAAAAAATCCGCAGTGAAAAATCATCCAGATCAAAATGTAAGTGTGTAACATGTGAAGTCCATCCTGACAAAGCAAAACTAGTTGGAACTATTAATTCGTTGCAAGAAATTGTGCACACATCCTTGGCAGAAAATGAAGTGTTAGCTGATAGACTCAAATGTCTTGAAAATGGCCATAGAAAATTAAAAACAGCTGAGCAGGGCATAAGTGAATTCGACAGAAATAAAGTGTACACAGTAACCGAAGAATCCGTCGCCATTTCAAGTATTCCAACACATTCTGGGTGTACCAGTAACGCTAACCAAAGTGCAATCATTTTGTCTTTAGTAATAAATTCTCCTTCCATGCCCCAAAAAACGGTAGGCCTATCTCCAAAAGATCATATAGTGCACCATCTGAAAGAAAAGCCTGTTATTAAGCAAAATGTTGAACCTCGCCTGCCAAAACCGTCACTCGTAAACAGAAACAAGCTAAATTCAACATTCAAGACGACAGTTAATTTAACTAACACCACTAATGCAGCAAGGAGAATAAATGTATGTTTAATGGATGATCTTAGAAGCCTTGCACACGAAATAAAAAGTGCTTTCAACTGTAAACAATATCTTTTGAACGACAATGAAGGAAGACTTCATTGTAATCTGTGGTGGTGCAAATGACGTTGCACACAATGATGGTTTGCATGCTGTTAATGCCTTAAAATATGCTCTAAACCACCTAAATGACTCAAACGTCATTGTTCTCGATATTCCACACAGGTATGACTTGCCTCAATTCTCGTGTATTAGCAGAACAGTAGCATGTACAAACAGTCAATATGCAGTAATTTGCAACCGTTACGCAAATGTACAAATGGTTAATGTGCAAACTTTTAGTGGAGATCTTTACACCACTCACGGCCTTTACCTCAATTGGCGTGGAAGAAGTCGCTTAGCGTCCATTATTTGTGAAATCGCCGTAAACACTAGGAACAACGTACACTCAAAACACACACATTCCAAGAATGAGTGCTCCACAACACAAGAAGACTGCAGGAATGGGTATAGATAGGCGACATTGGGCAAATGGCTGCTGAAAACACCAGGTAAAGCTGATTCTTCCCCGTCTCCCAGTACATGGAAACAGACCAACTTGAATAAATGGATAGTAAAAAATACCAAACCCACTCTGTCAACTAATATTTCTTTTTTAGGGATAAATGTGTAAGTGGATCTGGAAATCAAAATCTGACTATTTACCATCAAAACATATGTAGCTTGAGCAACAAGATTAATGAACTCTTAATTAATATCCAGGAGCCACAAGGTATAGATTGTGCCCATGTTCTGTGCTTTAGTGAGCACCATGTTATGTCAGATATTGGAAAACTTGCTGTAGATAATTACTGCTTAGCAACGTCTTACTATAGGAAATTTATAGAAAAAGGTGAAGTTGCGATCTATGTCAGAAACAGCATCACATGTAATGTAATTAATGTGCAGAATTTTTGTATAGATCAACAGTTTGAAGAAAGTGCCATAGAGCTAGCTTTAAATAATTCTTATATAGCAGTAGTAGCTTTATACAGGGCACCTTCAGGTAACTTTAGCATTTTTTTGAAACAGTTAGACGCACTCTTAAAATATATATTTAAACTCAGTAGAGATGTCATAGTTGTTGGAGACTTAAATACAAATTTCCTAACGAACCCCAGAGACAGAGTAGATCTTGAGAACTTGATGTCCTCATATAATATTGCTTCTGTTGTAAATTTTCCTACCAGAATAACTTCGCGGACAAAATCATTAATTGATAATGTATTTATTGACATAACCAAGATTGATCATATAGCTGTCAGGCAAGTCCTGAATGGTGTCTCTGACCATGATGGACAAAGACTCACCATTAACAATTCAAGTATTTGTGAGATTAATAGTGGTCCCAACTGGAAAATTAGTAGGAAATCTACTGATGGAACTACTGAGATCTTTAAATGACGTCTCCAAAACATAGACTGGGGTCCAGTATATAACGTAGAAAATGCCAATTCCAAATACAACCTTTTCAGTAGTGCAGTGGCTCTAATATTTGAAAGTACCTTCCCAAAAAGAATATATAAAACCCATACTAAAAAATCCACCAACAAGCCTTGGATTATCACTGGAATTAGGATTTCTTGCAAAAGAAAGAGAGAGTTGTACAATGCCCCAAAAAAATCAGATGACCCTAACCTTTTAAATAACTATTAAAAAAAATATTGAACAAAGTCATTCAGAAATCAAAAAGTATGTATCTGTGCTCAAAAATTAATAACTGCACTAATAAAATCAAAACTTTACGGGAAGTGATACAAAATGAGACTGACCCAAAATATTGCTCTTAACAATGAAGGTAAGCTAGTCCAAAATCAAGATATTGTAGCTAACATCTTTAATGATCACTTTTTAACTGTTGCTGAGAAAACAGCATGCAAAGGCTCTTCAGAAAAGGCAATAAAAACTCTGAAAGAACTTTTCCCTAACTCTATAGATGTGATAGGTATAGCCTCCATAACTGTGCAAGAAGTAAGAAAAACCACAGTTTCTCCATAAAGTAAAAATTCATCGTGTGTAGACAATATTTCCAGTAAACTGCTAAAAGCCAGCTGTAATCAACTCTAAAGTTCTAGCTCATATATTCAATTCCTCTCTAAATCGAGGTATCTTCCCTGACAGAATGAAGTATATTACTGTGAAGCCCCTCTACAAAAAAGGTGATCCCACAGATGTTTCCAACTATCATCGTATCTCTCTTGTAACAGCATTTTCTAAAGTCTTTGAAAAATTAATATACGTCAGATTTGTCAATCACCTTGAAAAATTTGCACTAATTAGTAAACAACAATTTGGTTTCAGACCAGGTATATCTAAAACCAAAGCAATTTACTGACTTACAAATAACGTTTTGGAATGCGTTGAGCGGAAAAAATTATCTGTTGGCATATTCTGTTATCTGACAAAGGCTTTCGACTGCGTCGATCACAGAATACATTTAAGAAAAGCAGCCCAATATGGAATCCGTGGACAAATGGGTAACTGGCTCAGATCATATCTAGAAGACAGACGACAAAAAATAGTATTAGCTGTTGACAATCTACAAGTAGGAGAGGTAGAGTCTGACTGGGGAACAGTAGATCATAGAGTTCCACAAGGGTCAGTCCTTGGTCCCCTCCTATTTATTATATATTAATGACCTACCCCTGTCCTCAAACAGTGCTAGCAATATCACAATGTTTGCAGATGACACAAGTATAGTGACAGCCAGCAAAACCTCCATTAACATAGAGTTAAATGCCAACCAAGCACTTGAAACTGCTCTGAACTGGTTCACAGGAAATTTTCTAGCAATAAACCTTAGTAAAACAAATTACATGCAATTCCATTCCAGTTACATAAGCTCAGAAGATATTAACAGTGCACACGAGAGCCAACAGTTATAGAGCGTTCAGTCCACAAAGTTCCTAGGCATTCACATAGATAACCAGCTCAACTGGGAATTCCACATACAGCAAACACTAAAAATGCTTAGCTTAGCAACATTTGCCATCTGAATAATCTCCAAAATTGGAGACATCGGCGTATCAAAGTCTGCATATTTTGGCTACTTTCATTCAGTGATGTGCTATGGAATAATCTTTTGGGGCAACACACCACTTTCAAAAAAATTTTTTGTAAGACAGAAAAAAGTAGTCTGAATTATATGTAGTGTTCCTCCAAGAACCTCATGTCGCAATCTTTTTAAACAGTTAGGTATAATAACCACTACCTCACAATATCTCCTCTCGCTCATGGCTTTCACACTTCTCAGTTCCTCTGAATATGAAACAAATGAGGCGTACAATCATTATAACACAAGGCGGAAAGGTGATACATACTGTGTTGTGACTTGCCGATCCTTCAAAGTGCCGCCGCGCAGTTACGTGCATCCTCTACATGCGCGCTGTCTGCCAGCCATGCAGCAGCAGCGCCACCTAAGCGGCCAGCCAGCCAGCGGCCACTAGACTTGGACTCAATGCGGATTTGACTGTTACAGTGTACACTCGTCTTACTTTGTTTACTTGATCTATGACTTACATGTATTGTGTCATCCTTGAAATATATTTGTTCAACTTGACGTTATAACAATTGGTGACGAGGTAGTGAATTTTTCTTTTTCATCGTTGACCCACAGGTTTCCATGGCTACTTTAGAGCAACTATTGCAAGTTCTCGTTGAACAGCAAATGCTTCTCACATCGGCGATTCGTGATTCCGTCGTGGCATCAAATGTGGGGCATCTCTCGTCGTTGTCTATACCTCGTTTTCCTCCTTACGACGAGACGGCAGAACACTGGTCTGATTACGAAAAACGTCTTGGACAGCACTTCTTGGCATTTCATGTTGCGGATGAAAAAACATCTAAGTCTCTGTTCCTTTCATGGATTTTACCTCAAATGTATTGGTTGTTGTCGCAATTGGCTCCTTTGAAAGATCCTGCATCTTTGTCCTTTGCTGAAATGTGTTCACTTCTGTCTGAATATTTTCAAAAGCATACACATGTGGTAGCCTCTCGTGTTGCCTTTTATTGTTGTCAAAAACAACCAAATCAATCCTATCTCGCTTGGGCTGCTGAACTTCACAGCCTCAGTCGAAAGTGTCACTGTGTTACTGATGTTCACAAAGAATCCTACGCTGATTCTATGGTACGGGATGCTATTATCCAGTCGGCACCCGACAAAGTCATTAGGCAACGCGCCCTTCAGTTGGCAAATCCGACTCTAGATGAAGTCCTATCCACCGTGCAGTCTTTTGAAATTTCTCGCGCCGCTGGAGCGCAAATAGAGGCATGGGGTGACGTCGGGAAAGTCCAACCTCTGTGTGCTGTTGATGAAGCATGCGGCGTGTCCCCGCCGGCTGATGTGGCCGCAGTATGCTCCCAAGTGCAGCCTTGGCCTAACCGTAAACAAACCTCTAAGAAACTGCAGCAAAACCCCCGGAAACTTCCTTCACGTCCGCAGTGTTTTACGAAACATTCACGGGAGGATTGTCCACAAGGTTGGGCCGTGTGTCACAAATGCAACAAGAAGGGTCATGTGTCATCTGTTTGCAAATCTGACTGCATACCCGATGTTCATTAACGTGACGCTGATTCTGCTTCTGTGTTGTCTGTCAATGGTAATTTTCCCTTTCAGGGAAGTTATTCCTCACTGTCCAAATACTTGGTCGGAATGTTCGCATGCAGGTGGATACTGGTTCTGCTGCCACTATCATCAGTTCTCAGACGTATCTTGAGTTGAGTTCTCCAGTCCTATCACCTGTCACTAGGCAGTTACGGACATACAATAAACAGAAGATTTCTCTCTTGGGACAATTTGATGCTGAGGTATGTTACAAATCTGTCTTTTGCACTGTTCCCATATTTGTGGTTGACCATAGTAACACGGAGAATCTTTTTGGTTTCGATGCCTTTCACGTTTTTGGGTTCTCCATAGATGACTCTGTCAATATTGTCTCTGATGCTATTCCTTGTGCTCAATTGGATTCCTTGTCGACGACATTTTCATCCCTTTTTTCTCCTGGGTTAGGCCATGCAAACGACTTTGAAGCTCATATCACTCTCAAACCCACTGCTCGGCCTAAGTTTTTTCAGGCTTGGCCCATTCCGGTGGCCCTTCGCAATTGGGTCAAATGGGAGTTGCATCATCTCACTGCTTCAGGGGGTCTTGCTTCCTGTCACTTCCAGTGAGTGGTTCTCTCCTGTCGTTGTCGTTGCTAAGCCCAATGGTGATATTCGTCTCTGTGGCGATTTCAAAGCCACTGTAAATGCTCAATGCCTCATCGACACTTACCCTATGCCCTGACCTGAAGAATTGTTCACTAAACTTGCTGGAGGCCAGTATTTTTCTAAACTTGACCTGTCAGAAGCTTATCATCAACTTCCTCTCAACACTGCTTCCTGGCGGTTCCTGGTCCTTAACACACCTTCCGGCCTCTATCAATACCAACAATTGCCATTCGGGGTTGCCAGTGCCCCTGCTCTCTTTCAGCGATTCTTGGAACAGTTATTGCTCCCTGTCCCTGGGTGTATAAATTACATGGACGACATTGTTGTCACTGGCTCCATCACTGAAGAACATCTTCAGAATCTCCGCACACTTTTTCATGTCTTACAGAGTGCCGGTCTTAAGTGTAACCTTCAGAAATCAAAACTTTTTCAGGCATCTATCACGTACTTGGGGTTTCAACTCTCTTGGGATGGTATTCGTACACTTCTGCAAACTGTCGCTGCGATCGATGCCTGTCCTCGCCCTACATCTGTTAAGGAACTGCAGGCCTTCTTGGCGAAAATAGCATACTATCACAGGCTTTTACCGTCTGATGCTTCGGTGACTCAGCCATTGCATCGCCTGTTGCATAAAATCGTGCCCTTTCACTGGTCCTCGTCATGCGATGCGGCTTTCCAGAAATTGAAGACTATGCTGAAACAGGCCCCGTGCCTGGGTACTTATCGACCTGGCCAACATCTTGTTCTTGCCACGGACGCCTCTCAATATGGGGTTGGTGCAGTCCTTGCGCACCATTTTTCTGACGGTTCTGAACAACCCATTGCTTATGCCTTCAAAACGCTCACAGATACCCAACAAAAGTATTCTCAAATTGAAAAGGAAGCTTTGGCCATTATTTATGCTCTTCATAAGTTTGGTGTTTTTCTCTATGGATCCAAATTTCATCTTGTTATGGACCACAAACCACTTGTTTCCTTATTTCATCCATCAACGTCACTTCCCGACAAGGCTGCACACCGCCTCCAGCGTTGGGCTCTTTACTTGTCTCGTTTCAATTGTGAGATTCATTTCCGGCTAATGGCTCAACATGGAATACTGATGCACTGTCTCGCCTTCCCATGGGTCCTGATCTGGCATTCAATAGGGACGAACTTTTGTGTTTCCACCTGGATGTTGCCGAGCAGCGGGATGTGGACGGGTTCCCCATCACCGGGGACCGGCTGGCGGCTGCTACGGGTTCTGGCCCTACCCTCTCCCGGGTTTTACACTGTATTCAGAAGGGTTGGCCAGATCATCCATCACTAAGACTTCTCATCCATTGTGAAACTACTACGCTTTGCATTACCACCTCACGGCTAGGGATGGTGTTATCCTCCTTTCCACCAACAATGCTTCGCCACGTGTTGTGGTACCTGCGTCTTTGTGTGCTTCGGTCTTGCACCTCCTTCACCAAGGGCACTGGGGTGTCACTCACACAAAATCTGTGGTGCGCCGGCTTCGACCCTGAAATCGCACACATGGTCACTGCTTGCGCCCCTTGTGTGTCACAGGCCGCCACCCCAAAGTCATCTTTGTCACCGTGGCCTTCGCCTGAGAAGCCCTGGGAGTATATTCATGCTGACTTCGTGGGACCTTTTTTAGGTACTTATTGGCTTCTCGTTATTGACGCCTACTCTAACTTTCCTTTCATTGTCCATTGCACGTCGCCTACCACCGCAGCAACCACCAATGCTCTAGCTCGCATTTTCTCTTTGGAAGGCCTTCCCTCCACTCTTGTTACTGATAATGGTCTGTAATTTGCCTCTTCCGATTTTGCGGACTTTTGTGCCCATCATAGCGTCGTGCATGTCATGGCCCCTTCGTTCCATCCACAGTCAAACAGTGAGGCTGAACAACTGGTCCGCACATTTAAGGCTCAGATGAGGAAACTCCTGACTTCTTCTGCTGCTGATGATGCGCTTCTCCAATTTCTGGCTTCTTACCGTTTCATCCCCATGGGTGACCACAGCCCGGCTGAGCTCTTACATGGCCAACAGCCCCACACCCTACTTCATCTTCTGCGGCCTTCCACCTCACGGCCGCGGGTGCCTTCGCTTGGCCGGTTCACCGCCGGTGACCTTGTATGGGTACAGGGATACGGTAGGCAACCAAAATGGAGTCCTGGCCGCATCTTATGACACCGTGGCCAGCGCCTGTATGAAATCCAGACGGACACGGGTGTTGCAGTGCATCATTCGGATCACCTTTGGCCTCGTGTGCCAGCAACGCCTGTTCCGAATGCTGCTACACCACCTTCGGCTCCACCTGACGCTCGGGATCCTGGAATCTCTCATTACTCACAACGCAGTCCTCTCACCACCATCTTGGTGCCAGCACAAGAACTGACGCCACCAGGAGACGTGCCCATGCAGGAACCAGATGACCATCATCTGTCGGAGCAAATCTACTCGCCTCCTTCTCCTACGGATGCTGACACATCGCCCATGTCTCCTGTTATAACAACCGGACTTGCCGCAATGGGCAGATTGGGGCACGGGGCCCCAGCAGATTCGACCCCCATGTCTCCTGTCATCTCGACCCGTTATCATCGGGGACACTTCTCTCTGTATGGGAAGCTTCCTCCTCGAGACTTTACGGCCTGTCAAACAACACCTATGGACGTTAGCAATCTACAGGCCACTTCCATCAAGACCAGTGCAAAAAATTCAAAGGGGGGAAAAGTGTTGTGACTCGTCGATCTTTCAAAGTGGTGCCACACAGTTATGTGCATCCTCTACATGCGGTGCTGCCTGCCAACCATGCAGCAGCAGTGCCACCTAAGCGGCCAGCCAACCAGCAGCCGGTAGACTTGGACTCAGTGCGGGTTTGACTGTTACAGTGTACACACGTCTTACTTTGTTTACTTGATCTGTGACTTACATGTATTGTGTTGTCCTTGAAATATATTTGTTCAACTTGACATTATAACACATTGTGAAAGGAAAAACCTCTATCTGGTACAAAAAGGAGTAAAGTATACAAGTACAAAAATCTTTAACGCACTTCCAAGTAATATAAAGTGTCTAAAAGAAAAGAAAGTGCTATTCAAAAAAAAAAAATCTAAAGGAATTCCTACTGAAAAAATGTTTCTACTCTTTAGATGAATTCTTCAGCAGAGATAAATAATTTGAGTAGTAATTCAGATTATTTCCTTTGTCATTGTATCTGTATTATTTTTTTTATCACTATTGTATTTTTGTATTGTATTGTTTATTATCTCGATTATATTATTGTATTGTAGTACCAGTTTTGAATCATTCATCTACTATGTATATAATACCAGTATGTATTGTATTGTATGATATCTATATTGTATCTGCTTTGACTCGTTCCGCATCCATGCGTAATCACACCATACTGGATCTATGGAATATGTATCTCAAACAAATAAATAAAATAAAAATAAATAAATAATATGTCCAAAGCTCCTTCCTTTGTGGATCACCATGCTCTTTGTTTTTACTGTACTGATTCTCATCTCATATTGCACAAGAGCATCATTCAGATCTTTTAGCATTTTATGTGTAGTTCGTTCACTTTCTGCCACTAATACCATGCATCAGCAAATCATATACAATCTGTTCTCTTTCGACCAATACCCACACCTCTTTTTCCATCTAAGCCTTTCACAATAATCTCTTCCATTTATAAGTTGAACAACAAAGTAGAGAAGCAACAACCTTGTATAACACCCCTTCCAGTGCTGTTTCCTGCAGACATTTCATTTCTAATCTTTATTCTTAATTTCTGTTGTAAATATAGGTTCTGTAGGCCTACCAATCGTCTCTGCTTCCAATCTGCTCCTTTCTTCTTCAGAATATGCATCCGCTTGTTTCATTGCACTCCGTCAAAAGTCAAAATCGTTTTCTGAATCAATTAAAAAATTACATAAATTTCTCTACCTCTCTCAATATATCTTTCCCTTGTGATTCTTAACAGGCTAGTAGCATCTCTTATTCCCTTTCCTCTTCTAAATGTGAAATGTTCCTCACCAGTCCATCTATCCAACTTCTCCATATAGCCTTCTATTCAGCAATACTTTAGCTGCATGAGACATTAGGTTGGTAATCCTATGCTCTTCACATTTTTTGTTATTTCTCTTTTTTTCAGTTGGTATCATTACCTTTGCCAGAAAGTTATCAGGTCACTCCCCATTGTCATATATCTCATTAAAGAGGTAGACTATTTCCTTCTTCCCTTTATGTTGTCTATCATCTTGTATCTCCTCCTTCCTCTCAATCTCCTTCCACAAAATTGTCCTCCCAAAGTGTCTGTTAGCAGGCACTCCTGTCTCAGTTTCCCAAACTCTTCAACACTTCTGTTGGTAGGTTATCAATTCCACGTGCCTTCCAATTCTTCATCTCCTTCAGCGCCTCATCTGTTTCTGCTTCCAAGATTATGTGCCCCTTTCCATCTTCCGGCACACATTCCTCCTCTTCGAGCTTGACTTCACTTGGTATTTGATCCATCTCATACAGATACTCTACATATTCTTGCCATCTGCTCAGGACCTCCTCTGCTTCTTCAGCTAATGTGCCACACATTCTTTCTATTTCCATGTTAGTCTTCCTTCTTTTACTTCCCTAGCTAATCTGTATATCATTTCATACTTTCCCTCCCTCTCCATTTCCTTTTATTTCCCTTTCATCCATTTTTATCTTGCTTCTTTAGTTTCTCTTGTTAATTCATTATTCAGTTTCTTTTATCTCTTTTTGCCTTCTTCTTTTTCCACATTTTTCCACTTTCTCCTTTCTTCCATCTTTTTCAACACGTTCTCCGTTATACATTCTTTCCTGCTACTTTTGGATGCATTAATTCTTAGTACTCCTTTGGCAGAGACAATGAGGCCTTACCTCATTTTTATCCATTTTTCATTTACACATTTTTCCTTTCTATCTCTCTCCCATTGTTCCATAGACCTGTCTTCCAATGCTGAACCCTTACCTACCTCCTTGGTTACCTCCAAGTTGAATCTTTCTTCTGCTTTATCTCTCCACACTTTCTTCAACTTCACTTGTATTTCTCCCCCTACAAGGCAGTGGTCTCAGTTTATGTCTGCTATTGGGTAAGCTTTGGCATTCTTAAGACAGATTCTAAAGTTTTTGTAACAGGAACTGATAACTTTCTCTATACAAATTTGAGATCCATGTATAACATCCCTTTTGTGATTTTCCAGTAATATGTTACCTACTAGCAGTGAGTTTTCTTTACAAAAGCTAATTAGCCATTCCCCTCTCTTATTTCTTATCCCTGATCCAAATTTGCCCACTGTATCTTCATCTCTTCCTTTACCCACCACTGCATTCCTGTCCCCCATAATCATAATGCAGGCATTTCTACTATCTTTCTCAATAATTTCTTGAATCAGCTCATAATATTCTTCCACATCCTCATCCTTATGTTGGCTGGTAATCATGTATATCTGCATTAATATAGTAACTTCGCAACCTCATTTTTTAATCTCTGTGTTAATAGTATTCCTACTCCATCTTCACCATTCTTGCTTTTCCCTGAGTAGAAAAGTTTATAATCTCCAGTTTCTACCTCTCCATTTTCTCCCCATCCTACTTCACACATGCCAAGCACATCTAATTTGTTCCTTTTCATCCCCTGCACATTCCCTGGATTATTTGAAATCTGCTTCCATCAACGCAATCAAACCACAGCTCTGAGACAATGTAGCCATCTGGGACCTTCTATCCATGTGCGTATTTTTGGTGACTCTGGAGAAGGGCATTATTTGATAGCTTAGCGACATTTTAAATACTCTGTGCCCTTTGATCACTCAATGCCTCAACTAGACACAGTGATTGCCTTTATTCTTTATTTATATGTCATCAAACATATTATTTTAGAAAGGAACCATACCAATTATTTAAAATGTGTCATGTCAAATGGAAATAGCAATTCAGACTAGGGAAGGGAAGGGGTAGGGATAGTTGCATACAGATGGGAGGAGAGATGTCAGCACTTCCTGATGGAACACGCAGGGACTAGATGGTGACAGGACAAAGCTGTCAGGTGCAATGTTGTGAGGCTGTGGGGGGAGGAGGGGGGAGAGGAGTGGAAATGGAGGAGCAGAGAAGGGGAAAAGACGAGAGGATATGGTGGCAGGAATCTGTTCACAATGAGGGTGAGGGGACATGAATTGGGGGGAAGTGATAGGAAATGGGAGGCGGAAACTGTTGGGTGGGGGTGTGGGGACAGTAGGTTACTGTAGGTTGAGGCCTGGATAATATCAGAGATGGAGAATTTGTTGTAAGGATAACGCCCAACTGAGCAGTTCAGAAAAGCTATTGGTGGATAGGGGGATCCAGATGGCCTCAGTTGTGAAGTAGCCATTGAATCAAGTATGTCATGTACAGCTGCATGTTATGCCACAGGGTGGTCTACTTTGCTCTTGGCCACAGCTCGCTGGTGGACATTCATCATCACGGAAAGCTGTTGGTAGTCATACTAGTATAAAAAGCTGATCAATGATTGCAGGAGACCTGATATATAAAATGACTGTTTTCACAGGTGGCCCAACCTCTGACGGGGTAGGATAATACCATGACAGGACTAGAATGGGAAGTGCTGGTGTGGGAATTTGGGAGGTCTTCACTTGGGTCTTCTACCAGGGATATGATCCCTGTGTCAAAAGGTTGTTATTGAGGGTGCCATAGGGTGAACTAGGATATTTTGGAGGTTGGGCGGGCAATGGAACACTACTTTAGGAGGGGATAGAAGCATCTTAGTTAGACGTCCCTAATTTTGGGGCATCATGATAATTAATCGAAGTCCTCATGAAGTTGTTTTTCAGTTGTTCCATTTCAGAGTGGTAATGGGTGACAAAGGGTGTGCAGCTCTCCGTTGTAGCTACTTCCTGGGAGTGGTGGGAGGACTGGGTGTGTGTGGGAATGTGGTGTGGGAAATCTGTTTGCTGACTAGGTCTGGGGTATAGTGCCTGTCTGTGAAGGCCTTTGTGAGATCAGTACAGTGGGCAAAGGAGTTCTCGTCACTGCAGGTATGCTGTCCCCAGAAGGCCGTGCTGGATGGGAGGGATATTTCACTATGGAAGGGATGACAGGTGTTGAAATGCAGATACTGTAGTGTGGTTGGTGGTTAGTAGGTTTAATGCGGACAGAGATAGGGCAATTGTTGAGGTTGTGAAGGAATGAGGATAGAGTGTCTTCACCTTGGGCCCAGGTCATGAAGATATCATCAATGAAGCTGAACCATACCAAGGATTAGGGTTTGGGAGCCTAGGATGGCATCCTCTAGATGGTCTATAAACAGGTTTGGCATAGGAGAGTGCCAAGCAGGTGTTCATCATTGTGTTGCGAATTTGTTTGCATACTTTATCTTCAAAGGAGAAGTAGTTGTGTGTTATGATATACTTAGAAAGCCTGTGAGGATTCGATTAGTGGGTTTGGAGTCTGAACAACATTGGGAGAGGTAGTTTTCAATATACCAACATCTCTAATGACCATGGTCTTCTGGCTATTAAACGCTACCTCTCCCAGCACCCTTCAGACTCCAGACCCATTACTTCATTCCTCATGCACCTTACTGACGATATGCTAACACATAATTACTTCTGCTTCGAAGGGAAGATATACTATCAAATCTGAGTCACATCCATGGGTACCCGTACCGTATTTTACTGATGATAAAATACACTTTTTTCTTCAAAATATTGTATCCAAAATTTAGATGTGTCGTACACTTAAAATTAATACAAAAATGTCCAGTGTTTGATTTAAAATTCCCACCAGTCTTAAAAATGGCCATATATTCGATGCCGCAGGAAATCTATCTCTACCTGATAATAATGGATTCAACTGGCATCAATGTGATGAACATGAGTAGCAGGGATTCACAAGCATGTTGACAATGTCTCCCTCCCACCCTGTCATCCCAAACCCAGAAAATTGTCTATCCTATGGTGCATCATTGCACTCTACAGCGTCTGTGAACTCGAACTGAAAGTGATTTGTGTTGTTGGTAACAGTACAATGTTTTTTTTTTTTTTTTTTTTTGTAGGTAGTTTCATAATGGAACAAAAGATTTTCATCGGGGTTGAAACAAGTTTCCCCAAGTGAAATTCCCTGATATTTCCCTGATTTCTAGACAAGTTTTAGTATTTTTCACTGAGAAATTTTGAGATCTCAAGGGTAACTTAAGACATAAGCTCACAATCTTTCTTTGCATTTGGTACAAGAAACAATAGTGCAAACAAGGAAATTTCTTTTAAAAAAACTTGCAAGCAGATGGTGTTTCCTGCTGTGAGCGAAGATATGAAGTACTAACATTGACCTTTTTTTGTAATGAACTCTTTTTAGATGGAGAAAGCAAGCCATATGGTATGTGTGTTTCATTAAGACCACTCACGTTATTTTATTTCAATAAAACAAAACACATTTGGTGACAAAAATATGCATTTCCTTGGAGTTGCAAGACAGATTTAAAATACCTTCACTGATTTCAGAAATAAGTTTGGAAAAAATTGGGCCTCTTGAAAGAAGTGTATAAGGTGGGGAAGAATTGCGTAGACCAATACTGTAGGTGATCGCAAATAAAATGTTGCTTCTACTATGTTTGTTATTGTCAGTTATTACCCACTGTGTTATATCTATTATTTCACAGGTATTGTGTGATTTTTCTTTCGAGAAATATATGAGTACATAGCATACAAACCGTCAGCAACTGGCACAATTTTCTTCTCCTTATCATCCATACTTTCTAACATACAAACTACTTTTCAGGTGCCACAGTATACTTGAACAAATAAAATGTCTATAAAATGCCACACTGTGCAATGTACTTGTGGTGAGACAGTCGCAATTCCTGAAATCCATCGGTCATGGCCTCTGGTCTGCTGAGGAGCACCACAGTCCTGGGCCCATGGATAGACCATGAAAATCCACTGCATTATGCCACACACAAACAGACACAGCCTGCAGGCAAATCGGTGAGACTAGATCCAGTGGGCAGGGCCTGCACATTAGTGGGAACTGAATGGCTTCAAATCGATAGGCCCGATCCATTACAGATAACCAGAGAAACAGCCTGTGGTTTTGGCCCATCACAGAAATCCACTCATGTGACCAGCTATACATGAGACACAGACAGTACGTTGATGAAATGAGACCACAGTGATCAATCGATGCAACTGATAACTTGTTAAAACACTCTGAGAATCAGTAATAATGAGGATAGGTAGCAACTCACCATAAAGATGATTGCTGAGCCACAGACAGACACATAGAAAAGACAATCACACTCCCAAAACTAAATTTTCAGCCACACCTTTTGTCAGAAAACGAGAGCACACACACATTCACGCAATCATTCAGACACAACTCATGCACACATGACCACCGCCTCTGGCCACTGGATCTACAGTGTCTTAAAATCAGATCTAAACAAACCACTATTCACACCTCCCTACGTCTCATTGGCAGCTGCTAGGCTAGTGGAAAGAAGTGGTGGCAGCACTGACTGCAAGCTGAGGGGAGTGGTAGAAGGGGGAGAAGCAATACGAATGAGGGAGTAGGGAAGCAGTGCACGTACTCAGCTGCACCCAGAGATTTTTCCCATGTTCTTTTTTCAAATTCACCTGATATTTCCCTGGTGTGTTTGAAATTCCCTGATTTCCAGAACCTGTGGCAACCCTGTTCATACGGTGTGGGCTATAAATTGAATGTAATAGCATATGCAGAAGCACATGGAAACAGAGCAGCTGAGACATTTTGGCCCTCCACCAACAGAAAAAACCATTCGTGATTGGCAGGCTAGTAAAGAAGAACTGAAAAAAAAATGAGGAAGTCTACATGTGAAAATAGAAGACTGAATGCAAAATGGACAAAACCAGAATATGACATATTGAAATAAAATGAAGAACACTGTCAAAATTCCACTGGAATAAATACAAAAATGATTCAAACACACATTTCTAAGCTAGCATTACAGTGGAACTTCACAGACTTTAAGGGTGGAGTTGGTTGGTGCTACAGGTTTATGAAGCATCATGGACTTAGCATGTGAACCAAAACCAAATTATCTCAGAAAATGCCATAAATATAAGGAGAGAAAACATTGTCTTTCCATCACTCTGTTATTCAACATTGAAAGAAAACTGTTGTGGAACTAAGCCCAGTAGCGGATATGGATGAAACTCCTCTGAATTTGATGCACCTACTAACAGAACTGTTGCCATGAGAGGAGGTTAAACTGTGACTATAAAAACAAGTGTACATGAAAATATGCACTACACTGTGTTGACAGTACTAAACTTAATCCTGTGATCATTTTCAAGTATAAAACAATGTCAAAACCTTTCAAAATTCTGCCAGGTATTGTTGTTCATGTACCCGACAAGCGTTGGATCGACAAGGCTGCTATGAAATTAAGGATTAACAGAATGTGGGAGAAGAGGAAAGAAGTTTTATTGAAGAAGAGTTCTCTTCTTGTTCTAGATCAGCTTAGTAGCCATTTGAAACATCCTCTGAAAGAGAAATTGAGACCGGTAAATACAGAGCTTGCTGTTATTCCAAGAGGAGGACTAACTTCACAACTGCAACCTCTTGGTGTCTCAATAAATAAACTACTTAAACAGTAGGCCTACATGAGAGAGGAGTGGAACAAATGGTCAATGGATGAAACCCAACATGAATTCACAGTGAAGGGAGCTTTAAAAGAACATCCAATCAAACAAATGTGTCAGTGGATAAAACAGTAATGTTCTCGAGTGAGAGAATACATTACTGTTTTATCTTTTGAGAAGTGCAGCATAAATAATGCTCTTGATAGCAATGAAGACTGTATGACATATGAAGAGGACAATGATGATGATAAAGAGGAAGAAAAAGAACATGAAGGAGTAGAAGAAGAAAGTTCAGATGATGATTTTTCGGGGTTTTGAAAGTCAGTTTAGTTTTATAAACTTAACACTCTCTTTTGGTCTGGCTTTGCAGTCTAATAATAAAACTGGTAAAAATGTTATTTTTTTAAATGCTTAAAAATAAAATAAGGTGCATCTTACTGTTTGTTGTATCTTATAGTCCATAAAATATGGTATGGCATCCTCTTATACTCCTGTTTACAAGCGATCTGGAGGAAATTCTCGTAACACCCCAAAATTCTAAACACCTGGTCTGGTTTAGATTCACTGATGACATCTTCATGATCTGGACTAGGTGGAAAGACATCCCATCCTCATTCCTTCACAACCTCAACACCTAGCTCCAACTCTTTTCACCTGGTCCTCCTCGACCCAGTGTGCCACCTTCCTAGACATTGACGTTGTGCTCTCTGATGGCTCCATCCACACTTCTGTCCACATTAAACACCCAATGACCAAGAGTACCTGAATTTTTACAGCTACCATCCTTTTGCACACCAAAAAATCCCTCCTCTACAGTCAGGCTACCTTGGGACAGAATATCTGCAGTAATTACCATTCCTCTGCCAACTACACTGAAGATCCTACGTTGGCCTTCACAGACAGGCACTTCCCCCAGACATAGGCTGCAAACAGATTTCACAAGCCATATCCCACATACCCTGATCCTCCCACCACCCTCAGGAAGCAGCTACAGAGGAGCACCCTCTTCATCACCTAATACTGCCCCAGACTGGAACAACCGAAACATATCCTTTGTCAAGGCTTTCAAGGCTTTGATTATCATGCACTGAAATGAGGAACATCCTACCCCAGGTCCTTACCACTTCTCCTAAAGTGGTGTTCCAGCACCCATGCAACTTCCACAGCACCATATTCCATCCCTTTGCCACTCCCAATCCCTAAGAAAGACCCAAGTGCAAGACCTGCCCAATCCACCCACCCAGCACTTCCTATTCCAGTCCTTCCATAGGCTGCTCCTATCCCATCAGAAGCTAAGCCACCTATGAAAGTTACCATATCATAAACCAGCTTTTCTACAATTATTGCACACTTTTTTTAATATTGGTTTGACTACCAACCAGCTGTCCACCATAATGAATAGCCACTGTCACACTGATGCCCAGAGAAAAGTAGACCACACTGTGGCACAACATAAAGCTAACATAACATGCTTGATTTCAATGGAAACTTCACAAGGTGGGTTGTCTGGATCCTCCCCTCCATCACCAGCTTTACTGAATTGTGCATGTGAGATTTACCCTTACAACACATTTTCTGCTCCCAAAATTATCCTGGTCTCAACCTACAGTAATCTATGATTTCCATACCCTCCACCCAACAGTTTCTGCTCCCTCTGTATTATCACCTCCTCCAAATGCATGTCTCCTAACTTTCATTGTATGCTGTTCTCTACCAACACAACCACAAGTCTTTTGTCCTTCTCTGTTCATATCCTTTACCACTCCCCATTCCCCCCTTTCTTACTCACACAGCATCCTGACACTGCACCTAGCAGCCATGTCTTGCCACCATCTTGTAGCCGTATGCTCCAACAGTCAGCACTGACTCTTCTCTCCTCACTCGTAGCCTGCTGTCACTTCTCCTTCCCCACCCCACTCCAGATTGCTGCTTCTGTTCAACGTGACACACTTGCATTGTGATCAGAGTATCTGCAGATAGCTGTAATATATGACTGAGGTATCATTGCTTGTGTGAATGTGTGTGTGTTTTCCTTTGTGAAGGAGGCTTTGGCCAAAAGCTCAAACGTGTAACAATCTTTCCATCGTGCCCATCTACAAGTCAACATGTTATCTTTATGGTGAATAGCAATCTACCCTTTTCATAATATTGTTTATATTCCAACCTGCACTTTCCATTGTAAGAGTAATGATTTTCTCAGGTTATGTTGCACAACAGGTCTCAACATAGCAGTTATTTTCCCATCATCAGCCCGAGCAGATTTAATTGTAGCCCCAGCCATTACATCTATCTAGTTCAGACCCTTAGTTCTTCTGTATTTCACCCTGTCATGTTTTTGTATCCTTATGTCTACCATAACCTCTGCAAATCTTGTGCTATGAACCCTCCAGTAGCCTTATAATCAGCCTAAGTCATTCACACACACAAAGAAAAGGAAAGAAGCCACTGAATCCCATCCAAAATACAAAATGGGCTCGTTTGGTATTGCGAAGATGCATGGCTCTTGTGACATTGAAAAGAATCAGTTTAAAACTGAATCAATACTCTGTGTACTATACAACTGTTCCAAAGTTCTGCCTGCTATGTACAGTGGTAGGTCCATGCCTACTGGAAATGGAACACATATTTACATTAACTTTTCTCATTGGATAAAACCATTCATATTTCTCTCGAAGATTCAAACTGACATAAAATCACTACTGTGGTCTTCACTAGCAACAAGCAACTGACTGTTGGCAGCCTGAAATATATAGAAACACAAAAAATTCCTCATATTATTTTTTACAGTTATGATAGAAATACTGAGGAGTTGAAAAAGAATTCTTGTTCTAATGCATGATTGAAGACAAAGTATCTAGTCCTGCAAGATTTTGTGAGTGTGCTTCAGTTTATAAGGAAGGCATATGCAAGAATGATATAGGCTATCTCTGTAACCCATGTTTATTACTGTTGGCTCTTCTGCCAAGATACTGGCCAAATATTTTGTTAAATTGATGGTGCCCAAGGTGTGCCTCAGTTTTTTGGTGTTGCAGCGGTGCCACCCATTCTCACTACGGAAACTTAATAGCTGACACAGCATTATTGTCAACTGTCATAGTCCAACCCCAAGAGTGCTCTTGTCAAGCATCCTCTGACAAGGTCACACCAGAATCGGTGTATACATTGACTCAGGGCTGGTCAGAGTCAGTTACAATGTGATCGTTTGAGTGTACAACAAGTGTACTTGGCTACTGTGGTATATTGTGGTGTCTGTTTTGCTGTAGATGGAACTCATATATGGCATGGACATTGATTTGGAGGACAGACTTATGACAGCTTGCACTGTCTCCAAGGTGCATTCTGTACATGTCTTGTTGTTAATAAACCAGTACCCTTTAGTTTCATGTGTAATTCACTTTTTGTTGTGTCCATTGGTGTAACAAGGTGGAGGAACATTCCAGAGCACATCAAACACTGTATAACGATTAAATAATAAACGTATTTATGTGCAGTATATTAAGTATAAGACATACATGACTTTGTATACTGTGGTTTCCTCCCCCCCCCCCCCCCTCTCTCTCTCTCTCTCTCTCTCTCTCTCTGTGTGTGTGTGTGTGTGTGTGTGTGTGTGTGTGTGTGTGTGTGTGTGTGTGTGTGTCCCTCTCCCTCTGTTCCACTGGTACTGATTATCAATATTTACTAGCAGTGTGTGATCAGTCAGACTAAGTAGAAAGTTTTATTAAATGTTTGGTGGACTTTTTTTTAAATTTCATATCTTCCTTTGGATTTCTGAGCCAGCCAACTGCATTTTACAGTGAAGCTATGGCTGGATGTGGGCCAGTGCAATACCAATACTGGATGTCTCTGGATAGTAGAGGTGGAGTAATAAACTCCAGTCAGTGATCTAAACACTGATGCACTTCTGGTTTTGACTTTCCAGCAAATTTCCCGACACTCCCAGAGACCCACGTCCCACCTAATATTAACCTCAGTCCAAATATGTACAGCTGATTTCAGCCACAGAATTAGAACTCACAGTTTGGCCTGGATTATTGGCAAACTCACTTGTAGGTAGTTGCCATATATATTGATTCGATGGGAGAGAGATGGCTTCACACTGTTAGCCTGTAACTTGGCTACATTTGGCTGGGCTATGTAATAGTCCAAATTTGTTTGGTGTTCAGATGCGACTAGAACATGCCATGCTGTGTGAGTACAAGTGCAGGGAATACGACCACTGTGTTTCACCATGAACACCCCATTTCATTGCATGGACATGTTCTACAGGCTGCCTTGCTGCTATGCACCTCCACGCTGACATGGGTGCTAGTCTGGCATGAGCCACCTGCTATGCCACTGTGCGTCCAACCAGGATTTGCCACCACGTTGCCATGGGTCCATGCCAAAGGCATCATTGATGTGCTGCTCCATTCTGCCAACCTCAATGACACCACCATCTTTGCACCATTTCAACTAATGCTGGAGAAGCTAAAGTAAGTCATGCTGTCACACATGATTACTCCTTGCTGCCATCTTTCTGCAAACTACTACCATTGGAAACTGTCACGGTTAGGTTTCATTGTTCATTTATATTTGAAGATCTTTTGTCTTTTGTTAAAGTCTTCCAGTCACTAGAATTTGTGATCCTAGAATGTATAATGATGCCTGATACATGCTCTTGCAGGTTTCCAGAATGGAAGAAAGCTGCAGCTACTGCTAGAAATGCTGAGATAGATAATACTGCTTTGCTTCAAGAGTAGGTTAATGCATTAATCCTGCAAAAATCACAACTACAGGACCATGTTGCCAATCTATTGAATCAACATGAAGGTGACACTAGGCAGGTGTTGAGACAAATTGCTGCGAGCACCTCTAGGGCCTCTGCAATGGAAACAGTAAGCTGCGTATCAAATTTTGCTAGCACCCTTCCACGCAGTCTCCTTTCTTCACAACTTTTTGGGTAAACCTTGTGATAATGCGATAACTTTTTTGCACAGTGCTTAGGATGTAGAATGTACATAGTCCTGGCTCGATGGCTTTGCTTATTAATGTAGTGCTAGAAATTCAAGCCATATAAAATACCAAAACAAAAGAGAGCTAGTGGACCCTTTCTCATCCAAAAATGAAATAGGTACCAGTAGTAGCCATCACCTAACTATTGTTGGTCAAAATTGCTGATCTCACAGATGAGCAACAAAAATTGAAACAGAAATCTCCACTGCTTCCCCCACCTGTAGGGCTAACCAGTACTTTTCCAGTGGTTGCTATGGTTCTGCCCACTTCAGGGAAGTGCACTGAGGATATTACCATTTTTGCAGACCTTTACTTACTTTAGCAATTTATGCTCTTGTCAAGATGAATTCCAAATTTTGGTAACCAAACTGAAACTTTCAAGTGATAGGTAAATCTATGTAGAATCAGTGGATGCATTATGCAATGTGACGTTTAATGTTTTGGTAAGTGGGTTAGCACAGCACTGCTCCAACAAGAGGAGTTAGTTATTATAGAGACAATTTGTCCACTTTGCACCAGAAAACTAGTGAAGATCTTGAGGCTTTCACAGATCAGATGTAAAACACATTCTGCTGTATGTATGTGCTGAGTAAAAACGTCACATGAAATGAAATACTAACTGAAGAAGCTGAGGTGAGAGCTATTGATGTTTTCATTTAGGGAGTAAACCCACAGACTGATACTGAAGTTAAGGTGGCCCCCACTACTTCATAATCAAAGTCAAGAGAATGGCTCTGCTGCATCATCACTGTAGCAGGTGATGCCACGAGATGGGAAAACAGAGAATGTGTTTACAGAGTAACGACAAACTTAGATCCATTATATAAGATGGTCTTATAATGGATCTAAGTTTATCGTTACTCTGTAAACACATTCTCTATTTTTCCATCTGGCAGCACAACCTACTACAGTGTTGCTTATTTTGATTCATAGCTCTGTAGTAGGAGCCGTAAATGTGTGCCATAAGGATGCTTTATATACCTGGCCTATGTTGTAAACATGCCCTGTGTTGTATTAAGAGTGAATAAACATAAGAACAGGTAATGTATGACTCTGCACAATTTTATTCCTTATATTACTCACATACTTTGTGAGCCAAGGTCTTGTAGCCCTCAATATTTGTTCCTTTATCTCCAACCTTATTTACATGGTTTCTTATGTTTGTTCCACGTACCATTCTTTGCCTTGAAACATATTCTTATTTATTTCCATAGGTGGACATATCCTGTACATTTTATTGGACAAAGTGCCATTTTTGGTGATTGTGAGACATTCTGTACTCTTGCCAGTGGTCCTGGAGTGTTTTTACCTGGTGGATGTGTCCTGTAAATTTTATTGCTAAACTTAGCAGCCTAAATTTTTCGCAAAGTGCATAGCAGTGGTTTCACTTGCCAGCAGTACATTATGTCTGGCACTATAACTTCACTATGGAGGCAGGTAGTATCAGGTATCCTCCAGGATTTGGTATTACGTCTTAAACTCATTTTATTGTACATAAATGATGTGTCATCAGTTTTGTTCTACTGCAAATACCAAATGTATGCTGATGACAGCTGTGTCTAAGAGCAAAACCAATAAAGCTGAAAGACAGCTATTGAGAACCTCAATAGTGACCTGTGTGCACTATCAAAATGGGCACATGTTGTGTTAAAGCTCAACCAGTCCATATCTCAAACCGTACTGGTTTTTCTTTCTAGGCTCATTACCCTGAAATATCAAGACTCCTGATAATCTTCAACCCTAAATGAGACAAATATTAACTTATCTCTTACCACAAAAGGGTCTATGAATAATAATACACGAAAATCTAAATTGGCCTAACATGCAGCTATAACGTGCATGTCCCACTGAAATATAAAAAGCTCTTCCCTCTTGACCTGAGATGAAACTTGTACAAACACTTACAATCCCAATTATTGATTACAGTGGTGTTATCCTACAAGGCCTTTCTCAGGAAACCTCACAGCACCTGGAACTGGTATGAATGCCTGTGTTTATTATATCTGTGACATTTCACTCTTTGATCATATTTCACCATTGTACGCACAGATATCCTATCTGCATTCAGACAAGTGCCGAGATTTCCATACCTCTGTCTTCTGTACTGTCTTATCAATGAACACTGTCCCTCCTCATATCTCTTCTTGACCTTAACACACTTATCTGAATAACAAGGCAGAAACACCCATTCACATCGGAGCAAAATCCCCATTATTCAGCCACTTTCCTGAAGTCCTTCTCAGTAACAGGAACCCAACTCTGGAATGATCTCCTGTTTTATATCAGAGAACTGAATATCATTACCAGGATTACCATTGCCCTGTGCACAATTGCTATCCTTGTATATCCTTCTTTCCAAAAAGCTCTCCCTCATTTCCTAATGTTCTTAGCTGGTGCAGACTCCTTAAATTTCCTTTGCCGAGAACTTGCTATATCAGAAACATCTATCTAGTAAACCTATAAATGCTTTTTATATCTGCCAGAATTCTATTATTACAGTCATTATTATTATTACTCCTACTACTGTTAGTGGCAGCAACTGCAGTAGTACAAGTACTACCAGTATTATCTCTATCGTTCACAGTCAGTATTATTTACTCACACAGCAACTTCAGAAACTCAAATCATTTTAATACTATTGACAATATTAAAACTGTTGTTTCTTAGGAAAGTATGATGTAAGAAAAGGTACTGTATGTGTAAAACCCTGGTCCAATGTATCAGAGGGCCTGATGGACCTAATCAGATCAGGTTAAATCAATATATAAAATAAACAGTTCCTTGGTAGTGGTACTTAAAAAGCAACATTGAATTTCACAAAGGCACCAATCATCTTACACATGAGTAAACACTCACAGTACCTTCACCCTGATAGGAATGCGATAAAAGCTGATCTGGAACTAATAATGGTGACCTAATGATCGCCACTGCTGCTGTGGTTACTGAAAATGCATATTATGTTTAGCACACAATTGCTGAGCTCTGTGTTACTATTTTTGCATTTTTGATGTATCATATTCTATGTACATTGATTCTGAGGGTCTGACAGCTCCTTTCCACTGAGTCTAGCCATACCTATCAGAAATAGTATAGTTTTATATCAAGTAATGAACTGAATATCACTATCAGTGGAACATTTTATTTACTAAATGTGAGAAAGTATACTTAATAATGGTCAATAGTGTGCGTCATTTTATTTGTTCATCTGAAATAACTGGAGAACTTATGCTTAAATACTTTAAGGGCATCACCATCACATAACTCCAGATTGTGGTTTTACTTCTCTTGCTGTTAATAATTTAATGATTGCTACTTTACATCTGCTGGGAAAAGTACATACTGTTTGCACTGCAGTGGCATATATTATCTCCTTATTGAGTTTTGGTACTGTGAAACACATGCACCCTGACACTTGATGTCACACTATTTCCCTAACAATAGTTGTGATTGTATGGCAGCCACTCAGATGCACACACGTTGTTCCTATATCTGGGAGTAGATACCCGTATTACGAAGGGTCAACATTCAAGTGGTACAATTTTTATGCTACCCCAAAACTGTGAGCACAAACAGAAAAAGGTATAATGTTCACTGTTAAAGCATCTGACAGTAAAGACATTAGACAATGAAAATTGGGTCAGTGCTTTCTATTCGGTTACCTCCAACTAATTCCTGTAAATATGCTGACTCTTACCCATCACAAACAAGGAAGAATAGGGACGACCTCATTGTGACACAGTTTCTTAAGCTAATGACAAGCCATGATGTACGGTCGATATTGGGTGTTCTGCCAACTGTGCTTTTCATCTGATTTAATCAGTGCTGGCATGGACCAGTTAGGTCCCTGAATAGTTGTGAGATTAGATTCCTTTTTAAAAAAAAATGTGACTAGCCTTCCATAATCACATATGCCTTACCCCTTAATGTGAACACCTGTTCCCTTGATGGAGTGTTGCAGTCTCCCATAACCTACGAGATCTGGTTACTGCATCTGCCAACCCTCCTTTGGCAGCTGCACTGTTCGTCTGACCACAGCTTATCAGCACCATGCCCAGTCATTGTCAGCATGCCAGACTAGCCAATGCTTGGCTGAACCCTCCACAGCCCTCACGCTGTCCTCATTAGCTCCGTCCACTGTTGCCTTCGCTGTGACAGCATCGTATCAGCACAACAATTCAAAGAAAGCCACTCCTTTCTCTATTTTATAATGTGGTGTACCTAAATATGACTTATTGTAAACACATTTTGTTAAAACCGATAGATAATACCAAAATGTTTTTTCTCTTGTGTCATTGTAAAGAATTTGTGATTCTGAAGCACTCGCAAATAGATTAAGATCCCTTTTCAATGTCGGCATAACGTGCGCAAGGGAGCCCTTCAGTATTTTGCATCAGTTGTCATTGTTAGGTCCATATGAAACCCATAACCAGCTTTTGTGGCAGGGGTAGTGGGGCGCTTGGACTAAGTGGCGAGCAGATGGACTGAGTTGAAAGGTTTAGTGGAATTCAAACTTTATGTCTTCATTTGAATTCAGATTTTTAAATTTCGTTTCTTTCTTTGGATTTCTGGCATAAACAGCTGTATTTTACAGTCAAGTTATGGCTCGACCTGGGCAAGTGCAACACCAGATGTCTCTAGATACCACATCTATCCATTCTCAGTCCACATAAATAGCATTCAAACACTGGGTACTGCTGACAGGGGACCTACTGCAAAGCACTGCTGACAGAGGGATGCTCTACCAGGCAATCAGTGGGCTGCAAACAATCCGTGGGTGATGTGGAACGGTCTGGTGTGAAAGAGCAATAGTAGCACGGGGTTGCTCTCCTGTTCACCAGCTCTCGGTTCGACCAGATGTCACAATTGAGAGCAGTGAGGTGATATGAATTTGGCGTCCTCTGGTGGTGCATGTGGCAGTGGGTGCTAGCTCTTTACAGCAGTAGTTCTTGACAATTATTTTAAATGTCTCTTCCGTGGATGGTATGAATGGCATGTGATGCACTGTTTGTGGTTGATGAAGCCACTGTTGATACTGCACCTTTAACAAGGCATTTTTGTTTTTTATTTATTTATTATGTGATTCAGAAACTCCCACACTCTCTTTAACATTAACAAAGATTTTCTTCTGTCAAGGTGCTCATGTTCATGTTGAGAATGACTTTTATGGCAGATCATGCTATAATATGAGTAAAGGAATGGCTGTGTGTTCTCACACATTTTATTAATCAAGTGAATAACATACATCTTAATACTCTTTTTCAGCAGATGTGGAAGAAATCTGCACTGTTTAGATGTGTGGCTTATACAGAAGACTGACAGTCAGCTAGAGTAATACGTTTATTGAAAGGGCAAATATGGTTGTTTACCTTAGTGGGCATAATTTCATCAAATGCTTCTTCCATTCAGCACACAAACATTAAAGCAAAGTAACTGATCTGGCGATTGTATTCTTTTATGATGACAGAGGATACTTAACAGACTTCTTTGTAAGTGTGACAATAATGATGATGGACAGTCTATATATAAAGGGACAAAAATGTACTTGATTGGTGCATTAGTTTTTAGCATTTTTGTTTTGCATGTTGGTATACTGGACGCTATGGGTTCATTTATTGAAGGTCATTTTTTATTTGTAGTTCACTATTGCTATTGAAGTTTATGTACTGTCACTTTGGCACTTGGAGGTAGTGAGTGGAACTGTCTGTAGACACTAAAACTGGAGTGCCAAGTTGAGAAATCGAAATATTTCCAACATATTCTTCTGTTTGAGATCTGTAGACGTGTGAAGGCAGCAGGAGCAGCCTGAAACATTTGTGCCATGTATGGGGATAATGTCGTTGGACAGAGCATGGCAAGAGAACAGTTTTCTGGTTTTAAGGAGGGTCGTCTTTACATTAGTGATGTCTACATTCGGGAAGACCTTCGGGATTTGGTGAACATTGTTTAAATGCATTAATCCACAATGATCCACATCAGTATACTCGAGAACTGGTAAATGTGATGAACAGCGATCATTCCACCACTGTACGACATTTGCATGCAATGAGGAAGGTTCAAAACTCTGGTGTACGCATACCGCATGCTCTAAGCCAAAATAACAAAATCAGAAGGTGCCATATGTACATATCTGCTTGCTTGCCATCAATTGGCTCATACACATCATCAATCATTCCTATCCTGTATCATTACTTGTAATGAGAAGTAGTGTCTTTAAGTTAACACAAGGAACATTTACATCACATTACATTTATAGTTTTCCATGCATCCCTTGGAGAGGAGTCTCTGGGATGTGGAAAGAGTCAAAGGTTTTTTTTGGTAAAAGTAATGGTCAGGCCCAAAACAAAGCAGCAACTCCCCATACAAAGAGTTGTGTGCTTCCACAAAAGATAATGTGGAACAGCAAAGGTGTAGTGCACTATGAATTGCTTCCTTGAGGTGTAACTATCACTGCTGACATCTATTGTTAACATCTGAGATGTCCTGCAGATGCAATCCAAGAACAATGACCAGGAAGACTGCGTGAAGTGATGCTACTCCACAATAACGCCTGTCTACATTCTGCTAGACTGACAAAAAACACTATAGGCCTACAGGAGTTGGGTTGGGAAGTCATTCAGCACCCATCTTATTCACCTTATCTTGCACCACCAGTTTTTCTGCTCTCTATCAAACAACCTTCAAGGAACTTACTTTCCAAATAAAAATGTGCTCCAAACATGGCTCCACAAGTTCCTCGCCCAAAAACCACGTGATATGTACAGTCAGAGAATCAAATGGTTACCCAAGCATTAGCAAACTGTTGTAAATAGTGAAGGAAAATATATGATTGATGACTAAAGTTTGTGTTGTGTGTTCCTGTTTTGTTTATTAAACTTACAATAAATTAATAGGTTAAAATATACTCAACATGAAGGCAAAGCCTCTGAAAATAAGGCTCAGAACATTCTGTGGAATGGTTATGTTTAGTGGTTTCAAGCTGATGTGACAAATGCTTATTTTGCAAATAAGGCACAGGACAAATGTATCATCATTTAAAAGTAGCTGAGGTACTATGTGGGATGGAGGATGTTTAGTACCTCAGGAAGATGCATCTGTGTTTTCTAAGATGATTCTGATATAATTGTTGTTTTTCTCCAAATTCATTGTGTTACTCTTACTTATCCAAGAAATGAGGTTGCTTGCCTTTGAGACATGATTTATATTCTGTATGAATTCAGCCAGTGCTCTTCCCATTCCTTAAAATATTCTCTCCTTGTTAGCAGGAACAATCACAATCATCACCATGCCCATTATAATGGGTCATGCTCCATGAGGATGAATTGTTTTATAATTATCTGCTGATATTTTGAATCTGCAATGTCACCAGCAATGAAATGTTCTGACTATCTAAAGGCCTCATCTCTACTAGCGTTAATAGTTTCGCTTAACTGTGTAGTGTGATCTTAATTGAGCTCTTCAAAGCATAAACTCTCTACTTACATAAGAATAAACACAAACATGTTGTTAATGGCGTACGTGCCCTAGGTTATGCGAAGAAATTGGCATTGTGAAGTACGAGCACAACATTTTTCTGGGAAATAGTACTGTTTCACTGAAACTTGCGCCCATCAGATGACAAACGGTGACTCTGTAGTCTGTATGGTGTAAAGTACTGTTCGCAGTTATCGATCAGTACATAATATCTCTTAATTTACAATCGGTAGTTAGCTCTTGTAACAAAAATATCTTGGGAGTTTGAGTCGACTGAAATTTTACATCGAATTTGTGGACAAAAGTAGGGGACGTAGCAATTACATTGTCAAATTGTAATATACATACTTTTCCACCCTATTCGTGTGCATTATTATATAACTTCTAATTGTTAAGACAACACAGACCGATGAAGGAAAATGGACAAAGGGATAGATCGTGTCATTGGGCAAGATCAACCAGTCAGTTGCTTTAATTGATGCAAAAGTCATGGAAAACATTAACCGTGATGTCCGTACGAGTCGACCACTCCCTACTGAAGATGCTCTCAGCTCTCGCCACGGCGCCATACGCTCGTAGTGAAGTAACTATGGAGTTAAATGACGAATGAGCGCTTGCTTCTGGATTGCGTCTGGTGGATTTATTGTTTGCACACGCGTCTGACGACAGTTTTAACTTTCCTATCCTCCCATCTTACAGCACAAGCCTTTCGGCATGAGCGGTGCTTAACCGGCAAGTTTCCGAGTTTGTGCTAAGTCAAGGATACACGCCGGTAACGGACTAACGGGTAAACATAACGAGCGACTAGCGTGCTGTGTATCCACATCCAAGGACCATCCACGCATAGAGAATCTTTGGACGGCACGCATGTAATGTAAATTGACGTCTTCTCTGTTTGCTGTCTTTGGTGTTTACGAGCTGATTTAAAAAAAAAAAAATGGTTCATCGAAAGCTTTGTTTCTGTAGATGCTGGGGGTGCTTAGTTTGAAACCCAGTGCGCAGTAAGAAATGGTCAATTTAACCGTTGTGTGAGTGTCACCTAAGTGGGCTGTCAACCCTGCATGCGTCGAAGGTAAGTCATCAACCTTTTACCGTAACTGCTCAGCTGTGTTTTCATAATTTTGTTAGTGGAGTCAGTCGGGCACTTGTACTGGCGGTCGTGTTCAGAGACAGAATGTAATAGGGACTTGCTTTGTTCAAATGCGTCCTTACTGTGTGAGTGTTGTTTATTGTTTTATACGTCTCTGAAACAATAAAAAGTAGTTGGAAGCTAGTTCATAACTGGACAAGGTTTTCATTAGTCAGCATGGTCTGGTATACGTTTTAATGCAGGTGAGATGTGATATTTTTTTACCGCCCCTTTGCAGTATGGACGGTGCCGGGATATATCTGATTTATGAGAAATAATCAAATCTCTCTCATTTTCTCCAGCTTTCTTTTAGTCAGTGTATCGTTCATTACATATGTTGGAGCGGTTTTACGGTATACAAGAGCAACTTAACTTACCATAGATGTGCTGGCGTACGTAAGTGAAAGTATATTCAACAATATGGGGTATGTGTAAAACAACGTATGTTTTCTCATGGGTGCATATTGTGCCTCTCTGGTATTTCAGAAGTCATAATGCACTAAAGTTAAATTCTTATTTTTGTTTATTACTTTCGATGGGAGGCAATATAAGTGGTTTGCCACACATTCAGACTATAATTATTACTAGAAAATAAAAGCTAAATGCACTAGTTTTGTAAATGGGGAAACCAGTGGCAGTACAGTTTGAAGGATGTAAAATGACAGTTGAATTGAAAGGAGTTGCTTCATCACTTGAAAATGACTTTGGAATGTTTCTTTTGAAATATGTCATTCTCGTCATATCAAAATATGACTTTTGACTACAGCCCTCTTGTTTGTTTCATTTATAAGTGTTGTTTAATGGTTTTGGTGCTGCAATTGCCTTCGGCTTTTGTAAGTTATTGAACTTGACACGAATTCCGTAGGAACTGTATTAGTGGCCATCATATGTTTGCCTTTATGTGCGTTTGCTTTTATGCTTATATGTTTTATGTTTTCTGTCTGCTGCTGTAAAAGGAAACTGACAATACTGGACATCAGTGTGCAGCTATTGTGGATTGTTATTTACATCCTCCTCACATAGTATCCTACATGCAACAAGTTTTGAAGATATCCATAAGACACTAAGCAAAGATATGTGTTGTTGTGGACTCTTAAGCATAACTGGCAAGGCTGTAAACATTAATCAAACAAGGCAGTTTGAGAAGCTGTTGATGGTGTTGAGCCACAGTCAAGCTATAACTTTTTAGAAGAGTAAACAGTAATTTGACTGTGTATTATATTTGTTTGTACTATCCAGATTTCAGCTTTGATGCCATTATCAAATATAATGCTAAAGGTCTAACAACCTTTAGAATTGTAATTCAAATGGCGGTTTGCTCTTTTAAGAAGGCTGTTTAACTTTGTTTGCAGTTTTGGATGCAGTTTTTTTAACAAAGCTATGTGACCGCAGTCAAAATTGAGCCAGGTACTATCATCAAGTCATTAATTGCCCTTTTGATTGTACAAATTTTGGCAGTCTGTAGTATCCAGAGATTTAGTGATGGCATGCAAATATGTTTGAAATGTGCAACAGCACACACAAAATTATATAGATTTATTGAATAATGACACAACTGATATCTACATCTACATTTATACTCCGCAAGCCACCCAACGGTGTGTGGCGGAGGGCACTTTACGTGGCACTGTCATTACCTCCCTTTCCTGTTCCAGTCGCGTATGGTTCGCGGGAAGAACGACTGTCTGAAAGCCTCCGTGCGCGCTCTAATCTCTCAAATTTTACATTCGTGATCTCCTCGGGAGGTATTAGTAGGGGGAAGCAATATATTCGATACCTCATCCACAAACGCACCCTCTCGAAACCTGGCGAGCAAGCTACGCCGCGATGCAGAGCGCCTCTCTCGCGGAGTCTGCCACTTGAGTTTATTAAACATCTCCGCAACGCTATCACGGTTACCAAATAACCCTGTGACGAAACGCGCCGCTCTTCTTTGGATCTTCTCTTATCTCCTCCGTCAAACCGATCTGGTACGGATCCCACACTGATGAGCAAACTCAAGTATAGGTCGAACGAGTGTTTTGTAAGCCACCTCCTTTGTTGATGGACTACATTTTCTAAGCACTCTCCCAATGAATCTCAACCTGGTACCCGCCTTACCAATAATTAATTTTATATGATCATTCCACTTCAAATCGTTCCGCACGCATACTCCCAGATAGTTTACAGAAGTAACTGCTACCAGTGTTTGTTCCGCTATCATATAATCATACAATAAAGGATCCTTCTTTCTATGTATTCGCAATACATTACATTTGTCTATGTTAAGGGACAGTTGCCACTCCCTGCACCAAGTGCCTATCCGCTGCAGATCTTCCTGCATTTCGTTACAATTTTCTAAAGCGGCAACTTCTCTGTGTACTACAGCATCATCCGCGAAAAGCCGCATGGAACTTCCGACACTATCTGGAACCCTCCGTTCCTCTAGAGACATGCGGTACACGGCTGTTAGAAGGGGGGCAAGTTCTTTCGCGTACTCTGTGTAGAATCGAATTGGTATCCCGTCAGGTCCAGTGGACTTTCCTCTATTGAGTGATTCCAGTTGCTTTTCTATTCCTTGGACACTTATTTCGATGTCAGCTATTTTTTCGTTTGTGCGAGGATTTAGAGAAGGAACTGCAGTGCGGTCTTCCTCTGTGAAACAGCTTTGGAAAAAGGTGTTTAGTATTTCAGCTTTACGCGTGTCATCCTCTGTTTCAGTGCCATCATCATCCAGGAGTGTCTGGATATGCTGTTTCGAGCCACTTACTGATTTAACGTCAGACCAGAACTTCCTAGGATTTTTTGTCAAGTCGGTGCATAGAATTTTACTTTCGAATTCACTGAACGCTTCACGCATAGCCCTCCTTACGCTAACTTTGACATCGTTTAGCTTCTGCTTGTCTGAGAGGTTTTGGCTGCGTTTAAACTTGGAGTGAAGCTCTCTTTGCTTTCGCAGTAGTTTCCTAACTTTGTTGTTGTACCACGGTGGGTTTTTCCCGTCCCTCACAGTTTTACTCGGCACGTACCTGTCTAAGACGCATTTTACGAGTGCCTTGTACTTTTTCCATAAACACTCAACATTGTCAGTGTCGGAACAGAAATTTTCGTTTTGATCTTTTAGGTAGTCTGAAATCTGCCTTCTATTACTCTTGCTAAACAGATAAACCTTCCTCCCTTTTTTTATATTCCTATTAACTTCCATATTCAGGGATGCTGCAACGGCCTTATGATCACTGATTCCCTGTTCTGCACTTAAAGAGTCGAAAAGTTCGGGTCTGTTTGTTATCAGTAGGTCCAAGATGTTATCTCCACGAGTCGGTTCTCTGTTTAATTGCTCGAGCCAATTTTCGGATGTCACTCGATGCTCTGTCCCTACCACCCGTCCTAAACATCTGAGTGTCCCAGTCTATATTTGGTAAATTGAAATCACCACCTAAGACTATAACATGCTGAGAAAATATATGTGAAATGTATTCCAAATTTTCTCTCAGTTGTTCTGCCACTAATGTTGCTGAGTCGGGAGGTCGGTAAAAGGAACCAATTATTAACCTAGCTCGGTAGATGGCATGAATTACAGGCCATTCATGACTCATTTCTGTTGCCAAATAATGGGATGTAAAGCAATTTTTGTTGTTGTTTCTGTGTCACGAGTCAAAGCTGGGGCCCAGTAGCAATATTTTGGTTGACCTACTAATTCAGATCAGTGTGTGGATCGGAGTGTGGAAATTCCATTTTATGACATCATACTGTCTAGAGACAATTTTACTCTGCTGTAGCTTTGGTGGTGGATAATAGTTGTGCTGATACACGCCACTTGCTTGTTGTTTTGTCTCATAAGTGATGGCGATTATTTTCATTTTTACTGTAGTGTACGTATCCTCCTGCTGACCCATTGCAAAGTAGTGTATATTGTAGTCACATTGGACTGAGTTCTCCAAAGTTTTAAAAATTTACAGGAAAGAGGGCCATAATACTATACAAGTAGGCCTATGTAGTTGATTTTGGTACTGAATTTCTTATTGAGAAAGATTGTACTAGTATCTTAGTCAGATTCTGTGTGTAAAACAATTTTTATGATATTCTGCTTTCCTTTACTAATACTGCATTTTAACAAAAAACTGTACTTCATTAAAATCAATTCGAATGTATTTTAAATGTAGTTATTATGAAGATAAAGGTAAAAAAAGTTAAACAGCTTTGATAATGTTGATACTTCAGGATATTCGAGAATTATTGCTTCTAATAGCCTGCTTGTATAAGACAGAACATTATAGTATCTGGTAACGCTGTTTGGTGAGACATCACAACTGTTTAAGGAATATTTTGGATCTGACTGTTTGAAGTTTCACTAAAAATCAGTTTTACCTGTGTCATTAGGTAACTATTTGTGATAAACGTTTATTTTTGATTTGTGCTGTCAAACGCTTTTCTTTTATCATCTGAAACGACAAACGTAAATGTGGCCCAGGGAAACTGACGCTCTTCAGTTTTTTTTTTATCAAATAGGTAAAATCTTCGACACTTGACAGATGTGAAGGCCGTTGCTCACGTTTGGCCGGCGTCAGCGACAGCATAATTAGGCCGGTCATTGTGGCGCGGCCTTGCAGCTCAGTGTTCCGCTCCACAACTCCTGGTGCTCCGCTCCGTAACTTCGAATGCTGTGTTCGCAGCGCCGCCCCCCCCCCCCCCCCCCCTAAAAAGTGAAACATATATAGAAACAACCTAAGTTGCAAGATTCACTTTTTATTTAACTAATGACTAGTTCCGGCATACCTGAACCCATTTTCAAATCATCCGGACTGACAAAACAGTATTTTCCAGAATAACATATAAACCTTGTGATCATACATTACGTATAACAAAGTCAAGTTTGTATGCTGACTGGGTCCACTGCGTGCAGTGAGCGCACAGGCGGGGTTAGAGGCAGGCTGGAAACCCCCACGGAAATTCCTCGAATGATTCGGCGTTATGTTTGGGAGAGCATTAGATAATTGGTTAGGCCACGTCTTTTTCCGACTCTGGGGTGAACACTAGTTCTTTTAAGCATTCATAGACACCTCCCCTAGAAGTGATAACCGTCCACTATATAGTGTTGCAGTAACTTAGTTCTCAATCGAAGACAGTTAGTACATTTAACGCAATATAAACAGGTGACCACTCCCAACTTCATGGAGGGAAGACACCAACAGCCTGGATTCAAAAGATATAACTGTAGCAAACCCAGAAGTATCAGTGTAAGATCTCCCCCATAAGTGAGAATATTGAAATCCAAGCATTGACGTCAAAGTGCCAGAGTTGGAATTACTTCCAAAAAGGAGTGAAGGTCACATAATACCACGGACAGAAAGCTAGTCAAAACCTGAAGTGATATTTGTCATAGTAGAGAAGAATTTCAAATCTACTGAGATAGAAATTGAAGCTGCATGTGAGATTATTTGGACAAGACTCCGTATCAAGGATGGTCATAAAATAATTGGATCCTTCTGTCACCACCAGACCCACCTCCTGCTTCAACCGAAAACTCTGGTCGCTTGTACGCACAGGGTGGAAAAACATGGAAACACCAGAAACAATACATTACCATGGTTAATATGGTATAGAAAACACGTTGTCGGTCAAAACTATGTCTAGTCTTCTTGGAACGGATTAAATGGTCTTGTATGGTTCTTAAGGGGATTCTTCCTGAAAAAAGAAAGTTTGAAGTTAAGGTAATGATGAAAAAGGCGGATAGCTATCATGCAAACTTTTCTCCAAAGTAGACCACGAAGGCCCAATAAGACTGAGGTCTGGTGACTGGTGGCCAGAGGAGATGCGACAGTTCATGCCTGTGCTCACAAACCAACCCTGGATGATGCGACATGAATGCACAGGGGCCCTGTGTCATCTTGCAACGCAACATTAGTCTTTGGGACCAAACATTGTACCATGGGATGGACCTGACCAGCCAAAACGGTCTCATAATTGTTGGCAATAATGCGACCTTGCAGAGTAACCACGGGGACCATGGAATACCCCCGCCATGTTCACTGTTGGGACGTAAGCTGGGCCAGAAGATGGAAACAGTAT
The DNA here is from genome assembly GCF_023864345.2 of Schistocerca serialis cubense. Lineage (NCBI taxonomy): Eukaryota > Metazoa > Arthropoda > Insecta > Orthoptera > Acrididae > Schistocerca > Schistocerca serialis. Next base: position 786,397,948 of record NC_064639.1, on the reverse strand, counting down.
GAAACAAGACTCATGCGCCAAATGATATCCTTCTACAGTCCAGGTTTTATGGCTTCGGCGCCAAGTTTTCTTGTTTGGGGCATTTACTTCACTGGTCGGTGTTTTAGGAATTCCAGGTCTCCCTGATTATGGAGCTTCGTCCACGTCGTTTTGGTGCTGACAGGGTTCGCGAGTGCGACGTAAAGTTCTGCTGTTGCTGTTACCGCTGTCGTCCGCCTAGTTTGTCGTTAAAGCCCTCATCAGTGACCGTCCGTCACGATCAGTCTACACACACTTTGTGACTTGGGGATGTTGTTTCTCAGATTTCACTGCATGCTTTTTAAATCTTCAGTACTGTGCTTCTTAAAATTCCACCTCTTCGGCTTCCGTTGTTACGGAAGCACCCACCGTATAAGCATCAACAGTTTGCACACGTTCTAATTCGCTAACTTTGGCCGAAACTGTCACCGAAGCCGAAACTTTCGTAATTAAGTTAAATTTCGCTAAATTTACATTGTACCCCAAATCATTAGATTCTCACAACTTTGCAACAGATTATCCAATTAAAGAAAAATAAGTGTTCAGTGTATTAACGAATCACTTTCTTTTGAATACAACGTAGATAAAGTAAGAAAGCTATTGAACTACAATTTATATTAATTATAAGTATCTTGTTACCTATCACAGTCAACTAGTGTTCTCAAGAACTTTTTGTTACTAACAGGTTGATTGCTAAATGCTTATTCTGTAATATATATTTTTTACAGTATTTGGTAGTCTTAATTCAACAACAAGCCGTTAATTAAATCACTGAGATTTTGATTTTGATACCTTTGTTCCCTAAGCCTCAAAATAACGATATGGTCATATCTTCGAGACAAAGAAAATTGAATTAACATACAAAATTATTAGCAATAAACTAAAAAAATATTAATAGACAGAAGTAACATCAGAAACATTTTAAATGTTCAGCCAATTTAACATTTCTAGTATCCGTAATTAAAAATTTTTATATTGTAAGCTAAGAAAGTTTTTCCACATTTTCATAGAGCAAATTACGTCGACGATCTGCATGAATTTGTCCACCGGCACTGAACAGCTGCTCACTGCGGTGGAAGTGGCCCACGATTCTCCTGAACTTACTTTTATTATGGCTTTAGTTTGTTCCTTTGAGAACAAGGAACCCATAGACTGATACTGCCCACGCATTGCACAAACCGTATTTGGTGCATTGTCATGTAATATCAGAAAAATCTTTCCGCTTTACACTCCATACATTAACTGTCTCTGTTAACCTTTGTTCAATGTGTTGACTTGTATGATAATGTTCTAACATAGTTCCGCTCGCTATAACTTTAAAACGTTGGTGTTCAATGATGAAATGCTCTGTATTGCTGAGAAATGAGCTTGTTTTGTTTGCGTTGGTCCATGTGTCTGTGGTGGCATTTAACCACTCACATTTCGCAATCAGACCCTTTATTTTGGCTTTCACTTTGCCATAGGTCTGCCGCATCAACGCTGTTCTAAGGAATTTTTCAGATTTGAGCCGATATTTGTGAACAGCTTGTGGATCAGTAAAACTGAGCAGTCGGAATGTATCGCCCTCTATCAAAGAATACGGCAACATATCAGTAATTATTAAAAGCGTTATAGCTTTTTCTATTCTTGTCGTAAGTTCGTGGTCGTCTGGCCAGTGTGCTGACTTAGTGATCAAACTCGGAGTAGTTGGTTGAATTAGATTCGGTTTTTCACCCTTCTCGTTAGCGGTACTCAGTAATGCATAGGAATCCGCCTGCTATGATTTGGTTTCATTTTTCAAGTCGTCCAGTTCTGACTGACGTTTTAAAACCTGTAGATCCATGAAATTTTGATAAAAGTTGCTTGGATTCATAGCTGCCCCGGGCGCTCCGAGGCCCCCTGTGCTTTCCAAGGGAATGACCATACCGTGACTGCCCAACGTAAATGTTTTGTTGCAAATGGCTATAGATAAATCGGTGGTAATTTCATTAAAAAGTACTTTCATTTGGGATTGGTTTCTCTTTGTTATGACATTTTATACTTATAAAAAATTAATGAAGTTGGAGAATAAGTAAGCTGAACTAGATATAGCTACCACAAAAAAATTCCACATCATATTAAAAACGTTACAATTTTGCTATCCTCATGTGGGAACGTACTCTTCAGGTGTACTACAAACCTGCCAAGTAGATACTACGAAATGCTATAGCATGGACATGACTAATGACATATCACACCATAACACAAAATATGCAGAAAGGAATAATTTGTTTGCTTCCATAAGTAGCCTTTACAATTCCTTCGTTGCTTCATACAGTCATATTCACTTCCGTTTTTGCAGTCGACTAACAACCTGACATATCTGCTGTTTCTCATTCCGAATTACGTAATGCATATTAATTACAGTCAGTAAATGAACGTCAATCAGTGCTGTGGAAAATGTCACAAATTGTTCAAATGACTCTGGGCACTATGGGACTTAACAAGTGAGGTCATCAGTCCCCTAGAACTTAGAACTACTTAAACCTAACTAACCTAAGGAAATCGCACACATCCATGCCCGAGGCAAGATTCGAACCTGCGATAGTAGTGGTCGCGCGGTTCCAGACTAAAGCGCCTAGAACCGCTCGGCCACATTGTCCGGCAAAATGCCACAGTTCCGACTAACAGTATGATTGTTTTCAGTGTAAATTTACGCAAACTCAATCGGTAAAGCTGTGTCCCACATGACCAATGTTTTCTAAGCCCATGTTGGTTATTAAAAAGAAGCCCTTCGCTCCCTAAAAAACTTAATAAAACCAACATAAAGAGTATGATAACCAGTTCCATTGAGTACAATATTGGGTAAGTCAAATTGTTATTGAATCAGTATAAGAATATCACTATTAGATACGATTACATTATATTGCGATTAACAACAAAATACAGTTTTTACGGGCGAGGAGAGACTCCTAATAGTTAAACGGCGCACCGACAACTGAGGTCAAGCGCAAATGTTGACTGGATGCATTCCGAACGCGACCCGAGTGAGTTCACGAAAGATGGTTGCGGTCAAGCCGAAGATTCGGCTGAGTTCTGGCCGAAACTGCGGCCGAAACTAGTATTTGTAGCCGAAACTTGTCAAACCGAAACGAAATTTCTGTCGGCCCTTAATTTTTGCTTTATAACCCTGTACTTACTCGGCCAGAAGTCGTGTTGTTCTTGCTACCACAATTTTTTCCCACGATAACTAACGCAGCCTAATCATTTTTCTTTTTGAATTCTGACTTCGATACTCATTAAGAGAGCAGAGATTCCATGTTTATATGTAGGAAGCCAGTATTTTTTTACTGATAACGTCGTCCTTAGCAGTCGCCGCGCCTGGATTCGAATAGGATGATTATTTTGCTTCCGGAATATTTATCCAAGGGCAGGCCGTCATCGTTACGCCATACATGTCCTCAGGAAAAATGACTGATTTTTCATTGCTTGTAGCCGTTCTAGGTACCACTATAACAAGACCATTTTGGTTAATGTTACCACCCAGATCAGATTGCCCCTGTAATTACAGAAAAGGCTGCTTGTCCCTCTTCAGGAACAATGGTTCGGTCCCATTCACATGGGATACTCAAATCAGATCTCCAGCTACCTGACAACCAAGAGACTGGGAGACTGGACGACTCGAGTAGCCGATGACATTCACACAGGCATGACACGAGTCTCCTGTACTGCCAAGTCACTTGCGGTGAGAATGGAAAATTAAACCAGTTTCATTGGCTATGGGGAAAGAAAGTATGTGGCGCGCATTTTTGTGTGCGGTGGCCCCAGTAGTACAATGTCCAGTGACTATTAGTGATGAGCATATTACAATACAGTATTATTATTACCACCGGTAAAGGAGAAAAATGAGAAAGTTGTAGGTCATTACAGTATATTGACAATTTGTACTTATGAACCGTCTGACAGCAACGGAATAAAACACAATTTTAGTGCCATACGCATTTCGCCTTTATTTTCTGCAAGGCATCATCAGTGGCCTGGAATATCTACATATGTTAGCTATTGAATATACATTTTTGTCCCTGTGCCTTTAGGTTATAAACAGTTCTGGTGGTTGGTTTTTCCTATTAAATAGTAATGTTCTGAACTGTGCTTAAAGGTTGTGAGGACAATTTCTTACATATGCTCCTGTTGCATTTTTGGTGTTGTTCTTCTTCTTATGAACGCCAATTTGCGGTTTTTTCCCACATTCCACAGCACTAAGAACTGAACGCTTGTTTTAATGCAATGTTTTGGTTTCTGTTGCCGACTGTCAAATGTTATTGCCAAACTTATGAGTGTAATTATTGAAGTATCTGTGGTCTGTTCGTTTATGCATTTGTGTGTGTGTGTGTGTGTGTGTGTGTGTGTGTGTGTGTGTCCAGATGGTGTGCGGAAGAGTTTTTTTGTTTTATGTTATCATTTCCTTTATTAAGTGTAGTAGGGAGCCTGTGCTGATGTGTATTTGTTCATTTATCACATGTTTGTTTTCTGCTATAGCTTTCTGGATGTGGAAGTTTTCTTATGTTTGTCATGGTTGCTTATTCTCATTATTTTCATTTCTTGTTCCATGTTGGTAGGATGATGGTTATAGTGTTTTAAATGCTCTACACTTAATAAAGGAAATAACATAAAATAAAAACAACTCTTCCCCACACCATCTGGACACAAGCGCGCGCGCGCGCGCGCGCGCGCGCGCGCGCGTGCGCACACACACACACACATGCGCACGCGTGCACCCACACACACGCATGCGCACGCGCGCGCGCGTGCACCCACACACACGCATGCGCACGCGCGCGCGCGTGCACCCACACACACACACACATGCGCACGCGCGCGCGCGTGCACCCACACACACACACATGCGCACGCGCGCGCGCGTGCACCCACACACACACACATGCGCACGCGCGCGCGCGTGCACCCACACACACACACATGCGCACGCGCGCGCGCGTGCACCCACACACACACACATGCGCACGCGCGCGCGCGTGCACCCACACACACACACATGCGCACGCGCGCGCGCGTGCACCCACACACACACACATGCGCACGCGCGCGCGCGTGCACCCACACACACACACACACATGCGCACGCGCGCGCGCGTGCACCCACACACACACACACACACACATGCGCACGCGCGCGCGCGTGCACCCACACACACACACACATGCGCAAGCGCGCGCGCGTGCAACCCCACACACACACACATGCGCACGCGCGCGCGCGTGCACCCACACACACACACACATGCGCAAGCGCGCGCGCGTGCACCCACACACACACACACATGCGCACGCGCGCGCGCGTGCACCCACACACACACACACATGCGCACGCGCGCGCGCGTGCACCCACACACACACACACATGCGCACGCGCGCGCGCGTGCTGTCACACACACACACACATGCGCACGCGCGCGCGCGTGCTGTCACACACACACACACACATGCGCACGCGCGCGCGCGTGCTGTCACACACACACACACACATGCGCACGCGCGCGCGCGTGCACCCACACACACACACACATGCGCACGCGCGCGCGCGTGCACCCACACACACACACACACATGCGCACGCGCGCGCGCGTGCACCCACACACACACACACACATGCGCACGCGCGCGCGCGTGCACCCACACACACACACACAAGCGCACGCGCGCGCGCGTGCACCCACACACACACAAGCGCACGCGCGCGCGCGCGTGTGCACCCACACACACACACAAGCGCACGCGCGCGCGCGTGCACCCACACACACACAAGCGCGCGCGTGCACCCACACACACACATGCGCACGCGCGCGCGCGTGCACCCACACTCACACATGCGCACAAGCGCGCGCGCGCGCGCGTTCACCCACACACACACACACACACAAGCGCGCGCGCGCGCGCGTTCACCCACACACACACACACACAAGCGCGCGCGCGTGTTCACCCACACACACACACACACACACAAGCGCGCGCGCGCGCTTGCACCCCCACACACACACACACGCGCGCGCGTGCACCCCCCCCCCCCCCCCCCACACACACACACACACACACACACACACACACACACACACACGCAAGCGCACACGCGCGCGCTCGCGCGCGCAAGCGAGCGCGCACGCACTCGCGCACGCGAGCGCGCGCTCGCGCACACACACGCACACACACAGATACTTCAATAATTACACTCATAACTTTGGCAATAATGTGCACCCACACACACACACAAGCGCACGCGCGCGCGCGTGCACCCACACACACACAAGCGCACGCGCGCGCGCGTGCACCCACACACACACAAGCGCACGCGCGCGCGCGTGCACCCACACACACACATGCGCACGCGCGCGCGCGTGCACCCACACTCACACATGCGCACGCGCGCGCGCGTGCACCCACACTCACACATGCGCACGCGCGCGCGCGTGCACCCACACACACACATGCGCACGCGCGCGCGCGTGCACCCACACACACACACACACACACGCGCACGCGCGCGCGCGTGCACCCACACACACACACGCGCACGCGCGCGCGCGTGCACCCACACACACACACGCGCACGCGCGCGCGCGTGCACCCACACACACACACGCACAAGCGCGCGCGCGCGTGCACCCACACCCACACACACACACACACACACACACACACGCACAAGCGCGCGCGCGCGTTCACCCACACACACACACACACAAGCGCGCGCGCGCGTTCACCCACACACACACACACAAGCGCGCGCGCGCGTTCACCCACACACACACACACACAAGCGCGCGCGCGCGCGTTCACCCACACACACACACACACAAGCGCGCGCGCGCGCGTTCACCCACACACACACACACAAGCGCGCGCGCGCGTTCACCCACACACACACACACAAGCGCGCGCGCGCGTTCACCCACACACACACACACAAGCGCGCGCGCGCGTTCACCCACACACACACACACAAGCGCGCGCGCGCGTTCACCCACACACACACACACAAGCGCGCGCGCGCGTTCACCCACACACACACACACACAAGCGCGCGCGCGCGCGCGTTCACCCACACACACACACACACAAGCGCGCGCGCGCGCGCGTTCACCCACACACACACACACACAAGCGCGCGCGCGCGCGCTTTCACCCACACACACACACACACACAAGCGCGCGCGCGCGCGCGTTCACCCACACACACACACACACAAGCGCGCGCGCGCGTTCACCCACACACACACACACACACACACACACAAGCGCGCGCGCGCTTGCACCCCCACACACACACACGCGCGCGTGCACCCCCCCACACACACACACGCGCGCGCGCGCGCGCGCGCGCGCGCGCGTGCACCCCCCCCCCCCCCCCACACACACACACACACACACACACACACACACACACACACACACACACACACACACACACACACACACACACACACACACACACACACACACACGCGCGCGCGCGCACGCGCGCGCGCGCGCGCGCGCGCGCGCAAGCGAGCGCGCGCGCGCGCGCGCGCGCGCGCGCAAGCGAGCGCGCGCGCGCGCGCGCAAGCGAGCGCGCGCGCGCGCGCGCAAGCGAGCGCGCGCGCGCGCGCGCAAGCGAGCGCGCGCGCACACACACGCACACACACAGATACTTCAATAATTACACTCATAACTTTGGCAATAACATTCGATCTTTGGCAAAAACATTTGACAGTCGGTAACAGAAACCAAAACATTGCATTAAAACAAGCGTTCAGTTCATAGTGCTGTGGGATGTGGGGAAAAAACCGCAAATTTGCGTTCATAAGAACAACAACAACAACACCAAAAATGCAACAGGTGTGTAATATGTAAGAAATTCTCCTCGCAACTTGTAAGTACAGTTCAAAACATTACTACTTAATAGGAAATACCAACCACCAGAACTATTTATAACCTATAGGCACAGCGACAAAAATGTAAATTAAATAGCTAACATATGTACATATTCCAGGCCACTGATGATGCCTTGCGGAAAATAAAGGCGAAACGCGTATGGCACTAAAATTGTGTTTTATTCAGTTGCTGTCAGACGGTCCATAAGTAAAAATTATCAATATACCGTAATATTACACGCAACTGAGGAAGACAGGACTACAAAAGTCGTGGGTTCATCCTTACACTGAGAATAATATAAATTGTAGATCACAAGTTGCCTACTTGCTTGGGTGCATTGGATGGGAAACATATGCGCATTGAAAAATTTTGAGGGACGGACTTAACAAACTTCAGTTACAAACAGTACCACTCCGCAGTATTGTTGACATGCAGTGACGCTGATGGTTCACTCATTATCATTGAAACTGATTATGCAGGTAGAAATAGTGATGGAGAAATATTTCGAGCTTCAGCAACCAAACACTGGATTACAAATGGAAGATTAAACTTCATTCCGTTCGAGATTACAAGGTGATGAAAATGAATATAATTTCCCTTATTACTTTGTAGGAGGTGAAGCGTTTCCATTATCACGCTAATTGATGCCACCATACCCACAAAGAACACTCGATATGTAAATAAAATTTATCATCATAGATTAAGCAGACGAAGAGAATCTGTCGAATGCGCATTTGGAATGCTGACACAGAAGTTCCAAGTTCTGAGCAGTCCTATTCGTTCTCGAACTACAGGAAGAGTGGTGACAATAAAATCCGTGTGCATACCGCATAATTTCATTCGAAAACTTGAGGGTATCCAATACGGTTGTGGTGAACAACAACTTACGCAAACAGATCGTAAAGTATAGTAAGTAGGGCGTATTTATATTATGTTAAAAATTTTAATTAATGACAATGAATTTACCTGATAGATTAACCTCCTTGTCTCTTCGTGTCATGCTTTCTCTGTGACGTCCTTCCCCAATACGGTTGTGGTGAACAACTTACGCAAACAGATCGTAAAGCATAGTAAGTAGGGCGTATTTATATTATGTTAAAAATTTTAATTAATGACAATGAATTTACCTGATAGATTAACCTCCTTGTCTCTTCGCGTCATGCTTTCTCTGTCACGTCCTTCCTTGAATACTCTTTCAATTTGTAATTTTATAGTTCCCGATGTTTCTTCACTTTTCCCACGAATTTAAAATTAAACATTTGTTCGCACATTGCGCAACCCAGTGATACGAATGCAACTGAAAGACTGGGCGATTAGCGCGTTGGGTTGCATACTATCAAAGTCTTGGCGACTCTGGAACGCCACTACCGAAGTATCCCCGTGTGAACGACCGCACCTAATAACACATGCCGGGTATCTTAGTTGCAGAGTATCTCAGCCGCTCGGAGACTTAAAGTATCCCCGTGTGAGGAGGGCCTTAGTCTGACCTGTGCGCAGACAGGTACGTCTGTATCTGTAGCACACACACACGCGACCTCAGCAAGGCTCTTGATTCGTGTGGGGAAAGTCGCTGCTGGGAATGGGAAATTAAAGCACATTAGAGGTTCTAAATTCTGTTATCACATAGCATATCTCACGAACTCGAGAAGATTAACGTACTTCTTATGTCAAAGTTACTCGAAATAATGAGAATAAAAGGCTTGGACTCCTTGCCCAGTGAGGTCATAGGCTGAGTGACAAAGGTTTTACGTGGTGTTAATACTGGGTAGAGTATGTTACAACACTAAACAATGCATTGGAAAAAATTGTATCGTTTCGTTTAAACATGATTATTCGACTGACATGGAGAGGAATCACAAGTTAGTGAGTACCTCGGTAGCCTCGAAGCTTGTCAGTATCCGCTGGGTTGATTCAGCCCCCTGACAACAAATGACGACATGGAAACAAGCAAATAATTAACAAATAGTGAGCTGCTTGAAAAAAATAAGCGCCGAAACTGTCGCGCTACTCAGATGAGGTATTAACCGAAAAGGCTGCGAGACATACGATGCAATTTCATTGAATTCAGACTTCATTGCTTATTCATAGCTACTTTGAGGAAATTTTGGGCCTTTGAGTGTTGTTGAAAATAAACAGAAGTGAGGTAGATTTTTCATATATTGAAACAAATTTCATTTCAGTAATGTGAATGTACTGTTTTCATCAAGAGCTTCTCTATAGCGTGTACGACGTTTGATTCGTCTTTCTGCCAATCAAGTCATTAGAAACAAATGGTTTAAATGACAGAAATATAAGATTAGGGTAATTCAACAGAAGAGCTACTCACAACTTCGTTCTATGACAGCAGTGTATTGCATTTGTTTTTGAAATTGGTTTGACGTTATTCATCTCTCAGAATAGGTAGCCTAGTTCACATTAACCTAAATCAACTCAGGTGTTCTAAATTTGCCACGTACATTGACGAAAATACAGCCGTTTCAAACAAACAAACTGATGCTCTTCTATAGACCATTATTTTACGGTAACGTGCTTGCCTAAGAGTGCAGCACTGGTCATATTCTATCCAGATAGTTTAGGATTAACGACAATTTGCCTGTTTTTTCTCGATATTCTTGAACAAGAGGACTTCACGTCTCCTGATATTAAAGTTACCACCTGATCGTCTGTTTGGTACATTAAAAACAACAAAGCCGTTTGATGTTTAGGTTAAACAGTACCAAGAATAACGAAGTGCAGTTAAGATTCAGAGTGAGATATGAAACAAATTTATGTGGAATGGAGTAGGTCCCTACCCTTAAGGAAGACAAAGATAATCGTGAAAATCCTTTATTGTGGTCGTGAGGTTTAAGGCGAACTTGTGAAATGGCAGTAGTTGCCTTAAAACTCCGGGCCCACCACTTACATCTGCTGCTACAGTGCTTTCCTTTAGCACTTTTGGATGGCTCCACAGTAAAAAAGTGTCGCATCAGAAAAGCTGCAGAACTAACCTACCTCTCCTATAACTGCAAGCTGATGAATGAAGCAGGAGACGAGCTAAACCTGTTGATTCCAAGGAAAAACTGAAAAGTCCAAGCGAAGACAAAATGGAAAGGAACTCAGTAGTCAGCGAGGAATCAGATTCAAAATAAATCTGAGGCCGAGTCGGAACTTCATGATTCTTTAACTTACGAAGATCAAGAAACAGACAGAGAAAGTTTTTTTTAATTCGTTTGCAGTAGTATAAGTAAAAATACTACCTACAGGCTAGCTACTTAATATAAACTGTACTTTGTTTCAAAAATTACTTTTAAACTTCAGAGTTGTTTTCTTTTTTCATTATATATTGTCCGCAAGATTTGACTTGATCGTAAAAAGTTATGTTTACAGTCCAATTTATTTCCCCTAGTAACTATCCCCTAACCCTCAAGCACCGTTTTCAACTTGGTTATCCAACCAATAGAGCAGCAGTGCTGCAAAACATGTTTCAATACATCAGCTTAATTTTGTTTTACAAGTACTGCATATCAGTTAATCTTTAAAATGCCCAGACATTTACGGATTTTGGGCATTTGCCCCAGCTTATAAATGTCCAGGCACTTTACACCACTATCTCTACACCGCGCTGAGTTTGTAAATATGTATAAGTGGTATAAAAAATAAGATATATTTTATTGTAAAAATTCTTATGGGTGGGGGAGGGGCTGTACGCCTTATTGTAAGGGTTAGCAAGAGAGCTTGAAACAGGTGAGAGATTAACGGGGAACAAAAGTTCTTACTCTCAATTATAGACCGTATACGGGTAGGGCAGATAAAATCATCCAATGCATTTCTGATACTGCACAAAAGTTATAAATGCAAGGAAAAGTACCATATTTATGCTGGGTGTCAGGACACTGGTAATAACAGAAAGTGGTCTGAGTGTCTGAGTCTTAGACCCTTAACAAATTACTGAACCGAAGGACTGCCTAGAGTATGCCATGACACAACGTGCTTCTTGCTTACTTTCTCTGAAGTGACTGTTAGCTAGTGGTTGGAAGTATTGATAAAGCCAATGACTTGCCCATTGAAAACCTCTTTACATCCATTCTAGTGTAAAGAATTGGCCTGTACCAGTCTCTGCAAAATGGCACAACAGCATAATTGGAAATTGCCTATATAATTTTCAATGTAGTCTAGCGTGGTGTGACTGAGTGAGCGCATCTGAGAGACTGTGTTAATATTACGTCTTACTTTCTGGTCGCGCGCGGTCTGAGGCTCCTTCCGTGGGAGTCCTCCCTCGGGCATTGATGTATGTATTGTGCTTAGTTTAAGTTAGAGTAGTATGTAAGCCTAGGGACCGATGACCTCAGCAGATCAGTTTTTTTCCTAGTACCTATTTTGCAGTAAGAGTTTAGCGTGTGGTCATTAATATCTATTTTTTTTTTTTGTTACTAGCAGGTAATTTTTGTTTTAAATTGCATTAGGACTAATAGAGTTTTCAACATACTGATACTTCCACCAATAGATGTAAACCTTTAAACAGATCTACGTTCTTTGTAGTTCTGTAAAGACAGATTGTTTTACTACTGCCCAGTGTTCGGACTGAATAACATTGGGAAAGGCTACAGCACTCTCTCCCTCTCCATCCAACTGCTGCATCCCTTTTACGTCCTTTGATTCTAATAACTGCAATATGGTTTCTGTGAAAGTCGTAGATAATCTTTCTCCCCCTGTAGTCTCGCATCTCCCCCTGTAGTCTATTGCAGCTACTTTCACAATCTGAAATAGTGTATTTCAATCAACTCGGGTGAAAAGCTATACAGAAATCTACAAATGCTATGAACAGTTTGTGCTCTTTTTTAGCGTGACATCTAATATACTCGTATTTAATCTTCTGGAGCATTGATGTTCTCATGACAGAAGGTAAGTCACCAGTACCGCCTTTACTTGGACTAATCTTTGCCTTTCCGTTTTATAAGACTCGCGCCATATTGCATTCCGGTTTTCTCTGATTATTTGTTGGAGGACGTCTTTATAAGATTAAATCTTAACTGCTATGAAATATTTGCAGGTCGGTCCAACTTTGACCCGAATAATGAATGGTACGGTTTAATGTCGGTTCTTGATTAACATGCTTGTATAATCAGTGAACATTGCAATTTTTAATAGCCTTTGGATGGCTATCTATGTAGTCTAGAAACCGAAGCGAACCCATTAATGCTTGCCTTGTGGTTTTGTGCAGACGATACGGCAACGACCGGGAGCAACTATGATGGAACTCCTAACAATGTAATAAACTTATTTGTCTTGTTTTTTTTTTTTTTTTTTTTTTTTTTCTCTAAAGCCTCGCCGCTTAATTTGGCAGACGATGATAAGCGTCTCGTCTAGCCACCATAGTGAAGAACTCCCCATTATTAGGTAGTTTGGCGAATGCAGTGTGTGTAAAAATGTGAATGAAAGCTAAGTACTATGACGAGAGTGCCCAGAGTCCAACGAAAAGGTACTCCATAACTTGCCTTGACACGTATTGTAGATAAGGACACGATTGTTGTTATAAGCTTAATAAAATTATCATTTCCCAAGTTTTATACATATTGTTGCAAAAGGACTCTTACTTTGCCCATCAAGCTAATTCCAACTAATCATCACCATTAGTGTTCTGCCAAAAGGCAGGTTTTCACGGGTAGTTCTCCAGGCTGTCCAGTCTTCTGAAGAAGATTCTAACTAAGCAGTCGTACTAACAGTTCTTTAAATTTAACTTAACTCTGCACGTTTCTTTCTGTGCGTCGCATTGCGTAGTTGGGAAAGATTGTATTTCGATGATCAACATACATTATGGAAGTTGATTTTAATGTTAAGCGAAAGCAAGCAGACAGTTTTTGAGAATTTTCTGTGCTCGTGGCTGTGAAAGTGATTTTGAATACCTGAGAGGTCGTAAATACGATAGAATGTTGTAAAGCAGAGGAAATTTACGCTCTTGTTCTGGGTCGACCATAAAATTACAGAAAAACGGTTCATGTTAAAGGAATAAAATGAGATCTGTGATAAAGTGGTCACTCATATATGAAAATGTGGTCTCTCACAAACAGAGGAAATTGTGTGCAAGGAATTACTTGAATGTGCATCGTTTAAAGTTAAAGAAAATCAATATTCAGTACGAGACGTATCTAGTAGGGTAACAAAGGAAGTAGAGGTCACAATCAGGACGTATAAACATAATGGCGGGAAGAAACTTCATAAATTTTGAATTCAAATAGTTAAGAAGCAATGTTAACGAGGATGAGAAACAGGAATAGTTTTAAGAGATGTGTAGTAAAAACCGAAAAAAGAAACTTTCTCCGAGAAATCTGATTTAACGTTCAGGACTATTGTAACAATTCTGCAAACCCAAGTTAATGACAAAAAAACACCAAGCTAACGACGGCTGTGGGTTCCTTGTAAACGGGACAGGAAAGTGATAAAGCTTTATCAACCCAATAGGTGGTGTGAACACAACGTTGCGCTGCCAGATCTGCTCGTATTGGAGTTTGTCATTCCCTTGCCCTCCTCCTACCTTAAAACTTACCTACTCTACACTGTGTAGCTAGGTATTTTTCATCTGAACAGAACATTGGCCGAAGCTGGACGAAGCTATATGCGACGGGAAAACATCCTCAGACCGACCACGGATCGAATCCCTTTGGTGGATTTTTGGTGTATCGCTTAACATTTGAGTCGCCTAACAACATTCCGAATTATTGTTGCGAGTTGTTTTAATACTGAACCGCCCTATGGCGGTTCCAGTTGCGTTGTCATTGCGTGAGAAGAGTTGCAAGATTTAACGTTCTGCTCATAACTGGAAAAATTAGCATCATTTAAGGAGAAACAAACACAACAAAGCAACAGAGGTTGCCAAACAGCTTCTTAAAGCGATCTCTAGTAAATAGAGCTGCGTCACCGTGCCGAGAGTAGCACTGTTGACGAGGGTGCCCGTCCCCTTTCCCACCAAGCCTATTGCGCGTATCCGGGAAACTGCCGTTGAATACTGGCCACACGGTCTCTTTTTTTCGTGTTCCTAGGTCGAGCCTTTCTAGAGCTGCCCTGTGATGGGATGGAAATTTCAACAGCCAATCGTATACTTTAATTTTATAACGTCGATACGGACAGTAAAAGGACGAATAATTAGCAAGCAACTTTTAGACCCTGAGATAGCTTTGAACATGAACCGGAGTCTTAGAACTAGTACACCACTCTATGCCTCAGACACTAATCAACGAAGTAGTCAGTTCTTGAGGGGGGTAGCGCCGATGGTGCATCTGTCATAAAGAAAAGAATTTCCATAGGTAATAGTGAAGTTAGTTGTAAGTGTATATACCTGTAGAAGCAAAATTGCTCTTTAGTTTTCATCAATCCTCAACGTGCCCAACCTGGACAACAAAGCCGTCGTGAGTGAATGATTTCATCAATGCAGAATGAATGTATCTGTATGTGCTGGAATTGACGTTAAGCAACAGTCAGCCATGCTCTAAAAATGCGACCTGAAAAATGAAATTGACAGCTTAGTATACACACGGCCGGTTCGAGAACGTTTTTAGAGGCGATGCATCATCTGTCGCCCATCCCACAGATATTGATTTCCTTTCCGTGGGCTGTTAATAAGGCCTTTAAAAATAAGTATTATTCTAGAGATTGTGGAAGTGGGTTGTTTTTCTTTTAAAATAAGTAGCACATTTACATTCCTTCGTAACACAGATTTCTACATTTCACTTCATTGGTAATTATTAACAGAAGAAAGAACCCAACTCCTTTTAAGATAATACCTGTGAGACCACTCTTTAAAAACTTGTGGCGGAAAAGATTTTTAGCTATATAAATCGGGTAGATCACGATTAATAGCGGGAAATAGCACTTTGACAGTATACTATAACAGAAGCAAAAATGTTTCAGTAAACAAGGGACCGCAAACAGGCCGTTTGCGAGAGAATTGCGAATGTGAGGTTACTAACTGCCACACACGCGTCAGCATGAAAGAATGTCGTAGTATAAATTTATTTGAAGTAGACTTTCCTCTCAAATTTCCATTAATTGGTCTCAAGTTTCACCCATTGCCCTTTTTTACCCAGCTCAACGTTAAGGAAAGTGATACATACATAATGGGACATAGATGAACTCGCTACCGATATCACATACAACACGCCAATACGGTCCAAGTCAAACATACTCTGTACCTTGGCTTCCATCGTCACCAACCTCACTTCTTGGGAATGTTCTGTCTTGTATCATCTCAAAAATGGAGTGTACAGTACTGTCTTTGAAGAACTGGAATAACGAGTTGTACGGTCTTATCAAGATTTACAAGATGATCCAGGAGATGTTTGGAAGAATTTGTAACTCACTGCAGAGACAAGTGCAATATTTACCCCAAATGCGAGGGCGACACTTCAAACGCCTTCATACACACAACTGTACAGTAATTTGTAACATCTGACGTCCTAAAGTAGTACTTAATTTTTGCTAAGGTAGGCTTTGAGGGTGAAATTTGAGCCCAGTCGCATGTGAAAAAGTGTTTTCAAATACATTTGTACTAACTGGGGCCACATTTCATGCTGAGACCAGTTAGCGGCTCGTAACCACGCTTCCGCCGCTATCTCGCAAATAGTTTATTGCGGGTCCCTAAATTACCGAAACGTTTTTCTACTAAGAGTATTATCGTATACTTTAACCCAGTATACAAATTTTGCACTTGGATGTTCTGACGCCCCCTCTCAAGTTAGCGCTTGTGCCTTAAAACAGTCACTCCGTATCTGTCTTCGTATCGAAACCGGAACGTTGGTGAGGTAAACCTTACGTATCATAACCTTTTATCATTTGTCTCACAAACTTTACAGCCTGTAACAACACAAATGACGTTTTTGGAATTGTTTACTGCACATATATCTGCTGAAACAGATTAGTGCAGCTATTTAGATTCCTGGTGGTGGTAAAAATTTTCGCCCCGAGAATTTTCCTGGCTGCAGGAGGAGAGAAGGTGACATAAGATTCTTGACAGTCAAGCCTTGCGCTGCTGTTCTAGTTTAAATTTCAAATCTATCTCCAGGGCATTTCGAAGTGAGAACATTGATATGACTTTGACACAGAAATACTGAGACGGTTTACATTACCAAGAAAAATTTATCTTTTCGTTTTGGAGTGCGTTTCGCAATTTCGAACTATATCCAATACTGTGAGAAGTTTCATCAAAATGGATCCATTGACATTTGACGAGCAGTTTATTACAGACATGTTCATGCGCCTCGTACGAAAATGTGTATGAAGTATGACATAAAAGTTGACCTGATAATACACAGATTTTTTTAAGCATATGTATTTAAAATTTCGCGGACGAGGCATCTTACCGTTTATGAGAATGAATAAAAACTCTACACGAATCACGTATTATTAAAGACGTGTTCTGATTGGTAACAGGTGCTCAGACACTGGATATGTTTCCAATATGACAATAACTATCTGACTCTGCTGTATATGCTGGCGTATGCTACATGCTGTGAAACGTATGGTTGACTGGAGCATTTAGCTTTGGTGACAATTGGAGTGATGTGTACCTCACTCCTGATAAGCCAACAAAGAGAAGAAAAATACCAAAATAAAAGGGCGTTAAATCAAGCGAACGCAATAGACACTTAGCAAGTCCTACTCGATGTATGCGACGTTCACAAAGACGTAAATCAGCCTGTAATTTGTTGGGGCTCCATAATACTGATATCAGAAAATGCTGCACACAGCAAGCAGTAATGTGTATGGCAATTCCAGAAGTGTAATGAACAGAAACTGGACGTAAACTGATAATTAAGCGTAACTACAGGATTCCAGTCCAAATGTTCTAGGAAAATTTGTTGACGAGATCTTAACAGCAATCGCATGTACAGACTCAAATTCCCAGATGTGACTTATTCCAACTTTCAACAACCGCTCTTAAAAAACTGCAGGAATTATATCAGGTTGCCCTAGTGCCTAGATAGTCTGAAAGTGGTATACGCGCAAATCGTACTCCTAAACTAAACGGCCACGTGAGGACTACTGCGGGTACTCGAACAGAATTCGAACCCTTGCTTCATCAACTAGCTGTCTTTTTTCTGGGAGTTTATCTTGATGTTTTGTTTTTTTTTTTTTTAATTGTGTGAGCTACACTTTTCCATAACTTTTCTTTCGCCTGCTTTGACAACCACTCCTGGTTTGCCACGTAATGGACGAAGGGGCTGATGACCTTACAGTTTAGTCCCTTTCATTCCGAAGCACCCAACCAACCAAATGCCACCACACTAGGCTAAACGCAACGACATTTCAAATGCATGCGCCAGCCATCACCCTGGCCAGCTTGGAGGTCATCATGGAATGACTCCAATAGTGCGACGCTCAGGCCCCTCAACACCCCCGCGTCAGACGCGTCGTACATCGCAGGTCACCCCCACCCACCCTACACCACACACCAGTGGTGCATTTATTTGCCCCATCGTCTCACTGGCCCCTTGGACCACAGAGACTAACCGCACAGCCGAGTCTTATAGCCAAATCTTGTAACCTGCTTCCTGCATATTACTAGGATGAAATAGTGAGCGAGTAACGCTGGAAATGGTGAATGCCAATGGCATTGCGCCACACATTGCTCAAAACTAAACGGATTCTGGCTTCAACCACTGCCATGTGTAATCCTCTGAAAATTCATGTTTTTTAAACGCCACTAATGTTGTAAAGCTCCTGTCTCATTATTAAACGCTTTTCCTGGTTATTTTTGATTAATTTTGCTTTGCTGTCGTACTGAAGTATGAGAGCTTTATATAGAGAACATATTTTGTTACAAAATAAACCTGACCATGTCCTAACACGAATGTGTATCCTACTGTTTTCGAATATTCCAATTATTCAACTAAAGAATGGAAAATGCCACTTTGAAATAATAATAACAGTACAAGTCAGCTTACTTTGTTTTATTGTCCCATTAGCAAGAAACACACTTCCTTAACAGTGCGTATTCCCATTCACAAGGGAACCTCCCCATCGCACCCCCCACACATTTAGTTATAAGTTGGCACAGTGGATAGGCCTTGAAAAACTGAACACAGATCAATCGAGAAAACAGGAAGAAGTTGTGTGGAACTATGAAAAAATAAGCAAAATATACAAACTGAGTAGTCCATGTGCCAGACAGGCAACATCAAGGATAGTGCGAGTCCAGGAGCGCCGTGGTACCGTGGTTAGCGTGAGCAGCCTCGGAACGAGAGGTCCTTGGTTCAAATCTTCCCTCGGGTAAAAAGTTTAATTTTTTATTTTCAGACAATTATTATCTGTCCGTCCGTCCGTTCGATGCGAGGTAACTGCGCTGTAGTATGGGGACGCTACACCTAAAGAAACATCGAAACACACGACGGTCTAAACGCGAAAAAATTTAAAAAAGTTAAAACATACGTTTTGACTGAGCACAGGGAAAACTGTGCGACTGTGAAACTGTTGCATTCATTTGTTGCAATTTATGTGACAAACTCTTATGTTTTCATCACTTTTTTGGGAGTGATTATCATATCCACAAGAAAACCTAAATCGGGCAAGGTAGAAGAATCTTTTTACCCATTCGCCAAGTGTACAAGCTAGGTGGGTCGACAACATATTCCTGTCATGTGACGCACATGCCGTTACCATTGTCGTATAGAATATATCAGACGTGTTGTCCTGTGAAGGAATCGGTTGACCTATGACCTTGCGATCAAATGTTTTCGGTTCCCATTGGAGAGGCACGTCCTTTCGTCTACTAATGCACGGTTTTTCGGTGCGGTCGCAAAACACAGACACTAAACTTATTACAGTGAACAGAGACGTCAATGAACGAACGGACAGATCATAACTTTGCGAAAATAAAGTAAACTTTTCACTCGAGGGAAGACTTAACCAAGGACCTCTCGTTCCGCAGCTGCTCACGCTAACCACGGGACCACGGCGCTCCTGAGCTCACACTACCCTTGATGTTGCCTATCTTGCACATGGACTACTCAGTTTGTATATTTTGCTTATTTTTTTCATAGTTCCACACAACTTCTTCCTGTTTTCTCGATTGATCTGTGTTCAGTTTTTCAAGGCCTATCCACTGTGTCAACTTATAACTAAATCTGAGGGGGGTCCGATGGGGAGGTTCCCTTGTCAGTCTTGTATTCACAGCTATGTTTGTTCCACATTCACACTGAAGTAACTGTTACTGTATTGCCTTTCTGTGTTAATCGGACAGGTAATCACTGATCACGGAAGCCTTTTCATTTACATTGTACTGCCAGTATTTCTCCACAAGAGTTGCTGATTCATTAACATCACATTATTTCTACCATAAATCTCATGACTAATCTCCCGCGGCTTTCTGCGAAATAACAGAATTAATAAAGTACTTTCTCTCTAGAAACAGCCTTAACACTTTCAAAATTGTTGACACTAAAATTATCAGTGACGCTACTGTGCATGACCGCTCCATCTGGAAACTGAACACCAACTTTCTTTCACACACCAACATCAAGACAATGATTTCTCAGACAAAAGAATACTTGACTCTGAAAGTCCCACAAACTAGCCATAAGTATGGAGTGCAATATCAATAGATTAAGACATCAAAGGTAGCAGTACTGCTTATATACGCTGAATAGAATATTTTCAGAAACGCTTCAAAAACCCGAAAATGTTTTTGAAAACCCAAAGACAAAGAAAATAGAAACCCCACAGAAATTTTTATCCAGCAACCAGATCCCTACAGAAAGAAATAATCGATAAACAACCCAGTGATGGTTCGTCCTGAGTTGTACTGTAATACAATAGAAACATCACATACAGTTCATTTTGTCGTCCCCACACTGAGAATTACAATCGTTACATTGTTGTTTATATATGTGATAAGAAGGCATTGAATATACATATAAATCATTTGTCATGTAACAAGATTAAATAGTAATAAAATTTTGCTAGAGCACACAGCTCATCATAATCATACAACTATTAACGCATATTCACATAAATGTACCGATGTTATGGTCATCGAAAAAACACTATTTGCAAACCATGTAACTGAAAATACTTTTTGTGTGTGTGTAATAATATACCTCCGTAAGATGTGATATTACGATACCTCAATGGTCTTTTGTATTCAAACACGTTCACCCTACTCTAACACCCTACTTTATCGGCATATATATACTGCTCAATATGTAGAAGTAATCAAGAAAATGATTACTCATGTGATCATCAAAATAATTTACTGTGGTGGCGTCAGTAGAAAAAATGAAAAAATAAATAAAATACAAGAGTGTTTAGGTTACTACCTATTTCAGTATTTCCAATCAGTGCATGTATATTGCCACATCTATAGCTAAAGAGGCAAAAATGAAAAATATTTGTATCTCGAGAGTAAATAACATGCCATCAGGATGCATAATATGAATAATAGTACAAGGCTATTAGATCGCATAAAATAAAAGATAGGTAGAATTTATTTTCGCTTAACTAATGTGAAAATGGGCAGAAAATGTGGTAATTGTAGCTGAAAAACATCGAGAAATACAGCCTGGGCGGTGATCGATGGCTGCGAGTGCAAGTGACATGTCTTGTCTGAAGATTGGCGACCTGTACAAGCCCTTCTGCGCATGTGATGTCTTGATGGCAGCATGGGATGGCGCTGTGGAAGCACGGGCATATCTCTGTGCGTTGTTCTCAGCAGGTTGCAGTGCACGTGGTCATCATAGCCCCCTCCGCTATTGTGTCGGCAGCCCCTTGAAAATGGAAATAATGCGTGACAAGAAATCGAAACACGTGCTGTGCGTGACACTCCTGCTATTTGTGTTGCAATTACAAAATCCCAAAAGAAGGAAAATTTCACTACTCATTATAACGACAGTCTACATTCCTGTTAGCCTAACACACACACAGTATTTTAACACAAGCAGTATAAAATTGTTAAATAATCACTGTCCATAATATTTGAAACTTCTTTTATTTGCAAGTGCCACTCAGGCTTTCTGTTGGCATATATCATCCTCAGTCAAATCGTAGTCGATCTCCTCTCCTTCTCTTTCCTCTTCTCCCTCATTTGTATAGTATGTATGGGCGTTTTCGACATGTTGTCCTATGAAGATTCTTCCAGTTCACACATTTTCCATTTCCAAGGTGTTCGGATGGCTGGTTTACACAATTTTATAAAGACACTTTTTTAAACATGAGGAAATTTCTTAATTTCTTTATCAGCCTACTTTAGACTGAACATGGGTTCTGCTGAAACAATTCTCCTTTATAACTCAAGTTCATTATAATTTCTCTGATTAAACTGCCAGGCTCTCTGATTAATAGAAATGCAACTGGCTCATGTCCTATAGAATCATGCGGCACATTTTGATCACAGTTTAGAAACTGCCAAGCAACTGACCCGATTTTCCATGCCAATTGTGACATTATGCATGAGAGACAGATTTATCTTGTTTCGATGTCGTGCCTTTTTAAAGTATCTATCTACTTCTTGCATGCAAATTGCCTTCCATTATCATTAACAACCCTTTTTGGTTTACACACATTCACGAAATAGCCCGTTTCCATCTTTTCAGTTATCTTGGCCGTTTTTAGTTTGTACAGTTTCACGTATCCGAAAAAAGCTCGACAGTTAAAAGTTCTTGCGTAGCTCAGTGGACAGGTGAATAATAAGATTTCTTTCACGGCTTGGTTAATGGTTTCATTTTAGCTTTTTCTAATTTTTTATCAATTTCCTTTGCGATTTTCGCTTGACTTTCCCCGTTTTCTTGTGCGTTTTTCCCTTTATTTTCCATTACCGCATTGATTTGTGTAATTATATCTGGCTGCTATTTTTAGGTGACTAGTATTCGATTTTGCTGCTAAGTGGGCCCCCCTCTAGTTCTTCACGTTTTTGTATCACTGGCGTTGAGCTTTCACTCGCACTTAATTCTACCTTTAGTTCCATGTCTACCGATTCTGTATTAGTCACGTCCTCAAAACTGGGAGCTATAAAACTTGCAATATTGCAATCTTCTCTCACGAAAAATTCGTCACACGGCAAATAATTGAAAAGATTCGCCTACAGCAGCAATTTCAAACTATGCTCGGTTGCCATTATTGCAACACTTGTTACTGTTGTTGTGTTGTGGAGTGATGCTGCAAGCTGTGCCATTACTTTGTGTCATTGTGATGGTCGTGTCGAACATTGCAGTCCAAGATGATACAGAATTCCTCTTCTTGTCTCGAATCACTGCACTCCAAAATGCCATAGTTTTGCGCTTTACCCACGTTCTTTTGGCAATGACGCACTCTTTATTACTCTTCAAATGTAGACTCGTAGATCTATTGTTCAGTTAGTTCTCATAGTCGCGTTTCGAATCGCTAGTCTTCACTGAAGAGCATTGTCCTTTCTTGCGTCAACACATGAAAAGCTCCTCTCTTATCAAATATTTTTGTCTTGTTTACTTATACATTAGTTTTGCACGGCTATCAGGCTCAAGTAGGGAGCTTTACATACAGAGCACGCTTTGTTACGAAATAAAAATGACCATGTGCGTAATACGAATGCACGCCGCCTACTGTTTTCGAATTTTAAACCTTTACAGTAAAATAATTGAAAAGTCTTCTTGAAATAATAATAATAATAATAATAATAATAATAATAATAATAATTACTAAAGGTAACAGAAGTATTCAGCAATGATAGAAATATGGCTTTTGGAACAGACAAATGTAAGAAAAATAGCATAGTCAAGGGAAAACACACTAAACAAGAAGATTACATATTGGATAACCACAGCGACTCCACAGAAGCGATGGAAAAAACATATGCCTATAAATATCTATGATACAGACAAATAATAAGAATAGATAATACAAATATTAAAGAAGAACTAAAAGAAAATATAGACAAAGACTAACAAAAATACTGAAAACGGGATTGACAGCAAGAAACTAGACAAAAGCTATAAATACTTACGCTATACCAATATTGACTTATTCATTTGGAGTAGTGAAATGGAGAAACACAGAACTAGAAGCACTCAGTACACTTATACGATCACAATGCCACAGATATAGTATACATCACATACATTCAGCAACAGAAAGATTGACATTAAGCGGAAAGGAAGGAGGAAGGGGATTTATCGACATAAAAAACCTACATTATGGACAGGTAGACAATTTAAGAAAATTCTTTCTAGAACGAGCAGAAACTAGCAAAATACACAAAGCAATCACTCATTAATATATCGGCTACACCATTGCAATTTCATAACCACTTCTACAACCCTTTAAATCACATATCAACAGATACAAACAAAGTAAATTGGAAAAAGAAAACACTACATGGCAAGCACCCGTATCATCTAACACAGCCACACATCGATCAAGACGCATCCAACACATGGCTAAGAAAAGGCAATATATACAGTGAGACGGAAGGATTCATGATTGCAATTCAGGATCAAACAATAAACACCAGATATTACAGCAAGCATATTATTAAAGATCCCAATACCACAACAGATAAATGCAGACTTTGCAAACAACAAATAGAAACAGTAGATCCAGTCACAAGCGGATATACAATACTAGCAAATACAGAATACACCAGAAGACATGACAATGTAGCAAAAATAATACATCAACAACTTGCCATACAACATAAACTAACAAAACAACACGTTCCCACATACAAGTATGCACCACAAAATGTACTGGAGAATGATGAATACAAATTATACTGGAACAGAACCATTATAACAGATAAAACAACACCACATAACAAACCTGACACCATACTCACCAATAAAAAGAAGAAATTAACACAACTAATCGAAATATCCATACCCAATACAACAAATATACAAAAGAAAACAGGAGAGAAAATTGAAAAATACATCCAACTGGCTGAGGAAGTCAAGGACATGTGGCATCAGGATAAAGTTGACATACCAATTATACTATCAACTACAGGAGTCATACCACACAATATCCACCAGTACATCAATGCAATACAGCTACATCCAAGCTTTATATATACAACTACAGAAATCCGTAATTATTGATACATGCTCAATTACCCGAAAGTTCCTAAATGCAACATCACATATACCGTACAGTTAAAAGGAAGTCACGCTTGATCAAGGTCCACGTCACTTTCCATTTTTGACCAGACATAACGTCTGAGAAAAGAAAGAAAGAAATAATAAATAATAATAATAATAATAATAATAATAATAATAATAATAATAGAAAAATCACTTGAGAATTCCTGTAACATTCTCTCTGCAACAATTTGGAATTAAAGATATATTTGGGAGATGTAAAACAAGCATTATGTTCCACTGTCACTCATGCAGATATATCTCTCTCTCTCTCTCTCTCTCTCTCTCTCTCTCTCTCTCTCTCTCTCTCTCTCTCTCTCTCATAGGAATGGTTGACTAACAGGTGAATTGCCTCTGGACAGTGCACACGTTAGTAAACATGCTGTGCAGAGTTTTGTGTCACAGATCCATGTCCTGGACTGTGTAGTGCATTTAATAATATTAAAATATCCTATTAGTGATCCGTAGCTGCAAGATGACAGAATGTGATAAATGTTCTCTTGGTAGTAAATTTTTGATGTATGTAGTGTGATGAAATAGAAAATCTGTAGATGACACATTTACACTCTAATTAGACATTAGTCTTTATAGACAGTCCATCTACTTTTTACTATAATGACTGTAGATTAAATGTACTTTTCATTCCAACTGATCCATAGTGAGAGATCCCCTGGGATGTGGGACATGTCAGAAAACAAGAATACACAATAAATATTTACCCAATAAGAACCGATATGCTAATGTACCTTTCATACATCCGAAATAATGTTGCCCTTGTGAATGTGGAATCGGTGACAAAAAAATCATAAGCACAATTACGTGTAGGGCATAAAAACTTGGCATAAAATATCAAATGTTCCATACACTTAGGTGCATATGATATAATTCTTACACTGTTGTAGCCATGTATCATCAAATTAGAAAATAAAATAAACATTGTAGAGCTATTATTTACAATGATCACATTACTGCACAAAATTTAGACATAATAACATACAAGCATCAGTCAGTTCTGCTAAAAAATACATCAGTGGAGCAGAAAGAATTGGCCACTAATAAATCCTGTCTTCTAAAATTGAACTTCATTATTATTTAAACTTTTTATGGTTGCTGGCATGTTACTGAAAAGTGTATTGCTGACACCTTTCTGAAGCAAAGTAAGTAAATTTATATCTCTGTGCAAGTTATTCTGATTCTATGAACAGAACTGTTGGTCTAGAAGAGATGCATTTTTAATGACAGGTTTCATTAAGGAATAAATAGATTGGAAGCAATACTTAATATCCCTAGTTGCCTAAACAGCCCTGTGCTGGTTGTTCTTGAGCTCACACCACAAGTAATTCACATTGCACATTTTTGGGCTCGGAAAACTTTAACTTGCTTTGATCAGTTACCCCAGGAAATAAAAATCCCATGTGACAATATGGAATGAAAGCAAGCATAGTATACTAGCTTTTTTTATATATCACGTATGTCTTACAGCATTCACATAACAAACCGATTTGTTTAGGTGCTTCAGCAGCTCTGTTGTATGCTACTCCGTTAAAATTTTTATCAAGCTGTTATCCCAAGAATTTAACCATGTCAACTTCTACAGTCTGCTTGTCGTCATTTTTAGGCATATGCTGGCAGAGGATATTTTAAGAGTTTGAACTGAATTTCGTATGGTTTTTCAAGAATTAGTGGCAGGGAATTGGCTAGGAATCATGAAAATTTCTTTAGCTAACCTTTCCAAGGCTGTGCTTGATACATCATTTAATAATGAGTGAACCATCTGTGAAGAGGCATGAATTAAGTCAGGAACAGCAAAAAAGCGTTAATATGGACCAAATTTTAGAAGAAGGAAAAAAAGACTTTCATTCAAGCTGCGCCTCATATTTGAATGTTAGCAATAAATGAAACACCAATTTCCATACAACATACTTCGACCCACTGCAAAAGATCGTATAATTTTGCCAACTTAACAGTTTGCCATTATCAAGCTCTATAATGTACTTTTACAGAGTATGAAAAGTCCGTGCAAAGTGCGAGAGATGGCACCACCGGCGCATTTCGAGGCCATGTTTAGTTAGTAGCATCTTTGGAAAGAACACCAAGTTTCAGCCATATTGGTCTATTTCTTTGTGTTTGGC
The DNA here is from genome assembly GCF_023864345.2 of Schistocerca serialis cubense. Classification (NCBI taxonomy): domain Eukaryota; kingdom Metazoa; phylum Arthropoda; class Insecta; order Orthoptera; family Acrididae; genus Schistocerca; species Schistocerca serialis. Next base: position 786,370,835 of record NC_064639.1, on the reverse strand, counting down.
ATTCGTGTGAATCAAGCAAGTCAAGTGATTGTCAAAAAATGGACGAAAAAGAATTTCGTGTTGTGATTAAACACAGGAGACTAAAGAAAAGCTTGATAAACATTACGGTGACTCTGCACCTTCGATTAGAACAGTTTATAAGTGGTTTCAAAATTTTCGGAGTGGCCATATGGGCACAAGTGATGCTGAACGTTCTGGACGCTCAGTGCACGTTACGACTCCAGAAATCATTGATAAAATCCATGATATGGTGATGGATGACATCAGAGTTAAGATGCGTGAGATTGGTTGTGCTGGGGGCATCTCGAATGAAGGGGTACATATATATTTTGCATAAACATGTCGACATGAGAAATCTATCCGCAAGATGGGTTTCGCGATTGCTCACGCTTGACCAAAACCGGAATCATGTGAAGTGTTGCAAGGATTGTTTCACCTGCTCAGGAAGAATCTGCAGGACTTTAAGCGTCGTTTCGTCACTGTGGGTGAAACATGGATACATTACTAAACTCCTGAGACCAAACAACAATCCAAACAATGGGTTGCCAAGGGAGAATCTGCACCAAAAAAGGCGAAGACCATTTCTTCGGCCAGAAAGGTTATGGCGACTGTCTTTTGGGATTCGCAAGGGATAATCCTCAACGACTATCTGGAAAAGGGTAAAACTATTACAGGTGTGTATTTTTCATCCTTACTGGACCGTTTGAAAACAGAGTTGCGGGAAAAATGCCGGCAATTGGACTGCAAAAAGGTCCTTTCCCACCACGACAATGCACCAGCACACACCTCAGCAGCTGTGGTCGCAAAATTAATGGAAATAGGATTCCAACTCGTTTCACAACCCCCCTATTCTCCATACTTGGCTCCCTCGGACTACTATTTGTTCCCCAATTTGAATAAGTGGCTGGCGGAACAAGAAGACTATGTCGAAAAATAAAAAAGTTTTACCCCAAACACGTAAGTAGCTATTTTTGCACGGACTTTTCTGGGACATTGAAAATAAGTTCAAAATATTTGTGACAAACATCAAATGTAAGAGTTAAACAAAGTCGTTGAGACTGCAAGATCAGAACACCAGAGCGACCAGCTGTGTGTAAAGTCGAAAGGCAGTCTCATTTCATACTGGCAAAAATAGTTGGGGGAGACGTCTGTTCCTGAAAGGACGTGGCTGCTCGTTAGTGGCTAACTTGTCCTATACTACCATTATAGAGATGAGAACAGTTGCCCTACACATCAGTACAATGAACTCTTGAGTGAGTAAATCTTACATAAAAAAGCTAAACTCCATACGAATAGGTCTCAGAAGGCCCAACGGTAGCGACCTACTCTCACGTCATCCACACTCGACAACTCGTCACTGGATGCGGATAGGGAGGGACATATAGTCAACACATCGCTCTCCCGGCAATTGTCAGTTATCAGTTTTTGTCACCGGTAAACCTTACAAAAGACTGAAAAAAATCTTATAGTGTGGTCTGAAACGCCCAAATGCTATTGTCATTTTGTGTGCAACATATGGAATGAGTTTGAGACACTCTTTAGCAAAGGAATAAGTAACTAATAGAAGACAATGTGTTATACTGGACAGTGACTGTCTCACATCTCGTAAAACATAACAATTGAGTAGATAGGGTCAGCAGCATTGTAAGGTCGTTCTGTGACTATGCTTTTGCGTATAGTATCATCATTGGAAAATCGTATGTAGTTTACAAAGGCCAAAGGACAAAATTTCCTGTGCGTGTAATGGCTATCTAATTATAAAATTATCAGTGAACATCGTTAGAGTATTCAGGATTAATGCTATTAAATGGAACAATCGCATGAAATCAGTATTAGGAAACGTGAATGGAAGCGTTCCTGGAAAATACAATGCACCTGTAAATGTGCTAGTGCCGCCTGTGTTAAGAGTATTTTTCAAGTGTTTGAAGCGCTGTCAAGGTGGCATGAGGACAGATATTGAATTCGGAGACATACTGCTAGGTTCTTAACAGGTCCCATACAAAAGTGTGGCTGAAATACTCAGGAAGTTAAATGGGATGTCCTGGAAAAATGACGATGCAGTTTTCGTAAAACTGTTGGATAATTGCTGTAGTATTGTATGGCTTTACAAAAACAACTTTCAAAACCAGCTACTATCAATAAACGTCTCTGGTAGACATGATGAGAGGAGCCCATTGACGGAAGAAGACACACAGGGGCAGCAGCGTTTGGGGTTTGAACTTTACTGCATGCAGCAGATATTGTACTGCACTAAGAGTCACAGACTCAAAACTGGCCACAGCTAGAAAGCTTAAAGTGCCACATAGTTTGAGTGGAGTAAGTACGGATGTGAATGATACCTATTCCCTGGAACATAATTTCTAGTTACCTCTTAGACACAGAGTTGGTTATGTAGCAGTCAGTGCATTTCCTACCATTATGATGGAGTTAATAATCTGTATGTCGGATTTAACAGACTTGGAATGAGGACAAATACGATATAATCAGCACAAATCTACGAAGCATGAAAGAAATACTGTATCCAGTGTCATTGGATGTGTACATAGTTCATGGGGAAAGTAATAGTAGTCCCTAAGGAAGGAAAAATCTTAAGAATATGTGTAGAAACTAGTCGAATCCCAGCAGAGTAGTCCCTAAGGAAGGAAAAATCTTAAGAATATGTGTAGAAACTAGTCGAATCCCAGCAGCGAAAAAGTGATTATTCCCAAACAGGAAGTAATGTCAGTATGTATATCGCTGAATTTGTGGTACGAATAGAGCAAGGACAACGTGTTCTCGTTGTATTGTGTACAAATTAGGCAGTGTGTAATGTGAGTGTAGTTAAAGTATTAGGCGAACTGATTAAGTGACGCCATTGCGAGCGACACGGGAAGCATATAAATAGTATGGGGAAGTACAGAAATCACATTGCACGGGTTAGGGAAGCAATGTGAACTGATCATTTGAATAAGGAAGAAAGTTATGAATTGGAAAAACTTCTTAGCACATACAGTGATATTTGACAAATTGTCCTATACAGAAATGCTAAAGCACGCACTCCCAGTGTTGCCAAATAACAAAGGAAAAGTTTTGTATAGAATACCAGAAGCACAGAAGCCGGTATAACAGAAGCAAATTGAGAAAATGGTTATTGAGGACATATTCGTTGAATGTCAGAGACCATCGAATGTACCTGCATTGCAAGTACCGAAAAAAGAAAAAAAGTGACCAGTGGAACAGTGAATTATAGATTCATAACAGGCTATAGAAAACTGAACAAAGTGTCAGTGGGGGGAAACTTTTCCCGTCCCTAACATAAGTGAGATATTGGGCCACCTAGGGAAAGCTAAGAGTTTCTCCACTGTAGATTTGGTTAGTCGATACTATCAGATTTTAATGGAATCATCTCATACAGAAAAGACAGTATTTATTGGAACCTCTCGCCCCCCCCCCTCTCTCTCGCCCCCCCCCCTCTCTCTCGCCCCCCCCCCCCCCCCCCCTCTCTCTCGACCCCCTCTCAGTATTGAGTCCGGATACTGCATTTGCACGCATAGTCCAGGCATTGTATTCAGAGTACCGCGCCACATACTGCGTAGTCTCAGGACCCATGTTTTACTATCTTGTATATAAGGTTTGCACTCATGGAGGGCAGCCTTCCTGCCGCAGAAATCGTATATTGTTTGCCTGTACATATTTTAATTTTTCAACAGTCACATTCTTGCAGCGAGTGGAGGCACTTTCTGTTTATATACTTCAGTGGCGATGAGTAAATAACGAAACTTAGCTCAGTGTATAACTGTGGACAGAATAATGTTCTCATATACCAGTTCCATGAGAAAAGTAATGACTTTTTTCTCTCTACACCCCCCCCCCTTCCACACACACACACACACACACACACACACACACACACACACACACACACACACACACACGCGCGCGCGCGCGATGAGTCGGGAGGAAAGGTACTTGTTTTTAAAGGTGATAGCATTAGTGATTTTGATCAAAAAACTGGATGTGGATATATGCACTATTCTTAATGGTTACACTTTTACTGTACATTTCTATTTATTTTCTGTATTTTCATTGTCATTGTTTACAACGTACCACAGTAGTATTGAAGAAGTTGAGACGAACATGTTGATATAGGACTCTTTTGGTCTATCAAGTCGGAAAAACTACCTGAAACTGGCCTACAAATAATTCTTAAGCTACAGTACACACGCGTCGCGCTAGGTTTCCAATACAGGGTGATTCAAAAAGAATACCACAACTTTAAAAATGTGTATTTAATGAAAGAAACATAATATAACCTTCTGTTCTACATCATTACAAAGAGTATTTAAAAAGGTTTTTTTTTTCACTCAAAAGCAAGTTCAGAGATGTTCAATATGGCCCCCTCCAGACACTCCAGCAGTATCAACCCGATACTCCAACTCGTTCCACACTCTCTGTGGCATATCAGGCGTAACAGTTTGGATAGCTGCTGTTATTTCTCGTTTCAAATCATCAATGGTGGCTGGGAGAGGTGGCCGAAACACTATATCCTTAACATACCCCCATAAGAAAAAATCGCAGGGGGTAAGATCAGGGCTTCTTGGAGGCCAGTGATGACGTGCTCTGTCACGGGCTGCCTGGCGGCCGATCCATCGCCTCGGGTAGTTGACGTTCAGGTAGTTACGGACAGATAAGTGCCAATGTGGTGGCGCTCCATCCTGCTGAAATATGAATTGTTGTGCTTCTTGTTCGAGCTGAGGGAACAGCCAATTCTCTAACATCTCCAGATACTGTAGTCCAGTTACAGTAGCACCTTCGAAGAAAAAGGGACCAAAAACTTTATTGGCTGAAATGGCACAGAAAACGTTCACCTTAGGCGAGTCACGTTCATACTGAATTGTTTCCCGCGGATTCTCAGTGCCCCATATACAGACATAGTGACGGTTGACTTTCCCGTTAGTGTGGAAAGTTGCTTCATCACTAAACACAATCTTTGAATCGAAAGATTCATCTGTTTCGCCTAGTCAACAGCGCCTCAAGCGAACAAATGTACAACTAAATGAAACTTTATAGCTCCCTTAATTCGCCGACAGATAGTGCTTAGCTCTGCCTTTTGTCGTTGCAGAGTTTTAAGTTTCTAAAGTTGTGGTATTCTTTTTGAATCACCCTGTATTTCGCGATCTCTTCGCGCGAACTGTTAGTCCTAGACAAAAAATAAATAGGACCTTTTTTGGTTGAAATTTAATTTGCTTTAATAGTGTACTGAGACAAGTTTTCGTTGGAGTATGCGGTTTTAGAGTTATTAAAGAAAAACGTACAAAAGTAATATTAAACTTGTTCTATCTCGGAAACCATTCGCAATACGGTATATGTCCGTATTAAGCTTTCTGTTCAAGCATGTACCGTTCCTCCTGACTCACCCTATATATTTTTTCAGACAACAATATTGACCCCTTCAAAGTAGCTATACGCCGGCGGTTTTGCTGTTGCTGTTAGTGGTCCGGTCTCGGTAGCTGCACTGAAACGTTTCAACTGGCTGTGCCTATAAAATGTCGGTCACATTCTTCTGAATGTTCTCCAGAGTCCCAAAATGACGTCCTTTTTAGACATTTTTCAATTTCGGGAAAAGAAAGTCACAAGGACTCAGGTCATTAGAGCAAGGGGATTGTAGAACAACAGGAATGCCTTTTGAGGTCCAAATTCTGTGATGGAAGTGGCTGTGTGACATGGGCCGTTGTCATACTGCAGCGTCCCCTTGTCTACAATGTCCGGTCTCACTCAGTTCACCCTTTTTCTGAGTCTTTCAAGGACATCTTTGTAAAACGCTTTGTTGGCAATTTGTCCTGGAGGAACACATTCCTTACGCATGCACACTTGCAGCGTTTTCATCTGTTCTTCTGGTTGAAGGTATCCCTGAACGAGGTTCACCTTCGACGTGTTCTCGGTCTTCCAAAAATGATTTGTGCCAGCGGGAAACTTGTTTTAGCTTTTCAAAGGTCAGAGTCGCGGATTCCCCAAGTTTAACACAAAACTTGGTGGCATAATGTTGCTCTAAATTCCGTTGTTCCATTTTCGTAACACGCAACAATAACACTACTCCACAGACGCCACTCTCAAAAATAAGGTGATTGCTGTACGAAGTTGAAACTCGAATTGAGCATCTGGCAGGGATGAGCACACCGGTCTACACAAACAAATAACACAGCGCTGCCAGATCGCTCGCAGTACTGTCAGTATCATTACTTTTCTCATACATCTCGTAGTACATGAAGACGTGGGGAGTTATAGCTCAACCAGTAAGGTGATAGATTGTCAAGCAAAAAATAGATTACATTCCCTACAGTCCACCCAGTTGACGGTAAATGACTGAAATAGATTCATATCAAAATCAGGCTACCATTCACGTAAATGGCTATCTTGTAGCAATCACATACATTTCGTCTATTTTACTAATTCCAACAACACCTAAAAGTGTATGAACTCTTGAAGTGTGTGTGTGTGTGTGTGTGTGTGTGTGTGTGTGTGTGTCACATTGTAACAGCTGAGCTGCTAAGTTTCATCTCACTTAAACTGTGCTATCTCACTTAGACATAGTGACTGTTTGACTGTGAAATGTCTGTGGCACTACAAATTTATGAAGTGTTAAATCTCATGGGGAAATATTTAAGGCGGGATAAAACATGTTAAAACTCGTATAAATATTATTATTATACATTGCTCTACAAAACTTAAGGATAAGATAGATGCAGTATCATACGATTGATTATTCAGTGAGAATGAATGAAAGTGCGGGAGTATGTTGACAGAGGTCTCAAAAGTTCGACTTGTCATGGTGTGCAGTGATCATAAATGCAGGGCCAAATGGGGCGGGCACCACAACACAAGGCAGTTGAAGGAACCGGAAAAGGACGGTGTGTGTCAATCAGGGGGTATGTGATGATGATCTTCATTACAACATGGCCCGGGGACAATATTTTATATTTTCATTACTTGAAACAAGGAAGAATCACCAGAAAACTGGAAGGAGGCAGCGTTGTTTCACATGCATGAATGGTACTGCTGCCCAAAGGAGAGGAGGTTGTTCACCACATTCAACTACAGCGGCGAAGAACCGCTACATTGTACAACAGGCAAGAAGGGATCCATGTCAAATACTGGTTCAGTTGCAGCCACATTTAACAGAACTGCAACAGACGTAATCTCACGCTTCACATTGGCACAGTGACTGCGTGGAGGTGGTCTCTTCGCTGAAGGAGAAGTATGTTGTGTTCTGTTAACATGCACGCATTGGCAGCACGATTTGCGATGGCACCAACAGTGTACGGACTGTGCCAGTGAGGAGTGAATCGCTTGCTCTTGTCGGGTGAGATCAGATTGAGTAGCGTTTCTGGATGCAGCCTCATATGGCGAGAGGTGAGAACACGTAATCCAAACTGGATCATTGTCAAACATAATTGTTTTGCCTGTCTAGGTTTGGAGAAGCGTAATGTGTATGAGCGTACCGACGTCGGAGTCTGGACACAACACATTCACTGGTCAACATTATTGTGGCAGTGCACTACGTCTCCTTGTGCTTCTTTTCAGTGGGACATTGGCTGTGACGTTATTTTTATGGACGCCAGTGTGCGGTTGCATTGGGCAGCACAGGTGGAGGAGCCATTGGAAAGAGAGGATATTGAAATGAAATGCACCTGCATGCTCATTCCCTTAACTTAAATCTCATCGAGCACATTTGGGTTGTGGTAGAGAGATGTATTGCAGCATACCCACTTGCACCAATGGCCACCCAGCAGTTGTCAAGCACGCTGGTGGGAGTATGGAACACAATACGACAAGCTATCCGTACCAGCGTTGTGGCCAGCATGGGAGCATATTGCAGAGCATGCATTGCCTCTATGGTCATCACTCACCCTGAGGAACCATGTCTTGCCTCTTGTAAAACCTAGGGGACCATCCTAAACCGTGCTGACTTCTTTATAGTTATTCTCTTCTTTGAATAAAAGTATCATTTCTGTTCATCTCATTGCGTTATTTCTTTCTTTTAGCTACTGTACTACACTGTAGTAGTTTTATCAATGTATGATCGAAGTTCCAGCGAGCTATATTATTGTGACACGTCATGCGAAAGTTACTTTCATCTTTAAGTGTTGCACACCAGCGTATATATTTTGATGCAGTTTCTATACTTGGCTAACGGTGGAAAAACACTTTTTTTATATGCTTTAAATTCAATTTCTATTGTATTCAAAATTCCTATTGGAACGTTAATAAACATAGGTACGCCATCTGTAAACTCAGCTTGTTTATAATTCCAGCCTATAGGATTAATACTAGCAGACTCTGTTATAACACACACACACACACACACACGCTCACACTTGCTCTTGTCTAACTACTCCCCCCCCCCCCCCCCTCCTTGAATTGGGACAGAACTCTGACAGAGGGGTTTGGGGTAAGTATTAAGTTAACCATGTGCAATGGCGACGACAGTTCAGCTGTGTATATATTCCAATAACATGCATATATTTTGTATACAATGTTACGTATGTTTTGTTGAGGTCAAACGTCCTTACACACATCAAAAAAAGTTTTGCATCACCCCGGTTCCCAAAACTCCATATCACAGACACAGTCGCTTTGACTGTTCAGAGATGTCACTAAACCCGCCCAAAGACGTAAACAACCATGCATGAGCAGCGCCTATTAGACAGAGGGGGTCCTACAGCCGATCAGTTCCAGTCATCCCACCAGGAAGGAGGTACACGGCTCTTGTTTGTAGTTCAACCATGCCTAGACGGTCAATACGGCGGATCAATCGCGTCCGCATTGTTACTTTGTGCCAGGAAGGGCTCTGAGCAAGGGAAACGTCGAGACGTCTCGGAGTGACTCAATGCGATATTGTTCGGACATGGAAGCGATACAGAGTGGCAGGAACTGTCGAGGACGTGCCTCGCTCAGGCCGCCCAAGGGCTACTACTGCAGTGGATGACCGCTACCTACGGATTATTGCTGGGATGAATCCTGACAGCTATGCCACGATGTTGAATAATGCTTTTCGTGCAGTCACAGGACGTCGTGTTACGACTCAGCTGTGCGCAATAGGCTGCATGATGCGCAAGTTCACTCCCGACGTCCATGACGAGGTGCATATTTGCAACGACGACACCATGCAGTGCGGTACAGATGGGACCAAAACAGCCTTCATCCAGACAATCGTCGGAGACGTGTTTGGAGGCAAGCCGATCAGGCTGAACGCCTTAAGGTCGTTTCCCACTATAGCGCGGCGTGCGGCAGCGGCAAACGTTTTCCGCTTTGATGCGGCGGCTCGCGGCATTGGCGTTCCCATCTGGAAGCGGCAGACGCTAGCGGTAACCAATGACGGACAGCCACTGAGGCACGGGGCGGGACCCACTGAAACGCCCGGTGCGTTTGATTAACCATATCGCTCACTTACATGAAGGAAAGACGAAGTAGGGTGAATGCATACCAATTTTTCATTTTCTGTACAATGTGCTCTCTCACACATTTCATTATTCATTTTCTCTCATTTCGCCATAAACAGATTTCATGACTACCATTCATGATTGTTCACTATCTCATAACACATTGAAACAAAGTACGATAAAACAGATTATTCAGATAGTTAAGCGAGACAAAAATTTAAAATGTGATACGGTAGCAGGTACAGGAAAAGAAAACAGTAAGAACACAAAAGCTTGGGGGAAGGGATGAAAGGTGAAGCCACCTGATAGAATTTCGCACAGAGCATAATGTAATCATCGCCAATGTCTTGCTTGTTGTTGTTGTTGTCGTCGTCTTCAGTCCTGAGACTGGTTTGATGCAGCTCTCCATGCTACTCTGTCCTGTGCAAGCTTCTTCATCTCCCAGTACCTACTGCAGCCTACATCCTTCTGAATCTGCTTAGTGTATTCATCTCTTGGTCTCCCTCTACGATTTTTACCCTCCACGCTCCCCTCCAATACTAAATTGGTGATCCCTCGATGTCTCAGAACATGTCCTACCAACCGATCCCTTCTTCTAGTCAAGTTGTGCCACAAGCTCCTCTTCTCCCCAATGCTATTCAATACCTCCTCATTAGTTACGTGATCTACCCACCTTATCTTCAGCATTCTTCTGTAGCACCACATTTCGAAAGCTTCTATTCTTTTCTTGTCCAAACTGGTTATCGTCCATGTTTCACTTCCATATTTGGCTACACTCCATACAAATACTTTCAGAAACGACTTCCTGACACTTAAATCTATGCTCGATGTTAACAAATTTCTCTTCTTCAGAAACGATTTCCTTGCCATTGCCAGTCTACATTTTATATCCTCTCTACTTCGACCATCATCAGTTATTTTACTCCCTAAATAGCAAAACTCCTTTACTACTTTAAGTGTCTCATTTCCTAATCTAATCCCCTCAGCATCACCCGATTTAATTTGACTACATTCCATTATCCACGTTTTGCTTTTGTTGATGTTCATCTTATATCCTCCTTTCAAGACACTGTCCATTCCGTTCAACTGCTCTTCCAAGTCCTTTGCTGTCTCTGACAGAATTACAATGTCATCGGCAAACCTCAAAGTTTTTACTTCTTCTCCATGAATTTTAATACCTACTCCGAATTTTTCTTTTGTTTTCTTTACTGCTTGCTCAATATACAGATTGAATAACATCGGGGAGAGGCTACAACCCTGTCTCACTCCTTTCCCAACCACTGCTTCCCTTTCATGCTCCTCGACTCTTATAACTGTCATCTGGTTTCTGTACAAATTGTAAATAGCCTTTCGCTCCCTGTATTTTACCCCTGCCACCTTCAGAATTTGAAAGAGAGTATTCCAGTTACCGTTGTCAAAAGCTTCCTCTAAGTCTACAAATGCTAGAAACGTAGGTTTGCCTTTTCTTAATCTTTCTTCTAAGATAAGTCGTAAGGTTAGTATTGCCTCACGTGTTCCAACATTTCTACGGAATCCAAACTGATCCTCCCCGAGGTCCGCTTCTACCAGTTTTTCCATTCGTCTGTAAAGAATTCGCGTTAGTATTTTGCAGCTGTGACTTATTAAACTGATAGTTAGGTAATTTTCACATCTGTCAACACCTGCTTTCATTGGGATTGGAATTATTATATTCTTCTTGAAGTCTGTGGGTATTTCGCCTGTCCCATACATCTTGCTCACCAGATGGCAGAGTTTTGTCATGACTGGCTCTCCCAAGGCCATCAGTAGTTCTAATGGAGTGTTGTCTACTCCCGGGGCCTTGTTTCGACTCAGGTCTTTCAGTGCTCTGTCAAATTCTTCACGCAGTATCGTATCTCCCATTTCATCTTCATCTACATCCTCTTCCATTTCCATAATATTGTCCTCAAGTACATCGCCCTTGTATAAACCCTCTATATACTCCTTCCACCTTTCTGCCTTCTTTTCTTTGCTTAGAACTGGGTTGCCATCTGAGCTCTTGATATTCATACAAGTGGTTCTCTTCTCTCCAAAGGCCTCTTTAATTTTCCTGTAGGCAGTATCTATCTTACCCCTAGTGAAACAAGCCTCTACATCCTTACATTTGTACTCTAGCCATCCCTGCTTAGCCATTTTGCACTTCCTGTCGATCTCATTTGTGAGACGTTTGTATTCCTTTTTGCCTGATTCATTTACTGCATTTTTATATTTTCTCCTTTCATCAATTAAATTCAATATTTCTTCTGTTACCCAAGGATTTCTATTAGCCCTCGTCTTTTTACCTACTTGATCCTCTGCTGCCTTCACTACTTCGTCCCTCAGAGCTACCCATTCTTCTTCTACTGTATTTCTTTCCCCAATTCCTGTCAATTGTTCCCTTATGCTCTCCCTGAAACTCTGTACAACCTCTGGTTCTTTCAGTTTATCCAAGTCCCATATCCTTAAATTCCCGCCTTTTTGCAGTTTCTTCAGTTTCAATCTGCAGTTCATGACCAATAGATTGTGGTCAGAATCCACATCTGCCCCTGGAAATGTCTTACAATTTAAAACCTGGTTCCTAAATCTCTGTCTTACCATTATGTAATCTATCTGATACCTTTTAGTATCTCCAGGATTCTTCCAGGTATACAACCTTCTTTCATGATTCTTGAACCAAGTGCTAGCTATGATTAAGTTATGCTCTGTGCAAAATTCTACAAGGCGGCTTCCTCTTTCATTTCTTCCCCCCAATCCATATTCACCTACTATGTTTCCTTCTCTCCCTTTTCCTACTGACGAATTCCAGTCACCCATGACTATTAAATTTTCGTCTCCCTTCACTACCTGAATAATTTCTTTTATCTCGTCATACATTTCATCTATTTCTTCATCATCTGCAGAGCTAGTTGGCATATAAACTTGTACTACTGTAGTAGGCATGGGCTTTGTCTCTATCTTAGCCACAATAATGCGTTCACTATGCTGTTTGTAGTAGCTAACCCGCACTCCTATTTTTTTTATTCATTAGTAAACCTACTCCTGGATTACCCTTATTTGATTTTGTATTTATAACCCTGTAATCACCTGACCAAAAGTCTTGTTCCTCCTGCCACCGAACTTCACTAATTCCCACTATATCTAACTTTAACCTATCCATTTCCCTTTTTAAATTTTCTAACCTACCTGCCCGATTAAGGGATCTGACATTCCACGCTCCGATCCGTAGAATGCCAGTTTTCTTTCTCCTAATAACGACGTCCTCTTGAGTAGTCCCCGCCCGGAGATCCGAATGGGGGACTATTTTACCTCCGGAATATTTTACGCAAGAGGATGCCGTCATCATTTAATCATACAGTAAAGCTGCATGTCCTCGGGAAAAGTTACGGCTGTAGTTTCCCCTTGCTTTCAGTCGTTCTCAGTACCAGCACAGCAAGGCCGTTTTGGTTAGTGTTGCAAGGCCAAATCAGTAAATCATCCAGACTGTTGTCGCCCCTGCAACTACTGAAAAGGCTGCTGCCACTCTTCAGGAACCACATGTTTGTCTGGCCTCTCAACAGATACCCCTCCGTTGTGGTTGCACCTGCGGTACGGCCATCTGTATCGCTGAAGCACGCAAGCCTCCCCACCAACGGCAAGGTCCATGGTTCATGGGGGGAATTGCTTAAGAATCATGAAAGAATACATATTTGGAACATAGTATTCGAAACCAGATTTTAAATCGTAAGACAATTCCCTGTTGCTGACGCAAACCGACAATAATTTATTGGTTACGAGCTGCAGTTTACAAGTAAAGAGACAGTAAACGTTAACAAATTAAGGTGATGGAACTTGAATAAGTTAAGGCCCACTGTTTTTCGATCATCTTAAAGGTACCGTAAGGCAACGACTGACTGAAACAGAGGAAGGCATCTACTACAATACGAATGGATATCTTTGAGAGAAGAAGTCGTGAATGCAGCAGAGGATGTGAATGGGGGAAAGGTGCAATAGAAATAATTGGCTTAAACGTGATATATTAAATTTAATTGGCAAGAGGGAAAATATAAAAATGCAACAAATAAAGTAGGCAATGGGAAGTAGAAATGTCAAAATGACGTTGACAGGGTCCAAAATCGAAACGCGATTTTGCATTTAGAAAATATGGGAGGTTGAAAATGAGATAGAAGAAAGGAGAAGCAACTGTCAAGACCTCATTTGGCAAGCGAGAACTAAGCAAATGAGAGAAGGCTAGAAAGTGGAAGGAATATGTAGAGAGGAGAGGTTGTACAAAATAACACGAGCGCAATGTTAGATTCCTGTGACATGTCTGATCACGCAAGGCAATACTGATCCTACCGCTTAGCTAAATAGACAAACTGAAGAACGGCAAAACTGTGTGTATAGCATTTGCATGTTTAGAGAGAGGGTTTGACAATGTTAATTGAAAAACATTCTTTGAAGCTCTGGGGGTATCATCGATAAAGCAAAAGGATACAAGATTATCTACAGATCGTACAGAAACCAAACTTCATTCCTAACAAGGGAACCTCCCCATCGCCCCCCCCCCCCCCCCCCCCCGTCAGATTTAGTTATAATTTGGGACAGTGGATACGCCTCGAAACACTGAACACAGATCAATCGAGAAAACAGGAAGTAGTTGTGTGTAACTATGAAAAAATAATCAAAATATACAAACTGAGTAGTCCATTCGGAAGATCGGCAACATCAGGTGTAGTGTGAGCTCAGGAGCGCCGTGGTCCCGTGGTTAGCGTGAGCAGGTGCGGAACGAGAGGTCCTTGGTTCAAGTCTTCCCTGGAGTGAAAAGTTTAATTTTTTATTTTCAGATAATTATCAAAGTTCAGGCACTCACACACAATCAACTTCGCTGTTCAAAATTCCAGGACATGTTCAGATTTGCTTGGACATGTGCAGGATTTGACGGTCTACACACGGAAAAATTTGAAAACGTTAAAAACATATGTTTTGACAGAGCACAGGGAAAACTATGTGACTGTGAAACTGTTGCATTCATTTGTTGCAATTTATGTGACAAACTCTTATGTTTTCATCACTTTTTTGGGAGTGATTATCATATCCACAAGAAAACCTAAATCGGGCAAGGTAGAAGAATCGTTTTACCCATTCGCCAAGTGTACAAGTTAGGTGGGTCGACACCATATTCCTGTCATGTGACGCACATGCCGTTACCAGTGTCGTATAGAATATATCAGACGTGTTTTTCTGTGGACGAATCGGTTGACCTATGACCTTGCGATCAAATGTTTTCGGCTCCCATTGGAGAGGCACGTCCTTTCGTCTACTAATGCACGGTTTTGCGGTGCGGTCGCAAAACACAGACACTAAACTTATTACAGTGAACAGAGACGTCAGTGAACGAACGGACAGATCATAACTTTGCGAAAATAATGTAAACTTTTCACTCGAGGGAAGACTTAACCAAGGACACCTCGTTTCGCAGCTGCTCACGCTAACCACGGGACCACGGCGCTCCTGAGCTCACACTACCCTTGATGTTGCCTATCTTGCACATGTACTACTCAGTTTGTATATTTTGCTTATTTTTTTCATAGTTTCCACACAACTTCTTCCTGTTTTCTCGATTGGTCTGTGTTCAGTTTTTCAAGGCCTATCGACTGTGCCAACTTATAACTAAATCTGAGGGGGGTGCGATGGGGAGGTTCCGTTGCAAGACTTCAGTGACTTGAAAGGGAAGCAGTAATTGAGAAGGCAGAAGTAGAGAGGATATAAAATGAAGACTGTCCATAGCAAGAAAAGCGTTTCTGAAAAAGAGAATTTGTTGACATCGAATATAAATTTTAATGGTGGGGTACTATTTTACAAAGGTATTTGTGTGGAGTGTAGCCTTGTATGTAAGTGAAACGTGGACGATGAACAGTTCTGTGAAGAAGACAATGGACGCCGTCAAAACGTGGTGAGAAATAAGAACGCTGAAGATTAGATAAGAGGCTCGTGTAACTAAAGAAGAGGTACTGAACTATATAGAGGAGGATGAGGAAATTATGGCACAACTAGACTACAATAGGGGTTACTTGACGGGACATAGAATGTCGCATCAAAGAATCGACAGTTTGGTAATGGAGGCAGAATGGTCGAGTGAGACCAAGGCTTGCCAACGATAAGCAGATTAGAGTGGATGTAGGATGCAGTAGTTACGTAGAGATGAAGAGGCCGGCAGAGGATAGACTACTGTGGAACACTGTATCAACACACAGACGAATTGTATTTCTTGTTAATGCAGCCCAACAGCAAATAACATCACTTTTCATTGGGTAGGTCAGTTGCGTATTTATTGCCAGAATATTTCTTTAATGTAGCCTCTAGCACATATATTTGTGATGTATTTGTGTATACATCTCTTAGCCTCTGCAAACAGCCTTATGTTAGGGAAATTACAACTTGAATGCAGTTTTCTTATGGCGACTGCCAGCAAATGATAAAGTTTAATTACAGTTGTGCCCATTCTGCCATTTGTAGCATTTTCCGTAAGACGTGTTTTCCTTCACGAAACAACCATTGAGCGGTTATGTACTAGCAACGACTTTCGAATTCACTGGCAGTTCTCAAACTGTGTAGAAGTCATCAGTGGCAAATTATATCGTGATGCACTTTTACATATGCTGCCATACGTTATTTGTGCCGTGGAGGCTTTTCCGCTGACGTCAGATATCATGTGACTATTCTCAGACATATTAAAGGATGCACGAACGTCGTATGAAACTATTTTTAATTGCCGTTTTCTTTCGGGGAAAGCAGGTTAATCAAAAAATACTGTATTTTGGCAACCAAATATGTAATCGGCAATAACGCTCAAAGTGGTAACTGTGAAAGCAATTATTATGACTGGTTCTTCATAACTGCATGCAAGACTGTGATGAGTGAGACTTCATGGATATTGAAAACGATTCACATAATATTATATTTGGTATTTTATGCCAAGGTGTTTGACACAAAGATTCGATGAGGGATGTAAAATCTTTCGGTAAAAGAAATCGACGTATCAAAGACTTTACATCTAGACTGTAAAGACTGTTTTAGATTTGCTGGAAAGAGTAATTGACAATCAGGTGTTATCTTGTAATTACAAAGTATACTCAGCGTTGCAAATAAACAAAATATCTTCAGGCAAAACTAAATAAGAAATTTGTTTACGTGGCCATCACCTGCAGCAAGCACAGAAATATTCATTTTGTAAATAACAAAGGCCATTTTCTTGTCGGAACGTATTTTGTTCTATACGCTTTTCACCTTTTACTTTAAGGCAATTCCAGTTGAATCTTTGTGATATTTGTAGATTATGAAACAGTTCAGGGCTTATTTTTTCACGTGAATAAGTGATTGCTAACAGATTATCGAATTTTTGGCTGGCTTGTGCGTTTTCTCTCATTTGGTCGCAGGCTGTAGATTGCACTATAAAATCACTTACGAGACATCAACACATTTTCACGTTACAAACTTTTTTCCTTCACAATTTTTATGTTCTTTGCGCTAATTGGTGTGGTGCACAAATATTCTTCAGTCACTAGCTGCGAATATTTTACCAGAAACTGATTTAGAGTAATAACTACTGTCTGTTCAATTTATGTTGTAAGCTACCGCTTCTGTTTTGCCCCTTTTTGCTGATGGTTAAGACTGTGAGCCGAACGTATAAGTGAAAAATTTTGCACAACGGATTTTATAACCCTAATTTGTCGCCCTGACACTTATACGCTCTCCAGAAGGGTAAGCTTATCCTTTGCTCTATATGTGACGTTAACTAGTCGTATGCAAATCTGATTAGTTTCTAACCATATCCTCAGTATACGCTAGAATGTTCAGATGTGCTGACCTACAAACACTGCCTCCTCCAGGTGGTTGCAAACATGAAATACACAAATAAGGACATAATAAAATGACAAAGGAAATTACTAGCTATGAAATGATACTCAGTAGTGTTAAATTCTTTACTCTTCTGCAATTCACTCTATAATCGCGGTCGTTAATTCAAGCGCGGAATGCTGACATCAGCTATGGCTATTGCAATTATATTTAGAACTACACTCGCGACTAGCAACGTGAAGCCTCAGCATAGAACGAAAAAGACACGTGCTCAGCAATTTACTTTACTTCCCTCGCACGACCACTACAGAGATCTGACGCTTATCGCTGCAAAGGTTCTCGGCTCAGCGAGATAACATTCTTCACCAAAAGCTTCCGTGGGCACCTCCACGGCTGCCGTGGAACTCCAGACGATCCTCAGGCTCTCGCTACAAGTACTCTGTCCCAGTAACGAGGTCGCACACCTCGCCAGGACCAACCTCTCTCCTCGACGCTCCAGGAACAAGTCCTCTCAGTCGCTACGCTTTTTCGTAGCTCCTGTTCTTTTTTCTTCCCCCTTTTAATGTGTGTGGCCAATCATGTTGCTGGAAGGCGTTCGTTTCCGAGCGCCGACCAATCTCATTTTTGCAACCGACCGAAGCTTCTAGAAGCTTCCAGACTGTTCCAGAAGCTTCCGCTCAGGCCGTTGGGAAAACCACCTACACGCCGCCACGCGTTCTGTGAGCGAGCCCTTGTGTCTTCTCCTTGTCCTCGGCCACGTGGCTCCCGCTTAGCCGCGATCCACCCGCCTGGGGTTTCCAGAGTAGCTTACGGACGCTGTTGTCTTCAGCTCTCAGGCCTGCCTGCCACGCTTGTGTCTTTCCCGTTCTCCTGCCAGCCTCCCGTCTCCATCCGCTTCACTATCGCCCAACGTGCAGATATTCTGCTACAAATTAAGATCCCTAGCCGATGTCAGTATCGTTAATGGTTTCCTGTCTCGATGTTTATACTTCCGGAGTGGTAGTTGTAATGTCGCTCAAAATGATGCCACCTTACAATGTCTCCTCGTATTTTGTTTGTATATAACGTTGCCAACCTAATGAAGCATATGCTGAAAACTAGAGTCTGTTCATTCTGTTTTCTTTATATCTGTGTGTGCGTATAGTTATTGTAGTTAGTCAGGCTGAGTTGAAGAAACTGAATGTGAATGTAATATATGCCAGAGCGTGCTTGAAAGTTTTCGTGTTCAGCTGATTCGAGTTTTGATTTAAATATCTTGTGGAGGAGTTCATGGAAGAGTGACGACAAAGGGATTGAGTGCTAGTATTCTGATAATAATCATCTGTTGAAATGTTATTCTACTAATTTATCTATTGATGTAAGCAGTGAGTTTACTCTTACATGAACTACTCCACAAAACATTTAAACCAAAACTGAAATATCGGGAGGACGACTGTTCAATCCCATCTCCAGCCATCCTGATTTAGGTTTTCCGTGATTTCCCTAAATCGTTTCAGGCAAATGCCGGGATGGTTCCTTTGAAAGGGCACGGCCGATTTCCTTCCCCATCCTTCCCTAACCCGAGCTTGCGCTCCGTCTCTAATGACCTCGTTGTCGACGGGACGTTAAACACTAATCTCCTCCTCCTCCTCCAAAACTGAAATAAGCTGAACACCAAACCTTTCAACCACTGTCTGACAACTACTGCATTTACTATCAACTTCCTATAACTATCACCGACTAGCCATACACACATAGAGATATAAGGTTAACGGAAATAAACAAACGTTAGTTTTCAGCATATAATTCTTCAGGTTGGCGACATGTACATAAACAAACAAAACAGCAAGAGACATGAGGTGAACACACTGTAGTTACGACTTTAAATCAGTGTTCAATGAAATGCCTACAGCTAGTGACGGAAGAAATAAGAGCGAACATGAAAATGTGCTAATGTTCCATAAGCGAAGTTTCAGTTCAACCTCCAGCATGTGTCCATGTGAGGGGGAAACGCAGATGTCCGCCAAAAAATCGGTTAACTGTAAGTAATCAGTTATTGACGTAAAAAGAATGTGAACTGTTTTATAATCTGCAATTATCACATACCAAAACAACTGAATCATTCTAGATTCCACCGAAGATCCCTTAAAGTAAAAGGCGAAACGCGTTTCGAACAAATAAAGTACACTGCAGCAAGGAAAAAAAAAGTTTGTTACTTACGAAAGGAAAAAATCAATAGCTGTAGACACTTAACAAATTACATATTATGACATACCAGCAAATTAGTTTCGGTTTAACTTCTCAAGGTCTATATAAAATATTGTAAACATTAACGCGTTCCATGTCACTGTAATTCTCATTTCACATGCTATTTAATGCCGTTTAAAAAAATTCATCGGTCCATTCTGAAAAACTGTAATTACTTTCATATCTCGGTAGATAAATAGACTTTGGATGTTTTTCATGCGACGAAAAACATGACTCTTTACAAGTTATCATTTGCGAAAAAACACGTTTCGATTTCTTGAACCGTTTACGAAATTTGCGGCTGATACAGCCACATGGTTTACAACGCGCAGGACGAAGTACCGGTCGCATCGCGAAGACCCGCGACGCGGCCACCGCACAGTCCGTCTGCCGACTTATCATTAAATATCTCGAGAACGGTGATATCTATCGTTCTGCTCTCAGCTTTAAAAACAATTTCGATATGCAATAATGGTTCAAATGGCTCTGAGCACTATGCGACTTAACTTCTGAGGTTATCAGTCGCCTAGAACTTAGAACTAATTAAACCTAACTAACCTAAGGACATCAAACACATCCATGCCCGAGGCAGGATTCGAACCTGCGACCGTAGCGGTCGCTCGGTTCCAGACTGCAGCGCCTAGAACCGCACGGTCACTCAGGCCGGCTATGCAATAATGTATTGTCTAAATTGACTATACGCAAAATCCACGCAATGCTTTTTTACCTCTGCGCACTCATTAAAGTTTCGTGTAATGGTTTATGTAATTGCGATACAGCAAGTAACCACGACGAATAGCGAAAAGAAATGCAGAAGAATCAAATTTTTCTACCGAATAGTTTCCTTGAAATCGGAAGATCAGTATTTCATAGCTGCCGCCGCGTCCGCGCCAGCGGTTTGGCGCAAGTTCGTGTGGCCCAGGGTTCCGAACCTGACGTCACGCTCAGCGCGTTCTGTGACTGGCGGCGCGGACCTACAGGGCGGCTCGCGGCAGCGGTTCGACACGGGCAAACAGTGACGCAGAGGCCGCTATGCTGCGCCGCTGACGGGGTTTCCATGGCAACCAAGGTCCTGCCGCGCGACAGCCCTAGTGGGAACCGGCCTTTAGACACACTGTCCAGTGAGTGCAGCAAGGTGGAGGTTCCCTATTGTTTTGGGGTGGCATTCTGTGGGGCCGATGAACGCCGCTCGTGGCCATGGATGACACCGTAATGGCTGTACGATACGGGAATGCCATCCTCCGATTGATAGTGCAATCATATCGGCAGCATATTGGCCAGGCATTCGTCTTCATTGACGACAATTCGCGCCCCCATCGTGCACATCTTGTGAATGACTTCCTTCAGGGTAACGACATCGCTCGACTAGTGGCCAGCATGTTCTCCAGACATGTACCCTGTCGAACATGCCTGGGATAGACTGAAACGGGCTGTTTATGGACGACATAACCCACCAACCACTGTGAGGGATCTACGCCGAATCGCCATTGAGGAATGGGACAATTTGTACCAACAGTGCCTTGGTGATCTTGTGGATAGTATGCCACGACGAATACAGGCATGTATCAGTGCAAGAGGACGTGCTGCTGGGTATTAGAGGTACCGGTGTGTATAGCAATCTGGACCACCACCTCTGAAGGTCTCGCTGTATGGTGGTACAACATGCAATGTGTGGTTTTCATGAGCAATAAAAAAGGCGGAAATGATGTTTATCTCTATTCCAATTTTCTGTAAGAGTTTCGGAACCGAGGTGATGCTAAACTTTTTTTGATGTGTGTATTTTGTTTTGTAGGTAGGAGATTGGTGTTCATCTTTAACACCACACTCGAAGACTGCCAACCCTTCTGATCAATTTTTCATTGATAACCAATGTTGTTGCAATAATATTTTTTCCTTTTACTTTTTCTTTTGTTAATAATTTCAACAGGTCGGGATAAAATACTTCCGTCTCTTCTACGTTTTAGCTTTCGGCTGCAATATCTGTACTACAAACATCTGTCTTCACTTTGTCTAGTTTGTGGCAATAGCGTTTACAGTTAAAAGCAGTGTATATTACCCGTGTCAGCTATGCCTGAATGAAGGGACTACAGTGCGCACAGAATGATGTTCATCTTATTGCAGTAATAGATTCGCTCATTCTTTCAAGTGGTGAGACACACTGAAAATACGTAACAGGTAGTCCGTTATCCAGATGTCCACCACATACTAATAATCATGTTCTACCTTGGTACACACCTACATGCGCAGATAAACTTGGCCTCTAGCCATAGCGCTGCTTTCGTGATGTAGGACCTTCAAATAATGCAATTCTATACGAATCCAGCAGCTCGTTTCGGCGCCGTGTTGACCCGTTGGCATCAAGCAGTTTTCTCATTCCGGCTACTCTGCCACACAAGTTGATGGATGGATACTACTTAGCTTAATCTCTTCATAATTGACCGTTATCAACTTTGTAGTTGCCCAGAGCTATATCTCATTTGCAGTCTCTCTTACTGAAGGCGGTGCTTTACTGTTCAGAACGTGGTCATTAACTGTAGTATACCTATATCATCATCATCATCATCTTCTTCTTCTTCTTCTTCTTGCCTCCCGTTATTGACAGAACAATATGAGACAGGACTGACAGACAACGTGTAAAAACGCTTTTGTGCAGAGTAATGCCCCTTGCTATCTGTTTAATCATTTCAGCCAGAAAAATATTGAATCAGGCTTCTTAGTTTACTTTTTGTTTTTTTATGAAATAAAGTGCATTGCCTGATTTTACTCCGATATATTAAAGCTACTCATATATGTTGGCTACCTTCTTTATTTAGAAAAATAGTGAAGAGATTTGCCTACAGAGTGACGCATCATTTAGGAATACCCAAGAAGTTTTATATGTTATCTTGGTGCTATCCAAACTATTGCGTAGAAGAACAGGAAATCGTCCAAAAGCGAATGGATAATCAATTTCTTTCAGTGATGAGCTATCCATGTTTTATACTCTGATCTTTTTTACGTTCCTTTTGTAAGATTTACAAACCAGGCTGTCTTGTGTGCATTTTTTTCATTTGCTTATGAAGCTACATACATAGTGGGCAATATAAAACTGCCCGGAAAAAGATTTATAATACTGACACGGAACTGAGCCTGGTTAATGATCAGAACTGTCCACAGAAAATGCTGTGTTGGTTTCTGCCAGTGGCTTGTGAGTGAACTTTTTCGTTTCTTAAGATGAAATTTGGTTCAGCGTGCTAGGGTATGTGTTCTCACATAACATGCACCACTATGCAACGGAAAAATCATTGCATAACCTCAAAAAGTGGATATTTGGTGCGCAGTGTATGGTATTCGCCTCGTAACACGATCCTTTCACCAAACTGTTACATCTGTCTGATATGCCTAGCAATTGTTTAATCCATATGTTGATCAAATCTCAGAATAATGACTGTGTGTATATTTTCAGCAAGACTAAGCAACAGCACATACCGCCTTCACAATCTTCTCAAGAGTAGGCCTACACAAGGTATTCAGTGCGAAGGGGACAGTAAGGAGAGACCTGAAATGGCCTGGTTTTTCTCTCTGTGATTATTTTATTCTTTATTCTTTTTTTTACCTGTGGGGCAAATTGAAGGGCCAGCTTTTGCTCTGATAACGCTGGTAGAGCTACAGCAGAACATTGAAAATCGTGTTGCCGCTACTTCTCAGGCACATCTGCGACGCTTGTCTCATAGTTTGATAAATCGAGAACAGTGCTGCGTCGATGTCAGCGGTGACCATTTTCAGCATTTTCTGTGATTTTCACTAACAAGCGTCAGTCCCGCGTCAGTCTTGTTTTCGGAGCCAGTTTTATTTTGCCCTCCCTGTAAATCTTTCACATCACATAACGTTATTGAAATGAAATGTACCCGCATAATTGCAGAAATATTGTGGACGTAATGAGGCAGGTGCTCTGCACCATAATTTAAACTAAAATTAATTCATCCATTCATCGTTGGTCGATCATTTGTTATTCCAGTGAGTATTAAATGTTTTTACTTGCATGAAATATTAGCCATAATTTCACAACCACGGGAGCAGAAATAACCAGTCCATGGAATCAAAGATATAAGGGAACCTAGACCTTGCTTTATACATTTTAATGTAACTTGAGCGTCAGTCTGTGATGTTCGTCAGCAGAGAGAAACAATAGGAAGCGCCTTTTTTGGATGAACGACTTCTCCGCAAGATTATCACAATATGTCAGCGACTTGCTTTCGCGCGGCGTTGCGTTTAACTAGCGTACACTTAATTCAACGCGAAGAATCGTAGAGTTTGTGAAAAAGTCGTATACCACAGCAGGGCGCCCTTCTCTGGTTCCAATGATCACGGGGTCTCATAACCATTACACTTTCCTAGCGCTCTTTTTGTCCCAGCAACAGTCGATTAGGAATACGTGTGATTCCTTCAATCATTGAATCGTAACGTGAAAAAATAAGAGAGCTACACTTTAAAGAAATTTCGTTTGGATGATGTCCGGAACACATGAAACATGAAACACGTATTCCATCTTCGCTTTCCCAATCCAGGGGTCTGAAAACACACTTGTGGACTACTGAGTATACTTTTGGTAATCGAGAAAGGAACTTACTTCCAATAGGTCTGCTACATATTTAGTTGAAACCACGAGTAAAAAGTTTTGTCAAAATACGTAAAATTCCATTGTTCTGTTCTATAATTTTGTTTCTTTCACTACTTTGAAAGGGTCATTTTTGCTACATCCAGTTCTAATACCAGATTGTTCCTTTACCTGATTAAAATTACACCTTTGTTTCCATGCGACAGTGTGTGACTACTGTAACTTACATCCCTCTGAATCTGCTTACTATACTCTTCCCTTGGTATCCCTCTACGATTTTTGCCACCCCGCACTGATCATAACATGCGTCATCTTATGTTAAATGTTGAAACTTGTCGGGATAAAAAAATCTATTAAATCTGAGTACAGGAGTGTAATAAACAAGTCAAAAATTGAATTCAGGAAATTGCTCAAAGACATGAACTGGATAGATGTTTAGAAGACATCAGAATACTTCTGACTTAAATGGAAAATACAAAGCATTCATTAATAAAGTTACCTCCTCTTTTGAAAATTGTTTGTCCCTAAAGGAAACTCAAATAACACAGAAGTCAAAAAGTAAACTGTGGATTACACAAGGAAGTAATCCAGAAATCGAAGCAGCTTTATTATGAGAAAAAGATAATTACATCAGGTAACAAAATAAAATCTGTGTGGGATATAGTGAAGACAGAGACAGGTGGGGCCAAATAGGAAGAGGAACAGATAGCTCTAAAAATAAATGAGGCTTTGGTAACAAATGCATGTAGTGTTGCAAACCTCTTAAACAGGTGATTCATTTTTGTTACTGACAGCTTGGGGTTATCAGGTTCAGTGAACAGAGCAGTGGAGTATCTGAGACCAGTCTTCAAAAATAACTTCAGTAAAACGGAAATAGCACTTATATAGACGTAGCATCCATCATAAAATCCTTAAAATCTAAGTATTCCAGTGGGTGTGGTAACATACCAACGAAGTTAATCGAAGAGTGCTCATGCGAGTTGTGTTCTATCTTAAGTTATTTGTGCAATCAATCTCCTATCAGCACATCATTTCCAGACTGGTTAAAATGTGCTGAAGTTAAGCCTCTTTACAAGAAGAGAGGTAAATAGATACCATCAAACGATCGACCAATTTCACTTTTACCGGCTCTCTCAAAAATATTTGAAAAGGTTGTTTTCCAGCATCTCCTTACGCATCTGACTGCAAATAATATATTGCCCAAGTCACAGTTTGGATTTCTTAAGGGTTCTGATAGAGAGAAAGCTATTGACAGTTACAGTGAGAATGTACTTAATTATTCATTAGATAATAAAGTAGAGGCTACTGGCATTTTCTGTGACCTGTCAAAAGCCTTTGTGTGAACCACAGGATTCTCTTAAGTAAATTAGAATATTATGGTATCACCGGCAATGCTGCGAAATAGTTTGAGTCTTACCTATCTAACAGGAAGCAAAGGGTGTCGTTGCAAGAAACCTGTGCGGTAAGCAGTCAGTCTTAATTACATGTGGTATTCCTCAAGGTTCCATTTTGGGTCCATCGCTTTTTCTTGTGTACGTTAATGACCTCTCGTCTGTTACATTGCCGCCGGCCGCGGTGGCCTTGCGGTTCTGGCGCTGCAGTCCGGAACCGCGGGACTGCTACGGTCGCAGGTTCGAATCCTGCCTCGGGCATGGGTGTGTGTGATGTCCTTAGGTTAGTTAAGTTTAAGTAGTTCTAAGTTCTAGGGGACTTATGACCTAATATGTTGAGTCCCATAGTGCTCAGAGCCATTTGAACCATTTGTTACATTGCTTCCTAAGTTTGTTTTGTTTGCAGATGATACAAACATTGCAGTAAGTAGCAAGTCAATTACAGATTTTGAAATAGCTGCTAATCAAATTTTCACTGGCATTAATAAATGGTTTAAAGCTAATTTACTGTCATTAAATTTTGAGAAGTCCCAGTATATGCAGTTCAGAACCTGTAAGAGATATCCTTCCTGCATGTGTATAACGTATGAAGACATGCATATCGAAGAGGTTGACAGTGTTAAATTTCTGGGATTACAACTCGATAGGAAATTCAGTTGGGAAGGCCATACCACAGAATTGCTTAAGCGCCTAAACAAGTCTGTGTTTGCAGTGAGAATGTCAGGTGTAGGGGATATAAATATATAAAAAACTTGCGTACTTTGCTTACTTTTATTCAATTATATCATACGAGATCATATTCTGGGGTAACTCATCAAACCGAGCAAAAGTTTTAAGGGTGCAAAATCGTGTGACGAGAATCATATGTGGTGTAAATTCCAAAACATCATGTAGAAACCTGTTCAAGGAACTTGTACTCTAACCACTGCTTCTCAGTATATTTATTCCTTAATGAAATTTGTTGCAACCAGTAGCTCAATACATAGTATCAATTGTTGTTCAGTATTCAATTTTTGTTATACCTCATTATTTACGCGATCTACCCATCAAATCGTCAGCATTCTTCTGTAGCACCTCATTTCAAAAACTTCTATTCGTATTCTTCTCTAGTCCAAGCTGTTTATCGCACACTTTCACTACACTCTATAAAAATGCATTTGGAAAAGGGTTCGTTACACTTAAACCTACAGGATGTCCAAAAAAAAAGCCACGAAAACACTTGGTATATTGTACCGGAAGGCAAACACATCGGTTTTCAAGAAGGAACCCATCTACAGAAACTCACAGCTTGGGCGCTGGAATCGTCGTAGCGTGAGAACGAACGATTGTGACTGTTTGTTCCGATTAGTTTTGGTGTCTGAATACGGAAGGTATGCAACTCGTTAGACATCTGTGTACTGTAGATGGACGACCCCAGTGTAATAACATTCTCGCGCATGCGCTGCATTCCTCCATGCAGCCCTTGTACGTTGTGTGATCTGCCAGTGTACTGTTGACAGCAGTGCGACATGCATCAGTACACAATAGCGGAAATGACCGACATGGTGCTTGCATACGGCAAAGAGGATTGCAGTGGGAAATGTGCTGCAAAATCGTGCAGGATAGCTGGTGACCAAATCACTGGGCCACATCTGCTGCCAGACAAACAGGACAGACCTACCTAACAGTTTTTAGAGCTGTTTTGCCTACCCTATTAGATATAGTGCTACTAAATGTTCGGATGGATGTGGCTACAGCACGACAGAGCTCCAGCACATATTGATGTCAATACGCGGAATCACCTTAACGTTGCAAATCCCTATTGATGGATTGATAGGGGCGGGCCAGCACGGTCACCACGTCTGACACCTCTCGACTATTTTCTGTGGGATCGTATGAAGAGTATGGTATACGTCACACAAGTCAACGAAGGACCTTAATGCTAGAGTCTACAAAGCAATTGAAATACTTGAAAGACAACTGCTCGTATTGGCTCATGTGGTTCAGGTTTAGCACTGCTGATGTATACTCTGCATTGACGTAGGAGGTATGCACTTCGAAGCCCTCTTGTAAAGTAGACAGTGCAATGTGCTTCTCATGTTCGGTGTATTGATTTATGTGGAATGCACACCCATTCCAGCCTTCAACGCTCTTTAGCGCCCAGGCTATGCATTTCCGAGTATGGGTTCCTTCTTGAAACCTAATCAGCATGCCTTCCTGCTCAATATACTAAGCTTTGTTGGTGTTTTTTGGGGCACACTGTACATTCTACGTTAGCAAATTTCCCGTATTCAGAGACGCTTTTCTTGCAGTTTCCAGTCAGGTTTTTATATACTCTCTACTTTGGCCATCATCAGTTGCTCTCCTGCCCAAATAACGAAACTCATCAACTGCTTTCAGAAAATTCCGTTAGTATCACTTGATGTAATTAGACTACATTCCATTATCTCTTGTTGCTTTTGTCGATGTTCGTCTTATATCCTCCTTTCAAGACACTGTCCATTCCGTTCAACTTCTCTTCCAAGTTCTTTGCTGTCTCTGACAACTACGTCATCGGCTAACCTGAAAGTTTTTATTTCTTCGTCCTGAACTTTAATTCCTACTCCAAGTTTTTCTTTTCTTTCCTTTACTGCTTGCACAATGTACTGATTGAATAACGTGGAGGATACGCTGCAACCCTGTCTCACTCCCTTCTCAACCGCTGCTTCCCTTTCATGCCCCTCAACTCTTCCGACTGTCGCCTCGTTTCTGTACAAGTTATAAATAGCCTTTTGCCCTTGGTACCTTCAGAATTTCAAAGACAGTACTCCAGTCAGAATTGTCAAAAGCTTTATCTAACTCTACAAATACTATAAACATAGTTTTGCCTCATGTGTTCCTACATCTCTCCAGAGTCCCCATATTTCTCCAGAATCCAAACTGATCTTCCCCAAACCCTCTGTGGTGTTGGGGGCTAGAATAGACAGACAGCCATTCCTTGCCTGTCGTAAGAGGTGACTGATAGGAGTCTTATTATGTGGTCACGTTTTTACCTTGGTATTTTGAATATTCTCTGGACTTCTGAAGCCCCACCTCACCTTCGGCTTTCTAAATTCTGGTCCCCATTTTCTGTTTGACATCCACTTTCCAAATTTTACAGAAGTGCAGGCTGTTTGGGAAAGATGCCTTAATGTGGTGCGTAACTCTCCACTGTGGCCTGTTATCTTTTGCATCAACTAATGAAGTGGCTCCATCTTTGCATTGGAAGTAGTGTGATAGCCTGTCTGTTGTGGTAGGATTGTCATGTACCCTCTCGGTGGCAGCCCCTTGACAACCCAGGGATTACACTCCCGATGTCTGAGCTGTAACCTCCCTCTGTCAGCCAAGAAGGAGTAGATACCTATCAACTTTGGAGTACCAGGACTCTGGGCAACGGCCACTGTGCCAGTGGTCTTTGTCTTGGTGGGGTGGTGCCCACGGGTAGAGCCACCAAACAGAGTGAGTGGTATCCTGGTGGATGATCCGCAATGAAACAGATCAAACTTAATGGTGCCATGCTGACGCATTCATATCAACCAGTGAGGAACAGTGATTTTAATGCAGACGTTTACAATCCTATGGCACTTCTGCCTGTGGCCATGCATCAAGACAAGAGTCAGGTAAGGAGAAATGGAAGTGGGCGGTTTGCCAACTTCTAGGTTTGCTCCCAAACTGACAGCAGATTATTTCGTAGAGTGATGCCACTGTTTTTCATTGAAAATATTGATCAGTTTGGGGAGGTTGCTGCAATAGAGAAGATGAAAAGTGGATCTTTTTTGATCGAAACATCGCACACCAACCAATCATCGGCACTTCAGGCCTGTGTCAAGATAAGAGATACGAGTCACAATTTCTCCTCACAACAAGCTCGGTTGAATTTCAAGGTGTTATGTTCCATCGAGACCTTCCGCTACAAACTGATGAGGAGCTGATTGTTAATCTGACTGGTGTGGAGTCCATTATGTTCATCGCATGCAGAAGGGATCCAAGGATAATAGAGTGGACTCTGGAGCTTTCATCTTAACCTTCGAAGGCAACATTTTGCCTGAGAAGGGTAAGGTCACAGTTTACAAATATGTCGCGCCTTATTTTCCTCGTCTGATGAGATGTTGTAGGTGCCAAAATCGGAATCCATGTTATCTCGCTATTCTAATGAGGCAGTCTGTTCGGCATGTGGACAGGCATTCCATTAGGGCAGTCCTTGTGACCAAACCCCTCAATGTGTCAACTGTCCAGAACCGCACTTTCCTCATTCACCGAAATACTCAGTGTTCAAGGGGAAGAAGAAAATTCAAGAGTATAAAACACTTGACCGCCTATCTTATCAAGATGCAAAGAAAACCTGAAAGACTTCATCTGTCTGATAAGGTCTCAAATTTTGCGAGTGTTGTGTCACAGTCCACACCTCATGTGATGGCAAGGTCTTGCACTACACCTCCTGGTCCTTGTCATATTCCAGGGCCTGCCCTGCAGTTGGGAAGGAAATGTCATCTCCCTCGCCCTTACACCCATAGCATCGATGGTTCCCACACCATCAGAGCAGCAGGAGATGCCTAGTCATCCTCTGGCATCGTTAGGGATGAGGACAGCAGTGAAGGAGCCCCTCTGCCAAGACAAGGACCAGCAGCTGCAGGCTGAAGAAAATTACGGTACTCTTCGGCCATGCAAGACAAAATGGGGAAATCTTCACAGAAATCGAAGTCTAATAAGGATAAGGAGGATACGCAGAAAGGTAAACTAATTACGTAGGCTTCGGATCTTCTGCTCCCCATCCTTGCAGAGGTGAAGCCTATCCTCACAGATGACAGATCACACAATCAGGTGGACTGTGCCCTTGTAGCGAAGTAATCACATCTATATTTTCCATTCCCTACTTACTCAGGCCTGATTCCAAAGCTCTCTCAATGGAACTTTAATGGCTACCAACGCCATCTAACCGAACTGTGTCAATTAGTGGCTACTTAATCTGTAATTGGCATAGCACTTCAGGAAACATGTTCTACGGCGACACATCTCCCTGCTCTGAAAAACTACAAGCCCTGCTGCAGCAATCACGTTAATATCGCGAGAGTGCCCGGTGAGGTCTGTACCCTCATACATTCTGATACTTTGAGTGAGCAAATGCCCCATACCATTTTATTAGTGTCTGTGGCGGTTAGTGTCTACCTGTGACAATATGTAACGTTTACATGCCCCCAGACGAACCTTTCCAATATCACAAGCTGTTTTAGTTATTGGAACAATTACCTCCCCACCCCCCACCCCCACCACCCGCCTCTTATTGGAGGACTTTAATGCCCGTGGGGGACTTAACCCACTTTTGCCCGTTGTTCCCAATTGGGAACAATATTTTTATAGTCTTTGTTTCTTTATTACGATCTATGTAATGCTTATTAAAACGTGAGTTTCCTTTTAGATCGCTGGTTTGGAACCTACGTTCTTTCTAAGTGCTTTGGATTGAACCTCATTGTTGGCTGATGATTGTTAAGTGTTTACAAAGTTAGCAGTCATTTTAGTTCGCAACAAAAAGTAAGTATTGTACAGTTTTTTCCTATTCTCTTTTCGTTGTTCTTAATATCTTAGGAAGTGTTCCATACAAAATTAATTAAAATAACTTTATTTGTTTAAGACTTTGCAGAGGCAGATATATACATTGAGGCTCCGGACGATGGATGGGAGACAGAAGAAGACAGTGGAGATAAAGAAACATGCGGTACTGTTGGTAATTTGTTTGGTCGACAACTTACAGTTATAGTTGAGGCAAAAGACATCAGATGAGGCAGAACAGTGCATATGGGTAGAAGTGCTTCACCTGAGTTAGAACCTCATTCTAGTAATAATGGAAGCAGTACTCAGCGAATATCAGGGGATCACTCATCTTCCTATGATTGGGAGAAAGCTAGCTGACTTCCAATTTCGATCAGTTTGCTCCACTGCAAGGAAAATATATCCCCTCTAGTCCTGTTGAGTCCTTTGAATTCTCTTTTGACGATGGTGTATTGATTCACCTCTGGGAAATGGCTACCCTATATGGATTCCAGAAAGATGACACAGTTTTGCAATTTCGTGTGCTGAGGTTTTTTAGCAATTTTGATTCTGTCACGATACCTAATCATACCTAGATGGAGAATACTGTGGGAAGTCAATTGGGAGACATACAATGCGTTTGTCAGTTCAGAAGCGAGGCGCAACAGATTTGAAACAATAAAACGGTTTGTACACTGTGGTGATAATTCAAAACAACCTTCAGATGACAGATTTGGTGAAATATTACTCCTAATAAAGATTGTCAATGATCGCTTTTTGTCTCGTGCTCAATTTCTTTCAGTTGAGTAGAGTATGGTAGCATATTACGGTAGGCATTGAGTAAAGCAGTTACTGAAGGGAAGCCACATAAGAATCTTGTGCAATTTTTTCCTTACATTGGAAAAGATATTGAAAGGCTAAAAAACGTTAGCTTAGGTGGGCATGTCGTTCTTAAACTAGTCAGTGACTTACCACCAGCTCCATACAAAATCTATACGTTGACCTCTTTTAATTTGGCCAAAACACTGAGAGAAAATAGGATTCACGGGTACAATAATGAGCAATAGAATACGTAAGTGCCCTGTAGATGATCCAAAGGAAACAGCGAAGTACCCTCGAGGTAGCTTCGACTTCAATCAAAGAAAAACATTCTGGATCAGTGATAGCTGTTTGGAATGACAACCGACCAATTCTAGTCATATCAACTTGTGACCCTGTTCAGCCCATGAGGGAGGCCGGTAGATGGTCCCAGGCGGATGAAAATATTTCGTATTATCTGACGTCTGTACGATCGAAGAAATGATGCTGCCCAATATTTATTTTCTTTATTGCTGTGTCAATGCAAAACGCATGGCAACTTTACAGGGCAAATAACAATTATCAGAATCTTGAGAGCCTCTCATTTAGAAGGAACATAGTAAAAACATATTTGCAAAAATATGGCAGACCACCAACATCAGGAGGAAGACCAAAGAGATCAAAATAATTAATGAAGAGGACTGTCGACACAGTACACTTCGGTCACTGGATTTCAAATGCACCCAATCAAGAAAGATGTGCTGCTTGAGAAAAAAAAAGCCGGAAAGGCATGTGAAAAATGATGTAA
The DNA here is from genome assembly GCF_023864345.2 of Schistocerca serialis cubense. NCBI lineage: Eukaryota > Metazoa > Arthropoda > Insecta > Orthoptera > Acrididae > Schistocerca > Schistocerca serialis. The sequence goes on along the minus strand of NC_064639.1, from coordinate 786,338,240 downwards.
AATATCTCTCCGTGAGCATTGTTTCAAGGATTACCATTGTAAGAATTAACTGTTAGTTGGATGTATGTAATCAATGTTTGTACTAAAACTTTCGTTTTACTAAATAAATCAATATTTATGAATAGATTGTTTCTTTTTGTTTCAACTTGCGGGACTCCTCTCATTCTTGGTATTCCCATTTGTGAACAACGTTTTTTGCCAAAATAAATGGTGAAAAATCAAAGATTACAGTAAGGATATCTCGAACAATTTATTTAAAGTTCGTTTTAAATGTTTGCCCGAAAAAATCGGACAAAAATGAATTTATGCCTATAATTCTCAGTGGGGTGGCGACACTGTCTCGCAGAGGTCGAATACTTGAACACCACCTTTCGGGATTGCAGATCTGCCTAATCAACACTGGAGCTGTAGCACATTTCAGTGCAGCGCACAGAACAGATTCAGCTATTGATCTCACAGTTTGCAGCCCAAGTGTCTTACCCCTGATTCAGTGATACATCTGTGGCAATCTTTATGACAGCAACCATTTTCTTATCGTTCTCTTCCTCTCCACTCCCAGACATTTCGAATATGCTCCACGTTGGTCATTTCAGAAAGCTGACTGGCAGGCTTTCATCTCTGACGTCAGTCGTGTGATGGATACCAACAAAGTGGTACAGGAGACTATTATTATTAATACTGTGGCAGCAATGATGCCCTACTCATCCAGTTCATACCGATGACCACCTGTACAATGGTGGTCTGAAGATACAGCCATAGATATCGGCGAGCGCTGCAGGGTGCTTAAACTCAATAAGCGCTATCCCTCTATGGATAATTTAGTAGCGTTCAAGATACTTCAAGTGACCTGAAGCAGGAGTGATGAAAGCAATATGTATCATCTATGTGACCCCATATTCCATCTTCCCAAGTGTGGACTAAACTCTGCCATATTTGCAGCCATCCACATCCCACAGCAGTTCCTAGCATCCTTGACAATACTAATATCTGCAGTGATCCCATGGTACTTGCTGAATATTTTTGGGCACATTTCACTGAAGTGTGTGCTTGCAGCAATTACCATTCCCATTTGCTGACCCTGAAACTCATTATTGAGCATCGCCTGCAACCCTTCCATGCCATGGCTTTCTATGATACAATGTCCCTTTCAGTGAACAGGAGTTTTGCAGTTCTTTGGCAGTGTGTCGAGATATGAACCTTGGGTCCAACAAAATTCACAACCAAATACTCAAACATCTTTGTACTGACAGCATTAAATAATCTTTGGGCTTTTTAATCATACTTGGCGGGAAGGAGAATTGCCCTCTAAATGGTGGAAGGAAACTGGGAAAGGAACCACATATTTTAACTAATTACCATCCAATCTCTCTGATGAAAGCGCTGTGTATGCTATTCGAACGAGTGGTCAACCGCCGTTTTTGTTAGTCCCTTGAAGCGCGGATGGCATATATCATAACTCCAAAGTAGCTTTCAGCTTTCTGGTGCACCACAGATTATCTGTTTCGTCTGGACTTCGTAATGAGAATTGCTTTCTCGCATCGCTAACATCTGCTTACTGTGTTCTTCAGTCTACGTAAGGCATACTATACCACCTGGCGACATCACATGCCATCTACACTGCATGAGTGAGTGGGGTTCCCAGGGCAATTTACCCATTTTTATTCAGAATCTCCTATCTCTCTGACTTTTTCAGGTCCAGATAAATTAGACTCGAAGCAACCAATATGTACAGAAGCTGGGAATCTCTCAGGAATTAGTTCTGTGTGTAATGCTGTTCACTAACATCATTAGTAGTATCGTAATTGCAATGGGCACCACAGTCTCTCCGTCACTGTGTCACTGTATGTTGATGAGCTTTGTGTGAACTGTGCTTCAGCATCACTGTGCACTGCTGACTGCCAACTTCAGTGGGCTGTCTGGAGAGTACATGACTAGGGCCTGCATCACAGCTAACAGTTTTCTCCTGGAAAATCATGAGTTGTGCATTTTTGCCGACTGCAGACTGTGCACCTGCACCCAGAAATTTAGCTTGGTGACCAGTTACTTGAAGTCATTGAAACTTTTCAGTTCTTAGGTATTTTGACAACAAGCCAACTTGGCTGCCACATGTCCACCGGCTCAAAGCAACTTGCATGAAGCTAAATGCTCTCAGTTTTCTTAGTAAGTCTTAGTGGGGTGCAGACTGCTTAGTTCTTCTGACATTTTACAAAGTGCTGATTTTATCCCACTTGAGTATGGATACATTGCTCTTAAGCTGACAGTACCGTCCATAGTGAGCGTCCTGGACCCTGTTTACCACACTGGTGTGCAGTTGGCAATGGGGCCCTTTCATGCCGTGACAGCCTACAGGCAGAATCCGGTGTCTGACCTCTGCAGGTTAGACAACAACAGCTTCTGACAAATTATGCAGTAACAATGTCACACGCCTACTCACCCATGTCACTCAACTCTGTTCTATAACGAACAGTTCAGACTGTTTGCTGTCACCCAAAACTGGGTTGACCAGCTGGGATTTGACTCGATATTCTGCTGAAGGACCTCCAACAGTCTCCTTTAGTCTCTATTCGTAGAGCTCACTCTCAACACCCTCCGTGGTCTGTACCCTGTCCTGCGACATGGATGGACCTCTTTTCGGGCCTCAAGAAGAATGCTGACCCTACCCTTCTCTGACATTTGTTTCTTTCGATCCTCTACAATTATTCTAATTTGGTATGCATCTACAGGGATGGATCGAAAGTCAACAATAGGGTCGGTTATGGTTTTGCACATGCAAGGAGACATGAGAAGCACTCTCCACAGAGAACCTGCAATGTTGGTTACCATATCTCAGGCTCTGTGGTATGTCAAATCCCTGGACAAGGCAAACTTTCTAATGTGTAGCAATTGCGTTGAGTTACTTACAAGGCATAACCCTGTGCTGTCCTAAAAATCTTTTGGTCACTGGCATCCAGGACCTATTGGTTGCCCTGTACAGCTCTGGAAAGACAGTGACCTTCATCTGGACACCAACCAAGCCACATAGACATTCCAGACAATGATCTCACCAGTCTCCAGGAGATCAACTTGATGTGGGAAGGCTGGGCTCAGACGTATGATTGCAACTTCTATGCAATATTTTGAGGGTCTGGAAATTGGAATGATGGGCTATTGTAACCCAAAACAAGTTGAGAGAGATTAAAGGGTCCACTAAGATGTTGCATACAACTTTGCAAGCCTCTCTGAAAGAAGTCATTGTATTGTGTCGACTATGCATTGGCTTCACGAGACTCACTCAAGAGTTCCTTCTGCATCTAGAGGATCCTCCTCGCTGCAGCTGTGGTAGTCTACTGAAGATAGCGCATGTTCTTGTTAAGTGCGTCATGCTGGCCAATGCTTGCAGACGATGAGATAGCCGCTACCAAGGTGTTGCATTTCCTGAGGGGGAGTGGCGTTTACACTCAACTATAACACCCCTCCACTCTGTGTTAGCGGTATGTGTCGGGGGAAGGGTAAGGGGGAGAAGAGCCTCCGCCCTACGACGGGTACCTCCCATGCGTCTGCAGGTTATTTTCTTCCTCCGTCACAGTTGTGCCTTAGGACTCTTGTGCAAGATGCTGCCTGGGTTATCTCTATTTTCTCTCTCCTATTGTACGAGGGTAATCCCAAAAGTAAGGTCTCCTATTTTTTTATAAGTACAGAACTCTGTGTGGCAGTTGGTCACACTGTTATGGAGAGTGTTTCACGCTCTGTGTGTAAACATGCGCACGCCGCGCTGAGGCCATCAGTCTTGGCTTGGCAGCCATTGAGAATGGAGCTCCTATTGGATGTTACCGACAAGTGCGAATTGCACGCAGTTATGCGGTTTTCGAACGCAAAGGGCGCTGCACCGATTGAAATCCATCGCCAATTGACGGAAGTATATGGTGAGTCGTGCATGGTGAGTCGTGCATGGATGTCAAAAATATTCGTAAGTGGTGTAGAGAGTCGGACCGAAATTAACGACGAACAAAGGAACGGGAGACCATCAATTTCTGAGGAGACAGTGTTGAACGTTGAGCAAAGCATGCGTGAAGATTGGCGGATCACCTTGGATGATCTCTGCACATTGGTTCCTGAGGTTTTCCGAAGTACCGCTCACAGAATTTTAACGGAAACATTGAACTACCAGAAGGTGTGCGCAAGATGGGTGCCATGCATGCTGATTGAGGACCAAATGCGGCAACGAGTTGATGCTTCCCGCGCATTTCTTCACCGCCTTGCAGCCGAACAGGACAACTTTCTGGACTCAGTTGCCACGGGTGACGATACCTGGGCATACCACTTTACACCTGAGACCAAGCAATAATCACGCCAATGGTGGCATCCTTCTTCGCCAAAACCGCAAAAATTCAAACAAAACACAGTCTGCTGGTAAAGTCATGACAATTTTTTTTTATCGGTAGGGGGTATTGTTGGTTGACTTTATGCCCACTGGGACCACAATCAACGCTGACAGCTACTGTTAGACTCTGAAAAAACTCAAACGGGCAATTCAGAACCGGAGAAGAGGAATGTTGAGCAAGGGCGTACACATTCTCCGTGACAACGCTCGCCCACACATCGCTCGGAAAACTGTTGCTCTCCTGCAACATATTCACCCACCCACTCTATAGTCCTGACTTGGCGCCCAGTCACTTATCACTTGTTCCGTAGGTTAAAAGAACAGTTGGGCGGAAAGCGATTCAGCTCCGACGACGAGGTGTGCCACAGCGTCTACAAAAATGCATCGACAGAAATGGTGATTATGTCGAAAAATAGCTAAATGTTCAAGCTGTAAACTGATGTAAACCATTGTAGAAATAAACAGGTCTAAAAAAAATAACCTTACTTTTGGGATTATGCTCGTATTATAACTACTGTCATGTCCTTTTTCAATCTCTTTGAGTTGGTTATATATTTGGAACCGCCAAGTTCTCACTTTTTCGCTTTTTAACTTTTCACATGTTATCTCATGAAATGGAGGGACTGATACCCCAGTAATTTAGTCTGTTGAAACACATCGGCCTCTTGAAACACATAATCATTACCACGATCTTCCTTGGGGTTGTCGTCTACCAGTTTTTCCATTCTTCTGTAAAGAAATTGTGTTAGTATTTTGCAACCATGACTTATTAAACTGATACTCAGGTAATACTCATACCTACTTTCTTTTGAAATGGAGTAATTCCATTTCTGTTGAAGTCTGAGGGTATTTAACTTGCAGACCAGATGAAATAGTTTTGTCATGGCTGGCTCTCCCAAGGCTATCAGCAGTTCTGACGGAATGTGTCTACTGCAGGGGCCTTGTTTAGTGCAATGTCAAATTCTTCTTGCATTATCATGTCTCCCACTCTTCTTCATCTAAATCCTTTTCCATTTATATGATATTGGATTCAAGTTCATCTTCCTTGTATAGGCCCTCTGCATACTCCTTCCACCTTTCAGGTTTTCCTTCTTTGCTTAGTACTGGTTTTCCATCTGAGGTCTTGATACTCATACAGCTCCTTCCCTTTTCTCAAAAATTCTCTTTAATGTTCCTTAGTCGGCATTCATTTCTCCTGTGGTGACATATGCTTCCAAATCCATACAGTTTTTAAGCTATTCCTGCTTAGTCATTTTATTTCCTATCAGTGTCATTTCGTAGATTTTTTGTATTCCTTTTCACCTGCTTTATTTCCTGCATTCTTATGTTGTCTCCTTTCATAAGTTAAATTCAGTATGTCTTGTGCTATCGAAGAACTTCTACGCTTTGTCTTTTTACATATTTGAACCTCTGCTTCCTTCATTATTTCGTATCTCAAAGCTACCCATTTGTCTTCTACTGTATTCTTTTCTCCTGTTCTAGTCAGTCATTGCCTAATGCTGTCTCTGAAACACTCAGCCACTTCTGGTTTCTTCAGCTCATCCATCTCATTAAATTTCCTACCTTTTTGCAACTTTTTCAGTTTTAATCTACACTTCACAACCAATAAAAAATGTGACCAGATTCCATATCTGACCCAAAATATATGTCTTACCATTATATCATCAATCTGAAACTGTCTTTCACGGTTCATAAACAGTGTGTAAGCGATGATTAAATTATGCTCTGTGAAAACTACTTCTAGGCCGATTCCTCTTTCATTCCTTTCCCCCAGTCCATATTCATCTACTATTTTTCCTTCCTTTCCTTTCCTGCTATTGAATTCCAGCCCCCATCCCAATTGAGTTTTCGCCTTCCTTAACTGTCTGAATTATTTCTTTTATCTCACCATACATTTCTTAGATCTTATCATCTATGGAGGTAGTTTTGGCCTTCATGTCGAGCTTGGCTACATAATGTGTTCTTTATGCAATTCGTAGTACCTTACTCACATTCCTATTTTCTTATTCATTATTAAACCTACTCATGCGTTGCCTCTCTTTCATTTTGTATTTATAGCTCTGTAATATTGTGAGCAGAAGTCCTGCTCCTCCTGCCACCAAACTTCACTAATTTCCAAATAAGTAACTTCAGCAAATCCATTTTCATCTTTAAATTTTCTAATCCACATGCCTAATTGAGGGGTATAACATTCCACACTCCAACCCTTAAATCACAGTTTTGTTTCTCCTGATGACGGCATCATCCTGAGTCGTCCCCACCTGAAGATCCGAATGGGAGACTGTTTTATGTATGGAGTATTTAACCCAAGAGGATGCCATAATCATCTATCATACAGTAGAGCTGCGTGCCCTCTTTCAGCCGTTAGTAGTACCAGCACAGCAAGACCATTTTTGTTGATTTGCAAGACCAGATCAGTGAGTCAACCAGACTGTTCCACTTGTAAGTAGTTCAGATTATAATTTTCTAGCCGAGTGGGGTCGTCTATATTGGAAGACAGGCCAGCAACATGGAAGTAACCAACTTTGTGACGTTTTACGAGTTTCTAACCAGGATCGAATTACATAGTTTCATCTGTGTGCTTTGGTAGTCAGTTTTTGAATATCTGCGTGTTAATTCAATAGAAAAGTTGTAGCGTTTTCGTTTTACCGGAAAGTAAATCGAGTTTTAGACATAAGAGATTCAAAACCAGGAGTGAAGTATTTAGTCTCACCTGTGCGCTATGTTAGTTTAGTTTTTTAATCTGTGTGTTAATCTAATTTATTAGACAGTTCTTGCGTTTTCGCCAGTGTCTGCAGTAGAATCCCACAGCACGTCGATAGTCCTATGAAGCCGGCCGGAGTGGCCGTGCGGTTCTAGACGCTACAGTCTGGAGCCGGGCTACCGTTACGGTCGCAGGTTCGAATCCTGCCTCGGGCATGGATGTGTGTGATGTCCTTAGCTTAGTTAGGTTTAACTAGTTCTACGTTCTGGGGGACTAATGACCTCAGAAGTTGAGTCCCATAGTGCTCAGAGCCATTTGAACCATTTAGTCCTACCTTTGTCTGTGTAGTATAGTTTTCCACAGTCTTTAGTATGAATAGAGACTGCGATTGCTGTGTGGGGATACGAGCCGAGGCTGTTTCGACTTCGATTACACAGTTTGAGGCTGCAGTGGATGGGCGTCACTATTGAGGGCAAGCCGTGTGGATCCAACGGAGGTCCAGCAGCACCCACGGGTCCGCCGATCGGCCTGCACCAGTGGCCAGTCTAGTTACTGTTCACATTGAAATTGACCCCTCCCTTGTGGTCGAGTGGGAGATCGCCCTGGGGATGTGACAGGCAGCGAAAGACTTCCCTGATTATGGCAGAACGTAGGGCCTCCCAAGTTAGTCTGACAAACAGGTTCCAGATGCTGTCTTTGGCTGACACTATCCCTCAGCCAGATGCCATCGCTTGTCCTGTTTCAGCCTGAAAGACCTGGACAGTCACGGAAGGTGGGATTATTGCTAGTTGGAGAGTTCAGTGTTAAGTGCGTTGTGAGGCACCTTAGATACATGGCTGCCAAGGAGAGGAAGAAAGTTAATGGGCATACTGAGTGGAGTCATTCTAGATACCAAATGGGTTCTTCTGAATGCCAGGAAGAACACAGCATGCAGCCAGCTGCAGGTGGGGGCTCACATCGGTACCAATAATGTGTGTCGCTTTAGATCAGAAGAGATTCTCCGGTTTCGAGCGGCTATCGGAAGTGGTAAAGGCTACAAGTTTTGTTTGTAAGATGAAAGCAGATCTCGTCATTTGCAGCGAAGTCTACAGGTCCAGTTGCAGACCTCCAGTACAGATCCAAGTGGAGAGTCTGTATCAGAGGATCAAACGGTTCTGCGACACTAGTCTGCAGATTCCTCGGCGTACGCCATGGGGCGGTGGGGTTTAGGGTTCCGCTAAATATGTCGGGAGTCCTTTACATGCAGGAGGCAGCTACGCGTGTAGCGGTGGCTTTGTAGCGTGTACTGAATGGTTTTGTAGGTCAGTGGGCCTCAGGGAAACACAAAAAGGGCTTCAGTCTCAAAGGGCGCAGGTCGAACACAGAAAGAACGTGGATCTAGGAAGCATCGGTATAACAGTTGTAAATTGACGTAGTTGTATTGAGAAAGAACCAGAGCTCTAAGCGTTATGGAAAGCACTGATTAAATCCCTTTGCCTACCTCCCAACTCAAATGAGATACAATAGTTGAAAGGTTCAAAGAAAACTTGAGTCTTAATTTCAAACACGTACCCAACTCATACAATTATAGTTGATGGTGACTTCAATTTACCCATCATGTGTTGGCGAAAGTACATGTTTTTAAATCCGGAGGTACGCGTGAAACATCACCCAAAATTGTGCTAAACACATTATCTGAAAATTATTTCGAGCAGTTAGTTCATAAGCCCATTCGAATAGCAAACGGTTGTGAAAACACACTTGACTTCGCAGCAACAAATAATCCTGAGCTAGTAACGAGCATCAAAACGGATTACAGGGATTAGTGAACACAGGGTTGTCGTTGGGAGACTGCATACCGTAACAACCAAATCCTCCAAAAATAAACGAAAAATATATCTATTGAAAAAAGCATATAAAAACTCTCTTCAGATAGAATTTCCCGTGACGCCTTCCTGGAGAGACAATCTGCACTCCTTCCAAATTAACAATGCCCCGGTAAGTGGAGACCAGATGTGGCTTGAATTAACAGAAATAGTATCAACAGCAATTGAAAGATTTATACCAAATAAGTGAACTAACGACGGAACAGATCCACCGTGGTATACAAAACACCAGAACACTGCTGCAGAAATAACGAAAAAAGTATGCTGAACTTTAACAAAAGCAAAATCCCAAGATTGGCGATCTTTTGCAGAAGCCCGAAATTGAGCGTGGACTTGAATGCGAAATGATTATAATAGTTTCCACAATGAAACTTTGTCTCGAAACCTGGCAGAAAATCCAAAGAGTTTCTGGTCGTATGTAAAGTATGCTAGCGGCAAGACACAATCAATGCCTTCGCTGCGCGATAGCGATGGAAATACTTCCGATGACAGTACTGGGTCCCTCGACGTTCCTTCGCCAAAGAGAACGAAATATCAGTTGCCAACATGAGTTTTGGAAATTCGTGGTAAGTTCCTATGAGACCAAACTGCTGAGGTAATCAGTCACTAGACTTAATCTGACTCTAACTTACGCTAAGGACAATAAACACACACACACACACACACACACACACACACACACACACACACGGCGCCTAGACCGCGCGGCTACTCCGCGCGACAAACTGAGTTACGAGTACTTACAAGGGAACCTCCCCATCGCATCCCCCTCAGATTTAGTTATAAGTTGGCACAGTGGATAGGCCTTGAAAAACTGAACACAGATCAATCGAGAAAACAGGAAGAAGTTGTGTGTAACTATGAAAAAATAAGCAGAATATACAAACTGAGTAGTCCATGTGCAAGATAGGCAACATCAAGGACATCGGCCCAGCAGTGCCGTGGTACCGTGGTTAGCGTGAGCAGTTGCGGAGCGGGAGGTCCTTGGTTCAAGCCTTCCCTCGAGTGAAAAATTTAATTTTTTATTTTCAGTTTATGTCACAAACTCTTATGTTTCATCACTTTTTTGGGAGTGATTATCACATCCACAAGGAAACCTAAACAGGGCAAGGTAGAAGAATCTTTTTACCTATTCACCAAGTGTACAAGTTAGGTGGGTCTACAACATATTCCTGTCATGTGACGCACATGCCGTCACCAGTGTCGTATAGAATATATCAGACGTGTTTTCCTGTGGAGGAATCGGTTGACTATGGCCTTGCGATCAACTGTTTTCGGTTACCATTGGAGAGGCACGTCCTTTCGTCTACTAATAGCACGGTTTTGCGGTGCGGTCGCAAAACACACACACTAAACTTATTACAGTGAACAGAGACGTCAGTGAACGAACGGACAGATCATAACTTTGCGACAATAAATTTTTCACTGGAGGGAAGACTTGAACCAAGGACCTTTTGTTCCGCAGCTGCTCTCGCTAACCACGGGACCATGGCACTGCTCAGCTTACGCTGTCCTTGATGTTGCCTATCTTGCGGATGGACTACTCAGTTTGTATATTTTGCTTATTTTTCCATAGTTCGACAACTTCTTCCTGTTTTCTCGATTGATCTGTGTTCAGTTTTTCAAGGCCTATCCACTGTGCGAACTTATAACTAAATCTGAGGGGGGTGCGATGGGGAGGTTCCCTTGTTAGAAGCAGATATCCGCGGAGTAGTGAAGTAACTTACATCACTTAATAAAAGCAAGTCCGCCGCTCCAGACTGTTAGGTCTGTTTCAGAGTATGCTGCTGCAGTAGTTCCATACTTAACAATCATATACAACCGCTCGTTCGACAAAAGATTCATACCCAATGACTGGAAAGTTGCACAGGTCACACCATATTCAAGAAAGACATAAGAGTAATCCAGTAAATTACAGGCCCATATTATTAATGTCGATATACAGCAGGATTTTGGAACATATATTGTGTTCGATCATTATAAATTACCTCGAAGAGAATGGTATACTCACACACAGTAAACATAGATTTAGAAAACATCGTTCTTTTGAAACACAACTAGCTCTTTACTCAAAGGAACAATTGAGTGCTATCGACAAGGGATTTCAAATTGATTGCGTTCTTCTAGATTTCCAAAAGGCTTCTGAACACATACCTCACACGCGTCTGGTAATCAGATTGCTTCCTTATGTAATATCGTCCAGTTATGCGACTGGATTTGTGATTCCCTGTAAGAGAGGTAACAGTTCGTAGTAATTGACGAGAAGTCATAGAGTAAAACAGAAGTGATTTCCGATGTTCCCCAAGGTAGTGTTACAAGCCCTCTCCTGTTCCTTATATACACGATGTAGGAGACAATCAGAGCGGCCATCTTAGATTGTTTACAGACGATACTGTCGTTTACCGTCTAGTAAAGTAATCAGAAGATCAAAAAAATTACAAAACGATTTATAAAAGATATCTGTATGGTGCGAAAATTGGCAATTGACCCTAAACAAGGAAAAGTGTGAGGCCATCCACATGAGTGCTAAAAGGAATCCATTAAACTTCGGTTACACGATAAAGCAGTTAAACCCACAGGCCGTAAATCCAACTAAATACCTAGGAATTACATTTACGAACTATTTAAGTTGGAAACAACTCATAGAAAAGATCGTGAGGATTGAGAACGAAAGACTGCATCGAGAAAGTTCAAAGAAGGGCAGCTCGTTTTGTTAATTGTTAATAAATTGGGGAGAGAAGGTCACGCACATGATACAGGGTTTGGGCTAAATATCATTAAAACAAAGGCGTTCCTCGTTGCGGCGGGATCTCCTCAAGAAGTTTCAATCACCAACTTTCTCCTCCAAATGCGAAAATATTTTGCTGCTGCCGACCTACATAGAGATGAATGATCATCATACTAAAATAAGGGTAGTCAGAGCTTGCACGGAAAATGTAGGTGCTATTTTTTTTCCTCCACGCTGTTTGAGAGTGCAATAATAGAGAATTATTGTGAAGATGTTCGATGAAACCTCTTCCAGACACTTTAACGTTATTTGCAGAGCATCCATGTTGATGTAGATGGATACTAACAGCTTTCTTTTCCAGTAATGTTTCACTGATCTAAAATGAAATTCTTTTGCTCGAACAGATTAACTTACAAACTCTAGCTACGCATAATTGACTGTGAAGGAGTGTATGCTGATCATACGTGAGAAAAGTTTCAAGTGATATAGACAAAGATTTTGCTCGTCGTTTACCAACGCATTGTTTAGTACCTCCCGTCGTGACAGATGACAAACTTTTCGCAGTTTGCGGATGTTAACCTCAGTGCATGTTTCAGAACTGGACTGTCTGTCGTTTTGAAATGTATGTTCACGCCTCACTGACACATGTGAATTTCCGAAATTGCGATTTTCAAAAACCTAACCTAAGAAAAATGCCTCCAATCGCTTCGTTGAACTTCTGGTTGTCAATCACCTTAATAAAAAAGAAACTGTTTACAATATTGGATTGCAGAATGTCGTCGTGCTCGTACTGCTGTCAGCTCTGAATTTTGTGAAGGTCGACCAAATTTGCCTTCCTAAAAACTCATCGGTATTGTGCATTACATCATTGTCGAGCTTCTAATGTAACTTAGCGTGATACAGAGGCATCTGTAGGCATATCGAAGACTGGAGTACATTCGACTTTGTGTGAACTTTTAGCTGTGAAAAAGATCTGTTCCCCATGGATTCCTCGCAATTTAACTGAACTTCAAAAACAGGTTGGTTGGTTGATTTGGGGGTAGGAGACCAAACAGCGAGATCATCGGTCCCATCGGATTAGGGGAAGGAAGCCGACCGTGCCCTTTCAAAGGAACCATCCCGGCATTTCCCTGAAGCGATTTAGGTAAATCACGGAAATCCTCAATCACGATGGCCGGAGGCGGGTTTGAACCGTCGTCCTCCCAAATGCGCGAGTCCGGTGCGCCAACCATTGCACCACCTCGCACGGTTTCAAACACAGGCTCTTAGCTTTTGGTGTATAGAACATTTAAAACATTCGATAGGTTCAAAACCTCCTAATAGGAGACGAGCTTTGCTAGTGAAGTTTCCTGTTAGCACGAATATATGTCACCGGTTTGGGTGTTCGAAGATGAGCCGAAGCCAACAAAAGTGATTCGATCGTGAAGGATCCACAAGGAAATGACCGCTGGTTTCTGTGGTTGCACTACACATACCGCGCAACTGCTTCACGGGATCGAAGAACAGTTAATGTTGCAGGCATACAACACTTTATTTATTATACGTCATCGATAAAATCACTAAAAGCAAACGGAAACTAGAATCATTTTTCATCATGACAATACCAACTGTCTCACAACACGTCAAAAAATTGATTATTTGGGGAGAACAAGTCGAATTAATGTCTCATTGCCTTATTATGTGATTTACCACCTAACAACTTCTGCTTCTTTCTGGATGGCAAACAAATTATTCCTGGACAGCAACTGTCATAGCTTCAAAAAGCTTTCAGAACTGTGTTTTTGTACCTGCATCAGAGTGGGAAAAAAAGGATTTCCAGAACTAGTTCGGACTCAAGCAGAACTCTACAAATTTTACAGGCGAATATTTTGAATAATGAAACGGCTTGCTCCAAAATGTTTTCGTCTATAGATTTTTCACGTATCGCCTAGATTTCGGAATGAGCTTCTACGTTGTAGAGATTGACATCGTATTCAAGATAAACCGTTTGATAAAGGCTGTTGTAGCTCTTTCCAAAATATGGTAGCAGATACCTTCATCATTCCATATCTGAGGTAGTCGTCCGTTTCTAATGAGCTTGATATAGAAGTGTGAGCAGTCATAGGATGTTTAATGTTATTTAATACAGTTACGAGTATTAACTTTAAAAGGTTCTTACTTCCATTTTCCTTTTGGTGTCTTTCTATAATTAACAATCATATATGCGTATTGTGTGACCTCATTCACTTCGGGTGAGAGACAAACTGGTCTCTTGTTGCCACAAATGTGTACGTCACCAGGTTGACTACGCTGAAAAATAAATTTATAGACATGAAGAATAAAGATGTAGAATGTTTGTTTTATTTAAAATCCCTCAAGAGTTTTCAAATTCGCAAGCGTTACTCTTCAGCACGCCGTCCTATATAACTATCTTCCTATGTTTTGTAGATATTTACCCCATACATGTGACCACATGAAAGGTTTAACCTTCGTCTGTTTTTGTAGATGATGTGTACTAGTATTTACATAATGTTCTTAAGTTGCCTGGGTATTCAGTCTGTGTGCACTTGGGAAGCTAAGAGACTGGATGTAGTAGGCAATGTCAAGTTTTTAGGGAAATACTGATCAGTAAAATTTTGTTAACTGCATCACCTAACAACTTTCGAGACAGGCGAGGGCTACAGGTCGGTTAATAATGGTAGTGTTTATGGACATTGAAACAGTATAGGACTATTTTGAGACTGCTGCGACTTACATGCAAAAGCATTTTGTTGCCATAAGAATATTTGTAATTCAAGTCGGGAGCCAGGGGAGACCTATAGACACCTTAATTCATGGTCAGAAAGACGGAGAAAGTCGTCACAGCATTGTTCCGAAGCTCTGTGAACAGAGCTAGTGGTGGATCAAAAGTGCACATTATGAATCAGATAATGAAAGATAAAGGATATAACAGCTATGAAAAGAAGAGGGAATCAAAGAAATATGCAGGTTGGTCGGCAGTTCACCAATCTACGGATTTATCGCTAAGAACAATTACCTTGACTGCAACACCAGTTTTCCAGTTCAAATAGGTAATTCATTGGGGCTGTCAGATGTTCCGCAACAAAGACGGCAAAGAGGCCACGGTCACAGTCTTTAAGTACAGTCACTGGGTAGCGGCCGACAATCTAGGATCTGATACCAGCCATAACTGTAGCGTTGAATCTATAGTATGACAGTTATTTACCAAGTTTTCTGGGCCTAGAGACGCATCGTGCTATAAAAATGACTGCTAGATTTGCTTCTGCAACTACATACATTCTGAGCAAGCTACCATATGATGCATGACAGAAGGTACCTTATACCACAATTACTCATTTTCTTTCCTGTTCCATTTGCAAATACAGGAGAGAGAGAGAGAGAGAGAGAGAGAGAGAGAGAGAGAGAGAGAGACGAGTGCCTATATCCTTCGTCCGAGCCCTAATTTCTCTAATCTTCGTGGTTCTCACGCGAAATGTATATGGCCAGAGATTCCAATTTACGTTCATGAGGCATCTCCGTAATACGTGTTGAACAAACCTGCCGGTAACAAATCTAACAGCCCGTCTCTGTATTGCTTCGACATCATCCCACCTGGTGAGATCCCAGACACCCGAGCAGCAGTCAGTAATGTGTCGCATCAGCGTTCTATATGCGGTCTCGCTTGCAGTTGAACCACAACTTCCCAAAATTTTTCCATTAGATTGAAGTCGCCCACTGGCCTTCCCTATTATCGTCCTCACGTGCTCGTTCCATTTCTCATCACTTTGCCACGTTCGCTGTGATATTAAATCACCGTGACTTTGTAAAACAGCGCAGTACTAGTGCTAACGTTATGTGATTGTTTCTCCTACTCATCTGCATTAACTTAAATATTTCTACATTTAGAACAAGCTGCCAGTCATCACACCAACGAGAAAATTCGTGTGTTATTTTGTATCCTCCTATAGTCACTCAACGACAACATGTTCCCGTTCATCACAGCCTCATCGGGAAACAGCCGTCAGATCATTTTTGTGTGTAGACAATAAAACTGGTCCTATCATAGTTCCCTGGAGAACCCCCGACTCCGATGACAGCGTATCAGTTCAATAGATGTCCCATTCTATATACTGTAGGTAACTCTAACTAATATTGTGTGATCTGGATATTTCCACTCTACTGAGCGTAGACTTCATTTGAATGACTCTAAAACTTGCACAGTGGAATCGGGTACCAGGTAAAAACATACAACAGTTAACTTTATTTCATGTTACTGTTTTTTTCGATACACATTCCACGACTTGCTAAATATTTCAGTGCTTTCTACTTTAGATTTCAACCATCTCTCGCTTCCGAAAATACTTTGAGCGTGACGTTATTACAAGTCCTCCATAGAATCGACATAGCCTTTGATTGAGATCGTCCACTCGGTCCCAAACCAAAGGACCTTGATCAACGGTCTGACTAATGCTACAAATTATG
The DNA here is from genome assembly GCF_023864345.2 of Schistocerca serialis cubense. Taxonomy (NCBI): domain Eukaryota; kingdom Metazoa; phylum Arthropoda; class Insecta; order Orthoptera; family Acrididae; genus Schistocerca; species Schistocerca serialis. The sequence goes on along the minus strand of NC_064639.1, from coordinate 786,322,122 downwards.
AGCTCTGCTTGCTCTCCGCAAGCAAGACCAGCAGTGTTCGCCTCTTCTACCAGCTGCCCACATGACCTGAGGCTGGCCTCATAACACAATCAACAGGTGTAATTGGTGGTGACGTGAGCCACAACTTGCAGACGATTACACCCTGCATGCTCCTTCGCTCTTTGAGAAAGATCACTGCAAGTGTGGCTCAACATCCAGAGATCTTTCATGTCCTGTGACTGACCAGGGAAGGAAATGGAATTAAACTCAATTTCCTACTGTTAAGAATGACAAACCCTGCTGTAAAAATCGCGTTAAAGCTCAGAGGGCATCTGGAGGAGTCTGCACGCTCGTACACTGTGACACTTTCATGGAGCATGTGCCATTAACCACTGTGTTGGAAGTTGTGACTTTTAGTGTCTACCTGTTAGGGTAACAGTATGCAGCGTCTGTCTACGCTCTGATGTATCTGTATCATCACGAATTGGTGGAACTAGTACAACAGCTGCCTCCACCCATCCTTCTACGGGGGGATTTACATGCCTACAATCCTCGGTGGGGCAGTGAACCACATCTAGCAGGGATCAAGTAATAGAGCAACAGCAGAGCTGCAACACATTTCAGTATGGCCTATGACGATAGATATTAAACCTGTGCAGCTTGAGCTTCTGACTCTTGACGCTGTGGTATATCCATGGCAACCTCTGTGACAGCGACTAATTTTGTCACTTTCTTTCTCACACCTCCGACCTATGGAGCTTGCTCAATGTTGGTCACTTCAGAAATTCAAGTGGCAAGGTTTCACTGTTGAAGCAGCTTTTGAAACCAATCAAGAGACATTTATCGAAGAAAGGGTACAGGATACTGTTGACAAGGTATTACAACGTGGAAAAAGAACAATATACTACAGTCGTTCCCCCACCAGAAACCTGTGCCAATGTGGTCTGAAGAAATAGTGTGTCAAAGGGCATGTCAACAAAGCAAATTCCTGCCAGTGTCGATCCATTTGGAATATATGGGTAGTCCTGCATAACCAAACTAGATAGGCATCTGAGAATGGTGAGCACAGAATTTTTTGGGTCACAGAGGTGGTCTATCCAAAGCACAGGATTGGGTGCACACCATGGGAAGGAGGAGGAGGAGGAGGAGGGGGATGCCAAGAGGGAAGGGAATACTATGTGTACATACAAGAGCGGCAGTTAGAAGTCCTTGGATAAAGCCTCCACTCTTATCCTATCTGGTTTATTTATTTCTGGGCAATTTGTAAACAGCCGGAACTGCTGGTTATGAAACAATCAAGTAACAGAGATAAGCACCTGACAGTCTGTAGCTGCATAGTTCATCAAGAGTTGTTGGCATCTGACCTTCAGTTGTAGATATCTGCTTCCTTCAGGAGGCCGTGTATGAGACTTGTACAGAAGGCTCCAGTTGCCAATCCCACAACTACTACAGTGGACAAGGTGTAATGAACTCAGTACTAGTGGTGTTGCCAACTCGTAAGCAACACGTCTGTAGCCCAGGCAGGATAAACGTAAAAGTTTGTAGAATTGCAGAAGAACTGTGAGGTTTGCACCCCAGGAAGTGCTGCTGAGAAATCGGAGGATATTAACCATTCTTCGTGCTTCTTGAGCTGGTGTACATGGAGTAATCATGTTAACTTATTGTCAATTAAAAGCTGAAAAAATATGAAAGTGGCTTCAAGTAACTAGTTACCAAGGCAAAGCTGGGGGTGCAGATGCTCAGTTCTGTATTGTTAGAAGAGTGTGATGCAAGTTTTCTCAGAAGAGAATTGATATATAGTGATGGTGAGACCACGAGATCCATTGCAGCCATGGTACCATTGATTCGGTGTCTATGGGAGACCAAAGTGCGATAAGATTGATACTGGAGCCATTATTTTGGCCTTTGAAGACGATTTGTCGCCTGTGAAGGTGATAGTGTATCAATAAGATGTGAATCTGTGTGTTAATCCTCGAATACGGCAGTTAAAATGCGTGAGATTTGGGCACCTCTTCACATTGTATCACCTGTCTTCTCTGAAGGGATTTTGGATGCAGTTGTACAGGTGTGCTCCTTGTGGCCCCCCCTCCCCCCCCCCAAATCTGTGTCAACTGTGAGGAACACCATTCCCCCCCATTCATTGGACTGCACCATCTTTCAAAGAGAAAAGAAAATCAAGGAATGTAAGACACTTGACTGACTCTCAAATCAGGAGGCCAAGAAGATATATGATCTTTAGCATCTTATATATATGACGATGATGTATGCTATGGCTATGATGCCGTCCTTCTCCCTAGGGACAGTACCCTTGCCCTTCGTGCCTTCTATGACTTGCCCTCATGGCTTCTTGGCTCCACTCCCTTTCCTGGTGGTTGGGGGCCCTCTTCGTATTGTTTATCCTACATTCACTGTGAGATTGTTGACTCCTCACCTGCTGGGGACGTCAGTCTCCAACCCCGGACAGTAGAAGCAGTACCCTCCTCTTTCATCTTTCAGCAGGAAGACGTCCCTCGGTACACTCCTCTCCCAGGATTCTGCTGATCTGCAACTGGATACCAGTCAGTGGATGAAGGAGCCATTGGTGCTGTTTGTAGGGCTTCATGTTCCTCCTCTTTCCCTGAAACTAGGGCAGACAAGCCTCCTCATGTACATCGAAATCATCCAAGGAGAAAATAGACGAAAAGACCACCTTTAAGATGAAAGAGGTTCCTGTATGTGTCACCAGACACTGCTTGTTCTGACTCTGTACCCAAATTTGAATTCTTGCTGGCCCCTGTGGCACCAGATTCCCCCCCCCCCCCCCCTCCCCCCACACACGTTTCAGAACTGATGCATATTTATGATGTTTTCTGACAACCAGTGGCAGCAGGCGACACTGGAGCATGTCCTGCCACCTAGGTCCTTTCACGCCTCTACAGGATAATGACAACATGGTCCTTCTGTGGAACACTAGCGGTTTTTTCCACCACCTGTTTGAACTGCGGCATTTCTCACATGTTTCCTGCTGTCTGCACTGCCATCCAGGAAACCTGGTTCCCAGCATTGCAAACCGTCCGCAGCTATTTGGGAAACCAAGCTGATACACGAGAGAGCATGAGACCGAGTGGCAGAGTTTGTTTGTACATTCTGGACTATGTCTATAGTGAACATGTGGCTGTCTATATGTCTTTGGAGGCTGTGGGTGTTGTTTGTCTAGATTTCATTGTCTTTAATGTGTGTCTCCCTCCTGATGTTAAAGTGTCTTGCCTGCATTTTCTGTATTGATTTCTATCAGCTGTCCTCATTTTGTGTGACTTCAATTCCCACCACCCGTTGTGGGATAGAACTAAAACCACTGGCTGCAGTAAAGCTATCAAAACTTTGCTTGTAGAGCTCAATCTATGTCTCTTGGATACTGATGACCTCACACACTTCAGTGTGGCATATGCATCTTATCCAGCTATTGATCTTCCCACTCACAGCCCTGCTCTCCACCCCTCCATCTATTGGAGAGTCCATGGTGACATAAGTGACAGATCATCCTATACCTCCCTCAACATTGCTCACAATGTCCACCCATATGGGCTCTCAACAATGCTGACTGGGATGACTTTGCCCCTGCCCACTCTTAGCATCCTGCATGTGAAAGTATGGATGCAGCTGTTCAGAGCGCAATTGCAGCTATTCTATTGGCAGCTGTCTTAGCGATCCCCTATTCCTCGCGCCTCCTCCCCCCCCCCCTTTCTCTGTCTGAAGAAAGTGCCTTGGTTGAAATTGCTGTGGCCATTAGATATTGCAGATGGGCTCTCCACCATACGCAACAACCGTCAATGGAGCACCTCATTGCCTTTAAACGGCTTCATGCCCAGATCTGCCACCTAATAAAACAACAGAAAAAAGAATGCTGGAAATGGTACGTATCTATCATTGGATTGCATACCCCTCCTTCACAGATTTGGGCAAGGGTTCGATACCCTACAGACACCAGTCCCCATCAGGTGTACCTGGTGTCTATCTGAAGAATGGTATTGTCTACACTGATCCTGATGTCATTGTACAGTTTGCTCTGTTATATTAATCCTCTGTGCCTGAGAATTATCAGCCTGCATTTTATGATCTCAAACAGTGGGTGGAGTAAATTCATTTACCTTTCTCTACACATCTCAAACAACATATAATACTACTGAAACCAGGTAAACATTCCTTGAGATGAGATGGACTGGTGTCGCTCAGTTAGCCTTATTAATGTTCTCTGCAGATTTATCAAATGTATTGTGAGCCAGTGGCTGTGTTGGTACATTGGATGTTGGGTTCTTCTTTCTCTGTCCCAGGGCAATTTTCACCACGGCTATTTTACTGCTGACAGTTTGGTTTGCATAGAGTCTGCCATTTTGTCAGCTTTTGCCCAGTGTCAACCCCATATCACTGTCTTCTTCAAGGCTCATGACACCACATGGCATCATCATATATTCGTTACCCACATGCTGGGGTCTCTGGGGCCCGCTCCCAATTTTTGTGTGGAACTTCTTCTCACACTATACTTTCCAGCTTCCAGTTGGTGCTTCCCACAGCATCCTCCCCTCTCCCATTTCAAAAGAAAGGGATCCCACTGAGCTCTTTCTTGAGTGCGCCCCTTTTTCAAGTGGCTGTCAATGCTGCAGCTGTTGGGTGTATAGTTTTACCCCCCCCCCCCCCCCTCCCCCGGTGTATGCTGACAATTTTTGCATTTACTATTGCTCCTCAATTGTGGGTGTTGCTAAACACTGACCGAAGGGTACAGTATGAAAGACACAGTCCAGATCTGTCTCCTATTGGTTCTGATTTTCAGCCAGCAAGACATGGGTCATGCACTTATGTCACAGTCCTACAATTCATCCACAGCCAGAATTGTACATCTATGACCACTTGCTCTATGTGATGGAGTCATCACTGTCTGGGTCTGTTCTTTGATGTCTGACTGACATGGATTCCCCATGTTTGGCAACTTAAGCGAACATGCTGGTTACATCATAATACTCTTTGCTGCCTAAGTAACACCAGCTGTAGGACAGACTGTTTTACACATCTGTGGCTTTAAAAACCTCTGACCCTCTCCCATCTTGATTATAGGAGGATGGAATATTGCTCAGCATAACCTTCAATAATTTTTTGTACCTTCAGTATTGCCAGTGCTGTACTCAACACCCCATTTGTGGGTTCAACTTGAGACAGATGTTCCTTGGACCAGCCCTGCGAACAGCCTACTCGCAGAGACTTTGGTCCCTCCACTACAAATCAGGCAGCAACAACTGTGCTGCAGAACAATGCGATACATGTTCACTGCTTCCCTGAGCATCTGAACTGTCATGTCCTTCATACTGGTAGTAGGGAGATTCACCTCCCAAAACAACAGCCCAGGACTGGAGTCAATCGCAGTTCATATACAGTTGCTCTGCTCTGAACTCCAACTTCCCACACAGTCGTCTCTTGCCAGGGAGCAGTTTCATGTTTCTCCATGTTGTGTACCCCATCCTCGGACCTGTCTCAACCTGTCCTGTGGACCTAAAGACTCTATTAACCCCGTGGTTATTGCCATTCTTGATGCATGCCTCTGTGGTAAAAAGATGAACCAGTTTTGCGTACACACATGCATGGTGAAGTAAATTACACTTCTTGCCAAGAAGATACAGTGTATTCACTGCAGAATTGGTGGCCATTGCTCAAACTTTGTCAGGTTAGTTCTTGCGCCAGCGAGATGCTCTTAGTTGGCAGTGAGTCCCTGTGCAGTCTTCGAGCTGGTGACCAGTGCTACCCATGACACTCATTTGTTGGTACTCTCCAGTATCTCCATTTTGACATCCATCAAGATGGATGATCGTTCATCTTTGTCTGGACCCAAGGTCATATTGGGATCTCAGGGAGTTATCGTGCTGCCTGCTTGACTGACTAGGCTACCAGAATGCTGACTTTGGAGATGGCTACGAGAACTGATCTTTAGCTCAACTCCCAACATATTCACTTGTTGGGGGCTTGGAACAAGAATTGGAATGTCCTGCTTTCTCTGAAAAAATGCGAGCAGTAATGGTGACCACAACCATGAGGTAGTCTTCCTTTTGTGCTTCTTGCAGGGAATCTACCATTCAGTTGGCTTCCATTGGCCACACTTGGCTGACCCATGGCCACATCCTATGACATGTCCACCAAACTGTCAGTTTGTACTCATCTGACACGCCCCCACAACCTACTGGACTGTCGTAACTTCACTGCCTTACAGCGAAAAATTAAACTTGGTGCCATGCTGCCTCTGGTGCTATTGGATGCCAAAGTGCCTGATCTGGTTTTACATTTTACCTGTGAAGATGGTTTCCAATCTTGTCTGTGAGGTAGGGCACATTGGCCTTGTCATCCACTTGAAGAAAGGATTGGACGATTGCCACGTAACCTGTTCCAACCCAGGGGACCCATGGCTGCTCATGCTTGGTGGTCTGAACTGGCTAGTGCATCTCCCAACTTTTTAATTCATCTTATTCTTTTAAATTTGTTCTTGGTTTGCTGTCTCTTTATCATCGTTCTCTTTCCTATGATTTTATCCATGTGTCTGCGTTGCTAATTTTCTTGTGGTAATGGAGGGCGAGGAAACACCTGTTGGATGCAGAGGATGCGTCTCCCATTGCATAACATGTTTCAGGACATCCAGCTACTTTGTGGGCAGAACAACGCACCCATTTTCGTCTTTCTACCTATATCTCACTTGTACTTGCTTCTATCTCTTGGTTATATTGCTTCCTGGTTGCAGATGGTTTCATAAAGATTTGTCTTCTGTGTCCTTTTAACGCCATCAATCCAGTTCATTACCATGGATTGCTATAGTGAAAACAGTTACACTCAGGTGACACCAAGTGGTATTGTACACCTTCTGCAGGTCAAAGAACACAGTGATCAGGCATTGTTGATGCACAGAAGCATTGTGCATTGCAGATTCCAGATAAATCAGTTGGTGTGTGGTGGAACAGAATGCCCAAAAACCACTTTCAATTTCTGGTTTCCAGGCACCAGCACTTATTGGTTGACCTTTCTATCAAATAATTTACATGGCTCCTTAATTAGAGAGTTTGGTCTATAATTGGGCAAAATTTGAGAGCCATCTTGGTTTTTGTAGTGACTTCATGAACTGCTTACAAGACATATCTCAGTGGTACCCCTAGGAACCTCCTGGTCACTAACATACAAGACATATTAGTTGACCTCCATAGCTCCAGACCCACTGTAACATTCATCTAGACACAGACCCACATGGATCTTCTGGGGAATGAACTTCCTAATGAATTAGCTAAAGATGCAACCTGAGGAGACAATATTGAATTCTGAGTACTGGGCACGGACCTGCAATTTCAATGGTGACATATTTTGGTAACTTGGGATATGGAGTGGCAGGTTACCACAACCCCCTGAACAAACTGAGGGCAATCAAGAGGGCCACCAAGGTATGGCGTACTTCTCTTCAAGCTTCACAGGAAGATGCCGTTGTACTGTCCTAACAAGGTATAGGGCACACCAGACCACGAGTTTCTTTCACACCTTGAGGCCCATCTGCCCCCCAATGCAACCGTGCTGATCATTCCACGATAATCCAATATTCTTACAGAGTATACCTTGCTGGCTCATCTGAGACGAACCATCCCTACCACAGATACGTGTGGATAATTGGATAGCACCTAACCAGTTCACACGTTTCGTGAGGGAAAGTGAATTTTATAATAAAATTTAATGCACCTCAGTACTCGAACTCGGGGTGAATGTGGGCAGTGCTTCTCAGGCTGTGCACCTCGAGTGGTCTCCAGCTACTTTCTACCTCTGCACTGTCGTACATTTTTAAATTTCGATGTAAGCATTTAATTTTTCTAACATTTTAAGCCATATGACACTCTAGCCCGTACAAACTTCATTTTCTTACCCCAATTTAGCAGCATGGACTATGTTGACATTGTTTGTTACATCCAGTGACTGGATACATTTTTTACCTGCCTTGGTTTTATCTCACTTTTAACCATCTGGCTTAAGCTCGTGCCACCAAATTTTTACCCATAACTTAAAGTTAACAAACCCTGGCCCTAACAGTGCTCCTTCCCTCATTCCACATTATTTTATGCAAATTTTCATTGCAGCAAGATTCTGATACCCAAATGTTTACTTCCTTTAAACCAATAGTAGTAGTAGTAGTAGTAGTAGTAGTAGTCCATTGTTACTTTTGTATGTGGTAATTTCCATCTGTTATTAGTTTCTGTGGAGCCTGTTGTTGCATTTAATAAATTTTACGTTGATGCTTTTCTGCTTTTTCCCTACAAATGCACAATGACTGATTTGCTCTTAAGTGCCTTTCTGTGTTGAGTGCATGTAATGCTGAAATTTCTGTCTATCCAATATAAATTGAGTTGCAGTCTCGAAGTGTTATTTGACAGTCCAGATGAGTTGCATTTGCATTAGTATTGGTTGTTCTCCTCAGTCTCTTTCATACATGCATATCGTGTGTGTGTGTGTGTGTGTGTGTGTGTGTGTGTGTGTGTGTGTGTGAGTGTGTGTGAGTGTGTGTGTGAGTGAGTGAGTGAGTGAGTGAGTGAGTGAGAGAGAGAGAGAGAGAGAGAGAGAGAGAGAGAGAGAGAGAGAGAGAGGGGGGGGGGGTTGAGGGGGGTTAATTTTGTGGTTTAGTTTGTCGTGTTTGTTTTGTATCAAATTTCCACACTTACACGTTTCCTCCCCCTATGAACCATGGACCTTGCTGTTGGTGGGGAGGCTTGCGTGCCTCAACGATACAGATAGCCGTACCGTAGGTGCAACCACAACGGAGGGGTATCTGTTGAGAGGTCAGACAAACGTGTGGTTCCTGAAGAGGGGCAGCAGCCTTTTCAGTAGTTGCAGGGGCAACAGTCTGGATGATTGACTGATCTGGCCTTGAAACACTAACCAAAACGGCCTTGCTGTGCTGGTACTGCGAACAGCTGAATGCAAGGGGAACTACAGCCGTAATTTTTCCCGAGGGCATGCAGCTTTACTGTATGGTTAAATGATGATCGCGTCCTCTTGGGTAAAATATTCCGGAGGTAAAATAGTCCCCCATTCGGATCTCCGGGCGGGAACTACTCAGGAGGACATCGTATCAGGAGAAAAAAAACTGGCGTTCTATGGATCGGAACATGGAATGTCAGATCCCTTAATCGGGCAGGTAGGTTAGAAAATTTAAAAAGGGAAATGGATAGGTTAAAGTTAGATATAGTGGGAATTAGTGAAGTTGGGTGGCAGGAGGAACAAGACTTCTGGTCAGGTGAATACAGGGTTATAAATACAAAATCAATTAGGGGTAATGCAGGAGTAGGTTTAATAATGAATTGGAAAATAGGAATGCGGGTAAGCTAATACCAACAGCATAGTGAACGCATTATTGTGGCCAAGATAGACAAGAAGCCAGTGCCTACTACATTAGTACAACTTTATATGCCAACTAGCTCTGCAGATCACGAAGAAATTGAAGAAATGTATGATGAGACAAAAGAAATTATTCAGGTAGTGAAGGGAGACAAAAATTTAATAGTCATGGGTGACTGGAATTCGACAGTAGGAAAAGGGAGAGAAGAAAACGTAGTAGGTGAATATGGATTGGGGCTAAGAAATGAAAGAGGAAGCGGTCTGGTAGAATTTTGCACAGAGCACAACTTAATCATAGCTAACACTTGGTTCAAGAATCATAAAACAAGGTTGTATACATGGAAGAAACCTGGAGATAGTAGAAGGTATCAGGTAGATTATATAATGGTAAGACAGAGATTTAGGAACCAGGTTTTAAATTGTAGGACATTTCCAGGGGCAGATGTGGACTCTGACCACAATCTATTGGTTATGAACTGTAGATTAAAACTGAAGAAACTGCAAAAAGGTGGGAATTTGAGATGGGGCCTGGATAAACTGAAAGAACCAGAGGTTGTACAGAGTTTCAGGGACAGTACAAGGGTACAAATGACAGGAATGGGGGAAAGAAATACAGTAGAAGACGAATGGGTAGCTCTGAGAGATGAAATAGTGAAGGCAGCAGAGGATCAAGTAGGTAAAAAGACGAGGGCTAGTAGAAATCCTTGAGTAACAGAAGAAATATTGAATTTAATTGATGAAAGGAGAAAATATAAAAATGCAGTAAATGAAGCGGGCAAAAAGGAATACAAACGTCTCAAAAATGAGATCGACAGGAAGGGCAAAATGGCTAAGCAGGCATGGCTAGAGGACAAATGTAAGGATGTAGAAACTTATCTCATTAGGGGTAAGATACATAGAGCCTACAGGAAAATTAAAGAGATCTTTGGAGAAAAGAGAGGCACTTGTCTGAATATCAAGAGCTCAGATGGAAACCCAGTTCTAAGCAAAGAGGGGAAAGCAGAAAGGTGGAAGGAGTATATAGAGGGTTTATACAAGGGCGATGTACTTGAGGACAATATTATGGAAATGGAAGAGGATGTAGATGAAGATGAAATGGGAGATACGATACTGCGTGAAGAGTTTGACAGAGCACTGAAAGACCTAAGTCAAAACGAGGCCCCGGGAGCAGACAACATTCCATTAGAACTACTGATGGCCTTGGGAGAGCCAGTCATGACAAAACTCTGCCATCTGGTGAGCAAGATGTATGGGACAGGCGAAATACCCACAGACTTCAAGAAGAATATAATAATTCCAATCCCAATGAAAGCAGGTGCTGACAGATGTGAAAATTACCGAACTATCAGTTTAATAAGTCACAGCTGCAAAATACTAACGCGAATTATTTACAGACGAATAGAAGCACTGGTAGAAGCGGACCTCGGGGATGATCAGTTTGGATTCCGTAGAAACGTTGGAACACGTGAGGCAATACTGACCTTACAACTTATCTTAGAAGAAAGATTAAGAAAAGGCAAACCTACTTTTCTAGCATTTGTAGACTTAGAGAAAGCTTTTGACAATGTTGACTGGAATACTCTCTTTCAAATTCTAAAGGTTGCAGGGGTAAAATACAGGGAGCGAAAGGCTATTTACAATTTGTACAGAAACCAGATGGCAGTTACAAGAATCGAGGGGCATGCAAGGGAAGCAGTGGTTGGGAAGGGAGTGAGACAGGGTTGTAGCCTCTCTCCGATGTTATTCAATCTGTATATTGAGCAAGCAGTAAAGGAAACAAAAGAAAAATTTGGATTAGGTATTAAAATTCATGGAGAAGAAGTAAAAACTTTGAGGTTCGCCGATGACATTGTAATTCTGTCAGAGACAGCAAAGGACTTGGAAGAGCAGTTGAACGGAATGGACAGTGTCTTGAAAGGAGGATATAAGATGAACATCAACAAAAGCAAAACGAGGATAATTGAATGTAGTCAATTAAGTCGGGTGATGCTGAGGGAATTAGATTAGGAAATGAGACACTTAAAGTAGTAAAGGAGTTTTACTATTTGGGGAGCAAAATAACTGATGATGGTCGAAGTAGAGGAGATATAAAATGTACACTGGCAATGGCAATGAAAGCGTTTCTGAAGAAGAGAAATTTGTTAACATCGAGTATAGATTTAAGTGTCAGGAAGTCGTTTCTGAAAGTATTTGTATGGAGTGTAGCCATGTATGGAAGTGAAACATGGACGATAAATAGTTTGGACAAGAGGAGAATAGAAGCTTTTGAAATGTGGTGCTACAGAAGAATGTTGAAGATTAGGTGGGTAGATCACGTAACTAATGACGAGGTATTGAATAGAATTGGGGAGAAGAGATGTTTCTGGCATGACTTGACCAGAAGATGATATCGGTTGGTGGGACATGTCCTGAGGCATCAAGGGATCACAAATTTAGCATTGGAGGGCAGCGTGGAGGGTAAAAATCGTAGAGGGAGACCAAGAGATGAATACACTAAGCAGATTCAGAAGGATGTAGGTTGCAGTAGGTACTGGGAGATGAAGGAGCTTGCACAGGATAGATTAGCATGGAGAGCTGCATCAAACCAGTCTCAGGACTGAAGACAACAACAACATGTTTGCATGCAGCTCATTTTTGTTGTTGAAGTTTTATTAACCTGTATAGCTTGTATTGGGAATTGGCTTGTTTGTGTGGTGTGTGGTGCTTTGAGTTTTGTGTATCATAGTGGAGGGTTTGTTATACATGTAGAAATGACGACGTTTATTGTGTGTTTGTATATTGTTATGTTTAAGAAATGTAACTGTTGTTTACTGATTCTGTGTTGTTCGTTTAGTATTGTCTACTAGTTTAGTATTGTTTGAGTTTCTCTGTGGTTTCAAATATTTTATTCTCGATGTGATTTAAGATGATGATGTCTAGGAGTCCATTGCTTGGTGATCTCATGGGGAGTCACATCTTGTTGTGATAGAATTGGTTATCAAATGAGAAATAAATTAGTGTGTGATTAATTTTAGAGTATTTGTTATCTCTTTTGTATGTGCATTGGGAATGTCATTTTGTTCATTGTTTGATGCTGATTGCATCTGTAGTGGGAGTGGTGGTGTATATGGATGTAGTATCAAATGATGTAAATGTGGCTGTTAAAAGTATGCTAAGTATGTTGATCTTTTGTATCAGCTCCTGTCTGTTGTGAAAGCCTTCATTGTCTGTGAATATACAGTGTTTCTGTAAGTATGTGTCTAGGACTCTAGCTCGATTATGTGTAGATGCACTTTTAAAATTTACAGCTGGCCAGACTGGACTGACCTGCTTATAAATTTTTTGTAAGCTGTTCAAAGTTGTTGCCTTTGGATGTTTTGTTTTAGCCATTTAATTTTTTATTTTGTTAATATGTATGAGGATTTTTAAGATTTCTGTGTGTATTTTTCTGGTATCTTTCTGTTGATCCCCAGTTAACTGCACTGTGTCGTCCTCAAGAAATTTTAGCCTTACAGTTGTATTCTTCCTGTTCCATTATATGTTTTTTGTGTAAAATTTGCAGATAACAATTTCATATTTTGCTGAAGGAGGATGCTTTTACAGGTACTGAAAGAAAGGGGTGGGTAATGGATGCATCGCATACAATTTCCAGCGTTGTGTTATTTGAGGCCATGGTCGCCACAGTCGCCATTTAACTAGATCTCTGTATTTCGAATGTATCAGTGCATTTGTATTAATAATTGAGTCATTGTCAGTTGGATGGAAGCTGGAAATTCTTGCATCCCGAATATATCTGAGGACCTGAGTAAAGCAGCAAACTCGTCGTTGTTAAAGTGTAATACAGCTCATCATTATTAGTGTAGATCATTAAGTACCTTAAGTAATGTAATCTGTACGTGCTTGTTTTATGATAGGTGTTTACCAACTGTTTGTGTGATGCATCAATTGAAGCAATAATACTAAGCTAGACTTACAGATCTGTGGAAGGAGACGAAAGTACATAGGAACATTGTTATTGAATTGTTGCATTTATCTGTACTGAGGGTGGAAAATCTATAATATTGCTTCAATTTTATTTTTCCTGTCTTTAATTAAACTATTGTAAAGTAAAGATGTAACAACCCAAGGATTGGTTTCAATACCATAGTGCCTTACTGTGCACGGTCCTGTAGGTGGTGGTATGCCCTTGCCTTCCTCTGGCCATTGAATTGGCTTGCCAAGCTAGTTACAGGGGGCCTACAGTGTAATGTGGGATTTGAACCAGGATTCACCTCAGCATTTTTCATATTGTCAAATATTGGCATAGGTGAAAGAAGCGATAAGTGACAGATAAAAATCAATGATCCTAGGACTTTAGATATGCACTCTGGCACTTTTACTACTGAGCCACCAGGCAACACTCCTTGTACAATATGCAACACTCAACATCATGTAACCAAATTACGATGTGTTATACAGTTCATGTCCACACCGTATATTAATTCTACGTTTCTGGGGAGTATCATCTTGTCAGATGAATTAGAAGTCGTAATATACCTCGCCAATGAAATACAAAATTTTAAAAAATGGTTGGCAGAACATATTGTGAAGTTCCTTTACTCCAACATCGCCAGATAATAGGCCGTGATTTCGGTAGTAACTTTTATCCTCCATTATCTGCTCATGGTAGTCAGTTTCACAGTTGGAAAAATTTGAAAATTAGTTTTATACTCTACCAACTCACCAATACATACTTAAGTCATATATTGTTTATTATCATTCCCACATGCTACTAGCTAGGTAATGAGCAGAAAATACAGTTCATATCATGACAGTGTGAAAATTTGCTCATGTCCATATCGCAAAAGTTGCAAGGGTACTAGAAAACTTTGTTGATAAAGCCATATTTTTGTTACACTACATTAAATTAATTTGTCCCCCTTCTTGCGTCTCTCTCGTCCTTTAGTTAATGTTATCCAAGCATCTTGTGGTATTTGACCCCACTTGCTGTGGAGCTCATGATTTTTCAGAAATACCCTTACTTTCAGTTGAGCCTTGATATTTTAAAAAGAGATTATAACATGGGACCCAATCAGTGCTTTATGCAGGATACGGAGGCACCATGAAACCTACTGCAGCAAAATAGTTGTTACATATTTTTATGCTGCATCATTGTTACGATGAAAGAACCAGTTACAAGATCTCAAGCACACACAGATTGTTGAAGGCTCCTATATGCCTCAACAAAGCTGTTGTTAAAGCTATTGCGTTCCAATAACCCATATTTTAGAGCTAAGGATAAAATGTTTCAACACTCCTCCTGTGTGGTTTACAGAACCAGTGATGGATCAATTCCAGTGCTGTGAGGCCATCTGAAAAGCGCGCCGGTTCTTTTGTTCAATGATGAATCCTGGTACGTAATTAGCGACGTACTTGTTTCTCTGCGATGATTCAGAATCAGATAATTTTGTTGCCTTTCGGTTTTTGAGGACCAAATGTTGCCAGAATTATGGAAGATGCTGGAAAGAGATCACATTGTCAATTCCTGAATCCTATAATGACATATGACATTATTATTATTTTATTATGTCACAATCGAAATTGCTATGGGAGGCAGCCAGGAGTAATTCTGGGGAAGGGGTGAGGTGCTCAGTGATGTAGTGAGAAAATGTCGCGTTCTGCCAGAGACACAAAATACAAAGACAGCATTTTTTTTTATGACCGCTACCATCACCAACCAGGCTCCACCTGTCCATCACTAAAGAGCCAACGCTGAGAAGGGCAGTTGAGCCTTTTATTCCACCTCCGTTGGGAGCTGGACTCGTATTTATCTGTGGTTTGTAACACAACGCTTGGTCACGACAGCGTCAATTCACTATGGTGTGGCTCTGGCAGAAGCAACTATAGAAAACTGTTCAGTTGCATTAGGAGACAGGAGACCTTCCTGACTCTTGGAGGAATGCAATATGTCTCCTGAAACCAGGGAAGATTTTGACTTAATCTCATACCCAAGTGGTTATTTTGGTGCTGCATAGGAAATGGGATGGATATTGAACAGCCATCTTGTCTGTTTTTGTGACTGGACAGTTCCTAAATAATTTTCACTTTGAATTGAGAACTTGTGTCTACAAATCTGACCCCATTAGAGATAACTGTCCAACAGGGCTTCATAAATTTGAAACACATTATTGGTATCTCGAAGTATCTTACCCAGAAACGATAGACCCATCCACATTAAGGGTTTAAGACAAGCCATAGGTACTTGCAAGACAGTCTCGTATCCAAGTTCTCTGCTGAACCTGGCGAGCGGGCAGTATCCATCCAGTGAAACTGCTCATGGTGCATCAGGCGTATATGCTCATTCGTGATCCACTGTGTTGTCAATGAATGACAGCGCCATTAAGGGATATATGGGAAAGCAGACCTAGAAGCTCTAGGTGTGGAGCAGATTCCAGTTCTAGGCCAGGGTTTAAGCCAGCTGCCACCTGGTACTCAAAAGACTCAAGGTAATTGTGGATCTCATAGAATATGAGACCACTCACAGGCCTCAGCAGAGAAACTACCTGCTCAGTAGTTTGCCCCCAATAGTGCACCCAAGTTCCGATCATCAATAAGTTTACTGTGTCTGATTCTGATGATACCGGAGCAGCTGAACGAGATTTCCCATCTGCTCAGATTCCGTAAGCTCACTGCTTCAAATACCCAGTAGAAAACCTGTTCGATCATCTGAAACATACTTACAAGCCCACAGCATGTCAGAATGTTGGCGATACTCTGCCGAAAAAAGGCATATTGGAATTTGTCGCTACGAGTGGGTTGATACAGCAGCTCATGAGTCATGTGCAATACCTATACTGACCTTGTTGAGACACAGGACCATACATCATTGGGAGGGATAGGAGGGCTGAAAGTAGGAGATAACTGACTGCAGTTGGTAAAGCCAACGAAATCTAGCTCGTTGTAGTCACAGGGAATGAATGTAGTCCTTTTACCCACGTTACTCAGTGACTCAAGGTTTTCTCCTACAGCGAGGAGATACGCATGTTTACATGCTGTATGTGGCATACTGACATCACTGCGCCACATTTCGAGGAGAGCAACCAGTTCACTACTGGGGCAGTAGCCTACGGTTTAACTATGGAGACCGCCTCCACTGTTGGTAGTAATAACAAGTTTTCTGTCCGTTTTTCCTTTGGACAAATTTTTATTTTATTAATATTGTTTTTTGGAGGGTTTATTTTCATGTGATTTATTTTTGTACGAAACCGATGTATGTTTCACTTTTCGCGTTATTGGACAGTTATTTCCATCACTAGACGTGTTGCTGATTACACTGTGTTACTCGGAATGAACAACATGTTGGAACACTATTTATTGGCTTTAATTTGGCCTATCTATGCATCTAATAATGTCCCCTGTTCTTTAGCATCTTACGTAATACTGCTTTTTAGATTGCGGGTTCTTTCACTGATTCTACTATATCATCTGTAATTCGCGAGTTTACACTAACTGCATTTGTCCGCATTCCTTACACACTGTGTGACACATTGCTCCTTTTGGAAATTGCTCCAGGACAAAAGAGAGCTCGCAGTTGATAGGACATGTGATAGGACATGTGATAGGACATGTGATAGGACATGTGATAGGACATGTGATAGGACATGTGATAGGACATGTGATAGGACATGTGATAGGACATGTGATAGGACACGTGATAGGACACGTGATAGGACATGTGATAGGACATGTGATAGGACATGTGATAGGACATGTGATAGGACATGTGATAGGACATGTGACTATGATACGTAAATGATAGCTCACGAATCAGCTGAGCGTTGAACTGACGCAGTATGTCCAAAAGGTTTTATAGGTGGATTGAACACAGCTACGCTTACCAACATTAAATGTAGGAGAGATAATGATACCTCACCGACGCCAAGGGGTGACGTATGACCGACTCAGAACGGAGGAAAGCAGTAGACCTTTGTGAATTTGAGTTATTTTTGACATATAAGTATAGAGCCCACGCGAAATGTGCTAATACTGTGTGTAATACAAAGGTTTCGCGGATGACTACGTGTTTCTAAAAGACAGTAACGAATAATTAGCGGAACTACACTATTCTTTGTGCAAAATGGAACACCATGGAGTAAAGTAATCCGTACATGACTTGTGAAATAAGGAAATGAGTCCTAATACATGCCTAAAACAATTTTTGCTGAAGCTGCCACACACTGTGACAAGAGCTTCTACTCGTCTTCAGCCTTTGACTGCGTCAAAGAGGATTAGTATTTCAAGTAACCAGTAGCAAAGTCCTAAGCTCAGCTATATTAACCCTTTCAGTTCTTACTGGGACGCATATGTCCAACGATAGTTTATAAGAGAACCAGTAGGCATTTACTGCATATTATACGTACTACAAGTCAAGTCGTTTCGTGCAAAAACTTTTTCACACAGTATGAGGACGAGGAGAGTCGACGTGACCGTCACATGAGACACAGTAATTTGCATGTAATGTTAAAGAACTTTTCTTTGAAATAATCTACCGAAATGTCAAATATTTGTAATCATAAATATGGTACAAAGATTTTCTGAAAATATACATCATAAATGAAAGTACAGGATGATCAGTCATTTAAATACCACTGAGACACATAGATACTACGTCAGGATACCGGGCACACATGCTGTATGCCTTGCCATTTTGGAAAACGAAGCGGCGGAAAGTTTTTTTTCTTGTTTCTTCCATTTATGACATTAATTAAAATAGCTAGACAAGTCTTTCACTCGGGAAAAATGTAGTGAAAGAGTTAGCTCCCGTATGATAAACTTTTATTCGCCAACACGTCCTATAGATCACTTGTCAAGTCTATGGGCTGGCCATGTAAAACGTAGTATCTGTAGAGCAGAAAGAGTCGAAAAAAACCTGTGCATAATGTAGATGGACGTCTAGCTTCTGGAACTAGTGACGTGATGTAGCTTTCTCAGTGCAGAGTACCCGTAAGTGTTATAGTAGATAAAACATTCTAGGAGATATTGCCCACATATTAAACGTTTCATGCTATCTCAGACGTCACCAAAGTTGAAGCGAGATTCTTCGCAAAAGATGATTTGATTTGTTGGCAACCGTCACATCAGTGTCTCTACTGACAAACGCATTGCAGCCGATAAGATTGATGGTGTGTCACGTGTGCCTTCCCTGCAGCAACTAGTGCATATCGACTAAAGCGTAGCAGACGCCGGCAAACTGCGGAAAGTGGCGTACCTGTTGTGCTACAATGTTATTCCACAGCTTGGAGTTAATCTCTACAGTACATCACTGACACACAGATAAGAAATGTCTCATTCCGTGTTGACGTCATATTTTGTGGTCGACTGCCGGGTTTGACTCATAATGTTCTCTTCTGCTCAAATCTTCCACATTTGTCATCATTCAGCACTGATACTTAACAACCCACGTTGATTCTTCGACATAAAAAAAGTCACTCATAAATTAACACTCCCATATGGTGCCTTATTTGTAACTCAATTTTTTTGTGATAACTTTTCACTTTCGTTATTTCTACTTCGTTAGTACTAATCCGCCCGAATCTTGACAACGGAATCTTCAGTTATGAAATAGCCTGTAATAATAGCCTAACGACACTAGACAAAATATGGTATAAATAATCGTCCACGCAGGGGTCGAACAAAAATACGGAAACACAAAAAACCAGTTCGATATAGAAACAGCCAAGGTTGCAAGATTCACTCTTTATTTAACTGATGACTAGTTCCGGGGTACCTGTACCCATTTTCAAATAATCCAGGCAGATAAAACATTTTCCGAGATAACATATAACAAAGTCAAGTTCGTATGCTGAGCCGCTGACTGGGCCCACTGTGTGCAGCGAGCAGACAGGTGGGGCTAGAGGCAGAGTGGGAACCCATTTCACATAAACGGTTACGTTCTTCTAGCTATATAACGGATCACCCACGGAAGTTCCTCGATTGATTCAGAGTACTATAATGTTTGTAACATTGCGCTTATGTTTGGGAGAGCATTAGACAATTGGTTAGGCCACGTCTTTTTCCGTCCGGAATGTGAACTGTAATTTTTCTTTACCAGTCCTGGGCACCTCACCTAGAAGTGATGCCGTCCACTATATAGTGTTGCAGTAACTTAGTTCTCAACGGAAGACATGTTCTCAGTACATTTAACAGAATATAAACAGGTGACCGCTTCCCAAATTCATGGAGGGAAGACACCAACAGCCTGGATTCAAAAGATACGATAATTGTAGCAAACCCAGAAGTATCAGTGTAAGATATGCCCCACAAGTGAGGATATTAAAATCCAAGCGTTTAACTGCCCAAGCGTTCACGTCAAAGTACCAGAGTTTGAATAACTTTTAAAAAGGAGAAGAGGTCACATAGTACTACGTACAGAAAGCTGGTTAAAACATGAAGTGAGATTTTTGGGTATAGTATCAGCTTATACCAAAATGATAGGCTAATGGGAAACGGAGGTGGTATATTTGTCATAGTAGACAAGACTTTCAAATCTACTGAGATAGAAACTGAAGCCGCATGTGAGATTAGTTGGATAGGACTCCATATCAAGGGTGGCCACAAAATTATTATTGGATCCTTCTGTCGACCACCAGACTCACCTCCTGATTCAACCGCAAACTTTAGGGAAAACCTCTTGTCGCTTGTACATATAGGGATGGACAAAATGGAAACACCAGAAAAACAATATATTATCATACTTAATATGGTAGAGAAAACACGTTGGCGGTCAAAACTACTTCTAGTCTTCTTGGAGCGGATAAACAGTCCTCTGTGGTTCTTAAGAGGATTTTATACGATTTTCCTGAAAAAAAAAAAAGTTTAAAGCTGAGCTAACGATGAAGAAGGTGGATAGCTATCACGCAATTTTAGTCAGATTCTGCTTGTAAAAAGGTTGTATACGCTATTATGCTTTCCTTTACTAATACTGCATTTTAACTGAAAACTGCACTTGATTAAAATCAATTTGAATGTATTTTAAATATAGTTATTGTGAAGAATAAGGCAAAAACAGTTGAACAACTACGATTATGTTAATACTTCAGAATATTCGAGAATTATTGCATCTAATTAGCCTACTTGTATATGACAAAACATTATAGTCTCTGGTGACGCTGTTTGATGAGACATCATAACTGTTTAAGGAATATTTTGGATCTGACAATTTGAAGTTTCACTAAAAATCAGTTTTACCTGTGACATTAGGTAACTATTTGTGATAAACGTTTATTTCTGATTGGTGCTGTCAAACGCATTTCTTTTATCTTCTGAAACGACAAACGTAAATGTGCTCCAGGGAAAACTGACGCTCTTCAATTTTTTTTATCAAATAGATAAAATCTCCGACACTTAAGGCAGCTGTGAAGTCGGGATGTAGTTGTGCCGCTGCTGACGTTTGGTCGGCGTCAGTGACGGCATAATTAGGCTGGTCATTGTGGCGTGGCCTTGCTGCTCAGTGTTCCGCTCAACAACTCCAGATGCTCCGCTCCGTAACTTATTTCCAGTGCTGCGTTAGTAGCCCCCCCCCCCCCCCCTGCCCAACCCTCCAACCCTCATATGAAACAGTTAGATTCACCTTTTATTTAACTGATGACTAGTTCCGGCTTACATGAACCCATTTTCAAAACATCCGGACTGACAAAATAGTATTTTCCGAAATAACGTATAAACCATGTGGTTATACATTACGTATAACAAAGTCAAGTTTGTAAGCTGAGCCGCTGACTGGGCCCACTTCGTGCAGCGAGCGCCCAGGTGGGGCTACAGGCAGGCTGGAGACCCATTTCACATAAACCTTTACGTTCTTCTGACTATACAACTCTGCAGACACGGATATTCCTTGAATGATTCAGAGTACTACAATGTTTTTAACATTGCAGCTATATTTGGGAGAGCACTAGGTAATTGGTTTGCCTACGTCTTTTTCCGTCTGGAAGAGGAACTCTAGTTTCTATCACTCCTATACACCTCTCGTAGAAATGATGCCATCCACTACATAGTGTTGCAGTAACTTAGTTCTCAGTCGAAAACATATTCTTCAACGCATTTATCGTAGTACAAACAGATGACCGCTCCCTAAATCCATGAAGGGAAGCGGTTACGTTTCCAGGAGAGGACCCTACCAACCCCTCATGGGAATTGGTGGCGTTGACCATACAGACTCAAATGATTAGTGAAATGTTACCTCACTAGCTCTTTAAGGAAGACTCTGTCGCTTTATACCAATATTGTAATCGAGATATCCAGTTAGTTGCCAACAGCCTAGATTCAAAAGATACGATAGCCGTAGCAAACCGAGAAGTATCAGTGCAAGATCTCACCCACAGGTGAGACTATTAAAATGCAAGTAGTTAACTGCTCAAACATTGGCGTCAGAGTGCTAGAGTTTGAATAACTCTTAAAAAGGAGTGAAGATCACGTATTATAATACTATTCAAAGAAGCGGTTTAAAACCTGAAGTTGATATTAGTGAGATTTTTGGGGAAAGTATCAGCATACCCTGTATACTAAAATGAAAGGTTAATGGGGAATGGTGGTGATGTATTTGTTGTCGCAGTAGACAAGAAATTCAAATCTACTGAAATCGAAATTGAAGCTGCATGCGAGGTTCTTTGGACGAGACTCCGTATCAAGGTGGGGCATACACTTATAATTAGATCCTTCTGTTGACCATCACTCACTCACCTCCTGAGTTAACCGAAAACTTTCTCTAACGTCTCTTTTCGCTTGTGTGTACAGGTGTTGGACAGACATGGAAACACCGAAAACACAATACATTAAGAAACGCGCTGGCATTCAAAACAGCTTGCAGTCGTCTCTTAATGGATAAATATAGGTCCTGAATAGTTTTCAAGGCAATCTGCTAAATAGTGGCAAGGTCAGATAACGACTATGGAGGCGGACAACGATCACGTACCCTTCTTTACAAAGTAGACCACAAGGTTTCAATAATATTTACAAGTGGTGACAGGTGGCCATAGGAGATGTGACAATTCATCCTCGTGCTCACAAAACCAGTCCTGGACGGTGCGAGTTGTGTGAACACAGGACCTGTCGTCTTGGAATACCACATCATCACTGGAAAAAAAGAAAAAAAAACATTGCACCATGGGCTGGATCTGATCAGCATAAATGGTCACATAGTCCTTGGCAGTAATGGCATTTTGCAAAGCGATCATCGTGGGGTACTAGGAATACCACGACATGGCTGCCCAAAACATGACCGAACCACCGCCATATCTCATTCTTGGGAATAAAATTCGGTCAGAAGTTGGAAACGGTATGAAACAAGACTCATCCGACGAAATGACATTTCTTTGCTCCATAGTCCAGGTTTTATGACTTCGGCATCATATTTTCGCCACTGATAGCGGTTTTGGAATTCCATCACTCCCTGCAATTCCCTGCTCCATTTTACAAGAGGTGGAGCCCCTCCACGCCCACACCGCCATGATGGCCAACCTAACAGGTCTACTGTCATCTCTGCATAAGGGTCAGTTTTCACTAAAGTGAGGTGTCCCAGGATGTGGGTACTGCGATATTTGCGTACGTCCGGTTTAGGTTAACCATTAATATGCGCTCATCTGGAGACAGATTGGGTCGAAAGTCGAACGAAGGGTAGCGGTTTGAAGGGCAGAGGGAAGAAAGTGCTATGGCAAGAGCCAAGGGAAAAAAACCTCTGCGATAGTTAGTTCGGATGGTAAGAGCAGTAGCGGATGTCTTGCTGCCTGCGACAGGTCATACAAGGGTAGGCTTTCTTAGTAGTGGGTATCATGCATGTTGACGTTGTGCGGTGCTATTACTCGGCGGCTGCCGCTGGGTGCCGGTGTTGATCTCTCGGTCAGCGTCAGCAAACCTGAAACAGTTAGGTTCATCATCGTTTTGTGTCCAATAGGTCATATATCAGATGCACAGTGTAGGGTGATGTTGGCGATTTGTTTGTGCGTCAGTGGGCGAGCTCTTCGATTTCCATGCTGTAGCCTGTTGGTCGGCTTTAGTAGCAGCTGGTATTTCCAGTCAACGTTGCTAATATGCAGGGGCTTGCCGACGTTTGTCGCTTGTTGGTGTGTGTTATCTTGCCATAGGTGGTTTTGCCCTAGCTAGCCGTGTCTTTGGCTATGTTTGTGATCATAGTTTCCCAGGGTAAGGATAACAGGACTGTTAGAGTGTCTCGAGTTCCTGTATAGCTGTGGGGCGTGTTTTTTTTTAATACTTCCTTGAGGGTTCCAAGGCAGTATTCATTGAGAAGATCCACGGTGCATGTGTAGCGTGGAGCGTTGCTAATGATTCGTAGCACTTTGTACTGTATAATCTGCAGGCGGCGCAATCATATAGGAGCTGCATATCCCCAGACGGAAGCTGCGTACCTCAGTAGTGGTCTAATCAGTGTCATATAGACCTCGACACCCTCGTATTCAGTGTGCTTTCGCTGTTGAGCATTGGGTACAGTTATTTGAGTCTCGTGTGCGCTCCGTTGGCAACGTATTCGACGTGGTCCCCCTATGTAAGTTTCCGGTCCAGCCAGACACAGAGATATCTGACTTTCTCTTGGAAACGTATTGGGCGTGTATCTGTCAACTGTGTTGATGTTTGCACAGTAGTTTCGGTCTGCGTGTAAACAGAACTGCTTCGCACTTGTCGACGTTTACTTTAATACGCCATCTCTCCAACCAAGGCTCGGCAGTTATCAGTGCCGTCTGTATTCTTGAATTAATATTCGACGGTGTCCAATCTTGCGCGAGGATGGCTGTGTCATCCGCATAGATGGCTAACGTCGTGTTTTGTGTTGCTGGGAAGTTGTTAATGTACAGGTTGAACAAGACGGGCCCTAGGATGCTTCCCTGGGGTACTCCAGCTTGGATACCGTGCTGTGTCGATTGTTTGCCCTGCACCTCGCTGTTGAAACATCTGTTCGTGAGATATGAGTGTATGAGACGTACGAGTCCGTCCAGGAAACCAGCTTCGCTTAGTTTGCGTATAAGGCCGTTGTGCCAAAGACTGTCGAAAGCATTTTCGATGTCCAGGAACAAGGCCCCTGTGGCTTTGTTCATGTTGTAGCCGTGTGTTATATGTTCGACTACGCGGAAGAGTTGTTGTGTTGTTTGAGTGTTCCCTGCTCCAGTCGATTAAGGCCACTAATGAGCGACGGTGTACAGAGGCCGTAGAAATCCACGTGCTGAAAGTGGAGAGGGAGAGAGAGAGAGAGAGAGAGAGAGAGAGAGAGAGAGAGAGAGAGAGAGAGAGAGAGAGAGAGTGGTGGGGGGGGGGGGGGGGGAGGAGGAGTATTAGACAAGTTGCGGACCTTAGTGCTTCATAAAGCAAACAGTGCCATGTCTTCCCCACCTTCAATCATCCAAAACACACGTCGGCGCGACTCCGCGATTTGGGCATGATGTCGTGAACGACTGTTGAGATAGCCGGCCGTTGTGGCCGAGCGGTTCTAGGCGCTTCAGTCCGGAACCGCGCTGCTGCTACGGTCGCAGGTTCGAATCCTGCCTCGGGCAGGGATGTGTGTGATGTCCTTAGGTTTAAGTAGTTCTAAGTCTTAGGGGACTGATGACCTCAGATGTTAAGTCCCATAGTGCTTAGAGCCATTTGAACGATTTTTTGAGATACGTATAAACAGTTCGACTTGCTGAGCTTGTTTAAATATGCTATTCTTATCTAACTCACAGTTTCTAATGATGTCACCTGCATTGGAAGACGAAACGATAGGCAAAAAATAAATATCCCTTGAATCTCACCTTAACTCCATAAAACAAAAATCACCAAGGACATAGATATTGGGCGTGGAAGCCTCCATGTAAACCTATACATTGATTGTGCAAATATCATTTCAGTATCAAGAATAAAATTCTATCTCACCATTCCTCGTAAGCAAGTTCACCCTGTAATACTTACTTTTCACAATAATTTGCCCATCTCATAAACAAATAACTTGTCAAGTGTTTTAATATCTGACGAACCGCAGTAGTCTTCCTCTTCTTTCTGTCCACCTCATTAATCATCGAGCGAGGTGCTGTGTCCCATTTCTTTGAAAATGACGCCTTCGATTTCCTTCCGAAGTACGGAAAAGCGATGCTTCCTTAGGCCCGTTGCACACTTACGCGGATGGTCCGCGCTCCGCGTTCCGCGCGCTGTTGGTAGTCACGTATTCCAATGGGGCACCACACAGTACGCGGATGGTCTGCAAGAGGCGGAGCCGTCCGCGCAGCCCTTGCGCGCTGCGGACCGTCCGCGTCAGTTGAATATACAGAAACAAGTTGGTGCGTGCACATTCCTGCGGGTACCGCGCGCGCAGTAGAAGCAGAGTACCTCATTTCAGCCGTAACATTCGACTAGTGTGGCAAATATGGGTGTGATTTAAGAAGTTTCCAGAATGTCTTGCGAAATCGATACAGACATGTTAATTGCCGAAGTTGAAGGAAGGCCTCACATATGGGATCCATCGCATGAGGACTACAAGAACCGTGAAATGCGATTGAAGGTGTGGCTAGACGTCTGTGCAAATATAATACTCGGCCTTGAAGGTCTGAATGAGGCAGATCAGAAAAAGTGTGGAAGTAGACGCATATTTTCCTTGTATTTTTATTGTAGTTCTATACAAAATACAATGATATACAATTATAGCATTATAGACATTTACAAGTCCAGTTTATGCACAGTACAAACATTGATTATGTTGAAAAACTGTACACAACCGCAAATGTTGGTCATTGAGATCAATGGCTTGTGTTCAGTGAATTTTTGATTCCTGCCAGGGCACAGCTCTTCTACCGACAAAATATTTCGCAAATTTATCTCGTACAGTATTACCCGATTTACTGACAGGTGTAGTTTCTGCCACATCTTCGAAGCCGGTAACATACAGGGTATCTTCAAAGTTGTATCCGTCTCTTACTCGAACAAAAGTAGGCAAAATGCAGCACGTTTTGATAATAGATACTGCTAGATCAAGATTGACATTCAGGGGCCGGTGAAACACCCTCCACTTGTGGCTTAATATTCCGAAAGTACATTCAATAAACCTTCGGGCTCGGGTAAGTCGGCAATTGAAAATCTTCTTTTTGTGAGTCATGTTTTTTCGCGCATACGGCCTTAACACATGTTGTGTTAATGCGAAGCCTTCGTCTGCCACAAAAACATATGGCACTGGAGAGTCATGTGTACCTGGCAGTGGCTTTGGTGGGGGTAACGCTAATTTTCCTTTTTCCAGTTTCCTTCAAAAGACGCTGTTTTTAAAAATATTTGAATCACAGTTCCTTCCGTATCCTCCGACGTCAATGAACGTGAAACAATAGTTAGTGTCACAGATGGCAGTAAGAATAATGGAGAAATAATTCTTGTAATTGAAGAAAAGTGATCCACTTTTGATAGGGTTTACTAGACGAATATGTTTTCCATCCAGGGCTCCGATGCAATGAGGAAAATTGGCGACATTTCGGAAACCATGGCTAATTTCGTTACATTTGTCTGTTGAGGGCTCAGGCATGCATTCTTCTCTTAACGTAGTCCAAATAGTGGCGCTCACGTGCCTTGTAATCTGTCCAATTGTTAATGCATCCATTAAATAGAGTAATGCAGATCTGTAAATGTGTTTCAGCTTCCAAGATACCTGTAACGTGTAAAGCATATATTTGATACTAATGTACATTCACAGAGAAAAGTAGACTTAATTCTAGGTATTAAGTCGGCTACGCTGACATAAAACCTTAGATGTATTCCTTGTTAAAATATATATGTACGCGTCCCCAGTAATAAAAGACTTAGCGGCCTTGTTATTTCAGTTGACAAGATCCAGACGAGATGGAAAACTGCACGGGATGCCTATTTTAAAAGCCGCTCTAGAATAAATCAAACGAGGTCCGGATGAACAGCGACTAAGAGACCAAAATACATCTACCATGAGCAGTTACACTTTCTTGACCGTCTCCGAGATGCAACAACAGAGAGTAACTTTGACTCAGTATCAGTCGTGCAAGATAATCTGTATAACAACAATGCACTCGCAGAAAACAGTCGAGACGAACCCTCTGAAGAACAAACCGATGATGTCCGACTGAATGTCAACACCGAAAAACAATCGTTCAGAAGGAAGAGGCCTATCAAGAGCACAGAATTTGAAGATAATTTACTTACATTATTAAAAGGTGGTAAGGAAAAGGAGGAAGACGACGACCGAGCATTCTTTGTTTCGCTGTTGCCCTCTGTGAAGACATTAAATGTTGAACAGAAGCTATTATTTCGTACTCAGGTACTTCAACTGCTTATGTCGATTAAGCAAACAAATCAGGCTAATTTAAACATACACCCCCCAGCTCCCATCAGCTCTTTCCACTATCCACCGACCTATTTTACCTACGCCCCACCTTCAATATCCCAACAGCATCCTAACCAATCAACGCAGTACCGCAGGGATCCGTCCGTACAGACACAAATTGCGACTCCCCATCCCTCTCCAGCCCAATCAACGTCATCATCATCTTGGGAGATGTTATAAAAATTATGGGAATTCAGTAGTAATACAATACATATGTAAAATTGTCTATTGCCAAACGAATATAATACATAGTTGTAGCAAAGCTTTGAATGATTAAATATATTATTAAACTTAATCGTCATCCGAGTAATAGGTATCCTTCTGAGACTTGAAAGTGTCAGGTTGTCTTGTATTTTGCTGACAAGCTCGTCAAAGCAACGAATAGACATACGAAAATATGCATTAAATTTCTCTTAGTCTTTGCGCAATTCGGAATACAATATGACGAACACTCCTTTCGTACATCTTTGTTCCACCATAGGATGCACCCAAAACCGTCTCTCGCGCGTGGAATTTCTCTTTTTGTATATCATATAGGCTGAAATGACTTATACTTGCAGCGAGCTCATCTCTATACATCCGATCAAACAGAACGATGTGTTACACCACAGATGAGATCCAGCACAGTGCAGGGAAGACCGCGTTCACTCGACTGCACACAACCGCGCGCATCCGCCCGACTGTGTGAACCATGACGCGGGTCCGCCAACCGCGCGCGGAACGCGGACCATCCGCGTAAGTGTGCAACGGGCCTTAAGGATCTGGTCGTCGAAAGGGCTTTTAATATTTTTACTTTCCTATTCTGATCTCCTTACGATTTTCTGGTTTTTCAGTTATACTCAAACTTATAGTATTCCATACTCAGAACGGTTAAAAGATTGCTTTGTTTAATCATCGTCCTGATTAATTCGCACCTTAGCAATCTCCCCCAACCCCCTCCCCCCAGATAATGATGTGGAAGTTAGTTTCTCTCTGCAGATATTTTTTTTTCCAGTGATAGCAGCTGTCATGCGATTTAGACGACTGCATGTACTGAGGATTCGATTTGCTTTCCTAATAGACTGATTTCCACTGCCTCCTGTCTCCTTACCTTCGATATCGGTTCATCGTTCCGCCTGCAGTTGCTGCAGCCGGTATGTCCGTTCACCAATCGTTTCACTTTTGCGGACAGGACAGTATGTAACGAGCAAATACCAGTATGGAAGACTTCCATCGGCTATCAGGATTAAAAGAGAGAAGAAGAAAAATGTTCAGCTGTCACGGACGAACTTGTGGATTGTCAGATATGCTAGCCACATTCTCACGGAATCGTAAAAGGAGGATTTCTGTATACTTTTTGCACAGTATACGCAAGTTCGCGCGCACCGACGTATGAGCTACTTTTTTGCATTCATTTGGGAAGCAACTATGTTCACCGTTTACATTAGCCCTTCAGTTTACCGATGTAATATACCTGTAAGCATTGTTGAACATTTATAGATGTAGCATTGTTACTTTCTCAGGTGTCAATTTTATCGTCCAGTCTGCTTTTTTATTTCTCTGTTCGTTTCTACGCTGCGATAATGAAGCTTCTCTTTTTCATGTTTCAGGTAGTGCGAGCGGCGGCCGCTAGGGGCGCTGCGGCAGCCAGCAGGCGTCAGCCTGTCCCGTTGCGCACAGATTAGTTGGCGCTCGGCGGCGCTTGGTTGAGGTTGTTGGTGCGAGGTGTGGTGTGGTGTGGTGTGGTGCGGTGCTGTGCTGTACCGAAACACGCAGCGCCATGAGCTTCACCATGACATTACCGACAGCTTTGGTCATCACCATGGCGACGCTCGGCTGTGCGCCCAGTGCTGGTGGCACGACCAACCTCACGGGATACTTCGACTCCCCCTTCAGCGAGGCCAAAACGTCCAACAACTATAATTCCTCATCCAGCTTCAATCCTCTCGGAATGGGTCATCTCTACTACGTCACTAATTATTTCATTGACCTGGTCGTCAAGAAAGATTTACTACCGGAAGGTGAGTTATTTTTGATTGATGGTTTACAACGGTTTTTAATAAACTGAATGTGCGCTCGAAAATGTAGATGTGTTTGACGGTATTGTTGTAATCAGTTAATTAGTTTTCCTTTTACAAGGCCTTCATCAGACACATTAGTTAAATAAATTTATACTGTAGTACATCCACATCTTTGTGCGTTTCATTTATAAATCTTAACATGTTTTACCAAACAGCGACGAGGAAGACTCAATCAGCGTAAACGTGTTCTCATAAATTTAACTACAAATGACTTGGAGCTAGGTATAATGTAGGTAACTGTTAGACATATCTGTGGTTGAACGTAGACACAGTTGAATTCTATGCCCCCCAAATTTATCATTTCAATAGCCTTTTGTGCTAGGTCATATTGTCCAGCACTTCTTGCTTGCTACACTTTAGTGTTTTTTCCGGACCCTTGTTGGTGTTGCGAACTTACTGTTCCTGTGTAACCCCTGAGAGAAAAAGAATTTTTCGTTGTATTTCGAGGAGAGAATGAGAAGCGTGATAACAAACGGAAAATAGTTCTGTAAACAGCGAGTAGATTTGCTGCTTTGAGATGTAGCATTGGTATGTAGACATTTAACGAAGGAAGAGAAAGTGACCAAGTTAATTACTGCTGCAGTAATTGCTTTCTCTTCCGTTTGTCGCTCTTAATTTTTAGTGTAACTTACTGCATTTGCTTTGTTTCCTGTATCGAGAAAATGGGATTATTAGTGATCTCTACATATCTGACGGAGAATTTCATTCGAAGAGTCGCTGAATCTTGCTAATTAGATGTCATCGTCAGGAACAGTTAGAGTTTGACTGAGCGTCGGTGAATCACACATAAGGATATTTTTTCAGAAAAAGTTGTGTACGTGGCAACTATTAATAGAATGAATGAATGTCATGTATTTTTTAAGTTGTCACCAAAGACATTAATTTTCGTCCGCTGCGCTCTTTTGGGAGTGTCATACACGTTAACGTTGAATTTTTCTCCTAATATATCTGGGATGTGCTGGGCACCCTGTTTCAGGCAGGATGGAGCCATAGGCTCGGGCAGAATCTTAGTTGAGCCATATCTGCGCAGTTAAGACTTTTTCATCCATGTTATACTGTGACTGTACACTCATAAAAGGATTGTGCAGTGGCGTAATGTTCCCCGTATCGCGCAAACCACAGCTGACGTAGGTCGAGGAAGTCCCGGCACCACTTCGGAGGGTCTTCGTTTATCACTACAAACGAAATTTTCTTTATTCTTTTGAAACAAGGCACCAACTGATGATAATTAAAACTGTAGAAAGTACATGTGACAAAAATAGTCCGGTGCAGTCTTGTTAAATAAAGGCAATGATGCGAACTTATTAACCATAATATACTTTGTTTTCAGGATTGTGAACATTATTAGAGCTTAAGTTTTATCACTTATTTTGGATATTTCTCAGGATACAGTGTGATTATATTATTTGTGGAAAATGAATTTTTTTACTTGATGGCGACTTCTGAAGAATAATTCATACTGGCATATGGTAATCCAGTTTTCCGTACTCTCGTCACACCATAGTGCACAACTCACTTCTTCACCTGATCTGAGTGAAATTCTTCTTCAGTACATCCATTTCAACAGTTCTTTTTTCCCGGTAAGACAATTGGGAGTGGCTTGGGAGACGAAAAAGTAAATACTTGAGCAATACTGTTCTAACAGTGACCAAGAGATCGGGGTTTAAATACTGCTCACAACGTACACAGAAACTTCGTGATGAGGAAGTATGCCATATAGGTCTCAAAAATAACTTCAGAAGTGTATAAGGAATTGGACGCCTTACATACGAATCATCAATTGAGGGAATCACAAGCTGAGATGGAATAAGATTAAGGAAACAGCGGTGCCCTTTTCAAAGGAATCATGTTAATATTCTCCTTAAGGGTTGTTGGGAACCCACAGAAAACTTCAATCTGGATGGTCGGGCGGGTACACACGGTACATCGCTTGATGATGCCAAAGAAATTATGAAATAAAACCATACGTCATCTCCATTATATGGTAAGATCATGGGGATCAAAATTTTGCATCTAATACATTTTTGTATTCTCACTATGAAATAGTAGACTGTCCAGTGACGTTAAGTGATTACCTTCAGAAACCTAAATAACTACCTTTTCTAATGCGACACGTGCAGGAAGTGTCAGTGATGTTCTGGAAGGTATCGACAGGGATGTGAAGCAATGCCGATTCCAATACCGTGGCCAGCTACGTTAGGTTTCTCGGTTGAGAATCCATGGCGAGAACAGCCCGATCGAGGTGGTCCAACAGATTTTCGATTGGTTTTACGTCTGGCTAATTTGGTGGCCAAGGGAGTACGGTAAACTCACGCTGGTGCTCTTCGAACACCACACTTAAGCCACGAGCTGTGTGACGCGTTCGATTGTCCTGTTGGTAGATGTCACCGTGCCGACGGAAGGGGGGGGGGGGGGGGGGGGAGGAAGCTGCATGTAGGGGCGGATATGGTCCCCAAGGATAGATGCAGACTTGCGTTGATCAACTGTGCCTCCCACAATGACGAGATCATCAGGGAATGCCCCGAAAACATTCCCCAGACCATAACGCTCCCTTTTGGTTGCGGAGTGTTAGCTTTCAGACGTTTCACGCCGTATACGCCAACGACCGATTCTCCGATGGAGCTTAAATCGTGATTCATCTGAAAAGGCCACCTGTCGTCTCTTGGTGAATGTCCGGTTGCGGTGCTGACGTCGCCGGTGACCAGCAGTCAGCATGGGTGCAAAACAGGCTCCTGCTGCAGAGGCCCATACACAGCAACGGTCGCTGAGGAGACAGTGTTAGTAACCCCTTGGTTCGTCTGGCTTGTCAGCTGCTCAATACACCTATGCGCCCGTACCCATATTCGAATACGTCGCTCATCCCTGTTATCTATGGCCCGTGGTGCACCAGTTACCTTGGCGCCGGTTTTGAATAGCGCTGTTTTGGCATGAACGGTGTAGGCTATTTCAATCACCGCGGCACGCGAACCATTTAGAGACTTAGCCGTGTCGGAAATGCTTCCACCTTTGGACCGAAGGCCAATGATCATAACCTGTCAAATATCAGATAAACCGCTCCCGTTAGAGGTGTTATAGTACGTTGACATCGAAAATAGGCGGTGGGCGCATTAATTTGACTGCTTAGTAATGGGAATTTTTGAATTTTCTGTGTTCAAGCTGTTGTTGGTACTGCTTAAAGCAAAAACGGAGGCCCTCAGTTTGAAGCCAAAGAATTTACAACGACAAAACTGAGAAAAACTTAGTTCCGTTATCAGTTCTGCTTTAAATCTCAGTGAACAAAGCGTTCTTCTTTAAGCACTGTTGGTTTCTGAGTGTATTTAAACCTTTCAGCTGTTTGACTTAAGATAAATTGATGAACAGCGAGATGAAGGTTAACCATTCCTTACCACTCACTACTACATTGCTATTCATGGCATTCTGATACAATGGTGTCCAGAGATCACATGAAAGTCTCGTACATTGACAAATAGTATGGCTCATTGACTAAGGTGGTGTCTCGTTCAGCCGAGCGGTTCTAGGCGCTACAGTCTGGAACCGCGCGACAGCTACGGTCGCAGGTTCGAATCCTGCCTCGGGCATGGATGTGTGTGATGTCCTTAGCTTAGTTAGATTTAAGTAGTTCTAGGGGACTGATCACCTCAGCAGCCGAGTCCCATAGCCCTCAGAGCCATTTGAACCATTTGTCTCGTTCAATTCTCAGTTGGATCCCACATTTTTTTTCTTTCATTTGTAACTACTTTCCCATCTGGTAATGATTTGTATTTGCGAAAAATTACGAGTTTCACTGAGATTTGGAGATCCATGTTTAACTGTAGGTCACCCTGCAACTGCTTGGCTAATTCACTGCAGAGGTGGCGTAAGGCAAGTAGATACCACCCCAACAGGAGAGCAATGCCTAGTAAAACACTGCGGCACTCAAACCAGTCTCTGAGTTAAGGACAACTTTGTCCTAGTCACAAGTGTCATTTGAAGGTTGATGTTTAGCATACATGGCTACTGTCATACATGGCGCAGCGATTCGTAGTGGCCCCAAGTTAACGAATTACCCGTGGGGTGATTGACTACTTTTTAATTTCCGTTGTTGTTGGTGTGCCTTCCCTAATTATCATGTTAGAAGCAGAATGGTTTGGTAGGATGGGGAGTACTACTACATGGTCTCAATGGCATTGTCTCAGTATATATTCATTGACAGCCCTACAGCATGGACCACGGACAGACAAAGCTGATTTTACTGCAACTCAATTTCAAGAGACTATGTCTCGATCTGGGTGTGAACCAAGATCACACGGTGAAAAGCATGATGTTGTTGCAATGCTCCATATTACTATTTGTAGGATGCTTATTTTTTGTACTCGCTGATAACATTGACGAACTAGAACTACATTCTTCGAAATTATCATCGGTGAAAATGCAGCACAAAAAAGAGCCCAGGTTACGATCTACACCGTGTGTTGATCATCAAATTCCATGGGAGGACAAGCTCCACTGCAGAGAGCTGAAGTCACTCGCTTTACTTTGTCTCGTACGGCGTCCTTTCATACGGGAGGCGTAGAGTTTCTACTTCGGCTCACTACAGTTGTGGTGTAGTTTGTCAAGTGACTCGCCTTTAACCCGCATCTTCCTGCCACTTGGATGCGTCACTGCTTATTACCATTCGCGAGCAGCTTGTCTTTGCACACTGTTGATCAGTAGTATGCACTATTCGACAAAGTGAAGGTTTTCTGTAATTGTCTGAAGATGAAGGACACAGTTTGTACTCGATGAAGTGTGTTTCACCGCAGAAGTGCTGTAGGACCTTCTCATGCCAAGTGATTGAGATTAATAAAAAAAGATTTATTCTAGATTACATTACAACATTTTTGATATCTTGTTGCCACAGGAAAAGAAAATCAGTGATCACCACTTGAGTCTTCACCATCCTCAGACAGAATGGCACTGCACACAATGCTCTCCTCTCCCATTCCATAAATCGAAAACACATTGGATAAATTGTCAGTTCTGAGGTCATGGCTATTAGCAGATCCAACACATGAGTAGCTATAATTACGGAAAAACTTCATTGAAATCAGTTGTTTCAGGATAAATTTCACTCATCGAATGGAAGTATATTTTATTATGATTTGTTAGTTTCGACAAATTAGTGATCTTCA
The DNA here is from genome assembly GCF_023864345.2 of Schistocerca serialis cubense. Lineage (NCBI taxonomy): Eukaryota > Metazoa > Arthropoda > Insecta > Orthoptera > Acrididae > Schistocerca > Schistocerca serialis. The sequence continues at coordinate 786,287,224 of NC_064639.1, read as the reverse complement.
GTATCTTACTTTAGCAGTCAGTCATCATCATCTTAGTATAACACTAATATCATGATATTTATATTTACAATACAAAGACATAGAATATGTAAATTTCCGAACACATCATGGCGTTATCCTTCAATGAAGAAGATATTGACTGTCTGGTAAACTAAGCTTCTGAAGACGACAGATTAATTTGTTGAAACCGGTTAAGCATAATAAAATTTATTTGAAACTGATGAGTCAAATTTATACTGAAAATTACAGTCATGAATAAAATAATGAATTTAGTTTATTTGTTGATTAATGTACTTTTATTTACAACAAATAATTTGTTAAAATTTTAGTAAAATTGCCGATATTTTGGCAGCAAAGAAATTAATTTTTTACTCACTTCAAAGTCACGCCCATTCTTTCTTTCAAAGTTACGTATTTCCTCATCTTGGTGTCCATCAATCTAAATAATGGTGTCAGTATAATACAGGGTACCGCTGCCATACGACAGAAATGGAAAAGATCTTCAGAATATTCTGGAAGTCAATGTGAAGCTCCGAAACATAAGCGGAAACATATTCTTCTTTGCCGTATTTTGAGTTTTTTCATAATAACCATACTTGCAGCAATAGCAGTTACCTCCTATGTGAGAAACATTTTGTATATGAATAGGCCAACAACATGCTGACTGACGGCAGGGAACCTACCACGTATACATCTGAGCTACAATGAGCGGTACTTGTGTTTTGTGCTCCGAAGACAACCTAAGAAAGAGCTCACTGCATTCAGATGCACATCTTCCTTGTGGAAGGAGCCTGACTTCGCTACCACTAGTGCTGTTGCTACTTGTGTATGTAGCAGCTACTGGTACTTCATACAGCGGGGATATATCGCCTCCAACATTTTAATATCATCGGTAAAAAGTCGTAGTAGGACATATTCCACGTAACTTGGTCATAGTTGCTGTAAAATGATCGATGTTGTACATATACTTCACTGTGCTGGTGGTGGTTCACCTCTGAGCAGAGTTAGTTTAGCAACACTCACTTATTGTTCGTGGTCGATCGGGAAGTTGTAGAGATGCGATATATTTGTGCTGGTACTGCGTTCTTGTGGTGAAGATGAATTTCTTTAATTGTCGGCAAACTTCATACCTCGTAATAGGACTAGCATAGCATTCAAAATATGAACGTCAGTGACTCCTGTCAGGTGTGTGTGATTGACGTAGCACAGCTTATCAGGAGAGACACAGTAGTGCTACAAAATTCTGTGATTGTGTGAAAGAGATGAACGTAATTTATTTTCGCCCCATTCACAAAATTATTCGTGTCGTACGAGATGACCCATGTTTTTCCGCTGTACTCGCTTTTGATATCACAGACGGATGGAATGCAAGATAGATTGATGTCAACCAGTTCTGCATGGGATTGTTTTATAGTAAGCCCTACACGTCTGGGCTGGTCTTTTCATACTAGCAGATTATCAGCTTGTACAGCTGGCATTCAGGTTTTACATCCTATTAAGAAAGCTTAAGTGACTTCTTTTTAAGTGTGTCGACATTTTAATGGGTGCAAGAACGGTTTGTTGCATGGCACCATAAAACGAAAGGTAATGCTAGAAACTGTAGCTGCTGTAGCCATCGTTTGAAGTTCAAAGGTAGATGAGTAGTCTATCCACGAAACTCATAGAAACATTGCGACAAGACGACGCCACCACTCGGCTGATAACCAGAGAAGAATTTATCAGTGGAATACGCCGAGAAAGATTGAATATGCAGATATATGCGATTGCAAAGTGGAAGCAGCGCAATAACACAGTGCGTGAACGTGTACATCCAGCGATTAATCCAAACAGAAAATCACAACACAGGTGCAAACAGTATGTGCACAGATACACTGACATGTAAACACTCTCTGAAATCAACAAATTCAGGATAGTACCTGCAAGGCCTGATACGTTGGCCGACTATGTACACTTTTCAAAGAAATAATATTACTTTAACAACTACACAAATTCATAAATTTCAAATTAAGCCGGTCACTCGTTCAGTGGCAAGAAAAGCTGTCTTCAATCCTAAAGTTGGCTTGAGGGCTGCAGTGCTTTACTAGACAGTTTAACGCAACCTCCGAAGCACGATAGAACTCAACCTTTTTCACGTTAATAAATCATTGCCAGAGATGAAAGAAGTGATAAGTGACAGAAAACAATCCAACGACTGACTGAAGACTGAACATGGATCTTTGTATTTGTAGTCTGTCACGCATTTAGCCACAAAGCTGCTCTATTCATCAGTATAAAAATATTATAGAGAGTCAGTAATATTATTGAAGGCCCTAAAACGCAATTATTCATTCGGGAGGACGACGGTTCAATCCCGCGTCCGGCCATCCTGATTTAGGTTTTCCGTGATTTCCCTAAATCACTCCAGGCAAATGCCGGGATGGTTCCTCTGAAAGGGCACGGCCGACTTCCTTCCCCATCTTTTTCTGATCCGATGAGACCGATGACCTCGCTGTCTGGTCTCCATCCCCAAACAACCCAACCCAACCCCCCCCCCCCCCCCCCCCCCGCAATTATTCGGCGAATCAGAAATTTTCACTAATAATAGCGAAGACAACAGTGAGATGCTAAATGAAAAAAATAGTCTTCCGTAAAGTTTAACAAGGATATCTGCTCAGTTCAGTACATTTCAGCAATGGGCAATTGAGCTATAATTGGCTGGATAAGGTAGTTCCAAGGTCAGAGACATACCACCTCCAGTTGTTTCAGGCCCAGTAAAGTACTATGGTGTTCGACTAGTCTTCAGGTTGAGGACATTTTTATATACTTTCGCTGTCAAATAAATGTAGCCAAAGTAAACTATGTTGTAAATTCCACTTTGTGGTGGACTGTCGTAAACTAGTCATAGTGATAATGGACGACGCGTAGTTTATACCATTTTTGTTGCCAGAGAACAACTCGTTCGAAACACCGCTCTTATATCTCTAAAACCTAAAGTGCATGGAATACAGAATCATATGCGTAGATAGTTTTTCTGCTAGAAATGAAGTACTATGTATTAGTCCTGCAAAGAATGCCTACTCACTACTTTTTGAAGAAACAGGCCAGAACTATGATCAGCAACAGGAAATTAAATTTTCATTTCGGCCGAGCCCACAGCATAAACTACCTCATATGACATTTTATAATGAATAATCCCAGTTAATCTGCAATAGCTTAATTAGTAATGTTTCTTTTCCACTATAATCGCGCTTGTCATGGTGCCCTTCTCAAGTAAACCTGTGAACAGTATTGGTCAAACTCGTCCCTACTACCCAAGAGTGGGTCTACCTGCTTTCATGGTGGGCGGTAGATGCTAGGTGGTAGGGGTTTTAAAAACATTTTGTTAGGTTTTCATAAAATTTTGTCTAAGTATTTGGTAAGTAACTGTTATTATTATTATATGCTTTAATTTGCTGTAACTCTGCTTTATAAATTTTATAAAGTGAACTTATTTCTCTAATTTATAAATCACTGACGAAGTTACTGTGGAATCGTTGGACATGAGAGATACGAAAGTAGGCTGTACGTAAAACTGCCTAGCCCAGCTGGAGCAAGGTACAGTTGGTGAGTCCACTGTTAATAAAAAAATGTACATAGAGATAATTTTACTTATGTACTTAAATCTAGTTGGAAAAGATGCCCATCCAAATTAGCAAGAGAAAAGAAAACTAAACAAAAAGCAACGTACCTACCGGCAATATCGAATAAAATACGCCACATCGTAAACAAAATTAGCTTTCCGAACAAACTATCTAAAACCGAAAATTCGATGCGTAAAAACCAAAAACTTTTTTTTTTACCAACCCAAGCACAAAATTCGATGTAATGACTGCGCAAAATTCTATATTTGTCAAACTGAACGAAATTTTGGTATTAGATTCAAAGAACACAGAAGCAATTGCGACAGCAATCAACAATCTTTTACCTGCATGTCACAAACCAAAACTACAAAGCAGAACGTATCGAAAATGCGGTAATACCAAAAGGACATAAGATGAACATTTTGAAAGAATTAGAAGTATATACGCACACAAAAATTCATTCAAACTATATCTGTAATGAACAAATCTATCTCAAACATAAAAAAATTATCTAGAAAATTTTATTGACATTTCGGAAAGCGAGAACGAATACAAAGATAGTAAGCAAAAAACAAAACATACCTATAGATACAAATCATAACAAAATTATATCATCAATGAAACGGGACTAACATCTCTGATCAGCAAAGATTAAACTGTAAACATAAAGTATCAAGGAGAATAAACGGTCAGTAACTGTGAAAAGTATTTCCAGAAAACATTCTACATTGTTGGATTCATTAGTTTAGCGCAACTAACTGACGTGGAAAAACTGTTTAGGAATAAAATAAAAACTTCAACATATTTTACATATGTGCTACACATAAGAATTCGTTTCCAATTAATAACCATAGAATGCAGTTTCACAGATGTCTAACATACTTTACACGGTGTATCACATGCACAACTGTACATACTGAAAAAATACTTTGTTCATTACCTCCAACGTCCGCCCCAGTAGCTGAGTGGTCAGCGTGACGGATTGCCGTCCTCTGGGCCCGGGTTCGATTCCCGGCTGGGTCGGAGATTTTCTCCGCTCAGGGACTGGGTGTTGTGTTGTGTTCATCATCATTTCATCCCCATCCGGCGTGCAGGTCGCCCAATGTGGCGCCGAATGTAATAAGACCTGCGATATGGCGGTCGGACCTGCCCCGCGAGGGGCCTCCCGGCCAATGACGCCAAACGCTCATTTCCATTACCTCCAACATGTGCAAGTACAATAGAACAATAACAATCTAGAAACAAGTAAACAGTCGGCAGTTTATTCATTGATGCAATATGGGCGTCGATTCGAAACAGAGGTAAATACATAAGCAAACTGAACTTTAGGAACAACATTTATAAACGTAAGTAGACTCACCAGATGTAACATCTACAGATGTCTTGGCAATTTCCCAATAGCCGAAACAAACTAGAAGTAAAAAAGAAACATTACTAATTAAACTATTGCAGCTTAGCTGGAATTATTCATTCCAAAAGAAATTAAATACTTTGGATGCACCTAAGTAATTCCTAATGTCAGTCCTCCAAGCGTTACATTTTTTTTTTAGTGCCCAGAGGAATAAATCGGGATTATGGACAGTGACGCAGCGGTGCCGAAAAATTCGCCTTTATCAAACTTCCTAATAGCTGGATGGAATGTAATTAAGTTCACTCATTACAGTGATAAACATTGTCCATTGTTTGCATATTTCGGAATGCTACTGTTAGCGTCAGCTTATATGCTACTGGTTGGCTTGATTAGGCGCGGGTAGTCAGGTTTTACTGCAGCTAATAACTGGTGATTCATTCAGTTCCATTCATTTCATGTTTTTAGAATTCGTTCATTACGCCGCCATTCTCGTTCTTAGTTGCAGTTAAATTGCAGTCAAAAATACCACAAATTTTATCCAACGCAAGCTGTTTCGTAGTTGAAATTAATCTTGACAGTTATTTCATAAGTCGTATTTGCCGTTTTGTCAATCACTTAGATTGAGCAGCAGGAGTTTGTGTTAAGTGAACAATTCATCTGCTGTAATGACGTAATGCGGCCTTAATATCTTGTAATAATACCGAAATTGCAGTCGTAAAATAAAACACTAACAGTCGAAAGCAAGGTGAGATCATTTTTAGGAAGGTAATGCGGCGTGTTTACCTTTCTTATTGCGCTGGATTAAAGTTTTTATTCTGGCGCTTGCTGTCTGAGACCTTGTATTCTGTAGTTAGGATACGATGGGTGCTAGCTGATGATGCGTGAACGAGCCGGTATGAAAGCGTGGAAGGGTCTTCCAGAGTAGGTCATCATCGGCTTTAATATTTCTCCAGTGGCTACATCACACCTTTGCAAGAACAGTGACACAGTTCAAAAATGCAACACCTAAGAAAACTCGACTTAAAAAATTAATTCTACAGAATTTTTATTGAAATAGTTTAAGCTTCCTTTAAATTTCAAATAAGTATTGTTGACAGTAAATTCCATTGAGGAAAAGTCGGATAATCTGACGACATTGAGATATGATATTTCTGGCCTTGGCTTTGAAGTCACAGTTTATTCATGAAAAAGAAAGTCTCATGTGTCCCCTTAAGATTCAAGCTCTTAAACATTTCCTAAAACTAAAAATTTTCTAGATAGACCAATTTTTCGTTAATAGTATTACTATCTGTCAATTTCCCTACAAGGAGGGTGAGATGACTTTGGGGTATGAGTAAGACGACGAAATAAAGATTTATTTAGAAAACATTTAAGTGGTGATTATGTATTTATCACAGAAGCCACAAATCTAAAATTTTTCCTTTGCTTTCCTGCAATTTAAGTTCGTACACTGGGCATGAGCCTATTCTTGGCATCGAGAACATTTATACCTCATTTCCGTCTTCTCTACCCCTATCATCAACACCATCAGAATCACTGTCTGCGTACTCTATTTCGATAGAGGAGTTTGAGGATGAGTCGCAAAAGTGTATTGTAGGGTCCTATCTTTGATTCATTCCAAAACATACGCCGAACGAAAGTTTACATTCTCTTTTCATTTTTTCTCTTCATTTTCTCTTTTTTTCTTCTCATTGCTCTCTTTTCTTCCAGAGCTATTTTCATTTGTGAGCTGGTTATGTGTAGAGATGGTAACTTTTTCTTCGGTTTTTTTTTTACCTCCTTAGGCGCAAGTTGAGGTAACGGAGGTAAAGGAGCGGTAGGTGTGTACTTATATGCAGTTGAGGGCACCGATAATACACAGAGTTCTGCATGGCATAGTGGAGATAAAATAGAAGGAAGTGTAGGCTTAGATGAAGACCGTGGTAAAGGTTCATCTTCCGGTAACGGAGTTAAAATACAGGTTGTTGTAGTTGCAGACCCTGGTAGTGCACCAAATTCTGCATTTGGATTTGCTGATATCCCAAGTAGAATGTCTGGGAAGAAATTTCATTGATTGCATTGTCCATTGTTAGTGATGGCACGATGCCTGCATCACTTAATAATGTCTGTGAATTTAATGGTCAATTTCTGTGTGTATAAAGTCCTTGATTGAACTATTTAAAATGCAGTTTTGCTAAAGGCAGTGTTGAACATTGTCTCGCTTTGTTATCACTTGGCCTGGATGATAAGCAAGATAGTCAGTACAAGCTTTGCTATAGGCAGTCTTCAGAGGTGTATGAAATGTGGCACATCCAACGGTTGAAATCTGTAGCTTGTGTGTGGTGGGAAACCTAGTTACGAAATTATCTCTGCAGAGAGTAACGGCTTCGGAAGTGAGATGTGAAGTAAGACTATCCATAAACATTAGGATTGGATTTCTTTCTGATGGTTCAACAGGATTTCCATTTGTTTCTGTCGTTCTGCCTTCCTTATATGCAATTTCCCCATGTTTATTCATAGCCTGTAATCAGAATGACACAACTACACAATAACAAAGGTAGTAGAAGCACGGCAGCAGAGAGAGGCGGGTATGATGACGAACTCGCCATCTTAACAGCACTCGTCATTTTGGATACATACTAAACACGCGCAAAGTCTTAGAGGTTAACTTCATTAAATCATTATTAAAGCACCAGTAAATCCATAAGGCCTCATTGATATAAAAATATTACTTACATGAATTTTATTTAAACCGTAGGAAGAATTCTCAAAACGGCGTCCGCTTCCGAGTCTCTGTTCCCAATAAAACAAAATGGCCAATCGAGTGTAGTTAAACAGACATGCCTGCAGAGCGCGCTAAGGTAGCAATACCACAGTGTACCTAACAGCATCTGTAGAGTTACAGGAAAATTCCAATTTCGTCATCTTAGACTTCTTCCTTTTCGACAAACTAAAAATACAATTTTTCAACTTCTTCCTTTTCTTGTCGGGATGCGGTATGTTTAAAAAAGACATTCAAATAAATTAGTGTGCATTATACACATTTGACTCCAAATGAAATAGATACAAGTGAACGAAAAGCGGCTAATCAGATTTTCTCAGCGTTGCTTCCTCTGCTCTGATATGTCGCTTGCTTGCTTGGAATGTACTGTTGCACAGCATCCTTGTCACGACTTATTTGAGCAGCTGGGCCGCAACCGTCGAGTAACAAGTGAAGAGTTGATCCAGTGTGATATCGTACATAAGCAAATGTTATTTCTACACCGGGATTCCTACAGGCGATACCAATCTGAGACGAAAGTATTTCACAATCAAATGATGAACCGAAGATTGCCGTTACGTCTTTCAGGCTGTCAGGTTTTCATGGCATCATCATTTCGTGTTTTAGGTTTTCGGATAGCAAAATTACCGATTGTCTTTGATTTATGCTATGACATGTACACGAACCTGCTTAATTTCTTCTCGAATTAAAATTTTATTTTTCAAGACACAGTACGAACATGTTCGACATTAATGAGTGCTTTGAAACGGGATGTCGAAACACATCGTGTCAAATTAATGGTAAACTGAAGCATTATTGAGACGAAACGTCGTGTTTGTTCCCTTCGTTGTTGGTTCGTAATTTGCCCTCTAGCATTTCGGATCCCACTTACCACATGCTGATTATTAGTAGAACACATGAACTTCTGGATCTAATTATGGGAATGAACGTAATTTTGTGTTATTTATTTGTTAAGGAGTGTGTTCCCGTTCAGTGTCGTTTACTGCAGCAGTTTATCACGATAACAATAGATAGATCATAACTATAGTTATCTATAGTTCGTTTTCCCGGTGCGATTGATTGTGGGCTTCCGGTTGCTCCGTCGAATGGTTTCTGTTTTATGCTATTTCGGCAGCCGACCCAATCGTCTTTCTCAGGTGCTGTAAGTTCGTGTTACGTCCACTCGCTGCCTGGACTCCAAATAGACAGTCTCGTTGAAGTCCAGACAGCGAGTGGACATAACTTGCGGCGCCTGAGGAAGACGGCTGGGTGGGCCGTCGAAATATTGTGCATAAATGGGAAGCAACAACTTGACAGAACACATGAAAGCATACAATTAATAACTATAAAAATAAAGATCGCTTTCGGTTGCACTAAACTTACCAATATTGTGGAAACGTAGGCTTTCGCGACTAATTCGGCTGATAGCATTTTACACTCAACATCCATAACATCAGTTAACGACAGTCGGTTGCTAAGGACCAGAGAAGTAATATTAAGCTTGTCTTGTCATTTAAATCTAACGTGATAAGGAAACCGACATAATTGTACTACTAGTGTGTCTGCATTTTAGTCCAGTGCTCAGTTTGCGTACGCTTCGTGTCAATTCAAATATTTTAAGACATTAAGAGAACGAGACTGTAGAGACTAATATCGTCAGATGTCAGCTGCTTGTGTTGGATTTACCTTTGATACCGCCCGTTCTATAATGCTACTTAATACACCGTTATCTTGAATTTGCTTTTGCTGCATAGGTGGGAGGTTGGCCTTCATCCGGGCTTTGTTTGAGGGTCTGTAAGGTACTGTGTTGTTTGATATTCATCTCTGTACTGATTGATGAACGTTGATAAAGTCAGCGAAGGAAGGAAGTCGTTTATTTTGAAGGTGTAAGCTAGCTCGAGATCTACGGCAGGACCTAAATTTTTATCTCGAAATATGAGTTCTCTCATTTCGCTGGAGGAGAAGATCTTCAGCCTCTCGGTAAATACACAAGTTGGACAATCTCCATTGCTTGACAGAACTGAGCGGTTGTCCTGTCCATGACTTTCCTGCTGATAACTCGCTTGAGTCTGTCTCTACAGCTTCTGATAGGCACAAAAACATGCGACCCAATGCCTGTAAATACTGGCCTCAGTTGTATGATCAAACCTGCTCGAAGCGACGAATTGTTGATCTTTGTCACTTGAATCAATATTATTAATGTTACGCTAACGAGAAGTAAAATTATTTCTCTGTAGTTTAAGGTCTGTGGTCGAGGTCTTTTAAGATGAGAAACAGTGTGCCAGTAAATGGACGACTTTGGTAGTAAGGTTGTTGTAAGGTGATTGTTGACTTTCACTAGATGATTTCGCGAATTGTGACCCACTGGCGGGCAGTCCACTGTGTGTGGGAGTTGCGACCTAGCTAGCGGTGAAAGGCAGCCAGTGGCGTGGCAGACAAGCGCGTGAGTCAGCCGACCGCTGCTGTTGCCACTGTTCCCGCGAAGGTCGCGTTGCCTGTACCGCGGCCCGGTCGCTGGCCTCGCCGCTTCCGCATGCGTGTCCTCCCTCCCCCCGCTGGTCTGTCGACACGTTTCCTCTTTTTATCGTCCTGCCTGAGGTATAGAAGCATTTTGTAAATCAAGTAAATATATTAACAGCGTTGAAAAGCTCTTGAAAAGACGAGTGCAGTGATATAAAGCTAGTTGTGAAACTTCCTCGTATAAGTACCCGAAAAAACTAAATCCATAAAGTTCAGGTGGCCATCACAGATTTCTCCCCACGCAAGACGCCAAAAACGTAACCATGCCGTTGAGCGACCTAAAACCATCATCACATAAACCCTCTCCCAATCAATGGAAGATGTTTTCTTTCAAATGCATCATGGCCACTCATTCAGATATAATAATAACTGAATCTACATGTACAGTTGTATATTCTGACGCTGATCATTTTGAAGTCTCACGTGACGTTCAGTTTGCAGTTATTTAAGTATAACCATGGAAAATTCGAATTCATGGCAGAATCAGAAAATCCTTAAACAAAATAGCCTTTGTTAAAATTACCATAGAAATAAATATGATGCACCACGTCATCCAACTTTTCATGCTCCTTCCAATAATGCTTTGTTTTGTTATTACACTCACCAATCTTAAATCACAATCAATTTTAGTAATTGCCGTTTTGTAAAAGGTCACACTTCTGTAGAATAAGCATCTTGGATCTCAAATTTGGACAGTAAAGAAGTTTAGAGTTAATTCGTGCTGTTCGTTAACTAAGTGCATGTGTTGTTATTAACATGATGTGGCTTAAGCTAAGTGTGAAAATACATGCATTGCTGTCACAAATGGCTTTGAGCACTATGGGACTCAACTTCTGAGGTCATTAGTCCCCTAGAACTTAGAACTGGTTAAATCTAACTAACCTAAGGACATCACACACATCCATGCCCGAGGCAGGATTCGAACCTGCGACGTAGCGGTCTCGCGGTTCCAGACTGCAGCGCCTAGAACCGCACTGCCACTTCGGCCGGCCCACTGCTGTCACAGCCAAATCGTAAGGGCGATCGGTAGAAGAGCAGACATTGTTGTGCGTAAGGATACTTTTCGATTGACTTAGACTACAACATGCGTCCAAGAGTAATAATAAATGATCATGTTTTAGAAAAAATGTCCATCATTGAAATCTGTGTAACTTATTGAATAGTGACTTCAGTTCATTTTAATCGCCGGCCGATGTGGCCGAGCGATTCTTGGCGCTTCAATGTGGAACCGCGCTGCTGCTACGGTCACAGGTTCGAATCCTGCCTCGAGCAAGGCTGTGTGTGATGTCCTTAGGTTATTTAGGTTTAACTAGTTCTAAGTCTAGGGGACTGATGACCTCATATGTTAAGTCCCATAGAGCTTAGAGCCATTTCAACCTTTTTTAATCGTCAGGGCTAGACGCTCATTTTGGTGTGCTTGGAATTCCCTTATCCCAATTACTTCAAAAGCTAAACACTATGATGTATATCACTTTCCTCACATAGCCTGATGGAGTCGCCACCATGGCCGTGTATCATGTAGATCGCAGGAAAACAACCGAGTTACCTGCTCAACTTTCGCAACCTGCTGCATTTGTCAACATAAATGCTACCAGGTTACATAGTTACGGGCTACTCCTACTGTGCCCGATTAGCCACGCCTCCATTCTACTTTCCTTTACCACCCCTTCAGCCTCGTTACCGGCGAATCGTCCTGTGAATAACCTTCCCAGTGGTTCCCAGCGGGTGGTCCGCGGACCCTCATGGGTCCGCGAGCTATGCCAGAGGGGTCTGCATGATGCTATTAGAATAAAAAATATATTAAATGCATTTCGTATGATAACAGATTTTTTTTTTATTTTGGTGCTTCCTGCATGAGCAGAGCTTTAGCGAACGCTAACTTCTGCGTCTAGCGTCTTCGTCAAACCAACTGACACTAGCACACACTAGCGCGAAACTAGAATTAGATAGAGGCAAATACACTCCTGGAAATGGAAAAAAGGACACATTGACACCGGTGTGTCAGACCCACCATACTTGCTCCGGACACTGCGAGAGGGCTGTACAAGCAATGATCACACGCACGGCACAGCGGACACACCAGGAACCGCGGTGTTGGCCGTCGAATGGCGCTAACTGCGCAGCATTTGTGCACCGCCGCCGTCAGTGTCAGCCAGTTTGCCGTGGCATGCGGAGCTCCATCGCAGTCTTTAACACTGGTAGCATGCCGCGACAGCGTGGACGTGAACCGTATGTGCAGTTGACGGACTTTGAGCGAGGGCGTATAGTGGGCATGCGGGAGGCCGGGTGGACGTACCGCCGAATTGCTCAACACGTAGGGCGTGAGGTCTCCACAGTACATCGATGTTGTCGCCAGTGGTCGGCGGAAGGTGCACGTGCCCGTCGACCTGGGACCGGACCGCAGCGACGCACGGATGCACGCCAAGACCGTAGGATCCTACGCAGTGCCGTAGGGGACCGCACCGCCACTTCCCAGCAAATTAGGGACACTGTTGCTCCTGGGGTATCGGCGAGGACCATTCGCAACCGTCTCCATGAAGCTGGGCTACGGTCCCGCACACCGTTAGGCCGTCTTCCGCTCACGCCCCAACATCGTGCAGCCTGCCTCCAATGGTGTCGCGACAGGCGTGAATGGAGGGACGAATGGAGACGTGTCGTCTTCAGCGATGAGAGTAGCTTCTGCCTTGGTGCCAATGATGGTCGTATGCGTGTTTGGCGCCGTGCAGGTGAGCGCCACAATCAGGACTGCATACGACCGAGGCACACAGGGCCAACACCCGGCATCATGGTGTGGGGAGCGATCTCCTACAGTGGCCGTACACCACTGGTGATCGTCAAGGGGACACTGAATGGTGCACGGTACATCCAAACCGTCATCGAACCCATCGTTCTACCATTCCTAGACCGGCAAGGGAACTTGCTGTTCCAACAGGACAATGCACGTCCGCATGTATCCCGTGCCACCCAACGTGCTCTAGAAGGTGTAAGTCAATTACCCTGGCCAGCAAGATCTCCGGATCTGTCCCCCATTGAGCATGTTTGGGACTGGATGAAGCGTCGTCTCACGCGGTCTGCACGTCCAGCACGAACGCTGGTCCAACTGAGGCGCCAGGTGGAAATGGCATGGCAAGCCGTTCCACAGGACTACATCCAGCATCTCTACGATCGTCTCCATGGGAGAATAGCAGCCTGCATTGCTGCGAAAGGTGGATATACACTGTACTAGTGCCGACATTGTGCATGCTCTGTTGCCTGTGTCTATGTGCCTATGGTTCTGTCAGTGTGATCATGTGATGTATCTGACCCCAGGAATGTGTCAATAAAGTTTCCCCTTCCTGGGACAATGAATTCACGGTGTTCTTATTTCAATTTCCAGGAGTGTAGTTCAGCTGTATACCGTTAGACTGCGCGCGCTGCCTCTTTGCAGCTGACAACTGACAGTCACTTCACACAGAAACTCGCATTTCAGACGACAATCGGCCATTGTTAATTTACTGTCAGTGCTTTCACAGACCGTGTTGTTTACATATTCAGTATTCTGTATTAAAACAATAGTGTTTGTAAAGCGTTGTTTTTCGCAGAAGCTACAGTTCGCCTGGTTAAAAATGGACCGTTGGTTAAAACGAGGAAGGCCAACAGATGAAGAGGAAGATAATGCATTTGATGTTCAAGCAAGTAAGTCAGTGACTCTCGAACCGAAGTTGTCAGTGTCCATTGAACCTAAGTCGTCGGCGTCCCATGAACCTAACCCTTTCAAGATCAGTGTTATGGAAAAATTAGAAAATATAACTCTGATTACTTGGAAAACAGTTTTACGTTCACTGGACCTGAGCAACAGCCTAAAACCTCAGTGTGTAATTTGCTATGAAAGCCTTTCGAATGAATGTATGAAACCAGCAAAACTCTGGCGCCATCTTGAAACAAAGCGCCCAGAGCACAAAAGTAAGTTATTAGATTTTTCAAAAATAGAGTTGAAAACATCTCGTAAAACAATTACCAAACACTGTGGTGCAAATGTAAATGAAAAATGCATCCCTTGCGTCTTACGAGGTGGCTCAGCTTGTTGCTAAATGTGGGAAAAACCACACAATTGCTGAGGAACTTAAACTGCCATCAGCAGTAATACTTTGCAAGAAAATGTTAGGTGATGCAGCTGCTAAGGTAATAGGAACTATCCCGCTCTCAGATAATACTGTTCAAAGACGGATTACTGATATGGCAATTATCATTGAAGAAACATTGCTGGCTAGACTCAGCATGAGTGACATGTACGCTCTACACTTGGATGAAAGCACAGACATATAAAAAATAAAGCTATAATGTTGGTTTTCGCACGATTGTTATGGGAGGACCAAGTGTTCGAATATTTTATTTTTTCATGCGAACTACTGCATACAACAGCAGACGATATTTTTACTGCATTAAATAATTATCTCAATAAACACGATGTCAGCGGGAATAAATGTGTAGGCTTGTCGACGGATGGAGCAAAGTCAATGGCTGGCAAAAAAACAGGACTTCTATCTCGTTTCAAAGCAGTAGCCGCTGAGGTGAAATGGACTCACTGTTGTATCCATCGTGAAACCTTAGTAGCCAAAAGATTGCCTGAATCTTTGCAAAAGATATTTAACAAAGTAGTTCAAATCATCAACTACATTAAAACTCGAGATCTGCAATTCAGATTATTTTCTTTGTTGTGTAAAGAGATCGGCAGTGAGCATGAGCAATTTCTTATTCATACGGAAGTAAGATGGCTTTCTCGAGGTAGGATCTTGTCATGAACTTAGAGACGAGGTTCATGTCTTCCTTCTTGACACTAAGTACGCGGATTTGCTCACTAACTTCTCTTGGCTTTGCTCAGTTGCGTACTTAGCTGATGTGTTTGAACACTTAAATGTGTTAAACTTGAGTTTACAAGGAAAAAATGTAGACTTGTTCAAAGCTGAGGATGAGATTAGTGCTATGGTCAAAAAGTGTCAGATCTGAGCGTCAAGGATAGAAAACGAGTCACTAACTAACTTTTCTACTTTAAAACAATTCTTGGAGTCATCAGAGGAGAGTTTGCCTGACCAGATCAAGATCACTGTAGCCGAGCATCTAGGCAGCCTAGCCACCACTTTTAGAGAGTATTTCCC
Source organism: Schistocerca serialis cubense (assembly GCF_023864345.2). NCBI lineage: Eukaryota > Metazoa > Arthropoda > Insecta > Orthoptera > Acrididae > Schistocerca > Schistocerca serialis. The sequence goes on along the minus strand of NC_064639.1, from coordinate 786,271,879 downwards.
TGAACCTGACCCTGACGACAGATGCATTCGAAATCCCATCAGCTGTGAAGAAGTAGACAAAATCCAAGGTCTCACTGAAGAAGAGCAAGATCAACTTGTGGATTTGTCCAGCTGTGGTACAATGATAAACATTTTCATCGGTGATAAAATTACAGACTTCTGGGCGTCAGCACGCTAGGACTACAAGAAACTTTGGAGATAAGGCAATGAAAAAGATCCATTTGCAACCACATATCGGTGCGAGCAAGCATTTTCTTCCATGTGTTTCATGACAAACAAATATAGGAATCGGCTCGACCTGCGGTCGGATTTCAGAGTGAAAGTTTCGAGTCTGGAACCTAATATTTCATAAATAATGGACTCAAAGGTCGGATTGAACTCATCTCATTAAGAACTGAAAATTAAAACTAACTGTATACTGATGTAACTGCATTTTGTCAGATAAAAAAAAAGTATAAAGAGACTCTTAATTTGGCTTTTCTTAGGTACTTGATACTGTAATATGACAAGGTACCAATCATGCTCGATGAGGGGGTCCTCGAGAAAATTTTGTTGGGAACCCCTGTTTTAGTGAAAACTCAGTCGACTATATCCGTGTCTTATTTTTTTTTTTAACTAAATGCTGATTAGAGACGGCAGTTTCACAGGATTCTTTTCGTGGCTAATTTTTTCCCTTAATATATCGGCGATTCGCCATAACTGGGACAAATCGTTCCAGGTGACTCAGGTAGCAAAGTGAAAGATGTGAAGTGCAATGTAAGTTATTTGACAAATAGGTTAGCGCATGGCATCAGCTTCTCGTGTGTAGAGAACAGAATGTCGCTTAACTGCAGAAAGACTGAATGCGTACAGTTTCTGACTTGTAACTTTTTCACAATGTGACTGAATAATCAGTGGAATCGAACCGTTTTGAATTATTCAGACTGGAGATAAACAAAATGTTTTCTTGGTACAGTTATCATATTCAAGATCCTGTTGAGAATTTGAATGCCGTTGTCTTCATTATTTAAAAAATCCGCTGTCACTGACACTGCAACGCGAAAGCTTACTTTGTATTGTCTCATATGTCGCATTCTGGGGCAACTTCATCCGTAAAGAATATTCTTAACCCGAGAAAAAGCGCTCTGTCAGACTGACTTTCCAATTTGCGAATTTCATGTAGGCCGTTGGTCAAGCGTCTCGGGGTTTTAATTCTGCCATCCCTGAACTTGTGCTCCCTCATGCAGTTTGTAGTAAATTATGTGGACTAATCCAGCTATCGCTTGTCGTGAAGGACTTTCACGTAGATAAAATTTCCTTTGCTACAGTTTTCAAAGGGCTTTCCAAGTGGGAAAGGGAGTCTGTGGAGAGAAAGGGAGGGAGGGGGGGGGGGGGGAGAGAGAGGGAGGAGGGGGGGGGGACTTAGATTTTCAACTTTAAATTTCAATAGTAAGTCATCCGAGAAAAGAATAATGTTTACAGTACCAAGATATTTCACGCAATTAAACCTGTAGCTTTTAATATTAGAGTGGTCATATTATAACTATCGACGAGGGCTACTAAGCTGCGATGAATTTCATTTGCACCTCTTCTTCAAAGCTTGTATGTGATTTCACTCTGAAGCATACACTCAAAAACACGAGATTTGAAACGCACACTCATCCAAGGAGCAAGATTCAAATTCGGTATGATCACATTACGAGGCAACGACGCTGCCGATAGCCCACGGAGCCCGGCGCAAGAAATGGTTGCGGTTTTAGGGGTCGATTGTCTCGTGCTCAGATATGAGAGAAGAGACGGTAAAGTTATCGTCTGTAAAATCCTCAGCTTGGGTTTAATCTCGCGAATTTGAGAGAAGTACAGAACACTGCTGACAATCCACCTTTGGCACCAACTTGGTGAGGCAGTGAAGCAACATTTCAGCTTACGTCAGCTTGTAAGTCCTCGTGTTATAGGCGACACTTTTACGTCATGGCTTTGGAACCAGAAACACATCTCAGCTCTCTCTCTCTCTCTCTCTCTCTCTCTCTCTCTCTCTCTCTCTCTCTCTCTCTCTGTGTGTGTGTGTGTGTGTGTGTGTGTGTGTGTGTGAGAGAGAGAGAGAGAGAGAGAGAGAGAGAGAGAGAGAGAGAGAGAGAGAGATTTTTTTGTGGGCAGCGAGCACCAGCTTGAAGTATCTATGGGACGCGGCCGGGTCGGCGGGCGCTTGTTAAATCTTTCATCGGCGCCGCGGCAGGACAAAGGCGTCACTCGCACTCCAGATGGAGCGCGCCCTGTGGGGGCGGCTGCTGGAGACACTCGCGCGTTGAGCTGTTCACTACCTCGGTACGCGCCGCCTATTCAGCCGTCCCAGCTGTGACCTCGATCCGCGGCTCATAATTCTCGTGATTGATGGGGCCTATGTTGACTTTTCAAGTGAAAGTCCTGTTCTCAGTGCCTTAGTCTACGTGGCGGTTAATAGCCAATGGAAACATACCTTTATATGCGAAATTATGAGAATTTAGGCCTCCATATTATGCCAGTATCTGTTCTTTTTAATGCCCAAATATGTTTCAGCACCTTTGTGCCATTGCCGGTTGGTACTCTCATTTATTTTTGTAAAATGCTAAACATTTTATCTCTTTTGTAATTATTACTTCATTTTCTAAAACGCTGGATTCCGTGGGAGCTAGCTTACGTCGTTTTGTAATTTCTCAACACCAACAGAGTGTTGTCATTGTGAATTTGGTTGGTGATTTAGCAAGTAACTTCACGTATAATCGTAATTTTGCTGTACGATAATATTTAGCGACAACATATTGCGATTACGTAGAGTTATTTTGGTAGTACACGTCCTCATCTGCATGTTCATCTGTTGCACAACTTTGTCGCAAAACATTTTCGGGCCACAAAATATAAATTTGTAGTTGGTGATATGTTAACTCGGGAACAAAACTCACGTCACTGTTTCGTTGCTAGTGTCAGACCACACAGTACCGCAAAAGAGCAGCGGATAATATACTAAAAATAGTTACAACAGGCATAAAATGTTTTCAAATTTAATTTCGTCACAATAATTGAAACATACTTGCGTTTTACAGAAGTGAATAAAAGAAACTACCAATGATGAAACACGTGTGAAGAAACTTGCCGGGTATTAGAAAAGTTCTTTCTATTATTGGCGGACCTGAAGTCCCTTAATTTAGTCCGCTAACGGCGCTGCTGTTAGAGCTTCAAAACCCAGTTTTCTACTGCACAAATACAGGTACACCTGTAAGTCACAGCGCTGCAACTTTTGACATCCATTACAAAAAGGGAAAATATAAGTAATCCGCTGAATTATAAGCCCATATTACTAACGTCGATTTGCAGTAGGGTTTTGGAACATATACTGTGTTCGAACATTATGAATTACCTCGAGAAAAAGATTTATTGACACACAACACGGATTCAGAAAAACATCGTTCGTGTGAAACACAGCTAGCTCTTTATACTCATGAAGTAATGACTGCTATCGACAGGGGATGTCAAATTGATTCCATATTTGTAGATTTTCAGAAGGCTTTAGACATCGTTCCTCACAAGCGTCTTCTAACCAAACTCCGTGCCTATGGAATATTGCCTCTGTTGTGCGACTAGATTCGTATTTTCCTGTCAGGAAGGTCGCAGTTCGTAGTAACAGACGGAAAGTCATCGGCTAAAACAGAAGTAATATCCGTCATTCCCCAAGGAAGTGTTATAGGCCCTCTATTGTTCCTGATCTATAATAACGACCTAGAAGACAATATGAACAGCGCTATTAGATTGTTTGCAGATGATGCTGTCAATTTACCATCTTGGTAAGTCATCAGATGACCGAAACGAATTGCAAAATTATTTAGATAAGATACATGTATGGTGCTAAAAGTGGCAATTGAACCTGAATAAAGAAAAGTGTGAAGATATTCACATGAGTACTAAAAGAAATCGCGACTACACGATAACCACACTATTCTGAAGGCTGTAAATTCAACGAAATACTTAAGTATTACAATTACAAATAACGTAAATTGAAACAATCACACAGATAATGTTGCGGGTAGAGCAAACCAAAGACTGCGATTAATTGGAAGAACATTTATAAGGTGCAACCGGTCTACTAAAGAGACTGCTTACTCCACGCTTGTCCGCCCTATTCTGGAGTATTGCTGTGCGGTGTGGGATCGGCATCAGGTGGAACTGACGGATGACATCGAAAAAGTTCAAGGGAGATAGTGCCTCAGACATGATACGTCAATTGGAGTGGCAATCATTAAAACAAAAGCGTTTTTCGTTGCGACGGGATCTTCTCATGAAATTTCAATCACCAGCTTTCTCCTCCGATTGTGGAAACATTCTGTTGGTACCCACCTACATAGGGAGAAATGATCATCACGATAAAATAAGAGAAATCAGGGCTCGCACAGAAAAATTTAAGTGCTTGTTTTTCCTGCGCGCCGCTCGAGGGTGGAACAGTAGAGAGACAGCTTGAAGGGGATTCATTGAACCCTCTGTGAATAAGCAGAGTAATGACGTTGACGTGTCACCGTTGCAACAGTAGATCTTCATGAAAACGGGAGAATAACTTCGAGAAATTCGTTGTTGTTAACATAAATGAACAGATCGAAGTGATGCATTCGTTCTGGAGATGTGACAATGCATCCTCGTGCTCACAAAGCCAGTCCTGGACGACGGGAACTGTGTGAACAGGGGCCCTGTCGTCTAGATACACAGCTACACCATTGGGAAATAAACATTTTACCATGGGATGGACCTGATCAGCCAAAATGGTCACACAGTCCTCGGCAGTAAAGCGACCTTGCAGAGTAACCATGGGGCCCTTGGAATACCACGATATAGCTGCCCAGATCACCGCCCAACCCCCGCCATGTTTTGCTCCTGGGACGTTAACTCGGCCAGAACTTGGTATCTCTGTGAAAGAATACTCATTCGACTAAATGACTTTCCTCCAATGCTCCATAGTCCCGGTTTTATGGCTTCGGCATCACGTTTTACTCTTACGGGCATTTGCATCACTGGTGTGTGGTTCTGGAATTCCAGCTCATTCTGTAATTGCGAGCTTCTGGAGCTGCCTTCGTCTTAGAGCGAATTTTGCATTCTGCAGCGGAATGTATGCTGGTAATGAAACTCAGTGGAAGATTGAAACGGTATGGCGGACCGGGTTCACGAACCCGGGACTTCGCCTTTCACGGGCAAGTCTCTACCAACTGAATTACCCGAGCACGACACACGACCCTTCCTCACAGTTTTACTTCCGCCAATACGTCATCTCCTGCCCAGAGTACACTCCGCTGCATAGTGGAAAAATTCATCCTCGAAACAATCCCCGAGGTTGTGGCTAAACCGTGTCTCCGCAATACCCTTTCTTCAAGGGGTGCTAGTCTTAGAATTTTCGCAGGGGAGCTTATGTGAAGTCTGAGAGGTAGCAGATGAGATACTGACGCTGTGAGGACCGACCGTCAGTCGTTCTCGGGTAGTTCAGTTGCTAAAGCTTTTGCGCGCAAAAGGCAAAGGTCCTTGGTTCGAGAACCCGTCCGGCACACAGTTTTAATCTCCCGGGAAGTTAATGTTGCTCTTCGTGCAGTTTTGGTGTTGACACGGTTCGCAAAGGTGATATTCAGTTCTGCAGCGATTTTTGCAGCTGTCGTCTTATTTTCGTCACAATCTTCTTCAATTACCGTGTATCACGATCACTCAACTCATACTTTCGTCCGCACTGTGACTTAGTGAATGATGATTCTCCGCTTTCGCTATATGCGGTACAAACCTTCGACAGGGTGCCTCTTGATACACAGAACACTTTGGATACAGCAGCACCAGCTGCAGGTTTGGCTAGCATCACCGCTTGTGTTAAAGCATGCTTTTCTCGCGCTGTTTCCATGTTTTTGTCCAACCCTTGTATTTCATTTAAGTGATTGGCAGTATTCCTGGCAGGACGGAAAATAGTGTAAAACAAGCAAAAAATGATCTATGGAGAAAATTGTCGAATTGATCCAAATAGAACAGCAGTTGAAACGATAATTAAATGGACACCCTAGCTGCAAACAGGCGTTGATGTACTTCATTGGGGACATGTTGAAAATGTGTGCCCCGCTAGCAGCTGGGGTGTCCATTTAATTATCGTTTCATTTCTAGCAAAGCTGCTTGGTCATCCACGGTAACTGTTCTTTCGGGAACAGATACTTCCGTCATATATAGAACAGCAATTATCATGGAGATTTACTAGATTTTTAACCAGTTTTTAAACTTCTTGTGTACAGCTGTCGCATGACTGTAGTATAAGATTGCCCACTGACATCGTTCACAACGAGGAAAATTGCTATTCTCGTTTCGCGTGCTGATAAAAATTCTAATGATGCCTGTCAGGTGATGTCGATGAGATAATGGAAGAGGTATATTCGCGACGCATGTCAGCGTAAGCAGTTACGACAGTGCTTGCTTTTGTTCCTCGGACTCCTTGCTCTCAGCACAATGCTTCTTCTGTCTTTATCGATAACGGATCACTGTTGGCAACAAGCTTAGCGGAATTACATTCGAGGCAGAATTCCTGATCCCTTGTCTTCGCCTAAGGTCGAATTATCAAGATATCGTTTGCGAGATAAGGAACAGGAAGACTGTTAGTTGTTTCTTGGAAACTGACGTTATACTAGCCCCAAGAGCTCTATGAAACCTCGCCTTCATTTCAATTGTGTTAGTACCTTTCCTTGAAAGTGCGTGTTTTTGTTTACTAATGCCTACTGAACATTTCGTTTAATAGGGGAAAAGACAGATACTTCATACAACTGCAGTAGCAACGAAAAAGATCTAATCAGATTATTAACAGAGCTAATCGTTCCAGAGATCTTTATAGAGCAGCCATCTGCTAACATGTGACGCAAGCCCGTCGGTAATATTCAAGAAACACCTGCCCAGCTAAAATCCATAGCGATTTTCTTTTATTTATTTATTTTTTGCTATTTCACAGGGCCTATCCCAGAAACGAATAGACATTCGCCTTCACCCTCTTTAATGCATATTATTATTGAGCTAACTTGCACAGCAGTTTCTAAAAGTGCATTTTTTTCCTCGTTTCTGGAACAATTTGTTGAGGTATTGAAGTATCTGGCGTCGTGACCTCTTGTGAAAGAACCACGGAGCATGATCTAACCGGTAGAAAGCCAAAAATCGTGGCAAACAGGAAAATATAATTTGATCTTACTGCGATTATTAATATTCGGTTTGTTGACATTATCATAAAGATTATTTTATAAGTTCCTGATCGGATTAAGGAGGATTGTATAATGGTAAGACAGATTTCGAAACCAAATTTTAAATTGCAAAAGATTTCTAGAGGTAGATTTACGCTCTTATCATAATTTATTTGTTATGAACTGCAAATTAAAACTGAAGATATTGCAGGAAGGTAGGGAACGAGAGATCTAACTTGTATAAATTGAAAGAATCAGAAGTTGTCGAGAGTTCGAAAAGGAGCGTTAGACAACGGTTGACGGAAAGAGGGCAAGTGACTACAGTAGATAAAGAATGGGTCTCTTTGAAATATGAAATAGTGAAGACAGCAGAGTACCAAATAGGCAAAAAGACGAGGTACCTTAGAAACCCTTGGATAACACACACGATACTGAATTTAATTGACGGATGGAGAAATTATAAAAATGTAGCAAATGAAGCAGGCAAAAGGGAATATAGAGGTCCAAGAACGGAGATTTACAGAGCATTCAAAATGGCAAAGCTGGAGTAGCTATTGGACAAATGCAAAGTTGCAAAATTGAAAGAACCTTTGGAGAAAAGAGGAACACCTGTATAAGCATTAAGAGCTAGGAAGCCAACTCAGTGCTAAGCAAAGAAGAGAAGACAAAGGTGGAAGCAATATATAGATGATCTGTACAAGCTAAAGGAACTTGAAACACTGTAGAAAGGGAAGAGGAAGTAGATGAAGATGAGCCACGAAGTGGTTCCTTCATCTTCGGAATCAAATCAAAGTCACTCGGACCTAAGTAACCTGCGACCAGCTTTTCGAAAGAAGCGGCGACATTTTCTGCGCAACCTATGCAACAATGCGCGGGTGCATACAGCGCAAGCTGTGGCTGTTCTGTTCGGTCGATGGGACTGAGAAGTACTGTACCATCTTCCATAAAGCCCCGATTTAAGTCCTCGTGACTTCGATTTGATTCCGTAGATGAAGGAACCACTTCGTGGCATTCGCTTCAGAACTGTTCCAGAGATTCGACAGACAGTAGACCGCTCCATTCGCACCATCAGCAGAACGGGCTCTGCTAACGATATACTATGCCTTCCACATCGCTGGCAACGGGTTCTACACAACGCTGGTGACTACTTCGAAGGGCAGTAGCACGTGCAAACATGCAACTTTTGTATCGGTTGTGAATAAATAGTTGCCACTATTTAAGTTCCAACCCTCGTATGAGACCGGAGCTTCAGTTGGACTGCCTGTTCTAGAGCCAGACAGTCCCGTAAATACAGCCAACTGGATGGCTACTTGATCCGTGCTTTGGCAGACACATAAGCTAGCTTGTAAATATGCCGGCCAATGTGTTTACTGTTTTTACAACAGTGAATGCTGGCTTTATGTTGTGATGCCGACAGTAGACCTGACCTGCAGCTCAGAAAACTGCCGGTCTCATTGTCAGCTACGTTGATGAGTAGTTGCAGTCGTAAGGTATAGCAGTAACAAACCGTTTTGTGACAACAGTATGTGGTTAAAGTCTGTGATAGTTGACTGCCAAGAACAGTTAGGAATGGAGCAGTCTGTACTTTATAGAAGGAAGTGTATGGTCATTTAACAAGGTAAACTCCACGATCATCTCGCAAAGTAAATTCTCCACTATCACCTTTGCGAGCCACAGCATAAGAGCGAAACTACCATTTCTCCGGCATGCGAGTGACAATGTGTCAACGGAGAATAATGGAAAAAATCTGCAAGAAAGCACTGAAAACCATTTTGAGAAAATATAATAATCCTGTGGCTGAATCGTACAAAGTGGAACTGGCTGACGTTAAAATGGATAGTCTTATGGGTGAATATTGAAGCAGCTTCTTATAGAGACTATTACCGTATGAACCTGGATGTAATGTAGGATTTTGTGGGGATTTTTAACAAAAGGGCTACCAAGGATAGAGTAATGTGATTGTAAACAACGAGAAGACTTCTTGGAAATTAGAGAACCATTTCAGCTTTATGAAAATCCTTTTTATTGAGTTCACGACCAGTTACTTTCGCGCGTTTAGTGTTAGACTGTTCGAGGTGGTGTCCTCTGAGCCTCATGAGATAGAGTTCCATGAATAATGGTACTGGTTTTTCTACAATGTAAATCTAGTATCGGTTCTCATTGGTCTCTAACATTTATAATTCGAACTAGTTGACAATTACACCATCAGTTTACTAACTTATGGTTTTACCAATTAATCTGTGATTGGGTCGTTATGTTGCAGCTTTCATTTTCGACAGCTAGTCTGCTTAGCAGTTTAGTTTTCATTCTAAACTGGCGAATGTTGGGTCTTTCATATATATCCCCACTGTTGATTATCGTATGACCTGAGAGATACGTTCATCTGAAGATGTGGCTGTAATGCCACGACTCCAGTCGCGAGTCCAATAAAAAGAATTTTGATACAACTGAATCGATTTTCTAAATTCTAGAATGCATATTCGCTGCTCTGATTGCCTGGGCTACACTGTACAGTCTGCTATAAGGAACGATAAGACTGTTGAGACCGATGTGGCCTAACTCAGGCAGTAGAATAAAGAATATAACAAATTTATATATCAAATTATAATCCCGGGAGTGAACGAAGATATCAGTAACTATCTTATCGATTGTATATAGTGTTCAATCATGCAACTAAGAGGAACTTTAACATTTTCCTTGACTGAAGAACATTGGATCGCCAGGCAGGAAGCTAAAACATACGACAGAATGGATGGTGTGTGTGAGACCCTGTGAAATATTGTTTTAAACGCCAACAAACATGTGCTCCGCTATATTCTGTGCCATATGATTCATTGTGGTTTAAATTATCAGACAACTTACAGAACGAGTGCTGTGCTGTGTTTTACGATTTGTCTACTGGGGCAAAAAGAATACCTTAAAGTTGACGGTTGTACAAGTAAACCTTCTCTGACTTTAAACTGTGTGGAAATTTGTGAGCAGATTGCGACAAAAACGATGTAAGTTGTATACCCAAGTGTTATATACTAAACTCCGTCCGAACAGGCCTTTGAAGGTCCAATGGTACCGACCGGTCGTCGTGTCATCCTCAGTCCACAGGCGTCACTAGATACGGATATGGAGGGGCGTGTGGTCAGCACACCGCTCTCCCGGCCGTATGTCAGTTTACGAGACCAGAGCCGCTACTTCTCAATCAAGTAGCTCCTCAGTTTACCTCACAAGGGCTGAGTGCACCCCGCATGCCAACAGCGCTCGGCAGACCGGATGGTCACCCATTCAAGTGCTAGCCCAGCCCGACAGCGCTTAACTTCGGTGATCTGACGGGAACCGGTGTTACCACTGCGGCAAGGCCGTTGGCAAATGTTATATGAGAGATCAGAAAACGTATTTTTCTAGATCCAGGAATTTTTTCTCTATAATACCAACAAATATAGATATAACCGAAATAGGATTGGTCGCAACAAATTAGAATGGATTATTAGCTGAGGATGCCACTAAGTCTGTGAGGAGCAGAAATACAGGGTGTTTCAGAATGAATAAACGGGTTTAGGGCCATGTAGCATTAATTACATTCAACTTACAATTTTTAACTCTTCTTCTTCTTCTTCTTCTTCTTCTTCTTTTCAGCGATCACAGGCCCTGTAGACTACGTTCTGCATCAACGATCTGCTTCAACTTCTTCTGCCTCTCGCTGTCTCTCTCCACGATGTGGGTACTCCTAACGCTGCGACGTTCTTCTGTCACCTTTCCACCGTGTGCGAGGTCGGCCTAATGGTCTTCTTGCTTGGACAGTGCCCTCAGATGCCTTCTTAGGAATTCTGTTGGTTTCCATTCTAGCCACATGCCCAGCCCCCTTGCAGTCTCCTATTTAACTTCTGGACGATAGTGGGTTGTTTTGTTAACTGATAAGTTTCAATGTTCCTTTGAACTCTCCAGGTGTCCTCCTCCAAACACAGGTCCCCAGATTTTTCTCATCAGATCTCTTTCAAAAACAGTCAGTTTATCTTTCTTTCTTTCTTGGTAAGCGTCCCGCTTTCCGAACCATACAGTGCTACTGGACAGATGATGGTGTTATGTATCTTCATCTTTGTGGTGACTGGCAAAGCTTTACTTTTGACTGGGCTGCGTAGAGCGCACAGACAATGTGATGCTGAGGCTGTTATATCCAGTGTTATGGTTTTTACTGCTGAAGCTGTATTTAAACTGACGAACTTGTCTGATTCTGGAATGGTGGTCAATGTCAAGCTGTGGATTTGGATTTGTGACTCGACCGATTTCCACATATTCTGTTTCCTCTTGGTCTATCAAAAGTGCCATTTTGCTGGCACTGTGCCTGAGAGATCTGTACACGTCCTTCAGCTCTTCTTCTGTTTCACTAGGTAAGACTAAATCATCTGCGTTTGCCAGGAATTTTATTTCACTGTGTTCGAAATTTGAGGCCATTGTATAGCTGTAAATTACTCTCTCGAACTACTTTCTTCAATGCAGGAAGAGCCTCTTCTTGCCGTAAGCCTGTTTTGATTGGGAAGTTGGGGATATAGATCCTCTGAACTTAACTACTGCCTCCGAGCCATCCATACACACTTACATCATCCTAATTATTTTACTGGGTACCCTAAATTCTCTTCGTATATTGTAGGGGCTACTTCTGTGGGGGGTGTTGTGTGATGTCCTTAGGTTAGTTGGGTTTAAGTAGTTCTAAGTTCTAGGGGACTGATGACCATAGATGTTAAGTCCCATAGTGCTCAGAGCCACTTCTGTGGATGCTGTCATAGGCTCGATGGAAATTGATGAACATACAGTGAATGTTTTTGTTAAATTCCCAGTATTTCTCTAAGATCTGCCTTAAGAGTAAACAGATTGTGATTTGTGGAACGGTTTGGTCGAAATCCACCCTGGTACTCTTGAATAATGTTTTCTATGTAAGAGTTAACTCTGTCGAGAATGATCATTGACAGAACTTCACATGTTATTTCAGCAAACTGATTCCTCTGTAATTTCCACATTAAAAAAAAAATTATAAATAAAACACCAAAAGAAAGAGCAACTCAGTTTTTCGTACAAGTGTTCAGTGTGAGCGCCACTCTCACATTGTGTCGATATGTGAGTTCTTCCCAAACCTTGATCAGTCTGTATGGTGCAATTGCTGCCACAATGGTGTTTTTAAAGCGGGGTACTGCAGCTGGTAACGGAGGCACATACACACGAGCCTAAATGAACACCCAAAGATAAAAATCGCAGACATTTAGTCTGTGTGTGAACGTGGAGTTCATGCAAAACAAGCTCTGTCATCCGCATCATTGTAGCCATGCCTACGGTCTGATACAAAATCGTTTAACCAACCGCTTACTGATTTGTTGCCAGTGAGGCGGCGCATCATCTTGGAGGAAAAAGCCATAGTTCTAGTGCATCACAATAAGAAACGCCAGTTACTTCCCCGAAAAGGAAAGTCCCATGAACTTTCCGTCGGGATACGGAAAAAAAATAAATTTAGGGGAGTCTCGTTGCATCTTATAACTTGTGGAGATTTGCTAACTTTAATTTTGCGTGTTCAGAAACTTCCCTGGCAGAATAAAACTTGTGCCGGACCGAGGCACGAACTCGGGACCTTTGCCTTTCGCGGGCAAGTGATCTACCACTTGAGCTACCCAAGCACGACTCACGCCCCGTACTCACAGCTTTACTTTTGAAGGTAGGAGACTAGGTACCGGCGGAAGAAAAGCTGTGAGGACGGGGCGTCAGTCTTGCTTGGGTAGCTCAGATGGTAGAGCACCCGTCCGCGAAAGGCGAAGGTCCCGAGTTAGTCTCGGTCCGGCACACAGTTTTAATCTGCCAGGAAGTTTCATATCAGCGCACACTCGGCTGCAGAGTGAAAATCTCATTATGCGTGTTCACATTTCCACTTAGGTGAGAAGTTGATTCATGCCTATAGATGACACGATCCAGAAAATCTTCGTAGTCATGCAGCAACATTTAGTTTGCAAAGTTGGCACGTAAACCGTAGTCCGTAGGCTTTAGAGCTTGTAACAAGTGCACACGATAAGGATGCAGTTATAAGCCTCTCCATAAGTCTCCACACAGACGTCTCTAGAATTGCTAATCACGACTAGCCTTCCGAACTGATTTCTTGAGGCTACGCGTGAAAGACTCTCCTCGTTAAACATGTTTTTCAAACACTCTCGGTCGTTCCGTACTCTTCTCTTTGCGCACATGAATACAAGCAAAACTGTTTGAGTTGCTTTTTCGTTTGATGTACTGTTTATAATTGTAAGTTGACCGAAATAAATGCTAAAAAGCCTTAAAACACGTATGTTCATATTGAAATACCCTGTACGCGCATAACGAGCTGGTAATTTTCACCAATTTATTCTCAAATACAGTTAATAATAATAATACGGACGCTACACCAACCCGTAGAGGGAGGCCAAGAGATGAATACACTAAGCAGATACAGAAGGATGTAGGTTGCAGTAAGTACTTGGAGATGAAGCAGCTTGCACAGAATAGAGTAGCATGGAGAGCTGCATCAAACCAGTCTCGGGACTGACAACAACAACAACAACAACAACAAACCAACCCGCCATCGGTGTGCCTGTCATCCTAGCCAGAATAATAAGATTTAACGAAGACTCGCCAGTCTGACGGGAGACAGACAGTACTTTACCCAGTCCTCAGCTTGTTAAACAGATTTTCCGCTGACAGTTTGTCACATACAGGCAGCCAGTGATCCTCCTGTGTGGAGAGATTCTGTGGCAGACGTCCACCTGTGCTGACGCAAAAAGTGGTCAATATTTCGAGATACAGGCAGCTATGTGCACCCAGGCGCACATTACTCTTTGAAGGGCATTTAATATGGAAGCAAAAGAAAACTGTTAAAAGGAGCGATTGAAGTCAAAAATCGAAAACTCGCGTATTTGGCGAAAACAGTTGCCATGAGGGTAGAATATAAACAGTTGCTGCAGAAGGAACAAATGGTTGGGGATGTTAAGACAAGGCTTGCGGATTGCTTTGAACACAGTACATGGAAAAATCAGGATATGCCTGGGGAATACAAGATACCAGGGTATGCTGCGAATGCCAATGAAAACTGGCCATAGACTGAAGTGCTCGCAGAAAATAATGGGTCCCAGAGTATTTGCTCTATTAGAAGATGTACAAAAAATGTGTTGTTAACCGACATTCCCGTTCGGATCTGTTTGCAAACAACACGTATTGGTCTCAACATTTTGCATCTAGAAATTTTATGTTTGAACATTTTCGTGTTTTTCTAGGATTATGACGTTGAAAAGTAGCCAAAACTGGGTAGCAGAAAATATCGTATGCCCTGACACCATTTTCATATTCTGTTTAGTATTTTGTAGTTCAGTTAAAACTTCTCAAGTACTATAAAGTGGCATGCCAACATTTACATGTTTTGAACCATTGGAATTCAACTTCTACATGCTAGCACTCTGAAACAATTAGCAAGATGTGTTATCTGCTGAGCCTTACACACACGGAACAAAGCTCTTTGGTGGTGGTGGTGGTGGTGGTGGTGGTGGTGGTGGTGTGTACCTTCTGTAGGGTAACTATAGTAACGAAGTCGTGAGAGCAGGATTGGGTTAAGCAAGGATGGAATAAAGTCTGTTGATTGAACACTGGAAGTGAATAAGAAGCTTTCTGATTTCTACACATCGCTGTCTGTTGGGACACACACAGGTAATCCTGTCTTCGAGACGTAGAGCGAAATTTCCAGCCTCCTTTCTACCCTAATCAGGAAATTGTCGTATCAGAATGATTATAATTAAAATTGTGAAGAACGGTTTTTGGTGTCAATCGCTACGTTAGTTATACATCAAGGTTACATTGACATAGATACGCATGCTCATTGCTATCATTTTTAATCCTGTCGCTGCTGGTGGACATACACATATATATAAAGTAACTGTTTATTTAGAACAGCAACCATTGCCAAGGCGGGATTTGCACCTGCGAACCCCACAAATCAACGCAACTCTGGTTTTCAACGGCGATATTCGTAACAGACTCCTATACTTCGATGGAACAGCGTATTGTAACTGCCTCTAATCTAAAAACACTACCGCGGTCCAAGATGACCTGGCCTCAAGTTAGTTGTAGGTTATACTTACTTCATAACATGCTTCAATGTTTCTTTTCTACAATGACTGGATAATTTGACGATAACCTATACAGATATTTGTGCTATCACAGTTTTGTTGCAATTACAACGTGTATGCGAACATTTACCGTGCAGGGGTGAAATATTGTCAGTTCTGTAATCTTCCTAATCGATAACGTTGCCGCTTTGGACTGGTATGGCGCTCAAAATTATCTTTTTTTCCGTTTGTTTAAGCTACAGTCAAAATTTGGAAATATGGCAATTACGTTTTGGTAAATGGCTTTGCTAATTATCATTAGCAGTTTGAATCCTTATATTCAGGATGACGACAATCCAAATCTGCGTCCGGCCATTCAGATTTAGGTTTTCCATGATTTTCCCAAACCGTTCCATGCAAATACCAGGAAGATTCCTTTGAAAGGGTATGGCCGATTTCCTTTCCCGTCCTTGACACAATCCGAGCTTGTGCTCCGTCTCTAATGACCTCGATGTCGACGGGACGTTAAACCCAATCTTCCTTCCTTCCTTCCTTCTTTCCTTCCTTTGAATCTTTATTGAATGTTTGTGGCGTAGCCCTTTTTTTGAGTTCGACAATCATTTTTTCTGATGTCTTGAAATAGGCACCATTTGCATTATGATGTACGTAAAATAATTACATATGCTCTGGGGACGGACGATGCGCTCTCTCTCTCTCTCTCTCTCTCTCTCTCTCTCTCTCTCTCTCTCTCTCTCTGCTTGTGTGTTGTAGAAGCGCGCATGAATTCAACGGATGAGATAAAGAACTCCACAATTTGTAGCAGAATTGTCGTGGTATCTAGCGGAAGTATGCGAGAATTAAGAAAGGTTATCTGGCGACGAATGACGAAGCTGAGGAACTCTGCGAGAAGCATGCGTCAGCACTAGAAATCGCTGCGTGTACCACGCGCGGCCGACGTTCTTGTTCTTGGAACTGCCCACGTCCGTATAAATTCCGGGTCAGACAAGGCACACCTGTAGCGTCAGCGGATACGACTCTTCTGTAGGCGCGCGACGGTCCGGGTGACTGCATCGTGTTTGAGTTCTTGCTTGACCAGGAATAGCTGTTGCTGTTCATAAACTTCTTGTCTCTTGGATTCTCTGAAAAATCTGGGTACTTATTCAAGATAAGCTCTCTCTCTCTCTCTCTCTCTCTCTCTCTCTCTCTCTCTCTCTCACACTCACACTCACACTCACACTCACACACACACACACACACACACACACACACACACACACACACACGAACCAGGTGGGACACGAACGTGGATCCTTCTTTTTGCAGTCAGTGCTCTCACCGATTTAGCTATCCAGAAATGACTTCTGCCAAGAAGTTTGAAAACAACGCATAATCTGCTGTAGAGTGAAATATTCATTCTGGAATCAGTTCTCTAGGCCAGACAGTGACGAGGCAATTTCCCCCTGCTATCCATTCTTGTGGGAGTGTGAGCCTTAAAAAGTGTGCAAGTAATCCTCTGTGAAGTTTGGACAGTAGGAGAGAGGTATGGTGGCAGAACTGCTGTGAAGCCGGGTGGAAGTTCTCTGAGTAGTTTAGTCGGCAGAGAATTTGCCGGTGAAAGGCAAAGCTTCCAGATAGAAATCCCGATCCAGAACAGAGTATTAACGTGCCAGGAAGTTTCGAATCATCCCGCAGTGCGGTACATAGTAAAAGTTAATTCCGTTAATGGATTTGCCAGGACGTATAGAAGTATAAAACTGTGTGTACCCTTTCCACAAATATTGGTGTGGTGACAGATTTATCTGTTATCTTCAGCGTAGCCAGGTGTGTAGGTTGCGTTTAATGCGGACAGTTTGGTCATGAATTGGCAAAGTCGACGATTCTGCATGAGAAATGAGAGTAGTTGTAATTGGTTGATGTATAGTGTAGCCCTATTTCTACATTCGCGTCAAATTAAAGCACTTTTTCTCTATAAAAATAAAACTGTAAGGCAAATTCATAGTAGTACTCTTAGATGATAAAATACTCTCTCATGAGAATATTGGTGCATATTTTGTACGTCCATCACACACAAGCTACAGATAATGCAGCGGTTAATCACCGAATATTTGTATATGTTTCTAGCCACATCATCATAACACCTAGGTCATTATAATGTAATTGGATAGATAAAAAATACACTCGCCAAGCGGCGGCAGGAAAATACATAAACAAAAAATTGTTTTACTTCTCCAAGCTTTCGGAGGCAGGGTTGAAGGGGAAGGTAGAGTGGTGAAAGAAAAGGGATAGAGTTCGGAAAAGTCACCCTGAACCACGAGTCACAAGAGACCTCCCGGCCGGGATGAGAAGGAAAGACGTTTTTGGGAACTACCAACACCTAGGTCAGCGTCATACTAGTATTAATTAATCGTTTGCGATTTTGCACTGAAAAAGATATTGTGTTATAAGTTCTTGTGGTTTTTCCTCCTTAGGAATACATAGAAAGCTGGAATTAATGAGATGTATCAAGCACGTATCTAAAGAAATCTTAATGATTTTCTTAACTTCGTGTATATGTCAAACTGCCACCAGTACAGTATCGAGGAAAACGCCATTATCAGTCTTATTTTCCTCTGAGTTGTTACGTGGAAGCTGCTGTATTTCATGGAAGCCCTTAAAATGGTAGTGATAGACTGGGTTTTAACGACGTGCCGACACGAAATGTGTTCCAAATAATTCCAACTGAATGCGAAGGTTATTGGACTAGAAATAGCGCGTAACACTCTTTACACACTTGCCTTCGATAATGCATGGAAACAGGTGGAAACATGTCGTGGTTCAATCTCGCACTCTGTACAGTGTACGGTCTACAGGCGACTGGGATGGATTTAACCTGGCGAAGCTAAGTTCATCAGTAACATACACTGCGTGTAAGGAATGGTAGAGAATGCCGCAACACACGTAACAGTACTCCAAATATCCGCCCCAAGGCAACATTATCTTTTTATGTCTCTTTCACTAGACGCTAGTGCAGCTTGACAGTCGGAAAAGCCATCTGCGAGTATCCAAACTTAACTGTACGTAAATTAACTGTAATAGTAAGTACTTCTAAGACCTCGATCTGTTTGGATTAAAAGTTGGCCTGTTTGCAGTTGTTAGATTCTGAGCAAACTGCGTTTTAATAGATCCCCATTGTTCTATTCAGTGTGCACTCAGATAACAAAAAGGAACGGATTTCTTACTTATGCGTCACTAATCTTCAAAATGTAAGTACAAGAAACTCAGAACGTTGTGATTACAATATACACCAACGTTTAACGTAAAAGAATAATTGTCACACTTTATTTTTATATGATTTAAAGGTGAAGTGAAAGTATCAGCTTTTTGTGTTAGACTTGTTATTTGAAATACATACAACATTCACTATTGTATTTAGAGACGTCGAAACGGATTTGAATTTTAAAAAAGTGCGTTGCATGTCGTTTGTATAGGAGTCCTAATCGGGATCTGTGCCAGCTGCCGCCGAAAAAGGTGGAAAGTTAAGTTTCACATGTGGCCAGCACCCCCTACCGGTTTTATTAAGAATACCACGAATATTGTTCCTAAAAGCTTGTAAATTCTCCATGAAAATTCGCTTGATGCTGAAGAAAGACTTCGGCCATTATTTTGTTATGCTTCAATACCTTACAAATACCGGGCGTCGTCTTGGCACGTTGTTGAGGTACTTGGATGGTAGCATCTGCTGCGAAATATGGCTGCTGTCAATAGCGACCGCTTCATCAGGAAATCTGTACAGTTGCAGACGTCAACCGGGCACCTTCTTTTCAACGCCTTGTAGTAGTCGAAATCCAATTGGAAAGACCTCGTTCATAAATTACAAAGATTGTTGCATACTTTCTTATTTCTCAACAGATACTACATCATGCTTGGGCCAATTTGTTTCGTCCCTTACTGTGACTGGGTGTTTGTGTTGTCCTCAGCATTTCATCATAATTCATGAAAGTGGCGAGATTGGACTGAGCAAAGGTTGGGAATTTGTACCGGGTAGTTCTTATGCTTTTCCTTTGGCAGAATGAAAGGCTTCTTTTTTAACGCTTGAACTCACGCCCTGTCACTGTGGGTGAAAAGATTTTCTCTTCCGTTGAGATCAGTGCTTAAATTTCATAATTATTTGCATCAAACCAGTCCTGATATTTCCTGCTTCTTTGCAGGTATCCTGTACTGCTAGGCATATTCGTCAAACTTCTCATTATCAAATGTGTGTCTACAGCCCTTGTTTTGTTTACTCTTCTGGGCAGATGATCAGAAATGCGTGACGTATCCAGTAAGTCGGTGATCTGTCCCAACAGTCTTCGGCTTGTCTTCACTTCAGTGATGAAAACAATTTGCAGATCTTTCTTTCTGACAGTTGCATAGTCATCGAGAGGCCAATGCTGTGATTTCAGTAATGCTTCGTAAAAAGAAATGTCAAATCGCTTTGTGTGTGTTGCGTATGGAACGTTTCAAGGTAAAATATGTAGCATTTATGTCTTGTGCTCTTTTCCAACGACAAATTTGAGACTCTCTTAAACGAAACAAGGTAGCGCAGTGATTAAGGCACTGAAGTTTCTTTCAGAAAGAGCGAGGCCTACCCGGCCATCCAGATTTTGGTTTTCTGTCGCGGTTTTAACCTAATGATGCGATTGTTTACCGCATAATGATGATACTGATTTCCTTCTTGTTTCTCGTCCTATCCGAATCCAAATTCTGTGGATTGTAAAGGAGACTTATTTATTAGCGTAAATGTGGAATCAATGTCTCAACGAGTAGCGCTAGTAACGTGACGCGCGTATGCTCTTTGCGTGGAGTTTTTGCCGTGTGTCGCAAGCTGCAGCCGCCGCAACTGCTGGCGTAACGGTTCAGCAATTGCTATTATACCCAGACTGAATTACCCCACCCAGCCTTAAGCTGCCGCGCAGCGCACAATTGGCAGTGAATGTGGCGTCTCACCTCACACATCTGCAGCTGCTCCCGGTTCGACGCCGTTACTTTGGTATTAGTTGCGAATTATGAAACTGTGTAGTATGTATTTCCCCTCCCCCTCCCGCAGCGCCCCCCCCCCCGCCCCCCCCCACAAGAATTATATAGTTCTGTTGAATTTGTTTTTGCCCGTACTCGGCATTGTGTGTGCATTTGGAAGCACATCAGATATCTTCAATTTTCACGTGATGCAGGCAGTTATTTCCTGATTTTTAGACCTTCATTCTGAATATGAAAACAAAAGCCAAATGATTAGACACGTGTACCGTAAATAATTTCATGCATTCCCATCTAATCATCGCATAATTAAACTGGTTGTCGTTCTGGAAATGCCGAATTGGTCCTGAAGTAATGTAGTTAGATGTTTTGCACTGAAGGAAATCCAGATATGCTACTGTGACATGTGTGATTTACTCTCTCGCACACTTTTTAAAGCAATTTTAACGGTGTCGCGAATCAAACGTTAAAGATTCGTTTCTGTTGATCTATATATGATAGTTACGCGCATCCATGGTGTTTAGGTTACCATGTATCATCTCTGTTACGTCACTTTGGTGATACCCAGATCCTTAATTTCCGAAGCACATAGAATCCTGGAAAATATTGATTGATTCTCATCCAACGTCGTTGCTCAGTCCATAGAGATTTCTTGTAAGGGTATTCTTCGTCCACGTCTATCACTCGTGAAGATCATTTAGTCGAATCTTTCTTTTTTCCGTTTATTATTTGGCACATGTCACAGAATTTTCCTTTTGGAAAGTTGTGCTTTTAATTCGTCGCTCACTCTGCTGTCTTCTGGTTCACTTAAATCGTACAACGAAACGGGATAGGAAAGGGCAGATGGGGGAGGTAAATGGATGGCGTAGGGCTTGCTTGATTCACAGGGCATACAACCATTGAACTGAATCATTTCGAAAGAAAGGAAAATTTTGTAGTAAAGCTACGTTTATTTAGCTTTTCGCGGTATTTTTCAGTGTACTCAGCTCTCCTCACCACCCACCGAAACAATTTATCATATTTTATTTTTCATAGTGCTTATACTTAACACAGTGAAGCATATTCGTTGCACCATATATACTCGAGCTGTTAATCACCAAGAAATAGATGTCGTGTTAGCAAAGTATTAACTTGTCGAAATGAGACAGCCTCGCGAGAGCGGGATTAAGGAAACAGGATATGTGTTGATGAACTTCGATACTTAATACAACTTATTAGTCACTACGGATTGTTTGTCATTAATATGAGCCGAGTTGGTGACACTTCGCTGTCAGCTCCAGGCTGTGATGGGTCCGATTACACAGCTTGAAGCTGCAATGGATGGACATCACTGTTGTGGGCCGGCCATGCGGATCCAATGGACGTCCAGCGCGTCTGAGTCCGCCAATCGGTCCTCACCTGTGACCAGCCCAGTTACTGATCGTACAGAGGTTGACCACTCACCCGTGGTCGACTGGGGGACGCCTCGGGGCGTGTCAGTCGGCGAAAGACTTCCCAGGGAGCCGCACGTAAGGCCTCCCCGGATAGTCTGATAAACAGGTTCCAGGTATTGTCTGTGGCTGATATTGTCCATGAGCCAGATGCAGTCCCTTGTTGTGTTTCAGAGGGAAACTCCCAGTCTGCAATATACGAGCAATGACGGAGGGTGGGATTATTGGTAGTTGGGAGCTCCAATGTTAAGTGCGTTATGGGGTCCCTTAAGGACATGGCTACCAAGGAGGGGAAGGAGGCCAATGTGCAGTCCGTTGCATACCGAGTGGAGTGATTTCAAACGTGGAAAGGTTCCTTCCCGATGCCGTCAAGAGAACAGGGCGCAGCCAACTGCAGGTAGTGGCTCACGTCGGTACCAATGATTGTGTCACTATGGATCGAAAGAGCTTTTTTTCTGGTTTTAACCTGCTAACAGAAGTGGTAAAGATTGCCAGTCTTGCTTGCTAGATGAAAGCAGAGATCACCATTTGCAGCATAGTCGACAGGATCTGTTGCAGACCTTAGGTACAGAGCGGATTGGAGGGTCTGAATCAGAGGCTCAAGACGGTTCTGCGACCAGGTCGACTGCAGATTCCTCGACATGCACCATAGAGTGGTGGGGTTTCGGGTTCCGCTGAATAGATTGGGAGTCCACTATACGCAGAAGGCGGCTACACAGGTAGTAGGGGCTGTGTGGTATGGACTGGGCGGTTTTTTAGGTTAGAGGGTTTCGGGGGAAATACAAAAGAGGCTTCAGTCTCGAAGGGTGCAGGTCGAACATAGGAAGAACGTAGATCTAGGAAGCATCTGTATAACAGTTGTAAATTGTCGTAGCTGCGTTGTGCTTTGGGAAAGTTCCAGAGCTCCAAGCGCTAATAGAAACCACTGATTCTCAAATCGTTGTAGACACTGAAAGCTGGCTAAAGCCGGAGATAAGTTGAGCCAAAATTTTTACAAACACCCTAACGGTGTTCCGAAAGGATAAGCTAAACACAGTTGGCGGTGGCGTGTTTGTTGCTGTTAGAAGTAGTTTATCTTGTAGTGAAATTAAAGCAGATAATTCCTATGAGTCAGTGTGGGCAGAGGTCATTCTTGGCAACTGGAATAAAAAATATTGCTTTTACCGATCTCCCAACTCAGACGATACAATTTCTGGAAGGTTCAAAGAAAACATTAGTTTAATTTCAAATACGTACCCTACTCGTACAATTAGAGTTGGTGGTGACATAAGTTTATCCTCGATATGTTGGAGGTAATGTGTGTTTAAATCCGGAGGTATGCATAAAACATCATGCGAAATTGTGCTAAACGCATTCTCTGAAAACAATTTCGAGCAATGAGTTCATGAGCCCATGCAAACAGTAAACACTTGACCTCTTAGCAGCAATTAATCCTGAGTTAACAGCGAGCATCAAAGCGAATACTGGCATTAGTGAACATAGGGTAGTCGTAGCGGGATTGAATATTGTAACCCCAAATCCTAGAAAAATACACCTATTAAAAAAAAAGCGGATAAAAATTCACTTGACGCTTTGCTGAGAGACAATCTCCACTCTCTCCAAATTATCATTGTAAGTGTAGACCAGATGTGGCTTCAATTCAAAGAAATAGTATTGACAGAAATTGAGAGATTTATACCAAATAAATTATCAAACGGCAGAGCTGATCCCCATTGGTACACAAACCCTTTGACTGTTCAGAGATGTCACTAAATCCGCCCAAAAATGTAAAAAGTCATTCATGAGCAGCGCCTATTAGAGGGTGGGGGTCTGACAGCCAATCAGTTCCAGTCATTCCACAAGGAAGGAGGTACACGGCTCTGTTGTCTGCAATTCAGCCATGCCTAGACCGTCAATACCGCGGTTCGATCGCGCCCCCATTGTTACTTTGTGCTACGAAGGGCTCGCAACAAGGGAAGTGTCCAGGCGTGTCGGAGTGAACCAAAGCGATGTTGTTCGGATATGGAGAATGTACATAGAGACAGGAATTGTCAATGACATGCATCGCTCCGGCGGCCCAAGGGATGGCCGCTACCTGCGGATTATGTCTCGGAGGAAACCTGACAGCAACGCCACCACGTTGAACAATGTTTTTCGTGCAACCACAGAACGTCGTATTACGACTCAAACTGTGCGCAGTAGGCTTCACGCCCGACGTCCATGGCGAGGTCCATCTTTCCAACCACTCCAGCCGATAGTGCTACCATATCGGCAGCATATTTGCGAGGCATTCCTGTTCGTGGACGACAATACGCGCCCCCATAGTGCACATATTGTGAATCACTTCCTTCAGGATAACGACATCGCTCGACTAGAGTGGCCAGCATGTTCTCCAGACATTGACCCTGTCGAACATCCCTGGGGTAGACTGAAACGGGCTGTTTAAGGACGACGTGACCCACCAACCACTCAGAGGGATCTACGCCGAATCAGCGTTGAGGAGTGGGGCAATCTGGACCAACAGTGCCTTGATGAACATGTGAGGCTTGCAACAATGCAAGAGGACGTGCTACTGGGTATTAGAGGTACCGGTGTGTATAGCAATCTGGACCACCACCTCTGAAGGTCTCACTGTATGCTGGTACAACATGCAATGTGTGGTTTTAATGAGCAATAAAAAGGACGGAAATGATGTTTATGTTGATCTCTATTCCAATTTTCTGTACAGATTCCGGAACTCTCTGAACCGAGGTGATGCAAAACTTCTTTTTTATGTGTATATGTTAGCGGCAAGGCACAATCAACGCGTGATAGCGATGGAAAAAATACCAGTGACAGTGCTGCTAAAGCTGAGTTACCTAAACACTCTCTCGAATTTCCTTCGCCAAAAAGGACGAAATAAATATTCCAGAATTCGAGGCAAGAACAGCTTCTAACATGAGTCACTTAGAAGTAGATATCCGTGGAGTAGCGAAGTAAGTTAAATCACTTAATAAAAGCAAGTCTTCCGCTGCAGACTGTGTACCAGTTAGATGCCCTTTTGCTTCATACTTATCATATACAACCGCTCGCTCGACGAAGGATCCATAACCAAAGCCTGGAAAGTTGCATGGGTCATACCATTATTCAAGAAAGGTAATAAGAGTAACCCACTAAATTACAGGCCCATATCATTAACGGCAACATGTAGCAGGATTTTGGAACATATATTGTGTTGGAACAAATGGGATTCAGAAAACATCGTTCCCCGAAACAAAACCACCCATTTACACACATGAAGTGTTGAGTGCTATTGACAAGGGATTTAAAATTATGTGTTTCTGGATCTCCAAAAGTCTTTTGACTCTGAACTACACAAGCGGCTTGTAGTGAAATTGCCGGCCGAAGTGTCCGCGCGGTTCTGGCGCTGCAGTCTGGGACCGTGAGACCGCTACGGTCGCAGGTTCGAATCCTGCCTCGGGCATGGATGTGTGTGATGTCCTTAGGTTAGTTAGGTTTAACTAGTTCTAAGTTCTAGGGGACTAATGACCTCAGCAGTTGAGTCCCATATTGCTCAGAGCCATTTGAACCATTTTTTTGTAGTGAAATTGTGTGCCTATGGAATATCGTCTTAGTTACGCGACTAGATTTGTTATTTCCTGTCATAGAGGCAACAGTTCGTAGTAACTGGCGGAAAGTCATCGAGAAAACAGAAGTGATTTCTGACGTTCCGTATCTATATAAACGATTTAGGACACAATCTGAGCAGCGGTCTTGGGTTTTTTGCAGGTGATGCCGTCGTTTGTCGTCTGGTAAAGACATCAGATGATCAAAACAAATTGCAAACGATTTAGAAAAGATGTCTGTATGGTGCGAAAATTGGCAACTGTGAGGTCATCCTCATGAGTGCTGAAAGGAATCCGTTGAACGTCTCTTACGCGATAAATCAGTCTAATCTGAAGTCCATTAATTCAACTAAATACCTAGTAATTACAGTTCGAACAATTTAAATTGGAAAGAACACACAGAAAATGTTGTGGGGAAGGCGAACGAAAGACTGCGTTTTATTGGCAAAACACTTACAAAATGTAACATATTTACTAAAGAGTGCCTACACAATTCTTATCCGTATTCTTTTGGAATACTGCTGCGCGGTCTAGGATCCTTACCAGATAGGAACGACGGAGTACATCGAGAAAGTTCAAAGAACAGCAGGACGTTTTGTATTATCGCGAAATAGAGGAGAAAATGTCATGGACATGATACAGGATTTGTGATGGGCATTATTAAAACAAAGGAGTTTTTCGTTGCGTCGAAATCTTCTCACAAAATTTCAATCACCAACTTTCATCTCCGAATGCGATTTTAGTTTTTTTTGTTTTTTTTTTACGCCGACCTACATAGGGAGAAACGATCATAATAAAAAAAAAGGGAAATCAGAGATTGCACGGAAAGATATAGGTGTTCGTTTTTTCCACACGATGTTCTAGAATGGAATGATAAAGAACAATTATAAAGGTGGTTCGATGAACCCTCTGCCGGGCACTTAAGTGTGATTTGCAGAGTATCCATGTATATGGCCGGCCGCGGTGGCCGAGCGGTTCTAAACGCTTCAGTCCGGAACCGCGCGACTGCTACGGTCGCAGGTTCGAATCCTGCCTCGGGCATGGATGTGTGTGATGTC
Source organism: Schistocerca serialis cubense (assembly GCF_023864345.2). Classification (NCBI taxonomy): domain Eukaryota; kingdom Metazoa; phylum Arthropoda; class Insecta; order Orthoptera; family Acrididae; genus Schistocerca; species Schistocerca serialis. The sequence continues at coordinate 786,245,535 of NC_064639.1, read as the reverse complement.
CTTAGGTTAGTTAGGTTTAAGTAGTTCTAAGTTCTAGGGGACTGATGACCTCAGATGTTAAGTCCCATAGTGCTCAGAGCCATTTGAACCATCCATGTATATGTAGGTGAGACACTATTCACCATCTGAACTTATGTCAAAATGTGTGGAACTCTACTCCGAGTAATATAATTTTGTAGAGAATCAATTTCGGGGTCATGTGATGTAAGGATGTTCGTTTCGAGCCAAATGAAGCCACTTGGTCCCGACGCCCATCAACGTTTTTGAGAATGAGTGACGGAGTCGATCAGTGTTCTCAACATTCAGTTAATTTTACTCTGCTGTGCTGAAAATTGTTGAACACCAACGTTTAAGCCCAGACAATCTTTCACATATTTTGTAGCTCGTCATTGCCGTTTACCTATCTGTTTCAAAGTTATAGTGAATGTAGCTGTACTCTATGGATCAGTGATGGACAAAAGTAATCATAATTCTGCTATTGACGACAAAATATGTTGATTAGCGCCGAATAATTAACATAAAAGTGCTTGATTTGGCGTTGTTGAAAATTTTATTCATTAACAATAAATCTGTATTTTTATTAAAGGATTGAAAAAGAAACTATTCGATACCGTGCACATGTCCAATAAATTACACACAAGCAGTGGTCACATATTTAGTTCAGATAAATTTGGAAGTGTGAAATTAATAGTATCCGCTGTATAACAGTTATGCTAGAGTTTATACAACTACAGCCACTGCCAATAATAATAATAATAATAATAATAGTATGCGTAACGTATCAACAAAAGAAAGAATTGTTTTTGTGGAATTTTGTTGTTTTATACGTAAGTACAGTTTAGCGCAATAACGAAATTGTGTAAGCTTTCGCAACTCTTCAGTTCGCATTTTTGTGTAAGTGGGAGTTTTCGTGCTTTTCCATTTTTTTCAGACAAATGTACAAGATCCCTAACAGATGTATTGGTTCATGAATTTACTTCGGGGCTGAAAATCAGATATTCTTACGCTGCACCCACACAGCTTGAGCTAACTGTAAAGTGTTCGCTCGTAAGCACGGTTATTTGATTACGCCACTCTCTCGATCAAAGGATCTGTTCTCGGAGACACTAGCTCCTTTGCGGCGAACATTCCTGATAATTTACTTTTATGTTCCCAGAATGAGATTTTCACTCTGCAGCGGAGTGTACACTGAGGCGAAACTTCCTGTCGGATTAAAGCTGTGTGTGCCGGTCCGAGACTTGAACTTCAGACCTTTGCCTTTCGCGGGAAAGTGCTCTACCAAGTGAGCTACCCAAGTACTACTCACGATGCGTCCTCACAGGTTTACTTTTCTGTTAGCATTTAAAATAGATTCAACATTGTTCATGTTTACCTTGTACACGAAAACCGATTCCTGCACAGTAGTCAACCAACTCCAGACACAAACTGACGTTTGTGGAAATTATTAAACTCACAGTAATGTTTACCAACATGGTCACTTGACGAGAATATAAATGAGGCGCTGAGATTCATAAGGGCCTAAAGCACACCGCCGTCGACCCCATATTTAAGTGAATAACAGAGAAACCAGTGATACAGCTTTTCATGAATTTTCATATACACAGTGTGGGCCCCCAACACAGATAAACTTGACTCACCATAAGATCAACAGATTTCAGAAGCATGAATAAATGCTACAATCTCTCAGTCGACGGTGATGTGCTTTAGGCCCTTTTGATTCTCACTCCCTCAAATGGTTTACTGTATGATAAAATTCGTAACATAAAGTTCTATAACGTACTCAGAAACCCACAAAATAGGTTTACTGGTTGTACAACTTTAACATATGCCAACGTTCGATCTAATTTTAGTATACAATGAGTGAATTAGTGTGTCTGAGGAATGTGCTATCATCATCTTGCAGGATTTATGCCTAGCGAATGGGAATAAAAGTCTGTCGCCGTTCTACCACCTGGCGGCTTTGTGAGAAACTTCTAGTTGAGTGGCAAGAGCTAGCTGTGCACATTGTGAACCGTGGACGTTATTTATCAGATCCGTATGCATTTGGCCCGTATGGCAATTACGTCACGTGAGTTGCACATGCGCGAAATCTTAAAACGTGTACAACTGTAGGATCGCTCGGAACCCTGATACCAATGTTCACAGGGTCTAGAGGAGCAGTAGCGCGGTATGTTTTAAGTGCCGTATCTTTCAGAATGCAGCATCTGTGTTACGTTTAACAGCATTCAAAGAAAAATATCCAGTAAATACGCAAGGTGTCGAAAGTTAGGGTGTTCACATGATCTTGTGGCTTACACTGTAGCCGCCGCTGCCCACAAGACTCGACTTGTTTATAACGGTTAAAGTCCAATGGCAATCGATGTAGAAAAGCACCAGCCCGCTTTTAACGATCGGCGCTGTTATTCAACTGCAGCTTGCCACCAAGTTACCGAAATATTATTCAGATCTCTGTTGTGTGATACTTGTAACAGGAACAATCACCAGCTTTGCAAATTTGAGACCGCAAAGGGCATACAAGACAGGTTTTCACAGGAGTCTGCGAAGGGCTGGTGCGTTGCCAACAGACCACCGGCGGCCGACGTTAAGTGGGCCAGTGGCTCTTTGGCCCCCAGCCCTGCTTCCCGCGGTCGCGCAGGCAGAGCAAAGCAAGTGCAAGGCGACTGAGCCAACCGTTGGTATTCTGCGTCTCCTGCTCCACATGGACGCCGTTCAACGGCAAGTACTTATCAGTTCGTTTAAAATTAGAGGAATTTTTTTTTCCTCTGCGAAGTCATCTGACGTACATCAGCAATCTGTGCAGACGATTAGCTGGCATAACAATAAAGAAATATACAAAAATTTAAATGAAAAGACCTATATTTAAAGTCAGACAAGTATATGTTTTTCTCTAAACAGTATGCATTGCATTTTCGACGCATGAAAACGGATCAGGTAAAAGCTGTGCTAGACGATTTTGTTTTATAATACAATAACTAAGTATTATATTAAAATTCTTTAGCGAATACAAGTAATCCAAGATTGTTGGTGGGCATGAGAGATTTTCGTAAACTGGTTTTTATCGTGCAGATTTTTACTCTAACGTTTCTTAGCTAAGTTAGTACACATACCATTGTAATGAGTTTGATAAACGACATCACGGAAGCTATTTTCTTTGCACCCTCTCCGTCTCGCGCCTGATTGATTAGTAGACAGTAAATTAGAAATAAATTTGGTGAGGTGCGACTGCGGAACCAACGCAGTCGCGCGGTATCACACGTCACGAGAAGTCTTTCTTAGAATACGTATTCAGACCGATCCTCTAAAGCTGTTCTCATCTTTCTTTCACGTGTCGTTTCCTAGCTGTTTTCTGATTCCAGGACGTTGCACAAGTCTGTTTAGAATGCTTGTTTACAGCGTACCTTTAGTTTCTCGCTGCAACTTTACATGGCATGCTACGTCTGCCGTAGATTTATCATACTAGCTAGTCAGCAGCGGGGAACGGAGTACAGCATTCTCCTGCGTCCACGGTTGTATGGACACCCTTAAACATTTCGTAAACGGTTCCAGATGTACGATTTATTGCAAGTGACATTAAGGATAAAGTACTTCGCCGTGCGGTTGGTAGTCGTTCGTTTATCAACGGAGATAAGTAGTCGAATATATACAGTGAGATACCCAAACATAGGTTTAATGCGTCGTTGCGTAATCATCAGTCACTCAAAGTGTCCTTTCTTGAAGGACAGCGCACCGAAGTGAGACGCACAGCCTGCATATGGATACGCTAACCACATGCGCACACGCAGCCTTTAAAAGTTTACTGAGTTATCTTGTTTCGCAGAACTAGTTAGGTTTGCTGCGTAAATTTTCTTTTGACTGTCGTGCACCGCATGCTTTAGATCTGCTGCAAGTTGCTAAAGCGTTTAAAGTCAGCAACGACCAAGAACAGTTCACGAAATAAGCCTTTAGTGCCTGTTGCGAGTAAAAACGAGAGCGTCATATTCCCGGTATCGTGGTGCAGCCTGCGAGGACGCTACCTGTAGCTAGAGCTGTGACGTAACTGATTGGCCGCAGATGATTCGTTTCGGGATTGCCCCAGGCAGCGCACAGTCGCACACTAAATCCCTCCCATTGATCGCTGCATCGCCGGTGAGACGCGCTGGCAGCGCGTGAGTGCGCGCCTTTAACGGCGGACACACTCCCGTTTGTTGTTCTGCGGAAGTGGGTCACAACGAAACCGACGTGAAATATGAAATCTCACTTCTTCCTTTCAGTTGCAGGTTAGATTACGTGGTCAGACTATAACTGACAAAAATAAGTCTTCAATTAATTCCTTCCTTTCTTAGTGTATTTAACTCGCAAACGGCTGAGATTGCACTGTATTTAAAATGGTTGAGTCGTGGGGAAACGCAAAATCTTTCCAACGCAGCCTCGGAATAGCGCTTAGATCGAAGTTTTAGAAAATTAATTTCGCCATCACATTGTAATAATTTACTAATTCAGAGGAAACTCAGTACAAAGTGTGACGTCGATTTTACTTTTGGCCATAGTTTGCGTGTTAATTTCGTCGCAGATACATTCATTTCTTAAATGATCTTGATTTTGGTTGCACATTCACGGAGCGACATTACGAATGCGTTCTTCGTATCAGTATTATAAGCTCTCGCATGAGATACGTAGATTTGTTTTCTGCAGCTCAGAACGTGTTTTCTCCGTTGAAAATGCGCCAGACGTTCGTAGATACACAGTCATAAAGCCATATTAAAGGAAAAAAAAAGCGTGATAAACGGCCAGACACGGTTTTATGGTACCAGAAGGCTGCACAAGTTTGTTTAGATTGCTTGTTTACAGCGTACCTGTAGTTCCACGCTGATATTTTGCATGACGTGTTATGTCTGGCGGAGAATTGTACCATTACTAGCTTCTCAGTAACGGGAAACGGAATACAGCATTGTGCTGCGTCCCAACGCTTAAGCTGTCTGCTAAACTTGATAAAAAAAGCTTTCAAACATAGACAACCATGTTACACACACACACACACACACACACACACACACACACACACACACACACACACACTTACTCACTCACTCACTGAAAACTGGAAAACTCAGAAGATTCACAAATGAATTAGACAGACGAAACATCATAATAGCAGGACTCCAAAAAATGAGAAATACAGAAGGAGGCCCATTTGAATCTCAACGTTATAGAAATCACAATGGAAAACCAAAACAAAGAGTTCGAAACAGTGCCCACAATTCGGAGCCGAGTTTGTAGTAAATTTGAAAATGATAGACTCAATAACTGATTTTAAAGCTATTTATCCATGTATCGCAACGTAAAACTCTGAAAACCACAAACAAGATCCATACTATCTTAAACGCCCATGCTCCTGCCAATGAGAAAATTTTCTGACGAGAACTATGGTAGAAGTAGGATAACTCTGAGGTCTTTTGGGTCAGACAATAAATCAAGTGAATAAAACCAACGTAAAGATCTCTATAGGGGATCTGAATGCCCAATTTGGAAAGGAAAAGAAGTACAGAGATATTATTGGAATAAGAGTTCCACATAAACAAACTAATAGAAACGGACAAAGACTCGCTGAAATTTGCGGAACACGTGGGATCATCTCTAGATCTACATATTTAAAAAGAAAACCAAGCAAACTTATGACATGCGGAAACATCCTCATTGGACAAGAGGAGAGTGGCCGCTGGACCATGTTCGCAAGGACAAATTTTTTCATAAAGAAATTCAAAGTGGTCAAGTTCTAAGAACAACAGACACAGGTTCAGACCATTATTTGGTATAAATCAAATTCAACCCATTAAGGAAAAAAAGACAGAAATTGGAGATAAATGAAAGTATGGCCCACACAAATTAATAAAAAATAACAAATATCAGAAAAAACACAAAATACAATAATAACGGTAATCTTGAGGAACAAATACCAATTTTAAAACGACATGCTGAAGAACCAGCCCCAGTAAATAAGCGTAAAAATATGGATGGTTAATTACGGAATGTGATGAAGTTCGTGATGAAAGACATCAAGCACGGGACAAAATTTCAAAAACACGAAACAGTAGAAAATACAACTGATCTCATAAACATAGAAAAAAGTTCTCTCACATAATCAGAAAAACAAAGCACCAAAATCTATGAAAATTGGTATTTGACATTCAACCTCGAAGTAGGTGAAGTATTTCACTCCTAGGTTTGATATAGAGAATAGCGCTACAGGATGAACGTTTCTATGGAAATATCACCACAAGAACGCAAAAGGCACGATTAACAAAAACTTTGGAGTCTAGCTAACAGTATCACGTTTTGGTCACAAGTACACTCGGAGAAGACCATGCTTTAGAAGTCTTAATTTGCCTAAAAAGTTTAAAGGGTGTTGCAGTGTGTGATCTAAATCAAAGAAAGCTATTTAACACTTACCACTACGAATTTACTTCCTCGGAATTGCATAGGAAAAGAAATTTCTCATTAATATATTAATGTTTCAGAAGACCTAATATACCTTTGTAAAATTATGTATGGTGGGAGTACTGCTCAAACGTGAGCTGCTCAAACGCGAGCGAAGCAGCGGGCGCTAAGCTAATAAAAGTATATTTCATGCAGTATAATGTATAACTGAACAAAACGTGATAGGGTTTCCGCCCCATATCCCTGCACAGCTATTTTAATTTAAATTGTTTAATTAATTTTTCGATATTTACCTTATGTTGCTTCTTAAAAAAAATACCATCAATCAGAAGTAAAAGATGTAAATAAAACGCTGAAGTAATGTTGCCTATCTTTCTCCAGGCAATAATGAGTGTCAGAGGTAAACATTTTAAGAGTGTGCGAGAAAATTACCCTCATCGTGTTACCTTATACAATCGTATATAAAATGCAGATAAACGCATTGCGAACACGATGGTATAGGGTTGCCGTAGCAAACGTGGACCATATATTAGGGTTTTCACTGTTTGAACTTCTCAATAACTGAGTACGTGAGCGTGGCGTGGTGGATAAACACTGAATATACAAACCATTGCGATAGAGAAAGCCAGAGTACAAGATAATGAGTCGCGAAACTTCCAGAGTTTTCTTACAACTGCTTCTGCATCGCTGCCTAGCGACTGGCGTTATAAACAAACGACGAAATGTTTGGGTATTGTATGCTGTATGTTAAGTGTTGAAGCACGCTGAAAACGCAAACCAGGGAATATTTTGGAGTTAAAATTGTACCAGCAATAACAGATATCACCAAGAGTGTAAAATAAATAAATAAATAAAAGCCTAGTTGCGAATGTATTAAAAGAAATTTGTGAAACGAAGAAACAGTTGGCTTAAAACATCAAATAGTATGTCCAAAGTACGCGGATACACCCGTAATCAGTTCCTTTTGAACTTAAACATATCAGGTCACTCTTAATCTCCCCTCTTAAATTGCACTAACATTTCATTATTATACGTTAACCTTAACAGGAGACGGGATATTACTTCCACTGCATTTTCCTTTCCTTATATGAAAAATTTAGTGTCTGGGAAATATGGAAGTAACGCCAATAAAAGTAGCAAGTTCTTTTACAGCAGTCCTTTCTTCTGGTACTACACACCAGCCGCTTGGCCTCTGAAGCGTTACCAGCGCTCCAAGCGGCTGGCTTGCAGTGACTTGACTCACAAGGTTCCATTGTTTCGTTTTATAGTTTCGCGACAGTTTCTTGTGTGCAGTACAGAAATACACATGAACGGTTCCGAAGCTGCAGCTCTGTCACAAGCGTGATGCGACCGAAACTATTTGTTCACGTGACTTATGCGCCGTATTTAATGTTTGTAAGCATACCACGCTATTGCTAAACTTTACTCTGGTATTTTGCTGAACATTTGTAACAAAAGATGTTTTTATGTGGTGTTAGCGTTGGGTTATTTGATTTCGACTGTGAAACATTTGAAAACTGTTATTTAAAGTGATTGTTCCTAAAAAAAAAAAGCCTATAAGTATCACAATATTCAGTTCACCATAAAGTCAGTTAAGTCTTTAGGTTATCATACCATATGTTATAAAAAAAAGTAACGGCACTGAGTGAAAATTTTAAGGGGACGAAACCTTGGTTTTCGTCATATTTCGGTAGATTACGGTTTTATTTAAATTCTCCGAAAAGGATTTTTTTTTTTTTTTTTTTTTTTTTTTTTTTTTTTTTTTTTTTTTTTTTCGAGCGTTTAAAGAGTATTTTCCTACCACTTATGTGCCACGCCCACTTTTGTCACCCACTTTTCTGCATATATTTTAGATCTTTATATGTCCTACATTGCACGTCAGGGATTTTTTTTTTTTTTTTCTCTACTCCCGTGTGTGTTGGCTATCCTTGGAATGCAATGGTCGGTATTCTTTTGTTTCTGCTGTTTGTAAACATCTCGCTTTCAAACACGCGGATAGTTTTATACAAGTGTGATTGCGAGTAGTTGTTATAATTACGTTTGCAGTGCTTGTTTACGTTTGTTTTGTTGTGTTACTTGAAGATGACGAAACGTAAAGGCATTTTCAAGAAACGTTAGAGGAAACAAGTTTAGAAACCTTTCTGTACAAGAGGTTATGTCACCTAGCAACGATGTTTCTAATTGTAATTCTTCAACAAGTGCAACATCAAAGAAGTTCTCACAATTTCAAGAGAGTTACAACGAATTTACTGTAAGTGACAAGGGGTGCAGTAACATTATTATAACTTTTAAAATATTATCAGATGTAATTTCTAAATTTGTAGAATGTAGACAGTGTGGTGAGTCACAGGGTGTGAAAATTTGCGAGAGTGCGAGCGGGAGAAAAGGCCCAGCAATTGCTTTGGACTTAATTTGCACTAAATGCTCAGCTGTGATTTCATTTATGAGTTGTTCAAAACCAGATGCGAGCATCCCTTATGAAATCAATCATGTCTAAATATTGCAAATGTTGTAAAGTCAATGAACGTAAAGAACACAACTGTGTGGCTAATTTTAGAGGAACAAGTGGTGGTATGGAAGTTCATGGAGTACAGCAAATATTTCATCGCTCCGTAGAAAAAAAGAGGCGTACGGTACACCAAATATATGGGCGATGGTGACAAGTAAGGCATACAACAATATGGTGAACTCTAAGCCATATGGAGATGCCATTATTAGCAAAATAGAAAGTGTAGGCCATGTTCAAAAACGTTTGGGAACAAGGCTGAGAAAACTGTTGATATGAGAGGAAAAAAAATTAGAAGATGGAAAATTGTTGACCGGACAGGGTCGGTTAACTAAAACTGAAATAGAAAACTTGCAGGTATACTATGGGCAGGCAATTAGGAGAAATAAAGAAAATCTGGAGGCAATGAAGAGAGATGTTTGGGCCATATTCTTCCATAAGTCCTCTACTGATGATAACCCATGTCATGAATTGTGTCCATCAGGAAAAAAATTTGTGGTGCAAATACAGTAGGGCTCAGTCAACTGGAGAATCTTATTCTCACCAGTATTCTCTTCCTGCTGCTGTTATTACAGCAATTAAACCTATTTTCAGAGACTTGGCTCATCCTGACCTTTTAAGGAAAAAATCTGCATGGGCAGACACAGAACCCAAGTGAATGTTTCAACAGCATAATTTGGAACCACCTTCTTAGAACTGTATTTGTAGGCATGGATACAATGAAACTAGGAGTTCATGATGCTGTTATTACATTTAATTGTGGTAATATTGGAAAGTGTTGGGTACTGAAAAAGCTGGGAATTAATCCTGGTGAAAATATGATCACACTGGGCTGCAACATTTCGATAAAATGAGGATAGCTGATGCAGACAGGTCTGCATCTAATATGGCCAAGAAAGCAAGACAAACATCCAGGATTAATGAATTGTAAGTAACAAATTTCAAAAGTTATTCTTTAAGGTCAGTTTCCCACTAACTAAAACTTTCAGTACATATGCCCCATTATACCATAAACTAATAGATAAATGAATTAATATTCCCCCATTACAAAGTTCACAAAATATATTTCCTGTAGAAAAAACTTAATATTTTTTGTTAATAAGTTTATAAAAGTTTTTCTTAAAAACTATGAAATGGAATAAGTAGATTTTAGTACAGTTGACTCTAGTAGCATCATGTAACATACAGTAAAAATATTAAGGTTCTGCATCAAATAGTTTTTTCAGAACTGGGTCAAACACTTCCCTAAATTAACATGGGCTAGATAGGCAGGGTGTGGTCCCCTTAAGGAACTGTACTTAACATTTCTCAGACATTATGAAGTATGTATAACTTATTCTCAAATTATAATACCTGAATTTTGTAGAATTTTTTATTGGTTATTATCCTAAACATGTTGAATATCGAAAGGTTGCTGTTGTAGCTATTTATAGGTGCAGACACTCTGTGGTAATTTCCATGAGGAAATATCAAATCAACAGACAAGAATTTTATATTACAATCATTTACTTACTCAATAAAATGAAATTGTTCGTTGAATCCAAGTAAATCTGCAGCCAAGGATCATTATAGGTGCCTGGAGTTCAGTGGACATTCCTGTGCAATAAGTAGAGTGAGAGAAGAGCGAAAGGCTGAAAAAATAAATGTTTTTTACGGATTTGAAAAATATGTTAAAATTTTTGTAATTACTGTACATTTTATCGGCTTTCTTCTCACTCAAATTCTGTGAAAAAAATTATTCTCTCAAATTTTCACTATCTGATGATTATTCAGCTACCATTGATGCCGTCTCAGTACAATATTGTTTTAACTTTTCTATCCGTTTAATGACCAATGTTTGAAACTAAAATTTGTAATATTCAGTTTGTTCAGGATATTTATTCCAGGAACAGTCATTGTCATCAGCTATGCCTGATTAGATTGATGAGAGACCTGATATAATATTCGAGACTCTTCACTATCGTCAACAGCAGATAACTTGAAATCGACGCATATTTGAGATTCATCCACTGCAGCTCTTACACCGATATCAAACTTCCAGTGAAAATATGGTACGTTTGTTCTGCGGCCACAAGTATAGGTATCATCTTATATTTCCTCAGTCAGAAGTTTGGAAAAAAAAAGACTGCGGAATATTTAAGTTATTGAGGTAACTGCAAAACTTGAGAATCAAACTATTAGCTGTCACAAGATACGTTTCACTGCTTAGCGGCAAAAGAGAAACGGCATAGCAAGGAACACAAATAATCTAGTTGGCATGAAAATAGATAGCAACGTATATTAGCTTACGAGAGAAAAGTAGAGAGAAGGTTTGGGGACCGTCTGACAATAGAAGCACCTGCTGGACTCTGTCTTGTAATCCTTTTTTCTCCTTCTTAAAAACAGACATCAGCTATCTGTAATCGCAAAGAACGCCCAATATTTAGGAAAAGAACAGGTAATACATTCGAAGATGCAACTTTTCATTTAAGGAAATGCATAAATACTATGGATTTGCAAATTGCTGCCGAGTCACTTAACAGCTGATGATATTATTCATGGAGAATGCTAGATCCCCGAGAAATTGTTTGAATTTGTACACAATCTCATTGATGGATCCAACGCGTCTGACATTGTGCAGAGATATTATTTATGCTGTTACAAAGGGTAGATGTAAGCTTGCGAAAAATTTAAGTCTCGGTTTGGCTATAAAGTCTTTAACAAAATCTTGGCAAGTAATCGCAGTGCTCAACAGATATGGACGTACAATAAGATGTTATTTAGCAGAAGAGTTGGAGACGGAAATGACCTTTACAGCATTCTAAGATAGTACCAGCGGGTGTCGACATGGCAAGTGGACGCTGCACTCACGTAGCGTTTGATAATTTTGATCGCTCCTTTCATACGACTTCAGGAAAAGATACAACGCACGACACAGTTGGAATAATGTCAGTTTCCCCACGCAAAAGACGAGGATCCTAATGAAACTGAAACCATGACTTTTTCAGCTCTTCCACTTTAGGCAGTGGAGATGAGTATGGACCTTTTGTACGAAAAAGGCGACGCCTTAATGACCTTAACGGAGTCCGGCCATATTACTCCAAACCAGCAGCATGTATGCAGATGCTTACTACTGATTCTTTCAATAGTGTAAGGAGCCACGGAAATGGCCATTGATAAAGATTTTTTGTGTGTAATATCTTCGTCAAGAATTGATTCTGTTTCTTTGTCGTCAGATTTCAACTGCGTGATTTTGACAGATCGTAATGGAATTATAAAAGCTGACTGCTTGCCTCCGATAAATACTCGTACTTCTCAAACATCTTGTGCTGTGGTAAATGAAACACTTGTCTTGAACCAAGGAATTGATTAAAAATATGGAGAATAAGCGATTATCGTGACATGATTTGGCCATAGCCAAAATAGCTGTGCAAATTCAAGGGAATGAAAAGCCTAAATTTAGTATCTTCTTGAGTTTGGCCGTGTAGATAGCATTTTTCAAAGTATTCGGGTTATTCGTAGATTACAGTGGATTAGTTGAAGTGCTGGTTCAGGTAGAAGTATTAGCAGCCGGCTCCATGGGCAGGTTTTTAGACAGCAAGCGCTTTAATAGTTGTAAGCGACTAGATCTTCTGGCCGCCGCTGCATTGCAAACATTACACTTTGAACAGAACGTACCCACAACTCAAGTTTCCCTCGAGATGCTGGATGAACTCTTGAAAATACTTGTAGATGCAACATCTTATCAAACTCTTTCTGACGCCAATGAGAGAATTCAATTACTTGATTTATGGAGCCTCGTTGTTAGCGGTTATAAAGAGTTTTGCCAACATACTTTGATGGGTGAACATTGAAAAACGATTCAATACTGCTACCAGAATTGTTTGTCAACTTATTCCTTTTGTTTTCGAGAAGCATCCGCACCAGTAACTTCGAACTATACGTGGACTCAATTTTATGCATGACCTTTTTTTTGCATTAAACCATCCTTGATGGTTCTTAATGTACTTAAATAAGATATCATTCAGGTTACGTGAAGAAAGACTCCCCTGGTTACCGAATTTCGACGAAGAGCATTTGGAATTCGACGTTCAAAAGCCTATTTTGCTAGATCACCTGTTAACTTGACGCTAGAGCAGATCATTAATGCTGATGCCTGTCATCAGTTGGCTAACAATCTTACCGCGGACTCCGTATCTGAGCGTTAAAGATGGGCTCTCAGCCATAGTATCAGGACGAAAATACTGACTGCTGTCAAGGATAAATTATATTGGTTTATCACAACAAGATGATACATCATATTCCTTGCAAAAGGCAGATTAAAAAAAAGGTATAGCAAGTCTTCACAGTATTACTAAAACGATTAAAAATACACTCCATTTGATAATAGTACCGATAAAAATGTTTTACTTAATATTTCTACAGGGAAAGCATCGTCTTTCATGCTTATTGTTTACGTCAGATGGAAGTCAACGAAAGTATTATGTCGGAACAGAATTCTGTTATCGCAAGATTCGAGAAACCGATCATGAAACAGAATTCTTAACTTCAGAGTTCAGGTGAATAAAAATAAACGGCCCGTACTGAAAATAGAACGAGACATATTTGGTCGGCTACTCGCAATTAGCCGTGACAAAAAGAAGCAAAAAAAAGCGTACTACACTGTTAGACATTTCTACTGGCAGCAATGTCGCCTGCTCTTTTCTCGTGTACAGGTGAAGTGCTGATGAGAGAAGTCCACATTAGCCCGGACGCACGAAACTTTATAAGTCCACTTGGTACAACTGAAGCAAATCGACGTTGACATAGCATATGGATTTTACTTCTTTTACCAGATAGGATCCTACTTGCCACAAACTTTTGATAAAGTAGGTGAATCTGTTGTCAATAAACTTTGTTAAAGTATTGCTATAGAGATACGTAATATATCTGATCACTACTTAACGCCTTCACTCAAATATTCTGAATGTCAGAATCGACAAGGGTTTGATATTCCTTATGGAATTACAGAACCTCTACAATCCACATATACCGATTTTTTGGGAAATCTTGAGAATTGTCGTACAGTTTTTGGCCGGTTATTGGGAGAATGACCATTTTGCACCAGTAATGCAAACTAAGAAAGTTTTTATAACCGTTGCAAGTCTGTATTACTCTTACCAAAGAAATGTAAATCATGTAAAAACTAAAGAAATTGATAACGAATGTCAACACGAAGAAGCGGTGCGCGAATTACGTTTGATATTAGCAAACTGACACACACCTCAAATATTTTAGTAAAAGCCTGTGGTACTGATGTTATAACAATTCTGCTGGCCAATATGCATAAAATTTCGAAATCTGAAATTTGGTTGGCTGGTTCAGAACTAAGACAAAAAACAATACAGACGTTTGCTGCATCAACTGCAAAGAATTGTCATAGAAGTTGGCACAAATCTACCAGCATTGCACGAATTTACAGGCTGCAGTTAAACCGCTGCTTTCTGCAATAATGATACAAGTCAGACCGTTCAACTTCGCCCGGCGTATTTCTTGCTCGAACAGTCCCACGGGTGGACTGCCGGTCCGTAGTGTCTAACGGGCACAATATTTCGGCGAGCAGACATGTCGCCATCGTCAGGTGCGTCTGTCTGATCGCCGAAATATTGTGCCCGTTAGACACTATGGACCGGCAGTAGACCCGTGGACTGTTCGAGTAAAAAGTCAGACTGTTTCAGATTTTTGCGAAAAACGAAACCTACAAAAAAACGTTTGCGTCATCAACAGATAATGCCGACAGTTTTCCTTGACAAACTGTGATGGTTCAAGGGTTTTCTGCTCTTAGTTATGGAATAAAGCATTGCAAAACTGATAATGACACGAAATTTCGTATTTTCCAGACGAATTATTCAGCCGAAAAAAGCTTTCTCTAAGTCTACAAATGCTAGATACGTAGGTTTGCCTTTCCTTAATGTATTTTCTAAGATAAGTCGTATTATGTAATCTATCCGATACCTTCTAGTATCTCCAGGCTTCTTCCATGTATACAACCTTCTTTTATGATTCTTGAACCAAGTGTTAGCTATGATTAAGGTATGCTCTGTGCAAAATTCTACCAGGCGGCTTCCTTTTTCGTTCCTTAGCCCCATTCCATATTCACCTACTACGATTCCTTCTCTTCCTTTTCCTACTATCGAGTTCGTCACCCATGACTATTATATTTTCGTCTCCCTTCACTATCTGAATAATTTCTTTTATCTCATCATACATTTCATCAATCTCTTCGTCATCTACGGAGCTAGTTGGCATATAAACTTGTACTACTATGGTAGGCGTGGGCTACGTATCTATCTTGGACACAATAATGCGTTCACTATGCTGTTTGTAATAGCTTACCCGCATTCCTATTTTCCAATTCATTATTAAACCTACTCCTGCATTACCCCTATTTGATTTTGTATTTAAAACCCTGTATTCACCTGACCAAAAGTCTTGTTCCTCCTGCCATTGAACTTCACCAATTCCCATTATATCTAACTTTAACCTATCCATTTCCCTTTTTAAATTTTCTAACCTACCTGCCCGATTAAGGGATCTGACATTCCAAGCTCCGATCCGTAGAACGCCAGTTTTCTTTGTCCTGATAACGACGTCCTCTTGAGTAGTCCCCGCCCGGAGATCCGAATGGGGGACTATTTTACCTCCGGAATATTTTACCCAAGAGGACGCCATCATCATTTAACTATACAGTAAAGCTGCATGCCCTAGGGAAAAATTACGGCTGTAGTTTCCCCTTGCTTTCAGCCGTTCGCAGTACCAGACCAGCAAGGCCATTTTGGTTAGTGTTGCAAGGCCAGATCAGTCAATCATCCAGACTGTTGCCCCTGCAACTACTGAAAAGGCTGCTGCCCCTCTTCAGGAACCACGCATTTGTCTGGCCTTTCTACAGATACCCCTCCGTTGTGGTTGCACCTATGGTACTGCTATCTGTATCGCTGAGGCACGCAAGCCTCCCTACCAACGGCAAGGTCCTTGGTTCATTGGGGGGGTATAAATTGTAACAGGCATGTAAAGTAGTTCCTTTCTCCTCCGTCGTTCTTTTTTCTCTTTCAAAGAAGCAGCTTCAAAAAGACTGAAACTTTGTCAATAAGTTGAATGAAAGAGTTTTACTTCCTGGCAGAAACTAGTCATTGAGTTCAACTTCTCAAATATACAACATAAGTATGGGTCCTTTAATAGAAAGTCAGTGTCGAGAAAGTACTTAGCATTGATATAATGATCTTCGTGCAGATAAGAATAGACTTCTTACCTAAGTTAAAAAAATAGCATGGTAATACTTTTCTACTGGACAACAAAGTACTGCTGTTACAAAATAAGAGAGATGTATGTTCAGCTCACATATCGTGACACATTTGTTTAAGAAGTCTAGCTCTCAGAGGACTAGTTTTACTAAAATTAACCACATTTATGACAGTTTGCAGTATTTGATTCAGATCAGAACTCAGATGTTGCGAAGCTAGTTCTCCTGTATGGATAATGCAATTCCCGAACCGTCGCAAGACGCCCATGACCGCGTGGCTACCCCGCGCGGCCTCTAATTTAAAGTATGTCATTCGTAGCCCGCTGACTGTGATTGCTTACTTCCGTATTTAAGTTTTTGACGTTGTACCCTTGTATATAATGTCGAAGAATTAGGTTAGATCTCCACAGAAATTCGTCATGCTTCCTCCAGCATTGAAAATTAAGACTAGTGTTAACTGTGCTGTCAATAATATGCTATACGTGCTGGCTTCTTGCGGTTGTCTTCTGTTTTAGTGTGTATGCCTCGAGTCACGCTCAAACGTGTTCCGTGTTAAAACGCCACAACCTGTTTCCACCTACACGAAGGCAGACGTGTTGACTTGCCTTATGCAGAGCAGCACTTGGAAAGAGAACTGGCACTTCTAAGAGAAAACTGTTAATTTTTGCTTACTTAAGAGATGGTGGGAATTGGATTTGGAACCGCTTGTTAACCTCTCTCTCATCATGTGGTAATTTCTTTGAATACCATTTCCTTATATTTGATAGCAACGCTGGCTGAGATAAGTGTCGTCTAACGCCGCATCAGGTTAATTATTTAATTAAAATGGTTAAACATGTAAGAGGGTTTAGTCTGTATTTAAAACCGTGACAAGAAGTGTTCTTGAAACGTATTCGTTTATCTTCTCTACAAAGGCGTGTGTGATCATTTTAAATGTCATATCGTGAGACTCAATCTGACAGTCTATCCTTCAGTTTAAATTCTAACAAAGATAGCGTGACATGTTTTCTGCTTTAACCCTTGTTTATTTAGGAAACTGACTGATGACTTGATGTTTAAGTAGTCTAACGTAAAGATTCTTACCTTGCATTGGATAACATAATCCTGTATTGGAGTGGTAGGAGCTACTGAGGAGATAATATCGTACGTTGAACAATGTAGCGCGTGTTCTTGCGATATTGGACACTTTATGAAAGACTTTCGTCAAGGTGAAGCGCTCTGCCTATATGGAATTGTCGTAGGTCAAGAAGAGTGCAAAATTAAAATCCTTAGGCTTCCTGAGAGGAGAAAAAAAAACTAAGCACACCTCATTTAGCAATTTAGAAATGCTAGGTACGTTCACATTCTGATCGCCATCGTTAAACGAATTCTCGTTAGCAGGAATCCATTTATTTCTCTTCATTGTCTCACCTATCTGCCAAGCCTCTCATTTCATCTCCATCAGTTCAATTGTGCAACAGTTTGCATTTTAGTATTGTTTATGTGCACAGTAAAATGTAGGTCTTACTTGTGATACGCCTGATATTCTTCCCTTACAGTTTAGCAGCTCCTGACTGTCACGCCTGGAGAAAGTAAATGTATTTTAAAGTTTTGCCGGTAGAACGAGTGCTGTGCCCAAAAGTGTACTCGGTATTTCAAGGTGCAAACATACACCGCGGAATTTGGCGGCTTTCTTGCGGTCTCTGGTAAGATTGTGGCTGGCGGTATACGTCATGTACTTAACTTTCAGGCAAATGAAAATGCTTTGAGAGTTATCTTCTTAATCTAAAAAGAGTTCCTTTGGCCTGAGTGCAACAGAGAAAATACAATCCGCGTAGGAAGTGGGAAGCTTCTGTATCCCACCGTTACAGTAATCTCGTAATAGTACAGATCTTAACTGTGTTAAAGCTTCTCTATTGCTACCACAGAACGGCTACATAGCGTGCGTTGGATTACTAACTTTACAGATTTCAGCAGGTAGTCGTAATTGATTTACAGAAAACTCTGAAGTTTAACCTGAAAATCGCAGAAATAGATAGAAAATAAAACGAAGATGAAGGTCTTAATATCTTTAGTAAAACATCAGGTTCGCCTCTGCGTCGTTGGTACAAGCAACACAACTTCAAATCGTAGACCATACCTATTTCTCTCTCTCTCTCTCTCTCTCTCTCTCTCTCTCTCTCTCTCTGCTTTATTGTCAGTAGTACTATCGGTTACTGGTTTAAGTACATACATATACATCATTAGAAAGTTATTCTCCACACTTTTCAGAGCTCGTCATAATGCGCGACTCTGTAAAAAAACATGTACTAGCACTGTTGATACCAATCTCATTCTGTCAATTTCCATCTGTTGAATAAAGAACAAATGATGCACTTCGGCATGCTGTATTGTGTGACGATGCTTAGTTACTTCGTCTGGCATTCGAAGTGCCTCGAATGCAGACCACAAGGTCAGAAAATCGCAACAGCAGCAGTGATGAATATTATTCGTAAGCCTTATAGGTTGACAAAAGGAAATGGTACTAGCTGACAAACCCGACATTACCCGGGTATTCATGTTGCCAATTTTGTGTCAGAAACGAAAACAAAAAATGAACTGTGTTTGTAGCGAAGTGTCGAAAACATTTAATTTCCATATGTTCGTAGAAACAGCTTTGAAAGGTATGAAAAAGTCGTACAAACAAAAAAGTATAATGTACAAATGTATAAATAGAGTACCCAAATTAAGAAGGATGATCGCGGACAGTTTCCGTACGCTTGGCGCAGCTGCTTCGCGTGTCTGGAACGCGATTTTGTAAACGTCTCTATCTACGGACACGCCACTGCATAGCTCTTGCAGACGTCAATCTTCTCCGTTTACAGCCGTTTGCGCTTCTCAGTTGAAAGGTGTCGAAAGCGCTGCCGGTGTCACCATTTCCCGAAGTTGACTATAGGATTGACTTAGTAGTAAAGAATAAATGTAGTAAAATTTCATACATGATACGGCATTTTTCCACGTATCTCAGTGTTAGACATGTCTCTTGAACTATGCGTCGTAGAATGATATTTTTGTAGGTAGATTTATCCGCATACTGTATGTGGATGCAGTTTGCGAAATATGTTGCGGATAAGAGTTAGTAGCAAAGAAGACTGCACAATGCGGCAGTTACTCACGCGTCTCAGCGTTTATGACGTCGTGTCTCCTATATTATGATTGGTAGATGATTCTTCCCCCGACAGCGACCGTTGCCTGACAGTAGAGGATATATGTATCACGTTAAATTGAAATCGGCCGGTGGTTTAGGAGATGTGGTAAAACACACACATTATTTTTGTAATATGTGCTTCAATGATAGGCCACGGAGCATTAATCCTGCCCTTTCTTTACGTTACGAGAAGTGTCATAATTACAAATATAACCGAGACTACATGTAAGGGTTGTGTCGTCTTCATTACTTAAATAGAATAGCTTCGAACGGACACTTACTTGTTTATTGTGAGTGTTGAAGTCAAAACATTTATCACTCTGTCTCATAGTTTCACTTTGTTTTTGGTGATGCAGCAGTAAATTATTCACGTGCGTGTTTCTCCGTAATTATTAAAATACACCTATAGCTAGGATACTGCACGTTATTCGTCGCTTCTTAAAGATTTCATGGACAAAACTATTTAGAGTAGTCGAGTCAGTAATAATCGTCGATCCCAAGTGCTCCACGAGTATAATAATAAAGTCACGGTAATCAAACATCGGGGGCCATATATAGGAGCGCTGGGATTAAATTACCGTGCAGGCCTCCCTATTTTACATTTTACATATTGCCTAGCTAGTTAGGTGAATGCCAGGAAAGTACTTTCAGTGTGGCATCGCCAGAATTCCTTCCTTCCCTTTTCTTCGTCCAGAGTAATAAACCGTCTCTAACGATGTCACAGGATATTGAACACTCTGCCTACCACCGAACATTAGGTTTTCTGCTTACTTAGTAAAGGGACAGAAGTATCCACTTTTTCTGGGGAATGACGGGCAAGGCGCAGCATGTAATTGAGCTTGGATTCCGCCTCAGAGTGCAACGGGAAATCCACACTTTTAAGTTGCAGGGTACATTAGCCAAAAGGGTTCCGTGGATAGTTTATAGTGCCCAAATTGCCATAACACTGATTGGGTTGTTTCATTTTATGACTGAGCAGTAGATCGCACTGATATCGCCAGTATATGTTTCCCACTTACTTTTGCAAGGGAGAAAACTGGAAATTCAAAAGTTCATTGTGACACGACGGCTGCAGTAATCTTGTCTGGACCGCGCTGCGTTGCCATGTGTGTGTCCGCCTAGTTCAGCTGTGACTGATCCGTTAAGCTGGCCGACGACCCTAGGGGACTCTCTCCGGACCTGCCTCGTGCAGGGCTGTTGGTACTTGACGTCGTTATCTGCAGCGATTTGATTGACCACCCTCTTCGTCCTTTTTATGCAATATCTTAAAAAAAATCGTAAGAGCCAGAACTTCTCTTAATTTCGATAATAAATGTTTCGAAAAGGTGTTAAGGAGCTTGATTAGCTTTGAAGATATTCTGCAGTCGTGTGGTTTATTGCTGTTGCTTATAAAATATTCTTGCTCAATTTATTGCGCCCTTCGTTTTTTTTTTGTAATTGTGAAACATGGTAATCTTTTTTCAACATCTCCGTTTTTGTGAATCTGTGTATACAATTAGTTTTCAAGTGAATATGTGGTTCCACGTCAGCTTTTACATTACCTGGAAGTTGTGAAATCGTGGCCTCTGTATATCAGTGACGTATCAGCCCAAGGTTTTCCTCTAATTTTACGGAAGTTTCTGCAGGCAAAATAATAATGCCCTTATTCAGGCTCAGTCGTGTGTAATGCAGGTGGAAAACTTCGGTTCATTGGCAGAATACTGGGAAAATGCAGTCAGGAGACTGCTTACAGATCGCTTGCGCGTCCCATCGTGTGGTGATATTCAGTTGTGTGGGGCGCATACCAGAAAGGATTAACATGAACCATTAACGTAAACAAAGAAGAACGGCACGAGCTTTACAGGTTTGCTTGGCTCGACGAGGGAGCGTCGTGGAAATTTTGAAAAACTTGAATTGGCAAGCTCTTGAACATAGACATTGGTTTAAAATATTAGTGTGCACTGAATAATGCAGATGCGGTCATCAGGCCCCTACAAATCCCTCCCGTAGTAACCGCAAAAATAAGATCAGACTTGTTACAGCGCGAGCGGCATAACCCCAAAACGCGGCACATTGGTAAGAATCCTCAGCCGTGCACCACACGGTTTGCAAATATGTATATGGACGTAGACGTACAGCAGGTTAAAACGGAATCTGGCTCTGTGGCTTAGAAGGTAAGTGTGAAGACTACGTATCCAACGCTTAGAGCTTGAATCATTAGCTAGTCCAACGGTTTCTCTCGGCCTCTTACCGCTTCTTTTAGGAGGTGGTGGTATTGCAGACAAGTTCGAATACAAACTTCTCATAAGCATGTGTCAAATTAACGTTGGTTACGGATATACAGTTACTGCATTTAAACAAGTTTTTATTTCACGTGTTGTTAGTGCTGATTTATATATTCGCCACGACATCTTGATAGATGATTGTTGCAGTGTCGGTGTGTTTATGGGTTGATTTTTTTCATATGACTTGTCAAACCAATGGCAGCACGGCATCTCTTGCCGCAATTGCCTCAAGTGTATCTGGCTGCTGAGGCAGGAGCAATGGTAGCATTGCGAAGCTTTTTCTGCCTTAATCTGTCTAACAAGCCTTCATCCTGCTTAGACATTCCAGACGATATATCATCACGCCACTCTGGTCTCATGCTAGCCCGTGCCTCCCATCTGTTTGTGTCGATTCCAAAGCTTTCCATATTTCGTTTACAGGAGTCCTTGAACCTCAATACAGAACGCCCTACAGGTCTTTTGGCTATAGAGATCTCTCCAAGCATCACCTCACGTGGTAATCTGTCAGGATCCATACGGTGGACGTGTCCCAGCCAGCGGAGTCGTCTCTGCTTCAAGAAGCTGAAATGCTGTTGCAGTTAGTTTTAAATAGCACTGCTTCGTTGGTCACTCGGTCCTTCTACGTTACTGCAATTAGTGATGGTTTATTTACTACCGATAGTCATTTTTGTTTTGAAGTTAAAAGGATGGAGTTGTGCCTGAGTTTACACAATTACATTTCTTTAACTGCGATTGTGAGTTTGTTGGCCAATTCTACTGTGTCGTAAAGGATTCCGCAAGTATTTTCAAATCCCGCGCATGCCAATATGGTATTTGCATACACTGCAGTAAACACTGTGCTGGTGCTAGCAAAGGATGCGGTTAAAAGATTTCTTAACCACAGAGTACCATATTCAAGAATATATAAAGATGGTATCTGTTCTTTCTGACATGCAATTCTCTCTTAAAATGAAATGATAATTAAATCAAGACCCTAAACTGTCGACAGTCGTTGATATACATCAACGGGGACAGTGTGCCCCGACCGGGACTCGAACCCGGAATCTCCTGCTTACATGGCAGACGCTCTATCCATCTGAGCCAACGAGGGCACAGAGGATAGTGCGATTGCAGAAATTTATCCCTTGCACGCACCCAGTGAGGCCCACATTCCCAACTTAATGTCCACACGCTACATTCGTAGTGCCCCTGCCCATTACACTCATTATTCGCGGCAGACAACCCGTAAGAGTTTGGACAATGCGTGTGCATCCTTCACAGAAGGTCAATGACCGGTTAGCCTTAACTATATGAAGATGGTATCTGTTCTTTCGGACATGTCCCCGTTGATGTATATCAACGGCTGTCGACAGCTTAGGGCCT
The DNA here is from genome assembly GCF_023864345.2 of Schistocerca serialis cubense. Taxonomy (NCBI): domain Eukaryota; kingdom Metazoa; phylum Arthropoda; class Insecta; order Orthoptera; family Acrididae; genus Schistocerca; species Schistocerca serialis. The sequence goes on along the minus strand of NC_064639.1, from coordinate 786,222,565 downwards.
TGATTTAATTATCATTATATTCAAGAATGTTTGCTCGTGTTTTCACTAAACATCGTTGAAAACTGATACAATGCTAGTTGTTCATATTTCTACTAAACGTGCTAACGAACAAATGTGTTTGAAGTAGTTGATATTATTCAGGTGGTAGAACGTAACTCTTCAACAAGCGCACGCAAAAAATCTACACGTAGCCTCCCAAAATAGCAGACATCACGTGCACTGCCTCTAATTCCCCCCTCCGCCGCCGTCCTCAACCACTTTAAAGTCGGTTGTCCCTTAGCGAATAGAGATTGATTTTGTAAGCAGCGGCAAAATAATACAGTATTCTTCGCGTTGAAACGCCTTCCTCCTCAATTTTTTTTAAGTATTGCAGGCAACATAGACTGCTAACAATCTGTAGTCATATGATGTTGTTTAGGAGTACAGTGCAGGCATGGCCGAAGGAACAGATACTGTGGCTACTATAGCTGTTATGAACTACACGTAACGTAATCGCATTTGCGAATATGGACAAAAATTCCCGCTCGCGATAAGTGGAAAATCCGGATTCTAATCCCGGTCCAGCACAAATTTTCATTGTCGCCATTCCATTATACAGATTATGGGTCTTCACATTCGCAAACATGAATATATTTCATGTATCTGCTGTTATAATCGGTAAAACTTCATTAGCTTACCGTAAAGATATGTTAAGTCAAACCGCTCATTTTCTTGACGTTTCAGCCAGCATGGAATTGCAGAAGATAAAACCCATTAGTTGTGAAAGTACATCAGCCCCTTTAATCAGTAAAGGGAGAATTCCGAGATGTATGTATCGTTTTTAAATCAGACAAGCAATGCAGTCTCTGCATCTTCATGTTAGCGGTACTCGTACGTTTTCTCTGCGGTTCGAACATACTGATCTCTTCTTTTGACACACAGTTCACTGAATTAGGCACACAATTCACCAAATTCGAAAACTTGTCGGTAGCGTTGATAATGAGAGTTCCCAAACACATACCGTAATATATCAACAGGGCAGCCACTGTTTACTTTGTTCAGTCTAACGAAAAAGTAACGAGCCAGAAAATCTGAGTGACGTCGCAACTATAGAAAGCAAATATATTCATTTGTTAGACAAACATAATATTTTCGCGTTAAATGATTCTGCGTCTCACGCTTAAAAAAAATATCAAATTATGTAGTTCTTTATCTGCGTTGAATTATTGCATCAAAGTAAACTCCCAGAACTTCTCTCCTGGCAGCTTATTTGTAAACTTTTACTATTGATTTTGGAGTCGTACTTAAGTGTGGAGACGTTGCGCAGGTCGTGCGTCCAGCACGTTGGCACCCGATTGATCCGAGCCGCTGTGCCGTGTTCTAATTCAGCTCTGCGCCGCGTTTTGTTAGTCGTTTGACGTCAGTAGCTTCCAATTCGATGCATCTTCCGGCTACTGCCCACAAAAGCTCCAGTCGCACTTTGCTCCGCATCTCCACCAAATGTAGTCCTCGCGTTGAGGATATTTTCACTAATCAGGGAAAAGTGTAATTCGCAACCGACGTAAAAAAAAAAAAAAAAAAAAAAATCTGGTACTTCAGGTAGTAAATCGATATGGTAGAATGAAAAACAAGTTTGTCGAATGTGAACAACATTTAAATACAGAATATGACTGGATTATCAAAGCAACTTTATAGAGACGAAAGAGAAGAAACGATAAAAAATTGAATTCGTTGAATGTCGATATACCTTGTTTTTGCGATTGGGCCGATGCCTAGACGGCAACAGATTGATATGGTCTGATCTTGCCTTTCGGTGTAAAAGTTCGATCGATGAGTTCCCTTCGGCCAGTAACGTCTTGCTATATGGAGGTGAGTGATAAAAGACGACGTCATAGCGTTAACTGTATCAGTTAAGAGCCTTTTTTTTTCTTGCAAACGCTAGTTTTATTTATCATCAGAAAAGAAACAGACATTTCTCTAGTAATTTTGTCTGGGATGTTTTTAGGCTTTATTCATCTGATGCACTTTCCCTACAACTGCATCGACCACGCTAACGGTGCGATTGTCGGTCAGACTGTCACTATGACCCTTGAGAAAAACGATACGCATGTAGGATGAGCTGCTGGCAGTAACTGAAGACTTCAGCTCCATGAAGGCGCCATTCGTCGCTAGAATGTCGCAAAGCGGAAGTTGCGGCTGACAGCGAATCTGCTGCACCGACCGTAGTCGACCACATCGCTTCTATTACATCCTTGTTAGGTTTCTCCCGCCGGGATGTTCATTATTTGTAGACTGCAAAAGGCAGGATTGCTCTTGAAAACTCACGGATCACCTCTGCGAATGATTGTCATTATGTGTTTTCGGAGACAGACTTGATGCTGACCACGTATGCGCGTAATAACGTATTACGCTTTCGTTCTTCGTTAGATCTTGTACACCGAAGCGCCAAAGAAAATGGTGTAGGCATGCGTATTCAAATACAGAGCTACGTAAACGGGCAGAATACGGCGCTGCGGTCGGCAGCGCCTATATAAGACAAGTGCCTCGTGCAGTTGTTAGATCAGTTACTGCTGCTACAGGGGCAGATTATCAAGATTTAAGTGAGTTTGAACGTGGTGTTACAGTCGGCGCACGAGCAATGGTACACAGCATCTCCGAGGTTGCGATTTCACGAGTGTGTCTTGAATATCAGGAATCCGGTAAAACATAGTCTCCGACATCGCCGTGGCCGGAAAAACATCCTGCAAGAACGGGACCAACGACGACTCAAGGGAATCGTTCAAAGTGACAGAAGTGCAACTCTTCCGCAAATTGCTGCAGATTTCAATGCTGGGGCATCAACAAATGTTAGCGAGCGAACCATTCAACGAAACATCATCGATATGAGCTTTCGGAGCCGAAGGCCCACTCGTCTATCCTCGATGACTTCACGACACAAAGCTTTACATCTCGCCGGGGCCCGTCAACACCGACATTGTACTGTTAATGACTGGAAACACGTTGCCTGGTCGGACGAGCCTCGTTCCACATTGTATCGAGCGGATGGATGTGTTCGGGTATGGAGACAACCTCATGAATCCATGGACCCTGCATGTTATCGGGGGACCGTTCCACCTGGTGGAAACTCTGTAATGGTGTGGGGCGTGTGCAGTAAGAGTGATACGGGAGCCCTGATACGTGTAGATACGACTCTGACAGGTGACACATACGTAAGCATCCTGTATGATCATCTGCACCCGATGTCCATTGTGCGCTCCGCCGGACTTCGGCAATTCCAGCACAACAGTGCGATACCCCACACGTCCAGAATTGCTACAGAGTGGCTCCAGGAACACTCTTTTGAGTTTCCGCTGGCTGCCAAACTCCCCAGACATGTACATTACTGAGCATACCCTGAATGCCTTGGAACGTGCTGTTCAGAATAGATCACCACCTCCTCGTACTCTTACGGATTTATAGACTGCCCTGCAGGATTCATGGTGTCAAATCCCTCCAGTACTATTTCAGTCATTGGTCGAGTCCATTCCACGACGTGTTGTGGCACTTCTGCGTGTTCGCAGGGGCACTACGTGGTATTAGGCCGCTGTACCAGTCACATTGGCTCTTCAGTGTTAATGGGTAGTTTTCAAGATGCTCAAGGGTGAATCTTATATCGTGAGTACATGAGTTTAATATTCGATCGCCTCATATTTCAGTTTTTCTTGACAATGTTTTAGGTACTCAACACGGAAAGCAAATAATTGCAAGTTAAATGTGAATTTCCAAATTTGTAATAAATAATTTCTCAATTTCAAAATTTATAACTTACGCCTCCAGAAGATACTTCTTGTTGTTCAGATGACAGAAAAAAAATGTTACCTTAATGTTCGGTACTAGAGTTTTCTTCCTCTTCTTGAAATAATAATGAATGGCGAGAGTTCACATGTTCGCTCCCTATAGTCCATTAGGGATCTTTTTGTTTGCTAATGCTTTATTAGAAGTGAAACTCACTGAAACGGCTCTTTTGATCTGCAGAAACAGGTGATCTCTGTCGTCATGAAAATAAGGATTCGAACAGGAGATCAATGCCTGTTCATCATACCCTCATCGTACAGTTGGCGAGATCATAACACCAATACAGAAATGAAGATAGTCGGCTCACTACAAAAACGAAACTAGTCTCCGGAACTTAGTGGTAAAGATAGGTGGTCGTTCGTACGTTAAGAGAAATCCTTGACCGAATCCGCTTGGGATCCACCGCATAAGAGGCTGGACTTCGCAGTAAGCACATTAGTGAGTAATGCATATTTCTAGATGAAAATAAATTTGTTTACAGAGCAGAGGTAGTACTCAACCACGATATTATTGCACTTGGCCTTTATCGGGAACATGCGATGACGTTACAGTAAACAGGTACAGTGGTGACAAAGGAAAACGACGCACTGTCAATGCTTTCAGGTCAGCTGTGCATATACAGGGTTGTTACAAATGATTGAAGCGATTTCACAGCTCTACAATAACTTTATTATTTGAGATATTTTCACAATGCTTTGCACACACATACAAAAACTTAAAAAGTTTTTTTTTGGCATTCACAAATGTCCCCTTTAGTGATTCGGCAGACATCAAGCCGATAATCAAGTTCCTCCCACACTCGGCGCAGAATGTCCCCCCCCCCCCCCCCCCACAATGAGTTCGAAAGCATCGTTGATGCGAGCTCGCAGTTCTGGCACGTTTCTTGGTAGAGGAGGTTTAAACACTGAATCTTTCACAATAACCTCACAGAAAGAAATCGCATGGGGTTAAGTCGGGAGAGCGTGGAGGCCATGGCATGAATTGCTGATCATGATCTCCACCACGACCGATCCATCGGTTTTCCAATCTCCTGTTTAAGAAATGCCGAACATCATGATGGAAGTGCGGTGGAGCACCATCCTGTTGAAAGATGAAGTCGGCGCTGTCGGTCTCCAGTTGTGGCATGAGCCAATTTTCCAGCATGTCCAGATACACGTGTCCTGTAACGTTTTTTTCGCAGAAGAAAAAGGGGCCGTAAACTTTAAACCGTGAGATTGCACAAAACACGTTAACTTTTGGTGAATTGCGAATTTTCTGCACGAATGCGTGAGGATTCTCTACCGCCCAGATTCGCACATTATGTCTGTTCACTTCACCATTAAGAAAAAATGTTGCTTCATCACTGAAAACAAGTTTCGCACTGAACGCATCCTCTTCCATGAGCTGTTGCAGCCGCGCCGAAAATTCAAAGCGTTTGACTTTGTCATCGGGTGTCAGGGCCTGTAGCAATTGTAAACGGTAAGGCTTCTGCTTTAGCCTTTTCCGTAAGATTTTCTAAACCGTCGGCTGTGGTACGTTTAGCTCCCTGCTTGCTTTATTCGTCGACTTCCGCGGGCTACGCGTGAAACTTGCCCGCACGCGTTCAACCGTTTCTTCGCTCACTGCAGGCCGACCCGTTGATTTCCCGTTACAGAGGTATCCAGAAGCTTCAAACTGTGCATACCATCGCCGAATGGAGTTAGCAGTTGGTGGATCTTTGTTGAACTTCGTCCTGAAGTGTCGTTGCACTGTTATGACTGACTGATGTGAGTGCATTTCAAGCACGACATACGCTTTCTCGGCTCTTGTCGCCATTTTGTCTCACTGCGCTCTCGAGCGCTCTGGCGGCAGAAACCTGAAATGCGGCTTCAGCCGAACAAAACTTTATAAGTTTTTCTACGTATCTGTAGTGTGTCGTGACCATATGTCAATGAATGGAGCTACAGTGAATTTATGAAATCGCTTCAATCATTTGTAATAGCTGTACTATAAATCTCGATTACGTAATTGCGCTCTGGCTGCACTGAATCGTCCTCAGTCCTAGGTGCATTAATGTTGTAGTCGACTAATAGAATGCATGTGTGCTCAGTATCAACCAAAAAACAGATAAAAAGAAATATAGTGCGCTTCAGAAGCAGTGCGGTTGTAGTTGTATCACAATACGTACCTTCGGTTGCAGTTGGTACATTCAACATTTATTAAAGGCACTGTGGCTAAAAATGGTAACCTGACTATTTTAAACGTGTCCTTACAGAAATGTTTAGAATCTATATGTCACGCCGACGTTCATCTTGTTCCAGCAACATAGCTGCTTGTGAATTTTCCGGATGATATGGTCGTGGCCCATGAAACTTTCTCGTTCCTAACGCTTCGTCCAGAGGAGCGCCGTATAGTCAATTTGTGTCATTTTATTAAAGTCATTACACTTCCGCAATCTTCGGAACAGTTTCATTGCACATTATGGGAAACCTTCGGCAGAAGAATAAATTGCGGCCAATTTCGTCTAAAAATAGGAACGGAAGGAAAGAGTCGAAGAAAAATGCCTCAGTATCCAACATAAGTGCATCAAATTACATTGTAAATGTTTGAAAAGACGTAATACTTAAGAACAGAATGATACTAAACAAGGTATTAAATTTTTATGTCGTCCAGGTGGGTTTGTGGTTTGGAAACTGCTACTGTTTACGAGACAAGGTAAAACAGACATCCCTGTCAGTCATTTTTATTTTCTCTCTCGATGCGTTTCCAGTATTAATAACCCACTAATCCATCTGAAGGTGAGGGTATAAGCTTTCGAAAGACGTCGTGGGTGCAAATAAGTGGCTAACAAAGATAATTGTTTTTTCCTTTGTTAAGCTCTTGAATACTGTAAGATAAATTTTTATTCGTTTATGGTAAGGTGGCAGAATATCAAAATAAGATCCGATGTATCTTATCTGTGTTATGATTATTCTGTGTGTTTATCTGTTATATTACATAAAAAGCGATGTATTTAGACACTGTGTGAACATGGAAATGAGCGTTTGGCGTCATTGGCCGGGAAGCCCCTTACGAGGCAGGTCCGGCCGCCTTGGTGCAGGTCTTATTACATTCGACGCCGCGTTGGACGACCCGCTTGCCGGATGAAATGACGATGAAGACAACACAACACCCAGTCCATGAGCGGAGAAAATCTCCGACCCAGCCAGGAATCGAACCCGGGCACGTAGGACGACAATCTGTCACTTTGACCCTTTTTTTTTTCTTTTTAAATCGGGATAGTGGACCGGTGGGAGCTCGGGGGGGGGGGGGGGGGGCGGGGGCGGAGAGGTCAGGGGTCGAAACCCGAGGCCTGGCCACATTGTCCCCCTCACCACCACCGAGCCTGTGGGGCATAGGGAAGTGGGAGAGAGAGGAATGGAATCAACGGAAGTGGAAGGCGTTGTTGTTTATTTATTTGCATTGTGTTTTCGTAATATTCACTATTATCCTGAAATTATGTGGAAACATCGGCGACAGAGGGAAAAAAATCTAAATGCTGGCTAAAGAAAAAAGAAAAAGGAAAAGAAAAAAAAAATCCATCCGCGGAGGTAAGAGGTAGATTCGATCATGGGCGGCTTAGACTCAGACACCGCCGGAGGAGGAGGGGTAGGCGCCCTCTGGGCCAGGCACCCCCCAACTTAGTGGAGGTCTAACAAAGACCCCTTGAAGATAGTTAGCAAATAATGTCCGGTAACGTGACGTTTTTTCGTGAGCTGCATGGGCTGTTTGTAAATTGGTCCAGAAGTCGAGGCGGGATTTAGGTCCCTCATGAAAGAGATAAGCGACCGCCCACCCTTTGACCCACGTAATAGCATGACGTTTGGCGGCGGGAAAATGTTTGTCCTTCGGGTATTCTGTCTGGTGGCACGCGGAGATAGCTGGCAATGATTTGCTGCACGAAGCGCCATACATCTTGCGAAGAGACGCATGTCAGACGGCGGTCATCAGTGTCCAGGTGCTGGCAAAGGAGACAAAGAGGGGAATCTGACAAGCCAATGTTGTGAAGTCAATGTTTCGTGGCAGATTTCCTGTTGACTGTGTGATACCACAGTGCCTGGACGTTCGTAGGGAGGAAAGGCTGGTGGACGGTAGTCCACACTATGGGCCACTGGTTGGAGGGATGTCTGGTCTCCATCACATTCCGGGGAACACAGCGTAGTAGCAGGCTGTAAAAATCCTTGGGTCCTGGGTGGGCGCGTATCTGGAAGACTGGTATGTATGTAACTGTAATCGACGAAAAAGGTTGAAATATGAGACAAATGAGGCACGATATGGCCGACAGACACCGCCGGTGAGGTGGAAGCAGGCAGGAGGACCTGAAGCAAGCAGCGTGTTAGAGATGTGCCCCAGCCCGTCCACTGTTTTCTCGTGGTACTCATGCACAAGGGTGCAGTTCGCATATGGACGAGCCCGAGGCCACCAGCCCGTGCGGGCAGGGTAAGTGTCTCATAACGTACTTTAAACATGGAACCAGCCATGAGATAATAGCCAAAAGCCGCCTGAAGGTTGCGTCCAATTGCAGTTGGCAGAGGGAGAACGTTTTTTTTATTTTTATTTTTTTTAATCTTTATGCATCAAAACCCAATGTTATACAATCTAACCCACCACCTAAAAATCATTAGTGGGTCGAAATTAGATACAATATTACATTTTAGCAGCATTTACCAAATCTTCTATATTCTACTATTAATATCAGCTACAGGAAGTTAGTACGATCTACGGGTATCTGTATGATCTACGGGTATCTGTATGATCTACGGGTATCTGTATGATCTACGGGTATCTGTATGATCTACGGGTATCTGTATGATCTACGGGTATCTGTATGATCTACGGGTATCTGTATGATCTACGGGTATCTGTATGATCTACGGGTATCTGTATGATCTACGGGTATCTGTATGATCTACGGGTATCTGTATGATCTACGGGTATCTGTATGATCTACGGGTATCTGTATGATCTACGGGTATCTGTATGATCTACTGTTAGTCTATCATGCTATCAGCTCTAACCTACTTTACTACTAACAACTACATCCTGCAGCGTTACAGGTGTGCCAGTATATAATATAAACCTACTGTTTCATGGCCATGCCCACCGAGCTAATCCCAGTGAGTGTGCCCGTGGCACTGGGCTGGCCTTACCGCAATCGCTGCAGGTCTAAAGAAAATTTACTACTGTCTATTTCTACAAATAATAATAATAATAATAATAATAATAATAATAATAATAATAATAATAATAATAATTTTTTATCAGTCATAATTGGTGTGCTATAGTCTCTAGTCGGTGTGGTCGCACTCTCCCCCTGGTCCTGGATGCGTTGAATCCCGATCGTCATTGACGGTCGGCCAGTACACACCCTGGCGGAATGGGATGGTGCGTGATGTCACATATTGGTTTCCTATCTACTCGTTCTCCCTTTATATTCCCTTAGGACCTTGGCGGATACCTCGCTAGCCAGTTTATCGATTATGGTGAAGGTGGTAGGGTCTCTAATAAGGTGAAAGGTGTCTGTGTTAGGCAATGAGTTCCGTAAGTTAGCTGCAACGTCGTCGAAAAGCGGACACTCGTAGACTACATGATCCGGTGTGCCCATTTCGGCACCACAGTCACACGATGGTGTCGCTCTTTTCCCGAACCGGCAAAGATATGCCGGGGACGGGCAGAGGGAGAACTTTTATTAACACAATACATTACAACTATATGAGAAATACAAAAATAACCCAGCACCTCAATAATTAGTAGGTCTAAGTATTATACTACTAAGAATACAGCAAGTTCTACATTTCAGTATTATAACTAACTAACTTGTGGACAAGGTTAATCTATTAGGCTATTCTACTTTTCTAGTGTATTCTGCAGCGATTACAGGTGTGCCAGTTGGTGTTACAAACCTACTGTTTTAAGGCCTGCTCACTGAGCTAAACCCATGTGAGCGTGCCCCTGGCACTGGGCTGGCCAGGTCTGTGTTGTCGCCGCAGTCCCTATTTGTTAGTATTGTTAGTGTTCTAAGTCTACTACTAGTGCTAATTTAATTGGTTCTATGTCTAAGTAGAGTGCAGTTGTCGTAGCCTGGTGGATGATGCACTCGCTGGCCTGGTCCAGTAGTGCGGCGGATTCCAGTCAAGGGAGACTGGCTTGCTGCGCACCCGGCGGTATGGCGAGTACATCTCAGTCTATTTCGGATTCAATATCATCTATCTTGGGCTCTTAGGAATTCTCGCAAGATCTTCTGTGATACCTCGTTTGCCTATGTGTTGAGAATACTGAAGGTATCGGCACGTCGTATTAGGGCATAAGTGTCGTGATCGGGTAATTGCGCTCGCAGGTCATGCGCCACATCATCATACAGCGGGCAGTCATAGATGATGTGCTCAGGTGTTCCGTCTTGAGCGCCACAGTCTCACGTTGGTGTAGCTCTTTTTCCAAACCGACATAGATATGTCGGGTATGGTCCATGTCCCGTGAGAAAGTGCAATAGTCCGCTGCTTGGCTCGAAGTGGGTCATCCCAAGTCGCTCTTTGATGTTTGGCAGCAGCTGAAAGACCCTTCTACCAGTTTCTTCATTCTCCCAAGATGTTTGCCATAACTTCTCCCCCCTTCTCTTTATGGCAGGTTTATCTCCTACCTGAACCCCCAAAATGTCCCTTGTCTTATCTATTTTCCCCTTAGTGATCCAGTACCATGCGGCCTGTTCCCTTATCTTTATGTCTAACGGGCATAATCCCATTAGCACCAATAGAGGCCCCCCCCCCCCAGGAGTCGTTCGGTAGGCACCTACAGACCGCATTATCATGTTTCTTTGCACCCTTCTCACGGCCATGGCCGGCATCACCCTCGTGAGCCTGTGAGCCCAGACCCCACACGCATAACCTACTGCAGATGACAGGATGCTGTTGTGATATAATTTGATGAGAGCAGGTGGCAAGTGAAATCTTTTGTGACCAATGTTGATGAGGTTATTCAGGGTTTCTATGGCGCGTAGTGTAATGGTTTCGATATGTGAAGTATAGCTCCATTTTTCATCAATAATTACTCCAAGATATCGCGCTTCGCGACGCCGAAGAACTGTTGTTCCATCAATTCTTATTGTGGGATTCCTGATCAGACTGCCTTTTAGAAGAAGGTAAGTTGACTTATTTGGTGCAATTTTCGTTTTAGCTTGTTGACACCATTCAGCCAGTATGTTGATTGCTCTTTCTACTTTTGGTTCGAGTTCTTCACGGCTACGGCCACCGACCAACAGGAGGAGGTCGTCAGCGTAGGCTATCACGTCTAGCACGTCCTCGCTGAGTTGTAGTTTTTCTAGCAGCGGTTCTACGTTTACGTCGCAAAAGAGTGGCCACAGCACGGAGCCCTGGGGACACCCCTTCGTAATGGTCTTGCTTATTTTGTCGCTAGGCGATGATAACCAGACCTCCCTGTCCATGCAATAGCTCCTGAGACAGCCATAGAGGGGCCCTGGGCACTCCTTCTCACGCAAGCGGGAGAAGAGCGAGGGCCACCACAGGTTGTGAAAGGCGCCACTGATGTTCACCATGATGCCGATCACGTATTTGTACGGGGCAGAGCCACAGACCTCAGCTGCCAGGACGATTGCGTCAGACGCTGATCGCCCCGGCCGAAAGCCGAACTGCCTGTCGCTCATCCCGCACAAAGTTCTGTGTGCGGTCAGTCTGTCAGCCAACAGCTTCTCTAACAGTTTCCCCATGATGTCTAGGAGTCATATTGGTCTGTAGGACTTTGGCTCCATGGGATCTTTGTCCTTGCCCTTCTTGATAATGACCATATTTGCTCTTTTCCAGATCTTTGGGAATTTGCCAGTCCTAAGGCATTCATTGTATAAGCCTGTGAGAGGTGTTATTAGCTGTGGGGCGAGGAACTGTACCACCTCCGCTACTATACCATCTGGCCCTGGCGCTTTTCCCTTTTTTAGTGATTTTATTTGTGCAGCAATTTCTTCTTCAGAAAAAGGGTACATCCGGGTGTTGTTGGTGTACTCCTGCTGATCTGCCCTGCGGATTTGCTGTTGGGTCTCTGTCTCTCCATTTTCATCATCATCTGGAAGTAGAGTCCTCAGGAGGACCTTGGCAGTCTCCCGCCAGGACTCTGTTGTTCTTCCAGCCTCTCTGAGAGTGGAGAGGACCGCTGGGGGCCTTCTCTTCTCCCTGACCAACTTGTAGGGAACTCCCCATGGGTCAGTTTCCAGTTGTCTTAGTACGTAGTCCTCGCAGCTCTTCATCCTTACCTGTTTTAATTCTTTCTGGAAAGCTTCCTTTGCTTCTCTATATTGCTGCAACCAGTGTTGTTTTTCCGGCCAGACGGCACTTCGCTGGTAGTACTTCCTCGCCCCTCGGACAGACTGGCGCAGACGTTCGAGGTCGGCATGGCGATGGGGAGGCCGCTACGGCCCTTCTCCTAGTCGGAACAGCGGCTTTTACCGTCCTAAACATTGATCCCACCAGTTCCTCGGCGTACCTATCCACGTCCAGGTCATCCTCGGGCAATGGAGGAATACCACACTCTCGAGCCAGGCGTTCCCAGTTAGTTTTATTGAAGTTATACTGTGTTTCCCACCCCAGGTCCCAGCGGCACTCTTCCTGACTGAGTTGAAAGACGATCAGATTGTGGTCGCTTGTGGTGACTTGATCTTTAACTACCCAACTTTGGATGTTACTACTGATGTTAGATGTGGCCAGGGTGACATCAATGTTGGTCCCTAATCCACCTCCACCTGTATAGGTGGGGGGATTTCCTGGTTTATTGGCCACAACAAGCTTTTGGGCCATGATAAACTCCTCAGCCTTTCCGCCATTTGCGTCTCTGGTGCCGCTGTACCATAGGGGAGATTTCGCATTCATATCTGCCGTGATGATTACCTTCTTGCCTTGTAACGCCGTGGTCGTTTCCGCAAGATGATCTAGGTGGTCCTCAAAGTTCCCTCCGTACTGGAAATACATATTTACTATGAAAACCAAACCAAGGGGCGTCTGTAATTCCACGACGTTACAGTGGCTGTTTGACAGCAGCGTTATTGTTGTTGCTCTCAGCCCTTTATTTATGATGATCACAACTGCTTGAGGTTCTTCCCCGGTGGAGATGACTTGCCAGGAGGCTGACATGAAGGGGATTTGCCCAGCCCGAGAATATGGTTCCTGCAGACAGATTACGTCCGGTCTCAGCTCCTCCACTATCCTTCGTAGCTCCTGCATGACAAGGCGGCTATTGTGGGTGTTAATTTGTCCGATTACGACTTTTGATGACATTATGGGAAATATGTATGGAAGTTACATTCGGGCCATGGTTTGTTCCAGTCTGACGCTATTCGCCCATTCGCCCATTGGCCAGGACAGACTGTGCATATATTTCGTCCAACTCGAATCTTTCCCCTCTCCTTTCAAACACTTTTTTGAGCAAGTCACGCAGGGCTCCGAATTCGGTGGGAAGGTTCATTGACCTCAACTGTATTCTGTCTACGGCCTCCATTGTGTAGGTGACCTTTCTTCCATATTTATGCCCTACACGTACGACGTGCCGAAGTGCTGTGGTGTGGATGGCCGGCTGCTCCAGGCGGGAGAGCTGCATAGCAAATTCTAGGTTTGGATAGATTCTCCTAGGGTCTACTCCCGTGGGTCTTGATGTTGTTGCGTCTAGTTGTGTTGTGCTTGTAACAGAGCTATCCTGTAGGATTGCTTTGGGGGTGTCGTCTTGTGTGGGGATTGTGGTGTTTGTTGTCTTGGGGTCTTGAGTCATTAGCTAGCGTGTGGGTGCTTAGTGTTGGGGTAGGTTGACTTGTTGTTGGCGATCGGGCGACAAAGTTTGCCGCTTCAGGGTTGAGTGTGGAGGTGACAACTGGAGGATCATAATTTACAGGTTCAGCCTGTATGGTTATATCTTTTATGCGAGTTGTTTGTTCGTTTGCTCCTTCTGCTGGTTCTGTTTGTGTACTTACATTTCTCGTGGTTATTTCTTGTTTCTTAATGTTTTGTACTCGACTTATGAATTCTTTGAATTTGCGTGCTCTTTCAGCGTCTCTTCTTTGTTTGCTGGGGGATTTCCTTTTCTTAGCTGTCCTGCTTTGGTTTGCAGCGTCAGCCATAATCAGTCCTGGCTATTAAGCGCTGTTTTAACATCTTGTAGGTTGGGCAGTTTCTGCCAGTTGCCCCGCAGGACTTTTTACCTCTGCGTGTACTGGCACACAAACGCTTGTTTTGCTGCAGTTTTTCCTGAGATGATCTTCAGAACCACACCTGGAGCAAGCCGGCTTCCTATTACAATATTTATGTATATGATCGATATCTGCACAGTTGTGTCAACGAGGTACCACCAGGAAATCCTTGACATTTATGGCATGAAAGCCTATGTACACCTTGCCCATTGTTGTTAATCTTTTCCAGAGAGCCCCTGAGACTTCCGCCACATGGTGGACTACATCTCGGTCCCTCGGTCCTGTCCTGAATCTTAACTTAAAATCTTTCATAAAAGTCTCAATGTCCATGTCGTCTAGATTCTGTTGGTACAGAGTGTCACAAAGGTCTTCATTAGTTAATGAAACTGGAACATCATATACGATGACCAGTGGGTTCCTCTTTCGTGGAGGCTCACGTCGGACTGATTTACAGAGTTTCTGGTTTGCCAGTATCTTATCTTTATCCTCTTCTGTGGCAACATCAACAATGATTACATTCTTGGTTGCCTTGACCCTGTTAATCTTAATCTTGTCTTTGGCTGGGTTTACTGAGGTTGCAAAGACCTCCTGAACTTTCTTAATGTCCTGTCCGGGGAGTGGTCGCAAAAAGACCGCTGTGTCAGGTCGTTTCGACACTTTCGCAATCGTGTCCTTGGTGGATTGAGCCTTTGTTGCCGCTTGCGCAACAACGCCGGCCAATGACTTTGTTGTTTGCTTCCTGAGCCTGTCATTTTCTTCTCTAACTGCTCTATCCTGCCCTTTAACTTGGCGTTAGCAATTGACCATGCCGCCAGCTCATTTTTGAGTGTTTGAACGGCTGCCTGACTAATTTTCCCATTTTTTACATTTTGGTCAATAAATGGGCTTAACCTCATGAAACGCTCTATAGTGCTTTCCTCTGTCGCTTGATTCAAGCCATCTTGTGGCGAGAGATCAGCTAACATAGATGCCCTCGTGGGCGCACTCGATTCGCTTGTCTCATCTGTAGCCATCATTTCATATTTGACAAGCGAAAAAATTGGGAGCCACGTCTCTTGCCCGGATCGGCTCCTCTGGCATTGGGGGGGGGGGGGGGGGGAGGACTAAAGTGCAGCTCGTCCACCGGCCTCGCCCCTAGACCAAGGACCCCTCAGAGCTGCCAGGTTCAGCGCGCCGTTTCCAGCGCACTGGTCCCCTTCGATAACTAGCCACCTCCGATTTCACCCGTCTCGCACCGGGAAGTAAACCCCGCACTCCGGGGAGGCGGATGCACCTCCAGCCCTTCGCCCCCTACTGGCCAAAGCTTCCACCTGACGGCCAGGGACCCACTCCTACTCAGGTGGTGGGCCGGTCACCCAGTCGTTTGGGGGTCTGGGCCCATCTAACCTCACCCAGGCTGTGTTACCACCTCCTGGGCTTGTCGGAACACGCCTCGGAAGACCAGAGGCGCGGCGAAGCACACTTGCCGACTTGGGGCAGGATCCCACGACGGCAAACCAGCCACCGGCTTAGGGGCACAGTTGGTGTGTGCCCCTGAGCTCTGGGGAGTAGCAGCGCCAGGCCAGCGCAACATGTCGCAGCCGTAGCTAGCGCCACGTCGCACCCGCCCCGCACCACCCCTCAAACTAGAGCCTTGGGGGACAGGTGAAGTGTCCCCTGTTGCGCAGCTCCCCCTGCGCCATGCACCCTTTGCTTTCGCTTTGGGTTGGGAGACCTTTAACGTCGTCCAGGACGTGAGGAACTACAGCAGCCGTGCTGCAGGGCTCCGGGATCGTCGTTTGACTTACCCTCATGCCCTCGTCCAGCTGCCAAACTCGACTCAAGAGAGACAGATGGTGTGTCTCTCGTAACGCAGCTTCCCCTGCGCCACGCACCCTTTGCTTTCGCCTCGGGTTGGGGGCGTTTAACATCCTACCTTGACGGGAGTTTAACGTCCTTCCTTGACACAACGACAACCCTCACCTTTCGACAGCCCGGAGATGGTGTGAAATTGTGATGTTGAACAAATGATGGAATGGCCCGGGTCTTATGTTGTGGAGTTTGACATCATCGAGACGGTGCGGCACTCAAACCCGAGTTACGTTCCCCGGAGGGCCACCACACGTACTGGGGGATCATGGCCGACCATGTCTCACCCACCGCTTTTGATAATTCACGGTGGGCCAGTGCGGATCAGTGAGGATTGCACCCAGTTAAGGGCTAGCCTTTTAACGTCATGCATGGACGGCCCTTCCCGTGTTAGCTTCACCCCATCTAGGGGGCTACTGAGCGCTGGGGCCACGTCAAGGCCACGGGATAGGACATGGCAGTCCCCGCCCCACTCAGGTTTCTCTGAGCCACAGAGCACTTCAGAAATCTGAAGATTTCCAGGAATCAAAGTGTCTCCTGGCGGTTTTAACCCAGTTTCGGAAGGTAACACACCTCTCCCAGGTGGCGCCACGCAGACCGCTTTCCTGTGCGCAGAGGGAGAACTTGCGCGATGTGGACCAGGTTTGATGCCACATAAAGATTAAGAAACTCAACGCGTTGAAGTGTGTCCTGGTGGCGCAAGAGGTTCTGGTGGATGTCGTTGCGGATGACGTGTAACAGGCGACGGAAATTCGTTGCTACTGTGCGTGAGACCGTGGGGGTGAAGGTAATGCCCAGGTACCGGAAAGTCCGCACAAGCGGCAGGGGTCCCACTTTACCTTCCTGGAGGCCTCGTCCAATGTGCATTGCAGACGATTTGGCGACATTCATGGCACTGCCAGCGTCAGCCACCATAGCGGGTAATCAATTCGAGAACTGCTCGAATCTCAGAGCCGGAGCGAATGAGGAGGAGGAGGTCATCAGCATATGCCCGACAGCGAAAAGTGTGTTGGCGTAGGGTGAGGCCAGAGAGCTTGGTTGTCAAGCCCCGAATGAGGGGCTCAAGGGCAATGGCATACATGAGGGTAGAGAAGGGGCATCCTTGCCGTATGGAACGGCATATGGATACCGGCCCTGCTAAACGTCCATTGACTTGGACACGTGAACTGGCGCTGTCGTAAAGACGCCGGAGGACGTCGAAGAACGGAGGGGGGATGCCCATTCGGGCCGCCACCGGAAACAGGAAACGATGGCGCACTTTATCGAAGGCGCTGTCGAAGTCTATAGCGACGACCGCTGCACGGAGTCTGCAGGCCGCCGCCATCGCAATTAAGTCGCGGCATTCCCCTGTGGCAGTCTGTGGCAGTTCCCCAGGCGTCGTTTCCTCTGGGGAGAGGATATGAGGAAGTACTGTTCGGAGCCGCATTACCATTAAGCGAGCGAAAATCTTGTAGGGTGAGCGGTCTGTAACTCGTGACCATCGAACCACGGGCTGGTTTGTGGACCGGAATGATGATGCCCTCAGCTAAGGCAGGTGGGATTGCTTGGTCAGATGTCATCAGTTCTTGATACATATTCGTACACCGCTGTGCCATGAGGTCCCGTAAGGTACGGTAAAACTCAATCGGTAAGCCATCAATGCCGGGCGATCTGTTGACTGCACCCTTGTCGATTGCGTTGTCGACTTCGTCTCGCGTGACCGCCACTGTCAAAGCATCCGTCTCCGTGTGGGGGAGGGTGCGCGTGACGTATTGCAAAATGTAGTCGTCTGCTGCAGTTTCAGCATCTTCTTCATTATAAGTACGACGGTAGTGTTCGACGAATGCGTGGATGATGTCATTCTGATTGGTCACTGCGTGCTATGAGGCGTGGTCAGAGCGCTGATGATCTGCCGACAACACCGTTGTTCGTCGGACACTATATGATGCATGGCTGGAATTTCTAAACCCGCGTGATCGTGGCGCCCCGTCTGTATCACCACCCCTTGCAATTTCCGGCGTGACAGCGCAATTATCTTCGCCTTAGTTCTTTGCCGTTCCAACTGGTTATCTGAGGTTGGCGGCTGAGTTTCCAGATCTCGGAGAATCGCACAATAGAAGTCAACAGTGTTGTGGTGCCAGTCGGCCATGTCCTTCCCGTATCTCATCAGTGTCCTCCGGATCGCTGGCTTGGCGCAGTGCGTCCACCACGTCAATGTCGAGCGGTAGTGGGGAAGGCGTCGTTCGCAGGCTGTCCACGTCTCAGTGACTTGTTGGCGACATGCCAGGTCATGCACATGAGAAGTATTTAGCTTTCATGGCGCACGGCTGCGCCATACAGATTGCGGCGGAAGGAGGAGCGTATAGATGTAAGTGCAATGGTCGGAAAAGGCCAGTGGCCAGCGTTCGGCGCCCCGTATCGCAGATCTAAGAGTTTGTGAGGCGTATATCCTGTCTAGTCGGCTTGCGGAATGACTGGTAAGAAAGGTATGGCCAGAACGGCCGCCGCGTTGAACTTCCCAGGTATCGTGAAGCACCACTATACGTAGTTCCTGGCATGTAGTATAGTGTGGAAAAAGATCTTTGGGAGTGCATAACGCAGTTACAATCACCTCCTAGTAGGCAGTGGTCATATCGCCCTAAAATCAGGGGGGCGATTTCCTCAGAATAAAACTGGGCCCTTTCATGGCGTCGGTCGGTGCCTGAGGGAGTGTAGACATTAATGATGCGTGTCCCTATGGCTGTGAGTGCCATGTCTCGAGCTGATGGAAGGAAGGAGACGTCGGTCACAGAAATCCCGTGGCGAACGTAGATGGCCGCTCCGCGGCTCATAGGATCACTCGCGGAGGCGTGGGCGGTATAGCCATTGATATCTGGGAGACTGGCCAAGTGAACTTCCTGCAGAAGGGAAAAATCAATATCAGAAGCCCTGAACATCTCTTGCATAAGGTGGATTTTTACCCTGGAACGGATGTTGTTGGTGTTGATAGTCGCTATCCGGTAGGCCTGGTGGCGGACTGCTGGAGGCTGGTCCACTCCGCCGTTCGTACAAGGGCGGGGGCGTCGCAGTGGAACGTTATCCCGCTCGCCCGCAGGGTTGGGGTGGGGGGGTTGTTTGGGGGACGAGACCAAACAGCGAGGTCATCGGTCTCATCGGATTAGGGAAGGATGGGGAAGGAAGTCGGCCATGCCCTTTCAAAGGAACCATCCCAGCATTTGCCTGGAGCGATTTAGGGAAATCGCGGAAAACCTAAATCAGGATGGTCGGACGCGGGATTGCGCCCGCAGGGGATTCTGGGGAGGGTGTGGTTAGTTGTTCGGCCCTAGACCTCCTCCTCGTGCCACGCCGTGGAAGCGGGCTTCGGTGTATCATCTGTTTTGTCTGCAGAAGATGATGTAATGGTGCGTGGTGTAGTGTCGCCGGTGATATGTCCATGAATTAGTTCAGCGGCTGCATGGGGCGTCGGGGAGATGTGCGCCGGCACACTTGTGGATGTCTCCGCGCTCATAACTTCTTCGTCAGCAGTAGCGGGTTCTGGTGTGTCGTGCTGGCCGACGGTTGCGTCATCCTCGACTTGCAACGTCTCCTCTTGGCCGGAAACGGCGCGGCGCCTTCGCTTGTGACGTTGTTTCCTTGTACGACCCTCCGTGTTCGACGACGGAAGGGAGTCGCGTCGCTCTGGCAGGAAGGCTGCCGTAGGGACGATGAGCGAGTCGATCTCCATCGTGTTGCCGAGGGCAGGATCAGCGTCCGGTTACAGCGGCGTTGATGGCCGGCCGAGGTGGCGGGCCGTCCGAGGCGCTTTCCGTTGGCGTCTGGTCGGGCTCGTTGGTGGCGCCCGGGCGGCGTTGCAAAGCGGTAGGAGAAACTAGAGTAGCGGTCTAGGTCACCGGTAGCACCGTATGTTGCGACGTGGGTGGTCCTTCGGCAGCTGGAAGTTGCGTAATACGTCGGTGTAGGCATTCGGATCTAAGGTTGCCTTCTTTGCCGCACCCGGAACAGGTCCGAAGCTGGCCGTCGTATGTAATTATTGCACGGCATCCGCTGATCGGTAAGTAAGACGGGACGTGGCATCGGAGATCAATGGTGACCTGTCGGACCCCGTTTAGGACAGGATAGGTCCGAAACTGTGTCCACTTCTTCGCTGTGTGGCCATGGACTGTGCCGTATGGTCGGAGTGCCGCGACGTCTTCCTCAGCAGGAAGTTCGAATGGCAATTCGAAAACGCGTATCGTGCGCATACCTAAGCCTGCGTGGTCGACGGTTACCGCCCCCACATTGCCATCAGCATGACAGAAGCGGAGCCCCTGTTTGGTCTCACGTAGGATGCGTTCGCACGCCGCGTCGTTAATGATTTTAACATAGACCGTGCTGCTCATGATCGACAAATGTATGCTGATAATATCTGTCGCCGGGATCTTCACTTCCTCTCGCAGAAAACGCTCCATCTCGAGTGCTTTGGGTCGGGCATAATCGTTGCAGAAAGTAAATCATAGTGTAGATTTACGGTAATGGTTCGCCATGGATCGTATACGGTAAGCCAGCATTTAGCAACGCCTCTAGAATGTAAACAAAGGCGAGCTCGCGCTCCGCACGCGGTGAACACGGACGCGTCTGCTCTGTTGCCCTGACAAAGGCGGACTGTCCACTCAGCTATCGGGGCGGACTCTCTGAACATAAAGCATCTTGAAGTTGTAATGCGAGACCATGCTGTTGGCCACATTGCAACTCAGTTGTCGTTTTTTGGCCGGCCGCGGTGGTCTAGCGGTTCAGGCGCTCAGTCCGGAACCGCGGGACTGCTACGGTCGCAGGTTCGAATCCTGCCTCGGGCATGGATGTGTGTGATGTCCTTAGGTTAGTTAGGTTTAAGTAGTTCTAAGTTCTAGGGGACTGATGACCACAAATGTTAAGTCCCATAGTGCTCAGAGCCATTTTTTTGTCGTTTTTTGATCCCATTACATAATGAAAATTAATCAGCGTATTATGTGTAGTAACAGAATTAAACGTCTAGCTGTAGTATAATATACTACTTTCGCATTAATTATTGTGTTCATAATCACCGCACACTTTACTATCACAAGTCAGTAACGAACATCGTTCCACACTTCTAATTCTTTGCTGTGCTTTCCTTTGTAGGAGGACTAGACAAAATTAAATGAACATCCTAGTCACTACGTTTCATTTCCGTAACTCGTTTTCTCATATATCTTATGCACTGACGCTTGTTGTGTTCCCTTACTCTAGAGCATCACTGAAAATGTTCTTAGGTACCTGTATGTATGTGAAGTGATAATCCACAATCACATCTTGCTACATAGATTTCCAGCAAGAATAAATTTTGCAGTGTCCACTTAGTTTTTGCGTCCGTGACCTCCGTCGCTAATCTGGTAGAGCTATAATGATCTACTTCATTTAGTGTATTAACAGCATACGGAATTCATGTCAGTACATCATAATGTGATAAACTCAGTAACGAAAAAAGTAAGCTTCCTGATAGAGACAAGTAAGCATTAGAAATAATTATTGTAAGCATTAGAAAGAATTGTTGTGTTTAATAGTATCGTAACTGCCAAGATAGTAAATGCTGGAACAGAACGAGGTGGCGCAGTGGTTAGCACACTGGACTCGCATTCGGGAGGATGACGGTTCAAATCGCTACCGGCCATCCAGGATTAATCTTTCCGTGATTTCCCGAAATCGCACCAGGCAGATGACGGGATGGTTTTCTTTCTCATCTTTGACACAGTCCGAACTTGTGCTCCTTCTCTAACGACCTCGATGTCGACGGGACGTTACACCCTATGTTTCTTCCGTCAGTAAATGCTGAACTTTCAGTTTAATAAGGGTATGGAGCAGGGTTTCCCCAAACTTTTCGTCTGACGAAACACTCTGAGAATTATTTCTAAGGTTAATAAAATTAACAGAAAAAAAATTTAAAATGAGAAACTTGTTTATTCAGTGATTACTTCAGTTATACATCAAAACTAATAACAAAGAAGTCGTAATAAAAGTCTTAAAAATAACGAAAAAATGTCGAAAAAAGGAACGCCGTGTTATTAATAGTTTTTCATGGAGCACTTATTTACTTCCTGCGCAACGTCAGAGTTCCACGAAACACAGCTTGAAAAACCGTGGTATAGAAATCAGTGCGAAAAGAATTTCGTGAACGTACAGCAGCCCTTGCAAAATCTGCTCTACATATGGTAAATGAAAAGAAGTTGCTTCATTGATGCAAGGTGTACCGTTCAATGGATATTCGTAATCTCGTCCAGTCCGTACAACAGGAGAACAATAGGGGAAGCATTCAATCCAGGCCACAAATTTCCGTTGCGGAGCATGCACGATTTTCTGTAACATACTCTCCGATCAGTTCATGATATTCAAAGGGACCGAAAACCAAGTGGAAATGAAAGGTCCATGAAGTCGTTTTGGGCGATCGCATTCATTCAGCCGTTTAGGAAACATTTCTGACAAGGGTACTGTATCTTCCATTACGATGATCGCGCTCAGAAAACCGTAGATGTCCGAAATCGATGAGCTAGGGAATGAATTGAGATATTGCCTCACTGTGCGATAGCGTGACGTACCATGAATTTTTTTTAAAAAAAATGCTAATCACACTTCTTATTTTCTATGATAAGACGAAAAAAATTACTTCTAGGTCTCTGTCTAGCCAACAGCATACGCACCGGCAACCTGTTTTAAAAGGGGAGGAGGAGGAGATGATGATGATGATGATGATGAACGAAGGAACATTAACAATTGTTATGTTCCACAGCTAGTGCTGAATATATTCTGAAATGAAATACTTGCCGCGTGAATGTAAATTGATTATCAGGGATTTTTTTTTTTTTTATTCACGGAAAGGTCTCCTGATCTGGTTTGTAACGTGATAGTAAATACTTTTCAATTATGTATTTTGGAAGCCATTCTTAAAACATTTGCCACAATGAGAGCAATACGCATTCAGATTTTTGTACCAAAAGATCTGTGTTTATGCTATCGCATTTTGGTGTATCCTTTTTGAACAAAAAACACCGAGAAAATAAGTAACACACATCAAACCACAATTCTGAATTTCTGCTAATTGTAAGAGTATTGAACGTGGGAGAGCGTTACTGACTGTAAACACTGATAAGTAAACGGTAACAGTTCTAAACACTTCTCCGTTCGTACGCGTGTGCTTGTAGCATTTCTAGCATACCGGGACTGTGCCAACATTACCTCGGATGCTGAGCTCAGGATCAAACCGTAGCGGGCGCGAATTTCTACCCGTAAAGGAATGTTGCCACCTCGGTGTGCCGTCGACCATGTTCACTTCCCGGCTCGTTAGCTTCAATTCTGTCGACCTTGACCCAGCGGCAGAATTACGGTGCGCTTTTACACCTTCATTTTCAAGATAGCGTTCCTGTTCACGGAAGGAGGAACTTCCTGTTCAGAACTGAGATTGCTATCGCTTCCGCAGTTCGCGCGACCTTGCGTTTCTACTATAGAATTAACAAATTAACAGCATAGAGCGTTACTAAGACTCCAGACATTGCTGAAAACTGTTGTTTCAGCTCATGATATTAAAACATGCTTAAAACAGTGCCTATCCAAAATCTTACATTGACGCAGTCATGCATGAAGCAGCTACATTAGGCCTGGTAAACCAGAATGGTGCTGAAATTGATCTTGAACGTAAGACTGGGCCAGTAAACCATAAACTGAGAAAAGTGTTCGCCCTACAGATATTATTATGCCTTAGCATTTGTTGTTTGTTTTCAGTGCAAAGGAACGATCTAGGGCACTGGGACAGTGAGTTGCGACAATGTTCTAAGAAAGGAGGCTTACTGGCAAGAAAGAAGTCATGTGGTTTCATCTCATTAATATATTATCGCTGCTGAATTAAAAACATTAAAGTTAAAAGTGATGAGTTTAATTTTCAGATGTGACATAATCGTTAAGAACTGCTATATGTCTTCAACGTAATCCTCCGTGTCATTTGCATGAGTACGATTGCTTAGCTGGCGGGCATTTACGGGCATTTACATGCGCCGAACAGCCTGATACTCATTTCGTATTACGTCGCCATGTTACATAGCCTGCGGGTTACCGTCAACGTTTTGCTGCAAGAGTTCAGCGCTTTATACTTTGCAGTGTGGAACAGAAAGGTATTTTTGTATCTTGCTCATGGTACATTATTGTATGTTCTTTTTACATCTCTAGTTCCTTAGCATATTTATTTACGCATCATGTATTTATTGTACATCCAGATATTATATCTGACGAAACATATTTAAGACTCCAGGACACTACTGAACAGTATTAATTTGAAAGTCAAAATTAGTTTGTTGGAAGAAAATAGTGAAGATTTACAGCATATAAACATCCTAGAGGAAATCACAAGAAATTATCTTGTTTGTAGAACACGAGTAAAGCAGCACAGATTTGTGGAGAAGCTTAAAAAAAGTCTGGAGTCGTGGTCAGAAGAACGGAAGACGAAAGAGAATTCATGTAGAGGTTTTGAAAGGACTAAAAGACAAAAATCAAGGCAAGTTTGACTTTTAAACTCGCGTTTTAGTTGGGCAAAATGTAGAAATAATATTAGAAGCTGAGGGCTGATGATTTTGAGGTCGTTTAGTAACCGAGATATCCAAAATAGTGAAAATAAACACACTACTTTGGGATGACTTGTGTGCTCAAATACGCGGAGAAAACAAGTTTAGAAACATACTAAGGTATTACCCATGCCACTAAAGAACGAAGTATGAGACTGATAAGTCAATGTCAAATATTTCACCTGAAATTTACGTCGACCTCCAGGAAGCTTTCAAGAAAAGTCAGAAAATTGATATCTCCAAACCTGATGTTGAGATATTTTCACTTAATCACGTAGCTGTTTCTGAAAAAAGCACTAAGGAAATTATAAATGCAAAAATAATGAGGATGGTGAATTTGATTCTGATCACTACCTCTCTAAAATTGAATTATAAACATGGCAACTGGCCAGAGTTATCTGAAGTTAGTAATAATGCTGCACAGAAAACATTTGGGTCAATCAAAAATAAAAATAAAATATGGTGGAATGAAGCATCTGAAGCAGCTTTAACAGAGAGGATGAAAATTTAGTAAAAGTGGACATGCTCCAGAAAATCGAACAGTGTGAGCATTTTAAAAAGCAAATAAAGGAAACATCGAAGATAACGAAGAGAGATTTTGAAAAGAGGGAACTTTCAGAAATTGAGGAAAATTTTTTATTTTATCGGACATGTGAGGGCTGGTTGAAGACCCCAAGTATGTGTTTTATAAAAGAAAATGGCAAACTCGGCTTAAGGAACGCTGAAAATGGCGAAATACTTATAAAATATTTTGATTAAGTTCGTAATTGTCCAGAGCCAATCCATAAGCTGGAATTCTGAAACACACATGAAAACCAGGAATAATATTTACCTCCGACTATCAAAGAAATTGAAGTAATTAAAACCTAACAAAACGATAAAGCTGATGGAGAAGACTCACTTACAGCGAAATCTTTGAAATGAGCTCTCCCAAAAATAAAAGAAATGAGCTGAAATTAACCTCTGAGGAAATCTGGAAAACAGAAAAAAATTCCGGGAGAGTGAAAGATAGCCTTAATACATCCACTACATAAGACATACAATAAACTAGAGGTTAACAACTACAGATAGATTGCCTTGCTTTCCAATATTTTTATACACTAGTTAGAAACAACACTTCGGCAATCATATGTGTGAATATCAAGGCGTGAGCAGGAAGGGCAGATCATGTTCTGAACATGTATTTAACGTGAACTCAGTTATTTGCCACAGACTGCTGAATTCAAAAGATAGTGTAGTGATGTTTGTTGATTTCAAAAAGGCTTTTCGCACCGTTGACAAGTAAACTATAGATAAAATAATTTGAGAATTTGGTGTAATTCTAAATTAGCTATCTAAGTTGTGAAACACTTACAGGCGTAGTATCTAAATTGAAATTTATGGGAGAAATATGTATCCCTTCGAAATAAATGCGGATGTGCGACAAGGTGATGGCCTATCACGAATTCTTTTTAATTGTGATCTGGAAAGAGTAGTGAGAATTTGGTATGAAAAATTGAGTGAATATAAGATATATATAGGGTTGGGAAGAGGAATCAAAAATATTGGCGTAAAGTGTCTCGCATTTGCAGAGAACTTTGGTATAATTTCTGCAAATATGTCATTTGCTGTAATACAAATTAATATTTTAGAAGAAATAGCCAACAGGGCCGGCTTAAGAACTTATGCAGAAAAAACAATTTTTTAACAAACATTAAAAATGCACCGAAATTTCTGAAAACAGGTAAAGGCCAAATTAACATGTTTAAAATTTAAATATCGTGGGGAGATAACCCAAGAAAATGGTATGGAAGAAATTGCTGTAGAGGAAAGGATAAATAAAATGGGAAGGGCATTGGTATACCCAAAGCCTTTTACAACAGAGGATGCCTGTCTAAAAACGTAGCAATAAGACATAACAATACTGTAATTTAGATAAATTAGAAATACCACAAAGTCGAAGCATTAGGAAAATATTAGGCCCGCAACAAATCATGGAATGTTGTGAAATTACGTAGTAACGATGAAATTAATCAAAACATGGAAAAGATATCAGAAGTACGTTTGAATGACATTTCTGGCATTTGACTGTACAAACTTCATTATTTTATGTTACTATCATTATTCCGGCCTTAGGCGATTGTCAAGTACAACAATGTTGTAGATTTTAAGTGATGTCATTGTCAAGATCTATCGGACTGCGTGTAGGTAACTATAAAATCACCGAAAGCTATAGCAGACAGGTAGGAAACATGTTTTACAGCCATAAAACAATTGAGCCACAGAATGAACATCAATACAGTAGTTACATGTGCAGTGAACACGCCTATTTAATATCCATGAACATATTACAAGGCAAAAAGAAAAATACCATGTTCAGTCACTAAGGACATCTGCTGATATAAGTTCCATTACAAATAGTGCGATGCAAATTTACAGTAGTTATCCACATAACTTAAAACTTATTTCATCATTCTCACTTTTTAGTAAAAGCCTGAGGTCATTCTTACTTGAGCTCTGTTCCTATTCAGTAGCAGAATCTTTACAACATGTGAAATACTAAACATGAAACAAGAAAATGTGAAATGTCTTACCGCAAGTTATAGATAAAGCCAATACAACTCATTCCTCGCAAAGCTACATAACATCGAATATTACAGAGTATCTCTCTCTCAAACTAATAAGGAAGTGCCAGAACTTACAAGAAAAGGCGAAGGTGAGTAAAAAAATATTTGGATATGATGAGCCGCGAACTAGCGGCACGTAAGCTTTAATCTTACAATTCTGCGTTTTTACTCATTACACTAAACCAACCATTAATAATATGCGACTGTAACTTGCATCTTATCATTTACTGAAAGTTTCAGTCGGAGATATGTTACTGATTAACGTTTAATTGTAGCAAATTGTACCAAGGACAATGCGTTTTTGAGGGATCGTTAATGTGCCGTTGCCTTGGAACGGAATATTTCCATAATATGCAAGTTACAGTAATCCGTTAAGAGCCAATACGACGTTTCCCGGCGTTCTATTACAACAACTCGCACAATTAGCGTCGGGTTTTAGATCCGCAATTTGCTGGTGCGTAGACACAGTATGTATACATATGGGCTTCAACTAAAAGCCAATATGGCCCAGGTGAAGTCATGTAGCTTGTGTAGTGTCCCTCCATCTCATTGATCTACATTCGAAAGCTCGTTCAGAATGTCGGACAAGCTAGATATTGCTCTGCACCTTCGGAAAGACTCCTCAGCGTGCATTTTCCACACTATGTCGTCGAAGAACTCCGCACGCTGAAACTTTGACCTTTGAACACACAGATGGTGTGCCGACAAATTAAGAAATTGATGAAAAAAACAGACCTTGGGAAAATAACGTTGGTTGTTTTCCCGTATCAAATCCAACAGAACACATAGAAACGACTGACGTGTTGTTAAGCAAACACTCACAGGTAGCTGGAGTCGTAGAGTTTTTGTTATTTGTGTAACACTTGTCTACTGCACAGTAGTACAGATTGGGCCGGAACAACGATTTAATTAGATTTTGTTTGGTTTTAGAGAGAAGCATTGCTCTTTTATTTTCAGTTGAGTGCAGGCAAGAGAACGGTGGCCTCCACGTTGTGGACAGTTTGTTCCTTTCAGTTAAGATGCCCATCCAAGACCTGTGTGTCTCTGGTGAGGTACCTGGGAGGAACTGTTTCATAAAAATATTCGCTAATCCCTCGGTGCGATGTGAGGATCACCTGTGACGCCTTAGTGTTTTTATGTCTTTTATAGACATACTGGTCACCTTAGATTGTTAAGATCATTTATTTTCAAAATCATCTATTACATTTCGGCCTGAACAACTTCCAAGTAGAACAGCGAAACTGCAAGAACAGTAAGTGTATACAGAGTTGTATCGTTTCACTTACATGATGATGCTCATGGTTGTATCACACATTACTCACAGTATCTGATTTTTTTACATGTCAAAATATATGACTGAAAGAATTCTTGCATATCAAGCGAGATGTAGATAATGCAAATTACAAAAGTGGCGAAAAACAAATGTTCACCGTAAACATTTTCAGCATGTTTTGTGTAAATAACATCAAATTACACTGAGGTGACAAACGTCATGTGATATCTCATCAAATTACACTGAGGTGACAAACGTCATGTGATACCTCCTAACATCGTGTCGGACCTCCTTCGACCCGCATAGAGCAGCAGCTCGACGTGGCATGGACTCAACAAGTCATTGGAAGTTCCTGCAGAAATACAGAGCCATGCTGCGTTTGTAGCCGTTCATACTTGCGAGTAGAGGGGAGAGGAGGGTTTTGTGCGTGAACTGACCTCTCAATTATGCCCCTTAAATGATTGATGGGATTCATGTCGGGCGATCTGGATCACCAAACCATTCACTCGAATAGTCCAGTATGTTCTTCGAACCAGCTGCTAACAACTGTGACCCGGTGACATGGCGCACTGTCGTCCGTAAAAAATCCATCGTTGTTTGGGAACGTAAGGTCCATGAATGGCTGCAAATGGTCTCCAAGTAGCCGAACATAACCATTTCCAGTTAATGATCAGTCGAGTAGGATCAGAAGACCCAGCCCATTTCATGTAAACACAGCCCACACCATTATGAAGTCACTGACAGCTTGCACAGTGTTTTGTTGCCAACTTGGGTCCATGGCTTCGAGGGGCCTGCGCCACAGTCGAACCCTACCATCAGGCCTTACCAGCTGAAATATGAACTCATCTGACCAGGCCACAGTTTTCCAGTTTCCCAGGACAGGCGCTGCAAGCGATGTGCTGTTAGCAAAGGCACTTTGAGTCAGTCGTCTGCTGCCACAGCCCATTAACACCGAATTTCGTCGCACTGTCCTAACGGGTACTTTCCACGTACGTCCCACATTGGTTTCTGCGGTTATTTCACGCAGTGTTGCTTGTCTATTAGCACTGACAACTTACGCAAACGCCGCAGCTCTCTGTTAAGTGAAGGCTGTCTAGCTCCAACGACCATTTAGCAATCAAAGTCTGGTAATTCCCGATATACGGCCATAATCACGCCGGAAACCTTGTCACATGAATCACCTGAGTACGAATGACAGCTCCGCCGATGCACTACTCTTTTATACCTTGTGTACACGATACTACCACCATCTGTATGTGTGAATATCGCTATCCCATGACTTTTGTCTCCTTAGCGTACTATACATGGTGGCTTTTTGATATCACCTGAAGCTTTGGATGGAGGGACTTATTCATAGAGTAGGTATATTTGTGCAGTGAGCATTCAGTTAGCAAGCAAAGAATTTTCTTCGCCAACATCCATTGGCTCTAAAATCAGATGACTATGTGGCACGGCGGAATGCTTGCCCGGAAGCGCTCTGCAGATCATGAATGTCATCACATCGCTAATACAGACAGACCTCGTTCAAAAGTACGAGGGGGTATTCAATCAATAATGCAATACATTCTTTTTCTGAAGGCAGGTTGGTTTTATCCAGGATGACAATAAACCATATTAGTCTCCACTCTTTTGGCTACAAAATCCGATTTTTCAGCGTAATCTCTGTTTAGTGCGACGGCCTTACGCCACCTTAGAAGGAGGGCCTGTAAACCTGCATGGTACCACTCTAGTCGTCGACGTTGCAACCAACGTCTTGCTGCTTGGACCACCTCCCCATCATCCATTTATTGCTTCCCGCAGAGTGGGCCATATAGATGGAAGTCGGAAGGTGTGAGATCCAGGTTGTAGGGTGTACGAGTAAGAACAGTGTGATGAGGTTTTGAAGCTCGTCTCGGGTGCGCAGGCTTGTGTGAGAACTTGCGTTGTCATGGAGAAACATAAGCTGTTTGGATTCTTGTGGCGATGAACACGCTGAAATCGTTTCTTACATTTCCTAAGGGTAGCACAGTATACTTTTAGAGTTGATAATTGCACCATGAGAAAGGACATTAACGAGAATAAACCCTTCAGAGTCCCAGAAATCCCGTCCGCAGCTCGTAGTCTAGTGACTAGCGTTGCTACCTATCTCTGGATTACGAGGTCCTGGGTTCGATTCCCGGCCGGGTTGGGGATTTTCTCTGCCTCAGGACTGGGTGTTTGTGTTGTCATCATCATTCATGAAAGTGGCTAAATTGGACTGTATACGGATTGGGAATGTGTACGGGCGCTGATGACCGCGCAGTTGAGCGCCCCGCAAACCAATAATAATAATAATAATAATAATAATAATTCCCTGATACACTTACACACGGAATAACATATCTGAAACCTAAAGATCAAGCAGACACAGCGAACCCAGCTAAATATCGCCCCATAACATGCCTACCAACAATATACAAAATATTAACTTCAGTCATTAAACAGAAATTAATGACACATACAACACAGAACAAAATTATAAATGAAGAACAAAAAGGCTGTTGCAAAGGAGCACGAGGATGTAAAGAGCAACTGATAATAGATGCAGAGGTGACATATCAAGCTAAAACTAAACAAAGGTCGCTACACTACGCATACATTGATTACCAAAAAGCTTTTGATAGTGTACCCCACTCATGGTTACTACAAATATTGGAAATATACAAAGTAGATCCAAAATTGATACAGTTCCTAAACATAGTAATGAAAAATTGGAAAACCACACTTAATATCCAAACAAATTCAAATAATATCACATCACAGCCAATACAGATTAAGCGTGGAATATACCAAGGAGACTCATTAAGTCCTTTCTGGTTCTGCCTTGCTCTGAACCCACTATCCAACATTACTGGAACATACCCACACAAAATCACACATTTGCTATACATGGATGATCTAAAACTACTGGCAGCAACAAATCAACAACTCAACCAATTACTAAAGATAACAGAAGGATTCAGCAATGATATAAGTATGGCTTTTGGAACAGACAAATGTAAGAAAAATAGCATAGTCAAGGGAAAACATACTAAACAAGAAGATTACATATTGGTTAACCACAGCGACTGCATAGAAGCGATGGAAAAAACGGATGCCTATAAATATCTAGGATACAGACAAAAAATAGGAATAGATAATACAAATATCAAAGAAGAGCTAAAAAAAAAATATAGACAAAGACTAACAAAAATACTGAAAACAGAATTGACAGCAAGAAACAAGACAAAAGCTATAAATACCTATGCCATACCAATATTGACCTACTCATTTGGAGTAGTGAAATGGAGTAACACAGACCTAGAAGCACTCAATACACTAACACGATCACAATGCCACAAATATAGAATACATCACATACATTCAGCAACAGAAAGATTCACATTAAGCAGAAAGGAAGGAGGAAGGGGATTTATCGACATAAAAAACCTACATTATGGACAGGTAGACAATTTAAGAAAATTCTTTCTAGAACGAGCAGAAACTAGCAAAATACATAAGGCAATCACTCATATAACTACATCGGCTACACCACTGCAATTTCATAACCACTTCTACAACCCTTCAGATCACATAACATCAACAGACATGAAGAAAGTAAATTGGAAAATGAAAACACTACATGGCAAGCACCCGTATCATCTAACACAGCCACACATCGATCAAGACGCATCCAACACATGGCTAAGAAAAGGCAATATATACAGTGAGACAGAAGGATTCATGATTGCAATACAGGATCAAACAATAAACACCAGGTATTACAGCAAGCATATTATTAAAGATCCCAATACCACAACAGATAAATGCAGACTTTGCAAACAACAAATAGAAACAGTAGATCCAGTCACAAGCGGATATACAATACTAGCAAATACAGAATACCCCAGAAGACATGACAATGTCGCAAAAATAATACATCAACAGCTTGCCTTACAACATAAACTTTTAAAACAACACATTCCTACATACAAGTATACACCACAAAATGTACTGGAGAATGATGAATACAAATTATACTGGAACAGAACCATTATAACAGATAAAACAACGCCACATAACAAACCTGACATCATACTCACCAATAAAAAGAAGAAATTAACACAACTAATCGAAATATCCATACCCAATACAACAAATATACAAAAGAAAACAGGAGAAAAAATTGAAAAATACATCCAACTGGCTGAGGAAGTCATGTGGCATCAGGATAAAGTTGACATCATACCAATTATACTATCAACTACAGGAGTCATACCACACAATATCCACCAGTACATCAATGCAATACAGCTACATCCAAACATATATATACAGCTACAGAAATCCGTAATTATTGATACATGTTCAATTACCCGAAAGTTCCTAAATGCAATATAACACATACCGTACAGTTAAAAGTAAGTGACGCTTGATCAAGGTCCGCGTCACTCCATTTTTAACCGGACTTAATGTCTGAGAAAGTGAAGATAATAATAATAATAATAATAATAATAATAATAATAATAATAATAATCCCAGAAGACCGTCGCCATGACTTTACCGGCTGAGAGTATGGCTTTGAACTTTCCCTTCGGAAGAGAGGTGGTGTGCCGTTTTGTTTCCGGTTCGAAGTGATGAACCAATGTTTTGTCGCCTGTGACGATGTTCGATTAAAATTGTCACGATCAGCCTTGTAACCCCCAAGCGATTCCGCACAATTAGTCCTTTGCTGGTCTGTTATGCTGGGAGGGACCCTGTGTGGCCACACTCAACTCGTTTACGTGGGGCTCCCAAAACTGGATTTCGTAAACCGATTTTCCAATACCGCTTTTGGGTGGTCATGTAAACATTTCAAAATCGATTCTGGAAATCCACTTCTGGTTACCGGTTTTCCTATTCCACAATTGATTTTCCCTCCGATGTAAATGCAACCGGCTTTGAAACTTGCTTCGTCTGTGAGGTCTGCTTTTATAAATTTCCGGCTAATATGGACGGAATGCCTTCTTTTTACAGTGGAGGATAAGTAGAAATATTAGACTGAAGCTGTTTACACCTCGTCTAATTGAAGATAAATAGCGATTGTGCTGACTAAATCACAAACTGTAACAGCTGTTTCTCAGACGCCATATTTAGCTAGGCAACACATCGGCTTCAGGTCTTCATATGCAAACGCGACAGCGAAAAATGGTTTCCTGAACTCGGTTTTCGTCTTCCGGAAGATGTTTCGCACATAAACGTAGTGACTTTTGAGTACCCCACTACCAACAGAGACGTATAGAGCCACCTATCGGAACTTCAAGAAATTATAGGAGCTGAAGTGGGAATATTCCACGCCTCAAATTCCGCACGTTTTTAACCGAAATTGACCGAGAAAAAAAAAGTGTTGCATCACTTACTGAATTCCCCTCGTACTGTGGATAATCTATATATGTTTCATAGGCATCTTAATAATTTACATTCGATATTTTTAATGAACTGGTCTTAAAACTTTGAAGAGGTAAATGCAATAGAGTTTCACTTCTGTGCAACAAGTGTCCCAGCTCAGATGTTGCTGATTCGTTTGTTCTAGGTACAGAAGAAATAGTCACAGCTATTTTAAGTTTTGTGCGGCAATTGATCCTGTGGCCACATCTGTTTTATTACATCATGCTGACACAGCATTGCAAAATGGGTTAGCAATACGCAGAAATGTCATGAATACAGCGAATTTGGACCTTGCGACTTCACCGGTTCTCTTCACGGATGTTGCCCATTATTACTTAAAAATGACCTTCAGGGAAACGGTAGCAATCGCAAGTAGTTGTTACTTGAAATGCCGTTCTGTAATACGTATCTTATGCTAATACAGAGTATTCCAACTCCTACAATTACGAAATTTATACTGAAAAACAATGGGTAGCGGGGAGGGTAGAAAAAAGTAACTCTTTGGCATTGTAATCCTCAGTCGATTGTTGGAATACCGTAGGGAGAAGACACAATTTTGGATAACACGGCCTACTGCTAGACATATTCATACACTTTATTAACACACACACACACACAATGCATCATGAACCAGGAACTATGCAGGAGGAAACCCAATACGTTAATGTATGGCATAATAACCTACACTGTACAGAACGTATAAAGTATACTGTGGTGACTGGTTATAAGTGTAATGGAATAAACGTGATTTAGAATAATTACTAATGAATTTCACTTGAGCACTTTCCGGCTGCCCCCAGTCGCAGTTTCGAGTTCTCCCTCCGGCATGGGTGTATGTGTTATCCTTAGCATAAGTTAGTTTAAGTTAGATTAAGTAGTGTGTAAGCCTAGGGACCGATGACCTCAGCAGTTTGGTCCCATAGGAACTTACCACAAATTTCCATTTCAGCACTTCCCTGATAGGTATTATGGTAAACAGAGGTTATTGGATGATTCAGCTTCAGCACATATAAGAATACATTGACTGTATTTTCCTTCGCCACGGCGCATACCTCTAAGTATGTATTAATGTTATCAGTTACCAATAATAGCAGAAGTTGTTGCAGTGTTCGGTTTTACATGGTACACACATTAATGTGGACGTATTGGGTAGTTATACAGTAATTAAAGTGCAGCTACTCACAGACGTCTAGTGTGGCCTGTAATTATCGTAAGGCAGTGAAACTTAGTCGGTATTCTAATGCATTAATGCGGAACCGATTTACATTGGAAAAAATTAGTTCCAGTTTTAGCCCCCACATGCAAATTTGGCGCCGTGCAGCATATCGTCGATATCTCCGGTGCTCATATTGAACAGCTCGTTTAAGTGGCAGTTAATATGAGGGAGAGTCAAATGAAAACCTCAAGAGTTCCATAAAAATTCGAAAGTTTGTGTGACAGTTGGAGATGGCAGTAGTGTTCCTTGAGGTTCACAAAGTGCTCAGATAGCAGTGATGCGACAACTCAGTAAAGCCCTGTGTAGGGAGTATGTTTTACCTATGCTCTTCCTTTGGCTCTAATTTTGTATCAATGGAAAAAGTAGGAAAATTTTGATAGATTGATTTTGGGAATCATAACACAAATAACCACACAGCACCATAAGAGTTCAAGTTTAGAATACAGATTCTAATGTTAGATTAGAGATTAGATTAGATTAATACTTGTTCCATAGATCATGAATACCACACTTCGTAATGATGTGGAACGTGTCAGGTTAATAAAAGGTGTCTATACAAGATATTACATTAGACAAAATATTACATGACGCTCATATATATATATATATATATATATATATATATATATATATATATATATAGGTTGGGAAATTACCCACTTACTATATCCAAAAAT
The DNA here is from genome assembly GCF_023864345.2 of Schistocerca serialis cubense. Taxonomy (NCBI): domain Eukaryota; kingdom Metazoa; phylum Arthropoda; class Insecta; order Orthoptera; family Acrididae; genus Schistocerca; species Schistocerca serialis. Next base: position 786,186,955 of record NC_064639.1, on the reverse strand, counting down.
TCATCTAATGAGTAGGAGTTGCCATTAAGAAATTCTTTTAATTTCCTTTTAAATGCTATATGGCTGTCAGACTTTTTTGATGCTATTAGGTAAGTGACCAAAGACTTTTGTGGCAGCATAATTTACCCCCTTCTGAGCCAAAGTTAGATTTAACCTTGAGTAGTGAAGATCATACTTTCTCCTAGTGTTGTACACTGCTATTACTTTTGAATTCGTTCGGATTGTTAATAACAAATTTCATAAGTGTATATATATATATATATATATATATATATATATATATATATATATATATATATATATAGTGAGGCTACAGTGAGGATTTCTAGCTCTTTAAATAAGTGTCTGCAAGATAATCTTGGATGAGCTCCAGCAATTATTCTGATTACACTCTTTTACTCAGTGGTGAGTTACCCCAGAATATGATGCCGTACGAAAGCAGAGAATGAAAATAGGCGTGGTAAGCTAATTTACTCAGATGTAAATCGCCAAAATTTGCAATGACCCTAATAGCATAAGTAGCTGAACTCAAACGTTTCAGCAGATCCTCAGTGTGTTTTTTCCAGTTCAACCCCTCATCAATGCATACACTTAGAAATTTTGAATATTCTACCTTAGCTACCGATTTCTGATCGGAGTCTATATTTATTAATGGGGTCATTCCATTTACTGTGTGGAACTGTATATACTGTGTTTTGTCAAAGTTTAATGAGAGCCAATTTGCAGAGAGCCACTTAATGATTTTCTGAAAAACATCGTTTACAATTTCACCAGTTAATTCTTGTCTGTCGAGTGTGATACCTATACTTGTATCATGGGCAAAAAGTACCAGCTTTGCCTCTTCTTGAATATAGAATGGCAAGTCATTAATATATATTAAGAACAGCAGAGGACCCAAGACAGAACCTTGCGGCACCCCAATCTTGATTGTTCCCCAGTTTGAGAAATCACCAGTTTTTTGCTTATTATGTGAACTGTTTATTTCAACTTTCTGCACTCTTCCAGTTAGGTATGATTTAAACCATTTGAGCACTGTCCCATTCATATCACAGTACTTGAGCTTATCTAGAAGTATTCCATGATTTACACAGTTAAAAGCCTTTGATAGATCACAAAAAATCCCAACGGGTGACTTCCGGTTACTCAGAGCATTTAATATTTCATTAGTGAAAGTATATATAGCATTTTCCGTTGAAAAACCCTTCTGGAAACCAAACTGACATTTTGTTAAGACTTTATTTTTACAAAGGTGTGAAGCTATTCTACGATACATTACTTTTTCAAGAATTTTGGATAAGGCAGTCAGAAGAGAGATTTGGCGGTAGTTGTTGACATCAGACGTATCCCCTTTTTTATGCAGTGGTGTAACAATGGCATACTTCTGTGTATCTGGGAAAATATCCTGCTTCAGAGAGCTATTACATATGTGGCTAAGAATCCCACTTATTTCTTGGGAACAAACTTTTATTATCCTGCTGGAAATACCATCAATCCCATGTGAGCTTTTATTCTTGAGAGAGCTTATTATTGACAGTTGGAAGTTATGATAAAGAAATAATAAATCATAGTCTTCTAATGAAAATAACATTTTATGTTCAGTTATGGGTCATATAAAACAAATTAAAATTTAGTACAGACGTGTGAAATGACTTACATACATCAGTAGTAATCCAGAGTGAACTTCACTCTGTATCTCCTCTGTTTATTGCTAATGCCCACTAATTTATTCTTTCTTGATTCCGTGTTTAAACGCTTGCGAAATGGACCAATATTACTGATGAAACTTCCTGGTAGGTTAATGTGGTTGTGTCTGTGAGGGAGTTTCATTTCAGCGCACACTCGCTACCGAGTGAAAATTTATTCTGGAGTTTTGGTGATGTATTTGTATCATTTCACATGTCTGTATCAGATTTTGTTTAGCATGACCCATAAATGAAAATAAAATGATTTAATTTTCATAAGGAAATTTGGATTCGTCATTTCTTTATTGTAATTTCCTCTTCCCAAAAAATATAAAATTTAATTAAAAGCTTAAAAATATATCGTTACAAAGGAAATTCAAATCGGAGACTCGTCCAGCACCAGTCTTAGATGCTACACATTCAGCTACTGGCTTCTCTGAAAATTCTGCGAATTGCTTTGCAGTTGACAGTGGTCGGAAATCATCACATTTTTAGATGCACATTTTCGAGTTTTCATTTTTTAAAATTGTGCCGCACTGTTTTGTCTGGGCACAGGCTTTGAACTCGTAAGAACACGAGTATACTTAAAGAAAATCGAACACTGCCAGCCCATAAGGTCGGCGTGTCAGATAAAAGCTCATATTTACGAGCGCAGGCGTAAAATCTATACAACCTGCTGTCTGACAGGCGTGATAACACATACAGAGTGGGTAACAAACAAAATTAAAACTCTATGTACATTCCAGACATTTTCACAAGTCTTGAAAAGAACGACCCAGTGAGTATGACATCTTACCTGCAGCGCCGAGTACTAGGTGACGTAACGTGACCCCAGAAAGCTCATGATTTAACGTCGAGTGGCCATTTCAGCACTGCAAAAGTTGGCTTTTAATTAATTGTAGGATAACTTGGCCATCAATATACACTGCGACGGTGTAATTCTGAGACACTTTTGGCGAAGCATAAGTAGCTTTTTCACACGACTGTATATCAGAGGCTTCCTTTTCGAACGATCTCTGCGATTGCTTGACATGAACTTCAAGAAAAGTGGAGCCAACGAGGCGCTTTTTAACTTCAGGGGATTGCTGTACTGCGATGGGATTGCTGTACTATGACACATCGGAGAACTACCAGTAATATATCTCCAGCACTTAAAAAGATACTGAAACAGTCACTCACAAGACAGATTTTAACACACCAAATATCACGCATACCAGATGTCACAAAAAAAAAAAAAAAAAAAACACAGTTGGAAAGAGTAACATGGGGCATTACACACACTTAGCAATCCTCCATCAAAACATGCAATCACTAAAAAACAAAATATAACTATTAGAAGTTGAGCTACAATCTTTGAACTGCACCGTAGTTTGTGTTACTGAGCACTGGTGTAGAGAGACAGAAATCCAACATGTAGTGTTATCATCATATGAAAGGCAAACTCTTATGCAGAACTGCTTCAAGGGGTGGAGAATCATGCATTTATATCAGATAAGGAACACAGTTCAAATCATGACATGACCTCTGTACAGCAAGTACAGTAAATGAATAAATAACACTTGAATTGAATTAATAGGGCTTTAGGGCTTGATATCACCAAGAAATTAATCATTTTATGTGTGTATAGATGTCCAAGTGGTAGTGTGGACACCTTTTTCAATAAATTAACAGAAGTTCTAGATATAGTCGTCAAGTGCAAAGGTCAACATAATACTATGTGGGGACATTAACATCAACAGAAATCAAAATAAAAGATTTTTCAAAGGAACTAGCAAAACAAAGCTGGGATGAAGTGTATAAGGAAACCAATGTGAATATGAAATTCTCTAAATTCTCCACATTATTTAAATTGAACTTTGAAAAGGCATTTCCAAAAGTATGCATGTCTGTATCAACATCTCACAAAAACAGATGGATAACAGCAGGTATTTAGAACTCCTCCCAAACACCTAAGTACCTCAGTTCCATGAAAAAGAGTCGCAGTGATCCAGAATTCTTAAATTTCTATCATAGATGCAAAAAGATCTATAGGGAGGTGCTGATTGCTGAAAGACTCATTTAGTGAGAAAATAGTATAGATGCATAGAATAAAAGCAAAGCAGTGTGGGATGTTATAAAAAAGGAAATGGGGAGAGACAAAGAAATGCAGAATAACATACTGCTAAGGAAGGGGGATAAGGTAATAAACGATCCACAACACTTAGCAAACTATGTAAATGAGCATTTTTAAAGTATTGCAGAGGAGTTACAGCAAAAATTCCTCAAAACAAATATAAGACCTGTAAATAAGGTTGTGCTAAACACAATGATGTTACTTCCAACCACACAGAATGGAGTAAATAAAACAGTCGAAAAACTAAAAAATAAAAAGTCAGTAGGCTTAGATGAAGTACCAGTGTGTGTACTGAAACAATGCATAGAGATTATACAAGGCCCCTTAACAACTAAAATAAATGAATCCTTCACATTAGGGACATTTCCACAGCAGTTAAAACAGGCGAGAGTTGTACCTTTGCTTAAGAAAGGTAATGCAGAATACTGAAAATTACTGGCCCATTTCCCTGCTGTCACCATTCTCAAAAATAATAGAAGCTATTATGAAAGACAGATTAATGAATTACCTGAATAAATATAATCTTTTAAGCGAATCACAGTTTGGTTTCTGAAGTGGCAAAAATATGGAGTCAACCATAGTAGAATTCACAAAGGTTGTACTTGATGCTCTTAACAAATATGAGTGTGTCACAGTCATATTTTTGGATATCTCTAAGGCCTTTGATGCAGTTGACCACAAGATTATATTAAATAAATTAGAAGCATTAGGAATAAGAGGGATAGCTAATGACTGGTTTTGATCATACCTAGCAGATACGGCACAAAGAGTAGACATAACACATACTTCAAATACATCTAAATGTTTAGTAAAACACTTATCAGAACCAAAATACATTAATATAGGGGTTCCGCAAGGTAGCATATTAGGACCAATACTATTCCTGATATACCTCCATGACTTTCCCACTAATGTCACTCGTGGTGAAAAAATTCTCTTCGCTGATGACAGCAATATCATAGTCACTGAGAAAACGAGAGAACTCCTTGCAGAGAAAGCAAATGAAGCTCTCAGAGAAGTTTACAATTTGTCAATAATCAATAAAGTGACATTGAAAATAAAGAAAACCAATGCCATAAATTTCAGTTAGAAGAGTGAAAATGTCAGTGTTAGAAGAGTGAAAATGACAGTGTTAAATTATATGTAGATGGCGCCTCTATAGAATGTGTAACAAATGCAAAATTTCTAGAAATGAACATTGATTCTCAGTTGAAGTGGGGTGAACACACGAAGGTACTTGCAAACAGAATGTCATCTGCATGTTATGCCCTTAGAATCTGATCATCAGTGTGTAACATGCAGTGTCTTTTAGTTACATACTTTCATATGTACACTCAATTCTTAGCTATGGCTTTCTTTTTTGAGGAACAAATGCACAAAATGTAAACACAATTTTCAAACTCCAGAAAAGAGCCGTAAGAATCATAACCAAAAATGGTAGTCAGGCTCATTGTAAAGATCTGGTCAAAACACTGGGGATTTTAACTACAACATGTGAATACATTTACCAGTCAGTTGAACACATCAAAAATAACATTGGTAATTACTGCACAAACATTTCTGTCCATGACCATGAAACAAGAGCTAGACTCGACTTACATTTGCCAATAAAAAATAAACATAAAACAGCATTTTCTACCGAGGAATAAAACTGAACAATAAATTACCAAAAGATATAAAATAAATTGAAAAAATACACTTATTTAAAAAGGCAGCTAAAAAGTACCTGTTATGCAATTAATTTTATACATTGAAGAATTACTTAGGTAAAACAGAGTAGGGGTTTGGTAAAAATAAAATTATACAAATAAATAATAATAATGATTATAAAACATCCAACATTACACATAACACATTCACACTACAGTTTTTTCCTTTTCTACAAACACTTACCCCCAAGCTATGCATTCCACAGTACTAACACCTCCTCCTCTTTCTGAACTCAACATCTCACTCATTATAGAGGGATGCTAACTCAGTTTTACAGGATGGCAAACGGGAAGTTGTGGTACAGAAAATGGCCCAGAGGTCATGTGTGTGTAGTGTTATGAAATAATGTGTGTATAGTGTGTGCAGTGACTGATAGTGAGATATGAGTGAACAGTGTGGCATTACCTTATTTAATAGATATTTGTAAAAAAAATTATTGTATACCAGAAGTAAATCTAATGAGTGTCTCTTAACTAGAGATCTGTAAATGCTTGTGTATATGAATTACCTTATTTTAAATTGGTCTAAACTTGTAAATACTTTGACTGTCCTATATCCTCGTAAAAAGGAGATCTATGGATAAATAAAGCTGCTGCTGCTGCTACTACTACTACTACTACTACTACTACTACCACCACCACCACCACCACCACCACCACCACCACCACCTATCTCTCTCTAAAATTGATGTAGTTGTCGTTACAATAATAGTCTTTGTTTCAGGTGCACATTATACATCGTCCAGTTATACTAACATGTCCACCGCGTACATTCGACGTCAGCCTTTCTTTCTTTCTTTCTTTCTTCTTCTTCTTCTTCTTTTTTTTTCAGTCGAATGAAACAACTGAGTGAAACAGATCTCTGCGGCATTTATTAATTTGCTTAAATATGAATTTTTCGTCCTTCTGGCATTCAATATAGATTTTTGGTTTTAAAGATTATAAACCAGTCCCTATTATAAATTTTCATTGAAATAAAGGAGCAATTACTCTTCTCCTTAGATTTGTTGAAGCCCTGTGTGTCTCATTACGTTGATTTGATTCCGTTACCGATAAAACTGTTGTTGTTGTTGTTGTTGTTGTGGTCTTCAGTCCTGAGACTGGTTTGATGCAGCTCTCCATGCTACTCTATCCTGTGCAAGCTTATTCATCTTCCAGTACCTACTGCAGCCTACATCCTTCTGAATCTGCTTAGTGTATTCATCTCTTGGTCTCCCTCTACGATTTTTACCCTCCACGCTGCCCTCCAATACTAAACTGGTGATCCCTTGATGCCTCAGAACATGTCCTACCAACCGATCCCTTCTTCTGGTCAAGTTGTGCCACAAGCTTCTCTTCTCCCCAATCCTATTCAATACTTCCTCATTAGTTATGTGATCTACCCATCTAATCTTCAGCATTCTTCTGTAGCACCACATTTCGAAAGCTTCTATTCTCTTCTTGTCCAAACTATTTATTGTCCATGTTTCACTTCCATACATGGCTACACTCCATACGAATACTTTCAGAAATGACTTCCTGACACTTAAATCAATACTGGATGTTAACAAATTTCTCTTCTTCAGAAACGCTTTCCTTGCCATTGCCAGCCTACATTTTATATCCTCTCTACTTCGACCATCATCAGTTATTTTGCTCCCCAAATAGCAAAATTCCTTTACTACTTTAAGTGCCTCATTTCCTAATCTAATTCCCTCAGCATCACCCGACTTAGACTACATTCCATTATCCTTGTTTTGCTTTTGTTGATGTTCATCTTATATCCTCCTTTCAAGACACTGTCCATTCCATTCAAATGCTCTTCCAAGTCCTTTGCTGTCTCTGACAGAATTACAATGTCATCGGCGAACCGCAAAGTTTTTATATCTTCTCCATGAATTTTAATACCTACTCCGAATTTTTCTTTTGTTTCCTTTACTGCTTGCTCAATATACAGATTGAACAACATCGGGGAGAGGCTACAACCCTGTCTCACTCCTTTCCCAACCACTGCTTCCCTTTCATGCCCCTCGACTCTTATAACTGCCATCTGGTTTCTGTACAAATTGTAAATAGCCTTTCGCTCCCTGTATTTTACCCCTGCCACCTTTAGAATTTGAAAGAGAGTATTCCAGTCAACATTGTCAAAAGCTTTCTATAAGTCTTCAAATGCTAGAAACGTAAGTTTGCCTTTCCTTAATCTTTCTTCTAAGATAAGTCGTAAGGTCAGTATTGCCTCACGTGTTCCAGTGTTTCTACGGAATCCAAACTGATCTTCCCCGAGGTTGGCTTCTACTAGTTTTTCCATTCGTCTGTAAAGAATTCGTGTTAGTATTTTGCAGCTGTGACTTATTAAGCTGATAGTTCGAATTTTTGGCAAATGCTGAGGTGACCCTGAAGAGAAAACTAGTAAAATACATTTTTTAAAATTGTTTAGGGACTTAATCTTATGATTTTTAAGCGTTTATTGTATCTTGCCACAAGTATTTTTTGCGAGAAGTATTTGTCACCATTCGTTAATTTTATTTGAATTTCATTCATTAATACCGTTTCAGAATAGGAATCATCCTTGCAGAAACGGTATCATCTGTTATTTATTCCATCATATGTTTTACTCAATGCCCACGCTACTGAGCGTTTCGGAATTTTGATGCAGACACAAAGTACACTTTTGAATACCGATTCATAAACATGGACGGAAAATTGAAGGGCTACTTATTGGCTTACCATAACAATTGAATCTCGGAACGGCAGGAACTCTTACGACAGACAATAACAGGATGACGTCAACAATAATTATGTAAACGTCAGCAATAATTACATAACAATGGCAAGACGATTGAGTGTTTCCCCACATGACTGAATGCCCCTGACCGCGTCGACTGTTATCATTCGCTTGCTCCCACGGACTGGTTTCACCCAAAGGAAAGTACACTTTGTGATCAAAAGTATCCGGACACCCCCAAAAACATAAGTTTTTCATATTAGCTGCATTGTGCTGCACCTACCGCCAGGTACTCCATATCAGCGACCTCAGTAGTCGTTAGACATCGTGAGAGAGCAGAATGGGGCGCTCCGCGGAACTCGCGGATTTCGAACGTAGTCAGGTGATTGGGTTCACTTGTGTCATACGTCTGTACGCGAGATTGCCACACTCCCAGCACAAAAGAGTACAGGCTGACCTCGTCTGTTGACTGACACAGACCGCCTAAAGTTGAAGAGGGTCGTAATGTGTAATAGGCAGACATCTATCCAGACCATCCCCTCCGCGGAACGTCCCCAGTGGCATCCTGCATAGTGTTTAAAGTATACTGCACGCAAGCAATAATGTATTGCTCGTCTTATTGTGTGCAGACAGAAGTATATTTTCTTCTCTATTCAAAGCTATAATCAATGAATTTCGTATATCAGAAATGTATTAAGGTATTTACGGAATAATGCATCCAAGTAGCAATGAACTATATTCTATCTACATCTACATGACTACTCTGCAATTCACATTTAAGCGCTTGGCAGAGGGTTCATCGAACCACAATCATACTACCTCCCTACCATTCCACTCCCGAACAGCGCGCGGGAAAAACGAACACCGAAACCTTTCTGTTCGAGCTCTGATTTCTCTTATTTTATTTTGATGATCATTCCTACCCATGTAGGTTGGGCTCAACAAAATATTTTCGCATTCGGAAAAGAAAGTTGGTGACTGAAATTTCGTAAATAGATCTCGCCGCGACGAAAAATGTCTTTGCTTTAATGACTTCCATCCCAACTCGCGTATCATATCTGCCACACTCTCTCCCCTATTACGTGATAATACAAAAAGAGCTGTCCTTTTTTTTTGCAGCCTTTCGATGTCCTCCGTCAATCCCACCTGGTAAGGATCCCACACCGCGCAGCAATATTTTACCAGAGGACGAACGAGTGTAGTGTAAGCTGTCTCTTTAATGGACTTGTTGCATCTTCTAAGTGTCCTGCCAATGAAACGCAACCTTTGGCTCGCCTTCCCCACAATATTATCTATGTGGTCTTTCCAACTGAGACAGCCTTGAGAATTGTACTATTTATGGAGTGATCGAATTCCAACGGATTTCTTTTGGAACTCATGTGGATCACCTCACACTTTTCGTTATTTAGCGTCAACTGCCACCTGCCACACCATACAACAATCTTTTCTAAATCGCTTTGCAACTGATACTGGTCTTCGGATGACTTTACTAGACGGTAAATTACAGCATCATCTGCGAACAACCTAAGAGAACTGCTCAGTTTGTCACCCAGGTCATTTATATAGATCAGGAACAGCAGAGGTCCCAGGACGCTCCTCCGGGGAACACCTGATATCACTTCAGTTTTACTCGATGATTTGCCGTCTATTACTACGAACTGCGACCTTCCTGACAGGAAATCACGAATCCAGTCGCACAAGTGAGACGATACCCCATAGGCCCGCAGCTTGATTAGAAGTCGCTTGTGAGGAACGATGTCAAAAGCTTTCCGGAAATCCAGAAATACGGAATCAACCTGAGTGTCGATAGCTGCCATTACTTCGTGCGAATAAAGAGCTAGCTGCGTTGCACAAGAACGATGTTTTCTGAAACCATGCTGATTACGTATCAATAGATCGTTCCCTTCGAGGTGATTCATAATGTTTGAATACAGTATATGCTCCAAAACCCTACTGCAAACCGACGTCAATGATACAGGTCTGTAGTTCGATGGATTACTCCTACTACCCTTCTTAAACACTGGTGCGACCTGCGCAATTTTCCAATCTGTAGGTACAGATCTATCGGTGAGCGAGCGGTTGTATATGATTGCTAAGTAGGGAGCTATTGTATCAGCGTAATCTGAAAGGAACCTAATCGGTATACAATCTGTACCTGAAGACAAGCCGCATCAAGCGATTTGAGTTGCTTCTCAACCCCTAAGGTATCTACTTCTAAGAAACTCATGCTAGCAGCTGTTCGTGTTTCAAATTCTGGAATATTCCATTCGTCTTCCCTGGTGAAGGTATTTCGGAAAAATGCGTTCAATAACTCCGCTTTAGTGGCACAGTCGTCGGTAACAGTACCATCGGCACTGCGCAGCGAAGGTATTGAGTGCGTCTTGCCGCTTGTGTACTTTACATAACGACCAGAATTTCTTCGGATTTTCTACCAAATTTCGAGACAATGTTTCGTTGTGGAACCTATTAAAGGCATCTCGCATTGAAGTCAGTGCCAAATTTCGCGCGTCTGTAAATTTTAGCCAATCCTCGGGATTTCGCGTTCTTCTGTACTTCGCATGCTTTTTCCGTTGCCTCTGCAACAGCGTTCGGACCTGTTTTGTGTACCATGGGGGATCAGTTCCATCTCTTACCAATTTAAGAGTTATGAATCTCTCAATTGTTGTTGCTACAATATCTTTGAATTTGAGCCACATCTTGTCTACATTTGCATAGTCCATTCGGAAGGAATGGAGATTGTCTCTTAGGAAGGCTTCTAGTGACAATTTATCCGCTTTTTTAAATAAAATTATTTTGCGTTTGTTTCTGGTGGATTTGGAAGAAACGGTATTGAGCTAGCTACAACGACCTTGTGATCACTAATCCCAGTATCAGTCATGATGCTCTCTATTAGCTCTGGATTGTTTGTGGGTAAGAGGTCAAATGTGTTTTCGCAACCATTTACAATTCGCACGGGTTCGTGGACTAACTGCTCGAAATAATTTTCGGAGAAAGTATTTAGAACAATTTCGGAAGATGTTTTCTGCCTACCACCGGTTTTGAACAAGTATTTTTGCCAACATATTGAGGGAAGGTTGAAGTCCCCAGAAACTATATCATCCGAATCTGGGGGTCGGTAGATAAAGCCAATTATTAACTTAGTTCGGTTGTTAAGTATAACTTCCACCCATACCAATTCGCACGGAGTATCTACTTCGACTTCACTACAAGAAAAACCACTACTGACAGACACAAACTACACTCCTGGAAATGGAAAAAAGAACACATTGACACCGGTGTGTCAGACCCACCATAATTGCTCCAGACACTGCGAGAGGGCTGTATAAGCAATGATTACACGCACGGCACAGCGGACACACCAGGAACCGCGGTGTTGGCCGTCGAATGGCGCTAGCTGCGCAGCATTTGTGCACCGCCGCCGTCAGTGTCAGCCAGTTTGCCGTGGCATACGGAGCTCCATCGCAGTCTTTAACACTGGTAGCATGCCGCGACAGCGTGGACGTGAACCGTATGTGCAGTCGACGGACTTTGAGCGAGGGCGTATAGTGGGCATGCGGGAGGCCGGGTGGACGTACCGCCGAATTGCTCAACACGTGGGGCGTGAGGTCTCCACAGTACATCGATGTTGTCGCCAGTGGTCGGCGGAAGGTGCACGTGCCCGTCGACCTGGGACCGGACCGCAGCGACGCACAGATCCACGCCAAGACCGTAGGATCCTACGCAGTGCCGTAGGGGACCGCACCGCCACTTCCCAGCAAATTAGGGACACTGTTGCTCCTGGGGTATCGGCGAGGACCATTCGCAACCGTCTCCATGAAGCTGGGCTACGGTCTCGCACACCATTAGGCCGTCTTCCGCTCACGCCCCAACATCGTGCAGCCCGCCTCCAGTGGTGTCGCGACAGGCGTGAATGGAGGGACGAATGGAGACGTGTCATCTTCAGCGATGAGAGTCGCTTCTGCCTTGGTGCCAATGATGGTCGTATGCGTGTTTGGCGCCATGCATGTGAGCGCCACAATCAGGACTGCATACGACCGAGGCACACAGGGCCAACACCCGGCATCATGGTGTGGGGAGCGATCTCCTACACTGGCCGTACACCACTGGTGATCGTCGAGGGGACACTGAATAGTGCACGGTACATTCAAACCTTCATCGAACCCATCGTTCTACCATTCCTAGACCGGCAAGGGAACTTGCTGTTCCAACAGGACAATGCACGTCCGCATGTATCCCGTGCCACCCAACGTGCTCTAGAAGGTGTAAGTCAACTACCCTGGCCAGCAAGATCTCCGGATCTGTCCCCCATTGAGCATGTTTGGGACTGGATGAAGCGGCGTCTCACGCGGTCTGCACGTCCAGCACGAACGCTGGTCCAACTGAGGCGCCAGGTGGAAATGGCATGGCAAGCCGTTCCACAGGACTACATCCAGCATCTCTACGATCGTCTCCATGGGAGAATAGCAGCCTGCATTGCTGCGAAAGGTGGATATACACTGTACTAGTGCCGACATTGTGCATGCTCTGTTGCCTGTGTCTATGTGCCTGTGGTTCTGTCAGTGTGATCATGTGATGTATCTGACCCCAGGAATGTGTCAATAAAGTTTCCCCTTCCTAGGACAATGAATTCACGGTGTTCTTATTTCAATTTCCAGGAGTGTATTTCAACTAACAAGTTACAAACATAAGTGTACTTCTCATGTGAAGCTGTAATTTATGTATTCCATGTATGAAGTGCTCAAACAGCATTAAATCTGTAAGATCTGTGTAAAAATACATTAGTGCAAACCATTTCAGATGAGAATAGCTCGAGGTTGTACTGACAAGGGAACCTCCCCATCGCACCCCCCTCAGATTTAGTTATAAGTTGGCACAGGGATAGGCCTTGAAAGACTGAACACAGATCCATCGAGAAAACAGGAAGAAGTTGTCTGGAACTATGAAAAAATAAGCAAAATATGCAAACTGAGTAGTCCATGCGCAGCGTAGGCAACATCAAGGAGAGTGTGAGCTAAGGAGCGCCGTGGTCCCGTGGTTAGCGTGAGCGGCTGTGGAACGAGAGGTCCTTGGTTCAAGTCTTACTTAGGCACGTCCCCTTAGGCACGTCCCCTTAGGCACGTCCCCTTAGCCCGCGGCTGGTCACCTTCCGCTCGCTCAGCTGCCTCCCCTCTGCCCTATGCCTCTGGCAACTCATCTTCCCTTCCCACCCTCACGAATGCCTTACCCCTTCATCGCACCTTCCCCGCCCTCACGAATGCCTTGCCCCCCTGCCTCCCCCGCCCTCATGAATGCCTTACCCCTTCATCGCATCTTCCTCGCCCTCACGAATGCCTTGCCCCCTGGCCTCCCCCGCCCTCACGAATGCCTTGGCCCCTGGCCTCCCCCACCCTCACGAATGCCTTGCCCCCTTGGTCGCACCTGCCCCGCCCTCACAAATTCCTTGCCCCCTTCACCCTGCATACTCCGCTCTCTGCTCCCTGTCAGCCACCTCTTTGCACTGCCCCTTATCCCTGCTCCCCTTTCTTTTGTCCATGGATCTCTCATTGCCTCCCCCCCCCCCCTCCCCACGGCTCTCCTCCGCCCCCCCTCCCTCTGCTCTCCCCTAGCCCTTCCTGCTGATCTCCCGATAACTCCACCACCGCTGCTCTCCCCCAGTACCGCTGCCACCCCTCATGTTGCCGTTTGCACTCGGCCTCTCCAACAGGTTGCCACTCACGCTGACCCCGCCTTCTGCCACTCTGTTCAGGCCCTTTATCATGAAATCTATATCCTTTCCTTCATTCTGTGGGCAGTCCCTCCCTCAGCTCTGTTTTCCCCACCACTCATTTGGCCACCACCCTTTTGTGCCCCCACCCATTCTTATTCATTTTATTAGCCAATCTTCCTACTCCCACTTAAATTCTTCCCTTGCCCAATGTCTCTTGCATTTTTCTCTCCCCTAGTTGTCCCCTCCCCCCTTCTCCCTCCCCCTTCTCCCTCCCCCTTCTCCCTCCCCCTTCTCCCTCCCCCTTCTCCCTCCCCCTTCTCCCTCCCCCTTCTCCCTCCCCCTTCTCCCTCCCCCCTTCTCATTCCCCCCTTCCCTCCTTTAAAAACAGTCTCCGCTGCTGTGCTCTGTCTTAGGAAATAGTATCCTGCAGGAGATTGCATGCAGGTACATGGGGTGTGGTACCTGCAGGCTTCTCACATCTACTAGTGGAAGCATCATACTATCTTCAAAATTTGTTTGTCAAAACAAGAGAATATACTAGCCTTGTATGTGTGTGTTTTGGCCATGTACAAATTGTTTTTTACTCCACTCAGCCATTTTAGGGATAGGCAGGAATTGTACCACTTGGAAATACTAGGACAAATCCATCTTTATATTAATTGGTGCTGTAAGAGTTCGATTTCTAATGGCTTGATTGCTACTGTACAGAAAAAAAGTTAGTTGAAAAAGAGCCACCTGTGGAATAACTGTCTTTGCAATGTGTTTACATTCTTGGGGGAAAAATGTCTATTGTATTACCACTTGAACAATAATGTCACTGTCAGACATTGAGAAAGAAGACAGGAAGAAGGTGAAAATAAATTAAGTTATTTTAGGATCCATGTAATTTTTACTATGCATAAAGAGGGATTTTGGCAGCTGCAGCAGTGTGTCAAGCTTTTTTGTGGTGGAAGAAATTGCCCATGCTATTTGTGTAAGAGTTTGTCTGTGTTTCTGCATTCATTTATTTGTTTTGTTTGTGGTGTGTGTCAATCTTTTTGTGATGGAGGAAATTGCCCATCCTATTTGTGTAAGAGTTTGCCTGTGTTTTTGTGCTTATTTATTTTGTGTGTGTGTGTGTGTGTGTGTGTGTGTGTGTGTGTGTGTGTGTGTGTGTGTGTGTGTGTAATGCTGTCATTGTTAACATGTGCTTGTTATCCCTATGCAGGTTCAAAGAAGCATATTGAGTCATTGCTCCGAAGTGCAGTAGGCCCACCTCGTGCGAACTCAATTATTCGTTTTGACAGCAGTAAGTTACACACATATAACCAAAAGCTTTTAATGTATGTGCTTTGCATGTGAAATTGTGTGTAGTAAAACCATAAAAAAATTATATTGATGTTTGACTGCTAGTAAGCATTCAATTGTCAAGTATGTGAAATTGTGCGGTATGGATTAGGCTTGAATAACAGTTTCTGTGTGATCTAGACACTGTATATGTGAAGAATTATTCAGTGTGCAAATGACACCAACTAATATGGACTTTGAAACCAATGATATGCTAGCAGAGTTATCACCATCATTAGACGCAGCAGCAGCCACCATTCAACATTCAGTGCTAATTAAAAGCTACCTCTATACTTCCCCATGCATTATGGTCATATCAGTTGGTCCCCAAGTTATTTCTTGTAAATTTTTCTAATGTTATCTGCCTAGCTTTCTTTAGATCATCTTTTTGGCCCTTCCCTGTTTCTTGGAACTGTACAAAGAACCAACTTGGCCCATCCAATGAGAGTTCACTGACTTAAAGTTCCATGAAGTGGTTATAGATATCATGTGGAAATAATGATGATACTCGTAGATAATTATCACACTGTCAGTTCATCAACATTATCAGTGCATTTCTCAGCTGTATTGGGCTTTCATAATTATATGTATTATTCCTGGGTATTAGATAAGAACAATACTTTTTAGCAAATGCCAGTCAAGTGTAACAAAATGAAGATTTATCGTCAGGGGCCTTTCAACTCATTTTGTGAAGGTCTGTTTGGCCCCAAACCATTGCAGTACTTCTTCCTTTCCTTTCCTTTTCTGTGTTGCAGTCGTACTCTACACCTTTTATCAGACATGGTCTTGAGGATTATTTTGCACAACTCACTTCAGTTAACTCGTGTTTGGTGCCCACATCTGGGTTTGACCTCTGTATTCCCCAATTTCTTTATGGACGTGTGGGCCTTGTGGGGAAGGTTGCCAGTCCACATGGAGACAAGGTGGCTATTTTTCTGTCTGGGTGGTGCCTGTAGGGCGAGCACTTGTTCCAAGTAGGTGGCGTCATGGTGGATACTTGATGCAATGAAAAGACCAAAGTTACAAGCTGGTGGCTGTGAGACTATGGTAGTCTCGTCAGGCAGATCTGAATTCATAAGTGCTATTGGCACCTGCACTACCTACTACCCTACTGCATCAATGTTCTTTGCGGAGAATATTAAAAATGTATTAGGCGAAATCCCCTTTCTTCAGTAAATTACAAGGTGATTCAGTCTTACTTAAAATAGTGAATCCTACCCAATCCCAAGTTTTACTCTCTCATAAAAATTTTACGGAGATGTGGTCGGCTGCTTCATGAAAATGCACCGTTTGAGCAACCGTCCATCTGTGTTAATTGCGGAGGAGATCTCCCTCTGCAATCCCCAATTGTACTACCCTAATTAAGGTGTATAGAATCCAGTTACGTAAGTTCTTTGGTTATCTTATATTTGGAAGCTCAGAAAATTTACAGTCATCTGCATCCCAAACCAGTGATATCAACTTTTGGCATACTGTGGCCAAGTCATCACCAGTACCCTTGAGACTTATTTTCCCTATTCCCTCAACACTGACGTCTAGTGATTGTGGCAGTAAATTAGCCCATGAGAGGTATAATCCCTCCCCTCATGCGACATTTGTAGCACCATCTTCGAGGACTGCAGTTCCTTGCACCTTCCCAGAGAATCATCATCATCATCATTCTGTGATGACTTCCGATGACAAGACTAGTTTTAGGGAACCGTCTAGCCAGAAATATACCAACCAACAACTCGACATGAGGCATTGGCTGCAGGAGCCAACGGCTGCAGATCCCAGGGATGCCTGCTCCTCTTCAGTTCCTACTCTAACAGCAGATATGCTCTTGCAAGACACTAAAACTCTAAACTAGTTTCAGAGAAGTGTTGACAGCAGGCTATTGCAGCGACTGCAGAAGTTCCAGACCCTCTGCACAATTGTATTCAGAACCTACACTGATCGGCCAGAACATTATGACAACTGGCCTACTATTGATATACCATCCAGGTGGTAGCAGCAGCATATGGCGAGGAATGACTGCTAGTCAGATACGTAGTGCATTTAATATTGGTGAGCGTGCTGTCTGTGTGTGAAATGGGGAAGGTGCACAATCTATCTGGGGTTGACCAAGGATAGATTGTGATGGCCTAGAGGCACGGCGTGAGCATTGCGGAAAATGCACAGCTTAACAGATGTTCGAGGAGTGCTGTGGATGATTGTCTTAACACATGGCAAAACCAAGGCAAAATGATGCCCAGAAATGAGGCTTGGCGGCCACACCTCATTACAGATGTTGGATCTTGTAGGCGGGAGGACTGGTAAAACAGGACAGATGGCAAACTGTGGCAGACCTTAACATCAGATTCTGTAATGTTGGGCAGAATACAAGTGTGTCTGAACACACAGTGTGCCGAACACTCCTAATGATGGGCCTCTGCAGCTGACAACCCATGCAAGAGCAAATGTTAACACCACAACATTGGCAGCTATGACTGAAATGGGCATGTGACCATCAGCAGTGGACGTGGGCGCAGTGGCAGTGTTGCATGGTGTAATGAATCCTGATACCTTCTTCATCATGCTGTTGTATTCCAGAGGAACAGCGCATTGACTCATGTACCATGGGCCGGAGACAAGCTGGCGGTGGCTCTATTTATGCTCAGGGGAGCATTCACGTGGACATCAATGGCTCCAGTGGAGCTCATGCAAGGCACCATGATAGCCAAGGAGTTTCATACACCACTTGCAGACCATGTACACCCTTTCATGACAATCGTGTTTCGTGACAGCAGTGGTGTTTTTCTACAGGATAACGTGCCGTGTTACAAGGCCAAGTGTGTGACGGAGTGTATCGAGGTATGTGTGTGTGTGTGTGTGTGTGTGTGGGGGGGGGGGGGGGGGTTGTTTGCGTGTGTGCGCTGTTCCGTCTCCCTCCAGCAACCTACCAAGGCCTCATCGCCGCTGTTGTCAGTGCCAAAGTTGGACATACCGGTTATTAGGTAGCTAATCTTCTGGCTGATCATAATGTGTTCATCAATGTTTTTATGCACCCACCAGTGACACAGTGATCCTGGGTCATGATGTGTTCTGTTGGCCCCTTCGCATCTAACCATGACATTCTTAAAGTGGTAATTTAGTGGAACTGCAGTGGGTAATCCACAAGCCAGAACTGTAACAACATGTATTCCCCTGTTCTGCAATCTGTTTTTCTCCAAGAAATGGATTTCACTGATGACCATTCTCCAACCCTTCAGTGTTACTGTATATTATGTTAGAACTGTATGGATCCCGAGAGGGAATCTGAAGAGATCTGTACATTGATTAGGACAGATATTATTTGTGAATGGATTCCCCTCCATGCCACATTGGTACCAACAGCAATGTGAGTGTGAGTGACACCAACACTCACAGTTCGTAACATTTACAAACACCTGGGTAGGGAATTTACTGACTTCTTAATCTGAACCCCCCCCCCCCCCCCCCAATCCCCTCCACCTGCTCCTCCTCCTCCTCCTCCTCCTTATTTTCCCAGTTGGGTATGTGTGCACCATCCTTTGTGTTGGAGTACCATGTTGTTCGGTAGGGGGCTTCTGATTGATATTCTTCTTTCCCAATCTTGATCTATCACCCTTCAGTAATGGTATGCCTGCCCCCTTTAATGCCTCCCACATAGTCGTTTCAGCTGTCAACCTAATGATCTTCTCTTAATATCAGTGCTTCACTACAATGATTGTTATATGCTGATCTTTGTCACAGTGACCCCTTTCTGTTGATACTGTAGCTTTCTTGTTATCACCTAGCAGGCCCAGTACCATGTTTGGCTCTCCATTTTCGATGTGGACGTCCATCCGCCAAAACTACTATGGCCCTCTCTTGTCTGGTGGCTGGCTCTGTGGAGGGCCGAGGACATTGTTAACTGTTATTCAAGACCATCAAAGGGGCTTATGACATCTCGAGCAACACTCTTCTCAGACCGTCCTCATAACTTTTAAGTGACTCTCCTCAAAGCCACACACACTACCTAAACTCCGTACCTGTCGAGCTGTTGAAGATCAACTACCGTTCTGTGTCTCCTCCTTCATGGTGGCATTGCTATTGACGCATCAGTTTTTCCTAAATATCTCTCGACCCACTTTGCAACAGTGTTGGCATCTTCTTCTTTACCAGCTACCTATCGATTGCATAAAAGATGAGTTGAAGCCACACCCCTATCTTTTATTCCTTTGTAACTGTCTGGTAACTGATTCAGGCTCTTGACTCTTCTCGTGATACAGCCTTAATCCTTGATTTGATTCGTATTTGGATGATCCCACTTCTGAATGTGACTCAGACTCAAAGTACTCAGGGGCTTCAAGTTTATTTGGCGAGAAGGTGCTTTCCCTTCCCAAAGGGTAGTGAGTATTATATTCCAAATCATTAAACCAGGTGAAAACCAACACGTGCCAGCAGAAACTGATTAAATTGTCTCAACATGCTTATGGAACTGCTTTAATGAATGATAGCGTGATGATTATGCTGAGTTCTTGAATCATAGGATGTTTTGTCGCCATACAAGTGTGGTTTTCAGGTGGGACAATCCACAGCTAATCATATGGAAAGCTTAGAAAAAGAATTCCACAGAAGTCTCATAAACGTGCAGTTTTTTTTTTTATTTGCACAAGGCATTTGAAACTGCTTGACACTATCATTATGACTTACTCACTGTGACTGGGGCTGTCAAGACTCTTGTTCCATTTTTGTCTGTCAATTTTTATCCTCCTGATTATTTAGGATTAGACCTGATATATCACTCAGCTTCCTGTAGGTCCAAGATAGCTGCAACCCACAGGGCTCTGCTGAGACATCTTCCTCATCACCATCAAGTGGTTACCCGTGCACTGTATGTCAGTGATTTTCGCATTTGGTATAGCTGCTAGTCTGCCTGTAACTTTGATTGAAAGCCAGCTCGAAGAAGCTATCAGAAGGGCTCCCACTTGTACCCTTTCCTGTGGCATCCAGTTTCATCCTGTGAAGTCTAGTCATGCATTTCTGACACTGAATCATGGTTCTTGACTGAGAACTCTACTTGGGCTCCCAGCACTTGCAATACCAATTTTTGTGACTCCTCTTTGATAAAAAGTTGGTAGGGCTGCCCGTATTTATTAATTTAAGATTAGCTGCCTGCAAAACCTGAATTCTCACTGTTTCATTGCCCACACTTCTCTTCTCCATATTTACTGGCCCCTTATCTTGTCATGAGCTTACTATGATTGTTAAGTTTGTGGCTCAATAGTACCATTGGCTTTGAAGTTAGTGGACCCAGTACGTCAGGGATACCTCTTGATTTGATTTGTGCAACAGTGGTCTTAGTCCACTGTTGACAGCACTGGAACTGAGTTTATGATGTGGTTTCACTCTCTGTGATTTTAGAAAAACCAACTGGTCCCCTTAAGAAGTAGTTGATTGAAAGCCAGCTCGAAGAAGCTATCAGAAGGGCTCCCACTTGTACCCTTTCCTGTGGCATCCAGTTTCATCCTGTGAAGTCTAGTCATGCATTTCTGACACTGAATCATGGTTCTTGACCGAGAACTCTACTTGGGCTCCCAGCACTTGCAATACCAATTTTTGTGACTCCTCTTTGATAAAAAGTTGGTAGGGCTGCCCTTTAGGGCTGCTCTTTAGTAGTTTCT
This sequence comes from Schistocerca serialis cubense, assembly GCF_023864345.2. Classification (NCBI taxonomy): domain Eukaryota; kingdom Metazoa; phylum Arthropoda; class Insecta; order Orthoptera; family Acrididae; genus Schistocerca; species Schistocerca serialis. Next base: position 786,166,069 of record NC_064639.1, on the reverse strand, counting down.
TCTTAGAAATGATTCCTTCAGGCTCTACTGACGTCAATATTCTATGTCTTTTGCCCTCCAGAGCTTCACATTGGAAAATTAGATGTGGTTTGGTTTCATCCTCCTCATCACATGGTCTGCACTTAGGGGCTTCCTCCTTCGTATTCATCATGTGTATTTGTTTCTTAAAGTTCTCATGGCCAGTCATGAGTTAAATCTGTTTCCTGTTAAAGTTCAGAATTACAGGACTTCTTTTGAAACATGGCTTCAGCATCATTAGCTTGCCATGTTTTTGTTTTTGAGCCATAGTCCAATTTTCTACATGCTGCCTCGTGATAAGGATATGTATTTTTGATTTTACCATTGCCTTAGTGATATCTGGGATAGGTCCCAGTCCACTAAAAGGAGTTGTCACCCTAGTCCTGGCCAGTCAGCTTCTTTGTTGGCGGTAATTCCTGAGTCACAAACGATCCACAGTAGGTTTACCGTGTTGCTCTCCACTAGTCCTCTGGAAAAAAAGGGGGGGGGGGGTGCGGAGTTTGTTTTGTCATGACTCATGGTGACATATTTCAGCCAGTTTTTCTTCTGTAATAACTACAGAATCGAACTAGTTGTAAACTTCAGAATTTAACTGTGCATTATCAAGGAAGTGGAGGTTATGGTGGTAAAATTATTGCACAGTAGCTGCAACCCACATCCTGTAAACTACCTTCAAGTTTTATGTAAGTGTGGCATTGGGTAAGTTTTGGTAAATTTCATAACAGTCTGCGTGACATTTTTTGGAAAAAAAATTCATGTAAATTAGAACTTTGAATGTGTGTTTTTATTTTGTAATGCTATTGATGTCCTGCTTTAATTTTGGTTTAAAGTGTAACATGTTCTATATCCAAGCAGTTGATTGTTTGTGTGGAACCTGAGTGTACTAATGAAATACTGTATAAATTGTTGCTATGGTACATGGTGCCTTAACTGCTGCTGGTTTCTTTTGAAGTGAGAAAACTAATGTTCCCATTGCCATTAGGATCACAGCTGAGAGCTGTTCAACAGCAGTCGTTGGTGGTGGTTTTCTTTACCATGGGATCCCAAGCCTGATAAGGATTTGTTACCACAAAATCCACAACCTGATGATACACTTCTTTGTGTCCCTGGGCAAGTCTTGAAGAGGTCTATTTTAGACTCCTAAGCTAATCTTTACTCCAAGCCACTTGAATTTTTTGGAGGTTTCATTAATTTGCTGCAGAATATCACTAGAAAACTGTACTATATTTTTGGCAAAATCCATTAGGACAATACTGAATATGGTCCCAGACAATGACATTGCCTCCAAAGTAAAGCTTCAGAAGTCAAAAGTAAATTATAGCATTGAGTTCAGATGAGAGCTGGTTTTCATTCGACTGTTACATGATACTTCTGCTGCCTGTGACATGGTCATGAGATTTTGGATAAGGTTATCAAAAAATCAAGAAATGAATCTGTTTTCTGGTATTGTGCTTTGGGCAATGTTTCAATAAGGTATCGTACTTCAGTGTTTTTGGAGGAATATGCTGCAAAAGATTTATTTGAAGAATTTGAGACAAGAGCATGCTAGTCCAAGGTACATCAGAAACGGCAAGTTGTTCATGTGTCTATGGGTGGCCCTGTTGTCAACAAGGCATTCCTAAGAGAACTGAAAAGCAAGCTTAAAGTCAAGTGTAATCCAGGGTATCCTCTTCTTTTGAATGCGGGCATGAAGTCTAGACACAGTGCATAGCACCTTTAAGATAGGTCATACTACTGGTGGTTGGAACCTTGTTCAGTTTCTGAGAGCTTTATGTAATCTGTCTAAAATCATTCCCTCCCCCAGAGCCGATTTCACCAATATTACCTCTACCTTTGTTTCCCCACAGAATTTCTGCTCCATTCAATTAGTAGAAAATAAAATGACAGCAGTCAGGGCTCAGAAAATATTAACAGCTGTTGAAAAGTATGTGAAGGAAGCAGAATGGGTGACTAAAGTTCAGGAGGAGGTAAAACCAAAACATAAACTCACTATGGAAATTCCTATAGGGTCATTGCTACCAAATAACATGAATCTTTTGAAGGACAAAATACTGAGAGCTTATTTTGTAGTTTTTGAGACTGTGGCTACTCAGGTTGGGGCATTTTTGGCTAAATTTCAGTCAGATGTCCTCTTAGCTGCTTTCCTCTACACTTCTCTCCAATTAACAAGAAAATATGTCAAACCAGAAGTTTTGGAGTCAAAGTTGGTTTGAGCGACATCATATATCTGTTGAGACCTCAGAATGTGGACAATGTGAGTGGAACCAAAAATGCTCTTAAGTCAATGTAAAGTATTGGAGAAATATATCTTAGTGTTCCAGAATAATGCCTTATGTGTATGAAGCATACGGTACCCAACATTATAGAGAAATTGCCCCTGGCATATTCCTTTACAAAGGGCACCATATTAGTGACAGTAAACACTGACCTTGCAAAGACACAGCTAGGCATAGCATCGACACATCTCAGTATCTTAAATTGCTTTGATGTCATGAGGCTGATTCCATTGCCTGTAAATCCAAAATCTTTTGGAGATCAGGTCTGCAAGGGAACTTCTCAAAGAATTTGATGGGGATCATTATCATATCAGTCAGTTCTGGATGATCATTGGCGATAAGAGTGGACATGAAAATTTGAAGAAATTTATCAAGCTAGCTTGCATTCTCTTTCATTACAATGCCAGCCAGCATTGGAAGAGATTTCTCTGGCAACTCCTACATTCTGGTTGAAAATGTGATTGAAGCATCCCTCATAGCTCTCGGTACCATTCATGATATGGCTGAGCTTGCCGAGTGTGTTGGATCTACCCATCACAAAGCAGTTAATGCACAGCTTTTGAAATGTATATGATATATGGTAGGTGCATTGCAGAGAAAAGTGTAGCTTAGAGAAAGAGGAGAGAGGGTAGGGAGAAACTAACAGAGCTACAAACGAAGAAAACAAAGCTGAGGATTCTCAGATTGGAAAACAAGTTGCATCAGTAAAAAAAATACCTGCTTGTGACTTCACGTAATGTTCATGTACGCATCCTTCCCAAAACTAGTATGTTACTATTCCTTTCATAGTTGTTTTGTTCAAATTGTATTTGAATTTTATTCTTAGATCTCTTTGTAAAATTGTAATTTTTTTGCCAAAGTAGGAATGCTGTTTCTTTTAATGTCAGTGTGTGCTCCCAACAGCTGATTGTTCTTTATAGAAACGTTTTATCAGTAATGATTTACTTCCTTTTAAACCTAGTCCTATTCCAATTCTCGTACAATTTTTTGTTCAATTACTTCTGACACTTAGTGTGGTCTTCAAAACCCACAATGTTTATTTTTTCATTAAAGTAAATGGGGTCCAGTTTAAATATTTTCACCCTCTTCTTTTAACTCAGAATATAGTCCCTATTATGTTCTTATATATTGACAAAATTTGTAGATTTTCTGATAATATCACACAAAATTGTTTAGAAAGTAAGTACTGTATGATTTAGGAAAAGTACTAAATTTGACCTGGAGAACTCTGGGGAATATTTTTGGGTATCACTGGTAACCATGAAAAATTTGTTTGCACTCATGGGGTATTTTCCATACCAAAGGCATTCTCAGACTGGCCATATTTTTTTACTAGTTTAGTAGTTCGCCAATCTTTGGTAGAGGCCTAAAAATTAATTTAATTCTGTCACTTGTTAGAAAGCAGCTAATCTTACCCTACACAGAATAGCAGGAATACACGCTTTTTCCCCCTGATCCTTGTCTATGTTCTTATTGCATTTTGCACGTGAGATCCCTTGATTTATTTGATAGTGGCTGTAGCCATCATTTATGATGATTTTTTAAGTGAGCTGAGACAAGTTATCAGCATCTGATACGACTTCTACTCAATTTTTATAAGTCTGTATGACAACACTCTCCCGAGGCAGAGAGCACGCAAGTATAGATTGGTGGACATAGCTTTTCTGTATATGCTGCAAACATCACCCATTGCATCTATAATAGATGAAGATATGTAGGAAGGGCAGAGTGCTGTTATTTCTACCATCGTAGTGAACTATAATGTGTCTGTCAGTGCTTTTTAATGTCAGTAGGGCCACAGAACTAAAATGTCACCAAAGGACTGGGGGAAAAACGATCAGGATTTAATGGGGCTGTGTGTGAGGAAGAGTCTTCAAGCTACCCCGTAAAGAGGTTTGCAGTTGCTTGAGCTAACAGGCTTCCCATCAGACTGTCTGATTGTAATGCTAGCTGTTGCACAAAAATAGGATTACGTAAGAGTATGCCTAAATACAGACAGTATTTTGAAAAAGATTGTTGCAGCTCACCATTTAGTGGAGATGTTGAGTTGCAGATAGGCGCAACAAAAACACTGTCCAACAAAGCTGTCACCAAACAGGCTTTCATCAGAATTAGACAAAAAACACACACACGTGACCACAGCCTCTGGGTGTTACAGCCAGATTGTGAGCAGGAGAAACAATGTCAAGTGGCGGTGATATGGAGGAGGCTGAGGCAGGGAGGTGGAGGGATGGCAGGGTAGGAGTGGCAGATTGTAAAGTACTGCCTGTTGGAGCATACAAAGATGAGGTGGAGAGGGGTAGTGTAAATAGGTGCAGTTGAGAGACTAGATATGGCATATGGCACGGGCAGGGGGGGGGGGGGGGGGAGCAGCGGGAAAGGAGAGAAGTAAAAAGATGGTGGGTGAGTTTGTGGAATAGAGCTGTATAGCGCTGGAATAGGGAACAGGGAAGGGGACAGGGGGATAAAGGACACTGACTAATGAGGGTTGAGGCCAGGAGGGTTAGGGGGATGTGGGATATATTGTAGGGAGAGTTCAGAAAAGCTGATGGCGTGGGAGGTATCCAGGTGACACACGCAGTGAAGCAGTCATTGAAATGGAGATTTTCATGTTGGGCAGCTTGCTCAGCAACTGGGTGGGACATCTGTTTCTTGGCCACAGTTTGTCAGTGGCCATTCATTCAGAAAGACAGCTTGTTGGCTGTCATGCCCACGCAGAATGCAGCACAGTGGTTGCAGCTTAGCTTGTAGATCACATGACTGGTTTCACAGGTAGCACTGCCTTTTATGGGATAGGTGATGGTTGTGACCGGAGTGGAGTAGGTGGTGGTGGATGGATGACAGGACAGGTCTTGCGAAGTGTCTATTACAGGGATATGAACCATAAGGCAAGGAATTGGGAGTGAGGGTTGTGTAGGGATGGACAAGGATATTGTGTAGGACTCTGCCAGCTGTCAGATTCATCCATATACAAACTCTGCCACAGTGAACCCATTTCAGAAATCCAGCTTGAGCTCTAGTCTCTCCCATCCCAAAACCTCTCCCCGGAGTCCATCTCTTTCCTAACCCCTACCTTGTACATCATCCTGAAGTCCATAAACCCAACCACACAGAAAGTCCCGTTGTGGCCAGTTACTGTACCCCCACTGAGAGAATCTCTGCACTCATGGACCAACATCTTCAGCCTTTTACCCGCAACCTGCCCTCCTAAATAAAAGATAACAACCATTTTCTCCATCGACTCTCCACACTTCGTGTTCCTTTGCAACGATTCCCTGCTTGTCACTATTGATGCCCCTTCCCTTTACACCAACATCCCTAATGCCCATGGCCTTGCTGCTATTGAACCCAATGCCCAATGGATTCCAAACCTACAACCTCCTGTGTAGTGTCCATGACCAGCCATAAATCATCCACAATTACTTTTCCTTTGAAGGTATCGCCATCAAACAAATCCAGGGTACAGCTAAGGGCACTCACATGGCACCATCCTATGCCAAACTATTCGTGGGCCATCTAAATGGATTCTTTCTAACCACACAGAATCCCAAACCCCAAACCCTTCACCTGATTCAGATTCATTGATGCTGTCTTTGTGATCTGGATCAGGGGGTGAGGACATACCATCCATATACCTTCACAACCTCAACACATTCTATCCCATTAACTTCATCTGGTCTTCCTCAACCCAACAGCTATTTTTCTTGATGTTGACCTCCATTTCACAGGTGGCTAAATCAATACCTCCGTCCATGTTATACCTACTAACCACGGGCATTACCTCCACTTCAAAAGTTGTCACCCATTCCATACAAAGAAGTCATTTCCACATAGCCTAGCCAACCGTGCCCATCACAACTGTAGTGAAGAACAGTCCCTCTCAAAATATACCAGCAGTTTCACTGAAGCCTTCACGGACCATAATTACCTTTCAAACCTTCTACAAAAACAGATGCCCTGTGCTGTATCTCTATTTTCATCCACCATCTCCCAAAGTCTCACTGTCCAACCACAGAGGAGCATTCTCCTCGTAACTCAGGACCACTCAGGACTGGATCAAATGAATAACGTTCTCTGCCAGGGTTTTGACTACCTCTCATCGTGATCTGAAATGAGGAATATCCTACCCACTATCCTTCTCACCCTTACCACAGCAGTATTGCACCACTTACCGAACTTACACAATATCCTCGTCCATCCCTACACAACCCCTGCTCCCAACCCTTGGCCTCATGGCTCATATCCCTGTAATAGACCTAAAGTGCAAAGACCTGTCCCATACATCATCCCACCACCTATGGATTGGAGTAGTCTGGTCACAAACATTACCTATACAAAGGCAGGGCTACATGTGAAACCAGTCATATAATCTGCAAGTTAAGCTGCAGCCACTGTGCTGCATTCTATGTAGGCGTGACAAACAAGAAAATGACTGTCTGCATGAATCGTCACTAACCAACTGTGGCCTCAACATTCATTAGTCACTGTCCTGTACCCATCTATCCCCTTTCCCGTTCCCATTCCAGCAGTACACAGCCCTCTGTACCACCGACACACCCACTGTCTTTTTACTTCTCTCCTTTTCCGTGCTCCCCTTCCCCTTACCAAAAGCTTTTTTGACAATTTTTGTTGTGCCTATCTGCAACTCAGCATCTCTGCTGAATGGTAACAAGTATCCTTTTTATAATAACTTGCCTAAAACACACTTCAAAAAAATGAGCTGTTAGGTCCAGAGAGTACATTTGTAAACAGTGCCACTATATCTAAGTTGACCATAATGCTATCTTCAGTTAGTCAAATATGCCTAGTAGGCTAAATTCTTAATATGATATGCACACGAACTACTTTGCTAGTTTGAATTTCTATGAACCAGTGGCAGCCATGTTGTGGGTCTTAGGTAGAATATAGACATGTGTGATGTTCGTGCCTGAGGGGAAGACACGCAACTGAACTCTACTGAAGATATATGTGCTTAATTAGCTCGGATGTCATTTTCATTATACTTGATTTTAGGAGCAAAAATAACAAACAACATGCCCAGTAATTGTGGCTACATTAAACATCAGCAGAAACAACCACAGTGCATAGTATGTGCAGGCTAATTTTGCTCAGATCTGGTAATGTTTAGTGCTGATGGCTTTGCTTTTCTGTGGATACAGCTCATTTCATGACATAGTGTGCCTGTTGTTTTACTAAACTTCTTGCAGATAGCACGTCCAACTCCACTTTTTATTTCATGGACTGGATGTGCCACAGGAAAGGTCCAAAGGTAATTATCAACATGACATACGATCTTTGTATCTCAGCTTGAAGTTGATGACAGTACGTGTGATCTGTGATCTGCACCTTATTACTATTGGAAAAGCCTACTGAACTTCTGTTTTATGCTTCTCCATAGTTCATTTCTGTGATGATATGCATTGAGCAACTGCAAATGGGTACCACTGTGTCAGTCCCAGGTTGTTAGCATCCTTGACAAATCTTGATGAGATGATGAAAGAATATCTCTGTTTGTATCTGGTATTATTTGATCAGTTTTTCTTCTTGCGCATCAATTTAATTTTCTTCATAGTCACAATTACCTCTTCTGTTTCAGTCTTTTCCATAAATCACGAATTACTCTCTCTCTCTCTCTCTCTCTCTCTCTCTCTCTCTCTCTTTCTCTCTAACATTCATCTCTCCAGTGTATGCTGAGCAGCGTCCAGTTTCCTAATGCTGTTTGCACCGAAGGACCAAGATTAAGTCACAAGTCAAAACTAGTAAAACACACTGATAGTAAACTTTTTTCACACACAAATTCGAAGATTTAGTTTTTTATTTTGGCATCCATACAGCTATTGTTTTAAATTGTTGTAAATAAAAAATGGTTACTGGCTCAATATCCTTACTTTAACTTCCTCTGTAGTCTCCATGCATTATTTTAGTCTAATCATAATGGAGTTCGAGGCATACTTTTAAAACTTAAACACCTAATGGAATTCCTTACTAAAGTATCAGGAAACTGAAGTTCCATTAATACTTATTCCTTCTTAGCTTTCTAAGTTTAAGACTCTGAAATCTTTCTTTGGAAGATATTAAATCTTCTTGTCTTCCTCTTAAGAATCTCTACTTCCCACTATCTTGACGGAATCTAATGGTTGCTGTAGTGTTGATGTACTACAAATTATATATGTTAATTTATGTTCAATTAGTGCTGTATTTTTCATGTGATATTGCTACAGATTTGGTTGAAACTGAATGACAGCTATGACTACAGAAACTTTCATGGCGTATTAACTTATCTTTTCTCGTTGGGTCTGCTGCTGGATTATGTGACCATCTTGACACTGTATTTCAGTGATTCAGCTGGCTGCCATCTTATGGTGAGAAGAAAGTTTGCTGATCTTGCTGGGAATAATTTCTACCATTTACAACTGCCCTTTTTTGCACCATGGAATACTTACATCATGTGCACCATAAATCATTGATCATTGCTGCTGCGCCCGCCCCCGTCCTCCCCTCATACAAAGTGAAGGTACAGCGCCCCACTTGTGAAAGCTGGCAGAGACGATGAATCACTATTGAATGTCTAGGTAAATACAGTCTGCCACCTGGGTCAAAGACTGGCTATAAAAGTGACAGTTAAAACATTGAAATTTAACGTATACACACTGATGGTTTTGCTGACAAGTTCACTGTCGGAAGGTACATTGCTGGTAAGCATGGAGGTGTGTGTTTGAAATCCATACCTTGCTAAGCCCCAGTTGCCATACTCCCTAGTTCCGTGAAGGAGAGATGGATGCGGGAACCAGTTCTTTTTCACGTTTAGAATAAAAAAATATGATAACGTATGATTCGTGGTAAAGTATTTTCCCTATAGGGACATGTTAAAAGATTTGTTTGTATTGAAGACATTATTGATAGTAGTTGTGCTGAAACTAGAGTTAGCACAAAAGTAAGTTAGCATAGTCATTTAAGGACATCACAAACTAATTACCTACCCTTGATATCATATCTGATTTATTTTATCACAAGTGTGTGGCAGTGACATTCTGCACTGTTTTAATGTCAGCTTTACATTTAACTCACCCCAGGGGGCTCGCTGTTCTTTGGCGGGTTTGTACTTGGCTACGGCGGGGCCCCAGCCTTTGCAGCATTTTTTCCTTTCTGTGCTACATGACTCTCCTTTTGATAATCTTTTCCCTCCCTAGGGGAACATATCTGGGGTGTTATTGGGAATCTTCTGTATTGTCTGTCGCTGATGTTAGAACAGTCTCACCTTTATTTTTCGCTCCCTTTTCCTTTTTTTGTTTCCCTTCTCCTCTTGTTCCTCCGCTTCAGTGTTTGAGGTTAATCTTTTTCTTCTTCCTTCCTGTACATTGCTGAAGACCAGCCCATGTGTCTGACGCATAACAGGTACTGGTTAATACGTAATTCCCAGTCCCAGGTTGACAGGTAGGGTTTGCATGTACCCCCTGGTACAGGCCAGGCCCAGGGAGGTTCGATTGCCTGAGCTGCAGCCTTCCCAAATTGCCAATTGGTCCCTCTGTCAGGTATTGGGGAGGTGTGACCTGAGGTGTGAACAATCACCTAAGGCAGGTGTGACCCCTTGTGAAAGGGTCCCCCAGTTGGAAGGAGTGCACCATCGGAGATGTGGCAATCGTGGGGGATTTTCCCGCAACTAGCCAGTCACCTTCACAGTCAAAGTCTACAAAACGTAAACGTAATGCGGCTGATGATTGAAAGACCCTTCCCACTGCACCATGGTTCCTTGTGGTCTCGCATACTGAAGACAGTCAGTCCTTTGCCACAGTAAATTCGTTTATTATTCAGAAAGGCGTTGATGCAGTTGCTGGCCCTGTGAAATCCTGCTCTCATTTACGGAATGGCATTTTACTTTTGGAGACTACTTTTGATTCTCAAGCACAACATCTGCTTGCCACCTCCCTTCTCCACAATTACCCTGTCCGTGTCAAGGCCCATAAAACTCTGAATTCTTCATGTGTTGTTATTTACACCAGGCTGCTCGATGGTCTAACTGCAACCAAAATCCAGTCTTACCTCTCTGTTCAGGGTGTCATTGCCATCCATCGTGTAATGAAAAAGGTAGATTCCTGCTTAGTGCCCACCCGCACTGTTTTTCTCACCTTTGATAGAGTGGTGCTTTCATCCGAGATCAAAGCAGGCTATGAAATTATCAAGTCCGGCCATACGTTCCAAACCTGATACACTGCTACCAGTGTCATCGTTTCAACCACTCTAGAATGGGATTGTCCTGTGTGTCTTGATGAATGGGCTGTCGAAGAGATCCAGGTAAAGGATAAAGTGCCTTACCCAGTTGCTCGCAAGTTATTGGCTAGTCGCAAACCCTGTGTTCTCCTGTCTGGCACCTTTAGTTCTGTTCTTGTTACCCCTCTCTTCGTGAAGGACATGGCCACGCAGACATGCGACCTCCAATTCAGCTCTGAGGTTGTGAAATCACTCAGTATCAAGGTAGCATTGCCATCCCCCTGTCCAGCTGTGCAACAAGCTATCAAACTCTCACCTCAAGGGGTGAAGCCACCACCTACACAACCGGTAGGCTGGAAACAACAGAAGTAGTGCTCCCGTGAAGACTTCCTCCATCCCTCCGGGCAAACAACACCCGAGTCTTCCTCTAACCAGAAAGGCTCTAAGAAGTCCACCAAAGGCAAATGGTCTTCTTCTTCACCAACTCGAAGATCCTATTTGATGGTGTCGCTGGTGCACACCACCAACCGTTTTTCGGTGTTGGACTCCACATACTGACCACACAAGAAAGCTGATGCTTCTGTGGACACCATGGAGCAGGATCCTCCTACTTCTGTGCCCTGTAGTAGTGACTCTTCACAGGCTGTCACTCAGCAGCCACTGAGGTGATGCCCCTACATCTCTTCCTCATCATGACTCTCCTCCAGTGGGACGTTTACGGCCTTCGATCTCACAAAGAGGATTTACAGCTGCTTTTAGCATCGCAGTGTCCCCTTGTACTCTGCCTCCAGGAAATGAAATTGCACCCTAACAACCGCTTTGAGCTTTCACATTTCTTACCAATTCGTTTTGACCTTCCGCCTGAGGTCAACATTCCATCTCATGGGGGCATCATGCTGCTCATACGGGATGACATTCATAGTCAACCCATCTCCCTGACTACCCATCTTCAAGCTGTTGCAGTTCACCTTTTCCTTCCCCATCTGACTTTTTCCTTCTGTTCCAGTTATGTCCCTCCATCATTCGATGTCACGAGGGAAGACTTCCATGAACTTATTGGGCAGCTACCTCTCCCATTTTTGCTACTCAGTGCCTTAAATGTGCATCATCCCTCTGTGGTTCTCCCAGGATCTGTCAGAGATGTGCCCTCTTGGCTGATCTTTTTAACCAACGTAACCTCTTCTGCCTTAACACTGGAGCACCCACTTTCCTTTCTGACTCCTCACACACCTGTTCCCATTTGGACCTATCCTTCTGCACTGCCCAGCTTGCCAATTGTCTTAAGTGGTCTGTTCTTCTTGACACCTACTCGAATGACCATTTCCTGTGTGCTATCCGTTTGCTGACTCCAACCCCACAATCCGCGAATGGAAATGAGCTCTCTGCATTTTTAACCGTCATCCTAAGATGGCAAACTGCATTCATTACAAACAGATGCTTGCAAAGTGTCATCGTGTTCTTTGGGATAGCAAAAGAGCTAGATGGATTTCGCTCACTAGTTCTTTTAACAGTTCCACCCTTCCTGTGTCATGTGGGCCAAACTCCGACGGCTCTCTGGGACCAAGATCCATTCCCAAATTTCTGACCTGGCAGTAGCAGACGCTGTCATCGTGGACCCTATTGCTATCTCCAACACCTTGGGCCACCATTTTGCAGAAGTTTCGTGCTCTTCTCACTCTCACCCTGCCTTCCTCCATTGGAAACGAGCAGAGGAGGCTCAGGTGATACCCTTCTCTTTTCCGAATTGTGAGTGCTACAATGCCACATTTACTATGAGGGAGCTAGAGCATGCTCTCGGTTCATCCTAATCCTCCGCCACAGGGCCAGACACCATCCACATTCAGATGTTGCAGCAATTTTCCTTGCAGGCAGGCACTTTCTACTTAAAACTTACAACTGCATTCGGGCAGAGGGCACATTTCCTGGTCCCTGGTGTGAAGCCACAATCATTCCCATACCTAAGCCCGGTAAGGACAAAAATGTTCCTTCTAGCTACTGCCCCATTTCTCTTACCAGATGCGTTTGCAAGGTGATGGAACATATGATTCATGCCCAGCTGGTGTGGTGGCTCAGGTCTCGCAATTTACTGACGAATGCACAGTGTGGATTTCAAGTGCAGCATTCTGCAGTTGACCATCTCATTACTTTGTCCACTCATGTCATGAATGGTTTTCTGCAGAAATCCCAGGCTGTGGCTGTGTTTTTTGATTTGGAGAAGATCTACGAAGGTCTGCTGTAGAAGTGGTATCCTCCATACTCTTTACACATGGGGCTTCCATGGCCACCTGCCCTTTTCCTTCAGCCATTTTTAAAAGACCGAGTTTTCAAGGTGCGTGTGGTTTTTGCCTTGTTGGACACCTTTATCCAGGAAAATTGTATGCCTCAGGGATCCATCCTGAGTGTCATCCTCTTTGCTTCACATTAACCCTATAATGGCCTGTCTCCCGCCGGGCATCTCCGGCACCCTCTTTGTTGATGATTTTGTCAACTATTGCAGTTCTCCACAGACCTGTCTCACGGAGCGTCATCTCCAGCGATATCTTGATCGTCTTTACTACTGGAGCATTGACAATGGCTTTCGCTTTTCCACTGACAAAACCGTTTGTATGGATTTCTGGCAATGCAATTGGTTTCTCCCACAATCTTAACATCTTGGGCTTGTTGCCCTTCCATTCATTGAAACTACAAAATTCCTGAGGTTCATGCTCGGTAGGAAACACTCTTGGTCCTCCCATATGTCTTACCTGGCAGCCTGCTGTACGGGGTTTCTCAATGTCCTACATGTCCTTAATGGTACTTCCTTGGGTGTCGATCGAACCACCCTCCTCCATTTGTACCAGACCCCTTGTCCATACGAAACTCAACTATGGGTGCTTTGTTTTTCCGTTTGCATGTCCATCCCTCTTATACTGTCTCAACACTATCCACCACCTTGTCATCCGCTTGGCCCATGGCGCCTTTTACACTAGCCTGGTTGAGAGTCTGTATGTTGAAGCTGCTGAACTACCACAGTCCTACCACCATGACTTTCTCCTCATCAGGTATGCATGCCTTTTGTCTGCCATGCGTGGCCACCCATCCTATGCCTTCTTCTTCGATGATTCCTTTGATTACCGGTAGGGGGCACATCCCTCTTCTCTGTTACCTCCTGGAGTCCACTTTTGGCACTTGCAACGGCAGCTTAACCTCACACTACTTGCAACTTCCCCGGTGGATTGAACCCTTCACCACCTTGGCTTCTTGAAGCAGCCCATGTATCAGGCCACGGAGTACATCCAGCGACACAGCCTTTTCTATTGTGTCCTGTGCTCATATTCACTCAACACCCTTCAAAGTCTATGCATGCTGTACACAGCCCATCCCTTAGTGCAGCAGGTCCAGGAAAACTGTCACTTGCTCACTCTTGATGGAGCGAGTGTGATGCTTCTCTGGGTTCCTGGTCATGTTGGTCTGACAGGGAACGAGGCTGCTGACGCTGCTGCCAAGGCTGCAGTCCTCGTACCTCAGCCTGCTAGTACCTATATTCCCTGTGACGATCTCTGTGTTCCCGTCTGTCAGGAAGTGGTGTCCCTTTGGCATCGCCAATGGTCCTCCCTTCACAGTAATAAGCTCCACCTTATTAAGCCTCACCCAGTGGCTTGGACGACCTCCTCTCGGCCCTCCCACCGGGAGGAGGTGATTTTAACTAGGCTGTGTATTGGGCACTGCCTTTATAGCCATCGTAATTTAATGAGTGGTGCTAGCCCACTGCTTTGTACATGTTGTGCCCAAGTTTTTACCATCCACCACGTCCTGATGGAATGACTACTTTTAAACCATTTACATTCCCGCTTGGGTTTGCTATCTGATTTATCGGCCGTTTTAGCAAATGATGCGCGGGCTGTCAAACATGTTTCACTTTTCATCCACCAAAGCAATATGGTGAATGCCATTTAATTTTTATTTTTGGATCTCTATTTCTGTATGGTGTCTTTTTTTAGCCCTTTTTTCCATGTGCCTGGTTTTAGCTGTCATCTATTATGTCAGTTGGTACTGACGTATTGTTGTTTTGTAACTCTTCTGTCTTTCTTGTTCTGTAATTTTGACTTGGCTGCGTATGACACATTGTTTTTAGCACCCTAAAGAAAAAAAAGGAAACAAAACCAAAACTTTACATTAAATTTTTAATAAAATGACTGGTTTTTAATTTGAGCGGGTAAAAAAATTGCTTTTTGAGGTGTAAGAATTAAATTTGCAAATTGTATGTTGAAAGAAGAAATATGGTAGGCAGTTTTTGGATATTTGTAAAAAGAAAATTCTGAGAGGAGAGGCCAAATAAAAAATAACTGTAAACTGCAAGTATTACTGATCTTGGTTCATATCACAAGAAGGCTTGCAAAATAAGCTATAAATGTAAAATTTGACGTCGTTTTCATGTAACTTTTGTTAAGTAATAAACTGCCTCCATAGCTGAGGTAGCTAATGCCCACACATGTGGTGGCACTTGACTAAGAAATGTGCAGTTGGAATCATGTAAATGGAATAAAATTTCATCATCAGTTTTTAACCGGCAAGGGGATAATGATGTAAGAGTTCCATCGAACTGGACGTCTCCTGATTTAATTCCTAACTTCTGTGCAGTCTCTGTTGAGTGAGAACATGTGAAACAGTTGAAGGTGATTTGTCAGGTGGATGAGGATATTAAGCTTCATTGATACCTTGTTGCTATTTTTTTGTCCATCATCATCATCATTGCAAATGCGACCTCGCTTTACATCTACTTATCAGTCACAGGCAATATACAGTTAATCTTATAAGCATCAGACTTGCAGATGGTGGTCATGAGCAGAAAGAACAACAAATATGTTTTAAAGCAATTTTTATCAGCCAACAACTGAGGTATTTTAACCCTTTGAGGTACATAAGAAAACTAAAGTGCTAGTGATTAAAATTTTTGTATCTCTGTGGCAACTGGAGGTTTTATAAACAAAATAGGTTATTATTTCAAACATTTTTATTTGTTCTGCTAAAAAAAAAAAAAAAGCTGGGAGGTATTTGTCTGTGGTCCTTAAAAGACAGTTACAGAACACATTACACTTAATACATTGAAAAATTACAGAGACTATGTATATGTTGTCTGTTTGATGTGAAATTCTGCAAATCAGTTTCTGCTTGAAGTAAAGCATAAATTAACACCACACTGTTCACAAATATTGTAAGTGCAATTTTCAACACACTTTGAGGCACAATGAACACATCTCTTCCTTACGTCTGATTTTATCATTCGGTGCTCTGGACTCTTTGGATTGCAACTGGTCTGCAACCTTCTTGATGTTTTCACTTCTGTTGATAAATTTATTTGTCGACTTGAATAATTTCCAGTTAGCTTTCTCGCAATGCATTGTCTGAACTCTAGGGATGATAGTGTTGATTTGAATCCTGATTCCTCTGCCAATTTTGAATATATTACATACGCATTGTTTACACCAATGTGAAGAAGATCAAAGAAAATTCTCAGGAAATACTTAATCTTTGCCTTCCTGTCGATCTCATTAGTCACTTTCTTCTGGTCCATAATGTCCACCCCTCCAATCCACTTGTACTTTCTTATCATAAGAGGACACTGAACATTGATCTTTTCAGAAGAACCAGACTGACACCTCTTCACTGTCGTACATGGTATTGGGGAAATAAAATTAGTCAGTAGAAAAACTGGCTTGTTATCCATCCATTTGAGGATTGTCAGACCATTGCTACTGAGACTGTATAAATCACGTCTTTTCATTTCCTTGTCTGGAGGGAATATCTTTGGTATGTTTTTACGATTGGTGCGCACTGTTCCACATGATCTGATATTTTGTAAACCAAGGTAATATACTGCAAATCTGGATAGTTAAAAAAGTTATCTATGTAAATTTCACATCCCAGTCGGGATAGTGATTTTTTCAGTTGCAGAACTACTGACTCACCAAGCCCTACTTCAGGACCTGAGGGTTTTTTTGCCAGTATATAAATCACACTCAAATAGGTAGCCAGTTTCCGAATCACATATGCACCACATTTTGACTGGCTTATTTTTGACATACTGTCGCATAATATTATGTCCTTTGAATCTGATCGTATGCTCATCTACAGATTGAGCCCTAGTTGCACTAAGAGATTCCTGGAAGGTTTTCTTCAAATGGGTAATTACAGGTCTCACTTTGTATGTGTGGTCTGCCTTTATTGACTGATCTGCATTGTTGGAAAAATGTAAGTACTTTCGAATCTCTCCAAAAAGATGTAGTGGCATAATCTGAGCTATATAAGGAACACCTAAATCGGGTTCAGTTGCCCAGTAGCTTCTAAATGTAGGCAAAATCTGGTACCCCATTACCAGGTTCATACCAAGAAATGCCTTGATTTCATCCTCATATGTGCTGAATGTGTTGCCTGATTGTTCTGGATACCGAATACTTTGAGGAATTAATATATCGTGCACCAAATCTTTTAGGACAATAGTGGAAGAAAAATTTTCAAAAGGCTATGGCATTTCACGATTTTCACGGACACTAAACAAAAGCACTTTTGCAAATTCATGATTCATGTTATCACTGAACTGTCTTGGTTGGTAAGTTCTGGACCATTTAAATTCTGGTAAATCTGGAAGGGAATCGGGTACCTCAGCATTTGGTTCTGATATTTCGTCCGTATGCCTTTGTTTGCTATATGGGCTACGTATTTCTTTTTCAGGATCTTCTATAACAACATGTTCTCTTTCATCTTCCGTATCTCCTTCAAGAAAAGTAACAGATTATCTTCGTCATCACTACTGCAAGCCTCCAAAATCAGCACAACACTTTCATCAGCGATGAAAAATTCTCTTTTTCTGGAGCACATGACCTAAAAGCAGATTTGAAATTATACCAGTACAAATTTTTTCTGCTTATTTAATAAAATGAAAGATAATATATTTTCAACCGAATTTTAAATACCACTCTCTGTGTGTGTGTGTGTGTGTGTGTGTGTGTGTGTGTGTGTGTGTGTGTTTTTTTTTTTTTTTTTAAATACCTTATAGTAACGATTTCATGACATTCAACAACAAGTACACAAATTACCATTGTGGTACATTGGGACAACTATGTCCCAAAGAATGTTAATAAAGATTTACACTGATGAAATACATTTATTTTCTAAATGAATGGTCTAAAGTGAAAGAGAAACTCAACTGAATGTACTTTCAAGCTTTGACAGTAAGGCAGAGAACACAATACACACACAATAAGTGAATAAATTTGTGTGTCTGCTCGAAGTGAGAACCACCAACAATAACCGACGACTTATAGTAGTTATAGTAATTGTTGCCACCAAAGATGTACGATATTAAAGAAAACAAATATCTCTGCTTCAAGTAGAGCATCTGCAGCACATCAACTGTGATTACAGTCCAATTAGTAAGGTGATTTATAATTGGCACAGATGTGTCCCATGTACGTGAAAGCGTTAAAGGAATATATAGATGGGTTATACAAGGGAGACATAGTTGAAGACAGTATTATAGAAAGATGAGAGGGTGCAAATAAATGTGAGATAGGAGGTATGGTACTGTGAGACAGGGCACTGTATGACCTAAGTCCAAGCAAGGATTCTGGAATAGATGACATTCCTTTATGAATATTGAGATCCTTGGGAGAGCCATCCATGACAAAACTACTCCACCTGATTGGAAGCTGTGTGAAACAGGCAAAATACCATCAGACTTTGAGAAGGCTGTAATAATTCTAATTCCAAATAAGGTAGGTGCTGCCTGGTGTGAATATTACCTAACAGTTAGTTTGATATGTTGTAGCTGCAAAGTACTGACACGAATTATTTAATGATGAGAAACAAATCTCAGTGAAATTCAGTCTGGATTCCAGAGAAATGTAGGAACACTCAAGGCAGTACTGTCTCAAGAGTATAGGATGAAGAGAGGGAAATCTAAATTATAGCATTTGTAGATCTAGAGAAAGATAGAGACACTGCTGATTGGAATGCACTCTTTAAAATTCTGTAGATAGCAGGAGGAAAAATGGGGAGCACAAATGTGTCTAAAATTCATAAAGAAGTCAGGCTGATGTTATAAGAATGAAGGACATGAAAGGGAAACAGTTCTGATAATTGAGGAGGGAATGAAACAGGAGTGTAGCATATCTGTGCCATTACTCAGTCGACACACCGAGTGAACAGTAGGGAAAACTGAAGGAGACATTGGGAAGAGGATTAAATTTCAGAGAAAAGAAATAAAAATGTAAGGTTTGCCAATGACATTGTAATTATGACAGAAACAGACTTTCAGAGACATGTTGAACAAAGAGAAGTTGAACAAAATGTACATCATCTTGAAAAGAGGTTATAAGATGAGTATTAAAAAGAATTGAAATGAGAGTAATAGAGTATAGTTGAATTAAATTAGGTGGTGCTAAGGAAATTCAGTATGGAGATAATACAATAAAAGTAATGGACATGAATTTGTTATTTGGGCACCAAATTTCTGAAAGAGTTCTGTTCGATAGGGCAGGGTTATTATAAAACTGTAAATGAAAATTGAAGCCTTAAATGCAGTAACTGTTTGGATGCCCAATTGATATATCATATAAAATGGAGAGATTGGCCAGAGAAAATACTAACCCATATGCGCATTTTTTGAGTTATTGCATGCTATATGTTTGGTTCAGTTCAAAGAGAACATGAGTACAATAAAACAAAATAATTTATATAGTAGACAGTGGTTTCTAGTGATGAACAAAAGGAACCGTGTTTCGTACATTTGAAAACACAACAGATACCATGATTAGTCTAATCCTTACTAAAACGAGGTTTACAACTGAAAACTGGGCTTGTTTTACAAGGCAATACAAACTCACTCTCTATAGTGTTGAAGAATTATGTGGATGTTTCCAAAGTTTGAAAATGGCACACTCCACTGTAAAGTGAATGAGTCATTCTAGAAACAGTCTCATAAGCTGTAGTTAACATAGTTCTCTGCAGTATCCTTTCTTCCAGAAGTGCTAGTCCAACAAGGTGTGTAAGAGAGCTTCTGTGAAGTATGGAAAATAGGAAAGTGGTACTAGCAGAACTAAAACTGTGAGGCCATATTGTGAGTCATGGCTGTTGGTAAGAGCATTGTGCCTGAAAACTAAGGTTCTGTGTTCACATTCTGGTCTGGCACACAGTTTTAATATGTTAGGAAGTTTTCAAAACAGAACACATTCTACTATAGTGTGGAAGCTTCATTGTGGCTCCATGTGGCTTTTCATGTATGATGTTGTTGTGTGTAGAAAAGTTAAAAAATTGTACAAAAATGCAGGAAAATCTGCAGAAGATTGATACGTCGTACAGGTTTTGACATCTAATGCACAATATGCATAAATAGGCAAATAGACTCTTTATTGTTTGTTTACATGATTGATACTGGTCTCTCCAGTTTATTTGTTATAATAAATTTGTTTTCTGTTACAGATGATTGGGAAGCTTATATTAGTCAGTTTTCATCAAAACTGTCAGCTGTTTATTTTTAACAAACTGATTTCATGTAAGGATATGAATATAATAGAGGGAAACATTCCACGTGGAAAAAATATATCTAAAAACAAAGATGATGTGACTTACCAAACGAAAGTGCTGGCAGGTCGATAGACACACAAACAAACACAAACATACACACAAAATTCAAGCTTTCGCAACAAACGGTTGCTTCATCAGGAAAGAGGGAAGGAGAGGGAAAGACAAAAGGATGTGGGTTTTAAGGGAGAGAGTAAGGAGTCATTCCAATCCCAGGAGCGGAAAGACTTACCTTAGGGGGAAAAAAGGACAGGTATACACTCTCTCTCCCGCGCGCGCGCGCGCACGCACGCGAGCGCACACACACACACACACACACACACACCACAACCACACCACACCACACCACACCACACCACACCACACCACACCACACACACACACACACACACACATATCCATCCGTACATACACAGACACAAGCAGACATTTGTAACAGCAAAGAGTTTGGGCAGAGATGTCAGTTGAGGCGGAAGTACAGAGGCAAAGATGTTGTTGAAAGACAGGTGAGGTATGAGCGGCGGCAAATTGAAATTAGCGGAGATTGAGGCCTGGTGGATAACGAGAAGAGAGGATATACTGAAGGGCAAGTTCCCATCTCCGGAGTTCTGACAGGTTGGTGTTAGTGGGAAGTATCCAGATAACCCGGACGGTGTAACACTGTGCCAAGATGTGCTGGCCGTGCACCAAGGCATGTTTAGCCACAGGGTGATCCTCATTACCAAGAAACAGTGTCTGCCTGTGTCCATTCATGCGAATGGACAGTTTGTTGCTGGTAATTCCCACATAGAAAGCTCCACAGTGTAGGCAGGTCAGTTGGTAAATCACGTGGGTGCTTTCACACGTGGTCCTGCCTTTGATCGTGAACACCTTCCAGGTTACAGGACTGGAGTAGGTGGTGGTGGGAGGGTGCATGGGACAGATTTTACACCGGGGGCGGTTACAAGGGTAGGAGCCAGAGGGTAGGGAAGGTGGTTTGGGGATTTCATAGGGATGAACTAAGAGGTTACGAAGGTTAGGTGGACGGCGGAAAGACACTCTTGGTGGAGTGGGGAGGATTTCATGAAGGATGGATCTCATTTCAGGGCAGGATTTGAGGAAGTTGTGTCCCTGCTGGAGAGCCACATTCAGAGTCTGATCCAGTCCCGGAAAGTATCCTGTCACAAGTGGGGCACTTTTGGGGTTCTTCTGTGGGAGGTTCTGGGTTTGAGGAGATGAAGAAGTGGCTCTGGTTATTTGCTTCTGTACCAGGTCGGGAGGGTAGTTGCGGGATGCGAAAGCTGTTTTCAGGTTGTTGGTGTAATGGTTCAGGGATTCCGGGAGTAGGACCAGGTGAATCTGATGGAACCAAAGGAGTTTAGGTTGGAGAAGAAATTCTGGAGTTCTTCTTCACTGTGAGTCCAGATCATGAAGATGTCATCAATAAATCTATACCAAACTTTGGGTTGGCAGGCCTGGGTAACCAAGAAGGCTTCCTCTAAGCGACCCATGAATAGGTTGGCGTACGAGGGGGCCATCCTGGTACCCATGGCTGTTCCCTTTAATTGTTGGTATGTCTGGCCTTCGAAAGTGAAGAAGTTGTGGGTCAGGATGAAGCTGGCTAAGGTAATGAGGAAAGAGGTTTTAGGTAGGGTGGCAGGTGATCAGCGTGAAAGGAAGTGCTCCATCGCAGCGAGTCCCTGGACGTGCGGAATATTTGTGTATAAGGAAGTGGCATCAATGGTTACAAGGATGGTTTCCGGGGGTAACAGACTGGGTAAGGATTCCAGGCGTTCGAGAAAGTGGTTGGTGTCTTTGATGAAGGATGGGAGACTGCATGTAATGGGTTGAAGGTGTTGATCTACGTAGGCAGAGATACGTTCTGTGGGGGCTTGGTAACCAGCTACAATGGGACGGCCGGGATGATTGGGTTTGTGAATTTTAGGAAGAAGGTAGAAGGTAAGGGTGTGGGGTGTTGGTGGGGTCAGGAGGTTGATGGAGCCAGGTGAAAGGTTTTGTAGGGGGCCTAAGGTTCTGAGGATTCCATGAAGCTCCGCCTGGACATCAGGAATGGGATTACCTTGGCAAACTTTGTATGTAGTGTTGTCTGAAAGCTGACGCAGTCCCTCAGCCACACACTCCCGATGATCAAGTACCACGGTCGTGGAACCCTTGTCCGCCAGAAGAATGACGATGGATCGGTCAGCCTTCAGATCACGGATAGCCTGGGCTTCAGCAGTGGTGATGTTGGGAGTAGGATTAAGGTTTTTTAAGGAGGATTGAGAGGCAAGGCTGGAAGTCAGAAATTCCTGGAAAGTTTGGAGAGGGTGATTTTGAGGAAGAGGAGGTGGGTTCCGCTGTGACGGAGAACGGAACTGTTCCAGGCAGGATTCAATTTGGATAGTGTCTTGGGGAGTTGGATCATTAGGAGTAAACCTGTCCCATGCACCCTTCCACCATCACCTACTCCAGTCCTGTAACCCGGAAGGTGTACACGATCAAAGGCAGAGCCACGTGTGAAAGTATCCACGTGATTTACCAAGTGACCTGCCTACACTGTGAAGCTTTCTATGTGGGAATGACCAGCAACAGATGTCCATTCGCATGAATGGGCACAGGCAGACAGTGTTTCTTGGTAATGAGGATCACCCTGTGGCTAAACATGCCTTGGTGCACGGCCAGCACATCTTGGCACAGTGTTACACCGTGCGGGTTATCTGGATACTTCCCACTAACACCAACCTGTCAGAACTCCGGAGATGGGAACTTGCTCTTCAGTATATCCTCTCTTCTCACCCACGTGATTTACCAACTGACCTGCCTACACTGTGGAGCTTTCTATGTGGGAATTACCAGCAACAAACTGTCCATTCGCATGAATGGACACAGGCAGACAGTGTTTCTTGGTAATGAGGATCACCCTGTGGCTAAACATGCCTTGGTGCACGGCCAGCACATCTTGGCACAGTGTTACACCGTGCGGGTTATCTGGATACTTCCCAGTAACACCAACCTGTCAGAACTCCGGAGATGGGAACTTGCTCTTCAGTATATCCTCTCTTCTCATTATCCGCCAGGCCTCAATCTCCGCTAATTTCAATTTGCTGCCGCTCATACCTCTCCTGTCTTTCAACAACATCTTTGCCTCTGTACTTCCGCCTCAACTGACATCTCTGCCCAAACTCTTTGCTGTTACAAATGTCTGCTTGTGTCTGTGTATGTACGGATGGATATGTGTGTGTATGCGAGTGTATACCTGTCCTTTTTTCCCTCTAAGGTAAATCTTTCCGTTCCCGGGATTGGAATGACTCCTTACCCTCTCCCTTAAAACCCATATCCTTTCGTCTTTCCCTCTGCTTCCCTCTTTCCTGATGAAGCAACCGTTTGTTGTGAAAGCTTGAATTTTGTGTGTATGATTGTGTTTGTTTGTGTGTCTACCGACCTGCCTGCACTTTTGTTTGGTAAGTCACATCATCTTTGTTTTTAGATATATGATTTCGTGTAAGCTTGGAGATATATAATGCTCAGAACTTGTTACTCTCATTGCTGTTTTTGGATTGAGATTTATCCACTTTGTTTTCTCATATTCATATAGTTTTTTGTTATCATCTAAAATATAGTGAAAAATAGACAACAATGTTTTTTCAAGTACTTTATTTTCTTGTGCAGGATACATAGAAGAGGACCAGTTTTATCTTGATTGGGCACATCTGCAGCCATTGTTGAGCTTCCATGCTGGCACATTAGCAGTGGTTAGTGTGGGTTTGCTGT
Organism: Schistocerca serialis cubense; assembly: GCF_023864345.2. Taxonomy (NCBI): domain Eukaryota; kingdom Metazoa; phylum Arthropoda; class Insecta; order Orthoptera; family Acrididae; genus Schistocerca; species Schistocerca serialis. The sequence continues at coordinate 786,142,256 of NC_064639.1, read as the reverse complement.
TTGCTCTGGTGATGCCCTTAGCTGGACTCATCCTCTGTTGCTGCCGATGTTGCCGTTCTTCACGACGCCCCCGAACTGAAAAGCACAGAGATGGATGCCGGCGTTTATTATATGGTACATTATTGGCAGCTGTTGCAACAATAATATTGTAAGTTTATCGAATCACTTGTTTTGTATTATTTTGTGAGTGTTAAGTGTAGAATTATAAATATTAACATAAATGTAGCCCTATGACAACTGGTATAGTGTGTGAAAATTAATGTGCATTGTGTCGTATTGATCTTATTTCTAAAGTAGTAATCAAACCCTGTGTCATTTAATATAATAAAGCCCAACATTACCTTTTCTTTCTACAAAAGAGCACTTAATCAGTTCCCAAAACTGAAACGGATTAAAACTGGACTTCAGATAACAAAACTCCACTTTTTGAAAACAGTAGTTCTTAAAATAAAAACAAACATTGGTATAAAGGAAGAAAGTTATAAAGGGAATTGATGGTAGTGGAGGGAGGGCAAATTAAGCAAATGTAGAACTGTCATTCTTTTATTGTGTATCATACCACACACATGTAATTCATTGTTTTCAGGACAGGATTTCACAGCATGTGGACTGTACCGGTAGGTTTGGTATGTCTAGTACATTGATCATTGGCATGATTATAATTTGCATAAAGAGATGCTTTTTTATTGCTGCAGCGGAAGTTGCATGTGACTTACTTGCTTGGTAACTACATTTACTGTAATATTCTCCCATTCTTAGTAACATGGTGGTAAAGAGGTGAACAATACAGAAGCTATACTTAGTAGGCTGGCAAAATGTGCATTTTCATGCTATATCTGATGAAATTGATTTTGAGCACTTGATGTAATTATATTGTGGAGAGCAGCCTTACAACAATGATCATAGTTTTCCAGACATATGTCTGTGCTTGATTTTCATCTGTGAACAGCAGTATGTCATCTTAGTTATTGGTAATTATAAATTTAAATTGAGAAATGTAGTGTAGTAGTTCACTGTCAGCCCTGCACTGGATGTTAGTTATTTACATAATAAAATGAAACATCATATTGACGTTATTTTATTATATGGCAACCAGTTTTGGTGACTCAGTGCACTATCTTCTGGCTGATATGCATGAAGAGTAATGATAGTATCATCAACTTATGAATTGTGCAAATACAAAGACAGATTAAAAACAGAATAAGAATAAAGAACCATACTGTGTAAGTGAATTTACAGTAATCATTTGATAAAAACCAACAGATACATCCATTGTCACATACACATTGTACAAAGGTACTATTTATTAATAAAATTATTAATTAAATATTCCACGATTAGAAACTGGTTAGGTAGGGGACACATTAAACTGCAAAATCCTGACATAACCTACCAGTCTACAAAAATTGCTGTAGAAAATGATAGATCTGTAAAAGAAACAACTACTACTTCAGAACTAAATAAGCCACAGAAAAATGCATCATGTGCAAGTAGTCCTTGCAAAAGGACATCAACAGTTATATAAGTGTCAATGTAGGTAAAGCAATCAAAATGACAGTATACGTATATCTATATGTCTTGTTGAAGTTATAAAATGCAGAGATGAAAATTGTACATGGGAATATTTATGTCGTATGCATAAAATGAATGTCCAAGAACACATAATAAAGCCAAATGTAGGAAACCACCTATGTCATGCAATACACAGACTATACAAAACCCAAGATAATGTTCTGGATGAACAACATACACACATCCATGTGCAGGTAGCCTGTACAAAAGAACAGCATCAATAAAATCTAAATGTCAGTATTGGTAAAGCTATCTAAATGACAATATAAACATATTTATATGTCACGTCAAAGCTGTGTCATGACAAAGCATAAACATGTTGAGGTGCAAATTGTAGAGGGGTATCCTTATGCCATATGTTTAAAATGGATGTCCAAAATTTATCAAAAGGACCAAATGTGGAAATGACCTCTGTCATAAATTGTACAGAATATGGAAAAAACCTGTACTATTCAAGGTGAACAACATTCAAGTGTGAATACATCCATATATCGTGTACTGCCATAAAGCAAGTAGAAAATGAGAACTACTGTCTAGCCCGTGTATGTGTCAAAAAATAATAATGTAGATCCACATTACATGTAGTATCCATAGATAATATGATAAGTTAACAGTAATATCAAAGGTGAAAAAATTTCTTATGTATCAAACATTTTACCGAAGAATTAGATACCATGAAAACCATATTATATCCATTATGTGAAAGTAATCCACCAATCCTATCCAAACAAAGCAGCCAACAAACACAAAACACTAAAATACAAGAAATATATACGACCTATCCATATACATGTATTGAATAGGGTCAAATATGGCCTGGATATGTGAAGAGAATACTTATGTTGTGAAACAAAACATGGACTATACTGTGTGGAACTAACATACACAACTGGGTAATGTTGCAAAAAGGTGTAACAGTGTAAGGCAACCACCTCTGTAGAACTTGTGTAACCAGGTTAAAAACTAGTCAATAATATAATGTACTGTCAGCAAACATCGCGGGCATTAAGGTTGCAAGGCTAACTAGAGTATAGACAGATGACTGTTAAGCTGGGTACCCTGTACCCTGTACACTATACCCTGTACCCTGTACACTTTACCCTATATCCAATTCAGTGCTCAATAGAAGGCATACCCGGACCATTTATGTCATACCATACCGAAAAGTAGTACTAGTCTGTGAGGATGCTGTACCACATAGTGGACACCTTATCAGTATCTACCTGTACAGTAACGAAAAATATTTGAATAGAACACCACATGAAAAGTTCACCACAGGTATTCGACCAAATTCTTTGAGTATTCGCTGACTCATATATTTGGACGTTCCATTTTGAATGTTTCTTGAGTCAGTTGGTGGTTCATGGTTGCAAACACATCATCATTGTTACAGGTACTTGTGATGTTTTCATTTAATGATAGTTATTTGAGTTGTACCTTCTGGTACTCATTGTTTTTTTTATGTCATTTTAAATAGTACTCTATGGAAGCCGGTTCGTATACATTGGCCTCTCATGGGACCATGTATATGATTAGTGTTCACCCCCTCAGCATTAGCTAAGATGAGTTCCTCTGTGCTTTCAGTGGTGTTGTGCGTATTTTGCATATGCTTGTACGGCTTGTGTCCTGTAACTGTTGGGAAGGGTTTCCTGTATTGATGTAGACTTTCTTGATAAAGTGTCATATTAGTTGGGGTTTCTCCTGTGTTCTCATATCAGAGGAGCATCGTTTATGGTGGTGGGGAGTTGTGTTGTCTGTTACACTTTGTCTTATGATTCTGCAGTTAAACTCTTTTCTCCCTCCACAACCCCTCCCCTTCCCCGCCATCTGTCCTTTTCCTGTTATTTATAAGGAACAGATCACATTTCCTTTTATAACTGTTATAGCATGGACTGTGTACATGCCTCTAATGCAGTCTTATGGGTAATTGATTGTTTCATGTTACAATTATTACTGGACTTATTTTGGGTTACCTGATCATGCTTGGTGTCATCCACGATATACGGATTGTAGCATATTGTGGAGTGTTCTCTAGATGAAGATCTGTGCTGACGTGTGTTGTCATCATTGGCGTTTCGTTACGTGCTTGGTGGTAGAACTTCGTGTTTTAGCCCAACAATTTCACTAGATATGGTCAAATGTGTCTCTCTTTTCGATGTGCAGTTATTTTAGTCATGTGCCACACATTTAGTGTCTGCAGCAGTCTTCAGTTTTACATGGGTTTGCATTTACCCTCACTTGGGTTCCACTGCACGTGACGTATGGCATTGCCAATGATTTTGTTTGAAGTATCTATAGTCGACTCGTGGATTACTATCATGTGTTCGTAGTTTTACAGTAAAGAGTCACACTGGAATTACTAATGATTTGTTACTGGTGTGTAGTGTGCCCTTCTCACTATTTAATTAATAATGTGGTTATCTGTTAGACAACATGTGTGTCTTTCATATGAGATTTTCTTTTACATGAATGTAATGGATTTTGGTTTTAATTTGTTTTAAATGATTAAGGGTGTATTGGTTTGCAATATATTTTTCCATAGGTATATGCTACTCTAAATTTCATTTTAAAATTTTATTTTGTTTGTTACAGAGTATCTACCTTAACATTCTTCTGACTGTTCTCTATCTTGACTTGTCTACTGATGTGTAACCATAATGCCTGTAACATTTATTGAATTTGTAGTATGTAACTGTCTGGGCCTTTTCCTGGTTGCACAGCTCACATTGAGTTTAGTATAAGTGGTTATTTTACACCGTTACACCACTTGCAACACTGTTCAGTTATGTGTATGGGTTCCATACAGATATTCCATGTTTTTCTTTTATGGCATGAATATTTTCTTCACATGTCCAGGCCATATCTGACCATATTTGGTACAGGATTTATGGATAGGTCATGTTTATTTTATTTCTGTTGACCGCTTTGTTTAGATACAACTCGTTGATAAAGTCTTATGTACTGTTACGGAGAATGCAGTATTTTGTGTGTGTCCAATATGTATGGTTAACTTCTCGTGTGGTTTACCATTCAGATATTTTTCTGTTACTTGATGGGTAGATACTAATGAGATATCCTTTATGTTGTGCTGCATCGTCACAGACTAGTACCACTTTTTGGTATGGTATGATGTAGGTGGTCTGGGTGTGTCTTGTAGTGAGTAGAGGGTAGCCATCTTAACACTCGTCTGTCAGTCATCTAGTTAGCCTTGCAACCTTAATGCCTGTGACATTTGCTGAAGGTACATTGTATGACTGGCTGGATTTTTACCTGGGTACTCAAGTTCTGCAGAGGGTGTTGTAAGTGGCTGTCTTACACCATTACACCTTTTTTTGATATTACCAAGTTGTATATGCTGGTTTCATACCAATTCTCCATGTGTTATTTTATGAGATAAGTTTTACCTTCACACGTTGAGGCCATATTTCATCGTATTCGATTCTGGGTACATGGATAGGTCATATTTATTTCTGGTGTTTTTGTGTATTGTGGTTGTGGATTGCTTTGTCTGGATAGAGTCAGTGGATTACATACACATTAACAGGTATAATACAATTTTCATCGGCATCTAATTCTTTGGTACAACATTGGATACATATGAAGTTCTTTCACCTTTGATAACTTATCATATTATCTACGAATAGTACTTGTTATCATATTATGTGGATGTATGTTATTAATTTTTGCCTTTAAAGTGTTCTAATAAATAATTTTGGTGCCAGATGGAATATTATGATCTTTGTAGAAAAAGAAGATATGTTAAAGATGGTCCTGTTTTGTCACGCTTTTTTACCTTTTTAGTGTTGAATAAAGCTTGAGCGAATTGGAGTATGTGCGTTCATTGCTTAATAATAGCCATTCAAGTGAAGATATTGATGTACACAGCTATTATTATTGTACTGTGGCACCTTTTACTATAGAGAAGATGTAGGAGTTTACCTTTTCTTTGAGGCTGTAAAAGGAGGTAATTGAAAATGGATTAATTCATGGCTGGCTTGGACTATGTCAAAACGGCTGCATGTGCAGTACGTAAAAATAAAGCAAGTACACAGTTCTCACCCTTTTCAAGGGCTTGCAGTCTTTAACTTTCCGATTTTGCAGCAAAATGTAAGCACCCAAAGATTTAGCCCCAACAATCGCTTTTTCAAACCATTGTTTTTACTGTGCATGTTTGAACCATTTACATAGATCTGCCCCCCTTAAATTATTGTTTCCAGATTACGTTTTGATAGCTCTCTTGTAATAACCAAATTTAGACAGGTGCCAGTAGCATCAAAAATAGCACAAAAAACTAAGAAGTGCTCTCTTATTTCCAAGTGTTGTAAGTGTTGCATTTAACAACTCTATTAATAACACTAATTTGTTCCACATGTGAATAATTGGGATTACAGTCAATTATAATTGAAAAATATTTATTAGTTCAGCATAAATTTGAATTGTGACTTTGGATTTGGGTTGCAAATAAAGAAATTATGTCATTTTGAATTTTGTCTCAGAGATAGCTTGTCATATTCATGAGAGTTCTATCATTCATCACATGCTTTATGTGTTCAGTAATACTTGGATCGAAGGTTCCTAACATTTCAGTGCATTTCAGAAAATTGCCATTGAACCTGTCATATAATTTCCTGCTCTTTCCATGAAATGCAATGTGATCAAAAGTATCTGGACACCCCCCAAAAGATATGTTTTTCATATTCGGTGCATTGTGCTGCCACCTACTGACAGGTATTCCATATCAGAGACCTCAGTAGTCATCAGACATCATGAGAGAGCAGAATGGGGCACTCCGCAGAACTCACGGACATCGAATTTGGTCAGGTGATTGGGTGTCGCTTGTGTCACATGTGTGTTTGTGAGATTCCCATGCACCTAAACGTCCCTAGGTCCACTGCTTCCAATGTGATAGTGAAGTGGAAATGTGAAGGGACACATACAGCACAAAAGCATACAGGCTGACCAAATCTGTTGACCGACAGAGACCGCCCGACAGTTGAAGAGGGTCGTAATGTGTAATAGGCAGACATCTATCTAGACCATCACACAGGAATTCCAAACTGCATCAGGATCCACTGCAAGTTCTATGGCAGTTAGGCAGGAGGAAAGTAAACTTGGATTTCATGGTCGAGCGGCCACTCATAAGCCACACATCACACCAGTAAATGCCAAATGACGCCTCTCTTGGTGTAAGGAGCATAAACATTGGACAATTGAACAGTGGAAACACGTTGTGTGGAGTGGCGAATCACGGTACACAATGTGGCGATCTGATGGCAGGGTGTGGGTATGGCGAATGCCCGGTGAACGTCATCTGCCAGCGTATGTAGTGCCAACAGTAAAATTCGGAGGCGGGGGTGTTATGGTGTGGTTATGTTTTCCATGGAGGGGGCTTGCACCCCTTGTTTGCATGGCACATTCACAGCACAGGCCTACATTGAAGTTTTAAGTACCTTCTTGCTTCCCACTGTTGAAGAGCAATTTGGGGATGGCGATTGCGTCTTTCAACATGATCGAGCACCTGTTCATAATGCATGGCCTTTGGCGGAGTGGTTACACAACAATAAAATCCCTGTAACGGAGTGTCCTGCAGAGAGGCGTTGCCTGAATCCTATAGAACACCTTTGGGATGTTTTGAAACGCCAACTTCATGCCAGGCCTCACCGACCGACATCGATACCACTCCTCAGTGCAACAGTCCATGCAGAATGGGCTGCCATTCCCCAAGAAACCTCCCAGCAACTGATTGAATGTATGTCTGTGTGAGTGGAAGCTGTCATCAAGGCTAAGGGTGGGCCCACACCATATTGAATTCCAGCATTACCGATTGAGGGCGCCACAAACTTGTAAGTCGTTTTCAGCCAGGTGTCCATATACTTTTGATCACATAGTGTATATAATCCCTTTAATAACATTTTACCAGCACTCCTTTTCAGATTCTACAGGTTTTTGATGCACTCTGTCAACAGTTGTTTTGTTTTTTAAAGACTTATTCAGCTCAATCCATTTTTTACAATTACTGAAATATACAAAACTTTTCTTGTGTCTTTTTGACTATAAAGTTAAGTACTGCCAGTCACTGATTCTCTCAGAAAATTTGTTTTGTTTTGTTTTGAAAAACTTACAACATAAGCAGAAAACAGCATTTTTCGAATCTGAAGAGAGCTATTTTCTGCGATGCTTCTCGTCGTTTCCTAAATGCCTTTCGTAATAGTAAGTTGAAAACCTTGGATTTGAAGCATCTTGTGGATAATCATCCTTTATGATTTGCTTTGTTGGTTTTTCTGTCAAATACCGTACCACCTTTAGAAATACTTTGCATTGGCCTTGATGTCCTTGGAGACAGTGGTCTTGCAGGTGACATTTGTATGCTTATACAAGCAGCAGACATGATGTCAGCAGTGTTGACTTCTTACTTATCTTGGCCAGTAGTCAGGAAATCTGCAGTATTAATAAACAGTTTTTCTCTTTACCTTTTAAATAAGTCAGTGTGCTGAAATTGAAATTGATAGAATGAGAAAAATGGCACAAAATATTCTGGTATAATTTGCAAAAATGTCACTCTAGCTCTTACTTTAAATTTAATATAGCTGTATAAATTAAGGGCTAGATGTATTATTAATGACTATTTTAAGAAATTCAAAGAAAACAGAAAGTCACAACCACACTCGGGCACGTGTGTGTGACTGACTACCGTTGATATAGTAACAAAGGTACTGAACTCACATTTATGTGACCTGGGTTTAATCCCAAGACCAGTCACCAAATTTGGGTTTTCTGTGGTTTTCCCTACCATTTTCAGCAAATGTCGGAATGAGTCAATGAAAAAGCTACACACACCCCTTTCTCTTCCAACAAACAGAACTTTTGCTTCTAATGACCTCAGCTGTTGACTGCACTTGAAACTTCCTGCCTTCCCTCCTTTCTTTGATATGCATGTAATGGATAGTTCCTGTCATACTCCTCTAAAGCTTCTAACAATTCAGCTGTGAGAAATTAGCTCTCAGCATGAAACAGAGCATTTTTGCTCTCTAGAATGACACTGGGCCCTCAAGGGAACCGGGTAGGATGTACAAGTTTTTATTTGCTGTTGGGGAACATAAATCGTTATACCTCTTAAAGTTCTATATAAAGAAACATTGGTGTAAATATTCATGGTTCTAAGGTTTCAAATTTAAAATATAAAAAAAAATTAGTTGATAAATACTAAGTATAAAAATCTATTCCTCTGTAGGTACCATATTCTCAAAAAATATAAAAGTTATTTTTATGAAACTTTGCATGTGGTTTTAATGGTACACCCCTGCGAAGTGTGGGATGAATTGTGTGGTTAGCTCAAATAGTTCGTATTTATTATTTTATTTATAAATAAATATATATATGAAAATTTTGTACTGTTTTTCTCTCACAAGTGCCTTATAACACCCAAAGTAAGAACTTTGGTAGTAAGCATTAAAATATGCAATAAGGTGTACAGGCTAGCTTACAAGCAATAAAGTGTATTAGTAATTCTTTAAATTCAGTTTAAAGCTTGTAGACATAAAGCTTTCACACAGAAATTTTTTTGTTGCTTTGCAGATGTCAATTTGAATAATTTTGAGAATTAAAATGCCCTTGTACACAAAGGGAACAATGGTTTAAAGCTTTAATCATAAAGTGCACAAATGTAAGAAGCAGATTTATCCTTAACGTGTACTGTAAGCACATGAAAAGTTGGCCAATTACTTCAGGAGAGAGGTGGGATGCAGAGGTACAGTAGACAAGCCTCTATGGGGGAAGAGCACTTAGAAGCATTCTCTCTTGTAGCAAAGAATGTGAAATTAAATGAAGGCTGTGGTACAACTCAATAAGTAGGAGAAAAATGGCCACTGTGATTGCTGAGGTTGGTAACAATCAGAAACTGAAAACAGTGGACTTGAAGTGATCCAAATGAGACTGACATGCAGAGCCAGTTTGATGTGATTTTGCAGCCTCTTGTAATAATTTAAGTGCCTCTTCCCCCCCCCCCCCCCCCCCCCCCCCCACACACACACACACACACACACACACACACACAAGACTATATAGTATTTTATGTGTGTTATCATTTCTCAAAGATGTCTTAGTTTCAAGTATCTTGTTGTCTTACTCTGACAATATGCCTCACTACATGAAATGGAATTGAAATGTTTGTAGTGTGATGCATTTTGACTTATCCAAAATTATTATGTGCACTAAGATAAAACAGTATCACCTGAGAAATATGTAAGGACATGATGCTGAAATGACTGAAGTAAATAATACATCCAATAATGAATTTGCATAGAGAAGTGGGTGACATTTGGTGGCAAATTTCATTGTCTAATTTGATTCTTGATAAATTTGAGAAAGAGTTTTGAGACCACTAACAATGCTTTTGGTAATTTACTTCATGAAAGTTTTGATTGTAACATTACATTGTTGAAATGCAATAGCACAAAGACTGACACACTACCATTGTGATAATAATTGTAACAGATCTTCATTATTTCTAAAGAAATATGCAGTTGTGCCCTTCATACAAAGATCTAACTGCTGTGTAGAATGTGTATTTTCAAAAAATGAGTTTTAGATTATGTGATGTGATGGATACTCTGAATTTTATGAAACCAGAATTGCTAATTCAATTTAGTTTAGAGCTCTCCTCTTCAAAATTTTGCAAGTACATTAAAGATACCTGCCATTGTGATTATCATAGTTGAAATGTTGTACATTACAAAAATACTACTTATTCAGTGAGGGAGTGAATGGGTAGGATTTTTGCTAGGAAAATTGCTCCCGCTAATGACTGCTAAAGATTTGAGGCTGTTGTGGAGTGTGGGAACATGAGAGGGAGAATGATTTGTCCTAGGTTACTACATATGTTTTGTCGGACTCTTACACAGTGCTGACATACGGCACAGTGGACTAGAGACTATAGTACAAATTGGATAGCATTTTATAGATCAGTCATATTCAGGAGTTTTACTTATGACATATTAATTTATTTCTCAGTTGTCATACAAACAACACAACTTCATCATACTGCTATAAAGCTGCAACTGTCAGACAGTATGCTAATTTTTCCCAACATGTACCTATTTGAACTAGGAGGATGAAGCTCGTATTCCCCTAGAAAAGCAATTACACTGTGCAATTCACCATAAAGCCATTCTATAAATAAGTAAATAACTAACCAATCGTATACTACATACAATAGTAAACTAACAAGCACGATGTATTTTCCCTGTTTTCAGTAGGACAAAAAGGTCTCATCAGTACTGTACATACAATAAAACTGTAATTACCCTTTTTTCTATGTTAATTGAGAAAAATCGCACTAGGATGCCTATAACATCAGCAGAAGCAAATCATTGGTTTTTGAGTTTTTAGCTGTCTAAATGTTTTTCTGCAAATGACCACAAGAAAACTATTAAACCAAAAGTGAACAAGGCATTGCTTCAATACTAACCTCAGAAACATTCTTTGTTTAATCAAGTTTTGGTTGTTGCAATCTGAGATCTAAAATAAGCAGCACATGAGAAACACATTCCATGGAAAGTGGCTTTCATGTAACAAAATACCACAAATTAAGTCATGTGTAAATATATATCACCAAAACCTTGCCATGCTCCAACCACACTTTTTAATTTGAAACCAAAAAGCTACCAAACCAAAGTGAAACTTGTGGGCATGTAACTCACCATACCCTGATTGTTATATTTGATTGTGTTCTTCAAAATTGCCAAAAACAATAAAGGACAAGTAAAAATACAATCTCTTAACATTACAAGAACACTAAGAGACCCGTCTTAACAGTGTGCTTGTATTTGCACTGGATTGGTTGAGAGAGTTGGAGAGAGCCCACCAACATTTGGTGACCATGATTAAATCGAAACAACACATCTAGATTAACATGTAACAGGCAAAACATTTACCACTATTTAAAGTAGTTTTTTGATGTCCTCACAATATTCAGATCTGGTTTATTATTCCCAAAGGATTCAGAAAATTGTGTGGAAGTATATGTTTAAGTTTTATAATAATTACTAATTTTTGTTGAATTTCTGTCTCTTTCCTCATCTCTGTTTATTTCCCTTATACAATTTTGATGGCCCGATAATTTCTTTTTGTTGTTTTCATTGCACATTTTCAGTGATCAGTACCAAACCACAATTCAGTTACACTTATTTCTGGTTTAGTCAATCAAGTGGTGGCTGTATTTATACAGAGGATGCCTGATGCATCTTCACTCACATACCACTTTTTACTGATTAGTATGATCTGATTGTTGTGGGTGGCTGTTAAAGCTGTGCGCACTGTAAATATGTGAAACAGATGACCAGTGGCTCCAGAATTGGAACTTCCGGAACCCCATGCCGGTTGCTCTGAAACTCACGATAGTGTCAGTTTTTATTCTACTCTTTGCATTAGGGCCTACATTACAAAGGCGTTCATTTAATTTTATTTTCCTTGTTACATTTACCCTCAGTTGTGGATGATTGTCTAAATTCATGAGTTGTCACTAGCATTCTAAGATGCATGATTACAAATCAGCGTTACTGTAGTGTACAATTTATACCACGACAGCTGATCAGTGCAAGATGCATACACCCATGATTTGTCACCAGTGGAAGACAAATTTGCTCTTTTTTGCACCTAACTAAATTACAGTGACGGCCATGGCTTGTTTTTAGGAGGATAAGTGATGTAACATATGCTGTAATCATTTTGGTATAATAGTATTAAAAAATAAAATAAAAAAGACAAGGATTCCTTCATGTGTCAGTAAAAGTGGCACAAGAGATTGCTGGGGGTGAAGGGCGTAATTAGAGGGGCACTTGTAACCTATAAGAAAAGATATGCGTGATGAGATGCTGATGTAATCCAGGCTCAGCAATGTCAAACCATATTAGAGCACTGCTCGACATGAAGCTTGACTTGCACTGATAGACTGATATGGTATAGATTTCACACAGAAATAACAGACTTGTCTACATGTATTATAAATATATTCCTATTCAGATGCTATAATCATTAGTAGCAAGGAACGCAACACGACAGTGTTACAATTAATTTTGCCACAGAAGTGGGGTGCTACAACTGGTAGGTCTGTGGCATTGGCAGCAATGACAAAAAAAAAAAAGGTCAGTCAATGTGATATGGTCTGTAAGGAACTGATATGCAATGCAACTGAACTACAGGCCCATTGGACAATTATACTTGCGCCAGTATATGTGTGTGTATTGAAATAATGCATTTTGCTCATCTTTGTATCATATATACATTTTGCTTCATAATGCCCCTACGTGAATTATGCCATTTCTAAATTAATCATTTGATTAAAAGGCACTGAAAGTTTTACTTAGCCATAGCTGGGGTGCCTCGTGGAGTCCCTGCATATTTGGTGCCTGCATCTACCCCATGCGTTGGCGGCGTGCCCCTGGCAACTTTCCCTACTACAGAAACCATGTGTATGGGGGCGATTCAGTTTTTGAAAATAGAGATGCATTCACACTAGCAGCATCCAGAACTCCATAAAAATACTGGAGTGACCGTCTTGGAGTTTTACGTTTGGTGCTCTTATCATGACACAGTTTGTTGAAAACATCCATTCCACATTTTGTGATATTGTAGAATTTGATTTGTTGAGGTTTTTGTGAGTACACATCTATTCCCTGTAAATTGTGCATGGATGATAAAAAACACCATTTGTATATTTGTTTGGTGTAAAAGAAACAAGCATTTTATCGGAATTGTAGAGAAAACAAGATGACATAGGTGCATTCGTGTAGTTTATCATTTCTGGTGGTATCTGCAGTTCATTTTTGTGTGACATGCTGACTGGTACAAATTTCATTTGAATTAACTCGTGGGCCAGTTCACACGTTTAAAACCAATTGTCTGCGTTGATATTTCTGTTCGTGTTTTTTTACAGATCCACAGGGCTGTAAGACATATTTTATTGGATAGAAGAGTCTTACTGGTTCTTTTTTTCTTTGGTTCCTTCCCGACATAAGACATTCCATCAAAAAAGTAAAATGTTCTTTTGGCGCATAGGATGACAATTTTTAAGCCATACTTGCTACTTTTTTTTTGGCATAAACATTTTGGAAGTACATCCTCCTCTGAAGCTAAGTAATGTTTCATCTACAGTCAAGTATTCAGATGGCATATAATGGCGTTTACCCTAAGTGGTGTATTTCCTGGTTTGTGTAGTTCGCCAATGTATCAATCATTTTTTCATTTACAAAGTAAAATAGTTCTCCCTCATCTGTCATGCCTTTAGCGATACCCGTAGGTGAATGCGTTTTGGATATTTAGGCTTTAGACATATGTTGGTCCATATTGTTTCTATATCTTTCCCCAGCATAAAATATCTAGGTTGTTACTGTATTTTTTGTAGACTTTTGGCGGATTTAGACTTCAGAGGTGCGTTGGTCCGTATTGTTTCCAAGACTTTTCCCAGTGTAAAATATCTAGCTTCTTCGCCATTGTCTTCAGGTAGCCATCCTCTTTTGTGAAAGAATCTCTCCTCGAGTTTGAATTAATGATCAATGGCCTCTGCGTTAGATAATACACCATCTGATATTTGAACAAGATTCATCAAAGTTGTCTTCATCCTCATCATCAGAATCCGTCACCATTTTCCTTTGCAGCTCCTCTAAAACTTCTTCTGGAGTCATGAACACAGTTTTGTGAGCCATTATGGTATACACCAAAATAGCACAAAACATTGACAAGGTTGGGTGGAAATCTACCCCAGCTACTGTCACATGCATAACAAGGTCGGGTGGAATCCTGTTCCCATATGTAGAAAGTGTAATTCACAGCACGAGCAGGTGACCCCTCCAATACTGTAGGCGTGATGGGCTAGAAGGATGCTGGGAATAAGACCTTTAGCTACATCGTGTGTGTGCACCAAGGCAAATAAGGCAGGCAGGTGGTCTTCCACCCTACTTTATTGGCAGATGGTTAGAAATAAAAACATTCCACACATTAGAAGTCAAACTCATGCTGAACACCTGCAGCTCCTTAATTTGTACAAGTTGTGTGACAAAACCTACAAACTTCATTTTCTTGCATGTGACTGTGGTCATAATATTTTCCATGTATGTCCATACCAATGTCAGTAAAATCCAATTGAATTAATTTTCAGCCGGGAGATCCGGGAAAAACCCGGGAATTTTTTCATCCGGGAGAAAACCAGGAAAAACACGGGAATTTTTTTACAGTTTTGGGAATTTTTTTACAGTTTTGGGAATTTTTTTTACAGTTTTGGGAATTTTTTTGCAGTTCCGGGAATTTGTCATTGCTTTAGTTTTTAGTTAAATTTTTGTATCTTTGACTGGTAAGAACCAATAGTCTAACACAAAATATTAATGTACCTCGCTGCTGCAGAATAATACTGCAGCAATAAAAAACTAACAAGAGAAAGAAAAAAAACGAAAATAAAACTCAAGTGGCAAAGGAAATGCACCACATACAACAACAAAACACATTGCTCATACAAGCGTCTGCCAACAGCAAAATGTGTCAAATTCCTTAGGAAGACTATGCAGTGTTTCATAACAACAAATTGCCTCCGATGGGCACGACGTCACAACAGTTTACATTAGATTCATTTGAGCGAATACGAGCGAGCTTATGTGCATGTGCAGTTGAGTCTCGTATGAGTAGTACCTTCTCCCACTTTTGGCTACAAAAGTATGGCAGTTAGCTGTATAAACAATAGCAGCAAGCAGCCAGGTGCTATCCGGAAAGGTGCACCTAAGCAGCAAGATTGACATATGCACAACCCGCCCGGGACTAGGGGGCAGGGGCATACCGGGGTATCTGCCGCGGACGGCAATTTCATGATTGGGGGGGGGGGGGGGAATTCATATTATTGACAAAAAGGACAGTGTTTCACAACAAAGCGCCTAGAATACAGCGGACGTCGGTCTATTGATTACTCATATGATTTTGAACGCATCTCTGTTGATTTTTGAACAAATTCTAAGCTGATTTCTGAATGAATCATAAGTTGATTTTTGAATACGTGCGTAATGTATGTGATGTCTCTGCCAGGGGAATCCCCGTCGCATCTAGGAGTGAACTTTCCTGCAGACAAACGGGAGACGGGTCTATACGAGCTGAGAGGAATAAAGCCAAACAGGTGAATGCCAATCGCTGTTGATGTGTTTGACTGGGTTTGCAAATGATCAGCGTTGTTATAATTACTAGCGAATTCCATAGATTCAGACTAACAGAGTGGAAATAAATGACTAACAGGAATAACAGGCAACAGAGATTACGTATTGTGTTCTGCGTGTATCCAAGAAAATGAAATTTTGATAGAAAATTTTTGGCCAGACCGCTGCACTACTGAGGGCCATTTATACAGTCCTGGGTAGCATCCGCTAAATTTCTATTCTGGGAGTAGTGCAGAAAACGCATTGTCCGAACACGTAATAACGCCTAACCGGAGAATAAATGCGGGATAACTAGACAGGTGATTGTGGCAGGGATAGTGAAGTTAACCAGAGAATAAGTTTTTACACTGGCAGAAATAGTTACAGAATTAGTGATGACAAGATTGTTTGTTAGAATGAGGAAGGAGAAGGAACGGAGACTCTCACAGATTATGGAAGAATATGACAATTCCAAATTTATATAAAAATTTCGTATTACTACTATTCGATCTCATGCTTCAGAAGCTAGAGAGTATGAATGAAATGTGAAACTATTTGCTAATATAAAACTTTTTGCTTGTAATAGGCCTAATAGGCATTTGATATTGGTACTTCGTGAATTCTATTCTGTCGTGTTATAAAAATGACCATTTGTGCCAAAACAGTCTCATGTATTTGGTGTGTGTAACAATTGCTGCAATATTAGGCAGGCCTATTTCGTTTTACCTAGCAGACAGTGACAAAATACATGTAAGCAGCTCGAGAAATCACACCAGTCTTGGCTACAATTTGTATTAACAGCTTTTCTAGTATTAGACAATGACATTTCATTTTTTCATGTAGCAAAACATTGACGAACTTTGAAGAGGTAATAGATTCTTTCCCAGAAAGGAAGGTACGCCACATAAGCTGTGGTAAGATTAGAGAGAGAGAGAGAGAGAGAGAGAGAGAGAGAGAGAGAGAGAGAGAGAAAAGCTAGAACTTGTAAGGAATTAAGAAATGTGTACTGTCTTGCTTGTCTCTTGTCTTTAATCGTTTTATGTATCCTATATTTAATTTTATGTCACACAAAGCAGCAAGTTATTCGCTAATAGAAAGTAAAGACTGCAAATTTTCTGAAGAGTTCTTGTTCTTCCACTTACAAATAATCCCATCCAGTATTAATTGCGAGATTTTTTTAAAGAGGGACAGGATATCAAAATGGGTGACTGGGAGTAGGAGAGGTGCCACAGGACATTTTAATTTCCACTGGCCTGAATATAGTTTGATGGCAGCCATTACAAAATATTACACGTTTGAATTCCACAGAGCAAAATACAGAGACATGCGATGGAAGAACACTGTGTGAAGAGGCGTGGCACTGCACTTTCGCACTCTTAAGACCGAATAACATGTCTTACGTTCCCTCCAACATATATTTTTTATGTATCAGAATCTTCAGAAAGATGTGCGCTACAAAGTGAAGATATTTTTGAAAAGTCAATTTTTTAAATTTTTGGCGTCCTATCTCAAACGCTCAAGGGAGGGAGAGCGTCAGTATCTAATATTGCCTTGGTTCGGAAATATCGTAGATACGGACCTGATGCACAGAGCAATCAGAGTTGTAGTGCGTAGGTGGTAGTCTCCACATGACCCGTGTTTACGTTAAGTGATTTTGCTGTTTCCTCTTCGTTTATTGCTCTCACATCAAATGAAAACAAAACGGATTTCTGTGGCTGGGAGCTATCAAGGGAATTAAAATACATTCACATAATTACGGAAGACTAAAAATGTTGTTAGTTTCAGATTTTATTTTGTTTCCACCTTTCTGACAGTCAAGCGTTAATCGCCTTGCAGAATGATGAAGTTATTTTTTGTCGGTATGTTAAAGAAATTTGACCTTTGTTAATCTTTTCTGCTTAGGCAGTCAATTTATTTGAAACGAAGTGTTTAATTCCTAACTATTGGCTAGTTTCCACTGTTCAGTGCATTTCAAGTTAACGTTTTCATTGTTTAGCACGTATCGAATGGTTGTTTGAAAAGCATTACTTTCAAAGTAAATTTCCTTTTAGGCAAGATGAACTCTGTGCACGACTGTCCGAAGAATTTTTTAAATCACAGAGCGTTTGACTCTCCTACAAAAATCAGTTCTTTGAGGATGACCATTTAGAATATTTTGGAGCCCAGATCATCAGGCATTTATGTCGTTAAAAATTTTACTGGCACATTTGTGTGATACGCGCAAAGAAGAGCAACATTATGTGTGAAAGCTTAGCTTCTCTTGCAGCTTATTAATCTTGGAGACCAATATTATACGTGAAAGCTTTTCTTATAGTGACACTGTGTGTATTAATTTAAACCATTAGCTTTTGTTATTTATGTGTTCGCACTACTTAACAGTGATGTTGCTATTGGCTGACTACATCACGTGTCCTATGCTCTGAATATCCGCTGTCATCTGCTGACGAGATCACGTGACATGAGCTATGACTGGCTTATGAAAGAACACCGCAATCTTGATCTCAATCCTTCGGAAAGTAACATATGGTGTTTGGTGGAATTCGAATTTATAGTTTCATAATATGAAAATGTGCAGTGTACATGTTGCAGCACATCAGACATCTTTCCAAAACTTGTTTTTTCCCCGTGAGTTTCATTTTCTAAAGTGCCGGGAAATTCTACGCCGGTGTATAAAACCACAACAATTGAAAGGATTGACAAGTTTTACAGTTTTGAGGAAAAGTATGCTGTTACTTAACATGGAAAAAGTGCATTTTCATCTGGGAGAAAGTTATTTTTAACCGGGAAATCTGGGAAAAATCAGGGAATTTTTTTTCCTCGTCCACATATACACCCTGACTTTGGTGCGGATTATAAAGGTTATGTTGCAGAAAAGATCAGAACATTAGAAATAACAGATGCTTGAGCATGAAGAAGCTAACTGAAAAATTCTCCTATTGGAGTGGTAGGGCAGAGTGGGTGGGTGGGTGGGTGGGGGGGGGGGGGGGGGTAGGCAAACATGTTTCTCCTTAAAAGAATCTGACTGAGAAGTGGGGAACCACCTGTCTCACTCCTCACTCCACCTTCCTCACCAAAAGTTTCGGCATGCGAATGTATTCTTCCTCTTGTCACACAGACCATTCTAAATCCTTTTGCCCAGTCTTTCTTTGCAGTTAAACCTTTGTAGTTAGCATTACCCTCTCATTACTGCTTTCTATATATGTCTCTCTTCTACTTTCTTCTTTTTCTCCTACTGATTTACAGTACATCCCACTGCCAGTGTCTCCTCTCTCACTTATACGCTGTTTTTTTTGTGTCTGTCTTTCCAACTGTCACTGTCTCCACCACACCTTGGCAGCTCAAAAATTCTAGATGGTCCAACTTATTTTATCCCGTATATGCACATGTTTAAAATTTCAGTTCAAAATGTGCCGTCCCCTATACCTACATGTTAAAAGTTAGCCAGTCTATGAGGGTGCAGATTCCCCAGGCCTATGTATGGTCTCCACTCATCTTTGTTTCTCACTTTCACTGCCTCCTCTTTATTTTAATGCCACTGCTTCTACCTCCACCAATATCTCTTTCTTTTTTACTGCCACTTTGTCTCACTGACCTTCAATATCCTCTCTCTCCTCGTCTCCCACTACTATTGTGTTCATCTATCTCTCTTCCTCTTTCACTGTCACTTATTCTCTCCCACCATTACTGTCTCCTCTCTTTTCCGCACTGGCACTGTGTCCTCTCTTTTCCACCATCACTGTCTGCTACTTTGTTTAAGCACAGAAACATATGAATGTGTTCACATACCAACATATTTGGTGAGGAAGGCAGAATGAGGGCAGAGGCAGCTAGTTCCCCATTGATCTGTCAGTCTTTTGAAGAATAACATGTCTGCATTCTTTTACTCAAACAGGAGCATTTTTCTGCAGGTTTACTATTTTTTCCTGCTACAGCAGTGTGTGCTACTTTTATAAAACCAATTTTATAAGTAAGTTAACTTCGACAGTTTATTTATATACTCTGACATATTTATATACTTTAACACACGTAAACAACAAATAAGTATGCATAATATAAGCTTAACACAAAATTGCCTGCTTTATGTTTTTTGTGGCTACCTTGCTCATTGATTGCAATTCATTAAGAATGCTCAGTTTCTGATTTAACTATTTAATTGGATAGGTAAAAAATTACTCATAAAGCGGCGGCAGAATACACATATAAAAACCAGTTGTAATTGGGAAGCTTTTAGAGCCAGTAGCTCCTCCTTAAGGCAGAAGGGTTGAAGTGAAAGGAAGGGGGGTGAAGGAAAAGGACTGGAGAGTTCTAGGAAATGGGGCAGATTTTGGAAAAGGCACCCAGAACTGCGGCTCATGGGAGACTAACGTATGGGATGAGAAGGAAAGACTGATTGTTGGAGACTACGTTGGATGAGATTTGAAAATCTGAGAGCTTAAAGGTGGAAGATACGGCAATATGCAGACAGAGATTACTGCTTAAACCTCTTGCATGAGTTAATAAGAGGGAAAAGCTAAGTGCATTGTACGTAACAGAGGTGGGAGGGGGGTGGTGAAAAATAGACAGGAAAGACAATGAAAGATGTAGAAAACTAAAATGGAGTGAAGCAAAGAGTAGTTACAGTGAAGAAATGCCGAGACAGAAGAAATTAACGTAAATTAAGGCCCCCTGCAGAGTTGTGAGATACTGGTGTCTGGGGGAAGAATACTGATGGCACGTGTGGTGAAACAGACGATATTGCAAGTTGCCCGTATACACCCTGTGCCTATGCCCATTTGTCCTAATTGATAATTTGGTTGTAGTCACACCGATGTAGATGGCCGAACAGTGCTTACATAATAGCTGGTATATGATGTGTTGTTTTCAGGTGGCTCTCCCTTTGATAGTATATGTTTTGCCAGTTACAGGACTGTTATAGGTAGTGGTAGGAGGGTGCATAGGGCAAATCTTACAGTGGCGATGGTCACAGGGGTAGCCATAGGGTAGGGAGATGGGTGCAAAAGGAACATGGGGTCTCATGAGAATATTGTGGAGATTGGGAGGGCGATGGGAAACTATTCTAGGTGTAGTGGTCAAAATTTCAGACAGAATGTTTTTGAAAAGAACTGATATAAGGATGTAACATGAGATGGTTTTCATGATGAATCCCACGATGAATCCCATCTCATATGACGTGTTATTTTCAAAAACATGATTTTGCAGTATCAAAACTAAGGTTCCACGTTCTCTTTCTTGAAATCTGCCTGTCTCTTGGAGTTGGTCCAAAAGGCCTAACACTGAAAGCCCCTGCTTCTGGATGCAATCTTACCCTACACCAGGCTCTTCTACAGTTTCAAATACGTCAATCTCTTGTTATTACCTAGCTGATCTGTGACCTACATGCCTCATCAGCCAATTTTCACGCTACCAGACTTCTCTCCTTCCACAAAATCCTGCAGTTATGTGCCACTCATGTTTCCTTGAATGGCATCATCTGCCAATCCAACTTCAGACTGCAACAACATTCCAGACTTCACTTCAAAAAGCTTTCCCACCCTTCTCCTAAACTATCTCAACAGCGGTGCTTCCCTTCCTGTCCCTCTGCAGCTACTGAAACAGCCCTAGCATCAGCCACCGCTCCTCACCTACAAATCTGTGCTTGGCCAGCATCCTTAACATCCCACAGCCTTCACCACTGTCTCCCTGACCAAGAATAACCCATAATCCCAAGAACCAGTCACAACAGTACAGTGTCCTTAACCTCTCATCGAAAGCACTCTCCCCTCCTGAATTATGTATCTGTATTATCTAAGGGTCTCACTTTCAGCCCTAAACCTGCATTTGATGACGCTGCTTTGTTGAAGGACCTACTTTCCCTCACACCTAATATCCAGTGGAAATATAACTTTGCAACCCAATTGCAAAACCTTTCCAACAACAAACCTGACATTGAACCCTACCTTGAACAGTTCAGACCACAATCCCAACTTGATCCACCACCACTACCTCAAAATCACCCCTTACAAGCCTTCCAAGAATTCCTCACATGCAGCATCGTTTCACAACTCTTCCTCAGGTCCCTACAACATGACACTAACCTTCCCTCTGCAGAACTTCAGGCTCTATGTTCCCTAAAAGCTGATGACTCCATCATTATCCTCCCAGCAGACAAAGGATCTACCAATGTAGTACTTGACCGAAAGGAGAAAGTTTGTGAAGGTCTATGGCAGCTGTCTGACACCTCTACATAGAGTGTCTGCCATCAAGATGCCATACCTGTGATTCAAACTGACCTGCAGTCCCTCTTTAAATTATCAGGCCCCTCACAAGGACTAACACCTCAATCCATAGAACTCACCCCACCCAAACCACACACCTCCACCTTTTACCTTCATCGTAAGATCCACAAACCCAATCATCCTGGACATCCTATAGTTGCTGGCCTCAAAGCACTCACAGAACGTATATCTGCCTTAGTTGATCAATACCTGCAACCCATAATACAAAGACTCCCCTTCTACATCAAAGATACCAACCATTTCCTAGATCATCTGGAACATGCCCGTCCCACTCCCCCACACACGTTGCTTGTCACCATTGATACCACCTCCCTCTATACCAACATCCGTCACGTTCATGGTCTTTCTTCTGCTGAACATTTCCTCAATTCCCGTCCACCTGATTCCAAAGCTATGACATCCTTCCTGCTCAACTTAATCAACATTATACTTACCAATAACTACTTCACCTTTGAAGGGCAGACATACAAACAGATCAGGGGTACAGCCATGGGTACCAGGATGGCTCCTTCCTATGCCAACCTTTGCAAGGGGTTGCTTGGAGGGGGCTTTCCTGGGATCTGTAAGTCGTCAGCCCCTGGTTTGGTTTAGATACATTGATGACATCTTTACCATATGGACTCATGGTGAGGCTGACCTGCTAAAATTTGTGGAATCTCTGAATACCTTCTCCCAATTAAATTTCACATGGTCCTATTCCAAATCCCATTCCACTTTCCTTGATGTTGATCTCGTTCTCACTGAAGGCCAGGTACACATTTCTGTCCACATTAAACCTACCAGCAAACAACAGTACATTTTGATAGTTGCTGTCCTTTCCATGTCAAGCATTTCCTGCCACACAGCCTTGGCATTCGAGGCAATACATTCGTTTGGATGCAGACTCTTTACAACAATACACATCCATTCTAACCTCAGCCTTCACTGCATGTAATTACCCCACCAGCCTAGTTATAAAGCAGATTTCCCGGGCCATCACATCCAATCCTGGCTCTGCGGATCCCTCCAAGAAACAACTTCGGAGCACACCATTGGTGCCTCAGTATTATCCTGGTCTGAAATGTGTTAATCAGCTACTTCAACAGGGCCATGACTTCCTAAAATCATGCCCTGAAATGAGATCCATTCTGTCTGAAATTTTGCCCACTGCAGCTAGAATAGCTTCCCATAACCCTCCCAATCTCCACAATATTCTTGTCAGACCCTATGATCCTTCTGCACCCATCTCCCTACCCTATGGCTCCTATCCCTGTGAACACCCCCACTGCAAGCCTTGCCCAATGCACCCTCCTACCACCACCTATAACAGCCCTGTAACTGGCAAAACATATATTATCAAAGGGAGAGCCACCTGAAAAACAACACATCATACCGGCTGTTATGTAAACACTGTTTGGCCTTCTACATTGGTATGACTACCACTAAATCATCAGTTAGTATGAATGGGCTTAAGCAGAGGGTGTATCCTGCAACTCACTATATCCTTTTGCGGAGCAGGCTCTGCAACATGACATTTGTGAGCTCGGCACCTGTTTCATCACACGTGCCGTCTTGATTCTTCCCCCGGACACCAGTATCTCAGAACTCTACATGTGGGAACTAACACTACAACATGTCCTGGGTTCTCGCTACCCACGTGGCCTTACTTGATGTTAATTTCTCCCATGTCAGCATTTCTTCACTGTAACTACTCTTTGCTGCACTCCATTTTAATTTTCTACATATTTCATTGTCTTTCCTGTCTATGTTTCACCACCTCCCTCCCCACCTTTGTTACGTACAATGCACTTAGCTTTTCACTCTTATTAACTCATGCATGATGTTTAGGCAGTGATCTCTGTCTGCATGTTACCCTGTCTTCCGCCTTTAAGCTCTCATGTTTTCAAATCTCATCCAATGCAGTCCCAACAATCAGTCTTCTCATCCCGTAAGGCAAGTCTCCCCTGACTCATAGTTCTGGGTGACTTTCCCAAAATCTACCCCATTTCATAGACCTCTCCAGTCCTTTTCCTTCACCCCTCTTCCTTCCACTTCAATCCTTCTGCTTCTCTGAAAGCTTGCCAATTATGACCATCTTTTATCTGTGGAGGAGGAGCCATTGGCTCCGAAAGCTAGCAAATTGGGATACATTTTATTTTTGTACTCTCCTGCCACTGCTTGATGATTAGATTTTTTTAATCCATCCAATTACTTATATTGACTAAAAACTTAATTTAGTGACCTCAGAACCCATTTGATGACCCTAGAACAATTGCCATATGTTCACTATGTCCTTTAAAATACATATGCACTTCAGACCGGATACTACATTCATAAGTGCTGTAAATTTGGACCTCTGCATCTCAGTAATGCATAATGATGTTCAATAAAGTTTCAAGGTTGTCCAAGAACATCAACTGAAGGAAACGTGGTAAAAAAATCCAACAATTTGCCATGAATAGTAATTATAGTAGTGACCATCACCACAATTGGTACTTTTTATACCCGAAAATCATAGTTTTTTGGGCCTTTTCACAGGAACAGCCCTTGAACAAATTGTGCTTTTGTAAGCTGCATAATGTTCACACCTAATGCAAAAGAACCATCCAGTTTGCTGATGTTGCCTGGACTGGAGGAAGTGTGTAATGTTTAAATTTTGACCGCTTTCTATAGGATAAGAATAGTATGCCTGTTCATTCGATAGGTACACAAAAGGTCGCTAGGCCAAGGGCTATCTGAAACAGATGACCTCCTATTTCTGTGAGCCATAGGACTCTAGATATGACAGCCTGAAAAAAAGCACATTTTTGCACTGAGCTCTTTGGAACATATTGGTGCCATGCACTGTTGTGCATGGACTAATAGACATGTTCCCTTCAACATGGGCAGACTGTGTGTTGCACACTCAAAAGCTTCAGGAGGATGACTTTGATAGGGAGGTGAAGAGGGATATAAGCCTTGAACTTATCATCTTAAATTTATGGTCGTATAGTTCAGACACAGTCTTGGACAGCAGTGACAATGCTATTATGATGTAGGCTTTGTAATAAAGAAAATGAATAATAGTTTTTAGTTTTAAAGACTGACGGTTTAAGCAAAATGTTTTTGTTTGTCAGCATATCAGTTGCATAAATAGTGTCTGAGAACTTCATAGGCTTTATTGATTGTGAATGTGTACCCTAACAAATATACTGACATTCACTTGTTAAAACTGACATAAGTATAATTTTCTGCACACAACCCAAGGAGAAGTCGCTATGTAATTGTGAGCAGCAACTAGGTAATTGTGAAATGTAAGCCTTTCCTAGCACATACTGCACTCTAATAATTCGTGATAATGTGGCCAGGTAAGTTAGTCAAAACCTCTGATATTTCGATAGGTAACCCCTTGTCATTTTCAAGGCACAAAATGGGAAAATATCTTAAAATGACAGGAAGGGTTACCTTTCAAGATAATGGTGGTTTTAGACATTACCAGGCAGCATTCCCTCGAGTTATTCAAAGAAGATGGTTAGTTGTTTGCCTGTTCTATGAATCATAATTGCATTCTCTCACTATGATGTCAAACTAGTTGCTCATTGACAGCAAAAAATATGATAACATACCGACCATTTACACGATAGTCTTTCACATTATTCCTTGCGACCAGTAAGAAATTGTATGGAGTAGAAGCCGTTTGTCAAATAAGTATAATGATTTGGCTTCCGTTTGAAGTTAATTTTGTTGTGTATTACATTTTTACATATACCGTCCATTTCGCACTAAAATGACAACATAGTAACCAATCTCAATAACCTTGTCATTAGACAATCGTCTTTTTTAGAAAAATTGTACTTGATGTCTTCAAAAAGCTGCGACACTGTTCTTGCCTTTCGACATGACACAGAAGCCGTCGAACAGTGGACGCAATTTTGTCAGCATGTCTCTCATGTAGATCACTGATCAAAATTGGTTTTAAAATGTATTGTTCTCCACATAGATGTGAATGTCTAAAAGATGTTCCATTGGCAAATCAACCTGATTGTTGACCGCAGCCACACATTTTGGCAACGCAGATTCTTTTTGCCTATTCTCTGCTGCTACTCTTATGCAAATGTCACTCTCTCCAAACTTCCCTATTGCTCCACCCCTCTGCATGGAAATGTCTTTCTACATGAAATGGACTATAAATATCTATGCCCTTTAGCTCATGTAGTTTTTATGGTCATAATTTGTTTACTTACAAAGTAATATTTCTCTTGTTTGTTGAGCAAGCGTGCAGTGGGGTCATTCAGTAACGCAAAAATTAAGTGATGTTCGAAAGGCTATGGGGTGTAGCATCAAATGCTTTCATGCAGATAACATAATTTTTCAACAAGGTAGGTGCTTGTCGCCTTCTGATCCAACTTTGTAGAGCTGTAGTGTGGGCCAGTTTACACCAATTTATGTACTAGCTTACTAGAAAACTGCACATATCAAGAAGAGAGAGAGGCTGTAACCTTATTCCAGGGTATGTTGATTTCCAGAGCCTACAGGAAACAAAGATCTGGGCTTAACTGCCTGGATCCTCAGCCTCAAGGTGTGGTATGTGTTCTTGGGGTGGATGCATGCTGAGTCTAAATGGTTAGTGGTCAACATCTAGGACACTTAAAACATACCTCAGTTAGATAGGGCTTACCCAGGACAGTGGGGTTCTGGGTGGATCCTTGCTCATGGGACCAAATTAGCTCACAATAAATCAAATCCAAAAACCTCCAGCAGACTTCAAATAACAGTAAAACTGCAAGTAGTAACATGATATTGAGTGGAAATGATAAATTTACTGCTACCAGTTACAATTTATTTTATTTCAGTTACGCACATTAGACTTTTAAGCCTCCGTTATCAGGTAGATTTAAGGGAATATATGTGTGTGTAGTCTTCATGACATTGGAGTAACCTGTGGTACTGTCTAGTGGTTGAAGAAAAAAGCAAAACTCTCATTTTAGAATATGGCTCATAGTTTTGTGAAGGTTTTTCATTGCAAACATGAACAAAAATATGAATGTAAAAATAAAAATACTTCTGGTGGTGACAGTCTTATTTTTCTGTCACACTGTATCACATACATCGTCACAACTACTCCATAACAGTGAAATGAACAAGGATAACATTTAGAAACTAATACATCCTCCATTATTCTTATCATTTGGTCAGATCCTGTGCAATACGGAATTGCATGTACTTGTTTTTTGTCTAAGTTTGCTCACAGGCCCATGTGCAGAGAACCAGGTATTAATTTTCAGGAACATTTTATTTACATTTTCAAGTATTGAAAATGCAAAGAGAGCTATTCCTGCTTCTTACATGTTTGATGGAAAATCATTAATCAATATCAAGAGTGGACCCAATACTGATCTCCTTGGTAGACCTGTAGGGATAATTCTCTAGCCTGAAGCTGTTGCATCATTGTGTACACTTCCCAAGTTTCTTTCTTAATTCGATGTTCATATTGGGATAGATGGAATGAAAACAAGGTACAAGCAGGATCTCTGGTATGGTGATATTTGACATTCTACATAAGAAAACTGTGAATTACACACTCTCGTGGTTTTGACAATTCAAAGAAACTACCCATTGGCCTTAGTTTGAATGTTGCATAATCTGAAAAATAGCACCTTCTTTGGAGAGACCCTTTTGTTATCCAAATTAAAGCTGAGTAAGCATCTTCTTGTGGTTCTTCCAGGTATAATTTTTTCACTACCTTTGAGAAAGTAGTTAACAAGATTGAGCATTAATAATTAAAATCTGTCGTACCAGCATTGTTGTAAAGGGGCCTGATAAACACCATATTTGTCTTTCTGGAATATACCCTGTATAGTGATGTACTCCATAAATGGGATGAACAAAATTTTAATAAATAACTTGAGATGTTACAGACTCCACAAGTATTTTTGCTTACATTCCAAATTTTTTTAGCAGAGTGTGGAGTAATTATAATTTGGCTCTATGTATGTGGCATTGCTATTGGTTCTAGCATATATTCTGTTACCATGTCTCAACAGTTGTTTGCACCCGTATTCTGAGCTATCTGCAGGAAGTGTTTATTGTATATGTTGGCTACCTGAC
This sequence comes from Schistocerca serialis cubense, assembly GCF_023864345.2. Classification (NCBI taxonomy): domain Eukaryota; kingdom Metazoa; phylum Arthropoda; class Insecta; order Orthoptera; family Acrididae; genus Schistocerca; species Schistocerca serialis. The sequence goes on along the minus strand of NC_064639.1, from coordinate 786,114,175 downwards.
ATCTTTTAGCTACTATTTTTGTCTGTTTTCTGTAATACAATCCTCACATCCTTTAGCTTATTTCCCAGTTTCTTTTTTAACCAGTACCCAGGTAAATTTAATTGTGTTTCAGGTATCAGAATTCTTAATTGCAGAAATTTTACAGAGTAGTAGTGTATTTTTTAAAATAATCTTAATACAGCACAGTTTTTCATGTAATTTGGAATCAGTTCTACTTCTCTGTCTGTCCTGCCATTTTATACAGCTTCCTACTTCTTTCACATGGTATTTTTTTTTTGTTAATGCTTTTTTATGATTTGTTAATACTGTATTTATTATTTTCTTGAGAAAACAGCTGTTAAGGATTGATAAAAATACAAATATAAATACATTTCAATGTAGAATTTACATTTGTCACGTTGTACACATGACCATAGTCAGCTTCTTGTAAAACTGTCTTGTAACTATCTGGTGTCATTTTATTAACCACTCATAAATGTTTCCATAATACCACTTTACTGTGATGAGGTAAGTTATTAAATATAGCTGGTCGTGCATCATGATCAGAGATGATGAAGTTCTTGCTTTCAGGTTCGGTGTTGTCTGTGCATTTGTTACAAATGCGTACATGGAAAATGGAATTAAAGCTTTGCCCAGGAAGTTAAATACTGCATTGGACGACTCTCAGTTGTATTTCACAAATACAAAACTGGTGAGGTTATATGTAAATACGTAACAATTCCTTATCTTTCTCCCCTTCTAACTGACCGATGAGATTTTTCTTTTTTTAAGTTCGTAAATTATGTAGATGTTATTTACTTACCTCTATTAAAGAATGACATTTAATGTTGATTAATTCATTTTTCTTGCAGACACTCCACATAGACCATAGTACAAAACTATATGTAGTAGTTTTGCTACTGAGTTTTGTGGATTGAAGCTTACAGAAAATGAAATGAAATAGCATGAATTAATGTATCTGTAGAAATATCTAAATGAGATCTGTGTGGTTCACAAGATAATCTATGTATCTGTTGTGTGTTCAGTTCCACAGGTTGTGTGTGAAACGTATACAGGAAATGAGACATCTGTTAGATGGGTCATAACAAGCATATTTCACGTAGCAACCCATGTCTGCATTGGTTAGTGTATGGTGCTAGATATCATTGAACAGCATCGTGCACCACCAAGAGAGTAGGGACAAAAAATGCCATCTGATCTGTTGTGGTAGCAGGTATGCAAGGCAACATTTTCAGTGTATTTGTGGCACCAAAGTAAATGAGAAGTCAGGATGAAGTTTTATAACCTTTATTTGGAAACAGTTACAAAGAGTTCTCGAAATACGCCCCCCTGTGTGAATGCACATTGTGCAGTGACACTGGAGCAACTGTTGCATTCTTTCAAACGCTCCTGGCAAAGTGGATATTGCTTCGGAAGTTGCCATAATGCACACTATCGGCTCTTCATTAGTCTTCATGAGTGTTTAATAGACAGCAGATTTCATGTAGCCCCAGAAGAAAAAGAGCATTGGGCATCCAACTTATCATCATGATGCCTACAGTTGTGCAAGAAGAAATCAGAACCTAGCTTTATTTAATGAAAATGACAGTTTATATGGAAAATGTGATGTACAGAAAATGTGAGATCATTGTTGAGTATAGCAGTGTGGTCTGTTGCGCACGCACACACACACACACACACACACACACACACACACACACACACACTTAGAGAGGGAGAAGGAGAGGGAGAGAGAGAGATTACCATGACATTTGTGTAAACAGCTATGTGCAACAGCCTTGAGACCACCGCAGTGTCTCCTTGCCACTGATAAACTCCCCCTCCCCCTCAATAAAAAATATATCTTTTGTAAAAAATCAGTGTTACCTTTTACCTTTCAGTCTTTTAGTATATCACATACAAAATTATGTGACTAACTCAGAATGAAGTGCTGTTTGAGGTATTGTTGGGCTGTTACTCAGTACATTTCATCATTCACAATGTTTGTTTGTGGGTGTGAAAAGATAATTTCAAACAGTGAAACGTCCAGGATGGATTAACATCGTAATTGTGAAAAGGATAGATTACCACTCACCATACAGAGGTGAGTCACAGACAGGCACAATAAAAAGGCTGCTATACATTTAAGGTTTTAGCCAAAAGGCCTTCTTCTAAAGTAGAAAAAACATGCACGTTTTCACGAACGTGACTCACTCACACATGACTACTATCTCTGGCTGATGTGGCCAGACTGCAACTGTGCCTGATGGGAGCAGCAATCTGGTATGCATAAGAAGGTGACGTGGCAGAGAGGAGGGGGGCTAACAGTGTAGGGGTGGGGGAATGTGTAGTACTGTTTGTGGGAGGTATGTGGTATGGACAGGGTAGGGCTATTAGGTGCAGTCGGGAGATTGGAGGCGGGAGGCAGAAAAGGAGAGAAGTAGGTAATGGAAAAAGGGGGGGGAAAAAGATGACTAGTGAGTGTGCTGGTGGAGTAGAAGGCTGTGTGTAGTGCTGGAGTGGGAGCAGGGAAGGGGATAGGTAGGTGTAGGACAGGGACCAGTGAAGGTTGAGGACAAGGGGGTTACAGGAATGTAGGATATATTGCAAGGAGAGTTCCCACCTGCACTTTTCAGAAAAGGTGGTGTTAATGGGAAGGATCTAGATAGCACAGACTGTGAAACAGTAGCAGAAGTTAAGCAAACTGTGTTGGGCAGCATGTTCGGCAACTGAGTGGACCAGCTGCCACTTTTCGTATGCCCACATAGAAAGCAGCACAGTAGTTGCAGCTTAGTTTGTGGATCATATGTCTTCTTTCATCAGTAACCCTGCCTTTGATAGTATAGGGGAGGCCTCTGATGGGACTGGAGTTGGTGGTGGTGTAAGGATGTATGAGACAGGTCATGTATCTGGGTCTGTTATAGGAATGTTAGCCTTGAGGCAAGAGGTTGCAAGTACAGATAGAGCATGGATGGATAAGGATAGCTACATCAGTACCTCTTCCCATTTCAAGTGCACCAACCACCAGCATTATCTCCACTCTGACAGCAGCCACTCTTTCCATACCAAGAAGTCCCTTCCATGCAGCCTAGTCATATGCGGTCCCTGTCAGAATATTCCAATGTACACAGGCCTTCACAGACAGAAATTGACCTTCCAGCCTTCTACAGTAACAGATCTCCTGTGCCTCATGTCTCCAGTCACCTACCATATCTCGCATACCCAAAAAAGCTCGGCCACAAAAGATTGCTCCCCTCATAACTCAGTACCACCCAGTACTGGAGCAACTGAATTACTCTCTGCCAGGGTTTCAACCTCCCATTAATTCTTCCACCACCACCTACTCCAGCCCAGTCACAGGCATCTCCCATCCTGTTAAACGCAGGGCTACCTGTCAAAGCAGCCATTTGATCTACAGACTACCGTATGTACTCTAATCTAAGCCGCACTTTTTTTCCGGTTTTTGTAATCCAAAAAACCGCCTGCGGCTTAGAATCGAGTACAAAGCAAGCGGAAGTTCTGAAAAATGTTGCTGGGTGCCGCCACAACTAACTTCTGCCATTGAATATATGTAGCGCTAAACAGGCATGCTTTGTAGGCACAAAGGTAAATACTGGCACCAAATCCTCTGCGTCAGTAAATAAATTTAAAAAAAGGTGGAAGACGAGCTTTTTTTCTCCGCCCCAAGTTTCGACCACTGCATTTTCATACATTATCCAACGAAGTAAATACAAATTCCGTATTGTTCATCTTCGAATGTAGCAGCATTTCAATGTACTACAAAAATCCGACTGGTGAGACTGTTTGGGATGTTTGTCAATATGGCCAACTCTACTTGTCAATATAGCCAACTCTACATTCTGAATTTTTTCCTACCTGTGAGAAGAGATGGTTGCTAGTTGCTAACAGGAACATTTATGAATTGTGAATCACATGCAGTATTCTCTTCACCATGAGAATAATACGAATATAAACATTTTGCCATGTATTGTTTTGTGTTTGCTGCTATCTCATTTAAATCCTGTCTGCCTAATAAACTACGAAACTAGAGTCAGACAACAGCAAACGCGGAAGAATATACATATCATGTCATGTTTATATTCGTATTATTCTTATGCTTAACAGTGATACCGTCAGAAATGAAGCACAGCAATTGACTAGATTTTTAAATCTAAGATGACTCTAATTTCTGTGCAGAATGTAATGTACTAGAGAAGCGCCTGCAAAGATTTTCAAATGGAGAAAAATTTTTGCTAAACTCTCATTCAGAACATCTTCTATAATACGCAGTCTATTATTTGGTTCTTGTTGACCATTATCAAAGAAAGCAGCAGTGTAAGTAACAACAAATAGCAGTCTCTTGCCATTGTTTCTCTAATGAGACGATTCCTCTCTTTTTTTTAAAAAAAACTGTAAATGGCGGTCGCACGCACAAAAGCAAGCCATGCCGCGAGCGGCGACAGGCCGTAAACACGCACTATCAGAATGCGACAAACAATGCACGACACAGTACAGTAATGAATTTTTCAGCTTAGAGTGACGTAAACACCAATAACAAAGAAAACGGCGCTTATCAGATCAAAGAAAAATAAGCAATCAATTCAAACCAGACGAAGCATGTGAAAAAGGAAGGGTACCCGTATAAATACGGATGGAGCGCCTGATGCATAGCAATGGCTACCTGGCCTGCCGAAGTGGCCGTGCGGTTAAAGGCGCTGCAGTCTGGAACCGCAAGACTGCTACGGTCGCAGGTTCGAATCCTGCCTCGGGCATGGATGTTTGTGATGTCCTTAGGTTAGCTAGGTTTAACTAGTTCTAAGTTCTAGGGGACTAATGACCTCAGCAGTTGAGTCCCATAGTGCTCAGAGCCATTTGAAAATGGCTACCTGGTAAAGCTTAACTGCTAATCTTACGACTCGAACCAAACTACTGTATCGTCATTCATTCGACCCAAGTTGTGCCCCATATTACAGTGGACCAGCTTTGTTTCGATTTGGAGGTGCGGCCTAAAACTTTTCTCGCCCCTTGAATTTAGAGTCTCAAATTTCAGGTGCGGTTTAGGTTCGGGAAAATTTTTTGTCCTTGATTTCGAGTCTCATTTTTCAGGTGCGGCTTAGATTCGAGTGTGGCTTAGATTCGAGTAAATACGGTAATGAATACAGTATTTTGACACTGAGGATATTGATTCAATATCTGCATGGAAGAGCCAACAAATGATTCAAAATGTCATGTCCATACTGCTGTTTTCCATCCTGTCCATAGCGGAGGAACTAGGAACTTATGTGATAGAATGGTACCCATACTACAGTGGAACATTAATAGGTTCCAGATCAGTTTCGAGAACATTGCTCTTGAGACATTTAAGACTCGTAGGCCTAAGTACACAGCTGAAACGTTTTAATTGTTTGATGTGCCTCTGCTAATATTATTCCATGTACAGAAAGGATTACCTTAGTGGAACAAATCACAGTATGCATTGTGTATCTGCTACCAAATGAACTGCTTGAAAATCAAAAGTAAAATGAATCAACACACCCATCCTTATCTCCTCTTATTTAACAACGATAGTCATAATTTCTCATGGGATTGCATAAACGCCAGCTCCAGGAATTGGAAATTGTTAAAAAGGCAGAAGTTACATCTTGTTCTATGTGCATAGATTGAGGCGCATTTCATTACTGTAATAGGTATTGCATAGTGTAGATCTCCTCTTCTCTCTCTCTCTCTCTCTCTCTCTCTCTCTCTCTCTCTCTCGACTTCATTCAGAGACAAGTTATAAACAACACACGTTGAACAGATTGCTTTACCATCTGAGATTGTATATGAGAGGAGGGAATATGTGCCAAAAGCTTGCTGCCAAAGAGTTTGTTTAATAAGACAAACTGAGTGCTGTACAACCAAATGGCTGTTTTTGAATGCTGTGGTAGTTTCTAGAATTATGCGGACCATAGTGAAAATGTGATACATTGTGATCCAGGCACATCTCTTCCTCAGGCCAACTTAAGGTGCAGCAAGTCACTTGGTGGCATGAGATCGCTCCACATAGGGACCAGGTGACAGTTATTGCATAGGTTCAAGTGCAGGTCTGCAGCAGACTTTCTTGTCATTATTAATACTTACTGAACTGCTAAACAGAGCAAAAAGATATGATAAGCATTCCTGAACCTCCATACAATGTTCCGTAAAACCAAATGACAGTATGGAAGAGAATGAGAACTATTTCAGGTAGAGTTTTGAAGTTTTGTGAAATGGCTGTAATCACTAATGGGATTATCTTGACTACCCAGAGATATTCTACAGACAATGGTAGAATATTTTGTTAGAATTACTGCCACTCCCACCAGTGCCTTACATGTCATTGACATTGAGAGATTTTGGGGAGGAGGAAGTGGGTCTTAACCCTCAAGTACTATGCATTCTCTCATATTACACGATTTTTTGTTTCGTGATATTTCTTACACCCCCTGTGGAGTGAAGCGGTCTCTTCTGTGTACCTTCCTGTTGTATGACAAGCAACACATGCCAGAACTTTTGCCGTGTTGCTGCTCTTTGTTTCTTCTTTTTGAGCCTTGAGAGGACTGACAGCGACAACAACAGTGTTGGCATGTTGTGTTGTTGAATTTTACTGTTTCTCCATGGTAGGGGAAGCTTCTCCTTTTATGCAACATGTTGTGAAAAAGACAGAAGTGGCTGTCCAAACCTGGCTTGGTGGGTCTTCATATCAAGACATGGGTGACAGCAATAATGACCCTGATTTCAAGATATTTATTACTTGCGACATCACTTTGGATCAGCAACAAAGTGATGAAGATGTGATGACTGATGATGATGGAGAATGTTGCATCTTGGTAAGAATAATTGTTTTCGATGGAGAAAGCAGCAGCTGCCAACTAACATAAGAACATGGTGATAAGCATAGCCTTGCAGCTGCCTGGACTTCAACAGATAGCAAAAGGTATTGGGGGGGGGGGGGGGGGGACACTGTTTCGGTAAGCTTACCCTGCATACAAGCTCCTGAAGTCATTAAATTCAAGACACTAATTCGACTGTTAGTGTATTCAGCAATTTTCAAATTGGGAAATGAATTGGTGTACAGCTTGTTTGCAACCGATGGAACTGGCAGAGGTGTTTTCAGTTGTAATGTTAATAAAGAAAAATTTTTGTTTTCGTTATTTTCATTATGATTTGGCAACCCAGATGAGCAGGAGCAAAGAAAGAAAGAAAGAAGACAAGTCAGCAGCAATTTCACAAATGTTTCTGTGTTTTATTGAAAATAATCATCTTTGATTCTCTAGATAAAATAGGGTATGTTGATGAAATAGGTGTACCTTTCCATGGAAGGCATAGATTTGGATGGTATATGCCAAGCAAGCCAGCAAAATATGGCTTGAAAATTCAGTGCTTGTCTGATGCACATACAAGTTACTTCTATAATTTGTACATTTATCCTAAAAAAGACAGTGTTCGTCACTTTCTTTCACAGCATGAGAAAGGTCACAGTGTCCTCTTGTTGGCTGTTCTTCGGTTGGTGTAACATACTGAAAATGCATGCAGAGATATTGTAGGTGATAAGCAGTACTCATCAGAAGAACTAATCAGTGAAGATTCAAAAATGGTCTCACTTACATTGGAACACTGAACAGAAACAAAGATGAGATCCCACAACAGGAAGGCATGACACTGGTTTCCCCTGTGCCCATAAAGTCAAAAGCTGCATTACTAATCTCTTCTATGTACCATTAAGTAATCAATGACTGGGGCTAAGTGTTTTTAAAATATGACAAAAGGCGGTGTGGACTGTGTCGACCAGAGGTGTGTAACTTATTAATCAAGTTGCAAAACAAAATGATGATCTTTGTCCATGTTCTCCACATCCATGGGTGATGCTTTGGTGTGAATTTGTTACGCCATCATCATCATCCAAAGGCGGAAATAATGATGAGATCATTCATTATGGGAAACCTAGCAAGAGACCTTGTTGAGCCTCATATAATGCTTAGATTTTATTTTGAACACTGCCATGAGAGTTGAGTGGCACCATCAGAATAATACTGTGCATAAAAGATGACTTTCAAACACAGAAAGAATGATTTTAAACATGAAAAACCTGTGCCTTTTGCACACCTCATTTGAAGAGTCAGACAAGATACTAGTGGCAACAGTGTGGTGGTCTGATTTGTTTGGAATGTCCTAGAAGAGTCTATGTGAAATCTATGCAGACTGAAGGTGATTAAAATATGGTTCACGACCTCAAAAGAATATGTAATTACTTTCTACCCCACCTTTTAAAATTAAAATGTGTTGAAGTTTTAAAGTACAATAGTCACAAAGTTGATTTCATATACAATTTCTCATAATGAAGTATGTTTTCCATGTAATAATGTTGTGACTGTAGTATTATTTTCCTGAATATAATCTGTGAGTGTGCCGGTAGATAGAGGAGTAACCATCTACTGTTATTTTAGTGATACATAAAATAGAAATTTACTTCAAAGTTTGCTGTGTTTCAGTTGTCCACATGTTTTATTTTAGATCCTACAATGTTTTAAAAAATCTACTTCCAAGATGTGTAATGGACAAGAGAAAGTCATGAAAATATATACTCACCCTAAACAATGATTTCACAAGTAAAAAAAAATTAGGAGGGCATCTTACAGAGCCCTCCATAGTAATTGCATTCCTGTCAATGCCCAGAGTACTTAAGGATAAGTTTAACTAATGATGATACCTTCGACTGCCCATTTTGTACTTCAGAACGTAGATTTGTACGTCTCTGTAAGTGCTGGACAGTGCACTTGGAGTTATTAGACTACATTACAGCGTGTTATGACAAGGCCTACCAAGAATATTTCCTCAACCTTCGTAATACCATATGAGTACTAGACAGTTTTCCATTTCTTGGAAGCACTTTTAATCTCATTCCTTAAACTGACAAAGGTTCACACCAGCAGCAACCATAATGTTACCTCTCATTCTTAGTATAAGAAAGACTTGGAAATTATTTTGTGATCGCCCCTAGTTTGTTTATTAGACTCTAAGAATCTCAGTCTGTCATTGCCATTGTGGATTCAAAAGAGATCACTGCTCACTTGATACTCTGATGCTAGTGGAAGTAGATAACCTGAATGTTTCCTGATTCACACCTACGGTGTGGTAGGTTTTATTCAATGCATATGGAATTCAGGAACACTTGTAATATCTCTGCTCCATTTAGTTGTCAAGAAGCTTTATTGCTTAGGAGTCTGCTGCAAGCCTGCTCTTGAGCCTCATAGTACTGTACCTGTCTCTGAATACAGTAGCAAAAAGTCTGATTCATTAATGTGTACCAGACATATGCAGCGTAAATAATGATGATATTCAAACCTGTTTAAACGACGATTGGTAGCAGCTTTGCCATCACTGTTGCCCTGCCCCACACTTACATTCAATATAAGACTGGCTGTTCTGACAGTGAAACTTCCTAGTTTTGTTAAAATAAATGTGCTGCTGGTGGCATTATTTGGCTTATTATTTTTTCAGTTTCTGTTACCATTGGATCTCTCTCTCTCTCTCTCTCTCTCTCTCTCTCTCTCTCTCTCTCTCTCTCTCTCTGTGTGTGTGTGTGTGTGTGTGTGTGTGTGTGTGTGTGTGTGTGTGTGTGTGTGTGTGTGTTTTCTGGGGCAAGGGAGGTGATAAATCAATTGTTGTGGTGTACAACTAAAATGGTGGCTCTTTTTCCAGGAAGTCAGCACTTTGTTGGTAACAAATTATGAAGAGCTTCAGGAAACAGTCAGCAAAGCTTTGAGTTGTAAGTATCACTTGTCATGTTTTTCTTTGTTTTTTATTTTTTATTTATTTATTTATTTTCCTTATATTTTACAAAATGGAACACTGTAACTACGCTGAGTTCCCTTTGTGGATGTTGTTTTGTGTATGTTGCCATTGCTTGATGACTTAAGTCATGATATTTGGCTAGAAAACATAAAGTTTCCAATTTCACCGAGCGAGGTGGCGCAGTGGTTAGCACATTGGACTCGCATTCGGGAGGACGATGGTTCAATCCCGTCTCCGGCCATCCTGATTAAGGTTTTCCGTGATTTTCCGAAATCGTTTCAGGCAAATACCGGGATGGTTCCTTTGAAAGGGCACGGCCGATTTCCTTCCCCATCCTTCCCTAACCCGAGCTTGCGCTCCATCTCTAATATACCTATATTGTCGACGGGACGTTAAACACCACTAGCCTAGCAACTAGCCTTCCAATTTCACCCTACCCACAATCGTACAATTTATAAAAATATGTGATCTCGTGGATGTGAATTCTTGTTGACCCTAATTCCGGTGAACACTGAATTTTTCTGTTTTATTTTTAGATGTCATCTGATATACTGATTTTCTGCATTGAATGTAATGTCATAAAACTTCCATCACACTGTGTTTGTTTGTTTCTTTCTTCACCTCGCAGACAGTCAAAAATGTTTTCCCATGTTGTACTAGCTCTGACTGACAGATAGAGAAAGTCGTCAAATGTAACAGTGGGATATGTGTTTGGACCTGTACGAGTGACCATGTCCTTTCATATAGTTTTTGCATGCATCAAGATGACAAGCGGAAGACATATAAGTAGGAACAGGAAAGTTTCGCAAAAACAACAATACAAAATTAGTGGTCTTTATCTCAATAATGTGGAATTTGTGATGTTTATGACCTATTATGAAAATTGTTATTTTGCAATGTATAAAAATGTTATGAAAATAAGGATGAGAATTTACTCTACTGACTGTTAAAACTGTATTTTGGCTCCTAATCTCTTCAAGGCTTGGGGGTTCATGTAAGATCTTGAAAAAAGTTAATTTCCTGCATAATGAACTTTGATTCAATGACATAAGCAAAAAAAACTCCACTGAACTTGGCAGAAAACACCACTGAATTTGGCAAGAAAAGCAGCACCAAATTTGACAAGAAAACACTGAATTTGATAAAACACCACCAAATTTGGTAAAAACCACCGAATTGGGCAAAAACAACAATGAAAACAAACACAGAATTTTACATGAAAAACAGAATTAGGGAAAAACACTAAAATTGGCAGATAGAAACACTGACTGTGGCAAGAAACAATGCCAAGTTCGGCCAAAAACAGTGCAGAGTTCGGTGGAAAATAAAGGCAAATTTGGTCATGAAACAAAATGATTTTTTCCTGTACATATAAGTAAAGGGAGGAGGTATTGTGAGGTGGATTTTGTAGTATACTGAGAATGAAAGATGGTTAACCGATGAGAGTGAGCTAGATAGAAGACTCCCTTCCTGTATCCAGTGACGTGATGAAAATTAGAAGTATGTGACATGTACCTGAATAAATATGTTGATGGCAATCTTTACTGTGTCCCTTTCCCTGCCTGACAATTGGTATTAACATTTCCTCGAAGCATTCAGTTCACAATCCAGCTTCAGTGTTTCCAGCTCATTTTTCGAGGGGCCTCATTCAGAAAGTTCTGACTGCAATTAATGTGTGTGCAACTGAGGGAATACTGTACATAAAATGACTCCAGTAATAAAAGATTCACTGTGTGACTTGTAGAAAGATGTTCCTCAAAGGAAAGGAAAGACTTTCCTGGTGTATTACTGAACAGGGCTTTGAATTCTAAAGTGAATCTAGGTGACACTTTTATGCAAGATTGATTAGACCAAATTCCATTGTTCAAGAATATTTATTTTTCTTGTTTTTGATGTCTCCTGGTTTTATTCATATTGCATTAACTTTCCCCTGTCACTTTTCAAGATACTGTGTGTACTTAAAGTTGCAAAGTAATTAATGTAAGTGGATATATTGATAACAGTTAAAACCTGCAACCTGCCACTGATGATGCCTTGCAGAAAATAAAGGCGAAACGCGTATGGCACTAAAATTGTGTTTTATTCAGTTGCTGTCAGATGGTCCATAAGTGAAAATCATCAACATACCGTAGTTAAAAATAATATCTGTTGAAAAGCCATATTAGATTCAACAGCAGAATTTAATTTATTGATATTAAACAGTGAATCCACGGCAAGAGTGCCGATGCCACACCTGTGAAAAATCAGCTGTCAATCTAGCTATACAGGGTGCCTCACAAGGAATGGTCAGTATTCAGGGATGTGACAGGAATCATCATTCAAAGCAAAAGTGTGTGATAAACACAATTGAGGTTGAATGGGTGAAGATACAGCTACAGTAGTTTGGTTTGAGTCGTAAGCTTAACAGTTAAGCTTTACCAAGTAGCCATTGCTATGTGTCAGGCGCTCCATCTGTATTTATACGGGTACTCTTCCTTTTTCGCGTGCTTCGTCTGGTTTGAATCGATTGCTTATTTTGCTTTGATCTGATAATTACCATCTACATCTACATATATAGTCCGCAAGCCACCCAACGGTGTGTGGCGGAGGGCACTTTACGTGCCACTGTCATTACCTCCCTTTTCTGTTCCAGTCGTGCATGGTTCGCGGGAAGAACGACTGTCTGAAAGCCTCCGTGCGCACTCGAATCTCTCTAATTTTACGTTCGTGATCCCCTCGGGAGGTATAAGTTGGGGGAAGCAATATATTCAATACCTCATCCAGAAACGCACCCTCTCGAAACCTGGCGAGCAAGCTAAACTGCGATGCAGAGCGCCTCTCTTGCAGAGTCTGCCACTTGAGTTTGCTAAACATCTCCGTAACGCTATCATGGTTACCAAATAACCCTGTGATGAAATGCGCCGCTCTTCTTTGGATCTTCTCTATCTCCTCCGTCAACCCGATCTGGTACGGATCCCACACTGATGAGCAATACTCAAGTACAGGTCAAACGAGTGTTTTGTAAGCCACCTCCTTTGTTGATGGACTACATTTTCTAAGGACTCTTCCAGTGAATCTCAGCCTGGTACCCACCTTACCAACAATTAATTTTATATGATCATTCCACTCCAAATCGTTCCACACGCGTACTCCCAGATGTTTTACAGAAGTAACTGCTACCAATGTGTGTTCCGCTATCATATAATCATACAATAAAGGATCCTTCGTTCTATGTATTTGCAATACATTACATTTGTCTATGTTAAGGGTCAGTTGCCACTCCCTGCACCAAGTGCCTATCCGCTGCAGATCTTCTTGCATTTCGCTACAATTTTCTAATGCTGCAACTTCTCTGTATACTACAGCATCATCTGCGAAATGCCTCATGGCACTTCCGACACTATCTACTAGGTCATTTATATATATTGTGAAAAGCAATGGTCCCATAACACTCCCCTGTGGCACGGCAGAGGTTACTTTAATGTCTGTAGACATCTCTCCATTGATAACAACATGCTGTGTTCTGTTTGCTAAAAACTCTTCAATCCAGCCACACAGCTGGTCTGATATTCCGTCCGCTCTTACTTTGTTTATCAGGCAACAGTGCGGAACTGTATCGAACGCCTTCCGGATGTCAAGGAAAATAGCATCTACCTGGGAGCCTGTATCTAATATTTTCTGGGTCTCATGAACAAATAAAGTGAATTGGGTCTCACAAGATCGCTGTTTCCAGAATCCATGTTGATTCCTACATAGTAGATTCTGGGTTTCCAAAAACGACATGATATTCGAGCAAAAAACATGTTCTAAAAACCTACAACAGATCGACGACAGAGATATAGGTCTATAGTTTTGCACATCTGCTCGACGACCCTTCTTGAAGACTGGGACTACCTGTGCTCTTTTCCAATCATTTGGAACCCTCCGTTCCTCTAGAGACTTGCGGTACATGGCTGTTGGAAGGGGGCAAGTTCTTTCGCGTACTCTGTGTAGAATCGAATTGGTATCCCGTCAGGTCCAGTGGACTTTCCTCTATTGAGTGATTCCAGTTGCTTTTCTATTCCTTGGACACTTATTTCGATGTCAGCCATTTTATCGTTTGTGCGAGGATTTAGAGAAGGAACTGCAGTGCGGTCTTCCTCTGTGAAACAGCTTTGGAAAAAGGTGTTTAGTATTTCAGCTTTACGCGTGTCATCCTCTGTTTCAATGCCATCATCATCCCGTAGTGTCTGGATATGCTGTTTCGAGCCACTTACTGATTTAACGTCCGACCAGAACTTCCTAGGATTTTCTGTCAAGTTGGTACATAGAATTTTACTTTCGAATTCACTGAACGCTTCACGCATAGCCCTCCTTACGCTGACTTTGATATCGTTTAGCTTCTGTTTGTCTGAGAGGTTTTGGCTCTGTTTACACTTGGAGTGAAGCTCTCTTTGCTTTCGCAGTAGTTTCCTAACTTTGTTGTTGAATCACGGTGGGTTTTTCCCGTCCCTCACGGTTTTACTCGGCACGTACCTGTCTAAAACGCATTTTACGATTGCCTTGAACTTTTTCCATAAACACTCAACATTGTCAGTGTCGGAACAGAAATTTTCATTTTGATCTGTTAGGTAGTCTGAAATCTGCCTTCTATTGCTCTTGCTAAACAGATAAACCTTCCTCCCTTTTTTTGTATTCCTATTAACTTCCATATTCAGGGATGCTGCAACGGCCTTATGATCACTGATTCCCTGTTCTGCACTTAAAGAGTCGAAAAGTTCGGGTATGTTTGTTATCAGTAGGTCCAAGATGTTATCTCCACGAGTCGGTTCTCTGTTTAATTGCTTGAGGTAATGTTCGGATAGTGCACTCAGTATAATGTCACTCGATGCTCTGTCCCTACCACCCGTCCTAAACATCTGAGTGTCCCAGTCTATATCTGGTAAATTGAAATCTCCACCTAAGACTATAACATGCTGAGAAAATTTGTGTGAAATGTATTCCAAATTTTCTCTCAGTTGTTCTGCCACTAATGCTGCTGAGTCGGGAGGTTGGTAAAAGGAGCCAACTATTAACCTAGCTCGGTTGTTGAGTGTAACCTCCACCCATAATAATTCACAGGAACTATCCACTTCTACTTCACTACAGGATAAACTACTACTAACAGCAACAAACACGCCACCACCGGTTGCATGCAATCTGTCATTTCTAAACACCGTCTGTGCCTTTGTAAAAATTTCGGCAGAATTTATCTCTGGCTTCAGCCAGCTTTCTGTACCTATAATGATTTCAGCTTCGGTGCTTTCTATCAGCGCTTGAAGTTCCGGTACTTTACCAATGCAGCTTTGACAGTTTACAATTACAATACTGATTGCTGCTTGGTCCCCGCATGTCCTGTCTTTGCCCCGCACCCTTTGAGGCTGCTGCCCTTTTTGTACTTGTCCGAGGCCATCTAACCTAAAAAACCGCCCAGTCCACGCCACACAACCCCTGCCACCTGTGTAGCCGCTTGCAGCGTGTAGTGGACTCCTGACCTATCCAGCGGAACCCGAAACCCCACCACCCTATGGCGCAAGTCGAGGAATCTGCAGCCCACACGGTCGCAGAACCATCTCAGCCTCTGATTCAGTCCCTCCACTCGGCTCTGTACCAAAGGTCCGCAGTCAGTCCTGTCGACGATGCTGCAGATGGTGAGCTCTGCTTTCATCCCGCTGGCGAGACTGGCAGTCTTTACCAAATCAGATAGCCGCCGGAAGCCAGAGAGGATTTCCTCCGATTCATAGCGACACACATCATTGGTGCCGACATGAGCGACCACCTGCAGATGGGTGCACCCTGTACCCTTCATGGCATCCGGAAGGACCCTTTCCACATCTGGGATGACTCTCCCTGGTATGCACATGGTTTTCTTCCCCTCTCTTGCTGCCATATCCCTAAGAGGTCCCATTACGTACCTGACGTTGGAGCTCCCAACTACCAGTAAGCCCACCCTCTGCGACCGCCCAGATCTTGCAGACTGAGGGGCAGCCTCTGGAACAGGACAAGCAGCCATGTCTGGCCGAAGATCAGTATCAGCCTGAGACAGAGCCTGAAACTGGTTCGTCATACAAACTGGAGAGGCCTTCCGTTCAGCCCTTTGTTATAGGGGCTTATGTCAGTATAAGCTGAAAATGTATTTCTGTAAGGTGTCACACATTGTTTGTCGCATTCTGATAATGAGTGTTTACGGCCTGTCGCTGCTCGCAGCATGGCTTGCTTTTGTGCGCGCTACCACGGCTTAAAATAAAAAAAAAAAAAAAAAAAAGAGGAATTATCTCATAAGGGAAACAAAACAGAAACTGCTATTTGTTGTTACTTACAGTGCTGCTTTCTTCGATAATGATCAACGAGAACCGAATAATAGACTGCGTATGATAGATGATGTTCTGAATGAGATATTAGCGAAAATTATTCTCTGTTTGAAAATCTTTGCAGACACCTCTTTAGTACATTACATTCTGCACAGAAATGAGAGTCATCTAATCTAGTCAGTCGCCATGCTTCATTTCTGACTGTATCGCTATTCAGCATAAGAATAATACGAATGTAAACATGACATGATATGTATATTCTTCCGCGTTTGCTGTTGTCTCACTCTAGTTTCGTAGTTTATTAGGCAGGCAGGATTTAAATGAGATAGCAGCAAACACAAAAGAATACATGGCATAATGTTTACATTCTTCTACCTTTTCTTTTAATTTATTTACTGATGCAGAGGTTTTGACGCCAGTAATTTATCTTTGTGCCTGCAAAGCATACCTGAGTAGTGCTACATATATTTGACGGCAGAAGTTAGTTGCTGGCGACACCTACCAACATTTTTCAGGACTTCCGCTTACTTTGGACTCAATTGTAAGCCGCAGATGGTTTTTTGGATTACAAAAACCGGAAAAAAGTGCGGCTTAGATTCGAGTAAATACAGTAATAAGAATGGAATGTAACAAGTTTGACTTGTTGAAAAGGTGTTTTAGGTACCGTAAATGTGTAAATATGGATTACACAGCCACGCTAGCTTTCATTCTTCAAAAGAAGCTGGTAATAGACCTCAAATGTCAATCTCTACCATGATTAAATTTGTGAGTATTTATGCATAGTCACTCGACATAAATTATTGATTTTCAATACACAAGCATGACAGCATCTGTGAAAAATTGATACACCCGTAAGAAGGATGTCATAGGCAAAATTCCTGAAACTTAAAAAAAAGTCCTCCTAAAAGATGCTTAAGTAGATTGCAACGTATAATTTCTTTCTGGTGACAGAAAATGGTAAATCAATGGTAAACTACTACTGTCTAAACCTGTAAACTTGGTGGAGATGCTATGGACATTATTGCATCTGCATCAGGAGAGGAGGAAAAAAAGAAGTGTTTGGAAACTTCTGTTATGGATTACAAAAGGCATGAATTATTTAAGAAACCGTTGACAATCTAACAAAAAGGAAATAGTGAGATCAAGCATTATTGACCATCAATACGAAGTCTGTTCCCACAGCACTGCTCAACAACCACATGAGGCCCCAAGATCTCGTCACAACACCTGGCAGTAGTTAAACCTTGCTGATCACACACTTTTGTGGGAGGTGTTCGAGTGGTCAACATTGTCCGTGCCCACACCATAAGCGATCCTCCTCAGCATTGGTCTCTTTCCACAATGTTTAGATCCAAAATCATGTTCCACATTCCCTCAAGATGTGAATCCATCGAGAATCACTCTCCAGACCAAATCAGGACTCATCTTTGAAACGAACATTGGCCAACTGTTCAACCTTCCAGGTAACATGTTGACGACTCCACTCTAGACATTCCCTTTTGTAAAGAGGCATCAGAGGTATATAAACAGCAGGTCTCTGACAATAAAGGCCACTCTGCCGAAGTCTTCTGCACACCTTTTGCCTCGATATTACTCTTCTGATGGATGCTGTGAGGTCAAATGCAAGTTGCTGTGCAGTACTAGGTAGTACTGTCATGCCCTCACAGGCAAGTAACATTCCTCTCTTTCTGGTGTCACATGTCGTCGGCCCTGCTCTGGTCTTTGGGGTTCAGTTTCAGTCTCTACAAACTGTCATCACATGTGAGAAACAATGGAATGATTCACGTTAAACCATCAGGTCACATGAGTTTGTGACTGTCCTGCTACCAGTCTTCGTATACTGTAAGTAGCAAAGAGTCTGATAAGCATCTTCTCTGTGCCAAACTGCACCATCTGTGACTGTGTACCAGGCACATTTGATTGGTGCCCTGACGTCATTGTTAGCGTGGTTATCGATTGACTGGGATGCCACCTTCAGTGCAGAACATAATCATACAGACATCTGTCAACAGTTTGTATGATTATATCCTGAATTAGGCACAGGAAGGGGAAATAGCAGTTTGTAGCTATAATTTTGGACACCGGTGTATTTTTATGTGAGACACTTCTCCATTTATCTTTGGCAGTCATGGCAGTTGCTGAAACTCCTTTCCCTCCCACAATGAAACTCAGACATTGTCCTCTTTCTCTGTGCCTTTCTTCCACCTATCAGTTTCCAACCTACCTCCTGTCTTCCATAATCTTTAGCAATTCTTTGTTTGCTTCATCCATCTGTGCCTTTTTCTCCTTCCCATTTCTTGATCAAATTATTCCTTCTGCGTACCATGCACTTCCAGGAGAACACCTCTCTGGCATTCCCAATGATATCCTTACTGCACCCCTCCCCTTCCCCCCTTATGAAATTGTTTCCCACAAGATGTACATTAAATATCGATTCTCACTACCCTACAGCATCTTGCACACTTTCCGCTAGTAGTGAAAGATTTTGAAATGAAAGGCTTAATGAAATATTGTGATTTCAATAATGTTGGTTGTATGTAAGCAAAAACTAATACTGTAATAACATAAATAATTTGCATTTGAATGAATTAGTGTTTACTTATGTATAAAGAGATTTGATATAATAAGTTTATTTAACAAGAGTGATCTGAATTTATTGCTCTAAAAATTAAGCTTAGAATGCAACTATTGGAAATTCAAAATAAATTTGAGATATTTCATATAATCCACTGTAAAACTTCAGATATTCTCTTTGATAATAACAGGTACCAGTGCATTTATTCACTACAAAATATAATCAGATCAAGGACTATAGACAGTCATTTACAGAATTTTTTCACTTGGGAAGCTAGACCTGGTGTACTAGTATTGGAATTTCAAAATAACATATGTTTCCTAAAAATGCACTGTAAAGAGTCAAAACCTTACTTATTATGTTATAGTAATATATACTAATGCTTATATTTGCCAAAAAGCATATTCTAATCAGGAAATGAGAACTTGTAAATAACTTGTAATTAAGTAGAACAAATACATGTACATCTCACTTCTCAGACATATTCCATTGAATGTATTATAGAAAGAGGGTCTCAAAGTGCCTGAGAACAAATATCCGTCAAATAGAAGCCAATAAATGCCCCTTCACATCCATTGGGAAGTACTAGCTAAAATATTTGTACTTTAAGAGCTGTATTAGCTAATTGTCTTATTATGACCATAGTTCACAATCTCATTGAAGGAGGATACTAAAAAAAAAAAAAAAAAAAAAAAAGCACCAGTGTTACTGAGGGTAAGCCATAGCCTGATTCATGTTTCCTTTGATATGGAAAGATCTAATGTTCTCTGTTTAACAAAGATTACATAACAATGGTCTGTTGTTGCAGGATTTTAATGCAGTACAGATAGAAAACTACATTCATCAAGAGTGACCACACAAATTATTGTACCTGTTTTAAAGTCTGGGGAAGGTTCTTTAACAGCAGAAGCAAAATGTCAAATCTAAGGAAATTGCCTGAGGCTGATGCTGTGATGACAAGAATCCTCTATGACTTAAATTATTGAGAGTGAACACTGAAGGAAAGGCATTAATATTGACAACAAATTTTGAGGGACATTGGTTGTGCATATAAATGGCCCATGTTGCAAAAAGAAAAGGAAAAAAAAAAATCATTAAGCACACACAAATAGTGTGTGTACCTCAGAATTAATCACAACTGAAGAAGCAGTTAATGTTTGGCTCTCAATAATCGAGCAAAACACTAATTCTTGCAAACTCCAGAAGTACTTTGGAGCAATTAGAGCACTGGAAGTGGAAATCATCTACCACCAACTATATTTATAATGTGGTGGAAGTAACAACAACTCAAATGTATCGGATATTGAGTGAGAAAAGTCTACTACTATTGGGCTGATATTTAAAGAACAGATGAGTTACACCCAACTCAGGCAGCCAGCTAAATCAGTTGTCTCCTTTACTCAGCCTCATCTGTGAGCATGAAATGAAATGCACCAATAACAACAGTGTGGTGCTGGCAAATAAATTGGTGGGATAGTGTAATAAATCCTCTGACTGATCTGAACATGTTAATGGATATCGCTGCTCCTGTCCCCAGGTGATCTAGATGTGTTCCTTTTGCCAGATGCTCTAGGCTTTTTTATATGTGCCGCATTGTTGACCCCTATGTATTTCAGACCTATTAAGATGCAGTATTCTCAGGTAAATGCATGTTCTGCATGTGTTAATTCACAGAGTTGTATTTTAAGTCTGAATACCAAATAGCTGTTCAAAATTTGGGCTGCTCAGTTGGAGTGACTGTGTGCATTTGGTCATGGGTTCTCGTATTGCTGATTTCATCTTTGTTTTTAATTATTGGCTGTTGACAAAGATTTGAAAATGGTGCGCTGCCATGCAAGTATAGAGGAAGAAATCTTGGAGATTTTCACTAGAAGCAGCACTGAGAATGAACCCTTTAATTGCAATGATCGTGATGACTTCTCGACAGAATCGTGATCTAAAAGCCCTGGCCTGTATAAATCAACTTTGACAACACATCCTTCTGTATCTAGAAGAGATGAAAATTCTTTAGATCTGGAATATTGTGAAAGAGAGTGAAATGAATGGAAAAAGAGCATGCTTTAGTGGCATGTTTGACTGGAAGAAAGATGATTTTTTGCCCATTTGTGCATGGTTTTGGACAATTCAACTACAGATGGGCAAAGATTCCAGCCTTACATCATTTTTCCCTAATATTTGTAACACGAGACGCATGGAGTCTACAGTAGATGAAAGAAAAGATTTTATTTATGAGGAGGGCATTTATGCAAGAATCAGCCATTCTCAACATTTGCATATGCACTGTGCAAGCCACTTCACAGTGCTCGGCAAAGGGCCTTTTGTACCAACGTTATTCGTTTGCTGTCTTTTTCCATTCACATGTTGAGCAAGGGAAAATCTGTCTGAATGCCTCTACCTTATTTTATTCTCATGATCCATACTAAATATGTGATGGTGGCATCGGAATGATCACACAGTCATATTCAGATTCTGATTATCTAAATTATCCCCATAGGATTTCATAATTACTTTGTTGTCTTTCTTCCAAGGAGTCTTACTTATTATGATCTTATCAACACATCTGTAAATTAGTTCAATTTCTGTTGTGTTGCTTTCTTGATAAGGACTCAAAATGCTGGAATAATAGTCTAATACTGATCAGAGTAGTATTGTGTTTCGTTTGTAGGTGCACTTTACCAGAACCCTTCCAACAAATGTAAATGTTTTATAACATTCCATAGTGGGTTCATTCCTATAAAAAGCTCTGCATTGACAAGTCTGTTGTTGGTCAAAGGGCAGTTGTGTTTCAAGAAGTATATTCTGTCCAAACAAAGTAAGTTAGCAAAATAAAAATATTATGCTGTGTGACAGTCAAAGTGGTTTTTGGGGAACGCTATGAAGCCATATTCGGAATGGGGACACACTCCCTATGCTGTAATTGGAACAGGGACTCCTTATGTCTGCAATTGGTATTCAATCCCAAACTTGTTCCTCTGGCTACATAGCCATGGGTCACCTGCAATACCACTTCGTAGGAGCAGATGCAACATGCCAGAACTAAAGGACAGACTGAAATGCTGATGTTATGCTTGTCTCAAAGCTGTGCAGTAGAAGAAAAGTGCTTGAGATACAAAAGACTGATGTAAAGACTGGTGAAAAAAATCAGCAAGCTACAATGTGTTACAGATTAGAACTCAAGTTTGAGGCAGTTGACCACAGTGCTATGTTTCTGAGTTCGATCAGATCAGTGTGAAGGACTGTGTAAGTGCTTGTGTTTTCCACAGAGCTATAATATGGCAAAAAAAAAAGAAAAAAGAAAAGTTTTGTCTGCTTAGGGAGGAGAACTTGAAGCTTTTTGTGCAGAATGGAGGCAAGTTGGCAGATGCAGGCACTATGATCATTAGAATGCTCTAAAATATACTGTGAGGTATTTTCTAAATGTTATTAAAAGTGAACACTGAAAGAAAGGTGTCTTCTGAAATATGAGATAGATTGTTTCTTTGTGATGTGTTAAGTGTGTGTTTATATTTTATGCAGTTAGTATTAGTGTCAAATACTCCTGTATTACAACTGCTTCTGTTCAGTTTTGAAAATAAACTTTTCGAGATGGGAAAATAAAAATTCTGCAGTTATTGGCTAGAAGAGGCAGATATTTTGAAAACTACATTTAGAAGTTACATTTAGAACTTCCAGATCAGAGACAATCTTCAAGTTCAGTATGTATGCCAACAATACAGATGTTGTGTACTAAGGATAGTTCCTGCACTGCTGAATTGATCTGGACAATGAAATTGGCGATTTCCAATTACTCTGTGGTTTCATGAAATGATATTTGTAACATTTTTAAGATGATGATTCCTTACTGTGTTCCTCAACATTTTCCACTTTTGCTTAAGAAATCGAGATATCTAATAACTGGTGGACTGGCACCATATTTCTGGGACCACATGTTAGGAGGAGAATGTTCATCAAATTACACATTGAATTTTGATGAAACTACCAACATTAAAGATAAAATAAGAATTACAAACAGCCATTACCATATTGTCAGAGTGTAAGTGTTGAGTAACGCTTCACCTAAGAACTTTCTTCATCGGCATAGCACATGGTGAAACATCGCATCAGAAATAGTGTGAAGCACTTTCTGAAGACAACTTGTCCCTAAATAAATGCCTTACACCGGGATCAGATGGACCTAATGTCAATAAAAAAGTGTTTCGGCTTTCAGATACTGATGTCAAGGAGACCCAAGGCAGACAACTTACAAATATCTGAATGTGCAAAATTTATACAGTGCGTAATGGGTATGTAAAGGCTTTGGAGTGTTAAGATGAAGAAGTGTCTGAATCTCTGGTCCGTAGTTAATGTTATTTCGATGGTTTGTCTGTTTGCTGGGAAGAATTTGAAAGAACTCGGTAACATTCCACATCACAAGTTTTTGAGGCATACAACAAGGTGACGTACTTTAGGACCTCCAATCAGTAGGATTTTATAACAGTGGAATGGTATTCAATATTACTTACTTAAGCATATGTCTCTAAAAAAACAATTCTGCTACTGTTCAGTCCAAATTCTTCAATATCATTGTAAGTGCTTTAAAGAAACCTTAAATAAAAACAGAACTTCATTTCATAATCTCATCTCCAAATGTATTCAGTAAGTTCACACAATATTTTCAAAGCCAAACACGTTTGATCCAGAAGATGCATACAGAAATAGAAAACATACTTCAAACTTTTTGGCTCGTGGTTTGAAGGTTTCTGCTTTGAGAAAAATTGAGAATGTTTGTGAAGTTCTTCATAATGCTCTCTGTATGTTGGATAATCTGCTTCCTCTTGAACAACTAGTTGTTAGCAAGTGATTAACTGAAGAGGTGAATAACCTGTAAGAACGAGAGAAGTTATGGTTTCTAAAGAATGTCCAGAAAACATTACATTGTAGAGTGCAAATATGTAGTTGAAAAGATGTGCCTATCAAGTGCACCACTGAAAAGCTTTTGGTTTTTAATGCCAAAGAAAGAATACCGTATTCACTCAAATCTAAGCCGCACTCGAATCTAAGCCGCACCTGAAAAATGAGACTCGAAAGCAAGGGAAAAAATTTTCCCGAATCTAAGTCGCACCTGAAATTTGAGACTCGAAATTCAAGGGGGAGAGCAAAGTTTTAGACCGCACCTCCAAATTGAAACAAAGTTGGTCCATTGTAATATGAGACACAATTTAGGTCGAATGGATGAATATACAGCTACAGTAGTTTGGTTCGAGTCGTAAGCTTAACATTTAAGCTTAATCAAGTAGCCATTGGTATGTGTCAGGTGCTCAGTCCGTATTTATAAGGGTACCCTTCCTTTTTTAAATGTTTTGTGTGGTTTAAATCGATCGCTTATTTTGCTTTAATCAGATCAGTGCCGTTCTCTTTGTTATTGGTGTTTACGTCACTCTAAGCTGAAAATGCATTATTGTACTGTGCCATCCATTGTTTGTCGGATTCTGATAAAGAGTGTTTACGACCTATCGCCGCTCGAGGCATGGCTTGCTTTTGTGCGCGCTACCGCCGCTTACAATAAAAATAAGAGAGGAATTGTCACATAAGCAAAAGAATGACAAGAGACTGCTATTTGTTATTACTTACACTGTTGCTTTCTTTGATAATGATCAACAAGAACCAAATAATAGACTGCATACGATAGATGTTCTGAACGAGAGTTTAGCAAAAAATTTTCTCCGTTTGAAAATCCTTGCAGACGCCTGTTTAGTACATAACATTCTGCATAGAAATTAGAGTCATCTTAGATTTAAAAATCTAGTCAGTTGCCGTGCTTCATTTCTGACTGTATCACTATCCAGCATAAGAATAATACGAATATAATAATGACATGATACGTATATTCTTCCGCGCTTGCTGGTGTCTCACTCTAGTTTCCTAGTTTATTAGGCAGACAGGATTTAAAATGAAATAGCAGCAAATACGAAAGAATACATGGCATAATGTTTACATTCTTCTACCTTTTCTTTTAATTTATTTACTGGCGCAGAGGTTTTGGCGCCAGTATTTATCTTTGTGTCTACACAAGCATGCCTGTGTAGCGCTACGTATATTCGACGGCAGTAGTTAGTTGTGGCGCCACCTACCAACATTTTTCAGAACTTCCGCTTACTCTGCACTCGATTCTAAGCCGCAGGCAGTCTTTTGGAGTACAAAAAGCGGATAAAAAAGTACGGCTTAGATTCGAGTAAATACGGTAAAGAGCAGAGGCTGCAATGACATATTAATGATTGCAGAAGTGATGCCGATTGATATCTGGTGGGCTTTCTCATTTGATGAGTGGAAGGTTCTTCAGTCTAAAAAAAGGTGATGCAGCTTTAGATAATGAAAGGAAATAACAATTACTGGAAGCAGCGTGTCTCAAAATGAAACTGATCACCCATTGAGTTAAAGTATCCAAATTTTCCAAAAGTTGTTAAGGCTTCTCCTATAATTTCCCATGGAAATGCAGAAATAGAGAGTACATGATATTCTGTTTCGAAGCCAGCATTAGAAGACAAGGTTATGCAATGGCCAAAAGATTTTTAAACAGTGTTTTGAGTGCGAGGAATGTTGTGAGATGATGCCCATGTTTTCTCTTTGTGTCCATTGACTCACAGCTCTTAAGAACACTGACTGTATATAGAGGCATCAGAAGAACTTCTCTCAGTTCTCAGCGAAACTCAACAGAGTCCTCAGAAAATGATTTAAAGGCAGCAAAGTTGGTTCAGGGTATGATTTGAGAGTGCATGAAAGTGGAAGAAAGAGTGAAAGAAAGGGAAGTGGAAAATCTTGAGAAAAGAAAGTCTATTACAATTACTTCATTGTTTATGAAAATTCGTAAGAAACAATAACTGAAAAATATTTTCTTGATCTTTTTCCAGTATTGAAGTGTATAGTGTCATTGGTTGTAAAAATGTGATTTAGATTTTGTTTGTGAATTACGATTACCAATGCATTTTGCATATATTAGTGAATATTTATGAAGGAAAAAAATGACCATACTCCATCTTGAGTCACAATAGAGAGATTTGTTAATGTCTGAACCAACATTTTTGGTAGGTGATTATAAATGAAAACAATTTATTTGTACCAGATCTGTTCTTAGAAATAATTTGTCACCTTTTAATCATCATTTTTCAAATATTTTGTCACCTTTCCCACATTTTTCAAGTGCCACCATGGCTCATTACCCTGCAGATCAGAAAGGAGGATGGATAAAATATATAAAAATAATACTTACTGTCATGACAAACTCATAGATTTCAGAGGTTTCAGGTGCTGTAGTATCAGTTTAGTGAGTGAAGTATCAAAATTAAAAACATAACATACGTTATAAACATATCTGGAAGCATTGATTATTTGGTTTTGAAGGTTTCACAAGGAAATTTTAATTAGTTTATGTGCATAAAATGCAATGGTATATTTCCAAATAGTTTTCCAGCACATAGACGTCTTCCCGTGAAAATTATTTGTAAAAATTATGGTGCTAGCACACATTAATGGAAATGCTTTGATATTTAGGTTTCTGCAGTGCTTATTTGGTAATTTACATCTAAAAGATTGAACATGAAACATCATTGTGCCAAAGAAAACTCACAAGGAATGGCCCACTCTGATATGTTGAAACCTACCTGGTAATTTTTCACACAGGAAGAATACACCAAAAGAAATGCACTGTCAGAATTTGTTTTAAAAATATTGAAGTTATTCATTTTTGCCACTTGAAGAACTGATTGTAACTGTGGTTTGTACAGCCCTTTCTGCCTGGTGCGGAAATCAGTGAATAAGCAGCTGCAGCTGTGACAAGAGAATGTAGCACCACATAGCATGAAATCCAAAGTGCACAGACATGGATATTAAGCATTCAAATTGTAGCAGAAATGTCTCAAATCATTAATTTTTTGAATAACTTGCAGTTCATACTGTCAGCTAAACTGTTGCAGCTGTAATTTGTATGGAAGTGACTTGCAGTGGATAGAAAGTCAGTGCAGTGTATGATGATACATCACATATGACTTCTATCATTTGGGACTTGAATTTGTTGAAATTAAATATTTTATAACAGTTCCTGTTCACAGTTACTATCATAATTTTTGAATACTGTATATTTTTCTAACAATGAAACAGTTCCTTGTTTATTTATCACAAAAAGTCATATTAGTTTAGAGTGTCATCCAAATTATGTTAAGTCTTTTGTCACACTCCAAAAGACAGGGATGGTGTTATGTCCCAGTCAAGAGTCCAGTAAAAGCAATGAAATATTTTCTGCAGGTGATAAGAAGTCATTTCAGATGTAACACTGAAAATTATTTTTTCCCATTTTTCCAGATTAAAGATTGTCGGAAGGACTTCGAATGTGGTCAGGTGATTGGGTGTCAGTAGTGTATGCGAGATTCCCACACTCCTAAACATCCATAAGTACACTGTTTCCGATGTGATAGTAAAGTGGAAACGTGAAGGGACACATACAGCACAAAAACGTACAGGTCGACCTCGTCTGTTGACTGACAGAGACCGCCGACAGTTGAAGAGTGTCGTAATGTGTAATAGGCAGACATCTGTCCAGACCATCACACAGGAATTCCAAACTGCATCAGGATCCACTGCAAGTACTATGACAGTTAGGCAGGAGGTGAGAAAACTTGAATTTCATGGTTGAGCAGGTGCTTATAAGCCACACATCACACCGGTAAATGCCAAACTATGCCTCGCTTGGGGTGTAAGGAGCGTAAACATTGGACGACTGGATAATGGAAAACGTTGTGTGGAGTGACGAATCATGGTACACAATGTGATCATCTGCCAGCATGTGTAATGCCAACAGTAAAATTCAAAGGCAGTGGTGTTACGACCCCTTGTCGTTTTGGGTGGCATTATTATAACACAGGCCTATGTTAATGTTTTAAGCACCTTCTTGCTTCCCCCACTGTCGAAGAGCAATTCGGGGATGGTGATTGCATCTTTCAACACGATAGAGCGCCTGCTCACAATGCACAGCCTGTGTCAGAGTGGTTTCATGACAATAACATCCCTGTAATGGACTGGCCTGCGTAGTCCTGACCTGAATCCTTTAGAACACATTTGTGATGTTTTGGAGTGCCGACTTCATGCCAGACCTCACTAACCAACATTGATACCTCTCCTCAGTGCAGCACTCCATGAAAAATGGGCTGCCATTCCCCAAGAAACCTTTCAGCACCTGATTGAATGTATACATGCGAGAGCGGAAGCTGTCAAGTCTAAGGGTGGGCCAACACCATATTGAATTCCAGCATTACCGATGAAGGGCGCCACGACCTTGTAAGTCATTTTCAGCCAGGTGTCTGGATACTTTTTATCATGTAGTGTTGAAAGAACTGCTGCAGTGTAGTACAGAAAACAACCGAAATAAATATGAGACAAACAGAAATGACACTTTTATTCAAGGTCAATAACAACGATGAAGTCACTGTGATTCGTGATGATCCCCTGGACATTACGAAAGGTGAGACGTGGTTTTTAATATGGTTTGTTTTCACTGTGTATGGCAATACATGCTATGCAATGTGCTCCATGCTGCCCATAAGGTTAATAAGAGTTATTCTCCACCAGTGCTGTTGCCAAATGCTGGATGGTCATTGGTGCCTCAATACATCTCACACTTGTTCAGTAGGATTTTAAGTCTAGATAATGGACAGGCCAGTCCATTTGTCAAATATCCTCTTATTCAAAAAGCTCCATCTGCACTGTTTGATGCGGTTGTGTATTGTCATTCATAAAAATGAAATCAGGGCAGTTTTCAGCCCTGAATACACACATTGTGAAGGAGTACCATGTCACAATAACAGCGACTGGAGAGTGTACCATGTTCAAAGATTTGGAGATCAGTACACCTATGCAAATTTATGCCTTTCGTCCCAATAACGCCTAGATCACCAAACCGATAATGTTAGACAGTGTTGTTGGTTTTATTTTGTGTCCCCACCCCTTACCATGTGAAGGTATGTCCAGAACAACTATCCAGACTGAATTTGCTCTTTTTGGTCTAATTCCTGTGCTCCTGTCACCATCGCAGATGGTGCCATCAATGTGCAGGTGTCAGCAGAACACAACATACTGGTCCTCGTGCAGAGAGACCATCCCCATGCCACTGTGGAGTGTGAAATTTCATGCCTTGCACTCCTGTTAAATGAGGCTGTAATTGCACCTGCTATTTGAAGTGGGTCCCTTCTCACCTGTTGTACAATGTTACGGTAATCTGCTGCTGTAGAAGACCCATCACCTTACTTCCAGTTCACTGATAATTCCGCCCATATGAAGTCATTCAAATGTTGTATCCAAGCCATTTTGTAATGAAGACCCTCCACCACAGTGCATCATAACTGTTTGCTGATTGACACCCAATTTCTTTTTCTCGTACCTTCAACTGCCTCATGTTGTGAAGGTGGTGATCCTGCACTTTCATTCATTTCCGCTAAGCTATTAATATCTATCTCATCCTTAAGTTTTGCAGAGCATCGTACTTCATCCAATCTTGCTACGAAGACTATTTCAGAAATTTATTTGCTATAGATTAAACATGAACATATGATCTGTCAGAAGATAACATAATATATTTATGTTGTGATAATTAACAGTTGATAATGAGAAAGAGAATAAAACCATTCATTTAATGTGGTTAAGGTGCACTTGGGTTCCAGCACAGTTGATTGCTCTCAAACTGTGGCTAGTTGCAGATTCAGCCACTCAGTTCCTGAACAACCTGTCCACAACACAGCACCTGTGGCTTCTTCAACTCGACCAGTTGCTTCACTTGGTTGGTTGGTTGGTTGATTTGGATGAGAGGACCAAACAGCGAGGTCACTGGTCCCCTTCAGTTCCTTTGCCACTTGATAATGCATCCCATTATCAGCTCCACTAAACTATTGAGTGAGAAATGACCCTCCAGCAAACCTTTTGTTCATAATCCACAATACTCAAATGCTGCTAGTCACTGGTCCCTGTTGTTACTTTTATGTTTGTAACTTTTCACTTTTTTCAGTAATTTTCAGATGATAATCGATAACCACCTGCCTTCCCCTCTGTTGCCTTCCATTACCTCCTGTAGTGTCCTGCAGTCAGCAGGAAAGAACTAACAGTCAAGTTCGTTATAATTAAAGAAAACTGCCTTTTTGGCATGCACTAATTTAAAAAAAAAAGAAACAAGAACAAGAAGAAAACCCCACAATTCTTGTGGTAGCAAAACCAGATAAGAATACAGGGCAATGAAAGAAAATAATGACCAAAATCTACTCTGAATGCTACGACAAGTGTTTACTATGCTAGAGCCGGCATAAGTACTGGCCAGAGCTGTTATATCTGTAAGTAAACATTGCCAGTCTGACTGTCCGGCATTGCTTATAATGCCGAGTTGGCGGAGTGCTGCATGAATCACTTGAGTTCCAATTGGTGGAACGTGTCACATGTCATCTGGCGAAATAGTTCCGTGTTTATATTGAGAGCCTGTTATTGTTTACATCCGTTGGCAAGGTTTCTATCTGAGCTCTTGAAAGGAGTTTGGCAGCCCATCTTGCTTGTCTGTTGTGCAGGCCCTCTAACTGATAAGGGGCCGCTGCGACACCTCCCAACACCTTCTTGCCCTATTAAACCCCCCCCCCCCCCTCCCTGCCTCCATGCCCCCTACACACACACACACACACACACACACACACACACACACACACACCACTCCCATCCACCTGTTGTAGTTGCCAAAACCTACAAAAACTACATGTTATTTGGTCTATTACTCGCATGCCCACAAACAACAGTGTGGACTACAGACAGGTCACAATTAGTCCACATGGAAAATACCAGACAGCAATGGGACATTGTCTAGCAGAATAACTGTTTCCAAATCCAATTCTGTTGCTCAGTGTCATGTGGATCCTGGGTAGCTCTTGATAAAGTGATCGGGTGTTAGCAGCAGTCGCAATTATTTGGGGAGTTCATTGACATATGCTTGGAGGCGTGAACCACTAATGATGCTGAAACTTCCTGGCAGATTAAAACTGTGTGCCGGACCGAGACTCAAACTCAGGACCTTTGCCTTTCACGGGCAAGTGCTCTACCGACAGGAGTGCTGGTTCTGCAAGGTTCGCAGAAGAGCTTCTGAAAAGTTTGCAAGGTAGGAGGCGAGGTACTGGCAGAAGCTGTGAGGATGGGGCGTGAGTCGTGCTTGGGTAGCTCTATCGGTAGAGCACTTGCCCGTGAAAGGCGAAGGTCCCGAGTTCGAGTCTCAGTCCGGCACACAGTTTTAATCTGCCAGGAAGTTTCGTATCAGCACACACTCCGCTCCAGAGTGAAAATCTCATTCTGGAGACTAATGATGCTCTCCCCTCTAGATTCCAGTGCCAACCTGCTGAGCCATGTTTATTGATAGTGTAGCTAGGCTCCTCATGCCTGGATCTTTGAAATACAGAATTCCTACTACCCCATCTGCTGCCTCCTGGCAACCTGAACAACCACTGACAAGGCCCAGCAGAAATGAAGACTGCAAAAAAAATTTAGATGTAGTTTTTTTTCGTGTTTAAATCCCTAAAGATGATTCCAATGAAACCCTGTAGACAAAATTTTCTGGTTTCATCTACAGAATTTCACAGAAACAGATTACATATGTATGAATAGTTTGTAAAGAAAAAGTGAGACATTAATGTGCATGGTATTGTAACACTGTATGAAAGTGTACTCTGACACACACTGAATAGTAAAACATGTTTCACTTAATTATAAATATGTTTACGATATTTGATCTAATTTTTTGATGTATTTGTTGAACAATGTTATTTTGAAGTTAAATAATTGTATCTTGCATGTGTTGACTCCCAGGTTCTAAACAAGGATTGTGATTACGGAAGCTCTTTCAGTTGCTGAAAACAACATAATGAGAGAAATATCAATGAATTAAAAGCCTATACCTTAAGCTTTTAAAAATGCTGTATTGTGTAAGATGACGATTTAATCTATTGAAGCAGCCACGGCTGTGATTTAGCTTATAAGCTGTGGTCGTGCAGGAACATTTATACACTACTGTTTGTAAAATGTGAAACACTCAGTAGCAATTGTGTGCAATATGCCACAATAAGAGGATGTGTAGGACAGTGGAACCACAATAAGTGATTTAAAGGGAGAGAGGTTGTATGCACGTAGGCCCAACAGTGCCATCTCTTGTGTGACCGGACAGGCCAGTGTTATGCAGCAGTCAGTCAGTGCAGAGCCATCATACAAAGTGGAAATGCAGAACCAAGTGCCACTATGCCTCGCTGACATCACAAGGTGGAATATCGACATATGACTGCATTCAAATGGGGCAGAATGATTGGGCTGTGATGCATGTATGTCATTCCATGATGTTGTGGCCTGTACACGGCATGCTACATCGACAGTGAGGCATATGTGGAACCAGTGTAGAGAAGATGGCCATACACAGTGCCAACAGGGTATCGGATGGCACAGTGTGACCACAGCGAAAGATGACTGCTATCTTATCCACTTGGCCTTAACGAACAGAACAGCTTCATCCCTAGTATTGGCACGACATTGGAGCACTGCAATAGGTGTCAACATGTCTGTGTTGATGGTTCGACATCATCTTTGGCAGGCTGACTGGCGACATGCATACCATTGCATTGACTTCCAGTGACCAGAACATACCAATGCCGGAGTCTGCAATGGATGTGTAAATGCCAACACTTGTGTGCTGAGTGGCAAAACGTTGTGTTTTAGGATGAGTCCTCCTTCAACTTGTCCTACAAACTGCAAACATGTTTGATGCCACTGTAGCGAAGTAATCAGGCAGATTGTATTGTTGATCGCCGTAGCGGACAAACGCCAAGTATGATGGTTTGGGGCAGCATTGCCTATAACACAGGTTCTCACCTCCTGTGTCTTGAGGGGAACCTGAACAGCTGCTGCTATATCAGGGAGGTCTTACAGCCTGAGGCATTGCCCCTCTTGCAGGCTATTCCATATGCCATATTTCAGCAGGACAATACTTAGCCGCACGAAGCGAGAAATGTGCAAGTCTTCTTGGAAGAATGACAGTACCACTGCTTCCCTGTTCTGGGCATTCGTCTAACACCCATAATGAGCATGTCTGTGATGTAGTCGGTCGACAGCTTGTTTGTTCAGGTCCTCTTGCAGCCACAGTTGATGCTTTGTGGATGCGCCTAGAAACTGTGTGGCTGAGTATTCTCCACTTGCATATTCATTTACAGGACAGTAATTCTACTCAGTTGTGTAGTTTCATGTCCGTAATAAGCAGAATAAATTTCTTTTTCATCAGATCTCTCAGTCGTGGCGTCTATCACCTGTGGTACTCCCTGTAGTGTCAGCTGTCATGATCAAGATAGAAACATTTCATTTTAGTTATTGTTGGCACTTGTTAGAGCAGAGTTTCAAAATGGGTTGCACTGTTTTAAGACTGGGATGACACTATTAGAAGAAGATATAATAATAATAATAATAATAATAATTATTATTATTATTATACACAACATCAGCGAAGCTTCACAGGATTTTATTGTTGTAAATGCATTGTGTTATAATTACAGCACAAACTGTCAAGTGATGATATGATATGGTCCCCCCAACCCCCACC
Organism: Schistocerca serialis cubense; assembly: GCF_023864345.2. Classification (NCBI taxonomy): domain Eukaryota; kingdom Metazoa; phylum Arthropoda; class Insecta; order Orthoptera; family Acrididae; genus Schistocerca; species Schistocerca serialis. Next base: position 786,080,877 of record NC_064639.1, on the reverse strand, counting down.
CCACCCGTATTCCATTCTTGAGTTTCAGCCAGTGCTTTTGCTATAACATTGAGACATGTAATAATACTTCTATTTAGTCTCTCCCTTATCCTCTCCTTTCAGCTAGGCTTGTGTTGTGACATCTATCCATGTGTCAGTGCCATGTTGTTTCCTGTCTGTGGAATATAATCTACGCTGCCATTTGTAAGTGTATCAGATGTGTTCAAATCCTGACCCAAGCCTGTCATTTTCAGAATATTCTGGTAATTTCTGTGAATGGTATATTTGTGAATTTCACTTACAGCCTGTGGAAAGTTACTGGCAAGTGAGCTTGCAGAAGAATCCCAGGCTGTGGTTTTATCTAATCTCACTCTGTTGGTGGCTGATCTCCCAGTTGTTCAAGCGGAACTTAAGAAAACTCAAGAACTTACGAAGTCATTACAGAGCAGTGCAGTTCAACTCCAGCGTGGTAAGTGAGGTAAAAGAAAAAGACAGTTTATGTTGTGGCGTCAATTCAAAGAAAATCAACCCACTAACTTCTAAAATTTTGTCATAAGCAGTTATAATATCTCGATATGATAAAACCATGTGGAATATGAAACAGTCTACATGTTTTATCCTGTTTATATTTTTTTTGGCATGGCATTCTATAAACAGCATTGTGTTTTTTTCTCTTGCATTAATATCTGAAGGTGTTTTGTGGACTAATGCGCGTAATGATTATACAAGGGTGAGACTTCCAAACACTTTCTCTTCTTTCCATATGACTGTCAAATTTATATGGAGGTGAGACTTTGTTAAATCTGAGTTAGATTGAAGAACGTGCAATTGAAATGTGGTTTTACTACAATGTTTTTAACAATTGCAAAATACTACTGTTATTTGCAGTACTCGCTCACAGTAAACACATAATTGATAGAATCATTTTTATATTCCTCCTTTGTTTAAAATAAAAATTCTTTCAAGTCAATTAACCAACTAATTTTTTATGGTTTCTTGCTCAAACCATATCACATACACACTTGTTAAAAACATATAAATATTGAATATATTCCCCAAGTTAGTTCAAATCCAAAAATACGTTTTCTTAAAATGGGTCTAGTGTGTTACATCATGCATTTAATACTGGTCACTTGTGCCAGTCCTCAGTCCCCTATTGACTGAGGTTGTGCAGTCCACAGAACTTTTAACAGGCAGAAAGGTGGCAGTTCACATCCCCATGCGACCATCCATATTTGTGTGCTATGTGGCGACACACTATCTCTTAAAACATGTTCCAGGATAATATTGCCTTGGAAAACTGTTCAGCCAATGTACTTTCCACCCCACCCCCCACCTTCAACCCCCCCCCCCCCCCCCCCACCCATTCTAAGGTTGTGGTCTGCAGCTAATTACCTCATCATCAATAGAACATTAAATACTCCCCCCCCCCCCCCCCCCCCCCCCCCCGTAATATAAACTCTGAGCATGATTCAACACCCTCCATTGGGCCTTAGAGTGGCAGAACCATGACTTAACTGCTTGGATCGTAAGAATAGATAAATTTCCATATAATAAAACTTAAACCTCAAGTTGTGTTGCGTGCTTATTGGCTAAATGGCTGTTAAGTTGAACTAATTGTTAGTGGGGAACCTCTTTGGTTATGATGTGTGTATAGATAAATTTACAGTGTTATCTTCACCCAGAGCTTCACATAATCTGATAGTTTTGAATGAAACTATACAATGTGATAATCAGCAAAAATTTTCCTTAGGAATCAACAGGTCAGTTGAGTGAATTTCAAAATTCCCCAAGTGTCTGGCTGTTGTGAAGCAAATAATTTCACTTGTATGTTAAGACCTAGCTTTGACTTTGCCTTTGTACAACAATGAAGTGTCTCACTCTGTCTAATCATTACGGTCAACAGCCAGCCTCACACATACTATCCAACACTGACTTTTCTTGGTGAACTGATGCCTTGAAGCAAGTACCTAATATGGAATTTCTGCCTGACAATGGTTTCAACCTGTCACGTTGTTCAGTGACAGCCACAGCATAAGAGTCAGAATTTTCATCCTATGATGCACTGATAATGGTTTGAAGATGAATCCAGCTTTACATCAGTATTCATAAAGAGTGGTGTAACAAAATAGTGTATAATTCAGCTCCAGTTTGTTACTTTAGTGACAGCTGATGTACATACTAAAAAATATAAATAAATAAGAATGATTCTTTCACTGTGAAGTGTAGGGCATGCAATTTTGAAACTTTCTGGCTGATTAGTACTGTGTGTTAGACTGGTACTCAAACCAATGACACTGCTTATTATGGGTAGTGTTCCAGATTCGAGACCTGATTTGGCACACAGTTTAAGTCTGCCAGGAAGTTTCGTAAATAAATGAAATTGGAAAAAATACGGAAATTAACTGCTCATGAAAATCATACTCTTCAGTCCATTCCATTTCTACACCTCATATTTGTGACATGATTTCCTTCCTCCTTTCAGAATTATCAGAAATTCGAGCAGATTTGGAGGAAATGCTGAAAAACTGTAGTACCAAGCCTGCCTGTCAAAATGCTATCACAAGTCAGAATATACAAAATCTTAATACTACAGCAGATTTTACGAATGTAAGTACATGAAATCGTTTTCTTGAATGTCACAGTAGTAACACTTTCACATACTCAATTGTGTGTACTGTTTTGAGTGTCCTGATCAGTTTCCTGCAGACCAGTATCTCCATAAATACGTTTAGGTACATATATTTTCTCCAGAATAAGCAACATGTTAGAATTTGTCAGCATATTTTGAATGTTCGACAGGAATACAATGCATACTTACTAGTTGTCTAAGCAACAGCTAGAGGAGGGTCAAGAGGTAAAATAAACTGAAAGATATTGAAATACTGTTTCACTGGTTGTATTATTTTGCTGCAATGTTTTATGCACTAATTTATCTAGACTTCTGAAGAAGTTACTTGTCAACAATAACGCTGTTTATTGACTAACTTTAAGGAGGTGCAACTTCCAGCACAGGTGATAGAAAATGTGGAAGTTGCTTCTTCTAAAGTTAAGTCTGATCACCCAATTTATCTACAAAGAAATTTAATAAAATTTCTGAACAGAAATTTATTTTTTGTGTAATTAAGCCTGTTTGTTAGATATTTTTGATGAATTTTGTGAAAAAATGAAATTGTGGTCACTGATTTCATGTCAAAATCCTGTCCTTAAGATGTGTTGCTGTTGCTACATAATGTAAAAATAAGTGTTGATTGACAGTTGCTTAGATGGTACAGTGTCTTTTCATAATTATGGACCTGAAAAATTAGCATTTGCTATAAATGCAAATATAGATTTGAATTCTGCCTCAAAATGTAGATACATGAAATCACCAAATAAATGCTATTTCATAGCAAGTTATATCCCGATGAACTATTTAATCATAGGTCATTTGAAATAAGTTTTATTTTCTGCATAATCTGTAGAATGTAAATAATGTCAGGTTACTGGTATTGCTCATCATTTGGCTAAGACCTATTTGGAATGATAATTTCCATAAGAACATTTTTCCAAAATAAAATTTGCTTGAAAGCAACAATATAACAAAGTGCTTGATGCTCTGGTGCTACATCAGTTGGGAGTAGTTGAATGGTCTCTGTAAGGTACACACTGTATAATGCAACAGAGCTGTGAGACCTAGCATCTTAGAGTAAATAAACTTGTATGCTTGTCTGCTAGCGGAACTTCAAAAATTAGTATAATGGAGGTGTGTTTTGAATGATGGTTGTGTCAGATACTGGAAGAGGTCGGGTCTGAATTACTTCATTTATGACGCTGCCAGCCTTATCAAGCAATTGTGTGGTAGATGTTACAGGACACTTTGCAAACTCAGCTTTGCTTTGTGTTGCGCATTGCTTATTGTTTCCTTCTCTTATTTTGAAATGCATGAAGAGACTAATCCTGGTCTGTCATGGTTTTCAGTTTGACCCTCACAACACCCAAACAGATCAGCAATACGTAAGATTATGTGTCAGTCCTGCTTTTGCAGAGACACACAATCCAGTTGTAGGCTAGATGCCCTGCAAGAGGGCTGTGAGACTTGTTTTCCCACATTGCTCCTCTTCTCTCTGGTGGTCATAATTCTGATTTGTTTGTGCTTGGAGCCAGTGCCAGGTTGTAGTGTCTGCACTCTGTACTATGCTACTGGAAAACAAATCTGGCCAATGTATTTGGATTATGCTGAAAGTCTTAACCTAGTGTGTGAATGTAGCTATTTTTGGTTCTGATTCTACTCTAAGACATTGTTGGTTCTGTCTGTAGTATTGTGAAGCATGGGTCTGGTGGCTATGAATGCTCGGGAAAGATCAAAGTCAGTATTCTGTCAATTTTTTAATTGTCAAATTAAGCGGTAAAAGAAAAATGGTATTGAGTAACACCTTGAATCAGAGAAGCACTCTGTTCACTGATGGGAAAATGTTGCTCCTACTCAACAGAAACAGCCATTTGTTGAAAGGTTAACGGGAGCTAGAAGAAGCAAAGGCCATTTTGGAAAGAAAAGAGAAAAAAAAAAGAAAAAAAAAAAACATTGAAGTTGCCATAAAAGGAAATTACCAAATCTCCAGCTATCACATTAAACAGTCATTCTCAAAGCATTAAGGCATCATCTTCATGCACATGGTGTGTGTGTGTGTGTGTGTGTGTGTGTGTCTATATATATATGTATATACACACACACACACACACACACACACACACACACACACACACACACACACAGATTATATATATATATCAAATGAAAGCGCTGGCAGGTCGATAGACACACGAACAAACTCAAACATACACACAAAATTCAAGCTTTCGCAACCAACGGTTGCTTCATCAGGAAAGAGGGAAGGAGAGGGAAAGACGAAAGGATGTGGGCTTTAAGGGAGAGGGTAAGGAGTCATTCCAATCCCGGGAGCAGAAAGACTTACCTTATGGGGAAAAAAGGACAGGTATACACTCGCACACACACACCCATATCCAACCGCACATACACAGACACAAGCAGACATTTGTCTGATGAAGTAACCGTTGGTTGCGAAAGCTTGAATTTTGTGTGTATGTTTGTGTTTGTTTGTGTGTCTATCGACCTGCCAGCGCTTTCGTTTGGTAAGTCACGTCATCTTTGTTTTTAGATATATTTTTCCCACGTGGAATGTTTCCCTCTTTTTCATACAGAAGCGCTGGCAGGTCGATAGAAACACAAACAAACACATACATACCCACAAAATTCTAGCTTTTGCAAACAATGGTTGCTTCATCAGGAAAGAGGGAAGGAGAGGGAAAGACGAAAGGATGTGGGTTTTAGGGGAGAGGGTAAGGAGTCATTCCAATCCCGGGAGCGGAAAGACTTACCTTAGGGGGAAAAAAGGACAGGTATACACTCGCGCACACACACACACCTATCCATTTGCACACACACACACACACACACACACACACACACACACACACACACACATATATATATATATATATATATATATATGATACACACACGAACAAACTCAAACATACACACAAAATTCAAGCTTTCGCAACCAACGGTTGCTTCATCAGGAACGCTTAATTTCCATGTTAGAGCTCATTTTAGTTTCGTCTGTATGTACTGTACTTCCTCGATTCACCGACTTTGGTGCTTGTGTTGACATGTGACTCATTGCTCTACAGTACTAGCATCAAGCCCATCAGTATGTAGCATCAACAGGGTAGTGTTTATCACGAACCTGGTTTTGCAGTCAGTGCAATGTTTACAAATGCGGAGTTGGCAGATGCCCATTTCATGTATGGGTTAGCACGGGGCAATAGCCATGGCGCGGTACTTTTGTATTGAGACAGATTTCCAGAACGAAGGTGTCCCGATAGGAAGACGATCGAGGCAATTGATCGGCGTCTTAGGGAGCACGGAACATTCCAGACTATGACTCGCGACTGGGGAAGACCTAGAACGACGAGGACACGTGCAATGGACGAGGCAATTCTTCGTGCAGTTGACGATAACCCTGATGTCAGCGTCAGAGAAGTTGCTGCTGTACAAGGTAACGTTGACCACGTCACTGTATGGAGAGTGCTACGGGAGAACCAGTTGTTTCCGTACCATGTACAGCGTGTGCAGGCACTATCAGCAGCTGGTTGACCTCCACGGGTACACTTCTGCGAATGGTTCATTCAACAATGTGTCAATCCTCATTTCAGTGCAAATGTTCTCTTTACGGATGAGGCTTCATTCCAACGTGCTCAAATTGTAAATTTTCACAATCAACATGCATGGGCTGACGAGAATCCGCATGCAATTGTGCAATCACATCATCAACACTTATTTTCTGTGAAAGTTTGGGCAGGCATTGTTAGTGATGTCTTGATTGGGCGCCATGTTCTTCCACCTACGCTCAATGGAACACGTTATCATGATTTCATACGGGATACTCTACCTGTGCTGCTAGAACATGTGCCTTTACAAGTACAACACAACATGTGGTTCATGCACAATGGAGCTCCTGCACATTTCAGTCGAAGTGTTTGTACGCTTCTCAACGGGCACATTTGAAAGCTCTTGTCTACGCAACCCCGGTACCAAATGTAGCGACTCTTCGTGCTCGTATTGTGGACGGCTGTGATACAATACGCCATTCTCCAAGGCTGCATCAGCGCATCAGGGATTCCATGCGATGGAGGGTGGATGCGTGTATCCTTGCTAACAGAGGACATTTTGAACATTTCCTGTAACAAAGTGTTTGAAGTCACGCTGGTACATTCTGTTGCTGTGTGTTTCCATTCCATGATTAATGTGATTTGAAGAGAAGTAATAAAATGACCTCTAAAATGGAAAGTAAGTGTTTCTGGACACATGTCCACATAACGTATTTTCTTTTTTTGTGTGTGAGGAATGTTTCCTGAAAGTTTGGCCATACCTTTTTGTAACACCTACCTCGCACCCAAAAAAAGGGGATGGAGGTGTTTGTGAAATCTGCCAAAAGTAAATGCTACATTTTCAGGTCTGTAATCATAATTGACTGACTTATTGCAGATAATATTTTTATTGAAGAATTATTCTATAAACCATCATGAAAAAGACAAAAGTATTATTGCTTAACTTAAACTGTGTTGTAGCGCTTTAAGTTTAAATGATGTAGCAATATCTCATTACGGTTTTCTTAATAATTTCTTTTCTTTTTTTTATTTCATGCTGAAGCTACTTGACAGATACTTTCCAAAGGTATAAAAATTGCAAATGTTTTTCTTAGAAGCTTCTTAAAGAAATTGCATGGGAGGTTATGATATTTAGTTAGCATGTGTGTAATTTTTGCATGATTTAACTTCGGCAACAGATATCGAAATTTATATAGCATGTTACTGGTTAACTAACTGAGTTTTGTCTTTCACAAGCATTGTTTCTAGCCACAGAAAAGTATAGCATTTCAGAAATTCCTTACTGCATTCAGCTTTTTGGTTTATTTTAAAAGTTTTTGGTGTGGTTCAGGGATAGTAGAGCGTTTCACTCTGTAATGCTTTCTTGGATTTTTTAGTAATCATGTCCATTTATTGAATGTAGAAAACTTATTCCCTCTTTGAATTGCTTGTTTCAGGTATAATATGCTTAACTTTCCCCATTATTCAACATGGTCATTTCTGTGTGGACCGTCAATCTTACAATATTGTAAAATAAATCAAACATCTTTTTCTGTTTGTAACGAAATTAGTAAATTATGAATCTGTAAAAGACTGCAATTCTCAGGTGCCCTGCTGTTGCCTTTTGTTGATGTTACATAAGATGAATGATAACCCCACTGAGAAAAATTAAATATACAGGGTGTCCCAGGAGGAATGGTAAAATTCAGGGATATGGCAGATATGGCCATTTGTAGCAAAAGGTCTAGTAAACGTGGGCTTTAAAATGCATACCTTAAGAGCTATGACCACTTCTTCATCTCTGATACAATGAAGCAAATATATTTTACTGCAAGCTCTGTTCTGTCCATATTTTGGGAGAAGGTGGTATGGACCAAAACAAGAAAAACATGTCCAGTTAACATGGGCTCTAAAACTGTACCTTAAGATGTGGGAGCACTTGTTGATCTTTTTCACTGTGAAACACAGCTCTTCTACTGAACAAGTTCTCATAGCTCTTAAGGTATGCATTTTACAGCCCATGTTTATGGGACATTTTTTCCTTGTTTTGGTTGGTCTGAAAGTTTGTCAGTGGAGTTATGGTACACTTTGTATAATTTCTGCTATGAAATGTGAATTAGTAAGGAAAAGCAACACTAGAGCACCTGAGGATTCTAGAACGCCAATGAATTGCAGACTCTTAATTAAAACTGGTAAATAAATAGTAACAGAAACAGCAAAGACTTTTTAATTTATTGTAATATGATATGCTTGTCTTCTGGCAGCTGGTTCATTCATACTCACTACTTCACACATTAACTGCATTCTTGTTGATAAATGTGTGCATTTTTAATCTGTTTCTAATAGAGAATGTTTAATTGATTCCAAAATGGGACTGAATCAAGAACTTTAGTGGTAAAAACTTTATTCTTCCAACTGAAAAGTGAGTTTCAAAATTTTACCGAAAAAACACACACACACACACACACACACACACACACACACACTGGCTGTGCCTGTCTACAACAATTATTGCTCAGTATTTTCCTTTGTCCTATCATGGGCTGTTATGTGGCTGGTAAATTTAATTTCATCTTAAGGAAGCATCAGAAGATTATTCACTCAAGGATATTGTTCACATTGTATGGGAAAATATACTTCCGCTCAGGCCTATCTTTTAACAAAACTTACTTTTCTCATAGTCTTTGCAGCTATGCCACTCCACATGTTTTATACAATCTGGATTGACTTATCATGGGTGACCGTTGGCTGTTCCCCCTTTGCATTGTCCTCTTTTGCTTGATTGCATCCTTGGAACAAAGTCTCTATCCTCCAACAGCCATCTTCCCATTTTACAGCTCACTATCTGAGATATCTTTGACAGGAAATGAATTAGATTTTATTTTTGTGCACTATACTGAAAATCTTTCAGTGATAACTCTCCTTTATGTAAATAGTGAACCTTGGGCATTTCAGATGAAAACTGTCCAGTTTTTTTAGATATTCTGATATAGATACAAATTTTCATAGAAGGAATGAGACCTTCAGTAGGTGGAGCTAAGTGTGTACATTGCAGATCATGAGAGAGGAAGTCACATCAACTAAGTTTACAGAAAACTGTGGTTTCTGCTCCATTATGTTTATGAACTTCATCAAACTGTTTGTTTTTAGGGTTCCATATCTCAACCAGTAAAACCAGAATCCTTATGGGATCACTCCCTTGTATGCCTTTCTGTCCAACTATTAAAAACCCTTTCTCTGAAGAATGAGTAGACATATCAAGTTGAAGTTTGTCCCATACCAAGTTCTGTGTCCCTTGGCAGTGTATAAAATTGAAGTTTGTAAGGCAGTGCAATAAATTTATGTCACATATTTTAGTACTTGCAAACTCACTCATTAAAATGTATTGGGTACTTCCTGTTGGTTTAGAACCATGAAATTTTTACGAAAAGAAAGGCTTCACAATAGAGCCAAAGGAAAAATCCAGAAACTGTAAATCTGATGTTATATCACAGAGAAAAAAAAATTTTTTTTTTTATTGTTTCTTGTCTGACTCGTGGGTTGCATGGCTGTCTAGTAAGACTCCTTTTTCTCAGGAACAGATACACATATCAAGTTGAAATTTGTGTCACATACTAAGTTCTATGGTCCCTTGGCAGTATAATAAGCATTAGTTTCTAAGTGAATGCCATCAAAAGGTATGACCCTTTATGTCACATATTTTGGTACTCACAAACTCACTCGTCAAAACCTGTAGAGTACTTCCCTTTGATTTAAAATGACGAAATTTGGCAAGAAGTGAGGTTTTGCAGTAAAAGTAAAGGAAGAAATCCAAAGATTGTTAATTTGTAATAATATCACATAAAAAAAATTTCTTTTTCATTTGTTGTCTGACATCATTACAGCGCCTTCACTTGTGTTCCGCGTAGTATAATTAACATACCTATTATGCACCCTAAGGCAGAAAAAGATGAAACACAATGAAAGAATTACCCAAATGAGATGGAAATCAGTAGGTTTGTTGTATGTGTATAGACAAACAAATGATTACGATTTCAGAAAAATTTATCCAAGAGAAAGAGCTTCACAAATTGAGAAAGTCTGCAATGTGTTGGTACAACTCTGGCCCTTATGTGTGCAGTTACTCGGCATTAATTGATGGAGTTGTTGGATGTCCTCCTGAGGGATATTTTGCCAAATTCTGTGCAGGTGGCATGCTAGATTGTCAAAATCCTAAGCTGATTGGAGCATCCTGCCCATAATGCTTCACATCTCTCAATTGCTGAGAGATCTGGTGACTTTGCTGGCCAAGGTAGGGTTTGGCACGAATGAAGACAAGCATTAGAGACTTTCATGTTATGTGAGCAGACATTATCTTGCTGAAATGTAATCCCAGGATGGCTTGCTATGAAGGACAATGAAATGGGGTGTAGAATATCATTGATGTACCACTGTGTTGAAAGGGAGCCATGGATGAAACTCTTGCTGCTTTACTTGATGTTGACCTCATCCTCACCCATGGTGAGCTCCACACTTCTGTTCACATTAAACGTACTAACGAACAACAGTACTCACATTTTGTCAATTGCCATCCTTTCCATGTCAAATAATCCCTTCCATACAGCTTTGATATTCGAGGCAAATGTTTTGTTCAGATGCAGATTCTTTACAGCAGTACCCACCATTCTTACCTCAGCCTTCAGTACTACTGATCCCTCTATAGAACAACGTAAGTATACACTTCTTGTATCTCAGTATTATCCTTGTCTTAAATGTATCAGTCAGCTACTTTGACAAAGCTAAGACTTCCTAAATTCCTTACCTGAAATAAGGTCCATTATGTCCAACGTTTTGCCTCCTCTCAATCTCCCCAATACTCATATCCTTGTCAGACTCTGTGCTCTTTCTGCACCCATTTTCCTACGCTATTGCTCCTACTCCTGTGACAGTCCCTGATGTAAGGCTTGCCAATGCACCCTCCTACCACCACCAGCCCTGTAACTGGCAAAACATATACTATCAAAGGGAGAGCCACCTGTGAAACACCACCTTCAAATAAACACTTTGGCCTTTTACATTGGCATGACTACCATCAAGTTATCACTTGGGATGAATGGACATAGATAGAGGGTGTAGACTGGCAACACAGAATTCCCTCTTGCCGAGCGTGCTCTACAACAGTATAGTTGTAACCTAGGTGCCTATTTCAACACAAGTGCCATTTAGGTTCTTTCTCCAGACATCAATTTCTCAGAACTCTGATGGTGAGAAGTTGTCTTACAACATGTTCTTGGTGCTCGCCACCCATCTGAGCTTAATTTACACGAATTTGTTCAGTCTCTGCATTTCTTATTAGAAACTGTTACTTTTTTCACTCCTTTCTAATTTTCTATATCCTTTATTTTCTGACTGGTCTATTTTTCCCCGTCCCCATCTCTACCCTCACACAAAGCACATAGCTTTCTACTATTATTAATTCATGCACAATGTTTTGTCAGTATCTTGGTCTTCCATAATACCCTATCTTCCACCTGTAAACTTAGTGAGGTGACACAGTGGTTAACGCACTGGACTCACATTCTGAAGGATGACTGTTCAAACACATATCCGGCCATCCAGATTCAGATTTTCCATGATTTCCCTAAATCGATTCAGGCAAATGCCAGGATGGTTCCTATGAAACAGCACAGCTGATTTACTTCCCCATTCTTCCCTAATCCAAGGGGACCGGTGACCTCACTGTTTGGTTCAGTCTCCCAAATCAACCAACCAACCAACCAATCGGTCAGTCGACCTTGTAAGTTCTTGAGTTTTCAAATCTCATCCAGTGCAGTCCCCAACAATCAGTCTTTGCTTCTCACCCCATCTGTTAAGTCTGCCCTGACATGGGGTTCTTTGCAGCCTTTCCAAAATCTCCTCATTTCCTTACCCTCACCAGTCATTTTTCCTTCATCCCTCTTCTTTCCCCTTCAATCCTTCTGCTGGAAGGGGGAACCACTGACTCTGGAAACATGAAAATTTCAGTACCATTATATGTGTTTTCTCCTGCTTGGTGAATAGATTTAATATCTGTCCAATTACATGAGATAATGGTTTAGATTTCAAAGCACCTATAGGTCAGAGAGACCCTATTTTAGGGATAACACTACTGTCTACTTTTAGAAAAGGAGTGTACTACCTGTCTTAAAACTTTCTTTAGGCAATAGCCATGGTTACCTAGTCATCACACTTCATCCTGATTGGAAAACAAAAGGGAACTTGACAGAATAAATGAAGATAGGAGTGTAGAATACCTAAACATTAAGAGATTGTGAAGAGACTAACTGCCCAGATAGGAACAATTATCAATAAATATTATACACGGAACAAGTACCCAGATAATTGACCACCATAAACTGATATGTAAATACGCCAAGTAGGTTTTTAGTGTTAGCGAACACTTAAAAACTTGATATGTAATGCCGGACTGAGACTCGAACGTGGTCCAACACACAATTTTAATCTGTTAGGGAGTTTCATATCAGTGCACACTCCACTGCAGAGTGAAATTTTCATCTGGAAACATCTCCCAGGCTGTGGCTAAGCCATGTGTCTGCAATATCATTTCTTCCAGGAGTGCTAGTGTTGCAAGTTTTGCAGGAGAGCTTCTGTGAAGTTCAGAAGGCTGGAGATGAGGTTCTGGCAGAAGTAAAGCAGTGAGCACAGGTGGTGCGTTGTACTTAGATAGTGCAGTTGGTATAGCACTTGTCCACGAAAGTCGAATGTCCTCAGCTCAAGTCTTGGTCCAGCACACAGTTTTAGTCTGCCAGCAAGTTTCATACCAGCACACACACACCACTGCAGAGTGAAAAGTAAAACAGGAGCAACCTGTCAGATGAGTACTAACTCGCGCAGCACATAGTTGAAGCTCATGATACTATTAAATAAATAAAAATATGATATGTTCTCATACTGGAAACCTCAAACTACTTCCTGTCAAAATTAGGTTAATCAGGTTATGGTTAGGAGAGTTTGTGAAATTTATCTGTTAATAGATTGATAAAAGTAACTCACTTTATGAGACACATTCCAGTTTAAAACCTCTGGGTTTTGTCCCCCCCCCCCCCCCCCCCCCCTCTCCGTTTCACAAACTAATCACCTGAAAACTGAACCACAATGTAATCTTGCTGCAGCTGCACACATTTTTCACAATGTTGATGCCATGATTTTGTACTGCTGTGAATGCTTCTTTAGGAATCTGGTTTGAACACTGAAAAATTGCTGATGGAATAGCAGCATAGCTAGTGAATTTGCAACCATTTCATAGCTAGAAACAGCCAAAAATCACTAGGAGCCAGGTCAGGTGAGCAGGGAGCATGAGAAATAACTTCAAAGTTGTTTTCATGAAGAAACACCTGTGTTGCATTCCCCCATGCACTGGTGTGTTGTCTTAGGAAAAGAGCACATGTGCAGCTTTTTTTTTTTTTTTTTTTTTAACCATTTTTCACAAAATGTTGGACAGAGCTTGTTCTTAAAGATATCTAGGTAGGATGTAACAGTCGCCACAGTGCACACAGTTAGAGCAGATTGTGTCATCACTGTCCCAGAAAACGTCCATCATCTTTTTTCAGGACTGGTACTTCAAATTTTTGTGGTGGCTGTTGAGGGTGTGTGCTTCAGTTGAGCTGACCGGCACTTTGTTTCAGTATTGAAGAACTTCATACATGTCTTATCTATTGCCACATTGCTGTCATCATGCATCAGTATTGCTTCGCAACAAGCCACTCACACAGCCTTGTGGTCATTCTTGAGCATTTGTGGCATCCCCTAGAGTACACTTTTCACATTTTGAGGTCTTTATGCAGGATTGGTGTGCACAGATGCCGTGGAAATGCCAACTTTGGAGGCAGTGCATTCCAAATTCATTTGGTGATCCTCTAAAACAACTTTCTTCACTCGCTTGATCATGTGGTGTGAGGCCAAGATTGTGTTGGTTTATTGTCACACATCATTCTGCCTTCTTAGACCTGTCGCACTCGTGACATCTTTTTCTTTCCTCAAATTATCCATTCGTTGGATTTGGGCATCTGCTGGTTGCAAAGGGGTGTCTGCCCTCTGAAATTGCATCTTACTTTTAGTGTCTCCCTTTTTGTATTCTTAAGCTGGCTCTTCAAAATATTTGGTAACTTGTTAAGAATCCTACCATGATATCGTGCTGCCCTTGGGTGCACTGCCATAAATTCTAATTTCAGTACTTTAAAACTGAGTACCTTGTGATGTACAACTTGGATCATGATGTTGTTTTCACCAAACTTAATGTAATAAAATTCCACATACATCTACGTATGATTCCACCTGATTATTTCTCTTCCTCCTTACATCAATTTTCTTGTAGTGCATGTACGGTGGAATTATCTACCATTGCCACCTTACTCCCATTGTTTTTAAAAATTCTGCGAGTTTTTAATAACATTGTGATTGACTCCTCTTTAATTTATTTTTATTTTATTTCTCTACCACGTAGATATATTTCACTTTCATCTATTTTCTGTTACCTCACGTATCTGACTATACTATAGCCTTTGATTTTGGGGTTTTCACTTCCTATATCAGGCCTACAAATTTCTTAGAAGTCATCCCAATACTTATCATTACGGTGCTTAAGAAAACTTATATTCATATTTAGTAACAACAATTTCCTTGCCATATAATACATATGTAATCTAAATACATAAAATTACCCTGAGACCATCTCTCTATGCAATGTATGTACTGATTTCATAGTTTCTGTGTTGCGCTACCTAACACTTTGGATCTGACTTCACAACACAATTTCACCCACTAATGTTGGTATGGAAGCCAAAAAGACATGGGGGAGCTACTCTGATTCTTCACTTTGAGGTCTAGTCCTAGGCATGGGACCTGGGAGGGTGCTGCTGCATGCTACATACAAGGTGACATCACCTCCTTTCTCTTGCATGATGCCATCTTCTCACATCCTTTACCAGGACGTCTCTTACTCAACTGTGGGCTAGGTTCACAAAGTTCAGAATATTGGTCTTACAGTGGTGTCTGAAGACCATCAAATGCATTACTGTGAAACAAAGTTGTTTGCAGCACACACTCAGGCTCCTTTGTTACATTCCTTTCTCCAAATAGTTTCAGAATAACTTAACTCATGATTGGGAAATCTGTTGAAACTTACCATTATCTCTCCTTTGTGTGGGACCACAGTAATTTTGAACCTTTTGAAAGAAATTTCCACCATTTGACTGTAGAAGTGTATTAATTAATTTTGCACAATTGTGAGTTTGGCCTTATGCATTCTTATGTAGAATTGGAAATAACAAGAAACTCTGATGTGGCAAAATGAGATATCATTGTTGAAATAACATTTGTTTGTTCTTATAAACCATTTGTTGTATCAAAGGATATGACAACATATAAAAAGCACGTAATATGGCTGAAATGATGCACAGCAAATAAACATCAACAAAGTGTGATTGGTATTTCAGCTGCATTCCGTACATGATGAATGCAGGCCAATGGATTGCCAGTCAAATACGCATCACAGTTCATTAAAATGTTTATTTGCTTGGCACAATTTCAGTCATGTTATGTCTTTTGCTATGCTCTCGTATCTTTCGATATGACAACTGGTTTATAAGACCAGATGAATTTTATTTCGACAATGGCATGTCATTTTAGGCAGGTTAGGCATTTTTTGAGGTTTCAAATTGCATGAATACAAATCTACAGTCAAATGCCGGAAATTTCTTTCAAAGAAAAAAACTTATCCTTACTATTCATCATGGTTTACTCCAACCAAACTACCACTCTTAACTCTGTAGACTTTTCTCTGTCTATTATTGTACTTTCCTATTTTTTGTAAACTGAATATTACACTTTCTTGATTGCATTCACTACACTTATTTAATCGCTAGATCTTTATTTATGTACACCTCTTGCCCCACCTTTTCTGATATTCATGGCTACTCGGTCTTTATTTCATCTTGACAAATGTAGATCTATGCACATTAAAAAATTTAACCCTATTCTAGTGCTAGATGTGTATCAGTCCATAATTTATCAAAATTATGACATTTTCTCCAAATCCCATGATTGGAAAAGTCAACTTGGCCTTCTCATAATCTTTCTTCTGTTTCTTCTTTGACATCAACTCCTTAGCTAACTTCCTGATCTTGCCTTGTGTGAGAATCCAGCCTACTGGAAAAGCCAGTTGTTCATCAGTAGTATTTGTTTGTTTTCTCCTGAAGATGAGTTCACACAGTGCAAACCCTGTACCTTGATGACATAGCTTATTGCTATCTTCTTCAAACGACAGAATAAAATGCACCCTTGTGATATTATGCCTATGATAAAGTTCCACACAACTGATTTAATTCTTTCATCACCCCCCTCACTGGGGCTACCCTATAGGAAGTATGGTGAAGTACTTATGAGCCAAATCATGTTCCTCACCAACATCTCTTCAAACTTATTAGCCAGAAGCTGTTGACCATTGTCTGACAGCACCACACTCAGCTTTCCCACTTACAACAAATAATATTCCTTCAGTTTGTAAATTAACACTTTTGCCTTTGTCTGTCGTATGGGATAGAATTTCACGTGTTTCGAGAACATATCTAAAACTACAAAAATGTAAGTGCAACTCGCTCTAGAAACAAGCAATTGACCAAAAAGATCCACAGCAATTAATTGCTTCCACTTGAATCCTCTTACAAAGGACCTGAATTGGTATCACAGCTCTGTGTACTTTTTGACACTGATCACATGCAGTGATCCACTTATGCACTTGCCTCCACGTGTTTTAGAAAATCACTCTCTTGTAACTTGGCTATGAACTTCCACTTCTGAAAACCAAACACTGTGACCAACGCCTTCTGCTTGGCCACACAGTAATTGTGCTCTGTCTCTGTCAATGTTTGACTTATAAAGAGTATTGTATGTTGTTAAGCCTTGCCCCCCTTGTGTTCTATTTGGGAGTGCTCGAACCCAGTACTGTACATACATGCACTTGATGATGTAGATAAGGCTTCATAAGGTCTGTATAGTGTAAAATTTTGGTTTAAGCATTTGTGACTTGAGCTCTTGGAATGCTGCTTCACAGACCTCTGTCCAGGCCCATAATGTGTTCTGTCAGGGTTGTTAGTTCGTAACTATGTTGTTAAAAGACTGTGTGGAGACAAATCATTTGTAAAAGCTAAGAAGACTGAACATAACTCTCAATCACTTGTTGTTTTTTGGACTAGAAAATTTCTGAGTTGCTCCAAGTATTTTGTCTTCAGTTGTTAGGTCTTCCACATTAATGACATCCCCTAAGAACTTTATCTCAATTTAACCAGTCTGGTTTTGCTCAGTTTTTTTCATTCTTCCTTCCTACATAGCAACCAGTACTCATTCCAACAAGTTACAGTGCTCTTCCAATGTGGGCGTAGCAATACGTCATCAATATAAACTGTCAGTTGTTCCATCAACTCTGGAACTACGATTTTATGCATTGGGTGCCCAAATTCCCAAACAGAAATGGTAAGAGCAAATGTCACCACACAGAACTGGTAACTCAAACCCACTTGAAGGAAAGCTGTATACTGAGAGGGGACTCCACTGCTAACTTAAGAGTCCGATAGTTGTATGTTACACCCATAGATGACAAAAATTTTACACCATCGGACCTCTTCAGCAATTTATCGATAGACAAAATGCTGTCTGTTTCTCCTTCCACTACATTATCTAGTTTCCAAGCATCCAACACTGGACACACACTCTCAGCCTTTTCTGGCACTACACACAATGTGTTTATGTCTTCACTACTGACAAGTTCAGTAACATCCCAATTTATTACCTGATTTATTTCGATTTGCATTGCTTCTATCTGTGAAAAAGGCACAGCGTATGTCTTCGCTGCAAATTTTTCAAGAGGCTTATTTTTTAAATGAATTCAGATTCCTTCGGAAAATGCACTAAGATTCCTTGGTAATATCTCTTTTTGTGTGTCTTTCTGAGTATACAATAACATGTTTGTATTGTCCACTTTCTCTCGTATCTCATCCCTAACCTCCTGTTGTTAATTCTCCAGCCGTGGGTGATGCAGATATGTGCTGTCAGCTCTTTCTGGACAGTTTCACGGGTCTCACAGTTATTACATTAGAATTAATTTCTTCTCTATTTACATGTTGGAACTCGTGATTTTTCCAATGAATACTTTTCTGTTGCTCTGGAACATCAGAGGGCGTTATTTTTCCTTCTGAAACATTGGGAGTCAGATTTTTTGCATTCTCCAGTCACACATACTTATTCATATACCTTCTTGTGGCAGCAATTTTGTGTCGATATTCCTGAACTTGTATAGGAACATTGCTCTAAAATATACAGCAGTCAGAAAATTTATCAATAAGTTTATTCTGCTTTTACAATGTTGAACACAATTTTTGCATTTCCCACATTATTTACATTAAATGTCAGTTGAAAAACAACTCTGAAGAAAGGTTTTTAAGAGTTTTTATAGGAATGTAGTTCTATCCATACAGCTATCCCGCTTATCAAATAGAAATGCACCACAGATTTGGACGGAAAAATGAGGAAGTCACTCTTGGTTAACTACCAGATTCTCTTCCCTACTTTCTCTTTGAATCCTCTGTATGGACATTAATGTATAGACTGGCTCTCCGTCCTCTAAAACTAAAACTAAACACTGCCCGAACAGGCCATGAAGCTCAACCCACAGGTATCACTGGATTGGGATGTGGAGGAGCATGTGGTATGTGGTCAGCACACCACTCTCCCAGCTGTATGTCAGTTCATGAGACCGGAGCCGCTACTTCTCAATCAAGTACCTCCTCAGTTTGCCTGACAAGGGCTGAGTGCACCCCACTTGCCAACAATGCTCGGCAGACTTGATGGTCACCTATCCAGGTGGTACACCAGCCTGACAACGGTTAACTTTGGTGATCTGACAGGAACTGGTGTCATCATTGAGGCAAGGCTGTTGGCTCTCCATCCCTGACTTTTTAATATTGAGTCTCAAGTTCTTTTTACATTCATCCTTTTTTGCTGCATAAACAGTGTCGGTACTGCCTTTCTGCACTTCCATTTTTATACAACACAACTCAAAATTTAAATCACAGTAATACAAATTGAGAAAATACACATCTACAAACATTCTAACACTTGAGTTTCGAAATGATCGAAAGTGTGTGCTATATAACATCCTTGAATTGCACAATTAGTGTGACATCATGCCAAATTGCTTTAGAAACCTTCTTTGTAACACCAATATTTTTAACTGACAGTACTGGCTCATCCTTTTTGCTTGACAAGACGGAAGAAGATTCTTGTGAAATTGCTGAAATCTTTGAACAGCTTTTGACTAATAACTCACTCTCCAAACTGCCTACTAGTACTTTTGAATCAGATTTGATCAACTGGAATGGGACAGTCTCTTCTTCGTATAACAAGTCTTTAATTGTGGCTTTTCTATCAAAACTCAGTCATAGCTGCTGTATTTTCCATTCTTACTCTTCCTGAAGGAAAACATTTCAGCTCTCGTAGGTGTCCTATCATGAAGCGACAGTTCACAAATGTTCTGGGCTTTACATCTTTCAGCTTTGGAGCTAAAGGCATTGCGCGATTGTTATTCAACCTTCAAGGAAGTTCATATTCAGAATTTTCATTGAATATGAATGTATAGACAGTATCTCTTCCCTTCAGAGGCACTGTTGCAGGGTGTATCTGTTGGTAAAGAGTTCTCTCACTTAAAATTCCAAAGTGCTTGTGCCCTTCTGTTCTTTAATGTGCTGTTGTGGAGCCCAGAGATCCCACACTTGCCAGCTGAGTGAATTGTTATTACTTATTATTCCTGTTGGTTACTGGTTGTTAAAAATTGCACAATTCCAATTGTGCGCACAGTGTGTAATTTGTCAAAAATGTCATGATGGTTTGAACTACTGCTGGGAAGGTTACACCACACTGCATGCACACTCTGCACTGCAGTTGCGTCTCTCCCCCACTCTTGGAGTATACTGGTCTCCGCATTCCTAATAACAAAATCACTAGAACACCCTGGCAACTGTTTGGTCGAGCTAGTTCGTGTACTAACTCTCACCTTAGTTCTGGAGGATATTGTACACCCCACACATTTGATTAGTAGTTATCCAGTAATATTCTCTTCCGTTTCCCTGCACCATGATGCACCACTTTAAAGCAATGTCTTACTACTAATTTCAACAATATTCCATACTGATTCCAGGCCCTCATGCACATTTTTGAAACTTGGTTGACTTCCTCTTGGTTATTTTATGAATACAGTTTATCAATTTGAGATTAATAAAAGTGAATACCTTCATTTACACCAAGAGGAAGAGCTCAGTACTCAGTTCTGCAATGTAATATTGAACAATACATTGACAGTAAGCACCAGTCTACAGGGGTGCGGGACTTAATTTAGGCACTGGCCCGAAGTCCAGCCACACAGTCGCAGCCTGTTAAACCCACCTATCCTTTCATATGCTGCAGTTTTGGTTATGCTGCACACTGATCTGTGCACTTCATTGAACCTTTCATGACTACAGTGTCACTTGGAAAGGGGTTGGTACACCATCAAAGAACGGTAAAAATAAACTGGTAATCAGTTAAGATAATGTAAATAATTTACAACATTTATGCAGAGTTAATCACAGCACTGATCAGAATCCAGGAAGCCCACGATACTGAAAATAGTTCCAATTGGCAAAACAATTTTGCCCTATTAAATTTAGCTACTCACACATGACATTGACCGTCATTTTGCTGCTCTGCCATGCAGGACTGAAATGTGAACCACCAGAATAGTTTTGGAAGCTGCTGACAGTAAGACGCAAGATATCAACAGGACACGAATATGCTAAACCTCCACTCTCAACCACATGGTCATCATCTACAATCTGTAGCATCACTAAGCCAGTCCATAGCTGAATAATTAGCCTCATTCCACTTACCAAGGGTCGAGTGATGATGTATTGTGTGCCATAAGCTTTGTTCGGTTGAAGTATGTCCTTCTATAGATGTTTTCATCTGCAAAATTATACTTTGAAACACCTGTTACAATCACTACCTCTGCAACTGTACATTTTTTGGACTTACTAACATGATATGAACAAATACAAAGTTTATGATGTAACAGAGGTGTTCTGTTACCTGACAGGTCTGACCTCAGTCAGTCACCGGTGGTATTCCCCTCCACGCAGTGGTCTGTTGGTGCTGTTAGTAACTGTTGAGTCTATTGTGACATCAATTATTTTTCTGTCAAAATTGTAGGGTCCTGCACGGGTTCTTCCAGTGTAAACTCTAAGAAATTCTGTGAAAAAATTCTTGTTCTCACTTCATTTTTATTCTTAGAGCCCCCCAAAACTACCCGTAATCACGCTCTGAAGCCCGCCATGAGGATGTGGTGTCCTTTGATGTGCAGTCTGCAGTGGCACAGCTAATTTGTGGTTCAATCTACAGGAAATTGTCCACTTACATCTCAGTGATATCTTCTTCAGCAATCCAGTCCAAATGCCTTTCCCATTAAGAACGAATTAGTGTAGCTCAACTGAAGAAAATGTAGGAGAACCAGTCCCATTAATTGTATCTAAAGGTTGCATTAAATATGTTTTGGTTTCAGGTTAACTAAACGATTAAAAGATAGACAGCTCTTGAGTGAAGTCTTTGATATATTGTTACTTACTTGATACAAAAACGCTGCCATGCTAATCAGAAGTTACAATTCCAGCACTCTCACACAATTACAGTCATTCATCATAGCCATCTTATGGTAAACAACTGAACCCATTACTGAAAAGAATATAAAACAGATTATCTTTGACAGAATACTCACTGAAATATTACACGAACTGATCACTTCAAATGTTCAGTTCTCGGTCCCAACTTGTACAATGTTCCACGCAGATTTTGCTTAATTCAAAAGTCACAATTTATGTTTAAAATTCAGAATTTCACATGTTCGTCTTTTTCATTTGTTCAGGATTATTTTGCAGCTCCTGACGGTCAAGTTTGACTGATAATTCCGCAAAATTGTCACATCTGTCCAGAGTTTGTAATAAATGTGTTTGAATATGATAAAAGCTGTGCTCCCAACTTGCTTTAGACTTTACAAGCAGTTCTTGAGCCCTAAAATAGGCACGAATGTGTTGTCCTCTTCTGATTGGCTGATAAACACCACATCCAATTCAGTATCAGAATTAAACCGCACAGTACTGTGTTGTTAACATTTAACCAATTGCAACATAACTGATTTTTATGAGCATTTCATTAATAGAACAAATTTATAAAATTGACAATACCAAAAATCTCTCTCTTTAAATAACTACTTTACTGTAAAATGTTTCTTGTTTCGCAGTACCATGAACTGGGAATTACACTTTACAAATTTTCCCTGAGAGTATAATTCATTCTCTCTTTACAACCATAGTTCTCATGCTAACGTATACTCAGTTAACATACATGACAATTTTAATTTATATTATCAATTCGCATTCACACCTTCATTCTCACTAATAACTAAACATATTAAATTATCAATAATTAATAGAAGTAATAATATTCACAGAAGGTACAGTCTTGTTTCAAATTATAATATTCAGACTACGTTTAATTTATAGTCCATAAGATGCAGACACTTACCGACACAGCCATAACTATTAGGAATTGCTGCATCATAAGAGCGCATTTGTCATCTTGAACCACGAGTCATATAAAAAGCTATTTGCTTGCTGCCATCCAACTTACTAAGTACAATACAAGGCACTACACCTCACATCCCCTATGATCATAAAAAAAGTTTCTAGTAAATTTTTAATAATTATACTGTTATTTGGTGCATAGGTTCATAGCATTTTTATTTTGCATGTTGGTATTCCAGTTATTGATTCTCATTTTTTATTTGTAGTTCACTGTTGCTGTTTGACTTTACACATTAACTGATGGAAAATCCAATATTATGAAAAAGGATAAATTGCTGCTCACCATATAGTGGAGATGTTGAGTCGCAGACAGGCCCAAAAAACAGGTTGCTAAACAAGTAAGCTTTCAGCCAAAAGGTCTTCTTCTGAAGTAGACAATATACACAGGCACATTCATGCAAACAAAACTCATACAGACATGACCACTGTGTCTGGCAGCAGAGGACCGACTGTGAACAACAGAGCATGATGGAGAAGCATTCTAGGCAGTGGGGTAAGGAGGAGGCTGTGGCAGAGAGGGGAAGGACAGCAGGGTAGGGTTGGAAGACAGTAAAGTGCTACTGGAGCATGCGGGAATAAGTTGGGGAGAGGGTAGGGAAGTTGGGAAGGGGGGGAGGGGGAAGAGTGCGGTAAAGGAGAGAAGTAAAAAGGCTTTGGGTGTGTTGGTGGAATAGAAGGTTGTGTAGTGCTGGAGTGGGAACAGATAAGGGGATAGGTGGGTGGAGGATAGTGACTGACAAAGGATGAGGACAGGAGGGTTATGGGAATGTAGGATATACTGCAATTCAGAAAAGTTAGTATTGATAGGAAGGATCCAGGTGACAGAGGCTGTAAAGCAGTCATTGAAATGAAGAACGTTGTGTTGGGCAGTGTGCTCAGAAACTGGGTGATCCAGCTGTTTCTTGGCCACAGTTCGTTGGTGGCCATCAATGCATACAGACATCTTGATGATCTGGTCAAGGGAGGGCTACCTGTAAAACCAGTCATGTGATCTACAAGCTACGTTGCTGTGCTGCACTCTACATGGGCATGACAACCAACATGCTGTCTGTCTGCATGAATGGCCACCAACAAAATGTGCTCAAGAAACGACTGGACCACCCAGTTGCTGAGCACAATGCCCAAAACAACATTCTTCATTTCAGTGACTGTTTTATAGACTGTGCCATCTAGATCCTTCCTACCACACCTGCTTCTATGAATTGCAGGTGGGAAATCTCCCTGCAATATATCCTACATTCCCATAACCCTCCAGGCCTCGGCCTTCATTAGTCACTGTCCTTCACCCACCTACTTCTATCCTTTCCAAACTACCATGCCCCACCCCCATCCCCATCCCCCAGTCTCCCACCTGCATCTAGCTGCCCTACCCTCTCCTGACCTTAGCCCTGTATGCTCCCATAAATAGCACTACACGGTCACCCACCTTTACCCTGATATCCCTCCCCCTTCCTGCATAAGCCTCCTCTTTACCCCCACCACCCAGTGTGCTTTTCCCATATGCTCTGTTGTTTGTGGTTTTACTTCAGCAGCCAGAGACATTTATCATGTGTATATGAGTTGCTTTTGCATGAATATGTCTGTGTATGTTGTTTAATTCAGAAGGAGGTATTTTGGCCAAAAGCTTACTCTTTTGGCAGTCTTTATGTTGTGGCTGTCTGCAACTCAACATCTCCAGTATATGTTGAGGAGCAATCTATCCTTTTCCATAATACTGACTTTACATATTGTCCTGTTGTGATGTTGATACACTGAGTGGAGCTGTGGATACTAGAAAATGGGATTTGCAAGTAGAGAAGTCATAACATTTGACATACTCTTCTGTTTGAGTTCAATGGAGGGGTGACAGCAGTGGATGTAGCTAGAAACATTTGCGCCATGTATGAGGATAAAGCTATTGGACAGAGCACAGCAAGAAAATGGTTTTCTCATTTTAAAGAGGATAGTTTTGACTTTAAGACTGGAAGACCTTCGAGATTTGACGAAGATTGAGAACTGGCAAGTGTGATAAACTGTGGTCGTTCTACCATCGTGCAACATGTGCATGAAGTGAAGTGGTGAAAGTTCAAGAATCGAGTGTACGGGTACTGCCTGTGCCAAGCCTAAATCCCAAAAATAAGTGGGTGGCCATATGTGCGTGCATCTCTGCTTGCTCTTCATCAGTTGGCTCGTGAACAACACCAACCATTATTATTGTTACTGGTAATGAGAAATAGTGTCTTAATGCTAAAATAAGGTAAAGAAGTGTATGGTTGAGCCCATACAAAGCAGTAACTCTCCTTACAAGGACCTGTGCACATTCACACCTGGAGGAACAGCGATGGTGTGGGAAACTATGAATTGCTTCCGCAAGGTGTAACCATCACTGCTGACATTTATAATCAACAACTGAGGTTTCTTGCAATGCTGTCCAAGAACAGTGACCAGGAAGACTGCATGAAGAGGCTACTCCATAATAACGCCTGCCCTTATTCTACTTGATGACAAAAAACACTATACAGGAGTTTGATAGGGAAGTTATTCTTCACCCACCTAGTCTCATCTTTCACTTTCAGATTTTCACTGTTTCTGCTCTCCATTGAACATCCTTTCTGGATGAAAATGCACTCCTAACATGGCTCGACGAGTTCTTTGCCTCAAAACCGTGTGATTTCTACAGTTATGGAATCAAAAAGTTACGCCAGCATAGATAGACTGTTGTAGATATGTAAATACTGAATGAGAATATATTATTGATGGTTAACATCTCCATTACATGTATCTGTTGTGTTTATTAAACTTACAGAAAAACACTACAAACTTATACACTAATCTAATACATCACAACTATTTTTCCCAGTTCTATTAGTTCTCCAAAAGCACAATTAATAAACTAAAATGCATAATACATACTCTGGGTGTGGAAGTTCTAAAATCAATCTAACTTTTATTGTTTTTCAATTTTTTTATTTTTCACAGACATTGTTATCATGTATACATACACTTTTTCGAAATTGTAAAATATACAAATTCTTTTTCAAATCAATTCTCTAATTCTTTTATACACTTTTCACTTTCTAGTGCCTCCATGTGTATTTGTTGTTCAATCCTACCTTATAGTTGGCACTGTATTGGTGTTGTCCTATGCTTTGAATCATTTTCTAACATTTCCATGGCACCTGATTTGTGTGGCATCCATAACAATCCACCTTCACTTAAAATACAATCTAGACTCCAGTTACATTGTGATTTTCCTGAAAATATAGTTTGTCTAAGACCACAATTCTACACATCTTCCAGCAGGATAAGTATTAGTACTTTCCTTCTTCACGGATGGATCACTTAGGACCACACGTAATCAACATTTGTCGGCCTTCCTTTTCGCCCAGTATTCCTTCATAAACAACGAATGGGCTAGCTTTCGTTGCGTGCACCACGTATGTCGGTTAATTTTTCTCTCTTCTTCCTCCAAACCCCGTGTGTTTGTGATTTTTCTGATTTCATTTCTGTCATGTAGATTTGGAGACCCTAATTCTCTCAGGTCTTTTTCCGTCTGTTTGTACCAGTTCGGTCTTGTAGTTTTGTTTTTTAAAAATGTATGGATTTTGTGCGTTAACCTGTTTGAGTCCATTCTTTCTAAATGCCCCATGAATTGGATTCTTCTCATGCGCATTGTGTCTGTTATTTTAGAGATATTTTTATATATTTCTGCATTGGGTTTTGGATAATGCACACCATCTTTAGTTCTTGGTCCTAGGATTTTCCTCGTTATTTCACATTCTTTTACTTCTAATTCCTCTTTTAGTGTTCTGTGTTGAAGGTTTAGTGTATCAGATGTGTAGAGAGCTTCGGGCTTAATTACTGTTGTGTAGTGTCGTATTTTGCAGTTCCACAAGAGACTCTTTCTGTTGTAAATGTTTTTTGTTAATTGAAATGCCATCTCCATTTTCTGGACTCTTGATCTGACAGATTTTTTTTCTATCTTTATTCTTTTTCTTTACATGATGAATTATGTCTTCAAATATTGTAATTATTTTATTGATCATCATCAGTGAAAGTAAATTAACAGAGAATTTTGTGTAATTAGTGCACTCAAGAGGTAAAAAATTTAAGCAATTTGAGAAAGCCAAGCACACACTAGTTTTTGTACTTTTCTCTCCAAACAGTGAAGAAGGTTAAAAATGATAGACAAAGTTCATGACAGAAGAGGAAGATTGACAATATGAAATAAAAATTAAGTAGTATTGCCAATAACTTGAGTGCCTTGTGATCGTCAGTCACCTATCAAGGCAGAGAGTGCAATGGCCTCTTAAGTCTTTACCCTCAAGTCTTATCTCTTTAAATCAATAGTAATACTCAATCCTAATGGCTTGCCCGATTTCCAATATTCCAGCCTATAGGTATTAGGATGTGGTTTTCCATTCACCCTAAATGGACCCTTCTACTCATCTGGAAGCTTCTCGGTTTCTGATGTTGTCTTTTTTTGCTTTTTCTCTTGTTTTAACTAATACTAGGTCTTCAATCTGAAAGCTCGCAGGAGGTGCTCTAGCATCATGATGCCTCTTTTTTCTCTAACACTTCTCTCTTAATATTTTCACGTGCTATTTCTTCTTTTTGAGCCTGAGGCATGTCAACAATAGCCAGAAATTCTACCGGATCAAGCAACACATTATTGGTCCTGATTCCACATGTTAACTCACATGGGACAAAACTTGTTGCTTCATGCTCCTCAAAGTATTTTAAACATTGCACCCACGCAGAATGGTTTCTATGGTAGTGTGCAAACATTTTAAGTTATAATTTGCACACAAATTTTACCTTTGGGAAAATATGCTGAAATTTTAATATGTTCAATATTTCTTCTTTCTGAACATTCTTTAAATTTTTTGGACCATTGCCAGATAATATGGCTATTGGTACAACTGCTATAACAAGGTAACAGTGGGGCAAATCAGTGTCTTGTGCAGTATTGACAACTTAGTTTTCATGCTGATTATCTGCTGTGGTAAAAATATCACATGGAACTAGAATGATATGTGAAAGTGCATTTAAAAGATGCTCATATTGAGATGTGATACAAAATGGCTGCAACAATACACCACAGCTCAAGTTTAAGACTTTGCACTATGGTTACTAGAGTGCATTTGAGTAGCTGTCCAATGAACCAAACAATAGATTGCTAAAATTGGCTGGAGTGAGAAAGGCCTCAAAGTACAGCAATTTTTACCGAGTGGACCTCGGACACCTGCGTTCACATTAGAGTGGTATCGGCACACTGTGTTGACATTGTTTCTGTTTTCATAGCTCGTGGCTTGATTGGGACTGCCACAAAATCATTGTTGCTTGTTGCCTGGTTCATTTCTTGTTTCTTTGTTTTGTTCATTGTGATAGTTGTGATGTGAATCATTGTTATTTTGACACTAGTTTATAAAAAAAAGTTGAAAAATGTCTTCTGAAAAGCTAGTACAATAATTTGTAATAAAACATACTAAATATTCTTGCAATTAATCAAAACAGAATATTGTCTTGTTTTTAAACTAGATGAAAGTAAACGAAACAACCAACCCAGTCCATGCCTCATTACTAGGGGTCTCATAACACAAAAACATGATACACAAAATCATAAATTGTGCACAGTGTGAAACATCAGTACATTCTTCAAACTCGGAACAAAATGTGAGCTCCTAATAGATTTTTGGACTTAATTGTTCTTGAATGTCACTGTCAGTCATTTAATCTGTGTTCAGTATTATGAGAAGGAAAGTTGCTACTCACCATAAAGCAGGGATGCTGAGTCACAGATAGGCACAACAAAAAGATTTTCACACCTAAAACTTTTAAGTGTGAAAATCTTTTTGTTGTACCTATCTGCGACTCGGCAGCCCTGCTATTTGGTGAGTAGCAACTTTCCTTCTCATAATATTGTTACATTCCATCTTGGATTTTCCATTGTTTGATTAATCTGTGTTCAGTAGTACTATCAGAGAGTGGTATGGATTTTAGCTTGTTTGCCTCCTGCTTACCTAATGTAATTTCAACCATATCCAGGACTGCCGGCAAAGCAAGAGTCTTGGCATCTGTTTGCTTTAGTGAATTGGTGCCTAACTAATAATGCTTTGAGCTGCTGAGGTTGGTGATCATATGTATGTGAGGTGTGCTTGCTTGTGCAAATGAATGGTGTGTGTTTTGCTTTCTTTTTCCGATGAAGGGTGTGGCCGAAAGCTAATGTGTGAGTATCTTTTAATTGTGCTGTCTGCAACTTAACATATCATCTTTATGGTGAGTAGCAATTTTTCTTTTCCTTACATTGTTAATAATGCTTATTTGTTGACACTGGATACTTAAAATGTAATAAAAGATACTGTTAAATCAGAAAAACAAATAATCAGGAACATACTATTATTTTCAGTCAACAAATAGCAACTGTTTTATTACTTAGTAGTTTGCTGCTGGTTAAGGGTTTTGAATTTCCTTTCGAAGAAATCCAACAGTTTTTCAGGTTCCTTGGAATGTTTAGTAGAGATGTGCCACATAAGCTTTGATGGTTTCATACCTTCATGTGACAGTCCTTTGCTGAAATTATACATTGAGGTTTATTATTCATGACGGTAAAACCATACTTCAAATAATTATCATCATGAAATCTATTATTATTATTATTATTATTATTAATAATTATTATTAATTATTACTATTATTATTATTATCCACTTCAGCCACTGCCACATGTGCCAGGTGTGGAGGATTCGCAGACCTTTCCAGAAACTTCTACATTTTATGTTAGCTGGGAGCAAAGCACAAAGACACGATAATCATGTCTGTAATTGCTGGCATACTTGAACAACTGATTGAAGGTAGCGAAAATGCATGCCGTGCAACCACTGATCTCGTCTCACTCCCAAATCTCTGCCATGTCAAAGAATGTATCACTGTCTGCAGAGTGCTCAGACTGCCTTGCACAGTGCACTGATTTCTGATTAGCAAAGTATAAATAGAAGGAAAATTAAATACGTTGCCTTTGAAATCACTGACATAGTTTTATTGCTGTTCTGGGGGTAGTGTCAGAATTCTTTTACTTGGAAAGGGGTTGCATATTCAAAAAGGTTGACAAACACTGCTGCAGTCAATCACTTTGTGTCCCAACAAATATTTCTGTAACTTCCGTTAACCAAAAACTATAGCTGATGCTCTTGCTAAGAGAAGCAATAATTTCCCTCAGATTATTGTAAAGATCTAATAGCAAAAGCTATGGTTTTGTGTGCTTCTTCATCCCCTTCTTTATCTAACTGAAACAGTTCTACAGCATTCCCATACCCACAAGCATCTGTCATCAAACAAAATGGCTTAGCAAAATCCAGATGATATGTTAGGCAAAACATGTTTATGCTCCTCAAATGCAGTTTTACATTCTGTTGTCCATTTATAAAGAACATATTTCTTCAACAGATTTCTTAAGCACAGAGCCTTAAATAATGGTCCTGGCACAAAACAGTGATAGAAACCAAATAAACCAAACACACCTTTCAGCTTATGATTCTCCATTGACCAAACAGTCCACGGATGTACTAATGGTCCATGGTGTGCAATGGGCATAATATTTCAGTGAACAGCCATTGATTGGCCATAGTCAGGTGCATTGACAAACTTAGTTCCTGGTGCCGACTTACATTCCTCCCAGTCCATCTACTCAGCACTTCCTGTTCCAGGCTTGCTCTGCCCATCAGAGGCTGAGCCACCAGCAAAAGCAGCCAAGTCATGTATCAAATCTGCTGCAATCATTGCACAGCCTTTTGTATTGACATGAGTGCCAACCAACTGTCTACCTGGCTGAATGGCCACCAATTTCATAATACATCTCCGCATACAAAGAGGACTGAGAATGAAAATTAACTTTCTGAAACTGACTGGCAAATATAACCTGGGAAAAAGAAATTATAGGTGTTTGGTGGTTTACTTTCCTCTATGAAAAGAGCTTAGCATTCACATTTGCTAAAAACAGCATACTTCATTGGGGATTAAATTACTGACTTGTAATGTTGTTAACCATACAGCTTTACTGTATGGTTAAATGATGATTGCGTCCTCTGAGTAAAATATTCCGGAGGTAAAATAATCCCACATTCAAATCCCTGGATGGGGACTACTCAAGAGGATGTTGTTATCAGGAGAAAGAAAACTGGCATTCTGCGGATCGGAGTGTGGAATGCCCGATCCCTTAATTGGGCAGGTAGGTTGGAAAATTTAAAAAGGGAAATGGATAGGTTAATGTTAGATATAGTGGGAATTTGTGAAGTTTGGTGGCAGGAGGAACAAGACTTTTGGTCAGATGAATACAGGGTTATAAATACAAAATCAAATAGGGGTAATGCAGGAGTACGTTTAATAATGAGTAAAAAAAATAGGAGTGCGGGTAAGATACTACAAACAGCATAGTGAACGCATCATTGTGGCCAAGATAGACACGAACCCATGCCTACTACAGTAGTACAAGTTTATATGCCAACTAGCTCTGCAGGTGACGAAGAAATTGAAGAAATGTATGATGAGTTAAAAGAAATTATTCAGATAGTGAAAGGAAATGAAAATTTAATAGTCATGGGTGACTGGAATTTGATAGTAGGAAAAGGAAAAAAAGGAAATGTAGTAGGTGAATATGGATGGGGGTAAGAAATGAAAGAGGACGCCGTCTGGTAGAATTTTGCACAGAGCATAACTTAATCATAGCTAACACTTGGTTCAAGAATCATGAAAGAAGGTTGTATACATGGAAGAAGCCTAGAGATACTAGAAGGTATCAGATAGATTATATAATGGTAAGACAGAGATTTAGGAACCAGGTTTTAAATTGTAAGACATTTCCAGGGGCAGATGTGGACTCTGACCACAATTTATGGGTTATGAACTGCAGATTAAAACTGAAGAAACTGCAAAAAGGTGGGGATTTAAGGAGATGGGACCTGGATAAACTGACAGAACCAGAGGTTTTACAGAGTTTCAGGGAGAGCATAAGGGAACAATTGACAGGAATAGGGGAAAGAAATACTGTAGAAGAAGAATGGGTAGCTTTGAGGGATGAAATAGTGAAGGCAGCAGAGGGTGAAGTAGGTAAAAAGACGAGGGCTAGTAGAACTCCTTGGGGATGAAAGGAGAAAATATAAAAATGCAGTAAATGAAGCAGGCAAAAAGGAATACAAATGTCTCAAAAATGAGATCGACAGGAAGTGCAAAATGGCTAAGCAGGGATGGCTGGAGGACAAATGTAAGGATATAGAGGCTTATTTCACTAGGGGTAAAATAGATACCGCCTACAGGAAAATTAAAGAGATCTTTGGAGAAAAGAGAACCACTTGTATGAATATCGAGAGCTCAGATGGAAACCCAGTTCTAAGCAAAGAAGGAAAAGCAGAAAGATGGAAGGAGTATACAGAGGGTCTATACAAGGGTGATGTACTTGAGGACAATATTATGGAAATGAAAGAGGATGTAGATGAAGATGAAATGGGTTATATGATACTGCGTGAAGAGTTTGACAGAGCACTGAAAGACCTAAGTCGAAACAAGGCCCCAGGAGTAGACAACATTCCATTAGAACTACTGACAGCCTTGGGAAAGCCAGTCCTTACAAAATCTGGTGAGCAAGATGTATGAGACAGGCGAAATACTCTCAGACTTCAAGAAGAATACAATAATTCCAATCCCAAAGAAACCAGATGTTGACAGGTGTGGAAAATAACCGAACCATCAGTTTAATAAGTCACGGCTGCAAAATACTAACACGAATTCTTTATAGATGAATGGAAAAACTGGTAGAAGCCGACCTCGGAGAAGATCAGTTTGGATTCCGTAGAAATGTTGAAACACGTGAGGTAATACAGACCCTGCGACTTATCTTAGAAGAAAGATTAAGGAAAGGCAAACCTATGTTTCTAGCATTTGTAGACTTAGAGAAAGCTTTTGACAATGTTGACTGGAATAATCTCTTTCAAATTCTGAGAATAATCTCTTTCAAATTCTGAAGGTGGCAGGGGTAATATAATGGGAGCGAAAGGCTATTTAAATTTGTACAGAAACCAGATGGCAGTTACAAGAGTTGAGGGGAATGAAAGGGAAGCAGTGGTTGGGAAGGGAGTGAGACAGGGTTGTAGCCTCTCCCCAATGTTATTCAATCTGTATATTGAGCAAGCAGTAAAGGAAACAAAAGAAAAATTCAGGGTAGGTATTAAAATCCATGGAGAAGAAATAAAAACTTTAAGGTTCGCTGCTGACATTGCAATTCTGTCAGAGACAGCAAATGACTGGGAAGAGCAGTTGAACGGAATGGACAGTGCCGTGAAAGGAGGATCTAAGATGAACATCACAAAAGCAAAACGAGGATAATGGAATGTAGTCGAATTAAGTCGGCTGATGCTAAGGGAATTAGATTAGGAAATGAGACACTCAAAGTAGTAAATAAGTTTTGCTATTTGGGGAGCAAGATACCTGATGATTGCCGAAGTAGAGAGGATATAAAATGTAGAGTGGCAATGGCAAGGAAGGCGTTTCTGAAGAAGAGAAATTTGTTAACATCGAGTATAGATTTAAGTGTCAGGAAGTCGTTTCTGAAAGTATTTGTATGGCGTGTAGCCACGTATGGAACTGAAACATGGACGATAAATAGTTTGGACAGGAAGAGAATAGAAGCTTTCGAAATGGGGTGCTACAGAAGAATTCTGAAGATTAGATAGGTAGATCACATAACTAACAAGGAGGTACTGAATAGAATTGGGGAAAAGAGGAGTTTGTGGCACAGTTTGACTAGAAGAAGGGATCGGTTGGTAGGACATGTTCTGAGGCATCAAGGGATCACCAATTTAGTATTGGAGGGCAGCGTGGAGGGTAAAAATCGTAGAGGGAGACCAAGAGATGAATACACTAAGCAGATTCAGAAGGATGTAGGCTGCAGTACGTACTGGGAAATGAAGCAGCTTGCACAGGATAGAGTAGCATGGAGAACTGCATCAAACCAGTCTCAGGACTGAAGACCACCACCACCACCACCACCACCACCACAACAACAACAACAACAATGTTGTTATGACTGTATCATAAAAAATATAAAAAAATAAAAGGACATTAACATTCGGTGCCAGTCTTGTGCTGTGTACTGCCATATAGGAACTGGAGTTTGTGAAATATGGAACTAGGTAGTATTTTTTCCATTTCTTAAAATACTTTGATAAAGAAGCCACCATGTTAGCATAACTTTCTTCTTCTTTTCATTCTATTGAAATAATTATTTTTCAATAAGTATGTTTTGAGGATAATCACATAATCCACAACACAGTTTGAAAATTAAAAAAAAAAAAGGCAGTAGAAAATATATTTGATAATATAAGGATGTTGTGCATAGACACTTCCCTACATCCGTAAACATACTAAAAATGAAGGGCAGAGGGTACTAAGCATTGCACAATGTGTTAGGGTTTATTCTGACTCCAGTCTCATATGGAATGCTGGAAGAATGACTACTTAAATGCCTCTGTTCATGCCATAATTAGTCTAATCTCATCTTCATGGTCCATACAGGAGTGATATGTAGGGGATGTTGCATTCCATAGATTTGTAGGCCAAATACAGGTTCCTAAGATTTCTTAAACAGTTGTTCACAGGATGGGTGATAGCTGTCTTCAACTATCTGCCAGTTTTGTTTTTTCTGCATTTTCATGACACTTACCCATGAGTAAAATATAGCCAAGACCATTTGTGCTGCACTTCTTTGTATATGGTCAGTATCTACTGTTTTTGGTATGGGTCCCACAAAACGGAGCAGTATTCTAAAACCAGGAGTACTAGAATCTGGGGAGGGAAACAGTATGACAGATATTTGTGATTGGTTCTTATGCACACGCGCTCATGCGCGCGCACACACACACACACACACACACACACACACACACCTACCTGGGAATCGATAAACTGTTGTAATGTGGAAGCACTTTTTAGGGTGGATGAAAAATGATTATCATTGTTTGGAATGATTTCATAATGCTGTTACAAGCTAACACTTTGACAAAATTCACTTGAATTTTACATTCTGTTGTTCTATTATCACACCCAATTGATGTGCATGGCAAACACTTAATCCTAGTAGGAAATATGTGTGTGGTGCACCGTGTTTACCTTGTGCATGTGGGCCCCCTTTTTATTTTGTAACTTGGTCATCCCCCAATATTATGTCTTTCATTTGTGGTTGTTCCTTGTTTATATACTATTGCTCTTTGTGAAACAAGGTGTTTTTTTAAATGTTTCAATTATCTTTTGAAAACAGATTTTGTGAAATTTGTGCTTAATTCATATGAAATTCTGCTTGTTCTAACCCACTTTTAAATATTTTCAGCTACCTAACATGAATGAGAGCCTGGATGCTGTTGAAGAATTATTAGCAGACGGTATTATAGAAAATGTAAAAAAAGGAGCAAACTCCTTTGAACAAATGATGATAGATATAAATGAATCTGTGAATAACAGTAAACTGGATATAGAAAAAACCATGAGAGATGCAGGTAATTTTCTTTTGAGACAGATTTCTGCATTATTTATATATTGTTTTCCTGGAATCAATTGAAGAAAAAAAAGAATTACAATAAAAATTATTGTTGATTTTTAAGACAGTTGGCATAGTTATTGGTAACTAGCAAAGTTTCCTGTCTTCACATGCTTAGCACAAAATATCTATGGCCAAATTACTTGTTTATAATATGTAGAAATATGCACAAACTTCCATGTAAATCAGTCTGTCTATTCAGAAAAACTGTATCAAAACCTGTACAAAAGTTCCTGAGGTTAGCCTTCAACACAGACAGAATTATGCAGCAGAATATTTTATAATATATGTAGATTCTGGTCAAGCTTTGCTGCTCTTGGGCTTTGTGGTATTTGATATTTCACTGCTTCTCTCACTGGATACCATCTTCTTTCTAACTAACCAACACACAGGTGCTATCAGTGCCTTGAGATGTCACTCCAGATGTTAGTTAAATATGAAACAGATAAAAATACATATATTACACACTCTTCATTACATAGAGGCAATAAACTGTATACAAAGTTCCTCATGAATCAGCCTGTGTGCTAGTGAAAACAGTATCACAGCAGGTTTGTGTTAAAATGATACAGCTCATGTTTCAGAAGTGAGATCTGCAGACTCTGTTTTGTGTTTGAATCAGTTTTTTCTACTTAGCCAACATTGCTGTATTATCTGAACTACACAAAACACATGGTGTTCAGGGAGCTCAACCAATTATTAATGCTTTGTAGCATATTGAGTGACGTGGATCACTGGATATGTTTTCAAATGACATCCATGTTTTAATTTTTTCTGTTATGTGATGAGAATTAACATTTAAAGAAGATAGACTCAAACAATGGAAAAATCTGGGTCAGAATAACAACAGAATGAAAAGGATAGATTGCTACTCACCACATAGAGGAAGCAGTGAGTGGAAGAAAGGCTCATTGTAAGAGAAAAAAAAAGACTATTAAATGTTATTAGTTTTCAGAACAAGGCAGGGTATTCAATGGAGTGACATGGCAAGTGGTGTGGTGTGGCACAAGGTATACATCTAGCTTGCTACTTCAGGTGGAACACAAACAGTATAAAGGAGCAGCCTTTACTGGAATGACGAAAATGCCAGATGAATGTTGAACACTACACTTTTAGCCATTCACCACATCTTAATAAAGTATTCTGGGCTGTTATACTGTGGTTGTCTGAATTTCTTGTTGAAACCCAATTTTCATCCCCACTTGCAGAGGATATCTGCTTATTGGGGGGAGGGGGGGGGGGGGGGTGCAGCTTGTTTGGTGGTCCAATGCTCACCAGATCAAAGTACTGACTGTCAACGTAAGCCGGGGGGGGGGGGGGGGGGACATTCAGTAAGCACTGCTCCAAAGTGGATTACTGGATAGTTTGAGGAAGAGGTAGCAGTAACAGATTAGTTTGTTTCATTATGGCATGGAAGAATTTATAAATGCAGCTACCAAGACAGAACAATGAAATTGACAAAATTGTTCATGTAAAGGGAAGTGCATATGACAGCTCATAATTTGCCTTATGTTGCACTTGAGGTTATGCTGTCCTGTAAAGGCATTTTATAAATCTCACTTACAAAATAATTAGTCATTGCATCTCTTTTCTTATTCCTGACAAATTTCTTCTTCTCAAATCCAAGTTTGTGACGAACTCAATTCTTTTTGCAGTAAGTGTATTTTCAAGTTGCTGACTTCCAGAACACAATATGCTTTAGTTATACCAACAGGAAATGAAATTTCACTTTCATTGCTTGCTGTAACATGTACATGCCATTTGTTTGACAATATATGAATTAAAACAGTTACTGAACATTTTGTGACTAAAACTATTAGTTCAGACAAGAAAAATTGACACGTACATGATGTAGCTAACTCTGCTGCTGCATCTGCAATTGTCCATCTCTAGTTGTAAAATGAAAACAACTCATAAAGTGATTGTAATTGACTTCATAAACACATATGAAAGAGACATATGAGGCACAACTCCACATAGTACTTCGCTATAGAGTCAATGTTGTAGCCCATTGCAGCCAAATGCTGGAATATGTAACCAATTTGCTCGAGACTGGTACGGCTCCAGTTCCAGTGCTAAAAACTTTGTTAGCCACATTTTGTGCACTGTGTGACCAGCATGCACCAAATATAAGCTGGACAGTGCATGTACTATTCACTATAATTTTTTTGAAATATGTGCAGTAGTTTACTTTTCTTCAAAGCATCATAATAGCTATACACAGCAACAAAAGAAAGCCAGTTTATTCAAACTGTGAAAGAATATTTGTTTAATGTAGTTTCCTCAAAATCAAACGAGAAAGGCTGCATAGTAGAGAATACACACAAATCCCAGAACAACGGTTTTTAATTTTTTACACAAAGAAAAAGTCGTACTGACAACTAACTACATGTTCATCGCCTGAAGGAAGCATGATGCCACTTTACATCTGTTGGCATAGTCACATGCATACCATGACACTGCCATGCGTCTGCTATGCCACGTGTCACAGCACTTGTCACACCATGTCAGTGTGTGCCTAAGTCCTTCATGAGACACAGACAGAACAAAACACACATTCACACAGGCATAACACACCCAAACATGGCCACTGTTGTCTTAGGTTGCTAAGGCCCAACTGCAACTGGGTCCATGGTGAGCAGCAATGTTTGCTGGGAAGCATTGTGATGGTACAGAAGTAGTGTGATTTGGTATGGGGAGAGAGAGGGGCAGCAGGGTATGCTAGGGGAAGATACCAGTGCTGCCTATGGAAGTATACAGGATGTAGTGGGGGACAGGATAGGGGAAGATGCCAGTGCTGCCTATGGAAGTGTACAGGATGTAGTGGGGGACAGGATAGGGGAAGATGCCAGCGCTGTCTATGGAAGTGTACAGGATGTAGTGGGGGACAGGATAGTGGGCTGCTAGGTGCAGCATCAGGAGTATGTGCTGGGGAGGGCAAAGGGGAAAGGAGACGGGTAGAGCAGAGAATGGAAAAGAACTATGCAGATGGGATGGCTGGAATGAGTGCAGGGAATAGGCAGGCAGAGGACAGGGACTAGCCAATGATGAGGCCGTAAGCATTATGGGAACATAGGATATCAAATTACCTCCCATTAGAAAAATGGAATGCCCTCAACATCTGTGATAAGACTTTCAAAATGGTAGAGAGCAGCAATTTCCATTCTACCTTTATTAGAGCAGATCCAGATTTTGGCTAGTAACTAGCCATTATAAATGCAGTGTTCCAGAGTTCAATGTTATTCATGCCCAAGCATGTCTACAACTGTTGTTCAGGCTCCTGTCATTAAAGAAAGAGTCTTTAATAAATTGTGACAGGAGCATTCCAAACAGCTTAATGGTTTTCTTGTTTGTTCATCTAACATTTCTCCATTGTCTTTTGGTCAGGAGAAGGCCTGTAATACAGCCTGAAAACACATCATCACTGGCAGTTGTTTTCATAAGTGAGAGACAAGTTTTTTTCTTAATTGATTGTCTTTCACAAAGATATACAGTCCCTCTGGAGTGTAGTGTCCTACTTATCTCTTAATCAGAATAACCATTTCTTCTTATGGCAATGTTTAAAGATTCAGGTATTCCTGTGTGTACTCAACAGATTCCATTAGGTCGATGCATCAATGATTTATTCCTCATCTTTTTCTGATTCAAGTGCTGATTGGAATTATTTACAGATATCACACCTGTGTAAGTGGTCTTTCTGTAAACTTAGTGTCCTAAAGATCTTTCACTTCTTCTGAACACTGATATATCTACAAAACAATTCTACCTTCCTCTCTATTTTCATGTTGTGAATCAAATAATAGAAAACATAAGGTGCACCTAGCAGCCTTCCCCCGTCCCCACCACATCCCACAAGCAGCACTGCGCTTTCCCATACCCCTACCCTGCTGTCTCTATCCCTTCCTGCCCTAGCCTCCTCCTTATCCTCACCACCCACGGATTTCTCCTACTATCAGGTGCAGTTACTCGCAGTCTGGCCTATGTGATCAGAGACAGTGGTTTGTGTGTGTGTGTTTTCTGCAACTCTGCATCTTCTCTGCATGAGGTGTGATCGAAAAGTGACAGGCATTTTTTAGTTTCGTGGGCCTTATAATCTGACACACACACACACACACACACACACACGCACACACGCACGCGCGCACACACACACACACACGCACGCGCGCACACACACACACACACACACACACACACACACACACACACAGAGAGAGAGAGAGAGAGAGAGAGAGAGAGAGAGAGAGAGAGAGAAGCATTGTTGATCTGATGTGTATTTGCATTTTCAACTGTTTTGAATATTTAATGTGTTGCTGTTTTGAATATTTGATGTGTTGGTGACAGTCAAATTATACATGTTTTCAAGTGGTTGGTGAACTTTTACTTTAAAAAAAGATGAATCAAAGAATTTGCATTAAATTTTACTTGAAAAATGGAATAAAACGCAGCACCATATTCGAAATGTCTGTGGATTTTGGTGAATCTACTATGAGTAAGACAAGAGTTTCCAAGTAGTATAAACGTTTCAAAGAGGGGAAAGAAGACATTGAAGACGTCAACCATTCTGGACAGCCTAGCACATCAATTATTGATGACAGTGTGGAAGAAGTAAAGAAAAAATGTCAAATCACCATCAGAGAGTTTGCTGAATATGTTGGCATGTCCTTTGGCTCATGTCAAGCAATATTTTTAGATGTTTTGTGCATGCAATGTGTAGTAGCAAAGTTTGATCCAAAATCATTGAATTCTGACCGAGGAGACATGACATAAACATTGCTCGGAATTGCTGAATGAAGTTGACAATGACCCAGAACTTATAAAGAAGGCTATAACAGGTGATTAAACATGGTTGTTGGGGTATGTCATCAAAACCAAGGCCCAGTTGTTCCAATAGAAACTACGCGAAGAGCAAAGACCAAAAAATTTTGACAAGTTTGATCACATGCGAAGGTTCTTCTCACTGTTTTCTTAGATTACAACATAATAGTGCATCATGAGTTCGTGCCTTGTAAGGAATACTACCTGGAAGTTACGTACTGTTTGCATGGCAGTCCGAAGAAAACAACCAGAATTTCGACAAAAACCCTCGTGAAATTGTCACTGTAATGCTCCCACTCACGCCTCAATGGTTGTTCATGATTTTTTGGCAAAAGATAAAACTGTTATGTTGCCTCAGCCACTGTATTTGTCAGACATGGCCCCCTGTGACTTCCCTCTATTCCTGAGGCTGATACGAACCATGAAAAGATGTTGTTTTGCCACCATTGATGAGATAAAAACAGAATTGCTGAAGGAGCTGAACACCATAATGAAAAGTAGGTTCCACAAGTACTGCCAAGATTGGAAAATGCACTGGCACAAGTGTATTGCATCTGAGGGGGAAGTATTTTGTCGGGGACAAAGTTGATGTTGAAGAATAAATAAAGATTCTTTAAGAAAAACGAAACTTCACTTTACTTTTTGATCCGTCTTGTATGGTGAGTAGCAATCTATTACGTTGTGAATCACATGCTTGCATTGGTGAAATTCAGGGAACTTCCTGTGCTCCTTTTTGACTGATACCATATGAGAAACACCATTTGTGTACCAAAACTGGGTGGGTTTTGTATTCACCATCAAAGAAGTTGCTCTGTCAAAGTTGTTTTGATACAGAAATTTACTGCAACTGTACGGAATAGCTTCACAAACATCAGTTTAGTTTCCATGGGACAACAGATTTAACAAGCAAAGATGACATGAGAGACTACTTGCTATGTTCACTGACATTTACTGGTTTGAAAAGCAAATACTTTGATACTGTACTTATAAAGATGGTTGATACGACTAAAGTTTTGCTTATGGAAGCAATAAATGATGCATGATCTACCCAGTTACTTCTTAACTCTGGTGATGATTCCTACAATTAGATGAAACACCAAGCATGTTCGTGCAGTGATTAGCATACTGGATTTGTGTTCTGGAGGACAGAGATTCAGTCCCCATCCGACCATCCAGATTCAGGTTTTCTGTGATGTCCCTAAATCACTTAATTCAAATGTAGATATGGTTCCTTTGAAAGTGCACAACCTATTTCCTTCCTCATCCTTTTTTAATCTTGAGTTGTGCTGTCTTCTCTCAAATGATCTCATTGCTTACAGGTCATTAAATGCCAATGTTTCCTTCGATAGATGAAACAACAGGTCTTTGACTATGGCTGAATTTCAAAAATCAGGTGTCACCTAGGAAGTACTACTCATTGTTTAAAAGTAAATTCAAAGTCATTTAATTTCTCTGTAAGACATGAAAATGCCATTTTTGACCTCATGTTGAGACTGACAAACTTCCATCAGCATTTAAAAAAATGAAATAATTGTCACGTGTTTGGAAATTATACTATCTCTGTTTTTATACAAGTGTTTCCAGTTACAAAACATCATCTATTGGTACAATGGAGCAGTGCACACACATGCCAGTGGCAGCTTTAGTTGGTATCTCATTGACTGGCTTGACTACTTGACTGTTGAGGATGGTCATAATAGAATCTTATTACCTGTTAGTCTTTCTGTCATGATACTGAATGGTTTTTCCCTAATCTGTGGACAGAGCATGACAGGAAAGTGGTTTTCTCATTTTAAGGAGGATCGTTTTGACATCAGTGACTCTACACATTCAGAAAGACATTCGAGATTTGATGAAGATCGTTTAAATGCATTAGTCCACAATGATCGAGATCAGTGTACTCGGGAACTGTCAGATTTGATGAAGTGTGATCATTGTGGCATCAGACATCTTTTGCATGTAATGGGAAAGGTTTGGAAATCGGGTGTATGGGTACCACATACGAGGTGCGGCTAGAAAAAAACTGGACTGATGCTGGAAAAAACATTTATTTACAATTATTTACAATTTCATGTTATCTCCTTCAATGTACTCTCCTCCTCGGTCTCTACACCGCTCCATACGAATTTTCCACTGTTCATAGCAATGCTGCAGATTATTTTCGGTAAGTCCATACATTACTTCCGTCGCTTTTTCTTTTACTGCTTCAACAGTCTCAAATCTAGTTCCTTTCAAAGCTGACTTGACTTTAGGGAAAAGAAAAAAAACGTCTTCACTGACAACGCACTGTGAGCTGGGGCATTGTCTTGGTGAAGGATCCATGACTTTTTTCTCCACAAATCGTTCCGTTTTCTCCGTACTCGCTCACGTAGGGTAGCCAGGACGCTAATGTAGTAATGCTGATTCACTGTTTGTCCCTCTGGTACCCAATCAATGTGCACAATCCCTTTGATGTCAAAAAAAAACAATCAGCATTGCCTTGAATTTCAATTTTGACATTCGTGGTTTTTTTTGTCGTGGAGAACCAGGAGTTTTCCAATGCATCGATTGGCGTTTAGTTTCGGGATCGTAAGTAAAAAACCACGATTCATCGCAAGTAATAACATTTTGTAAGAAGGTGGGATCACTTTCAATGTTTTCCAGGATGTCAGAACAAATCATTCTTCGGCGATCCTTCTGTTCAATTGTGAGACACTTTGGAACCATTTTTGAATACACTTTGTTCATGTTGAAACTTTCATGAAGAATCTGCCTAACACTTTCCTTGTCAACTCCTGTTAACTCAGACACTGCTCTGATTGTTAAACGGCGATCTTGTCGAACAAGTTTACCGATTTTTTCAATGTTTGCGTCAGTTTTTGCTGACAATGGTCTGCCAGTGCGAGTGTCATAACTGGTGTCTTCGCGGCCATCTTTAAATCGTTTAAACCACTCAGACACTTGTGTTCGCGATAAACAATCATCGCCGTACACTTGTTGTAACATTACAAACGTTTCACTTGCAGATTTTCCTACTTTGAAACAAAATTTGATGTTAACACGCTGTTCTTTCTGTACACTCAACATTTTTCAACGCACAGACAAAACGTCAACTACTTAAAACAGACGCCACGGGCAGACTGAGTGCAGGAGACAGATGAAACTCGAGCAGTAGGTGGAGCGAGAGTCACGTGACAGGCCACGCGACTTTCAGCCTTATTGCATTCGTTTTATTGTTTCACCAGTACTAGTCTGGTTTTTTTCTAGCCACACCTCGTATGATAAGCCAAAC
The DNA here is from genome assembly GCF_023864345.2 of Schistocerca serialis cubense. Lineage (NCBI taxonomy): Eukaryota > Metazoa > Arthropoda > Insecta > Orthoptera > Acrididae > Schistocerca > Schistocerca serialis. The sequence goes on along the minus strand of NC_064639.1, from coordinate 786,037,394 downwards.
CCACAAAAATCAACATGTGGCTCTATGTGCATCTGTGCTTGCTCGTCAGTTGGCTCGTGAACAACACCGACCATTATCCCTTTGGCTGCCGCAGCCGTGCATCCATCTAGCAGGGTCGAGCGTGCCGTTGAGGCCGCCTAATCCTGGTACCTACACGAATGGCTTTCCCCACGGACCGTTGCTTGCAGCTGAGCTCGCGCTTGGCCGAACATGCCCTGTGCTGAATTTTTCTCAAGCCAAGGGGTGCACGGCTGTCTCACCTTCTGAGTGTGATTACTGTACATGATGTATTACTGTCACATGATGTATCTCGATACTTTTTCCGTGACTGTGAATCTGCAGATGAATTACTGGACACACATGATGTGCATTGAAACTGCTTATGTTGCTAAGAATCACTATAATAAACGATATGTAGAATTAATTAATTGTTAGCTTTGCTGTCTTAAGCTTACTGCAATTAATGAAAAATAATTTCACACCAGATGCGTTTTGCTTTTATTTGCAAAGCATCTTCTGTGTTCACTGGTTTTCCTGCTTCATGTGTTGCGCACCACTGCTTTCCCTCTGTTCATTAGCAGAGGTTGACATGAAGCAGGAAAAACAGTGAACACAGAGGATGCTTTGTAAATAAAAGCAAAACACATCTAGTGTGAAATTCCTCTTCATTAATTGCAGTAAGATTAAGACAGCAAAGCTAACAATAATTAATTGTTAGAGGTGCTGCGGAAGGTCGCCATGCAAATGAACGTGATTTTTGTTTAAATCAGCAATGTAGCACTATGTTTGTTTTAATTTTATGCTTAATAGATTCAATGGCATCTGAGAAATGCAGTTTGTGTTTTTGAGAGTGCGGTAACACCTCTGTAAAATGGCTTCAAAGTCAGAAATCATAAGTGTTGGAGCAATTTTACACCTTCCGAATATATTTTCCATCCTTCTTTTTGATCCGGGCTTTGGACCGGCACTGGCGAAGTTCAAAATATATATGTTTTTATTTTATTTTGGATACAATTTTTATATTTTTTATATCCTTTTTGTTGTCTTTTACTTTTAGAAATATCAATGTCGCTTCTTCTCTTCTGAGTGATTATAGACGGTTAATACGAGGTTGAGTCAAATGAAAACCTTAAATAATATTTAAAAAAATATTTATTGTGCAGGAGTGGTACAGAGCTGTATTACTTTTCAACATAATCTCCCCCACACTCAATGCAGGTCCTCCATTGCTTACAAACTGCGCAAATTCCTTTAGAAAAAAATTCTTTTGTTAGTCCGCGCAACCACTCATGCAACGCGTGGCGTACCTCTTCATTAAAACGTCAGAACGGAACTTCTTTCCTCCTGTTGTGTCTCTGAGTGGTCCAGACATATGGGAATCACTTGGGGCAAGGTCTGGCGGGTATGGTGGATGAGGAAGACACTCAAAATGCAGGTCTGTGATTGCTGCAACTGTTGTACAGGCAGTGTGGGGGCTTGCAGGACACCTGGTGACAGCAATCCACATCACTTTGATGTGATTGCAGGCCGCATATGATTTTTTTAGGAGATCTGTGTATGATGCACTGGTGACACTAGTCCCTCTAGGCATGTAATGCTCCAAAATGATGCCTTTTTTGTCCCAAAAGAGAGTCAGCATAGCCTTCCCTGCTGATGGTTCTGTTTGAAACTTCTTTGGTTTTGGTGATGAGGAATGGCACCATTCCTTGCTCGCTCTCATCATTTCCGGTTGGTGGAAGTGAACCCAGGTTTTGTCTCCATGTAATGATTCTTGCAAGGAAGCCATCATCTTGTCGTTCAGAGTGCTGAAGAAGTTCTTCACAAGCATCAACACGTCGTTCTCTCATTTCAGGAGTCAGCTGCTGTGGCACCCATCTTGCAGACACTGTGAAACTGGAGCACATTATGCACAATGTGGTGTGCTGACCCATGACTAATCTGTAAACATGCTGCAATGGTCTGTGGAGTCACAACTCGTTGTGCCTGACCTGAATGAGGAGCATCTCCCATTGAAGTCAAACCATTTGCGAACTTCCTACTCCATTTGTAGACTTGCTGATGTGACAAACATGCATCACAGTACTGAACCTTCACTCATCGATGAATTTCAATAGAATTCACACCTTAACTATGCAAAAACCGAATAACAGAATGCTGTTCTTCCCTGGCGCAAGTCGCAAGTGGGGCAGCCATCTTTATACTGATACTGCGACGGTATGTGTGCATCTGCAGTATGCTGCCACCTGCAGGCCATTCTACACACTGTTTGTTGCACGCTTACCAACTTACAGGATAATGGCGCAAAGTTTCGATTTGTTATTACAAATTTAAGGTTTTTATTTGACTCACGCTTGTAGTTTTGTTTAGTATGATGTGCCTCAAAACATGGCACTACACATAGTGGTATGTTGCATGCTCTAAATTTGTATCTCGTTTCTCGGTGCTCTTTCTGCTTCCAGCACACTGTGCACCGATGCATTGGCATACATTTCTTCGCATTTTACATCTCAATGTCCTTTTGAAAATGCCTCCCAGTAAATCTTGGTGGATTCTCGTCTTCAGAGTGTTTTCCTCTGCCAGCTTTCCTCCATTCTTTTGTGTAAGTTTCAACAAGCTCTCTTACCAGACATAATTGAAATTCCACTAGTTGCATTATTCATCCTGTTACTACTCTGTGGAGAGCATGGACATTTAAAATGCGCAGATCCAGTACGTGGAAAAAGAACTTTTTGTACCACTTGACAGTCTTTCGTACTGATTGCACTGAACTCAGCAGCATGTCACAGCGATCAACAGCACCCATACTCTTGTTGTAATCTGCAACACATTGTGGTGTCCTTAATCTTTCACCTCTCTTTCTGTTTGTCTTTTCCATCTCAACTATTTCTGCAGTTTTACAGGTGGTCAGCATCTACACTTCTCTTTTGTCACACCATCTCATGGCAAGGATTGTGTCAGTGGACATAAACTGTATTTCTCCTCGTTTTAGTTTGTTTTCTAATTTTGGCACGTTATGTCTGTTTTTGTGAACAGTACCACATGCGTTTGTTCCATGGTTATGAAGCCAAAGGAACAGGTCTGGGCTTGAATACCAATCATCGAAATAGAGTGTATATCCCTGTCCTAAAAATGGTTTCATCGATGCTACTACTATGTTGCCACTTTTCCCCAGATTGTGGAAGTCAATTGCAGTATTTGTGCCTGTGTAAACAATGAAATCCAGGATATAACCTGTCTGGCAGTCACATAGCACAAATGTTTTTATTCCAAACCTACTTCTTTTCGAGGGAATGTACTGTTTGAACAATAATCACCCTTTGAACAACAAGAGGCTTTCGTCAATGCAGAGCTTTTGATATGGATGAAATATACTGCAAAATGTTGTGCGAATTTTATCAACAATATACCTAATTTTAAATAACTTGTCTCCTTCATTGGTGACAGAGTTGTCACTGAAGTGAAGCATTCTTAAAATTAACAGAAAACGGCCCCTGTGCTTAATTTTGTCAAAAACAGGAGTGTTAAAGAGTATGTCTGTGGATCAATAGTCACTGATTTTCAGCTTTTTCATATGAGCCATTAGCATACAAACAGCAACGAAGGAAATGCAGTTCCTCGAAGCCCATTTCTTTCCATCTGGACAAACGAGAATTCTCTGATTCTGGCGTATTTTCTTAAAAAAAAAAAAAAAATTCTGTTGGTTTCATCTGCTACAAATTTAATCAGTTCTTCTATTAAAAATACTAGGAATTATGATAATACACTTGAATCTGGCCCTAAATCACTGTTGTGTTCAGAAGCTGAAGCATCGAACGCATGCATAAATGGACGAAAATCACTTTTCTTCCGGTCAAACGTGTCGCTAAAGCGAGCTCTTTTCAATGGCACTTCACTATCACTCTCAGACCCATCAGATTCTGAATGATATATCCCTCCCATGTTGACAGATGCATTGTGCCAGCTGAAGTACATGGCACAGGACTTTTACTTAGAGATTCAATCGAAGAATAATCACTGCCATCGCTGTCGAAAATTTCATTCTCACTGTTGCTTCTAGTGAGAATTTCGAAGATTTCTTTGTCTGTACAACCATGAAGGTGTGTCATTTTCTTCTCAAAACGTTAACGGCGTGAACAGTCAGGAAATGCACATATGAAAACTGCGACACAAGAACACAGCAGCAAATGCTCACGAGACTTCAACCGTGCCAGCGGAACACTGAACAGCTACTAGGCGCTCAGCATGAATATACGGCTGGGTGTGTTAATGCGGCCAGAGGCCACAGGGGAAGAAGTGGCAGCGTGTCTCAGCACATCAGGAACACACAGGTGCCACTAATGCAGCGCGCGTAAACACGTTCAGAGTACCAGGTAGAAGGACTGGTGGTGCACGTAAATACATTCAGAGCACACACGGACAGGTACAAAGGCACACATTAACATGTCCAGAGCAGTTAGAGGGTTATTATCCTGTATTGTTACTAGTGATGAGATATGGTATCTCTATGCAAACATAGGGAAAAGAAACAAATGGTTGGGCCCAGACAAAGCAGCAACTCCTCATAGAAAGACCTGCGTGCATACTCAAAAGATAATGTTATGCATCTGGTGGAACAGGGATGGTGTGGTGTACTATGAATTGCTTCCACAAAGTGTAACCCTTTCTGATATTTGTTGTCAACAACTGAGACATCTTACAGACCCAATCCAAGAACAACAAATTGAAAGACTGCATGAAGTGAAGTGATGCTGCTCTGTGATAATATCCACCTGCTTTCTTCTAGACTGACGAAGAACACTGTACAGCAATTTGGGTGGGAAGTCATTCCACACCCACATTCACTTACTCTTGTGCCCTCAGATTTTCATGTTTTCCGCTCTCTATTGAACAGCCTTTAAGGAACTTCCTTTCCGAGTGAAAATATGCTCCAAGCATAGTTTAATGAGTTTTTAGCTTTAGATTGTTGTAAATAGTGAAGGAGAATATACGAGGGCTATTCAGAAAGTAGGGAAAGTTTTGGCATTAAAGAAAAGCTAAGTACAAGAAATACATTTTATTATACACATCTGAAAGAATGATTGACATACTACTTTTCCACTAGTCACCAACACATTGAGGCACTTATCATGAGAGTGGACAGGCTTTGAAAGACCTTCGTCGTAAAATTCTGCCGCCTGAGACTTCAGCCAGTGAGTCACGGCCGCCTAGAGTTCTGCGTCGTCATCAAAGCGCTGCATTGCAAGACAATACTTCATGTTGGGAAACAAGTGGAAGTCGCTTGGTGCAAGATTGGGGCTATAGGGCTGATGAGGGAAAATTTCCTATTTTAATGAATTAAGGGCTTCTTTAGTGCGGTTTGCCATGTGAGGTCGGGCATTGTCACCCAAAAACAAAATTTTGGATGTCAGCTTTCCTCGGCCTTTGTTTTGAACTGTTCTTCTAAAGCTGTGCAAAGTTTGACAGTACCAGGCAGAATTTATGGTTGCTCCACGCTCAAGAAAATCGATAAGCACACCTTGCCTATCCCAAAACACTGTCGCCATCAACTTCCTTGCTGACAAGGTTTTCTTGGTAACCTTGTGTGCCCCCACTCCATGGACTGTAATTTTGTCTCACAATTGACATGTTTCACCCAAGTCTCATCACCGGTTATGGTTCGATCCAGTGATGAACCACCATGTTTGTGGTAGGTCTCCAGAATGTCAATGTTGCCCCAATTCACTGTTCTTTATGGTGCTCTCTAAGCATTTAGGGCACCCATTGTGCCCAAAATTTGTGGTAGCCTTGCTTTTGAGTGACAATTTCAACAAAAAAGTCCGTGAAACTTGTGGAAAAGAAAGCAACAGTTTTCACAAATCATTTCATCAACTTAAGTGACAAGATCATCAGTCACAATGCTTGGGGTCCACTCTTCTCTTCATCATGAACGTTGGTTCAGCAATTTTTAAACTGAATGCACCATTTCCGGATGGAACATTCGCTCATTACGTTGTTTCCGTACACTTCACACAGTTCACGATAAATTTCTATAGATTTTAGGTTCTTTTGCCAACAAAAACCGTATCACAGACCGCACCTCACAAATTGCGGCATTTTTGATTGCAGCGCACATTTCAAATTCGAATATCGAAAAAACCAGGTGCGCAGAGACGTTCCTGCTGTCACCTATGGATACTGACCGAGTTGCTGAGCACGCACGTACCAAAATATACGTGATCGGTGTGCTTAGCGGTGTCAGACGGAAACGTTCCCTACTTTCTGAATAGCCCTCGTATTATTGATGACTAAAGTCTCTGTTATGTGTATCGACTGTGTTTATTAAACTCACGGTGTATACGACCCGGGACAACCGGGAGATCCGGGAAAAACCCGGGAATTTTTTCATCTGTGAGAAAACTGGGAAAAACCCGGGAATTGTTTAGAATTCCGGGAATTTTTCATTGTTTTAGTTTTCAGTTAAATTTTTGTGATTTTGACTGGTAAGAACCAATACTCTAACAAAGGATATTACTGAATCCTGCTATTGCAGAATAATACTGCAGCAACAAAACATGAACGAGAGAAAAAAGAAAACGAAAATAATAAAACTTAAGTTGCAAAGGAAATACACCGTATACAACAACAAAACAGTGCTTATGCAAGCGTCTGCCAACAGGAAAGTGTGTCGAAGGCTTTAGGAAGACTATGCAATGCTTTATAACAACAAACTGCCTCCGATGAGCGTGACGTGACAACTGTTTAAATTAGATTCGTTTGAGCTGTTGCGGATGGGCTCTTCATCGTGCGCAGTTGAGTCGCGTATGATTAGTACCTTCTCCCACTTCTGGTTACAGAAGTGTGGCTGAGCACAACTACTTAATATTGCCTCAGTTCGGAAATATAGTAAATCTGGAGCTGATGCACGAGCAGTCTGAGTTGAGGTGGGGAGCGCCCACACGATCTGTGTTTACGTTTAGTGATTTTGTTGTTTCCTCTTCATTTATTGCTCTCATGTTAAATGATAACAAAACGGAATTTCATGGCCGGGAGCTATCAAATGAATTAAAATAAGTTTGCATTATTACAGAAGCCTAAAATATGTTATTAGTTTCAGATTTTATTTCCATCTTTCTGACAGGACAATGAAGTTATTTTTGCCGGTTTGGTTAAGAGATTTGGCTTAAAGTTAATCTTTTCTGCTGAGGCAGTCAATTTATTTGAAATGAAGTGTTTAATTTCACACTATTGGCTAGTTTCAACTGTTCGCTGCATGTCAAGTGCACGTATGGCATTGTGCCATAATAAAGAACCAAACATGAGATAATACAGTACTGCTACTCCAAGAAAATTTACATGCTAATGTGCATTTTAAGCCGAATTATGCGTTTTAGTATGGTTCACGAAATTCTGACGCTCTTGAAGTATCACCTGATGTCTTGTTTCTTTTATGCCATACATAACATCATTTAATGTTTTACACGTACGAACATATGGGCTTCCTGCGTCGTCGTAGCTGTGCTAACTCGGTGACGCTTGTTATTTGGCGTTCTCTTGCAACTGCTGAAATGAACCTATTTCTAACAGGTCGCGGGAAAATGTTGCGAATGGTGGTTTGAAAAGCATTACATTTAAAGCAGATTTCCTTTTATGCAAGATGAACTATGTGCGAGAATGTATGATGAATTTCTTAAATCACGAAGCGTTTGACTCGCATTTAAAAATCAACTCTTTGAGGACGACCATTTAGAAGAATTTCAAGCCCAAAAGATCATACATTTACGTCGTTTTAGTGGCACATTTGTGTGATGTAGCTTAAAGTGTAACACACGCAAAAAAGATCAACATTATATGTGAAAGCTTAGCTTCTCTTCCAGCTTATTAATCTTAAAGACCAATATTATATGTGAATGCTATGTATACTAATTTAAACCATTAACTTTTCTTACTTGTGTGTTTGCGCTACTTACGAGTGATCCTGCTATTAGCTGCATACATCACATGTCCTAGGCTGTCATCAGCTGGCAAGATCACGTGACAGAAGCTATGATTGTCTTACAAAAGCATGTTGCAATCTCGATTTCAATGTTTCAGAAAGTAACATGCGGTGTTCGGTGGAATTCAAATTTATACCTTTGTAATACGAAAATATGCAGCGTACATGTTGCTGCACATCAAAGGTCTTTCAGAACGTGTTTTCCCCCCATCTGAGTTTCGTTTTCTAAAGTACCGGGAAATTCTACTCCCGCATATAAAACCATAGGACTGATGAGTTTCACAGTGTCGAGGAAGAGTATACTGTCACTTAACACCGAAAAAGTGTATTTTCAACCAGGAGAAAGTGTATTTTTAACCGGGAAAAATCTGGGAATTTTTTTCCTTGTCCACGTATACACCCTGAAACTTAAAGGAAAAATGCTATAAACTTGTGCACCGAAACAATATTTTTCACTTTATTTTGTGCAACTTGTATGCTGGATTCTGTTCATAGAGTTCAGGCAAGACATCATTCTGTCAGGCTGTAATTTATTCAGCCAGGTGGAAAGATGTCCTTGCTAATATTTATTGAGGCTGTGATGTCCACGCAGAAGGAAAAACAATATTCCTAACTTGACTTTATGGCCAATATGTAACTGCATAGGAATAATTTTGATACTATATAATCCATCAGGTGTCTCAGTGTCATTATTATTCTGATAGACACCTGGCTTCTCTTCCCAACTAGTAGACGTCATAGTTTCTGAAAATATTTCTGTTTAATTGAAATTTCGAAGGATTGTGAAAGTTAATTTGGAATATCCTAATACTTTACGCTGCAAAGGATGGTGAAAGTTGATTTTGAATATCCTGCCTCTATACTTAACACTGATATGACAAAAGTCATGGGATACCTCCTAATAACATGTCAGACCTCCTTTTGTGCTCCGTAGTCAGCAGCTTGACTTGGAATGGATTCAACAATTTGTCAGAAGTCCCCTGCAATAATATTGAGGTATACTGTCTCTATTGCCATACATAATTCCATTAAGTGTTTCCAATGCAGGATTTTCTGCATGAACTGACCTCTCAGTTATGTCCCGTAATGCTTGATTGGTGGCTAAATCATTCACTCAAATTGTCCAGAATGCTCATCAAACAATCATGAACAATTGTGGCTCATGACATGGCACATTGTCATCCACAAAAATTCCATCATTGTTTGTGAACATGAAGTCCATGAATGGCTGAAAATGGTCTCCAAGTAACCGAACATAACCATTTCCAGTCAATGATCAGTTCAGTTGGGCCAGAGAACCCAGTCCATTCCATGTAAACACAGCCCACAGTATTATGGAGCCATCACCAGCAAGCACAATGCCTTGCTGACAACCAGGGTCTTATGGTTTCATGGGATCTGCACCACACTTGAACCCCACCATCATGTCTTACCAACTGAAATCGGGACTCATATGACCAATCCACTGTTTTCCATTTATGTAGGGTCCAACCGATATGGTCACCTGCCAAGGAGAGGTGCTGCAGGTGATGCCATGCTGTTAACAAAGGCACATGCTTTGGTTGTCTGCTGGCATAGACCATTCCAGCCAAATTTTGTCACACTGCTCGAACAGATACATTCTTTGTATGTCCCACATTGATTTCTGCTGTCATTCCACACAGTGTTGTTTGTCTGTTAACACTAACAACTCTATGCAAAACGCTGCATCTCCTTGTCGTTAAGTGAGGACCATCAGCTGCTGCCTTGTTCATGGTGATAGGTAATGGCTGAAATTTGGTATTGTTGACATTGTGGGTCTCATAATAAATAATTTCGTAATTATTTTCGAAATGGAATGTCCCAAGCTTCTAGCTCCAACTATCATTCCGCATTCAGAGTCTGTTAATTCCCATTGTATGGCCATAATCATGTCCGAAACCTTTCGCTTGAATCACCTGAGTAAAAATGACAGCTCCACCAATGCACTGCCCTTTTATACGTAGTATATGCGATGCAATACTACCGCCACTTATATATGGGCATCCCACGACTTTTGTTACATCAGTGTAAGTATTTCCATCCTTCATTGGGTACTGTAGTGTAACATGTAGTGCCTCTTAACTCTAGCATTTAATACAGATGTCAAATGTCTAACTTGTAAATGTGTGTCATATTAAATATGAAAGGCAGTCTGCTATAATGCAGGAATGTTCTTCCAAGCTGTTCCCTATACACCTGCATGTATATCGTGGAACCCCCCCCCCCCCCTCCAATCCAACACACGCGCACGGCCCCCCCCCCCCCCCCCCCCCACACACACACACACACACACAGAGAGAGAGAGAGAGAGAGAGAGAGAGAGAGAGAGAGAGAGAGAGAGAGGGGGGGGGGGCACTCCTGAACCAAAGTCATTTTTATTTTCTTTGCAGGTGCTGCTATTCAGGATAAAGCTGACAAAATTTCAAAAATGGTTGAGAAACTTAATGATGAGATTAATGATAGTGTAAGAAAACCTATTACCAATAATTTGCAAAAGGGAATCGATGATTACAGCCGATACAGGTATTTTATTCTTCTAAGTTACCATTTCTAACTTCTTTGTTATTAATACCTAAGAAAACAGACCAAAGTGAGTTCAAATACTGCATGCATTGAATGTAATGAATTGAACTGGATTAATAACTACTCAAAGTAAAGGAAACAACTCCCAAAAGCATTAAATTGAAAATTGGTTCTTGAGGAGGATAAAGGAAATGTCATGTTAAGACTGTATTTTATCAACATGGGGAGTGTACTGACTGAGAGTTCTTTTGAAAGGGGATGTGGAAAATTTTTATTAAATAATATAACCCCTTCTAATTTGTAACTGTTATGACTTGTTTTCTTGTACTGATTACTGTGTTAATGCACGCAATAGCTTAGTCAGCTCTTTCTTATTAAGTTAAAGTGGGTTTTATCTGTAACCGAAGTTTAAAAATTATAATTAAATGTGGCACCTCATGATGTTTTCTAGATACTACATTGACATATCTGTGAGTTCAGTGGTACTTGTAGTATTGCTGTGTATGACACTGGGACTTTTTTATGGTTTTTGTGGCAAACGACCTGACGCCATGTTCAATGAAGATTGTTGTAACAAAGGCACTGGTGCAAGTTTCTTAAAACTGTAAGTAACACAATAATTAAAATTTTCTTTTATTTGTCTTGTTACACAGACAATAATGCATCGTATATACGATCACAAATACCCTGCGTTTTAATTTTTACTGTATTACACTGGTGTGCCTTTTATAGAAGTAGTATATTATAGAGGATAGGACTTCCCTTGCGAGTAAGATACTGCATGCAGATATAATATATAATTTCTCTGTGTCATATTCCAAATTAGTTAATATATGAATTTTAAAGCAACAGCTTACATTATAATTATTTGACAACTGTTTTTGTAATAACTCTTCTTTTGGAGCTAGAAAAAGAAAATAATGCTTAATTTAGTTGTGACTCTGGAAATTTGGAAAACAGTCTAAGTGAGTGGAGAAAGTGCAGCTGACTCCTCTATATAAGAAGGGTTAAAGAACGGAGCTGAAAACTTTCAGACCAGTATTCTTAACATCAGTTTGCTACAGAATTCTAGAACATGTTCTGAGTTGGAATATAATAAATTTCCTAGAGACCGACCATGAATCACCATGCTTTTAGAAAGAATTGCTTGTGTGGAACTCAGCTTGCCCTTTCTCACATGATACTCTGTGAACTGTGGATGAAGGGCAACAGGCAGATTCCATATTACAAGATTTCTGAAAAGCATTTGTCACGGTACGCCACTGCAGACTTTTAACGAATGTAGAAGCGTATGGAATAGGTTCCCAGATATGCGAGTGGCTTGAAGACTTATTAAGTAATAGAACACAGTATGTTGTCATCTACATCTATGTGATTAGTCTGGTATTCAAAATAAAGTGCCTGGCAGGGTTTGATGAACCACCTTCAAGCTTTCTCTCTACCGTTCCACTTTTGAATGGCGTGTGGGAAAAACAAACACTTAAATTTTTCTGTGCAAGCCGTGATTTCTCTTATTTTATTGTGATTATCATTTGTCCCTATGTAGGTGGGTACCAAAAGAATGTTTTTGCAATCGGAGGAGAAAACCGGTGATTGAAATTTCATAAAAAGATCCCGCTGCAACCTAAAACGCCTTTTTTTTTAATGATTGCCACTCCAGTTCACACATCATGACTGTGGCACTATCTCCCCTATTTCACAATAACAGAAAATGAACTGCCTTTGAACTTTTTGATGTCATCCATCAGTCCCACATCATGCGGATCCCACACCACACAGCAATACCCCAGAATAGGGCGGACAAGCATAGTGTAAACAGTCTCTTTAGTAGACTGTTGGGCCTTCTAAGTGTTCTGCCAATGAATCACAGTCTTTGGTTTGCTCTACCCACAACATTATCTATGTGATCGTTCCAATTTAGGTTATTTGTAATTGTAATCCCTAAGTATTTAGTTGAATTTACAACCTTCAGATTTGTGTGCCTTATCACATAATCAAAATTTAGCAGATTTCTTTTAATACTCATGTGAATAACTTCATACACTTTTCTTTATTCAGGGTCAGTTGCCACTTTTCGCACCATACAAATATCTTATCTAAACCATTTTGCAATTTGTTTTGGTCATCTGATGACTTTACAAGACGGTAAATGACAGCATCATCTCCAAACAATCTTAGAGGGCTACTCAGATTGCCTCCTGTGTTGTTAATATAGCTCAGGAACAATACTTCCTTGGGGAATACCTCAGCAACAAGTGTTCATCGGAGACAAGGGTATCACCTGGAGTGCCCCAGTGAAGTGTGACTGGACTCCTATTATTTTCTGTATTACATACATGACCTGACTGGAAGTTTGACTAGCAGTAGGCAGTTCGTTGCTGATGATGCTGTGGTGTACATGGAGGTGTCAAAGGTGGGCGACTGTACTATGGTACAAAATGATTTAGACAAAATGTTTAGTTGATGTGATGAATGGCAACTGGCTCTAAACATAGTAAAAATGTAAGTTAATGTTAATCAGTAGGAAAAACAAACCTGCAATATTTGGGTACAGCGTTAGTAGTGTCCTTCTTGATACAGTCACACATTTAAATATCTGGATGTAACATTGCAAAGCAGAATGAAACGGAACAAGCAAAGTAAGAGCATATGGACTATCAGACCAATTGTGTGATTGGATTGAGGAGTTCCTAGATAACAGAACGCAGCATGTCATTCTCAATGGAGAGAAGTCTTCCGAAGTAAGTGTGATTTCTGGTGTGCCACAGGGGAGTGTCATGGGACCGTTGCTGTTCACAATATACATAAATGACCTGGTGAATGACATCGGAAGTTCACTGAGGCTTTTTGCAGATGATGCTGTGGTGTATCGAGACCTTGTAACAATGGAAAATTGTATTGAAATGCAGGAGGATCTGCAGCGAATTGACGCATGGTGGAGGGAACGGCAATTGAATCTCAATGTAGACAAGTGTAATGTGCTGCGAATACATAGAAAGATAGATCCCTTATCATTTAGCTACAAAATAGCAGGTCAGCAACTGGAAGCAGTTAATTCCATAAATTATTTGGGAGTACGCATGAGGAGTGATTTAAAATGGAATGATCATATAAAGTTGATCGTCGGTAAAGCAGATGCCAGACTGAGACTCATTGGAAGAATCCTAAGGAAATGCAATCCGAAAACAAAGGAAGTAGGTTACAGTACACTCGTTCGCCCACTGCTTGAATACTGCTCAGCGGTGTGGGATCCGTACCAGATAGGGTTGATAGAAGAGATAGAGAAGATCCAACGGAGAGCAGCGCACTTCATTACAGGATCATTTAGTAATCGCGAAAGCGTTACAGAGATGATAGATAAACTCCAGTGGAAGACTCTACAGGAGAGACGCTCAGTAGCTCGGTACGGGCTTTTGTTAAAGTTTTGAGAACATACCTTCACCGAAGAGTCCAGCAGTATATTGCTCCCTCCTATGTATATCTCGCGAAGAGACCATGAGGATAAAATCAGAGAGATTAGAGCCCACACAGAAGCATACAGACAATCCTTCTTTCCACGAACAATACGAGACTGGAACAGAAGGGAGAACCGATAGAGGTACTCAGGGTACCCTCCGCCACACACCGTCAGGTGGCTTGCAGAGTATGGATGTAGATGTAGATGTAGAAGCAGGTGAGGATTGTGGTAAGGAAGACAAGTTATCAACTTTAGTTTATTGGGAGAATTTTAAGAAAGTGTGAGTCATCTGTAAAGGAGACGACACATAGAATGCTGGTGTGACCTATTTTTGAGTACTGCTTGAGTGTTTGGGATCTGAATGAAAGGAAGATATTGAAGCAATTCAGAGGCAGGCTGCTTGATTTGTTACCACCAGGTTAAAACAACACACAAGTGTCACAGTGATGGTTCTGGAACTCAAATGAGAATCCCTAGAGGGAAGACAACATTCATTTGGAAGAACATTATTGAGAAAATTTAAAGTACTGTCATTTTAAGCTGACTACAGAATGATCCTACTGTTGCCAACATACATTTCCAGGGTGTATACGACCTGGGACAACCGGGAGATCTGGGAAAACCCGGGAATTTTTTCATCTGAGAGAAAAACCGGGAAAAACCCGGGAATTTTTTAGAACTCCAAAAATTTTTCATTGTTTTAGTTTTCAGTTAAATTTTTGTGATTTTGAGTGGTAAGAACCAATACTCCAACAAAGGATATTACAGTATCCCGCATCTGCAGAATAATACTGCAGCAACAAAACATGAACGAGAGAAAAAAAAAAAAGAAAATAAAACTTAAGTGGCAAAGAAAATGTGCCATATACAACAAAAAAACACAGTGCTCATATAAGCATCTGCCAACAGCAAAGTGTGTCAAAGGCGTTAGGAAGACTATGCAATGCTTCCTAACAACACATTGCCTCCAATGAGCATGACGCGGCAGCTCTTTACATTAGATTCTTTTCAGGAGATGCGGGCTTTTGTGCATGTGCAGTTGAGTTGCGTATGAGTAGTATCTTCTCCCGCTTCTGGCTACAGATATATGGCTGGGCGCCTCCATCTAGTATTGCTCCGGTACGGAAATATCTTAGATTCGGGGCTGATGCACAGAGTTCTGTTTTTGCTGTTTCCTCTTCATTTATTGCTGTAACATTAAATGAAAAGAAAACGGATTTCTGTGGCCGGAAGCTATCAAATGAATTAAAACATGTTTGCATAATTACACTCTAAATCTCTCCAGGCAAATGCCAGGATGGTTCCTTTAAAAGGGTACGGCCGACTTCCTTCCTCGTCCTTCCCTAATCTGATGAGACCGATGGCCTTGCTGTTTGGTCTCTTCCTTCCAACACTCCAACTCCTCATAATTACAGAAGGCTAAAATATGTTATTAATTTCAGGTTTTATTTCAACCTTTCTGACAGTCAAGCCTTAATCGCCTTGCATAACAATGAAGTTATTTTAGTCGGTTTGCTAAAGAGATTTGGCTTTTATTAATCTTTTCCACTGAAGCAGTCAGTTTATTTGAAACAAAGTGTTTCTTTCACGCTGTTGGCTAGTTTCAACTGTTCGCTGCATTTCAAGTGCATGTGTTCCATCTTCTACCTTGTATGGCATTAGGCCATAATAAAGAACCAAAGATGAGATAATTCAAGAAAATTTACATCCGAATCTGGACATACGAATGTGCACTTTAAGCCGAATTATGCATTTCAGAATGGTTCACAAAATTCCGATGCTCTTGAAGAATCCTCCAATGTCTTTTTTTTCTTTTATGACATAATGCACGATCTTTTAATTTTTTACACGTATGAACATACGGGCTTCCTGCGTCATCGTAGCTGCGCAAGTGCAGTGACGGCTGTTATCTAGCGCTCTCTGGTAATGCTGAAACGAATCAATTTCTAACAGGTCACGGGAAAATATTGCGAATGGTGGTTTGAAAAGCGTCACTTTCAAAGTAAATTTCCTTTTATGCAAGATGAACTACATGCAAAAATGTAAGATGAATTTCTTAAATCACAGAGCATTTGACTCTCATTTAAAAATCAACTCTTTGAGGACGACCATCTAGAAGAATTTCGCGCCCAGAAGATCGGTCATTTATGTCGTTATTAAAAATTTTCTGGCACATTTGTGTGATGAATCTTAAAGTGTAACATGCGGAAGAAAGATCAATATTATATGTGAAAGCTTAGCTTCTCTTGCAGCTTATTAATCTTAGAGACCAATCTTATATGTGAAAGTTTTTCGTTTCTTGTAGCAACACTATGTATATTAATTCAAACCATTAACTTTTCTTATTTGTGTGTTCACACTACTTAAGAGTGATCTTGCTATTGACTGACTACATCACGTGTCCTATGCTGTCATCAGCTGGGACGAGATGACATTAAATGAGCTATAACTGGCTTACAAAAGCATGTTGCAATCTCGATTTCAGTGATTCGGAAAGTAACATGCGGTGTTTGGTGGTATTCGAATTTATACGTTCGTAACACGAAAATATGCAGCGTACATGTTGCTGCACATCAATGATCTTTCCAAAATGTGTTTTTTTTCCCTGAGTTTCGTTTTCTAAAGTGTCAGGAAATTCTATGTCTGTGTATAAAACCATAAACATTCAAAGGATTGATAAGTTTTACACTGCCGAGGAAAAGTATACTGTCATTTCACACGGAAAAACTGTATTTTCAACTGATGAATCTGGGAATTTTTTCCCTTGTCCATGTATACACCCTGATAGACTGTTGTTGTTGTTGTCGTCGTCATCGTCCCCCACTCTGTCAGTGAATGGAACAGGAAAGGAAATGGCTAGTAGTTTTACAGGGTACCCTCTACCACACACACTGGGTAGCTTGCAGAGTATGTATGTAGATTTAGATGTAGGTATAATGAACAACACAAAGGGAAGGAACCAAAATAACAACTAAATTATGTAGCACACATTATTCAACCACTCACAGAATTTGCTTTCATGTAAATGTATTTTGTCACTTGAGTGATGAGTTTCCAAAAAAAGCTAAATTGGAAAACTTTCAAGGCTTAAGATAATTTGATGTGGTCAAGAAACTAGTTTTTTCACTAAGAAATGTTTAAGCATGTTGATCTTAACCAATGTGTTTAAATATTTCTAGCGAAAAAACTATAATAAATTATAAACAGAAATGTGTAAAGATCAGGTGATCTCCAGGTGCTGTAGGGAAGGTGAAGGTGAAGGGGAAGACAAGGGACAATATAGAGAAGAAAGGGAACTGGTGGAACACAGAAAAAAGTTCAAAAGTGATGTTGTGTATAATGAAATTAACGTTAGGAATTTCTCTCTTCTAACAAATCAGGTTGTAATAAAATAACACCTGAAGTGACACAGTTTCAGAGGCGCTATTGGTCTCATACACATTTTATGTATATATATTGAAGCTGCAAGTGAAAATTTTGTACCAAGGCTGGGAATCAAACCCGGGTTCTCCTGTTTACTAGGCAGGGGCATTAGCCACTAAGCCATCTTGGCACAGCAGTCCACACAACTGCACGGATTATCCAGGCATACCTCCCTCCTCAAACCAAATTCTCACTGCCACCCCAGTCTACTTTAAATTCTGCATTACACACCAACAGAAGTGCTGAGGCTCTCCACGTTCTGGAATAGCAGCTCAGCATTGAATGTAAAATGGGGGATCCAGCCTGAAACCCTGGTCCAGATACGTATCCATTTTAAAAGACATAATTTCAGATATAATGGTCTCATACAGATATGATTTTATGAAAAAAATACGTGTTTGAATTGATTGTTTTTCATCTTAGTATTTTAGTTCTCATTTGAATTCCAAAACATTTCTTTGACACAAACTTTTCCAGGACCTTCATAAAACCTATGGCTAACACTTTGGTACCTCTTACTTTTGTATGCGGATAGTGTAGTTGTACCCTTTTTTTAAATTTGAAATTATTAATTTTCTTTGTAAGAAAAAGAGAACTGTTTATGAAGTGTCCATAACTATGCCATGTTCTTCCAATTCCTAGTCTTAGTGACTTTTTCATTTGGTGTATAGGCATGTAATGTTTCAATAAAACATTTCTGTATTCAGCCCAAATTTGCTTTGATCAAGTACATTGGTCAAAATAACAAAATTATGAAGGCCTAGATACCACATTTGCACTTTTTCTTTGTGTTTCAAATCCGGAGTCCTCAATTGGCAACCACAGATGAAAAATTGAAATTGTATAATATGGCTTTGGGTGGTCAGTAGTTAAAGATGTGTAAAGTGGTTGATACTATGGATATATCTGAAGGAAAAAGTATAGTACATTTTCATGAAGACTTAATTTACACAGCTTTATTTGATGTGTCAATCAAAGAATTGGGTCCGAGCTGATCATCCTAGCAAGGAGGGGAGGGCAGTGGTACCCTTATTGTGGTATGCAAGGATAACTGGGTGGGTCGGTGGATTTGGGGGGGGGGGGGGGGGAGGGGGTCAACATTTTCCTTGTCCACCTTGTTTGGTGCACTTTGATTTCCACCTACAAAAAAGTCTAACTGAAAAAATGTTTTTTAATTGACAGCGGAGGTTATGACCACTGGAGGTGAAAACACAGACAACATTTATACCATTTGTAAATTTAGGAAAAACTTTTGACAGTGCTAAATGGAATTCACTCTCCAAAACACAGAAATTATCAGCAATCAAATACAGTGAATGATTAGATACAACTTATACAGAAACAAAAATGTAACTGAGAACATGAAAGGGAGGCACTAGCTGAAAACTTACAGTAAAGTACTAAAGAGAAACTAGAAAAAGGATTTAAAGTTTGTGGGAGGAGAGAAAAAATCTTTAAAGTTCACTGGTAATGCAGTAATTCTGACAGATGCAGCAGAGGATTTGGATGAAGATAAAGTTCAGTCAGATTTAAAAGAATGTATAAATTAATAGGAGATATTCTGAGCCTTCTAGCAACAGGTAATTTGGTAATGGAGTGAAATGTGATGGGTAAAAATTGGAGAGGGAGACAGAGGTTTGAATGTAGTAATAATATTCAAATGGATATATGTTTACTAGTTTGCAGAGATGAAGAGAGTTGCGCAGCGTAGACTAGACACTGAAGAGCTACAAAAATAACTGTGAAATCAATGATAGAGCATACTGACAAAGGATGACTGGTATCTCATTCAACCCTGTTTTTAATTCTTCCTTTTTCTTTTCAGAGCTGTGTGGGTTATGTTCCTGTTCTCAACAGTTTTAATGCTGGTAACCTTAGCACACTTTGTGGTTGGAGTAGTACTCCAGCGAGCAGGTTGCGATACACTACAAAATCCTGAGGACAGCCAAGTATTTGCACTGATTGATAAGCATGTGGATGTCGCTAGTATATTTCCATCCAATTCTAGTAACATTACCCTAAGCTCTATCGTAATGTAAGTATGAAACTTGTGTGTTCGCATAGCGAGAATAGAAATTTTGAGTCAGTTTGTGTATTCAAGGGACCAAATATTTCAATGAAGCTATTTGTTTTTAGGTCATGTCATATGAATGAGAGTTTGTTTGGAGTACTTCGAGTATTGGATGCTGTAAATATAGCAGAGATTAAGAATTTTTCAGAGAAGTACAGGATTGAGGAAAAAATCCGTGCCTTGGAGGGCAGCATAAAAATTGGTGATGATGTAAATTTTGTTATACTGGATGAAAATACCAGAAAAGATCTTGAGAGTTTAAAAAACTCTCCACTCAATTATATTAATTTCACAGCATTTTCTTCTGTGGTAAGTATGCAGCATTGACAACAGTTTTTTCTCTGCATTGTGTGTTGAATGTTGTTGAAAGTTCTTGAAATGTGTAAGAATAAACATACATATTATGTTAATACGTGACTTGTCGAGAATGAGCAGCAGTAATGGCTTTGCAGAGCATGAGCTGATTTTGAACAATTGACAAGTAACAATACTCAAGTGCCACTCACCGATTCCCATACACTTCGAATATGTTGTAGTCTAGGTCAGAATATGAGACACGTATTTTTTTATACTTGCCCAAATGGCTGTTGAAGTGATGAAAACCCTCCCGAAGAAAACACAGTTATCATTTTTCTGAGCACATATTGGCGAAACGGTAGGGGATATAACAAAAATGTTGAAACGTAATTTCCATGGTTGCTACTGTACTTTACAACTTGTGCCATCACATCTTTAAACATTTGATGTGTTTTGAATCGTCCCCTCACCTCACAGTTTTTGAAACAGTAAAAAGTTTATTTAAATCTGATTATATATTTAACAGCAATTCAACCACATATGATAAAATTATATCCTGAAGTTGCAGTAGTCAGACATAAGTTGGAAGTAGCTGTATATACCACTCTATGCGTGCTCTTTCCGCTGTAAGACCCTTGTCATACATAGTGACAGTGTTGTTTGCATTTCCACAATGCAGCCATAAAAGACAAGCTTCTGAAGGATTTTAATTGAAACAATAAGGTCTCTCTCTCTGATGAGTCCACGAATAACCAACGTAGAGGTGGCGAGAAGCTATTCCCATTTTTTTTTTTTTTTTTTTTTTTTTTTTTTTTTTTTTTTTTTTTTT
The DNA here is from genome assembly GCF_023864345.2 of Schistocerca serialis cubense. Lineage (NCBI taxonomy): Eukaryota > Metazoa > Arthropoda > Insecta > Orthoptera > Acrididae > Schistocerca > Schistocerca serialis. The sequence continues at coordinate 786,016,801 of NC_064639.1, read as the reverse complement.
TTTTTTTTTTAATATATATGTTTGTTGTTTGTTTTGTTTCATTTCTTTGGTTGTTTGACATCTACTTCATTATTTTACAGTATTTAGGTTGTGTTGCATCATCTTTGATAGCCATTGCAATAATGAGGGGACGCTGTATTACCCACTGCAAAGCAGTGCTGCATGCAGAAACATATTATTGCACAATTTACAGCATGTATCACAATTTTTAAAGCAATAATTAACAAGAGGCTCACATTTATCAGTTTTTCTGTGATTTATCTGAACTTGAACTAGGCATACCTGAACATGTTCACAAATCAAGGGGATGAAAACTGATTATGTATCAAACATTAAATTTTCAGGATATTATTCGGCAGGTGCAAATTTACGTCATAGCCCTATAGTAAGGTTATGTCAGAGAACTGTTCTACAAAATTCTTCCATGGCCTGAATGTGGACACATCAAGTGGCCAGATTTTGCCAAGCGTTACAGCAGGAATCGTCATACATCTTACGTCCTTATTTCCTTATTCTAAGTATGTGCGATAGATCGCCATAAGATGGTATTATGGGAAAGACCAATCTGTGCTATAAATTATTACAAAGGCTGTGGTAACTATGAGCACATAGCAAGCTTAATATGGACTTATTATGGCTACATGTACATTGAGACCCATACTCCGGGAAGAGGGTGGTGACGAGGGCACGATGCCCTTGGTCTACCCATGTGCATATGGCCGTCTCGTGCTTACACCCATACACATGGGGCTGTGTGGGTATAGACATCGAATCACTTGGGGGAAACATGATAATGAGGAAGTGTTGGACGTCTGGACAGTAGAATAGGTATGCATTAACGTATGCGTGCACTTTAACTGCATGTGTACAGGTGCACGTACTGTCATTCGGTAATCACTGCTCCCATGAACTGGCAGCCAGAATTTGCAGACCAATACAGCACAATGAATCCAAAGAATGTACTACACCTATTACACAAAATCTTCGATCATCTGCAATACAAAATTGACTCTATCATTACCGATGAGGTAACATTGTTCGCATTACATTTAGCGAATTTGATAAGAGTCCATCGACACCGATGTATTTCTAGGCAGTTAAAGTACTTTGGCCTATGATGACAAAAGTGTCCTTAGGTTGTTGTAGGGGAAGAGGTCTTTGAAGAGCATTGTGAGGATGTTATGGAAGACGGTAAGAACAGTAAAATGGTAATAGATTTGGAATATAAAAAAAAGGCAGTTATGTTTTGGCGCAGGAAGAAGAGGAATAAGAGTTTAAAAACAGTCCAACATAATTTCAGAAAGATTAAGGATACAAAATCACTATACAGATGGGGAACACAAATTACTGAAGCTGGGACATGAAGTGACGAATTATTACAGATTTCCAAATGTGTATTGGAACAATTCCAGAATGCATTGATAAATCAGTAGCTATTCATGACTTGGACCTGTAAGGCATAAAATTATTTCCAGAGAGATTAGTGAATTTGTTACTTAAAAACAGTAAACCAACAAAGAACAGTTAGTAGAACATGCTAATGTATTGGTGGCAAACATAAAATCATATATTGCATCATTAGGAGAGGACAATATTTACAATTCAGACCAACCTGGATTTAATTTGAAGACAAACACAGATCATACCCTATCCTTTAAAGGAACACTAAAAATTGAATGTCTCATTCAATCGTTGAATTTGAGAACCTGCAACTAGACGAAACAACCTATCCTATCAGCAAGTGTTGTTTTACAGTCCCTTTTTCTCATAACCCTACAGGAAACAGGTCGCCAGTTTGAACCCATTGTTCAACAAGCTATTTACAAAACTGATAATATTGTTTCATTTGCTTCAACATCTTGTAAATTAACATCAGGTCTCGCTATTAAATGGTTTGTGGATCTTTGCTTACCTACTGTTGGTGAATAATCTGTTCCGTGTTTGAATTCCTGGACAGGACAAACGGAAAGAAATTTAACAACATAGGCGAAAGTAATTAGGACGTAAAAATTATGACGACTCCTGCTGGGACAACTGGCATAGTCCAGCCACCTGATGTTTACACATTCAGACCATGGAAGAATTTTCTGAAACAGTCCTCTGATGTAATAATACTATACAGCTATAATGTAAATGTGCACCTGAGGAGTAATATCCCAAAAATTCAATCTTTGATTCATAATCGGTTTTCATCCCCTCGATTTGTGAAAATGTTTTAGGTATGCGTGGTTCAAGAGTGGATACATCGCAGAGAAAACTTATAAATAAGAACCACCTGTTAACTATTGCTTTAAAAATTGTAATACATACTGTAAATTGTGCAATACTCAGATGTGCGCGGTGCAGAATGTGTATGTATATGCAGTCCTTATCTGCAATGGATAAAACAATGTCTCCTCATTATTGCACTGACTATCAAAGATAATGCAATACAATAATACTGTAAAATAACAAAGTAGATGTCAAATGTAATATGCAAAACAAACAACCAAAGAAATGAAACAAAACAAATAAACAAATCAAAGACCATGAAAAAATAAGACGGGAATAGCCTCTCGCCACCTCCATGTTGGTTATTCCCAGACTCGTCAGAGAGTGAGACCTTTTTGTTTCAACTACGTTTTTTGGAAGCCCGTCTTTGATGGTTGCACTGTGAAATTGCAAACAACACTATCCCTGTGTATAACAAGCATCGTATGATGAACAGTGTATGCATATAGTGGTGTATAGAGATACTTCCAAAGTATATCTGACTACTGTAACTTCACGACATAACTTTTATCATATATGGTTAAATTTGTTGTTAAATAGACTATTAGATTTACTGCACACAAACTTTGTACCATTTCAACAATTGTGAGGTGAGGGGAGGGGAGGGTTTTGAAATATATCAAAATGTGTAAAGACGTGATTACACTGTAAAGTACAGTAGCAACCACAGAAATTGTGTTTCAACATTTTTGTTATATCTCCTACTGTTTTGACAATATGTGTTCAGAAAGATAACAACTGTGTTTTCTTCAGAAGGGTTTTCATCACTTCAATGGCTGTATGGGCACACATAAAAAAATGCGTGTCCCATATTTTGACTTAGACTACAACATATTTGAAGTGCATTGGAATTGGCGAGTGGCACTTGGGTAGTGTTACTTGTGAGTTAGAACTGATGTGCCCAGTAGAGATAATACTATTTCACTGCCAGCCTGGTGTTTTAGTTCTGTCAGAATATTCAGCTTTTTGAAATGAACTAGTTCCTCCTTTGAGCATTGAGATGTAAGGTCTTACAGGCAACATGTATTTGAATATTGGTGTATGGAGATTGCATTGCTAACTACTTTTCATAAAAACTTAGCAGTTCACTTTTGAGGAGAATTATTTAAAAAATGCATGACATAAAGCAATGTAGAAATCAATTGGAAAGGAAACTGTGACGAGGACAAATATGATGTAGCAAAGAAAAAATAACCATCAAATGATCCATATAAACAAATATGTAATGGACCTTGTAACACTCTCTTCCTAAAAGTAACATAAAAACTTGGTACTGTCAGCTCAAGAGAAAAAGTGTTCCAGTACGTGTTACTCATTATCACATTACTTCAATTGTTTCTACTGGCGCAAGATTGTGACTCGGTTATACTTTGGCATCCAGAAAGGCTTCTCCTCTGTACATGCCATTCAGTCTCAGACTGATGAGTGTCGCCATATCCACGGAAGTGTGTGTTTGTGTGTACGCGTAGTTGTGCGTGTGAATGTGTGTACTTTTGGTAAATTCTGAGGTGACATGAACAGAAGGCCTATAAGATACAACTTTTTTAGTTGTTTGGTGACTGAATAACTTTTTTAAGCATGTACTGTCACTTGTTGGAAGGTCCCCTGTACCCTCACTGCGAGAAATATTTGTTATGTTTGTCAATTTTCATTGAATTTCTGCAAGTAATATTGCTTCAGAATATGAATCAACCTTGCTGATACTGTATATTTCATTGAATTTATATTGAGGATTGCTTTTTATCCAGCCACACATTTACTTCCTTTAACAAACCATTGAGCATTTCAGTATTTTGATCCAGCAACAAGGTTCATAATTAAGTAAATGCTTATTCATAAATATGGACACAAAACTTAATTAAAGGCTACTAATTTCCACTCAATAAAAAAGCAAATATTGTAACAACAATAATAGTTATGACAGGCAGTCTGAGTGCAGTCAACAATAATGATTTAACAGTGCCAGAACAGCAGAATGTTTCTTCTCGTAACTGAATGAGTCAAGAATCAGGCTACTCAAATTGTTGTTCGCAGTGGTCCAGAGGGGTCTGAATGTGGTTACATGACTGTTTAAGTGATGGATAGAGATAGGGTGAACTGTGACATAGAAATACCAATGTGTGAATATGAATAGTACTTCTTCATGCCCATGAAATACGATACTTGCTACTTTTCAGAGGCTGTACAATAAAACAGGTTTGTATGAATGGGTATGATTTACATGTACAAAGCCAGTAATTTAATTTTATGCACAATATATTTACGCTTTGCACCCACAAATGACTGAACAAGAATTTATGGGATGCATTCAAATGATTTTTATTTAATGGTTGTCATCACACCTTTTCAGTAAAATAGAATGCAAATAGTCACTAAAATTTGGCAATATCATTTCTTCTATGCATACCTTTAAGGGAACTTTCATGTTCAACTTTGTACCTCTGATGATACGTCAGCTTAATTAGATACATATTGATTGCATCTGGAACAACTTAATCCACAGCAATATAATAATCAGTTTCAAATTATGAAAAGAAGAACTAGTCTATTCAGTGCATAATTCAATAAAAATATTTAATGCTTGTTTTAACTTTTGCTTAGCCACTCGTGGTGTCTTCATGTTCCCCTGTGGACAGAGCTACCCCTGGAGATTGTGAACCCCAGCAGTAAACCACTGCTTTGGTTTGCTGAATGAAAGTATTACAGACTGATTTCACTTAGAAGAATGTGAATGTGTAGCTCAGTCAGCTAAAATGCTAAAGAGTGGTTTCACATGAAAAAACAAATACACCGTTCAACTGATAGAAAACTACAGACAAGTTTCACTTGAAAAGAAAGAATGAATAATTCAGTTAGTATGCAAAACTACAATGGACTTTGTCAAACTTTCATTTGAAAATCTTGAGTGAACCAACCGAAACCTAAAACTAAAACCGACTGAATTGATTGATTTTCATTTGGTTGCTCCTGAATACTAGTTTCACTCAAATGAATTTGACTGATAAGTAAAACTAAAACCGAATGAGTTGATATTTTTCAAACAACTGACTGAATTGATTATTATCATTTCATTGTTCCCACTTCTAGTATGTTACCTGCCACTCTTGTTGCACCCCTCCATCTTTTACTTTCTCCATTGTGAGAAGGTATGATATTTGTGACCCCACTGACATATTTTACATCGCGCAGAATTACCACAGTAATGTGTTGGTTAGTTCCGTGCATGACATTGCACAACAAAACATATTGAAATGGAACTAATCACTTTACAAAGTGTTAATATAGTGGTTGCCCGCTGAACATTTACAGATGAGTACACATAATCAAGAAAAAAACTTGTTTAATGACACAAGTACGTTGTGTAACATGCTAGATAAACAACTAGTTCATAAATATTCTTCTGTATAATAGGAAATGTTGCCCAGAATTAATCTGAAAGCAATCTGCCAGTTATTTTATGTAAAATGATTGGGTAAGTGATCAGAGATTTTGACAGGATCATTATTCACCCATTTCTAACCTAAAGACAGTTTTAATGAAATTTAATAAAGGGATTCTTTTTTGTATTGTAATTATCAGTGTCAATGTTCCTTCTGAACTGTAATGATATTTCATAAGGGAAAATATGAACTGTCATTAAAATACCTAAGTGCGTAAACAGTTGTCCATGAGATATCGAGCGTGAGCATCAAGGGCACCCATGCTCAGGGGCAAAGGGACCATGAAACCCCTCCTGACCTCTAGCATTCAGGGAAAGGAGAAAATATAAGGTACTCAGGTGTTTTTATTTCATGAAAATGATTTAAAAGTTGGTATTACTTAGCTTTTTACCAAGGTCGGAACTGGACTTTTTTTGGCTGCTTAAAAAGTTGCCCTTTGTGTTCCAAAATGCTAAAAATATTCTATACTCCTAGGCCTAGTACCTCACTCCTGTATGAATCCTCATCAGTCTGTAAGGTCAAAAATTTATGCCTTGATTACCAATTCCTGCCTATTCTTCAAGTTTATCACTGCTTTTGTACATCTTTATGTTCGGAATAGTGTGTATTGTTTTTTCTTAAAGCTGAGAGATCATGTCAGACATCCGGTCAGTTACCTACTATTCACATTGTTTACTATTTACTCTGTTGCTGTGCATGTACTAGGAATAATTATAATACTTGTCACCCGCAAAAATGATTTATTCTGCCTCATTTGGTGATCTGCAAAAATTACGTACCCGGCTTGATTTGTATTAAAGGGGAAGATGATTAACATATATGAGAAACAGCAGAGGCCCAGCATTAAACCTTACAGAATTCTATAAAGTGAAGGAAACCATTGTGGACAGCTCATGAGATCCAACCACTGACAGCCGAAGGTGTGTGGAAGGAGACATGGCCTCGAAGACAAGACACATTTATCAGGCTTTCAACTGACCAGAAGAACCTGGTGTAAACTGAACAGAATCTGCGGTGGACATGGAACTACTACGTCCTTCTTGCACAAGTGGGGTCTCTCAGATAACTGATTGTGTGCTATTAATCTTCAGAGTCACTATTGACCACACTGTAGAGGAACGTCACAAGAGATGTTTCAGTGAAGACTGGAACCATATCCAACAACAGTGGAATGGAGAGACACTGTTGATGTCACTCTATAAGACCAATTGAGACCGGAGATCTTAGATATCCCTTTTGTACTACATTGTGTAAATATTGCTGTAAATTGTGTGTGTATATGATAAGTAGTAGTAGTGACGACGACGACGACGACGACGATGATGATGATGATGATGATGATGATGACATATTATTATTCTCATCATCATTAAGCTCAGATTTAGAAAGAATCTCTCATATTAGCCTTGACTTGCCCTTTTCTTGTATAATCTCCTGCAAATGATGGACAAGGGGTGACAAATTAAAGCCATTCTTCTAGATTTCCAGAAAGCATTTGACACTATCCCCCACTGCAGATTGTTAATGAAGGTCTGAGCTTACAGAATAGGTTTTCAGATATGGGAGTGGTGTGAAGACTCCATTAAGTAATGGAACACAGTATGTTGTCCTGCATGGGAAATATTCATCAGAAACAAGGGTATCATCAGGAGTGCCCCAGAGATATGTGGGAGGATTGCTCTCGTTTTCTGTACGCTCGAACTACCTGATGGATAGGTTTAGCAGCAATCTGTTGACTGTTTGCTGATGATGCTGTAGTGTATGGCAATGTGTCATTGTTGACTGACTGTAGGAAGATATGGGATAACTTAGGCAGAGTTCGTATTTGTTATGAGGAATTGCAGCTTGCTCTAAATGTAGAAAAATGTAAGTGATTACAGATGAATGAGAAAAACAGGCCTGTAATATTTGAATACAGTATTAGTAGCATGCTGCTTGGTATGTCATATCGATTAAGTATCTGGGCATAACGTTACAAAATTATACGAAATGGGATGAGCACGTAAGGCCAATAGAAGGAAAGACAAATGACTGACTTCGGATTATTGTGAGAATTTTTGGCAAGAATTGCTCATCTATAACAGAGACCGTGCTTGTGTGACCCATTCTTGAGTACTGATAGAGTTCTTGGGATCCTCACTAGGTCAGGTGAAAGGAAAACATTGATACATTGATGCAATTAAGAGGCATGTGATTTCGATCGGCACATGAGTGTTACAGAAACTATCGATGAACTCAGATGGGAATTCCTGGAGGGAAGGCTACAAACTTCTCACAAAACACAGTTGAGAATGTTCATAGAAACATCATTTGCAGTTCACTGCAGAATGATTCTAATGCCACCAATTTACATCTCACGTACCAACCATGAAGACAAGATAGGTTTGGATGGAGACATATAGACAACTATTTATCCTTTGCTTGATCTACAAATGGAACAGGAAAGGGTATGATTAGTACTGGGACAAGGTATCTGATGGGAACAAGTATATATAGCAGTTCTGAAAAAATATGTAGGGATTATGTTCATATTATTAATGATTAAAGTCCAAGTACATGTTAACGACAGGAATGTTGTTGATACAAGTATTTGTCAGAGTTTGGTAGTCTTCATTGAGGCACTATGTAAAAAAACGTAATGTGTAGTTTTACCACCTATTTTTTTCTTATTTAAGTAAGATGTTTGGTATAGCTTATATTCACTGAGCAACAAAGTTTATTTTCTTCTCAAAGGAAATCTGTTATGCTGCTTGTTTCATTTTCTGTTTATCTGTTAAAATGACATATTTAAGTTTAAAAGGTGATCTTCTTGCTTGTTAAACTTTATCAATTTTTAATTGGAAATTCATTACATGTTAATTTAGAGGATTTTAAATTGTGTTCCTTGGCCATTAATAACACATTCTCTAGGAGGTAAAAGAAATTGGAATTTGGTTAAATTCTTGTTTTACTCTTCTTAAATAAAAATTGGCACAATTTACCTAGATGCTTTAATTTCATGTTTCTGTTTTCACTCCATCACATCAAAGCTGGGCGCCCAGATTGTTGCAGCAAATGTTACGAAATTGGCAAAGACACTGAATGACACTGCAGATGATCTCTCAAGGAACCCTGGTGGTAATATAACAAAAGTGAGTTCTACGATGTAGAGTCACTGGAAAAATATATTTTACTAAATATAAGGATTTCTATATGTCTTTTTTTTTTTCTCGTGAATCAGATTCAGGATTCACTGAGGAAACATTCTGCCCAACTTGTGATTCTCCAGACAACAACTATAGATCCAATGACTGCCCAAGTAAATTATCTCATTGCCACAACTACTTCACTTCAGGAACACCTTAAATTTAATCATAATTCGTTATCTGATGCCATTGATTCTCTTCTTAAAGAAATTGATGAAGCACAGATATATCTGGAAACTAATGCAACACAGAAGATTCAAGAGGTGAGTTGACATAAACTTGAACTAATATTCATGTGATTTGAAGAGTGATGCACTTTAAATATAAGTTTTGTGTGTGTGTGTGTGTGTGTGTGTGTGTGTGTGTGTGTGTGTGTGTGTATCTCCTCGTGAGTGTAATGATGAGGTTTGAGGGTTGTATTAAAATTTTTGTGTTTTGTTAAAATTTTTGTGTTTTGTTCTGACATCTCACTACAGGCATATTCAACAACAGCTCTCTTAAAGGTGGTACAAGGTTGGTTCCTTTGAAATTGTCAAAATTGATTGACTTCAAATAGTGTTTGTTCACATTAACATTTTAATTATCTGGTGCTAATTTATATTTTAAAGAACAGCCCTATCTTCAAGATAAATTTTCCCACAAATGCCTGTTTGTTATGTTGTCATATACCTTGTTTGTCAAAAACATTGAAGTTTTTTCATTCCGTCACATTCACACAGCAAAAATGAGTTGCATAAGTGGCGCATTTGGTTTAAATCTATAATTCACAAGACATCCAAAATAGACTATTATGGTTTTAATTCATTGATGGTATGTGTTACTCATATTGCCTTCAGTAGTGGAATGGTGAATCTCTGCTACTAATTATGAAACACTTCATTATCTTGCCAAAATTATAACTCTGTATTGCCCGTTTTCTGTGTCCACAATGAATGAACCAAAACCAATTTGCTTACAAAGTTTCATTGTATTGATTGCTGTTTCACATCCAGGGAGATTAAGTTTCTTGTGTTATTATTTTGTTACTATTTCAGTGAATTGGATGACTATTATCATGGGGCTAATTGCTTTCTTTTCAGGTAACAATGTATTTGTTGCAATTTCTGTTAGAGATTTTTGAAATATTTTTTGTTTCATTTCCACTTTGGAGCTTCACTGATTTGATCTAGTGAAGTACCACAGTGCTGAGATATTGAACTTGTAATTAGGAGGATAGCATTTCATATCCCTGAGCAGCCATGTAGATTTAATTTTTCCATGATTGAGGTTCTCCATTACTAGTGGCTACATAGTTGATGGCTCATTAAACCTTGATCTCTGTTCCTTTCCTTCTTCCACTGATTTAACGGACTGCTTATGAATATTTCTTGTTGTTGGATATTCTTTATACACAGTTAATACTCTGAATGCTCTTCCATACCTGAATACGTAGTGAGACGGTTATTCTGTGTGAAGTTGGCATGTTTTTAGTATAGTGTGCTGCTTTTGCTACAATACATGAAATGCATTTCTTACAGCTAACGGAAAGTTTGATAAATGAATTTGTGACTTATATTAAGAGCTATGAGACGCGTGTTGTGCAGTTCACTGTCAATGATCTTGGACGATGTGGGCCAGTAAGCAAGGCCTATAATGCAACAGTAGTGGCGACATGTGATGAAATCCTTAAACCATTTGTGAGTAGATATTGCCTCTTAATTAATTACTGTGTTTTTTAGCAAGAATTAATATTTCATTTTCTAAGACATAAAGACATCTTATTGAGCATAGTTTTCATCAAAATAACTCTTAAACAAACACTATTAATTTTTTTTCTGGCACTTTTCTTTTTTACAAAGAATGGGTTCTGGGCAAGCATTGGATGGTGCCTACTGCTGTTCATTCCAGCCATTGTAATCAGTTTGAAGCTGACTGGTCTATATCATAAGTTGGATCCATATCAAGGACCTCTTGCAGAATCGTAAGTGTTACATTCATAATATTAAAAATCTGATATCATTGATACATGTGCACTTTACATTGTAATGTGCTTCAAGAATCTTGCAAGTTTCTCACCATGAGAATGGCTGAAGGGTTTTCAGTCAAAATATTGGTACAGGAATTAATAATATCCTGGGTGCCCTCCCGAAATGTCATGGAATCCTGAAAATCAGTTGTATTTCCAGGTTCGAAAGATTAGTTTCATACACATTATAAATACTAATTTGTTACATTGGAATAATTTGCTTTCAGATTAATTGTCTCCAACCTTGGGTGAACTAGCACACAATTTTTATAGAGAGCTGTTGTCTGAGAATGACTTTTTTTAAAATCAAAATCATTACAAGACATGTGTCTTGTTGTTGTGGAGTTATTCTTTGCCCTTCTGCAAATTCCACATCTAGCTTTTTCCTTAATTGGTTGCTCTTGTGTGTGCACCTCTTGAACTTTGTAACAACACAAATACATGCTAAGATCATCTGGTGATCTTGATATCACAGATCTTTTGATAAGACATTGTTTCACAAGTTGAAAAGAAAGGTTCTTTTGAAAAACTCAACATGCATTGATAACAGCTATGTTCAACAGTGTGTACCATATAGCCATCACCCATCTTCTTATCATTCATATTACTGAATATTTATTGCACATTTGGTCAACAGCATCAACCCTGCTCTTTGCTTTACTAAAATCGTAGTGTAATATGAGGTATTTTAGTAACCTCATCTACTGTTCCTTCATTGTGCCTTTTAGAAATGACTATAACAGATTTGTTGCATTTAGCTTCATACAATACCCTAGTAAAGGATTTCTGGTATCTTAAAACTCCTGTGAACTGATTTCTGTGTTCTTATTGGGCAGTAACTCAAGTGGAATTTCTTTTTTACCCTTTCTTAGAGTGCTGCACAAGTGATTTTGTTTTGCAGCAGATAGAGCATGAGCAGATAGCTATTACACCAGGTATCTATTGTCACATTGTCTTTTGTGCTTTTTATTGGTTCAGTTAGTCTACACATAATATCAGCTGGCTTATTAGAAACACAAAATTGTCCTTCTGATGGTTTGGCCCAATACACTTACAATAAACCAGATTAGAATGACTTAGCATTGTGCAGAGCAAATATTTTGATGCCATATTTAGCTGGTGTTTTGAGGATGTATTTTATGAAGCCACAGAACTTTTAAATGCTGCTAATTTCTTGTCAGTAGTAACAAATTCTCCAAGATTGTAACTATTCACACAATTTTTCATAGCTGCGCATAGGAATATGAAGCTTTCTTTTCCTGTGTTTGGGTGGATGTGTAGATGGACGACATTTAATATTGAAATTGTTTATGGGAATGAAGGTACAAATGGGTCATTTGATACATATGCTAAAAATTTTCCTTTATCATCCCATTATGATATTAAAGGGTGTATACGACCCGGGAGATCCGGGAAAAACCCGGGAATTTTTTAGAATTCCGGGAATTTTTCATTGTTTTTGTTTTCAGTTAAATTTTTGTAGTTTTGTCTTGTAAGAACCAATACTCTAACAAAGGATGTTACTGTATCCTGCTACTGCAGAATAATACTGCAGCAATAAAACACGAACGAGAGAAAAAGCGAAAATAAAACTTAAATTGCAAAGGAAATGTGCAATATACAGCAACAAAACACAGTGCTCATACAAGCGTCTGCCAACAGCAAAATATGTCAAAGGCATTAGGAAGACTATGCAATTCTTCGTAAAAACAAATTGCCTCCGATGAGCATGACATCACAATTGTTTAAATTAGGTTCAGTTTAGCAGTTACGAGCAGGATCATTCGCATGTGCAGTTGAGTAATACCTTCTCCCGCTTCTGGCTACAGAAATGTGGCTGTTGGCTGTGTGAGCAGTCGCAGCAAGCAACTAGATGATACCGGGGAAAAATTTTACTGGAGTGCCCAAGCTGCCAGATTCAAGCATGCGAAGCAGGCCCAGATCAAGGAGGGGGGAGGGGGGGGGCGAATTGATATTTTTGAGGGGGGAAAAACCTTGTTTCACAAAGCGACTAGCATCCAGCGCGCGTTAGTCTATCGATTATTCATATGATTTTGAAAATCATCCCTGTCGGTTTTTGATCATTATTGAACACATTCTAAGTTGATTTCTGAATGAATCGTAAGTTGATCTGTGAATGCGTGCATAGTTTACATGATGTCTCCGTCAGGGGAATCCTCGTCGCATGTAGAAACAAACTTTTGTACAGACAAAAGGGGCTCTACGAGCTGAGCGGAGTTAATGCCGAACGGATGAATGCCAACCACTGTCTGATTGTGTGGTTGATTGGGTTTGCGAATGATGAGCGTTGTTATAATTACTAGCGAAATCCATAGATTCAGACTACAGGAGTCGAAATAAACAAATAACAGGTAAGAAGATTACGTATTACCTTCTTGGTGTATCCAAGAAAATGAAATTTTGACAGAAAATTTTTGGCTAGATCGCTGTACTAGTAAGGGCCAGTAGTACAGTCCCCGGCTAGCAGCTGCTTTAAGTTATATTCTGAAAGAAGTGTGGAAATCGCGTTGTACGAACGTGTAACAACGCCTACCCGGAGAATAACCGCGGAGAACTAAATCGGTGATTCTGGCAGAGTTAGTGAGGTTAACCTATGAATAAGCTTTGACATTGGCAGGAATAGTTATAGAATTAGTGATAACAAGACTGTTTGTTAGAACGAGGAAGGAGAAGAAACGGGGACATCACACAAACTATGAAACAATATGACGATTCCAAGTTTGTATAAAAATTTCGTACTACTGCTACTACTACTACTACTACTACTACTACTTGATCTCATGCTTGAGAAACTGGAACGTATGAATGAAGTGTGAAACTATTTCCTAACGTAAAGCTTTTTGCTTGTAGTAGGCCTAATAAGCATTTGATATTGGTGCTTTGTGAATTATATTCTGTCGTTACAAAAAAGCCCGTTTGTGCCAAAACAGTCTTGTTTATTTGGTGTGTGTACAATTATTGTAGCATTAGGAAGGCCTATTTTGTTTTATCTAGCAGACAGTGACAAAGTAGATGTAATCAGATTGGGAAACCACACCAGTCTTGGGTGCTATTGTGTTACCAGCTTTTTCAGTATTAGACATTGAATTTTCGATTTTTCATGTAGCAAGACGATTGATGAACTTTGATAAGGTAATAGATTCTTTCGCAGAAAGGAAAGCACGCCATGTAAAACTAGCAATATTAGAGAGAATAAAATTCTAGGAGCTAAGGATTGAAGAAATGTGTATTGTCTTGCTTGTCTCATGTCTTTACTGGTTTATGTATCCTATATTTAATTTTATGTCAAACACAACAGCAAGTTGTTAACTGATAGGCAATAAAGAGTGCAAATTTTCTGAAGAGTTCTTTTTTTTTAAAAAAAAAAAAAGGGGGGGGGGGGACGGGACAGGATGTCAAAACGGCTGACTGTAAGCAGGAGGGGCACCACAGGACATTTTAATTTCCACTGTCCACAATATGCTTTGATGGCATCCATTACAAAATATACACGTTTCAATTCCACAGAGCGAAATACAGTGACATGCGATAGAAGAATGCTGTGTGAGGAGCCGAGGCACTGCACTTTGGCACACTTACGACCAAATAACATGTCTTACATTTCCTCCAACGCGTATGTTTCAAGCATCAGACCCTTCAGAAAGATGTGCGCTAAAAATGAACATATTTTTGAAAATTAGATTTTTTTTAAATTTTTGACGACTTACCTCAAACGATCGAGGGAGTGGCGGGGTATTGCCCCGGTTCGGAAATATCATAGATACGGGGCTGATGCGCAGAGCAGTCTGAGTTGTAGTGGGGAAAGTGGATAGTCACCACGTGACCCGTATTTACATTTAGTGATTTTGCTGTTTCCTCTTCGTTTACTGCTCTCACGTCAAATGAAAACAAAACAGATTTCTGTGGCCGGGAGCTATCAACGGAATTAAAATACATTCAGATAATTACGGGAGTCTAAAATGTGTTATTAGTTGCAGGTTTTATTTTATTTCCACCTTTCTGACAGTCAAGCATTAATTGCCTTGCAGAACAATGATGATATTTTTGTCGCCTTGCTAAAGAAATTTTCTTTTATTAATCTTTTCTGCTGAGGCAGACAATATATTTGAAATGTTTTCAACTTCTAGCACTTATGGCATTATGCCATAGTAAAGAACCAAACATGAGATAGCACATTACTGGTACTCCAAGAAAATTTACAGCTCGAAAACCACATTGAATAGCTTAATATCAGGTCATGGCCTACTTCACTGGAAATCTGGACATACGAATGTGCACTTTAAATGTGCACTTTTTAGTATGGATCAGAAATTCCGATGCTTTTGTTTCTTTTATGACATCATGTAAGATCTTCTAATGTTTTACACATACCAACTTACGGTCTCCCTACGACATGGTAGCTGCGCAAGCGCGGTGATGCCTGTCATCTGGTGCTCTCTGGCAATTGCAGAAATGAACCTGTTTCTACCAGGTCATGGGAAAATATTCAGAATGGTGGTTTGAAAAGCGTTACCATCAAAATAAATTTCCTTTTACGCAAGTTGAAATATGTGCGAGAATGTAAGATTAATTTCTTAAATCACAGAGCGTTTGACTGTCATTTAAAAAGCAGCTCATTGATGATGAGCCATTTAGATGAATTTCGAGCCCAGAAGATCAGACATTTATGTCGTTATTAAAAATGTCACTGGGACGTTTGTGTGATATATCTTAAATTGTAATAGGCGCATAAAAGACCAACATCATATATGAAAGCGTAGCTTCTCGTGCACCTTATTAATCTTATAGACACAATATTATATGTGAAAGCTTTGCGTTTCGTGTAGCGGCACTATGTATATTAATTTAAACGATTGACTTTTCCTGTTTGTGTCCTCGTGCTACTTAACAGTGATGTTGCTATAGGCTGACCACATCACGTGCTCTAAGCTCTGAATACCCGCTGTCATGGGCTGGCGAGATCACATGCCATGAGCTATCACTGGCAATCTCGATTTCAATGCTTCGGAAAGTAACATGCGGTGTTTGGTGGAATTCGAATTTATACTTTCATAATACGAAAATATGCGGCACATCAAAGATTTTTCCAAAACGTGTTTTTTTTCCCCTGTGTTTCGCTTTCTAAAGTGCCGGGAAATTCTACACCCGTGTATAAAACCATATTCATTCAAAGGACTGATAAGTTATACAGTTCCGAGAGAAAGTATACTGTCAGTTAATAGGGAAAAAGTATGTTGTCACCCGGGACAAAGTGTACTTTTAACCGGAAATCCAGGAGAAATCTGGGAATTTTTTTCCTTATCCATGTATACACCCTGTATTAGTGATGAGTTTGTTATCCTTGACCAATTTCTAATTAAAAATGGATTGGTATAATCCAGTACTTTCATCTGTTTGGCTCACATCCTTAACCTAACACCAAATAACAAAAATAACTCATTAAAATTTGTTATAGGCAATGCATCACTTTTAGTTAGGTACAACAAAGCAGTCTTACATCTACGACACCTGTGTAGTCAGACACTGTTAATAGTACAGAACATAAACTCTGTATTACACCTAACACCATCCAAAAATTTTGCTTCTTTAACTTTATATAACAGTGAACATGTGATTTAGTACTGGCAGCTCTCCAAAACGGTATTCATTAACACACTAGAAATCCCAAACAGTATTGGCACGGTGTACTTTGCCATCAATGGATTCACTTATCTACTCTGTTTCTTATTTCATATCTGTAGTTACTTTATCATCAAATCTAATACACCAGAGAAGCAATAAAAATATCTTGTAATTCATGCAGGATCTCAAAACAATCATTCTTGTTCCATCATTTGACCAAAAGTGCATTGGATTTGTGTGGTTTCCACCTTTGAAGCGAATCAAATAAAGAATGCCTAATACTGCACAAATTTCATTACTATCTGTCAACATAACTTCCCTATCTATGGAGCGGTTTCCTTCTTACGTTTTTCTGTGAATGTACACATTTATAAAATGAACAGTTACACCTATCATATCAACACTTATGATTTTATGGAACGATTCAGTTTCCTCTACAATACCTCATGCTACCATATCAGGACCGGGAAAGATCTTGATAACATTTTGTGCTGGTACATGAATTGTCTTTCTATATTCATCCATTTTGTTTGTTTGTCCCCATCAATAAATATATTTTATTCAGTATCAATGGAAAGTAATGTTTCATCATATTTAATTTCAAAATCACTATCATGATAACAAAGTAAAATTACTTCATGCTCTCAGTTAGAAAACAAATAGTCAGTATCTCTGCAGTCTTCTTCTGCAAGCAGCTCTAAAAGAGTCTGCCCTAATTCCTCACCTGTCAAGTACCTTTTGGTCCTAAAACTAGAGTTACAAACTATTGTTAGCAGCTAATGAAATATAACAATAGCGGTCTGTGAAATATACTGCTTTTTTAGCACACCACTTTGTGTAAATATACAAGAGATAGTGTTGACAATTTGAAATGGTATTTACATGACCAGGTGCCACTGCTGCAGTTATAGGAATAACTTGTTATTGCACTTGTCATGCTGATGCTGCATTCACTCTGACACAACTAAACGTAAGCCAAACAGTGACTAGAAAGGTATCAACAATTAGATTTCTATAAGGCTTGGCATTTTTCTTGTAGAGGGCAAGGGTGGTTCCAGCGTATAAAATACACTGTTGTGCCTGCACTAGGTTTAACTCATATACATCAATAATATCAACTTTCATTGTGAGTGATGGCAAGAGCTCAAAAGATTGTGTGATACTGTTTTCTGTTAGTATGTGTTTCTATGCACTATGTATTGCTCGGCCATTGGTGACTGGTTGCCATTCCCTTATTTTACGTATTTTCCATCCAGGAATTTTCATTACTGTTATAACAGCAACTCAAGTATTTCAGATGCTTTAAGTAAATGTTGCCTTCTTTTAATTTCCATCTACTATGCACACACCTTGACAATGTGATTATTTTGCTCTTTAATAGAGGATAATTAGTTTTCTGTACAGGCTAATGAATTGACAATTGTGTGGATTTGTTATGAAATGGCTGCAAGATAATTATCTGCTAAGTCTTCTTGTGTATAACATTAATTATTGCTACTCATTGAAATATCGTTTTTAAGCTCTGCAGCAGATTGTACCTTACCGTGAAGAAATTAGAATACAGAACACTGTGACAGTGAATAAATTTAGTGCAGACTGATGAAATTCAGTTTGGAACAATAGTTCCTTTCCTACAACACCTGTATATTTTGATCTTGCTCTTCACTTTCATCTTCCTTTCTATTTCTTCTGGGGATTAAGGAATTATTGAAAAAACGTTTAGAACCAACCATTCATTTTATAAATAGTTTAAAACTAGTTTGCCTATCAGTCACATTTGAATTATTATTTTCTACTCAGTTGGTAAATAATGTTAGTCTCACATCACATATTTTGTCTTTGTGTATCACAGTTAATATAATTCATTTTTGCTCAGTTGTTTTTAGAAGCACAATGATCATTCACATTTGTTATTGGAGCTTGTGATTAAATACTTTTTGATTGGCACCAGCAACCATACCCTTGATTCTTTAAAGAATCAAACTCTAATGTATATCACTGGATGATTGTCTGAATAATTGGCTCAACAGAAGTTATCCTGCGTAAAGACACATACACAATATCTATCTTGAATACTTATTATTTTAAACCTTTAATGTAAGATTGTATCTCACAGTGAGTAGGTTATGTCATAATGTTAAATTTTTAAATTTGGTCAAAACTTATATGACACACACAAAATTAAATTTTTATTGCCTCTTCAAGCTATTAAATAGGTAACCTGCAACTGGGGATGGGTGACTATTTTAGTGTTTAGTAATATAGATGCCCACTGCAGTTTTGTTTACTGCTACTTAAGTGTTTTGTAGTCGTCATATTCTTGAGTATTCATACCTTTTCATGCCATTTCTTTGTTGGCTCTTTGTTCTTGAAATAGAGATGTTTTATAGCTTCTGGAAGCTTTTGGTCATTGTGCAATATTAATAGTGACACAGTAATGGTGAGAAATTCTGCGCAGTAATATTTTAAATAATTCATTGTTGGTATTTATTTAACTCTGAATGACTCTAGTAATACTCAACACAGAAATATGGGAAATAGGAAACAGTATAAAAAAGTTCTTATAAGAGATATTAAATACTTTATTTTTATTATTTTGTTTTATTAGGGTTTTGTCTGGTTCTCACTAAGCAAGTCAGATTTTTTCCTTTATTAACTCCTCATTCATAAAATGATGTAGAATTATCGCCAGAATTATTCCAAGATTTTGTTTTAGAAAGTTTTCTAATGATTGTAGTTCTGGTTTTCTATTCAAAACTTTCATTATAAATGTGTTTCAACTACTTTACAACCATTGAAATAGTATTTTAGAGTCTTAAAGGAAGAGGAGGGAAACCCACCTCTCGACATGTATTTGAATATTACCACTGTTATCATCCTAATTCACACACACACACACACACACACACACACACACACCCTTAAGGTTAGGAGAGAGGTGGGGGGTATTTATTTATGTATTTATTTATTTATTTATTCTTCGCAACTATAGCCTGTTAGTGGAAAAACTGAAATAGGCCATACAATTCACATTTTCACAGATCGTACTTATTTTCTTTCTTTTCTGTAGGCTAAATAAGCAAACTAACTGCCATTAGTACCTGTGTGGCACCATTCTATGCCAACCTATTTATGGGCCATCCTGAGCAATCCTTCCTATTCAATCGGCACCTAAAAGCCCTTTAGTGATTCAGATTCGTTGATGACTTACCATTATCTGGACTAGTGGCAAGGACAGCCTTTGCTCTTTCTTCCATAAACTCTATACCTCTTCCCAAATCCACTTCACTTGGTGACCTTCAACTCACCCAGCCACCTGTGTAAATGTTTATCTCCGCATTGTTGGTGACTCCATTAGTATGTCTGTCCATATCAAATTCCCCTGTGATTGACCTGGGTACAAGACCTGTCCCATACAACCACCCACATTTGGTTACCGCAGTCCAGTCACAGTCATTTCCTACACATTAAAAGGCAGGGCCACGCATGAAGGCAGCCATGTAATAAATCAGTTATATTGCAATTACTGTACAGATTTATTTGTGGGCATGACAAGTAACCAAATGTCTACTCGCATGAATGGCTACAGTCAAACTATTGCAAACCACAAACTGGACCATCTGGTTGCTGAATACGCTGCACACTACAACACAAATGACTTCAGCATTTGTTTCACTATGCAGGCCACTCTGATACACCTTTCCAGGTCAAGTTTCACTGAACTAATCAGATGAGAATTGTCTCTCCTGCATATCCTACGTTCTCGCAATACCCCTGGACCAGATCTCCACTAACCTGTTCCCATTGTCACGCCTTATCTTTTCCCTTCCATCCTCTATCCACACTACTCCTTCCCAATTGTACACTGCCTTCTCCCACCAGTCATTATACAATTATGAGCACAAAGTTATTAATCCACAGTACATTGTAATATAAAAACTGCACTCCATGACAATATTAGTTGTAAAAATGATACATACCAAGATATGAGAGCTGATGGAAAAAAATTTGAGGCACACACTATATCACTCATAAAAATCTACAATGATAAGACAGTAGTGCCAAGTGATTAACATCATCAGTACACAAGAGAAATAAGTGATGCTACCAAAATTAAAATTAATATTACACACACCAGATGGTATTCAAACCAGTGGCACTGCTTTATGCACATGAACTTTTTTTCCCAAATGTATCATAACTATTACCAAAGAAACCAAGGAAACTTATACAAAATACCAGTAGCATAAAACAAATAAATAAGAAATGTATCAGAATAATGGTTAAAGCGTTATTATGTAAGCAACCACAAGGTGGGGAGAAACCCACTTTCAGAGCATAAAATATGAATATGTTTTGTATAGATAGTAGAACAACATGAATTTCCTGCAACATAAATGAACACAGCCATATACTGCTTTCGCATATGCACAGGGATGTTTTGAGGCTACCTGACTGAAGCAGCACACACATTCAAAGCTGATTAAAGTGAAAGGACATTATAGCAAAATTATGGACTTACAAACTAAATGAAATAATAATGACAAAAAGTACAATAAAAATGCCAAGTAAAAGAGAGAGTAGGATGGTCATTTTATTAAAAAATAATATAATATGAGGATCGTTCCAAATGTAATGCCACCTATTTTTATTCATGAAAACTGCAGGAAATACATAAATCACAACAGCACAGCTAAATAGAGCAATATTTGACTGTCATTTTTCCACAGTCACAACCATTCGTTACCCACTTTTGCCGATGATGAACTTGTGCCTGCATGCCACACTTGTCAAAACCAGTACCAGCTGAAGCTAACCACTTCATTACAGCTTCGACAACAGCATCAGAGTCTTGAAAGTGTTCACCACGTAGTCCATCTTTCAGAGGCCCAAAGATATGGAAGTTGGAAGGCACTAAATCAGAACTGTATGGTGGAAGTGGTAAGACAGCCCAATAGAATTCTGCAGCGAGTTATGTGGTCACAAAACTGGTCTTGGACCTGGTGTTATCATGTTGCATGTCAAAGTTGTTCTTCTTCTCCAGCCTTACCCTGGAAATTTGGGCTTTCAGCTGAGCCAGTGTAATCTTGTAGCATGCTGAACTGACCATTTCTCCAGGCTCCAGGATACCCAAAAGAACCACACCCTGCCTATCCCAAAAGATTGTGCACATCACTTTTCCTGCAGATGGGTGTGCCTTGAATTTCTTCTTTGATGGAGAATTCACATGTCGCCATTTATTGGACTGTCTTTTGGATTCCGGCTCATAGCAGTGACACCACATCTCATCTTTGGTGATGGTGCTATTCAGAAAATTGTCACCTCCAGCTTCATATTGGTCCAGCAGGTCCCGACAAATTTCCTTCAGATGAATTTTTTGTTCTTCTGTAAGCATCCGCGGGACCTATCTTGCACGGACTTTATGATAACGAGGATGTTCCAACATTGTTTCCAAAGAATTACAGCTTACATTCAGCTTTGTGCACAATTCTCTGGTCTTAATCCGCCAATCAGAATGAATGAGTTGATCAAGACGCTCTTCACTGTGATGGGTGACAGCTGTGCAGGAAAGACTGGCTTGCCGTGCACACTCTTTTCATCACCTTGAAAATGCCATACTCATTGCCTCACATTGCTCATGTTTGTCGTATCGTAACCATACACCCTTAGCAAGCGTCGATGTATTTCAGTCGGCAAAATTTCTTCAGCAGTGAGGAATTCAATCGTGTGTCGCTGTTTTATATACGTGTTGTAATATAACTGGGAGAAGAATGATTTTGTGTGGTGAAGTTTGGGATGCATATCATTGCTTAACACAAGAAAACAGAATAACATGTCATATTAGGGATATCCTCCATCAAATAAATAATACGTATCTTGTGTAATCCAGGGTGATGCTTCTTAATGCTGCTGTAGGTTCATCTTGATGTTACAGTATTGACACTCAGGAATCATGCAATGGTAGAAATAAGCTGCAGGAATTTGTGTTCACGAGTTTTATTTCACATGCTAGATGTTCGGCGGTGAACTACATGTATAACTGACTTAAACGTCAAACTGAGCTCCAACTGAGATATGGCAGCATACAAATCGCCTCTATTTATATGATTTTAAACAATTACTGACTGTGTTACATATTAAATTTTTAGGTTTAACAATAATAACTTTTACATACATCTTCCCAAATTACATAGAAATTTACATGAAATGACACTGAATAATTTCATACAAAGACTACAAATTACATGTTTTATCATTACAACAGTGTATTTAATTAATTTGCATTTATTATTTTACTTACTTAAGAGATAATGAACCTATCATTTTCAGATGATCAGAGGGATTAGTTTTATTGAATGGAAGGCCTAGATTCAATTAATTAAATTTTGTACGAGTACAACTTAACATTTCTATATAGTCATAATAACAATTCCATTAACTAACTGCAATTAAAACATTAGTATGCTTAATTCTGACTGAAAAATAATCATGTCATATTTCTATTATGGATACGATTTGTTTCTTAGTCTGGAAACATAAAAATAACTGTCTTTCTATGACTAGAAATATTGGAACTTTAACCATTAATTACTCCATAATTAAAATAGCAGTTCTATTTCTACCTTGTGCCTGAAGTGTGTATAATGTACAAATTGTGATGGTACATCAACTTTTAATCCAACATGTTTCCTTCATTATGCATATTGGTGAGACCCAACGTAAACAATGTCAAAACAATAGCTTAAATTAATGCAAATTACTAATTTGCTGCAAAAGAAAATCTTCAGTGTATTCGAATCCAGATAACCAAAAAAGACAAAAATCATAGCAGCATACTGATATTATACATATGCCCTCTCCAGGAGAGCCGGAATGAGATTGGCAAAAGGATATAGGATCCCAAAGAGTTGTGGGATTACAGTACCCCCAAAGGGGTCTGACTATCGCAGAGAGACAAAGCTCTTCTAAATCTCTGGCTAAAATGTAGGGAATATATACCCCGGCTTCTGAAACATATCACTTCGAGGTCACTTCCCAAGCACTGTAAAGTTGGCAATATAACTGACAAACAAGTGAGAAACGCGAGGCACTGGGTTTTTTGAACCAATAACCGGACCAAACAAAAGCCGATTCCGGCATCAATGCTACCACATTGCTGGCTTCCATGTAAACATTGTATGTTAGTGTGGGACCACCTGCTTTTGTGTTGTGTTGTGTAGTGTTACTATCTCTACTACAGCTTCTGTGTATTAAATAATTTTACCAAAATAGTGTCGTTCACCAAGCAAGACTCCATTGTGTAGTGGAGTGCCATTAAATAGTTAGGCTTTGGAATTGCTACAGAGGACGCGTGAGTTTTACGAGCAAGAAAAGCAATTTGTTTTTGTTCATTGGCATGCATCAATTCCTGCTGATAAAGTTTTAGAGCATACCTTGAAAACTCTAGGATTCAGTTAAAGAACAGGTATAAGGAAAAGGGTGCTACTTCAAGACTTACAAGACACTGAAGTAAACAGCGTGGAAGAAAGCCCCTGTGGGAAAAACAGTGTGTTTTTATGTATTTGTGTGGGTGTATATATGACAAAAACTATAGAGAAAGTTCGAAATCATGACATCACAACTGAAAAACAGATCAAATGGTTATAGTAAGCAAAATTACATGAAGCTGAAATTTGGCATGAGACATCTCAAATCAAACTGAAAATATTCAAGGCATACATTTGCGACGGTCAGACTGACCTGAAAAACCCATACTGCCGGGTGCTGACCAGTAAGAAAGTTCATGTTCAGTAAGTTCAAATGTCAAAGTCCAGTGAGGAATAAGTATGCAAATATGTGAATCAATATGATATGGAACTTCCAAGTTCCAGACAAAATGTTCAAGGGCCATGTTTGCAGTGCACGGACCAACCTGAAAGTTATGACTTTCCATTCCAGGAAATAAAGACTGAAGTGTTTTATCCAGGGCATAGAAACAGAAGATTATCAAATGGGGTTCTTGAGGCTGAAACAGGACTGTATGATGAGGTTTTGCTCACAATAAATGTCTAACAGACAATGATTACAACTCATGTCAACTATGGGAGACTCTTCCCGAAACAATTATTCATATTCATACCGTGATAAAACGTAGTGAAAATGATTTTGTAGACAATGTTCAGTCACTATCTAAGTATTTCATATCACATTTTAATACGGATGGTTGTTTGAAGATAAATACATATGTTGGCACTTACATGGTTCAATAAGAGAAGCAATATAAGTATTCAATAGTATCCTGAAAAAGCAGTTGAAGAAACACAATGGCAATACTCACATATATCACTGATTAAGTTATACATATGGAATTTTATGTAACAGAAATATGTTGGTCAGATGGTCATGTGCAGAAAATTGTAAATGATTAAGATGAGCATCACAATACTACATAACAATGTTGGGTATTGAAGTACCAAAGAACATAAATGACGAATGGTAACAACCAATATAGAGAACATGACACGAAAATATATACAGAATTAAATATAGGTAAAAGCACAAAGCATAATGCACATCAGAATACACTTGACACACTGAAACATAGCTTAAACTCCATGCGTAATTGGTGTGTCAAAGAATTGGTTGATGGCCATCCGGAGCATCCAACCAAGATATCTCCTTTCTGACTGATGCCTTCCACAGATCAATCAGCCAATGCATATATCTCACCAATCTTCAAATCAGGGAAAGCACTTCATATACCCAGAATTGATTTCAACTTGTGACAAGAATCTAAGTGTAAATGGTGCAAATAAGGGATGTAGTACCAAAGTATAAAGATGTTGAAGCAAATACTACATTATCATGGGACCTTGTGTTTGCCAGACAGATGGTACACACAGTGTGTGTATCCCCTGAGGGTTGATTATCATCAGTTTCTCCAACTCCTTTTCAGCAACCTTCCTCTTACAAATAGGTACCCCATATGGCTCAATGAAAAATTTTGCGTGTGGTCTCAGTTTTAACTTACACACATAATCTTTCACCCTGCCTGGCTTGTCACTGAATATGCTATTATATTCCCATAGGAATCCCTCAGAGTCACTTTTTTCATTGCTACTTAAATTGTCTGCTGAGTTGAGTTTGTCCAGTACTAATTGAGAAAAGTCTTCACTAACCACCTGGTTATCAAAATACTCATTATCTTCATCTAAATAATTTCTGTCATCAAATACTGCCACTCCTCTTAAATTATTGCTAAAATTCTCATCAAACATTATGTATAATTTAGTTTCATCATGAACACCAGAGTTTGGATCAATAAAATTTAGCTTCATATGTAACCAATCAAAGCTAGCATTAACTTTCAGTGTCCAATCCATCTGTAACAACATGTGTTCATTCAGCTCAGTTATTACCATACATCCTTGTTCGAATACAACATTACTGACAGTAAATGAAATTAATGCTTGCCTACTGATTAATTTACTAAGTTCACCAATGGCTCCTTTTATGTTAACACCAGTAATTGGAAATTCAGTATACTGTTCAGTGTTCTTTAATCTACCTCTTAATTTACCAGACACATCACTTACTGGGCTACCAGTGTCCTATAGACAAACTCCCTTCCAATTGCCTACAGATATTTCGATACAGGGACTACCAAGTATTTCATGCTTATTACTTTCATCCTGATCTGCCAATAAATCATTTTCAGTATCCCTACAGTTTAAATCAGCATTTACTTGAACCTCATTTCCTAATTTTGGTTGTAAAGCACTTAAAGGTAACTTAAAACTAGAGTGTGTGTGCTGAATACTATCACAGTAATAACCTTTTCCCACAGACTCATCATTCTCTTCCAATACTTTCAGTATCTTATCACTAATTAGCTTATCTTGATCCTCCTTACTGTAAAAATCATGTAATATCTCACTGACTTCAATGGTTATCAATTGATTTGCGTGTACCTATTTTTTCAACTCCAAATCGTCATGTCCTATCATTCCATTACTCACAGAATTATCTAATACTTCCACATACACCATACCATCTAATTCAGCATAAAATACAGCCTCACCACCAATAGCTTCAAAATACTCATATGCAGCAGCATCTGCACCTACATGAACCTCAACTTTAACTACATGTTTCCACATCACAATCACTATCAAAAGTACCGGAACTTGTGTCAACAGGCCCATAAACATAATTCAACCTCGGTATATGATCCTTGCTTTCTTCCACATCTTTTTCAGACAATATAGAAAATTTGTCATCATAAAAGAAGCTAACTAAACCATACTCTTCAGCATCATCATAAATGTTATTATTACTAAACACACAACTCTCGTCCAATAAATTATTCATATCATCTGTACTAAGATTAAATTTATTTTCTACTTCACTAGTATCTTCATCCATTTCCATCAGCATCAAGTCCTGAAATGCTTTATCATAATCAGCTCTGTTTATCTGGTATTTATTGTGTGTATTGTGGTGTCTGTGACGTGAACTTCACCTTCCTCTCCTACGTCTAGCCTGATTTCTGTAACTGTTCTTCACCTCAGACTGACAGGCTTGCAATAAGATGCTTACCTGTTTTCCTGATGATTATTTTCATAAGATCTGTTACCATTTCTCATTTCTGTTATTATTATTACTCTGGTTGTGATAGTTGCCACCAAAATTATTATTACTTATATTACTATCATATATGTTGTTATTGTTCCTATTGGTGTTATTCTGGTGGTGTTGTGATGACTGCCCATTCTGAAAATTTTTCTCCCAAGCACGATCTAATTTATCTATGTACTTCAGAAATTCCTCAATAGTGTCATGTGGTCCATAAACAAGAGTCCACTGAACATGGCCTGGTAAACACATTTTCAGTGCATCAATTTGGATTAATTCATCAAGTGGTTTATCTAATGTGCTGAAGTCCTAAGCTGCTTTTCACAAAATTCTCACATTCTCATATCTCCCTTGCAAAATCTACTTCCATTCAAATATTCTGATTTTATTTATACCTGCTCACTCTCTGAACAAAATTTGTTTAAATATAATTTTTCAAACTCTGCAAATGTCATTTCTGGGTTAACATGTTGGTTAGCCCTCGATAAAGCTTCTCCATCTAAATATCATTCAGCAAATTTCACTTTCATAAGTTCTGGTATGCCTGGTGTGAAGCTGTCCTTGCACTGGTACAAATAATCAACAGGATGTAGTGTAAAATCACCTGGAAAAATTTTCATAGTAACATTATTGCAATTGTTTTGAAACATGTTATTACCACTATATATATTACTAAACATATTAGTCTCTAGATTTACAACTTTAGTATTGACTGTTTGAAGATCATTTGATACTTCATTCACTTTGCTGTTTACCGAAAATATTTATTCTGAACAAGTATAGAATTTAATTTTAGTTTCTCGTCAATGAAATTATTTTCAGTTTCGGTATAAGTTGTGTGTTATACAACTCTGATTTTTGTCTGTTGAGTTCATCGGTGATATTGTTTTCTGTTCTTTTTACTCGTTCATCGATTACATTAACACGTTTGTTAACTAGCTGTAATTCAGTAACAGCAAAGTTCTTAAAAACAATCCATTTCAGATTCTACATTGTCTGCTCTTTCAATTGCACTGTTTGTCTATTTGCCTTATTAACATGTTCCCTAATTGCTTCTATTTTCTGGTCCATTTTTTACGAGAATCTTTCCAGAAACTTGTATTTACTTGCTTGGCAGGCACTCCACACACTCAAACAGACATTCCACGCAAAAAGAGTTTCCAGTTTCCACTGATATCTGTTATGAATTTCTGAAAATTGCTAATGGACAGGATCACACACAAGAATGATAACATCAGCAAATTGCCCTTGGGAAAGAACAGACAGTAGTTGAAACCACAATTATTATCTATACAACTGGCCAACTGGCTTTATTTGTGGATGTAACTTCACTTCTCACTCATTCACATTTGAATTTTATTTTGATTTGTTGCAACTTCAACTTCGTGTAATTAGGTATTATGTCACTAAACCAGGAGGATTCATTGAACTTGATCTGGCCATGGTAATCCTCTTGACAAAGTAAAACAACTTTACTTCATATGTAGCCAAACTTGGCACAGATACAAGAAAAAGTCATGTGTGAGGTTTGTGACCATGTCGATACTTACAAAAAGTATAACCAATGCTACTGGGTTACTAATAACAGTTACCAGATGTTAGTTGAACTTCTTTATTGCATTATGTGTTTTGGGTGTAGCCCATCATCAGCTTATCTGTCAAAAAATTATTATAAAATCATTACATTATTATAAATGTATATATTATTATTCAATATATACAACGGTAATCTGCACCAAGTCATAACACAAAAATATGTAAAACATGATAATTAAGGATATAGGTTGAAGTGTCTAATGTTAATCTTAATTTTGGATGTATCACCTCTTTCACTTGTGTATTGACATTCATGTTGTTAATAACTCGGCACAGCTATTTTGTCATTGTGAATTTTTATGTGTGATATTGTTTGCATCAAAAGTTTTTTCATTAACTTCGTATTTTGGACTGTATTATTAGTACACCCTACATTGTCATGTGTTATGTATTTTTGTATTAATTCTTGGTGTGGATTACCTTTGTGCTCATTATTTTATAATAATTTTTTGACAGATTATCTGATGATGGGCTTTGCCCAAAAACACAAAGTGCAATAAAGAAATTCTAACACCTTGTGACTGTTACTAGCAACTTATCATTGTTGGTTATAATCTTCCCAGTCAGCCTCTTTGATGTAGTGTTTGGGCCTTATGTGAACATATCCTGTGATGTCTTGGATTTCCCTTCTGGTTATGGTGTAGAGTACTGTTCTAACCCAATAACACTGTAACTTTATTTCATGAAAAAGCATAAACACATGAGAGCCAAAGTACATACAACAGACAACACACAAATGGCCCGGGGAGCCTTGCACTCCAGAGTATATAGTCATTAGTTCCAACAGGGCGTGCAGCCGGCAGACGGTGGATACAAGTGCTTTCATACTAGCAGGTTGGGTCCCTTCTAGTGGCCGAATCAAGGACAGACTTCATATGCCAACTGTGAAGCAATGCACACTCCTCTTTCTTTGTGAAGAAGTGAGCTCTCTGCTCATGTCCATTCCTTCTGTCATTGACATTGGTTGTTGAGTCACGTGACACACTGCCACTGATGAGAAGGGTTGGAAGTGGCACGGGCACTGACCGGTGTGGCGCCCACCCTCCTGTGAGAGACTGTGTGGTACGACACTGGCACGACTTCCGTATCCATTTTTGAATCCAACCCTGGTGAAGGAGGCCGCAGTGATGGAGGTTGAACAGGCAGTGCCAGCTGCGATGGAGGAGGCAGTGGTGGAGGTGTTGTCTGCAATTGCACAGGACCTGGAGTCCTTCCTTGCTTCTGACAGCTGAAGGGGGCAGCCACAGTGGAAGAGGCGGTTGTGAACGCATTGGCAGCAGTGGCAGTGAAGGCAAGGGCATCGGCCACAATGTAGGAGACATCTGGGCAGAGGACGGGATGGTAGCAGAGGTGCTCCCAGTGCACAGCTGGCCACATGATGTTGTTGTAGCTGGTATAAATGTCATGATGCCCTCCCCTCAGCAGTGCAGACAAGACAGAGACATCAGCCACAGTGATTCTCGATGACTGCCTGCACCCATTTCGGTCAGCAGTCAAAACTACAAGCCCAAACGATTCTGGCTGGTCAGAAGTGTTGTGGTGCCTGTGTTGGCAGATGTCCTGCCATTGATTGAAGTAGCTTTAGCAAGTCTGCAGCTGACGGCTGTGCCAAATTCTTTTATCACCAACAGAGGTAAACCTATAAGAACTGAGGAACCAGTAAGAGCCACTTCTGATGACACATCCGAAACATATTTTTTCATCTAAGTCGTAAATGTTCATACTAGTTGTTCCCCTGATTGATTGAGGGTGGAAAGGAGGAGCCAAAGTATGGTGAATACCACTTTTTTTTACGTAAATCTGCAGTTTCCTGAGATATGAACTGAGGGCTGTTGCCTGTAACTGACATATATGGAAGACCTTCAGTTGCAAAAATTTTTGACAGAGCTGAAACTGTCGTCACCGCTGAAGCTGACAAACACTGCACCATATACAGAAACTAGAATATGCATCAATTACAACAAGCCAGTAGAAATTCAAAAAAGGTTCTGCAAAATCTACTTGAATTAATTCCAAAGGCCACTGTGGAGGTTGCATGGCAACAAAGATGCACCAGTGACCTCTGATGAGTGACACACAGTGAGCAGTATGCAACAACTCATGCTATTTCCCCATCAGTGCCTGTACAAGAAACATGTATGCATGCTAACGCTTTTGTGTATGACACACCCCAGTGGTCCACATGTAATAAACTCATAACCTCGCAACAAATTTTGGACGGGACTACCATGGGGAACAGTGTCCTCTGTAGCTAACAACAGAACTTCATCTCAAACAAAGAGACTATTTTATAATGCAAAATAATTTCTTAAGGGATGAGAAGCAGGACCCAGAGTTTTTGTCCAGCTAACAATGTAGCATAAAAGAAACTACTTTTAATTAAAACACGATTCACTGCTATTGCGGCTGCAGTTTTAGGCTAGTGATAGGAAAATTGTCAACAACATTTAGAGCTTCCACGTCTGAAGGAAAAGAAAGCAATTCTTCTTTGTCAAACTGTGGATCCAGACCAATCGGCAAACACGATAAGGCATCAGCATTTTCATGTTGTGCCATAGGTCGAAAATGTACCTTGTCATTGTATCACGACAGGAAAAAAAAGAGTCCACTAATGTAAGTGAATTTCTGCATTGTTCGGCAAGGACGCCAAAGGATTAAAAAGGGACACCACTGCTTTTTGGTCGGTGTTCTGGTGACCCATATAGAAAAACATGACATTTTTTAGAGCGTACTTGACTGCTAAAGCTTCTTTCTCTATCTGAGAATTATGCTGTTGTGCTGAATTTAAGGCTTTAGAGGCTTTTGCAGTAGGGTGTTCTGATACGTCCACCTACCTACGAGCAAACAACAACAAAATAACAACAACAAAAGCATTGCACAAGTTTATGTGTGTTACTCCAAATGCATGGAAATGTTGTCACAGGCATTTTTCATAAGCATCCTAGTCTTCTGCTGCATCGTTGTATGCAGGGAACAGCAGCAGATATGTTGTGGCAGGGCTGTACATTGCACCATTGTAGCCGTTAAACTGGAGATAGAAACTGTCAGGGCCTGCTGTTGCTCGAGAAGAGATTTAAGTATTGCCTCCATTAAAATTAAACTCAAAAAACCAATGACTGAAGTGGAACACACAGATGAATATCATACTCATTGTCACAGTGTCCTAACCCAATAAGGCTGTAACTTTATTACATGAAAAACCCTAAACACATTAGAGGCAAAGTACGAGTTTGGTTTGAAAAGTTCTCAGAATCACCACGAGAGGTCAGTGCTAGCACAAAGAGTTTTACAAGTGATATTCATTGGACTGTTGCCTGTGAACATGTGCCAAGTCAGTGCTCTTGGAAGAGAGCTGTGGCGGTGACGTGGCTGTGTTGTTCCCATGTAGTGATTAGCGAGGATGGAAAAAATCAAGATTCAAGCAGTGATTAAGTACTTTGTAAAGAAAGGTATGAAAGCAAATGAAATTCATGCCGATTTCCAGAATACACTGGGGTACTCTACTCCTTCATATTCATCTGTTGCCCAGTGGACAAATGAATTCAAATTTGGACAGGAGAGCTTAGATGATGATTTGCCATGATATGTCATTACTCAAGAAATCATTGCAAAAGCACACAAAATGGTCGTGGAGGATCGCCAATTGTAAGTGGGTGAAATTGCTCACGCTTGCCAGATCTCATCTGAAAGGCTATATCATATTTTAACTGAAGAATTAGAAACAAAAAAAATTATCTGCAAGATGGGTTCCATGAGTCTTGACACTGGATTAAAAAACACGCTCCTGCACACGATGCCGTTGCCTTGGCAAAATTACATGAACTAAGGTATGAATTGGTACCACACCAACCTTATTCACCTGATATGGCTCCATCAGACTTCCACTCTTCCCAAAACTGAAAATTTTTCTTGGTGGATGAAGATTCACTTCAAACAAAGAATTGATAGCCGGAGTTTACAACTATTTTGCTGGCCTAGAGGAAACTTATTTTTGAGATGGGATCAAGGCACTGGAACATTGTTGGACCAAGTGCATTAATCTACAAGGAGACTACACTGAAAAATAAAAATAAAAAGTCTGTGATGTAAGTGCTTTCTTTTTATTCTGTTCCAAGAACTTTTCAAAACACCCTCACACATACAACAGACAACAGACAACACACACACACACACACACACACACACACACACACACACAAGAGGCTGGTGGACCGTTGCACTCTAGCCTGTATGGCCATTATTCTAACAGGTGGCACAGGCAGCAGGCTGTGCACGCAACTGCTGTTGTACTAGCAGGCCAGGTGGTCTCCACTGGCCAAATAAAGCACGAACTTCAAGTTTGAACTATGAAACTACAAACACACAAATTTACTGTGAAAAGGATAGTTGCTACTCACCATATAGCGGAGGTGCTGAGTTGCAGATAGGCACAACAAAAAGACTGTCACAAAATAACCTTTCAGCCAAGAAGGCCTTTGTCAAAACATACATTCATGCAAACACAACTCTCACACACATGACCACAGTCTCTGCCAGCTGAAGCCACACTGTGAGCAGCAACAGCAGTTCGTGAAGGGAGCGGCAACTGGGTGGGAGTGAGGAGGAGGCTGAGGCTGGGAGGGGAGGGATAGTAGGGTAGGGGTGGGGGACAGTGAAGTGCTGCTGGGGAGCATGTGTGGAGAGAGGATAAGGCAGCTTGATGCAGTTGGGAGGTTAGGAGGAGGGCAGTGGAGTGGTGGCAGGGAGGCAGGGGGGGGGGGGGGGGGTAGGAAGGAGGTAGTGGAAAAGGAGATAAGTAAAAAGACTGGATGCGTTGGTGGAATATAGAGGGCTGTGTAGTGCAGAAATGGGAATAGAGAAGGGGCTAGATGGGTGAGGACAATGACTAAAGAAGGTTGAGGCCAGGATGGTTACAGAAACATGGGATATATTGCAGGGAAAGTTCCCACCTGTGCAATTCAGAGATGATGGTGCTGGTGGGTAGGATCCATATGGCACAGGCTGTGAAGCAGTCATTGAAATATTGTGTTGGAGTGCGTGCTCAGCAACAAGGTGGTCCAGTTGTTTCTTGACCACAGTTTGTCGGTGGCCATTCATGTGGACAGACAGCTTGTTGGTTGTCATGCCCACATAGAATGTAGCACAGTGATTGCAGCTTAGCTTGTAGATCACATGACTGGTTTCGCAGGTAGCCCTGCCTTTGATGGGATAGGTGATGTTTGTGACCAGACTGGAGTAGGTGGTGGTGGGAGGATGTATGGGACAAGTCTTGCATCGAAGTCTGTTACAGGGATATAAGCCGTCAGAAAAGAGGCTTGGAACAGGGATTGTGTAGGGATGGATGAGGATATCGTGTAAGTTCAGCGAACAGTGGAGAGCTACTGGGGAGGGGGGTGGGGGTGGGGAGGCAAAAGGTAGTGGGTAAGACATTTTTAATTTCAGGACACAATGAGAGGTAGTCGAAAACCTGGCAGAGAATGTAATTCAGTTGCTCCAGTCCTGAGTGGTACTGAGTTACGAGGGGAATGCTCCTCTATAGCCGGATAGTAGAATTGTGGGAGATGGTGGGAAGATGAGGCACAGGAGATTTGTTGGGAGGGTAATTACAGTCTGTTGAGATCAGTGGTGGATACAGAAAAACCTCAAGGAGGGGGCACTAAAGATATCTTGAGCTATCTTTATTTTCACCGTAACAAAAAATAATCAAGTCATATGCAAAGTTTAAAAAAGTTGTATGTAAACTGACTATACACATATACAAGACAATGCCATCTCATGATATAAAAAAGTTACAATTGTGGTTCTCTTCCTTCAATGATGAATTCTATGCCCTTATTCTTCCTGGCAAATTAGTTAATTACATAGGAAAGTACAACTACTCGATAACTCGATTCAGTTGAGTCGACTGAAATGAACGAACAGCATGCGGGCTGACTGGCAGCGGTGGTCCGGGTGGCAGTGTGGGTGGCCCCGAAGGACCCATATGTATCTGCCACTGGTTGAGGTCTCAGTGAGAACCTCAGTATATTTCGAGAGGTACCGCTCATCACTGCAGATGCGACAGCCATGGGTAGCTATGCTGTATGGAAGTCACTTCATGGTGTGGAATAGATGGCAGGTGTCGAAGTGGAAACATTGCTGGTGGTTAGTAGGTCTGATATGGACAGAGGTACTGGTTTAGTCATCTTAGAAGTGGAGGTCAGCATCTAGGAAGGTGGCTTGTTGGGTTGAGTAAGACAAGGTGAAGCGAATGGGGGAGAAGGTTTTGAGGTTCTGAAGGAATGTGGATAGGGTGTTCTCTCCCTCAATCCAGGCCATGAATATGTCATTAGTTAATCGGAACCAGGTGTTCAGTTTAGGATTCTGGGTGTTTAGAAAGCATTCATCTAGATGGTCCATGAATAGGATGGTGCATTGCAGGTGCCCATAGCCTTACCCCGGATTTGTTTGTAGGCAATGCCTTCAAAGGAGAAGTAATTGTAGGTGAGGCTATAGTTGGTCATTGTTACTAGGAAGGACATTGTTGTTTTGGGATCTGTCGGGCATTGCGAAAGATAGTGTTCAATAGCAGTAAGGCCATGGACATTAGGGATTTCAGTGTAAAGGGAGGTGACATCCATCCATAGCGACGAGCAGGGCACTGTGTGACAAAGGAACAGGAAGTGTGGAGAGTCGGCGGAGGAAATGGTTGATATCTTTTATATAGGCGGGTAGGTTGCGGGCAGTAGGCTAAAGGTGTTGATCTATGAGAGCAGAGATTCTCTCAGTGGGGGCACAGTAACCATCCACATTGGGGCGTCGTGGGTGGTTGGCTTTATGGACTTTCGGTAGCATGTGGAAAGAAGGAATGCAAGGGAGTGGTAGGGTTAAGGAAAGAGTTGGGCTCCAGGGAGAGGTTCTGGGATGGGCCTAAAAATTTGAGGGGAGACAGTGTGGCTGGGTTTGTAAGTGGATGTATCTGACAGCTGGCGGTGCCTTTGTCTGCACATAGGATTATAAGGTCATGAAGAGATTTTTGGTGGTGGACTTCACTTTTTTGGATGCAAGGTTAGTTTGCATATTCAGGGATTTGGGAATGATGGTGAGGCAAGATTCGAGGTTAAGAAATCTGGAAAGTTAACGGGGCTATTAGGGGCAGTGGTGGTGGATCACAGTTGGATGGAGGAGTGAACTGAGTCAGGCAGGATTCAGTATTGGTCTTTGTTTGAGTCTGATTGGTAGGGTTGGTGCCAAAAAGTGTTTTCACTGTAGGAAACAGGAGGAGGAGGGAAGATCTTTAACAAGTTCTGCATGACTGAATTTGAGAGTGGAGCAAGAGGTTAGAAACTAGCAAGGGATATTCATGATCTGTAGGTTGAGTTGCATAATGGATTCTCCTAATTGCTACGCCTCATCACAAAAGTGCTTTAGAATGTATCCAAAATTTATTTCTTCTGGCAGAAACGTCTTTCAATAAAGTTTCCAGTTTTTCCAATTCTGTTAGCAGATTGTTCACTTTGAGATCTCTATCTACAAAATCAGGCACAGGGAAAGTAATAACCTCTCCTTTTGTATGCAAATTCCTTACCAGTCTTGTACTGTTTTTGTTGCAGACTCATATCCTTCATTGGGATCTGTTTTTGTTACTTCTATAGGCAGGGCAGTATTTTCCTCAAATTGTGTGCCGTCGCATACTACAAACAACTGCTCAGTTTCTGTCACCAAATCCCGCTCACCTACATCATATGCAACTCCTACTTCTGGCTGTGATCTTGTTTCTCCGTTTTACTACATAGTTATGAAATTTTGCCAACAATTTCTTCCCTGGTTTTATGTAGGTGTACGAAGCTCTATTTCAGCCAAGCTCTTCTCTGTGGTGCTTAATGCTCAGTTTTACCAAAAGTTCCTGAAACTTTCAGCATCCCTCCTCCTCTTCCTCCTTGATTGTGATTTATATTTTTCATGTAGACAGCATGTAACGGTGTCATTAGAATACTAATTGCTTGGTACTGTTTGGCGATGCCTAGCCACAATTAATTCTTAAAATGAAACTGGGTAGGAGAGTCTGATATGTGTGACATTCGTCTCTGTTCCCCATGCAGTTTTTACCTTTACATTTACATGACACACACATACTGCCACTTGTTTACTTTTACTGCAGTCTTTTCTGATATGGTCTTCATCCCCACAGTGTCCACAAATTACTACTTGTTTATCACAATATTTTTATAGATGGCCAAGGCCTTGGCATTGTGTGCACCACCTCACTGCTATGTAAGCTTTAACCAAAACCAGGTATGCTTTTTGTCGCTTCATGAGAGTTGTTCAAACGACTTATGCTGTTCTTATACCAGTCTCTAACCCCATTTTGTTGTTTATTATCTTTTCCATGTTAGTGTAGCCGTTTCCAGAACAACTAAATTATTAGTCTGCTTGAATTTATTTACGCAAATTTTCTGTGTTGGGGTTTTGTTGAAGTCTTCAGTTTTTGTTGTACGACCTTTGTCTCTTCCTTTTCTCTCAGCTTTATGAACAAAGTATTTTGTTGCATTGTTTACATCGCAATGATTTTATAAGAGGAGCTGTTTTGCCTGGATGTCTACTAGGTTTCATCATTAGTTCTGCACTCAAATATATTTTCTCTGCCCCCACCCCAACCAGTCACCCTATAATTGTTAGTTTCTGTTTGCAGTTGTTGCAACATTCCAATTAATATGGCTTGCTCCATTGCCCATTGAGATTTTTTCTTTCCACATTTAATTCACTTCTCTTATCTTTTTGTTCTTCACTCTGAAAATTCATTTTCAGTAAATACCATTAAACCCTTTTATCACTGTTGCATATTCACTGCTTCTCTAATTGTTGCAGTTTTCCCTTCTGCATTATCACTTGAATTACTGATGTCAGTTGCCACCATTCCCCTTGGAGCTAGCGATCCACACTGCATTTGTTTGCCCATTTGATGCTGAACATGTTACAGTGGATGGCCTCTCCACATTATGCTGCACTACTGACTCACTTAAGTAGCTTTCTTCTGAGTTGTGAGAAGCATAGCCGTACTTGTCAAGTGTGGATCGCCTTGTACCTGCCATGGCTGTTCAGGATGGCTAGACTGTAATTTGCATGCCTCTTCTCAGCTGACGTACGTAAACACTGATTCACACGCTGCGGAGAGAGTGACAATTGCTCCACACTGTTGGCAACCAAATGCGCTTCAAACTTGAAACACTCCCTCTGCATCAATTATATTAATGTCTTTTTCAGAAAACACACAGTTGGTTGACACTTCCAGTACTTGGTGGAAGCACCAGTTGTCAATAACAACACTTGCCACATGAAAACACTATTTGAACACACAGCTTTTGCAGAGACACAACCAATCCATTGGTCATCTTGCCTCATCCCAGGAGTAGGGGTATAAAAGTCAGAGGTGGGCCTGTATAGCAGACACGCAATCATGCAGACAGTATATCGTGGCAGTCTGCCATGACCATAAACGAACGAGAAATTAGTCTATCCGAGGGGAGAGGAGCGGTGCAGGGGGAATAAGCCCCACATCCCTCTCAAAGGGCTGCCATCCTACATCCACATTCTTTGCTTCCATGAATGCAGAACTGATATAACAGGCATAGGGATTGTTGATTGCTTTTGTTGTGATGAGAGTAGCTTTCAAATCTCTTTACGCACCAGGATAAATCTCTTTATTCATTTCAAAATAACAATAATAATAATAAACACTTCACAACACACAGAAAATTGGAGTACACAAACCATTTGGTAGTGGCTACATCATAATTCTTTGCTGTGTTTGGCATTGGTAGTTCAAGCCTGACCTCTACTGGTATCTTATGCAACCACAACTCAAAACACTCCGCACCTAAAACTGCCACAATGTAGCATCTGTCTAATAGTGCATTTCCACTGCGTTATTCATCCATTGTGGTGCTGTTGGTCATGGCCTACTACTATCATGTAGCAACAAGACATCTACTTGTGACTTTGAATTTTCTTAAATGCTAATTCTCAGTTTGTCTTTGTCTATATATTGGCTAGTCTGTTGTTCTTTCAATGTGTAAAAAATATTTATAACTCCATTGCCACCATTGATAATACAACATTTCAGCCCATGAAAGTGTGTTTAATTCCTATTACTTGATCATCTAGGGTGACATTATATGTGATCATCTAGGGTGACATTATATGAATTGAATTTTATTTTGTGTTTGCAGTGGTGTACAGTAGTTTCATCTGCAATTACTGTGTAGTGGAGAAATGGATAACCTTCTGTCTTTTAATAAAACAGAAGCTGCGGATGCATTTTAAGTGAACATATAAGGCATGAACATATGAGGAAATTAGAACAGACCCTTTGATAATCAAGAAAAATGTTACTTTGAGCAGCACAGTATTATGAAATTACCAAATGGCATGATGAACTTACAAGACATTGGATTGACAATTGGTAGTATGTTCTTTAAAATCCCTGTCCGATCATCCTGATTTAGGTATTTTGTAGTTTCTCTAAAGCCCTAAAGGCATACGGTGAGACTGTTCCTCAAAAGGAAGACATGGTCAATTTATTTCTGGAGTCTGAACTTGTGCTCAATTTATAACAACCCCTTCATTGACAGAATGTTAAACCCTGGCCTTCCTTCCTCCTTTATCATGAAATTCCTGAACTGCACAGTCATGTTTGGTCAGTGCATCAGTTCATTTCCAGCAGAGCATATCAGTGATATCAAAAATGGAAGTCATCAACTGTACTTGTTGTGCTATTTCAGTGTTATAAATTAGCCATCTTTACACCTTGTGCGTTGGTATCACACATTCCTCACATGAACACCCTTATTAAGGCACTCATAAATTGTAAAAAAATTTGTCAGATTTTACCATGTTTGCCAAATATTTGACCACATGTGGTGTGTTTGACATGTTTGTTAAACATGGAGCATGTTTGGGATGTTTTCCAGAAGCTTGGATTGAAGGAAAATTCGAGAAGATGGCAAACGTTGTTTGTGTTGATGTTTTGCTACATATTAAGTGAAAAATAAGTTGTATTACAATTTATCTCACTGCATCATGAGTTTCCACAACTGTGGAAACTACAATCAAATATAAAAACAATATAGCACTGACAATTACCACAACTGTAGATACATCTCTTCGTTTCCAGCCATATATTACATGGAAGGCAGTTAAGATGTAAATCAGGATTCTACGCACAACATACATACGGGAGTGCAATAAAATAATAATAATAAAAATAAGTTCTCCAGTTCTTCCATGGAAGTTGTAGGCTATATGTTCCCACATTGTGGTATTTTAATGGACTGTCATTACACGACAAAGGAGAGAGGAGGGGCAGGGGGCTGAGGTTAGCAGAAAAGAAGAGAAGTAAAAAGACTGGGTGCATTGGTGGAATAGAGGGCTGTTTAGTGCTGGAATGGGAACAGGGTAGGTGCTAGATGTGTGAAGACAATGACTAACAGAGGTTGAGGCCAGGATGGTTATGGGGATATAGAATATATTGCAGGGAGAGTTCCCACCTGCGTAATTCAAAAAAGCTTGTGTTGGCAGGAAGGATCCATATGGCATAGGCTGTGAGGTAGTCATTGAAATGAAATATGTTGTGTTGAGCAGCATGTTCAGCAACAGGGTGGTCCACTTGTTTCTTGACCATAGTTTGCTGGTGGCCATTTGTGCATACAGCCAGCTTGTTGTTTGTTATGCCCACGTAGAATGCAGTACAGTGGTTGCAGCTTCGCTTATAGATCACATGACTGGTTTGACAGGTAACCCTGCCTGTCAGGGGATAGGTGATGTTAGTTACCGGGATGGAGTAGGTGGTGGTGAGAGGATGTTTGGGACAGGTCTTGTGTCTAGGTCTGCTACAGGGATATGACCCATGAGGTAAGGGGTTAAGAGCAGGGATTTTGTAGGGATGGCAAGTATATTTTGTAGGTTCAGTGGCCAGCAGAATATGTCTGTGTGGGAGGGGTGGGTAGGATAGTTGGTAGGACTTTTCTCATTTCAGGGCATGACGAGAGGTACTTGAAACCATGGCAGAGAATGTTATTCAGTTGTTGCAGTCCTGAGTGGTACTGAGTTACGAGGTGAATGCTCCTCTGTGATCAGACAGTGAGACTCTTGGGGTGGTGGGTGAATGTAAAGATAAGCCACGGGATATTTGCCTTTATACAGGGTTGTGAGGATAACTACGGTCTGTGAAGGCGTCAGTGAGATCCTTGGTATATTTTGAGGTATACTGAGGGTCTCACTGAAGCCTTTATAGATAGTAATTATCCTCACAACCTTGTACAAAAACAAATGTCCCGTTCCCTACGTTACCAGTCTCCCACCACTTTTCAAAGCCTCACCGTCTGGCTACAGAGGAGCATTCCTCTCATAACTCGATACCACCCAGGACTGGAATGACTGAATTACATTCTTTGCCAGGGTTGCGACTACCTCTCGTTGTGCCCTGAAATGAGAAATGCCCTACCCAGTATCCCTCCCACCCCTCCAATAGTGGTATTCTGCCATCCACCGAACCTACACTGTATACTCGTCCATCCCTCCACAGCCCCCACTCCCAACCCTTTGCCTGATGGCTCATATCCCTGTAATAGACATAGATGCGAGACCTGTCCCATACCTCCTCCCACCACCGCCTACTCCAATCCAGTCACAAACATCACCTATCCCATCAAAGGCAGGGCCACCTGTGAAACCAGTCATGTGATCTACAAGCTAACCTGCAGCCACTAAGCTGCGTTCTACGTGGGCATGACAACCAGCAAGCTGTCTGG
Source organism: Schistocerca serialis cubense (assembly GCF_023864345.2). Lineage (NCBI taxonomy): Eukaryota > Metazoa > Arthropoda > Insecta > Orthoptera > Acrididae > Schistocerca > Schistocerca serialis. Next base: position 785,975,259 of record NC_064639.1, on the reverse strand, counting down.
CCACCGACAAACTGTGGCCAAGGGATAAGTGGACCAGCTTGTTGTTGAGCACGCTTCCCAACGTAACATCCTTCATTTCAATGACTACTTCACTGCCTTTGCATATGGATCCTTCCTCCCTGACACCAGCTTTTCTGAATTACGCAGGTGGGAACTCTCCCTGCTATATATTCTATATCCCCATAACCATCCTGGCCTCGACCTCTGTTAATCATTGTCTTCACACATCTAGCACCTACCCTGTTCTCATTCCAGCCCTACACAGCTGTCTCTTCCACCAACGCAGCCAGTCTTCTTACTTCTCTACTTTTCTGTTACTGCCTCCCAAATGCCCCACCTCTCCCCTGCCCTCTGTCTAGCCCTCCAACTGCACCTAGCTGCCCTACCCTCTCTCCACCTCATCCCTGTATGCTCCCCAGCAGCACCCCTACCCTACTCTCTCACCCCATCCCTGCCCCAGTCTCATCCTTACCCCCACCCAGTTGCCACTCGCATTTTCACTGCTGTTGCTGCTGCTGCTTGGAGTGTGGCTTCAGCTGCCAGAGACTGGAGTCGTGGGTGAGAGTAGTGTGTGTGTGTGTGTGTGTGTGTGTGTGTGTGTGTGTGTGTGAGAGAGAGAGAGAGAGAGAGAGAGAGGGAGAGAGAGAGTCGTGTGTGCTGGAGTCATCTATTTTTGACAGAGGCTTTGTTGGGTAAAAGCTTATTTGTGATAGTCTTTTTTTCTGTGACTCAGCATCTCTGCTATAAGATGAGTAGCAACTTTACTTTTCATAATATTGTTACGTTCCATACAGGATGTTCCATTGTTTGATTTTTGTTATTATATTGTATTTTTTTCTCTTTCTTAAATTTATATTTGGCAGCTAAACTTTCTCTGTTGTACAAATGGGACATCTGTTGAGTTACTTGTGTTAACTGTTTAGTAAATGGCATCGTATTGCATAAATACACATTTAGAATTTGAAGCTTTTTGATACATCAGTATTAACGGCTTGACAGCAGGTCTCATACAAATAGCAGCAAAATAATAAATGAGGTATGAGACTGATTATCTGCTGTACCAACTGTCATGAATCGTCCACTGTGAGCTAACTCAGTTGTTTACCTCTGTCCCTTACAAAATTGCAGGCAGTCTTTTTCGAGCATGTGGTTACCACAATTACTATGTCACTGTTCACCGTCAGGCTAAGAGTTTCTGCACGTGGCACCATCTTTGCAATGTTGACTTCCTTGTTATGATCATTGTTCCAACTTATCCATTATATCCAAATGTCAGTCATCATCAACTTCTAACTTTAGTGTTGGGACATCACTCATACTTAAGATTCTTGGAATGCTGAAAACAAAGAAATAACATGTTTTAACAAACAGCTCATTGTAAAACTGTATTAGGCAAGACTAGGCAAGAAATTTAGGTCTATTAATGTTAGGAGCTGAAGGATAAAAGTGGCCGTTTACAATGAAATCATTAAATATTCAACAATTGTAGCATTTGCCTGAATCCATTCACAGAAATATTAGATACAAGATAAATTTAGGGATCATGATACTATGACTGTGATGGTGATGGGAGATGCAGTTGAAAAGTACTGTTACAGCACATTTCACACTAAAGTAAACACTTTTTATTTGCGTAACCTGCTTAATACATTAGGCCGGTAAACCACTATTTCTCCATGTGATCATAATCACATTATAAGCATTTGTTGAATTATGTTACGCATGTTATCAGCTTATGTATACAGGTAGCTTATTTCTCTAAAGCTAACCCCTTTTATCATTCTTACATACTATGTGTCACCTTCTCATCTGCATGTCGTCTATATCCTTGTCCAGTGTGGTGTAGAGGAAGAAATCGCTTAATAGTAGTGTAGGGCCACAGCTAGAATGGTTCAGAATATCTACAATTTTGTATACAGTGTGTCGTTGTTTATTAAGAGGGTTGTCTTTTAAGTTATCACAACCAGTCATTATGTTAAAATTTGTTGTTTGTTATTATTAAAACAATGGCAGCTCAGAAATTGACAGAGTTATTTGTTTGCATTGAGCATTTATAGAAACTGTTTTCATTCATGGAGACCAAACTCAATAACCATCCCACAGCTCAGTTCATTCGACTTCTGGCGATCAGTGTTACTGTTGGTTTCAAAATTTCATCATGACTATGCTTCTGTTGACAATGACCTGATGAAGGTTGACCAAACATAATTGTGGATTCAAAATATATGAATGCCATGCGCAGCAGAATTAAAGAGGATGGGCATGCAATTTGCCATCTGTCAGAGACATCCTTAGGCTTATCAAAGACTGCAGTAATTTGAATTTGCATCAACATGTAGCTGTGAAGAGATATGTTCCCCAGTGGCAGTTGCTGTAAGCATATGCAGAGAAATGTAAACAATGAGCCAGAAAAATAGAAGACTACAGCTGCCCCCTTGATGGTGGGGGGCACTTCCCTCCCTGTTGCTCCTGCACCACCTATTTCAGGAGCAACGCCCCCACTTCTAAGCTGGAGAAGCATAAGTCTTCTTTGGCTTCTCTCACTAGGAAGAGGTCCCTTGGATCACTCGCTTCCCAGGTTTCTGCTAGTGGGAAAGATGACACCTGCCAGTGGCAGCAGAGGCCAAAAGCAGCTGGTTGCAAGCCTTCATGCTCATCTTCAGTCCTGGAGACTGAATCAGTGAAGTCCTCCCAGGCAGGGAAACACAAGGAACAGCAATAGAAATCCAAAAAGAAGGTCTCCAAGACCAAGGGAATTGCGGTGGCACCCATACCACTGCTATCTCCAAGTTCTGCGTCTGTGGATGAGGTGGAGATTCTGGTGTCTGCTGATGACCTAGATCTTGCCGGACCCTCAGACAAAATGGATATAGACTGCTCAGGCAAAACGTCGGTGGCAGTATGTGACCCTGAGGCGTAATCAGCCTCATTGAATGTTCCATGCCTTCCCACTCTCATGATGACGTCATCCTCCAGTGGAATTGCGGCAGTTTTTTCCACCGCCTGGCTGAGCTATGGTAACCGTTTAGCTTTACACCTGCTATCTGCACTGCGCTCCAGGAAACCTGGTTCCCTGCAATGTGGACCCCTGCCCCCTGCCATCTGCGCCTATAAGTGATATTACAGGAACCGTAGCGACTATAATTGAGTGTCAGGTGGAGTTTGCATTTGTGTCATAAACTCAGTCTTTAGTGACACTGTGCCCCTTCAAACACCTCTTGAAGCTGTGGCTATCAGAATAAGGACGAAACAGGAAATAACTGTCTGCAATATATATCTTCCTCCAGATGGTGCAGTACCCCTGAATGTCTTAGCTGCACTGATTGATCAATTCCTAAACCTTTCCTACTTTTGGGAGATTTTAATGCCCGTAACCCCATGTTGGTGCTTAGTGGGCTTACTGGCTGAGGCAGAGATGTTGAAACTTTACTGTCTCAGTACGACCTCTGCCTCTTAATACGGGGGCCGCCACACATTTCAGTGTGGCTCGAGTTAGTTACTCAGCCATTGATTTATCAATTTGCAGCCCAGGACTTCTCCCATCTATCCATTGGAGAGCACGTGATGACCTGTGTGGTAGTGACCACTTCCCCATCTTCCTGTCACAGCCCCAGCATCAAGCCCACGGACGCCTGCCCAGATGGGCTTTAAACAAGGTGGACTGGGAAACTTTCACCTCTGCTGTCACTGTTGAATCTCCCCCGCACAGGAACATCGTTGTGATGGTTGACCAGGTGACTGCAACAATCATTTCTGTGGCAGAAAACACGATCCCTCGCTCTCTGAGGTGCCCTTGGTGAAAGACAGTCCCTTGGTGGTCACCGGAAGTCCTGAAGCAATAAAGGGGCATTGGCCAGCTCTACAGCAGCATAAGGGGCACCCTTCCCTAGAGCACCTCATAGCCTTTAAACAGGTCTGTGCTTGCGTTCGCCAACTTAACAAACGATGGAAGCAGGAGTGTTGGGAGAGATACGTCTCGACCATTGGGTGCCATACGTTACCTTCCCAAGTCTGGGCAAAGATCAAACGTGTTTTCGGGTACCAGTCCCCAACAGGTGTTCCCGGTGTTAACATAAATGGCATGTTATCTACTGACACAAACACGATTTCCAAGCACTTCGCTGAGCACTATGTTTGACCCTGTGCATCGGAGAACTACCGCCCCCCCCTCCCCCCCCCCCCCCCCCCCCCCCCCCCCCCCAAGCCTTTTGCACACTCTAACAGCAGCCGGAAGGGAATGTCCCCTCGTTTACTACATGCCACAGTGAAGCCTATAACGCCCCATTTACAGAGTGGGAGCTCCTCAGTGCTCTTGCACATTGCCCCGACACAGCTCCTGGACCAGATCAGATCCAGAGTCAGATGATTAAACATCTCTTATCTGACTACAAGCGACATCTCCTCGTCATCTTCAACTGGATCTGGTGCGATGGCGACATTCCATTGCAATGGCGGGAGAGCACCATCATTCAAGTGCTCAAACCTGGTAAAAACCAAATGATGTGGATAGCTTTCAGCCCATCAGCCTCACCAACGTTATTTCCCGGCGATTTTGTGACATCTCGTTGAATCGGGTGTACTGCCAGTGGTCTGCGTTTTTCTAACAAAATATTTCAATGTTGTACCTCAGCGTCTTCATCAGGTGCTTCCTGTGACAGGAGGCACCTGATGAAAATGCCGAGGTACGACGTCAAAATGTTGCATTAGAAAAATGCAGACCACCAGCAGTACACCTGATTCAACAAGATCTCACCAATGCTCTTTGTAAGCTGTGTGTCGGCAGTTGGGTTGGGCCCTGGAGTCACGTGGCCTACTGGCTCCATGTCAGGGCGGCTTCCCCCAGGGTCGTTCTACCACTGATAATCTTGTGTCCCTAGTGTCTGCCATCCAAACAGCCTTCTCCAGACGCCAGCACCTGGTTGCCATCTTTTTTTATTTACAAAAAAGCATATGGCATGACCTGGCAACATCATATCCTTGCCACATTATACGAGTGGGGTGTCTGCGGCCCACTCCCAATTTTTATCCAGAATTTCCTGTCGCTTCACGCTTTCCGTGTTCAAGTTGGTGGCCTCCCCCCCATAGTTCCCCCATATCCAGGAGAATGGGGTCCCACTGGGCTCTGTATCGAGTGAATCTCTATTTTTAGTGGCCATTAATGGTCTAGCAGCAGCTGTAAGGCCATCTGTCTCACCTTCTCTGTATGCAGATGACTTATGCATTTCATACTGCTCCACCATTACTAGGGTTGCTGAGCGGCACCTCCAGGGAGTCATCCACAAGGTGCGGTTTCCAGTTTTCTGCCACAAAGTCGTGTGTTATGCACTTCTGTCGGCGTCGTACCATTCATCCAAAACCAGAACTTTACCTTAATGGCGATCCACTCACTGTAGTTCAGACATATCGATTCTTAGGACTGGTTTCCGACACCCGATTGACTTGGCTACCTCACCTGCATCAGCTTAAGTGGAAGTGCTGGCAGCACCTCAGTACCCTCCGCTGCCTGAGCAACACCAACTGGGGTGCAGATCGCTCTACGCTGCTGCAGCTCTACAGGGTCCTTGTTCAATCCTGCCTTGACTATGCGAGTCTTGTTTATGGTTCAGCTGCGCCCTCAATATTGCGTTTACTTGACCCAGTGCACCACTGTGACATTTGGCTAGCGACAGGAGCTTTTAGGACGAGTCCGGTGACCAGCATTCTTGTGGAAGCTGGAGTGCCTCCATTGCAGGTTAGGCATGCACAACTGCTGCCCAGTTATGAAGCACACGTTCGTAGTTCTCCTGCACATCTGAATCACTGTCTCCTTTACTCATCCATGGCGTTTCATCTCCCTCATCAGTGGCCCAGGTCAGGGCTTCCAATTGCAGTTCATGTCCGATCCTTTCTTTCTGAACTGGAGTCCTTGCGTTTACCACCTATACTTGAGGTCCATTCACATACACCTCCATGGTGTACACCTAGGCCGCAGCTTTGCCTGGACCTTTCACATGGCGCTAAGGACTCAGTTAACCCTGCGGCTCTCCGCTGCCACTTTCTCTTGATTCTTGACAAGTACAGAGGCCACGAAGTGGTTTACACTGATGGCTCGAGGGCTGTTGCTCACGTCGGCTTTGCGTATGTCCATGGAGGACATATTGAACAGCGTTCCTTGCTCAGTGGGTGCAGTGTATTCACTGCAGAACTGGTGGCCATATCTCGTGCACTTCTTCAGTATATCCGTTCATGCCTCAGGGAATCGTTTATCCTGTGTACTTACTCCTTGAGCAGCCTACAAGCAATCGACCAGTGCTACCCTCACCATCCTTTGGTAGTGTCCACCCAGGAGTCCATCTATGCCCTGGAATGGTCCCGTCGTTCAGTGGTGTTTGTGTGGACCCCAGGATACTTCAGCATCCCAGACAACGAACTTGCTGACAGGCTGGCCAAACAGGCTATGCAGGAATCGCTTCTGGAGATGGACATCTCTGAACCTGACCTGCTTTCTGACCTACACCGTAGGATTTTTAGGCTTTGAGAGATGGAACGGCATAACAGTACACACAACAAACTGCTTGTCATTAAGGTGACTAAAATTGTGTGGAAGTTTTCCATGCGGGCCTCTTGCAGGGAATCAGGTGTCCTCTGCTGGTTCCGCATTGGCCATGCTTGGGCAATCGATGGTTACCTCTCGCGCCATGAAGACCCGACTCAGTGTAGGTGCGGCGCCCAGTTGACAGTGGCCCATATTCTGGTGCACTGTCCCACTTTGACTGCCCAGCAATGGAATCTTGGGTTACTGGACTTGTCGCCGCTCATTTTATCTGACAATGCCTCATTGGCTAATTTAGTTCTATGTTTTATTTGTGAGGCTGGGTTTTATCATCTGATCTACGTTTTAGCACATGTACTTTGTCCCTCTGTGTCCTCCACCCTAGTGGTTTTAGGGTGGAGGTTTTAATGTGTTGCAGAGTGGCCGGCTTCTCCTTTTTATTCTCATGGTCGGCCAGCCACTGTAATCTGCTTTCTTGTGTACTCTCTTCAGTTTCTAGTATCTCTCTGTCGCTTTCTTGTCCTCCTTTGTTCCTTTTGGTACTCATTGCCTTTCCTTCATTCTTGTGGTTTTCCCTTTCTTTCCATTTTGTATTATATGTCTATCCTGTTTTATTCTCACACTTGTAGCCTTGTTTTATTAGGAACAAGGGACAGATGACTTCGTAGTTTGGTCCCTTCCCCCTCTTTTAAACCAACCAACCAACTCTAAATTCCAGTGTTCCGTTTTTTGTAACACACAGCTGAAACCCAGCATCACAGATGGCGCTCCCAAAAAACAGGCAGGCAGACGTGCGTCAGGTCTTTGAAAGTACGTAATGTGACGGGCCACCAGTCTGCACCGCTCCTTCAAATTGCTGGTTTCAAATTTTCACACATAAGGACTGTGTACATTGCATTGTTCACATTTTGAGCTCTTGGCATGCAGTGTTCAAGAATTGCTCCCTTATGGTCCCAAAACAAGTTAACATTACCTTTCTAGCACTTCTTTCAGTTAACATCCTGGGTTTTGGAGATGAAGAATGTCACCAGTCCAAGCCTGGTTTCATTCAGGTTCATAAAAATGCACCCAACTCTCATCTCACATTACATTACAGTACAGTGAAGAAATGCCTCCCCTTCAGTCTCATGCTGTCACAACACGTCCCTGCACACTCCATGTGCCTTTCTTTCATTTTTGATGTCAGATGTTTTGTAATCCACCTCAGATACACTTTCTTGAGCATCAGTACGTCACGAACAATATGGTAGGTGATCTGACACTAATTTTCAGTGTTGCTGCAATATCACTCAATCTGATACACTTGTTTTCTTGTATCAACTCATCAACTCTCGCAATGGTGTTCTCGGTGACTGTGCAGTCAGTGCGTCCTAGGCGTGGTGAATCTTTAACACTTGTTACCTCATTTGCATTTATCTGCCCACTCCTTCACTTGCGTTTAACTCAAATGACTATCAGCATATTGCCCTACCATCTGATGCTGAATTCCAAGTGGTTTCAACCCTTCAGCTAACGGAAATCTAATGACACTCTGCTGTTCTAGATTGGTGCAAACCGATAAGGGTGCCACCATCTTGTTTCACAGATCCCCAGCATCCAATTCGGGAGGCAGGCGTGCTAACTCCATCTGATAATAGTTCTAGGACACCACCAAAAAATAACAAAGAAGCACAAACATTGCCAAAGTTTTATATTTTTTATACAACTTTTCCATTTTCTTATTGAATTGACGTATTTCGCCTGCCAGAACATCTGCTTCCATATTTTAGTTTTTCCTGTGATTTTTCACTTTTCTTAATGTCTCAATTATTGTGTGTGTGTGTGTGTGTGTGTGTGTGTGTGTGTGTGTGTGTGTGTGTGTGTCCTACATATTTTAATGAAAACATTAGTTTTCTCAGTCAGTTTGTTTTTGTTAATTTGTTCCTTTTTGCTACATCACTTTTCTATAATAACTTTGCTTTAACCAATTTGCATAAACTATTTCTTATAATTTGAAACTACCATCTTTTTCCTTAACTTTTCATTTTAACTACTGCAGTGCAGTATTTTTTCCACCATTAAAAAGGTTATACAGGATGTTTCAGAAATGTTGGTCAGTATTCAGGGATATGGTGGCAATGATCATTTGAAACACAAGAGTCAAGTAAAACTGGGCTCCAAAACACATACCTTAAGAGCTATGAGCAGTTCTTGATCTTCGATACTGTGAAACAAATTCATTAGAAGAGTTGTGTTTCAAAGTGCTGAAGATGAAAAAGTGCTCATAGCCCTTAAGGTACGTATTTTAGAGCTCATGTTTACCGAACATTTTTTCTTGTTTTGTTCCATACTACCACTTCGCAAAATATGAAAGGCAAGGAGCTTGCAGTAGATGAGATTTGTTTCACAGTATCGAAGATCAAGAAATGCTCGTAACTCTTGAAGTATACGTTGTTTTCTTGACTTTTGTTTTGCATGGTCATTCCCGTCATATCCCTGAATATTGCCCATCACTTCTGAAACAACCTTTACACTTTCTTTCTAGTGTTTTTATTTAAATTGTAGTTTTCACTTGTTTTGAACGGCCCGTTTAAATTTCTTGCTATTCTTCATTAAGTTACCTTAACATCTGAGAGAATTTAATTTGGTTTGCATATTTTATCATACCTGAAACTGGTATTAACATTTAGGTAATTGAGAAGTCTGCCTGGCTTTTTCCGGGAGTGAGGTGGAGGTAAAAGTAAATGAAGTGTAGATACAGAGCATTATATTCTATATTATTTTTTCTTAAACAAAAGGGGGGAAAAGGGTTAGACTTGGCGTTAGAGTAGCAGAATGGAAAGTCATACTGAATTGCTGCAAGTTGAACTCGTAGGACGTGAGTGAAATAAGAAATAAAAATTGAAATAAAATGGAATATACAACAAATGAAAAATAATTACTGGGATAGAATTCAAGTATTGCTTGATGGTAGATAGTTGAAATGCTATACAATAAAGAACTAAATGATAAGAGAATAGTGTTCTAGATATAGTGTCAAAGCAAATGTAATTAAAAAATGAGTGTTACCGAGCATAGAGAAATTGTGAGATCATAACAAAGAAACTAAGTGTTTGTGATACATAATTTCTTAGAGTGCTGTGTGCTGCCACTGTATGCAGTGGCTTGTGTTGCTTGTTTTCTTACTGAGAGCTTTCTCACTAGACAATTAAAGTAGAATGCCAAACAGTGTTGTGCATGGTTTTTCATCTTGTATGCTTACAGGTGACTCTTACAGACCTGTTTTTCCTTTTTCACTGTGAAGGAATGCCAAATCAAAAACCTTTTCATTATCTGTATGATTTCCATTTACCAGTCTTTTGATCATTTGTTAAATGCCTGTGTTTTTGTGCCAACTGTGTCAGTTGCTTGTGTAACTTTGTTTTAGCAGCCATTATACTTCAAAAAGTTCGACATTTTCGTTTTTTTTAAGTCATCAAATTACATCTCTTAGTGTTTTATTCATAGTACAAATGTGAAAGGGGCACACTACTTATTAATGAATAACTTGACATTTAATGAATTTTTATGTGTCAGTGTTAACAATCCTTATAGCAAGTAGTAGCAGTAGTAGTAGTAGTAGTAGTAGTAGTAGTAGTAGTTGTTGTTGTTGTTGTTGTTGTTGTTGTTACTGTTTGTGATGATGATTGTGTACAGCTCTTTTTTTGCAATTTGTTTCCCCCATATTACAACTTAAAAGTGATCTGTGCATGGAGTGCAATTGCTGTATCCAAATAACAGCATGTGTCTTACTGTTTGTTTCCTTTACAGTGAGTACTTATACGATGCATATGCTGATCGGGATAATATTCCACTCGCCAAGTAAGTTCTTAATACCTCTGTTTCTTTCTCTCCTGTCTGACCCAGTTTTTGTTGGAATGGTTCTCTTGCTATAGGGACTGTTCAGTAGAATACAGTTATTGCTGATGCATTGAAAAGAAATTATTTATGTTGTAACATGTTCTCAATTCATACTTAGTGATGTAAGCTGTCAGTTTACAATATGTATCTCAGTATAGTAATGTTTTTTATAACTTGTAGCCCAACAAAGCAAATTGTGTGACTGGTGATGAGGCAACACTGTCATGTTTTGCTTAGAGGTGATAGAAAGGGAACTGTCTTGTCACAAATTAACTATGGAGCAATAACTATAACCTTCAATATTCTGTGTTATCCTTAATCATGGAAAAGGAATGTGTACGTGTAAGGGACAAAGAAACGAAGAAATAATTTTTAATGCATTATGAGAAACAAATGTCATATGCAAAAATGCTAAAATAAATATTTTATTTATTGAACTATATCAGCCTTACCTTTAGATGTAACGTAATCTCTTTGTAGTCAGTGGCAGAAAGTATTCTGTTGGTAACATACAAAGTTTCTATGTCATTGGAGCTTTCTTCACTATTTTCAAGTTACATTCTTATTTTGTCACACACAGCTATCTCGTTAACTTAAACTAAGTTTTATTGTCTGGTATTAATTTTCCCCTTGTCAGAAAAGTTCCAGAGCAGGTATTTTTTCTGAGTTTGCAATACTAAAAAGGAACAAATATTGTTTTCATGTTACCTGGTATGTGTGCCTGCTTGAAATGGCCTTGGCCATGTGTCTGTGCAAACTTAGTAGGTGGCAGGGCTGTGCTTAGAAACACACTGTTTGGGTTTTTGGCACATTACTTATGGTGACGCAGTGGATGCTGATTGTGAGCAAAGAGTGAACATTAAGTTCTGCATTAAGCTCAGAAAAAGCCATAGTGGACCATGGAAAATGATGAAGCAAGCATATGCGGGTGAGGCACTTTCAACAAGTTGCGTTTTTGAGTGGCACAAAAGGTTTCGTGAAGGTAGAGATTCAGTGCAGGACGATCCCCAAGCTGGTTGCCCATCTACAGCACATACCAGTGCAAACATGGTGTGTGTAAGGCAGTTATTGCAAGAAGACTGTCGTGCAACTGTGAATGTGATACCAGAAGAACTTAATTGGAATTGTGATGTGTGTCATAAGATTTTACGTGAAGATTTAGGGAAACAGAAATTTAATGCAAAACTTTTCCCCCACACATGGACAGGCAGAAAGAGGAAAGACGAAGAATTCCTACTCAACTACTGGATAGAGCCAGATGTGATTCCACATTTCTGTCAGGGGTTATTGTGGGGGGAGTGGAAATTGGTGTTACCAGTATTACCCTCACATGAAGTGTTGAAGTGTTGAATGACAGGATCCTCCTGGATTACCAGGCGCGAAAAAATTCAATCCACCACCTTTGAGAACAAAGACAATATTAATTGCATTATAGTAAAAGATTAGTTCACCATGAGCATGTTCCTCCAGATCAAACTGAACCAAACTCTTTACATCGAAGTTTTGAAATGTTTGTGACAAGCAATTCGACATCACCAACCCATTTGCACCATTATCAGGAGTGGTTCTTAGTGCATGACAGTGCAAGGACCCATAGTGCTTTATCTGTTACCAAGTATCTGGCTAGATGTTTCTCCGGACCTCTAGCCTTGTGATTTTTTTCCTTGTTTCCTTGAGTGAGAAGGCAACTGGGATGAAAGTGTTATCAAGATACCGCAGACATCCAAAGAGCTGTGACAAATGAGCTTACAAGCATCATTGTCTACATCTGCATGTACATGGATACTCTGCAAATCACACTTTAGTGCCCAGCAGAGGGTTCATCGAACCACCTACACAATAAAGTCTCTAACAGCTCACAGAAGAAACAAACACCCATATCTTTCTGTGTGAGGTCTGATTTCCTGTATTTTATTATGATGATCGTTATACCCTATGTAGGTTAGCGTCAATAAAATATTTTTGCATTTGAAGGAGAAAGATCGTGATCGAAATTTCGTGACATTATCCCACTGCAATGAAAAATTCCTTTGTTTTAATGAAACAATGGAACATCCAGGATGGAATTACTTTGTTTTACTGATGTACACCCCAAATCCTGCATCATATCAGTGACACTTTCTGCCCTATTTCTCCATAATAAAAATGTGCTGCTTTTCTTCAACCTTTCTTGATATACTCTGTTAATCCTACCTGATAAGGAGGCAGTCTCTTTAGTAGACCTGTTGCACCTTCTAAGTGCTCTACCAAAGAGTCTCTCTGGTTTGCCTCCCCCCACAACATTTTCCATGTGTTTTTCCAATTTAAGTTGTTCATAATTGTAGATCCTAGGTATTTAGTTCAATTTATGGCCTTTGGATTTGTCAGATTTATTGTGCAACAGAAGTTTAATGGATTTCTTTTAGCGCTCATGTGGATGACTTCATGCTTTTCATTATTTAGTGTCAGTTGCCAATTTTCACACCACACAGATATCTTTTCTAAAACATTTTGCGCTTTATTTTGATCTTCTGATAACTTTACTAGATTATAAACAACAGCATCATCTGCAAACAATCCAAGACAGCTGCTCAGATTGTCTCCTATTCATTTATGCAGAACAGGAACAGCAGAGGGCCTACAATAGTACGTTGGGGAATTCCAGAAATCACCTCTGATTTACTCGATGACTTTCTGTCAGTTACTGAGAAAAGTGACACTTCTGACAGGAACTGAAACAATATTCCATAAGTATGCACTTTGTCTACAAGTCACTTGTGAGGTACAGTGTCAAAAGCCTTCTGGAAATCTAAAAATACGCACTCAATTTAAATCCCTGGTCACTAGCAATCAACACTTCATATGAGTAAAGAGCTAGTTGTGTTTCAGAAGAACAATGTTTTCTAAATATGTGTTGACTGTATGTCAGTTTACTGTTCTCATTGGGTTAATTCATAATACATGTTCCAGAATCCTGCTGCATTTTGACGTCAATGATATGGGCCTCTCTTGAAGTATACAGATATTGCATCAGCATACTCTGAAAGGAACGTAATTGGGATACAGTCTGGACTGGAAGACTCGTTCTTATAAAGTGATTTAAGTTGCTTCACTATTCCAAGGATATCTACTTTTAAGTTACTCGTGCTCTTGATTCATATTCTGTAATATTTACTTCATCTTATTTGGTGAAGGAATTTGAGGAGACTGTGTTTAGTAACTCCGCTTAGGCAGCACTCTCATTGATCCATTGACCTTGCAGAGAAGGCATTAATTGTTTTTTGCTGCTAGCATACTTTACGTACGACCAGAATCTCTTTGCATTTTCTGCCAGGTTTTGAAGTCAGTGCTAAATTTCAGGCTTCTGTAAAAGATTGCCAATCTTGGAGATTTTGCATTTATTTAAATTTGGCGTTCTTTTTTCTTTGGTTCTGCAACAGTGTTCTGATCCGTTTTGTGTACTAAGGGGTATCAATTCCATTGTTTGTTAATTTATTTTGATAAATCTCTCGGTTGCTTCCAATATAATTCTTTGAATTGGAGCCATATCTGCTCTACACTTACCGGTACATTGTCAATTTGGAAGGAGTTGAAAATTGACATGCTTGCTTCCAAGACCTCCATAAATATCGGCAACTGTGTATAGATAGCTGAGGGAACTAGTTTGATGTGAGCTACAATCATTATTTGATAAGTGGAAATTTTCTGTTGAAGGGAGTATTAGAGAGTATCATTTCTGTTTCCAGGCACTCCCATCTTGTCATACAAATAATATTCCTGGTCAATCGTTTTTGCATTGCAGTACTTTGATAGTATTGTGCAGATTTACTTGTATTTGGAGAGAATTTGCTTTACATTTTTCCAAGCTTCGGAACATTAAAGAGCTATTCACTTTAACAGCTCATGTGCTGCTTTACTCACCTGGAAGTCATCATCACAACTAACACCGGCTCGCATATTCTTCTGTTTGTTGCATACAGTTCAAAATATCAGCACAAGTGACTCTCTGTACCAACACTTAGTTGAAAAATGAGTAGTTGTTGCCTCAATCGCACACTTAGCTTTGAAAGGTCACTACTCAATTTTAAGAAGTACATATTTATTTGTTAAGTAAGTGACATCTGAGCAGAAAGTACCTAATGTATGATGCTGTGAGATGCAGCAGTATGTTTTCAGGAAGTTGTTGTTCTGTGCCATTTTCAGAGAGAAATAAGTGTTAAAAAAAGGGGGGGAGGGACACCCCATCCAAGCAGGTCTTGAATGGCCAACAGTATCAACTGGCTGCCATGTCATCCTCAGCCCTGGGGCATCACAAGATGAGGATACAGAGGGCATGAAGTCAACACACCACTCTCTTGACTATTTTCAGTTTTCATAACCAGTACCACTACTGCTCAATAGTGTAGCTCCTCAATTGGCCTCACAAGGGCTGAGTGTTTCCCTCTTGCCAACAGCTCTTGGCAGACCTGGACCATGACCCATCCACACGCTAGCCAAGCCTGACAAAACTTTGATGAACTGTCTGGAACCAGTGTTACCACTGCAGCAAAGTTGTTGGCAACATGAGTATAAGTCTGTAAAAGTACTCACAAGCTAACAGTATGAAATATAAATATAAGGACTGTAGCCAAAGCCAGTGGTCTTCCATGAAAACCAGAAGCATCCGATAAAAGTTTTATGTAAGTGAGCTCCTTCATGAAACAGTTATTTAAATTTTTCTCCAAATATTATATAAACTGTCATATAATAATCAGTGATCAAGCTTGTTTCATTTACACATCATCAGCAGTAATTCTGTACCATAATAATATTACATGTTGGTACATCATTATCATTGGTGATGGTGGTGAGTTGTAAATAAGTGATGAGTAGAATGGCAAGAGATAAAAATTGTATCTGGTCAACAATTATTTCATTGTATGACAATTCTGATAATGTAGCTTTGTACAAGGTATCCAGAAACACCTGACTTTCTTGAAAATAAAATAACAACTCGGGGGAAATCATATAAAGATATATTCTCTTTTTTTGTAGAGAATTAGCATGTATTGCTTTGAAAATAACATTTGATAAGTGTCTACTATGCTGAATAACACATTCATGTAGTTTTTCTTGGAAGTGATAACATAACTCACTGAAACATGTCATTTGGAATCTCCCGAATGCAATCACGAATTCAATCTTTTTACTTGTTGATGCTGGTTGGGTTTTGCTCACAAATTTTATGTTTAAGTTAGCCCCAACAAAAATATTTAGGTGCTGTCAGGTCGGGTGAACAAGCAGGCCAATTGATGTCCCCAAAGCAAGAAATAATTCTGACTGGAAAAATTTTATTAAGGACTCCCATGGAAAGATGTGCAGTATGGGCTGTTGCTCTATTTTGGTGGAACCATGGGTGATGATGTGAACTGACTTCATGATGCAGAAATGTTTGCTATGTATCTCTGTAGTGCTCAGAATTTGCTTATACAGAATATCCCTAACTTTCAAAACAATATGGACCAATAGTGTGCTGAGAGGAAATAGTGCACCGCACTGTCACTGTTGCACTATGCGTAGGATGCCCCAGCAATTCAAACTGGGTTGTGCATTGCAGAATTGATAGTTCTGTTTGTTTACATACCCATACAAGTGGAAATGGGGCTCGTCTGACATCATTAACCTGTTCACAATGATCTCTTCATGTTACAGAAGCTCCAGGAACTTGTCTCATCATCTTGTCCCTTTCAGTAAGCTTGTGGACAACTCGGATCTTGTATGCATGTTTGTGAAGGTCTTTGTGCATGATATCGTGAATGCTGGAATCCACCAACCTAGGTGTGATAACTTGCCGCTGAGCTTGTCATTGAAGACTATGAAAGGTCACATCCCATACGTGATTTGCGTTTTCTGGATGACAATGCCCTGCAGGTTTGCTGTCCTTCATAGTTCTTTCTTGACACAGTCTCAATTCTCACAGCAGCAGAGTATTGCGACCAGGAGCAAAGCTACATCAAAAGTTGTCATGAAACTGTGATAGACATTGTCCTTGTAAACTGTTCTATCTCCTCAGTGCCGTGTTCCATAGACCAGTACTCCATCTTACCTAAACTCCAGACAAAAGTGCCCAATGTGGAGTGGAGTATTACATTACCACATGGCAGGTGTCCTGCAACAAAAGTTTAAAAACCATCAGGTGTTCCGGGCACATTGTGTGTATTAAATGTCAGAAACACAAAATGACAGAAGAGAAGCAAAAGTGCATGCAGATATTAAATATTAAAGAAAAAATCCTTTTTGACTTGGATATAAAACAATATGTAAATATAAGAAAAGTATATCAGTGCGTGTCACATAAGAGCAGTCATAGGAAAGCAGGATTGTTAGTGACACAGTACCATGAAGGTGATTTCTGTGGGTGAAGAAACAAGTGTTAAAAGCAGTTATAGTTAGCCATTTTTTATTTATTTGGCAGATTATTGGCATCTGAAGGGTTTAAAATTTGGTTAGTCACTATTGTAGATGTTTTAGAATTTGATTTTTTTATAACTGTGTCCCCAATTACTAAAATGTTTATTAAATATGTTTTGAATGTGTGGTGTATTAATATTACTGTGGAAGAGTAAAACAATTGCAATAGCTATGAGATAAATTGTAGCAATATAGCAGAAAGACAGTTCGTCAGATAAATTTTCAAGATAGTTGCATGGGAATGGTGGGGATTGAATTGTTTGAAAAGCTGATATTTCAACAGTGATGGCAAATTTTATACTTCTGACATCTCTACAGTAGTGTATTTCTTACAAAGTGCATAAGGACTGTTTTGGTTGAATAGTTACGTAACATTTTCTTCACAGGTGATTAAACAAGACACATATTGCTACACATTGTTAAATTTGCAGATTAGAATTTATAGTGTGAGTTAGCCCTTTACTTCCTTAAAAAAAACTTACAACAGAAGAGTGGTGAAGTGAGAAGACTAAGCATAAGAGTTATCTGTCTAGAAATTCATGCATTTTAGTACCAAAGCTCTCGCTACTTTTGTCTGTCAGACACATTGAATGTATTTCCAAATGTGATGTTCTGTGATGGGAGACATCTGTGGATTGGTGATTTTTACTGAGTGTCCTAGGAAAAACTAATATATCTAAAACGATACAGATTTTTCATAAGGAAATGCAAACATTTGAAATTTCATAGTTCATGACTTCCTTGTAGTAAACTATGTTCCACTGACTTACTTTTTTTTATTTAGTGCTTTTGTTAAATAAGTATGTGCTGCTGTACATGACCTAAGAGTTTTGGACCATAGAAGTTGAGAAAATAAATAGCAACCTTATTATGAGAGAGTGGGGGAGGGAGGGGATTTGTGTAGATCAGTGGGAGAACTTACTTGCTGAAGATTCTTATCCAGCATGTTAAGAACACTCATATTATCTGGTCTGCAGGACTTATAATGAAACAGCACAGAAGCCAGTTTAAATCCATCAACTAACCCTATAAAGCACAATTGATAGGACACTAAAACGTCCTTTTCCTGCAGTGTCATAAAATTTTGTGTACATTACACGAATCAGAGTACCAAGTAACCCATTTTACTTCACTTGTGAGAAAAATGTCTTCCTAAAATAACATTTCTTGTTATGAAGGTTCTGATCTACTCAAACAATAATACAGTGTTGTGTTGTCACAGACAGTGGCTAGGGTTGGCCTTTGACCCTGGTGTGTGTTGTGGGTACTGAATTCAGCACTTAGTCTAGCTGGTGTGGCCAGCTCACAGCGTAAGCACATTGTATGCAGGTCATGTGCTGCTGTCAGCAGTATGGGGACAAGAGAATGTTGAGTCAGGGCTCCAACCCAGGCAATGTGTGGCTGTGACTGCCTCTGAGGAAGACACCCACACTGGCACATGGATCAGCACAGGATGCACCAGAAAGTGTGGCATCAAACCATAGGCTGAACCATAGAAGGCTGTGATGACAGCTGGCCGCAGCAAAATGTACCTGCACAAAGGGAGCCAGCAGCGGTAGACTATGCCTGCAGTGGTAGTGTGTGCCCACACAAGGCAGCTAGGCAGGCTCAGGCATGAACCGAGGACCCCAAAGCTGGTGACTGGCAGTTGGTGGAAGTGGGCCGACAGGTGGGCATCTCACTAGAAGGCAGCAGGTTGACTCCCAGTGGCTTCCAGACTTAGGCCAATAGGCAGTCCTGCAGCTTAGTGAAGACAGTATCTTGCTTGGCAGCTCAATGGCCTATTTAAAGATGGTGACTGGTGTAAACTTCCTCTCATAGCTAGCTGCTCTGCTAAAATCGGCATTATTTAAGCCCATTAACCCACCAATGCTTTGACAGACTATCACTCATTGTCACACAGGACAGGGAGGAGTGCGATGGCAGGCTAGTGTGTGTGGTAACCCCAGTCCAGTCAGTGACACTCCAGCCTGGCTTCATACTTCCGCTGTGTCAGTGGTGCTCAGCCCTGCTGGTAGCACTGAGACCTAGACGTGTGATAACTTTGCATATGACAGACCTGGGCGGTGACTCCTACTGTGTCAGCTCTGGTTGTTCTTACCAAAGAACACCTTTGTGGCCTCCCTCTTTCCTGCTTCCTTGATGCCTCTTGCACCATGTTGTGGTGGCATGCATCATTATTTCAGCATGCCAAGCAAAACAGATGTAACATAACACAGCTCCTCTCTTTGGTGTAACATAACACAGCTCCTCTCTTTGGAAGATCCAGAACACCAGATTGCAGACTTGACTGTAAACACTTCTGAAAAATATTGTATGACTCGCCTTGCAGTTTGACGTATGTCTTTTTTCCTTACACTAGTTCAGCTGAAACCACAATGTCGATTGGCTGAGAACTTAACTATTTCCTACTTCCTACAGTTCATTTAGTCGCTTGGTAACTGGTGCACAGGGAGCTCAGTTAGGAGGGGGTGGGGGTTTGCCTTTAGTAGGTATAGACTGCAGAAAGAAGAGTCAAGACCAAATTGGCACCCAAAATTCACACACATCTTACCATGTCTATATGGTGTTCATCATTACTATATTGCTGCATGTGCTGGAGCATCTGTTAAGCAATAATGGGTGGAGTAAATTAGGTTTCAAGGTATTGTTGAGGTAGATTAGGTTTTGGGCTGGAAATCCATATAGTGATTTACGTGGCCAGTACAACAAAGGATGTGGCATTTTTACAATGGTAGCTAGGAGATGAAATTGTGGTCCTGAGGTGTCACAAGTTGTGCCATTAATTACCGTGTTTACTCGAATCTAAGCCGCACTCAAATCTAAGCTGCACCTGAAAAATGAGACTCGAAATCAAGGAAAAAAAATTTTCTCGAATCTAAGCCGCACCTGAAATTTGAGACTCGAAATTCAAGGGGAGAGAAAAGTTTATGGCCGCACCTCCAAATCGAAACAAAGTTGGTCCATCGTAATATCAGAGACAATTTAAGTCAAATGAATGACGATACAGCTACAGTAGTTTGCTTCGAGTTGTAAGCTTAGCAGTTAAGCTTTACCAGGTAGACATTGCTATGCGCGTATTTATACGGGTACCCTTCCTTTTTCACGTGCTTCGTCTCGTTTGAATTCATTGCTTATTTTTCTTTGATAAGTGCCGTTCTCTTTGTTATAGGTGCTTACGTCACTCTAAGCTGAAAATGCCTTATTGTACTATGTGTTCCATTGTTTGTCGCATTCTGAAGATGAGTATTTATGACCTGTCGCCGCTCACGGTATGGCTTGCTTTAGTGCACGCTGCCGCCACTTACAATAAAGAAAAAGAGGAATTGTCTCATTAGTGAAACAATGGCAAGAGACTGCTATTTGCTGTTACTTACACCACTGCACTAATGATCAAGAACCAAATAATAAACTGCGTATGATAGAAAATGTTCTGAACGAGAATTTAGCGGAAATTTTTCTCCGTTTGAAAATCTTTACAGGCGCCTCTTTAGTACATTACATTCTGCAAAGAAATTAGTAATATTAGATTCAAAAATCTAGTTAGTTGCCATGCTTCATTTCTAACTATCACTATTCAGCATAAGAATAATATGAATATAAACATGACATGATATGTATATTCTTCCGCGTTTGCTGTTGTCTCACTCTAGTCTCGTAGTTTATTAGGCAGACAGGATTTAAATGAGATAACAGCAAACGCGAAACAATACATGGCAAAATGTTTATACTCATATTATTCTTACAGTGAAGAGAACACAGCATGTGGTTCACAATTCATAAAAGTTCCTGTTATCATCAATCTGTTCTCACAGGTAGGAAAAAATTCAGAACGTAGAGTTGGCCATATTGACAAACATCCCAGTCTTGCCAGTAGATTTTCGTAGTACATTGAAATGCTGCTACATTCGAAGATGAACAATACGGAATTTGTATTTACTTCGTTGGATAACGTTTGAAAATGCAGTGGTCGAAACTCGGGACGGAGAAAAAGCTCGTCTTCCACTTTTTTAAAAACTTATTTACTGACGCAGAGGTTTTGGCACCAGTATTTATCTTTGTGCCTGCAAAGCGTGCCTGTGTAGCGTTACATATATTCAACGGCAGAAGTTAGTTGTGGCGGCACCTACCAACATTTTTCAGAATTTCCGCTTGCTTTGCACTCGATTCTAAGCCGCAGGCGGTTTTTTGGATTACAAAAACCGGAAAAAAGTGCAGCTTAGATTCGAGTAAATACGGTAATAAACCGCTGCTTTGCAGCTCTAATCATACTGCACCATTGGATCAACTTTCTCATAACAGCTAGTGACAATATGGAATATATACAATGTACCTCCACTCTTTGAAAATAAGGTTGTGGTACCGGGAAGTCCTGAGGGCATCTTTCTTCCTGTGCTCCCCAAGGAATAATTGCACCTCACATGCTCCTGCAGTAGTCTGGATCACTTGGGTCGGGCACATAGTGAACTCACTCTCTGACAGCAATGGAGTTTGTCCTCTGACATTAACACAGGTTTATTCCCTTGTTTGTAAATTAGCATCACCTCCTTTGTTCTAATTTGCATGTACTTCCCCAAAGTCACCTATCTCACTGGGTAGAAGCAGACCGTGTAACATTTGTACTGGGAGTTAGTACTTGGCTGCCGGAAATTAGACCAGCACTTGTACTGTTGATGTCAATTCCTACCAGTACGATGTGATAAAATAGTGACAGGGCTTTTTCATCTGGTTTAACAGTGAGCTCTAATTCAGCCAGTATTTCCTTCTTCACTATACATAGGCCAGCCAGAAATTGCTTATATGGTAGCAGTGTAGATTTAACTGCCCATCCACCACGTGCTATATGGCCTCCTGCAGCCCTGCTGTCTCCATTTGAATGTCCTTTATGTTGTTGGCCAGTGTTCATAAAAGTCTTCTTACAGCTACCCCGGTGTCCAGCAAATCTAACTAAATCTGTATAACATTCAGATCCTGATTCTCTGCACTGATTGCTATTTTCGCATAATCCTTCAGTCCTGCTGTCTGCTTTTGCAGCATCTCATCATTGTTCAGTACATCCTGTTCCAAGATAGTAGGTCGCATAGTATGCCACTCTGCTAGATCCTTAGTAGCTTCCACTACCCCCCTTCACCTGTACTAGAGTATGACTAGGCTCCCATATCGTCAGTACCTGTGGTCCCAAATACCGTATCAGCAGCATCCAACCACACTTTCTCACCTTGTTGCATGTACATGGTACCAAATCGACTGCTTGTTTTAATTGCTCACTCAGATGTTCATTGGAGAGATGTACTTCTTCCTATAACCCTTTAACCCCTTCTTCAGTTCTGAGAATGTTTCTTCTAACCTCCATACTTCATTTCTCATTTCCCACATATTGTATGTTAGTTTTAGCTTCCAACAGTGGCTGGTTAAGACAATATCTTCCTGGCTGGAGAACAGTACCTCTCCTTCCAGTCGGCGGTCGTGCAGTGTACATATATCTTCCTGGCTGTGGAGGTGCAGCACTGCCAGAACTATAATGCACCTCATGGTCATCATTGCTGGTGACGCTACCTGGAGAAAGGAAGCTCCAGTCACGCTTTCTCTTATCCTCAGAGTCAATTGTCCATGATCCACACCTATTAATATACTCTCAAATATACAGGTTGTTCCAGGAATAATGATCAATATTCAGGGATATAACAGGAACAACCATTTGAAGCTAGAAAGACTAGTAAATACGGGCTTTAAAATGCCTGCCATATAAGCTATGAGCATTTCATTTCTTCACCTTTGATACTACTAAACAAATCTCTTCTACTGCAAGCTCTTTGCTTTCCATGTTGTGAGAGGAGATGATTGTATGGACCAAACAAGAAAAAAATGTCAAGTAAACATGGGCTCTAAAATGCATGTCTTAAGAAACTGTGAGCACTTCTTTAGTAGAAGAGACATGTTCCTGGGACACTGAGTGTGAGGAGTCTGTCACCTTCAGTCACTTCTTTAACTTTGCCAGCTTTTTAAGTTTTTGTCACCTGTTTCAACATTTTTGAAACATTTTTTTCTCTTTCAGGAAGAAAATAAGTTATTTCCAGTCTGAATCCTGTGCTGCACTGCTGGGGTTGCTGGCAGGAGACTGCGGGGATCTAGGGCCTCAAATTCCACCAGTAGGCTTTCCACTGCTAATCTCACTCTGCTCCTTAAAATTTTCCACCTTCGAACATAATGCAGTCATACTGGCAGTCTGCATATGTCTAATGTTCAAACTCGACCGCTCTAGATCCTCATCTAAAACATCCAAATTGTCAACTAACAATCCTTTTTGACGAACTTACATCATCATTGCCAAAATTATCTACACTGACCCAGGTACCACTCATTCACCATCTATTTCAGTGTGCGTACAATTCTCCTGCACACAAAACGTGTGTAACACATTCAATTCATGATTCTCCTCCATTGGTTATACTGCTCAGAATGTATTTCCAGGCAATTCGGTTCTTACATTCATCAAAAGTAATTTACCTGTACCTTGTGGTACTTTTATCACACAAATTGGCTCTGCATACAGTATAACTGGTTCCTCCTTCGTGAAGGATTAAATTTGCGGCAGTATGTCACTGACAGTAACTTTCCTCAGTTGGAACAAAGTTCCCCCGAGTTCCACCATGCATTTTCAAAGACCTATTTTTGTGGAATTTTTATACAATTTTTATACAAGAAATTTAACCCTGGGATTGTGCACTGACCTTCCCCTTTGTGGAGTAAAATTTCTGTACTCTCTCAGAATTGTTTTGATCCTGACCTGACTTTTAACATCACTGAACCTATTGTCCATACATCATTCTCCCCTTGTCCATGCAACTTACCTTGAAGAAGGTTTAAGTGCCTCTTCTCCTAGGTGATGCACAGACAACCACAGCTAAAATTCTAAAATATTTGCTCCAACATGAATTGATTAGTGAAGATGTAACGACAGTCTTACAAAAAGAGTAGGTAGCTACTCACCATATAGAAGAGATGTTGAGTCTGACGGGCACAACAAAAAGACGGCTGTAAATTTGGGCTTCTGACAAAAAGACCTTTTTTTAAAGCAGAAGACATGCACGCCATCATGCAAGCACTACACACACACACACACACACACACACACACACACACACACACAAATCCCTCCCTGCAGCCCAGAGATGTTAAGTTAGGCAAGAGTGGAGACCATATTGTGTCTTCTGATTGACTGCTCAAGCAATTTTCAAATGTTCTGTCATACCGCGGGACACAAATTGAGATCTACATACTCCGCAAGCCACCGTACAGTGTGTGGTGGAGGGTACACTGTACCACTTCTTGTCATTTCCTTTCGTATTACACTCACAAATAGAGTGAGGAAACAACAACTGTCTGTATGCCTCCATATGAGCCGTAATTTCTCATATCTTCGTGGTCCTTATGTGCATTGTATGTTGACGGCAATAGAATCTTTCTGCAGTCAGCTTCAAATGCCAGGTCTCTGAATGTTATCAATTGTGTTTCTTGTAAAGAACCTCACTTTCCATCCAAAGATTCCCATTTGAGTTCATGAAGCACCTCGATAATGCTTACATGTTGTTCAAATGTACCTGTAACAAATCTAGCAGCCCACCTCTGAATTGCTTCAACATTTTCCTTCAGTCTGACCTGTTATGGGTCCCAAACACTTGAGCAGTACTAAAGAACAGGTCGCACCAGCTTTGTATAAGCGGTGTCCTTTACACGTGAAACTCTCTTTCCTAAAATTCTCCAAATAACCCGAAACTGACCATTTGCCTTCCCTGCCACAGTTCTCACATGTGCACGATGTGTGTGACACAGCGCAGGGCAGCCTGCGTTTTTGTAACGTAAGAGGTTCAAGTGCAACTGCGTAGATAGGGCCACGACCCAGTGGTGATGCAATGTGCACCTGCTCCAGATTGTGTTGAACTGTGGTAGTGGCACAGTTTCTTGTGTCATGCTAGTACTATGCTCGAGATGAGGCGGTGAGCGGAAGCACAGTGTGTATGGGCAGTGGTAGTGCTGGATGTCTGAAAAATATTGCCATACTACTGAACTTTATTGTCATTGAGTAGTGTTCCATTTTCACCATTTAAGCTCTTGACCTCTTTTCATGAGTGTGTTATATGTTTCATGAGTGTGTGTTATATGTTTCAAGAGTGTGTGTGATATTTTTCATGAGTGTGTTATATTTTTCAGTTATTTATTTCTATATAGTTTTGCTATTGTTTTTCTTTTGTCAAGAATAGTGCACAACTGAATGACTGTTGAGCCATTAGCCACTTGGGTTACAGCTTCTGCCTCCACAATGTGTTCAGACCCCAAAAAGGGCTGAATGATTCATCATGAGGGTGGTGAAATAGGAAGTAAGACTATAAAATTGTGTGTTCGAGAAGCAAGGCAGGAAGTTTTAAATATTTAATAATGAAACAAATTGTCTATGTGCTGCCTATTATGCTGATGATCTGGACAAAAATTTGAAAAGTGGAAATTTCCAGTTACATCTCCTTTGTGCTCCTGCTAAAAAGCTTCAAGACATGAAGTATGTAAGTTTCAGTGTGATTACTTGGATATGAATGTAAAAAGACACTTTATACTACATACTTGTGTACATCACATTGTCACTGTATGCTAGAAACAGTAGAAAAATCCCATGGCACGTCGTGACAAGAAAAAGCATTTCAGTGGTTGCATACACAGTATCAGCATCGATAAACTAATTGCACAACTTGCTACACAAATGAAAATTGTGGTCAGTATACTTCTGAAAGTATGAGCTGAAAGAGAGTGGTGATTTGATATATTTAATTTGCTGAAATGGGTTCCTGACAAAGGCAGGCCTACATTCATGACAATGTTTCTCGAATGACGTAAACTCTTCGTCTCACAAGGCACATCTGGCTAGCTTCCACATTGCTGTCACATGCGTTATTCACAGCTGTTGACAGTACTCTGACCATCGTGTGTTGTGCAGTGGATCATTTGTTTACTCTCCTCAGTAATAATTCTTTTATTCACAAATCATGCACTGTCAGTTTGACAAGCCATAGGTGAGGATCCAGTGTCTGGCATGTGTGTGCGTATCACTCCACCTGAAGTGCATGGTCATTATTATTTTCATATTGCTCAGATGAGGAACA
This sequence comes from Schistocerca serialis cubense, assembly GCF_023864345.2. NCBI lineage: Eukaryota > Metazoa > Arthropoda > Insecta > Orthoptera > Acrididae > Schistocerca > Schistocerca serialis. Next base: position 785,949,267 of record NC_064639.1, on the reverse strand, counting down.
AGACGAAATCCTTTGGTAAGTTTCCATTTCAGTAGTTCTCTGTTACAAATGCAATCAGTCACGGGATTCTACCAAAATTGCAACAGAATTGGCAATTTATTTTTGTGTGAATTGTTAACATTTTCCCATCGTATGCAACCGTATCACTTATGAGTAACATCTACATTCCACTTGTTGACAGGTTTAATTTTGCTCCTTTTATCAAAACAGAGTATAATTTTCATAAACTCACCTTGCAGCAGCTATTGCAACAGAATTCTGAAATAGTGTGTTTCATTAAACAAGAAATTGGTGACCAGAGAGGTCACTAGCTTATAAAAACCTCATTGTGTCAGTTTTCATTAACATAAGAGGAGAAATTTCATGTCTAGCTGTCAATGACTCTTAAAAACTTAACAGTACTGGATCGAGAGGGGGGAAAAAAAAGAAAAAAAGAGTAGAGAGAGAGAGAGAGAGAGAGAGAGAGAAGAAGAAGAAGAAGAAGAAGAAAATAAAAAAAAAGAAAATAAAAAAACTACAGTGAAAACTATAACTTCTGCCATATCACCATAGCTAAGAAAATTCCATGTGTTAACAATCTGCCGAAACACTCGATATCTTGAACAGCCTAGGAGATATGAGAGATGTTACGAATTTCTCATTCCTGCACTCATATGACCGGGATTGAAAACACTGCATACAATCCATTGTCTCTAGACCAGAGACAGACAGAGACCTTGTCCCAAGTCTAAAGAAATATTCAATGTGTTAACTAAATTTCATATACAGCAGCAGATAGTATAATGTGCACCAAATGCAAAAACTTTTTGGATTTTATGCAGTGTCTTACTTAAATGTGTATATCACAATAAGTATTATCATTAGTGAGATGGTGGGCACTTCACTATGAAGTTGATGTGTAAGGCCACACATCATGTGTGAAAATGAAATCTTTTATCAAATAGTTTCTGTAAAATCATTTGAGAAATATTAGATGTGGTGTGCTTTGATTCTGTCAGCTTAGCATGTCAACAACCGGAGAAGGCATGGAATCTGTGCGTCTCAGTATGCTCAGGACTTAACGGCATGTGCGGATTGTGCTTGCCGCACTGTAATCTCACATCACTTCACACGTGCTCTACGCATCTCAATTTGCTCAATTTGTGCTTGTTGTTGTTGTTGTTGTTGTTGTTGTGGTCTTCAGTCCTGAGACTGGTTTGATGCAGCTCTCCATGCTACTCTATCCTGTGCAAGCTTATTCATCTTCCAGTACCTACTGCAGCCTACATCCTTCTGAATCTGCTTAGTGTATTCATCTCTTGGTCTCCCTCTACGATGTTTACTCTCCACGCTGCCCTCCAGTACTAAATTGGTGATCCCTTCATGCCTCAGAACATGTCCTACCAACCGATCCCTTCTTCTAGTCAAACTGTGCCACAAACTCCTCTTCTCCCCAATTCTATTCAATACCTCCTCATTAGTTATGTGGTCTACCCATCTAATCTTCAGCATTCTTCTGTATCACCACATTTTGAAAGCTTCTATTCTCTTCTTGTCTGAGCTATATATCGTCCACATTTCACTTCCATACATGGCTATGCTCCATACAAATACTTGTGCTTAGCCTTAACATTTGTAATAATGTACACAGAATGGACAGGACATCCATTATATTGGTATCACATGAATTTATTTGTGTCCGATGGAGGTCTTCCAATAACTGCAGCAGCAACATATTAGGAACTGTAGATACTTATGGTGGTTTAAATGTCCCATTAATAAAATGGGAAACAATGATGTAATTCTTGTAAAGCTGACACCAACATTGACAGACTAAAGTGATGGTTTATCAGTGTCTCTCAGCCAGCTTGGATTTTCAACTGAGCGGACATGCAAATTGCCAAGATTGTGATTTGCTCTGTCTGTAAATGATGAGTCTTCTGCAACAAAATGTTCCATAGAAATGCCATGAAGCTATTGGTGGAACAACATGTGGAAATGATGAAGTATATTAGAATGTAATATTCATAGAACGTTTCTTTGGTTGATCCCACTCACTTATTCAAGCTGCCTCATAGTGACACGTGGATTGTGTTACCACTGCTAAAATGTTAGTTGCATTTCTCTCATCAGTTTATGTTCTTTTTTGATAGCATATTTTATTCTTCAAACTTCTAATTTCCCGAAATTTGTTATAGTAATTGCAAAGACAGATTTTGAGGCCTTGACAGTACCAGGCTACTTTTCAGCATATAACCGCACTGCTTCTCTTCAATTTGATGACTTCTCAAGCTAGTTGTGTGTGTTCCCCACAACAACAAAATACAAGCTGATGTGCTTCAAGTGCATAGACGCACGCGCCCTCACACACACACACACACACACACACACACACACACTCTCTCTCTCTCTCTCTCTCTCTCTCTCTCTCTCTCTCTCTCTCACTATACCTGAGTTAAGTGTCATAGGCATACATTTGGTATAGTAGAGCAGATGTTTGTGGGACCTCTTTTCCTGGCATCAGGACAGTGACTTTCAACACTGCCATCCAGTAACTGTCATTGCAGTCTGATTTTTGAAGGATTTTCCCAATACCACCCAAAAATGCATGTTGTCCAATAATAAAAGTCGCCATTCATCAGCCATTGAAAATTACTTGCATGATTAAAAATGTGGAAAACATAAATTACTGCAGATGAGTGGGGGAAAAAAACAACCACTCAATGTCCAAATGCAGTATTAGTGGTGTGTTGCAGGGCATGGTCACATCTGTGAAACATCTAAGCATTATCGTGCAAGGCAATATGAAATTGTTTGTTCCTATTAGGCACAACCAGCATGTGAGTTTTACAGAAATGCTCCATGAAATGAGAATGCCTACAGGAAAGAAGACTCTTTTTGTGACACACTATTGAGAAACTTTAGAGAACCAACATCTGCAACAGATGCAGAATAATTTTACTGTCTCTGATGTACTTCTTGCGTAATGACTATGAAGAAAAGATAAGAGAAATAAGGGTATGTATGAAGACACACATACAATAATTTTTCCCTCAGTTCACTTGTGAGTGGAACAGGAAAGGGAATGACTTAACAGTGGCACAGGATGCCCTCCGCCAGGCTCTGTGTAGTGGCTTATGAAGTATGTATGTAGAAACCAGCAAGAGGCTTGTAGAGTTGTCATATCTATGGAGTAAGCATTGCGTACTACACACTGCCAACATTAAACTAGAATTTTCATGTGACTTTAGTACAATGCTGTTTGTTCACAGTTTGTGTCAAGACAAAGACTGTAATGCTGCATTATTTATTCTGGTTTTACATGTATATTTAGTAGCAACACTATTGGTTGTTGTTGATACACCTGTAACTCGAAATACATGAGTAGGGGAATAGTTCGTTTTCAAAGATACTCACTGCAAATTTCCATAATGCGAGTGGCAGTGTATGTTGACAACAAGAGCCCTCTACTGTGCATTTGAATGCTTTCTTCATAAATATTCCTACTATGTGGACAGATCTTACAAATATATTGACCCCTTCAGGGTCATTGATCAGTGCTTTGACTCTCCTCTCCTAAGTCAAGGAAATTGTATTTCAGTTACTAAGTGGAATTTCGGAACCAAAATAGAAAATTAATCTTAAAAATTCAAAAAATGTAGCATGTAAGTTTTTCGATAAAACGTTTTCCAACTGTAGAACAAATATAGTATGGAAACTTGTTTGCATCTCGCCTACACGAACATTGAAGTTGTGTTTGTCTTTATGTTTTTTAAATTCCTATCCCCTCTCCCACAAACACATCTATTTCCTGCACACAGTTATTTGTTTCCCCAGTGTAAAGTTTGCAGTGAAACTGGAATCACAAATTCTTCATATTGTGTTTTATTAAAACTGCTGTTTCCATATTATTATTATTATTATTATTATTATTATTATTATTATTATTTTCCAAGTAATGTTATGAACTGTGAATACCATCCTGCTTTTTAGTGGCCCTGATAAAAAGAACCATCATCGCCGCTATAATGAAACATATGATAATTCAAGTGGTTACATGGGTGACTACAATACGCATCTAGGACGTGGTGATCGAAGCAGAGATCGTACATCAGCAGGCTACAGCCCTGAAGATCTCAGATTTACAGATATGGCTCCAAAGTAAGTCATTTCATCAGAAATATTTTATTTCTTGTTGATTTATGTAATACATTGATTTTTCTCCATAATTTTTAAACGAAAGTTACTTACGCAGATAATGTACAGATACTGATTACATTAGATGCTGTAAGGAATGAGCTTTTATTTTATCTTGTCACACACCAAAAATGCCAGATTTTCAGTGTGAAGATTAATTTGGGCCCCATGATACATCGTATGTAAATTTATATATAAAAATTTACTTGGCTCACTCATGAAAATTGCATATCATTTTATTTATTTTCTCCTCTGTCTATTGCTATTTTTTAAATGTTTGTACCATAGTTTCACCTTAAGTAGTAGTTTCTTCTCTTTTTTTCTTAAAATTGAAACAAGCAAAGGTGCAATACTTGGTAGATGGTAACATAAGCTGTAAAATTACAGTGAAAATACTGAGTGAAAACATTCAACATGTGTATTGTGAGTGTTGATCTGCATACCATTGCTGGAGCACTGTTTAAAATTCTGAAAGTAATTTGTAAGCATTTTCTATCACAATATACAAACTTTCCATGCTGACTCAACTCCAGTCATAACTCAATTGCAGCACTATATGAAGATATCTGTGGAATTTTTATATAGTTGTGTGGCTTAGTTATCAGTGAAGGAAATTGCTAATCCTGAGATAAATGCCTACATCCTGGACTGAAAAGAAATTGTTGTCCTGGACATTCATAAACCAATTAAATGAAGCAAGATCCATCTGATAGGCCATTGATAGAAGTAAAAGATAAAGGATAAAGAAAAGAATATACTAAATTTCTACGCTCAGTTTATCACTTACATGTTGGGAAACTTCAGTTCAGGTTACCTGCTACAGAGAGCAGTTATGGGTCTCTGAAAACATAATGTTTTGACCTTCATTTAATTCAGGTTTTTCATTAATCCACATTTTGAATGCTCACCTCTAGTGAAGTATCACACTGTTAAAAAAAAGAAGCTGTCAAATGGCGGAACTTTCATAGAATCTTTGTAGCACTTAATGAAACATAAAGAATGATGTCACTGCTTCTTCAGGAATTTTGGCAGAGTTGATAGTTTTCAAGTTTTTAGCAGAGATGTCATTTTCTCTTTAAATGATATTCTAACAACTTTCCCAAGTATCTTCATTATCTATTGAGATCGGATTTCATTGCTCACTATTTTGACGTGAGCAAAACTGTAGCTGGGATATGCTGCACACCACCCTAGCGATTGTGTCCTGTTGACATTGAACAATAAAACAATTGATGGATAAAAAGCTTAGCCAAAACTGAAAAAGTTTAAGCTGGAAAAATGTCATGAAACTATACACTTCTCTAAAAACACATTCAATAGGTATTTATCTATGAGCAGAGAGTGAACATGGCAGTGTTATCCAGCATGTTTTAAGTAAACAGAGTGCTAGATCCACACTGTGCTTAGGCTAAAGCACCTATCCTCTTGGAAACATTGGTTCTATTGTCATTACATAACAATAGTTGAAGGATATTGGACACCTACTGAATCTAAATACCTTTTTGGTTTCACTTAATTGACTGCAGTTTTTGATGTAATGTACATTTTATAGAAAAACATAAATAGAACAAAAAATATTACATGAATATTAGCAAATAATTAACATGGACCATGTAGTGAAACTGTAGTCTGTATATAACATTAAGTTTACAGTTATTACTTTAAAAATCTCTGTTTGTTTTCTCATGTGAGGGGGTTCCAGGTTCCAGCAGTAGTTTGCTGTAATCTGTGTGTCCAATCTGACCTGATACCCTTCCTCCAGTACTTTGAAGTCCTGATGAAACCTGTCTCCTTGTTATTCACTGAGATCATCTAAAATTTCAGGAAATCTGTATGAAAAGCTTTGGGGAAAGTGTACATTTGTTCTCAGTCCAGCTTCAGCTTCCAAATTCTGAAAGTGTGTACGCATGTTGTGGACCCTTTATTGATAATTGTGTTCATTATGATTGTTCAAGAAGTGCATACAATAGAGAGAAGATTGCTCCAAGCACATGACTCGGTCCTTAACTTTGCTGTTGTGAAAATGGAATCATTTGCAGATATTACAAGGAAATGGTGTACTCGCCAAGAATGAATCTTCAGTAAATGAGATTTTTAGGCAAATCTCTTTTTTGATTAACTTCTACCTGTGTGCCTGGCTAATGCCAGTAGGCTTCTAACTTTCAATAACTGAACATCTGACTCTATGCTCGTAGCAAATTTTGCTGTAAAGCAAACAGAATCAGTTAGAGCCCTTAGGCTTAGAGGTTACTTTAAACTGCAATAAGCAGCCCAAGGCTTCTTATAACGGAAGTTTTTTTAACTAAAACTTGATGCCAGCTGATGTTCCTTCAGTGCAGTCACCTACATAACTGAAGCAACATTGATCATTCTTCAGTATTAATTTATTATACGGAGTATACAGGGTGGTCCATTGATTGTGATGGGGCCAAATATCTCATGAAATAAGCATCAAACAAAAAAAACTACCAAGAACAAAACTTGTCTAGCTTGAAGGGGGAAACCAGATGGCGCTATGGTTGGCCCGCTAGATGGCACTTCCATAGGTCAAATGGAAATCCACTGAGTTTTTTTTAAATAGGAACCCCCATTTTTTATTACATATTCGTGTAGTACATAAAGAAATATGAATGTTTTAGTTGGACCACTTTTTTCGCTTTGTTAGGTGGAGCTGTAATAGTCACAAACATATGGTTCACAATTTTAGATGAAAGTTGGTAACAGGTAGGTTTTTTAAATTTAAATTAAAATACAGAATGTAGGTACGTTTGAAAATTTTACTTTGGTTGTTCCAATGTGATACAGGTACCTTTGTGAACTTATCATTTCTGAGAATGCATGCTGTTACAGCGTGATTACCTGTAAATACCAGATTAATGCGATAAATGCTCAAAGTGATGTCCGTCAACCTCAATGCATTTGGCAATACGTGTAACGACATTACTCTCAGCAGCGAGTAGTTCACCTTCCATAATGTTCGCACATGCATTGAAAATGCACTGATGCATGTTGTCAGGTGTTGTCAGTGGATCATGATGGCAAATATCCTTCAACTTTCCCCACGGAAAGAAATCCGGGGACGTCAGATCCGGTGAACGTGCAGGCCATGGTATGGTGCTTCGACGACCAATCCAGCTGTCATGAAATATGCCATTCAATACCGTTTCAATCACACATGAGCTATATGCCGGACATCTAACATATTGGAAGATTGGAAGTATGTCGCCATTCTGTCATGCAGTGAAACATCTTGTAGTAACATCGGTAGAACATTATGTAGGAAATCAGCATACATTGCACCATTTAGATTGCCATTGATAAAATGGGGGCCAATTATCCTTCCTCCGTTAATGCCACACCACACATTAACCCACCAAGGTTGCTGATGTTCCACTTGACGCAGCCATCGTGGATTTTCCGTTGCCCAATAGTCCATATTATGCCGGTTTACGTTACCGCTGTTCGTGAATGACGCTTTGTCGCCAAATAGAATGCGTGCCAAAAATCTGTCATCGTCCCGTAATTTCTCGTGTCCAGTGGCAGAACTGTACACGACGTTCAAAGTCGTCACCATGCAATTCCTGGTGCATAGAAATATGGTACAGGTGCAATCGATGTTGATGTAGCATTCTCAACACCGACGCTTTTGAGATTCCCGATTCTCGCGCAATTTGTCTGTTACTGATGTGTGGATTAGCCACGACAGCAGCTAAAACACCTACTTGGGCATCATTCATTTGTTGCAGGTTGTGGTTGACATTTCACATGTGGCTGTACACTTCCTGTTTCCTTAAATAACAAACTATCCGGCGAACGTTCCGGACACTTGGATGATGTCGTCCAGCAGCATACATAGCACACGCCCGTTGGGCATTTTGATGACAGTAGCCATGCATCAACACGTTATCAACCTTTTTCGTAGTTGGTAAACGGTCCATTTTAACATGGGTACTGTACCACGAAGCAAATACCATCCGCACTGGTGGAATGTTACGTGATACCACCTACTTATACGTTTGTGTCTATTACAGCGCCATCTATCATAAAGCAAAAAAAGTGGTCCAACGAAAACATTCATATTTCTTTACGTACTAAATGAATATGTAATAAGAAATGGGGATTCCTGTTTAAAAAGATGCAGTTGATATCCGTTTGACCTATGGCAGCGCCATCTGGTTTCCCCCTTCAAGCTAGACGAGTTTCGTTCTTTGTAGTTTTTTTTGTTTGATGCTTATTTCGTGGGATATTTGACCCAGTCACTATCAATGGACCAGCCTGTATATTTCACTAAATTATATTGTATGGGTAGCTTTTTGTGGTGGTTCCATAGCAGCCCAAAACCAGCGAGCTGACATGCATACACATGTCAGTTACTGTTTTATCGGCCACACAGTGTAGCTTATCCAACTCTCAGGCACTTCTGAATTATCATCAAACTACCAACCAGCAGTAGCTGTTCTAATGTAGAATCATTCTACAGTTAATTACTCAAAGTAACTCTGAATGTAATTGTTTCAAGCCACACTAGATTATATGTTACTCGAACATTGTTTTTGGTGACATTTGCTACATAATTTACATGATCAAATTTGTACCCTCACAATATACTTGGGCAGTTAAACAGAGAACTGACTCGTGGCGATAACATATTAGACCTTCTGGTGACAAACAGACCCGAACTATTTGAAACAGTTAACGCGTAACAAGGAATCAGCAATCATAAAGTGGTTATAGCACCGGTGATATCAACCGTAAATAGAAATATTAAAAAATGTAGGAAGATTTTTCTGTTTAGCAAAAGTGACAAAAAGCAGATTTCAGAGTACTTGACGGCTCAACACAAAAAGTTTTATCTCAAGTACAGATAGTGTTGAGGATCAGTGGACAAAGTTCACAACCATTGTACAATATGCATTAGATGAGTATGTGCCAAGCAAGATCGTAAGAGATGGAAAAGAGCCACTGTGGTACAACAACCAAGTTAGAAAACTGCTATGGAAGCAAAGGGAACTTCACAGCAAACATAAACATAGCCAAAGCCCTGCAGACAAACAAAAATTACACAAAGCGAAGTGTGGTGTGAGGAGGGATATACGAGAGGTGTTCAACAAATTCGAAAGTAAATTTCTATGTACTGACTTGCCAGAAAATCCAAAGAAATTTTGGTCTTATGTCAAAGCAGTTGGTGGGTCAAAATAAAATGTCCAGACACTCTGTGACCAAAATGTTGCTGAAACAGAGGATGACAGACTAAAGTCCAAAATACTAAATGTCTTTTTCCAAAGCCGTTTCACAGAGGAAGACTGCACTGTAGTTCCATCTCTAGATTGTCACACAATGACAAAATGGTAGATATCAAAATAAAGGCAGAGGGATAGAAAAACAATTAAAATCGCTGGACCTGATGGGATACCAGTTCGATTTTGCACAGAGTACGCGAAGGAACTTGTCGCCCTTCTTGCGGCGGTGTACCATAGGTCTCTAGAAGAGCGCAGCTTTCCAAAAGATTGGAAAAGGGCACAGGTCAACCCTGTTTTCAAGATGGGACATCGAACAGATGTGCAGAACCATAGACCTGTATCTCTAACGTCGATCAGTTGTAGAATTTCGAACACATATTATGTTCAAGTTAATGACTTTTCTGGAGACTAGAAATCTACTTTGTAGGAATCAGCATGGGTTTCAAAAAAGATGATTGTGTGAAATCCAGTTTGCGCTATTCGTACACGAAACTCGGAGGGCCATACACACGGGTTATCAGGTAGATGCCATGTTTCTTGCTTCCGCAAGGCATTTGCTACAGTTCCCCACAGTTGCTTAATGAACAAAGTAAGAGTATATGGACTATCAGACCAATTGTGTGATTGGATTGAAGAGTTCCTAGATAACAGAACGCAGCATGTCATTCTCAATAGAGAGAAGGCTTCCAAAGTAAGAGTGATTTCAGGTGCGCCGCAGGGGAGTGTCATAGGACTGTTGCTAATCACAGTATATATAAATGGTCGTGTGGATAACATCGGAAGTTCACTGAGGCTTTTTGTGGATTATGCTGTAGTATATCGAGAGGTTTTAACAATGGAAAATTGTACTGAAATGCAGGAGGATCTGCAACAAATTGATGCATGGTGCAGGGAATGGCAATTGAATCTGAATGCAGACAAGTGTAATGTGCTGCGAATACATAGAAAGAAAGATCCTTTGTCATTTAGATACAATATAGCAGGTCAGCAACTGGAAGCAATTAATTCCATTAATTATCTGGGAGTAGACATTAGGAGTGATTTAAAATGGAATGACCATATAAAATTAATCATAGGTAAAGCAGATGCCAGACTGAGATTCATTGGAAGAATCCTAAGGAAATGCAGTCTGAAAACAAAGGAAGTAGGTTACAGTGCACTTGTTTGCCCACTGCTTGAATACTGCTCACCAGTGTGGGATCTGTACCAGATAGGATTGATAGAAGAGATAGTGAAGATCCAACGGAGAGCAGCTGGCTTCGTTACAGGATCATTTAGTAATTGCAAAAGCGTTACGGAGATGACAGATAAACTCCAGTGCAAGAGAGATGCTCAGTAGCTCAGTAAGGGCTTTTGTTGAAGTTTCAAGAACATACCTTCACCGAGGAGTCAAGCAGTATATTGCTCCCTCCTATGTGTATCTTACGAAGAGACTATGAGGATAAAATCGGAGAGATTAGAGCCCACACAGAGGCATACCGACAATCTTTCTTTCCACGAACAATATGAGACTGGAATTGAAGGGAGAACTGATAGAGGTATTCAAGGTACCCTCTGCCACACACTGTCAGGTGGCTTACCCTCTGCCACACACCGTCAGGTGGCTTGTGGAGTATGGATGCAGATGTAGATGTAGAAACAATTTCCATTTCTACCCAGTGTCTTCACAGACCGCTTCATTTGATATAGTTTTATATACAGTGCTGAGAGAATTATTTTCTCCTTGTCAACCAAAGGTTCATTTGTGATGTTTACTGCACTGACAGGTTTACCCTTGTAAGCCTTCCAATGATTCTGTTGTGCTCTTCTATTTCATGTGCATATGAAACATGGGTATTTTGTATATCTGCTTTCTAGCCAATGCAAAAAGTTCACAATCTGAAATAAGCACATACAGCCCATTTGCGCTGGTGATGATAAAAGTTTTGTGTGGCCATAATGACTTTTTCTCATATAACTCTCACAGCTTTATTGAGCAAACAATTGGAATCGAGATGTGGTGATAAGTCTTGCACCAGTTGAGGCACGATGAGAACACAGCCCCGGTAAACAATGCAGAACAGTTTTGCTGGAAAGTGCATAAACAAGAATACTCCTCCTTTGGAGAAAAGTTAATCAATGCAGTTGTTTGTGAAAGTTTGCCATTAGCATTGGATTTATGCAAGTCTGAACTTAGGCTGAAGGTCATAATGACAAAACAGTCAAATTTGAATATTAATTAAGAATATTGAATACTGTATATTCATTTAGAAGTAGAACAAAATAACATTGTTCACGCCAATAGTCTCCAATGCAGAGGTCAGGTCTGGCGATGATGTGGGTGAACACTGGTGGCTCTCTCGATCAGTGGTGGTCGGTGAGGCATGGTGTTGTATATTGGGAAGATTCTGATTGAGAATCTGACTGAAGAACTGCAGGTGCAAGTGGAATCAGGCCCAGAGTTAGATGGAAGACTGGCATGGAGCATTGTCACACCAGGCCACATAGAGATACTGTAGTAACTGCTTGTAATCATGGGACCTGCGAAAGCAAACAGGTCCATGGGGCCAGTGAGCCCTAGCAGTGCTCTTACTGCCACCTGCTGGATAGTCAGCATGCATGATGGAAGTTCTGTCGTCTGCTGATGTAACCTGTTCTGAGTTAGAACCTTACATATCTCAGGTGTGAGAGGGGTTGCAGGTCAGCTGGGCAAGTAGCCTATACACTACACATAGTAGTTAATATTGTGTAGTAGAACAAATTTCAGGCTTCTGGAGAACCTGGTTTGCTGCTGTTATAGTAAACCCATTTTGATAAATAGTTCACTGATATTTTTGCAGTGTATAAGTTCATCATCTTCACTGAAGTATGGCAGAAATCTCTTTTCTCTAGGCATGTAAGATAATTTTAATTTATAAGATATTGAAGTTTTTCGTTCAACTTCAGATCTACTGCTACTAGCTCAGCTCTGTTCTTGAAGATGTAACAGTGAAGTTTCTGTGAGAGTGTTAAACATTTCTACACAAACATCTATGCTCTGTGGCACAAGTTGCCTTGCTGACTCCAGATCTGGATACTTCCACTTCTGTATTTTGTATCTATTGAAGCCTTTTGTATTCACAACACAAAAGTAGCAGTCGTCATTTGTTTCTTGGTGCTTTGCTATCTGTAGGCACTTCAAAATTTAAACTCTTCCTTTCTCTGTTTCTTCACTGTCTTAGGCTTTAGGATCTCCACGCAACTTTCACAAACATCACAGAGAGCTCAAGGCTTATCTTGAAACCCAAAGTGAATTGGGAAGTATGCACAATGTACTTCCTTGAAAAAGACAGTGATGTTCACCTGTTAGTTTGAAGAGAGTGTTCATCACTAACATGTGTAACAAAAGCCATCAGGGTACTTTAGACAATCTTTTCATGATGAACTCTTATTTCAGCTTCGATTAAGAGAATCACTTTATGGACAAAAACAGGAAAAGAATGTCCAGTAAACATGGGCTCTAAAGTGGGTGCCTCAAGAGCTATGATCACTTGTTCATCTTCACTATTATAAATAACATTTCTTCTACTGAATGAGCTAGAAAAAGAGTCAGTTTTGAAAAACTTTATGGTTAACTTACTTTCAGGATCTCTGCAATATCCCATATTCAGTGTAATGTCACCGGCAGATTGAAAAACTTTCTCCCAGCCCATTCCGTTGAGATTAGAGTGGCAGATAATTCAGTCAACTGGGACAGAGGTTTTAGCTTTACTAAAGTCTGCAATCTAGCACTCACTTTACTAAAATTATGCTAAAAAAGTCAATAGTTTCCCTCTGTTTATAGATAAATATCTATTAAGATGCTTTTCAGTAAAGGGTTTTGCGTTCTGGCATCTCTGTTCTGTTTGACTTGTTTTAATATTGACTGTTGCATCATTTGATGTTGACTCGCTATGGCGGCATACAGTGTGTACCATTCACATTTTGATTGTACCGTATTTACTCGAATCTAAGCTGCACCCGAAAAATGAGACTCAAAATCAAGGGAAAAAAAAATTCCTGAATCTAAGCCGCTCCTGAAATTTGAGACTCGAAATTCAAGGTGAGAGAAAAGTTTTAGACCGCCCCTCCAAACCGAAAAACAGTTGGTCCATTGTAACGTGAAACACAATTGAGGCCGAATGGATGAAGATACAGCTACAGTAGTTTGGTTCGAGTTGTAAGCTTAACAGTTAAGCTTTACCAGGTAGCCATTGCTATGTGCCAGGCGCTCCGTCCGTATTTATACGGGTATCCTTCCTTTTTCGCGTGCTTCGTCTGGTTTGAATTGATTGCTTATTTTGCTTTGATCTGATAAGTGCCATTCTCTTTGTTATAGGTGTTTATGTCACTCTAAGCTGAAAATGCATTATTGTACTGTGTCATGCATTGTTTGTTACATTCTGATAGTGCGTGTTTACGACCTGTTGCTGCTCGCGGCAAGGCTTGCTTTTGTGCGTGCTACTGCAGCTTACAATTTTAAAAAAAAAAAAAAAAAAAGAGAGAGAGAGAGAGAGAGAGAGGAATTTTCTCCGTTTGAAAACCTTTGCAGACGACTCTTTAGCACATTACATTCTGCACAGAAATTAGGGTCATCTTAGATTTAAAAATCTAGTCAGTTGCCGTGCTTATTCTCTGACTGTATCGCTATTCAGCATAAGAATAATACGAATATAAACATGACATGATATGTACGTTCTTCCGCGTTTGCTGTTCTAGTTTCGTAGTTTATTAGGCAGACAGGATTTAAATGAAATAGCAGCAAACACGAAAGAATAGATGGCATTATGTTTACGTTCTTCTACCTTTTAATTTATTTACTGATGCAGAGGTTTTGGTTTAATTTATTTACTGACGCAGAGGTTTTGGTGCCAGTATTTATCTTTGTGCCTGCAAAGCATACCTGTGTAGCGCGACATATATTTGACGGCAGAAGTTAGTTGTGGCGACACCTACCAATATTTTTCAGAACTTCCGCTTACTTTTCACTCGATTCTAAGCTGCAGGCGGTTTTTTGGATTACAAAACCCGGAAAAAAAGTGCGGCTTAGATTCGAGTAAATATGGTAGTTGGAACAGAAAGCAATGAAATTTAAGCTTAACGCCTGATGAAGACAGCTATGGAAGTTGCCAGAGTATGGTGTAAATAGAAAATGTCATCTCAGTTCCAAACCCAAAAGTGTGCAAAGTTTGCAGAATTTTTGTAGTTGTACTGATTGTCTTTCCTGCGCTACAAAATGATGATACATGTTGTCACTCTTTCAAGAATCATCTACTAATTGTTGAAATCCTATTGAACCTGTCCTGTCTTTTTGTGTAAGAACTAAACAGCCTTCAAATCTAATAAATATTTTTATCTTTAGTTGTTTATTCATCATTTCTACTGCATGTCCATGTGAAGTTACTATGAAATAATTTTCATTGGTGTTATAATATGTAATTTTTAAGACTGACTGACTGAAATTTATTAATGTCACATAAAGTTGATTGGTTCCATTTGTACCTTCCACATTTGTTGTGATAACCTACAACTCATTTCAAGATCAACAGTGTGCCCTGCAGGAAGTTTTCAGATCTCTGAACTGCAAAAAAATATTCTATATTCATTTTTGATGGAACATACATGAACCGACTTCACTTTGCTGATGACATTGAATGGCTGCTTCCAAAGCAGGTACCTTAAGTACAAATTCGGAGAAAGTAGTAGGGCAAGTTTCAAAGTAAGCCAGAACATCAGTATAGTATGACTCAAATACTGTATAATCAGATTCAAATATTATTATGAAAAGGGAAGTCCCTACTTACCATATAGTGGAGAAGCTGAGTCACAGATAGGCACAACAAAAAGACTGTCACAAATAAAGCTTTTGGCCATCAAGGCCTTTGTCAACAATAGATCACACACACACACACACACACACACACACACAGGACTGCAGTCTCAGGTAACTGAAACCACACTGCGAGCAGCAGCATCAGTGCATGGTGGGAGTGGTGGTGACTGGATGGGGGTAAGGAGGAGGCTGGGGTGGGGAGGGGGAGGGATAGTATGGTGAGGGCAGCAGATAGTGAAGTGCTGCAGGTTAGACAGAGGGCAGGGGAAAGGGATAGTATGGTGGGGATGGCAGTAGCGGAAAAGGAGACAAGTGGTGGAATGATGGCTGTGTAGTGTTGGAATGAGAACAGGGAAGGGGCAGGATGGGTAAGGACAGTGACTAATGGAGGTTGAGGCCAAGAGGGTTATGGGAACATAGGATGTATTGCAGGTAAAGTTCTCACCTGTGAAATTCAGAAAAGCAGGTGTTGGTGGGAAGGCTCCATATGGCACAGGCTGAGAAGAAGTCATTGAAATGAAGGATGTCATGTTCAGCAACAGGGTGGTCCACTTGTTTCTTGGCCACAGTTTGTTTGTGGCCATTCATACAGACAGACGGCTTCACAGGTAGCCCTGCGTTTGATGAGATAGGTGATGTTACTGAACGGACTGGAGTAAGTGGTGGTGGGAGGATGCACGGGACAGGTCTGGCATGTAGGTCTCTTACAGGGGTATGAGCCATGAGGTAAGGGATTGGCAGCAGGGGCTTATGGATGAGTATATCGTGTAGGTTCAGTGGATGGCAGAATACCACTGTGGGAGGGATGGGAAGGATAGTGGGCAGGACACTGCTCATTTCAGGGCATGATGAAAGGTGGTCAAAACCCTGGCGGAGAATATAATTCAATTGCTCCAGTCCTGGGTGGTACTGAGATAGGAGGGGAATGCTCCTCTGTGGGCAGACGGTGGGACTTACAGAGTTGATGAGAGACTGGAGCTTTCCCTGCAATACATTCTACATTCCCGTAACCGTCCTGGCCTCAACATTCGTTAGTCATTGCCCTCACCCGTTCTGCCCTTCCCCCCCCCCCCCCCCCTCCCCTGTTCCCATTCCAGCACTACACAGCCATCATTCCAGCATCACTCCTTTTCTGCTACTTCCTCTCCCCACCTCTCCCCTGCCCTACGTCTTACCTGCAGCTCTTCACTGTCTGCCACACCCACCACACTGTCCCCCCCCCCTCCCCACCCCAGCCTCCTCCTTACCCTCACCCTCCCCCTCCCCCTCCACACACTCCCATCATGCCATCATGGACTGGTGCTGCTGCTCGCAGTGTGTTTCAGTTGCCTGAGACTGCAGTTGTATGTGTGAATTGAGTTTGCATTTGTGTGTGTGTGTGTGTGTGTGTGTGTGTGTGAGATCTATTGTTGATGAAAGTCTTGATGGCTGAAAGCTTTATTTGTGACAGTCTTTTTGTTGTGCCTATCTGCGACTCAACATTTCCACTATATGGTGAGTAGCAACTTTCCTTTTAATAATATTGTTACATTCCATCCTGGATTTTCCATTGTTTGATCAGATTCAAATAATATGTAATGTACTGACACAAAAAACTGTACTGGCCATCAGAAAGATATTTAAGATAATTCTTGTTTATTGTCGTGTCTCGGTTGCTCACTTTTTAAATTTGATTACATGTTTTGCTCACTCAGGATCACATTCAAATTTAAAACATAGTAAAACTAAATATCTACCATCTAATATTTTACAATGGTAGAAAAGAGAAGAATTGTGTATAAATGTAGAATTTACCTAAGGAATTGTGTTAGCAACGTGTCTTGTCTACTCAGAACAACATATCAGAGTTCTGTATTTTGCTTCTGCAGTTAGTGTTTTTGTATTTTGCAACTGCAATCAGTGTTTTAAACAGGTAGATGTTGGAGGTAGGAGGATGGGAAATAGAGTGAGGCTGATTCAGGGAGGAGAAAGGAAGCAAGAAGGAAGAGGTGGGGATGTGATGAGTTCAACGGGAGGTTGTGCTAAAATTATACTATGTATAAATTTTATAAAAATTCTCATTGAAACACTAATAGTGTAGAAAAATGCATATGTAAAATGTAAACCATTGTTGATGGAGCAAAGATGGGATTGAGAGTGGGTAAAGAAGGCAAGGGTGGGAGGGGGAGGAAGGGATAGTGGCAGAGATGCTATGGGTGCCATTTTACCACTGTCTTACACCATCTAGTTTTCACATATGCATTGTTCTGCACTGTTGGTGCTTCAACGAGAATTTTTATAAAATTTATACATACTATAATTTTAGCACAACCTCCCGTTGAACTCATCACATCCCCACCTCTTCCTTCTTGCTTCGTTTCTCCTCCCTGAATCAGCCTCACTCTATTTCCCATCCTCCTACCTCCAACGTCTACCTGTTTAAAACACTGATTGCAGTTGCAAAATACAAAAACACTAACTGCAGAAATGTGATTATACATTCTATAATTTTAGCACAATCTCTCTTGATAAACACATGACATCCCCATCACTCCCTTCCCATTTCATTTCCCCTCTCCCAGTCAGCCTCACTCCTTCTCTGCCCCTCTCCCCCCCCCCCCTCCCCCCTCTTACCCCAATACCAGCAACATCCACCCATTTAAAACATGGGCTGCAGTTGCAAAATACAGTACTCTGATATGTTGCTCAGAGTAGACAAGACAGATTCCTGATGCAAATGCTAGGTTAATTCTACCTACATGTAAAATTCTTTTCATTTCATTCCATTTCTTTTCTTTCTTTTCTGTTGTTGCAAAATATTGGATGGTACATATTTAGTTTTTGCTTTAGATGCAAAGATGATCCAGAGTGATCGAAATATGTAATCGAATTAAAAAAAGTGTGCAACTGAAGGCAGAACAATAAATGAGAATTATTTTAAATAGATACTCATATGCAGTTGGCGAATTCTTTAAAGACGATATGACATTGTAATGCAGTAAGTGTCGTAGATCAGTGACAAATTGTCATCATTATTCCAGTTGATGATGATTCTGGAAAGTGTTTATTATCGTGCTTGTGGACTGAGTTGTTTGTATGCTTGTTTCATTAACAGACATAAATTACATTTACATCAATGAAAAATTACACAGCTGTGTTATCAGTTCTGTATCTTTTGCACATATCTCAACTTTTGAACTTGGTCATCATTAAAGCTTGAAAATATAAAATATTGCACACTGTATATGGTTGATTCAGTACATTGCAAAACTTCATAGTAAATGTCTGGCTAATTGTTTTACAATGTACCACTTAATGCATTCACTTTAACTCTGCACTATACATGTGAAATATCCATCATCCCCTTCATATGCTCCCATATCCTTCCTTTCATACACTCTCCTCCCCTTCGTTCCCTCTCTTCCTCCACAGTCGTCCTCTACGACAGTCACCCTCTGCCCCACTCCATCCTCCCCTGCCCTGGTACTGGAAGTTAGATCTTCTTGAGGTAACACTGGTCTTTCTGTTTCTCTCTTTCTGAACTTAATAAGTATAATTAGTAAACATCTTACTTATCCTGTTATGGGCTACTTTTGCTGATTTTTTAATTGTTACTGTGTCGTGTTATTGTATTGTGGTTTACAAATTGTTTCTCTGAAAAGAAAAGAAAAATACATTATTGGTGCTTCTGTTTAAATGTATTGCAGTTTTTTTAAGTTGGCAAACTTTGTCATCATATGTTGTTGCCTTGCTTGTGTAGACACTGGGACTTCTCTAACGGGGGTGTGCCTCGCTACCACAGTCCTCCTCTGTCTACTGAGTATGAGCGTCCTCCTCCATATTACTACCCTGGCCCAGGGTAAGTGTTCTTTGTGTGTATGTGCTAGTCCAGTTACGTTTTTTGTTACCAGTGTCTTTTGTCAACTACCAAAGGGAAGCATTCACATAATTTAAGCTTCCATGGTGTGCAGTAGATTAAATTTGTAAATATACTGTACTTGAGTTTGAAAGGTAAGTGTTACTCATGTACAAAATCCACGTGCTTTTAGAGTTTTACATAATTTTACGTGTTATTGCATGTAGCTTTTGATGGTTCTGTCTTACTGCCACATTTAATCTGCTTGCAATTGTTCCATTTGTGGGTGTGGTTCTGATTTCTGTAAGTTTTCTTGTGCAAACTTCTTGAAGTCTTGTAAGTATTTATTTTGCGAAGGATGATCCTCAATCCCTATCACATTACTCGTTGCCTCTCTGTCTTGTATTTCCTTATTTTTAAAATATTTTTGATGTGAAAGGTAAATATAACGCCAGATGCTGATCTTGTGTCTTGTGGAAACTGCAGTGTCTGGTAATAAATACTCGTACTTGTACTCTTTACTGCTAAACACCAAATAAATGTTAAATTGCCAAAACCCTTTACCCAGAAAACTGAAGAGCATGCAGTGTTAACTGAGTAGTTTTATGATGAGAAGCATTTTCATCCTTAGAGTGATAATGGTGGATGATGTACATATCACAGAAACAAGTCGTCGTCTCCAGTCTGAAAACTGATTTGATGCAGCTTTCTATGCTACTCTGACTTCTGAAATTTTCTCCATCTCTGCATAAATACAAACTACTTACATCCATTTGATCCTTGGTCTTCTGCAATTTTACTCCCCTCGTGGTCAGATTGAACATCTGCATCTGACATTAATTTTTGGACCAGTAATTTATTGTTTTACATTTTAATGCTTGAGATTTCATTGGTATTCATATACCTGTAGTCTTGTCAAACTCCAAGCAGTTTCATTCACATTATGTAAAAAAATTAGTGCCTACTGAGAGAATTGACACTTTTGTATTTGCTTGTCATTCTTCCCTTACACTCTATCAACACCCCTTTGCAGATGATGTTACTCTTCTACCTAATGTTTGTGCAATGAAGGAAACACATTTCACACGAGTCATTATTGTCTGTTGTGTTATCACTAATTTGTGATATAGTTGGTGACAGTTTGACTATAGACTAGACATTCAACACTGTCTTCAATTTGTGTCTGATGATGGCTTTTTGTTGATGATACACATATCACAATCGAGCACAACAGAATGAGCTATAAATGAACATAAGTACAGTTGATTGGTACTCAGTAAAAGATCTATCTTTTAACTTTTTATATTTATTGTGTGTATTTGGGGGGGGGGGGGGGGGGTGGACAATTGATTTCTAACATTAATAGAGAAGACTTGGTGGCTCTTGTGGTATTACTGGACAAAATACTTACACACGTGCAGTTCTGTCATGGAAGGATCAGTACACACACACACACTAAATTATCCACAAATCACAGTCTGTATAATTTACAGGATTTTCAAATGACAGCGATGTTGAAATGCAATAGATGGCATAGCCTCCAAACAAACAGCCCTTACACCCATGCTGTCCACTGCCTTCAAAGAATGCAGTAACACCTGGTGGGTGCAAGAAAAATGGAAAACACACATATATATAGCAAAATTACAAACATACACTGGCAAGTAATCACTTAACATAATTAAAATGAGACATGCTTGAAACTTATGTAGCCAATCTTGGAGTGAAAATCAAATTAAATTAGGCAAGTTTAAGAACCAGTAATAAAGCTTAATATTCTCTAAAAAACAGTTGTGGCTAGGTGTGCCAAACAAAAATCTGTAATGGAAAGCACACTTTATCTTAAGGTAGAATTTTAATGCTTGCAACTTACATAACCTCAGTTTTGTTCAACCACAATCAGCTGACAGAGAGCCACAAGGCATTACAAGCTAGCTGTAATCTTTTAGTACATGCTTCAAGCATCATAACCATTTAAATTGAAATTCAACTACAAAAAGATTAACAACACTAAAATAAGTGG
Source organism: Schistocerca serialis cubense (assembly GCF_023864345.2). Lineage (NCBI taxonomy): Eukaryota > Metazoa > Arthropoda > Insecta > Orthoptera > Acrididae > Schistocerca > Schistocerca serialis. The sequence goes on along the minus strand of NC_064639.1, from coordinate 785,928,163 downwards.
GCTAACACCTTAATAATGTTTAAAACATATTGTCTTGGCAAATACACAATGAATGTTAAACAGTTTAACATATATTCTTAAAATAATGAATTACTAACCCAACAAAAGCCTTAGGGCCAGTCAAATTGAGGAACTTTAAAGCCCAGACACACACCTAAACATACAGATCTCAAATGAGCCTCTTGTTCTATAGCCACTGAAAAACTATTTGATGCAAATGTGATGCTCACCATGACCTGAAGTGTTGCTTTGTTCTTCATCAGCAATCGTACCTCTCGAAGTATCCACAGCAGACAACTAATGTGGGAAGTGACTGACAGCTCCATTTGGTGTTTCTCATCATTGATGTGCAGGACCTCTATTAATAGGCCATGTCTGGCAACCATCCACTATGGATATCATGGTTACTCCGCTGCAAGGTGCATTGCGTTGGCCAAGGAACAACACCACCCATCCAACTGCCTGAGCGCCACTGCACAACTCCCACCCAGTCGTCCCTCAACCCACAACAGACTCACCGGTGCAGACACTAGTCATCTGGCATCGCATAGATCACTGCTCACAACAGGACCCAGAGACTCCTTAGCTGGGTCGCATGCTCCTTAATTTCCACAGTGTTGTGACTCCATCACATCATAGCGAGGCAGCAGGGTAGCGCCACCCGAGATCTTTGACAATTGACCATGGATCAGCTCGTATGTAAAGGACCTGGTATGATTGGTAATCAAATAGGGGCCACATGACACTGAAAGGATTTCTCATTAGGTTGCAGTCAGTTTTTATTAAGACTGTGTGGGTAGGCAGCACCCAGCATGCTTACGGTGATAGGGTAACCACCAGGGTGGCACTAACTGGTTGCCAACCCGAAGATAAAAGACAGACTGAAATCGTAGGACAAAATTATAACTGTAGTCAGGTAGGATGCTAGCATTGTAAGCCAACTTTTAGAGTTTGTTAGCACCATCGATTAAGTCTTCTAAGTAATGTTGTAACTCTTTAAGTGACCAAAGAAAATTGCAAAACTGGAAATATGTGACTGTCCACAAGGCCCAAAGTCAACTAATTGATTAAATCTTTCTGCACATCAACCAAAATGTCATATGAAATTAAATGGATTTGACTTACAAAAGTATAAAATGGCAACTGCAAAACTTGACACTTCTCATTGCATTAATGTGCCTTATCAACAAATAATTACAATTAGAATAAACATGTGAAGGGTAATTCCCTTGACCCCAGTGTATGTGATCGAAAAAGCGAGATAATGAAGTTCACTTAAACTGGAGAGGAAGACTGTATGAGGGTGATTTGATAGTTCGGGTAAAAGCAAGAATTCCCCCCGCCCCCCTCCCCCCCCCCCCTTTCCCCTACCGATAAACATCTCGCTGTACTTCTCAACATAGTCTCCTTTTGTGGGTACACAGTTGATCCAGCAACCCTCCGGTTTCTCATTCTGTCAGAAAAATAGGTTCTGTCAAACTCTGGAAAATACTTGTTGACTTCCACTATTATTTCCTCATTTGATGCAAATTTCTTACCACCACAGCAAAGTTTCAACTTAGGGAACAGCAGAAGTCAGAGAGGGTTAAGGCTGATGACTAGGGTGGATGAGGAACCAATTCAAAGCCTTATTCATGCACTTTTGCCATTGTTGTTGGGGGATGTTGCATTATCATGTTGAACGAGTACTTGTTTGCGTGCCAGTCTTATTCTTTTTTCAGCCAATGTAAGTTTCAGGTGATCAAACAATGAGGCATAATAGGGACCAGTTGTGATTCTGCCTTTTTGTAAGTAATCTATGAGGATTATTCCTTCTGAATACAAAGAACCAGCTGATAAAATGGTATTTGTCTTCTTCGGTGCACTTCACCAGCCTTTGTCCATTGTTTTGACTGCCATTTTGACTCTGATGTGTATCTAGGTTTCATCAACACTCATACACATTGCTGCAAAAAGTTCTACAGATTGTGATTAACCATTACCAGACATTGTATTGAAATGCATAAAAGTTTTCTTGACTCACTTGCTGTGTCAAATTCGGATAGAATTCCAAGCTTTCAGTTATGTCCACCATCATCTTCATCAGGAACTAAAACTAACAGTCCTGAACTGTGAAGCTTCCCCCTTTGGTACCCACAGAACAGCATCTGATTGGCTGGATAACGTCGTGATAGTGTAGACAGGTGGTGTGCTCATAGCTTGCAGTGCCATCCAACACATCAGATGGTGAACTATGAGAAATATTCATCTGTGTTTTTTGTTTGTCCTTCACCTTCAGTGCATGTCCAAACACATGTAAATTCATTAATCCAAAAGTAAATGGCTTTCAATGATGGCGCAAAGGCCACATGAACTTCATCCAATTCTGTTTTGATTTGTGCAGCAGTCCAACTCTTCAGATGAAAGCATTTAACAATAGCATGAAACTCGGTTTTCTCCATTTTTAATTGCAGTTGACACACTGACCAATTCAGACAGCTGTCAGTAATGAACTGTTTGCTGTACATTGTTGAAATTCTTTATATGATCCTTAGAATAATGAAGCTTACCAACCATGAAGACACAACAAAAATGATCCATTCTTTCATGGAAATTTATGAGACTTATCAGACCTTGTAAAAATAACTCATGGCAGTAAAACATCAAGTGGAGAGATAAGCTCAATAATAAATGACTAATGTTTGAAAGAATAACAGAAGTAAGCTATTCGCAAGACAGATGCAAAATAAAAATGGTTTTCATTAAAGAAAATAACTCTGTGTTGTGTTACAATATTACAGTGAATGAGAGTTGAAAAATAAAAGTTGTCATTAACTTTTGCACTTCATCTCAGTGCAGTCCATTGGAATTTGGAAAAGGCATGTAATAAGCGGGAGTAGCTTGTGTGTTAAGTGTTAGTATATAGCCACTCCCTATTAAAATAGCTAGTAGGGCAGAAGTCTCAGTGGGAACAGTTATGTTATGTGAAATATGGTAGAATGCTGTAATAAGGGTGGCAGCTTGACCTAGTGAGATTTGAGATTTGTTGGTGCTCCTGTGACATCAAATAGTCCAAGGACATCAGCAATTCATTGTTGCCAGTATCCAGAAGAACTGATAAGATGGGATGTTAACTGGGAGAGAACTGAAATTCTACAATGCATAAAAGGAATCATTTGATAATGGCATTCAAAATTTCTTTCAGTTGTGCAGAGAACTGAAATCCGAGTTCCAAGATATCGCAATGGGATGCTGTGAATAGAAGTCCGCTGTTGTGCAGCATTACTTGGTATGTGTATGCAGTGAAATTCTGATTGGAACGCACAAGTGAAATCAGAATTAAGTATGAAATTGCATATAACTAGTTGATTCCTATGGGGCAGAACAAACATCGCATTAATTTGTCAGTCGGGGACCAGTCAGATGTGTTTCATATGAGACAATAAACTGTCGTAAATAGGTTCCAAGAAGAAGTGGAGCCTACAAAAGATGCTGAATTGTGCTAATTTAGTGTCGATGTGGAGACTGTGTGTGTGGAGCAGTACTCTATTGCGCTTACTCGGTGGTAGTTGAGCAATAGATGGACCATTTCTGCAGAGAGTGGGGTTTTATATGTAGGTTGGAACTTAAATAGTGGCAACCTGTTGTGGAGACACTATGCAATGGAATCTACTCTTGTCGCTGATAGCACACGTTGTTGACATACCTACCTTACCTCCAAGCAAATGGACTCACCCATCCCACGTCACCGGCATGCACACAATCAAGAAAAACACTGTCACTTGAGAGTGAGCGGTCTGATGAAACAGTGTCACTATGTTTTCGAAACAGTAACAATGGAGTTGGATCAAGTTTGAATGTGCCAGAGGTTGTGCAGCATGACGGTGTCATCAAGGCCTTCAGGAGGCATGCAGGGAATTGGCATTGCCATACAGAACAGTGGCACATTGGGTAAAAGCCGTCAACAAATGTCAGCAAACTGTGGCAGACATGCATCGGGCTGGTCGTTTTAGCGTCTCTGGAGAAGTAGTGTATGCTGTTGCCACGTTAGTGGACAGCAATTAATGCCATACATTTTGTGAGCTCGCCCATGAAACCGGATTAGCGCCTATGACTGTGCTTTGCATCCTGAAGGAATACCTGGGCATACGAAAAATTGCATCTTGATGGGTTCCGCATGACTTGACGGAAATGCAGAAATGGATGCGTTACGACACTGCTCAGACGCACTTGAAGCGCTATAAGCATGAAGGAGAGGCTTTCTTATGCTGTATCATAACACTGGATGAGATATGGGCCACATCGTATGAGCCAAAGCTGAAATGCCAATCCAATGAATGGCATCATTATGGGTCGCCGCGAAAGTCGAAGGTGCGTCAGAGCCCCAGTATGGTGGAAGTTATGCTGATTCTCGTGTACGACTGTGATGGTGTTATCCTAACGCATTACGTTCCTCCATGGCAGACTGTCAGTGCACAGTATTACTGTTTGTTTTTGGAGCATCACCTGCGACCAGCTGTGCGAAAGAAGTGGCAATGCTTTCTGTGCAACCCACCCATCATGTTGCACAACAATGTGTGAGCGCATAAGCACAAGCTGTGGCTGCTCTGTTTGGTCGATGGGACTGGGAAGTACTGTACCATCCACCATACTCCCTGGACTTGAGTCCTTGTGACTCGGATTTGATTCCAAAGATGAAGGAAACACTTTGAGGCATTCACTTCAGAACTGTTCCAGGGATTCGACAGGCAGTAGACTGCTCAATTCTCACCATCTACATAACGGGCTCTGCTAACAGTATACTACACCTTACTACATCGCTGGCAATGGGTTCTACACAACACTGGACACCAACAAATGCAAACATGTAACTCTTTGGTATCGATTATGAATAAATAGTTGCCACTATTTAAGTTCCAACCCTCGTATTTGCAGATTACTTCAGAACAATGTACAATGTTATAGCCTCCTCCACAATACTGGCTTGGAATCTACACTTTTTTAACACAAGTTTTCAAAATTCATAAACTTTGATCATAACGTCATCATACCAGACGACGGTGAAAAATAACAATACAAGAGAAGGAAAGTTGCTATTCACCATATAGTGGAGATGCTGAGTGGCGATAAGCACAATAAAAAGATTCTCACAATCACAGCTTTCGGCCATTAAGGCCTTTGTCAGCAGTAGACGCGCGCGCACACACGCACACACACACACACACACACACACACACACACACACACACACACACACGTCTGCAGTCTCAGAGAGTTGAAACTACACTGCGAGCTGCAGCACCAGTGCATGATGGGAGTGGCGACTGGGTGTAGTTAAGGAGGAGGCTGGGGCGGGGAGGGGAGGGGGAGGGATAGTATGGTGGGAGTGCGGACAGTGGAGTGTTGCAGTTTAGATGGAGGGCAGGAGAGAAGGTGTGGAAGGGGAGGGGGTAAGTAGCGGAAAGGAGCGAAATAAAAATAAAAAGAAGTTAAAAGATTGGGTCTGGTAGTGAAATCACAGCCGTGTAGTGCTGGAATGTGTACAGGGAGGGGGATGGATGGGTGAGGACAGTGACTAATGAAGGTTGAGGCAAGGAGGGTTACGGGAACATAGGATGTATTGCAGGGAAAGTTCCCACCTGCACAATTCAGAAAAGCTGGTGTTGGTGGAAAGGATCCATATGGCACAGGCTGTGAAGTAGTCATAGAGATGAGGGGTATCATGTTTGGCAGCGTGTTCAGCAACAGGGTAGTCCACTTGTTTCTTGGCCACAGTTTGTCGGTGGCCATTCATGTGGACAGACAGCTTGTTGGTTGTCATGCCTACATAGAATGCAGCACAGAGGTTGCAGCTGAGTTTGTAAATCACATGACTGGTTTCACAGATAGCCCTGCCTTTGGTGGGGTAGGTGATGTTAGTGATTGGACTGAAGTAGGTGGTGGCAGGAGGATGTATGTGACAGGTCTTGCATCTAGGTCTATTACAGGGGTATGAGCTATGAGGTAAGGGATTGAGAGCAGGGGTTGTGTAAGGATGGATAAGTATATTGTGGAGGTTTGGTGGACAGCGGAATACCACTGTAGGAGGGGTGGGAAGGATAGTGGGTGGGACATTTCTCATTTCAGGGCAGGATGAGAGGTAATTGAAACCCTGGCGGAGAATGTAATTTAGTTGCTCCAGTCCCAGATGGTACTGAGTTAGGAGGGGAATGCTCCTCTATGGCTGGATTGTGGGACTTTAGGAGGTGGTGGGAGACTGGAAAGATAAGGCATGGGAGATTTGTTTTTGTACAAGGATGGGAGGATAATTACGGTCAGTGAAGGCTTCAGTGAGACCCTCGGTATATTTAGAGAGGGAATATATGATTGAATTGTAACAATGTTTTACTGGCATCTAAGACACTTCGAAGGTTCTCAGTAGCCATCCTGACCTCACACAGGGATGTGTCTACTCAGTGCCACTGCAGTTTTCTGGATGTATTCCAATTTCTATCTCCTCCTACAGTTTTTACCTTCTATAGATCCCTCTAGTACCATGGATACCTGATACTTTAACACATGTACTATTATCTTGACCCTTCTCCTTGTCAGAGTTTCCATGTGTTCGTTTTTTCACCGATCCTGCAGAGGGGAGAACCTCTCATTCCTTATCTTATCAGTCCACCTGATTGTCAACATCCTTCTATAGCACCCCATAGTAGGGAAAAATCTCAGATTTGCTAGAAGCAAGGGCAATTCAATATTCTTTCAGCCCCTGTGCTTCATGTACAGTGGTAGTCCAAAAGAAAACCAGTAATGGAGAAATGGCTTATTGCATTTGTGTAAACATGAGAGCAGTGAGCATGGTCACAAAACCAGATACTTATCCTACTTGGTATTATTGTCATGTGGAATGTAACTGCAACACTTCGATTATAAAGTGCTTGTTATTAATTGTTCAACTTCAGAGAAAAGCACAGTCACTGGCAAGCCTTCCACAATTTTATCCTACGAAAATTACTTAGATGTTACTTCCCTTGTCAGTGGATCGACGAAAGTCCCCGGCAGCGACACAATGTGGCATTGGGCTTTTACTGTTGCGACTTGGGCCCACAGTGCGCTTCACATTTAAGTCCTCGTTTCTTCAGCACTATGCCCATTAATCCATAATAACTTGCCCGGCCATGCTTCCAGATATGCTGACCATTGCTTTCCCGTCGTACTTAGATCCACACACTAGCCATGAGATGTAACACAACTAGGACTAGCAGCACTCGACTGTACTTCTTACTCTGAGCATGGCGTCACTGCTACTACTACCTGCTGGCGTGCTCCCGTGCCCAGAGGCATGACAAAACAATCTCTCTGACTTCAACGTTAACTAAATATGCCCTGACTTGCCAGTGTTAAATATTACATAATTTAAACATAGTATTTACAATACATATGTACACTAGACAATACATTGTATACAAACAGTGTCATGTGTTAAGTAAGCGAAAAAATTCATAGCAAGGACTGCTTTGTAGCGTCACATATGCCCCACGTTTCATTGATCTTTATCAGTACATACAGACTCAGCGAAACGTCCAGAACACAACAACCAGCCCTTGCACGTTCAGAACAGTTCAAAACATCACATAAATTTACAGTAGTTACTCACTCTTTCCGTAAAACTTAACCAATGACACATTTGACATTCAATACTTTTGTATACATAATTATTAAAAAACATCCTTTACATTAATTATTTTCCTTGTACACTATTTTGTACACCATTCGAAATTTCTTTAGTACAGAAATTAGCTGCAAATTACAAAAAACAATAGTAAATATTGTGGATACAGTAATTTATCATCACTTCATATTAATTAAATGGTTAGACTGTACCACAACCAGATAAAAAACCCTATTAATTAGCTGACACAGCGTATACCATCTCCGTCCATACCTAAATGCAACTGTACTGGCACTAAGCAAAAACACACATTAATTGGCTCACACAGCTTGAGCGTACTCATGTCTGTTTTAACCAATTATCACGTAAACAACAAAAGAATATACTAACTAATTCACACAGCCTGTGCATAACTGTGTCCATTCAACAACAATAAAAATTAGCACTACACCTAAGAACATATTAATTAGCTCACACAGCCTGAACATAACGGTGTCCACCTGAAATTAACCAGAATTACAGCACACATATTTATACTTGTATAATTTTCACACACATTTGTGGTAGTCGGTGTTGTATGCCCACAACCTTTCTCAATCTCCGTTATCAATGAAAATGACATTGCTAGTGCACTTTCTTGTGCACTCCTTTTGCTACAGAACTTTTATCTTTTGGGTGCCTGCATGTTATCCACGTCCAATAGGCACCTATTTCACCACTATCATTTGCTGCACTTTAATTAGTGTCCACTTTAATATATATATCCACCTGTAACTTAAATAAACAGTCTTAGTCCATTTGCATTTACTGACAATACACAGTGTACACTCTTAATATTAATTACATTAGACATCATTTTTCATTTTACTTTACAAATCGCAAAATATATCCTATAGCTAGTAAATAAAACCTAATTATCTTGTTCATTACTATACTCTACTATTTACATTGGTGTCCGTTATATACGCACATACATTTCATACCACATCAATGACTTCAGCCATTCTTAATCAGACAGTGTATGAATACATCAATGCAATAAATTTAATCATTTCTGCTCTGATAGAGCTTCAAATCTATTATGTTCCTTACTCCTAACCTTTTGCCTGACTGTGGATACACTAGGTAGAAAATGTTAGGATGGGGAATCCTTTCAATTCTAAACGGCCCATTATAAACAAATTTAAACTTCACTATTTCATTGTCGATTTCACTCGATTTTTCGCGAGTTTTCAGTAGGACTTTGTCTCCTACTTTAAATTTTGCTGGCTTCAGATTCTCATCGTGCCTATTAATCCGAGCCTCAGCACGTTTCTTCATCTTTTCTCTCACCATTTCTTTCTTCTGAATAATATCTTCATCTTGTCTGAGTGAAAAATCAATTATTTCCTCTACTATACTCTTGGATTTAATACCCAACATAATTTCCTCTGGTGTGAACCCTGTACTTTAGTGAGATAATATATTCATAATCCTTTCAACATTTTCTACATACCTGCCTCAGGCTTTGTGGTTGTTGTGTCAGTATGTTCGAAAGTATCGTCCTAATTCTCGCATATACCGCTCCGGGTTACTGGAGGGGTGATATGCCGATATGTGAATAACCTCTATTCCTCTTTCTCTCATCCTCTCATTCCAAATTTTTGAAATAAATTGCGGGCCGTTATCGGACAATATCGCCTTCGGTACACCTATCTTCACGAAATAATCTTCACTGAATTCACTGAATACTGCCTTGGCCGTAGCCTTGCACAAAGTATATAGCTTTAAAAATTTTGAGGCCAGCCGCGGTGGTCTAGCAGTTCTAGGCGCTCAGTCCGGAACCGCGCGACTGCTATGGTCGCTGGTTCGAATCCTGCCTCGGGCCTGGATGTGTGTGTTGTCCCTAGGTTAGGTAGGTTTAAGTAGTTCTAAGTTCTAGGGGACTGATGACCACAGATGTTTAGTCCCATAGTGCTCAGAGCCATTTGAACCCTTTTTTTTTTTTAAAACACGTCTAACACGACCAAAATGTATGCAAAATTACCAGATGTCCTCGTTAAAGAACCATAAATCTCCATTGCTAGAATTTCCAAATTATCCTTCGGTTGAATACTTTGCATAGGGCCGCGACTGGTTGCATTCATTACTTTTACCCTCTGACATCGGTCACAAGTACGGATTCTTCAGCCACTTTCCTACTCATATTATCGATGCTAATGGACTCTGATATTTTGTCAACACATTTCTTTGCCCCGCAATGACCAAACGCTATGTGGTAATAGTCAATTACTTCGCACACATATTTACTTGGCCATCTGACGAGCCATTCCTCTCTTTCTGTATTCTTTCGTGAATATAAAATACCCTTATATATCTTATATTATTTCCTCAACTTCTCATCTTTCTCATCTTATGCATCGTAACCTGGTGTTACCGATTTCAGTCACTCGTCTTCATTCTGATAATGTCGCATATTTTTACACAGATTCTCCACCTTTTTCCCTTCCAGGTCTTTGAAATACATAACTTTAAACACACCTTCCGTACTGTCTTTATCTGTTACTCCTCCAGGATCACACGGTAACCTTGACAACGCGTCAGCTACGCAATTGTCTACTCCCTTCACGTGACAAATTTCGACATCAATTTGTTGGATGTACAACACCCATCTTTTCAGCTGGTCATGTAATAAACGACACATTTTTAGAAACGTAAAAGCTTTATGGTCAGTGTGCACAATCACTTTGCACCCCCATAAAAAACCTTTGAATTTTTTAAATCCACAAACAATGGCTACCGCCTCTTTCTATGAAACGGTATAATTTTTTTTCGTATTTAGTCAAGGTCCTGCTCGCAAAAGCAATGGACCGACACTCCTTGGTATCGCCTTCTCCTACTTTTGGAAAATGTGCACCGCAATTCCATAATCACACAAGTCTGTCCCCCCGTGAAATGGCATTGCTAAATCCGGGTGATACAGTACTATTTCCTTCACAAGCTCATCTTTCATTCTCTCAAAAGCTCTTTGACACTTCTCTTTCCAAAAAAAGGCACTGTTTTTCTTTAACAAGTCGTACAAATCAGGATTATTGAACGCTTGCCCTTCAACATATTTATGATAAAAATTGCAAAGACCCAGGAAAGCTTGTAATTGTTTTTTGGCACTTGGTGGCTGACAATTTCGTATTGCCTCCAATTTTTTCGGATCTTTGGTTATTCCTGGAGTTGTTATAATGTGGCCTAAAAATTCAATTTTCTTCTTCTCAAACTCGCACTTCTTTAATTTCAATGTCATCCCTCCATGTCTTAATGCTTGAAATACTTCATTCAAAAGCTCGCAATGTTCCTCCCATGATGACGTCGCTATCAGCAGATCATCAACATAGATTGTAATCCGGGAACTCAGTTCTTTTCCCAATACACTGTCGAGCGCTCAGCTAACCACCGATACAGACGTGCTCAATCCGGAGGGGTAATTTTATACTGATAACACTTCCCTTCAAATAGGAATGATGTCAGTTTCCGCGATTCCTCTTCGAGGCATATTTGCCAATATCCAGCTGTCATATCGAGGGTTGTCATGTACCGTACATTATGAAATTTCTGCAACACATCATCTAAACACTCCGGACGGTCCATCTCACGCTTCACTATTTTGTTAAGTTTGCGGGCATCGATCACAATCCTGACACTATTGTCTTTCTTACTGACCAAAACGAGCGGCTATTATATTGGCTCTTGATCAGCATCATCAAAACTCGTTTCTAATTTAAACTCTCCTACCAAACACATCATAATCTTTCTGTCACAATCTATAATCACTTTATACTTCGTCATCCAATCCATGCCTACAATCATCTCTGTGCTTAATTGTGGTACTACTAAAAAGTAATGTTCCATCGCAACATCCTTAATACAAAATTGCATCAGAATCTGCGTCTTAATTGGTTTGCTACAGACACCTGTGGCACCTATCACTTTTATTCCCGTAACAGGCATTTGTACCACCTCCGTTACGGCCTTAATCCGTTCGTAAAATGACGGCGAGGTTACACTGAACTGGCTGCCACTGTCAATCAAAACTTGAACTTCCATACCGTATACTTTACTAGGTATCATTATCTGGTCACATGTTTTTGCTTCCTTACTTTTCTCTTCCCACAATAAATCTTTTTCAACTTTGAAATCTCTCCATATCACATCGTTTCTCTCAATTATTTTATCTGGGATTTTTTTGTTTTTGTTTTCACCCTGCTACTTTTTTTCGTTTGACACAAAATATGCTTTACGTCATCTGTATTGAACTGTTTGGCTGGTTTACTCTCACTGACCTGGGTATATCACATCTGCTTTGACCTCATATACGCTGTAATCGCTTGTTTCGCGCACCAAACTCATCACGCGGTCAGAATTTGCACCTTCGGTCGGCAGAGAACGGCGCTCATCAGTTAGGTCTGATTTGTCGAATTCGGCTGTCTCGGAAATGGCATTCCTACTACTTTCACCTACCTGCGCATTACGTGCCCCTTCATAATTACTAACGTAAATTATCTCATCACTATTATCCATTTTATTCTTATTAACTTCATTTCTTCCACGCAGTGTCTCTGTAAGATCGCTCACCTCCTTGCTACTCTTAACCCTTTGCCTTCTTCCTCCACCAAAAACTATTTTTCTATCCCTTTTCCATTCTTCTACACCTTCATACATTTTGATCATTTGTAGTAGCCATCCCCCTTCATTGCCTAATTGCTTCACTTCATCAACATGCGCCTTTTTGACCGGACACTGACCTCTCGCCGGCGCCGCTGTACTTTCCGTACGCGCAGCACCTGGTATCGTTTAGACAGTGCTCCTAGCCTTGTTTACTACCACAGGCGACACAGCCCGTATACTCAGGTCATTACCCTCTGTTTGTTTTTCATATTTTTGCTTTCTTACGTAAACTCGCTCGCATTTGTCTGTGTTCTCGCCGCTCAAACAGTTGCGTTGTTTCTTTGTTCGGGGCCACGCACCGCCACTCCCACCAGTCTGCCACGTCACTGTTGCGGCTGTTCATTTTCCGGACAACAGTGATCAAAATGTTGCCTGTTGTGGCTTCCCTGCGTGTGACCACCCCTTCCTCTCCTACCTCAGTCTATTCGAGTAGATCTCGCGTCATATTCATTACGTCTTTCGTTATTTTGGTGACTATTATAATTGATCCTACTGTGATTATTTTGACCGCCGTGGAACTGATTGTCACTGTCTCGGTACCATGCGTCAATGTCACAAACTTTCTTCAAAAAGGCTGTTTTACTATTTTCATTCATTAAGTAGCCTCGGACACTCCGGTAATTTTCCGCGTAGTATCGTCTCTGAATGTACTTGACTTTTTTGAATAAGTCTTCACAGTATGACTTCGTGTTTGTATCTTTGCTTGGCTGGTAAGGAGAAGCTTGCATAAATTCTTGCAAAACTGCGTCCTGCTCATCCGCGGACCAGTATTTATCTTCGAACTTAATTAGAAATTCCTCCAATGCCCAACAATTATCACTTGCATGGATGACCCAGCTACTCGCGTCTCTGATTAATTTAGTTCTTGCAATTCTAATCCTGTCTTCTTCTGGTAATGCAGATGGAATTATTTTTCTGCACGCGTCTATGAATATAACGGGGTGGACCCCTCCTTTCGGATCGAATTTCTCGATTTAAAAAGTCACATGGCTAGGGTATGCCCCACCCAACGCGAACGTAGCCGTCAATTTTTTTACATTTTCTAAGTTTTTCACTTGCTCTTTGATTCTATTGGTTTCGGACCTCAAACTCTCTACTTCTGTATTTTAAACTCTACAAGTTTGTGGTTCATGCCGACCTCTAACGATCGCATTTTATCCTGTACTTCCGTATTAATTGCGGTTACCATCTCATTTAATTTCTTTTCTGTTTCATCCTGAACCTTCACGATCTGTTCCTTCAAGGTACTGACTGACCGATCTAGTTCGTTTCGGATTTTCGTGTGTTCGTCAGTGACCACTTTAATTTCCGGGTTTACTTTTTCCTTCAGAACTCATTAACTTTTTCGGTTAATTTTTCGTCCACTTTCGCAGTCAAAGTTTTAATTTGCCCACCAAGCTCACTTTTCAACAAACCCGTATTACTATTCACACTGTTCAGATCATTTTTCATTTCAGTTTTTATCGAACCCATCTCATTATGCATGTCACTTTTCATCGAACCTATCATCTGAAATAATTTATCCCAATTATTAGGTTCCAAAATACCTCCCGTATTTGTTACTGGTTGCGCAACAATGTCCGTCACACCTGGTATGTGTTTCATACCTGTTACAACTTCATTACTATTATTATCCTCAGTAAACATATTTTTATAATTTTCTTGATATGAGTCATTGATTTCTTGCTTTATTACTACATGGCTCATATCTTCTGCATTAGTTGAGGTACCTAGCCCACTATCGTTACTCGTTTCAGCATCAAACCATGCTGAGCCTGACTCAAGCCTTTGCAGTTTCTGTTCCACTTGCATTGTCGAGTTTAACATTCTGCTATTGTTCAGCCAAATTTTCCATTGATAATTTTTTAGATTTTTAAAGAATTCTAATTTTGCTAGGTTCGGACCGCTGGACAATTCCAAGATTGGAAATGTCCGGTCCCGCAGTCGCGACGTATAACACCCCCCTGCTTCCCGGGATTTGCGAAATTACAAGTTGACAGTGACCGTGAATTATGAATTTTGACCCGCGTCGGGATAAGGCGTCCGAATCCGAAGTAAATAATGATAATTCCGCGGGAAACAGGAGACGTTATAACTTGATCATTATTGAATGAGTAATTTCATTCAATAAAGATTGATAAATGAAATAATGGAAATAATTTGGAAATAAATTTTGCCAGTAGAAATTTTGCCGAAAGAAATAATTAAGTTGTTAAAGCAATTAAAAAATCGGTCACCAGCTCAACTGATGAGTGACAGTACTGTTAAATACGTGAATAATTGTGTCAAAAATAAAGTTCACCTGTTTGTAGCGCAGCAGGTGGATGGGAACTTTTATGTAAGTGCTGTGTCAGACTCAGTAGTCATATAAAACAATGTCATAACAATCTAACTACACTTAAACTTTAATTTTGATAATTATTTTGTTCATAATTTGTCAGTTAAGTGCAATGCTGACATCACAGATAATTATCTGTCGAGATTTTGAATGATGGACTGTCATTCTGTCTTTAAAATTAGGTAGATTGCACAGTTTAATCTACTGATAATGAAATATATTGCCAATAATTGATTAACTATGTTTTGAATGATAATAATTCATTAATTGGGGAATTGTCAGGGGGAATAAGCTTTATAGTTTCATGAAATATCCCTGAACTAACTTCAGCTGAATATGCATTGAAATAAATCTTAATAATCAAATTCATTACTTCAGTCTATTATTAAGTTACTACGGTTGGCGTAAGCTTATTAAGTGCAGCAGTTAACTACAATAACCAGTCTGAAATTTACTCTTCACCGTCTGTGCAAATAATTTGATAATTAACATATTTTCTCTTGATAATGGCGTGACACACTCGGTTCAATAAGGTAAGGATTGGAAGGAACATACTTGGTGTTATTGTCAGGTGGAATGTAACTGCAACACTTCAATTATACAGTGCTTATTATTAATTGTTCAACTTCAGAGAAAAGCACAGTCACTGACAAGCCTTCTACAATTTTATCCTACGAAAATTACATAGATCTTACTTCCCTCGTTGTCGGTGGATCGACGGAAGTCCACGGCAGCGACACAATGTGGCATCAGGCTTTTACTGTTGCGACTTGGGCCCTCAGTGCGCTTCACATTTAAGTCCTCGTTTCTTCAGCACTGTGCCCATGAATACATAATAACTTGCCCGCCCATGCTTCCAGATATGCCGACCATTACTTTCCTGTCGTACTTAGATCCGCACACTAGCTGTTAGATGTAACACAGCTGGGACTAGCAGCACTCGACTGTACTTCTTACTCCGAGCATGGCGTCACTGCTACTACTATCCGCTGGTGCGCTCCCGTGCCCAGAGGCACGACAAAACAATCTCTCTGACTTCAACGTTAACTAAATATGCCCTGACTTGCCAGTGTTAAATATTACATAATTTAAACATAGTATTTACAATACATATGTATACTAGACAATACATTGTATACAAACATTGTCATGTGTTAAGTACGCGAAAAAATTCATAGCAAGGACTGTGTTATAGCGTCACACTCCCATTTGTGTTTTCTCTATTTGCATACCTTTGAGCATGTCAGCAACCTATTGATCAGCTGAACAATTCTATAGAGATGGACAAATTAAACTCTCAGATGTGATCTTTCTACAGTAGGCACATGCCCGTGGCAATCATTCAGAAGCCTTATGAGCTGAATATTTGCAATGAGTGCAGCACACTTCAGAAATGAATGCATATGTAGTGGAGTTTACCCTGGTGGAAGATTGAACAAATTGATGGACTCTTTGTTCAGAAGCAGGAGTTGTAGAGCCTCCCTTAATGTACTTGGTGAAGCATACTTCACTTCAGCATCTACCTGTGAGATCAGTCCCATGAACGAATACATCTGTATAGTGAACTTTTTCTTTGTCAAGTAGTACTTCTGTCCTTTCATTATTCCCCCCCCACCCCCATCAGTACATATGTACGACGACATGACACAGCACTAAGCGAGGTACTGCAGTGGTTAGCACAATGGACTTGTGTTTGGGAGGACGATGGTTCAAACCTGTGTCCAGCCTTACTGATTTAGGTTTTCCTTGATTCTTAAATTGCTTCAGGCAAATGCTGGGATAGTTCCTTTGAAAGGGCATGGCCAATTTCCTTCCCCATCCTTCCCTAATCCAATGGGACCAATGAGCTCACTGTTTGGTTCCCTCCCCTAAACCAACCAATCAAGACACAACTCTTATTCAGTCAACAAAGTCCTCTAAATCCTCTCCAGAATTCTGGGACAGAGAGGAAAGTTTGTCCCTATAGCAGCGAATGCAATGCTTATTTTCATATCTATCCACTAACCCTTCGGCTAGGATGTCAAATGTCTTGGTATTTATGATTTCTTCCACAGAATTTACATAAGTATGAGTCTCTTGTTGTAAGTTCAGGTTGGCAGTTCCTACCAATACCTTGGCACTCAATGTGGACAGTTTCCCTACATCCATTAAATTTAGAATGAAAGTGTGGAATTTTTTTATGGTTTATTTGTGAAGGTGGGTACCAGCAAACCCATTGCAAATTCAGTTACAGGGTGGGATTGAACCAGCTGTGAGAATGCCAGAAATGGGGAAGCGAGGCTAGCTGTGAGCACAGCGCTGCTTTGTGGCGTCACATTTACTAATGTCTCATTACGGCACCTTTGCAGGTCTTCATTTTTCACCCAAAGCTGCTCCAGCCTTGCTTGCATTTGGGGATCCATCTCCAGCTATCCCTGTGACCTGTTGGTGCGCACCTCTTTAAACTACACACATAAAAACAAACAAAAAGTCTTCAGCTGTGCTTCTTAATAATAGTTCTCATGCCATCAAATTATGTGGTGTCTTCTTTCTAAAAGCGATTTACATTTGTTGATTGATGAATGGCATGACAGCATCAGATAGTGACACAGTGGCTGTGCCTAGTGTCTGAGTGGTGCTAGGTCATCGTACCTACGATGTCATCTTGTGCGGGGCACCCGCAATCTTGTGCAGGGGCTGCTGCAATGTGACCTTGTGAGTGGGCAGCAGAATCAGTGAGGAAGTTTGGAAGTCCTCGTTCAGAAGCGGTGGCAGTGGCAGTGGATCTGGAAAGACTGCAGTGGGAAGCTTTGACTGACTGCACTAAGCACTTGTCAGTTACATCACAACATGGATCCAGACAGCCCCCCATGCCTGCACTTGTGGTTTGGTAATGGGTCATCTAAAAGCTTAAACAGGAAGAATTTTGACCACACTCCTGACACCAGTTTGTACACCCTACTCAGGGGTGTAGCCTGGATTGGAAAGCAGTGTGGGCTTGTATTGTAGTTATACAGTACTTTGGTTTTAGAAAAGAAACTTTTCCAGTTTATTTGCTTGTAGGCATTACTGGTGAAGATTGTCAGGGGATGAGAGAAGATAAGTCCAGCAGCCCCAGAGCCATCTCAAAAGAGAAGGGATATTGCCAAGGAAAAGAAACTTAGCCATTTAATGTCTGCTGTGGGTGGCCATGGCACAGAACAGAAGAGAGAGAGTTTTTTGGCTGCAGCTCCGAGAGTCCTCAGTCTCCCAAGTCAGGTGATTTGTGGGATGTGATTTTATTGGCAAGGCTGCTTTGCTAATGTCGATTCGGTCAGTTCTGGCATGAACTGGTTGATCATTGTTGCATCGGTGATAAGACTGTGGAAGCAAAGGCACCCTCTTTGTAAAATTTAAATAGCAAATAATTCTTGCATTTGGAGCCTTGAGGTGCTTTGTATATTTAGTTTAATTTTTATGGTATAACATACACTGATTGGCTGTCCTTTCGCCCGTTTGACAGTATTCTACATAATTTTAATTTTATTGTCTGCATTACTAATTTCTGTTAAGACACATGCTGTTCTTCTTGTCTGGCAGGTAGGGCAATAATGCCTCTAGATTTTTCGTAAATAGCTGAATGATTGCTAGAGGGTTACAATTACCAGAGACTATTACAGTTGTCAGAGAAGTAGTCTGCTGTAACAGTTCATAAGCACATCTTTTTAGGTTCCAATATACGCAAAAACTGTGCTTTAAATATTTTGCTTTGTGTCCAACTTTTACATATGTTGCAGCACCTCCTTTTTCCATGTTAACTCTATGTGAAAGTGACGCTTATCTTTAATCCCTGATGCCTAACTTCTTCCTCACTGTGTTGTTTTCAGGGAGGCATATTATATCAATCACTTCAGAATTTTTCACATCTTCTAGATATACATCCATCTTACTTTTCAGCTCTCTAATGCTTCGATTGGAACAATTTTTATTTATTTATTTATTTTTTATAGCTTGTGGCCCTATTGTGTTCCAATTTGTTTCAAGTTTTTTGGTCTGTAACCTGCCTCTATGTATTAACTTTATAATAATATAATAAATTACAAAACATAGCAAAATCTGACATTGGCTAGGATTGTGGAAGTGTCCATGATTTTTGTGACATTACGGTATGGCTTTTATTGTACACTAAAATGTTAAATTCAGTGAGGAAGATCGCCTCTAAAACCAACTAACGATTCCATATTCAGTGTGCTAGCAGTACACACTCATTAATCTTCACATACACATAACAAGAAAGATCCGTGAAATATGGAAAAATTGTGATCTAAATTTGAAAACATTATGGCAAAAATCTCCCAAGAAGACATACAATTTTAGTGGGATACTGTAATGCACAGACCGACAAGGAAAAAGGACACTAGAAAACTGTAGACAAGTATCCTGCCCATAACTTCAAAAATATAAAGAGACTGAGACATTCCACACTGCGCCAACAAAACAACTGAAAGACCATGTCAGCTTCCTTAGAAAAATAACCCAGGAAGCCAAAGACCTGTTGAAGCTCTATAGAAGAGAAAGGGACCTACCAGGTCGATCATACAGCTGTCTCCTCCTACAGAAAGAAATACAGGATGTCCGAGTCCATCAAGGCACAAACATAGATGAGATTATTATTTAACAGGGACTAAAGTGAAACTCACTCTGATGAAAAGCTACTCAACAGAAGCACAGTTACTGAAATTTGACACATAAAAGATCATATAAACAAATTTGAAAGAGGAATAGGGTAAGCAAAAGGCAGACACTGGCGAAAAAGAGGCTAAAGAATTAATGCCATTGAAAAAGAATGTGAAGTCCTAACAGTGGGACTCAGAATGTGAAAAAGCACTGTACAAATGACAAAGCTGTCCTTAAGAGTAAAAGGGGGTGGTGTGCAGAAAATAAAAACTCTTTTACAAGATGAGGAGGTAGTTGCAAAAAAACCATTGTGCAAAACAAGAGGAAGTATGTAAAGGAACAGTTGGATTCCACTGAAGAAACTTCTTGTAATTACAATGCAAGAGACATATACAGTCAGCTTTTGCAGGAGGGATTCATGGATATTGCAACGCATACTCATCAATCACGAAAACTCAGTAATTGGAATGATACTGTCTGACCTCGACTTTCTGAACCCATGTCAAGATTGTCTCAAAACATTCCCACCTCAATTCATTCAGAATCCTCACCATCTACACAAGTGCAACTCCAAACACAGTTCTTAGACTAAAAAGCAGTATGGCATTAGGAGAAGACGGAATTACTTAAGAATCTTTGACAGAACTCCCTCAAAGAAGTCACTCAAATCTTTACAGAAATCTGGCATATGGGGAAACTTCCCAGTGAATGAAAATGTGCTCTCAGTAATACATTGCATGAGAAGGTAAACAAAAGAAGTACAGGGTGTACATAAAGTCTGGGAACACTTTCAATTATTTATTAAACAAGAACCAAACATTGTACAGATATCATACATAAGTCATTTTGAAGAGAAACGCTGAAAGGTGCCCCCCACCCCCTCCTGGTTTTATCGACATAACCGCGTACACTATTAAGATGGCGGCACATTCTAATGTTATGGATGGCACTGAGGAAGAACTGTTATACCTTGACCATTTAAATCATGACACTATGTTGGAGTGAAGGGGAAACCTTTTTGAAGACTTTGGTGACAGGAAGTTTGAAGAGAGATTTCATCTGTTGAAAGAAACAGTGTAACAATACCAGAGGAGAAAAGTTGCTACTCACCATATAGCGGAGATGCTGAGTCGCGATAGGCACAACAAAAAGATTCACACATTTAAAGCTTTCGGCCATTAAGGCCTTTGTCAGCAGTACACACACACACACACACACACACACACACACACACACACACACACACACACACACACAAGCAACTTGCACAGACGTCTGCAGTCTCAGAGAGCTGAGACTACCTCTCGTCGTGCCCTGAATTGAGGGAAATGTCCTGACCACTATCCTTCACACCCCTCCTATCATGGTATTTTGCCATCCACCGAACCTACACACTATACTAGTCCATTCTTACACAACCCCTGCTCCCAATCCCTGACCTCATGACTCATACCCCTGTAATAGACCTAGATGCAAGACCTGTCCCATACATCCTCCTACCACCACCTACTCCAGTCCGGTCACTAACATCACCTATCCCATCAAAGGCAGGGCTACCTGTGGAACCAGTCATGTGATTTACAAGCTAAGCTGCAACCTCTGTGCTGCATTCTATGTAGGCATGACAACCAACAAGCCGTCTGTCTGCATGAACGGCCACCAACAGACTGTGGCCAAGAAACAAGTGGACCACCCTGTTGCTGAACACGCTGCCAAACATGATATCCCTCATCTTAATGACTGCTTCACAGCCTGTTCCATATGGATCCTTCCCACCAACACCAGCTTTTCTGAATTGCGCAGGTGGGAACTTTCCCTGCAATACATCCTATGTTCCTGTAACCCTCCTGGCCTCAACCTTTGTTACTCACTGTCCTTACCCATCCAGCCCCCTCCATGTTCCCATTCCAGCACTACACAGCTGTCATTTCACCCCCACACCCAGTCTTTTAATTTCTTTTATTTCTCTCCTTTCCACTACTTACCCCCTCCCCCTCCACACCTTCTCTCCTGCCCTCCATCTAAACTGCAACACTTGACTGTTCTCCACTCCCACCATACTATCCCACCCCCTCCCTGCCCCAGCCTGCCTCCTCCTTACCAGGCCTTAATGGTCGAAAGCTTTAATTGTGTGAATCTTTTTGTTGTGCCTATTGCGACTCAGCATCTCTGCTATATGGTGAGGAGCAACTTTCCTTCTCTGGTGTCGTTACATTCCATCCTGGATTTTCCACTGTTTGAAAGAAACAGTGTGGTGGTTATTAAACCAAATTAATGATAATTTAGAACTTCCTGCTGATTGGAATAACCCTATTTTGCCGTTGAACAGATTTTTGATTACCTTAAAGGCATATGTAGCAGGTGCATTCAACATTCTTATTGGGGACAATAGTAATATACAATGTACAACAGCACAACAAATCATCAGTGATGTGTCAGACATCAAGCAGCAATGTCTCCTCGCTTTATAAGATTTCCTACGAGAGAAGAAGTGTACTCTTGTGACATATGGTATTAGTGAACTGGACTGATTTCCTGGTTTTCTTGGTACCTTGGATTGTACCCATATAAGAATTCAGTCTTCTGGAGGACATAATGCAGAACTTTTCTGCAATAGGGAATCATATTTTTCCTTTGACTATCAAACCATTAGTGATCACAGTTTGTTAATAAGAAATATTGTCCCTCAGTGGCCGGGCTCTGGGTACTTTGAGAAATTGGGCATTCTTTTTGTGGCAAAGAGAGCATGTGAAGTCACTCACCAGCGATTGTCCATGCAATTTCATGTTTACTAACATCTTTGCATCGCCAGGGCACATTCCAGTGTAATGTACAGAGTTTACCGCTGTCAAATGGATGATTGGCTGATGACAGTTTGGCGACTGGCGATTAACGTTAGTGCACAGCAGAAACATTTTAAACACGGTTTACTTTTAATCATGATTGCAGGACCTTGGTTATCATGCTTTTTTACTGGGTTTGGTGCACTGTGCCATTACAGATTTATGGACAGCCCTGCAGGATCCATGGTGTCAGTTCCCTCCAGCACTACTTCAGACATTAGTCGAGTCCATGTTGTGTTGTGGCACTTCTGCGTGCTCACGGGGGCCTACACGATAATAGGCAGGTGTACCAGTTTCTTCGGCTCTTCAGTGTACAACGAAATATTGCTTCAGAATAAAATTCTACAAAACAAAAGGAGAAAACAAATCCAGCCTCATAGAAGACATGTGAAATAGGTTATTAAAATTTTGTTAACACATCCAGAGCCGTCCGACAACAAGACTTGACCACAAAATTTTAACATATAAGGAAAACACTGAAGACTATATCCTGTATTCAATAATCTGAGAAGTACAGAAATAAATTCTTCAAGTGTTTTAGATGGAAATGTTTAGTGACAATAAATTGACAGTTGAAAAGTGCAATTAGAGAAACAACAACAAAATTACCTGAATAAAGAAAATATAATTCAACAATGTAGGAAAAGACAGATTGCCACTCACCGCATGAAGACATGTTAAGTTGCAGACAGGCATAATCAAAAGACACTTACATAAAGCTTTCGACCACAGCCTAAATCAGCAAAAGAGAGACACACACCATTCATACATACCATTGTGTATGAATGGTGCATGCATCTCTCTTACTGATGAAGGCTGTGGCCGAAAACTTAATGTAAGTGTCTTTTAATTGTGCCTATCTGCAACTTAACATGTCTTCTTTGCGGTGGGTGGTGATCTGTCTTTTCTTTGCAGTGGGTAGTGATCTGTCTTTTCTTTGTGGTGGGTGGTGATCTGCCTTTTTCTACATTGTTGATATTCCTACTTGGAGTTTCCAGTGTTTGAAAATGAGTTGCGTTGATACTCCGAGAAGTTAATCATACAGCTTCGTTATCCAGTATAGTCCAATCACGCAACAACAATAATACCTCGGAATCACAGCACACATTGTTTTGGTTGAATAAAATTTATAAGCAGCCATCTGTTTTTCAATGTGAATTTATTTGTGTGTCAACAAAAAGTACTCGGACATTGTAAAATTCTTACTTCGTAGTTTTCCCATGGACAGTTTATTTGGCTTGTGCAAAGGAAACTTGCAGATATGCTACTAATAACTGTTTCAGTAGACAGTTATTTTGGCTTCAGGTTTTGTCTACAGAAAAATTATTGTGCTTAGCTAAACAGGAAAGTTTGTAAAATTTGGTTTACCCATTGTTTTGCGAATTACATTAAAATACAAAAATTTAAGCATTACAGTCAGTGCTCTAGAAATGATCAGCATAGGATCAGGCAGCCTAGTCAGGTAATTCAGCTGCAGAGTTGTTTGTCTGTGGTGCACAAGAAGTTACTTGAAACTTAAGAAATCGTTTGATAAACTAATATAGAAGACAAAAGAAGTTTTTTCATTGTCATGCAGTTCACATAGTATATATGTTATAGATGGTTAATGTGTGCCCACTTGTGTGACTAAATGTTTCAGTCTTTTACAGTCTAAGGAACAAATTTTATATGAAGCTGCCAAGCAAGACTCTTTCTACTGTTATTACTGCATATTACAATGAATGCCGAAGTTGTACAGTGACATCTCCAACATGAGTTTTGTCCACAATTTCACTAAATAGGGTGCTTTGTTCTGCAGAAACTCTCTTTTATAAACACTAGTATAAAAATACTCACCATACCTCAAAGGCATTATTACAAATATTGTAATTAACACCCCTATCAAGTATTAGCCTCGAGTGAGCGATCCAAACTAGTAACTTATTCATTTATTTTCTGAGTTAGTTCAGTGGGAATGTATGCAACACTGCAGGTTTTGATTATGTAGCAAAGAAGGAACAGTATAACCTATCAAAAATTGGGTAGAAAATTGATGATAAACAGATATTTCTTAGCAAGAGAAAGTGATTCTTAATATATCATTGGGTCCACCATCACAGTAATCAATTTTTGGAGAAGCTTAAGAGTCGTAAGTGAACAAGTTTTATGGTTACTGTATTTATTGTGTGTTGGTCTAAGAAATTCAACATGTATTGAGCACATCTGATCATCCACATTTGCAACCAACATCTGTCTTTTTCTATTTCTCTCATTTTGTCCTTGGCGCAACTTCACAATGAGGTGACAAAAGTCAAGGGATAGTGATATGCACATACAGTGATGGTGACAGTATCACATACACATCATGTAGAAGGGCAGAGCATTGGCGGAGCTGTCATTTGTACTCAAGTGATTGTGGCCATATGACAGGAATTATCAGACTTTGAACACAGAATGGTAGTTTGAGCTAGATGCAGGGGACATCCCATTCTGGAAATCGTTAGGGAATTCAATATTCTGAGATCCACAGTGTCAAGAACGTATGGAGAACACAAAATTTCAGGGATTACTTCTCACCATGGACAACACAGTGGCTGATGGCCTTCACTTAACCACTGAGAACAGTGGCATTTGCATGGGGATATCAGTGCTAACAGACAAGCAACACTGTGTGAAATGACTACAGAAATCAATGTGGGACATACGGTGAACATATCCGTTATGACAGTGTGGCGAAATTTGGTGTTAGTGGGTTGTGGCAGCAGATGATGGATGCAAGTGCCTTTGCTAACAGCATGACATCACCTGCAAGGCCTCTCCTGGGCTTGTGACAATATTTGTTGGCCCTTAGATGACTGGATCATGGCCTGGTCCAACGAACCCCAATTTCAGTTGGCAAGAGCTTATTGTAGGGTTTGAATGTATTGCAGACCCCATGAAGCCATGGACCCACATTGTCAACAAGGCACTGGGCAAGCCGATGGTGGCTCCATAATGGTGTGGGCTGTGTTTATATGGAATGGCATGGGTCCTCCGCTCCAAGTGAAGTGGTCATTGACTGGAAATGGTTATGTTTGGCTTCTTGGAGACCATTTGCAACCATTCATGGACCTTACGTTCCCAAACAAAGATGGAATTTTTATGGGTGATAATGTGCCCTGTCACTGGGCCACTATTGTTTACCATTGGCATGAAGAGCATTTTTGACAATTCAAGCAAATGATTTGGCCACCCAGATTGCACGACATGAATCCCATCAAATATTTATGGGACAAAATCCTGCACTGGCAACACTTTTGCAAATATAGATGGCTATAGAGGCAACTTGGCTCAGTATTTCTGCAGGGGACTTCCTACAACTTGTTCAGTCCATGCCACAATGAGTTGCTGTTCTACACTGGGCAAAAGGAGGTCTAGCTGATATTAGGAGGTATCCCATGACTTTTGTCGGCTCAGTGTACTTACATAAGTTGCTCAATGACATTTGTGCATGCCCAAATTCAGTTGACACACAATTGACTACTCCATAACTAGAATTTTGGCTAAAATATGTGGAAACAGCAGCTGAAGGTGCAACTGCATTTAGAACCATCATGTCACTTTAGTTTCATGTGGTACTTGGCTTTACTCTAAGCTTATTTTTACCTTGTGTATCATATTGCTTGGGAGGTTCATCTAGCATCTGTTAGCACATAATATTCTTTATGGAGATTAGTACATAAAGGGTGTGCATTTGAACTGAAAAGAATTTTCACAGTGCCTATCCTAGCATTTTCTTTAAGCAAATTATGAAAGAAACTAAACCTGAATGTTTGGATGGGAGAAGAGTACCATTGTTACCTTTTATTTCAGTTTATTGTTCACTCTTAGTTAGAACTAATTATCTTCAATATTGTTAGGCCAAAGATCTTGCTCTGCACCCACACATACAGCTCAGTGCCTGATTTATTATTATTTGTTAGCTGCCATGTGTCACTGGCATTCTGGACATACAAAGATGAGCTACTGAGATTGCCCGAAGACATTAATATTGTTTCACTACTTCCACAGTTTTGTAACACTTACTGCGCATTTTGAGGAGTTTTCTTTCATGCGTGATGAATTCAATTTGTAGGAAATAATGTTCATATTTTGATACTAGTTAATGTACAGATATGGACTCTAAGCTAAGTGACAGCTCCAAACAAATTACAGTCCCAGACTTTTACATATTCCTCATGTTGGCAGGTATGCCTATACACTGTTTGGCTTCTGGATTAACTTGCACTTCATGTTATGATTCGTGAAGAAAATTTTCTCATATTGTTTGGAAAATTTAAATGAAAATTTTTTTTTTTTTTTAATTTCTTACATCTACTAACATGCATGCTGACTCAAAATCATGCAGAATATGAATATTTTCATTTGTAGAAGATCATATTCAAGTTCTGATATTGGTAAAAGTATAAATATGGACTCTCATCCAGGTGACAGCTCCAAACAAATCACAGTCCCAGACATTTTCCATATTCCCCGTGTTGGCAGGTATGTCTATACACAGTTTGGCTTCTGTATTAACTTGCACTTTATGTGATGACTTGTGAAGAAAATTTTCTCATGTTGTTTGGAAAATCTAAATGAAATATATATATATATATATATATATATATATATATATATTATTTCTTACATCTACTAACACGCATGCTTACTCAAAATCATCCAGAATATGAATATTTTCATTTGTAGGAGGTCATATTCAAGTTCTGATGTTGCTAAAAGTACAAAAATGTATTCTCATCCTGGTGACAGCTCCAAACAAATTACAATCCCAGACGTTTTCCATATTCCCCGTGTTGGCAGGTACGTCTATACACTGTTTGGCTTCTGGATTAAGTTGCACTGTATATGATAATTCGTGAAGAAAGTTTTCTCATATTGTTTGGAAATTCTCAATGAATTTTTTTTATTTCTTACATCTACTAACATGCATGCTAACTCAAAATCATCCAGAATATGAATATTTTTATTTGTAGATCATATTCACATTCTGATACTGGTAAAAGTACAAATATGGACTCTCAGCCAGGTGACCGTTCAAAACAAATTGCAATCCCAGGCATTTTCCATATTCCCCGTGTTGGCAGGTAAGTTTATACACTGTTTGGCTTCTGGATTGTTTGCACTGTATATGATAATTTTTGAAGAAAATTTTCCTGTATTGTTTTGGAAATTCTAAATGAAAAAAAAATATAATATAATTTTTCCCACGTGGAATGTTTCCTTCCATTATATATATATATATATATATATATATATATATATATATATATATATATATATATATAGGGAAACATTCCATGTGGGAAGAATATATCTAAAAACAAAGATGATGTGACTTACCAAACGAAAGCGCTGGCAGGTCGATACACACAAAATTCTAGCTTTCGCAACCAATGGTTTCTTCGTCAGGAAAGAGGGAAGGAGAGGGAAAGACGAAAGGATGTGGGTTTTAAGGGAGAGGGTAAGGAGTCATTCCAATCCCGGGAGCGGAAAGACTTGCCTTAGGGGGAAAAAAGGACGGGTATACACTCGCACACAAACACACATCCAGACATATTCAAAGACAAAGAGTTTGGGCAGAGATGTCAGTCGAGGCGGAAGTGCAGAGGCAAAGATCTCTGCTAATTTCAAGTTGCCGCCACTCATACCTCATCTGTCATTCAACAACATCTTTGCCTCTGCACTTCCGCCTCGACTGACATCTCTGCCCAAACTCTTTGTCTTTGAATATGTCTGCTTGTGTCTGTATATGTGTGGATGGATATGTGTTTGTGTGCGAGTGTATACCCATCCTTTTTTCCCCCCTAAGGTAAGTCTTTCCGCTCCCGGGATTGGAATGACTCCTTACCCTCTCCCTTAAAACCCACATCCTTTCGTCTTTCCCTCTCCTTCCTTCTTTCCTGATAAGGCAACAGTTTGTTGCGAAAGCTTGAATTTTGTGTGTATGTTTGTGTTTGTTTGTGTGTCTGTCGACCTGCCAGCATTTTCATTTGGTAAGTCACATCATCTTTGTTTTTAGATATATTTTTCCTACGCGGAATGTTTCCCTGTATTATAACTATATATATATATATATATATTATATATATATATATATATATATATATATATATATATATATATATATTTTTTTTTTTCTTACACCTACTAACATGCATGATGATTCAAAAACATCCAGAACTGTGGTAGAACAGATGGATAGTGGTGGCAACATCAGCATCCCACGTGTTCCTCTTGTTGAGAGGTAGGTGCTCCATTAGGTATGAAGGTAATTGAACCATTTGTACGAGGATGTGTTGAAAAGTAATGCCTCTGAATTTTTTTGTGAAAACTCTTAAAGCTATTTAAATAAAACAAAGTTTATGAACATTCTACATCTTTATTCCTCATGTCTACATATTTATTTATCAAAAAACAAAGATGATGTGACTTACCAAATGAAAGCGCTGGCAGGTCGATAGACACGCAAACATACACACAAAATTCAAGCTTTCGCAACAAACTGTTGCCTCATCAGGAAAGAGGGAAGGAGAGGGAAAGGCAAAAGGATGGGGGTTTTAAGGGAGAGGGTAAGGAGTCATTCCAATCCCGGGAGCGGAAAGACTTACCTTAGGGGGAAAAAAGGACGGGTATACGCGCGCGCGCGCGCGCGCGCACACACACACACACACACACACACACACACACACACACACACACACATATCCATCCACACATATACAGACACAAGCAGACATATTTAAAGACAAAGAGTTTATTTATCAATATAGTCACCCTGGTGACAAGCACATTTCTCCCAACAAAAGACCAGTTTGTTGATACCATCACTGTAAAATGTTTAGCTTTGTTGATGGAGCCACAACCTCACCTCTGCTTGCATCAATTCAGCACTATAAAAATGAATACCTCAAAGGTGTTCTTTATGTTTTGGAAACATGAAAATCGGATGGGACCAGATTGGGACTGTATGGAGGATAATCTATGACCGTGAACTAAGGCGTCCGAATATTGCAGATGTCGCAGTGCTCATGTGTGGTCTGGCATTGTCATGCTGAAGGAGAGGGTGCTCCATGTGTGGACAAACTCTTTGTGAAACTCAATTATAGCACGCCGTTTTTCATGTTGTGACATAGCTACATTACACACCTTTATGTTACATGTAGCAGTTTGGAGTTTTCCAGATGTGGAGGGTTGCAACTTGTCAGCAAAGCGAGAAAGTCAACCAAGGCGTGCCATGTAAAGCCTCATCCAATACTGAGAACAGAGTAAAAAATTTTGAGGCGTTATTTTTCAACATTCCCTCATAATAAATTGTACAGTAGTTGTCCAGTGGAGAAGATTAAGACATATTTTATTACAAGCTCATTTTGGAAGTGAGGGTGGTTTGACTAACTGAAGTTTGATTAAATCAATGTGTTACTTTTGACAGTTGAGAGCAAAGAGATTTCTGGATAGGCTATTCTGAATGCACCAGTCAGTTACCACTGACATTCAACACAATGTTCTACTGTTTAATGATTGCAAAGCAACAGGAAGATGCACTCTACTTGATGGTGTTATATGTTGGTGGGATAGAGGGAAGGCTGGCTTGCCATTGTGATTGCCAGAGCAACGGTGTCGTCTCTTTTTCCTGGGAGCTAAATGTCAGAAAGTCGAAAGTTATTTTAATGGAACAATAATGATAACCTCAGTTTATTTGTAGACATGGATCAAAACGGACACAGGAGTTCATAATTCCAAAGTGAAAATAATTTACAAAGGCTAGAGCCACTGCAGGGTGGTACATAAATGTGTGCAATAATAAACCAAGCATCAGGACCATTACTCCAGTAGGGTGAAGACTGTCTGTGAACCCATGGGCAAAGAATGAATGAATAAGTAAATAATGGATGTTGCCTGGTGCTATTTTTAAGATACGAGCTACCATTTAGAAATCATTAAATTAATGACATATACATAGACAGAGTAAGAAAGCTGCAGATTTCAGAGAGCTCTACGAAGGCAGATTTTAAAAGTACAGTGACTTTTCCAGTATAATGGAAGCAGTGAGCCCTGTTGGATGTTCACAAGCTGCCTTGATTAGAATCTCTTGGTAATGGATAAATAATACTAAAACTGCTGTTAGCAGAATGTTAGCCCTCCTTGTCTCATTCAAACTTATGAAATTTCCTTAAAATACTTAATGAGTCATGTTTAGAGTTGGTTTGAAAGTGTTGTATCCATTGAAATACTTGGGCCTTCCCACACATTGTTACACTTGACAGCACAAAAACTGGCTGCCCCTAAGAATTCTAAGTCCAGCCTTCTGCACAGTCCGGCAACACTGTATGATGAAGAAGTGTCTGGAGGAACTGTTATCTTCCACTTGAGTTGTTACAGTTTTGTATCTGCTCATGTAAACATTGGACAATGCAGACAAAGAGTTGCTGGTTGAGTCCACTCATTCCTTTACCTTTTTTATCCACGTTTCGGCTGTCTGCTAAAGGTATCAATCAGATGAAACCTCAAAGATAATTTGCTTCAGTTTCTGACCCATCAGTAATAGCAATGCCGTCCAGAAAAGAGCTCATAGTTGCCACAAGGTCGGAACAGTTCATGGTAGTGTGTTTATTCACCCTAAAACGCCCACTGGTCCACTCAACACTCTCTGCCACCTGACCAGATGAATGTGGTGTGTTGTGGTGCATCTTGCGAAAGTTTCTATTCTCGCATTGCTAAGCACAAATTTGTTTCTTATTCTATGTTGATTTTCCGCACAAAATAACTTTGATAAACAGAGCAAACACTGTGCAGTATACAACATACTTAAGTTACAGCGAGGGTATTTATCAATTGTTGTTCTCTTAATTGAAGTTCTAGTGTAGGTCTTGAAGTTACAAATTGAATTTTGTATACTTGTATCTTATGAACATTGTTTAAGCATTATAAAATAGCCGCAAGTGGAAAAGGTTCACAATTTGTGAAATATTGGTAGCATTGGGTTTTTAATAAAGGGGTGAATGCAGCGGAGGCTCCTTGAAACATTCGATATTTGTGTGCAGGCAGATCACATCAAAAAAGGATTTTCTTGTGTCAAGAGAGATCATTCTGGCATGAAAAACTTTCTACCCTGAAGAAGTCTCAATAACTGATATGTGATGAAGGGTGACTATTTAACCTTCGTGTGACATTTGCATTCAATATCCAAAGTTCAGAAGTCAAGTGCAGGAGTACTGCAAGCTCTAATTCAAAGCAACAAAACCCAGAGGGATGACTATTATTGCATTTTTGTTTGAATGTCATCAGTTCGCTCATTGAGCATTATTGACAACAAATGTCAAGCACGATGGACACACCTCTGTGGAGGAGCTTTTAATATGCAATACCCTTTTTGTGCCCCCAGATGCAAAATATTATCTGTTCACACTGCCCTTTGATAGAGGAGAGATCTTTTGTTATGGCTCGGCCTTTCATTTCTTCTTAAGAAGTTAACATAAAGACATCATAATTCATCATCAGTAACAATATTGCTCAGGAATGCTCAATTAGCAGACTGATGACGCTCAAACAAAAATGCAGTAATATTCACCCTTTGCTTTATATTATGCTGAATTAGAGGATCCAGTGCTCCTACACCCAGAACCTTGCCAGTTGAATGAAAATTTCACACAATTTTTTAAATGGTCACAGTTCATCACATATGCCAATCTTTGAGATTTCTTAAACATGGAAAACTATTCCTGGCAGAAAGATCTTTCTTGAAACAAGAAAATCCTTTCATGACAAAGGAAAGCCCAGAATGGAATTCAACAATATTATGAAAAGGACAGTTGCTACACACCATATAGTGGAGGTGCTGAGTCGCAGATAGGCGCAAAAAAAAACATCATTGGAAAGTGAGCTTTCGCCAACAAAGCCTTTGTCAGAAATAGACAACATAAACATACACACTCATGCAAATGCAACTCGCACACACATGACCGCAGTCTCCGGCACTAAAGCCAGATCCAGGCAGCAGCGCATGGTGGGAGAGGCAACCAGGTGGTGGGGGTAAGGTGGAGGGGGAAGGATAACAGGGTAGGGGTAGGGGACAGTAAAGTGCTGCTGATGCGAGCATACAGGGACGAGGTGGAAAGAGGATAGGAGGGTAGAGCAGCTAGGTGCAGTAGGGAGGTTAGATTGGGGGGGGGGGGGGGGTAGCGGAAAATGAGAGAAGTAGAGAGACTGGGTTCATTGGTGGAATAGAGGGCTGCATAGTGCTGGAATGGAAGTAGCTGCACAATTCAGAAAAGCTGGTGTTAATGGGAAGGATTCAGATGGCACAGGCTGTGAAGCAGTTGTTCAAAAGAAGAACGTCGTGTTCACAGGTGTGCTCAGCAATGGGGTGTCGAGCTGTTTCTTGGCCGCACTTGGTTGGTGGCCATTCATGCGAACAGACAGCTTGTTCGTTGTCATGCCCACATAGAAAGCAGCACAGTAGTTGCAGCTTAACTTGTAGATCACATGACTGTTTCACACGTAGATGATGATTCTGACTCGACTAGAATAGGTGGCGGTGGCGGTGGCGCTGTTGGTGAGAGGACGTATGGAACAAGTCTTCCATCTAGGTCTACTACAGGGATATGAGCCATCAGTCAAGGGGTTGGGAGCAGTGTTTGTGTAAGGATTGAGAAGTATATTGTGTAGGTTCGATGGATGGTGGGATACCATTGTGGAAGGTACGGGAGCGATATTGGGTAGGACATTTCTCATTTCAGGGCATGACAAGAGGTAGTTGAAACCATAGCAGAGAATGTAATTCAGTTGCTCCAGTCCCAGTTGGTACTGAGTCATGAGACAATGCTCCTCTGTGGCTGGACAGTGGGACTTTGTGCGGTGGTGGGTGTCTGGAAAGATAAGACAAGGGAGATCTGTTTTTGCACAAGGTTGGAATGGTAGTTACAGTCTGTGAAAGCCTCAGTGAAACCTTTGGTATATTTAGAGAGAAACTGCTCGTTACTACAAATGCGCCAGCAATGGTTGGCTAGGCTGTATGGAAAGGAGTTCTTGTTATGGAATGGGTGGCAGCTGTTGAAGTGGAGATTCTGCTGGTTGTTGGTAGGTTTGGTATGGACAGACACAGATGTAGCCTTCTTTGAGGTGGAGATCAACATCGAGGAAGGTGGCTTGTTGGGGTTAAGTAGGATCAGATAAAACAAATGGGGGAGAAGACGTTGAGGTTCTGTAGGGATGTGGATAGTGTGTCTTCACTTTTGATACGGATCATAAATATGTCATCAATGAATCTGACCAGCTGAGGGGGTTTGTGATACTGAGTGTTAAGAAAGGACTCCTCTGCATGGCTCATGAATAGGTTGGCATAGGAGGTTGCCATGCACTTGCCCACAGCCATACCCTGGATTTGGTTGTAGGTAATGCCATCAAAGGTGAAGCAATCATGGGTGAGAATGTAGTTGGTTATGGCAACAAGGGATAAGGTTGTTGGTTTAGAATCTGTTGGGCATTGGGAAAAGTAGTGCTCAACAGTGCTAAGGCCATGAGCATAAGGGACGTTAGTGTAAAGGGAGATGGCATCAATAGTGAGGCTTTCCCAATGCCCAATGGATTCCGAACGAACAACCTCCTTCCTAGTTGCCATGACAAACTATATCCTCTCACCCGCAATTACTTCTTTTTGAAAGACATTACCTCATAAACCAATTCAGGGTACGGCTATGGGCACCCAAATGGTACCAATCTATGTCAACCTATTCATGGGCCATCTAGAAGAATCCTTTCTAAACACCCACAACCCTGAACCCCTCACCTGGTTCAGATTCATTGATGACATGATCTGGATCGAGGGCGAGAACACCCTTCCATATTCCATTAGAATCTCAACACCTTCCCCACCATTCATTTCACCTGGTCCTACTCAAACCAACAAGCCATCTTTCTTTTGTTGATCTCCACCTCAAAGATGGCTACATTGGTACCTCTTTCCATATCAGTACCTCCATTTTGACAGCTGTCACCCATTCCATACCAAGAAGACCCTTCCATACAGCGTAGCCACCTGTAGCCATTGCATCTGTAGTGATGAGCAGTCCCTCTCGAAGTATACCGAGCGTCTCACTGAGGCCTTCACAGATCATAATTACCCTCCCAACCTTGTACAAAAACAGATCTTCCTTGCCTTATATTTCCTGTCACCCACCACCTCACAAAATCCCACCACCCTGCCACAGAGGAGCATCCTCTCACGACTCAGTACCACCTGGGTCTGGATCAAGTGAATTACATTCTCTACCAGGGTTTTCAATAACTTTCGTCATGCTCTTAAATGTGAAATCTCCTACTGAATATCCTTCCCACCCTTTCCACAGTGGTATCCTACCACCTACCAAAACCACACGTTATAGTTGTCCATCCCTACACAACCCCACTCATAGCCCCTTGCTTGATGGTTCATATCTCTGTAGTAGACCTAGATGCAAGACCTGTTCCGTATGTCCTCCCACCACCACCTACTCCAGTCCGGTCAGAAACATCACCTTCCTTTGAAACCAGTCATGTGATCCACAAGCTAAGCTGCAACTACTGTGCTGCTTTCTACGTGGGTATGATAACCAACAAGTTGTCTGTCCGCATGAATGGCCACCGACGAAGTGTGACCAAGAAACAACTCGACACCCCATTGCTGAGCACACCTGCCAACACGACGTCCTTCATTTCAATGACTGCTTCACAGCCTGTGCCATCTGGACCTTCCCACCAATACCAGCTTTTCTGAATTGTGCAGGTGGGAACTCTCCCTGTAATATATCCTACATTCCCATCAGCCTCCTGCCCTCAACCTTTGCTAGTCATCGTCCTTACCCATCTAGGCCCTTCCCTGTTCCCATTCCAGCACTACACAGCCCTCTGTTCCATCAACAACAACACACCCTCAGTCTTTTTACTTCTCTCCTTTTCTGCTAACCCCTTCCCTCCGCTCTCTGTCTAACCTAGCTGCCCTACCCTCTCTACAGCTCGTCCCTGTATCCTACCACAAGCAGTACTTTACTGTCCTCACCCCTACTATCACTCCCCTCTATGCACCAGCCTTCTCCTTATCCCTACACGGTTGCCTCTCCCATCATGCACTGCTGCTCGCGGTCCACCTTCAGTTGCCAGAGACTGTGGTCATATATGTGAGAATTGCATTTGTGTGTGTGTGTGTGTGTGTGTGTGTGTTTGTGTGTGTGTGTGTGTGTGGTGTTTATTTTTGATGAAGGCTTTGCTGGTTGAAAGCTCACTTTCTGACAGTTTTATGTTGTGCCTAACTGCGACTCAACACCTCCACTGTATGGTGAATAGCAATTGTCCTTTTCATAAAATCCTTTTCTGATGTGATTCGTGTGATAGCACTTGCTCCACACATGACACAAATGTTTCAAACTGCCTCTACTGCTTTTACCCTTCTATTAAACCAAAAGTGAACAATATGTTGCAAATGTTAGGCTTTTGCCACTTGTGACTCTATGTTATAATGACAATTGATGGATACAGTCACAGTAACTGATGCATATTCTGTTACTGCACAGTGTTCACTTGGTTTATTGTAGTTATTTTGTGGGGAAAGTCAAAACTACAATAACAGTTGATTTTTTGGTTACCAATGTGAGAGCCGAAATGTACAAGAGATGCACCACACCGCATTTTCCTGGTCGGACAGCAACTTGAGACAAGCAGCTGGTGGTAGGTGAGCCGTTGTTGGTAGCCACTGCAGAGCAAGCGTTCGAACAAAAACTGTTTTGATCTTGATGAACCCGTGAGCTCTTTTGTGGAAGGTTTTGCTATTGCTGGTGGGTTAGAAAATGAAGCTAGCAGTCAGGTGAAATGCAGTTAAAGAAATAAATTAATGTGTTGACTCTTTCAAGTACCTTAGCATCTACAATGTGCATTGTAGACAACAAGAAGAAATAGCACTCTAACAGTTACAGTGGAAGACAATACTTCCTCCGGACACTTCCTCATCCCAAGGTGTTGCCAGATCGTACAGATGGCTGGACCTGGAATTCAGAGGAATAGCCAATTTTGTGCTTTCAAATGAACGTTTTACTAAATACTTCATCAGCCCAGAACAGATGACCTATGTGTGTGCCCTTGCCATCAATAATTTCAGCAGGTGCAACAGCATCGCAGCTCAACCTTGGAACAATGAAAATGAGTTCCCTATTGACATATTCAGTTACCTGTTATGTCAGTATTGTACCTTTTCAACATGTTCATCATAGGATTATTAATTAGTAACAATGGTACAATGCTACATGGGCCTGTTAAGATACTGGGGTCATTAAAAAGGGCATTTTTTTTTTTCATAGGAAATGTGGTATTTTTTACTAGTGGAATGGACATCGCACAAGGACATTTAGTTTACAAATGTAAAGTCATAGACCATATCCTGATATCTAAAGAAATAAATGTGTGTGTGTGTACGTGGTGCCATCTGCAGGTTTATGCTAAGAATATGTTTAATCGTAGTGAAATTCAGCTGTTGCTCATACTTAAGATCACCCAGTGTGCCATTAATTAAGTGATCATAACTAGTAACTGATCAGTACATAAGACATAACAGATTTTAATGAACATGCTCTGCTGGAAACTTGGTACCCTTCGAATGGCTTTAATGTGCGTTTAATCTCAGTGAAACAGTTTTGGAAATTTTGTGTTATTTGCCATGGTAAAGGATGGACTCTCTTATTAGTAGGAAATGTAACTTTTTCATATGTTTTGTTTTTGAAGTTGTCTTGTATGTCATATGAAATTCGTAAAATATACTGCTACTGCTGAAGTGGGAAAAGCTTGAGAGTGGATTCATAATACACTATCAATTTCTGTAAAACATTGCATAAAATCAGTTAGTGTGAGATATAGTGCATTTTGTGTATTTCATAATCTTCCAAACTTGAAATCCACGTAGTTTAACAAGAATGATTAACTGGCCAACTTATCTAATTGAAATGCCTTTTGTTCAAATTAACACAGTTATGAACAGTATTTCTCAGACGTAGAAAATGTTGGAGGAGGGTTATGTACTCATGTGCGACATTTCACGGTAAATTCTTTTGTAAGTATATTCATAGAAACAAGCAGAATGTTGGAGCAAGCCGAATGTAAAAGGATTTGTACATAAAAATACTTAACTAATATTCCTGTGTGCTCTTCATAAACTTAACTAACCTTTGCATCATATTAACCTAGTATAATTCCCACTTTCTATCCTCTGTACTAACATGCATGAACCTTTGCTACATACAGGAAAGGTGAGGAAAAAAAATCTGTTACCTTGTCAAATTATTATAACAGCCAACCACCATATTTAGCTTTTGGAGATAATATCCACTATCCCCGGCTTCCTCGTGTCACCCTCAGTACTCAGGATTACGTAAAAGTGAGTATGCTAAGTTTCTTTGTATTTCTTATTAAGTCAATTCCTACTTTTCTTAGTGTTTTTATCCATTTCCAAGACATTTCTCATCTTGTTATATTAAGGTACTGGCCAGCAATAGTTTCTGCATTTAATGTTTTGGGAATTGTGTTTAGTACAGTTTATAACATGTTAAAACACACTCTTTCTTTGTGCTCAACTGAGACTGTGTGAGAGGAAAGAGGAACTGGGCAGGAGTGAGCTGAAGGGGGGCAGGGGGGTAAGCTGCAAGAGAGAGGGAAAAGAGTGTAGCAACAGGTGCACATAAGGAAAGTTGCATGTAGTACATGATGAAATAGTATAGGAGGCATGGTTTAGGAGGGAGCACAAGGTGTTGAATTGTTTAGTGCAATTCACTGAATCTGTACCATTCTTCTGTATGGAAGGAAGATCACTTAACTACATAATGTTTGGATGTTCGTTGTGATCTATTTAAAGTAATTTAGTATTGCAGAACAATACCATAGCACTATTGTCACATGGTGAGTGCCCCAATAAAAGACTGTTAGGCTTGAAGCAATAGTGTTGTAGATATTTTGAAGAAAATGGGTGGAGTGTTTTGGCATAGTGCTATGAATATTTGCTACATTTTTCCCCTTATACTCAAGGGCACCCTGGTGAGTTGCAACAAGTCTAATCTTGCTTGGCTGCCTAAATGAGTGTATCCAGAGCCATTTATCATGAAATAATAAAACTATTTCGCCTTTTGTTGCTATTCTCCTTGCAATTGAAGTTGCTGGATGACTCTGGGTTCTAAGAACTTCCAGCGGAGTTCTACCTTCATGATGTTTTTTCCTCATGCTACTATTCAGTGTCAAAAAATACTGAAAATGTGAATATAGGAAGCATACACATGTATCTGAATGTTACCTGCCTGGCAGGAAAATATGTCCAAATCCCATTCTGACTATATCAGTTAGGCACCAATTATAAAGTGGTAGTATTGGTATGTTTGGCAATCAATAAATGCAGTCTTAACCGATATTTAGCAAGAAATGGTGCCACATTTCCTCCTCCTCCCTCACCCATCTTGCCCTTCCAGCACTAAGATCCTGTTTTTTGATTCTGATTTGTTTAATTGCATACTATAACCTATGACTGTTCTCAAAAATCTCTCTTTACAGAATCACAGTGATTGAAATGTGTGGATAGGTGGTTCCTAGTTTAGTTTGATGTTATGGAGAAATTTCATGTGGAAAGATTAACTTTGAGGTCACGGAAACAGCCAAAATTTGTACGCACATCTTTCATCAAAACATGTGCAGCCAGGTGGGGGTTGTGTAATGCTAGCTTTGCTGCAAGCCATGAAGTGATAGATGATTTCTTGTTTCAGTATTTAGAGAGGAAAATGAATGTTAACTGAAAAAGAAAAAAGTGTATCATATACTCTAATCACTGTGTTGCAATGTATTCTGTGGTTTAGTCATGATCATGAAGTTTTGCAAAGCTACACAATATGTTTACAAAATTGTAGTATAATGATATCTTTTACTAGTGGTCAGCTTGCATTTGTTTAATGCTATAATAGCTCCATTTTATAATTATAAATAATTTTGATAGCATTGCAAATATGTGAATATAAGAGCATGTTACAGAAAAAGTGGGTGCTTCAGGATTACAATTTCTTCTTACGCCTTCCCATCAGTTCCATTCCAATGTGTTAGATGGCAAAATTCACATTACATGTGCATCAGAATAGCTTGAACAGAAACTGGGGACTATTTATTCTCACAAAAAAGAAAATACAAAAAGGTCAAGTAATTACATATAGGGAAATACTGCCTTTCTGGACTGTTGCTTAAAGAGTTTTGTTCAGATGCACACTTCATTTTTCCAAAAAAAGGTCATGAACTATTGCAATTGAAATAAAAGGGAGCCTCTTTTTTGTATCTGATAGTTGGTGATACTGTTTGAAATATAACCACCATACCCAAATCTTCAACACAGCTTGCTGTGGTACTCCAAGTTTGTGGCTCGAGCAGACTGTAGATTTTTTTACTCCTTGCGGAACTTTCTGTTGACAGACACAACAGTGTCCCTAAATTGTTGATACCAAGGCACATTGCTCAGTTTACATGGCAATTATTTTCCATAATTCCTTCTAAATACACATTGTACTGTTGTAACAGATAAACATCTCGCATATTCCAACATAGAAAGCTCTCTTTTTGCTTTGGCATCTTGTCGAGGCACTGCACTCCTAATGACAACTGATGGCCACAGTGCAAACTTGATGAGTTTGTGGCTTTATTCATCCACCAATCATATTTGTACAAATAATTTTTGGAAAGTGTAGACCTTTGAAAATATATGAATCATTTATAGTAACCCAGTGTAAGAACAACTCTTTTACAGTAGCTCAATATCATAGAGATCACAAGATAAGATTTCTCAGTTTGGATTTTTATAGTAGTAATAATGCTCCTAGTACTACTACTACTAGTAGTAGTATTAATAATGGTAATAATAATACTCTTATATTTTACAGTAACTTAAATAGTTAATTGATCATATATTTCTCTGTTTTTTCAGTGACAGCAGCAGAAGATAAGCTGTACACACAAGAGAAAAACATTTTTAATTCCTGTGATTGTTTCATCCTCTGTAGCTCAAGTAGCTCCAGCTTTGTGGGCAGAGTGAGCACAATAAAGTCCATGTATCATTACTGTATTTTCAGAAGTTTTTAATATCTTATTGTTGCATTCAAAACTGTGATTCTGCAGGACATGCATTGCATTATTTTTAAAACATGAACAAAGTGATATGTACAAATTTGCCTCAGTGTAGCTGATAAATAGGATTAGTTAAATAAATGTTCTGAACTCTGAAATGAAATGTTAAATGTATGTTATATTTTAATGCATTGCGTGTTAA
Organism: Schistocerca serialis cubense; assembly: GCF_023864345.2. NCBI lineage: Eukaryota > Metazoa > Arthropoda > Insecta > Orthoptera > Acrididae > Schistocerca > Schistocerca serialis. The sequence continues at coordinate 785,887,688 of NC_064639.1, read as the reverse complement.
TTTTCTTTTTATATATTTGAGGAAAACTGCTGATGGTGTATTTGCAGAAAATGAGTGTCTATGAAGTAAAATGGAGTAGCTGGAGAAAAAAAAAAATCTTGTCAACAAAGCACCAATAATCTTTACTGAACTTTTCAAGTGCTATAATGTTAAATTGTTTGACAACCTTTGAAATGTTCACATTTTCATGGCTAATAAATTCTGCTGAAGAAATAATTTTCAGAGTTCTGGCATGAAAACAAAAGAGAAGTAGTCATAGACAGAACATGCCACTTGAATAAAACATTCCTTTTGAATAGATAATAGTATTCATTTCCACATTCATTACCCATGAAACATAAACAGGGGATTTTCAACTGAAATAGGAAATTTATACTAATTTACCATGCCAGCAAATTATATCAGTATTATCATTTTATTTTGACGCACTTGTTAGTAACAAACCTCTAAACAACAGAAATTATTGTGCATTTAAAACTTATAAGTCTGTGCCACTCATGTGAAGTACATACAATTTTGTATGACTGTTAAGTTCATTTCATCACATTTTTAAGTTGTAAAGCTTTTGACTATTAATATTCACTTAAGTGCAAAATAAATGTATTAATATAGCCATAGTCCACTGAAATCAGCCATTTTATTTTCAATGTATTTGAATTCAATTGCTCATAAATTTGTAATTTATTTGTTGTAACTGAGATCCATTTGTATACGTGGACCTTACAAGAGGTGTTGTTGGAATACATATTGTATTAAAGACTGATGACTGGAATGGGCATTTGAGTTTGCATCTTTTATGAAGTAATTATTAATCTTTGTGTTCCTTGCTGCTTGCAGTAAATTGTGATGAAATTCATATTGTACTTTCATAATAGTAAAGTCATTATGTGTTGCTATTTATGTTAGACATACAAGCCATATATCTGTGTGCACAAAGAGGATAGTGACAATATCTATTTTACCCTTGTACACAATGTGCCATTGATACTGAATAAACATTTATAGTTTTTTAAGACTAGTTATTAATGATATAGAATAGGTTTTGTTTGTATTTGTTGTTTCATGAGCATTTTAATGTTTTTGTTGAAAGCTGCTGACATAGTCAAACAGTTCTTGATGAAGTATCTGCTATTTTTTCAAAAACTGAAACAGTGAAATATAACTGTTTGTAGTCTTCATTATTCAGTTAAGATTGTTGGTGAAGACCCGTTATTTCAGTATTTTAATATTCCTCTGTGAGTAGTTTGATATTGCATCACATTAAATTCTGTTTTTATTAATAGATGCATGTCAAATGCAAGTGCAAACCAAAAAAGAAATTTGTTATTTTCTCATTGTATGAACTAATGAGAAAGTGGAAACTTAATATTTGATAAAAATACATAATCTACATTTTTTTGAAAGTTTGTTCTTATTTCACTACCTAATTCCTATTTCATCCCATTGTATTTGCAAATAGATAAGGGACTATTTGTGCTTGTTACCTGTGACAAATAATGACTACAGTGTTAGTTAATAGCAGTGTAAGTTAGTTTTATACAGAAGTCATCTTAATAGTACTATGTCATACGTAAGTGCAGCTACTTCTCCATTAATATTTTACCGCTCTTCATGGGAGTTGTGAGCTCCATCAGTTTTTAAGCAGGACACTAGCTCCATCAGTTTTTAAGGAGGACACTAGATGGATTATGTATAAGTGATAGAAATCCATTGAAGGGGTAGCATATCTGAGGTGTTCACTTCATGCAAAGAAGTCTCTGCAGAAGAGAATGTGTGATGTCATTTTAACGCTGCTATAAGAGTATTTTGTTCAGCTGCTCTTATGGCTATGAGCTGATTTTGACACCATGATCTTTCTCATTAGGTATAAAGATAATACCGCCAGTAAACAACACAAAGGTGCAATCACACAAGTACACAGATTAATGAACCAGAGATGTAACCAATGTAGCTGTCGACAGAAGCTGTCAATTTTAAAAATGAATCAGACTTCTTAAAAATGGTGCTCAGCAACTCCAGATTGATAAAAACTATGCCAACTTGTTAACATATGTGAGGCAGAAAGTAAAAAGGGATGTCTTGTTGGTAAATTCAGTTGTTCAGTGTCATTAAAAAAAGTGGTTTACCACTAAACTATAAGTTTCTTTTCTTTTTTTTCAGTTTTAATACATTTTACCTTGTCCTCTACAAGCTACAATTGATAATAAAATAATTTCAAATAGATAAAACACTGAAATCTGTCATTAGTGTATGAATGTCAAGCCTACAAAAAGGTATCTCTTGTTGCTTGTGGAGAAATAACATGGGCTGACAAGAGGTCCCTTTTCGTTAATGCACTTGTCTAGTACGCATCACTTCGAAAACTGGTCTGTCCTGAATGCTAGCGCAACTGAGGCAACTATTACTGGTTTCTCTCAACAGATGAAAGTTTGCAAATGGTGACAAACTTTCTTTGTATTACAGTTTTGATATGGCATAACAAGTGCACATACCAAGCCCCTATCTGTTTTTAGTGCCATTTAAAGTCAGTTTTTTGTGTTGTATATGAAGCCACAAATAAATTATTTTATTCCTGAGAGTGCCATTATAGCTAAAAGTTCAAATCTAATTGTCAGCATTTTTCATCATTATGTAGAAAGTAAAAGTTTAGGAGAAGAAACAATGTTTATACATGCTGAGAATTGCATTAAACAAAGCAGAAACAAGAAGTTGACATGGAAGATTTGCCAAAAGAAAAGAAAGAAAATCTTCGTGTTATTCATGCCAGTATTCCATGCGAAATTTTCTTAATCGGGAGTAACTTACGTGCCCTCTGTGTCGAACATGGTTGATTGTATTTTTCATCAAACCAACAAATAATGTTAACACTGCTGTGATGGTTGGAACTGAAAAACGTTAAGGTCTTATAAAAATAAAATTTTTCTCACAACCTGGTGCAAGAAAGTGCCCTTTGTAACTCAGCACAGCCACTTTGAGTACAGTGTAAAGAACTAAGGCAAAATGTATTGCAAATTCAACATTGCAGGGAATGTGTTCATGCACCAGATATTCCCATGTACTGATTTCCTGATGAAGTGATTCCAAAAGGAATGATAGTGAAATGTTAAGAATACCTCTTCAAAAACATCAGACAAAACTGCAATGATGAATTCAAAGACGTTTTATGTCTTCAAAGATGTTTTATGTCCTCAAGCTGAACTTCAACCTGTTGCTGAAACCAACAGTAATGTAACTGCCAATCCCGAGTCTGATGATCCACTAGCAGTTCGTAGACCCTCAAAGAGTCGTCAAAAACATCAATTTACGTTGTCAAACTGAAGAGTTGTGAACCACATTTTATACTATCTAAGGGAGAATATTTAAATATGTATTTCAGTATTAAATTAATTTCTTAAATGTTGAATATAAAGGCTCCATGTTACTGTGAACTTTTGAATGCGTTTTTTCCAAAATGATCATTTCCATTTAATAAATTTTAAATGTCTGTAACTTAAACAAAAAAATAATGTCATGAATGTTGCACCAAATTATTCAGAATTTAACGCTTAATTTCAAAGTATTAATAACTCAGAATCGAAAATTTGCTACAAGAGGTCCATTTTTGCGTTCCGCCATACATACGGTAAATTTTGACAGCACTGGGAATAAAGAAGTGCTGAGGACCTAATTAGGCCTACTTCCAGATTGTAACATAATTTACTACTAATGAAAATGTACAAAAATTATGTACCAACATCTTATGAGTTTAGCAGATGGCTTGGAAATGAATGTGTCAAAATGAGCTCATAGATAAGTTTTTTAGATAGTATAAAAATGAACAGGTGTCAAAATGAGCTCGTAGCCATAAGAACAACTGAATAAACTACTGTTATGTCAGCGTTAGTGGTTAAAATTATTTGACATCTTTACTTCAAAATATATTAGAGTGCCAGTAATGCATGGTAGAGTAGTTACATTGAGGCTGTTTCAGGACAATCAATATGCTTCCTCAACCAAATGTTTCAGAATTAAAAGTCACACAGACTGTTTGCTTTAGTCATCTGAAAACTACACACACTGGCAACAGCTGTTTGTTAGGCTGTCACAAAATACATGTTTGTAAACATTATGGAAAAACAGCACTTCTGCTGGATGTTCGCATCATTACCGAACGATATTTTGACGGCATAACTCACTGTCTTCATCAGGTGCTAACCGACAATGGTCCTTGAATGGATAGAGTTCAGTATTCATGCCTGGAATGTGCTGGGTGCTCCCTAGTCGGTCCGCGCTGCATTGGGTGTTCCCTCTGCAGTCCGCACCCACCAGGCACAGCTCCCATGGTCCTCTCTGGTTGCTGGTGCTCCCACTGCCGTCCAGCTGTGGATGGCAGTGTAACACGAGCGACCAGAGAGGACCATGGGAGCCACGTCTGGCGAGCGCGGACCGCGGAGGGAACACCCGATGTGATGTGGACCGACTAGGGAGCACCCAGCACCTTCCAGGCATAAATACAGGACTCTGTCCACTACAGGGCCATTCTTGGGTAGCACCTAGAGAAGACAGCAAGTTACACTGTCAAAATATTGTGTGAGAACGACGCGAACATCCGGCAGAAGTCCCATTTTTTCAAAATGTCAACAGATCGTTGGGAAGGCTTGAAGAATTATGTATTTGTAGTTTGGTTCTCTTCATTCAGTGCCATAGTGGTGGCCAAGACTCTCAGTGATATTTGTGACTTTGCAAAAAATTATCTGAAATGTACTGCACATCTTATCTCCAGAATTATGACACTCAGCAAGCAAAGAAACATCCATGAACAAATAGAAGGTGAAGGTCAAATAAAGAAGTACTCACCTACAGTATGCCCACATACATTCTCCCTGCTAATAAAGTTTAAGAATAGTTCCCCACAGAAAGCTCAATATTCAACTTTATCTGCTTCTTTACTAATCAGCTGTATCATCTTCTTGACTACATTTGTGGAAGGCAAAATTTCCCAATTCTCTGGGACAGATAGCATTCTCCGGGGACTCACTGTTGCATTACAAGGATTAAACAGTTCTGGGAAGTGTATATTGTTATTGATGCAGCATAATTTTTATATGACCTTGTCTAGTGTTGATAAGTAATATTTTGTACTCTTTATTTAAGATATTAGTGAAGAGACACCAGTGTATGCAGTGTTCATACTTATTGGCCATTTGCACAATAAGTCTAGAGCCAGTGAAAGAGGTGAATCCAGAATGATCAGTAAACCTACAGTACAATCATGCTATAGCTAGTTGTCAGCTATAAAATGTAGAAAAAGTGTGTTGAAATTCACATCACATCATATCTAAGTCTGAGGCAATGTATGGACAGTGTGAGGTACTTATTCACCAAGAATTTGTTACTCAGCAGAAATGTTACGACTGACTATCCGCTGAGTGATATGATCACTGTGATTAGGTCTCTTGACTCATTCAGAGAAAATGGAACGCAAAACACTGTTTAGCTACTATGATTTAGAATCCTATGACTACTCAAAGTTGCTTTTGGTGTTTGTTGGGACTGTTTCTTTTGCCAATATAGTACTCAGTTCCTTCTCACCTGAAAAATTCTGTTTCACTGACAGTTTAGTCTTCTTTCCTCCATCCACCAGGACATTGTTAATCTGCTTCACAATATTGGATTTTACATGGAGATGATTATTGTAACATTGTCTATCACATACTCTGCTGCTTATGCGTTCTTGGGATTTCTCTGTCTGCTTATTTCTTGTCTTGCTCTCTGGGGTAGGTTTTTTAATGTGATCCCAATGTGATGTAACACTATTTAGCTCCACATAAAATATATTTAATTTATTATAGTAATGGAAATGCCAAGACTGAAATGAAATATAAATGATGAAAAGCAACAGCTTAGTTGCACAATATTCATGTGGTGCAAAGCACAGTTAATGGACCAGAAAATGAACTGCATTTTTTATTGTTTTATATATACTGTTGACAAAAGTTCTTAAGAAGTCCTTTTTTCCCCTTTCATAACATTCATATACTACCATTTGTTGCCATATGTTTAGCCACAATTCTGCAAGAAACTTCTTTTTTGATTTGTGCTACATTTTCTCAGGAATCTTATCCGTTCTCTGACCCACCCTTAGATGTTCCCTAACAGAAACTTCTGACCAAGGATATAATCTCTTTTTGTGAACAAATCTGTTGCTGCACTCCATGGATATCTCTCTTAATTTCAGCTAAGTGAACTTTTTCATGTGTATCAGCTTTCCAAATTTTTTTTACAACTGACCAATCCGCAGAAATGCTGTTGCTATAGAGGGATATACCTTTTAGGGTAATACTGTTTTCTGCATAACTTGCATTTCATTTAAATTTTGATTCTGTTCTAGATTTTCTGAGAATGATCAAATTTAGTACTGATATTACCATAAATTTCAACCATGTATCATGCTGAAACTTGCTGGCAGATTAAAATTGTGTGCCAGACTGAGATTTTAACCTGAGACCTTTTCCTTTCGTGGGCAAGTGCTCCACCAACTGAGCTATGTAAGCTCAACTTACGACCTGCTCTCACAGCTTAATCCTCAGGATATGGTTTAAGCCATGTCTCCACAGTATCCTTTCTACCAGGAGAGCTAGGCCCACAAAGTATGCAGCAGGACATGAGGTACTGATGGAAGTAAAGCTGTGAGGATGAGTTGTGAATCGTGTGTGGATAGCTTGGTTGGTAGAGCACTTGTCCAAAAACAGGCAAAGGACCTAGATCTGAGTCACAGACCAGCGCGCGCACACACACACACACACACACACACACACACACATGCTCTGTTGTAACTAGAGTGTACACACACGAATGCAGACATCTTGTGTGCATATGTATGCATGTATGTGTGCTTACATGCTATTAGCAAAGTTGTCATTCTTTCTAATGTGCCTGTTGATGATTCAACACTTTTACTGTTCGATGAGTTGTGAAGTGCGTATTTTTCACGTAGTGGGTTGCAACTGAGTCAGCAGCTTCACTAACGATCTGTCACCCTGAAGCTTTATCTTGATTATTTTCTTATGGTCACCTCCTCATAGTTATTTGGTTCTGTGCTGAATCAACACTAATCTTCAAACTTGTGGCTATTTCATTCTGCATTATGTGTGTGTTCCCCTTTACAAGCTCTTCCACTAATGCTCTGTTCTCGTCCGTCACTATGTGGTGAGCATGCCCTCATCTTGGAGCAACACCACAGAAGTTATACCACTTATAAACTTCCTACACCACTCATATACTTGTTGTAATGACAAACATAAATCACCACCATATGGCACTGTCATTCTGTGATGAATTTATTCACTAAACAGAAAATGCAACACAGATTGTTGCTCAATTGTGGTGCATGTTGACAGTGGAGTGGCCATCTTGTTGTGGACACCGCTGCCTTCTCTTGCATTGTGGTATCACTCTGCCACCTGTTGTCGCTTTCTGAAATTTGAGGAACAATACTGCTACCTACCAACTCCATCACACAACTTTATGGAAATTTTAAAGTCTGAATCACCCTCATATCAAGTGATTTCTTCTACATCTCCAGAAGGTCGAGAGCCATAAGAGAGCTCACATCTATGCCAGCTAACTATGAAAACATGTAACCAGTCTTAATAAACTCTTCTGTATTTTGCTTCTGTCATAAAACAATTACAAAGTTTAATATATAGATACGTAGCCAAGCTTATGACAGAAGCTCTCAGAATGTCACCATAGAAGTTAGGAATAGATTACAGAATATTCTTCCTTTGTTTCGGGACATAGCCATTGTCTCCAGTCCCTCTCATTCTGTGCTTTCCAAGACACTTCTAAGCCATGGCACCAAAGCATAAACAACCCCTCCATCACAAGTGGAGATGCTCAATTGCTGTCATGCCTTGTTGATGTTCCGTGCTTATACTTCTCTCCTCACGTATGTATATAGATCAAATATGCACATAGTGGTAAAATGTTTCTATAATAAATATCAAAATAATATTTCTCAACTACATATTGCACTACGGATTCTCCCACTCAAGTGAAAGGTGTCATATAAATTAATTAGCTAATTACAGTCATAACCTTGAAGCTTTGATAAATTATTATCGTTACTAAAATTACTGTCTTTTGAGATTGAATTAAATATCATTTCTTCACACAACAGGACCAGCATGATCATAAACCTTAGGTTTTTAATTAATAATCACATTGATTACCAAGGATAAATATCATAGCTTAAATTTCCATTTATGGTTAAGTATTTATCATATTGAGCTTGATGAAAATGTATCACATCCTTTTAATATCTTTGTTCTGTCATAACATAACTTGTTCAAATTAGTGAATATTGATTTAAACAATAAATTGTTTCCCTTATTACAATTCCATAAACGACTTTCTTGTCATCTATTAATCTGCATTATCATCAACAGCGAATTACTTTGCTCTTATATCATTCCACTGTCATGAAACACTTGTCATGACTGATCAGGCTCTATCATGATTACATTATTCCTAATCAAGGGTAATCCCATGTGATTAGCTTGTAACAATGTAACTTTCTCAACTTTATTGAGTTCTATAAGTTTCAATCTTTGTTTACCATAAGGAGTTACAAGGTGACATTTAAATGTACCCTCCTTTCCACAGTCTCAAATCTCAGATTTGTGTTTAATCAAACATGTATAGAAATAAAGATTCAAAGAACACAAATTGTAGAGGTAAGTCAGTTTGCTGTAACTATTTTAAAGAATACTTCATTAGTGTGTCTCATAGTCAACTTACAGTTTCACATCTATGTACTAGCCATACTTACAAGCTATTCTTTGCCCAGATACTGTGTGTATACATTGTTATCTTTTCATTGTAAGTGTTGTTTCATTTTCTGTTCAATACAAAAATAATTCAGGTCATTCCTTCTATGGACTGATCTGACCATGAATTAGACCATTCCTTCTACATGTTCATCTAACATTCAGTTCTCCCCTAGCTACATCAAATCTGGATAAACCTCATTTTATAAATTTTTCAATTTTATACACAGTCTCTGACCTTTCCCTTCATACCTACCAATGTCACAGTTTCTCCGTAGCCTAGTGACTTTACCTATCTAATTAAACCACAAGTTTCCTGCCTCCTACTTTTATATCCTTTTTTTATGCTTCTCATAATTCCCTTATTCACATTTGTTTTATTGAGCCATTCATTAAAAAGTCTTCACTCACATGCATTTGTCATTAAGGGCTGTTCATCAATAACCTATTCCATGTCACTAGATTGTAATATTTTGCTTTGTTCTCTATTATTCATGTGGTTACACTTTGCTTTCTTTAAAAACAGTGAAGAAGTACTGCGTGTTCACACACATTTTCATTACTTTTTTTTATCGTTTATATGGATAAATACTTGCTACATATATTAACAGGAAAATTCTGTTGAGAACACCTCATATGTTGCTGTTAATGTGTAATTTTAATCTTTTTAGTAGTTACAGTATATGAAACACTTACTGAACAACCATTTAATTCCTCCTCATTATGTCAAAAAATGTTATATATATTAATAACTATCACATTTTTCTAATATTTATATAAATCTTTTATGGGCTAGCACATTCTTATCAGAGACAATCTGAGTTTTTCAGACTAATTTCACTCCTCACTTGTTAAAACAGTCATTAACACTTTCCTATCAGCAATAATGCTAATGCCATCTATCTTAGCATTGGCCAAACAGTTTACGTGCCATGCTATCCCATTTTCGTGTATGTGTTAGCACATCACCATCTACTTGTGATTTCATTAACATGTATGTATTATTGCAGTATAAACAATCTACTCATTTAGCATGCTTGCAAACAATTTTTTTTTCTTGTCTGTCCATGCATCATATTTGTGGTGCCCCACATCTTATGAATAATTTCTTGGCCTTTCCTGTGGAAACAGATTGTAGTTACCATCATGTGGTACAGATAAAAGAAGGGTTACAACAATAGTAACATTTGGATATGCAAAAAGGTAAGATAGAGCTAGAACTCCTATTGAAGGAGATTGAAATGAAAGATAAGTTTGGGTGCAACAGAACCAAAGGAAGAAAGAAGAAATACACCAAAGACAGATTCCCATCCCACCCCCTCTCCCACCCTCTGGTGAGTCCTTCACTGACACACCAGAGGATGTAGTGTGCTTACGTACCCTGCAGAGTGGAATTGTCCCAGGCCCTGAAAATAGGTCCTAACACACTCCTGTGGGTAACCAATAGAAACTGGGTAACCACACATAATTCTTCATTAATTGTATTCATGAATCTAAATGTCAACGTCAATAACATCATTTCATCACTGTAAAATATATTTGAGGCACTGAGAACCATAAGGGCTAAAGGACACTGTCATCATTTTTGAAATTGTAGCATGTATATGTACTCCTGACATCTGCTGATCTTACAGGGAACCAACTTTTCTACATCTACATTTATACACCGCAAGCCACCCAACGGTGTGTGGCAGAGGGCACTTTACGTGCCACTGTCATTACCTCCCTTTCCTGTTCCACTCGCGTATGGTTCATGGGAAAAACGACTGCCAGAAAGGCTCCATGCACGCTCAAATCTCTCTAATTTTACATTCATGATCTCCTCGGGAGGTATAAGTAGGGAGAAGCAATATATTCGATACCTCATCCAGAAACGCATCCTCTCAAAACTTGGACAGCAAGCTACACCACGATGCAGAGCGCCTCTCTTGTAGAGTCTGCCACTTGAGTTTGCTAAACATCTCCGTAACGCTATTACACTTACCAAATAATCCTGTGATGAAACGCGCCGCTCTTCTTTGGATCTTCTCTATCTCCTCTGTCAACCCGACCTGGTACGGATCCCACACTGATGAGCAATACTCAAGTACCGTATAGGCCGATGCTGTACCCTACAATGTGTAGATGAACATTTGCGAAAAGCTGTCTCATTGATTTCTATGAAATTCACTTCTGTAAGGGCCCAAAGCACCAATTTCCAACGCTGTTGGGGTGTTCACTGGCTACACTGCCACCAATTTCTTCATAAAAGCTGGAAGCTCTTGAAGGAATGCCCCAGCATAACATCACATTCCATGGAACAGCATTCCAGTCTGTAAAATGGACAAGATTTCAGAATATTATAGTGTGTTACTTACCTCATTACCAAGCCAAAAGTTGGTGTTTGTGGTAACAGTTCACATTTTAGAAATTTTACAATTATGAAGTTTTCGACAGGTTACCATGAATTGCTGTTTAAATATAATATATTCGAGTGATGGAAGTCCACCATTTCAATCATATTATATGGAGGGAGACCACAGTTTGCAAATGCCTTGCAAACTCTTAAATGGAAGGCAAATATCAACCTAGAAACACAAAGACTTAACAAAACTACTACATCATAGTTGAGACACATAGACTTGACAGAGCTAATTAGATTTTATGACAATTTTGTCCAGACCTCAAGCTAGAGGGCGTGTAATGAAAATGATGATAGTAAGGACCAGAAAATGTTGTAATAGATCATAATTGTGTGTGTGTTGTGTATTTAGTATCTGTTCTTTATGTCCTGCTTTTAGTTACAAACCACACAACAGTTATAAAGACACTATTGCCACTAGCCTATGTATGAAGAATGTAAGGAATAACATTAATAATAATAATCCTATATTTTAATGAAAATTTCATAACATAAAGTGGACACATGATTTTTCATGGTTAAAACATAAGTCAAACCTATGAAACTGGTGGTTTGCCTTCAGATTTGTTCTTCACAAATATCTATTTTCTCAAAATTTTGTATATGTGCTTTGAGCCCTTATGGTTCACCAATGTTGTATGTACTTCTATACTTATGACTAATATTATCCAACCTCTGCTATAAAAGATATGTAGTTTCCGTTTGTGAGAGAGTAATCTGACTCTCTCTCTGGGAAAAACGTGATTTGTGTTTCCTCTTATACTTGGACTAAGGAAGGATAGTAAAAGATGAATGTATCTAAAAGACAATAGGATAGCTGAAGGGGAAGAAATTGGTTCATGGAAATCTACATATGGAATAATGAAGCATTTAACTGGGCCTGCTAACTAATGTCACTCCACCGAATTTGCTAAGGGTGCAAATTCCCCTGGAGATTTCAATTTCTTTAACACATCAATGTTATACAAGCCCCTTCTCTTGACAGTCTCTGAAACTACTTAGCAAACTGCCTTTGGATGCAGTACACCCAGCACCTTGCAGGGTCCTTTGTAGCATGAAAAAAATTTATTTGTTTCCTTCTTTATATTAGAACTAGGATAGAAACTAAACTAATATTAAATTATTATTCTGGACTGCAGCTGCAATTGCTTTTTTGTTGCATTTTCTTATTCTATTTTCTGCTTGTTTTCTTAAGTCTCCCTTTCTTGTCATGTGTATTTCTTCTTCTTTAACAGGTATTGAAGGTGGCTAGTTAAACAACTTTAACTGTGGTTTACCAATAAAAGTTGTATTCATAATTTCTATTGGTGATAGACCCATCTCGAAGCACTACAGTAATTCATTCAATGTAGCCTGGAATTCAGGAATCAATTGAGCCCATGTAGTATGTTTGTTACAACAATAACGTTTAACATATATGTCCAATTTCCTTCAGTACATGTTCACAAGGGTTTGATTGCAGATGATATTTTGGAATGGTTACATGTTTTACATCTTCCCAACCTAAAAATTCCTTGAAATTGTTACATGTAAATTGTGACCAATTATCAGTAAGGAGTCTACAAGGCTTACCCATATCCTTAAAATACCCTTTTAAACATTTTATAACTGTGTATTGGCTTTTTTAATAGGGTAAAGTTTTACATATTTTGACCAACGTTCTGTTAATACCAAACTAAGAGTGTCTCACAACATCCTCTCTTCCCTATCCACTCCTAGTCCTACCCTATTCCCTGACCCAACCCAAGGTGTGATGCAATCCGTGCTGAGGGGTGCGTGGCACATGGGAAGATGTGTCGCAAACGGAGCCTCAGGGATACCGGGTGACCTCCCTGAGTAATTAGCCTTACACCACGCGGGGTATTCGTGGTGTGGACCTTCTAGACGCCCAAATTTCGTGGGACCAACATGGACATGATTACAGAAAAAGAAAAAGAAACTGAGGGGCAAATTGAGACCTCAGACACCCAAACATTTGGGACTGAACTGATGGAAGGCACTTCCACTACTGAATCAGGATCTAGACCTGGACCAGAAGTGGGAACTGTAGCCAAGAAGCTAGACCAGATTAAGATCAAAGGCTTGTCTGGGGCCCAAAGGAGGAAGCTACTCAGGGAACAGATGGAAAAGGAAGGAAAAGAATGGCTCCCTAAACACAAATGGAGGGAAGTAAAGGGACTAGAACCCAAGACCCCCAGGAAAAAACTGTCTCAGGTTGAAGAGGACACGCAGACCCCCCCCCCAACATCAAAGACAGGTAGTAAGCGGATAAGGGAGGAATCAAAGACTCCCTCCTCCCTGGATAAGCAAGTACAGAAAAAAATGAGGCAAGAAATAGGGAAACAGACCTATAGTACTGCAGTCTCGGGTTTTAGGATGGCAGTTATCCAGGAAAGTTATCCACTGGTGACCATTACCTCACAGCAGGAGGAACTAGTACAGATGGCCCTCTTTGAAAAGATTGGGGGGGGGGGGGGGGGGGGGACGCTGGCCCAGGTCCCAACTTCAGGATGGTCTATCTAGACCGTGGTGCACTCATTTTTGACTGTGAGGGGGTGCACACAGTAGAATCACTCAAGGACAGGGTGCCCATGATATCCCCGTGGGAAGATGCGAAGCTGCTGGTCAAGACGGCAGCAGAGCTTCTTAAGACCGCAAAGATATCATTACGCGTACCCAGAATCCTTAAGGACGTCTCTCCCAAGACTCTGTTCGGGAAAATAGGGGCCCAGAACCCAAAAGTCCCGACAGAAGACTGGAGAGTGATTAACCAGAAGGTTGCTCTGGAAGGACGAACCCTGGTGGTGGAGGTTGGTGAGAAGCCCCTGAAGGCGATGCAGGAGCAGGACCTGAAACTGTTTTTAGGGTTCTCGCAGGTCACCGTCAGGATTCTCAAAGACCTCAAAGGTGGCAGTAAGATGGAGCCTGGAGGTGCTGCAGATTAATCTGCAACACAGTAAAGGGGCCTCTGCTGCCCTGAGCCACTGCCTGGGGTGACAGGAAGTGGACGTGGCCCTGATACAAGGACCCTATTCATACGAAGGTGGTGTATAGGGCCTCGGAGGCACTGGAGGTAAGCTGATCTATGGTAGAAATCTAAGAAACTCCAGAACATGCATCTATGCTAGAAACGGCATTTCTTTCACGCCAATGATGGATTTCTGCTCTAGGGACTTAGTGACCATCAAAATGCAGCAATGTGAGGACGGCATCACAAGGGAAGTTGTCTTGGTCTCAGCATATCTTTCTTACAAAGACAGTTCTCCCCCTCCCTTGGAGGTGAGGAGACTGGTAGAGACTTGCCATCGGCAAGGTGACCAACTGCTGGTGGGGTGCTACGCCAATGCCCACAACCTAGTGTGGGGCAGCAAGGATACCAACAGTAGAGGTGAGTACCTTCTTGAATTCCTCTTAGCTAACAACTTAGAGGTCCTGAATAGGGGCAATGAACATACATTCAGGAATAGCAGAAGTGAAGAAGTAATTGACATAACATTTGGTTCCATGACGATGGGTAGCTATGTCAAACAATGGCATGTGTTGTTGGAGCCATCCTCATTGGACCACGTGTACATTAAATTCAAGGTTGAAATGGGAATCAGACAGACCATGACTTATATAAATCCCAGGAAAACAGACTGGGAGACATATAGGAGGGACCTTGACTTAGGCTTATCGGAAATTAAAACCACGATAAGGAAGCCAGTAGAATTTGAGGAAGTAGCAGAGGTTGTTACCTCTGCCATAGTGACCTCATATCAAAACAACTGCACAATCACCAGAAAGTGCACAAATAGGAGTGTTCCTTGGTGGAATAACAAATTGGAAACGCAAAGAAAACAGGTACGGAGACTTTAATGTTGCGAGACGCAAAGGACAATGGGCTAAATATCGTGAGGCCCTTGTCAGTTACAACCTTGCAATAAGACAAGCAAAGGAGGCATCCTGGAAGGCATTCTGTCAGGAAGTGGAAGGCACAGCTGCACAAGCCAGACTTCACAAGATTCTTACTAGAGTACCAACTAATCCAGGAGGTACGTTGAGGAAGGAGGACGGAGAATATACAAAGATAGCACATGAGACACTAGAATTGCTCCTCAAAACTCACTTTCCTCAATATGCTCTGCTGGATAACACAGACGAGTATGTGACCCCAGAGAGACAACGGTTCTCAGACACTCGAAGAGAGGACTGGGAATCGGCTAAGGTGTGTGTGAACTTCAACAAAATCCATTGGGCGGTGGGAACATTGCAGCCACTCAAGTCACCTGGCCCAGATGGAATTTTTCCAGCTCTCCTGCAACAGGCAGGAGGAAAGCTTATAAGAATCCTATGCAGGCTATTTAGGGTTAGTTGAGCAGTAGGAATCATTCCCAATGTTTGGAGGGCAGTGAAGGTTGTCTTCATTCCAAAGCCAGGGAGAATTGATCATACCAAGGCCAAGGATATGAGACCAATCAGTCTGTCCTCCTTCATTCTCAAAACACTGGAAAAACTGGTTAATGTATACGTTGGGGAGAGGACGCTATGTAGGGTCCCTCTACACCTGAACCAACACGCATACCGACCAGGTAAATCATGTGAAACAGCTCTCCACCAACTCGTCAGGAAGGTGGAAAAAGCACTTCACTTCCAAGAAATAGCCCTCTGCATCTTCCTGGATATCGAGGGGGCCTTTAGTAACACAACCTTCGATTCCATGGTAAGGGCAGCAGAAGTGCATGATCTGGGAACCTCTATATGTAGGTGGACCAGAGTCATGCTTAGTGGAAGGAAGGTAGAGGCTACCATGATGAATGAAAAGATGGTAATTAAGACCACTAGAGGCTGCCCACAAGGAGGAGTTTTGTCTCCTCTATTGTGGAATCTAGTGGTGAACGAACTCATTGAGGAACTCAATTCCAGACAGTGCTTCTGCCAAGGATACGCACATGACCTTGTCATAGTAATACTTGGCTAATTCACTGACACAGTCAGGAATATGGTACAACGAGGGTTGGACATTGTGCAAAAATGGTGCATTAAACAGGATCTGAGAGTTAATCCTAAGAAGACTGGTGCGGTGCCATTTACGAAGAGACATATTCAGCATGCAAGATGGAATCTAAAGCTCTTCGATGAAACTCTACCTGTGAAGGGAACAGTGAAATATCTAAGGGTAGCCTTGGATGAGAAGCTAACTTGGACGCCTCATATTAAGAGTATCTGCTCCAAGGCAAAAAGCACTTTAGTGAGTACTAGGAGGGCTTGTTGCAAAAACTGGGGCCTAAGCCCCAGGGGTATGCACTGGATATACACCACAGTGGTTAGACCTAGGATTTCCTATGGGGCCATAGTGTGATGGAAGAAGGTAGAACAGTGGGTTGCTGCTAAAGAGCTTGCTAAGGTGCAGAGATCAGCCTGCTTAGCCATAATGAGTGGAATTAGCAGCACACCAACCACTGGAATGGAAGCCATGCTGGACATGCCTCCACTTCACCTTTGGGTTAAGATGGAGGCAGCAGCTGGGGCATACAGACGTAAAGCTGGCCAAAAACGGGTCTCATTTGGATATCCAGAATCACGCACTAACATAGTGAGTGAGGTAAATACGGGTATGGCTGGGGAAATGCCTGCTGACTACAATAATAACTGCTAACTGTTTCGACAAGCCTTACAACATCATAATTGGAAGTAGGGAGCAGTGGGAGAAAACAGTTTGACACAGTACGGGGGACATCGTTTGGTTCATCGATGGGTTGAAAACAGATCAAGGCGTTGGGGTAGGGTTGTACGGGGTTCAGCCAAGACTGAAGAGCAGCATCTCTCCAGGGAAACTGGCCTCTGTATTCCAAGCCGAAATTACTGCAATCAGGGCATGTGTGGAGGAGTATATGAGTAGGTGCTACAATGATCAAAGCATCTACATCCATTCAGACAGCCAGGCAGCCCTGAAATCATTGGCAGCTTGTGCAACAAGATCTAAGATTGTTGCAGATTGCCACAGGGCTCTGATGGAGCTAGAGGGGAACAATAGGCTGTACCCAGTGTGGGTCCCTGGCCACTCAGGGATCTGTGACAATGAACATGCCGATAGATTGGCTAGGATGGGGGCAACAACTCCATTTATTGGATTGGAACCTGTCTTGACAATCACCAAGGCTATGATCAAATTAGAAGTACGGAACTGGCTTAGGAAATAGCACGTAGGATATGGACCAAGGTCCATAAACAAAAACATGGTAAGGTAATGATGCCCAAACCATGTTTTAAAAGAAGCTCTGTAATCCTGGGATTGAACAGGAAAGAGATCAAACTCATGACTGGACTGATGACCGGCCATGGGAACTTCAAAAAACACCTACACACAATGGGTATAATGGAAGAGGACCCTAAATGTAGGATCTGTGATGAGGGTGAAGAAACTGCATCACACCTAATCTTTGAATGGCATTGGAGAGTAAAAGATACAGAATCTTCGGGACAACTTGACCTGAAGAAATTGTGTCTAACAAAAAACTGGTAGAGGGACTCCTTGCACTATTCAAGGGCACTGGTTGGCTTTACTAGATATACAGGGAGCGATACCGCACAATAAACCTAGTTTCGGTGTGGGCAGTGGCGGGTTAGACCTAAGCTGTTTTAGCTCTCCTGTTAAAATCAAATAAAATCAAGATGTAATTTACCCCTCCTCAACTTGTAGGTAACTACCCATAAAAATCAGCAGCTGTTAAATTGTGTAATCCTTTAGGTATTATTCAACGAAAACAATCAGTCGGCACCCCCACCCCCCACCCCCTACCCCTACAATCAATCTTTCGTTCTCATCCCATACAGTAAGTCTCCCCTGACCCGTGGTTCTGGGTGACTTTCCCAAAATCTACCCCTCTCCTAGACCTCTCCAGTACTTTTCCTTAACACTTCTTCCTACCCCTTCAACCGTTCTGCCTGAAGAAGGAGCCACTGGCTCCAAAAACTGGCCAACCATAACAGTCTTTTATGTGTGTGTTCTGCCGCCACTTGATGAATAGATTTTTAACTGTCCAGTTAAATAGTTTTAGGTATTATTCAATATAACTTATATTGTAGATGGCTATTATTGTCTTTAATCTTTTGACATAACTCACAGTATCATTATAACTTTATTGTATTCCCACTTAAGTTCTTAAAGTAATATAATTTATTCATGTGCCTAATGCACTTGTGAATATTGAAATATATGTATTGTTTATGGATAAACTATATTAGATCTTCTAACACACTCTGAAGTATGCATAACTTCCAACTAGATGTGTTGTTTAATCTCCAGAACAAAATACCATCAGTAATCATTCATAATTCCTGCTGATCTGTTAATGTTCTTGCATGTGTGTATTGCTGAAATTAGACACTTTATTCCCTGCTATATTCTTAATGCTGGGGCCCTTAATTTGTTGTTGGCTTAACATAGGTTACAAATTTAAGTGCAAAAATGTTACTAGGACCCTTAGTACATTTAATTGCATTCACATTGTAAGGTAATCTTGACCAGTGCATTAGGAACTTGGTTCTGAGAACCCTTTATGTAATTTATTTATATTTAGAATTCTTATAAAAACAATACCCATCCATTAGATGGTTTTGCAATGGTCTACTTTCCATCAGGATTGCTAAGGCTTGATGGTCAGTGCAAATAATTATCTCTGATTCCAAAATTAATGTCTGCAATTTTTGTATTCTCCAAGCAATAGCTAGCAACTCCTTCTCTGTAGCTGCATAATTTAATTCATGTTTATTAAGACTTCTACTTGCAAAAGTGACAGTCTTATTTTCACCCATTTCCATATTCTATTCTGCATTAAATAATTCCTCTGTGGTACCATATTGCAAAGCATCTGTTGCTAACTGAAATGGCTCATAAATCACAGGGTGATTCAGTATACGTGCTTTCCCTAGTTCTTTTTTAATATTCTTAAAAGCCTCTGCAGTCCCTTTATCCTATATCCATCTAGATCTTTGTTTTAATAATGATAACAGCTGAGGATCATTCATTACCTGACCCTGCACGTATCAATGACAAAATCCAGCTAGCCCAAGGAACGACCAAACAAGGTGGTGCAGTGGTTAGCACAGTGGACTCCATTCAAGAGGACAATGGTTCGAACCTGCGTCCAGCCATCCTGATTTAGGTTTTCCGTGATTTCTCTAAATAGCTTCATGCAAATGCCGGGAGGGTTCCTTTGAAAGGGCACGGCCAACTTCCTATCCCATCCTTCCCTAATCCAATATTCGAGGGGACTGATGACCTCGCTGTTTGTCCCCCTGGCCCCCCCCCCCCAAAAAAAAAAAAAAAAAAAAAAAAAAAAAAAAAAAAAAAAAAAAAAAAAAAAAAAAAAAAAAAAAAATCAACCAGTCAGTCCAAGAAACAAGTATAACTGTTTTACAGTCTGAGACTCTGGACAATCTTTTATGGCCCTTATGCTTTCATGATCTGGTTCAATGCCATTTATCCCTGCCAGATGTTCTAAGAACTTTAGAGTCCTCCAAGCCAATATGAGTCTTTGCTAACTTAATGGTAATACCTTTCTCATAAAACTTCTGTAGTGTTTTAGTTAATAGGATACAATGCTCTTCCCATGTATTAGATACTAATAAGATGTCATCTGCTTAGATAATCAATTCATGCAATAATTATTTCCCCAAAGCTTTGTCTACAGCTTGAATAAATACTGAAAGTGAAATATTTAGGCTGAAAGGCAGCACTTTAAATTGATATGACTGTCCATGAAACAAAAAAGTTGTATAACCTTTTGAATTTTCATGTAATTTTACTTGCCAGTATCCAACTGTCAGATCCATAGAACTAAAATATGTGACATGTTCAATCCTAGTGAGTAATGCACTTACATATAGGTCTATCTCTTTTACTTTCTATATGCTTATTTAGAGTATGTGTGTTCAAGACAAGGAACACCCTACCTGTGGCTTTCTCAACAACTAACAACAGATTGCTGCAGACACTTAAGCTACATTCAATAATGCGACTGCAGGGTAAGGTTTATGAAGGAGGAGACTTTAATCTTTTGTTTTAAGTTGATAAATGTAATCACCTGTTGCTCCCAGTTTATCTGAGAACAATGATCTATATATAAAACTTTTATCTGATCCTCTCCTAAATGGATATACTCATAAACTTTATTATATATTTGGTTACAGTAGGGCAGTATCTGTATTTTACAGTGCCTGTATAGTTCAATGCAATGTTCCTGTGGACATACATATGTCTGAAGGAACAGATAATCGATAACTGTATTGAATTATGAAATGCATGCAGGCATAAAGAAACAATGCACCAAACTGTACAGACATTTCTGTACTGTATTTCATGCCAAAGCGAGGCTATCCAACAGGTAAAACAATGTCTCTCACTATGTGGCAATCACATGATTTTTGTTCAAACACTGTTGGATATGGACCCTAGGGCATATGGAAGTTTAGAACTGGCCTTCTCACAAGCTGAGATAGCTGAAGTGGTTAAGGTGACTGCTCACATAAAGCAGAAAATAAGGGTTCAAATCCCAGTCCAGCATTAATTTTCATATGTTACTAGTAAATCACAAAGCTGTTGTACGTTCATATTTGTAATTTTCAAAGCATTTCATAATACATTTGGTTGTTATAATCTGTACACTAGTTGAAGGTTCTTCCTTGTTTATGAGTCTCACATTTGCAATTAAACATATAGTGTTCACCAGTGCCTCTTTTTACGCATCACTGGACTCAGCCTGAAAGGTACTACTGCCCAACAATTATTTTTTCAAGAAAAGTAATTCTGCATCGAAATCTAATTTCACTTCACACTGCAGTAGCCAATCTGCACCAAGTAATATTTGTAAATTAACATTTGGCACTACCTGCAAATTTTGCATAAATTCAGAATTTCTTATACTTATAGGTATGTGTGTTTCTTGTTCAATCAACTTGCCTTTACTGCCAGTAATCCCAACAATATATACAACTGTACAACTGTAACAGGCAGATAGGACATTGGTCTTTATTTCTCATTGTTTGTAAAAGCTCCTGTGATATTAGAGAAATTCTATTGTCTGACTCTATTAAAAATATCTAATTTCCATACAGTTCCCCAATTACTGTGGATTGTGACTGGTTTTCCTCAGTTTTCTCATTTTCATCTAGCAGTGACTCTTGTGTAGGTATTTTATAGGTAAAGGCTATAAACTTTTCTATATACGGGCCTGTGGTTGTATTATCACATCCTAGATCCTGGATCCCAGCTCCTGTCCCAGGACATTCCATTTTTCTTCCATTATAATAACAGGCTAGATCCCTTTTAGTTCCCCATTATTGGCCATGGCTGTAGTCGTAGGCATTACAATATCCACATCATTGTTGGCTGCAGTGTCAATAAACACTTGCGACTGTGTGTACTCCTTCTGCACTCTCTTATCAAATAAATAAGCACAAAGTTGATTTCCTTATGATCTTCCCACTTATTAGGTTACGACATAGAAAATCCTTGCAGAAAATAAGTGGGGTGCTCCCTTCCTTAGATTTAAACTTTGGAAAATGTATTGATATACCGATACTGCTTCCAAGCAGAAGTTCCTTCACTACATCATTTGATAACCCGATATTACTTAGAGCCACCCTTTACTAAGTTCTTGTCATATTTTTTCTAAGACTTGTAATAACTTTTGAATTTCCTTCTGATTTTCCTCAGTATTGCCTGAAGAATTAGTTGTAGCACAAGTGGATTCAACTTTCTCTTGTACCTTTTGTCCAACTAACTTCTGTAAACTCAAGACAATTACTTCACCAAAATCTCTACTCTCCTTTAATACTTCTCTTCGGTTTCACATCTCTGAGATTTGATTATGTATATCTTTGAATTCCTGGGTGGATACTTCCTCCATATTTTTTATCTTACCATTTACATGTTTAACCTGTTACTGAACTTATTTCCTGGCTAACTCACATTATTTTTCTATTTCAAGCTGTATCTCCTTAAGTAATTTTACTGAGGTTTCTTCTATTTTAGAAGTTTATCTGCTTTTGTAGATACCTCTTCTACTGCTCATCCATGGGTAGTAATATTTTTAAACATTTCATCTAACATATATAATTTTTCCGCTTGAATTTTAATGCTCTTGAACAGCTCCTCTAATATTTTTAGTTTTCTAATATTTCAGCTAGACTGTTCTCCATGTTGTGCATGGTAAAGGGTGTATAGTAATAACAACATATACACACACGAGAACACTGAACTCCTGTGACTCTGTTTTGATACTAGTACTAAGAATCAGTATAATGTATATCTGTAAAACCTCATAGACAAATCACTTTAAAAAATCTCAGTTTGGGGCTTTTTACAGTTCACCTAATTGACTGCACAGTGCTGCTGATATGATATGTGCAGGCTTGGTGACATAGTGAGAAGCCACTGTGTAGTCGTTGCATAGTCAGATGACCAGCCACTGTGCTGCAAAGCAATGTTGCACTGCTGTCATGTTTGTTGACTGCCACTTATGCCATTGGAAGTCTGTCATGTTGATGGTCATTTCAACATTTAAATATAATAATTCTAGTTGTTGACCTGGTTGCTAAGGTCAATTGGGCTCATTTATCTCTTATGTTGTGATAATTCACACTTATTTGGTTTTTACCAAATCACAAAATAACTACTTCTTAAATATTGTAAATATATTGGCAACACTACATTGTGTGCTTGCCTATCTCTTCTTCATTGTTTACTTGGGTTGCTGTAAGCAATGTAGCAAATTCTTCCATTATTTCTGAAAAATTCTTTTTATTATCTCTTATTTAAGTGCATTTTATCCACCACCTGTTATGGTCACCAAAATGAAGTGTTTATGCCTCTTGGTGTGATTTCATCAATGGCTTTTAGTGATCACCTTCACCTTGACTATTTTCTTATGGTCACCTTGTAGTGTCTTGATGCTTTTGGTCTGCTGTGCAGTGCCACTGATTACACCATGTGATCTCTACTCCATCTGCAGAGAGATAAGGGCTATAACACAGATCGCATCTACACTAACTAGCTAGATAATCATGTAACCACTCTTAATAAACTTTTCTGTATTTTGCTTCTCTCATAAAATATAAAAATGTATGGTACACAGACCGCAACTTGACTGCTTTTACTTAGTCAAGCTTATGACAGAAGCTCTCAAAATGTTACCACAGAAGTAAGTGACATATCACAGAACATTCTTCCTTTGTTTTGGGATGTAACTATTGTCTCCAAACCCCCTTTTTCTGTACCTTTGTCCACATGTCCAAGCCATGAAACCAAAGCATAACTTACCCTTTTATCACAGGTGGAGATGCTTGGTCCCCATCATGTCTTGTTGATGCTCTGTGCTCATGGTTCTCTCTTCACATCTGTACATAAATCAAATATCTGTGTACACATAGGAAATTTTTTTCTGTAATGCTTATCTAACTAACATTTCCCAATAAACATCTTATTGTTTTAATAGGAAGAATTGAAACATGTGGTTACATAATAACGGCGTGATGTACTGCAATTGTTACCTCCATGCCTAAATTACACTGACTGAAAAAAATTGCAGTACAAAAAGATAATTAATGCAGTTATGAAATTTTGGGAATATATTTGTCTAGAAATATATTTAAGTGATTAACACTGCAAGATCGGAAGTTAATGTAAGCCCGGGATAATCCATTGCAAATGTGTAATGCTGGTACATTAATAACTGTGTAACTGTGAGAATGTTGAATGCAAGCATGCAAACGTGCATGGGATGTGTTGTACAAGTGCCGGACACCATTTTGTGGGATGTAGTTCCATGCCAGTTGCACTTGGTTGGTCAATACAGGGATGGTTAATACTGTTTGTGGACGGTGTTGGAGTTTTCATCCGATGGTGTCCCATATGTGCTCGACTGGAGACAGATGCTGTGACTGAACAGAACAAGGCAACATGCTGACTCACTGTAGAGGATGTTGGGTTACAACAATCATATGTGGGTGATTGTAACCCTGTTGGAAAAACTCCCTCGAATCCTGCTCATGAATGGCAGCATGACACGTCAAATCACCAGACTGACATACAAATTTGCAGTCAGGGTGTGTGGGATAACCATGAGAGTGCTCCTGCGTACAAAATCAAACCTTGGACTATAACTCCAGTTGTACGTCCTGTGTGTTTAGCACACAAGCAGGCTGTTTGCAGGCCCTCAGCTGGACTCCTCCTAACCAACATACAGCCATCACTGGCAGTGAGGCAGAACCAGCTTTCATCAGAAAACCCAACAGACCTCCATACTGTGCGCCAATGAACATTCACTTGCCACCACTAAAGTCGCAAATGATTGTGGTTTAGGGTCAATGGAATGCACTGTACAGAGCATCTGGATTGGAGCTGTCTTTGAAGTAACTGATTTGTTGCAGTTCATTGTGTCACTGAGGTGCTAACTGCTGCTCAAATTGCTGCTGCAGATGCAGCATGATGCGCCAGAGCCATACACTGAACATGATGGTCTCCCCACTCCTTAGCACCATGTGGCCGTCTAAGCCTGGTCCTCTTGCGACCATATGTTCTCGTGACCACCACTGCCAGCAATCATGTACAGTGGCTACATTCATGCCAAGTCATTCTGAATGTCGTAGAAGGAATGTCCAGATTGTCATATCCCTATTACATGACCTCATTCAAACTCGGTGAGGTGCTGATAATGGTGTCTTTGTTGCCGTAAAGGCATTCATGATTAGCATCAACTCACCATGTCCAGTCTCAATGCTCATGACCATTACAGTGTGTATTTAAAGCAAACATTATTTGCATCCTCACAGTGTTGCTACTAGCACCACTCTTATGCGACTGACATGAAACTTGAACAGACATAATCTTTCAGACGTCTACCAACTTTCGTTTATGTCACACAGCTCCTTCTTGGTGTCTTTTTTTCTGTCATTGTATTTAGATTCTGCTAGACCTTTCCTTACCATAAAAATGAAACATTCACATAATTTAAATATTTCTTCCTCAGTTTACAGCAACCAACCTTTTTACCCAAATTTTTGTGTTCTTCATATTGAAATCACATGAAATGGTTAAACTCAAGTGACCCGTGGTGTATCTGGCAGAGAAACTGGAGGTAACATGTTCCAATGTACAGACCTGTGAATGAACGGCAAGGGTGGGGCGGTAGGAGTGTCCCTCGTCCAACAGATGGGGCATGGGACATTTCTCCACAAGTTAGGTGAAGAACATCCTCTTATAACTGAACTACAGAATCAGTCCGTTTACTGCTCAATATTTTAGACAACAGTGACATCTGGAGAGACCAGCAGTCTGTTTCTCTTGTGGCTGATACTTGATTGTTTTGTACATAACTTTGTCACTATAGTACAGTGGGTATGGTGTGTACAATTGTATGACATTTCTGTGTGATATAACTTATATTAAAAATGCTGTCAGTGAAAGAAGGCAACATTAATTAACAATGTTTTAACATATAAAAGGAAAGAAGGAAAAGAATTGTCGAGGCATGCGCTGGAGCATGGTGCTGTATAGCTACAAAAGCTGAACACACATTATGAAAAAAAGAAAGCACTTAGAAACTATAGAAATACCAGTATGGCCTGGAGGATGCTGGACTAAACGAAATACCAATGAAGATGTATTGGGAGATATCAATGAGTGAAAAAACCTTGTAGCTGCTATTCAAAAAAGGAAAACTATTCGGATATTTATTTAGATACGGTAAAATAGATTTTTTTAACAAATATATTAGAAGAAAAAATTGGGGAAAAGAAAAGCAAAGGGAGAAAGTAGTGCAAGCCCTATTGGAGCTAACACTATGCCCCATTTATCAAGAAATGAAAAAGACATCTCAAAATGAAGAAGAGTGGTTGCAGTGACAAGGCAGAAGCCTTTTGAAGCAAGTCAGTTTATAACTTACTGTAGCATCTCAATATAAACTGACCTTTTAAATGAATCCTAACACCCTCTAGCAAACATTTCAAGCACCACAATTTACTATTAGCTGTACTGAAACATTTGTCTTTTACATTCATTAATACTGGTTTCAAATTATATTTTTTGTTCCCAGTTTCTCTTCTGAAAAGTTTCCACTCACTATCCATAGAAATTAAACTCCTGTCACAAGCATCTAATTTATGAGTTGTTGATCCAGTTTTACATTTTGTTGTTGGTTGTTGTTGTTTGTTTGTTTGTGTAGGGGTGGAGCAGTGGAAGGGGGGGGGGGGTCTGAATAAACCTTCGTTAAGTAAAGTTAGTGTTCATCATTCATCTAATTACACCTTCTTCTACGTGACATTATTCTAGTGGAGACACTGGGTATCAGACCTTGTGATAGTGCACATTATCGATGACATAGTGGCTCCCATCAGGCCACGACAGAGCTGCTGTTTATGTGTCCTTCATTTCCCTTTAAAATGGTGAAAAAGTCTAGACCTAGGCTAAGTTACGTTCATGCAATGCCGCATGAGGAACCTGTTTGGGCACCAAGGAAGACTGACGTGTGGAGGACTCATGATAACCAAGCAGTGTGCTTCAACTATGGACGACTGGGAAATGTTGTGTGGTATTGTCGAGAAAGGCGGCGGATCTTTGATGATGCCCAAAACACAAGACAGCAGACTGATCTTACCCAGTGCCTCGACCAGAATAATGTCACATAGAAGAAAGTGTAATTAGATGAATGATGAACACTAACTTCACTTAACAAAGGTTTATTCAGCACTTGCACATACAAGAACATGGATTAAATGCCTCTGGCCAGAACATATATGGTATGACCGGAGGCAGTTTGCTATACGCTCTTGTATGTGCAAGTGCTGAATAAACCATTGTTAAGTGAAGTTAGTGTTCATCAATCATCTAATTACACCTTCTTCTATTTGACATTATTCTTGAGCAGAGTGGTGCAGTGGAAACATAGTGGTTGGTTATCCTGGGTCCTCCAGATGTTAGTCTTCCTTGGTGCCCAAACAGGTTCCCCATTCGGCATTGTAGGAATGTAACTTCACCTGGGTCTAGACTTTTGCACCATTTTAAAGGGAAATAAAGGACGAGAGATTGGGTTCAATGTCTGTTCCACTTCCTCCCTTATGACCTCTTGAAGTGTCTCGGTTTTTTGCTCACCGTGCAATCCAAGTGCCTTCAGAACTTCCTCTCCCACTATCTGATGAATAATACTTGTGAAATCAGTTCCTTCCTCCATCACAGACATCAATAGACGTTTGGAAGCCATTCAAAGTTCCTGCATGTAATTCTTTTTTTATGCATTGTCTCAATATACTGGCACCATTTTATGAAGTTCTCAGCTCTCGAAACCTCCTTCAGGAGTAGGGCTTGATACATGTCCATGGTTGAAAGAAACTTAGCCCCCTTCAGAAAAATCTAGTGTATCATGAATTCATGGAAGGGGGTAAATGTCCATTTTAGTTATATTATTAAGCTTCCTGTAATAAACACAAAAGCGCCAACTGCCATCCTTCTTCCTGCTCAGGAGAGATTCTGGAGTGCAGCGAGACAGTCGACATCTTGGTGTTTTCTTTGACTTTAGTACACTATGATAATGTCATACTCTTGAAGAAATAGTGCCCACATTGCGAGTCATCCTGTTGGATCCTTAAGACCTGTCAACCAACAAAGTGAATGATGGTCTGTAACAACTGTGAAGGGCCTTCCATAGAGATACCATCAAAATTTGCACATGGTCCAGATCACAGTAAGACATTGTCTTTCAAAATGGATCAAAGTTTTTCTTGCAAAGTAATCCAATATAATGTCACAGAAAAAGCTGAGTAACACAGACACCAAGGTGTAGTGGTTATGATACTAGACCGTTGCATGGAGGGTTATGAGTTCAAAACTCACCTTGTAACACCACAACTCAGACCCTATGTAGCTGTTTACTGATTTATTTATTTATTTATTTTTGCTTTATGTTTATTCAATATCATATTGTTGAGTTTCTGTAAATGTTGTTGGTTTGAATCGAAAACACAAAAGTGTATACTTTTTTCTTTGTAGAAACCTTGATGTCCTGGTTTAATCATGTGTAATGTATTGTCTTTATTATTTAAATTCTTGGCCTCATTCGGAGGGGACAAAACTTACTGTATATAATTGTAATTTCTGTGTGAATAATTTTTTGTATAAATATCAATATGTGCAAATGTTCTGTTTTATTTATTATGTTTGGTTGCTGTTATGTAAACTGCTGACCTTCACTTAGGGTATTTAGTTATTTTGTAAGTAAAAGGTGGTGTGGCTCCCCTCAGGAACGGAACTGTGTAGCGCGCACAAAATGTGGTAGCCATGGATAGAAAGGTGGAACTAAGAGTCAGTTGGGGATGAGCTACCAAACTGTCAACTGCTCATGTAAAAGTTGTGTATTGTGTTGGTGCTGAGAGAGGCTTTTTGTGCCACTTTCCAATGCCTTGGATAGATGGATAAATAGCTGGAACTATTCTGGAATTGGTATCTATCATCACCACCAAGAAATGACAGAGTCCAGCATTTCCACCTGCAAATCCACCCACCAACATGCACTCACCACCACACTGTGCAATCACTGAAAAGGAACCAAGGAATTGTAGAAATGTCCAATGAAGGATCAGCTCATGTGGATGATTTATTTGTTTTCAATTATAAGGTAAACCAAAAGACTATTTATGAAAACTTACCTTGATCTATCCTCTGTCACATTTCCATTTAGGATCCTGCCCATGCTAAAGTGATTACCAAATGTCCTTGTTGAAAGAACATTAAAGCCCAGTGTTTTACTAATTAATGCCTCTTGAATACAGTAAAAAGAAAGTTAAAGTTAATGTGCAAAAGAGTGAGCTTAAGTAAATAATGTTTGCTGAAAGTAATTTTGCAATTAAAACTGCCTGTTAAAAGTTGGTGGGCTTGCTGAAAAACTAAAGTGAAAAATAGAAGTTAAAGTAATAATGTAGTTCAAGCAGGTATTAAAATAATTTGTGGTTACTTTTAAAATGTAAAAGTTCTTAAAACTGAGGCTTATAAAGCTTTGTTTAGTTAATGATCATAGTGCTGCCTGTTGTAAATTACAAAAGGTGAGTCAGTATCTCATAAATATGTCAACTTTGTGTCTCATTGCAGTAAAGGTTGAGAGCTGTAACTGTGGGAAGTTACATACTTATGCTTGCTAAATGCTTGTTCCTCTTGTGTATTGAAAGTGCATATTAATAGTGTAACAGGATCCACAGTTTGTACATTGTGCTCATGATAGATAACAATTAACAGAAAGACCACTTTCTATGAAAACAGTAACTTCTATTATTCAGAAGACAGTGAGAAATAGTTTGCTAGTGATTTTTTTTATTCCCATGTCAGTTAGAAAAGTAACTGGTAAAATAAAGACTAAACCTATTCCCAATCTATAATTTTGCAGTGAACTTAATTCACATTTCTCGTTAGATAGGAAAGTGTTTGAAAAGTGATACTAAATCTATGTCCAATTTATGATTCGAATGAGCACTTTAATAGTAGGCCTAATTATATTGAAACCATTCAGTTTGACCAAGCCTTGAAGGCAAAAGTGTATATCATTATCTGTTGCACTTATGCATATGGTCTTGTTCTTCTATAACTGTTAGCATTTTCTTTAAAATCAACATCTGCTACTGACCGAGTTCATTGCACTTTCGTGTGATTAAGTATAGGCTGTGTCTGTCCATAAAGTTACTCATATCTATTTTCTTGAACAAGAATGTCAATTATTCTCACCTAATTAGGCTGGCAACCATTTTCTTTATTCTTTGAACAGTGTTTATAGGTAAAATATTGTTTGTTACTTTTTAAATAGCTACATAATTCTGACTTTCACTTCCAATAAGCCACCTCCGTCAGGTACATCACGGCGAACATAACAAAATTCCTTGCAGAGGGTAACACTGCTCAGCTTCTTTATACTGTAGCTGCTTTGATTAATAATTACGTGATACAATCTGCCACCAGCTTTGAGGTTATGGTATAGGAGCGGACGTTAGTGCTATAACCTGAACTGAAAAATTTTAATTTCTATGTTCAGTTCGAGTACATTCTAGAAGTATCCGCAAATGTCAAGAATTGTTGTACTGGAATATTCTATAACTGTATATATACCGTATGTTTTCTGGCCAGAGGCATTTAACTCCGTGTTTTTGTATGTACAAGTGCTGAATAAACCTTCGTTAAGTGAAGTTTGTGTTCGTCATTCATATAATTACACTTTCTTCTATGTGACATTATTCTGGTCAAGGCACTGGGTAAGATCGGTCTGCTGTCTTGTGTTGCGGGCATCATCAAATATCCACCGCCTTTCTCAAAATAGCACACCACACTTCCCAGTCATCTGTAGTCGAAACATACTGCTTGGTTATCATGGGTCCTCAATACGTCAGTCTTCCTTGATGCCAAAAAGGTTCCTCATGTGCCATTGTAGGACATAACTTCGCCTGGGTCTCATTTACGAACAGATTCGGTGAATTGTGGATAGTTAAGTGTTGCCAAGAACCGCAAATCCTTCCAAGACGCATGTGCAGAGGAAACACTGAGCCATTAATTGCCAAACAGCTGAGCATAGAAACCTCCCATGCCATGTCTGGACGAAATAGGAGCTACCACTACAAGCCAAGAGCTTCTAGCTCAGCTATTACCAGATCTAACTAAGGAACAACAGGAGAAGCTACTTACCTTCCTTCAAGAGTTCTCTGAATGCTTCAATCCACAGGTAAAGAGCAAATTAGACAAATTGATGGTGAAGCACCGGATTAGCACTGGAGAGCATCAACCAATAAGCCAGAGACTGTGTGTCAGCAACAGAATGTTGAATAATTCATGAAGAGGTAGAGAAAATAATTAATAATGACATCATTCAGCCTTTGCAGAGCCCATGGTCGTCACCAGTGGTTCTCGTCTGGAAGGAGGATGGCAGTTGGCACTTTTATGTTGATTACAGGAAGCTTAATAAGATAACTAAAATGGACGTTTACCCCCTCCACGAATTGACGAAACACTAGATTGTCTGAAGGGGGCTAAGTTTTTTTCTCAACCATGGGCATGTACTTAGGTTACTGGCATATCGAAGTAGATGAGGCCAATCGTGAGAAAACTGCATTCATCACCCCTGAGGGCCTGTACAAGTTTAAGGTAATCCCGCTTGGTTTGTGTAATGCACCAGCAACGTTTGAACAGATGATGGGTAATCTTCTAAGTCACCTGAAGTGGACGATGTATCTTTGTTATTTAGATGACATTATAGTATTCTCAGACATTTGATGAATACATAAAAAGACTGACAGCCATTCTTAAGTGTCTCCAACAAGGCCGATTGAAATGTAATCCAATAAAGTGTATCTTTGGAGCAAAAAAAATCAAAATACTTGGGCACCTCGTGTCAAATGAAGGTGTGCTGCCAAACCCAGAATAGGTGAGATCTATAACGGAATTTTCTATTCCTATTCCTAAAAGTATTTGAGATGTGAGAAGCTTCCTCCGATTATGTTCTTATTACCATCATTTTATCAAAGACTCTTGTACCAAAGCCAGGCCACTCCAAGAGTTGTTAAAAGCCAATGCTAAATTTATCTGCGGTGGTGCCCAACAAGATTCTTTCGATGTGCTGCGAAAAGCTCTGATGACTGACGCTGTACTTGGTCTGTATGATTAGAGAGAGCCTACAGAACTACACACAAATGCCACTGGGTATGGGGTCGGTGCTGTTCTGGTGCAAATTTTGGATGGAAAAGAGAGAGTTATAGCCTATACTTCTAGGAAACTTACAAAAGCCGAGAGAAACTACTTGACTACAAAAAGAGAATGTCTTGCTGTGATCTGGGTCATGTACAAATTTCGACAATATCTCCATGGAAGGCCATTCACAGTTGTTACAGACCATCATTCACTTTGTTGGTTGACAGATCTTAAGGATCCAAAAGGACGACTTGCCAGGTGGGCACTACATCGTAGACAGTATGACATTACCATAGTGTACAAAAGTGGAAGAAAAAACCAAGATGCCGACTGTCTCACAAGAAACCCTGTGCAAGACTTTGATCAAGATAGTGACTCTCTTGCTGCACTCCAGGGTCTCTCTGCTGAGCAGAAGAAGGGCGTGAAGATTTCTCAGATTATGCTTGTCTTAAATCGGTCAGAGGATGTAAAAGGACAATTTAAGACAGTTAATGAATTACTTTGCTAGAAAAACTTTGATGTGTTTAGAAAGAGGTGGCTACCAGTGATTTCGAAACAAATGCACTTAGATGTTCTACAGGAATTCCATGACACACCTGACGCCAGATATTTAGGATTTAGTAAGACATACAATAGGATCCGCAAACAATGTTTCTGGCCAGGTTTATTTAGGAGTGTCCGTCACTATGTATTGCACTGTCGAGAGTGCCAGAGGAGAAAGGCAGTTCCTCAGAAACCACCTGGCTGACTCATACCAATTCCACCAGCCAAAACGACTTTCCAGTGTGTTGGGATTGTCGTCCTTGGACGATTTCCGATGTCTGCTAGTGGCAATAGATGGATTATTGTTTGCACTTATTATGTGACATGATAAGCCATTACATAAGCCATGAAAACAACCAAAGCATTTGAGGTAGCCAAATTCGTCATGGAAAACATTGTATTAAAACACGGTCCCCCAAGGTCGTTAATTACGGATTGAAGGAAAGTTTTCAATCGAATCTTGCAACAGAGATAAACCGTTGGTCCAACATTACTCATTGCATGACGACTGCCTACCATCCACAAACTAATGGGCTTACTGAATGCCTTAATTACACCTTGACCAACATGCTATCAGTGTTCGTCAATGTTGAGCAGAGCAACTGGGATGAGGAGCTACCTTTCTTGACGTTTGCGTACAACACCACCAAACAAGACACCAAAGGTTGGTTGGTTAGTTTGTGGGATTGAAGGGACCAGACTGCTACAGTCATCGGTCCCCAAGACACCAAAGGATTTATGCCATTTTTCCTGGTGCATGGGCTTGAGGCGACTACAATGATGGAAATTGTGTTTCTGCTACATCCTGATGACATGTAAGATGACTGCATCAGCCAGATGTTAATCAGAGCTGGGGAAGCTCGGCAGTTGCTCGACTCCACACACTGCAGGCTCAAGAAAACGATCGTCAAAGGTATGACGCGAGCCACACCCCTGTTGTCTGCCAGCCTGGTGACCTCATCTGGATCTTCAGTCCTGTTTGGAAGGGTGGTCTCTCTGAGAAGTTCCCAGCACTGCTTTGGACCTTATAAGATTGTAAAATGGTTGTCTGATGTTAATTATGAAGTTGAAGATTTCGACCCTAACACAAGAGGACGAAAGATCAGAGATACAGTCCACACCTTTGAATGAAGCCCTATAAGGATCCTGCAACCCAGGGTAAATTCGAAGCTCCAGCGACAAGCAACAAGCAGAAAGATGTTGAAGAGCGTAGCGTCAAAGGAAGTTCTAAGAAGATCACTGCAAGGATGAACATCAGTCACCAGGAGCCAGAGTATGCAGGACTGATGACTAGTTCCCGGTCTAGGAGGACTTAACACAGAGATGCTGTTCACAGAAGCAGCTCAGTAGTACAGTCATTGTGGTCTAGTGGTTACTGGCACAGTAGCTCAGCGTGTTCGGTCAGGGGGCTGCATGCTCTCTGTAATAAAAAAACTGAGTCAAAGAATCAACGATGAACTTGAACAGATGTCTTGTGACGTCCGCCCAGACCAAACGCAATGAACAATATCGAACAAAATGAATTTTTAAAAAAAAGAAAAAAAAAGTTGTTATGATACTATACTGTTGTGTGGAGGGTTGTGAGTTCAAAACTCACCTGAACTGTAGTATTTTAATTTCTATATTCAGTTCGAGTACATTCTAGAAGTATCTGCAAATGTCAAGAATCATTGTACTGGAATGTTCTGCAACTATGTATATATGTTATGTGTTCTGACCATAGGCAGTTCGCTTTGCACTCTTGTATGTGCAAGTGCTGAATAAACCTTTGTTAACTACGCCTTCTACATGAACCTCCCACAGCAGAACCACAAAAGTGCCCCACTTGTGACAGGATACTTTCCGGGACTGGACCAGACACTGAATGTGGCTCTCCAGCAGGGATATGACTTCCTCAAATCCTGCCCTGAAATGAGATCCATCCTTCATGAAATCCTCCCCACTCCACCAAGAGTGTCTTTCCGCCGTCCACCTAACCTTCATAACCTGTTAGTTCATCCCTATGAAATCCCCAAACCACCTTCCCTACCCTCTGGCTCCTACCCTTGTAACCGCCCCCGGTGTAAAACCTGTCCCATGCACCCTCCCACCACCACCTACTCCAGTCCTGTAACCCAGAAGGTGTACACGATCAAAGGCAGAGCCACGTGTGAAAGCACCCACGTGATTTACCAACTGACCTGCCTACACTGTGACGCATTCTATGTGGGAATGACCAGCAACAAACTGTCCATTCGCATGAATGGACACAGGCAGACAGTGTTTGTTGGTAATGAGGATCACCCTGTGGCTAAACATGCCTTGGTGCACGGCCAGCATATCTTGGCACAGTGTTACACCGTCCGGGTTATCTGGATACTTCCCACTAACACCAACCTATCCGAACTCCGGAGATGGGAACTTGCTCTTCAATATATCCTCTCTTCCTGTTACCCACCAGGCCTCAATCTCCGCTAATTTCAAGTTGCCGCCACTCATACCTCACCTGTCATTCAACAACATCTTTGCCTCTGCACTTCTGCCTCGACTGACATCTCTGCCCAAACTCTTTGTCTTTAAATATGTCTGCTTGTGTCTGTATATGTGTGGATGGATATGTGTGTATGCGCGAGCGTATACCTGTCCTTTTTTCCCCCTAAGGTGAGTCTTTCTGCTCCCGGGATTGGAATGACTCCTTAACCTCTCCCTTAAAACCCACATCCTTTCATCTTTCCCTCTCCTTCCCTCTTTCCTGATGAGGCAACAGTTTGTTGCGAAAGCGTGAATTTTGTGTGTTTGTTTGTGATTCTAAAAAAAATCGCAACACCAAACACCAAAACATAATTAATCTCGAGTCATGAAATTTCAGGAATACATTTATCTTTGTAACATATCTGAGTGATTAACATTCCGAGACTGCAGGTTAATATAAGTGCAAGATTGGTGTAATCACCAGAATGTTGAATGCAAAAGTGCATAGGTTCCAGATGTCAATTTGTGGGATGGTGTTCCCTGCCTGTTGCATTTGGTCGGTCCATGTGGAGACAGGTAATGCTGTTTGTGGATGATGCTGGACTTATTGTCCAAAGATGTCCCACATGTGCTCAACTGAAGACCGATCTGATCTTCAAGAAGCCCAAGGCATCATGTTGGTACTCTGTAGAATGTGTTGTGTTACAACAGCACTATATGGGTGTGCGTTATTTTGTTAGAAACGCATTATTCCGTTCACAGATGGTAGCACAACAGTAGTGTCTGTGTTTTTAGCTTTGCAGCCCCTGGAGAGTTCTGATGCCGTTGGAATGGTATCGGCACTTTTACAGCATTTAAAACCTGAGGGCTTCAAACTACAAAATTTAATTGCAATGGAAACCGGCAATGCAGTTGTTATGATTGGTTCCAGCCACAGCGTGTATACAATTCTGAAAACGCAACACAATCTTCAACATCTCATTTTGATACCTTGTGTGTGTCACTCATTACAGTTGGTAGTAACACACGCATCAGAAATCACTTTGCCACGAAACATAGAGTTTCTGGTCCGTAAAACCTACACTTAGTTCTCACACTCGTCAAAGTGCCAAATTGAGTATAAAAATATTTTTCAGCTAATTAATTGCGGTGATGCAGCATTAAAAATACTGAAAGTGTGTGACACTCGATGGCTATTTATTGAACCGGCTATAGCAAGAATTTTATCCCAGTAGGATGATTTAAAATTGTATTTTAAGACTACTAAAGATCGATGTTACACAGCGGAGATGCTTTATAATATGTGCTCAGATGAACAGAAGCGACTCTATATGTACTTTTTGAAAACAATATTCGGTGAGGTGCAACAGACAATCAAAATCTTTGAGAGTGAAAAAGCAAACCCTGTAAAACTGTTGTTTGATGACTTTGCTATGTTCATTGTACCAAAGAATTCTGTTGCCGATAGCAGCAACAACCGACCGAGACTACATAGATCTCAAAATAAGAGACCACCTTAATCCTGTCCCCTACCTCGGATATCTTTTTGAGTCGCATGTGCAGAAGCTTCCAGTAAATCATAATGTTAGTATTGCAGGAATAAAAAAAACAGTATATTGATTTTAACGTAAAGTTAGGAGAAGAAATCCAAAAAAGACTTCCAGCCATCTACAAAGCATTAGAAAACATGACACTCTAGGGTGAGGAAGATACTTTGAAACAATCAAAAGACACGTCATTAACTAATCTTGTAAAGGAAATGGGATACTCTGACGAAAAAATTGACAAAATCTTGAAGCAGTGGCAAACTATTCACTTCGTTGATTGGAATCCGCTGAACGGGGACACTATTAGCTTTTGGGCTAAAGTAGCCGAATATAAAAATGCGATTGGAATAAACACATTCAAGGATTCAAGTGATTTTGCTATTGCTGTTCTATCTTTACCACATTCAAACGCCGAAGTAGAAAGGGTGTTTAGCTCCATGAATATTGTGAAAAATAAGCTTCAGAACAGACTTTCTGAACAAACTGTAAATTCTCTTCTTCTCATCAGAAACCAACTTAAGATTAAAAACATGAGTTGCTCGACTTATGATCTCCCGGAAGATGTTATTAACCAAGTTGGCAAAGGAAGACCAAGAGAAACTAGAGAGGCTTCAACTTCTTCTTCAGTTAACACAATTGATGATCCTGGAGACTTTTTACATGATTTTGAAATTTAGATAAAAGCATTCAGCTAATAATTATATTTTCTTTCATGAAAGTGCAGCATAATATATACATTG
The DNA here is from genome assembly GCF_023864345.2 of Schistocerca serialis cubense. Taxonomy (NCBI): domain Eukaryota; kingdom Metazoa; phylum Arthropoda; class Insecta; order Orthoptera; family Acrididae; genus Schistocerca; species Schistocerca serialis. The sequence goes on along the minus strand of NC_064639.1, from coordinate 785,850,501 downwards.
TGACATGTTTCCTCAAAAGTCGAATCGAAGTTACTAGTCATTGCGAACAACTTCTACTATGGGATCAGCCGTGAAATGGCAAAAAATTAGCTATTCCATATACTTTTTGAGTGGCATTGGTCTTTTTATGTGAAACAGCCGATTTTTTCTGCAATTTCAGGGTTTGTCTCACAATAAATGTTGGAGTTATGAGTAGCTACATTATTTGGGCTTTCAATGTAACACGTATAAAATGTCACAGTGTATGTATTTTATTTTATTAATAATCTCATGCACATAGTTACAACTACAGAATTTTAATAGCTAAAAGCATTCTTTTCATTTTGCTTTTCAGAGCGCAAGCTTGAGACATGAATAATTTCGATTGAGTGGAAAATTTAATGGCTTCGTTTACAAAGTTAATTTTTTTCATATTTTTCTAACTGTGCATATGTTAAACTAATTATGTTGTTGAAAATAATAAACTTTCAGTGCCATTTATCAATAAATTAATGTGATTTGTAGTGTTTCATACCAAGTTCCTAAAATATCGCTGGAATAAAAGCAAAATAGGACCATTAAAAATATGTTGTAGGCGTTGTAGTATATTATTGTCTCGCAATACCCAAGAGCTGTAAATAAATATAGTAATTCCCCCCCCCTGCCCACCGACTTATCTTTACCATTAAGAAAGCCTAGCAACATTTAGCGGATTTTTTAACACCGGCTAGCGACTTTACATATTATGCAACGGCAACTTGGTTCCATATTTGATGTTACAATTGCATTAAGTTAATCCAGCAAAAACTGACATTACATAATTGTAGTAGAAATTAAAACGAGTACAATGATAATGCATGTTTCCGAAATTAACAATCTTTAACAAGTGCAATTGTGAAACACACATACAGTTAACAATTTGGTTCTTATTATTCAGTCCAGAATATTCTCGAATATCTGTATGTAATTTAATTAATTATGCAGCTTTACGAAACAATTTTGAGCTGGTGCTGTTTCTACAACATGAAAATTACAATTCAAACATTCAAAATGACTTTTTACAACATCTGAAGGCTAAATGCAGAACAATTACGTTCATCGCAAAATCTTTAAATCGTGTTACAAAAAATTAATGAATCGTTCTTCTAACGTTATTTATGATACAAATTGTCTTTCTGAATCAGGTTATATCTCCAGTTTAAACGAAACTTCTCTAGTTTCGTAATATGTGGACATTGCACTGAATTTCTCTATAGAATGTTCCAGAAACATTAATTATGAGTTTAATTACAGATTTTTAGTTGGAGTTTTCCGTAAGAATATGTTGTTCTGCCATGCAAAAATACATAAATGTTAAGCTTTTCCAAAATAAATGGTTTTATACAGTTAATTTGTGTTACGGTCAACAATCAGTTTTAGTAATTGAATTATAATTACAAAACAGAATGAAAAAGGTTACTAACATTTATATACTATTAACACTGATTGCAGAACTTGTTCTTCTTCTTTGAAGCATCCTGAAATTCATATGAAACTTATCCTAACTGTAAATTACTTTATGTAATTAAGAACATACATTAATTGGTCATCTGTGACACAGTTTAACATTTTCTTAACAACTATTTCACACAGTTGCACTAAGTGATCTTATTCACTGTGTTCTTATACACTACTCACATGTTTTAGCAAATATCAAATATTACGAAACCTGCTGTATCGGGTACTTCACATGACCCCATACGGCCTGTTGCTTGCAGGCCCTCAGCTGGCCTCCTCGTGATCAACACTGGCACTGAGGCAAAGTAGCTTTCATTACAAGGTACAGCAGACCTCCACAATGCCCTCCAATGAACTCTCGCTTGACATAATTGAAGTCGGAAGTGGCGGTGGTTTGGGGTCAGTGGAATGCATTCTACAGGGCATCTGTCTCAGAGCTCTCTTTGAAGTAACCTATTTGTACCAGTTCATTGTGTCACTGTGGTGCCAACTGCAGCTCAAAATGAGCCTGAGATCTTCATTTTCAATTATAGGCAACAATTAAAGTTGAGGGAGAAGTTCGGGTCTTTTACACCAAACAACACTTCCCTCTTACAGTAGTTCATTTATTCACCTCTTTACACAAGCAAGGCTTACACCGAACTAACATGTCGGTTTCACCCAAAGATAATCTCAGTTTAGTTCGAAGATGATACTCAGATCGATGCTGGTGTCGACCTAATAGGCGCCACATGCCCCCCCCCCCCCTGCCCCCTCCACAGTACGGAGTCCTCTTGAGAGGCCGGGGGGGGGGGGGGTGACTTTGGCGTCGGCAGGGGTGGTCCACGGTAGCCGGACCACGTTCAGCTTGACAGCATCGGGGAGCTGTGTCGGTAGATGTCGTGAAGGAAGGTTCAGCCACCGAACCTGGAAGTCGTTGAAGTGCGCCAGGCGTCATACTGGGCATGCTGGTCGTGCGGCGACAGGCAGGCCGGCAGGTTGCGGGTGGAAAAGAGTGACAACGACGATTTCTCTGTTGGGCGTGGCAAACACATGAAGCATGTCCAGGTCAACATTGGGCAAGAGGGGAACACATTTCACCAGGTGGCAGGGAATGGCGGAAGTTGTGTCATGAGCACCAGATGAAGGGAAACACACGTCGAACAGTGTGTCATCACGTAGTATTATAGAGATGATGTAGGTTATGTCTGGGGGCACAGGCACAAACACCTCGAGCGAGGGCATGTTCAAGATGGGGGGGTGTGAGAAACCTTGACAGGGCGAGGCAGGCGATGGTCGAGGGACCGGAGACGGGCCCGGTGGTGAGGGCGTGATCATAAGTAAGCTCGACGTGGGGAGCATGTGATTACTCGATGGAGTGCGTGAGACCGGAGTAGAGAGTGAGGTCGGAGAAGAGCTCGACGATTGAAGCTGGAAGTCACTCGACCGAGTGTGTAAGTCCGACGTGGAGGGAGTGGTCGGAGCATCGTGAGCCACGACAGTGAGTGGCGTGGTCGTAGCCTGAAGGGGGTAGAAGTGGGCTCGACATGAGCAGGCTTAAGTCTGTTGAGAGAGACTGTAACAGCTGAAACTTTAATCTGGATGTCATAGGTGTTGGCTGAGAACCGGAGAACTCGATACTGGCCGGTATATGGAGGTTGGAGGGGAGCACAGACAGTGTCATCTCGGAGCATGATGTACTCGCAATTGTCCAGAGATTTCGGGACGTGAACCTTAGGGCGGGAATTGCTGGCGAGCGGAGGGATGTGGAGGTTGATGAAGTGGCGTCTGACGCAGTCCACGAAGGAAGGTAAGTCAGACTGAGGGAGAGAAGCGGAAGGGCTCACAAGTTCGCCCAGGAGAACAATGTTCTGACCGTATATGAACTCGGCTATTGTGCCTTTGAGGTCTTCCTTATAGATCGCACAAGTAGCACAAGGGGAAGGGCCTCCGTCCATAGAGTGTCATGGCATCGAAAAGCCGCCTTGAAAGTGTGGTGCCAGCACTCAACTAGCCTGTTACTTTGCAGGTAATATGCTGTGATATGGATGTGCTGGATGCCACAAATGTTACAAATCTCGTTTAACAGGGCCAACTCAAATTGTCTGCCCTGGTCAGGCGTGATGATAGCTGGACATCCGAAACGCGATACCCATGAATCAACCAAAGCTCGAGCAACAGTTTCTGCCATGATATTGGGGAGGGGGACAGCCTCGATCCAGCGAGTTGTTCGGTCGATAGACGAGAGAACATAACGAAAGATGTTAGAGGGGGGGGAGAGGGCCGACAATGTCAACATGAATATGCTGGAAACGCCCAGGAGGGATCGAAAAGGCGTTGAAGGGGGGAGAAGTGTGCTTGTGTACTTTGCAGCGTTGGCACGTAACGCAGGAGCATGCCCATTGCTGGCTGTCCTTATTGACATTTCTCCACACAAAGCGCTCCACTACGAGGCGGGCGGATGCACGAACACTGGGGTGGGCTAAAGTATGCAGTGCGTTGAAGACAGCTTGACGGAGCATGGTTGGGATGAGGGGGCATAATGTGCCCGTACTGTTGTCGCACCAGATCTCACCAGAAATGCCAGGGAAGGTGGTGCGGACGAAGCGTAGTGAAGAGGTAGAGTCTGAAATCAGGTTTTGCGTGTCCTCGTCGGCAGGTTGGAGGTTAGGTAGTTCAGAGAGGTCTAACAATGAATGAATGCCGTCGACTCGTGAAAGGAAATCAGCAACTATATTGTCAGGACCATTTATGTGTCTGACATCTTTGGTGAACTGAGATATGAAGTCCATGTACCTGAAGCAGTGAGGAGGCGGGTCAGCTGGCGGGTTTTTAATGGCCACAGCCAGGGGTTTGTGGTCTGTTAAAACATAGAAAGGGCGTCCCACAACGTCAGTCTTAAAATGCTTGATCGCTTCATAGACCGCGAGCAACACCCTGTCAAACACGGAATATTTCCGTTGTGTATTGGTGAGGTTGCGCGAGAAGAACTGCAGAGGCGAAGTTTGGCCATCGACTGGCTAAGGACAGCGCCGATGGAAGTACCGCTCGCATCTGTGGTGACGAAAAGCTGCGCATTGGGATGTGGATGCAGGATGGTGCAGGCCACGGCAAGAAGATTTTTGAGGGCAGTGAAAGAGGTAGTCATAGCAGGGGTTGACGGAACGGACTGAGATCCAGAAGTCTTGGTGCCTGCTAAGGCGTGGAGCCGGAATCTCCGCAGCCCGAGGTAGATGTCAGTGATAATAATTAACCATCCACAGAAAGCACCAGAGCTCTTTGAATGACGAAGGTCTGGGTAGGTTTAGTATTATTTGTACTTTGTCAGGGGGTGGTGAAATGCTGTCAGCAGAGACTCAAAAACCAAGAAAAATGACAGCAGGTTGATGTGGCTGCAGTTTGTCCTGCTTGGTCTCGATGCCTGCTGCTGCAAGTGTGTTCATAACAGTTTGCACATGTTGAATGCTGTCCTCGATGGAGGAGCTGAACACAAGAATGTCATCAAGATATGCAAAGCAGAATTTTAGTTTGAATACCACTTCGTTGATGAAGCGTTGCCAGGTCTGGGTTGCATTTTTCAGACCGGAGGGCATGAATTGAAACTGAAATAAACCAATCTGGGTGGTGATTGCTGTCTTCTCGATATCTTCAGGACCCATGGGGATCTGGTGGTAGGCACGTTTGCAATCAGTGACAGAGAATGTGGTCGCACCTGTGAGGGAACTGGTAAAGTTGGCAAGGTTGGGTATGAGGTAGGTGTCCATAATTGTTCATGCATTTAGTCGACGGTAGTCTCCGCACATGCGCCAGGACCCGTCTTTCTTGGGTGTCATATGAATGGGCGTAGACCAGCTACTGGCAGAGGGTTCAATGACGCCGGAGCTTAGAAGTTCAGAAATCTGCTTTTAAGGTCGGAGAGGCACTCAGGACAAAGTCGACGTGGTTTACTGGAGATTGGGGGGCCTGGTGTGAGGCGAAGTTTGTGAACCGTGCCATTGGTGACTATGGGAATGTTGCTGGCGCCACGGGAGGTGGTTTGTTTACAATGTGTGGAGGGCAGGGCAGGCGAGGTGTGGACGTAGTGTTCGGAGCCACTCGGCAGATCCGACAGGAGCCAAGCGGCGAAGTGTCCCAGGAGTCAACGTGACAAGATGGCCACTGGCCCGAAGCAGTGGCACCGTGGTCGGGTGAGCTCGGTAGAGCTCGTGAAGCGTTACTGAGTCCATTGTCCGAGGGCACAGCCTGTGGCAGCATGGTCGCGGGCGAAACGCTTGGGACGAGCGCACTGTTTGTGTTGTCAGTGGTGGTCGCATGGCGGTGCGCAGGAGCCGAAGTTGCATTGTTTGAGGGGCTGTCCGTGAGGGGTCGGGTAGGAGCTGTCAGTTCGGGAACACATGATGCTCATCGCGCATGCACACTTGTTTCCGGCCGAGTGTCAAACGATACCGCGTTAGGAGGGTGTGGCCCTCCGGAACTGTCAGTACACGTTATAGCAATCTTGATAGCACAGTTGTGAGGGGTAGTGGGAGGTAAACACACGGAAGCTCGATTGCTGGGATTGCAAGCAGATTCGGTGCACTTACTGACCTTGTTTTGTCCTTGCTGTAGTGCCTGTAATTCCTTTGCTGCATCGGAGAGCTGGAGCTGTGTTTCGTGGAGCTGGAGGGAGAGCTCGAAGTTTTTCTTGCATAGGCGAGCGACGTGTTCAAGCTCGACAAGGCACTTATGCGTGGTTTCTTGTAACGTCATCGACAGAGACAAGCATGTACGGATGAGATGAGCCCGGACCGATGTGTCACGGGGTGGGTTGCTCGACGGAGCACAGGGGAAGTGAGTCTTGGACAGATGGTGAAACACAGTGTTTCACACTAGGTCCAGTGAAAGTTTGTGGTGTTGCAAGAAGTCAATGCCTAGTATAGGTTTGTCAATTTCGCACACTAAAAAAGTCCACTTGAGTTTGCAGTTTGCTGATAGTGAGACAACATGTGAGGTTGAACCCGAGGATTGTAGTTTAGTGGAATTCACGCAGTGAAGTATGATGAGGGCAGATGTTTGACGACGCTAAGGACGTGGGCAGCAGTGAAACATTGGCGCCTGTGTCCACTAGGAAAAGGTATCCCGACAAAATGTCTTTAATGTAAAGTCGTCCACAATTATTTGGTCGTTCCAAGACAGAATGTAGCACTGGGGGTTGCCTGTCATGTTGTGCGCAGGAGGCGTTTGGGAAGTAGCAGGGTGGTTTGCAGTTCCGTGCCGCCTCACCAAACTATCTGTGGTGCAGTTGCATTTCCTGCGGAACGTTCGTTGCCAGTGGCGGTGGCCGATGTTCCGGGGCTGCAGCAGGCTTAGTTACAGGAGGGGGCTTGACCGTGGGCGGAGCCTGTGACATCCCTGTAGCTTGTTTACTGCTTCCTGGAGCGAGCGGAACAGTCGGCACAGTGCGGCCCCAGCCACATCTGGCCACAGGACAATGAACCTGAACCTGAGACTTGTCAGGTAGGCAGTGGCTGACGAAATAGAGCAGTGATGCATCGTGTAGCTTGTCAGCAATTGTCACTGTTTGCTCGGCAGGTTTGGGAGACCTCTGAGCCAGAGCAAAGCGGATGTGAGGAGATAGTTTATCTGACCAGATGGTGAGGAGAACTGTGTCAGAGAGAAGATCGGCGCGAACCAGAACATGCAACCGTCTTCAGAGCTGGGAAGGTTTGTCATTGCCTAGTTGCTCAACGTGGAGCACTTGCCATATTGCTGCCTCAGTTGAGTGTGCAAGCTGATGTAGAACTGTCTTTTTGGCTAGAGTGTACCAGGTAGATGAGTCCGGGGCGTCAACCAGGTCAGCAATCAACTCCTCCTGGTCGTGCAGGTGGGTGATAAGGCACAGAAATCTGGTTGACTCGTCGAGTTTGTAATGGCCGAACACTTCATCCACAATTTTGAACCATGTTGTTGCCCTGTCGGGAATAAACAGTGGCAGCGTCGGTAAGCATTGTAGAATGTTTGGAAGGACTGATTGAGTTGAATTCGTCGGGGCACTGCCTGAAATGAGCTGTTGACGCTGCAGTATTCCAGGAGAGTGTGACTCCAGGGGATTTGGTGACGATGGCTTGTCAGGTGGCAACGTGATGGTGACGCGTTGTGGTTGAGCGCGATCCGTTGCGATGCAGAAGGCCGACGCGGGTGAGACACCGTAATGTGTTGATTGGAAGCTCTACACGTTGTGGGTGTGTTTGGAGTGACGTGTTGCAGGAGACCGACATGGATGAGGCACCGAGATGTGCCGAGAATGGTAACACAAGCTCGGCTGGAGTCGGAGCGGGGGCGACAGGTGAGAAAAAGTTCAAAGTTTGAAAATGCATGCTAGACCACGGTAAGCTCGACATACGATCAGAGCCATAGCCACCTGTGTAGCAGGGAGGCTGCGGAGGTGCGGGCTGTCCAGAAGCACAGTGTGGAAAATGATGTTGAATGTCGGACTGAATGTGTGAATGTTCACTGTTCATAGTCTCTCCACTCAAAACGGTGTGCGGATAAGGTGAATGTCATGGCACAAAACACTGAGGCATAGCAGTGGGATGGAGGTGGTCAGGCACAGATAACAAGTTATTGTTCGTATTGCAGGCCGAGGTATCGAAATAGGAAGGCATGTGCTGATGTTGAACCGAGGCGGGCACTGGCGTGGCCGGATGCTGAGGAGGTTGACCTGTGAATGAAGCAGTTCTGGCTATGTGGCAGGTATCCGCTTGGTACGGCACGGATTGCGGTGTAGCAAATCCTTGTCCTGGCGGTGGTAGGTTGTCCAATAAAGCATTTGCAGAAATCGGCATTGGTCCCACACTGCACGGAGATCCATATGAGGTAACTGCACAGTCGATGAGGGAGGACACATAACTGCACAGTTGATGAGGGAGGGCATATGTGGTGGGAACTAAGTCATTTGATAGCTGGAGTCATGCACACCCCTAACCTCACTTATTGTTGCAGGCTCAAAAACGTGTGGCGAAATCAGCGTAATCGTCGAGTGAGAGGCATCATGTTGCAGTCCTGGCGGGTGTACATCGCCTGCGACACAATGCATGTCGAGCACAAAATCCGGCGTTAGGCACTGGGCAGAAGTCATTGTTCGAATGCTGTGTCAATGAAATACAAGAGAAAATAACCAATGCAGAGGTCGTGGGCACAGTAAAACGGCGAAAACAGAAGATGTTACAACTCAGGGTCACTAGTGAGGGAGAAGTTTGGGTCGGTTACACCGAACTAACATGGCAGTTTCACCCAAATATAATCTTAGTTTAGTTCGAAGACGATACTCAGATTGTTGCTGGTGTCGACCTCATCGGTACCACAAAGTCATTCACCTTCAGTTGGCTGTGTTATGCACTACAGTGTCAGGTAACTCACCAGAAGGAACTGAGTACCAGTGTCCCAGTGTATTCTACTGAGGTACATAGATGACACTTGTCAAATGTGGATGCTGTACTCAACCAATCACATGCAATGGAACATCTTATAAAGCAGTGCAAGTTAGAAAGTTGGTCCATGTGATCCAAAAGGGATGGGCTTTCGGTGATGTTTCTGCATATACCAATGCCTCTCTAAGTGTCATCCATAGGTTGTGAACATACTACAGGGAGACAGTGAAGAATACAAGACGAGCTGGACAAGGTCGCGAAAGAATTACCACACCATGGAGACCAATATCTGGCCATTCTGCATTGCAGTGCAGTACAGATACTGCCACCTCACTGCAAGTCAATCTCAGAAGGGCCACTGGAGTCTTGTGTCCATTTATTCCATTTATTGATCAATTTTCATCTACGGCTGCACAATGTGCAAGAGATTTTTGGATTTTTATGTTAATATTAACAGTTTTACATATAATATACCTTTGTACATAATAACACATATTTATATATCAATTAATGATGAATACTTAAATAAATGTTGTTACACTATACACAGAGAGATAATATACAAATGTTGTTCTGTATGAGATGACATTGGGTTAACATAGAAACAATTGTTTTTGTAGGTATTCATTTACTGTGAAAAAGCAGTGATCAAGCAAGTATCATTTCAATTTATTTGTAAAGTGACCAAAGTTTTGTATGCGTTTAATGGTATCTGGTAAGGCATTGTATAGTTTGATACTAGGATTGATAAGACTATTTTGAAATAACGTTTTTGTTGGCGCTTTGAACATGTATATCCAATTTTTGTCTTGTATCATAGCTGTGTATTGTGTGATTTTGAGTCATGAGTGGTCTTTTTGTATGTAAGTTTTGCTTTAAATACATCATATTTTCAAGTAAATATATGTAAGGAAGTGGCAGGATCATCCTTTTTTGGAACAGTAGTATACATGATTTGTGATTAACTACCCCTTCCATTATTCTTATAATTTTTTTAAAAATTTTGAATGTTTTTATGGCATCTCCAGAATATCCCCAGAACGTAATCCCATACTGGAGGTGAGAGTGTACAACTACATATTATACACACTGAATAGTGTTGTAGCTGGTAAAATTTTTTATTCTATGTAACACAAAACAAGAAGTACCGTACTTAAATTTTGTTCATTTGCTCAAAATGTGCTTTCCATTTCAAGTTGTCTTGTAGATGAAGTCCAAGAAATTTGGCACAGGCTGTTTTGGTAATTGTCTGTCCATATAGCTCTAGATTGGGTGATACCAGATTTTTTGTTTGTGCTGTGTGTATATCCATAGCTACAGTTTTTCCAGTGTTTATTGTTAAGTCATTGTTATCAAAGTAACATGTTAGCCTGTCAGGGGCTTCTCTTATGTTTTTTACAAGAGTTTCTTCTGAGTTTCCTGTAATTAGAATACTTGCATCATGAGCAAATTGAAATACACTCCTGGAAATTGAAATAAGAACACCGTGAATTCATTGTCCCAGGAAGGGGAAACTTTATTGACACATTCCTGGGGTCAGATACATCACATGATCACACTGACGGAACCACAGGCACATAGACACAGGCAACAGAGCATGCACAATGTCGGCACTAGCACAGTGTATATCCACCTTTCGCAGCAATGCAGGCTGCTATTCTCCCATGGAGACGATCGTAGAGATGCTGGATGTAGTCCTGTGGAACGGCTTGCCATGCCATTTCCACCTGGCGCCTCAGTTGGACCAGCGTTCGTGCTGGACGTGCAGACCGCGTGAGACGACGCTTCATCCAGTCCCAAACATGCTCAATGGGGGACAGATCCGGAGATCTTGCTGGCCAGGGTAGTTGACTTACACCTTCTAGAGCACGTTGGGTGGCACGGGATACATGCGGACGTGCATTGTCCTGTTGGAACAGCAAGTTCCCTTGCCAGTCTAGGAATGGTAGAACGATGGGTTCGATGACGGTTTGGATGCACCGTGCACTATTCAGTGTCCCCTCGACGATCACCAGTGGTGTACGGCCAGTGTAGGAGATCGCTCCCCACACCATGATGCCGGGTGTTGGCCCTGTGTGCCTCGGTCGTATGCAGTCCTGATTGTGGCGCTCACCTGCACGGCGCCAAACACTCATACGACCATCATTGGCACCAAGGCAGAAGCGACTCTCATCGCTGAAGACGACACGTCTCCATTCGTCCCTCCATTCACGCCTGTCGCGACACCACTGGAGGCGGGCTGCACGATGTTGGGGCGTGAGCGGAAGACGGCCTAACGGTGTGTGGGACCGTAGCCCAGCTTCATGGAGACGGTTGCGAATGGTACTCGCCGATACCCCAGGAGCAACAGTGTCCCTAATTTGCTGGGAAGTGGCGGTGCGGTCCCCTACGGCACTGCGTAGGATCCTACGGTCTTGGCGTGCATCCGTGCGTCGCTGCAGTCCGGTCCCAGGTCGACGGGCACGTGCACCTTCCGCCGACCACTGGCGACAACATCGATGTACTGTGGAGACCTCACGCCCCACGTGTTGAGCAATTCGGCGGTACGTCCACCCGGCCTCGCGCATGCCCACTATACGCCCTCGCTCAAAGTCCGTCAACTGCACATACGGTTCACGTCCACGCTGTCGCGGCATGCTACCAGTGTTAAAGACTGCGATGGAGCTCCGTATGCCACAGCAAACTGGCTGACACTGACGGCGGCGGTGCACAAATGCTGCGCAGCTAGCGCCATTCGACGGCCAACACCGCGGTTCCTGGTGTGTCCGCTGTGCCGTGCGTGTGATCATTGCTTGTACAGCCCTCTCGCAGTGTCCGGAGCAAGTATGGTGGGTCTGACACACCGGTGTCAATGTGTTCTTTTTTCCATTTCCAGGAGTGTATTTTACTGCTGTCATTGCTTATGTTTAGGTCATTTACATAGAATAAGAACAGAACAGAACCCATTACTGATCCTTGTGGCACTCCATATTTAACAGTCAGTAGCTTGGAATTATATTTCCTAATGATATTATCCCTTTCCTGATCTATTTCCACATATTGTTCCCTGTTATTAAAATAAGAGCTGAGCCAGTTGTTAGCTGTTCCCCTAATGCGAAGATTTTCTAGCTTGTGTAGCAATTTGTCATGATTTATGGTGTCAGATGCCTTTGAAAAATCTAAAAATATTCCCATAGTAAGTTTTTTGCTGTCTAATGCTATCAGTGCCTCTAATAGGAAGGAGTGAACTGCTGGATTGCTCTAAATCCATGTTGAGATTCCAACAGAATGCCATTATCCTCTAAGAAATCTGTTAGTCACTTATTGAAGAGCCTTCCTAATATTTTTGAAAAAACAGTGCCAATAGTCTGTATTGGAAATATCATCTTTGTTTCCATTCTTGTATAATGGCTTTACTTTTGCTATTTTCAAATATGGAGGAAAAATTCCTGTAGCAAAAGATAGGTGGCATACGTGAGTTAAGAGCTCAGTGATGAAGTCCCCACATTTCTTTATAATGAAATCAGGTATATCATCTATGCCTGCAGAGTGATTCATTTTGAGACTTTCCTGTACTACTTCTACAAATGTTGGGTGCAGAAACATTGATTTGCTTGAGACTTTTTTCCCCTCAGATGAGTCCAGATAACCTCTGGTGCACAGTGATGACTGTGTTGAAGTGCGCAGACCTGTCATGTATGGTACCTGCTAAATGTTGTCCAGGAAATAGAAAATTTCCAAGATTCTGTGATTTGTGGGGAGGCTTCAATGTTGACAGCCATATGGATCTTGTCACTGTCCATGGTCACCTTACCACCAGGCAATACATTGAAAACTGCTGGTCCATGTGGTGGCTGCTGCATACAACAGTGACCCTAAAGTCTTTCTAAATCCAGGGCATATGTGGTAGTCATCAGCAGGGATATCTTATGAAGATCAGACACTGAAGTAGAGGAATGGCTGGCAGTGAGTCTTGAACTAAATCCAATTGTGCGTACGTGGGACATGATTGTGGTCATCCTATTCAACCACAAACTCTCCAGGAACTCTCGTGGGCTCTCATTAAAGAATGGGTATGGGTACCAGAGGGCGACCCCCATAGACTTGTACGTAGCATGCCATGTAGGTGACAGCCAGTGTTAAATGCTAATGGACAGTATACACGTTACTGAAGCTTCACTAACACTCTCAAAGTCCAATGAAAACCACTGACGATAATGAGATGAATTATTTTCCACTTTGTTTCAATTCCATTTATGCCAACAATCAAGAATGTAATGATGTTTTGCTGTGTACTTAATTCGTTAAAGATGGAGGTACAATTTGGTAACATACCCTGTCCTGAATTACTGCTCAATGGAGTATGGCGGATGCCCAAAGTGATGTTCCCCTAATTCTTTTGAGCAATATATCAAGGAAAAATTGTAGTGAGGTGTCAAGACATTCAATCAATGAGCATAAAAAGGTTAAAAAGAACCATATAGAGGAGATTCTGAGTCGCAATGGGCACAACAAAAAGATTCACACAATTATAGCTCAGAGGTGGCTACATCAGTACCTCCATCCAGTTCAAACCTACTAACCACCAGCAATACCTCCACTTCGACAGCTGCCACCCATTCCATACCAAGAAGTCCCTTCTGTACAGCCTAGCCACCCGTGGTCGTCGCATCTGCAGTGACAAGCAGTCCCTCTCAAAATATACCGAGGGTCTCACTGAAGACTTCACTGACTGTAATTATCCTCCCAACCTTGTACCAAAAAAAAATCTCTCATGCCTTATCTTTCCAGTCTTCCACCACCTCCCACAGTCCAGCCACAGAGGAGCATTCCCCTCATAACTCAGTACCACCTGGGAGTGGAGCAACTGAGTTACATTCTCCACCAGGGTTTCAATTACCTCTCGTTGTGCCCTGAAATAAGAAATGTCCTGCCCACTATCCTTCCCACCCCTCCTACAGTGGTATTCCGCTGTCCACTGAACCTTCACAATATACTCATCCATCCTTACACAACCCCTGCTCCCAATCCATTATCTCATGGCTCACACCCCTGTAAGAGACCTAGATGCAAGACCTGTCCTATACATCCTCCTACCACCACGTACTCCAGCCTGGTCACTAACATCACCTATCCAATCAAAGGCAGGGCTACCATGGGATTTACAAGCTAAGCTGCAACCACTGGGCTGCATTCTATGTAGGCATGACAACCAACAAGCTGTCTGTCCACATGAATGGCCACCAATACACTGTGGCCAAAAACCAAGTGGATCACCCTGTTGCTGAACAGGCTGCCAAACATGATATCCCTCATCTCAACGACTGCTTCACAGTTTGTGCCATATGGATCCATCAAACCAACACCAGCTTTTCTGAACTGTGCAGGTGGGAACATTCCCTGCAATACATCCTATGTTCCCATAACCCTCCTGGACTCAGCCTTCATTAGTCACTGTCCTCACCCATCCAGCCTCCTCCCTGTTCCCATTTCAGCACTACACAGCCATCATTTCACTGCCACACCCAGTCTTTTAATTTCTTTCTATTTCTCTCTGTTCCGCTACTTCCTCCCCCCCTCACTCCCTTTCTTCTCTTCTGTGCTCCGTCTACACTGCAGCACTTCACTGTCTGTCACCCCCACCATACTATCCCTCCCCCTCCCTGCCCCAGCCTCCTCCTTACCCCCACCCAGTCGCCACTCCCATCATGCATTAGTGCTGCTGCTTACAGTGTGGTTTCAGTTATCTGAGATTGCGGACGTGTGTGCAAGTTGCATTTGCGTGAGTGTGTGTGTGTGTGTGTGTGTGTGTGTGTGTGTGTGTGTGTGCGCGCGTGTGTGTAAGCGTGTATGTTTATCTATCTATTGTTGGCAAAGGCCTTAATGGCCGAAAGCTATAATTGAGTGAATCTTTTTGTTGTGCTTATCGCAACTCCGCATCTTCGCTATATGGTGAGTAGCAACTTTCCTTCTCTGATATTGTTACATTCCATCCTGGGTTGTCCATTGTTTGATTAAATAGAACTATGAAATTTTTCTCTGAAGTAATAGACTGCATTTTCTTTTGTGGAAACTAAAACTTCCTTACTTGAACATGATGAAGAAGACGGTTCAGTAATTGTAGAGGTATTTAGAGAATTCATAATTTTACATCTAAATTAGATTCAGATTTGAAGCATCACTTAGAAACCACAAAATCTTCACCATTTACAAGCCACCTCACTTCGAGTAAAAGACTTGAGTTCTTGATAGCTCTCCGCTATTGTCATCAAGAGATAAAATCAGACTGCCAGGGCTGGTACAATGCTCTGCTTATGTAGATGTAATGGCAGCAACTGAAACCTTCAAGAGAGGTCCAACGTGACACATGCACGAAAGGTAAGTTGGACAGCTCCTAGCAGCTCTATTCAACTGTGGGACTGAGTGACATCATATGGCAGAAAGGGCCGGCCTCATGCATTCTGATCTGAGTTGCCGAAGATGGCGGTCATGCGTGCATGAGGTGTGCTTGCTTGTGTGAATGAGTGTGTGTGTGTGTGTGTGTGTGTGTGTGTTCCCTCTCTGAAGAAGCCTTTGGCCAAAAGCTAATATGTAAGTGTCTTCTTGTTGTGCCTGTCTGCAACTCAGTGTGTCATCTTTAGGGTGAGTATCAGTCTATCTTTTCCTTATATTTTTGATATTCCGACCGGTAGTTTCCATTGTTTGGTTTTTGTAATAACATTTTCATGCTGTGAAAACTGTGATTGAATCATTTCCAAGAGAACTTTTAGTTTCAGTATGAGAGACTTGAGATGCTCTCATCAAAATTAAAATCTCAAATGCTGTGGTATGCATTTGTGGCAACTTTGGCTTCCATGCCAGCAGAATTATAGATTTAGAATCTGTTGGGTTTCCTTTTCAGAACTATTTATGAACTGTTGAGAATGTCAAGACTGACATTAGAGATAATATAGGGCAGAAGGTGGTGAATAAGTTTGACACTCTTTTTGGCAAGAAATACAGGCTACTCAACTTTTTCTACTATCTGCAATATCCTTAGTAGGAAATCAGAAAACACTCCAATGGACATATCTCCAGGAATATGTCATCTCCTAAATTTTGAGCAATTAATGTCATGTGATGTGGAGAGCTCATTTTCCTCCTACAAAAACATCCTTTCTGATCACTGACATTCTATAACTACAGAGAATTTGGAGAGGTATGTGATTGTCCACTGAACTTCAAAATTAAACATAAGGCAAGGTCCTTTTATAATTTCAGTGGAGATGGCCAGTTTAATAAGCAGATAAGCAGATGTGCAATTTTTTTTCTCCCCCCCTCCCCCCCCCCCCCCTCCCCCAGCACAGTGTGGACTTTCAAAAATTAGTAATATGAAATGTATCTTCTTAATGTACTTTTCATGTTTTGGTATGTTTATGTGCATATTAAGCATGATATTATATATTTTCTTACATATTTTATCTACATTCAGTACAAAATATGTAAATATTTTGCGTGTTGATATTACATAGGCTGTATTTGTTAAGGGCACCAATGTACAGACAGAACAGAACTGAAATGGATGAAGTGTGCTGCTGTTTAGACAAACATAGAATACTCCAGAATGTACTTACATTACAAAGAAGATTTCAAGAACTTTATAAAAATTATAAATACTAAACAATAAATAATTGCTGGTGATTTGGTATGAGTGGACAACCCGCAGCACACCAGCCAGCAAGATTAATTACTTCACCATATTGCATGCAGCACAGCTCATTCTATTGCTCCCTCTCCTCTGATGACCTCATTGTCAATGGGATGTTAAACACTTATAATCCTTATTTTTCCTGCGGAAACAGTGACCAGCTGTTTCAGAAGCTCTCCCTGGAGCTGACTACAGAGATCTGGAAATAGATGTTGTCAGTGATCCTCTGTTAGGCAGCACTGGTGGATCCTCAAGATCTGGTCATGCCATCACATCTTCTTCATTATGATGAGCATGGAAAATAGGTCCTCCCATTGAAACCTCATAATCATTGAGTTTCCTAGATTGAGATCTCCCCCATTGTTGATCTGTGCTTCATGCAGACAATGTGTTTACACTTCTTTATATTTATATTTATATTTATTTATTTGTTGTTCCGTGGGACCAAATTAAGGAGAAGTCTCCATGGTCATGGAACGAGTCAATACATGAAATTATAACACGATATTAGAAACAGATAAAATGAAATAGAAAAAAACATATTCAGGTGACAAGTCGTGAGTTTAAATGAAGAAAATCAACAATGTAACACTGGAATTTGCTTCATTTTTTAGCTCTTCCAGGAGCTCCTCGACAGAATAGAAGGAGTGAGCCATGAGGAAACTCTTCAGTTTAGACTTAAAAGAGTTTGGGCTACTGCTAAGATTTTTGAGTTCTTGTGGTAGCTTATTGAAAATGGATGCAGCAGAATACTGGACTCCTTTCTGCACAAGAGTCAAGGAAGTGCATTCTACATGCAGATTTGATTTCTGCCTAGTATTAACTGAGTGAAAGCTGCTAACTCTTGGGAGTAGGCTAATACTGCTAACAACAAACGACATTAAAGAAAATATATACTGTGAGGGCAATGTCAGAATTCCCAGATTTTTGAATAGGGGTCGACAAGAGGTTCTCGAACTTACATCACATATAGCTCGAACAGCCCATTTTTGAGCCAAAAATACCCTTTTTGAATCAGAAGAATTACCCCAAAAAATAATACCATACGACATAAGCGTATGAAAATATGCGAAGTAGACTACTTTTTGTGTTGAAGTGTCACTTATTTCAGATACTGTTCTAATGGTAAATAAAGCAGCATTTAGCTTCTGAACAAGATCCTGGACATGGGCTTTCCACAACAGCTTACTATCTATCCGAACGCCTAGGAACTTGAACTGTTCCGTCTCGCTTATAATATGCCTATTCTGTCTGATCAAAATATCGATTCTTGTTGAATTGTGAGTTAGAAACTGTAAAAACTGAGTCTTACTGTGATTTAGCATCAAATTATTTTCCACAAGCCATGAACTTATTTCATGAACTACATTATTTGTTACTGTTTCAATATTACACGCAAGATCTTTCACTATCAAGCTGGTGTCATCAGCAAACAGAAATATTTTTGATTCACCTGTAATACAAGAAGGCATATCATTTATATAAATAAGGAACAGCAGTGGCCCCAGCACTGACCCTTGGGGAACGCCCCACTTAACAGTGCCCCATTGGGACTGAACATCACTACCACTCTCAATATTGCGGAGAATTACCCTCTGCTTTCTGTTCTTAAAGTAAGAGGCGAACCAATTGTAAGCTACTCCCCTTACTCCATAATGGTCCAACTTCTGCAGTAATATTTTGTGGTTAACACAGTCAAAAGCCTTCGTTAAATCAAAGAAAACACCTAGAATTCGCAACCTTTTATTTAATTCGTCCAAAACCTCACAGAGAAAAGAGAATATAGCATTTTCAGTTGTTAAACCATTTCTAAAACCAAACTGAACATTTGACAGCAAATTATGTGAATTTAAATGCTCCAGTAACCTCGTATATACAACATTATCAATGTCTCCCTTTTTATAAAGTGGCTTCACTACCGAGTACTTTAATCGGTCAGGAAACCGACCACTCCTAAAGGAAAAGTTACAGATATGGCTGAGAACTGGGCTAACATACATAGAACAATACTTCAGTATTCTGCTAGATACCCCGTCATATCCATGAGAGTTCTTGGTCTTTAGTGATTTAATTATTAACTCAATCTCCCTCTTGTCAGTATCATGGAGGAGCATTTCAGGTAACAGTCTCAGAACACTTTTTTCTAAGAGTGCTATATGATTCCCTGTTGGGACTAGGTTTCTATTTAGTTCACCCGCTATATTCAGAAAGTGATTATTAAATACTGTACATATATGCGACTTATCAGTAACACGGACATTCCCACTACGCACTGATTCTATATCCTCGACCTGTCTCTGCAGACAGACATAGGTGGGGTTGGTGGGATCACTCATAGGAAAATTCCTGCAGTAGTGGGTATTAGAGCTGCACCTTTTTTAGATTGAAGGCAGCTGATAGGTATTCCTGCTTAAGGGAAGTCTCTCTAACAAGGGAATCACTTTTGACAAAGCTTAGGTATCCGAGTAATGAGGGAATTAGTATATTTCATCAAAATATACAAGGTATTAGAGATAAAGTTAGTGAACTGCTTATAGATGTTGACTCTGAAATTATTGGTATATCTGAACACTTCTTAAATAAGGAGATAATTCGGAGGCTTCCTTTACCAGGATACAGGTTGGCTGGCAGCTTCTCAAGGAGCTCTTTGTGGTGTGGGGGAGTAGCCATGTTTGTGAAAAACGGCATCCCATTTGAGTCAATTGATGTTTGAAAGTACTGCACTGAAAAGGTGTTTGAATGTTGTGCAGGTGTGGTTAAATTTAACGGAGCTAAACTTCTAACTGTTGTTATTTATAGATCCCCAGACTCCGATTTCACAACATTTTTGCTAAAGCTAGAGGAGGTTCTTGGTTCACTTTATAGGAAATACAAAAAGTTAGTTATATGTGGTGACTTCAATATTAATTGTATAAGTGATTGTGCAAGGAAGAGGATGCTGGTAGACCTCTTTAATTCATATAATCTTATGCAAACTGTATTCTTTCCAATGAGAGTGCAAGGGAACAGTAGAACAACCATAGACAACATTTTTGTTCATTCCTCATTACTAGAAGGGCATTCTGTCAGCAAAGAGGTGAATGGCCTTTCAGATCATGATGCACAAATTTTAACTTTAGAAGATTTTTGTGCTGCAACACATGTTAAATATAGTCATCAGCTGTTCAGGAAAGCTGATCCAGTTGCTGTAGAGACCTTTGTAGACCTTATAAAGGAACAAGAGTGGCAAGATGTTTATAGCACTGATACAGTAGACGATAAATATAATGCTTTTCTCAAGACTTTTCTCATGCTCTTTGAAAGTTGCTTTCCATTAGAACGTTTAAAACAGGGTACTAGCACAAACAGGCAGCCTGGGTGGCTGACTAGAGGGATAAGAATATCTTGTAGAACAAAGTGGCAATTATATCAAAACATTAGAAACAGTCAAAATCTAAATGCAGCAGCCCATTACAAACAGTATTGTAAGCTGCTTAAAAATGTTATTAGGAAGACAAAAAGTATGTGGTATGCAGATAGAATAGCTAAGTCTCAGGATAAAATTAAAACCATATGGTCAGTTGTAAAGGAAGTTGCTTTTCTGCAGAGACATAATCCTGGGTCATAATCCTCGACTTCATATATGACATTCAACAAATAACAAAGGATACAATAAGTTGCAGAGCAGCACTTAAGAACTTTTCTGATAATTTCCCTTTCTTCACAGGCATAAAAATTCATAATTTTGCAAGGGATGTGCCTTGGTACAGAAGTCCTTTCTGAATCATCAGTACTATGAGCAAATTCTGAGAAAACTTCTCACACTGCAAATGTACTGATGAGTAGGAAAATCTGTGACTGCTCTTATTTTCTATGGACCAGCATGGGCTCCATCACCATTAACTAGGTGTTCTGAGGTTTTTATTTGTTGGGTCACAAAGAGGCATTTTTTGGATTCAGATGTAGGCCTACAGTCTGCACACACTTTAACAGTTGTCAGGCAGCTTATGTGTTGTTAAAAGTTCTCTGAAAAATGACAGTTTCCTCCAGATAGCAAAGATATGTCGTCCATTGAAGGTGATGAGACAGGTTTTCCAGCACATGTTGAAAGGTGGCTGGAATGTTACATAGTCCAAATGGAATCACTTTAAACTCACAGCTGTCAAGAGTTATGATGATAGTCATTTCCCAGTCAGCCTCATCAACCTCAATTTCGAAATACATTTCGTAATAACGTATTATAGAATTTAGATTATCAGAACGCATTTTGTATATTTCCCGCACAGATTTAAATAATGCCAGTCAACAGTTTTGAAACTCACAATGTTTTTCAAACAGGTCACAGCTATTCTTAAGGCTGCACCTTGAAATCCCACCTAGTTCTGTGTATCAGAGTTGGGGGGGGGGGGGGGGGGGGGGGGTCCTGAGAGTACAGCTCTTATGGGCATCCAAAAGGCTCGAGTGGTTCAGCCTAGGGGAGTTTTACTTTCTTGCAGATAACAGCAGCTTACCATGAGTTCAGAAACAGCACAACATGAATTCTGTGTGCAATTTATCAGGTAAAATTTTGAAATGTGTGGTTAGGATAAAGTGAAGGAATATGGTATGCCCAGATTTGATGTAAACATAAATCAAGAACAAAAATAGTGTAAATCCAGGCAAAGGTATACACTCAATTTTACCAAAGCAGCAAACAATGCAGCTGAGTCATTGCATATACTATATCACTTAAAATGGATATTTTTGTAATACGCAAATGTAAATACAACAAATATGGCCTGTACATTTCCATGGCAGTTGCTCAGATTGCTCATGTCAACCAGTCAGAGCAAAAGGTCTGTGACTCCATGGAATCATCACTGTGATGTCATGTGAACTCATAAACACCATGGTTTGAATGCACAAAACATTAATCATCTGAAGTGTAGAAATTAAAATACCAAAAACTGTAAGTATGCAAGGAAGGTAACATACACCACATTAAAGATCCCTCCAAAATGCATCTTTTAGTGTGATTTGTTGTGGTAAACTGTGAGAAAATATGAAAATTGGGGGATAAATAAGCTAGCTGTAGATTTTATCCTGGGGTTAGCTTTTGATTAAATTTAGTAGTTGATTATGAAACAGATACCCCCTCCCCCAATCCTGAAATCTTCGCTGTAGTAATAAACTGATCTGCAGTGTTACCTGAGGTCTACATTAGTTCCAATTGATAAATTTGATGGATGAGTTATGGCTGCTTGTGACTGTAAGTGGCCCAAAGTTCTCCTTGACTAACTGCAACACTTATGATCATTGCTGGTATAGGTTATAGAATTATTTATGGAGCTTTTTGCAATCAACAAAAGCTTCATAATTTAACTGAGCATCTAGACTGACAGGAACTCATCTCATCGATGATGGTGGGATAACAATGTCTTTGATGGTGAGCAATTGCCCATAGCAATCTTCGTTATGTGTGTTTATTGGCTTTGCTTTATCTGTCTGGAATTTTGATCATCCACAGTCTATGACTGCTTCTCACGCCTGCAAGAAGACCAATCGAAGGATAACATTATGACTACTTTCTACTAAAATCACAGATTCGAGAGTCTGTGTTCTATTATTGATATTCTTGCAATACATATTCCTCTCAGCATGACATACTTTCCATTTGCAATCTTCAGCACAATCACTCATACCACAGAACATAATCTTCTTTGGCTGACAATGATAAGCATTTGACATTACCAAAAAAGAAAGTCATGAGCCAACTAGGGCCTGTACCAGTTAGTCATTGATGATGACGTCAAAGAGATTTCCTGTCATCTTGGTAACTGACATCCATGGATGATTTTTTCTGTGACAGGATCACCTCCAAAGATGGTCATCTCACTTAGTTTTCCTGAATTTGGCAGTTAGGCGAGTCGCTAGTACCTTTATACACTGACTGGGAATGGCTAAGACATGTCGGGAAGCAATCTTGTCCAGAGTATCGTAACAAGTTTCGGCCCAAAATTCAACTGTAATGATCTTTAGTTGACTACCATGAATAGGACTGTTAAGGTAGCTGACATTTTGCATCATAATAATTGACAAACACTTATCTTCCAGAATGAGATTTTCACTCTGTAACAGTGTGTACACCGATATGAAATGTCTTGGCACATTAAAACCACATGCTGGACTCAAACTTGAACACTGGACCTTTTCTTTTCATGGCCTGGTGCTCTACTAACTGAGCTATCCAAGCATGACTCACAACACCCATCCCCACAGATTTACTACGGCCAGTGCCTCATCCTCTAACTGCCAAACTCCACAAAAGCTCTCCTGTGAAACTTACAAGACAAGCACACCTGGAAGAAAGGATATTGACCAGACATGGCTTTGACACAGCCTAGGAGATGTTTTCAGAGTGAGATTTTCACTTTTCAGTGAAGTGTGCACTGATATGAAACTTCTTGGCAGATTAAAACTGTGTGCCGGACCGAGACTCGAACTTAGGAGTCTCAGTCTGGCACACAGTTTTAATCTGCCAGGAAGTTTAAAACACTCATCTTTCTTCTCAATAGCCACATACAATGTATCAAGCATATCCACAGCAGAAACAAACTGGCATGTTATGCTTTGTCCTCCAAGTGTCTGTTGTTCTCTGTGGCATTATACGAGGGGCGTTTGAAAAGCCCGTGCAAAAATAAAAACTACATACATGTTTGGGGTAAACCTTTTTAATTTTTCAGCATAGTCTCCTTTTAGACTTATACACTTTGTCCAATGGTGTTCTAATTTGTTGATCCCTTTCGAATAATAGGAATTGTTCAAGTCTGCAAAATAACTATTAGTTGCTGCACTCACCTCCTTGTTTGAACAAAATCTTTGTCCCACCAGCCATTTCTTCAAATTAAGGAACAAATAGTAGTCTGAGGGAGCCAAGTCTGGAGAATAGGGGCGATGTGAAACAAGTTGGAATCGTATTTCCATTAATTTTGTGATCACAACTGCTGAGGTGTGTGCTGGTGCATTGTCGTGATGGAAAAGGACTTTTTTGCAGTCCAATCGCCAGCGTTTTTCTTACAGTTCGGTTTTCCAATGGTTCAGTAACGATGAATAATATGCACCTGTAATAGTTTTACACTTTTCCAGATAGTCGATGAGGATTATCCCTTGCGAATCCCAAAAGACAATCGCCATAACCTTTCCGGCCGAAGGACTGGTCTTCGCCTTATTTGGTGCAGATTCTACCTTGGTAACCCAGTGTTTAGATTGTTGTTTGGTCTCAGGAGTATAGTAATGTATCAATGATGAAACGACACTTAAAGTCCTGCGGATTCTTCCTGAACAGCTGCAAATCATCCTTGCAGCACTTCACACGATTCCATTTTTGGTCAAGCGTGAGCAATTGCGGAACCCATCTTGCAGATAGCTTTCTCATGTCCAAATGTTTATGCAAAATATTATGTACCCATTCATTCGAGATGCCCACAGCACTAGTAATCTCATACACCTTAACTCTTCTGTCATCTATCACCATAACATGGATTTCTGGAGTCGTAACTTCCACAGGGCGTCCAGAACGTTCCGCATCACTTATGCCCATATGGCCACTCTTAAAATTTTGTAACCACTTATAAACTGTTCTAATCAAAGGTGCAGAGCCACCATAATGTTTATCAAGCTTCTCTTTAGTCTCCTGAGGCATTTTACCTTTCATAAAGTAATGTTTAATCACCACACAAAATTCTTCTTCTTCCATATTTTCACAATCACTCGACTTCCTTGATTCACACGAATGCCAAACACAAAGAAATAGACCAATATGGTTGAAACTTGGTGCGTGTTCTTTCCAAAGATGCTACTAACTAAACATGACCTCGATACGTGCTGGTGGTGCCATCTCCCGGACTTTGCATGGACTTTTCAAACACCCCTTGTATTTGAAGGAGAAATCAGTTTTAGCAGCATTGGTCAGTTGCTGCTGGGCTGTCATTTGATAGCTGTGCCAAATGTCTGAGTTAACTGACTCCATTCTTCATGGCATGTTTCACTGATGTCAGAGATAGGTGTTAAGGATTGATACACCTTTTCTTCAACATTCTCTGTTACCTCATGATTTATGGGGTTGACATTCATGGCTACTCTGTCTTGCTTACTCATCCTGACAGTTCTTGCTGTCATAAACTGGTGTATTTCTTGTGTCATTCAATGGTGTATTAGAGAGGCAAGAGTGTGGTTGTCTTCCATTATTGCTATAGTGGACCACATTTGGGAGTTGGTCATATTTCTCTTGTGCAAGTCATTTTCATTGTGTTTTCTCAATGTGCTGGTATCCCCTGATGAATCCCTCAGTTGTTGTGACATCTTGTTACCTGAAGAGCTTTGTACATGTGTTCCATGACTCCTTTTGTAAGGTTGGAGATTTTGTTGACTTATATTTGGATCACAGTGAGTCACAGTGCCATCGAAACATTCTGTATGTAAGACTGTGTCATTTCCCCAGGACACTGGGCTCTGTTGCTGCTGCTGATAATCACCAAATCTTTCTTTCAGTTTGGCTGTAATCTGTCTAGCTAATGGGTTTCTCTTCATTGTTCTCAAACCAGTGGTGGGCTGTGCCATCCAAGTAAAAGTACACTTTTTCCAAACAGTTCATGTCATTCCTCCTCTTGTATTTGGTGACTCTTCAAATCTTTCAGCTATAGAACTGTGTGCTGACCACCATCTCTCTGCAGCGCGAGCTTTCTTAAAGCTGCCAGTCTAAGAGAAGGCTTCACAATGCATGGTATGCACAGGAACAGCAGCGGCAAATTTAGATTGTGTGACTTAACACTGTAAAACGTAAATCAATTCAATGAATGACAGTATCCACCAATAGCAGTAAGTATGGTGGAGCCTTATCTAGGATCACAGCATGGTACAACTGCAGTGACTTTGGATAAATTGAGAAACAATTCAAGTAAAGATATCAATATAATGGAAGGAAACATTCCACGTGGGAAAAATTATATATAAAAACAAAGATGAGGTGACTTACCGAACAAAAGCGCTGGCAGGTCGATAGACACACAAACAAACACAAACATACACACAAAATTCAAGCTTTCGCAACAAACTGTTGCCTCATCAGGAAAGAGGGAAGGAGAGGGGAAGACGAAAGGAAGTGGGTTTTAAAGGAGAGGGTAAGGAGTCATTCCAATCCCGGAAGCGGAAAGACTTACCTTAGGGGGAAAAAAGGACAGGTATACACTCGCACACACGCACATATCCATCCACACATATTTAAATATGTCTGCTTGTGTCTGTATGTGTGGATGGATATGTGCGTGTGTGCGAGTGTATACCTCTCCTTTTTTCCCCCTAAGGTAAGTCTTTCCGCTCCCGGGATTGGAATGACTCCTTACCCTCTCCTTTAAAACCCACTTCCTTTCGTCTTCCCCTCTCCTTCCCTCTTTCCTGATGAGGCAACAGTTTGTTGCGAAAGCTTGAATTTTGTGTGTATGTTTGTGTTTGTTTGTGTGTCTATCGACCTGCCAGCGCTTTTGTTCGGTAAGTCACCTCATCTTTGTTTTTATATATAATTCAAGTAAAGAAATCGACATAGATGATTTGTCAAGCTCAGTTTCTACTACATCAACTGTCCCATCAACAGTGGAAGTGTCATTAACTCCAGCTACAGCAACTACAGCACTGGAAACATTAACATTAACTGCAGCAGGATCAACAACTAGATCACAGTGCACCATCAAAGCTACAGTAGTGTCACCAAGGCCTGCAGCAGTCTACAATCAAAACAGTGGAAGTGTCAACGACTCAGTGGAAGTGTCATCAGTCAAAAAGTTGAAGTGTCATCAACATCAGATGCATCAACTACAGCATCTGAAACATTAACTGCAGCAGGATCAACAATTAGATCACAGTGTTCCATCAAAACTACTGTAGTGTCACCAAGGGCTTCAGCAGTCTACAATCAAAAGAGGAGCTTGAGGCCTAGAAAACCTGCTCTACTAAATCAAGATTTTTTATGGTTTCACAAAAAAAGGGGAAAACCATGATTTAGGTAAGTCAGTCAGAAATGACACTCAGAAAAAGATTAATTATCTAACGAGCTTGTGCAAAAACTCACGAATCTTGAAACCTAGCAACTCACTTCCTCTGAAAGTCAATGCTAAATGTGACAAACTGTGTATTTTCCATCACAATGTAAGGGGACTAAGAAGTAAACTAGAACTGTTGACAATGAATATTAGTGACAGTAATACTATTGATAGTGCTGATATCCTTTGTTTTACCGATCACCATGTAAAGGAGGGTATCAATATGCTATCATATTGTCTCTCACTTTTGTAGAAACAGTGTACAGAAGGGTGGTGTAATAATATATGTAAAAAAAGAATATAATATATAGATCTCTAGAGCTAACAAAATACTGTTTTGATCAGCATTTTGAAGCTTGTGGTATAGAAATTAGCACCAAGACCCTGTCACTCAATGTAGTTACAGTGTATAGGGCTCCATCAGGGAAACAATGAACATTCTTTAAGCAACTTGAATCTCTTCTATCCCATATATATTCAAAAAATAAAAATACTGTAGTCTTAGGAGACTTTAACATTAACTTTCTAGATTATGATAATGAACACATACAACCTCACACCCATGGTAGACTTCCCCGCAAGGGTTACGAACTACTGTTCAAGTCTTATAGATAATATTTTCATTGATGATAATAGAAACACCAATTCAACAGTAAAACAAGTCCTAAATGGTCTTTCAGACCATGATGGCCAATTGCTAACTATCAATGATACATGCTCACACAAGAACAACAAAGTCTGTAAAAGGTCATTTAGGGTAATTAATAATGAAAATATCATGATCTTCAACAGTTATCTTCAACTCATTGACTGGAGTCCAATTTATAGAGCACTGAAAGTCAGTGACAAATTTAACCTATTTATAAATGAATTTATGTGCCACTTTGAAGCTGTCTTCCCTCTAAGAACTTCAAAGATCAAGTACCAGAGCCATATGAGCAATCAGTGGCTCACAAAAGGAATAAAAACATCATGTAGGACTAAAAGACTGCTTTATGTTTCTCTCAGAAATACAAATGATCCTGAAATAAGAGCTCATTATAAAAGGTACTGCAAGATCTTAAATGAAGTTCTAATAAAGGCGAAAAGTATGTTCATCAAATCAGAAATAGATAATTCTGGCAACAAAATGAAAACCATCTGGGGTGTTATTAAAAGAGAAACTGGTAGTTACTCAAACAATGCTGAAAATATTGAAGTTAGACATAATGGGAATATCATTGATAAAGGTGAAAATGTTGCAAAAATTTTCAACAAGCATTTTTTGGCTGCAGTGGATAAAATAGGGTGTAATGGTTCTATAAATGAGGCTCTGAATCTTTTACAAAGAAGTGGACTTAGTGCAGCACCCCAGATTATCATGCCTCCTGTCACTGTTGAGGTAATTAAGAAGATAATAAGGACCATGAAAAACAAAAACTCAACTGTTATTGATGGTATTTCCATCAAACTGTTGAAACACACACATATTTTCATTTGTGAAGTTCTGTGCCACATCTTTAATGAATCACTGAGACTAGGAATTGTCCCTGATAGACTTAAATATGCAGTTGTGAAATCTTTGTACAAGAAGGGTGGCAGAAATGAAGTAGCCAATTATTGTCCTATTTCACTCTTAACTTGTTTCTCCAAGAGTCTCGAGAAACTTGTACACAGAAGGATTCTTGAACATATTAGTAAATACAATATTCTCAATAAAAGTCAATTCGGTTTCCAGAAAAAAATCTCAACAGGAGATGCAATATATTCTTTCACCAATGCAGTTCTTGAATCAATCAACAATAAAATGTCTCCAACTGCAAATTTTTGTGACCTTTCTAAGGCGTTTGATTGTGTGAGCTATGAGATTTTAACTGAGCAAGGCAGAATTTTATGGGTTAACTGGAGAAGCAGGGATGTGGCGTGCCTCCTATTTAAAGGACCAGAAACAGAAAGTCATGGTAAATGACACTAATGAGAAACCAGTGTCCTCTTCTTGGGGCACAATAAACTGTGGGTCCTCTACTTTTCCTTATTTTTATAAATGAACTTCCAATGTGTACAAGGGCTAAGGTAAAATTTACTTTGTTTGGCAATGACACGGCGATTCTGGTAGACAATTCAACAAATATTAATCTTGAGATCACTGTAAATGCAATTTTTCAGGAGACCTTTAACTGGTTTATCTCTAATGCATTATCACTAAATTTTGAAAAAACTCAATTGATTCTATTCCATACAAGCTAAAATATTGAAGGTGAGATTAGTGTTAAATACAAGAATTTAGCAAGAGTGGAGTCAACAAAGTTCCTTGGTCTACTTGTTAATATCAATCTAAACTGGTCCTTACATATTCCTTACCTATATAAAAAAACTAAGCTCAGCAATTTACGCTATTCGTGCGATTGCTTCCTTCAGTGACTTAAATACTTTGAAAGCTGCCTATTTTTGTTATTTTCATGCCCTGATGGGCTATGGAATTATATTCTGGGGAAACCAGCCAAATGCAAACAAAATCCTCATAGCCTGAAAAGAGTCATTAGGATTCTGTGTGGTGTCAATTACAGACATTCCTGCAGGAAACTCTTCCAAGAGCTGAGAATACTCACAACAGTATGTCAGTACATTTTCTCTCTCATGTGTTTCTTGTGTAAAAACCATTCCCTTTTGGAAATGAACAGCATGTATCATAACTATGACACTAGGGTAAAAAATGATCTACATATTGAACAAAAGAATCTAAGTATGGTACAAAAATAAGTACACTACTCTTGCATAAAAATTTTTAACGCTCTCCCCCAGGCAAGAAAAATGTCAGTTACTGATCAACCTACTTTTAAAGATCAACTTAAACAATATCTTCTAAATAAAACCATTTACTCACTGGATGAATTTATGTATGAGAATATCTGAATTGATTTTGATCTATTGTAAGTCTGTTCAATGTAATTTGTAACTTTTTACAAAAACAGTTCTTCATTTTTTTCTATGTAATATATTATTCATTGTACAACCTATTATTATAAACAAATGTCTCAAATCTATGTAAATGACATGTTCTATACCCAAGCGATTTATCGCTAATGGGTCTACAGAACACAAATGAAATAAATAAATAAATAAAATAAATCTCAAAAACACAGATGGATGCCTGATGTATAGCTGACTTGTTACTGGCTTGTAATCCATTGGCTTCCTGAATACATCGACTTCAAGGATGATGTACTGCTTGTATTCTGTTTCCTGATCTTGCAAGTGATAATTTTTATGTTGCCTATTTGAAGTCGCAGTGGAATAATATAGATGTTTTGTGGTACCCAGCATATCCATCAAATAGTGTTTCACCAAGACCACAACTAAGGGTAAATTTAAAAGGATTGTCAATCAAGTACATGTAGCAGTGAAAGCATTTTTATTGTGAACACCAATGTACAGACAAAATAGAACTGAACTCCTTGACACAGAGTGCTGCTGTTTATACAAACTTCAAATATTCCAGATTTATAAATATTAAAAACATAAGAAATTTTAAGAACCTTCCAGATATGATTACTAAATAACAAATAATTGCTAGTGGTCAGATTTCAACTGGTACTCCAGCAGCCTGCCAGCTAGTGATACAACCTACTGTGACACAATGTCATCAGCATACCTTGTGACAATATAAAAATGAAATATTAACCTCTCTTCATGGCCTACTTCTCCTTTCAGTGTTACTTTTAACCTCCCCTCATGTTCTAATTTCAGTTAATTCTTGTTGTAATATACTCTGCAATTGTCACAAGATTCTGTTGTGATTATACACAATAAAATTTTAGTTTAACTTATGAAGAATTCTTAGAACACACAACTTTTATGATTGTGATGTATGAAAAGTTTTTCTGTTTATGTTTTTTTTTATTGTCTTTCCATTTGCATTCATTGTTCTCGATGGCACAGTTGTTTAATCAATGATTCCCTACTACAAGAGGATTGTAGTTTTCTTGTTTCAAACATTCATTGGTTTTAACCAACTTTAGAATCCATGAAGAACCATTGTGCACAACGACTATAGACTATAAGGAAGAAGAGGCACACAGCAATCAGTCACAATCCCATTATGTTTTTATTATTCTTGAAAATCTAGATTTTGGCTATAAATAGCCTTTGTCAGTGCATTTGAGTTACAATTCAACAGACCCACGGCAGTACATGTCATCATATGTTATTACAGGTGTATAGGCAGCCTTTTCAAATCTAAGTTTCAGCTATAAACAATCATCTTCAGTGCATTTAAGTCACAATTCAACAGACCCATGGCAGTATATGTCACCATATGTTCTTACAGGTATATACACTGCCTATACATCTGTAAGAACT
This sequence comes from Schistocerca serialis cubense, assembly GCF_023864345.2. NCBI lineage: Eukaryota > Metazoa > Arthropoda > Insecta > Orthoptera > Acrididae > Schistocerca > Schistocerca serialis. The sequence goes on along the minus strand of NC_064639.1, from coordinate 785,819,581 downwards.
TGTGGTAACATGTACTGCACCAAGTCTATTTAATCATAACTGAAATGTCTGAAGATGGCTATTTATAGCCCAAATCTAGATTTGTAAGAATAACGGAAACTAATGTGATCGTAACTGATAGCTGTGTAACTCTCCTTCCACATATCTGTTTTCTAAATGGAATGTTTCAGGCACATCTTTTTATGTAGTTTGCATAATTTGTTCCTCTTTCACACTGGAAATTTTATACAGCCTTAACTTTATAGAACAAACACATCTCCTCTGCATGAAGAGCAGAATGGAACTTTTCCCATAAGTTGCATTTAGTGAGAGCTCAGAAATGCCACTCCTAAATCATTGAATGTTTGATAATGTAATTATATTTTAAGGTAAATAGACTTATGCATAATTGTTAAATTAGTTTTGTCTACATGAATAATTATTCTTCTTACTGCAGCCAGATATTTTGAATTTAACTGCCACCAAATATATTAGTTATCATTATGATTCAGGCGGCATCATACCAAAATACTCCTGTGTAACACATAATATTCACCAGATTTTATTTACTTTGGATTACAGAGAGCAACCAGTCATAATAGCTTCCAATGTATTTAAAGACAAAAGTTGTCACTTTTGCCAAAATATCACTTTTTGAAATATGTGAGAAATTGTTGATACACAAGAAGGTGATTTCTAATACATTATTTTCAAATGTCCTCCAAATTTGCAGACAAGTTATCTCTCTTGGTAAAGATATATATATGAAGTTATAGTCAAAGTGCTATAAAGCCATGTTGGTGTAACAATTAATATTATAATATTGAGAGTGCATCTTTATTTTAGTGTAATTCTGACATTATATGAATAATATGTGTGTGAATAAATGACAATAGCATGTGAGTAAAAAAGAGTGACAGTACTCACATATTTGCAAAGAAATGATCTCAGTACAAATCAAAATTTTGTATCAAACTTCAAAAATACATAATGAATTGCATTTTTATGTCAAAATAAATCCAGCACTATCATCAGTTTCATTGCAAACTCTGGTCACAGGCGTGAAATTTTTGGAGTTCTGTCTGTGAGTTTTATTCATTGCATACAGAGATAATGTCATGTCATCAGTTTGGAAATGACCTAAATTATTTTTTGCCGTAGAAAAATAGTTGTTTTATTTTATTTATTTAATCACAACTCATATAGATCACTTTTGGTAGTTTTTTTGTAATCTATTAAAAAGCAATAATGCAAGTATAATCCAAAACTTTTTTCTGGGATTTTTATGGAGCACTAGGAGACTCCTCAAATATTTGTAATGAATTCTGAGTTACCATATTTCTAAAGTTTTGATGGCAAGGGGCTGCTAGACCATAGTGCAAAATGGAAGAAATATTGCCTGTGAAATTTAGAATTATGATTGGTATAGATACTAGATTACATCTTACAAACCAAATTAAAAAGTCATGAAATAATGCTGCAGGCATTTTTAATTGTTTTTATTTGAGTAAACTCTGCTTAAAGTACACAAAATTGAGTATATCTGTATTAATGAAAAATTGTTAGATGCATGCTGAGGCAGTTTAAGACCACTGGACACAAGTGGCAATGTGAGGTGCCAAGTGCAAAATTTGTTACAGGATGAAAAATAATCATTGGCAAAAAGTGACAATGGTGAAAGCAAGAAGCAAAAGCATCAAGCCACAAACAAGCCATTTGCCAGAGAGCTATGAATGTGTGATTATGAGCCAGTGGTTTGTGTATTGTCCTAGTTAGTAAAAACGTATTTGAAACATAAACTTTCCAATTAAGTCCTCATGTAAATAGGCTCACATTTGGAAGCAATATGGCACTTGTTTCTGCAGAGAGTTATGAATTCCTTCAAACACCCCTGGTTTATCTCATAAATCTTCACAAGACTGCACACTTAACAGCTAAAAAATTGGCTGGCAGAAATTGAAATCCAGGTGTCCTAGCTGGATAGGTATGTACTAAGTAGAGCATTTCATGATGGGAGGGACCATCCATGGTATACAGTCACTGTAAAGAAACTTCTAAGGAAACAGATGCTACTGTATAATAGGTATAAAACTAAGCATAGGCTGTGATTAGAGGAATGCAGAATGAATCGTCTTTGGCTTTCAAGAAAGCAATGTGTGAAGCATTCAGTAACTGCCATAGCACAATACTGCTAAATGATTTTTCACAAAACCTGAAGAAATTCTGGTCACATGTAAAAGTATGTGGCGTCGATAGTTCGTATTGACCACGAAACTCAATATATGTGAACTCTAAGTGCTCTTTTGAGCCTCCATCTTAACTTTACTTTAGTCAGTTCTTTGTTATACTGCATTCTGTATGGACGCAGTGTCAAGTGTAAATATATACGAGCTATGACATATATGGGAATTCAGTTTTTTATATTACGATTGCCGATCCCGTTCCCATAGTGGTGACCCCGCAGTTCGTTCGTGTTTCATGTCTTCGGCACTGGTGTTCATGCAACAGGTTATATGCACTACACAATGACCATGCCAGACAATGCCTTGTTCGAAGATGTGGAAGCACAACTCCACTCACTGAGTTTCGTCGTTTCTTTACCAATGGCTTATTCATCATTTATGCACAGTGATTCCTGTTCTCAACCAACACCGTGTGCTAACCTCATTAATTTTCAATGGTCAACAACTACGCTGTTAGAGTGAACAATAGTCTCAGGCTTCATGTCACCGGATTATGCCCATCTGACAGTGAAATGTGAACTGAACAATATTTCGAATTGTGTCTCTTCTAATCGAGTGTTTCAAGAACAAAGTGATCTCCATTCAAACACCTGTTTAGTCACCCACCAGCATGTTACATCAGTTACTGTCGGGCCGTGTACAGTGCCGCCATACTACAAACCGTGCTGGATCCATTCCGCGCACATGGTGTTCCAGTTATGTCTAATTTACATGCACAATTCAGTGTTTCACATAATATGGACCCCTTACCTCACCTCAGTGGCCCACCACATGCACTACAGGCATGTTATACATCAGTTAGTTTCCACGTGGGTATAGTTCTCACCCCCCCCCCCCTCTCCCCCTCTCTCATTTGCGGGGCTACCCATTTACGGTCACTCAACCACCTGCTGCTCCCACAGCACCACCTGTGTCTGCCTCGCCGGTCTCTCGTCCTGCTCCGGAAGCAGATCGTTTCCATCCAGCACTCGTTGCTCATGGTCCAGTTTCCAGGCCCCCCTCGTGTGCCGTCCATCCACCCATTTCTACGGTACCGTCAGTGCCTGCCGCGCTGTGTTTTTGTGACACACAGTCAACTATGCCAGATGCTGCTACTACGGATTTGCTCAAATCTGGGCCTACCACACCAGCCTTTGACTTAACCTCAGTTCAGCCACTACCCCAGGAGACACCGAAGCCGCTGTTGTCACCCCCTCCTGGCCGCCTACCAAAGCTACCGCCCTTATATGAGGACAATCCAGCATTGTGGTTCGCGCTCATCGAGCATCTGTTCGAGTTACATCACATGTCTGATGACAACTCAAAGTTTCTCTGCCTCGTCACACACCTACATGACCACTTGGATTTGATTTGTGACCTACTCCTTTCGCCTACGTTGCACCAAAATACGAGTTTGCAAAGGAGATTATAATGGAACGACTTGCCTGCTCGCCACAAGAGTTAATAATCAAGATTCTCTATGAGGAGAATCTGGGGGAACGCACCCCCTCACAACTCTGGTGCCGCCTTCGATTGCTTGTGAATGAGCATACCACGCCTGACGCCACACTATGGGCTGTGTGGTCTGCCAAACTACCTACCGATCTATAGATCTGTTAGCACACATGTTCGACTCCATCGGCTCCCACGTATGCATCGCTGACCAGTTGTATTCGCTGCTGTGGAAACATCAGCCAGTTCATTCCACACCATTCATCAGCACAGCCGCCCTCACATACCAACCTTCAGCCAGCAGAGGCAGGGCTCACTTTGTTGTCACCTCATCTACTTCTCATGGCAGCATTGTCTCACTCTCTCTGCTGTTCGAGCACTCCAGGATTGCCCACGCACCTTACATACCGGTCTATTTGCTGGAACAAATCAACTACTACAAGCCTCCACCACTGCCGCGGTCTCCACCTCCTCCTCACCCTCCTCGCCCTGCTCACCCTTTCTGCTGGTACCACAAAGTGTTCGGCGACGACGCCAAGAGTTGCTGGTTGCTATGCCAACACCCAAATGCCGACCACAGAACTAAGAGATGCTGAGTCCTGTGGGGAACGTAAAAGGCGTCGTCTTACATTACACTCCATTCACTCATCTGCCCGCCCGAGTAGTTGTCTCTATGTGATTGACATTGTGTCAGGTCTAACATTTCTGGTCGACACTGGTGCTGATGTGTCTATCATACCTACTTCGATGGCTCCATCCACTTCTTCACAGACGAAGTCACTTCTACGAGCTGTCGGCGTATCGACGTTACCTACCTCTGGCTCAGTAAAGGTTATGGTGACCCCATCTCCTTCTCTACATTTTCCATGGATGTTTTACATTGCCAACATCAATGAAACGATCCTTGGTATGGATTTTTTGTCTCATTGTAAACTATCTCCGAACGTCGTACAGGGTACAGTGCTCCACCATCCTACGAACACTCACATACCATGCACTCGCACCTATCTCCAACGCTCTGTTTCCACTACAACATATGATATCATTTGCAAGTGCTCCACCCTCATGGACAACATTGTGACCTGCAATACCGACCTACTGTCAGAATATGACTCGACGACGCAACTCCGCCAGGACAACAGAAAGCCGAAACAACGCATCACATCCACTTACAGCGAGCTCGTCGTGACTCGTACCTCACTTCTGCAACTGCAGTCCACGGCACCGCCACCTAAACTCTCACCAGGTTAGGCCACAAACTTTACTTACGCATGACATTCCAACCCTCCATCGTGCTTGCCTCATCCAGTGCCATGTGTTTCAAACAGTGCTGCTAATGACATTCGCATGCACATTGCGACCACGCCCATCTCTCGGACAGCTACCTCATGTGCTGATAAACATTCCCCTCTCTCACTCACCGACCACATGACCCAGCGGCCATTGTGGCTCCACGTGCAACACCAGCGCTGCTCTTGCCCGCGCTGGTTGTCTAGTGCAAGGTTAACAGCGGACAGTCGCCACCCATTCCCCTTTGCTCGGCACTGCGTGTGCACACAAGCGCATGCCGTGCTCCCATAAGAGACATATGACTTTCGTGCTACCTTTCCCCACTCGTGCTTATGGTTACGCCTCCTTTGTGCCCTACTCATCTGAAGACTTGGCACCAGAACGTTAACCAATCTCATGTGCAGTTCTCAGTTTCTTCTGTCACTGATAGTTACCACTGCTGGCCCTCCTATGAGGCATAAGGTCCGACGCCTCAATCCTATCAAGTTGCGTGCGGCCCAGCAGCAGATTAATGAACTTTTGGCAGCAAGTGTTCTGCAACCTGCAGACAGAACCTGGTCTTCACCAATCCACCTTGTCCCCAAACACGACGGATCTTTTCGAATGTGCAGCGGTTACAGACACTTAAACACTCGTACCGTCATGGACAATTACCCAGTGCCAAACATCAATAACTTCACTCATATGTTATCGGGCGCCACTATTTTCAGTGTTATTGACTGTAAATGCACCAGATTCCCGTGGCCCCGGAAAACATTCCTAAGACAGCTATCATCACACCACTTGGTTTATTCCAATACCACTTCATGCTGTTTGGCCTAAAGAACGCGGCACAAACGTGGCAACGTTTCATTGACTCTATCTTGCGACAGTCCGAGTTTTGCTTTGCTTATCTGGACGACATTCTCGTTTTCAGCAGCTCAGCGGAGGAACATGAAAATCATCTGTCTACGGTCCTCCAGAACTTGAACTCCAAAGGTGTCGAGGTCAACAAGGACAAGTTTCAGTTGCGCCAGGGGTCAGCCTCCTTCCTAAGTTACACCATCTCTGCCGACGGAACACAGCCTCCCAAAACTCATGTGCAGGCTATCACATCTCTGCTGTCCCCAGCTACTTACAAAATGCTACGCTATTTCCTCGGCACCATCAATTACTATCGTCGCCATCTGCCTTCCGCCGCCACTGTTCAGGCACCCCTGACGGATGCACTATCAGGCAATCAAACTTCTGGTATCAAACCCATCTCTTGGACTGCTCCGATGATAGAGGCCTTCAAGGCTCTGAAGACTTCTTTAGCTCACACTGTGACACTCACCCACCCTGACCCCTTCACCGAGTTATTCATCACTACGGACACCAGCAACATCACGGTGGGGGCAGTGTTGCAACAACACAAGGGCGACATGGTTTCTCCCCTTCATTTCTTCTCCAAGAAACTATCTATGGTCCAGAGAAAATATTCTGCATTCGATAGAGAGCTTAGAGAGCTGCTTGCTGTTTATGAGGCAATCAAACATTTCCACCCTGACGTCAAGGGACATTCGTTTTTCGTCCTCACCAATCACAAATCACTGGCAGAAGCATTCTGCAACCCACTGGAGGACCCACCATCTCGACGTTACAGCCACTGTGACCTGGTTTCTCAACTCACAATGGACGTCTGTTACGGCAAGGGTGCGGATAATGTTGCTGCGGATTTCTTCTCACGGATCAGTGCTTTTTCCTGCATCGTTGATCTTTCCGATATGGCCTCCCTCCAAGCTTCTGACGAAGATTCTCAGGCTCTCCTATAAGACCCACAAACATCACTTGTTTTCACAAAGGCTAAATTTCCTGGTATTTCTGACGAGGTGTGGTGTGATTCTTTGACCGGCACCCTACACCCTTTGCTTCCAACCGGGCTGTGCCAACAGGTTTTCAACACCCTGCATAACCTAGCCCACCCGGCTGTTCGAGCCACCACACGCCTCATGTCAGAACATTTTGTTTGGAAGGATATCAAATGGGACTGTCAAACCTGGGCACGCAGCTGTGTCGCTTTCCAGCTCAACAAGATCAGCTGCCACACTTCCCCGCCTCTGGGCAAGTTCGACATCCCCGCATTCTGTCACGTAGATATTGATCTGATCGGGCCTCTCCTTCCTTCGGAGGGCCATAGATATTTCTTATCAACTATTGACCATTTGTCTCGCAGGGTCAAGGCTGTCCCTCTCCCTAACACTACTGCCAAGACGGTAGCCAAGGCTTTCATTGTGGATCACTTGTTTCGGTACTGCCAAGATGGTAGCCAAGGCTTTCATTGTGGATCACTTGTTTCAGGTGCCCGACCACTATTACCGCCGATGAGGGTCAACAGTTCGAATCCTCCCTTTTTACCATCCTCGGCAATCTCTACGGTATTAAAAAAATACACACTACCCCTTATCATCCACAAAGCAATGGGTTGGTGGAGAGACAGCACCACACCCTCAAGATGGCCCTTCGATGCCATGATTGTCTCTGGTCGGAAGCTCTCCTGTGGGTCCTACTTGGTCTATGCTCAGCCTATAAACCTGACCTACAGGGGACTATATCCAAATTGGCTTTCGGCGAGAATCCGGTTCTTCTGGGGGACCTTATTCTTCCCCAGGTTAGTGGGGATTTTCCCCCCTTGCCAGATTTCATTAGCTGGATGTGCACACATTTTCAACAAATGCTATTGCACCCGCCCATCAGTCACTCACCGCTCGAGACTTATGATCCCACCACACTCTCTGACTGCTCCCACGTCATGCTGCATGATGATGCAGTTAGGCAGTCTCTTCCACCTCCTTATCTTGGCCCCTACAAGGTCCTGTGGTGGGAGACACAGCTTTTGATATCACGATTAAAGACCGCACACAGAGAGTTTCTCTGCATTACCTGAAACCAGCTTCCATCAACCCTGATGGTCTCACACTGCCACAGTCGGACTCTGCAGACGATCCATCCTTGATCGAGAATGAAGACATGCTCCCATCTACCTCACCACACACCTCTTCCACCAAAGACTGTTCGCCACCATTCGCTGGTTTCCCAATCTTGCCCCTTTTTCACCCTGCACAGGTTTTGCGCCCTCACCTGCAACGTCGGAGACATTCACACCTACTATCAGTTTGTCCTGCAGCCTGCTGCCGCACTGAGTGAACAACGTTTCTATAGTGACGTTTGGATGACTGAGTGCTCATTCTTTTGACAGATACCAAGGTCCCGCCATCAGATGGTCCCTGACACATCAACATTGCACACAACCTCACACTCCTGCACAAGTGTGACCGAGCATCTCTACGTGCTTTCATTTCTACTGATGGCTCGATCCACTTAAGGGCCATACACACCTCCCACCATGCCATCGACCGCCCCGCCTGCTTACTCCCGGGCTGGCCGCCATCTCATCCAGCCATGGTGGCTGACTGACTATGAAGTGGACCTGCCTCTCGCTGCTCCGCCTGCACAACCCACTTCTTTCGAGATGAAAGTAACTGTGGTGTGTCTGCCTATGTGCACGATTTCCACCAATGTCAACAACCGCATGCCCTCACCCTTGGACATCTGTAGTACTCCGTACTGTGGGGGGGTCACAGGTAAAAGTATGTGTCGTTGACAGTTCGTATCAGCCACAAAACTTAATATTTGTGAACTCTAAGTGCTCTGTCGAGCCTCCATCTTAACTTTACTTTGTTATACTTCATTCTGTACAGACACAGTGTCAAGTGTAAATATATATGAGCTACGACATATATGGGAATTAAGTTTTCTATATCATGATTACCAATCCCATTCCCATAGGTAATTAGTGGCACCAAAGATAGTGCCTAGACACACAAGGATGAAACAGGAACTGAAATTGTGGATAGCGAAAAAAAAGCGGACATGCTTAACTTTGTTTTCAAATGTTCCTTTACAAAGGAAAACCCAAGAGTATTACCACAATTTAATTCTCTAACCACTGAGAAGATGAGTGAAATAGTTATTAGTGTGACAATACCAGAGAAGGAAAGTTACTACTCACCATATAGTGGAGATGCTGAGTCGTGATAGGCACAACAAAAAGATTCACACAATGAACACAATTATAGCTTTCAGCCATTAAGGCCTTTGTCAGCAGTAGACACACATACACACACGCACACACACACTCACACAAACACAACTTGGACACACGTCTGCAGCCTCTGAAACCACACTGTGAGCAGCAGCACCAGTGCGTGATTGGAGTGGCGAAACCACAGTTTCAGTTCTCTGAGACTGCAGATGTGTGTGCAAGTTGTGTTCGCATGAGTGTGTGTGAGTGTGTGTGTATGTGTGTCTACTGCTGACAAAGGCCTTAATGGCTGAAAGCTATAATTGAGTGAATCTTTTTGTTGTGCGTATCATGACTCAGCATCTCCACTGTATGGTGAGTAACAACTTTCCTTGTCTAGTATTGTTACATTCCATCCTGGATGTTCCCTTGTTTAATTATTAATGTGAGTAGCATTAGAAACACTGAAATTGTTAAAACTGAACAAAGCCCATGGGCACAATGGAATCCCTCTCAGATTATGACCCACTTTGCAGATGACTTACTCCCTCTGTTAACTACAATCTATCATAGATTCCGTGAACAAAAAACCATGCTCATTAGTTGGAAGAAATCATATGTTACACCTGTATATGTGAAGGATACTACAAGTAATCCACAGAACTACTGTCTCGTATCCTTGACATCAGTTTGTTGTAGAATATTAGAACATATTCTGAGCTCAAATATAATGAGGTATCTCAAACTGAATGACTTCCTCCATGCCAAACAGCATGTACTTTAAAAAAATTGATCATGTGAAACCAAACTTTCACTTTTCTCACATGACAAACTGAAAACCATGGATCAAAGCAGTCAGGTAGATGCAGTATTCCTGGATTTGACACTTTTTATATGATAGTAAGGGGTATCAAGCGAAATTTGTGATCAAATTTAGGATTTCCTCATAGAGAGAGCAGAGCTAGTTGTCTTGGTTGGAGAGTCATTGTCAGATGTAGAGGTAACTTTGGGTTGAAGTCTTTAATGGCTCAAGTTTTGGGTTGTAATTTAATCAACAACTTCAATGATGGTGTGTCACAGTGATGCACTTCCTGATAAGTTTTGCCTTAATTGTTTTCGTACAGTTCCCTTTTTATCTTTTCTTTGCACTCTGATCGGCTATGCAATGTATGACACCATTTTCCGTCATCAGTTTATAGTTCATGGACCAAGTAATCAAACCACATACTGGTGTAATACCATGTATTTATGAGTCCAAAAACAAAAGCATCCAACAAAGTAAATGAGACTGACTTACCTTTTTATTGGCTTCAGTGTCCAACAGAAGTATGATGCAGTCCTTTGTAATAGGTCCAGGATTGTTGAATAAGTCTGCTTGGAGTATGGATTTTGCTATTAAACCATGATGTCTATTGATCTCTCCATGTTATATAAGCTCATTTTCTATTACATCGTAATTTGACACAAAAATTAGTGTTTTGGAGAACTTGTTATGTTTTGAAGTTAGTTTGAAGTTAGTGCATGTCTCCAAAGAGCATCATAGGTGTTGCCACCAAAGGTACTGTGTTATGAGCTCTGTCCAGACGGTAATATAGAGCAACAGAATTTCTTGATCTTTTTAGAAAATTGTGTTAGTCAAAATAATGATAGCTTGATTTCCTGTTTGATAATACATTTCATATTTAATGTAGTGACTTTCTTCATATTGTTTATTTAGTTAAAGATTTTTAAGACTGTGAATGATGAACATTTGAACAGTTGTACTGAGCTTTGAATTTCCTATTAAAACGTAATACTGATTTTACTAGTGATTTGCAAAATATAAAAAAATGTAATATTTGGCACCTTTGACTGATACTAGAATGAGAGTTAAGATTGAAAGTAAATATTGTAGTGTATTTTGCTGGATTTTTTGATTAATTTGTGAAAACTAATTTTCAGAGAGTTTCTTCATGTAATCGGAACTATAGATATGTAAATAAAATTTATAATTATGGAAAATTGTGTGTTCAAGAAGTACATACGCTCAAAAGTATCTGTATAAACAGTATAAGTAATCTGTCAATGGAAACATGTTCAAATCTTGCTGGAATTTCAATGATGTTATAAACTTTTCTAATTAGAAAAATGTTTTTTATAGGCCTACTCTGTTCTGCTATAATATCCCCCCTCATACAATATCAGACATAGAAACTGTTTTAGATTATGTGACTTTAGTTGTCACAACTGAAAAATAGTTTTTCTAAGCCCAGTTTTAGTGAAAGTTGCATGTTCTAGAGGCTTTCAGGTGTAAAATGTGCTGTCTTACAGTTGCTACTTGACAAGTCTGAGATTACACAAAGAACTGATGGCGATCATCTCTGACGCACGAATGTTCACTTGACATGTGCTAGTCCGGGGACCTGTCAAAAGGGGGAAAGGTAGGGGAGGAGGGAGAAGGGAGAGTGTGGAAGCCAGTGGCAGAGGAGGTGGGAGGGGAAGGAAAGAAGGTACGGGGGTACGGGAAGCATGGGAGGAGGAGGAAGGGAGGAGGGAGAGAAGGGAGAGAGGATGCCCTAAGGAAACACAGAGTGTGGAAGGGGAGGATCAAAATTGATAGGAGGGGGAGATGGAGGGGATGAGGCCATCATCAGGGAGGAGGAGTTGGTGGAAGCCACCTTGGTTGAGGTTATAGAGAGTGGAGAGATGGAGAGCAGGTGGGATGAGAGAATACAGGTGTGGCAGCAGATGGGGCTGGGAGAGACAAGCGGGTGAGGGGGATAAGTTTACGGGAGGTGTTGAGGATCTGTATCTGTTCGAGGAAAAGGAGGAGGTGCGGGAACGGAATAAGGTCATATAGTATCCGCGTGGGGGAGGGGAGATGGATGTGATAGGCGAGGCAGAGCGCATGGCGTTCTGAGATTTGAAGGGATTTGTAAAAGGTAGGAGGGTCGAAGATCCATGCACGGTGGGCATAGCAGAGGATAGGACAGATGAAGGATTTATAGGTGTGGAGGATGGTGGAGGGGTCTAGACCCCATGTATGGCCAGGAAGGAGCTTGAGGAGGCGGAGGTGGGAGCGTGCCTTGGCTTGGATTGTCGGGTGATGGGGGGGTCCAGGAGAGGCGACGGTTAAGGGTGACGCCAAGGTACTTGAGGGTGGGGGTAAGGGTGATAGGACGGCCATAAATGGTAATATAGAAGTCGAGACACGCAGTCTCGTTGCATCACTTTATATATGAATGTTAAAAATCATTTCCAAAATATTCCATTATTAATTTTGTAGAATTTCAATGTTACAATTAAAATTTACAAAATCTAGAGAAACTGAAGTTACAGCTAAATAAGGAAAAAATTAAAATATTCAATGACAATCCTTTATAGTAATATTTTTAGTTTTCCATAAGAAAATCATTCTGAACCTTAATTACAATAATGTCTCACATTATTTTAGTTATGTAATTAATTACAGTTTGGATTTTGTTACTAACATGTAATGGTAGTACAGAGCTCATGCTTTATCCAATTAATTGCACAGAACGTACAAATAAGGCCTCAAATTCTGTAAATTGCAAAAATGTGGGATGTAAACAATCGGAGAGTAAATTAGAAATGTAATTACAAGGACTATTAATTGCAGAAGAATACATAAAAATAAATAACAAATGGAAATGCATCCCTTGGTAATAACTTTTAAACTGTTTCTTAAGATAAAGGTGTTTTCTGTGTTAACTCATTACTCGATTGTAATTATGGTAATTAGAGGTGCCAGCCACCTATGCCAACATTCCATAGCATTTTAATATTTTTCGCCAAATATTTATCCCTTCAATTTCTTTATTAATCATTCAATCCAGCATTTGTACGTAATTTTGTTAATGACAACAATCTCTTGATAATGACGACAATGCACGATCTTCTAGAATACTTCACACACCTTCGCAAAGAATATCAAGTTTTTTATCAAATAGGACAGAATGATATATATAAAGACATAAATGCAAGGCCTTAGGAAGCACTGGATTATAAAAAAAATAAAAAAAGAAAGAGAGAGAGAGAGAGAGAGAGAGAGAGAGAGAGGAAGGTGGTATCAGACATTTCCTATGAATTTTGGGGAAGGCTGTATCATTACAACATAAGAATGCCTGCTTAGACAATATTGTTGTGAATTTCCATAAGGAAAATCTTACAGTCAGACTTGCAGATCATGAGCAACTACGTCTTACACTCTGTAAGAGGCAACCAGTTAAAATTGGAGAACCTAAAGTAGTAATGGTACGAGGGCAAAAGGAAGGGTACATAACTATGTGTGTTAATAGATTAGGAAGTGGAGATTGGGACTTTATGTGCAGGGTGATTATATTTAACTTTCAAAACACTGTAGAAATACCACCACTGGTCAGAATGATGTCAAATTGCAACAGAAATTTATTGGAGAAGGGAGAAAAAGTAAGGCAGAAGCAAAAAAAAGAGTGAGAAAATTGATCAATAGATGGTGCTGTATGTGTCAGAATATGTAAATGAAAACACCAGTAATGCGCACGACCCATTGAATTTGGTATAAACACGCTGGGTACATGGCTTTTCCTCCTTTGGCATCTGCAACATTCACCATGACTGTCCCAATGCTTGTCAAGCTATATTACAAGAATGATGAATGTGCACACATCGCTCTGCAGAAGGTCTGGACACTGAAGGGTTTGAAAGAAGTCACTGATCCAATGACTGTCATGGGTCTGGAGAAAATGATTCGGAAATCTGAAAAGATGGATTCTTTCGGTGTGCAACCTGGTAGAGGGAGGAAACAAATTGATTTGACACCAGTGGAAGCAGTGGCCACAGCGATGCAGGAGGAGACAAGTGGTGGTGTGCAAACGTGTAGTGCACGGAAAATTGCCCAGACACTGGACAGACCCATGAGCGTGGTACATAAAATCCTATGAAACATCCTTCTTTACTATCCATTCAAAATTATCCGTGTGCACGGGTTGCTTCTTGTTGACCTGCCAGCAAGAGAGACCTTTGCTTTAGAATTTCTTGCTCACATGGAAGTGGACAATGATTGGCCATGGAACATTTTGTGGACAGATGAAGCTCACTTCCATCTGACAGGATATTGTCAGTACACAGAATTGTCGAATATGGGAAATGGAAAATCCACACACAAATCAACCAGTACCACTTCATCTTGAAAAGGACTTGCACAACCACGTCATTCCAGCTCTCCAACAGTGTGGATGGGCTCATTTTTATGCAAAATGGCACACCTTCGCACATTGCAAATCCAGTTAAGCAGCTGCTGAAGCGCCATTTCAGAAATGCTACAATTATCAGCCGCCATTTCCCTACAGCCTGGCCATCCCAATCATCTGAAAGATGTTGTGTTCAGTGTTCCAACTTCAAACTTTGCTGTATTGAAGGCACGCATTGTGCAACACATTCTGAACGCGACATCAGAAACATTTCGATCAGTTGTGGAACATGCTGTTTCTTGATTTCAACTTGTTCCAGAAAAAGGGTTCAGCATAGTGAACATGTTTTGCGCCAGTCACACAGAAATTAATAATCCGATTTGATTTTGATTGGTGCTTTTTATGCGGTTTCTGGCCTCAGAAAAATTAAAAACTGATGTGATTGATGCTTTTTATTCGGTTTTTGGCCTCAGGACAATTAAAAAACCAATTTTTCTGATCCAATGTGATAAGACATAGCCATGGTGATGGGCTTACGTAACTAATGGTATCACACCTGTACATCATGCACATTAAGTAGTACAGTTTGTTTAATGTTAAACGTACACCTTAGGCACTGTTCAATGATTCATTTGTCATTTGTAGTCAACCACTATTAAATTATGATGCTTACAGTGCCATCTATTGCTTCATTTTGTAACTCTTTATTTTTCTTCTGCAATATATTTTCCCCCTTCTCTAATAATATTCCATTCTAACTTGACGTCATTCTGACCACTAGTGTTATTTCTACAGTGGTTTGAAAGTTTAACTTTAAATATAATCATCTGGTATAATTGTCAATTTGGGAAAAGGGAAGCTGAAATTACCTTTGATACCACTTCTTTAAAAAGTACACAGAGTTATGGTATTCTTGCTTACCAATAAAAAAGATAGATATCCAAGTGAAAAGAGAAAGAAAAGACTGAACTGGTTTGCAGAAGAGCTGGCAGAAATTAAACATGCATATGCAGTATCAAATGCATAAGCAAGCCGCTGCCCAAAGGGCAGAACAGAGCATGAACATTCATAGATCATATCTGAAATGCAAAAAATTCTACAAAGCTAAACTTCTGACAAAAAAGCGAGCAGTGGAAAACTATATAGAAAGGGGTCTCAATAAATGCAAGACAGCATTGCAAATAATAAAACGAGGGAATACACTAAAATGCACAGAAACAGCTCTGCTTGAACCCAAGGAATTAAATCAGTACTTTCAAAACTAAGTTAAAGAAATAAGTAACAGTATTAAAGCAACAAATTCATCTCCAGTGGACCTTGTTGGAACACCACTGCATGATACCCTGGTATTTCAATGGAGGGCTCTCACTCCTGCTGATATTATAAAAGCTGTATCCAAATTTTCAGGTTCTAAAAGTATGGACTGTCATGGGTTATCGAATAAAATCATTAAAAAGATAACCCCTAGCAATTGCCAAACCATTAGCTTCCATTTTTAATAAATGTGTGGAATTTGGAGTTTTTCTGGATGTACATAAGATATCAAAAGTTGTCCCAGTTTTTAAAAAAGGGGACAAACATCTTCCCCAGAGTTAGAAACCAGTCTCCATTGTTCCAATATTCTCAAAGATATTTGCGGCACTGATACCCACACAAATAAGCAGCTTCTTTGATAAACACTATATCCTATGTAGCAATCAGTTTGGTTTTAGCAAGAGGAAAAACACAACAGGGAAATCATTGACCAGACCTTAACAGCTTTTGAAAACAATAACATTGTATCACTGGTATTATGTGACCTATACAAAGCTTTCGATCACATTCCTGTTGATGTACTACTGAGGAAACTAGTTTTATGGAACGAGAGGGAGCACTTTAGCTGTGATAAGTTCTTATTTAAGTAACAGAAAATAATTTGTGTCAGTCAGAAATGTAAACTCTTCCATATTGGGAATCAGCACAGCTGTACCACAAGGGTCTATTCTTGTACCCTTCTTCTTCATTGTAGCTGTAACTTGATTTATCTAATAACATAACCCACCCTGTCATATGTTATGCTGATGATACAACACTACTTCCCACACATCAGAACATTTCAGATCTGAATAGCATAACAAAAGAAACACTTGATAAGGCCCTGGGGCCAATAAGCTCCTGTACAATCCTGATAAAACCCAACAACTTTTAATGGGAATACCAAATGAAGTAAGCAATAAGTTGTGATGAAGCAAGCTGTCGCATTTTTTACTTCTCCTCTGTGTTTTGCCATCCTCTTCCTTAAAATTCTTTTTTCACTTCTGACTAATTACCATTAACATATGTGAGTATAATCTGGATTTTCATGAAAGAGAAAGATTGGCCCTCAGTTTTAAAAACATAGCACCAGATGTATGTAATTGATTTTCTAATTTATTTTGACTATTCCTAGTTATAGGGTAAAATCAGTGATGGTTTCGTAACTTAAATTCTATTGTTGACATAAAAACAAATATAAATTCTGTACTAATTATGAACATTTTGAGGAACAACTAATAGTATTCTTAAAGGATCTATTTGGCTCTATTCAAAAATATGTTATCAAAGCCAGCTCTTAATTAATTCCAGAGTAATTAACAGTTTTGTCCAAAGTATTGTTTGCATACTTATTTTTGTTAATTTCATAATTAAACAAATAACTAAACGAACTCTTGTAGTAGAAGAAACTGCTAAAAAGATGGATTTTTTGGATGTATTTAGTTAATTTAATGAGTTAAGTTTTAATTGTAATTTCTGTAAATTCAACTTCGAACAATGTGTAGTTTCAGTACCTATTATTGTAAGGATATATAAGGGCCCAATTTTTGGTCCTGAGACAGTCAGACCACGGCCGAGTTTCAGACGAGAAACCTGTATTGGTTAGAACAACAACAATGCATCAACATAACTGTGAAATAAGTGTAACACAATTAGACCATGTGTTAAAAGAATGACAGTGTCTGTTCCATATGTACATGATTACTCCGAAGGAACCGTGAATTATGTGCATATGTTTTTTACTGGTCATAGATATTCAACAGTAAACTATTGTAACAGTATGTGGATATTCACCTGTAATTTATGAATGAGACTTATCAAAATTTAAACAGTAGTGCACTGGCCACATTAAATGTGTATATGGGGGATTGTGAAAATTGGAAGTAAACAACTGTGAAACGCAAATGTGCACCTGTTGGGTATATCGTTGACTGTAGACAGTACTGCACTTCCATCCCCTATTTTTTTTTAGTCAGTATGTCAACACATAGGACAACAAATGAAGAAATAAAGAGGGCGAACCATCACATGTGGTGCCCTGGATGAGGAATATTGTAAGTAGCCACAATAAACAACGACTCGTAAACTTTGAACAGTGAAATCAACAGTGGTTTACAGTTCTGTGGTGCAAGAGCCAGTCATGGCATGGGTTTCATGGCCACAGTATGACACCAGTCAATCAGCGAGCAGGTTCTATGGAAGCAGCCACTGAGCACAGGAGCAGCCAGTCAGCATGCAGGTAAAAAAGATGACTCACCAAGAGACTTACAACTTGCCGTAGCCATGCAGATGACGAATTGGATGACAACTGGAGCAGCAGCAGAAGAAGAGTGATTAAAGCTAAGGTAATACATAGCAAAAGCCATTTTATATTAAATGATACATAATGAGTGGCCTTAATGAACAGAAAGACATAAGTGGGACTGTTTTGCATACAATAGTGCTTATAAATCAGACATGAATGTAACTTTGAACGATGGGCGCGAAAGTCCTGTTGTAGATGAAATTGTAAAAGCATCATCTACAGTGACTGGTGAGGTGAGCCAAATGGATGAAAACAGTGCATGAAATCATTAGGGTTATGAGGGAGGAACCTAGTAGCGAAAATCAGCAAGGGTAACAGTTTATGGCAGATGGAAATTTGGAAGTGATGTTAAAGTGAATTATGAGTAGTTAGAGTAATATGAGTAAGAAAGAAGCCATTAGTGGGGTGGAAAAGAAAACTGACAGCATTAGAACTGTCATGGTTAGCTTGAAGGATGAACTGAAGAAATAAATTAAAAAGGAGATTCAGTTAGTCAGCTTTAATCTTTCAGAACTAAATAAGAAGGTTGAGGGAGTAGCTGAAGATTGTGATGAAAAGATAAAGAAAGTAGTACATAACACTAATGAGTAATAAACATAAATGAGTAGTAAATGTGTAGAAGACAGAAAGAAACTTTGTGATGGAAGAAAAGACAAAAAAGGCCCTGTTTTCATAAATTATGTCAAACAGTATAAAGGGTTATTTAAAAGGGTAGTGAAAGCTGCGAAAGAAATGGTAAATAATAAATACATCTTGGATCATGAAAACAAATCAAATTGCAGTCTGGTCTGTCGTAAAATCAGAACTGGGGATGTGAACTAACAGCAAAGTTATCTCCAAAATTATGGTGGGAAATAAAACTAACAAATACGGCTCTTATTTCAGAATCTTGTAACATTTGTTTTTATAAATGTATCAAAATCAGTTGCAGATAGAGATGGTTATACCTAAAAAGTACAATTAGGTCAGAAGGCGGAAGAATACTTTAACAAATCTAAAAAAAATTCAGCCAAAGATGTAGAGAAACTATATTACAACTCAAAAATAAAAATTCCGCAGGGTAGGATGGCATACCTACTAAAGTAGTTAAATCAGCTGCCGGGATAATAGCTCACCCCCTTTGCTCAATAATCAATAAATCACTCAAAGAAGGCTACTTTCCAGACGCCCTGAAGCATGCAGAGGTAAAACGTTTGTTAAAAAAAAGACTCAAGAGAAGATATGGGGAACTACCGCCTAGTCTCTATTCTCCCAATTTTCTCAGAAATATTTAAAAAAGTGGTAGTAATGCAAATGAAAAAAATTATAGAAAAATCAAAGTACAGCTTTCAGAAAGGCAAAAACACAGCAGACGCCATAAATGAGTTTGTGAAATAAATTTGTTCTGCCTTAGACAAGTCTAGCAAAGTTGCAGGATTGTTCTGTGACCTCAAAAAAGCATTTGATTGTGTAAACCATCCATTGCTCCTGTATAAAATTGAAAAATACGATGTTGTGTTTTAGACTGGTTCAGGTAATACCTCAGAAAGAGAAAACAAAGAGTAGTTATATCATCATGCAAGGGAAATATCTTCTCTGAATGGATGATTATTTCACAAGGCATTCCAAAACGCTCAATTCTGGGTCCAATCTTATTCTTACTTTACATGAATGACTTGCCACTAAACATAAATTCACACTCAGTTTTATTCACTGATGATACATCTGCCCTCATCGAAAGCAATCACTCAGAACAAATTCCCTCAACTATCACAGAGCTACTAGACAGTTTAGAAAACTGACTCCAACTAAATGGGTTAAAATTAAATATTGGAAAAACACATGTACTACAGTTTAAGACTAAAAACTCTAAGATAAATGAAATTCATATTACCTGCAGAAACCACAAACTGAAAGAATCAGATTGTGTTAAATTTTTAGGAATACATATGGACCAAAATTTATCCTGGTCTTCACATATAGAATATGTTGTGACAGTGCCACGACATTCAAAAGTGCCGCTACGTTAGTACGCGAACACGGCGATAGAGGCGCTCCGCAGCTCGGCCGAGCGCGGGAGCGCCACCTGGTTATGAACGGCGCCGGCCGCATGTCACGGCCCGGCAGTCGAGTGACAGATACGGAGTTAGTAACATGTAACCCGCGAGTGTTTCTACTTTTGTATCTCCACGCACTTTATTAGTGATTAAAGGTTATAACACTTTTTGGCGACGAGGTCGGATATTTTTTTTCCCCTGCGTTGTGGACTTGTGTGTTTGTGTCGGGGCAGACATGGAACAGCTTATGCAAGCACTTATTGAACAACAAACACAGCTGACGGCTGCTATTCAGGCGCAACAAACACAGCTGACGGCTGCTATTCAGGCGTTGTCGACGTCGCTTACTCATCGTCTGTCTTCCTCTTCTCCGCCTCCGTTTCCTCCTTATGACGAGGCCGCTGAAGACTGGGAGGATTATGAGAAGCGTTTGCGGCAACACTTCTTGGCTTTCGGTGTTGTCGACGCTCCTATGTGTAAGTCGTTATTTCTATCTTGGATTTCCCCACGGATCTATCAGCTGTTATCTCAGTTAGCCCCTCTGCGGGAACCTGCCTCTCTGTCCTTCCAAGAAATGTGTGACTTATTGTCTAACTATTACCGAAAAAACACCCATGTCGTTGCCGCCCGCGTGGCTTTCTACCGGTGTCGTAAACAGCCCCATCAATCTTACCGGGCTTGGGCGGCGGAACTACACGGTCTGAGTCGGAAATGTCAGTTTGTCACGGACACTCATCATGAGTCTTACGCTGATTCAATGGTTCGGGACGCTATTTTACGGCTTGCTCCTGATAAATAAGTTCGGCAACGTGCCTTACAATTGCCAAACCCGTCGTTGTCGGAAGTTCTCAGCATCGCTCAATCCTTTGAAGTGTCTCACGCTGCTGGTGCGCAAATAGACGCGTGGTGTGATGTAGGCGCTGTACACACCACTTTCGACGCAGACAATGTGCCTGTTTCACAGGAAAACGACGATGTGGCGGCGGTGCACTCGCGTCAACAACGTCGTGTTGGGCCGCCACGCTCGCAGCGAAAACAGCAACCACAGAAGCAGGCTCATTCCGCCCTTCCTTCTTGTCCACGTTGTTTCGTACAGCATGACAGAGCCGCGTGTCCAAAACGTTGGGCCACGTGTAATTCATGTAGGAAAAAAGGCCACATTCCTTCTGTGTGTCAGTCCCCTAAAGTTCCTGTCGACGAGGACGAGGCATCGGACATGGATGTTAACTGTGTGCTTTCTCAAACGAATAAGTTGTTTGTTACTGTTCGTGTTCTGGATAAAGACATTCGCATGCAAGTGGACACTGGCTCTGCAGTAACTCTCATTAATTCTCGCACGTATTTGGAGTTAGGCTCCCCTTCCTTGTCTCCAGTTACGCGAAATCTACGAACTTATAATAAGCAGAAAATTCCTATCGTTGGCCAGTTTGATGCTTCCACTGCCTACAAGTCTGTTGTTCGGCCCCTCACGTTTTATGTGGTGGATCATGCGGGCACTGAAAACCTGTTCGGTTATGATGCTTTCCAGTTGTTCGGGTTTTCCATTGATGATGATGTGCACCTCATATCTGAGGACATTCCGTATCAACAGCTGGATGGCTTGTGTTCTGAATTCTCGTCCGTGTTCTCTGCGGGTCTGGGTCGGGCCAAGGATTTTGAAGCCCACATTACTCTTAAACCTACGGCTCACCCTAAGTTTTTCCGGGCACGCCCTATTCCGATGGCGTTGCGTGCGCCTGTCAAAGCTGAGATAGACAGGTTAACAGCTTCGGGGATTCTCCTTCCTGTTACCTCCAGCGAATGGGCATCGCCCGTCGTGGTGGTTTCTAAACCAAACGGGAGTCTGCGATTGTGTGGTGATTTTAAAGCCACTGTCAATGCTCAAAGCCTCATTGACACTTATCCTCCTCCCCGTCCTGAGGAGTTATTTACCAAGCTCGCTGGGGGCCAGTTCTTTTCCAAACTTGACTTATCGGAGGCGTACCATCAGTTGCCGCTGGATGCATCTTCCAAGGAATTTCTCGTCATCAACACTCCTTGTGGGTTGTATCAGTACCAGCGGTTACCATTTGGCGCCGCTAGCGCGCCGGCCATTTTTCAGCGGTTTTTGGAACAGCTCACGGCTTCCGTTCCCGGCTGCATCAACTACCTGGATGACATTGTTGTCACGGGGGCCTCCACTGAGGAGCACCTTCGCAATTTGCGTTCACTGTTTCGGGTTCTGCATTCAGCAGGGTTGAAGTGCAATCTGGACAAGTCTCAGTTCTTCCAACCCTCCATTGTGTATCTTGGTTTCCACTTGTCCCGTGAGGGTATACGTCCTCTACGACAGCACGTTGCGGCCATTACCACTCTACCCCGGCCGTCTACGGTCAAAGAACTTCAGGCGTTTCTAGGCAAGGTTGCTTATTATCACAAATTCATTCCCTCCGCGGCGGCGGTGGCTCATCCTCTGCATCAGCTGTTACGCAAAAACGTTCCTTTCTGTTGGTCCGCCGAGTGTGAGCAGGCTTTTGTCCGCCTGAAGGCTCATTTGCAGTCGGCGCCTTGTCTTGCCACATTCCGTCCGGGTCAGCACTTGGTTCTGGCGACTGACGCGTCACAGTATGGCCTAGGGGCTGTTCTCGCCCATCGGTATGCGGATGGGTCGGAACGACCCATCGCCTACGCTTCCAAGACCCTCAACGATGCCCAACGGCATTACTCTCAAATAGAAAAGGAGGCGCTCGCTATCGTTTATGCTCTGAAGAAGTTCAGCGTTTTTTTGTATGGTTCTAAGTTTCATCTCATCACCGACCACAAGCCGCTGGTCTCTCTGTTCAGCCCCTCGGCGTCGCTTCCGGATAAGGCAGCTCACCGCCTGCAACGTTGGGCCTTATACTTGTCTCGTTTTCACTATGAGATTCACTATCGCCCCACGGCCCAGCACGCCAACGCTGACGCGTTGTCGCGTTTGCCGATGGGCCCCGACCCGGTTTTCGATCGCGATGAACTCCTCTGTTTCCACATTGATGAGGAAGAACGTCGTGCGGTCGAGGGTTTTCCACTTACAGGTTCGCAGGTCGCGTCGGCTACTGCGCGGGATCCGGTCCTGCGTCAGGTGATTGGTTTTGTTCAGCGGGGTTGGCCGGACAGGACCAAGGGCCGGGCGTCGGATCCCCTTCGCAACTACAATGCCTTGCGCCTTCGTCTGTCTGTTCGTGAGGGTGTTGTTCTTCTGGCCACGGATGGCGCATCTCCACGGGTTGTGGTGCCCGCCTCTCTTCGCAAAGCTGTTCTCAAACTATTGCATGAGGGCCATTGGGGGATTTCTCAGACTAAGTCCCTGGCCCGCAGGCACGTTTATTGGCCCGGTATCGATTCGGACGTCGCCCACATGGTCGCTGCGTGTGCTCAGTGTGTTCAACAACTGGCTGCGCCTCGTACTCTGCCCTCTCCGTGGCCTGATCCGGCGCAGCCGTGGGAACGGATGCACGCTGACTTTGCCGGCCCCTTCCTCGGCACTTATTGGCTACTGTTGATTGACGCCTTCTCGAAGTTTCCGTTTGTTGTTCGCTGTCCGTCGCCCACCACTGCGGCGACGACGCTGGCTTTGTCAAAAATCTTTGCGCTAGAAGGTCTTCCATCCACGATTGTCACGGACAATGGCCCTCAGTTCTCTTCGCAAGCCTTCCGTGATTTTTGTACTGGACAAGGGATTCATCATGTTACAGCACCGCCCTTCCATCCGCAATCGAATGGGGAGGTCGAGCGCCTTGTCCGCACTTTCAAAAGCCAAATGAAAAAATTCCTTAGTGATTTTTCCACAGATGACCCTCTGTTGCAATTTCTGAGTTCTTATCGCTTCACGCCTCTGGGTGATCGCAGCCCTGCTGAACTCTTGCATGGCCGCCAACCGCGCACCCTACTGCATCTGCTTCACCCTGTCAGGCCTTGTACTGTGTCCCCTAGTGCGGGAAAATACCCAGTGGGCGCCGACGTGTGGGCACGGGGGTATGGATCTCGCCCTAAATGGATTCCAGGGGTGGTCCAGACTCTTCGCGGCCGCCGGCTTTGTGAAATACGTACGGACGGCGGCATGGTTGTTCGCCATTACGACCAGATGCGCCCACGAGTGGTGGCCACGCCGGTACCACCGCCCCTTCTTTCGTCTCCACCAGTCCGAGAAGCCAGTCCTGTCGCTGCTGCCGATCTTCCGGGCGTGTTGTTGCCGCCTCCGTCGCTACCGCTTCCGAGTACGCCGGAACCGGCCCCAGTCGCGACGCCGCCTTCTCCGGGACCCATCTCGCTGGAGCACACCCCCAGGTCCACGACACCTATGGATGCTGCTCCGGAGTTTTCACCCATCATCTCGTCCAGGAGGCACGTTCCACGCGCCACCTTCCGTCCTGGACATTTTCGACCATACTCCCGTGTTTCTCCGCGGGATCTTCTCGGGACCTCCCAAGAGGCCATGGATGTCTCCGCACTGTCCGTGTCTCCACGAAAGTGAGCGTTTTTTTTTCAAGGGGGGAAAAGTGTTGTGACAGTGCCATGACATTCAAAAGTGCCGCTACGTTAGTACGCGAACACGGCGATAGAGGCGCTCCGCAGCTCGGCCGAGCGCGGGAGCGCCACCTGGTTATGAACGGCGCCGGCCGCATGTCACGGCCCGGCAGTCGAGTGACAGATACGGAGTTAGTAACATGTAACCCGCGAGTGTTTCTACTTTTGTATCTCCACGCACTTTATTAGTGATTAAAGGTTATAACAGAATACTTAGCAAATAAGTTAAACAGCCTGACCTTTGCTATGAAGATTTTGTCATCTTCAGCTAGCATGGAGATAAGAAAAGTAGTTTATCACAGCTATTTTGAGGCTGTTATAAGGTATGGCATTATCTTTTGGGGTAATACAAGCAAAATCATTAGAATATTAAAATTACAAAATATATTGTTAGAAATATGGGTAACGCGAGACCAAAAGAATCTTGTTGCCCACTGTTAAGAAATCTAAAAATATTAAGTGCCCCCTGTTTGTACATCTATGAAATGATTATTTTTGTTTACAGTAACCCTATGTTATTCACAGACAACAATTTTAAGCATCAATATAGCATTAGGAATAAGACAAACTTCGTGCTTCCTACACCCAGGTTAAAGTTATATGCACAAACCCCAGAATATATGGGCATTAATATCTACAAAATACTAAAAAAGAAACAAATAAACACAATGGAGCTAGGGCAATTGAAACCAAAACTGCACAAGTTATTAGTGGAGAAATGTTATTACTCCATAGAAGAATTTATGAATGATGTTGTAGAAGGATGAGTAAGGAAACATCACCTGTAAAATGAGCTTAGCATTTTTGTGTCTAATAAATGATTGTAAAAATACATACACTACATAAATGCAGTTGTTATATATTACTTTGTAATACACATAAACTGGAGTGTTGATATATTGTTTTTGTAACACTGTATATACAAATTGTTATTGTAACGTAAATGTAATGTTGACGAGTCCCCAGTACATCAGATCTGTGATTTGACTTTGTATGTTATAGGACAATAAAAATTCTGATTCTGAGTCTGATGACTATAGTAGGAGGGTGGAGGCTACTGAAAAACAGTGTGAAGATGAAGTCAAAGCTGCCAGGAAATTTTGTACTGAAAACAGGGTTAAACTTGAGAACCACATCGAACAGATTAAAAATGATTTAGAAACAGAGGTCGAAAGCAAGTGTGCAGTAGTGACAGAAGAAAAACTGGAAAAATTAAATGAAAATGTAAATTGAAAATTGGCTGAAATGGAGATAAACTTGGGAGAGATAAAAAATCTAAAGTATAGAGAAAGTGACAGTGTGTATGATAAATATTTTGGTAAGCAGCATGATAGTTTTTCCAGGGAAAGGATTAATGAGGATTTATTGTATGAAGAAGACCACATGGTAAGTAAAAATAAAGTTTGTCAACCTGTAATAACAGCAAGGGTACAAGGCATACATGTTAAGTGTAGTGACTTGAATGGCATTTACATGAATTTTCTGAATCTATTAAAAACACAGAGGGTATAGTAGTAATGCATGTTTCCGGAATAAAAATTATTGGTGCCACTGGTAAGCTATCAAATAGTGTACTCTTAACTGGGGATTTGGCAGGACAGGTGTTGGAGTGCAATTTGTTGGTGATTCAAAACCTCGGCATTGATGTAATATTTGAGACTAATTTCTTATGCAGTTAGCAAATAGGGACTTCAACATTCTGTGTTGGATTTTTTATGTGGCAATAATGCTAACCCCAGCTGTCTGTCTCATATTTCACGTTTCCTGAGGCAGTCAAACTCTTCTCCTATCCTGTCTGTAGTTTATAAGTGAACCACAATATTCTATCTTTGACTTTCATGTAATTTTGTACAGTAGGATACCAAAGTTTTCTCTAGTGTTATCTGTGTGTATAAGTATGTTATGTTGTGTTAGTTATAGGTAATGGAATCAAAAGATGATGGAAGAAAGTAAACTGGTACCATGGTTGAAGAATTTTTGTCAAACAAAGAGGTAAGGCAAGCTGAAAATGAAAGGTGTCAGCATATGTGGAGAATAATAATATCTGAAGTAATCAGCTCATTGGTGCAGCAGCAGAGGCAATATGCAGTAAAAACCATCTTAAATATGAGGTCTTCATATTAATTGTCGTATAATATAAGTGTTTGTGTTGAGTGCAAACAGTATATGTGAGATAACTATCTATCTGTGTCATGTTACAGCCTTTTCTTACATGAAGGAATTACAACTTTAAACATAATTGCCTGGAGTAATGTGTACGGAATGTATTAGCAAGATCTGTATGTATATCACCCTTCAGGCTAGAATCTCAAGCAGTTTGATGGAATACAGTGAGATAAGTAATGAGAGTTAAGATTGCCTCAGCATAGGGATCTGTTACTGTGGAGTGTTTTTCTGTCGAATCAATTTTGCACTAGATAAGCAGAGCAGGTGTTTGTTCATTAGACAATGAAACAATACTGGAATAATAAAACAATGAATAATGTTAGGATCTGAATGGTTAGGGAGCCGGTCTCTGCAGTAGGGATATATTTTGAGAATGCACTTCACCGGCTAACAAGGTAAGAAATATAAGTGAAATAAAGGTGCTGACAGACATAATTAATGCCAAAGACAACTGTATACAAACAAATGTGGTGTAACTCTGTTGGGGATCTAAATTGTGAACAAGGCAACATTGGGTACTGTTTATATTGTGCAATTCATGACACTGCAGCTGGTAATGAGAGATTAACAGAAAGAGCAATATTTACAAGTCATATAATGCTGCATAATGAGATCTATACGTTATCTGAAAACTTCTATTTGTGTTCTGAGGAATTATGAGCTTAAGGTGGTAATACTGGAATGAATAACAATAAGTTTGGTGATAAATGAAAATGTAGTAAGACTAGGGCCTCCCATTGTGTAGACTGTGCGCCGGGTGCAAGTCTTTCAATTTGATGCCACTTCGGCAACTTGCGCGTCGATGGAGATGAAATGATGATGATTAGGACAACACAACACCCAGTCCCTGAGCGGAGAAAATCTCCGACCCAGCTGGGAATCGAACCTGGGCCCTTAGGACTGACATTCTGTCACGCTGACCACTCAGCTACCAGGGGCAGACTAGTTTGTTGATTAACTGATAACAGTAGTGCTAAACTGATGTGAATATTCTGACAGGTCAACTATTTGGTAACATTTGGTGATTTTGTGATGATTAAGTTTTCTGGCTGAATGAGAGTAGTGCTCAGAGTGGTGGAGAGAAGGGGGCGATGATTTGGTACAGCTTCCATTCCCTTAATTTCGATTTGAGTAGTAATTAAGTTATGTAATGGTGACACAATTTTTTTTTTTTTTTCATAACATAATGATTAGTAAGTCTATGCTACTGCTTATCTTGAGTTTTTGCTATTTTGCAAGTGGGAAAGAGACACAAATATTTCAAGTTTAACCAGTTTCAGACAGATTTATGACTTACAGTAATGTTTGGTAGTGTAATGAGCACTTGGTTTAAAATTTTTGCTTGTCCACACTTTTTGTACTATAGTGAAATTTAGTGCTAATTATTGTAATGTTATAAGAACTATGTATTTATTTATGATGTAATGCCTATCATTTGCCATTAGCTTTAAACAATTTTTTCTTAAGTTAGAAGTAAAAGTAAGTGTACTATTGTGTCTAATTTTTTCATGTACTGTGGCGGAGGAGAACCACCTCCAAGGAAACTGATAGCAGTGCATTTCCTTGCTAACTGCCACTTGGACCTGTTTAAGGCATGGACACCGTGGTGAGAGAATGTATAAAAGCTCATTAAAAGTGTGAAAGTGCTTGTGAAAAATACTAAACATTGAGCAAGTGAAATTTTCTGCCTGAAAGTCAACTGCAGTGCACAGTGTAAATTTTTTTGCTACCCATGAGCATTAATTTTTTGTTAAGCAAGACAGGACTTGTATAAAATGATATGTATCTATAAATATAATCTTAGCTTACCCATAAAGGACATTACTTATGATGAAGATGCAAAATTTATGTCAAAAATATAATTTGTGGAACTTTTGTGAAATTGTACAATGCACTGTATGTAAATATTTTGTATGGGGATTTTCATATGGCCACTTTATATAAGTTAGAATTTGTAAAACATATGTACTGTAGTGTTTTATAAAATTTCGTAAGTAATATTTTTGTGTGTGTAGATTTTTAACCCACTGCCTGGGATCACTTGTGGCCATTGAACTGCTCAGATAGCTATCTGCAATATGTATCTGGTCAGTCCAATGAGGGGATGGTGTGATGAAGCAAGCTGGGATATTTTTTACTTCTCCTCTCGTTTTGCCATCTGCTTCCTTAAGATTCATTTTTTTACTTCTGACTAATTACCATTAACATATGTGAGTGTAATCTGTATTTTCATAAAAGAGAAAGGTCTTAAAGAATATAACACCAACTCTAATTTTGTGCTTAGTTTTATGTATGTAATTGATTTTCTAATTTATTTGGACTATTCCTAGTTATAGAGTGAAATCAGTGATTGTTTCATAACTTAAGATCTATTATTGACATATAAACAAATATAAATTCTGTATTAATTATAAAGATTTTGAGGAACAACTAATAGTATTCTTAAAGGATCTATTTATCTCTATTGGAAACATGTTAGCAAAGCTGGCTCTTAATTAATTCCAGAGTGATTAACGGTTTTGTCCAAAGTATTATTTGCATACTTATATTTGTTAATTTCATGATTTAGACAAATAATTCAGCCTAACTCTTGTAGTAGAAGAGACTGTTAAAAAGATGGAATTTTTTATGTATTCAGTTAAATTAATGAGTTAAGTTTTAATTGTAATTTTCTGTTAAGTTCAACTTCGAACAATGTGTAGTTTCAGTACCTATTGTTGTGAGGGTATATACGGGACAGGAGGTATTGAATACAATTGAAGAGAAGAGAAATTTGTGGCACAACTTGACTAGAAGAAGGGATCGGTTGGTAGGGCATATTCTGAGGCATCAAGAGATCACCAATTTAGTATTGGAGGGCTGTAATTTATTAATGAGACTTATTGAAAGTTAAACAGTAGGGCACTGGCCATATTAAATGTGTATATGGGGAATTGTGAAAAGTGGAAGTAAACAACTGTGAAACAAAAATGTGCACGTGTCGGCTACATCATTTACTGTAGACAGTACCACACTTTCACCCCCTACTTTTTTTAGCCAGTATGTCGACACCAAGGACAGAAAATGAAGAAATAAAGAAGGTGAACTGTCACAAAATCAGTAAAACTCTTAGGAAACTCTATTGGGAGTAACATGTCAATTATGTATGTGAAAAAATATCCTGGGTGGTATAGCTTATCTTTAAACTAAGGGAGGTAGTGAACTTGGAGTACCTTAGGGTGACATACTTTGGGCTATTCCAGTAACATAATCCATAAGGTCTGATTATATGTAGGCACTCCCCTCACCTCAAGAACATCTTGAAATTACAAAAAAAGCCTTATACATAATATGTATGAGAGGTCATAGGGAGCACTGTCGTCCTCTTTTTTTTCAGATTCAGAAAACTCACCATTATAAATTTATATGTCTGCAAATGATATTAAAAATAATATTTGAGAATTTATTGACAGAGGGGAAATACATGAACACAACACCAGAGCTAAGGATAATTTAGCCATGCCATGCCACAGATTAGTAAGAACAGGAAATTCCCACAAAGAAATACCCACTCAAAATGTTCAATCAACTGCCAATTCATGTTCAGTCTACGGATATACATATTTTTAAAATTAAGTGGTACAGCTGGCTATCAGATCATCTATTTTATGGCATTCAAGAATTCTTTGAGATGCCGGAGTAGAATATTAGCATTTAAAAGTTTTCTGTAGTTCAAGATATTAGTGTGTGCTTTGGTTAGTCATGTGTAATTACATAGTGTATACAATACACAATACACTAAATACAGGGTATGCTATATTACACAATGCTATGTTATATTATAGTATAGTTTATTGCATTAACTTTTAGAAACTATCCTGGTGTAATTTGGTACACTGCCATGCTTAAAATGTATACTATAATGTATTGACACTACTTCATTTTATTATTTGTATGTACTACTATATCCTATATGACAAAGCCAATACCATTGTAAAATGACCTATGGTCGATAAAATTCTTTATTTTGCAAATTCTTGATTCTTGATTACGTAAAATAATGTTATGTAACTTTAAGTACTTGGATAGCAGTGACGTTGTTAAGAGTTTGCAGAAAGAATAACCTGTGAATCTTGACAGGTGTCTGCACAAAAAACTTTTAAATGAAAACTTAGTAAATGAACTTGCAACCCTGTTATAGCTAGACAATACTAATAATTTTATGCTCAAATTTTTAAATATTGAAAGAAAATATCTACCCTATTTACCCATCTAGTATGTAGGCATATACGGATTTGTTCACCACCGTACCCCTTGGGTGGTCCTTGGTGACATAATGGTTTATTTTATTGATTTTAGACTTCAAAGTTTTAACACTTTTAATGTTTTGTTTTTTGTTTTTTAAAAATCTAGAGCTCTCCGGTATCCGGAGGGAACAGGTAGGACTCGGGCAATTGTTGTGCAACTAGTTTATATAAGGAATGTATGATGTATAACCCACGTGTGTGTTTCGTGATTTTATGAAAATGCTCTTCCTCTCACCATTAAACTTTTTCCATGTGGTAGAGGGGTGTAAGTTGTTGTTTGAAGGCTTCTATTTGGGCAGTCATGGCCCATGAATATCACTTGGCTGTAATTCGATAGGCGGATGGCTGCCACCAATGTGGCTGCCGTTGACTTTAACAGATAGCGCCTAAGATGTTTGCGTATGCAAGCTGATCACAGGGTTTTAGTTTATGATGGATAATGTTGGTTATATTTAATTTGGTGGTATTCTTTTAGAGATTTGAGAGGTTGAAAGGTTTATTCATGAAGGAACTCCCCCCTCTATTATCTATTTTATATTGACATATGGTTTGAGTTGTGCTTAGTGCCACTACTGGCTATAGGCATAGTATGGTAAAGTAAAAAAAAATTGAGTTTAAAAAATAATTTGAAATCCTTTAGTGTTAACGAGTATGGAAGTACCATTCTGATTTCCAGTCGCAATTACACCCTGTTAGGTGTTATATGCTGAGTATATTATTATTAAATTACATGTGAACACATGGAGCACATGACCATGCAGTGCCCCCCACCGAGGCATTTTGCTGCTAGTTGACTTGTTTAGCGTCAGTATACGCTCTGCTTCAAGACTGCTTGTGTCGCAGTCATATGTTATTTGACACTTTCTTTGAGTTGTCAAGGCTGTACGCCTGGTTGGTTAGGAAGGAGTTGAAGTTTGTGGTATGTAAGTCATATGACCAAATCTCATTTTCTGTAACGCTGAGACGTGTTGAGTGTGCTGTTCACTTATGGATTGCACTTTTTTGTAACAGATGTCTAAAGATGGGTGTAATCCCGAAATGCATAACATGTTCTAATAAAAGAATCAATTGAACATCCCATGACTTAATTGCAATTGTACAGCACTGGTTGCCAATAATTAACATAAAAATGATTGCAGGCCTCAGATGGGATTTTATGTCCTGTATATCATACATTTATAATATTTAGAATGAAAATTGACAACTTAGTACTCATCCTTGGATGACATGTATGTTAATTCACAGGGCTCTTCAAATATGTTATGGAGTTTTCAATAAGTTTCATATCAGGTTTTTGTGCAAGATCTGAAAATATGTTGTAATTGTTCTAATTAACATGGAGGTTGATTTTATTGTGCACAAATAACATATCATTCTATTATAGCTCACAATAGCTATGGGTTTTCAGAGTGGACTTGGTTTTAAAAAGTCACATAATGAATATCATAGTAAAACCGAATGCTATATGAAAAGATTTTCTTTTTTATTTGTACTTTAACCAATAGCGCAAATTAAATTACAAAAACATGTAAGTGAAACATTCTCCTTGAGGGTAAGGACAATTGAAAAATAGTCAAATGCAATCCTACAGTCTCAAAAAAGAAAGTATTATACAAAGGGTTAATTCCTTCTTCATTTTTTTAGAGCTGTTTCATGTTGTTTTGTCTCACTGATGCACTAACAAGTGGGACAACACAGATTACAGGTAACTGGTAAAAAAAGGAGGCAAGAATGTAGTCTTCCCAATTTTGGAGTCATTTGACAGAGATCATACAAAATTTGAAAATTGTGTGTTTAACTGGTCATAATTCATTTTCATGTCAGTTTGCATGGTTAACAATTGATTGCTGTTCACGTACATGCCAATTTACATGATTGACAAGTGATCTTAGGTGGATGACAGATGATCACTGTTTGCCCTCATATTAAATTACATTTCTCCTAACTTTCTTAAAATTATTCGTAAAGTGTCCCCTTGATCACATTTCTTACCCGTACTTGCTTATTGCTATTACTTTCAAAATTATCTGTTGTTATAAGAGCTTTGTCACACCATCATGCAGTGAACATAAAAAAGGCATCTACACACAGTTGCCACAGATACATAGGATGAATATAGACCAAAATATAACTCATTTGAATAACATGCTAAGTAATGTAGATTGGAACACTATTCTAACAACACATTACAATTATGGCAAATTCCCAACTGAACTGTGCTACATTCTAAACCAAGCCTGCCCATTAATAAAAAAGAGAATTCAGTCACATGCTGAACAAAACTGGATATCAAGCGCAGTAACTGAGGCTAGAGAAAAGCTATGATGGTATGAGTATGCTATGTTAAATGACTTCAGCAATAAAAAATTAAAATAAGAGTTCGAGGAGCATGATAAATATTATATAGACCTAAATTCTGAAAAACGGAAACATTTTGAAAGCATTATTCAAACCTGAAATAATGTTTCCAAAATATCATGGTCACTAGTATAAAGAGTAATAGGTAAACCTGAGAAACATACAATAGAAAATCACTTACTGATAAATGGTACAATAGAAAGTGATCAAAATAAGGTTGCAGATTTATTCAACAATTATTTTGCCTCTGTTGGCTCCAGCATAAACAATCAGCTTAAAAATCAGAAATACAAATTCAGAGGAACACCTGTGTCAGGAAGTATATTTCTGATGTTACCTGGCTGAATTCCCGGAAGTTATTTGAAAGTTATATACGCCAGGAGAAACTCAGGTCTCACATTGTTTACCTCTACGGGGAGGAAATGTATCGGTGTTTACGTAAGTTGGATAAACTTCGTAGTTGTCGAGCTAGACTGCAATGTGCTTTGTCGTTTTTATTGAGGTGTCGTGATGAAAATCATGTCCCAACATTTGCTAAGGTTGTGCACCATATTAATTCTCCTGCCGCCAATCGAATTAAGCAACGTGCTGGCTTGGCTCTTGTTCGCGAAAGGATTCGTTTTACTCGTCGACGTTTGGATTCTGTTTCCAAAGAATTGTATCGTTTTCATTTAATGGTTGCATCTGAAGTGTCTGATTTCACTTGGGATTGGTTGGACGGTGCCTCATGGACCCAAGCTGACTGGGAGTACAACTCCGTTACTGCCCGGCATTTGGCAAAGTTTGAACGTTTTCATCGCGCGGAGTCGGATGTTATATCTCGACGTTCTGTGATAAATCTCACAGAGAAATCTTTTGACGACGCAACCTTATCCGTGCTAGGGAAAGGATTAAATTTTGCACCCACTCCGAAGAATTTGCCGGTAGTTGATTTTATTAGTTCAATTGAACAGGGAGTTTGCAAACTACCTCCTGACGCTGCAGAGGAAGTTAGGAGGGAGGCATGCCGTGTTTTGACTAGGGCTCGTCCACCCAAGAGTAATGTAACAGCAGCAGAGAGAGCTGCTTTACGCTCTCTCAAAGTTGATCCCAGTATTGTTATTTTACCTGCTGACAAGGGCAATGCCACCGTTGTTTTAAATAAACATGATTATGTACAAAAGATGCAACGTTTACTATCTGATTCAACGTATCGCAGAATCGATGCTGACCCCACAAAAAGTGTTGAGAGAAAGACCAACAGCCTCCTGAAGAAAAGTGGTTTGTCGCAGGATACAATCAAGAGGCTTAACACCTACAGTGCGGTTCCCCCTAGGTTATATGGCCTTCCAAAGGTTCATAAGGAAGGGGTTCCTTTCCGTCCTATAGTGAGTAACATCGGCGCCCCGACATATTGTGTATCCAAGCATCTTGCTTCTCTGTTGAGTCCACAAGTAGGACGGTGTGAACATCATATCAAGAACTCAGCTGATTTTTTACGTCGTTTGGAGGGACTGAGGCTGAATGACTCTGATATTTTAGTGAGTTTCGATGTGGTCTCTCTCTTCACTCATGTTCCTCTGTCTGATTCGTTGCGGTTAATTGAAGCCACGTTTGGTGCTGATTTAACTAATCTCTTTAGGCATGTGTTGACATCCACTTACTTCTTATTTAATGACCAGTATTACGAGCAGACAGATGGAGTTGCGATGGGTAGTCCGTTGTCTCTTGTGATCGCAAATTTGTTTATGGAAGACTTCGAGGAACGTGCATTGGAGTCAGCGCCTTCAAAACCCGCCTGTTTCTATAGATACGTTGACGATACCTTCGTTGTTTGGCCTCACGGTAGGGAGAATTTGAATGTCTTTCTAGAACATCTGAACTCGATCCACCCGAACATTCGTTTTACGATGGAGGTGGAAAAGGATGGTTGCCTTCCCTTTCTCGACGTGTTGGTTAGGAGGAAGGATGATGGATCATTGGGACATGCAGTCTACAGGAAACGTACTCACACCGACTTGTACTTACAAGCTAATAGTTGTCACCATTCGGCTCAGCGTGAAGGGGTACTTCGTACCTTGGTACACAGGGCACATATCGTTTCTGATGCTGAGACTTTGCCAGCTGAGCTGTCCCATCTTGAAGTTACATTTCGTCAAAATGGTTACAGTGATAGACAGATTGAACGTGCGTTGCGCTATCGACCAATTGTACATCAGGTGATTGATGATAATTCTGAGTCAACACCTAAGTCTACTGCCTTC
Organism: Schistocerca serialis cubense; assembly: GCF_023864345.2. Taxonomy (NCBI): domain Eukaryota; kingdom Metazoa; phylum Arthropoda; class Insecta; order Orthoptera; family Acrididae; genus Schistocerca; species Schistocerca serialis. The sequence continues at coordinate 785,784,193 of NC_064639.1, read as the reverse complement.
TTGCCTTACGTAGGAAACACGTCCAATAAGATCGGTCGCATTTTACGGAAATACGATGTGAAATGTGTTTTCCGACCTCCATCTAAAATTAGAGCACTTTTGAGTTCCGTTAAGGATGATCTTGGACTGCGTAAGGCGGGTGTATATCGTGTCCCTTGTAGCTGCGGCATGGCATATATTGGTCAAACTATCAGGACCGTGGAGGACAGATGTACTGAGCATAAACGGCACACACGATTACAGCAGCCAAATAGATCCGCTATTGCCGAACATTGCTTGGATACTGGTCACTCCATGTTATGTAATAACACCGAGATATTGGCATGCACGTCCAGCTATTGGGACAGTGTGATTCGGGAGGCAGTTGAGATTAAATTAGCGAGCGACCTTGTTAACAGGGATGGAGGTTTCTGTTTAAACTCTGTTTGGAATCCGGCTCTCTCCCTTGTCAAGAAACAGAGGGACAGACTCAATGCTACCTCACCTGCGAATTCATAGTCTCACTATCGATAGCTCTGACTTTGGCCATCTTTGGTGGCACTAGTGTTCAGTGTGTGTGTGTTATCTTTCCTGCTTGGGTCTGAGAACCGAGGTATTAAATTTGCATGTACGCCGCCTGTCCGTTGCAGTTTGCCTTGAAAATGGCGGGGTGTTCTCCCGCCGAAAAATCGGCGGTCGCTGAAAGTGTTACCTGGCTGAATTCCCGGAAGTTATTTGAAAGTTGTATACGCCAGGAGAAACTCAGGTGTCTGTATTGTTAATTTCTACCTTCTGCATTCTTCCAGTTAAGTATTAATTAAACCATTTGACACTCTCCCACTCACACCACAATACCTAAGCTTATCTAGAAGAATTTCACGATTCACACAATCAAATGCCTTTGAGAGATCACAAAATATCCCAATGGGCGATGTTCGGTTATTCAGTGCATTTAATATTTGACCAGTGAAAGCATATATATCATTTTGAAAAGCCTTTCTGAAAACCAAATTGACGTTTTCTTACAAGGGAATGGTCAGACTTGTCATGTCGAAACCTGTGTTGCTTTTTTTACCGCTGTGAGTGAACATTGCAAGAAGAGTGTATGCAGAATTTTAGCTGCTGACATGACCTGGAAGTCTGTAAACAATTTTATGAAGTAAGACATTATTGTCGCATGGTTTCCGCGCTTATAACTGCCTCTTGTACAACCCTGACCTCTCTCGCTACGTTACACCAACGCCATCTAGGGACAAGGTGGCGTTAGCTACACGCCGCTCTCTTGCCACAGCAGTGAGAGACCTTATTCCCCCTGTGAAAGCGATCGTATGATAATTAAACATTCGTTGACAAATATGGCTGATATGTTACCTACAACATTCTTTCCAAATAGCTATGAAATAGATACAAATAAATATACGGTTTAGAACACGTCCAAATTTTATTTCTTGTAATTACCGCAAAAAATGCGAAATATTGATACAATGTTCAAAACATAGGTTCTTTGTGCACCAAGAACGTACAAGCAAAGACGACATATGACAGCCCTGTGAATCACAGACGTTGTTGGATGTCCGTAGACAAAACTAGGCTGGTGTTAGGAATGAATCAGGCCTAGTACCAGTATACATCGAGGAGTGCCACGCATATTTAATCAAATTCTGAAACCGTAGGGAGGAAAATTGATAATGTACTACTGATTGCAGCTTGAGAATATTGTCACGGTGATAGACAGGAAATTGCAGTGATCTGCACACAATAATTTTCTCTGTTAGTTTTCTGTAAAATGCCTTCCACTGACGGAAAAATTCTCTATCTAAAGGTTGAATTACGTTCGGCGTGCTGGGTGGAATCTGAAGTATCTCTACTTCTTTGTCAGGGTGGGCTCGAAATATAGCTTTTAATGAATCAGACATTTTATGACCTGACCACGAATCTAGAAGGAGAAAAGATTTGTTCCCGCAGAACGGAAGAAAAGCATGACGCATGAAAAGTGTAACGTTTTCATTTCCCATTTTTTCAGACTTCGATGCGTCTACCACAAGATTGTTTGCGTAGAACATTGTTCTTTTGACCCGTGGTCCAAAACGTCCAGTTGGTTCTTGAAGTTTAGGCAGCAATGAACGATCCAGACTAATTATGGACATTATAGTGTATGAATGGGTGAGTGCAGTCGTGGACTGCGCAATCGTCTCAATATATTTTTCCCTTTTGAATGACAGTGTTCTTTTCGCATGCACTTCTTTTTGAAAACCTGACTGATCTGCATTGTACATGTACGATTCACTAAACCTAGCGATCTTATTTTTTGCATTCGTAAGAAAAGCTTCTATCATTTCGATTTGTGTCACTTCATTTTACGACCTGTTTCTCGATACAAACTTTGTTATTTTTCTTGCCGCAATTTTATGTGATCTTTTGAAGCGAGTAATCCAACTTTGAGAAGCTGTAAATTCTTTAGCGCCTATCTCGTTGGCAATCTCTGACGCCCAATCACGCAAAGTTTTATGGCTGACACTAAATGACTGTTGTCTGGCATCGGTAAATAACTAAAAAAAGTCGCGCATTTATCTCCGTCGCAATTTCCAGTCGACTCTTACGTCGTCCATCGACTTCCTTTTTCCATCTATACAATTCACGTTCAGAACGGACAAAGCGATACTTATTTTGAACAGTAGTGACACGTAGGCGTTTCTTACCACTTTCGTTCAACCAATACGTCACCGCTTTTTCTTTGTCTAATAAGGTAATTGTAGTTGCTGGTGTTACTTCCGGAGATAATTGGTGATGGTACGTGGCACTATCCCTCGAAGAGTCTTCATGAGTGCAACTTTCGTCGGTGTCTTCGCCGACTGTAGATTCACAGTCTGCAACATCGAGTGTTTCAGTTGTTTCTAGCCACATGTCTGCGCCATTTACATGCTCGTCTTGAAGTTTGACAACCGTGTCGCACAACACATAGTCTTCACGAGTGTTTTCTGTTGATTGCTTCATTTGGCGTCTGTGGTATATCTCCATGGCAAGCAGCAAAACATTTACAGGGTTCCCCATCACCTGTGAGGGGAGATTGAATGTTCACCATAAAGTGGCTTGCGGAGTATAGATGAACATGTACAGAACATCTTTCACCTCTCTAACCAGTTTCAGGACGGTATGTTTCGAAATACTTACCAGAAATTAAAAGGACGTGCATGCCACAGAAACGAATATTCGTTTCCCCTTTCCACCAAAACCGTGCAGCGATATTCCTCTTTAGTGAACGCCGCGATAAGACGGCCGCACTTGCCGACCACGCGCACAACGCTCGTGACTCGCCATTTCCAGGGGTGGCCAGCCGTCACTGCAAGCTCCAAGCAGGAAACACAGCCATGTTCTTGATTTTTTTAGGTGACTTCCAGTTCATGTCAGCAGCTACAAATCTGCATACGGACCTTTTGCACAGTTAAATAACAGTGCTAAAAAAAGCAATACATGTTTCGGCATGACAAGTCTGACCATTCCCTTGTTAGTACTTTTAAAAAAATTGTTCAAATGGCTCTGAGCACTATGGTACTTAACATCTGAGGTCATCAGTCCCCGAGAACTTAGAACTACTTAAACCTAAGGACATCACACACATCCATGCCCGAGGCAGGATCCGAACCTGCGACCGCAGCAGTCGCGCGGTTGCAGACTGAAGTGCCTAGAACTGCTCGGTCACACTGGCTGGCTGTTAGTACTTCATTTTTACAAATATGTGATACTACTCTTGAATACATTACTTTTCAAGAATTTTGGATAAAGCTGTCAGAAAAGTGAGATTGGGCAGTAGTTGTTAGCGTCAGATCTATCCCCTTTTTTATTCAATGGTTTAACAACAGTGTATTTCAGTCTCTCTGGAAAAGTGCCCTGTTTCAGTGAGCTAATATATATGTGGCTGAGAATCCTACTTATTTGTTGGGAACAAGCTTTTAATGCTCTATTGGAAATGCCATCAATTCCACATGAGCTTTTACTTTTGAGTGAATTTATTATTTTCCTAATTCCAGTAGGAGAGGTGGGTTAGATTTCGGTTTTATCAAATTGCATAGGTACTGACTCTTCCATATACTGCCTTGCATTTTCTAATGAGTGGCTGGATCTCATTTTCTGTACAACACTTAAAAAATGATTATTAAAAATGTTTTCTACTTCTGACTTCTTGTTAACAAACTTTCCATTGAGCTTGATAGAAATACAGTCTTTCTGTGCTCTTAGTTGCCGTGTTTACCTTTTAACAATATTCCAAATTGTTTTAATCTTACTATCAGATGTGCTAATCTCAGACATAATGCACATACTTCTGGACTTTTTAATAACTTTTCTTAATACAGTGCAGTAGTTTTTATAATGTTTCACTGTTTCAGGATCATTACTCCTCCTAGCTATAAGATACATTTCCCTTTTCTGTTTTCAAGATATTTTTATCCCTTTAGTATGCCATGACTTTTTCCATGGTTTCTTACAATTATATTTCACTGATTTCTTGGAGAAACTGTTTTTAAATTTACTAACAAAGGTATAATGAAATAGGTTAAATTTTAAATTAGTATCATGTTCCCTGTACACCCCATCACAGTCTAACTGTTGCAGCCTTTCCCTAAATTTTGAATTCTTAAATTGTTAATTGAATGCACTATTTAGAAGAATTGTTTTGCATTATTGTATGGAGTATATCATATACAGTAACTAGCTGTGTATCATGATCAGACAGATCATTCTTAACAGGAAAATTTTTTATTTGATTAGATTTATCTTGGTGTATGAAAACATTATGTATCAGCGTGCTGCTTTCCTGTACCACCAGAGTAGGAAAATTAATAACTGGTGTCAAATTGAAAAAGCCAAGTAATACTTCAAGCTCAAGCTTTCTATCAGACTCTTTCAGAAAATATACAATGAAATCCCCACAAACAAAAATTTGCTTCACTCTGTCTGACAGATAGCACAACAAAGAATCCAAGTTTTTCAAAAATAGTTGAAAATTTCCCAATGCTGATCTACACATGGCTACAGCTATAAAAGTACCATTATTTAGTTCAAGCTCATATGCACATACTTCTATATGTTGCTCTAGGCAAAATTTTTTAGTTTCCAAATTTTTCACGTTATGACAATTTTATCATATATGGCAGCTCGTCCTCTCTCCATATTGTCTCTACTTACATGTGCTGAAAGCTTATATCCACCTACATTTACCATTTCCATATCTGTGACTATATGATGTTCAGGCATAGTACATCTATTCCACCCTCAGTTTCTAAGTCTTCTAAACAAACAAGAAGCTCATCTACTTTGTTTTTTAATACCCTTATATTCCAATGCAATATGTTAACAGTATTTTTCACTGTGCTTTTATGTGAATCTTGTGACGTACTAACATTATTTTTCACTGTACTGTTATGAGAATCTTGTGCTATTTTCACATCTCTAGTACCTGCCTGTCTGAACTTCTCACTAAACTTAATTTCAATCAATGTAGGATGACTGGACTTTGATCTTAGCCTCTCATGAGTTTCAGTGCCTCCCCCCTCCCCCCCCTTTAAAGATTTTGCTATCATGCCAGCCAGTTTACACTTCCCTTTCCTATTGAGATTCTGCTTTTGCTATTCACAACCCGTCAAACACGTGTCAGTGAGCTATATCTGGTCGATTATCGGAATAACCTGACAAGTTCTGTTACGTATTCAAGATGATTTGTGGTGGCCTTGAAAAGCAGGATTACAAACACATTGTTTTGCTGTATTTATTTAAAGTAGTGTAGATATATGTCAATTAACCTTCAATGACTGTCACTCAGCATATGTATGAATGACAAGCATAGAGTACAGAAAAAGATACTCAGTTACCTAAAGCACTGAAAAGTGTAAACACAAACACCACATTTGCAAACCACTGCACATGCTGGTAAGAGTCACCACCATGCTGGCATGAAAACGCCAGCGAGCAGTAATAATAATTTGCAGGCAGCTAATAACCACATACCACAACCCAAAAAAACACTGTAGTAATTATAGCCGAAGCATGAGATGCACCACCCCTCTCACTTGCACAAACTGTTTTTTGAGTTTGTGGCGAGTGCACCGTTAAATATGTCAAAGACACTTATAAATGAACAATAGTGAAATAGTGGACAGTATATGTTGTGTGATATATCTCTGGTGTGTTCATGTTCTATGGAATCTGTCCTAGTGCTTGTTGCTTAAGTGTGCAGTTTTCTGTCTTTTCGTATGGATATAAAGTGTTTTATATTAGAAGTGAGTCCAAGTATATATTTCCAGCCCCAAAGTTGTGATCCCAAGTTTGACAGAATTTGTTATAATTCTTGTCAGTGTACTTTTAAACCCTTGCACCAGGCTGATCTGCCACACACCATGAAGATAGAAAAGCAAAGTTTGTTGCTACCTAGCTCTGCTCCTCAAGCTACTGCTTATGCAGTTCTCAGCAACACCGCTGATGGTGGCAGTGACTCAAGACTGTATAACATAAGTATTCCACCTTTCTGGCCAACAAGGAATCGGTTGTGACTGGCTCAGGTGGAGGCTATTTTCCAGCTTCATCGAATCGTCTCTGACGCTGACAGGTTTACTATAGTTATGTCACAGTTGCAGCTGAACTTCATTCAACAGTTGGACTATATTTTACCACAACATTCTTTTACTCTTTTCAAAGATATTAAACTTCCTGGCTGATTAAAACTGTGTGCCGCACCGAGACTCGAACTAGGGGCCTTTGCCTTTCGCGAGCAAGTGCTCTACCAGTAGAACATGCCCGTGAAAGGCAAAGGTCCCGAGTTCGAGTCTCGGTCCGGCACGCAGTTTTAATCTGTCAGGAAGTTTCTTATCAGCGCACACTCCGCTGCAGAGTGAAAATCTCATTCTGGAAACATCCCCCAGGCTGTAGCTAAGCCATGTCTCCACAATATCCTTTCTTTCAGGAGTGCTAGTTCTGCAAGGTTCGCAGGAGAGCTTCTGTAAAGCTTGGAAAGTAGGAGACGAGGTACTGGCAGAAGTAAGGCTGTGAGGACAGGGTGTGAGTTGTGCTTGGGTAGCTCAGTTGGTAGAGCACTTGCCCATGAAAGGCCAAGGTCCTGAGTTCGAGTCTCGGTATGGCGCACAGTTTTAATCTGCCAGGAAGTTTCTTGTCATTGCACATTCCGCTGCAGAGTGAAAATCTCATTTTTCAAAGATATTGTTTTACAGTCTTTTTTGATACCACCACAATCACGTCAGAGTCAAATTTTGGACAGTGATTTCGGGTCCAGGGGTTCCCCATCACAAGTGCTATGTTCGCTTTGCGCTTTGGGGGGGGGGGGGGGTGGATCTTCTATCAGAGCAGTGAGTATCTCAAGATGTGTGTAAAATACTGTTTGTGTTCTCTGAAATTTCAATTGTTACTTAGCAAAGAAGGTGGATGAAGTAGCAAATGCTAGTGCTAATAATAGCAATTCATCTGCTGGTTTAGACAAGGTTACAGAGCGCAGCTCTGCATCACACACACCTAGATTCAAGTCTTCCACATGTTAATGTGAGCCAACGGAGCCACCTATGGACATAATTTTCAGTGAATTAGCTAGGTTCAATAATAAGTTGGACAATAGTAGCAGGAAGACAGCACCTGACCTCCTGCACATATGCGGACAATTATACCACGTTCGGAATAAAGGCCAGTTCACACCATCCGTCTCCGCCCTTGTTCATTACCATTCCTTTCAGTGTCCATTCCGTCTCAGAAAATGGCATGGCATTCATGTAGGCTTCTGTCAACCTTCCGTAAGTTGACAGATTCCTGTTTCTCATCGTCCACTTGTTTTTGTACGAAGTGTGAATGTATAATGGATTTAAAAAACAATTTCATACCGTGTGCGCATGGGAATATATCAAAATACTCGTCAAATCGCGTCGATTCCTTTTTGTTCCATTTCAAAAACAAACTTAATTTTTTGTCAATATACATCGTTCGAAACATGTTATTTGTCCTTAAGTAATTGTAAAAATTTAAGCTGATTTCTCCACAAGGAATTCCTGAAAGAGGTTTTAAGGGATTCTATTCAAATGTCGTATGTTTTAGCCTCGTCTGAGCTGAAGCTATGTTTGAGACAAAAAGTTTTGTGATTAAGTTCTGTAAGTTGTAATGTGTTCACACCAGCAGCTTTAAGTTACAAAAACTTCTGACATGTGATGTTTTAGTTTATTTATATGTGTGTAGTATATAGATGATACACTGATTCACTATTAATACATATCACATTCCCTTTGACAGGTAAATTAATATAGGAACAGAAAACTGCATTGTAACAGTATACACTACGTAAGGAATGTTGCTGTGTTTGCGAACTTCTCGCGTCATACCGATTATTTTCTCTAGTAGGAATGCCGCGAAGTAAAAGCGCATTATGAACTCGTTCATGTTCAAATGTAGTCATTGTGATACTGTGGAAAAACATAATGATGTAATAGCCTCTCTTTAAGTAACACTACCCATTGTCATTGCACATACGTTGGCTGTGTCTCAACGGCGACGGTTACCGACAATTAGCGAACTGCGGCAGGAGCCAAGTTCTCCGAACCGGACACAGACAATACAGTCTATAATACGTTGTTGTAAGTTATTGTTTGTTCGACGACCGTTGAACTTGTACTGAAGTATGGTGGTGTTTTAAGCGTTAATGTTTACGTAGTTTTCAGTGTGTTGAAGTTGGCTGTAAGTAAACTACACTCGTAATGAAGAGGCAAGGTTCTATTCAAAACTTTTTCGGCAAAAACCCAGTGCCTATAAGCCTGTTGGAGACACCCCTGAAGTCGATAGTGTTAGGAAAGGACAAAGTGCAAATGGGCTTGGCGGTGTCAGTTCTGTAGTCAGCTGCGTTGGTAGAATAGCTTCTTGTAGCGTCGCTACTTCGAGCTCAATTACTGTGGTTCCAGTTACGGAGGATACTGGGCCTCATCAAGTAAGCAAAAGTATATATGATATTGGAAACTATTGTCAAAACAACGCCGTTTCACAAACTAATTTTTTTTTGTTTTTGTTATAAAGTATTTGGAAACCTGAGCCTGGGTACGAAATTCCCTCCATTACTCGTGCAAACCATACTAGATCTTTTCAAACGAAATAGCTAGAAGAATTTACGTGTTTAGCTTATTGGACGGAAAAATCTGGATGTTTTTGCAAGTACTGCGTGTTACTTTCCCATACCGAAAATGCAGAGAAAGAACATCACCAAGTAGCAGGGGCGTTGGTTAGTCAGGCTTTCACCAGTTTAAAAAAAGCCAAGGAAATGTTCAGCAAACATGAGAACTTATCATATCATAAGAAATATGGTTTGATTGCTGAAAACACAAAAGCTATAGATAAGAAAAACGCCGAAAGTGTTATCAATCAAGTAAATGCCCAAAGAAGATTGGATATTGAGAGTAATAGAAAATTGCTAATCCCCATAATACAAATAATTCGATTTTGCGGGAGGCGGCAAATAGCTCTAAGGGGTCATCGTGACTCTGGACGAATAAACCTTGAAGAACCGGACGAAAATGATGGGAATTTTCGATCTTTGTCAAGACACAGAGCCAACAGTGGAGATAATATTCTTAAAGACCAATTAACGACCAGTGGCAGGAAGACGATGTATACAAGTTCTTTCATTCAAAACGCACTTATTAACACATTTGGTCACTGAGTACAATTAAAAATGATAGAAAACGTCAGAACGTCTGTTTTTTATTGCATTTTAGCAAATGAAACCACTGATATCTGTCAAACTGAACAATTTTCCTTCTGTGTACGTCATGTAGAGGAGGAAACTTTCAGAATCAAGGAAGGTTTTTTGGCGTTCGTCAATGTTTATGACGTCCCTGGAGCAGGTTTGGTTAACACAATATTGAAGACCTTGTCAACATTACGGCTTCATATAAACAAAATGAGAGGCCAAGGGTACGATGGCGCTGCGATGGTGAGTGGGAAATTCAGAGGAGTACAAGCTTCCATCAGAGAAAAGATATTGTTGGTCCCGTATACACATTGTTCTTCACACACTCTAAATTTGTGTTTGTCAGATGCGAGCAAAATGGCTTCTAAAGGAAACTGTGTGTGTCATAAAAGAAGTCTGTAAATTCTTTCATTTGTCAGCCAAAGAAGAGAAATATGGAAGTCAATGATTTCTGAATGTTGTCCAGAACAAAAGAAAAAGAAACTTATTTCACTGTGCTAAACCCAATAGGTAGAAAGGCACAACACAATACTTTTAATTAAAGACATTTTGGAGCCTATCTTTCTCTTCCTTTGCAAAACAGAAGAGGAAATATCTGACACGGCATCTAAGGCTCACACTTTAAGTACTGCTATTAGTCAATTTTCATTTCTTGTTAATCTTTTTGTTTTGAGTTGGATGAGCTTCAGAACACAAATATTGATCTCCCACAGGCCTTGACTAATTCGATGAGTATCTTACACCTTCTGTCAAAAGAGATGCACTCATTTAAAGCCTTAAATAACGAAGTGAAGACATTCGCTGCCAAACTTGACTTTAAGGAAGAGATCCCAAGAATTTGCCGCCTTCGATCAGCTCATAGCAACGTCCCTGCTCCAGAGAAGAAGAATACTATCGACAAGCTGTTTATGTGCCATACCTGGACGGTTTTTGTAACTCACTAAAGAACCCTTTGAATCTCACAAGGAACCAGTTGCATCCTTACAAACATTCTTCCACAGTTGTGTATCACAACAGATTTCGGTTCATTGGACGCTGCTTTTAATTTCTACAAAGATGATTTGTCACATAAAGAGATTGTGCAAAGTGTGTTTCTGTTGTGAAAAGAAACGTGGAGACAGGAAAATCCTTCAAATCTTCCAAAAACAGCTATGAGCTCTCTTGAAAAATGTGGCAAGAATTTCTTTCCCAACATTTATACCCTTCTGAAATTACTTGCAGTTCTTCCCATTATTGTTCTATACGAACATTGAAGTACCTTTTTAATTTTGTGTATTCTTTTTACTGCCAGTTCCATAAACAATTAATAAAACATATTTTGTGCATTATCGTTTGTCAAACAGTTAATTTAATAAACATTCTTGCTAGGTCTCTCCAAAACAATACATACTCAAAGCAGTCTTTTGAATTACAGTTGGTAAAACACACATACATGTATACACAAAAAGAAAAAAAATAGGAGTGTTGCATTTTATACATGCCTGACAGAACAAACCAATATTTACAGCTAAAATCACTTCAAACCGATAATCACAATAGAGTTTTCACTCTTTTAATTTGGGTAAGTGTTTGCAGGTGAGACATTCTTGAAATCTTGACTAGCAACATTTGAAATCTGGTATTATTGCCTCACGATGTTGGTTCTCCAGCGACTCACTTGGTTTCCTCGACGCTGTTATAATTACAAGAAGCCGACAACCGCAATAACGTACAATACATTATTGAATTCGACATTGTCGCTCTAGTCGACATCTTGTAATTAGAAAAATGGAGAGGAAAGAAAGTGAGCCGCTGGAGAACCATTGTAGTGAGGCAATAATAACTGAGATCTTTTGGTCATTTGATTTTTTTAAAAATAGGTATATTTTTTATGATTTAATGTCAACAATAAAAAAGATTGATCTCAGTAAAGGAAAGGGGCTTCAGCGCAAATTATCCTCTAATATGAGCAGCGAAACTGATACAAAATATCAATATCTCATGATATTTTGTATCATTTTTCTGCTCATATTAGAGGATAATTTGCGTTGCCTACCTAAAATTACTTATCTTTAGAGGAATCTTGCCCTCCCCCCTCCCCCCCCCCCCCCCCAAAAAAATATATGCTATATTCGCCACTGGACAATTCTGATCTTGGATGTCAGCGAAATACTAGGAAACTGTCGAGGACAGCCAGTTCATAAGAAACGAACCTGCAGGGAAATCTATATAGACGGACACAATACTCTGAATATTTTTGTTGCAAGTAAGATATATTTTCACTGGTGCATATGGTCCAGGTAATGACCAATTACAGCATTTTAGTCTGTCTGAACTTTTTGTTATCCAACCTGCCCTTTTGTGATGTTACGAGGTGTGACTGGAAACTTTTAAGAATGGATCTGCTACTGCATACTGGTTTGGCAGGCAGGTACACAGAGGGTGGGGAGTGAGTCATTGCTTTGTCCTTGAACGCCCTCTGACAGGAAACTGCGTTCCCTTTATTCAGTTCGTTGTGGCAGCTGGTTGAGTGCGGATGTGTTGGGGCTTGTTGCCAGATTCTGTCTGTGTGAAAATGGATGTGAAAACGGAGCAACGAGTTTGTACGAAATTTTGTTTTAAAACTGGGAAATCAGTTTATGAGACTTATGAACTATTAAAAACATCTTTTGGAGATAATTGTATGAGCTAGTCAAATGTTTTTGTCTGGTTCAACAGATTTAAAAATGGACACAAATTATTTCAAGATGAACCACAGTCTGGCCATCCTGCCACCTCATAAACGAATAACAATGTTATGAAAACTTGCGACTTAATGCTCGCTGATTGTAGACTTAAAATTAGGGAGATGGCTGATGAACTTAATTTAAGTTTCTATGCAGTTCAGTCAATTTTAACTGAAGATCTGAACATGCGTTGAGTGTCTGCAAAATTCATTCCAAAAGTGTTGTCAAATGACCAGAGACAATACCGACTTGAAGTGTGCCATGAACTGATTAATCGGACTAAGAATAACCCAAATTTGATAAACAGGGTAATTATAGGTGACGAATCGTGAGTATATAGATATGATCCTGAAACAAAAGTGCAGTCTTCGCAGTGGAAGACTCCAGGTTCACCACGACCGGAAAAAGCATGGGAAAGTCGGTCAAAGATGAAGACAACGTTGGTGATTTTTTTCGATTCTACCGGTATTGTGCATCATGAATTTACACCTGGAGGACAGTCAATTAACCAAGGATACTACAAATGTGTCCTTGAGTGCTTGTGCGAAAAGATGTGGAAGAAAAGGCCTGCATTGTGGAAAGACAGGAGTTGGGTGCTACACCATGACAATGCTCTGGCTTGTCATGTCTTCTCCATCGTTGGATTTTTGACCGAATTAAAAATTCCTCTGCTTCCACAAGTGGCATATTCTTCTGATTTGGCCCCTGTGGACTTCTACCTGTTCCCTAAACTGAAAATTTCACCGGAAGGGAAGCGATTTGACTCGATTGAAGACATCCAGGCAAAAACGGAGAGCGCCCTCAACACATTTCAGGAAAAAAATTCCAGGAATATTTCCAGAAGTGGAAACACCGTTGGAGTCGGTGTGTTTTGTCAGAAGGGGACTATTTTGAAGGAGATGCATCACAGTAGCATGTAAGTACCACCATTGTGCAATTACAAGCCCATTCTTAAAACTTTCCAATCACACCTCGTATTTCAGATTTTATTCTATGCTGACAAGAATTTCCTTTGCCCCTTGAGGCCCCAGTATTGCATTTCGCCATATGTTACCATCTTACCCCTTTTTCTTTAACATGTTTGGTGACATCCATTTCTTTCAGCCCTTGTTCTTAATAGAAAATTTTAGTTTTTTGGAAAAATATTTGTTATAGTGATTTCAGTACCAATAAACATTTTTTAAAATAGGCAGTTGCCTCATCTCTCATGATAATATGTCGTCTGTTATCGAAACTGTGTTTAGTTATCACATGTAGAAGTATTTATCATTATCAAGAATAGTTTATGGCGTTATGCACATCAGTTTCATATGGAAAGCATTAGACAGTCAGTTACTAATAAATAATTTCTGTTATTTACTGATCGCTCGGTATGTGTCGCCAGACACCATATTTAAAACAATGCGTCCGGCTTGTTCATGGAGCTCTTTGGTTCAGCAGTGCAGAGTCATATCGGCCATAACATCTGCAAGTCGTGAGTGATATCAGTACATCACACAGCAGGCACAGACAGTGATTACAGGAAACCATTTAAACCTTTCTTTGGTCGTGGTAAGGCTAATCTCCATATAGTAAACTGTTCTGAGAGGTCATATCCGCATTACAAGAAAAAATAGGTTCAGATTGCTCTGACAGACCGAATGTGCTAGCATTGTATTATAAGGCTGTTGACTATGCTGCGCTGTGGTGTCTCAACTGTCATGAGGCAGCACATAAAGGGCACGCTCCTGTCAGTTTCCAGTTTAAAGTGTCGCCAGTGCCAGTGACGTATCTTTCGTCATCGATGTCGGTCATTCAGAGGAGTGGCAAATGTCATCAATGTGCATTAACGTAGAAAGAACTGGAGTAACGAAGTTAATATTAGTAAAAACTATGCATGATAATGAAAGACTGTCATTATTATCGACATGTTGTCTCTTAGTTTTGTATTCCTTTTCTAAATTTGATCCTGTGCGTTGTACGCTGACGTACGGACTACTTCTGTGGAGACTTTGTGGCGCCACGGCTTTGTAGACGCCAGTACGTATCTGCGAAAGAAAAATCTGCTCCAATGACAAGGACATCGAGCTTTTGTGAATGTAATTTATGTCGCCACCACTCAGCAACATACGTAGGAAGTGTTTCTCGGTTTTGGTCGAGGTGCGTGGATGAATCGTCCCTCACCACTCTCTCCATTCACAAGCTCTATGTACTTATGAGCGCACACGCTAAATGGAGATCTGTTGGAGCAACCCGCAATAAGTTCCCTATAAACCATCAGTCTCGTTTGTCAATATTGCTGTTGCTCCTTCTCAGATTTTACACGTGGAGGATTATAAACTGACTTGTTTTTGGGAGGGTCTGCCTTGAGCAAAACACAATTTCTTATTTTTCTTTTTATTCCCCAGACATGTTTCGCTGAAGTTACAGCATCATCAGTGGATTTTATGTTACCTTCTGTAACACAGGGAAAATGCTATTTACCATTAATATACATATAAATTTGGGTTTATAAAGTCAGTATTTACATATCTGAAAAGCGGACGAGACTTTGTATATATACCTTGTTACCACATGCTGTGGATTTCCTGGATTTTATATAATTCAGCGTAGTTGTTTTCTCCTACAGTTTGTCATCTGCTACCACACAGAACTTTCTGCATTAAGTTGTGTATGGTTGCAGATGACAAAGTGTGAAAGAAAGCAACTACACTTAATTATATAAAATTCATGAAATCCACAGAATGTGATAACAAGATATATATAGAAAATCTCGTCCGTTTTTCAGATATCTAGATACTGACTTTATAAATTCAGATTTATATGTACACCAGTAGTAAAAAGCATTTTTCCTGTTCTATGCAAGATGACATAAAATCCACGGGTGATGTTGTAACTTCAGCAAAACATGTCTGGAGAATAAAAAGAAAATAAGAAATTGTGTCTTGCTCAACACGGTCCTCTCTGAAAAAAATAAAACTATTTGGAAGCAAACACGGACAGAAGAGCTTCAATCTCAAGATGATTATTACAATCTGAGTTTGTCAAACTTGTCTGTACTTAGAGAACAGTTCCCTTCATATTATGGGTATGTTAACATTCTTTGAATGGACAAACAAACTTTTAATGACTAGTTGGAATTGTTTCGTATTGATACTCAGTAAAAAGACACATACCATGTGGAGCATCGGTAGATTTCTTGATTTTTTTGTTCATATGCTTCTCTGTTTTGCGTTTAATACTAATTTTTCATCTATTTGATAGGGATATGAGCAGTTTATTAGCTCATTACAGATTTATTTTATACTGCATGTAAAAACCTCGTCCCTGACGAACTATTCACTTATTGGCTGGCTGCAGGCAAGGCCAGATAAATAAACTGATGAAATACGACAAACTCTTGCGCGAAAAAACCTTTTTCAAGTAAGTGACGTTAACTTTTCTGCTGATAAGATGGTTCAAATGGCTCTGAGCACTATGGGACTTAACATCTATGGTCATCAGTCCCCTAGAACTTAGAACTACTTAAACCGAACTAACCTAAGGACAGCACACAACACCCAGCCATCACGAGGCAGAGAAAATCCCTGACCCCGCCGCGAATCGAACCCGGGAACCCGGGCGTGGGAAGCGAGAACGCTACCGCACGACCACGAGATGCGGGCTGCTGATAAGAGAGGCAGAATATTTACTCCTGCTAACTACAAAAGAAAATTGTCCAACAGTGAACAAAGAGTGGCTCATTTATCCTGTTTCAGAAAATTAAATTTTTTGTTGTTGTTGCAAGCTGTCTCTCTGTTGTTGCAAACTGTCTCTCTGTTGAAACTGTCTCTCTTGCCGGTTCGTCTGGGTTTTCAGATTGGAAACATGTGTTCGGATTCCTAGCCCCATACAATCATGGCGAGAATTACACTTGCGTTTGCGTCTAGGCAAAATGCTTGCTGAAGAAAATCTGATACTCTTTCCACCTGAGACTAAATATGAGACTGAACGTTGTTTCTGGGGGGACAGAGGTTGGCATTTAGAAGAACAACAGATACTTTCTTTAAATAAAATAACGGTAATTTATTGCAACTAATTGAGCACATCGCTACATTTGATGATGTGTTGAAAGGGCATTTGTGAAGAGTAAGTTCTCATGATACCAATCTTCACTGTCTCAGGAAAGTAATACAAAATAAATTCATGGCTCTATTAACTACATGTATTCAGGGTCACATTTTAAGTGGACTTTAAAAAGTAACATACTACACAGTTATTTGACACTGTACTCCTGGCGCGAGTCACACAGAACAAATGTCAGTGGTCGCTCGTTTTGTTCAGGCCGAGCCTGGTAAATAAATAATTAAAAGAACATTTCCTGGGTTTTATTCCAGTTACAGACGCTACTGGTGAACGTCTAAGCGATGTTCTCATAAACGAGTTGGTAAGATGGCACATTTCTCTGTAAAATATGAGAGACCAAGGATACGTTATCTGTTCCAATATGAAAAGGAAAAATGTGGGAGTCCAAAAGAGAATTAAAGACCGTAACACCAAGCATTTATTGTTCCTTGTGAGACTCATTCGTTAAACCTTGTTGTGAATGGTACAGCAATGTCACGTACTATTGCTGTCAACTTTTTCAATAGTGTTCAAGAACTTGTCAAGTTTGATATCTACCTACTGATGAGATATTTTGCAGAAGCACATACCTAATCTGAATGTAAACCCTCTCAGTGGTACCCTTTGGGTAAGCTGAACGGCTTGGAGCCTCTTAGATAGTAACACTGAACAAGTGTGTGATGATTGATTATGAAGCTAGCAAAGTTTCTAAACTAGGAGCTTTTGTAATGAACAGTGCCTCCGTTATTGTAAGAAAGCTGTGGGAATTCAGATTTCTTTGTTGTACAGTGGTCTGGTATGAAATTTTGTTTAAGATCAATAGAAGAATTACTATTAATCTACAAAATACTGTCGATCTAATTGAAATTGTTGGCAGTCTATTGAAGAAGACGAGATCAGAAGAAGACTTTAATAGTGTGATAACAGATGCAAAACTACTCCCTGACAAACTTGGATCTCATCTAGCCTTTGAAAAGAGTGAAAAAGCAATTTATCTGTGAGTCTGACGATGAACTTTTTGATGGAGAAGAAATAGAACGCTCCTTTAAGGCATTTTTTTCCTACCTTATAGTCGATACAGCTATCTGCTCACTAAAAGATAAATTTGAGCTGATGAAAAGTCATAATAAGAGCTTCAACTTTCTTTACGATATTCATATCTAGAAACGTGGGGTGGTGAAAATAAACGCTGCATGTGTGGCTCTTGAGACTGTGTTAAGTGATGTGATGAGTGTGACATTAATGGGAAGGAACTATACAATGAAGTCTTGGTCTTAGCACCTGTTCTTCATGCCTGAAGTTCTCTAAAAAGCTCATTATCTTACAAAACAAAAAGTAATTTCATTGTCATTTTCCCAACACTTTTATCAAGCTTACGAATCCTCCTGGCTAGAAATATTTGTAGCAAGTGGTGAAAGAAATTTGCCAAAACCAAACTTTCTAAAGACGTACCTGAGGTGAGCACTATCTCATGAAGTTGACCTTCAACTGTAGCCAGATTTTATTTTGAAAGATTTTGCTAAGTTGAAAGCAAGAAAAATTTCAGTATATCGTTTCTACCTATGGAAAAATTTGTGATTCTATATATTGAACAGGTTAACGCACAAAATCCATACAGTTTTAAAGAACAAAACTACAAGACTGAACTGGTACAAACAGACAGGAAACGACCTGAGAGAATTAGGGTCTCCAAATCTATGTGACAGAAATGAAATCAGAAAAATCACAAACACACGGTGTTTTGAGGAAGAAGAGAGAAAAACCAACAGACATACGTTGTCTGCGCAACGAAAACTAGCCCATTCGTTGTCTATGAAGGAATATTGGGCGAAAAGGAAGGCCAAAAAATGTTGATTACGCTTGGTCCTAAGTGATCCATCCACAAAGAAGAAGAAGAAGAAGAAGAACTGTAGGATTTAGAAATGACTTTATTAATAAAATATTTCTCTCTCATTACATTTTACCATATTTATCAGTTTGAAACTATTTTCATGGAAAATACACTAAAATTTATCTACTTACTTGTGAGTTTTCTTCAAATGTGACATACAACTTATACAGTTAAACATTGTCACATGTTTAACATGTCATTATAAAATTAAATAACATTTTTTAAAAATTTCTCTCCTATTTCTTCCGATTCACAAATGAATTAATTTGTAACTTATAGAAATAAAAATTCCATCACATTGGAGTTTTTGAGCCCAGTTGCCATGCTTGTAGAAAAATAATAATGAATTAAGAATGGGTCCGCTTTTTTGTTTCATGACAGTTGTGGCATATCATTGGTTTTTCTGTCTCTTTTATTTTCCTGAAATACATATATGTAGATAATATTTAGGTTATGGGAATATGATACATCAAATTTTGTTGTTGAGTAAAAATTTCTCGGTGTACATGCCGCGTCAAATCAGAATAAATCTCCGAGCTTTCGACCACTACCTCCATGGTCGTCGTCAGGGCTAAAACTGACTGTCGTGAACTAGCGAGGTTCCCACTTTTATATGTAAAGGACGGCTTCTTATTGGCTGGAATACGTCAGCGATATGGCGCGTAGCGAAGTGGTGCCCTCTACTTCCATAGATGTACGAGTAGTTGCTATCCCACGTTGCTTGCAGCGCCATCCCTTAAATCAGGAGGTAAAGTGCGAGAAGTTTTTCTCTGCGATTTTTCTTTATCCAGTGCGCTCTTCCAAGTGTTGCTAAGTGCATAGCCGTTGTCTCTATTAAAGTTATTATCGCTAAGTCTAATTTCGACTGCTTCCCGGATCAGAGAGTCCCAGTAATTCGATGTGTGGGCTATTACTCTGGTTTCTTCAAATAAAATCTTATGCTTGTTAAGCAGGCTATGTTCAGCCACCGCTGATTTTTCCACATATCTGTATTTCAGGTGGCGTTGGTGCTCGATGCAGCGGTCTGCAACGGTTCTTACAGACTGGCCCACGTAATTCTTGCCGCATTCGCAAGGAATAGTATAAATTCCCGGCACTCTTAAGCCGAGACTATCTTTAACTGGTCTCAACATTTCCTTAATTTTCCTAGGTGGTCGGAAAACTGGTTTTATTCCTTGCCTCTTCAGGACTCTGGCTATCTTGCTCGTTGTAGCACCGCAAAAAGGAAGCCGCGCTATGTGTTGGTCCTCTTCTTGTATGTGGCCGGCATCGTGTCTTACTTTCTTGGACAATACTGATTTAATTTCACCGGCAGAATAACCATTCCTCTTGAAAACAGTCGTCAAATGGTTGATCTCGGGACCGAGGTGGTCCTTGTCGGAAATAGTCCTGGCTCTGTGTACTAAAGTATTCAGCATAGCTCTCTTCTGAGACGGATGATGGAAGCTATGGCTATGCAGATATAAGTCTGTATGGGTTGGCTTCCTGTACACAGAATGGCCCAGTCGTCCATCCGGCTTTCGCTCTACCAACACATCTAAAAAAGGTAACTTCCCTTCCTTCTCGACCTCCAATGTAAATTTTATGTTTGGATGTACACCATTCAGATGTTCGACGAACTGCTGCAGCGTGTCGCTGCCGTGTGGCCAGATTAAAAAAGTATCGTCGACGTATCTGTAGAAGCATGATGGGCGGAGGTGAGCACTGCTCAGGGCTCGTTCTTCAAAGTCCTCCATGAAAAAATTCGCTATTGCTGGTGACAATGGCGAACCCATGGCTGTTCCATCCGTCATTTCATAATAATTTCCACTGTATAAAAAATAAGTGGTCGTCAAGGTATGCCGGAACAACTTCAAAATTTCTGAGGAGAAATGAGCAGACAACAATTGTAATGTGTCATCCACAGGTACTTTGGTGAACAGAGAAACCACGTCGAGGCTGACCATGATATCACTTGGGCCTATCTTCATCTGTTTTATGATATCAACAAACATTTTTGAATTTTTAATATGATGTGGGCAGTGACCAACTATAGGCGCCAACAATTTAGTTAAGTGCTTTGCAAGCTTGTACGTAGGAGAGCCAATAGCGCTAACAATCGGTCTCAACGGGACGTTCTCCTTATGAACCTTTGGCAAACCGTACAGTCTTGGTGGCCTAGGTGCTCTCGGCCGTAAGTTCTTCACCAGTTCGTCGGAGAGGCCAGAGTTTTTTAGTAGCTCCCTTGTCTTCCTGCTGAGCGCCGATGTGGGATCCCGTCTGAGAACCCGGTATGTGCTGTCCTCCAGTAATAATCCAACTTTCTTATGGTAATCTGTAGCATTGAGGATTACCGTGGCGTTCCCCTTGTCAGCAGGTAAAACAACTAGATCTTCATCCTTCTGCAACAATTTCAGTCCTTGTCTCTCCTCTCTGCTGATGTTTGACTTAGGCGGCTTGGATGTCGCTAAAATCCGGCTAGTAGCAAGCCTTACGTCATCCGCTGCTTCTTGAGGAAGATGACGAACTGCTTGTTCCACTCCACTAATGATCTCAACCACCGGTAACTTACGTGGAGCTGGGGCAAAGTTCACGACAGTCAGTTTTAGCCCTGACGACGACCATGGAGGTAGTGGTCGAAAGCTCGGAGATTTATTCTGATTTGACGCGGCATGTACACCGAGAAATTTTTACTCAGGAAATACGTCGCGAAAGACTTCGTAGCCAAATTTTGTTGTTGTTTAAATTATATAGACACTTTACCTTTTAATTTACATTGTGTGAATCCCGTGGCTGCCACCCAAAATGAGACACACGCCTAAATTACTGGACCATCTCATCTGCAGACACGAGATATGTCAGAAAACCGTCTACACAAACAAAAATTCAATGCAGAAGATTTTTTAACATCACTCATGTTTGCATACGACATGGTGTACTAATTTAGATGCGGGGCTGATTCTGGTTGGCAGCCACAGGATGCTCACACTGTAAAGTGAAAGTTAAAGCCCATATATAATTTAAATAACAACAAAATTTCATCTGTCATATTTCCTAACCTAATAATAATCTGTATAAATGCATTTCAGAAAATAAAAGAGTAAAAACCATTGATGATACCACAATTGTGGCGAGACATGTTTGGATGATAAAATGATAATTTGTATATTTGCAAAAAGACAGATCCACACTAAAAAATTACAGAAATTTTTCATTTGCATTCTTTCCACCCAGTTTAATACAGTTTAATAGATAGCACAGTTTTACTGAAGCTAGAAAAATAAATGTCTAGCTGTCCCTGCTTTTACAAAAAACTTTTAAAGATCTAAAGATTTACAATTCAGTATATACTACAGAGAAATGTCTATGTAGTACATATTTTAAAAGGAAAAATCAACTGAATTCCACACGGCAACTGATAAAGGATAATCATGTGATGGACAGTACCACAGAGAGAGGGTTTTCCAATGTGTCAGGGGGCAACCACAGAAGAGCTATTGGAAGGTGTAAGGGACAAAGTAGATAAGATATTAGCGAACAATGTAAAATTGTCTACAATACTGGAAGCACTTCAAGCTAGTGACAAGTAAATAGCTTTTCATAATACTCCAGAGTATGAGGAGAATTTGTAGGGCAGATTTGAAGAAACAAGGAAGGAGACAAAGAGGGTAAGAAGGAAAAGAGAAAAAGCAGAGAAAAAGGGGGGGGGGGAGCTGAGAGGGAGGGGCACAGGCCTGTGTCTAGTTTAGCTGCTCTCGCTAAACGTCCAGTTACCATTGGTGTAGTTAACCTTCTGACGGGCGCGATGTTTGTCACAGCGAAATCGGGCGCGGTGTATCAAATTGATCACGCCGTTTATTAACTTGATCATTTATTAAATTATGTTCACAAAACATATTATAAGTGCCAAATATATTTAAAGAAAGACAATGATGACATACGAGCACAACTGCAGTAGAAATATTCATCATTCAGATTTCTTATCGTCAATGTTGGGCTTTAGTAACAAATGATCAGAACGTCGCTTTTTCATTTGCTTCTTTATTATATTTCACTAATAAAACACATTACAAATGATAATTATCTTTACAGAAAGGCTATTATGACACTGGAGCAGAACAACAATGATATTACAACTCATTCATTTGTTTCATTGTCACTTTTTGACTGTGGTAACAAATGCGGAATTTTTCCGCATTCAGAGCAAAAAGGTTCCATGTGTATTAAACAGATAGGCTTCTAACACATTTTGGAACAATATTTTGTCAGTCTTTTTTTTCTGTGGACGTATTACACCTTTTCATCTTGATCCCAGTCCCTTGTCCTTCGTTTCTGCTTGTGTCTTCTGCTTCTTCTTTACACGTTGGCCTATATTGTTGTAGCCGCAGTTGAAGGTCTCTGTGAAAGGTAGAACTAACCCTTGTGAGAGTTGCTTCAGGAATCCTTTTCTTCGGATAAAATACTCGTTGTTGCCATAGTAAATTACTTGTGAATTGATTCCACTCATATTGATCATTGCAAAAAATATGACCATGGGCCAATGGCACACATTTCTTGCTACATTGTATGAAGCGGTCAACTTCTGTTGTGTCGACTCCACCTTTGGTGCTATTGTAAAATGTTACAATGGATGGCTTCTGTTTATCTCCAGTGTCACCATCTACTGAATTATCTTCATGCAAACTTGATGCCAAGATAACACACATCCCTTTTTTACGCATGTAGGAAACTAGAGTACAGCCTTTCTTGAAGCCAAAAAGTGAACTATGGACAGCCCTGCCTTTATTGGTAGCACATTCCAGAGGAATCTCACCCTTGTTTTTCTTCATCGTCCCAACAAAAGAAAGATTTTTTCTTCTTAGCTCTTCTATCAAACCAATACTAGTAAACCAATTGTCTGCTGTCACATTTGGACCTGACTGATAAATTGGTTCACATAGTCGCAGAACAACATCTGAAGGTTTATTGCTAACGTGGTACAATACTTCTGGCTGCAGCCAGGCGTATATTTCCAGATTATAGAGATAAAATACTTGGGAATCCACTAGAGCATACATCTTAATTCCATATTTGTTTGGTTTGCTAGGTATGTATTTTCGAAAACTGCACCTTCCACGGAATTCTTCAAGTTTCTCATCTACTGTAACGTTTTCTCCGAGGGTTGTAACGTACCCTCTCTTTTATTGTTTCTGTTTTTTTGTTATTGTAGTTGCAGAGGTATGAATTTAGTGTAGCGGTTTGCTTAGTCAGCCGTACTTCGGAATTTTTTGACATTAAATGGAGCCTGAAACTTGCGTAATAAATACTTCGCGTGAAGTGCGATTAGCGGCATAAACAAAAATTAATTGCGAGGATGCAATCCACAGAATATTAACAGAAAAGCTTTAGAACAATGCGCACGACTGACTAGACACATTCAGAGGGTACGTACATTCGCTTACGAGTGGTTGCAATCTGATGAGAAAGATCTAACTTTTTTTTTTTTTGTAAAAATAATTACGTCGTAACACACTCGGAGATTGCGAGCGTACAACCAGGGTAGAGGCACGTACTTTCTATCATTCCCCGTGGCCTGGCTAAAAGAATTGCAATTATTTAAATTTAAGAATATTTCTTTTTCAATCGGACTCCTATTTTTATACGAAAAGTAAGATTGCAGGTTCGGAATGTCTCAGCAAAAAACACATCGAAATTAATCTTAGCGGCCACCAAAGGAAAGTAGTGAGCACAATCACGTACCTCTATTGTTGAACAGCGCCGTCGTAAAGATTGTCGCCTCCATCTAAAATTCGCCTTCTCGAATTAACAGAATAATTTGAACTCCATTGGTATGTGATTTAGGCTTGATCTTGACAGAAATTATAAAACACATTTTTCATCATTTAACACCCTCATTTAACACACACATACACTTGAAACTATACAGTACGTCTTTACGCCAGTACATCCGAACAAAAGGGTAGTTAATACTAGAAGTAATAAAAGAATCTCGAAATTAGTCCTTTGTCTCTCAATGACAAAAAAATCTGTTAGAGTATTCCTCTGATATGGCAGTCGAACAAATTTTCTGCTTGTATCTTTGAGCTTAAATTACAACATTTTTTAGTTCCTTTTCATCGCCCCCTTGGGCG
Organism: Schistocerca serialis cubense; assembly: GCF_023864345.2. Classification (NCBI taxonomy): domain Eukaryota; kingdom Metazoa; phylum Arthropoda; class Insecta; order Orthoptera; family Acrididae; genus Schistocerca; species Schistocerca serialis. The sequence continues at coordinate 785,759,701 of NC_064639.1, read as the reverse complement.
AATTGTACGAAGAAATGTCAATTTTCCGGGCAATGAGCCCAAACACTTAACGCTTGATTGTTATACACACGTAATGGGACTGCACTGTCAGTGTCTTTCTTCCCATATCTTCATTCTACAAACATGGTTTTGATGCCAGTTCTGACACAAGGCAATGAGGACAAAACATATACATTAGGATATACAGAACACACGTAAAACACACAAACTTACATACTATACACACGAAATCTTTTACATTGTCTTTACATCGTATTTCACATAAAATCATCACATCTGGATAATTATACACAGAATTGTTACATACTCCTTTTACCTTCTTTCTCTTCTTATCTTTCTTTTTTATATCATACAGTATACACAAAATTATTTTATCATCTCTTTGTACATTGTATTATACAAGGGTATTACATTGTTTTATACATAATATATCGCCATCGCCGTATAAACAGCCTTCTCGTTCGCATGTTGACAATAAAAGTCATTTTTCATAAGTCTTTGTCTCTTGAGCAAAAAAAAAAAAAAATTTGCAGGAAAGTCACATATTTATTGGAGTGTACGGATCTAGGGTGTGGGGCTAGCAGAGGTGTCTGGGGCAGCAAGAGGCGTTAGTTCTTGCTTAGAGTTGCTTGTGCTTTCCACTGCTTCCCTCTTCTACGCCAGGATCTGCTTAGTGACATCCTTTTCGCATTTTACTATTGTCTCGTCATGGGTAATATAAACATGTAACAAATAAAAATTCACATGGATTAGTACTTTATATATATATATATATATATATATATATATATATATGTCTTGGCACTTTGTTGGATGTCCATTTAAACGTAGATATTGCTTTGAATGTAAATTGTCCTCCTATGTTACGCCGTTAGCCAATAATGCGTCAGATGCGCATCACTGCAGACGCAACAATCAGTTTGATGGCGCGCTGCGCGCCGTTTGGAGCTCAGCAGTTGCGTGGGCCCACCGCCGTAAAGCGATGCCTTGCGTCCCGGTCCATACTTTTCAGTGTCTCGTGCAGTGTTCGCAGAGTTTGCGAAAAACCAACCGCACTTGTTTCAACTTGCCGTACACCTTGGCTGTCGGAAGGGACCACTGTTTGCTTTCTAAGTTTACTGCAAAAGGTAAGTACTGCACTTCACTATTTGGCTTGAAACGGCACACTGGCCTATATAGTGCACAAACAATCGTACCGTGGCAGGCTTCCTCGATTCACTATATCTCTTTTACCTCGAAGAAAAAGGTTTGTGATATGAAACGTATTTTCACTTGTCTATTTGCGTATAGCTCACAAGTCACTGACACTGAATAACTCATTGTCACTAGGTAAATATACACTGTCCTGTTCATTATCCAGTTCGTTCAGAAACAAAACTGTAGCTGATGATACCACTAGCTTGTCTTTTATGATAAATGCTCACGTTCGTTATTTTTTCCTGTGCTTCTATACGGAACTATGTCGGCGTACTTTTTGCTCACAACATTTTATCACACGAATTGGTAGGTGATTGTGTTCTCAGAGAGTACGTGGCTCTAATACTACATTTCGCGGTCGCGACACTGCCTGACATCTCATAGAGCATAGGAGAACACGCTTGAGAGCAACAGCACTTTCTAAGTTTATGTCGTACTACTGATGCACTTATGTACTGAAGTGACAACACTAGGACATGAACGCACTATAAGTGTTTTTTAGAAGATGTCTCCAAATGAGGCAAAATCTGTTCATTTTCTACCCGCGAGTTACTATGTGGGGGGAGGGGATTTTTTTTTTTTTTTATCCTTTCGTCACCCAAGTTTGTAACAACGCATGGTACACACATCATAAACAAACAAATATTAAAAAAATAAGAAAATACATACATAAATAAATCACTATACTTAAATTGCTAGGTAGTACAAACAACAGATTAATAACGAAGCTTGGCTGCTGTGCGCTACTGCCTCTAAAGTCTGTGCTTGCGTATATGGTGTTTCTTTGTGTTCATGTTTGTGTTACTTTTTCCTTCCATCAAATATCTTCTGCTCAAATTGGACAAAATATTATAAACAAAGCAAAAAATAAGTGTAGTGCATCCCTCTAAAGTCAGCATACATCCTTAGTGTTTTCATACTGAAAAAATAGATTATTAAAATCCTCTGGCGTTACTTAGTGTCACGTAGTGTATTTCTCAGTGATCTTGGTAATATTTTATTACGTCAATCGTCAGTCATAGTGACATTAATGGAACTTAGTGGCTTTTCTCCGCCGATTGAAGTCTCGCAGTATCTCGCCGAGCGCCACCTGTAAATAATTGTTTGTTTCGGCGTTACCTCATTTTTTTCCGGCTAGTTGGTTTACTGTAACTTACCTTGTACATACTCCTTTATTTTGTTATAAGAGACGGTGTTATGTTTGCCTCAGTTAACATTCACTAATCGTATCTCAACATCGTACTTGCATTCAAACATGTATATAGCGTTGAAAAAAAATTATCTGTATGACAGTAAGATCACACAAGTTGTTATTCATGAATCCTATCCTTAGGTGCACTTTCCTTAGATTAGGTTACTGTGCGTATGATATATAGTACGCTAAACTTTCATTAACAGCTAGAAATCATTTTTATAATTGCAGCATCCAAAAAAAAATTAACATCATTTTCCATGCGATACATTTATAGATAAAACCTCGTGGTGTGGATACGTCAAAAATACACAATACTTTCTCAGCAACCTATAGTGTACTTGCGCCACACATTTATCCTTTGTACCTTTGAGAGTCCAATATTTTTCTGTAACTTACCATGTACCTTATTGCTTTGATACACAAATGGCTTTAAAAAAAACTTACATCTATATTGTTCCGAGGTCTGTGCTAATTGTTCGCTCCAGATACCTCCGTATATAAACTTAAAACTAAAATACCACTGTGACCAAACAAAAACATTCCGTCAAAACTTACAAGTAGGCCTACACTTCGTGTTAAACATCGCTAGTCACCAACTGACGCGTCTGTCCTAGCTTACCTGTGTCTTGCGTCCACGTTCACTGACAAATGTAAACAATAATAGTGAAAAGTTCTTATTCACTTAGCTGCATAAGATGTACTTTCTTTATCCTAATCGTGTTCGTTCTCTTTTTCACAGTAACTTATTTTATACGTGTGCATTAATAGGTATGGCGTGTGATAATTATAGTAGAATTTTCTTAAGTCTCTGTGTGCATACAGTCCTTTGATCTTGCCATTGTGAGGGTATGCAGGTAAAAAACATCCGTCGTGCGGAATATGTACAATTACGTACGGACCAGTATATTTTATTTGCCACTTAGCGTTTTTCTTAGCTAACAAGGAAGATTTCACATGAGTTTTGAGTAACACCTTTTCTCTGATTGTAAATCTGGTAATACCATGTAGCTGTTTATCATAATGCTTCTTTCGGAGTTGGGCTTGTTGTGTGATAGAGATTAATACTTACCTTATTTTTTTCATTTAGGTCTACAGGTTGTCTAGGAACAGACGGGATGGGGTTTACCCATTCATTATTCTCTTTCTTATTGCATATCAGATCAGACGGTGTAACTGCAGTATCGTATATTGGGAGATTGTTTACCACCTGTTCAAAAACGTTTAAATATTCAATCCACTTAGATTGCTTGTTGGCTACATATGTCCTCATAAACCTATTCAATTCACGGAATATTTTTTTCAGTTGGGTTGGATTGCGGGCTATACCTGGATATCAATATTTGTTTAATTTGTTGTTCTTTCAGAAATTGTTTCCAAGCATGGCATGTAAAATTGGTTGTGTTATCTGATAAGATCGCCTGTGGTTTCCCAACAGACGGGAAGTAGTCGTTTAGCAAACGTCTGATAATAGGCTTAGCTGCAGTTGTTTTCGTGGCATACTATTTCACATACTTTGAAAATACACAATATACTCCAATGACATATTTTACACCTCCCCTGGCAGAGGGTAAAAGACCCATAGCATCTATGCATACTAGCTCTAGCGTTTTTTTTTGGTAAAATAGGATGCAACTCTGTCTCGCAGTTCAGATTGACAGGCTTAACCTTCTGACAAATAATACAAGTTTTTAATATTTGTTGTGTGCGTCGAAACATATTGGGAAAGTAGCAGTACATATTTAATTTCTTACAGCACTTGCGGGCGCCATAGTGCCCCCAAGCGTAGTGAGTATGCCAAATTAAACTTTTCTCATATGCTTCGAGTACACAAACGCACCATGTATCGCTGTCCATGTTTCTCCTGTAGAATAATACAGCCTTATGTAAACTGTAATGCTGTTTATAGGTAAAAATGGGGTTATTGTTTAACTGGGATTTGACTTTCCTCCAGCGGTCATCTTCTTCCTGTAATTTGGCCACATTATTGCAGATATCCAAAAATTATTTCCTAAATTTGGTGTCCTTGATGAGCATAACTTTAAATTCTGTGTTCTCTTCTACCAATCCTTCGAACTCAGGTAATCCTTGTGGTAATCTTGACAGTGCGTCGGCGATTACGTTATCTTTGCCATTCACATATATAATTTCAAAATCATAAGACTGCAAAAATACCGTCCACCGCGCAAGGCGATTGTGTAGCAATCTACAAGTGAGCAGAAAGCTTAATGCCTGATGGTCACTGTAGACTCGTACATGCTTGCCAAACAGATAATAGTTGAACTTTTGAAAGGCCCACACAATACAAAGGGCTTCTAATTCTGTTGTAGAATACCTGCGTTCGCATTCTGATAGAGTACGGCTAGCAAAACTAATTATCTTAACATTGTCGGAGCTAGCGTCTTCGTCCAGCTGAAATAGACAGGCTCCTAGTCCCGAAAATGAAGCATCCGCCGCTATACAAAAATCTTTGCTCATGTCAGGATGTTCTAGGATATTAGAATTAACCAAAGCGTGTTTTATTTTATCAAAATCGGTCTGGCATTGAGGCGTCCAGATCCACTGTTTGTCCATCTTTAATAGGCCCCGTAATGCGTGACTATTGAGCAACTGGTTCGGTACGAACCGGCGAAAGGAAGAGCACAAACCCACAAATGCCTTTAGCTGTCGTTTTGTGCATGGAGCGGGAAAGTTTTTTATGGATAACAGTTTTTCTGGGTCGGGTCTTATCCCTGCAAGTGAAATTATGTGACCGAGAAATTTTATGTTTTTTTTCACAAATTTGGATTTCTTAAGGTTAGCTGTGACACCAGCCACTGAAAACCTCTGTAGCATACTTCCAAAAGCTCTATATGTTCATCCCACATAGGTGTTGCTATGAATATGTCATCTATATAAACTGTGAGTTTGTCAAGGATTTCTTAAGGTTAGCTGTGACACCAGCCACTGAAAACCTCTGTAGCATACTTCCAAAAGCTCTATATGTTCATCCCACATAGGTGTTGCTATGAATATGTCATCTATATAAACTGTAAGTTTGTCAAGGAGGCCGGCCGGTGTGGCCGTGCGGTTCTAGTCGCTTCAGTTTGGAACCGCGTGACCGCTACGGTCGCAGGTTCGAAACCTGCCTCGGGCATGGATATGTGTGATGTTCTTCGGTGAGTTAGGTTTAAGTAGTTCTAAGTTCTAGGGGACTGATGACCACAGATGTTAAGTCCCATAGTGCTCAGAGCCATTTGAACCATTTTTTTTTTTTTTTTTTTTTGTCAAGGAGGTCAGATCCTACAACAGTGTCGAGCGCAGTTTTTAAAACGCCTGCACTCACGTTCAATCCGAACGGCAGAACACAATACTGGAAGGACCTACCTGCAAATATGAATGCTGTATACTTCCTACTATCAGGTGATTGTGAGATTTGCCAGTACCAACTACGAAGGTCTGCACTAGTTAAATACTGCACCCCGTGAAAACGCTGCAGCTGTTCTTCCAGGTTTTCGGGTCGGGTGGTTACTGGAACTATAATCTTATTAATCTCCCTGGCGTCGAGAACGAGTCTAACCGAATTGTCGGCTTTCTTGACCGCTAGTAGCGGACTGCAATAAGGCGATAATGAAGTCTCTATGATATTCCACGAGAGCATTCTCTTTATTTCTTGAGCCACTGCCTCTCTTTGTGACCAAGTTATAGAATAGGTATTCTTACAGAATGTGTCGTGGGGCCGGACATCCATGCTATACTGATACGTCCTAATGCTCCGGGCCTTTTATTAAACACACGAACATAGCGTAACAATACACTTCTAAGATCACCCTTCTGTTGTGAGATTTCCGAGCATTCAGATATTTTCTGTTCAATCTCATGCTGCTCTACCTGCTGACACCACAGTTCACTTGAGTCGCTACATCGTGAAGTATTGACCTTTAGGATTTGGATCTGTATAGTTCGACTGTCAACCCTTCTACTACTAGAAAAATTGACTGAAAAACCATGTCTTCAATCTGCACTTCGACCATGGTTTGCGTTTTAATTAGCTTGGATTTACCGTCTATGGCTCCTAATATCCTACAATTTTGTACTGGATAGGTCGGTAAAGTTGTGTGAATGTTAATCTCTTTAAATAGTGCCTTGGACATCACACTAATTTTCGAACCAGTGTCCACAGGGATATGCGTAGGTACTTTTCCTACTACGGCCTGTAAACTAGCTTGTACTATACCATCACCTTCACATGACTGTGGTTCTTCCTCCTTGGTCAGTAAGTCACGCATGTCCGTTTCATCTTGGTACCTGAGCAAATGACAGTATGGATCGCCCCCACGACTATCTATGGCCAACATTGGGGAGCATAATGAGGCCATGCTTAGTTTAACGCTCCGCGGTTCACATCTGTTTGTGTTTCGTTTGCGACTTCAATTATATTTACCCCTGACGTGTTGTTCCTTAGCTGAGTATTCCTGTCGTGGTTTTGCCCTGAGTTTAGCGGCATATTGTCACCTAGTGTTTGAGATTGATAGGCTTGGCTGTTAACTGGATATTGCCACTGCCTACTTTGATGATGCCCCGTGCGGTTGCGGCTAAATTCAGGTTGGAAATTATTGTAACTGTTTCCCCACTGGTTCCTATTGCCATTTCTGTTCCAGTTACGTTTTCGGCCATCGGAATAACCAGAAAAATTCCTATCACCGTTTTTTTCTTTTTCTATTGTGCTGTGGATGGCAGGTCTGGTTGTAGCTGTTGCCGTAATTTCCTCCCGAACTCGGGCCTGGCGTCTGTGCTGTCGGGGCGCGATCGACAAAAGCCGGTCGCGACTCAGCCGCGCACGCTACATTGTTGACGCCGAAATGCGGCTGGCGCTGCGCAGGCTGGTTGCTACCGCTGCCACGAAAATTGTTTTGGTGGGCTTGATTTTGCCTGGCATCCTCATTAATTTAATCTATAGAATCTAATACAGATAGAGAATATTCGAGTTTGCTCTCTGGTACTTGTACTAATTTTGCCTTCAGGATGCGCAGTACGTCTGTGTGTGTGACGGGCTCGTCCCAGAACCGCGTTTTATTCAAGTATTTTTCAAAATACTTCCGGAGTGATCCAAATTTCGGATTGTATTGCTCCGGGTTGAACAAAGCTTTCCTTAATCTCTCTTGTACACCTTGTGACCAATACTTCGATAAAAATGCACCTTCAAATTGTTCTAAAGTCTGACAGTTTTCCGACATTTCCATTGCCCATAGGTCACCATCGCCTTGTATATATACAGTTACATACTGTATATTTTGATTTTCAGACCAGGTCTTAGGCAACACATTCTTAAATGACTTTATAAAAATTACCGGGTGGACGGATTTTTTTTCTGGGATAAACACTTGGAACTGCCTGTGTTGTATAAGGCTTTCCTCTAACAGAACAGCCGACAAAGTTGGTTCGGTTGTCTGGTGTCTCTCTCGTTCGTCGCGGTAATGTCGATTACCGTTACGACCTTGGTTAGGTGAGAACACGGGTACATCGGGATAAAGATAACTGTTTGCCGCATCTTCACTCTTACCTGTGCGTCTGTCACCAAATTCCTCTTCTGGATGTTGTTCTCTCTCGATCTGTGTAGGGTGTTTACTCTTTAGTTGCTCGTATACATGTTTTTTCCAGTCAGGTAAGTGCTGTGTCAGAGTCTTTTGTAACTGAGCTAGGTCAGTTTGTAGTTTAGTTACGGACGTGTTCTGGGTAGTGTACACCTGTTCTACAGTACGAGTTATTGCTTTTTTTAGTTCTGTCTCTAAAGTATGGTTGATATGTTTGTCTTTTTCCTCTAAAAATTCGTCAAACTGCTGTTTTTGTTGTTTCGTCATGTCATCAACTTGGTCTACAGCCTCCTGCATTTTGACACTAAGCTCGGTCTGCTGTAAACTCATAGCTTCAAAATTTTCGGTTAAGGTACGGATCTGTTCTGCCATATCCTAAAATGTGGACTTTAAGTTGTCAAAGTCTTGGCTCATGTAATTTAAATCTTCGCGTACTACCTCTATCACTTGATCCGCTACCTCTCTTCTTAACTGGGTCAGTTGAGTCGTCAGGTTGTTTTTCATGTCGGTCAGGTTCTTCACGTCATTTTCTATTTTGTCCATTTGTGTCTTAATATTTTCTACACGCGTATTTACAGTACCTATTTGTGCTGCAACATTATCTATCTGCGTGGTGACATTTTCTGCGTTTGTGCTGTAACATTTCTATGTGAGCGTGCATTTTTGCTGTAACATTTTCTGTGTGAGCGTTCATTTGTGCTGCAACATTTTCTACACGTGTGTTAACAGTACCTATCTGAGCTGTGACGTGAGCTGCAAACTGTGACTTTAAATTCGTCTGCATCTCTAAACATCCGCATGAGGTCTGGTTCTACTGGGTCTTGTTTATTGTCAGTATTCGTGTCTGTTTCTGTAGTCGACATGTTGTCGCCGTTCGCTTGCGACTGAGCACTGCCGGTCGCTGCGACTGTGTTTTCAGTATTCGCAGTACTTTCTGCCTCAAGGTTATGTAAAGGTTGGACTATGGTTTCCACATCTGACGAACTATCCATGGTTTTGGTTTGAGATCTGAGTTTCACCACGCCGATTCACAACTCAGAACAGCGTGCAGCCGAACTTCTCTATCACTACAGCTCGTACTACACGTAAATAAATCACAGATGGCTTTGCGCTCGTCCTTGGAAATTCACGTAGTAAAATATGTCTGTGGCAAAACAGAAGACTGATAAATGACTCTTTTCTTTTTCGCGCGCAATTAATAAATTTTGTCCGCCATCTTGTGATGCATTTACATATAATAACAAATGAACTATTGCTATTTTTGCGTAAAAAAAATGGACAAGAATTTGGAAAAATAGGAACTGATGCGTTCTACGCAGTGGGTGTCGAAAAAATGAAAAAAAAAAAAACAATCCCACATTTACTTTCAACTAAAGCGTAGTAGTGCTGCTGCTCTTACCTTAAGTGTTTCTTTCGGACGGTTTTGTAGTCAAAAGAAATAACATTAAATGGTCCAACACTTTTCTCTCAAAAATTGGTAATTTCTATGGCTTTTTTTCTTTTTTGCTACGCAGCTCTCGTAACATGCAACATAAACAATTAGTTGTAATAGCAATAATGGATGGCTAACATGGCTTAAATATTTCAACTAAAATTTCTACTGATTTTTTACTGAAATAATCGTCATGGCACTCTGTCGCCACTGTAACGTACCCTCTCTGTTATTCTTTTTGTTTTTTTGTTATTGTTTTTTTTATTGTAGTTGTAGCGGTTTGCTTAGTCAGCCGTACTTCGGAAGTTTTTGACATTAAATGGAGCCTGAAACTTGCGTAATAAATACTTCGCGTGAAGTGCGATTTGCGGCATAAACAAAAATTAATTGCGGGGATGCAATCCACAGAATATTAACAGAAAAGCTTTAGAACAATGCGCATGACTGACTAGACACATTCAGAGGGTACGTACATTCGCGTACGAGTGGTTGCGATCTGATGAGAAAGATCTATATTAATTTTCTTTTTTGTAAAAATAATTACGTCGTAACACACTCGGAGATTGCGAACGTACAACCAGGGTAGAGGCACGTACTTTCTATCATTCCCCGTGGCCTGGCTAAAAGAATTTCAATTATTTAAATTTAAGAATATTTCTTTTTCAATCGGACTCCTATTTTTATACGAAAAGGAAGATTGCAGGTTCTGAATGTCTCGGCAAAAAACACATCGAAATTAATCTTAGCGGCCACCAAAGGAAAGTAGCGAGCACAATCACGTACCTCTTCTGTTCAGCAGCGCCGTCGTAAAGATCGTCGCCTCCATCTAAAATTCGCCTTCTCGAATTAACAGAATAATTTGAACTCCATTGGTATGTGATTTAGGCTTGATCTTGACAGAAATTATAAAACACATTTTCATCATTTAACACCCTCATTTAACACACACATAGACATGAAACTATACAGTACGTCTTTACGCCAGCACATCCGAACAAAAGGGCAATTAATACTAGAAGTAATAAAAGAATCTCGAAATTAGTCCTTTGTCTCTCAATGATAAAAAAGTTTTTTAGAGTATTCCTCTGGTATGACAGTCGAACAAATTTTCTTCTTGTATCTTTGAGATTAAATTACAACATATCTTAGTTGCTTTTCAGGGTGTAGGATTTCTGGCAATTCTGTACAAACAGAGAAAATATTTCCCGAATCGCTGTTATCTTGTTTAATTTTCTCCTTTCATCGCGAGTCACACGATTGTCAAATCTAAGGCACCGCATGGTGAATTTGAAACGTTTTAAGTTCATAACGAGACGAAATTTTTCAATTCCATCCCCATCACTTCCCCAGGGATCTTCTAAGCTTTGTCGGTTACTTTTGTTAACACCAGCCAAAAACAGAAGACCAATGAAAGCTTTTAATTCAATAATATCTATAGGTTTTACGTCTCTCTCTCGCTGAAAAGAAGCTTTGATGCTCTCAATATACTGATTGGTATACAGAACTATAATCGACAAAATGTCGTCATCTATGAGGCAATTCCAACATTCCAAAGACGTTCTCAATGCTTTCGCCGCACCTATAGGACCAGGCAACTTTCGAATAATATTGCGGGCCCTGACACGTACTCTCTGCGATGGTGGAACTTTATTCTATTTTGTCTCTTTGTCCCTTCCAGTATAATAATGCTGGTTTTCTTCAAGTACGTCCTCGTCGGTTTCACTGTCGTTTTCCTCTGTTTCTGAATCTTCTTGCCGAACTTCAACTGCGTCATCACAATCTGTGTCTACTTCATCTTCAAAATCATCTTGAACTTCATCATTATCCTCTTCGAACAACATTTTTTGTATTTCTGCAACATGATTTGGGTCAAGTAGGTTGTACGTCTTACTGTAGCCTGCCATGATCAAGTGTCTCACACCTAAAATCATAAAATTCCTATAAAATAACGCAGTCAGGCGCAGTGTATCAATTTGATACCTGGAACTCAAACATTCTTAACTGACGATTAAACGGCCCAAAAAGAAAATAAGTGCATTACACACTGTATATTAACATTGTACTACTTACTAAGTTATGTTGATAACCAAAGAAATGAATTGTTGAAATGCAACACGAACGGGCGCAGTGTATCAAACTGATCAATCAGCGCATATATCGACAACAGAGCAGTCGTATCGACACTGAAGCACACAACAATGACAAGCGTTCGGAAACGGCTAGCTACTATCGAGTAGGCGTCAGTGCTGCCACTCGTTGACAAATAATTTGCAGTAAACTTCGAGGTGTATCAATTTGAACAGCCGCGCCCGACGGAAAGTTGAACTGGTCAACCATGTGAGGAGCAGAACAAAATTTGACGACTGGAGGACCGATCTTTTGGGTGGGAAAACTCAGATACTTTGTGAAGGGTGAAATACATTGTCAAGTAGCTGTACAGTTACTCAGTACGCAGAGGAATAACATTGTTGACTTTAAGGGAGGTAAAATGTAAGTATGAACTCTGAGATCATGTAGAATTGCGGTGTCTGAATTAACTGTTGTGCCAGACGAAATCAGTGTAAGCTGTACTAAACTGAATAAGCGAATGGAATGCAACATGGGTGATTCAAGTGCAGTAGTATCTACCCAAAGTGTAATACTGGATGTTGTTTAGAGGTCGTGGAGCCTGGGTCAGATGAACTAAGAAGTACACGTTCTGTTGCTTTTTGTGTCGTGCAGACTGGAACTGAGGCCAAAGATGTTACTGTAGATACGACGGGAAACGCACAGGCAGTGTTGACGTTGGTAGTTGTGTTGCAGATAACGTGAAAAAAACGTTACAGTACATATATTTCGTCAGGTAATGTTAGTGGTTTGGTCTGTTAAGGAGTGTATGTCTGAGGTTCGGTATGTAATAGTAGAGCAAGTACTAGATCACAGGCTGGCAGAGCAAGATGCTGATGCGTGCTGCAATCTGTTTACAAGGTAGCCGTAATCTTATGTGCGCAATGAGCATAATATATGTGAAGGGTAAGAGGCAAACCTAAAAGTAAACTTCCTGTCCAAACATCACACCACAATTAACCTTCAGTGACAAACGATGAAACTTAGAGAGACGAAATTTTAGCTATTGGAAGCTGTTGCCACAGGAGTATTGTTGCAAGGCTTGTCCATCTTAAGGGACAAGCTAGCTGAACGGCGAAGAAAACTGCTAAGGCTTAATTCGTATGATACGGTAACATTAGGCATCAGGAAGTTGCTTTGCTGGAGCAGGGGTACCAGGAAACCGAGCAGTTCGACAGGAATTCACTCTGTGATGAGCTCTACTTTGAGAGATATAAGTGAGACGTATTGGCGAAGCGTTGTAGGTGCTAGTATGATACATGGTTCTTGGGTGAGGATAGCTGCGGGGGTATATTTTCTGGTGAGCGTGAGGGGACATTCCGGATGTTTCAAACTAACGGGTTAAAAAACCACCAGATGTACAAAAGAGATGTCGAGCCTGAGAGATAAGGAGTCAGACTATGTACCATTAACACGAATTTGTTTAAAGGATAATTATTAAGATTCTTACTTTGTAAGCGAAAAGTGAAAGTAAATAGTTGTCTCTGTGAGCTTACAACACGACTAGTGATAAGGGAAATGTAATTAAGATGTTGTAAAGTATTATTGAGAATGGCCTGGGGCCACTGTTAGCGTTAGTTGGCACTTGGAGAAATTCCATGGTGACATGTCTAGCGAAAGGTAACGACAGCAGTCGTGAGTTATGTTGTAGACTTTTAAAAGGAGTGTGATTCTTCAGTTTCTCTCCGTGTATTAGTTGCTCGAATAGTCCACGGGTATACTGCCGGTTCATAGTGTCCAACGGGCACAATATTTTGGCGATCAGACATGTCGCCATCGTCAGGTGCGCTGACGAACTGAGCTCCTCGCGTGGATCTGCTTGGCCTCCGATGTGTGATGGAGTTTGCAGCAGTTATTGCTTTGCCTCCCATTCATGCCGATGTAATGCGTCTTCACGTGTAGGTTGTCTTCTTGGGTGTCTCCTCAGCACAGTTCTGCAGTGCTAGCTAGGCAGCGAGCAGGTGTGGCCATCGGGTGGTGACGCTGCGCGGCAGTTTTCGGCCCGGCGTCCGGATTTGGGCGTTGTGTGACCGGCCAGCACGTTCGTAAAAGGTTTGGGCTGTCGTCTGGAAGAAGTCACGGAGCAGAGGTACGTCGTGAAGATGAGCGGTGGGGAAATCGTGAGGCAGGTGTAAGGCCAGCCGAAGGATGCGATTCTGCAGTGTCTCCAGCTTCTTCAGTTTCGTGTCGGCGTTCCCCCAGACGACGGCGGCGTATCGGAGTACAGCGCGGAGCAGCGCCTTGTACAGAGTGATGCCCAGCCGCGGTGGTAGTTGGGAGCCGGGGTTCAGCACCGGGTAGAGTATGCGGAGCCTGTTCCGCACTTTGTTCCTCACTTCGTGGCTGTGCGGAACCCACGTGAGTCGGCGGTCGATGGTGACGCCGAGGTAATGCGCCGTTGGACGCCACGGGACAGGGCTTCCACCGACAGTGAGTGGTTGCAGACCTGCAGGAACGAGTCGCCTGGTGACGATCAGGAACTGCGTCTTGGCACCGTTGAATTGTAGACGCCACTTGACTGCCCAGGCTGCCAGGGTGTCAACGGCGAGCTGCAGACGGCGGCGCGTGACGGCAGCATTGAGGCTCCTCGTATATAGAGCCGTGTCATTCGCGTACAGGGCGAGCCGCACACGGTCGATCTTCGGCGCATCAGAAGTGTACAGCGAGTACAGGAGTGGCCCCAATACCGAGCCCTGCGGCACACCGGCGTTGATGCGGCGGACGGAGGACAAGCCATGCGCGGCTCGCACATGGAAGGTCCTATCGGCAAGATAGGAACCGATGAGACGGACGTGCGACGTCGGTACCCCAAGTTCAAAAAGTTTGAATAAGAAGTCGCGGTGCCACACACTGTCGAAAGCACGCGACACGTCCAGGAACATCGCGCCGAAGAACTCGCGCTGCTCGAGGGCGAAAACCGAACTGCTCTTCGGGCAGGAGGCCTTCCTCGTCAACGTGGCGCTGCAGCCGCCTGATGTACACCCTTTCAAAGACCTCGGAGACGGCCAGCAGTAAACTAATAAGTCTATAGTGCGCGGGCTGGCGCAGATCCTTCCCCATCTTCGGAATCGCCACGATCTCAGCATGCTTCCAGGACTGAGGAAAACTACAGGACCGGAGGATTTCATTAAAGACGTTGGCGAGATGAGTAACAGCCACCGGCGGCAACTTCTGGAGAAGGGCGTTGGAAACTTCGTCTGGGCCCGCAGCTTTCCTGGGGTTCAGGGCACGCAGGATGGACGACACCTCTTCCGCCGTCGTCTCTTCAAGGACGTCATCGTCGTCGCGTGCCTCCAAGTAGCGCGGGAGCCGGTCAGCGACCAGGTCGTCGTGGACAGCGTCGGTGGGGTCTTCTATCAGCTTAAACGCAGCCGCAAAGACGTCTGCGAGGGCATCAGCCTTCGCAGCTGGTTCGCAGACAGCCTGACCGTGGACCATCAGGGGAGGGATACGTTGCGTGCGGCGTAGGAAACGCTTCGTCGTCCGCCAGGCCGTGCCGTCGTCAAGGCAGAGGGTGGCAACCTTGTTATTCCAGTCGCGATGGCGATGGTTGTCAATGGCGGCCCGGATGTCCCGACGCATCCTGTTGAGGAGGCGCTTGGTGTCGGCATTTCTTGTCCTCTGCCACTCCCTATAGACCCGGTTCTTCTCAGTGATGGCCGCAAGGATGTCCGGCGGCAGCTGTCGGGAGTAGTCAGGCGGAGTGCGTGGTCGGGGCGGCGTTGCTATATTGGCGGCGTCGATCGTGGTTGCCGCGAAGTGCAGAAGTGCTGCGTCCGCTCCAGCTTCCGCAGGGGGCGGCGCGGCGGCGAGTGAGTCCGACGCGGCTGCTTGAAACCGGTCCCAGTCGATGCCAGCAAGTGAGATGCCTCTCCTGGGTCTATATCAAAAACCACTGGGACATGGTCAGAAGACAGTGCCATCCTCGTCGTGGCAGTTATCTGACGAGGGATGCCCTTGACGACCATGATGTCCATTATATCCGGGAGGCCACGGGCAGGGAAGATAGTTGGGTCGTACGGCCCCACCACAAGCGCATGGTGACGTTCCCCTAGCTGGAGCAGGCAGCGTCCAGCGGCATTGGTGATCCTGGAGTTCCAGGAGACATGTTTACTATTAAAGTCCCCGGTGACGAACACCTGCCCCCTCAAGGAGAGCAGAGCATCGATGTCAGCAGGGTCCAGCGGACGAGATGGCGGTCGATAGGCAGCAACGAACGTGATGGCGCCCGCCGAGGTGTGAACGACGACACCGGTGGCCTCCAGCGTTGCCAGTGGTGGAAGTTGTATCACGTGTGATGACGAATGCCATTGCGGATGTAAACGGCTGTCCAACCACCCGCCATCAGTCGATCGGTGCGATAGCTGGAGTAGTTTGCCGCCCCGACGTCGACCCCAGGCTTCAGGTGGGTTTCGTTGATAAGGCAGACGTCGACGGCTTCGTCTCGAAGAAATTGGCGAAATTCGCCGGCTCGAGTGCGGACGCCGTTGGCATTCCACGCGACGACTGTGAGCCCTCTAACGCTGCCCACGGTGCATCTGGTGAGGGTTGACAGCGGTCGGGGCCGGAGCGGCCATCAGCACTGCAGCGGTGAGTTGCTGCGACAGGACTTCGATCAACTTCGTGGCATTGGTCACCAGTGCAGTGAGCTGCGCGACGAGGTCGGCCAGGTCAGCGGTGGAGGCAGCAGGCGCGGCCCCGTCGCTGGAAGGGGGAGGCGCGGCTGCTGCGCTGTGAGAGTCCACCTGGGGCTGCTCGACTGACGGTGCTGAGCGCTGGGTACCCACGGGGCAGTGACCCCCGCGCCGGCGGTTGGAGGGGCGCAGTCCGGCCGATGTCCCGGGAGAGGCAGCTCCCGGCCCCGCCACTAGCGGCTGTGGTGGAGGCGCAGGGGCCTCAGGTGTCGGCACGGCCTCGGATGCGGCGGGAGCAGGAGCGACCGACGCTGTCGGGATGGCGGAGGGCGCCCCTGATGCTGCCGCCGCGAAAGAGCCGCCGGGCCGCCTCGTTGCTGGCTGCTTCGGATGTGGCACGGGTGTTTGGCCAAGTTGGCGAGCGATGGCACGCTTCCACACCTCACAACCACGATAACTGGCCACGTGGGCACCGCCACAGAGCGCACATGTCGGCTTCTCGGTGGGCGGACGGGGGCACACACGTCCACCGTGGGCGCCGGCGCATTTAACACATCTGTCAGGCATAGAGCAGTGGCGCGCGACGTGATTTATCCCCTGGCAGCGAAAGCACTGCACTGGGCCTCTCCTGGAGCGACGATCTTCGGTCCGAACCGGAATGTCGGCGACCCGCGCCAATTGGTAGAGCTTATGGTTCTCCACCGTGTCGGAGCAGACGACCAGGAAGAGCGGCATATCATCGCGTGATTTAGGCGACTTCATCTTCATGGCTGCCCTAATGAAGAAGCCCAAGTCAGCGAGTTCACGATGCAGGTGATCGGTTTCCATGTTGAACGGGAGGTCACGTATTACAATCTTCAAGACCTTGTCAGGTGCGGAAGCATGGTATAGAATGGTATACCACGCTCAGACGCCTCCTGAGTGACCCAGCGATAATCGTCAGCAGTGCGGAGTGTGACCCTGTACAGGTCACGCCCGGCAGGCTTCACGGTGTACACGGCCGTTGTCCAGCTGCGCAACAACTTCTGCAGTTCCCCATAGGGCGGTCGAAACTGGAGGACCACCGGCGGAATATGGGAGTCTTTCTTCGGCGCAGGATCGCGCGGTAGCTGCACTGGCGCGTCATCGAGCGCGTCGAATGAGTTGGCGACGGCAGTTGGAAGCGTCGTCGATGACTGCATGCGTCTTGCAGTTCGCCGGGCCGGGACAAAACCGTCGGCGTCAGGGGCGAAATCTTGCTTGGCCCTCTTCTCGATCGGCGAGAAGCGAACAGCGGACGTCGCGGCTGTTGCCCCCTTCTTATTTTTCTCGCGTGGCTGAGGCGCGGTGGAGCTCTCATCTTCAGAATCGGGGAGCGGAGCAGACAGCGCTATCTTCAAGATTTCCGTAGCTGTGTCCATCAAATCCATAGCCATAGCACTGGTCGTCGTAAGTGGGGGCCAGATGGGGCCGCTGACGGCGCAAGCGCGGCCGGACGGCGATCTGCCACAACCTTCGCGTCGCTAGCAAGCGCAGGTACGTCCTTCTCGCGGCTGCACATCTCAGCGACTCTTGCGGCCGTCCGTAACTGAGCTCCTGAGGGCGGGCGGCCGATTTAAATCCCATCCCCCCGCGGGCCGCTCTCTTCCCCGTCCGCGCCCGCGCGCCGGCGGTCGCGAAGACGTGGGCGTCGGAATCTGTCGTAGCGTCGATGTGCTTGCTACGTCCGCCCTGGTCGACAGTTCGTACTTCTTGCTGAGAGTCTTCTCTGCTCGCCCCTGTGCAATGGTAGGGACGCCTTTGTGTCACGCTCCACCAGAACTACAAAAATGTAAGATACTTCGCTTTTTCCTTTTATTAGTGAACCACAGAAATCGACTGCTATCAAATCCCACGTTCATCTACATATTATCAGGTAAAGAGTAAACTTATGGCGAATTCTGATATATTTAACCTTGTGATACTTTACATATTGCCTAATATTATTTCTGACAACAGTGCCCATACTCTTTCCATAGTAGAACTTATTAATATGCTGTAGATGTTTTTTAAAACCAAAATGAACATATCCCTCACATATATAAATTACTGGTACATTCACTGTATGCTTAGGTACATAGGGATGCCATCTTTTACTTGATTTCACCAATAAAATATTCCTTTGGCTAACAGTAATAGGGCAAAGAACTTTTAGATCAAATTGATATAAATTAATTATCTAAAATAAGTAATTGATCAATTAATTACTCCCACCCCCTGATGACATCAAGGGTCTTCCCAGCCACCACATGGGTCCCATCCCCCACCACTCCTCCACAAGTAAGTAGATAAATTTTAGTAAATTTGCCAGGAAAATAGTTTCAAACTGATAAACATGGTAAAATGTAACGAGAGAGAATAACTCTTATTCCTGGCCGGCTTAGCTCCTTCTACGTTTGCCTTAATGATTTAGTTTTGACAAACATAATCTTATGACTATGAGTCTTTATTCTGTTTTAATTTTATTCTGTGACATTGCCAACGTTTGGCCCTCAAAATAATTTAATTTTTGTAAGTACCACGATTTTCTTTATTATGAAATCATTAGATTGATGATGTATTTCAATGTGTAACATATGTCCATATGGGTTAATTTATAGGTTCTGAAGAAGATACCATTATTGGCATCGAAACCTAGGTATACTAATGAAATTTTACCTTGCAACTGAAGGCTGATTTTCTTAATTTCTGAATAATTCACAGTTGCTGAAGAGTTGCACTATGTTAAAGATTTGTAAATTTGTACCTGCCGAGGCAAGTAAAGCAGCTAACAGATATATGGACGTTGTGTATAAAATACTTAAAGAAGGTATGGCAATATCTTTTATTAAGCATTGCAAGCTATCAAATGTGGTACCTGATTTTTCTAAAAGGCTACATTAATAACAAAGTTTTTAATAAGTCCCCTGGTAATGACACCTACTTGCTAAGGTGTTTCTTAGTTTGCCTGTTTTATGTTCAAGATATTTTATGCTTCGCATGCTTGTGTTTCTCATACTAATTTATTAGTTACTGTAGTGGGGCTTCGCCCTCTTATTATAATATTTGAATGTAAATTTTCATGCCCTGACTTTGTAGCTAGTTCTCAGGAAAATTGTTTAATGTACTGTACCAATAGGTAACTTTGCCCATTGTAGGACTGCTTCCTGTCACAATTTGTTTACAATTAACGTTTGCTCTAAGTAATTTTGAGACAGTTTGTCTCTAGCGCTTGCACTCTTTGGCCAATAGATACAACAGATAGACATAGAAGACAGAAAACATAAAAAGCATGGTAATACATGATATATTAGAAGGCGTTCGACAGAAGGCACAGTACACAAAGGTTGACACCAGTAGAACAGACGAAGACATCCAATTGGAGATGCGAACGTAGGAGGACTCAATGAAAACACTGTAGCATGCAACGGAGAAACACTGAGGCACGGAAACACTGGTGACGATCATCGGCGAAGCACTCACAAACACATTGATGAAAAGGGGGGGGGTGCCTCCAGGTGGAAGGGAGAGGTAGGAGGGCGGGAAGGAGAGGGGTTGGAGCCAGTGGGAGAAAGAAGGGAAAGTGGGGAGAGAAGAGAGGGGAGGGGTTGGAAGCCCGGGTAGGGGGTGGCAGCGGGAGATGTGGGAGAGAGGAGGGGGGGAAAGGAGGTAGATAGGGAGCCCTGGGGAAATGGGAGGGGAGAGTCAGAGCTGGTAAGAGGGGTAGATGGAGGGAACAAGGGCATTATCAGGGAGGGAGATGGAAGGAGCCACCTTGGGCAAGGGTATGAGGGCGTGAAGACGGAGAGCAGGTAGGATGCAAGAATACAGGCACAGCAGCGGGCTGGGATGGGTGAGGATGGGAGAGACAAGCAAGTGTGGGGGATCGAGCTCGCAGGAGGTGTAAAGGATCCGTATTTGTTCGAGGAAAAGGAGAAGGTGCGGGAAGAGAATCAAGTCATATAGGATCCGTGTGGGGGTGGGAGATGGATGTGATAGGCGAGGCGGAGCACATGGCATTCCAAGATTTGGATGGACTTATAGTAGGTGGGAGGGGCAGAAATCCAGGCGGGATGGGCATAGCAGAGGATGAGGTGGATGAGGGATTTATAGGTGTAGAGGATACTGGAGGGGTCCAAACCCATGTCCAGCCAGAGAGGAGCTTAAGGAGTCAGGTATGTACTGTGGCTTTGGCTGTCCAGAGAGGAAAGGCGGTGGTCGAGGGAAGGATTGACCATGAGCAGCCAGTGGTTGCAGCAAGCGGTGAACAGGTCAAGGTGGGATTGGAGAAGGCGCTGGGAGCGCTGGAGGGTAGAGGCGAGGGCAAGGAAGGCAGTGTCATCAGCAAATTGAAGGAGGTGGATGGGGGTTTGGGGTGACAGCATGTCTGCCCTATAGAGGAGGTAGAGAAGAGGGGAGAGGATGGAGCCCTGGGGCACACAAGCGGAGAGGTAGAAGGTATAGGAGTCAGTATTGTGGATGGTAACATAGAAAGGGTGACAGGAGAGGAATGAGGCGATCACACAGATGTAATTGACGGGAAGGACGAAGGTTTGGAGCTTGAATAGGAGACCAGAATGCCAGACACAATCGTATGCGCGATCAAGGTCAAGGGATGGATAGATGGCAGAGTGAAGAGAATTTAGTTGGCTGGAGAGGTGGTGAGCGAGATGAAGGAGAAGGTCATCAGCAGAGAAGGAGGGCCGGAAGACACATTGGGTGAGGTGGTGGAGGTGTTGGTGGATGCATCGGGTGAGGATGGACTCCAAGACCTTGCCGAAGACCGAGGTGAGGCTGATAGGACGGTAGGAGGAGACGTCAGAGGATGGTTTAGCAGGCTTGGGGAACATCAGGATGTGGGAGGTTTTCCTCAGTTTGGGTTTGTAGCTGGTTGCTAGGATAACAGTTTAATAAGGGAGCCTTGTGGAGATGACGGTAGGTGACATGGTCGTGACCGGTGGTGTTGCAGTTAGTGTGAAGTGTGGCTATGATGTCTTGCTTGGTGATGGGAGAGTTAAGTGTTGTGCTTGGGATGTGGCCCAAGCACTGGAAGCTAGGCGCAAGGGGAGGGCTGAGGTGTCAGTACAATCATGGACATCCGGGAAGAGGGAGTAATAAAAAATGGGATCATCTGGAATAGTAAGGACATCAGACAGGTAGGAGCGAAATGATTGGCCTTACTGAGAGTGTCAGGAAAATGTTGATCCTCATGGAGGAGGGGATGCTGCGGGGAGTGTTTAGATCCAGTAAGGCAATGGAAGGCTGACCAGTACTTGGACGCGTTTATAGGTAGGGCAGCATTTAGGTGGGTACAGGTCTGGCGTATGTGTCGCGTTTGAGTTGCCGTTGGCGTTGGAGCGTATCCTGGTCCTGAGTGTGGAGAAAGGCACGGTAGAGACGTCAGGATTCATGAAGGAGAAGGACGTCCTGTGGGGGTAAGGTGGGGCGGTGCGGGTGGGTGGCGATAGTGGGGACATGAGCCTCAATGGCCTCAGAAAGGGTCTGCTGGAGAAAGGAGGCGGCATGGGTGATGTCATCGGGGTGGCGGTACGCGAGAGGGTGTCTTTTGAGCTGGGTATTGAGGATGTCCCGGTAGGCATCTCAGTTGGTGCGGGAGTAGTTATGGACATATTTTGTGGGAGGGACGTTGCAAGGAGTGAGACGAGGGTTATGTCTGTCTGACATGGTAAGGAGGACAGGGAGATTGTCACTACCAATGGGGTCTAGAACGTCCACCGTAATGCGTCCAAGAAGGTTGAGGGAGGCCAGGACTACATCGGGAGTGGTATTGGAGTCAGGGCAGGTGTGTTGTGGAAGGGGGAGGAGATCACCTTGCAGGGAGGTGAGGAACCGATGCCACCGCTGTGTCTGGGCGGCGGTACGATGGTGGATATTGAGGTTGGCAGCAATCATGTAGGAGGAGAAGGTGTGGTAAATGTGGGAAAGGAAATCAAAGGGATGGGGGCAGTGGGACAGACACAGATGGGGGCACAGGTTACGGTAAGGCTGGGGAAAAAGAGGCTGAGGATGAAGTGTTCAGTGGGGTCAGGAAGGAGGGATTGGAGCCGGACAGTGAGCTGGCGAAGGTGGCCGATGGAAACTCCACCATGTGCTATCGGTTGGGGATTATCGGATCGGTGGAGGAGGTAGGGCGAGGTGCTGATGATACGGGTGGGCTGAAAAAAGGTTTCATTGGGGAGGAAGGCATCCACGCAGTGCGTTGTGAGGGTGTGCATGAGGAGGTGTGTGTTGTCTACATCTACATCTACATCCATACTCCGCAAGCAACCTGACGGTGTGTGGCGGAGGGTACCTTGAGTACCTCTATCGGTTCTCCCTTCTATTCCAGTCTCGTATTGTTCGTGGAAAGAAGGATTGTCGGTATGCCTCTGTGTGGGCTCTAATCTCTCTGATTTTATCCTCATGGTCTCTTCGCGAGATATATGTAGGAGGGAGCAATATACTGCTTGACTCCTCAGTGAAGGTATGTTCTCGAAACTTCAACAAAAGCCCATACCGAGCTACTGAGCATCTCTCCTGCAGAGTCTTCCACTGGAGTTTATCTATCATCTCCGTAATGCTTTTGTGATTACTAAATGATCCTGTAACGAAGCGCGCTGCTCTCCGTTGGATCTTCTCTATCTCTTCTATCAACCCTATCTGGTATGGATCCCACACTGCTGAGCAGTATTCAAGCAGTGGGCAAACAAGCGTACTGTAACCTACTTCCTTTGTTTTCGGATTGCATTTCCTTAGGGTTCTTCTTTACCGACGATTAATATTATATGGTCATTCCATTTTAAATCACTCCTAATGCCTACTCCCAGATAATTTATGGAATTAACTGCTTCCAGTTGGTGACCTACTATATTATAGATAAATGATAAGAGATCTTTCTTTCTATGTATTGACAGCACATTACACTTGTCTACATTGAGATTCAATTGCCATTCCCTGCACCATGCGTCAATTCGCTGCATATCCTCCTGCATTTCAGTACAATTTTCCATTGTTACAACCTCTCGATATACCACAGCATCTTCCGCAAAAAGACTCAGTGAACTTCCGATGTCATCCACAAGGTCATTTATGTATACTGTGAATAGCAACGGTCCTACAACACTCCCTTGCGACACACCTGAAATCACTCTTACTTCGGAAGTCTTCTCTCCATTAAGAATGACATGCTGTGTTCTGTTATCTAGGAAATCTTCAATCCAATCACACAGTTGGTCTGATAGCCCATATGCTCTTACTTTGTTCATTAAACAGCTGTGGGGAACTGTATCGAACGCCTTGCGGAAGTCAAGAAACACGGCATCTACCTGGGAAACCATGTATATGACCCTCTGAGTCTCGTGGACGAATAGCGCGAGCTGGGTTTCACACGATCGTCTTTTTCGAAAACCATGCTGATTCCTACAGACTAGATTTCTAGTCTCCAGAAAAGTCATTATACTCGAACATAATACGTGTTCCAAAATTCTACAACTGATCTACGTTAGAGATATAGGTCTATAGTTCTGCACATCTGTTCGACATCCCTTCTTGAAAACGGGAATGACCTGTGCCCTTTTCCAGTCCTTTGGAACACTACGCTCTTCTAGAGACCAAGGGTAGGGAACGGATGTTGTTGAGCAAGATACAGTGCTGTAACGCCATGGTGGGGTTTAAACGAGGGTGCCAAGATGGGAGAAGGTAAAGTGGGCTAGGTTGTGGGAGTAGGTGGCAAAGGTGTTGAGGTGAAAGATGAAATGGGCAGCTAGGGAGATCTGTTGGAGGCTATGGGGGCGTTGAAATGGGTGGATATTTTGAAGGATAATGGTTACAAATCTGATGATGTCCTCAGCTCAGTGGAGGGGGCGATGGGTGTTGCCAGGAGGGGTAGGATCATCAATGGGATGCACCGGGACAGTGAGTTCGGCAGAGACGGGAGGGGGCTGGGCCTTATATTTTTGGGAGTGGGTGGGGTGAGGAAGGCTACAGGTGTTGCGGGATGGGGGGAATGGGGGAATTCGAGGTTAGGACGCTTCCGGAGGAAATGCGCCTGTTTGCAGTGAAGGCAGATGGGGGCCTCCCGACAGTGACATGTGTGGTGCACATTGTACTGGAGGCACCTCTGGCAGCGAAAGGACTGGGGAGGCGAACGGGAGGGATTGACTTTGTTGTGGAAGTCGAACAACATTGTGTTCTCTTTGAGGAGACGGTCAGTGGAGGGGACGGACTCAGAGAATACCCACATGAGGAAGGTGGGGCAGGCAGAATTCTGGATGCAGCGGGCTGCACGGTAACCACCTGGCTGAGCCATGTGATTACGGCGGTGAGGGTCAGCAGACAGCAGGCGAGTTGGGGTTGTCGGGAGGATGAGAAGGATGGACCAGGGGTGAGAGAGGTATTGGGGCCAAAGTGGATGCAAGGAATTTTGGCCAGGATATCAGTATGGAGGGGGGGGGGTCTGGGAGAGGAGATAAGGACAGAGTCCTTACGAGGGGTTAGGAGGGTGATAGTGGCAGCAGGGTAGTACTTCCAGAGAATCGTGGTGAGGTTATGGGCTTCCAGGAGGAACACGTCATGATTGGATAGGATGTAGCAGTAGGTAGAGTTGGGAGATGAGGTGGAGGGAGGCGTGACGTCCATGGCGTCAAGGGGGAAGGAGAAAGAGGCAACGATTTCTTAGGGTTGGAGGAGGTGGGGGCGGTGCTTGGGTGCTTGACTTCAGCAGAAGGGTGAGAGGAGGTTTGGTGGATGGGAGCGACTGGGAGATGGCAGGAGGAGACAATTCCCAGTGATGGTGAGCTGGTGGCCGTGGGCCATGGCCGAACGAGCAACCACCCTTGTGGGGGCCGCATAAACTGACATAGTGGTGGGGAGGGGAGAAGGGGAGGAAAGGGATCAGAAGAGGGCAAAGGGGTTTGCTGAGCTGGAGCAGGAGACAGGGCAAGGAAGGGCGAAGGGGTTGTAAGGGTGAGGAGGGGGGGATGTTTTGGGGAGGGGGCGATTGCGCGCACCAAGTAATGATGGTGGCGGTGGCCGATGGGGAGGTGTACACTATTGCAGTTGTAGTGGCAGTGGTGGTGGGGGTGGTCATAAAGAAGAGGATGGAGGAGAAGCAGAACAAGGACAAAAACGAACGACAATAGACTGCACACGACGAAGGAAGATGCTGCTGCTGGCAGGGGTCAGAGCTCCGCTCCACTGCTGCTGCCGATGGGAGGATAGCTGCCAGTAGGAGAGCTGCTGCTGGAGGTGGTGACGGACAGGACTGCTTCTGTTGCCGCTGCTGCTGGCCAGTGCTGGGCCAGACCTGGCGGGACCACACCTGCTGCTACCAAAGCTGGGCTGGGCTGTGCTGGTCTGGTCTGGGCTGGGCCGGGCCACTGCTACTGCGACTGCCACCAGGCTGGACGAGATCGGACCAGGATGGACCGCTCCTGCTGCTGCCACTGCAACTGCCGCTGAGCTGGGCTGGGCTGGACCTAGATGGACTGCTGCTGCTGCTGCTTGATCGATGGCAGCGATTACTGCTGCGTCTGCTGCAATACCTAACGCTTTGACAATTGATACAACAATTCTCGAAGGATGCAACTCTTTCGAGTTCCACCGAAGATGTCTGGGTGTTTTTTTCTTCTTTATTGTGATTTCATTCCCCTGCCCCAAATGAGCAGGGGAGGGCTGTCAGCGGCGTGATCCGCCGCTCTTCAGCCGAGTGACATGATAACCAATACAAGAATAAAATGTTACATAAAAGGCGATAAAAAAAGGGGGACATAAAACAGAGTAAGGGGAGATAATGGAAGTAAAAATACACTGACATGGAGGCGTTCATGGGAGGACAATTTAAAAAGTCGAAATAAAGTTAAAAACACAGTTGGCGATTCGTAGAACACAAAAAAGACACTGAAGTAACACGGACAGGTTAAAATTTGGCCACAGTATTGAAAACACTCGAGAACAATACACTTTAAACCCGCTGGGAGCACACACAATGAAGAATAAAACTGCTGAGGGAGAGGCGTGAGAGGATGGAAAAGGAGGAGAGAGCAAGGTGCAGCAGGGGAGGGGGTGGGATGAAAAGAGTAGGAGCGTCAGCAGATGCACCTAGAGGCAGGAGACAGGCGGGGCAGGAGATGAAGAGGGAAAACAAGGCAGGAGGGAGTGCAGAGACACTGAAGGGGAGCACAAGAGAGGGAGGGGGCAGTAGGAGAGGAAAGCCGCTCAGGAGAAGGGAGGGGGAGGAGAGGGAGCCCTGAGGAGGAGGCAGGAGGAGGATGGGGTTAGAGTTGGTAGGAAGGTTGGATGTCAGGGCGAAGCTGATCATCCAGGAGGGGTAGATGGTGGAAGTTGCACTGGGAAATGAGGCGGAGGGTGTGGAGATGGAGAGAGGGTGGGACAAAATGGTAAAGGTGCGGCAACAGGCTGGGGTTTCTGGGTGGTTATAAATCCCTACCCTATATACAGGGCTGATGTAGCGATAACATTTGGGAATGAAACACACTTATACCCATTTATGAGTCCCAAGTCGCATTCTAATCAGTAGAAACATGTGAAATATATCGTACGATATGTTTCACAAATGTAGTGGTCCACTAACTTGAAGAAGGCATCTCAAGATGAGAATGAAAAAACTGAACAGTCAGCTCGAGTCTAGTCTACTTCTACATCTACATGTACATGATTACTCTGCAATTCACATTTAAGTGCTTGGCAGAGGGTTCATCAAACCACAATCATACTACCTCCCTACCACTCCACTCCCGAACAGCGCGTGGGAGAAACGAACACCTAAACCTTTCTGTTCGAGCTCTGATTTCTCTTATTTTATTTTGATGATCATTCCTACCTATGTAGGTTGGGCTCAACAAAATATTTTCGCTTTCGGAAGAGAAAGTTGGTGACTGAAATTTCGTAAATAGATCTCGCCACGACGAAAAACGTCTTTGCTTTAATGACTTCCATCCCAACCCGCGTATCATTCTGCCACACTCTCTCCCCTATTACGTGATAATACAAAACGAGCTGCCCTTTTTTGCACCCTTTCGATGCCCTCAGTCAATCCCACCTGGTAAGGATCCCACACCGCTCAGCAATATTCTAACAGAGGACGAACGAGTGTAGTGTAAGCCGTCTCTTTAGTGGACTAGTTGCATCTTCTAAGTGTCCTGCCAATGAAACGCAACCTTTGTCTCGCCTTCCCCACAATATTATCTATGTGGTCTTTCCAACTGAAGTTGTTTGTAATTTTAACACACAGGTACTTAGTTGAATTGACAGCCTTGAGAATTGTACTATTTATCGAGTAATCGAATTCCAACGGATTTCTTTTGGAAGTCATGTGGATCACCTCACACTTATCGTTATTTAGCGTCAACTGCCACCTGCCACACTATACAGCAATCTTTTCTAAATCGCTTTGTAACTGATACTGGTCTTCGGATGACCTTACTAGACGGTAAATTACAGCATCATCTGCGAACAACCTAGGAGAACTGCTCAGATTGTCACCCAGGTCATTTATATAGATCAGGAACAGCAGAGGTCCCAGGACGCTTCCCTGGGGAACACCTGATTTCACTTCAGTTTTACTCGATGATTTGCCGTCTATTACTACGAACTGCGACCTTCCTGACAGGAAATCACGAATCCAGTCGCACAACTGAGACAACACCCCATAGGCCCGCAGCTTGATTAGAAGTCGCTTGTGAGGAACAGTGTCAAAAGCTTTCCGGAAATCTAGAAATACGGAAACAACTTGAGATCCCCTGTCGATAGCGGCCATTACTTCGTGCGAATAAAGAGCTAGCTGCGTTGCACAAGAACGATGTTTCCTGAAACCATGCTGATTACGTATCAATAGATCGTTCCCCTCGAGGTGATTCATTATGTTTGAATACAGTATATGCTCCAAAACCCTACTGCAAACCGACGTCAATGATATAGGTCTGTAGTTCGATGGATTACTCCTACTACCCTTCTTAAACACTGGTGCGACTTGCGCAATTTTCCAATCTGTAGGTACAGATCTATCGCTGAGCGAGCGGTTGTATATGATTGCTAAAATGGCAGCGCCATCTACCGAGTGTGCTGTGTACCTGAAGAGCCGGCCAGATGGGAAGCTGCCATTCACAACAGCCTTAATGTACGACTTCTGGTCACCCCATCCGTCGATAGTTTTGATCCAGTGAGTGGTTTTGTTTTGTGTGCGCTAATTTTTTACGGTATTTATCTACATTTTACAGCCCCCCTCCCCCCACTTTTTGTCTGTTCTCTTCTGTACTGTTCCCCTTTTTTTATATCTATGTACGCCATATTTTCTCTATTCATCTTTGGCAGAACTCGAGAGAGTTGCGCCCTTCGGGAATTGTCGAATCAGTTGTCAAAGTGTTAGGTATTGCAGCAGTTGCTGTCACAGCAGCATTGCAGCGTCAGCAGCAGTCATCGCAGCCAGCAGCCATAGCAGGCAGCATCAGGATCAGCCTAGCCTTCCTGGAGTTGCAGCCTTCCCAGAGTCGCAGCCCATCTGGCGTCGCAGCCTCCCCAGATCCCTGCCTCCCCAGTGTCGCCACCTTCCCAGCAATGACGCCTTCCCTGTGTCGGCCACCTCCTTAGACCCACAGTCACCGTCGCCAGCCCAGGTGACGAGTTCTTCACTGCTCAGCAGCTTCCACCGCGCTGGTCGCCTACGAGATCCCCCCCCCCCCCACCACCACCACCACCACCACCACCACCAGCAGCAGGGTGGGGCCTGGCCGCCGCTCACTCCCACCACTGCTGTTACCATCACCGCAGCAGCAGTAGCCGCCTTCCTGGACATCTTCAGTGTCGTCTTCGTCTTTGCCTACATCGTCAGTCGTCCTCAGTGTTTTTCTTACTCCTGATTTGTTCTCTCTCTTTCCACCATGATCAGCACAACCACTATTACATTGTAGCGACGCTGCCACGCGCTAATTCAAGCTCGTGGTGTGTGTGTGTGTGTGTGTGTGTGTGTGTGTGTGTGTGCGTGCATGTGTCAGTGCAGTGCTGTGCGGTCATTATGTGCTCATTACTTATGTAGCTCACACCTGCTTCTTCTTAATCACGTCGGTTTCTGTTTGGATCACGTCGGGGTCACCACTTGTCGGGTTCAGCTAAA
The DNA here is from genome assembly GCF_023864345.2 of Schistocerca serialis cubense. Classification (NCBI taxonomy): domain Eukaryota; kingdom Metazoa; phylum Arthropoda; class Insecta; order Orthoptera; family Acrididae; genus Schistocerca; species Schistocerca serialis. The sequence continues at coordinate 785,730,441 of NC_064639.1, read as the reverse complement.
CTGGTGGCTGTCCGACCTTTGCTTAATGTGATTCAGAGGAATAAAGACCTTCAGTTCAGCAACAATAACTTTATTGCGAGCTCGTATCTGACGACGCCCGGCATGCATGGACCGATGCATGGGCCTCTACAGAAGGATCCTTAGTCCTGGGAAAACTTCCGTAGTTATTAGAGAGAAAACAGTACTTGTCCACACAAGCCAGGAAGCACGGAACTACTAATTAACTCAAAAAACAAGGAATAATAATAATAAACAGAACGTATATAAAAGCTAGAAAACACAGCGCCTCTAGAGGCTGGGCGCGGAACTACACAAACGTCGTGTACAGTAATTACGACCGCACAGCACTGCACTGACACACGCGCACACACCACACACACACACCGGCGAGCTTGAATTAGCGCGCGGCAGTGTCGCTACAATATATACTTCCCCCTCTGCTGCCACCACCATCATTATGTGGTGCAGCCAGTCACACCAGTCTATCCCCCCTCTCCTTACCATAGCAACAGCCCTGCCTGTCACTGCCTCCACTACTACCACACCTCCACAATCCTTCATGCCCACTCTCAATCTCTTCCCTCCCCTCCCCCCGTCAACATCAGCTCGAGCGACTGCCGCTTGGGTTATTGCCTGGAGGGCCACGGTCCACACCAACTGCTTCATCACTGAAGCTGTTACCGGGACCTGCCATTCTGCCACCTCCCAGTCGCTCCCTTCCTCAATCCTTCTCCATAGCCATAAAGTGCCCCAGCACCTCCAATGCCTCCTCCACTCCCAAAAAACATCCGCCTCCCCTTCTCCTCCCCCCCTCCTTGATGGCATGGATGTCTCACCTTCTGCTACCTTGGCCCCTGCCCCTCCCACAACCTCCCCCTCTGCCTCTGCCACCACCTACAGATACATCCTTACAATTACTGACCCATCCCTTCTGGAAGCCCAGAATCTTACCCTTCTTCCTGGCGCCCCTATCACCCTCCTCAACCCACATAGGGACTCCATCCTTATTTCTTCTCCTAGCCCCACCCTCCACCTAGACATCCTCTCCAAGATGCCAATTATACACTTTGGACCTCATGCCTCCCTCATCTCTGCTCCTTTCCTCAACCCCTGCACCACCCACTGACCCTCACTGCTGTGATCACTCGGCTTAGCCTGTTGATTATGGAGGAGGAGGTGTTGGTGGAGCTCCAAGTGCATCCTTACCTTGAGATCCATGTCACCCACCGCATCCGCGACCCCGCCGGCCACACTCACCTCATGCGGGTGTTTTCCGAGCACGCCCCTTCCATAGACCTTCTCCTAAAAGAGGGCCCCTGCTCTTCAACAAGAGGTACAAAGGCGATCCTCCACTTTCCCCTCCCCAGTCCGTTTGCTGTCAGAAGTGCCTGCAATACAATGTACGCGACACCACCGAGTGTCATGAGGCTCCCATTTGCCCCCATTGCAAACAGGTGCACCTCCTCTGGCAGTGTCCTAACCTGGAATCCCTCCCATCCTGCAACACCTGTAACCTTCCCCACCCTACCTACTCCCAAAAATGGAAGGCCCAACCCAGCCCCCCACCTCTCCTTAATTCACAGTACCTATCTGTCCAATAGATGATCTCATCCCTTCTGGCAACACCCTTCATCCCCTTCCCCACGGCTGAGGACATAACCATTGTCCTTCAGAACATCCACCCCTTTCAAAGCCCCCACAATCTCCAACAGATCTCTCTAGCTGCCTGTTCCATCTACCACCTTCACACCTTCGCCACCTACTCCCATAACGAGGCCCACCTTACCTTCTCACATCTCGACACCCTTGTTTAAACCACACCATGGTGCAACAGCACTGTATCTTGCTTAGCAACATCCACTCCCTTGCTACCAACAAGAATCTCCTCGTGCGAGCCCTCACAACCCACTGTGTGGATGCCTTCCTTCTTAATGAAACGTTTCTCCAACCCACACGTATTGTCAGCACATCTACCTACCTCCTCCATCGTTCCGACAATCCCCATCTGACAGCATGTGGTGGGGTAGCCATTGTCCACATTCGTCAGGTCCCTGTTTGGCTCCAACCCCTCCTTCCGGACCCCACTAAACACCTAATGCTTAGCTTCGTCTTCCCCAGCCTTACCATTACCTGCACCACTATCTATGTCAATGCCAATGCCCCCATTCCGTTTGACTTCCTTTCCCACATTGACCACACCTTCTCCTCCTACATGACTGCCACTGACCTTAACATCGCTAGTTGTACCACCTTACCTCACTACAAGGTGATCTCCTCGCCCTCCCGTGCCACACTCTCCCTGAATCCAATACCACTCCCAATGTAGTCCTGGCCTCCCCCAACCTCCTTGGACTCATTATGGTGGCTGTCCTAGACCCCATTGGTAGTGACCATCTCCCTGTCCCTGCTTACTGTGTCAGATCGAAGTAACACTCATCTCACTCCCCACAATGACCCTCCCACGAAATATGTCCATAATTACTCCCACACTGACTTGAATGCCTACCGGGACACCCTCAATACCCAGGTCGAAAGCCACCCTCTCACCTACCACCACCCTGATGACATCACCCGTGGCACCTCCTTTCTCCAGCAGACTTTGTCTGAGGCCGTTGAGGCTCATGTTCCCATTACCACCATTCATCAGCACCATCCCACCTTACACCTACAGGTCGTTCTCCTCCTGCGAGAATCCTATCGTTCTACTGTGCTTTCCTCCACACACAAGACTGGGACATACTCCAACGCCACCGGCAACTCCAGACACCCATTCGGAATTTGTTCATGGCCAAAAAACGCCGGGACTGGCGTCAGACCTGCATTCGCCTGAAAGCTACCCCCCCTATAAACTCTTCTAAGTGCTGGTGAGCCTTCCACCACCTTACCGGCTCTAAACCCTCGCCACAGCAGCCTCTCCTCAATGATGACCAACCTTTTCCCGACAACCTCAGTAAGGCCAACCATTTCATGTACAACCTCTCTGATATCCTTACTACCCCTGATGATCCCCTGTTTGATTACTCCCTCTTCCCTGATGTCCGTGATCAGACTGACACCTCTACCCCTTCACATGCTCCTAGCTTCCAGTACTTGGACAACATCCCATACACAGATCTCAACACTCCCATCACCACTCAAGACATCATGGCCACACTTCACACTAAACGCAACACCGCTCCTGGTCACAACTGTGTCACCTACCGCCATCTCTGTGAGGCTCCTGTTTTCTTCCTTACTGTCCTGGCTAGACTTTATAATGTGATCCTCTCTACTGGTTTCTACCCTGACCTGTGGAAAACCTCCCAGACCCTTATGTTCCCCAAGCCTGAAAAACTGCTTTCTGATGTTTCGTCCTACTGCCCTATCAGCCTCACTTGGTCTTCAGCAAGGTCTTGGCGTCCATCCTCACCTGACGCATACACCAACACCTTTACCTGTACCACCTCCTACCCCTTACCCAGTGTGGCTTCCGGCCCTCCGTCTCTGCTGATGACCTTCTCCTGCATCTTACCCACCCACCCTCCGCCCAACTAAATTCCCATAGATCCAGCCCATTAACCTCACCCCATTAACCTCACCCCCACCCTCAAGTACCTTGGTGTCACTCTCAACCGCTACTTTTCCTGGATCCCCGATCTCCTGACAGTCCAAGCCAAGGCATGTACCTGCTTCGGTCTCCTTAAACTCCTATCTCGCTGAACATGGGGTTTCAACCCCTCCACTATCCTCCACACTTATAAGTCTCTCATCCACCCCATCCTCTGCTATGCCTATCCCACCTGGATTTCCACTCCTCCCACATACTGTAAGTCCATCCAAATCCTGGAATTCCATGTGCTCTGCCTCACTTATCACATCCGTCTCCCATCCCCCACGTTGATCCTATACGACTTGATTCCCTTCCGACACCTCCTCCTTTTCCTCGAACAGGTACGGATCCTTTATGCCTCCCGAAAGCTTGATCCTCCCGACCGGCTTGTCTCTCCCATCCTCTTATAACACTACCGTCTGCTACTGCTCTACCATAACCTTAAAGTAGGAGGCAGGTCGTGAAATATATCTAATTAAAACAATTATGGTATAAAGCAACAGAGCAGTGTTACCCTCTGAGAGGAATTTTGCTAGGTTGACCGTGTTGTACCTAACGGAAATGGCTTATCGGAAATGAAAGTCAGAATTACGTAAATATTCGAACAGTAACAAACAATATTTTTGCCTAGCTATACTTTTTAACGGATAAAGAAAATGGTCGCCAGCCTAATTAGGCAAGAGAATGATTAACGTTGTCGTTTAAGAAAGTAGGTATGAGTAACTTTAACGCATAAACACAACCTATACTAGGCCACGCGCGAGTGCAATGAACTCTGACACCTGCATATGTTAACGTTAAGGTTGGAACTAACAACTAGAGCAGCACAAACTATTTGCAAAAATATAACAGATACCGAAACACACACTTACTTTCAGGGCTTGTTCAAACTGAATGGTCTTTATAACATTACTATTAACATTCACTGCAGGATCATAAATTGGACATAGGTTAAGTCTCTCTCAGTTAAATACTTTACTATTTAAAATGAGAGTTAATTGGAATCCACTAACAGGTTGCTTCTCACTATCTTTGGAATAAATAAATTATGGTTTTCATAAATAGTGGTCTTCCCGTTACTTGTTACGTAGCATTAGCACAATAGACAAACTGTGAATCCGGTTATACTATTAATATGCACTTCCAATACACAAGAGAGACAAAGACTTAGCAATCATGAACATATAATTTTCTACCATTGCAGTTTTCCACTTTTACTGCAGTGAAACACAATGTTGACAAAATTGCAAGAACCTGACTCACCTTTTAAAATTTACTACAGGTAGCACTATGATCATTAACTAAGCAAAACTTTATAAGCCTCAATTTTAAGGACTTTAATTTATAAAAGGAACAGCGAATTTTACTTTCAAGAAAATGATTAAATAGGTGACTTTGAAACTTCACAAAACTACATTTACTGCCTCCCACAATTTCACTAAATCCACAGTAAATCTGAATATGCCCTTCTCATCAAAGATCAAGTAACATTATGTAATTAACTGTCTCACTTCGAGGCTTTCATTTTTTCCACAAAGTAGGACACTCGGTAATCATAATTCAAATGGAGAGGAACCTGAGAGGTGTTGTGATAGGAAAAAATCAAGGTAGGTACATAAATTCAGTTATAAGTTACCTTATATTTGTGCACACTAAATCGCCCAGTAAGCTGATCCTTCACTGTACATTATTATAGTATTTCTTTACAGTGATTGCGCAATGTGGTGGCAACTGCATGTTGGTAGGCGGATTTGCAGACAGAATTGCTGGACTTTGGCCCTTCTTGGTGACGATGATGAATACCAAATCCAGAATCGTTCCAACTATTTATCCATCCATTGGCATTGGCATGTAGCTCAAAAAGCCTCTCATGGAACCAGCACAATATGCAACATTTACATGGCAGTGCACAGTTTGGAAGCTCGTCCCCGACTGACTCATGTTCCACCTTTTCTACTTAGGCCAACCACAATTTGCGCGCACTACACAGTTCCGTTCCCGAGGGGAACCTCAACACCTTTTATATACAGAATAACTAAGAACCCTAAGTGAAGGTCAGCAGTTTACATAACAGCAGACATTTTAAACAAAACAGAAAATTTGCACATATTGACATTTCTACAAAAAATTATTCGCACACAAATTACAACTATATATAGTAAGTTTTGTTCCCTCCAAATGGGACAAAGAATTTAAATGACAGATACACTACTTTGCATAGAATCAAACCATGACACCAAAGTTTTTACAAAGAAAGGAGTATACAATTTTGTGTTATCTATTCAACCAAACAGATTTACAGAAGCTCAATGATGTAACATTAAATAAAACACAAGGCAAAATTAAATCAATAGAGTATTAGAGCTATGGTGTTACACTCTCCCACCCCACCTCGCTGCTGCACCAGAACCATTGCATCCCACCTGCTCTCCATCTTCACACTCTCGATACTCTTCCTGAAGGTGGCTTCTGCCAGCTCCCCGTCCCTGATGATGTCCTCATTCTTTCTATATACCCCTCCTACCGGATCTAATCCTCCCCTTCCTTTCCACCTCCCCCCTTTTCCTCCAGGGCTCGCTCTCCCTTCTTTCTTACCATCCTTTCTTCCTCCCCCCTCCCCTCTCCCATTTTTCCCACTTCCTCCCCCTCCTCCCCAGGCTTCTTCACCTAACCCTACCCTCTCCCCTACCCTGTCCCTTATTTTCTCCCACTGGCTTCATCCCCCCTTCCTTCCCCCCCCACCTGCCTGTCCCCTACACCCACTGGCAGTCCCACCCCCCCATCCCCATGCATCTCATCAAGTGTGTTTAGTGTTTGCTGTGCCAAAGATAGTCACCAGTGTTTTGTGCAATGGTGTTTTCTTCATTTCTGTGCGTCGGAGTTATCTTGGTGTGCTCCTTCGTTTGAGTGTAAAACTGATTACCTTCATTTGTGTGCACTGTGGATCTTGTTTCTGAAACCAGTGCCTTCTGACGACCGCTTCATTACTGTTCTTGTGTGTGTATTCTGTTTTTACCGTTTAGGTATTTCTGTTCCTATGTCTCCATGTTCACTAAATGTTTTTTCTGTTGGCCGAAGAGCGGCATCTGTACACCACTTCCGGCCCACCTTTGCATAAAGGGAAAATTCAATAAAGAAAATAAAATTTCTCCATTCTGTTATTCTACACCCGATCCATAGACTCTTCAGTTTAAATAATCTGAAACAGGGATGCTGTTTTGTCACTACACCTCGAATTTCTCACGCGAAATGTAGTTTCCTCCCGTTTATACGAGTTATCTTCGAAGACAGAAGAAATCTGACCATACATTTATATGGGTTGTTTTAGAAGATAAAGCATCGTTACTTGCTGTGAAAATCCTGTACAACACTATCGCATAGGGTATATTTCCTTTAAGTATTTTCTCATCATGTAAAAAAATATCTCTTCTTATCATCTTAATATCTGCTACACCCTGCATCACGTGAATAGAATATTAAACTCCTTTTTGGCTGATGACAAACAGCTAAGAGCATGCTCTGCCTCTGTCACAGGATGCCTCCTCACTTTCGAACTCTCTTAAAGTAAACAAACGCCTCATCCCATACGAGGTCTCTCAAGGTAACAGCACAGAGAATTTGTATCAGGTTCATACTATGTATCACATTAAAAATTCGGTAATATATCTGATTTTAGTAGGATGTCATCTCTCCCTGAGTAGGTGGGAGATTGAAATTTCGTTAAAAGATCTCGCCGCAATGAAAAAACGGGAGTTTACCACTCCAACTCTTAAATCATATCCGTGGCACGCTCGCTCTCGCTTCCGTCCACCGGGTGTCACGTCTTTGATATGAAATTGGTTGAATGATTAATTCAATTGATCATGAGAGTACATTTCCACGGTGAGTAATGTTTTCCCTGCAGTCGGCTTACACTCGCCAGGTAACCATTACAGACAGGTCCACGACACCACGGGTGGCTTCCCACAGGCTATTTACTCATTTCCTCTGATACAAAATGGGTGGTAACCGTCGTCAAATAGCTGAAGGCATCCAACGCTAATTGTGTTCTGTCTCTCAGTTTCATTGTCATGCTGGTGGAAGTAACTCACTTAGAAATATCCCGTCCCAAACGTGTATGGGTATGTAGACTTAGGTTTTCCTCAGAAAACAGCTCTATAGCAGCGTTCCTATTGCCTCCCGCCAAATTTGTGGGCGGATGGTTTAAGAACTCAAATGGGAATCACTGAAGGGAATGCGATGTTCTTCTCAAGAAACACAGTTGACAACAGACAATTGAAGGTGACTGCCGAAGGATTCTACTGCCGCCAACATATATTTTGCGTACAGACAATGCAAATAACATATGAGAAATTAGCGGTCGTACGGAGCTCCCACGCTCTGTTTGTGAGTGGAATAGGAAAGGAAATGACTGGTATTGGTACAGAGTACCCTCCGTCATGCAGCGTAAGAAGGCTTGCGGAGTATGTATATAAATAACTATCAAGATGTCACTCCATACATTTATAGGCGCGCAAAACTCGTAGAAGAATGTTGTCTCTCATACACTGAAGAGCCATAGAAACTGGTACACCTGCCCAAAATCGTGTAGGTGCAGAAGTGACACAACACGACGTGGCATGAACTCGACTTATGTCTGAAGTACTGCTGTAGGGAAATTAACCATGAATTCTGGAGGACTGTCCATAAATCTGTAAGAGTACGAGGGAGTGGAGATCCCTTCTCCACAGAACGCTGCAAGGCATCCAAGATATGCTCAATAATGTTCATGTCTGGGGAGTCTGCTGCCCAGCAAAAGTGTTTAAGCCCAGAAGAGCGTTTCTGGAGCCATTCTGTAGTAGTTCTGGACGTGTGGGGTGTCACATTGCCCTGTTGAAATTGCCCAAGTCCGCCCGAATGCACAATGGACATGAATGGATGCAGGTGATCAGACAGGATGGTTACGTACGTGTCACCTGTCAGAGTCGTATCTAGACGTATCAGGAGTCCCATATTACTCCAATGCACACGCTTGACACCATTACAGAGCCTCCGCCAGCTCGAATAGTCACCTGATGATATGCAGGGTCCATGGATTCTTGAAGTTGTCTCCATACTCATACACGTTCGTCCTGTCGATACAATTAAAAACGAGACTCGACCGACCAGGTAACATTCCAATGTCGGTATTGACGGGTCCATGCGAGGCATAAAGCTTTGTGTCGTGCAGTCACGAAGGCTACACGAGTGGGCCTTCGGCTCCGAAAGCCCACATCGACCATGTTTCATTGAATAGTTCCGCACGCTGACAATTGTTGATGGCCCAGCTTTGAAATCTGCAGCAATTTGTGGAAGGGTTGCACTTCTGTCACATTGAACGATTCTCTTCAGTTGTCATTGGTCCCGTTCTTGAAGGATATTTTTCCGGCCACAGTGATGTGGGAGATTCGATGTTTTACCGGATTCCTGATATTGGTTCAAATGGCTCTCAGCACTATGGGACTTAACAGCTGAGGTCATCAGTCCCATAGAACTTAGAACTACCTAAACCTAACTAACCTAAGGACATCACACACATCCATGCCCAAGGCAGGATTCGAACCTGCGACCGTAGCAGTCGCGCGGTTCCGGACTGCGCGCCTAGAACCGCTAGACCACCGCGGCCGGCGATTACTGATATTCACGGTACACTCCTGAAATTGTCGTACCGTAAAATCCCTAATTCATCGCTACCTCGGAGATGCTGTGTCCCATCACTCATGCGCCGCTTATAACACCACTTTCAAACTCACTTAAATCTTGATAACCTGCCACTGTAGCAGTAGTAATCAATCTAACAACTGCGACAGACACCTGTTGTCTTATGCAGGCGTTACCAACCACAGCCTCATATTCTGTATGTTTACATATCTCTATATTTGATTCCCGGGTTCGATTCCCGGCGGGGTCAGGGATTTTCTCTGCCTCGTGATGACCGGGTGTTGTGTGATGTTCTAAGGTTAGTTAGGTTTAATTAGTTCTAAGTCCTAGGGGACTGATGACCATAGATGTTAAGTCCCATAGTGCTCAGAGCCATTTGAACCATTTTCTATATTTGAATACGCATGCCTATACCGGTTTCTTTGGCGCTTCGCTGTACATCGAGAAAAACAAAAAGACGGACCTTCTGCGGCTGGCGGTTTTTCTGTAGAAACTTTCGAATTAGCCCCTACTTTTCTCACTGCAGTCACTTCACGAGATGTACGTGAGAGGTTGTATTATGTTTACTCACAGTACAATAGAAGAAACGGCAAAGAGCTCGCCTCTCAACTCCCCTTTCGTTAGAGTATCGCATTCCTGTCATATTCTCACTAATCCTCCAGCCTTCGATATATAGCCTTCGAATCCACCTGATTCCGATGAGTAAGAGATGTCCACCGCCAAGTTACAAACCCCTGCTAATTATCCCGAAATCCCATCACGTTCCGACAGCACTGCTCCATTCGTTAGACGACCGTCTAGTCATCCAGTCGTTACTGACTAGGTAGAGATAACAGGAAAAAGAGCTCACTAACTTACAGGAAGAAATTCTCAACCATGCAGAGTATACGGAGACTGCACAAACAAATTCAGAAGCATAAGGCCTACAATTCATCGATACCGAATGACTGTCTATAAATATCCCTCTCTATATCACCTAATCTCCTTTATCGTATTGCTATGATTACCACGCTAGAAATGCGACAGTGTAATCGCGTCCGAGTCTTCGCTGACAGCACAGTATCTCTCTCTCTCTCTCTCTCTCTCTCTCTCTCTCTCTCTCTCTCTCCTCGTTGTTTTTGTAACATCCAACGGAGTAAAATTACGAACTATAAAATTTACGATAAAGTAACCTGGTAGAGAACTCAGTAAGATTTTACCCCGTCTCTTTCTCTTGACATACCGGAAAAAAATACCGCCTGCATGTTGACACCGACAATATGTGGCGATCCCATTCGATATACATGTATTGATCCACTGGAGCAGGCGGCCAATGATCGAACTCGCTTTCATGGACGATCCGAGTAATTTGCTGTTTTATCTCGTACATAAAAATGATACTCGTGAAGGACTGTCTCCCTACATCCAACGGACATCTAGCACACGAAATAGCTTGATTGCTGTGCCATGTGCCGTCATCGCGGATCTTTATAAAACGAGTTGTGATACGCGCAGCGGGACGCCATGGATGGTTGTTGTTACTGAATAATCCAGACAATCTTGTTATAAATATTTTATTACTAATATAAATTATATCGAAGGTGTTATGCTTATTTGCAGGATGAATTTAGATGTGCTTACACTAGCTGCAGGACCGTTTTTCGAAGAGTATTTCGCTATTTACAGAGCTGTAGGGCTGATGAAAACAATGTACAAGTGGCTGAAATCGAGACTTCGCGATTAGTGATATGCGTGCAGATTCTCTATTTGTATGTGTGTAAAGCTGTCAGCGGTGGATGGTTACGGTTTGAATGCATAACTCGCTAACTGTTCGTCTATAAAAAACGCTGCCATGGAGACGCACTCAGTAGGTAGAGAGAACGGAAACTCTTATGGCCCAAGATGCTATCTGCAGTCGACACACTGTCAACTAATGAATAACTTATTTTTGGGGTAATAGTAATAAATACCCAAAAGTTACAGTCTGTAGATGGCCTGACAGGGTTCTGAGTACATATCAGAGCTAGGAGTTACAAATAGAAACAACGAACCACATCTTGTAAGCAACAAGAGCATATACTTGCGGGAAAAAAATCCGAGTAGCAACAGAATTGAATTCTGTACACATTTCAACTCCCTATTGCAGGTACCTACACAATGGAGTGGAAGTCAAATGAACATGTAGAAATGTTTCCAGACTTTCAGTTTCCACCAAATGCAGCACTACATGAGTCTGCAGATAAGTTCTCTGATGGGTCGGAGCACTACACGGGATTGTTTCCAGACTTCGAGTTTCCAATACATCCATCAACTGCACCACTCGTTGGGCCTCCTATAGGCATGGAGTGACTGTTACTATACTTTTCACTATCGTCCTATCCAAAATGCTTGCAAAGGGGTCGTCGGGAAGAGGGGAAGTCTTAGGAGTTTTTAGTAGGTTGGTATATAATAAACGCAAATATTCTCGTAGAAAATCAAACAACATGTGACTATGTCAGCAGTATGACACTACACATATGGAAAACTCTAAAAAATATGAACAATGACATAAAATCGTTAGAATTCAAGGAAAACGTGGTGTAATCACGAAAAAATTTATGTGAAATGTGTAAAATTGAGGGAAATACGATGAAATATGTAAAATCAAGAAAAACCTAGCAGAATTACAGAAACTGACTGAGAATACACAAAATTAGAGGAAAAATACCATGAAATGAGCACTGACCGAAATCAATAAAATTGCATGTTCTGGGGCAGAGTGGACTGATGCTCACAGAGGAGACATTCTGGAGACGTGGTGTCGAGGCAAAAGGACCATATTATCCCGCACATGAGCAAAACAACCTAACATCGGACCATGACTTCTGTGTGCAAGAGGAAGGTTACCAGGGCCGGTGGTGAACTGTGATAAAACCGTTCCATCTCCTTCGGCTTATAATCGTGGGCTTCATTTCCTTGTAAGATGCCGCCATTTCTTCGTATGCATTTTCAGATGACGACGATCATTTTATAGACCTGTTGTGAACATACACACATCAAAAAAAGTTTTGCATCACCCCGGTTCCAAGACCTCCTGAAGGTAGACGTTGACTGTGGATGTTATATCACAGACACAGTCCATTTGACTGTTCAGAGATGTCACTAAATCCGCTCAAAGATGTAAACAATCATGCATGAGCAGCGCCTATTGGACGGAGGGGGTCCGACAGCCGATCAGTTCCAGTCATTCCACCAGGGAGGAGGTACACGGCTCGTGTTGTCTGTAGTTCAATCATGCCTAGACGGTCAATACCGCGGTTCGATCGCGTCCGTGTTGTTACTTTGTGTCAGGGAGGACGCTCAACAAGGGAAATGCCCAGGCGTCTCGGAGTGAACCAAAGCGATGTTGTTCGGACATGGAGGAGATACAGAGAGACAGGAACTGTCGATGACATGCCTCGTTCAGGCCCCCAAAGGGCTGCTACTGCAGCGGATGACCGCTACCTACGGATTATGGATCGGAGGAACCCTGACAGCAATGCCTTCATGTTGAGTAATGCTTTTCGTGCAGCCACAGGACGTCGTGTTACGACTCAAACTGTGCGCAATAGGCTGTATGATGCGCAACTACACTCCCGACGTCCATGACGAGCTCCATCTTTGCAACCACGACACCATGCAGCGCGGTACAGATGGGCCGAACAACATGCTGAATGGAGCGCTCAAGATTGGCATCACGTTCTCTTCACCGATGAGTGTCGAATATGCCTTCAACCAGACAATCGTCGGAGACGTGTTTGGAGGTAACCCGGTCAGGCTGAACGATTTAGACACACTGTCCAATGAGTGCAGCAAGGTAGAGGTTCCCTGCTGTTTTGGAGTGGCATTATGTGGGGCCGACGTACGCAGCTGATGGTCATGTAACGCCATCCTTCGACTGATAGTGCAGCCATATCGGCAGCACATTGGCGAGGCATTCGTCCTCATGGACGACAATTCGCGTCCCCATCGTGCACATCTTGTGAATGACTTCCTAACAACTAGAAAATATTTCTTACGTTGGAATATTAACTGCGGTGCATTCCACACAACTAATAGGTCGGAAACCACACAACTCTCGCATTATAGCGTGTTTAACTGCAGAACCGTGTAGCCTTTGGAATGTGTTTATGTTCCACAATCATTTCTGCCTTTCCGATACGTTTGTGGTATAGACTCCAAACAATGTAACAATACATCAGACTTATTAACATATGAGATTTATGTACATGTTTCAAACTCCTTTTCTAAATCAGTGACAGGGTTTCTGAGGTACTGCAAACACTACGTATACATTTGCTTGGCAGTAGTTGTGTGTGGAAGAGACTGTGTTCTGTTCATGGAGTTAGTGCAGTGTGGTGTGTAATTTCAGACGTCAAGTGTAGCTGCCGTGCATGTGTCTATTTCCTCATAAAATGTAGCTGATCCGTGCATTTTCCTTTGATGACGATCATTTTATAGTACTAAACCGAGCGTAACATAATTTCTGAACCGTATAATCTGGTGTGAAGCATGGGCACTATACTCCTCCGGAAAGCTGTCTAGTGCATGTGTCGCAAAGAATCTATGTTATTTCTTTGGTTTAGAATGTAGTAGCTTTATCGTCTTAAATTTTCTCGCCATAGTGAGTATGGTACATACTTGCGGGGTGAATGTATGTGAGGTGTTGGAAATATAATTCCACACTAGTAATATATCGAAAAACTAACCGCTTTAACATTACAGCATGTTTAAGTACAGAACCCTGTAGCCTTAGGAATGTTTGCTTATGTTCAAAGATCATTTCTCTCTTTCCAGTACCTTCTTGGTACGGAACTCCAGATGCAAGAACAATACTCGAGAATTGATAGGATAAGTGATTTACTGGGTGACAATTATAGAACTAGTTGAAAAAAAGTAAATAAGTTACAAACTACAGCATGCCCTTTATTCAACATGTGAGCCTCACTACATATTTAGGTTACGACATGTTCGGTATGCCTGACATCGTTGGCAATGATGTGTCGCAGACGAACAGCAAAATTCTGCATGACCCGTTGAAGTGTCGGAACATCAATGCCGTCGATGACCTTCTGAAATGCTGTTTTCAGCTCAGCAATGGTTTTGGAGTTATTGCTGTACATCTTGTCTTTAATAGAGCTCCACAAAAAGGAGTCGGATGTGTTCAGATCCGGAGAATATGGCGGCCAATCGAGGCCAATGCCAGTGGGCTCTGGGTATCCCAAAGCCAGAATGCCCAAAGTGCTCCTCCATGACATCAAACACTCTCCTGCTTCGCTGGGGTCGAGCTCCGTCTCACATGAACCACATCTTGTCGAAATTAGGGTCACTTTGGATAATGGGGATGGAATTATCTTCCAAAACCTTCACGTACCGTTCGGTAGTCAGCATGCCATCAAAGAATATCGCATCGATTATTCCGTGACTGGACATTGTACACCATATACACCATACGGTTGCTCGTTGAAGGTGAAGAGACTTCTCGATCGCGAGATGCGGATTCTCAGTCCCCCAAATGCGCCAATTTTGCTTATTGACGGACCCTTCCAGATGAAAATGGGCTTCGTCACTAAACCAAACTATAATAATTCCCATCATACCCCGAGGCCAGTGGTGCAATTTGAACGACCTAATGCAAACCGTTCAGAAGTTATGACGATTTTATTTCACATAGTTCAACAATTGTCACCATGTACTTGACACTGTTCAAACTCACCCCGTTTGGAGCGCCATCACGCATAAACCACACGTTTTTTCTTAAACGACTGTTATATCTCCACAACACTCTCATATCTACTATACACCAAAAAGGGGTTTACGCATTTGGAGACATCTTGCGCACTTGGATGGGTATCTTGAGTAAGACTAGTGCGGAACAGTCTTCACTGAACTGCAGTCATGGACTCAGCTCGCTCTGTTCCTTCATGAGACATGGAATGTTGTGGCTATAGTACTCTCCTACTTCTGGTCAGTTACAAATTAAATCGGCGACGGCGTTGCACGGTGGGTTACTTAAAGATAAGGAAGGGAGATCTTTCAGTCTCCAATTTTATCTCACGAATGCGAGAACACTCTGCGACACCCATCCACACAGGGAAAGATGGCTTGTCGTAGTTGTAAATTCCACACTATGATCGAAGTGCTAGAAATATGTAGATAACCTAAAGAATCGGTATAGAATGCTGTCCGTTATAATCTCGTGTGTATGTTCAAGAATTAATCACGAATGGATGTACTGCACAGTCATCTATCTACGTTCGCAGTCCCGAATATGGCTTTCATAAAGTAGTAGAGGGGTGGTTTTGCGATGTTACAGAAATTGGGTAGTATGCCGTCGTATCATCTGCTGATGTTGAAATTACAGAGAAACTGGCAAAATTGCTAAAATTGTTCGCAGTGTCAACTGTGGTGTTTATTACAGTACATTGTCCCATATCGATACTGTCTTTTCCATCCCATCCGTCTACTGGTACACTGTTGATTACCACATAATGTCTGACTAACAACACTTGTTTGAGATGGAGAGAGTCTTGGTGGGGCAGCACCTTCCAGGGATGGTCAGCACCAAAACAGTGATCATGTGCATGGCTGTAATATGAAGAATCAATGCTCTTGCTCTCTTCAAAATGGAACACTGAGACATCTGCTAGCCCATGACTGTGGAAGATGATATTAAATTTAAAGGTCATCACTTCCAGACAGCTGTTTGGAAACGCTCCACAATGCTGCAAACTCCTCCAGTTTTCATACACTGCGGAGTCTTCCACATTCCAGTCAGGCAGCTGTAGCCGACAGACGCAGCAACAGGGAAGTAACCGCTTTTGTGTCATTTACGAGTTCCTAACAAGGAGCGAATTTCATTGTATCATCTGTGTGCTTTAATAGTTTAGTTTCTTGAGTTTCTGCGTGTAAATTTAATATATAATAGCCACAGTTATCGCGTTTTCGTTTGCATCTGAAAGTAAACCGATTTTGTGACATATTACAAGTTCCTAATCAGGGGCAAATTATTTAGTTTCACCTGAGTGCTTCGGTAGATAGGTTTTCAAATATCTGCGTGTAACTAGACACAGTTCATGCGTTTCCGTCAGGGTCTAGAGTAGAGCAGTGCGGCACGTACCAACAGTCTGTTTATTTGCATAGTTTAGTTTTCCACAGTATTTAGCATGGACAGGGACCGCGATTGTTGAGTGCGGATGCGAGCTGAGTTGGTGACACTTCGCTCTCAACTTCAGGCTGTGATGGCTTCGCTCACACAGCTTGAGGCTGCAGTGGATGGGCACCGTTGTTGTGGGCCGGCCGTGGGAATCCAATGGACGTCCAGCACTTCAGAGTCCTCCGATCGGTCCTTACCGGTGGCCAACCCAGTTACTGCTCGCACTGAGGCTGACCCCTCACCTGTGGTCGAGTGGGAAGTCGCCCGGGGCGAAGCAGGCGGCGAAAGACTTCCTATGCGGCCGCGCGTAAGGCCTCCCTGGTTTGTCTGACAAA
Organism: Schistocerca serialis cubense; assembly: GCF_023864345.2. Classification (NCBI taxonomy): domain Eukaryota; kingdom Metazoa; phylum Arthropoda; class Insecta; order Orthoptera; family Acrididae; genus Schistocerca; species Schistocerca serialis. The sequence goes on along the minus strand of NC_064639.1, from coordinate 785,713,685 downwards.
CAGATACCAGGTGCTGTCTGTGGCTGACACTGTCGCTGAGCCAGATGCTGTCGCCTGTCCTGTTTCAGAGGAAACCACTCAGCCTGCAAGATCCGGGCAATCGCAGAGGGTGGGATTGTTGGTAGTTGGGAGCTCCAACGTTAGGCGCGTTATGGGGTCCCTTAGGGACTTGGCTGACAAGAAGGGTAACAAACAAAACCAATGTGCACTCCGTGTGCATACCGGGTGGAGTCATTCCAGATGTGGAAAGGGTCCTCCCGGATGCCATGAAGAGCACAGGGTGCAGCCAACTGCAGGTGGTGGCTCATGTCGGTACCAATGATGTGCGTCACTTTGGATCAGAAGAGATTCTCTCTGGTTTCGAGCGGCTAACAGAAGTGGTAAAGGCTGCCAGTCTTGCTTGCAAGATGAAAGCAGAGCTGACCATTTGCAGCATAGTCGATTGCGGACCTCTGGTACAAAGCCGAGTGGAGGGTCTGAATCAGAGGCTCAGGCGGATCTGCGACGTGTAGGTTGCAGATTCCTCGACTTGCGCCAAAGGGTGGTTGGGTTTCGGGTTCCGCTGAATAGGTCAGATGTCCACAAAAAGCAGGAGGCGGCTACACGGGTAGCAGGGGCTGTGTGGCGTGGACTGGGCTGTTTTTTAGGTTACAGGGTCTCGAGAGGGCTTCAGTCACAAAGGGTGCAGGCTGAACACAGGAAGAACGTAGATATAGGAAAAATTGGTATAACAGTTGTAAATTGTCGTAGCTGTGTTGGGAAAGTACCAGAGCTCCAAGCGCAAATAGAAAGCACTGATGCTCAAATCGTTGTAGGCACTGAAAGCTGGTTAAAGCCGGATATAAGCTCAGCCGAAATTTTTGCGAAGAACCTATCGGTGTTCCGAAAGGATAGGCTAAACACGGTTGGCGGAGGCGTGTATGTTGCTGTCATAAGTAGTTTAACTTGTCGCGAAATTGAAGTAGATACTTCCTGTGAGTTAGTATGGGCAGTGGTGGCAACCGGAATAAAATAATAATTGGATCATTTTACCGACCTCCCAATTCAGATGATACAGTCGCTGAAAGGTTCAAAGAGAACTTGAGTTTGATTTCAAACATGTACCCGACTCATACAATAATAGTTCGTGGTGACCTTAATTTACCCTCGATATGTTGGCGAAAATACATGTTTAATTCCGGAGGTACGCATAAAATATCATCTGAAATTGTGCCAAACACATTCTTTGAAAATTATTTCGAGCAGTTAGTTCATGAGCCCACGAGAATAGTAAACGGGCTGTGAAAACACACTTGACCTCTTAGCAACAAATAATCCTGAGTTAATAACGAGCATCAAAACCGATTCAGGGATTAGTGAACACAGAGTTGTCGTAGCGAGATTGAATATTGTAATCCCCAAATCCTCGAAAAATAAGCGAAAAATATACCTATTCAAAAAAGGAGATAAAAATTTACTTGACGCCTTCCTAAGAGACAATCTCCTCTCATTCCAAGTTAATAATATAAGCGTAGACCAGACGTGGCTTAAATTCAAAGAAATAGTATCAGCAGCAATTGAGACATTTATACCAAATAAACAAACGACGGAGCTGATCCTCCTTGGTACACAAAACGGGTTAGAACACTGTTGCAGAAACATCGAAACAAACATGCCAAATTTAAACAGATGCAAAATCCCCAAGGTTGGAGGTCTTTTACAGAAGCTAGAAATTTAGCCCGGACTTCAATGCGAGATGCCTATAACAGTCTCCACAACGAAACTTTGTCTCGAAACCTGGCAGAAAATCCAAAGAGATTCTGGTGGTACGTGAAGTATGTTAGCGGCAAGAAACAATCAGTGCCTTCTCTGCGCGATAGCAATGGAGATTCTGTCTAACACAGTGCTGCCAAAGCAGAGTTACTAAACACAGCCTTCCGAAATGCCTTCACTAAAGAAGACGAAGTAAATATTCCAGAATTCGAATCGAGAACAGCTGCCAACATGAGTAACGTAAAAGTGAATATCCTCGGAGTAGTGAAGCAACTTAAATCACTTAATAAAAGCAAGTCTTCTGGTCCAGACTTATACCAGTTAGGTTCCTTTCGGAGTATGCTGACGCATTAGCTCCATACTTAACAATCATACACAACCGTCCGCGCGACGAAAGATCCGTACTCAAAGACTGGAAAGTTGCACAGGTCACACCAATATTCAAGAAAGGTAGTAGCAGTAATCCACTAAATTACAGGCCCATATCGATAACGTCGATATGCATCAGGATTTTAGAACATGTATTGGGTTCGAACATTATGAATTACCTCGAAGAAAACTGTCTATTGACTCACAATCAATATGGGTTTAGAAAACATCGTTCCTGTGAAACACAACTAGCTCTTTATTCACAAGAAGTGTTGAGTGCTATTGACAAGGGATTTCAGATCGATTCCGTATTTCTGGATTTCCGGAAGGCTTTTGACACTGTACCACACAAGCGGCTCGTAGTGAAATTGCGTGCTTATGGAATATCGTCTTTTATGTGACTGGATTTGTGATTTCCTGTCAGAGAGATCACAGTTCGTAGTAATTGACGGAGAGTCATCGAGTTAAACAGAAGTGATTTCAGGCGTTCCCCAAGGTAGTGTTATAGGCCCTTTGCTGTTCCTTATCTATATAAACGATTTTGGAGACAATCTGAGCAGTCGTCTTCGGTTGTTTTTTGCAGATGACGCTGTCGTTTATCGACTAATAAAGTCATCAGAAGATCAAAACAAACTGCAAAACGATTTAGAAAAGATATCTGAATGGTGCGAAAGTTGGCAGTTGACCCTAAATAACCAAAAGTGTGAGGTCATCCACATGACTGCTAAACGGAATTCGTTAAACTTCGGTTACACGATAAATCTATCTAATCTAAATGCCGTAAATTCAACTAAATACCTAGGTATTACAATTACGAACAACTTAAATTGAAAGGAACAAATAGAAAATGTTGTGGGGAAGGCTTACCAAAGACTGCCTTTTATTGGCAGGACACTTAGGAAACGTAACAGATCTACTAAGGAGAGTGCCTACAATACGTTTGTCCGTCCTCTTTTAGAATACTGTTGCACGCTGTGGGATCCTTACCATATAGGACTGACGGAGTACATCGAAAAAGTTCAAAGAAGGGCAGCACGTTTTGTATTATCGCGAAATTGGGAGAGAGTATCACAGAAATGATACAGAATTTGGGCTGGAAATCATTAAAAGAAAGGTGTTTTTCGTTGCGACGTAATCTTCTCACGAAATTCCAATCACCAACTTTCACCTCCGAATGCGAAAATATTTTGTTGACACCGACCTACATAGGGAGGAATGATCAACACGATAAAATAAGGGAAATCAGAGCTCGTACGGAAAGATATAGGTGTTCATTCTTTCCGTGCGCTATACGAGATTGGAATAATAGAGAATTGTGAAGGTGGTTCAATGAACACTCTGCCAGGCACTTGAATGTGATTTGCAGAGTATCCATGTAGATTTTTGTCGATAAGGGACACTGTCTCTGTCTCTTATTTCAACTATCCTGTGTGTTGTGGGAGCAGCATAATTTAGACCATGCAATGTCTGGCTTTCTCTGAGAACCAATGGATCGAAACATGTTACTGTGTGTTTAGCACCTGACACAGACCTCGACATCGTGGTAGGAAAATAAAATGTATGGCTGTGTACCCAGCTGTGATCATACACTCATTCAATGTCTTACAGCAAAAAAAAAGTTTATCAAATTGCTTATAAAACAGCAACACAAGAACCCTCTTCTTGTGACTAATAGTCTGTGGGATATAGTCTTCCTCCAGTACAGCGACAAAACTTTACACAGGTCCATGAAAGCGACTTTGGTCACTGGCTGCCTGCTCCAGTGGACCAATGCAAGTATATTTAATGGGATCACCCCATATGGTCGATGTCAACATGCAGACTGTATTTGTTCCTTATATATCGGAAGAGATATATGCGATAAAATCTTACTGAGTTCCCTACCAGGTGACATTAGCAAAGATTTCCTAGACACTGTGCTGTAAATGAGACTCAGATGCCATTACACTGTCGTATTTCTAGTGTGGTAATCATAAGAATACGACGAAGGAGATTAGGTCATGTACAGGGGGATATTTGTGGACAGTCATTTGATATCGATGAAGTGTAGGTGTTTTACTTTTCAATTTCTTTGTGCAGTCTATATATACTCTGCATGGTTGTGAATTTCCTCCTTGACATTAGTGTGCTATTTTCCTTGTTGCGATAGCTCTCTTCCTGGTCAGTGATGACTGGAAGACTAGATGGTTTTCTAATTAAGGGAACATAGTTGCCAGAGCCTGATGGGATTTCGAGATAACTAGAAGGGTCTGTAACTCGTTGGAATCAGGTGGATTCAGATGCTATATATTGGCAACTAGGGGATTCGTGAGAATACAGCAGCTATGCGATACTCTAGCGAAAGGGGAGTTGGGAGGTGAGCTTCATCCGTTTCTTTTGAGTATTGTGGGCAAAAGATTACAACCTCTCGAATAAGTCATTTCGTTTCCTATTCCACTCACAAATAGAGCAAGGGAGAAGAATAGTATCTCTATATAAGCGCATTAATTTCTTATATCGTATCTTCATGGTCTGTGGGCGAAATGTATGTTGGCAATAGTAGAATCCTTCAGCAGTCAGCTTCAAATGTCAGTTCTAAATTGTGTTCTTTGGAAAGAACATTGCATTCCCTCCAGGGATTCCCATTTGAGGTCTCGAACCATCTGCTGACTAATTTAGCGGAGGGCAATAGGAACGCTTCTCTAGAGCTACATTCTGAGGGAAACCTAGGTCTGACGTGGCGGTCAGTAGACAGGTATTCTGTTATTGCTCACTGGGCCAGCCTTTCTGGGATATTTTGACAACCCATCTCAGAACGTTTCGGTTTGCAAGAGGGATGAGAGGATGGCTATTGTCAACTTTTTATGCACCCCAGCGACATTTAAGTGCTGAGTCCTTCTGAGAACAAAAGGACAACTTTTGCAAGTACTGAATCATAAACAGCTGTCTGGCACTGCAAGTGGTGAGTTGTCTGCTGGGAGCAGAACTGCCCTGATGCCCTGGTGGCAGTGGTGGAAGCTTGTCATGTGTAGCCTGGTGGCAGAGGTGAAGACAGTGAAACTCCCATAGACAGACTAGTCTCAGCAGGATTAGTTCAGGAGCATTATACTAGAATTCTACTTCCACCAGCGTGACAATGCAACTGAGAGAGAACGCAATTAGCGTTGGATATATTCAGCTATTTGACGACAGTTACCATCATTTTGGTGTCAGAGGAAGTGAAGGGCTCTCATGAACAATTTAATTACTTAGTCAATCAATTTCATATCACAGACGCGCCACTAGCTGGGTGGAAGCGAGGTTGCGAATACCACGGATGTGATTTAAGAGTTGGAGTGGTAATAAGCTGTTTTTTCATTGCAGCGAGATCTTTTAACGAAATTTCAATCTCCCACCTACTCAGGGAAAGAGGACATCCTTCTAAAATCAGATATATTACCGACTTTATAATGTGATACATAGTATGAACCCGATACAAATTCTCTGTGCTGTTCCTTGAGAGACCTCGTATGGGATGAGGCGTTTGTTTACTTTAAGATAGTTCGAAAGTGAAGAGGTATCCTGTGACAGAGGCAGAGCATGCTCTTAGCTGTTTGTCATCAGCCAGAAAGGAGTTTAATATTCTAGTCCCGTGATGCAGGGTGTAGCAGATATTAAGATGATAAGAAGAGATTTTTTTTTTTAACTGATGAGAAAATACTTAAAGGAAATACACCCTATGCGATAGTGTTGTACAGGATTTTCACATCAAGTAACGATGCTTTAGCTTCTAAAACAACCCATATAAATGTACGGTCAGATTTCTTCTGTCTTCGAAGATAACTCGTATAAACGGAGGGAAACTACATTTCGCGTGAGAAATTCGAGGTGTAGTGACAAAACAACATCCCTGTTTCAGATTATTTAAACTGAGAAGTCTATGTGAGGCGTGGAACTGCAGTTAGTCCAAGTCGTGCTGCGCTGTGGCATGGCCAGCAGCTTGAGTGGTCATGAAGGGATCGGGCGGCCAGAAGTCGAACATTAAGGCTGTTGTGAATGGCAGGGTCCCACCTAGCTGGCTCTTCAGGTACACAACACACTCGGTATATGGTGCTGAACTAGACTGGCGTTGGCTGTTCAGTTTTTTCTTTCTCGTCTTGAGATGCCTTGTTCAAGTAAGTTAATGACCACTACATTCGTATAAAATATTGAACGATGTATGGATACATATACGTGTGTATCATTCCCAAATGATGTTGCTACTTGAGTCCTGTATATATGGATAGAGATTTATAGCCACACTGGGACTGTGCGTCTCTGTTCTAATGCTATTACCTAGCTATTCACTTGTAGATCAGGTGTAGACCACTCCCCTGTACATCAGTGATAGCTTGCTACTTTACTATTATTATTATTATTATTATTATTTCTTTCTTGTTTCAGACGTTGTGTCCGTTAAAAAAAGGAAGGTGACGCGGACCTTGATCAAGCGTGACTTCCTTTTAACTGTAAGGTATATGTTACATTGCATTTAGGAACTTTCGGGTAATTGAACAAGTGTTAATAATTACAAATTTCTGTAGTTGTATATATAAGCTTGGATGTAGCTGTATTGCATTGATGTACTGGTGGATATTGTGTGGTATGACTCCTGTAGTTGATAGTATAATTGGTATAATGTCAACTTTATCCTGATGCCACATGTCCTTGACTTCTCCAGCCAGTTGGATGTATTTTTCAATTTTTTCTCCTGTTTTCTTTTGTATATTTGTTGTATTGGGTATGGATATTTCGATTAGTTGTGTTAATTTCTTCTTTTTATTGGTGAGTATGATGTCAGGTTTGTTATGTGGTGTTGTTTTATCTGTTATAATGGTTCTGTTGCAGTATAATTTGTATTCATCGTTCTCCAGTACATTTTGTGGTGTATACTTGTATGTGGGAACATGTTGTTTTATAAGTTTATGTTGTAAGGCAAGCTGTTGATGTATTATTTTTGCTACATTGTCATGTTTTCTGGGGTATTCTGTATTTGCTAGTATTGTACATCCGCTTGTGATGTGATCTACTGTTTCTATTTGTTGTTTGCAAAGTCTGCATTTATCTGTTGTGGTATTGGGATCTTTAATAATATGCTTGCTGTAATATCTGGTGTTTATTGTTTGATCCTGTATTGCAATCATGAATCCTTCCGTCTCACTGTATATATTGCCTTTTCTTAGCCATGTGTTGGATCCGTCTTGATCGATGTGTGGCTGTGTTAGATGATACGGGTGCTTGCCATGTAGTGTTTTCTTTTTCCAATTTACTTTCTTCGTATCTGTTGATGTTATGTGATCTAAAGGGTTGTAGAAGTGGTTATGAAATTGCAGTGGTGTAGCCGATGTATTTATATGAGTGATTGCTTTGTGTATTTTGCTAGTTTCTGCTCGTTCTATAAAGAATTTTCTTAAATTGTCTACCTGTCCATAATGTAGGTTTTTTATGTCGATAAATCCCCTTCCTCCTTCCTTTCTGCTTAATGTGAATCTTTCAGTTGCTGAATGTATGTGATGTATTCTATATTTGTGGCATTGTGATCGTGTAAGTGTATTGAGTGCTACTAGGTCTGTGTTACTCCATTTCACTACTCCAAATGAGTAGGTCAATATTGGTATAGCATAAGTATTTATAGCTTTTGTCTTGTTTCTTGCTATCAATTCTGTTTTCAGTATTTTTGTTAGTCTTTGTCTATATTTTTCTTTTAGTTCCTCTTTAATATTTGTATTATCTATTCCTATTTTTTGTCTGTATCCTAGATATTTATAGGCATCTGTTTTTTCCATCGCTTCTATGCAGTCGCTGTGGTTATCCAATATGTAATCTTCTTGTTTAGTGTGTTTTCCCTTGACTATGCTATTTTTCTTACATTTGTCTGTTCCAAAAGCCATATTTATACCATTGCTGAATACTTCTGTTATCTTTAGTAATTGGTTGAGTTGTTGATTTGTTGCTGCCAGTAGTTTTAGATAATCCATGTATAGCAGATGTATGATTTTGTGTGGATATGTTCCAGTAATATTGTATCCATAATTTGTATTATTTAGCATGTTGGATAGTGGGTTCAGAGCAAGGCAGAACGAGAAAGGACTTAATGAGTCTCCTTGGTATATTCCGCACTTAATCTGTATTGGCTGTGATGTGATATTATTTGAATTGGTTTGGATATTAAGTGTGGTTTTCCAATTTTTCATTACTACGTTTAGGAACTGTATCAATTTAGGTTCTACTTTGTATATTTCCAATATTTGTAGTAACCATGAGTGGGGTACACTATCAAAAGCTTTTTGGTAATCGATGTATGCATAGTGTAGTGACCTTTGTTTAGTTTTAGCTTGATATGTCACCTCTGCATCTATTATCAGTTGCTCTTTACATCCTCGTGCTCCTTGCAACAGCCTTTTTGTTCTTCATTTATAATTTTGTTCTGTGTTGTATGTGTCATTAATTTCTGTGTAATGACTGAAGTTAATATTTTGTATATTTTTGGTAGGCATGTTATGGGGCGATATTTAGCTGGGTTTGCTGTGTCTGCTTGATCTTTAGGTTTCAGATAAGTTATTCCATGTGTAAGTGTATCAGGGAATGTGTTTGGGTCTGCAATGTAACTGTTAAATAATTTAGTTGGATGTGAATGTGTTGAGGTGAATTTCTTTAGCCATAAATTTGCTATTTTATCTTTTCCAGGGGCTTTCCAATTGTGAGTAGAATTAATTTCTTGGGTGACTTCATGTTGCAAAAATTATCACTTCAGGCATTTGTGGTATCATCTTGTATGTATCCGTTTCTGCTTGTATCCACTGTGCATGCCTGTTACGTTGTACCGGGTTTGACCATATGTTGCTCCAGAAGTATTCCATGTCTGTTATGTTTGGTGGATTGTCTATTTTAATGTGTGTGTTATCTATTGTCTGGTAAAATTTCTTTTGGTTTGTGTTGAATGTTTGGTTTTGTTTCCTTCTATTTTCACTTTTTTTGTGTCTTCTAAGTCGTTTGGCCAATGCTTGTAATTTCTGCTTCTTTTCATCTAATTGCTCTATCACTTCTTCTTGTGAGATTTTACCTAACCTTTTTCGTTTTTTTTCTGACATTTCATTTCTTATAAATTGTGTTAGCTGTCCGATGTTTTTTCTCAGTTTTTCTATTCTGATCTGTAGCCTGTGTTGCCATGCTGGTTTTGTGGGTTTCTTCTGTGTGTTGGTTGGTTCTGATCTCTGCCTAGTGTGTATATTTAGCATAGTGAGTGCTCCTATATAAACCAGTAGTTGTAACTCTTCCATAGTTGTGTTTTCATTTATTTTGTTGTGTATGATTGTGTTGATAGTTTTTATTGTTGTTTGGACTTGTGGGTTATTTGGCAGTCTATGCAAGAATGGTCTAATGTCTGTATTTGTGTCTTTGTATTCTATATATGTCAGCTGAAATTTTTCTTCTATATCTAACATGTGTGTCACTTCGTGTTCTATTTGTGCTTGTTCTGGTGGCTGTCTTAAGATTTCGTTTTCCTCTGACTGTTTAATTGTTGCGTGTTGTTCTTTGTTTGTTTGCTCTGGGATGTTTGAGTCCATTACTGTATTTTCTTCTTCTTCTGATTGCACATTATTTTGTTCCAGTATTTGTTGTACTTGTTGTTTGATGTTTTCTAATTCTGACTGGGGTATCCTGTTATTTTTTATTATTACACGGATCTGATCAGCTAGTCGTGGTTCTGTTAAAAATTTTAATTCTTGGTATCTGCTAATAAATGTTGTGTATATTTGTGATCTGTATCCAGTAGTGTTGGTTCCTAGGTTTGTTGCTTGGTAATAACAGAACATGAGGTGTCGATTAACTTCATCTGACCATCTCATCCTCTGTCTTTGTTTTCCGTCTAGGGTGGTTGCCGGAAGCATATCGTGCAAAACACCTCTATTTGGATTTGAATCATTTTCCAGTTGGCTAGCAGTGTCGTTACCATTGTGGGCAGGCATAGGGTTCAAGTGTCATCCCCGACCATGACGGCGCTTGTCCGAGACTTCTTTAGTTCTGTCCTGAACCAACTAATCACACTAAAAGGGGGGTTAGCCCTATTAGTGGTTTGTTCTTTTCATCGCCTTTTGCGACTGGCAGAACATACCGGAGGCCTATTCTTTTCCCGGGTCTCCATGGGAATTATTATTATTATTACTATTGTTATAATATTATTATTACCTATCCATCCCATATAGGGATCTTGACTAGACTGATAGCGGAAAAATCGTCTCCACATCCAGCAGTTATTGATGAAACTGGACAGAACTACTTTCTAGTGCTCAATCAGTAGCAAATATCCCTATCCAGCTCAAACTGTTTAAACAGTGTTCCACACTGCATACAAAATAAAGACTTATGTCTATCCTATCTGGCAGCTCAGGACAGACTGTAGCTCCATGACAAGTTAAGGAGGAGAGGTGGAGTGGGTGAGATCCTCTGTTGGTGTTGGTGTTGTGAACTAGGTCAGTTGGTCTCTGAACCTCAAGATTAACACACAAAATTTGGTATTCCCACCAGTAAATTTGAATTTCCCATCATTTCCAGCGGTGGGGGATAGAGGAGGGTTGTGGGGAAAGGTGTCAGGTGAGGTGTCACGATTTGGCAGAAGGGACCCATGTGCTGACTGAGTGAGATCCAGGATGTCATCATGGGGTGGGGTAATTATTTGCTCAATTAATTGATTTGCATAATTAATTTTTATCAGTTTGATAGAAGATGTGCACCAGAAAAGGCTTTGCCCTACTACTGACAATAACCGACGATCTTTCTTTTCTTTTATTAAACTATTCTTTTTCAGCATATCCAATATCTCTGTTAGACTGTTGTCATTGATCTGTTCTCCCGTAATGGCATCAGCTAACTTCTTTTTGTAGCATTTTGTATTCTGTGATTATATAAAATAAATATGATTTTCCTTACCTCCGTCACCTGCTGAAGGTAGGCCTCCAAACCATTGGATAATCTACACAATGCAACTGAACTAATATTTTCACTTTCCTTTACACATTTTAGCAGAAATAATATCCAATGCATTACTCTTGGGTCTAATAACTAAATGTTAGCACATGATGGTCTATTATGATCCTCCTAACTGATAACAAATAGTGGAACCTCTTGAATTCCTACACTTCTGCTAATACTCCTCTTTCAGTCACAATATAATTTATCTCGTGGAAATTTAATACTCAGCTCGCGAATGCAATGCTCCAGTGTCCATTTGTATTGTGGAACTCTCCTTGAAAAATCTCATAAGCTGTCCCATAAGAAGACACGTCAACAGACATATTAAAACACTCATCCAACCGAGGATGGTGCAACAAATCTTATGTAAGTAAATCTCGTTTGATATGATGAATTCTTTTCTACACTTTCTGTCCCCATTTCCACTTAGTCTTCTATTTAATGTGGGTGATAATATCAGGATGTTCTTCATTCATTTCAGATATATACCTATAATGATATCCTTCCATTCATAGAAATGACACCTTGTTTTTTAATTCTAGCACAGGGACATTTTTCTATAGCTTATAGCTTATCTGGGTTTGACCTTATTCCCCTGCTGTCGACGATATGTCGAAAGTTCTTCACCTCCTTGGCCCCAAATACAGACTTACTTAATTTGATAATAATTTCAATGTCAAGAAATCTTTGTAACACTTTTTGCAACAACTTGACATGTTCGCCTCTAGATTTTGTTACTATGAGCACATCATCTACATATAATATTATTTTCTGGACTAGTTCACACCATAGCGCTTGATCTAAAGCTCTCATAAAGAGACTAAGTGATACATTTGGTCCAAAAGTTCATACTCTGAAATGATATGACGTTCCTTCAAATATGAAAGTTGTCACAGGGCACAAGCTAGCATGGAGACGGGCCTCCCAGTATTCGGCAGTCAGGTCCATTGATGTCATACATCTAATACCTTTGAATTTAGATAAAATCTCTTCCATTGGCATTGGTCGATTCCGGGTTTTTTCAGTATACTGTTTTAAAGTTTGTGCATCCAAGATCATCCTAACTTTTTTGCGATGCCTCACAAATATTGGAATTTGCACAGACTTCATCTGAGTTACTCACTACCCATTCTACATTTCCAACCTGGATAAAATCAATTCCATAGTGTGTGGTTGAGCACGAGACGAAAATCTATTTGAGTGCCTAACTGATGCCATAGTTGCGATTGAGTCCTGTCCCTCAAATCTTCATTATAGATGACATGGTGTAACTGTTATTCTGGAGAGAGGGAGAGGCAATGGAGGAGTGCTGTTTTAGCAGCCTCATATATAGTGTCCAAGGGTGCGACGAGGTTGATATTTCTGATCGTATGCACGTGTTCACCCAAGTAACTAACCAGTGTGGCGTTTTTCTTGCTGTAACTGATGACGTCGCTCGAAGCAAAAATGCTTCCTTGATGGTGAATCACGTGCTTAGTTGATCCAGCCGGAAAGGCGACTCTTGAGTCCCCAATCCAGTAGGTTGCTACAGTGACATACGTAGTGTGCAGTTTGGCTTCTCTACGCAGCATGAATTGATATGCAGTAGGCGCTGCAGCCGACTGCATGAGGCCCGGAGCGAATGAATTCCCGTGCGGCCCAATTGACACCTCGCCCAAAGCGAGTGAACACAAATCCGACCGGTCGGATTGGTGTAGTTCGAAACTAGCCCTATTTCTAAGCAGAGTGGAGTCCATTGCAAAATCACAGAGTGGGTTGCCCGACATAACCCATTGTTCGCTATCAGAATGTCACAATCAATTTTGATAAATTGAGGTGCGTAGAGGATGCTGTTCAAAACAATGGATATCATAGCACAAGAACTGCTGTGTGGATGCGTGAAATGTGCAGCACAATGAGGGCACAACGACAGCATTATCGGTGCGTAATAACCGTAGATATCCCGAAATGAATACAAACACGGTCGTCAGAGGTTACCAACGTAGTGCTTTACAATAGATGGAATGTGGCATATTCAATAACACAACCCGTGTCTGAATAAACACACACTTTATTTTAACGAGGTCGGTACAATAGCGCTACGTCTGCACTGGTTGAAGCTATTGGCCCAACTGTCTGTCAGATATCATTCGCAAGTCGTCTCAGTTGACCGCCTGCGATGTTGTTTATTGTAAAGGAGTTCCCACAGGTGAACTACTTGAAAATGTCATCAGCCAACAACAACGAAGAAATATGCTTTTCTCAGATGCGCCTGGGGGCCTTAGCCACACATATTTAGTTAATCTACTACTCGCAAAAGTCAGATCTGGTGGAAAAACTGCCCTCGCTATAGCATTCTCTGCCACTGTGCCAAACTTTTAGAAATCAGGAGAACTGCTCATTTTACATTCAAACGTCCCCTAAAATTTTATGGTGGCACCATCTACCGCGTCGGTAATATTTCAAAGCTATCTGATGCAGGACTGTTTGCGATGAAGTTTCGACGTTCCATAAAATAACTGTTGAAGTGTTAGAACAATACGAGAGTCGCGTAACAACAATATACTTGTGACAGACAGCACCGTTTTGTACTCTGCAGAGTAGACTTCCGCCGAATTTACCAGTAATGGTAAGAGGGGGGAGAGCAAACGAAGTTAAGGCATATTTGCAAATATCATACCTATGGCTGCATATAAGCAAACTGGAACTTAAAACTAATATGAGATTTCTATCTTTCAGAGAAGAAATAGCAAATAGCCAATTTCAAGCAACAAACGGTAAAATAAATCTTAATAATATTTTTGTTTCGGTACCAAATACCTAGAAATTAATTGAAAAAGTATTTCTGGGTATTCCCAACATGTCAAGTAAGACATTTAGTTGGTTTCAGGAAACGGCTATATTGTCACCTACAAATGAAGGAATCAATAAAATAAATGACTTATTCATTCCAAGTTTGAGGCCCTCAACTCAGATTTATGACTCTGTTCACAAGGTCTTACGTAGAGAGGAAGCAGCGCTCTCCCCTACAGAATTTTGAAAATTATTTATGCCGCCTGGAACTCTGCCGCCTAAGTTAATACTATGCTAAGAACAGCACACACACCTATGCCCGAGGAAGGACTCAAACGTCCGGCGGGAGGGGCCGCGCAATCCGTGACATGGCGCCTCTTACCACGCGGTCACTCCTCGAGGCGCGGAGTTATATGTGGGAGCGTTAGCAGTAAGTTTCACTGATTGAAGAGAGATATACTGGTGTCCAAAATTAAAGCAACAAACGGAAATTTTGCAAGATTGCGTTTATTTTGTTACAGAACAGCGTAATCTGGTGATAGTAGTGTAGAAACAATAAAAGAATACAGAACGTAAACAACTGCAGCATGTATAATGGTAGACAAAAATGGCCTTCGTTTTTTCCAACTTAATGGATTTGCACACACATTCCCACAACTGGTTAATGTACTCAGTATAGTGTGACCACCTTTGACAGCAATAGACGCCTGACAATGACAGGGCATGCAGTGGATGATGTCATAAATCTCGTGCTGAGGCAACAACGCCCATTCTTCCTGAAAAGCTGCCCGAAAGTCTTGGGGAGTGGTTGGTGGGTGCTGACGTGGCGCGCCCCGTCTCTCTAGTGCATCCCAGATATGCTCTACGGGATTCCAATCGGAAGAGCGAGCAAGGCCACACCATGAGTGCAATATCTTCAGTTTCCAAGAAAACATCAACCACCTGTGCTCTATGAGGTCGAGCGTTGTCGTCCATGAGTACGGAGTCTCGGCCCACAGCACCTTGCAACAGCCGCACATGAGGTCTCAAGATCTCGTCACTATATCTGACAGCAGTTAAACCCCGTACAATTTCATGAAGAGGTGTTCGAGTGGCCAACATAACTCTACCCTCACCATTAGAGATGTGGGACTATCCGGAAACTTCGTTATACGTTGACTGGAATACCATCTTCCGTGCAGCACACGATCGTACGGACAACTGTTGACAGTTAGTATGATTACATCGTGACTCAGACACAGGACGGGAAAACAGTGGTTCGTTGCTTTAATTTCGGACACCAGTGTATATCACCAAGTGCCTTAATCGTTACTCGATTTCGAGTTTTTGTTTGAAGATGCTGTTGCTTGAAAATTTCGTCTTCTACGATGGTAAGCGGAGCTAGTAATTTCGCAGCGTTAGCTTACTACTTAGCAGGCGACCGCAGACGCACGAGCTGTAGACTCTATTAATAGGCATCTTGCCTTTTGGATGTTTTATACTGTCTGCTGGAGCTATGCAAAACGAAGACAAGAACTGTGATCAAGGAAGCGAGCTCCTTTGCTGCCCATTAATATTCAGCGCGCGGGATACGGGTAACATATTTAAAACTAAATTTAGCCAATGCTGAATAATTTATGTGTGCAGCGCAGATATTCTGCTGGGAAGGGAGCTAATTATCGGCGTCAGAAGCGCCGGAACGAATGGCTGGTTGGGCTCTTCCGCGCGCCACCATTTCTTCTTGCTGTCATTACACTGTAGGGCAGGCTGCGCTACTCCGTACCATCTGCCCCTACTCCGAGATACGCTGCCCACTGCTGGGACAAGCAGGGTCATCGTTACATCAAATGGTGAGTGTCTCTCAAATTCCAACAAAAACCTTTTAAGAAAGAATTTAACTTATCCTTGCGATAAATTATTGTTTCTACTTCATTTGATTTGAGATCAGATACAACACATTTACTCCTTAGCACGAGTACGTCAATGCGTTATGATTGGTCCAACACGAATCTTGCAATTATTACTGAGTCTGTGACATAGAACAGACTGCTGTCGATAGTCCGTAAGTGCAATACGTGACAATTTTGCTAATGTTTGAGAGCTACAGTGCTATTAAATATAATTTTATCAGTTTCGCTAATGGCATTTAGATGCATTTTTTGACATTAATATTGTCGAACTGTGGGAAAAATCTCACAAAGACTTCGTTACAAGAGGTCAGTGATATTCCCCTAGTTGATTTTTCAGATGTCGAGCTCGTAATCAGGTTCATCCCATATTTGACGCAAAATGCTAATATGAATGTGTTCAAGGGTAACGTTAATGCGAGCT
This sequence comes from Schistocerca serialis cubense, assembly GCF_023864345.2. Classification (NCBI taxonomy): domain Eukaryota; kingdom Metazoa; phylum Arthropoda; class Insecta; order Orthoptera; family Acrididae; genus Schistocerca; species Schistocerca serialis. The sequence continues at coordinate 785,697,512 of NC_064639.1, read as the reverse complement.
AATAGCCGCGGTAGGTTTGTCGGCACAGGTGGCACAAACTCTGAATTTTTCACACAATACCGCATAAAAATATCTAAACGGTTAAGTCCCCTAAGCTTGGAGGTCAAGACTGGTGTCTATGATCATTCTTTCCAACACGACTGATCCTTCGGTTCCCAAGAGACGTTTTTAATAATTGAAAAATATCGAGACGGGAGTGAGCAGAGGCACCGTCCCATCACTAAATCAAGTTCACACTGCCGGTCTTTCATTTGCTTTGTTAAATAATTTTATGTCTTATCTAGATACGTGTCCCGTATTACTCCATGAATGTGATTTCCTCAACAAAATTTCCATATTGATTCAAAACTGAAGTAGTACTCTGTCTTCATCATCAGTTATGTCTAAAAGCCTGAAAGATAAAAAAAGTAGGTAAGTAAATAAATAAACTAATTAGTGCAAAGCATATCAACGGCAACGGTTTAACATTCTCAGGCCTAACATAACGTCAGGTGTTCGCGACACATTCTTGTTCGTTGGTTCTATGTAGCCAGTTCCTAACTGGTTACACGCCTGTATTGAGTTACAAGGGAGCATAGGCAGGCAGGGCTGGCAAGCCGTTGGTGCATTGGCCAAGCTAAAAAATCAAGTCGACATCGGTTCCGCACTCAGAAAATAAGCAATGGGGGAGGACGTAGGTGCGCCGCAGCGCCGTCCAGGACAAAGTTATGGCGGATGTGATTTGCCACTGCCTTCCTCCGACCTATTGTAAAGTGCTAAGTGCGTATTTGTGTCATGAGGATGACTGTGATTAATGCATGTACAATACAGTGTTACGTTTGAGATAGAAACCGAGAATTAGCTTCCAAAAAGTATCAGACGAGTCATGGGACTCGGCTCCTTTGACGGCAGACAGAGGGCTATGTCTACATTACCTGTTTAAGGCCTTTCACATTGTCAGATTGTGAATTGCTGCGCAATAAGTTAGATGTCAGATTGTGTCCATCAGTCAGAGGAAATTAGCAAAGAGAAAAATCCAGCTCGCAAAAACCTATTTCTTACTGTTTTCAGTTTCTACACTGTCTTTATTCTGCTATAATGGCAATTACACAGCGACCCTTTGAATTAACTAGATGTTAGTCTTGTATTTTCTAATATGAGAAATATGGAGAGTGATAGATGTAGCCAGCACTCGCTTGGGCAAAAATTTTACATACTGGCCAATGGACAGTCCCTCCGACTATGATGAGTACTGAAGTATGCTGCATACTTCGAGTTATATTGAGTTTAGTGAAACCAGGAAACTTACCCTAACCGAAAACTGACTCTATGGGTTCTACAGTTGCTTTCTACAGATAATAGTAACCTATGATATGTCTTGGAAGAGTTTCACGCGCTTCACTAAAAAAGCGGACGTTTCTAGGCGGTCGTACACGACCATCACAGTGGCCGGTTTGTTAGATTGCTGGTTACTGAACCGAAGCCTCAGGTTTGATTTTCAGCAACTGCTCCACATTTGACTCGGGCGTACTTCATTCAGTATCTAGACACCAAATGCCAGGCTTCCTTGGAAATTTGTGGTAAGATCTTATGGGACCAAACTACTGAGGTCATCGGTCCCTAAGCTGACACACTACTTAATCTAACTTAAACTAACTTACGCTATGGACAGCACACACACCCATGCCCGAGGGAGGACTCGAATCTCCGACGGGGACAGCCGCGCGCACCGTGACAAGACGCCGCGGACCGCGCGGCTACCCCTCGCGGCAAGGGCTTTCCGTTTACATAAATAGGATAAGTAGCATTCTTGACACGTCTGTCGACCTGGTGGCGTAAAATTGATGGCGTAACAGTAAGATGCTAGAAATATCGGTTTGTCCACAACTTCGTCTCATACAAATTTCAGAAAGTTTTTACTCGTGATTTTGCACGATTTTTGTGCGTATTTTTCAGTCTCTCATTAGAAATTTTGAGCTGCTTGCAATGTTTTCGTCCATTTTGAAGTAAGTACAGCCATAACATCTGTGACGATCACGTCCCGCCTAACAGACGGGCTACGGCTTCAACTTCTGCTTCAGGGAGGGAAGGTTAGAATTGAACGTCTCGTCGACACAGTTGAACAAGAATGAGAAAAGGATTTGACCTCGCTTTTATGGAGGGTGTAAGCCTGTTTTAAGTCTGCGATGCTTACGGAAAGAGTGGAATACATAATTCTGGATAGCCAGTTGGTGGTTCGAACTCCGCTCCTCCCGAATTTGGGAACAAATATCTCAAGCAATGCATCCTGTTTTTCAGACCTACTCATATAGAAAGTTTCTGGAGTATATGTAGTGCACGAGGCAACTTCACAGTAATGTTTGGCAGAGCTCTATCTGCGTTGGTCTACTGGGTTACTCATTTGGCTTGCTGCACGAAAACACTGTAGCGCGGCTTGAGAAGTGTTTCTTGTCAACCAATGTCGACATTAGAATCGTCATCAGAAGTGTAGTACAAGCTTATATAACAGCGGCTCGTGGGGTCCTAAAGGCAAGATTCTTCAATTAAAATAGCACACTGCACTCGCATTCGGGAGGACGACAGTTCAATCCCGTCTCCAGCCATCCTGATTTAGGTTTTCGGTGATTTCCTTAAATCGTTTCAGGCAAATGCCGGGATGGTTCCTTTGAAAGGGCACGGCCGATTTCCTTCCCCATCCTTCCCTAACCCCGAGCTTGCGCTCCGACCTCGTTGTCGACGGGACGTTAAAAAAATAAATATGATCGTATTCAACACAGAAAAAGAGCTACGCTAAAAAGTATTGCTTTTCTATTTGTTTTGTTCACTTCTAAGACGCTGCTTACCTAGTAGCACGTGCTGTTTGATACTTGTTTGAAGATATGACCCTCGAGTATGAATTTGAAATGTGGTTGACCTTTACCCTGTAAAACTATTTCTTTAGTTTTACAGTCGAGTATTACCAGTTCAAAGCCTTGGTTAATTAGGTGCAATTGTAAATTACTCTTTACACAACGTTTTCAGTTATTTGTCTAATAACTGTGTCATTTGTGTATTGAATGTGTATAGGGTTGTGCAAGAATTAAAATAAAATTTGGTTGTTAATTTGCTCTAGTACCTTGTCAAGTGTTCCAGTTCCTGTCTGGAGGGTTGGTGCATCAAAACTCTGAAAAACAGCTGTGTTGATTTCTTAACAGTTATACAAATAAATTCTAGTCCCACACTCACAAGGGTAGAAAACTAGTGGCGCATTGGTACTGATCTCCATCCAGAGAGTAGCAAAAGTGACGAAGTAACAAGCGAATCCCACACGCCTTAATATTGGAGCCTTCAGATTAAGGGAGAAAACCTCCACAGGATATCACAGTTTCTCCAAGAAAATCTGGCTTTACTGGAGACACCAGATCACTCATAAAAAATGGAGTTTCTGATGGCGCCAAAAACAATCTTAGAATTCGGACGGCTTCCCAGTTGACAACGAGTCAGAACGCGGGCAAACGAAAATGGATTGCAGACAAAATAACTATTAAATTATGTTCCAAACTTTAATGTAGAATCTCGTAGAAAATGAAGGTAGAAAAATTACACCAGCAATGATCCTCTTTGCTACCAAGTCTTAAGTGTCTTATTACATTTGGAAGTCAGGATGCGTTGAGGCAGCGCGATGACAGCAGGTCCGTCGGCGCAGTCAACTTGATTGTTGAGCGGGGGCCAGAGGTAGCCCCGAGAGAGCGTTGGCCTCCAGCAGCCGATGGGACATTTTAGGCGCTGCCCGGTTGGCCCTAAGCCTGCTTTCCGGCAGCAGCTAAATACTCAGCTCGAATCGCTCATCTCCGTAAATTATAGCTGCGTAAATTGCTGAAATAAAATGTGTGTTTTGCCGTCGCGACACTGAGTGATGCAATAATTAGTGCAAATTGAGGCGGGTGAAACGCGCGGATGAATTATGTATATGGCAGTGACGATGGCGGGGGCAGTGGCCTCTGCTGGCGCCAGTAGCCGCCACCGCCGCCAGGAGGCGCTTTGCGCTTGCCAACATTCCGTCTCCACCCCAGCAGGCCTACAGACGGAAAAGCAGTTAGGGACATACTCCAGCTGAACGAGACAACGTGGCTCCGTAAGGCCCATTTTTTAAATTTTTTATTTTATTTTAGGAAATGCAGTTCCTGTCGCTGCTCAGAATTTCAAGAAGTATGTCTCACTGTTCATGGAAGAACCCATTCCAAAATATGGCAATATTCACAACAATCTCATCTTTTGTTCTACTCTGGAACTCTATGGAACAAGTAATGTGTGTCATGAAAACATAATAAGCTGAATCACTCTAAAAGGACGTTGTACAAAAAAATTAATACGTTGCTCCATCAGGTTTTGAATGTGCCTATCTTCGTGGCAGAAGCCGTGACACGGGCAGATTTCGGAAGCTAAAATCGTGAATGGAGGTTGATCAGAGTATGATCTAAAGCTGACGTGTGTAGCCTTGCGTGACTTTTCACTCAGCAGCCGAGTGAGTGCTGATTTGCAACCCCCTGTGTGCCGGACCGGGAATCTAATCTTGGACCTGTGTCTTTCGCGGGGAGTTGTCCAAGCACGACTCAACGACCACTTTCCACAGCTTTACTTGAGCCAGTATGAATCCCTTAGGCGGTGGCGGTGGCTAGTCCATTTCTCCGCAGCGTCTGTTCTTCTTGGAGTGCTAGTCCCGCAAGGTATGCAGGGAACGTCTCTGAAGTTGAAAGATAAAGTAGGAGATGTACTGGCGGAAGTAAAGCTGAGAGGAGGGGACGGGAGTTGTGTTTGAATAACGTTGCCGCTACAGACTTATCTGCAAAAGACAAAACTCTCATCTTCGAGTCCCAGTCCGGCACACAGTTTTAATACGCCACATAGTTTCACATATATATCAGCATAAGTAACATGCATTCACCCTATTTCTTTCCCCACTTGAGCTATCACAATGTCTCTAACAGCATCAACGACAACCCTGAGAATAACGTTTTAACCAATCCAGATTATCAACTGATACAGGGTGACAATTATTGAACTACATGAAGAAAAACGTAAATTAGTTATAAACTACGGCGAGCACACACTTTATTCAACATATAAACATCATTAAGATATTCAGATTGGCGAGGATGTGGCGCATACGAATAGCGAAATTCTGGTGACACGCTGAAGCGTCTTTAAAACAGCCCCATAAAAGAGAGTCGCGTGTGTTCATATCCGGAGAACATGGTGGCCAATCAAGGCGCATGCCAGTGGCCTCTGGATACCCCAGAGACAGAACGCGGCCCCCAAAGTGCTCCTTCAGGACATCAAACACACTCCTGCTTCGATGGAGTCGAGCTCCATCTAGCATGAACCACATCTTGTCCACATCATGATCACTTTTGGTAATCATCTTCTAAAGCCTTCGCATACCATTCGGCAGTCACCTTGCCATCTAGGAATAGCGCACAGATTATTCTGCGACTGGACATTGCTCACCACACAGTCATCCGTTGAGCGTGAAGAGACTTCTCGATCGCGAAATGCGGATTTTCAGTCCTCCAAATGCACCGATTTTTCTTATTGACGAACTCATTCAAATGAAAGTGGGCTTCGTCGCTAAACGAAACAATAATGCGCATGCTAATTCCCATAATGCCCCGCGGTCAATCGTGCAGTTTGAACTCCTTAACGCAAACCGTTTAGAAGTTATGAGGATTTTATTTCATATGGTTCAATAATTGTCACCCTGTATATGATTAGTTACGCGGCGCCTTATGTGTCTCTGTTTGTATTTCTGCTTGGCCTGAAACCAACAGGTGCTTAACTTAACAAAGACAGTGCTCAGACTTGTCGACTACTTCTCGGTTCGCCATTCACCAGTACCTTAGAGTTTAAATTGGCGTAACTAGCGCATACTGGTAATTACTTTTAGTAACAATAGGTACTTTAATTCACAATCTTATCGGTCAGGCTCTCTGCAAAATCGCCGTAGAAAGAAACATGTTGAAAACACTGACAAGAAGTAGGCTCAAATGGTTCAAATGGCTCTGAGCACTATGCGACCTAACTTCTGAGGTCATCAGTCACCTAGAACTTAGAACTAATTAAACCTAACTAACCTAAGGACATCACACACATGCATGCCCGAGGCAGGATTCGAACCTGCGACCGTAGCGGTCGCTCGGCTCCAGACTGTAGCGCCTAGAACCGTACGGCCACTCCGGCCGGCGACAAGAAGAAGGGACAGGAAGATCACACATTTGTTAAGACATCAGTGACTAGCTAGCATGATGGTCGAGGGAGCTGTAAAGCGTAAATCTGTAGGGCAAGACAGAGATTGGAATACATCCTATAAATAATTAAGGACATATGCCCGACGGGACAGCTGTGCGTGCTAAAGGTCTGCTTTCAGGGTGGGGAGGCGCGCTGGCGCCGGATCGAATACACGTGGCGTATTAAGGGCGAGGGTCGGGGTGTGCAGGCTAGCGTGGATATGCTGTCTAGATTGTTTCCCACATCCCACTAGGTGAATACTGGGTGGTACCCCAGAATCACCTCAGTTACACGATTTACAAACATTTAGAAAACCTTGTCTCTCTTTCCATGCATAACACTACTTACAGACAGTTGGGGAACATACATTCCTTTCTGGGGGGGGGGGGGGGGAGGGGGGGGGTAACGAGATGGCGACAGGAAGGTTATACGGCCAAACTCTTAAACTAACAACGTCAAATCCGTTAATGGCCACACCGACTCTGAACACATGTGGCACAAAGACACAAGAAACAAGAACACAATGGGATAGACCTACGACAGTCGAAGTACTGCTACCCTCCACCATGTAGTGTATAGTAGCTTGCTCGTGTATATGTAGACACAGAGGTCGATGTACCTTAAAGTACCTGTGAAAGACAATAGCATCACATTTTGTTGAAAGCCGTGGAGTATAAAATGCACTTGGAGTTAATTTAGCAGTTAACTGCCAATATTTATTCATTAATTAATCAGCTACTGATCAGGTACATGATACGAATTTTGTCAAATGCACATACATTTTTGAATACTTACATATGTGATGTATAGATACAGTTCTGTAGATTCTTACATAGTTACGCTTTTACACTTGCAACATAATATATCATGTACACATAATCTACTAAAAGTGAAATCATGCTTCAGTTATCAAGCAGTTTCTATTCCTGCTGCACCACAGGGGAGAACATCATTCGTTTTTGAATTGCTTTACGAGATTCTAACTAGCAGGGACTTATTTTCATTTACCTGTGTGCTTAATACACTCCTGGAAATTGAAATAAGAACGCCGTGAATTCATTGTCCCAGGAAGGGGAAACTTTATTGACACATTCCTGGGGTCAGATACATCACATGATCACACTGACAGAACCACAGGCACATAGACACAGGCAACAGAGCATGCACAATGTCGGCACTAGTACAGTGTATATCCACCTTTCGCAGCAATGCAGGCTGCTATTCTCCCATGGAGACGATCGTAGAGATGCTGGATGTAGTCCTGTGGAACGGCTTGCCATGCCATTTCCACCTGGCGCCTCAGTTGGACCAGCGTTCGTGCTGGACGTGCAGACCGCGTGAGACGACGCTTCATCCAGTCCCAAACATGCTCAATGGGGGACAGATCCGGAGATCTTGCTGGCCAGGGTAGTTGACTTACACCTTCTAGAGCACGTTGGGTGGCACGGGATACATGCGGACGTGCATTGTCCTGTTGGAACAGCAAGTTCCCTTGCCGGTCTAGGAATGGTAGAACGATGGGTTCGATGACGGTTTGGATGTACCGTGCACTATTCAGTGTCCCCTCGACGATCACCAGTGGTGTACGGCCAGTGTAGGAGATCGCTCCCCACACCATGATGCTGGGTGTTGGCCCTGTGTGCCTCGGTCGTATGCAGTCCTGATTGTGGCGCTCACCTGCACGGCGCCAAACACGCATACGACCATCATTGGCACGAAGGCAGAAGCGACTCTCATCGCTGAAGACGACACGTCTCCATTCGTCCCTCCATTCACGCCTGTCGCGACACCACTGGAGGCGGGCTGGACGATGTTGGGGCGTGAGCGGAAGACGGCCTAACGGTGTGCGGGACCGTAGCCCAGCTTCATGGAGACGGTTGCGAATGGTCCTCGCCGATACCCCAGGAGCAACAGTGTCCCTAATTTGCTGGGAAGTGGCGGTGCGGTCCCCTACGGCACTGCGTAGGATCCTACGGTCTTGGCGTGCATCCGTGCGTCGCTGCGGTCCGGTTCCAGGTCGACGGGCACGTGCACCTTCCGCCGACCACTGGCGACAACATCGATGTACTGTGGAGACCTCACGCCCCACGTGTTGAGCAATTCGGCGGTACGTCCACCCGGCCTCGCGCATGCCCACTATACGCCCTCGCTCAAAGTCCGTCAACTGCACATACGGTTCACGTCCACGCTGTCGCGGCATGCTACCAGTGTTAAAGACTGCGATGGAACTCCGTATGCCACGGCAAACTGGCTGACACTGACGGCGGCGGTGCACAAATGCTGCGCAGCTAGCGCCATTCGACGGCCAACACCGCGGTTCCTGGTGTGTCCGCTGTGCCGTGCGTGTGATCATTGCTTGTACAGCCCTCTCGCAGTGTCCGGAGCAAGTATGGTGGGTCTGACACACCGGTGTCAATGTGTTCTTTTTTCCATTTCCAGGAGTGTAGTTTAATTCTTAAGTTTATTGCGTGTTTGTGCATTTGCTAGACACAGCTCTGCATTTTAATAACTTTTTAGTGTATAATTCTCCCTTCTTTAATACAGGTAGCAACTGTGATTGCTATGTTTGGATGCGAGATGAGTTGGTGACCCTTCACTGAGGGCTCCAGGATATTCTAGATTTGGTCACGCAGCTATAGGTTGTTGTCAGTGATCGAATAGGATGTCATCCAAGGTGTGGCAGGCAGCGAAAGACTTTCCTGGGGGCCAATTAAAAGGCCTTCCCGGTTCATCTAACAAAACAGGTTTTCAGAACTGTCTGTGACTGATAAAGATCCTGAACCAGATGCAGTCACTTGTCATGTTTCAGAGGAAGCCTTTAAGCCTGCGAGATCCGGGTGTAACAGACGGTGGCGGTAACAGTAGTTGGGAGTCCAACGTTAGGCGCATAAGGGGCCGTTAGGGATATGGCAGCTAAGGAGGGAAGAAGTTCAATGTGCACTCTGTGTGCATAATAGGGCGAGTCATGTCAGGTGTGGAATGGATCATTCCGGATGCCACGAAAAGTAGCCTACAAGGTGCAGCGTGCTGCACGCGGTGGCTAATGTCGGTACTAATGATGTATGTTGCTTTGGATCAGAAGAGATTCTCTCCTATCTGAAACGGTAAAGACTGCCAGTTTTGCTTGTGAGATGAAGGCACTGTTTATCATCTGTAGCGTCGTTGACACGAGTGATTGCTAACCTTTGGCACACAGCCGAGTGGAGAGTCTGAATCAGCGACTCAAGCGGTTCTGCGACTGTGTAGACTGGAGATGCCTCGATTAACGCTAAAGAGTGGTGGGGTATTGGCTTCCGCTTCATAGATCAGAGGTCCGTCACGCAGAAGAGGCGGCTACGCGGGTTGCGGGAGCTGTTTAGCGTGGACTACGCGGATGTCTAGGCCTCGGGAAAGAACCAAAAGGGCTTCAGGCTCAAAGGGTGACAGTCAAACATAAAACGGAGTTGGACCCAAGTACCATAGATATTACAGTTTTAAATCGTCGTAGCTGTGTTGCGAGGGAACCAGAGCTCAAAACGCTAACAGAAAGCAGTGGAGCTCAAATCGTTATGAGTTCTAAAAGCTGGCTAAAGCCATGGAGAAGTTCAGCCGAAATTTTTACAAAGGACCTAACGGTGTTCAGAGATTAACGGTGATTAAATGGCTCTGAGCACTATGCGATTTAACTTCTGAGGTCATCAGTCGCCTAGAACTTAGAACTAATTAAACCTAACTAACCTAAGGACATCACACACATCCATGCCCGAGGCTGGATTCGAACCTGCGTCCGTAGCGGTCGCTCGGCTCCAGACTGTAGCGCCTAGAACCGCACGGCCACTGCGGCCGGCAGTGATTAAATACAGCTGGAGGTGGCGTATTTGTCGCTTTTAGAAGTAAAATAGTTCATCTTGTAGTGAAATTAAAGCTGAAAATTTCTGTCGGTTTAGGTAAATGCTATACTTGAGAACGGGATTAAACTAATAACTGATTTGTTTCGGCCGGCCGGTGTGGCCGTGCGGTTAAAGGCGCTTCGGTCTGGAACCGCGTGACCGCTACGGTCGCAGGTTCGAATCCTGCCTCGGGCATGGATGTGTGTGATGTCCTTAGGTTAGTTAGGTTTACTTAGTTCTAAGTTCTAGGCGACTGATGACCTCAGAAGTTAAGTCGCATAGCGCTCAGAGCCATTTGAACCATTTGATTTGTTTCACTGATCCCCTGACTTGTATGATACAGTTGCTGAAAGCTTCAAAGAACCCTTCGAGTATCATCTCAAATAGATGCTCCACTCATACAGCTATAGTTGATGGTGACATCAATCTACCCTCGATATTTTGATAAAGATACATATTCAAAACCGGGGGTAGCAATAGAAATTCGTCCGAAACTGCACTTAATGCTTTCTTCGAAAATTATTTTGAGCAGGTAGTTCAGAAGCCCACTCAAAGTATAAATGGTTGCGAAATACACGTGACCTCTTAGCAATAAATAATCCTGAGTAAATAGGAAGCATTTTGACGGTTATTAGTGACATCAAGATCCTCGTAGTGAGACTGAATACCGTAACATCCAAATCCACCAAAAATAAACACAAAATATATCTGTTTAAAGAAGCACATAAAAAATCTCTTGACGCCTTCCTAAGAGACAGTCTCCATTCTTTCTGTATTAACTACGTACGATGTTGCTTGAATTCAAGGCTATAGCGCCGAGAGCAACAAAGAGATGTGTTTTGTCTCTCTTCGGAGCAGCGTCAGCATGGTTATTAACGGATTTACCCGGATGCCCTTGCAGTTGTCACCCCGTTAGCCTCCTGGCCGCAATATGAATATGAATATACTCCGTCTGCGCGAAAGTAGCCAAAGTTGCGAGTCGTGTAAGTGAGGTGATGCTTGGGTGCCAGCCCAGCATTCACCTATGTGGGAAATCGCCTAAAAACCATATCCGTGCTGGCTGGCACACCGATCCTCGGCGTTAATCCATGGGGCGCATTCGATCCGAGACCGTCCCTGAAGCGGCGCCTTAACACGCACCGCTCTCTGGGCGAGTTCATCAATTGAGAGATTTGTAACCAATAAATTAAAAACAGACTGAACTGCTCCCCCACGGAACACAAAAAACGTCTGGAACTGATGAAGAAGCAACAGTAAAAGCATTCCAAATTTAACAGAATGCAAAATCCCAAAGATTGGCCAAGTTCTGCAGGAGCTCAAAATTTAGCGCGGACTTGAGAGACACTTTTAATAATGTCGACAACGAAACTCTGTCTCGAAACCTGGCATAAAATCCAAATATATTCTGGTCGTATGAGAAATACACCAGCGGCAAGACACAATACCTCCACTGCACTAGAGGGTTGGTAATATTACCTATGACAGTGGCCAAAAATGGAGTTCCTAAATAAGATTTTACGAAATTCCTTCACCAAAAAAGACGAAGTAAATATTCTAGAATTCGAATCCAGAACAGATGCCAACATGAGTAACCTAGCCGCTGATATCTTCAGTGTAGAGAAGCAAATTAAATCACTTAACACAGGGATGTCTTCCGGTCCAGATTTTATACAAATTAGGTTCCTTTCAGAGTATGTTCTTATGGTAGCTCCATACTTACAAGGGAACCTCCCCATCGCACCCCCCTCAGATTTAGTTATAAGTTGGCACAGTGGATAGACTTTGAAAGACTGAACACAGATCAAACGAGAAAACAGGAAGAAGTTGTGTGGAACTTTGAAAAAAATAAGCAAAATATACAAACTGAGTAGTCCATGTGCAAGATAGGCAACATCAAGGAGAGTGTGATCTCAGAAGCGCAGTGGTCCCTGCTTGAGCAGCTGCGGAACCAGAGGTCCTTGGTTCAAGTCTTCCTTCGAGTGAAAAGTTTACTTTCTTTATTTTCGAAAAATTGTGATCTGTCCGTTCGTTCATTCACGTCTCTGTTCACTGTAATAAGTTTAGTGTCTGTGTTTTGCGACCGCACCGCAAAACCGTGCGATTAGTAGACGAAAGGACGTGCCTCTCCAATGGGAACCGAAAACATTTGATCGCAAGGTCATAGGTCAGCCGATTCCTCTCCCTTCCGTGCGTTGTAGTCGACTGACGTCGTGTGTTTCGATGTTTGTTTAGGTGTAGCGTCTCCATAATACGGCGCAGTTGCCTCTCATCGGACGGACGGACGGATAGATAATAATTGTCTGAAAATAAAAAATTAAACTTCTCACTCGAGGGAAGACTTGAACCAAGGACCTCTTGTACCGCAGCTGCTCACGCTAGCCACGGGACCACGGCGCTCCTGTGTTCACCCTCTCCTTGATGTTGCCTGTCTTGCGCATGGACTACTCAGTTTGTATATTTTGCTGATTTTTTTCCTGGTTCCACACAACTTCTTCCTGTTTTCGTGATTGATCTGTGTTCAGTTTTTCAAGGCCTATCTACTGTATCAACTTATAACTAAATCTGAGGGGGATGCGATGGGGAGGTTCCCTTGTTAGTAATCATATAGAACCACTCGCTCGATGAAAGATCCGTACCGAAAGACTGGAAAGTTGCACAAGTCACACCGATACTCAAGAAAGGATATAGGAGTAATCCTCTGGATTACAGATCCATTTTACTGACTACGATTAGCAGTAGCATTTTGGAACATATACTGTGTTTGAACATTATCAATTACCTCTAAGAAAACGATCTACTGATAGTCAGGACGGTTTTAGAAAATATCTTTCATTTGCTAGCAACTAGCTCTTTATTCTCATGAAGCAATGAGTGCTATCGACAAGGGATCTCAAATTTATTCCCTATTTCTAGATATCCCGAAGACCATTGTTCCTTACAAGAGACTTCTAATGAAATTGTGTGCTTCTGCAGTATCGTCTCAGCTGTGCGACTGGATTCGTGATTTGTTATAGAAGCTCTGCTGTTCCTAATCTATACACAGTAGCCTAAATGATTTGGGAGACGATCTGAGTAGCCCTATTAGACTGTTTGCAGATGATGCTGTCATTTATTGTCTAGTAAATTCATCAGATGATCAAAACCATTTAAAAAATGGTTCAAATGGCTCTGAGCACTAAGCGACTTAACTTCTGAGGTCATCAGTCGCCTAGAACTTGGAACTAATTAAACCTAACTAACCTAAGGACATCACACACATCCATGCCCGAGGCAGGATTCGAACCTGCGACCGTAGCGGTCGCTCGGTTCCAGACTGTAGCGCTTAGAACCGCACGGCCACTCCGGCCGGCCACAAAACCATTTACAAAATGATTTCGATAAGATAGCCGTGCGGTGCGAAAAGTGGCAACTGACCCTCAATATGGAAAGTGTGAGGTCATGCACATGGTTATTAAAAGAAATCCGTTAAATTTCGGTTACACGATAAATCGCACAAATCTAAGGACTGTCAATTGAACAAAATACTTAGGAATAACAGTTACAAACAACTTAAACTGAAACACGTAGATAATGCTGTGGGTAAGGCGAGCCAAAGACTGCACTTTATTGGCAGAACAGTTACAAGGTGCAACAGATCCACCGAAGAGACTGCCTACACTAGGCTTGTCCATCCTCTGCTAGAGTAATGCTGTGCGGTATAGTGTCTTTATCAGATAGGATTGACGGAGGATATAGAAAAAGTTCGCCAAATGGGAAATAGCGTGTCGCGGATATGATACGCGAGTTGGTGTGTCAGTCATTAAGGTCAAAGGCGTTTTTCGTTGCGGCGACATATTGTCACACATTTTCTTTACAAACTTTCTCTGCCGAATGCGAAAATTATCTGTTGGCCCCCAACATAATAAAATAAGAGAAATTAGAGCTCGCACGGAATAAGTGTTCATTTCCCCGGTGCACTATTCGAGAGTGGACGGGTAGAGAAAGTTGGAAAGTGGTTCGACGAACCCTCTTCCAGTCAGTTAAATATGAATTCCATAGTAGTCATGTGGATGTGAATGTAGATCAATGACATTTCTGCTGCTGGTTACAAGATGAACAAACATGGTTACATTACAAATTTCAGTGACTGCAAAACGAAATATATGGAGTCATCTTGATCGAGACACATGTCCAAGTTATGTAGGCACAGAGAAGCAATGCTGTAATAAAAGTTGTTTCAGTTTGGCTTTCATTTCGATTACAGATATGATTTTTCTTATTTATGAGGGTGATGATTGTACTCGTACATTTTGATTCCCAAATGTCCGCCCCTGGTAGCTGAGCGTTCAGCGCGGCGGAATGTCATACCTACCGGCCCGGGTTCGATTCCCGACTGGGTCGGAGATTTTCTCCGCTCAGGGACTGGGTGTTGTGTTGTCCTTATCATCATCTCCATCGACACGCAAGTCGCCAAAGTGGTGTCCACTCGAAAGACTTGCACCAGGTGAACGGTCCACCCGACGGGAGGCCCTAGCCACACGGCATTTCCATTCCCAAGTACTTGGCACTGTTTTCATATAATTTTGAGTTGTGAAGTACAATCTGTGAGTGGCGTTTGTTGCTTGTGTCGTAGGGGTGGTGATCGAAGTTGCTTGTTTAGAGACTCCACATGCTGCAATGTGAAACAAGTTCATTTTATTATGTACAGGTATACAAAGGACAGGATTTTAAATTATTTGAAAAGTGGTTGTCTTTCTCATTTAAAGAGAATATCCCCACTGTTTATTTCTGTAATTTAAAAATGGTAAGAGAATCAGAACTGTTTGCTCAGTTACTCGGACTGTGGGTAATAATAGACTCAGATATAGCGTGATACACAAGCTTTAAAATCTCTACATTAGTTGTAGCTCTTACTAATTGCGGTAACAAAAATATTTTGCGACGCTTTTTGACAGCACGTCTGTTTGCAGTTTCCAGCTTAGTGTGTCACTGGTGTGCAATCCAAGAAATTTTGTGTCGTCTACTGCGCAAATGTTGTTTTCAAAACTGTGTGCATCTGGACTGGATGGAGTGACATTTTTTCTCACGTGGAAGCTCATGTTTATTGTTTTTTATGCATTTATTACTAGATTTTTTGCCCCAAACGAAGACTGCAGGTGGGTAGTGTTTTTTGGTCTATTTCTCGCTCCCAGTTATTAGTATATTCATGTCGTTTGCATACAGTAATGAACTTGCGCTGGGACATCGTTTATAAACGATGTAAAGAGGACAGGACCAAGAACAGGGTGTTGTCGGACACCAATACTAGTACAAAGTAGTTCTCACCTGTAGGATGCAACTCCCTTTGAGTTCCTGATTTCAACAAACTGTCTCCTTCCGTTTTAGTAGTTCTGGAACCAGTTGCCAGCAGTGTCTCAACTCTGTATTGCTCGAGCTTTTTAAGGAGCAATGCGTGATTAAACATGCCAGATATCTTTGAATGGTCGAGAAATGTGCCTCCTACTGCTGGCTGCTTGTGATCTATTAAACTTGAGCGTAAGTGGTGGACCATTTCTTGTGAAATCCATATTGGGTACATTAAATAAGATTGGTCATAATAAATAATACTGTTATAATTGGGAAGTTCTCTACTTTAGTTGCAGCAATATATTCAAAGACCTTGGAGCAGACGGGTAGTAATGGAGCTGGGCTATAGTTTGCTACGTATGCTTATCACTTTTTTATATACTGGAAAAATGTTTGCTACTTTTTAGGTGGTCAGGATAAGGTCCCTCCTCAACTGATGTATTTATCGTATCAGAGAGACGCTTACTGATATAAGATGAACGCGTTTGTTGTGTGAGTTGAGGAATCATATCATGCTCAGGAGACTTGATACTTTTTAACATTTTTCTTGTAATATTTTCTATTTCTGTTGTTGTTGTTGTTGGAGACACGGAAAACGAGTACGGGCGACCTTTTACTGTGGTAAGAATGGGTACAAAGTTCTCAGAGCCATACAATAACTTTGGCACAATTTCTAAGAAATATCTGTTCAATGCATTGACAACCTCGTATGTGCTATTTGATATTTTTCCATCTGCCTTTAATGTAATTCAGTAGCTCTCTTTCTTCCAGTCTGCTTATTTATGATATCCCATAGTGTCTTGCATTTTTTGGAAGACTTTACAACTAAAGAATTATTGTAAGACTTTTTTGCAGCTTTGATTACTGGCCTGTAAAAGTATTTGTATTTCTTGAAATAAAAGACAAATGCTACAGTGTTTCCTAAATCTGCTTTTCTGATTTTGTGCAGCAATCTCATCTTTGAGTATGAAATTTTAATGCTTTTGTAATCCAACATTTTTATTTTTCTGGATGATGACTTTTACTCTTTTTGTAAGGGGATTAGTAAACAAACGCTGAAAAACATGCATGAAATTATCAAGTTTTTCATTTACTATTGAAGCCAATATTTTCTATTCGACCGGGCCCGCAGGTTGAATACATCATAATACGACACTTTATAACGAATAATTCCAGGTAAGCTGTAATAGTGTAATCAGTATTGTCTGTTCTTTATTAAAATCTTGTTTCGGCTATGGCACCATTCTCAAGTAAACGTCTAGCTGGAACAGACGCCGATACTGCATCAGTGGGTAAATTGTCGACTGTCTATATGTTGAATACACAGAATATAGAGGTTTTTGTCCAGAAATACTTGGACTGTCATTCTAGCTGTCAAAAGCATTTCACGAACAACATTGTATACAAATACAAATTACGTGACTAGCAACATGGAGACAGTCGACAGTTTACTCACTGACGCAGTGAGGGTCTCTGTTCTAACTAGACGTTTACCTGAGACTGGCGCTTTAGCCTAAACAAGCTTGTAGTAACGAAGAAACAACAGTAATAAAACCATTGTAGTTTATCTGGAATCATTCATTATACTGTTAAAGCAGTAACCACACATCCTCATTCATAATGTCGTAAGTCAAAAGTAAAATTATTTATGTTGGTGTTGATATAATTCCTACATTTCATAATTACTTTTTCTCGTGGTAAACTAGCATGAATAGAGAGCATTGTGTTCTGAGAAGCCCACAACTATTCTTTCTACAGTGCACCTAAGACCAGTTTCTATTTGAGCATGACAGCTGATTATTCTTGTTGGTGCCATTATTTTTATATGTATATTTAGAGAGAACATTAAATTGACCAACTGTAACTCTAAATGCGAACGTTTTAGGTTAGGTTTTACCGTGACAGTGACATTAAATGAAACGACAAGTTTACTGTTACCAGTCACTGTTTATTTATCTCCACGACAAGGTTCAAAGGTTTAAACCTCCATCATCAGGTGGATTTACATTTGTTAGTACGACATTTGTGTGTGTGTTGTGTTACGATGTTTTGGAGGAACTTGTGGCATGTGATGTGTCACGACGGCGAAAGGATCCTGTGACCACTGGCGACAGTGCCACAAGTTCCTCCAAAAAATCGTAACACAACACACACACAAATGTCATAGTAACAAATGTAAATCCACCTGATGATGGAGGTTTATACCTTTGAAACGCGTCGTGGATACAAATAAACAGTGACTGGTAACAGTAAACTTGTCGTTTCATTTAGCAACTGTAACTCTCTGTGACATTCTACAAGAAAAACAATATTAAGAGCACAACCTATTACATCAGTTCTACAGATGTTCTAGTGTACTTTCTCTAACAAGAACAAGTAATCAAGGAAAGTGGTAAAGTTGCCACCAGGTGATCTATGTACTATATTGACATAATACAAATATGTAAGTTTGTAAGCATTGTCTCTGCTAACTCTATTTTTTGTCTGTAGCATATCTTTCACAGATAAGAAGTGCCTATAATATCACTTCTTAAATACACACATCTCCCTCCATTTTTATAATTTTGCTTGGAATGCTGATGAACTGATCTAAAATGAAGATATGAAGACTTGTCAACTCAGACTCCTTTAGCCAGTGCCCATTAATGCACAAGTGTACGGCTGAGAGAATTGTGTTATCATCCGTCAGAACTTCAAGTTCATAAGAATTTCAAGTTCACTTCATTTCTCAGCTCCTGAACATTGTGACAATATATATTAAGGCTGTCTACTTCTATCTGCTGAATGTACACACGTGGACACAGATAGCTTTTTACTTTCACGTTCCCCAGGATAGGAGGCTCGACCATAAAAAAAATCAGCAATTCCCTGGCACTTTTCTTACTCTTGCATCTTCTTGGACGATGGTTGTTTTTGCTGCGTGTCTTCTGGGTCTCAGGCTCATTCTCTGAGTACTTTCTACTGCTGCTGTTATTGCAGCTTTTTGATCTTAGGTTGCTTACTGATGATGATATTGCAGGAATCATTTATTCATTAGTTGGTGGATGTTGAATGTTGTTCTTTCTTGATTGTCTTTTGTCATTCGGAAGTATCTCCTTGATGGAATAGACATTTACGGCCTGTTACCACTTATTATAGGAGGTCAGTACACAGTGAATTTGCTGTCATTAGTGTTTTCGTCTCGCCGGTCGGTGTGGCCGAGCGGTTCTAGGCGCTACAGTCTGGAGCCGTGCGACCGCTACGACCGCAGGTTCGAATCCTGCCTCGGGCATGGATGTGTGTGATGTCCTTAGGTTAGTTAGGTTTAATTAGTTCTAAGTTCTAGGGGACTGATGACCTCAGATGTTAAGTCCCATAGTGCTCAGAGCCATTTTTGTTTTGTTTTCGTCTCACTTCTTGTTTTTCTTCTAGGAAGTTTTGTAATCAGCACCTACCTACCTGCTGCTTTGTGAGTGGCTGTACTTTTCAGTCGTCCTACAGTAGAGTTTATTTTCGTTGTCAGTAATTGTTTTCCTAAGGTATGGTTCATGACAGTTGTGAAATCATAATCCCAAGTAGCTTACGTCTACAGTTTCACCAAATTTCTGCACTTTTTTGTTATTTACAGGTGTGTACTGCAGATTTCTGCTTTAACATACATCCATACGATAAGTCAAAACCTTGCGGAATGTTCATGATTATTATATGTGTTTGTGTTAGATTCTTAGATAGTCTTCTACGGCTGTTAAAAGAGCCATACGCGAATCATTTTTGTATGCCTTTTGAACCCGCTGTTAACATAATAAAAAATTTTAATTCAAACTGTTTACTTGTGAGGATTTTGTCATCTTCAACATTTCAGTTGACGAGGCCGCATGTTTAATAAAGCAATAGTCTCTCCTGACGATTTCGGTGATACTACGTCTATGACTGTCACCCAGAATTGTCACTGTCCCTACGTTTCCCATTTTCGCTATATGCTGTATTTAGTGCTGCACCTTTCATTTGGGCGTTTGGTTCATCACTAGATAGGATTCTAGGCTCTGTCTCTCACGAGATCGAACTAGCAATAACAGTAACGGCTTTTCAAATGTGAAGCGCCGATTAAAAAAAAAGTTTTCTTCAAAGGATATGCCATGGATTTCTGCACCCGAGAAACCCAATTGCATTGCCGAATGTGACTGACAATCTTCGGTAAAGGGACTAACTCCGTATATCGACTGCTCCACTTGACAATCTTCGGTAAAAGGACTAACTGCGCATATCAGCTGCTCCATCAGTTTACATCGCACTACAGTCGTCATATGTGTGGGTAACCAAACTAAATTATGTGTGATCTTGCCGATATTCTAAGGTACAGCTGTTTTGCTATGTGGAGGCACTTAGAGTCTTTTAAGGAGCTGTGACTTTTGGTCTTATGAGAGATACAACTAGTACAGTATACGAACTTGTACAACATCTGCAGAGTAGAGGCGGGTCAATAAAAGATTAAAGATCTTAGAGGTAAACTTCGTGTCTTTTTTTTTTTGGCATCAGTGACTGAAAGAAGCTTCAGTTTAACACCAACAGAATTTCGTGGGGTCGTCTTTAGTTTCGTAGTTACAGTCACAAATTTTAAATGATGCTCATGTACATAGACAGTCTCTTGAGTTTGTTCCTCCGGGTGAGAAAGAACGCAGAACACCGCATTTCACAACGACTGGTTTGCTCTGCTTGCAGAGGACTTTGCCGTGAGTACTGGTATAAAGACAGAATTACGTGAAATGCGCAAACAGTCAAAACAGAACTGCAAGTAGAGTCTAAAAAGTTATGCATTATGGTACTTGTTAATTTGTTTCAATTTTAGAAGATAAAAATTATTTTCAAGATTAAAATTCGTCTCTTAGGCTGGAAAAATAGTTCGGTACTGAACTACTGAGTGTATAAGTCTGTGGAAATTATTGTTCGGGAGCTACAGAGAGTTTCATCATTTATAAAACTGTATTGTCCCGGAAATTTTGTTGTACTTATTTTCTGCATTATCACTACTGATCTGAGTTTTAAAGTACGTAAAGTACTACTGAAACTAGGGCTGATACGTTCGAATGGACCAGGCACTTCTCGATTTGTCGTAGAGCTCTATACAGTGGGTTCAGAAAGTATTCGTCTTGCTGTATATTAAAGAAAGGTCTGTAACGCATGAGAAGAAGCGAATACAAACCTGAAGAATCAGCCTTGTGGAAAGTACCTCAGCAAAAATTTGATGGTAAAACAAGGAACAAAATATGTTCATAGCGATAGCAAAGTTAACAAAATAGCAAGTTTCAAACAGAAATTGTTTCATAAAATATTAGTCCACTCGTTTTTTTTTTTTTACATATAGAGCCTGAAAACATGGTTTAAATTGCAAAAATTACTTTTTAGTGCTACGCTGACTGCAAACAACATACGAGAAACTGCGAACTAACGCCAACAGTAAGTTACAGCTCTGGGTTTCATGAATCATATCCACCACAAACTCCTGTTATATGCGAACATGCTTGCAGTAAGAATTCCCATTCAGCGTGTAGATATTTAGCGTTTATAGTGATTTTTAAATAAACGTGAAATATTGTTCGCCAAAATATATTACTTGAGTTTGCACCGAGCACGGGAAGAAATATTTGTTGCTAGAGACTATGCTGATATGTCAAGTGGGTTTCAAATAACCATTTCGATTCCTGTTCGCATAGAAGAAAAAAAGCTATCAGCATGAAAACAGAATGATAACATTCTATAAAAAGAACATGAATTAGGAATTAAGTGCATGATACATAAAATAAATCATATTAATTCGTATTAATCGCAGTGCATCCGCGAACATGAGAAATAAATTACAGCTGTCTCATGGAGACAGTACCAACAGACGTCACTAGATCGCGCGACGAGTTAAAGCTCGAGAATTACACTGAGTCGTGATTGCGATTCCTGCATAATTTATTAGTTGTTGTTCTTACATTAGGTACACATCTTAGAAGGTATTTCAGCCGATGGTACGCATTTATTTATACTGTTAAAATCCACAGTACACTAATATCGCTAAGATTCGCCGTGGATATAGTACCAACGAAAGCCGCAAGATCGCGAGGCGATCGAAATATCAGTCATAGCCCGAGACTTGCCGAACTGTGACGAAAACCGCTTGAGCTGTTCGAACCTTCCTGAAGCGCAACACTATAGCCGAGAGACTCTGAAGTAAATTTTAGTGTTAACTGTCATGCGCCCGTAATTATCGGTTTAGCAGATTTCTAAAAACAGTAAAGACACAACATAAATAGGATGTTTAAAATATACACATCTATGATACGAAACTATAGAAAACTGAAATTAAATACACATGTGACGCCTCTTTCTCATCAGGTGTTTTCTTAATAAAGTTTTTCTGCCATGAGAAAAGATAACTTCAAAATTAGCCATTCTAGGAACTGTGGATAGAAAGCTTTCCCTACCGACGATTCAAAATTCGAGTCGAGGATCATTGTCTTGCTGGCAATACGATAGCACGGGTGTAACTGACAAAATAGCAGGTCACAAAAACCGAAAAAAGTTAGATCGAAACTGATTACTGTTTCTGGAGTTAACGTAGAAAGTGAATATTACATACGCAGTACACCGATCTCCTGTGTTACACAAAGAATCAAGAAAGCGAAGTGAGCCATTTTTCTTAGCAGAAATAAATCTAGCATCTTTGACGGTAATGCATCGTGGAAAATATTATCAGTGAACGCCTCTGGATGTGAATTGAATGTGTCGGGTGGAAAGAAGACACTTCAAGCTTTAAATTGTAATATTCATTTGAACATTCATCTTTTTTGTTAAATGTTTTCGTGTTACTTGCGTGTTTCCCGCTGATAATATCAGCCAGAAAAAAAAATCAGAAACTCTTGATAGGACAGTCTAAGTAAAAAACGGCAGTATTGTTAACTTCATCGTTTTTGCAAGTAAGTAGCAGCAATTCATATGTTGCAAGATAAAAACAGATAATTCACACAAAAGTAATACTAATTCTAATTTAAATGTTTAATTTGTATTTCACTTATGTGAAGGGTGTTCCCTAAAGCAACGGCTTTTGCAGTGTTTTAGGATGTAACTCAGCTTCCGACGAAATTACTTCGACCTTAGCAAGCCGAGTACGAATTGCACAAGGAAATGTGACACGTTTCATTGAAAACGGATATAAATATGTAAGTCGAACAACTGTTTTTTTAAAAACTGGTTTATTGCAGCCTGATATCTTTCGTAATGTGCGTTTTTTAACCTAATTCATAGAATAAAAATACACTGACTGTAAATTTTGTGACCGTGCTATCCGGAAATCACGGTATTGCTTCAAGTAGTCAGTATATTGTGTATTGAAACGTTGATAAAGGAATGTATGACTGAATGTGGTGACTAAAGCCTGCGTAGCAGGCTCGAGCAATTTGATTTGTCTACAAGACATTTGCTCGATCTGTGCAGTGTTAAATTGCGTTGTTAAGTACGAACGGTGTGATGACCCAGTGGTTTTACCGGAGATAATATAACATTGCAGTAGAGGGAAAATATTACTTACAGTTCTTGTCGGGTTAACACAACCAGGTCGTGTGCAACCAATAGTCATGGGCATTCTGCAAGATCTCCGAAAAAAGTAAATTGTTCCTCGGAAAAATTTCCGGGGACAACCGCAGTGTAATACTTATTGTTGTAACTTGGTTGGCAGCATCAGCATTAATCGAGGGATATGGATGAGAAGCAGAAATGCATTGGTGCAGTGTGGGGCGCCGTTACTACTTATCACGAGCTATGACGTCATCGTTATTCGCTTTCGTTGGAAGATTGAAACCATGTTCAATTAACGTTCGAAATAACATAGAAAGCAGTAGAACCTTCCAATCTTGCATTTCTGTTTGGACTGGGTAAATGAGTCCAACTTAAGTTTGTGCAGTGATTTCAGTATCATATTTATCCATTCATCCGCTTGTTATTTTTTAAAAGGAGGAAGTGAGCTCCTTGTGCAAGTAAAATAAACAGTTTACTAAGATCTTCACTGCGTTATAGTGCAACGATTTCTGCTTGTATCTATTGTGAGATTCGCTACTTTAGTAGGTATTAGCAAGTCCTCTGATCATTCCATCCTTTTAAGACCATTATTTGTCAATAGTGTAGTTCAATTATATTATTAACTTATACAGTTCAATTAAATTATGAAGTTTACTGTTTGAAGCATAGTAGCAATTGTACGCAGGGTTTACTCACCACTTTCGATTACCGGTCTCATTTTTTATCGGGAAACAAGTATTTTATATTGTTAAATTCGTAAATTAGTAGTCGCGTTGTTTTACGTGCTGATTTATGAAATTAAATATTATCATGTATTAACAGTGTGTTTGGGATTTAAACAAACACAGTGCATAGTAGCGACAATACTATATTATGTTATTTGGTCTATATCAGAGGATTTGTTTGTTAATTTGCAAACTATAATACCTTTGAAGCCAATATATACAGCTATTTAACTTTAAAACTTCATCTCAGTGAATCATTTAGGTTTCTTACACAACAGCGTACATGATTAAGATTCATTTTTGACACTTTTGTTAACGCAACAGCCCGATATTATTTCAAATGCAGTATAAATAGTGATCAAGGTCAAGTCATAATTCTAAAAAGTATAGTGACACGAAATCTTGTCGTAGGTTATACTGCTAACATAAGACTACTTGTTTCACTCTCTCATTTCCCTCGTCATCTTCACATAACACCATTACATAAAACTATGCTATACACGCATCCCATACATTCACCTATACTCAACAAACACGTGTGAGACACAAATTTTACATATGCACATGGAAAGGGGTCAGTGTGCGCAGAGGAAAAACGTCGTTTCCGCTAGGCGGCTTGACATTTCCCAACCAACAGTGATATACGATATTTAATTAACAGATGTGTACTGACGGAAACTTCAGACGCAGTATTTCAACATATGAGAAATTAACAGAAAACTGTCCCATTTGGCATACTTCTAGAATCTCCAGCAACGTTTTGTGTTTGTTGTCATGGCCTGAAAAACATTTACTGGCCGTAGGCAGTCAGTGATGAGGGGAATGGTTTTTTACTCTAACGGGCGATTTTCTTCCACCGCTCACGACTCTCCGAAATGCGTTCGTGAAGTCTTTTTCTATTTGAAATTTGTGGATTATGACGTGACAGTGTTTACACACAATACATACTCAGTTCAATTTAAAAGTCAAATCATGAGGTTACCTTGAAATTTCCTGGACTACTTATTTATTCGAATAATACGGTAAATCAATTTGGCGTCGCTTCTGTGTGTCTCATTTTCTTTGCTCCCATACTTTTTTTATTCTTCGAGAGTGTCGTTCCTTTTCTTCGCGTGTCCAATTTCTTCCATTTGATGACCTCTTTTCTTCCCGGAAACCCTGCAACCCAATCTTTTGTGTTGCTTCTCTAAACTTTTTTGGTGTCAAATATGTCCATTTTTATTTCAGCATCTTCGTCACTTACAGTGAAACATGTGGATGTAGATTTATAGCTATTTAGTAAGTTGAAAATCTGATTGGGTAGTCTGTTATAATCCATTCTGTATGTTTGTCCCTAAAACTATAGTCTCCTTTTCCTCACTACATTAGTTAGATGTTCTACTTTCTAACAGAGCTCTCTGTTTTACCTTACTATGTATTCTGCATTACTTTTAATTTTAGGTCCAGTAGCTTTCTTTGAATTCTTCTTTAAACTTTTTTCAGTATTTCAAGATCACCAAATCCTGTTTGTTTAAGTGTCTGTGCTGCAAACAATGATTCAAGCATTACCATTGTTTCAAAGTGTTTAGTTTTGTGTTCCAGGACTTTTTGGTATGTGTATTTTTTGCCGTTTGGAATACCTTTTTCATTTTATATACTCTATTTTCTATTGCTGCATTTTTTTGTATATCTCATTATCCATTCACCTAGCTATTTAAAAGAATTTATTTTATATCTCGTCTTGTTATGAGTTTTAAGATTTGTAGGACATCACTGATATTTGTCATGAACTGTGTTTTTTCAAGTTATGTTTTAGCCCAATTTTGGTTGGTTACTTCTGTATTTCTGTGTTTTGTTCTTTGGTACTATCTAGTGAGTCAGTAATTAACGCCCCATTGTCCGCAAAAGATAGACTATCTAGATGATTTTATTTTCGTTTCTTCATTGTTGAACATCTATAGTATCGAAAAGTAGGGTTGGCAAACTGATAGTTTGAAATTACCTCCTTGTCTTAGACCTTACTTTATTTCAAAAAGTTGTTTACCTTCGATGCTGTGCTTGTTAAAGTTCCCTTTAAATACTTCTATTATTTTATTGGCAAGTCCAAATCCCTTAACAGCAAGTGTGCCAACTTTTCAACTTACCTGGGCCGCTGGAAGAAGATGAGTATTTTGAGCCACACATTATATACTTTTAACGCTAACAGTAATAATCATTAAAAAAGGATGTTCGGAGGTATATACATACATCAAAAAAAGATTTGCATCACCTCGGTTCCAAGATTTCTGGAAACTGTACAGAAAATTGGAATAGAGATCAACATAAACATCATTTCCGCCCTTTTTATTGCTCGTGAAAACCACATATTGCGTGTTGTACCACCATACAGCGAGACCTTCAGAGGTGGTGGTCCAGATTATTGTACATACCGGTTCATCTAATAACCGCCCCTTGCATTAATGCATGCCCGTATTCGTCGTGTCATACTATCCACAAGTTCATCAAGGCACTGTTGGGTCAGATTGTTCCAGTCCTCAACGGCGATTGGGCGCAGAACCCTCAGAGTGGTTGGTGGGTCACATCGCCCATAAACAGCCCTTTTCAATCTATCCCAGGTATCTTCGATAGGGTTCATGTCTGGAGATCATGCTGGCCATTCTAGTCGAGCGATGTCGTTATCCTGAAGGAAGTCATTCAGAAGATGTGCACGATGGGGGCGCGAACTGTCGTCCATGAAGACGAATGCCTCGCCAATATGCTGCCGATGTGGTTGCACTATCGGTCGGAGGATGACATTCACGTATCGTACAGTCGTTACGCCGCCTTCCATGACCACCAACTGCGTACGTCGGTCCCACATAGTCCCACCCCAAAACACCAGGTTTGAAACACAGCGCGTGTCTTATGGATGTTTCCAGCCGTTTTCACCATTTTTCGACGACCGAAACTGCCAACACTTGTCATCACGAAAACTACCCGTTTTCTTAAACTTGCGAATCAAATTCTTGATTGTTAGCACACTTGGACCGGTTGTATTCAGCTGTTAACTCGGTCGCAAACTTCCTTTGAGCCGCAGAGGGGGTGTCATTGCTCGCATAGTAGGCCTTCACAAGCGCTATACGCTCACGCACGCTGTACCGTGACATTTTCACGTGTAAGTGGCCGACAACAAGAAGGCGCATGCACATGCGCATACTGATTCCCATCATGTCTTGCGACTAACCATGCAGTTTGAACGTCCTAACGCAAACCGTTCAAAAAATATGACGATTTTATTTCATGTAGTTCAATAATTGTCACCATGCATGTAAGTAGCTACAGTTGTGTCTCGACAAT
This sequence comes from Schistocerca serialis cubense, assembly GCF_023864345.2. Classification (NCBI taxonomy): domain Eukaryota; kingdom Metazoa; phylum Arthropoda; class Insecta; order Orthoptera; family Acrididae; genus Schistocerca; species Schistocerca serialis. Next base: position 785,670,499 of record NC_064639.1, on the reverse strand, counting down.
ATTCCTTAATTGAATTAAAATACTCTGCTGTGTTTCAAACTGTGTCTGTCTCGTTTGACAATAATACGAGCACACTGAAGATTAATAATATGTATGTAATTCATGCTGCATTGGAATCTAGTCCGTAGGTTACCGAATGAAAAGAATTGTATTGTATTAAAGCTTATCTATTCTTGTCTAGCGTGCATAAGTGACATGCCTGGCTAATCACTGCCAAATTGCCAATACTTTTTATGTTCTTCTGCTACGTTCAGTGTACACTGAGGTGACAAAGGTCTGAGATACCTCCTAATGTCGGTCGGACATCTTTTTGCCCGGCGTAGTCCAGCAAACCGACGTGGCATGGACACAACGAATCGTTGGAAGTTCCGCTGCAGAAATAGCTGCCCCTACAGCCGTGAAACTGTTACCGGTACAGGAGTTTGTGCAAGAACTGCCCTCTTATGTTCCATATATTTTCGATGGGATTTACGTCGGGCGATCGGGATGGCTAAATCATTCGCTCGAATTGTTCAGAATGTTCTTCAAATGAATCGCGATCAGTTGTGGTCCAGTGACATCTCACATTGTAATCCATAAAAAATCCTTCGTTGTTTGGGAACATAAAGTTCATGCTTGGCTGAAAATGGTCTACAGGTATCCAAACATAACCATTTCCAGTCAATGATCGTTTTAGTTGAAACAGAGGACCGAGTAAATTCCATGTACTCACAGCCTACACGATGATGGAGCCATCACCAGCTTGCACAGTGTCTTGCTGACAACTTGGGTCCACGGCTTCGTGGGGTTTGCGCCACACTCGAACCCTACCATCACCTATTACTAAGCGAACTCAGGACTCATCCGACTAGGCCGCGGTTTTCCAGCTTTTTAAAGTCCAACCGATAAGGCCCCGAGCCTGCGAAAGACGCTGCAGGTGATGTGCAGTTAGCAAAGGCACTCGCGTCGGTCGTCTGCCGCCACAGCCCATCAACACGAATCCTTCGCACCGTCCTAATAAAAAAATAGTTTGTCGTACGTCCCACATCGATTTCCACGATTATTTTACACTGTGTTTCTTGTCTGGCAACTCTACTTAAATGCCGCTGCTCTCAGTCGTTAAGTGAAGGCTGTCAGCCACTGCATTGCCCGTGGTGAGACGTAATGCCTCAGAATTTGGCATTTTTGGCACGTTCTTGACACTACATATCTTGTAATATTGAATTCCATAAGGTGTGCGAGATGCAGTGTCCCATGCGTCTAGCCCTAAGTAAAATTCCGCGCTCAAAATCTGTGAATTCCCATTGTGCGGCCATAATCTTGCGGGAAGCCTTTTCACATGAAGCAACTAAGTACTAATGACAGCAATGCCAATGCCCTACCCTTTTGTTACTTGTGTACGCAATACTACCGCTATCTGTATACTCGCATATCACTGTCCCATTACTTTGTCCCGAGCGATTGTAGGCGCTACAGTCTGGAACCGCGCGACCGTCGCAGGATCGAATCCTGCCTCGGGCATGGATGTGTGTGATGTCCTAAGGTTAGTTAGGTTTAAGTAATTCTAAGTTCTAGGAGACTGACGACCTCAGCAGTGACGTCCCATAGTGCTCAGAGCCATTTTTTTGACTTTGCCACCTCAGTGTATGATGCCGGACGCTGTTGTATCAACGAGTGCAATACCCTGTTTAATTTCTTTTCTTGATCGCGGCATTTGGCCACACACTGTATTTCTTATGGGTCTTAACAGTGAATAACAGGCCTATGAGGCGTTACTGACCTGCACTTGTTGTCTCTCATCTTCAGTCACAGTTTGACACACTGCGCTGTCTACTGTTAGTTCGGATCGGTTGACAGTAGTTCCAAGACGATGATTTCCGATATCTACCCATGTACCGACTAGAGACAGAGGCCAAGTTTTGCAGCCACGCACTACAATACAACCACGCTATAAAGTACTTCCTCTTCTGCGGTTGGTGGTTGGGTGGTTGCGGCCGGGGGGGGGGGGGGGGGGGGGGGCGAGGAGAGGGAGTGGCGGGAGCATGAAGACCGCTGCGGAGTGATCAAGGGCAAGGGAAGTAGCTTCCACCATCACGTGCAGTGAAAACACGTCTTTGCTTTATTATTTTCCTCCTGTTTTTGATTTAATTATTTCATTAGATGTTTCGGTAATTTTCCCTATCTAACTGATATATGTTCTTTTTCTTATATTTTATGTTATAATATTGATTTGTTTCGATCATCTGCTAAGGTGGAAATAGCGCGTTAAAGTAAAAAGATTTCGTGGTCCATTGATAGTGACCGGGCCAAATATCTCACGAAATAAGCATCAAACGAAAAAACTACAAAAAACAAAACTCGTCTAACTTGAAGGGGGAAACCAGATGGCGCTATGGTTGGCCCACTAGATAGCGCTGCCATAGGTCAAACGGATATCAACTGCGTTTTTTTAAATAGGAACCCCCAATTTTTTATTATACACTCCTGGAAATTGAAATAAGAACACCGTGAATTCATTGTTCCAGGAAGGGGAAACTTTATTGACACATTCCTGGGGTCAGATACATCACATGATCACACTGACAGAACCACAGGCACATAGACACAGGCCACAGAGCATGCACAATGTCGGCACTAGTACAGTGTATATCCACCTTTCGCAGCAATGCAGGCTGCTATTCTCCCATGGAGACGATCGTAGAGATGCTGGATGTAGTCCTGTGGAACGGCTTGCCATGCCATTTCCACCTGGCGCCTCAGTTGGACCAGCGTTCGTGCTGGACGTGCAGACCGCGTGAGACGACGCTTCATCCAGTCCCAAACATGCTCAATGGGGGACTGATCCGGAGATCTTGCTGGCCAGGGTAGTTGACTCACACCTTCTAGAGCACGTTGGGTGGCACGGGATACATGCGGACGTGCATTGTCCTGTTGGAACAGCAAGTTCCCTTGCCGGTCTAGGAATGGTAGAACGATGGGTTCGATGACGGTTTGGATGTACCGTGCACTATTCAGTGTCCCCTCGACGATCACCAGTGGTGTACGGCCAGTGTAGGAGATCGCTCCCCACACCATGATGCCGGGTGTTGGCCCTGTGTGCCTCGGTCGTATGCAGTCCTGATTGTGGCGCTCACCTGCACGGCGCCAAACACGCATACGACCATCATTGGCACCAAGGCAAAAGCGACTCTCATCGCTGAAGACAACACGTCTCCATTCGTCCCTCCATTCACGCCTGTCGCGACACCACTGGAGGCGGGCTGCACGATGTTGGGGCGTGAGCGGAAGACGGCCTAACGGTGTGCGGGACCGTAGCCCAGCTTCATGGAGACGGTTGCGAATGGTCCTCGCCGATACCCCAGGAGCAACAGTGTCCCTAATTTGCTGGGAAGTGGCGGTGCGGTCCCCTACGGCACTGCGTAGGATCCTACGGTCTTGGCGTGCATCCGTGCGTCGCTGCAGTCGGGTTCCAGGTCGACGGGCACGTGTACCTTCCGCCGACCACTGGCGACAACATCGATGTACTGTGAGGACCTCACGCCCCACGTGTTGAGCAATTCGGCGGTACGTCCACCCGGCCTCCCGCATGCCCACTATACGCCCTCGCTCAAAGTCCGTCAACTGCACATACGGTTCACGTCCACGCTGTCGCGGCATGCTACCAGTGTTAAAGACTGCGATGGAGCTCCGTATGCTGCGGCAAACTGGCTGACACTGACGGCGGCGGTGCACAAATGCTGCGCAGCTAGCGCCATTCGACGGCCAACACCGCGGTTCCTGGTGTGTCCGCTGTGCCGTGCGTGTGATCATTGCTTGTACAGCCCTCTCGCAGTGTCCGGAGCAAGTATGGTGGGTCTGACACACCGGTGTCAATGTGTTCTTTTTTCCATTTCCAGGAGTGTATATTCGTGTAGTACGTAGAGAAATATGAATATTTTAGGTGGACCACTTTTTTCGCTTTGTGATAGATGGCGCTGTAATAGTCACAAACGAATGGCTCACAATTTTAGACGAACAGTTGGTAAGAGTTAAGTTTTTTTAAATTAAAATACAGGACGTAGGTACGTTTGAACATTTTATTTCGGTTCTTCCAATGTGATACATGTACCTTTGTGAACTTATAATTTCCGAGAACGCATGCTGTTACATCGTGATTACCTGTAAATACCACATAAATGCAATAAATGCTCAAACCAACATTTAAATATAGTTACTGGAAAAATAGTTAACTGTTCAATAACTAAAAAGACAAATATAACAATCGGTGAGGTACTGTTCATTTGTTGTGGAACTGTGGAGAATACGATGTTCCGACAAACATTTGAATAATGGAAAAAATTTAAACGTCGTCTTAAATCAATAAATAGAATAGATACAGATACATAGCTTTCAGGGATGACAGCTATAGTGCAGTGTATCGTCTGAGATATCGTACGTTGAAATCGCATTAAGCATGTAAAAGTTGAGACATTCATTATGTAAAATATTAACTTCTGTAGTTTTAAAGAATTGAAATACTGTTGTTTCACTGGATACGTCTCATTTTTCTGGGAACGCTGGTTAAATCAGATTTGCATTAATTTTTCGTTGTAAATTATTATAGATTCGCAGAGAGCACTATGAAACCCTCTTTCAATTTGTCTCAAAGCCCACCATTACTGGGAATATAGCCGCCCCTTCTAAGTGATCGACGAGTCGTCCAAATTCCCCATATCAGTATTTTCCGGCTTCTAGCCACATGCTCCTTGTCTCATCCCTGACGGACCTGGAGTATGTGCTGTGGCCTGTCAGCCACGGGCCCACTTGCGTTCAGCTATACATCAAATTCATCTTACCTTGCACTTCTAAGCACCCGAATACCTCCCCTACATACACTTAATGCTACAGTGACACGAAAAGTTGCTTGGTGCAGGCGTTCACAGTGAAGATAATGGGGAAACCGGGAAAAATGACAAATTGTGGAACAAAACGACTGCATTGAATTATATCAAATCTAGGAAATCACAGCATGTGGTAACAAGACTATAACATTAAACCCTCTGACAATTGCAACAAAATATGTTTAAGGAATAAAGAGAAAAAGAAGAAATTGTGTTTTGCTCAAGGCGGAACTTCTCCAAACACAAATTTATTTGTCAGGTACTTCATATTCAAAAATTTTGATGTAATTTTTTAAATTTTCCAGTTAACCTTAATAAATTTAAGTCTCAGTATTACATACAACATGTCTCACTTAATGTCATACTGAATATTTTCAGGTTTAGGATCCTACTTACACATTAGTTTCCCTTTAAAAACTGTTTCATTAACGTAAGTCTGCAACAGTTAACAAATTTTTCTTAATTTTTTTAGGGTGGCATAAAGTACCCCCACCTTGATAATACACGTTACTGAAAATACATTGGTATTGCGACACTTAATATTAACCTCAGAGGTTTTGCAGATCATGCAGGTATCTACAATGAAGTACTATGTGAAAAAATCTGCACAAATGTTCAGTCAGATCTGATAAGATTGGTAACTTGACTTAAATTTACTGAAATATAAAACTATACTCTTCACGAAACGCAGAAAAGTGGTATCGTATAACTACAAATTCAAGGGATCCCATTTGGAATCAGACAACTCATACGAATACCTGGGTGTAACAACTTGTGTAAATATGAAATGGAATGAGCAGATAGGATCAGAGTTCGGTTCATTGGCAGCATACTGAAAAAAATATAACTAGTCGACAATGGAGACTTTTTACAAAACGCTTATGCAGCCCATCTCAGAATGCTTCTCAAGTTTGTGACCAGTAATAAGTAGGAGTAACTGCTCATTTTGAATGTATTCAAAATGCCAATTATCTCGCGAAAGCCTACTTATGAAGTTCCAAGAATCAGTACGTAGAGGAGAATCAGTGCATAACTGGTTCACACCTGACCTACAAAGGCTCAGAACTCTGTTAATGATTACCTATGACAAATCAAAAAACAGTGAAGCCGAAAAAGCAAACTACATAAGTTTGAGAAACAAATACAAGGCAGAAATTAGGTTAAGCAAGTGCAAGTCAAATGATGATTACATTAATAAGTCCCAAAATAAATGCAAAGCAGCCTGGACTGTTATCAAGACTCATGTGGGTAGAAATAAAGATGTTAACAAAAATAATTCATGTGATACTTGTATCACACCGGATGATTTCAACACCTTCTTCATTAATGCTGCCAGTATGAATAACAGTGCTGCAAATGATCATATCCACAGATGTGACAACAACCATATCTCAAATAATAGAAACTCATTTCTACAAAATTTTGAGCGTATGGTTCCTGTGTTTAAATGGAAAGTAAAAGTAACAGATATTACAACTGCAATAGCAAAAACTCAAAATCAGAAGACATTTGTGGTCTCTCCAATTTTGTAATAAAAAAATAGCAGATGTAATAGCACATCCACTCTGTTCTCTTATGAATTGGATGTTTGTCAGTGGCTGTTTCCCTTCATCCTTAAAAATGGCAGTCGTTACTCCACTGCACAAGAAATGTGACAAGTCTTGTCCTAATAATTACTGTCCAATCTCCCTTGTACCCATCATATCGAAATAGTGGAATACTGCATACAGCTCCAAATCAGTCAACACCTGTCTGTGAATAATATTCTTAGTGACTCTCAGTATGGCTTCAGGTCCGGCCTGTCAACGGCAAAAGCAGTTGAAGATGTTGTTTCATATATATTGTCATCATTAGAATCAGGATTATCAGTTAATGCCACTCTTGTGGCCCTCAGCAAGGCATTTGACTCTGTCAGTCACAGGATACTACTAGAAAAACTGCACTGCTATGGTATTAGAGGCTCAGAACTATCTCTGATCAGATCCTATCTGAGCGACAGAAAAAAATTGTGCATTTTAACAATATGAGGTCAAATGTCTTGTATATCATGCAGGGTGTGCCACAAGGCTGTGTGTTTGGACCTTTACTTTTTATAATATATGTAAATGACTTGCCCAGTACCACATTATGTAAATCCACACTCTATGCAGATGATACAACTTTTGTTACAGCAGGGAAAGATTTAGGAAAATTAAACGAGGAAAGTGAGGCTTATCTCAGAGCAGCCATCAAGTGGTTCCAACTCAATGACTTGCATATAAATCATGATAAAACTGTAAATATTCTCTTTACCTTGTGTGTTAAGAGTGTTAAGATGGATTGTGTCTCAGCTAAACTACTTGGGATCCATCTTGACTCAAAATTAACGTGGAAGAGTCATACTGATTATATTTGTACTAAGTTAGCACATGTGACGTATTTGTTAGGTAAACTAAGGTCATGTGTTAGTAGTAAGTTATTACTCAATGTGTACTATGCCTTTTTCCACACCCATTTAACATATGCCACTTTGTTGTGGGGAAAATCACCCGGAGCAAAACAAGTTTTCATTTGGCAAAAGAAGGCAGTCAGATGCATCCATAGAGTCAGAAATAACGAGTCTTGTAGACCATATTTCAAAAATCTAAAAATACTAACAGTTGCAGCCCTCTTTATACTAAATTGTCTGATACACACAAAAGAAAACCAACACAGTCACAAACTATGACAATCTATCCATCACCATGACACATGTATAAAACAGCAAATTGACATCCCAGTTGCTAGACTAAAGAAAACTCAAGATAGTTACACGTACATGGGAGTAAAACTATTTAAGATGTTGCCAATAGAGGCACATAATGTGTCACTGAATGAGTTTAAAAGTGTCACAAAGAAATCGCTTAGAGAAAAAGCTTTTTATACAATAGAAGAGTTTATAATGTGCACTAAAGATGATCTTAAGTACCGGTACTAATATAGTTTCACTTGGATTAAACTTATACATGTAAATACAATGCAAATACCTTGTGCAGCATCAAGGACAAATTTTTGTATCTTCCTAGACAATAATGATCTACAATATATTACACCACTTCTGTTAGATATGTAAACTGTATATGTACACAAATGACGACATCAATTGCATTTTTTAATGCCTAAAGATGGATAATAAAATAAGTAAATAAATCTATAAATATACATCAGCGTCCTACGTATCACTCCTGTAGAGACCGCGAAGATAACGTTAGGTTAATTAAGTGTGCACAGAGGAATGTATTTAACACTACAGTTACAACACAAGACATTCGACAGATACTCTATATAAAAAAAAAATGTCTCCTCTCCCAGTCACGACTTCAGTACCTATAGACACTTGGAAGAATAGCCCCCTCCTTCCTAGAAATACTAGCCAATCTTTACAATGTAATCCTCCACACAGGTTTCTATCCTGAGCCTTGGAAACCAACTCGAATCCTATTTTTCCTCAAAACTAAAAAACCCTTCCAATGATACCTCCTCCTACCGTCCTATCAGCCTCAGTTCAGTGTTTAGTAAGGCCCTCGAGTTCGTGCTTTCCCAATGCATTCATAAACACCTAAACTAACACCTTACCACTCCTGTCAACCAATGTGGCGTCTGTCCCAACTTCCCTTCCAATGATAATCTCTTGTAGCTCACCTATCTCGTACCCAAGCAAATTAATAACAGCAAATCCGCATGATCTCGTAAATGTGTTTGAGAGTGTATGGCATTCCGGTCTCCTATTTGAATTGACCTATAAACTTCCAATTAATTACGTCCGGCTTACTGTATCCTATCTGTCCGACTGCCAGTCCTGTGTGACCATCAGCAGTACCAACTCCCGTATCTTATATCCCTTTGCTGATGTGCCCCAAAGATCTGTCCAGTCTCCCCTCCTGTATGTCGTACACACAGCCAATATGTCTAAACAACCTACTCCTGTTCATCTTCTCCAGAATTCCAATGATACTGCCTCCACAGCCCCCTACCGTACCTCCAGAAATCGCCACAATCCCTCCCTACCGTACCTCCAGAAATCGCCACAATCCCTCCAGATCCATCTCACTCAACTCACCTCATGGCTCAACCAGTGCCTCCTCATAATAAATCATTCTAAAATTCAAGAAAAAATTATAGTACGAACTACCCATGGCTGCCGCTCTTGTAACCTTTACCTTACCGTTTATTACTATCCTATCCAATTACCTCGAACTAAAGCTTGTTCGCCTTCTAAAATGGAAAACTCATCTACTAATTATTCAACAGAAAGTTCAAAGTCGGCGAACTCTACTAACCAGCAGAACATGGGGATTACACCCTTCCACAGTCCTCCACTACTATAAATCCCTGATTCGACCCATTTCTGTTATGTAAACATAGTAAGGATTTTCACTCCTGATTTCTATCACGCGCTACAGATCCTAGAGCACCAGGCACTCCCACCTAGTCTTTCGGATCCTCTTACTCTCCCCTACACGAATCGTCTTTCAACTTATACCTTCCTCTAGTTTCCCCTCTGCTCTCTGGTCCTGGTACTCCACAGCATCTATAACAACACATTCCTCTAACGCTACTCCTACACACTCTCCACATCCTCTCCCAACTTAACTTTAATCACCTCCCATTACTCGACCATGAAATCCACCTAGGTGTTCAAGATGATTCCGTTATGATCTTACAAACTTTTGGGGATGATGGAGAATGGTAAATGTAGCAATAGGAGGTAAGGGGTCTGCTAAGATTGTACGGCAGGCAACTTTCAGAGTAAACATGGGCTCTAAAATGCATACCTTAAGAGCTATGAGCACTTGCTAATTTTCGCTACTGTGAGACACATCGCTTCTACTGAAGAATTTCACTTAAAGTATGCATTTGCAAGGAAAGCATTTCTGAAGAAGAGAAATTTGTTAACATCGAGTATAGATTTAAGTGTCAGGAAGCCATTTCTGAAAGTATTTATATGGAGTGTAGCCATGTATGGAAGTGAAACATGGACAATAAATAGTTTGGACAAGAAGAGAATAGAAGCTTTTGAAATGTGGTGCTACAGAAGAATGTTGAAGATTAGGTGGGTAGATCACATAACTAATGAGGAGGTATTGAATAGGATTGGGGAGAAGAGGAGTTTGTGGCACAACTTGACTAGAAGAAGGGATCGGTTGGTAGGACATGTCCTGAGGCATCAAGGGATCACAAATTTAGCATTGGAGGGCAGTGTGGAGGGTAAAAATCATAGAGGGAGACCAAGAGATGAATATACTAAGCAGATTCAGAAGGATGTAGGTTGCAGTAGGTATTGGGAGATGAAGGAGCTTGCGCAGGATAGATTAGCATGGAGAGCTGCATCAAACCAGTCTCAGGACTGAAGACCACAACAACAACATATGCATTTGCGGCTATAACTCTCGTAAAATCATCATGGAATGACCCTGTGTACATGTCCTGCCAGATCTAGCACGACCCCTTGCTCCTCTCCCTGTCAAAGTTCCACTACACACCTCTCCTCTCTACGCACATGGCTTGGTTCAGAACCACATTCGTCACCACCCTCCCAAATTCCTCAGCCAAACGTACAGCTCGTAAGACCATTACCGTTGACAGTCTGCATAAACGCTCCACTTTTTCATCGCAATCAATAAATCATCCTTCTATCGTTTAAAAAACGCGACTCATCAGAATTTAGTTTTCGAAAATATTCATTTTCTTGACGCCATGTAAAAAATTTTGGTATGTTTCAAATTTTTAAAATCGTTTGGCTGAGGAGAGCCCCTCCCCCCTTTCCGATACTCGCCCGTATGGGGCGATGGGCAAGACAAGGCAATACAGCAAAAGGAAACAGGCATTTAAGCAGTCATTCTTCCCATACTCCATGCACGACTGGAACGGGGAAAAGTTGTAGCATATGGTACAATGCTTAGTATAATCCGGCGTGCGTTTCACAGTGGTTTGCAAAGTGTGCACGTAGATGTAGAGTAGACTGATCTGTTAGGTTGTTAAGTCCAAGATATTATGGAAATTGTAATGTCTCCTTTGCGATTGTGATCTATACTGCCACTGTTGACATAAACCATAGGCTGATCTCACGCTGCTGTAAGTGTCTGCTAGCTGAAATGGTAGCCCGAGGGACTGCACTTTCTTGTCTGAAACTCGTTAAATCTTCGTTTTCCGAGATAAAGTCGCTTAAACGTCCTGACACATTAAAATTGCGTACCTGACCATGACTCGAACCTTGGAATTTTGTCTTTCGCGATAAGTAGCTTTGCTGCGGCCAGCATTTGTTACCACGCTTCAAAACTTTACGGTGCTTTCACTGCACACCTTGCACGGCTATCACTTCTGGAAGGAGAGATATAGCAGAGAACTGGCTCGATCCCAGTCTTGGCGATTTAGAGGATTGTTTCCAGAATGAATTTTCACTCTGCGGGTAAGATTGGCACTGGCGGAAGTAAAAGTGTGAGAATAAGTCGTGGGTTGTGTTTGGTTAGCTCCATCGGTAGAGTCCTCATGCACAAAAGGGCAAAGAGCTCATTTGTGAAGCCCAATCCAGCATAGAGATTTTCATCAACTAGGATGTTTCAGATCAATGTACACCACACTGCAGGGTGAAAAATGATTTTAAAGTGAGTCACTTGTTTGGACTTGTCTGATTTACTCATTATATCCCCGTAGGAGATAGTTTAGATCATGTCATGAGTCGGAAATAAATGACCTAGTTATGTGGCGGTACCTAGTCTCCACGAAGTATTATCTGGCGGTATCTAACTTCTATGAAATCGTTAAAATCTGGGACGAGAGTAAATCTTGTTTAATGAGTTGCGAATAGTTGGCTTTATCAACTTTACTGTCGAAATGTAGCGCACGCACAAAATAAGTTGGCCTGTCTGAGTAGAGACGGCGTGTTGAAAGAAAGGACACCAGCAGTGATGGGGGCTCAAGCCTGAACGGCCACTGTCCAGTATGGTAGGTGCAGTTAAGCACCTGAAATCTACGCACAAACTCATCTCTCGTGACTTATAAACTACAGTTAGTGAGTCTGCAAACGGTAGTATTAGGACCTAAATGGTTACGTCACTGTGACCAATAATTCGACATATGCAGAGTATTTTAAAATCTTTGCGACAAATGTCTAGATAGATTACGTCATGGGAATACAACTTTTGTTATATAAAGAAAGTTCAGTGACACTTCCAGTGACGCCAGGCGTTGTTTTACACTGGCTACCATCCTGAGAGCCAGCAGAACATAGGCACTGTACTGCGTTCGTATGCAGTGTGTGTTGCCTACCGTCCAGTCGTCTGTTCACCATGAAACGCAATAGGCCTGGCAAAATTACGGTTCCCGAGCTTATAAAATACCATTCTCCGCTTAGAGACGATCATTGTTATGATTTCCTTGTTGAAAATAATTATCAGTTTACTGGGATAGGTAGCATGCTGCATACCTGGTCAGCAGATCCTGCTAGTTCGTTAAAATCTCGTCGTCCCTCGGCAAACGAATACTAAAGAATGCCTGGCGTCGCCGGTAAGCGTACACTTTGTCTGTAACAAAAGTTGTTCTTCATGACTTGACCTATCCCCCACCCTCCATCCTAGACGTTTGATTCAAAGACCTTCAGAGTCAATAGTTTCTCACTATAGGACAAAAAGAAACGGTTGCATAAAGGAAAGATCAGCCAAAGCAGAGCACTGCCAGAAGAGTATTTCACGATACAAAAAGTGGTGAAAACGTCACATACTACGATATTCAAAATGTAAAACATAGGACAGGGGTCACATCTAAATTATCTGTCTCTCGCCTGACAACCTATTCGGCAATATCAACTACAAACCAAATTTTCTTCTTCTTCTTCCGCGGATTTTGGAAGTAGTACAGCCTTGGAAAGTACTTGCAGCTACGAGGGGGGTTCATCACTAATGCAACACATTTTTTCCCTAAAATCAGGGTGGTTTTATCCAGGATTCCAATACACTATATTATTACCACTCTTTCGGTTGCAAATCCCTATTTTTCGACATAAACTTCGTTCATTCCGACGGCCTTACGCTAATTTACTGAGAGATCTGGTATGCCCTCATAGTACCACTCTACTGGCCGACATCGGAGCCAAACTCTTCCTGCATCAATAACTTTTCGATTATATACGTCGTGCTTCCTGCAGAGTGCATCCATCCTTGAGTAGACCAAACAGATGGAAGTCAAAAGGTTCGTGATCCGGGATGTTGGGTGGATGCGGAAGAATAGCCCAGCGAAGATTTGTGAGCTCCTCTCAGGAGCGCAGACTTCTGTGAGGCCTCGTGTTGTTATGGAGAAGAGGGTTGCTTGAATTTTTGTGCCGATGAACATGTTGGAATCGTTTCCTCAATTTCCTGAGCGTAGCACAATGCACTTCCGAGGTTATCGTTGTACCATGAAGGAGGATATCAAACAGAATAACTCCTTCAGGGTCCCAAAGACCACTGCTATGACTTTACCGGCTGAAGCTGCGGCTTTGAAGTTTTTCTTCGAAGGAGAGGTGGCGTGGCGCTACGCCATGGATTGCCGCTTTGTTTCCGGTTGCAAGTGATGAACCAATGTTTCATCGCTTGTGACAATGTTCGACGAATATAGTGACATTCATCCTCGTAACGCTGCAGCAATGGTCCTCCCTTGCTTTTATGGTCTTGTGTTAAGCGGCGAGGAACCCAGCGGGCACACACCTTTTAGTACCCCAAATGCTGAATGAGTGAGTCAACACTGTCAACAGAGACGTTCAGCTGTGCAGCGAGCTGTTTCATTGTGAATCGTGGATCATCTCGAATGAGAGTGTCTGCACGTTCCAATATTGCAGGAGCTACAGATGTGTGCGACCGGCCGGCACGTGGGAGATGCAGTTACGTTTTCACGCAGCTCAATGTTTATGACGTCGTATCTCTTGAACTATGTGTCACACAATGACATAATTTTGTAGGGTATTCACGCATATCAGTGCTTATGAGTCACGTCTTCTGAAATATGATATAATGTGGTGTTTGTAAATACTGTCTGAAAAATTGTATCGCGAGTACAGTTAGCAGTAAAGAAGTAATAAATTAAAACGGCATGCCTGATGCGGCATTTTTAGTGCATGAACAGCAAAACTATTGTAAGCAATAAACGTTTCTTTCCTTTCATCATTTTCCCTGGGGTTGTCACCGAGAAGAAGTTTCGTAATGGTTTGAAATTATGTGTGAAGCTTATTGCAAGTCACTAAGTGCTCTCATTCTCAAATAGTAGTTGAATAGAGTCTGAGTATTCGCGCGGCAGCGACTCTTTCCACACAGCAACTGATTAGTGTACCAAGTTTTGTTGAAAGCGATCGAGTGCTTCAGGAGGAGCTGGGGAACATACATACGTATATTTTTGTAATATGTATAGATTTTCGCTTCAGTATATTATATTACTGACTTATACTAGCGTTGGGGCAAAAGCCTGTGCAGCTATTTTTTTTTCTTGTGGATATTTAACCGGATCACAAACTGATATTAGTCGCGTGGAAGATATACAGGCATAGTGTGTATTCACAACAATCGATGGCTCTGTGATTGCTCGTAGTGGCGCAGAGTTTGCTACGAAATCATTCGTGTGGCGAATGTCGTGTGAGATGGAAGTAATCTGTGTTGAGCAGCGAACATACATCAAAATATCGTTTTCCAAGAGAGAAATTCGAGATAATGTCACAGTGAGTTGGTGGGACTAGTGCTTTCCCATACCGTACAGTAGCATGGCGGGTATGAAAGTATCAGCAAGGACGTCTGTCGACTGGTGATCACCAACACTCTGGACGACCTGTCAGTGTACAGACCCCATCAAGCAGCTCCTGGAGGAAGACAGACGATGGGAGCTACTGGAGTGAGAGAGGACAAGTGGCATCGAGAAACGCACCATCCTTAGGATATTGCGGACAGAGCTGCGCAAAATCGCTGTGGGTACCACATGAACTGAGGAAGTTCAATGATAGATGCGATATGCAGTATGCTCCGACATCCTAGCATCCTAACAATAGAATAGCAACCACTTCCTGTCACGAATAAAGGTAATCGCCATCACTGAATTTTGGGCCTGGCCATACGAACCCGAACTCAAAACGTCAGCACAGAGCGGCGACACGTCGGATCACCAAGGCGGTAAAAGTCCCGTCAGAATCCTTCCCATGTGAAATTGATTGTGATCATTGCGTATGACGTCAGTGATGTCACTGTGTGCGACTTTGTTCTACATGGAACAATGTGAGTACAGAGTAATACAGGGACTTCCTGGTGCTACAAGTACAAAGGGGCGTTCTCGAGAAACGTCCAGATCTTGTGGACAGTACTATCATACTGGATGACAACGCAAAATCACATAAAGCTGAGTGTGTTTGGAGGCAATTGCAACGCTGGGAATGGGACGATTTGGAGTACCCGGTGTACTCTTCTGACCTTTCACCCTGTGGCTTTGATCTTCTATGAAGGTAAAGAAACCACTAGTCTGTAGGCGATTTACGACAGGAGAGGACATTGCCAGTCCTGTGCGACAACTGATGACGTGTTCACATATGGTGCGGCAAATGGTGACAGATGGTATTTTAGCGCCTCGCACATCGTTGGCATCGTGTGGTGGACGTTGTAGGGGCCTACTTTGATTGTCTTTAGACCCAGTTTTGGCGTATCAGCAATGGCGTAATCATTTTGCAGCATGAAATTTTATTGCCCTGTTCACTACTATAATATGTACGTTTGGGACAATGTTCGTGTGTTCTTCAGCGTCCACGCATGCAGTTCTAACGTCGTCCTTTCATCTGTATATGTCGCATTTTGCAGCCGGGTGGGTATCTACAAGAAAAAATAGTTGCAATGACTTTTTTCACAACCCTCGCATATAACTTAATAAACCGTATTATCAAACATGCCTAAAGAGGAGGATTTTTCCTTGCTTCATGCGTTACATCGTGTGTACTTATCATGGTGAATGCTATCCTTCACCGTTTGGCGCTATTAAATACGCCAGGTGTCATAAGGCCAATTTCTTGGCTGCATGATCATTCAGTCACACATGAAACCTCACTGCTTGAGCTGGTGTGTGATGTTATTTCAGTGATTACAAAATAGAGTCAGATTGACATAGAACTTGTCAGTATGAGCTCACTTTTCAGAACGATGTTGCACCGCCTACGGCCTGGATGCATGAACTTACTGGTTTGGGAAGGATGTTATAAAGCATTTGTATCCTCCCGTGAGTCAGGCTGGCCCACATCTGTCTTTGTATCCCGAATAGTCGCATCAGGACATGTTGGTGTCAAGTCTGGTCACACACATATTCTATCAGTTATATATCAGGCAATCTTGCTGATTACGGGAATAGCTCAACACAACGCAGATATTTCATAGACACACGTGACATCTGTGGACAAACATTGTTCTGCTGAAAAATGGCACCACTATATTGTCACATGGGAGGTTACACATGAGAACGCAGCACGTTCGCGACGTATTGATGTGCCATCAGAGCTCCGTCAGTCATTACTAGCCATGACCTGAAGTCATACCTGATGGCATACCACACTGCGATACCAGGAGAAGCACCGCTGCGCCTCCAAAAGGTATGGGAATGGAACCTCCACCAGGTCGCGGCCATACTTGGCGACAGTGCTCATCCAGGACAGTGAAGAACTGTGATTCATCGCTGAACACAGTGTGACGCCATTTATCAGCAGTACATGCTTCCTGATCTTAGCACCAATCCAAACACAGTCATTTGTGTTGTGGTCTTAACGGCAGCAGTAATTCCCAAGTCTGGCTGCTGTCAGTCTCTCACCAATGGTGCAGGATGACGCAGAATGTTGCAGGGCATTCACTACATTTTGAGGGTTTGAAGCGGTTGCGATGTGCTTCGTGCACAGTGTGGCGATTCTCTCTTGTGGTGGATGACTGGAACCCTAAAAACGAATATGCCTGCTCTCACGTTCGCACACAGTCGAACATTGGACCACTATCACATCCAAATGCCCCACGAATCTTAACATTGCACAGATCGACCAGTTGGTCCTGCGAACATCCTTTTAGCTATCTCTTGAGATCCAAAAGAAGTGTTATATGGGAACCAGATGGAGATTTTCCTCATGTTTAGGGTAAAGAAGATGACAATGAAAAAAAAACCCATATTATTGACAGATCTTGTATCTTCATTTAAGTAAAGCAATATCTACACTGTCCTATGAGAACAGTGCTGTCGGGACTTAGTTTCAAATGCCCACTCTATGCACATAGAAAACTGACGTAAACAATTATTACTCTACCTATTTCAAACCTGAATTGTGTTTTGAAGGGAAGTCCTGATGCTCCAACAACAATTCGTGTCGTAACTTGAAGCCTTTCACATTTTTTCACCAAACGTGAAGATTGGGATATTAGTCGGCACGAACTTGCTTTGTTAGTGTCTTTCATTGGCATCAGTACATGAAATATTCCAGACTACCATATTTCAAGGCATAAATGGAAAGAGTGAATGAATTTTGTTTCCTCATTGCTGTATTGCGTAGTCAATAGTGGATGTGAGCGACGTCTAAAAACTGTGTTTTCAGACTCCTTGACTTTTTTAAAAGTGAAGTATGAGGTTAAAGTATGGCTATTTATTTCATGGGCTTACATTTCCTTTAAATCGAATTACACAGGTTGTTAGATATGGTTGGTAGTACGATGCTATTGCAAAGGCCTCTCTCTCTATCCAATCATGGAACTACATCACTGGCACACTTCTCTAATAAGCTTTTTAAAAGTCCTGTATACATAAATTAACGGGATATTTTTGACGATTTTTCGCAAAATGTTTTCCAGTTTGTTTTTCGTTTGCCTCAGGACTATTTGGCTGCTGCATCGATTTTGTGGAAGATGAGATGTTTTCCTGCAAATAGAAGAATATATACGAGCCCATCCCTACTGGACTCGAACATTCAGGGTTCCAAAGAGGAACTCTTGGGCCTCCGATCTGTTCAATGGCAGTCGTGATAGCCAGGAAGATTTTATTAATTGTGTTTTATCTCATTTATTTCGATGTCATAATGACAGTGGGTTCCACTTATTCACTTTGTGAAATTTATTAATATCTGGCCTTAATTAGTTTGAATGTTCTACATAGTTTCATGTCTGTTGAGTCTTTTGTTATAACGTTTTTTGTGTATACCGAGAAGTAGTCTGAATTAGGGAAATGGTTGCGTACCTTCCGCCGGGATAGAGCACAAGAGATGGTGATGGAACAGATATTCTCGACCAACCGTCAATCGAAACGAACAGGTCAAATTCTTCCGCCACACACAATACAGATTTTTCTCAACTGTCACTTGTTTTGCAACATTAATATGCGCATTTTACAATAAGATGCCCGTATCTAGGTATGAAGGGTTCCAGTTGGTTTAGAAGCGTATACCATTCTTCAAGCAGCAGTGCTGTCATGGGAGGATAGTACGTCGGAACTACCGTGATTCTGTGTTTTAATCTGGTCCCGAGCAAGAAGCGCTTGAAAGTTGTTAATCCAATGAAGATTATACTCGTTTATTTTACTGGGAGTGTTGTGTTGGTCATCAATACCACCGTTAATTTTCATGTTCGCTGTCTTGTACTATGAAATGATGAACATTATTATCATATACTACTACAGCGATGTTGTTCTTTTTGAGCAGTTCTTATTGTAACATCTGTCTGTTTGCACTTACTGACCTTTTTCACTATAGTAGAATTTTTATTAAAATGTGTACATAATTATATTTTGACGCAAGCGTCACTTATAAGTGGAGGGGAGTGTGTCTACGCACATTTCAGATTATGTAAACGTACTCTAGTATACATAAAAATTTCCTGCCATAATCAACACAGTTGTAACAATTGATCCCACCAACATTTCGGCAATATTTTTACTGCTGTGTACACATTCATATTTGTTAAATGTGTGATTAGTTTCTCGATCAGATGATTAGTTATTCGTAAAATCTGGAATTATTTCTACAGCTGGTAGTTTACTCTGCCCCATGTTGTTTCTTCACCCTCTGAGTTTGCACTATGAATATGCGAATGATGTGGAATAATTTAAGGTAACTTTCACTGCAGCTCGCTACTTTCGTAAAAACGAGGAAATTTCTGCTTGACAGTAGGGTGGGGCAGCCGCTATTATGTACACTTTACCCACGGTCTGTGAGTTGCTGTTCTCTAAAATTCGCACAGGACAAATGGAAGTCGCGGCCACAACGTGTAGCTACTTCAGCGTTGCAGTTTTTTCTTCATCTTTATATGGAAGATTCTTACTGGCAGAAATTTCAGTTATCATTTTCCACTTGCTATATCCATGTGATATAAATTGTTACCCGTAAGTTAATAAAGTTTGCTCGTTTGTGATACTCTGTGACGTTGATCATTATATTAGAATTGTTGGCCACGCTGCAGTGCTCTTCATTAACTGATAATGTGAGTATATCATCAGCAGTTAAGCACTGTGTCACAGAAGAAATACATAAGTGGGCTTCTCAATGCGTACTATAAACTGACCAAAATGCAGGTAACTTTTGCGACTCGAAAGTTATTGCACCTGTACAACTTTAGCAGATTCCTGTCCTCTTATCTGTATAGTCGTTCGTAAAATTCTGGTTGGTGACTGAACTGATTTCCTGAATTCTTCGTTTCTCAGTTCTAAGTCGTCGTTGCGAATTTCTGTCTGTTTTGGTAAGTCTCTGAGATGGAACTTAGGCAATCAATTTGCTTTTGAAAAAGAAAAAAAAGATTACGCCATACCTTTAGCCGACAGTAGTCATAACATTAACTTCCATTGTATTTCCCTTTAGGGATTTTAGATTAATTATTTGGTTCTACACTCAGACAGCGATGTATGACTATTGGATTTAAAAAATCTGCCTTCGTGCGAAGTTTGAAGCGATACGTACAAGTGCAGAAGATTAAGTATTAGACGAATAAGCAATAAATGTATGCTAAGGGTATTGGACGGTAGTTTTTTAGATCACTTCTGCTACCCTTTCTGTAAACGAGAGTGATCTGTGTTTCCTTCCAACTACTGAGCATTGTTTTTTGTTCGACGTATCTGTGGCACATTATACTTAAAAGAGGGACTAAATCAGCCGGAATATGGAATATGTTAGGAAACCACAATTCGGCCACAGAGCTTTGCTCAGTTTTAGCGATTTCAGCTGTTTCTCAATATCAGTGCCGCTAATATCTATATCACTCTGGAAATTAAATTGGGGCATACACCTGGATTTTCCTCTATAAAGGAACATTTGAAAACGGAGTCCAGTGTTTGTGCTTTTGCTTTGCTGCCATCGGTTTCAATTACTGTCTTCTCTATGAGTGTCTGGACACTAACTTTACACCACTAACAGTCTTTACATATGATCATGATTTCCTTGAGTTTTGTGAGAGATCTTTCTATAAAATATTGTGGCGGTAATTCGTGAAGGCTTGACGCATTGCCCTCTAGACAGGCCAGCGCCTTTCTTTCAGGCCCACTCTGTCTATAGCCCTATGCTTTGTTTTACATCTATTCTGCAGTATTCTGTTTCTTCAGAAGTATTTTTACAATGACTATCCACCCTGGAAGCTCCCTCTGATCATGATTTGTTCTACTAGTATGCATGTATCAAATGCATGGCGACCTGTTCTTCTGAACATGGTTTAGTAGGACAACCATTGTTCTGGCGTATTTTGTTTTTGTTAGTGTGGGTTGCATACATTCAGCGACAAACTTGACTGATTTGTGATCTCCTTACCTTAAGCTATTGTTCTGCTAAGTGGTTTATGATCCCCTGGGAATAATATGTCCTTCTGAGAAACCCCCCACCCCTTCCCCTCCCCCTCCAACTCCCACCCCTCCAATCTCCCTCACACATACAAGCACACTTTTGATATCAAATCAATTGACTAATTAATTAAATCGATCAATTAATTAACCCCTCTCTCTCTGGGGAATCTCCCATATCTCCCCTCCCCCACTTTCCCTCTCCCACCCCTGTCTGGAAATTGGCGGAAAAAGGACTCAGTTTCAATTTGCAGAGGTTGCATCTCTCTTTTATTTGGTGGTAAAAGCTCACATCCAGCAACTACACATTCTAATGATGTAATTACTCTGCTGCAGATTGAAGGTGCCATCTTGTTGGAAAATTTTTGTGTGTGCACTCACGATGACGTGCAGGGATTGACTGAGCTAGTGCATCATGCCATCACCAGAGAACATCCCTAACTCCCTTCACCCCCCCCCCCAACTTCTGCCAGAAAAAACGGGGGAAAAAAGACTCACTCTGTGCTGGAGAGGAAGGATCTCACGACATGAAATTCAAATCCAAGTCAATAATATATTCATACATATTCTTTATGCTATCAGTTCGCGGGAGATAGCTCCCCTCCCTCCCACGACTTGAGTAGAGCTCACATTTGCACCACCCACCCCGCTTCATGTGTTGTAATAACTGTAATCACCGAGGAAGTATAGTAGCCACCATTTGGGGTCTCCCATGTGTGTGTCTATCGTCGGGGGGTCGCCACGAAGGTAAAAACCGCTCATTGTCTTAATTACAGATGGCGTCACTAAATACCATCGACCAAGGATCAGATATCGGCCCCCTTTGACTCACAGCCCCCAAACAAAACATCAAGTGGAGGCATTCTGTTGTTTGGGAAATTCCACACTTGGTTCCTGTCTGTGAACACTCCCGGACTGTCTGTGTGAACTAACGTCTCTAAACATGCAGACAGAGGTTTTATCCCTCCTCGGAATACTGTGTTCCTATTGGCCAATGCTGGAAACAAAGGGAGAGCTGAAACTTTAGATATAAAAAATAGAGTCAAATAATCCACTTGCACTACCTATCAAATTAATTGTTTAACAATTTACAGGAATCAAGTAGATATTTGTTATGCCCTTACAATGAGGATTTATTTTAATGTATAGTCTGTTTTTCCATGTCTTTAGCTCAATAATTCATTTTGTTGTACTCAATCTGTTTGTCATTCAATTGTCAATTAATAGCTGTCGTTTCCTTCCATATTGATTAATGACTACTAAAGAAGCTAATTACTTCATAATTTAATTCAGTTATCACATGAGTACAATTCTTTGTAACTGTCATTTACAGGGTCACTTCACTAATTGTTTCCATGTGTATTATCCTTGCACTTTAGTTATCGTGATACTGAGAAAAGGGGGTTTGAGTGCGTGATCAAGTCATATGCAGGTTCTTTAGATTTAAAACATCCACAAAACATTTCCTAATCCCAGAACCTCGCAAGTTCACTGTGTCTTTAGAAACGTATTGTATGCTGTAACAGAATATCAAACGTATGCTTTATCTTATAGATAAGAAAAAATTCATCTTTTGCCACTGAACGTTTTGTTTGTGCCTACCAAACATGTTTTGCCTATTCATGCTAGGCATCATCAGTGACCTATTGTACATCTTTAGATAGGAGATCAAATGACTCTTGACAGCTCATTTAAATTACATAACTGATTACAAATATATGGTTGTTTTTTAATTATGCTTGTATTTCACTGCACATAACTTTTAGTAGAGTGGAATGTTTGAGTGGAGATGGAGGGAGGATGGGTGTCTGGGCACAATGCGTGTGTTTTATTTTTGTAGTAAGTAATGAGTTAGTGAGACCATGATCATTCTGTTATTGTTGCTTCGTCATTTAGCATATTTTCGTTTTTGTTTATGGTATTCGGCGTGAAATATTCTTCCTATAGAGTAAGGATTACCTTTTATTCGTTGTTATGGCGTAAGACTGGCATGTCTGTTTTTATCCCAGCGTAGTGGTGATGGATGTTCTGCATGTGCAAAGTGGGTACCTTCACTCTTCAGTGGCCTTATATGTTGTCTGTATCTGATATTAAAATTGCTTGGTGTTATCCCAAAATATTTAGAGTTGTAGGTATTATACTTTAATTAATATATTTCTGCAGCGTTGCATTTCTTTGACGCTTGTGTCACGTTTTTAATTTGATTTGTATTGTGCTATTTGTTTTGAAGAATATATTAATTTTATTTTTTTAGAAATTGTTACTGATGTGAGTTGGTCTTGTTATGTTGTGGGGTGCCATTTTGTGTTTGTGTTAAAGAGTGAATATTTTGGTGCGATTAGCATTGTGTGCTACTAGTATTTTCGTTTTCATAGTGTGGTGTACCTTGTATGCTATCTTGATCTTGTGTCCACTGTTTAGTGCTGTGTTGATGATAATGTTTAGGGATATTAATACCAGGTAAAAAGAATATACAAGGGATCTGAAACGTTAATGTACCCACTCCACATACGTAGAACATCTAATGACAGAACATCATCACCATACTGAGTTAAAAACAAACATGTAGGTCTTATTCCTTAACAACAAAAGAAGGGGAACTTTCAGTTTAGGGGAAGAATATTTCATACAGACTACCGTAAATAAAAATGATAATATGCTAAATAACAAATAAAGCAATAGCAGAAGGACACACACACCTACAACATCAAGGAGGTTGCCAAGGTTAACGTCCCCATCCAATGGACGGATTGGCATCACCAGTGGCACATGGCCACACTTCATGAGTTGCTGTTCGAGGTTTGAAATTTAATCCGGATATTTTATTTTTTTAATCGTTTTACCTGAGTGGTCGCTTTAGGCACTTTTTTGTATTATATCTTTAGATTTATTTTTTAATCTTGCCTTAAGGAAGTAGAGCGGTCAGCTTTACGATGATGGAGACAGGGTGGGCAGTGGTCGATGGCCTCAATGCCTCCCCCTTCCTGACCCTGAAATGCCCTTCCGATTGTTTTTTCCTACAGCTCCAAAACTTTGGATACAGTTTTAGTACAAAGAGTTTTTGTTGTAAAGAAGACATTGGAAAATTTTAAATAACAAA
Source organism: Schistocerca serialis cubense (assembly GCF_023864345.2). NCBI lineage: Eukaryota > Metazoa > Arthropoda > Insecta > Orthoptera > Acrididae > Schistocerca > Schistocerca serialis. Next base: position 785,646,745 of record NC_064639.1, on the reverse strand, counting down.
AAAATCACATGCACATGAAATAAAATTTAAGCGCACTTACATCATACATCCGTCTTCTAAACGACAGGAGAACTTAAAACACGCAAGAACAAATAAGAAAATGGAAATTTCTGTAGCTCTACTGCTTAGACAACGACCACACAGCCGAAACAAATCAAAATAATGATGTAAACGAAATCGTGCACATCTCATACATGCTTTCCATGTGCAGACGGTGTTCATTGGTATCAAGTATCCTCGTGTCAAGTCTATTATGGGGGTCGTTGCCATGCCCAATACTCTCCAACTATGAGGGGGACTTATGAAGACACTGCGCATTTGGAAAGAGTCGTTGATGGTAACATAGGAATGGATTAAAGTGACCATCAGCTATGATTACGAGCAAAGAGCATGGAAAAACCTAGGCAATTCCGGCTTTTGAAATATCGTTTCTCATGTGGCACTCACATACGCTGAACGCTCCGATACGAAGGCGGGTGTGAGAGAATATTTGGGACTGGAAGGCATTAAATTTCATACTAAGCGAAATACCCGTTTTAAAAATTGCTCACCTGTTTCACTATTTGATTATATTTTGTACTAACATTAAAAGACGTTTTTGTTTTGAACTGTTAAAACCTCGAGATTTTCTCTCAAATTGGGTTCAAGGACAAATCAAAATTACACTTTAGAAAACGGCATAGTGGCTGATGCGAGAAGGTAACTGCATTTTAACGTTGGATTAAAAGACAATTTAGGTAAAACACTAACCATTTTTTTCAATGGATGAGAGACTTGGTTATGTGTGTTGTGAATACAGAGTTGTGTTGAGTTTTATTTTGAGTGGGAGATTCGGGAAGCCCCTCTATGGGCTGATGTTACTAATAAAATATATTTATTCAATAAGGTAATAATATTTAGAAGTTCTTTTTGTTTCTTTCGTTCGTAAATACTGTCATGGCAATTCTTTTCTTGCCCGCTGTACTGTTCATTTTAGCGAACCTTACCTATATGGTTTCACCTCCCAGCACGCTTTATTTATTTGTAATCGTATTTCGTATAACATGTCGTCTTCAGCGATAGTTCCTTTACCAGTGAAATTCTGGGATGACTGTGAAAGTGTTGAGGAAAATTCCCCTGGGTTGTTACGGTTACCGAACGCTACCATGGCAGATAGTGAGAATTATTTTAGTGGAGTATGGCTACCCTTGGCAGTTAGTAACTGTTTTCTTCGACTTGAACTCAGAGTTGCTAATGTATGCGAAAAAAACAGCAATTACAGAGCAATTAAAGATGTTACTGTGAGTTACTAACTCCATCCTTACTCTCTCCGTCCATCTCTCATTCCTGTCCAATTCGAAAACGATGACGTTGTAGGATGAGAACGGTATTCCAGAAGAGGCTGTAAATGTTCGTTCGAAATAGAGCACAGTCACATATTTAACATTTTTTGGGTAGTATAGGCAATAATCAGCAAAGTTGGGACGTATTTTCTCAGTTTCACCCCAAGCTAAAAACTCAACTGCTGATTGGTTTTGAACCTATGAAGCACCGGCGTCAATCGTATGCGACCATTGTTGATACCATAATGATGGAAGAGCATTATGAAGCTTTAAATAAACATCATCATATTTCATCAGGTTTTATTTAGTGCGAATTAACAGTGCGAGTTTTTTTGAAACTTGATCTGGAGCTGAAAGATATTTTCAGAAACAAGGTCTCAGACGGAGGGCGATAAATCTTATGTCTTTGACAGTGTTGGAAGCGTAACGGCGTAATGGCGCATTGTTAATGTGCTAGAGTGTTGCAAAATATGTCAAGAGATAAATAGAACAAAAACGAACGCACTCGACCGGCCTCGTTTACTTCTCGGTCCTTGTTGAACACTGGATTATGTAAAAGGAACATAATTCATCTTGAGTAGGTTCTTTCGTTCAGATTTGATTTTGCTCTTATTTCTCTTTTTACTCTTTCTTCAATAATAGCTGTAATAGTTGTCTAGAAACATCGGTAGCGAAAGAAGGCTTGACTTACAGCTCGAGCTGGAACGGCACACATGGTATTTAAGAAGTTATTTATGGGCGAATGAAAGAATAAATCAGACGCTGTTTTTAGAATAGTGAATATTTATTGCTTTACAGACTCTTTTTGAATACACATAGAAGACAAATGATCTCCTCCCGGAGCCCCTCACGTGCCAAGATACGAATCTGTACAGAACTTGGCACACTCGAAGAACATTATTATGAGACGCTACACACACACACACACACACACACACACACACACTAACGTGAGCACTCTCAGGCACACACATTCAAACTGGATAAAAAAGAAAAAAACAAGTGAGGAATGTTAAACTATTCAAACGTCTTGGAGCATAAGCTAAGATACGCTGGCCTCACGAGAATTGCTGGCAGAGAAAGTATATTGCGAAGTACCACCAGCTCCTGTCTCCAAGTGGTTTCTCTGCTATTTATAGCCGTATCCTTGATCACATATTTGTTGTTGTCTCTAAATCATGTTTTTATAATAACATTTTTTTATCTCATGGCACTAATTACAGGTTACTGACGAAAATTAATATTAAAAAAAACAGAGATCGGAGAAACAGAAGCCACATGGGCGGCTTTACTACATAGTTATATCTAATTAATACTAAATGGCGGCCATTAATAGCAGAAATGAGTTATACGGATACTATTTCAGCCAACATCCATAGAAAGAAGTTGCTCAAAAACACTTATTGCCCAGCATGAAAGTATCGAATTTCGTAACCAACAGCAAAATGTATTTTGTAATATCACTGAGAGATTATTAATAATAGGCAGACGACCCAATCACACAATAACTTCTAGATCACGGAGCAGGCGGTTCACTTGTGGCATGCATTTAAATAAATTATGTTTTCTTTGAAGCCACAAAGAACTTCTAACTCATTAAAGACTACGGCACTGTATGATTGTTAGATGGTTGTTTGACGATCGGCATTTGTTTTCTACCTGTTGTGCTAAGCTTCTGTTCATCACTTTTTCCACTATATTTTCCATAGAAATTACTTATGTACCTCATGAAAGAATTTCCTCTTCAGTGGATGTGTGAACTCCATCGACAATTGGAACTGTGTCTACTATAGAGTAGTAATTCCTTTGCTGGTGTAATTGAGGATTTGTATTTAGAACTTTCTTTTACTTTTTGCCTGTATCTGCCAATTTACGTCTCGAGGGCAGTGTTTAATTTCCCCTGGCAGATGAAGAAAGTAATCGACGACTCTATCATACGAATGAGAATTAACGCACACCTTTGTGACAGATTTCTTATATTCACTTAAATTTGAGCACACTTACGGTAAACTCTTCACCTAGGTTTTGCCTTAGGAAGAGTTCAAATACAAGGAGGCGTATTTGATTGAAGACACAGTATTTACCGACTAACTTAACTGTGATATTTAAAAGAAAATATTCAAAATTCGAAACCAAATAGCTGAAATATTCGGAATTCAGTTGCGTCCGAGCGTTCTCGTCAGCGGTTAATTAACTTTTACCATCTGCTGGAAATCCGACTGGGGCTAAAGTACCGCAAGTGATTAGAGATGTACGCAGCAGGCGCAAAGTCGGGCCCACTGAGGCCGCCGCTGGCCTAGTGGCAGCCGCAGCTCTCGGCTACCATTCCCTCGAAGCTCTTCAGCACGACGTTGTGGCTGTCGTCGAAATAGAGCAGAGTGAGTGGCTTGAGGGCTGCTGGCACGCAGCTGGGTCGCACCACGTCGGCAGCCAGCCCCAGCTGACGTGCCAGGCTCTGCACCGTAGCGTGGTTGGTCGGCCGCTGGCTCTGCCCGAGGGGGAAGTCGCAGTGGCCCCGGCACTGATACGCCGCGTACCTGCAACCACATTCCAAAATCGTCCATCTTGTTTACAGTACAGTACGATTACTATGGTGAGCATATTCTTCAGACATCAGCGATTAAGTTCTGCCCACTCACACAAGTCAGATTTCTTCGCTATTCGAATAATTGGTATTTGTTCTGGATCACAGTCTGTTTTGGATCACAGTCAAATGTACGGCGTTTTACTACGTCTCTCAGGCGTTTTCTCGTCAACTGTTGATGTAGCCATCCTGACCCGTTGACATATTTACCAAAACATTTAGGATGAAGATAAAATAGCTCGGTATTTAACCCTCCGCTGATGAGGAGCTTGTTGGAGTTGGAGCACAAGTTCGCATAGACAAGAATGAAGAGCGAAATTAAGAATCCTTTTCAAAGAAACCATTCCAGCATTTTTGTGAACAGATTTCTGGAATCTGCGGGAAACCTAAATCTGGGTAGCTGGACGGTAGAAACCGCCCTCTCGTGAATGCTCGTCCAGTACCTTAACCACTGCACGAAAGCCCACGGTGACCGAGAAGTCGCACACATCAGCCTCAAGTAGCGAAATAAACTTTGTAATGATGTCTTGCTGCATGATACTGTTCACCACATTTTTAAACGAAATGTTATATGGCACACCAACACTCCAGTTTTCTGACAGTGCAGGGTGTTTTCGTGAAAAAAAACATGTCGATTTTCGGTTGTGTTTTGAGTGTTCATGTGACCACGAAGGTGAAACACGCCCAGTTCTGCGTCTCCATGGGCATCAGCAATTGACCAAAACCATGTACATTAGCTATACGCTTTTCTTTATCTTGTGCCTTCAGTTACTGCACACTACGAACATGCTACACACAAAATTTTAACTTCAGAATCGCTTTATGAACACTACCGAACGAAATCTGAGATTGGAAAAATAGTCGCTTAAAACTTTTCGGAGGTGAACGCTGCGTCACAGTCTTCACCTCAGCCGGCATAGAGTTCACCAAAGTAGCTGGTCTTCTGCTTCTTTTCATGTCTACAGTTGATCCGCATTTCGGTAAACGACGATTATTCTCGTTATTGTTGAATTTTCAGTTCTGCGGTATCTGGATATTTCCAACGACCTGCGCTTACAATACGTGAAAACTAAGAACTGGCAAAGTACTGTTGAACAACTAAAAGCAGTTTCTCTTGAGAAAACGACATATATACCAATCAATGAACAGCACAATACTACAGATGTCATATGACTTGTGCCCGTTACATTGGAGTCTGTTTGTTGTCGATAATACCCTTACTGATATCTTGTGATGGCTGATCAAACAAATGCAATGTAACTGCTATTTACACACTCATTTACGAAACATAATTAAGAAAGACGGTACGGTGAATGAACAATTTTAGCAGCAACTGCTGACGCCACAACCATTTGATATAATTTGTCCGATAGTCTGATCCATCGAGAGGGTAGCGTCATGTTTGAACACGCTCTGACTTCTCAGTCAGGGTCCAGAGACGCTAGAGTGAGGTTGTGTTTAGTGTGTCTGTCGGCGCATCGTGGATTTCCAACAAAGAGCGAACATTAAGACCTGGTTCGAGTTGCAAGAAAGTGCCAAAGAAAGCCATGAAATGCTGAAAATTGGTGTATGGCGATAATGCTGTAACTCTGAAGACAGTACAAGTGGTATGAGCGATTTAAAAGAGGAAACGAGTCTGTAGAAGACGTAACTTTCGGGACATCCATTACCCTCAAAAACGGATGAAAACGTGTAAAAAGTGGCAAAAATTTTTCGTTCAAACAGGCGAATACCTATTCGACAGCTTATCGAAGAGGTTATCGTGCCGTAAGCGCCAATACATAGCATTTTAAACGATAGTTTGTAAATGAGGCGAGTGAATGCGAAATTTGCTCCCCGGCATTTGAGTGAATGAACAGAAGGAAAATGTTGTGTCAGTTTGCACGGAATTGAAGGATAGTCTTCAATTATGCCCGAAGAGACATGGTGCTAAATCTCCAAAATTGTAACTGGAGATGAAACTTGCGTCTTTGGGTACGATCCTGAGACGAAAATTCAGAGTTCCCAATGGAAAACCATCAAATCTCCTCCCCTTAAAAAGGCACGTCAATCAAAATCGGATATTAACGGCGTGTTCAGTGTTTTTTCCGATAGTGAAGGCTTAGTGCGATCAGAGTTCGTTCCTTGGGGAACAGTTATAACGCCGAGTTTTACAAGGACATACTGCAACGTTTGCGAAACAATATGCGAGACTAGGAAAATGGGCCAATGGCTTCCTTCTTCATCCGGACAACTTGCCGTGCCAATTTCGCTTTTAATTCGCGAGTGTTTGGCCGGAAACAATGTTCCTGTCTGTCCACATTCACCTTAATCCCCAGATTTAGCACCATGTCTCTTCGGGCTCTTTGCAAAAATTAAAATCGTTTTTAAAGGAAAAAGTTTTTACACTCTTCCTGACACTGAGAAGGCTATACAGCGCAGCTGAATGCCCTTCCAAAAGACGCTTTCAGAAATGCTTGCAGTCATGGATTCAACGATGGGATAATTGCATTGCTATCCAAGGACAGTACTTTGAAGGAGATAAAGTCAATTCCATGTGAGCTTATTACTTCGTCTCTACTAAAATTATTCACCGTATTTTTTTATCACACCTAGTATTTTTATGCGAGCGACTTTTCGATCGCGCTTTGTATTTAGAAAACTCGACGTGACTTAAATCGAATCTACTGGGTGTTGACTTAATAGCTAGTCTATAGGATTAATCTTCGCCGTATACAAGGGCCTGAGATAAAACACAAGTGCAGCTCCCTTTGTGTACTCACAAACATTAATGTCCCAGTACGAAGTAGTATTTTTAACAGATGGCAGCACTGTTAAATTCTGCCATGCTGCGATAATATCTACATCTGCATGACTACTCTGCAATTCACACTTAAATGTCTGGCAGAGGTTCATCGAACCACCACCTGACTATTTCTCTACCGTTCCACACCCGAGCAGCGGGAGAGAAAAACCACCACTTACATCTTTCCGTGCGGACTCTGATTCTTCTTATTGTCGTACGGTGTTCATTTCACGCTGTGTAGGTGGACGAAACAAACTATTTTCGCATTCGGAGGAGAAAGCTGGTTATTGAAATTTCGTGAAAAGATGCCCCCCCCCCCTCCCCCAACGAGAAATGCCTTCGTTTTTATGATTAATACCCAAACTCGCGTATCATGTCTCGCGATAATATAATGTTAGCTGTGCTTGTCTGAACTTTCTCGATGCCCATAACGCGCAGCAAAACTCCAGAAAAGAACGGACGAGAGTAGTGCAGGCAGTTTCTCTGGGTGATATGTTGCATCTTCTAAGTTTTTTGCCAATAAATTACAGTCTTTGGTTCGTCTTCCCCACGTTACAATTTAAGCTGTTTCTAATTGTGATCCGTAGGTATTTTATTGAACTAACAGCCTTTAGATATGAGTGATTTGTCGTATAATCTAAATTTAACGAATTCCTTTTAGTACTCATGTGGACGATCTCACACTTTTCATTATTTAGAGTCAATTGCCTCTTTCCGCGCCATGCCATCAAACTGTTTGAATGATCAGTTTGTTTTTCTCAACCATGCTGTAGTCGCTCGCAACTAAAACTGCCACAAAGTAATATGGAAGTTAAATATTGCGAACAAGTAAATGGCGCTGTCCGTATTCTGAAATGTTACAATTTTTATTTCTCTTATTTATTATCGAGCGAGTAGCGTCGCGATTGACGCGACACATCGGGAGGATCATCCTTATTGACATTTTCAGAACGAACATAATGCCGGCTGCAAATGACCGATCTCACTAAAGTAACTATTAGAATATCAACCTAAATCACATTTCTGGAGGCAAATTTGATAAAAGGTTTTCAATATACAATGCCGTACACTTCACAGTGATCTGAATTTGGTCCGAAAAGAACTAGTACGAGTTTAACAAACCTCGCAGCATAATATCACAGAACATCTTATACGAAAACTATGTGTTCGAACGCTCATGAAGATGACTTGCTCTAACACTTTTGAAAATTGTAGTGCTCTGGAAGAAGTACCGAATAAATACAAACTATTAAGATTTATACAACTTCGAGCCAACAGTAAATAGTTAAGACTTCAGAGAGATAACAGACTGTCAATGTTACGCTGAACTCAGCCACTGAAGAGCCACCAAACAAGACAGAAACATGAAAGTATTATCTACCTCCGGAAAAAGTGTTTTCATGCCGTGATACGAGGTATTTCTGATTGTGCAGCATTCTCACAGATGTCAGTGATACGAGTGTGATACTAGTGGAAAAACAGAGGGTCTACTCTACGATGACCGGATGCTGGTTTAGACATTGTAGAGATTAGAATGCCCGCCATCGTGTTTAATGGACTGTTGGGTTCAAACTATGATCTCGTCTCGTAAGCACATAGACAGCAACTGCAAATTTTAAAGCCCAAACTACAGATGTCGTATTATGGAAGGATAATTGCCAGCCAAATATGACGAGTAGTGTGCCAGCTTTCTTTGAAGAGCATTAGATGCAACTGCTTCCCAGTCCAGTAAGTTTATTTTATATTTCGCCAAACGAAAATTTATGAGGTTGTTGTCTGTTGTTAACTTGTTCCTCACTCGCGATATTTACCAGTTCGACACGGAGCGGTAGCATTTCGTCAGAATATACACTCCTGGAAATGTAAAAAAGAACACATTGACACCGGTGTGTCAGACCCACCATACTTGCTCCGGACACTGCGAGAGGGCTGTACAAGCAATGATCACACGCACGGCACAGCGGACACACCAGGAACCGCGGTGTTGGCCGTCGAATGGCGCTAGCTGCGCAGCATTTGTGCACCGCCGTCGTCAGTGTCAGCCAGTTTGCCGTGGCATACGGAGCTCCATCGCAGTCTTTAACACTGGTAGCATGCCGCGACAGCGTGGACGTGAACCGTATGTGCAGTTGACGGACTTTGAGCGAGGGCGTATAGTGGGCATGCGGGAGGCCGGGTGGACGTACTGCCGAATTGCTCAACACGTGGGGCGTGAGGTCTCCACAGTACATCGATGTTGTCGCCAGTGGTCGGCGGAAGGTGCACGTGCCCGTCGACCTGGGACCGGACCGCAGCGACGCACGGATGCACGCCAAGACCGTAGGATCCTGCGCAGTGCCGTAGGTGACCGCACCGCCACTTCCCAGCAAATTAGGGACACTGTTGCTCCTGGGGTATCGGCGAGGACCATTCGCAACCGTCTCCATGAAGCTGGGCTACGGTCCCGCACACCGTTAGGCCGTCTTCCGCTCACGCCCCAACATCGTGCAGCCCGCCTCCAGTGGTGTCGCGACAGGCGTGAATGGAGGGACGAATGGAGACGTGTCGTCTTCAGCGATGAGAGTCGCTTTTGCCTTGGTGCCAATGATGGTCGTATGCGTGTTTGGCGCCGTGCAGGTGAGCGCCACAATCAGGACTGCATACGACCGAGGCACACAGGGCCAACACCCGGCATCATGGTGTGGGAAGCGATCTCCTACACTGGCCGTACACCACTGGTGATCGTCGAGGGGACACTGAATAGTGCACGGTACATCCAAACCGTCATCGAACCCATCGTTCTACCATTCCTAGACCGGCAAGGGAACTTGCTGTTCCAACAGGACCATGCACGTCCGCATGTATCCCGTGCCACCCAACGTGCTCTAGAAGGTGTACGTCAACTACCCAGGCCAGCAAGATCTCCGGATCTGTCCCCCATTGAGCATGTTTGGGACTGGATGAAGCGTCGTCTCACGCGGTCTGCACGTCCAGCACGAACGCTGGTCCAACTGAGGCGCCAGGTGGAAATGGCATGGCAAGTCGTTCCACAGGACTACATCCAGCATCTCTACGATCGTCTCCATGGGAGAATAGCAGCCTGCATTGCTGCGAAAGGTGGATATACACTGTACTAGTGCCGACATTGTGCATGCTCTGTTGCCTGTGTCTATGTGCCTGTGGTTCTGTCAGTGTGATCATGTGATGTATCTGACCCCAGGAATGTGTCAATAAAGTTTCCCCTTCCTGGGACAATGAATTCACGGTGTTGTTATTTCAATTTCCAGGAGTGTAGTATGTACTATTCAGTCACACATGCACATTTCTGTTTATTGACGTGTTGTTTCAGAAGATAAGGATCCCTTATCAAGATTCAGTTAGTGATGAAATGGTGGTTGTTTGAAATTCGATAATTGATGCATGTCATCCGAAACCGGTTTCCATTAAATTGTAATATGCAAATGCGACTGTATACTGCGTTCTTGCTTGTCATTGTCCTTGAGCAACAACTATTGATGCTTTATGGACCCACTCGTACATTGCATACAAAGGGGAATTTCCAAGTAGAATATCACTAGTCTTTCCGAGTCGATGGCACGAAGTTTAGAGTCTCTTTCTATATTGTATCTGAATTTCATAGGCTTCACACCATGCTTAATTATTAAAGGCAGTAATCACGTACGTCCCCCTTCGTAGCTGAACAGTCAGCATGTCTGACTACAAAGCGGAGGACGCAGATTCAGTTCACGATTCTGCCAGCAATTTTACTTGTCGGGAGCACTTGAACGGGGTGCAGCCATCTTCTTGAGGCCAACTGTGGAGCTACGTCAAGGGCTGGAAAGAGGCTATGTATGGCAGACGTTGAAACGGTGGCCGGCCAGCAACGCGTTGTCTTCTAGGTCTGATCACGAGTTGAGTGAGAAATCATATGCACGTCTTTAATCATTCGTGAACTATAATTTACCTGATCAATGGTATAAAGTTCATTTCAAACTCATCTATTGGCGGCAGCTTACTTCACAGGGAGCCTGCATAGCACGAGATTGTTGTCATGTAATGAAAAGCAACAGTTCCGCGACAATGCCTTTCCAATATATCGCACCCATTAGAAAAGATGTTACACCTAGGCAGTATACACAATGACCTTTATTATAAACTTGTGCTGGATTTCGCCAGGAGAACTGAAAGTAACGGATGCCCCTACCGTTATTGATGTATGTGAAGTGTCTTTAGGGTGTACCTTGAGGCAGCTTATCAGCTGTACTCCTCATAATTAATTGTCATCAGTCTTGCTGTCGACTCGTTGTTAGGCCATCAGTTTAATTATCTGGCACCTGACCATGTCAAATAACTTTGATAAGGGGTGATAGATTATAGGGTGTATAAGACTCTACATGTGCCAAAACAGGATCAGTCTAAAATGTAATTGAATCAGAGGTGGAACAAAAAATTGTGTCTACAGTAAGATACAAGTTAAAACAGCAAATGCCTGCTCGCAGACAGGTGTCTACGACGTACATAGTACATTATGAAATTAGTTGAAAGCAGCGTACCGACACACGAAAGAAGCCACAAGCCACAGGCGCATGACAACAGATCCCAACAAAACGGATAAACCTGCATGAGAAAGGATGGGTACATCCGCGAGCAAGACGTGTGCGTTAATGGGTCAGGGACAGAAATCGTATGGACTGGGTCAGACAATGAGGATGTGCGAGAACTACAACAGCCAGTTATACAGTGAGAAGTAGGCTTTCGATGTCAATTCATTTTGTTCATTCAGATTTTTATTGGAGTGTTGCTTGTACCCGTAGAGTTATATTTCCTCCAGAAGATTCAGTAGGCGATCCGTCGGCAGTATTTAGGGCTTGCATCTTTTTATCTATATTGGTTACGGCATGCTTGCATTCAGTAACATGTAGACCAAATGCAGTTTTGTCTACCCGTCTGCTCAGTATAAAATGCATTACAGTCATTGCAGTGTATTTTGTCGACTGCTGAATTTGGAAATTTGTTATATTTCTTACCTTTATTGCTTTTAAGTTGAAGTTTCGGAGCATTATGTATTCGAAAACTACATCTGACGGTTTTTTATTTTCTTCTTTTTTCTTTATCTTATTGTGTGGTCACATCACAAAGCTATCTGAAAGCTATCTGAATAACAGTTCATGCCCTAGTTATAAACTTAATAAAATATTGTAAGTGAAATTGAAAGCAGCATACACGATTCACGAAAATTTGGAATTTAAGAACAGTTGTGAATTTTCTGAAGCTATCAAACATATAATCATTGCTGATTATGCAACATAACATCAGACATCGCGTGGTATCACTAACCTTTATGTAAATGTTCTCATTAACGAAACCATTGAGCTTGTAAAGCATAATATACGGCCTCATAAGAAATGTAGTGCAACAGAAACCATTGTATTCAATGAAATGCATGCACTTGTGCTGTCCTACAACTTATTCTCTTTCAACAATAAAAGAGATTATCAAAAACAACGTCTTGCTATGGGCGATAGATTCGCTGACACACACCAGATATTTTTATTAATGACTTAGAAATAAAGTTTTTAATAAATCCCAAAACTGTAAAGATCAGATAGTTTACTGTAAACGCTATGTAGACAACATCTTAGTAATATTAAAAGATAACACAAACAGTATCAACGGCTCTATGCGATAGCACCCCAGAATTAACACTACCATTAAAATAGAGAAAAACATTTCCATTAACTATTTGAACCTGACGACCACTGAAATTGACAGCAGATGTGTTAGACTTTTATACAGGGTGTTTCCGTAGGAGAGTGCAAATTTTAACAGGAGATAGAGGATGCTCCACTGAACGATTTGTGCTAGGGAACCTGAGGTTGGAGAAGCCAGCATAAGGAGATAACAGGGACAAAATCACATCATTGTGTACTTTTTTATTTACATTAGTTACAGTTAACAGCAAATACTATAACTGACACAGTGAACGTACCATTGGTACCGTATCTTACAAAATGTGCTGAAACTGACGGTCCTCAAGCTCAATGCAAGCGTGACATCGGTGACCTGACAAATATTCGTGGTGTGTTTCGAATCACATCACAGACAGCTACAATTCTGGCAGCTAATTGGATCTCCGTATTCACCAGGGTCTCATACACAAATGACTTTAGATATCCCATTAGAAAACAAACAGGGGATTCAGGTCAGTTGACCTTGCAGGCCATGGAATAGAACCTCCCATTCTCATCCAGAGACCAGGAAATGCAGCATTGAGATGTTTGCGGACATCCACACTGAAGAGAGGCGGTGCATCGTTATGTTGTATCCATGTCCTCTCACGAACAGCCAAGGGTATGTTCTCCAACTCATACAGAACTCTTCTCACGAACCTCAACTAAACAAAACCTGCATCATGACTTCCTACTAAATAAACAGCACAGTACGTTTAAACGTGTAAGCATGTTAGTTGTAAATAAGCTGGAAAACAGTAATGCTAGACAAAGCGGTAGACAAGTTTACTTCCATATCTCCTTAAGTTGGCTTCTCCGACCTCAGGTCCCCTACCTCAGTTCAGTAGAGCATTGGTTATGCCCTGTTACATTTTTGCACGCTCTTATGGAAACACCCTGTACAATACATATATGCACCGATACTATTATTCAAATCACGTCGTGTCAACGCATGCGATATACACTGAAGCGCTAAAGAAACTGGTATAGGCATGCGTGTTCAAATACAGAGTTATGTAAGAAGCTGGTATAGGCATGCTTGTTTAAATACAGAGGTATGTAAACAGGCAGAATACGGCGCTGCGGTCGGAAACGCCTATATAAGACAAGTGTCTGCCGCAGTTGTTAGATCGGTTACTGCTGCTACAATGGCAGATTATCAAGATTTAAGTGAGTTTGAACGAGGTGTAATAGGCGGCGCATGAGCGACGTGACACGGCATCTCCGAGGTAGCGATGTAGTGGGGATTTTCCCGTACGACCATTTCACGAGTGTGCCGTGATTATCAGTGTGTGCCGTTAATATCAGGAATCTGATAAAACATCAAATCTTCAACATCGCTGCGGCCGGAAAAAGAACCTGCAAGAACGAGACCAACGACGACTGAAGATAATCTCTCAGCGTGACAGAAGTGCAACCCTTCCGAAAATTGTTGCAGATTTCAATGCTGGGCCATCAACAAGTTTCAGCGTGCGAACCATTCAATGAAACATCATTGATATGGGCTCTCGGAGCCGAAGGCCTACTCGTGTACCCTTGATGACTGCACGACACAAAGCTTTACGCCTCGTCCGGGCCCTTCAACACCGACATTGTACTGTTGATGACTGGAAACATGTTGCCTGGGCAGACGAATCTCGTTTCAAATTGTGTCGTGAGAATGGACGGGAACGCGTATTGAGACAACTTCATGAATCCACGGACCCTGCATGTCAGCAGGGAACTGTCAAACTGGTGGAGGGTCTGTAATGGTGTGGGATTTATGCAGATGGAGTGATACGGGACCCCTGATACGTTTATATACGACTCTGACAGGTGACACGTACATAAGCATCCTGTCTGATCAGCTGCATCCGTTCATGTCCATTGTGCATTCCGACCGACTTGGGCAATTCCAGCAGGACAGTGTGACACTCCACACGTCCATAATTGCTACAGGATGGTTCCAGGAACGCTCTTCTGAGTTTAAACACTTCCACTGGCCACCAATCTCTCCAGACATGAACGTTATAGATCATATCTGGGATTCCTTTCTACGTGCTGTTCCGAAAAGATTTTCACTCCCTCGTACTCTTACGGATTTATGGACAGCCCTGCAGGATTCATGGTGTCAGTTCCCTCCAGCACTACTTCAGACATTAGTCGAGTCCATGTCACGTCGTGCTGTGTCTGTGTGTTCGCAGGGGCCCTACACAATATTAAAGCAAGTGTGCCAGTTTCTTTGGCTCTTTAGCGAAAAAGCCCGTATTTTACTTAAACTGTATGCGGACTGATTCGCTTGCCACTCGACAGCCAAGAAATACGTAAGAAATAGACCTCTTGAAACAAATAGCCGCAGCAAACGTTTACACAAGACTTTTTTTCAAGCGACCATATATTAAGATAAAGGAAAAAGAAGAACGTAAACACTCAAGATCACAAGAGATAACAAAGAATAACAAAAATTTTGTCCGGAGGACATATCATGGAAAAATTTTTCAACAGCTGTTAAGAACACAACCGTCAGATGCGGCTTTCAAATAAACTATACTCTGAAACTAAGGCTTGGATACAAGATAGGCAACAAACATAGTAAATTTTCAAATTCAGTCGTCTACAAAATATATTGTGATGAATGTGACACATTTTATATTGAACAGACGGGTAGAAATTTTAATGTAGGATTCAGGGAACATCCACATCCACAGAAAAAAAACTGCGGTCGGCCTACATTTTACTGACCACAAGGAGTATATCGTAACCGACATAGATAACGACATGCAAGTCCTGCATACTGCAGCGAGGAGCCGCCTATTGAAACTTCTGGAGAAAATAGAGCTTTGTGGGTACAAGAAACGCCGTCCCACTAAAATTATTAATGAAAAAACGAATTCATATTGCTCATTAACTGACTGAAACATCTCGTTTTCGGTGAAAGTGGTGAAAGTCTAGCTAAAAAGAGCAAGTTATTCAAATCAGCGTAAGTGTTCGAATTGGTCACGATTAACATCCATTCACAGGCGATGGCGCTGAGGTTTATATACGACAACAAGTCTTCGATCTATCCATCATTTGGGTCGATCTGCGTTGAGATACTTTCTGACATGATTATGGTTCTGGGGTGAGGCACCATCTTGTTGAAGGTAGAACTATTCGTCGCCGTACAACTCACGGATGGCCGATAAAATAGATATCTCAAACTTCTCTAGGTACACCTCTTCGGTAACTGTGCCGTCACAGAAGAACGGCCCAGTAAAACACCGATAAGGTAATTCACACCTCCATTCATTCCTGGTAAATACACGGCTTTGTTCACATTGATGCGCGGATTTGCGGTGCTCAATAGACACACATCGTGGCGGTTTGCTGTACCAATTAGTTTCAGTTGCGCCTCATCGGACCACACAGTCATCTCTGCAGACACTTTATTGTTGTGCACCTTACCATTAAACCATTTCCCGTTCTCCAGTTTACGAGCTGGGTCGTCCACGTTCACTGTGTGTAGCAATACAGGGATGTAGCACTTAAAAGTTTGCAGTCTTCAAAATGCTCTGAACACTTAAGCGACTCAACCTGGTTTCACGTACACTCTGTCTCACAAACTTCTGAGATGAAAGAGCGGTTGTTGTAACACAGGACGAGGGAAGGCCCGTTTCTGTTACATGACGTCCAGATCGTTGTTCGCGTACATCTGTGGCAAAGCTTTCGACTTCAAATTTGTCTCGAATGAGGGCAATTGTTACTCGTGTCGATGGCTCTATTTGAAACCAGTTTCACCGTTGGCGTTGAGCCTCATTACTGCTTTCGTACCACTCCAAAACCGTCTTCCTCTCATAAAATGTCGGTCTTGCACCAACCATATTTACTCACGTAACTGAAAACAAAACAAAACAACGATTATATGGCTATCAAGTACTTCGGTAACTCAAGGTCGCAGTAGGGAACGTCTGCCAACTGATACTGTCATCATCCCAGTCCCAGTGTGATGCAGAACCCAACTAGCATCCTACAGTTTAATTGAAAAGCTCAGCTACAATATAGTTTCTGGAAGACAGTCAAAACGAGAGAATAAAAATGTCCACAACTCAAAGAAATGAAACAAACCAGGTTTCACGGTATCAGTACGGGTCAATCTTACTTTAACAAGCGTAATTGCATCATAGTAGTCCTGTGGGATGCAGAACATGCTGATTAATTTCGATTGTATATTACTTTCTCAACATCGACATTTGGGCCCATAGAGATTGGCGAAGCTGTGTTTCTGTTGTGGAAATATGGCAATAACTCCACGTTCCATGTGCAGGTGTGGAGTTACACCAACTGTTTCCTGACACTACATCCTACGAGGAGGAGCTGCAGTAGGTCGCTCTCTGACAGTGGAATTTGGTGAAAGAAGGGCGAAAAGAAATGGATGCTTGTTTTGTCTTAGGTGCCAACATTCAGTAGTTTCCAGGAAAACGTCAAAGTTTTGATGGAACTGCATCAGTTTTCACGCGTGGTGTTATACCAACTGAGTTGATAGCGTAGTGGCTAATAGCACAGGATCGTATTTTTGCGCTCCGCGTTCAAATCTAGTTTTTTTTTCCTTTTACTGTTGCGAAAGTATATAAAGTCAGTGATATCAGTATTTTTGTGACATCGGGAAATACAATGGGATTATTTACAAAGTAAATCAACATTACAAATATTATTAAAATTAAATTTTATCGTAACAAAACTTATCTAACTAACAGTAATCGAAAATGATTAACATGTGTATTCTAGTGCGTACGTCATTTTCTTTGATTTTTACTTTTATACTAAAAGAGAACCATTGTATTCCGCAACGTGATAGTTATCATAAAACGTTCAAAGCATAAAAAGTTGAAGCAACACCAACAACTTGCGAAGGCACGCATGCCACGGACATATTCTGTAATGTGGATATCATTAGGGAAAGCAACTTCATTAATGTTCTAAATACCACGCTGTCTGGCGTAATTTCGCGGGAAACCAAGCATATCAAAGCATTTTCCCGAAAACTGGAGCCTGCAGTTGAGTACGGATCCAGGCGTATATTTTATTAATGACATCGTTGCTCCCTGTGATTGCTGTTTGCTGCACTATGAGAATAGGACACTTTTCCAATGTTCGAATGTAATTCTTCTCCCGTCAGAAAAGGAAACGTCGTGGGGTTGACAGAATGGCATACACATTGTCGGAATCAGTTTTAATGAGCACGTCGATAACACTGTTCTACAAAAAAAAACCTTTTTTTCTATTTCTGATAAAAAATATTGTGATCCTAGTTGTATTTTGAGTGCTGAATTGAAAACTGTTTTTGGTTTCTTTCTGTCAGGGATAGTTTATGAGCAATCGCAATTTTATTTCTCTTTTCAGTTTCTGATATAGTGCAGCAAACGTGAGGTGAAATTCGACAAACAAATGCACATCTTTATGATGTTATAAGTTCATCACATTAATGGAGGGTGGGATCTAACATATAACACAGTAACCTTTGTGTATACACTTTGAAGAATTTATTTGACATGAGAAATTACAGAAAATTGACAAACAGTGAGCCACTGCTTTGTAATGCACATCACTTTTTTCTCTTGTATTGTGAATCTTTCTTCTCTCGAATGATATTCCAGCAATAATTTGCTAACATAGAAGGTACCCACTTCCCTTCATAGCGCCTTTCTATGGTAGAAATGTCTTTATGGAATCTTTCCCCATGTACATTCGATACGTCACTGCAACTCTCTGTGAAGTAGTCCAGATGAGAGTCCATCATATGTACCTTCAAAGACATATTGCACCCCAAATCCTGATATGCTTTGATCATATCCTTCACCATTGCTTTGTAGTTAGTAGCTCTTCTTCTTCCGAGGATGTTTTCCGTCACCATCTTGAAATAGTCCCAAGCGGTTTTTTCTTTATCAGTTAAACATGCTTCAAAATTTGCATATTTCTGCAGCTCTCTGATTTGTGGGCCCACAAGTGCACCTTACTTTTTGCAGCTGAAAGACGGGGGAATTTGGTAGCTAGATATGCAAACCCACAGCCTGTTGGATCCATGGCCTTCACCAATTGTTTCATCAGGCCAAGTTTGATGTGAAGCGGTGGAAGTAGTATATATTCAGGAGCTACTGGACTTTCACGTTGTACATTCTTTTCGCCAACTTTCCATCTTCGCCTAGGCCATTTCTTTTTCACGTAGTGAGAATTTCGGTCTCGACTATCCCACTCGCAAAGAAAACAGGCATACTTTGTGTAGCCTTGTTGCATTCCCAGTACCATAGCAATTACCTTGAAATCTGCACATATTTTCCATTTGTGTTCATTGTATTTTAATGAATTTAACATCATTTGTACGAATTCGTAACTCTCTTTTGTCAAACTAGCGTAAGCTACTGGAACAGAGGGTATTTTATTTCCGTTATGGAGCAAAACAGCCTTCAGACTTGTTTTCGATGCATCTATGAAAAGTCTCCACTCCTGTGAAATATAACTGAAGTTCAGCACTTTCATCAGGCCAGCAACGTCATTGCAAAATGTCAGTGCTTCGTCAGATGAAAAATGAGAAATAAAGGCATGTTCTCTGTGCCTGAACACACTGGTTTTAGTACTTTGGTGCAGTAGATTATACTCTTGTAATCTTGAACTAAGCAGCTGCGCCTTTTGTTTACTTAGTCCTAGATCACGTACTAAATCATTTAAATCTGCCTGTGTTAACAAATGTGGCGATGACTCACTTCTGCAGTGATATAAAGAACCATCATCTGTGATTTCTTCAGTACTACTTATTTCACTGTCACTCGGAATTTGACCTCGAGCTCTTGAAGGTACGGGAAGGTTGTTGAAATGCTGCACTGGCATTCTCGCTGAAGGCAGATCTGGGTAAACGATGTGTATCTTCGACTTTTTGTTTGTGAAACCCTGAATTTTTGTTAGACAGAAATAACAATCATTAACATGGTCCTTAGGCTCCCTCCACACCACGGGAACAGCAAACAACGCCACATTCTCTTTACCTTTCCACCACTGAATTAGTTTGCAGTAACATGTAGCACAACAGAAATGTGGTGCCCATTCTTTATCTTGGTCTTCTACCTCTGCTCCAAAGTAATGTTTCTATGCTTTCTTTATGACTGAAGAAATTTTCTTCCTATTTCTGGCAGAAGTGAACTTCCCACAGATGTAGCAGAAGCTGTCCGGTTTATATCGACATCCACGACGACGTGGCATTTCTGCAAATTTAAAAATGCCACTTTGGTAATACACCTGTATTAAATTAATAGTAGGGAACTAGAGGAACGCTGATGTGTAAAAAGAAGCAGTCGTTTTACCTTCAGCACCAGGCTCAATCAGTTTACACACAGGAACTAAAAAATTCAACTGTGCTCGGAAATATGACAGACAGCTACTTGTCAGCCAAAACACCCACTCGTTAAGACTGACACAAATTGCGGCTAACGCCACTGTTGTAAACTCGATGCACCTGCCCCTAGGAGGCGTGAAGCTTTACTGCCGAGGCAGCGACCGGCTGTCGCTGTTCGAGTTAATGAGATGTTTCAGGTGGTCTTAATGACATAGGTGTGGCGGGGGATAATCTAATGATGTCTGATTCTTCCCACCCGCTGTTGCACAAGAAATTATCACGTTCTATCACTACTGGATGCGGCAACATACCCGTATTTCTCTATAACGTCTCTGTGTTTGCCATGAATTGTGAATACACACACACACACACACATATATATATATATATATATATATATATATATATATATATATATATACTCCTGGAAATTGAAATAAGAACACCGTGAATTCATTGTCCCAGGAAGGGGAAACTTTATTGACACATTCCTGGGGTCAGATACATCACATGATCACACTGACAGAACCACAGGCACATAGACACAGGCAACAGAGCATGCACAATGTCGGCACTAGTACAGTGTATATCCACCTTTCGCAGCAATGCAGGCTGCTATTCTCCCATGGAGACGATCGTAGAGATGCTGGATGTAGTCCTGTGGAACGGCCTGCCATGCCATTTCCACCTGGCGCCTGAGTTGGACCAGCGTTCGTGCTGGACGTGCAGACCGCGTGAGACGACGCTTCATCCAGTCCCAAACATGCTCAATGGGGGACAGATCCGGAGATCTTGCTGGCCAGGGTAGTTGACTTACACCTTCTAGAGCACGTTGGGTGGCACGGGATACATGCGGACGTGCATTGTCCTGTTGGAACAGCAAGTTCCCTTGCCGGTCTAGGAATGGTAGAACGATGGGTTCGATGACGGTTTGGATGTACCGTGCACTATTCAGTGTCCCCTCGACGATCACCAGTGGTGTACGGCCAGTGTAGGAGATCGCTCCCCACACCATGATGCCGGGTGTTGGCCCTGTGTGCCTCGGTCTTATGCAGTCCTGATTGTGGCGCTCACCTGCACGGCGCCAAACACGCATACGACCATCATTGGCACCAAGGCAGAAGCGACTCTCATCGCTGAAGACGACACGTCTCCATTCGTCCCTCCATTCACGCCTGTCGCGACACCACTGGAGGCGGGCTGCACGATGTTGGGGCGTGAGCGGAAGACGGCCTAACGGTGTGCGGGACCGTAGCCCAGCTTCATGGAGACGGTTGCGAATGGTCCTCGCCGATACCCCAGGAGCAACAGTGTCCCTAATTTGCTGGGAAGTGGCGGTGCGGTCCCCTACGGCACTGCGTAGGATCCTACGGTCTTGGCGTGCATCCGTGCGTCGCTGCGGTCCGGTCCCAGGTCGACGGGCACGTGCACCTTCCGCCGACCACTGGCGACAACATCGATGTACTGTGGAGACCTCACGCCCCACGTGTTGAGCAATTCGGCGGTACGTCCACCCGGCCTCCCGCATGCCCACTATACACCCTCGCTCAAAGTCCGTCAACTGCACATACGGTTCACGTCCACGCTGTCGCGGTATGCTACCAGTGTTAAAGACTGCGATGGAGCTCCGTATGCCACGGCAAACTGGCTGACACTGACGGCGGCGGTGCACAAATGCTGCGCAGCTAGCGCCATTCGACGGCCAACACCGCGGTTTTTATATATATATATATATATATATATATATATATATATATATATATATATATATATATATATATATTCACAATTCATGGCAAACACAGAGACGTTATATATATATATATATATATATATATATATAAAGTATCCCTGACAACGATATTTTGTTTACACATTAGAATTTCCCAGGGTAAAATGGTCTAGAAGCACATACTTTAATATCAGAAATAGATCCCATTCGAACAGTGTAATCCGACTTCATCGACAACCGTGCTGTCGTATGTGGAGGGATAGCTTTGCCAGTCACATGAGACATTAATGTACAGAAACGGCTCCACTTTTAGGGTTCCTAGCCTCAACCAATAAAAACAAGTTGAAATTTATTTCACGTACTAAGGTCTTCGGGCGCTTGGCGATATAAATAATTTAAGCGTCTAAGCCAATGCAATCAGAAGATACTGCCTTATACGTCACATATTCTGATACTCGCAAACTCATTCACCAAAACCTATAGATCAGGCTGTTCGAGCTCATCTGCTCCATTGTGAGCCGCGGAGCACTCCCTGCTCCAGGGAGCCGTCTCGCTCGCTGTGACCAGTCAAGTGGGCCGGCACGCCGGCACGTGGCACGGCTGGCTGAGGCAGGCGGCAAGGCGAGCGTTTTGATGCGCCAGCTGCGTCTTACAAGATCGACAACCTCACACTCTTAAATACGATCTTCAGGAAATAAATAAGAAACAAATGTTTTACAACAAATTGCATACTAAATTTATTGTAGTTTGAAATTTTCTTTTCATTGCAAGATCGGAAATGTCAGGCGTCAAAGTGTTCG
Source organism: Schistocerca serialis cubense (assembly GCF_023864345.2). Classification (NCBI taxonomy): domain Eukaryota; kingdom Metazoa; phylum Arthropoda; class Insecta; order Orthoptera; family Acrididae; genus Schistocerca; species Schistocerca serialis. The sequence continues at coordinate 785,624,472 of NC_064639.1, read as the reverse complement.
CAGCGTTAATGCGGAGGATGGCCTTCATTGTTGCATCCTGAAGAAGCGATCGTTCCTTACTTTATAACTGTTTTCATTGCTCAGAAAAGCTGCTCACATCAAAACGTAGATCCAAACACGCACATGATCTGAGCGGCATTGTTGTGAAGTTTGCGAAATGTTTTTTTCTGTAATGAACACTACCATCGTGACAAATACAACGTGTTGTAGTACTTCTCTTTCAACAAAGTTGAATTTTGCAAATCAATAATCTCCAATTGAAGTGACGATGACAAGTCATCGGTGGAAACTGAAAAAGGAGTGCTGAAGACCTTAAGTTCCATTTCCAAACTAGTGAGGTCTCGGAATCGTGTTTCAAGCGACGTGATGAGCTGCTTTAAGTTTGCTCGGTAATCGCCGAAAGTAGTACCTTCAGGTAGTTTTAAAGAAGCAAGACGATTGAAGAACGTTAGATGTCCATTACTCATCTGCCTCTCAAATAAACGTAACTTTTCCATGAACACTTTGATCTGGTCGTGCATGTCAACGATTAGCTGCCCTTTGCCCTGCAATGACAGATTTAAATTATTCAGATGCATAGTTATGTCAGCTAGGAACGCCAGGTCTGATATCCATTTTATATCTTTCAGACAACGCATTTCTTCCCCTTTCATTTCGAGAAAAGGGGTATTTCCTCACTAACGGCAAAGAAAACATCAAGAACTTTTCCCCGACTCAGCCAACGAACTGTACTGTGGTAAGATATATCCCCATACTCCGCTTCCACATCGTTCAGGAATCCTTTGACGCCGCACAAAATTCACACACTTCACGACATCTTTCATTACGCCACCTAGCTCTACTGTTTCAGCACACAGTGCCTCTTGGTGAATATAACAATGAAGAGTCAAAATGTCTTTCCCGAATTCGTCCCTGAGTTTATTTTTCAAACGAGAAGCAAAACCTTGGTGACGCCCGATCATTTGTGGTGCACCGTCTGTCGCTACACGATGGAGCTTATCCCACGGCAAATTCATATTGCCACTGATTCACAAACAGCTTCAAAAATGTCACGTCCTGTTGCGGTGTAATCGAGTGGTACCACATCCAAGAGTTCTTCAGTTACTTGCAGCTCCATGTCGACACCACGCACAAAGACTGCAAGCTGAGCACAGTCCGATATGTCGGTGCTTTCGTCAAGCGGTAACGAAAATGCAACAAAGCTCTCCGCCTTTTTCCTGAGCTGTGTCTCTAAATCCGCCGCCATGTCCAGGATTCGACGAGACATTGTTTGCTTCGACAGGCAAACTCCTTCAATTGCCTGCACCTCCCTTGGAAACAAACATTCTGCAACTGCTACCATGCACGATTTTACGAGTGGTCCCACCGAAAACGGTTTCCCACTCGTCGCAGTGATGTGAGCGACCCTGTAGCTTGCTCGAATTGCAGATTCAGTAGTGTTTTCTCCGCTCTCATTCACCTGAAAATTATAAACGCATTACAGAACACGAACTATGTTGCATGTTTTGATACCCTCCGTATTACGAATCCGTTTTTAAACATACGTCTACTGGTATGTCGTTCTTAACCCTGGCTACCAGTTCTCTGCGTGCAACGCCTTCTAAGTGACTGTATTAAATTCTGTATATTGTACCTCTTTGCAGAATTAAATACTTTATGAAATACAAAACACTGTGGTCGACCATCACTCTCAGTGAATAGAAAGGTATCCTCCAACAGAGGTACAGAGCTCCCGCGGCTAGTCATAGCTGTCATTGAGCACGGATTATTACGGCTGCATGCGGCCAGGGGGCAGTGAGTTCGCTTTCCCCTCCACGCGGGCTCCGAGCTGCCGCAGTGAGCGCTCCGGAGCGCTCCGGCTCCCTGGAGCTCGGTTGGAACAGCCTGCTATAGATGAACTATTTATGAATACGTCGGCCGTGGTGCTCTAGCGGTCAAGCGTGCGCCTGGTACTAGAATCTCGGTGGCACCACGGATTTTTCAGTCTTCGTTTGAACCGGGTCTTCCCCTCTCAACGATGCGAGGAATCGCCAGAAACAGCACGAGTTTCGGATTCTACGTTAAACTGTAGGTTTCCTTTCCCCTGTTGGATAACTGGGGTAGGTTAGGGACACGAAAGTCGCCAAACTGACGTCCAATGGAAAGACTTGCATCAGGCAATAGAGTCAGACCAAATTATTGTTATTATCTGCATATATAAAATTAAGTTTGTACAGAACTCACAGAGCGTGATTACTACTCACATTTGTTCGGCTTTTTACGTAGAGTCTTAAAACTTTGTTCAAGAGCTGACGATAGATTTCTTTGTTTCAATTGGGCGACAGCTATTTCTGTAACTTTCTAAACTCAAAACTATAATATTCTCTTGCTAGAGATGTGATTAATACTGATTTATCCGTACTTATAACTAAATTAGGATTTAACTCAGGAGTTATAGTGAAAATTTGAAGTTAAAATAATGTTGCTGTTTGCAATAATTCGTCATATTTAAGCTTGTCATTGGTGCTGATTTATTTGATGTCACGACACTGCCAAATCCTGTGTTCTGCCCTCGAATGAATTGCGCCAGGTGTTTCAGGCTTGGAATTCAAAAATTTTGACAGGAATGAGCTGCTACAGCAGTTGCCCACTGTCTCAACGATCGTGCAGTAGTCACGTCTCCTCCATTTACTTCATTATAACCGATGTTTTTGGAACGTCTGCAACTGTGTCATTCATGATTTCAATAATGAAAACCTGCAACAGTTACTTATTGTTTCACGCTTAGCACAATGCTTTTCGAGACTTTATTCTCATTTTCAAGTGCATTTGTTTACATAAATATTTTTTGTGGCGTTTGCAAGTGTGATTTTCTGCCTCAGTTTGTCTAAGAAAAATACCACCTCTAACATTAACGTATAAACATTCCAAGATTCATTTTTATCCGATACTCCGATTACAGCATAACCTCAAGAAGACGATTACAGTGCAAGAGAGGTAGAAAATCACATACGCAAACGTCACAAAATACATTTATGTAAACAATTGCCCTTGAAAATGACAATAAATTCTTGAAACGCTTAGTGCTAAGTATAAAAAAATAAGTAACTGATGCAATTTTTCATTACTTAGAACACATGCCCGTTGTTTCCAGCTTCTGTAAAACGATCGAACACCCACGAATCGATCATTTTATGTTTATCTCGAATCAGTCCTCTGCTTGTCACATGATCCTCCCTCGCTATAGCTATTTTGTACTTGTGAGCTTGCACACTCGTTCACAGCCCAGTACGAATTAACAATTTCGGAAAAACTGTAACTAACACTTTTTGTTTACCTACGAAGAAAGCAGTGGCAAATTTGGTCCTTCAGTCCAACAATACCTAAACCAGTCAACAGAACAGCATCATAATGTGTGTACAACAACCATAACATTTGAAAAGCTTACAAAAGATATCTATCATCAGTTTTTGGACAAAATTTTCTGACCTTCCATAACAATGGATCGGTCTCCGTACATTATTGGCTAGTGGGATCGGCAAAGTTTATGTAGTGTAAAAGATCAAACCAAAAACTGATGTTTTTCAGTTACTGCTTTACACGCAGTTATACGTGGTCCAGTCATATTAATGTGACCTCGGCCTACGTTCGATGTCAACGTGCAATAACCACTCACAGACGACAGGTAGCAGCACTAGCAGTGGAGTTATATAAAGCGCGTCGAGGGGACGCGGAAAACAGTGGAGTCGTCGTATTGCGGAAACGGAGCAATTTATCAGACTTCCAAAAGGGCATGATCATTGGCTTTCGGGCCAAGAGTAGAAGCATTCCCGAAACGACTGAGCTTGTAAAATTGTTTGCGTGCCGCCGTGCATGGCAAAACGGCGCTGTCCAAAACCAGCGCTATGGCAACTGAGGTGCACCACGGGCCATAGCTGACAGGGGTAAATGACGGCTGTGGAGATGTGTACGGGCGAATAGACGTGCAGCTGTCTAGTAACTGCCTGCCCAGATGAACCAAGGGGCTATCCACAGGGTCTCTTCAACGACCGTATGGACCTCCCGCAGCAGGAGGCTGGTTCATGCACCCGTGCTGACTGCTGTTCATCGGCGACAAAGACTGGAATTTGCACGCCATCACCGCAACTGGACGTCCACTTAGTGCCGACAAGTGGCCTTTTCAGATGAATCAACGTTTTAAGCTCTGTCAGACTGAAAGCAAACACACTGCCACAATCGTCGGAAGGGTTCAGGCCGGAGGAGGGGGCGTTGTGGTATGGAAAATGTTTTCGTGGCATTCCCTAGCTGATCTCGTCATTCAGGAAGGCACAGTGGATCAACACAAGTATGCATCTATCCTTGGGGACGACGTCCACTCTTCATGCCGGTTGTTTTACCTCGGCACGATGGCATCTACCAGCAAGACAATGCAAAGTGTCACACAGCTTGCAGTGTATGTGCGTTGTTCGAAGAGCACCGGGATGAGTTTACTGTACTCGCCTAGCCACCAAAGTCGCAGTATTTATACCCAGTAAAGAATCTGTGGGACAATCGCAACTGGGACGTAGATCGTCAACCGACAAATGTAGCGCATCTGGCAGTACAGTCGGCGTGTCGCCATGCCTTGTCGGTACTTTCCTGAACTTGATTCAATCTCTTCCTGCACGTCTAGCAGCGGTCCACCCTGCAAAAAGTGGTTATTCAGGTTTTCGACTGGTGGTCACATTAATGTGACTGAGCAGGATATACGTTTGTGATGACAAAACCTAATTTTAATAATATTTGAAATGCTGATTATTTTGTAAATATCAGTAATTGCATTGTATTTCTCGATGTTAGTGTTTATCGCCCCGTCGACAACGGGGTCATTAGAGACAGAGCACAACCTCGGATTGGGGAAGGACGGAGAAAGAAAGCGGCCGTGGCCTTTCGATGGAACCACCCCGCCGGCCGCGGTGGCCGAGCGGTTCTAGGCGCTTCAGTCCGGAACCGCGCGACTGCTACGGTCGCAGATTCGAATCCTGCCTCGGGCATGGCTGTGTGTGATGTCCTTAGGTTAGTTAGGTTAAGCAGTTCTAAGTTCTAGGGGACTGATGACCTCAGATGTTAAGTCCCATAGTGCTCAGAGGCATTTGAACCATTTTTTTGGAACCACGCCGACATTTGCCTTAAGCGACTTAGGGAAATCAGAGAGAACGTAAATCAGAATGGCCAGACGCGGGTTTAAACAGTCGTCCTTCCAAATGCGAGACCAGTATGCTAACCACAGCGCTACCCCGCTCCGTGTATTTAAAACAAAAATATTGATGTGGCATAATTACACAACAACAAAAGGAGAAGAATAACAACACAAGCTTGGATTTGAACACGAAACTCAAAAACTTGAACTTGTGCTGTTAGGCACTATGCTACCAAATCAGTTGGTATAACGCCACGCGCGAAAACTGTTGCAGTTGCATCAAAATTTTGACTGCGAAGTTTCGCCTCTGTCAGAGAGCGAACTATTGTTGATCCTTGTAAGATGAGTATCACGAAACTGCCGACGTAACTCCACAGCGATGCCTGGAACATGGAGTTCTTGCCGTAGTTCTGCACCAGAAACATATCTCAACCATTTCCTACGGGCCCCAAGTTTTGGTTTTGACAAACTAATACACTATTGAAATTAATCAATATGCCCTGTATCCCTCAGGACGACTACGATGTAATTAGGTATGTTCAAGTAAGATTAACCAGTACTGATTCTGTGGAAACAGTGTGTTTCATTTTGTGTTATTTTGAGACTTTTTTAATTATCCCGTTCTGACTGTCTTCCTGTAACTATATTAATGCTGAGCTTTCGGTGAAATTGTAGGATGCTAGTCGGGGATTGCATCGCACTGGGATTGGAATGATGACAGTATCGGGTGGCCAACACTCCCCAATGAGACTTCGAGTTACAAAAGTGCTTAAAACAACTCTAAAAGATCTTCAGTTACACATATTTGGCGCGTGTTAGGTGTGCAGGGGCAATTTAAAAAGGGAAATAATTACGGGAGAAATGATTTACGTTTCAACTCGAAATGTTTACTTTATTTCATCAACCTCATTTCATCTAAATTCGTTGCATTACCAATGCAACTTTTTCAAGTTATTTCACGGTGATATAAAGACGGTATTTATGTGAGCCTCAACTTTTTAGCCAAGCAAGAGCCGACGAGCAGTTGACTCAGGAGACAAATTGATGTGTGCAGTAATTTTCTTGGAAGCGTTATTAAGCCTTCGTATAATCTCCAAGATGAAGTGAAGTTACAGTTAGCTTTGTCCACTTAGTCAGATCCGGCAACAAGTGCCGTAAGATTTAAAACAGCAGTCTCTTTTAATTACACCTCGATAATTCACATGTGAATGTTGTGATAGCCTAGAGGGGTCGTTAATGTGAAACGGCAGAGAAGTAAACTACAAGCAAAATGAGCCAACTGCGAGAAACTGCATAGTAATTCAGCCCATGCTCGCCTAGGGTAAGCTCTTCTTGTTATTTTGGTTCTTCGCTGTCTTAAGTTGTCTGAAAATTGACAAGGTCATTCATCGGGCGCTTTCTGCTGTTATTGACAAAGTATCACCATCAGTTATATTGTAATGTTTACGAATGGGCGATACTTTCCATCTCATTGGTTTTTATAAAGTGAATGGCTGTTTTGTTTAAGACTGACATATTCAACACATTACTGTCTGCATTTTTGTTCCTTGTATCGCATTACCATCGCAACTGCTTCTCCATTCATGTTATCAGAATCTGGAATCGAACTTGCACTGCAATGATTCACTTGTTAATTATTCTTGCAGTTTGTGAATCCTAGTTTTAGCCTTTGAGAAAAATTTTCTTGCACAGTTTGCTTTTGTGATTTGAAACTATATGTTATTGACAGCATATGAAATTTGATTACCAAGCGGGAACATCCACAAAAAGTGTTATGCTGTCTTTTCATTTGTGTTATTATTACACATGGTGTCAATGCAAGCTTCTATAAGGAAAACGGTTTTCAGTTATATAATATTAAAACGAATGTTATTTACTCATAATGTTAATATTGTCTGGTGATACTAAAAATGCAAATTACTTCCAGCGAGTGAGTGTTTTAGTCTGTGGTGTGCTTAAGGCGGAAAAACAAAAATATTTACAACAGCTATAGAAGAGCAGAACCGTCGAAACCATTTTCCGTGCTCTTTACTTAATGATGTTTGAGTTGAAGTCAGACATCTGGATGTTATTCGTAACTACGTTTTAGGAGGAAATATAGTTACAGAAATGCGAATAAAACTCATTGACCTCTATTAGGTATTTCTGCTCCTAGACAATGCAGTTGTAGCCGGCGACACCGTGCTTCGAATGACGAGCTCCCCCCAGTTCCGGCCAGCTGAAGATTCATATGTGACCCTCGATTTACTTCCTGGTTTCATTGAGAATTATTCTGGTAGTTGTATATTTTCTTGACATTTAGATTAAGTATTCTGAATTACTCTCACATAAGGATTGACATAAAGGTAGCAAATTCATGATTTTAAGTCGAGGAAGCTCGTTCCAGCAGACTTTACATCTTACGTTGCCATTACGTTGCGAATTATCTGTTTTAGCCATCATTGGAACAATAGGGGAGCTCTGTCTGACGCAGTTTTACGCTAGCTTAGCGTAAAGTGATCGCCCTTCAAGTGGAAAACTGTATTAGTTTCGGTTCTGATTTCGCCGGTTCCTGTTCTGTACTCGTAAAAGAACCGGTAGCAGGCAGGCCAGTAAAGAAATGCTAAGACAACTTCTCCCCTGTTAAGTTTTGTTGCTACCTTGATTCTGTACCCTGTACATTTAAATGCGAATAACGTCTTGAACTGCACGCTTGTTAGTGCGAGATTTTCCTGCTTCTGTAATTATATCGACTTAATTGTGCCACCGAATGATTTCTTAAGTGGAATTTGTTACGTATCTGCTCCTGCTGCTACTTTTGCATACTTTTGTGTTAGTCCTGTAACACTACTTCAGTTTCACTATGGTGAACTGAACGTGGTCACATGCCGTTTCGAAGCTGGAAGTGCGTATAAACCTGATAATTCCTGATTATTTGGGATACTTTGTTTCATTAGAAAAGACTTATTTCGTAAAGTTATTGCGATCAGTTGTAATTCATTTGTTTTAGAACGGTGCATATTAAATAGCCTTTTTTTATTAGTTTGTTGAACACATCAGATAAGCATAAGAGATAAATAAATCACTAGCTGTTAGTCTCCCACATAATCTAAAACAGCCTCACAATGTTGGCATAGTTTTTAGACTTCACACCTATAGGCAATATGTAGGTAGCACTTCGTCTCCTTCATATTATCCTGTGTTAAGAGACAGTAAAGCGGTGCAATTAAGCATAACGACGAGGCGAAGAGTCTCGCGAATTGTTCAACCGACTGTGCGTCGTAGACACCTATTTGGGAGCTGGCAGTTGCAATTTTAACTAATATCTTACTGTAGATATAATTTTATGCTCCAGCTCTAATTCAGTTACATTTTTAACTCGTCCTGTTTTGACACGTGTAGAGTTTCATATACTGAGCTGACAAAAGTAATTGGATAGCGATAAGCACATATGCAGATAGTCTTAGTATCACGCACTCAAGGTATACATTGACGGAATTGTTATTTGTACTCAGGTGATTCATGAGAAAATGTGTCCGACGTCATTATGGCCGCATGACGGCAATGAACCTACTTTGAACGCAGATTGGTAGTTGGAGCTAGATCCATGGGACACTCCATTTCGGGAATCGTTACGGAATTCAATATTCCGAGGTTCGCAGCTTCAAGAGTGTCCCGAGAACACCACATTTCAGGCATCATCTCTCACCATGGACACCGCAGTGGCCGATAGCCTTCCCTTAACGACCGGGAGCGGCTACGTTTGCGTAGAGTTGTCGGTGATAACGACAAGCAACACAACGTGAAATAACCGCAGAAATCAATGTGAGACGTACAACGAACGTATCATTTAGGACACTGCGTTGAAATTTTGTGTTCATGGGCTATGGCAGCAGACGACCGACGCGAATACGTTTACGAACAGCACGAGATCGCATGCAGCCCCTCTTCTGCACTCTTGACCATTTCGTTTGGACTCTAGACGACTTGAAAACCGTGGCCTATTCAGATGAGTCCCGATATGAGATGGGAAGAGCTGATGGTAGAGTTAGAGTGTGGTGCAGCTCGACGAAGCCATGAACGCAGCCGGCCGCTGTGGCCGAGCGGTTGTAGGCGCTTCAGTCCGGAACCGCGCTGCTGCTGCGGTCGCTGGTTCGAATCCTGCCTCGGGCATGGATGTTTGTGATGTTCTTAGGTTAGTTAGGTTTAAGTAGTTCTAAGTCTAGGGGACTGATGACCTGAGATGTGAAGTCCCATAGTGCTTAGAGCCATTTGAACCATGAACGCAAGTTGTAAACGCGCTACTGTGCAAGCTGGTAGTGACTCCGTAATGGTGCGGGCTTTTTTTTTTTTTTTTACGTGGAATGCACTGTGTGCTGGTTATGTTCGGATACTTGGTGACAATTTGCAGCCATTTATGATCTTCCTGATCCCACACAATGTCGGAATTTTTATGGATGACAATGCGCCATGTCACTTGGCCACAGTTGTTCGTGATTGGTGTGAAGAACATTTCGAATGAGTGATGTGGCCACCCGAATCGCCCGACATGAATCCCATCGAACAATCGAGAGGTCAGTTCGTGTACAAATCCTGCCTCGATAATACCTTCGCGATTCTGGACAGCTAAGAGGCAGCGTGGCTCAGTATTTCTGCAGGGGCTTCCAACGACTAGTTCACTCCATGCCGTGTCGAGTTGCTGCACTACTCTGGACAAAAGGAGCTCCGGCACGGTGTTAGGAGGTCTCCCATGACTTTTATCATCTCATTGTACGACTTATAAGCTGACTTTGTTGCACGCCTTCTTAAACCGTGCTTACAATCCGCAACGCCTAACGGCGAAGCCCTTCAACTGTTTGTGGTGCAGCTGTAAGCAAAGTGTGCTAACGGCGGCCCTAGACCACTGGCCATGAGTATTCATTGCAGTATTATAATGGTTTTATCTCTTACGACGATGCCAATCATATGCAAAAAATTTGTTTGCTGCATTTACTAGGTCTGAGGAGGCAGGTATGTTATTTGTCAGATGCTGCTCAGATGATTTGAATCAATACTACTACTTATACTTTGTAACCTATCTTACCAATAAATACGCACGTCCTTTCTTTTTTAGATTAATCTGACGATATTCGTAATGATCTAAACGTGTATTTGAATTAAGTAAAGAAATTTGCAATCATAGTGTGTTAGTTTCAATAATCTTTTTTGGTGACTAGTCGCAGGGGAAAATTGAGGATATATTGATAGCGTTCACTGATGCATTAAAAACTATGGAAGAAACATAGTAAATACTTTTTAATGATTGTCGCACCCTTTGGGGGAGAGAATCCACGAGTTCCAGCCGATGCGCTCGAAGTCTACGTAGAGAGGATGCCTGGCGCACTCTGCAGGCCCGACGGTGGCGTTGGCCGGCCTGGCCGCGGGCAGCGTGCCGTCCTCCACAGAGCGCCGCCGCCGACGCCGCAGCCGCTGCTCCGCCGTGGTCTCCTCTTCTGCCCCACTGACGTCCTCTGTCTCTTCGTAGTCGTACACTCCGCCTGAGGACAAGTGTCCACGACGCACATTAACGCTCTTGTTGTCTGGAAAAATCATTCTATGAAAAAGTGCAGTGTGTACAATTAAAAACTCGCTGCTCTATGTGGCAATAGTCACTGTGAAAGTCGCTTTCATGGGGGTTAAGTCGTCCAAACATTTGCAACCGATTGCAAAGCAGGCGTGATGGAGTGATCTCTCGCGTTTGCAATTTAAATGTTGTAATACATCTGTGGACGATACGAATCCTTTTTACACTGCCTGACATGGTCGGATGTCACTGTAATTTCGTACCGTATGCAACATGAGTGGGTATGGAAATGAGCGGAACTGAATTTCCCTTTAACAGATAGACCGGCCAAAAGGGTGCATTGATGTTGTTCGTATTTAGCATTCTTACCAGGGCTGGTAAGTTACATAAGGGGTGTGAGCAGCGTCAGATGTTGAGTGAATATTGCGAATGTTACAGAGATGCCGCGTACTCGTACGAGGCAGCTTTATCAGCACCTGACATAGTTTGAAAGGGGCCGCATTGCAGGTTTCCATTTGGCCTCCTGGTCGAATCGTCCGCTATTTAGATTTGTGGGGCATTTGGAAGTGACAATGGCCCGATGTTGGGCTGCATGCGAACGTGAGGGCTATTGCACTCGTCATCAATGTTCCGGTCGACCACGTGTGCGCACCACAAGAGAGATTCACCATATTGTGCACCAGACACATCGTAACCCCTGCCGTCCGAGAACAAACACTGGTTCCCTGCAACATTAGGTGTTATCCCACGCCATTGCTCGGAGACAGTCAGCAGACAAACTACGGAATTACAATCCCACGCTTAGGCTGCCGTGAACACCACAAATCACAGCACAAACTCCTGCGCTTTGAGGGGTGCCATGGCCGGGAAGCGCTAACTGGCGTCGCATTGTGCTTAGCGACGAATAGCGATTCTGCATTACCCCGGGTGGCCACACTCGACGAATGTGGAGGCGAACTGGGAAGAGGTCTCATTCTTCCAGCATTCTGAGGCGCGCAGCGGTGTTAATCGTGACATGATGGTGCGGGGAGCCATCGGCTATGTCTCCAGGTCGCGGCTGGTAGTGACTCGGGAGCGCTGGTAGTGACTCGGGATCTCTGACGCCAGAGCGGTACGTCACGGACATCCTTCGACCTCATGTGTTACCTCTCATGTGACTGTATCATGGTGCCAATTTTCGACATGGCATGTATCTCTATGAACTGTCTGCGTGACGTTGATGTACTCCTGTGGCCAGCAAAATTCCCAGATCTGTTCCCAGTAGAACATGGACGGGACCAACTTGGACGTCAACTCTGTCCCAGGATATCAAGGAATAGACGCAACAGTTGTGGGCCAGCTTGCGTCAGGGAGGTATATAACGGCTTTCTGACACCCTTCCCAACCGAATCAGTGCATGCATTGTTGACAGAGGGCGTGCAATGCCATAGTGATAAGTGCAATCATACCACCAAGTTCTGTGTTAATTTTACTCGATTCTGTAATCACCGAAATAACATCATTTACGCTGTCATTCCGTGAAGCTACAATTCGTTTCTTTCTCCCTTTCTGGGTGCTTCAATTTTTCGTCAGGCTGTGCATTACATAAAAATGCCGTTTCTCGTTGATCGTTTCTGTAGTTACCTTGTCATTCGACAATATTCTAACTGGGCATTGTCACTGAAATGTATATCGTTACTCATCGGTCCTGATCATTTCGCTTGCAATGTGGACGAACCACGAGGCTCTTCAAACTTTTAACTTCAAATCGTTATTTCTGTAAATGACGCTCATTAGTCAACGTATTGTACTCTTAGACTACATTTCATTAAGAGCCAAACCTGAAACGATTCCCTGTAGCGGAGCAACGACCGTGTACGACGGGCAGCCTGAATGCGGTTTTTAGGCTATTCTCCACGCTCACTTCGGCAAATGCTTGGCTGGTCCCCAATATTAGCCTATGAAAATTCGATACAAGAACAGTTATAATGTGATAACACACAGAACAAAATTATATGATTTACAGACAGAGGACGCAAACGAATTCTCTCCTTTAGATTACCTGGCACCACAACGTTAAAATAAAAGTAAGATTGACAAATCATGAAAGCAGCGGATCCTGTTCGACAGGATGACCGCTAGGAAAGAGAGAGAGAGAGAGAGAGAGAGGGGGGGGGGGGGGGCTAGGGAGGAACTACATTTAACCTTATTTGGTAAACATTTATTCTTGCTTCGATACTTAGAAACAATAGTGTCTTTAGTAAATAGCTTTCTCAATACATTTAATACGAAACGTGAACTATCTTCTCTGTTGCGTCTGCGGAGACGTCATACATGATGGATAATTATAATTGTAGAAGACTTGACTGTCAAAAAAAAAGTTCAAATGTGTGTGAATTCCTAAGGGACCAAACTGCTGAGGTCATGGGTCTCTAGACTTGTACACTACTTAAACTAACTTATGCTACGAACAACACACACACACACACACACACACACACACACATGCCCAAGGGAGGACTCGAACCTCCGGTGAGAGGGGCCACGCAATCCGTGACATGGCGCCTCTAACCGCACGGCCACTCCGCGCGGGCCTGACTGTCGCTGTATAAATTAATTACCCTACAAAATCAGTAGTCGGAATTAGAATGATAGTACACTTATCTTCGCTTACTCTCAGAGTACAGCAGAAGCGAAACTAATGAATTTGCCAACACTATTTCCTTACTCTATCATTTTCGTGTCATAGTGTGCTACAGTCTACAGTGTAACACCGCAAGATGCTTTAGGGTGTGTGGCGGACGGTATATCCTGCGCCGCTATCATTTCTCGTGTTCTGTTGTTTAATGATTCGCGGGAAGAACGACTGTCCGGAAGCATACCTATGAGCTCGAATTACTCTGATTTTGCCTTTACTCTGAGAGACTACCAATTTTTAAGTTTTAGAAAAGTGATATGTCAGTTGCGATACCAGACTATTTTATTTGTTTTTTAACCTGTGGTGTAGTTGTCCGCTGCAGTAGACAGCTGTTATTGTCACTTCTTTGGGGTTTTTAACCAACCCTGAGGCTGCAGATGCATGCAGGACACAGCACCTGTACGGAGTATATACTGAAGTGGACTACATGCAATTGCAGCAGCCTCAGAACTGATCAAAAGCGCCAAAGAAGCGACATTAACAGCCGTCCGTGTCAATGGACACCTGCTCCACACGGTTAAGTTAATTGAAGTTAGTGTCGTACTTTTAAAATACACTCGTGTGCAAAACGTACGGTCGAAAATAACTTTCGCATGATGTGTCACTGCCAAGTAACACAGCTCGATAAGATTTGGAATATGCAGAGAAAGAACTGTTGCAGTGTAGCACAAAAGCTAACAAAGAAATACAAGTTGAGACGAACAGAAATGAGACTTTCATTCAAAGACGATAATTACAATGAATCACCGTGATTTAAGATGATCCTCTGGTCCTTACAAAAGATGGGACATGATTCTAAATAGGGTGTGTGATCACCTCGGGCGCCAGTGCACGCTCTGCAGTGTGTTCCCATGCTGGGCACAAGGTTGGTAAGGAGTTCTTGTGGTAGGCCGTTCCATTCCTCCACCTGCGCGGTTGACAATAATATTGCAGGATCGTCGTTGGTGCTAATGGATGCAGGGAGTCTCCCCAACGCATTCCATCCATGCTCTATGGGTTTTAAAGCGGGGAACGAGTAGACCAGTCCTTTCGCCAAATATCCTCTAGTTCTAAGAGCTTCTCCACCTGCTGTTGCGCATTGTCCTTCATAAAAATTAAGTCAGGAGCGAATGCGCCCCTGAAAAGACGGGCATGGGGAACTAGTATAATAATGTTGTACGCCCGTGCAACATTATGCCTCTCCCCACCATAACACCTGGACGACCCTGTCGTGTTCGACAGCGCTGGACGTGCCCTCATATGGCGATAAGTTTGAACATGAAACGCACCCAGAACATCGTCGAACATGATCGTTTTGGTGGTCTAGGTATTATGGTATGGGAAGACATAATGTTGCATCGCCGTACTCACCTGCAAATCTTTGAACACAGTACACTCACCGGTCGATGTTGTTGTGACACTGTACCCCGTCTCCTTGAGCGTATTTAAATGGATGGATTCAGCCGTGACATTACTTTATGGATTACAATGCGCGACCGCTTCGAACAGTGCAGGTGAATGAGCTGTTAGAACGAGAGAGGGCTCGGCGAACGGACTGCTCTGCCGGTTTCCCCGTCTTAAACCCCTCCGAGCACTTGTGGGATCAGTTGGGGAGAAGTCCTGCAGCACGTCTTCATGCACCAGTGACCACCCAGCAGTTGTCATCGGCGCTGGTGGAGGAATGGAATGTCCTGCCATATGCTCCTTATGAACCGTGTAGCCAGCAGGAAAGCACATCGTGGAGCATGCATTGCCCTACTCGTTAATCATACACACTATTAAGAACCATGTCCCGCCGTTTGTAATGTCCAGGGGACTACCATGAATCGTGGTGGCTTCAGGGTAAATATTGTCTTTGAATTTCGTCTCATTGCGTACTATTTCAATTAGTAATGTACTACAATATAGAAATATGTTAAATGCGGTTGACATGATTTACAGAAATGAGAAAACGTGCATGTAAATGAAGTTTCTAATTGTCAAGTAGCAGAAATGTGCTACTTTCTACGATCGTCTATCAGATACCCTATTATAATGTTAGATATATTTTAATTTATAAACAGAAGCTGGTTTTCTTATAACCGTTGTTATTCGAAGGTAATATGGACAGACTATCGAAAATATCTCACGGTCCCACGCTACAGCTAGTTTTAGAAACAAAGACAACTATATTGGTTCGAATGAAGTATAAGGTCTGTTCCACGTTAAGGTTATTAAACTGTCTAACTGGTTACCCGAACAGTACAATTTGCTTCGGTAATTCATGGTGAAAATTCTTGTTGCGCGCCATCAATGGCAACGGTTAAAAGTAACTTCGAGAAGGTCTTGAAAACAGTTTCGTATAATCGCATATATTCATCTATAAAAAAAGAGCACTACATTTTTGGTCCCTGTACCGTGTGGCGTCTGTGGGCTATTTTTGCACGCTGCCGGAAGGGAACGCTCATTTGATATGCGAGGTGGCCACTTAGAAAGGACGGCTGGCAACCTGACTAGGCTTGTTGTATCTGGGCCGTCCATCGCGAACAGTAGCCACCACCGGAAGATGGCCGATACAAGCAAGTCATGCTCCAGCGCGTTAACGGCGCGACTACTGAAAACGCGCCAAACTGTTACGACCACACTTTATGAGGCGGTTTTCTGGCCTATCTCACCGTGTCCGCAGGCAGCGACGCTTGCACGAAATATCTCCCGAATTCGTCTTAGGAAGAGCACCACATAGCTAATCAGCTACAATGCTCGTTAACCACATTTCGTGTATCCATTAAGAATTCTGAAGTATAATGACACTTATCTCCATGACTCTGCATTAAAAAATTATATAACTGTGAGGTAGCTTGAAAGAGACGTGTGAACTAGCTTTGGGACACGTACATGTTAGCAAAGAGGTAAGGCGAGAGTGAAGACAAGATGGCGTTTCCACAGGGAGGGAAATAACAGAAGGTGTCACCCAGTAAAATTACATTCTGGAAAGATGTTTGAAGTAAACGCACTATTTGAAATCTTTGCTGACGGGAGAGTCCCCTAACAGAACGCACAGAAAAGAGTCGCAGTCTTTATAGTTTGTAAATAGATGTATTATTTTATTATAAGATTATTTGCTCAAACTATAACGGTTATCGTGAATATCCAGAGTCATTACTATCTATACAGAAATAGTAGCATCTATACAGTATTCCGTATGATCCAAATGGTGCTGAAGAGGTGGAAGGCCCCAAAATATGTGACGTAGAACAAGAATTTTCCTACATACCGCGTGTAATATTACATCAAAATCAGCAAGAAACCAAGAAACTAGCACTAACAATTTTTTTTAGCAAAAATCACCATTTGCTTTGCGTTTCGACTTAGCTTCAGAGCCCGGTCGTGCAATGGTGAATTTTATATACCTCGTCTTCAAAGGGTCAATATTACACTAGCATTCAGGTGCGAAAGGTAACGTCAGTACTTTATCATCTTTTAGAAATGCCTTCCAAAATGAATATCGCAATCCTGGGGCTGTCAGTTTTTTTTTTTTTTTTTTTTTTTTTTTGGAGATACGTTTGAGTAAAGATAAGAACTCTTGCATATTTACGTGTTATAAATATCTTGAATAGATCAGAGGGAGTTAAAAAATGGTTCAAATGGCTCTGAGCACTATGGGACTTAACATCTTAGGTCATCAGTCCCCTAGAACTTAGAACTGCTTAAACCTAACTAACCTACGGACATCACACACAGCCATGTCCGAGGCAGGATTCGAACCTGCGACCGTAGCAGTTCCGCGGTTCCGGACTGCAGCGCCTAGAACCGCACGGCCACCGTGGCCGGCAGAGGGAGTTAAATGACAATGTAAAATCATTAGTGAGACATTAACAGAGCAAATAACGGTTCATTGAGAAGAAATGTTTAGTTTCGTTCCTGGCAAAACAGAAGATCCATACAGTAGCTCTCTTCGAGGATTGCTTCGAAGATTGACTCTTAAGTACCCGACATTGCGCAGGTAAGGACCATTTTCAGGACATGTGAAAAGATCTTTAGTAATAATTTTGTTGTTTAGGAATAATTTTGTTGTTATGTCTGCGGCAACGGAAACAAGTCTTTCTCTTGACAAAATGCGTTTCGATGTATTTCAAAGCGTATCACTGTAAGTGGTGGCTGTAACAACTGTCGATTTATTTCAAAGCGTATCACTGTAAGTGGTGGCTGTAACAACTGCGACATTCATTGCATTTTGATAAAAGGAAAACAATAACAGTTCGTATGTTTAATTTGTGGCTTCGTAGTACTCGCGTTGGTCGTATCTGTAAATCTCTGATGTATTCTCCCAGATAATAGCGAAAATTTTCACCACGCAGAGCACTGCGCTACCCAACCATAAGTACACGGTATAGTTATTTGTTGGAAATAGTTCCTAATTAATCGTAAGAATTCTAATTTCTGCTTGCGAGTGCTTTATAGACTCATTTTGGAGCGTAGAAATCGATGGACGGGGATTGCGGGAGAAAGAAGCGAAGAGGCTGCCAACTGTAGGTTGTTCACTAGGGTAGTTAAGCGAATTTAAAGGTGCGAATGAGTAAATGATTCAGAAGATTATGAAAAGCTAAGAAATTAGCGATATCAGTTAATATCTGAAACAAATTGTGCCAATGTTTTTGGGACTCACGAATTAGCCTTTCGTTTTCTTGCACTATTGTTTACCGATGCTTTATTCCTTTCTCTAATGGCATCTATTGGAACATAATTGCCATATGTTCTTTGGGATTCTCATGTCTTTGTAAAATACTAATTGAGTATTTACAGTCACAGCACCCTCCTTGTACTATCTGAGTGTGTGAATTGCCAAATAGTCTGCATGGCAAACAGAAAACGTCATTTTGAGAAATTTGAATAAACGAACCAGCGACGATGTTGAGTTTCATCATCATTATTTAATTTTCTTGAGAAATGAAAATTAAGAAAGTGCCTAGGATCAACGTCTTTGGAATAATTCTCATCACTGTTATTCAAATGTTGTATAGGGCCGCTTTGAACAATATCATGACACTGAGAATCCATTACGGGAAACGTCCACATTCTCGAAACCGAACTAGCAAATGCTTCTTTAACTTAATCACTGACATCCCTGCTAACTGGCAGAGAACTCAGCTGTTCTTCATGAGTTCCACTGTTCAACAGAGTGTTTCAGATGCTGATCAGCTAGAGTCTGACTCTACATCTATTTCCGACATTGTGGTTCGTTCCGCTGTGCGCCTGGGATATTTGCCCAATTCAACGGACCATCGGAGTTGACTATTTCTTTTTTGGAAGCCGAAGCAATCGATTCAGGTGATTCCGTACTATAAAATGCAGTTTTATGAGAAACTTCATCATACCTGATTCGATACAGCTCTTCCAGCTTTTCTTTTTCTTTTTGCAGTACCAGAGTTCCATTTTCTCCCGATATCTATATATTTCTTGGAGCCTGGGCCTGACAAGTCAAAGATACGAAAGTTTGTTATTATATCTGTAGCTTGTAAATAATAATAACATATTTACTTCTTTTCACAAGTACCAGTAGTCCCTCGACGCAATTGTGACGTATGATGGTGGGGTGAAGAGGAAGTAGACGATGATTGCTGCATTTTGATGGAAACTGTGGGGAAGTTGGGATATATTTCGAGTAATCCTCATTTCTACCAACTCGTGCGACGCCCACCTATCAGCAGCTGTGGTAGAAATGACACACGGAGGTAACTACGTTTCGTAAAACTGTGTTAAAGGGAGGTTCATATTTAAATGTGATAGTAATTTGTAGTAATGACTAATGACTTCTACTCCAATGATCCACGTATTGCTTCAACGCTGATTGCTTTATTTTCTGGGCACGCATTCATCGAGAAGCTACGTACAAACCACAACTGTTTTTGTGCAGCTTCTGGCAGCAGTGGAAAACGTGGCGTCAAAGTCACGAAGACTACCGAGTTTTTACATCGACTGACTGCACACATTATAAAACCTACTACACATTACAAATGTCCACAGTGAATTAATAAGATAAGAAATGGTCTCAGTAACGAAATCGGATTAAAATTACGATAAAGATACATGTGCTGGGCGCCACTCTTAACAGCGCCCTACGCTCACAATTTATGGCTCAAAACACGAAATTCCGCGAGTTCTTTCATTTTACTGGTAGCATAGCGACAGCAAAATCTCATACGATAATGTTTTCGACAGGGGCGCCCGCAGGGGAGGGGGATTGAGGGGCAGTTGAGCTTGATAACAATTCTTTTAGTTTACGAAGATGAGAAATAATCTGTAACCGCAGGGTACGGATTTTTATGACCTAAAACACCAGGAAAATAATACTAAAATGGCCCGAGTATATCGATAAATGGCGTTAAAACGATATGAAACATAAGTGCGTTATAAAATTAACTTGCGTAACTGAAAATGTAATAGGATGATGGAACTGAAATTACAGAAAGGATAACTGAAAATCGCTTTGCTTTTCTGTAAGAAAACTCGTTCTTTGAAGATGTACGGAAATTGTTGGATAACCGTCTTAGAGCTGTTACAGTGCACGATAGGATTCAGAGATTCTCGATAGTGAAGGAACACCTTTTGTTGGCCATATGCTGTAGTTAGAATATCTTTCGACACTTGTTGAAACGACTGGAGCGTGCACTTTAATATTTTTCTTTAGTTTCAAAAATGAATCCAGAGGACTGATGTACGAGTTTTCGCAAATGGACATTACATTCGGTACAATATTGATACAAAATATCTATAAATTTATTTCACTACCCATATCATCCCATGCCTGGTACAAATTGAGACGTCAGTGAAAATAAGCAGATGAACCATCAATTTATTTACAACATTTACTAACAAATTCTTGCGTTTTTCCTAGAGGCATATGCATTGTTCGTTCTTGCAAACATTAACGGACGTTAATCACAATCATGTAAAAAACGAAGTAAAATCTTTGAGAAACTAGATAAGGTACGATACCTATACGACAAAAAATGCAAAATTAAATTAAGATTTCTTCAAGCAGATTATTCGGGATTTTAGTGTTTGTGAAGAATGCAAAAAGGAAAGGAAGTTTACGTGTCAACAAACTCTGATTAATAATAATAAGCTTTAATAAAATTAAATGAAGCAGCTGATCGACTGAATGACGAAACTACTATGTGTGTACGTGGTCCCGTTAAGAAGGATATCCATGATGAAAGTTCCGTCTCGGAAATATTGCATTTGTAGGGAACGTAAACGTCAGTATAACAAAAACAGTTGCACGACAAAACACACTTGACTGAAGCTTACATGTTCAGAATTCAAATAATGGTCAACAACTGTCAGGCGCTAATTTAAAGTAGCATGGTTTGTTATATTTCTTTTAATTTGCTGGAGAGCTGTTTATCCAATAAACTTGAAAACAGCTTTCGCGTATTTCAATACCGACATGTGCACTATCATTGTCGGCACAGAATATACAGGGTGTTACAAAAAGGTACGGCCAAACTTTCAGGAAACATTCCTCACACACAAGGAAAGAAAATATGTTATGTGGACATGTGTCCGGAAACGCTTACTTTCCGTGTTAGAGCTCATTTTATTGCTTCTCTTCAAATCACATTAATCATGGAATGGAAACACACAGCAACAGAACGTACCAGCGTGACTTCAAACACTTTGTTACAGGAAATGTTCAAAATGTCCTCCGTTAGCGAGGATACATGCATCCACCCTCCGTCGCGGCGATAAGCCATGCAGTGTTACCATCTACACATGCCAGTAGGCCAAATCTTTGGTGCGGGAGGTCCCCCAATGACAGAAATGCAAAAGCCACAGTACATTACGGCCTAAGGAAGTGGGTAACACAACCCTGGAGCAGCGTCCTCCGTACCTAACAGAAGAACCCCGTCAAACGTAGACAGGTGGTGCTGGAGGGAGAAGTAATTACGCAAGGGATCCGAGGCACGGCAGGGGGGTTTCTCCAGTCACTCGTGCTGCACAAAAGAAAGGACCCGACGGAATCCGAAGCGACAGCCGATGCTATCGTGGCTGGAAAACCGTCGACCGCATTCTGGTACTCAGTACAGTACCTAAATAGAAATAAGGAACTCGTCATGATCGAACACCAGGTCCAGCACGATCAGAAGACAAGACAAGGCATCGACGTTGGCGTGTTTCACCGTTGGCAGGTAATGGATCTGATAATGATAACAAGAGAGAAAACAATGCGCTGCTTGTCCCGCACTTCAGCCGAAGGGTTAAAAAGAGCAACCAAAGGCTTGTGATCAGTGATTAAATGGAACTTAGAACCATACATAAAGCCGTTAAATTTCTTGAGGGCGAGCCCAATCGCTAAAGCCTTCTTTTAAATCTGAGAATACCGCTGCTGAGTGGGAGTTAAAGTGTTACAAGCATAAGCAATGGGTCGTTCAGACCTGTGCGAATATTTGTGCGGCACCACCAAGCCAAGACCGTGCTAAGAGGCATCTGTAGCCAACGCAAGATGCTGACCCGGCTGAAAAATGGCCAGACACGGGCAGACGAAGTTTAGATTTAAGCAAAGCAAATGCTCAGTCACAAGGTGGGGATCAGAAAAAGGGCACATTCTTACGCAAAACTGCGTGTAGGGGCCGAGCAACAGTGGATGATCCGGTAAAAACTTAAGGTAGTACTTTACCTAGAAACACCAGCAATTCCGTAACGGAGGTCGGTGGCAGCAAAGCTGCAATTGCTTCAATATGGCGACGCAAGGGCTTGACCCCGTGCAAGAAATCTCAAAACCTAGGCACTCAATTCACAGTCGAAAAAATTGAGATTTGACAAGATTGCACCTGAGACCCGCAGACTGTAAAACAGAAAACAAGCGCGCCAGAGGCTGACCCAGGTGACCTCTATAAGGCGCCTGAGAACTGTTGGATGCGCGTTCTCTGACATCGCGCGCGTCATGAGTGAAGGTACATCAAAATTTACGCGTCAAGGCTCAATAGTAGGTTTGCATTTAAACACCTCTGTAATCTCCCATAAATAATTCATATAAGTTTTGCGATTAAACACCTCTCAAAATGCAATGAAACTGAAACTTGTGTATGCAAATGCATCTCTTGACAAACAAACGAAGTCAAGAATAAGTTCATAAGCTGTGTCACCGAGGCTATGTGCCTTTACCATAGTAACATGTGAAATACAAGTGTAGTAAAATACCACAGTACAAGTATAAACTCTCATATCATCTTGATCCTTGACCGTTGATTTTAAAATGCGTGAATACTGAACAACTCATAAATACATGAAAGTAAGAATGCATGTGTCTGATGACAGCATTGATTCAATGCTTCACAAACTGCAGTGACTCACATCAGTCAGACAATTTTTTCTGTATATTATTCAATATCTCTTTCCATAGATTCTGTGTGTTTACCAAAAAATAGATAATTCATCTTTTGGCAATAAGATTACCAATAATATAATAGACTATATACATTCAGCTCAGTTAAAATCATTTTCTAGTAGCGTGTGCAGTATAAACCATGTAGAACTCTTCCATGTTAACATGGTTTAGGCATTTTATTGACAAACTCCAGCGGCTGTTTCCTAAAAGTCTACCAGTCACTCAGCAGATTTATGGCAAGAACATAGTATAAAGTAATATTGATCATATTCATTGTGTATCATTAACTTCGTTTTTCATTTACCAGTAGATGGTTGGTTGGTTTAAAGGCGGAAGAAGGGACCAAGCTACGAGGTCATCGGTACCTTACCAGTAGAACAGAAATCATGTGAAATGGCGTATAAAGACAATACATATCTATAAAGTGGTTTCAAGTGAAATATTTGTGCATTAGTTCAAAACAGTATCCATCTCCTTTTCCTAATTATAACTGAACCACAAAATTACCCCCAGGAAGCACATAAGGTATGTAACTTAAATTAGCAGCAATATTCTCACTATAGTATAGCGATGTGTATCAAAGCAACTCTCAGACAGTAGCTATTTAATTAATTTCTTAACAACCTAAAGAAATATGTCTTCCTATAATAATAGTAATCCATGTGTGTGATTTCTTTCTTAATATTACTAGCACAATTGACTAATTTCAAGTAAAAAATTCTGAGTGCATAGCCAAGTATTCACTTCAGAACAACTCAGAACAGTTTAGCTTTAAACAGTGTTCATATATAGGGTTCACTGTGTGGAAAATTCACTCCTTCAAGAAACTCTTCCAGTGTGAAGCAAAATATATCTCATATGTATAATATTATCTGTGGCAATTTTTGGTATATAGGGTGTTACAAAAAGGTACGGCGAAACTTTCAGGAAACATTCCTCACACACAAAGAAAGAAAATATGTTATGTGGACATGTGTCCGGAAACGCTTACTTTCCATGTTAGAGCTCATTTTATTACTTCTCTTCAAATCACATTAATCATGAAATGGAAACACACAGCAACAGAACGTACCAGCGTGGCTTCAAACACTTTGTTACAGGAAATGTTCAAAATGTCCTCCGTTAGCGAGGATACATGCATCCACCATCCGTCGCATGGAATCCCTGGTGCGCTGATGCAGCCCTGGAGAATTGCGTATTGTATCACAACCGTCCACAATACGAGCACGAAGAGTCTCTACATTTGGTACCGGGGTTGCGTAGAAAGAGCTTTCAAATGCCCCCATAAATGAAAGTCAAGAGGGTTGAGGTCAGGAGAGCGTGGAGGCCATGGAATTGGCCCGCCTCTACCAATCCATCGGTCACCGAATCTGTTGTTGAGAAGCGTACGAACACTTCCACTGAAATGTGCAGGAGCTCCATCGTGCATGAAACACATGTTGTGTCGTACTTGTAAAGTATCCCGTATGAAATCATGATAACGTGCTCCATTGAGCGTAGGTGGAAGAAGATGGGGCCCAATCAAGACATCACCAACAATGCCTGCCCAAACGTTCACAGAAAATCTGTGTTGATGACGTGATTGCACAATTGCGTGCAGATTCTCGTCAGCCCACACATGTTGATTGTGAAAATTTACAATTTGATCACGTTGGAATGAAGCCTCATCCGTAAAGAGAACATTTGCACTGAAATGAGGATTGACACATTGTTGGATGAACCATTCGCAGAAGTGTACCCGTGGAGGCCAATCAGCTGCTTATAGTGCCTGCACACGCTGTACATGGTACGGAAACAACTGGTTCTCCCGTAGCACTCTCCATACAGTGGCGTGGTCAACGTTACCTTGCACAGCAGCAACTTCTCTGACGATGACATTAGGGTTATCGTCAACTGCACGAAGAATTGCCTCGTCCATTGCAGGTGTCCTCGTCGTTCTAGGTCTTCCTCAGTCGCGAGTCATAAGCTGGAATGTTCCGTGCTCCCTAAGACGTCGATCAATTGCTTCGAACGTCTTCCTGTAGGGGCACCTTCGTTCTGGAAATCTGTCTCGATTCAAGCGTACCGCGCCACGGCTATGGCCCTGTGTTAATCCATACATCAAATGGGCATCTGCTAACTCCGCATTTGTAAACATTGCACTGACTGCAAAACCACATTCGTGATGAACACTAACCTGTTGATGCTACGTACTGATGTGTTTGATGCTAGTACTGTACAGCAATGAGTCACATGTCAACACAAGCACCGGAGTCAACATTACCTTCCTTCAACTGGGCCAACTGGCGGTGAATCGAGGAAGTACAGTACATACTGACGAAACTAAAATGAACTCTAACATGGAAATTAAGCGTTTCCGACCACATGTCCACATAACATCTTTTCTTTATTTGTGTATGAGGAATGTTTCCTGAAAGTTTGGCCGTACCTTTTTGTAACACCCTGTAGTGTTAAAGCCCAACAATCCAAAAAGTAAGTGGTCCTTATTGGTCATCCTACGCTCGTTAGCCCGAAATGTAGGGCATAAATACCATCTTTAATTCTGAATAAGGCAAATTTCAACTTCCCGCCAAAGGCAAAGAGTCTAGGAGTAATAATAGATGAAAATATTAGCATATAGCTACAGTGTGCAAGAGGGTATCAGCATCTCTGTGTGCCCTACAAAAATGTAAGGAGACCTCCATTTTTGACCCGAAAAAGAAACTTGTGTAAAATCTTATACTTCCAATTGATATCAGGGTTATTGTCCTGGAAGGTCTTTCTCGGAAAAGCACGGCGCACAACCTACCAATTCGCATCAAAACCTGGACAAAACAGAAAAATGATATAAAATCCTACAAAATTGTGTTCTTCTAGATTCTTTGGGTCGGTGATTAGGAATCCGATGTCGGAATTACAAAATTCAAAATGGCGGCTCCTATTTTAGGATCAAAAATGATAAACTAAGCGGATTCGAGTAAAACTTGGGGTATAACGTACGGTTAGGTCGCTGATAACGAATCGAAATTGCCGTATTTAAATGTTTTATTCGATAGTTTACATTTTCCAGTCTAAATCATAGTCATATTCGTCGCTTGTGTTATTATTGCTTTTAGAAGGGTCGCTGTGTTCAGTGGGAGATGGTTCGAAAAGCAGATCTTTTACCCCAGGTGGCATCTGTTTATCGTCTTCAGTAGTCATTTTCTGGTCTTTCGAGATGGATGGATCCGAAGATGCCAGAAGCAGAAGGAAAGCGACATGCATCGTTATCCCACGGGAAAATTTGCACATAAAATCTTCTCGGTAACGCCGCGTGTCCTTATTCTGAGCTTCATGCGCATCTCCAAACAGCCGATCAATCGCCAACGGAGCAGCTTCGATAATGGCATTTACGTACATCAAAACGATGTGGACCGATGGCATCGGGCATTATTGCAGAATATTGTGAGGTCGGTGAAGTTGGCACCCGAATTTCGAGAAACGTACAATTTTTCCGAGTTCTTGATAGATATGTTTTAGTTCTAGAGTGCTCTGTACAAAATTTGAAGAGTTCCCCAGCCTTTCGCGAAAAAGGCAACGATATTACTGAGTGAAATTTTAATTTTGGAAAAAAAATAATTAGTCAGTTTGTGGAAAAAATTATGATCACAGTTCCGTATATCACCCCAAGAATTCTACAGAAAACCCCAATGATTTTTTTGTATGCAGATGATAGTTTTGAGATAACTGCATTAATGAGGGACACACTGTTACCCTGCCACCCAGTAGATAAATGGTCGTCCACTAAAAACGTGAAATATGTGCACACAAATACTTTTGAATTCTGTAACTATGCTATTACTGTCGTAACAGGTCACCAGCATTGTGAAGCGTAGTGCAGGATTGGCTCAGGTGACTGAAAACATTGGGGAGTTATGTAAGAATTTTACGAAAGAGGATCAGGTGGTGATAGTGGGTGGAGCAGGGAACAGTCTCGATAGGGACGGGGACTATGATGTCAGTGGTGACTCGGTTAAGACAGCTACTTAAACTGGTGGCACTAATGTTCATTTCGTGCAACTGTTTCAGCGTCATGATCGGCCTCACCTTAATGCGGCTGTTGGGCACGTTATTGTGGGGCTGGGGAGGGCACTGATGGCGGAGGGCATGGATCACATCTCAGTGGTGCCAGTTGGGTCTATCAGTAGATGGTGTTTCACGAGGCATGGCCTGCGCCTCAATAGGTATTGGAAGGGGAGGCTGGCTAAGCTTATAGGTGACAGTGTAGTGGGTGGTGGTGGTGGTGGTAGTGGTATCACTCATGGAAAAATTCCTGTAGTAGTTGGTATTAGAGCTGCACCTTTTTTAGACTGAAGTCAGCTGATAGGTATACCTGCTTAAGGGAAGTGCCTCTAACTAAGGGCTCACCTCCAGAGGATGTAATGTTTCCAATTAGAGAAGGAATTAGCATATTTCGTCAAAATATAAGCGGTATTAGAGATAAAGTTAGTGAACTGCTAATAGATGTTAACTCTGAAATTATTGGTATATCAGAGCACCACTTAAATAATTTGATAATTCAGAGGCTTCCTTTACCAGGTTACAGATTAGCTGGCTGTTTCTCAAGGAGTTCCTTGCGGGGTGGGGGAGTGGCTCTGTACGCAAAAAACAGTATTTCATTTGAGTACATAGACGTATCACGACACTGCACTGAACAGATATTTGAAAGTTGTGCAGCATTAGTTGAATTTAGTGAAACTAGACTTCTAATTGCTGTTGTTTATAGGTCCCCTAACTCTAACTTCAGAGCATTTTTGCTTAAGCTAGAGAGGGTTCTTGATTCACTTTGTAGGAAGTACCAGAAAGTAGTTATATGTGGTGACTTCAATATTAATTTTGTACATGATTGTGCAAGGAAAATGATGTTGGTAGATCTCCTAAATTCATATGATCTGATGCAAACTGTGTTTTTTCCAACTAGGGTGCAGGGGAACTGTAGCACAGTCATAGACAATATTTTTATTCATTCTTCATTACTAGATGGGCATTCTATTAGTAAAAGGGCCAATGGCCTTTCAGACCATGATGAACAAATTTTAAGATTAAAAGGTTTTTGTACTCAAACCAACGTCGTATTTAATTACAAACTACGTAGGAAAGTTAATCCAACAGCAATAGAGAGTTTTTCAAAACTTGTCAAGGAACAAGAGTGGCAAGATGTTTATAGTGCCGATAATATAGATGATAAATACAATGCTTTCCATAACACATTTCTCATGCTCTTTGAGAGTTGCTTTCCATTAGATCATTCTAAACGGAGTACAAGCAGTAATGGACAGCCCGGTTGGCTGACTAGTGGGATAAGGATATCATGTAGAACAAAGCAGGAATTATATCAAAATGTTAGAAGTAGTCACAATCAAGCTACGGTCGCCTATTACAGACAGTATTGTAAGATGCTTAAAAATGTTATTAGCAAGGCATAAAGTATGTGGTATGCAAATAGAATAGCTAATTCACAGGATAAAATTAAAGCCATATGATCAGTTGTGAAGGAAGTGTCTGATCAGCAGCACAAGGTTGATGATATAAAGTCAGTTCGCAGTGATAATATTTCTGTAACTGATAAATCAGATATATGTATAGTATTTAACAACCATTTTATGAGCATTGCTGGTGAATTAAATAAAAATCTATTTTCTACAGGGAATCATATAAATTTCTTAGCAAATGTCTTTCCGAGATTGACGTCTGAAATACTCCTCTGTGATACAGACAAGAGGGAGATTGAGTCAATAATTAAATCACTGAAGACTAAGGACTCTCATGGTTATGATGGAGTGTCTAGTAGAATATTAAAGTACTGTGCTGCACATGTTAGCCCTGTATTTAGCCATATTTGTAATTTTTCCTTTAGGAATGGTCAGTTTACTGAGCGCTTAAAGTACTTAGTAGTAAAGCCGCTTTATAAAAAGGGAGATAGGGATAATGTAGATAATTTTAGACCTATTTCTATGCCATCAGTGTTTGCAAAAGTTATCGAAAAGGCTGTGTATGTAAGGTTACTTGATCATTTTATATCACACGATTTGCTATCAAATGTACAGTTTGGCTTTAGAAGTCGTTTGACAACTGAAAATGCTATATTCTCTTTTCTCTGTGAGGTACTGGATGGGCTAAACAAAAAGTTTCGAACGCTTGGCGTATTTTTTGATTTAACAAAGGCATTTGACTGTGTTGATCTCACAATACTGCTCCAGAAGTCGGATCATTACGGAATAAGGGGAGTAGCTCACAATTGGCTCACCTCTTACTTTAGCAACAGGCAGCAAAAGGTCATTATTCACAATGTTGATAACGGCTGTGATGTGGGATCTGAGTGGGGTACTGTCAAGTGGGGGGTGCCCCGCGGATCACTGTTGGGGCCGCTCCTGTTCCTTATTTATATAAATAATATGCCCTCTAGTATTATGGGTAACTCTAAAATATTTCTGTTTGCTGATGACACTAGCGTGGTAGTAAAGGATGTTGTGTGCAACATTGACTCGGTTTCAAGGAGTGCAGTACATGACCTCAGTTCATCGCTTGTAGAAAATAAACTAACGTTAAATCACAGTAAGACTCAGTTTTTACAGTTTCTAACATACAATTAAACAAAACCTGACGTTTTAATCTCACAGAACTGGCATATGATTAGTGAAACTGAACAGTTCAAATTCCTAGGTGTTCAGATAGATAGTAAGCTGTCGTGGAAAGCCCACGTTCAGGATCTTGTTCAAAGACTTAATACTGCCATTTTCACTATTCGAACGGTATCGAAAGTGAGTGATACTTCGACATGTAAATTAGTCTACTTTGCATATTTTCATTCACTTATGTCGTATGGTATTATATTTTGGGGTAACTCTTCTCATTCTAGAAGGATATTTTTGGCTCAGAAACGGGCGGTTCGGGCAATAAGTGGTGTGAGTTCACGAACCTCTTGTCGACCTCTGTTCACGAGTCTGGGTATTTTGACATTGGCCTCTCAATATGTATATTCCTTATTGTCGTTTATTGTTACCAATATTAGTTTATTTCCAACAACAAGCAGCTTTCACTCGGTTAATACTCGGCAGAAATCAAACCTCCATTTGGATCGGACTTCCTTAACTCTTGTGCAAAAAGGTGTGCAGTATACTGCTGCATCCATTTTCAATAAGCTGCCACTCGAAATCAAAAATCTTAGCAGTAATCCACGCGCTTTCAAATCGAAACTGAAGAGTTTCCTCATGGGTCACTCCTTCTATTCTGTCGAGGAGTTCCTTGAAAATTTAAGCTGATTCTCATTGTATTGCTGATATCGTTTGCTTAAACTTATGGACTGATTTTCTTTCAGGTTCATGAACATTTATTTTTATCTGCTATTACTTTTACGTTGTAAGTTCATGTATTGACACGTTCCATGACCTTGGAGATTTGCTCCTCAATTTGGTCCTACGGAACTTGACTTGTAAATAAATAAATAAATAAACAGAACCATTTAGAAAAGTGGAGCCAACGATTTCAGATAATATCGGAAATAATTTGGTTTTAAGTCGATACATGTCGTTACACAGGTTAAAAATGTTGTAGACAAACCTTCTCGAGTGCTACCCACCGTATTTTATCCTGACAACTATGCAGGATCGCTGTCGTATATTGAACAGGTCACACGAACAATATCTGAAAAGTGTGTCGTCGTCCGATTTACTGTTTACCGTCAACCGTCACGGCACGTTTCATATCGACTTGAGACTGGAATGACACCACAGCATTGGGCAAGTATGCGCCAGTGCAATCTACATAAGACTCCGCGTGACATAACATAAGTCGGAATATGCACTTTTTTCCTATTCTGTTCTGAAGCGGCGCCTAGAACTGGTTATGAACACCTTGTTCGTTATATCTATGACGTTCGACTGTATGATGATATTTGACAATAACATGCACAAATATCCAGACTACATGCAGACAAGCACAGACATACTCTACTGTCGTTTCAGCGTACACTGTTCCACGTAATTCTCTTCGCTCTTGTCTGAACAATATGCGGCAACACTTGTACTCACAGAGCGAAATCATTTCTGTCCCCCTTCATCACTCACCAACTTCCTCGAAGTCCTTTCAGTGGCAGGAACACGACTCTGAATAACCTCCCTCATAACGTTAGAGAACTGAATACCCGGCCGGATAGCAGTGCGTGTTCGAGGGGACGGAGACGTGTCCAGCCCGGGTGTGGTTTTTACGCAGTGTTCGACATCCCGCTATGTAACACTGGGTTGTTATCCAAATTCCACTTTAGTTACACGATCTGCAAACATTTAGGGAAACTTTAGCTCACTTTTACACGACTAACGCTGCGCGTAGACAGTAGGAGTACACATATTCCGTTCGGGGGTGCTAACGCGGGGTGGCAACAGGAAGAGGGCATCCGGCCACCCCTGGGATCCGTTAATAACCATGCCGACACTGCGCCGATGCGGGACAAAGACAGAAGAAAAAGAAGTTTTCATTCGAGAACTGAATAACATCTCCAATTTCAACAGACGGTTAACGACATGTCTACTGAAGCAACAGTAATGTCTACCTCTGTCTCTGTACACACTCGTTACCCCATTAGTCTCCTTACTAATCAAATGTTCCATACTTCCCAGTGCTCTTAACTAATGCAGTCTACTTACATTTCTCTCCCTCACACTCTATATATCATAAAACATTACTTTTGTACAACTATAATTAATATTTTTCTGTTTCTACCACTATTATTATTATTATTATTATCATTAGTGACAGCAGCAGCAGGAATAGTAGTAGTAGTAGTGGTAATGCCAGTATTAAGTTTACTAGCTGTTAGACAGTACCATTTACTCCCAATACTTCTACATACATTCAGTTCAGTTTTAATTCTATTAGTTCTATTTTATTACTATTCGCATATAAAAATTATTGTTATTTCTTAAGTAACTACGATATAAAATTAAAAAAAAAAAAAACTGTATGTGTGGAACTCTCGCCTGATCTAGGAGAGTGCCCGAAGGCCCCTAATTTGATCAGGTTAAATAAATACAAAAATAAAATAAAAATGAATAAAGTGTAAGATTCTGCCGAGCCCATAAAAACCCGACAAGAATTATTATTTCAGAAATGACGTACACAGCATAAAGAGAACATTCCTAATAGACTGGCTGTCATTATATCCATGGTTAGTTTAATCTAAATCAGTTATATGTGTGGTTTGCAGTTTTTGTGTGCTTTCCCGGCCGTACATAACGCATGGCAGTCATCACAGCGCATTCAAAAAACTTCTACGTCGGACCAGGGTTTCACACATCGTTTATTTTTTATTTTTCATCATAGTTACCAAACAAATAACAATAATTTTGCTATGACGAATACCAATAAAGTAGCATTCACAAATTTCCAAAGGTTTCCCTATTCTGCAAAAATACAAATGGATTCCAAATGGCTTAAATGTGCAGTTGGAAAGTCAAGTAACTTTTTTGTAATATTATGAGAAACCAAACTATGGATGTAAAAGAACACGTCACTAATAAGAGTCTTGCAAAATTAGTATAAACTAATTGTACTAAATTGAAAGCAATTGATTCTTGCTTTTTGTTTGGTGCGTTACATGACTTGACTTTAAGAGGAAAAATAAATTCATGTTCTTTTTTTATGATTCATTGCCGTAGGGAGAAGAGTCGGTGACGAAACAATGCGGAAACATTTTGAAAGTACCCCTAAAAATGCCATCCATATTTCTCATAGAAACCAAAATGATTTACATTCTGAAACAAAATGTACGTCTCTATATATTGCATTATCCTACATGTTGTATATGAACGTGAACACGATGTAGTTTCCACATAAATCGATTGAAAATCATCTGAAGCTTATAGTAGTGGCTAAAAAGGGCAAAATGTGGGAAATGTTGTTCACACGAAATTTGTAATGTGTGAAAACAATAGAGGGAGTAGGGCTCACGACGGGAGCAATGGAAAACAACGTAAATGGCACGAAAGTGTAAAATCTGGGACGCAAAATAAATTTTACTATAATACTATACTGTTAGGTTGTTTATTTTTATGACATTGATATTTTTATAATATTTATAACACAACAAGAGAAAATGATGAGCAGATAACAAGTTTTCAAAGCTTTCAAGTCACATGTATGGCGAAAATGTATTGTCCCTACTAACAAAAAAAAACCTTATAGAGCAGTCTAACTTTCTTGGTGTAGGAGTAAAATTTTTCTGTCCTACAATGACATCGTGTTGCACATTGAAAGTGTGATAGTGGGTCTTGAAGTCCCGTACCACCCTTTGATGGTGTGAGTTCAAGGTCACAAGTAAGAAGAGACACAACTGCATAGGTAGTATTAGTGGTGGTCGTACCAAGGATTTACACAACGAGTGGCCGTATCAAAACTGATACATTAATAGTGCCTGTACCAGAGCTGTCGTTAGCCACTGACCGTGTCGGTGCAGGGCGTCCACTTTGACGTTGAGTTGCTTTGCCTTCTCTCGAATGGACGTCTTTAGAGGGACTATGTTTGTATCCTCGTGCGGGGTAACAACCCTCGTGAGTAAAGGGACGTGAAGGCTCCACCGAAGCGCCTTATTCTGCAGGCGCTGGGGGTTTGCATGCGGTAGGAACTAGTCGTGACCCACGCAATGGAACTGTGGATGAGGCATGGGTGGAAAACTGTGCAGTACAGTCGGACCTTGGTATCTAAGTTCGGTTCCCTGCTGTTGAAGGGTGGGTACAATGCTTTTGTCAGCTTCTGCTTCTTTTGGGTGACGTATTTCGCATGTCGGAGGAAGAGCAGTTTTCTATCCATCCAGACTCCTGGACCGTGGGACCCAGCCGCCTGCTGTGTTGATGTTGATGTTGTGGCGGAAGATAGGCGCCTTTTGGCGAGGCAGACCGCCGTAATTTTGCGGCATTGAGGGCAATCTTGTTTGAAAGTCACCAGGTGAATGTTGCGTCCTGCCTCTGGAGACGAGCAGTGAGCTGATCGGTGTTGCGGCCAGTCGTATAGAGCACCATATCGTCGGCATTTTGCGCCAGGTATCAGTGTGGGATGAATAGCATATCATTAATGTTAAAGGGGATGAGAGATTACACAGAGCCTTAAGGGGTACCCATCGACATGTTATGTAAGCGCTTTCCTTGCTGAGTAACCAAGAAGGTTCTATCAGGGAGGAAATTATCCACGATCCTGATATAGTTGTCTGGGATGGTAGTCTGCTTCAGCATTTTGTACACAAGATCGTCCTGCCAAATCCTGTCTTAAGCATTTTGCAGTCAAGGAAAACCGCTGGCGTTGACATGGTGGAGTTAAAAAGCTGTTGCTGACGTGTTCTGTGATCCTAAGAACTTGTAGTACGGCAAACAGGTGGGAAGTGAAACCGAACTGTTCTGAGCGGATTGTCCCAGCCACCGCCAGAGAGTGGGAAATGCGATGGAGAATCAAAGATTCCAGAACCTTC
Source organism: Schistocerca serialis cubense (assembly GCF_023864345.2). Lineage (NCBI taxonomy): Eukaryota > Metazoa > Arthropoda > Insecta > Orthoptera > Acrididae > Schistocerca > Schistocerca serialis. The sequence goes on along the minus strand of NC_064639.1, from coordinate 785,590,273 downwards.
GCCATGGTATTCAGAAGGCTAATGGGCCTACTGTTAATAGGAAACGTAGGATCCTTCAAGGGTTTGGGGATTGCACTCAGTTTGGCTTGTTTCCACTGTGGGGGGGGAAAGGCCAATTGTGAGACAGCGATTCAGAATGCTGGTGAATAAGACTAGTGGATTTCGTGGGGGCCAGCGGAGGTTTTCGTTTAAGACGCCAACCAGTGCGGGAGCATACTGTGCACACTTCCGCTGGAGAATCCTTTAGACTTCTCTCAGGGACGTGGAGTGGGGCAGTAAGTGATGGTTTGTTTCTGAAAGAGATAATAGCCACCACAATATCGTGTTCCTCCTGGAGTTCATCAGGGCGAGTCGTGGACGAGCAGTTTCCACCACAGTGGGGCATCATAAGTTAAGCCATCCACTGTATGGATGAGATGGTTGGATTTCATTGCACCGCACGACTGATACGGTGGCAGGTTCGAATCCTGCCTCGGGCATGGATATGTGTGATGTCCTTAGGTTAGTTAGGTTTAAGTCGTTCTAAGTTCTAGGGGACTTATGACCACAGCAGTTGAGTCCCATAGTGCTCAGAGCCATTTTGATTTCACTGCAGAGCGCCTCAGGGCTTGGACAACAGCTCATTCCGACTTATAATCGAGGAGAAAGGTAGACATCGTGTTCTTCCATTGTTCTGTTTTCAAATCGACGAGAAGGTGGCAGAATTCACGTTGGAGACACCTCATACAATGCTTGTCACAAAACTGCTTCCACCAGCGGCGGCGGTTGTGGTTCTTCTGGATTTTCAGTTCACGCAATAGGGGAGGCAAGTCATCCATTGGGGTTAAAGCTGTATGTACAATGGAAGTAGAAGCCTGCATTGCCTTCTGGATATTCGTCGTTAGGTAATCTACAGCGCTAACCAGATTGGCAGGCGTTGTCAGGTCGAGGTTTAGCCAGGTGTTGTTGTTGAGTACCTCAGCAAATTTGCCCCAAACGTGTTGGTGAAGGCAGAATGGACATCTAAGCACAGAGCTAGGTCGGGAAGGTGCAGGAGCACTAGGTTGTGGTCAGTAGCCAGTTCGTGAAGAGTTTCCAACTAAAACTGCACCACGAGTTCTTGAAAATGGCCGCATCCAGAACGTGCATGAATGGTGCGCCGAAAGAAAAAATTAAATATATGTATTATTACGTCTGTTGGAGCAGCGTGCAGTTGTATACATGAGTCATAGCAGAAGTATATAAAGAATCCGGGGGTTTGGCCCTAACAATAGGGTACTTTCACAAGCTGCGACATCGTCGCGAAAAAAGTGACCCGTATACGTAATAAGTTTCCTTTAATTTACGTCTATGGTCACAAACGTTTTGTTAACAGATTCATACGCAGATCTGATGATGGTCATTGAAGACCGAAACCGGTAATCTGTTAACAAAATGTTTGTTACCATAGACGTAAATTAAAGGAAACTTATTTCAATAGAGTACTGTCTCGCATTTGAAGCTGGCCGTCTAACTGCTTACACAAATCCATGTTACTTCCGTATGTAATTTATGCGATATCTACAGATCGGTACGAGGCGGAAGCATCGATGGCTTGCCCGCTCTGTCCGACAAACCCTGCCTGATTGCTCCTGAACTAAGCCGCCTTCTTTCCGTAATAGACGGTTTGTTGTTTGTACCGTTTACCGCACTATTTATTCCATAAAATACTGGTACTGTATGAGATTTTGCCGTGCCACGCAACATGTAAAATGAAAAAAAAAAAAATCACGAAACTCTCAGTTTTGAATCACAGTTTGTGAGCATAGGACGTCGTTAAATGCGGCGCTCCAAAGGTATACCTTTACCAGAATTATCAAACGTCTTTTATTATAGGTGAGAGGAAAAAAGTGTAGACGAAAAGACAGAATACAGTGCGGCAACTCGAAGGCATCGAACAACTAGATTATAAAAACAAGGAATTATGGAAGTAAATATCCATAATACAAAAAGTTGCATAATCCTTGTAACCGTGTACTGTTGTATGTGGTAGGTATATATTCGGTTACAAAAGTAAAAATTTAAAAAAAGCGGAAATAACTCTTTTTTACATATTTGTGATGTCTGTTTGATGCGTAAAATTGTATCATCCTGTTTTAAAATGAAAGTCTATTTATTTACTATTTCATTAGTATTGTCAGTTTTTCATACAAGTCAGCTAGTATAGTGGTCATCCGAAACGCAAATTAGTGCAAAGGTTGAAGGATCAAATTTTTTCAGCAGTTTTGATTTTCTTTCTTTTGCGATCGGCTGTATTTCACTATGTGTGGTGTAAAGGGATCACAGTACTCTTATTTACACTCTGTAGGCAAATGTGTGTAAATTATTTTTTACCTTATTCTAAAAAAATAAGCACGTACACCGTTTTTTTCTTCGCAAACAAAGCAAGTTCTAAACGTAAAACAGATCTTTTCTTATTTTAGTCCAATGTATGTCAACGATCACCGCCTATTTATTTAATATCTCATGTTTTTAAACAATGAATCACACTCATTCTCATTTAACAATCAGTCGGAATTACAAAATAACATTACATTAAATAAGGAGGCACATTAGAATGAGTGAATGCGGCGCTTCGGTTGGTCCTCTAGCCGTTGAGAAGCGTGAATGTAGGTATGAGTGGGTATCCAGGAAAACCGGAATTATTTTTTAAAAGCTATATATTTTCAAACTGTTTACAAAACGACGTTATCCCATTCAAAATTCTCTCCTTTACAACTAATACATTTGTCCCACTTGTGCTTCCTCTATTCGAAACATTGCTTGTAGTCATCTTTAGAAATGGCTGACAACTCTTCCTTCGTTTTATTTCTGACTTCTTCAATGTTGTCAAATCGGTGTTCTTTCATGCTCCTTTCCCTGCGTGGAAACAAGCCGGAGTGGCCGAGCGGTTCTAGGCGCTACAGTATGGAACCGCGCGACCGCTACGGTCACGGGATCGAATCCTGCCTCGGGCATGGATGTGTGTGATGTTCTTAGGTTAGTTAGGTTTAAGTAGTTTTTAAGTTCTAGGGGACTGATGACCTCAGGTGTTAAGTCCCATAGTGCTCAGAGCCATTTGAACCAGGTTAGGCGAGTAAGGTGCATGGGACAGCGGGACCATGTCATTTTTAGCCAAAAACTAACAGAGGTAGCTGCGTGTGCAGGTCCGTTGTAGTGGCGGAAGAACCAGTCTCCTGCCTGCCACGAATCGGGTCTTTTCTGACGAACAGAATTGCATAGTCTCTGACAGTTGATTATCGACTGTCTGTGAGCACAAGCTTTCGAATTTTTTCAGTATTTTCGTCGATTCGAGTAGTTGATGGACGTCCAGAATGAGGTCTGTGATCAATCGACATATCGCCATTTTTAAATCGAGAAAACCACTCATACACTTCAGTTTTTCCCATAGTGTCATTTTGGTAAGCTGGTTTTTACACTAAAGCTCTTTCAGCAACATTTGTACCGAGTAGAAAACAAAATTTCACAGCTGCACGTAGTTCACTTAAACTAACCGTCATAAAAACCCGAAACAAGAACAAAACAGCACTAGCAAGACAATTGCTGTTTTCTTGTTCTACGATCTAATAACTTGGGTGTGCGTGTAGCTAATAAGACTACATTCGCTGTTAGTGGATAATTCTACAGAAAAACGAAGGAAAAGAACATAGGGGAAAAAATGAGCACACAGTGAAAATATAGTCTAGCTCTCCACTTGTAGGTAATGAACATAGGAAAAACAATGAGCACGCAATGCAAGTATATTCTCATCTGCACTAGTGATATTATTCTATTTTAGTATTTTTTGAAACGAAATCCTATTTCCCTTAAAATTTTTTCAAATTACGAACCATCCTTACACTACTTCCTCGTTGTTACGGCTTTGCCATCTGATTGTATTCTTCCTATGTTTGTGCGTCGACCATCCATTTCAGCAAACACTGAGTATATGCAGTATTAATAACGTAGTATCAATATTACCGTGGCTGTACTGTGCAGAGCTGCGTGCGTCATTCACCTTTCGTCAGACGTCTTCTGTTCCATCCGCATGTAAACAAAGTTTGGTTCCGCATTCTGCCGTCGGCAAATGTATAATAGGCAGGTATAATACGATTACAGGAAGAAGGCTCTGTGGATCAAGGGCAAGCGGGAAGAGAGGCCTGCACTGTCGGCCTGTGCTGGCAACCTATTGATGAGCGCTCTTCATACCAATCTGTAGCTTACTGGGATTTTATTCCAGTTTTTAAGTGAGTTTTTCTTGTATTATGATATTTATTCATTATGTTTTTTATGTGAAGTGCTGCAGTGTTCTGTTAGCTTTCCTGCAACCTATAAACGTGGAATACTGTAATTAATGATCGGTCGTTAGATAGTTAATGTCAAATTTGTTTCGAAATTTGCCATTTATGTATTATGTATACCTCTTGACCTTGGTTTTCACGTAATTATGCACTTCGTTTCTGTGCTAGCCTTAAAGTTTTCCTTTCATGTTTATCATATTACTGAAAGAGAATGCTGTTATAAACTTAAGCAACTGACTATAGCCACTGTATGTGAGTAATACTGCATATGTATCACATCCTCATATTTCAGCTTAAGCCTCTGTTTGCTGATAACTTTCCCCATGGGTCTTTTGTTACTGCAGCCAGTACATCAAGGAACTGGGCAGATTAAGCAGCACGGCATTTTTAAATAAGTGAAGGCAAGGTCCCATAGACATATCAAAGAATGCCCTAAGTAATCACTTTTATTACATTAAGCTCATTAAACATCCTTGCTGGAGATTTCAGCCTTCTGCATCCTATTGCAGAAATATTACAAACGACTGGTTGCATTTGCCTCTCGTGAATCCAATTTCTGCAACAGCAAAATGTGACAGACTAACGCAAAAGCCTTAGTGTGATACATGGCCAGACCTAAAACAAGCTTTTTATTAAATGCACTAAGTATCTGATCAGTAACTATCTTTCATGATGGACCAGTTTTCAAAACTTATACTTTGTGTCAAGGAATTCACTTTGTTCACCATCTTCCTGAATGTTTTTAACATAACTGGAAGAATGGGGGTTGTTGAACTTACCTTATCGTAGCCGGTTTTACAAACTATGTTAACCATATGAAAGCTCGTACTTCACCTCATTCATTACAAGGGGAATTAACATGAAGACTGTATTATATACTGCAAGAATAATTTCACAGTGCAGTGAAAGACCCAAACTTAATCAAGATCCCTCGAGGAGACCACATTCTCTCACCTTTGTGGTGAACCTTCAGCCAGCCAGCCAAGAGACACTGTTCTATCGCATATGCAAGATATGAGATAGGTGAAGTACCCTCATACTAAATAAAGAACGTATTAACTTCTACTCCAAAAGAGGTAAGTACTGAAATTCGTCAATAATACAGAGCTTTCAGTTTGCAAATCATGGTTGCAAAATACTGACATGACGCCGCATAATGTGATTCGGAAGGTGTCAATTAAAGGAACAAAGTCGTCGTATTTTTCAAATTGATGGTGTGTATTCGTTAATATCTTGTAGCGCCTGAAAAAAAAAAAGACCTCTTATAGTGAACTTTCTGTGCTGCTGTTAAACAGAATTGCATTTGACGAGTTGACAGTTTCCTATAAAGTGCAATAATTCTTCCATATCTCCTACAATTTGTATTTGAACTTTGAACTTTCTATCTATTAAGGATCTGGTGAACGGACAGACAGCTGACAATTTTCTTTTTCTTATTTACAGTGTTTACTGTGACAGATATAATCATCATATCTAACATTTTATGCTGAATAAAACCTCCTAAGAGCTTACTCAAACTTTGCGGTCTTCACGGTATTCAGATGTACATATTCATGTCATTTCTTTATGTTTTCTAATGTCATCTACCCATCTTCCGTTATCCGCCATCTCGGTCTTTTTCTTACAGAATTCTTCAAAGAACGCTTAGGTACATGTCGTGGCCCCTTCCATTTATTTTTAATTACTCACACTTATATAGACTGTACGACCGAACACCAGTCTGCCAAATAAATGTTTTTTATCAAATATATACAACCTGTGGAGCACCCAGGATACAAAATTCTCTATATACGTTTCTCAGTTTTCGATCGGTTTTTGCGTTGAAAGTTAGTTTCTCATTGCCATATGTAAGAACTGATAACAAATACCGATTATAAAATTTCCTCTGTAGAATCATTTGATGTTTAATTTTGAGAATTGCGTTTAGTTTACACAAAGCATTTCAGCCCAGTTTTTACTCTCCTCCACCTACCCACTTATTATCTTCAAACGCTCTAAATACGAGAACTCATCAACGGGTTCTGTGACTTTATTATTAATTTCTACTATTTTATTTTCAGTATGTTGGTTATACATTATTTTAATGCTGTGTTATTTGTTTATAAAGCCTACTTTCAAACTTCACCTATTACGTTTTTCCATTTGTTATATGAGTTTATCTACACTAAAGGCAAATAGTACCTTGTTATTAGGAAATTTAAGGGACCTCAAATACACTCCTTTTACACGAATGCTTTGTTTTCATAATTTAAGAAACCAGAAACTTCCTCTTGAACCCCTGAGAATGGTTTTTGTACTATTACTTATCTGACACCTCTTTCAGTTCCGAATTTCCCATTACCCTGACGATTACTAAGGGAAGGTTTGTTCCTCAAGCGCAGCTCTACAGACTGCATTGAAACTGTGTCAGATGTACATTGTTCCGTTCTATAATTTCATTCACAAACTACAATGATTTATTGTGCAATATACAATATTAAATCGGCCTATTCCTCTGCTTTATTAAAATCAAATGGTTTTTCTAAAAGCTTGGTGATAATTTTAGTGAGTATATTGTACATTACTGAAAGGAGGCTGATAATTCTGTAGTTTTCGTCTTTTGTCTGTCACTTTTCGTGTGAAGGAGAATAATTTCATTATAGAAGTTTGGATGCAATATGGAGGGGCGTGGGGCCAGCACATCACTCTCCCGCCATTGGCGGCTTTCTTGACCTTGGAGCAGCCTCTTCTCTCCGTAGTTGGCATCAGGAGGCTGAGTTTACCTCCTTCCAGTTCTCCCATGGAGGAAAAATTCCTGGCATGCCGAGAATCGAACCCAAGCCCTCCGCATAGCAGTTAGACAAGCTGGCCACTGAGCTAAAAAGCCAGAACATTTTTAAAACGAGTCTCGCTGTTCTGTCTGAGGTTTTTTGATACCTGTAATATATATTTTTTAACTTTCTTATTTACAATAATCCCTACACCTGAATTTCCTTGTTGTTCTGTTACTATGTAGTAAAATACATCACCTATTATGACTACGAAGTCTTTCAGGAACGAGTTATTAGATAAAAAGTTGTCAGTTAACATTCCGTCTCATATTTCAACAAAGTAGCTTTCCATGACAGCCTCCATAGCCGTCATCAGGGGCTAAGTCTGGCTGTCGAGGTATTGAATTTTTTCTTTCTTTGTCGTTCTTTCATTTCTCTCGCTCTTCTCAGCCGAAGATGGGTTGGCAGCGGCGTAACATGTTGCTCTTCTCCCCCAGGTGGTCCACAATTCTTTTGTGGATACGTGCGTGGTGAGCACGGGACCCCGAGCTAGGGCAGCCTTTCCTTTTCCACATCCTTCTCCATCCCCCATCCTCCCCCCTCCCCTCACGTCCGCCTCTTCCCATCCACCTCTCCCCCTCTGGGAGTATGTTTTGTGCCTATGTTCGGAGACGGACGCCTGTAACTGTAAGACAGTCTCTCATCTTCGCTTTCTCTGCTGGAAAGTCTCTGTCCTTCTTTTGTCCTTCTCTTTTCCTTGCCTCTTGTCTTTACCGTCTTCTCCGCTGCGGCGTTGAGACCTCTCTTCTGTCCTTTCCTTTTCTTTGTTTCTCCCTTTCCATTTTTTTCCCCTCCCTGTGCGTGTCTGAAGGCCGTCGAGGTATTGAATTTTTTCTTTCTTTGTCGTTCTTTCATTTCTCTCGCTCTTCTCAGCCGAAGATGGGTTGGCAGCGGCGTAACATGTTGCTCTTCTCCCCAAGGTGGTCCACAATTCCCACACGTAGCCGGTGACGGGGTAACGCGTAATTCCCCGCCCCAGTTAGACAGGTAGGACACGTACGTACCCCTGGTAGCGGCCAGGCCCAGGGAGGGGTGATTACCCGAGCTGGTACCTTCCGAATGTGCCGATTGGTCCCTCCGTCCGTTTCTCAGGAGGTGTGACCTGAGATGTGAACAATCACCTAAGGCGGGCGTGCCCTCCCTCAGAGAGGGCCCCCACAAGGAAGGAGCGCGTCATCGGAGACGCCGGTAATCATGGGGTATACTTCCGCAACGGTTTCCACATCATCTACTATGGCTGCTCACAAGCGGAAGTTAAATGAGTCTCAGCCACGGGCAATTTTTCCATCAATGCCACAGTTCCTTGTTGTTTCTCGGTCGGACGAGCGTCAAGACTTCTCCACAGTCAACCCTTTCATTATTCAGAACGGTGTCGACGCGATTGCGGGTCCTGTAAAGTCTTGTTCCCGGTTACGAAATGGTAACTTGTTGTTAGAAGCAGTCAGTGCCCTCCAGGCACAAAAATTGCTGCTAACTTCACCGCTACACACCTTCCCTGTCCGGGTGGAAGCGCACCGCACTTTAAATTCATCACGCGGGGTGATTTATACACGCTCCCTCGACGGATTGTCCGACGAGGAAATTCAAAACTACCTGTCTGAACAGGGCGTAACGGCTGTTCATCGAATCATGAAAAGGGTTGACAAGGACTTGGTTCCAACCCGTACTGTCTTCTTGACATTTGACAGAGTTCAACTTCCATCGAACATAAAAGCGGGCTATGAGATAATTTCAGCTCGCCCTTACATCCCCAACCCTACGTGTTGTTATCGGTGTCAGCGGTTCAATCACACCAGCCAGTCATGTTCCCATGCGGCCAAATGCGTTACGTATGGCAAGGATGCCCATGAGGGTACTTGTCCACCTCCATCTCCTCGTTGCATCAACTGTGTGGGTGACAACGCTGCTTCCTCTCGAGAATGCCCCATTTTCAAAGATGAACGGCTTATTCAGGAAATCAGAGTGAAGGAAAAGGTGTCGACATTTGCTGCTCGGAAGTTAGTCACCAGTCGCAAGCCCACTGTGCCTCCTGCAGGTAAATATAGCACTGTCCTTGCATCTCCTCGGCCTACCAAGGAGGCAGCCATGCAGACTTGTGATCTCACCTTTAGTGCCACGGTCGTCAGATCGGCCAGCGCACAGATAGCCCGTTCCACCTCCCCACTATCATCTGCTCACTCTATGGCTCACCCTTCATCGGCTCCTGCTAAATCACAAGTCCCAAAATCAGACACACGGACTTCCAAAAAAGAGCGTACTCGGGATGATTTTTTACGTACCCCGACTCCACAACCATCGATTTCTCCCTCGTCTCAACGTCCAGTTTCCAAGAAGGCTCAATAGAAACCCAGTACCTCTCCTTCTCCACCACGGCGTGTCTCATCTAAGCACCACCTGGGGGTAGCCGCCCTGGGCTGTCTTCTGTGTCGCCAAGGCGCACTACTGGCGGCCGATCAACCGGCCGATCGTTGGTGGCAGGATACGATCTACTACAGCTCTCAACGGACCAGCCTTCTTGAACGACGTCTTCAATGATGTCTCGATCGCCTCCACTCTTGGAGCATCGAAACCGGCTTCCGCTTTTCTCCCAGTAAGACTCTTTGTGTCAATTTTTGGCGTCGTACGGAGTTTCTTCCGCCTTCCCTACATCAAGACCCTGTCAACATGCCTTTCGCGGACGTCGCTAAATTCTTGGGTCTTATGTTTGACAGAAAACTGTGCTGGTCCTCCCACGTTTCCTATCTTTCGGTTCGCTGTCTGCCATCCCTCAACACTCTCCGTGTCCTGAATGGTACCTCCTGGGGAGCGGGCCGAGTGGTACTTCTCCGCCTATATCGCGCCTTAGTGCGCTCGAAATAGGACTATGGCAGCATACTTTACTCTTCTGCTTTGCTGTCTATTCTTCGGCGTCTCGACTCTGTCCACCACCGTGGATTGCATTTAGCGTCTGGAGATTTTTAATCAGCCCTGTGGAAAGCCTTTATGCTGAGACTGCTGAACCTCCGCTGTCCAATAGGCGAGCTGTCCTGAGTCATTATGCTACCCATCTGTCTTCCATGCCTGCTAATCCGGCCCATGACATTTTTTTCGACGACTCCTTGGATTTAGGGTATGCAGGCCGCCCTTCCTCTCTACTACCACCGGGAGTCCGCTTCCGTCAATTGCTACATCCTCTTTCCTTCCACTTTCCTAAAACTTTCTTGACAACTTGGGGTACAGCACCGCCTTGGCTCCGCCCCCGGGCCTGCCTGCTCCATGATTTTTGTCAGTTTCCCAAGTATGGTACCCCCTCTCTCGTTTATCGTCGGGAATTTGCTGCTCTATGCGCACAAATGAAGGATGCCACATTTGTTTACACTGACGGCTGAAAAACATCATTTGGTGTAGGGAGTGCCTATATTGCTGGCGACACCCCTAATCGAATTCGGCTTCCCGACCAGTGTTCGGCTTTTACTGCGGAGCTTTACACTGTTCTCCAGGCTGTCCAATACATCCGTCGCCATCAGCGGATACAGTATATTATATGCTCAGATTCGCTCAGCTCTCTCCTCAGTCTCCAAGCTCTCTACCCTGTCCACCCTCTGGTCCCCCTTCTATAGTGGTTTTCTAAGCTTCCCTTCTGTTTTTTAGTTTACCCACTTTTTTGAGTTTCGCTCCCATTGCTGCTGATTTCCAGTTTGGTTCTTTTACCTTTTCCTAAGCCACAGACAGGGCGCTAATGACCGTAACAGTTTTGCGCCCTAAAACCATAACAAAAAACAAATGTTACTCTTCAGCCACAACTATTTTAGAAAAATAGATTTAAAATACAGGTTGTATCAAAAAGAATCGTCCGATTCGGCATTTCTATATTATTGAAACTAATAAACATATACAATGAATTTTGTTTTTTGATGAACGAGAAACTCAGTTTTTTTCATACTTTTTCATAGCTGTTCAATATGCCCCACTTCAGAGGCACGGCATATTATCAATACGGTATTCAAATTATCCCTACATAGCAGCGAGCATGTCTAGAGATTCCACAGCTGCTGCTATGCGATGTCTCAGTTCATTCATTGTTGTTGGTAACGGAGGCACATAAACAGTCTTTTGTAAACCCCCAGAAGAAATAATCACATACCGTCAGGTCCGGCGACCTTGGAGGCCAGTAATGTAAGGCTGAATCACATTATCCAGTGCTACTGATCCATCGTTCCGTAATCCTCTGATTTAAAAATTCCCGCACTTCCTCATGCCAGTGTGGCGGTGCCCCATCCTGTTGGTAAACGAAGACATTCGAATCAGTCTCCAACTTTGGGAAAAGAAAGTTCTCAAGCATATCGCTATATGTGTTTCCTGTAACAATGTTCTCGGGAAAGAAAAATGGACCATACACCTTTTCCCGTGAAACTGCACGAAACACATTAAATTTTGGAGAGTCCCTCTCATGTTGCACAACTTCATATGGTTGTTCCAGACCCTACATTCTTACATTATAACGGATCACCTTTCTACTTAAATGGAATGTTGCCTCGTCACTAAACACTAAGCGTGGAAGAAAACTGTCAATTCTCCATCTTGCCAAGAACGAAATTACAGAACTCCACACGTTGTTAATTTTCAGCTTTCCGATGAGCTTTCAGTAGCTGAAATTTGTATGGTTTCGTGTGTAAACGTCGACACAACACATGCTAGACGGACATCGGGGGCATGTTGAGCTGTCGAGCTGCTCGGCGAACGGATTTCTGTGGACTCCTTGCGAAACTATAGCGGATGCGTTCGACGTCTGTGTCAAGTCACTCGGGGACGGTCTGGCGATTTGCCTTTACACAAACAACCTGTTTCTCGGAATTCATGTCATCGTCTAAAGCTCTGTGCTGTAGGAAAATCCACACCATACCTAGTACGAAAGTCACGCTGAACAGTTGTTACTAACTCGCACTGCGCGAAACATAGAGCACAAAACGCTTTCTGATGTCTCGACGCCATTTGTACTAGAATTGAAGTGGGCGCACACTGCTGCTACCTAACGGGAACCATGTAAAACTTGAGAGTTTGCTCTTCTCAACAGCACGTTGTTCACGCACATGTCTCAAGTAACATAATAGTTATGACTTTTTAAAAAAAATCAGATGATTCTTTCTGATTCACCCTGTATATTGTACGATATGGAGAATGTTAGATTTAGTGTTGGTGAAATGTTACGGTATGGGCGCAACAGTATGCCAGGATTGAAAATTATAGGGATTTGCAAGGTGTTACGATACACCGAAGTACTCATATTGTGTAAGAAGGAAGGGGAAATGATTGAGCTGGTAAAGGTGGTTCAAATGGTTCAAATGGCTCTGAACACTATGGGACTTAACATCTATGGTCATCAGTCCCCTAGAACTTAGAACTACTTAAACCTAACTAACCTAAGGACAGCACACAACACCCAGCCATCACGAGGCAGAGAAAATCCCTGACCCCGCCGGGAATCGAACCCGGGAACTGGTAAAGGTGGTAAATGATACATATAGAAGAGGGTAAAAGGATACGGAAAGGTAGGCGGATTGTGTGGCGTTCAAGGATTTGCAGAGAGTGATAGAACTTTCGTATTGGCATATTGGGACGGTTCAAGGCTTTGTAAGTGTGGAGGATGGTAGGAGAGTACCATACCCGTATGCAATCTGTTAGTAGTTCTTGTTGGTTTGGTGTGTTGCGAGCTTTCTGTTAAATGATTAGGAGATGTTGTTTCCATGTTAGTTAACGGTCGAGGGTTGCTCTCAGTCTCGAGGCTTCCACTTTTATCTCCAGAAGGTAATTACGCCATCTGATGTCACGGAAATGGCGAATGCTGAGGCGACAATCTCTTCACCTAGAGATTATTTTTGCGTCCTGTATCTAGCGTCACTTTCAACACCACCACTCATATTAGGTGGTAAACTATATAATTCTTTTTCACATTTCTCTGTCATGCCCACGCTGCCAGGCGTTGCTAAGTGGAACGGGTTCACTTCGCCATTCGTCCTCTCCGTGACTTCATAATGAAGTAAGTCAGTCAGATGCCGTCCTCTGGGCATAAAAGTTGGAACTTACCTAGTTTGACGACAATCAGACTTAGCCCCCGACGACAGTGATGGCGGCTGCTCTTAATTAAATTTTTTTAATTAAATTTTTTTCTTCTCAGCGCCTCTGAAAACCATAAGATATTCAATTTATTCTTAACTCCCTCCTCATTCACTGACCTATCTTGGCACCCTAAAGCTCTAATGTTAATTGACTATAAAAATGGTAACAGCATTTAGTTTTTAAGGTCACTGTTATTTTAGCCACCTTCGTGTAGCAAGAAACCTGTGCACAAGTAGTTCTGTTTACCTCATAACTTTAAATCATTTCCAGAGTTACTTCAGTTCGGTGCTGTCAATAGCCTTTCAACTGCACTGGATAACGATGTGTCAGGAGTTTGCACATGGCAGTAGTGGTGCCGACAGCCTTGGCTATAAACACTATCCGTCCGTAGACCGATGAGTTTCTAGAGGCACTTGAACAGTCCTAAGCGTTTACAGAATTATGCTCACAGCTGTCTTATCTTAGATTTGAGAGCTTCTGAACCTCAGGACCTGCGATAAACCAGTTAGCATGGCTCTGTCGAATGAGCACGTAAAATTCCGGTTTAAAAATCATTTCGTTTTTAATGGAAAACAAATTAATGCTTTCCATCGACGCTGGGCGTCGCATAAAAGACGTTAAGAGCAGTATTTCTTTGGGACGACTCCAGCTACACGTTGCAAAAACGAAACTGCAAATATGCATCTGACGACTCTTAGCAGAAACACCCTGTATATATATTTATATATATGAAGTAAATCGACCAAGATTGTGGTAACAACGTTAAATCTTGCACCGAAAATAGTGTAGGATTCCCGACGCGTCACGGAATCTCAGCAATGAGACAGGCTTCGACTCTAACAATCAAGTCAGAAGTTAACAGATGTTTAAAGAAAGTCACTTAGTACAGTAGTAATACATTAAATATATATTTGTATACCACATATATTTAAAAAAAACTGTAACCTATGCCCGTCTCAATGTTTATTAGGGTATCGTGAGAAATTCGAAGTAGATCGTCCAAGAACTTTTCGGGAGTTTTGGTAACAACGTTGAACAATTACTTCTCTTTATACAGTAGTATAGGTTTGTAGTAATGATTATGTTACTTCTCACTGACCACTATGCCAAAAGCTGTTTTGTTTATCTTTTCGTTTTTTTCTTTTTTTTACTTGGCATTTTTGATTAAGTTTACGTCCGCCCCTGGTAGCTGCGTGGTCAGCGCGACGGAATGTCATACCTAACGGCTGGGTCGGAGATTTTCTCCGCTCAGGGACTGGGTGTTGTGTTGTCCTTATGATCATCATTTCATCGCCATCGACACGCAAGTCGCCGAAGTGGCGTCAACTAGAAAGACTTGCACCAGGCGAACCGTCTACCCGACGGGAGGCCCTAGCCACACGGTATTTCCATATTAAGTTTACAACAAAAACAAATTATAGATTAATTCACTGAAGGACTGTAAACAAATTTATGCAATGGGGAACAATAAAATTCATTTGTTTCTGAATACAGTTCATTCTTGTAAATAAAGTGTTACTTTAACTTAGAAAATATGTTCTAGCAGATCAACAAAAATACGGCCATTTAAAGCCGCATGTAGATATAAGTAAGTGCCGCGTGTGAAATTTCGTTTTGCGTGCGTAACAACCGTGTTTGCCGCCGCGACAGCAGCGACTGGGTGATACGCGTCTTAACTCTCTGCACAGAGCTTTGATCTTAAACCGATTGCCGGATTCCTAGGGTGTTATTCTTACATTAACATTTCGTTGATCTGCGTACCCGGTCCAGAGGGGGCAGTACAGCTAAACATTTCTCGAGAGGCTTTACGAGTTTCGATTGTCAAGGATTTGGCTATTTTTCTTGAGTCTCGAGCGAGAAGAATTCTCATCCCTAGACAGATATCTGCATCTCAACTGTCTTCTTGTATGGGTTGTTTCAATAGAAAACGGAGATACGTTGAGAGGTGGCAACATGAGCACGTGTCAAGGAGTCTCTCATGCAGTGGAGGAATGTGAATCTTGACAGTGGTCTCTCAGGAGGTGTTAAGCTCAGAGTCCACACCGGCGCTATTAAAGAGGGATAAACAGTGTGCTGATATTGGGTTTCATTCTCTCTCATACACTTCACTGACAGGTCCTAAGAAGATAACCGCTAACAACTTTTTATTAAAATGTTGCACCGAAAATAATGTAGGATTCCCAACGCGTCACCGAACCTCAGGAATGAGAGAGGCTTCGACTCAAACAATCAAATCAGAAGTTATCAAATGTTTAAAGAAAGTCACTTTCCTCATTGAATTTCGTACACATGACTACTTAAAAAAAAAAAATGAAGCAACTGTGGAGAACATAGTGAAGCTGCGGCTTGCTGGGTGGTAGAAACACTACTGGTTGACGTCTGTGTGGACAATGGAAGCTGTTTTCAAGTAAACCAAAATACAATTAGTCAGCTACGTTTTATGTTAAGTGCTGTGATGCGTGAGGGGATATATCATAATAATAATATCATAATAAGTTATTTTTATGTGCGATAGAACTTCCAAATGTATGTATATCCGAAAGGTGTACATTTTCGATTGTGGTTTAATACTGGCACTAATAATACTGCTAATAATACAGCTACTAATAATAATTATACGCAATGTTTTCGAATTCTAGGTAATAATACAGTCTGTCGCCATCTCTCACGACGTTGGCTTTAGTCACTGGGCCCCTTGTGGTCAGCCGGCCGGAATGGCCGAGCGGTTCTAGGCGCTACAGTCTGGAACCGCGCGAACGCTACGGTCGCAGCTTCGAATCCTGCCTCGGGCATGGATGTGTGTGATGTCCTTAGGTTAGTTAGGTTTAAGTAGTTCTATGTTCTATGGGACTGATGACCTCAGAAGTTACGTCTCATAGTGCTCAGAGCCATTTGAACCATTTGAACCTTGTGGTCAAGGACGTCGGCAAGTAATCAAGTAAAAATCTATGGAACTTTGAAGTCCATTTTCAGTGTCCAGTGAGGATATATCACGCAAATTGAATGTGCCGGACTTTTATCTTTCTTGAGCACACTTCTGGCATCGGATCCCAAAGATGATGTGATCTATCAAAGGGTATTTCAATAAAGCTGCAGAATATGTCTCTTCTATGGACTGGAGGGAGGGAGGAATCTTTAATTAAACCTTAGTGAGGATTAATGGTGCTACCGAGCATAGATCTCAGGTTCCAATTGAGGCGTCCATAGCGCACAGCTTTAAGTACCAGTAATGTAAGGGTATTATTCGATCGCTTTGTGGGAGACAAACATAGATGCGCTACTCACCAATCTGAAGTGCAGACAGGGTGTTGAGCCGAAGATTACTGCCCTGTCGAGAAAACGTATTATGGGTGACACAAAGATGAACTGACTGACATCACTGACTCTACTTGAGCCATGCGTTAATTTGTTTTCCATTAAAAACGAAATGATTTTTAAACCGGAATTTTACGTGCTCATTCGACAGAGCGGTGCCAAACTAGTCTAGTGCGATATTCGCTTTACCAACGTGTATTGATAGGGACAGTAAATTACGAATACTCCAGCAGCGACAGGACCGCCCTGGCCCATGCTGACTACTGCCACCATGCAGAAGCACTGCTCTTTCGCTGCTGGGGTACTGTTTATTTTTCGCAATGGACAAATTTGCGACCGCTTTATCGAATGGGCATGTAAAATTCCCACTTAAAAATCATTTTGTATGTAATGGGAAACAAATCGACGCTTTCCGTCGACACTGGGAATCGTATGAAGTACGTGATGTACCTGGTTAGTTTGGGCTGATTACACGTACACATTGCAAAAACGAAATTGCAAATATCTACATCTACATCTATACTCCGCAAGCCACCTGACGGTGTGTGGCGGAGGGTACCTTGAGTACCTCTATAGGTTCTCCCTTCTATTCCAGTCTCGTATTGTTCGTGGAAAAAAAGATTGTCGGTATGCCTCTGTGTGAGCTCTAATCTCTCTGATTTTATCCTCATGGTCTCTTCGCGAGATATACGTAGGAGGGAGCAATATACTGCTTGACTCCTAGGTGAAGGTATGTTCCCGAAACTTCAACAAAAGCCCGTACCGAGCTACTGAGCGTCTCTCTTGCAGAGTCTTCCACTGGAGTCTATCATCTCCGTAACGCTTTCACGATTACTAAATGATCCTGTAACGAAGCGCGCTGCTCTCCGTTGGATCTTCTCTATCTCTTCTATCAACCTTATCTGGTACGGATCCCACACCGGTGAGCAGTATTCAAGCAGTGAGCGAACATGTGTACTGTAACCTACTTCCTTTGTTTTCGGACTGCATTTCCTTAGGATTCAGTATGGCATCTGCTTTACCGACGATTAATTTTGTATGGTCATTCCATTTTATATCACTCCTAATGCCCAGTCCCAGATAATTTATGGAATTAACTCTTCCAGTTGCTGACCGCTATATTGTAGCTAAATGATAAATGATCTTCCTTTCTGTGTATTTGCAGCACATTACACTTGTCTACATTGAGATTGATTGCCATTCCCTGCACCATGCGTCTATTTGATGCAGACCCTCCTACATTTCAGTACAATTTTTTATTGTTACAACCTCTCGATATACTACAGCATCATCCGCAAAAAGCCTAAGTGAACTTCCGATGTTATTCACACGGTCATTTATATACACTGTTAATAGCAACAGTCCTACGACACTCCCCTGCGGCACACCTGAAATCACTCTTACTTCGGAAGACTTCTCTCCATTGAGAATGACGTGTTGCGTTCTGTTATCTAGGAACTCTTCAATCCAATCACACAGTTGGTGTGATAGCCCATATGCTCTTACTATATTCATTAAACGACTGTGGGGAACTGTATCAAACGCCTTGCGGAAGTCAAGAAACACGGCATCTACCTGGGAACCCGTGTCTATGGCCCTCTCAGTCTCGTGGACGAATACCGCAAGCTGGGTTTCACAAGATCGTCTTTTTTGAAACCCATGCTGATCCTTGCAGAGTAGAATCTAGTCTCCAGAGAAGTCATTATACTCGAACGTAATACGTGTTCCAAAATTCTACAGCTGATCGACGTTAGAGATATAGGTCTATAGTTCTGCAGATCTGTTCGACGTCCCTTCTTGGAAACGGGGATGACCTGTGCCCTTTTCCAATCTTTTGGAACACTACACTCTTCTAGAGACCTACAGAGACCTACGGTACACCGCTGCAAGAATGGGGGCAAGTTCCTTGGCTTACTCTGTGTAAAATCGAACTGGTATCCCATTAAGTCCAGCGGCCTTTCCTCTTTTGAGCTATTTATTTGTTTTTATATCCCTCTGTCATCTATTTCGATATCTACCATTTTGTTATCTGTGCGACAGTCTAGAGAAGGAACTACAGTGCAGTCTTCCTCTGTGAAACAGCTTTGGAAAAAGACATTTAGTATTTCGCCCCTTAGTCTGTCATCCTCTGTTTCAGTACTATTTTGGTCACCGAGTGTTGTCTGTTTTGATACAGCTACCGCTTTGACATAAGACCAAAATTTCTTAGGATTTTCTGCCAAGTCAGTACATATAACTTTATTTTCGAATTCACTGAACGCCTCTCGCATAGCCCTCCTCACACTACATTTCGCTTCGTGTAATTTTTGTTTGTCTGCAAGGCTTTGGCTATGTTTATGTTTGCTGTGATGTTCCCTTTGCTTCCGTACTCGGTTGTTGTACCACGGTTGCTCTTTTCCATCTCTTACGATCTTGCTTGGCACATACTCATCTAATGCATATTGTACGATGGTTTTGAACTTTGTCCACTAATCCTCAACACTATCTGTACTTGAGACAAAAATTTTGTGTTGAGCCGTCAAGTACTCTGAAATCTGCTTTTTGACACTTTTGCTAAACAGAAAAATCTTCCTGCGTTTTTTAATATTTCTATTTACGGCTGAAATCATCGATGCTGTAACCGCTTTATGATATATGCCGAAACGCCAGAGAAAATGCGCCTAACGACCCATGGGAGAGACACCCGGTATACTACAAGAAGGCAAAACATTTGCAAAAACTCGATAATTTCTTGACCGATTTACTTCAATTTTTAAATGACACACCAACCTAAAGAAAAAAGAAAAGCGAATATGTTCCTGTTTAAAAGAATCTGACTAAAAAGTGAGGCACCAGCTACCTTATTCTACCTTCCACACCACCCTTTAATATTTTCCAAAAAATTTTGGCATGCGAACGTATTCGCGTTTTTTTTTAAACATGCAACTCACATTTCTATCCCACAAGTTCCCCCAAACTTTATCTCACTCGCACACACTTGTCCATCGCTGTAAGTCGTATACCCATGCACACCAAGTTGCCCGTACTCAGTCACTCATGCAGCCCAACTCATTGTCATTACATCTTTGTGTCTCTCTGTCATTGTCCCACGTCTCACAGCTACGGCCCCTTTCACAATGTCCTACTACTACAGTCGCCTCTCACAGTCACTATCTCCCTCTTGCTGTCTCTTACTGCTAATATCTTGTTTCTAACACTTCATTTCTTCCTTCCAACTGCTGCTGTCTCTTCTCACTGCCGTTATCTCTGTCTTCCCCGTTGTCATTGTCATATACAGTGTCTCTCATCATCTCTGACTTTCATGCACTTCCACTTTGTCTTTCTCTTTATTCGTCCTTACCTGGTGCTGTCTCCTTCACTCTTTCCCTAGCACTGTTCTGTCATTGTCAACTATGTTGCAGTGCCATTGTGTCCCTCTCTCTCTCTCACGCTGCCATTGTCTCCTTCGCTCTTCCTATAGCACAAAGACTGTATACTATCTTCCAGTATTTACTAGCTTTCCTTCTGTTTGCCAGTGCCACTGTATTCTTCTCTCTCAGCTCAAAAAAGCGCAGACATGTTCGCATGCCAAAATGTTTGCAAAATTTTTAAAAGGTGGTGAGCAAGGTAGAAGTGGGCAGCTGGTACACCACATTTCAGTCAGTCTTTTAAATAAACAGGAACATATTCGCATTATTTGTGCTCCGATAGGAGCATTTTTCCGCTTGTTCCCTTCTTTTCCCAGACCAGATTTTAAATGCAAAAAAAATTTTTGCATGTGCTCCAGTACTACAACATGGAGTTCCCAGATGATAACGAAGACACTTACAGCATATTTGACTTTAAACTACGTTTTCACCTTACACCGGATTTACGTGTACAATTAGGATAACTTTGAACGTCAATATCTCGGAAACGGATATAGATATGAAGAAAATTTTGAAGGTTGAAACTTCCTGGCAGATTAAAACTGTGTGCCGAACAGTTCGAGTCTCGGTCAGGCACACAATTTTAATCTGCCAGGAAGTTTCATATATGCGCACACTCCGCTGTAGAGTGAAAATTTCATTCTAATTTTGAAGGTTGTTCAATATCGCGATCGTAGGAATATATCGGAAAAATTAAGCCATTTGCTATGCATAGCCGTCTCGGAATCCGCGGCTGGATTTTGGTGCCCAAAATATGAGTTTTTGGGTTGTTTCTCGGTAACAGACTTTTGAAAACAGGAAGAAGATTCTTCTGCATAAATGCTCGGAGAATACACCTTTAAAATTTGAGCAATTTGCACGGTTATTTATTATTTAGATTTCGCCTTATACCGGATTTTACGTCTAGAAGTAGGGTAACTTTGGAACTCTGTATCTTGGAAACGGATAAAACCAACTGTTTCTCCACACATTTGTTATTTAAAACCAAAGTTGTCACCTTATGATTAGAATGCTACCACGGAATCTGTATTGGGCGAAACTTTGTAATCCTACCCACTACACAAAATACTGTCATCGAGCTACTATCGTCACAGAAAATAACTTACTACAGTTATTTGTCATACCTGCACTAGTAACCAACGAAATGGCTCTGAGCACTATGGGACTTAACATCTTAGGTCATCAGTCCCCTAGAACTTAGAACTACTTAAACCTAACTAACCTAAGGACATCACACAACACCCAGCCATCACGAGGCAGAGACAATCCCTGACCCCGCCGGGAATCGAACCCGGGAACCCGGGCGTGGGAAGCGAGAACGCTACCGCACGACCACGAGATGCGGGCTAACCAACGAAGAAGAGCTGCTAGTTGCTGGACTGAGTTGAAATATTTCTTGGGTTTTCAAATGACGATTCAAGGCATTTCAAAAACAATATACAGGGAACAGATCGGACTTCGTTTTCTGTGACATACCTAAAAAATGTTCAGGCGTACGACTTCGTTTTCAAGATCATCAGTTTGCACTAACAACATTTTATATTAATTTTTCTTAACGCCAAACGAGTGACACAACCCAGATCGAATAATCGAACTTCCCTCGTATTTTCTGTTGCAGGTATACAAGTTAGCACGTGTGTCACACCTCCGTTTACGACCCAACCTGTTGTCCCATTCCGTAAGAGTACGAACCTGTTGATGTGGTCGTACTCTCCAGTGTTTACATTTTCGAGTGTCTCTTAAGGTGTGCTTCACCAGAAATGCATCGACAAATGCACCGAGAACTTCTCGTGTGTTTCGAAAGGTTCACTCTCATTTACTATCCTTGAGGGATCCATCGACAGAACGAAAAGCTGTCAGAGGAGTTCTGTTCATATAGCAGTAGCCAAGAGTTCGTAGAAAATCGTGTCAGAAATATCGTACCTCGTATGTTTTCGAAGAAACTTGAGCATTAATGCATAGCTCCTCTAGATGTATTTAATTAACAGGTATAAAGCACACTAAAATGCATGCTGAATGTGTACAACGGAGACTTAGGAAGAGGAGAAACGCGTTTCGATCTTAGTTCAGTCATTAAATTATTTCCTACAGTTTACCTGAGAGATTTCAAGGAGTAACGTCCCATTCTGTGGTTCCAAATCCAGGCAGATATTTTCTCTCTCATAAACCAGAGCGTCCAAAAAATGTACTCAGAAATCGTTTTCTGAAATGGAGGACCTTATGAAGAAAATTTCATCCTGGAAACAATCCCCCTAAGCTGTGGCTAACAAGGAGACGTTCCTGTCTTGAGGTCATGGATTTTAAAGCCTTTTTTAGGATAGTAAAGTACTCGTAAGTTAACTAAAGACCCCATCCTCACCCTTTTAGCGCCAACGCTCAGCCGTTTCCGACGAAAATCGGTTTGAAAAACGTGACGCGGTTCATTTACCTGCGCTATTGGGGAAGCTATCGCCAAGGTTGCGTGGTTCAGAAGATGAGCACCCTATTACCAGCCGGGCGATCTGTGTTCGGTTCCCGGCCTCGGAGGTTCTGTTTCTTTCTTTCCTTTTTTTCTTTTCTATTGCGATCTGACGACATATTACTCATTCTTCCACGATTTTGTCGACTAATCTGTGGATTGGAACGCTGTTAATCTTAATTATTTACAACTATTTATTATAAATTTTTTTAAAAATGTGCAATATATTTCATTTGTGATGGCTTTATTATTCGCTATCGTTGCCGTCGTCTGGAGCACAGCCCCTACATTCATGTCGATGATACTTGTCGTAGATGCATGCGAAACACAAATTGTGCTTACACCATGCGCATTATATAAATGCAGTGCCCTCGCACTCCAACGTTTTTTTACGACCGTCAAAGGAAAGCATCTACGTTGACATTCAAAACTGCAGGGCCCCGGTTCTGAAATACTGGTGCGCTTGATTGATTCATAATCAAGGAATGTATCATGATAGAATCTTTGCGTGATGTTGTTTCCCTATGGTCTTTTATTAAAACAGGGGCGTTAACGAACCAGGCGAAAATAAATCGCTGCATTTTCGTAGGAATTCTTTTTAGATACTAACCAAAGAAGAGGTGACAAATCTTTTTGAATGGTAACCATGCAAGTGTGGGCGTGGAGGGGCCCCGCTAAATATTTCCAAAAAATGTGAATGTGGGCTTCAGTTTAGAACGGCACTTCACCTCCAGAGCTCGACATTTCACCTACATCACTCTGAGCGACCCCTCACCACTGCCACTCTCCCCACGCTTCCCTAGTCGACTGCGCATTTAGCGGCCACGACATTTTGCGCGCACTATACTTGTAACAGTACGGGTCTATGAGTCGCGTCACGTTATTCCTCGTAAACGGCGGAGCGTTGGCGGCCAAAAGGGTGTTTAATTTACTTAAAACGAGTACTTTCTAATCCTAAAAGGCTTTAAAACACATGACCCCTTGTTGAGACTGTCTCCTCGTAAGCCATTTCTCTGCAATATCTTTTGTTGCAGCAGTGTTAGTCCAGTAACGTTTGCAAGAGAACTTCTGTTAAGTTCCTAAGGTAGGAAAGAAGTACTGGCCGACGTAAAGCTGTAAGAGTAGGCCGTGAGTCGTGCCTGGATACCCCAGTGGACAGAGCAGTTACCCTCGAAAGTCAAACGTTCCGGTTTCGAGTCCCAGACCGGCTCATAGTTTTAATTTGCGATGCAGTTTCGGCACACACTTTGCTGCAGAGTGAAATTTCATTCAGAGAACAGTGAGACTGAAGATGGACGCTATTAGTAGTATGGAGGTTTGGAAAGCAGACGTGTATCCTTCAGTGTCTTCCAGCATCAACAAAAGCGGTGTTCTTGTTTAAAATGCGGAATAATTTCCAGCAGTAAGCGCTGTATGACTTTGACACTCACCTGCTCGGCGATAAGAAAGCGGCGTAGGATCGCCAACAGGAGGAACAGCGGCGGAATCGTCATCGTCGAAGAGCACGAGCAGCGGCTGCCTGCGCTGGCTGTGGCGCGCCCAGCGCAGACGCACGGGCCGGCCGTCGAGGGTGGTGGCCGCGAGCAGCAGGCCGAGGCGCGGCTCTCCCGCCAGCCAGGACTGCACGGCGGCGCGCACGTTGAACACGAGCCAGCCGTGGCCGCGCGCGCCCACCGCCTGCACGCTCAGCAGCCGCTGCGTGTCCGGCCGCTCCAGCGACGCCTCGTCCTCCACTTGGTACACGCGGACCTGCGCACCGCCACCAGCCCGCGTTACACGTGTTTATACACGAAATTTGATCTGATCTGTTGGCATCAAAAAACAGAGTCTGTAGGGTTAAATGTAAAATTTAATGACCGGAAACGCCACACTTACTAAAATATTACGGACTACTATAGCTATTGGGTTTCAATAAGAAATTCATCCGATCACAGCATAGTAATACAAATATTTTAACAAATGAGTGCTTCAATATTAACGCGTTGAGAGGAGATATAGGGCAGCAGAAGATTAAATACGTAAAAATACAAAGCCTAACAGATATCCCTAGATAACACAGGATATACTGAATTTAACTAACGATAGGAGAAAAAAATAAAAGTACAGCATATTAAGTGAGGGAACGGGAATTTAGACGCCTCAAAATATAGATTGGCAGAAAGTGCAAAATGGCTAAGGCGGAATGGCTAGAGGAGAAATCCAAGGCTGTGGAAGTGTGCGGAATTGATCACTAGACGTCACGAGAGGTGGACCTGCCAGTAAAAAAGGAGGCGGGGAGTATTGTGTTTTCAATAGGGATGCAGTAACGGAAGATTGAGCTAGTCATGAGAGCTGAGTGGCGTCGAACGTGGACTGGTCATTGAATGTGAAGAAGCTGTACGACCCCTTCCTTAGGATGTTGCAGAAGAAATAAGAGGAGGAACTTGCCGTACTCTTTTGAAAGCTCCTCCTCAACCTAGTTACTTAACCTCTGCAGAAAGCACTGAACTGCGAAATCTACGAGAGGAAATGGTTCAAATGGCTCTGAGCCCTATGGGACTTAACTTCTGAGGTCATCAGTCCCCTAAAACTTAGAACTACTTAAACCTAACTAACCTAAGGACATCACACACATCCATGCCCGAGGCAGGATTCGAAGCTGCGACCGTAACGGTCGCGCGGTTCCAGACTGTAGCGCCTAGAACCGCTCGGCCACACCGGTCGGCCCCTCAAAGAGAGGACCCTGATGTAATGGTACTGAATGCTGACAAAGATAATGTAGCCGTATTGTTACCTCGTAGTGTGTATGATGATAAGATGAATGGTCTGTTCTACGTGATTCTACCTGTAGGCGGATTCATTACGACCCCACAGGGCGTGTGCAACGGACAACCTCTGCATTATTGAATTCCTCCTCCATACCGCAATAGGTCATTAAGAGGTTAAGACCACATGGTTGTGTACCACCAAGACTGTAAGGCCTTCAAATAATTCGTAAGGAAACTATTCCATTATGTCCAATACTGAGCAACATTGGCGCTCCTACATATGAATTAGCCAGCATCTAGTTTCTTTGCTGAGACCGTTGGTGGGCAAATGCTCACACCACATCCGCGAGTTAGCTGACTTTATCAATAGACTCGGGGCTTTCCGTCTAAATAGTTCTGGCCGTTTGGTTGGTATCATTGATGTGGTATCATTTTTCACAAAGGTCCCTATCACAGATTCTCTTGCGCTAATTGGCAAAAAGTTTCATATGGACATCATTGCTTTGTTTCGGCATGCTCTCTCCTCAAACTATTTTGTGTTCAACCAAGAATGTTTTAAGCAGATTGATGACGTCGCCTTGGGCAGTCCATTGTCTCCCTTCGTGGCCAATCTGTTTAAGGAGGATTTCGTAGAGAGAGCGCTTGAATCAGCTACTCTTAAACAACAGTATTTTCGAGGGATTTGCACGATACTTTCATAGTGTGGCCTCATGGAGAAGATAAATTGATGGAGTTCCTTGACCACATCAACTCCACTCATGACAACATTCGGTTCACAATGGAAACAGAGAAAGACGGTTCTTCAAATGGCTCTGAGCACTGTGGTACTTAACTTCTAAGGTCATCAGTCAAAAGACGGTTGTCTGCCTTTCTTGGATGTCTTGGTTACACGAAAGAATGATGGCTGTGTGGGGCACTCAGTTTATCGTAAGGCCAGCCATACTGATTTGTATTTGCAAGCGTCAAGTTGTCATCACCCGTAACAAACTATGAGCTTGCTTAAAACACTCGAACAGAGCTCACACTGTCTCAGATCAAGATGGTTTGTCTAGAGAGCTCGCCGACAGCGTTAAGAGAAAATTGATATTCCACCCAGTAGATTAACAGAGCACTTTCATTTACAACCAAGAATATGGAAGTGCCCCGGCAAATTCTTTGCCATTTCTTCCGTTTGAGGGCAACATTTCGTTTAAAATAGCAGGAATCCTCTGGAAATTTCAGGTGAAGGTGAAGAACACTGCACTGAACATCAACTTTGGCCTCGCCTTTTGCAACCAAGCAATTCCGGTGTTGCTGAACACTGTATTTCCACTTGACATTCAATGGAGTGTGACAGAACTGTGATTCTGACCACAGCAACGTCTTTTTGAGATTCCATTATTAAAGAATACGTTGAAATACGCCTGGGGGAAAAGCTGATGACCCTGTTTGTGGTTACCACTTGGACAGTGCATGGAGCCCCATCATCTCCACGGTTCGTTCTAATTGAAGGCGACAGAGTGTACCAACGGCCGCGGCGAGCGGTAATGCAGACGATATCTGAGTTTCGCGGGTCCACCAACGAGGGCGCTGCCGCCGGGAAGTGTGATCCGTCTGTCAATTTGATTTTGACCCAAGCGCGGAGCACTCGTAGCGCGCTGAATATTGCCGAATGGAGAAAGTTTTCGTCAGTCTTCGATGACTCGATGGCTGGAAGGCGCCTAGTCGAAACATCGTGGGATGAATTACACGACGACCGGGTAGAAGCCCGAAATTTGATTGAATAGCCATTGCATGTTACCCGAGTAACAAATCTGTCAGGGAGATTTCAAACTTCTAAACCTGTCCATGTCCACTACTGGCGATGTGATTGTGAAATAGAAACGCGAAGGAGCAACCACAGCTAAATGAAGACCAAAATACCTCTTGTACTGACGAACAGGTCTAATGCGCCCTCGCTCGTGTATTGTGTGAGTTTGGTACAGCATAATTTTTGCGAGTACTTTCCTACCTCTCAACTGTGGAGTTTCAAGATAACTGGGTAGGGAGACCCGTCAGTGCTAATGTGGGCAAAGGAAACTTTAAATTATCGCGATCTTGAAATCTGGCCCTATCGCTCATACGTACCGCCTGTGGCTACTGTCAGAACACAAATTAAAACAACAATCATACGAGGGTTGTTTTTTAAGTAAGGGCCGTTCGCGCGTATAGTCCCGTAGTTCGCGCGGACGCCGCAACAAGCCACCGCGCTACTTACCGGCATCCTTCCCGTTCACACTGATGCAAGTTGCAGCTCTGTAGCTGACGTGTACGCATCGCTCAGATGCTGTGCAACTCTAAAGAAGCTCCGCAGAGCAATTCAAAACAAAAGGCGCGGCATGCTGACAAAAGGAGTTTTGCTCCCGCACGATAACGCTAGGCCTCACACCTCTCAAAAGACTCGGGCTTTGATTGATTCTTTTGGCTGGGAAGTTTTGGACCATGCACCATACAGCCCCGACCTTGCTCCTAGCGATTTTCACCTTTTCCGGTACCTGAAACACCATCTTGGCGGGCAGCGTTTCAATGACGACGATGAAGTGAAAGCGGCCGTGAACTCTTGGCTGTCGGAGCAGGCGGCCGTGTTCTTTGAAGAGGGAATTAAAAACTTAGTTGTACGGTATGGCAAGTGCTTAAATAAACAAGGCAACTGTGTAGAAAAATAGTTAAAAGTGTGTAGAATCAGAAAATAAAAGTTTTTTTTTACAAAAGTATTTGTATCTTTTTTTAAAAATAAAAACGGCCCTTACTTAAAAAACAACCCTCGTATCAATGAAAGAAAGATCAAGGATAAATTATAATGCCACTGGAAGGACAAATGTTAGTGTTCACTGTATAATTTATTTTAAATAACAGCCCAGAAATTTACGGCGGTACATGTCTTGTGGACTCAAACAGTTGTGAAATAAATGGACTTAACTAATATTAGGAAACTTCTGCCTGCTTCTGCCCAAAGTGGTCAACGCGATCTGAGAAATACTACACAATGTGACTGACTTCGTCTTATAGCATAGCCTCCGGAAAAAGTAGTAGTACAAAATTAACTTATCGATATTCAGCCATAAAGAAGCGCTATATGCGCTCTTAGAATCGTATTAATTGTAATCTTTGTCTAGTGGTATAAAAGAAAACCACGTTTTTTTGTTTCATTGTCTTCTGTGTCTTCTTGGTTCTGATGTTCTAGCTGACGGACACATGTAAATCACGGTCTGTAATTAATGCAGTTATCTGTAGCGTTATTATAATTGTTGTTAAATATGTATCCAAATAATTACTGTAGAGTGTGTTTTTGTTAGTAGCAAGAAAGTACCTTCCCTATTTATGATTTAGTTATGTAATAATTAAATGTTGCCCTGGCCAATTTGTGTAAGTGCATTGTTGAAGCGACGCCTTTAATGATAAAATGACAAAAACCTTTTTAATAGTCATTTAATTCTGAAAGTATTGAAGTGATTAATCTCAATAAATACAAAACGGCGTCTTGTAATATTTTCCAATTCAATTTTTAGGCCAGAGGTACAGTTTTATTGAAAGATATTTTCTTTAAAGGTATACGCTGTCATTGCACATAGGCAGCTATACTGGAGCATCGAGCCTCACGAAAAAGGAAATATTTAGCACCGTTTAACTGGCTTGTAGCATAACATTACAGAAAGATTTTTTTTTTCATCCATCGTAAGACGGGTGTCTTCACGTTGGAATACGCAATAGCGCCCTGAGAAAAATTTGTCGTGGATTTTAACAAACATAAAAGAGAATATTTAACAAAACATTTCATTCCAGTTCAACAGAATAATTTATTTCATTCACTTTTCAGAAAGTTACGCGATAGTCTGTTGTACCAAAAACTAGAAGCTACTCGAGCCGATTGATCGGCGTGTAACCTCAGGGGACTAACATTTATACATCATCCCACCAATTTACTCTCTATCTGCCCTGAGAAGATAGTGCCGTTGGCTGTATCACCGTAGCAAAAGCGTGCTGGGTGAATGCAATGATCATACTTAGTGTAACTGCCGCTCGTGACAAAGCTGCACATCCACAAATATGGTGAGATCTGAAACCTAAGACCGTAGACGGCAGGCTGCTATCTGTAACTGCTAAAGCAAAGCAGAATGTTGTCACTTTACTGTCAACAATAAACGTAGGACTCGAACTCCCAGCACAAGGCGGAATTCAGGGCCGGCCGTTGTGGCCGAGCGGTTCTAGGCGCTTCAGTCTAGAACCGCGCGACCGCTACGGTCGCAGGTTCGAATCCTGCCTCGGGCATGGATGTGTGTGATGTCCTTAGGTTAGTTAGGTTTAAGTAGTTCTAAGTTCTATGGGACTGATGACCTCAGATGTTAAGTCCCATAGTGCTCAGAGCCATTTGTACCATTTTTTTGCGGAATTCAGAATTCAGTAACATCTTACGCGCAAGTGAATAACAGCAAAGTGCTCCCAAGAACTGTGTCAGGTGCAAGAAGAGGACTCCCAAAACAAGGCGGAGTACAGTATCGTCTTTAAACGTACAGTAAAATACAGTGCCCTTACTGATCTCTAATACAGAAGTTCTCCGTCGCACTGAGGCTAAAACAGAATTCTTCAGTGCGCTTGGGAGCAAAGACAAGAAAATGTTCCTGCTCTTTTGAGAGTTGAGGGTCTCCCGCTCCTTCCAGAGTTCAAACAGGAATCTTGTAACTAAAACTGCCGGTTCACCAGCTCGCCTCTTCTTACCTTCCCCTAGGTACAGACGGGCGAATCGTAGCTTACAAACCAGAGTGAATGCTCTTTCTCTCATCATACTAGACGGTTCCGGCCAATCACACTCAAGTTTTCATCGAGTTTTCCATAAGGCATCCCTCCTACCAACGCTATAAGAGAATGTGCCAGTCCGGAACGTCCGGCTCGAAATTTCGCGCAGGAACAAGTCCGGTGTACGTGCCTAAACAGTCAACGGCTCGAGGCGCCAGCCTGTCGCCTGGCCGCTTCCAATTTGCCTGTTTGCGTCCGCGACTACATGGCGCCAGTCAGCCTGCACCGGTCACTGTGGAGGCTCTCGCACTTCGTACAACGCCCGATTCTCTCGTAAAACTCGGCGCTGCGGCCCTCAGCCCGGCGCTTCGGCCGTCAGCCGGGTCGGTGACCACATACATACACTGTTCTGCGTTTCGGCGACCGCCCAAGGCGAGCGTCCCTCCAAGAACCAGCTACTGCCGCCCTGAGACACACAGCCGTTCCATATAAAAGGCCATCACCCAACAAATAAGTGAGCTACAAGTATTAGTATATGGGTGTACTTGATGAAGTTAGTCATATTCTTTACCTTTAATAAACGGTTCTAGGCCTGTCAGCAAATGTCTAATCACTATATAATTGCATGTATAGGAGTGGGACGGAATCCTTGTAAGGTACCAAAATACTGCCACCTCACTCAGGAACTGACGAGCATTGCGAAGGGTAGTTGTAAAAAATCACATGAAATCCGCGGAAGGAATGACTTGTGAGTTCCAAAGTGCTACCGGCAGTTCAGCTGGCACAATGACTGTGCGTAGGGGATTATAAAGAAAGGGGTGTAGTGGTCGAGCACCTCCTCATAAGCCTCACAATTCTGCAGTCAGTGCTAAGTGACGCATGAGGCGGTTTAAAGACAGATACAACAATCCAGTGGCTAACTAGAAACGAGTGATTTGGAGTGGTAGGTCGTGCTGTATTCTGTGGCAATCCGATGGAAATGCTTGGATTTGACAAATGTTTGGATAACGTTATCAACCATAATGTGTAGTGCCAACAGCAAAGCACGGAGGAGATGATGTCCCGCCATGGGCGTGTTTTCCGTGCTTAGTGTATGGTGCCCTTATTGCGCTTAAGAAAAGGCTAAATCCGGAAGGATATTGAAAAATTTTACAGCATTGTGTACTGTATACAGTAGAGTAACGGTAACTTGCGAACACCTCACCATACTGATATTAATAGGTTAAAAAAATGGCTCTGAGCACTATGGGACTTAATACCCATGGTCATCAGTCCCCTAGAACGTAGAACTACTTAAACCTAACTAACCTAAGGACATCACACAACACTCAGTCATCACGAGGCAGAGAAAATCCCTGACCCCGCCGGGAATCGAACCAGGGCGCGGGAAGCGAGAACGCTACCACACGACCACGAGCTGCGGACTATTAATAGGTGCCCGAATAGTTTTGATCTGATAGAATACCTTAACACAAAAGAAAATCACCTATATGAATATTAGGTCCGATGGCGAGCCTGCACTACGTAAAGAAGCAAAGTTAATAGACTGAAGGAGTGTATCGATGGGCTTTACAAGAGAAAAGATCTTGAGGACAGTTTTATACAGTAGAAACGGAATATTATGTAAATGACGATGAGATGGCAGATATGATCCTGCGACAAGAATTTGACACTGCACTGATAGAAATAAGTCGAAACAAGACCGTTGAAGTAGATGCCATTCCCTCAGGATTATTGAGGGACATGATGCGTGAAACATGCGAAATACCGTAAGACTTCAGGAAGAATGTAACACTGTGACGGAAAAAAATCGCAGCACCACAAAATAATTTATGTAGAATAATGTAATTTCGGTACCACATTCTTCTGTTCAACATATGTGATTAACATTGTAAGATTACAGGTTAATGTAAGCACGAGATAAGCCACTGCAAACGTGAAATGCTTGTACATTAATTACCGTTGTAACAGCCAGAATATTGAATGCAAAAGTGTGTGCATGGTGTTGTACAGGTTCCGGACGTCTGTTTGTGGGATGGACGGTAATGCTGTTTGTGGAGGACGCTGAAGTTATTGTCCGATGGTGTCCCATGTGTTCTCGTTTGGAGACAGATCTGGCGATCGATCAGGCCAAGACAACATGTCGACAATCTGTAGAGCCTGTTGGGTTACAACAGCGGTATTTGGGCGAGCGTTATCTTGTTGGAAAACACCAAAACACCCCTTGGAATGCTGTTTATGTGTGGCACCACAGTACGTCGAATCACCAGGCTGACGTTCCATTTTGCAGTCAGCATGCGTGGAATAACCTCGAGGGTGCTCCTACTGTCATAAGAAATCGTACGCCAGACCTAGGCTAGGCGCAAATTGAGACGCGTATAGCGCGTGTGGCGCGACGCAGCGCAGCGCGCGTTTTTGTAACATCACAGGTTCAAATGGGACCGCGCAAATTGCGAAGCGACGCGACTGGGACGCGACACGCGCCTGCGCCAGGTCACGCGGCGTTGTGGTTGAGGCACAGTTTCTCGCGCCGCCCGTCGCGCATGCC
Source organism: Schistocerca serialis cubense (assembly GCF_023864345.2). Classification (NCBI taxonomy): domain Eukaryota; kingdom Metazoa; phylum Arthropoda; class Insecta; order Orthoptera; family Acrididae; genus Schistocerca; species Schistocerca serialis. The sequence continues at coordinate 785,557,842 of NC_064639.1, read as the reverse complement.
TCGCTAGCACCGTGGGAAATTTTTGGCGGGGAGGGGGAAAGTAGCCCGGCCATATGCTCACATCGGAACGGTGCATATGAGCAGTGGTAATATTGCCCATACGATAAATTTTGCCTTACTGTGTACTAAATTTCATTGCCTTTGGGTAGTGTTTCTTTTTTCGCCGTTTAAACGCTCCATCTTTCTTGTTAGTACATCATACTTTTCTGTTATTTATATCTGTATAGTTTTGTTTTGTTTCTCTTCTGTCAAGAAAAATGCAAACTTCAGTAACTGATGAGCCATTGGCCGCTGGAATTGTATCATATGCCTCCGCGATGTTTTCAGATCGCAAGAAGGGACGGAGGGTAGTGAATAAGAAAGCAAGGAATATTATAAAATCATGTGATTAAGAATCAAGGTAGGAAAGTAAAACAAGATTATCTTCTCTCTGCCTAGTTGCTGGCGTATCTGTACGATCTGTTACAAAAATTTAGAAAGGGATAATCTCGACAGGTGTGATCCCTTTGTGCTCCTGGTAAAAAGCGACCAAGATCTGAAGTATAGAAGTCTCACCGTGATTACTCTGAAATGGATGTAATACTGTAATACGACACACTGTACTACATGCATGTGAACATCACATTTCCACTGCAAGCTAGAAACAGTTGAAAAGCAGTCACAAATAACAATGTTTTAATTGCTTCGCCGTGATGAGAAAAAGCATTTCAATTGTTGCACACATTATCAGCATTAATAAACTAATTATACAACAGGCTACACAAATGAAGAAAATGGTCGGTATTATTACGAAAGTAGGAATATCGTAAAAGAGTGTTATGATTAGATGTATTTGATTTGTTGAAATGTACTGCTGACAAAGGCAGATCTACTTTCATGACAATGTTTTTCGAACTCCAGCTCACAAGGCACACATGGCTAGCTTGTGCATTCCTGTCGCGCGCATTATCCTCCGCTGCTGACAATACACTGACCATTGTGTTGTGTGACAGATCAGTTGTTTATTTTTATCAATAACAACTGTTTTATTCGCGATCACACATTGTCAGTTTGACAAGCCGTAGGTGAGTAACCAGTATCTGGCATGTGCCTATCATTCCGCCTGAAGGAACGCTCGTCATTGTTTTAATACTGCTCAGATCATGAGAAGGAATAAAATCCTTTGGTAAGTTTCCATTGCAGTCGCTCAGTGTTAAAAATACGATGGGTTACGTGGATTCCACCAAAAGTCCGACGGAATTGGCAATCTATTTTTGTGTGAGTTGTTAATCTTTTCTCATTCGAAGAAGCATCACCGTTTGTGAGTAACGGCCACATTTCTCTTGGTGAATGGTTTAATTGTACTTCCTTTGTCACAGTTTAATTTGCCAAACTCATCTCACAGCAGCTATTGAAACAGAATTCCGAAACGGAGTGCTTCATTAAACAAGTAATTGGCAATCACAGAGCTCAATAGCTTACGAAAAACCTCATAGTGTCGGTTTGCAGTAACATAAAAGAAGAAATTTCATGTTTATTTTCATACTAGGAAGCTCTTGTTTCGCTAGCTGTCGATAACTCTTAAAAAATTACAGTCACTGAAGTGGAATAAATAAAAATGGAAGTATAAGTACAAAAAATGGCTCTGAGCACTATGGGACTTAACATCTATGGTCATCAGTCCCCTAGAACTTAGAACTACTTAAACCTAACTAACCTAAGGACATCACAAACATCCATGCCCGAGGCAGGATTCGAACCTGCGACCGTACCAGTCGCGCGGTTCCGGACTGCGCGCCTAGAACCGCTAGACCACCGCGGCCGGCGTACATGGCCATAGATAAGAAAGTTCCGTGTGTTTAATAACTAACAAAACACTCTCCTCCTTGTGAGCTATAATTCGCCAAACTTTCGTTTCGATGTCTCGAGCTGTTCAGGAGATATGAGAGATGTTGCGAGTATTTCATTCTCGTGGGCGTGAGATCGGAAGTGAGCGCGCTACGTGGGATCCATTTTCTCGAGATCGGAGGCAGATAGAGAGAGACCTCTTGCCAAATCTAAACAAAAATTCAGCATGTTAGCTAAATTTCACACGCAGCAACATATGGTGTAATACGCACCAAACGCAAAATCATAGCGACCCCTAATTTTCGTTGCAAACTTTTTGAATTTTGCGTAGTGTCTTACTAAAATGTGAACATCACTATAAGAATGGTCATTAGCGAGTTGATGGCACTTCGTCACGCTACAAGTAAGGCAAAAATCATATATTTTCAGTGAATAGTTTCTGTAAAATCGTTTGAGAAAGATAACAAGTTGTGCGCGTTTCGGTTCTGTCAGTGCAGAGCGTCGCCAGTCGGAGCTTGCGAAGTATGGTGTGCGCGTCGCAATATGCGCTGCACCCGCGCGACTCGTGCGGCACGTGCGTGTCGCGCAGAAGTGTCGTGTCACGTCACACGTGCTATGCACGTCTCAATTTGCGCCTAGCCTACCTCCAAGTGTAGATCCAGAGTGTCCAGCACGTGGACAGTTTGAGTACAGATCCTTATCTGGTCTCATTCATTACTATAATCCGTTCATCATAAGAATAAATCTGATGTAAACATTGCACTATGTGTTCTTCCGCATTCGTTGGAACCTCATTGTATTTCCATTTCACGTGGGACTGCAGTCAAGCTGTCTCGGGTACTGTCAAGTACGATAATAAGGGTACGTTTCGTGCTGTGCATTAAGCGCACATCGACTTAGCGATAATACGGGACAACAGTTTTACCGGCGCATTTAACTTGGACAGCACTGGCCGGTCAGCTGGTACAGCTAGCCTGCAGTGACGTAGCCAGCTGCAGTTCACACGTAAAAAGAGACGAGCGGCGGAGCAATACAGCTCCGAATGTCATTTAAATTTTAAGCAGAATGATATAATACACTGCAAATCTCCCTCAATACGCTCCTTAGACAATTAGACGAAAACCGCAACACGTTATCGTTTTTAGCTAACGTACTATTGAAATTAAAAACATTAATTATGAAAATTCCTGATTTAACCACAGGGTGATTTTTCTGCATAAGCTGTGTGTAACGTAAGAGAAGGATTTCACCGTATAGTTAAATACTGAAGCCACTGAAGGTATTATTTACAGTCAGTCGTCTGGTAATCTCTTAGCTCCTTCCTGATCCGAAACCGAGAAATAAATTTCATTCCTGGAAGTGCCACTTGCTACGTTGATAACGAACCTCTCAACAACAGAATCCACGAAGCCAACCAGGCGCAGCATTTTCTCTTCTTCCTTTATGACGAGCCGTTCTATATCCCGCCAGCGTTCGGCAGTGATGTGTGAAAAATCTGCGTGCGTTAGTTACAGTACGTGTGGCAGCTTAACAGTATTGTACTTCTCGGGCCAAATCCCGCAGCTTGGCTCCAGATCAGTTCTGTTGGGTTCATATTGTAATGGTACAGTATCAAATGTAAAAATGCAGCATTTGTATGATGTGTTCTATGCTGTGAAAATGATTGTTTTTCATGTTTCTAAGATACTTATCTACCTCTGTGGTATAAAACGATGGAAATAGTCCAAATAAAGAGGATTTGGTTTTTCATTTTTGCTTTAAAAATTAAATTGTTATGTTTTCTTAATCTAAACAACTTTTATGAAGTATTTCATAAAACATCGATAATTAAGAATTTGTATTTGAAATGGAAACAGGAAATTCGCGTCCAGTATGTAGTTAGAAACAAGAAAACATGCATTATTCATAAAAAATGATGATGCGTTTCATAATTACGAGATGGAGGTATGAACTGAATGAGAAAAAATATTAGGGAGATTTGAACTAACGAACGAATAACCGCATTTGGTTCACATTCCATTACGCTACCAACTGTGCTTCACGTTCAATTTAGGTATAATAAACAACTGCAGTATATACATGCTGGGAAAACTTCAGAGACGATTATCTCCGTAAATGTGTGAAGACATTAAAGACACCTATTTCTCGGCACTTTTTACCGTGTTCCACGCGCGCGTTTCACTACGGAACAGAAAGTAGCCTCAGCCATTTTCATACTGTACATTAACAGCGCGACAATCAGAGTGCAACATTGCAGAGGATGTGACTGTACACCATTTTTGAAATAAAAACTGCGTAGCTAAAGCGTGATTAAGAAAACATTGATGGCTTTAGTTAATTTGAATATCTTAGTTTCATTTAGAGTAACTTAGTAATAAGATATCTAATACATAAGTAGAACCTACTTCCAAGAGCGTAACAACACCAGTGTACGTGTGCTACAGCTTCTGACCAATCATCGCGTTTGTGTTTGTTTACATCAGGTTTATATTATGATGAACGGATTACAGCACCGAGGCAGAACAGCTTTTTTCAGAAAACACAACAGCCCTCCACATTGATCTCCAATGAGCTCTCGCTTGACACCACTGAAGTCGAAAATGATGTTGATTTGGGAGCAGTGGAATGCACTCCGCAGGGCGTCTGGTTCGGAGCTGCACTTGAAGTAACAGATTTGTAACAGTTCACTGGGTCACTGTGGTGCCAGCTGCTACTGCAGATGAAGTACGATGCGACAGAGCCATACGCCGAACACGATCTTCACCTCTTGTTAGTGCCACGTGGTCGTCTGGAGGCCTATCTTCTTACGACTATACATTGTCGTTACCACCGCTGTCAGCAATCATGTACGGTGACTACACGTCTGCCAAGTATTTCTGCAGTATCGCAGAAGCAACATACAGCTACCCGTAGCCCTATTACACGACCTCGTTCAAATTCAGTGAGGTGTTGATAACCGCGTTTGCGTCGCCTTAATGGTATTCTTGACTGATATGAACGCAACACGTCCTATCTCAAAGGCAACTAGCGCGCACGTCCGTTACTGCATGTATTCAAAGCAAATCTGATTCCATCTCATAGTAGCGCTACTAGTGCCATTCGGTAATTTTCGTTTAAGTCGCACAACTCCGTCTTGGTGTTGCGTTTTTTGTCTGTCAGTGTAATTCCATTTCCAAAGGGAGCAGGTACTGACACGTATGAATAATACCGAAATATCAGTTTAATAAGTTATGGTTGGAAAACACTTACACATACTATTTTCGAAAGAATAGAAGAACTGGTGGGTGCCGACCTCAGGGACACTCAATTTGGGTTAGGATAAATATGTAAGGGGCAGTCAAATTGAAACGAGATAGATGGAAATAAGTAAGTAAACTATTTAGTCCTGCAAAAATAATGACCATAACTGGTAATAAATTTACCCCACTGTGAGGCAAGACTGTCGATGCTTACATGGAAAAATGTTTGCGGTTGCCTACGGACTCATGATTGTACCCAGGCGTGCACCCTTTCGCCCGAAGCAAACTGACTGCCAGGGACGATTTCTTCAGTGCTCCTGAACTATGGAAATTGCATGGGGAGGGATCGGGACTGAATGGAGGATGTGTAAGGACTTCCCAGCGTAACTTCTGCAGCGTAGTCGAAACAACCTCGACAGCATGTGGGCGGGCATCACCCTTTAACAGAATGATACCGTCCGTCAACATTCCTGGGAGTTTGGACTTGGTGGCGCGCTTATATTTTTTCCAAAATGTTCACATAAAGCTGTGCGTTAATTGTGGCAGCGTCATCCAGAATATGAATGAGAAGCGGGCCGTTTCAGTCAAAGTGAAAGGCCATCATAATTTTTCCAGAGCTGGTGTCCCTGTTGTTTCTGCTAAGTTGCCCAAGTTTCGCTTGGAAGCCCTTACACGGACAGTTCCGGTCTTTCCCCGTGCGGTTTCCATTTTTTTGGAGCGCTGAAGACAGACATTCATGGCTGTCGACTTGATTCGGACGAAGAGGTGCACTCTAGGGTACAATCATGGTTCGCCGGCCGCGGTGGTCTCGTGGTTCTAGGCGCGCAGTCCGGAACCGCGCGATTGCTACGGTCGCAGGTTCGAATCCTGCCTCGGGCACGGATGTGTGTGATGTCCTTAGGTTAGTTAGGTTTAACTAGTTCTAAGTTCTAGGGGACTGATGACCTAAGATGTTAAGTCCCACAGTGCTCAGAGCCATTTGAACCATTTACAATCATGGTTCCGTAGACACTGCAAATATTTTTCCATGAAGATATAGACTGTCTTGCCTAACAGTGGGATAAACGTATTAACAGTCATGTCGATTACTTTTGAAATAATAAAGAATCTATTTACTTTTTTCCATCCGTCTCGTTTTGATTTCACTGCCACTTGCAGGAACACACGAGGCAATACTGACTCGTCAATTAGTTTAGAAGATAGGTTAAAACAAGGCAAATTTACATTTATAGCATTTGTGGGTTTAGAGAAACCGTTTGACAATGTTGATTGGATTACACTCTTGGCGACAGCAGGATTAAAATACAGGGAGCCAACAATTATTCATAATTGTGCAGAAACCAGACAGCTTTTGAGATTCGAAAGACATGAAAGGGAAGCAGGGGTTGAGAGAGGGGTGAGGTAGGGTTGTAACCTATCCACGATATTCCTCAGTCTGCACATTGAGCAAACAGTAAATCAAGAGAAATTTGGAAAGGGAATTAAAGTCAGGAAGAAGAAATATAAACTTTGAGTTTTGCCAATGTCATTGTAATTCTGTTAAAGACGACGAAGCACTTGGAAGAGCAGTTGAACAAAAAGGTTAGCGTCTTGCAAAGAGGGTATAAGATGAACATCAACAAAAGTAAAACAAGGATAATGCAATGTGGTCGAATTAAATGAGTGATTGCTGAGAGAATTAGGAAATTAGACATCAAAAGTATTACATGAATTTTGTTATTTTTGTAACAATTGTCGATAGCCGAATTAGAGAGTATATAAAATGTAGTCTGGCAGTAGCAAGGAAAGCATTTCTGAAAAAGACAAATTTGTGGATATTGCATATAAATTTAAATATAAGGAAGTCATTTCTGAAGGTACTTGTATGGTGTGTTGCCTTGTACGACAATGAAACATGGACGATAAATAAGTCCAGCACTCTTCTGTAATTCCACATTTCAAAAGTTTATATTATGTTCTTGTGTGAAGATTAGATGGATGTATGGATAACTAATAAGCCAATGCTGAATCGAATTGGAGAGAAAAGATAAGTTATGCCACAACTTGAAGAAGGAATTGGTTGAAAGGAAACATCATGAGGCATTAAGCAATCATCACTATGGTAATGAAGGAAAGTGTGTTTCTGGGTGTGGGTGGAGATATGAATTGTAGAGGGAGACCGTTTGTAAGATTTTCATCGAGAATATGACGAAAGAATACACCCATATGCATCCGAAAAGGAGGCAGTAGTCAACAGTAAGAGTCTTAATTCCCCTATAGCAATTCGGTTTTTCCTTTTCACTTCTTAATCATTGACGCAAGAGTAGAAAATATATTGTTGTGCCACGTTATCTTGCGGTATTATGATCAACGAACGCAAAAATATTTCGCGTCGCATTTTCAATTTTACATCATACATTATGACGCAGTGATTAACACGATTGAGTCGTATTTAAGACGGTTGAGTCGTGTCCATGGGAGTGGTATTTTGACGAAAGAGGGAATGTGATGGCCGGCCAAGTGATGACAACGGCGACTGCCAGGCAGAGATCACTACCGTAGCGTCTACCGTGTTCACGACTACCAAAAATGGTTCAAATGGCTCTGAGCACTATGGGACTTAACATCTGAGGTCATCAGTCCCCTAGACTTAGAACTACTTAAACGTAACTAACCTGACATCACACTCATCCATGTCCGAGGCAGGATTCAAACCTGCGACCGTAGCAGAAGCGCGGTTCCGGACTGAAGCGTCTAAAACCGCTCGTCCATAGCGGCCGCCTCACGACTACCACTGTAGGAGAAGTTAAAGCAGTAATTTTCTGAAAATACTACATTTTACCATTCAGAATGCTAGTGATAGCCTTAAGGTGTCCACTGCAGTCTGTGGGGAATCTGGTTTGTAGATAATGGTAGCCAGTATGGACTACTTTGAGGGGGAATCATTTATGCAGTTGTATTCCGTATTCGCAACGGTTTGGAGGTACGTTGTTTGTTCGGTTGCCTGCATAAACATACAAGAAGATTACTGCACCTCTTAATGTTTGTATGTGTAAGGCACATTCACATTCAATGGTTCAAGCCAATATTCTGGGTGCTCACTCTACCCTGTCAGGATCCTTCGTGAGAGCAGATTATTGATTATTAAACAGAACAGACGGATAAAGCGTAGTCGTGAGCCGCATATTATTTTACCGAAGAAGAATTATGGAAGCATCCATGTTACGGCACGGCGAATCGTTTGAACGATCAGCAGAAGACTTCGGAAGGAACAACTTTTCTGTCGAGCCGAAGACAACAGTGATTGAATGTTCTTATCCAGCACAGTCTTTATTTCTAACGAAATCATCGGATTAGGCGTGCATTGGCCGTCCTCAAAGCATAAAATGCAGGCCGTGATTCAATCCCACCACTACGGAAACCACATGCAGAATTCTACCGTCCAGTTCTAATGCCTTAGGATAAGACAGAATGTTATTGAACCATGGGGAGCGCTTCACATCCCATGCTAATTATATCCTCTAATGTTCCCCCAACCAAATAGGTCGCAGTTGTTTCTCATTAGGAAATTTAGTTGGTTACCACCTAGTTGTGTTGTGTATCGCTCAATACATCGTGGAAGATACGTTTAGTACAATTCGTACGAACCTGTGTCCGTACCACCAATGATAAACGAGAGTGTTTTCCAGTTTGATTCTGGTAAACTGAAATCTTCTCTAGTACCGTAGCAGGATCGGTAATTTAAGTGTGACAGCATCCAGACAAAGTCGGATGCATTCGACAACTTTGACGCTTGATGCAGGTGGTCGACAGAAAAAAAAAGAAAAAAAAAAGAAAAAAAAAAACAGGTAAATGTTCCCGAATACTATAGGAAATTTTTAATACGTAACTTTCCTACGAACTTGGGCCTATTTATGAACAGTATTTCACTTTATCGATGCTTCCAGAAACTCCTGCTTCCCTGTTTCTAGAGAGATCTAAGAATATACGATAGAATTACCTAACAGACAGACATTAATGATAATCCACTGTAATTACCCGCATCTTTTATTTCAACCTTCTTATAACCAGAATACCTATTCTCCTTTTTCTCATTTATTGTTCCCATTGCTAGACAGTCGAGGTAGAAGTAATTTATTTTCAGGAATCTTGATTCTGATCGTACTCAGTGTAAAAATGGACGGAAAATCCGTTATAAATACCGACGTCTTATTCATTTACAGTAGCATTAACAGGGTTGTAACACTATGGATAGGATTCTGTACGAAATGAAATTATTATTCGGCAGTCATACGGTGTAATCTACGTATACTCATTCACCCTGAATTATTTTTCCAAAACGGAATTTAATTTTTATGCTTTCGACTTATCCTTGATTTTGCGAACGATGTGATCCACGAGGTCTTGGATAGAATGTTTCGATTTGCAAAAATGGTTCAAATGGCTCTAAGCACTATGGGACTTAACATCTGAGGTCATCAGTCCCCTAGACTTAGAACTACTTAAACCTAAGGACATCATACACATCCATGCCCGAGGCAGGATTCGAACCTACGACCGTAGCAGCAGCGCGGTTCCGGACTGAAGCGCCTAGAACCGCTCGGCCACAGCGTCCGGCTTCGATTTGCAATGAAACGTAACACATTTTTTTTTGGAAGATCTGTTGAAACTACCTGGCTGCGGAGTAGGTTAAGTATGTAGCGCAGTGCTGTTTGTATAAGTATTTGCACACGTTCATTTTTGCCTGTTCTATTTTATCAGCTACAAGTGGTCAATGGAAGACCAATTTAACTAGGAAGATATAACTGTCAAGGCCTGCCACAGTAGTAATTTATTGTGATTATGGATTAAAATAATGGTGTTTTGAAATTACTGATAACCACTGACTCGCTGTCACCAGCTAATACAAACAAAGCTAGACTATAGTTCAATCAGTGTGGAAAACGATGTGAACTATCATATGCAGGGCGGGTCACAAATCTTTCATGCCTAAGGTATTTCGCTTGTAAGGAATATGCTCTTGCCTTTTCGGAGTCTTTAATTCGAGAGGTAATTTAATTCGTAATGTGATTGGCTCTTGACAAAGAGTTTAAGGCTCAGGCTTTGGGATCGTGTGACTCAGGTCTTGAAGACATATTGAAAATTGCATAATCCTTTGAAGTAGCGTCGGCTGCACTACATACATTCGATCTTAAATAGCATATAGCCATAGCCCATAGTCGATGTTATAGCCAACAGTCATCTAATGAACCGCAGTCGTCTTCATCTTTGGCGACACTTAGCTCTGAGCAGTGCGGCATTCAGCAGGCTTGTGATAAGACAGAAGAGTAGCTAGTGAGAGACCCACCACAATGTCGGTAGACGTGCTACATACAGAGCCTGTAACACTGATATGGCCATTTTAAACAAGAACGCCAGCTGACAAAGCCGTCGCGCCACATCGGTGCCTACAAATTCCTGCAATTCTAAGGTACGAAAATCGTGTCTCCACGGCTTTGGCAGTCATGAGACACATCACTGTCCTCACTATGACACCACTGCCTCGATTGTAACGATACGAGGCACACGTCTCGCTTGAGTTCTGCACCTGATGCCGCTCTTTTCTTGCCAAGTGCCAATACGTCAGAGCTCGCAAGATACAACGGGACTCGAAGCATTAACTCTGAGCATTTACGAAAGCGTAACGGAATTAGTAGTTTGGCTATGTACTACCTGGCCTACTTTGCACTTAAATGCGGTATTGATGCATGCGATCCCACTGACGCCACAATCCAAGATGGCGACCACTTGATCTTGAACTGTGCAAGTATAAGCATGAACTTAGGTTGCCTACGTGCAGGGCCAGGATCAATGACCTTCGACCAGTGTGGATCGGAGTTCCAGTGACAAAAATTCAGACATTGTAGTATTGACCAAAACAAGAAAAAAATGTTTAGTAAGCGTGGGCTCTAAATGCATATCTTAAGAGCTATGAGCACTTGGTCATCTTTGTTAGTGTGAGGCACATTTTTGCTGCTGAAAGATCTTTGGTTTCCATATTTTGAGAGGTGGTAATATGGACCCAAACAATGCCCAGCACACATGTGCTTCGAACTGCATACCTTATGACCTATGAGCCCTCGATCATGTTTGCTTCTATGCAACGCATCTCTTCTACTGAACAACTGCTTATAACCCTTAAGGTACACATTTTAGTGCCCACATTTACTGGACATTTTTCTTCTATTGGCCCATACTACCCGCTCCCAAACTATACAAAGCTCAGAGCTGCAGCTGAAGGGGTGTGTTCCACATTACTGATGTGTGTGTGTGTGTGTGTGTGTGTGTGTGTGTGTGTGTGTGTGTGTACTAGTACTCGATAATTGATAGATAATTTTACTAAAGAATTTGCTTTCAAGATATCGTCTCTGACATTAGCTGTGGTAATGTTACATCTCTGTCACTTTCTTTATTCATGTTGTGTAAGCAAATCACTCATTCCGCAGTTCAAGTGATAAAACACTTTCTTCTGCCCTTCCTGAAACTGTGTTTGGATATGTTGTGTGTGAATGAGCGTGTGTTTTCACGTCGAGTATTTTTATGAGATGTTGCTGTTATTTAATAGTTGATTGTAGGAAAAAGTCTATAAATCTTTCAGAGGGCCCTAGCACCATCGTTCTGAACGATAAATATCGTAGCCTTCGTCAAACATTGTTGTTGCATATGACCTCTAGTACCTGCATCGTTTGTAACACAAGAAATAACTGCAAAACAGTATCATCAATGCATTACCTTTGTCCCTCCTAAAATAGTATTTGAGAACAATTTAATATGGAAATATTTAATTTGAGAGTGTATTGTGAGTTACATCTACAGTAGGCCTAATTAATTTCATTCTTCCAATAAATCAGACTGCCTATTTGTTTGTGCACTTGCCCACTTATTTTTAGGTAATGTATATTTTGCAGTTATAAGTTTGGTCAAGTTAATTTGTGATATTCATGTTTTAGCCCTAACATGTAATGTCAGCTCTTAATATGGATTGTTACTTGTAACTATTTAGGGACGGAAATAGCATTGGCGTACTGTCATGTTATAGCTACTGTAAGTGGGCTGTTTAGGTTTTCTTATTGGTAACGCCACGTAGCGTTCTGTATGAAAAATCACTGGCTGTGCTGTGTGCAGTCTGTGGCTAGTTTTCATTATTGAAAGTCAGATTGCGTTGCGCTAAAAGATATTGTGTGTCAGTTTAAGCACAGCCATGTATAATTGTTCTAAGGGGACGTTTCATATGTCGACCCTTAGCCGAGGATACCTCACTGGAATCTTCTGATTTTTTTCTTGTAGTTTGTGTAATTAGTGTAGCTATTGTTCATTACTAGCGCGTAATCATAGAGAGAATTTCCTTTGTAGTGGTAGTTTTTCATTGTTGTACAGTAAAACAGTTGTGGCATGCATATAGATTTGCACCAAGTATTTCGCAGCTGCGCTTGCAATTAACTAGATATTATTTTCAGTGCTATGTTAATGTGTTCTCTTATTTTTGCTCTTCAAATTGTGTTTTTCTGTGTTGTCGTGTGAAATATTGTGACAATAATGGCGTGTGAAAAACGTAATACTAGGCTCCAAAGTAAACTGAGAAATGACAGTGAAGACGAAAGCAGTGTGTTAGCGCCATTGTGTAATGAATTAACTAATGTTCAAAGTAGTAATTTGGCAATTGTGCATAGGGAAATGGAGCGGGCTGCAAATAATGGTATAGGCAGTGAAACAATTAGTGAACAAGGAAGCATTATCGATCGATCGGTCGGCAACACCTTGCCTCAGGATTCCGAAATGACAGGACACAATCCTGCACATACTGTAGATTCAGGTTTTGCGTCCTCGCCGTTTTCTCAAATAGGTCAAGACACATTTCCTGCTTTTCAAAATGCGAATATTGCCGGTTCAAATGCATTGCCGAATAGCACTGAGGAACATGTTTCAGACACTAGTGCATTGTTATCACAATTAATACAACAAATGGGACAAACACAGCAAAAGCTGTGTTAGACACAATAGAACAAAATCTTCAAAAGTTAGACACAGTGGAACAAAATCTTCAAAGGTTAGACGCCACGCATGAACAAACACGTGAAGATTTAACCACTGAGTTACATAAAATCGAATCGAAATGTCAAAAAGTCTGTAATGATGTAAAAACACAAATTTGTGAGCATTTCCAACCTATTTTTTCGCGGCATGAAAATACATTACAGAATCACGAAGCAGCCATAAAAGAACTGCAGACTATTGTTCATGAAAATCATGAGACCTTGCAAGCTAAAATTGACTCAGTTGCATCTACCGATTCGGTTACGCAACTTGCAAAAACTCAGGAAAACTTAGTAACTTATCTGCAAAGGTAGATGATGATCTGAATGACACAAGACCTGTAGCCATCACTGACACAGAAGAGTATGAACAAATTAAGAAATTCAAACAAAATCAGAATCAAATTAATACGCAACACAAAAGAGAAATCCGGGAAGTACAAGATCAATTGGCACATGTAATACAAAAATTACATATTTCAGAGGACACTCGCGCTCCAACACGGGAAGAGCGACATAGAAATATGGAACAGCCGCAAAATAATAACACGGGGTTCTTCGGACATTATGAAAGAAATTGGCAAGGTACATCGAATTTTGAGATGGAACCGCCGAAACGACGTAACAATGACCGACATGCGACTCGCCGACATGATTATTTTGACTATAAGCTGTTTATTACTGCACGTAAATTCAAAACATGTAAGAATTCTAGCAACGACGTTCATCCACAAGCGTGGCTCCATCAATTCTCTCATTGTTTTCATCCCAACTGGTCATTAGAGCATAGATTAGAATTTATGTGTGGCTACTTAGAGAATGAACCAGCTGTAAGAATGCGATCGGTCATTCCCGATTGCCACAGTCAAGGAGAATTTTACCATGCCTTCCTCTCAGCATATTGGTCTCAGGCCACACAAGACCGAGTAAAACATAGCATCATAATGATGAAACATTTCGAACAATCTGAATTTTCCAGTTGTGAAATATTTTGAAGACATGTTGCACAAGAATCAGTAGCTGTCAAACCCATACAGCCCCTCAGAAATCATCTGCATTTGCTTAATCAAATTGCCTAAACATTTACGACATATTATTTTGGCAGGACGTTGCAAAGACGACATTGAAGCTTTTCAGGGACTGTTACAAGAACTGGAAATTGACACTGACAATCACGGAACGCGAAAACAGGAACACAAAAATTACAGGTCACATCCGTCGCAATTCCGCAATGAAAGAAATAATAACTGGACATGACAAGGCTATTCTCACAACACAAATCGTGACCAAAACAGACACCACCCTTATGACAACCGTTGGCAGAATAATAGGTACAGAGAAAGATCGCACTTCCGTAGTAATGAATATGACACAGATAGCCATAGAAACAGACAATATGGGAACCAAAATAATTACTATCAAGGGAGACAGAATAACTTCAGACGCAACGGTCCAGCGCGCAGTTACGATTCAGGGAGAAATTCTCCACCACGTGACCGACAAGAAAGAAACTATGGAATCTACCGACATGACGACAGACGATATAATCGTAACGACAGACCTGAATTGCATCAGAACTGGCGAGCTTCAAACAGGGCAGGGCCTTCTCGTCAAGATGAATTTGTAGAAGTTAGGTCTCCTAATCCCAATAACGACGCACGCCAACAAAGAGATAGCAGACAATGACCCGCACTGCAGGCAGCCACGTGCGCCGGCTGGCTCTGAGAAAAATAACATAGACGCTAACATTGAGAAAAATTCCAGTATTCTTTACCGACGTATACCGTATGACAATTGCGTTCAAGTTGAAACTCTGTGTACTAGGAAGAGTAAAGGTTTACACCACATTTCACATGTAAAACCGTTTATTGAAAGATAATCTGCTTTTTAACTTTGTCTTTGCCATAAAACTTTTCACTTCACATTTCTAGTATGCCTTGTCAGACTTAGAAACTGTTAACATACAACAATGTTTTGATGTTAACTGTCCAGTCTAGAACCTAGGGAACATATTTAGACAGTATTTACGAGAGCATTGTTATAGTGAACAGACGACACAGTGTGATTGTGTGTGTACATTCTTGCTTGTTAGTTGCACGATTACGTAACGACTATAAGGCTGACACACTTAGAACATGTACCGGCACTGGTAATGTGATTTTAATGCAACATTTTGGTTTACTTGAAAATACATTCTGGATTTGAAGTACTTTCTGTGAGATTAGAGATGACTTAGTATTTGGTTTCTTTGACAGCTACACGATTATATCACGACACTACAAATGTGTGACACAATTTACATTCTTGCTTTTGCGTTGCATCTGCTTTATATCTGTACAGTTTTTCTGAATTCTTCTGGAAAGTAAAACATGTTTTAGTAGTAACTTTTGTGGTATAGCTACAATGAGACAGCCTTTTCCGTAGCACAACAATACGTTACAGTACAGTACTTTCTTCATCACGGCAATAAGCATAATAACTACGATATCTATACGCAAAGCATTTCACTTTTGTTTATGTTGAGGTGAGTACATTGACTTCAGCAGAACTTTGCTTGCAGAGGACGATAACTACGACACTTCCACAGAATTATCTTACAGCAAGACGCACATTTAGCGCTACAGGACACGCATTTGAGTGACTACATTTATTTTTAAAGATTTTTGAATTACAAAGAAAGTTTTCCGTGATACATTTCATTCCATTGCTGTAATCTGTAACACCTGAGGGTATAATTACGTTAATCCTCAGGGGGGTACACGCTTACTTTTGTGTACCATGTGTTTGGCAAGCACAAGGAGCCCTAGCTGATATGGTATTTCCTTATACAACTTTACACATCGGTACCATATTTCTCTAACACAGAATTAGACAGCTATCTGATTATTTAACAGAGAAACAAATTTTTTTTACTACATCAGTGGCACATGTTTACGCAATTACATAATTGGATAACTTCACACTTATGAAATTATATTTTGTCTGTACTTTGTGAACTGTTCATATATTTTTCGGAACCATTGTGATACTATGAGAGCTTTGAATGATGTATTTGGTATGGGATCATGATTTTTAAAGTGTGTTTGAGTAGATGACACTACTGAAATGAGCAGAGAATTTTTTTTAGGTTTTGACATTATTGCAGAAAGCTACGACGTTTTTGAGACTTGGCTGAGGTTTTATGATGTTGTTATTATGACGACGATGTGTATTATGCTGTTGAGGTTTGTATATGATCAATAAGCTGATGCTATATGAGGAATTTCATTATGCTACATATTTGTAATGATGAAATATTGAAGAATGTCGACGAATATGTATAAGTGTAACAAGGTAAGGAATAATGAGTAGTGGTTAGGGACTCTGACTTGTGAAAAAGGATGTTGGAAACCAAGAATCGTACTTTAAGAGTTATGAAATGTGTGTAAATACGCAAATGTATCACAATGCCGACGAAAACTTTTTGAGCACTGTTATATTCATAAGATTTTGTTTCTACACATTTGCAACGCAAATTCTCGACATGTGAAATTTTTTATATGAGACTGTCACTGTAATGCAAACTGGTGTCGTAACTATTTCAGTAAGGAAGTTCAGTGACCACCTTCATGTAATGAGTCATGGGCACCCAGCTGCGCGACAGTCGCCTGGAAAAAAGCCATTAGTGTGTGCCTTTCAGAGGCACAGGTGGAGAAATAAAAGGGGCCATTATCCTCGCTATTGGCATTACTTTGTAGAAAGCATCGCAAATATGGCACGCTCAAACTTGAAAATATATGATAACACTGTGGAGCTCTTAATTTGTGATATTTACTGAAATGCCTAATGAAATGACGAGAAATATTTTTATGTCTATACACCTGATTATGATTACTGTCTTTCTAGTTGAGAGATTTTTTTACTACCTTATGAGATGCCATATGGCTAATGAATGATGTTTCATGCCTTCCTTTGTACATATTTGCTAATTTTCTTTAATATCTAGTTTCTAGCTGCACTGCAGCATTGGTTATTACAAAATTTAATAGATGTACTAATATCACTATTTTGTATCTACAGACCCAGTAAAGAATACGTTTATGATATACCTTCTTAGCAAAGAGAGCACAAATAGACATTTCCCTTCACAGGAATTGCATAAATAATTTTTTTAATGACTTGGTAACTTTCTTGCAGAGTAAGTTCTTATGATGCATCACTCTAATGTTAAGGTGTGACATAGGTATTAAACATGGCCATTTTTACTGTAATATTTTTTCTGCTTGAGCTATGTCATGCTTAGATATAAGTTATTGCATTTGCTGCTGCTGTTTGCCAGGCATAGTGCTACTAAATTTCACTTTACATTACTCTGTTAAGCCAGTTTTACTACTGATTTATTTTTCTTGTTTGCTGCTCACTGCCTTATATTAGTTGTAATATTGCAATTGCTCTGCTAATTTATTTTACTGCTGCTTGCTTTGCCAATTTGAATTTTTTGTCATTGCTGTTTGTGTTAATTGTTTTGTGCTACTGCATTGCCTCGTCCCTTAGTTTAGCATCTGAGCTCAGTAGATTTAAGTTAGCTTAAGATGGGGTAGGCCATATAAGAGAACAAGTTGTGATGAACTGGAAGAAATGCATTGAGAAGCTATAAGAAAATGGTTTGGCCAGAAATATATATATACATATATACATATATATATATATATATATATATATATATATATATATATATATATATATATTGGAAGAGGATATGAACAAAAAAGTAGGGTTTATGGACAACAGGTTTAGGTAGGATTTTCTTGGAAATAAATGATGAGGTAAGATAATGGAAAATAAATTATGAGGTAAGAAATGTGTGAACATATAAATACAGAAAGCATGCTCGGATAGAATTTTTTTGGTGGAAACAAATGTTGAAATAAGAGGAAAGATATATGGAATGAAGTTTTGGGGTGGACTGCAGTACCAAATGTCACAAACCCTGTCCTGTATTTTTGTGTTATTACATACTGTGTTTAGGTAATAAGAGTTATGTTGTATAATTTTTCTGATAATATGTTATTTTCTTTGTGAAGACGTTTAGACATTATTTATTCTGTTCTTTTTTAATGCTCATGTGTGAAGTTGATGTTTCGAAAGTTATTCTGATCTTTTATGTATGTACTCTTGTCATAATTCCTGTAACACTGATGTATATGTTATTTCGATTCTTTTGTAAAGCCTGTACTACAAATGTTATCTGTATTGTTATGTTCTTTAATGATGTATTTTGTACCTTTGTAATTGTATTCTTATGTTATAAAATTGTAATTGACACCAGTTCATCATATTATTAACTTGTAAGTTCCGTTTCACTGCACGCGTTTCTGTTGGTCATAGTATATGGACAATATGTGAGAAGTAGGGACTGTTAGTGTTTGCACTTGTGTTAATAATTCAGCAAGGGACTGGATAACAGCATTGCTAGTTCTAAGGACAGTTCCAAAAACTTTGTGAGTGCACAAGTGGTGGTTATGGACTTGCTATATTATCCGCAAGACTCTTCAATGGTGATTGTGCACCTGCACAGTCACAACAGATGGCTGCTGGCCATCTCTACAAGGACTACAGTGCGTCTACACCTTTGATGACTCACCAATACCATTATTTCTACAAGGACTGCAGTGGGTCTGCACCTCTGGTGGCCCACCAATACTGTAATCTCTAACAAGACTACAGTGGCCTGTTCTCTGATGACCTACCTACCGATATTCTTCAAAACTTCGACTGACTCTGCAGTGGGTTTGCTCTGTTGTGGCCCATTACCTGTCTGCCAGTCAAGAGTCAGTACTGTCTTTCCATTGGAAGGACAACACTACTTGTTCAATACTGCATGGAAATCCACTAGTTCCGTGTGCATTGTCTTTTACTGCTCAGACTTTGAGAAAAGAAACGGCAGTTTTACTGTGATGAATAATCAGGACTGTCTTTATGGACTGTGAGAAAATTTTAGCTTTTGACCAACATTGTATTAATAAGTGTGTGCATTTGATATCTTTCTTACTGTAATTATGAAAATTTTTTTGAAATCTGTATTGGCCAGTGCCCAAAACAACTTGTAAAATTTTTTGTGGGGAGCATGGGGGCTACGTAAGTAGGCTGTTTAGGTTTATTTATTGGTAACACCATGTAGCGTTCTGTATGAAAAATCACTGGCTGTGCTGTGGGCAGTCTGTGGCTAGTTTGCATTGTTGTCTGCCATTGTAGTGTTGGGCAGCTGGATGTTAACAGCACGTAGTGTTGCGCAGTTGGAGGTGAGAAACCAGCAGTGGTGGATGTGGGGAAGTGAGATGGCGGATTTTTGAGAGCGGATGATCTGGACGTGTGTCCATCAGAAACAGTACATTTGTAAGAATGAATGTCATGAACTGCTATATATTTACGACTTTTGAACACTATTAAGGTAAATACATTGTTGGTTCTCTATCAAAATCTTTCATTTGCTAACTATGCCTATCAGTAGTTAGTTCAAATGGTTCAAATGGCTCTGAGCACTATGGGACTTAACTGCTGTGGTCATCAGTCCCCTAGAACTTAGAACTACTTAAACCTAACTAACCTAAGGACATCACACACATCCATGCCTGAGGCAGGATTCGAACCTGCGACCGTAGCGGTCACGCAGTTCCAGACTGAAGTGCCTTTAACCGCACGGCCACACCGGCCGGCTTCAGTAGTTAGTGCCTTCAGTAGTTTGAATCTTTTATTTAGCTGGCAGTAGTGGCGCTCGCTGTATTGCAGTAATTCGAGTAACAAAGATTTATGGTGAGGTAAATGATTTGTGAAAGGTGTAGGTTAATGTTAGTCAGGGCCATTCTTTTGTAGGCATTATTGAAAGTCAGATTGCGTTGCGCTAAAAAATATTGTGTGTCAGTTTAAGCACAGCCATGTATAATTTTTCTAAGGGGACGTTTCACATACTGTCATGTTATAGCTACTAATTTGACGAATATGTTTATGTGAAAAATAATGTTGCAATATTTGATGTAAACATTGCAATTTTTTGCAATGCTGATTTATTTTGACAGACAGTTTAGACTTGCAAAGACCTTTGTGACACTGAACAAGTATCAAAGATATGGAAAATAATTGATTTGAGGCTCTGTTGTGTCTCAAACCAAATGTGGTATGCAGATCAAACTAGTGCAGCCATCTGTTCACGCAGTCAAGTAAAAGGATCGTAAAATCAACAGCTGATTTTTCTTTCGCATTTTATTTTTTTATTTTTTGTGGAGTATTATTGAAAGTTAGTCTTGTTCGACAACTTTGTATCACTCGAATGAATTTTCGATCTACAGCAGAGTGTGCGCTGATATGAAACACCCTGGAAGATTAAAACTGTGTGCTGGACCGAGACTCGAACTCGGGACCTTATCCTTTCACGGGGAAGTGCTCTGCCAACTGAGCTACCCAAGCACGACTCACACCCCGTCCTCACAGCTTTAATTCCGCCAGTACCTCGTCTCCTACCTTCCAAATTTCACAGAAGCTCTCATAGTACGAGGTGCATTCAAGTTCTAAGGCCTCCAATTTTTTTTCTCCGGGATGGAAAGAGATAGAAACATACGCATTGTTTTAAAATGAGGCCGCGTTCATTGTCAATACGTTCCAGAGATGGCAGCACCATACGGCAGATGGAATTTTGCCGCCAGCAGCGAGAATGAGAACTGTTTTAAATACTTAAAATGGGGACGTTTTCCTTACTTGAACAGCGTGCAATCATTCGTTTTCTGAATTTGCGTGGTGTGAAACCAATTGAAATTCATCAACAGTTGAAGGAGACATGTGGTGATGGAGTTATGGATGTGTCGAAAGTGCGTTCGTGGGTGCGACAGTTTAATGAAGGCAGAACATCGTGTGACAACAAAGCGAAACAACTTCGGGCTCGCACAAGTCAGTCTGACGACATGATCGAGAAAGTGGAGAGAATTGTTTTGGGGGATCGCTGAATGACTGTTGAACAGATCACCTCCAGAGTTGGCATTTCTGTGGGTTCTGTGCACGCAATCCTGCATGACGACCTGAAAATGCGAAAAGTGTCATCCAGGTGGGTGCCACGAATGCTGATGGACGACCACATGGCTGCCCGTGTGGCATGTTGCCAAGCAATGTTGACGCGCGACGACAGCATGAATGGTACTTTCTTTTCGTCGGTTGTGACAATGGATGAGACGTGAATGCCATTTTTCAATCCAGAAACAAAGCGCCAGTCAGCTCAATGGAAGCACACAGATTCACCGCTTCCAAAAAAATTTCGGGTAGCCGCCAGTGCTGAAAAAATGATGGTGTCCATGTTCTGGGACAGCGAGGGCGTAATCCTTACCCATTGCGTTCCAAAGGGCACTACGGTAACAGGTGCATCCTACGAAAATGTTTTGAAGAACAAATTCCTTCCTGCACTGCAACAAAAACGTCCGGGAAGGGCTGCGCGTGTGCTGTTTCAGTAAGACAATGCATCCGCACATCGAGCTAACGTTACGCAACAGTTTCTTCGTGATAACAACTTTGAAGTGATTCCTCATGCTCCCTACCCTCCTGACCTGGCTCCTAGTGACTTTTGGCTTTTTCCAACAATGAAAGGCACTCTCCGTGGCCGCACATTCACTAGCTGTGCTGCTATTGCCTCAGCGATTTTCCAGTGGTCAAAACAGACTCCTAAAGAAGCCTTCGCCGCTGCCATGGAATCATGGCGTCAGCGTTGTGAAAAATGTGTACGTCTGCAGGGCGATTACGTCGAGAAGTAACGCCAGTTTCATCGATTTCGGGTGAGTAGTTAATTAGAAAAAAAATCGGAAGCCTTAGAACTTGAATGCACCTCGTGGATTGAGGGTCCCTGTAGTAACTACAATTCCAAGGAATGTTCAAATTGAGGAACTACTTGCACTTTGTAAATAATATGAGCGTTCCAGACGAACTCCAGAGAAATAACAAACTATGGAAAGTTCAACCAATCCTTGACAGTATTAGGAGAAAATGTCTCTCACTGCCAGTTCCTATCTATCTTTCGATAGAGTACCAAATGATTCCTTTTTTCATGGCAAAACATCTCTTAGACAGTATGCCAAGAACAAGCATAATCCAGTCGGTCTGAAGAATTTTGTGCTGACAACTTCTGATTGGCTGGTACTTGACTTTTTCACTTACCAAGGAGCAAGCACTAGGCCTTCTGGACAACCAGAGCCAGATTTCAGTTTGGGAGGTTCTGTGGTGAAGAAGCTGGTGGTGAGTAAGGTTCCCAGCGAGCTTGTTGTGTATTTTCACCGATATTTCACTTCAATTACACTGTTACAATACCTGATAGAAAGAAAAATATATGCAGTAGGAACGATTTTAGTCAGCCGTGTTCCATCTACTCTCAAATCGAAACTCACTGCAGACAAGGAATTGATGAAGAGAGGGAGATGTTCCTTCGACAAGTTCGTCAGAGAAGATGGAAAAATTTCTGTTTCGAAATGGATCGTTAATCGTTCTGTAATAGTAGCATCTAGATTCTCTGGTGCTTCTCCTACTAATGTAGTGAAAAGATGGGACAGAAAAGCAGAAGAGTTCGTTGAAGTACCTCTGGCTAAAAGTATCAGTGACTATAACAAATCAATGGCAGGTGTGGATCTTTGTGACAGAATGATTTCCTACTATCGAATCTCCACACGCACGAAGAAGTGGCCTGTAAGAGTCTTCTTCCATTTCACTGACATGGCAGCAATTGTGAACTCGTGGATTTAGTACAAAAAGGATCAGCAAGCATTAGTGCTGGAAAGAAATCAACCATGAATTTACTAGATTTTAAGATAAATTCCACACAAAGCTGTTAGGATAAGTGAGAGCAAGCATTTACCTCTCTGTCCAATTACAGACAAAAATAAATGGATGAGATGCCGAAACAAGGGCTGCAAAGCTGAAACCAAGTTCATATGCTCAGAATGCCACCAAGTATATTTGTGTATAACTAGTGACAGAAAATGTTTCTTTGACTTTAACAAATGAAACCATTATGATGTACTACCGCAATTTCAGAAATATCTCTTTTTCTTGTGTCTTAATTTTGTAACACTCTGTAAGTAATGTTTTAATGATAAATAAATAATATAAAACTTGTCTTCTTCCTTGGATGACGATGTAGTTAGTTAGTCAATAGTTACTTTGAGTCCCAGTGTCCAGCCAGCTGGACATAGGAAAATCTTTTCCCAGATGAACGGTAACAAAAAATTACCATTACAATGATCATTCGTGATACCCGTATGCAATGCTCTTATAATAAAATATTTGAAAAAAAAAAAAACAGAAAAATTTTCCTTGGGACTGAGGAGGCTAGAGATTAATAAATCTTTTGGTTTTACAATGTTGTTTCACAATCTGGTGGCCATTGAAAATTTGCTCCTTTTTTCCCTAAATGGGTAAGGGGTTTTGCAATTTCAGTGACTTTTGGAATTAATTTTCTATAAAAATTGGATAGGCCCAAATACGACTGTAATTCCTGCACTAAAGTGGGTGGTGGATGTTGGTAATTTTGTTTCACAATCTGGTGGCCATTGAAAATTTTCTCCTTTTTTCCGTAACTGGGTAAGGGGTTTTGCAATTTCAGTGAATTTTGGAATTAATTTTCTACAAAAATTGGATAGGCCCAAATATGACTGTAATTCCTGCACTAAAGTGGGTGGTGGATGTTGGTAATATTTGTATGGCATCAACAAGTTGCAGATTGATGCTTGCACAATTCTGGCAAGTAACAGACAAGTAACAGACCTTACACTTATATGACATAAACAAGTTGCAGATTGATGCTTGGACAATTCTGGCAAGTAACAGATCTCTAGCAAAACGGCATGACATTTTTACAGGTTGAGTGTTAGTCGTGCTGCATGTAAATGGTCAAAGACTTCTTATAAACACATTGTATGCTCCTGAATATCCTTGCAGAACACGATCTTATTATCAAAATAGGCTATGATTACTTTGGTTTTAATCCTTTCAGTACACCATTTAACAGATATTGAAAAGTTGCTGGCGTGTTTTTAAGTCCAAAAGGTATCAGAAGATATTGATAACCGCCAAATGGAGATGAGAATGCTATTTTCGGATGTTATTGCTACACTACCCCAACTGATGGTACCCACTTCATAGATCCGAGGTTCAAGGTAACAACACTGTCACAGATTATCTTAGGTTCCTGTTGTATTGGGCATGGGTAGGCATCTGTAGTTTCCTTGTTGAAATATCGGTAGTTACAACAAAACTTATATATTTACTACCATCAGAAGATTTCTTTGGTGCAGTAATAACAGATAAAGGCCAGGGGCCTTCTGTCATTACATCGAGAAGTTAAGGGTCTATAAACTCTTCCATAACAGTTTGCAAATGCTGTGGGACTCTGTATGTTTTCTTCTAGACAGGCCACTCTTTCAAGGGTCTATAATGATGAGTTAGTGTTGTGACAGGCAATGGTCTAGGAGGATCAAATAACTTTGTGTATTATTCTAATAATCTCTCCATGCCTTCCTTATCCTATCCCTCTAGATGTGATATTTTCCTCCTCAGTTGGTTAAAGTGACAGACTGTTCATTTGTTGTACAGAGTGATGCAAACTTTCTAACTAAGTCATCTCCATCCGGTACTTCTAAGCTTCCTATCAGAATACATCGTGATAGTTGAAGTTATCAATACGAACAGGCACAACTCTACTTCCATCAATTTCCTGTACATAGGATAAAGTGCATCCTCTAAAAAACTCCCCTTTCTTAGGCAAAGGCTCATCTGTATGCAAACATAACCAGCAGATAAACTCCTACATCAACCCAGATTAACTTTCCAATACCTTTTGATATGATATCCCACGAGTTGACTTTAAAGAACTTTGTACGCAGTTTAGGCAGCTACCTGTGGCCTAGTGGTAATCCTTTCAACAGTAATGGTTTTCCATCTGCAAAACAAAGGTGGAACAGTTTTCCATCCAGTTCTGCTATAACCCCCTTCCATATACACTTCACACACTTCAACATGAAGTGTAACCAGGAAGTCTAAGTAGAGTATGATTCGTAGTCGCAGCTAACCGTAAGGAGAACTTATACAGTAAACCCGAAGCTACTTTCTGCCACTCGGGATTCTAGCATTGCCGGACCGAGTCAGTCAAAATAGTCCCCATCCTATGCTGCTTAACCTCCAGTGTAACGAATTCAATTCTACTTTAGCAAGTATATTTCAACTTTCCACAGATAACTGAGATCCTATAACTAATAAGAATTTACACATTTTTCTTTTTTATGTAACCAGTTAGTAAAAAGCCTGCCACTGATTCTGCACTGATGTGACGTATTCTAACCATTACTAGGAGAGTTGTGCAGTGGACACACTACTCCCTACCCCATTTAATGGTGCGGAACGAGGACGACTTTGTGACTGCCTTCCCCGTCTGTGTGAATGTTTGTTTGGACTATTCCATTCAGAATGTCCAAACATTTAACATCTGTGATAAATATCATCAGGCCCACATCACATACTCCATACTATAAAAAACACAAACCTGCTAGAGCTACCGCAGTTTCTACTGCTTCATTCAGAGTTATTGGGAATTCGATACAAACCCCATATGGCACTTCTGGTTGTATAACCTGTAAGAACACATCAAGTGCTATTTTCAGCTTCCTGTAATTTGACCTTATTCGCATTATTATCCGCAGTGAGCTCATATGTATTGACATTAATTTTGTTTACGTGACCTACAAAATACTCTGCTGATTCCCCATGCTTCTGAAATATCCCGTTAAATTGCTCGTGGGAGTATCTCGATGCTTTTTTCCTTCTATATATCACTACTAAACCCTCCCTGAAGGCGTTAAATGACTATATCTGTCGTAATTTCACGTGGCACATAACATACGTCCTAGCGTATCGTATTGACTTTAGCTACACTCAGTAACAGTTCATAACTCCAATTTCATAACATAGCAGCTGTATCCATGCTATAAAAAACAAAAAGCTTTCTGCCCTTGATTTTCCGGAAAGTGGAGTGATCAACGAAGCGGTGCTAGTATTAAGGATAGGTGCACTAGCATGTGACCATTCCCTCATGTCCTCCATTAGTTGCCCTAATTGTATCTTCAACTGTGCTACTTGATTTATCACGTTCTGTATCGCATCTTGGGCCAAACCTTGTTTATCTGTACTGTCTACTTAATATCAAAACAAGCAGCCAGTACAACCAAAATAAAATGAAAAGGACGAAGAAAGGAGGTAAACAATCATACAGGCTCAAAAAAACTCAGAAAGCAGCACTTCATATTGCTGCCTAGGACATGGTTGCTGCTGAACTATACAACTGGCTACAGTCTTCCGGTTCGTCCATTGCCATCTTCAGCAGTTTTTCTGAGTCCAGTTATAATAAGGTACAATTATAATACGGCCGAAAGAGGAGGCACGCTTCTGACGTCAATTGTGATGGAGCTTCAGGGATGTCTGGGTGTGGGCGACGGTTCTCTGCTGAAGATGGATGCAGGAACAACAGCAGAAGGCAGTTCATAAACACAAGTAGCTATTTCTTTGTTATTGTTTGTTTACAGTCATTAGACTTGGAAGCTGCTTGAACCGATGGTGAGTGAGGCTAATACACGCCACAGCGTCTCCAGACCCGTATTAGTTAGTGATAGCACTGACTGTGCGCCTCCACTGCGGTGGCTGTATCAAGGTAAGGATCGCGGTACCTGGCCCGTTATATACTGGCCCAGTGTAGCTGCTCTGCTGTGAATACGTCAGGCTGTGCCTCGCCCAGCTGTGCAGGGAATGGGAGCCCTTCATGATACCTCGGCAGGGGAATGAAGGCTGATGCTCCGTGTAGAAGTCATATGAATGGAGCGAAGAGCCCGAGCACCCGGACGTTAGGCGTCAGACAGAGGTCCGGAACCTGGTGACGGTAGAGATGTTCGTGTCATCGACATGGCATTGGCCAGCACAGATTGCACGACACGTTGGTTCCCACCTGTTTAATGATGATGGTTGGTCCAGGAGGGGTTTAAATTTAGCTTCTCCTGACTGATATGTGCTGAAGTGTCCACGTTTGTTTGTCACATGGAAATGTTCTGGAATAGAGACAATGACTGGGGTGGCTGTCATGACGTGAAAGTTGGTTAAGTCGGAGTTCCCAAAGTGTGGCCCACGGCAGCATATTGACACTTGACACACGGAAGTCTGATGGTATGGGAGGAGCGACTTCTGCTGGGCTGCTTAGCAAGCAGGTCAGCGACGAGCAGTGGTCGATGTTCGTTTCCTGTTGGGCCGTTCTTGGCACCATCTAGTTTCACTTCCATTCAGTATGGCTCGGGTTCGTTTTCCCAACAGCGTTCGTTCTTTGTTGACACTGATATACAGGCGTATTTATAGATTTACACAGAAACATAGATAATTGGGGAAACAAATGGAATAAATCATATGGCTTCAAATGGCTCTGAGCACTATGGGACTTAACATCTGTGGTCATCAGTCCTCTAGAACTTAGAACTACTTAAACCTAACTAACCTAAGGACATCACACACATCCATGCCCGAGGCAGGATTCGAACCTGCGACCGTAGCGGTCACGCGGTTCCAGACTGAAGCGCCTAGAACCCCACGGCCAAACCGACCGACAATAAATCATAATTACATTATTGCTCTGTAACGAATCATGTACCAAAATACTCATAAAATGTTCTTGAAAAATCTCTGAACTTTTGTTGGCAAAACTGGGTTTCGGCAAGTAGATTTGCAACCCATTCCTCGAGTGGAGGCTTTACTAGCAACACTGGCCAGGGGCCACTCTTTTTCCAAAATAGACCTGAAGTGTAGTTATTCATGGACGCAGAGATACAGTTCCTAGTACTATATACACCTCTTCGCTTGTAGTGTTGTAACAGACTAATGTTACTACGATCTTCCAGAAATACCTAGAACAGCTCGTTAATGTATTCCTTTTTGTGGTAGATACCTGGATGACATTCCAATAGCATTGGAGTATGTGGGAGCAGCATTTTAAAAACTAGCAGGCTTTATTTTAATGACTTTCTTACAACAGCCTGGATGCATAAATGTAGCTTCTTTGAGCTTATCATATGGTAATTAGTGCACATTTTCATCAGGTGGAGATCATACCCAATATACTACACGTCGACATGAACAACAAATTGCCGACGTCAAAAAATCTGTGGGAGTCGTGTACGAGATGATTCCGTTCCTAACATTTTCGCTGTTACTCAGTAGAGGATATGATTTCAGGCAGGATTCCCCCGAAAAGGATAGTAGCAATAGCGAAGACGTGCAGTTCGTACTGACCAGAAGTTCGTGGGATTCGTCGTTACTCTGCAGAGAGTGCCGGAGGTTATGTCGCAGCCGGTAAACTCGTAACTCCGCTTGCAACAATCGTTCTCCCGCGGGCAGAGCCGTCACGTTGAACAGGAATACATCCTCTCGCTCGCTCCCTGCAACAAACAACAGTATTACTAACATTTAGGCACTTACACACACTGAGGAAGTAAATGGAAGAGTGGTATCCAGCTTCATTAATATGATGGAAGAAAGTTCTTTAGTGTGTGCATATTACGAATTTTTAATTAAATCAAAATTTTTTCGTGTGTATTCTTATTAGTCCCTCCCGTTCTTAGAAATTTGCTCGTCACTTTCGTTTGGAAGTCTAGACAGTATTTGGTAACTACGAGACTAACCGAAAATGGGAAATGGTTTGTGTGTGTGTGTGTGTGTGTAAACAGATTTACTTGCACAACAATCTCAGTATCGTGGTATTTCTTGAAATAAAGTGAGTATTGGAATGAAGACCATCAAAGACATAAGCAGTGTCATCGCGCGACATAATATCCTGTGATATTTTCACATGTTCTCGTAATCGGTCAAGCGATATTACTGATAATTTAGATCAAATAAGGCGACGTTACAGTTATATTTCACAAATGCTCAGTTGGGAAAAGATATGATTATCGTGGAAGCTAGTAAAGGTGACGAAAGCACATTAGGTGGTGGTAGATGTTGTGAGTACGGGCGTTATCATTCTGGAAGAAGAAATTTCGCTGATATTGCAGCAACAGTGCAAGAAAGACCCGTAGTTTCTTTGCATCTTGGTAGATTCTGTGGTGTGGTGTGACCCTCGACTCAAGAGCCAGCCGGTTTGAAGTAAAAAAAATTGAAACTTCCTGGCTGACTAAAACTGTGTGCCAGACCGAGACTCGAACTCGGGACCTTTGCCTTTCGCGGGCAAGGCAAAGGTCCCGAGTTCGAGTCTGGGTCCGACACAGTTTTAATCTGCCAGGAAGTTTCATATCAACGCACACTCCGCTGCAGAGTGAAAATCTCATTCCGGGAAAAAAAAAAAACTCCAATGTTTGGCCCATAAGGGATAAAATTCCTAATCATCAGGCATTGCACCAGTGTTCTGGATTAAATCCTTAGGCTAAGCGCAAATTGAGACGCGTATAGCACGTGAGACGCAACACGACACCACAGCGCGACGCGCACGTTCCGCACATGTCGCGGGGGTCCAACGCATATTGAGACGCGTACACGTATTTGCACGGGCCAGTTGACGACGCCCTGCGCTGACAGAAACGAAGCATCTCGTTAATGGTCATACTTATTATGGTATACACGTTTTAGTAAAACGCTACTCAAAATTCGAAAAGTTTACAATGAAAAATAAGGGTCGCTATGATTTTGCGTTCGGTGCGTATTACACCATATGTTGCTGCGTATGAAACTTAGCTAACATGTTGAATTTTTGTTTAGACGTGGGAGGAGGTCTCTGTCTACCTCCGATCTCGAGGAAATGGATCCTATGTAGCATTCTCACTTCCGATCTCACGTCCGCGAGAATGAAATACTCACAAATCTCTCACATCTCCTAAACCGCTCGAGACATCGCAACGAAAGTTTGGTGAATGATAGCACACAAGGAGGACAGTATTTTGCCAGTTCGTAAACTCACGGAACTTTCTTATTTATGGTGATATATCACTATTTACACTTTCCGTTTTATTTTTTTCATTCCAGTGACTAAATTTTTAAGAGTTATCGACAGCTAGCGAGTATGAAAATAAACATGAAATTTCTTCTCTTATGTTACTGCAAACCGACACTATGAGGTTTCTCGTAAGCTGGTGATTGCCAGTTACTTGTTTAATGAGGCACTCTGTTTCAGAATTGTGTCGCAATAGCTAAGATGAGTACGTGCAAAACTATACTGTGTTTTGGCAAAGGAAGAACAATTAAACCTGCCAACAAGAGGGATGTGGCCGTTACTCATAAATGGTGATGCTTCTTCGAATGAGAAAAGGTTAACAACTCACACAAAAATAAATTGCCAATTCTGCTGGTATTTTGGATGAATCCCCGTAACCCATCGTATTTTTTTAACAATAAGCGACTGGAATGGAAGGTTAGCAAAGGGTTTTGTTCCTTCTTTTGATCTGAGCAGTATTAAAATAATTATGAGCGTTCCTTCAGGCCGAATGATAGGCACATTCCAGATGTTGGTTACTCATTTACGGCTTGGCAAACTTACAATGTGTGATCGCGGATAAAATAGTTGTTACTGAGAAAAATAAACCATTGATCTGTCGCACAACACAATGGTCAGTGTATTGTCAGCAGCGGAGGATAATGCGCGCGATTGGAATGTACAAGCTAACCATGTGTGCCTTGTGAGCTGGAGTTCGAAAAACATTGTCATGAAAGTAGATCTGCCTTTGTCAGCAGTATTTCAACAAATTAAATATATCTAATCACCACACTCTTTTAGGATATTCCTCCTTTCGTAAAAATACCGACCATATTTTTCATTTATGTAGCCTGTTGAATAATTAGTTTATTAATGCTGATAATGTGTATGCAACAATTGAAATGCTTTTTCTCATCACGGCGAGGCAATTAAAACATTGTTATTTGTGACTGCTTTTCGACTGTTTCTAACTGTCAGTGGAAATGTGATGTTTACATGTACATAGTATAATGTCTCTTATTACATCCATATCCAAGTAACGACAGTGAAACTTTACGTACTTCATATCTTGGACGCTTATTACCAGAAGCAAAAAGTGGTCATATCTGTGGAAATTACACCTTTTCGACTTTTTGCAACAGATCGTAGAGATACATCAGCATAACAGGCAGCAAGTAGGTAACCTTGTTTTACTTTCCTGCCTTGCTTCTAAATCACGTGATTTTATGATATTCCTTACTTCCTTATTCACTACCCTCACGACGAATCGTCTGTCCCTTCTTACGATCTGAAAACATAGTGGAGGCAGAAGATATAATCCCAGTGGCTAATGGCTCACCAGCTGCTGAACTGTGCATTGTTCAAAAGAAGAAGAAAAAAAAAAAAAAAGAACTGCACAGATACTCGTAACTGAAAACTATTACGCACTAACGAAAATAAATGGAGCGCTTGAACGGCGAAAAACGAAACACTACTCAGTGGTAATAAAATTCAGCATACCACAAGGCTGTATTTTTAGGACGACCAGTACTGCCCATATGCGCCAAGCCGAAGTGAGCATATGGCAGGACTGCCTTCCCGCTCCCTGCCACACCCCTCCCGCAGTGCTCGCGTGGGGCGAGGCGCGAGAAACTGTGCTGCAACCACGTCGCTCGACCCGGCGGAGGCGCGTGTCGCGTCCCAGTCGCGTCAGCTCCCAATTTGCGTGGTGCCATTTGAACCTGTGAATTTATAAAAACGCGCGCTGCGCTGCGTCGCGCCACACGCGCTATATGCGTCTCAATTTGCGCCTAGCCTTATCAGAGGTTCTTGGATTAAAGGTCTTCAGAACGTTGTGCTTGGCAGCGTCCATAATGCTATTAAAGTTGTAGGACCTGGGTTTTGATTACAGCGGGTTGCAACTGCTCCCGTCCGTCTTTTCAGGGACAAATATTGCTTCTAAGTCATTTCGTAGATACGTCCATTAAATTGTATACTAGTTCCCCATTTGCCACACAAGCCAGTACGCAGGGAAAATAAATTTTTAAAAAAGTCAGTCACAATACATATTCTGAGTGTTCATAAGTTGTCGACAAAATCAAAACCGGTGTTAGAGGGAGGGGTTCTAAACAGGCATTTTAATGCAGCAAAGAAAATGTCAAAGGCGTCCGTATTAGCTGCGACTAAGTCAGCACTTGGACGCACGGTGTTCATTCATTGAAAGCGCAGTTGAGAAACGATTCAAACTGGTGCCCATAAACGTTGATACATGCATTACAACGAAGTATTGTCTCACTCTGTCGGGGGTCCCTAGTTTCTATTGCACGAAGACGCAAAATCTGTCACCTTAGCATGAAGACCCTGTTATGTTCAGTGTTCAAGACGTACTAGTCAGTTACGACTGTGGTTTCACATGCTCAGAGGAGAAAACTGTGAATTACGGATTCCGGCGATCGCGCTGTCGTCGCTCCTAATGTTGGTGCGACCAGTGTGTGCGATGATGCCCTGTTCTTGTAATGATACTGAGCAGTGGTTTTGTTAGTTGTGCCAGACAGAAGTTTTTTTTTTTTTTTTTTTTTTTTTTTTTTTTTTTTTTTTTTTTTTTTTTTTTTGATTACTTAGTTAAAATAAAACTGGGTGTGTCACTGAAGCTGGGTGTGTAACTATGAACATTTTTTTAGGCTGCTTGTTATTAAGTACCAGAAGTGTTTGCCCTTTGATTCCGTACTGTAAACGACTTGGTTTGTACCCTTTATAAACTGTCTCGTTTTGATCCAAGGGAATGTGTACGATTTATATTTCAGGTGGCTGTCATCTCTTAAGATTAGGACGCTCTACGCTTCGATTGTGACTCATAAGAAGGAGGGTGCGTGTTGCAATGCGCCTGCGAAGTTGATTATAAGAAAGAGAATCTTCTAAAATTACGTGTCTGGGATTTAATAAACACTGGAGAACATACAGTAAGTTGTGCCGTATCTTGAAGTACTGACCGCGTTCCAGAAAGCAGCGCACTACACGTGCATTGTAAGGATTGGGCGCCCTGGCGACGCCATCTTCGTCGACGACTGCGTGGTACAGCCTCGTCATGTATTCTGGTGCTGCCTGCGGTCGCGAAGAGTGGGCGCTCCCATGGTGACCGTCCGCCAGAGCTACTCCCAGTACCTGTAACATTTACAGCGGTCCTGACTGTTGCATGCTATCGCTCGTCGGCATATCGGTGATACGGGAATTTCTGTACACTACGGTTTCGTGAGCATTATTGTGGAACATGATGACTCATTTAACATTATTCAACCACAACTAATAAAGATTTTGCTGTCCAATATGTTTAATGAACTCAGATTTTTAGAAAACTGCTGTTAAACCATTTTCAAATATGTAACGTGGGGACATTCATGGAGCTTTCCGTAACCAGTATTTGTCGTTATATGGATAACGGTACACGTATTTTCGGTAAATAAAAATGAAATGTGAGTTAATTGATTAAAATATGTGAAATCACTTGCGTAGTACAGCAGCCAGACATTTCTTGTTGCCTGTATTAGATGGAACAGTAGTAGTATATGCAGGATGAAGAAAAACTGTGTAACGAATTTTAACCCTGGATAGCTGATGCCAGTAGGAACCAAAATTACTAATGTTGTGTAGGTCGACAACGCACCATTCTTAAACTACGGAAACTTGGCGCCACGCGCTCCGATTGGCCGTAGGGTTGCCCTGTTGCCGTTCGTCGGCTGACGGGCAGCACTATGGTTGTCGGTTCACACATACAAACGTCCCTCCCCCCGTCACTGTCGCAACGTGATACGCACAAGTGTCGAATAGGTCACGCTGTTTATCTCCACCACACGTCAGAGGCATTCACACGTAAGCTTCGCTTCGCAGCGCACAAACGCCACCTGCGATTTAGTCATACAGTAAGTATGGTGGCTCAGTATTCTTTTGAAAAAAAAACGAGATATTGTTTTTGTTTATGGACTAGTCGACGGTAATGCGCATGAAGCTCGATGGTTGAATGAGGGACAGTACCCGGCAAGACGCCACCCACAACCGCAAACGTTTACAGCAATTCACCGGCGACATGGCGAAACTGGTTTGTTAGCAGGATATCATGGTGATGCTGGAAGACCTCGAACACAACGGGATACTGCATTTGAAGAGACTGTTCTCGAGCGCTTCAGGGAAGCAACTACGACAAGTACTCGAGCGGTTGGACACGACATGGGGATTACTCATCGGTTAGTCTGGGAGATTTTGAGGGATGACGGCCAGCATCCATTTAGTTTCCACCCTGTACAAGACCTAACTCCTGTGGCGGACTATGAACACAGGCCAGGGTTTTGTTCCCCGCCATTGTGTTGTTTGCCGACGAGTGCACCTTCCATCGGGATGGCCTTTACAACTCTCGAAACGTTCATTACTGGGCAAGGGGAAATCGTCACGTCACGTACGTTCACGGACACCAGGAACGATTTTTGCTCAACATTAGGGCAGGCATTATGGGTGACCATCTGATTGGTCCGGTCCGCCCACTTCCTAGACTTATCGGAGCAAATTACCTTCACTTTTTGCAAGAAGCTCCACCTGGTCTGCTGGAAGATGTTCGCCTGGACATACGGCTACGAATGTGGTTGCAGTGTGATGGGGCCGCCGCACATAACAGTCTTGCTGTGCGCGGATATTAAATGAACACTTCGATGGCCGGGTAATTGGCAGAGGTGCTCTTAGGGAAATGACCCAGGCGATTACCAGACCTCTAGCCACTAGATTTTTCCCGGTGGGCATTCTTCAAGGTTCTAGTTCACACACCCGGACGCAAACCATCTAGTAACGAAGAGGAATTAATGGATCTAATTCAACATGCCGCCAATCACATCAGAGCAATGCCAATAATCTTTGAAGGAGTTTGGCAAAACAGCGTTCGATGTTACCAAGCTTGTGTCGCGTCAGAGGGTCGCCATTTCTAGCACCTGCTTTAAGTAAACTATCTCCTAGGTAGAAGAAAGGCCCTTTTCAGGGCCGACACAATTTGTAAATGACTTTCTGTACGCGAACTAACATCTACAACTACATACATACTCCGCAATCCACCATACGGTGCGTGGCGGAGGGTACCTCGTACCACAACTAGCATCTTCTCTCCCTGTTCCACTCCCAAACAGAACGAGGGAAAAATGACTGTCTATATGCCTCTGTACGTGCCCTAACCTCTCTTATCTTATCTTTGTGGTCTTTCCGCGAAATGTAAGTTGACGGCAATAGAGTGGTACTGCCGGCCGCTGTGGCCAAGCGGTTCTAGGCACTTCAGTCCTGAACCGCGCTGCTGCTACGGTCGCAGGTTCGAATCCTGCCTCTGGCATGGATGTGTCTGATGTCCTTAGGTTAGTTAGGTTTAAGTAGTTATAAGTCTAGGGGACTGATGACCTTAGCAGTTAAGTCCCATAGTGCTCAGAGCCATTTGAACCATTTTTTTTAAAAATTGTACTGCAGTCAGCCTCAAATGCTGGTTCTCTAAATTTCCTCAGTAGCGGTTCACGAAAAGAACGCCTCCTTTCCTCTAGAGACTCCCACCCGAGTTCCTGAAGCATTTCCGTAACACTCTCGTGATGATCAAACCTACCAGTAACAAATCTAGCAGCCCGCCTCTGAATTGCTTCTATGTCCTCCCTCAATCCGACCTGATAGGGATCCCAAACGCTCGAGCAGTACTCAAGAATAGGTCGTATTAGTGTTTTATAAGCGGTCTCCTTTACAGATGAACCATATCTTCCCAAAATTCTACCAATAAACCGAAGACGACTATCCGCCTTCCCCACAATTGCCATTACATGCTTGTCCCACTTCATATCGCTCTGCAATGTTGCGCCCAAATATTTAATCGACGTGACTGTGTCAAGCGCTACACTACTAACGGAGTATTCAAACACTACGGGATTCTTTTTCCTATTCATCTGCATTAATTTACATTTATCTATACTTAGAGTTAGCTGCCATTCTTTACACCAATCACAAATCCTGTCCAAGTCATCTTGTATCCTCCTACAGTCACTCAACGACGACACCTTCCCGTACACCACAGCATCATCAGCAAACAGCCGCACATTGCTATCCACCCTATCCAAAAGATCATTTATGTAGATAGATGACAACAGTGGACCTACCACACTTCCCTGAGGCAGTCCAGATGTTACCCTCACCTCCGATGAACACTCACCATCGAGGACAACGTACTGGGTTCTATTACTTAAGAAGTCTTCGAGCCACTCACATATTTGGGAACCAATCCCATATGCTCGTACCTTAGTTAGAAGTCTGCAGTGGGGCACCGAGTCAAACGCTTTCCGAAAGTTGTTGATGGGTTTGTTCCCGGTATGTCTTATCACGAAAATACAATGGATGTATCGGGACCCCGACAGATTCCCCTCCAGGCCCGCCCCCAGAGTGGAAGGCTGTCGCGCTACCATCGAGTGTGCGGTCCGCGTTGGATATACATCACGATCTCTGGCAGGGAAAGCATTCGCGGTAGTGTGTAGCCCAGAACATCCGGCAACAGGGCAATCCCGCGGCCAATCGGAGCGCGTGGCGCCAAGTTTCCGTAGTTTAAAAATTGTTCGTTTTCGACCTACACAACATGAGTAACTCTGGTTCCTACTGGCACCAGCTATCCAGAGTTAAAATTTCGTTACACAGTTTTTCTCCATCCTGTATATGTGGCTCCTGGCTCATGATTTATAAGCTTAGGGCCATACTATCTTAGTAGCATCCACACGTGCACATACTCATACAAAAACACACACACACACACTTTTCACTTTTTCTTCACCTGTGCCTCTTTCTTTGGAGTAGGTCGATCAGAGAGCTCCTAAGCCAAACGTGCACACTATTTTACTCGCCAATCACAGCCCAGTATTCACCTGCCATTAAAAATTAAACAACAAATCAGTATCTACCCCCAGAGTCGGCCATCTCGTTCTCTATACCACGGGTGGCACTCGACACGACTGTCATTCGATCTTTGTACCCTCTTGGTGCAAGGTTCTATTCCCCATCAAATTAAGTGCAAGACAGTTATTTCAAAGTCGAAGTAGTCTGTATTATTTGTCAAAACCTAGTCAGGCTAGAACCGATACAAGAACTGCTAGAATCAAATCACTGGGCACAGCATATGCAGCAGTCAGACACATTCTCCACATAACTGTAATCCAAATAACACTGGACACAGTGATGTATCATACATGAAAAATAATGTACAACGCTTCTTCTAGAGGAGTACACTTGCGAATTTTTCATTTTGCCTTTTATTTCGTGCATAGTAATCCTCTTGCGTATACGTTGTGAACTCTTCCCCATATTCTAGCAGAGTGTGCACACAGACGATGATGACTAAATGTAGTGATTCCACCCCTTTTAAACTCTGCAAATGGTTTTTGTGCTGACAGCTGCACAATGACGAGACCACCACATTTAGGCACAGTGTAACCATCTGTTTTCAGCAGATCCAAACACGAATGGTAGTTTATAAACACAGGATATCCTCTAAAGTGGTGAATGTCCTCAGAGCCATCGTTTTCTACATCTACATCTACATTTATACTCCGCAAGCCACCCAACGGTGTGTGGCGGAGGGCACTTTACGTGGCACTGTCATTACCTCCCTTTTCTGTTCCAGTCGCGTATGGTTCGCGGGAAGAACGACTGTCTGAAAGCCTCCGTGCGCGCTCGAATCTCTCTAATTTTACATTCGTGATCTCCTCGGGAGGTATAAGTAGGGGGAAGCAATATATTCGATATCTCATCCAGAAACGCACCCTCTCGAAACCTGGACAGCAAGCTACACCGCGATGCGGAGCGCCTCTCTTGCAGAGTCTGCCACTTGAGTTTGCTAAACATCTCCGTAACGCTATCACGGTTACCAAATAACCCTGTGACGAAACGCGCCGCTCTTCTTTGGATCTTCTCTATCTCCTCCGTCAACCCGATCTGGTACGGATCCCAAACTGATGAGCAATACTCAAGTATAGGTCGAACGAGTGTTTTGTAAGCCACCTCCTTTGTTGATGGACTACATTTTCTAAGGACTCTCCCAATGAATCTCAATCTGGTACCCGCCTTACCAACAATTAATTTTATGTGATAATTCCACTTCAAATCGTTCCGCACGCATACTCCCAGATATTTTACAGAAGTAACTGCTACCAGTGTTTGTTCCGGTATCATATAATCATACAATAAAGGATCCTTCTTTCTATGTATTCGCAATACATTACATTTATCTATGTTAAGGGTCAGTTGCCACTCCCTGCACCAAGTGCCTATCCGCTGCAGATCTTCCTGCATTTCGCTACAATTTTCTAATGCTGCAACTTCTCTGTATACTACAGCATCATCCGCGGAAAGCCGCATGGAACTTCCGACACTATCTACTAGGTCATTTATATATATTGTGAAAAGCAATGGTCCCATAACACTCCCCTGTGGCACGCCAGAGGTTACCTTAACGTCTGTAGACGTCTCTCCATTGATAACAACATGCTGCGTTCTGTTTGCTAAAAACTCTTCAATCCAGCCACACAGCTGGTCTGATATTCCGTAGGCTCTTACTTTGTTTATCAGGCGACAGTGCGGAACTGTATCGAATGCCTTCCGGAAGTCAAGGAAAATAGCATCTACCTGGGAGCCTGTATCTAATATTTTCTGGGTCTCATGAACAAATAAAGCGAGTTGGGTCTCACACGATCGCTGTTTCCGGAATCCATGTTGATTCCTACAGAGTAGATTCTGGGTTTCCAAAAACGACATGATACGCGAGCACTCTGCGGGTACTCCAACATATGGTCATTTCCGTTCTATTTGCAGTAAATGTTGATATCTTGTATTCACTATTAGTATACGGATTTCCCCATGTATTGTGTTTAAAGCCTTTTCTGAGCATCTGCAATGGTTTGCTCTTCTTCCAATAAGATTATGTTCTTCCTTTGTGGCACTGTTTTTTTTTCATAAAATTGTCCGGTTTACGATCTGACTACGACGTCATCCATTTCCAGTTTTCTTTTATTTACACTTAACACCCTATCTCCACTTACAGGAATAATTTCTATAATATGGAGTGGTTTAAGTCTGTTCGATTTTATAAAGTGTGCCTGATATGCATCTATAAGAAACTTTTAAGTCCTCCGTTGCTAAAGAACATGATATTACTAGACTGGACGCTAAGATTTATAACTACAGAATATATGGTGTGTTTGGCCCTGTGGAACATTGCCTGTATGTTGAAAGCTAACAATCAGTATTTACAATATGCTACACTGTACTCTGTGCCAATAGCTTTTATGTGGTATGAAATATCGGATAGCTTACCACAGTTGCAGATTGATATTTAACAATATTTTCCAATTTATCTACTGTGGTAACAAAGAGTACACAAAAGTAACTGTAGTACAAGTAAACCTCCCAGATAATCGAGACAGACAAAAGCTATAAAATATATTCTGTCTGCCTACAGTGTTAATTATGTCCTTATAAGCTATTCGTATAGGTATTAAAATCCATGGAGAAGAAATAAAAACTTTGAGGTTCGCCGATGACATTGTAATTCTGTCAGAGACAGCAAAGGACTTGGAAGAGCAATTGAACGGAATGGACAGTGTCTTGAAATGAGAATGTAAGATGACCATCAAAAAAAGAAAAACGATGATCATGGATTGTAGTCGAATTAAGTCGGGTGATGCTGAGGGAATTAGATTAGGAAATGAGACACTTAAAGTAGTTAAGGAGTTTTGCTATTTGGGGAGCAAAATAACTGATGATGGTCGAAGTAGATAGCATATAAAATGTAGACTGGCAATGGCAAGGAAAGCGTTTCTGAAGAAGGGAAATTTGTTAACATCGAGTATAGATTGAAGTGTCAGGAAGTCGTTTTTGAAAGTATTTGTATGGAGTGTAGCCATGTATGGAAGTGAAACATGGACGATAAATAGTTTGGACAAGAAGAGAATAGAAGCTTTTGAAATGTGGTGCTACAGAAGAATGCTGAAGATTGGTTGGGTAGATCACATAACTAATGAGGAGGTATTGAATAGGATTGGGGAGAAGAGGAGTTTGTGGCACAACTTGGCTGGAAGAAGGGATCGGTTGGTAGGACGTGTTCTGAGGCATCAAGGGATCGCCAATTTAGTGTTGGAGGGCAGCGTGGAGGGTAAAAATCGTAGAGGGAGACCAAGAGATGAATACACTAAGCAGATTCAGAAGGATGTAGGCTGCAGTAAGTACTGGGAGATGAAGAAGCTTGCACAGGATAGAGTAGCATGGAGAGCTGCATCAAACCAGTCTCAGGACTGAAGACCACAACAACAACAACAAGCTGTTCGAAAATTCTTGATACAGACTCCCACAAAGATATAAGTGTTATGTGAAAGCAGGAGAAACGTATTTTTCTCAATCAAGCACACTGTTCTCCACAATAAATATAGGTAGTGCTGAAGAAGGATTAGTTCCCACAGATAATGTTATTCTCCTACTCTTAAGAAAAAGAAGCAATGTATTGAACAGTCCTAGACTGTATCCTACTACGGAAATTTTTCCTTAAGTGCAGTTAAAGTGTAACATGTAGACAAAATAAAACTAGAAGTGGTTGAGGTCAAAGTAAAAATGTAAACTGGACAATTTGACAGAAATGATTGCTACAAAAGAAGAACGTAATCTCCTATTGGAAGAAGAACAAGCTATTGCAGATGGGCAAACAAGGCTTACGGATTACTTTAAACACAGATATCATCTTTTACTGTAAATACAGTGGGAAGTGACGATATGGTGGAGTACTCGCAGAAAAAAAATGGGTCTTAGGACGTTTACTAGATTGGAGATATTTCAACAAAGTGCTTATAAATTGCCATTGACGTTGGGCTCTTCTTAAAAATGATGATTACATTGTGTCTAAATCAAGTTTTTTCATTAGCAACCGAAAAATCTGAATAACCACATTTAATGATCATTTGTTTATTAAAGTAGTA
Organism: Schistocerca serialis cubense; assembly: GCF_023864345.2. Taxonomy (NCBI): domain Eukaryota; kingdom Metazoa; phylum Arthropoda; class Insecta; order Orthoptera; family Acrididae; genus Schistocerca; species Schistocerca serialis. The sequence continues at coordinate 785,516,741 of NC_064639.1, read as the reverse complement.
AAATTGAAGTTCTATATCAAAGTTCTGCTATAATGTGGGGAAGAGTTGACATCGTATATGCAAGAGGATATGGAATATCTTAACAATAATACTAGACGAGAAATAAAAGGCATAATTGAAAATTCTCAAATGTTCTGGGCTAGATGAAGTCTATTACATTACGTTTCATGTATGATGCAAACACTGTGCCTGGCGACTTGTGGATTCCAGTACCAGGGAGATAGCTTTCGTTCCCCACATACATGGTGCCCTAATCATCAAACTCTAGCAGGTGGTGTATCGGTTTTAGCCGAACTAAGACGACTTTTTGACAAATAATGCAGACAACTTACACTAGGATTTAACGCTGTGCGATTTGATTTGAGGGTGAATTGTGCCTTGCAATAAGTGGGCACAAGAATCATACCACATATAGTTTTGGGTATCTAGTGTTCCCTAATCTGAAAATTACTCTCAGTAGTGCCAGTGTCTATGTGGTTTAATAAATAATACAGAAATTATAGATGTGGAAATAACATTAAGGTACTAAATTTTCTGTCTAGCATCAGCTGGGTACAAAGAACCACCGAATGTCGTGTTTGTGTGCCAAGTGGATTACAGAGAATAGGATGGGCGGCTCTGGGGTACATACTGATTGGATGCTTTATTTTTATTGGTGGTAAAATACTGGCCTGTGATTCGGGAAGCAAAATGTATGAGTGTTCGCATGCGGCAGTTATCCTTCACAAAGCTCCCCTTACCGTCAATCTGCCCATGCATGTAGGCAACCCGGGCGTTTGATTTCACGAGGACGGTACAGATACGTCTGTGAGCCAAAAGCTTCGTAGACATAATACTAACCGTCATGAGTACGTTCCATTTAGCAACTGGAAGTTCCGTATAATAATTCGGTATAAGAGTCTTCAAGTAACCTGCTAGTAATGACTAGCAGATTCTGTGCACTGTTGTAGAATAGACCTGACGTAGCGACACACTGAATAAATGCTTCAAAACTATGGGTCGATTTTGCAAGTCTTATACGACAGTGAGAAGTAAGAAACAGAAATATTGAGTAGTCATCGCCGTAGTCATTAAAGATGAATCATACTAGGAATGATAAATAATGCTAAAGAATATCTCTAGATTGTTTGTGGAATCTTCTTGGCATTCACTTCAAATGACGTAGCGAAGTCACGGAAAAATTAGATCGGCATTATAAAAAGGGGGTGTATGAAAAAGTGCAGCGCCATAAATATAAAAATTTACGTCAAAAGATATTTCAGCTGCACATAATTTGTACTGGCAAAGCTAAAGAGAAGATTGCAATCAGTACTTATCTTTCACGTCAGTGGCACAGTGCATAAAATGTTTCTGTAAATCAAGTGAAATCCAAATGAATTCAAAACTTTTCACTACAGCTCATTCCCAGGAATACTTAATAGAGTGCCATTACTACAAAATATCGCATTTTTAGTAAGTGTTATTTCCTGTGTGTGTCTACCAAGGAAAACAGACTTCTTCTTAAAGGTTGACAGCAACATTTGGAAAAAGGAGAAAACCGAAACTTTGGTTTATGTAATAGGCGACAGTTTATAAGTATACGTCATTTCCAGACCTACATATGTGTAGATAGGAAAATTAGGCAGTCATCACTCGTCGTTTTTTTGTTATAATGGAAGATTACGGTGTTCAGTTTAAGACGAAGTGATTAATAACATTGATCTGGACGTACTGGTCATTACCTGACGAGTGAGCTGTTGTGGCTGAGGACCAGACATTAGGTATTTCTCATTTCACAGTGTCAGATGTCTTTTGGGACCATTGCACTGACGCTATCACTATCAACTGTAGTTAACATATAGTTATTTTGTGGTTGTAACGTGCAATCGCTTGGAAGGAATATGTGCAAGTTATTTACAATCCTCAGTAACTAAAGTTACTTCATTGCAAAGATTGCTTTCAAATGAGACAGGTGGATGGCTATAATGCTTAAATATATAAGAATTTATAGAACATAGTTTAAGTATGTTTTCTAGGGGAATGCGAAATAACAGCTATTCTTGACACACAAATGAAGATCTGATAACAGGCTGTATATTTTGCGAAATACTCGTGTTGTTTGAAATGCCGTTACAAGTGACTAGTGACTTACGCTTAATTTCCCATCTATAAATTACAGAATGTGTCATAAAACATTGTTCCCTAGTTTCCTAAGAAATTAAATAAAAATAAATGGCAGGAAACGTTGTATGTAATTACCATTTATGTACATCTACCTGACGTTACTGAACTCGCATTTGTAACTAATTCACTAAATTATAAAATTTTGTCCTCGATTCTACGTTTGAAATTACTGACCATGACTGGAATGTGTGGTACTATCGTTGTAAAATGGGTGGTGATATTTTTTGTGACTTTGGTTAATAATTTCACTGGAAGGACGGGGGGGGGGGGGGGGGGGGGAGATGCAGAGGAGTGATTATTGTAAAACGCTGAGATGATCTCTCCGAAGACTTTAGACCTGTAGGAAGAGCAATTTGTGACTTTGGTTGATAATTTCACTGGAGGGACGGGGGGGGGGGGGAGATGCAGAGGAGTGATTATTGTTAAACACTGAGATGATCTCTCCGAAGACTTTAGACCTATAGGATGAGCAATTTAAATTAAGAACGCTAAGGAAGATTCTTGTCCCTTCTGGCACAGCTGAAAGCATCAAGCAGAGAGTAAATGTAGATGAAGGGTACGAGAGGTGATGTGGGTGGTTGGGAGCTGTAAGATGATCGAAATTTTGTGAGGATATGAACACGATTATAAATCTTTATGGTACACACAATAATTAAGTTTCGCCAGCTGCCAGAGTCAACTGAAAACCAGCCTAAGACAATAACAAAAATAAAAAATATGCATCAGATCAGATGCGTGACCAGGAAGCGTAGAGATATGAAAAACGTTTGGGAGGGAAGGTAGGAATGTTAGAATTCAAGCTTCCGTCGACGACTGGATTATTAGGAGGAGAGCGTAAGCTCGGATTAGGAAAAGATGGGGAAGAAAATTTGGCGCGTCCTTTTCAAAGCAACCATTTCTGCACTTCCCTTGAACGATACAGGAAAAGCACAGGAAACGTAAATGTGACGGCCAGATGGGGATTTGAACCACCCTTCTTCCGAATGCGCCACCTCGCTCGGTGAAAACGTTAGGAAGAGGAAAGTACGAGTGCATGGGCGAGCCGAGGAGGCCCTTAGTTGCAGCAAATGTTGTTATGTACCGAGTATCGTGTCACCAGCACATTTAAACAGATTGCAGGGCTATGTGATTGATGACCTTTGGTTTTCATATATGAATTTTACAAAGGATGATCACATGGTAATAATGAGTGAAAGGGAAAACAGTTCGGACGGGGATTGGGCCTATGACTTAGGTGCTGACCTGAACAACATAATCTCTCTGACTAAAGTCTCCAAAGTATACATTATTGCGTTTTCCTGGCGTCGTAATCGGCCATTTCTAAATAGGGGATTAATGCGAGGCTGCATACGGTGATGATGACTGCGGTCACCTTACGTGGTACCAACAGTAAAAAGTTCGCCACAGGTTCCTGACGTTAACGTATATTTACCAAGGAAAAATAAATGAAAAACTTCAAACGGTATTTTCTACTAGGGTTTCAAATTGTGCAATATGCTGCCCACAAAGATTAACGTTATTACTAAAACCAACACATTTAAAAGGGCAGTTAAAGTAAATGTCTTAAATAACGTATGTACGTACTACACCGTTACATAACACACAGCTGGATTTGATAGTACTGTAGGGAAAAGAATAATTCATCTTTCATTCACCAATATAGTTTCATTGTGTATTGCATTTTACTGAAAAAGCATGTTTCGAATACCTGTGACGAAAAGTAGTATCCTATTTTCATTTTTACGATCTCAACATCTTCACTGTCGCAAGACGGTGACTGAGCATTGTCATTGTTTGCGTACTTTGGAAGTCGTTCTGAAATGGACGAATTAAAAAAGTTCAAATGGCTCTAAGCACTATGGGACTTAACATCTGAGGTCATCAGTCCCCTAGACTTAGAACTACTTAAGCCTAATTAAGGACATCACACACATCCATGCCCGACCCAGGATTCGAACCTGCAACCGTAGCAGCAGCGCGGTTCCGGACTAAAGCGCCTAGAACCACTCGGCCACAGCGGCCGGCTATTTATGTGGAAAACGACTGTTTAGTACTCGTTCCTGTCATTTATTTAATGTTCTGCGTTATATGTTTCAAGTTTCTTCGCCCACTTTAGTACAGCGCTGATCCTCCATCAACAAATGGACTAACCCAAAATGATCCAAGACAAATCTCAGTAATTACTGCGGGTCAGCTGCATTCATCCCTTAAATTTTCTGTGCCGTTACGGGTTTAATCTAAGATACTTAATTTTTAAAATCCTTCTAACACAGGATATTTTAAGCTCTTCTAGCCTCCTAACTCTTCGTTCTCTACTTCAAAAAAAAAAAGATAAACTAGTTTTAGACGCGTGAATCTGTCCGTTTGATTCCACGTCTGTTCTTGAAACTGATAGGTTTTCTTTGGTGAAAAAATTTGTTTTTGTTTATCCTAAACAGTTTTCGTTGTCCTTCTCTACATGAGTTAGTTTGTGCGATTTAGTTTCCTCGGCAACATAAATCCTTCGTTTATTCTACAAAACCTTCCAGTTCCGTAATGAATGTCTTGTGTTTCTTCTCATTATTCGCTATTCTTCGTTACTATTATCTTTCTATTGTCGTTCTGAAAAAGAATTTCCATGAAATAATTTTTACATTCTACCAGTAACATTTGAAAAGTTCTTTGTTTAGCGTGTTCTCTTACCTCTGTTTTGTAACACCTCTTATATTTCCTCTGGCCCTCATTCTTCTCCATTTACTGTTCTTTTCAGCAAGCTATAGATTGTTTATTCTACTAATAACTCTGAAAATACTGAATTCAACGTCTCGTTTCTTTTTTCTGATTCACTGAACTTTCCAGTTATCTTTATCGCGTCTATGTTGGTTATGACCTGAATGCACTCGTACTACAATTGCAAAACTGAATTGAAAAATGACGTCCTAAAACGATTGCAGCCTCTAGTTATGTGATTCTGGTAAAAGCGTTTGACCTAGTTAAAGGAAGTTTTTCAGGAAGTTACATTTCTTCTTCTTCTAGCCAGTTTCTCTACAATTCCACGTAATGCCTTTTGTCTGCTACTGCATTCAGTGGTAACTATATTCTTATCTTTTCTCATGTTCTTCTTTATATATCTATTCCACTCCAATGTTTCAAAACTATAGTTGAGTAGGCGTTAAGTGGATCATTGATAGTTGCAGTTGACGTGGCGCGGCAGCTTCGTGCTCCTAACTCAACCAATACTATTGCACGATTGTTGTAGACGTTTCCCTGGCAACGCCTCGGTGTTGTCACAGCTCTTAGACGGCTCCTGTTTGCGCCCACTGCCGTTTGCGCTTCTCTGTTGAACGATGGCAAGGTGGCGAGCTACCAGAGAGCTCCTTACGACGTCTCAACTGTAGCTGTATTTTAGAATGGGGGACAAATTTTTGGTATTCGTACACATCATCGGTACATACTTCCGTAGAATTGCGTTCGTGAATCATTGGCGGACCCCAGACGAAGAATGGTCTAGGACTAGGTAATGGAGGCGCAACATGAGCTATCCAATGCATGCTTTCGTTAGAATAAGAATTAGAGGATTGGATCATAGAATAAAAGTTGTATGCATATTACTTTGGCGGGAAATGCTACACCAGGAGCGAGTTAACTGTTTTCTAAAGTGTAGAAATAAATTACTTTGGATGTAATCCAGTGATAGTAAGATTATATGTGCCTCTTAAATGTGTATTATTGTTCCGGAACACCGATCTTTCGAATGGTCTGGATTTCATCGTTAACGATTTGAATACTACCCTTTTTGTTACTAGAGCGCGTCATTTTGTAACACTAAAACAACTATATAGGAAACCCGATGTTTCGAAAGTCACTGCTGTGGCAATCTTAAGGGCTTCTGTGCAGAGATTCCGTTTCACTACATATTTATTTTAGTGCTACAAAAGGACACAGCATTTTTTCCACTTACAACATCAGCGATGTTTTGCAAATATTGTGCCAGATTGACACAGAGCACACCTTTGAGTACACACGAATTTATAGTAACCATTGTGTAGTGTACACCATGTCTGTTTTTGTAGGGATACCCAAGTTCTGACGTGAAGTTTATTGAATCAGATATACACTTGGAATTATGTCATAGTGGTACATGCCATGACCTTGTAACACCCTGTTCACACATACCGATCACATCCATTACCTATTGTCTTCTTGTCTTTCTTCGTCTCAAGTAGCGGTAAATTGCAGCGCTCACCAGAACAGCTCCTAAATATCCAGTATTAAAAATTTGGTGGTTGATTCCCATACTCGTTACCGAGTGAAGTAGCGAAGTGGTTCGGACAAAGGACTCGCATTCTGGAGGACCGCGGTTCAAATCGCCCTCTGGCCATTCAGGTTTAGGCTTTACACGGTTTCCAAAAATCACTCAAGACTCCTTCAGAAAGCAATCCGATTTCGCTCTCCGTCTCTTTTCCTTTATGGGAGTGCTTAATTTACTGTACTCCTCAGAAATAACTCCTAACTATCCAGACCCAATCTTTCATCTTGAGGACGTTGTGTCAAGTTTTTTATGGGCTTTCTCATAAACAATAATATGCTTGGAATACTTACACGTTCCGTCTTTCGTGGTATTCATGAGAATCTGATAGTACTGTACAGGGTGATTCAAAATGAATACCACAACTTTAAAAATGTGTATTTAATGAAAGAAAGATAATATAACCTTCTGTTATACATCATTACAAAGAGTATTTAAAAAGGTTTTTTTTCACTCAAAAACAAGTTCAGAGATGTTCAATATGGCCCCCTCCAGACACACAAGCAATATCAAGCCGATACTCCAACTCGTTCCACACTCTCTGTAGCATATCAGGCGTAACAGTTTGGATAGCTGCTGTTATTTCTCGTTTCAAATCATCAATGGTGGCTGGGAGAGGTGGCCGAAACACCATATCCTTAACGTACCCCCATAAGAAAAAATCGCGGGGGGTAAGATCAGGGCTTCTTGGAGGCCAGTGATGAAGTGCTCTGTCACGGGCTGCCTGGCGGCCGATCCATCGCCTCGGGTAGTTGACGTTCAGGTAGTTACAGACAGATAAGTGCCACCTATCAGGAGGTTTAACACCATACTTCGTTCGAAATGCACGCTGAACAACTGTCGTCGATTCACTTCTGCCGTACTCAATAACACAAAAAGCTTTCTGTTGAGCGGTCGCCATCTTAGCATCAACTGACGCTGACGCCTAGTCAACAGCGCCTCAAGCGAACAAACGTACAACTAAATGAAACTTTATATCTCCCTTAATTCGCTGACAGATAGTGCTTAGCTCTGCCTTTTGTCGTTGCAGAGTTTTAAATTCCTAAAGTTGTGGTATTCTTTTTGAATCACCCTGTATTACGACACTTTATAAAGATTGCTTTGTAAGACAATGACAACGTTGAGAAGTGTACGACAGTTATCATAATTTCTTAAAGTTACGTGAATAATACCCATGCTATACTCCTTCATGTAAATAGCAGTCGGATATTCCTAATTTTTGTAGTTTTCATATTTTTGTATCACTGCATGGCCCCTTACATTTGTTCTTGTTGTCAAGCGGCAACCATTTACCAGCATCTACGCGAGTGTGTCCACAGATCACCGTCCAGCATGATGCCAAAGGTATTTAGTCTAAAATACTATAGCTTATACAGATAAATGGCGGAAATGTTAACTGTCTCAATGAGTTTATAAGATTGTTAATCTCTGTCTTCTTCACGCTCAGGCCTTTACTAAAAATATGTTCAATCCGAATAGAATTTGGTAGTATTGGTAATAAATGTGATGTTGGGTCGGCCCTCCGGCGCTACCTGCGACTGATCGAACCAACCTTCACAATTCCATGGTCATAAAATAATCGCATTATGAGAGGTTATCTAAAGTTTCTGTGATGTCTGTTATTGGGGGGAGGGGACCGGGGGGGGGGCGCATCTGTGATCCTAAGTTGATTTAAATAACGATAGTCACAAAAATCTGTAGGCCTTACGTGGTACAGAGCTTTTTTTCTGATTCAGTTGCTACTGGTGCCACTCTTGGTCTGGTACTATCTTCTGTTTCCTTGTCATAGAGCTGTTGATTTATAAATTCTTTTGTCAACTGTTGGAGATGATGTGGAATATTCTTCTTCCTCCACCACTTCTACGTTAGCTATCAGTGCATTTCGTGTTAGCTCCACTTCCACTGAACCAAAATTATCGAGCCTGACTGGCACTATCCGGGTTCCGACAATCTACTGCATATATGATAAACTATAAGGTACAGAACACTGTTCCTTGTCCAGTTCCTCATTTTCTGCCAAGGGTTCTACTATACACAAAGTATTAACTGGCAGATCTGTTCCTAGAGCTAGCCTGGCTAGGTTCCCTGCACCTTTCGGTATTTTATCCCGCAAGTTGATTCTAACCCTTTTAGTGCCAAATACGATCTGATCGTGATCCAGATTTTTGGCGAAAAATGCCAGTAACGATCTGATCATGATGCCTTTCTCATTCGCTAGGAAATACTAACAACTTTGCCTTCAAGCGCGGAAAAAATGAATGAGAAAGGCATCACGATCAGATCGTTACTGGCATTTTTCGCCGAAAATCTGGATCACGATCAGATCGTATTTGGCACTAAAAGGGCTAAGGGTCCGTGCACACAGTTTAGATTGCTTTCCCGACGTCTGGGGCGTTCCTTGTGCCATTAGGTGTTTCTGGGAGTAACACATATACAGGACAATGTCCAATCCAACTCTATTATGCACCATTCCAGATCGACTTTTGTTATATATACTCAGAAAATCCCGTCCAAGTAGGACAACACAGCCATTAACAACTTAAGGACGTACACTACCTTATCAAAAGTATCTAGATCCCTAGTAATGGTGTTTAATAGTAATGTGTTCACCCTTCTCCTTTATGATGGTTTCCACTCTACTGGGGATGCTTTCAGTAAGGTGTGTGAATGTCTGTTGAGGAACGGCAGCTGATTCTTGCTCAAGAAGATAAAGATGTTGGACGCTGGAGTCGGGAGTGAAGACGACGTTCTAAATTATCCTTGGATTCAGGTAGGGACTGTGGACAGGTCAGTCAATTTCAGGACTGTTATTGGTGCAAACCATTGCCTCACAGATACTCTTTATGAAAGGATGGATTGTCATGCATTTGCATGTAGCGTTTTCTTAAGTGCAGTAAGGGACCACATCCTAACCATTAAGAACACCCCTATACTGTAACACCACTTCCTTTGTACTTCATTCTGGGCACTACACATGATGGCAGGTAACGTTCTCCAGGCATTAGCCAAACCCAATCCCTTCCATCGGATTGTCACAGGCTATAGCATAATCCATCACACCAATTCACTTAATAGTGGAGATGATCTTTGCACCACTCTCAAGGTTCACTGAGCATTGATGCACAAATGTGTGGCTTACGAGGATCTGCTCGACCACTGAACCCCGTTCTTTTCGAATCTTAGTGAACAGTCACTGTGCTAGCTGGACTGCTGGTAGCATTTTGGAACTCTCGAGTGATTCCTTACACTGATTTCTTGTGACTATTTAACAACCATCCTCCGCTAAGCTTGATGGCCCCCGTCCGTCATTACATGAGATCTGCGTTGTCTTGGTTTACCTGTGTTTGTTTCTTCGCGTTTCCACTTCATATTCACGTCTCCAACAGTCGATTTGGGCAACTTTAGATCCCTGATGAATTTGTTACTCAGGTGGTTTTCAATGAATACTTCACGATAGAAGTTAGTTCGCTCTCCTGACTGAACCATTCTCCTGTTACTGCTCTTCTACTGACAACACAATAGTTCAAAATGGTTCAAATGGCTCTGAGCACTATGGGACTTAACTGCAGAGGTCATCAGTCCCCTAGAACTTAGAACTCTTAAACCTAACTAAGCTAAGGACATCACACACATCCATGCCCGAGGCAGGATTCGAACCTGCGACCGTAGCGGTCGCGCGGTTCCAGACTGTAGCGCCTAGAACCGCTCGGCCACCCCGGCCGGCAATACAATAGTCCTCACCTCTTTTTACACTGTAGGGGCCCTCTCTCGCGTCATGTGATTAAATCCGCATTAGATAGTGATGGCCGTATATTTTTGATTGGATAGTGTAGTTCCACGCAAGCCCGGATGTCTTTCCCTCTCACTCTGAATGAATATTACCGCTACCTACACCACTTAGTGTACAACCAATACATCCCCGATGTTTAAGAGAACATATGATTACTTTACAAATGAGTTAATGTGTTAAATATTTCAAGTTAAGCATACGAAAGATAAAAAAGTTTAGAGAAGATTTGAAATTACGCTTAACGTTTGTTGGATGTCGCCAAGTGCTCTCATTATGAAACACTGGATTAATGTAGTCTCCATTTTAAGCAAAAGCAAGTTTTGTAGCATCCCAATGGCTATGACGTCATATCTCTTGAACTGTGTGTCGCACAGTGATATAATTTTGCATTTACATTCAGTGATCAGCGTGGACACTGCAAAGTGCAATGAAATAGATTTAGTGGTAAAGAGACAATAAAACGTTATCCCCGATGTTAAATTTTTACTGCACGTCATTTTAAGCACAAGTTAGTCTTGCACGCACGTAAACGTCTTCGACGTCATAACTCCTGAACTGTGAGTCGAACAATGATACAATTTTGGAGGTAGCTTCAGTGGTATGTGTGGATACTGTCTGCAAACTGTGTTGCGAATGGGTTCGGTAGTAAAGCAGTATAAATTAAAGCGGCGTGTGTGACGCTGAAGTTTTATTGCATGAAAACCGAAAGTGTAGTAAGCGATAGACGCTTTTCCTTTCGTCATTTTGTGGGGCTTGTCAGCGAGAAAAAGTTCCTTGAATGTTTGAAATTATGTCTAAAGTTTGCTGGAAGTCGCTAAGTGCTCTCATTCTTATGTACTGGATGAATAAAGTCTGGGCATTTGCGTGCCGTTAGTCATACTGCCTCAAGATGCACACACATATTCTAAGTGGAGTACTTGTCTTCTTGTGTTAAACTTTTGACATCAGGTTATACTTCTTAACGCGTAGATTATGACAGCATTTTAAATGTTTAAATTCAGTCAAAAACTAAGCGAAATATTTAAAATGAAGTTTTTTTGCCCCTGGAGGCTGTTCGATAGATAGCCTGCAACTGTTATTGGTTTCTGGGTTCTGGTATATAGTCGCTTAGTGATATACAAAAGGTTGGCTCACATTCTTTACACCAAGTACATACACCCTGGCTTTCTCGGATACCTGCGATCTTGTATGCCGGAAAAATTTACAGACCTTTCCTCTTACATAGCTGGTCAAACAATAATCCTCCACCGATTCCGCACACCGGTGTCCTGCGCTCACATTTACCATGAAATCCCGCAGTTGCCTCACCGTTTCTTACCTAGTGTAACGCCCTGGTACGTACTCTAATATGCGACCACATTACCTGTGTTTGTGGAGACCTACGCTGACATTCGCATTGTGGGTGTGAAATTTGCTTGCACATATCACACTAAAGCTTTTCTACAATTATACTGAATGTGACCAGGCTGACCACATCTGTAGCACATGGTCTCTGCATTAAAAATTACCTTCTTTTCTCTAGTTCTGGTCACCACATCTATTTCTGCGAAAGCTGTCACTGTCACCACTGCTTTCGAAATTCTACTCGCACTTTTCGGGAAATTTCATCTGGAAAACTCCTCCTTGTTGGTGTTGTCATTATATATCAGCTCGTAAGTATTAATGTTTACCTTCCTAATATGGTCAACAGAACTTTCTATGGACTGTTTTTGTCTTTAAATTACCGTTGCAACAGTCCTTACTGCATGTCCTGGAAGGATCAAGCGTTTCGCAACTTCTCATGGCACATCACATTGCCCTAGTATCCCATGTCGACTTTATTCCAGCCACGAACAATAATTTCTCATCATTCTATTCCTCCACCTTTGTAGCTAATTAATTATCTACAAAAGTCAAAATTTCCACTAGTGATTTGTCTGAAAAAGGAGTTACTAACGAGGGGCTTGGTATCTAGGACAGACAAAGAAAAGTTAGCACAGGACTGTTCCCTTCTTCTCTTCTTGCCTTTAACCTCTCTGATACCATGTGCAACACTAAACTGTCCTCTCGCATTTGAGCGACATGGTCAAAAAACTTCTCGATTGCCTCCTAAGATGAGACGTTCTTACCCGTAGTACCTGATGCCATTCGTCTGTCACTGCCATAATCACAAAATAAAAATACCACCAGGTACAGAAAAAGGAAAGGAAATTACTGAAGACCGTCATGATTTATGGCCAAGAGCAGCTGATAAAGTTTCTTTATTGAACAAAGAGTTTCGGTCCGTGGATCATCACTAGGTTCCAGTACACTAATTGAAAGACCATACAAAAGGCTACAAGTATCGTTGAGCCACACAGGGCACGTCACCTCGGCAGGGCTTGAAAAAGGGGGTTGGGAGGGAGTTTCAAGAGGACTAGTAACTATTAGGATGAGTGCAGTTGCCGGCCGGTGTGGCCGAGCGGTTCTAGGCGCTTCGGTCTGGAACTGCGCGACCGCCACGGTCGCAGGTTCGACTCCTGCCTCGGGCATGGATGTGTGTGATGTCCGAAGGTTGGTTAGGTTTAAGTAGTTCTAAGTTCTAGGGGACTATGACCTCAGATGTTAAGTCCCATGGTGCTGAAACCATTTGATGAGTGCAGTTGCGGAGTTTACTTTTGCACCAAGTATCGGTTACGAGTAGTAGTTTTTGTGTTGGACACATCGTGTTGGACGTAATAGAAGGTACAGCGCGAGTGAAGTCATTGTGGGAGTGTGAAGGCAGTTGACTGAATTTGCCTTTCAGACTGCACTCTTTTTTGTGCGTTTACTGTGTGCTGTCCTTATAGTACCATGTGGTAGGTTGAAACTTGCAATTTAAATTAAAGAATCTTAATTGTGTGAGGTTAAAGTTTTCCACTTCAGGGCAAATATATTCACAGAACTTTACCTGAACTAATTTCAATTGATTGTGTCGTGGTTTATGAATTTTAGTGGCTTTTCTATTTTAAAATAATACTACACACTGAAAAGTGTAGGATTCAAAAGAGAATTGTTAGCGATCTTCTACGAAGTGTGTTTCGTTACTTTATAGCGATAATTTTCAGAACATAATTGATTACTCCAAAATAGAAATTTCTATTTTATAAATTATCTAATATATAAGGAACTATCAGGCTCGTTTGCGGTAATGAAACCAACCTTTACCTAGGTTTCAGCCGAAATAATTGAGCCTTGTTCAGAAGATATACCTGAATCTATAATTTGTCTAAGAGGGCATGGTCTAGAAATAAAACTAAAACAGCCTGAATAGGAGTAAGCACATTTTAAAAATGCGATTTTGTTTGGAGCTTTTTAGGGAAATTAAGGGAAACACATATCAGGATGACCGCACACGGATTTTAACCGTCGTCTTCCGGGCTGTGAGTCAAGTGTGCTCTCAATTGCGGCACCGCACTCTGTTTGTATAAATAGGCTTGATGCGCAGTATCCTGGTGTTGTCTGATTGTGTATGTTCATCATATATGACTGTGGAAAAAATGTGTGTTTAAATCACTCTTGTTCAAGCTAGGTCAATGTAGCCTGTGAATACTATTTTCAGTAATATATACGTTGATTGTTAAAGTGCTTTTCTTTTTATTCTGCCATAGACAGCGAAGTACTATCATCTGTTCAAAAATGCTTCAAATGTCTCTGAGCACTATGGGACTTAACTGGTGAGGTCATCAGTCCCCTATAACTTAGAACTACTTAAGCCTAACTAACCTAAGGACACCACACACATCCATGCCCGAGGCAGGATTCGAACCTGCGACCGTAGCGGTCGCGCGGTTCCAGACTGTAGCGCCTAGAACCGCTCGGCCACTTCGGCCGGCACTATCGTCTGTGCGAGTTATTGACATGTAGTCACAACACATGCGCGTCACCATATTACGTGATTTACTGGTGTAACAACCAGTTCGTTAAAACAGTATACTTTGTCTATATGGTCATGTGACTGTAATATTGAACTGTTCAGTTCTTTAAGACATTTTTGTGAACATTTTGAACCATTATCAGTGTCGTAGTTATCTACGCTATTAAGTAATTTTGTTAAACACTTCGTTAACATCATTAAACTGTAGGTAGGAGCGCTGTTATTTTTTACAATACGTTGTATGCTGTGAAAATAATTCTGAAAATATTACTCAAAGTAATGACTAAGACAGGAATAAGAAGATTCATGGTAGGAGTGAACAAAACGACGCCCAGTAAATATCCTAAGAGATCATTAGAGAGGTGAACAGTGGAATCGAATGTCTACAGAGCTGAAAGGTACAGCAACAGTGGCGCAAGTATGTTAGCGGAAAACCAGCAGCCGCTTTAATTATAAACCAGGCGGGTGTGCGAGGATGTTTTTACCTGATATTCGTGCCCAGAAGAACAACTACGAGAAATGTGGTGGTGAAAGCGGACAGCAAATTAAGAGTGGCGAGGAACTGCAGCAAGGAGACTGGAGGCGCATGATGTTAATGACAGAGAGAGCATAGTGCAAGTAAGGTAGTACTGGTCGCAGAATTAGATCCAGCCGTTGCCAATGCAAAAATCCTAGAGGATGAGTACAAAGATGGGTGTGCTGCGCAAACATGGGGAGCTCCGTGTATCGTCGACTTCAAGCAAAATCACGCTGCATTACTAGGAAAGAGTTTCTGAGCGATAATAGCATTGTGAGAAAGAAAAAGGAAAGAAATTATGACTGAGTATGAACCACTGAAGAGCACATAGTTTATAAAGAAGAAGTAGACATGGAACGACATGACTATAATGGGCTGCAGTAGCATAGCCTTAAAATTTTAGGAACATTCAACATGGATTCAAAGCAGAGAAAGAATTGAAAGAAAGAAAGGTGAAAAATCATGACATACGAGGTATACATGTCCAGCATCAGTACATGGACAGAGATGCACTTGTGGAGGGAAGAAGAAAAGAGCGGAAGATGTACTAACTGACTGGAAGCTGTACAGTCTCTCATGGAGCGACATGGTGATAGGATATGTTCTACTATGGGGAAACAATGCGTCAAGTAGGGAATTGTGCAAATAGATATTAATGCCAACAGGGATGTACCATGTAAATACACAAATTTTAATCGACACATGCACGGAAATTAAATTCACGTCACAAGAATATGAT
Organism: Schistocerca serialis cubense; assembly: GCF_023864345.2. Taxonomy (NCBI): domain Eukaryota; kingdom Metazoa; phylum Arthropoda; class Insecta; order Orthoptera; family Acrididae; genus Schistocerca; species Schistocerca serialis. The sequence goes on along the minus strand of NC_064639.1, from coordinate 785,501,370 downwards.
AATTGTATTGAGTTTAAATATGGGTTAGTACGAATAGCCATCATTAAGTGTTGATGCGGCCGGCCGAAGTGGCCGTGCGGTTAAAGGCGCTGCAGTCTGGAACCGCAAGACCGCTACGGTCGCAGGTTCGAATCCTGCCTCGGGCATGGATGTTTGTGATGTCCTTAGGTTAGTTAGGTTTAACTAGTTCTAAGTTCTAGGGGACTAATGACCTCAGCAGTTGAGTCCCATAGTGCTCAGAGCCATTTGAACCAAGTGTTGATGCTACTGGCACAAGTAGCAATCCAACATGAAATGAGACTTTTGATTCTGTGACGATCAATGAAATGAACTTTAAACACGAATTTATGCTTAACAGAATACCGGGATCATGTAAGGGAAAGACTGGCTGTTAAAAACCTATATGTCATTTAATGTAAGAAAAGGTTAAGTTGTATTCAAAGACACAGAAGGCTGAAGTGAAATTTGGTGATAGGAAGTAAATCATACCAACAGGCTCATTTAACAACGGCGCCAGGTAACGATTATATAGTAAATGGAGCTGGTTACCAGGTTAGAAACTTGAGTATTGTTAGCCTTTCCCATGAAGAGCCATGTCAAATTGTAAATTATGTTGAGGATTGGGGACATCACAAAAGAACAACGAGAAGATTTGTTTCGAATATTTATGTTTTCGAAATACGACAGATATCCATAATGGAGTTATAAGGGCATTGGAGAAACTCTACATTCGAAAATTAAAAGTCTAGTGATGATGTATTGTTGATGACGACATCACGGAGGATGACTGTGAGTTGCTAACTGATGTGTTACATGCTTTAAGACGAACCCGAATGTGTTAACGTAAAAAAGTGAGAGTTTGTGAAGAGAGAATATTAATTTCTTGGCCGCACTGTGACAATTGAAAGTATCATAAAATCGATAAAAATTTTCTCTCTACTTAAAACCAAAGAGCAATTAAAATTTTTCATAGGTCTCTGTGGTTGTGTTCTGCGTGCTTTTGAAAAAGAATTGGACTTTCGTCCGGAAAGATGAATGCCATAATGATTTTAATGTACTGAACACGGAATTGGTACAAAATAATATCTTACACCAGCCAGGTAGGAACACATAGATCATATAATGCGGTAAAGTCTAAATCGTCCTATGAATCGAAAAGGAAGGGGAGAAGATTTGTGCACTACGGAGATATTTGTTACTGAAATTTCGAGAGAGTTCTTTCCAGGAAGATTCGGATAATATATTACTTCGTCCCACATACAGCTCACGAAATGTCTACGACGAGAAAGTAGAGCTAATACAGAGGTTTACCCATAGTCATTCTACCCACTCGACACTAACGAGTGGAACAGGCAAGGGGGGGGATCAGTACCAGAAGTGCTCTCCGCCGCACACTGTCAGGTGGCTTGCAGAGTACTGATGGATGCAGATGTAGAAGGAGCATTGGAGCATCCCTTTTTGTTTCCGGACTCTCTCTGAATGTCAACACAACAACACAGTACCTCAGAAGAAGTTCTTGGTGTTGTGTGTGGATGTACAAAAATTATATATTGTTTATGGAATATATAATGACTACCAAGATTAGCATTTGTCGTGAAAGACTGTAGATTATTACGTAAACTGAGTCCATCCGATCAGTCTATCATGTAACAAATTAATTTAGACATATCTCGAACGTACAGACAATATAATAGCTGATGCATTTTCTCTTATCCCGGTAAAAATTGATGCTAATCAAGAAAAATGATTTTGATAGGATATTCAAGTGGCTTTATTTTGAACCCATAGAAAGACAGAGGAGTGAGATAATTAGTAAAAAATTGAGGCACTATCAAGGACGATATGTGAATGAAGTTGTTTAACAGCAATTGTGATACCAAAACTACTGACAAATTGAGGAAATACCATAAAATCTATAGCAATTTTTTATATTTGAGGAAAGATGCAAAGAAGGAACAGCGGCACGTGCGTTGGACCAAACAATAATTGTTACTGTTTAGTGAACGGTTATTGTGGACTAAATTAATGCACAGCAAAACTTCCATAATCTGTGCCTTTAATGAGGTGACATGCAGAGTCATGGATAGATTAAATTATTGTTAAATGAAAAGGTGAAACTGAAGATAGTACCAGACATAATCATATGCAAAGCATTAGGCCAAATAATGTCTTAGAGTTATTGGCAGTAGACTTACATCATCCACAAGCCAAAGCATTGAGAAATTTTGAAAATGTCTTAATTGCGTTAGACACATTTCAGAAAGTTCATAAAATTAAAAGCTTTTCAAAAGCTTCAACCAAGTCAGTTAAAAAAAAATGACATGATAATAAAATAATATGTGAAAATAAGATTACCCAATATATATTTTGTGATAATGGGACACAATTCAGTTTCTAGTTTCGGACAGGAGGATGCAAGAAGAGGTAGATGTGAGGGTGCTTACCACCAAACAAGAAACTCAGTTAAATGCTGTATGCATGTACCAGATGGGTTTTACAGGACATATCACAACGATGACCATTGGGTATGGGTTGAGTACATGACTGATTTCAAGAATATTTTGAATTATTTTATCCATAAATTCACAGGATTTGCGCCTGAGAAAAGTATGTCAAATAAGAAGTCAGCATATTTGCAACAAGAAGATATTAACTCCTCACCTAGACAACAAATGGATATCAGTCAAGAGAAAGAATTATAACGAGAGCAGCTAAAGAAGAAAGCCAAGGCGAGAATTTATAAGACAATGAATTCCTGTTCGGGCGGGTATGGCAGCTCATATCCTTATCTAGCCATCCAGACTTAGTGTTACCACGATTTCCACGAATCAAATAAATGCTGGGATTGTTCCTATCTTATAAAGACAATCTTTTTCCTTCGCCATTCTTATGCTCTTCCCCTAATGATCTCGTTGTCGGCGTCAACGGGGCGTTAAACCCTGTTCTTCCTACCTTTTTTTTCTTTTTTTCTTTGAGAATCTGCTATAAGACCTGATAAGTTTCTAGACGGAGTGTTGTTTTCTTAAAGACGCACGAGAAGTTGATTTTTAGAGTGCTTTGAAAACAGCGTTCCGGACACTAACGCTTGTTGATTGGTGTATCCAAAATTAGGTATCATATTTGGTATACGCAGTATAGTAGATTATTGTAGTATTGCGGTAGCACTGGATGGACTTCTGCATGCACATCTATATAATTACTCTGCAGTTCCCAACTAAGTGCCCGGCAGACGGTTCACGGAGCCTTCGTCAAGCTATTTCTCTCCAACAGCGCGCGGGAAAAACGAACATCTTTCCGTGCGAGCTCTGATTTGTCTTATATACAAGGGTCACTTCTCCCTATGTAGATGGGCGCCAACAAAGTATTTTCACATTCAGAAGAAAAAGTTGATAGCTGGAATTTCATGAGAATATCCTACCTCAACGAGAAACGCCATTGTTATAATGATTTAATTCACGTATTATATCTGTGGCACACTGTCCTCTATTTCGCAGCAACCACTCTGCACAGCATGTTATTAATTTCTCCGTTTGAAACCAGATCCCGTATTTTTCCTTCTGATAGCTCTCCACGTGTTCACACAAGGGTGAGTAGATCCCATTTCAGTCGCCTCGACAAATGTTTGGTCGTACCAGAAGTCGAAACCAGCCTCTCCAAATCGCTCTCAGAGAAGTTGTCGTCTCAGTTACGAAGATGGACCTTCACAGTAAGAACAGAATCAGCAGTACATATGGTGGTCTAATTTTGAGATAAAATGACTGAGAGGAGGGTTACGGGAGGTGTCTCAAGTCATAGAGATTCTTGGAATCACACGTCCAGTATCGAGATCCGACGCTTTATCATAACCAAGGAAGATGAAACTGATTCGGGAGAAGCAGCCTTCAAAATCTCCGTCAAGTCAGCCAGATTTTGGTTTTCGATTGTTACCCTGAATCACTGCAGAGAGAATTCAGGGTGATTCCCACTAATCCATGGCTTATTTTCTCGTCAGCCCGAGCTGGTGCTCTGATAACATCAGCATAAATGGCAGATGAATTTCTAACTACCTTAACATTTTCATATTTCAACACTTTCGGAAATCGATTAATAATTTGCGCTTACTGTTTCACTGGAGGAGGCTCAAAGTTCCCCTAAATCTTTGGTGTTCCTTAATGTGGCATCACGTAGGTTTTGTCAGCGACGATTTATTACTCCAGGGGTCCCATTTGAGCAGCCATGTCAGTCAATGAAAAAACTATTACAGGATTATTTTCCAACATTTGACCGGATTAAAAATATCTTGTCAGGTAGGGACCAGAACACTGGTCTTTGGCAGGGAATTTCCACATAAGCTAGTGACACAAAGAAATTTAATCATACTTCTTAGCGTCAAAATCGGCATAAACCTATTTTTAGAGTAAGCAGTAGCTCCAGACTGTACACTGATGATGCTATTCTCACTAAGAAAGATGCTAGATAAACAATTTCTTTAGAAAGACGGTTCATCATAACTTTTATCTAAATGGGACAAAAAGAGTGACATTAACATCTGTTTCTACGTAATAGTATCATTCAAATATCTAAGAGTATCTGCTTGAATCTATGTGGCATTGAAGTGACACAGTAAAGCTGTTTTGGGGAGTGGTAGACTACGTCTACTAAAGACTGCTGGGAAACTGCAGCTACCTCAAGGAAACTGCGTACAAAATCTCACGTTAGACTGACTCTTCAATGTTGTTTCATTGCCCCAGTCAAGAGAATATGGAGGATGCAATCGAATAAATCTAAGGATGCGCTGCTTAGTTTCAGTAGCAAGTATTTTAGATAAAACGAAAGCATTGTCAGTGACATGAAACGAGAAACGTCCGAGCACGGATGATGTTTCGCTCAAGAAAAGCTGGTACCAATATCTGGAAACGCTCTTGCTGCTTTCGGATCAGTAATTTCTTTCTTAAGGGTCATGAAGATTAAGTGAGTAACGCTGAGATGCACCATAGGCAGATAGTAGTCATTGTTTTCCTCGTTACATTAGCGATGGTTCTGGAGATGTGAAAAATTTTACTGAAAAAAGTACCTTCCAGCATGCTATGAAACTTGGCTTACATGAAAGCACAGTTTGGATACAGATTTTCACAGACATGGAACGAAGCAAATTTGAGAAAATGTAGAGTTTCAGTAAGATATTTGTCTATTACTCGTGATTGCCTGTACTGTCTTTCGTTTTGCTTCAGTATAACAGTAAAGTACCGTAGAAAAGATGATAATCAGACTCAGTTATTAGCAACAAAAAATGTTTAAAAGGACAAAAAGAGAGAAGATTCTACAAGTTAGAACAACCTTTGAAGGACGACACACCTTGTAAATTAATGCGTTAGGTACAAAGCGATTACTCATAACATGTCTCATAAAATGTAAGATTGGTAATGTGCGGTTTTTCGCTGCTGCTGATGCGGTACAGAATATTAACGTAGGCGGAAAACTGCAGCTACTAAAGTACGTCGCTCTCACACAGCGTTCTAGCTGGTAATTCAATGAGCAACGTTAATGGAGGCTTCCTCATTATAGCCTATAAACGATTGCTGTGGGTCTGTGAAAACAATTCAGGTTTTTGCAAGTCATCGTTCTCCGTAGTTCGTTACGGCACAGAGAAAGGTTACGCAATTTGTGAACAGTGTGATGGTGACGTGGCTTGACTCTCGCATTTGTAGTCGTCTTTTGGAGACGTCCTTCGTTTGATATTTCATTTAAATGATTTGTTTAAAGTTAACGTGGTGTTGCATCTCGTAAATATTATAAACAAAGAGATTCTCAGCTGATGCTTATAACACTTTTCGCTACATCTCATATAATTTCAGACACTGCTCTTGTTTGACGGACCAAACAAGATATCGCAGTGATAAAACACTGGTATATTATTTACAGCAGCTGGTTCCAAATCCCGAGACAGCAGTCCTGATAAACTTATCAGCCGTGCGTTTCAAGTGCGTGCTAAGTTACACCCTTCCTTAAGGCAGTGACTAACTCCTTCCCCGTACCTTGCTGAACGAGTGGGATAATTCTGCACGTAAGGAAATTAGTGCCGGGAGACGTGAAATTGAATAACGCCAAATAGCGTCTGACGCGAAATTCCTAAATTTACTTTTTTTTCTAAATCATGATACTTAGGATTTAAGTTTTCTAGACACAACAGTGAATTTGTGCGAGTGAAATAAGACATAAAAACACAGTAAAAATGAATATTACAATAACAGTGAACGGAGTGGATATTAATAAATGGCGAATATATTGTTCATTGGTTGAGAAAAGTCGGTGACGATGTGAATTATGTGGCACGAAACAACCTTAAATGTCTTTCATCGTACTCTAATTAATGATGATAAGTGTAACGGTACCATCTAGGTGTTACATTACCATTGGGGAGCTACTTACATAAAGACGCTACGTCAACAACGTGCATCCTGTTACGCTGCTACCGACTGAAGGACTTGCACCAAGCTGTAACACTTTATGATTTCAACATACATCACAAGAAAACGATGCTGTGAGGAGTGGGAGCTGTTCGTTTTAATTTCATGGATGATGCAGTTACTGAGTTTGGCAGTATGTATGTGTTATTAAATAACAAAATAAAAGTCGTGTCTTTTCCATTCACTTTTCTCATCCTACTGGCGCAACTTACCAGCCCCATAATAGTGTATGTTTGCTGTCTCAGCTGCTCTTCTTCATTTTTGTTAAGGTAGAGGGAAACAGTTTTCAAAAAGTTGCTACTAGGCTGTGATTGGTTTTTGCACTGTGGACTTGTACTTAAAATTATAAATAACTGAGAACAGCTTAAATTTAGATAATAACAGTCATTAGACCAAGGAAAGCAGTGTAGTGTCCCTAAATCAGAAGGTGTCAGCCTCACATGGAGGTATATCTCCCTGATAGATGAGGTTTCTGATGCTCTCTTAAAATTATTACGGCCGTTTCAGGTACTTTTTGTAACGATTTCCTTAACGGTCAGTGCTCAGATGAGCTTCTGTAGCATGTCTTCTGACCTTGGGGGCAAATATGTGTTAAACTGTTACAGGAAACACTAGTAATGTTGTGACTAATGATACGTGCCTGAAGTTATTATCTGGCCCATAAATTTTAGGTGTTGTCTTAATACTGTCTCCATGGTTCACTGTGTTTCATATAGAATAACGTTAGGGGACGTGTCAGGTTACCCGTCAATCGGCGTATTTCGTGTTTAAATACTGCTGTGTATTAGTTTGTTTTCAAATGCAGCTTTGCTGTCCGCTATCCTTGGCGTTTCTCCTTGAGAAGCGATTGTTATAGTCTTACTTATGTGATCTAGTTGTTATTCTGTTGTACTGAATTTAAAAAGGTCGAAAGTTAACTGGGCTGAAATCTCGAACGCATACATTAATCAGTGAAGTCGAAAACTTTTTAGAAGTCGTCATATCTATTTGTCCAGTTTTCTATCGTGAACATCTTATTTACAAAAGGCGGTAGGTCAATTTATTTTAATTAAAATTTCCAGATGAGTGACTAATTACGTACCTACTGATAGATTACAATAGTGTGTCCGAACTGACTTGAACGTTGATCCTTGCTTTGACAGCAATGATCTGAGCATCTGAGCTATCCAGGCGTGGTTCACGAACGTTGCTCAAAGCTTTAATAGACAATTCGTTGCTCCTAAATCGACATCTTCGTCCTTAACGGTTTACATCTTCACAGTGGCGAAAGTATCAGTATATACAACGACTTGCAATTTCACCTCCCAAGTCATGCTAATCAATTGCAGTTACCCTGGCTCGAGAAATTTTGAATCTGAACCGATATAAAACTAATTTTATCTGCCTCTACGGAAATAATTGCGCAGGTAGGTGATTCGTTCTCGGTGATAGAAAACTCTTTCAGAGTGTGAAGAACGTCATTATATTACAGAATAAAGAACGTTGGAGAGTATTTGTGCTCTAAACACACTACTGGTATCACGCTGAAAATTGTCAAGTCAGGTTCGTTTATGTGCAACTGACTAAACCACTTTGATCACGACATGACGCGTTTCGCCTGTATTTTTTTAAACGAATAATCGGCGGAGAGTTTGTAGCAGCTGTTCTGCTTAAAATATTTCGAATCATCATTAGACTAGCGGCAGTTCGAAAAACTGTAAGCAGAACAGAAGCCTTAAATCTAGGAAAGCGAGCACTCGTGTCAAGCAGCAGCTATAGACTGGCCATTGATGATGAACTTCAGAACATAAAGGCCAAACGCGAATGGCATGATAACAGTGGTTAAATTCGGTCGCACATAGACTGACCTAACGCCACAATCAACATAATATCGCATGCAACTCAGGACGACAGGGCAACAAAAAATTAAGATGTTTCATTACTCGTAATCCGACCAATTATGTGACATTGGTGCTCCACTTAATAGCAATATGTAGACGATGGCTTTGCTGCATTTCTCTGCCCTACGTCACCTGAACACAAATTTGTAATCTCGAGACAAAAGGAAGAACTAGCTGCAAGGGAAGCACAATAAATGTATTGATATGTATTGGAATATTAAATTTTTCGCCTACATGGTCTAGGTTTCAGTGAGAATCCCTAGGCTCCAACGTTTCGACGCCTTTGTTGCAGCGCTCTTCTGACGAAAACTCAACACTGCTCAGTGTAGCGCAAGGGCGCCCATTTTCGGAGACAAGGGAAGGTGGGGAGGGGGGCGCCCTATTCCCTTATTCTCAGGGATAGGAAAAAATATGGTACAGTCAGGCAATTTTCCTTAAAGAAGATAATTACACAGGTTCTTAGGGTCGGAACTGTAACTTCTTCTGGCTACTTACAAGTCGTCATTCGTCTTGCAAGATATTAAAATTATCCATATCACCGGGTCTAGCCCCCCCCCCCCCCCCCATAAACTATGGTATTAGCGCCCTTGGCCAGGTGTGTTACAAAAGGCTTGAAAAATGCTCTCGTCAATTATTCTGGGCATTTATTTGTGGATAAACCTCATACAACTGTAGAAATAAAACCTTGAACTTAATAATTTGACGGAGAATGTTGCAGCTCTACTATCTAAGAAGTTGTGCTGTGTATGGCATTCCATGCCACGTAAAAGTACAATTGGTGCATTTTTCCAAATTGTGGGCGGTGGAAGGGGATGCAAGGAGAGTTGGCAAGACCTGGTCGGAACTAAGGGAATGGTCAAGACAGAGAGGGACAGCGACTTTTCCTGGATACGCTATACCCCTAGAAGGGCCAAAGCAATGAAGTAAGTCAGTCCTAATTGTTCCAAGTACAAAAAAATGAGTATAATCCAAAAATGTCACGGTAGGTTTCGTTATAACACGGTTGACGTTAATTTCGGAGGTTTTGATACACCTGTCAGTCATCTGTCGATATATATGAAACCACTTAATGTGCCTGTTACTTACGTTAATCTGTTTGGATCAAGTGGAAGACAGAAGTAGTTTAGTCGTTTATCCTCTAGAAATTTATAGCCAAACGGAATTACATTTCAAGACACTGGATGCTGAAGTCAGTTGAACATATTATCACATCCACGTCATGTGCAATTACTCTTTTGTACTAGTCAATGTCTGCTAATATCTGGCGCATAGGATATTGAGAAGCACTGCACTTAATATTTTCCCCAGAATCTTATAGCCACTGCAGCTGACGTGGTTAAATCGTAAATTCATTGTTAATTAATCACATAAGATTATGAAGCGTCCTTTCATGCGAATTGAGTATACAATAAAGATATTTGTTAAGATTGTATAATCAGCTAGAATTTAATATCGTACTAGATTCTGGTGTCGTATTCAGTGAATGGTATTTACAAATAATTAATTTTTAACTTCTTATTGAGCTTGTTTCAGTAACACTGGTGAGATACTTCGTAGCAATGTGAAACTGTTTTCTTTGTTTTTTAAGGATAATGTTTAAGCCACATGTGGTTCGTGTGTTGTGGATGAAAATATCTGCCTTAAGAGCCGTGAGTAATTCTTATTTGCTTATGGAATGGGACCATTAAGTTTTGATTCTACGGCTTAGGATAATGGTCAGATGTTCGGAACCTGAAGCTCCCATTTTTAAAAACGCTCGAACTCAAAATCCCACATTTTCTTGGAGTTAAAGGACAGTTAGGAGTCTGCTGGTCGGTTTAGTAAGGATGAGGCTGATTATTCTGAAAGCCGAAGTCACCAGCGGATATCGGCGCGAGCGGGTCCCACCTGCTGAAGTTGGGCGATTGCCGGCGCGCCCACTGAGGATGACGCCACAAGTGGAGCCGGCGAGGGCGCCGGCGCCGGCGAAGCGGAGCACGCAGACGCGAGCAGCAGGCCGCAGCCGCACCACCACAACAATGCGCGAGCCATCACTGCCGCGGCGCGCCGCCCGCACCCAATTATATTGGGAGTGGGGAAAAACCCTGGCAGCCCGCGGCCTACCGTCACCGGAGGCGGGGCTCCCCTCCCGGGCCCCGCGCGCCCACCCGATTGTCCTAAGCCGGCGCTCACGACGAAAACTCGACAACGCGTTCTCGTGTAGCCACCCCTTCCACCGATGCTTTTCTTGTTTTGGTTGCGGACTCTCGTATTCGCGACTTGACAGCATTTGCTGACTTATCAGTTTATCGCCTTTCTTGGAAGGGTCGGGAGGTACTTCCTATGAAGTCCAGGAGCTATTTATGTACCGCGAGGGTTTTGAACTCGTAGCTAGTGCCTCGTTCTTCTTATTAGTTAAAAAAGTCAACATGATGTGCACAGAGGAAATTGAACTTCAGAATCTGAACGCCTCTTTGCAGCGTACTATATCAGCTTCTCAATTAGCATGCATGTTACTTCCTGGAATCGTTTCATAACTAGTCTCCACATAACAGAGTTAAAAGCAATTATCTACATAATAATAGTAGTTTTCCTAATCCGATGCATATCTTGCTTTAGGTTGTAGGCTTACAAGGAGCGATTATTTCACAAGACCTTTATTTATTTTTAAAAAAACAGGCAGATGAATTACAGAAATCAACCAAATATTTGTGTGTTCTCTCTTCCGGGAGACCTTCCGAGGGCAGTTCGGATGTCTTCGATGAGGGAGAAACTTTACGTCACAAATGCTTCGATCGAGACTCGCTGAATATTTCACGAGAACACACACCTATTGGCGCATAGATATTGAACCCATTTGAGACGCACAGTATTGCTGTTTCACTGGAGAGCGGGAGAACTAAATTTAATGCATTGTGGAATCCACAACCACAAGAATCTCGTCTAAACACACACAATGCGAATGCGTCACCTTGTGCATGCATTTTTTCAAGTATATGTGCTTCTCAAACGGACGTAGCTCTGGCACTGCAGCGTGTGTATATAACAGCGGCCATTGTTGGCAGCTGTCCCGGCTGCCGAAATACTCAATGGCCCCGGAGCCTGAGCTATTCTAGCGTAACATCCAATTTTCACAGAATCATTCCTCCTCCTTCGTCGACGGTACAGTAAAAACTGCTGTGCAGAGTAAGCTCACCGCTGACGGCTAACCTCGTGAACCAAATACGGATTTTCCATTCGGTATCGAAGAAAAATATAGTATGTATTATGTTCTGCTGACCACATTTAAGTTATTCAGCGGATGTGCAGTGTTCGTGATTGCTGTTGTGTGGCAGAATTCCTACTGTGTGTTCTTTTAGTCTACTCTGGTATTTCTTCGTAAATTCGTGTATTTTCCGTTGCTGTTACGCTTTGATGTTTGTGATCGTCCTTAAATGAGACAGTAAATTTCAGTTCCGCTTTCAAACTTTGTTTCTTGGTAGGTGGAATACCCATCCAATTAGTTTTTTAGCTGTTTCCCAGAACTGACGTCAAGGCTGCGCAGTGTTCGTTGGAGTGATTCCCCAGTGCTCGCTCGGAAAATAAGAAAGGTGCGACTCTCACTACAACACTGTTTCGTCAATGTATTAACGGGTGGTAAGCTCTGTGCTTAAACTAAAACGTGTAGCCCGCTGGCACAAACAATGACAAGCTTCTTGCATCCAAATTGATTGGAAACCGATTCAGACTTGGATGATGCTGACAGTAGTTATACCATCCTTAACTACATGGTGTAGAACCTAACTCACTGCTACTAAAGATTGGAAATCTCTTATGTAGCCTTAGAAAACTCATTTGTGCGCGACAGAAGCTGAATCGTCTCTCCAGACAGCTTATTTCTCAAATTAAAGGTCGTGATCCCCATTGCATGGTATCTAGTGAAATAATACAGTTGTGAAGATGTTCGTAATTTTCGGTGTATTGTATGAAACTTATCTTTAATTTTTGATTTATTATGCATGGCACACTTTTGCATTACTAGATGAATGCTTTCTAAGGCATTCCAGACACAGTAAATATTGATAATGCTCTTCGGCATTGCGTTAATTGATGTCGCTAAAACTCTGTGATATTTGGGAGAACTTCGTCTCTTTCAAGCGATGATGTCGACTATTGGTGGAAAACGCTAGCAAAGTCTGACTGTCGTGGTGAAACAGAAATATTTGATACTCTCTTGCCTCATCACATGAACATGGCGACTTCGTGCTTCGTCGAAGTGTCGCAGAGCTTCAATGACTGTTTCTGACACAACTCACAGGAACCTCCACAACAAAAAGGAAATTTTATGTGTATCAGAGGATGATTTTCTGTGATAACTTTTTTTGCATAGCGAATATCATATTAAAACAACAGAGCAAGTGTGAACGCGGCAACTGTGTGTCGCAGATAAACGTTTACTTGGAAAACTATACGATTTGCATCGTTGAGTGAGTCGATTAATTCATGTTCACTTCAGCATTTTTTGTTCGTTCACATCGACGGATGTTAATTTCCAACCCTCTTTTCCCGACAACTCTATATGGAAATCATTTATATCGTAATGGATTCCCGAGTTTCAGATCTGATTTTCGTTAGGTTAATGCGAAACAAAGCCAGATAGTGAAACAATATTTGAGTGCGGTTCATCTTCAGTAGCAGCAGAAATAAAGCGAAAAATGTAAATTACTATGCTATAATTTCTTTCGTGCAGATGTGTATTCGATGTTAATACATTTCTCTTTGCAGAAAAGCATGCCTTGTTATTGACCGGCGGCACTTAATATCCTCCTTACTTCAGTCTTCGTCATTTTTCTCATATCCTAATCTGATACCACAGCATCGCCTGATTTAATGTGATTATGCACTATTCATCTTGCTTTTCTTTGATCAATTTTGATTTGATATGCTCTTCTCAAGAGACTTTACCTTCGTACCACTCATCGTTCGGTCCTTTGCTGTCTGTGACAGCAGGACGTCATCACAAACCTTAATTTTTTTCTTTTTCCTGGGCTTTAATTCCTTTCTCAAATTTCTCCTTTGTTTTATCAACTGCTTGCTCTGTGTGCAAACTGAGTGACGCGGGGAATGGGCTTCATACTTGTCTCACTGCCTTCTCACTTACCCATCCCTCTCCTATCTTTCAACTCTTACAACTGCAGTCTCGTTTACGTACAAGTTGTATTCTTCCCTGAGACAGTGCGTAAATTACATGTTTTTTAAATAAAAAGTCTATTTGAGAGTAGGAATTGCCCACAAGAAACACTTTTAACTTGCTTTCAAATTTAACTTCTCTATTTGCCAGGCATTTTACATCATTTTTCCAGAAAGTAGCGAATAATATTGCAATCAAGCGCTTTCTTGACTAATTTAAAGTCTATTTTACTTTTACTAGAAGAAACAACAGGATACCTGCAGCACATGTAAACACAAGAGCAGCACTGAAAGACAACACGGAACTGTCGGAAGTACATCACGAAAATATGAATTACCCAAGAGAAAGAGAGAGGCATGTAGTTAGTTGGTGAGGTAAAAAGCTTATCCTTAACAAACAAAGAAAACAGTTTCACATTACTACGAAGTATCTCACCAGTCACATTCAGATTTGCTTGTGTCAGCAATAAAGTGCATACATCAGAACGCCATGGTCATGTAGTTCACGGAGTCTACGCAAAGTTAGTTTGTTGCAGACGCTGTGGACAATATGACCATGGCATTCTGCTGTATACACTTTATTGCTGACACTCGCAAATAATGCGATAGGTATGACCTCCTTCAGAAAGGCACTAAATGCCGGAAACCGGTAAAGGAATTAAATTTCTTTCACGTAACTAGTTGCTTATTATGTCATTACATACGACTACAGTTGCTGAGAATGGGTAAAATACTAAACTTAAATAGACATCTTAAAGTCGTCTTTCGGGCGCCCAAAAAAATCAAATCGGTGTTGCGCCCTGTGAAGGACATTCATGGCAACAGTTTCTGCATATGTACAATATTTCATACGCATGTGGTAATAGCTGCGTGGGACAGTCTATTAAAACTTATTCCCAGCGTTGTGCTGCACTTTAAGTGGCACATATAACACTGTAATATACACTACTGGCCATTAAAATTGCTACACCACGAAGATGACGTGCTACAGATGCGAAATTTAACGTACAGGAAGAAGATGCTGTGATATGCAAATGATTAGCTTTTCAGATAGTTCACACAAGGTTGGCGCCGGTGGCGACGCCTACAATGTGCTGACATGAGGAAAGTTTCCAACCGATTTCTCATACATAAACAGAAGTTGACCGGCGTTCCCTGGTGAAACGTTGTTGTGATGCCTCGCGTAAGGAGGAGAAATGCGTACCATCACGTTTCCGACTTTGATAAAGGTCGGATTGTAGCCTATCGCGATTGCGATTTATCGTATCGCGACATTGCTGCTCGCGTTGGTCGAGATCCAATGACTGTTAGCAGAATATGGAATCGGTGGGTTCAGGAGGGTAATACGGAACGCCGTGGTGGATCCCAACGGCCTCGTATCACTAGCAGTCCAGATGACAGGCATCTTATCCGCATGGCTGTAGCGGATCGTGCAGCCACGTCTCGATCCCTGAGTCAACAGATGGGGACGTTTACAAGACGACAACCATCTGCACGAACAGTTCGACGACGTTTGCAGCAGCATGGACTATCAGCTCGGAGACCATAGCTGCGGTTACCCTTGACGCTGCATCACAGACAGGAGCGCCTGTGATGGTGTACTCAACGACGAACCTGGGTGCACGAATGGCGAAACGTCATTTTTTCGGATGAATCCAGGTTCTGTTTACAGCATCATGATGGTCGCATCCGTGTTTGGCGACATCGCGGTGAAGGCACATTGGATTCATCATCTCCATACTGGCGTATCACCCGGCGTGATGGTATGGGGTGCCATTGGTTACGTGTCTCGGTCACCTCTTGTCCGCAATGACGGCACTTTCAACAGTGGACGTTACATTTCAGATGTGTTACGACCCGTGGCTCTACCCTTCATTCGATCCTTGCGAAACCCTACATTTCAGCAGGATAATGCACGACTGCATGTTGCAGGTCCTGTACGGGCCTTTCTGGGTGCAGAAAATGTTCGACTGCTGCCCTGGCCAGCACATTCTCCAGATCTCTCACCAATTGAAAACGTCTGGTCAATGGTGACCGAGCAACTGGCTCGTCACAATACGCCAGTCACTACTCTTGATGAACTGTGGTATCGTGTTGAAGCTGTATGGGTAGCTGTACCTGTACACGCCATCCAAGCTCTATTTGACTCAATGCCCAGGCGTATCAAGGCCGTTATTACGGCCAGAGGTGGTTGTTCTGGGTACTAATTTCTCAGGTTCTATGCACCCAAATTGCGTGAAAATGTAATCACATGTCAGTTCTAGTATAATATATTTGTCCAATGAATACCCGTTTATCATCTGCATTTCTTCTTGGTGTAGCAATTTTAATGGCCAGTAGTGTAGAGCCATCTGCGATTACGGAACACAGCCTTTCAGCCTTACGAAAAAGCCCAAGACTTTGTTTGAGCTGACAAGGATTTTAGACCATGCTTCAAACTGTAGGGGCTCATTATGCAAAGAGACGGTGGAAAGTTGAATGTGCGTCAACAGTTTTGATAATGGTTCAAATGGCTCGAAGCACTATGGGACTAAACATCTGAGGTCAATCAGTCCCCTAGAACTACTTAAACCTAACTAACCTAAGGACATCACACACATCCATTCCGAGGCATGATTCGAACCTGCGACCGTAGCAGCAGCGCGGTTCTGGACTGAAGCGCCTTGAACCGCTCGGCCACAACGCCCGGCAACAGTTTTGATAGAAATACGGGATACGCACTCAGCAGTGCCTGGAAGCGGACAGTTGATACTGAGACACTGCATAGCAGTATGTTCTGAATTATAAATTGTGGCGGAAACAAAGACGCCATGGATGACATTTCGTCGTTATAATCGCTGGTCGCTGTGGACACGACTTAGTGAGCAGCAACAATACTACATCATTTACTTAGTGACCGTCGCCGGTAGCTGGGTGGTCAGCGCAACAAATGTCAATCCTAAGGCCCGGGTTCGATTCCCGGCTGGGTCGGAGATTTTCTCCGCCCAGGGACTGGGTGTTGTGTTGTACTAATCATTATCATTTCATCCCCATCGACGCGCAAGTCGTCGAAGTGGCATCGAATCGAAAGATTTGCCCCCGCGAACGGTCTATCCGACGGGAGGCCCTAGCCACACGACATTTACATTTATTATTTACGTAGTAATATTCCGTTACTTCTTTGTCAGTTACTTTTCTGGCGAAGCAGTGGTGAATATTATCGAAAGCTCGGATTTTTGCAGAAAGTTTAGGTGACAAGTGCATGGAGGCAACTCAGGACAACAAATCCGCCACGATAGGCTTCGTGTTTATGACTTTCCAGTGCAGTTTGAAGATATACAGTGAGTCCAAGAAGTATTCGTCTAGGTGCATATCTTTTAGAAAATAAAGTCTGTGTAACATGAAAAGAAATGCATACAAAATCTAAAGAGTGAGTCATGTAAGAAGTATCATGGTAAGTCATTTTTGTTGAAAAGCAAGGAAATAAATAAATCCACATCGACAGCGAGGTTAACAAAATAGAAAATGTAATACAAGAACTATATCATAAGCATCGGTCCACCATCTGAACATGCCGAAATTCTGCGCGCAGTGATTAAACTATAACGCTGACCCACGGCACACACTAGAGTCAAACGTGCGCGGCCCCACTCTATCGCTTGTTGTGGTTCTGAACGGCGGCGATACAGTGCAATTAGCGCCATGGGTCGTAATGATAGTAGGACGACTCTGATCGAAAGGAAACTTATTCTGCGCTTACATAATGAGTGCAAATCTTCTTACGAGATTGCTAAAGTAGTCGGTAGATCTAGATGGACGGTTCAGTTGATAATAGATCAATTTTGCGCAACAAAATTATTAAGATACCAACCACAAACCGGACGCCCTCACACTTTGACTGATGCAGACGTGAGATTTATCATGAGGGAAATGGAGAAGAAACCTAAAATCAGCACTCCTAAGTTTGCTGGGGAGTAAGAGTCTAAGGGGAAGAAGGTATGTGCCAACACAATCAGAAATACCTTCAGCCGACCGGAGTGGCCAAGCTGTTCTAGGCGCTACAGTCTGGAACCGCGCGACCGCTACGGTCGCAGGTTCGAATCCTGCCTCGGGCATGGATGTGTGTGATGTCCTTAGGTTAGTTAGGTTTAAGTAGTTCTAAGTTCTAGGGGACTGATGACTTCAGATGTTAAGTCCCATAGTGCTCAGAGCCAAAACGTATGGTTATCGCGGCCGGGTAGCGCGCAAGAAATTTTGGATCAGTGAACAGAATCGCAAGAAACGTCTTCATTTTGCGGTGGAATATAGATTCAAAAAAGGAAGACTTCTGGAATAGAGTAATATTTTCTGATGAGAGTAAATATAACGTATTCGGGTCAGATGGCAGGCGAATGGTGTGGCGTAAGAAGAATGCGGAGATGTTGCCACGCAATCTTGTGCCAACGGTTAAACACAGTAGTGGCTCCGTGATGGTGTGGGCTGTATGAGTGCAGCAGGTGTTCGAAAATTACCTTTCATAGAAGGTACAATGGATCACCATATGTATATCAACATTTTAAAGGACAATCTGAATCGTAGAGCCGTAAAATTATGTCTGCAAGGAAATTACATTTTTCAACAAGATAACGACCCAAAGCATACGGCCCTAAATACAAGGCTGTGGCTCCTGTAAAGTATCCCAAAACAACTTAACACCCCTCCTCAGAGCCCAGAAATTAATCCTATTGAACACCTTTGGAAAGTCCTGGAAGATAGCATCATTAGAAGGCACGTTTCTAACAAGACAGACCTAAAAGAAGCACTTCAAGACGAATGGGACAAATTCCAGCCTCTCTGACGGCAAACTTGGGGAAGTCGATACCCAGACGACTACAAGCAGTAATAGCTGCAAAGGGAAACCCCACTATATATTAATTTTTGTAATTGAAATCACATTTTCAGATTGTAAACTAAGAAAATATGAGTAGACGAATACTTTTTGAAGTCTCCCTTGAATAAATTCTCCATTTTGTCAAATTTGTTATTGCTATGGATGTACTTATTTCCTTGTCCATCAATAAAAATGACTTACCAAAGTTCGTTGCATATGACTGGATGTTCATATTTTATGTTGCCTTCCTTTCACGTGACATACTTAGTTAAAAAAAAAATTACGACCAGACGAATACTTTTTGGACTCACTGTATGTTCCAATTAAGTCAGATGATACCGATATCAACACGCTAGGTGTGCTGGGCATAACGCCTTAGTGGCAAGAAAACTGCGAAAACAGCTGTTCTTGAACTGTTAGGTGAAAAAGAGGATTTCCAGCTCGATTATCTTACTCAGCTCCGTTAACTTTTCGTTGGTGGGAGTCTGCAAAGACTAATACTCTAGGAGAGAGCCAGTTTGAATTCTAGCCCTGGAAGCGATTTTCAGCGCCGGTATTCGGCCGGCAAGTGTAAGAGAGACGGTGATATCAAGTCCTGTTCACCAAACTCTGTGCCAACATTCTGTGTTAAATTCCAAGTCTCCTCATAGTATTTCACTGAGCGTGAACGTGTGACACTGTTGCTGGTGACCTATCCGGCTGCCCGCTTCAGGAGTGTGCAGTATACCGACACGATGTTTCAGCCGCTCCCTTTCCTTCTACAACAATACAAACACAACACTGCACTGTGCAAGCACTCAGCGCCCTCTTCTATAGGGCATATATACACACACTTGACACTTGATGAAGCATCTCCATTAGAATCTCACGTAGGGCGGCATCATCACCTAATGTTCACTTCCTAAGTGTGAGACGGAATGCTGTGCAGGATGATTTAAGAATGCATTGCCAAACTCTGAGGAAGGGTTTCCTACGCCAAAACAAGAAAGGAAGCTCGTAGAAACGTATGTATGATAGTCCTACGTTTATAAGTTATTAATCAAAATTTCGGCTCATCTGTTTTCCATATAAAACCCAACAACTTCTATGTAGTCATTCGAAGAAGACATGGACTCATTGCATCCATTCCATCCTAGATGGCAATGTGTTGCACTCATTCATAGAAGATTTTGACGCATGTTATCCATTTTATTGTAGCATGTACATATTCTGTCCACAGGGACTTTGACAGCACTCTATAACACTTATTAGACGGTTTTCCTCTGAAAATAAGAAGAAACCTGTAATTTATGATGATGGAGCTCCAACACATTTTAGTCTCATTGTTCGAGGTGCACTGGCTGGTATCTGTGACACATAGATAGGTAGAAGAGGACCAGTATCGGAGTGGCCGTGCGATTCTAGGCACTACAGTCTGGAACCGAGCGACTGCTACAGTCGCAGGTTCGAATCCTGCCTCGGGCATGGCTGTGTGTGCTGTCCTTAGGTTAGTTAGGTTTAATTAGTTCTAAGTTCTACGCTACTGATGACCTCAGAAGTTAAATTGCGTAGTGCTCAGAGCCATTTTTTTGAGGACCAGTATCATGGCCTGCACGTTCCCCCGACCTCATTCCTACGGATTTTTGGCTCTGGGGTCATCTTCAATAATGGGTAAATGCAAGCTGTATGTAGAAATTCGTCATCGACGTGTGATAATGCTGGCGAAACGATTCGATACTGTCATGGTGCGACAGTCCATAACTGAACGAGTGCATGCAAACTTGGAAGTAAGAGAAAGACGTTTTGAACATTGCTATAACTTTATGAGATAACACTTTCAAGCTAACATTTTGTAAATGATACGTTGAACATAAAATTTCATTAAGTTTCATTAATAAACCAAGAGTTCATGGGTATACGTTTATATGAACTTTTTTCTTGTTATGGTGTGAGCCCAGAGTTTGTAAAAATATTTTGAAGTAATTTCTTGTAGATCTACGTATAATTCGCTTCTGATTACTTAACGATTAATTTTTAAAGAGAACAGCAATTTTAAAAAATGCTTTAAAATTATGTATCATTGTCTTTGTCTCAATTTCTTTTGTTTTAGAATGCTGCCGGATATAGAGGAATGTCAGAATTTCTGCAGAGGTAGACATGCATTGCCAGAATGAAATGATTGTTTGCAGTAAGTTTGTATCTGGTGTGTACCGCCGCAGTTCTGGTAAGTGAGACGAAACCGATTACTAAGTTTCTTTTAGAAACCATCCTGCGCATTTTTACTCTTTTCGCAATTCGTCTGTAGAGTTGCTAGGACTGTTGAAGAGTGTTTTCATTTTAACATGATGCTAGGATGTAATGTCCCCATTTTGATAATATCAGCCATCCTTATGAGTCTATCTGTATAGTCCTTTTACAGTATGTGCGTTTATTTGTTTGTGTGTGTGTCACAAGAGAAGTTTTTGGAAATAGTTCATCTTTATTATTCTTCAATTTTAACATTCTTTCTCGTTTTTGCTACATTCGTCTCACTGGGCTTTAGTATGGGCGCTGAAGACATCGACGTTGTGTGCTCATGTAATTCTGTCGTCGGCGATACCAATCTTTTCATTAGTCACAGAAATCACTTTAGCGTTATATGATGATTAGGATACAATGTTGACAGTTTTGTACAGCTACTCAAAGAATGATACAGGTTATAGGTCAGTAATAGTGCGAAAAACCTGTAAAGAAATCCACGGTCATACATTGTGAGAACCAAGCGACTCTACTTACGAGAAACTGTAGCTGCATGCTTTACCCCAAGCGAAAAGTGGCGTTACTACTTGTGTGCGACAAATGCATTCCATCATTCAAACACGTTTCTCCGGCTAGTTATTTTTGAATGAAGTGGCAAAAAGAGGAAGTGACAATGAGAAATGACAAAACCTGTGATTTCTGTGTATAGGCTATTTACGCATTAAGTCCCACTATCTGAATATTTTCACAGGTTTATAAGAAGCGCTGTATGATTTATGAGAGATTTGTACGGCTTCTTTTAGAATGTTAATGTGTTCAACGAAAGTAAACGGATGGCTGTACAGGGGAGATGAAATCACGTGAGTCTCTGCTCTTAGAATTTGAAGAATGCATCGTATGAGGTAAGCCTAAGAAAATATTCCCTGGTGAAAGTGTATATATTGGCGGGATCAATTAAATTGGGAAAATATTTGCATATATTGAGTTAACAGGAATTATACTTTTTCTGCACCAGTCGTAAATAGGACTATCATGCTGCCTGGTACTCTTCACCATGCACTTTAAAATCAACACTATTCTCGCAATTTTAGGACATTTACTGTCAAAATGTAGTCAGTAGACTAGCTCGATTTCCTACAAGGAGCTTAATAACAGTTCGCTGCCCGAAAATCACGAGAAAAAATGGAATCAAAATACGGCTTACATGAAACTCTACAAGAGAGCTGCATTTCTGCAGCTGGTGGTGTAGGCTGTTTGCTTGTCTCGTGCCCTATTGTAGAAGTTGTCTGGACCCCACCAGTTTTATGAAAATGGGACAACTATTTGCGCAAGCAAGAAGCTTATTTATAAACGAGGCACACCAGTTAAGGAGTCGTGATAAGTTATAGTGGAGGTGTTTCCGCGTTGGCGAGCTACACAGCGCGAGTGTTTTGAGTGGCGAGCGGTGGAATGCCATCCGCAAGACCACTCCAGCCGCCTGGCCGGCGCCGCTCCGACCACCTGCTGAGAGCGAGCAGCAGCAGGGCTCCGCGCCTGCACAGCAGCATCGACGTTTTGCCTGGCATTTATCTGTTTTATTCAGCACCGTGGACTCTTCATTTTCTTTGGACGATGTGAGTGGAAATACTTAGTTCAAAATTTGTTTGTCTGAGTCAATTAAACTTCATAGTCAGCTACATTACCAACTCTTTAGGCAGTAATTAGTTAAAGCCCATGCTAACATAATGTAAGGTTACAGAAACTTCAAAAGATCTTTTTGGGTCTCACTGCCAAACAGCTTCATTAATTTTACGTAGATGGACGTAGCACAAGTAGGGACCTAAAACTTCGTAATAGGTATGTCATGTAACATAAGATATATTAAAGTGCGGAATGTGGCTCCTTATTTTCTAAGATTCTTCAATAATTGTTCTTTTTCGTCCTAGAAGTTTTTTAATGTGGAATGATGGAGTTCATTTCAAGTGTTTGATAAATCTCCTTTGGAGGCAGTTTGGCTCATTCTTAACTTCTGACCTGCAGGAGTAGCTCAGTTAACAGTCGTATCCTAAGTATATCTTAATGACCGACGAGCATTTGCTGAGACTCAGTTATATAGTCATGGCAGTAGAGGGTGATTGATGGTACAAGTGCAATTAACGATCTTATCTCAAGGTCATGCCCACACTTCTGGGGAATCCCTCCCCTCTCCAAGCCTCTGCCCACAGATTCTAGGCAATTGTTTGAGATACTTTCAAGGTCAGAATGTAACCTGATATGTGTCATGTGTCACAGCCCAGTTCCACCACCCCATCTATAGGGCACCTGGGTGTAGTACATTCAAGGTCAGGATGTAAACTGATACCCCGGTTATGCTTATTGGGCAATTGTGTGATGTAAATATGTCGGGAAAACAGTAACCCATCCACTTTGAGAGATCTGCAGCCAAAACAAAGATTAGACTCTCCTCACGGTATATGACAATGCGATGACTTAAAAGAGATGAAAAATCCAGTCCGTCCTCCGCACATTGATGTAGCCAATAGTATGGCTAAAAAATTACGGGTTCCCACCCCCTTTCTAATCGATCAGATCTTTCATCATGCCATGCTTAATGCATGTTGTGTAGGAATCATATCGACGTGCTTTATTGATCTGTTTCGCAGTAACTATATGTGAAGATGGGCATGACTGGGGGAAGGCTGAAATGGAAGGAGGAGCAGATAGACAGTGAGAGGGAATAGGATGGTGTTGCTAGTGGGAGAGGGGGCAGGAGGGGATGGACAGATTTGGGCCGGAGAAAATGAACAGAGAGAGGGGAGGAAGAGATGACAAAAGAGAGGTGAGGAGGATATGGACAGAGAGAGAGAGGGGAGATAGTGTGTTGTGAAGGTAATGCCAGCGTGCCTTGTAGGGCCTACACTTGTGTGTGGGCACAGCTGAGCCGTGAGGTTTGGGGAGAAAATGGATAATGAAAAAGGGGAGGATGAGGTGGACAGAGGAAGTGGGAGGAGGAGATGTACAGAGGGAGGGGAGGAGAGGGGGTGGACAGAGAAACAGGGGGAGGATGAGATGGACAGAGAGAGTGGGCAGGTGGAAAAGGAAAGAGGTGGGAAGAGGTGCAGAGAGAGAGAGGGGGAGGAGGATATAGGTAGAGGAAGGGGGAGACAGATATGAAAGATATAGTCAGAGCGTGGGAAAAGCTGGACAAGGAGAGGGAGGAGGAAGAAATGAGTACAATAAACTAGACAAGAAGAGGGGGAGAGGAGAAGATGAGCACAATACATGTACACGAGCAAAGCTGTGGGGAATAGGCTAATATGTATGTATACGTCGTCTGTTCAAACAATTCTGGAACTTTATCCACAAATTTTTTTCACATTTACCTTTTACTTATTGTGAATGGTCTCCTCCACAGTTGATACATCACTCCCAATGGGGTTTTCACTTCCGGAACCAGTCTTGTTACGCCTTTTTCTGGATCGCGCGAAGCGCCGTCTGCGAATTTTCTTTCATCTCGTCTATCGTTGCAAATAGTCGTCCTTTCACGGGGTTTGCAACTTTGGAAATAAAAAAAAAGTCTGCATGGGTCAGGTATGGAGAGAACGGAGGATGAGGTAGCACAGTGATCTCGTTTAAACGCGTCCCGCTTAACAGTTTGCCCCTGTGGCAAGCCTTCAAAGTCGAAGAAAGCTATCAGCATGGCTTTGACATTTGACCTGACCTGACGAGATTCTCTTGGTCTTGGAGAATCTTTCTCGACCCAGTGTGAAGACTGAAACCTGGTCTCAACATCATAACAGTAGACCCATGTTTCACCACCAGTTATGATATCCTTAAGGATCATCTCGTTCTCATTTGCGCTACCGAAAAGCTCTTCACAGATTGCGATGTGAAGGTCTTTCTGGTCTTGACTCATGAGCTGTAGGACGAACTTTGCGGTAACACGATGCATTCCAAGATGCTGTGTCACGATTTCATGACATGATCCAACTGAAACGTCACATTTTTTGGAAATCTCTAGGACAGTCAGTCTTCGATTGGCACGCACAGTTTCGTTGATGGTCCTGACATGAGCGTCGTCGGTATACATCGAAGGGCGTCGTGAACGAGGGTCATCGTTAATTTGCGTCCGGCCATTTTTCAACTGTATGAATAATTCCCCCCCCCCCCCCCCCCCACACAACCACCACCACGAACCATAACCGTACCGTAGGTGCAACCACAACGGAGGGGTATCTGTTGAGAGGCCAGACAAACGTATGGTTCCTGAAGAGGGGCAGCAGCCTTCTCAGTAGTTGCAGGGGCAACAGTCTGGAAGATTGACTGATCTGGCCTTGTAACACTAACCAAAACCGCGTTGCTGTGATGGTACTGCGAACGGCTGAAAGCAAGGGGAAACTACGGCCGTAATTTTCCCCGAGGGCATACAGCTTTACTGTATGGATAAATGATGACGGCGTCCGCTTGGGTAAAATATTCGGAGGTAAAATAGTCCCCCATTCGGATTTCCGGATGGGGACTACTCAGGAGGACGTCGCTATCAGGAGAAAGAAAACTGGCGTTCTACGGATCGGAGCGTGGAATGTCAGATCCCTTAATCGGGCAGGTAGGTTAGAAAATTTAAAAAGGGAAATGGATAGGTTAAAGTTGGATATGGATAGATTAAAGTTGGATATAGTGGGAATTAGTGAAGTTCGGTGGCAGGAGGAACAAGACTTTTGGTCAGGTGATTACAGGGTTATAAATACAAAATCAAATAGGGGTAAGGCAGGAGTACGTTTAATAATGAGTAAAAAAAATAGGAGTGCGGGTAAGATACTACAAACAGCATAGCGAACGTATTGTTGTGGCCAAGATAGACACGAAGCCCACGCCTACAACAGTAGTACAAGTCTATATGCCAACTAGCTCTGCAGATGACGGAGAAATTGAAGAAATGTATGATGAAGTAAAAGAAATTATTCAGATAGGGAAGCGAGACGAAAATTTAATAGTCATGGGTGACTGGAATTCGGTAGTAGGAAAAGGGAGAGAAGGAAACGTAGTAGGTGAATATGGATTGGGGGTAAGAAATGAAAGAGGAAGCCGCCTGGTGGAATTTTGCAAAGAGCACAACTTAATCATAGCTAACACTTGGTTCAAGAATCATAAAAGAAGGTTGTATACATGGAAGAAGCCTGGAGATACTGATAGGTTTCAGATAGATTGTATAATGGTAAGACAGAGATTTAGGAACCAGGTTTTGAATTGTAAGACATTTCCAGGGGCAGATGTGGGCTCTGACCACAATCTGTTGGTTATGAACTGTAGATTGAAACTGAAGAAACTGAAAAAAGGTGGGAATTTAAGGAGATGGGACCTGGAGAAACTGACTAAACCAGAGGTTGTACAGAGTTTCAGGGACATCATAAGCGAACAATTGACAAGAAATACAGTAGAAGAAGAATGGATAGCTTTGAGGGATGAAGTAGTGAAGGCAGCAGAGGATTAAGTAGGTAAAAAGACGAGGGCTAGTAGAAATCCTTGAGTGACAGAAGAAATATTGAAATTAATTGACGAAAGAAGAAAATATAAAAATTCAGTAAATGAAGCAGGCAAAAAGGAATACAAACGTCTCAAAAATGAGATCGACAGGAATTGCAAAATGGCTAAGTAGGGATGGCTAGAGGACAAATGTAATGATGTAGAGGCTTATCTCACTAGGGGTAAGATAGACACTGCCTACAGGAAAATTAAAGAGACCTTTGGAGAAAAGAGAACGACTTGTATGAATATCAAGAGCTCAGATGGAAACCCAGTTGTAAGCAAAGAAGGGAAAGCAGGAAGGTGGAAGGAGTATATAGAGGGTCTATACAAGGGAGATGTGCTTGAGAGCAATGTTATGGAAATAGAAGAGGAGGTAGATGAAGATGAAATGGGAGATATGATACTACTTGAAGAGCTTGACAGAGCACTGAGAGACCTGAGTCGAAACAAGGCCCCGGGAGTAGACAACATTCCATTAGAACTACTGACAGCCTTGGTAGAGCCAGTCCCGACAAAACTCTACCATGTGGTGAGCAAAATGTATGAGACAGGCGAAATACCCTCAAACGTCAAGAAGAATATAATAATTCCAATCCCAAAGAAAGCAGATGTTGACAGATGTGAAAATTACCGAACTATCAGTTTATTAAGTCACAGCTGCAAAATACTGACACGAATTTTTTACAGACGAATGGAAAAACTGGTAGAAGCCGACCTTGGGGAAGATCAGTTTGGATTCCGTAGAAATATGGGAACACGTGAGGCAATACTGACCCTACGACTTATTTTAGAAGCTAGATTAAGGAAAGGCAAACCTACGTTTCTAGCAGTTGTAGACTTAGAGAAAGCTTTTGACAATGTTGACTGGAATACTCTTTCAAATTCTGAAGGTGGCAGGGATCAAATACAGGGAGGGAAAGGCTATTTACAATTTGTACAGAAAGCAGATGGCAGTTATAAGAGTCGGGCACATGAAAGGAAAGCAGTGGTTGTGAAGGGAGTGAGACAGGGTTGTAGCCTCTCCCGATGTTGTTCAATCTGTATATTGAGCAAGCAGTATGTAACGCCGGAAATGCATATCCTCCTATTTCCATCTGCTGCACTATAAATTTTTTTCCTTATTTTGTTACCTGAAGATATGACATTTCTGTGTCTTTATATATTGTAATTGTTTTACTGTTTGTATATATATATGCATTTATGTTGGTTTGTTTTGTGAATATTAATTGTATTCATACGCTGGGTCTGGCTGGGGTAGTGCAGATGAGCAGGTGTGTTGTGTGACGCTCCCGCGAGTTGCCGCGCTTTCGGGGTTGGGCAGCATGTAATTGCGCTCGATTTGCTATGATAGTTTCTGACACGGTGTCGCGGACGGGAAGCGTTAGCTGGCGCACATCAAGAGCCCGTTTCGCCTGGTGACCGTGTCGAGAAGAAGGCGCGCCAACATCCAGCTTCTGCAACAGCGACGGCTGACAATGAGTGACTGTCGCCACCTCCTCGATCGACGGCTTCAAACCTTCAATCAACCAACAAGGAAGACTGGAAGCACGTAAAGTTTTAGAACTGTATGGCAGACCTCAGCTTTTAAAACTGTTCAAATCACAAAATTACAGCAACGTAGCATGAACCTTTGTTGCTCATTGTCCCAATTACATTACCAAGCAGGGTCCCTTCCTTTTCCGGAATGAACCCGAGTGTCGTTGAAATTCAAACGCCAGCATTAAAGCAATATTATTCTATTTCACTGCTTTAATTTCAAAGTTCAGTTAAAGTATTCATAGCTGGCTACAAAATTTAGATTACACAAGCACAAATTAAGAGTGCGAGTTTTGTTACCGTATTTTAGCTTACCTGTGACTGCAGCTCGGCTTGGTACTTACTAAATTTTACTATTGTTAATTGTTCAGAATCATTTAATTCAAGTTCAAAGTTAAATCTCTTATTTCTAAATTTCGTAGATTCAAGTAGCTTTTGAAATGATTGTTGAGGTAGTCCAAGACTAACCGGATTTTACTGAATTTCGATATGCTTCAGAAAGAAAGCTCACTATTAACTTCAGTCACTAAATTAACTTTCGATTTTCCGGTTTTATTAATTCTTTTGCTAAATTAAGTCAGAGTGTAGCGAAATTTATTACTTCTGACAAACTTTCAGTTTTCACACTACACGTGTCAACCTTCAGTTGCCACGCTTCTAGTACTAATTATATGTGTAATAACCTTTCCTTTTCAGTTACTATAGTAATTGTCCATAGGACTGGCGACCGTAATTTCCCCCAAATCTCAAATATCTAATTAGCGCCAATTAATTGTTAACGTGACGACCGTACATTTACTTTCTTTATTAACTTTACCCCTTTTCAAAATTAATTTCCACCAGTTTCATTGGCATTTTTCCTTTCATTTAGATGTAACCCTTTCCCCCCTCTTTAGCGACAAATTAACTTCGGTGAGGATTGCTTTTCCCAAATTTCCATTAGGTATACACGGTTTAATTTTTCACTGTCATTAAGTTCGATAAGTGAGGGGGAGGTTACACGTGGTGACCTGGTGACAGGACAATCTTCGGATTTGAGGTTGTTCTGGACACGAATTTTGCATTGTGCAAATCTCGTAACAAAGTACTGGTTACGAAATGGTCGATACGTCAGCGAGAATATTAGTGTGAGGAATCCTAATTAGATTTGAGATGGCATTTATATTGAAAATTATTAAAGCTGAGTGAAGTAGTGCATTTTAACAACATGTTAAAACGCGTTACTGACAGAGTGAAAACTTGCGATTTATGTCAGAAGGTGAAGGTTACCAACTGTACGAGTCGTGGTCCTATGCAAAGTATAAGGCCTAATGACACCTTTGAAATACTGTGCGTGGACTTGTACGGACCTTTGCCCAAGTCATCAGGAAACTTTGCCTACATTTTAGTAGTGCTAGAAGCTTTTTCCAAGTTCATCAAACTATACCCGATTAGGAAAGCTACAGCCAAAGCGGTCTGTAGCAAGTTTGTGAACGATTATTTTGTTCATATTGGTAAGCCCAAGGGGATTCTATCAGACAATGGGGCATAATTTACTTCTAAGTTGTGGAATGAAGGCATGGAAAGTAATGGTGAAAGTAAGGTGATCCATATTTCAGCTTATTGTCCGGCTGGGAATCCCGTTGAGAGGTATATGCGCGAGCTAGGCCGACTTTGCCGTACCTATTGCCATCACAACCATAGGGCATGGGGCAGTATTTGAGAGAATTATGAACACCTTGAGACATGAATCTACGGGATTTTCTCCAGAGGAAATCCTGTTCGATGACAGAAGTAAAAGTTTAGTGGAAGAGATAATCAATTTCCTTCCTTGGATTGACATTAGTATTGGTGTGAAAAAAGATCGTTTGCGAGAAGTAATGAAGCTAAGAGCCGATGCTCGCATACGTCGTCATGACGGTAAAGCGCGTTTTACTAAGCTTGCAATTGGAGACTTAGTACTCGTAAAAGCTCATGAGAAATCGAGCGAGATAGACAATGAAATCTCTAAATTTAAGTTTGTTTATAATGGACCATATAAAGTCATTGGTATACCTCACACAAATGCTTATTGCTTAGAGTATCCAAGCTCTGGAAAACTATTAGGTATACGGAACATTGTAGACTTGAAATTGTACCAACCTAGGATTGATTAATACCACAGAATGGGTAATTTGTACAGTATGTAAATATAGAGTGTAAGATTTAAACCATTTGCTAGATTGCCATGCTTTTGCCTGACCAAGAGGACATTAAAGAAGTTGTAATTATTAAGTAATTAATTTTTACTAAATGATTTAAGAGAGAGCGATTATTTATCAATTGAAAAATCCAAGCTGCCAGTTTAAGTTTTCAGCTGAATCACTGTAGATTAAGGAATGTAAATATGATTTTGTAACTAGCTGTAAGATTTCATGGTGTTTTACTAGTCATTGCCAATGTACTTAGACGCTGTTTTAAGTTTCAGGCTAGTACATGCGTGTGATGATGGACAATGTTGAGTTATCCACTGTGATAGCATTAAGGGACTCCTTGAGATTACTCGGGAGTGAGTTTTTCCGAAAGAATTCAGTGAAACGGACGTTCTGGGATGCCGTTACACAGGCGAGAGAGATCAAGCGTGCCGCGCAGTCGGGCACAACAATATTGGCGAGGCGGAGCCGCTGTTGGCTCTTGTACCACTGTCAGTATTCGTTGTACTTGCGAGCACGGAAGGCGGAGCTGTTTTTCTTCCCGGACAGCTGATGTGAAAGAATTCTGCTGTCAGTGTTTATGTTTTTTTCGATCTGCTGAATCTTATTTTCTTGTTTAGCGTTAAGTGGACTCTCATGTCGAGAATATTAATTATGAAAAGGTTGCATAAAATGTGTATTCTATGTAATTAATTATTAATTTGCGTAATTTGATCTACCTGTTTTTATGACCATGTAATCTGATTAATTTTGTACATAGCATTCCATTTCTTGATACTAATATGAATTTTTCCGATTTTAGAATAGCTAAACCACTTTCTATGTTTTCTATGAATTTTATAATGTTGTCAACCTGTTTTTCTTTTTTGTAAGATGACAGAGTGGAATAAGATTAGGAGTGTCTCCACTCAATTATTATGATCTAAAAATTGGTTTATGGTTAATTAGACGAATGCTAAATTTTGTTGATGTTTTGAGCATATGCATTTCCACTGTTTCTTTTTTGGGACATTTTCTCGGTCTGTTTAGGTTACACGAACATCCTCAGACAATGTGGGGCACGTGTAATGCCGGAAATGCATATCCTCCTATTTCCATCTGCTGCACTATAAATTTTTTTCCTTATTTTGTTACCTGAAGATATGACATTTCTGTGTCTTTATATATTGTAATTGTTTTACTGTTTGTATATATATATATATATATATATATATATATATATATATATACATATATATATATATATATATGCATTTATGTTGGTTTGTTTTGTGAATATTAATTGTATTCATACGCTGGGTCTGGCTGGGGTAGTGCAGATGAGCAGGTGTGTTGTGTGACGCTCCCGCGAGTTGCCGCGCTTTCGGGGTTGGGCAGCATGTAATTGCGCTCGATTTGCTATGATAGTTTCTGACACGGTGTCGCGGACGGGAAGCGTTAGCTGGCGCACATCAAGAGCCCGTTTCGCCTGGTGACCGTGTCGAGAAGAAGGCGCGCCAACATCCAGCTTCTGCAACAGCGACGGCTGACAATGAGTGACTGTCGCCACCTCCTCGATCGACGGCTTCAAACCTTCAATCAACCAACAAGGAAGACTGGAAGCACGTAAAGTTTTAGAACTGTATGGCAGACCTCAGCTTTTAAAACTGTTCAAATCACAAAATTACAGCAACGTAGCATGAACCTTTGTTGCTCATTGTCCCAATTACATTACCAAGCAGGGTCCCTTCCTTTTCCGGAATGAACCCGAGTGTCGTTGAAATTCAAACGCCAGCATTAAAGCAATATTATTCTATTTCACTGCTTTAATTTCAAAGTTCAGTCAAAGTATTCATAGCTGGCTACAAAATTTAGATTACACAAGCACAAATTAAGAGTGCGAGTTTTGTTACCGTATTTTAGCTTACCTGTGACTGCAGCTCGGCTTGGTACGTACTAAATTTTACTATTGTTAATTGTTCAGAATCATTTAATTCAAGTTCAAAGTTAAATCTCTTATTTCTAAATTTCGTAGATTCAAGTAGCTTTTGAAATGATTGTTGAGGTAGTCCAAGACTAACCGGATTTTACTGAATTTCGATATGCTTCAGAAAGAAAGCTCACTATTAACTTCAGTCACTAAATTAACTTTCGATTTTCCGGTTTTATTAATTCTTTTGCTAAATTAAGTCAGAGTGTAGCGAAATTTATTACTTCTGACAAACTTTCAGTTTTCACACTACACATGTCAACCTTCAGTTGCCACGCTTCTAGTACTAATTATATGTGTAATAACCTGTCCTTTTCAGTTACTATAGTAATTGTCCATAGGACTGGCGACCGTAATTTCCCCCAAATCTCAAATATCTAATTAGCGCCAATTAATTGTTAACGTGACGACCGCACATTTACTTTCTTTATTAACTTTACCCTTTTCAATATTAATTTCCACCAGTTTCGTAGGCATTTTTCCTTTCATTTAGATGTAACCCTTTCCTCCCTCTTTACCGACAGATTAACTTCGGTGATGATTGCTTTTCCCAAATTTCCATTAGGTACAGGCGGTTTAATTTTTCACTGTCATAAAGGTCGATAAGTGAGGGCGAGGTTACAAGTAAAGGAAACAAAAGCAATATCCGGAGTAGGTATTAAAATCCATGGAGAAGAAATAAAAACTTCAAGGTTCGCCGATGACATAGTAATTTTGTCAGAGACAGCAAAGGACTTGGAAAAGCAGTTGAACGGAATGGACAGTGTCTTGAAAGGAGGATATAAGATGACCATCAACAAAAGCATAACGAGGATAATGGGATGTAGTTGGGTGATGCTGAGGGAATTAGATTAGGAAATGAGACACTTAAAGTAGTAAAGGAGTTTTGCTATTTGGGGAGCAAAATAACTGATGATGGTCGAAGTAGAAAGAATATGAAATGTAGACTGGCAATGGCAAGGAAAGTGTTTCTGAAGAAGAGAAATTTGTTTACATCGAGTATAGATTTAAGTGTCAGGAAGTCGTTTCTGAAAGTATTTGTATGGAGTGTAGCCATGTATGGAAGTGAAACATGGACGATAAATAGTTTGGACAAGAAGAGAATAGAAGCTTTTGAAATGTGGTGCTACAGAAGAATGCTGAAGATTGGTTGGGTAGATCACATAACTAATGAGGAGGTATTGAATAGGATTGGGGAGAAGAGGAATTTGTGGCACAACTTGAATAGAAGAAGGGATTGGTTGTTAGGACGTGTTCTGAGGCATCAAGGGATCGCCAATTTAGTGTTGGAGGGCAGCGTGGAGGGTAAAAATCGTAGAGGGAGACCAAGAGATGAATACACTAAGCAGATTCAGAAGGATGTAGGCTGCAGTAAGTACTGGGAGATGAAGAAGCTTGCACAGGATAGAGTAGCATGGAGAGCTGCATCAAACCAGTCTCAGGACTGAAGACCACAACAACAACAATGAATAATTCGTAACACCGAGTACGGGTTAAGCACTCATCACCGTAGGCTTCCTGCATCATTTGGAGTTCCTCTGCAAAGGTTTTCTTGTGTGTCACATAAAATTTGATGCAGACATGTTGTTCCTCTAACTCTCCATATCAAAATTCGCAAACTGTGCGACACAAAATTCTACTCAATACATCGCTGAACAATAACTAACAGACATACAACAACGAAACTTCCGGCAATTACACATTAAGCACAGGCGTGTGAGGGGATGCCAACGGAATTTCGCTCCAACACACCATTGGCGCTTAATTGCGAGCGTCCCGGAGTTTTGTGAACAGATCTCGTATAAACATGCCACTGTCAGAAATAAAATTGGTGGAAAATCTCTCTTTCAAGTACTCTTATAATTAGTACTAGGAATCAGTTAATATTTCTGTTTCTAAGCGATCAACCCTATCATTATTTCATGCATATTTCTTGTCCAGTTTCACCAAAAGTGGCTGCGAGATACTCACTTCGTTTTCACTTTTACACTCTTGAGTATTTTCTTTGTCGTGCTCAACGACTGATAATATTCGAACAAGGTCAAGCTGCTGCTACTGCTATTATAATTGAACTATATTAGCATTAATTGAATTAGTGTAAAGTAGTTTAGCGTTATATTATTTTTAAAGTATTTCAAATAAATAAATAATCAAGGCTCATTTGCCTTGCATAATGAAATCATGTATAAAATAAAGAAACAACTTCAGATTAAAAAGAAAATGAATTTTCCAGTCTCATCACGGCTGCTTTGAGGAACACCACGTACGTAATGTTTCTAGATGTCCTCTGTATGGAAATTACATCTTCCCTGGTCTGCGTCATTGATAAATTTATCGGCTCTGCCGCCACAGTTTTCGTCATATACTCTGCTTTTTTGTGTTGAAGCTGTTTATTTAAGTAGTCTAGCAGTTTTTGCATGTAACAGAACCGACTGTCTTACTGGGAGTGGCAATCACAAACAAACAACAACAACAAAAAAAGTTCAACTGTGTGTGAAGTCTTATGGGACTTAAATGCTAAGGTCATCAGTCCCTAAGCTTACACACTACTTAACTTAAATTATCCTAAGGACAAATACACACACCCATGCCTGAGGGAGGACTCGAACCTCCGCCAAGACCAGCCGCACAGTCCATGACTGCAGCGCCGCAGACTGCTTGGCTAATCCCGCGCGGCGGAGTGGCAATCGATTTACTGAACTATGTGCAAGGTGTCCAGAACTTAAAGGATCATCCAAGCACTCATTCAGATTTAAATATTTCTCATAATAAGCTCTAAGACCACTATAACTTTTCGAATATTTACTAGGAGTCATAATTTCTAAACTTAAAATATGCTGAGCTTATCACCTGAATCAATTTTTGAAAGCTAGTTGTCAATCATCGAACATCTTATAATTTCTTAGGACATGGATCGCTAAAGTGTGATGTCCACCTTTTAGATAACTCCCAACTAATCTGATTTTCTTTCATCTAACTATCCTATAGGAAATGCACCAATAAAATATTTTAAAAATATAGCTGGATGTAAATCACTAGTATACAGAGCAAAATTATGTAATTTTAATTCGTCAGATTCCATTATACAGGGCGGTCCATCTGAAGTTTCAGATGAGATTATCTCGAAAACTATACATCCGGTAAAAATAGTGGGTAAGACAAGTTCTCGAAGGGGGACATCAAATAATACTACACGTGACCCCCAGCCCCCGCCCCCTTGAGTAGGGCGGGGGCAATTTTTAAATCTTAAATGGAAGATCTTATTGCAGAGTCAGATTCTCCATAAAAAAGTAATCAAGTTTTGTCTGAAACATTTTCAAACCATTGTCAGGCGGCACTGAAAGCGAGAACAATTAAAATTGGGGAAGAACTTCGATTTATTTACATTGATCCGAGAAGGACGCATCAAATCGATACAAAATGAGCACCAAATCTTTCATTACGCCAAATTAAGCTTTTTTTTTCTTTTTCTTTTTTTCTTCAAATTGTAACCTACCCTCCACAGTTTTTGATGGAGGGAGGCGGAATGGTATTAAAATCTTGTTGTAAACTCTTTACAATTGCCGACTGTGGCGCTACCGTGGCCAAACTGCGAACTATGGGTCAGTATACTGCCCCTTTGATCTTACGAACTAGTCTTACCCACTATTTTTACCTGATGTATAGTTTTCGAGATAATCTCACCCGAAACTTCAGATGGGCCACCTTGTAAGTCTTTTAACCACAGTAGTGCCATTCATCCGTCTTTTTCCTCTATGTCATTCAAATGCTTAGTTACCCCACTGCTTTGTTTGGGTTATAACTTTATCTGAAGTAGCTACATTACTCTCCACTAAGTTGACTCTCTCGTGCAGTACATATTGTATTTCACTGGTCTTACTGTTGTAAATCTCCAGACAGGATTTCGCCTCATTACCTAGTACCCCAAATTTTTTCGACTACCAGCTTGTTCAGAAATCTCAGGTGTTACGTGGTTGAAGTTATTAGATATGTTCTCAATTGCTAGAGGTTGATTTTTGCGTGTTGTCTCACGCGGAAGTGTCCTTCCTAACTCAACAGACAGCTTCAGCTTGTTCTCTTTTCATTGCAGCCAAAGATGTTTTTATTGTAATACCTGATATATTTATTTGCTAATTTACTATTGTTAAAACAGCAGATACTTTCTCCTTAGTAAAATTGTCATGATAATTAATTTCTTGCCTAATTCTTTCAAGATCTTTTGTTAATTGACTGGAATCAGATTGTATCAGATACTTTATAG
Organism: Schistocerca serialis cubense; assembly: GCF_023864345.2. NCBI lineage: Eukaryota > Metazoa > Arthropoda > Insecta > Orthoptera > Acrididae > Schistocerca > Schistocerca serialis. The sequence continues at coordinate 785,465,388 of NC_064639.1, read as the reverse complement.
TTGGGCATTTAGTTTAGGTAATTCTTTGGAAATGTCCTGGATCCACAGCCGAGCTTCTCATCACCCGAATCACTGCAATCGTTTTTACTGGACGCCTCCTGTATTTCACTGATCTCTTGTCAATATCAAATTCATTACAGTCACCTTCCTTCCACTCTCATAATAATTCTGGATAATGTGACATATTCACTTCTGACCCTTCTTCTTTATTCATGTTATCTGCTGGTTAGGTCTACTACTTTGAATAAATGTTATTCAGTTTAACTTATTATATTCTGCTACGTTGCCATGGTGCAACACTGTATGAATCAGCCACAGACAGAAACATGAATGCTGCCATCGAGCACCCACGTGATGCAGATGCAGAAGCTGGGCTATTGGTTGTGAACCGTCGAGTTGTTGGATGATTTCATACCTGACTTACCCCAATGAGTAAGAGAGGCAATATAGCGCCCCTTCCTGGTTGGTTAATATCCCACTACGCTGTGGTAAGACCTCACGACAACACAAAAACAGTCCTGTCTCCATGTGTGTCGGGAAGCAAATAAGTTCACAGCCGCTCCAAACACTTAACGACTGTGTCACTCATGCCAAACTCAAAGTATGTTTAGTGGATCTGGGCATCGGGCGTCGTGTAATTCACCAGAATCGCCAAGTGCCTTAGCAGATACAGTGATAGGTGAGCAGCGATCAAGCATCTCTCGTTCAGCTCTTACTTGCAACACCAGCTCCCAATCCCAGACTTCTCCAACTAAAAACCACTTTTTCTAAACCAGAAGATTCCCATTTAAGTTCAGTTCTTGCAGTCGCCAGTATGGTGACTCTCTTTCTCAAGAAACCGAAGACTGAATCCTGAGTACTAAGTTCAATAAAAGTTCAAAATATTATGTTTTGTCTCCAGCGAGCCACCGCTACAGTTGAGCTCAAATAAAAATCCGCTGAAAAACGTACGTTATTAGTATAAGAATCTTAACTGGGGTCCTATAATTCGCACCTGACTACTTTCAATAATGCTCCGCCACTCTGGGCACCGCCAACCACCAAAAAGTACCAAGTCATAAAACAAAGATCTTCTAATAGTCCGAGCGATAAGCAGCTATAAGAAAAAGGTGCACTCTCTGCAGATGACTGAAAATAATTAACTGCACTGTCATACATATTCACTAAGTAAAATAAATGATTGACAACTGAAACAAAATCTCAAAATATTTTGCAAATAATAATACAGTTGCTGCGCCTCATAATAGTAACTTGCTAGCAGTGTTTGACAGCAAATGAAAGATAATTTTAATATCTCTGGTGCAAATATATAGTGGTCAGTCTAGAACAGATACAAAGTTATGACTGACTAAATAATTTCTTTATTTTCTTGTTTCTGCAATCCACTTCTGGGTTTTGGATTCCTCACCTTTTGGGCCATTGTTCCCCACATCAGCCGCTTGAGCATGAGTCTTCTGGGTAGTGCATTCTCCAGAATTCGAAGTTGCGTGGAGGTTCAGATGTTCTTTGTCGATTAATGAAACAAATTATTTCCGGAATTATTAATAAAAGAATATTTTCTCCACTTGTCGCCCATCAATCAGTAACAATTTGAAATTAATATTTTCCCAGCTCATATTTGAAATTCATATTTTAGTGGAGAATGAGGAAACGTATGTAACTGGACTATTAAATGTTTACCTACTATTATTTCTTCTCTTATTTTCCCTAATACTGAATTACAGGCATGGTCGTTAAATTTTGACCTTCCTTAACATACTGAAGAATTTATTTTATATCATCATATGTTATTTCAGTCTCTTTGTCATCTATGGAGTTAAAAGGCATATAAACTTATACTTTTGGGCCGGAGTTGGCTTTGTGTCTATCTTGGCTATAATGATGCATTCACTATGCTGTTCGTAGTAATTCACACACATTCATATTTTCTTATCAATTATTTGACCTATTCCTGCGTTATCCCTATTTGACTTTGTATTTATAACCCCATGCTCACCTGCCCAGAAGTCGTGCACTTCCTGCCAACGAATTTCAGTAAATCCTAGTATATCTAACTTCAACCCAGTCTTTCCCCTTTTTAAATTCTTTGTATCTCATGAAGACAACATCTTCCTGAGTAATCCTCGCCCAGAGATCCGAGTTGGAGACTACTTCACACAGAATTTGAACCAGGAGGACTCCATCGTCACTAAGCCATAGAGCAGAACTACATCCCTTAAGGTTGGTAAATTACTACGAACAGTATAGTGAACGCATCATCAAAGCCAAGACAGACAGAGAGCCAACACCACCACAGAAGTTTCTCCTGTATTTTGGTTCCAGTCGTTAGTGGTACCAATACAGCAAGACCATCACGGCTAATGTTACAAGGCCATCCATATCAGTCAATCATCTAGGCCGTTGACCCTGCAGCTAATGAAAAGGCTGCTAACCTTCGTCAGGAACTAAATGATTATCTAACTTCTCCACAAATACACCTCAGATGTGGTTTCATCAGTGGCACAGTCATTTGTGTCATTGAGGCATGCAAATCATTCCACTGCTGCAAGGTCCATGCATTTTATCTTACTGATATTATTGCTCGATTTTCAACTAGCTTAGTAGAATCTCTTAAGCAGAACGCCCCTCCTCCTTGTCGAAAAACGACTAAGCGCCAGAGACGTAAACTAGAAGCTGAATTAAAGGTGAAGACGAACTACTCAAGTGAGCATTTTAATATAAATTTCAACTCACCAAGACACACTAAGATAGGCGGAGCACATAGTGACAGTGAGCATGTTATAATCTTTGCTGAGCCATGAGTAAACCTTACACTATTCATTCTTTAATTTGGTCTCCAACTGCAACTTTAGTTTTTTCTTCGTCACTTACACTTTATGACTTTCGCTGTCTGTCGACACATAACTTTGTAAAAGTATTTACGAACTATAAAATCCACACTAACAATAAAAGCTTGTTTTGATCGACCTGTAACGAGCTAATGGCTGCGAGTGAGATCAACATTATGGCTGATGAGTGTAGGTTTGCCAACTTTGGGCTAAACGCAGAATTTTTAATTTCATTTAAGTTTCTGAATTAATTTAAACATTCCCGTGATGAACAGGCTATATTACGTGACATTTTATCCATTTTGATGTAATCGGAATTTTATGTATCCCTACCAGGCTTAAATGAGAGTTCGGTTTTCAGCACGAAAATTACACAATTCTGCCTAAATCGGGATATCTCGCAATCTTGTTGTGTGTTTATCCAGTTCTCTGGATGGTTACCCGACCTTCGTATTTTAAACACTTCGGTAGGCGAATACGGCGTTTGGACCTCCACACATACACATATGTCCATGACCTACAACTGCATATGGATAAACTGTCCGTGTGACTTTAGATACGTGTAGCAATTTTTACAGTGAAATGGCTTTCAGTACAGTTTGTACTGCACAAGAAAGTTATTAAAGTTCCTAAGTAGGTGGTCCTAGTAATGAGAGCGGACTGTATTATACATAGTAAGTGTCGACGCCGCAGTCGTAGAGCAAAATGCAGGGGGAGGAAGCGAGATCATCTATCGAACACACTAGCGATACAGGTGTGAAATACTCTATACAATAACAGATGAATTACGCTGTTGGCTCCTGAACGTGCGACACTACGTAGGCGACATGCAACGCTTGCCAAATTAGCATGAAAATTATAAGTAGTTTATTTCAGCGCATCTGCACAAAGTAGGTAGTAGTAACACCGCCTCTGCCACAGCCTCCAACGACGCCGCTAGCGTAGATGGCCGGGGGGAGTGGGAAGCATACCCGTGAAATAGTGTAACTTCGTGTTCAGAGTAGAATAACAAAACATTACCTCCAACAGCAATCCATGTGTTTTAAGGCCAGTGTTGCCATTTGGAGGGATAAGTATATATCCTGGGTGGGTTGTGGCTCTGTACAATAATTGGATAACACGAAAGAAATAAGAAGCCACATCTGGTCGTGTAAACAGTAAGAGCATATTTATACGTGTGCGTTTACATATGGAATATGGAACAAATTGATAAATACTGAAAAATGTGGGAAACGTGAAAAAATTCGATAGGAAATCTCGATACTACATAGTCACATACTGCAAAAAAATGTTTAAATGTGTGTGAAATCTTAGGGGACTTAACTGCTAAGGTCATCAGTCCCTAAGCTTACACACTACTTAACCTAAATTATCCTAAGGACAGACAGACACACACACACACACACACACACACACACACACACACACACACACACACACACACGCACACCACACCCATGCCCGAGGGAGGACTCGAACATCCGCCGGGATCAGCCGCGCAGTCCATGCCTACAGCGCTTTAGATCGCTTGGCTAATCCCGCGCGGCCACATACTGCATTTAGGCAGTACTTATAAGGGAAACTCCCGATCGCATCCCCCTCAGATTGAGTAGTCAGATGGCCCAGTGGATACCCGTCAAAAACTGAACACAGGCCAAGCATGAACACAAAAAAAAAAAATAAATGGGAACAGTGAACGGTCCAAGAAGAAGAAGTGCAATAAAGAACAGCCTGCAACAGGAACGGCATGGAGGGTGAGTGGTTATGGTGTTGGCCTGCCAAGCGAGCGATCCGTGTTGAAAACTCCCTCGTCCCATTTATATTTATATATATATATTCACAGCATTATAAACTGTCTGTCCGGTCATTGACATTGACATGTTTGTTCTCTTTCTGTGGTCTTGGCAAAAAAATGGTTCAAATGGCTCTGAGCACTATGCGACTTGACTTCTGAGGTCATCAGTCGCCAAGAACTTAGAACTAATTAAACCTAACTACCTAAGGGCAGCACACACATCCTTGCCCGAGGCAGGATTCGAACCTGCGACCGTAGCGGTCGCTCGGTTCCAGACTATAGCGCCTATAACCGCACTGCCACTCCGGCCGGCGTGGTCTTGGCAGTTGTCATACTATACATTGTTTATAGAATATCAGTAATGTGATAAGAATACGTTACCGTTGCAAGAGAAATGTGGTGAATAGTGAGAGCTGGCGACATACCGCATAGATGTCTCACAGAAATGAAAACAACAAATAAACGTGTCTGAACTACGTTAAAATGAAGGGATTCAGGACTCAATATTTCCAAAACAGAACGCAACTCTGAAAACGTAAAAAACATCTGTTTTGACAGAGTACGGAGAAACTGTATGAATGACAAACTGTTGCGTTCATTTGTTGCAGCTTATGTGACAAACTACACTCCTGGAAATTGAAATAAGAACACCGTGAATTCATTTTCCCAGGAAGGGGAAACTTTATTGACACATTCCTGGGGTCAGATACATCACATTATCACACTGACAGAACCACAGGCACATAGACACAGGCAACAGAGCATGCACAATGTGGGCACTAGTACAGTGTATATCCACCTTTCGCAGCAATGCAGGCTGCTATTCTCCCATGGAGACGATCGTAGAGATGCTGGATGTAGTCCTGTGGAACGGCTTGCCATGCCATTTCCACCTGGCGCCTCAGTTGGACCAGCGTTCGTGCTGGACGTGCAGACCGCGTGAGACGACGCTTCATCCAGTCCCAAACGTGCTCAATGGGGGACAGATCCGGAGATCTTGCTGGCCAGGGTAGTTGACTTACACCTTCTAGAGCACGTTGGGTGGCACGGGATACATGCGGACGTGCATTGTCCTGTTGGAACAGCAAGTTCCCTTGCCGGTCTAGGAATGGTAGAACGATGGGTTCGATGACGGTTTGGATGTACCGTGCACTATTCAGTGTCCCCTCGACGATCACCAGTGGTGTACGGCCAGTGTAGGAGATCGCTCCCCACACCATGATGCCGGGTGTTGGCCCTGTGTGCCTCGGTCGTATGCAGTCCTGATTGTGGCGCTCACCTGCACGGCGACAAACACGCATACGACCATCATTGGCACCAAGGCAGAAGCGACTCTCATCGCTGAAGACGACACGTCTCCATTCGTCCCTCCATTCACGCCTGTCGCGACACCACTGGAGGCGGGCTGCACGATGTTGGGGCGTGAGCGGAAGACGGCCTAACGGTGTGCGGGACCGTAGCCCAGCTTCATGGAGACGGTTGCGAATGGTCCTCGCCGATACCCCAGGACCAAAAGTGTCCCTAATTTGCTGGGAAGTGGCGGTGCGGTCCCCTACGGCACTGCGTAGGATCCTACGGTCTTGGCGTGGATCCGTGCGTCGCTGCGGTCCGGTCCCAGGTCGACGGGCACGTACACCTTCCGCCGACCACTGGCGACAACATCGATGTACTGTGGAGACCTCACGCCCCACGTGTTGAGCAATTCGGCGGTACGTCCACCCGGCCTCCCGCATGCCCACTATACGCCCTCGCTCAAAGTCCGTCAACTGCACATACGGTTCACGTGCACGCTGTCGCGGTATGCTACCAGTGTTAAAGACTGCGATGGAGCTCCGTATGCCACGGCAAACTGGCTGACACTGACGGCGGCGGTGCACAAATGCTGCGCAGCTAGCGCCATTCGACGGCCAACACCGCGGTTCCTGGTGTGTCCTCTGTGCCGTGCGTGTGATCATTGCTTGTACAGCCCTCTCGCAGTGTCCGGAGCAAGTATGGTGGGTCTGACACACCGGTGTCAATGTGTTCTTTTTTCCATTTCCAGGAGTGTATTATGTTTTTATCATTTCTTTGGGAGTGATTACATTCACATTCATATGAACGCTTATATCGGACAAGGAGGCATATCTCAATCACGTAACAGGCGCACAAGTTAGGTGCTTCGATAAGATATTCCTATCATATGACATTCGTACTGCCACTAATGCCATGTATACCGTCTGGGTCTGCCGAGATATGTTGGCAAGCGGGGTGCACGCAGCCCTTCTGAGGCCAGTTGACGAGCTACTTGAATGAGAAGTAGTGGCACCGGTCACGAAAACTGACAACGGACAGGAGAGAGGTGTTTTCCTGTGGAGATTTTGGTTGACTTGTCACCTTGTCATCAAACGTTTACGGTTCCCATTCGAAAGCCACTTCCTTTCGGCTACTAATAGAGTAGTTGTTCAGAATCAACTGTAATTATAGGTCCCTACCTGACACCTCGCTGTTGCAAACGGACGTTACGTCACGACACAGATCCAAATTTGAATAAAGCGAACAGCGGAAAAAAGAGCACGAGAGAGGTTTGAACAATGGTCGCCCGCTTGGTAGACAGCCACCGTATCGTCTTAACCACGACACCATTTGTCTTCCCGCCTGCTCTGTATTGCACGTCTTGTTCTTGGACCGTTTACTGTTTCTAATTTGCTTTTTGTCACGGTCCAGTAGACCTTCTTCCTGTTTTCATGCTTGATCTGTGTTCAGTTTTTGAAGGGGTTGTCCACTGGGCCCTCTTACTACTAAATCTGAGTGGACTGCGATGGGGAGTTTCTCTCGTTACAGTGTAGTCGAGACAAGACATAAGCACTACATCGAAGTGTCTGGCGTAGAACTCTTGGATGCTTCAGTACAAAGCTATGAATATAACTAATCAATTAGAATCGCTGCAAAATATGGCTCCTAACTGATTGATATCTGTGCTAAAGGTACAGAAAGCAGTTTCATCATAGACCTATTGGAAAGAAGTATATGGCTTTAGTTATTACTTATACAGAGGAAGTGATAGATATGGAGTCACAGATGTACCGTACTTAGAAAAAAGACGGCCATTATACAGATGGGCTAATCTGAGCTGTAACGAGTAAGTATTGCGGTAGTGGTGACGCCACATATACCGATTATGTAACATCAGAGCATGACTTGGCTAGGAAACAGTTATGTGACGTGGACACCGATAAGACAATTTGAACAGACTGTTTAAAGTGAATGACCTCCTATTGTACAGTAAATGTATAGAACAAATTTGTACGTCAAATCACAAGCCCAAGTGCGAACCAAGTTAACGGTAAGCACATCATAGATTTTATAATGTGTCCATACATGTCACTCTGGGCAGCATTTTTACTTACTGCTTGGCTAAAGACCATTGTATTACCAGGCTGGGGCTACAATATACAGGTATAGAATGGTTCGTGTCTGTGACTCTGTGCAAGACTCTAACAGACAGTATTTAGAATGCACTCCACTGTACCCTGTGCCAGTTACATCTATGTGGTGTCAGCTAACGGATATCTTGCAGAAGAGCAGCATTTTGTCCGCTGGAGGTAGTAAGAATACTAGAAAATTGCCATAAACCGTCCTGAGACTCAAGACAGATGAAAGATTATTAATTATGTTATGTCTGTTTACAGTTTTAATCATCTACCACATGGAAAGTCTTAACACTGACCACAACAAAGACGACGTAAGTATTACTCAGAAATGCTATATTAAAGCATCAGAAACAAATTTCTCCCAATGCCGGACGTTGTTCTCCACAATATCGTCAGATAAAGATACAGTCAAATTAGGTCTGGTACCCACAAACAGTATAGACCACAACAGTAGACCTGGTCAGGGTTGCTGTTGTAACCGAATTGTCGGGAATCCGGAAAATCGCACCCCACACGCATGTCCTTATCTCATCGCTGCTGTATGTGGTAGGTTATGTCCGTCGCTGCTGAAACGTCCAGAATCGACGACAGCTCTATCTGCCATCCTGCGAACTCCTTCTGTCTTAGTCCACCTCTTTACAATTTGAAAAATTGTTGCTTATAAATGAGATTTCTTTTTTCCAAGCACTGCTGGATATTCCTCGTAAGTAAATTAGTATGCTGTAGAAACCTATTTTTCCCCTCTATCAGGGCAAAGAAGACAGAGTGATCGTCCGTTCGTCAGACATCTAACAGCTGATGGTCTGGTGCACGTTATTGAATCGAGACTGGGAGACATGGTTGTTATTTACCGTTTCTAAAATACTCAAAAGCGTAGCCTTTCCCAGACGTTTTTACTGCTGTGTTAAGAATATTGGGGGAGAAATCTAGTGAGAGTAATTTTGATAACTCAAAGGGAGAGACGTTGTAAGAGGTCCGAGCAGATGTAATTTTATGTAAGAGGTCCGAGCAGATGTAATTTCGATGTATTGCTCGTGCGCTGCCTGCGATATGCAAGGTATAAGAGAATCTCTGACCAGAGAGCAGTGTTGACTGCAGTACGAACTGTGTAGCTGTAGCAGTAAGTTGTTGCTAGTCTGCAGTCTGCTCTGGTCTGGTCTGGTGTATCGTGTTGGCTGGGCCGGTCGCGGTGCAGCGATGTCGGAGCCTGAGGATTATTGTATAAGGTAAAAAGCAGCCTCGCGCATATGTAGTAATGTTATCTCAAGTCCCATGTAAATGTTTTAAAAATGTCCCAATAATAATCTTTCTCATATAAAGTAATTTTTAACAAACATTCATTTCAATTTAAAGAATTTACTAATTTCTCCAATCCATGATCATCCCGATTATTACAAAAGAAAAATCAGTTGTTTCCCTTTCATAAATGACAAATCTATCGGCCAGCATTGCACAGGGCTGTGCCAGAAAAATTTATTGTAAGAGCAGATATATATGCGTTATCCGGCGACTTCATTGAGGTGAGAATTTTTCTTTTTTTTTTCAGAATGATCTTTCAGGGCCATGATGCAGCACTGCTGACGTCCAAAATTTACGTCACTTATTGAAAAGTCATAAGTGAGCGACAATTTAATTGAGAGGTTAGTTACACTGTATTATTACCAGGTTACTGAATTTATTTTTTGTTGGGACGGTAACACTGAATGTGAACGACGTAATTATAATTTTTACTGTTGAGAGGTTTAGGAATTTTTCTGTTTTGCGGTTACACTAAACGTGAATATTATTCATATTATTTATTTTATTTTGTGGGGAGGTTACACTTGGCGACAACCGGCTAGGATCGTATTTCTTTGTGAATTTCTGAGAAGTAGTCATATATCTGCTCTTATTTACTTAAATGTAGCCGGCCGGTGTGGCCGTGCGGTTCTAAACACGTCAGTTTGGAACCGCGTGACCGCTACGGTCGCAGGTTCGAATCCTGCCTCGGGCATGGATGTGTGTGATGTTCTTAGGTTAGTTAGGTTTAAGTAGTTCCAAGTTCTAGGGGACTGATGACCTCAGTAGTTAAGTCCCATAGTGCTCAGAGCCATTTTTGAACTTAAATGTAGTTAGCATCTGGCGCAACGCATTTACTAATTTGTCACTCTTTCTTTCACAGATCATCGGCAATTTATTACTCTTTGTTGTAATTGTGTTTGTTCCAATTTTGCTTCGTCTTTGTTTCATTTTGTGCTTAATTTTGATTTGTGAGAAAATGCCGCGAAAAATTGTTAACATTACATCGCGATGTGCAGTGAGTGAAATAGCCGACTCGAATAATTTGACAGATAATACTAGCGACACTCAGTGTAATAGTGATAATCCCCTAATTACAGATAATGAGTGTGTGGCGGTCACTAGTATTGATTTTGATCCTAATGATGAGCAAACAAATTCAATTATGTCCAGAGTGGACATAATTAGTGGAGCTAAACTTCTTACTGTTGTTATTTATAGATCCCCAGACTCCGATTTCACAACATTTTTGCTAAAACTAGAGGAGGTTCTTGGTTCACTTTATAAGAAATACACTCCTGGAAATGGAAAAAAGAACACATTGACACCGGTGTGTCAGACCCACCATACTTGCTCCGGACACTGCGAGAGGGCTGTACAAGCAATGATCACACGCACGGCACAGCGGACACACCAGGAACCGCGGTGTTGGCCGTCGAATGGCGCTAGCTGCGCAGCATTTGTGCACCGCCGCCGTCAGTGTCAGCCAGTTTGCCGTGGCATTCGGAGCTCCATCGCAGTCTTTAACACTGGTAGCATGCCGCGACAGCGTTGACGTGAACCGTATGTGCAGTTGACGGACTTTGAGCGAGGGCGTATAGTGGGCATGCGGGAGGCCGGGTGGACGTACCGCCGAATTGCTCAACACGTGGGGCGTGAGGTCTCCACAGTACATCGATGTTGTCGCCAGTGGTCGGCGGAAGGTGCACGTGCCCGTCGACCTGGGACCGGACCGCAGCGACGCACGGATGCACGCCAAGACCGTAGGATCCTACGCAGTGCCGTAGGGGACCGCACCGCCACTTCCCAGCAAATTAGGGACACTGTTGCTCCTGGGGTATCGGCGAGGACCATTCGCAACCGTCTCCATGAAGCTGGGCTACGGTCCCGCACACCGTTAGGCCGTCTTCCGCTCACACCCCAACATCGTGCAGCCCGCCTCCAGTGGTGTCGCGACAGGCGTGAATGGGTGGGACGAATGGAGACGTGTCGTCTTCAGCGATGAGAGTCGCTTCTGCCTTGGTGCCAATGATGGTCGTATGCGTGTTTGGCGCCGTGCAGGTGAGCGCCACAATCAGGACTGCATACGACCGAGGCACACAGGGCCAACACCCGGCATCATGGTTTGGGGAGCGATCTCCTACACTGGCCGTACACTACTGGTGATCGTCGAGGGGACACTGAATAGTGCACGGTACATCCAAACCGCCATCGAACCCATCGTTCTACCATTCCTAGACCGGCAAGGGAACTTGCTGTTCCAACAGGACAATGCACGTCCGCATGTATCCCGTGCCACCCAACGTGCTCTAGAAGGTGTTAGTCAAGTACTATGGCCAGCAAGATCTCCGGATCTGTCCCCCATTGAGCATGTTTGGGACTGGATGAAGCGTCGTCTCACGCGGTCTGCACGTCCAGCACGAACGCTGGTCCAACTGAGGTGCCAGGTGGAATTGGCATGGCAAGCCGTTCCACAGGACTACATCCAGCATCTCTACGATCGTCTCCATGGGAGAATAGCAGCCTGCATTGCTGCGAAAGGTGGATATACACTGTACTAGTGCCGACATTGTGCATGCTCTGTTGCCTGTGTCTATGTGCCTGTGGTTCTGTCAGTGTGATCATGTGATGTATCTGACCCCAGGAATGTGTCAATAAAGTTTCCCCTTCCTGGGACAATGAATTCACGGTGTTCTTATTTCAATTTCCAGGAGTGTACAAAAAGTTAGTTATATGTGGTGACTTCAATATAAATTGTATAAGTGATTGTGCAAGGAAAAGGATGCTGATAGACCACCTTCATTCATATAATCTCATGCAAACCGTATTCTTTCCAACGAGAGTGAAAGGGAACAGTAGAACAACCTTAGACAATATTTTTGTTCATTTGTAATTACTAGAAGGACATTCTGTTAGCAAAATGATGAATGGCCTTTCAGATCATGATGCACAAATTTTAAGTCTAAAAGATTTTTGTGCTGCAACACAGGTTAAATATAGTTACCAACTTTTTAGGAAAGCTGATCCAGTTGCTGTAGAGACTTTTGTAAACCTTATCAAGGAACAAGAGTGGCAAGATGTTTATAGTGCTGATACAGTAGACGATAAATATAATGCTTTCCTCAAGACTTTTCTTTTGCTCTTTGAAAGTTGCTTCCCGTTAGAACGTTCAAAATAGGGTACTAGCACAAACTGGCAGCCTGGGTGGCTGACTAAAGGTATAAGAATATCTTGTAGAACAAAGTGGCAATTATATCAAAACGTTAGAAACAATCACAATCTAATTACAGTAGCCCATTACAAACAGTATTGTAAGGTGCTTAAAAAGTTATTAGGAAGGCAAAAAGTATGTGGTATGCAGATAGAATAGGTAAGTCTCAGGATAAAATTAAAACCATATGGTCAGTCGTAAAGGAAGTGGCTACTCTGCAGAGACAGGTCGAGGATATAGAATCAGCGCGTAGTGGGAATGTCCGTGTTACTGATAAGTCGCATATATGTACAGTATTTAATAATCACTTTCTGAATATAGCAGGTGAACTAAATAGAAACCTAGCCCCAACAGGGAATCATATAGCGCTCGTAGAAAAAAGTGTTCCGACACTGTTACCTGAAATGCTCTTCCATGATACTGACAAGAGGGAGATTGAGTTAATAATTAAATCACTAAAGACCAAGAACTCTCATGGATATGACGGGGTATCTAGCAGAATACTGAAGTATTGTTCCAAGTATGTTAGCCCAGTACTTAGCCATATCTGTAACATTTCCTTTAGGAGTGGTCGGTTTCCTGACCGATTAAAGTACTCGGTAGTGAAGCCACTTTATAAAAAGGGAGACAGGGATAATGTTGATAATTATAGACCTATTTCTATGCCATCGGTGTTTGCTAAAGTTATCGAGAGGGTTGTATATACAAGGTTACTGCAGCATTTAAATTCACATAATTTGCTGTCAAATGTACAGTTTGGTTTTAGAAATGGCTTAACAACTGAAAATGCTATAGTCTCTTTTCTCTGTGAGGTTTTGGACGGATTAAATAAAAGGTTGCGAACGTTAGGTGTTTTCTTTGATTTAACGAAGGCTTTTGACTGTGTTGACCACAAAATATTACTGCAGAAGTTGGAACATTATGGAGTAAGGGGAGTAGCTTACAATTGGTTCGCCTCTTTAAGAACAGAAAGCAGAAGGTAATTCTCCGCAATATTAAGAGTAGTAATGATGTTCAGTCCCAATGGGGCACTGTTAAATGGGGCGTTCCCCAAGGATCGGTGCTGGGGCCACTGCTGTTTCTTATTTATATAAATGATATGCCTTCTAGTATTACAGGTGATTCAAAAATATTTCTGTTTGCTGATGACACCAGCTTGGTAATGAAGGATCTTGTGTGTAATATTGAAACATTATCAAATAATGTAGTTCATGAAATAAGTTCGTGGCTTGTGGAAAATAATTTGATGCTAAATCACAGTAACACTCAGTTTTTACAGTTTCTAACTCACAATTCAACAAGAATTGATATTTTAATCAGACAGAATGGGCATGTTATAAGCGAGACGGAACAGTTCAAGTTCCTAGGCATACGGATAGATAGAAAGCTGTTGTGGAAAGCCCATGTTCAGGATCTTGTTCAGAAACTAAATGCCGCTTTATTTACCATTAGAACAGTATCTGAAATAAGTGACATTTCAACACGAAAAATAGTCTACTTCGCATATTTTCATACGCTTATGTCATATGGTATTATTTTTTGGGGTAATTCTTCTGATTCAAAAAGGGTATTTTTGGCTCAAAAACGGGCGGTTCAAGCTATGTGTGGTGTAAGTTCGAGAACCTCTTGTCGACCCCTATTCAATAGTCTGGGAATTCTGACATTGCCCTCACAGTATATATTTTCTTTAATGTCGTTTGCTGTTAGCAATATTAGCTTATTCCCAAGAGTTAGCAGCTTTCACTCAGTTAATACTCGGCAGAAATCAAATCTGCATGTGGAATGCACTTCCTTGACTCTTGTGCAGAAAGGAGTGCAGTATTCTGCTGCATCCATTTTCAATAAGCTACCACAAGAACTCAAAAATCTTAGCAGTAGCTCAAACGCTTTCAAGTCTAAACTGAAGAGTTTCCTCATGGCTCACTCCTTCTATTCTGTCGAGGAGCTCCTGGAAGAGCTAAAAAATTAAGCAGATTCCAGTGTTACATTCTTGATTTTCTTTATTTAAACTAACGACGTGTCACCTGAATATGTTTCTTATATTTCATTTTATCTGTTTCTACAATCGTGTTATAATTTCATGTATTGACTCGTTCCATGACCATGGAGACTTCTCTTTAATGTGGTCCCACGGAACAATAAATAAATAAAAGAAATAAAGTAAATGTAACAATTGATGACGTAGCACGTTCCGTTACAATGAACGCTGTCCAGTTTGACACGCCTGATTTGCAAAATTTAGGTAACGAACAGATAATTGTTTCTAACGAAGGTGGACAAGATACACAAAATATGTCAGATTTATTTGCTTCCGGTGTAGTGACCAACGGTGCACATCCAATTGGCAAACCTTTTCAAGAATCAGAAAATGACCAAATGATTACACAAAACGTGACAAATGTAGATACACCAACACACAACATAGAAAATAGAGTCGCTAATTTTGGCTTGGATCAAGTTGTAGCATTATTACTACAATTCAAGAAAGAACAAGACGACAATTACAAACGACTCAATGAATCGAACCAACAACTTAATGAAAATCTCAAACAGCAAATTAATGAAAAGCAAGACAACAATTTCAAACAACTTAATGAACAGAACAAACAACTTAGTGAACAGATTACAGCCGTTGCCGTGCAATGTCATGATACTAAAGAACAATTACGTGAGGAAATTAAGGCTTGTGCTAGGAACAGTAGTGAAGAAATTAGAATTGTTGCACAAGAATTAAGTAATACCCATGCAGCCACAACTAAATTACTTAGAGATGAAATTAGCGGACTCGCTAAACAATGCTCTGGAAACGCAACACAGTTACGCGGCGAGTTTAAATTAATGTCAGCAGAACTTTCATGCACACCGGACGCGAAAGTAGACACAAAATTTGACCAACAGAACAGCCAAATTGACGAACGTTTTAATCACCACCTACAAAACAGTGAAACGCGTTACCGTAAATTTATACAGGAACAGAATAAAGTAAAGCAACAAGTCATGGAAACAATTACTGTACAGAGACAGGAAGATAACCGTAAATTGTTTACGAAAGCAAAAACATACGTAGACAACAATTTTGCTACAGTATCAGACGAAATCAAACAGTTGAAAACCGAATTGCATGATGAAATCTCCGATCTTAAAACAAAAACAGACACACACACATTAGACTTTCAGACAATGACCAACAGACTTGAAAAGTTGGAATTAATACAGGATCCCGATGACATCAAAGCAGACGTTAAAAAATTGAACAAAACCACACGTAAAATCCAAAAACAAATTAATGCTTGTGATACTAAAAACGATGATCAGGTAAAAGCACTGACTAAAAAATATTATGAATTGGCCAGTCGTATTGACGTTATCGAAAGTAATAATGACACCAAATCAGACGATACGTCACCAGTTTCGTTTAATCAAACACCCGAATTCCAAAATTTACAGCAGACGATCAGTGAGATAGGTTCGTCCAATAATACATTACGTAGAAAATTGTCATCTTTACAGCAAGAAGTGACGGAGATGAAAAATATTTCAGCCTTTAACACATCACAGCATACGCCACTTTCCGAACATTTGTCAGACTCACACAGCCAGTATAATTTAGGTAATTTACAGAGAGTACGTGAGTTAGATTCCAAACAGTCACAGACAGATTATCATACAATCCAGAACCTGTTAGACATACAGAGACGATAATTTTGATTACAAGCACTTTCTATCCGTGAGAAAATTTAAGGTATTTAAAAATGACAGAACACAGATTCACCCCTTTGATTGGATACAACAATTTAGCTTTGCTTTTCCACCAACTTCGCCCGTAACACACAAACTTGAATTTCTTTGTAGTTTTTTGGAAGGCGAACTGGCAACTCGTATGAGACCGATCGCGAGACAATGCTATTTGGTAGAAGAATTTCAGAATGCTTTTCTGTCAGCGTATTGGTCGAAGACGACACAACGTGGGATCAAGGATCAATTAATTAGTTTACCGAATTATGAGAACTCAAATTTTCCCACTGTCACGCATTTTTTTGAACACATGGTCGAACAAAACCAGTACTTAAGTGAGCCATACAGTGAATCTGCACTTATCCAATTGTGTATTTCTAAATTACCACGATCGCTAAGAGTATCACTTTTAACAGGACAGCAGAAAGGAAATATTTCGGCATTTAGAGATCTCTTACAGCTTTTGGAAGTTCAGCAATCAGACTATTCTTTCATAAACAAAAATTTTTCACATCATAACCAAGGCCAACAAACATATAGTAATTACGATCAGCCACGCTATTTCAATAGCAAAGATGATCGACGCTCCAGGAGTGACAACCACCAGAACTTTAATAACAGACAAAATTTTAATTATCAGTATCGACAAAATTACCAGCAATGGCACCCATATTTTGGCAACAATAGAGGGTTTTCCCCACAACAACAACAAAACCAGCCGGTTAGCATACCTAACCAACAATGTAATGTGCAAGGTCAACCAAGCTTTAATGTTTCGCCGCCTACACGTATAGCGTCGGCTCCACCAAATAGTAACGCACAGCAACAAGGAAATCAGTACGTACAGAAAACACATCATTTCAACGCGCCGTATAGTAATGATTATCATGACAGACGTAAAAGTAATGAGCACAGTTTTCAGCATAACAGTCGGTCTTACCAGCAGCAGAATCATCCGCAACAACAGATTATCATGAATGAACCAGACAGTCGGTATCATTCCGAACGTAATACGTCAGGAAGAAATAACAGTACAGTACAAATAGTTGAAATGCCACAGCATCCTCCCGAAAATAACATCACGTCAAAAAGAATTTGACTAGATACAGTGCAGAATGAATCTTCCAGCAACGCAAGCAATACTTTTGACACAGAAAATCTTGTACATCCGAGACACACTTTTGCATGAAAAACCAGTTATTCAAAAAGCCATTTCCCACCCTGTCATTGAAGTAGATTGGATCATCCTAATTTTTAGCAGTAATCGATTCTGGATCACCTATGTCAGTTATAAATGAGGAAACTTTCAACGAATGTAACAAAGAGAATACCTATCCTACGTTACCATTAGGCAAAACTAAAGTAAAAGGAGCAGTATCTGGTAAAGGAGTAGATGTAAAGTTACAGACACACTTATCATTTTGTACTGCAGGTCATACGTTTCACTCAAATTTTTGGATTGTTCCCTTATTGACAACAGACGTTACTTTAGGTACGAGTTTTTTGGTACAACGCGACGCAGTTATTGACTTTCAAAATTCCTATTTAATGTTAAAGGATGAAAATGTACAACTGACATTAGAATTTCAGCACTCTTTATCTGTAGAAGAACAAACAATTAATCGGACAGAGGTCATTTCTGCATTACGTAACACGGACTGTCATTCCACATTGTTCACAGATACGTATGTTCACGACTATTATACACCAGACGAAGCCGACTATGACGTTACGCAGATGATTTGTGATAAAGTCAAACAGAGCAGTGTAAATACAGACGATGAACGTACAGAGCTACGCAAAATTCTTTTACAGCAAGCTCCAATTTTTGACAACATCCCTGGTACTATGTCCGGTTTTACTTATGAATTTCAAGTTAAACAGCACGATACATTTAAAGCCAAACATTGTCCTATTCCATATATTCACAGAGATCAAGTTAAGAAAGAATTGCAAGCTATGCTTGACCAAGGACTTATTGAACCGGCAGTTAGTCCGTACATAAACCCGCTCCATATTGTTTAGAAAAAGGATGGTTCACTTCGCCTCGTAGTTGATTCGCGTCACATCAATGACATTATTATTAATGAAACAGATCGCAAACAGACACTAGAAGAACTTCTACAGAAATTTCATGGTACTGCTATTTATTGCACGTTAGATTTGAAATCGGGATTTTGGCAAATTCAGCCCCATCCGCACTGCAGAAAGTACACAGCTTTTCTCTGTTTTGGTGACTGTTATCAATTTTGCAAATTACCGTTCGGTTTAACTATTTCTTCAGCAGAATTTATTCGCGGTTTGAATACTATACTTCCGACAGAACTAAAAGACAGAATCACAACGTATGTAGACGACATTCTTATTGCAGAAGCTAACTGGTCTGAACACAATCTGATTCTTGAACAACTGTTACAAACCTTTCGTGCACAAGGACTCATAGTTAATCTTATCAAATCGCACTTTGTCAAAACTTATATAAAATTTCTTGGACATGTAATTTCAGCTGAAGGCATTGCGCCTGACCCGGAAAAACTTGAAGCTTTACGTGACATTACTGTTCCTACGACGAAGAAACAACTACGCAGCTTTTTGAGCTTAATTAACTTTTTTCGTAAATTTATTCATTACTCTGCTTTAGACACCCCTAGATTGTGCCAGCTGACGGGTAAAACCGCTATTTGGTCATGGGATAGCCAAGCACAGTCTGAATTTGTCAATCTGAAACAAGCTTTGTTGAATGCACCTCTTTTATCACACCCAGATGTTACTAGATATTTTTCCATTGCCACCGATAGTTCTAACACCGCTTAAGGCGTACACATTTTTCAGGAAATTGAAGAAGATGGTTCTACAGTAATTAAAAACATCGCGTTTGCGAGTCGCATTCTGTCACCTGCTGAACGCAATTATTCTGTTACAGAACTTGAAACATTATGTGTTGTATGGGCATTTACGAGATTTCGGCATTTTCTTTATGGAAGACATACGACCGTTTACACAGATCATAGAGCTATCCAGTTTATACTTTCCGCTAAATTTACACACGACAGGTTAAAAATGGCTCTGAGTACTATGGGACTCAACTGCTGAGGTCATTAGTCCCCTAGAACTTAGAACTAGTTAAACCTAACTAACCTAAGGACATCACAAACATCCATGCCCGAGGCAGGATTCGAACCTGCGACCGTAGCAGTCTTGCGGTTCCAGACTGCAGCGCCTGTAACCGCACGGCCACTTCGACCGGCCACGACAGGTTAAGCAGATGGAAACTTTATTTACAGGAATTTAGTTTTACAATTGTTCACATTCCCGGTACGCAAAATATTGTAGCAGACGCACTATCCCGTTCTCTCAGCAACAATCAGCAAGACATCGCAACCAACTTCTGCCAAGCAAATTTTAGCGTCATGTATATCAACAAGTCGCATTTGAAAATTTAATTTCATGGTCATTACGAGATGTAGCACAAGAGCGGAGTAAAGACAACGTATGGAAAGAAATTAAACACCTTTGGCAAGATAGGAATAATGTTACCATCAGAAACCATTACACTGTACGCAATAACATTCTGTTTCGCCGCTCTCATCCTGACAGCAACAATTGGTTACTATGCATTCCTGACGAACTTGTTAACAAATTAATTTGGTATACTCCTTTAAGTTACGCACATTACGGAGCCAGAAAATGTTTTCTTATACTGAGACAGAACTGTTATTTTGCCAACATGGAGAAATGTAAAATCTGCCAGAAAGGTAAGTCAGACACGACTTCACAAATTCCTCCGTTACATCCCATTGTACCTGTTAAATTGAGACACATGGCCGCTGTAGACATTTTTGGTCCGATTCCCAGAACTAATAGAGGTTTTTGCTACATCTTTGTCGCTGTTGAACTCGCTTTGAAATTTGTTACCTTCACTCCGTTACCCAAAGCTACTGCTAAATCTGTTTCGAAAGCATTTGTAAAACATTTTCTATTTCATGTAGGGCATGTATTAAAAGTAATTTCCGACAATGGACCACAATTTCGATCAGCGATATGGACACGTATGTTACGAGCTAGAAACATTTCTCCGATCTATATATCCAGGTACCACGCTTCCTCGAACCCTTGTGAACGGCTAATGAAAGAAATTGGTAAACTATGTAGAATATACTGCCATAAAAAACATATTGATTGGGATACACACATACTCTCATTCCAGGATGTAATTAATTCCATACCAAATGAATCTACTATGCTATCTCCGACTGTTATACTGAAAAATGCTGAACCACCTAACAAAATTAAAGAATTAGTATCCTTTCCTACATCTCGTCGACTACGACACCATTAAATAATTGACATTGCACTCAACAACATCAAACGTGCCGCAGAGCGCCGGAGAAGACAGCAAAAACAGGTTTGTACACTCCGTGACTTTCACGTTGGACAAAAGATGTGAGTACGCACACACTATTTATCCAACAGAGGAAAGAGTAGATGCAGTAAATTTGAGCTTCTATACGCAGGTCCATATCGAATTCGCAGCATTCCTCACCCCAATGTAGTACATGTCGAAACTTTGAGAACCAGAAAAAGCAAGGGCAATCACCATGTCTCCAATATTAAACCCCTTTATTGAATGAACATACTTTATGATTTATCACACTGTAATGCCATTTCCTGATTTTTATATGACCACTTATGCAATTATATTTATATGAACACATACTGATGATTATCATATTTTTTCTTGGCAAGTGCCCGGCAAGGTAAGGTTACCAGGTCGCTTTTCTTGTCGTTACACATCAGACTGTGCACATTTTTCCAGATAAACTTACATATTTTATGACCAATTATGCAATTCTATCGATGTAACTACTTAGTGATGGTTATCGTATTTTTTCTTGGCAAGTGCCCGGCAAGGTAAGGTTAGCATGTCGCTTTTCTTGTCGTTATATATCAGACCGTGCACATTTTCCATTTTTCGTGTATGTATGATTGTTTTCCTGTTTTGTTTGTATGCACTACGAAATCTTTAAGATATAACAAACACCAGTTGACTTTGACATTTTTCCTTATGATATCTCAATATCTTGACTATTTTACATTTTTGCTACTACATTATGATACTCGGTGTGCATTTTTTGCACTGGAAAACTGTATATGTTTTTGACATAATACGTTTTCTGTCATGCTATGCTGTATGCTTAATTATATCACTAGAAACAAGTTTTTATTTAATGAGTATATGATTTAAATACAAGATATTAATCCTTATTCATCATTTTCAGAAAGCAATAACGTATAGAAGAAATAACTTAAACAAACCACAGTGGATTACTACGAAATGGGAATTTCACCTTCGGAATGAACGAAAGAAAATGCAATATCTTGTCATGAAGAGTAAATGGATCAGAATTAACAAGCATTAACAAGAATATACACTCCTGGAAATTGAAATAAGAACACCGTGAATTCATTGTCCCAGGAAGGGGAAACTTTATTGACACATTCCTGGGGTCAGATACATCACATTATCACACTGACAGAACCACAGGCACATAGACACAGGCAACAGAGCATGCACAATGTCGGCACTAGTACAGTGTATATCCACCTTTCGCAGCAATGCAGGCTGCTATTCTCCCAGGGAGACGATCGTAGAGATGCTGGATGTAGTCCTGTGGAACGGCTTGCCATGCCATTTCCACCTGGCGCCTCAGTTGGACCAGCGTTCGTGCTGGACGTGCAGACCGCGTGAGACGACGCTTCATCCAGTCCCAAACATGCTCAATGGGGGACAGATCCGGAGATCTTGCTGGCCAGGGTAGTTGACTTACACCTTCTAGAGCACGTTGGGTGGCACGGGATACATGCGGACGTGCATTGTCCTGTTGGAACAGCAAGTTCCCTTGCCGGTCTAGGAATGGTAGAACGATGGGTTCGATGACGGTTTGGATGTACCGTGCGCTATTCAGTGTCCCCTCGACGATCACCAGTGGTGTACGGCCAGTGTAGGAGATCGCTCCCCACACCATGATGCCGGGTGTTGGCCCTGTGTGCCTCGGTCGTATGCAGTCCTGATTGTGGCGCTCACCTGCACGGCGCCAAACACGCATACGACCATCATTGGCACCAAGGCAGAAGCGACTCTCATCGCTGAAGACGACACGTCTCCATTCGTCCCTCCATTCACGCCTGTCGCGACACCACTGGAGGCGGGCTGCACGATGTTGGGGCGTGAGCGGAAGACGGCCTAACGGTGTGCGGGACCGTAGCCCAGCTTCATGGAGACGGTTGCGAATGGTCCTCGCCGATACCCCAGGAGCAACAGTATCCCTAATTTGCTGGGAAGTGGCGGTGCGGTCCCCTACGGCACTGCGTAGGATCCTACGGTCTTGGCGTGCATCCGTGCGTCGCTGCGGTCCGGTCCCAGGTCGACGGGCACGTGCACCTTCCGCCGACCACTGGCGACAACATCGATGTACTGTGGAGACCTCACGCCCCACGTGTTGAGCAATTCGGCGGTACGTCCACCCGGCCTCCCGCATGCCCACTATACGCCCTCGCTCAAAGTCCGTCAACTGCACATACGGTTCACGTCCACGCTGTCGCGGCATGCTACCAGTGTTAAAGACTGCGATGGAGCTCCGTATGCCACGGCAAACTGGCTGACACTGACGGCGGCGGTGCACAAATGCTGCGCAGCTAGCGCCATTCGACGGCCAACACCGCGGTTCCTGGTGTGTCCGCTGTGCCGTGCGTGTGATCATTGCTTGTACAGCCCTCTCGCAGTGTCCGGAGCAAGTATGGTGGGTCTGACACACCGGTGTCAATGTGTTCTTTTTTCCATTTCCAGGAGTGTACTATACACATCGTATGATAGCAGTCTTAACTAATTATTTTTCTTTCAGAATACGAGGCGATTGATGCAGGCTGTCAGACAGAACTACACATCTTAGTTTTAGTGATGAAATATGCTAGAAATATGAAACTGTATACTATGAATAGTTGTATGAAGTAAATGGTAATATGAATAATGAATAATTAAGTGTCTTTTTGCACATGATAATGAGTGATGATGAATAATTAAATGAAGAATATGCTAATATGAATAATGAAGTTTTTCTTTGCAGGTGATGATAGTAATGAAGTTATGCTAATATGAATAATGAAGTTTTTCTTTGCAGAAGAGAATAATGATGTAGTTTATATATTTACTATTAGTTAAGAGATGCTATGTAGTTATTTAAGTATTTGTTGCAGTTCGTTTTGACAGTATGTCTTATGTCGCATGGTATAATGACTGAATGTTTTGGAAAGGACAGCTAGAGTACATCCATATTGAGTACACGTTTCATTACCTGTTAATTCGAAGTTCACTACTCTTCAGCATAATATGCGTTTCTTCTTTAAGCTCAATAATCCATTTTGTATTTTTTCCAGGGGAAGCTATTCGTGAAATTAATGTGCTATAAGCAGTTAGTCATTAAACCTGTTCTAGAACTTGCATTTTTTTTACCCATTTGTGTGTGACATTCATGAATGTGATCACATATACTCTACTTGTTTCATAACCTTGCTGCAGCTGACTCATGACGAATGACGTTACTAATCCTTATTTCCAGCAATAAGTCAAAAGCAAATATTTTCATCCCCCAGCAATTAATTATCGATCTCAACGCAATGCATTTCTAGCACAAAAAAAACAAATACCAGTCCCAGCTATTACTAGTATACAACCAAATAATGCTACTAGTTTAAGATGTATTTCTAGTTCTAAATATAATGCAAATTTCTCAGATGTATTGAATCATTATATCTATGTATTATTGGACCACAGACCTTGAGTAATAGTTACAGTGTGTTACATTTTGAAATATGTCCTATGTCACTTGAATGATGAGTTCTGAGTAATACTGAATGATGTTTTGTAATAATCCATAAATGCTATGCCAATAATTTCTGTAAATAATATTTTTGTTATACTCTATTAATGCTATGCCAATAATTAACTCTCATTTTAATCATGACTTCTGAATAATACTGAATAATGTTTTATAAAACTATATGAATACTTTGTAACTGGCCAATGAGTGCCAATAATTACCGCAGTCATATGAGTTATGAAAAATGTTTTGTAATATTCAGTACTTGCTATATGCTCTGACCACAATCTGTTGCTTATGAACTGTAGATTGAAACTGAAGAAACTGCAAAAAGGTGGGAATTTAAGGAGATGGGACCTGGATAAACTGACTAAACCAGAGGTTGTACAGAGATTCAGGGACATCATAAGCGAACAATTGACAAGAAATACAGTAGAAGAAGAATGGATAGCTTTGAGGGATGAAGTAGTGAAGGCAGCAGAGGATAAAGTAGGTAAAAAGACGAGGGCTAGTAGAAATCCTTGCGTAACAAGAAATATTGAACTTAATTGATGGAAGGAGAAAACATAAAAATTCAGTAAATGAAGCAGGAAAAAAGGAATACAAACGTCTCAAAAATGAGATCGACAGGAAGTGCAAAATGGCTAAGCAGGGATGGCTGGAGGACAAATGTAAGGATGTAGAGGCTTGTCTCACCAGGGGTAAGATAGATACTGCCTACGGGAAAATTAAAGAGACCTTTGGAGAAAAGAGAACGACTTGTATGAATATCAAGAGCTCAGATGGAAACCCAGTTGTAAGCAAAGAAGGGAAAGCAGAAAGGTGGAAGGAGTATATAGAGGGTCTATACAAGGGCGATGTACTTGAGGACAATATTATGGAAATGGAAGAGGATGTAGATGAAGATGAAATTGGAGATATGATACTGCGTGAAGAATTTGACAGAGCACTGAGAGACCTGAGTCAAAACAAGGCCCCAGGAGTAGACAACATTCCATTAGAGCTACTGACAGCCTTGGGAGAGCCAGTCCTGACAAAACTCTACCATCTGGTGAGCAAGATAAATGAGGCAGGCGAAATACCCTCAGACTTCAAGAAGAATATAATAATTCAAATCCCAAAGAAAGCAGATGTTGACAGATGTGAAAATTACCGAACTATCAGTTTAATAAGTCACGGCTGCAAAATACTAACACGAATTCTTTGCAGACGAATGGAAAAACTAGTAGAAGCCGACCTCGGGGAAGATCAGTTTGGATTCCGTAGAAATATAGGAACACGTGAGGCTATATTGACCCTACGACTTGCCTTAGAAGCTAGATTAAGGAAAGGCAAACCTACGTTTCTAGCATTTGTAAACTTAGAGAAAGCTTTTGACAATGTTGACTGGAATAATCTCTTTCGAATTCTGATGGCGGCAGGGGTAAAATACAGGGAGCGAAAGGCTATTTACCACTTGTACAGAAACCAGATGGCAGTTATAAGAGTTGAGGGACATGAAAGGGAAGCAGTGATTGGGAAGGGAGTGAGACAGGATTGTAGCCTCTCCCCGATGTTATTCAATCTGTATATTGAGCAAGCAGTAAAGGAAACAAAAGAAAAATTCGGAGTAGGTATTAAAATCCATGGAGAAGAAATAAAAACTTTGAGGTTCGCCAACGACATTGTAATTCTGTCAGAGACAGCAAAGGACTTGGAAGAGTAGTTGAACGGAATAGATAGTGTCTTGAAAGGAGGATATAAGATGAACATCAACAAACGTAAAAC
The DNA here is from genome assembly GCF_023864345.2 of Schistocerca serialis cubense. NCBI lineage: Eukaryota > Metazoa > Arthropoda > Insecta > Orthoptera > Acrididae > Schistocerca > Schistocerca serialis. The sequence continues at coordinate 785,439,487 of NC_064639.1, read as the reverse complement.
GAGGATAATGGAATGTAGTCGAATGAAGTCGGGTGATGCTGAGGGAATTAGATTTGGAAATGAGACACTTAAAGTAGCGAAGGAGTTTTGCTATTTGGGGAGCAAAATAACTGATGATGGTCGAAGTAGAGAGGATATAAAATGTAGACTGGCAATGGGAAGGAAATCGTTTCTGATGAAGAGAAATTTGTTAACATCGAGTGTAGATTTAAATGTCAGGAAGTCGTTTCTGAAAGTATTTGTATGGAGTGTAGCCATGTATGGAAGTGAAACATGGACGATGAAATAGTTTGGACAAGAAGAGAATAGACGCTTTTGAAATGTGGTGCTACAGAAGAATGCTGAATATTAGATGGGTAGATCACATAACTAATGAGGAGGTATTGAATAGGATTGGGGAGAAGAGAAATTTGTGGCACAACTTGACTAGTAGAAGGGATCGGTTGTTAGGACATGTTCTGAGGCATCAAGGGATCACCAATTTAGCATTGGAGGGCAGCGTGGAGGGTAAAAATCGTAGAAGGAGACCAAGAGATGAATACACTAAGCAGATTCAGAAGGATTTAGGTTGCAGTAGTTACTGGGAGATGAAACGGCTTGCACAGGATAGAGTAGCATGGAGAGCTGCATCAAACCAGTCTCAGGACTGAGGACCACAACAACAACAACAGTACATAAATGTTTAGTAACTAGGCAATGAGTGCCGACGATTACCCAAATCGGTTGATAGACTAGCGTAATTCTCAATGATGAGTAACATAAGACTTAATGTCCTTCACCTTCTGACCTCATTACCAGAAATTACTGCAATATCCGTTTGTCCTGTCCATCCTCATGACCGTGGAGCACTATATTTGGTTTTTGCACTTATTCTACGTTGTTGAAAGAGTATCGATTCTACAAGAATGTGCTGGTGACACATCATGCTGTTCCACGACTTTGAACGATGGAGATGTTATTATGGTCCTACTGTTTGGTGTACCTAATGTATTACCAAAATGATAACATTGAATATTAATACAACATTTCAGTGTCTTGGCTACACTGATTAATACTTCAGGGAAGAGAATATCAGATTGTCTCACTTGGTGTTGTGCTTCTGTAGAAAGATATGGACTTTCAGTGCAGCTACGTGCAACCTACTGTGCTACAACCATGATGCAATCCTTCCCTTTCCGTTCCTAGTTCTTGTGAAATGGTAAAAATGTATACAGTGTGTGTGCACTTTATGTCATTTGTTAATATGTTTTGTACTCATTGCGTACACATTTTGTCATTTCTTGATATGTTCTGTACTCAGTGCATGTGCACTCTATTTCATTTTATGTTCTGCTCTTATATATATGTATATAGTCTGTGACTGTAAGCTTAGTTAATTAAGAAGAGTTTGTTGCTCATGGCAAGTCCAATTGACTCACCATCGCTGCCAAATTTTTGCCTCCCCCCCCCCCCCCCTCCCAGTGGAGGGTTATGTAGGAGGTCCGAGCAGATGTAATTTTATGTAAGAGGTCCGAGCAGATGTAATTTCGATGTATTGCTCATGCGCTGCCTGCGATGTGCAAGGTATAAGAGAATCTCTGACCAGAGAGCAGTGTTGACTGCAGTACGAACTGTGTAGCTGTAGCAGTAAGTTGTTGCTAGTCTGCAGTCTGCTCTGGTCTGGTCTGGTGTATCGTGTTGGCTGGGCCGGTCGCGGTGCAGCGATGTCGGAGCCTGAGGATTATTGTATAAGGTAAAAAGCAGCTTCGCGCGTATGTAGTAATGTTATCTCAAGTCCCATGTAAATGTTTTAAAAATGTCCTAATAATAATCTTTCTCATATAAAGTAATTTTTAACAAACATTCATTTCAATTTAAAGAATTTACTAATTTATCCAATCCATGATCATCCCCATTATTACAAAAGAAAAATCAGTTGTTTCCCTTTCATAAATGACAAATCCATCGGCCAGCATTGCACAGGGCTGTGCCAGAAAAATTTATTGTAAGAGCAGATATACATGCGTTATACGGCGACTTCATTGAGGTAAGAATTTTTCTTTTTTATTCAGAATGATCTTTCAGGGCCATGACGCAGCACTGCTGACGTCCAAAATTTACCAGTTTAAATTCACAGTCACTTATTGAGAAGTCATAAGTGAGCGACAATTTAACTGAGAGGTTAGTTACATTGTATTATTACCAGGTTACTGAATTTATTTTTTGTTGGGACGTTACACTGAATGTGAACGACGTAATTATAATTTTTACTGTTGAAAAGTTTAGGAATTTTTCTGTTTTGTGGCTACACTAAACGCGAATATTATTCATATTATTTATTTTATTTTGTGGGGAGGTTACAACGTAATGGTGGTTGTGCCGAGCAGGAGTGTATTAAGTGGTTGAAAGGGTTGCAACCTAAATGACTGAAATTGATTCCATATTCACCCGAATGTTATTTTCTGTCATCAGTACGAATAATCGTCATCCTGTGTTTAATATATGCATACAAGAGATGACACAGTGTGAGAGAAGTGGTAAATAGTAAGACAGGTTGATGCGAGGTCTAAAACAGAACATTCCGGGGGTTTGAAATAGATACAGATGGCGTGGAAAGAGTCACACGTATTCCTGACGATCAGGTCGGATAATCGGTTGTACAACTGTATCCGTATAGTTTATCATTGTTTGTCGAGCACACCTAGACCATTACCTATTAAAGTTTTTCGTATATGTATCACTAATATCATGCTGGAACTTTTCTGCTGGGACGTGAGTAATGCTATATATCAAATAGTATTAATCGTGACACCTCCAAAAATTAGATTACGCCAGTGTTACATTTTTAGCTGGATGTGTACGTGGTGTGGAAGACTGAAGTTTTACTGCATTATTCGGTAATGGTAGGATATCTCGATACCCTACTTGAAAAAAGACAGTCAGACACTATACTGGTTTATAAAACAATGTGCTGTACACGTGTATTAAGTGGTTGAAAGTGTTGCAACCTAAGTGACTGAAATTGATTCCATATTTACCCGAATGTTATTTTCTGTCATCAGTACGAATAATCGTCATCCTGTGTTTAATGTATGCATACAAGAGATGACACAGTGTGATGCCCCACATCTAGATGTCTGTCTGTTCGTCGTAAGAAAATTAGCATGTAAATTTCTAGTGAGAGTAAATCTGAGAATGCCAATAACAACTACGCATCAGCTCTGAAGGGTTTGGTCGGTTGGAATATAGAATAAATTATGCCTTCCTGATGTGTATTGGAGACATCGTTTGTCGAGATACCTATTAAAATTACGTAATATGCATACCTAAGATCGTTCCGCAGTTTGTCTACTGGAGGTAAACTAGCTCCGATGGAATTTATTGTGACGTCGTTTCTGATTATGACTCCTAAAATTTGAATGCATTTTATATTTGCAGCTGGATGTGTACATGTTGTGAAAGACTGCCCCATACTCCACTGTGCGGATATTGCGATTTACTATCCTGTCCAAAAACGCGACCAGGCACAGCGCTGTACTATACATTCTGGCTAATGCCTTGGTTCTATCCCGATCCTTACAAGGGGCAGTCTCCCTCCCTCCCACGTATACCTTGCACACAGAATGGTGCAATTGGGCTAGAAGTTCACAACTGGACTGCAAGTACAACCAAATTTAGAATTTATGGCCGAAAGATCGCGTGAATGGAAGTGTCGTGATCTTGTATCTTTAGAGTAGAAGTTGAAAGTGTCGGCATGGGTTTCTCCGAAGTGCATAACATCCCTCAGCGGTAGGGAGAAGGACGAGACCAACTGATGAATATTTTGGTTTATGGTTATTACTGGAGAACCTGGAAAGTTTTGTTTATGACACTGGCAACATAAATTAACCGAAAATGGTACGCTCCTTAGCAAGAAGAGTTTCAATGTGCTTACTCCTATTACAGAACCGTTTAGCGATAGAGGTATGGAAGTCAAAATATGTGTTCAAGTGGACTGTGAATATCAATTGGAGAAGGGACGATCTGTAATGTTCGTAGTAAATTCTCCAAGTTCGTCACTGCAAGACATGGTGTGAAGGCAAAGCTACCATTTCTCATGCATGAGAGCAATAGTGTGACAGTAAGAGGAATAGTGGATAAAATGGGCAACGAAGCACTGGAAACGATTTCGAAGAAATATAAAAATCCATTCATAAAGTGGAATTAGCTGACATTAATGGGTGTTCTGCTGGAAGAACTGCCTGGAAATTGCAACAGATATGTGTAGACGCCTATTACATTCTGGATCTTGACATAACGCAGGATTTCGCAGGGATTTTTAACAAAATGGAAATGTGCGACTACCTAATATCAAACCACAACTTTTGTGTGGAAGGAGATCGCCAGATAAACATCAGTGCGATTGTGGACAACGATAAGAGAGTTGCAATAGACTGTTTAACGTGGACGACCTTCAATTGTAGAGTAAAGAAATATAACAAATTTATATGTCAAATCCTAAGCCCTGAAGTGAACAAAGTTATCGTAACCACCTTATGGATATTTTAAAGTGTCCAGGCATGCGACTATGAGAAACATTTTACTTCCTCTTTGGCTGAGGAACATGGTATTATCAGGTTGGTGGCTGCAAAATACAACTGCAGAATGGATCGTCCCCCTGCAAGACTGGTTAAATGTATTAGACTCTAACAAACAATATTTACAGTGTGCTGCGCTGTACTCTGTGCCAATCACATCCACCTAGTGTCAGCTAACTAATAACTTAGAGAATAACTGCTGTGTAGTGTTTAGCAACATTCTGAAGTTTGTCTACTTGGGTAACAAGACCGGTGTACAAGTAAGGGTGCCAGGCTCTGAAGACCGAGCAAAGCTTATAAATTATGCTCTGTCTGCAAACAGTTTTAATTATCTACACGTAAACTACGTGGAGATTCTTAACACTGACTGCATCAAAAACGATGTAAGTGTTATGCGGAAGCGCTACATTATAGCGGGAGAAGCATATTTTTCACCATCTAGGACACTGTTCTCCACAATACCGTCAGATATAGATATTGCAAACTTAGGACTAGTACCCACAGACAATGTTATTCCTCGAGTCCAAAGGAAAATAATAAATGTCTCACACACACTTAAGCTGTTCCCCATTAAAGAAACCACTTCCCTATGTGCCTTTGCTGTGTTGTGCGTGCGAGAAAAAAACTGAAAATAGAAGAGATCGAAGACGAAAACTGGAGTACATGGCGAATACATCCGCCATAAAGGAAGAATGTAACATTCAACTGGAAAAAGCAGAAGGTACTGCAAATGTGCAGGCAAGGCTTACATATTGCTTTACAGAAAGTGTGTGGTGAAAAGTGGCCACCACTGGGGAATATAAAATATCTGTATTTACTGTTAATAATACTGGAAAGTGGCCACATGTTGGAGCCTGGCCGAAAAGGATGGATTGGAGCATGTTTAGTACATTAAAGAAACTGTTTACCTATCTCCATTGTCAGCTAGATCTGCTTAAAAAGCATGGTTACATTGTATCTAAGTGGGCTTTACTGGATATTGTGCATCTAGCAACAGAACAACCTTTTGCAGATCTTAAAACCAAAGGCGTAACAACATTTAACTACCATTCGTCTGCAAAAGTTGTAAACATAACGTTCTCTACAGAATTTCCACAAGAATATGCGGAGTGTTATGACAATAGTATTATGCACGAAATAAGAGGCAATATTAAAATCACCAAATGCTCTTGTCTTGAAGAATTTCTGGAAGGAACAGAGCCAATTGTTAAAATCGTAAGAGAGATAGTTTACAGGAAAAAAACGTAGATATGTACTGCAATTCAAGAACATACCTTGTTTGTACCTTTCAAACTGCCAGCTGGAGAGAGAATTAGAAGAGTCTAATATAGATTTAAGTTATAAGATACAAATTAAGGTGAATGTTATTGAAGCCACACCATCCAAAAATAAAGAGAGAGTGTTTTCTGTGTGTAAATGTATATGTAGACAGTAATAACGATTTTGTACAAGAATATGTATTTTCAGGTTCTCTCTGCCCTATCAAAAACACAAAAAAGACGCCATCTTCACAGTGATATACGTATATGGGAGGTGGGTAGCTGGATGACATTGAAAATTAGTTGAAGGCAAGGCAACCCTCGTTTTGTACCTATATGATGTAGGATGTAACATATATTAAACTGATAAGACCAGATTTTTTTATCAGATGAGTGAATACTTAGAGGAAATGTAGTCTATTTCATCCTGTTGTAGAGGATTTTTACATTAAGAATCGACAAGTAACGATACTTTAGCGACGGGAAAACGTCTGTATCCTCCGATTTCTTCTGTTTTCGAAAGTAATGCCCATAAAAGGCAGGAATCTACATTACGAGTGTACAACAACATTCATGACTCAGACAAGGTAAAGTGGATCATTTTTAAACTGGGGATTCTATTTCAGAGGTGGAACTGCAGTTAGGACTTTACAATCAGCACCTGCTTGTCTCGCTGTATGCTAGGATTTAGCAATGCCGGTTCTCGGTCAGCGGCAGGCGTCGTCACGTGGGCTCGGATGACCAGAAGCCAAGGCTTAGCCTATCATGACTGTGCAGGTAGGCAGAAAGGCTCTGGCCGGTTGGCTCTACAGGTACATAATACAATGGGACTGGACTAAACTAGAGGTTACTAGGCTGTTTTCTCGTCTTCAGATTCTAAGTTCAAGTAAGATGTAAAAAATATCATACAATGTATTTTCCACATTTATGTTGCCTAGGATGCGAACTGTGGCTCATAAATAGTTATAAGTGAGTTTCATTCCCCAGTGCTATTGCTACATAACTTCTGTATTAAGGGAGCATGGATCTATAGAAGCTCTCACTCCCCTCTTTTTGCCCCCCCCTCCTCCTTCAACACCCCATCTCGGTTTCCTTGCTCCCTCCTCTCCGACCTCCCCTCCATTGGCAGCCCCTTCAAATTTTACTGCAGTTACTTTGTTGTGTTTTGGTGCTCGCCATATATGTTGTAAGGTGGCAACTTGAATGAATGTCAATTTCGCATCTTACATGAGATTTTATACGTCATAACAAGTAGATGGATATGTCACCTGACATACATCGGCAGTAATGAGCAGATTTGCCTATCAAAATGTACAGTAAGTAATGCAAAGGGATGACACTCGATTCGACGGTATTAACACACCGAACTTAAATCTTGCATGTCAATGAGCAAAAGGTGAAAAGCTGCTGGAAGAAACGTTTTACTTTGGGGGCAGATGCGGGTTGCGCCGTCATGGCCCGCGTACAGTGGAAGGCTTATAACAGGAGTTGGTGACCTGTGGTGAGAGAGACAACGAATGCGCCGAGCGATACATCGAAGGGAGCAGGTAGCAGCCCAGCGCTGCTTGTGATGGAGAAATTCTTTAGAAAATTGCATTGGGGAATTTCCAGATGGATACAAACAAACCAGTGATGCAGTTGATCACGTGAAATGCCTGTGGTACACCTGTGATGTACACGTGTAACTCTCTGGCATCAGGAATGAGCACAACTGTCCGATTGGCTTAAATAAACTAGGAAGGAGTAAAAGTGACGATATTTCGACTCAATTTAAAGGTAGGCCCTTTGTGCGATTGGCAGGGGTATTTTCCACAAGATGAAAGGAACGCTCCCATTGGTCTGAAACAGCTGTGGCATGAAGCACGAAAGGACACAGTTGGGCGACAGTTTGCTACAAAAGACACAATACCGAAAACTTCAGGGACTCTTCTCTGAACCAGTGTCAAGTGTAGAACAGGGCGCATCACGCTCTGTATGATGCCAAAAGAGGAATTTTGTGTGAACACTGCGTTCACATTGGCTGACATTCAGCTAGAAATTAGTTGAAGAGTCGTTGAGCTCCGATAGCGGAGAAACAAAACAGCCACGTAGTTAATTGTTCTTGTGGGAACTGAGAGGGCGTTGAAGCATACATGCTGCTCCATCTATGCACGTGTATATCGCCATATTTTCCAGACTAAGGATGAATGCATGTTTTCTCACCTAACGAGAAACATAGGGCAGTTTCAGCTGATAAAATCAGTAAAGATTTTGATTAGCTTTTTATAGGATTTTCAGAGGGCGAGACAAGGTATGCAGTCGACAGCACGTCGCAGCTGAAGGAAAATACTGCTCGCAGAGGCATAAAATTGTTGGATCAACAGCTTGTGTCCACAGTGAACACGAGCAACCTTGAATAATCTTTTGCTTGAGTGTCATCCTAAATAGTATCGATCTGAGAACTGGAATCAGATGATTTGTCGTAACATCAGCCAACTTCACTGTCTAGAAGTAATAAAAATCTTGTAGAGAACCTTGTATTTAAATTTAATATTGTTGTGTTCAGTGCTATTTCTGTTAAACAGGACATAATGTGTTATCTTGACAACCGTCCTGAGATTGTCATGTCACTATCTATGTAAGCCCGTGTGCTTCTTTAACAATGAAATAGGAATAAAACAATAGTACAGCTAAACACCGTTGTGGTTTATCATAGAATAAGGGTCCACTCCTAACCCCAATAAGTTATTCTAGTTACGCTAATGCAGTCACAGGGTGTTTTTGCTTGTGTCTGACGAACGTGAAAAGGAGTGGAATGTCAGAATGTAATATCAGTGCAGTGTGTGCTCAATGTTCTCATCCCATACTGTGAACGCCATTTTCAGTTGTGCTGTGTGTGCTGCTAGTGTTAACGTGCTACATCTTCATCGAGTGCCATTTTAACTGTATGTGGATTTTATGTAAACACGCTTCATCCAGATACCCATTTTCTGTATATTTTCACTCCAATTGCTTTCCCCTTCTCATGTGTACATTTCATCTTTTGTCGCCACATTTTATATATGCAATGTTCTCCTGTGGTATTTCATGTAATCTCTTGGCTGAAGAGTGGCGAATTGTGCCGCTGCCAGGCCACCCTTTCCCCCATGGGGCAGGGGAATAAAATGACTATAAAGGGGAAAGAAAGTAGAAGCTTTGGGACAGTGGTCGCTGTCCTAATATTATTACCCAATCCTTATGTTTCTCCCAGCAGCTGTTCGCATGTAGACCGGTAGGGGACTTCTCCCTGTACTTCAGTAATAGTTTGGTGTCCTACTGTTATTACCCATCCTTCCCACATAGGGCTGTTGGCTAGACTGGCTGGAGCAACTCCCTAGTGCTTGACTAATACCGAAAATAGCCTCTCTGCTTCCAGTGGTTATTGACGACACTGGATAGAGCTACTCTCTAGTGCTCGATCAACTACAACTTTCATGCTTCACAGCCAGAGGAAAAAATTTGAATTTCCTGCTAGTTTTTGAATTTTCAGCCCGTAGGAGGAAGGGAGTTAGACTGTGCCAGTATTCTGTGTCAGCCATCTTGGATTGTGACATTGTGTTGGACTGCATCAGCATTCCAAAGATAATAAAACAAAGAGACTACCTTAAACACTTTCACACCACCAATATGCAAATTAAATTTTTATAACTAATAAATATATTAACATTTATTATTACTAATATGTCCTCTGTAATGTAATGTAATCATCATTTGAAGTTATTGTCCTCTGTAATGTAATGTAATCATCATTTGAAGTTATTGTGAAAATCTGAATTTACCACCATTTTTCCAGGAGTAGTGAAAAGGTAATTAATTGATAAATTTAATTAATTAATTAGCCTTCAAATGTGCGAATTTGCCACATCTACACCAGGGGACAGGTGGGGTGAGGATCCACCATCTTGAATAAATTTGGCAATAGTGTAGACTGCACTCATAACAGCTTTGCTATACTACCCTAGTTTCTTTTGAGAAAAGTTAAGTAATTTGAGACAAATGCCAAGTGAGCAGATGTACACCAAGCTCGAATTAATTAGGAAATGAAACTGTAGAAGCATTTTCCAATGGTATACGCAAGTTGAGAGTCTGCTCTTATTAGTCGACTAACAAACCGGATGTTGATGCAGTTTCATTCAGAGAAGCTGAGCACAGGGCGCTAGATGTGCTCCTAGGGGGGATGCCTCCAGAATTTTCTCGACGAGTGAGAATGGAAAACCCAAAAGACGCAGCAGTATTGTGTGTAGCCATTTATCTGTGAGAGACAGATAGTGCTTCCAAGTTTCTGAATGATCAAAATATGTTTGTCAAAGAAAAAATGTTACTGCTGTGGCACAAATTGTCATTGAAAAGCACATTGTAGTCAACTTGACATGTTTTAACTGTCGACAGGTTGATCGTAAGTTAAAGGAATGTTGACCAAAGAAACAGGGTAACTATAATGGGACAAAGAAGTAGTTAAACGAAACTTCTTTCCATCGAGAAGTGTTCCTGTTTAACAGAAGTGCACGGAAAGTGTACACAGAGATGGATTGTTCATTGATGGCTTGGCTGAAAATGGAAAGAATATGAATCTTTGATAGATACAGGGGCACTCGTATCAATTGCAGTTGGCACCTTGTGGATAAGAGCAGACTACAAGAACCAAGGTATAGATGGCGCGCAATAGGTGGCAATGCAATTGATTTAGTCGGGATAACAAGGCTCATGTTTAAGATAGGAAACGCAGGATTCCATTAGAAAATTGAAGTGTTGCCAACTGTGAGGCAATCTGTCGCTTAGATAATTGGATTAGACTTTCTGGTTAGGCATCACGCTGGAATCAACCTTTGGCAAAGGACTGTTGAGTTTGATGGTTAATTATTTTCTTTTGCGAATGTTTCTGTATAACAAGATGCATGCATTGCAGAAATGGCATCGAATAAACTGAGTATAAGTGCGTTAAAAGATGTTTTGGAAGACAGAGTACCAGTAGGTACAGGAAAAGTAATCTGAGCACCAGTAAATATTAATGTTCCACAGGATATAGTGTGTTTGGCAGAACCACTAGCAAGTAATGACACGTTGGGTGAACCACATTGTTTTGTACATAGGTGTATAACGCCTTCAAGGGATGTTAAGAGTCATTTTATGGCGCCAATAAGTCTGGATAATGTTGGAGAAGATAAGTTAGTCTTCCAAAGGGATTACTGATAGCCATTTTAGACGTTATCGTAGAGGAAGATATCAAGGGTTCTAGGATATAAGGTAGAACAGACTGAACTGTCGACATACCTGTTTTGCAAGAAAAAGTGAAGCATTATAAGGGTTAAGATGGATTGTTAATGGAATCAGTATTAATACGATGTAAGGACTTGTTCACTCGACAATGAGTGTTACCTGCTACACTGATCACACAGCATAGAATACCAACAGGCAATCATTCACCAGTATTTAGAAGACAGTATTAGTTAACTAGGCACTTACAACCAGTAATAGAGCAATTTGTGGATCAGCATTTATCATATGGGATTATAGAACATAATGATGATCCACGATCAGAGCACGTATTAACTGTACTAAAAATGTCACTGGATGGAACTAATAAATGTCAGTTTGGTTGCGGCTATTGATTCATAAGTGAAAAAACAGTAAAAAATGCATATCCAATCCCTAATATTAATGATACATTAGATAATTCTGGTCAGGGCAAGTTCTTTTCAGCTCCAGAGGTGGATCATCAAATTGAGGTACACCTAGAGGATAGACCTAAAACAGCATTTACCACATCTTCTGGTCAATACCAATATCGTAGTATGCGTTTTGGATTGAAAAACGCACCAACTGCGTTTCAGCGTTTATGAGATGGAGTTCTCAGAGGTTTAAAGCCGAAGAAATACATGGTGTATTTAGGTAACATAATCATATTCACAAAATGTCTAGGAGAGAATGTTCAGCATTTGGAGACGGTTTTTGACATGTTGGAAAAGGCACAATTTACGATCAGTATCGAAAAGTGTCTGGGGTATTCAATTAGGCAAGAAGGAGTAAGGTCAGATCTGTGCCTTAAATCAGGAGTTCATGACTTTCCAGTCCCTCAGACACTTAAACAGTTACAAACTTTCCTTGATGTAGCAAAGTACTATAGAAAATTAGTGGAGGGGTTTGATGAAGTGTCACAACCACCAAGAAAATTACTGTGAAACGTTATTGTGTGTAGCAAAACACCTGAGTGTCAGACAGCATTTCAAAATTTAAAAAGATATGTTAACTTTGGATCCAGTTTTGATTTTTCTAGATTTCACAAAAGCATTCATGTTATTGTGTGATGCAAGATATACAGCTTTAGGAATAGTTTTGGGCAAATAAATAACGGGAAAGAACATCCAGTCACAAATGCATATCGTCAGCTTAATAAAGCTGAGGAAAATATTCTACCACTGAAAAGAAATGGTGGCATTAATATATAGTATTTTTTTTATAACAGATGTTGTCTGTACAAACATACTTTCACAGTGATTGCTGATCATGCAGTTTTAAAGGGGTTACAAGATCCTGCAAGTCGTCTGACAAGACGGGGTTTGACACGAAGTGAATTTAAACCATGTATTCCACAAGCTAGGTGTCAAACACACAAATCCTGACGCACTTCGTAGGAAGATTGGGGGATTTCAAGTCTATGGCTTTGATATCAATGACCTGAAGAAAGTGCAAGCAAGTGATGAAGAGTGTCAGGTGTTCTGAAAACAGCCACAATTTGCCATACAAGATGGAATATTGTGTAGATCAACCAAAAGTGGACTATGTGTTTTAGTTCCACCAGCCATACGGACAGAAGTGTTATGGAAAGCACATGATCATATGTTAGTGGGTCATGTGGGTAAAAGAACAACGGACAGAAAAGTAGTAGAAAGGTTCTGGTGTAAAACAAGACATGCTGATATTCAACAGTATGTTAAGAACTGTATTCCATGTGCACAAAGTTCTGATTTATGCCATCAAAAGATACAAAGACTTCTGGAGTTGACCCATTTCAAATGATATGAGCCAATATTTTGCGCCCATTTCACTGTAGTCAGTTTGGTAACAAGTATGTAATAACAATTATCTATCACTTCTCGAGGTTTTTAGTAATGATAGCAATACCGAATCAGAAAGAGAGCACAGTAGCTCACTGGATACTTAAATTTCGGGTACTGAAAACGATTATTATGGACCAAGGGTTTATGCCTGATCTCATTAAGCAGTTGTGTTGCTTATTGACACTTAAGACATTATGTATGAGTCCATTCCGCCCACAAGCAGATTGTCATATGGAAAGAGTTGATAGGACTATATCAAAGATGCTAAACCATTATGTGAATTCTCAACACCTAGACTTGGTTGTATATTTAGATTTTGTGGTTAGTGCCTATAATTCAGAAACTCGTACAGGAACAGGATTATCACATTAAAAGGTTGTATATGGACGCAAAATGCCCTGTTCGTTTGGTATGATTCAACAAAAGTTGGGAAAGGAAGGTGAACACGTTAAAATACGGGGGTTGGTGCTTTAATAGTGGCAACTATTTGTTTACTGCTCGTACAAAATAGATATGTGTTTCAAAGGTTTACTTACCTTCAAAGTAGTCACCAGAATTGTGTATAACCCGTTGCCAGCGATGTGGAAGTCGTAGGATACTCTTAGCAGTGCCAGTTGTGTTGACAGTTCGATCGGCGCGGTCTATCGCCCGACGAATTTGTATCAGTTCTGAAGAGAATGCCGTAAAGTGTTTCCTTCAGTTTAGAAATCTAGTTGAACTCACGAGGGCTTAAGTCAGGGGAGTGCAGTAGGTGTTTATAGCACTTAGCAGCCCCATCAGTCAAACAAATCAGTAACAGCTTGCACTGTACGTGCTTCAGCACTGTCCTGCAAAATGATGGTCAGGCCTTCAGAAAGTGTCATCACTTCTGTCTCTATGCTGTTCATTTTTGGAACGCAACCTATGAAAAGCTTAGCTCAGAGGCGTTGACACTTTCTGCAGGACCTGACCATCATTTTGCAGGACATTGCTCATGCACGTACAGAGCAAGCTATTACTGATTTGTTTGACTGATGGGGTTGCTAAGTGCCATACCACCCACTACTGCACTCCCCTGACTTAAGTCCTCGTGAATTCAACTCCATTTCTAAACTGAAGGAAACACTTCACGGGATTCGCTTCAGAACTGCTACAAATTCGTCGGGCAATAGACCGCGCCGATCGAGCTGTCAACACAACAAGCACTGCCAAGAGTATCCTACGACTTCCATATCGCTGGCAACGGGTTATACACAATTCTGGTGACTACTTTGAAGGTCAGTAAAACTTTGAAACACATATGTATTTTGTACGAGATGTAAATAAATAGTTGCCACTATTAATGTTCCAACCCTCGCATTTACAAAAACTCTAAAGGAAGTATCGCAAAAGCTAAAACGGACCAACATAAAAGCGCTAGAACGTCAAGAGCGTGTGCGGTTAAGTAAGAGGAATTTCCCACCGTATCAGTTAGGTCAGTGGGTATTACATGTGAACACTTCAACTTCGAAGTGTAAGACGGAAAAGTTTTAGACGAAGTTTCAGAATCCTTACCAGGTGGTCGACGTAAAGCCGGCTCTAAATGTAATGTTACAATTAACTGGACGAGCTTCAGTTGGTCATATCAGTAGAATTAAACCTTTTCAAGGTGGCATAGATTCCTTTCCTGGCGTACCATTAGAAATGCCATGCACTGGAATTAAGAAGCGAAAGAGTAAAGAAATATCTCAGAGTTGACCATATGGATTGAAACCAAGGAATACATAGTCTGAGATATAAGAGATACACGCTTGTTGCATAATAGCAGGATTTTTCTTTGTTTTCATTAACTAATGTAGCGTGTTGGCGAATATAGGTATTTTTTTTTCTTTGCATTCCCATATTTCTAAGAAGGGCGAGAGTACTTGTAAATTTTTTCCTCTTGGTGATGGCGAGGATGACGCTTAGATGGAGTTTTACGAGTGTTATGATCTTGCTCATCTTAGGTGCAAAAGGAATAGTCAGCCACTTTTTACAGAATGGGGTTTTGTGTGCACAGCAGCCGGATGTAGTCCTCATGAAACACAAGTGAGGAACGAAGTGAGAAAGTTGCAATATATGTTCGCAGAAGTGCTAAAGGAAGAAAAATGGGGCAGTGCGATAGGAGATATATGGAGTGAATACTTTGAACTTAAGTTTTCCTATAATAAGCGGAGAGAGTAGTTGCAGCAAGTAGCAGGTACAACCCCATATTCTCCAGTACGGAAGATGAGAAAATGGCTGAATCCAGTTAGGAACTACTAAAAACGGTGTTTGGTACACAGACAATGAAGATATTTCAAGTTTGAATAGTACGGTAGGTGAACTGCAAGAAGTAGCAAGACACACAAACAATAGTGGATTGACATACGACGCAAATTTCGGGGATGGAGCAAGAATTGTTAAACATAACTAAAGCGATGTGTAAAATAACACTTGAATTACAGCAATATTCTAATGGTACAATGATTACCCTGAATAAGGATTTAGGTATAATACAGAATTATCTACAAACATTAGTCAGGAAAGTTTAGATAGCTAGGCTAATGAGAGAATCAGCTAACAGTTTAAGTGATGCTAGTATGGAATTGGAAACAACTCAAGTAGCTCTTCAACATGTTACACATAAACATTTAAGCATTACACTGTTAACGTCAAAAAGGTTTTTGCAAGGAGTACTGCAATCAGAAATGGAACTTCCCGCAGGTGTGTGCGGAATGTTATTTCCCTAAAAGGGAACAGTAAGGCTTTTTGCTATCATCTTTCCATATTTAACTTGTATTCTGATAAAACACACACATATATTAATGTATAATTCCAGTAACTAGCTTTAGGTCACAATTTGAATGTTATATGATTCATGCATATTCAATTGGATGGAGTCTTATTGACATATGAATTAAATTCTCGGTTAATGAAGCATTACTTGTATCTCAACAACAGAAAATGCACGACGTTCTGTCAGTAGAAGATCTTGAAATTATTACTATTTGTCCTGCTCGAGTAGTTCCAACAGATAATCAGTCGTGTGGGGTACAACTATTTCTGGGGAATATGAATGCACCAGGGTGTAAGAAGATAGCTATGTTGCCACGAATACATTTACAACGAGTCGGAAATCATTGGATTTATTCTGTGTGTAAGCCACAAACTGTAATAGTGAACTGCTACGAAAACAAGAGTTTTAGAAGAATGGCAAGAGTAGAATTGCAGTTTAGTGGTATATTAGTCAGTGGAACAGAATGTGATATAGTGGAAGTCGACTTTTATCTACCAGCAACCATCATGGATACTACGATAATTACTAGTGTACAGCCAACAATGTATTGGCCAGAAAAATCCCTTCAGAATTTCACCTATTCGGAACATTTCCTTTCTAAATTATGCATTAGATGCTACAGTACTATAGGCATATATATAAATTAATTGATGCAGAAAATTGGCAAATTGCCGTTGATCAAATATTAAGTCATGTTTAGGGAAATCACAATGAATGAAAGCAGAACACGATTTCCATTATTGTAACAGCCACTAGCATGATCACAGTACTAGCAATCGATTGTGCAGTTTATCTTTTCCTAAGACATAAAACAACACAAGCAGTGTTATCAACCACACACGAGATTCTGGAATGCGTTCTACCAGAAATAAAATTGTAACATAGGTTAAGCTGGTAAACAATTTTGTAAGCAGAGTATGATTTTTTTTAATTAAAGGTTAATTTTTTTGTTTTTCCTGAAATTTTGGACGAATTTTTTAGAGGAGAGGATTATGTTGCATGCCAACGTTGTACAAGGCAGCAAATGGTGAAAATTTTCTAAGTCCCAGGGCATAGCTTACATTATGGCAGTGTCGATCTGAAGCAGGCTTGAAGAATAGCATTTCACCACCGAGAGTAAGTCGGGAAAACACATCAGCGTTTCTTGAGAGCCAGGCAGCGGACCTCAGCAGAAATGTATTGGGGCAAAGCAGCTATGCAGAATCACGTCACTTTCATTACATGATCAAAGAAATGCTATTGATAAAGCAACAACGTGTACCAAGAGCTTTTATGAAGTAGTCCTACACTATAACATAACAATCCGTTAAGCAAGCACGGGAGAGTGATAATCGTTGATATCCTTGAAATAGCAAGACATATGCGGTCATGACAAGTGAGTTCGGTTGAATATTAGTGACCGCTTTGCTCCATAAAAACCCCAGCTTTTTAGCTCGTAAAGCAGTCGGTCTGATGGATCGATGACATACATAACGTTCACAGACGATTCCCTGATTATAGGAAAGTGACAAATGGCGCAAGTCTGTTGTAGATTTCTTGAACAATGTTGAGCAGTGATAGCCGCTGCTGGGAGAAATGGCTACATCGGCAGGAGAGATGGCTACCCCAGCATAAGCACCAGTCACAGAGTGCGGTACAACAGCCTTCCACTGTCACGGATGGCTGATCCAGGGGTCTTCCCTATCGTGCCAGTTCAGGACATCAGCGTTCCTGATACTTCGGTGGACTGTCCAGGGCCTATGTGAATGGCAGGCGAAGATTGTCGTACTATACAGCTACCTGGCAAGTCATCGTGGTTTAACAGATGAAGAAGAACGGCTATGAGTGGGAGGCGACACAGCGCCGGTTGCACCCATTGCGGCGGCTTTGCGGTGCGACCAGTGCCGGTCTCATCTCGGGCGGCAAACCTACATAGTAGGAGCCAGCCAGGAACGGAGAGTGGGGCGTCAGCTACATTTAGCAGACTGAAGGCTGCTTATGATGCAAATCCTCAACGGGCATTAACAGCTGATGTCAGTAGCGAGTTAAGACACTGACTGCAACATATGGAAATAAATAACTAATTCTGAATCTTCTTTCACTGTGACTACCAGTGACAACAAGTCACCACCATCCTTCTGAGGAAAACTGGCAAGGAGCAAACTAGGAGTGAGCCTCCTGGCACAAACCATCTCTACTTCAACCCTTACAACAGTCGCCTCTTGCAGCCCTTTCTTTGTCCAGCTCAACGTGTCCACCCCCCCCCCCCCCCCTGTCCACTATACATATCCTCCTCCCACCTCTCTTTGCTCTGCCATATCCTTCCACATGTGTAGACCCTGGAAAACAAACTGATACTAACTGCACAAGACGTTTGTAGTCCAGGGCGGGCTGTATGTCAGAGGTTGAAAAACCCCTTCTATCGCCGTTCGCATTGGCACTAGGAGGTTCCAACCCATACAGTGCTATTTAGTAGGTTGTATGTGAACCATATTAGGTTGAAATCGATCCAGTGGCTTAGGAACAGATGCTGGGCGTATACGTATACACGTACACATCCATGCACACACACACACACACACACACACACACACTCACACACACACACACACACACACACACACACACACACACACACACACACACGCAGTCTCGTGCTGTAGTCTTCCCACCACACTTGCATGTTGTTATTTATGTCCTTTACCCATACTATGTGTTCCAATCATCACTCAAAAGTTCATATCTTTTGAACAACACATGATATTTACAAAATAATTGCACCATGCCATACACAATTACTGAAAGGACACAAAACAATTGTTGAATCACTGCCTTTCAGTTCGGTGCCCATAACCTTGAGCAGAAAGCTGTCACTGCATTCAGCAAACAGAGCTGGTAGGTGGGATGTCTCCGCCTAGAAACTAAAGTGATTCCGGTTGCTACACGACTAGTCTAATGCCTGCTGTTTCTTGGTTCTAGAACACTGTCAATACAACACAGAACGAGGGACAGACAGTCGCAGCGGTGACCTGGATTACTCAACGTCCAAACTAGAAGTTGCGCCACTTCTGGGACCCATGTGATCGAAACTTACCGTCACAGCAGGGTGGATCGTGCGACCATAAATACTGTCCACTCCGCCAATTCAGGATCTGTCAACGTCCGCTGCCAGCACTGAGAAGTGCTCCGCGCCACTCGGCGACTTCTGTGGGTCATCCTGCATAACTGCTACAAGATTCCACCTTCACTATGAGCTGTACCTAGTCTTGATGCTGCTGGGAGCTGAACTGAAGTCTGCCAGCTGGGAGCCATATGCTGGCTGACTTCAACCGACTTTATGTGAGTCTAGGATAATTAAGTTGGCATTGGAAGGTCTCCGAACGATCAAATGAGTATCTTAGGCAAAATATACGATCTTAAGAAAAAATAAGTGGTGCTAAATAAAAAAAAAAAAAAAATTAGGAGGCTAAAATTTGGTCGGAATATGCGAGTATATGTCACAATCAAAGGTTACAAGTCTCAACTTGATCAGAGCAATATTTTGGTCAAAATCGGCGTATTTAAGAAAAACTGATGGCGTAAAACATTAGACTCAGAAAGATGAAAGTTTGTCTGTAACTTCAGTAACACGCAAAAACATTACATATGTAACACCAATAAGCTACCTCTATTAGTTTTCGAGTTATTTACTAAAAACCAAATTTGGAGTGAAAACGTCCTTATTCATGGTAGATTAAATATCATTTGTATTTGTAATAGTAAGTTCTAATTACAGCACTCGATTACGTTCGTGCCATAACACAGCTGTACCAAGTTTCAAGACCGCGTTGCAAATAACTGTGGTTACAAGGAATCTTAAAGAGGCAGTTCAGAGGTCATCTTCTACTGTCGGTTCCATTCTAAAAATTCTAGTCGGCAAGGTTTAAATGCAGTTGAGCTAAAACTTTTTCAATAACTATGTAAATAAAAATCAAGAAGATTGTAAATTGTTAAACGACAGAGCTATAAATTTATACGTGTGCGAGAAAGGCACTACTGCTACCTGTGCCTAGGGCGACTGATAGCAGATGCTCTGTTTGGCAGTCGGCTGAGTCTATGTATAAATACAGTGTGAGAGGTGGCTGGAAAGAGACGCTTCGCGACGAGATAACAATCTGTTAGCGTCAGACAAACGCATGCGTAAGTAGTGCCTCGCATTACGTCAGAGCTGGGCAGACCTGAAGGCGTCTTCAGTAAAAGTAGGAAGTGAAATCATGAGGACTATACACCGTCCTGTATTGCTTAGATTTCATAGCAGTAACTGTTTGTGTGCTGCCCATAATGTTGATGAAGCCGCGTGTCAAGTGGCGAGATTATTTTCCACTTTTAATGCGAGTAATTAACTTTTGGTAATTAGAAGTCAGGGCGATAGACCATTTTACGTGGAACTTCGCGTAGAGGTCGCCTCTGAACTGTTAATAGTGCTATTTTCGGTAGGGATATTACTATTATCGTCATTAGGAATTTTATTGTTTTGTGCATGTGAACTTTTACAGAATATGTCAGTCAAAACACAAAAACTTTTATTTATACTCATAGTTCCTGATCCTGCTGAGTAAATAACAGTTGGGAACGTTTTCTTCCAGTGAGCACAAAGATTAATGTGGACTCGCGGACTGGAAATTATGGCCAGTGTGTTTTCCGTCGCTTTCTGGTTGACCGCAAAATAACTCTGAACCTTCGTACCTCGGAAACGGATGAAGACATCACGGAAATTTTCTTGGTTATTCGAAATCAGGATCTTAGGAATATATCATAAAAATTACAGCCATTAGCTGTGCATAGCCATCATGGAATCCGCAGCTCGGTTTTGGTACGCATAAACCGTTTTTTTCGGATTTTGTCTGGAAGCGCTCATGAACTAAATGGTGCCTCCATAAGCCTTTAAAACGTACCATAGGCCACGTGTAATACAAAAGGAACCAACAGATTTACTCAATTTGCCTAAGCCGGAGAAAGTTTGTAATACTAGAACTTTGACACTGTACCGTGGGACAGTTATGGTAAGACGACCCTTCTGTTAGGTACACAAATGATACTTAGCCCAAGCTACCTGCTTCTCTATCACTAATAAAACCCGAGGTGTGAACGCCGGAAAAATTCCGCTTTTATACGCTGCGTTTTGGAACATACAAGGTAGCGCATGCTGTTGCATGTGCGCCAATAACATATGATATTGTGAGTCATCGTGATTTTTAGCAATTGCCTAAAGTTCGAATCTTTGAACAGTTAAGATATATTTTAATTTTTAGTTAATACAAGAAGTAAGACTTCTTCCGGACGGTCTCACATAATTGACGGTATTAGTAATATACATTTAGCATCATCTAATTTTGATCTTAAGTTACGTAAAGGCATCGGTACATATATTTATTCAGGTAGACATCCCTAAATATTGGTGCTTGCTGCTGTAACATTCTGTTGATTAATGATAAGCAGTACTTAATGACAGTTTCCCGCAATCTAAATAAGTTTGTGAATATAAATATAGCTCTCAACGAAATCTATTTGTTGACGCTTTACTGAGTCTGTGGTGGAACAGGACGACCACGAACACATCTGTCAAGCCTTTCCCACTCACGTTCGATGAGGTTTAGGTCGGGACTCACCGCACGCCATTTCATTACTTTAATGTTCAGGCGTCGAAAGACATCCATGGTGACGCCCGCCACATGGACTCTGGCGTTATCGTGCATGAGAAGGACTTTCGGGCCACCTTCATAGTAACCTAATATCTCTGCTCCCACCAGTTTAAGCCTAATATTCCTACCCACATTAGTTTAAGCCCAATATCTCTGTCCCAACCAGTTTAAACGCAAAAGCCCTCTACTTACGATTTACACCTTGTCAAGACTCCTATTACAAAATGTATTCCTTGGAGATCGGTAATTACCTTCAAAGGTGCAAAATAGGAAGGGCACACAACTGCAACGTAGAAAAGAGCTACAATGACGGAAAATGAAAACTGCTGCATAACCTTACGCTATCACCGAGTTCATAAGGAACCGTTGGAAGGCACACTTTGCGTGAAATCTAAAAAACTGGGAACTATCGCGGTTATCTTGAGATGTCACTAATAGAGGAGTACATTGGTAGTCCTGCTTCATGCAGACCGGTGAGGCCTCTCCTAGTGAATTTGATGTTGAGGTCATGTGGAAGTTAGATGGTCCTACTTAACACTCATCGGTTCTGGGTATAACTGCTTTACGTAGTATTTATCATATGCTACGTTCCTTGTGAAGCCGGCCGCGGTGGTCTCGCGGTTAAGGCGCTCAGTCCGGAACCGCGCGACTGCTACGGTCGCAGGTTCGAATCCTGCCTCGGGCATGGATGTGTGTGATGTCCTTAGGTTAGTTAGGTTTAAGTAGTTCTAAGTTCTAGGGGACTGATGACCTCAGATGTTAAGTCCCATAGTGCTCAGAGCCAACCATTCCTTGTGAATTACCTTACCGATTGCTCCATAAAGAGGAACGCTTGTATTATAAGCGCAAATAATCTGATACTTCTAAGTACTGAATGAGGAGAAAAAGTAGGCATAGGAAGGAGAAAGCCAACAAGCGGGTTGGCAGATAAGAAGTGAGTCTTCATGAATCTACTTCGTATAGTGACTTATTTCGCAACCTAATTCCCTCAGCATCGCTGATTCAGTTTGACTGCACATTGTTTTACTTCTGTAAATGTTCTATCTTATAAGTGTTTTCAAGGAACTATCCATTCCTTTCATCTAATTCTCCGAGTCCTTTATTGTCTGTGATGGGATTTCTGGTACACATTAAACTTTTTATTTCCTTTCCATGAATTTACCTTTCACTTACTTCGACTTTTATAACTGCAGTCGAGTGTCTGCAGCAGTTGTAATAACCTTTCTCTCCTTGTATTTTATCCTCGATAACTTAAAAATTGCTCAGAGAGTGTCCCAATCAACATTCAAAGAAGCTGTTTCTAAATCTACATATGCTATAAACGTGCGTTTGCCTTCCTTGAATCTTATCTTCAAAGAGTAGTCATTTAGTCAGCACTGACTCGAGAATTCTATTTGTGGGTATCCTAAACTGATTCCGCCACACGTTGGCTTCTCCAAGTCCTTCCATTCGTCTGTAGACAATTCTTATTACTGTTTTATAACCTTGATTTATTAAACTGAGGGTTTGGTACTACACCTGCCAGCCTCTATTTTTATGGTATTGTGATTATGGCATTTTTTCTTTAAATCTGAGGGTTTATCACCTGTCTCATGTATTCTACATACCAGACATACTTTTGTCGTGATTGGTCTCCCAAGAAAGTGTTTCAGTGCTCTGTCAAATCCTTCTTACAAAATCACCATCCTCCATCTCATCTTCACCCACTTCTTGTTCCATTTCCATAATATTGACTTCGAGTTCTTTTCCTTGCATAGTCCTTCTATGTATTCATTCCACCTTTTAACCTTTACTTCTTTGCTTAATGTTAGCTTCTCATTTAGCGTTTAATTTTCGTACTGCTGCTTCTCTTTTATCCAATGAATTGTTTTTCTTATAGGCAGTATCTATTTTTCCCATAGTCATTCATGTTTCAGTAGTTTTGCATTTCTCCTTAGCCATTTCTGTTTTGCTATTTTGCGCATATTATCAATCTCCTTTTTTACACATCTGCATTCCCTTTTGCCTGCTTCACTTGTAGCTTTATATTATCTTCTTCATGATTTTTCCGCTTCACAGTTTGTTGCCATGTACACTGAAGAGCCAAAGAAACTGATACACCTGCCTAATATCGTATAGGTCCCCCTCCAGCACGCAGTAGTGCCGCAACACGACGTAGCATGGACTCGACTAATGTCTGAAGTAGTGTTGAAGGGAACTGACACCATGAATCCTGCAGGGCTGTCCATAAATCCCTAAGAGTACGAGGGGAGGAGATCTCTTCTGAACAGCACGTTGTAGGCATCCAGACATGGTCAATAATGTTCATGTCGGGGCAGTTTGATAGCGAGCGGAAGTGTTTAAACATAGAAGGGTGTTCCTGGAGTCACTCTGTAGCAATTCTGGACGTGTGGGGTGTCGCATTGTCCTGTTGGAAGTGCCCATATCTGTCGGAATGCAAATGGACACGAATGAATGCAGGTGATGAGATGGGATGCTTACGTACGTGTCAGCTGTCAGAGTCGTATCTAGCCGTATCAGGCGTCCCATATCACTCCAACTTCACACGCCTCACACCATTACACAGCCTCTACCAGCAGGGTCCATGGAGTAATGGGGTTGTCTACATAACCGTACACGTCCATCCACTCAATTAATTTGAAAAGAGACTCGTCCGACCAGGCATGTTTCCAGTCATCAGCAGTCCATTATCGGTATTGACGGGCTCAGGCGAGGCGTAAAGCTTCGTATCGTGCAGTCATCGAGGGTACACGAGTGGGCCTTCGGCTCCGAGAGCCCATGTCGATGACGTTTCGTTGAATAATTCGCACGCTGACACCTGTTGAGGGCCCAGCATTGAAGTCTGCAGCAATTTGCGGAAGGATTCAACCTCTGTCACTTTGGACGAATCTCTTCAGTCGTCGTTGGTCTCTTTCTTGCAGGATCTTTTTCCGGCCACCGCGATGTAGGAGATTTGATATTTTACCGGATTACTGATATCCACGGTACACTCCTGAAATGGTCGTATGGGAAAATCCCCACTCCACCGCTACCTCGGAGATGCTGTGTCCCATCGCTCGTGCGCCAACTGTAAAACCACGTTCAAACTCACTTAAATCAAATCTCAATAACGTGCCTTTGTAGCAGTAGTAACCGCTCTAACAATTGCGCCAGCCACTTGTCTTCTGTAGGCGTTTCCGACCGCAGCGCCATATTCTGCCTGTTTACATATTTCTATATTTGAATGGGCGTGCCTACACTATTTCCTTTGTCGCTTCAGTGTACATACTGCAGCGATGATTGAGGTCAGCGCCAGCCGATTTTCAGAGTTCCTGTGTCATATCGTGTGTTCAAGTGTGGTTTCACTCTTCAGTAAAAAAGAGAGGGTAATGGAGGAACAAATGTCTCCACTGGTCGGTGTACATAAACGGCGGAAAGACTTTCGAAAATAAACGAAAATCGTTGTATCGAATGTACTGGAGTATTTTTCTGATGTGGCCAACAGTGAAAGTGGCAGGAATGATAAGAACTTCCAGCAAATTCGTAAACTGACAGCAAAAGCTGATGGTGTTCCGAATCGACTGTATTCCGTATTACCAGTGCAGTAACATCGGCAAAATCTCCAGATGTGAGCACGTGCTTTGATCCTCCAAGAAAGCGATACAAACGAAGACGGAAATCTACGGAATTTGACGATTTTAACAGAAATTTAGTGCTAGAACTGCACTTGGTTACTACGACAAAAATGTCAATTAATGACACCAATTATTGTTTATAAAAAGAAAATGATAAGTAATAAGCCAATAATTAATTTTTTATATCATTGTTATCACGTACAAAAGAATCTGACCCTTTCACTACAGAGTACAATTGTACAATGTATACAAATATTCTTGTTACTAATAACGTGTTTGTAACAAACCCGATCTTGTCACTATGGCGCTCGGCACAAGACTGACGCCGCACACGCAATTTTGTCCAGTTGTAAAGGTGAAGGAGAGGAAGCTGAAATTTTATTGGTCTAGGGGCGAGGGAGTGCCCTTGAATGTATCACATTTTGTGTGTGTGCGGGTTTCCCGGAAGTCATATCAGTGGATTAGACTCGTTATAATCAGTAGTGACTCAGGTGTGGGGGCAGGCCTGGAATGGAGAATGACCTAGAAAATCTCTCTCTCTCTGTCTTTCTTTCTCTCTTTATCAGTCTCCTGACCTTTGATGCGACCAACCATGAATTCCGCTCCTGCCCCAACCTCTTCATCTCAGAGTAGCGCTTGCAGCCTTTGTTCTCAATTATTTGCTGTATGCATTGCAATCTTTACAAATGTCGTATCATCCTGTCCCTTCTTTTTGTCAGTGTTTTCAAAATGTACCTTTTTTGCCGGTTCTGGCGGAAAACCTCCTCATTCCTAATCTTATGCGTCCACCTGATTTTCAACTTATTTGTGTAGCACCACGTCTCAAACGCTACGTATCTATACTGATTTCTCACTGTCACAGCTTCACTGCCATAGAATGCTGTGCTGCTAACGTAGATTCACAGAAATTTCTTCTTCAAATTAAGTCCTAAGTTTGCTGCCAGAAAACTTCTCTTGATCAGGAATGCCTTTTTGGCTGTGCTATTCAGCTTTCTATTTCCTCCTTGCTTCCGCCATCGGTTATTTTGCTTCCAAGGTAAATGAATTCTTTAACTTTGGGTACTTCGTGACCAATAAATTTGGTGGTAAGCTCCTCGGTGCTCTCATTTATGATACTTGTCATGGCTTTTGACTTTTTCTGGCTTACACTCAATCCTTATTCTGTTCTCATCAGACTGCTCATTCCATTCAGCAAATCCTGCAATTCTCCTTCATCTTCATTCGGGATAGCAATGTCATCATCGAATCTTATTATTGATATTATTCATCCTGAATTTTAATCCCACTCTTGAACCTTTCTTTCATTTCTCTCATTGCTTCTTTGATATGTAGATTGAACACTAGGGGCGAAAGACTGCATCTTTGTCTCACACCCTTTTTAATCCGAGTACTTTATTTTTCCCTCTTGGTTCTTGTATATATTGTATATAGCCCACCTCCCCCTTGTGATATTCGCTATTTTTGACTTAATTAAAACAGCAAATACGAGTAGTTAATACTTTCAGCCAGAAGGCAAATACTTGTTTGTAAATAATGATTAATGTATAATGAGGCGTCGCATGGCGACGGTGGAATTTTCTAAATAATGTAATTCGTCGTCTTTGGGCGGCAATATAAACAGAAAAATACGGATAGATATGCGATCTTTCACTATTTTGTTCGCTGGAGAACAAATGAAGCCTTGAGCGCTAAAGAGACTTGTACTGTTTTTCTGAAGTAAGACGGACGCAGATTTGTGGCAGTCTGATCTAATTTTTACTAAATGTATAAAAACGTGTATGTCTGAGTTGAGTGAAGTGTAAAGAACTGTTATAACTTACCGTGACGACGCACGAGCGACTCAAAGAAGACAATGGCTATATAAAAGAGCGCTAAGTGGACATGATACGGACATAAAATCTACCGTCATTGTTGTATTAAGCTTAAGGTACGATATATGTTTTAGTTATAATAAATATTTGTTCTGGGAATACTGAATCATTTAGCAGTGCTCATTCCTATTATCTCCTCAGTATTATTTTCATTTTAATTATGCATTTTGCTAATATTACAGACACCAAGATCAGCAGTCCAATGTGCGTGTATCATTG
The DNA here is from genome assembly GCF_023864345.2 of Schistocerca serialis cubense. Taxonomy (NCBI): domain Eukaryota; kingdom Metazoa; phylum Arthropoda; class Insecta; order Orthoptera; family Acrididae; genus Schistocerca; species Schistocerca serialis. The sequence continues at coordinate 785,412,456 of NC_064639.1, read as the reverse complement.
ATAAAAAGAAAGCTGTTTTATCGTCTTCTTGCATCAGCTTTAATATTGAATTTCCTTTTGTGTGATGTTACAGTTGTTTTTGCGCCCTTAAGAACTTTCTGGTCCCTTAGGAAATTGTTTTGTCATAACAATAACTTCACAACCGGGTATGATCGTATCTACGATCATGAAGTAATTAGAAAGACGATAACGCATTTTCTTAGTCAATGGCACGCTAGTTGTGACTGCCTCAAGCCACGCGAAACTGCAAGTAAAAACTATTCACATCTCATAATGCAATATTTTATGACAATGGTCAATCCATGATTCTTACGCCAATTGTGATTGATAAAACAGCAAGCTAAATCTCAATTTCCAACTTTCCATCGAATAACAACATCACTTTTATTTCCTAACATCGTAACAGCATCTTACTGCTATTTTTCTCTGAATTACGGACGTCTTGCACCATTTGACGAAGTCGAGCACTTTTTCTAGACTGACAAACCCTATGAGCATATGTTGATTTTTCTTCAGTCTTGCTTCCATTATCAAGTGCAAAGTCTGAACTGCCTCTCTGGTACCTTTGTCTTTCCTAAAGCCGAATTGATCATCGTTTAACATCCCTTGGTATGTGTCGATAGTCTGATGATATGTCGCTAGACTCATACACTCTACGCCCCAACGTGAACAGTCGTTTTGTTGCCACTTCTCCCAATGATTTTAGAAATTCAGATGGAATGTTATATGTGCCTTCTGTCTTACTAGATTTTAAGTTGTCCAGAGCTATTTTAAAGTCTGACTCTAACGTTAGATCCCTTATGTCTTCCTTATCGACTTAAGTTTCTTCTTAAACAAAGTCATCAGACAAGTCCTCTCTTCGTAAAGGCCTTCATTGTACTCTTTCCACCCATCCACTCATTCATCTGCATTTAGCAGTGGAATTCCCATTGCACTCTTAATGTTACGGTCCTTGCTTTTAATTTCACCAAAGCTTGCAAAGCTTGTATTCACTTTTCTATATTCTAAGTCAAACCTTCAAATTGCCCTTTTTAGAGATGTCCACTCCTGTTCAGCTGAACTTCTACTGTGATATTCCTCATCGCCGTATCCACATGTGTCGCAAATTGAAATGCGTCTTATCATTCCTCAGTACTTAAGTATGCCTCTTCCTTCCACACTAATTCTTCCTTACGATTCTTACAATCCAATATCTCATTTCGAAATCTGTGTCTGACCATGATGTAATCCAGCTAGAATATTCCCATGTCTCCGGGGTTGTTCCAAGTTTACCTCCTCCTCTTGTGATTCTTGAACAGAGTATTCGCTATTGCGATCTGAACTTTGTTGCAGAACTAAATAGCCTTTCTCTTCCCTCATTACTACTGCCTAGCCCATATTCTCCCCTAATTATTTCTCATAATTATTAGATTTTCATCTACCTTTGCCTACAGAATTACCCTTTCAAAAACTTCATATACATTCTCTGTCTCTTCATCTTCCGCTTCTGATGTTGGGCGTTTTGATTACTAGTTAAAGACGCCATCCCCAGACCGTAAGCATCGCTCTGTTGCCTAAAGTGTAATCTGAGACTGGAAGTATTATCTTACCTTATCAGTTAACTCTGTAATATTATCGTTATGCCTTCCAGAACTCCCCTTATATAAATAACTACTGCTTATCAGTTACAACGTTGTTGTTGTTGTGGTCTTCAGTCCTGAGACTGGTTTGATGCAGCTCTGCATGCTACTCTATCCTGTACAAGCTGCTTCATCTCCCAGTACGTACTGCAGCCTACATCCTTCTGAATCTGCTTAATGTATTCATCTCTTGGTCTCCCTCTATGATTTTTACCCTCCATGCTAGTCCCCGCCCGGAGATCCGAATGGGGGACTATTTCACCTCCGGAATATTTTACCCAAGAGCACGCCAACATCATTTAACCATACAGTAAAGTTGCATGCCCTCGGGAAAAATTACGGCTGTAGTTTCCTCTTGCTTTCAGCCGTTGGCAGTACCAGCACAGCAAGGCCTTTTTGGTTTGTGTTTCAAGGTCAGATCAGTCAATCATCCAGACTGTTGCCCCTGCAACTACTGAAAAGGCTGCTGCCCCTCTTCAGGAACCGCACGTTTGTCTGGCCTCTCAACAGATACCCTTCCGTTGTGCTTGCACCTACAGTATGGCTATCTGTATCGCTGAGGCACGCAAGTCTCCCCAACAACGGCAAGGTCTATGGCTCATAGGGAAGGGGGGGGGGGGGGTTGCAACGTTATCTTACCGTATCTATGGGCGTCTCCCGATGTTTACCTGATCTAGAACCGGGCCTACTATACTACTGACATGTCTTTGCTGCATGAATGACACAGTTGTTTTTCCGAAGATAGTTGAAGAACATTTAAGCCATAAAAACTTGCTGAAGGTGTTTAGGCTCTAGGTCTCCATCTGAATCCAAAAAAACACCTCTTTGCTACGCAAGGAATAAAAATATTGGGCATGTGCTAAATGGCGATGTATTTCGTCTAGATAGAGAGAAAGTAACAGCAGTCACAGATTTTCTGACTTCTCAGCACATTTGTGATATAAGAATTTTCTTGTAATGTACTCACATTGTGTGTAGATCCACTTTTGGGGCGCAATACATTAGTTATTCTGTCTGGCATGCAATCGATAAATCCTTGGTAGGTTCCTGGAGGGATGTGGCACCAAATGTCTATGCACAAGTCACTCAGTCTGTGTACATTACGGGCTGGTGGTTTGTGGGCGCGGACTGAGCATCCACTAGCATCCAACAAGTGGTACACCGGGCTCAGATCGGGGGAATTTGGCAACCAAGACTTCAACTGAGTTCACCATCATGCTCCTCAAACCATCTTCGGCGTTTCCGAAATGCTCATTCCCAGGCGCCGGGCCATAACAATTTGCACTTCGTGAAAGTAGCTTATGTCAGTGGATTTCATCATTTGCAGCCCATATCGTCGATAAAATTATTCCCCATCCGTCTTTGCTCCATTTGTAACCTGTCGTTAGTCCGTTACTTGCACGCAACGCCACCAGGCGAAATTCAATCTCGCGATGGCGAGCTATCATAATGTTTTGACTCATGAGTGTATACCATTTATGAATGTCTGTACTTTACATTTGGTGCCACAGACAGTCTCTACATATGATCAGAATTTCTTTTTTTTTTTTTTTACTTGTCCATCGATGAGATTCTGCTGCAGTAATCATTTAGGGCTTTACACTTTACCTTTGGCATCCCTCTACTTAAAGCCGCATGCCTATTTTTTACACATCTGTTGTGGAATATTCGCTGTTTCTGTAGAAGTTTCTTTTCAGACACTGTGTTCCATGATTGGTCCCTCCCATAATGAACAGTGCTTCTAGATACATATCTGCCCTATACTTGGTCAATATATGTTCAGAACTTGAGACACATGTCTTCTGCATGCTCATTCTCAGAGTTGACCTGTTTCTATTATAGGCTGCTCATTTACTACTGCATCTTACCATAGTACCATTTCATTCTATCCAATTATATCTCACTCTGTTCTAGTTCTGTCAGAGACATATCACAAATCAGTATTTCTTCCACTCATAATGTAATAACTTCCAAAGCAGACCCTTTCCTTCTCATAGCTTGTGCCATTTGCGTTTAGTCTCTGTTGATCCCTTCTCAGATATCACAGTCTTTTCCTGTCCAGTCCCGAAGACCAAAGCCGCAAACTACCACTATCTCTTCACATCTTGTATCAATCTCATAGTAGGCCGTAACTTGTCCCTGCAGTTCGTCGCATTCCATTCGGTTACCTATGCCATTCGAAATAATGATCCATCAAAATGGTTCAAATGGCTCTGAGCACCATGGGACTTAACATCTGAAGTCATCAGTCCCCTAGAACTTAGAACTACTTAAACTTAACTAACCTAAGGAAATCACTCACATCCGTGCCCGAGGCAGGTTTCGAACCTGCGACCGTAGCGGTCGCGAGGTTCCAGAATAAAGCGCCTAGAACCGTTCGGCCACACCGGCCAGCCATGATCCATCCTCTTGAATCCATTTTGCACCTGTCTTGTTTACCACAGCGCCAGCGCATTCCTCGTCAGTCCTCTGCTAGTCTGAACCTAGTCTGAGCTAGTGTGAAGATGGAATACACTTTGAGAGACGTGTAAAAAAGTTGTTACTTTTTATAGAATATGAAATTTATTTTGTAGTCGTTGTCACGTTAGATGTAGTTTGTGGATGTATTTCTGTTCTGTATTAGACATCGAGGTGAAATAGATAAATAAAAATAAAAACCTATGTATCTACGTTCGAGAGAGACATGGTACTCCCGCTTGGAGAGGAGTAAGAGAAAGCATAAGAAGTTAGAAGTTTAACTTCTTGTCAACGTTGGGGCTTTAAAAACTAGTCAAAATTTCATTTAGAAAAGGATAGGGCGGAATAGTGGCCGTGAACTCACTGAAGGAACAATCCCAGCATGCGACGGAATAAATGATAATATAACTCGTCCCTAGCGCCAATATGGGTATAGCTAAGGAGAAAAGTACCAGCTCTACAGACGACTGACCCATTATATTGCTGATTTGCCTACAAGAGTATATCTTATGCACTGTATTGTATTTTATTGAACTGGGGACCTAGAAACGACAGAGAGGCTTCGTCCTCACTGTAGCCCACAGTGGTACACAACCCCACAACAGGCTCCAGCAGTCCACTCACCCCACCGCCGCCCCATACCGAAGCCAGGGTCACTGAGCGGTTCGGCCCCCAGTGGAGCCCCCTGGGAACGTCTCACACTAGACGAGTGTAACCCCAGTGTTTGCGTGGTAGAGTAATTATGGTGTACGTGTACATGGGAAAGTGTTTGCGCAGCATTCGCCGATATAGTGTAACTGAGGCAGAATAAGGGGAACCAGCCCGCATTCCCCGAGGCATATGGAAAACTGCCTTAAAAACCAATCACAGGCTGGCCGCCACACTGGACCTCGACACTAGTCAGCCGGACAGATTTGTGCCGTGAACCGGCACGCCTTCCCGCTCGAAAAGCAGTGCGTTAGACCGCACGGCTAACCGGGTGGCTCTTTTGCGTTAGTTGTGATCCTTACTTAGTTATACGAAGTTACTATTAACCAGGGCCTGTTCCTCAGCTGTGTGTTAAAAAAATTCAGATGACAACTGCGGTTGTTTGCATCATCTTTTAAGGTGTAAATTTTATAATTGTATGACAACCACGTTGTCTCAACATTCTTACTTCTGATGAGGTACTATCCTCCAATATACATGGTGATTCAGCTGATTGAACCTAAAGCTTATATGCTACTCACCAACACCTTCATATACCACGTGCATGGTATGTGCAACTAATATCCTACACAAAAATGAACAGGACCTTTTTGAAGGAAATCTAAAGTAGTTACATTTTGCATTGGAAACGTTTTTGTTAAAGGCTGTAGTTTCTAAATTATTAAAAAAATGTACGGAAGTGACCTTCAGATGCGGTGTTATTGAATAACATGAAAACTATGGCCTCCAGCGGAAATATTTTCGAGCATAAAATTTAACTACATAAAATTTCTCACAAAAAGGTCCTGTTAATTTCTCTGAAAGGCTAATAGTTTGCGCATAATCAGAGAGAGAATACGAAAATCTCGCTCCTGGTTTTTGAAGGCGTTGCAGGTTGCATAAAAACTAGAGGTAGGGGCAGCTGAATCCCCTTGTACAACTTCATTCATATTGTTTAACGTGGGATCTGCGCTTTGGTACGTTTCACATACACCACGGAAGAGTGGTTTAATGAGTCAGTTACAGTCACCTTTCTAAGTTCAAACAGAATTTTCAAATTACGTAGTTCCTTATTGTGCAAATTACGTGGTTCCTTATTGTGCAAATTACGAGTTAGCCGCATTATTGTCTTCATTGTAGTTTTCTGTTTGTACGTCTTATAAAGCATGAACCAGAACTCCACAAACTTTACAGTGCTGTCAAGTAAAACAAAGGATCCACAGCCTCCGGCGGATCGTTACGGAGTTATTGCATTTCGTTTGGTTACTTCGCGCACTTGGCTCTGTATCTGTACTGCAACTGAAAATAGCGCACAACAGGGCAATTGTCGACGGTAAGTGCTATGTGTCTTGTTTCCATTCGCTGACGGTACCTGCTGTTGACTACAGTAAAACCCTCTGTACCTCAGTATCCATTCAGTACTGCTCCGTTCTGAATAGTGTTTTGTTTTCCAACCGTGTTAGTTTTGCGATAACAGTGATACACAACAGGATTATGGATAAGTTTAGAGATGAAGAGATAGCCGATATGCACCTCGTGTATGGGGTCACTGAATGCGATGGATGAGAATAACAATGGCACTACGCTGAGATGTTCCTGCACCAACGACAACCACTTGCCAGTACTGTTGCATCCGTACATAGGCGCGTACAAGAAACTGGATCCTTCCATGTTAGAATAGAAGATAATTTTAAAATAAGGTGTGCTAGAACACCCGGTAAGGAAGAGAATGCGTTACACGCGATTAGTGACAGTCCTGCGTCTAGTAGTCGGCGTGTTGCACGAGCTCTGAACACAAGCCAATTAATTATTTTGAGTCTTGCGTGAATAACAATTGCACCCGTATCATCCAAAGAATATGCAGTCAATGCAGCCAGTGGACTTCTCTTTTGAGTGCCGTTTTCAAATTGGTTCCTAAAGCATTGTGCAGAAACCTTAATTTTCCTCTTTTTCACAAACGAGGTCATGTTTGCAAGAGAGGACATGTTCAACAATAGGAATAGCCATTTGCGTGAGGACGAGAATCCACATGCGCTGATGTTTCGAACTTTATTAACAGAAGTTTTACGTGAATGTATGGACCAGTACTATTTTGACAAGAGTGTTGTTGTTCACCTTTTTTTCGTTAGTCATATTGTGATCACATCAGATTCATTCTGTGCATGGCCGTCTTCTGTGACACTATAAAAATATATCTTTGCTTTTCTTTGTCTTAATGGTTATGGTGTGCCTTTCTAATAAAAACAGCAGTCTTATTTAATTTCAATTGATATCAATCTTTGATTTTTAGCAAAATATAATTAAAAAAACATCAGGCAATGTGCCCAGGCAATCGTATAAAGAATTTTAGACGTATTTCTGTGCCATCAGTATTTGCTAAAGTTATTGAAAAAGCTGTGTATGTAAGGATAATTGATTATTTTATATCACATAATTTGCTATCAATGTATGAAAATCACTGGCTGTGCTGTGTGCAGTCTGTGGCTAGTTTGCATTGCTGTCTGCCATTGTAGTGTTGGGCAGCTGGATGTGAACAGCGCGTAGCGTTGCGCAGTTGGAGGTGAGCCGCCAGCAGTGGTGGATGTGGGGAGAGAAATGGCGGAGTTTTGAAATTTGTAAGACTGGATGTCATGAACTGCTATATATATATTATGACTATTAAGGTAAATATATTGTTTGTTCTCTATCAAAATCTTTCATTTGCTAACTATGCCTATCAGTGGTTAGTGCCTTCAGTAGTTTGAATCTTTTATTTAGCTGGCAGTAGTGGTGCTTGCTGTATTGCAGTAGCTTCAGTAACGAAGATCTTTGTGAGGTAAGTGATTTGTGAAAGGTATAGGTTAATGTTAGTCAGGGCCATTCTTTTGTAGGGATTATTGAAAGTCAGATTGCGTTGCGCTAAAAATATTGTGTGTCAGTTTAAGCAAAGTCATGTACAATTTTTCTAAGGGGACGTTTCATATGGCGACCCTGCCAGGAAGGGGGTACACGCTTACTTTGTGTACCATGTGTTTGGCAAGCACAAGGAGCCCTAGCTAATATGGTATTTGCTTATACAACTTTACACATCGGTACCATATTCTCTAACACATAAATTACACAGCTATCTGATTATGTAACAGAGAAACAAACATTTTTTTACTACAGCAGTGACACATGTTTATGCAATTACACAATTGAGTAACTTCACACTTATGAAATTGTATTTTGTCTGTACTTTGTGTACTGTTCATATTTTTTCAGAACCATTGTGATACTATGAGAGCTCTGAATAATATATTTGGTAAGGGAGCATGATTTTAAAGTACTTTTGAGGTGGATGACACTATTGAAATGAGCAGAGAATTTTTTTTAGGTTTAGACATTATTGCAGAAAGCTACGACGTTTTTGAGATTTGACTGAGGTGTTATGATGTTATTTTTACGATGACGATGTGTATTATGCTGTTGAGGTATGTTTATGATCAATAAGATGATGCTACTGAATATGAGGAATTTGATTATGCTACATATTTATTATGATGAAATATTGAAGAAGTGTCGACGAATAAGGTAAGGAATAATGAGTAGTGGTTAGGGACTCTGGTTTGTGAAAAAGGTTGTTGGAAACCAAGAATCGTACTTTAAGAGTTATGAAATGTATGTAAATGCGTGAGTGTATTACAATGCCGACGAAAATTTTTTGAACACTGTTATATCAATAGGATTTTGTTTCTACACATTTGTAACGCAAATTCTCAACCTGTGAATTTTTTTATATGAGACTGCCACTGTAGCGGAAACTGCTGTCGTAAATATTTCAGTAAGAAAGGTAAGTGACCTTGACGTAATGCGTTTTGGGCGCACAGCTGAGAGGTAGTCGTCTGACAAAAGAAAGCCATTAGGTGCAAAAAAAAAAGAGGCCATTATCCTCGCTATTGACATTTCTTTGTCGTAAGCATCGCAAATACGACACGCTCAAACTTGAAAACATATGAGAACACTGTGGCGCTCTTAATTTATTATATTTACTGAAATGTCTAATGAAATGACGAGAAATATTTTATGTCTATACACCTGATTAAGACTACTGTCTTTCTAGTTGAGAGATTTTTTTTACTATCTTATGAAATGCCATATGGCTAATGAATGACGTTTCATGCCTTCCTTTGTACATATTTGCTGCACTGCAGCATTGGTTATTATAAAATTTAATAAATGTACTAATATCACTATTTTCTGTCTACAGACCCAGTAAAGAATACGTTTCTCATATACTTTCTTAGAAAAGAGAGCACAAATAGACATTTCCCTACACAGGAATTGCATAAATAATTTTTTTAATGACTTGGTAACTTTCTTGCAGAGTAAGTTTTTGTGATGCATCACTCTAGTGTTAAGATGTGACATAGGTATTAGACACGGTCATTTTTAGTGTAATATTTTTTCTCCTTGAGCTATGTCATGTTTAGATATAAGTTATTGCATTTGCTGCTGCTGTTTGCCAGGCATAGTGCTACTAAATTTCAGTTTACATTACTCTGTTAAGCCAGTTTTACTACTGATTTATTTTTCTTGTTTGCTGCTCATTGCCTTATATTAGTTGTGCTATTGCAATTGCTCTGCTAATTTATTTTACTGCTGCTTGCTTTGCCAAATTGAATTTTTTGTCATTGCTGTTTGTGTTAATTGTTTTGTGCTGCTGCATTGCCTCGTCCCTTAGTTTAGCATCTGAGCTCAGTAGATTTAAGTTAGCTTAAGATGGGGTAGGCCATATAAGAGAACAAGTTGTGATGAACTGGAAGAAATGCATTGAGAAGCTATAAGAAAATGGTTTGGCAAAAAAAAAAGTATTTTGAAAGAGGATATGAACAAAAAAGTAGGGTTTATGGACAACAGGTTTAGGTAGGATTTTCTTGGAAATAAATGGTGAGGTAAGATAATGGAAAATAAATAATGAGGTAAGAAATGTGTGAACATATAAATACAGAAAGCATGCTTGGATAGAATTTTTTGGGTTGAAACAAATGTTGAAATAAGAGGAACGATATATAGAATGAAGTTTTGGGGTGGACTGCAGTACCAAATGTCACACTGAAAACAAACCCTGTCCTGTATTATTGTGTTATTACACTATGTGAATTTGTGTTTTTCCTGTCTTAATGTGTTTAGCTAATAAGAGTTATGTTGTAGAATTATTCTAATAATATGTTATTTTCTTTGTAAAGATGTTTAGACATTATTTATTCTGTTCTGTTTTAATGCTCATGTGTGAAGTTGATGTTTCGAAAGTTATTCTGATCTTTTATGTATGTACTCATGTCATAATTCCTGTAACACTGATGTATATGTTATTTCGATTCTTTTGTAAAGCCTGTACTACAAATGTTATCTGTATTGTTGTGTACAATTTTTCTAAGGGGACATTTCAAATTCTAAAATATTTCTGTTTGTTGTTGACACTAGCTTGGTAGTAAAGGATGTTGAGTGCAAATTGGCTCGGCCTCACACAGTGCAGTTCATGATATAAGTTCATAACTTATAGAAAATAAACTAATGCTAAATCACTTTAAGACTCAGTATTTACTATATGAGAATGCAGGCTTTCTTGGTGAATCTCGATGACAAAATCTTCTTGGGTTGACAGCTGAGTCAATGTGTTGTTTTCCAGCAACGTTTCAGCAAATTTCTTACTTGCCATCTTCAGGCTGGAAAACAACACATTGACTCGGCTGTCAACCCAAGAAGATTTTATCGTCAGTTTTTACTGTTTCTAACACGCAATTGAACAAAACCGGACGTATAACTGTACAGAATGGGCATATAATTAGAGAAAGTGAACAGTTAAAAATTCTAGATGTTCAGATAGATAGTAAACTGTCATAGAAAGCCCACGTTCAGGATCTTGTTGAAAGACTTAATGCTGCCATTTTTACTATTCGAACGGTATCTGCAGTAAGTGATCGTTCGACATGAAAATTAGTCTACTTTGCTTATTTTCATTCGGTTATGTCATATGGTATTATATTTTGGAGCAACTCTTCCCATACTAAAAGGATATTCTTGGCTCAGATATGGGCAGTTCGGGCAGTAAGTGGTGCAAGTTCGCGAACCTCTTGTCGACCCTTGTTCACTAGTCTGAGTATTCTGACATTGGCCTCTCAATATATATGTTCTTTACGGTCGTTTCTTGTTAACAGTATCAGCTTATTCCCAAGAATTGGCAGATTTCACTCAGTTAATACTAGGCAGAAACCCAATCTGAATTTAGATCGCACTTCCTTAACTTTTCTGCAGAGAGGTGTGCAGCATACTGCTGCATCCATTTTCAATAAGCTATTCTAATTCAATAACCTTAGCAGTCATCCACGCGCTCTCAAATGGAAACTGAAAAGTTTCCTCATGGGTCACTCCTTCTATTCTGTCGAAGAGTTTCTTGAAAAATTAAGCTGATTCCTATGTTATATTGTTGAGTGCATTTACTTAAACTTATGGCGTGACTGTTTTTGGGTTAATCAACATTGTATTTTATCTGATATTACTTTATTTTGTAATCTGATTTACTGACACATTCCATGACCTTGGAGATTTTCTCCTCAATTTGATCCTACGGAACTAGACATGTAAATAAATAAATAAGAAGTTGACAAATTGGCTAACGCCTGGGAAGTCTGCCAGCAAAATTTAGAACTATTTCGACTGTGTGGGAGTCATACGGTGAAGATCACAACCGTTCGATAATTTGACTTCAAGGTGATCGAAAGAGGAACAAAAAGTTTCAGAATGTGATGAAAAGTCAATAGTCTTCGCAGCACTTAATGAGCACAAAGCAAATACGTTCAATTTAGAGAATAACAATTTGCCTAACTCAGCCCGTAAAAAAGATTTTGAATGTTATTGTTGTAACAAAAGGAGACATTTCATATCTGAGTGCAGAAAACTTTCAGCCAAACTCAACACAAAGTCTGACTGTTCTGAGCTCCAGGCTTCGAGTGCAGAAGCCGTGAAGGTTTTTGCCTAGGCTGTGGAAATATTTGGTCAACCGACAGCGCTACGTCAAAACGTATGACGTCACGGAAAGATTGGTTCAACAGTTTCAAGCCAATCAGTCACATGACTCCTATGTTCAAATTGGAGACAACTCGATTGTTGAAGCAGAATGCTTTAGATCCACTGAAGAACTGTCGTTAGCTGTGTCGTTAGCTGAGGGAAAATTGTAACTCTCACACCTTGGAAATCATATTATACATTCCTAAGCAACAGGAAAATTTATCTTCAGTGGAAGCGGTCACTGAAAGAGGAATGACAGTTATTTTGAGGACAAGGGAATGGAACTTCGCAGTTCAGATCTACTTGCAGCAGGAATTAAGATGAACAACCAGTGTTATCAAATGTACTATAGGCGAATCTAGCTTTCTTGAATTCCACAATTAGCTCCCATGAGGGACATGAGAAGATCTGCATTGGGAATTATGTCAGTGTGGCAAGACGAAGAGGAAGTTGTTTAAATCAAATCTGGAATTCAACTGTTCCTGGGGAATTTATTCATGCAGATTTTAGTGTGTGGATTAAGAGAACCTTGTCCTGGAAGTATTCATTTGTACATAGTTTTCAAGGATAATTGTACTTCGCACAAATTTGTGTATTTTCTTAAAAGTAAACGTTATACTTTCCCTGTGCTTTTGGAACTTCGGAATCTCATTGAAAGACAAACTGGAAGAAATCAGGGTTCTTAGAAGTGACAGTGGAACCGAATTCATAAATAAGCAGTCTGTAGATTTTTTCAAGCAAAACGGAATAGTACATACATTGCAGTAGACTGTTCTAATTGTGCGAGAAAACAGGTTAATCGTTGAGTGTGCTCATACTATGTCATTGAGTACAGACTTGTCTCACGAAATCTGGACAGAGGCTGTAAATTGTGCTGCATATATCTAAAGTCGACGGCCATATAAACCAAACAATAATATTACCCTGTATCAAAACTGTTTGGTATCTATCTTTAAAACACATGAGGAAGTTTGTATCAGCAGCATAACTAAACATTTCCGATCAATTTAGAATCAAAATGAGATAGTAAATAAGAAAATGATCATGGTTGTCTATAACAAGTATAGTACAAATTACCGCCTCTGAAATTCGGAACCGAGCGAGGTGGCGCAGTGGTTAGCACACTGGACTCGCATTCGGGAGGACGACGGTTCAATCCCGCGTCTGGCCATCCTGATTTAGGTTTTCCGTGATTTCTCTAGATCACTTCAGGCAAATGCCGGGATGGTTCCTTCGAAAGGGCACGGCCGATTTCCTTCCCCATCCTTCCCTAATCCGAGCTTGTGCTCCGTCTCTAATGACCTCGTTGTCGACGGGACGTTAAACACTAATCTCCTCCTCCTCCTGAAATTCGGAGTCAAAGAAAATTATAATCTGCAAGTCTCGTTCAATGAAGAAGAAATCCGTGGCTTCAACCTAGCACAGAGATACGCTGATTTTATTCATGGGACCATACTGCTGAAGATGTACAGAAGAAATCTGAAAAAGATGATACTATTGAACTAGTCGGAGTAAATGAAAGTATGAATCTGAGGGAGCGATCTGATGTGCGAACACCTGCTCATTTTCGGGAGCAAGTTATAACCTGCTCTGCCATTATCTTTGACCTCAAACTTTTAAAGAAGCAGTGGCATTTCAAGAGTCATCAAAGTGGAAGCAAGCAATGGAAGGCGAAAGAAAACATGAGATCAGTGCTATTATCACACTAACACAAAGCAGGTGGATGTAAGTGGGTCTGTAGTACGAAGCGCAATTCTGAGGGAAAAAAATGTTCGTTTTAAAGCTAGATTATGCGCGAAAGACTATTCGCAACGAGAAGGTATCGATTATGAAGAGACTTCTATCAGTGATTGGATGTGACCCAGAGTTTTACTAGCCAAAGCAGCTTCACGAGATGTGGGAATGAGGCACTTTCTAGTTAAGGCGGCGTTTCTCAACGGGGATTTGAAAGATGAAGTTTACATGGAGCAACTAAGAGTGTTTGTTTTAGAAGACTCAAGTAGTATTTGCAAATTGAAGAAGAGTCTGTAAAACATTCACCACGCTTTTGGAATCAAAAATTTGTACTGGTTTTTACAATGTTTGGCATTGAGCAATTGAATGCTGACAAACACGTTTTCCATTCTAAGACAGATGACACTGACGTCTGTCAAATCTGAATGACAACTTGCTTATCTGTAAATCTCTAAAAATATCTGAAAACATTTTGACATCACTCCAAATCTTCGTCATCGTACCGTCATCCTGCCTTAGCGTTCCAACAACTAGTGGGGTTTTTCAACTTCTCTGTCAGTATTTTGAATGGTACTCCCATTACATTTTGCTCTGTTTGTGTTGTTATAAATCGTTCCCATTGTTGTCTACGCATATTGTATAGGTTCTGTCTGTGTAAATCTTGTGCATGCCTATGTGCTTCAAGTAGTACGCGACTGCTTGTGCTCGTACACACAGTACGTAATTCCCGTACAGGGGAGGACAATTGAATTGAAAGTCACTGCCTGGCGTAGGTGGATAAATATGATACTACAGTGACCTCAAGAAAGGGAAATGTGAAGTGCTTGAACAATGGAAAATTGCTTTCATTAAGCCAATGCTGAAGAAAAGAGCTGGTAAAACATCAATAACTGTAGAGAAATCAGAGTTAGTAACACAGCTGGAAGGCAGCTTGAGAGACAAGTTTTTGAATTGAATTACTTATATGCTGTTGATGAACCAAGTGGTTCTAGGCTTGGTTCAAATGGCTCTGAGCACTATGCGACTTAACTTCTGAGGTCATCAGTCGCCTAGAACGTAGAACTAATTAAACCTAACTAACCTAAGGACATCACACCCGTCCATGCCCGAGGCAGGATTCGAACCTGCTACCGCAGCGGTCGCTCGGCTCCAGACTGTAGCGCCTAGAACCGCACGGCCACTCCGGCCAGACAAGTGGTACTAGGGTTGGCAGCTACTGCACCGATGATATTATTTTACTTACGTAACTAGTTAGAAAAGCTGCGTGCAGTAAATATGGAAACTCATGTTATTTTTATAGATTTAATGAAGGCCAATGAAGTATCCAAGGACAACAATGATAGTGGTACTGGCATATTCGGAAATCTACATATTTTATGTAGTTTTTTTAAAACACTTGTATACTAAGAATAGTCCCTCATTAAAACTGGTAAGTGGTATCTCTGAAGAGTTGGAAACAACGAAAGATTTTTCGTAGGTCCGTTGACTCACCAACTCTGATAAATGTCCCATTCGTTCGTAGCAATTGTAAGAAAAAGCCCTGCAATCAGGTTATGAATTTGTGATACGTAGCTGCAAACTACATTGTTTAGAGATGATCACGCGGTGGTTACTGCCAGTTCTAAAGACATGTTTCGGAAACTTAAAGACGAATGTAGGAACTGGATCCTAGAGATAAATGTCGTTAAGGCAACATAATTTCTTGTGGGATCTCACGAAGAAAACTTTAATATTGACGGGAATATTGTGAGGCTTGCGAATAATCAAATTTCTTTCGTCTGTGTTCACTAAACATCCAAGGGAAAAGTATATAGAACACCGAATGAACCAGAGACGAAAGTGGGTACAACAACTAAATTGTGTGTATTAGTCGTATACGGCAGGTAATACACGGCAGTATTAACAGCAGCAGAAAATGGTATAACGGGAGTAGATTCGTCGTGAATGGGAAGGTAGGACAGAGAGTGAGGTGCAGTGAACAGTTCGGTCCCGGTGGAGTTTCGAGTCCTCCCTCGGGCATGGGTGTGTGTGTTTGTCCTTAGGATAATTTAGGATAATTATCCTTAGGATAATTTAGGTTAAGTAGTGTCTAAGCTTAGGGACTGATGACCTTAGCAGTTAAGTCCCATAAGATTTCACACACATTTGAACAGTTTGGTGATGGCATTGTTCCCATCACAATCGATAGCAAACTATCGGTAACAAGCTACCGGCAACAAAAAAGAACACAAGAATAAGATGAAGAGGGAGATAGTACATGGAGATATTGAACGTGTAATTCAGTCTGCAAAGGGTGAAGAAAGTCTAATAATCAGAGTCACTGGAACAATGCAGTAGTGGAAGTAACAGAAAACAGAGTTCCTGGAGAACGAGAGAGGAGAAAGCAGTTTCAATTCTGCAGCATATTTTGAAGAGTAATTGCGAATTTAATGTTTAAAAGTCGCAAGAGAAGGTCGTATACTTAGAATAGGCCTGGAGACATGGCAGGTTTCCAGCTGGATTAGATCAAAGCGAGACAGAGATACCGAAATCAGATATTGGATTGCAAGACATACACTGGAGGAGATGTACACTTAGATCATAATTGTGTAATGATGAAGAGTGAAGAGTAGACAAGTTTGAGAGAATCATCCGGAAGAAGCAGCGCAGAAGTATGTGCCATACTGAAGTACTGAAGAATGATGGGGTGTGTTTTAAGTTCTCAGCGATAATGAATACCATAACAGACAGTTCAGATGAAGTGGAATAGACTTTTCTAAAAAAAGCCAGTCGCAGAATCTGGACAGACAAATATAGGTACAAAGGACGTTCAAAAAGTTTTGCACAGTCGTCTTTAATTTTTTTATTTTTTGCAGGAGGAGTGTGATATTTTTTGTGAAAATACTTGGACCATTTAGCTATACATTGAGCCTACTCAATGTAGCCTCCATCAGCTACGACGCATCTGGCCCAACGTTCTTTCCACGATGTGAATGCACTTTGGTAAAATTATGGGCATTGATTTTTACACCATCGCTTGACACAGAAAATAAAGTCTTTCTTACTATCAAATGTTTTACCGTGCAGGTGGGCCTTCAGACGACCTTAGCGGTAAAAATCAGACGGATCCAAGTCCGGACAGTAGGGAGGATGAGGAACAATTTTCCAACCCATTTTCCTGGTTTTCTCCTGCGACATAAGAGCTGCATCGGGTTTGGCGTTGTGATGGTGTAGTCTGATGAGCTGACCCGGAAGCTCTGGTCAGTGGGTCTTGACGGCAGCTTGTGTAATGCAAACAGTAACTTTCCCGGTTAATTGTGGAGACAGGTTCCAAAAAGTCAATGAAAATGACGCCACACTGATCCCAGAAGAAGACGGCCATCATCACCTTTCGGCCTGCTGTCCGTGAAAGTCTTGGTTTCTTCTTCCGAGTGGAACCCCAATGACGCTACTCCATGGATTGGGTTTTGCTCTCAGGTTCGGACAAAAACAACCATGTTTCATCTTGGTTAATGACGTCATCAAAACACTGTTTCCACTCTTCAGTAAAGGTCTTCATGAGACCCTCGCACACATTCTTCCTCATCATTTTCATTTCTCTTGTCAATAATCTAGGCACCCAATGTCCACAGATTTTTCTATACCTTAGTGACTGTACCAGTGATACCACACTACCCAATGACAAACGAGTCATTTCAGCAAGCTGTCGTGTCGCCACACAGCTGTCATTTTGGATGATTTGATCAATGGTCTCCTTATTCACATCACTCACTGCCGTCGATGGCCTACCGCATCGTTGATTGTCCATTAGAGAGAAATCACCGTCTTTAAACCTCTGCAACCGCCACTGGATAGTGCTGCGATCCACTGTGACCTCCCCATAAACAGGGAGCAACTTCCTGTGAATCGATGTGGCAGAGTCATCACCAGTCTTGAAGAGGAACTCCATAACCGACCGTTGTCGCAACCTTACATCTACTTTTAGAGACGACTGTGCAAAACTTTTGGACGCCCTTTGTACAAGGAAGGTAACTGTGATTTAGATAATAGAAGAAATGCTTTAATGCATTGACGAAAGAAGGAAGCGGATAAATGTTCAGGGAAACGGTGGAACGTAGCAATATAAGCCACTTAGAAATAAAATAAATAGGAAGTGAAGGAAATCCAAAGCGAATTGGTTGCAAAAAAAGTGAAGAAATCGGAAAAGAAATGCCCGTCTGAACGACTGATTAAATGGGTAGGAAAGCCAAAACAAATTAAAACGACGTCAACGTAAAGAGGGCAAGAGCTATCCACAGTTGAACGCAGAGGAGAGAACGGATGCGTGGAAAGAATGCACTGAGTATCTCTGTAACGGGGTGGACTTGTCCAATGACGTAGCATAAGGAGAAACTGGAATCGATATTAAGGATGTAGTGCGATATAGTTTGTTTAAAATACCCCCACTAATAAGGTAGATTCCCATTGCACAACTTCTATGGATATATTTGTCTTGTAGTCGTTCGTTGTCCAAGATTGTGGTCCACGGGTCCATATATTGATTGAGCTGTTCTTTAATGTTGTAAACAACAGTCAAAAATTTCGAACAATGTTTTAGTGATTGTTTAGCATGTAATGAATAAAACGAGATATGAAGTATACTGCTGCCTTAGTGGGTCAGTGTTGCTACATATACTTTAGACAAAAACAACAGAGCACCATCTTGGAAACATACCCACATCTATGGCTGTCGAAGGGCCTGCTAACACACTTCGATAACTGTCAAAGTTGTCACGACAACTGCCCACGTGACCCTGAAATTCCTCCTTCAGCTGAGGCAGTTGTTTTTCTTCTAGTGCAAAGTGACTCCATTCCCATGACGTCAGACAAGACATACTACAGAATCACAACGTGTCTAGTGATTAATTTATGTTGATGGCCAGTAAAAAGCAGATGGTTCAGCGTATTCAAATTACATTGGGAGTCTGACATATTGCCAGTTCTGACCGCATTGAAATTGTGGTTTAATATATTGAAACAAGTAATGTAGGATGTGCTGCTCTGAGATGAAGAGGTTGGTACAAGAGAGGAATTCGTGGCGGGCAGCTTCAAAACAGTCAAGAGACTCATGACTCATAAAAAATAAAAGACGGAAGAGCAAATCGATAACAAATGACATTAAGGAAGGATTATATTTTACAATCACTGAAGAAGCTAAATTTTATGGCTCAAAAGTATGGGTCATTAGCAAAACCCAAGAGGGGAAAGTAAAAAATCTAAATGAGAATGGAACGAGAAAAGCTGCAAAGCGTCTCCTTCGCAGCATTAGTCAAGTACATTCATAAAAGAAAGAATGAAGAGGAGAAGATATTACAGACGGTTCAAAACAAAATATAATTCTGTCGTACGGGATTCACCTCCTCATTTGTAGCAAATCGCGGTCACGAATGTCTCTCCTCAGGACTGCAAAAATATGAAAATCGCATGGGGAGAGATCGGGACTGTATGGAGGATGGCAGGAGGAAATGTGGCTGTAAATAAGTAATTGGATCCCTGTTCGAATATAAAGATGGCGAAGACCGGGGAACGTAGGAAGTCGTGACCAGCAAGAAAATGAAGGTCGACTATGAACATAGTACAGACATTTTGCGTATTAGGGGCAGCAAACTGTGAATGTACACCTGTATTAAATATATTTTATTACTGATCACTGGTAGATTCCATAAATCTTTGGTTCCCCCTCCTGTGTTCTTGTGTTCATTATGTGTGATAGTGGTGTTTGAAAGCGTGATGAATCTGACACCATTGGGAACCGCGTGATATGACTTCTATAAGGGGCAGACAAATGAAAACGTAGGGATGGGAAAAGTAAGTAAACTGTTTGTTATTTCAAAAGTAATCGCCATAACTGTTGATACAGTTATCCCACTGTCAGACGACATAGTCAATACCTTCATAGAAAAATGTTTGGTGGTTGCGTGCAGAATTGTGTTTGTACCTAGGCGTGCACCTCCTCGTCTGTAGCAAGTCGCGGTCACGAATGTCTTTCCTCAGGACTGCTAAAATATGAAAATCGCATGGGGAGAGATCGGGACTGAGTGGAGGATGGCTATGGGCTTCCCAGCGAAACTTCTGCAGCGCAGTCGAAACAAACTTGGTAACAAATGGCTTGCCATGAACGCATTGATCATCTTGTCTCTCAATTGGATAAGTATGTTAACAGTTACGGCGATTAGTTTTGAAATAATAAACTGTTTACTTACATTTTCCCATCAGTTCCGTTTACAGTTTTCTGGCCCTTGTAGTACGTGCTTTCTATGTCTTCCGGTGCTATATCGCAGACGTCTGACAGGAATAGACATGATTATTATCAGTTTACAATTTCTTTATCATCTCGTTCATATTATTAAATTTACGTAGCAGCTGAGTCTTTCTTCCACGGAAGTTTACTCAAGATTTCTTGAGATGCACCTAACCTCTCTGTTCCGTTGCAGTTAAACATGCTTGAATATATTAATCTTTCCGTGACTCCTTGATTTGTGGACCCACAGACACCTTCTTATAACATCGCAGTTGAAAGTCGCAAGTTACACGAATCCTGTGTTTCCTGGAACTACGGCCCTTATTATTTATTTCATAAGTAGAAGTTTCGTGAGAATTTTATAAGTAATATATCCTCACCAGATATCAGACGTTCATGCTGAATGGTTTTATTACGTATTGTCACCATCAGTCAGACAGACTGGAGCCGAATTACCAAACAAATACCACCTCCTCGTTGTACAAACGAATCGAACCGTCTTCTACTCATTGAATTTCCCCTTTTGGACTGTTATGTTGTCCTGGTAGCCATTTCAGACACAGCACCGGGGTTTCTGTGCTGGGGAGCAAGCCTCTGCTTTACATATTCTGAGCGGAGCCAGTCAGTGACTCAAAATCTCTCTTGTCTGAAAGACAAGATTCTAGACTAGGGAGGCGTCGTTTTCACTGTAAGTATGGGCATGTTTCGGCAAAAAAGTCTAAATAGACAGGACCACAGTCCCTCATTTATTGAGAGATCTAATCTTTGCAGGCCAATCATTTCCATTTTCTGATAGAAGGCTGCTAAGCTTCCCAGACAGTCGTACCCGTCAAATATATGTTTTTGCTGCTCGCTAAAAGAACGTGGCGACTCCCTGGTATCAGGGGAGTTACAGTCTTGGCCACCAAGCCTAAAAAAAAGCCATCTCCACGTTGTACAAATCAATCAAACTATCCTCTGATCATTGAGTATCCCTTCTTGATCGTGCTGGTGGCCTGGTAGCCAATTTAGACACAGCACCAGGGTCAGGGTTCCCACGCTGCAGGAGCAAGCCTCTGCTTTTCACATCCTGAGAGGAATCAATCAGCGACTCAAAATCTTTCTTGTCTGAAAAAAGAAGATTTTGGATTATGGAGCCGTCGTTCTCACAGTAAGCATGGCCATGTTTCGCCAAAAAATGTCTACTTATGCGTGACCACAGTCTTTCACTTACGGAGAGATCTAATCCTTGCAGGACAGCCACTTAAGAGCTTCTGAAAGAAGGCTGTCAAGCTTCCCAGGCAGTTGTAGCCATGAAATGTATGTTTTTGCCGCTCGCTAAAAGAACGTGGCGACTGCCTGTCGTCAGGGGTGTTACGGTCTTGGCCCCACTAGACACGTGCACCAGCATGTCTGTCTATATCATCACAACTTCTAACATGAGAATGCTTGGAGTTTTATGACCATCCCACTGTACGCACAAAAGTTCAGATTACGGCAGTCTCTCTTAAATGGCATCCTCCACCCACTTCGCCAACTGGCCACCTTCTCCATGGTGTGTTGCCTGGCCCAAGTAGAATGTTTTGCAAACCGACACCCTCCTGCACCGATCCTAAGTGGGAAGAGGGGAGTGCCACAGCCCAAAGTCCCTCGCCATGTACAGTCCATAGAGCTGTACTTCCCAGAATCACTTGCACAGTCAGGACACTGGACACAGCTTTTATGGCCCACAATCCATCTTTCTCCCTGTTTTCTGTTGCCTTCAGTACGGCCCCTCTGGTACAAGGTCTCTACAGGCTACACATGCAGTTATATGAACATTCTGCCCACAATTTCCTCATGTAAAAGGTCATAAACCACACACAGCAAATGTTGTACTGGTGAACACTGAGACCATGACCTAAAAATATGAATATTAATGTGACTGACAGTGTTGTTACGGTGAGAGAGTGGCATGCTACCTCTGTCTACCTCACCATTATCGAATAATTTCTGCATGGGTTGTGTCACACTACAGTAAAGAGGGTAGTATTATATGAAACAGAAGAAATTATGCTATTCTAACCGGGTGTTTGAGAATACATGCCTGACGATGACAACTTTGCCAACGAAAAACACAAAAACTAAACCACAACCGATTTTGATCTTGTTCAACCAGGGATCATACACGCACTCGCTGCTGCATGCCAGCAAACGTTTTGTGGTATGCTGGGTGTCATAATTGTTCCTGTGGACCCTCAGGTCTTTGGCATACCATAAATACAATAATTATATGGTTAAAAGGTCATGCAGAGATTTAACTAACCCATTCACATCGATGTTAAAGGCAGAGATGATTTGTTTCCCTTACCACAATACAGTATCGTTGAGCACTGAGCACTATCTGCCTAGCAATTTTGTTACCTATGACCAAGCATTCACAGTGATTCAATGGTCTGTAGAGACAATAACATGACAAATTCTATACAAGCACTCAGAACAACATCTTTTTCTAGTACAACAGAGTAAATGTTGTTAACACAAAATAAACAAAATTTAAATGACGTGTGTAAAACAGTGAGAATTTACACAAATGATAAACACAAAATAAATAAATGAGTCAATTTCAAAAGGTGGATTGATTGTTAGTGTGTTTGTTGTGTGTGTTCTTTAGTCAATTTTAGATGAGAGTGACCTTCTGCCCCGGTACACATCTATAGATGATGTTGATCTGTAAAAGATTGCGCTTAATCCAATAAAATCAATACAGCAAGGAACACAAAACTAAGAATTAAAGAAAAGTCTTCTACTGCTTCCTTCTCAAGGGCCTTTAGGGAGTCCAAAAATTAACTTTAACATTAGAAAGACAAATAAACAAAGCACTACACTCAAGAGGTGTGTAACAGGTTGTATGTTGCATTTTTGGTGGGTAAGTTGGTGCTAAGAGAAGGGTTACCCCTTTACTGAACATCATTATTGGTGGCAGTGATGTCAGTGCTGGACAGGTGTCCAGTGTATGGCAGCAAGGGTAGGCATCTGGACTATTGGCAGACCAGAGATGGGGCAGCAGATGACAAATGGTTGCTCTTGTTGAAGACAATCCTCCAGGAGCAGATGCCAGTATCGTGGCAACTGCCCAGAGATGTCAATTGCTTTGTCTGGCACTCTCAAATCCCCCCTTTCTGGCCGGCAGCAGTGTTACGCTCAGGACAGGTCCATCGATACTCTTGTTTCAGAAAGTGGTGGTCCCAGGTGGTCGTGTGATGTCAGGAGCGAGCCTCCCTTATGTGCTAGCTGCAGGCTAGGAGGCCCTACAGAGCTGCTTCCTTGTCTTCATTGGCATGAGTGAAAGGGACGAACTGGATTCCGTCCTCGCCTCCATCGCCCTTGAGCTGCCCCAGTGTCATCACATCCGCTGGCTGCCTGTGCTGTCGGCTCATGGGGGGGGGGGGGGGGGACTTCACCTGTAGTTCACAGCTGCCGATCTGGCTGTGTGGTGACGTCACATCAGCTGGTCTCTCACCAATGGATGTCGCCGGCCTCATGTGACGTCATGCTGGCAGCCGTGCCCAAGGTTTCGCATTGACATGCGAGCCCTTCCAGCCTCTTTCCAATGCGGGCGACTGTGGTGTACTGATCCACATCCAGCCATGGTCCGCTACTCGGTCGTCGATGAGAACACTCTTGTCCTCTACACAATTCATAGTGCATGTGTTAGTGCCATGTTTTTACAATGAATGTTTACAAAAACACATACACAGAAAATCATAACAAAAATAAGAACTAATGGTCATTAAACTTTACAATATTATTAATGGAAAAAGTGCCTTAATGCTTCCTTCTTTTAAATAATAAACGAAGATCGATAATTACTCTCTTACCAAAAAACATAAACTATCATTTTCATGTTATCAAGCCATGTTGCTGTGGCGTATGTCATTGTTACGTTAGTTTCCCACCACCACTCATGTACCCCAATGGGCTAAGCTGGCACAGCCTCCACATTCATACTTCAAGCATTCTCACTCCACGTAACACTTACTTCTAATTATTCTACCTATTGCCAGGTTTAGCTGCCTCTAACCCTTTCTACTTTACGCTGCTCTGGACTTTGATACTTCCTCTGATGCCAAAATATTAGATGGTGACACTGATGCAGATATCTTACACAGAACCTGGGTCGAATACTGCTCACCGCCATCTGCACAATCTTCGCTGTGCTGTCAGCATAGATCAGACAGCGGCACGAATTCACCTTTTCCTCTGAAACTGACCAATAACTCTTAAAAATCGACCTCTAGATGTCATCAATCAACAGCTGCGCCGGCCGCAGTGGCCGAGCGGTTATAGGCGTTTCAATCTAGAACCGCGCGATCGCTATTGTCGCAGGTTCGAATCCTGCCTCGGGCATGGATGTGTGTGATGTCCTTAGGTTAGTTAGGTTTAAGTAGTTCTAAGTTCTAGGGTACTGATGCCCTCAGATGTTAAGTCCGATAGTGCTCGGAGCCAGTTTTTCAACAGCTGCTGCAGTGACATAAAAGTACCAGGTCTTAGTAACTCGAAAACCGCTAACGAGAACACATCGCTCCGCTGGTGATAACCATAATCGAACCTCAGAGAGAAAACTAACCGTACTCGAACGTCAGTAAGCCTCTGGCGCAGACATCCCATGCCCATCTCGCAAGATACCCCCATCGGTATCGGTGATGATGATGATGTTTGGTTTGTGGGGCGCTCAACTTCGTTGTCATCAGCGCTCTTACAAAGTCCCAGTTTTTACACAGTTCAATTTTCTTACACAGTCCAATCTAGCCACTGTCACGAATGATGATGACGACGAAATGATGAGGACAACACAAACACCCAGTCCACTAGCAGGGAAAATCCCCAACTCGGCCAGGAATCGAACCCAGGACCCCGTGATCCAGAGGCAGTAACACTAGACCACGAGCTGAGGACAGGTATCGGTGGCATGATCAAAATCACGCCAGGAACCACTTTCAGATCTCATATCAACTAGCCGCACCGGGTAGCCGATCGGTCTGGGGCGCCTTGCCACTGTTCGCGCGGCTCCCCCCGTCGGAGGTTCGACTCCTCCCTCGGGCATGTGTGTGTGTTGTCCTTTGTGTAAGTCAGTTTAAGTTATATTAAGTGGTGTGTAAGATTAGGGACCGATGACCTCAGCAGTTTGGTCCCATAAGACCTTACCTCAAATTTCCAAATTTCAAATCAACCTCTTTGGCACCACTATCGCCTCCTCACTCTGAATGGTGGAACAGACCGTGCATACGCCCCACCGGCAATGCACATAATATCAACGGAAGAAACCAAACCGTTACTACGTTCCAAGACGAATTCTGACAGAATTGTGTCTCCACGACATGACTAATTATTTTTGAACGAAAAAATGCAATTTTCACGTTGTTCCAACACATAACTTTGCTGTGGCGTGGCGAGCTACTAATACAGAAATGTTCAAATGTTGAAATAATCAGTTTTGTCATAAACTCGAGATGTTACCGCCGAGAAATCAGCACATTCTTATCCACGAAATAAATTTCTATCAGTGAAACATGAGAGGATACTAGAACGTCATACTTTTGCGGTAAATCATCAAAGCGAAAATGCTGGACTGTAAACTACGAACGCCACACTCATTGATCAGATGTCACAGGAGAAGTTGTTATCCGTTAATTATGATATCAAATCATCCAAAAAGTGTAAATGTAAACAAATAAAGAACAATACGCCAAATGACTACGTAAACGAATTGGAAACAAATGAATATTAACATTATCTTGATGGTATAACGAGGCCTCAGCGGCCGACTGTCAGTTCCTACGTGGACTTCTGCTGCCGTTCTGTTTGAAGGGTTAGATGAGCAGGCACGTCTCACTACCCAGTAGAATGAGTTTTCGGATGACATGAGACAAATATGCGAATTTCCTGGTGACCAACGTACACACGGCGACATGCTGTTGCTTCTGACTGAAATTCTACACGAGCGACCGCTCGTGTAGAATTTCAGTCAGAAGCAACAGTATGTCGCCGTGTGTACGTTGGTCACCAGGAACGTCAGGGACAAAATTACGAAACCCAACAGTTTGCTGCAACGCTACGCATGTGTTCTGCTATTGAACTTTCTTGTCCATAGACAAATTCCAATTTGTATACTAGTGGGCCTGACTCGGTTAGTGTTCTATCATACTGAGCAAATCACGACTAAGGGTGTAATGAATTGTGATTCTCATTGTAAACCTGAAAATTTTGAACTGAGAGAAAATGTTTGAAGTCGAAATATAGACAATTTTGCGTCCCTGGGCTTTCTCTAAATTCTGGCGCGCTTACGCCCGAGATTTCACGGCCGACTGTTCCCTGAATGCTGTTGTACTCTCGTCTCGTGTCATCAGAGTCATGCAGCAATGTTTACGTACGTCTGAGTTGCGCGCAATTGTTGTCCGGTTCGGTACTTTGTGTATATGCGCCACTGACTGCGCTCTCGACCGAGCGTCGTACCCCGTTAAGCGGGGTATGTCGGCTCCTACCGTATATTGGCCTATGCCGTGGATGTGCCTCCAGGATGGTTTACACAGTTTTGTCTTTGACATGCCTGGTGATCAACGAACTCAAGGCGACGAGCTGTTGCTTCTGGCTGAATTTCTAAGCGGGCGACCCGTTCCCATATTTGTATCATCTCCCTCGCCAGCTCATTTTGCTGGGTAGTGAGACGTGTTTGCTCGTCTTTGATTTCTAAAATTTCTTCCTGTGTCTTTTCAGCTACTCTGTGTCCCTGTTTCTTAAGAGCAGAAATAGCCTTCTCGGTTGCGCTCACTCCGACTTCTTTGCCTGCGCTGCCTGATATCGCGCAGTTCGGGCGTTTTTCCGCGCATCTCGTGCTATTAATCCGGCTGTCCTAGCCTCACGTCTGGAATCTGTCGCTACTCCACGCATTTCATCTGACGTTTTCCTAATATCTTCAGCCTCTACTTTTACACCTGATTTACGTTTCCGACAAATTTATCAGCCCTCATTTGAATTCCCTCAGTTTCTTTTATTACTTCGTCCTGTCTCTTTCCCTACTTGTCTAACCTCTTCTGAATTTCCTCATTTCATTGATGAGGGTCTCCTGTCTCTGGTCTTCTTCCTGCCGTCTCTTTTCTTCCCTCTCCTGTCGTCTGTTCCCGGCCTATTGCATAAATTGAGTGATCGATTCTAATTGTGCACTTCCAGTAACGTACCCAGGACTAGACGCACCTTGTGACACCTTGTCCGCGAAATCGGACTGTTACTTTCCCTTGCTGTACCTCTTTCTGTATTTACAGAACCTACATGACCTGCCAACTCGGGATCGTTTTCACTTTCATTTCCTGAGTGAACTGAATCCTCATCATTGGAGAATTCTGGATTTGACACGTGTGCCCCGTTTGCATTGTGATTTAAATGAGCTTCTTCAGCCGTCCTATCTTTTTCTGGATCAATGACTGGCTCTTGTTCCTGGACGACATTAGTGCGCAGCCCTTCTCACTACTCACACGAGCTTTGCTTCTCGTAAGCATTCAAATCAGTTGCTACTTCAGCAGGTTTCCAACTCTAATCCATCACGCGCCAGGACTCTTCTCTGACCTTCTTTCAAATAATTCACACATTGATGCCTAAGCCCATGAAACAAACCTACTCTAAAATGCCGTAGACGTTTCCATAAACAAATTAACTTCACAAAAACTTGCACAACGATTTTAGCAACGACGCAACATCAGACAGGAACTGACGCAGAAGTTACTGAGAAAACACATGAGAAGAAAAAATAGATGAGACAGACAATACATACACTAAAATAAAATGACTGCAGCATACAACTAATTCCTGAAATACAACCCATAGCGGCAAAACCGAGTCTAACTGTTCTTATTGCACCACGGTCACACTTTGAAAAATATATATGAGTATATGCTAGTGTCTTTACGTAAAGAAAAGTGTTATCTTCTCAATAACCCTCCAATCGTTAGCTACATCGTTCATTTTTTATTTATGAAATTAGTGAATTTACTGATTTTACTCATTACTTTTTTTTGCTATGTCTGCAGTCAGTTTCAAAACTCAAATTAATAATCAAATTAACTAATATAATGGGATTGAGCCTTGAATTGCTGGTGTGCCTATGTATTACCACAAAAATAAATAAAAATGGTGAATATTGGAAGGTGTATGAACGGGAACAGTGGCGTATTTAAGTTTACAAAGATCATGACAAGTTTTTGTTCGTTGTTTAATAACTACAACGAGCTGATAAATCTTACAAAAAATGATAAACACAAATTAGAAAAGGGATGGTGCTTTATTGACCAAACATTCATTCGGGTGGAAACTATAGAAATTCTACCCTGAATTAATCCATTTTAGAATGCAATCTGACTTTGTTTACAACACCGTGAGACCAATGCTATTCAAATGGAATCAACTACGATCAAGTACACCATAAACTATGATTCACCGGAGAACAGGGAGCTGTGAATATCATTTAACAACCCTACGCCAGGGCTGCAATACTTTATCCTTTGTCGTTGATTCAGGTGGCAGCAGAAAACAGTACGCTGTGGGTGAGGATGTTGTGATGTTCTGACGCGTCCACGAAAATTTGCAAACTATGCGGACTGGCGTTGTGATTATTAGAATGCGGAAACTTCTCTATCGGAGCCCTGGAATCCTGGCAGATTTTAGTGTGAGGTCCACCCGTTCGCTGTCCTGCCAAACCAATCTGACTCACAGGCATGATGCAGCGTGCTGGAATTATCAAACGTCAGACGGCCGACTCAGAACGAATAATTTGACCCTCGAGACACACGATATGTCTGAAATGATATATAGTTCCACTGTCGATACAATTGGAAACTGCTACTGGTTCTTAGTCCACCAGAAGTTGCAGATCACAACTCTCACCCACTAGGGAAAGACCTGTAGTTCTCCACCAGGGGAGGACCAGAAGACGAAGAAGCAAAGAATCACAAACACTTTCCACCAGGTCTAAAAAAAAGCTCGCTAAATGAACGTGGCGACTGCCTGTCATCAGTGGAGTTACAGTCTTAGTTCCACTAAACACGTGCACCAGCCACGCTGTCCATATCGTCCCAGCTTCTAACATGAGAATGCTAGGAGTTTTACGACCGTCCCATTGTTTGCACAAAAGCTCAGATTACAGCAGTCTGTCTTCAATGGCTTCCTCCACCCACTTTCCGCCAACCGGCCACCTTCATGATGCTCTGTCGCCTGGCCCAGGTAAAATGTTTTGCATACTGGGCCCTCCAACTCCGACCCTAAGTGGGAAGAGGGGAGTGCCACAGCTCAAAGTCCCCCTACAGGTACAAGCTACAGAGCGCTGCTTCCCAGAATCACTCGCACAGTAAGGCCACTGAACCCAGCATTTATGGCCTGAAATTCTTTTTCCTTCCTGTTCTCCATCGCCTCCACTACGGCCCCTCTAGTTCAAGTTCTCTACGGGCTACACATGCAGTGGTATGAACATTCTGCACACAATGTTAAAGTCATAAACCAACCATACCAAATGAAATACTGGGGAACGCCGAGATCATGATCTAAAATATGGATATTAATATGACCGACAGTGCTGTTAAAGTGAGAGAGTGGCGTGCTAGCCCTGAAGACCAACATTTGAAGTTATTGCGGCATTGAAAAATACTTCTATAGATTTGAAATGAACACAGCCATTCTGCAAAAGAAATCTGTGTATGTCAGCAAAAGCGCATCATTCGTCTGCTTCAGGAGGTCAACATGGATGATTCGAAACCCAAATCCACTCTTTTCCATGCTGGAATCAAGTTGCACAGTGGACAATATCTTACAAATCAACACGCTGCAAAAGAGATGGTCAGTAAACTCTAGCGACAGGCATTCGAGGGCCTAATGTTTTCAGCAGTTGTCTCGCATATAATGTTCTGAATATGGTGAATAGTTTTGTACATTATCCAGGTCTTGATCGTTGGCATGCTGTTAAAAGGATTATGAAGTATCTACAGGGGACTGGGGGCCTGACCAAAGGATACGAAGCCGACTCTACTGGACTGGTTACCTACTCTGATGCTGTCGACACTGGTAGATCAACTGCAGTCTATATGAGCTTGTTTGCAGCTGGGCCTGTGACATGGCGTTCCCTTCGGCAGAAATGTGGAACCACGTCAACAACGGAGGCCGAGTATATATTAGCGTCAGATGCTGCTGCTCAAGTTGTTTGATTGCGTGGTTTTCTCAGTGAACTTGGTTTTCAGTTAGAAAAAGCAACCACGCTCCTTGTCGATAATCAAAGTGCTATTCACTTTATTAAAAACACAGAAACACAAACGAACCAAACACACAGGCATTAAATATCGTTATACAGGGTGGTTTGAAACAGTCTGAAAAGCTTTTAAGGGCGATGCAGGGTAAATTGTGCTGAGAAATTATTGTTAAGGAAAAAATTCTGTATGCTGCGCCGTTTCCGAGTTAATTTGCATTGAAATTAGCCAATCAAACCGTTCCACTCGCAAATCTTAACGGCCCGCCAGAAACAATTAGTGTCAGTTGTTGTCACAGCGTAGATGATAGCGCACAAGACTGCTTCGCCTTTGGCTCGGGATCGATCATTTCTACCGCCAAATGTCCAATTTTGGTATAGCTGTCTTGTTCAGTTCTAGGAAACCAAACGAACACGTTTGGTGATACGTCTTTGGCAGTCTGCGACAATTTGCGTGCGCAACGTCCTTATTGGCTAACTTCAATTCCATTTAACTCGGAAACGGCACAAAGTATCGAATGTTATTCTTAACAATTATGTTTTAGTGCAGACTACCCTGCAACACCCTTACAAGCTTTTTGGACTGTTTCCCATCACCCCGTATACGTGAACATATTGAAAATAATGAGACTGAAGTTCTTTATGTTTGTCCTGATCAACAGTTGGTGGATTTTTTTTTACGAAGTCTTTAACCTTCAAAAAAATCATATCAAATAAAAGAAGTGTTTTCAGTTATCTCCAAAAGAAATTCAATGTAACAAGAGTGGGAGTGTTGACAAGAGTGAGCTTGTTATATCGGGTGTTGTTGGTGGCTTTGTTTTCAGTTCCGTGATGTGAGCGCACCAGATATTTACGCTCATTCTGTGTACGCCTCTGTTCTGTGACAGTATAAAAATATTTGTCGTTGTGATTATGGTGTCTCTTTTAGTTCTAATAAAAGAACCATTTGTTATTTAATTAAGATTTATTTCACTCGGTGATTTTCAGCAAATCAAAATTAAAGACATCATATTGTTAACGGTTTTTTGATAGGACCTCTCCTACTTTCTGATACACTGAACGGAGTCGTGTACAGAACATTGCTTCAACAGGACCTCACAGAGTTCTTAGAAGACGTACCACTGAGAATCAGTCAGTTTTTGTAGTTTCAACATGACGGGGCGCGGGCACACTTTGCGCTCGGCATTAGGAACCACATTGAAGTACTCTTTGGATGTCAGTGGGTTGTTGACGGTGATCTTCTTCCATAGCCAGCTCGGTCACCTGACATGACACTTTCTCGGAGCATGTGTAGAGCCTAGTTTACGAAACTCTAGTCGATTCTCACAAGGACCTAGTTGCTAGGATGATCGCAGCCGCGTAAGCAGTACGCCAAGCTCCTGTCGTCGAAATTTTGAACAATAACTGTAAGGGAGCAGTTCTGTATTTGTTACATGCATTACTGTGCACTGACAGAACAGATTGAACTACTATGGTAAAAACGTACGTGGTTCACCTGAGAGTTGTTACACTTCTCTGTGTCGTGTGTTGCACGTTCCCTGTTGCGAAGGCATTTTCACAGAAGAAAGAGTGACTGTGATAACAAACCAATGTATCATAATAACATTATTACTCCGTGACGAGCCGCCGGAGACCGTAGATTCCTCATACCAAAATATTCAGATGGTATTCCTGACCGACCTCTGAAAGTTTGTCGGTGAAGTTCTGGCTCATCCTGTATACATTCTTACAGTTTCCGCAAGTCGGTGGTGGCATTGTGTCTACGAGAGTTCATTTTAAGTGTTTGATGATACATAGTTTGCAGAAGGAAAGAAAATTGTCATTAGAGACGCTCTCGAATCGTAGGACGATGAAGAAGGAAAAATATCGTGTGCATCACAAAAGGACTATTCCGGCATTTGACTATGCGATTTAGGGAAACTACGGGAAACCTGGATGTGGATGTCTGGACGAAGATATGAATCGTCATCCGACCGAATACGAGTCCTGTCTCTTACCACGGCACCAATCCACTGGGTCACGAAGTTTGTCGGCCACCTGATATGGTGCTACTTTACTATTAAACAAGCAG
Organism: Schistocerca serialis cubense; assembly: GCF_023864345.2. Lineage (NCBI taxonomy): Eukaryota > Metazoa > Arthropoda > Insecta > Orthoptera > Acrididae > Schistocerca > Schistocerca serialis. Next base: position 785,380,357 of record NC_064639.1, on the reverse strand, counting down.
AGTGTCATTTGATAGCGTGTGTGCGTTGACCCTAAGCTGTTTAATCTCCTAACAGTATGCGCTACTTTGTTGAAGAGATGATAAAAACTATTAGTTTCCGTTCGCCTTGTAAACTGTATAAAGATAACATATAAAGCTAACGTACTTCATTGTAATGTATATCGGCATTAGACCACGGCGATTTAATTTCATTCGTCTTCACATGTTATTAGGCTGGAATGTTCTGTTTGCTTTCATGAACTCTTATTTTCTTGTCAACTGCGCCTTGCACTTCACACTCTGCGACAACGTCTTGACCGCAGTTGGGAGAAACACTCTTGATATTAAATTGTAGTGATAATATTCGCTATACGAAACTAACATAGATCACGACTAGTGTAAACGGTTTTGTGGTAATGATTATATTTCAGAGGAATGTTATAATGTTCCTATACTTGCTATTACCAATAATTGTTTTTGGATCGTTCCCATACGCATGTGAGTGATCTACCACGTCTTTAACAGTTAGTGTTGTACTGCCCTACACTTTGTCAACGTAATAACAATAAACCGCTGTTCTGAATCTTAACTTCTATGCAATATCCACAGTGGAAAGAGCACCGTAGTTAACCGTTACGTCAGTTATGAAAAGCTTTAAATGTATGTAGTTCCACTAGTTCGTAACATTGCATGAGGTCGTGCAACTCATGATCTCTACATTTTGTCCTGTGACACGAGAACTGTGCTGCAGCGTGGGCAGCACTGTGACATATGTAATTGCCGACGCACCTACGTTCGCTGGACTGCGTTTCTAGGGTGTATCCGGTTGGTGTCGGCGTCTGTAGGAGGTCCGTCAATGCATACGTAACACTAGGCGTGCACCAGGGACCAGTAAGCGTCTGAAGCCATGAACTACGTTTATTGCAGTGCAAATCTGCCACTAGGCTCGTCGCTCCAAGGTTATCAGGAACATTCAACGTTGCTTCTCTAATTGGTATCTTCTTGCTGAAAAATTAGCGTGGTCCGCAAGGACTTTTGATAATGGTTCCTCTTTTCGTGTAAAGTCGTTCTTAGACTTACCAGTTCATCGTTTATGTTTTACAGTACTTTTGATTCCATTCTTGCAGTAAAGCATGCGTTGTTTCTTGGATCAATCAGTGTGGAACAGGGTACTCTAGACAAAGCTATTTCAGATTTGTCTCCAGTGTGTATATGAAGGCGAAGCGAGAAATGGGGTTGTCTTTAAACCGGATGTGCAATAAAAGCTATTTACTTATCATTTTCAATGTCCAGCGCTACATACTGGCAGAGACCTCCAAGATTTCTCTTTCAGCATCAGAGACTCCAATCTGGAGACCACTCAAGTGCGTGGTAGAGCATGAAAATTGGAAGTTCTAAGCAAAGTTGCATCATTGCAGTAAAGAAAATTATTGTCTTTTCTGGTTTTCTCTTAGTGCTGAAGACCAATATTTGTGGCTCATATTTGTCCAGTGAAAACTGCGTTGCTTTGTTACAGAATGTATGTAGTGAAGGCACTATGATCATGAGCATGGAAATCTTCGAACAGTTAAACCTTTTTGCATAGTTCATTAGAATCTTCCCGTGACTGGCTTTCGTTTTTATATAGACTTGTAAATGTGCGTAAGACCTTGTTAGTAGTGTTCCTGTACGTTTTGATGATAGATTATTATATTTTTCTTCGCTGTTATAGGTTTTTATTAAAATGATAAATTCCCTTCTTTATTTAACTGGATGTTTCCGCAAGATAATTACTATGAATATATCAAATTTTTTGCTGGAATGGAAGACTTTAGAAGGAAATACGATATATGTTTTAGTAAATTCAACAGAAGTACTTTGCAACAGACGCTGCAGTTATAAGCGCTGTTATTTGGATAGTTATATCTTCGGACATGAGAGTTCGTTCTGATTGACGTGACTCAACTTCTATGTTGTAATCGCAGAAGTATTCTTTTCTTGCCAGTATGAACATCATTAGTTCTCTCAGCATTTTGTTTGAATACATAACGACTTAGAAATGTATGAAGCTTCTGAATGAAGACATTGGATGACGAAATTGAAACTTTTAAATGTTGAACAGCAGATCCTCTATGTGAATGAACAAAGTTTTGTAAACTGAAACACTTCACAACTTACAGCGTTCTTCGTCACTCTGTTGATATGATCTCTAGATTCTATAATTATAAACTCTAAATTTCAGTTGCTTGACAGGTTCACAACTGTTGCCTTCGAAATAAACAAAGGAAATTCTTCATAACTGACACAAAAATGCACAAGGAATCCTCTTAGACAAGGATAGTAAAGTTTTGTGTTCATAAAATCTTTCCTGGCGAAAACAATGTACTTTCTTTGTGTCTTTTCTAACGGAACATGACGAAATTAGACGAAGTAAACCGTCAGTGGCATCTGGAAATGTAATGATCACCACCTAAGGCAATATTGAGGATTTATATAAAACTGGAAGGATTGAAGTGGCGTAAAAGGTGCAAGTATCAATTAGTTGGACATCTGGAAAAATCTGTCCTTGTCATAAACTGTATGTTGGGAGCAGCGAGTGTCTCAAATATTATTTAGTGTAAATTTGTTCATATTTTACGTTGTTATAAACGCTATCTCTACCGCATATCAACTAATTAGCAATGTCAGCAACAGTGTGACGTAAGCAACTACGTGGTCGATTTTTATATGCTTATAAAATTCCAGACACTTTAAGCAACAAAATAGAGAAACCCAGCCAACCTTGTTACATCGGAGTAACGTTCATGATTTACGGAAACATTCAATGCCATCCATAGCAGGTGCTCTACATGCTGAAATACTGCTTGTCAATGAGTTTAGTTGTGCCCATTGTTCTTCGTCTCTTATTGCTGTGTATATATGTATGTCTGTTTCTGTGCAGTTTAAGTGTAGCGTATGTCTGTTGTTCGCGTACTTCCGAAGAAAAAGACATGTATTATGGGGAACCTTCTTCCCTGCATGTGCATGTATGTGTCTCAGACTCACACGGTTTAAGTGTGCGGGATAAGGTCCGTATCCAGTTAAGAAATGTACCATACCGCGGCTGGGATCGATATGTTTCATTTTCAATCGCTCCCTTATGTCAAGGAGAAAGTCGTGCAGTCTACGTCCCTTAGCATTTACATCCAACTCATTTTGCCATATATCCAAACGCCATCTCTTAAGGTGACGTGCGTCTGTATGCTTACACCAGTTATTGTGTGTACTTCATCTAGTCTCCCCAACTTTAATCAGTAGCGTGCAGCTCTGTATTTGATCGTGATATCTAACGGCACATTCCGAGCTCCACACATAGTACATCCACTAAGGTGGTGCCAAAGGCTCCAGATAGCCACTTCTCTGCCCTCTTCTGACTGATGCTTTGTTGGAGACCAGGTTCAGTCTGTGTGTCCACGTTATAGCTGCGGAGCTGAGTACTGATTCGAAGAGTGCACGGTGGTCTGTCCGTATGATTCATGAAGTGGTCTGCAGTGGTTTGAATATAGTGTCACCAGTTTATGTAGTATTTTTTCTGCTTTGTCTGTTGTTAGCCTTATGTGTTCGTGGATATTCAGTTTCTCGTCTATACGTTCCCCAAGACAGCGCGGAACACGTGCTCGTTTGATGTGTGTGTACCCAATTTTAACTGAAGGATTTCTTTCCAATAGTGTGTACGTTGATTTGTTTGCGGCTATACTGAGATCGTTGCTGTGACACCGTTGTGTAATTGTTTGTAGTATTACACTGTCTTTCTCTTCTAGCTGGGCTCTGTTGTCTACAGTGACCACAACTAATAGGTCATCTGCGCAGGCGACAGTTCCGTCTGATCTGCCATCCCCATCTAGAAGTTGTAGGAGGGGCTCGATTTTTATGTCCCAGAAGATGGGGCCGCAGATCGATCCGTGAGGACAGCCTTTGGTAATTCTTTTAATTACTTTCCGGCTGTCCATTATCCATTGTACTACTCGATCTTTACAGAAGTCTAGCAAGCTGTTGTGCAGTGATTGCAGTACCTTCAGATTTCTTAACCTTTGAAACATTGCGGGCCACCAGAGGTTATCGAATGCACGGGCAACATCAATCATTATTGCCCCGTCGTATTTCTTCGCATTTCCGTGTTGTAGTATTAACTATGTATGTTAATGGTTAATGGCATCATCTATTGATTTCTCAGTTGTGAAGTCGAGTTGGTGTTGGCTCATGCCCTTGAGAGCTCTGTGGGTTTGCAGGCGCTTACACAGTAGCTTCTCCTGAATCTTTGCTAGGGTCTTTATGAGGCGTGTAAGTTTTTGGATCTGAAGGATCCCTGTCAGCTGATTTCTTCATAATGACTGCTTTGGAGGTTTTCCATGCTATAGTTACCCTGACCAGTCGTAAGGCATCGTTCAGTAACGTTTATAGGAACGGTGTGATCTGCAGTGCTTGTTTTTTCAATGTTTCCGTGTGGATGCCATCTGATCCAGGTGCTTCCTTGTTTTTAAGCTGTTCTTGCGCAAAAGGACAACTGACAATTGCAGTGTTGTATGGTGTGAACAGGTTTTCTCTTAGTGTTTTGTGGTATTATGTGTCTGTGTCGGTGACGGAGTCAGGGAGCAACTTATAAAGCAGAAACTCCGCGGTACTCCTCCATCCCTTCGACATCGTGTCGTCATCCTGCCTTAGCGTTCCAAGAATTATTGGGGGTTTTTATCTTCTCTGTCAGTATTTTGTATGGTTCTTCCAATATATTTTTCTCTGTATGTGTTGTTACAAATCGTTCCCATTATTGTCTACGCGTGTTGTATAGGCCTTGCCTGTATAAATCTTGTGCATGCCTGTGTGCTTCAAGTAGTATGCGTCAGTCTCTGTCTAGTATCGCCCTGTGATATAATCGTTGTTTGCGTCTGGCATCTTATTTGAGGCTCGTGAGTGCCTGTGGCCTTCCCCCTTCACCAGGGGCTCCCCCTCCGGTCTGCGCCCGCTAGCTGCGATCTTCTGGAGCATTGCCGTTCCCTCTTTTTCCGTCCGCTGCAGTCCTGGGTGTTCTCTTTGCGGTCCGCGCCCGCTAGACACGCCCCTGGGTGTTCCATCTTCGGTCTGGTGTGCCTGGACCTCTGTATGGGAAAAAGTAAGTAAACTGTTTGTTATTTCAAAAGTAATCGCCATATCTGTTAATACAGATATACCACTGTGAGACGACATAGTCAATACCTTCATAGAAAAATGTTTGGTGGTTGCCTACAGAATCGTGATTGTACCTCGTCTGTAGCAAATCGCGGTCACGAATGTCTTTCCTCAGGACTGCTAAAATATGAAAATCGCATGGGGAGAGATCGGGAATGAATGGAGGATGACTATGGGCTTCCCAGCAAAACTTCTGCAGCACAGTCGAAACAACCTTGGTAACATGTGACCTGGCATGAAGGCATTGATGATCTTGTCTCTCAATTGGATAAGTATGTTAACAGTTACGGCGATTAGTTTTGAAATAATAAACTGTTTACTTACATTTTCCCATCACTTTCGTTTCCAGTTCACTGGCCCTTGTAGTGCCTGCTTTCTACGTCTTCTGGTGCTATATCGCAGAAGTCTGATAGGAATAGGCATGATTATTATCAGTTTGTAATTTCTTTCTCATGTGACGTTAATATTATCGAATTTATGTAGCAGATAAGTGCTTCTACCACGGAAGTTTACTCAAGATGCATCTAAGGTCTCTGTTGTGTTATAGTTAATCATGCTTGAAGATATTAATCTTTCCTTGACTTCTGTACTTGTGGACCCACAAACACACCTCCTTTTACCATCGCTTTTGAAATACGTAAGTTACACGAATCCTGTGTTTCCTGCAACTACGGCCCTTACGATTTGACGATTTATTTCATAAGTAGAAGTTTCATGAGAAATTTTGGAAGTAATAAATCAGCACCAGTTATCAGACTTCCACGCCGAACAGTTTTATTGTGTATGGTCACCATCGGTCAGACAGACACTTATCCTAGGCAGGAGGGGACGGTTTTCTTCCCAGGTTCCGTGTCCTCTTAACCCAACCCCCCAAATAAAGAATTTTAGTGTAAGCGATTATATTTTTACGTCTATACATTTCCAAATTTCTCTGACTTGTGAGAGTAGAGTATAAAGGAAACTTCGAGTCTCTGAAATTCAAGAAATTATGGGCTACTTTTAACACAAAGAATATTTTCCAATTGTTTGCGTGATGGCCAGGCTACGTGGATGGTCTTGGTAGGAAAGATTCACAACCAGAGGCTGACCTGCTGTCAAAAACAAATTTGTTTCGGTTCGGGAGTCCACAAGGAGGAGCTGCAAACCACTGGAAGCTGAATAAGGGAGGACGGGAAGGGGAAAAATCCTACGATCAACAAATATTTCAGAAAGATGATTTCCCTAACTTGGCGGAAACAACCGGAAGAAATAGAATACCCCGTGTTTACACACTCGCATAGTCGTAGTCTAAAGACCTGTGCTCACATTCGTAGGACTTAGTGAAATACAGTACTTATAATGAGTCTACACTGTGACATTACATTGTGTAAAATGTGGCGTCGAAGTTTTGACAGTTTGTAATTGTGGCAGTTCTTAAAACTTTTGCATGACACATGTACTTCTAAAATTTTCGGTCGAATCGTTTTAAAAGATGTGTCTCTCTGAATTGCAGTTTCTCTGATAAAGAGATAAAGAGATGGACTAAGCACCTAGGTAATCATATTATTATTATTATTATCATTACATTGAATTGTTTTATGATATTATTATTCTTTCTTTTCTCAGATGTTATGTCTGGTCAAAAATGGAAAGTGACGCGGACCTTGATCAAGCGTCACTTACTTTTAACTGTACGGTATACGTTACATTGCCTTTAGGAACCTTTGGGTAATTGAACATGTATCAATAATTACAGATTTCTGTAGTTGTATATATAAGTTTGGGTGTAGCTGTATTGCGTTGATGTACTGGTGGATATTGTGTGGTATGACTCCTGTAGTTGATAGTATAATTGGTATAATGTCAACTTTATCCTGATGCCACATGTCCTTGACTTCTCCAGCCAGTTGGATGTCTTTTTCAATTTTTTCTCCTGTTTTCTTTTGTATATTTGTTGTATTGGGTATGGATATTTCGATTAGTTGTGTTAATTTCTTCTTTTTATTGGTGAGTATGATGTCAGGCTTGTTATGTGGTGTTGTTTTATCTGTTATAATGGTTCAGTTCCAGTATAATTTGTATTCATCATTCTCCAGTACATTTTGTGGTGCATACTTGTATGTGGGAACGTGTTGTTTTATAAGTTTATGTTGTAAGGCAAGCTGTTGATGTATTATTTTTGCTACATTGTCATGTCTTCTGGGGTATTCTGTATTTGCTAGTATTGTACATCCGCTTGTGATGTGATCTACTGTTTCTATTTGTTGTTTGCAAAGTCTGCATTTATCTGTTGTGGTATTGGGATCTTTAATAATAGGCTTGTTGTAATATCTGGTGTTTATTGTTTGATCCTGTATTGCAATCATGAATCCTTCCGTCTCACTGTATATATTGCCTTTTCTTAGCCATGTGTTGGATGCATCTTGATCGATGTGTGGCTGTGTTAGATGATACGGGTGCTTGCCATGTAGTGTTTTTTTTTTTCCAATGTACTTTCTTCGTATCTGTTGATGTTATGTGATCTAAAGGGCTGTAGAAGTGGTTATGAAATCGCAGTGGTGTAGTCGATGTATTTATATGAGTGATTACTTTGTGTATTTTGCTAGTTTCTGCCCGTTCCAGAAAGAATTTCCTTAAATTTTCTACCTGTCCACAATGTAGGTTTTTTTATGTCGATAAATCCCCTTCCTCCTTCCTTTCTGCTTAATGTGTATCTTTCTGTTGCTGAATGTATGTGATGTATTCTATATTTGTGGCATTGTGATCGTGTAAGTGTATTGAGTGCTACTAGGTCTGTGTTACTCCATTTCACTACTCCAAATGAGTAGGTCAACATTGGTATAGCACAAGTATTTATAGCTTTTGTCTTGTTTCTTGCTGTCAATTCTGTTTTCAGTATTTTTGTTAGCCTTTGTCTATATTTTTCTTTTAATTCTTCTGTAATATTTGTAATATCTATTCCTATTTTTTGTCTGTATGCTAGATCTGTTTTTTCCATCGCTTCTATGCAGTCGCTGTGGTTATCCAAAATGTAATCTTGTTTAGTGTGTTTTCCCTTGACTATGCTATTTTTCTTACATTTGTCTGTTCCAAAAGCCAAATTTATATCATTGCTGAATACTTCTGTTATCTTTAGTAATTGGTTGAGTTGTTGATTTGTTGCTGCCAGTAGTTTTAGATCATCCATGTATAGCAAATGTGTGATTTTGTGTGGGTATGTTCCAGTAATATTGTACCCATAATCTGTATTATTTAGCATGTTGGATAGTGAGTTCAGAGAAAAGCAGAACCAGAAAGGACTTAATGAGTCTCCTTAGTATATTCCACGCTTAATCTGTATTGGCTGTGATGTGATATTATTTGAATTTGTGTGGATGTTAAGTGTGGTTTTCCAATTTTTCATTACTATGTTTAGGAACTGTATCAATTTAGGATCTACTTTGTATATTTCCAATATTTGTAGTAACCATGAGTGGGATACACTATCAAAAGCTTTTTGGTAATCAATGTATGCGTAGTGTAGCGACCTTTGTTTAGTTTTAGCTTGATATGTCACCTCTGCATCTATTATCAGTTGCTCTTTACATCTTCGTGCTCCTTTGCAACAGTCTTTTTGTTCTTTATTTGTAATTTTGTTCTGTGTTGTGACACCCAACCACCTGACCACGTTCGAAGTTCGTGAGTTCCGCCGAGTGCCCCATTCTGCTCTCAAACGATGTGTCATTAATTTCTGTGTAATGACTGAAGTTAATATTGTTGGTAGGCATGTTATGGGGCGATATTTAGCTGGGTTTGCTGTGTCTGCTTGATCTTTAGGTTTCAGATAAGTTATTCCATGTGTAAGTGTATCAGGGAATGTGTATGGGTCTGCAATGTAACTGTTAAATATTTTAGTTAGATGTGAATGTGTTGAGGTGAACTTCGTTAGCCAGAAATGTGCTATTTTATCTTTTCCAGGGGCTTTCCAATTGTGAGTAGAATTAATTGCTTGGGTGACTTCATGTTGCAAAATTATCACTTCAGGCATTTGTGGTATCATCTTGTATGTGTCTGTTTCTGCTTGTATCCACCGTGCGTGCCTGTTATGTTGTACTGGGTTTGACAATATGTTGCTCCAGAAGTGTTCCATGTCTGTTATGTTTGGTGCATTGTCTATTTTAATGTGTGTGTTATCTATAGTCTGGTAAAATTTCTTTTGGTTTGTGTTGAATGTTTGGTTTTGTTTCCTTCTATTTTCACTTTTTTGGTGTCTTCTAAGTCGTTTGGCCAATGCTTGTAATTTCTGCTTCTTTTCATCTAATTGCTCTATCGCTTCTTGTTGTGAGATTTTACCTAACTTTTTTCGTTTTTTTCTGACATTTCATTTCTTATAAATTGTGTTAGCTGTCCGATGTCTTTTCTCAGTTTTTCTATTCTGATCTGTAGCCTGTGTTGCCATGCTGGTTTTGTGGGTTTTTTCTGTGTGTTGGTTGGTTCTGATCTCTGTCTAGTGTGTATATTTAGTGTAGTGAGTGCCCCTATATAAACCAGTAGTTGTAACTCTTCCATAGTTGTATTTTCATTTATTTTGTTGTGTATGATTGTGTTGATAGTTGTTATTGTTGTTTCGACTTGTGGGTTATTTGGTGGTCTATGCAAGAATGGTCTAATGTCTGTATTTGTGTCTTTGTACTCTATATATGTCAGCTGAAATTTTTCTTCTATATCTAACATGTGTGTCACTTCGTGTTGTATTTGTGCTTGTTCTGGTGGCTGTCTTAAGATTTCGTTTACCTCTGATTGTTTAATTGATTCGTGTTGTTCTTTGTTTGTTTGCTCTGGGATGTTTGAGTCTATTACTGTATTTTCTTCTTCTTCCGATTGCACATTATTTTGTTCTAGTATTTGTTGTACTTGTTGTTTGATGTTTTCTAATTCTGACTGAGGTATCCTGTTATTTTTGATTATTACACGGAACTGATCAGCTAGTCGTTGTTCTGTCAAAAATTTTAATTCTGGGTATCTGGTAATAAATGTTGTGTATACTTGTGATCTGTATCCAGTTGTGTTGGTTCCTAAGTTTGTTGCTTGGTAATAACAGAACATGAGGTGTCAGTTGACTTCATCTGACCATCTCATCCTCTGTCTTTGTTTTCCTTCTAAAGTGGCTGGAGAAAGCATATCCTGCAAAACACCTCTATTTGGATTTAAATCATTTTCCGTGTGGCTAGCAGTGTCGTTATCATTGTGGACGGGCATAGGGTTCAAGCGTTGTCCCCGACCATGACAGCGCTTGTCCGAGGCTTCATTAGTTCTATTATTAATATTATTAGTAGTAATATTGTAGGCACGTGAAAGTGGACGTTACGCAGAGTTATGTTGGGTGGGGGGAAGGGGGAGGGCGACAATAGCAAGCCTTGAAATCTGCCTGGTCCGAAGAAACGAAAGCTAGTTGCACGCTTGCGGTCAGGTTGCTTCTTTTCAAGTGGCGAGACGTCCCGCTGTTAAAGGAAACATGCCTACTTCTTTTTGCCTTCTTGCAATCGTAAGAACAAAGCGTATTCTTTTAAGCTGACACGTATTTGCTTTCATTGCATTGAATTTTGCTTGCTTTCTACGATCTTGTAATTCCCTCTTATCAAACTGCCGTAAGCAACTAAGACAGGGGATGTTGTTATTTTCATTGTTCAGGTGGGCAGTTTCAGAATTGATTTCACCGCATCTCCTGAGAACTGCGCTCTAAAATGTCTTTGACAACGATTTTATGTTTTCACATTTGAATTTGGGTTGGTATATTTGTTTAGAATCACCCACTTTCACACTGTAAACAGGACCGCTGTAAAACAGTTAAAATAGTGTTATCTACCAGCTTCGATCTCTTTCATAATGAAATGTGGCCTTCATGAGAGGCTGTTCAATCTTTTCTTTGATACCTGCCGCTGCTGAATTTTTCCAGACGTCACAACACACAGCACCGAAATTATTTCCTCAGAAGTTTTATGCCTCTTAGCTACCATCGACTTCGTTTATGGCTTTGCTACTTTTTAACTTTTATTTCAGCGGCAGAGAAACTTCTGAGCCAAAATGGTGCTCAATAGAAAGCAAAGTAGATACGTCTCTTTAGAGCATGTTTTTTATGTGTAACATATTTGCTAAATACGACTACTATTGTCCTTACTGCGAATATTTTTAGTTATATGGAAGCAATCAGCTACTCCAAAGTGTACTGGTTCTCCTAGACGGCGGTAAAATATGGTCCAAGACACTACGACGAGGCAGGTTCTTGTACAATTCCAACTTTCCCCATTCAGGTTTTTCGTGAGTTCCTGAGACTAGTCGGAGATGGTTTTTTGCAGAAAGCGTATATCCATCTCCCTTATAGTTAATGCTAAATTTGCTGTTGCACTAGAACAACGCAGTCGAAGAAGGCTCCGCCAGGGACAGAAAGGACGTCGCTGAGTGAGTGCCGCTAGTGGCCGTCGGGACGCGTTATTTCTGGTGGACGTCTGCCGCTGCCTTATTCCTAGCCCAAAGGCCAAGGACAGAATGTGGACTTGTCTGCGGTGAAAGCCAGCTGGCCGTAGCACGTGTCTCGGCAGACTGCACGTCTGTCTGGTGCTATTCGCGTCCCACAATGGGCCTTTACAACGGGCCGACTCCATCGCTATTTCGGTACACACTGAGCTCGTCGTCAGCGCGCCAAAGTTACGTTAGGGCCTTCCTCTTCCGACGAATCCTATTACGTCAGTTGTAAACAACCGACTACTACCGCTTGTTGAAACTGGCATCAGCTGGGTGGCAGTAAAGCTGAGGTCGACGCTTTGTTATTTCGGGAAGTTGCTATTAACGGTACAGCAACTCAAGTCACGTCGGAAGTCACAATCCCTTGTTTTGGTTGCCTGCTAATCTCCACAAAGATGAAATATCAGACACGCAAACTGTATCACTAAAAGTTCATCTTGAAGAAATCAGGGCTTTTATGAATATTCGTGCAACGAAAGATGATGTGAAACGTATCCAGTTTTTGCAAAGGTGTTATACCTGATTGGTTAATTTCTTATACGTCACAAAACGTAACTGTAGCACAATCAGGACGTATGTTTATACTTAAGACCCTTCTGATTTATGTGTACTCACACTCTGAAGGAAAATATAATTTTTGTTTTTACTGGCATTATTATTATTATTATTATTATTATCAGTGTTATTCGGTTTAATTATTTGTTACTTTGATATAATCTAGTGTTGCTAATTTATCTATGGCGTGATGTGCAACGCATTGTTAACCTCTTTGTACAGATTGTAAATGATAAACGATAAGTGTATGAATACTTGGCTTCTTTTGCAGACGCAGACAGCTTACACCTTACAGCAACGCTTTAAGCTTGTTTGGACCGTTCAGTATTGCGACTGCCAATCTCGATAGATGCGTTACAACATAATCCACCGATAGAATAGGACTTCCGATTCAAAATCGTTTTGCCCAACTGCTGCACTCTCACTTTACTTTCCGTACAGTTCTCTTTGACGTGTGCATTTCAATGGCAACTGAATAAGTCCTTACTAAAGAATCTTCTCCTACACGATCCAGCAAAATCTCTTCAAATTCTATGGTGCAAGCACACATTGCTTTGTCGAGAACCTTGACCAGCTCTGTCTGACTTGAAGAATCTAGTTTCTTGTAAGTTTCCTTCCTCGCCGACAATTCCACATAGCATGATGCCAGTTGTGAAACGTTTCTCTGCATATTTTTTTGGTCTCTAGATATTACATACTGCTGCACCATACATTAAATGCAGTACATGCTTGGAAGCTGATGTAAAGAATATCGTTCAGAGTCCGAGAAATAATTATGGCTAAGCCCCGTCGTGGGCACAGAACGAACCACAGACGATTTTGTATTATTTTCAAAATATCGCTACCACTATCGATACGGCAAGAAGTTTTGTTACTCACAAGTGTCTTGATCGCTTTTGGCATGTACAGGGTGAGTCACCTAACATTACCGCTGGATATATTTCGTAAACCACTTCAAATACTGACGAATCGATTCCACAGACCGAACGTGAGGAGAGGGGCTAGTGTAATTGGTTAATACAAACCATACAAAAATGCACGGAAATATGTTTTTTAACATAAACCTACGTTTTTTTAAAATGGAACTTCGTTAGTTTTGTTAGCACATCTGAACATATAAACAAATACGTAATCAGTGCCGTTTGTTGCATTGTAAAATGTTAATTACATCCGGAGATATTGTAACCTAAAGTTGACGCTTGAGTACCACTCCTCCGCTGTTCGATCGTGTGTATCGAAGAGCACCGAATTACGTAGGGATCCAAAGGGAACGGTGATGGACCTTAGGTGCAGAAGAGACTGGAACAGCACATTACGTCCACATGCTAACACCTTTTTATTGGTCTTTTTCACTGACGCACATGTACATTACCATGAGGGATGAGGTACACGTACACACGTGGTTTCCGTTTTCAATTACGGAGTGGAATAGAGTGTGTCCCGACATGTCAGGCCAATAGATGTTCAATGTGGTGGCCATCATTTGCTGCACACAATTGCAATCTCTGGCGTAATGAATGTCTTACACGCCGCAGTACATCTTGTGTAATGTCGCCGCAGGCTGCCACAATACGTTGTTTCATATCCTCTGGGGTTGTAGGCACATCACGGTACACATTCTCCTTTAACGTACCCCACAGAAAGAAGTCCAGAGGTGTAAGATCAGGAGAATGGACTGGCCAATTTATGCGTCCTCCACGTCCTACGAAACGCCCGTCGAACATCCTGTCAAGGGTCAGCCTAGTGTTAATTGCGGAATGTGCAGGTGCACCATCATGCTGATACCACATACGTCGACGCGTTTCTAGTGGGACATTTTCGAGCAACGTTGGCAGATCATTCTGTAGAAACGCGATGTATGTTGCAGCTGTTTGGGCCCCTGCAATGAAGTGAGGACCAATGAGGTGGCCGCCAATGATTCCGCACCATACACTTACAGTCCACAGTCGCTGTCGCTCTACCTGTCTGAGCCAGCGAGGAGTGTCCACGGACCAGTAATGCATGTTCCCTAGATTCACTGCCCCGTGTTTTGTGAAACCCGCATCATCGGTAAACAGGTAGAACTGCAACGCATTCTCTGTTAATGCCCATTGACAGAATTGCACTCGATGATTAAAGTCATCACCATGTAATTGCTGATGTAGCGACACATGAAACGGGTGAAAGCGGTGACGATGCAGTATGCGCATGACACTACTTTGACTCAGTCTACCGGCTCTCGCAATGTCCCGTGTACTCATGTGTGGGTTCATGGCAACAGCAGCTAACACACCAACTGCACCCGCTTCTCCTGTGACGGGCCTGTTACGGACCCGTTTGCGTGCTACGACCATACCTGTTGCATACAGTTGGCGGTAGATGTTTTGCGATGTGCGGCACGTTGGATGCTCTCTGTCCGGGTACCGTTCTGCATACACCCTGCAGGCTTCAGCTGCATTTCGTCGACACTCGCCATAGATGAGTATCATCTCCGCCTTTTCAGAGTTCGAATACACCATGGTCACAGTTCCTACAACACTACACTATCACAGACGTCTGGTAACACGATGTACTACAGTTGGTCTGCGTGCGGAGACGAATGCAGAATAACAATAGCAGCAAGCGCTACATGCGGACACTGCGACAGCTAGACCAAACCACAACAGTGCACTACAGCCACACTCGTAAACACGGTCGTCATCGTAAACATGTCCCTGCAGATGCTGCTCGCCGACCGTGGCCCGTGTTTGTTACAACACGCAACTGAACGTCGGAGGTTTCAAGCGTCAACTTTAGGTTACAATATCTCCGGATGTAATTAACATTTTACAATGTAACAAACGGCACTGATTACGTATTTGTTTATATGTTTAGATGTGCTAACAAAACTAACGTGGTTCCATTTAAAAAAAAACATCGGTTTGTGTTAAAAAACATACTTCCGTGCATTTTTGTATGGTTTGTATTAAACAATTACACTAGCCCCTCTCCTCACGTTCGGTCTGTGGAATCGGTTCGTCAGTATTTGATGTGGTTTACGAAATATATCCAACGGTAACGTTAGGTGACACCCTTTATATTCAAATATGCAAATAATTCGCGACCAAGATGTTTGTGAATAAAGGAATATATTTCAAGTAGACCGCGTGTTCCAGTTTGATAACGTCAAATTCCATGAAACACATGTAATTTACAAACATATGCCTTCCGTGTGTTTGCTCATTAAAAACTTAGTACCGCCTGAGCTATTTTTTTTATAATATTGTTTTTTATAGCTGTCAAGATGATATCTAGAACTTATTTGAAGTCCACAGTGTAAAAGCACAACTTTGCCTGTATTCATTAAAAACAGCCGATAAAGTAAAAGTTGTGACTGCAATCCCTCTTTAATGTAGTAGCAGTATACAGGGTGAATAATCTAAAACTTGCACAGCAGATATTGCGGAAATGAAAAGTGCTGTTGATGTGCGGTTTTCACAGAATGGATTGGTAGTCATAGGCTCGTACTGTCACCCAATAAAAATATTGTAATAATACTTAGAAAATGTATTTTTATGCAAATATACAATTTTTTTAATGGAACAATGCCTATTGACATCAACAAAGTGGAAGTAGGGTAAATTAGAATGTCAGTGGCGTCTGTTGCAGGATTCTAGTGCGAGTCGCTTACGAGGTGTATTTTGAAATATTTCCATACAGTCACTTCTTTGTGCCATTCGGCCTGCGTAGTTGCTTTGCACGATGTTGTTACGTTTGCTTACAGAGTGCTTTATGTGTTCCCAGAGTGCTTTGCGACGTACTAGCCAGTTAGTGTGAGAGTCCAAGAAGTATGTCGTCAGTAGATTATGGGATTTACCAATGCAGAAAAATCCGACATGCTCATAGCGTATGGAAAATATGCACTTTGTTCTTGTTCGGTGACTTTAGTCGGGCAATGGTCCTACGCATTCTCCATCGACATAGGTTCCACCCCTATCACATCTCTCTCCATCAAGAGCTGCATGGAAACAATTATGAGAATCGTATTACCTTCTGTACATGGGTGTTAACGCAGGGCAGTCCAGATGTATCATGTATCTTCTTTAGTGATGAAACCATATTTACCAATCATGGCCAGGGAAACAGTCGAAACATGCACTATGGGTCCGTTGACAATTCCCGTTGGGTTTATCAGGTAGAACGTCAGCGTTCATGGGGCGTAAACGTGTGGTGTGTGATAGTGAACCATCAGCACATAGGCCCGTTTTTCGTAGATGGAACACTGAACGCGCAAAAGAATCACAGCTTACTAACAGACCATCTTCCACGGATGTTAGAAGATGCCCGTCTGCAGACTAGGCGGAACCTATGGTACTAACATGATTGTTGTCGAGCCCATAGTGCACGAAGCACTACACTGTGTCTTGACGAATTGTTTCCAAACCGCTGTATTGGACGCAGAGGACATGTATCTTGACCGGCCTGTTTCCCGGATTTCACGCCTGTAGACGTTTTTTCTGTGCGGAAAGCTGAAGAACGCTGTCTACAAGGACAATACCCACCAGTTGTTTCGTTACTGGTCAGAATCCACACAGCTAGTGTATGGACTTGTGTTGTTATTTAGTGTGTGCTTCCATAGGTATCGTACAGGAGTCGGTGTGAGAACTTTTCAGAACACACTGACATTCTAATTTACCCCACTTTTGTTAATAAAATTATTTATTGTTCCGTTTAAAAAAGTGTATGTTTGCAACAAAAAAAAATACATTTTCTAACTGTTATTACAATCTGTAGACTGACTAACAATACGAGCCCCTGACTGCCAATACATTCTGTGAAAACCGCACATCAGCAGCACTTTCCATTTCCGTAATATTTGTGATGCATGTTTTAGGCGATTCATCTTGTATAGTCCGTAGTTAAAAGCGAAATGTATACTTCAGAAAGAAAAACTGTGTAAGATTACTTATGAACTATTTCCGCTGAGGCCAAAGTTAACGAGTGTTTGGGATGTAACGTATTAAGTAATTCAGGAAGAGAAAGAAGTTGCATTAATCATTTTCCAATGTTTTTATTGTTTGACAACGTACATTACATGCCAACATCTGGCATCCAAACACTAATATCAATTTACCATCCACCAAAATAAATTATTCGGGTTCTGTTTCCATTTATTTACAGTTCAAGGAGTGACGCTAAATTCTTCAAGAAAACTCATCACAGCTTCTTGATTAGCCACTAATAAATACTAATATTGTGTCTGTCAACGAGCAGATTGTGTCAGGCAGAGATTTAAGAGGAGCAAACGATTCACAGATTTTAGCGGGGAAAAATATTGAGGAGCGTGTGTTCGTTATATATTCGTAAAATACGGCATTGCACAGCGATTTGTGTTTACGATGCGATTAATCTTGTGCGTGTTTGTGCCCTGATAGAGAGAACGATGAGAAAGTAATACAAGGTATAGCTACTCGGGTATAAATATTCAGCCTTATCGGGGAACACACGCTCAGTGTGGCCTAGCCACAGATGCAGCTGTTTACGGCGATAATGGTCCTGGTGGCGCCCGTGGCGTCCCGGTAGTAGTGCTCCCTGTGTTCGGCGGGCGTGCAGCGCAGCAGCGGCCCCTGCAGCGACGACACGCACGCGCCGCCCGGAGACCTGTGCACGCAGCGCGAGAAGGAGCGCCCCTCGCAGGCGGCGGGGCCGCCGGCGCCGGCGCTGCCTCCGTCACAGCGGCCCACGTCCACCTCCTGCCGGCAAAAGCACCCAGTCAACACACGCGCACTACCTCTAATACTGAGTTTGATGGCGTAGTCTCCGATATAACTTTACACCATAAATTATCACTTGCTCATGCCAATTATACTCTTCGTTGTGTAGTCTACAACCACGTTTTCGTAGCATAACACTCAAAGATGGCGGAAATAACAGGTTTTTGTGTCGTGAAAATTCAATATCGAAGAAATATTTATTTATTTATTTGTTGGTTACTTAATCTGATCAGATCAAAGCCTTCAGACAGTATCTTACATCAGACCAAGAGCAACACATAGCAAAAAAACATTACAAAACATTTCGTTATGAACTACTGATTCAGTGACATACACTTGCGAAGTTATTATGAGAACGATTAACGACATTAATCTAACAGAAAAATCATAATAACTGGCATTAATAATAATAATAATAAGAAGAAGAATAAAGGCCATTAAGAATAACAATAATATTAGTTAATTTAGCATATGTGAAGCCCTGTTTAGTATCATCAGAAACGAATGGGATACTGAGAGAGGAGAATATTGAAATGGCAGTGACAGCGGCTGTTTAGAAAGAACAGACTTGCAGCAAAGGATTCTGAAAACAAGGGGGAGGGGGCGTAGGGTGATGAGACCGAATTGCGGAAAAGTCTCCTGTCAGGTAGGGCACCAGTTCCGCGTAATAAAAGTCGAGAGAACTAACAAATTACCCCGATGCGTCAACTTAAATTGCAGAAACGAAGTCGTTCTCCCTCCCACTTCCATTCCTGCACTATTTTAGCGCTTGCTTCTCCTCTACGCATTTCCAAACAAGAAATCATGGACTCGACTCCCAGCAACGACATTTTTCTCACATTTTCGTTATCTTCTCACACTTTTTCGCTTTTACTGTTACTATCACAAATGTCTCACTGTCACATCAAGCTCAACATAGCAGTTGATCCTGTCACTCGAGTTCGCGTCGCAGAGATTGCAATTTCCGTTACTTTCAAAGTTGTTGCACTTCGGAAGTATTGTACAAACATCTCATCATTCACACCTCCACGATCCAAACTCAAAAACGCTTCTTTGTTACTTGTCCCTTTCTTATTCAAATTTTTCGACAAATTTTCCAAGCCTACCGAAAACGTCTCACGCTCATTCTTCCAGCGATATCACACGCGCCGGCCTCGGTGGCAGAGCTATTCTAGGCGCTACAGTCTGGAACCGCGAGACCGCTAAGGTCGCAGGTTCGAATCCTGCCTCGGGAATGGATGTGTGTGATGTCCTTAGGTTAATTAGGTTTAAGTAGTTCTAAGTTCTAGGGGACTGATGACCTCAGATGTTAAGTCCCATAGTGCTCAGAGCCATTTGAACCATTTTTGATATCACACGCACAAGTGGCAGCTCTTTTGGTCTGAATCATGATTGCAGTAATAAAAGCAATCCGGTACAGAGTGTGTATGGATGCGGGAGAAATAATACGCGCTCTACAGAAAAGAACATACAAGTTGAGTCACTAACTGTTGACACTTAGAAAAACTCCGAAAGTATGATAGTAGCTGAAAAGTTTGTGGGACAAATGTTGCATGGGACAACGGGGGCCATAAAATGACGTAAGTTTTTTGTTGCTAGGTGGGGTAGCGTCAGAGGTATAAAGGTCAACTTTTTTTTTAATCGGATACTATAGTTTGGTACTTATTTTCCGACAGCAGCTATCGAGACGAATCCTGTGATGTGTAACAGTAAGGTCTTTGAAGGTCAACGAAGGCCAAAAAGGTGGCATGAACGTCAATTTACAGAAGTTGTTCGAAGTGATGACCATTGGTATCAATGCAGCCCTGCAATCTTCTTATCATGGATTGAGTGATATTCCTTATCACTGCGGAACTTATCGAAGCACATGCTCTGACAATTCTCTCTCGTATATCGTGCAAATAGTAAATGTCCGCCGAATATGGCACATCCATCTAATGTGCCATTGACTTGTAAACACCATATGACGGTTTCACAATACAACACTAATAAGAACGGTAAGACTAGTATCGTCGAATCAAGCGAATGTGAATGATGTATTCCTTCGAAGAACAAGTCGATATGCTTCTCATTTACGGAGAATGCCAACTAAATTCTGTGAGAGCTAGAGACTTATACGCTGAAAGATATTCTCAACGTACTCACCCTGCACGTCGTACGTTTAAATATGTGTATGAGAAATTGAGAACAACTGGATCTTTAACGCATCGGAAACATATCAGGTAAAGGAAAGTTACTAACGAGGAAACTGAAATTGGTACTCTTACTACTGTGGTTCGAGATCCTTGTGTTAGTCAAATCGCCAGGGATCTGGCATGAGACATAGTAGTGTTGTTAGTGTTCTGCATCGCCATAAATGTCATTCTTACCATATCAGTCTCCACCAAGAATTAACTAGTACGGATTGTATGCGTCGCACTGAATTCTGCTGATGGGCTCAACTTCAGATTCAGAGAGATGACACATTTATTAATTTGATTTTATTTACTGATGAGGCTACATTCACGAACCGTGTAAATGTTAATTTGTATAACATGCTTTATTGGGCAACAGAAAATCCATGTTGGCTGGAGCAAGTTGCACACCAAAGACCGTGGTCGGTGAATGTACGGTGTGGGATTCTGGAGGACAGAATTACAAGCCTCTGTTCTATCGAAGGGAATCATAATGATAGGAAGTACACTACACTCCTCTAAGAAACATTAGGTCTGTTATTGGAAGAAATACCTTCCGGAACAAGGAACAGAATGTGGCATCAACGCGATGGGTGTCCAGCACATTTCTCGGTGATGGCTAGAAATGAGTTGCAGAGACAATCCCCAAATCGCTGGATTGGACGCGGACGAGATGTGTCGTGGCCGGCTCGTTCGCCAGACTTGAGGTCTCTGGATTTTTTATTGTGGGGATTCGTAAAAGACATTGTTTATAAAGACGCTCCAACTATACCTGAAAAAGTGCGACAGAGAATTGTCAGAGCATGTACTTCGATAAGTGCCGATGTGATATGGAATACCACTCAATCCATGATAGGAAAATTGCACCACTGCATTGATACCAATGGTCATCACATCGAACAGCTTCTGTAAATGGACGTTCACGCCACCTTTTACGATTTAAAATAAAAAAATAAAAAAATGGCTCTGGGCACTATTGGACTTAACTGCTGAGGTCATCAGTCCCCTAGATCTTAGAACTACTTAAACCTAACTAACCTAAGGACATCACACACATCCATGCCCGAGGCAGGATTCGAACCTGCAACCGTAGCGGTCGCGCGGTTCCAGACTGACGCACCTAGAACCGCTCGGCCACACCGGCCGGCTTTACGCTTTCGTTGACCTTCAGAGACTTTACTGTTACACACCACTGGATTCGTTTTGATAGCCGCTACCAGAAAATAAGTACCAAACTATAGCATCCTACTAAACAAAAACAAAAAAAAACCGCCAAAACAAAGGTGACCTTCATATCTCTGAAGCAACCCCACCTAGTAACAAAAAACCAACGTCATATTATGGCCCCCTTTGTCCCATGCAACTTTTGTCCCACAAACTTTTCAGCTCCTATCATATTTCGGAGTTGTTCTTGGTAGCAATAGTTAGTGAACAATCTGTATAGCGGTGGCGACTACACACTATCTGATTGAAAGAGTGCGGACTCTTATTACTGGACATTAATATGGGTTGTGCTTGCCCTTTGCCCTTATGACTATTTGAACTCTGCTGGGTACCTTTACTTCACGCAGAACACAATGCTGTAAAATGCGTTCATATCCTTCCGCATTTAGCGTTTTCTTAAGCGTCATATGGTGACCACACCACAATCACGAAAAACACCCCTACACCGTAACAGTGTCTCGTTCGTGCTTCACTGCTGGCACTGCTTGTAATGGCAGGTAACGTTCTCCACGCGTTCACGTCACCCAGACGCTTCTATCGGATTGACAAAGGATGTAGCGTGATTCGTCACTCTGGATCGCTCGTTTCCAGTCGTCCACCGTCCGGTACCGCCGTTCTTTATACCACCTCACGAGTTACTTAGCACAGAATACAGAATTGTATGACTTATAACGAGCTGCTCGGCCATTGTACCCCATTCTTTTTAACTCTGTATACACAGTCATGTGTTAGCTGGGTTCACAGTAGCACTTTGAAACTCACGAATGATTCCTTTCGCTTATTTTATGTGACTTTTCACAACAATTCTCCGCAATAGTCGACGGTATCTGTATGTCAGTACATGCTGTCTGCCTGGTCTTTGGTTCAGCTATCGTTGCTCCTTCGCGTTTCCATTTCACAGTTGCATCAGCAAGAGTCGAAAAGAGCAGCTTTAAAAGGGGTGATACGTTACTGTGACATAGGGGCATGGTGACCCCATCGCTTTGTGACCCCATCGCTTTGTGGAAAACCACTGCAATAAACCACGCGAGAATTGGCGGGAAAACAATATCTGAATGGGAAAGAGGAAATGCCTTAGTCAAACCCCGACTACCTAAGGTATGATGGCCAATTGGACCACGAGAAAGGTCACCCAACACGCCATTCTACATGGGCTAATCACCCATATGGAGGTGAAATTGATTCAGAGAAATAATGCTCAGACTGAACAGATCTGTACGACGACGACTAGCGTGAAAATGGAAGACGAGATTTGGAAAATGGTGTATTAAGACGATTCTTGGTAAAGGGTTAGAATTTATTCAGGAAATGAAGAACCATAAATTAGATGTTCATGTACTATGTGATGTGAAGAGGAAAGATAGTGGAATGAGAAGACTGCTGGAGGAGTACATTTTAAGGTACTCTGGGTTTGGAAGGGTCAACCAAGCAAAAGAGGGAGCACGTACGATTACCAGTGAGCAGCCAGAAATGGAAGTGTGTTGATTGTATACAGCCCTTTCAAGAATAACGGCTGTTAATTTGGTGTTAGACATGGAAGTGCCTTACTTTTAAGTGGATGCACCAACTGAGGATGTCAATATGCTAGATAAAGAAGAATTCTATGGACATTTACAACGGACTGTGGATAGAGAGGTAACCAGAGGACACCAAGTATTAACAGGAGATTTCAGTGGTAGAAAGGGTCAGGACGAAAGAATTGCAAATGGAAGCGTGGTAGTCAACGTGGACAGAGAACCCGAAAAGATGGTGGCGGGTGTTTAATAGAAATCTGCGTGGAAAGTAGATTAGGCTGAAATCAGTATTACTACAGTCGTCGGAAGACGTATGTGGGAATGTAGCAACAGATTCAAGCAAGAAAAGGGCAAGTTAGAGGAATGAGGAAGTGAATTGGGTGGTGAAGTATAAGAAGGAAGCCCGGAAAAATTACATAGCTCGTCTTGTGGGAGAAGACGGGATGAAGTATGAAAGAAGGAATACAATAAAACGAGTGGCGAAGGAATCTAAAAGCAAATCTCGGGAGGAATTTGGAAGCCTGGTTGAGGACAGAGCAAGAGAGAACTACACAACCAGCCTCTGGGAAACCATGAAAAGTACTAACAAAAGAATATTCTCAAGTGTCAGTAACCGATGAAACTTGGCGTGTCTGTACATGAGGCAAAATAATTCAATACGTATTATTTTGTTGGAGCTCAATTTCATTTTTAAGCTGTAAAAGTCACCCCAAAACATAATTTGGCATTTAGGTTTGGAGGGTATATTTACGAAACGAATATATATAAAATTGTTTCTCATATAAAAATTGATATGTAATTAATGTTCTGGAAAACTGTGTAAACGAATTGTGTGAGAATTTGAAATTTTACGAAATACCCCCTCCATTATTTAAAAATTAAAGAAGTTTTCAAGTTACATGAATCCTTATATTATAAAGCTGATTTCAGCAACACCATTTTTGAAAATAAGGTGTACACAGTGTACTGTCAGGGTATTTTCAACATACTTAATTAAAATATCTAAACATTCATTATCAGTTTAGTTATTTATTTTACTTAAATTTGTTTTATGTTTTAATTGTTTTTGCCGCTTCACACACGTCTATTTCGTTAGTTGAAAATAATAAGTAATTCCTTATTATGATACAAAATCATGACAATAACGGTAATCTGTAAATACATACTTAAAACATTACATTTTCTTATGCCATGCACATAATATGTACGAAATTTGTTCAAATAATAGATGCAGCAGACAGCACAATATAAAACAAAATTCAACAGAATTTCAGATTTTGATGAGTGAGCCTCTAAATATACTGATTTGTGTCACGCATATTTCAGCACATTGGTAAGCCTTGGCGAAAAGAATTGATTCTGAACTAGAGACTGCAGCTTAATCGTATTGTTTCTCAGGTGGAGACTGACACCAAAAACATTCAACACAACGAGATCTGAAAATCTTCTGACAAAGTTCTTCCAACATCGAAAGCCATGTACGTATCACGTCTGTATTGATGGTGAATTTGGACCAAGAATCATTTTTGGAAGCCCCAGATGTTCTTGTGACAGCATCGAAACCTGGTAAACAAACGTCTGATCGGGTAAAACATATTTGAAAGATGTTCTCGTCCCCAGTAAAGGAGAAAGACATTCATCATTGTCAGATTCTTAGGAGTGTCAGCGTGAAAGAACCGTATAGAGCATAGAACCTGAGGACAAGAAACTTATTCATCTAATGATCCCAAAAGGATCGACGGCAAAGGTGCAGTCATGAGATGTCTTCGGCTTTCGATGTTGGAAGAACTTCGCGTAAAGATTTTCGGATCTAGCTCTGCTGAGTGATTTTGATGTCAACCTCCACTTAAGAAATAATATAACTAAGCTGTAGTCAGTAGTACATCAGCAATTCTTTTCGCCAAGGCTTGCCAATATACTGAAATATGCGTGACACATATCATGATATTTAGAGGACCACCCACGACAATTTTAAATCTGCTGTATTTTGTTTCATATTCTGCTCTCCGTCATTTATATTATGTGAAGAAAATTCGTTCAATTTATGTGCATGCCATAAGAAAACGTTATGTTTCAAACAGTTACTTACAGACTGTCATTATGATAAGGATTTTGTATGATAATAAAGAATTACTTATTATTTTCAGTTAACAATATAGACCTATGTGAAGAGGTACACCAAAAAAATAAAAAAAAGAATGTAAAACGTAAAACAAATTTAAGTAAAATAAATAATTAGACTGATAATAGATATTTAGATATTGCAATTAGGTTTGTTGAAAATACTCTGAAAGCACATTGTGTACAGCTTATTTTCCAAGTACAGTATTTTAGAAACCAGCTTTATTCAGTATGGATATATGTAGCTTGAAGACTTCTTAAATTTATGTTGTGATAAAAGTTTTCATTATTCAAAATTAATTAATGGTGGTGGGTATTTTGCAAAATTTCAGATTCTTACAAAATTCGATTATACAGTTTGCAAGAACGTTAGTTACATGTTAACATTTATAGGAGACAATTTTTTTATGTGTAATCGATTCGAAGATATTCCCTCCAAACCTAATATATCCAATTACCTTTCGGGATGGGGTTTACCGCTTAAAAGTGAAATTGGGCACAAACAAAAAAATACGTATTGCATTATTTTGCCCCATCTACAGAACAGCCAACTTTCATCAATATCGTGTTTTGACACTTGTGTACGTTCCCTTATAAAAGGGAAATGTAGGAAGCAAACAAGGAGAGTTAAGGATGGGAGTAAGCTAGTGTCAGAGAAAGCAACAGTGCATGAGAAGTGGAGAAGACACTATGAAGGAAAGTTTAAAAAAAGGACTCAGGGAGTACAAGAAGGAGGTTCAACGTCGGACATTATGAAATTATACAAGTCCCAGAAATTGAAGGAGAGACAAAAGAACAGGAGTTGGAAATGGCAGTTGACCTAGTTGGAACAGGGAAGGTTTCGGGACCTGAACGGACAGCTCCGGAACTATGCAAGTATAGTGGTGCAGAGGCTGTAAAACAACTTACTCAACTGTTTCAGAGACTGTGGGCGGAGAATAGTATCTCAGTGTAATGGAAGAAGACCTTAATCATGATTGTGGGCGGAGAATAGTATCCCAGTGTAATGGAAGAAGACCTTAATCATGTCGTTGCTTAGGAGGGCAAACTGTTATGACTGCGATTGCTATAGGGCTATCCGTCTATCGTCAGGAATCTATAAAGTGTTTATTCGTATATTGGAGAGGCAACTGAGTAGGGCGGTGGAAGAGGATGTGGAGGAGGAGCATCCTGCTTGTAGGCCAGGGGGCAGACACAGGGTCTCAGCTACACAATTAGAACGACATGGAGAAGACCACAGCCAATTACCCCGGACGTTTATCTCTCGTTTCTCCATCTTAAAGCTGAATTTGATTCTGTGCCAAGGCAGCAAGTGTGATCACTGGTAGCAGCGAGGATACCAATGAAATTCACGATTGACGTGAAAAGTGTATATGAACAACCAGTGAGCGAGGTTCGTATTAATGAAATTCACGATTGACGTGAAAAGTGTATATGAACAACCAGTGAGCGAGGTTCGTACTAATCGTGAAAAATGAGGAGAATTCTCAGTGGAGAAAGAATCAAGCAAGACGATAGCCTCAGCTCCTTACTTTAACATTTTTCTGGGTGAAGTAAGAAAAACGTGCAAGAGGCGATCCTACACAACGAAGCTTGGAAAGTAGGAACTACGACCAGTGTATCTACAAACATAACTCTATGCAGATGGTATGATATTGATTGACGACTCATTAGGAAGACATCAGCAGGCCTAATAGAATGGTATGTAGAACTGAAGAGAAAGGGAATGGTAGAGAATGCAGATAAAAACAAAGTAATGTGGGTTTCAAAACAGTACTGGTAAGAAGAACAACTATATACGCTCTGTAATGGAAAAGTAGGCAATTTTGAATATCTAGGCACGAGACTAAATAGTGATAGAAGAACAAAACAAGAGGTGCTAAACAGAACCGAGAAAGCAATCTTATCATACTACAAGACGAATAACAAAATAGTGCGCAAGAAATAGGTATGAAAACTAAAATGCAAATTTACAGTGCAATAATGCCATCAATTACGGCATATGGTATGGAGGGTTTGGCACTAGAAGAGAAACATCTTAGTGGATTACTGCCACAGAAACGAAGTTTATAAGGACAGCAATAGGGAAAATTAGACGAGATCAAATTAGAAATGCAAGAATGCGGAAAGAGAGTGAACAGAAGAAATCAATAAGTGTGGTGGTTGAGGGGCGTCAGTTGAGCATGTTAAGAGAATGGGAAAGGAAAGAAAAAGCACGAAGAAGAAATAAAGATAAGAAGAAATACATATAAGTATTTGAAATGCGTGTGCAGGGATGAGCTGGACGAGGGAGATCCCGTATCACACAGCAGGCCAGGGTCGAGAAACTGGGACAAAGGCTTGGAAAAACAATCGTGTAAGTGAAGAGAATGTGCGAGAACGGAGTGGAGTGGAAGAAATGGATGGAGCAAGGCAACCTCGACGTTTGAAGACATAAAGGAATTGAAGAAGAAGACGAAATTTTCCAGATGAATTTGCTAGACGACATCAAATGACTAGTGCATGTTCGATGTCACTCAGCTCTCCTGCTCGATCAGTTTGGTAAATGCTTCTCGGCTGACAATATAATACTGTCCGCCTCCTTTTATACTAGCTGATCCGCCTCTTGTGACATCTAGTGATCAATTCCGCATTGCATAGAGGTATCTGGATCTTTTGATCAGTTAGTGTACAATAAGCGTCGCACACTGTTTGTACCAAAATCGAGGGTCTCCCTGAAAAAAAAAAAAAAAAAAAAAAAGAAAAAGAACTGGCGCCTGGTCTGCTTTACTCGTGATCAAAAGTATCCGGACACCCTCAAAAACATACGTTTTTCATATTAGGTGCACTGTGCTGCCACCTGTTCCCAGGTACTCCATATCAGCGACCTCAGTAGTCATTAGACATCGTGAGAGAGCAGAATGGGGTGCTCCGCGAAACTCACGGACTTCGAATGTGGTCAGTTGATTGGGTGTCACTTGTGTCATACGTCTGTACGCGAGATATCCACACTCCTAAACATCCCTAGGTCCACTGTTTCCGATGTTTTAGTGAAGTGGAAACGTAAAGGGACACGTACAGCACAAAAGCGTTCAGGCCGACCTCGTCTGTTGACTGACAGAGACCGCCGAGAGTTGAAGAGGGTCTTAATGTGTAATAGGCAGACATCTATCCAGACCACCACAAAGAAATTGCACACTGTCTCAGGATCCAGTGCAAGTACTATGACAGTTAGGCGGGAGGTGAGAAATCTTGGATTATTTCATGGTCGAGCGGCTGCTCATAAGCCACACATCACACCGGTAAATGCCAAACGACGCCTCGCTTGGTGTAAGGAGCGTAAACATTGGACGATTGAACAGTGGAAACACGTTATGTGGAGTGGCGAATCACGGTACACAATGTGGCGTTCCGATGGCAGGGTGTGAGTATGGCGAATGCCCGGTGAACGTCTTCTGCCAGCGTGTGTAATGCCAACAGTAAAATTCGGAGGCGGTAGTTTTACGGTGTGTTTTTCATGAACGAGGCTTGCATCCCTTGTTGTTTTGCGTGGCACTATTACAGCACAGGCGTGCATTGATGTTTTAAGTACCGTCTTGCTTCACACTTTTGAAGCGCAATTCCGGGATGGCGATTGCATCTTTCAACACGATCGAGCACCTGTTCAAAATGTACGGCCTGTGGCTTAGTGGTTACACTTCAGTAACGTTCCTGTAATGGACTGATCCGCACAGAGTTCTGACCTGAATCTTATAGAACACTTCTGGGATGTTTTGGAACGCCGACTTCGTGCCAGGCTTCACCGACCGACATCGATACCTCTCCTCAGTGCAGCACTCCGTGAAGATTGGGCTGCCATTCCCCAAGAAACCTTCCAGCACCTGATTGAACGTATGCCTGCGAGAGTGGAAGCTGTCATCAAGGCTAAGGGTGGGCCAACACCATATTGAATTCCAGCATTAACGATGGAGGGCGCCACGAACTTGTAAGTCATTTTCAGCCAGGTGTCGGGATACTTTTGATCACATAGGGTATTTCAGAGATACTCGTATACATACATCACATTTGTGAATTATTGTTTTATCTGTGATGGAAAGCTTGAGAAATATTCGACAGCAAGTAGTACGAAATGATGTCCTTCCGATTTCCTGTTGCTATAAAGACGACGTACACTAGTATTTTCTGCGATTCGTCGTGGCGTTTCGCGCTACAGCGTCTCTTTGTATCGGTATGAAACCAACCACTCTTCACAACAGATTGTCAAGACTATCTTAATCTAATAAGTTCCTCTGTTACGCATTCGGGTATGAGCAGGTTTCAGAAACCCTACTACACAGCCTCATTTAGGTTTCTGTGTGCTGTCCCTAAACCGCTTAAGACAACTGCTGAAATGATTCCTTCGAAAAGGAAACGACTTATTTTCTTCCTTGCCATTGTTCAGTCTTGCGCTCAGTCGCTAATAAACTCCTTATCGTTACGACGTTAAACTCTAATGTTACATCACTTTTTCTGGTTTCTATTCATTCTCAACAGAAGCGTAGGACAAGCAGCAGGACACTTCAAGCACGTCAGGGTAATTTTTTAAATGGAAGGACGTGGATGCTTCTGAGAACGTACCCCGTTTCTGTAACTGTGTACCAAAGTTGCTTGAAGAACGAGTAGAAATTATGATGTCTCTGATGGAACTTGAACGTTATCACTGCAGCTTCAGTTACATAAGAGAAACCGTTGGGGGAAAAACTTTGACTATTCTAACGTATTCCGTAACTTTAAGAATATTAATACCATTATAACAGCGGATGCGCAGGAACAAAGGAAAGATGAAAGAATAATGATTTTTCCTTGCTTGCTCTACCCGCTGCCGCATGATTGTCAAAGGTTGGTTGATAATTGATTGATTTGGGAGAGGGGACCAAACAGCGAGACCATCAGTCCCATCGGGCTAGGGAAGTCAGCCGTGCCCAGTCACAGGAACCAACCGGGCATTTGCCTGAAGCAATTGAGGGAAATCACGGAAAACCTAAATCAGGATGGCTGCACGCCGGTTTGAGCCTTCGTCCTCCCGAATGCGAGTCCAGTGTGCTAACCACTGCGCCACTTCGCTCGGTGTTTAGTCAATGAATCTCTCTTTGAATTCCCTGTACATGCGGGATGAAGCTGATTAAATTAGAGGGCATTCGTCATTCAGTACAGATTAAATGAATCACTGCAACAAGAAGGGAACAAGGTTGTTCTTGACTACTGATTTCAGTATCCATTCTATAACTATCGCTGACGCTGTTTGGTCGAAAGTGACGGACGAGCTACGCTTGAACGACAGCTTTGAAACATCTCAATTGCAACTAACTGCATAACTTGAGAAACTTGTGTTCAGGCAAACTAACTGATCGCTATGGCAACATCCTTTGGTATGTAGGCAGTGACCAAGGATGCAAAGACTGGGTGTACCATATACAAATGTGGTCCTCCATGCAGCTGATGCCTCTACACATAGGTTTCCAGGCCAGCAACGTGGGCAGCATTTGCAAGTGAAATTTTTCATGCCATTGCAGAAATTTTTATGGCAATCTCTCTTTTGCTGATTTTGAGGTGTAAAAGCCAGGAAATGATAAAGAAGAATAAGATGAGAATGGGGACACATTTACAACCTTTTTAATAATCGTTTCATGTCGTGACAACAACGGGTGTAAAATTCGAAGAATTTGTAGAGAAACGGATTGAAATGTCAAATTTCTATACTTATAAATTGTTTTCTCACAACAATAATTTTGTGGTGTTACACCACGTGCATGACAGAGTTGTACAGTTTGAGATCATCAACAAATAATGGGGAAGAACAGCCTGGAATTCTAGTCCAGCAACTCAAAAGCATAAGGGCAATACCGCGTTTACTTGCGAGACTAACTGAACTTCTTACAAAAGGGATTAATGTAAATATATAAAACTGTAATCAGTCACTTTTTTGAATAGTTATTTATTATTCCATGAACCGATTTTCGAACCTTTTCAGGTTCATCTTCAGATGGTTTTCTGGAAGTTACGTCACTATTTCTGGCATAATGCTGGGTGCTGGCTTGTGACTGTATGGGCGGCTTTTTTCGTTAGTGTCCATCTGTCTGCTTCCATTTTGATTGCCAGTTGATACATCATTCCTCACATGTTTACACAATCTGTATTCATTTACACTATTATAGCGAAACTTTGCCAGCATCCAGTTATTGCTATACAACAAAGGCTTAATCAAAAGGAATAACTTTTCATTTCAAACTTCCTGGCACACTTCAAACACTACACTCATTACTTCTATTGTCCAGTCTCTTCCCGTATTCCTTCACGTCTAATATGAACCTACTTAGGTGTTTCTCTTGTAGTGCCAAACTCTCCATATCATACGATGTAATTAGTGCCATTATTGCATTGTAAATTTGCATTTTAGTTCTCATACTTATCTCTTTCCTCCCCAATATAGTGCTATTCACCTGACAACAGACTTCTTTCTTAGTTCTATTTATCACCTCTTGTTCTATTCTCCCGTCACTACTTAGTATTGTACCAAGATATTCAAAACTGTCTATTTTTCCAAGAGGCCTTCCACAGTATCTGCCCTGTTTTCCTACATCGTTTAAGACAAAATTCGGGATGGTTCCACAGAAAATGACATGGGCAATTTCCTTGTCCCTACATCCTCAATCGGAGCGTGACCTCCATCTTTTTATGATTTCTTCGTAGTCGGTACTTCACATCCTAGACTTCCTCCTGTCAAAAAAAAGAAAAAAAGTCAATTCCAGTTTTCAAACGATTTACATTTACTTCAGGGAAAGGTTGTCGAATATACTGGGTGAGTCACTAACAGTGACAGTAAGGGTTTTGAAGGTCAACGAAGGTCACAAAGGAGGCATGAACGTCCATTTACAGAAGGTGTTCGAAGTGATGAGCATTGGTATCAACGCAGTGCTGCAGTCTTCTTGTCATGGATTGAGTGGTATTCGTAATCATTTCGGCACTTGTCGAAGCACATGCTCTGATAATTCTCTCACGCATATCTTCAAGTGTAGTTGAAACGTCTTATTAACAATGTCTTTTACGAATCCCCACAAGAAAAAATCCAGAGACCTTAAGTCTGGCGAACGAGCCGGCCACGACACATCTTGTCTGCGTCCAATCCAACGATATGGCAATTGTCTCTGCAACCTATTTCTAGCCATCACTGAGAAATGTGCCGGACACCCATCGTGTTGATACCACATTCTTGCCTATAGGACGTAGCCTTCAGTACAGGAATTTTCCATTTTGTTGGTGCAGATCGTAATAAAACTTAAATAATTAGTGACTGTTTTAAATATGGCTTCAGTATTAATAAAGAGCACAACTACACTCACCAGCCTCTCTAAGTAAGCCGTACAATAGCGGATTCTCGTATCATATGAAAGACAAGCAACGAAAGAAACGATGTAGAATAAATTATGCTATTTCTAAAAACATATTGAAGTGTTCGTCAGTATACATCATTTTTGTTACACTTTGTGTAAATGACTTTAAAGACTTGTCCATTAGAACAAGCTACATTAAGATTTGCTTATACGTAACACTTTTGCTTTCTGGGAGAGTAGTCTGCATTTACAATGCCCGTATCTCCAAAATTGTATGTAAAGCAAGTGGAAAATTTGCCTCATTGGTAAATGCTGAGAAGTTTCTCCTGCTGCTCTGCTAAGAATGGTTATGGAACTCGTTTATGTACCGAAAAGGAGAAAGATTGGTGTTTAACGTCAAGTCGACGGCGAGGTCATAAGAAATCACCTTTTTTGAAAGAACGTCCCAGAATTCGCTTTAATCGAGTTAAGGAAATCACGGGAGCATAAACAAGAATGACCGTACGGAAATTTTGACTCCGCTCCTCCCAAACGGGAATCCACTGTGCTAACAATTGCGCCACATCGCTCGGTGTGTTGTGAAAGTATGTACAGTTGTTTTTCATTGTTAGTGTCAGTTTCTCAGATTGTAACATAGTTACATATAAAATGAATCAGATTTGTAATTGCTATCGATAAACGTTCACTGCAGGTCTCCTTAAAGCTTAAAATAAAAAGATCTAAGAAATTAGTTATGGTCATCGTACTAAACTGACAACATATCGGCACACACCGTATAGGCATCGTCAAGGTTCTTATACGATGTCGTATCAGACTAAAATATTGCGGTGATGATTCAACGGTGCTGCTCGTAGGAATTTCCTCGAACTTTTTCGTTACGTGATTGACGTATTTAGTTGTTCCTTGGCTGATCGCGTGATGATTCACTGTGACCGAGATGGTTGGGGCTTTCCAACGCTTGTTTTTCACTGATGGCGATGAAGGATTCTACGTTCACCACTCTAACATCCGACTGAGAAAAACCCAATTTTTATTGTTCTACTGTCCATACCGATTTGGCAACATCTGTTTGTGTTGCTGAGAACCTTCCGAATACGTAGTGAACCTTCGCTGACGTATTACTAACAGGAAACGAAGTCTTCTGGAGACTAAGTATATACTTGCAATGTTTCTTTCCGTGATTTTATACTTTGATTCACTTAGTTAAATATATCAATATGAAGAATTACGAGATACGTGTAGCTTTCTCGATGGATGTTAGCTGCAAGTACATGGCCTATAAATCTAGGCAATGTCTCATGAAGCAAGATAAGCGACAGTTACGGACGGTCATAAGTTGTTAATTTGGCCGTCAATTATTTCTGTCAGGTTAAGCAAGCTTTCGCCTATGGAATAGTCCGCAGCTCGTAGTCTAGTGGCAAGCGTTGCTGCCTCTGGATCACGGGGTCCCGGGTTCGGTTCCCGACCTGGCGACTGGCCAGTGACTGGGTGTTTGTATTGTCCTCATCATTTCATCTTCATCAGCATCATTCGTGATAATGTCTAGATAGGACTGTGAAAAAAAAAGGGACTGTATAAAAATTTGGACTTCGTACGGACGCTGAAGACTGCGCAGTTAAACCAAACATCATCATCAACGCCTACGGAACTAATTTGTTAATAACTACTTTTTTGTGCCTCTGAAGAATCGTATTAATGGTATTACACTTTTATTGGCGTTTTCCTGAAGTTTGTGGTAGAGAGCTTGGAGAGACCTGGTAAAACACTCAGAGAGTTATCTCATCAAGTCTGGGGTTTGAAAAGCCAAAGAAACGCATTAGAAAGCTTGAAATTTTGTTTACTTTCTGAAAACAGATTTTTTCTGCTATGTGGGCTTGTTTTCGTTATCACCTAACTTGATGGCAAATTGGAAGTGTTTTATCTGATTTAGTTACTTACTACAACGAACAGAGGCACAGAGGCGTCGAACGCTGCCAGTCACATTGCAAACAGTGATATAGAGACGTCGAAAGACGAGAAAAGAGGTGTTGTCCGTTTTCTGACAGCGGAAGGAGTAGGAGGAACGGACATTCATCGACGAATGTCACAAGTGGACATCGAACACTGCGTGTCCCTTGCAAGGATCAAGGCGTGGCACAAGCGCTTCAGGGAATGACGGATGTCTTATCTGATGATGCATGGTCTGGAGCACCATACTACATTACCGATGACATCGTCCAGCTGGTGGATGCACTCATTATCCAGGACCGCCGAGTGACAGTGAAAGCCATGGCAGCAGTGCTCGGATTGAGCGTCAGAAGTGTTCACACCATCGTGAAAGAACGGCTGCCCAAAGTGTGTGCCCAATGGATGCTCCACAGTCTTCAAACCACAGCAGGAAGCATATCGAATGGCCCACTGTCTTGATTATCTGCAGCGCTATGCTCGGGAA
This sequence comes from Schistocerca serialis cubense, assembly GCF_023864345.2. Lineage (NCBI taxonomy): Eukaryota > Metazoa > Arthropoda > Insecta > Orthoptera > Acrididae > Schistocerca > Schistocerca serialis. Next base: position 785,345,617 of record NC_064639.1, on the reverse strand, counting down.
GGGAATGCATTCCTGGTGGCTGGAGATGAGCCATGGTGTCACTTCGAACCAGAATCAAAACGACAAAGTCTCCAGTGGAAGCATCCAGGGTCACAACCACCAAAAAAAAAAAAAAACCAAGGCCATCCACACAAGTGCAGGAAAAATTATGCCGACGTTCTTCTTTGACCAAGATGGCCTCCTTCTGATTCACTTGCTGCAGCAGTGAATGCCCAGCGTTACACGCAAACCTTGCCCACCCTTTGCCAAGCGATCAAATCAAAACGACCAGGCAATCTCACTTGTGTGAGGTTAATGCAAAGCGTCATACGGCCAACACAGTCGCGGCACTCCTGCAGAAATTCAAATGGGATGTTCTCGGGCCACCCTCCATACAGTCCGGACGTGTCTCCCTGGGATTACGCCATTTTTGGTCTCCTGAAAAAGACTCTGAGGGGCAAACGATTCACCTCGGACGACGACGTCCAGCGGTACGTGCGGAATTGGTTCACATCGTAGCTCCGGGAACTTTATGAAACAGCCATTCACAGCCTTGTGTTACAGTGGGACAAGTGTCTCAACAGCCAGGGCCAATGCTTCTAACATACAGGTACTGGTTTCTGTAATTATGCCTCCGGCTCGTTTCTTTTTGAATGCCCCTTGTAGTTTGAGTAATGTATTTAACTTGTGTACAAAGCCACCTTGTGATTAACTAATTCAATGTTTCTGCGTCATGTACGATATGAAGTGACCCAATAATACTTCTCACGGCTACACAGTTTAACAGATAACCTACTTGTCACCGTTGACAGAATATGTTAAAGGGACCTCTGTATCACGAACGTTTTAGATTATAGTTAAATACTAAAGTGTGTCTAATATGACTGATTTTATCAGTCATAAGTGACGAGAGCGCAAGTTAAATCTGATACATAAGTGCTTTCGTGAGATCCATAAGAACTAACATGTTGGCATCTGATCTGGCAAAGTCATACTCCTAAGTTATACTTCGTGCTGTTTCGAGGTAATCGATTCCTCAGGCACTTCCACTTTTTTATTTCTGCTTTACTGGAACTATCATTTCTTGATCTAACGACTACACCAATCCATCAACTGAAAGCTCGTCCTTTAATATTGATCACTTTTCATAGAGAACAGGCATTTAATAACCGTAACGACTAAATGTCGTTAGGAAACGTGCCATTTATGCGCTGGATAACGCTTCTCGTATAAAGAAGAAATGTTCAGTCTTATTGGATTACATATGCAACACAGTATTGCTCTATCTAAGTACAGAGAAACAGATTGCCACTACTTCCCAAACCTTTTCGGACATAGAACCGAATGAGATTCTTGTATTTTGCGAAATCAAACCTACAATCTACTGACTGATCCTAACGATGCTATACATTTCGAATCATAGTTATCGATCCATTATATATGAGTTGTATCTAATCTGTACTCGTAGTAAGGCTGCAAACACATGGTGATGTGGTTTCCCCGTATTAGATAATGTCGATAATTTTTTTTTTTTTTTTTTTTTTTTTTTTTTTTTTTTTTTTTTTTTTTTTTGCATGGCTGAAGTATTTCTTAATGATTTTGACTTCTACTTTTCCAAGAAACTTTTCATCGTCCTTCACGCAATCGTAACGTATTGCTAACATTTCAAGTATTTCTCCATCAAGTGGTTTACGTGCAGTAAATTAAAATTGTAATTTTGTCTGATTTTTTGATAACTGTTATGAAAATAACATTGTTAATCAGATAGATTTGGTACGTTTAAACTGAAGCATAAAATCTGTTGTGTTCATAGACTGGCGTACTGTAGCGTGTACCATCTATCATCATTCCTGCAGTGGTGCTGTTGCCAAGACAGGAGAAACTCTGCGTATTAAAAATGACTCTGCATAAGTATTTGAGAGAACCCACTCCTCTTCTAGCAGCAATCTATAGCGTTCGCTGAAGGAAAGAAGCGTTTCCAAGTGGCTGGAAAGATGTGGAGATCATTCTTATAGTCCGCAGCTCGTGGTAGCGCTCTCGCTTCCCACGCCCGGGTTCCCGGGTTCGATTCCCAGCGGGGTCAGGGATTTTCTCTGCCTCGTGATGACTGGGTGTTGTGTGCTGTCCTTAGGTTAGTTAGGTTTAAGTAGTTCTAAGTTCTAGGGGACTGATGACCGTAGATGTTAAGTCCCATAGTGCTCAGAGCCATTTGAACCATTTTTTTTCATTCTTATATTCAACAATAATTTACTTAATGATGCACACAACTATCTAGACTTATATCACTGACATTAGTCGGTTGCAAAATCTTGTGATACCTTTCACGCTCGTGTCTTATCACGTTTCTAGAGACCGAAATCTTCCCCTGCAGAAACGAAAGTAGATTCTACAAACAACTGTAAAATCTTGAACTTAGCAGCAGTCAGCAATAGTAGACTTATGGATAGAGTAGGAATCATAGAGCCAACCAGTTGCACTCAAAAATGTATTCAAACCTTTACCAACATTTGGGCAGATATAAACCAGTTTTCCTCATGAAAAATAATAACACCTAAAAAAAAGATATGTGACAACCAGTACAGGGAGGTCAGATAGGCAGCAAAAAAGAAACGTAAAAAATTATATACAGTAGACATATAAAATAAACTCACGTGTTACATATTGTGTGAAAAGGGAAAAGAGGTCATAAGGCTTATTCAACAGTAAAATGATCCATATAAATGCTTATCATTTTTACTGTTGACTAAGCTTTATAGCTATGCCATTGCATTTATATCAGTCCATAAGACTTCATCAACGGTAAAATGATCCATATACTCACAAAATGCTGATCGTCTTTACTGTTGTGTAAGCCTTATGACTTTATTGTTGCTGTGGTCTTCAGTCCTGAGACTGCTTTGATGCAGCTCTCCATGCTACTCTATCCTCTGCAAGCTTCTTCATCTCCAAGCACCTACTGCAACCAACATCCTTCTGAATCTGCTTGGTGTATTCATCTCTTGGTCTCCCTCTACGATTTTTACCCTCCACGCTGCCCTCCAATACTAAATTGGTGATCCCTCGATGCCTCAGAACATGTCCTACCAACCGATCCCTTCTTCTAGTCAAGTTGTGTCACAAAATTCTCCCCAGTCCTATTCAATACCTCCTCATTAGTTATGTGATCTACCCATCTAATCCTCAGCCGGCCGAAGTGGCCGTGCGGTTAAAGGCGCTGCAGTCTGGAACCGCAAGACCGCTACGGTCGCAGGTTCGAATCCTGCCTCGGGCATGGATGTTTGTGATGTCCTTAGGTTAGTTAGGTTTAACTAGTTCTAAGTTCTAGGGGACTAATGACCTCAGCAGTTGAGTCCCATAGTGCTCAGAGCCATTTGAACCATCTAATCCTCAGCATTCTTCTGTAGCACGACATTTCGAAAGCTTTTATTCTCTTCTTGTCCAAACTATTTATCGTCCACGTTTCACTTACATACATGACTATACTCCATACAAATACTTTCAGAAACGACTTCGTTACACTTAAATCTACACTCGATGTTAACAAATTCCTCTTCTTCAGAAACGCTTTCCTTGCCATTGCCAGTCTACATTTTATATCCTCTGTACATCGACCATCATCAGTTATTTTGCTTCCCAAATAGCAAAACTCCTTTAGCACTTTAAGCATCTCATTTCCTAATCTAATTCCCTCAGCATCACCAGACTTAATTCGACTACATTCAATTATCCTTGTTTTGCTTTTGTTGATGTTCATCTTATATCCTCCTTTCAAGACACTATCCATTCCGCTCAACTGTTCTTCCAAGTCCATTGCTGTCTCTGACAGAATTACAATGTCATCGGCGAACCTCAAAGTTTTTATTTCTTCTCCATGGATTTTAATACCTACTCCGAATTTTTATTTTGTTTCCTTACCTGCTTGCTCAATATACAGATTAAATAACATCGAGAATAGGCTACAACAACCCTGTCTCACTCCCTTCGCAACCACTGCTTCCTATTCATGTCCCTCGACTCTTATAACTGCCTTCTGGTTTCTGTACAAATTGTAAATAGCCTTTCGCTCCCTGTATTTTACCCCTGCCACCTTCAGAATTTGAGAGAGAGTATTCCAGTCAACATTGTCAAAAGCTTTCTCTAAGTCTACAAATGCTAGAAACGTAGGTTTGCCTTTCCTTAATCTAGCTTCTAAGATAAGACGTAGGATCAGTATTGCCTCACGTATTCCAATATTTCTACGGAATCCAAACTGAAATTCCCCGAGGTCGGGTTCTACTAGTTTTTCCATTCGTCTGTAAATAATTCGTGTTAGTATTTTGCAGCCGTGACTTGTTAAACTGATAGTTCGGTAATTTTCACATCTGTCAACACCTGCTTTCTTTGGGATTGGAATTATTATATTCTTCTTGAAGTCTGAGGGTATTTCGCCCGTCTCATACATCTTGCTCACCAGATGGTAGAGTTTTGTCAGCAGTGGCTCTCCCAAGGCTGTCAGTAGCTCTAATGGAATGTTGTCTACTCCCGGGGCCTTGTTTCGAGTCAGGTCTTTCAGTGCTTTGTCAAGCTCTTCACGCAGTATCGTATCTCCCATTTCATCTTCCTCTACATCCTCTTCCATTTCCATAATATTTTCCTCAAGTACATCACCCTTGTATAGACCCTCTATATACTCCTTCCACCTTTCTGCTTTTCCTTCTTTGCTTAGAACTGGGTTTCCATCTGAGCTCTTTATATTCATACAAGTGGCTCTCTTTTCTCCATAGGTCTCTTTAATTTTCCTGTAGGCAGTATCTATCTTACCCCTAGTGAGATAAGCCACTACATCCTTACATTTGTCCTCTAGCCATCCCTGCTTAGCCATTTTGCACTTCCTGTCTATCTCATTTTTGAGACGTTTGTATTCCTTTTTGCCTGCTTCATTTACTGCATTTTTATATTTTCTCGTTTCATCAATTAAATTCAATATTTCTTCTGCTACCCAAGGATTTCTACTAGCTCTCGTCTTTTTATCTGCTTGATGCTCTGCTGCTTTCACTAATTCGTCCCTCAAAGCTACCCATTCTTCTTCTACTGTATTTCTTTCCCCCATTCTTGTCAGTTGTTCCCTTATGCTCTCCCTGAATCTCTGTACAACCTCTGGTTTTGTTAGTTTATCCAGGTCCCATCTCCTTAAATTCCCACCTTTTTGCGGTTTCTTCAGTTTTAATCTACAGTTCATAACCAATAGATTGTGGTCAGAGTCCACATCTGCCCCTGGAAATGTCTTACAATTTAAAACCTGGTTCCTTATGACTATGCCATAGCATTTATATAGATCATTTTACTGTTGTCTAAGCCTTAAAAAAAGCCTTATACTTCGTTTCTTTCACGCAATATATAACACGTTAGTTTATTTTATATTTCCACTGCATATGATTTTTGGTGTTCCTTTTTGCTGCCCATATGATTTCCATAAATTGGTTCGAATATATGCTATTTTTACCTAGGTAAAGGTTGTGAATAAACGTTTGACGTACAACTGGTTGGTTGAGAGATTCCCATTACACGAGGTCTGTTCAAATAATTCCGAAAGTTCGTCCGCAAAATTTTTCTACGCTTACCTTTTAATTGTTGTGCGTGGTATCCTTCAAAATACTCTCCACCACAATTGATGCACCGTCCCCAACGCCGTTTCCACTTCCGGAAGCAGTCTTCGTAAGCCTCTTGTTGGAACGCGCGATGCGCCGTCTGCGAATTTTCTGTTATCTCCTCTATCGCTGCAAATCGTCGTCCTTTCAACGGGATTTTCACCTTTTGATGTAAAAAAAGTCCGCAGGGGCCAGGTCCGGAGAGTACAGAGTATGAGGCAGTACAGTGATTTCGTTTTCTGTGCAGTATTCACATACCAACAGCTACGAATGTGCGGGAGCGTTGTCGTGATGCTAGAGCCATGAATTTTCTCGCCACATTTCAGACCGTTTCCGTCTCACATTTTCTGGCAGGCGTCGAAACATGTCCCGATAGCACCTCAATTAGCAGTTGTCCCTATGGCACGAATTCATGCTGAACTAATCCTTCAAAGTCAACGGAAACTATCAGCATGGCTTTGTCATTTGACCTGACCTGACGAGCTTTCTTTGGTCTTGGAGAACCTTTCCCGACCCAAGATTGAACTTCGGTATCGACATCGTAACCGTAGACCCACGCCTCATTACCGATTATGATTCTCTTAAGGAACATCTCGTTTTCATTTGGCGATCCAAGAGCTCGTCACAGATTGCGAGGGGAAGGTCTTTTTGGTCTTTACTCATGATCCGTGGGACGAACTCGGAGGCAACACGATGAATTCCATGTGTCAGGATTTCATGACGTGAGCCGGCCATAGTGGCCGAGCGGTTCTAGGCGCTACAGTCTTGAGCCTCGTGACTGCCACGGACGCAGGTTCGAATCCTGCCGCTGGCATGGATGTGTGTGATGTCCTTAGGTTAGTTTGGTTTAAGTAGTTCTAAGTTCTAGGGGACTGATGACCTTAGCAGTTAAGTCCCATAGTGCTCAAAGCGATTTGAAACATTTGAACCATTTCATGACGTGATCCACCTGAAATTTTACATTCTTCTACGATCTCTCGGACTGTCAGTCTTCGATTGGCACGCACAATTTCGTGACGTTCATGACATGAGCCTCGTCGGTAGACGTCGAAGGGTGTCGTGAACGAGGGTTATCTTTAACTTCGGTGTGGCCACTTTTAAACTGTGTGAACCATTCGCAACGCCGAGTGCGGCGTCCCGCATCATTTCGTGTGTCTCTGTGAAGGTTTTCTTGCGTTTCACGCAAAAATGTAATGGAGACGCGTTGCTTCTCTAGCTCTGCCATCTCGAAATTCGCGAACTGTGCGACACAACGTAGCACTCAATACAGCACCGAACAATAACGAACAGGCGTACAACAACGAAACTTCCGGCAGTTACACACTAAAGACAGAAGTGTGCAGGTATGTCAACCGCATATCGCTCCAACACGCCATTGGCGTGAATTTACGAATGTTATGGAATTTTTTGAGCAGACCTCGTATCTGCGAACAACTATCATGTAAACCTAGTTCTCTCTGTTCGGCCACTAGATTTTAGGGGCAGTCGATACCGACATCCAGGCTGATGCAATCTTTCTTTGCTTCCGAAAGGTGTTCGTAACAGTTTCGCATTATCGTTTAATGAACAAAATACGAATGTACTGAATATAAGACCAGTGACAGTGGTACACGAAATTCTCCACCACCCGCCGCAAGATGACTTTCGAAATGTGCATGTAGCCGTAGGCAAGTGTTCGGAAAACAGAATGGAAACAACGAGTGACAATGGAAATTAGGCATCCCAGTTGGCATACTGTGTGATCCTAATGGCTAAGGCTACTGATCATGAAAAACGTATGAAATCGTAATTTCAGTCGTGGACGCGGCACAGCTTTCATGTATGAGCATAGATATGTTTCAATGCAGTAATTGTAACCAGTGGTGAGGTTTGTGGGATTGCCAGTTCGTTTTCATACGTATGATAGTTTCTTCTAAGGATCATTACTACCTGTTGGAAAATGAATGTTTTGTCCTGAAGTACTATTGCTGGATAATTAGCAAATTCAGTATCAGAATACTCTTGAAGAAGACCGTGGAACCAGCAGCTGTAGTGTCTAAAATATTACAAGATGTTTGAGTTATTCGATTGTACTGATAAAGACATATCCTCTTCCAAACACTTATTGAAGCTGAGTCAACATACAGACTGGCAGAGTTCGACCCAAATCATTTACTTACAAACGCACTTTGATGTTTGAATTGAAGAACTGATTGGTTGATTGCAACGACTTTTAATGTCACGAAGGTCTGACATTTTTAATTTTGAAGAATACTTTTCTTATGTGAGTTGTCAACAACTAAATCTATGAGTATGTATGTAAGAAACTTAAAGCAAGAAGGACCTGAATCCAACGAAATAGTTTTGTCATAACGCCACTGTGCGGCTGGTTTCGACGGAGGTTCGAGTCCTCGCTCGGGCATGGGTGTGTGTGTTTGTCCCTAGGATAATTGAGGTTAAGTAGTGTGCAAGCTTAGGGACTGATGACCTTAGCAGTTAAGTCCCATAAGGTTTCACACACATTTGAACATTTTTTTGAACATAACGCCACTGATTTACTGGATAACCCGTTATTCTGTAATGGAGATAATGCTGCGAGGTAGGGATAGCTTATAAAGAATATCCTTCCTGGATGAGTTGAATACCGTTTCTCTTGCACTGATGTGAGTCTCAGTTTTCGATGACCATGTGTATTTCCTAAATTATGAGGGCTATACGGAAAGTAAGGAACGATGGGCAGAAAAATCGAAACCACTGTGAAAATCTGATGAAGCTTTGTACAGATGTGTTGGGTAGTGTCTCTAGTATGTTCGTGGATAGCGTCAAGTCGCTCTTCTCAGTTCTGATCGCACAGTTAGCGCGTAAAGATGTCTAGAAAATAGTGTCTCCCACCAAATATGGGTGCCTGCAGAAAGATTTCGCCTGATTTCATGCAACCCCACATCATCTAACTGTCTTGCAGTTACTTCTTCATGACAGTTCCTGGCCGCACATTGCATGGACAATGAGGATGCTCCTGCAGCGTTTTCGACAGGAAGTGTTTGATTACCCACCATACAGACCAAACTTGGTACCTTCTGATTTTCAGCTCTGCTGAAATGAACAACAGGCTATTGAGACAACATTTTGACAAAAACAACAACCTGCAAAATCCAGCAATGAAAACCGTTGGAAAGTATAGGAGGCCGCCTTATGCGATGAGGTTATTGGAAAGTTGGTACGACGCTACAATAGGAATCGGATGATGGCATTCTGAGGACACTTGCGATATGAAATTGACGTCAAATGAAACGGATCAATTAATTACCCGAGTACACCCGATGATGTCATGGGTTTACCTTAGCCAGCTTGTGGGTTCGCGCCTCCTCCCATCCCCCACCCCTCCCCCACGTGCCCTATTGATGGGAATTTTAAATTTTGGTGGCTGGAGAGGTAGGTAGTATCCTTATTTTTGGCAGGAAATGTGTTCAAAAAATGGTTCAAATGGCTCTGAGCACTATGGGACTAAACTTCTGAGGTCATCAGTCCCCTAGAACTTAAAACTACTTAAACCTAAATAACCTAAGGACATCACACACATCCATGCCAAAGGCAGGATTAGAACGTGCGACCGTTGCGATCGCGCGGTTCCAGACTGAAGCGCCTAGAACCGCTCGGCCACACCGGCCGGCCCTCGATAATCGGTTCTATAGGGAATGTAAGCACATTCAAATTCCTAGATGCAGGTTATATTACCAATATTTCGTAACAAGATTGTCTAGATTCCCCAGTAATAACAACAAACCGAGGCATCCTGCTGCGCCTGTCACACCTCCTTTTATACTGTTAAAGATCCATGATGACGTCACACGATCATCGCAGTTACGCTATTTTGTATGCCAGATGTCTGTTGGATGGAGGAGATAGTTCTCTCTATTATTCGTACATGCAAGATAGAGCAACGCATTAGTCAGATGGTATAGTATAGCACTGTATTCAAATGCACCCTCTCACTTACAACCATATATTCTACAGATGTAGTGCATTTGCTCTATTTCTTTCTATGCCTATGCCTAAGTGTGTATTGCAGGATCTCTACTAGGTGACGTTAGGAGGTTCTGTTAAAAGGCATGCTCTCATGAATTATCTTTTACATTTCGTAAACGTCAGCACAATGTAGCATTGCACCGGTAAAACAGGGCCTGCCATACTGTACAAAATAACAACATCCTCCTGAATTATAGCCTGTTGTTGCGGAACATAAAATGATTGTATTTTTTCCGACAAGTGAACAAATAGCGTGAAAAGTTGCATTCTGTAATGTTATTTCATGTGACCTTAATGTTTGTAATACACACGTGCATGACAGTTTATTTATGGACACTGATTTCAATAGTAGGGACGCTCTCAAGCCATGTAACTTTGTCTGTCAAACAGAAAGAAACTGCTTAACATAGATGATTCGTTAGATTGTTTGTTTTCTTTCTTCGGAGTTTAAATCCTCGCTTTTTGTTTACTCTGAAGTTTCGAAATAACGAGGACATTCTACAGTGATCGGTAGTTTCCATAGCAAAACAGTGGAAGCTTTTTTTCGATATTACGCAGGTTGGATATCTATAGGAGATGGGAGTAAAGTTAATACATCTGTCGGATATATTGCTATAGAGCTCCGATCTCTGCAGTTTACTCATCTGTAAGCGGCGACAGTGCAGTAGTTCTTTTCTCGTCGTTGGATGTCACCAAAAATGGGAGATGGGGAAAAAGATGTGAACTGTATCTAGCACTGGAATATAGAAATATATAGTGATTCTGCTCATAAAACTAAAAGAAATGGACGGCGCCTGTTTAGTGGAAAGAAGACTGTTTTTTTATTATCATCGCGATGATGTTTCTTATAATAGATAAAATGAAATGCTGTGTGGCTAGAGCCTCCCGTCGGGTAGACCAGTCGCCTGGTGCAAGTCTATTGAGTTGACACCACTTCGGCGACTTGCATGTCGATGGGGATGAGATGATGATGATGAAGACAATACAATACCCTGTCCCTGGGCGGAGAATATCTCCGACGTAGCCAGGAATCGAACCCAGACTCCTTAGCATGGTCTTCCGTCGCACTGACCACTCAGCTATAGACGGACTGCCGGCCGCGGTGGCCGAGCAGTTCTAGGCGCTTCAGTCCGGAACCGTGCGACTGCTACGGTCGTAGGTTCGAATCTTGCCGGATGTGTGTGATGTCCTTAGGTTAGTCAGGTTTAAGTAGTTCTAAGTTCTAGGGGACTGATGACCTCAGATGTTAAGTCCCATAGTGCTCAGAGCCATTTGAACAATTTTATCGCCGGAATTTTAATAGAGGCTCGCTTATAAGTGAACTGTTTCTCACAGAACGGTGGGCGCCATTGGAAACAATCAGTCATGGCAGGGGAGTGCTGCCACAGCTGCACTTTTAGACAGACAACACATGGTCGTGATAGAAGTCATTTATCTTGTTTTGTTCTGTGACCCGCTGGCATCGTCGCCTACTGCGTATGTGTAGCTTTTGTCGGTGTCAATAGTGCTGACCGCCTGGACCACCTGCTCGGCTGGAGACACAGAGTCCCGACTGCAGCAGGCCACAGTCGATGCCATATCAGGGAGCAAAGTCTTCGGCCAGTAGATGCGGTGGCAGCTGCCTGTTTCCCAGTCAACGGACGTTAGAAAAAAGTGTTCTGGAGAGTTCTCCAGAATTTCGTTGTTGTTCCAAGCAGTCCAGTCTTTCGGAGAAACACATTTAATAGCTTGCAGGAAGCATCCTGTTCTTGACTCTTTTATCCATCTGTGATAGATTTCCACAGAATGGAGACACTACATCACTGCCACCAGATGGATCTCATTGTGGACCCTATGTGATAGGAGACGTACGGTGAGGAAAGGTAGGGAGGGGAATGGTTCAGGGAAGGTAAGACAGGTTCTACTCTGGTTAGTTCGTGACCAAGCACCAAGGAGATCACACATGCAGCTGCCGTCCCTCTCCCCTGGTGTGATGTGTCGGTTTTTGTGGTAGTTGTGTTATTACAATGATTTTTCTGAATTCCCAGTATATGTGCTGCGTTATGGCTCTCTATTTATAAGTGCTGGTTTCTTCACGGCAATTTCGATGTGCAATAAGAACAGTGAAGCATTTTCCAACAACTGTGGTTGTGTCCATTGGCCTTCCTTCACTTCAGTGACGGTTTGCTACCTTATGACTTCTTACTACGTACACGTTACTCAGCAGCTATACGAAGGTGACCTCTCGGAGGCAGTGGAATAGGTCGAAGTTGTCGAGAAATAAAGAGAGCACCGTTTATTTGAACTTCGAGCACCAGGGTGTTTGTTGAGCAGTGCAGCAGGGGACGTCTGTAGTGAACTGCGACGTCAAAGAGTGAGAGACACAGTTCTCTGCTGTTTGCTTAGAGGTAACGCACTTATTAAACTCCTCTCTGTCCAACACCAACATCTCGTTAGTTGAACACATTTCCCACCAAAAATAAAGACAGTAACTTCCACACCAGCTTTTTCTCGCCGGCTTGTTGGTGAAGGGATCATCCTATGTAGAGTATTTTGAATACGTCTGCCACTATTCTCGAGTGGTATTGCGATTTTTTTTCTCAGCAGATAACGCCAGTTGTATGACATTGTGAATTTTTGGGCTGTATTGCCATTTTAGGCGCTCCTTGTCTAGCCCTATGCATGTAGATGTATTGTTAGACCAAATCTTCATGATTGATTACGTAATTAGAACCGATCTTCCGTTTCCCACCCAAAGTAAATAAAGTACACTAAGCTAACCTTCCACTCTTGCATCTGGACTGCTTGCCTGTGGACGTGGACTGGGGTTCGAGTCCTGGAAAGGGCATAAGCCATTTTGAATTTCCCGCCGATTTATGGGGGTGGGTGTGACGATGGAACGTCAGTGAAAGTCTTGGGACAAAGAAATTCCCGCCATTTTTAAGTTCCCACTATTTTTTAATTTTCCCACCAAAATTCGAAATTCCTGCCAATAGAACAAGTTGGGTGATGGGGAGGGGATGGGAGGAGGTAGGGAACCGTGGGGTGGTCTGAGGAACTCCATGATGTGATCAGGGGCTGGGGTGGTGTGGGGGTAATTAATTTGTATAATTAATTTGATATCAAAAGCGTCCTCAGAACGTCATCATCCCACTATTTGCGATAGATGTTTCAGTCGTAGCGGCGACTATGTAGAGAAGTAGCTGGAAGATGTAGCTACCTGTTGCAAATAAAACACTGATTTCCATTTTGCGACCGTTCTTTCCTTACTTTCTGAATAGCTCTCGTACAACCTGGTACTGAAAGTTGAAAAAATATACGTGTAATGGCGGAAATCACGTGCAACATTTAAACATTTTTCATTTGGAATATTGTGAGACAGCTACAGCAGATGAAACCCAGTAGGAGACTGCCCACTTTTCTGATGATCCTCGTCTGTAAAGATCCTCCTTGTCAAGACCCAGTCTTGCATATATGTTAAAGAATGCAGAAAAACTCCACGATCGATAAAAAAAAATCCATCTTCGCGTTCCTGATATGGAAAGAGAAGGAACCACCCGTGTAGCTCACTGTTAGACGAAGACACTCACCAGGACGGTGGGCTCTGAAGCGTTGCCGGTGTAATCGTAGACGGTCTCGAAGTACGCCAGGCGGTGGCAAGCGAGCGCGCATGAGCATTCCTCTATGACGGAGTGGCACTGCGCGCCATTTGGCCCTGCCACGCTCACGGTGCGCGTGCGCGACGCCCGGCAGCCGCCACCTGCAATGGCGTCACAAGCAGAGGGCGTCTTACTTTCACAGCCAATTATTGTAACTTTTATGACTCAGCAATTTTGTCTTGCTTATTAGATAGAAGCTGTTCTAATTACAATTTTCGTTTCAAATTGAAAATAAAATGCTATAAATTACAAGCTAAATTGGTAATTAATAATGGATGGTAAAGAAAAAAAAATAGTGAGTTGGCTAATAGTATGATCATAAGCATTGATTATATTGCTGCTAACATCACAATATATTAATAGTATCCGTTATGTACGAAACGATTAGTTTGTATACTCGCTTGTTTATGGAGGCTAATTAAAAGTGCTCACTCATCCGCACTGTAACTGCGTATGCAGCAGTGCTATAAATGGAAACCAATGTACAGACACCGTACCGCCAATAAAGGTATGGGTATAGTCGTTAGATAGTTTGCAGTTTTTTGAATATAGAAAAATACTATTGCTATTAAGCCAATATACACTAATCAGCCAGAATATTATGGCTACCGACCTACTACCGATATAAACCCGTCCAGACGATAGCAGCATCACCTGGCGAGGAATGACTGCGCGTCAGACACACGCACGGTGCATGTAGTACCAGTGAGCGTGCTGTCCATTTGTAAAATGCGGAAGGTGTGAGATGTATCTGTGTGTATTGAACAAACGACCGAGAAACGACGGAGAGGCTTCGTCCCCACCGTAGCCCTGACTGGTTCACAACTCCACAACAGGCTACAGCAGTCCACTCACCCCACCGCCGCCCCACACCGAAGCTAGGGTTACTGTGCATTGTGCGCCGCTCCCCCCCCCCCCCCTCCCCGCCCCCTCCCAGTGGACAAAAGTGGAATATGATGCGCAGATCATAAGATATTGGATTTTCCTGGCTTCTGACGTACACGGATTTGCCTGCCGATAACTTCGACGTATAAACTAGTCGTGCAAATTCTAATATTTATTGTCCTATTATTTAAGCAACTGACAGAAGGTTAAACGTTCTTCTTCATTTAAGGGATCAGGTGGCAGTTCGTTCCAACTTCGCGCATTGGTCGATTTTCTACATGATTTCTCTGCATTCCTTTCCCATTTCAGATTGCAAGGACTCCTATTTTTCAGTGTTTCGGGAAATCTTCTTTCCCAGAGAAATACTTCGTCACTTAATCAAGCCTCTTCAGCTTACAGACAGAAGTAGGGAAATTTTGTACGCATTTGAACCTGTCTTGTGCCTGTTTTGTTTTACATGGACTGTATTCTTTTTATGTTACAGTTGACTCTCCCGGAGGGGAAAGATTGGTAGTTACTGTAGTGAGCCACTGAAACAGAATAGAGCCAGCAGAGTATCACCAACAGCTAAACTTGTATGTTTCTTAATTGTGGGAATACTATCCAGGTAAGCAAGAATTGCTAGAAGTAAGCACCACGAAAGAGGAGTTTCAAGTTCTTCATCTACCGTATTACAACACCCTTAATGGGGTTGGTAATCACTAAGTCATGATATCACTGAGTGCTGTATGATAGAAATTTTTCGTTACTAAAGAGTAATATGTTCGGACAGACCGAAAAATACGAGAGATACTAGCGTCCCCAGAAACGTGAATAAAGCTTTGAACTGCATCAAATCACACATAGTGCAGTTGTGGAAGGTCTCATTTTCATGTCAGATTGTACTGCTTTAAACAAAGAAATTTACTAGCGTTGCGGCTACAGACTTTGTTGACGAGGGAATGCACGAAGCAGTCATTGGCGAGAGCGTAGCGACAGTACCTTGGTGACAGTGGCCGTGGCACGTGCCGACGTCTATGTGCTCCTGGAAGGGCGTGCCCGGGAAGACTGCTAGCACGTGCGGCAGGCGCGTGCAGGCGGGAGGCCGCGGCACGCACTCGCAGCTCTCCACGACGGACACCTCGCGCACGCCCAGCCGCGTCCACACGCGCCGCAGCTGCGACGCCGACGGCCGGCACAGCCACTCCGCGTCGCACGCCACCTGCACAGCGGTTGCTTGCTTGCTTGCTTCGTTGATTTGGGGGAGGGGACCAAACAGAGAGGGCATCGGTCCCGTCCGATTAGGGAAGGATGTGGGTGGAAGTCGGCCGTGCCCTTCCAAAGGAACCGCGCCGGCATTTGCCTGAGGCGATTCATGGAAATTTCGGAAAACCTGAATCAGGATGGACGGACGCGGGTTTGAACCGTCATCCTGCCGAAGGCGAGTCCAGTGTGCTAATCACTGCGCCGCCTCGATCGGTCGCACAGCGGTCACCTCGTGTATGATGCAGTCTAGATAGTCGTTTTGCTCACGCCAACCCTGGCCTTGAGCTCGATGATGTGAAAAGTTTTTCTTATGCACGAAGAAGTAATGGTTCAGAACGAGATGAATTATCATCTGTTATAAATTGGAAACAACATTTCCCCATTTCCGTCGTTATAATGCTTGCGAGTCGAGTTTTCCATCATTGTTTTTTTTTCTATAAAAAGGCTTAGGCTCGTTTTCTCATGAAATCGTCTACAAATATTTCACTGCATCTGCATGTCTAACTCAAATTAAAATCGGCGTATAGATGTACGTAAGTACAGACCACAGTACAGTCCACAGTACAGACCACAATTACGCTAAAGAAACAATAAATTCGTCACAGTAGCCATTTAACACCCACTGGTCGATAAAGAATTCCTCTAAACTTTTTCCTGCACTGAAGTCTTCAACTGTGCGCATCTATGATGGTCTTGCAGTTGTTTATGATGTCTTGTGTATCCGCTTTAGATTTGGTTGTCGACTCTATCTTTTCTTATTAGAATCCTTCATGTAATTAGTTCATTTGTCATTCATTTCTCTGGTTACATGTCCTCCCTTCTCCATTTCATTATTACTATACTTTTAATTATGTCTACCTCTCCGGTCTGTTCCCTGACTCATTTGTTTGTTTACCTGTGTCTCATAAGCTAGAAAAGTTTAATAATTATAATTCTTCGCCCACTCTGTTTAAACTGACCTTGTGCTCCGAGTTATGGGACCTTAAATCGATGAAAGATGTAAACCTAAAGTATCAGTTGATATGTAACATTTTTGTCATTTTCTGCTTCATGTATTAATTGTTGTGAATGGCTTCGTAGTATATCAATTACGTGTTGATTTATTACTTGAGAATTCTGGTCTCTCTTTTATTCTGATGTGGCTATTATTAGATTGTTATTCCCATTAGTTTTTTTACAATCGGACTGCTAATATCCTAAATATCATTCTGCTAGGTATTTCTCTTCGTAACTTGTTGTGTGAAGAATCAGTTTCATAATTATGACTGGAGTTAACGTATATACCGATACGGCATTATTTTTTCAAGGCGAGAATAAGAATACCTCATTGGCTACACAGCTATTCTATGTAATTTTTGTATTTTTTACGTGCATGCATCTTTTTTCCGAAACCATTTAGCATTTACCATTCCTAAGCCCTCTGTTGCATCTGTAGTTGTAATAATATTAGAAGCTAAGGGCACGAAGAAAGAGTGATCTTTCGCTTCCTGGACCACAGGGGCGAAATGTATTTGGGGAAAGAAAAGGAAAAAAAAAGTGAAAATCGCAGAAAAACTTTAGCTGAAAGACACTAGTTCATTGACGTAATAATTACACACCAGAAATAAAACCATAAATTGCAAAAATGTGTTAATGAAGCCATGTTGACCAATAAAAGAGCATATAGTACGTAACGCTTTGGATCGCTGAAATTTTATCTTGGTGGATGTAGCACAGTCACATATAACTGAAAACATAGCGAGCTATTGACGGGATAGCTTTGTCCCCTGTGGTCTCCGAAAATAAAAATTCGCCACTACTCACAAAGTGTCTCTTGTACAATATCTGCAGTTTTTGTATAAAAAAAGCGTTTTAACATTTTTTAAATTCTGTCATTGAATTTCGTCAATTTTCTTAGGTAATTATTTGCTTAAAATATTTTGTGTTGTAAAGCACGTGAATGATTTCGGTCACTCGTTGAACTAAAATACTGAAATGAGTTTTCTCGTGAATGAATCATGTCTTTGGACGTTTGTGAGTGTGACGATTTGGTTTCGTGTGTCCCTCAACAATAGTAATGTAAATTCCGGTGGTAGCCCACTCACCATTTGCCTAGTCGAGTGCAGGAAACATCGTAACGATTGCACTCAGTCTCGCAGAAATGCCGAACCGAGGTCGACAATTTGAGTGTCCGATTCCATCCAGGTCTGATCTTCGATTTAACCGAGTTCTGGAAGGTCATCTTTGACATATGCTGGTTTTACTATGCTCCAGTAATATATACACGGTAGCTACGTGGTTGTCGGTACAAAGCATTACAAATTGTTATTTAAATTACGCTATTGTTTCATCTGAACGAAATCCCAAGCGGCCACGCAAAATAAAAATATGCAGCTCTCTCTTGTCATGGCCTTCAACGGAAAAACCGCGCTAGGAGTAAGCGGCTGGGACGCAAAAAGCGAGGCTTCCAGCGACGCCGATCACCGCCTACGTTCTCGGCGGAACAAAACATGTTTACATCATTTTCCATCGCTGTACCGACAGAGATCACGAGATCGTGCACTGATTAGAAAATAGCTCATTATCCCTGGAAAGTAATGAATTCCGCGCTATCGGAATTCCTTCGTCGACCACCGCCCCATAACATAAAGATATATGGAAGGCAGGAAGGTGCGGAGAAAATTTATCTATCATTGTTCGAGGCGGCCGTCAGCCAGGCCTTGAAACCGAGTATTCGTTCCTCGCGGCCATCGGCCGATCGTGTTTGAGTCGCTTCGATCTCGAACACCGCTTGCGAATACCTTACTGACCTGTAACATTGATAAGACGCAAATATTCGTGCTGGTAGAACTATGTCTGGGAAGTCTAAATTTACCATCAAAATACTTTACATGTGTACTTCCTGTGGCCTTTAAATAAAGTTTGTGTCATCAACGCAGGCCTTTCGGTTGCTGAATGCATTATCAGCAAAATGATTATTAATGAAAGGAGCTTTCTCGTTTTAAATGAATATGACTCCAACATCCTCTATTATTATTATTATTATTGTTGTTATTAGAGACCGGATTATATGCATCATAAATACCTCAAAATATGCATGCAAATTTGGATGAAAAATGCTTAAAAATGCATGAAAAGTGTCGAGATATGCAAGACCATATATTGAAAAAACATGGTAGCTACTATCTCAAAGTCGAACCTGTGCATATCAATTACGAGTACCGGTCACTCAAAAAATCGGTACATTTATAACGCTGATATTTTCTGAATACTTTCTGTTAGAGGTTAGGAAGGAGGCCATTGTGGGATTATTTTCTAAAAATTTGCAAAATGGGGATGCATGCCGTGTTTCAAGATTTGTTCCTTCTTTGCTATTGTTGTCGGTAACATGCGGATGCGATGCGAGTGAGTCGCAGCGAAACAATCGATATGTACAGGACCAACTTTGAGATATATCGTATGCAGAGGGCACGCTCAAAAACTCTGTAATATTTTATTTAAAAAACAACATGCAATCAAGAATTTTTTAACAGCATTAACTTTTAATTAATACAATTGGACCAAAGCATTATTTACAGTTTATTTTACATTTTCCTACGATTGTAAATATAAACGACCAAGTACTGTGCCAAATGTTCGGTAGTAAGATTGTATCTTCGATCACTCAAAACATTTTTATAAGCAGAGAAGTACCGTTCTTCGTCTGCTGAGGTAACTGGGCAGTATTTGAATGTGGGTGCTATGTTGGCATTTATTGTTTCTGATGAATGTTTACCGGTCCCACTAATAAAACTATCAATTTGGCACAAGGGTTCAAAGCCTAGGTTATTATTTAAAATGTTTTCAGACTTTTCTCTACGTTTTCTTGGGAATACCTACGTCAATGAGGAGTTCACTAGAATAATTTTATTCATTAACTGAATAGATTCATTCAACGCCAAACCTGGAGTTTCAAGCTTTTTAATACTTGCATGTATATGGGAAAAATGAGTGTTAATCACAGCAATGTCTTTTACAATACCGGAATCATTGAAAGCTTCCTTGCACTAGCAAACTGCCAAAGCCTCTGCACTATCGAAGTCGTTTACTACCCCTCTAATGGCCTCGAAATGTTCATTATAAAACAACACAGCTTCGACCCACGTACCCCAACGAGTTACCACTGGTTCGGGAGGTAAAGGCACATTAGGTAGTTTTTCTTTGTAGGTCTTGATGTGAACAGGAGCCTTTAGAAACACCTTCTTTGTGAATTAAATCAGTTTATTTACATTCAAAACCGTGGAACGTACTTCTTCAGCAAGGCCTTGATGTACTCCATGAGCAAAGCACGTCACATGAATAAATTTGGGATAAAATGCTCGGAGGGCTTTTCCTGCTTTGATCATATAGGGAGCAGCATCTGAAATAAACACAAACACCCTTTCATCTGCAGAATATTCTGGAAATATTCTTCTAATACCCTCATTCACAAATCTGGCGATCGTAGAATTATTTAATTTTTCAAGTTCTTTGCAGGCCGCTAAATAGGAAGAAAAGGCTCTTCTTTTAAAGCACCAACAATTAAATTTGCAATGTAACTGCCACAAGTGTCTGTAGTTTCATTAACTGAAATCCAGATAATGCTGTCCTTGAGTTCATTGCGTATTTCAAAAATGGTTCAAATGGCTCTGAACACTATGGGACTTAACATCTATGGTCATCAGTCCCCTAGAACTTCTTAAACCGAACTAACCTAAGGACAGCACACAACACCCAGTCATCACGAGGCAGAGAAAATCCCTGACCCTACCGGGAATCGAACCCGGGAACCCGGGCGTGGGAAGCGAGAACGCTACCGCACGACCACGAGCTACGGACATTGCGTATTTCTTCCAGAACATTTGTAAATGGTCGGTATGTAATTTTTACGCAACGTTGATTCATCTGGAATATTTTGATTTAAGCAAGATTTGCGCACGAAGCCTTTGAGGATAAGGTTTTTGGCGCGCGGGATTAGCCGAGCGGTTTGAGGCGCTGCAGTCATGGACTGTGCAGCTGCTCCCGGCGGAGGTTCGAGTCCTCCCTCGGGCATGGGTGTGTGTGTTTGTCCTTTGGATAATTTAGGTTAAGTAGTGTGTAAGCTTAGGGACTGATGACCTTAACAGTTAAGTCCCATAAGATTTCACACACATTTGAACATTTGATAGGATTTGTAAGTTTCTGAAGAGGAATATTGCTTTCAATGAATGCTTCACGTAGATCCATGTTAAACCGATTTTTTTGGTTACCTTTGGACAAATTCCTGTTGCTGTAACTTGCCGTTGTCAGAAGTTATTGTCGTGGTCCTTTCTTCTGCATTCCTGCGACGTGAAGACTTGTCTTGCCATGCTTGTCTATTTGAAACTTTTTTTGCACGAAACGTTGTTCTCGCAAACGTGGCAATATAAAACAATTTCGTCAAATGTAAATGTTCCAGGATGGTCAGCTATCCACGGAACGCCGTTTCGTTTTTCGGGCAGCATAGCGTACAAAACGTTACACACTAACACGTCGTAAAGACGTTCAGCTGTATGCAAGTAAAGAGAAAGCTTAACTGAAACAATGGACGTGCGGCTAAAAGCTTGCATAGTTTAATTTAATTGTCGCCGAGGAGCACTGACTCTATGTGCCTGTTCTTGTTCCTCTTCTGTAATGATTTCGCTAGGCAGTGGCCTGTCGATTAGCTACTGCAGGCAGTTATAGGTCGCGGTCAGTCAGTGAGACATAAAAACTAGATCGAACTAGAGATCACCAGGCCAAATTTTTAAAATATTGTACATGTTGTTGTTGTTCGGTGTTGAGTCCAGAGACTGGTGTGCTGCAGTTCTCCATGCTACTCTATCCTGTGCAAGCTTCTTCATCTCCGAGTAACTACTGCAACCTACATCCTTCTGAATATGCTCAGTGTATTCATCTCTTGATCTCCCTCTACGATTTTTACCCTCCACGCTTCCCTTAATCACTAAATTGGTGATCCCTTGTTGCCGCAGAACGTGTACTATTAACCAATCCCTTCCTCTAGTCAAGTTGTGCCATAAATTTCTCTTCTCCCCGAGTCTATTCAGTACCTCCTCATTAGTTACGTGATCTACCCATCTAATCTTCATCATTCTTCTGTAGCACCACATTTCGAAAGCTTCTATTCTCTTCTTGTCCAAACTATTTCTCCATACAAATACTTCTAGAAAAGACTTCCTGACACTTAAATCTATACTTGATGTTAACAAATTTCTCTTCTTCAGAAACGCTTTCCTTGCCATTGCCATTCTACATTTTATATCCGCTCTACTTCGACAATCATCAGTTATTTTAATCCTCAAATAGCAGAACTCATCTACTACTTTAAGTGTCTCATTTCCTAATCTAATTCCCTTAGCATCACCAGATTTAATTAGACAACATTCGATTATCCTCGTTTTACATTTATTGATGTTCGTCTTTTATCCGCCTTTCAAGACACTGTCCATTCCGTTCAGCTGCTCTTCCAGGTCCTTTGCTGTCTCTGACAGAATTACAATGTCATCGGCGAACCTCAAAGTTTTTATTTCTTCTCCATGGATTTTAATTCCCACTCCGAATTTTTCTTTTGTTTCCTTTACTGCTTGCTCACTATACAGATTGAATAACATCAGGGATAGGCTACAACCCTGTCTCACTCCCTTCCCAACCGCTGCTTCCCTTTCATACCCCTCGATTCATATAACTGCCATCTGGTTCTTGTACAAATTGTAAGTAGCCTTTCGCTCCCTATATTTTACCCCGGCCACCTTCAGAATTTGAAAGAGAGTATTCCAGTCAACGTCGTCAAAAGCTTTCTCTAAGTCTACAAATGCCAGAAACGTAGGTTTGCTTTTGCTTAATCTATCTTTTAAGGTAAGTCGAAGGGTCGGTATTGCCTCACGTGTTCCAATATTTCTACGGAATCCGAACCGATCTTCCCCAATGTCGGCTTCTACCAGTTTTTCCACTCGTCTGTAAAGAATTCGTGTAAGTGTTTTGCAGCCGTGACTTTTTCAAACTGATAGTTCGGTAATTTTCACACCTGTCAACACCTGCTTTCTTTGGGATTCGAATTATTATATTCTTCTTGAAGTATGAGGGTATTTCGCCTGTCTCATACATCTTGCTCACCAGATGGTAGAGTTTTGTCATAGCTGGTTCTGGCAAGGCTATCAGTAGTCCTACTGAAATGTTGTTTTAGTCCCGGGGCCTTGTTTCGACTTAGGTCTTTCAGTGCTCTGTCAAATTCTTCACGCAGTATCACATCTCCCATTTCATCTTCGCTTACGTCCTCTTCCATTTCTATAACATTGCCCTCAAGTACATCACCCTTGCATAGACCCTCTATATACTCCTTCCACCTTTCTGCTTTCCCTTCTTAGCTTAAAACGATGCATATTTTCGCTGTGGTGTAAACATAGAGCGAAAATATGCATCGTCACTAATTTTTAATTAAAATATGCAATAACCGGTGAAAAGGAGCCAAATATGCAAATCCATATGCAACATGCAAATACATATAATCCGGTCTCTAATTATTATTATTTGTATTTGTTTTTGGCCGCCCTATAAAGTTAAACTAAAAGGTATGGTGAGTCTAATGTTCCCCTGCTTTAGTCTAGGTTTGAGTATAGCAGTATATTCTTCTTATCTTTCTCCTTTATGGTGCAGGTTGGACCAGACAATCCAGTTTGTTTACGCTTTGCAAGTTTCAAATAAGTTTGATATTTAACCATACACTAATTAGTGTGTAGTCTGACGACGAAGAACGTGCCAATGTTTCTATAGTTACAGGAAAAGAAATATTATTTATTGTGAAAATAATCGTCAAAATTAGATTCCTGTCTTGTTGTTCTATTTTCCTGTATGCAGTTTATGGAAAAGGAACAAATTACTGTTTCATTAAATCGTCAGTTATCTGACTGTCAAATGAGGTGGAACTGCATACCCCAAAAATAGAAAAAAATATTGATTACTCTTCATCTAAACGGAATTAGTTAGTTAGCTCACACGTCGAAAATAATGTGTCTCACGAAAGATATTTTGTAGTATAACTGTAATCGGGACTGATGATCTTAGTCAGTTAGCTGCCCTATATTTAGGGGCGTTTTCTATATAATTTAACATTTAGTGATTTTACTGTGAGAATAGGTCAGCTCTTTGCGGGACAAGGGTTGACATTTGAATAACATAAAACTAGTGTTGATTGGTACATAAAGTGCGGAAAATAAATAAAAATCGATCTTACACTTAGATCTGCGTCTTACATGTCTCTGTTGCAGTTTTGTTACTTTTATACACGAGAAGTGTCAGACAGGCGCCACACGAGTTGAAATTTCTTAAAACAACTGTTTATTGCATTAAAACGCTTAGCATAGACTTGTCGTACCGAACTGGGGACTGCTCCTGGCTTAAAATAGTAGCTGACAAATTTTGTGTTCCTTAGCCCAAATATAATATTAATTTTCTTTCTCCACTTTTTGTTCCAGTTTGCGTAACACTTACAACCATTAGCAGTCTGACATATAGAAAGCTTATCTGAACAAAAAAAAAAAAAAAAAAAAAAAAAAAAAAAAAAAAAAAAAAAAAAACCGCAATATTTCAAAACCATTTCAAAACAAAATTATACAGACAGTTGAGCATGCTGCACCGAGCATTATTACAGACGATAAGAAGTCTTAAATGAGCAATTTGTGTGGGGCATATGTTTGTGAACAGCGTATATTTCACAACATATTGCCGTATCGAAACTGGGAGAATTGCCATAAAAATCAATACACGTTGGTCTACGATGTGTCCATGATGGAGTTCACAACTATTCACAGAGAAAAGTTCCGCAACAGGCGTCATCCTAAATGGAATAAACTTGTAATCTTGTAATGGAACTATTAGAAACTGGCTCAATTAAGTTATAAGGAGCTAAGGTGGCCGAGGTTCTTGACAAATTATTATTCGCACAGTAGAATATGAGGAGAGTGTGCTGTATCGTGTGGGAAAAGATTTTTCAGTAAGCACAACTCAAGTTGCCCATGAAATGCGCTCTTTGAAATGTAAGTGTAGTATATAGCACTTTGGCAGCAGCGGTTGCACCCTTGTCATAAAAAAATGTGCGAGCAATAAGGCCAAAATAATTTCCTGAGTTCAATTGTGTTGTGATGAATGTACTGAGATTGGCGGTCGCCTCTTTGAACAGTTGTCATGAACTTAAGTTGTTGTAAAAGTTTTCAGTTGTTTATTTCAATGAAAAACTAAGATTTTAATTGTGACTATTAATTCCGTCTCTGAAAGTACTCAGTTTAGGACCATCAGCTAGAGTGTAATTTTATCCTTGAATGAATGGGACTTCCTATAGCGCGTTTCCATTCTTATATTGAGTTATTAATTTTTGTTTTTTAAATACAATCGACAGTAAATATGTTCTTCCATGGAAAATTCTGACGAATTTGTAGTACGAAACCATTTACTATCGTCTGCGTTGTCTGAATATAACTAATTATGTTTTAACAACAATAGTATCCTGATGTGATATCATTTTTATGGCATGATTCGGTCCATTCACAAAGAACACCTTTAACTACAGGAGAAATTCAGTTGACAGTTCCTTCAAGAATAAGCTATAAGGATTATGTATCCTCTGCTGGAAGAACATACAGATGCTATAAATGAACTACAGGATCTTTTGATATCTGTGTCGGAGGCACATATGTGACCACTACGTGGAGTACAATGAAGTGTGCTGCAGCTACGGTTTCAGTGGAGCTCTACAGAAAACGTACATAGTAGCTTGAACTTCCATCTTGAAGATACGCTGTATAGACGTCTTCAGCTCCCCAAAGTCTCTAGGCATGCAGCTAATGATGTAATAATTTCGTTCCGCTATCGTTACAGAATATAATCGGAGCAGATTTTCTGCTGAGTTTTGACACACCGCGAGCGCAATTTCCTTGTTTTCTCCAGAGGCGTGGTAACATTTATTGATTGGTTTTTTGAACGAATTAAACTGGTATGTAATCAAAGATAGCTGATAGTGTTCAGGGAGAGTGCATGCCAGAGGGAGAGAATGGGTGCGAATGTTAATAGTTGATATCGTTGGGAGGAGGGGGGAGGGAGATGAAAAAGATAATAAAGAAAAACATTTCCTTGCCGGACTCTACGGTAACTAGTTCTTTGCGATAAGTTCATGTGTGACAAGATCCACATATTATCCTATAATAAACTATTTAAAATTGCAGTACGAAAAAATATTCATGTAATGTTATTTACGTAAAAGACCATGCCTGAAATATGAAATCCTCTTCATGCTAAATGAGGGACGTGCAGCTTAAGCACAATTAAAAGGTAAGCCTTGAAGATATCCCTTGTTTTCTAGCAACAGAAATGAGATTACCGTATGTACATAGCTAAGGACCAGTAATACATAGTGTCATAGCTTGTTTTTAACACGAGAAGCAGGATATCAAAAGTTATGACCATCTATAAAATATTCTGATTTCAGATTTTCGCAGGAAATAATTTGTACGGGGAATTACAACTTCAGTAAATATCATTGCAATGTGGTTCGGCGATGAATTGAAGTCAGTAACGCGTAGAGCACACACAGCCCGATACAGTGTGATGGTTTTGAGTTCATACTGTTGGAAACGTGTGTAACTACCGCATTTAGCTATGAATCAATGCGTGCAGTAATAGCGGTCCTACTCCTTTTCGCCATTTGGGATTGAACCTCTTTCCTTCCATCTGTTGAACACTTTGTATGATTTTTCCACTGCACACCACGTTAATATAGTGGTAACACCAGCTTCTTTGGTGCGTTAAGACCCCTATCTTACTCTCACGATGCCGAGCATTGAACTCACATCATGTTAGTCTATAGCTCTTTCACGATCATTATACTCAAACAAATCTTGCAGCATTTCTCCGAGACAGAGTCACTCACTGCACGCAAGGACATCGCACGAAAACTGCTTGCTTCCACCTTCATCAGTCTTCTGTGATCTCGGCCCACTGCAACGCGTTTTGAAGTAGGTTCACGGCCAACCGTTCGATAGCCTTATCTCCGACTTCGTGCACTGTAGCAGCAGAGGACTTACATCGAAAACATCAAGGAACTGAATAGACACTCGGAATGCTCGAATTCAATGGAACGTATACGGACATTCATTTACGAGACTGAATGATGCGTCAGAAACGTACCGAGAGGCTCTTTGAAATCATATTTTTGACTGTGGGATATTATTAGGTAAAGTGCAGCATATATGTAGCTTCTTCGTCTCGTCCATCCGTCGATGGCCCTACGAAATGTTGGAAGATGAGGGATATTAGAGTTCGTGTTAAAATAAGGGAAGCATCTTTTCCATTTCATCCTTTTTTATGACTCTAATAGCAGTGTTGGACAATGAAGTATCGTAGTCTTCATATAAATGGGAGAAAGGATATATGAATAATGACAGGACATAAAATCCAACCGATGCGATTTTCAATATAGTTCGTTGGACGTTCGTTTTTCGTATTTCTACATTTCATCTCAGCACAATCAAGACAACAATTGGAAAGTTTCTTGACACAACTCGCATAGCAAAAGTTTATGAAATATGTAAAAAAAGGTATTTGATTTGTCGAGGAATGTCTAGCAACCAGTGGCTTAAAAATTAATTATTGCAGACGTATCAATTTTGAGGGTTTACGAGTCCTTCCTTTTTGAGAAAGAATAAAAAATTTAAAAATAAATTGCATTAATATTACAAATACGAGTCTTCATCCAATAAAATCGAGAGAGGTGAAGTAGTGCTAGCGAACTCGACTAACATTACCAAGCGCGGCTGTCCAGATCCCCGTCCAGACATCCACACAGGATTTTTTGTAATTCACTTAAGTCAAATACCGGTATAGTTTCTTTGAAAGGTTACCGACTATTACGTTGACCACGGTTCTTCCAAACCCGTGCTCGTGCTCCGTCATTAATGATCTCGTCGTTGACGGAACTTTAAACTCTGATCTGAGGCTGTCTTAACGGATTACGTCCAAAAGCCGTTAATAAAAATGAATTAAAAAACCGTTAAAAGTGACAGTGGTACACAAAATATCCTCTGTACAAAGTGGGTAGAAGAATATAAATGAAGATGTAAATGTGGAAACAACATGGTCAGAGTTCAGTAAGTCATTATTTTACATTCAAAGGTTTTTATTAGAATGTGACATGTCAAAGTTGAAATAAATATGATACATGCTAACATAGTTATTAGATGAAAGGAGGGAAAGTGAGTTTAGATTTTAACGTTCCGTCGACGACGAGATCATTAAGACGGAGCACGAGCTCGGGTTAGGGTGAAGCGTGGTCAACGTAACAGTCCGTGACCTTTCAAAGAAACTATACCGGTATTTGACTTAAGTGAATTTCAGAAAATCCAATGTGGATATCTGGACAGGTGCGCTTGGCAATGTTAGTCGAGTTCGCTAATACTATTTCAGCTCTCTCGATTATATCGGATGGATTTTTCCGCGAAAAAAAAGGTCCAAAAACCTTGTTATGCATGAGGCCGCACCAAACATTCACTTTATCGCTGTCTCGCTGTAATTGTACAGTAGCATGTGAGGCCGGCCGCGGTGGCCGTGCGGTTCTGGCGCTGCAGTCCGGAACCGCGGGACTGCTACGGTCGCAGGTTCGAATCCTGCCTCGGGCATGGGTGTGTGTGATGTCCTTAGGTTAGTTAGGTTTAAGTAGTTCTACGTTCTAGGGGACTTATGACCTAAGATGTTGAGTCCCATAGTGCTCAGAGACATTTGAACCATTTGAAGTAGCATATGGAGACTCTGAACCCCATATACGGACATTATGCCTATTTACCATTCCACTGACATGAAAGGTGGATTCATCGGTAAAGCATATGCGATTTAAGTAATCGTTAGCGCCATCAATCCTGTTGAGAATCTCAGTTGCAAATTCAGCTCATGTCAGCAAATCATTCGGTTGCAAGGCATGCACAATTTGCACTTTGTAAGCATGCAAACTAAGCCTTTCATGAAGAATCTTCACCACACTTGCTTGCGGTATTTGAAGTTCACGTGATGCTTGACGAGTTGATTAAGGCGGACTCCGTTGAAACGATTGCCGAACACTATCAACAGTTGCATCACTCACACGAGGCCTGCCACTTCGAGGACGATCTTCAACGCTGCCTGTTTCGTTAAACTTTGCATACCTTCGCTTTGTTGATCTAACGTCAGAAGGGCTGCGTCCATAAGAAGCCCGAAATTTACGCTGAACATTGATGGGCGATTTCGTTGCGTAAAACCAAAGCATACATTGCGCTTTATCCTGCTTCGACGCCATTTCGCCAGCAACTAACGTGACCTAACAGACCGCGTCGCTTTTGTGGAGCACTAGCGTCATCTATTGGTTACGATCAACGTAAAGTCCTGAGTACTTGACCATTCTTTTTATCAGGTATATAAAGGGTCCTAATCTTATGCTTTTTTTTTCTTTAAAAAAAGCCTATGTCTTGATGTCTTGTATATACGCAGACAACTGATTTCTGAGGCATTTTTAATTCACCGTTCATTAAAAAATATCGTAGCGCTTTTCCGTGTGCCGCTGACACTCAATAAAACTATCGCTACCAATAGAAATACATAAATCATCTGCGTACTGCAGCACTTTTACACTCAGATGAAATATTGAATGCAAGTCTGATGTAAATAAATCGAACAGCAATAGCGCCAACACCAGTCGTTATGACAACTGTTTACATGTTCTTCTCAGCACTACTGTGTCATTGTTTCTCGTAATAATCGGGCTCTATCGGACAACAATCGGCATAGCTTATGTGCGCGATTTCGTGATTCTTCAACTTATTTGTCAACAGGGGCATAAGAACTCTGTCATAGGCATTTGTGATATCCGTATACATTTCTAGGAAATATTGACTGTCACGGAACGTAAGTTATATTGGGATGGTGCATAACAGATACGCTTAACAGAGACTTTAGTCAGCAATAATGTGTTACCCTTCTCTAATTCCAATAGTCTGTCAGTTCCACCAGTTGTTCCTCTTTTTATTTTTGTATAGACCTTACATACTTGCCTGGATACACTTTAAAGTAAGAAAATTCTCTTCCGTGGCTTGTTGCTTGAAGATGTTGAGTGCTTCTATCCTCTCATTAGCTACCGTCTCACATACTTCGTCCCACCAGACCGGAGGTGGCCTAACAGAGCTTTAGAAGGGCGTGTTTTGGGATACAGGCTTCGGCTGCCCTTTCAGTATTATGTGCAAGGTTCGCATAGTCAACACCCGCATCCCCACTTTCAAGTCTTTCAGCATTCAAGTCACCACTTACCTATATTCTGCCCATTTTACGCTTCCTGTATTTTATTTATACTGTGGGAAGATCTCCCTGTACTGGGGTCATTCTGACATTTTTTCATATTGGTGAGTGGTCAGATCTGAGTGGCTCTTGAAATACTTCCCAGCTAACCTGTAGCGCAAAATTGGCGATGCGAACATGACGTAATCAGCGCTGTATCGTTGACTAGGTCTGTAAATTGTCATTGGCGTCCGGTCGTTAAGTGCTACTAGTCCGTCAGCTTCTGTTTCTTCTGCGATTTCCATTCCAACTCTGTCATCATCATTTAAATCCCAAGTGGGATAATGGGCGTTCGGGTCCCCGACTATTATCTTTGAGTGGTCGACAGCATTAATTATTTCTCTTATTTAGTCTCTTGTTATATCCTTGTTAGGAGCCCTGTAAATAGATAAAATATTCACATGGCCATCCCTCTTTCGCAGACTGGCCCCAAAATCCCTCTATCGCAACGTTTTAAGGATTTAGTTGTAAGGTGAAAATTCTATACCATTTTCTATAAGAATGGCGCTGACACCGTAGCCATCCCTTTGATCATTTCTTACAATATTATATACTAGAAATGTGATACGTTGACCCGGTTGTATCCATGTTTCTGAAATGTTACATACGGATGTAGTTAGCGTTCTAACATTTTTAAGTAGACTACTTTAGTTTGTTTTTAATGAACAAACATTCGACTGTACAATATTATTAATGAATCTCGTCTGTAATGTGAATTCACTTGCAGCATCCACTAGTACTAAGTTTTTTTACAATACAGCAGTGTGCAGTGATTCTAGCTGCAGAACTGGTTTGACTTGTCGTAACACTAATATTGTTATTTCCAGGATTTTGTTAACAAATTTATCATTAACTTGTCCTCTTTCGGATATCTGCTACGTTTGTGGCGGATATAGATTGTTGCTGACTGGAGTGAAATTGTGCTGATTTGGTACCCAGAATTTCTTATACGTGCCGTATTGTGCGGATCCGAAAACATTATTTATGTTACGTCTGTCTGAACGGGGTAGTGCTGCAGCCGTTCCCTCCTGTAATATACCTTCTTTCGAGGCAGCGGCAGATGATGCAGGAGCATGTGCCGGCTGAGTCAAATGAATTCTGGGCGAATATGTGCACCGGCAGAGGATAATGTTCCAGGTTAATACCAGAAGGTAGTGTGTGTGGTAATGGCGGGAAGGCCTCGTGACTGTAGATTTACCAGTTGCACTGCTGCAATATGCGGTATTTTTATACCCATACCTCCCTATAGCCTGCATGTAAGTTACTCCATCGAAAGCCATAATCTGTTTAATATGCCTTTTTCTAGAGTACTCATGGCAGCAACGGTAGTTCGAGGCGTGACCACCAGAACAATGTACACAAACTGCGGAGCTCGATTTGTCACAGACCACAATGTCACGTGAACCTGCGCAGTGGACCCATCTTCGCTGGCTACGGCACTGTTTGCTGCCACGACTATAGCGTAAACATTATAGCACTGCATAACCTGGCTGACATACGGCTGACACTACTGGTAACTCCGGCTTCCAACTGATGCAAAATTTTCCGAATGACGCACGGTGCAATCTTCCAGCCTTCCTATCCTGGCTTTCGGGAATGACGCTATATGGCCCGTATCATACGTTTTTTAAACACTGAAGCGCCAACGAAACTGGTATAGCATGCGTATTCAAATACAGAGATACGTAAAAAGGCAGAATACGGCGCTGCGATTGGCAACGCCTATATAAGACAGCAAGTGTCTGGCGCAGTAGTTAGATCGGCTACTGCTGCTACAGTGACAGGTTATCAAGATTTAAGTGAGTTTGAACGAGGTGTTAAGGTCGGCGCACGAGCGATGGGACACAGAATCTCCGACGTAGCGATGGAGTGGGGATTTTCCTGTACGACTATTTCACGAGTGTACTGTGAATATCAGAATCCGGTAAAACATCAAATCTCCGACATCACAGCAGCCGGAAAAAGATCCTGCAAGAACGGGACCAACGACGACTGAAGAGAATCGTTCAACGTGTGAGAAGAGCAACGTGTGATGCTGCAGCTTTCAATCCTGGGCCATCAACAAGTGTCAGCCTGCAGTCATGGACTGTGCGGCTGGTCCCGTGGAAGTTCGAGTCCTCCCTCGGGCATGGGTGTGTGTGTTTGTCCTTAGGATAATTTAGGTTAAGTAGTGTGTAAGCTTAAGATTTCACACACATTTTTGAACAAGTGTCAGCGTGCGATCCATTCAACGAAACTTCTCCGATATGGGCTTTCGAAGCCGAATGTCCACTCGTGTACTTTTGGTGAGAACACGACACAAAGTATTACACATCGCCTGGGCCCGTCAATACTACCATTGGACTGTTGATGACTGGAAACATATTGCCTGGTCGGACGAGTCTCGTTTCAAATGGTATCGGGCAGATGGACGTGTACAGGTATGGAGGCAACCTCATGAATCCATGAACCCTGCATGTCAGCAGGGGATTGTTCTATCTGGGGAAGGCTCTGTAATGGTGTGGGGATGTACAGTAGGAGTGATATGGGACTCCTGATACGTCTAGATACGATTCTGATCGGTGTCACTTACGTAAGCATCCTGTCTAATTACCTGCATCCATTCACGTCCATTGTGCATTCCGACGGACTTGGGCAATTCCAGCAGGAAAATGCGACACCCCGCACGTCCAGAATTGCTAGATAGTGGCTCCACGAACATTCCTCTGAGTTTTAACACTTCCGCTAGCCATCATACTCCCCATAAATGAACATTATTGAGCATATCTGGGATGCCTTGCAACGTGCTGTTCAGAAGGGATTACCACCGCCTCGTATTTATGTAGAGCCCAGCAGGATTCATGGTGTCAGTTTCCTCCAGCACTATTTCAGACATTGGTCGAGTCCATGCCACTTCGTGTTGCAGCACTTCTGCATGCTCGCGGGGGGCCTACACGATATGGGGAGGTGTTCCAGTTTCTTTCGCTATTCAGAGTAAATTCACTGACAGCGCATTACGCTGTTGCTGCATGCTTACAGTTGTCGTTGGAGTGGTACCGGAGGTAGAGTTGGTACGTTCCGCAAAGAGTTTCTTACGCTCCATACTTAATGCTTGCTTCGTCTGCCCATGCCCCACCTTCAGAGTTTACTTTGTATATCTGTCTACCTCAGATGTCGTGTTGTGTCGTTTTTATGAATCTTTCGGAACGGCATGCCTTCTTCAGTTACCACTACTGAAACAGCTGTAGAGATTGCCACTGGTATTTGCAGTCCTGAAGATTCTTGATGTGGTTGATTAATGACATTTGTAGCCGATGAAACTACTTAGAATTTTCTCCTGGTACAGTAACGTCGTGGGCACGAAAGCGTCGTGTCTGCCTTCTCCGCATTCGCTGCTAGTCATAACGACTCACTTCAGAATTGCTGTCCCACTGAACTAAGTTTCACAGACTCAAGCTTCCTTTTGACACAATCGTTCACTTCAAGATGTGTACTCCACAACTGTTTGAGAAGAACATGACTTTTCAAAATCTCTCAAATTGACGAAATAACTAAAAATAATTCGAGGCGCTGTTCGTGTTTACTTTGCCAAGGCAACATTTCCCGTATGCAGTTCCAGAATGGTGCTTGTGAAGAGTAATATTCTTGATAAGTCTCTATGCGGGCTCGATTCTCTCTGATTTTGTCTTCATGGACTTTTCGCGAAATATACGCAGTAGGAAGAATTATAATGGTGGTTCTTCTAAAAACATACGACTACAGAATTTGGACAGTAAATGACAGCATGATGCACAGTTCCTCTTGTGTAGCATCTCCACTTGGAGTTGGGAGAACAGAAATACACTGCTCTTCTTTGCATCTTTTCTATGTCACCTATCAATCCCATCTTGCAAATGTTATGTGCTACCGAGCAATACTCAATCATCTGTCGAATTAGGCTTTTGCTATCTACCTCCTTCGTAGGTAGGCTACTTGGGGATTCTACCAATGAATCTGTCCGTCTTCTACCTTTCCTACGATTAGTTTCATGTGGCTGATTTTTCACGTGGTTCCTTATTTAGATGTCTTTCATTTTGGTGTTCGTTTCATGATTTAAACTACGAATCTTATTCCGATCTCCCTTAGTAAAACAATTTTGGGAAACGGAGTTTTTTTATTTCGGTATTTTCTCCATCGTCCCTCATTTCGATGCCATTGCTGTCACTGAGTGTCTGGACATATGGTTTTGATAAGTTTTACAAATTTAATATGAGACCAAACCAACTTAAGATTTTCTGTCATTTCGATAGATACAATTTTACTTTCAGATTTGTGGAACGCTTCACATATGGCTCTCCTTACGCTACTTTTGGCTATATGTAAATCTGCAGTGAAACTCTTCTTGCTTTCCGAGCAGCTTTTTCATACGGCTCTCAAACCACGGCTGATCTTCCCAGTCTCTCACAACTTTACTCAGCACAAATCTGTTTACGGCGTATTGTACAACACTCTTGAGCTGTGACCATTTATACTCAACATTTTCACCCTTTGAGGTGTATGTTAGACATCTCAGATGCGCTGAAATGTGTTTCTTGTCGCACTTACTGAGCAGAAATGCAATTCGAGCAGTCTTTACATTCTTACTGACACTCTTAGTCATTTATACTATAACGGTCTTTCGATCTTTTGATTTCTTACTCTACGCCAGCTGACTCGAAAAGTTCGGACCTGTTTGTAACCAGGAGACGTAAGATTTAACATTTTCGAGACGATTCTCCGATTAATTGCGTGAGGTAATTTTCGGACAGGGCATTTAGAACAATTCACTCGGTTTCCTGTCACCACTCCACTAATCTCCATGAGCAAATGAGTCTTACAGTCTATAGCTGATAAGTTAGCAGGGAATGTTCGTGCAACTTTCTCTGGGTTTTCCCTGAAATATTCCTCCACTAATGCTCTCGAGGAAAGGTGCGTATAAAGGCAGCCGACCACCATTTTTGGTCAACCTTTAACACATATTTGCACCCAAATAATTTTGAATTCGGAATCTGTGCTAAACACTAGATATTATCATATTATTCACGGATATAAAATCGCCACTACTACCGGCATCCAGCCTATCTTTTCGAGGTACATTCCTATGAATTATTTGCCCGGTCCGTGTAGAAAACGATAATTTGTGTAGAAGACGATCAGTGTGTAGCAGGTTTCATGGGGTGCTCGGAAATAGGCTGAAACGCTTGTGAGGCTGTTGCAGGTTAAGTTGCAGTGAGAAGTAATTGTTAAGAATAAAATTCGATACGTTGCGCCGTTTTCGAGTTAATAGCATTGAAGTTAGCCAATCATGCTGTTGCGCGCGCAAATCCAAGAGGCTTGTCAGAAATGGATACAAAAATGGGACATGGGATGGAAGGAATCCGACCCAAAGGCTGAGCAGTCTCGTACTCTATCATCTACGCTATGAAAACAACTGGCACTAATTGCATGTGGCGGGCCGCTTGGATTTGCGCTTGCAGCGGCCTCATTGGCTGATTTAAATGCTATTTAATTCGGAAACGGCGCAAATTATTGAAATTTTTTCTGAACTGTGATTTCTCAGTACAACCCAACCTCCAACATTCTTACAAGCTTTTCAGACAGTTTCTAACCACACTGTACACAAATTGCTTTTTCTTCAAAATCGTTATGAATATGTAAGGACGTGTCACATGACGATATGTTGTAGACGCAGTGGTTCCATGGAATAAAAATAATAACTAAGCCCCCTTGTACCACGGACCATACCGAGGAGAGGTGGCTTACCATGTCTCACTAATACAGGCCGTATCGTAGTGCAGGACGACGGAGGGGTAACTGTGGAAGGCCAAATTAATCTATTATTCCTTAAGAAAAGCAACAGCCTATTGAGTAGTTGTAGGAGGAAAGGTATGGATGTTTGACTGACGTGACTTTGTAACAGCAAACGCAGCGTTGTTGTACTGGTAGTATGAAAAGCTGAAAGCAAATGGAAAGTCCAGCCGTTATTTTTATTTTCCGAGGCCATGTATTTCTAATGTAGGGCTTAATGATGCCGACACTCTCTTGGGTAAAATATTCAGTCCATTCGAATTCCGTGGTGGGAAATGTTCAAAGATAATGTCGTCATCAGGAGGAACAAAACTAGCATTCTACAGTTCGGAGCGTGGAATATTGGATCCCTTAATAGGGTAAGCAGGTTAGAGAATTTAAAAAAAAGAAATGAATAGGTTGCAGTTAGCTATAGTAGGAATTAGTGAAGTGTGGTGGCAGTAAGAACAGGACTAACTTGTAGTAAGAACAGGGTTATAAATACAAAATGAAGTAGGAATAATGCAAGAGCAGGTTTAATAATGAATAAGAAAACAGGAATGCGGGTAAGCTATTAAGAATATCATAGTGGATGCATTATCGTGTTCAGAAGAGGCAAGAAATCAACACCCATCACAGTATTATAATTTATGTACCAACTAGATCCACAGATGATGAAGAGACTGAAAGAATGTTTGATGAAGACATAAAAAATATACAAGTAGTTAAGGGAGACGAAGTGACCGGAATTTACAGTAGTAGGAAAAGGTAGGGAAGGAAAAATAGTAGGAGAATATGGACTTGGGGAAAAGAATGAAAGAGGAATTTTGCACAGAGCATAATTTAATCACTACTAACATTTCATTTAACAATCATGTAAGAAGGTTGTATACATGAAAAAGACATGGAAACGTTGGACGATTTCAGACTGATTATACAAGGTGATTAAAATTAAACTTTAGCTGCTTGAACCAGTGCAGACGGAAACTACTTACCGTATAGGTACCCCACTTTCTAGGAATAATGTTCAGAGTGTGTGTTGCAGGATTTGTGTTGTTGGTAGTGCCTTGGCGTTCGGCGCCAGACCTGGTACCGAACTCGGAACCCAACGACCCAGGATCTGCAGCACACGTTATTGTGATCTGCTTCGCCAAAATGTTATTCCTGCTCTACGGGAGAGAGGGTCTTCGCACTCAACTGTTTTGATGCACGATAGAGTTGCACCTCACATTGCTCGTGGGTCACTCGGTTACTCCGTAACACATTTGGAGAAACCCGAATCATTGGCCGATTGTTTCGGACTGCGTGGCAAACGAGATTATCAGATTGGAACCCATGTGATTTCTGGATGGGGTGTTACCTGACCGATAGGGTTTACAAACGGGACACAAATACGCGTTAGAGATTGAAGACGAGCATAGCGAGGAAGGTAGCCAACATTTCACCTGAGATGTTTCTGCAGTAGTGCGGTTCCAGGCTGTCGTGGATAGAGATGGCAGTCACGTTGAACAATGTTTGTATCCTGGAACGTAAACACGGTGCGCAATGAACGAGTGTGACCATCTCGTGTGGAAATTGAAGTGTGTTTCATTCAGTGGTTTATTCGTTGCTTCTTTTCCGCATGTTCTTACGAATGTTTCCACAAAATTGCATTCAGCTACGATCACTCGTTTTTCATGAGGGTTGCTTCAAGTAGCGACAGTTGAATTGTAACCACTCTATATAATGGTAAGACAGATATTTCGAAACCAGGGGAAATACCTCGAAGAAAAATTAAACAACTGCTGTCTCGCAGCCAGATGATTGGCTCACCAAAGACTAGAGGAAGTAAACCTTGATCAAAAGTGTCTGGCAAGTCACGAGGCCAAAAGGCGACAGCCTCACAACATGTCTAGCCTGGCTATCGTGTGGTATCCCGTACCGGGGACGTTAAGTTACTCATAATCTTCAAATAAATCGGCTGGATGTATTAAATAGAAGACTACCCAAGTAAGAAAAGGACTAACGATGTGAAGTAACGAGAAAGCTCAACATTGCGACTTGGAATGTGAGAAGCCTGCACTTAAAAGAACACAGGAATGTAAAGAACTGAAACTAAGAAACAATATTGCAACAGCTACAGAAACACAGAAAAAGCTGAAATTAACTGCAGATTTAGATGGATGCCTTATTATCCCGGTGTAGGAAGTGACAATAGAGAAGGTCGTGGAGTATCTATGTAGTAAATAATAAATGGAAATCTAAAATCGAAGAGTATACTTACATAAATTACACAATCATAACATCGAAATTCAGAACGGATCGAGGGCATTTAAAAATGAATGGGTCGTATGCTCCTGAAGTTGGAAAACAAGAAAAGACTGAAGGATTTTATGAAACCCTACAAAGAGATATGGATAAAACATCCTGGCAGATTAAAACTGTGTGCCCGACCGAGACTCGAACTCGGGAACTTTGCCTTACGCGGGCAGGTGCTCTACCATCTGAGCTACCGAAGCACGATTCACGCCCGGTCTCACAGCTTCACTTCTGCCAGTATCTCGTCTCCTACCTTCCAAACTATACAGAAGCTCTCCTGCGAACCTAGCAGAACTAGCACTCCTGAAAGAAAGGATATTGCGGAGACATGGCTTAGCCACAGCCTGGGGGATGTTTCCAGACTGATATTTTCACTCTGCAGCGGAGTGTGCGCTGATATGAAACTTCTTGGTAGATTAAAACTGTGTGCCCGACCGAGACTCGAACTCGGGAACTTTGCCTTTCGCGGGCAAGTGCTCTACCATCTGAGCTACCGAAGCAAGACTCACACCCTGTCTCACAGCTTCACTTCTGCCAGTATCTCGTCTCCTACCTTCCAAACTTTACAGAAGCTCTCCTGCGAACCTTGCAGAACTAGCACTCCTGAAAGAAAGGATATTGCGGAGACATGGCTTAGCCACAGCCTGTGGGATGTTTCCAGAATGAAATTTTCACTCTGCAGCGGAGTGTGCGCTGATATGAAACTCCCTGGCAGATTATAAATGTGTGCCCGACCGAGACTCGAACTCTCATTCTAGATATGGATAAGTACGACAAAACGGACCACCTATTAATCTCCGAAGATTTAAATGCCAGAACAAGAAATAATCCAGTTCCTCTAACAGTTGGAACTTTTGGCGAACAACACATAAATGATAATGGACATTCTCTTACATATTTTGTCTCAAGTAATGCACTGAAAATTACTAATTCTTTTTTAGGGAGACAGACGTACATAAATAAACTTGGAGCGTGAGAGGACAGAGGTTAGTAATAGATCATGTGAAGACCAACAGTAACATAAGCAAGCAAGTTCAGGTTTCTGTTTTCGGAGATATTGACATTTATTCGGACCACTGTTAAGCAGCAGCAAAAGTAGCTATGATCGCTAGATGTAAAACAGACGGAATCTTTGCCTAAACCAGACAGACACAGGTAATAGTTTAGAAACCGAATGGCAAAATATAAAGCTACGTATTGAGCGGGTCACAAATGAATAATTAGGAAACAAAAATAAAGAAGTAAGAAGATCTTAGTGTATGAAATGAAGATGACGCAAAAGCAATTGAGGACAAGAAACGAGCATTTCAAATATATTTACAAGCGAAAACAGAATCTGCAAAACAAGAACATAAAGAGAAAAGAAAAACAGTAAAAACTATTGTCAGGAAAACAAATAAAGAATCGTGTAATAACTCTGCGAGAATAGTGAACACGACGTCATGGAAGACAGTCCATTGTCATAACATTTAAATAAAACTGAAAAAGAGGCAACAAACCTAAATATACCAGAATATAAATGAATTGCACATTATAAACAACTCTGGTGTACTGAAAACCAAGCATTGGAGAGGGACACCCCCCCCCCCCCCTCCCTCAAGTGGATGAGCCATGTGACGGAGATCTCATTATGATCCAAGAACTAAACGAAACCCTGAATAAAACAAAAACCGGAAAGCAACAGACCCCGATGGCATAAACGCCGAGTTAGTTAAATACGGGGAATTATTTTTACAGCTTAGACTTCTGCATTTACACATTATGCGTTGGCAAAGACTCCATGTACCAAAGCCATGCTCAGCTGCAAATGTCATATTAATCTTTAAAAAGTGTAAATGAAATGAATGCAGTAATTATCGTGGTATAACATTCACGGACGCAGCGTATAAGATTTACGCCAAGGTAATAAATCAACATCTACAAATCATTGCCGAAAATCCCTTATCTGAAGAACAAAATGGCTTCAGAAAAGCAAGATCCTGTACCACTGATAATATTTTCACACTTAAACAAATTATAGAAAAACAAAGAGAGTTCTGCAGGGATACACACGTCGCATTTATAGACTTAGGGAAAGCCTTCGAACATTTAGATAGGAAGATCTTATGGAACATATTACACAAGAATGGTTAGCCTCCGCAAATAATAAAGGTGGCAGAAAGCCTGTACAGAGGTACAAAAATAAGAATAAAGACTAACCATGTCATATCAGAAGACATACCAATAAGCTAAGGGGGTTCTGCAAGGGTGTAGCTTATCAGCCACTCTTTTTGATGTATACACTGACGATGTGATTGAAACATGGGAACAACAAATTGATCAGGGCTTGAGATTATCACACGACATATTTTTTAATATGATGTTTTTTTCAGATGACCTTCGAGTTGTACAGGATAGCGAGACTTCGCTAAAAGATCCATGTATACACTCAATCAGATTTCTAAAGAATACCGTATGAAAACATCCACTCCAAAAACAAAAGAGTGACAAAACGGCTGAGGTCAAACTGGGAGATATTATAAGTTACCAGAATGAACTCGATATTGACAACAAACTGCAGAAATTTCAAATACTATGCAGAACAATTACTAGAACGTAGAGAAATGAAGTGAGAAAAGACACAAAAATTAATTTTTATAAAGTAATCGCTATCCCCACATTACTATTTGGAAGTGAAACTTGGACAGCTACTAAAAATCAAGAAAGCCGAATCCAAGAGGCAGAAATAAAATTTATCAGAGGAGTTAGGTGTTGTATAGTCTTAGATTAGGAAACGAAGACACAAAACCAGAACTTGGGTTATATGCTGTAAATGAGAAGATCAGTTCTAATCGCCAAAGCTGGCTATAACATCTCCAAAGAAGGCAGATTCAAGGCTACCAAAACAAGTCTTAAATATCAGAGCTTTAGGTACAAGATCCGTAGGAATACGAAGAAAAAGATGGGTGAATATTTCCAAGACGGTAGAGGCCTATGGCTGAGACCTTGTTGAAAGAAGAAGAAGATGTATTGAACATTGTTAAACTCATCTGTACTTAACTGCTCCTATAAACAGATGTTACTACAAGTAAGAGTTACTACTTATTGTTTTGTTAATAAGTGTTTCACAATGCAGGTGATAAAATGGAATACATGTCATATAGAAAAAGACACCTCGTCAGTTTGCATCTCGAATGTAGTGTGGAGTGCTGTACTTTCACGATATAACATCTGTTTATTTTGGATTGGAAAAGCATATGACTGTGGTTTACAATTTAAAAATGTATTAGACACATTTCGTATGCTGAATTGTATGGGGAGACGTAAAAGAAAGGGAGACTACATTTTTCAATGGAAATTCGAAGTAATGGGTTACTTAAAATATAAACCTCGAACTAACTACGGCAGATAATAAAAAGGTAACTTCGTGGTTGCCAAGTACAGATGCAGGCCGTAAGCTGTGAAATTATGTATATATTTAACTGAACCGAGTCCTCAAAGTAGCTTGAGAAAATGTTGGCTCCTGCGTGCGCGTCATGGAAGCATACTCAGTGCAGCGGCGCAACTGAACATGGCAAAACGCTGTCTACAACGAACGGGCGGCAGCCTGGCAGAAACGTTGCACTACGGAGGCACTGCCTCATGCACAACCACGTTAGTGCGGGCAGCCCCATAAGAACACATGTGCCACAAGATCCAAGTGCGTTTGGGTTTCTTTCGAGTCAGTATGGGGAATGTGTTATATGAGAAATCCCTCTCGGCAATGCAGGAAGTAGACACACGCCCATTTTGCGCGTATTTTGTGTTATTAATAGCATCGTCCAAACACCAAACGATTCGCAAACGTTTTTTTGAACGTGCTTCTCTACACTCTTTACTAGTTACTTCCAACACTTGTAATTATATGTGACTTGGCGATGGATGCCACGTTTCCTGGAAAAGAAGAAGAGCATATTTTAAAAATGTGGTGGCGCTGGAACATGCTTCCATGAACAACTTCTGACTTTTTGATGTTCCTCTAAATGTGTAGGTAAGCCATTGTACCGACACACCACTGCATGATCACGTCTCACTCTGTACCTAGAACTGTTTTTTTCATGGCCTTATTCCGTATCGTTAAGGGATTGGTATGTTAATCTACATTTGGTAATGTTAGTGGTAGAGGGTGCAAAGTGTCCTTCCTATCGCCGCCCTTTCACACTGGTACGGAATTTGTGTCTGCGTCTAGTGTTATCCCATGTGTAAGTATGAGAACGTTTTTAAAGTCTTTGCGATTCGTGCAACCGAGGCGGTACATGGGTATCACCCGGTATTCTTCTTATAGGATGTGTGAAACTGCCTGAAAACTGCATCCAGGCTGGCCGGAAACCAGCCCTCGTCATTAATCCACCGGGCGGATTCGATCCTGGGCCGGCGCGCCCTCCCGAATCGTGCTGATGCGCGCAGCTGTCCGGGCGGGTCTCTTCATACCTAGCAGTATACAAAACAAATAGCTTTCTCTTTTAATAACAGAAACACGCATTGTGAATGCAGTTCAGCAGAACGCAATGAGTCTCCACCCGTGCACTGTACAAAGCTCCCGGAGTACACTGTTCCGTTTGTCAATGTGCCTATAAGGGTCACCTCGAGCTTGAACGATGCATGCATTGTCATTTTCAGATTGGAAGAGTAGTCAGTAGGCGTATTTTCTGCCGAATGGATGTACATCACACCGACCTCATTCTAACATACAACACATACCATGAGGTACGAAACACTGAATATATGCCAAGCAGCGGTCGGCCGCAGTCAACACCAGCTGCTGACCGCTACTCACAAACCCAACAAAAGTGCACGGTGTATTTTTGGAGGAAACTGGAGAAGAATTGTGTCGAAACAGAACTGCACGCTGCCATTTTTGGGACAGTGGGAGACCAGTGTCAATCCAGAAAGTACTTAACTTTCTCCATACGATCAAATCGGCCTCTGACGTCCATTGCGATCAACGGAACAAACGCCCATGTCCCATGGCGCATGACAAAGGTGGGTGAGGTAACACGTGGAATAGAAC
Source organism: Schistocerca serialis cubense (assembly GCF_023864345.2). Lineage (NCBI taxonomy): Eukaryota > Metazoa > Arthropoda > Insecta > Orthoptera > Acrididae > Schistocerca > Schistocerca serialis. The sequence continues at coordinate 785,302,769 of NC_064639.1, read as the reverse complement.
CGGGATCAACAGTGTCAGATTCTGTTCAGTGACGTGTGCGGGATTTGTCTGATGCCGTGTACCATTGCACATGTCAGACATGGAGTCTCAAAGGTGTGGAGTGGAGGTGGGCCAGTCATGTTTTGGACTGGTATCATGAACGGATGTCGGACACCTCTCACCATCTACCAAGAGAAATTTGACGGCTGTGTATTATCAGGACTGTATTCTCCGACCTATTGAACAACACTACAGTCAACATTTCGACGATGAGTTCATATTTCAGAACGTTACTGCACAAGCTCACATCGTGAACGCCTACCCCCAGGAAGCGGGAATCAGTCGCATGATTGGCAATATTTCCTGAAATGAACTTGATTGAATATGCTTGGCATCAACTAAAACTTGCTATGTACCGTCACAGGAAACCCCTCAAATACTTGATGAGCTCACGAACGCCGCCTTTTAAGCGTGTGGCAGTCTTGAGCAGAAATGGCAGGACCACGTTGTGATAAACATGGAGGCCGGCAGCATACTCCGATTTCGAATATGTGCGCCTTTGAACAAAATGCTTGTATTTCGGTTATTGTTTCGTGTATATGTCACAGTAAAATTGTCCTTCAGTTTCATGAGGCTAATTCTTTCGTTGCCTTTTCCCTTGGGAACACGTCTGCAGACATGCAGGTGACTTCAAACGTTTTTGAGTAGAAGTGGTGACAGATCCGTGTCTTCGTACGCAGAATATCAGAAGGCAATGTTCGCTCGTCATCGACTGAAATTGAAGCCGCTACCTTCCTTTCGTTTTTAAAATGATTATGTGAAGTTTTTCTGTGTCGCAAGCCTATTCTATGAAAAAACATGCCCTCTAACATCATTAAAGCCACATATTTCTCCAGTTTCTTGTCACTTCATCCGTGTACGCCACAATCTGTTGGCATAATACTGATACTCAAAGTCTAACAAGTAAACATTACAGACTCGATTTAACATTTTAAGAAGAAAAAGGCGCACTTTCAATATGTCAATCCCAGAAACTGCGCGAACATTTGTCGCATAATTCGGAAAATACGCAGTTATGACCTTTGGAATGTGCCACTATTAAACTTTGGGCGCGACGACCTTTTGTGTCTTGTTATGTCCCCCCTCCCTTCCGTCCCTGTCCCCCCCCTCCCCACCCTCCCTGCCCGCTTCAGCCGCATAATGTTGGAGCGCGAAGTATTCTACAGAGGTTTAAACAAGAGATACGCGTTCATAATGTCGATGAACAGATAAGTGACAGTGTTTTATTCATGGTGTCAAAGTGCACGGTTTCTAATCTGTAGTTGGTGCCAGAGATCTCTTTGACTGAACATTTTTATGTTGCGATACACAAATTCCGTGTTAATTATTGAAATTAACGTGTGTATTTGTAAAGACTTAGCGCAGTACTATGACGTGATTAAATTATAAATCGAAAGTCAATAACTCTTCAGTTGCTTAGGTGTATTCATTTTGATTTTCAGGCACAAATATAAAAATATAATATCTGAGTACCCAGCGTTGCCTGGGTGTGTATTTATTCCAGTCTTCTAACAGACTGTCTCCTCCTTCCTCGTTTCTCTGTCCATCTCATCCTTCACCCCTCCCTGTCCATCTCCTCATTCCCTTCTCTCTGTCCCTCTCTTGTCTCTGTCCTCTTCCTCCTCGTCCTTTCACTGCCCATTTCTCCCTCGCCTGTCTCTCTCCATCTCCTCATCCCCCTATCTGTGACCATCTATTCCTTCTCCTCGTTGTCTGTCCACCTTCTCCTTCCCTCTTCTCTCTCCACATTATCACGCTCACCCCAATAGGGCCCTGGTGGTTCTTTTTCCCACAGCATCCCCTTCCAGATCGTAACTAATATGTTTGCCAAAATTGGTTGAAACCGTTCTAGTGGTTTAGTATGAGCTTTTTACCCGTGGCTTTGCGCATTTCAAATATATTTCACATACATTTAACATACTTCACACGTACTGATAGAAAATAACTGTAGTGAATGTTGCCATGAACTTTCATTTTCACGCAGCTTAACGTTTATGACGTCGTATCTTCCTGAATTACGACCTGTAGTTTTGCAGGTACATCCAGTGGTATATATGGCTACTGTCTGCAAAATGTGTTGTGAATAGAGTTATTAATAAAGAAGTAATAAAATAAAATGTCATTTATGATGCGGCAGTTTTTCACGCGTCTCAGTGTTTATGACATCATATATCCTGAACTATGTCATATAATGATATAATTGTGCTGGTAAATTCAGTGGCATATGTCAATACTTACTTAAAAATGTGTCGCGAATACAGATAGTAGCAGAGAAGTAAGAAATTGAAACGTCATGCTTCATGGGGCAGTTTTACTGTGTGAATAGTGACTTCCAGTTGCCGACCCCTCGTGACTACTGCTGCAGCTGGCCGTGGCACAATGCGAGACGAGCAGGAGTAACTTGGACTAACATTATCCCACAACTGACTCATGTTCATAGCTCGGGTGCTTTTCAGTATCAGACCAGGACTTCTGGGTAATAAGAATACCAAGGAAACAGCGATGTCGTTGCGAAAAACGACAACGCAGTGGAGTAGACATTTTAATGTGGACGAGTCCAAATGTAAAATAAAAATATATGACAAATTTCAAATGGTTCAAATGGCTCTGAGCACTATGGGACTCAACTGCTGTGGTCATAAGTCCCCTAGAACTTAGAACTACTTAAACCTAACTAACCTAAGGACATCACACACATCCATGCCCGAGGCAGGATTCGAACCTGCGACCGTAGCGGTCGTGCGGTTCCAGACTGTAGCGCCTTTAACCGCTCGGCCACTTCGGCCGGCTATGACAAATTTATATGTCAGATCACAAGCCCAGGAATGAACAGTGATGTTGGTAACCTACTTATCGATTTTGTAAAATGTTCCTGCTATGTCTGTACAAGAAACTTCTGTGTCTTCCTTGGCTAAGGTATTCTAGTTACCAGACTGTAAGCTATTACTTATAACTACACTATGGATGATTTGTTTGACCCTGTGGAAGGCCATCTAATTGTATTAAACACAAAAAACAGTATTCACAATGCGTCTTTGTTATTTCCACTATAAGAAAGCTTACAGAACAATATTTATTTGTATTGATTAGTGTTCTGTAATTAATCTCGTGGGCAATAACAGTACGCAAAAATTGATGGCGCACAAGTAAAACTTCTACATCATCAAGACTGAGAAGAGATTATAAACCATGTTATGTCTACGGTTTCAATTATTATCTTGTAAATTATGTGGAAACCGTCAACACAAACTCCAACGGAGGCAACTTAAGTGTTATGTTAAAGGTGAAAACAATTTTTCTCAACGCAGGACATTGTTTCCCCACAATGATAATATTGGCAAATTAGGATTGTTTTCCACAAACATATTACTTTACAGGTCGTAAGAAAACGAAGTGTATTGAATAGACTTCAGCCATTTCCTATGACAGAAATTACTTCTTTAAGTGCTGTTCATGTGTTAAATGTACGCAAAAGAAAACTGAAAATGGAAGATGTCAGAGTCAGAAACACAAACTGGAGTGTTTGACAAAAAAGACTGGCATGAAGGAAGAATATAATCTTCTATTAGGAAAAGAACAAGCGACAGCAGATTTGGAAAGAAGGCTTACTAATTACTTTAAACACGGCGTATGATAAACTCTGGATATGAATGAGATGGATTTAAAATATCAGCATTTACTGTAAATACCATTGTGGTAGACTTAAGATTCAATACGCGAATTCCGCTATAATATGCGGAAGAGTTACCATCTTATACACGTGAAGATGTGGAATGTCTTAACAGTATTACCATGCAAGAAATGAAAGTCAAAATTAAAATTCCGAAATGCTCTTGGCTAGAAGAAATGTAGCACAAGGTGTACATAATTTTACGGTGTCGTGTGGGTTCCAGTAGCAATGATACCGGTGCCAGTCACTACAGATGGAGTGTACGAAGTGCTACGGACAACAAAGTACGGAAGGGTCCCATCACCGAATATACTGTACCATGGCATGTGTTGTATCGGTTTTAGTAGAACTAAACGCATTTTTGACAAATGCTACAGACAATTTAGGTGTGAGAATAACACTGTGAGGTGTAATTTAAATTAAACAGGCACTTAATATACGTATATAGCTCTTGGTGTCACAAGCGTACACTGCCTGTGCCATAACTTAGACTGAGGTGACAGAAATGGGAATCCGATATGCATATGTTTAGATGGCGGTAGTATAGTGTACAGAAGGTATAACGGGGCAGTGCATTCGGGAGCTGTGATTTGTACTCAGGTGATCCATGTGAAAAGGTTTGCAACGCGATTACCGCCACGCGGCGGGAATTAACATACTTTGAACGCAGATTGACAGTTTCCGAAATCATTACGGAATTCAATATACAGAAATCCACAGTGTCAAGAGTGTGTTCAAATGGTTCAAATGGCTCAGAGCACTATGGGACTTAATTTCTGAGGTCATCAGTCCCCTAGAACTTAGAACTACTTAAACCTAACTAACCTAAGGACATCACACACATCCATGCCCGAGGCAGGATTCGAACCTGCGACCGTAGTGTCAAGAGTGTGTCCAGAATACCAAATTTCAGGCATTACCTCCCGTCACGGACAACGTTCAGTTAATGACCGAAAGCAGTGGCGTTTGCGTGTAGTTGTCAGTGCTAACAGACTTGCAACACTGCGTAGAAATCAATGTTAGACGTACGACAAACGTGTTCGTTAGGATAGAGCGGCGAAATATGGTGTTAATGGACTATGGCAGCAGCCGACCGACGCGAGCGCTTTTGATAACAGCACAACATCGCATACAGCACCTCTTCAGGGCTCGTGACCATATCGGCTGGACCATAGACGACCGGAAAATAGTGGCCAGGCGAGTGAGTCCCGATTCAGTTGGTAAGAGGTAATGGTAGGGTTGGTGGTGGCTCCGTAATGGCGTAGGCTGTGTTGAATGGACTGGGTACCTTGGTCCAACTGAACCGATCCTTGTCTAGAAATTTTTGGCTACTTGCAGACTATTGCAGCCATATATGGATTTCATGTTCTCCAACAATGATGGAATTTTTATGAATGACAGTGCGCCACGTTACCGGGGCACAAATGATCGCGTTGATTTCAGGAATACTCTGGATTATTCGAGCGAATGATTTGGCTACCCATCGAACACTTATGGGACGTAATCGAGAGGTCAGTTCGTGCACAAAATCCTGCACCGACAACAGTTTCGCAGTTATGGACGGCTCAATATTTCTGCAGGAGACTTCCAACGACTTGTTGAATCCGCGCCCCGTAGAGTTGCTGCACTACGCCGGGCAAAAGGAGGTCCGACACGATATTAGGAGGTATCTCATGACTTCTGTTATCTCAGTGCTCAACTGCGTTCTAGTTTCTGTGCATTTTCAAAGAGTTCTACTATTCGCTGATAGTTGGCTCTGGTATCGTTTTTCTTCCTTACATGCCTAGTAGTAGTGCAAATGAAAAATAAAATAAAAAATGAGCATTCGTTTCCTTTCCATAACTTCTGCCAATTCCATCGAATGAATAATTAATTGTTTCCTTATAATTTATCTTGTGTAGAGAAAATATCTGCATATACCGAATTACAAATGTGCTCTGATTTCAATCGAATTTCGTAAACCCTCCTCGAAAAAAGACCAGAAAAGTGTTAGTTGCCTACAGTTGTGTAAACACTGCGGGATCGCTACATAGCGTGACCAAGCGCACATGGACGGAGGCACGAAGGTACTTTCGCGAGTACCCTCGGCTACCAAAACAGTGGAAAAGGGTTGATGTAAGTTAAAGAAATTATAAAGAAAAGAAGCTGTACACAGCGAAAATGTAGTAAGTGATAAACATTTTTCTTTCATCATTGTGTAGGGTTTGCCAGCGAAAAATGTTTCATAAAGGTTTGAAGTTAGGTGTAAACTTCGTTGCACGTCACTAAGTGCTCTCATCCTCAAATAACGAAACACTAAAGGATGGCTATTCGCTCGTCGTAGCTACGCTGCTTTTTCGCCTCCATCCCTACTCCTTTGATAAGTTGGTCGTTCTTACCCCCAAAGCGATGTTTTCCAGACAGCATCTGATGTGTATACCAAGTATGGTTTAGGAGGAAATGTGGGACATACATTCATACATACATACATATACAATGTGTCTCAAACCTTTGGGTCAAATTGAAACAGGTGATAGTGGGCGTTAGGGACATACACAACATAACCGCATAACAACAATGTAGCTCATAGTAAATGTTGAAAGTGACAACCGCCAGTTTCAATGCATGTATGGCAAAGGCGCATCAAGTTTTGCCACACTTTCTCAAAGATCTCTGGTGTCTGTTGTACCAGGAGGCAGCAAGCTTGGACCCTAGAAAATAGGTTTCCATCCGTTTCTATGGGGGTTTCATACAACAACGTCTTGACGTAACCCTAGAGGAAAAAGTACAGAGGTGTGAGATCCATCGATCGCGGCAGCCATCGGACAGGACCTCCCCTTCCAATCCAACGATGGGGGTTCGTGTAGTTCAGGTGGTCGTGGATATTAATATCGAAGTGGGCTGGTGCACTGTCGTGATGAAACCCATCCTTTCGCAGACAAGAAGGGATGTAGTCTCCAAGTGTCCTATTAGTTGATCTTGGACAATGTCGTCCCTGCGTTGACAGAGAATCGTTGCTGGTGGCCGCCAGTGGGGGTGGCTTTGGGATTGTCCTAACTTCAGACATGGCTGTTGTGGATGTTGAAAACACCATCACAGCTGAGTAGGGCCTCATCCGTGAACAATTAAAACTGTACGAAGATCGGCACTACAGCACTGCTGTGGATAATTCAGAGACAGAAGTGAACGCGGGGTTCAAAATCCGTTGGTCCAGCGTTCTTTATGATAGGAGCATAAAACCTGCTCCGGCAGTACTCTTCACACTGCATCCATCGAAGTGTACGTTTCAGGGGCAAGTTGACGGGTGCTTATAGCTGGTTGGTCGGCTACACAACCACAACACCATCTCCTCGAAGTCTGGTGTTCAGACATGTCTTTGGCGGGAAACTTGGCCGGCTCTCTGTGGCGTGAACGACCTGTCTCTCATAGGTCGGTATCCACGGAGATAAAATTCTTCCAATTAGAATTACGCGAGAGTGCGGCAGTACTGTATGCGCTGTTGCAATATATGCATTGAGACTAGCAATAGTCGCTTTGAACAATTACTATGAACTACGTTGTAGTCACGCGGTGTACACTGTATACGTCCATAACAAAATAAATACGTATTTCCGACCATTGGTTCTCTATCTCAATATAACCGGTTGTGGACCCACAATCACGTATTTCAATTTGACCCAAAAGGTTTGCGACATCCTTGACAGGCTGCACTCCTGATCAGCACATATGTGAATGTTGCCCTGGTAAACCCTGTCCTTTAGGTAGCGCCACAACCAGAAATCACAGGGAGTGAGATCAGGTGGTCGTGCCGGCCAAGCATTTGGAAACGATCGGCTGATAATTCGATCGTTTCCAGATGTGTCTCGGAGAAGCAGGTGAACTTCACGAGCGACGTGCAGTAGTGCTCCATCTTGCGTCTCTCTCCTGTAGGGCACGTATGACTTGCTCACGAGGCACATCGCAGTAACGCCGGCCAGTCACTCTGCACGTCTTTGGTCCATGAGCGCCAGTCTGTTCAAAAAAGAATGGGCCAATGATGAACGTAGCCGTGAAGCCACACCATACGGTGAAACGTTCATCAATCAGAGGAACTTCATGCATAGTCACTGGAGGTGAAGGTCCCCGCTTTCGGCAGTTCTGTGTGTTCACCTCACCCGTCAGAGAAAAATGAGCTTCGTCTGTCCATAGGATGATCCAGGGTAAGCCCTCGTCAACTTCAATCCTTGAGAGAAAGTGGAGAGCGAAGTCAACACGTCGTTGTGCGTCCCGCGTTGCAAGATGCTGTACAATATGGATCTTGTACGGATACTATTTGAGAATGGTTCGAAGCATCTTCCGTACAGTGGAGCATGGGATGTTCAACTGTCGCGACACAGCACACGCACTGCCTGACGATCGGTAATTGCGCGCAGCGTTGTCTGCCATGGCGATAGCGATTTCATGAATCACTTGTGGTGCAACTGGTCGTTGGCCTCTTCCCAGAGCGACGTCAGCTGGTGGAGAAAGAGGACCCTTCCGTAATCCTTTCAGCCGGCGATATTCTCGACGTGCAGCTTCAGCAGTACTGTTCACCAATAATGCCCTGCTCCTTTTTTCTAAGCACTTGTTGATACGTCAAGAAGTGCACTGCGACTGGTCAGGTGTGTATGACTATGAATCACTAGGACTGATCACCTCATCTGGTGGCCATAGAACTGGGCGGTGGCGCTGTGACGCATGGAAAGCATGCAACGCATACTCTGGACAATAATGCTACCACGTTTGGCACTCGTACGGTAATTAAATAGGGAAAGTTTCATTATAACCACCCGGTATATCATTAATGTCAAGCACCCCCTTTGACCAGCCAACTGTTGAATTGTAATCTTTAGCGTCATTGCTGTCATTGTTTCCCCAGCGATAAGCGCGTGTTTGAGTTATATTTGAGTATACTACTTGCTTGTTAGTCCTCCTGAAATTGATGCATTTTATTCGTTTAAATTAACATATTAATCATCACTGATTTAATCGAAGAAATTTTGGACTAACTGCCTGACTGCCTTTCCTTAGTTATTTTATCTAATTTTCTGCTTAAATTTGAGCTGCTGTTAACATTTTAAATCTGTTGCTAGCGCTAATTTCTGTCACTCAGTAGTTGCGACTTCTGAACTAGGTTCATTGCAAGTAACTATTATCAGTTGTATTTTATTAGTGTTTTTGGTATCTGTTCAATAAAAGATAGTTGGATTCTGGTGAAGTATCAAATGACTTGTGATAAATGGCCTGCACCTTTCCCATCCTCATTTAGTTTTTTTTTTTTTTCCTGGGGCGTCCACTGACATTTCAGCTATGTTCGGAGCACCTGAGCACTACCTCTCTCAGAGTGCTGGGTGTTCACCTAGAAGTAACGCGCAGGAAGTCAGATTGCTGCTTTATCCTCTGTTACGTTTCTGGTTGTTTCTGTTCTGCCATATTCTATCAAATTGTACAATCAATTTTACTTCAGATTCCAACTTAGAATATAAGAATATTGTGGTAAATACATAGCTGGAATTGTTTTAAGGTATTACGCTATGTGGTTGGCCAACTAGATCTTATCGAAGAAGCATATGGAGAGTAGAAAAAGGCTACGTAGGCGTGCAACATATAGCTTCATCATTACCTTCAGTCATACGAAATCCACTGCTGGATTAAGGTCTTGTTAGACTTCACCATGGATTACTGTCAGCAGTTAAGCGCATCCGCGTTCTTATTCAACACCATCTATCTACCTTCCATGAGATTGTAATCTTTAGCGTCATTGCTGTCATTGTTTCCCCAGCGATAAGCGCGTGTTTGAGTTATATTTGAGTGCACTACTTGCTTGTTAGTCCTCCTGAAATTGATGCATTTTATTCGTTTAAATTAACATATTAATCATCACTGATTTAATCGAAGAAATTTTGGACTAACTGCCTGACTGCCTTTCCTTAGTTATTTTATCTAATTTTCTGCTTAAATTTGAGCTGCTGTTAACATTTTAAATCTGTTGCTAGCGCTAATTTCTGTCACTCATTAGTTGCGACTTCTGAACTACGTTCATTGCAAGTAACTATTATCAGTTGTATTTTATTAGTGTTTTTGGTATGCTCTTAGTTTTGGGAACCACACATAGCAACTTTTTCGCCCAATCATTGCGTATTTCTCATTTCGGTCTATATCCTGCTTCATTTGCTTGTTTCTTTGTCTCTCATAATTCCTGTCGCTTGCTGAATACCTTGTGTACTTTTAACAGGAAAACCAGTCAAAGACTGTCTCACTGCCGTTAAGTCGATAGACGTAGTATACACTGATACTAACTTTCCTTTCCAGACACATCGGAGTATTTCTTTTAGAAACTTTATTCAACTCACCAAATCGACCTGGCAATATTTACTGCTAGTTTTTTCTTTTTATGTCTATCTAGTGGTTGTCTTAACTAACCAAAATTTAAAGGGTCGTCTATTGATTCTGTGAATCCTTTTTTAATTTGTGCCCTTTTCTTTTCATTATACATTGATTTGGTCTTTCTGTTTTAAGATGTACTTTCACACTTGCAGTAGACAAAGCAGTGCGATGATACTATCAAAATGAAGATAGTTGAATTATGTTCCATTAACATATATTCCTTTTTCTTTCCATAGCTGAAGAATCTGAAAATATTCTGTAGGTATACTGAGACTATTGATACCGAATCCTCTTTAAATTCGGAATTTCACTATATCATAGTGACATTTAATGAGAGCTGTTGCCCATTGACGTACATGTTTTGTAGTAGACTGCAATAGAATCAATTACTTATTCATAAGATGTTAGATTTTTATGGCTTATCTGTAGACTTTCGGAAGAAGTAGAAGAATTGGGTATTTGACTGTTTTCTGGAAATGGTCTTAAATGATTAATTATGTCATTTTACGCTCCTAACATGCTTTTCTCCCTCTTGAATTTCAGTATTTTTTTTGTAAAAATGAAAATGAAATTCAAATAATCTGATAGCCCGCTAAAACGCTTCATTCGAGTCACGTGATGGCTGTGACGTCGCTGGCTGCTCCTACTGTCATAAAGCTCATTCACACTGATGTCTTGGTTTGGAATTTAAATTTCGGATTATGGGTTACAAATGATGTGTAGTACCATACTGTACAGATGAATCTATAAAAACGCCTGAACAGTTGTTTTTGAGTGTTCCAGAGAATGAGAATATGCGTAAAATGTGGTTGCACTGTGCCGGAAAATTGGCACGACGTCGCCACACAAGTTCACGAACTTAATTAAAAATGTGTTGCATTGTGAAGTTGACATTAATTTACCTCCGAGATATGCTTACCCACTGTTTCAATGAATGCTAGCGTCATTCAACGAAATTAAACTCTTGGTGAAAATTGTCGTTTTATCAAATGTACCGAAATTGTTTGGTAGCGTAGTTGTTAGAGCGGTAGGCCATCGAACTGTATAAGATGATGTTCATAGATCGCTGGTTAGAGTCCAATCCGAAAGATTATTTTAACTTATTTGTAAAACGACTCGACAGTTCCGTCATATGAAATCCAAATCACCATTACAAAACTTCATCACACCGATCAGAAACAGAATATTATTTTGTTTTTCTTTCTGTTTACATGCGCTTAAATTTGCAATCTCTATTCACACACGTGGCGTTCAAAAAGATATTTTCTAGTTAATGTGACCACACACGTTTTAATTTATTAGAAACAATGCTCTTTTATGTTCGCACTGCCCAGCTATGATTCTTATAGTGTAAGCTTTTGAAATGTCATCATCTTACATAAAGATGAAGTAACTCTGATTTGGACATGACGTTAGTTTGCACTCACAGACATCACAGCCCTTACGTTTATGTTGCCTGCATGTTGTACATGCTTTATATCTCTCCATATAGAAAACTTCATCGTCCTACAACTAGCTGTACTGTGGGAGTTTGGTGACATCTTCACTACCGCAAAAAGTGAATTCTTTGTTCGCAAAGTAAATGTCTTTTTCCTCTGTTGTCCATTTCTCAGTTTCAGATTGATGTGAAGTTACATATAAAATATCCCGCCATCGAAACAACTGCTACAATCAGTTCTTGCTAACGCTATTCTCGTATTTCATGTGAAACTTAAAAATATATGACCCTGCCAGGAACCCATAACCTGTTGGTTAAATTCTCTGCTAAGTGCGTGCTATAGACAAAATCAGCGCTAAGGTTTGCCAAGAATAATTTTATTGCGCTTTTGGTCGTAGCTCATGACTGACAGTCGACAATCTAGTTATAATATACGGTCCCATTTACAAACAATCTACAGTTCCTTAGATCTGAGCGAATTTAATTATGCTGCAGGGGCCAGAAGAAAGGGTATCCGTCGTTCCACATATCGACGCTCTAAATGGGCAGAGCATAAACGCATCAACTTTCGCTAGGTTTCCACTATCAGTGTTCACAAAATTCCTTTTATTGTTACTTAAAAGTTGTAATTGCGTTTTCCATCACTAAATAGATAAACTAGTTGCAGAAAAAGTACGTCAAAACCCCGTAGCTCCGGCTAAACACTCCTATCACACACGTATAGCTTCGTCTTTATTCCTAGTCTGTGACGTCACCAGAACATCAGCCAATAACAAAGCGTTTTCGGTCATGTGACCAAATTTTGATATTTAATGATTTTTAAGCTTTAATAACATAAAAATAACACATATTTTGGATTGACCATTAATGCTATGTAAACGTTATAATCAATCAGAACAACAGTCCGAACCATATTTTTAGCGTAGGGCAATAGCCTATTGTGGAGGCTACGTAATTTATTAGTAATTGCGAATACATTTAATGTATTTCATAACGATGTCCAAAGGAACGTTGCATCGTACGTCACAGTAACAAAGGCACTGGCATATCGTATTATGCAATTTAAATTTCTTTTGTGTTATTTTCCGTCAAACCCTAATTATTTCTAATGAAACACCATCACATCTGAAGCCCTTCAGTTCTATGTTCCTCTCATATCGATATGCTTGGCATTATTTTTGGAATGCCATTATTTTTGTTATCAGTTGTCAGTGTACCGCGCTCATTTCCTGAACAATACAAATATTTTTAAAAATTTCTTATGCCTATCTACTTTTTTCTTCTTGTTAGTGTCTGTGCTAACTGTCAACTATTAACTTTGGTATCTATCCAGCATCAGTTAATGCTTTGTGTACTAAATACTCTTACTGTCGTCAGTTGTTGCTTTTATCAGATTTTCGTTGCATTGTCTCACATCCTCTATGACATTTACAAACAGAGTTGTTGGTTTCTGGATGTTCTACCATGTTACTATCATTGTTTATATCAATCTCTCGACATTTCCTTAAGTATCTGCAACATCTTTTTCTGGTTACGTAAGTTAATGCGGATGAGTAGGATGAACAAACCTGTAATGTTTGTATATAGCATTACTAGTGTCCTGCTTGACACAGTCAAGTCGTTTAAATATGTGGGCGTAACGTTGCAAAGCGACATGAAATGGAACGAGTATGTGGGAACTGTGGTAGAGAAAGCGAAAGGTCGACTTCGGTTTACTGGGAGAATTTTAGGAAAGAGCGGTTCACCTGTAAAGGAGACCACATATAAGATGCTGGTACGACCTATTCTTGAGTACTGCTCGAGTGTCTGGGATCCGTACCAGGTCGGATTGATGAAAGACATCGAAGCAATTCAGAGGCGAGCTGCTAGATTTGTTATCTGTAGGTTCGAATAATACGTAAATGTTACGGAGATGCTTCGGGAACTCAGACGGGAATCCCGGGAAGGAAAGAGACGTTCTTTTCGAGAAATACTATTGACAAAATTAGAAAACCAGCATTTGAAGCTGACTGTCAGACGATTCTGCTGCCGCCAACACGTATTGCGCGTATGGTCCAAGAGAAATTACGGCTCATACGGAGGCATGTAGATAGTTGTTTTTCCCTCGCTCTGTTAGTCGAGTGGAGCAGGAAAGGAAATGACTAGCAGTGGTACAGGGTACCGTCCACACCGCACCGTGTGGTGGCTGGTGGAATATCTATGTAGATGTAGATGAAGAAATGCTTTCTCAATAATTATCCACTTCGCCTACTGTATGTCTGTATAATCTTCCATTACTGAGAGGGTAACTTTTCGTGTAATTTAACCTCGTATACATTCCTGTAATGAAATGAATTGTCGTAATGCAGATTTATTATTTCCAGGCGAACGAAATTATTCCTGTGTGGTTTTGTAACTCTTGTTTTCTTTGCGTACTACTGGTACATGGTCACTTTAAATTCTCAAATGTGCTGTTCCTACAATTTGTTTATAACAATTATGAAGAAACTAAATCAGAATTCAACATTTTGAAGAAAGCATTTCAAGGATGTTACTACGATTTCAGCCTGGTAACAAACCGGCAACATTTTAAATATATATTTAGGAAATATCAGATAGAAGCCAACCATATAAGATATTGCGAAGTATTGATTAAGCTGTATGCACGGATATGTTGTTAAGTGCACTGCAATGCAGACTCGTAGACTATGATAAAAGTAGTTTATGAAAAATCCCGATTTTCTGACAAAGGATTTGATTAATAGTTACGTGATATGTGTATTGCAAACATTTACTCTAAAGAAGTGCAATAGTGAAAATTAAAGGAAAACTTACACAACCGTTAATCTAATCATCAGTACATACAAAGTTTGTGACTGAGGATGCAATCTGTTACTGTAATTGTGTGGTTATGAGAAGCACCGAGTGAACAGAATTTTCGTCAAATAAGAAAATACCTGAACAATTCAGTTATTGTAGAACATGGAATAAGTGGTTAGCGATCACATGTGACGTGTAAACTTTGCCACAACATTCATAGATGTTCCATCTAAAAGATTAGGCCAACTGTTTTTATTCCACAATAAAATGACAATAAGGACTATTCTTAAGTACCAGATCCGGTAAACTAAGGATACAGCATAACCAAAAATATCATTTTTTTCAAAATTCCGAAATTAATGTAGCTATTATAATGAGAACTGAAATGGAATGGGTGACATATGAAAGGTGGTGAGCTAAATGGATCTATGATGATGATGAAGTCCCGTACTCCGTGACAGAGCGTAGGGGAATGACGCGGGAGACCTTCACCGCCGTACTAGGCAAGGTCCTAGTGAAGGTGGTTTGCCATTGGCTTCCTCCGACCGTAATGGGTATGAATGATGATGAAGACGACACAACAACACCCAGTCATCCCGAGACAGGTGAAAATCCCATACCCCGCCGGGAATCGAACCCGGGACCCCGTGTTCGTGAAGCGAGAACGCTACTGCGAGACCATGAGCTGTGGACAAATGGATCTAATCAAATAGTAAAAAAAACTTGGTTTACCTACATCAACAGAATGATCATTTGATAATCAGATACCCAGATGGGGGGATTGTCGATGCGAAGGAACCAGTTGAAGCACCACTGAACAGCGACAGGTGCTTCCTATTTCCTCCCGACTCTCGTACAGAATAGAGAAAAGTCGTGAGTGGCTAACGACCTCATGTGGAAATGGAACGTAGTACGATTAACGTGCCAGAGTGCAATAACATTATTTCTCGCCTGTTTTCTGATACCTGCCTTGCGACATTCCAGGTTCCTTCGTTAGCCACATCTCTAAGATAAGTACGGGTTGACGGACAGAACAGGCAAATAGTTTGTTTCTCCGTTACGAGGAGGTCAGTGAGGGCTGCCACGGGGTTCGTTGTCCGCGCCGAATTCCTCCGCAGCTTCAAGGGCGGCGCCCGCCGTCGCTAGCCTTGAGTGCTGCCCAAGGCCGCGCCGCTGCCGCTGCCGCTGCTTCTAGTGCACTTACCAGTATTAAAATATTCCGGCCATTACCGCAGGCGTCCTATAAAAACCGGGCGTCCGCCTCGTGCGATACCAGACGCAGCGGCACGCCGTTCCATCGGACTAGCGGCCGGTACGCCGCTGCGCCGGTAGGCTGTCCTGCTCGTTCTTTGCACCACTACAGTCTACGTAGCAAGAGAGGAATCTAAAATTTAATCTGGGTTCTGAACCCCAGTACGGGTTGGCATTTCATTTTCTCTCTCTGTCTGTCTGTCTCTCTCTCTCTCTCTCTCTCTCTCTCTCTCACACACACACACACACACACATACACACAACGAGTGAAGTTGTCTTTAAATGGTAGTATGGAGGGACACGAAGGTAACACGCCACTGTCTTTGTCCCTAATGTCGGCTGACAAAACTGTTCTTTCTCCTCCTTTCAGTAGCTGCTCGGTTGTCCTAAAGGGGCTGATGGGACCCTGCTCCCGTTCCCTCGGACAAATAAGAATACTGCGAAGCTGCGGGCACAGAACCTCGGTCTTATGTGTAGCAATCAAATTAAATACTAACCTGTTGAACGTTACCTATATCATCAACAAGGCAATAGAATGCTATGAGCTGACTCCGTCTTGGTAAAGAAGAAATGCATTGATCACAGAAATCACACGGATTCTTCTTGTCTCCTTTGAAAAGACTATCAAGTGTTGATTCATAGTGCTAGGATTTTCATTCGAGTTTTATCCTTTTCTATCAAACAGTTCTGTTCTATTGTGCTCTTGGATACCCGAAAAGCGGTTACTATGCTGTTAACGAAGAATGAATTTGAAGATTAGTAAGACGTGTGAGACGAAGATTAAGAAGTGATTTTAGCGCGCTGCCTATCGTATATACCACGTGGCACGCCGTCTCTAAATGGCATTTGTTGACGTAGTCTGGAGTTTTATATAAATACCATACTCGCTGGCTGCAGTTCTTTGTTTATCCAAGTTGATCACTTACGGCCCAAGACAAATTAAAGCACCATGAAAGGATTGAAGAAAAAGTACAAGAAATAGCACTCATTGGTAAAGGTGACACACATAAAGGTATTAAGTGCGAACCTACTCGTGTTACTATTGCATTACAGCCGAACATTGAATTTTTTTACGATGCCTCCACAATGAGCATTGGAACTTACACTGTCTGATCAAAAGTCCTCTGTGTAATGCGGAAGTGAGCAATAGATGTCACGAGAGGCGAATCTACCAGTACAAAACTAGACTAGGACCGTTGTGTTGTCAGTAGAGAAGCGGTAACAGCAAAATGGGTTGGTCACGAGAGCTTAGTGACTTCGAGTGTCGTTAAGTCATTGGATGTCACCAGAATAATAAATCCACCAGGAAAATTTCAACCCTTCTAAAGCAACCCAAACCGACTTTTGGTGATGTGACTGTCAAATGGAAACGCGGAGAAACAATCAGGGCTAAACGAAGATCATGCAAACCCCGTGTAGTGACGGGTGGGGACAGTCCAGCATTGCAGAAGATGGTTGTAAAAAATCGCTTGAAATCAGCGGAAAGAACCACTCGTGAGTTTCAAAGTGTGCTTGAAGGAAACTGACTGTGCGTAGGAAGCTAAAAATAATGGGGTACAATGGTCGAGCAGCAGCTCACAAGCAAAACGTATCCGAAGTTAGCGCTAAGCGACGCCAGTGAGCTGTGGATGACTGGAAACGAGAGATTTACAGTGATGGGTCACGCTATACCCTGTGGCAATCTGATGGAAGGGTCTCGATTTGGCGGATGCCTGGACGACATTACCTGCCATTACGTGTACTCCCAATAGTGCAGTAAAGAGGAAGTTGTGTCATGGTAAGGGGCAGGTTTTTGTGGTTAGGGTGAGGCATCCTTATCGCGCGTAAGAAAACACTGAATGCGGACGATTAAAATACATTTTACAGCATTATTGGTGTACAGCAGAGGAGCAGTTCGAAGGCGATGATTGTTTTATAAGCATGATAATGCGGCCTGTCATAACGCAGTATCTGTGAGGCAGTGGTCTGTTGACAATAACACTCCTTAAACGGAGTAGCATGCCTGTAGTCCCGCCTTGAATCTGAACTCATTACCCTTGTAATGAACCATAAAATGGCATGTAGCTACCTTACTCAAAAATGGTTCAAATGGCTCTGAGCACTATAGGACTTAACTTCTGAGGTCATCAGTCCCTTTTTTTTTTGGTCATCAGTCTAGTGACTGGTTTGATGCGGCCCGCCACGAATTCCTTTCCTGTGCTAACCTCTTCATCTCAGAGTAGCACTTGCAACCTACGTCCTCAATTATTTGCTTGACGTATTCCAATCTCTGCCTTCCTCTACAGTTTTTGCCCTCTACAGCTGCCTCTAGTACCATGGAAGTCATTCCCTCATGTCTTAGCAGATGTCCTATCATCCTGTCCCTTCTCCTTATCAGTGCTTTCCACATATTCCTTTCCTCTCCGATTCTGCGTAGAACCTCCTCATTCCTTACCTTATCAGTCCACCTAATTTTCAACATTCGTCTATAGCACCGCATCTCAAATGCTTCGATTCTGTTCTGTTCTGGTTTTCCCACAGTCCATGTTTCACTACCATACAATGCTGTACTCCAGACGTACATCCTCAGAAATTTCTTCCTCAAATTAAGGCCGGTATTTGATATTAATAGACTTCTCTTGGCCAGAAACGCCTTTTTTGCCATAGCGAGTCTGCTTTTGATGTCCTCCTTGCTCCACCGTCATTGGTTATTTTACTGCCTAGGTAGCAGAATTCCTTAACTTCATTGACTTCGTGACCATTAATCCTGATGTTAAGTTTCTCTCTGTTCTCATTTCTACTACTTCTCATTACTTTCGTCTTTCTCCGATTTACTCTCAAACCATACTGTGTACTCATTAGACCATTCCGTTCAGCAGATCATTTAATTCTTCTTCACTTTCACTCAGGATAGCAATGTCATCAGCGAATCGTATCATTGATATCCTTTCACCTTGTATTTTAATTCCACTCCTGAACCTTTCTTTTATTTCCATCATTGCTTCCTCGATGTACAGATTGAAGAGTAGGGGCGAAAGGCTACAGCCTTGTCTTACACCCTTCTTAATACGAGCACTTCGTTCTTGATCGTCCACTCTTATTATTCCCTCTTGGTTGTTGTACATATTGTACCCCTACTTTTTTCAGAATCTCGAACAGCTTGCACCATTTTATATTGTCGAACGCTTTTTCCAGGTCGACAAATCCTATGAAAGTGTCTTGATTTTTCTTTAGCCTTGCTTCCATTATTAGCCGTAACGTCAGAATTGCCTCTCTCGTCCCTTTACTTTTCCTAAAGCCAAACTGATCGTCACCTAGCGCATTATCAATTTTCTTTTCCATTCTTCTGTATATTATTCTTGTAAGCAGCTTCGATGCATGAGCTGTTAAGCTGATTGTGCGATAATTCTCGCACTTGTCAGCTCTTGCCGTCTTCGGAATTGTGTGGATGATGCTTTTCCGAAAGTCAGATGGTATGTCGCCAGACTCGTATATTCTACACACCAACGTGAATAGTCGTTTTGTTGCCACTTCCCCCAATGATTTCAGAAATTCTGATGGAATGTTATCTATCCCGTCTGCCTTATTTGACCGTAAGTCCTCCAAAGCTCTTTTAAATTCCGATTCTAATACGGGATCCCCTATCTCTTCTAAATCGACTCCTGTTTCTTCTTCTATCACATCAGACAAATCTTCACCCTCATAGAGGCTTTCAATGTATTCTTTCCACCTATCTGCTCTCTCCTCTGCATTTAACAGTGGAATTCCCGTTGCGCTCTTAATGTTACCACCGTTGCTTTTAAAGTCACCAAAGGTTGTTTTGACTTTCGTGTATGCTGAGTCTGTCCTTCCGACAATCATATCGTTTTCGATGTCTTCACATTTCTCCTGCAGCCATTTCGTCTTAGCTTCCCTGCACTTCCTATTTATTTAATTCCTCAGCGACTTGTATTTCTGTATTCCTGATTTTCCCGGGACGAGTTTGTACTTCCTCCTTTCATCAATCAACTGAAGTATTTCTTCTGTTACCCATGGTTTTTTCGCAGCTACCCTCTTTGTACCTATGTTTTCCTTCCCAACTTCTGTGATGTCCCTTTTTAGAGATGTCCATTCCTCTTCAACTGTACTGCCTACTGCGCTATTCCTTATTGCTGTATCTATAGCGTTAGAGAACTTCAAACGTATCTCGTCATTCCTTAGTACTTCCGTATCCCACTTCTTTGCATATTGATTCTTCCTGACTAATGTCTTGAACTTCAGCCTACTCTTCATCACTACTATATTGTGATCTGAGTCTATATCTGCTCCTGGGTACGCCTTACAATCCAGTATCTGATTTCGGAATCTCTGTCTGACCATGATGTAATCTAATTGAAATCTTCCCGTATCTCCCGGCCTTTTCCAAGTATACCTCTTCCTCTTGTGATTCTTGAACAGGGTATTCGCTATTACTAGCTGAAACTTGTTACAGAACTCAATTAGTCTTTCTCCTCTTTCATTCCTTGTCCCAAGCCCATATTCTCCTGTAACCTTTTCTTCTACTCCTTCCCCTACAACTGCATTCCAGTCGCCCATGACTATTAGATTTTCGTCCCCCTTTACATACTGCACTACCCTTTCAATATCCTAATACACTCTCTCTATCTGTTCATATTCAGCTTGCGACGTCGGCATGTATACCTGAACTATCGTTGTCGGTGTTGGTCTGCTGTCGATTCTCATTAGAACAACCTGGTCACTGAACTGTTCACAGTAACACACCCTCCGCCCTACCTTCCTATTCATAACGAATCCTACACCTTTTGTACCATTTTCCGCTGCTGTTGATATTTCCCGATACTCATCTGACCAGAAATCCTTGTCCTCCTTCCACTTCACTTCACTGACCCCTACTATATCTAGATTGAGCCTTTGCATTTCCCTTTTCAGATTTTCTAGTTTCCCTACCACGTTCAAGCTTCTGACATTCCACGCCCCCGACTCGTAGAACGTTATCCTTTCGTTGATTATTCAATCTTTTTCTCATGGTAACCTCCCCCTTGGCAGTCCCCTCCCGGATATCCGAATGGGGGACTATTCCGGAATCTTTTGGCAATGGAGAGATCATCATGACACTTCTTCAATTACAGGCCACATGTCCTGTGGATACACGTTACGTGCCTTTAATGCAGTGGTTTCCATTGCCTTCTGCATCCTCATGTCGTTGATCATTGCTGATTCATCCGCCTTTAGGGGCAATTTGCCACCCCTAGGACAAGAGAGTGCCCTGAACCTCTATCCGCTCCTCCGCCCTCTTTGACAAGGCCGTTGGCAGAATGAGGCTGACTTCTTATGCCGGCCGCCAATGCTGATTATTTATCAAAATTTAAGCAGTGGGCGGCGATCGAACCCGGGACCGAAGACGCTTTAATTATGAATCAAAGACGCTACCCCTGATCACCAGTCCCTTAGAACTACTTAAACCTAAGGACATCACACACATCCATGCCCGAGGCAGGATTCGAACCTGCGACCGTAGCGGTCGCGCGATTCCAAACTGTAGCGCCTAGAACCGCTCGGCCACTGCGGCCGGCGCTACCTCATTCTTTTAGAGAAAAAAACATATGAGATTGGAAAAATCTTGTGTCAACGTATCGCGTATGTTATGATCACCATTCATATGACATAAACTGATGGATTAAGGTCTCACCTAGCTTTCTCCATACTTTGTGGTTTTCAACTGTTATCCATGTTGCTTTTGTATGTTATTTAATGTCATCTACCCACCTTCAGTTACGACTTTATTATTCCCAGCGTAGAACTTCCTTGGTCCATCTACCACCGGTTCATTTGATTAATGGTTTCACCCACCCACACCTCATTTCAGTAATGTCATTATTACTTCTGCCACTCTAGTCTGTTTCCTGATCCTTTGGTTTGTTTATCCGTCTCTTCTAGTAGTTCCCAAGTTGCATCTCTGCACAATTCGCTGAACAACTCTCAGTTTGGAGTGCTTTTCGCTCTAAAAGTCTATATCTCACTACTTTACGTCAAAATTAGTAATAGCTACAAATTAAATCTAAATTTTCCTTTTCTGACACAGTGAGAACTTAGTTTTTTTAAATCCTAGTTAGTTTGCCAAATGTTCACAATGCCTTTGTTAGTTTTCTGTTTAGGCCTTAGCTATTCATGCAGTTGTTGTCTTCAACTACTCCGAATAAAAAAGTTCATTACTGGGGCCTTATTTTTATTGTTAATGTGTAATGTTTTCTTCCCGGTATCATTATTCTGGGATTTCAGACTCGCTTTGCAAGTTCCTGTTCTAGGTCTTTCATTCAGTGTAGTCAATCATCTGAACAAGAGGTAACAATAGAACAAGGCTGGGTCTTATTTGCATCATTAACTGGTAGTTCTTCGTTTGCCTATTCAAGTGTCTGAAAACTTTATCTAGAACTGCTGAGAATAGTTTTGATAATATAGATCCACGAGGCTTCTCTTTAAATTTTAAATTGCTTACAATCCTGATGAAATATAATGGAAGCTGTAGCAATGACGGTACAAATTCATCAGTATACTCACAGAGGTTGAATCAATGTTTTGTTTCTTTTGGGCTGTTTGTATAGACTTTTTATTGACTATTTTTCTATAAATACAAAGCGCCTTGTACACATATTCAGCTATTATTTCTGCTGTGCCATTACTTTCAGCAGTAGCTATCAGAGTGGTACACAAGTTCGTAACGTTTTCGTTTCACATGTTGGTGTTTTGATTGCTATGGGTTTAACGATTTTTTTTCTGTAGTTCAATGTTGCCATTTTAGTTTACTTACAGTCATTTTATCATGTGGACATAGTGGAGCTGTAAAAGCTAGAAAATGGAATTCCAAGTGGAGAAATCGGAACATTTCCGACATATTCTTCTCTTTGAGTTCAGTAGAGGGGTGACAGCAGCGGGGGCAGTTAAAACATCTGCGCTGTGTATGGGGATAATGCCGCTGGACGGAGCACGGCAAGGAAATGGTTTTCTGCTCTTAAGGAGGATCGTTTTGACATTAGCGTCTTCCAACGTTCAGGAACACCTGTGGGTTTGATGTAGACCGTTTAAACTCATTAATCCACAATGATCGACGTCATTGTACTCGAGGACTGGCAAATGTGATGAACCGTGAGCACTGCACCATCGTGCGACATTTGCATTCAGTGGGGAAGGTTCAAGAATCGGGTGTATGGGTACCCCATGCTCTAAGCCAAAATCGCAAAAATCAGCGAACCACCCTTCGTGGTGCTCTACATACGCTGTACCTCCAGACTCGGACCCGGTGGTCGTTGCCCACAAGGCAAAAGCGGGACGCGTCAGTAAATATTATCCGCTCGACGAGTTCTTCGCCTCAAAACGAAATGATTTTTACGATCGCGGAATCGAAAAGTTATCCCAGAGTTGGCAGATAGTTGTAAATAGTGAAGGAGAATATATTATTGATGACTAAGGTCTCTGTTATGTGTCTCTGTTGTGTTTATTTAAACATGTGGAAAAACGCTGTGAACTTATGAACCAACCCGCTTTCGTTTCATCTGTTGAGCTACATAAACAAATATGTGATTTTTCTTGTAGCTTTCTCACTGTTTTTAATGACTGTTTCGCTTCATAACTTCACTCAAGAGATGATGTCCGCCCAACCATGTTTCTGTTTTATCTTCTTCGTAGAATCATTGTGTTCAATTTTTTCTCTTACCAAATTATCGTTATGTATTGCCACATCATCCCCAAACATTTACGAATATTTTATTTTTAAATTCAGCATATTGTGTCAAGTTGCTGTTGCCGCTTGCTTGAATGTCGTGTCTTTTCTTTGTTGCATGCTTGTCTCTTTCGTGTAGTCCGTGTAACTACGATTTCCTGAGATGCTGGACTTGTTGCTCGGCTACATTTCATACATCTCTTATCGTAGGTAATTAACCGAAATGTCTCACTACAGAATCGTTCTTTATTTCTCTCCTACTTTCACAATAACATCTCCCATTATCATTACTTTCCTTTATCAGCTCCTGTAATTCCTCGTACAGGTCTTCAGGCTCGTCAT
Organism: Schistocerca serialis cubense; assembly: GCF_023864345.2. Taxonomy (NCBI): domain Eukaryota; kingdom Metazoa; phylum Arthropoda; class Insecta; order Orthoptera; family Acrididae; genus Schistocerca; species Schistocerca serialis. Next base: position 785,279,150 of record NC_064639.1, on the reverse strand, counting down.
CAGAATGCACTGATACATTGATTTCCATGGAACATCTATTATTTCTGAATCTAGTCTGGTATTCTGTGTGATATTTCTTCAATACCTATTGTAAGCAGGCTGTTTAGGTTTTAATGTTGTTAACGCCACGTAGCGCTCTGTATGAAAATCACTGAATGTGCTGTGTGCAGTCTGTGGCTGGTTGGCATTGTTGGAATATTCATTATTGTAGTGTTGGGCAGTTGGATGGGAACAGCGCGTAGCGTTGTGCAGTTGGAGGTGAGCCGCCAGCAGTGGTGGATGTGGGAAGAGAGATGGCAGAGTTTTGAGAGCGGACGATCTGGACGTGTGTCCGTCAGAAAAAGGAAATTTGTAAGACTGGATATAATGACTTTTGAACACTATTAAGGTAAATACATTGTTTGTTCTCTATCAAAATCATTCATTTGCTAACTATGCCTATCAGTAGTTAGTGCCTTCAGTAGTTAGAATCTTTCATTTAGCTGGCAGTATTGGCGCTCGCTGTATTGCAAGTAGTTCGAGTAACGAAGATTTTTGTGAGATAAGTGATTCATGAAAGGTGTAGGTTATTGTTAGTCAGGGCCATTCTTTTGTAGGGATTACTGAAAGTCAGATTGCGTTGCGCTAAAAAACAATATTGCGTGTGAGTGTTTAGTGATGATCAGAATAAGTAAAGAGAGAAATGTCTGAGTCCGTTCAGTTTTGCTCAGCTGTTTTAAAATCAAGTAACGTAAGAGGTTTATCAGCACAGTCATTTATAATATTTCTAAGGGGAGGTTACACTATAATTTTTTTAAATATCCTTTCTGTCGTTCTAACAATTGTTCAATTCATCAACGATAAAAATCCGCTTCGCAGTCACCGAACCATTCGAGAACCGCTGCGTAAACGCCATCATAGCTGGATAATCTGCAATTGCGGAGAATGTTACCTGATTACCTGGACATTATCATCTGTGGACGACGTCGATGGCCTTCCTTCCCGATCAGCATCACCCACATCTGTACAGCCTTGGTCAAATTGTTTCCGCCTTTTCACAACAACTGGACCCGACGTTATATATTGTCCATATACCGCAACAATTTTACGGGAGATCTGTGGATAATTTAGATATCTTTCCCACAAGAACGCACTGTCCCGCGGATTTCAACTTTATGTTAGGTTTCCAGTTTCTGCGCCAATTCACTCCCACAGAATGATGCAACTGTTATACATCCCGCAGCAGAACTGTGTCTGTAGAAAATCAGTAACACGTATTATCTTCTGACAGTGCGCCACTCTTGTTGCGCAATGGTCTTAGCGAGCACATGTATAGCTTTTTAAAGTCTCCTCGCAGATAATCTTGGACACCGTTCTTAAACTCTTGATAGATGACGTACTTAAGGTTCAAATTGTTCATATGGCTCTTAGCACTATGTGACTTAACTTCTGAGGTCATCAGTCCCCTAGAACTTAGAACTACTTAAACGTAACTAACCTAAGAACATTACACACATCCATGGCCGAGGCAGGATTCGAACCTACGACCGTAGCGGTGGCGCGGTTCCAGACTGTAGCTCCTAGAACCGCTCGGCCACCTCGGCCGGCCGTACTTAAGGAAAAAATGACTGTTTCTTAGTCCTTCTCTTATTTGAAGCGTATCGAGTAGTGTGTGAGTGTACTTTGTGAGTTTTAGGCCGGAGTGGCCGAGCAGTTCTAGGCGTTACAGTCTGGAACCGCGCGACCGCTACGGTCGCAGGTTCGTATCCTGCCTCGGGTCTTGGATGTGTGTGATGTTCTTAGGTTAGGTAGGTTTAAGTAGTTCTAAGTTCTAGGGGACTGATGACCTCAGAAGATAAGTCCCATAGTGCTCAGAGCCATTTGAACCATTTGAGTTTTCGGTGTGGAGAAATTTTATGAAACTTTTATCATTTTTTCAATTGTGTCCGTTGAAAGTTTGATTTTTCAGTGACGACACAGTGTCTGAATAACTGAAAAGCGCGTTTCAGTAGTAACAGCACATCTGGTAGATTAAGGAGAAAACACATGCCCATGAGACGCCGTCGTTCCTATCTACCGCCTGCAAGAGCATCATCAACTTCGAGGTGAAGACGACTAATGGCGCTTCTACAAGCAAAAATAAAAACGTAGTTATAGCAGTTGGTAATAAAGACATTTTGGAAGGATCTGCTGCATTTATAGGATGTAAACTTAATTTTAGTTTTGTAAATAATGGGCAAGGCTAGTTAACCGCTGCTGTTGTTAGATGTACTTCTATCTCTAGCATTCCAGGATTGGAAAGTTTTAGTGCAAGTGAAGTAATATGCTGCCGTTTATTTAGTATTGGTGAAAACGGAAATAAGGATTTTGGTAGGTCCTATTTCGTATCTGAAACGCCTCTTAATGTATATACCCGGTCCCGCCGAAAAGTATATCTCAAGCGTCACTAAAAGGCTCCGTACGCAGAACACTAATTCTACTCGAGGAATGGTATGCCTATTAACAGGTCATCCCAAACATATAAGAACACTCCAGTGTGAGAATGTGGAGAGGAAGGCTCCACCGATCATCTTCGGGTGCCACGTTTCCAAATACGGGGGGACGCAGACAATTGGACTTCGATTTACAGACAATTGTAAATTATCAAACTTATGGACCACAGTTGATGTGACCGCACAGTGAATATCCAAGAAACAACTCCTGAACTTCCAGTCTTTAAGATTAAGTGGACGCTCCGAATACGAGAAAAAGTCAAGAGATCAGAAGAACTAAGTAGAAGACTAAGGAGAGAAGTCATCTCAGTAACAGAGAATGCTAGACATGAATAAATTACAATAGAGAGAAATTATAAAATAAAAATTAATAAAAATTCAGTGACCACCCACAAGACTATGTATAGACTTGAGGATTTCCGAGGCACATATGTATCAATTGGGACAACGTATAATAGTGTAACAGCAACAGATCCATGTGCAGGCGCCAGTAACAGATGCAGTAATATAAGCTATAAGTTATTCACTTAGTACTTTAATTAAAGTCCCTTAATTTATGTTGTTTTTTATTTATGTTTGTAACTTTCTGCTTTATTCCTACCTTAAAATTATCAATACTTGCTGTTAACATACTTTATATAAAGTGTTGTCCGTGTTCATTATTAGTGAGTAAGTAAGACTTTTAGAGCTTTCAGATAACAGGTCTAAAATTTATGGCAATAAACTGAACTGAATTGATATCACAACATACTATGAGATCCTTTAAATACTAACTCCGTCCGCACAGGTCTCATACGACCCACGACCCAGTGGTACTGACAACCGCCGTGTCATTCTCAAACGACTGGTGTTGCCATATGGGGTATGGATGGGTATGGGGTCAGGACACTACTCTTCAGTTGTCAGTTTTCGTGACCTGCAGCCGAGTCAAGTAGCTCCTCAATCGGCATCACTAGGCTGAATGCCCTCCGATAGATCAACAGCTTATTGCGGACCAGGTGGTCGCTCATCCAAGTACCAGCCACACTCGACGTTGCTTAACTTCGGAGATCTGACGGGAACTGGTGTACCCACCGTCTCATGGCTGTTGACACTAGATCCTTTGACTGACAGTGTATTATTCATAGTCATGATTGTACGCAAATATTAGGTATCCTAGAATGACATTTTTTACATCATCTCGCTGGTATGTCTCCAGGAATTTCAGTCAGTCTACAACTGAAGTTTTCAACACCTCACTACCTTGTTTGGGAAGTTGCCGTCCCAAATTCCAAAGAGCGTGCGTAGTTGGGGCACCCCAAGTCAGCATTCACTGTTGCGCGCGGCCGGTTCTGAATGACACATTTAAGTTCCGAAAGTTTTAAATGTTACACTTCAGATATGAAGATTCTGCCAATTCCATAAAATCCACGTCATATCGGTACTAACCCGCAATAGCCATTATTTTTCGTTCGATGGACATTTTTATCTTTGGAGTGTTTTAGTACCGCCAGCCCGTAGATTGCTGTGTAGAGTCCACAGTGGTGTAAATGCCAATACTTTAAAAATATCATGGTGACGGAGAAAATAATTTTCTCCATGTTTTGGAGATCTATCAAAAAACATGCATGCTAATCTTTGTTTGTGCCAGTAAGCCTCTATAGACAATCTGACATGACAGTAACATATCGCTGACCGATATTTGGATTATCAGTGAAAAAATTGGTGCAATGTAAGACCGAGACTTTACGAGGAGAGATCGACTGGGAGTTGGTTTCCGTTACTTGATTATTTTTCTGCTCATTTATCTACTATTTTGAGAAGAATACAAGGCTAGCTAATCCAGGAAGAACGCTTCAGATTAACTAGTTGAGAAACTAGCGGGCCCGGGTGTTCGTCCCTTGGTATGCCTTGACCATAGGAGGTCACTCACAGAGGCTCTGTAAAAGGGAAGTGGGTCCCAAGGCACTGCAATTCGCGGAAACAACTGCGTAAGCCTTTGCTCCGTGCTTTGGCGATAGTTGCGGATTTCTCCTTTGAAGGCAGCTGCCACCATGCCGTTGCAAGTCCCTAGGGTATATCCGTGCTTAATGAATTCACCTCCCTATACTATGTCTAAGAATGAGCCGCCATGGCACTGCTTGCCCACCGTGAGAAAATTCGCTGCCTTTCCCTCCAGGTGTTGTTATCTAGTCAAATGAGTCTTACCCGCTGCCGTGATTAGGCGCGAAGGGTTCGACCAGTGAATGGAAAGCGGCTAGCAGCAAATATCGTGTCCTATATTAAGATAAGATGCGTCCTGTAAGCCAAGAATGAAAAATTCCTGCAGGATTCCCTTGTAATCAAGTAAAGACAGCGAAATTTCGATTGTCACTTTGGCAATGTCTGTCATTCCTTTCATGCAGGGTTTTTCTAAGAGTAGAGAGTTAGGTTTGATGAAGGATTTTTTGGCACTTGTCGTGGGGAAGCCTTCGGAGGCTCCTGCCGTCCTGCCGCGGAGGAACTGAGACTTCTGGTCTCGGCGCCGATTGGGGAGTACGTTTGTCGAGTTTGGAGTAAGTGTAGTATTTCACATTTGCGCTATCCACTTTGTGAGCAGCTCACAATTTGCGAGATTTGCTACGCAACTTCTATTGCTCATTGATTGTATTGTTTCGTGGGTCTTGGACTCGATTTTACATATGCGAGCTGCACAAAGTAGGTAAGCTTATGGCGTCTCCCAAGCAGTCTTCCACGTAGATACGGTACCTCCCCATATTGTAAGCGGAACATTCATGATTAACTGTCTGTCAATTTAATGTGGTATGTATCGAGATCTTAGAGTAAATAAATGACTTATTAAACTCAGCCTTGATTTGAATCTCAGAACCAGAGTATTGTCCTACAACTGATCCTGATTAGGCGCTCCTCTAAACACCCCTGTATTCCCAATTATTTGTCTCACTGTGACGGTTTTCCATTGCAAAGAGCGTGCTGACTCTTCTCGTTTAAATATTAGATATGGGTGTACTTGAATCTGTAGTTATGACTTATGATTTATGAGCAACGCATTGAGTTCGTCACAGACGTTCTAAAGGCAGGTTAGAGAGACAGGGCAGGTTCTGTTCAACAGTGTTTTTGTGACCGTATTGTAAGCACGCTTCAGTAGCAAATCGGACAATCTTGTTAAGAAATCCTTGGATATTGCGAAGGAGGTGAGTGGTTGTGAAGCAACGAATTCCGAATATTTTTTCCATTCAATTTTTTACTGGGTCTTTTGTTTTTATGTGATTAAACACGTTGGGGTTTTCCTAAAGCACGACATATTCCCGCACTCTTTCTTGAATCATCCCTGGGCTCTCCATAACTTTCTTTTAGTTTATGGGGAGTTTTATTCCAATTATCACCTTAGACAGTGATAAAATGAAGCATTGATTTGTATTCCAAACTATGGGAAGTGATTTATTTAAGCACTTATTTTAATTAGCTGTCAGAAATTTTCTATCCAATCTACTCTTAATCTTGAGATGTATCTTGTAAAATTTCCATTTGCGGAGATTAGAAGTTTCTAGGGTTTTTAAACATATTTCTTCCTTTGTAAAGAATCTGTTCGATGTCTTTTATGTTACATTCCTGCTCGACGTCAGCCATGAACATCTTGAACATAGTATCCTTTACTCGCTCTGAGATTGTTTTGCGTTTTGATGAGCATCTCAGTAATGAGTCGAGGCAGTTATTGTTGTGTTCATAGGTGATTTTATATTTTTCCGTGTGACGTCGTCCAGAAGCGGCACCAGAATCTAGGCGACGGTTAATCTGTACACATGAAGCCCCAATCACATTGTTTACCTCTGTGATTCATTGAGATTAAATTGCTTTCAGCAGCGGTTCTATATGGGCAATTCGATTTGATCTAGTATGTCGCTCATAGATGAATAATATGAATTTGAAGCCACCGGATACAGTTCTATGTATGGCGTCACACTACACATTCAGAGATAACATGTCGTCATTAAAAACTCGTTTTTCTGTCAAAAGAATCAACGTCGATATTTAAAGGAAATGAGTAAAAAAATTTACAGAAATTCTTTGTACCAATATCTTCTGCTAGAGATGTTATTATGATTGGGGAAGGACAGAAGCATTAAACACATTCATTTCTCTTGTTGAAGAGTTGAATCAAATATTAGGCGCGGAAGACATTCTTCTTTCCATTTCTGCACACTTCAAATAATGAAAGTGTACGAGGAATTACCCAAGCTAATAACCCACTGTTCAATTCCAGATCGTTATTTTTATCGTAAGATTTGAAACAGTCTTGTAAAGTAATTGAATACGTCTCTGAAGTAATTAACACGAAGAATAGATGTAACAACTGTCGCTCTAAATGGTTGTGGGCCACGCCTCAAAATTGCGACGTAGTTTCACGGGATCTAATTGCCAGCGCACATACTTCAGAGCAAAACATTGACCCTTTTCATGGCCTCTGGCACAAGGCCGAACCAAACAAGTTTCTACTTCGGACCGATAAGGATCTCGTACAAACAGCTGCCTAATATATCCAGCAGAGGTACACGTTGCACCTTTCTCTCACTTAACTTTTTTGCCACGTATACTATCGGAGCCTTGTCGTGTTCATCTACACTTCATTTTTAAGATTACCATAGTGTTGTATGCAGCAGCGTTTCGCATAGTATTAAGTGCTAAAAGCGCGTTGATTGAGAAACATATTTTCATTTAGATTCAGCATATTTAAATTTGTTAAGCAGATAGCTGCATATTTGTTTAATGACGTTTGTCATTGTTGTAGAATGACTTTGAAATACAATGTGTAGTGCTTCAGTAGTATTTGTTTTACTTAGATATGAGTTCAAAGTGACAGTATGTGTTTCCTAATGACCTCACAAGTCGATGTACCAGTGTAAAACTTGCACCAATTTCTTCCCACTTTAAAGCCTAATTGTATGACTTGTACCTTCTGTTTTTAAAAATCCTGCTTTTTAATACTGTTATTCAAGACACCATTGTGAAACGGAATAACGTGCTGAAAAATTATACTTGCTAATCAAGACATAAAAACCAGAGGATTTATTTACAGAAATAGTAGCAAAGAGAAACCTATTACTCCAGCTAAAATATCATTGATGATTACTAAAATATCATTGATGATTACCAGATGTCTCAGAAACTTGTAATCACCTGTTAATAATGTTTGTTTGAATCTTGAAGTCTATAACTGTACTCTTAAAATTATTTGTCGCGTTTAGATATTTTTACTGATGCTGTTTTTCGGATGTAATGTGTGCCACGGTTCCGTGCACCAACTTCCATTACCGCACAATGGAAAAGTTCTCGAGGTAGCACAGAATGAGTTGAATGAATAAATATTTTTATTAAATCATAATATTCTCTCGAGTTTTCAGCCGCCTGAAGTGGTTTAAAATCCGTATGATGAGGCTGGAAAGTACATATCGCCTCTAAATCATGCACCTGTATATTTTTATTAAATGTTATACAACGACGCAAGCGAGGTACTTATATTCACATGGCCTTTTTAAATAGTCTCTTTTAGGTTATGCACGTAGACGACGTCTCAGAACTTGAACCGCGAATAAAAACATCGAGCTAGTTCAAGATCTGATGTTGGAAAGGAAGGATGGAAGGTTAGAGTGTAACGTCCCGTCAACGACGTTGTCATTACAGGCGGAACACAAGGTCAGTTTGGGGAAGGATTAAGAAGGTATGCCATCTTAGGCACTGTATAACATTAAAACACTTGATAATGGCACTTTAAAGCCGAAATCATGATAGTGTAATGTAACACTGCAAATAAAAAAACAGTCTAATGGCGGTACTGTCTTTAAATAAATTCCTCCCCTCCTCGCATTCCCCTAGCTAAAGAACTTTGATTGAAATGCGTTTTGAGTCCAATAAAGGGATTATAACAAGCAGACGAGTGTTTTGCAGCCCTTCCAGAATCCGAGTATGGTGTTTGCTCATTGGGCACAGACGATATGTTGTATTACGACGAACATGAATTTCCATTTCGACCTTAAAAACACTCTTTCTCCGTCAAGCCGTAAACATTTTTCTTTTCTCTGGCGTATGTATGACAGTGAGTCCACAGCACCTCATCCAAAATTCAACACCAAGTAAACGGAGAAGTTTCTCCTACCCCCTTGGAGGCAGGTAACTTATTGCTAATGTCATTCTCTCTCCTGAATACTGCAGAGAATGAAACAGGCATGTAACTATTGACGGGGTGTGTGGTGGTGGTGTGCGGGGGAGGGGGGGGGGGGGGGCGGTGGTGGTGGTTGTGGGGTGTCGGTGATACTTCCGTGGACGTGTCGAGGGAATCCTCCCGACTCTCACATAAAGTGTTTATGGTTAGCATATCCCGCTTTTCGAAAATAGAAGTCCATTGTTATACATCTCTCTCCGTCTTTTCCTAGAATGAATCTATGCGACATCAATGAATGACGAATACGACGGTAAGGTACACACTCTTGCAGACGACTCCATTCTCCCTCCAGTGAACGGCTCGAAGCAGGAAGGCTGAAAATGTATAAGTACCATTTGCTGCTTCGGATCATGTTCACATACCGCCGAACGGTTTTAGATGGACCCTAATAGTTTCAGCGTGTACACGAGAGCAAAAATTACGTTCACGCTGAGCTCCAAACGAGTGCGACCACGTTCGATGGGGGGATGTAGCCCCACAATGTCCTTAAAGAAAGGTTGACACGACCACAGGATGTCAGCAGTGTCAGAGGTTGTCAAGATTGTAGTCATGTTGTTCATCGCACGGCGAACTGCCGTTTTCGACCGCGAAATATGTGGTAATCGACATCCAAACGAGAAGGGTAGTTTCAGAGACGCTCTTTATACCACCTCCTGAGGCGTTCTTGTGTCGAATCTGAGCGGTGGTGTGTCATAAATGTTTTCCTCGGCCACCCACAAGAAAACCCTTTGATTTCAACGCTGACGGACGCGTCCTGACCTCTATCGCAAAGGCGGGAAAAGACAGGGTGAAATCTGGATAATAGGAATGTGACGACCTTCCCATCGTGTGACGCCTCCACGGTAGCGCAGGGTAGAATAGTAGTGAAATTTGGTGCCAGTGTGACATAATTAACCCACCTTAAACGTCACATGAACTTTTGATCTCCGGCCTTTTTTCCGCACGTGTACTCACCTTGCCGTTTGAAGCGTCGTCGAACCCGTGATTGACATCTAGGACGCCAGGCTTTTGCATAATTACAGAGGAAGGTTGTGGGCACCTTTGATAAATTTTAGACTTCTGCGCCGCCATGGGAGACAATTATGTGGTTTCGAAAAACTGGTCCTTTAACTGTGTTGCGCAGTGTAATTAGGAACAGTGCCATAGCCGCAAACCAGTCGTAGGGAAATGTGCCAGATGTCCAAAGAGTGTTAGTAAGTTTGAAATGAAGTAAACTACGATACTTAATAAGCAGGAGAAATATTCTTTACAGAACATACTGTAAATGGCAGCCGTTGACATGATATAACAAAATGTATCAAACTGAGATACACACATGTCAACTATGGCTGAGGGATGCTACCAATAGCGTTTTCAGTGATGTGCCTTACCTCTTCGCTGTGTGAACATTACTTGAGTCCACTTGACCCATCAATTTGCCCAGTTTGCTAAAAATTACAGAGTGACAGATCAGACATTCTTGAAGACCATGATCCAGTCTTTGCTAAACGTCCTGTCTTCACTAAGACAACTCGTGCAAATATTGTGCGTGAGGCGAACACTAGTGCTCCATATTGTTGAAAATAATCATCAAGTTTACACACTGAGGAGCCAAAGAAACTTCTACACGTGTCTAATATCGTGTAGGGACCACGCGAGCACGCAGAAGTGCCGCACCACGACGTGGCATGGCTCGACTAATGTCTGAAATAGTGCTGGAGGGAAGTGACTCCATGAATGCTATAGGGCTGTCCATAAATCCGTAACAGTACGAGGGGTGGAGATCGGTCCTGAACAGCACATTGCAAGGCACCCCAGATATGCTGAATAACGTTCATGTCTGGGGTTTTGGTGGCTAGCGGAAGTGTTAAAACTCAGATGAGTGTTCCTGGAGCCACCCTGTAGCAATTCTGGACGTGTGGGGTGTCGCTTTGCCCTGCTGGAATTAGCCAAGTCCATCGGAATACACAATGGACATGAGTGGATGCAGGTAATCAGACAGGATGCTTACGTACGTGTCACCTGTCAGTCATATCTAGACGCATCAGAGGTCACATGTCATTCCAACTGCATACGCCGCATATAATTAGAGAACCTCCACCAGCTTGAACAGTCGCCTGCCAACATGCAGGTTCCACTGATCCATGAGGTTGTCTCCATACCCGTACACGTCCATCCGCTCGCTACAATTTGAAACGAGACTCGTCCGACCAGGCAATCAACAGTCCAATGTCGGCATTGACGGGTCCAGGCGAGGCGTAAAGCTTTGTGTCGTGCAGTCAAGGGTACAGTCCAATCGATGATGTTTCGTTGAATGATGTGCACGCTGATACTTGTTGATGGCCCAGCATTGAAATCTGCTGCAATTTGCGGATGGTCTGCACTTCTGTCACGTTGAGCGATTCTTTTCAGTCGTCGTTGGTCCCGTTCTTGCAGAAAATTTTTTCCCCTTCGCAGCGATGTTAGACATTTGATGTTTTACTGGATTTCTGACATTCACGGTACACTCGTGAAATGGTCGTACGGGAAAATCCCCACTTCATCGCTACCTTGGAGATACTGTGTCCCATCGCTCGTGGGCCGACTATAACAATATGTTCAAACTCACCTAAATCTTGATAACCTGTCATTGTAGCAGCAGTAACCGATCTAACAACTGCTCCAACTTGTTGTCACATACAGACGTTGTCGAGCGCAGCGCCGTATTATTTACTTATCTCGGTATTTGAATACACATGCCTATACCAGTTTCTTTGGCGCTTCAGTGTGTTAGTTACACGAATTGCTGAAGAGAATTTTCTGCTCAATGTTATTTTTACGGCTCTGTTTTCAGCCGTTCTTAATAAGCAATAGTCTATCATAAATAATGGTCTGTGCCAGTTATTGAAGAACTGGTATATGAGTAACCAAAATCTCAGCAGAAAGATATAAAGAATATAAACAAAATCTTACGATATTGTTGTACCAAGGAGGAGCCTTACAAAAACATTGCTGCCCTGAAAAATAAATCATAGCACTTGATCATTACTGCAGTTGTCACTCAGATTGATGTCTATCATACCATGCAATTAACTACTATTTCGAAGCACAATTCCTACCAGTGTAACAGCGAATCAAGAATGTAGCAGAGTTTCTAAACTTCTGTGCTGTACAGTAGCTACGTTAAGTTTTCCAGTTGCATATGAGAATCCATGACGTGTTGCACCTAAATACACAGTATTAGAAATTTACCTTCTCTTGTGAAACGGAGTAAAGGTCCGGCAATTTGAAACAGCAAATGCAGCGGGTGCTATGTAGACATTTTCCCTGACTAGATTACTCAAAAACCTCATTCAAGGTTAAGGCTACATAGCTTGTATTGCTCATTGACGTTCTTTAGGATCTAGGTAGGTAATTGCTTACTCGTATGTTGCAAAAGAGTTTTATTTCTGTGTTTACGTTTTTTAAGTCGTTATTTTCCGGCTACAAACTCATATGTGAGATCTGAATCCAAAAGGTAGGTTGCAGTACGTTGGCGGTGCATGTGTTGGCGGTATTCCCCACGGCGCGGCGGGGTGTCCGTAACGTAGTGGGCGCCACAGGAAGGCGCGCTGGGGCGCCTGTGGGGTCAGCTGGCGCCAGCAACAGCCTTGGAAGGTCTCCTCTGGCTGCCCACCAGCGCCTCCCAAACGGCCGTCCTAACTCACGGCCGCTAACTGTATACCGTCGTCTCTGCAATTTATGGGCGACGCCTCAGCTCCAGTGCTCGTTAACGATGCTGCCCCCTCATCCGTGCCATATGAAAGCAGCGTGCAGCTTTGTAAAATGGAGTCTGCTTCTACCCAGCGGCGAAACCAGTTGCTCTTTGAGACTATTTTCTGCATGGTCTGTGTAGTTAGTTTTAACATATACATTTCATTATTTTCGGCAGCAACAAACATACGCATCAGGGGAAATCGTGTTATTGATAGACTGTGTCCACATGCTTTTTGTAAGTGTGATAGATGGCCTGACACACTTTCCAGACCAGTTAACAGATGGAGGCTTTGTCCATCCTTGCTGCGTTATCTTTTTAACCATGTGAAATCATGTTCTTTAGAACGTTGAAGATAGCATTTGGAAATAGCTAAACATTTTTAATGGTGCTGGTTGGTTGTGTGTCTATACCCAGAAGTGTGATTTATGGACTGAGTAGTGCTGTACTATGTTAGTTTGTATCCAGTAAGCCGCGCCTATTTCAGTTTTACAGACTCGACACACCAATATCATTGACAAAACTTGTAGTTTCTTTCTCACCGCCAGAGACAGCGAGTCGATTAAAGCTCTGGACATGTATCTGGAAGAAGCAGGTTAAGATTCCTCTCAACATATCAAGATTTACATGTTCCATAGATTCCAAATCGTTTCAGGAAAATGACGGCATTGTTCCTTAGAAAAGGACACAGGTGACTTCCTGTCCAATCATCGTCCAGTTCGAGCAAGTGCTCCATCATTAATGAGCTCGTCATCAACTGGACGTTCAAGCCCAATCTATTTGTCCAATGGTGAGAGGTTGGAGTCATATTTCGGAGGGCGGTGATTCAAATATGAGTCCGACCATCCAAATTTAGGTTGTGCACGATTTCCCCTAAATCGCTTAAGGCAAATGCTGCGATGGTTCCTTCAGAAAGGCACGACCGATTTGATTTTCCATCTTTCTTCTGTAATCACAACTTGTGCTCCGTCGCGACTGATCTCATTGGTGACGGAGCGTTAAATCCTACTTCGCCAATATTCTTCCCATTTTAGTGGTGTACTTCCGGTGTTGTGCAGGGTTCTTGTTTCCATTTTATGTACAATATTTCGACGACCAACCCAGCCGCCTTCTTCACATGCTGCGATTGAGTTTCGTTTTTATGTGTGCTCACTGCCTGGATTACAACAAGACTGAACTTTTGTAGGTCTCACACCGTTATTTATAAGCCCACTACACACTTTGATGCTATCTTGTTTCTCAGAACTCGCGCTTAAATTCCGTGAAACTCAGATTCTCTCAGCGTTTTCCAGCTCTGGTAAAAAAATGGAAATGTCGTGTGGCTAGTGCCTCCCGTCGGGTAGACCGTTCGCCTGGTGCAGGTCTTTCGATTTGACGCCACTTCGGCGACCTGCGCGTCGATGGGGATGAAATGATAATGATTAGGACAACACAACACCCAGTCCCTGAGCGGAGAAAATTTCCGACCCAGCCGGGAATCGGACCCGGGCCCTTAGGATTGACAGTCTGTCACGCTGACCACTCAGCTACCAGGGCAGACTCCAGCTCTGGTGTATGTGACGGCCAGCAAGATCTTAATATATTAAGTACCGGACCTCAAACATTGTTTAAACTGAAACCCCCGTCCTTGTTTATTTGGTTTTCAGACATCTTTATTTCGATAGACTCCTTAATTATGCTGCCCCAGAAACTTAGGGTTTGCGCCACGATACTGATCTCATTGTATTTCATTTCATGATTATATTCGAGGCAGTGTTCAGCGACTGCTAATTTGCTTGTGGAAAAAATGGAAACAACACCTCGGCAGAACTCTCAAGCGCACCGTTAATGAACTGCGGCGAGGAAACCTGAGAGATCACATTCTTCGTCCTTTTTACTCTATTTATATTTTCGTAGGCAGCATTCCAGACTTCGATCTAACGTGTTCTTACACGAGCAGAGAAAGCACTCGATCTACATATCAGTAACAACTATGCAACGAAAACTTCCTATCAGATTAAAAACTGTGAGCATGATCTGGATTCGAAATTGGAACCTTGACTTAAGCGGCAGAGTTCTCACCGACAAGTTATCTAGTCTCGACTCACGGTCCGCTTTCACAGCTTTCGTGATTTCCTTTCTTCAAGCAGTGTTACTACAGCATAGTATGGAAGAAAGCTTCTAAATTTTGGAAAGTATAAGAGAGGTACTGGCGGAAGTGAGGCTGTGAAGGCGAGTCATTAGCTGTGCTTAGACTGCTCAGTCGGTTAGAGCACTGCCAACGAAATATAAGTTTTAGGTTAGAGTCCCTTTCCTGTGTTAACTGGTACCGGAGTTTCCAAACTGCTTGCCCACCACTGCTTATTCTGGATCTATGCACCTCGTTAACACGCCTAAATATGTCTCACGCCTCTCATGAAGAGAGAATAGTTTCATAAGAGTATTTGGTCTCAGTCTATGCGACTCGTTGAAATGAGGTGGTTATTACAGGAACACAGTGTGTTCTGGATGGTTACATATTGCTTGTGTTTCATTACTTGTACTCGGCATTAACATAGCTTGCACTCGGAAGAGCATTATGAATATGTTGTCGATTTCTCTGTGTTTTATATTACATTTTTACCAGATATCCATATTATTTTTCTTAGTGGAAACGCTACGAGGGAACTGACTACGCTCTTTCCGCCGCTGCCAGTATATCTCGCTGTGGGTTGCCACAGAAATATTTTTGTAATGAGATTTCATTGTTTTTCCAGGATTTAGTTTATACACAGGGTGTAATGGGTACAAGTGCAGATATTTTTATATGTGATACCTCAATATGTGCACACAATAGTGTGTTGGTTGGTTTTTCTCTGCATCGAACAGTCTTCTCACAAATACATGGCCGTTAATGCACCACTAAGTGGACTATGCCTGTCAGTATGGACTAACCATTTGGCGTTCATGTGTCTACTCTTCAACACCTCACCTGCTGCTCAGAGGAAAACTAGCATTAATTGCTTGCTGTTGTTGTATGTACTTGGAGGTACTATCAATCCTGAAAACATAATGACTTTTAATAGCTGTAATTAATAGTCTGCAAATGACGTAAATATTGATGTAATGTTGCTCAGTACACCTACCTCAGTCACAAATAGAAATATCATCACTTACACCAATTACACCCTGTATATGTATGTGTGTTAAAACACGCTTCGCTTTCAGAAATATTGCCTGTATTATTTAATACGGAAGTTCAATTGTCAGTGGGAAGCTTGTAAAAAGATCAGATTCAAGAACGAAGTGAAAAGACTATCAAACACAACTAAAAAGGAGGTTCTAAGTATTATTAGAAATTAATTATGCCAGTGTTGTGTTGGTGCCAATGTTGTTGCTGTTGTTGTTGTTGTTGCCTTCAGTCCTGAGACTGGTTTGATGCAGCTCTCCATGCTACTCTATCCTGTGCAAGCTCCTTCATCTCCCAGTACCTACTGCAATCTACATCCTTCTGAATCTGCTTAGTGTAGTCATCTCTTGGTCTCCCTCTACGATTGTTACCCTCCACGCTGCCCTCCAATGCTAAATTTGTGATCCCTTGACGCCTCAGAACATGTCCTACCAACCGGTCCCTTCTTCTAGACAAGTTGTGCCACAAACACGTCTTCTCCCCAATTCTATTCAATACCTCCTCATTAGTTATGTGATCTACCCATCTAATCTTCAGCATTCTTCTGTAGCACCACATTTCGAAAGCTTCTATTCTCTTCTTGTCCAAACTATTTATCGTCCATGTTTCACTTCCATACATGGCTACACTCCATACAAATACTTTCAGAAACGACTTCCTGACACTTAAATCTATACTCGATGTTAACAAATTTCTCTTCTTCAGAAACGCTTTCCTTGCCATTGCCAATCTACATTTTACATCCTCTCTACTTCGACCATCATTAGTTATTTTGCTCCTCAAATAGCAAAACTCTTTTATTACTTCAAGTGTCTCATTTCCTAATCTAATTCCCTCAGCATCACCCGACTTAATTCGACTACATTCCATTATCCTCGTTTTGCTTTTGTTGATGTTCATCTTATATCCTCCTTTCAAGACACTGTCCATTCCGTTCAACTGCTCTTCCAAGTCCTTTGCTGTCTCTGAAACAATTACAATGTCATCGGCAAACCTCAACGTTTTTATTTCTTCTCCGTGGATTTTAATACCTACGCCGAATTTTTCTTTTGTATCCTTTACTGTTTGCTCAATACACAGATTAAATAACATCGGGGACA
This sequence comes from Schistocerca serialis cubense, assembly GCF_023864345.2. NCBI lineage: Eukaryota > Metazoa > Arthropoda > Insecta > Orthoptera > Acrididae > Schistocerca > Schistocerca serialis. The sequence goes on along the minus strand of NC_064639.1, from coordinate 785,262,520 downwards.
GGCTACAACCCTGTCTCACTCCCTTCCCAACCGCTACTTCCCTTTCATGCCCCTCGACTCTTATAACTGCCATCTGGTTTCTGTACAAATTGTAAATAGTCTTTCGCTCCCCGTTTTTTACCCCTGCCACCTTTAGAATTTGAAAGAGCGTATTCCAGTCAACATTGTCAAAAGCTTTCTCTAAGTCTACAAATGCTAGAAACGTAGGTTTGCCTTTCCTTAATCTATTTTCTAAGATAAGTCGTAGGGTCAGTATTGCCTCACGTGTTCAAACATTTCTGCGGAATCCAAACTGATCTTCGCCGAGGTCGGCTTCTACCAGTTTTTCCATTCGTATGTAAAGAATTCGCGTTAGTATTTTGCAGCCGTGACTTATTAAACTGATAGTTCTGTTATTTTCACATCTGTCAACACCTGCTTTCTTTGGGCTTGGAATTATTATATTCTTCTTGAAGTCTGAGGGTATTTCGCCCGTCTCATACATATTGCTCACCAGATGGTAGAGTTTTGTCAGGACTGGCTCTCCCAAGGACGTCAGTAGTTCCAATGGAATGTTGTCTACTCCCGGAGCCTTGTTTCGACTCAGATCTTTCAGTGCTCTGTCAAACTCTTCACGCAGTATATCATCTCCTATTTCGTCTCCCTCTACATCCTCTTCCATTTCCATAATATTGTCCTCGAGTACATTGCCCTTGTATAGAGCCTCTATATACTCCTTCCACCTTTCTGCTTTCCCTTCTTTGCTTAGAACTGGGTTTCCATTTGAGCTCTTTATGTTCGTGCAAGTGGCTCTCTTTTCTCCAAAGGTCTTTTTAATTTTCCTGTAGGCAGTATCTATCTTACTCCTAGTGAGATAAGCCTCTACATCCTTACATTTGTCCTCTAGCCATCCCTGCTTAGCCATTTTGCACTTCCTGTCGATCTCATTTTTGAGACTTTTGTATTCCTTTTTTAAATTTTCTAACTTACCTGCCCAATTAAGGCATCTGACAGTCCACCCTCCTATCCGTAGAACGCCAGTTTTCTTTCTCCTGATAACGACGTCGTGCTGAGTAGTCCCCGCCCGGAGATCCGAATGGGGGACTATTTTACCTCCGGAATATTTTACCCAAGAGGACGCCATCATCATTTAACCATACAGTAAAGCTGCATGCCCTCGGGAAAAATTACGGCTGTAGTTTCCCCTTGCTTTCAGCCGTTCGCAGTACCAGCACAGCAAGGCCGTTTTGGTTAGTGTTGCAAGGCTAAATCAGTCAATCATCCAGACTGTTGTTGCCCCTGCAATTACCGAAAAGGCTGCTGCCCCTCTTCAGGAACCACACGTTTGTCTGGCCTCTCAACAGATGCCCCTCCGTTGTGGTTGCACCTACGGTACGGCCATCTGTATCGCTGAGGCACGCAAGCCTCCCCACCAACGGCAAGGTCCATGGTTCATTTGGGGGGTGGGCGGGGTGCAAATATCGACTACTAATGTGTATTGGCAGCTCAAATTTCGAGTTACGGTTTTATTTGGCGTTATGTATGTGTGATTAAAAAAAATCACAGCTTCTTTCTGTGAGATGAATTTAACTAACCAACTCGTTGTGAGTTAATGGCAATTGACACTATTTATTTTCTGTTTTTCATAAAGTTGTCATGATGGACTGGGAAATATTCCTTTCATTGCTACCACTGTCTACTTGGTATTGAATTGATATATTTCATCCAAACATGCCCCTGTTCTGGAGTGATTAATTTCAGAGAAGTGGAAGGCATTACTATCCACATTTCACTACATCGTTTTCAGCTTAACGTACAGAAATGAGGCTGCCATCATCCTCAAAGCTGATTCCTTTCATACCCTTTTAGTGTAAGTTGTCATTAACGCCTGGTTACGTTGCTGACTGGCTAACAGGACCATAGCTATTATCTCTTTCTAAGCCGGAGATGACCTCCAGTCATTCCCCACCAACTGACTCTGAAAATTGAGGTCTGAACATAAGGATTAGTTTTAAGACAGTACATAAGGATTTTGTTTTGTACAGCTATGTACTGTGATAAAAGATGTGGAAGAATCCCCTTATAATGGAAGAAATTACACAGGCCTGTAGAAGAAGTGACTTGTAGCTATTGATTATCAGCAGTCTAATTAAAACATTAATTGCAATTAAGTGTTTTATGAAAAAATGTTATATAGCGTAAAAGTTTAAGATGAAATGTTATGTCCTTCTTTTTCTTCTTCTGGCAGTTCTTGCACATTAAAATAGAATAAAAACGTATTAAAAGTGCTATTTTTAGCGTGATGATTTCTATTCTCTCAGCTATAAAAAAAATAAGTTCGAGAGTAGCTGAAGAGGGAGAGAGGGCAGCTGTGTCACCTGGTTGCCATTTGCTGCACTTTCAAATTTCTTAAATCTTCCTCACCTATGGTGTGGTCCGGTCTGCTAATGTATTAAGGAAGAAGTTTTAAAAAGAGCCAATAGAGTTCTGAAATTATAGGTATTATATGCTCGGTCTAGAGAATAATTGTTTTTAAGTTAGGGATTTTCAGCAAAAGTTAGTTGGCAACCCTGGTGGGGACTTACACTATCTGATCAAAAGTATCTGGACACCTATTAGAGGACAGTAATATGGAGTGTGTCTATACTTCGCCCTTTTGATGTCTTGAACTCTGCTGAGGACACTTTCAGTGAGAGAGATGGGAGCCCATTATTCCCAAAGAGCCGAAACCAGAGATGGTAGTGATGTGCGACACTGTGGTCTAGAGCGAAGTCGACGATCTGTCTCATCCCAGAGGTGTTCCATAGGGTTCAGATCATGTTTCTGGACAGGCCAGTCCGTTTTATGAATGTTATTGTCCACAAACCATTGCCTTATAGATGCCGTTTAGGACATGATGCATTCTCATGCTAATACAGTCATCGTCTCGGAACTGTTTCTCTACCGTAAACAGTACGCATAGCTGTAAAATGTGTTAATATCGTACAGAATTTAGCATTTTCTTAAGGGCAATTAGGGGACGAAAAGCACCCCACAACGATAACACCACCTGCTGTGATCTTCACTACTGGCATTACACATGACGGCTGGTAACATTATCCACCCATTCACCAAACCCAAACATCTTCATCGGATTGCCACAGCTTATGGCGTTATTCATCAGTCCAAATCACTCGTTACCATTCGTCCACTGTCCCAATGGCGTCGCTCTTTACACCAGCTGGGCATTGACTACAGAAATATGTGGCTTACGAGCAGCTGCTCAACCATTGTACCCCATTATTTTTAACTCCATGCCAATAGTCACTGTGCTAGATGGACTGCTGGTAGGACTTTGGAACTCACGAGTGGTTCCATTCACAGGGTTCATGGGATTTTTACAACCACTTTCCAAATGCTCTACAGTCCATCTCCATCCTCCCTGTTTTTGGTTTAGCTGTAGTTCTTCCTTCTCGTTTCGACTTGACAATCACATCACCAAAAGTCGACTTGGGCAACTTTGGAATGGTTGAAATGTTACTCAGGTAACATCGAGTAAGTAGTCTACGTTCGAAGTCACTGAACTCTCCTCATTGACCCATATTGCTGTTATTACTTTTCTATTGACAATACAATATTCTCCGTGTGCTTTTATAGTTGCTGGTCAGCCTCTCAGTGCCGCATTACATACAGGTGTCTGGGTACTTTCATCGCGTAGTGTATGACCAGACGCGATCGCACGGCTGGCGCAAAATTGGCTTACTGAGATAGTAATTTAAATTTGATTAATATGAAGTACAAAATGAAGTCAAATTTGATAACACATGTAGTTTAATATCGTTATGTATTTCAGTCTATAGAGACATGACTAACTATTTATAACTATTGTTGATTATCAAACTGTGACTGTACAAAACATATGAAATGTATGTAATGAAAACATTAATTAGATTAACTGATGGATCACTTATGTTGAAATCTGGGAGTGTTAGATCCCGTTAGGGTGATTGCATTGAACTTGTGAACAATAAACCAGTATTTGTACAAACGCTTTCATTTATACTCCCGTCATCGTTGGCATCAAATCAATAAAAAGAAATTAATAATAAGAATGTTGCAGTTTTTAGGCGTGCAGTCAGTGCAGCTTAAAATGCGTGTTACCTGATTTAGTCTACTTCAGTACAAATATTTGTTAGCATCCGAAATATAATTTAGAGAGAGGGGATGGGGAGTTACGCTGTCAGGGAGATTCGGCTTTGGAAGGTCCCATATTAAACATGTGACTATGTGTAAACGAGCACACGTATTGGTGAAGATAAACATGAGATTTTTAGAAATAAAGGAAACATCAAAATTCAAACATCTAAAAATTTATTAACAAAATAATCTCGGGTTTCAGGCCGCGTCAAATGGTTAAATGCCCAAAAGCTTTCGTCAGAGGACTCCTCTGCCATTGTCAAGTGGTTTATTGTCGTGTGGATGCCTCTGCCGTGCTTATATAGCCACACCGTCGCCAGTGACGTCACTGGTGCTCGTCCCGCACCATGCACGGTAATGTTTTGGTGGCACGACAGTCGCGCCCGCTTCAACTGCCCAGTCATAGGATTCCAGGCCGTACTCAGCTTCAATCCACCGTTTTTATTGAGCGTGTTGTCAGATATTGTCATCACTATCGCCTCATTTATTCAAAAAATGGCTCTAAGCACCATGGGACTTAACATCTGAGGTCATCAGTCCCCTAGACTTACAACTACGTAAACCTACCTAACCTAAGGACATCACACACATCCAAGCCGAAGGCAGGATTCGAACCTGCGACCGTAGCAGCATCGCGGTTCCGGACTGAAGTGCCTAGAACCGCTCGGTCGCAGCGGCCGGCGCCTCGTTTGTTACGCTATCCCAAAATCCGTTAATCCATTTCATAATAGAAGCGTCGTCGCATGCAATCCGGTGTCCGTTTTCCTGAGCATGTTCCGCTACAGCTGAATTTTCGGGATAGCGTAGGCGGAAACACCTTTCATGTTCTGTGCAGCGCTGTGCACTAGTGCGGATAGTGTGACCAACATAAAACTGCCCACACCCACCCGGTATTTTGTATACTCCAGGTTGTCTGTCGTGTACATGCCGCTGACGTGCTTATATAGTCACGCCGTCGCCAGTGACGTCACCGGTGCTCAGGCACGAGACGTACATCGTCTCTCACAGTCTTCATTAGTTGCCGTGTCTTCGACATGGGCCTGAAGACGGCGTCGGTTTTATGTGTCTTCAGTAGCTGGTTAATATTCCCTGATACTGAGCCACAAAACGGTAGAAACGCCATCTTCTTCGTGTCTTCTTCGGAGGCCTTCTGGTTTCGTTGCTTAGATGAAACAGCTTGCAAAATTTCTCTGTTGTTGTAACTGTTTTCCTTTAAAAGTTTGCGTTAGTGGCTCAATTTCCTCGGCATGTTTCCAGCGTCTGAGACGGTTTCAGCTCGATGTAACAAGGTCTTAAGAATAAACCGTTTCTGTGGTGTAGTGGTGGCTGAAGTTGTGCAAATACTGATCCGTGTAGGTGTGCTTGTGGTAAACGCTGTGACCGAGACACCCATCGGGTTTACAGCGGACAAGGACATCAAGGATATCGTCGCGAGAGCATTCGTTTGTACGCAGCTAAAAATTTAGTCATAAGATACATGGATTCACACATATTATACTGCGAAGATGAAATACGAACGAAGTGACGTTGTGAGAAGAGTGTTACCGAATAAGTTGCAAATGACGTTTTGTTATTCGTAGAATTAAGCGCACGATAGCGTTCCACTTGTAAGAGTACCGCGCTTGCCTTGGTTTCTGCACTGTAAAGAAGACGTCTCTGCAACTGTAGCTGGGTTTTAGTTTCGTTCGTCAGGAGGTGCAATAAGAAATTTCTGTTGCGTCATCATATAATAAAGACATTTAATGGGTCACGAGTGTTTCTCGCGTTGCTTTTTTGATACGAATTCACTGTTCATTCCATATGCGGTCTGCTGGGCTTAAATACATCGATTTCCTATATTCTATACGCGTTTTCTTGAGTCTCTCAACAGACAGTCGAACCAGGAAGTGGATCAGCAAACGAGGTCTTGTCTCATTGAAACTTTGGTTATAACAATTGTGTTAGCTGTCCTAAACACTAAGAATGTCTGGTCACCCACACGTAAGGTCTTCACAACTGATTCCTTGCTTCATGGTATGTATACCAACATCGCTTTTTAGACTTCATTTCGATACACATAACACACCGAAGGCACCGACAAATTGTACAACTAGAAACTGCATGCACTTTATTAGTAAGACAGATACATAGTGAAACCCTTCTGCCAGTGGTCTGGCTGACTTGTTTTATGTGACACAAATTCTTGCCACTCTGATGAAAAGAATGAATGTGGAAGAGAGGCAGTAACAGCAACAATTGCATAAGGTCAGTAACTAGTAGTTCCTCTCACATCCCACCTTCGGACTGTAATTTGGATACACTCCCGCTAGAAACAAAGCATGAGAAGTTTTTTTTGTGGCGATAGTACCTAAGCCTTTGCTTGGTAGCGAAACCTGTACGGTCAGCGCGGCTCTGGAGCGGGGAAGGCCCCACCCGGCGTGAGAAAACGCGACTCTGCAGGATCCGACATCCGACCTGCAGTTGCCGGCCGAAGTGGCCGCGCGGTTCTGGCGCTGCAGTCTGGAACCGCGAGACCGCTACGGTCGCAGGTTCGAATCCTGCCTCGGGCATGGCTGTGTGTGACGTCCTTAGGTTAGTTAGGTTTAACTAGTTCTAAGTTCTAGGGGACTAATGACCTCAGCAGTTGAGTCCCATAGTGCTCAGAGCCATTTGAACCATTTCGACCTGCAGTTGGGTGAGCGGTCTTCCCTTTGTGTTTCTTCACGAAAAGCGATTCGTTGATTATGTTTATAAAGACTGTGGCGGTAGGTGCGTCATAGGACAGGCACCACTTTACTCTCTGGGTCGCTTGCTATGGGGCGCCACGACTTCCACTTGAGTGCTAGAAAACTTGTCGGTTACATGTTTGAGAATATTTGCGCGTAGGCTCGCCGCAACAGAGGAAGTTAGCTCCCTTTCTTTGCCGAAACACTGACTTGATCACGCCCTGAGAAGTTTGGAATGAGAAACGCAATACTTTCTTTGCCAAAGGCGTTTCACAAGACTAGGAAGCGTCCAATTGATGCCGTGAAGTTGGCGACCACTATCAGAGGTACAACTCTCCCGTTTATAGGGGCGACTAGATGATGGAATTTCAGAGTTTCCAAATAAAGATGTACCGTGACATACTGGACCCATGCCAGACTTTAAACAGCTCTCTCTCTTTTCTTACGTGGGAACTTCCAGTTAGATGTTATCAAAATTTTCTTTGGAAAGGTTTCGAAAAGTCAGTCTCCTCTCTTCTCATTGGCTGACCGCTAGTTAAACGTTTTGAGTGGACGAGGAATGTTGTAGGATGACTAGTTTTTTCTTTTCTTTTCGCGGGACACTGAGATAAGAAGGGAAGCGAAGCTTTCAAGACACTTCGTCTTCGACCTCAGATGTTGTCGAAAGCATATGTTCTGACTCAGAATTGAGGTTTTGACCTGGTCAGACGCTGCCTCGACACTGCTCTGTCAGACTCCGACGGGAGTAGATTCTGGCATGAAATTCAGACAGATGCTGCCTTTAGACTCTGAGAACAATTTTTCGTTTGGTAGTCGCAGCTCCGCTGGAATACATGTAGGCTCGGGTAGAGTTCTTAATTTGAAAGAATTTTATGCGTGATGTATTCAGTCATTTATTCGCACACGCTGGAGAGTGAATATTTTTCAACGTGCCTAATATTTCATAAACGGTTTCGAGAGGTCGAATTATATTTTGGCAAATGATAGTACTCAAAAAGGAGAGTCTCATGGTAAACATGCTGGACTTTTTTCTCCTCTGCGATGTATGAGTAACTGTAAACATTTGCAAGGAAAGATGTAATTTTTTAAGAGTCGTCGATATTTGGTGGAATGAGCATGTGTGACTTTGCGAAAAGATAAGTGAAGAAATTAGGAATTATTTTTATAAAGGGAACATGATTTTTCATAAGCTTTTGAGGTGATTATCCTCAGTTACTCATTTAAAAAATCACTGTTTCAGGATTCTGTCGCAAATGCAATTGCATTAGGATGTTAGCGAGATGACATTGTATAAATCTTACTTTGTTTTACCAAAAGAAGCAAACTTTAACATGGCAAAAGAGAAAAGTAGCTTATAATCGAAATTCGCCAAAGATGAATGAGCAATTTAAAGGTGACAGGGAGTTTCAGCTGCTACAAGTATCGTTAAGGGGATGGATCAATGACCACATCGTAAAACTTAACTCAAGTGTACCGTGAAATAAATACCTTGCTTCTGAAAAGTGAAGCATGAACTTTCCACAAATAAGAATGTAGAAAATGGCTGAAACTTTTCTAGACAGTATTCCAACCTAGGACCAAAGTGTTATAAAAACGAAGCTACAGAATTCGAAATAGTTTAAGGAAAAATTCATTTGTGTGACCATATTGTCGATAGATGCTTATGATAACTTAAAGTATTTTAAATCCGACTCTACAGGCACTGTACGAGAAACAACAGTACCAAACGAGGGAATACCTCAAAAACATGTAAGCAGGCGGCGTCTCCTGATGCGATCGAAAATCAGACATAACATATGATAAGCAACAACATCTTTTGTAACGAACTGTTTTCAGGTGTAGAAAGCAAGGCAGATTATATATATGTTTAGTTACAGGCAACTGATAAAGTTTTATTTCAATAAAATGAAAAGCATCTGGTGACAAAAATACGCATTTTGTTGTTGTTTCAGATTTAAAATGCCTTTAATGATTTCGGAAATATAGTGAATACCAATAGAATGTTGCTCGTGTTATGTTGATTATTGTAGGGTATAACCCATAACAATGTTATATCCATTATTGTAGAGGTACTACGAATTACTGTGCTTTACAAAGGTTCACTAACACCCTCTTCCTAGCGTATTCAATCTTCATAATTCTAATAGCTATACCCACTATCCTGAATCATTCACCTGGAACACTGTCTTTTGGCAATCCATTTTTGACCCTTTTGTCTGATTGTTTCTTTTGAGAAATATGCATAGTGTACAAACAGCCAGCGACTGCCCCAAATTTGTTCCCAGCATCGTCCAAACATTCTCTCGAAAATATAAACTACTTTCAAAATGATGAAATGTAGTACAGTAAAAACAATGCCTATGAAACTCCTCGCCATACAATGTACTTGTGGTTAGATGCACTCACAAACGGTGTAATCCGTCCCCTGAGGCTCCTGGCCTGTCAAGTATACACCACTGTCCTGGGTCTGCAGAAAAACCACAAATTCCCTGACTCATCCCAATCCAATACAGTAAAGGATCCAGCCTGTGGACAGATCGGAGAGACCAGATAGAACAGGCAGACTGCACATAAGTGGAAAACAATGGTCCTCAGATCAGTAGGCCACATCCGACAGAGATAACCATGGGAATGGCCCACGGTTCTGTCCTGGGCCAGAAATTTGCTCCTGTGTGACTAGATAATATGGTGACCTTGCCAGGATTCGCTTATGTGAGGTCTTCTGATGTGATCACATCTTGCATGACATGTCGATTCAGCTACCCAAAGACTTCTGATGACATGTTCCAGCTTGAATTCGGAAATATAATGTGAAATTATCGGCATCGTTTTTTCTTGCATGCATAAACATATCTTACATTTCTTTCCTCCTTTGTAATTTTTTGCCATATATTTTTGATATACCTGTTTAATCTGTTATTTTATGGCATTGCTGTTTTTATCTATGTACATGTTTTACGAATTTATGTGAGGATAAGCTTTTTGGGAGACAGTGTCACATCTTGTTTCAGCTAAAGCGTAGACTCATGAGGATACACAACAAGACCAGAATTAGGGGGTGTTTCAGACCATGGATCGTCATATAGATACAGAGATGATTATTGATGGACCTGTGCAACCAAATGAGATGCTATTAGTGCTACTGTTAGTGCAGTTAGGTGTTCATGGGAACAACTAAGTCAGGGGAGCAAGATGAACTTAGAAAATTGTGAGTGACATGCAGGTTTAGGACTGGTGAGAATGAGACAGAAAACAGGGTAACGTAGGATCAATGCTGCTTCATAAAATACAGAAGAAATCAGTTGTGAAATATCTGATTCTAATCCCAGTAGCCATGCTCAATTGAGCCAGCAGTCTCTTGCTTTGTCGGCAGAATCCTCTTGTGAGGAAGATAAGTTTCACATTGTAATAGAGTAATCATAAAAAAGAACTCATGTGAAATTACAGGAGATGAAGAGGCAACAGGAAGAGATGAATGAGGAATCGATAGAGGAAGAGATGAATGAGGAATCGATAGAAGTGATGAGTAAGGAGCTGTGGGAGATTAAACAAGATTTAGGCAGGACCGTTAAACTCGACAAACAAAGTAGTGAGATCAAAGAAGAGACAGAACAGTTGAAACAGTGTCAGAATACCGCATATGCTCATGGTGAAATGTTAACAGCCATGGAGATACGGTAAGTGGCAGTTAGGACACAACTAGAACAGATTTCTATAATGCAGCAAGAACTAGCCAATTAAAACAATGCCAAAAGGGACTAAAAAGGCGAACTGAGCGAGTAGACTGTAGGTTAAAGAGAGTGAAAAATCAGTTCTATAAATTGCCAGAGAAAACTGACCACGGAATAGTGGAGCTGTAGAAAAATTTCTATTTGAGAATCACAAGCTCAAGGGCACAGAAATGCGTAAGAGGTCTCGGATGGTACATACCCAAGTGGCTGAGGCTGAAAAGTAAGGTCACTCCTCGCATTCAGGGTGAATCAAGTAGAAATCAATAAGCGACATTGCGGGGAAAAATTGGATAATGATCAACGATTAAGAGAATTTCAAGGGAAATTTTATGAGTGCTAGACGTAAGGGGGCAGTGATGATGAAACTCTGAATGAAACTGCAGAGGAAGAAAGTTTAGGGCTCATGCTAAGCTTGTAAGTTCAGAAGGAAGCTGTGATTATAGCTGCTATCCACTAACATGCAGTTAAATGACTTCTCTACGAGACTGAGCCATTCAGTCACAAGCATTTTGTCTCACTGTGCAAGTTCCAGATGTATCAGGACAACAGATGTTGATGAGGCAACACGTGCTTGGATCGAACAATTTGATAATTCATTACCTTCCACCTGGTCACTCGGTAATAAACTGGAATTTGTGTGTGGCTACCTCGAGGTGGAACTAGCTACGCAAATGCATCCTTTGGCCTAAGATGTTGAATTGTACCAGCGGTTTAAGGAAGTCTTAAGCACAATACTCTGTTGGGTAGAAATTCTGAAGGTTCGAATTTCAGCAGCCCAGTAAAATTTTTTGGTGTCATGCTACGTCAGAAAAAAAATCGTGGATGTAGCATTCAGTCCTGCGGAAATTATTTCGCCTTGTTTCATGAAAATGCCTATGAACAACCGACTGGTGCTTGCCAGGCATTATAAGGTCAGTGTAGAGGCATTTAATGGCCTGCTACAGAAGCTGGAACTTGCGAGAGAGGAGGAAACAGGCATTGGCCACGGGTGCTGAATCAGCACAGTTTCTGGAACCAGCCATACAGATATGCAAATCGTAATGACAGATACCGTCAGGTGGGTGGGGGCGATTTCTAGTCCTTACACTCAACAGCTTAAAAACTGGGGAATTTTCATAGAAACTATGGGCACCGATCAGGCCAAGTTTCTTACAGGCAAGGGCTACACAGACGGGTAGTTGATATATTGGAACTTCGCTCAACGGACTCGTGGAGCATTGTAAACAATGAGTGCACGGCACTGCAACTTGTGTACATAGTGTATTGATAAATGCGTAAATAATGTGTGGTCATGTTTTATAGTTGTTTTGGTGGTAGTTTTGTAGTACTATTGTGTTTGATTTTTGCTGAGTAGGACTGGAGTATTGAAAAGGGTAGTTAATCACGAAATCATGCGTGTGTAAATAGTGGGAACAAATATTAGGTGTTAGCTTTGTAGCAGTTATAGGATATGCGTTATTCGTTCTCGTTCTCTCTCTCTCTCTCTCTCTCTCTTCCCCTTGTATTTTGTAGCCTATTGGAATTTATATTGGTTTCTGTTTTATTTTGTGGTACTCCCTGTTTCATTCGAAGAATAGATCATTAATCTGATTAAGGCACTCAGTCCTCAAAATTCGGTTTAGTGATGTAAGTTGCTTAAGTTTTCTCGAAAATTTCGATTAAATATTTCATGGCGGTTTTGTCAAAAAATGGGAATTTTAGAGAATTTTTTTGTGTGTTCTGATGAATTTCGGAGGTCCATTGTTGTAGTTTACAGTGGTGTTTCCTTTTTCAGTTTTTGTTTGATTGCGGTTATCTGTGTAACAACATGCTTGTGTTATTTTTTGTCTCCTTTGGTGAAAAATAAGATTAATGGAGTTACTTTGCCTGTGTAAATCAAAATTATTGAAGGAATTAATAATTAGAGAATGCTGGACGGTTAGGATTCTCAAGAGACGCTGAATGGGGCAATTTTGGAGAGTTCGTGTGGTTTCTTTTGTTATCACGAGCTGGTTTCACGAACAGTGGAGAACGTGGGAGTATTAAGAGGGAATCTGTAGAATTGTGTTGAGAAGAGCGGGGTGCTGTTTTAATTAATTTTAGTCAAAATTTTGTTGCTATCTAAATGTAAACTCAGTGCCCAGACTTCTTTTCAGATGTGTTTCTTTTGAAAGAAGATTCTGAAGAGGTGGTTGAAATTGAAGTTCTTCTGCGTTCTATGTTTTGTAGTACCAGTGCCCACTAAGAGTAGTCATTATTGAGGGAATGGGTTTCAGGTAGAAGGAAAGAATTGAGGGGTAAATAATAAAAAAGTAATACGTTAAATAATGAAAAAGGAATACGTTTTGTGACATATGTGCGTAGCTCAGATTGGTCACCTGAGTGTACTCAGTGTTTTGGCTGAATGAGACTTTTGATGTAAGATTTCTGGACATGAAATAACGTATGAGACTCGTAGACGATGTCATATACGTAAATCACAAGTAACGAAAATAACAATGATAAATTTAGATTTCCAATTGGACTCAGATATAATAGAAAAAAAGGGGAGCGACCAAAGGTAAAAACAATAACTGAGGATCAAGAAGAGAACAGTGAATGACCAAAGCATCAAACCATACCACAGAAACAGGAATGTGTACGAAAGAATAGTGCATGACGTTAAGGGATATCCTGACTTGGTGTTGAGCGACTGCTTTTTGTAGTTTAGTACCTTCTGTCTATGTATCTTAGAGTAGATTCTCCTATTCAGCAGGTAGTATCTGAAGAAATAGCGTAGCCACGCAGGTAGTGTCGAATATAACCGATAAGCATTTTTTCATCAAGGAAAGATTTTGGATTTATTTTTTATAATTTTAAGATGTGTAGGGTCGATGAGAGATACCAATATGTATTTATTTATAGGGTGACCAGAAACAGCCAGAAAAGCTTTTAAAAGTGGTGCAGGGTAGGTTGTGTTGAGAAATAATTGCTAAGAAAACGTCTCGGTGTGTTGCGCCATTTGCGAGTTAATTAGCTTTGAATTTAGCCAACAAGCCCTTTCCGCGCATAAGTTCAAGAGGCCTGCTATAGACAGTGTCACCAGACGTGTTCGTCGTTTGGTTTCCTGAAAACGAACAAAAGAGCATTACAAAAGTTGGAACGTACCTGAGCCAAAGGCTGAGCAGTCTCACGCGCTATTATCTACGCTATTTGAACAACAGTCACTAATTGTATCTGGCAGAACACTTGAATTTGCGGCCTGATTGGTTAACTTCTATACTAATTAACTCGTAAACGGGGGCAAAGTATCGAATTTTTTTCTTAGTTATTCGTTAGCACAACATATCATGCAGAACCCTTACAAAGTTTTCAGTCTGTTTCTGTCTGCTCTGTATATATCTTTCAATGCTATTATGGACATATGCCTTGCAAAGCTTTTTTGTTTCCGAACTAAAGGGATGGTGCTATCACTGTTATTTTTGGAGACCATTAACCCCAATTGTTATTAACATTACAGCGTGGAAGCGCTGTAACAAATATCCATGAAAAGGACACACACAGAATCGTGGTTTGGGGCGGGAGAGGGGACGAACTTGGTGCTTGGTTCCTATTACAGCTAGGTACAAGGGGTAAAAAGTTTTTGGTTTACCACGGACCAGCGGCTATTTGTGTACCCATTCCAACATCTGTCTTACTGTAGCTACACTGATGTGACAAAAGTCGTAGGATAGTGATATGCCCATATTCAGATGGGGATAGTACCGCGCACACAACGTATGAAGAGCAGTGCATTGGTAGAGCTGTCCTTTGTACTCGGGTGATTCATGTGAAAAGGTTTCCAACGTGAGTATGGCCACACGACGAGAGTTAAGACTTCGAATGCGGAATGGTAGGTGGAGCTAGACATTCCATTTCGGAAATCGTTAGCGAGTTCAATATTCCGAGATCCACAGTTGCAAGAGTTTGCCGAGAATACTACATTTCAGACATTAGCCCTCATCACGGACAACGCAGTGGCCGATGGCCTTCGCTTAACAGCCGAGAACAACCGAGAACAATAGCACTTGCGTGGAGTTATCAGTGCTAACAGACAAGCAGCACTGCGTGAAATAACCGCAGAAATAAATGTGGTACGTATGACGAAAGTATCCGTTAGAATAGTGTGGCGAAACTTGGCGTTAATGGGCTTTGGCAGCAGACGAGCGGCGCTAGTGTGTTTGCTAACAGCGCGATATCACCTGCAACGCCTCTTCTGAGCTCGTGACCGTATTGATTGGACACTAGACGACTGGAAAACCGTGGCCTGGTCAGATGAGTAGCAATTTCAGTTGGTAAAAGCTGATGGAAGGGTTCGTGTGTGGCGCAGACCCCACGAACCAATGGACCCAGGTTGTCAACAATGCACTGTGCAAGCTGGTGCTGGCTCCATAATGGTGTGGACCGTGGGGCTTCTGGTCAAACAGAAACGATCGTTGACTGAAAAGTGTTATGTTCGGCTACTTGGAGACTATTTGCAGCTATTTGCGATGGAATTTTTACGGCTGACGATACGGCATGTTAAATATTCTGGACGGTTTGAGCGGATTATTTGGCCACCGAGATCGCCCGACATGAATACCATCGAAAATTTATGGGCGTAGTCAGAAGTTATTTCGTGCACAAATCCTGCACCGGCAACATCTTCGCAATTCTGGACAGTCGTAGAGGCACCATGGCTCAGTAATTCTGCAGGGGACGTCCGACGACGTGATGAGTCTATGCCACGGCACGTGGCTGCACTACGCTGTCTAAAAATAGGCCCTACACGATATTACGAGGTATCTCATGACTTTTGTCACATCCGTGTATGTTACAGTATATTAAGCAAGTCTGAATGACAAACCGGAAGTGGAACCCAGGAAAATTGTGCGAATCGATTAACTCCTTTTGCAAAAGGTTTTAATTGTTCCGAAATTAATGCTTAGCTAATAGCATCATTTATATGTGAACAGTTTGGATTTTAGGTGTGCAGTCACCTCGTTTGGGTTTTACATGCAAAAACAATCACCCTTAAAGAATTTCGGCCTGGAGCAAGACTGATGGTTGAGTTTGGTCCAGTTACCTGTTTGAAAAGATCTTGCTTCGTTTGGGTTTCAAGAGAAAAACATGCTTTTCTGGGAGGTTTCTGAAGCGCACAATTTGTATATTTTAAACTTATACGAATCGATTCAAACTGTGCACGAAGATAAATAAATAGACAAAATGAAAACAAAATCGCTTTTATCCCACAATATTTATTCATTGTCTAGATACGATCGTTTAAAGTCGAGTTAAATGTAGGACATCAAAATCGTTCATACGTGAATCGAATGCGCGGGAACGGTTCAAAGTGAATCAACTCACAAGTGCATTATTACGACAAAATTGAAAATTCGCTTTCAGAAATCTAACTACACTCGGATTTTAAGTGCAAAAACAACATTTTTTTGATTTTTTTAAGCGCACTACTTGTGTTTCCTTCAGTTTAGAAATGGAGTTGAACTTACGAGGGCTTAAGTCAAGAGAGTGCAGTAAGCGGTATAGCACTTAGCAGCCCCATCAGTCAAACGAATCAGTAACAGCTTGCACTGTACGTGCTTGAACATTGTCCTGCAAAATGATGGTCAGGTCCTTCAGAAAGTGTCATTAGTTCTGTCTCTAAGCTGGTCATAGGTTTTGTTCCAGAAATGAACAGCATAGAGACAGAAGTGATTGCACTTTCTGCAGGACCTGACCATCATTTTGCAGGACAATGCTCAAGCACGTACAGTGCAAGCTGTTACTGATTTGTTTGACTGATGGGGCTGCTAAGTGCTATACCACCTACTGCACTCCCCTGACTTAAGCCTTCGTGAATTCAGCTCGATTTCTAAACTGTAGGAAACACTTCACAGCATTCACTTCAGAACTGGTACAAATTCGCCGGGCAATAGACCGCGCCGCTCGAACTGTCAACCAAACTGGCACTGCTAAGAGTATTCTACGACTTCCACATCGCTGCCAACGGGTTATACACAATTCTGGTGACTTCTTTGAAGCTCAGTGAAACTTTGAAGCACGTATCTCTGTTGTACGAGCTGTAAATAAATAGTTGCCACTATTAAAGTTCCAACCCTTGTAACTAAAAAAACTGGTTATTATATTTATTATCGTTTCGTTGTTTATATGTTAAAGATTTTACTCACATAGAAAAATCTTTGGACGTGCAAAACACTGCATGTACCAAATCAGTTTATGACCAGCCCCGTACAAAATGATATACTATTTGCTTGAGCATTTGAAGCTTTATCAATGACCATGCAGAACATTGATCTAAACTGAAAATTTCTATAAAAATATTTGTCAGAAAAAAAGGTCACCTTGTTTCTAACCAACTGAAAATCTTTTACTGCTTGTTGTTCAAAAACTACTGTGCCATCTCGTAGGAAACGTAAGTTCGTCAATTTTCGTTGAGAAGTTATTAGTATTCTGTAATGCGTACATTGTTTCGTAGTTCTTCTGCTTATTTCAGCCAATCTACTCATACTTAATTCGTATTAGTTGTTGCAACATTTCGTGCTAAAATTATTCATGGAAGTTGTTCTATTGGTGATTTCAAAATTTTCAATTTCTATTAATGCATACTTTAAATAAACAGTGGAAAGAATTTTAAGGTAAGAGATATCAAGATGTATACATTCCAATAGTATTATTTGTTGCACGAATCGTTCTGGTTGCGATGTAGTAAGCATTGAAGTAAATTTATCTGTGTAATATGGCAGTATCGTTAAGTTTATCTACGTAATACAAACTATGTACACACATTATTTAGACTATTTACATGCATTATTATCTTAAACTTCTCACAGTATTTAATATTAAGGTCGGAATCTTATTTATGTGTGCTGTTATTTTGTACATTGTATCAAGTATTTATGATTATTTTTCAATGTTTGCGTGTACAGTCTCATTTGTATATGAGTAAAATGTGCGTAACATTAAAAAATAAAAAAATAACGGCGATAAAAGTAAGAAAAACCTTAAAAAATAAAAAAATTGACTTTGACGTGGTGAGGCTTGTGTGCTCTGATAGTGAGGACATAGGAGGCTATACTGGACAGGTTTAAGCATACCAGGTAGGTAACTGTAGAGGAGCCAGATTAATGACACCCGACTCAAGGAATATGATTCGAAAGACAATTAAAAAAGCTATATGGGATCAGTCGTCGCTTGAGTCAACAAAAACCTATATCAGTTGCCAAGCTATGGCGATCTAATGTCAAAATAATGGTAGAGTAAGTGCTGGGACCCAGAGTGAAAAATGCTCCTATCATAGCACAAAAGAGGCTAATACGTTCTGGGCAGAATTAGAGATATAAAAGAAGGGACTAGCTTTTCTATTTACCTGGCACCTTCAAAGACATTTAAATCAAAACATTTTGAGCTATTCGGGGTTTTTTACGAGTTAACGCTACTTTCCTAGCGCAGTGAACTGTCTTAACTGCAAGGTGTTGGCACACCTGTATCTTCAATTCACGGATTAAAATCCCTGATCTTGTGCACAAAATCCAGAAGATTGGCCAGCCATACTAGACAATATATAACATCATATAATATCAGATGACTGATTAGCTTACCTAAAATAGCTGAAAAGTTTTTCTGGGGGATAAAATTTCTGGGACTAGATTTCTTCCTGGGGGATGTTAAAACAATTTTTTGTTTCTGGTTGGGGCAGCTGAATTTTTTTCCATGATGGGACAAGTTGTTCCCCAGGCCAAACCCCTGTTACATGTATGGTGAGGGGTGTACGAACAGAGACACACAAATTTATAAGCTTTTAGATAGTGGAATGCTTCTATGACATTAAGTATCTGAAATTGGGATGCATGTATAATAGGAAGTATCCCAGAGTGGGGATGCATGCATCCTTAACGTTAATGACACATCGTGTCATACTGCATGACATGACAAACGCCATATTGGATGACATGTGGCACATGTCATATTATATGACATGACATCATGTATCATATTACTTTACTTGACACAATGCATTATATTACGTGACATGGGTACTAATACTAACAAAAATAAAAAAACGCGACTATGTCAAGATGTCTTCTTCCAAGCTGCCAGATAAGTCGAAAAGCTAGTTTCCTTCTTTTGCAGCCCTTGCTCTACCCATCCCATATTCGCCTTTTTTCTGCTATGATAGGATCTTTTTTCATTCTGGTTCCCAACTTGTACTCTACTATTATTTTGACGTTGTCCACTATATCTTGGCAAGCGAAGTGGGTTTTTGTTGACTCAGGCGACGACTGATCCAGTAAAGGATTCTTTATTATCTTTCGAACTATGTTGCTTGAGTTGGCCATTGTTAATCTGGCTCCTCTATGGTTATCTGCTTGATATGATCGAATTCGTTCAGTATAGCTTACTTTGTCCTCACAACACACAAGCCTCATCACCACATCAGTGTCTACAGGCCATCAGTACTGGTTATTATTATTATATGTTTAACAATTCCTGTACAGAAATTGTGTTTTCTGTGTATCCAAGTTTGTGGTAAGATGTATTTCTATTATGTAAAACTATGTAAGCTATATAAATTATGTGCAGGAATACACCAGCAATGAGAAGCATGGATGGGCAATCACGAGAAGGAGGATCTCGTGGAAACAACTAGACACATGGCAACTAACAACTATGGGATTTTGCCAGCAGGAAACGACGCTTGGTCTCGCTGCAAACAAGCCGGGTATGAGACGACCTGAAAGGAGCTGGCGTTAGGGGAAATATGCTGCCGCCTACTGCCATGTAACTCATCGACCTGCGATTGGGCAGCGCAAGCATGCCTCAGCAGACTTTGGCGAGCCACGCTCCCCCTTGTCACTGTTTCCAGTTGCAGACATGCCACAGCCTGGAAAAACATTCACTTTTCAAGAGGCCAGATGACTTCTTCGTCATTCCACTTTGGCGTGGGATAGAGGACAAGCAAGTTGTCACCCATGGTAAAGTCATGGTGGGGCACGTGTGCTAACCGGCCTATGCACCTGGCAGGAGACATCAGACCATCCGGATAACCAAGCTGCCATCTCCACAGCTGAGCCGACCTTCAGGGCACTGAAGAACACTTTAGCACGAGGTGCTACTTTGACTGAACGATGATCAGTGATTTGTGTGCTTATCTCAGAGATTGGATTTGACACTTCATTTTGCGACAATAGACTGCTTTTACAAATTGGGTCCTAATCCCTTACCTTTTGTCTCATTCTGTCACACACAAGAAAGCTGCTACACAAAGGAAGCAGCTACTCGGGTAGCAGAGTACTTGTGAAGTGCACATAAGGGTTTTTTAACTTAGGCGGTAGTTTGAGGTGCTGAAGAATACCCGCCAGTGATTCACATAGAGGAAAGTCAAACGGCGTTCAGAATAAAGAAATGTCAGACCATCACAATTTAGTCATTAAACTGTCGAAAAATTCTTCATAAGGTTCCCGAATTTAGTGCCCTCCAGGGAAATCCTCGCGCTCAAATTACTCTTGGAAGCGAGAACTGGCTGAAACCGTAAGTGGAAAGCTCTGAGATATTTAGCGTGTCGTGGAACATATATCGGAAAGATAGATTAGAGGCCATAGGAGGGAGTGTGTTCATTGCAGTTGACAAAAATATTGTTTCTTCTCAGTTCGCATTTGAGTGTGACAGTGAAGTCATCTGGTCGTGTATAACAGGTGTAGGTAAAACTAAGTTAATTGTTGGATGTTTCTACCGGCCATCCGATTCCGCTGCGACAGTCATTCAAAGGAAGTCTACAGTCAATAGCGCGTAAATATCCAGATCATGCAACACTAATTGGAGGCGTCTTTACCTGCCGAGTATAGACTGGGATGTCTATGGATTCATTGCGGGGGATACAGACAGACACTCATGCGAAATACTTTAGAACACGCTTTCTGAAAATTGTCTTGAGCAGCTAGCTCGACAGCCCAAACCCAATGGAAATATCTTAGACCTTGTAGCTGCAAAAAGGCCAGACCTTACAATGTCTGTATAGAAACGGGGTTTAGCGATCATGATGTCATCATAGCGACTATGATTACGAAAGTTAATAAATCAATTAAGAAGGCTAGGAGAATGTTTCTACTAGATAGAGCAGATAAGCAGTTATTAACATCACATTTGGACAGTGAAATGGCATCACTTAGTTCCAGTAAGATGGATGTAGAGGAATTGTGGGCAAAGTTTAAGCAGACTGTAAATCGTGGTCTGGTGAGTTACGTGCATTGTAAATAGATAAAGGATGGAAGAGATCCACCATGGTTAAATAGCGGAAGTCGGTAGATGCTGAGGAAGCAGAGGCTATTGTTCTCCCGGTTCAAAGGGGGACGCACAAATGACGACAAGCAAAGGGTAGTAGAGATTGGTATGTCTGTGACAAAACCTATGCGCGAAGAGCATACAACTACTACCTCCGTCACACCTTAGCAAAAGATCTGGCAGAGAACCTGGAAACTTTTGGTCGTGTGTAAAACCGCCAAGTGGGTTCTAAGGCTTCCATTCAGTCTCGTGTATGGTGCGGCTGTTGAAGATAGCAAAAGGAAACGCGAAGTTTTAAATTTCGCGTTTAATAAATCGTTCACACAAGAGAACCGTAAAAACATACCGTAATTTTACCGTCGAGGAGACTCCCGTATGGACGACATAGAAGTAAGCATATCCGGCGTAGAGAAACAACTGAAAGATATGAAAACAAATAAAGCACCAGGTCCGGCTTGAATCCCAGTTCGATTTTACAAAGAGGATTCTACGGCATTGGCCCCTTACCTAGCTTGTATTTATCGTGAATCTCTCGCCCAGCACAGAGTCCCAAGCGACTGGAAAAAAGCGCAGCTGAGTCCAGTACATAAGAAAGGTAAAAGAACGGACCTGCAAAATTACAGACCAATATCCCTAACTTATGTTTCCTGCAGAAGCCTTGGACATATTCTCGGTTCGAATATAATAAACTTCCTTGCGACTAAGAAGCTTATGTTCAAGAATCAGCATGGTTTTAGAAAGCATCGCTCAGCTTGCCCTTTTCTCACATGATATGCTGAGAACTATGGATGAAGGGCAACAGGCAGATTCCATATTTCTAGATTTCCGGAAAACATTTGACACGGTGCCCCATTGCAAGCTGTTAACGAAAGGACGAGGATATGGCGTAAGTTCACAGATATGTGAGTGGTTCGATGACTTTTTATATAATAGAACCCAGTAAGTTGATCTCGACGGCGAGTGTTCATCAGAGAGTGCGAGAGGACCAATGTTGTTCTCTCTACACATAAATGATTTGGCGGACAGGGTGCGCAGCGATCTCCAGTTGTTTGCTGATGATGCTGTCATGTACGGTAAGGTGTCGAAGTTGAATGACCGTAGGAAGACACAAGACGACTTAGACAAAATACCAGTTGGTGTGATGAATGGCAGCTACCCCTAAATGTGGAAAAAACTGAGTTCATGCGGATGATTAGGAAGAAAAAAATTGTAATTTTCGGATACAGTATTACTAGTGTCCTGCTTGACTCAGTCAAGTCGTTTAAATATCTGGGCGTAACGTTGCAAATCGATATGAGATGGAACGAGCATGTGAAAACTTTGGTAGGGAAGGCAAATGGTCGAGTTCGGTTTGTTGGGAGCATTTTAGGAAAGAGTGGTTCACTCGTAAAGGATGTGAACGCTGGTGCGACCTATTCTTTAGTACTGCTCGAGTGTTTAGGATCGGTACCAGTCGGATTGAAGCAATTCAGTGGCAGGCGGCTAGATTTGCTACCGGTAGGTTCGAACAACACGTTAAGTGTTAAGGAGATCCTTCGGGAACTCAAATGGGAATTCCTGGAGGGAATGCGACGTTCTTTTCGAGAAATACTATTGAGAAAACTTAGAGAACCGACATTTGTAGCTGACTGCCGAACGGTTCTACTACTGCCAACATACATCGCGCATAAGGACCACTGTCGAAGTAGATATAGAAATTACTATTGTTTCAGTGTCCCGGATTCCACTTTTCTTTGCTTCCAGAATCTCTGTGCACCTTATCGCCTTATTGTTTTTGAGTATATTTTCTAATAATAAAAAATTGTTGCTTGGTATTAGGTGAAGTATTTAACTGATTATTACTTTAGAACAAAAGTTGAAAGGCTTAGTTGGATATAATGTGTCGACTGCGGCACAAATTTTAATTTATATCTGCAGCTTCCACCATTATCGTAGATATAGAAATGGTGTAACACTGTTTAATCTTTCTTTAACATCAGTGTTAAATGTATGTGCTTTTCTTTATGATTGTTGAATTAGTATTTCTGACAAGTCTATGTAAATTTTGTAACACTGTTAATTTTTCTTTAATGCCGGTGTTAAACGTATATATGCTTGTCATAACTGTTGTATCAGTGCGTGTGTCAAAATTGGATTTTTGTTCGTTTATATATGGTTGCTATTAGTGGTATGAGTTAACCCTGTAAACCTCACATAATGTGTTCAATGAATTCTGATGTGCTTGCAGTGTGACTGGGTGCGAGAATCGTCGTTGATGAAGCCGTATTGTAAAGTTAAGGTGTAAAAGAGTTATTTTTGTGACATCTGGAATTTCTTTCTTTCGATTTTTGACATCCCCAAGAACTAAAATCTGTGAATCATGGTGTCAGTGAAGTTATTAACAGAATGAATGGAAGAGGGTTTGAGAAATCAAAGAAGTCAAAATTGTAAAGGTTAATGAATTAATTATTAGTACATCCTGATGTTTCTTGTTCTCTTTCAGTTCATAACTAACTCTGGGCACTGGTATCAGTCTCCAACGAGAGCAGATGCTGGCATCAGATTTCGAAAGGCATGGGCGCTGCCTTCAGACTATAACGGTGACATCTGGTTTCTTAAGCGCTCCTTCGCTGGGTGACATGTAGGCTCGAGTAGACTTTCTTAATCCAGAATGACTTTTATGGAGACGTGCGATTTATTCAATTCCATGCCAATGATTCTATCAGTTGCTTGTCTCTGATTCGCGAGGGACGTCATCGTAGTGAGTCGCGTTCACTGTTCACCCATTTCCGCAATGTTGTTCATGGAGCGTCAAGGGCGTGTGTTTGATTTGCTACATGTCTGACCAGCAAGCCCTTCATATAAGGTGATCCATGCAACGTTTCTCTGCTGCCGCTGAATGAAAGTTTGACTAAGATCCTCAGAGCTGATACCTTCATTTTGTCTTACCAGTTTTCCTGTGACCCACCCAGAAGCGTTTTAACAAGTGATTCTTTCCCCCATATATATATTCCTCATTCATATGTAAATATTCTGTAGATATTTTCTCATTTGTGTGACGAGGAGAAACATTAAACTGAATAAATCTGAACTTACCGTACCTCTTCATTAGTTAGATAAACCCCCTACCATTTAAATAATTGATGCAAGACCGGCAACGATGGTTCATTTAAGAGGGCTTTACTGAGTTATCCTTTGCATGAGATTTTGACATTACGTATCTGAACAAAAGGGGGCCGTTCTGGAACGCAGTAGTTCAGACTGGTTCAAGCATTAAACCGACAGTTAAGCCGACGCTTACGTTGGTATCATGCAATACGATTCTGTACATTCAGGAAATATGGCCCGAAAAGGAAATTCCCGAATCACGCATTACACTGAATTTCTATGCCTGTTTCTGTCATAGCAGATACCTTTCATTGACCATGTTACATGCCAAACAGCAACATCAGCGCTTGAAACTGCGTAATGTGTGATCCCTTAGCAGATAGTTAGTAAATGCCCTTCCATACTATTTGTAGTACTCAGTGTCGACGCAAAAGAAAGAAAGGTAGAAGAAAGTGAAAGAGAGGAGTGGGGTTTTAGTTAGTGACTAATGAGCACGCCTATCACGTTTTTTACATTATCTCATTAAATACGGAATTACTTATTACTGCTCGTAAGTGAGCGAAACTAATGGACGAAAGTGACTCTCGAATGGTCTGCCATTGTCAAGTAACACAGTTCTATGAAACTTGATCATACACAGAAATAACTACTGCAGTCTAGTACTGCACTTGCGGAAGCGTTGGGAAGACGTATTGCAGCACGTCCACAAGCACCAGTGACTATCCAGCAGTTATCAACCGCTTGGGGGGTGAATGGAAAGCCCTACCACAAGAATTCCTTACCAGTCTTGTGGCCAGCATGGTAGCACGACACAGAGCATGCATTGCCATCCGCGGTGATCACTCACCCCGTTAAGAAACATGTCCCGCCTTTTGTAATGTCCGTAGGACCGTCACGAATCGCATTGACTTCAGTGTAATTATTGTCTTTCAATAAAATATCGTTTCTTTCATGCTATTGCGCATTTCTTTCAGTTACCTCCTGTACTATACTGCAGTAATTCTTTCTATGCATAGTGCAAGTTTCATCAAGCTATATTACTTGGCAGTGACGCATCATGTGGGAGTTAACTTTGACCTTAAGTTTTACACACAAGGGTAGAGTCACAAAATATGATTTTGAGACTAGTAAAAATGGAAGATTTAAAAATGGTTCAAATGGCTCTAAGCACTACGCTTAGCGGCCGGCTGGAAGATTTACTGAACTTAAGTACTTCTGTTAGCCTTATGCACTACAGATCTCGCGTTTCTCTAACATTTGTTTCGTGGCTCTTTAAGTCTCCATGCAGAGTATCGCTTTCCCCCCCCCCCTTTTTTAATTACTGGAATTATCGTGTCATCTGTTAGTGGAAGTGTTCATGTTAATTTGTTGCCAGTCGAACGCTCCATCGGCTGATATCCACAAAATATATTTACGAAAATATTCTCTCTGAAGCTAAAGCAGAAGTTACTTTACGTAATACTGTGTAGACCTCACTCCTTCGTAAAAGATTCTTTAGATGGGGCAGCAGTGAGATCGAAGGCATCGGACATCTCATTCGCTCTGATTCTTGTCGTGATGTTCATTCTATGCTAGAAATTTTATCTCCAATGGCGGAAAGAATTTAATCCAGTTTTCGACGTCTCTCCGACGTCAGTCATTAGCGACGGTGCTGTGTAAGTTTGAGAGCACTGCATAATGTGGGCTCTCGGTGAAGTTCACTATATGTAGTGAATGTTGTGGCCAAATTGCTAGGCTCACTTAAAAATTAGAAATTTTCCGGGGACGAAAACAAATCTCTCAACAAGGGATAGACGATAATGTGACAGTTCTTGCCACCAATGATAATTGCCGTGTCTGAGTCATAAGCCAATCATTGGCTAAAAGGCATGAATGTTTAAGCAATGTAGGGAGCCGTCTGAAGCTCGCAAAATCTGAGAATGTCGGCAGCCCTTGGGTGTGCCAGGTGAGTTTTGAATCCTCTGTGGCGAAGAATGTATTCGGTACACGTTCTGGAGTCATGTTAGATAGCTGGAGACTGTCCTGCCGCAAGAGATGGTCCTATTGTGCTGTAATTAAAGTACAGTAAGTAAATAACGATTGTTTTTGCGGGAATCTGAGGTGTTATCCCTGGCCTACGTTGTAGTTCTCCTGTTTTGTCTTTGTGGATATTTCGGCGGCAGCGGCAAGAAACGACTTTAGCATTAAATGCTTTCCAGTCAACTGTCGGACAGTGGCATTTATCTGAACGCACTTAGACTGCTGCAGAGCATTTATGTCTGATTCCTGAGTTTAACTATTTTAACCGTCTCTTTTGTGACGAAGCGAGGCTGTCGGCCCTTCTGAACGCTATTCTATGAGTGTAACAGTGCCGAGAATTTATCTTGCTCTACCGACAAACGTTTAGTTTGTAATCAATGGGTTATTAAGTAACAAAATTTGTTTTGTATGCAACGTATTGCTAGGAGCATATGGATTCTTGCCTCGGACATGAGTGAAACTTCGTGAGAGGTCGTGACATCACTAAGGGGCAGGGCAGGAACATTTAACACAGATTGTATTGCAGAATATTTTTTCACGTAGTGAAAACAGAAAGTGGCAATCCTGGGTCCGCCCCCGGTAGATGAGTGGTCAGCGCTACAGCATGTCAATACTAAAGGCCCGGGTTCGATACCCGGCTGGGTCGGAGCTTTTCTACGCTCAGGGACTGGGTGTTGTGTTGTCCTAATCATCATCATTTCAGTCGGCCGCGGTGGCCGAGCTACCCTAGGCGCTTCAGTCCGGAACCGCGCGACTGCTACGGTCGCCAGGTCAAATCCTGCCTCGGGCATTGATGTGTGTGATGTCCTTACGTTAGTTAGGTTTAAATAGTTCTAAGTTCTAGGGGACTGATGACCTCATAGTGTTCAGAGCCATTTGAGCCATTTGACTTGGCGATTCTGGAAAGCTTCAACCATTATACATACATTCAAGAGAAAATAGATTAAAGATAACTGCTGTACCTCTGTTCAGGGAAAAACTCCAAGGCAGAATGAGCTGCTGATGACAGGGACCACTGGTGGCGAGATATTCTCGTCTGGGGGATATGTAGAAGGGATGAAATAATCGTCTGATAGGTTTTACACCAGTAAACAACACGGGAACCTTCTGTCGAATCACGTGCATCCGTTTGCTGGCCTACAGCGCTGTCTGGTAATGAACTGAGAATCTTTACTTACTCTAACACCGCATTTCATTGCCCCCACTATTATTATTATTATTATTACTATTAATACTGTGTGCGGCTCATGTATTGTGTTCTTTGGCAGTGTTGAGTCTCTAATGATATAAGAGAGGACGCGAAATAAATTAATATAATACTACAGCTCACAGGAGACAGTTTAAAATTTATTAAAAAAAAGTCTTCTTTGAGGAAAATAAGTGTTTGAGATCATGCAGTAAAATCTATGGAAGTGTTTAATGTTGATTGCTTTTAGGAACTGAGTGGGATCAGCAAACCGTTTTTTGGGAAATTTTTTTCTGACCTGAAGTATGAGAGTCCCGTTTTAGTAGGAGCTTCTTGAAGTGAATCACACCACCGTCACTAGATTACCGGAGCTATTGAACCGAACAACCTGACCACCTGGACCAGATGATACGTCCAGATTGCCATCTGACAGCTGTCGAGCTTTCGCCTGTCTTGCCGGTTTGCTGTAAGCCAGACAGCACTCCTTTCGTGACTCACGATTACGCTGACACCGCACCTGGCAGCCCGTCCAGACGGGATAAATTCCCTTCTTCTTTCTAGGTCTCATGACCTGCTTTTTCTCACATCATAACAGCAATGCCTGACAAGATTTGCAGGACAAGCCATTGACCCGGAGGCGGATGCGAAAGCCGTTGCCTAATGACTCGCATCCTTATCTCTGTAGTATCTACACGAAAGAACGTGACGGCAGCGAATAGCTGTCTAGGTGTCGTTTAGCGGCGGGAGACATCTGTCATTTGTGGTCAGCACTTCCGATATCGTAGACTTTCTGTAATGGAGGATTGTAAAAAAGAAAACGTGTTTCTTGACCAGTTTCGAAGGTCCGGGAGTGGTCGTTGCACCGGACCACACTGTTTCTTGATCCGTTTTGACGTCTCAGTAAGTGTCTGTTTGCTAAACACTTTAATCTACGCAATATATTCAGAACAGTGATTTCCATTTCATGACGCCAATTGGCTACACGTTACCCGCTATACTGCAACAGTTGATTTTAAGCATTGTTACTGATATTGCTGGATTATTTCTTAAATTTTATGTTGTTAAGTCATAATTACTATTCTATGTATTACCCACTATGCAATCAGTAATTTTGCGCAAAAGGATAAAATTATGTACACTAAACCTTTTGGTATATTTCTTACCTCATCGATGAGCTCTAAACTATCGCTGGTGCTGGAGCATTCCTTGTGACAGTGCCCAACATCAGTCTTGATTGGCTTCCCGTTCAGTCCTGTGGAAGAATGGAAGGTTTCATTTCCATATTAAAAATGTAGGTAGTGCAGCTGCACTACCATATTATTCAAAAGCAGCTGTTAACTGATGTGTAACAAAAAAGCACCAACTTCACATGAAATGCTTCTGTTATGTTCGTAGGCACCTTTGCATTTGCATTCTTATTTCTGTGATACCTGTTACCACTGACTCAAGCAGTAAAGTTATGAATACATTGGTCGCAATAAACTTCCTAGAATAGCTTCAGTAACGCGGCGTTTTGCTTCTGTAGCTTTAGTTAGGTCGACTAGTCAATAATATTATTTGTTCCCACGCCGGGTGAATCAGCGTAGACTAATTCTATAGATTTGTGTCCTTGGTTAGGTAGCTTTTAAATAATTTACTAGGCAGTTTTTGTTGTAGCTATTTAAGAATGTTATTGTATTATGTATTAGTAATACTATCAACACTATCTGCCCAGATAGCCGTACATGTTAAAGTACTGCTTCCGCGATAGCGAGGTACATCGGTCCACGAGCTAATCCGTCTGGTGGATTAATGACGACAGTCAGTATTCCGGTGGACGTAGTTTTCAGGCGGTTTCCCGCATCCCACCAGGTGAATATTGGGTTGGTACCCAAGTCCCGTCTCAGTTCTACGATTCGCATACATTTAGAAAAAAAAATTATTGAAGGGCATCTTCTAAACACCATGAGCTTCCACTTTCACATGCAGACGGTTGGGGTACACACATTCCATCCGGGGGGGGGGGGGGGGGGGGTTCACTGGGTGGCGACAGGAAGGGCATCCGGCTACCCCTTATATTAACCATGGGAAATGCGTTGATAATCGTTCCGAACCTTTGCCGATGCAGAAAAAAGGGACAAGAAAGAGGAAAAAAAGGAAGATTAGTAATACTATTAACACTGACGTACTAACGCGGAAATTAAAAATATTCTTGTGTTGCGCAGAAGGCGAATTTTTATTTTCTTTAGTCAAATACTATTTTAATATATGCTTTCTTTGTGTTTTTTGTTGTTGTTGGAACAAATGCGACACGTTATTGACGTAGACACTGGTCGCATATTCATTGTTGTTCGTCCATTTTAACTCTCTTCTTTCTTAACCCTCTATATCTCGTCTTTAGATCAATTCTCTTCTGTACCTACAAATTGTAACGTAACAACTTTCGGAAGTACAATATGGAAAATGTCAAGAGTATCGCAATAAAACTTCTTAATGCATTGTACATATTTCGCACCCATGTTCTACCATCAACATGTCTGAACCAAAGTGTACAGGTAACACAATTTGTCACACGCAGCTACCGATGCCCCTTATCACGTTTTTCTTTGATTTAGTTCTGCAACCTTTGTAATAACTGAAATTACAATTGTCTTTTAACATACTTCATTTCTTATGGCCTGTTAATATATATAAGTTGATTTCAGCACTAATTTATCCACATAGCTAAATAATATAACATTTGTAGTGCATTTAAAATGAACTTGCTAATCCGCTAAATACTCAATTGCAACCGAATTAAAGGTAGACGCTGTGCCCTAACGGAGAGCCTCCTGTCATCACAGCGAATGGAATCGTTCGGCATGTCACAGAACTGTGGATTGTAGCGCATTGTGAAAGCACGTAGGTGGGTTACAATTGGGCTAACCAAAAATGATTCAGATGGCTCTAAGCACTATGGGGCTTAACATCGGAGGTCATCAGTCCCCTAGACTTAGAACTACTTAAACCTGACTAACCTAAGGACATCACACACATCCATGCCCGAGGTAGGATTCGAACCTGCAGCCGTAGCAGCAGCGCGGTGCCGGACTGAAGCGCCTAGAACCGCTCGGCCACAGTGGCCGGCCTGGGTTAATCACTCGCCAATTTAATGCGGAGCAACGGTGATTAGTGAGTAGCGGTTCTATCAGAAATCACCTCTTCACTGTGAGCTAAAAGAGCCATACCTCGTATGTGTACCCCCACCTTCTGCTATTCATTGAGCTAAGAAATTATCATGGACGCTGGAACACCTCCATTGCATGCACGAAGTGCAGAAGGAGATTAGCTCGACAGATGAAGCGCGGTACACTTTTGTTCATGCTCATGGTAGAATATGAGTGCGTCGAGAATCACATGACGCGATGCTTCCCGGTTGTCAACATAGCACTATTTAGAAAGGAAGTATCCTCTCATGACGTAATTCCCCTCATTTTTCACCCGTCTCTCACCAGTGAACAGTGTGGGAACCTACTGTACTATCATCTGCTTTCGGTTGTTCACTTAGGCCGTACCACATGCTACCTGTGCCTTGAGCGAGGTAATGTCCATTTCCGTAGTTCTCAGAAGGTCTCTGAACGGTCCGAGAGAGACGAGGTTGTAGCGTAATTTTCGAACTGCTCCAGTGTCTCAGAGATCTGTTGCACTGGTGTCGCGGCTCATCTTCCTCCTTCCTTTCTGCTCACAACAGACACGGCACAAGCACTTACCGTAGTGCTCTCCACAATATAGATTTCGGTGTGTCTCATAACATGACGGAGAGCAACGGCAAGCTTCTCGCAAGTTGCCACTGTTAAGGACAGTGAGGGCTACTAGCGTTGTCCCCAATAAATAAGTCTGAAGCGGTAATTATGGTAATGAAAACAAGTGGAAACACGAAGACCGAGGAGCCTCCTGCATATTTTGTAATGTTTCTGTTTGCGGCTAGAGTAATCGATAGTCTCGACAGACCGTTTCTGAAGAGTAATATAAGGACTACGTTTCTCGGTCAACACCAGATAAGACATCTTTTGATCTACGACGCACATGCCTGACCTCCTCCACACTGCTGGAGTATTTGAAGTGATGTGTGGTTGTGGCAAAGTATGTATTGGCGAAACTGGAAGGATAATCAAAGAACGCGTTAAAGAGCACGAACGCCGTACTTTTTAAGATAAAATGTCAAATCAACGGTTGTGGAAAACCCGAATAATGCGGCGGAATTTGGATTTTAAGAATATTCGCAGTCTAGGTAGAAACAGTAATATTTTGTACAAAGACATTCCATGAAGCAGTGAAAATATCGAAGGATGAGTACAGTTTCAACAGAGATTAATACTACAGGCCTCCGTCTTCGTGTATACACGCTAACACAGATCTGTAGCGAAAGAGGAACATAGATAACTACCAGAAAACAGCCGAGACGGCACACAACGTTATTTTGGACTCACCTGCTCCTTCAGTATTTATCCAAAGACGAAAAACACGAGGAAATGGCTTTTTATAAATGAGCACAACTCTGTTTTCCGTCAGTGTGCAGCCATTGAGGGATGCCAATGAAATCCTGAAGAAGATCCCAGCAGAGGGATCGAAACATCGAGCATCGAATAAATTTGAAAAGCAATACGATCTGACCTAACGACTCAAAATATCTTATCAGAAAGTGTGGAACTGTGTTTTTCTTTGTATTTTGCTTTTACTTATTTATAGTCAAAAATGGATATTTTAAATATTTTGCAGATCAGATAAATGGAATCAGCCCTGATCTTACGCTATTAACGCATCTCATGGTCTGCTGCGTTCCGGTCAGTATCGATGTTTCGTTAATCTTTAGGCTACATGAAATTAATAAGGAAATATTTACAGTTCTCTTTTTTAAAAAGTTTCGCAATTGGGAAGTTCTAAACTATGAGGTTTGGTAGTTACTTAAGGATAGAAAAAAAGTAAATACTGTCAGAAATTTGTGACAGTACGGCTTATAGCGCAAAAAAAGAGAAATAGCGCTGCACAGAGATACATGAAGTATTTCAGCATAATGTTGGACCGTCACCATATTTACGATTACTCTCTCCTAGCCGTCGCAGTATGGCATTGTACGGGTCTACTGAAGCCTTGCGTTATTACATCTCGTAAAGCTTGCATTTCAAAGCGATGTGTATGTGGGAATGGAGTACCAGCAGCACGCCCAGCTTCAGTTTGAGACAAGTATGATACGTGGCTGGTCGTGGGAGAGTAACCATGGGTTCTATCAGGAACAACAAATCTAACGTGGCAGCGTGGCAGCTTTTGTATTAAGAAATACTTCAATTACAGAGCTGTTAATCACGCCTCGCTGAACCTAGAGGGAGACTTAACTGGAGAATATGCTATCTAACGTAAATGTAATAATGTTTTCTAATCGTTTGAATGATAAAATTACATCTGTGCATAAATACATTGGAAGAAAACTTTGTTATAGCAATTCCATTTTCACGACTGAAATGTGTTAACGTACGTATAAATTCACGTGTGCATGACCTTCAGTGCTTCACAAACGTTCCTTCTGCCTCAGTTTTGTCTCGCAGTCTTTTCTTATCTTTATAGTTCTGCTGTATAATGCACACTTCTCTATTCCAGGTGAAACACCAGTATGGATGTACTTCTCCCGTACTTGGACTCTGTAGACGCTAAAGGTAAAGATACTGGTTAGAGTCCTCGATTCAAAAAGTTGTGATAGTGAATAACATTTATTCACCCGCTGTTCAAATCTATGATAATCCTTTCTTCCATCAGATTGAACATAGCAAATACCATCCAAGTGGGCAAAGATAAGAAATATGTCAAAGAGCAGGTTTTACCATATATTTAACACTTAAAATTTACATCGAGCACTAACTTTCAGACAACAATGTCCAGAAATTTCACATTATTAATGTTCTGAGGACTAGCAGCCAATTGTGCGAGGCAGTCCAAATTAGGATTATGCGCTATTAACTCAATATACTCCACAATAATGACTCCTAACTCTCAAAACTGGCTATGTCAGTAGTAGACAATTCTAAGGAATGATTGACAGCAGGGATGTTTCCTACTAGCGTTAGTTGTTTGTGGTTTATTGAGCACTGGTCACTCCGCATAACATAGCACTGCCTGTGCGAGCGTAATTTTAGCGGTTCGCATTAAGCTGATGACTCTAGCCGCGGAAGCGTAGCTGCTACTGCTCGTATTGCCAGCCAGGGTCGTGTACAGTATAGGTGAACCATGCACGTCCCATCTCTCTCATGCCCTGCCTATTTCGCTTCATATTAAGGGGCTATGTAATTTTGGCCGAAGCGAATTCCCATTTGTTAACAAATAACCTGAATATGTTTTTTTTATATTTCATTTTATCTGTTTCTAATATCGTGTTATAATTTCATGTATTGACTCGTTCCATGACCATGGAGACTTCTCCTTAATTTGGTCCCACGGAACAATAAATAAATAAATAAAAATAAATAAAATAAATAAGGATAATTTCCAACCAACATGGCACATAGAGCGGAGAGTCACTGTCACCTTCCAAATAAATTGCACTGCCTTCCACAAAAGTAAACTGACTGCATGTCAGTAAACCACATACGAGTACGATGAATTTTTGCTGGCTCACGTAAAGCATCCGAATTGACCATCGTTTACCTATTCTATCTCTGTTATTTAGCAGCAGTCAAAGATGAAATATAATTACTAAGCGCTCAATTAAGTACAGCGCTAATAACGTCTCTAACGAAATCTTCCAGCCTGAAATGATGGATTGTCGGAGGCCTCATGATTACATTCAAGCTTTTTGGAT
Organism: Schistocerca serialis cubense; assembly: GCF_023864345.2. Taxonomy (NCBI): domain Eukaryota; kingdom Metazoa; phylum Arthropoda; class Insecta; order Orthoptera; family Acrididae; genus Schistocerca; species Schistocerca serialis. The sequence goes on along the minus strand of NC_064639.1, from coordinate 785,228,554 downwards.
AACTGCATTTTGGCCTGCCTTGCAATATATTGAAAGTAAACAGTGGAATGAGTAATGGGGTGAAGTACTGCGGCAACGACGAAGCTCGGTGGTAGAAGTGTGACGGCATGGGGCTGTTTTTCGGAGTTTTGGCACGAACTGTTAGTTTTAATGTAGTCAAAGTGGACGCAGGTCTTTATGAAATCATTAAAGCCAACAGCAGTGGGCAATGTAGAATTGTAGACGTTTGGTATTTTTGGAATACAAAATTTCTGCCAAATCGTGTGTTCCATGCATGCAAATATTCGTGCTTGGCGACTGGCAGGCCCCGACGTGGCGCCGGGCGATCTCCCGCTTACCAGCAGCCGACGCTAGATTTACGTCCAGGATGCGCGTTGCGAATGATTCATGGTCGGTCTGTTCATTCCGCAATAAATACTCTTTCATAACCTCGCGTTATTGGGCAACCGAACATTTTTGAACCTATAGGTTTGCAAAACGTCCTCCATAAATAAAGGACCACGGCCATAATTAGAGACTTGTTTTAGTTTTGCTGGAACAGCCATCGCAACAACGTCGTAATTAACAGGATGGAGTCGTTAAGCACAATTACCAACACTGGGAAGAATCTTTAGTTTGACTTGTACTTCATACATTTCAGCTAACTGTAGTTAACGTCCTCTTTGGCCTAACTTCAAGTAATATTGCAAGAATGGGGAAAGAGCCGGAAACTAATGCAATGTTTGCTTTTCATTATGTTTAACACTCTTTTCACTTACACTAGCTTCCGCAATCGGTATCAGTGGCGTTTGGTCACGGAAGTATCAGGTCTGAATCAAAAATGTAACTGAAGAAAGTTTCATTGCTACTGTTTGATCCTTAAGGATTAGCGGCGGAAAGACCCAGGCCATTAGAAAGCGGTCCACTGTCCTGGGTAAATTTAAAAATGTTTTTCTGAGCAGCGAACGTTGAAAGTACTGTTGATCATAATTTCCTCTCACATATATCTCGCGAGGTGATCACGACGGGCAGATAATTTAAAAATTTTTTCTGTGGCGTCATAGAATGAACATTTAGGACACTGTGGATATGACTTCATCCGTTGGGGAAGTTAGCTAGGCTATGCACCGGTCTCCGACTTCACTCACTTTGTTAATCGATATATATAGTTAATTTTTCCAGACGTGAATCAATTTTTAGGAAATTGTGATGGCCGTATTGTGCTTTAGGTTGTTGATCTTTCTGATGAGCGCGCTGCAGGTGTGCGTTCTAATGCACCTTCAACATGGCTATTTCTGTCAAAAATGAATTACCATATTCTGAGCTTTGATGAGAGATGAAGATTGTGACATATGAAACTTCGACAACTTTAAGCATGTCCCAACGTATAAAGTGAAATATACTTAAAGAAAAATTACAGGCTATAGAAAGTAATATCATCCGACGTCCTCATGTTGGGTGAATATCGTGTGATACATAAAAATTTGTTTATATTTACTGTCGGAGCCGTGCTGCAATATCTTGTCCTACAATTCTATACACTCACAACTAGTTTCAACCATGAGACTTATAATGAAATCTTAGTTTGTAAAAGAAGAGAGATAAGATTACATACTAGTCGGCTACGTTAAAGAGAATCTTTGATTATACAATAAAATGAGTGTTTCTAAAAGAGATAATGGAGAAATCTGCAACAACCATATATCCCTATGCACGAACTTAACCAAGAACCCCCCTTCGTAAAAGGTAAATGCAAACTATAGAAAGATTCTAAACGTGGATAAACCCAAACCGGTCAGGTAGAGTAAAATCATGTGACATACTCTCTCTTCCGAGCTACTTAAAAATAAATGATAATGTAAATGCAGTGCTGTCTACTCAGGATCAAACGATCAATCCTCAACATCATTATAAGCGTGTTCTGCGCTTGTATAAACTGTTATGTGAAAGGTTTTCGTAGTTTCTGCAATGAACTCTTTTGCAAACTCCAATTAATATCCACATTAGCGAAGCCGGCAACGCTCCGCAATTGCTCATTGTGTAGATGGAATTGGGTATGCGTTCTGATCTCCTTCTCCTTGCCCCGCTTGCCCATCACATCCTCTGTCTTCTCTCCGTCCACCTCCTCCTCGTTCTCTGCACCCCCCTCCACCCCCTCTCTGTCCATCTCCTCCTCCCCCCTATCTCTCCACCTTATTTTCTCCCTCTCTGTCCACCTCTTCCTTTCCTCTCTCAATGTTTAATCACACCCTCCCCGTCCTCTGCCCATTTCCTCTTCCCCTCTGGCTGATCTTGAGCCTTATTTATTGTTGTTGCCAACGAAACGTTGATTGGGAACTGAAGCTGCATAAAATAAATGTGTATCCTGCTGCTGGATCTGTGAAGATAATAGCTTCAATGATAGTATTTCGCATAGTTTTAATCTGCAAACGGGTAGAATTACAAAGTTGCAGATAGTTCATATTCCTTAGCAGTTTTCCGATTAAAAGCTCGCAAGCCACAAATATAACTTTCCTGTTTTCTGTTAAAACGGACTGCAAGGAAGAAAACAAAGCGGCATATTGTTGTGTATACAATTTTTCATTAAAATAATATAGGAGAAAAAAATACTGTATACAAGGGAGAAACGACTTGTCTAATGGTCTCAGTGCCCTGCTATCGTGGATAAAACTGACTGCGAACAAGAAAGCGAAACCGCACATTTTCACAGTACAGCGTAGCACAGAATATTCTATCTCGCAGTCGTTTTGAACAGAAAACATGCACACGTTGTTTAAAAAAATATGCAGCCAATGTTCGTTTGAAAGTTTGTTAGTCTCTATCATTTAAAAATTTGAAGAAAATCGAGCAAGATGTCTCTCCTATGAGTCCTCAGGTGTATTTCCTCTTATGTTTTGGCAGATATTTGCAGTTTAGTTTTTTCAAGGCTCATCTGAAGTCAGCCCAAACAGATACCGTTGATCACGTCTCACCTACGACGCCCAGCGTCGACGGAAACCGTCGGTTTGTTTCCCACTACAAAGAAAACGATTTCTAAATTGTAATTTTACGTGCCTGTTGGATAGAGCGGTCCCAATTAGTTTAGTGCGATATTCGTTTTATCAGTTTACACTAGTAGGAACAGTAAAAGCCGAATAATAGTCAATACTCCAGCAGCGACTGAGCAGCGCTTCTGCACGGCGGTAGCGGTCAGCACGGGCCGGGGCGGTGCTGGTAATTCTTCGTGTTTCACTGTCCCTGTTAACACATATCGGTGAAACGAATATCGCACTAAACTAATTGGGACCGCTCTATTCAACAGGCACGTAAAATTACGATTTAGAAATCGTTTTGTTGGTAAGGAGAAACAAACCAATGCGCTCCATCCACGCTGGGCGTCGTATGAAAGACGTGATGTGTAGTATCTGTTTGGGCTGATTCCAGCTACACATTGCATAAACAAAATTGAAAATATCTGTAGAGACACCAAAGAAAATATGGCTGATGGCTCTTAGGAGAGACGCTCTGTATACTAGTATAGATTTTAAATATCTATTTATCTATCATATATATTTAAAATTATGTAGCTGATGTTCGTCCGAAGGTTTATTATAGCATTGTTTAAAAACCTAATGTAAATCAGTGAAGCACTTTTCGGGATTTTTGGTAACAACTCTATGCAGTAGAGTAGATTTAAAGACCTAGTTTAAGACACTTGAAATGAATTGCACGGAGACTTACGTGGTTTTATATTTAAACGTAGGGAGATATCATCACCGAGCCAGTTAGTTAGTTATCTCTTGCAGCTAATTTAGTCTGCTTCTGTAACTTTTGTTTCTTCAGTTGTATAGTCCGCCCACTGTGTGCCAATATTTGAACTTCAAGTTCTTGTGCGGCCAGAGATTTGCGTAAGACAATACGGATACATTAGATTATATTTGTTAAACTGGCAATCGTATCTTGTTGATATGAATATAAGGTGTCCCAAAATCGTAACAAACCTTAAGGACAGGTTCCTTACACCAAAATAAGAAAAACGTCTTGTAAACAAGGGCTCTAAAGCGCATACATTAAGAGATATAGGCACTTGTTCGTCTTCGATTTTATGAAACACGCCTCTTCTGCTGAAAGCTCTTTGCTTTTCATATTTTGGAAGGAGATAGTACGGATCAAAACAACAAAAAATCTCCAGTAAACATGGGCTCTAAAATGCATATCTTAAGAGCTACGAGAATTTTTTCAATAGGTGAGATGTTTCACACTAGCGAAGATGAAAAAGTGCTCATAGCTCTTAAAGTACGCATTTTAGACCCATGTTTACTACACTTTTTTGCTTATTCCCGTAAAAGGAACTTGTTCTTAAAGTTTTTGGTGTTTTTGGGACGCCTTGTATCTTTATATTATTATTTCATACGTTTGCCTGTGTGGCTCTTCATACTAGCTATGTGGCTTCAGGGCTTTGGAATTTTGTGGTACGCGAATTATCGCATTGGTGACAAATTGAAATAAACTGATGCGTTTTGTAAGTATGAATGTTCTTCAGCAGCTGCAGTAAATGGCTTACTTTCACAGCTTGCTTTCGTAAACTTAGCGTTTCAGTAATGTTCCGCTAATATTAGACACTTTGTACCACAAACTGCAATATAATTATACATTACTCCACTCTAGTGGGAAACCATAGGAGCAGCGTTTTATTACCTATACATTTTTTAAATATTTATCAGGAAACGGTTCTTGTTATTGAGCGTAAATGTGGACACTTGTGTAATATATTGCAATAATACGTTGCACGCGATGTGTACCTTTTACTCACGTGTTTCCTGCTTCAAAATCTCGACACTTACAAATATCGCTTCAAAATCTAGATCCTTACCAATATCTATCCATCTACCGTTTTACGATGTTTTAAAATACTTAGAAAAAGAAAATAAATAAAAAGTTGTCGGCAATTATCCTGTAGATCTAACGGTAACTGGAGTCGGCTTACTTACAAATGTAGAATATAGACCTTCTTACCGATCTAGACATTTTCCGCAGGTGATTTTGAGAAATCCGTAGAAACCCAGTCATTTTTTCAAATATCATTCCACTGCTTTGAAAGCTGTGTCACCTGACATATCAGAATAAAATGGAGCGTTTTCCGAAGTATCATAAGCAGTCGTAGATGATTAATTTAGAAACAAATTCACAACCTTTAATGGTAGAAAATATGTACTGCTGTATAACGGTGCCAGTTAGCTGGCAAGAAGAAGAATTCCATAGACATTCCTCTCTCTGGCATAACCTTGTATCTGCACGTGTTCCTTTCGTTGATATGTCATACTACATTCTATCCCCGCTATACGCAATTTCAGCCACAGGTGACTTACATCCGTTATATCTCCAGAAAGAACTCTACATATAGGAAAGTGGTAGATTGTGTGCGGGCGGAATTTACAACTATTCTTATTGTTTTTCGTCATCTGTTTCTTTCGATGTCTTCCCTTACTACAGCATCAGACGTTCTTCATGTTGTACAACGATGGTATCCAAATAAGAATACTCTCTATCTTATACTAATTTACTGTCGGGTCTATGAGCTAGCAAGAGCAATGTTGACATTTCTGCATGTATGGCCGAAGGAACATTGCATCGAACTTTACGGACACTGTCGAATACAGGCACTGCACTAACATATTTCAGCCCAAGGCAAGGCAACCTGCCGGTCAATCCAAATAAGTCTGACTGGTTGCAGTTGTGTATAACTTATTTACATTTAATATATAGTCACGGTTCTAAAATATCCGTAATGGATAAGCATAAGTCTCTCACTGTTCGGGAATCACATAATTCTGCGAGCACTAAGGGAAGTAGACATTGCGACATGTAAGTTTGGGGTAGTCCGGAGAACGTGCTGGGACACTCAAAGCTGTTAAGGCGACCGCTCGCGTAAAGCGGGAAATGCGGGTTCGAGTCCTGCTCCGGCACAAATTTTCATTTGTTCCCAGTAAACTGTATAGCTGTGGTGGTACCGTATCGCAGTCTGCGAGTACATTTGATGGCAGTCTTTTACATCGACAGGTTTCCTTTCAGTTTTTGTCTACTGTTTCGGATGGACAAGGCCGCCGTGAGTCTGGTGCCATTATGACAGTACAAGGTCCCCAACATTACAAGGAAGGTGGTCGTGAAGCCCTGTATGTCATAATGTATGTTTTTCTTATTTTATTTCAGTGTTTCCTATTGCTTGGGTGTTGTGCGAGTAAAAACAAAATGAAGAAGCAGCTACTAAAGCAAGCACTTACTACATTACTCGAGCTGGTTGTGAGATGACGTAAACATAGATACTAATTACAACATCAAAACTAGCGCCAGGGAGGACATGCTGCCGTACGAAGTACGCCCAAACTAACAATAGGTAAGCACATCAGGAACATCAGACGCCTTAGAAATGGAGAAAATCTGCTGGAGAATATATTCGGTAGCTGCCAGACACCTTACAATAGGTAACCACTTCAGGAACATCAGATGCCTTAGAAATGGAGAAAATCTGCCGGAGAATGTATTCGGTAGCTGCCAGACACCTAAGTACAGTTGCTATGAAATGACGGCAGTTGACTACTTGTGCACTGTTTTTGAGTTCTGCACATTTAAGTGCTAATATTGGTAATTCTTCAGCTGCAATATTTTATGACTGATAAATTTCTATGTCTCTTTGAAACTACCTATATAATGTGTGGAATGTTAAGGCACATTTCGTTGCTCCTACAGAGTCCTGTACCTTTAAACGGAAGGAGGTCTTCTGCCATGAAACATCTGATATTTGCAAACGAACTGGGTTTCTTTACTGTTTTAACAATTTTACTGTCTTGAAATTCGAAATTTGTGTTTGTTTCCAGTAGCTTCAATATCTAACGTCCAAACCGATTTTTGGTAATACTTCTGTTTAATTTGATTTCACTTACTGATTATCGGTGTGTAATAGAGCAATAATCTAACAGACTATTAAAACCAGCGTTGACAAAATTTTCTAGACTGCAACGTCTTTAATTTCCATTTGCATACGTAAATAGCAAGTGGAGGAGCCTAAAATGAGGGAACTGGTTGGCGTTATAAGCCAAGATATCATAACAATTGAATCGATATCATAACAATTAAATCGATATCATTACAATTGAATTGCTGAAATAAGGTGAAGGAGCATGTAAAAAAGCACTGGAAAACTGGAAAAATGCCCACGAAATGGCAACAAGCAGTAATATGTCCAATATACAAGAAAGGGAACAGAAACGAGCGTGAGAAGTCCAGGGGTATATCATTATTACGTAGCGCATACAAGATTTTTGCACGTTTACTAAGGCTATTACCACATACGAAGGAAAACGATGAAGAGTACCAGGCAGAGTCATGTCAACGGCGTGCCAGATATTGATTCTCAGACAAGTAACTGAAAAGATGTGGGAATCTTATATGAAGGTATACTGTCTATTTATATGTGAAGGTTTCAAGAAAGTCTATGGTAGAGTCCACAGAGAATGCGTGTTGAAGATAATGCAAGAATGTTGGATACCTTTCAAACAGATAAGGCTAAACAGAATGTGCACTGAGAAAACTACATGTAAAGTGAGTATTGAAGGCAGTTAGTCTGCATGCTTTACAGTGGAGACAGGTGTGAAGCAAGGAACCTGCATCAGCCGCAGCGTTCTTGGCATGGAATGGGAAAGGCACTAAAACAAGCGCCATCGCTATTGTTATAGCGGAGGAGGAAGACGAACTAGTAACAGAAACTAAATTGCTAATAGTGGAGGCACAAAACGTGTATTATCTTGACCGGTTGTCAGATCTAGAACGTATGATGGTAACGAGAAACAGTGAAGAGAAAACGGAGGGAATACTGGCACAGCAGTTAGAAGTTAAGAAGACTAGGCGCTTCAAATATGTAGAACTAATGTCAGTGATAACAACAGCATGGAGGAAGGGAGAATGAATGTGACGAAATCCGCAGTGAGGTGTCTATTTTCAATGGGCAAACTACTCAGCGACAAATTACCAAGAAGAAAAACCTCCACATGTATATACAAGGCAATTACTGTGTAACCCATATTAGTGTATGAGGCTGAAACATGGCCATGAGCAAGAAGATAGAGAGAACAAGGTGTTAATAAACATCTTTTTACCTGTGTCAGAAAATGGAATGTTTAGAAGAAGAGAGACCACTGAGACTCACATGCCGTTTAACGTAGTTGATATGACAGCTGTAATAAACAGCAATAGAATTGAACGACTGGATCATGTACTGAGAAGAGAAGAAAGAATGATGAAGGCAGTGCTATAAGAAAGCTGCAAAGAACGAGACCCATTGTTAGAACAGAACGGAGGTCGAAGAATGTAGTTAAGGAAGTCCTGGAGACTCTGGGAGCCAACAAGGGCATGCCTAGCGACAGAGACCAATAGAGCGAGGCAGTTAACCGGCTTTGTTTCTTGTGGCCAACTTAGAATACTTTATTACATTTAGAAAAATCTTATTTTTTCAAAGTAATTTTTGTAATTCCATAAAAAACCTGCAGCAGACAAGAAGTGACTGCTATCGTTTACAAATGGAATAAGAAAAGAAGTTAAACTTCTATATGAAAATGTCTGAAAAGTGTTCCAAGGTACAAAATTCTCCCGTACTGTTTATTTCTTTTCCGGCATCCAGTCGCCTACATCTGCTCTAAATACAATAGACTGTGACTTCATTGTTAATTTTTACAGAGATTTTTTATCATGTGTTGATTATACGAGGATTAATCATAAATTGCCCTCCAATTGGCTATTACGAAATAAAAATAAAAAGTACACTTCCTGACAAAAGAGTGAAGCACCCAGAAGACATGGTCGGACGTCAATGTAACATTTTTCACGTACACACCATAGGCGGGTAAGGAGATGGTTAGAGTTGCACTTCTCTTTGGGACAAAACGGCCACCAAAGAGCATTAGTGTTATTCGTGTTTGTAGTTATTACCAGGCCTGGTTGGGTATACAAGGGACGTGAACAGCGAAAGATATCGTGCGATCATTGTGGAGGACACGAAAATGCTGCGTACTCATGTGAGACAGCATTTATCAGCCCATGACGGAATTTGAAAGGGGGTCTCGTTGTGAGTATTGTTGGCCAGCTGGTCGAATCGTGCAGTAGCCGAATTTGTAGGCATTCGGATGGGACGTGGCCCCATGTTGGATTCCACGGGAACATGAGAGCCAGCATAGTCGTCGTCAAGGTTCCGGTCGACCATGTATAACCAGCAGAAGGGAGGATCGCTGTATTGTGCACCAAGCACATCCCAACTCCTTCACGTCTGTTCCTGCCATCCGGGAACAAGCAATCGATCTCCTGCAACATTCTGTGTTATACAGAACCATTCATTGGAGACTAGCAACAACCGACCTAAAGAAATGCTGCCTCATGCGCAGGCAGCCATTAACACTGCAAAACAAACGGCTGCGTTTGAGTGGTGCTGCGACAGTGAAGCATGGACTGCTGATGAATGACATTGCATTGTGTTCAGCTAGAATCACGGGTGACCAACGTCGGTGAATATGGCGGCGACGTGGGGAGAGGTCCCATTCTTCCAATGTTTTGGACAAACAGCGGTGTTAGTGCTGGCGTCAGGGTGTGGGGAGCCATCAGGCATGACTTAAGGTTGCACCTGGTAGAAATTGAGAGAAATTTGTCGGCACAACGGCACGTCACGGACATCCTGCATTCTAATGTGTTACCTCTCACGCGACAATGTCCTAGCGCCTTTTTCCAACAGGACAGTGCTCAACCACACATGGTACGTGTGCCTATGAACAGTCTGCGCGATGGTGAGGTGCTCCTGTGGCCAGAAAGATCCCCATATCTGTGTCCAGTGAAACATTTATGGGACCAGCTCGGACGTCAATTTCTTCCCAGTACCAGTATTCGGATATGAAGGACCAGTTAACAACAGTTGTGTGCCAGCTTGCCCAGGAGAAGACACAACGGCCTTATTACACCCTTCCCGATCGAATCTGTGCATGCATTCAGGCCAAAGCGGTGCAGTATCATACTGACGAGTGAGCCGATGCTAAGAAGTTCTTTATTAATTCGATTCGATTCTGATATTGGTGAAATAATAGTACAAACCCTCTGTACCCATGAAGTTTCATTTCGTTTCCCCCTCCTCTTCTGGGAGCTTCTTTTTTTGTCAGGCAGTGGAAATAATTTTTTAAATATACAGTCTGTACTTACCTGTTGACAGTACTTCTGCAAAAGGCCGCCATGCAAATTCAAACACATGTCATACCGTAACTCCAGTTTCTGTATCCTTTCGTCAAAGAATGATTCCGCCTTGTGCTTCAGCGAATTGTTAACAGCAAGCTTCAGCTCATCGTCGGTCGTTAAGTGTTTAGTAGCCAGTCTGGGATTCATCTTGAAGAAGAGTAACATCTTGCCAAGTCCCAGACTACAAGGAGAATCTTGAAATATCTCTCATCCGAAAAAACGGAGTTTTTCCTTCATTATTTTCGCAGGATGGGGTCACGCATTGTTGTGAAGGAGAAAAAAATCCTTCGGTAATGATTTTGTTTTTGATTGAACTTCGGAGTTTCATAAATGTCACACAAGAAACCTGTGACGTCAGTGTTCTTACGTATTGCTCTCATGAAATATTTCGTCAAAATTACTTTGCAATCCCAAAAAACTGAGTCATCACTTGCTGTTTGACAGCATCTGATTACATTTTTGGACTTATTGCAAGAATGAGTCTACATACACTGTTCCGAGTGTTCCTTAGTTTCATACTTTACGTTCAGCACCCATGTCTCGTCCTTAGCCCTGATTCTGTTCAGAAATTCCTCCTACTCTACACGGTAGCGCTGAAAGAAATTAAAGATCGAAACCATGTTGCTTTTCGATGTGAGTAATTCTCGTTTTTACTTAAGTTAACAACCAATAGAATTAATGCTATTTAGTATCACGTGATGTGAAAATCTACTTCGCTTTTTTTGCTCTGCATAAAATTATCATCCTGAAAATCAATAATTGATTCTCTTGCTGAATGGAACGAATACCTTGATATACGTCTCTAAATTTGTGTGTGCCGAATTTTAGGAATTTTAACAGTTTTAAGGGATTTTTGACGGGCTGACTTTGAAGTTATGGTGCACCCGCAATGGGAACATACAATCGTATCCAACTCAATTTACCTTTCCGAATGAATACTTACAAGTCAGAGAAAATGACTGGAATTATTAGAATTTTAGTCTGCATAGTGGACTTAGCTTCTTGTTTCCTTTGAGATCCAGGCTAATAATAGTGCATGGTGGCATGCAAATCCTGTATAACCTCCTCCCGTAGTATATTCTTTTCTGACTCTTATGGCTGTTGTGTGTTGCCATGTTCAGAGCTTATTGCATTCCCGAGAATATCCATATCCTACCATCTTTGAACGAAGATCTCTTGCCAATATCACAGTACTATAATGGTGTGTGTTTTGTTGTTTCTGGGCGATGGTTCTGGGACGGGAACTAGTGCTGCAAAGTAACGTTTTACCAGTTGGTTGCATGCAAGTACAAGAAGTGATTGACAAAACTAACAAAGGAAAGACAGAAATTGTACACAATGTATTGCGCTATGATGACATACAAAAACAGTGGGGCAAGAAGTAGGACTAGTTGCAAAAAGGTTAGAGATGCTTGCCACCACAGTTGAGCAACTTTCGCACTGCAGTGATTAGGACTCTGATCGCACCTGCCAGTCAAGATCAGCTGCAGTGTCTAAGTTCAATTTTTATCGTGGTTCAAGCAAAAGACAGGACGAAATAAATCTGAGGGACGGACAAGCGTTATTTGAGCTTCGACGGTTTACGATCCATAAGAAAACTAGTAGTGACATGAATGATGAATTAGCACAGGAAACAAATGTATATGCATTGAGCCAGAGGAATTATGTGAAAGATTGTGTAGAGTCCATGACACACTCATGTGTGCTAAACGGAGCTGAACTGAGATGACGACTGACAGAGATGAAGAGCAGGCAACACTTTGTTTCAGTCCAATAATACACACTTTCCCCTGATCCCACGAATGATCAGCACCCATGTACATGGATAGTTTAATTTCAAGCGGCATTGCACATGTCATGGATTCCACTATTGAAGATGAATTTCGTGTGTGGACATTTGAGGGAAGAGGCAGTCACATGGAGGGTGATTGCTAATTGACGATTAGAAATGGGCATTTCTAATTTCTGATCCAAAACCACTAAGGACCAGGCTTATAATGATTTAAGAAACAGAAATTCAGTTTTGTTCTTTAACGAAACTATAAAAGAAAATCAGTACGTTGAAGCACCATACGACGTAATGGAGTTGGTGAGAATATTTCTAAGCAAGCTTTCGCACAAACTATGGCAAGAAATCGTCACAGCTGGAAGAAACATTATGTAAGAGCCTTTCAATGTTTTTGACAGGAGTCGGATTATGACTGTGATCGTGATGTACGAGTACTGGTGCAACAAGCGAGAAATAATCCCCCTTCAGACCATCAATTGGAAGATTCAAGACGCTGGCCACACAATATCAATCATAGCGGAGGTCACTGGTCCTTGAGAAATCGCTACAATGGCAAGTATGACTTGGGTAGGAATGAGAGCGCTGAGTTCTGATCCACCACTAGAAACCACAGAAGTGCAAACCATTTATCGGCGAAATAGTGCCCCAAGTGTGGCGAAGTCAGTAACTTGAGAAATTGACTGGAAGTATATACACTAGATAACAATGTACAGTGTTAGACATAAAAACTGACCGCCGGCCAGCCGCCACAAGGACTAAGTCCGAGTCGTTCACTTAAGGTGGCCAATAAAACTGACCGCCCCTGACAACTTTAAGTCCGGCCATCTGCACAATCTGGCAACACTGTAAGATGAGGAAGTGTTAGGAAGTAGTGTTGTCTACTTCCGAGTTGATATAGAGGGAGTGAGCCCGTGGTCTTGCGGTAACCGTCGTGCATTCTAAACTTAGAGTCGCATGTTCGCGTCCAACCGTTTTTTTTTTATTTTATTTTTTACCACATTTCGGTCTAAAGTTATGAGTCTGATTGAACATCGAAGACAATTCGCTTAACATTCTACCCACCCGCAATAACAAGTATTCCAGAAAAAATTCCGCAGGACAGCTCGTGGCTGCGTCGCGATCATAACAGCTTACGCTCGAGCGTTTCCTCGCGCTGCAGCGGCTACCGGCCACCGGCCAGACGCCACCCGCCGCCTAAAATCCGGCGCCGTCCATGTGAAGGTGGCGCCACGCTGTCAGTGTATGTATCAACTGTCATTTTCGAATTTGAAGTTCTAGTTATCATCTTGCAGTTAAGCATTGGATTTTCCATACTTGGAAAATCATGAACTACAGTTAAGCATTGTAAAATTGAGTCGCAAGTGGAAAAAGCTGTGACATCTCCAACACAACGTTTACTTTTGGTATAACAGACGGGTGAATGTAGTGGAGGCAGCTAGAAAGATTTGAACTGTGCGTGGAGCGAGTGCTTTTGGGAAAAATACGCCAGTAAAATAACTTCTTGTTTCAACAAAGATCGTTCTGGCATGAATGATTTTCCACATTAAGGAAGTCTCGACTACTGATATATGTGACAGATTACCATTTTACCATCATGCGACATTTGCATTCAACAGGCAAAGTTCAGAAGTCTGGTGTAGGAGTACTGCATGGTCTAATTCGAAACAACAAAAATCAACGGAGTGACTATTGTTGAACGTCATCAGGTCGCTCATTGAGCGTTCCTATGCAGTACTGTTACTGGTGATGTGTTATGATGCCTTTATCGTTAACTTGTGAGAAGGTTCCTATTTTCTTGGGATTCAAATAGAGTGGACATTTCATCACTGGTTAATGTTCTGATGACTAATGACATGATACCCGTTGCAATTGCTCCATGGCACCTGTGAGTAGAGTCTCACGTTGGTTACTATAAGAACACGCAGGCTGTGATATCCGCTCACTGCAGTCAGAGCCAAGGTGATTTCTTTCTGTTTATGGCGAAGCGTCTGCTGCAATGTCCAAGCTCAGCCAACATCAACAAATCGCGGCGGCATTGGGCCCTGCTAATCGCTGCACTTGTCGCGAACCTCGACAACAAGAGTGCACTGTCTCTGCTAACGATACTATGTAGTTAATACATCTTACTTAACGTAACGTAATATGCAGGTCGTGGATTGGGTGAAAATTCAGTTTGTAACTTCCCATCGCATTAAAATACTTTACAGTCATATTTGATGCAATATCTATTGTTGGTTGTCTCTCTAATGTTAATAGTATTGATTCAGATTGTGCGTGAACACGAAAACACACACACACACACACACACACACACACACACACACAAACAGTCATTGATTCCAGTGAGGGTGACAACTACTGTGTGTTGAACAACACATGCACCAGTCAATACCTCAGTTGGCGTCGAGTGGATGAGATTTTTCAATTACCTTGCATTGCAAGAATTCTAAGGAGGAGACTGAAAGTAAATGGACTTGTATCTAAAGAGCTGCGACAAAGCAAAGCTTGACCGACTACCAGATAATTGTCCACATGGGTTTTGTGGACGAGTATACTTTTAGTAACCAACCCACCAACGATCATTACGTAAGATTTCTCGCAGGCGTAGGGGCATTGTTTTCATTAAGCCGTCGACAACGTAGGGTGATGGTTTACTTCCCACCATTCGTTTTCTGTATTCGTCCAAAGGTCGCTTGCATTTGTAGGTCCACATGGCAACGACCTTGTTACCTCTGGTCACATATTCTCTATCTGGTTAATGTTCGGTGATCGTGGAACAAACGGCAACAGCTTTATCCTCTCTTGGTCCTGAAACCAATCTCGCACTGCTCTGCTATGATGGATGGGGCTCTGCTCCTGTAAATAAACTGTTATCCCGTTCGTTCATATATTTATATTTAAATAAAATATTAGTAATAAGCACATTGTATTATTATTTTTCACAGTGTTTAAGAATTCAGGCCCTGTCATAAATAAGTGATCTAGATTCAACCGTCCGATTAATAATGTGGTTTACCCAGCCTATCAAATGATGAGAGTCGTATTCGGATATCCACATTAAGCCTGACTGGCTGAATCCGATTAGAACGATCTGGTATCGAAATGAAATTACAGAAATCGGATAATTTGAACGTCTGTATTGCAACAATGCTGCGCACATAAATTCCTATGATGGAGTAACAGGTAGCAACTGCCCAAGAAAAAGTGAGATATGTGTCTACTAGCAGCAATGTAACGTAATTATAACCCATATTTATGTGATGGAAATATTGAGTCGAACAATGCACATCTATTTCAATGGTGGGAAGATGCACCATATCGGATTTGCTGATGACATAATGACAATAATAATATTAATAATAATAATAATAATCCCGTGGGGCCGATAGGGGAAACACTCCCCCATATGGGTGGTACCGAGGAAATCAAATACTTGGGGCGAACCAAATACTAACACAATCCTCAACGACTACTCAATCCGTTGAACTCAAAATCCACGCACGTCTGAGCTCGGCTGAAAATATTTGTTTCCAAAGGCTTCAACACCCTCTGGTCCTGTCCGGTCCTGGAATCACCCAGGTCAAACCAATGAAACACAAGCAAACATGAACTGTGCAAACTGTCGACAGGCGGCAGTTGGAATTTCGAATTCTGGGGAGGCCAGGTTAGCACGGCAGAGAATATTGAAGATCTCCTGTAAATTTCCCTACAAGCAGAAAACATGCATTTGAAAACTACACGCCGCGCGGGATTAGCCGAGCGGTCTCAGTCGCAGCAGTCATGGACTGTTCGGCTGGTCCCGGTGGAGGTTCGAGTCCTCCCTCAGGCATGGGTGTGTGTGTGTTTGTCCTTAGGATAATTTAGTGTTTAAGCTTAGGGACTTATGACCTTAGCAGTTTTTGTCCCTTAAGATTTCACACACATAAGACTTTTTTTTTATAACAAAACATCGATACATTGAT
This sequence comes from Schistocerca serialis cubense, assembly GCF_023864345.2. Taxonomy (NCBI): domain Eukaryota; kingdom Metazoa; phylum Arthropoda; class Insecta; order Orthoptera; family Acrididae; genus Schistocerca; species Schistocerca serialis. The sequence goes on along the minus strand of NC_064639.1, from coordinate 785,212,579 downwards.
CCAAATAACGAAAACTAAATAATCTAACATAATAAATCGACCGACAAAAAATTCTCATCATTGCTCTTCAAGAACCACGACTAACTGACGATGAAACCTTGCATTACGGAAACCATTGCATCTTCAAGAGCAAAATGCAACAAAAGGTAGCGAAAGGCGTACCAATCTTGGCCATGGTATTTCTCGAACACAGATCTATCATCAGTTCTGTCGAAGAAATCACACCCATCAACAATCGGCTTATGACTACGCTCATTCAGAGCCCCAGTAAAAAATAAACACTCATCAATGCACATGGCCCCACCAACATCGAAAATAAGAAAAACACCAAAAATGTCGAAAAATTCTGGAACACACTCGAAAATACTATGAGCAAAATTCACCAAGATGACGTGATAATACTAAAGGGAGACTTCAACTCTCTATTTGGGACAGAAAAAACCTGTAGAAAAATCATTGGTACAAATTCAACACATCGAGACGCTTAGACCAACGACACACGTCAGACTGATATTTGCCAACAAATTCAACCACAAAAGCATGTCTTCCCACTTTAGGAAAATACCATTTCTCAGGTAACATGCTTGGCTACCAGGTGCAAGCTGCTGTCGTTCGCCTTTCTAGACCGGCTGAAAGCCAGATTTTTTATTCTTTTGTAGTAGAGCTACAAGTAGGCAGATACAAACTCAATAAGGGAATCGTAAGACAGCGTTCGAGCAAAATTCGTATTGCTACTTTCAGTAACCCTTACTGTCAGAGCGAAAACCTTACGGTACTGCCAATTTCATAATGCCACTTTTGTTTTCTGCCGACATATTTTCTGTTGTTGTGAATACATAATTTTATCTATGAAATGCCACATTTTCATAATACTTGCGAATGATACAGGAAATGAAGTAAATACAGACCTTTTCGAAGTCAAAAGTCGGTAATATCCTACTAATTCGTGTTAAAATAGGATCAATCGTCTTACAGACACTTAATGCTTCGCTACAGTTTGGAACCGCGCGACCACTACGGTTGCAGGTTCGAATCCTGCCTCGAGAATGGATGTGTGTGATGTCTTTAGGTTAGTTAGGTTTAACTAGTTCTACGTTCTAGGGGACTGATGACCTCAGAAGGTAAGTCCCATAGTGCTCAGATACCTTTGAACCATTTTTGAACTTAATGTTTTATTAAGATAGACTGCCGTGGTGATATTTCTGTAGTAAGCTGAATTTAATTTGTATGAGTAAAGTGAATATTTTATTTATATTTTCCATTAGTTTACTAAACGCAACAGTAATCATCAAAGTGAAATTAATCAGCAGATGAATTTTCTTTCACGATATCTACAACAATCTGACAATGCAACAGTTGTTTACAAATTCTACGCCCGTAGAAACCTACTTGTTTTAACGATGTTATTAAACCATAGTAGTTTTAAGAGTATTTTCATCTAGAAATGAAGTGCCTTGACGGTTGATCGATCAAGAGCGGGAAAGGTAATATTTTACGAATATATGACAAGAGGGACAAGTGCTTGAGAGAGGACTTCCCTATCAATGCAAGTGTCTGAGAGACGGTTTTCCTATCAATCTCCTGGATAGTTTTGTTTCTCAAATCAACAGAGTGAGTTATCATGCAGTAGCACAGGTGATGTAGTTTTGTTGCTCGACTTTCTTACACTGCGACCGAAAGGTGTCTCAGTTGTTGACAACAAATTCGAGCTGTGTTGCACACACCCCTTGGGGCAGAATTCGTAGTCCAAAACACACTTATGGAGCTATTAAAACTACACTTTACTCTAGTCTACGTCTTTTGGTGGGGCTCAGCCTTCCATTTCTTCTTAGGAAGTTAACGATAAAGGCATCATAACACGTCACTAGTAACAGTACTGCATAGGAACGCTCAATGAGCGACCTGATGACGTTCAACAATAGTCACTCCGTTGATTTTTGTTGTTTCGAATTAGACCATGCAGTACTCCTACACCAGACTTCTGAACTTTGCCTGTTGAATGCAAATGTCGCATGATGGTAAAATGGTAATCTGTCACATATATCAGTAGTCGAGACTTCCTTAATGTGGAAAATCATTCATGCCAGAACGATCTTTGTTGAGACAAAAAGTTATTTTACTGGCGTATTTTTCCCAAAAGCACTCGCTCCACGCACAGTTCAAATCTTTCTAGCTGCCTCCACTACATTCACCCGTCTGTTATACCAAAAGTAAACGTTGTGTTGCAGATGTTACACCTTTTTCCACTTGCGACTCAATTTTACGATGCTTAACTGTGTAGTTCATGATTTTCCAAGTATACAAAATCCAATGCTTAACTGCAAGATGATAACTAGAACTTCAAATTCGAAAATGACAGTTGATACATACATTGACAGCATGGGGCCGCCTTCACATGGACGGCGCCGGATTTTAGACGGCGGGTGGCGTCTGGCCGGTGGCCGGTAGCCGCTGCAGCACGAGGAAACGCTCGAGCGTAAGCTGTTATGATAGCGACGCAGCCACGAGCTGTCCTGCAGAATTGTTTCTGGAATACTTGTTATTGCGGGTGGGTAGAATGTTAAGCGAATTGTCTTCGATGTTCAATCAGACTCGTAACTTTAGACCGAAATGCGGTAAAAAAAAAAAAAAAAAATCACGGTTGGACGCGAACATGCGACTCTAGGTTTAGAATGCACGACGGTTACCGCAAGACCACAAGTCCACATCAACTCGGAAGTAGAAAACACTTCTTCCTACCACTTCCCCATCTTACAGTGTTGCCAGATTGTGCAGATGGCCGTACTTAGAGTTGTCAGGGGCGGTCAGTTTTATTGGCCACCTTAAGTGAACGACTCGGACTTAGTGCTTGTGGCGGCCGGCCGGCGGTCAGTTTTTATGTCTAAGACTGTACATGCGAAAATGGGACCTCTGCTGTTATTTTGAAATTTAAAGAGATAAGGACGTTTCTATTGAAGAAAAGATGACGTGGAGATTTCTGGAAACCCAATACTTAGGATTATGATTGCTAATGAGGAAACACATTATGTCATCGACACAGGAACCCAGATCTCTGTGGTGACAGTGTTTTTGAGACTTGTCTACAGGAAAAAGTGTGGTCTAAATTACCATTGCACAAGACAGACGTTAGATGTGCACTGACAGGGAATATAGTAGAAGCAAAAAGTCAGGCTAGCATCGATTTTTTTTCCAGTGACATGCAATGTGGGCAAATTTCGTCTCTCACCAAACCAGTACCAAATGATCATAAATTTTGACGAGAAGTTCGTCTAGCAGTTGTTAAGGGTAACACGATCAAGCTATGTATCTAGTACTGGGTGGAAAAAGACACTCTGAAAAAGACTGTTCAGTGTGATTTGTTATTGCATACTGAACAGAGTATCTGATATAGGCTGCAAACAGTAGTACGATAAATGATGAAATAGGCCATATAGAATCAATTGAAGCAAGTAATCCACTTCTTAACATTTTAGTGTCACATAAGCATGTATTCTCTGACACTCCAAGTAACATGAGAAACTTTGTGTACCACTTCAAGGTCGAGTAACACCAGAATTTCTTTGCGTGGCTATATACCATCCGATTAATACATAAAGAGAGGACTGAGGAATTTATATTGACTGTGGATGCACAGGGAACGATCGAACTAACTCATACAGAAATCTATTGTGTGTGCCAAAGAAAGATTGGTCACTACACTTGATACTTAACTCGTGACAAGTCAGTACAATTGTAGAACCAGAGATGAGCCATCCTGAAATGCTAGGAGAGCTGCTACAGCGCTTCCACGAGGTAAAGATACTCGTCTCAGTGGACTTTCGTGCAAGTTATTTGCAGGCGGAACTACAGCTGGAGTGCTAGCAATGTAAGCATTCCACTCTTATGCCCATTGTTAGAATTTTAAGA